>NC_137264.1:38294599-43388969 GCF_053477335.1 Acartia tonsa | reverse complement strand
AAACAAGTGCGAATTATAGACCCAGGTTCTACGAAATACCAGAAAAAAAACTCGTTTTACCAGAAAAGTGGTAAAGCTGGTCAACCTGGTATAATATACCAGTTTCGTGGTAAATTTTACCAGCAAAAATTTTAGCCAAAAAATTAGTCAAATTTTACCATTTTTTTTGTAAAATTTGACGAAACAAAAAAACCCGTTTTTTGTGTTTTAAATAAAAAACAGCTCTTCATAATCAGTTGTAGTACTTTAAAATAATGACTTTTATACAATGAAGCCTAAATTTAAATTTTTTTTTTTTTTTTCAATTTTACCACTTTTGGAAGTTTTACCAAAAATGTGGTCAATTTTACAACTCTATTTTTCAGGTTAAGTCCGAATTTTCGGACTTAGACAAAAAAACACAATTTGGTCAATTTTTACCAAAAAGTTGGTAAAATTTGACAAGGTATTTTTTTAGGCTAAGTCCAGATTTTTGGACTTTGCCAAAAAAAATGAACTTGGTAAAATTTGACCAACTTTTTGGTAAAAATTGACAAGGTAAATTTTTAGGCTAAGTCCAAATTTTTGGACTTTGCCAAAAAAAAAAACTTGGTAAAATTTGACCAACTTTTTGGTAAAAATTGACAAGGTAAATTTTTAGGCTAAGTCCAAATTTTTTGACTTTGCCAAAAAAAAAAACTTGGTAAAATTTGACCAACTTTTTGGTAAAAATTGACAAGGTAAATTTTTAGGCTAAGTCCAAATTTTTGGACTTTGCCAAAAAAAAAAACTTGGTAAAATTTGACCAACTTTTTGGTAAAAATTGACAAGGTAAATTTTTAGGCTAAGTCCAGATTTTTGGACTCTGCCAAAAAAAAAAACTTGGTAAAATTTGACCAACTTTTTGGTAAAAATTGACAAGGTAAATTTTTTGGCTAAGTCCAGATTTTTCCAAACAAACATCCTTCTACTTAATGATAAACATCGCAAATAAAATATAATGAGGAAATATTCAGACCTAATACTTTCCAAACAAAGCATCCTTTTACTCAGCACTATTTGCTTTCGTTATATCGAATATGAAATTAATAAAATATGATGATAATGATTTTATTTAGAATTTATTTCATATTATAACATAACAGGTCATATAGATATTATCCAGGTCAATACTGAAACTACAAAAGATTGGCATCCAAGATAACAACAGTCTACTACTGATGCCTAAATGTCGATTGATAACAGTGCCACCTGGAGAGGTAAATTGTAATGCTGCTTTTATGGAGATTAATGTACTGAAGAACAATCAGGCAAGTCTCCTACCTGGAGGTACTCTGACTATTTGGCTGGAAGTTATAAAACCTGGACCTGAAAGTGCAGTATCCTGTCTCTCTGGTGACCTGGAGAATTGTTTTGAGGATCCAGAGTTTACTGATTGTTTGATAGAAACTAGTACATCCAAATTAAAAGTGCACAAGTTTATACTTGCCTCAAGATCTCCAGTATTTAAGGTAGGTTTTTCCATTCTTACTTGTTAATTAAATTCTTGTCAATATTTTTAGGTAAATTTTTAGGCTAAGTCCAGATTTTTCCAAACAAACATCCTTCTACTTAATGATAAAAATCGCAAATAAAATATAATGATGATAATGATTTTATTTAGAATTTATTTCATATTATAACATAACAGGTCATATAGATATTATCCAGGTCAATACTGAAACTACAAAACTTACTAGTATCGTTTCTGTAAATAACATTTTTTAGAATTTTAGCTTGTGGAATGTTTGGAGCTCTCGAGTAGAACTTAATTAATAAGCACCGATTGGGCGGATTGTAATCAATACGCTTTATATGTTAAAGTCAATATTTTTTAGAATTTTAGCTGTGGAATGTTAGGTGTCAACATTGTCGTCATAATAAACACTGATTGTAATCAATACGCTTTATTTAAGTTAATTTTAACTGACTAACAGAATATTCTCTGTTCAACATTGATCGTCATAATAAAACTTATTAGTATCGTTCTGTAAATTATTTGTTAATTTTAACTGACTAACATATTTTAACATATTTTCTCGGTTCAACATTGTCGTTATAATAAATATAATGAAATTTTTTGTATAATCTGTGACTGTTACATGTTGAGATGGAACTCTCGTTGTTCTCCATGGAACTGCAAAGCTCCACGTACTTCAAAACTGGTTCAACTCCAAAATCCTGAAAAAGAATATTCATTTTTAAATTAAGCAATTAAAGGATTAACAAATCAAAAAGGCCTTACAAAAAGGAAAGTTAACGGTTTTGGGAAAATTTCATGGAGAAAGTAGATACAGCTTGTGTATGTGCCTGCTTATTAGAGAAAGTTTAATTCAGTTATCAATACATAACCAGACTGAGAGAAACTAAGAATGTCTTATAACGGGAATTTGGAGTTATGGTATGAATTAAATAGTCGTATGTTAGTACTAAGAGAGAGTCTAGAGATTAGAGCCAGAACTGACAATGTCGAGATCCAGAGGGAGGTTTGTAAGAGGTTATATCAACATGGATGGATTACTACACATCTTAATCGCTGCCGTCCTTCCCCTCTGCTGCCCGCCGCTGCCCAGGCTGCCGAACTGGCAGCTGTTCTTCACGAAGTAAACATGCACGAGGATGAATGTAATGCTGTTTAGATTTTAATAATATCCTGAATGTACTGTTTCAATAATATAAAGTAGTAAAATCTAATTTTAAATAGCTACCTATCTAGTACATTATTTTTATGTATTAACTTTTGTCTAACCAGTTTAATATCTATCTAATAAATTTAATAATAGCTTAATTGTTAATATAATTTAGTATACAGTTTCATAAAGGTAGTTCGATGTGTGTCTGTGTATATTAACTTCATATTTGTTATGCTTGTATACATGGAAACTACCTTTTGGGGCCGAGGTGTTGCCGTAGTTGCGTGTAGGATTATTCCAACTATCTTTTATTACAAATAATTAAACACTTACTTTTAACGGATGAATTTCTGATGGCAACAGCTTCATGTTGGTGCTTAAGAAATGTTCCACGGTCGAATTGCGGTCAGCTTATAATCAGAGAATACACCCAGCTGTGTGCGAAGCTAAACCTGAAAAAGAATATTAATTGAAATATAATTTATATATATTTTTAATATTATTTTACATAAAACACATCTTATAATATCTTTCTATTAAGGGTATAAAACTTCGTTACGCTTAAAACAATCATAAACCTTAAAGGGCGAATATAGGTTGGATATAATATGAGCTTATTTCAAAGGTGCTATTATATAAATTATAATAAATAATTTAAAGATAATGACATATAGCTAATTGTATTAGTCTGTTTACAGCTTATAAAACCTGTCTAACTCAAGATAATATTATGTAATTAGTGTGGTTCCCTAAGAACTCAAACACTCTACCGGTATCACACAAGGCTTCGTAGCAAGGTTGAATTAAAAAGGTTTCGTTAAAGGATAGTCTTAATAACATGGCCTAAAATATCCATGTTCTTATTAAAATTATTTTAACACTTACTTCTATGTAAACCATTCACTAATTGCAGCGCCCATATATTTTCTCACGAATCTGATTCCTGGTTAAGTCTGAAAAACAATATTAATTGAAATATAATTTGTTAATATTTCTATTATTATTTATATATATTAATAGTAGAATACTTTAAATATTAAGAATAGGATAAAAAGTCGTTCTTATATCATATATCAAAAAGGTTTAAAAAATTATAAAACAAACAGTTTATCGAAGTAGCTTAAAACCATGCGTAAGGTCCTAAATTATATTGATTTTTTTATTACATTATTTAAAACTTACTACTAAGTGAGCCCTTCTTTAATTGCAGCGCCCAAATAGTTATTTCTGATGAATCAGTGTTGCTGAACCTGAAAAACAATATTCAATTTAAATATAATTTATTAATATTTCTTACATTCATATATATTAAACCCGGATTATTTAATATTAAGAATAGGATAAAAAGTGTTTCTTAGATCAAATCAAAAAGGTTTAAAAAAGGCTTAAAACAATTATCCTATTATATATATTAATATTGTTCTCTTTTACAACGAAGCTTTTTATTTATTTTAATCTATAGCTGAAACTCAAATTAAAAATAGGATGAGGCCTCGACTTTTCTCTTCCTACTTTAAGTGCCCCTAGAGGCTTCTAAGGGGCATAGCCGCTAGTAAAACTTAAACCGTTAATCGAAGGCAGCCTAAAACCGTACGCTCAAGGTCCTATATTATTAATGTTTTTATATTAAAATTATTTAAACACTTACTTTTACGCAAACCACTCTTTGATTGCAGGGTCCATATACTAACAGCCAAGACTGAAGGTGGACACGTACTTTTTTAAACATCTGACTATCATCTCTTTGATTGCAGGGTCCATATATCAACACTAACAGCCAAGACTGGTAGACATAACATCAAGTATCATGCCAGTATAGCAAGGTACTTTTTTAAACTTCTGAATATATAGCTCTCTAGGAGTTCTTAACTGACATTCATATAAATCTTGTGACATGGACCATCTCCTGTCAATCATACTTGGATATAACACGTATTTTCTCTAAGAGACTTGAACTATAACACTCATTGTTTACAATAGTTTTCAATCGGTATAGCGGCATTCATGCACATGCTCTGTACAGGTATACAACTTTATATTGAAAAATATTTCTTTTATATCCATTGCAATATATTTTTTTATATTTTATCGATGATATTTCATTTAAGTCATTGCCAAAAATATATTACATTCACATTAAAAAAAATTTACATTTATTTAACTTTCGTAACCCTGTTTTCAGATGATAAAATCAACGTGCTGGACAAAGTTGCCAAACTTTAAAAAACACCTTATGTATATAATATCATTTTAATATTTTACCGGTTAATTAATTAAAACTGCATAACTTATATAATTCATGAAATGTTATTATTCGTTGCAATTTTACGATTAAAAATATAACTGTCTTGCAAAGTGTTTTGCCACCTATTCAATCTGTATGTTGGCAACCGTAACTTTCCATCGGCGCAATAATTCAACTGGACTATATGACTACGGTGCATTTTTGTATTTTAGTAATCATTTTTAGTGAAATTACAGTGAATTAAGACGTTAATATGTATCATTCTGTTTTATAATTCAAATTTTATCATTAATTATTGAAAATTCTTTCTAAAATATTCTTCGTATTCGTTTTTTCTCCCATTTTTGGGACTCTTTTTAGCTTACGTAATATACAGGACTTTTTTAAATGTAAAATTAATAAATATATGTCTTGCACCGTAGTATAAACGGATTGTCGCAAATATAGGAGTACAATTATAAGAATGAAACTACTTTTTTGGCCCAGAGGTGCCGGAGGCACTGGCTAAAAATAACTGTTTTTAATCTTATGCTTTTAGATTTTTATATTCGTAGAAAACCATGCATATAATACGATATGCTAGTTACCTAGTTTTTTGGCGTATGAATGAGAACACCTGTTCCTATCCACCGGATTCGAATGAATACGAGCTATTTTTATTTTGTAATTTTTTATTTCTTAAATATTCTACCTTTTCAGATAGTTCTGAATAACAGGCTATTCAAGTTAATCACCTGGGTACGCGTACATCATAATAACAGGTATGGGTGTATATTAGCTGTATAAGATTTATTTTTTTTCTCCTGCTACAAAATTTGTTCTAAATAAATAGGGGGGGGGGGGGGGAAGTTTTGACACATTTGCGTAAACAGGGAGTATAGGCTTTATCTTTGGACTGAGAGTATAGGTTATTAGGGATAAAATCATTCTTATATGATGAATTTTCCCAAGTTTTAATATTTTTTGGATAGGCCTCCAGGTTCCGGAGCTCCAGGCCTTCTCCCCCCCCCCCCCTTGTTTAAGGACAAATAAAATACCGGAAAGTTAAAAAACATTAATCACACCCCTCCCAAAAATAAACAAGACAAACAAAATAATCATTCCTCAAATTAGGATGGATCCATACCAATACCACGAGCTGCATGACAGATGGGACGCCCTCATGGTTAGGATGTTGAGACTCTTCTCCAAGCTAAATATTCGAGTTCAAGAAGAATCATGTGGCATTGATGACGCTGTTGAAATAGTAAAACTCTTATACCATCACGGTTGGGTAGAGACACACTTAAAGAAGATTGAACCTATGCCCGAGAATCTCTACGAGAACGAGAGACCCCGCCTGGATGATACCGAGAGACGTGTCATTGACCATGAAGCCGACTGTGCACCTTTCCTCACCAACGTCAGCCCTTTTTTCTAAATAAAACCCAGAGTAACAAGGTAAAAACTACGAAATTATTGCAGGGGTGTATATTCTGCTCCGGGGGGGGGGGGAGGGGAGGGGGAAAAAAGAAATAAGTGGATCAATGATGGAAGTTGCTTCAAATCACATGCTCTTGTTCATGGCTAGTTGTCTTTTGTAGCAGGGGAAAAAATTGTTTTTAACCAAAAAATGTTTCAGAATTCTTTGAGTTTCTTCATTAAAAAACGCTTTAGTTTTCTCATTTTTAATTCAATGTTCTTTCCTTTCAGGGAAGAGAAAGGAGAAGCTAGGAGAAGCCGAGCTCGCCGCCGGCGATTTCATCCAGCCTCCGGATATCCATGCTGAAAGCGAATTTTAATTGTAATTTGTGGCGTTATCCTCTTAGAAAATTTTGTTTGTATTATTTAACTCCCCATCCCCCCCCCCCCCCCCAAACTAAATTGCTGGGTTAGGTTAGGCTAGGTTAAGTTATACGGCTAGGTAGAGGCCAGGGGCCGTTTTTCTAGGGGGGGGGGGTATTTCCTAAGAGGATAACATCAATTTGTTCTTTCAGAACATTTACGTTAACCTCTCTTTGATTGCAGCGCCCATATATTTTATAATTAAGTACCCATGGTGACAGTGATCGAGCCCCACTGGTCGTGCAGATATATAATTTCCTGCATATAAACATTAATAAACATTATTTACCCCTAAAGCCGACGATTACGTATGCACGTGTACAGTTTTTTAAGCTTCTGGCTATAGCTCTCTAGGAGATCTTAATTGATATGTTTTATTTTTTGTTTTTGTTTTTTGATATTTTTGTTATGTTGTTTTTTATTATTTATTATTATTTATTTTATAGCAAATTAACAAATTTTCTGGGTTCAACATTGTTGTTATAATAAAACTCCATGCAACTGCAGAATTCTGCAAAAGTCACGACCAGTGGGGCTCGATTATATATGCGTTCGTCGGCTTTTCAGGGAAGGCAGGAAATTTATATAGGTATTATCCAGGTCAGGACTGGAACAAACAAAATTTTATGTATATATTGTATATAGTTATTTTTTTCAAAGTAAAAAAATGTCAGACCAACGCTGGATGACGTATGTATAATTGGATCACAATTTTGATAGGTAAGTTTAATTAATTTTATACACAATCAAAGAATAAATAAGGGTATTTTCTTGTTTGTAACTCTAACTCTTTATTTTGTGAGTTCCTTTGACATTTAATTTTGGTTTCAAAAAGTGTCACTCCCCCCCCCCCCCCCTTTTTTACTTTCTCCTTCTTTCGTTATATGTAAACAAGTAATAACCTTATTATTATAACCAGGGGTGTATATTCTGCACAAGATTTATTTTTTTTCCCCTGCTACAAATTTTTTTATTTTTTTTCCCCCCCTAGATTTTTCTGAAAAAGTAGGGGGGGAAATAGAAAAATATTTAAAGAACTCTATACTTCATTTATTTTATCCCTCCTACCACACATTTCTTTATTTTTTTTTCACCAAGGAGGGGGGGGGGGGGGGAAATGGAAAAAATGTTTTCAGTTTTCTTAATTTTTACATTTTTTTTTCCTCCAACCACTTATTTTTTATTTCCACCCCCCCCCCCCCTGAGCAGGGGATCCCATGCAGAATATACATCCCTGATTATAACATATACTTCTTATTTCAGGAGTTACCTATACACCCCTGTTAGACGTTATTGCAATGGGAGACAATTTGATTGGTACACTCTCTAAAGCTCTACTGAAGCGTATAAGAAGTGGAGATAAGAGGAAAAATGTACAGGTGACTTTTTACAACTAATTATTTCTACATATTTAAGATGAGACCTTACTTTTCATTACTGTACTTAAAGTATAATCTATGCTCGACTTTAATTTCTATTTTTCACTTGCAGTCAGCGCACTATAAACATGCTTGCTCTTACACCAGTATAGTCATATGTACTGTAATCAATTGACACGTGTAGCTTGCCCAAATAACGATCCATAACAACTCCCCTATATTATTTTAAATAAGTAATTCACTAATTATGTAATCTTTTTCCAGTTGCAGCATAAACTGAGGTCCATAAGAAAACTCTTCTGTACTGCAACGAGAACCAGAAAATGGCGCAAGAAACCTCCACAAAGTGAAGACAGTCAGCCATTACTAGAAGAAGAACAGCAGGAGGATTTGATGGATGTGGAATATGAGAACGAAACTGCATCGTCAAAAGGTAACCTACAATATCTGTAATATAAAGTAGAACGATGTCGGTCTGTCTGTTTGTTGTTTGTTTGTCCAAATTCCCACAAACATTGTCTCCCAATTTTTGTTTTTTATTTTCCTTTCAATCTAAATTTCAAACAATTGGTTTGATCAAACGTTAGTTAAGTTTGTCTCAAGATATCCTTGTTCCAGGGGTGTATATTCTACATGGGATCCCTTAACCTAACCCACCTTCACCCACTCTCTACATTTATCTACTTTTTCTGGAATTTTTAATTTTTTAACTTTCTAATTTGACTAGTTTTTCTTTACGGCATTATCCTTATACTAAAGTAACAGGATGTCTGTGTGTCTGTTCAAAAGGATCTTGCTAACCGCTGAACCGATTGGGTTCTCCTTTACAGGGTACCTTCACATAGGTCCCGGGAAGGTTTATAACTATAAAACACCATGTTTAACATCGTATTTTTTTAGGTAAAGTTTGTACAGGCTGCAATACCAACTTCACAAAGGAAACCGAAAGTATATGTTATCAATGCTACGCAAACCAAGTTTTGGAGCGATTAAATAACAATCCTGAAGAAACAAACTACATTAATATTGTTGTAGACAATATTAACAACAATAATACCAACGATAATAATGATGCAGACAATGACAGCATTCAAGATGCCGAGGACTGGGAACACGTCGAATTGTTTGATATACCTGAAGATGATTTTGACCCAGATGATGACGATGACCCTGATGACGAACCTGATGGCGAACCTGATGGCGAACCTGATGGCGATCATGACGGGGATCCCTTCAAACATCTTACAGAACTTGAGAAAGAAATTGTTAATGATTTCAGAAGCGTTTGTGTTCTAGACAACCCCATCTCTCACAACAAAGTTAGAATCATCCTGGCAATTCTGAAACGCTCGTGTATTTTCAAATTTCCGTCATATAATACATTATTCAAACCCAAATACAAAGTTGAAATCAAAGAAAACAAATATAATCCTACAAATGCTCCTGGTTCACTGATTGAGTGCAGGTATGTTTATATACGATTTAGAAAGCGTAGCATTTCTATAATCATTACCAGAATTTCCGTACGTCCATTTTAAACATGTCGATTTTTCTCCTTTTTTAACAACAAACTTTCAAGTGTTCTAATTATCAGTTTGATCATTCTTTGGTATATTGCTTCCTGCGACAACTTGAGAACAATATTATAAGCTATTATTAGTTAAAAATATATTTCTTTTTCCAGATTCCCTACCTATGAGATCCTCCAAGACGCCATCACAGACTTTAAACGGTTGAATGGACAACAGGCCGTTGATGATCATATAACTTTTGACATCTCGGGCGACGGAGTGAAAGCAGCTCAGGGATCTCATATCTCCTATTATACTGTCTGGATTAGGTAAGTAATTAATATATTGTGGATTTGAAAGGGTTGGGTTGGGATAAAGTTCTTTTCATATACAGCATGACCCTCGAAAAAATATTTTTTAGGAATGGCACCCTATATTTCAAAGGATATCGAAATATTTGTTTTACATCAATTGACAGCCCAGATTTTTAAAGCCAAAGTTTAGGAAACCATTCAATAAAGAAATAAAAAAGAAAACTAAGTTTACAATTGATACTTTTTTCTATTGCATACATATATAAAAATCTGTCTTACTGTATACCAGGACTTAATTAATACCATAAGTAAACCTAGTTTTTACCACTTTTACGGTAAAATTTTACCAGCCTTTACGTTTTATAAATCAGTAACTACAATTTTAATTCTAAGTTATTAAATGCTATTATTATTAATTCTTCTTTATTATTTCAGGTTATTCTTCAACAAGGATTTCAGTGTTATATTGCCAGTCAGCATATTTGAGAAGACGAGGAGGCGTCCCTACAGTTACAACTTTCTGGATAATGTTACCCGATTCATCAACAAACTAATTCAAGAAGGATTACCTGGACATACCTTTCAATGTAGAACCATCATCCACGATGCCGTTGCGAGAGCCGATGTATTCGGCATTCTTGGCCATGGATCAAAAAATGGATGCCCACACTGTGACCTTCCAGGGATGGCTTTTTCACAGACTTATCTCCGTCAAAAGAACTTGGTATTGTTCGAATCAATGAATGTATTTTACCCCAGTGACAGTCAAAATATGGGTACGCCGAGGTCTGACGAGAAATTCCGCAAGTTAGAGGAAAATAATCAGAACATGAAAACCAGTTTTTCTGAGCTTGACCCGAGCTTGGATTTAATACAAGATACCCCCAGTGATCCGATGCACGCGTTGCACCTGGGCTATGTAAAGAAAGTGATGACGTACCTGAAGAAAGGACGTAATAGTTATCCAGAATTGGAAGAAGAAGACTTAGTTCAAATGGAGAGAATTACAGGGATGTACTGCATTTGACTAAAGAAATGACGCGTAAAATAGGTGTTTTCTTCGCGCATTTCTCGGCACTGCGATAAAATTCTGCATTTTTAGATTTATGTCTATTACACATTATTTGTACGCCTTGTTATGCCGCTTAAAAGAGTGTTAGTTTGAAAAGTTTAAAGAACTTAAATTTTGAAAATTTTCTCCTTATCACCCATATTTTACCATGAACTGCAGTAACTCCAATTATAGATGAAATCAACGATCAATTGAAGCTTGTTGGCGATTTTGATCGCGTTCCCCGTACGTCCATCATGCGCCTGACAGAGAAGAAGCTAGCCCTCAATTTGAAAAGTTCTGAATTCAAAGTACTGGGCTTTTACCATATGATATTTTATGCAGAGGTAGGTTTTTACCATATTATAATCTTTTTAGAATTTAAAGCTTATTTCAGTTTCATTATATTGTATAGCAATAACATTCTTTTTAAATTTGCGCACGTGTGCTATATTATATATATATTTCTATTGAGGAGGGTGGACTTCCAATAAGTATATAGGGCGAAGCCCCTAGAGGCTAGGGACGAAAGAGCTAGTTTTCCCTTAAATTATTACAATGTTTTTTTTTCCAGTTGGCAAATCTTAAAGATGAACAACGTCTGATATGCAAGTTTTTATTCCACATATTGCGCTGTCTCGAAGAGCATATAACAACTGAACGTGTGGCTGAGCTCAAGACCATGATAATGGTCCTGAACTCAAAATTGGCGGAGATGTACGGCGAATCGTGCTTGAGTTACAATACTCACATGCTTTACCATATGCCGGAACATGTCCGCCGGTTTGGACCATCCATGGCGTTCAGTTGTTATGCTTTCGAAAGTGCCAATCATGTGATTGCAACTTACATCCGAGGATATAATTTTGGCCTTAAAGAGGTTTCAAACAGGTAATACTATTTTTTTTTAGTTGAGTTCCTTTGACTTTTAGTTTTGGTTTCAAGAAGTGTCACTTCTCCCCCCCCCCCCACTCTTTACAAATTTTAATGTAATTTTTAAAAATGTAACATAACTTTCTTTCCGTGTATTGCTGATCAAACACTTAAGCTATAACGATTTCACCAGCAACATACCTTTCCGTTTAACAGCCATTAATGACATAAATGACATATTTAGATTGTTGATATTTCACACAGTGAAACCGTACATAAATGAAAAGCTGGCTGTCAGGGGAAAAAGGAATGCCAACAAACGAAAGTTCGAAAGAAATCAATTCTATACAGACTGCCAAGACCTCTACTTTGTCCCAGACTGCCGTCGTGATAAAACAGTATGGTTGGTCCACAAAGTGAGGACATTTTTTCCGGCATACACCTTTCCTGAAGATTCCAGAATAATAGGTAGGGGTGTATATTTTGCACATGATTAATTGTTGTATAGAAATATTTCATGAACTATACATTTCATCTAATTCCTTTTTAACCTACCACAATTTATTTGTAATTCTTTATCATGCCAGGAGGAGAGTGTGGTAAAGGGGGGAGGGGGGGTCTAGGAAATATGAATTAAGTTTTATGGTTTTAAACACTGAAAATATACACCCCTGGTATTAGGAGTAGGCAAGACTGACGATCCCGAAGACTATAGCCATCCTCCAACAGAACTAGCCTCCAACCTACTGAAGTACAGAGTAGCACATATCTCCGTACTCCTGTTGCATCAAGATGTCTCCATCGTAATTCCTATCGGAATTTAATTTTGTACATTGAAAGCAGAGAAAGGGGGGGGGGGGAAATGACACTTTTTGAAACCAAAACTAAAAGTTCCATATTGTACCCTTATAAAACAACTGCCATGCAAAATTACAGATCTGTAACTGTTTCTTTAGTTCAGTTCCTTTGACTTTTAGTTTTGGTTTCAAAAAGTGTCACTTCCCCCCCCCCCCCCCCCCTTTTGTTATAATATGTATGTAAAATGTTGTAAAATTCAACTGAAGGCCCTTCCCTCTTTATTTGGAATTTATGTGAAATGTACTTTAAAATATTTTTTCATTAAAATTATTTTTTATAGCTAATTTTAAAAAAGGCATTTCAACTAAATTTAGCAAAACCCTACCTTTTTGGCCATCGATGGGTATGAAGTTAAAGTGTTATAAGTCTAGTCTGTAATTTGAAAGAGTACATGTTTGCAATTTAATTTAATTTTACATAAAATTTTAATTTCTGTCTACACATTTCAGATTTAAAACTATGCAAATTGCCCATGCCAACGACCTGGATCCAACAGCGTAACTTCGACTGGCAATTGATCAAGCTAGATCCCAAAATGACGAGGACTGGAAAGAGTGCTAGTTCTGTAAAGGTAAAAATTATATTTAAGGCCTAATTTACTATTGTACAAATTGCTGCTACCCTTCGCTCTTAAAACTTATAAATTCGCATGTTACCGGATCGAAAGGAAAACCTTATCGGTTCATGCTTAACAGACCACAAAAGATTATTGACCAAGTATAATTATTTATTAATTTTCCACAGTGTGTTTAACATTTGATATTAGTAATTAAAATTCTAGGGGCGTAGCCACTGCTATCTAATATCTTTTTATGCATTGTAAATACAACAATTATTTCTTGTTTTAGAACAACAAGCCTACTGGAGGTGGCAAACCTAATTTAAGTGCCAGAGGTGGAAGTGCCAAAGCTCCAAGTGCCAAAACTGGAAGCAACAAATCTACTGGAGGTGGCAAAGGTACAACAGCAAAGGTAGGATTTTAAGTTTTATTGTTATCGGTTTTTGGTTTGTTGGTGTTTTGTTGTTAAACTAAACTTACTAACATGATGTCTGTTTGTGGGTTTGTACCAACAAATCTCGTTAACCGTTGAACAAATTGGGTCCCTCTAACCATATAACTTAACCTAGCCTAACCTAACACAGTCATTTTGTCGGGAGAGGGGGGGGGGGAGGGTAAAGTTTTAAAAAATAGAAGAAAAAAATTAGGATAATGCCGGTGTTGTTTAAAACTATAATCCTCGGTAAGTAATGCTTTACAATAATTATCTATATTATTTTTAGAACACAACTAGAACCCCAACATCTCCAATGAGGCCAATAAATATTACCCCACCTCCATCTCCACGGGCACGGCACCACTCCGCGAGTCAACGGACCGCGAGAGTTGTAGTTCCTCCTGCAACATCATCACGATCCCAGTCCCAGTCATCACGACCCCAGGGATCATCTGGCCCTTCTGGTGAGATGGAAGAAAGCGAGGTATTATTTTTATTTCATTTTGTCATCCAGAGGATACAAATTACAATTATTTAGGATATATATCGACTTAGCCTGGAAAAAATAACTTGTAAGATTTGACTAAATTTTTGGTAAACATTGACCAATAAAAATTTACCTTGTAAATTTTTACAAACAAGTTGGTCAAATTTTACCAAGTTGATTTTTTGGTCAAAGTCCAAAAATCTGGACTTAGCCTAAAAATTTACCTTGTCAATTTTTACCAAAAAGTTGGTCAAATTTTACCAAGTTTTTTTGTTTGTCAAAGTCCAAAAATGATGGAAGATGCTTAGGATCACTTGCTCTTGTTTGTGGATAGTCTTCTTTTCTACCACATAGTTTTTAAAATACCAAGACTTGAAAATATGTGGTTTAATATGTTTCATTTTAAGGATTTGTTCACCGGGGCCGTTATGAACCAAATTCAGAACCAATTTCAGCAGCTACGTACTTTCTTGACCTCACAAATGAAAAATCAATTAGAGCCCATTAATGCGTCCATCAGAAACTTGGTAAACAAAACGTCCACAAACCATGAGTTAGTGAAGAATGAAATCAAAGACCTGCAAGACAGTGTATCAAGAGATATGGCTGAAAATACTAAAACCCTGAAAACAGAAATGAAGAAAACCGGCCAAATTGTGGAAACCTTGGTGACTGATCTAAGAAGACTGACCAATGTGGATGAGCTTGATGAGGAGGAGGCGAATAAAGGGCCTAGTGAGAATCAGGATGTTGTCGTGGACCAGATTTTCTCACCAGATTTTTACAGAGAAAGAATAAAGAACCATGACCCCTTGGAAAAAGATGGTTATATGAGAAGAGAAGAAATTATCTTTTTCATCCAAAATTTCGAAGACTCACTGAAAGTGGATATAGGCTGGCAAACCTTACTGAAAGTATGCCGCGACATCATAACCTTCCTGTATGTCGTGTTCGAGCAGTTCACCTTTGACGCCCGCATCACAGCTGCCTTTTGGACTGCTCCGGAAGTTATTGATGACGAAACTGGTAAGTAAATATTATTTTGTAAATTTGACATGATGAGAAAACGTTTAAAACAGGGAGAAGGGAGGTGGGGGCAAGGGAAATAAACCGAATAAAAGGGGCATTCCTATTCTTGCTAGCAGGTGACCATGTACAATAATCTTTTTATATATATATTTTATTTGTGAAAATAAATCTTGTGCAGAATATACACCCCTGGTACAATAATAAACATGTACCTATGCAGAGTTAATTGAAAATTTCATTATTATTTCAGTGGATCGTTTCTTGGATCATTGTAAGTTAGTGCTTAACGAGACGTACCTAGATGAAGCTATCCCACCAAATTTGTGGAGAACAGGAACCTATGTGTCTTCAAGCGACCTTTTTCTAGTGAGGAACCACATACAAGCTTGTAGGTAATTCAATTATTTATCGCATCTATTCCGCGTCTATTAAATGTGAAAGTGGTAGTTTTACAAAATGCATTTCAATGTTCTTTAGTTAAAAAAGTAGTTTCACGAAATGTTAACTGCATATTGTATTCTTGTTAAATTGTTAAACTACATTTCTATGGCATATGTTTCAAAGAATTTCAATTTTGTACCATGTATTTTTTTATGTGGCAAGACTTTTAGTTCATCTTTTCTTGATATATGTTATATGTTATATATTGAGACTGTTTTGATATAAACCCTTTTTTTATCTAGGTTCTTGCGCAATTTCGAACACACTTTTAAAGAGGACGCGACTGGTTTTTGTGAAAATAAGAAGAGGGCCCAAGATTATATGCTTGCTAATGAGGATCCTGTCTGCTGGAGGCTATTTCGAGGGCTGGTAACGCGAAAACAAGAACGCGCATTGTCAACCCCAAACTACACGTATGAACAGGTTTTTGAAATCAAGCCAAGGAAGGAGACAAGCAATAAGAAAGGCAAGAAAGACAAGAAAGACAAGAAAGACAAGAAAGACAAGAAGGAAAAGGCACAGAAACGATCAGCCTTACAGATGTGTGAATTTTATCTGGCCCCTGCAGAGATACAAAGAATTAAGCGGCGTATTAAACCGAAGACAATCACAACTTCAACACCAGGTGTTACAGCCGAAGACAGGAAATTTTACCACATGTTAGGTGCCCACTCAATGGGTTGCTTACCCCACGAAGTTCAAGGAAAGAACCCGATTTACTTGAGAATAAACAATGACAGGTCGAGAAATTCATTTCAGATCAAAGATTATGCAGACATGGCAAAGAACCCCAAGCAATTTTTCAAGACAGTCCATAGTAATAAGAAGGTTATACAAAGAGCTGTAATGTATTATTCGTACGCCACAACCAATTTGAAACCAGAAATGAGTGAAGAACAGACAAAGATTCACAATGCCAGTGAGAAAGCAACTAGAATTTCAAGAAATAGAAAGATGAATGCTGCTGATGAATCCACTGCTGATGATTGCACTGCTGATGATTCCACTGCTGATGATTCCACTGCTGATGTATCCACTGATGGTGAAGACAATGAGGGGGGAGGCAATGCTGTTGAAGACAATGAAGCTGAAGGCAATGCTGTTGAAGAAAATGGTATGGAAAACATTGCTGATGAAGAAAGCAACAATGGTGAGGAGCTTGTAATTGATGACGGAGCCGACGACGTTGAAATGAATTCAAATGATGATCAGATTGGGAATGACTTACCCGCGGAGAATCCAGCAGTAACTCCAGAACCAGTAAAGCACCCAGTAAAGCCACGTAGGTTATATGAAGATCCAATTGTCAACAGCCAGTCCAATAATAAACCCAAAGTAAATGTATTTAAAAACATCACAAGCTCCAAAAGGAAGAAGCATGGAAAGGGCTCGAAAAAGTCGAAGAAGGTAATTATTTCTGAAACAGACGATGAGGGCCAAAATGTGGGAAATCTTGATGATACAGTCCCAATGCAAGATGATGAACAACCACCAAACTTTCCACCACTGCAAAGACAGAAAGAATTTTATGGACGAAATAATTCAATCACAGGTACATATTTGTTGAACATTAATTATTATTTATAAGTTTTATCTTTCCTCGTATTGTGTATATACTGCACAAGATTTTTTTTCCTCTGCTACTAATTTTTTTTAAATTTTTCTTCCCCCCCCCCCTAGTTTTTTTTCACCAAGTAGGGGGAAAATTGAAAAATATTTAAAGAACTCTATGATTTATTTATTCTATCCCTCCTACAACACATTTCCTTTTAAAATTTTTTTTTCAACCAAGTAGGGGGGGTGGGGGGGTGGAAAAATGTTTTCAGTACTTGCTTTTTGTTTGGAAACGTATAAAATTAATGTATAAATTAATTATTTACAGGCAACAGTAACGAGAGACAGGTGACTGGAAAGGCAACAAGTGTCGTGGAGGAAAGCAGCAGTGATGAGAATGATGAGGATGCCGAAGGTATTGTTATTTATAGTTTGAAAAACGTAGGAACTGTATCACCTAAATTTAAGTTTATTAATATTTTAGTTGAGAAGTAGTCTTAGATAAAAACCCTGTGGATTAATTTTGTTTTAAGGGAAACTTCGTACAGGCCCTGACAGGGTTTTAGGCTAAAATTTGTATGGGCGCAGCCGCTATCTATAATACTAAGTAGCTTAATGTCTGTCCGGCCGTCAGAAGCTTAAGATCTCAGTAACCACTGAATCGATCGAGGTTACGGTAAAATTTTACCACCTTTTAAATCGTATAGGCTGGTAAAATTTTACCATAAAAGTGGTAAAAACTAGGTTTTTTATGGTATTAATTGTATCCTGGAGATCGGATTCTACTCTTCTGTGTATTGGTCCTGCGGTGATTTTAAGCTATTTCCTTGGAGGGGGGGGGGGGGGGGTTGGGTAACATTTATACTATTTGAAATAATGACTATAATAATTATTTAGATGATGTGGCGATCATTCCAAAGAACCGGGAGCGAAGGCAAACCGCATTGGAAGCCGAAGCAAAAACCAAGAAAAGTTTACAGCTGGACAATGAACCATCATTCGAGGTGGATAACGAAGATGACGGAAACCAGAGTGACGAAATTGTGGAGGTTGAGGACAATGAGGGCAAGAATGACGGCAATGCAAGTAAGGAAATTCGGATACATCCATGTGGAATAATATTACCCAAACTTGACATTATAATTCACAACCACACGGGTCATTATGAGGTTGTTGCAGTAGGCTCAAATGTTTCTATATACAACCAAATGGAAATTTTAGAACTCATCAACATTGACGGTAAGTTACAGGTCTTAATGTAATAAATGGGGGGGGGGGGGTGGGCGAAAGTGACACTTTTTTGGGGCTTTTATTGGCGGTCCTCGGCGGTGGCGACGCCGTTTCTTCACAGTTCCATATTGTACCCCTATAAAGCAATTGCCAATGCAAAATTCCCCCTTTTATCTTTGATTGGCATATTAATATAGGGTAAAAAATATTGCTTGTTTTCATTTGAATCTGATTAATAGTAACTAATGTTCATATAGGTATGGAAATAATATTGAAGCTACAATTATGTACATTTGCTTTAACATTTTTTATTTCTTTGTAGGAGAAAAAGCAAAGTGGAAAAAAGATGGAGAAGAAGGTGAATTACTTTCTGACATCAAAGAAGAAGCACCAGAGAGTGATGAGACAGATGAAGGTCATCAATCAGACCCAGACACTGGAACTGGCAGTAGTAGTAGTAGTGAAGAAGAAGAAGAACAACGCAAGCCAAAAGCAAAAGTGGCCCAAAAGCCAAAGCCTACCAAAGAAGTTCCTAAACGTCCCAGAAAACAAACAACATTTCCATCAACGAATCAAATTAATGCGGTGTTGTACAGAAACCAGAGCAGAGCAAGCACGAGCACAGCACAAATTAATTCAAGCCGGGAATATGCTGAAAGCGCAGGCACATCAAATCCTGATGAAGACGTAAACACAGAACCAGGTTGTAGTTATAGTCCAGAGCCAGGTTGTAGTAATAGTCAACTCAGTGAGCAACCTAACCAAATTAAGCTGCAGCAAATGTTGAACAGAACAAATACACATTTGCCCGATTTCGGCCAGCGTGGTGAGGCTCGGACAAGAAGAGATGCCAACAAACGAGTAAAGGACAACATGAAGAAGCAAAGATTGTGGGAACAGGGACACAGGCCTGAAGATGATGAGTTAGAGAAGAAGAAAAGATCAACCTCCAGACCACCACAGAGAGCAAGTTCTCAACAATGTTCTCAAAACATAAACAATTACGGTATCTTTGGCAGCTACATTACAGCTGATTCGGGAAAGGGGTGTATATTCTGCACAAGAAATATTGTTTGTCCACGGCTAAAAATTTTTAAAATTTACAAATGTTTTCAGTTTTCTTAATTATTACCTTTTTTTCTTACCTCCATCTATTTATATTTAATGAAATCTAATATACATCCCTGAGCATTCTTGGAAAAAATATTACACATCCGAACCATGTAGAATATACATCCCTGGCAGAATGGAGACAAGTATTATCCGTCGGAACCTTCGTCTGAAAACGAAGAACAAGACGAAGAACAAGACGAAGAACAAGACGAAGAACAAGACGAAGACCTGATTATAGGTCGCAGTCAATCCCAATAATTCCAGGACTTTACGTATATATATATTTATATGTAATTTTTTTTGATGTCATAAGTTTCATCTTCAATTTTTTTTTATAATATCTAGAAAGGAGTCTTTTCCCAAAATGCATTTGAAGTTAATTTAGTGAACCGTATATTTGAACCTGTTTAAATGTGTTTAAACTCTATTTATATGGCATAAATTTGAAGAAAGTTAAATTTTCTACCACGTACTTTTACCATCTTAACAAAGAAAAATATGCAATTCACAAAATTAAGTTCAAATGCATTTTGTGAAACTACCCCTTTCCACCAATTAAGTTTAATGAGCTTAAAGTTAAGAGCTTAAACTGAAAATTTTTTGTTGTATAATCTGTCGCATTTTTTGTAATTCAGTATATAGCAGTTGTAGTTTACCCCCTAAACTAAGGAAAAAAGTATTCAGAACTAGCTTTTGTTAATTTTATATATTTGTTTAATTTTGTATAAAAATATTATATATATGACAGTTATCGTAGGGAATGTTTTAATTAATACGGTGGTAGATTTCCATGGTAAAATGCGTAATGTTTATGTGCTGTATTAAAAAAGAGAACGTTTCAAATTTGTATAAACTTTTTGTAAATGTTAAATTTGTCTATATACTTGTTTACAATATAAGATATACCAATATGTGATCTTGCTGGCCACCCTATTATATTAAAATTCCCTACGTCAGTTTTTTGGACATTTATTAATGAAAATTTAATTACCAGTGATAATTTGTTTCTTTTCAAATTTAATATAGAATGTCCGACATGACAGCCACAGCAGCAGCCGACTTAGAGAGAGACGAACAGCACGAAGAACAGAAGCCGGAAACCACAAGTGGGTGAGTAATATTTTAATATGTATAAAACGAAGTAGAATGATGTCTGTCTGTCTGTCTGTCCGTCCGTCCGTCCCTAGCTATATTTTGGTAACCATTCATCGAATCAGATTCGACAATCCATCACAACATAATTACATAAATACATATTACATATTTTTTGGTAATTACTTCTTTGGGCAAAGGTCCGATTACCTGGGATATATAATATATATTTATATATTTCAGTGATAGCGAAAAACAGAAGAACGAAATGAGTGTGTCTGAGCCTGAGCTGCCTGCTAAGCTGGATGACCTGACTGATACCCCTCCTAAATCGTCTGATACAGAAGATTTGAACCTAACTTTGGATTGCACTACGTAAGTTTATTTATTTTTGTTACCATTCTATTTCTGTTCGGAAGGTGGTAGTAGCCGGATTGAAAAGAGTAGGATAAACATTATTGTTATGGCGAATAATTATAGTTTCATTCAGGGGTGTACATTACGCACAAGATTTATTTTGTTCCCGTGGTACAAAATTTTGTATTTTTTTCCCACCTATTTTTATCTCACCAAGTAGGGACGGAAATGGAGAAATATTGAAAGAACTAAAATTTTTGGTCCTACCACACATATTTTAGTTATTTTCCCCCCACCACCTGAACAGGGGATCCCATATAGGATATACACCCCTGATATTTCAAATTAGCAGCTACGCTAAACCCTCTAATATGAAGTATATCTCTTAAAGTTTCTTTTGCCACTCCCTTCCCTTGCCGGTACCTATGAGAAGAACCCGATCTGTTCAGTGGTTATCGAGATCCTTCGGTACATAAACACGGACATCCTGTTACTTTAGTATTATTTTTTTTTATTTTTCAGGGACGACGATGGATGGGAGACAATGCAGAAAATAAAACAAGACCTTAGGGCAGCAAAGCAAAAAATTGCTTCTTTGGAAGAGGAGATCGCTTGTTTGGAAACACAAACAAAGTAAGAAATTTTTTTCACTTCTTTTTTTGGTATTTAATCCGGGCGACTGTGTTGTAAATGATTTTTCGGTACAGACAAATTCACCTTTATATATTACAAAACTAGCAAGTATGCCTCTAGGGGTAAGGTGGGAGGGGTAAATGTGGACCAAAAAAAAAGTTTACTATTTAATTATAATATGATTGCTTAATTCAGGGAGCAATCCAAGAGATGTCCGGCGGCACAAAAGGATGACCAGAAGGTCGGACAAGCCTCTGTTATGGAAGGAGAAGCAAAGTAAGATATCCTATTATATAAAGTAGTAAGCGTTTTTTGTTTGTCCCGAAGGATAACCGCTAAACCGATATTGTTCTCCTTTAAAGTGAAGCTTCTTATAGGTCCTGGAAAGGTTTTAAACTATTTTTGTGCAGGGTGTCTTCACCCCCTTCCCCAAAAAATATTTTTACTCTTCTGAAACTGAAATTGAAAATGGGAAGATGTTGATTTTTCCCCTTCCAACCTTAAGTGCCCCTAGAGGTTTCTAGGGGCGTAGCCACTAGTTTCTTTTAATAATCTTTTTTCATACTTTATCCGGGCGACTGTGTTGTAAATGATTTTTCGGTACAGACAAATTCACCTTTATATATTACAAAACTATAGCAAGTATGCCTCTAGGGGTAAGGTGGGAGTGGTAAATGTGGACCATAAAAAGTTTACTATTTAATAATAATATGATTGCTTAATTCAGGGAGCAATCCGAGAAATGTCCGGCGGCACAAAATGATGATCAGAAGGTCGGACAAGCCTCTGTTATGGAAGGAGAAGCAAAGTAAGATATCCTGTTATATAAAGTAGTAAGCGTTTTTTGTCTGTCCCGAAGGGTAACCGCTAAACCGATATTGTTCTCCTTTAAAGTGAAGCTTCTTATAGGTCCTGGAAAGGTTTTAAACTATTTTTGTGCAGGGTGTCTTCACCCCCTTCCCCAAAAAATATTTTTACTCTTCTGAAACTGAAATTGAAAATGGGAAGATGTTGATTTTTCCCCTTCCAACCTTAAGTGCCCCTAGAGGTTTCTAGGGGCGTAGCCACTAGTTTCTTTTAATAATATTTTTTCATACTTTATCCGGGCGACTGTGTTGTAAATGATTTTTCGGTACAGACAAATTCACCTTTATATATTACAAAACTATAGCAAGTATGCCTCTAGGGGTAAGGTGGGAGTGGTAAATGTGGACCATAAAAAGTTTACTATTTAATAATAATATAATTGCTTAATTCAGGGAGCAATCCGAGAAATGTCCGGCGGCACAAAATGATGATCAGAAGGTCGGACAAGCCTCTGTTATGGAAGGAGAAGCAAAGTAAGATATCCTATTATATAAAGTAGTAAGCGTTTTTTGTCTGTCCCGAAGGATAACCGCTAAACCGATATTGTTCTCCTTTAAAGTGAAGCTTCTTATAGGTCCTGGAAAGGTTTTAAACTATTTTTGTGCAGGGTGTCTTCACCCCCTCCCCCAAAAAATATTTTTACTCTTCTGAAACTGAAATTGAAAATGGGAGGATGTTGATTTTTCCCCTTCCAACCTTAAGTGCCCCTAGAGGTTTCTAGGGGCGTAGCCACTAGTTTCTTTTAATAATCTTTTTTCATACTTTATCCGGGCGACTGTGTTGTAAATGATTTTTCGGTACAGACAAATTCACCTTTATATATTACAAAACTATAGCAAGTATGCCTCTAGGGGTAAGGTGGGAGTGGTAAATGTGGACCATAAAAAGTTTACTATTTAATAATAATATGATTGCTTAATTCAGGGAGCAATCCGAGAAATGTCCGGCGGCACAAAAGGATGACCAGAAGGTCGGACAAGCCTCTGTTATGGAAGGAGAAGCAAAGTAAGATATTTCTTTTAATATTATTTTTTCATACTTTATCCGGGCGACAGTGTTGTAAATGATTTTTCTGTAAAGACAAATTCAACGTGTTCCTTTATTTATTAAAAGCGAGTACTAGCAAGTACGCCTCTAGCTGGGTAAGGTGGAAGGGGTAAATGTGGAACCAAAAAGTTTACTACTTAATTTAAATAGATTATTATATATATATTGTTTAATTCAGGAACAAAACAGCTGCAGCTGGCTCTCCAGAAAATTCGGATGAGAACGAGGTTAAGGAAGTCACTGTTATGGAAACACCAGCAAAGTAAGATTTTTAAAAAAATTTTTTTACTACTTTATCCTGACGACTGTGTTGTAAATGATTTTTCTGTACGCTAAACCCTCTAATATGAAGTATATCCTTAAAGTTTCTTTTGCCACTCCCTTCCCTTGCCGGTACCTATGAGAAGAACCCGATCGGTTCAGCGGTTAACAAGATCCTTCGCTACATACAAACAAAAATCGTTTTACTTTGTAGTATAGATTGTTTAATTTCAGGATGAAAGACCAACCGGATTTTGATATAATTTATGAGAACATAAAGAATCCAGGACCAAAAAGCCCAGGTATAGTACAATATTTATACTAGCGACTGTGCCCAAAGCATATAGTGAAACATTTCTGTACTACATTGTATTATTACACTAGGTTAGGTTAGGTTAGGTTAGGTTAGGTTAGGTTAGGTTAGGTTAGGTTAGGTTAGGTTAGAATAGGCTAGGCTAGGCTAGGCTAGGCTAGGTTAAAACTAGAAATATTACTCTTTCTATTAATACACTAGGTTAGGTTAGGCTAGAAAAAAAAACTATTGTAAAATTGAAGTATTTTTTTGTAAAAAAAAGTAATTTTAAAAAATATTTTAATTTCAGTGTATGGGGTGTCCGATGATGAGCAGGAGATGTTTGAACCACCCCCTCCTACAATCACGCCAGCATCAAAACTGAGTAGGCGCAAAAGAAGTGCAACACCGGGGAAAATCAAGACATGCGCCCATGGACGCAGTCCCCGAAGCGAGCTGCCATTGAACACGAGACTCATCGAATGCACCTATATGTGCCCAGACTGCCGCGTCTTCTTTCACAAGAGGCAAAAACAAAGAAAAGAAGGACAAAAGTAAGCTGATGTATAATAGTCCTTCCAGTCAGATCATATATAAACTATTTGTGATAAAAAAGTGATATATATCAAGATATCTTGAGTCAAAAATATGTTTAACCACCTTTAATTTGTACGTACATTAATCTATATGACAGTTTGACAGTTTTGTTCTGACGATGAAAATATTCATATAATATTATATTTGAAACCGCTATTCCTATATAGCAAAATTTTTGAAAATTTAATAATGGAAAGTAACTTCGTGATATATTTTTCTTGTATAAAAATGTTCTAGTATAAAGTACAATTAGAATCCAGATCTCAGCAATTAAAACCTATGTATATTTGTGTTAATTTCTCAGCTTAAACCGATTAAACATGCAGTTATATTATCTGTAAAACTATGTAATATTTGGTCATTTAAACCACGTCTAGAATTATAGACTAATTAAGAAAATTTCTGTGAATATATACCTATATAGTATCGCGCTATCGTACCTATGTAAATCATTATGTAAAAAAAGTGTTTCAATCAATAAAGTTAATAATGAAAACAATTTTTTTTTTATTTTTGCGTTTTGTGTACAAGCGAGGTTTTTCTATAATTAAGGTCGTTTTTTACCACTTTCTCGTGATTTTTACCACCCGTTTTTACCACAATTATTGGTAAATTTTTACCATATTTACCCTATTTCTGGTAAAATTTTACCAGTTTAGGGCAAAAATATTACCAGGTGTTGAACAGTTTTACCACTTTTTCGGTAAAATCTACCAGAAATTTGCGGTAAATTTTACCAAAAAAGTGGTAAAAATTGGTCAAAATCTGGTATAAATTTGCGTCCTAAAATGGTAATATTTTACCGGAAATCTGGTAAAATTTTACCGATAATTGTGGTAAAAATCGCTGGTAAAAAGCGTCACAGAGTACCACCAAAAGTGTTTTTACCACGATTACGGTAAAATTTTACCACCTTTTAAATCGTATAGGCTGGTAAAATTTTACCATAAAAGTGGTAAAAACTAGGTTTTTTTATGGTATTAATTCCGTCCTGGGGAATAGCTTCAATCGACGTATATATGAAAGCAGATTAAAAAAATAAATTGGAAATAAGGGGTTGCTATTTTTCCCGTATCCCTTCATGGGCCCTCTACCTGAGGGGCTTCCCAGCACTAATACATCCTAAAGTAATAAACAAACTAACGAAAAATTACCCTTCCTCTTATTTTTCATTTTTTATCAGATTATCAGTGATTACTAGGTTAGTGTGTATATCTCCAGAGCAAAACAAACTGTTGTACATTTTTAATAAAAAATAGCTAAAGATTACAACTGAACAACCATTTTAAAAAAATTACAATGTTATTGAGGTGCAGTGCAAGGATTGAGTAAAAGTTTGTATGAGTGTCTGCTGTTGCCATGTCTGGTGCATGACATCTGTAATATAGGAGTATAGAGGTATCACATGCTTATAAACAGACGCTACAGCACAGTGCTTCAAAACTAAAAGCGGGTTAGATTTCAGTTGAGTGTTACTTTTTGCTACTCTATCTGACGACAATGTTACATTCTATTAGAATTAATCTATGCTGTACATAACATGCATAACAACATAATAATACTCTGAAATAATATCCTATGTAAGATAAGCTCACATGTTGCAAGGTCAAAATAAGGATGTTTAGATGCCCACTTTAGTAAATTTCGACTTGTCCTCAAAATCTAAATCTTTTAAAGCTGTTGTTTCTGCATACATCATTGAATTTAATTGAAACTTTATTAATTGTTTTTAAACGACATAAATATTTAGGAATCCAAAAAAAGCTACTATTAAACTAAATTCTATTTTTGTTTTAATACTACAAGTTAAGATGCAATAATTAAATTTTTTTTCTCACATTTCCTCCAACTACAAGAATATACTACTGTTAACGCCTATGGCTTAATGTAAATCCATATCATTTTGGTACTATGCATATAATAATATTCTAAAATAATAATGCAGTCCATGTCAACAACACACAGTTCACTTTAACCAAATATAGATTTTTATCAGGTACGAATTTTATATTGGACTGTCAAAGATATTTACCCCAAAGTTTACAAACTTGTTATTTAACAGCTCAAAAGATTTGATCGAGTCCCTGTTGGGTTGTACTAAGTAACAGGATCAAAGTTATCAAAATTTATTTTATAAATAAGAAAAATTGGGGTTTCATTGATCAGGGACGTCCAATGGGGAAGGGTAAAGGGGTGATTACCCACCCAAAATTGTAATCTTCCTTTTTTACCCCCCCCCCCTTTCAAATAAAAAAGATTAAACGTCCTTGTCAGCGATCAAAAATTTTAAAAATTGAAAAAAAAATCTAAGAGGATAACTCCAACATTTTTAGCTCTTCAAAAAACATAAATTTTGTTTATGCTAGGTGTGAATATTACTACAAACGTGTTCAGATTTTCTATGGAGTTTCGTGAGATTTACTTGGTGCATTACCGACAATAAAAAATAACGTAGCTGCTTGATAAAATAAGTTATATGCTGAAACTTTATGCACATTTAAAAAATATTCATATAAATGTTTATTTTTTATTCAATCAACATCTCCTTTGAGCTTATTATTGAAATAAGAAATTTGTCTACCTTTGGATTCTGTAAATCACCGTCCCTAAAAAAAATTTCATATTAGATATTTATTTTATGACACACAGAACAAATAATAATAATAACAGTATTATAATACAGGTATTAAATATTCATATACAAACAATAAAATTGAATATAAATAAAAATTAAGGAAAGATCAATCAAATAATAATTATGTACAGTGTCAAAGGACTAAACAATCTCGTAAAAGGTAATATTCAGCTACGCTATTGTCGAAAGCCATTAGTTCTTCACATTAAAAATTTAACTTGCATCCCTATAGAATATATATATTATATGAGCATGTATTTTTGAAAATATAGTAGATTGATACTGTTTCAATATATTTTCTGAGGCTATTCTAAAACTACTCTTTTCCACAAGAATTTTGATTTTATCAAAAAGAATTCACAAAATGATAATGGATATCATATGCTCTAAAGTAAATGGATATTTGTTGGTGTGTTGGTCAGGGTTCGGAAGCCGCGCTATCAGCCGCGCGGCTGCGGCTGCGGCTGAATCCTAATTTGCGGCTGCGGCTGCGGCTGCTTAAAGTTATGGAAGTGGCTGAGGCTGAGAGTGGCTGAGGCTTAGTGCGGCTGAGAGTGGCTGCGGCTGAATGCGGCTGAGGCTTAATAAGAATTGGGGTGGCTGAGGCTTACAGTGGCTGAATTGGAATTTTGTGGCTGAGGCTTCGAGCGGCTGAGGCTTACAGTGGCTGAGGGTGGCTGAGGCTTACAGTGGCTGAAGGATTTGTGGCTGAGGCTGCGGCTTACTGAAAGCCGCGCGGCTCATAGCGGCTGCGGCTTACAGTGGCTGATTGGAAAATTAAGCCGCGCGGCTGAGTGAGGCTGAGGCTGAGAGTGGCTGATAACATAATTAAGCCTCGCGGCTGATTCTGAGGCTGCGGCTTACTGAAAGCCGTGCGGCTGAGGCTGTGGCTGAATTAAATTCAGCCGCGCAGCTGAATGCGGCTGCGGCTGAATACAATATTAAGCCTTGCGGCTGATCTTATGGCTGATTATAAAATAAGCTTTGCAGCTGAGGCTTCGG
Organism: Acartia tonsa; assembly: GCF_053477335.1. NCBI lineage: Eukaryota > Metazoa > Arthropoda > Copepoda > Calanoida > Acartiidae > Acartia > Acartia tonsa. The sequence continues at coordinate 43,360,631 of NC_137264.1, read as the reverse complement.
CTAAATTGGATTTTTTAAATGCATTCTAGGACATTTTTTGGAGAGTTGAGGGTGGTTAGGGGTTGTGAGAATAAGAGTGGAGGGAAGAGGGGGGAGGACAGCAGGATTTTTTCAAATGTTTGATTCAGAATTAGTACCCAAATTTTATACTGGTACCCAAAGTTTTATACTGGTACCCAAAGTTTATTCTGGTACCCAAAGTTTTATTCTAGTACCCAAAGTTTTATACCGGTACCCAAAATTATATACTAGTACTCAAATTTTATTCTGGTACCCAAAGTTTTATTCTAGTACCCAAAGTTTTATACTGGTACTCAAAGTTTTATACTGGTACCCAAAGTTTTAGTCTGGAACCCAAAGTTTATAATGGTACCCAAAGTTTTAGACTAGAACCCAAAGTTTTATACTGGTACCCAAATTTTACTGGTAACCAAAGTTTTATACTGGTACACAAAGTTTTATACTGGTACCCAAAGTTTTATACTGGTACCCAAAATTTTATACTGGTACCCAAAGTTTTATTCTGGTACCCAAAGTTTTATACTGGTACCCAAAGTTTTATACTGGTACCCTAAATTTTATACTGGTACCCAAAGTTTTATACTGGTACCCAAAGTTTTATACTGGTACCCAAAATTTTATACTGGTACCCAAAGTTTTATTCTGGTACCCAAAGTTTTATACTGGTACCCAAAGTTTTATACTGGTACCCAAAATTTTATACTGGTACCCAAAGTTTTATACTGGTACCCAAAGTTTTATACTAGTACCCAAAATTATATACTAGTACTCAAATTTTATTCTGGTATCCAAAGTTTTATTCTAGTACCCAAAGTTTTATACTAGTACTCAAAGTTTTATACTGGTACCCAAAGTTTTTATACAGGTACCCAAAGTTTTAGACTAGTACTCAAATTTTATTCTGGTACCCAAAGTTTTATACTTGTACCAAAAGTTTTATACTAGAACCCAAAGTTTTATACTGGTACCAAAAGTTTTATACTGGTACCCAAAGTTTTAAACTGGTACCCAAAGTTTTATACTGGTACTAAAAATTTATACTGGTACCCAAAGTTTTTTACTGGTACCCAAAGTTTTATACTAGAACCCAAAGTTTTATACTGGTACCCAAAGTTTTATACTGGTACCCAAAGTTTTAAACTGGTACCAAAAGTTTTATACTGGTACTAAAAATTTATACTGGTACCCAAAGTTTTTTACTGGTACCCAAAGTTTTATACAGGTACCCAAATTTTATACTGGTACCCAAAGTTTTATACTGGTACCCAAAGTTTTATACAGTTACCCAAATTTTATACTGGTACCCAAATTTTATACTGGTACCCAAAGTTTTATACTGGTACCCAAAGTTTTATACTGGTACCCAAAGTTTTATACTGGTACCCAAAATTTTATACTAATACCTAAAATTTTGTTTTAATATTGGTACCCAAAGTTTTATACTGGTACCTTTAGTTTTATACGAGTACCCAAAGTTTTATACTGGTACCCAAATTTTATATTGGTACCCAAAGTTTTATACTGGTACCCAAAGTTTTATACTGGTACCCAAAATTTTATACTAATAGCCAAAAATTTATTCTGGTACCCAAAGTTTTATACTGGTACCCAAAGTTTTATACTAATAGACAAAAATTTATTCTGATACCCAAAGTTTTATACTGGTACCCAAAGTTTTATACAAGTTTTTTAGCAGTAGGAATTTATTTCAACATCTTTAGTTATGATGCAGTACAAAGCCTATCAACTCCCAGACGACGAGCCGATGCGCTACATGTTGAGCCACGGTCGAGGGTTTCTATGACATTAACTCAAGGTCCAACAACCCTGGATAACTAAGGGGAATTATATCTTTCCTTTGCGCCTGTTCATGTTGCACACCTAGCACCTAGGAACCATTTAATGTCTTCAGTTATAACGCAGTGTCTGCGCGAGATTCGAACCTATTACATCCCTGATGACAAGCAGATGCGCTACTTGTTGAACCTTGGGGAACCAATTCTTTCCTTTTCTGTATTAGTTTAAGTGATATCTATCCAGCAACCAACTTTTTTTATTGAACTACCTGCCTGAAAGTTTTATGGTAATGAGTTACGCCTGTTTATGAGCCAAGGAAATCCTCCTACTCCAACTTTACATGTTGCACACCTGCCATAGCAGCAGTAGGAACCATTTAATGTCTTCAGTTATAACGCAGTGTCTGGCCGAGATTCGAACCTATTACCTCCCTGATGACAAGCAGATGCGCTTCTTGTTGAACCTTGGATAATTAAGGGGAACCAATTCTTTCCAATTTAAGTGACATCTATCCAGCAACCAACTACCTGTCAGAAAGTCCTATGGTAATGAGTTACGCCTGTTTACGAGCCAAGGAAATCATACTCTAACTTTACATGTTGCATACCTGGCATAGCTGCAGTAGGAACCATTTAACGTCTTCAGTTTTCGCGCAGTGTCTGGCCAAGATTCGAACCTATTACCTCCATGATGACAAGCAGATGCGCTACATGTTGAGCCATGGTACGCAGGTTAAATTTGTCTTAAAAATAATCGTCTTTAAAATGCTTATCATATGTACACTTGCAATAAATGTATTTGTCATAAAAACTTACCTCTTATGAAAAATGTTTTTTTACAAAAGTGCTTTTTATTACAATTATTCATGGGTATAATTTTTATGACTAACTTTTTATGTCACATAATCTTAATGACAATGTAATTATGAAGTTATTACAAAAAATACTAAACAATAGGTACTGGAAAAAGAAGAACTGAATTAAAATAATTTTTTGGGGGGTAGGGTGATTTTTATTGGGTGGGGAGGGCCAGGGCGAGTAAATCACATTTTTAATTTTGGGGTGATGTTTAATTTTTTTTCTAAGGCAATTTTTTTCTGGTAGTGTGATGGTACCCTCCCCCAAAATAGTTGTAAACCTTCCCAGTACCTATAAGAAACTACCCTGAATAGGAGCACCATATCGGTTTAGTAGTTAGCGAGATCCTGTAGTACAAACATATAGACAGACAAACAAACAGACATCATAATACTTAATGATCTAAAAATAAGACAAATTTTCATTTTGAAATATTGGAGCTCTGATAGCTTTTTGGTACGGTAACAGCTTTGAACCATCTATCATCCGGGTTCGAATCCCAGAAGAAAAAAAAATTTGGGGGGATGAACGGTGACTTTTATTATTTTTTTATGGGAAAATAGGGGGGAGTTTGGTTGAGCACCCACCAGTTTTAATTTTAGTTTTTTAAAAAATTCAAAAACTTGGAAAAGGCAATTTAAAAAGTTTACATTAGTTCAGTAGTTATCGAATTCTTAATCTACAGACAAAATAACTCTCCATACTTTATACATTTCCCCAAAAAAATTATAAACTTTCCCTGGATCAATAAGAAGCTTCACATTACCACTTTATATAATAGAATATGTGGATATATTAAAAAAAAGAAAATTTGTTAATAAAATTATGGACCTCATTTATTGGCCAGTTCATTTATATATCCCATAAGAGGGGAGAGATGGATTAAAGGGGGTGTATGGGGGTTATTGTTATTTTAGCCAGCTGAGATTATTTCTTTATCAGAGTACATGAAAATATGGACAACATCAAAGTAATAATATATCGATTCATGTATTGCTTATAAATTCAGAAATTGTATAACATAATGATAAAGATAAAGAAACATTTTTTTTATAATAATTGCAGTTTCGAAAATAAAATCAATTTTAGTAAGCATCTTTGTAAAATAAACAAAATCGGATGATATATGATAATCATTTAACTATTTCAATCTATCGAGTACATAAAGATTATGTAGATTTTTTTTGCATATTATACAGGACAATTTATTGCATTTTACAGACCTTTTTTAACCAACTTTAAAAAGTAAAATACATCGCTGTTTAAATTTTTTTTGTTAGAAAACATATTAGGATAATTTGTGTTCAAAATAAACACACACACACACCCTCCCCCCTCCTCAAATCTTAATTTTATTATTTTCATTAATTTAAAAATACTATGAAAAATGAAATATGTATAAATCTTTTTTTTGCATAACTTTTTTAGTGTCTCTCATCAACCACAAAGTATTAAATACATTTAAAATTGAAGAAATATCTAAGTAGGAGAAGCTTAATTATATAGAACAAGTATTGCGTACCTAAACGGAAAAATAATAGAGAAGCTACTATATAACTTGAGTATCACAAAAATTGATTGCCCCCTGTGAGGTTTGAACTCACGGTCCCTAGTTTACAAGACGAGTGCTCTACCATTGAGCTAAATAGGCCACTTGTACAAGAAAAAAAATTTAAGATAATGCAAATTCATAGTGAATATTAAGTAAATTCTGAAAAATTTGTATCTTTTAAAAACAATAAAATTAGGCAAACGTCAGTAGGGCAGTTACCCTATAAATAGTATTCAATAATATTCATAAGTATCAACGTTCAAAAACGTATTGCTCATGGTGAAATTCGAACTTATAACCCCGGCATAACAGTGTAGAAGAACCGTGCGCTAACTGATTGCGCCACTTGAGCTCTTACATTACAGGTTCAAACTTTTTGTAGTTGTTCGAGATGGTAGTTTCTATGTTGTAATTTTAAAAAAAACTTAAGATAAAATTTTTATAAAAGAATATAAAAAAATTTAAAAGTATAACATTTAAAAGAATTATTTTTGGGCGATGGAAATGTCTGACCCCCACCCCAAAATTAGCTCAAAACCATCCAATGTCAATATATATATAACTAGCGGCTACGCCCCTAGAGGCCTTTAGGGGGCACTTGAGGAAGAGAGAGAGTCAAATTTAATAACCCAATTTCTTATTTTAAATTTTTAAAGAAAAGTAAAAAAAAAAATTTTTTTTTGGGGGGGGGGCCTCCCCCCTCATTTTTAATTTTAGTTAAAAAAATTTAAAATTTTTTTTCTTTTTTTGAGGGGGGGGATTTTTAATTTTTTTGGGGGGTTGGGGGTGTCCCACCCCCAAAAAAATAGTTATAAACCTTCCCAGGACCTATGAGAAGCTACCCTGTTAAGGAGAACCCGATCGGTTCAGCGGTTAGAGAGATCCTTCGGTACAGACACACAGATACACAGACACATAGACATCCTGTTACTTTAGTAAAAGGATTCCTGAGAAGGACAACATTGTCAGTTCAGTGGTTGCTGAGATCTTAAGCTTCAGACAGACAAAATTAAATGAAAATTAAGCCCCGCGGCTGAATTGACGGCTGAGGCTTGTACTAATTTAGCAGCTGCGGCTGCGGCTGGGGCTTACAATATCTCAGCCGCGCGGCTGTGTCAAAGCTGCGGCTGAATTAAAAAAATTAAGCTGCGGCTGAGGCTGCGGCTTACAAATATCAAGCCGCGCGGCTGCGGCATAATCATAACTTTGCAGCTGCGGCTGAGGCTTTCTTGAAGCCGCGCGGCTGAGTGCGGCTGCGGCTTCAAATTATTAACAGCCGCGCGGCTGAGTGTGGCTGAGGCTTCCCCAACTATAAGCCGCGCGGCTGATTGCGGCTGAGGCTTAGAGGGGCGTTGGCTGAATGAGGCTTAGTGCGGCTGAGGCTTAATGTGGCTGAATTGGAGTTTTGTGGCTGAGGCTTACAGTGGCTGAATGCGGCTGAGGCTTACAGTGGCTTATGTTTTCTTTAAGCCGCGCGGCTGCGACTAAGGCTGAGGCTTATTGGGTGGCTGAGGAAGCCGCGCGGCTGATTTTGAGGCTTCTCGTAAGCCGCGCGGCTGATGGTGGCTGAGGCTGCGGCTGCGGCTTCCGAACCCTGCTTAATTGTATTTTTGTTTTTACATAAATAACAAGTACGATTACGTTTCAAAGGTACACAGTTTTTTTAAAATTCCAATGTAAAACTATTTTTCTCTTACGAAAGAAGGATTATTTAGGTTATCTGCTATTTAAGGTGAGAAATTTCTGAAAATTCCCATAAGCAATGAGCATTTTCTTTATATGTGACTTTTTTCTTACTCCCTTTTAACGCTCTTTCAATGTATTTCTTTGAGAGAAACGAAATTTTCTGATCCAAAGAATTTAATTACAAATAAATAGCTGCTGACTGATTTACTTTGTTTTCTGTTATAGAAAAATATTTATATTTAAGCTTCGCTATTATGAATGATGTCATTGCTTTGTTTTTAAATTATAAACTTACACATATAAAAACAAAAACCAATCTAAGGACGTTAACACCTGCAGACATATAGAGAAGGATTGCTATTTGGGAAGAAAAAGTATTGGCTTATTTGCTTAAAGCCCCTGTGAGCTCCTATAATGAATATATTCATTAATCTCCCTCTGTTTCTCAGGGTCAGGGACCCAAGGATAGGTAAATACAAGATATTGGATTTAAATCATTGTAATTCGAAATGTAGTTTGAATATGGCTTAAAAATCCCTGATTGGACTTTCTTGGTGGTTAACCAAATTGCCCCCCATCTCATTATAATATAAACTAAAAAAGGAGGGGGGGTGGTGGTAAATTTTTTTTCGTTTCTTCGTTTATAACTTTAGGTAAAGTTAGGGTAAGTTACAGTCTCCCGAGGGGTTGAACATGAAAATTCACCACCCTTTATTTTCTATTAATATTTTTAAAAAAGGGGGGAGGGGGTAGGTTTCAGTGCAAAAAAGTTACACTTTTTACTTAAACTGACTGTGGTTTTTGGTTTTCTTTATAAATGAAGTACTACAACAAAAAAATAACTCCCCTAAAAGTATTTCATCTTTGAAGCAAGAGAATTATGATATTTTAATCTCAACTAGCAGCTAAGCCCCTAGAGGCTCCTAGCGGCCCGTAAAATGTTATCTTTTCAATCTATGTTGAGATCAAAAATATCTAAAAGGCCGCTAGGCAGTGCAAGACATATGTTTTTAATTTTGAGATTTGTCTTGGGAGGGTGGTGGCACCCTCCCCCAAAATAGTTATAAACCGGCCTGGGACCTATAAGAATCTACACTGTGAAGGAGAACCGTATCTGTTCAGCAGTTAACGAGATCTTTCGGAACACACTACAGACACACAGACACTGTTACTTTATCATAAGGACTAGCGGCTTTGCCCCTAGCCCAAGAGGTTTAACCTAACCAATTTTTCGTATTTTAGATTTAAAAGAAAAATTTAAAAAAAATTTATTTTGGGGGGGGGGGATTTTTTTTTGAGGGGGCGGGGGTAGTCGACCCCACTATTTTAATTTTAGTTTTAAAAGGAAAAAAAAAATTTTGGAGGGGGTTGGTGGTGTCCCACCCCCCAAGAAATTAGTTATAAACCTTACCGGGAGCTATGAAAAGCTACCCTGTAATTAAATGAGAACCCGATCGGTTCAGCAGTTAGCGAGATCCTTCGCTACAAACAAACAGACAGGCAAACAGACAAACAAACAGACAGGCGGACATCGTTCTACTTTGTAGTATAGATTGACATATCCACATTTCCCTGTTTGTAATACTAAACACAAAAAAACTGAAAACAAAATTACAGACACAAACAAAAAATAGTTTTGTTCAATGTAGCACATCTTTAAAAATAAGAACAATTTAAGTGAGATTGGCAAGGGGGGAGAGAGATGGTTGGTTTTTAGTTTTAGAAAAAGTCTAATAAACCAAAAGACCGACCCACGTACCAACTAACAAGGATTAATTAAAGTTCGGTTTCCCTCATATGGCATCTAGTCTACAAATAAATTTATAAGGCCTATTGATGCGAATTAGGTTAGGTTAAGTAAAGGCTGTAATAAAACAAATAGAAAAAATATGTTGAGAATTTTTTTCTGAGGACCAACAAAAATTAAGGGGGGAAATTAAAGAATATAATTTAGGATATAGAAACCCCTTACCGTTAGTGATGAAACTAATAAAGAGAGGGGTAGGTTTCTGGTAAAATCCGTAAAGGTTATGTGTTATAAGTAAAAAACAGTAGTAGAACGATAAAAACTTATGTAAACTTTTAATAAAATTGTTTTGTCTATAGTTCTTTTCAATAAGAAATACACATATTTAGTGAATATTATCGTTCTACTACTATTTTTAAGATTTTTTAAGATGGGCAGGAGGTACTTCTTGAAGTACTGGGGGATATTGACGTCCCTCCCCTTACCAGTCACCCTTCCTTCCAGGGATATGAAAGGTTTGCGTAGGACTAACTATCCTACCTGTAAAAAAAATCCCTGTTCAAGAAAACACCCACAGAACCTCAAACACTTATGGCTTTCTCACAGCCAGAGGTGTACATGAAACAAGAACTGTTGGAACTGATGCTCAGTTTACTGAGAATATGAAAGATGATGGTCAAATCCGAAAGGAAGCTATCAACTTGATGACAGGACCAATAAGTTCTAGGCAAAGCTGTAAGATAGGAACCTGGAATGTTAGAACAATGTATGAGTCAACTAAAACAGCCCAAGTAGTTAAAGAAATGACAAGTTACAATATTGGAATACTTGGAATTGCGGAATGTAGATGGACAGGACAAGGACAAACTACAACCAAAGATGGCCACCTAATACTTTATTCTGGTCATGAAAGCCAACATATGTATGGTGTTGCTATAATTATTCAAAAACGACATGTCAATTCACTAATAGACTGGAAACCTATATCAGACAGAATAATTAAGGCTAGATTCCAATCAAGGCATTGCAAGTTGACTATTATCCAATGCTACGCCCCAACAAATGACAAAGATGGAGAAGTAAAACAAGAGTTTTATGATCAACTGCAATCAATCAGAAACTCAGTACCCAATCATGACATGTGTTTAGTTCTTGGAGATATGAATGCTAAAGTAGGAACTGACAGGACTGGAGTGGAGAACACAATGGGACACTTTGGTATAGGTACAAGAAATGAAAATGGAGAACTTTTACTTGAATTCTGTTTAAATAATGATATGGTTGTAGGAGGTACACTATTCCAACACAAAAACATTCACAAATATACCTGGACAACGCCTGATGGACAAACAAGAAACATGATTGACCACATTATGATCAATAGAAAATGGGTCAAGTCAATGCAAGACTGTAGGAGTTACAGAGGAGCCGACATATTTAGTGACCATGAACTAGTTGTCAGTAAGATTTGATTAAATCTGAAGCGTACTGGCCATGATAAAAAGAGTGAGATTGGTAGACAATATGATTCTTCAAGATTAAAGGACCCTGTGATAAAGAATGAATTTGTCTTAAAACTCAGAAATAGATTTCAAGTCTTAGAGGACCTAAATGACGAGACTGAGATCACATGGACTTCAATTAAAGAAAACTTTCAATCTACTGCTAAGGAAATCCTAGGACACAAAAAACCAGAGAAAAAGGACTGGATCTCTGATGAAACATGGAACAAAATAGAAGAGAGAAAGAAGCTTAAAAATAAAATTCATAGTGCTCAACATTTGGCTGACATGAGAAATTTAAGAGCTGAATATACTGCTAAAGATAAAGAGGTCAAAAAGTGCACAAGGAAAGACAAGAGAGATTACATTGACAATCTGGCTGAAAAGGCCCAAAGAGCAGCTGACTTCGGTAACATGAAAACAGTATACAACATAACCAGGCAACTAAGTGGCAAATGTAACAAAAAGATTGGTGAGACTATCAAGGCTAAAGATGGTAAACTACTCACTACAGAAAAAGAAGTTGCTGAAAGGTGGAAATCGCATTTTGAAGAAGTGTTGAACAGACCTGAACCAGAAATTACTGCTGAACCAGAACCAGGACATGAAATAGACATAGACACACGACCACCAACTATTCAAGAAGTTAAAGCTGCTATACATAGTCTAAAGAATGACAAAGCACCTGGACCTGACTTAATAACTGCCGAAATGCTTAAGGCAGACATAGATCTTTCTGCTAGGACTCTAACTGATCTCTTTGATAAAATTTGAAGGCAAGAAAAGATACCAACGGACTGGTCTAAAGGTATAATCATAAAACTTCCTAAGAAGGGAGATTTGAACAATTGTGATAATTGGAGAGGAATTATGCTGCTTTTTATCCCAAGCAAGGTCCTATGTAAAATTATTTTAAACAGAATTGATGCGAAAATTGACAATAAACTAAGAGAAGAACAAGCTGGATTCCGTGCTGGAAGGGGCTGTGTTGACCAAATTTTCACCCTTAGGACGGTTATTGAACAATGTGTTGAATTTAACAAGCCACTCCATGTAAATTTTGTTGATTTCTCTAAGGCCTTTGACTCCATACACAGACAAACACTCTGGAAAATACTAAGAAGTTATGGTATACCTGAAAAGATGATAATTATGATAACTAAATTCTATGACAACTTCCAAGCCTGTGTTTCAGTTGGAAACAATAAGACATCTGATTTCTTTAGAATAAGCACTGGAGTTAGACAGGGATGCATTTTATCACCTATTCGATTTATATTGGTCATTGACTGGGTGATGAAGAAAACCACAGAGGACAAAAAACGTGGTCTCCAGCTGGGCATACTAGGACACCTAGAGGATCTGGACTTTGCTGATGACCTGGCACTGATTTCAGAAACAATCAAACATCTACAAGCTAAAACAGATAGACTAGTCAAATATGCAGGACAAGTCGGGCTCTTTGTTAATGTCAAGAAGACCGAAATTATAAATATACCTACAAACCCTGATCAAAATATAACAATAAATGGTGAACAATTGAAACAAAGCAACAAATTCACCTATCTGGGGAGTGTTATCAGCAGCGAAAATGGCTCAAAAGCTGATATTAAGACCAGGATTGATAAGGCTAGGGTTGCTTTCAACAGTCTACACAACGTTTGGAATTCAAAGAAACTTGCTCTGAAAACAAAAATCAGACTTTACAACAGTAATGTGAAATCAGTTCTTCTTTATGGAGCTGAATGCTGGAGAACTGTGAAAACTGAAACAAATCAACTTAATGCATTTCACAATAGCTGCCTAAGAAGAATTTGCAAAATATTCTGGCCAAACAAAATATCAAACATTGAGCTGTATGCTAAGACCAAGTGCAATAGTATTGAAGCAGAAGTGAAATATAAAAGACTAAGGTGGCTAGGACATGTGCTCAGAATGGAACAAAATAGGTTTCCAAAAAAGTGCTTAAAATGGAACCCCACCACTGGTAATCGTAAACGGGGACAACCAAAAATGACCTGGAGGCGGAGCACTGAAAAGGACCTCTTTAATTTGGAATTAACATGGGGAGAAGCTGAAGCACATGCCAAAAAAAGGAATTCATGGAGGAACAAGGTGTCCGTATTCTCTAGACTTAACAGTCAAAAAGAAGGATGCGCCTGATGATGACTATTTTTAAGCCTTAAAACACACACCTTTACGGATTCTACCAGAAACCTATCCCTCTCTTTATTAAAATATTTGTGGATTGTTTTGTTTAGATAAGCTCTAATAATAACTAAAGGTTAAAAGATAAATATTCTATCACTGTCAGAAGTGAGAGTAACTTTCTTAATCAAAAACTTTTTTTTTGAGCGGACAAAAAGTTTGTTCTCACTTGTTTTAGTTCTCAATCTTTGTTGCTCTTTTTAGTAGCGTAGCTACTATATAACTAGTGTGTGCCATTAGTCTGTATGTCCCTTTGTCAAAACCTAAAAGAAATTTAGCTCACAGTCACAAGGTTTCCCGATTTAATTTAATTCTTTTATTTTCTTAACTTTTACTTAACACTAGCAGCTACGCCCCTAATGTAAACGTAAAATGGTTTTTAATTAATTTAAAATAGTAATAAACCTTCCTAGGACTTATGAGAAGCTACTCTGTAAAGGAGAACCAGTTCAGCGGTTTGCAAGATCCTTCAGTAAAGACTGATAGACAGACCAGACAACCTGTTACTTTATTATAAGGATTTTAAAAAAAATTAAATCTCTTATATTACTCTGTACATTTTTTGTGAAAACTTATATTTCTCTTTGAATTCTGTCTATCCCTTTGTTAAAGTCAAATTGAGGATACATACTCATTACTCAATTAACAATAATTACATAATTTATAGACAGCAAAGTTTAAAAAATCTATCTTTCCTTCTTACTGAATGTTTCTTCAGATATCGTGAACGGCCAAATAGATCATTTTTAAAAAAACAAAACAGTTTTTTAAGAAGATTGGATTGAATCTTCTTTGCCCCCTTAGAGCTAGGCTAGGATCGAAGCAACTAGCAAACTAAGAAGTATAAGACTGTGGTAACCAAAAAAATACTTCTATTTTAAAAAGTAGTGTGTAAGTCTTTTTTGTCTGTAGCTTAAGAATTTGATAGTTACCAACCCGTTCGAGTTCTCTTATTCATAGAAGCTTTACATAGATCCTAAGATGGTCTTAGGCTATTCATCTGCTTTACATACACCGTTCAATGCAAAAGAGAGGACACAGCCTCTAAAGATTAACATTTTAGTAACAAGCTCTGAAGCTCTCAGTAAAAATGAAACTTTTGACTACAAAATCATTTGAGTTAAGTAGTGTCCATAATCCAGTAATGTAAAGTAATAAGGTTTCTTTTGACTGTAGCTTAAGATCTCGGAATTTTTTTTGTTCTGAATAGGATATGCTTTTCTGGGAAGCTTTGCAAATATCTTTGGGTGGTTTTAGGTTATTTTACTGACCACCACCGCCCTCCCCTAGAGGCTAGGGGTAAAGCAACTAGTATTGAAAAAAGGAAAAAAATGTCAACTTCCTTATTCATTACTTTTTAGTGGCTCTCATCTATAATGCAAAGTATAACGATGTCTATTTGTCTCTTTGTTTGTAGCAAAGGATTTTGCTAACCGCTAAACCGATCGGGTTCTCCTTTACAGGGTAGCTTCTCATAGTTCCCGGGAAGGTTTATAACTATTTTCTTGGGGGGTGGGACACCCCCAAACCCCCCCAAAAAATTAAAAATAACCCCCCCCCCAATTTTTTTTCTTTTAAAAACTAAAACTAAAATAGTGGGGTCGACTACCCCCCCCCCCCCTAAAAAAAGTCCCCCCCCCCAAGAATTTTTTAAAAATTTTTCTTTTAAATCTAATATACGTAAAATTGGTTTGATCAAACCTCTTGGAGCAAAGCCCCTGAGGCTAGGGGCGAAGCCGCTAGTAGACTTTACAGGCATACGGACAAAGTGAGATATAGAATACAAACACTGACAAAAAACTAATAAATACATGTAATTAGTTTTAATTGTTTACCAATCTTTAGATGCGAAGCAACTTTGCAAGTCTTTTGTTTACCATTACCGTAACGGTCTTCTTTTGATTTCCTTTTTGGGAAGATGTTTGCACATCAAATGCTCCAAGTTGCATTTCTCTACTATGGTTATTTAATATTGAAATTGGTTAGAAATGAATGTGCAACCAAAAATAAAAATCAACATTTTATTATAAAGAATAAAAAACATTTTTTTGTAAAAAAAAGAAATAACGCATGGTGATAATGGACGTTCTAATCCTTGTTTTATCTCTTTCCTTACTTTCCCTTTTTACCAAACCTTTTCTTTTTATTTGTTTATCTATCTTTTATGATTTCCTTTATGGATTACTTGGGTAAATTTCTACAAATATTGTAGAAAACCGATAACCCCGACCTTACCCCTCCCTCAATCACCCAACCTAATTATTTTCTACATTTGGGGACAGCCGACCCAACGTTCGTAACGGATATGTCTTGTCATGTTTGAATCGTCCAATCAACTTATGACAGATTCCTTTTGCAGTCTGTTATAATTTGTAAGGCATAGTAACTCTATGATCATTCACAGAATGTTTTTATGTCCTATGAAAACGTATTGATTCCGTAAGATTATATTCCAATCCTAAATGAATTAATAATTAACATTATTAACTATACTATTTTATTTTAGTGGACAGACCTAACACCGAGTAGCTACGCTCCTTTGGAAAAGTCTAATACTTGTTGTATAATCCAGCTATTGTAAACACCGAGTAGCTACGCTCCTTTGGAAAAGTCTAATACTTGTTGTATAATCCAGCTATTGTAAGGATATTATATGTTTTACCTGTAAATTAAGCCCTTCCCCAAAGTACATGAAAAGGGGGAAGGTAGTTAACTGGCCTAACCGGGACAGGTGGATGATCAGTATTTGTTAGACTTTTGATGATTGTTCATTTATTGAACCCATTTAGAGTGAAGCTTCTCTATAATTCGTACTCGTTCAGCCTCACATGACCGCAGAATTCGCGCCGTTGCGCACTACACTATCAAAAAAATCAAAATCATTTATTTACTAAGTATATTTGCGATTACTTTTATTTAATGAAATCTTCCAATTTTTAACATGTACAAAACGGCCTGCGGTATTGCATCAAGATCCATGACAGATCTATATAGGAAATAAACGTCTATAATCGAGCTCGAATCTTCCAAGCTTATGGTGTATAAAACTCATAGTGCTCCAATAATCCCTATTAAATTCTCATTGACCAGAACGTTAAGACCCATTATTCTACTTTTTGCATCATAAATGTATTTTTTATATTCATGTTGCTATTTAAATAACATTGATATATTTGATTTGTATTCATAAAACAGAAAAACTTAAGTTTATAATATAGTAAACGTAAGAAAACTTAGTTTTATAGTAAATTGATTCGTGCGACACTCCCCGTAATGCGGTCAGATATTAAACTAATCATTTTAACCCTTTCAGGGCGAAAATTTGAAATGAAAAATATTAGGATTTTAATCCTTAAAAAATTATATAAAAATGAAGCAAAACGTTAAATCGTGTATTGTTACATTGTTATATAAAACATATTACTGAATAAATCAGTTCACAGATATTATAATACGTTAAAGTTGTAGAAATCTTTACGTGTAACAGAGAGAGAGAGAGAGAGAGAGAGAGAGAACGGGGAGAGGGAGAGAGAGAAAGGAGAGAGAGGGGGGGAGAGAAAGAGAACGGGGAGAGAGAGAGACACAGAGAGAAAGAAAGGGAGAGAACGGGGAGAGGGAGAAAAATATTTAGATTTTACCAAAAAGACAAGATATTTTATTTTACATACTAACGTCATGGTGATAGGGCAACTATGTAAAGCAATAGTAAAAAATTAAGATTTTTACTTTGACTTCATTGCAGGACATAACAATTGCAAGAATTTTATTGTAGAGTTTAAATTCAATAGGACTATTCTAATATGCCTAAATTAACAATCAGAACTATCTGTTAGAGACGTACAGATGGACAGACAAACCCCCACTGTAAAAAATTTTTGCTTTTAGATCATTAACAACATTATACAACCCTTTTACCAAATTTCCTTCCCTCTTACTGGATGAATGAACTGAACAATAGTATAGGCCCATACTGGCAAGCTATGTAGGGAATATTCACAGAACTTTTCAGCCATTGAATAGCAAATGAGAAAATCACATTTTCCTCTAATCATAGCCAACAGACGAACGGAAGGACATTTTGAATTATAGATAATCTTCGCTACTAAATGAAAATGAATTTTGCAAATGTGTCATTATAATCTTAATTAAAAATTTAAGCCATCTAATTTTGATAACATATGAAAAAACAAATATTTTAGCTATTAAAATATTATGTCTCGATCCAAGAGACTAATGGACCATGTGATTATAGAGTAAGAAGGATAGTTTCAATACCAAAATTTCGTTTGCTTAGGGAAGGAGGGAACATTTGACTGTAAATAACACTGTAAACCAAAGTTTAGTAACCACTTTGACTAAAAAACTTTATCTGTGTTTCGTCACTTCTAACAAGAACTTTCAATCAACAGAAGGCTTACCTATATTTATCATCATCGGGGATGTAAAATAAATATAGTACATTATCTCCTAAGATCCCTGAGTTTAAAAATCATCAACAAGGATTATAATATCCACATGTAGCAACGTTCCTAATTGTAAAAGTAAAAACACAAAAGCAAAAAGAAGGAAAAGGAGCATAACCGACAGAATGACGAACAATGATCAGTGCAGTGGTCATACAAATCTTCACACAAAATATTAGCAGTCTTTGATATCAGAAAATAAAGTTGTGTTTATGCAGTACTGATGATCGATGGTTAGGCGGGCAGAAGTGCATTGGTCTCAAAAAAATCAATCTTCTATGTTAAATAGCAGAAGGGAAAATAAACATTTCCCCCACATTATTTTTATTAATTCCAAAGCCCTATAGACAGAATAACGAAGAAGGTGAGGAATAAAACTTTTAGCAGATAAATAAGGATGACAACATCCATAATTATAGAAGCTCTTGAATTAAAAAAATAAAAGGAAAAGCAAATGAAAGCAAAAATGGTGCACAACAGACAGACATAGTAAGTAATGATGCTTAGTGGTATTTGAATATTTACACAACATTTAAAAGTTTATCTTTGATAAAAGCTGAAGAAAAAAAATATTTTAGAGTATTAACGATAGATCGACGGACAATTTTATTCATAGAGTAGAGGTGCTATAGGTCAGCAAACATAAAAAAGCCTTCTGTCTTATCCCTGAAAGATCAGGCCCTCTACGAATTCTTAATTGACCGGATTTTATACTATAATAATTGCATCAGCCTTCTACATTTTCCCTACAGATATTTAATGTTCTCAATAGCATTACAGACCAGCGAACAACGTGAGCTGTAGGCTAGTTTATCCATAAGATCATACAACCGCCTCGATCTTGGACACTCCGCCATCGAGTAATTTTAATATTTATTTACAATCATAATATAATAATATCATTAACTAATTATCGGTGGATTTTATATTTTTCCCACCACATCTATTAAATAGAATACATGTTAAAATAATAATGATCGATAAAATTACGACATGACATATTTATTTATTAAATGACAGGTGTCGTACACGGATGGCCAGGTGCAATCATAGCCCTCTAGGCTGGAGCGTGACCTGGTGTTGTTGGGCACTATTGTTGGCCGACCACCCGCAAATGACTTTGACTAAATCTGTTATTACTAGTCAAAACAATATTATCTTGTAATTTTGTGACTCAACTATACCCCTAGCTTTCCCATCAGACCTTCCCTTCCAGACTCCCATACCAGCTGTGGATGCCCCCGTGTGCAGCGTCTAAATAATACAGTTAATACTCATGCAAATCTTAAAGATTTGCAATAATGTTATCAGATAGAATCATTTAACCAACGACAGAAATAACAATTCTTAACCCAATTTGTACGCATGTGAGGAACTTAGTTTTCCCGTGAAAATCTCGATTAAACTAAACTCTCAAGATTAAGCTAAATAAAATAAATTCTCAGTAATTTAATATTAATTTAGTTGAATAATATCTTAACTTGCGATGGAGAACTAATGAAAAATTAATATTAATGAATAAGAAAAACCTTTCCGAAGAAAACAATCCCTGCTATTTAATACAAACCCCAACGGACTAAGTCAGGTTAAGATTAATATTAAATACCAAGTATCAAGCTCCTCGCCATGTTGTATACTAATAATCCTAAGAGAACACCTTAAAAAGAGAACACACTAAAAACACATTAAAAAGTTACTAACTAACTATGACCAAGTAAAAGGGGGGGGGGGGGTTATAGGTACTGTAATATAGAGGATTTTACCAATATTTACTCTATATACAATTGGGAATTATTATTATTAGATAATATTATTAATAGTTTCTAATAACTTTGCCTCAGGCATCGTTGAGCCGAAGGCTTGGGAAGTTTATATATGCATAGAATAGTTTTACTAAGTTAGATGGCATTAGATAAGCTGCTAATCCCTAATTCCCCCCCAACCCAAAGAGGATATAAGCAGTAAAAAACCCCGCAGAGGGTATAATTTTCTAACACTTCTTTCTTATTTAGTCTTTTAAAAGGATTCAAAATGCAAGGATATATATTTTTTTAACTCTTATTTTATACATCTTAATTGGAACTGATGATCTATTTTTATAGAGAAACATATGTATTCCATCAATAAAAAAAGTTAAAAATTAAACTGTTTATACATAAAATAATCCTTATACTAAAGTAACAGGATGTGTGTCTGTGTGTTTGTGTGTTTGTTTGTACCGAAGGATCTCGCTAACCGGTGAACCGATCGGGTTCTCCTTAACAGGGTAGCTTCTCATAGGTTCCGGGAAGGTTTATAACTATTTTCTTGGGGGTTGGGACACCCCCAACCCCCCCAAAAAAATGAAAAATCCCCCCCCTTTTTACATTTTCTTTTAAAATCTGAAATAAGAAATTGGGTTATCAAATTCGACTCTCTCTTCAAGTGCCCCTAGAGGCCTCTAGGGACGTAGCCGCTAGTATATTATAAAGTAAGTAAGACGAATGGTTAACGGACCCAACATGTAAAATCCTCAGACAGAAAAACTCAAGGCATCAAATTTTTAAATTTATTCAACGTTTCGAGGGCAAAACTGCCCTCATCATCAGGAACTAAACAAAAAAATATATTATAAAGTAGTAAGCTTTTTTTGTCTGTAGCATAGGATCTCGCCAATTGCTGAACCAATATAGTTCTTCTTTACATTGAAGATTCTCATAGGTCCAGGAAAGGTATTTTTTAAAAATTATTTAAAGTATCTCCACCCTCCAAATCAAAATAACCTTCCCTCCCTCCAAAAACATACTTTTTCTACTTTTCTTATTAAAACTTGAAAAATTTAAAATGGAGGAAGGGAAGTCGACTTTTTCCTCTCCAATCTTAAGTGCCCTTAGAGGCTTCTAGGGGCGTAGCCGCTAGTCATTTCATAAAAGTAGTAAGCTTTTTGTCTGTAGCAAAGGATCTCGCTAATTGCTGAACCGATATGATTCTCCTTTACATTGTTGCTTTTCATAGGCCCTGTGAAGGTTTAGAACTATTTTGGGGAAGGGAACCACCATCTTCCACAATCACCCATAGGAAAAACTTTTCACCAAAAATTTTGTTTTTACTTTTTCTGTTAAAAACAAAAATCAAAGATTTGGTGTTAACTTCCCAAGTTGCCGCTAGTCCTATAAGTTTAAGTAGTAAAGTTTTTTTTGCCTGAAGCTAAACATCTCTGAAGATACTGAATTTGTTGTACTCCTCAAGAAAGCTGATAAAATCTTGGTGTAGTTTTAGGCTTTTTTACTGACCTCTCTCGTTTAGAGATTAAGAGCATAGCAACTAATACTTCAATACAATGTCGTGTAATTTCTTTAACCATTCCATTTTTTAAATTAATCTCAAGAAGACAAATAAAATGCTTCCATGAAAACTATTGGCCATTCAGTCAATTATTTTTGAGATCTTGTTGAATAGACAAACAAACATTCAATTACTTTAGCCGAGATATAAAAAAATGAATTACATAAATATATTTAGATTAAAATCCTATTATTTTAAATAATTACATTATACTGGCAGTGTAAAAACAAATATTTTTCAAAATTTTATTAACTTATTTACTATAAACATTATCTATATATTTTCTACTTTTATATACATATGTACAATCATTTTAAACCTATTTATCTTATTTTTCTGACAATATTAATTAAAAATTTTAACAAAAAATAGGAAAGATAATTTCAAAAACAAAATAAAAATTGAGAAATGTTTTAAATCTTTTTTATTTTTATTTTATAAGTTGTAGAAAAAAGTGCATCGATAAATAAAATTTGAACTTTTTGTGACATAATAAAATAAAATGATTTGAAATAAAGTTATAGTAAGAGAGAAATGCAAAAAGTATTTTTCAAAATGCCAATTCTTATTTCATATTTTAAAATGCAAATGTTTCAAATTTTTCTAGAAATCTCTTTTGGTTATTTTTAAAATCTTTTTATAAAGGCACATAATTAAAAAAATGTATTAATTCACTTTCAAAATAATAAGATAACAAAATTTTTACAATTTTTGGCAATTTCAGTTTTGTTTAATTTGAAATTCTAATAGATCTCATTTTGTCAAGTTTTGGTTTATAATTTACATTTCTTTTATTCACTATTTTCTAATTTTATTTTTGTTATCAATTCTTGAAAATTTAGTTAAAATTTTATTGCATTGTTTGATGTTGGTTAGGTTTCTTTATATTAAAATTCACTATTTTTCTAGTACTTTATTTTTAACAAAAAACAAAAAAATGTACATTGTACATTTTATAAAAATCCTCTGTTTTCATTTTAAATTTTCATATATCACTTGTTAAAAGTTTCAAGAAGTTTTTTTAAACAATATTTCTATGATTTTGAAGAGTCTTCACTAAGCTGCTAGACTTTATGCTATTGTTGAAATTGGCTGCTTTCTTAATAGCTGCAGTATTCATTGGCTGCTTCACCAGTTGCTTTTTCATTACTTGGCTGATCCATTAGTATTCACTGCTCCTAAATTTAGTTTATTTCAGTTTCATGTTTTATTAGTTAAATAAAATTACAGAAACTATTAGCTATAGAGAATACTAAACAAATAAAACCTTAGAAAAACAGTTCTGGGTAAATTTGTTATAGACAGGATATTTTATTACGGATAATGTATCCCCTATAAAAGTAATTAAAACAAAACAAAATTACCTTTACTTCAAAAATATTAGTGGCTTGGCCACTATGATGCCTGTGATTACCTGGGTAGTATTGACAGAGCTGTGGCTTGGCCACTATGATGCCTGTGATTACCTGGGTAGTATTGACATGGCTGTGGCTTGGCCACTATGATGCCTGTGATTACCTGGGTAGTATTGACAGAGCAGTGGCTTGGCCACTATGATGCCTGTGATTACCTGGGTAGTATTGACAGTGCTGTGGCCTGGCCACTATGATGCCTGTGATTACCTGGGTAGTATTGACACAGCTGTGGCTTGGCCACTATGATGCCTGTGATTACCTGGGTAATATTGACAGAGCTGTGGCTTGGCAACTAGGATGACTGTGATTACCTGGGTAGTATTGACAGAGCTGTGGCTTGGCCACTATGATATCTGTGATTACCTGGGTAGTATTGACACAGCTGTGGCTTGACCACTATGATGCCTGTGATTACCTGGGTAGTATTGACAGAGCTGTGGCTTGGCCACTATGATGCCTGTGATTGGGACATCATCATCCTGACAATCAATCAATGAAATTTTATACTCTCAATACAAATGAAAAAGATATGTTCTGAGAGTTCAGGGAGGCTGGGCACATAGGACTGTAAATTATTATGTTACTTTTAGTTAAATCTAGAAGTGTCCAAGTTTTATGATTAGGTTAGGTTAGGATCAATCAAGGGTTACAGCAATCAAATCTTACAGAGAAGATTGCCTATAGAACAAAGGGGACTAATTTTGTTTATAATAATTTTTGAGAGTAAAAATTTTTTCCTTTTTTTCTGTATCATCTCTTTTAACCCAGATATCTTCATCTCCCCCTCCTCCTGACCAACAAGGATTATAAAATTCAAAACTAGCTAGATTTTTAAAATAAAAATTCAAAAAAGTACGAAAAGGTCGTGATTTGTGTATAAATCTCTTAATCTATAAGTTTCTATTAAATTTAAAACACCCTAGATAACAAAATTAAGTTACATTCTTATTTCTGCCTTTCTCAAAGAAGGAAGAGAAAGCCCAATTAAAATCAAATGCATCTAATTCTTTTATAACCATCAAAATCATGAAAATTTACTTTTTTATATATTTTTGGTATTAATTTTACTTGGGCTTCTATGATGTACTATATTGTTTTGACTTTAAATTATATTTGTATGTAAAGAAAGGAAAACTAGAGTAAATGATTAAGAATCCTCCCCTGATCCAGATTGTCCTGTTCTGTGTCTGAGTCTGTTGTTGGCAGCCTGTCCAACCCCAGTTTGGCCAGAGTCCTGGGCTCAAGCTTATGTCAAGTTGCAGGCGAGCTCTTGTGCAGAGCATACTATGCTATTTTTTTTTATTATCATGCTTTGATAGCGTATTTGATAACACAAACACACATATACTACACACACACAAACACACACACACACACACACACACACTG
This sequence comes from Acartia tonsa, assembly GCF_053477335.1. NCBI lineage: Eukaryota > Metazoa > Arthropoda > Copepoda > Calanoida > Acartiidae > Acartia > Acartia tonsa. Next base: position 43,338,670 of record NC_137264.1, on the reverse strand, counting down.
TAACAAGTTTTCCATTAGTGAAAAAGTAAATACAATTTAAACTTGGTTAAGTTACTTAATTTAAGTAATTTTAAAATTTATAAATCTGCCAATAAACAATTTGACATAAGATTGTCTCCTTGTGTACCTCTACAGTGCTATCACTTGATTCACTAGACGTAGAATCATCAATACCCGTAAACACCACCTGCTTCCGCCCGCCGGGCGACACGCCCGTTTTGCGCGGCGGTACCGGCGGCGGATTTTTCCCGCCTGTTGTTCCCCCGGACTCGTTTGTGCCGTTGACCGCAGCGGTTGTGGTGACCGTTGTGACCGAGCTGACGGTGACCGAATCCTCGCGGTCACTGCTGTTTGACCGGTCCCGCGAGGACGAGGATTGGTTGGTGTTGTTGGAGTTGTTGCGCTTGTTTCTGGATCCTCCGGGAGTTGTTTTGCGGGCAGTGCCTCGCCCAGCTCCTACTGGAGGCTTCTCATCAACACTGAAAGACAAATTGTTTGTCAGTAATCAATCCTAACATGATTAGTTTTCACGAAAACGTATGAAATTTTTGGAATAGTCCCTTTCGTGCCAACGCCCCTTAATGAGCGATTCGTCGTATTTTTAAAATGGATTTTGAAAGGTTATATTTGGTTAGGTTAGGTTATATTGGTGATTGCCCCGCAGGTTTAGAGCTCCCCGCAGTGGCTAGAAATAGGAGAAAATCTACTGTGAAAAATACGAAGAATCGCCCCTTAACGGGGGTTGCAACGAAAGGGACTAAGCTATACCCGAAATTTAGATAGAGATTTTTTGTTTAAGTGGAAAAGGTTAAAGATAAAAAGTGGGATAGATCGACAAACTTTTTGAAGACGATTGTTTTAAGAGTCATTGGAACTCTATAAAAGAACACATAAAAGCAAATTTTACTAAAGGACTTGCTCTATTATGACCAGGTTTAGAAATCCAGCTGAATTGCGGCTTATGGGTGAGTGAAACTATGGCAAATTTTAATCTTTAGCTGCTCAGTACAAAAATGTACCTTATTAGGTCCGGAGCTGAATCTGGTCTTCTGATGGTTTTATCCGCTGTTGACAAGTCAACCTAAAAATAAAACAAGATTGACTACAACTAGAGGTGGAACGTTAATATACTTACACCTAGTTTTGAAACCATCCTCTTATTTTTATTTTTGAAAAACGTATTTCTAGCCCTTGCAAGCTAACATTTCTCTTATCCTTATTCTATATAATATGTCTGTTTGTCGATATCTAAAGATCCATTTAACAACTGGATCAAAATGACAATCCTTGACAGTGAAGCTTTTTATATAACCTTGGAAGGTTATTATTTATTGAGAAGGTATTTTTTACTCTCCCAAGAGAAATCGCCAGAAAATATTCTCTTCCCAAAATTAAAATTTTTATCATAATTTAAACTAAAATCTAAATTATAATAATAATGAGTCACCTATCCTCCTGTTTGAAAGGCCCTAGAGGCTTCAATGGGGTGTAGCAACAAGTGTATTTTCTATTTTTAATTTTCTTTGTATCTTGGGTGTTATTGACATATTCTGTCTTGTTTAAATATTACAAGCGCTGTCAGTCTATATATGATATTCAGTTTTATTTTTTTTGTAATTTTATTTCAGTTATTACTTTTACGAAAATAGTGTTTGTTTTCTAAAATGCGCACTATTTTCTTTTTTTCTGTTGAATTGCAAATGAAATAACCAGTATAAAACTACTGAATCTGTAAGAGAAAAAGTTTGCACATTGTACTTTTCTTTCAAAATAACTTTCTCAATAAAGAATAAACAGAGAGATAAAAAAGAAGAGATTTAGAGGGGGGGAGGGGGGGAGAACCCAAAATACAGACAAAATTTAATATAAACAAGTCTACTTATTTCATGTGCGTAGTCCTTATAATAACGTAACAGGATGAGTGTTTGTATGTCTGTTTGTTTGTACCAAAGGATCTCGCTAACTGCTGAACCGATTGGGTTCTCCTTAACATGGCAGCTTCTCTTAGGTCTCTGGAAGATTTATAACTATTTTGGGGGAAAGTACCGCCAGCCTCCCAAGAGAAATCACAAAAAATCAAATTTTTATAAACTTTTCTCGATTTTATAAAGAGAGTTCAACGCAACATAAACATATTTGAAATATAAAAACAAACATTTAAAGTGCCACTAGATTCCTCTAGGAGGCGTAGCCACTAGTACATAATATCACAACAAAAGAAAATAAACAAGTTAGATAAAAAATGCCACCTACGAATAATAGTTGTTTCATGGGGAATCAAGTGAAAGAAACCCATATCCTGTATGGCTCCTAATAAGATCTAATTGAGCTGGATTATAAACATGTTCCGAGCCATATACTGAATATTTATGTATCATAACATGTTATTGAAAATTTTTCATGAGTACGGAAATACAAATAAAAACTTTATATCATTTTTTTTTATCTTTCTATCTGTGGAAAACTGACTATTATAGAATATGTATATTTATCAATCATGTGATCCCACTAAAAATCATGCCAATCTAAAAAAGTATTTTTTACATAATTTTCTGTGTTATGACTTAGATTTATTCAAAATTTGAATCATATTCAAATTTTAAAACCTTGTGACTTATCTTTTCTTCTTTCTGAGTTACCAAGGAAATTAGATTTGATTAAAATATTAATTGGAATCTGCCCAAACTTTGAGAATTAATTAGGTAAGGTACACATTTGAAACCAGCCAATCAGAATTAATCAGAGTTGAATAACTTTTTATTTCATCTGCAGAAATATTCCATTGACTTTTTTTTTGTAGCTTAACTACTTTATTTCTTTAAATTTATAATTACAACATTAAATAGGTAACTTAATTATGCAATCTGTATACAATGTTTTAAAATGTTTTGGTAGAACAAAGACTTGGGACTTAACAAGTATTCTGCAGAATAAATTCATATCAAAAGAGGATTCATATCTCTGGAAGTTTGATTGTAATCAACCATTTACATTTTGAGTAGAATAATATCCATTTGAGGTTAGTGTTTCTTGTTAGACTTTTATTTGAGAATTTGCAACTGCATGTGCATTTTGTCAATGCATAATAGTTAATCAAATTAAAGAAGTAAACTTCTTCTGAGGGAATGAGAGGATAGGGTATTGATAATTGTACTTTGTTAGGTATGTACATAGTTTTTAGAGAAAAAAATAAGATGATAATTATGATGATCTAAAGCTCAATAAGCAAGATATCATTGAAGTAGTATTACTTCGAATATTTGTAAGTTATGTGAAATTTTTTATTTAATTAGTTAACTTAAAAGTTAAATCAGAATACGGATTGTTTGCAAAATTAGAATATGATTTAACACTTAGAATTTTTACAGCTTTAACCAATTATGCACTACTAAGATTGTAGTCATGTTGGTATTGGTAAAAAATTCTGTTATAAAAGATGTATGTATCACAAGAGTAAGATTTTTAGGTTTTCACATTTTGAATTAAAATGCATTCCTTGGAATAAACACTTTCAATTAGAATAATATCGGAAACTGAAACTAATTTATTGTGTATTATCTTAAAGGTTATTTTGATATTTGCAAAATAAAAAGTTTAGTAAATTTGTAAATAAAAATATTGTATCTTTGATTTTCAATAATCTATTCTTTTTCTTGCATGTAATTTCATTACTGTGATACAGAAACTTTGGTTGTATAGAGTTGTAACTTTAAGGCTTTCAATAAAACAGTAAAATATTACATCAATATAGCATATTTTCAAAAATCTTTTCCCCCTGATATTTGTTTATAAGTAATTTAGCAAAATTATTAAAAAATAATCATTTTTCATTGGCAATTCCTTCAAAAAGGAGAGGTGGATAAGAAAGAAAAAAAATAGTTTTTTTTGTTCAAAATGTGTGGACAATGGACATGTATAACTTTTGCTTTTGCTTGCAATACCAGATTAAGTTGTGAAAGTTGGGCCAATTAAGGACTCTAATGGCACAATATTGTTAACTCAATCTTTTTTCTTTGTTTATAGTTTTTCTGTATGTTTCTTTTGTGTTCTTTTGAGGGTCATCATTTCTTGGCATGTTAACAGGTTTAGGATATTTTTTTTATTTGATGATGGTAGTGAGACACATAATATTAGATAACAAATAATCAATTTCACATTCTAGATATGGTGTTATATATTAAAGTTAAATTTTTTCTCCATACCCCTCTCATCGATTTTTGCTTTTCCTGCTCAATCCGTCTTCGTCTTTTTCCTACCTCTCTTGTATAAAAGAGTCTATCAATCTTATTCACTTTTGCATACATGCATTGCTCTACTTTTTATTTGAAATCATCATTTTTTAATGTATAAATTTGCGGAATTTGACAAAAAATAAAATGGCTAAATATAGAAGTTAACATATAAGTTGTTTATCAAACAAAATGCAAGTGCTGTATTATTGGTCAAACTCTATTAGCTGAATAAATTTATTATTACTTGGATCTAACACAAGATTATCATGTACTCTAATAAAGTGAGACTTATAGCTGGTTAAAATAACGACCCCCCATCCACTTCCTTTACCTAATCCCCTACCCTGCTACTGAATAATTGAACTTACCAATAAATGATGTCCCCTACTTAAAGACATTGTTTTTCCTGTCATAATATCCACGTATAATCTATATCCATTTTTAGCTGACACTCAAAGCCATAAGGAGATGGAAAATTTGAGAAAAAAGTAACTTCACTTCTAAAAATATATTTTTACCTTTATAGCACCTCCTCCTTTGGTTCTTCTAACTATACCATTCATTGCCAGCTTTACCTAAAAAAAATTAAAATTATGCCTTTCATAGCTTTATATCAACTGGGTAGAAGACTTTTGTTAAGTATTTTACATCTATAAAGGCAAAAAAGGTACCTCCTTTTTTTTGACATAATTAGTAAAAGTTTGAGATATTTTTTAACATAAACAGTAAAAACTTTATGACAAAGTTCCAGCAGTAAAAGCGTCGAACCAAGAACATTATCAACCTCATCTTTCATGCTCTCTCTTGTTCTATTATTTACTTTTACTTCTAGAAAGAAAACATTTCCATACCTTTTTGTGAAAAAGTAATAATGTTATCTAAGACTGTCAATTGTAATCCTTGTTTTTGTTCCGTATTGTCAGGGAGGGGACAATAGACATTATACTGGTCCCCAAAGTTTTATTCATTAACACATTCTATTATTTGGTGGCTTAAAAACGTTAGGAACCTTTATAAAATCTTGGTTGGGTTGTGCAAACCAGCAGTGTCCAATTTTTTCTAAATTTAAATCTACAAAAGTGGTAATTTTGCTTTTTGGACTAATCTCAATTGATCGTCTTTTGTCCATAAAGATCCCTTGGTGCTGTCTAATACATTGTAAGGTTTAGATGGCAAGTCAGGTTTATTATTTTAGTATCATGACTTAATGTACTTGAACTTTTAAATTACACAGCTACTCTTTAAGTTAATATGTCAGTCCCACCCTGGAAAAATTTTGATAAAATTTTTGCCCCTAGCCAAAATGTGGTTGATTGCAAAAAAAATGACCGATGCAAAATATTTTTTCTGTAATGCAAAATTGCGACCACACAAGCGCTGCAAAGTTTTTAAAATCTGCAAAAAGACCTCTTTTTAGTGCCTTTGTGTGATCTCAATTATAATGACTTTTACAAAATTTCAATTATAGTGTGTCGATATAAACCTAAAATTTACCCCAAAAATGGGAGCAGTCTCAATTATAACATATGAAGGTGTAGCAAATAATGTTCCAAAATTTAGCCGACTAGTAAATATTCTATAATTTTTCTATGTTTTCTTTGTAACAAAAAGTGTTTGAAGTGTAAAGTAAAGATATCAATACATTTCCACCATAGACACACACTCACACACACACACATACACACACACACACACACATACACACACACTCACATACACAAACTTCTTTCATATTGAAATATTTCTGTCAATACCAAGTTTTATAACACTTCCAAATATTTTCTTTACTTTTTTACATTATTGTATTTTCAATACCTAGCGAAGTTACTCGAAGTTACAGCTCTCAGTCTTTCATGTACTTTTTTCTCTTACATACCCCTTTTAATACTTCTGTCAATTCTTTTCTCCTTTAAGTTTTTTCTTTTTTATTCCAATATAAACTCAGCCATTTGACGTCAAAAAAATGAGTGATTATCCCTCTCTTTGTCCCACTACAATGTCCAAGGTTCTAAAGGTTTGACGATAAATTAATGTACACAATTATGAATGATAAACAAAATTACCCCTATTGTAGCTAATACAATCATTGGTAGAATTGATTCAATTAAACGATCAAGATTTTATACCCAGAGAATGACGACGCCACGAATGAGAGAACGTGTTAATAAATTTTTGGTACCAGTATGACTTACAATACAACGTTATACTTGGAAATAGTAGGAGAATATACCATATATGTATATGAAATTGATATACATTTCTACGTAACAAAATAGTAGTTTAACCTTTTTTTGACAATTTGAATAGCTCGTTAGTTGAATATTTGACATACATCCAATTATGATTTATGTCAATGTTATTATTGACATAAAGGTTAACAACATCCATAAAAGCCAAGCTCAACAAATGAGTCCAACAAACATTAACTAATATTTAGCAACATTACTTTTCATAGAAAAGAAACAGGATATTGTTTATAATCCTGATTATCTAGATAAATTTCAATCACTTAGTTTAAATATAACTGTGTTAATGCCACGTTTATATATGTATAACTATGTCTGTTAATTCACCATTAAAAGGTTTTATTGTTGTACCGTATTTTTACAGGAATCGTCAATCAATGTTTTTTATTTGCTAACCAAAATTTTTATTTCAGCTCTTTTCAGGTGTGATTTATCCTAGGAGGGTACAGACAATCTCTATAAAATACTTACAACCCTTCCTAGGACTAATAAATAGCTTCACTGAAAAGAAGAGCCATATCCGTCAAGCAAGATAAAAACGTAAAAACGTACAAATCACCTAAGAGGAAGGGGGCATTGTGTTTTTTTTTTACAATAGTTCTATTGAATTTTGATTGGTTGGTTCATTAAGTAAAGTGTCTAAATGTTTCAACTACTTATTGTAATCTACAAATGGGTATAATTTTGTGTATCATTATTAAAAATGAGCATCAATTTATCGGCCATTGTCTTATCTCTTCAGATTCCTACAATTCACGGACAGAAAGAAGACACACATAATGTGTTGCTTTTATATATGGATTATAATTTCTTTGAAAATTCAGATCCATTTAAGAACTGCATCATAAAGATTGAGTTTCAAAGAAAATAAATAAATAGAATATCAGGCATTCGCGTTTTAATATTTATTTTTAAAAGCGAAGCTTTTATATAATTAGGGACGGTCCGTCAGTCCGTCCGTAACGGATAGCTCTTTTCGTTAATTTAGGCATATTAGAGAAGTCCTATCGATTTCAAACTTTGCATGGTGATTCGTGTAGTAGTTAAGTACGATTTAGAAAGCGTAGTTACTATATAATCGTTACCAGAATGTCCGTATGTCCATTTTAAACAAATACAATATTGTAAGCGAAGCATCTCTATAATCAAGTTCTAAAAATGTAAGTATATCCTTAAACATTATCCTGTATTTCAGCAGTTTATCAACAATACGATTTTTGAAGTTATAAGGTTGCAGACCAAATCATCATGGTCATTAGTTTCTCTAGCTCTGTTAATGAACATTGCATCTTTGTTATAGTTAACAGTCTGTAGGTAAATAATCCCTGATTTCCAATATTATACTATCGGATATTTTATACAAAACTTACAAATATGTACCATAGGAGATCCACGAAATTTGTTATGTTGGTTTACAGAAACCGGAAGGTTTTTATACAAGTGACTAAAGTTTGTATAAAATGTACGTTCCCCGTAAATACCTTCCCCATTTTTCAATTTTGCTATGAATTCTGGCTTTTACTTATAAGGGATATTATCTTTTAATGACCATTCATGGAAGCAGCTTACAGTGGCTAATAAAAAATGACGTATTACGAAACAAATGATCAATGATAGGCCAGTATACAATGGTAAAATGTATACTGGTTTATTTTTGGTCTTTTGTATTGTATAGCAACATTGTTTTATTAAGCACTATAGGCTGCTTCTTATTCATGAAAACGTTGATCATAGTATGAATTAGTAAATCTAATGTTGTGACAACTCTCTTTTGTAAAAGTTTTTGGATTTACCGGGAAAAGTTGATAAAACTCCTCGGATTAAAATGGATTTTAAAGTTGTCAACACAAAGATTTATTGGTTCAATCACATGGAAACAGTGATGGGTCAATGACCAATGAAAGGATAAAAAACAGTCGTCAATCTTCGACGTAATTCTATTGAAAGTTTTTAATTATCACTAATTTAAATTACCAATGGCACACGTGGTCAAACAGGGGGGAGGAGGGCAACGACGTTAAAAATTTTGTTTTGATAGGTGGTTGGGTTAAAATAAGGGTTTTCAAAGCTCTTTGTAGGGGGATAATATATTGTATTTCCAAAAAAATTTGGGGGTTCCTACGGCACCACAAAATTTGGTTGAGGGGGATATCTCCCCCTCCCTTTGTATGTCCTCGGGAGGGGGGGTTATCTATCTATCTTTGAATTTCTAGATGCTTGTAGCTTGTAATAGAATATTTTTAGGAAATAAGTATAAACATAACCAGAAGGAATGCTAAAAATGTAAATAAAGATTTTTTTTTTTTTTTACAAAAGTTGAATGTATAAATTAGTCATAGAGAGACAATGAAAAAAAAATTTAAAATTTATATTTTTACAACATCAACTCTGGTGCTTTCCCTCAAATTGCCTAGCGATCACAGAAAATTCTACCTTAGTTTGGAAATAAATTGAAAATAAAGGGGGCAAGGTTGTAAGGTTGTTTATTTTTTTCAAGTCTTGAGTTGGATCCTAAAGGAGGGTGTAAACCTGCCCTGGCTCAACTCTGTGGGACTACCCTGTACCAAAGAAGGTGTATCAACTTTTTTTTTATATAGCTAGCCGGTTCTTTTAGTAAGTAGTAGATGTAAAATTTTTCATAGAATTCAGATATGCAATCGTTTTTTTTTGTAGACCTCTTATTTTTTAAGTAATTTAAGTTTAAAAAAAAAAAATTAAGTCGATTTTTAAGGTACTAAAATGCAGCAAAAAAAAGGAAGAAAATGGCCATTATGAACAAAAATAGTAAGATCTTTAATTTGACACCTTACTTTTTCAATTCTGTCAGGTAATTATTGAAAAAATCGATTTTTTTAAACCCACGAGAATAAAAACTTTGAACTTAATTTTATTATTTCAAAGGTAAAAAAATATGGGTTCATATATACCTTTAGAATCAGAAAAATATTACGAATTCATTGTAAGCAAAATTTAAAAAAAAAAGTTTACAATATAGTATATAAACTACAATAAAAGGAATTATATGAAAATATCATATTATATTGTACAGGCAACGTCTTAATTCTTGAATTGAGTATAAAAATGGGAAGGGGGTAAAGAGGGGGTAAAGAGGGGGTAAAAAAGGGAAGACGATAGTGTTGCCTGAACAAAAAATACAATTGGCCATTTGTTTAATTTTTAATTTTTTTACTTTTTTTCAATTTTGCTTACAATGGATTCGTAATATTTTTCTGATTCTAAAGGTATATATGAACCCATGTTTTTTATGTCTGTTTGAGAAAATATTTAGGTCTAAAGTTTTTATTAAACCGAGGTTAAAAAAATAGATTTTTTCAATAATTACTCAACAGAATTTTAAAAGTAAGGTGTCAAATTAAAGATCTTACTATTTTTGTTCTTACTGGCCATTTTCTTCTTTTATTTTGTTGCGTTTTAGTACCTTAAAACCGACTTAATTATTTTTTTTTTAAAAACTTAAATTACTTAAAAAATAAGAGGTCTACAAAAAAAACGATTGCATATCTAAATTCTATGAAAAATTTTACATCTACTACTTACTAAAAGAACAAGCTAGCTATAAAAAAAAATTTGATACACCTTCTTTAAACTAATTCTGTAATTCTGTGCTCGCCGCTAATTACTTTTTAAGGAATCGTCACCACCCCTTTTACGGGAATTTTTTTAACCCTCCAACTCCTTAATTATAAATGTTATAGTTGACTCTCTAATCTGTTCACTTTATTGTTTAGTGGCTTGAACATGGATTAAAGAAAATGTTTAGTTGGCAGCAAAATTTGGGAGGAATTCTAATTTTTCTAACAATTTAATCTATGATTCTCATGTCAATTTGTTTGCTCAAAAAAAGTCTCGCTTACCGTTGGACCGTTGGGTTCTTTATTAAAAGGTTAAGGGTTGTTATTTAATTTGGTAGAAGGGATAAAAAATGCAAGTTCTCCCAACCCAAAGATACACCACACTTTTATTTTTTATGATTGTAAGGTATTAGGGAGTAGAATATACAAAATCTAAAATAGGCAAAGCCAATATAAGGCATTGGAAGTTACTCTTTTTTAATAAAAGATAGATATATACATGTACATAGATATAAAGCAGCTGATTCAGCAATATAAAAACTACCCATTTTTTTTTTAACAAAAAATAATACATGAAAAAGAGTGGGGTTGTGTTATGGGTGGTTCAATTAAAATAAAAGTAAAACTACCATTCTGTCTATATTAGTAGGTAAGTTGGCATCCGTATGTATTTATGCTTAAATTATGATATCATTATAGCCACAATTTGTTAAAAGCGAAGCTGTATATAATTAGTTGATTTAAGGTATTTTTAAAGCTTTTTCATACTCAAAATTATCTAAATCAATTTATGCATCGAATATAAATATTCCGATATTTAATTTAAAAAATTGATGATTTTCTAAAATTTTAAGACGTAGCATCTCTATAATGCAAAATAAAGATTTGAAACAGTTTTACAGTTAAAATATTTCATAAGGAGTTCATATATAATTATTCGCAAATGCTTTGATATCTTTGAAATATTCGCAAAGAAATGATAATAAGCGTCTATCAAACGCTTTGCCCAAGTCTATAACCGTATACAATTCTAAGAATTCTCGATTTATTTTAAAATAAGTGATAAAGTGATAAAGACAAGAGGCTGTAAGAAGCGCAAGAAAACGCATAAAAAATAAATTTTTATTCCGAGCTGAATCATGTAGCATGCAGGCCTATTTGAGTCTTCGTCGGCTCTAAAGTCAGCCGTTTGACCGTTAGAATCAGGGATCGGAAGCCTCACGTAAGCCGCGTGTAAGCCTCAGTGAAATCGTGATTTTATCACTATAAAATTCAGCTGGATGTATAAAACGGCTCTTTAGCAGACAATCCTTCTTTCTTAAATTTTTTTTTCTGCTCACAAGCAGGTTTAAAACTGAGGCTTATGCGCGGCTTACGTGAGGCTTCCGATCCCTGGTTAGAATCCTTTAAATATATAAATAAAGACATTCTCTCGTTTTTCAGACCTGATCCAACAAATATGTAATGAATGAAAACATAAAAGTAGATTGAAAGAAAACACTGACAAGTTGAGAATAATTTTATATTTAAAAATAAGGGTTAAATAATATTCCTAAACAATGAAGATTGGTATGCAAATTATTGAAGTACCCAAATGTTTAAACGTGATATCTCATTAGTTAACTAAACAAGGAGGACAACATCCATAAGTAGCGAAGCACAAAAAATCGTTGATTGGAATACGTAGATTTAAAAGGTTTATACTAAAATCATGAATAGATTTATTGGATAAAATAAACATGAAACCTTGTTTTATTTTGCATGATGACGATGGTCAAAGTAAATTATATTAAAGATGCTCATAACAATGGGAAAAATTATTTTGATACAGATATCCCATAAAAGTTTGAAAATTGCATCAAAATATACAAAGATATGGGGAAATATGTAAAACATATAAAAATAGCCAAAAACCTGATAAAAGGCAGTCTGGCCGTCATGGTTGTTTTATTAAAACGACAAAAAATTTAATTTTTAAATCCTTAACTTAAAAAAATTGGAAAATCGGACCATATACACTGAAGATATGGAAAAAAGTGTTAAACATATAAAAATAGCCTAAAACCTGCCAAAAGGCAGTCTGGCCGTCATGGTTATTTTGTTTAAAAGACGGGAATTTTAATTTTGATATATATAACTGAAAAATTTTGAAAATCGGACTATAAACACTGAAGATATGGAGAAAAATGTTAAATACATAAAAAAACAGCCTAAAACCTGCTAAAAAGGCAGTCTGGCCGTCATGGTTGTTTTCTGTAAAAGACGGAAAATTTGATTTTGATATCTATAACTGAAAAAATTTTGAAAATCGGACCATAAACACTGAAGATATGGAGAAAAATGTGAAAAATATAAAAATAGCCTAAAACCTGCTGAAAAGGCAGTCTGGCCTTCATGGTTGTTCCTTTAAACGACGGGAAATTTAATTTTGATATCTGTAACTGAAAAAATTTTGAAAATCGGACCATAAACACTGAAGATATGGAGAAAAATGTGAAAAATATAAAAATAGCCTAAAACCTGCTAAAAATCGGTCCGAACGCCAATGATGTTTTATAGTCAATTGTGCTCCTTAATGATGGGAATGTTGTCAAAAAATTTCAGCATTCTATCTTTTATAGGAGCTGAGTAAATCCCATTTCCCCCATAGCGTTACGGACTGACTGACTGACGGACGGACGGACGGACGGACAAAGTGAATTATAGAGTAGCTTCGCTACTAATTATAGAGTAGCTTCGCTACTAAAAAAAACTTTGGGTATTATTATTATATCTAACTGTCCAAGTTACCTCCAAAGGATCTTTAGTACATCTCACCTCCTCATATTGGTCTTTATGCCCTTGCACCCATCTGGCTGTTCGGTTGTTGGCCTGGGACTGATCTCCATTCGTTCTAAATATACAAGAATTTTTTAAAATTATTTTAGGTTGCTGTCTATAGTGCCCTACCAAAATGGGGATAGATGTCATTGCTTTTGGCCTACCTATTCTATTGATTGTAGGAAATACCCTATACCTTATCTCTTTTCTAATTGGTTTCGGTTCCCCTTCCTTTTATCTTTCCCTCTACTATGGCGTCAATAGAATAGGTAGGCCAAAAGCTGATACATCTATCCCCATTTTCCTAGGGCACTAAACAAAGCTTCATGTTACATCTATTTCAAACTCTCAAAAAATCACGAAACTTAACATTTAAAACAGCTAGTTTATTAGTCTTTGCATCTATATAGCTGTTAAGTAGTTTTTCAGCAACTAAATTAAATTTGATCTAATTATATACTACAAAAAAGTTATTGTTACAGGGATACATATCCTGAAATAACTATTCGTAAATCACAAAACCTAAACATATACAACCTATTTAAAATCCTATATGAATGAAAAGATTAAATTTAAAAATGAATGAATAGATCAATCTTAATTCTTTTGATAGACATGAAATTTATTTAGAATTATAGACTAAAGAAGAAGAAATCATTATTTCAAATGTTATATTTAGGAACTAAAAAATACGTAAAAGTAGAAGAATTAAAAGATAATAAGTTAATTGATAAATTTGATATTGTAAATTATATTTTTTGATTGATTGATTAGCCATAGTTTCTTAGGGTTTGGGCCTAAGTAGTCAGGGAGTAGGCTGAGACACTTTTGTCTAGCCACTAGGGCTATCAAGCTCCACGTTCAAGCACATTATGACCTAAACCGCTGTCTCATGAGAGCTACTCATTATAACCTCACCCTCGCCGAGTATGGCAGGTGTCCCAATTTAAGTCACCGTAATGAATGACGCTCTCCTCAGAGGAGCTTGGGATAAGGGTAGTACTGATGTTATGTACGTGACTATTGAGTATCCAAACTTACCCAATAATCCCCTTCTAACACAACCAGGGGAAGTTGCGTGATTATTATTGCGAATGAAAAATTCGAGTCAACACACGGAGAATTGAACTCGAACTCTCACCACCGTAGTTACCACTGAGCCACGGCGCCCCTTTGTAAATTATATTAGATTAAATTAGTATTCTAATTCTTTAAGTAACATTTTTCTGATTGTCATTTAATAGCTGTCTGTCAACTAAACGCATTGAGTACTCTATTGTAGAAAAGCTTCACATATGTCCCTTCCTTCCTGTTAGAATAGAGTGCCTCCAAATTTAGGGGCAGCAGCTGACTGTACTGTAAAAAGGTAGAAAATATTGTTTAAATTGACCTTACCTATACAATGACTGAGTGTATCCTGGCAGCACATTACCACTCACAGGTATCCGCCAGTCTGACTCTAGTCCGGTCATTCCCGTCCTCAGGTTCCCGTTATCGCCGTTCATACCGCCGAGACCTAATGATGGCGGAGGAGGGGGTGGCCACCGACGGCCCCAATGGATATCACCAACTGATGAAGATCTAGAGATAGATAGATATATTGTGGTAATACGACAACCAGACGGACAGGCAGTTTACAGAGTTGCTACGCTGTGACTTATCATAACAAACCCACTGCACTAATCTTATTATATCACCATCTATCTCATGACCGATGTTGACCCCGCTATCTAGCGGTCAAACTGGCCTGCCTAAATGTGGGGAGGGGCTCAAACATGCAACTATCACGCGCCCCTCACGCGCTTATATAACCGGGAGGCGCTGCCTCCCCTTTTACCACCGCTGCCCCCACAGCCTGTCTACCGCCGGGAGCTAAGCCCTAGCGTCCCACACCCCCTTCAAACCTAACCATTGTTATAATCTGTTGTATATATATAGTAAACATTGCTTGTAAATATTATTCAGTTAAATATATAATTTCTGTATGATTGAATCCTGCTTGTTTGTTTTGGTAGAATAACTAAAGGCTAGGGCTCGTTGAACTCGAACTCGTTACCCTGTGGGCCGAGAACGCTCGGCTTACCATAACTTGGTGTCAGCGTGTTTCAATCGAGCCTTACAGAAACTAGCCTATTCTACCTCTGATTGGACCCTTTGGCAAGTAAGGGGACAATCAGCCGCCAACTGAGAAGCCAACTGACCCGCGAGACGGCCTTTTTAGGTCGAATTTGCATCATTTTGAACGCAATATGTGGGCCTCTGGCCTACGGCAAGCAGATTTAGCCTGCTAAAAGCGCCAGTTAAGACGCTTTTTTCCGTACCGTGTAGGAGTAGCGCTAGGTGCGCAGCCACGGTAATCGGATAATTTAGCTCAGACGGCTACAGAACTGAGTCTAAATTGGCAAGTGTAGCTGGGACAAGCCCCAGGACACCCAGGCCAAACCTACGAGACAGACAGCTGGGTGCTGGTCTCCTTGAGAAGGCAATGTGTGGCTGCGAAGCTTCAGCACACAAGTAAGCCCTACCACTGCGACGGATAGCAGATTTTGAGCCACAGGCACGGCAAGACGGGACATTCCCTGCCGCTGCCTTCCAGGATTCGAACCCGAGGCGCTGCAGGACGGGCCATTCCCTGCCGTCATTTTCGGGATTCGAACCAGCGGCGCTGTAGGACGGGTCATTCCCTACCGCCGTCACCCCTCTGAACCTTGCAGGACGGACATTCCCTGCTGCCAGTGCTTCCAGAATCACACCTAGAGCTCCTAGTGATAACAACACATAAGTGTGTATAAATGTCAACCAAGTGATAAAAATAAATATAAAATTGTTGACCCAGTGATAATTAATAAGCTCTAGTGATTCGAAGCTACAGTCTAAGCCACCATGGTAAGCGATACCACCATAGCTGCGGTTCGGCCACCACCGAAGTTTCTGCCAACCCCAGCCGAACGGGAGGCCCCCTTGTCTCAAGGGCAGGACCTCCACTTCCCCTGCCATATCAGGGTGAGGTTTCCTACTCCTGACCCTGCCCAGCATGTACAGGTTGATGCCATGATCGATTCTGGCAACCGTGTACCAGGGTCTGCTGTAATTTCTGAACACCTCATGCACGCAATGGGCGTGCAGTGCATGTTGATTCCGGACAACACCCAAATCCTGACTGCTAACGAGGAAGGCCAGCCCCTCCAGGTAATAGGAAAATTGAAAGAATTATATATGGCAGTCTCACACACCCTTATACTCCATCTTTACCACGTGACTGTGGTCCGGAACCTCTCACACCCTCTGAACCTAGGAGGGTATTTTCTCAAGGAGTTCGGAACTAGGCTCTGTTTCGACATGCAACCACCTTGCTTGTGGGTGCGTGGGGAGTTTATCCCACTCCGTGGCGTCCCCATTGACCGGGAGACAGCCGAGAGAGAGCTGAGTTATGAAGGGCCTCTGCCAGGCCCACTGCCAGAGCAGCCGCGTGTGGTCGAGAAAGGCACGCACTGGGTGGATGCTGCGCTCAACGCCCATAAGGGGGCCAACCTGCTAGCCATGGGGTTGCCCCCAGTGCCCAAGGTGCCGCGGGAGAACCTGCCAACAACGTTCCCTGAGATTGCCAGCCCTCCAGAACCAATCTTCTCCTCCGACACCTTTATCAACGGCCAGCCGTGTCCACCTGGCCCCCTCTACCTGGGACCCCCAGCCAGTCAACCAGCCAAGCCCGAGTCCAGACCCGTCAAGTCGCGGTCTGATGCACCCGGAGCCACACTCAACTCCCAGGAATCAGCCTCTCCCGGCGCCGTGCCCGTCAAGTCGTGGCCGGCTGCCTCCGGAGCCATGCATGGCTCCGCTGCCTCAGCCTCTCCTAGCGCCGAGCCCGTCAAGTCGCGGCCGGACGCCCACGGAGCCCAGGCTGGACCCAGCGCCTTGGCCTCTCCCAGCGCCGAGCCCGTCAAATCGTGGCCGGACGCCCTCGGAGCCACACTTGGCTCCGACACGTCAGCCCTTCCTGAGGCCGAGCCCGTCAAGTCGCGGCCGGTGGCTCCCGGAGCCGAAGCTGACCCACACCAGCCACGTATAGGCTAAGCGCTGTCACTCCAACTGACGGCCAGCCACCCCAACTTCGCACAGCCAAGCGGGTGGTCTTGCCTGGCCGCGGTGTCATGGCGGTCCCTGTTGAGTTAATAGGCCACCGCACCAAGGATGCCATCCAACTAGCTGCCCCAGAACAGAGGTTTGGGGAGGATCTTGTCATCCCAGAAGGCCTGTATGCCCACAGGCCTGGATCCGCCACTGTGTTTCGAGTGCTGGTAGTAAATGAAGGGGAGACGCCCCTCCTGCTGGACGCTGGCCTCCCAGTGGCAGGGGAGCTGGTCAAGCCCGACATTTTAGAGGTTTCTGATAAGCCTCCTCCGAGTCTCCACTCGTTCCAAGAGCCTGTTGAGCCCCCAGACATGCAGGAGTTGTGGGAGGCCCTTGAGATGGAAGACAACGAGTTCCTGCGCAAGGACCCCTTGCTCAAAAAAGAGGTTTGGACCATGTTATCAGAGTACAGGGACGTCTTCTCCAACTCTACCCCCGGCTGCACAGATGTAGTCGAGCTGCAGCTGCGCCTCAAGCCAGGGACCCAGCCGATCCGCCAGAGATTTAGGGATCTGAACCCGCGGCAGGAGGCTGAGCTGGAGAAACAATTGGACACTTGGCTACAGGAGGGAGTCATAGAGCCGTCAGACTCCGCCTGGAGCAGCCCCTTGGTGCCCATCAAGAAGAAGGACGGCAGCACCCGCTGGGCCGTCGACTACAGAGCCCTCAACAAGTGCCTGGAGCTGGATAGCTATCCTCTGCCCAGGATCCAGCAGCTGGTAGAACGAGCTGGAGGGCACCGCGTCTACAGTGCCCTAGACGCGGTGGCCGCATACTACACCATCCGTGTGTCTGAGGACAGCCGGCCCTGCACCGCCTTCACCACCCCCAGAGGCTTGTATCAATGGAAAAGGATGCCCTTTGGCCTGGCTACGGCACCATCTGTTTATTCCAGATATATTGCAGGGGTCCTAAACCCATTAGGCACAGCCAACCTCCAGTCATACCTTGACGACGTCCTGACCTTCCAACAGGATACCTGGGCCCACCTGGCTAGGCTCCGAGAGGTCTTGGAAGCCCACCGCAGGGGAGGAATCCGCCTCAAGCCAGCCAAGACTAAGCTGTTCCGAGCCAAGGTGGATTATCTGGGCCACACCCTCAGCCGTGAGGGGATAGCCATGCAAGAGGATTATATTGACCGTATCCTGGACTGGCCGGCCCCCAGCACCCCCAAAGATTTGCTGGCGCTTCTGGGGTTCTTTGGATACTACCGCCTGTTCATCCCAGAGTATGCCGACCTCACCTACGAGATGAATCGGCAGAAGACGGCCAAGACCCTAGCCTGGACACCTGAGATGGAAGCCCAGCTGCTGCAGCTCAAGGACAAGTTCCGTCAAGCCCCCATCCGAGCGCCGCCCAGGTTTGACTTGCCAGAGGTATTCCAGCTCACCACAGATTTCAGCAGCCGCGCCATCTCTGCCATTCTGAGTCAATGCCAGGACGGCAAGGAGAGACTGATTGCCGCCGTGGGGCGCAAGACAACCGACCCCGAGACTCGCTACCCGTCCTGGAAGGGAGAGATGGCCGCCATTATGTATGGAATCAGGAAATTCCACGGCATCTTGTCCTACCGCAGCTTCCAGATCAACACCGATTCCTCAGCCTTGCTGCAGATGAAGTCACTGAACACATCCACAGGGATGGTGGCCCGCTGGCAAGAGGAGCTAGCGGCCCTAGATTTTACTGTCTGCCACCGTCCTGGCACCCAGAACACCAACGCTGACGCCCTCAGCCGCCGGGAGGACGCCAACATGCCAACGGCCAGCGCCGAAGAATTAGCAGAGCAGGCTGAGTATATCCATAACCTTTGCCAGCTAGGGGAGTCCACAGCCAGCCGGCCCCCTGCCGCCCGACTGGACCCAGCTAGAGTACTAGAAGCCCAGACACAAGACCCTCTCCTGCTCCGTGTCCGCCAGTGGGTGGCTGATGGCAGAGCCCCAACCAAGGCTGAGCTGCGCGGCAAGGAACGAGACGAGCAGCAGTACGCCAGCCGCTTCCCAGCCCTGGGACTTGACGAGCATGGTTGCCTCACCACCACTGACCAGACCCTGACAGGGGAACGGACAAGATATCTGCTGCCTTCGGCCCTCCAGCAGGACGCGTTCTTTCTAGCCCATGGGACCCCCATGGCTGGACACTTTGGGATGGACGCGACTATCGCCCGCGTTGCCATGCACTTCTGGTGGCCCAACCTGGCCCGTGACGTCCGCCTGATGGTTCAAACTTGTCCTGAATGTGTCCAGAAGTTTACCAAGGAAAGGTTGAAGCAAGGGATACATGTACCCTCCCGCCAGGGGTATCCACAGCAAGTCCTGTTCATCGACCTGGTGGGGCCGCTGCCAGAGACCCCTGCCAAGATGGGTTCAGCCGGTTTGTCAGCCTCTACGCCATCCCCAACAAGCGCACCCTCACGGTGGCTGAAGCCCTGCTGCACCGCCACCTGGCCACGTTTAAATGCCCCCTGAAGATCCACTCTGATAATGGGATGGAGTTCACCGGCCAGGTATTCCAGGAACTGGCCTCCAGGCTTGAGATTGGCCTGACACATCCACCACCCTACAACCCACAGTCCAACCGAGTGGAAAGGTTCCATCGGACGCTCAATACAGACATGCGTCTGTTTTTAGACAGAGACGACAACAACTGGGAGCCCCACTTGCCTGCCATTGCCTTCGCCTACAACACCAAGGCCTGCAGATCTACCGGCGTGACCCCGTTCCTGGCCTTCTTTGGGAGAGAGGCCAAGCTTCCGGTGGACTTGGTGCTCCAGCTGCCAGAAACAGAATATGCCTCGGTTCCAGCCAACGTCCAAGCCCTCCTGCAACGTTACTATGCAGTGTATGATGCCATCCAGCAGAAGGAGGAGGGAGCCATCCGGAGGAGCGCGGCAGCCTACGAAGGCACGGCCAAGTATGAGGTTGGAGACTTGGTCTGGTACCTGGCCCCCCGCCTGGTGCCAGGGAAGGCAGCCAAGATCACCAAGAGATGGACTGGCCCCTGGAAGGTAGTGAGGAAAGCTACAGAAGTCCATTATGTCATCAAACCTGCCTCTCCAATAGCCAGGATCTCGGAAGTTACCGCGCATGTAGGCCGACTGCGCAAATACACTGGAGATGTGACTGCCCACCAGATTCCAGCAGACATTCAAGTTGACATGGACGGCGACGAGGATGCCACCGAGCTGCCGGTTGGAGCGGCGGCGCCCGCAGCTAGCGACCCAGGACAGTTCCCAGTGCACCAGCCGGCCGCAGCCGCCCCACAGCCCAGCGGCCAGGATCGTGACCCAGTAGAAGAGGACCTGCAGGAGCAACCCAACGAACCACCGCCGCCGCCGCCAGTTCCAGAGCCCCCCAGAGATGCCATCTGGAATCCTGATACAGACATGGAGCACCTGCCAGCCAGCAGCGAGCCTGTAGGAGGAGAAGCAGCTGTTGCAATGGAAGAGGCCGCCCCAGAGGACGAAGCTGAAGCCATGTGCCCCCTGTTGATGACAGCCATCCCTATCCAGGTAGGAGCTAGGAGGCCAAGCAACCTGAACCAAGCAGGCGCCCCCATGGAATTTTATGCGCCCTCATCCATCGTCATTCCCCCCTTGGGAACCACCAGGGTTAGCCTAGGCCTCCGTGTCCAGCTACCAGCTGAGGCAGAGCTAGTCCTGCAGACGAGGCAAAATTTCCAGCGCCGGGGCCTGGCCGTCGCCAACCCCGGTCTAGAAGCCAACCAGGAGCTGACAATGCTGATATCCAACCACAGCCAGACCGAGCAACGAGTGTCCCGTGGAGCCTGTGTAGCCAGAGCTGTCCTCCATCGAGCTGTGCCCTAGGAAGAGCCTGTCCTGCGCAGACATAGGTTGTCGTATCCCCAGGTTCAAGGCCTGGTGGCTCGAGAGCCACGCAACCCTTGAAGGGGAGGTTGTGGTAATACGACAACCAGACGGACAGGCAGTTTACAGAGTTGCTACGCTGTGACTTATCATAACAAACCCACTGCACTAATCTTATTATATCACCATCTATCTCATGACCGATGTTGACCCCGCTATCTAGCGGTCAAACTGGCCTGCCTAAATGTGGGGAGGGGCTCAAACATGCAACTATCACGCGCCCCTCACGCGCTTATATAACCGGGAGGCGCTGCCTCCCCTTTTACCACCGCTGCCCCCACAGCCTGTCTACCGCCGGGAGCTAAGCCCTAGCGTCCCACACCCCCTTCAAACCTAACCATTGTTATAATCTGTTGTATATATATAGTAAACATTGCTTGTAAATATTATTCAGTTAAATATATAATTTCTGTATGATTGAATCCTGCTTGTTTGTTTTGGTAGAATAACTAAAGGCTAGGGCTCGTTGAACTCGAACTCGTTACCCTGTGGGACGAGAACGCTCGGCTTACCATAATATGAAGGAAGGTATTAAATACTGTTTGTGCCATGTATAGTACGTTTTTGAGTGTGTCCATGTGACAAAGAAGTTTGGAAAAGGGAGAGAAAGAAAAAAGTAAGGGAGACGTGGATAGAAAGAGAGAGAGAGAGAGAGAGAGAGAGAGAGAGAGAGAGAGAGAGAGAGAGAGAGAGAGAGAGAGAGAGAGAGAGAGTGAGAGATAGAGAGAGAGAGAGAGAGTGAGAGAGGGAGAGAGAGAGAGAGAGAGTAATACACAGTATAAACAAAATACTTTGACGTACAGACAATCCCTGATTATAGAGTAGCTACGCTACTTACAAAATTTAATACCTAGAATCTCTGGAGTTAGCCACATCTGGATGGCTCTCTAGGCTGTCTGTATGCTGGACAATGCTTCTGCTGGCCAGGTTGTACTTGTATCCTATCTGTACATTTGGAGGCACTGGCGGGGGACCAGGGGCTGGAGAACTTGATTGACTAGAGTGACCACCATCTGGATAAAGTTTAAGCATGTTAATTCCTTGCAAGGTGAGATTTTTGGTTTGTCAGTCAGCCGTTATTGCCCACCTATTGACCCAGCTCTCAAAAACTCAGGCAATATGTAATATAACAATTAACATCACCCAATACTTTGCATGAATTTCGTTTGGAGGTTCTAACTGTGCAGTGTGCATGGTATAAGGGTGCATTTGTATAAAAGCCAAGACATTCTCACTTAAATAATTAATGTCAAAATCCAGAAAAAGCAGCAACATGTAGAATTTTTAACTTTTCTAGTATATTGCAGTTTGTTCCTGAAATAACCCTGATACAAAAACAGGCCGTCATGTCTTTTTTTAGATTTGCTGTGTAGTTACAAATTTCTTTGAATCAAAAAATTAGTTTTCTAAATTAATAATAATATTGAGAAAATATCCAATGAACTATTCTTTAAAAAAAATCAAAAATAGAATAGGGTCATGAGTAGTAACTAAACCTCTTTCTCAAGAGCATGGGTAAGTGGGGTGTAAGGGAGATGTCTACTAAACCCTTCTTAAAATTAACATTGGCGAATTGTACCTTCTCCTTTTTTTGATCCTCTAAAGTTTCACACGCTTCTAGTTATCCTAATATTTCACCTGTGTTTCCATTCACATTGTTGAGCATAACCGAGGGTGGTAAGGTGGAGGGTGGCCTTTGTCGTGGCAAGGTTATTGATGTTCTCATAGAGAAGGGGGATAGTGTACCTGAATAAATTTAAGTTTGAGACATCTTGCGATTGTTTTTGGAACTAAATATAACTCTTGTAAATCAAAAAAGAGAAAAAGGGAGGGATTTGTAGTAATTATACTTCACTACTAACTAATAAATAGTTGAACTATAAAGCAATAAATCTGTAAAACATAATTATGTAATGTAATCCTATAAAAACCATAACAAAAAAAGGTTTTAGCAAACTATAATTTGTTGCCACAATTGCTATTTAAAAACAAGGTAAAATTTTAAAGTTTTCTTAAAAATATAGGAAACAAACTAAAAGAGGTTTTTAAGAGACTCTTCCCCTCCCCCTTTATATTGGCCTATCATTGGTCATTTATATTCTATGACGTAATTTTTTTTATAGGCACTATAAACAGCTTCTTTATTTATAAATCCTTCTGTTACCCATTTCTATGTTATTCTATGATGATTTGCTATAACAATATATTATTTGTGTAAACAATTCTATTCTACATTTTCTTTTGATAAAGCAAGATTATTATGTTTCCTACTAATGCACTTTTAGATGCGCAGCAGTTCTATATACCATTTATTCCCTTGCTTGGATAAAGTATTTTCCACTAAATTTTTTGAAATGTAAAAGATTTAGCCCCCCACCCGCTTAAATTTTACCACCAAGCTGGGGATGCCATGAATAACACCAAAAATACACCCTAAAAACATCTGAAACTCAAAGAACCTATTTTGTTAGCGGGTTATTGCCCCCTTCACTCAAATTTTTACCCCTGAAGTGATTTTATGGAGATACTGTGAGGCAAATTTCATACCTATTGAGATTTTGTATCTCCGGCACCGCCTCTCAAATATAAATCTTGGACGTACTTTTGTGGGTATTTTATGATAATCACTCTAGTGTTTGCACTACTTTTTTTTTTCTTACTGTGTATGTTTTTATGCTTGTTATATTGTATGCAAGCATAATGCACCGATCACTCCCTTCACATGTAAAAGAAAGTAAAAACATAACCATCAATCTTTCACTGACAGTTTGTAATCTTTAATATGTCTTTTTCAATACATAGTGTAGCATACAGCTTTAGATTTATGAATGAGAACAAATATAGATACATTACAGAAAATGTAAGTACATATTAGTATCTTGTTTTCAAAATTAGAATAATTAAAAGGGGATTGGGAAGGGTTAAGAGTCTGTTTTTATTGGATGCTCATATGTTAGAGGGTTATTGGCATTGCTTAATCATTTATATGAACATACAGGGAAAGAATTTTTGGTAATAAAGAATGGTAAAAGAAGTAAAACTGGTTACTAAGTTTATGTGGGAAGAAAATATAAAATCTGAGATGCATCTGTACCTGTATCTGGAAACATATCCAACTGTTCAGTGGAAGAACACAACTGTGGCTGTGAACTATATCTACCACCGGCAACACTGGCTGGCCGCCTGGGAAACCCACTGACAACAGGCCCACCTACCACAGCCGGCCCGCCCGATACAATATTGTCCATTTGTGGCGCCCCGTTGGCCTGCCGGCTCATTGTAGCATAGTGGGGGTAGTTGCCACCACGTGTGCGCCGCTGGAACCTTGGAGCACGTTTCAGTGTTTCAGCTTCACCATCAGAGAAAGGACCATATCTCTGTTCTTCCTCCTTAAATAGAAAAAAATACTTTAGGTAGGTAATAAGAATGTTTAGTTTACTATACATATTTATTATATGCAAATTTGATCTGTTCATTTTTACTAACTTTTATTTTGCTCAAAAATGTGAAGAAAATAATTCTTCTGATTATGACCAATTATTATTTTTTAATCACTGATAATTCATTTTAGTCAATTTTCCTCAAAAATGTAAATGTCATGTTTGAGAAATAAAAGGTAAGGTAATACAAAAACATTTTCAATTGGCTGATAAAGAATTATACAATTCCCAATTCAAACAATTCTTGGCAAATTTACTTCTTATTCAGAATGAGTTTGCCAAATTGTGTATACTATAATATAAGGTATATAAATGCAATAATAAATTAATCTTCCCTTCCTGCCTTGGCAACAAAAACAAAGAAGTGCACACCTAATACCCAATTTTGCATATTTACTCAAAGATATAGTGGTTAATTTGAATTTTAATGATCCAGTTTTGTTTCTTCTAGATAACTACCTGAAAACTAATGAATATTATGATTTACATATATAGCCCACAAAAAAGATGAAAAATAAACACAGGCCTAAAGAGTGTTTAAAAAAACCAATCGCTCACAATTTGAACCATCTTTAGTACTTCAAATCTTGGAGGTTGACCCCATAATGTTTAGAGTTTTTTTATGGGGCATGTAATAACTTTTGGAGAGGTGAGTGGGTTCAAAATTCAATATTGTTTTCTCTTTGTCATTGCTTGGGCATGAATTGTATTATTTTTTTATTAGTTTTGGACCCACATCTGTAAGGTTTATATTGAAAAAAGTGAAGAAATAGTTTTTTTTTTCCATCACCCTTTATAAACTTTATCTATGGCCTGGGCCTTCATTAACTCGTTATTATCTTTGAACAATAATTCAATATGCTAAATAATATTTCAAAATAAAAATAAAATACTAAATGTTTCTAAATATTTCTCTTATAAGTTTGTTTCCACCAATAAATATTGAATTAATATGAAATACATCTAGGATTTAGGGCAACAATAAAAAACAGAAATTGTATTGGGCCTGGCTGAGAGAAGATCAATAACACATGTTTCTAGACCAGGCTTAACTTAGCCTTCAGTCTGAGGTTTCTTATGGGCACAAGTTTTAATTTCTTGTTCAATATTGTTTCTCTGTGTTTCAATGTTTTAAGCTTTTTATGTTGTGTTAGTTTTAGTTTTGGAGTTGTTTTATGTAGTGCAGCTTTACTTTATCTAATATCATTCCTACGTTCATCTGAAGTCAGTCAACTCAGTAATTTTAGTAAACAGACAATTCTCTACACAGTTTTTCTCTGATAACAGAGAAACTCTTTTCTATAATTGTCTCTATTATTACTGTTTATTTTTTGTATTTTTTTTATTTATTATTGTTGTTTGAATATATATGGAAAGTGATTGTTCCTGTTGTTTCCCTATCTAATATTGTAATAGAATGCAATTTTAAGATTGATTTGCCACTACTGTACAAAGCTTGTTCTGAATACATCTTGAAATGTTAGATAATAAAATATAGTGATATTTTTGAATGATTGGTTTGTCTGCTTCTAAACTTAATAAATCAGCCATTAAATTAATCATTTTGGTTCTGCTTTTTAAGAAAGCTTAGTATGAAACAAATTTAAAGGGTGTATCATGTGGGCTGAGACAAAATATGTAATTTTTAAAATTAGTTTAGACAAGAATTAGATTTTAAAATAAGATTATGGTAAACACAGGTTGTTTGAAATCGGGATAAAAATGAAAAGATAATCATTAAAACCTTATTAAAAACAATAAAAGATAACAGTAAAAAAAACAATGTTTTTGAAGAAATTTTTTTATCCAAAACGTATCACAAAATCATTTCCTTGTTTTTACAGAATCATAAAGATTTACATTTGAGATAAAACTTTTTATAATTTCCTTTACATCCAACATTGTGTGTGTGTGTGCTTGTGTAGGGAAATTTCCTTGTTGCACTGTTGGTATGTACAAGTATGTGATTATTTATATGTGGGTATAAAACCAAATAGTTTGTGTGTGCCTTCTTTCTTATATCTAGTAATATGGTAGACATCAATTTCCTGGGAGGTCAGTTTTCAACAATAAGTTTCCTGTTTTGTCCATCAAATATCCAATTATGATCAAGATTGTTTGCTGACTAGATAATTACTTTTATTTATTTATATAGACAATTATTTGCTCAAAACATTAATTACTTTTTTTAGTAGGGAAAATAAGAAAATAAATACCATTTCTTTTCTAGGATTTTTCTTGAAAGAAGTGATGATTAATTTGGATTGGGTATCTGGTAATACCTCCACCATACTTTCAAGAAACTATACATAGAGCATACTGTTTTAGTATCAAAGATAATCTACATATAGGGCTTTTTGTTGGACAGTCTTTTACTCTTTAATTTTCCTAATATTAAATATTATTTAAAAATCATTAGAGGATTATTTTAAATCTAGGATAACAGCAAAATGTTAGAAATATCTATCTTAAAAGTAAACTAAATTTCAAGCAGTTTACTTTCACCATTAAATACAAAAAATTTATTTAATTACTAAACTCTATATTTAATAATAATTATGTAACCAATGTTCATTATACAATTAATTTGAAATGGCCAAATCTATCATTCAATAATACTGAGTATGCCCTGATATATTCTTGTGTTCTCAAGGAAGAGACAGATTGGTGTATGTAAAGGTAGACTCTGACAGATGACAAATATATACATATTTCTAAATACATATATTTTCTCATATAAAGCTTTTCTATAATTAGGGTCTCTACCTTAGTCTGTCAGTACATAATAAAGACAATATATCATTGTGTGATAGATAGTTGGTAAAAGTAGTAATTATACATTTTCTGAAAAACCTCCAAAATTATAATTAGGAGGTATGAATGATTACTTTAATTCTAGAACTTCTTCTGCAAGTTTGACCCTATGGAGAGTTAACTTTTAAGTTTGTTGGTAAATATTTTGGTCAAATCATTGAGATGCAGCTACTTTCTTATTTAATGGCAGATAAAAGATATCCATAATTTTTAATTGATGTGTAAATGTAAAATAATGTAAATTTTTTTTCCTTCACAAAGTTGGTTACTCAATGATGTCTCTTAGAAATATATTTGTCTTCAGTTACATTGTGTATGTACTACTATGCATATAATATATAAATAAAAGGTATATTTTATTACATTATTCAGCTAATAACATTCCACTGTCTTATATTAGCTCTCTGGAGTATATTGATAGTCAGAATAAAGAAAAGCGTATGTTTCTTAAAGAAGAATAAGTGTATGCACTGACCAAATAAATGGTAAGTACTTTCAGAGTATATAAACAGAAACCACTTTTTAGGTACAGAAAGGGTATTATATATCTTTTTCTCTTTTAGGACAAAGAAAATATATTTAATAACTTATTACTATATATCTGTAATAATAAAAATTTTAAAAGAGACATTTTATTAAAATAAGTAACATTAAATTTAATACCTAAATAATTGTCAAGGAAAAATGTGTTAAAATTAGATATTCTGTCATATTCCACTAAAGCTTTGAGTTGAGGAAAAAAAATAAAAATATTCACTTTGTATTAATTTGATATATTTTTTCATTGAGTTAAGAACTTATTTAAAATTGAATGGAATAAAACATTGCTCAACTTAATTCTCCTGATTTTGTCACTGTGAAAATGTTATATCTAATCTTTTTTTTCATCATTGAGTATATTTATTTCTTTGTGACTTTTTACTTTTTATCAAGGATTACGATTAAGTTTTCAAGAAAAAAAATTTACATAAAAGTGGTATGTTTATACGAAAATCGTAAGTTATTAGTCATTTAATTTTGATCTAGACCAATTTTAGAATAAGCCTACTTTATTTCAAAGTCTTATTGCCTTTAAGTACCATTCAAATTACATATCAACAAAATGCTACCAGCTTTAACATGGCCGCCATCTTGTCAAGAAACTGATCAAATTTTTAAGATCATATAGAGATGAATAAACCCATTATTTTAAGAAAATGACATAATTTTGTATTTTAAGAAATTTTAGAAAGCTAATCCATAGTTTTATTTGTAAGTGAAGTGAACTGGTAAGCTTGATTTTGTTTGTATGTAAGGTGAGTGTGTTTGGCAGAGTTGTCCTGGTTTAAATATTTTCCAGGTCAAAAATTTCTGGTCTTTGATCTTTTCTAATTTCTACCAAACCAGTCCAATTTGTATTTTCACTGAATATATATTGCTCCTTTTTTAGTAGAGCAGCTATAATCAGTAAAATATCTATAATATCTAAAGAACTAGAGTTGGCTCGATATAATTATCTCCCTATTGGCTAGTTTTCTATATGCATATCTATTTCTCAATAAATCTATTTTCCTCACCCGGCATTACTATCTAAAAGAAAGTAAATATTCAATAATTCTATGATTTTAAAAAGATTTTTAAAATTATATTTTTTTCTTTACATTACCATCACCAAAGGGTTAATGATGATGATTACAATTTTAGTTTAATATTTGAACACACAAAGTGTCGCCACAATCGAATTCTTTTAAAACAGAGTTTTCTTAAATTTATTATATTATAAATTTAAATTTTCTTTTTTATGATTATAAATTAAATACATCAATATAAGGTAAATAGCAACATGAAATGAAAATAATGAATTTATTTTTAATAAAGTAAAATAATGGGTCTTATCGTTCTAGCCAATGAGAGTTTATTATGGATTATTGGAGCACTATGAGTTATATACATATATTCCTTGGAAAACTTGAGCTCGTTTATAGACATTTATTTCCTATATAGATCTGACATGGATCTTGAAGCAATTAAGCAGGCTGTTTTGTACATGTTAAAAATTGGAAGATTTCATTAAATAAAAGTTATTGCAAATATACTTAGTAAATAAATAACGGCTATTATATCAAAGTTTAAAATCTGTCTATGTCTTCTTCAATGATATTTCTATTTAAGTAAATTTTTTATGTGAAATTGTTATTGGTAAGGTTCACCTATATCTAAACTAGAAATATACTACCTACTCGATTTTAAATTAAATGTAATTGAAACTTGGTAAAACGCAATAAAAATATTTTATCAAAATGTTATTAACACTATTTACAATTATTCCCGGAACTCAATAAAAAATTTAATTAAATAAATTTCAAATTTCCATAATTTGTAAATATGAATATAAATAAAGAATAATTTATGTTTTAATTTGACAAGATTAATCCATCACACATATTCATCATGAATGCAAATACTCTCTTGCTGGGGATGGGGTAGAGCTACAAACAAAAAATACAAAAAATATTTTTATGTTCAAGAAAATATTTTTATCTTATGAAGCTGGATTTTGAATTATCTGCTTCATTTTGTTTTGGAGTTTTATGCTTTAGGATTTCTGGCAAAAACAGTAGTAATATTAAGCATTTCAATTCAAAATAAATATAAGTAAATGTCATTATATCATGTAAGTTTGGTTAAATTTTATACTATTAAATATAACTTTCTTTTGTTAAGACAAACTTGATTAATGTTTACCCATTTTATATATTAGAAAAGTTGTATTACATATTGTGCATTGCACCCAGGACCAGATGTCATGTAGTTACATGTTAACTGAGTAATACAACTGATGTAATAACATCCAGCATGCACCATGCATCTCTGGGGTTGTTTACAAACATAAATGCACCAAATCTAGTTGTATTTTTTGTTCTGTTTCTTTTAGAAAAACAACAAATTTTTGTGTTATCAATATGCTTCTCTATAGTAAATACTTCCTTGTGTACTTATGTCTGTAATGCTGCTCTCTATTTGGTTCTCTTCCTATATGGATACAGTGCAAATGCCCTAATCTTAATTTTATCACTTCAAACAGTTATGACATCATAGTCTTTATTTTCATACAACTTATATTTTCTAGTTATTTTTATCACCCCTGCCTCTTTAGCATATTCTAATTCTAGCAGAGATGAGACTTTGCCAGAGAAAGGAAATGAAATTGTCTTTCATTTATTCTCATTTGTGTTATACATAGTTTTAACTTCTTGTTTGTTCAGCTTTATATTTCTACATCTTCACAACTGAGAATATTGTTATCTGAGTTTTTATTTATCTAATTAAATTCATAATATGAAATGGCTAATAGCAAATTTTAATTCAAATATGTCTTTTACCAACTCTAAAGACACCGAAAAGTTATTTATTTTAAAGTTTTAATCATATTATTCCCAAATTTTCTTTCCTTATATTTTTGTTCATAATAGTTTAATTAAGTTTTTTTTGAGTAAACAATAGAAACTCAAATTTTATCTATTTAGTTTTTATTAAATACACTTTTAAAATGATATTGTCAGTTCATGTAGAATATACAATGAGCTTAGCTATTAAAAGTTACTGAGGTATGTATTAAGTTAAACTTGATGGCTATGATTAATTTTTTTTCAAAAGTATATTTGTATAATATTTTAACATTTTATTCTTGCAGTATTATTCTAATTCTATATTACATTTAAATATTTTTATATTTGACTATTTATTCAAAACTTTACTGTCATGATTTGTCATTTTGATTTAATTTTATATCAAAAATTTCTGATTTATGTCTGTCATATCTTTTAAAAGAAAATAATGTAATCTAATTTTATAGATTTTATTATTTATTATTAGTAAAAATAGGCTTATTTTTGTACTTAAAAACACAGAGAAACTCATAATTAAAGCCCAACAAGTATAGCACTAAAAGGTTCATTTCTTGACTTCCTTACCCAAGAAAGCTTGTTAGAAAATAAACAAAAGTGACAAAATGATGAAAATCAGAAGTCTGTATCAAAATCAATTGTTTAGCTGTAGTAAAGTTCTTTAAATAAGACTAAAAACAAGAACAGGGCCTAATTTTAGAAAAAATCTAAATATAACTGAACCATTTGTTCCTGCATTTAATATCTATATTTGGTTTCAATCCAAGTTTTCAAGTTTCTGGTACTTATCATGGCTAAACAGCCGCGCGCGGGCCGCGCATTTGTTACAAATTTATTTCCCTCTGGGTGCTTTAAAAATTTACTAAAAGTGAAGATTTCCATTCTAGGAACATGTCTTAAAAGTAATACAATGTCAATTTCCTTTGGACTTTCAGATAGCTTAATTCAAGAGACTTCAGCAGACCTTGGACTTGAAGAGTGGCTGCCGAGCCCTGGTTCTTATGCACACTCTATCTAATCACCTCAACTTCAACTTTCACAGTAAATGCATTTTAAACATAGAATAACAGAGATAAGTAAAATAACTTTCACTCAAAACTATTTTTTGACTTCCAAATCCCCCAACCCACTTTCTATCTTCTTAAAAAAAATATTTCTAGCCCCCTTGGGGCTCTAACCCTATTAAGCCCTATCTAATAGTTTATCTATATGATTCCCAAATAGGATATTTCTTTCTTTCTTTTTTGTGTGTGTACTTTTTCTTCTCGATAACGATATAAAGAATATCTATAATTTAAACTGTACCAATAAAAATACCTTGCAAAATTACTTGTGCACCTTTTGGATATACATATCCCTGTATACAATTCTAAATTGTTCCATGGCATACTGGCTTAATCAAAAAAGTGTGAGAAAAATTGACCAACCACTTCTATTTTGCATAATTTATGTATTTGTGGAAAAAGACAAATTAAAACAAGAATGAAGCTGTGTTTGTTCAGATGAGTAACTGGCTCTATAATTACTAGAAAAGCTTAGTATAGGTCTAGTATGGTTGGCAAAAGATTTTTTTTCTTTTTCAACAAAAATTATATTTGGTAACCATTTCTAAGCACTTCTAGGAACAAACAGAATAAAGTTGTGTACAATAAGCTGCCGTTACCTGGCTCTATAATTACTAGAAAAGCTTAGCATAGGTGGCAAAAGATTATTTTTCTTTTTCAACAAAAAGTAGATGTGGAAAGCATTTCTAACCACCTGTAGGGAACACAGTAATAGTGTCTGACTGATTATGACGTAACAAAAAACAATTAGCCAATGAGAGGCCGTTATTGACCAATGGTAAAATTTATAGTGGCCTCTCATTGGCTAATTTTTTTTTGTTGCGTCATAATCAGTCAGACACTATTACTGTGTTCACCTATAGGAAAAAACAATAGGGGCTAAAGCGAATGTAATAGTTATTTTAAAATATAATAATATTTGGTCAGTTTAGGCTTACACACTGTTGAATACTTATTCTAGCCTAACAGGGACAAGACCTGTAGAGAAGCTTTGCAAACAAATAGAAACAGACAAAGCTTTTAAAGTGCTGTAAAAATGACGTCATACTGGCCTACCATTGGTCAATTAAAATGTATACTGGCCTGCTATTGGTAATTTAGTCTGTATTTTGGCCTATCAATGGTCATTTGTATTGTATGACGACATTTTTTTATAGGCACTATTAAGATCTTCGAAACGGACGTACCTCCATAGACCAAGACTGAACACTGGGGGGCGGATTGTAGGGCGGCGGGGCGGGATGGGTGAAGGCAGACGAGGTGATGGGGGGCGGGTGGATACCTCCCCCCCGCGCTAAAGAATTCGGGGAGAAGAAACTGTTGGCGTAAAACTGCGGCGGAGAGAAAGGGTTTCTGAAAATAATAAGTTGTAATCAAAAAAGGATTAAAAATATCCATTATTGAAATATTAAACAAAACTGATGTACTTGTAAAGATTATTAAAAAAAAGCCAAACAAATAACACTTCCCTCCCTCACAAAAAAATTTCCGTTGTAATTCCTAAGTAACAGCCAAGAAAATTACGTTTTTCCAAAACAGTTTCTTGGACAGACGGAATTTGTATTTGTCTTTTGTCATATGATCGCTGCAGTTGACAAAAATAAAAAAAAAATATTTGAATAAAATAACCACATGCCCAACTTGCCAACTGTTAAAACCTGAACCACTTAATTTTGTTATTAAACCTAAACTTTTATTCTCAGAATTAGATTAATCCTCATATAACAAGGACAATTATGTAGCGAGGCAAAAATTGGATGAAAAATTCTGTAGGCATGTGTATTTGTATATGAATGAATAAGGAATCTAAGGGATAAGACAATTTACGATAAATTGATATAAATCTCCAATGATGATAACACTGATACCCCATTGTTAGTATTATTGGTTATAAAGTTCGAACACTGATAGTTTGGACCCAACCAATCAAAATAATTTTGGTTTTAATGGATTGGGTACCAGTGTAATTTTCTCTACAATTTCCCCTCCCTCCCTGAAAAAAACAAAGGGCTAAGCAATTATGGGAATGTACAATGAGCAATGTACTTCAAAACATGGAAGACGCAGTCATTTAAATCTTACTTACTCAGGATCTTTGGACCTTTTGCTTTAATATCAAATTCCCTGCAACAATCTATTTTACGTTAAAATCTACGGACCAACAAATAAATTGTAGAGAGGTGTTGATTGTAATAAACCAACATAACAAATGACGTTGTTTTCAACCTGTAATTCTTATATTCGAGATCTAATATCAACAAAATTACAAGTCTACAAATCACCTCATAACTTTTAATATTCATTGTGTGATTTTTATAACTTGGCATACCCCTAGGCTAAATTTAGATGGATTCATTAGAGGATTGAAGGGGGGTAGAGTCTTTTGACCCAATATTGCTAAGGAGCTGTGTACGTCTCCCTTCTGCAAGCTTTTATGTGTAATTAATCACTGAATATCCAATAAATGGCTCATTTTTAAAATATAATAATTCTAAAAGTTTTATATTTTATTTTAATTGCCAAACTAATCCAAAGCTCTTCTTGCATCTATCCTTCAGCAGAATTGGTATTCTGTAATAATCTAATGTAGAGAGCACTCCAGGCAATTCTGACTTGTAATTTTATATAAACCATTTATAGTTGTAAATAAAGAAAACCCAAGCTGAACACAAAAACATAATTCTTCTTTCTTATTAAATGATGATGGAAATTCTCATTTTCTTTTACAAAAACTGAAACAAGGACATCAATGTTTACAGGCACGTAGCCTACATAAACAAGGACAATTATGTCTGTAAGTAACATCCAACAGCAAGTAATTAAAGAGAGAGGTTATTGATGGTCCAAGACAGGTTTTAGGCTATAATATACCCCCTTTTTAAGCACGAAATGTAGATACTGTAAACAGGTTAATAAAAAACTGCATAGATACTGCATGAAAAACTAATAGGAGCTTTGTAAAGACTGAAGACAGTGTATGTGTTCGTGTGACAAGTGATATACTGATAGTTTTAGAGCTGATATACTAAAAATTCAAAGAAGCATTTACTTTAAGAGATGCTTTGCACCTAATAGAAGTAAATAAGAGAGAGGAGAGAGAGAGAAAGGGTTGTAAAAAAGGAGCTCGAGAGAGAAGGAGAAAAAAAAGAGAGAGAAAGAAAATAAATGTAGTATAAGGACAAATGAAATTAAAATGTTTCTATGAAACTCAAAGAATAAAAAAATAGCTTAAAACCTACAAAGGAGAAGGCACTATAACTTTTTTGCGTTTTAAAGTCAGTTTAAAGAAAATTAAGAATCAAAAATTATTTATTTTTTTCATAAAAAAACCGCAAAATGACAGGAATTACCACTAAATAATTAGAACGTTATTACATTATATTGAAGCTGCGCTACTATTAACTTTAAAATTTGGTAGTTTTGAATTCTCAATTAAATTAGTTTAAGCCCTCGAAAAAAACAAGAATTTGGAATCATTTTTCTTTACCTCAGTTTTTCTACTTTATTCCAGGGAAAAGACAATTATTAATAGTTAGGACAATTAATAGTTATAGAGTAGCAACGCTATTAACAAAGATAGTCCTCGATAGTAGCAAAGCCCTTTGAAGCGTTATTGAGGCTACATAATTATTAGAGGGAAAGAGAATGATTATAGACTAACTTTGCTACTAATAAAGCGAAAAAATATCAAATAAATAGTCTCTAAATTAATAAAGTGACTAAATTGGTAGTCTTTAAACTGTCAGTGAAATAACTGTATTTTGTCATTTACATCAGAAATGCATGTATAAAAGTGCTATGCATCCCATTTACAAGGGATTGTGTCTAATTGAGAAAGACTAAACTACATAACTTTTGTGTCACTTTTGAGGAAGCCGATTCCCTTTTCTCCCATCTCTTTTGAAGAAATTTTCTTCCCCCCTTCCCTTTTTCATTTCCCTTTATATGACGGCTTATAGGAATCGTCTTCCTCAAAAGTGACACAAAAGTTATGTAGTTTAGTCGTTCTCTGTCTGATTTTCTGTCGTTTTCTTTTGTTATTCTTCTCTATATTTGGTTCACTAGCAATCTCTATCTCTCTCTCTCTCTCCCTTCATTTCTCTCTCTCTCTCTCTCTCTCTCTCTCTCTCTCTCTCTCTCTCTCTCTCTCTCTCTCTCTCTCTCTCTCTTTCTCTCTTTCTCTCTCTCTATCTCCACCTCTCTCTTTCTTTATCTATCTCTATATATCTCTCGTATAAATGCATTGTAATTTTTTGTTTTGTTTTACACTCTCCCTCTCTAATTTTCTATCTCTCTTTGTTCGTCTATTTTTTTTCTTCCACTCTCTTTCTCTCTGTCGCTCTCATTACTTGGCTTGTTTACTAATGGTCGTAATCGTCTTTATTTCCAAGAATATTTTTCTTTTCTAACCCACTTAATTTAGTCGAGAGGATCATTATTAATTTTATTTCTATAGCTCTTAAAAATTAATTTCTTGCGTAATTTTGATTTTTTCATAACTATAGAGTTAATTTAATATAAGAGTTATTTAACTTTAAACAAAGAAAAAAATATGATTTCTGAATCTGAAAAAATCGCTGTTCATTGTTCATAAATAGATAAACAGTAGGATATTAAATATGGATGAACTATTCTTTTAAGAGAAACCATTATTCGGTAGCTGGACACAGTGTCTCAAAAATCAGCCATGTGACGTCATAAAAATAAGGAAAAATCCATTTTTGTTGTTTTCTTTCCCACTTTTCCTCTCATCTCCCTCATTTTTATGACGTCACATGGCTGATTTTTGAGACACTTTGTCCAGCTACATTATTCGTACCATCACCATTGAAATATGTTATTCAATAATCATATTTTGTATAATATCATCAATATTGGACGTGTAGGGATTATTTAACCAGGAATTGTTCAGCAAGGTCTGAAATGAAACGGCATAAATTTACCACAAGAGAAATTTTTTCCATGGGCTATTCTAAACTCTAGAAAAAGTTAACTTGAAAAATGGTAAAGTAAAACAAAACTTACCCATTTTGATAATCTAGGTAGAAATTAGCGTCACTGGGTGGTCCATTCCGAACCTAAAAAATATAAATAATTTTTAAAAAGCTCCAATGTTTTAAAATTTTTAAACTTGACATTTCTAGAAGTTTTTCTGAGTGGTAAAGCTCTCTACAAGTGGAGGTATCTGTCTGTCTCTCCTTCCTACTGCCTTGTATTGAGCTCAGTGGGATGCAAAAGTTTGAGGGATGAAATGTAAGGCAATTATTGTCCCTATAACTCTCAATTTATCCACTATTCGGTTGAATGGTCGAATCAACATTTTGATTGTGTTTTAAAGATATCTGATATCTTATAAATTTGTTTCTTTAAAAATTAGATATTAGCAAAAAATAAATAGTTGTAAAAGAAATATTTCACTGATAGAGTTATTGCAAACATAAATTTTGATAATAAATCTTTGAATTATTCAATTTTGTTCTTGTATGTAATATTGTAAAAGCCATGTATTAAAGTTATATTTATTATAGGATTTAAAAAATTTTTTTACCAGCTGTTCATTTCTTGTAATTTCAATATTTTTAAAGTATATGATCTAAAACTTATCATGTTAATTAAATCACGACTTTAAATCAGTTTTGTGACATTAGATATATTTAAGAATAGGAAATATTTAGATACAAGTTTTGGTATCATACCTACTTGGAACGTTGCAGTTCCTGCACCTGGCAGAAATACAGTGGATGTATTTTTGTCAAAATTGTTTGACTAGATGTAAATTCGACAATAATTTGCTATATATATCGTTGGTGTGTTGACAAATATACATGTAACAAGGGCATTAAAACATCCAAAATTGTCAATTATACATCTATTTCTTTCCAATTTCACATCTAAATAAATTGGTCAGTTCGAAAGTAAGTATGTAACTTGCTGACACCGTCTTAACAAAGTTTCTCTCTTCACAGTCTTAATTAGTTTCATTCTCTCTTTTTCATTTTAATTGCGATACAGTTTTCTATGTAATTGCTTCGCTACTTAAGGTTAATATTATTAAGTTTGCTGTGTACATTTTTCTAGCATTAAATATGGACACTCTACAGAGATGCAGATATTTCAAATATGATTCATATATTTAAATAATACAGAAATTAATCAGGGAGTAAGGGAGGGGACAATGGATCGAATATTCAATTTTTAGGAGTCTCAGACTTTGGGGACTGGCTTAAAGGGAACATGCAAGAATTTAGCAGTTTCTAACCAATCTTGGGGACCAATTATGAATGACGTCACGCAAAATCATGCATAATCTCGCGGCAAACTAGCGCGTCAACAAAAAGATAAACAATAACAAGCAGACAGAATATTTTGATTTTGAAAATTATTTTGTAAATTGAATCATTACATTTTTTATATCTAATTCTTGTTTAATGTAAATTCATTCCGATTAGTGCGTTGTAGAAAGAAATTATATTAAGATTATTAGTTATTATGAGCAAAGCCTTCCTATAATTAGGTCCCGCACATTTGTACGTCCGTAACGGTTAGCTCTTTTCGTTACTTTAGACATGTTAGATGTTTCTTATTAATTTAATGTAAAGGCAAAAGTTTTTTGTCTTTAGCTTACTATTTCTGTAATCAATGATCCGATTAATTTCAAAATTTTAAGGAAAATTCACGAAGTCCTGAGTTGTTCAAGGTTTGTTTATCATTAAAATCTCAAGATGGTGTTATTTTATTTTTCTGTCCTGGATGCTAGGAGCGCAGCTACCAGTTATCCTAAGATATGTTACTTAAACCTTAAGATCTTTAAAATTAAGATGTACTTATGTTCTCAACTATTTTATTTATGTAGTATGAAATTTTGACGCAAGGTATCTCATTTTTATTTCGTTAAATGAAATAACTTGAGTTAAAAGTTCTGTAGGAAGGTAATTGTTTT
The DNA here is from genome assembly GCF_053477335.1 of Acartia tonsa. Lineage (NCBI taxonomy): Eukaryota > Metazoa > Arthropoda > Copepoda > Calanoida > Acartiidae > Acartia > Acartia tonsa. The sequence continues at coordinate 43,300,121 of NC_137264.1, read as the reverse complement.
AGTAAGTTTTGTAATATAATTATTTAAAGGCTTTTTCATGTCTAAGCTTTTTAATAAATACAATAAAAAAATTTGGGTAAAAGATGTTGTAAAAGTAAAATGGTATGTTTCCTTAATTTTCCGAAGTTTAGATAATAACAATTATGGAAATGAACTGTAAACAAGGGTTTTGATCTCTAGAATTAAAGGCTTGTAGTATAGCATCAGTTTAAGGATGGTGCATTTCGAATTAAAAACAATTCAAAAAGTCAAAAATTTCCACTAAAGGTTGCTATATTGCAAATACTTGTTTTATCTGGAAATATCTGGGTTTTCAACATTAAAGGGTCACAACTATAAAATTGAATTAACTGCCCATTGTCCCCTCCCTTACTCCCTGGAAATTAATATCAAAAGGACATTCATTTTGTCAAAAGATAAATTTTGTATTAAGGATATCCACATCGTAAGTAGTGAAGGATTAATAACCAGGTTTAAAGAAAATATCAAGTTTAACGGAAAAAAGGCTCTTGATTGTAGGAAATCCTAACAAATATTCCTACAATCTATCTTAAAGAGCCTGATTAAACAGTTTTTTTCCCTAAAATCCTTGATTTCATTATAAATTTTGTGAGTTAGATGTTTTCAAAGAAATCTTCACGAAAAGGATTTCTGCAAGAAGTGTAAAAAACTTTAAAGTCAATTTTAAAGCTAACATTATGTAGATTGTAATTAAGATTTTTACATTAAATGTTTCCTTTTTAAGCATTTCATGCAATAATTAATGTCAAAATTGTCAAAACTTGACAATGGAAATTACAAGTAGTGCTGATTGAACAGCTATATTAAAAAATAATTTATTTTGAATTATAATACTCAAATCTTTAGAAAAAAATTGAAAATAGTGTCCTTTATAGAATTGCACACATCAAAAGAGCACTGTGCCAAAAGTTAAATTTATACATTGTCAAATTAAGGTATTAAATCTATGAAAGGAGAGGATAACTTAAAAAAAATAATGTAGTAAAATAAGGTCTTGGAGATAAAAGTAAATATCTAAAAGTATTGAGAAGATTCGCCAAATAAATCCTTACATACAAATAAATAGCAATTGAAAATTATTTTAGAATATGGACAGAAAAATATAAATATAAGTTTTTCTTCAATTTTGACATTTCACAATTTGAATTCAATATTCACATTTGATACTTCTTTTTTTCGTAATTTCTCTAATATGATTTTTGCTGGATTTATGGATTTATTCAATTTTTTATGCACATATTTATATAAAAGTTGAATTTTACTTTATTTGATTCTATTATTCTGTCCCATATAAATAAATTTATAAGATTTAGAAAACAGAATACTGCGTTGATAAATAAAGAAGTCATACAATTTTTTATATTTTTTTCACAAATTGTTAAATCTCCATATCTGTTTCATTCTCTCAGAATATACCTGGAAATATTGACAGTGGGAAATTTCTCGTCAATTTAGCTTGCTGATATGAACCTCATTTTGAGGCTCACTATCTTAGCCAGATACTTTATCAGGAGAACGGGAAAATCTGCTGCAACATCCAAGTAATTATATATCGATTGATATGATTTACCTGGGGTAAAGCTGTATAGGTTTTGTTTCTTGGACAATCTTTTGTATGCTGCTCCGCTCCATACTAAAAAGATTAAAACAGATTTTAAAACATATTTTTATTTGATTCTTCTACCCCTTATTTTATGATGTTTTTAAAGTATCTATTATTCTTTAGAACTAGCCGGTAGATTGGAGTACCGGTACACTCTCCCAAAATGTAAGACCTATATGAAGCTTGCTTATCTGTAAAGGATAATCATGTCGGTCTAGAGGGTAGCGTGATCTTAAACTACAACAGATAATTTATTGCTGAACAATAGCATGCTAGTAAATTGTATGGAATCGAACCATAAACTTTGAAACAGTACCTTTATCACCATTCTATAAAAGTTATGATTATATTTAGAAGATGAATATCTATTTTTACCTAAAATTATGATAATATTTCCATTTTTTTTGCCAAGAAAATCCCATTATCATAGAAAATAGAAGACGCAAAAAGTTTGATAAGGAAAAATAGTTTTGCGACAAAACTATGATCCACCCCATTAACTAAAAGGTACAAAAATTGTAGCAAAAAGAGTTGTCATTACACATATCTTCTTTGGTTGGATTTATTTTTTATTTACATTGTCTTAAATTAAAGTCTATTCGGCTCTAGTTTTGTAGGTCCAGGCTTAATCTTACAAATTTTTACTTTTTTGTGTAAAATTCTATATTATGATACATGATTTTTCAGTATGACACACAATCAGTTTCAATCCAGAGGGAAAGTTATAGAAACGTCCTTATTCTAATATATTTCATTTGGGCCTGTTTCAGCCTCTATCATATTTGCTTTTATAGTTTGATTAAGTGCATTTTCTATTTTCTTGTAACATATTCCTACTAGGAACACAGAGCAAGGTCATTCCCCAATATTGAATGTGGACAGTATGCCTTGAATGCCCCCTTCTCTCAAATCTAGTGTATGAAATGCGATCATGGCAGTAGTAGTTCCATTTTTAACGTCATTTCTTTAAGTAGATATTCGAACCCTTAAACATAAAAAAATTACAATTTAAAGGCAGGGGGACTTGAGATGTGCACTCTTTAAAAAAGGAAACTACCAAAGAAGATAAGATACAGTGAACACCGTCAGAATAATAACAAACAAAAACAAATATATAACAGTGTGTCCCAAAAAAATAATAAAGTAAAAGCTGAGGAAGATAATCGAAAATATTTTGAGTAATTTGTTTTAATGATCAAATTTTAGGTTTTGGCGCAAGGACCTCCAGCCGAAAATTTACTAAAATCTAAAACATAATCAAAATTATACTCCAACTGTTGTCTTACTGCGGGGCCAATTTCCTGACCGTGTGAGGGCAATCATTAACATTTACCTAACCTAACCTAAAATAACCTATCAAAGGCTACTGTGAAAATGCGACGAAACCCGCTACTTAGTTTTCTCTCCATGATCCTAAAATCTTTTGTTGAAACCGCTGGACACGAAACAAATATTACAGTACACATAAATTCGTTCTTGTAAAGAAACAAATACACATTATACAATACATATTTTACACAAATGTACATCAATACAATATAAATTGTGTACACGATCATTTGACCGAAAAATCCATCCTTCAAGATTTATACAGTACCAGTTATTTATAGTATCTTATTATAGACAGCTTTTCGTGTTAGTTTTATGATTTTATTTCAATATTTGTGAAAAATTGCCTGTAATTTGATGCTATACATGATTCTTCAGTATGGCTGAGAACCAGTTCTAATCCACCGGATATTAATCGGTTTCGAAGCCATGTTGGCAAATTACTCTATTGACTCTACTTTCTTTTGGTTGTTTTATTATTAGAGTAAAACACTAGAGGGAGAAATAATTGTATCTCCGCATCGCAACCACCTTGTGCAACCCTTCTATTGGGTCATTGAAAATCAACCAATGGTGTCGCCTATATTAACACAGCCAAGTAGCAGAAAATAATTTAGAAGCCGAGGAAAGATATCTTTAAAAATAAAAGGGAGGTAGTTGTCTGTTTATACATCTCAGCTATAGATCTGTTGTTTTATCTTTAGACTTGCTTCAAAGTACAATATGATTGCTGTACAAACCCCTATGATCATTCTTAACATTCCAATGCAACCAATAAACAAATGCACACACAATTCAATAAAATAAAACAAGGACAGTTCTGTGTTCAAAAGAAGCGCAGCTACAACAAGAACAACCATCAAGACTCTAAATATTGTTTTTATATATTTTATAAGAGTTTTTATTTATTTATTTTTAATTAAATGTGTATCCTTAATCAAAAGTAACATGATGTTTGTCTGTGTGTCTGTTGCTTAATATCTTACTAACTGCTGGACCGGTATGGTTCTCCTTTACAGTTAAGCTTCAAGGTCCAGGAAAGGTTTATAACTATCTTAAGGGTACCTTCACGCAACTAAGAAAATCGGCAATGGAAAAATCTCCCCCTTCAGTCTAAGTACCTTAAGAGGCCTCTAGGGGCGTAGCCGCTAGTTGTACGAATTCATTTAGCAACTTTTAGTCAATCTTGAAAGCTTTTTTAGTTAAAACTTTAAAAAAAAATATTTTTTTGTTTGAAACATAAACAATTTTTGAAAAAAAAAATATTAATAGTCTACAACATTATATAACTACATATTTGATATTAATGATGTTACTTCACTTCTGTAATAAAGACAAAAATCTTTTAGCCATAAAATATTTTACTGCTATGATTTGGATTAATCAGAAAAGATCTTTATTTCAAATTTAAAAATTAAACATAATCGAATTTTAGGTTTATCTCTTTCTGGGTGATAATCCCCTTCTCTCTTTCTTTGCTTTGCCAATACAAGAAGAAAATTTCTTTGTTTTGCTTGAACATATTGGGATAAAAGTTAGGAGTGATTTATACTCAGCTTGTCATAAACATACAGAATTTCAATGAGTTTTGGACGTGTACAGGGGATGGACACTGGGCATAATCATACTTGAGGGGTTTAGGAGCGTGTACAATATGAGCAAACAGGTAACTATTAAAATCGTTCAAATTAATTGAGGAATTGATTAAGAAAATTGATGGTCACAATAGGCAAAAAAAACCTATTTATTTGCACATTTGTGGAAAACTATTGCACTATTTGCCATATTACACATTAATTTTGATTTTGATTCACCAATTGAACCCCCAAATTACCTTATTTTTAGACCTAGGTTAGCACCACCCCCTCCCCTTCTTTTAATTATGAAATTCAAGAGCATCAGCTTCTAGTAGTAATCCTTACAATAATGTAAAAGGATCTTTGTGTGTGTGTCTGTCTGTCATCTCGCTTACCGCTAAACCGACATGTTTCTTTTTTACAGGCTTCTCATAGGTCTTTCAGTTTGGTAGTGGGTACATCCACCCTCCAAAGAGAAATTACCCCATAGAAAATAATCAACTCACCCCCTAATTTTTTTCTTTTTCTTTTAAAAAAAAGAGTCCCTCCCAAATGTTTTTACTTTAAAAAAATCTAAAATAAAAATTGCTTTGCACCCTCAATCAACCCTCAAGTGCCCCCTAGAGGCCTCTAGGGGCGTAAACGCTAGTATTAGTATATAAATCAAAAAAAATTATCTACCTGATAAAACTGTAGTGGTTGTGGAAAAGGTCCCCAAACTATTCCTCTTTCACCTTAAATAAAGAAACTATTATAAAGGGGTACGGCTAATATTTTTTGATACAATTCAATAAAATAATTATAGGTTTTCATCTAGTAGAAAATAAAAATCTTCTAAAAAGAACATAATATATTTGACCTATTTAATAATTATTTTATTTTGCACGGACACACAGTTAAACAAACGGCCTGTCACCCATAAGTTGAGATAAGCAAGCATCTAAACAAACCAAAACATAGTTTATCCTTAAATGATTTAAGTTTATTTACACAGATATGAAGGGATATATTTCACTAAATTAAATACTGTTTTTGCTACCCTTTGTAACCAAAATTATTTTTAAAGCCTTTTTAGTGAATTTTATAATTTCTTTTATGGTAGGAAGTGACACCCCTTATTAAAGTATTTTTAATTTTTTTAATAGTATCAAAGGTGGGCAGAAAGAGATCTGAAGGTGTGTGGATCCACCTCTTTATTACAAATAAGGGGGTTGGATACACCCCGCTTGGTGTCCACCCCTCTATACCCCCTTCAGAATGGTCTACCCCCCTGATACACCCCATTAAACAAGCAAAAAGTAAAAAAAATTTAAACCCACTAAAAATTTATGAAGGCCGGATAAAAAGATGTGAAATACGGAATCACATAATCTGAAATTAATTTTCACTAGTGGTATTTTTAAAATTTTTTAAATGCAATTACTTTTAAATCCCTGGATGTATTATAAGTTTACACAAGCAGATATACAATACGCATATGTATAAATATCAGCATGGTCCAAAATCTTAAAAAAAACAGCAAAAACAAAGTGTTTCCAAATGATGTTTTTTAAAAATATTCCCTTGGGCAGCTTATAACTGACAATGAACATTAGGTTATGAAATTCATATTAGAAAATCCCCCCCCCCTCCTAATTTTTTTACTTTTTCTTTTTAATACTAAAATTGAAAGTTGAGGGTCGACTTGCACCACCATCCAATAAGGCCTCTAGGGGCGTAGCTGCTAGTTATTGAAAAAAGATATCTTTTTAAATATCACATTCCGAAGGAAAGTTTCTTTCAGTCATGAATTAAAAATCCGTTGGTAAACAAAAAAACTTGGAATTAACAACAACTTCTTAAAATTCGTATTTTGTGTTATTTGAACCAGGCTATGGAATCCACATATTAAATGAAATTGGTTTACTTGTATACACTTGTGTATGAATGTATTTGTTTAATTTATAAACTTATAATGAGGGAGTAAGATATATAAATTGATAGATGGATGGATGAATAGTAAGTTTAAAGGTTAGGTAGATAAGTTAAAGTAAACCTACTCTATAACTTGGTATTATGGATGTATGTCCTTTATAAACTTTCACCTAAAATAATTATAAGCTACTCTATAAATTAGGTATGTCCGCATGTCCTTCCATTAAATTACCCCTAAGATAACTTTCTTTACTAGAAGCCAAAAGACCATAAAATACTTATTTTAATAATATTAGCTTAATTTCTTACTTGGTAAGCCGTTAGCTGTGAGTAAAGTTTCGCTAATTTCTTCAGAATTCTGTTGTACTATGTGGCTACCAGGTCCGCTAAACCTAAAAAGTTGTAACATTAGATGGGTAGGTAGAGAAATGTATATAATACATGCATCTAGAGGCTCTGAATTCGAAGATTTAAAATTTTGAAGGTAATGACGAGACTTTTATAAATAATAAGTATGATATGTAAGTAAAGAATATTGATATTAAGAATAATAGGTGGGAAAGTCTTGGACTAAAAAAAGAGCAACTCATATTTATCTACATATATCTATTTACATCTATGAATTACCTTAACCCTGTAAAATCTTGTGGTCTCATGCCAGGATGGAAAAATCCTTGCACACCACTTGCCGTCAGATACTAAAAAAAAATAAAATAAATAAATAATAAAAATTGGTACATCTTTTGTATGATAGTATTAAGCTACAAAAGACACAAACAAAATCATAAAGGTTTTGGTAAAGCTTAATTTAAAGTACATTGTCATTCTCCCTCACTCAGTGATTTATTAATTTTTCTGGCTCTAAAATCAAATGCTTTACTTAAGTCAAACTAACATTAATACTCATAATTTACATTAATAATAATTAAGATGCTTTAAGATCCTTAGTGTGTCTGTTGAGCACTGTAAAACACCCCTAATTTTTAAACGAATAATTAATAAGGAGGTGAGGGGGATTTTTTTCTTCTGTGCCCTATCCATGCGAGGTCTTTAACTGCAGGGCTACCCATTACCTAACGTAACCTAACCGAAAGTAATAAATAAACAAACGAAAAACTATGCTTTCTTTATTATAAATTTTTTTTTCAGTGAACAACAACCACTTTTAGGGTATATGTCAACGTTACCACCATACCTGTGTATAAAAACCAGGAGGGGGGAAATACTGATGGGGCGCATAATTTCCCCCGTGTAGATATCCCATCCCGGCCCCCGGCGGAAACCCGTTCATGCCCCCGTGTGGACCTCCAGGGCCCCCTTTGTTGGACTGTTGACCGCTCGTTTCTCGGTTCCAAGATTTTGTGTCCTTAAAATATTTTTTTTTACAGTAAAAATAAAAGTTTCTCTCTTAGATGGACCGTATAAATAATAGATCTGTTATATAGATGTATATTCCGATAAGTACCTGCCTCCCCCCCTTTCCAAGAACCTTTTTCATCTACTAACAAATTGTTTTCTGCTACTTGGCTGTGTTAATATTCCCGACACTATTGGTTAATTTTCAAAGACCCAATTGAGAGTTGGCACATGGTCCTTGGAATGGGGACATGCAGTTATTTAACCCCTTCCGCCTCTAGCGTTTTACTCTAATGTATAATTAAGTCTTGAAAAAAGATTTTAATTGTAAGGCAAAAGGAAACTTCTGGAGATGCTACCCAACCGCAAAAAACATCAAAAACCTTTTTTGATTGAATTCACTGTAATACTTCTTATAAATTATTCTTTCAATAACTACGCTTTTTGACCGTCTAGACATTTTTTTTATATTTATTTCACAAATCACAAAAAAGCATTGATTTTTGAATGGACAAGAAAATATATTTTGAAAAAGGACAACTAATGTAGATTTTTTGTGTCATATTTGAAAATATAAAGGCACGAAAACAATTACCGAAAGTCTAAAATACTTATAAAACCAAGATAATTATAGAGTAGCTACGCGAATAAAATTAAAGTGAAACCTGGACCAAATCAGGATTGCTTCTTGAAAGACCTAAAATAAGTAAAATTTGATTTGAGATATCTGAGAAATTGAGAAAATTCCAGCTACAGCCAAACAGGAAGAAAGGAATATAAACAAAATTAAGGATTTTGAATCAAAGACAATTTCTGTGGACCGTTCCTTTTTTAGAGGGAGGGGGGGGGGGGGATTTGTAAGAGAGATTTTTCAGAAAATTTAAGTTTTAAAGTAGCTATCATATTTTAAAATATATTTACCATTGGTTTGTGGGGGCGGAGGCGGAAGGGCATCTCCCCCTTTGTTTGGGGGCTTGACAAACATAGTGTCTATGAGAGGAGGTATTGCCCCCGTGGTGTCCACCCCATACTCGTCATCGTCGCCCCCCTGAGGGACATAAATAAAGATTTTAAAACCAGTTTTTATAATTAAAGTTATATTTCTATTATTGGCTTAAATTCTGAACTTGATCTGTGATTGGTCAAACAATAACACATGCTCTTCTCTTATTGGGTAAAAATTTAAATTGATCTCTTATTGGTCACACAGACGTTCATCTTGAATTGAAATTGACATTTTTCATATCTTTATGCCCTGCCTGTTTACACTTAGACATTGTCGAGTTACAGGATACAGACCGTACAGCTGATATTAGCTCCATCTCACCTAAACAATAATATCATTAGAGTTACAGATATTGATACAGGCAGACTGAGTGAGGAATACTATACATATGGACATGGTAGAGTTACAGGATACAGAGCGTACAGCTGATATTAGCTCCATCTCACCTAAACAATAATATTATTAGAGTTACAGATATTGATACAGGCAGACTGAGTGAGGAATACTATACATATGGACATGGTAGAGTTACAGGATACAGAGCATACAGCTGATATTAGCTCCATCTCACCTAAACAATAATATTATTAGAGTTACAGATATTGATACAGACAGACTGAGTAAGGAATGCTATACGTATGGCCATGGTAGAGTAACAGGATACAGAGCGTACAGCTGATATTAGCTCCATCTCACCTAAACAATAATATTATTAGAGTTACAGATATTGATACAGACAGACTGAGTGAGGAATACTATACATATTGACATGGTAGAGTTACAGGATACAGAGCATACAGCTGATATTAGCTCCATCTCACCTAAACAATAATATTATTAGAGTTACAGATATTGATACAGACAGACTGAGTAAGGAATGCTATATGTATGGCCATGGTAGAGTAACAGGATACAGAGCGTACAGCTGATATTAGCTCCATCTCACCTAAACAATAATAGTATTTTAGTTACAGATATTGATACAGGCAGACTGAGGGAGGAATACTATACATATGGACATATTAGAGTTACAGGATACAGAGCATACAGCTGATATTAACTCCATCTCACCTAAACAATGATATTATTAGAGTTACAGATTTTGATACAGGCAGACTGAGTGAGGAATGCTTTACATATAGACATACTAGAGTTACAGGATACAGAGCATACAGCTGATATTAGCTCCATATCACCTAAACAATAATATTATTAGAGTTACAGATATTGATACAGGCAGACTGAGTGAGGAATGCTTTACATATAGACATATAAGAGTTACAGGATACAGAGCATACAGCTGATATTAGCTCCATCTCACCTAAACAATAATATTATTAGAGTTACAGATATTGATACGGACAGACTGAGTGAGGAATATTATACATATGGACATGGTAGAGTTACAGGATACAGAGCATACAGCTGATATTAGCTCCATCTCACCTAAACAATAATATTATTAGAGTTACAGATATTGATACAGGCAGACTGAGTGAGGAATACTATACATATTGACATGGTAGAGTTACAGGATACAGAGCATACAGCTGATATTAGCTCCATCTCACCTAAACAATAATATTATTAGAGTTACAGATATTGATACAGACAGACTGAGTGAGGAATATTATACATATGGACATGGTAGAGTTACAGGATACAGAGCATACTGCTGATAATAGCTCCATCTCACCTAAACAATAATATTATTAGAGTTACAGATATTGATACAGACAGACTGAGTGAGGAATACTATACATATAGACATATTAGAGGTACAGGATACAGAGCATACAGCTGATATTAGCTCCATCTCACCTAAACAATAATATTATTAGAGTTACAGATATTGATACAGACAGACTGAGTGAGGAATACTATACATATAGACATATTAGAGGTACAGGATACAGAGCATACAGCTGATATTAGCTCCATCTCACCTAAACAATAATATTATTAGAGTTACAGATATTGATACAGGCAGACTGAGTGAGGAATACTATACATATATACATGGTAGAGTTACAGGATACAGTAACAGTAACATCTAATTTATTCATAGGCTGCTTTAACCTCCTTTCCTCCTAAATCTTAGTTCTTTTATGGATAAAACACAGCTTTTTATAGTGCTTATAAAAATTGTCATACTGGCCTACCATTGGTCAATTAAAAGGTATACTGGCCTGCCATTGATAATTTATTCTGTGTATTGGCCTATCATTGGTCATTTGTAATGTATGCCATTATTTTTTATAAGCACTCTAAAGAGCTTTGGATAAAACAATACAAATATAATAGATATGTCAAGCTTATATCCAGCATTCTGAAAAATGACAACAAAAATGTTAGCAAAACAATTAATGATGTTTAGATAGATGGAAAAATATATCAACATACAGCGTGGCAAGAAGAAACAATAATAAAATATAAATAAAGTTCGGAATAAATAAAAAAAAATACGAACATAGGTGTCCATAGGTATCGTAGCAATGATTTGAATGAAAAAAGAACAGTAAAGCAGCTATAGCTGCATGCCGAAATCTTTGCCAGCCGCAGTCGAGCTGCACTTTAAATATGTTGCAGCTGCTTCGCACTCAAAATGTACAGCTGCCGAGCCCTGGATTGATATGCAAAAAGAATAACAACGGGACTGGCATAACAATTAAAAGATGAATAGTCTTTGATCTCTTCAGCTATTTTCAAGGGAGAATATCACATTTTAGGTTGAGGTAAAAGGGCAAAGGAGCATTGTGGGGTGAGAGTGGGGGGGGGGGGGTCAAATCCGAAAGTAAGTCATAACGAAGAGTGTTTTAAGTCAATATAAATCTATGTTTATTAATCCATGTATATCATTATCTAAATAGTTGTTTTTTGTTTGATACAAGTGGCTACTATTTAAAAAATATATAAAGAGACAGTAAGAACAAATTTTTGTGAGAGAATTTTTTTCAAGGGGTGATTTCTCTTTGCAAGACAGAGTTAACCTGTCACAAAACAGTTATAAACCTTTCATGGGTATATAAAAATCTTCACTGTGAAGGAAAACCATATAGGTTCAGCGATAAGGGAGGTACAAACAAACAGATACATATACTTTCTGTTACTTTTATATAATGATTTATCTCTGTGGAAAATGAGTAGACGTTCTGTATAATATTAATCTATGTTTATTTGTATGTAAAGTTCTATGTGTTTGTTTATGTTTGTCTTTCTACTTTATTTCTATTCACTGGAACACAAACACACACACACATACAAAAACATCCACACAGACATAAATACAGAAACAGACATACATGATAAAAAGCACACAATAAAACAAGAAAAATTATGTCCATAATAAGCGCAGCAACAATATGGTACAAAATTTCAGAGTACATAACCAAATCATCAAATTTAGTTTGACAATACTTTTTCAAAGTTATCTTCCAGTATGGCTTCGAAACCAATCAATATCAGCTGGATTAGAACCGGTATCAGCCATACTGAAAAATTATGCATAGCAACGTATTACAGAAATTTTCACCAAATATTCAAATCATTCAAAGACATTTGAAAGGCATTTTGTCAGGAACATAACAAACAATTAAATAGAAGCACTACTTATAGATTAGCTTCACACCACCAACCAAACACACACACTCACACATACACATACACAAACAAAAGAAGCGCAAACAATAAATGAAAAGAAAAACAATTAAAATAAGAAATTGGAACTCGCTGTTGTCGTCAATCATGAAAACAGGGTTAGGGCAATGGAGAATAAATAAATCATCCCCCCCACATTTTAAAATAAAATCATCCGATGCTTTTGGAATATATATTTTTCTTTTTGTAAATTCATAATTACAAAAAGTCTTTCTTTAAAGTGTAGTTGAAAGTTGGGGTATTGCTTTTCCCCTACAACAGGTGCAACTCATCAATATTTTCACTAGGACTGCCGGCCATTAAAGAGCTGTTTTTTTGTTGTTGTTAAATATTAGTTTTCATGATAACCATAGGTATTTGGGATACTAATCTCCATGGGCTAATAAGATAATTTTCCCCCTATTTACATATCCTTGGTTGTATAAATCCAAATAAAGAATGAAAATTTTACCCAATTTTCTGTAGAAAATATATCCTTTAATATATTTTATTTTGAAAGGGGTAGTTGCACGAAATGCATTTCAACTCGAATTCAGTGAACTACATATTTTTTTCCTGTTCGATGGGTTAAACTACACCTATAGGACATATATTTGAAAGAATTTAAATTTTCTACCACGTAGTTTTAAAAATATCAAGAATTGAAAATAATATTTTTATGGTATATGCAACTTATATGGCTGTCTTATTTTCACAAAACGGCATGCCGTCTTGTTTATTGGTGCCTAATTGTTTAATATTTATTGTATTACAAAGTTATATATGGTAGACAGTATTCTTGTAACTTATGCTTGCAATCATTTTTCTTAAATGAACTTCATGCAACTATCCCTTTAATCAACAACAACAAAAAAATCATGTGTTCAAATCATAAATTAGGAGAAGTCATGAAAAGACTAAAGCAATTATTTATGAGAAAACAGGAGTAAAAATTATTTTTAGAAGGTAAGAGGAGAGGGAGTACTTTTTTGCCCCCCCCCCCCCTACCTATTGATAATAAAAAGTTTGGTAAATAAATGGATATTGTTAACTGGTACTACATAAAATAAAGTTAGGTAAATAAATAGATATTGTTACCTAGATAAAAGTTAGATAACTAAATAGATATTGTTACTTAGTTCTATATAATCTAAAGTTATGTAAATAAATGGATATTGATAATTGTTACCTGGTACTATATAATCTAAAGTTAGGTAAAAATAGATATTGTTACCTGGTACTATATAATCTAAAGTTATGTAAATAAATGGATATTGTTACCTGGTACTATATAATCTATAGTTAGGTAAAAATAGATATTGGTACCTGGTCATAATCTACAGTTAGGTAAATAAATGGATATTGTTACCTGGTACTTTATAAACTAAGTTATGTAAATAAATGGATATTGTTACATGGTACTATATAATCTAAAGTTATGTAAATAAATAGATATTGTTACATGGTACTATGTAGTCTAAAATTAGGTAAATAAATGGATATTGTTAACTGGTAATATATAATCTAAAGTTAGGTAGATAAATAGATATTGTTAACTGGTAGTATATAATCTAAAGTTAGGTAAATAAATGAGTTATTTAAGCAAACAAAATTTAGCATAAATGGATATTTAAATCCCAAGGTATTAAATGATCGAGCGTTAGCTCATCATTTAATACCGAGGGATTTAAATATCCATTTATGCTAAATTTTGTTTGCTTAAATAACATTCTATTGCAACAAAAAGGTGATGTTAGCAAATAATTTCTTGAATAAAATCATAAAACGTTTTTTTCATTTAATTTTCATTTTTTTCACTGTTGTGTTTTTATTTGACATTAAAAATAAAAATCATAAAAAATCTTCCAAATCAAAGAGAAAAAATCTTTGAATTATTGGTCAATTTAAGTTCAAAGATTTTTTAAAAATATTTTTGAAAAAAAATCTTCTAACAAAAAAAAATTATCATAATCCAAGATGGCGTCAATACATGTAAAATAATATTTTCAAAACAAAAAATTTAAACTTGAATATCTTTTTTCACAGATTGAATTTCAAAAATCGGTCTGACAGTTTTTCCAAAGTCAGTATGATCTATCGAATGAAAAAGGTTTGAAACTGATAGAACATTTCTTTATACAAAAACATATTTGTTCTCCCGTTTTTTCCCACACTTCCAAAAAATGAAATTCAATGAAAATTAAATGGTTCTCACGTTAAAAAAATTTTCTCACGGGTCCAAAAAATGAATTTAAATGAAAATCATGTGTACCATTTAAATCAAAATAAATGGTTCCCACATTCTAAAAATTTTCCCACGCTTGACATTCTTGAAAAATGCTAAATAAATGGACATTTAAACAAACCAAAGATCGCGTTTTTTGCAATGGAATGAATATTGTTACCTGGTACTATATAATCTAAATTTGGGTCAATAAATAGATATTGTTACCTGTTACCATATAATCAGAAGTTAGGTAAATAAATAGATATTGTTACCTGATAATACAAAATCTATAGTTAGGTAAATAAATGGATATTGTACATGGTACTATATAATTTAAATTTATGTAAATAAATAGATATTGTTACATGGTACTATATAGTCTAAAATTAGGTAAATAAATGGATATTGTTACCTGGTACTATATAATCTAAAGTTGATCTATCAGCTACAGAACTCTGACTACTGTCACAGATAAGCTTCCTAAAAAATCAATTATTAATACAATTTTAAAATCTAAATTAAATTTCATTTCTGGATTAATATTAACCCCCCAAAAAATTTGAATAATTTTTTCTGCAATTCATTCAAATTTGTTATTTTTAAAAAACAAATTACCATTATCTTTATATAAAAAAAAGACAGGATATCTGTTTGTTTCGGTATGTTTTTCTTGTATTCCCTGGCAAGTTCGAACCCATTAATCCCTGTTTCCTTACACCAAATTTCCTAGAGAATGAGTGTGTTACGCGGCATTCCTAACTATCTCCGCGCGGCGCGTGGCTTGTAAACGGACAAAAGAAACGCGCACTTTTCCTTTGATTAGTCCCACATGAGGAGCTACGTGATTGAAAATAATGTATTGCTTGAATATACATGCATTCTGATGTGTGGAATATCTCAAATAAGCCTTCCTGCTTAGTTTGACATCATATGTGGTAAGAATTTATCTTTAATTCTTGAAAATAAGTGTAGAATGGTATAATTTTATGAGGAAATTGGAAACATTAATTTTTCAATAAATAGACCATTTAACTGCTAAGTTTTGACATACGAATATTTTCCTTTTTATTATTGATCATTTTATTCTAAAATTATCAATTTCTGATGCTATTTAATATGATTCGTGCCAATTTAAAGTTTTTTATAAATTTCATATTTTTCATTAAATTGAAATCACGCAACCTCGATGTTACAAAAATAATAACCATTAATTTTATGATATTAATTCTTATATTTTTGTTTTAGACTCACTGTTTTCAGTTAGCCAGCTCGAGCAGCTGACTAAAGATGATGATGATGATGAAGTTACCACAAGCCAGTGGTTAACTGTGATACTTCTTGAGATGTTATCCAAGAAGTTGCCACGTGATTTTCAAGATAAGCTCAATTTATCATTGGGCTCGATGGATGTCCCAAACGTCCCAAAGCTGTTAAAGATTATTGAAGAACAGCGGGGCGCCATTTTAATGAGGTGTTCGACTGATATGGACACCCCCTCTAAGAAGAAAGGTAACCCTGCGACAGCCGCTACCGCCGTAGGTAAACCTGGTAAATCTAAGATGAAGCAGTCATGTTTTGTAAATGGCTGTAACGATATGCACTTACTTTACAAGTGCCCAAAATTTCATGACCTGTCAGTGTCAGACAGGAAGAGTATTGTGGAGAGTGCTGGATGCTGTTGGACTTGTTTGCAAAAAGGGCATAAATCTGTGGATTGCCCGAAGGCAGATGTAATAGGCGGCTGCAAAGTGGACAATTGTGGTCAGGCCCATAACAACCTTTTGCATGAGAGTGTTGATATGGCTGCCGCCGTCTATGAAGTACATACTTCCCCTGAGGCGAACCTAATGTTAATGTTACAACAATTGGACGTCGTTGACATTAATCGCCAGAAGGTCCCAGTGAACGCCATGTGGGACACTGGTTTAACTACTTCAATGGTAACCCAGTCACTTGTTAATAAACTTCAGTTACCTTTTACTGGAAGTTCAGCAAGAATTTCTCTAGCTGACGGTGAAGTTAAATGTTTCCCGACGGTCAAGTTATGTTTAGTTGATCGACACAAGAATTATCACATGTTAGAACCTGTGGTAGTGCCTCTCATTGGTCCTGAAGAGGCGATCTGCTCCATAAATCCTGTGGAGGCAGCTGTTTTGTTTGATATGAAACCTGAAGATTTTACTTTGGTTAATGGGCAGGTTGATTTGCTCGTAGGGCACCTGCACCCATCGATGTTTCCCTACTCTGAACGTTCAGTAGGAGAGACCATGCTTTACTCCAGCCTGTTTGGATCTGGATATTTTGCTGTTAGTGCTAATGGTTTAGCAAAGAGTAGGTATGTTGTCTGCTCAGATTTCGAGTTGGAAAGTGAATCTATAGGGTTTTTAAAACCAGAAAGCTCAGATGTTCAGCCGCAGCCGACTGTTGGTGCTGCTTGTGATGCTATTATTGAACCTGTTGGTTCTGCTTGTAGCGCTGCTAATGAACCTTTTGGTTCTGCTAGTGCTGCAGCCGTTGACAACATGGCTACGGCGGGTGTTGCCGTGGCTATTACTGATAATGATGGTAGTTGTGCTGCAGTTATTCCTGATGATATTGGTGACGATACTGTGGCCGTTGATAATATTGTTACGGCGGGTGTTGAGCCGCTGAATGATTCGGTTCCAGCCGGACAAGAGCCGACGGGAGTTTCGGTTCCGGCTGGACAAGAGCCGATCAGAGTTTTGGTTCCAGCTGGACAAGATCCGACGGGAGTTTCGGTTCCAGCTGGGCAAGAGCCGATAAGAATTTCGGTCTCGGCCGGACAAGAGCCGACGGGAGTTTCGGTTCCGGCCGGACAAAAGCCAGTAGATGATTATAAGTTTTATGACAGCCACACTTTTATTATGTGCCCTGGTGGTGTTATGAATCAAGAATCGACTTGGTTGCTGCCAAGCTGGCCGCCCGACGCAGGGTAAGAGGCCTGCAAATGGCGGTTTGAAATATGGCGGGTGTTGCCGCCAGAAAGTCATTGAAAATATTCAAACCACACATATCTAATCTACAACATAAACTATTTATGTGAAAATGATTTTTAAAGAAAAAATATTACAAGTTATATATTAGGCTTGTGAAGGGAACCAAAATGGGTTCTGTAAAGAATAAGTATTCATTATTCAACTAATTTTATTGTTCATACCTAAGCACAAAAATTCTACAAAACTGTTTAGACTTTTAAAGCAGATTTAAAAGATTTTGTTTCTTTAAGTATGATTTTGAAAAGCAAAAGTTCGTCAAATGATTTTGCAGAATAAAAAAACCTCGAAAAAGTATTTTTTTTATGGTTCACGTTTACTTAAAAAATGTTATTTCTCAGATTCTCATATGAAATAATGCATTAAAGTAAAGAACAACATGTAATATTATTATGATAATGTTTAAAATATTCCTCATTATTATTTTAAAAGATTATCGCAAAAAATCAAGATATTTGTTTAAATTTGTAAGCAAATCAAAGATTTTCTTTCATTCCGGAGGCAGAGATTCTTAACAATTCATGTACAAAAGTTTTCTTTCACTCCGGGAGCTGGGATTCCTATTAATCCACGCGTTAAGATTTTTTTTCTTCATTCCGAGAGCAGAGATTCGTAGCAATATACGCACCTAGCGATTTCGGACAATTTTAAACCTTGAGAAAATACTTTAGCAATTATTTTCCTAGGTATATATATTTTTCGTTCATGTTTAAGCATTTATAATAATGAACACGATGTATGATATTATTAAAATGTTGATTATTATTTTATATAAATATCACAGAATTAATTTAAGATAAACTATGCATATTTTAAATTAACTCTACCTTCATTTTTATCGCATATATTAAAATTGAAGCAGTATTTTTTAAAAGAAATGGGTAACATTTCTTAAGATTTTTAAGTAACGCAAAATTTGATACAATTTCGTTTAAACTTTCAAATCGATGCAAGATTTTTTCATTTGAAATGCAAACTTAAGTTTTTTATACGTTTACGTAAGTTTTTTCAATGATTTAAGTCTTTCCGGGACCAGGGATTTTTTTCGCGGAAAATTTCCTAGGTACCTACGCAGATATAAACATTTTTATCCTTGTTGGATTGAAATTTAATATGATAAGAAATTAACACAATGAGATTTTTTACATCATTTAAATATTTCTTTATAATTTATAACAATCACATAAATAATTTAATATTACATGCATATTAGAATTATTACTATTTACCTTTGAACTGATGTATCTAAAGAAAAAATGTAGATTTTTTTCGCCGATGAATTAAGTAGATTCTTTGATATTGATATTCGTAGAATTAAGCTTAATAAGACCGCTCTACGGTGTATCTTAGCTCTGTTTCCTCGGCCAGACATACCGCAGAACGGCAAAACTAAAGCATAAGATAATTTGATTTAATTTCGATTGCTTTGATTGATGATTTTGAAAAGTTTCTTGAATTATTCATGATTCTTTATATTTTGATTTGATTTAAACATCACTAATTATGTTTATTTTCAGTTGATGTAGCCCTGCGCCAGAAATCCTGTTGGAAATTATGCAGTATCAAAAGTTGTGATGGAAAGACATAACGTCCGACAGGATAGCTGGAACATGGCATTATTAACATTGAAAGATTTGTTAGTTTGTATCTTGAGGGGTTCATTCTAACTGAGGCCCCAAATTGCCTTAATTATGACTGTTTGAATATGTATAAGTTGCTTTCTTCTTAAAACAGAGAGAAATTGCAAATTCAGCATTTAGAGAAGTTCTTTTCTTATATTGAGCTTTTGTTTTATTTGGTAATTTTAATTTGCATATTAATTGCATTTTTAATTTTACGCAAATTTGATTCACGAAGATTTAAAATTATGAAATTTTAATTTTCCGAAGTTTGATGATTTTTACAGTCATATTTTATTTAGATTTAAGTATCTATTTTATAAAACATGTTTAGATTTAAGGATCTTACCTATCTTATCTGAGAAATGTTTAGATGTAAGCACGAGTATTTTTCCGCCGGAGAAAAATGCTAAATATTGAGAAGTTTTTTATGAAATTTTACTTTTCTTTTCTAGCAAAAAGATTTAGTAGAAAAAATGTCATTATTTAATCTTTCTTTCTTTTGATGAAAAAAGTTTGAGTTGATTATTTAATTATTGATGCGATTTTTAATATAAAAATCATTTGCCTATTATTATGTAGATACCTAATCAAAGTTTAGGTACTATTGATTATTAATTCATGTATTCGCAATTACATGTAATTCTAATTTTAATTGAGATTATGAGGCCATGATATAATGAGATGTGTGAGTGGTAAATGTGCAATTCATGAATGTTGAATGCTTTTCCCATTCCTTATTCTTATCCTTATGTGGTAGTGGACTCGGTTTGAGTTATTGTGGTATTCGCGAGTTACCATAATTAATTTTAGGCCTTATGGCCATAACATTTTAAACTCTTGTGGTTTATGTGTTGTGAGATTGTGATTTCGTGGACACTGTCTGCACGCATATTGCAAAGATGAGGTATTGTGTTCGATTCCCAGTGAATAGACGGGTGTGTTTCGGTATGTTTTTCTTGTATTCCCTGGCAAGTTCGAACCCATTAATCCCTGTTTCCTTACACCAAATTTCCTAGAGAATGAGTGTGTTACGCGGCATTCCTAACTATCTCCGCGCGGCGCGTGGCTTGTAAACGGACAAAAGAAACGCGCACTTTTCCTTTGATTAGTCCCACATGAGGAGCTACGTGATTGAAAATAATGTATTGCTTGAATATACATGCGTTCTGATGTGTGGAATATCTCAAATAAGCCTTCCTGCTTAGTTTGACATCATATGTGGTAAGAATTTATCTTTAATTCTTGAAAATAAGTGTAGAATGGTATAATTTTATGAGGAAATTGGAAACATTAATTTGTTAGTTTGTATCTTGAGGGGTTCATTCTAACTGAGGCCCCAAATTGCCTTAATTATGACTGTTTGAATATGTATAAGTTGCTTTCTTCTTAAAACAGAGAGAAATTGCAAATTCAGCATTTAGAGAAGTTCTTTTCTTATATTGAGCTTTTGTTTTATTTGGTAATTTTAATTTGCATATTAATTGCATTTTTAATTTTACGCAAATTTGATTCACGAAGATTTAAAATTATGAAATTTTAATTTTCCGAAGTTTGATGATTTTTACAGTCATATTTTATTTAGATTTAAGTATCTATTTTATAAAACATGTTTAGATTTAAGGATCTTACCTATCTTATCTGAGAAATGTTTAGATGTAAGCACGAGTATTTTTCCGCCGGAGAAAAATGCTAAATATTGAGAAGTTTTTTATGAAATTTTACTTTTCTTTTCTAGCAAAAAGATTTAGTAGAAAAAATGTCATTATTTAATCTTTCTTTCTTTTGATGAAAAAAGTTTGAGTTGATTATTTAATTATTGATGCGATTTTTAATATAAAAATCATTTGCCTATTATTATGTAGATACCTAATCAAAGTTTAGGTACTATTGATTATTAATTCATGTATTCGCAATTACATGTAATTCTAATTTTAATTGAGATTATGAGGCCATGATATAATGAGATGTGTGAGTGGTAAATGTGCAATTCATGAATGTTGAATGCTTTTCCCATTCCTTATTCTTATCCTTATGTGGTAGTGGACTCGGTTTGAGTTATTGTGGTATTCGCGAGTTACCATAATTAATTTTAGGCCTTATGGCCATAACATTTTAAACTCTTGTGGTTTATGTGTTGTGAGATTGTGATTTCGTGGACACTGTCTGCACGCATATTGCAAAGATGAGGTATTGTGTTCGATTCCCAGTGAATAGACGGGTGTGTTTCGGTATGTTTTTCTTGTATTCCCTGGCAAGTTCGAACCCATTAATCCCTATTTCCTTACACCAAATTTCCTAGAGAATGAGTGTGTTACGCGGCATTCCTAACTATCTCCGCGCGGCGCGTGGCTTGTAAACGGACAAAAGAAACGCGCACTTTTCCTTTGATTAGTCCCACATGAGGAGCTACGTGATTGAAAATAATGTATTGCTTGAATATACATGCGTTCTGATGTGTGGAATATCTCAAATAAGCCTTCCTGCTTAGTTTGACATCATATGTGGTAAGAATTTATCTTTAATTCTTGAAAATAAGTGTAGAATGGTATAATTTTATGAGGAAATTGGAAACATTAATTTTTCAATAAATAGACCATTTAACTGCTAAGTTTTGACATACGAATATTTTCCTTTTTATTATTGATCATTTTATTCTAAAATTATCAATTTCTGATGCTATTTAATATGATTCGTGCCAATTTAAAGTTTTTTATAAATTTCATATTTTTCATTAAATTGAAATCACGCAACCTCGATGTTACAAAAATAATAACCATTAATTTTATGATATTAATTCTTATATTTTTGTTTTAGACTCACTGTTTTCATGGTAATAAATACACATTTGTAAACTTCACATGTTGGTCATTCGGAGGGCTTGAGATTAAGATTTCGAGAACGGCTAGGATTGCGTTCCGAAACACTGTTTGTACTGATAGATCTCGTTAACCGCTGAACTGTTATGGTTTTGCTTTTAAATATAAACAACAAGTTTATATCAATTGAATGGCATTTTATATACGTAGCTAAAGTTAAAATATAGAAATAAAATTGGCATACTATAAAAAAGCTTATAAGACTCATAAATAATGATTTTAAAATTTGTCAAAGATGTAAAGTATTTGAAATACGCTAAGCCTTTATTCTAAAAATACCCTTTAAAAGGTGACAAAAACTAGAAATAATTATGGTGTTATAAATATGTAAATAGATAGATAGGGTCCAGAATAATGCATTAATGCAAATGATATGTTAATTATTTCTATGTGTGTGTGGGTGTGGTGTCACATTGATTTTATGCGCATATTATACTTTCTGTACAGGGATCAAATTGGATAAGACAATGAAAGATAAATTGATGTACACCTAGATTATAAAAAAAACAAAATTAGCCATTCTATAGATTAACATATTTGTTATAAATTTCGACACTGTAGTTTATAAAATTAATCAAGATTTCCATTAAGTATCCAAAGTTTTTAAGCCATCAAATGAGAGAAAAACACTTTGGATATATGCAGTCGAATGTTTCCTCCTTTAATAGGTTAGATAATTAAGTTTGTGGGACAGCTGCCCTTTTTTAGATAATTTGAATTCAAGATATGCCGCTTTAAAGACATCTTTAAAACCATTACATCGTAATTAATTTGTTTCGAGAACCTAACTGTGCTTTAAATGTATTGAATCTGTTTCAAGGCCAATGCATTACATTTTTTTTACCTAAATGTGCAATGCCCTTGCAAAAAACAAAATTTTTGATGCTCGTATTTCATCTATTTGTTAAACATTTAATTGTACATATGGTTATTGTATCATAAAGCTTTTTTTTGTGAATAATAATCCTTGTTATGTTTTATGCACTTCTAAAAGTATAAATTTTTGACATTTGGTGTGGACAAATTGATTTTATGTAGGCTAATATACCACTATATATAATAGATAGGTGCACTCAAGTGCACATAAAGGGATTGGTTGCTTTCCCACAAAGTGCATGTCGAGCCCTGACTTAACCCCACTTTTAAAAGGAGGGGTATTAATTTTCTATGCCTAACCTCTGCAGTGTGCCCTAATCATACGGGTCCATTACATACGGATTACTAACCCTGCGGGGCTACCCATTACTCTATATAACCTAACCTAACGTAATAAACAAAGAAATGAAAAACTACCCTCCTTATTTTCAATTTTTTTTTTTTTAAATGAAGGGGGGATCGAGGGGGGCTCAATAAGACACTTTGAAGGAAAACGCCAGGAATTAAAAAGATTTCTTGTAATTTCAGAATGTATTAAAACTTATTGACCTTTGCAAAAATTTAATCATACATACTTTTAATAGTAACGAAGCTTTTCTATAAGTTTCTTATGTCAGTGTTTGAACAAAATCACCCCTTCTGTTAATTAAAAGTATCATATAAAAGTTTGGGCACTAATAAGGCATATAATTTTGGGTACCAGTGTAATTTACAGTCCAAAGTCCCCTAGGGGTTGTATATAATTGTATTATAACTATTATTTTTGATATTTATCCTTTCAATGATTCAAAAGAAAATCTGGGAAATATATTATTTTTTAGGATTAAATTACATTCTTTTGATAAATCTCTTATTGAACAGAAATTAATTTTCCTTTTAATTTTATCTTTCAAAGAACCTATAAAAGAGCTGTAAAAGTATTTTCAGCAATATTCAGTGGATTGGAACCGGTTCTCAGCCATACTGAAAAATTATGTATTGCATCTCGGGTGTAAAAAAACTGGATTTAGCCTTATAATTGTACATTTTTATATCCACGGAAAGTTGTTAATAATAAGAGCGATAAACTATTATTTATCTAGCACTCTTTGTTAATTAAGGGTTTAGAATTAGAATTTCAGTCAGTCCGTCTATGTGTCCGTCTATAGTATGGGGGAACATTAATTACTAGGCTGCAATTTTAAAATAATATTTGCATGACCAAAGAACATCTGCTGCTAACTCGCTTTGTCTGTCCAAATATTTAAGAAATTTGAATAGCAGGTTTTAAAAAGATTTCCTTTGATAATTGGCATTTACACTTTGAATAAATTTGTCCGTCTGTATGTTTTTCTTTTTATTTTTAACTTTGCTACTTGGGGATTGTGTCATAATTATCATTTAATAGTTTTATTAACTTTTGCAAAATTATCTTTTAAAGATCCTAATAAAGCTAATATAGTATTTGTAGGCAGACATTAGTTCTTTATTTTTCATCTTACAGCAATGGTCTGACAAAATAAACAATTCTTTTTAATGAAAAAAGATTGCTATTTTCCCTCAAAGTGCCTTCTTGAGCACAGAACCCCCTTCCCTTTTAAAATTTTAAAATAAAGGAGGGGTAGTTTATGTTTATTACTTTATGTCAGATTAGATTTGGTTTGATAAGGTTCAGGGTTATGCAAAAGAAAATAGAAATAATGGGAGGTGGGTTTTAGTGGGTTCACCCAAAGATAAAAACAAAAGAATGTTTCAAAGCTACTCAATAATTAGAATAAAAGAGCTAAAAAAATTAAGTAATTATGACAATGGACCAGAACCTTAGCCTATGAATTTTAAAGGATTTTGCCAACTATCTTGCGCATAGGGTTTTGAATAGTCTTACATTTTTAAGTTTTACATTCTGACCAGGAACGTTTAATTCTAAATACATTTTTATGCCTCAAAATTGTTGTTTCTTTATTGATGTTGCGCTTCTTATGGATATAATTGTTATTGTTTGTTTTTTGGTTTTATATGTATAATTTTCTAGCTAAAAACCCATTGGATGCAAACAAAAATTCTGATTGTTTGAAACTTTGTGTAATCTTATTGAGAATGAATAAAAAGCGCTGGAAAGTTTCATATGTGTGACGTTATAGAAATGGGTCAAATCCGTCTCTTTTTTAAAAAGTATCTAACCTCGATTTATATAAAATGGGCCTAACGAATAAATTAGTCATAAGGGGGAAAGGGTAATTTTCATCAATATACCTTTCCTTGCGGTACTACCCAGTAACCTACATAACCTAACCTAACCTGACCTAAATTTTAAAAAAGGTGCAACATGGCACTTGGAGGGAAACCGCCAAAATATTTCTGTTTTGAGTATGTAACATAAATGACATTCTTGCTTTATTTTTACAACCAAAGTATTCAGCATTTTTGCCCAAGAGAATATGTATATTGTTAAGTCTATATTCTTTAGAGAGAGAGTAAACAATGTACATATTAGATCTGTTCAATTTATTTATTTCATTAATAGTTTCTGCTACGACGTTAGATGCATCTGGGGCGTTTGAAGTAATGGAGGGGGGGGGGGGTGAAAAGATTTTTCTAGGTGATGCAAAAATAGTTGAAAACCTTCCCTGGACCTATAAGAAGCTTCATTGTACAAAAGATCCATCTAAGTTTAGCGTGGTCCTTCGCCAAAGAGTCATAAAAACACATACAGCCTATAATCTACAGAATAAAGGGCCTAAAAAAATTAGGGCTTTGTTTCTAAATTAACATTTTGCGCCTTAAACTTTTTATTGCGAAAATAAACGTAAAATGTTGCTAACAGTAAATGATTTGCTGTACACAGATATAACAAGGACCTTCAGAAAACCTAAAAGTGCATATTATGCGCGCGTGTCTTGTGTAAAAGCTAAAAATCTAAAAAAAATCTGAACTGGCCTAATGGTTAAATATATACTAAATACATTGTAAGCCTAATATGTATTCTGTTTAGTTGTGTTCATAAAAGTATAAATAGTCAGGGAGGGAGAAGACATTGGACTGTAATGTATTATACTAGTAACCAATATTTTTAAAAAATTGTTTGTCATTAATTGACTTATAAACTTTATAGTCTTTTATTAAATATTGTTTGGTTGGTACCAACTAGCAGTGTCCAAACTTACAATAATTTTAATCAACAGATAGGGTAGTTGAACGTATACACCAATTTATTATTCATTATCTTATCCCTTTAGATCCTTGAAAAAAAGTACACCATCATTTAGTGATTAAGGTATAGGACAACCGTCAAAAGTTGCCGAATATTTGTTATATTTTGCTTTTAAATATCCTGCCCTAAAAGAGTTCTAACTCTCCCCAAGGTCTATGAGAAGCTACCCTGAAACCATATCGGTTCAGCGGTTACCGATATCCTTCGGTACCATAAAACAGACAGACAAAGAGAGATCCTGTTACTTTATTAAGGATTAATGGGGCAAAACTAAATTTTTAATATTTTCAATAATGCTAAAAGAACGTGTCCTAACTTTTGTGATTTTTGGTTAACCCATTCGTGACGAGCTCCCAAAGTTAAAAGTTTTTATTCACCTGGGTTCAACAAAATATATTTTTTCAAATATTTCAAATATGTTGCTCAACAGAATTTAAAAAAGTAAGGTGTCAAATTAAAGATGTCTTCTTTATTTTTGTTTATAATGGCAATTTTCTTCTTTTTTTTTGTTTTGTTTTAGTACCTTAAAACCAACATAATTAAAAAAATTTAATTACTTCAAAAATAAGAGGTAAAAAAAACCCGATTGTATATCTAAATTCTATGGATCATTTTACAATTACTAAAAGCACCGACTAGCTATTTTTTTAAAATCACAAAAGTTAGGACACGTTCTTTTCAACAAATCATAAATGTAATAAGAAAATTTTCTAACTAAATATTTTACAATTGATACTATAATTTACAAAATATTATAATCTAAGTTCATTCCAATAAGGTAAAAGTTCTAACACCGTTTTTCTCCCAATTAGTTTGATTCTTGACTAAGGCTTTTTGAATAAAAAACTTAAGAAATGTAAAGATATGATTTCTAATACCTAATATATAAAGAAAGTGTGGAATAACAATCTTACTTCAAACAAATTAAAAAACTCCAAGAAAGAATCAAAATTTAAAAGGAAAAATTTATTTACAAAAAAGAAGTGCATCTTAGGAAATTTAAAAAGTTGTTATCTAATTTGTTGTCATGCATTTTTAAAGCCCGTAAAGAGATTTATGATAAGTAAGGTGGACCACATAATCATTCTTTCCTTTTTAAAGAACATGCCAATAAAGGGAGAGGGCTGTATCAAAGCACTACCAAACCATACCATGTAAGTTTGATATTTCTAAAGTCTTTGCTGTAGCGTTTTAATTGGTTAGGTTAGGTCAAATTGGGTATCAGGTGTCCTTGAAAAATATTACCTGAGTCGTTCATCCCTCTTCCTCTGTCTGCACTGGAGGATCAGATACAGTATTAGAACAATTATAATTGTCAGGATAATAAGAACTGCTGCCCCAAAACCAAGGAGATACTCAATCTAAATTTAAAACAAGGAATTGAAAAAGCATAATATATAAATGTATAAGTCTCTACAAAAATGTTAGTAAATTTGTTGCAAAACTGCATAAATACATAATACTGTTTAAGGACATACTTACATTTTTGGAACTTGATTATAGAGATAATTCGCTTTTAACATTATTCCTTGTTGTAAAAGTAATCAGTATACCAAAAATCAGATGGCTAAGATAATTATCGGTTTCGAAGTCATATTGAAAAAAACAATTTCTAATACATATTGATTTAAGACTGACATGGTTTAGCTTTAACATTTAGCATTTAATAGTTGTGAGAATATTTCTAAAATTTGAAGGTAAAATTTGAAACTGAAAGTTTGTGCATAGTTCCATAAACAATGATTTTGCAAAGCTCCATAAGTGGTGGAACACTGTAAAAAAGTCTTTAATCAAAATTCTTGAAAATGGCTTTCTAAAAACTAATTTTATCTTAAGAGTTGCTAATTTTGACTCTGATAAGTGTTGAAAAACTACTCAACTCATAAAAAAAGCATGGTTGAAAGTTTTAAATTTTAAAAGTTTACTAAATTAATCATCAAAAAACCTTCATTCTAATCACATTTTTTATGTTACCAAAATTGTCCATCTATTGAAAGTAAAGTGTAATTCAAAATAAATATATTTTTAAGAGTGTTGGTTTTAAGAAAAACCAAAACTAAAACCTCACCTAAGATTTATTTATAAAAGGTTTTAGAAATAGAGGAATAATTATTCAAAGACAACTTTATCTTTTTTTGGTTTTTCTACCCAACCCAACTTATAGACGTCCAAGGGAGGGGGGGTAAAGTGGCGATTACCCCCCACAAACGAATTTTGGAGTGCCGTAGGTACCCCCAACATTTTTTTCATTTTACCCCCCCCCCCCATTTAAAATTTACCCCTACCCTAGGGGTGCCATTTAGGAGGGGGTATTTACACCCCAACAATTTTTTGGGGGTAAATACACCCCCCAAAATAAAAAATCTCTAACAATAAAAATTTTTGCACGCTTCGCGCGCATTTTTGATACTAAATATTTAAGAAAATCTTTTTTACCCCCCCCCCCAAAGCAAATTTTACCCCCGGATAAAATTTTTTTTTTGGGGGGGGTAAAAAAAATTTGTGCACCATTTTACACCCCACAAAAACGAATTACCCCCCCCCCCCAAAAAAAAAAAGCTTGGACGCCCCTGACCCAACCGCCCTAAATTTTGAAGATGGTCCATCCTCCCATAAATAATTAAAGCGTGCCAAGGACCAATACGAGACTTGTCTACAATTCTAGGAAATTAAACTAACATTCTTTGTTTAACAGTCGATTGATAGCCATTTCTCTAATAAAATTAATTTTCCCTTCCACGAATAGAGGAAAAGTAGAGACGTACTGTCGTACAAAGTATGTTAGATTAGAATTAGCATGGAAAATTAAATAAAAATAAAAATTTTAAGAAACGGTCAGACTGATTTTGAATTATAAAATAGCTTAGTTATATATAAAGAAAGTCCTGGGAAGGTATTTTCTCCTAAAGGTAAGGTGTCCCTAGAGGCTAGAATTGCAGCCACTACGAAATATCATATACAATTAAATCAACAAAAAAAGATTAAAATTTGCTAGGATTCAAACTCCAATAGTACATTTTGTACAATAATTTTATAGTCTTTTTTAACTCTCATTTTTCATAATTATAATGTTACCTTTCTGTTTTGAATGGTTACTGTGACATCTAGTAGTCATAAGGCTATAGAATCTACGAATTATAGACGTCCAAGCCTTTTTTTTTGGGGGGGGGGGGTAAAATTTGATTGGGAGGGGGGGAGTAATTACACCCACAAAATCGTTTGGGGGGGTAATCGCCCCATAACCCCCCCCCCCCTTGGACGTCTATGCTACGAATATCTGTATATTCTTAGGAAATGTGACAGATATTTTACAACTTTAATCTGTTCATTTAATGTAAAGTTTGAAGTAAATATATTTTTAAAATTCAATATTTTTACCGTTAAAATACCCTTTTCAGCTCTAACCCTATAGGGCACTATCCCTGTGAGCCTATTCTAACCTTTATTTAACCTAACCTAAATTAATTTTTTCTCTAAAACTTCAATACATGTGGTTCAAAAGCGGTATGAAGGTTTACTTTAAAATTGAAGCAATTTTAGATTCATTGAATGTATGTCCCTATGAGTGTATATTCTTAATTAATTAGCATATTTCTAGAAATGCATATCTATTCAAAAGAACAGAAACATTTATTATGAAAAATTTAATTTTTAAAGAAAAAAAAAGATATAATTAATTGTCAGTTAGAACAATTGCAAAAATATATAAATATACTTACTAACTTGCTACACGATTGTTATAAAGTAAATGCGCTACTAAATTGCTGATAAAGTTGAAATTGTCTTACTTTTTTTTCTTCCCTATCTGAGCATTAGTTATCAATGCAAAGAATTAAATAATTAATTCAAAAGTCCCAGAATTCATCAGACTTCTATTCTTTTCTTACATATGAATATAAACTAAAATGTTTAAATGAAAAGATTTAAAATTGAATAAATTATACATTAACCCCTTTTATACCACTATTTTTATTTTATTTCACTGGATGGTTCGCCCGTATCATCAGAAATCTTCATCTTTTAGAAATAAATTTACTCAACATAAAGTATCTTCGCATTTATATGATCTCATTAGACAAAAACATCCAGCTAATTTAGTGTAAAAATTCGCTTTTGAAAATAAAATTCAACCTAACCTGTAACATTTGTTTATCTTTGTTCTCCTCTGCGGGTTTCTCTCCCTCCCCCCTGAAATAAAAATATTTGTTTATCTTTGTTCTCCTCTGCGGGTTTCTCTCCCTCCCCCCTGAAATAAAAATATTTGTTTATGATTATTCTGTAATGTGGGTGTCTCTTCCTAACCACAAAATAGTTCTCATGGTTCATTCCGTTCTAAAAATTCCTCTCTCCCTACCTTCTTAATAAGTATAACATCATCTTAAATATGTCTGCAGGGAATACTTGGTTACTTTATTGCAAAAAGATGGCATAAATTAATACCCAAGATTAAAGATATCCACAATGTCAGTCATAATTTAAGAAGTACGGTCATGTAAATGTTGATTCCTATTAAAAAAAAATCATAAATGATTATTTTTGATAACCATTAATAAATAATCAGAGAAATGTTTAATTCTTTATAACACACTAGCGACTTCGCCCCCTAGAGGCCTCTAGTGGCACTTTAAATGTTTTTAAAAAAAATATTTAAATGTGTCTATGTTGCGTTAATGTTTAAGCGTTGAACTCTCTCCGTAAAATCAAGAAACATATTTTTTTCTCTCGATTTTTAGTGATTTCTCTTGGGAGGGTGTTGGTATCCTCCCCCAAAATATTTATAAACCTTCCCGGGACCTATGAGAAGCTACCCGGTTCAGCGGTTAGTGATCTCCTACGGTACAGACAAACATACAGACACACAGACATACAGATAGACATCCTGTTACCTTAATATAAGGATTGGGATTCAATTTATTCAAAAATATATTATTGAATATAGAATACGTGAATATTGTGAAAGTCGTCAATTTAGAGTGCAAATATAGTCCTCAGATATTGGTCAATGCGTCATGAGGGGTGGATGGGGGTATCGTTATATAAGCCAGATTTTAGAATCAATTATCATAGTATGCGAGAATATCTCACAAAGCCACGAATTCTATATCCATTACAAGATTTGAAGTATTTTGATTTGTGTTCTTTAGACTTCACAAAAGTGTTTGATTGTTAAGTAATATAAAATAAGTCAAATTTTAATCTTTTAAAAACTTGATGTTTGTAATGTTTAGATTTTTATTCATTTGTAAAACTAATGTTTTGATTGGTATTTTAGACATTTTGTGGGTGGGAGATCTTTGTAGATTTTCAAAAAACCTTATTTTTTTTGGTAAGATGGGGGGATGTATACTCACCCCCTTTAAATATCAGTAGCATTTTTTGTTGAAAAAAATCTTTTTTCACTATCCAATGGGACAAAAATACAAAATACCAAACACACACAAAAAAGAAAATTCTTTTTGTTATTGTGAGGAGTTGAAATTTAAAATTCAGTCTCAGTTAGCATACTTACAGCGGGGAATTTGATAATACTTTTGATTATTTGTCCGGATAGTCGTTCGTCGTAGGACCATAATTTCAAATGCATGTTTCAATAACTATGGTAGCAGAAAGCCATAAGCCGACAGATATTTGCTTTATGTTTTCTTGATATCTTAAATGATAAAAATTAATATGAGAGTGATAAAGGGTTGTGGGGTGGGGGGGGGGGGGGCAGAAGCATCTCCCACGCCATAAGAATTTTTAAGCACCCCCACCCAACCCCACCAAAATAGTCTAATTGATTGTCTAAGTAAACTAAGAGAAGCTTCCTGTTTGAAAAGGTCATGTCATATAAAATATGAAAAAAAGTAAACAATGGTCAATTTAAATTCTAGCCTGCTTTATGTCGTATATAATGTTCAAATGTGATAAATTCAATAAACTTGTACAATTCTTACAGTTTTCAACAGAGGAGATATTTATCATGAAAAATAGTTCGATCAGAAAATATAGCATTTATACCATTTTTGTACTGCATTTGGAATAGATTTTATCATGTAATAAACAGTTTTTTTTCGGTTGGTAAAATATTTTATTGGTCCATCTGTTTGGAGAATATTTCAGATATATAGAAAATGTACTTATCTTGGCTGCTGTTTAAAATAGAATTTAAATTATGTAATATTTGTGAACTAAAAGTTTGTCCTGTCCTCGATTAAAGTATGTATGTACATGAATATCATAACATGGAACATAAAAATTTCTTGGTCGAATATAATAAATTCTAAGATTTGTACAGTTTTTGAAATATATAGTTGACTTTAAAAGTAAATAAATGTTTTAAACTCCATAATATTGTTTTGGTCGATTATAATCAATATTAAGATTTGTACATTATGTAAATCTTGTATTATCCAAAAAACACATTTATTTAACTATACGAGATATATTTACATCATATTGTACTATTATTAATCATCTAGTTAAGCACTTATCGAATTGAATTGCTTTTTTCTCCCCAGTAAAGTACATATTACATGTTGTACAATTTCATATTTCTAAATTCTTTCAAAACATGACCGGATGATTCAGGGATCTTAATGGATAAAACAATTTGTTGTCTATCATGAATTTATAAAAACTCTTATTTGTAGATTAAAATTATTTGTTGAAAAACCAGATTTTTAAAAATCTTAAAGGTTTATAAGCCAAGGACTAACAAGTGAGCACGAACCAATAAAATTTACAATCTAATGTTTCCTTCCTCCCTGGGATAAATAGAACCAGGGGATAAGGCATAATGGTGGCCCTTGGGGGGAGATGGCATATTTCAGAGTCAACTCAAATAAAGCTTAGAAGGGAGGAAATAGTATTTTGAGCATACTATAAAAAAAGTTTTGTAATAAAATAATACGAGACAAGGGCATGCACAAGATTTTAGTTTGGGTGGGGGAAGAAAGTTTAATTCCCCAAATAAATTGATTCGATAGTGGCTGTACCACCCACAGAAAATGATCCGGAGGTTACTATACCCCATACTATTTGCACGCCTATGATATGAAGTATATCGTATATTTTTGTGTTAAAGTAAATTTCTAGTCCAATTTCCCCCATAAATGTTTACGTTTGTTTCATACAAAAATAAAGTGTGTTTGTGTTTTTTTCATTTTGTACAGTTAGATCTCGAAAACTGCTAGATAATCTGTGATGGTTACGATATTGACTTTTGGGGGAAGAATATAAAATTTGCCCCACAAAAATAGAAAGATTTAATTTTATAATATCTTCCAAATTAATATGTTTTATTCTTTATATAATTTATTATAATCATCCTATAATTTTGAAACCTTACCTCTTAACAACTGTTACAGTAAAGTTTGCTGTGCCCCATCCAGCTGCGTTACTTCCCCTGAATAGTATACAAATATATTATCTAACAAAACAAAGACAATGTATCCATTAAAAAGAAATTTTATTTATTCAATTGCCTCAAGGGCACCAGGTTAGGTGTCTTTGTGTAATTTTGACAAATTTTCCGAAGAGCATAATATTTCAAGGATCTAAAAGGATAAGACAGTAGCAAACAAATAAATGTACATACACAAAATTATCCCTTCTGTAGATTAAACTAGTGGTTGAAACGTTTGGACACTCAACTAAATGAGCCAACCAATCAAAATTCAATAAAAGACCCCAAAGTTTTCAACGAATCAGAAAACGTTAATGTAAGACTTTTGGGTCTAGTGAAATAAACAGCCCAATGTCCCCTCCCTTCCTGACCATATTTCCTTTCTTTTCCTTCCCATCCCCTCCTATCTCGCTTTTTTTTATATATATTTTGTTCATATTTTATGTCTTTCATAATTATCGAAATTTAACTTTAATTTCATGGCCTGCAAAAAAGCGGCCAATGCTAACAAAACATCGACAAAAAATGACTTTTGTTGACATAATAATCATACAATTGTTAAGACAATGCAATTCAGCGTTGTATCACCTGCAATAGTAAACCCCCGAGTCTTCAGGTCTAACATCTAATATAAAGAACTCTGATATTCGCTGACCACCGTGGGTTTGATATTCAGATACCTAGATAGATAGAGACAATTATTTATATGTATAGACAGCTATACAATACATATAGATATACAATTATATAGATAACATAATAAATAGATTTGTAACTGTTTGTGTGCTTTTTTATCCAAAAATAACATTTTAAAGATAAGTTTACATACAGAAAAAAAATTTTCATAGGTCAAATTGACTTTCAATTGTCACACTTTTTATGATTTCCCAATACTGCTAATGACCTTATCTACTTTTATTCATTATTCATTAATTTGAACTTAATTGCTGGGATATAAAGGGATAAGATAAAGACCGATAAATTGATGTAAATCCCCAATGATGATACACAAAATTAGTGGTCAGAAAGTTTGGACTCTAAACTAAATGAACCAACCAATTAACATTCAATAAAAGTCCCCAAGGTTGTTGAACCAACGAATAATAATTATTACAAGACTTTGGGACTAGTGTAAAAAACAGCCCAGTGTTCCCTCCCGCCCTGTCCTAATTGTCTACGTTATATGAGTATGAACCATGTAAGAATAAAAAAAACTTGGATCAAACTTTTCATAATTTATCGAGATTTTGTTGAAAACTTTTTAGCAGCGAAGCTATGCTGCAATAATAGTTTGTATGTACGTTTATTTATTCGATTGATGAAAGATAGTCGAATGATATGTAAAATAGGATATCTGATGAAATTTGATAATTAAATGTCACCCCTAATGGAATAATTTTTTAAAAAGCGAAGTTTCGTTAATTTAGATATGTTATCATTGTCCTATCGATTCAAAACTTTGCATGCTAATTTCTTAAACAGTTAGGTAAGATTTAGGAATCGCAACAACTCTATATTCGTTACCCGAAAGTCCTTACGTTCATTCAAAACATGCTATTTTGTATGATATAATTTTTAAATTAAGCTGTTTTCTTGATGACAAGCTACAATATTAATAGGGATGCATCTCTATTATCAAATGAAAGTATGTCCTTTTACTGAATTACGCAATTCTGCAACAAATTTATGTACCTTTTAGTTTAGACTTACAAATAATAGTTCTACTTGTTAAGCTCTCACACTCTACAAAAATTATGATTCGTTTGTCCTTCCTTCTGATTGTAGAGCTTAGCTTTTCATCCTCGTTATGTTTCAAGTATGTGTTCTACATGAATACATTACACCGCGCTATTTAAGGATACAATTGACCAGGCTTGTTAATTTTTGTCGTATATATATTGGGTAGGCCATTGGCAAGAGTTTTTACAATAAGAATTTTCTGATATTGCGACAAGGGTTTCTTAATTTTAACTGTTTGTTGTAAATTGTCAAAAATAGTTTTAACCATGCTGGAAATGTTTCTTAATGAAATAGTATTAAAGGATAGGCACTATTTTGGTGGAACACAAAGTAAGGGTAAGGGGTCGTGTAGCAATACTTTATAAAGCTTTATTCCTTAAACAAAAGCATGATATTATATTTAAAGAACTATGAGAAAAAATAAAGAAAAAATAGAAAATGGCATTCCAGTTCATTTATATTGCAATTCCTAAAAGGATACTAAGTTAGTTATATTTTCATTTAGACATACAAATTTACCCCAAAGGAGGGGAAATGAACTGACAAAATTATAATATAAACTCATAACTATTTTTTTTGATAGAATGTTAGATTAACACGGTTATATTCCATTTAAAGATAAAGATTTATCATAGAGAGGGGACAATAGACTAAAAATATTATTGCACCCCATAGTTTATAAACTTTTTTAAGGTAAAGTTAGACCATGATTGGCAACAGTGTCCAAACTTTATCTCTAATTAAGGAATAATTACATATATAATAATTTTACAGGGTATAATTGAAAATTCCAGAAAACTGAAAGAATTTTTGAGAAAAGAAAGGGAAAATAAAGAAAACTGCATTCTATTTCTTGCAAAGTTCATAGATATTGCATATCTTAAAAGGTCACTATTTTAGTTATTTTCTGTAACTATGGGCTTTTAGCACCAGCATTGTCGAGGTGAAGTGTATGTATGTAGCCCTGATTCTCTGAAGTTAGGATTCAGATGGGCACAGAGATTGGATGTGAAAACCCTTTGGCAAATCAAAGATTGGTAAGCTTTGCTCACAGCTGATTGTATTCTATGTTATATTTCAAGCTGACCTGCAATTCTCCTAGAAGCTACTCATTTAGTACATCAGACTGTCCTAGAGTTTTCGCAGGTGATCTTTATTATGCCAACCTAATTAATGGAACTCTTATTTGACTGATGAGCCTAACTTTCTACAAATTTCCCCCCTCAAAAACCTTAGGGCATCTGAGGGAAGGTTGCATGATAACAATCTGTCAAATTGCAACAGCATTTGTTAACCAAGTATATAGTGAATGCAGGGACTTAAACTTGGTTTCCTCCA
Source organism: Acartia tonsa (assembly GCF_053477335.1). Taxonomy (NCBI): domain Eukaryota; kingdom Metazoa; phylum Arthropoda; class Copepoda; order Calanoida; family Acartiidae; genus Acartia; species Acartia tonsa. The sequence goes on along the minus strand of NC_137264.1, from coordinate 43,263,409 downwards.
ACCTGACCAAATTGTGCTAACCACTACACTATGGGACACCCATTTGTCAAGGTAATGAGTACAGTTTTCTTCAAAAATATTATCTTAACCTAAAGAATGCTATCACTGCTGCTATATTAGAGGTCAAGATGGAAATAAGGGGAAATGCATTAGTCCATAAACAGGCATTACATATTAAATATCGTGATTTTAGAGTTATTACTTCCATACAAAATCTTACAGTTCATGCAGAGACATTTTTTATTTGTTGTCATTACTTTGTTAAATATAAAAAGTAGGCACTTTAAAAAGCAAAATAGAGTAGTTCATTTTTAGGAAGCGTAATGCAATAAATATGCCTAATACACTAAAGCTATTCTATATACCTGATATATTTTATGCCTTAATTTTTAAATTAAATCAATTTATGATGTTTAAAAGTAGACAAATCTAATGTTTATTTATACAAACTAGCAGCTATCCCCCTAGAGGCCTCTAGAGGCCCTGGAGGTGGGTAAGGAAAAGTGGGCCTAGCGAGACTTTTCAATTGGTATTTCACACACACACAGACACATATTCTTTTACTTAAACAAGCAAAAATGTTTAATTTAATGACAAAAGCAATGTCCTCCCATCCTAACATTTCTTTTTAATTGTGTAAGGTATAATTCTCCCATTGCATTGATTTAAAATCTTTAATATTTACCAATCTAATTATTTTTGCCGAATTTAAATTTTCTACTGTTTTATTTTAATATTGTTGAATGAATGTTGATGTGGAATAGTTATTTATCATATTTTCGTAATATTGTGAATGCGAGAAAGGATTTTAAAATTATTTCAACAATTTTGGTCATGTGATCAAAATTTGAATTGTCCGTCTACTTTTGCCCCCCTGTGGGGGCGAAGTAGGTGGAAATTAAAATTTTTGTCACTTGACCTTAATATTGCTGAAATAAATTTAAATTACCTTTATTTTATTAACAATATTACTAAAATATTATACTTGGTTTTGATGGATTTAAAACTCCGTCTTAAAAACTCAAAACTGATATAATACATATCACAAGGGTTAATTATACTGGACGTCCATTGGTTAATTGGTTATCTGTGCCTTTCTTTCCCTCTTTTCTCTCTCTTTTTGTCTCTTTCTGTCAGTTTCCTTTTCCACTCCCTCCCCATACCCCATCTCATTCTCTCTTTCACTTACCCCTGTTCTTGAAAATAAAATGATCAACTAAAAATTTATTACCCATTTGTTCCCTGATTTCTGAAGTTGTACGACAGATAACCTAACTATTGCAAAAGCTATTTTCAGCTACTACGGTCAAAGGGAAAAGCTGAAATGAAGGGGGGGGGGGGGAGTATAATAGTTCGTCTATTAATCCCCAACGCCCCCCCCCCCCCCTACCCATAGTATAAGTCCTCCCTTTTTTTAATTGGAACTTCATTTAATAAAACGTAATAAAAGCTTAATTTGTGAAAACTAAATTTTTATTTTTTTAGAAGTTTGAAGCTTTTTTAACTAGTAGTAAATATTTAGATAGGATGAGGGTGACACGTACAAAATCGGAAACTAAGATTCAGCTGACCTCTAAAGTTTTTAAATTTAATGTACGACAATGTTTATTGATTTAGTATTCATTTGAACATTGGTGAAGACGGAGGTTATGTTAAAACGTAGGTATTTTATTCAGTGTTATTCTATTATATAAAGTATATTGTTTTTTTGCCTGAAGCTAATTATCTAAAAAAATGCTCGTTCGATTAAATTGTACTTTTTAGGGAAGCTTTATAAATGTCTTGTACTATTACATAAAGTAGTAATGTTTTTTGTCTGATACTTATGATCTCAGAAATAACTGGTCCGAATGTTCTTTTTTTCAGGGTAACTTTACATAGGTCCTGGGATGGTTTTAAGCCATTTTTTTCTGTCCATTCTTTGTACATGGAATCTTTGGGGCGCAGCTATTATTATTAATATTTTATAAGAAATATAATTATATCAAATATTTTAGGCTTGTCAGAAAACTTGAATCGACCATTGTTTGCTGTGAGTGTTTGCTGTGTTTGCATGGTAAGTTTTTTTAAAATCTAGAAGCTTTTCTATAATGCCTGTTTGTTCATTGGTCTGTATATCACTTCAAATGTTTGTCCACATCTGTCTGTTTGTTAATCTGTATCCGTAAGTCTCTGTCCGTGTGTCTGCCTGACGGACTTTCCGTTGGTCTGTACATCAATTTTAACATATTTAGAAATGTTATAATTGTCCTATAAATATTAAACTTGTGATTTTAAAATTGCGAAGATTAATGCGTTAATAGAAAGACAAATAGATTTTATTACCAACATAACAAAATAATTGTTATATTTTAGGAGAATTAGCTTCCTTCTATTCTGCCTGTAATTGGTTGTGTAAAAGTCCCTTGGAGATGTGGCAACAATTGTGGTGTCTGCTTGCAAAACTACACATGAAGAAATCAACTGGTTACATTATATATATTTTGTTAAATGTTTACCTTAAAATAAATGTTAATTTAATTTATTTGTGTATTTATAAAATTTTTGTTTGGCAAACCTACTCTATAACTCGAGTTTTCCTGAATGTTTAAACTTTTGTTAGTTTTAAGTGTAATGTTTTAAAAGATTCAGTGATCGTCAGGGGGGGGGGTCGAGGGGGGTTTCCCCCCTCAGGGGAAGGGGGGTTGAGGGGGGTCTCCCCCCTCAGAAAAAGCTTGGGCTTTGTCTGTAACAAAAAATATACCCCAAAATAATTTAGCTGCATCTTTTTTTAATGTTGGAATACTATGTTTTTTTAATCCTAGAATCAACCAATAAGAAATAGGCATAATATAGAAAAAGTTAGGAATAGAAATTATTTCTTTTGTATAAATTCCTTTTTTGAAATAAGAAATTTCATAATTGTGTAATGTTGGAAAAAATATTATTTTTTAACAATCCTGATGTCAACCAATAAGAAATAGGCATGATGTAGTAAAAGTTTGGAATAAAATTTTTTTTATCAAGTCCTTTCTTTAAAATATGAAATTGTATAATTATGAAAATGTTGGAAAAAATATTATTTTTTTTTTAAATCCTGATGTCGACCAATAAGAAATAGGCATGATGTAGTAAATTTTGGAATAAAAATTATTTTTTTTTATAAATTCCTTTTTCAATACATGAGACTTTATAATTATGAAAATGTTAGAAAAATTTTTTATTCTTATTAAATTCTGATGTTGACCAATAAGAAATGGGCATGAGGTAGTAAAAGTTTGGAAAAAAATTATTCTTTCTTTATCAATTCCTTTATTTTAGAATATAACACTTTAATTTTGATAATATTGGAATAAAAATTATTGTTTTCTAAATTTTTATGATAACATGCCTATATCTTATTGGTTAATAGTAAAATTTAAAAAAATAATATTTATTCCAGTATGAAGAGAAATAAATTTGAAAAAAAATAATTTTCTTTCCTAATATTTATTATTCCAATATGCCTAGAATTAATTTTGAAAAAAAATAATTTTCTTTCCCATATTTTTATTCCTTTTTCTTATTGGATGTCATTTTATGTCCAATAAGAGACTAGTGTTTAAATATTTTAAAGGTTATTATTGTATTTATTTTGAATATGATAATAGCAACATTATCTCATTAAATACAATAAAAGAAATTAAATATACATAAAAAATAAAATATGTCCAAAGCATTGCAGAGTAAAGGGAAGCTTTAAAACAATTTTGATCTATTACTTTATGGTCGACACTTTTAAGAGTAGTGTAGGCTTAAAACTTCATGAAAACCAATATGTTTTACTTTAAATCCATATACAATTATCACCAAAAAGCAATGCTTTCAAGTTGAACATACAAGCTTATATTGAGGAAGCAAGAATGAAGAAATAGAGAAAGATAGAAAGATAAATAGATAATGCCCTACTTTGCATCTAATTAACCTTGTATAAACATATATCTTATTTATTCACTTTATTTGTTAATAATGTGTTATCATAGGGAATTTTAATTCTTTTTTTATATGTTAAAATTCCTTTAAAACATATATAAATTAATAATTGACTAAAATGCATATTTTGATAAATTTTAATTGCTATTTTTTTGTTTAGTTCCTGATGATGAGGGCAGTTTTGCCCTCGTAACGTTGAATAAATTTAAATTAGTCTGATGCCTTGAGTTTTTTATTCTGAGGATTTTACATGTTGGGTCTGTAACCTTTCTTCCTACCAGATAATTAGATAGATAGATAGATAGAGAGAAAGCATTACAGATTAGAAAAAAGATAGGACAGACATTAAATTAATATGGAGTAGCTTCGCCGCTAAAAATGTTGAGAGAGGGAGTGTCCTATTAAGACATACATCATTCTATCCATCTTACGAGCAATTACAGTATTAATACAAAATAATTCATTACAGTAATATTATTATATGAATATTTTAGTATATACTTTTTGGGTTGAAATCTATTTCTATCTGTTTTGCGGATTATTATATTATTTTTTTAAAAAATTAAAAAAGGGATAAAAATTCAGTTTTAATATTAATTTTATGTTGTTACCCTTATAATGAGGAAGTAATTTTGACCCATTTTAACAGGAAACTATTTTACAAAAAAGATTTGATTCCCTCATTCTATCTGTCTGTATGTAGGTCTTAATTTTTCCTTTTTTTTTTTACATCTTTCGATATATTATAATTCTTTATCAAACTAAAATAAGTTCATGTGTGTAATAATTTAGGTGATTCTGCTTTTATATCACATCTTTGACCGTTGTGGCCATAAATGGTCTTGTTTGTGTATGTGAAAGTGTAGGTTTTGGCAAAGAAATATATTTATATGAGAATATGAATGGGTGATTACTCAGCCAAATAATTACAAACCAAATGAAGATATATCATGTTTTATTTTGCTATCTATCTAGCCTACTGTCTATCTATTAATAATGTATATATAGATAATTTTATACCACATTAAGATAGCTAATGTTTTAGTAAATTACCTATTAATATGAGGCATATAGCCAACTAATTTATTTTATACAAAAAAAGAATCCATACTTTTTATTTAAATCTATCCAACATATAAAACTAAATGGTTTCAGAGACTATTTACCCATGTATAAAATGACCAAATGATGATAGATGAATTTTTTTCATTTAACAAAATATTATCCAAAAAATTAATGAAAATAAATAAAATTTTATCTTTATTTTTAACATATCAGCAGACTAAATAATGATATTTTATCTAATTGATAACAAATCGATATTTGAATATATTCAAAAAGAGTCTGTATATTCAATCATAATCAACTGCCAGGTCATTTTTACAAATCTGTGATCCTAACTACAATATTTGATCTACAGACATGACCTGATTCTTTTCTCATATCTTTATTTTGATATAAAAATAAATTTTTTTATTTCTACCTTATCTTAACTTAAAAATTTGACATAAGACTAATGAGGAGAGTGGGTAAATTCAAAAATGAAACATTAATTTCCATAAATTCTTTTTAATCCTTAATATAAGGAAAAACTAAGTTAATAAAATATTATAGTACCCTTTACTTATTATATATACATCTATAATACAAGGTAGAATGATGTCTGTCCGTCTGTCCGTTCGTCTGTCTGTCTGAAGCTTAAGAAATCGGTAACCACTGAACCGATCGGATTCTACTCTTCAGGGTATATACCTATTGGTCCTGTGGTGGTTTTAAGCTATTTTCTTGGGGGGTGGGACACTAGCCGCTAGTACATCCATAATGTATCAATGACTGAATTTAAACTTAGACATTGTTGCAATGTTTAGTTTTCTGAAAAAACTTACTTTAATTCTTATAACCATTCCATGTGCTATAAAATTATATATCGTAGGTTTGGGGTTTTTAAAAATCTCTCCAAAAAGTGTTTTATATGCATTGAAACCCAGCACTAACCTTATATAGTTGACTGTGCCAGGGATTTTCTAGCTTGGACCCATTGGCCAACAACAGGTTGTCTTGCCACCAACTTACATAGGCTTCAGGGATACCTAGATAGATATGTAACTGGTTAAGGAGATAGTTAGGATACATAGATAGATAGATATTAATTGGTTATAGAAGGTCTTGCAACCATCTGTTATCAAGTAGATAGAAAGATAGATAAAGAGAAAGGTGTTGACATTGTAGGTATGAAAATAAATACATATATTAATAGTATATGAAAAATACACACAGTTGGAATAAAATTTTCATTATCTTAGAAATAATAAGCCATTTTGATTGATAAATGTCTTTCTAAATCAATAACAAACATATTCCAATTAATTGAGGATGTATTTTTAATTATATTATGTTTAATTATAGCAAGGCTAGACAGATTAATATTATTTTCAGACATATGTACCCACTATTCTGATCAATATCTTACAAATATAAGGTATGTTCTACTCTAGAAAAAATATAAAAATTCTATTTGGAGTTCAATATACAACAAATTGTTAAATTATAAGTTAGGTTTAATAAAGATTTTTTGCTTTTGATTAAAAGCTTTTTAAAAAATTATCCTGTTTAGACTTAAATAATTTTCTTTGTCTCTTGTTTGTAATATCTTTTAAAGCAATACCATTATCTAAATGCATTGTTACTTAAGTACCATCCTAAACTGCATTGTTTAGACAATCCACATTGAGACAGATTGGAAAATAATTATTACTAGTTGTTGTAAGGGCAAAAGGAGGAAAAAAATAAATTCTAAAAAGAAGAAAAATATATTGAATGCATATTCAGCTACGGCTTCAATTAATTTTCTGAATTAATGATTTAGAAAGTGGTTTTATTCCCAAACAAGGTTGAATTCTTGTCTCGGCCACTAAAAGATAAAGGCACATCTCAAATATCTTTATTTTATTTCGTGATGGTCAATTGTTAACAAAACCTGTCTCACTGTGCAATGTTTAAAAATCTATCTTTGTGTGTTTTCATCCATTTAATGTTGCAGCTTTATACAATAGACATCAAATCATATTGATTATCTATTTATCCCAAGATTTATTATATTCCAAAGGTCCCTAACCAAGCTTGAAATAGAAAAAGAAGCTAAGAAATGTTACAAAGTTGGAAAATAACCAATATATTTGGTTTTGTTTATTACAAAATAATAAGCTACATTTTATTTAATACATTTTTTGTATGGTTTAATATATGACCTTAGTCCAAAATGACTTAATACTAATCTATTCTAGACAATCTATTCTCTGTGCAATGAGGTGAATATCTGAGAACAATGTAGGCAACAAAAACATCCATTATCCCTCACCAATCTACCATTCAACCCCATTTCCCAATTTTATCATATATGTAGAAAAATAGACAAGATTAACAGGAGGTTAGTGATGAAATTTAATCATGTATACTTTCCATAATTAAGTGAATGTCAAAGAATTTAATTACCACTGTAGAAAATTATATAAAATGCATTATAAGTTCATTTTTCTTCATCAGTATTTTTTTAAAAATTATAAATTGGAAGTCCATTGTTCCTGATAAAATCTGTTTAAACCCCAATTTCTCCCTGCTTTATCATATATGAAAACATTGGTGATTAATCATAACCTAACATTTTCTTCTCAAACTTTCCAAATGATTATCTTTCAAAAGAAATTATATTATGATTTTAGCCAAAAATATTAGATACTATAGTAGAATTTTATTCTTTTCTTTATCTTTTGTAATCATCACTTTTCTTGTGACCAAATGAATAAAAACAATAAAATATAAACAAAATAAACAAAGTAAATTTTAATTTATGAACTATTTTCGTCCATCAGTTTTGAACGAAAAATTGGTATAAAGTACAGACAAATAAAATTTATATTTTTGGCACATCCCCTTATTTTTTGTTAAATGGTTAATACAAACTTACATAATTTCATAAATATCACAAACTTTTTCTAAAATTATTCATAAATCTATGTGTAGAGCAAGTTAAAAGTTAGATAGTAAGCTATTAAAATACTTTTTATAAAACTATTTTCACTATCAAGTTCAAGGACTATGCAAAAAATAGCTGTATTGTAAAGACACAATGCTGAAGAACTATCCCCATAATGTAACCATAAAAATGTCCCAAATTACCTTTTTATCCCAAGTTAAGTATCCCCTGCTGTAATGGCTTCACTTACAACAAACAATACTTTATACATGTTTTCCTCTTTCTTTTGTGAAGAATTTAATTTTAGACCTGATTTTTTTCCTTTTCATCAAACTATTATTATCTAAAATGCATCTCTTAGGTAGGAATCATATTTAAAGAATTTATCTTAAACTCATTAATCATTTCGAACTATTTAATTGCTAAAATTGTTGAATTTAGTTAATTTCTACAATTAAAAGTTTACTAGAAATTTATTTCAATGTTTACATTCAGAAAAAGAATTGGACTTACCATTCTTATTTGAATATTGGTTTTAAATTTTGCAATATTCAATTTGACTCAAATGCAATATAAGATACACAGACAATGAAAATGATTGAAAGTAAAATAAAATGTTTTCCAGACTTTCAATAAAACAAATACAAGTTTGTTTTAAATTTCTATTGTTGAAACTGTTTCATGAAAAATCATTCAAATCTAAACTTAAATTTTTCAATAAAATTTTATTATTAATCAATCCTATCTAATAGCAAAAATGTAACTACAACTAATTTGGTAAGAAAATACAAAAATAGTAGATACTTATTATTGAAAGTGATTATTAAGTTTCCAGTGAGCCAGACTAATAGGCCAAAACTTTTATAAAAGTTTAGCATTGTAATAATCAATTAAAAGTTGTTATCCTCGAATTTTTTTGCTTACTTTTGTTTATGGACTTTTTTTATAACTATTTTCTTTAAATTTCAGATAAATTTCTTTAAAATATAAGTGTGTTTAACTTCAGTTTATTTAGAATATATATGTTTGTGTTTGTCTGTGAAATAGGTAAAAGACATAAATATATTCAGAGCTATGTATGTGTTTAAAGAAATAAATTTCCTGTTTTTTTTCAATTTCCAAGAAGAAAGGTTTTATTTTGTAATGTTTCCTTTTGTTTTATGAAAGAACTCAAAAAAAATGCTCATATGTTTTTAGTTTTAATATTTACTATCTACTATCTATGGTCTCAAGAATGTATAAAGGGGTTTCTATCCAAAAGGAGGTTCAAAACAACATTTGCTTCATAAAATTTTTGCAACTTAAAGATAATAGAATTTAAAATTTGTTATGGAGTAAACTGCATGCATATTACCTTCAAACAAAATTTAAATTGTTTCTGAAAATCAAAAAACTTTTAAAGTTCAAAGAAAAATATTTTTGTGAATTAACATGTCAGGTTTTATTAATATTTCAAGACCTAAAACACATTAAGCTGATATTTTAGTTTAAAAGTAAGAGGTATTTTTTCGCCAACCCTTACTAACTAATGTTATAGAATTTAATAGATACTCTTGTGCATAATTTAGGCAAACTTTAATTTAAACTAATAAAATCAAACCTAAATATCTGGATAAGCTAATTCTTTTAGATTTTTCTTCTGGTAGAAAAGGAAAATTAAAAACAGTACTGTGTAAACCAGACAACAACTAATCCTAATTGGTCAATTATTTATGTCATAATTACCATAGTATTAGAGATCAGACTTTCACAACTTTATGTCTATCTTTCTTATTAAGTAATTAGATGTCTGTGTGTTTAATACTAATTCTAAGTTAAACAAAAGTAGTATTTTTTTTGGTTTATAAGGCCACCTCCAAATTGCACTCTATTTCTGTTCTTTACACATTTAGTCATCGATAATAAATCTGTTTTACATGATACATATTATTCATAAAAGTTCAAATGAATTAATTATGAAATTGGGTGGACTCAAAATTAAATAGATTTTCAAGTAGGATGTAGAAAAGAGAAATTTAGATGAGGATTAATATTTTAACATGTATAATTAAAACTACTTGAGATTTCTACTAAACTTTTGCTCATACTTTTCTAATTAAAACTAAAAATATCCTATTTCCTCTACAGAATTTCTCATTACATAAAAAAAATTCTTTTTGCATTGTTTTAACTTTAAATTATAAATTAAAAAAAAATAAACTTTGAACAATTAGTAAAGGTTTTAATTCTGTTGGGGTTTAAAATACATTTTATATGGAATAAGCTTTAGGCATTAAGTCTTAGTCTGTTTAGCAGTTACCAGATAGAAGTTAGGCCAAACTTTGTTCTCTGTTTAGATACTTTTGTTTATCTTCTAACTAGATCAGGTTAGCTCACAAGTCTATTAAGTGAACCAAATTTTATCAAGCAAGGTAGTCAACTTATACCTTGTATGACAATGTTTCTCTAAGCTAAAGGAGGTAATCAGAAGTATTTTGTAACACATTAAGATATTTAAAATTTGTATTTTATGTGAAAATCTTAGAATAGTAAATTTGACATTTTATATTTTCTCAAATATTTTTCTAGAAACCTATAATGCTTCTAGTTTTAAATTAGTTAACTTAGTACATTCACTTTGATATCAATGTAAAGAAGGAATTAAAGCGAAGAAGCTAGAGTTAATTTGAAGAGAGGTGTAGAAAGAGATAAACATAGTTTACTTTACAACTTTATTTCATGACCTAGTTAAACGATTTTGCTAATTATAGGTTTAAATCATCAAGTTAGTCAATATACACATACATACATAGGTAGAACCTAATTAGGTCATATGTGTATAAAGGCATTGAGATGTAAATAATCTGACTTTATTAGTTTATTCCTGCATTTCTAAATAGTTTGTATTTATGATCATTAAAAAATGTTCTAATGGGTGTGGGACGTCTCTGAGTACCTAAATTCACCACAAATTAATCTGGGAGCTTCACGCCAAAAGGAGTAACTGCTTATTGCTAGCCACATAAAAATTTGTGGTAAAAAAGAAAGATACTTTTTTTGAGTAAGAGAAAAAAATAGCATTGCTGTAAATTTTTGATCATTCTACACTTTCTTTACTCACAATAGAGCTATTCTAGAATGCAGAATTTTATATGTATTCTCTTCTATATTCCAATACCTCTTTTGTTTATAAATCATTTATTAAATAGTGTTTGTTTCTGACATTCCTATTAAGTTTTACGTAAGCTGGCCACAAATTTGGGCCTGTGTAACAGACTTCTGTTTAGAATGCATTACTGCATATAATTTGTCTATTGCATGTTGTTTGAATTGTCTATATTTAAAGGCAGATGTGTAAGAAATGTAGTAGGGTTTTTAGCACTAAATCTACTCTATAATTCACTTTGTCTGTATGTCTGCCCATCAGTCTGTAATGATATGTGTGAAATCATTTTGGCTGCTATTTATAATATTTTTCTTCTCTTTTTTTGCCCTTGAACATTTTCTCTACTTTGTGCATTTATATATAAAATATTTACTACAATACAAACAATAATATAATCAAATATAATTAAAAGGTTTGAGAAATTAGAATAACTGAAGTTTTGTCACACAGGAAGACATAGAATTCACAAGGACATCCAAAGACAAAATACAAATTTTTGGGAGGTAAATCACCCCTTAACCCCCCCCCCTTTGGACGCCCCTGCATAGGAAGACTTGCTAATTAATGAATCAATGATCTCAAAGACTTTCTTTCTATCTATCAAATGCATTATCTATGTCAAGGCATGACACATGGCTTTTAGATGTGCAAATATACAAATTTTCTTCAATTCCTGTGTGACAAAGGAATGATGAGCATTATAAGAAAATAAATAGCCCAATTCTTCACATTACTTTTCAAGGTTGAAACACAATTTAGTAAAGCACTTGCACTTTGGTTCTCTTTACTTTACTCAATGCAAATGTTTAGTTAAAGTAAGTCTGCAGGAAATTCACTGCCTTAACCACCAAAAGATTGCCACAATTATACCCTCAAGCTTTATTAACAAAAATGATAAAGACATTTAAAAATGACATTTTAAGAGATTTGTAATCTTTCAACTTCCTAAAAGTAATTTTAAATGCCTATTACTTTATTTACTGAAGCTTGGGTCTTTCAATTCAGGATATTGGGTTTAATTATGGCAGTCTATTGGCAATTAAAGCTGGGTACTTCTAGCAGGCTTCCTTTAAGTATTAATCTATTTTATTAAAGACATAAGTTCATAGCTATAATTTTAACATACATGTTTGCTTATTTAGTATTGTTAAAGCACATATAGCAATGTAGAATTGGAAGATATCTCAGTTTAGATGATTGTGAAATAAAAGCATACTACACAACACAGACCTCTTCAGATAATTTGCATTTTGCAAAGTTTGCAAAATAAGAAGCAAAAGACCATCTAGATATCAGCTTACACAAAATGATCCATAACTACGTTAAGGAACACAAGACTCTATGATTATGGAGTGTCTGCAACTCTGTCAAAGCATAAGGGGTTTACTGCGTGCTATGGAGACAACATAACAAAATTTAATTTCCTTGATTTTTAGGACCCATTATGCATCAACTTTATTATTGTGAAGAATTCAGCTATTTAAAATTTTTCACATGGACTAAAAGATTTTAATACTGATGAATTTCATGGTGACATAAATATTTAGTTGCACCTGAGAAATATAATTGCAGGTTTCTTCTTTCAGTACTTGTGTTTGAACATGAAGAATGAAATGCAAGCAGAGCACAGCAAAACAGGCCATATACAATTTCTCACAAGCTATATTTAGAATTTCTTGCAAAATCCTCTTTATGGCTCACATAAAAGGATAGGGACCATGATTCTTTTTATTTACTTCTGATTGATTTTGTAAATAATTAACATAATATTTTTTTTATACATAGTTTCAAAAGGTAGGTAACACTGTAGATTATGTAAACAATCTTTAAGTTTAGGTTAAACTAATGTCTTGAGAACAAAATAATTATAATTTGATTAGATTTAATGTTTGCACTTACTTTTGCTAAAATTTGTCCAGGCTCACATATGCACACTATGCTCCAATGTACCATTGATAGAAATTTTCTAACATAATCCTTTCTTACCAGTGCATTTTTACTGCATCATCATTTTATTTATATTCATATGATGTTAATGAATTAATTTTCTGACCTGCATGTAATTTGTTTTGAATATGGAAAAACATGGGTTGTTCCATAAATTTGCAATCTTTTCACTTATCTAAGTTTTTAATTAACCCATTAGTGACGAACCGGTTTTTATTGCCCGGTTACAGAAAACCAAAAAAAAACTGGTTCCTTGCACCATTCGACAGTATGAATCCCCCCTCTATTACCCTAGTTTTAATTTCCCCTGGAGCAGGCAGTTTTGCTTACTTCCGTTTGCTGGTATAACTCAACAAAATTAGAAAATCAAGAAAAACGAGGTGATTTCAAAATACCCCTTCTAACTTTTTTGTTTCTGTAGTAAAGTTGCTGATTTTTTTCATGAAATTTAAAGTTTATTGCCAACTACATCCATTTGTGAATTCGTTCTGTTCAAATTATTAATTTTTATATGATTTTTTATCATTTTTTTACATTCTATATAGTCCCGGATCGGCACATGGGGGAGGAGTCAGAAATTTTTATTACCTGGTTTTAATGGGTATTTACCTGGTTTTTACAACAAAAATGGGTTTTATTAACCGAAAAGTGGTGGCACCTATAGCCAAAACACTAAATGTGATATAAATCGTTTTGTATCTTACTTGTAGCTCTATAAGTTACATGAGGTTATGTAGTTTTCATTAACGGATCATATCGTAGTATTAGCTACTCTACAACTCACTTTAGACGTTCAAAAATTACATTTTTAATTTTTTGTGCCAAAAAACCAGGTATTTATTAAAAAATGGGTTTTAATACCGAGGGAAACCTCCCAAAAATGGGTTCCTATACCCGATGGGTATTTTTACTTGTGCCGAACCGGGTTTATTTGCAACTTTCCTGTGAATGCCACTAGAGCAAAAAAAAATTGGAATTCCGTTTTTACCATAATAAAGCTTCCCTGAAATTTTCAGTTTGATCGGTCCATAAAAGTGGCGCTTGGCACTAATGGGTTAAATGAAGTTAAAAATTTTCAGTAATATACATATTTTATTGATTGATTTAATGAACATGATTATTCTTAGTGTTCAAGATATTTAAGTTGAGTTCATTTGACCGAAATATGTGTTATTACAAAAAATTTGCAAAAAGTTTTACTTTACACCATCTTATTGAGTGCAAAATATATTTGGATTATCAAACCAAATCTTCTATTATTTCATTCATACTTTTGTCCCCTCATTTCAATTCAAGTTTGACTCTTAGCTCTTTTATCCCAAATAATACTCGAAACTTTCTGAATGCATAGATCTATTGGATTAACTTGAAAAGTGCATATAAAATTGTGGAACCACTAGAATTTTTTTTATTAGAAAGTTAAGATTTAGATCAACTAATAAAAGAAAATATTAAATTGACATTTTATTGTGACCTATAATTTAAAATATAATACAAATTATAAAAAAAATATAATTTATATATTTTCCTAAGTCAAACCAATCCAAGATTGAGATAGGTCTCCTTCTCTGTAATCAAGATATTAAATGAAATTTATACAAAACAGTCAAATTAAAAAACAATATCTTAAAAAAAGTTTGTACAAATAGTCTGATACAAAAGTAATTAATTGTGGTTTGTACTTTAAATCAGTCTTTTCTAAATTTATATTCATACTAGCAGATAATATTTCTATGATATAATTAAAATATTATGTACTAGTGGCTTCGCCCCTAGCCTCTAGGGCCTTCGCCCCATGAGGTAATGGAAAGTCAACCCTCCAGAATAATTTTATAATTATATTTTTTAAAAATTATTCTTTGCCAAATTACTCTTTGGTAAAATTAAACCCAGGTTGTGCGCCGTATGAACAAAAATTTCAATTCGTAAAAATTAAAACCAGGTTGTTCACCGTATATCTCGTACAGGGTGATCATAAGCAAGTACCCCGTATGCGGCGCAAGCTCCGATAGTCCCACTGATTGGATCACATATACACAAAAATTGAAAACTCTCCTCTGTAAATTTTATATAATACCTATAATTTTTTTTTGGGGGGGGGGGGGTTCAAGGGGGCTTCGCCCCATTGTGCAGTGAGGTTCCCCCAACCCAATTACTAGTTTTTGTTTACAAAAATAAAAATTTGGAAATGGGGATTTTTTATTTTTAGGGGGGTTGGGGTGTCCCACCCTCCTAGAAAATAGCCTAAAACCACCAGAGGACCAGTAGGTATATTCCCAGAAAAGTAGAGCCCAATTTGTTCAGCAGTTACTGAGATTTTACAAAAAATGTAAAAAAAAATTTTTTGGGGGGGTGGTTTTTTAGTTTTTGGTGGGGTTGGGGTTGTCCCTCCCCCCAGGAAAATAGCTTAAAACCATCACAGGACCAGTAGGTATCATCTCTGAAGAGTAGAGTCCAATCGGTTCATTGGTTACTGAGATCTTAAGCTTCAGACGGACAGACAGATGGACAGACATCAAGCTACTTTGTATTATAGATTAAAAGAAAAGTTGATGTTGCAGGGTATAAACCAAACTTTTTTATCTTCACTTTATTCCATTTGTTCTCTCATAGTAATATCAGTATTTCTATTTATTTTCTTCAACTTAAAATAAATATTTATTTTCTTTATTATCCTTTTTAAAAAAACTCTCTAATTTCTTAATTGGTAGTAAAAAAGATCAGAAATGTCTGGGTTATTCTAAAAAACTGTTTATAAATTATAGTATTCATTCTTTAAAACAACAATATCTATAAGAAAATCAGTTGCAAAAATAAAAATCTAATTATGAATAGGATTGAATATTCATTTAGACATATTTGTATGAAAATTTTGCTCTAATTTAATATTTCAATCATGTAAAGCTTACATAATTTTACTGTTTAATATTTCATACTATACAGCAACAGTTACATATTTTGTCAAATATATATCTTAAGGATGATTAGATACTTATTAAAACCTCTTGGTACTTCAAACAACAACCATTTTATTTAGATATTAGATTTTCCAATGCAGTTATGACATTATATCAAACTATAAACATCATGTCCAACGTTTTAAGAAATAAAGATTATCATGATATATAATAAGGTAAAATTTACAATAATTAGTAATATTGTGGAATTATTCTTTTGACAGATATTGCAAATCTCATTGTCATAATGTATAAACACCCCACTGTGACATAGAACTGCAAATATATGCAATCAAATTTGTAATGCAATTTCATTACTTATTGCTTCGTGCTGAACACTAATGGTGTTTTTATATTACAAAAAAAAGATAGTAGAACTAAACTGACAAAAGTTAAAAATATTTTGTATATCTAATCTGTCAAAGTTCAAAACTCCATAAATTTATTTGTAGATATTGCCAACATGAATTTTTGTATCATCCAAGCTATGGAATCAATAAAAACTAACATTCATCATCATGCAGGGTAAAAATGTGCTTTATCTACTTCCTGAGATCGCCAAAACAATTCAATAAAATATCATAGTTGCATATTTAAGTGATTTGATAGGTCAGCAAATTTACTGACTCCATGCTATGTTTTTTGCCAATCAGTTGCTCAATTTGTTCATTAGTTGTTGCCTAACAGCTGACAAGTCCTAATTATTGTTTACATGGCAGTAGCACCCTTATCTATGAGAGCATGTAACGCTTTTCAATATTTGAATCCTAGCTGCAAATGTACATCCCATTCAAATCCTTACATTTCACAGAATAACATGTGTAGTACAATGAGACAAACAGAAGAAGGCATTAGAGCAAAAAAAATCCAAAATAATCTAATTGATTTTAGCCGAGCAAGATCTAATAAACGGCTTGACGGGAAAGTCTATTATTGGTCCAATGCAGTTCTAAAGCTATTTGGTGACATAGAATAGAGATAGGTACAACACAGCATTATTGAATAAAATATAATCAAAAAGTATTTCTTTAACATTTTATCCATTCTTTATTCAAATTTAATACAACAACAAATTTGTTAAGGGATAAAATAAATAAGGCCAATTCTTGTAAGTTGCATAGTCAGACAGACTAAAAGATCAGACTAAATGCTTACATAATGCAATACTAAAACCAAAAAAAGTCTAAATAATTCATCTAGCCCCTCAAAATTAGAACTTCTAACTTTCCAATCTTTTAAATAAATAGTTTGAACAGTTCTCCTAAACTAATTTCATCATTTAGATTAAGAACTCATGGAAAAATGTATAAGATGTTCAGCTGATTTTACACTGGATAGTCTTCACAAAATCTAGCCTTGCAGAAAAATCCAATTATCACTATTATGATAAACTGAAGCATATATTTTCTACCTTATTGTGATAAAATATGTTCTGGTGATTTACTCTATCTGCCTTGTTTATTGATGAATTTTGGAAATTAATGATTAAATAAAGTTAGTCATTTAATATGCTTATTGATTTACCTATTACAAAAACTGCTCTTGTGTATTAAAATCTATTTTGTATCCCCTCATTCTTGGATACTCTAGAATCATAAAATATAAAAAATTTGATTTTGGTTTTAATCCATCAAGTGCCCAAACTTTATCAAAACTTTTCTTCATTTTAGCTCAACAATTATCCATTTTCAAATCAACTGTACAAAATTTGATTTTCAAGGAAACTTTATATTTGTACTTTCCTGCTATTCTTCTTATATTTTTTTTTAATAGGGAGGGGGTTAGTGGGCTAACTAAAGAGCTTACTTTATTAATGAAATTGCTTTTGTGACATTAGTTTTGAAATATTAAACTTCTTATAGACTGGATTTTTAATACAATGAGAACAAAGCTTTCCTATACATATATTTACATAGACAGTTGGTACGTACAAAGGTGTGTGGGGAAGTTGTTTTAGAAGGGCAATGTCAACACCCCCCAAAATACATAGAAAGGCCTGCATTTCTCTTTTATTCACAACCTTAAGGCAAACATCTATGCCTGCCATTTTTAAATTGTCTTAAATTTTTATACTTGTGTTGTAGATAAAAATTCCTTAACGATAAAGGTCTTTTTTCATTTACATTTATTTCCTGTAATATAAAAATCTATTTTGTTGAACAAATAAATATGATATTCTGCATATGTAAAAATGTTATGAATAAAGAATATAAAAGATACCAAAATTACATTAGTACGAATAGGAAAACCATTAATATTAGATGCAAAGATGTCATTGTTAATTATATATGACAAAACTAGTAGTATTTATTATAAAAAAGATGGAACATAGTCATTAACATTAGCTAACATTCAGGGTAATAGGAATAAGCAATTTTTTTTGTAATTATAGAGGTTATTTTACATAGACCATAGCAGAGTCAGCGATCTTATTTATTTTAAAGAATCCACCTCAGAGGTCTCGAACTCGACAACTAAGAAGTAGCTTATAGTGATAATTAGAAATGACGTTATACAATACAAATAACCGATGATTGGCCAGTATACATTGTAATTGATCATTGGTAAGGTGTATATTTTCCTATTTTTGGTCTTTTGTATTGTAGGACGTCATTTACTATAAGCTGCTTCGACAACTAAATGACAATAAGTAATTTATGTCATGATGTCTAAGAAATTTCTTAGTTGAAGCTTCGCTATTTAAAGTTTTTCTATCAGTAAGTATGATTATCTTTTTATCTTTTAAAATAAGAAAATCCGTGTACTGTAAATATATTTATTGCAATATCTACATAATAGCAATATTGTATTATATTTTTTCCATCTTATTTATGTTATTTATGGCATATTGAAAATTATTTATATCAACAAGGGAAAGAAGATCCAAAAAGAAACAAATATGGCTGGCATGGGAATTTCGTAATTGAAAACGATTATTATTGATTATAGCACAAAAATGAAATACAATTCTGAAATACTTTAACACATACATAACCCTTCACTTAATGGAACGAACGATAATTTTCAGGACCTTCAGACCAGAAAGCATATTAAAATACAGTGAAAATGTATCATATACATTATTTTATGGAAATTTTTGTACAGTTTATACCCAAGCCATCATTTATTTACCTTTCTCCAAAGCCTCTCTCTTCAAAATGGATTTAGAATATCCAGATATTGTTGGATATTCTCGCATATCCTAATAAAATAATTTCCCCAGCTGGCTAATATAAATATATCCCATATTCGTCCCCCTAATGTTCCTTGACCATGGAGGAATGGTTTGACGAATACCTGAGGACTATATAAGCAACTAAAATTGACGGTAAAACTCCCCTGTCACAATGTCCATGTATTCTATATCCATTCTCTAAAGTCAATACTTTTGTCTCTGTAAGTCTTTAATAGATTCTAACACCAGAGTTATCAAATGCTTTGTTTTATTCAAACCTACAATAATTAACAATTTCTCAAGGATTCTATGGCAAAATAAAATAACCCCCTTTGTAGAATGTAGATTAAAATCATTGATCTAACAACTGGGACAGTGCTAGTATGAACCAACCAACCAATATTTAA
The DNA here is from genome assembly GCF_053477335.1 of Acartia tonsa. Classification (NCBI taxonomy): domain Eukaryota; kingdom Metazoa; phylum Arthropoda; class Copepoda; order Calanoida; family Acartiidae; genus Acartia; species Acartia tonsa. The sequence continues at coordinate 43,243,854 of NC_137264.1, read as the reverse complement.
TATAACTACCCAATCTTTTTATGCCAACAAATGAAAGAAAATTTGAAATTTAAAGCACCAGGTTAATTTCCAGTCCTATTTCTAGTCCAATGTAACCGCCCTCCTATATTCAAGTTATTATAAATACCAGAAAATTTGATTTTTCTATATAAAGTTTCCATTGTCCGTACATTTTAAATCTTAAATATTATCTTTGAACGCGTTACAACCAGAAGATATTAAACATATTTACAAACATAATTTTAGCATTAAATTTACATGGTATAATTATTTTATTAGTTTGAAACTGATTTTTAGTCAATTATGTAGTTAAAGCTCTCAAGGTATGAAACTGTTTTGAGAAATTTGAATAAATGAAAATATTTTTATTGTGTATACTTCTAAACAAATTTGATGTCCTGAGGCTAGTTCTTTGCTCCAACATTTAATTTTGATGTTTTGGTCCAGAAAAGATAATAACATGACTTGGACGCCTAAAAAGCTGTCATTATGGTTCGATGCATTTGTTAGTGAGATTTTTTAGGTTTAGGATAGACTAACTTTCAGGCTTACATACTTGTGTTTCAATCTTTTATGAAAGTAAGTTCGGGTGATAAATGTAAAATACATGCATAATCAAATTTATTGCCATCTTGCCTCGTTGCCAAGCAATCAAAGTATTGCCCTAAATCTCTCATGGAAACATACACTTGAGCAATATTTATGAGACATTTAGATTTCACAAAGTTGGGAGTTTATTGTCTTTCAATTTGGCGGATTTTTCATACATTTAAGTTGACAAATTTTAGATATTGAAAAGTAAATTTATTTGCAGGAGAAACATCGACGATTATATTCATTTCTAGCAAAGATTTTTAAAACTATAAGCTGACTATTTATATTAGACCACATAAAGAAAGAGGGAGAGATTATCAGGATAGAAAAATAATGAAGTTTTAATAACGAAAAAAAACTTTAAATTACACACTTACTGAAAAAGTAGCTTCGATAATAAAAATAGTAAAGTGCCCATAAGAAGCTTTGAAATAAAAAAAAATCAGTTTTCTATAGTAAACTAAAGTACGATACTATATAATTGTTAAAAATTATGACAATTTCTTTTTTATTTCATAGTTCACTATTTAAGACATTTCTGTTAAGCAATAGCGTTGATATTAAGATCTTAATATCTTGAAACATTTTATCATAATTATTTTAAAACTAAATAAAAATATTTGTCCACTATTCTTTGTCCATTGCATTGCATGCCAAATTACAATAACCAAAGATAATACGAAAAATATTTAAAATGTATAATAATAGTGACTAAGTCCATGGGGGGGGGGGGAAGGGGAGGGTGAACAGAGGTTTTACCCCAACCCCTAACCCCCTAGACGATTTTGTAGTCCCGTAGGTACAACCAAAATGTTTTGGAAAATACATTATATTAACCCCCCTCCCTAAACTTTGAAAATCCTCATTTAACATCACCCCACTAACCAAATAAAAGCTTGGATGTCATATAAATGTAAAAATGTGGATGTTACTAAGTATTATTTAATACTTATGTATACATGTAGAGTAGTAGTAGCGCTACTCTAAATATTAGAAACATATAAAATAGGAATAATGGTGATATAATATAAGAAATATATGTTTTGTAAATGAATATAAATGCAGAAACTAGTAATTTTGCACAGGTATAAACTATCTATGTGCATTTTTCAGGCATCAAGGGTAAACAGATAAGTTCAATCAATCTTTTTATGTATATTTTTTGGCTTAAAAGAATTAATAATACATTAAGTAAACTTTTTGTGGAAAAATGTCGGTTGTCCTTAAAAAATTAATCAAATTTATTTAATGTTCGACCACTTCGTGTCCCAATAGCAAGACTCGGCAGCCCCACCTCAGCCACGAATAAGTCTTAAATTTAAATCTGCTTGTATAAAAAATTTAAATCTGAAAAGATTGATTGTTTGTTTAGGAAAAGGTTCATACATTTAGCTGCTTTTTAAAGTTTATATTATGTCTATTTCACTTAGGCTTATACGCGCGGATGGTAATATTAATGGCAGTACTGTAAAAAAAACCGTCACACTAAAATACAAATTCCAGGCATACGATAAAGTATGTATAATTTACGATGTTCATATTCCTATTATATTATGTACTAGCGGCTACGCCTCTATGGACACGTAAAATTGTTTCTTTTCAATCTATTTTTAAATCAGGTATTTACCAAAAATAATATTTTCGCCGATATATGGTGTTAGTTATGTTTTTAGCTAATTGCAAAAATGTTCACAGGGCGTCATTTTTATTTTTTTATTGTGTCGATTTCTCTGGGGTTAAAAACTTCCCGGGCCTATGAGAAGATATCCAGAATCCGATCGGTTCAGCGGCCAGCGAGATCCTTCGGTACAGACAAACAGACACACATACATCCTGTTACTTTATTATAAGGATTATGTGCCTAGCCGAGCACAGAACCTCAATATTTTGAAATTATTTGAAAATAAGGATAAGGGAGGAAGGGTAGATTTTTGTTTGTGTGTACATTAATTTAGGACAGGTAAGGCAAGGGCAAAATGGGTACTGGGTTGACTCGCAGGTCAGGGCACTGCAGGTACAGGTACTGCAGGGGATGTATGGACCCCCGCGTGGGTTAGGCATAGGAAAAACTAAACTATATCCAAAAATAAAGGGATAGAGATTTTAGCGCCGGTGAGGCATCTAGTAAGGCATACAAACTAATAAGCTTTTTCATCTTACTTTCTAAGTTTTTTTTTTAAATATCACTAAATCTCTGATTATTTTACAGCAACTGCAGTGACTATTATAAAAAAAGGCATAATAGTATTTCTAGTAAAGTATCTTTAATTATAAAATTAGGCTATGTTCGTCCGTGCAAAAGTCAATAATAGATTTTAAAGAAGATTTAATTCCCTTACTGAATATTCTTTTACTATTCTTTTATCATTATACTGTTTTTAGCATTTTATTGCTGCGTATATTTGAAAACAGTTGTTCTTGTTATTCTTTAGTAGTGTTGCACAAATAATAAAAGCTTCAAGTACATATTTACATATAAAATGTATATAAATTGATGGCAGGCAAATTCATAGTCAAAATTTTGTACAGTACGTATTCATAGAGCTTTCTATAATTTTGAAAATTGTAAAAAGATCTATCTATAATACAAAGTAGTACGGTGTCTGTCTGTCTGTCCTCTAGGGGCGTAGCCACTTGTTTAATAAAAAATACCAAACAAAAGATTTTAAAAACCAAATATCATGGCTCCACATAAGCACGTCAGCCTCGTTTAAGCCATAGTGAATTCGTCATATTATAACTTTAGAATTCAGCTGGATGTCAAAACCTGTTACTAAACAGACAATCCATCTTTTTGAGAAAATTTGTTTTAGGCTTATGCGCGGCAGAGGCGCAACTGCCGATCCCTGTCAAACACTAATTCAACTTTAAGAAGCAACTTTTAAGTGAAATTTTTTAAACGATAAGTAACTTTAATAATTTAAGATACACAATTAGATTATATTGTTATAAGGCATCATTATTTAAATCATTATTAAAAGTGATTGTAACAAACTTTACTTGTTACAGTTTAATGTAAAAAATATTTTAGTAATATAAAATACTGGTACTGTAACACTTTTATAATACAATTTATTTAGGAATTTATTTTATGAAACCTAAAATAATTAAAATTTTAACAGTTACACCGTAGCAAATTTTACCTGTAAAACGTACGTTAGACTAATGTTACAATTTAAATGGTAACAAATGTTACCTGATCAAATGCACTTGGGGCAATGTTACAATTTTTTGTGTAACAACTCTTACTGACCATTCAATCAAACATTTTTTATACAAATTTTATAGAAAATAACTATATAAAATCAACAAAAAAAATTTGTAACACAAACTGAACTATTGGTAACACTGTAACAAATGTTACCTGTAACAGAGCACTTGAAGCTAATGTTGCGTCCTTGCTCTGACTGAAGTTGCATCACGACTGGTTGCACGGAGGGAGGACATGCCAGCTGGACCGTACTCAGGCCAGCTACTACCCGGCTCTTCACAACATTCGAACATTTGCTTTACAGAACCATATATGCTCTCAGAGAAACACATCTTTTAGAGAGAGAGAGAGAGAGAGAGAGAGAGAAAAGAAAAGAGAGTAAAAATAGAGAAACAGATGATTTGAGCGTTGAAGAAATGTCATGGTTAGTAAAAGAAAGAGAAAAAAAGAAATAAAGAGATAGGGAGTGACAGTAAAATAAAGATAATGACAGTAAGAAAGAAAGAGAAAGATAGAGAGAGGCGGAGAGAATAAATTATATGTGGTGTAAGATACACAGAGGCTAAAAATAATAAAGGGAGAGAGGGTGAGGAAAAGAAAAGGCCCAAAAATGCAAAATTTGTATACGTTACAAGAGAGGAAAAAAAGATAGGAAATTATAGATAGATAGTATAGAAAATATGATTAGTATAATATATACACACTAGCGGTTTCATCTCTAGCCTCTAAGGGCTTTGCCCCAAGAGGTAATAAAAAAAATATGTACGCGCCTAAAACAATTATGTGAGAATGGAAATTATTACATCTTCTAATACCTACCTAGCCGAAAAAATTGCGAATGGGTCGCCAATTTTCGCGAATAAATGGCGAATTTGCAAAACATATGCGAAAATAATCCTAAAAAAATTGGGGGGGATTTTTGGGGGGAGGGGGAGGTTAGGGTTGTCCCACCCCCCAAGAAAATAGCATAAAACCACCACAGGACCAGTAGGTAAATTCTCTGAAGATTAGAATCCAATTAGTTCAGTGGTTACCGATATAGTTTAACGGACAGACGTCTAAACACAGTCTATTAAAATGATAGCTACGCTAATAAAACTGCACTATTGATTGATTGATTGAGTGCAAATTTTGTATCTGATTCAAATAAATTATTTCCAAATATTTGGGTTAATAGAAAATGTTTTTAGTTGCTACGTTTCTCTACAAATTGAATGTGTCCTGGTCTGTAATTCTTTAATGAAATTTTATGTCCTACCCTGTCCCTAAAACAGTACAGGCAAGGTCAAATATATTTCAAATAGACTTGAAAAGTCATTCACAATAATAATCATAATTATAATAATAATCATAATTATGTTAGAACTAATGAAAAAAAGTGTCCTTTTTGAATTTTTTTATTTGATTGTCTTTAGCCTATTTTTTTCTTCCTAAGTCCCCCCCCCTTTCCCGTGGATAAAAAAGGGTAAAAAAATTGCAACCCTCTAAAATCTATTAACTCATACAATCAGTGGCGTGCAAAGGGTTTTTGCCAAGAGAGTGTATATAATAATAGGCTGAAAAAATGCCATCCCATAGTGTGGAATGTAAATTTCTTTCTGTGCAAATGGATGTACAATATATAGAAATATGTAAAAAAAATTTGTCAATTATGCTAGCTAATATGGACATCGATTATTGGTTAGTTTTTTTTCATCCAGTAGCAGGGGAGGGGATGGGGTAAAGCTAGGTTTTCAAATATCTAAAGTATTTTATATATTTTTTTTTGTGCATAATTAAGTTCTTAAAAAAAATCATTTGTCTTGAAAGACCATGTAGAATAATACTAATAGTTAATCTATTAAATTTTGTCTGTTTTAGTGAACCTAAATTTAGTTTAATATCATATTAAACTGATATGTGTTATTAGGTCAGGGTGGATGGTGTTAATACACAATAAGCAGGGTTACAGAGATAGGACAATGGATAATAAATGTTTTATGTTAAAAAAATACAACTTTAGTTTAAATCATGTTATATTTTCTATTACTTTATGATATCAAACTAGCGGCTACGCCCCTAGCTTTCAGGGACTCTTAAGGACAGAGACGGGTTAGAAAAATAGATTAAAACCATACCAAGACTCTAATCTGAAATTAAAAATACCAACACTATCACAGAACCTATATGAAGTCTACCTTAAATTGAGTACCCAATCGGTTCAGTGGTTATTGAGATCTTAAGATTCAGACAAAACTCTCTTACTACATTATATAATAGGATAGTTAAAAATATATTTAGTTTTTGAAAATTTTCTTGGCTTTACTCATCTGTTGAAAACTCAATGATATAAGACTAAACTTCGACATATTGGCCTAATTTTGTCAAAATTTTAAGCCTAGATTTTTAACCTTATTAATTAATTAATGCATCCCAAACTTAAAATTTAGTTTATAATATCTATTATTAATAGAGGTCAATGTTAGATTTGATTGAATTATCTTGGAGGTTAACTTTATATTAAGAATTTAAAAGATAAAAAGGTATCAAGGATTAGATAAATAGGATAATTATATCACATAATTTTTTTTGCCAAAAAGTTATAAAATAACATGTTTTAAATTAATAGTCAAAATCAATCCCAAATGTTACCTAACTACAACAGGAATCATCTTGCCAATTTTGATATAAATGAAACAATTTAAACATGCCTAAATCACCGAATTTACCCTACTTAATTTTAGAACAGCTACTATTTAGAAAAGAGAAAAAGTTATATGTTTTAAAAAAGAAATTCTTGTCTAAAAATAAACTTAAACATACTTGAACGTTTCTATTATTGGTATAAACCTAGAGCAATAGGGGATAACAATAGTATATTGATAAAGGAGAATGATTATATCCAAAATATCATATTTCAAAAATCCAGTTTTGTTAGCCCCTATAGACCGAAGGTCCGGGCTAACAAAACTAATATCAATTTATATTTTTTATTTTAATATTCGTGGAAAATTGTCTGTAATACGTTGTGATACATGATTTTTCAATATGCCCTAACCATAATGATATCAATCGGTTTTGAAGCCATACTGGAAAAACAGTTTATTTTCTGAACAAAAAGAATCAAATTCTTTTGGGCTATTGATGAAACTGTAATGAAAAAAAATCAATTATGCATTTTTTCGACACAACCCAATCCGCCCGATTTTGTATCACTTTTGAAAAGTGCGATTTCTGTGAAGTCATATAAAAAGAGAAGGGGGGAAGAAAATCTCTTCCCTTTTCTCCCATCTCTTTTGAAGAGATTTTCTTCCCCCCTTCCCTTTTTCTTTCCCAAAACGTATATGACGTAACTGGAATCGCACTTTTTAAAGTGATACAAAATCGGGACAGATTGGGTTGTGTCCATTTTTTCTCCCCTATAATTTTGTTATTATGAGCTTTTTTAGTATTGGTGCTCATTGCTCGAGACACATGTAATTTGGCAGGAAGGACGGACGGACGAATCAACACAATTATAGAATATGCTATGAATAGAAGATATACATATAGATATAAGTATAGGAAAATTGAATGATAGAAATAAGACCTACTTCAGACATATTGCCTTTCAGTGCTTGCAGAGGCGTCATTAGTAAAAACAAGCTGGGGTTAACATAGAGAAATGTTATTTTGATAGGATATTGTACAATAAATTTATCTTCCGCCAAGATTAGGGTGCAAATTAATTTATCTACAAGAAACTTCTTACTGGCTAACCATTGGTCAATTAAAATGTATACTAACCTACCATTCGGTATTTAGGTACTGGCCTATCATTGGTTATTTGTATTGTATGACGTCATTTTTTAGAGGCACTATAAGGAGCTTCTATCTACAATTTTGCTTACTTTTACTAAAAGACACTTATTCTTTGCTGATATACTGTATAATAATTAAGAAAATTTAATGGATTAAAATTAATGGTATATTTCAAATCCTTCTAATCAAATTCAAAGAATTATATTAAAAATATCAAATATAACACAAAACTTGCACTCTCCCTAACTACTCCATGAAAAGAAGTAGACAAATAGATATTATTGAAAAAGTTATTCAATTCTGACACAACCATTCTTATCTTATGCAGCAAAGCTACTCTTTCAGTCTTGTGAGTTGGATGGATGTCCGTTTGTAGGTTAGTAACAACCAAAACAAATAGGAACCAAAAGAGAAATGAGACTTTGTTACTTATCATCATTTAGCTTATATATATATATATATATGTGTACTATCGGCGACGCGACTATCGGGGAACTTCAGAAGGGGAAGAGCGGGGTGGGGTACTGGTAAAAGTCGATCCCTCACCCATAAAATAGTAAAAAAAAATTTTGGGAAGGGTACGATTTCTCTTTGGAGGATGGTAGTACCTTCCCCCGAAATAGTCTTAAATCTTCACAGAACCTATGCAAAGCTACATAGTAAAGGGGAACCATATCGGTTCAGTGGTTAGTGAGATCCTTTGCTACAGACAAAAAAATCTTCATATAACAAAATGAACAACAATAAAATTAATCGTACTTGTTTTTTAACTTGAGGCATTATTTATTTTTCAATTTGTTTAAGTTTGTTTCAAAAAGTTGGAGAGTAAATAAAACATTACCAGTGGCGAAGCTACTATACAAGTATTATGGTTTGGTTTGGTGGACCCCTGTCTTCACATACAGGTAAAATGGTTTTTAATGGTGTCCAGTCTAATAGAGTTAAATGGATGTTATTTAAAATTTGTTTTAAAAAGTCAATTATGCTTATTGAAATGTATCTCTAACAGTAAGTGACAAAAAGTTAATCTTAAAGAGGAAAAGAGAACGAATAAGAAAAGTAAAGAAAAAATATGAAGCTTTTTATAGTACCTATAAATATAGCCTACCATTAGTCAATTAAAATGTATACTGTCCTGCTATTGGTAATATAGTCTCTGTATTGGCCTATCATTTGTCAACTGTATTGTATGGAGTCATTTTTAAAAGAGGCACTTTAAAGAGCTTCTCAAATGTTTTATGATAAAATTACAAATCTCTTTCAATAACATAAAGTTGATGTTGGTGTTGAGGGATTGAGCCTTAGCATTTATTAAATAGTTAAACATTCATTTAAGAAAGTGTAAAACGGTTCTACGACAAACGTAGGGGTCCCAAACGTCGGAGTAGACAAACGCAGGAGTCCCAAACGTCGGAGTGGACAAACGTATGAATTTTGAAATTTTGTATACCCCTGTCTACAAAATAATGACAATATAATAACCTAACATAACTAAGAAAAACTATTTAAGAAAAACTAAGTGGGTTGTGTAAAAAAATTGAAAAAAAATTCTCCCACGTTTGGGACTCCTGCGTTTGATAACTCCGACGTTTGTCCCACTCCGACGTTTGGGACTCCTGCGTTTGTCCACTCTGATGTTTTTCCACTCCTACGTTTGGGACTCCTATGTTTGTCGTGGAACCTGTAAAACATAAAGAGGTAAAACATGTAATAAGAATCCACATTTTTAAAAGTGCTGATACATATCAAAACTTAATCATGATAACATAGATAACTTTTTCGTGCAGACAGACACATGATTAAGAAAACAAATGCATACCTAAATACAAAAGTATAGAAATAAGTTGGTCGACAATTCTTATTTTGACTATAATTATTGTACTGTACGTTTCTTACTGCTGATCACACGAAGGTACTCGCAAAGCAACACAGCATTTCCCTGTTTTTGCTTTATTGTTAAAAGAATGCTGTTGTTTCAGCTGTTTTTTTTTGTGATTTATTAAGCAGCAATATTTAGCGGTGCTCAGCAGCCGTGTATCAGACGTCTGTAAGCCTCAGGGAAATGAACAGTTTACAATCAGCTAGAAGTCTTAACCTGACCCAAATATGGCTATGCTTAAAAAAAATTAAACATCCAAACGGGTTTAAATTTGAATGTTAGTCGCGACTGTCGAGCCTTGATGTAATTTCCTAATATCTATGTATTCTATTTGATGCTAATCAAATAATGAAAGCAAAACTTTACTATCCCAACAATTCCCCAATTACATATTTGAGCCGATACCTATATATTACTGTAATTTCCTTATGTCATATTCTATTTTAGCTTTTTTACATTATTTCTTTTTACTTATATCAATTGATATGAGTAAAGCAAAGCAGTTATCTTTGTTACTAAGAAGTTATTAAAATTCCAGCAGTCGGGCGTTTTTAATTGTCTAAATGTTCACTTATATTGAGAGATGCAATAGGTTATGTGCATATTTTATAAAATAAATTGAGTTACGTTGAAACGCCAGAAAATTTTGAAAAATATTTGAATTGAAAGATTGTTATCTGATACGTTCGGAAGTTTTTTGAATCTCATTTTAAATACGGCTTTAAATTAACAACAATATTTTCTCTCGTATTCATTCGAATCTGGTGGATAAGAACCGGTTCTCATCCATACCAAAAAACTATGTCTAGCATCGTATTATTTCCAGCTTTTTACGAATATAAAAATGTACAATCATAAGATTAAACCAGCGAGAAATAACTATTCTCCTTTCCCTATAGTTTAACTGTAATTTCTATCAATTTTAATGGCATAAGATTATGGTATGAATGATTGGTCTCAAGTTGTATATTGTTGCTCTAAGTATCTCTGGCTACTTAAGTTAAACATTTTACTTCTTTAACTAAACACCTAAATTTGATGCAAAAAATTCCAGGAGAATTTTGGCAATGGGATATCCGATTCTAAAATGCAGGGGAGGTGATAGATTTGAATCTCGGTCCGACACCTCATCAAAACTAAAGTCATTAAAAATGGTTAATGCTGCTGCTATGTCAGGTGCAAGACATAAATAATTAGAAAAGGGGAATGCCTTTGCCCATAAACAGGCTCAACTCAACATGCGAAGATAAGGCCTTTCTGACAAAGGTTGTGCAATCAAAGGATTGGTTGCCTGTTGGATGCTACTTAACCTAATATCCACCAGTGGGCGTTAGAGTATTGCCTCCCATTACAAGCGGATGATGCCCTTGGATTCTCTAGATGATCACTTGAATAATTCGAAGGTAAATCCCGCCCCAATTAGGTAACAGGTAATTAACAAGTATTCATAAAATTGACAGGAAAGTTAACATTGTTTATAATGTTGATATAAAAAAGGCCTTTGATTGTGTATTTAATATCTAAATTATCCGAAACCTAGACAGTGTATTTTGTGAATACTATTACACAGATGATAAGCACAGCATTATTAGCAACCCTATCCATATAAATACAGTGTGGTCAATAGAAATTGTCTTTAAAATGACATTATAAACAGCGTGTCCTAAAATCTTTTCAATAGCCTAAAATAAAAAAAACACCAGCTTGAGTTGTCCTTTTTTTTTATCAAATCCACTTGCAAAATAAAATGTAATTTTAAGTGCAGATTATCATGATTTTTATGTGATAAAAAGTAAAAAATAATGAACTTTATTGACAACTTTGATCACACTGTATATTCTGATGTAGTTAATATGTATATTGTGTATGTGAGCCCTTTCAATTGATTGATTTTCCAGCTTATAGCTTATGGAATATTTGTTGGCAGTATAGGCTTTTCTGTTACATATAAACAAGGACAAAATTTACAAAAATAGCGTAAAACATTAATTGTTTGAAATCATTCATAATTGTTTTTGTTGACTTACAGCTGGAAACACAATGGCAAATAATGAAGTTTTCTTTCATAAAACATGTTAGATAAATGATCAGTTTTAAACTGTAAACTCAGCTACAGCTTTAACTGTTTTATTAAAGAAAAAAGTCAAGCATCAGGAGGATATATTCATATTATTAAATAAATAGACAACCATTAAATTTTATAAATATTTCTATGTAAATGCCATTATTATAGAGATGTTATGCCATAAGTGAATAGCAAAAACAGAAAGACACACAAACAAACAATATAACAATATCACCATTTGGGAAATCAGTAGTTTCTTTAGATACACCATTAGGAATACCATGGGAACATTAGAAAATAAACATTAGATAGATAGATAGATAGATAGATGGATGGATAGAAAGACTGCCAGTGCCAAATACAAACACTAGTGTCATAAAACAACATAATTTTATATAAATCATTTCTTTTGAAAAAAATATAACATTTTAATTACTTATCTTAATCAAAACCTAGTTTTTATGAAAATGTAAGAACTTATGAAGTGTGAAGTCATCAAATATTTATTTAATTTTCTATAAAACTTTTTCCCTCTTGATACCACAACTTTACAATAATTCCTTTCCCAATATAAATACAATAAATTCAGCTTTTTACTTAAAACTTTACACTCTACACTGTAGATAACTTTCTTATTCAACTAAGGTTAAGTTTATGACAAAAAATATACTTTCAAAAATGTATTTAGAATTTATTCCAAAGTATTCTGTTCCTAAACGAAAATATTTTTACATCTTTGATCTTTTGTGGTCTGGAATAGTTTGCATTTGAAACAGTCAAATACTTATTATGTTCTTGAGACAATGCATAGCAAGAATAATTTTACTTCTACTTGAAGCTCTAAGCTAAATAGGAAGTAATTATCACAAACGTTTACCACAAATTTTACAACAAATAATTGATTTTGGTAAAACTTGTTTAATATCTTTTAATCTCTAAAGTAGTAAGTTTTGTTTATATCCACAAAGATATATATAGCTCAAAGAAGATCTTCTTTGATATAGCTGTTCTGAAATTTTCCGGGTAGTTCAGTATTAGTCCATGGTAGGTTTAAAATCATTGATGAAAGCACTCCATGGTAAAGAATTATCCTCAAGTAAAAGAACCCCAAATAAGTCTTTTTAAATGAAATAAGGGTACACCAACAAACGTCCTACTATGACAAACGTCCTAATGCAACAAACCTCCTAATCCGACAAACCTCCTAAACGAGAAACGTCCTAAGCAACAAACCTCCTAAACGACAAACCTCCTAATGCGACATCTTTTAAGTAAAACCCCCTAAAAACTTTTCAAGTGATATCATATTTATTAAGTGTGAGGTAAGGGTCGATATTTTTAGTGCAAGGTTGTATCGGGTTCAAAACCATGCCGTTGGGTAGCCAACACCGACTGTCGGACGGATTTTTAAATTTCACCCTGTGGACAAAGTTATTCAAGAAATAAATTTCGGTTTTGAATTTCGTCCCTGTGTGTTTTATTGCCATATTGGATTTTATTGTTCAACTTTTTTAACAGCAGTGGTGGATTTTGTCCTCAAATTTTGAAAGATTTTTTTTATTTTTTAACTTTTGAAAAATTTTAGGACGTTTTACTTAAGAAATGTCGCATTAGTATGTTTGTCCCTTTAGGTGGTTTGTTGCATTAGGGGGTATGTCGTTTAGGAGGTTTGTCGCATTAGGATGTATGTCGCATTATGAGGTTTAGGACGTTTGTCGCATTAGGACGTTTGTCCCTTTAGGAGGTTTGTTGGTGTATCGAAATAAGTACATGTTATGCCTAATACATCTATTGTTAGATTTCATAGAACTATCATAGTAAAAAAATTTGCTGGTTCAAATCAACATCATGTTGGATATCAGTGAAGGAAATTCCATAAGAAATTCCTTGAAATATTCTTCTGGTGTGAAAGAAATTCCAGTCTGGTGGATTTTAACCAAAGCAAGTGGAGTTAGGTAAGGATTATACTCGAACACAAAGATTTAAACAAACTCTAAATGTTATGTTATGAAAAAAAAACTTTTTAGAATTGCTTTCAAATGTTACAAAAAAAATTCTACCAAAAGTTTAAAGTAAGATTTCTTATATCTACTTAAATTTTAAATGTTTACTTTTTGTTTTATTGACAAACCTTAAGAAATGCTTTCTTTGTACGACATTTTCCAATGTACATTCATACATGATTTCTTGTCAGATATACATATAATGCAAGAATTGGGACAAGAATAGAAAATTTACTCTACATATTCTGACACATCTAGAATGTTAAAACTCTACAAAATGTTATGGAAAAATGTAAGAAATCTACACTAGTATTGGTGAAGTTTTTCCCTAGATGATTTAAATACAATTCTGTGTAAATATGGATTCTAGGGTGTATCTAATAAAATTTTTCAATCAAATGCAAACTACTCTTATTAATATATAGACAAAAGAAAAATAATGGTATTGATGAAAAGTGATGGAACGTGATTGATATAAATGGAAAATCAATTTTTAAAAATAATTTCATTCATGTTTTCTTAAAATCTTAAAATTTATTCTAATTTATTGACGCCCCATTATACTGATAATATGTATCAGTATCTGAAATGATGCTATAACTTGAAACCCCTGCTATGTAAGATGAGATACTTTCCAATAACCAAACAAGAATTGGTATTGGTAAAGGCCTTCACAGTTCTATTATGTACAGCTAAGCTTTTATTCTTTAACACATGTATAATAAATGTAATAATAATGGAACAAAACAACATTTAAATTTCTTCTAAAACAATGTATAGGACAAAATCTATGAATAATTTTAAGAAAAGTGGATTTTAAGAATTCTCTAAGCAAAATAATTTACACCTTGTTTTATTTCATTCAATTTAATATAAATAATGATTATTTACTCAAATAAAATAATAATATGTAAATGTTATCAATAAGTTACTTAAACAATGATTAGTCCATGAAAGTTTATAATTCCAATGTCTACACACAGTGCTGATAATTAGGTTACTCAAATAATGTTCATATACTTATTTGTGTGTGTGAGAAAGAAGTCTAATGGAAATTATACATGGTAAACATAAATAAATATAACAAGGAAGACAATTTCCATAAAATAACTATTTTAACAAATACATACAAGCTTATCTATAATGTCTACCTAAATCTTATGTATTTTAGATAATATTCTGTTTAATATCTTTTAGTTTTGTCATGGAAGGTATATTTCAAACATTTAGAAGTACCAGTTCAAAAAGAAATAAATGTAATGAAAAGTCCAATTAAATAGTTTTTTTTATCTGTGTATTTGGATGATACCTAGGCCTGTAGACAGTTTATACAGAGTTTTATGTTGCAATTTTTTTTCTTCGTATTTTGGTTCTTTTTAGCTTAAAATTCAGAAATTAACAAAAACAAGTTCAATTTATTATTATTCATCTTCACAAATATATAAGTTTAAATTTTGTATAGAAAGGAGTAATCCGTCAAATTTCCAATTACAAAATAAATCCTTCATCATATTAAAAGTAGTTCAATAGACTCAAGCCATCATGGGTTCAGGGAAAGGACAATAAAAAAATAATCTTAATATTAAAATTAAAGATTTTTCCTTGAAACTTTTATTTTAGAGAAAAACAGAAAAATAATAAAAGTAATGGACAATTTCAAACGAAGTTCTATCCATCTATTCTAGTAGAGTCAAAAATGAATCATAATTAAATATCAAAATATTGACTTCTGTGGAGATATACCGAAGGGGTTAAAGAGGTCTGACAACTTAAGCTGAGGATAAAAGTAAAAATATACTTTAGGGGACGATTTTTTTGAGTGGTGTAGGTTATTCCCAGCCCACCTTATTTAAAGGTATGAACCATTGGAGACCTTTAGAAATAAGTAGGTATTTTAAGGTACTGCTTAAGTGGTTATCTATCTTCCGGTTCAACAAACACACAAATAGACAGCAAGTACTCGCTAATTTTTATAAACGGAAAAGTTTAGATTTTAATAACATAAAATAGTGTATTTAACCTAAATAAAATTGCATAATAATGTAAATATTTTCAATGCAAGTTGTGTTTGTTTGAAATAATTTAAATTCTAATGATATTTATGTAAAAACCATGTTTATTTGAAGCCTTGCAAGTGTTGAGAGATGATCCCCTTTCTCACTTTTTCTCTTATTTCTCTCTAATTCTATTTTTATATATTTTCCTCTCTCTTTTCCAAATTAATTTACTTTGCAATACTTTATATACATATGTACTAGCTTCTGCGCCCCAAGCATCTAGGTGATCTGCATTCGAAGTGAAAGTAAAGTAGAAAAAACCTTAAACCACCCCAAGACAAAAATCTAAAAATTAAATAGCTAAAAATCATCTTGAGACCTATTAAAGAAGATTTCATAAAATGAAGAACTCAAACAGAATAGGAGTTATTAAAATAGTAAACTTCAGACAAAAAAACAGCTTATCCTTATACTAAAGTAACAGGATGTCTGTGTGTTTGTACCGAAGGATCTCGCTTACCGCTGAACCGATCGGGTTCTCCTTAACAGGGTAGTTTCTCATAAGTCCCGGAAAGGTTTATAACTATTTTGGGGGAGGGTACCACCACCCTATCAGGAGAAATCGCCCCTAGAAAAAAATTACCCCTCTCGAAAAAGAGACTCCAACGAAACATAAACCAATTATTTCTGTAATTAGATATTTTAAATAAGAAAAACATTCAAAGTGCCACTAGAGGCCTCTAGGGGCGTAGCCGCTAGTTACTTTATATAATAGTATAAACTTTATATCAATTTTATTTGGTTATTTTTATTTTTTTACAGCATTTTTGTACTATCAAACATTTTCATTGAAAAAAGATTGTTGATTTTTAGTTAAAAACTGAAAATGATGCTATTTGTAATGATACTGCGGCAAACACATTTAAAGTGGATTTCCATGTAATAGAAATGATTAGAATCACACTTTCATTTCTTCCAAATTTTACATCTTAAAGAGTTGTGATTCTTACATAATATTCATTCTTAGTTGTTAGATTTAATGGCCACAAATACCTATCACAACACCACACACATCTAATTAGTTTACTAAAAAAACAATGATAATTAAGTTATAAAAATGTACCTGTTTTCTATTATATTATAAAGAATTCTAGAAATGCTTTTTAAGAAATTCATTCGTTTCTAATTTCTAAATATTTAAAACCTTTGAGTTTTGTTAACCACAAAAAGTTTAAAAAGTAAAACAAACTAAAACTCAATTTCCCATCTCTCTTTATCAGGGTTGCCATTTCAAAAATCTGTATTTAAGAATTTTAGGTAGGTAAGTAATAAGGCTTCTCATCAAGTTTTTATCTGAAATAGGTTTGTTTCAGTTTTTTTCAAGGCAATAACTTGAATCTAAATTTTTACTTAACACGAGTTGAATAAGTAATACAAAAGAATTCTTTGTGTGAGTAAAAAGATACATGAATATTTGTTAAACTTTTTAATGGTCGTTTTTTAAACTTTCATTTTGAAATTTACAACCATGCTTTTTTACAATAATATAAAACCTCAGCAGGAATCATCTCTCAACAAAATATAATAGAGTCATAAAAACTAGAATAATATTAATCAGAGGGGTCCTACTTTTAAAACATAAGCAAAGTATCCTTTTAGGGTATCTTGATGCTTACTTATAATTACCTATAGGTCATGCATTACAAACAAAATATTCTTTTATTATAGCATTTGATAAAAACTATGATAATTTTTTAGGCTATTTTTTCAGAACTTTATTTTTATATATATGAAACAAATTACAACTTATCAAATTTTTTTCTCCAAAATTTGATATTTAATTTAATGAGTTCATAAACTGAGAAGTTTATTGCAAAGCTCTAAGTAAACTCTAATGCTTATGGTTTAGAAATTTAAGTATTTCCTGCAAAAAAAAACATATATAATCTGAACTATAATATATCTCTCTCTTGCATTCAGCTATAAATCCATTTTCTTTCATACACAAAGCATTATTTTTTCCTTTACAGTTTTGAGTTTACTTTTTATTTGTGCCGGTGCAAATTTTTATTGGCAGTTTGCAATAAGATCTGCAGTAATAGATTGCAAGGGCATATAAAGAAAAGTTGACTGTAAGATGAAGAAGTTTAAATAAATAAAATTCCATTTATAAAGTTTAAATGTAAATAGCAGGACATTTTTAAAGAGTTTTTTTAGACTTAACTGCTGTAAGATATCTGTTAAAAAGATTTATTTTTTTTTCTAGAAAAATTTATTTTTTAAATTAATGGCAAAGATGAAGACAAATAATTCAATTAATAAATAATAGAAGTTCAACTGTATGTTAATTGTACACAGAAACGTAATATGTATATTATTTAACAGAAGTATTATGTAATGATTTAAAGGATTTTTTTGGGGATAATACAAAATACCAATCTAATAGTGTTGGGTATGATAAATAGTTAATGACTGGTGCAGTATTTAACCTTTTTTAATTATTGTTTCTTTCATCCCAGTTCAAAGTAATTTAGTTCTTGAAAATCTTTGCAGATTTTATAGTGAATCTTCATTCTTAACTAAAATGCTTGTCAGTCTTGCAATGTATAATATATCTGTATCAAGTTTGTTTCTATTTTACTTTTTTATTTATTTGTTTCAGATGCACTAATGCATTTTTTTATTATTACAAAACTATTTTCTTATGTATATAAATAAGAAAAATACTAATATTATTCTCTTCTCATTCTTAATAAAAAAGTTTCCATTTAGACAAAAGTTTTGACCCATTCATTAAAAATAACTTTTCCTTATACTTATTTTATTTCTAACATAATATCATTCAGTATTCTTATAAAATTGTTTTGAGAAAATATAAAATACAAGTATAGTTTTTGGTTGATTCATACTAAAACTGTCTTAAAATTTTTAAATACCTATAAAGTTGAGTTTAAGAAAAGGTTATAAGCAGGTGTGGCCTTTAGTGGGTTAAAAAGGAATGGGAATAGGGAGTTCCTAAATTGTTTCACAGGGAGTTGTCAACACCAATGCTTTAAGGGAGAGTTTATGAGAAGAGTTAAAAGAAAACTTAAGTAGTGAAATTGTCAAAATGACTTATCACTTGTGTAGATATTTACTCACCCAGCATAGAGAAAGAAGAAGATATTGACATGGTAAAGAGAGAAAAAAAATTGTAATCAATGGGGATTCATTTATTTTTTAATTCCATCAACATGAAAGTTAAAAACAAAGAATGAATGCTAATTTTATGGAAATAGATTCTGCTTTTTATTTGTAGATAAAGTTATGGTTTTGTCCATTCTAAAATATCTCTGTTTGTTTTAGAGTTACATTTCCATCCTTTTTTTTCTCATATGTAGTGTATTGGTTTCTCTCAAAGAAGGGTTCTAGAGTCTTTACATGATAGTATCATATTAGCATAGAAAGGAATCTAAAACTGAAATTTCATGAAAATTTGATTGCCAAACAACTCTGGAAATCAATAACTGTTTCTGTTTCTTTTCACAGTACTACTTTTATTTATGTAATATTTCTTTTTAGTATGAACTAACGAATGTATTATTTCTAGATAAAATTTATCTTATTTCAATCAGTAAGAATTTGAAATTTGCATCTTCGGACTGGACTACCCATAATAACCTTGAGATAAGTAAAATTAATTTATTTTGGTTCATTGGAAGATTGTTATTGTTAGATTTCAGCTCTAAGTAGTTGTAAGACTTCCTGTGTAGTTACTGGCCCGTTTCAATTTCAATTCAATAAATGAGTGTGTCTATGTTTGATGACAATTTCCACTGAACTATAAAAGGTTCTTGTAAGTATGTTAAGTCTATTGTCAATGCAAAAAAAACGGGTTTGCACAGCAAAGTTTTCTCACAATTCATATGAGAAATTGGCATTCTATCTTCATTCTTTTTTTTGTAGCAAAGATTTTCTATATCAGAATGTATTTTACTTCATTGTTTAATATATATTGTAAAGAATAAGGATTTTTTTTTCAAGAATAGCTTGTTCAAAAGAAAATTGCTTTTAAGATGGTTTTGGACTATTTTTCTGGCTATCCTAAATTGACACCCAGCTATGTTAGTTTATAGGAAGAAAAGCTACTAACTTTTAGACATTTTGATCTAGTTTTTTTTTTGCATAAGCTTAGTTCTATTTGCACATAGAGTTGAACTTTCTAGTGGAATATAGTTACACTTACAATGAAAGTAAATACAATTACAGTAGAGGCAGAACAGAATAGAATATCTAGGAAAGTTTACAAATAAAGAAAACAGGGCGAGAGAGATAGATAAAAAGACAGAGAGAGAGAGGGAAAGAGTAAAATAATTATTTTATTGACATTGAAATTGTTTGAATGTTTTGACCTGCAGTCTAGTAGGGGAAACACACTCCACCCCCCTCATATCAGGTACATCTAGATATATATATATATGGATAGTTGTAAAAATAAGTTGATATACTCAAGTTAATTAGGTACTTTTAGATAGATAATTAGACTACATGATTGTTACATGATAGATATAGACATCTAGATATCTAATCACAAGATGAACTTGATAAATGATAGAAAGTAAGATAAAAATAAATCTAGATAAATGGTTAGGGACATACGATAAATAGTCATATAGTCAGACACCAAATAGATATCCTAACCTGAACATGATTAGATAGTAGGATCACAAGATAGGTAGAAAGATAGTGAGACATCTAGATATCCATAGAAAGAGGTCAACAAAGGTTTAGTTACAAGATTTATAGTAGGATATTCAGACATCTAGATATCTAACCTGAAGATAAGCTCCATAGAAAGAGGTCAACAAGGTTACAGTCACAATGCCAGGGGTTGTCATTCAGCACTACATTCTAAGATAAGAAACAAATAGTTGTTAAACTTTGAAACATTTTCTCCAAAAAAAATTATCTTTTTAGTGTATTAATTTTTTTATTACAATTGTTCTTATTTGTTGTAACTATAATTTAAATTTGAATAAAACTGTAAACATTAAATACAACCATTTGCATTTCCCTAATTGCAATTACACAAAAGATTAAATGGAAAAATCGAACTTTTTTCATGTTTACCTTAAATTATCCCCCCATTTATGTTCATTGGAAAAACTTGAGGCTCAGCTGCCATGCGTCTTGTAGGGCTGCAGCATTTTAATCAAAAAGCTAACATGCTGCAATGATTAGAAGCCAAGCAACCTATAGACAACCAGCCCTTGCCTTATCTGACATAAGTGTTTATAAAGAAAAAAACAACCCAAATACCACAAGAAACTTTCAATAATAGTTATGAGTCTTGCCATTATTGAAAAATCTTTTTTTTTCGGGGTAGGGTTTGGTTGAATTTTACCCAAAAGATTAAATATTATGAACAAAAAATGCACAGATTTTTTTTGTGTGTTTGCTACAAATCTTTTGAAATGGTGCAATTAGACTACAGATAAAGTTTTGTGTTGTTTGCTCCAGAGATAAAGAAATGGTAAACTGAAAAATATACTTTTTTCTACAAATATTTCACCTATAATAAATATTGTTGAAGATGAAGTGTAAGGTATTTAATTTGACCCTTGTTTTTCTCGGGTAATATATTGGATTTACTTTAAGCTATTTCTTCTCAATATACAAACTTCAATAAATATTCTCATATTCATTCGAAACCGGTGGATAAGAATCGGTTCTCAGCCAATCGATTTAAACCACTTTTTTAGCCAGTGCCTTTGGCATCTCAGGGCTTAAAAAACTGGTCTAAATCTTAAAATTGTACATTCTATGTCCGCGGAAAGCTGTTTATAATACGATGCGAGAAATAACTATTCTTGATATTGAAGTTTAGATTTACCAATTCTTTTTCCCTAGGTATGCACATTCACAAACACTAAAACATACCAAGGAATACACTATTTTTGCAAACTATTATAGGCATAAATAAGTTTAACTCAAAAATTACGCTGGTAAAAATGTGCGGTCTTTGGGAAGCATACAAACAAGGGTAAACTGGCATTCGTATTCTGAATTTTTGAAATTTATCTAAAATTCATCAACTTATGTAGATATTTTTGTGCCTTCCTACAAATGACCGTCCTGTCATTTTTTATTTATATTATGAATAAGAAGGGGATCGAGGGGGGGGGGTGAGGTTGAGATATATTTTTCCTATAGGTAACCTTTGCTAGTGGCCTGTGGAGCCAATACCATGCGATGCCCTGCAAGGCTACCCAGTAACCAATAACCTAACCTAACCCGACCTAAAGTAATAAGTAAACAAACAAAATCCTAACCCCCCTTCCCTTGTTTTAAATTTATTTCAAAATAATGTTGTGAGGTCTGAGGGGGGGCTCTCAGTGCTCAAGAAGGTACTTTGTGAGTTATAATTTTGTCTTGCGAATTTTTAATCACTTTCTCATAAAAAAAAGTAAGAAAGTAATATAATAAGCTTTAAAATTAATGAAGCTTTTTTTGAGTAAAACCTTTTATGTTTAAAACTGAGATATTATGCTGGTTGGCATATAATGAATGCATTCTTTTAAATCGAGGTTGTCAATTTCAAATCAATTTAAGATGCTTTACCTCTGAAATAAATTGAAGATAAAGGAAGGGGGTATTTTTTATAAATGGAAATGAAAATTAAAAAGAAAAGACCACCTTTAAAATTATGACAATTCTGTGTAACCCACCCCTGGGTGGAAATCTACCTTGCTAAAGCAATTACTAATACGTATTCCCATCCACGATTTTTTTGTGCTTCGCTTCTTATGGATGTTGTCATCCTTGTTTAAATTTAAAACATACGTTATGGTTTGCTTTAGTAGCTAAGCACTTTAAGTGAAGCAATAATTTCAATACAAAACCATTGTAAGCTTCTACAAAAAGCTCAACTAAATTGGTTTAGTTATTGAAAAAAATATTTTGACTCAGACTAAAAAGCTTAATGACAGCTCATTCTACCATACAGTTGTATTACAAAAACTTTAGATTATAATAATTGTATAATTTGACATCCCTGTCTAGCAGAACAAAAACAATTGCATGGAACAATATTTCACTGATTCTAACATTTATCTTTTTAATAGTTGCTTAAAATTAGATGTTAGTGCTGCATTTTGGGACAATTAGGTTACTTTTATTGCATTAGAGGTCAACTAGGATGATAACAATCAAAGCATTGTTCGTTTTCCGCCTTTTTTTTATAGCTTTACAAATTTTTCAACACATCTCTTAAATTTAAGGCTGTGTGGATTTTTTTTATCTTGATAACTCCCTTGGATATGGTCACCTAGAGGGGCGTATCCACCCTCCTTTGTTTTGCAAGGGGGTTGAATACAATCCCTACACACCCTTCATCTTAGTAAAAATAAAGAAATTTTAAAGGGTGACATATAGTTCATTAATTAGTATTTGAGAATTGTTCTTATATTATAAGAAAACAATTACCTTTAATGAGGTCGGAAACAGTTGTTGGGAAGACGACTTTTGTATCAGCTGATTTGCCGAGATAATGCCAGCTGACGATGCATGTTGTTGGTGTGTAAAGAGCTGCAACGTGGTCAACTTGTTTCCCGCCAAATTTAGGTGTTCTAATGATTTCAGTCCATCAAATGCTGCTGGGCTAAAATAAGAGTATTTTTAAATCTTTTTAAATAATCATAATAAAGTAAAAACAGATTTGGCCTAGTTATAAATGCAGCTTAGCTCAGGGATCATATATTAAATTGATGTATATCTGCAATGATGATTAACAAAATTACCCCTTCTACAGATTAAAATTATTGGTTGAAAAGTCTAGGTACTACTAGCATGGAACAATCCAATCAACATGCAATTAATGTACCCTACATTTATTTTAATAAAACTTCAGGTTAGCAGTGTACTTTACTTACAGTCAAATCTCCTCTTCCTCCTTGAGCTTAGAACTTAAAATTGAATTAAACGGATAATTATAATAACAGCAAAAAAAATTATTAAAAACGTAGTGTAAAGTCGACAATCTTAGCTAGTAAGATGTAAAGTATAAAAAGCCTAATATTTTTAAATGTAGTTTCTGGTTCAACAAGTAAACCCAGATATTCCATAGAATTGGAGGAATATTTCAAAGTTTTAATGACTCAATTCCGTGAGTTAAATTTATCCTGAAAAAGTTGGATAAGAATTTAGGCAAGGTTTGAATAAATAAAATCTTCATCAGTCATGTTTGGATAAGAAGAAAATAGAAAGTTGTAAAATATGAATTTAATTTTCTTGATTTAAGTAAAGATTTACAAATCTCCAAGTGGGTGAAATAAACAAGTAACCTTAGTTTGAATGAATTGATATGGTTCTCCTTTACAGGGTAGCTTCTCATATGTCCAGGAAGGCAATAACTAATTTAAGGGAGGGTACCACCACCCTCCCAAGTGAATCCCCCCCCCAAAAAAAAACTTTCAAAAACTATATTAAAAAATTTAGTTATCGAATTATATAAGGCTTTTATTGAATACCAGACTGTAAAGACATATTCTTGTTACAGAGTAGCTGCACTGCTTACAATACAAACAGTACAATTGTCCAGGTTTAAGAAAATAAATTTGAATAAAAATTATTTCTAGTTTTAATTGAATATGTCTTTCCTTCTGTACCTCTATGTTTTCCTCCTTTCATACTAGCTTATTATAATGATGTAATTTTTTGGTTTAATTGTAAAATTTTCAATTCAAAACAATGGCTTTTATTTGTTGTTTAATCATAATAATTTTATAATTTTTTCCCCTTTTTTCCACTAACTGTTTTTCCTGAACTCATAGTGTTACTGTTTAAGAGGACTGCAGTGTAATTAGGTAAAGTTAGGCATCTTTTTGTTTAACTTTGTCTTGAAAGAACAAATAAAGATACTTACTCTATGTAGGTTAGATTACAGTTTGAAAGCTCTGAAATAGGAAAAATGTAATTTTATTACAAAAAAATAATTAAGGAGAATTTTAGTGTAAGGCTTTTTACTTTGCTAGTTTTTATATCTAGCTTTTGGTGAAGATTTAAAGACAATAACTTCCCAACCAACGTCAACAACAAATATAATTTTATTAGTTATTCCTAACTGGGCATCGTAATAGGTGGCGCCTGTTCTTGGCCAAGACCTTCCTTTTCTCTCTATTGATATAAGAGGGAGGGTACAATTTTTGACATCTATAATTTGAAGCAGAAAGATTTTCCTTAATTTCTCTACCTTTAAAGACTTAACAAGAGATGAATACATCTTTCATGTGAAAAATAATATATTTACCTAGGTAGGTAAGGTATGCCAGGTTGTGAAAGGCCCCCATGGGAATGTTGGTTATCGGATTTGCTGAAAGTAAAACCTTGGGTCAGTCCATTATTTATCTCAAGTGCCTTCCCTCAGAATGAAATGGAACAAGGGAGACAACATTATTAGAAGCGAAGCTCATACATGAATAGAAACTAACATTACTAAAATAGATAGAACTACCAATCACAGAGACAGACATAATGAGTAATTCAGTAAATAATCTTTGATTAGTAAGGTTTTTGTGTGTCGCTTAAGATCTCATAAACTGCTGAACTGGCTGAGTTCTCCTTTTTGGTATGGTTGTAATGGTTTAGGCTATTTTTCTAGCCCCTCTCTGCTCCTTTGATCACAGAGCCCCATAAACATAAAAAAAGTACCTTTAACTTGGTTTTGGTGCTTAGAAGCTATTTACTCTTTAATTTAGCTGTGAAACAGGCGAACAGACATTTAAAACTTTAGAAAAGCAATGGACAGAAACATAAAGATGAGAGGAGGGGAAATACTGTAAATATAAGTTGTGTGTAAAATAATAATTTATCATGTTTTATAATTTAATATACAGTTGGGTTTACTTCCTTTCTCAGGAAGTTACAATGCTTCAAAATTAAATCCCAAACTTTTTTGTTGATCAAGAAAGAACAATTTCAAAACAATAAAAAAGGCATTAAATATTTGGAATTAAAATCATGTCCATTTATTGTAGCGGGACAAAGTGTCTCAAAAATCAGTCATGTGACGTCATAAAAATGAGGGAGATGAGTGGAGAAGTGGGAAAGAAAACCCCTAAAAAAGAGATGGATTATCCTTCATTTTTATGACGTCACATTGCTGATTTTTAAGAAACGTTGTCTCGCTACCATTTATTGCACAGCATTAAGAACTATACAATATTTTTTATTCACAAGCAATAATTTTGGAAGCTTTGGAACTATGGTATCTATAAGTCAGTCATTCAATCTAAAAATGTATATTAGACGGATGGACAAAACATATTTATCTAGTAGATTACCTTTTATGAATGCTAATTTTTTTAAAAAAATATTTGTGCCATTTCTTATAACTTTACCTTTCGCACAATTAAGAGACAAAAAACATTAAATGCAGATTTTAACGCCCCGACCCCAGGAAAAAGTTTAAGATTAAGATCAGCTCAACAAATAAAATTCTGTGAAAAAATTGCAGTCCTTCGAAAAAATAAATTTAGCTATAAAACTTCTAATTCTAAAATTGAAATCTAACTATCTAACTTTTATTAATCCCTCTAATGTAACAATATACTGAATTAGAGAATAGCTTCAGGGCAAAGAAAAAAAATAAAAGTTGGAAACAAACAGAAAGTGAAGTGTGGCGCCAAGTGTGAAGCCAAACCAAACCAAATTTGCTGTCAGCTTAATTACTTCTCACACCATGAACAAATTGTTTTTAAGTTAATTAATTTGCACTGCACAGTGGGCTGGTATTGTGCATTGTTATCAAATTTATCAAATATTTGACACAATGAACTGTTTAATCCCTGTTGGGGCCTTATCCTTAACAAGCAGTGCCTTAACCCATTGGGGCTTTCCAGTACCCTATACAACCTTTCCTAATCTGACCTAAAATAATGAACAAACAAACTAAAATATCCCTCCCCCCCTTATTTTAAATTTTTTCAAAATAAGGGTATTGGGTCTTTGCTAGACTAGGCACTTAGAGGAATAGGTTTTTATTTAGTACCCAGGAGAGTATAAAGCCTTACAAATAACAACAATACACCTGTAATTAATTGGGTTATGATTTCTTAATGAACATACGAACACACAAGGACAAAACTACTAATCTATAATAAAGTATAAACCTGACCCACAGTGGTGTATAATAGTTAGTTAGGGGGTTGAGCTGCAAGAATTAATTTTGTTGCAAATGCATGCAAACCTGCCATATACTTTGAACTGGGGAGCCTCAGCCGCTAAATATTTTGTGTTCTTTTCCTGGGATTTCCCTTTTGTGTATTTGAAGGCAAGAACTTTAATATTTGTTTGTGAACAAAGAATTTTAGTACTAGAATTTAAAAATGTCAAATTTTTTTTTTTTTTAAATTGATTTAGTATTAGTATTGCAGGACCAGGAATGTTGAGCCAGAGCTCTAGCAAAAGTTGCCTTTTTTTCGCAGTGGCTGGCCTGGCTTTGATGTGTAGCCAAAGAGAAAATTTTTAGAGGTATAGCCGCCCTGAAAAATGTCGCCTTTACATCCTTGATTTTTTAAATCTTAATATAGCCCATAATCCTAACAAATAGGGCTAACCAAAAACATACACCACATTTTACAGTTTTGTAAAAAAACAAATCATAAAAATCAGCTGCTAGCAATCCTTTGCTATTATTGTTTAACATACATATTTTACTGGCACTAATTATTTTTAGTTTTAATAAATTATCAGAATTAAATTAGTTAAATATTTCAATTTAATTAATTTGATTTCAAAGTTTGAGAAGTACTTACCTAATGAGTTACCAATCTATTTACGCAGCTACTTTAAACGAAGGTCTGTCAGTCCGTCAAATTGCTTTTTAACTGATTTCTATCTAAGACTAAACTATTGGGAGATAAATAATTCATCTCATCAATAAGCATGTTAATTATTTATCCATAAGATACAAGAATATTTTCTAAACCTATTAATATCCGCAGGATTAGAACTGGTTCTCAGCCTTACTGAAAAACCATGTATAGCATTGTAGTACAGTAAATTTTCTACGAGTATTTAAATGAAAAATAATAGAATTAATACCAATTAGCCCGGGCCTTTAGCTGTCTGTAATACGATGCTATAAATAAGTATTGAAGGTTTTTTAGGTAGATTATATGTTTTCTTTTCAATAGTTCTATTATTTATATGTAGTAGCGATGCTGCTTTATGATTAACTTTGTTACACTTTTACCCATTTCATATCTATAACTAGCGGTTGAGCTCAATCAATCAATGAAATCTTACGTTCTAGAAAAAAAATCTGACTACTTTATATAATAGGACTAGCGGCTTCGCCCCTAGCCTCTAGGGGCTTCGCCCTATGAAGTAATGGGAAGTCAACCCTTCTAAATAGAATTATTTAAAAAGTTATTCTTTGTTTAATTACCCTGTGGTAAAATTAAACCCAGGTTGTGCGCTGTATGCACAAAAATTTCAATTCATTAGACATATATAAAAGTAGGCATATTTAAATTAAGTATTTTTAAATTAGGTGTTTTGTTCCCACTCCGGATTTTTTTTATTTTTGGGGGGGTTGGGATGTCCCACCCCCCAAGAAAATAGCTTAAAACCACCAGAGGACCAGTAGGTATATTCCCATAGGTATATTCCCAGAAGGGTAGAGCCCATTTTGTTCAGCAGTTAATGAGATTTTACAAAATATGTAAATAAATTTTTTTTTGGGGGGGGGGGTGATTTTTAAAGTTTTTTGGGGGTTTGGGGATCTTCCACCCCCCAGGAAAATAGCTTAAAACCATCACAGGACCAGTAGGTATATTCCCTAAAGAGTAGAGCCCAATTGCTTTAGCGGTTACTGAGATCTTAAGCTTCAGACGGACAGATAGACGGACAGACATCAAGCTACTTTGTATCATAGATTGTGTGTCTAATGATACAATACTTATGTTAATCATCAAATTTTCATAAATATTTGAATTAAAAAAATGATGAATGAAAAAAAATTTATATTTCTTAAAAATTTAATTAAGTTTTATTAACCTTTATATATTTAAATGATTGAAATTAAATATCTAGTCTTTAGTTTTGAGAGCGAATATTTATATAATTGGGCTTTGTATGTAAGTACGTCTCAACACTTCCAAAACAGGAAGGGGATGAATTTTATTTAACAAAACCCCTAAAAGTCATGCCAGGGGTTTGTTCTCAAGATATAATGCTCAATAATGTTAATATTATCATATTTTTGCAAAAATCTTTCATGTACAAAGTATATTATTCTCAATTTCTCTAAACTACTCACACAAAGAAGAGACAAAGATCTGTAAAGAAAAATATTAAAAACTACATTTTAAAACTTGGTTCTGGGATGATTCTCAAAATAATTATTCCAAAAGTAAGATGAATAGGATTATTATATAATGTAATAAAAAATTGTGCTTTTTTTTATAAAAAAGTTTTTTTTAAATGATAGTCATTCACCAACTTAATAGTATTGCGTCTAAAGACATGTCATATGTTTAAGTTGACTAAGAGTACAGTCTCTACGCAGTCTACTTATTTTTTAAAATGTCTAAACTCTACAGTATTACTACGTTATGAATGAAAACAGATAGGTGTAATTGGGTGTAAACATTTACTTAATGTTATAACAATAATGCAATACTAAGGTAAGATAAGGTGCTGGGCTTTTATTGCCACGCAACTATAAAACAATATATTGTCCTTATTTAATTTATTTTTGTCCCTTTTTTATGGTGACATAGTCTTGGCTAAAAAGGTAGATATACATATGTACTATATACGTAATGGTAGCTGGAAGCTTTAATACCAATTTGTGGGAAATGTTGAGCATAATCTGATATCTTTATTACATCCAACTCGGTAGCGTTCATTTTAATGAAAGTGGGGCACCACTGATACCCTCCCCCCTTTGAATGATGATTCCTATAACATTTTCATGATTAGAAAGCGTAAAAACTCAGTGACCAGAATAAGAATGTCCGTACGTTCATTTAAATCAAGTTTATTTAACAGTTATGCAACAAATTTACGTGCAATTTTGTCAAACCTTATACATTAATATTTTGTTTATTTAGTTCTGACACTCTACAAAAGTTCGTTTGTTCGTTTATCCTGCCGTTTCAGAGCTTAGCTTTTATGGATGTTGTCATCCTTGTTTTGAATAAAAATATAAAATGTGGCTAAGAATGTGCTTAAACAAGCTGAAAATTAGGGGGTTGGGGGGGGGGGGGGGGTGTATAAAGGCCAATTATTTCTATTTCTCTAATTTTTTACTATTCTCGTTTTTCAATAAAAATTTCAGATTCCAATTATTTAAAGAAATTTTATATAATATTCGTATTAAAAGTGTTGTTTTAAAATGGGACGATAAAATATCAAATGTTATTTTTAAATCAAACTGTTTCAAATTCGTATGCTTTATATCATAGCAAAGAGAACATTTATGTACACTACGTTTTACCTCATTAATAAAGTCATTTGATATCAAAAACATATTCTAACGGAAAAGAGAATGATTAAATTCTCGTCCATTGTCCTAACCCCATGATTGCAAGTTGTATTTAGATATGGGCTGTAAAATGTTCCCTGTTACAAAAGTTTATGTTTTCACATTTTTTAAAAAACATTAAATGATATCAAACAAGAATTTCATAATATGCACCACATTGCAAATTTGGAATTTCAAAATTTTCAACCGCCCTAGTTTTTGAAACAAATTAAAAGTAAGGGGGGGGGGGTTATGATAGGTTTAGGTTTTTTCGGTTACAGGGTAGCCCAACAGAGAAAAAATCTCCTTACTAATTTTTTAATTTATTCAAAAATAGGGAAGGGGGAGGGGGCAAAGTTTGATACATTCTTTCTAGGAAAGCACCAAAAACAGAAATGATAATAAAATGTACCTTTTGATGGTATAGTAAATGTAAACTATTGCATACCCCGTACAAAAGACATATTACATTTAAAATGCAATTATAGTAATGTAGATGGTTATTTAGATAATTCTATGTATAAAATGGAGATATGGGCATAACACGGTGCTGGGTTGAAAAGAGACTGTATTTACATAAATAAAGAACCTAGTAAAAGTGGCTGACTCAGATTATGACGTCAAAAAAATTAACCAATACGTCAATTACAGTGTATACTGGCCTTTCATTGGTTAATTTTTTACGTCATAATCAGAGTCAGACACTTTTACTAGGTTCATAATAAAGCTTAATTAAGTTAAGGAATATGTATGGCGATCAATTAAACATCTAATCCTTGTCAGTCTTCTATGGTGAATGCCATAGAAGTTCAAAGCACTTTGTCCATGGGTCGAGGGGGGGGGGGGGTAGGGTTATGAACACTATTTGCCCTCCCTCTCCTTAGATCGAAGTGTAACCCCCCCCCCCCCGGCGACGTTGCTTTTAGGTGATTAATGTAAAAAAGTTTTATTGAAATTTTTAAACGTTTAACAATAACAAGGATGACAACATCCATAAAAGCGAAGCACTGAAACAGTAGGACAAACTGACATTAACATTTGTATAGCGTCATA
The DNA here is from genome assembly GCF_053477335.1 of Acartia tonsa. Lineage (NCBI taxonomy): Eukaryota > Metazoa > Arthropoda > Copepoda > Calanoida > Acartiidae > Acartia > Acartia tonsa. Next base: position 43,212,763 of record NC_137264.1, on the reverse strand, counting down.
ACTGATAATCAGAATATAAATGTACAAGAGTCGAACCAAAATTGTAAGTAAATTTGTTGAAAAACTGCTTGATACAGGCAAATGTTTATGGACATACTTACATTTTTAGAACTTGATTATAGAGTTGCTTAGCGTACAACATTAATCTTTGTTGTCCCAGAAATTAATATACCAAAAATCAGATCGGATAATTAGATCACAGTAAAAAAATCGACATGTTTAAAATGGACGTACGGACATTATGGTAATGATTATAGAGTTGCTACGCTTTCTAAACCGTACCTAACTACTAAAGGAATCACCATGCAAAGTTTGAAATCGATCGGACAATTCTAACATGCCTAAATTGACGAAAAAAGCTATTCGTGACGGACGGACGGACGGACGTACAGACGGACCGACCCTAATTATAGAAAAGCTTCGCTTAAAAAAAACAAAACATTTATCCTACGCATCATAGTGGATGGATGTGTGTTTGCGTGTTAATTAAAATCTCTGAAACTAAAGTATCAAGTGCAGGGAGAATGTTTATTTTATTGGCGTAACAAAGAAACTAAACAAATTTGACAATCTGACAAACAAACATTTTCATTAATTACATATTTTGGAATTGAAGGAACCGAATATGTATATTTCAGATATCTGAACAAAATTTGTTGAAAATCTCTACCTCAAAATTACTTAGAATCAAGATGATTATTTTACAATATTATTAAGCCATTAATCTCCATTATATTAATAATCAAGATGAAATTGATAAAGAACATTCAGATCTATTAATTACGAACGTACGGACCGACCCTAAATGTATAACAGCATAGAAAGGATTTACCTGATAAATTTATTCTCATTAAAAATTTTGTTGACTCTAGGGCTGACTCAGGAATTGCCTAAATTAATTGTATAACATCTATAAATTGATGGACACAGAATTTTCTGAATTAAAAGATTTGGCGATTTCCCCCAAAGTGCCTGTTGAGCATTTAACACCACTCCTAATTATTTTCTCTATGACTAACCCTTGTTGGGAGTCCTAGTCCTGAAAGGCATTACGTATGATTTTTAAACCCTGCTGTGCGTTCTCCTTTCATCACGTGTCATAACGAATTTAATTTCACGTGCTATAACATCAGTAGATAACAAAAAACAATCACAAATTCAAAACACAATAAGCAAGAAGCTCTTTATGCCTTTAAAAAATTACGTCATATTAGAATGGTTCATTATTCTAATATGAAAAAAGTTTTGGCCGAAATTTCCGAATTACATCATATTAGAATAATAAACTATTCTAATATGACGTCATTTTTGTATATAAAAAGTGCTTTATAGGATAACTTTATAGTTTGAATTTATGTTATTTACCCAGTATTTAGGATGTATAGATACTAGGTTAAATATTAATAAATAGCTAGGCAGATAGCTAGGTAGATAACATAAAAAATATAGCTAGATACCTTTAGCTTGTTGTTGCCAAGATCAAGTTCTACAAGATTTGTTAGTTTGTTGAATGCTAAACTTTGAATTGAACTGAAAGTCACACACAAACAATATTGGAACAACAGAAACATTTTAGACTCATCAAAAGCTTTTTTTCTTTCCAGATAGTAGCTATAAAATTAGGGCAATGTTTCCAACTCACATGTTTTTGACTTTTTAACCTTGGGTCTGAAATTTTCAATGCTTTTTTTTCTTGTAGTAGAGAAAACATAAAATTTTAAAGATTAAAAAACATTGGCAACTGATAAAATTAGATTTTTAAGATTTTCCAATGTTTTGAAGATATCTTAATGTTTTAGATTATTCCTAGAAAAAGACTTATGTTTATGGTAATTTTTCTAGTGCTCCGTGTAAAACTGCCTCTCTCTGTCGCCATTATCCGAAGCTTATAGCTTGGTGGACTTAACACTAATCTTTACCTATTTTTTTTCACCGTAAAATGTTAGTAGCCTATACGTTAACCTTGCAAAGCTCTTACCTTACCTTGCTTAACCTATTGAGGTCATCAAATATAAAAGATTTTTTTTATCAAATGTTAATTTTCCTTTGATTCTAGTAATTGTACCTCTATTATCGAAAATACATAGGTTTCAAAGTTAGAGAGGAAAGAATTCTATATTGGTTTTTAGGAATTATACATCTAATATAATATCTTAAGGTAAAGAAATATTTGCATCCTGTCAAGGACGTCCAAACTTTTTATCTATTTTTTTCCTGAGGATAGAAGAATGGGGGGGGGAGGTTGGAAGATAATTTAAATAAGGGGGTAATTCAACTTTAGTAGGAGGGGGTAAAAATCTCCATATAAATTTTAGGTTTAAAATGTAATCACAGTAGCTTTTGATTATTGGTTATTTTAGGTTAGAGCCCCCCACGGGGGCTAGAAATAGGAGAAATGCTACTGTGAAAATAAGACGTTCTCTTTCCATGATCCTAAACTTTTTAATGACCGTAGGTACTCAATGTTGTTTCCAGTATTTTTTTCCTGATGCTACAATTTTGAAGAAATATTTTCTGTAGATTTATTAGCTCCATCTGAAATAAGAATAATGGTTAATCACTTACAAAATAAATAAAAAAATATTTAGATTTCAAAAAGTAGGCGTTTTCCTTTAAATTTTCTCTTATCATTGAAATATAATGAAAATAATATAGAATAATATTTTTTATTTTATTCATAACTCAATATAACCTAAACTAGGAAAACTAGGAAAATCGCCAGAAAGTATATATCTACTAATAAAAATAGCGCTACCGACAAACTAACCAACCACAAAACAGAATGATAACAAAGATATTTTAACTCTAAAACTATAATCTTCTTATATTTTATTTTCTATGTTTATGTGCTGTTTTGGTAGGATTAAAGTTGTTTTTATTCACGATATAAAAGAAAACTTATTTTAAAAGTGATTATAACTTTTTTTATTATTGCATAAATTGCTTTTTAGAAACATATTATTTTTCTTTATTACGTCTGTCAATATGAAAAGGTACGGACGTAAATAAGGTTAAAATGATTTCTGTTTACTTATTGACGTAATCCTATTTATTTAGGCCTAAAACTTGTAGATTTATTACAATTCAAATAATTAAATTATGAATATGTAATGTATGTTTCAAAGTGCTTCTCGAGCGCTGAATCCCACTCCCATTATTTTAAATATGAAAATATTTTTTCCTTACGCCTAACCCTGGTGGGCTACCCGGTACCAATGTAAAAAAGGAAGTAAAGGGCTTTCTGGGCTCGACTAGGCATTTTGAGAGGAACCGCCGTGAATGTTTATTTTTGTGTATGAACACTTTTGCAGACTGCATACTCATCAATCTGACAAGTTATTGCCAAATTTCAGAGAGAAACAGTCAAGCAAATTCATTTTCTCAACAGGATTCAATAATTTTTGCAAGGAAGAAGGGGGCTTTGTACTGTAAACTATACAGTTCTTCAAACCAAACATACGTTTTTTCTTCAAAAAGTTCGTTTAAGAACCTAGGTGCAATTGTAACCGCCACAGATAATTTTGACAAAAATCAAAATTATTAAGATACTAATTTTCAGTGCTACGCAGTTGAGCGTCAGCCGTCTGTAAGGAGAAAGCCTAAAGTGTGACGTCATAAAAATCTATCTCTTTTTTGGGAGTTTCCTTTCCTACTACTCCTCTCATCCTTCCTTTATAGAAGTATTTTTTGACGTCATACAAGACACTTGCTTTCTCTATGTAAGCCTTAGGAAACCTTTTACAATTTTAAAATGCAGCTGGAAGCCTAAGCATAACCCAAATAAAGCAATTTTTCTTATCAAAAAAGACAAAAAAACATCCAAACTTTAGACTTGGTCTCGTCAGACACGCTGCTGCCGAGCCCTGCTAATATTCACAAAACTATTGTTTTAAAACTTCATGTTTTTCCCTGGTAAAATCCTTGATGCCAGAAATATACCTAATCTGATGCACACATATACATATTTGCAACCTTTCTATATATAATCCCTGTCATGTAAGTAGGGTAGATTAAGAATCTTGTTAGGTATCTCAAAAATAGCTTTAAACAACTTAATAAAAATTTAAGTTAACCAAACTTGTTATGTATGACTTTTTTCATTTAAAAGTTTTATTCATAGATTTAAAATGTTTAATTTTTTTTATAGGTAGATTAAAAAAATGAGATAGGTGAAAACATTCGCAGCTTTTCTATACTTATAGCGTGTTAAATTAGGTAGGTAGTTCCTAAAAAGCTTTTAGGAAGTGAATTTTAAAACTGGTAGAATTATTTACCCAAAATACTCTTATGGAAAGGAAATTATCACTTTGAAATTCTTTAAGAATTTGAATTTATTCAATCTCTTTCAGGTAGATTAAAAAGTGAGGTAGTTTTTATGTACTTTCACCCAAGAGGGTAGATTTCTTAGTGCTAATGTACATATTTCCATAATGCACAAAATACTTTACACCATTAATTATTTCAAAAATAAAATTTACAGATAGTTATTTATAGCATTGTATTATAAACAGCTTTTCGCTGATAATAATATGAAAATATAAGATTAAAACTAGTTTTGATAGCCCCGAGGGGCTGAAGGCCTGGCCTAACAACAAAATTGGTATTAATTTTTTTTTTTATTTTAAAATTATTGGAAAGTCATACTGTTCTTTATTTAGCGGAGAGCTCTTTAGCAAGAGCAGCGACTCTTCATTTGAATAATGAATGTATTGTAAAAAATTTCTATTTTAATTAATCTAAACCTCATTAAACCTATACAATCATTGTACATTTGAGTCCTTCCCACAAAATACATACAAAGAGAAGGAATCTATTTGTATTGTAATTGACCTAGGCCTAATTTGTAGATAGAAAATTGTAATATTGTCAAAATAAAATCCCCTGTTGTTGTTGAATTAGAAGCGAAGCTTCTCTACAGTTTGAATTCTAGGAACGTCCGTCCTGTCCGCAGCTAGATTTACACACTAGATTTACCTGAAGAAAAACATTATCTTCCAGCTTTGTGAGTTTATTGTGGGACAAATCAAGAACCTGAATAGAATCCAATATTAATTTTTTTATTCGTGTATATAAGTAGCAGGATGTCTGTGTGTCTGTTGTAAAGGATTTCGTTAACCACTAAACGATATGGTTCTTCTTTATACTGAATATTGCTCTTATTTATACTGCATCATAGTGACCACATTCTCTGATGGACGTAGTATAACCTACCGTCGTTTTAGAGTAAATAAAAAGTAGCATTTGTATTAATGTTTTAAATATACCTGTGTTCCAGAGTCCAGTCCTTCAGGTACCAGATCAAGCCCTAAAAAAGTTACATGTATTTTTTGTTAGATTAATCAGTAAAATACTTTTTTGGCTAAATAAATTGATGTGTCCATCCGTCTGTCCAACAGTCGATGAGATATTGGAATGAAAATGAAAAGTTTATTTACTACGACATTATCAACAATGTTCATATAAATTGTAAATATAGAAAAGAAAACTAGAGCTTTTTGGAGAAAATGAAAAGGAAACATGTATAAAGAATTGTGGAATGAAATTAGTTTTTTAGGAATGTGAATTGAATTAAAGGGAGGAAAATACGTCAAAAATATATTAATAGGATTTTCCAAAATTCTTCACTAAAACTAATATAGGACGGTGGTTTTTAAATGGAAGGATTTTTTTTTCTCGCTAAAATTACACATTTCATCTATCTAACATTTAATTTGCGATGAACATTTAGTTCCAAATTACTTATTACATGAATTGAAAAAAATTTATCTTATTGAAATTTTTCAAATATTTATTAAAATTTGAGTTAAAAATGAAAAGTTTGTTCTTAAGAAAACATTAAACTTAAATTAGAATTAATCAACAAGGATGATAACGTTTGATAGAAGCGATGATCTCTTAAAAGCTTAGGACATACATCGAGAGAGAAAGAGAAATACAAAGATCATTTGCATATTAAGCCATCATGTTGAAAAGCTTTTCAGACGAACATAAACAAAGTCTAAAGGACTATCACTATCACTTATAAAGTATCGTCTCTTATAAATATTAAATTCATAAAGAATGTAAGGAAAATCTGAGTAAAACATAAACTATGGTAAAATTACTGTAATGTTTTAAATTTTGATAAAATTCAAATTTTTCGCTTCATTGAAGATTTTTATAAATTTTGTTAAAGAAAAACAAGGACAATTGTATCCAAAAGAATCCATAATTGATAAATAAGAATAAGAATACCAGAAAAGATATGTATTTTTATAAATCAATAATAAGATGGCGGGAGGTCTCACCCTGCGGGTGTATAACATTACGGGGCTACTATGAACACAAATACAAACTTACTTAACTAGATTTAAAGCAATAAACAAACAAATGAAATAATACACCCCTCCAAACACCAATTTCAATTTAATACAAAATAAGGAGTTTTTTTGTGAGGGGGGGGGGGTTGCTAGTAAAGCAATCAATTGATCCTTACCTTGCTGAATACATTCCACTGTCTCCTTGCCAGATTTCCACTTACACAAACACATCTAATAGGAAAAACATATTTTCAAATTTTTTTTTGTAGTATTGGGCCAAAAATCCTTAGCAATTTCTTATGTTAGCCAAAGAGTTATTCTAAGTATTATTTTATTTTGGATTTTGTTCCATTATCACCATGTAGATTTGTCAATAATAAAGAAGTTGTGTGTGTTTGAGTCCACAATGACTGGATCAAACATAACTCAATTTTCAAATAAGTTTAATGTTGATCTTAAAAAATACCTACAATCAATAAACATTAAACACTGGTAGAAAAAAAATATAGATTATAGAAAACAATTCAAGAAAGTTAGATTAATGACTATTGATTTTAAATATGTTGAAGTTTTTTGTATGAAGTAAATTTATAAAAAGAACAAGGAAGTATACTAATAGCACAATGATGTAATAATTATTATATTTAAGTTTTCTAAAAAATAAAAGATTTAAGATATTCTAGTCAGGCGTGACCCACTCTTTTGATGCACTTATCTTTAGTGACAAATCTACTCTTAAAGTTTCTTTGCACGTTTATCCATTTTTAGCAACATAAAATCTTTTTCTTATATTGAAATTTATGACAATGTTGTAAGTCTTTAATGATATCATCAGATTAATTTTTGTAAACGAGGCCATAAATACTTTTTTTCTTTCAATTTTCAAGGAAAAAGTTTAAATTTATAAAATAATTCAAATCAAAGAAATTTGAACTGTTGGCAAAATATTCCTATATTTTATACTTAATTCTGACAAAGCTAAACCAGCAATGGACAAAAATATTTCTTGTTTCTTTTGTTATAAAATGATATTAGATAAATTGGCTTTAAACCAGGATTCACTTTCATGCATGAGTGAAGTGGCTTGTCAACACAAATACACACTCTAGGCTTAAATATCCTATAAGTTGAAGGCAAATAACACACTGAAAAGAGTCATTTCAACGGTACTACGTCAAACCCTAGATACGTCAAACAGTAGATGCGACAAATGCTAGACAGACAAACAGTAGACAGACAAACCCTAGACACGACATACGCTAGATACGACAAACGCTAGAATGCGACAAACACTAGAATATGACAAACTCTAGATTTTTTCTAAAGGGGACAAACAATAGATACGACAAACGCTAGAATTAATCCTTATTATAAAGTAAAAGGATGGTTGTTTGTCTATACCAAAGGATCTCGCTAACCGCTGAACCGATCGGGTTCTCCTTAACAGGGTAGCTTATCATAGGTCCTGGGAAGGTTTAAACCTATTTTGGGGGAGGGTACTACCACCAACCCAAGATATTTCGTCCCTAGAAAATAATTATACCCCTCAATTTTTTTTTTAAATACTAAAATAAAAATGGGATTGGGGGGAGTGGGTCGAAAGTTTTCTTATTCGTTGGCTAACCAACTTTTGGTACTGTAATGAATTTTGATTGGTTGGTTTAATAAGTTAAGTGTTCAAACGTTTCAACCACTAATTTTACGCTTTAGGGGATGTACATAGATTTTTCGGCCATTATCTTATCCCTTTAGATCCCTCCAATGATATTAATAGATATAATTTAGTATTAATTAACAAAAAAACTTATGAATATCTTTTTAAGTTTAAATTCTAGCGTATGTCGCTTCTAGTGTTTGTCGCACTTTAAAAATTCTACTGTTTGTCGCGAATTTGAAAATTCTACTGTTTGTCGTAGTCTAGTGTTTGACGCATCTATTGTTTGTCTGTCTAGCGTTTGGCGTATCTACTGTTTGTCTGTCTAGCATTTGTCGCATCTACTGTTTGACGTATCTAGTGTTTGACGTAGTACCATTTCAACTAGTTTGTATGACAATATGTTATAATATCTAAATTTATTCTTCTACTTGAAGATGATTTGGTTAATCTTAATCAACAGAAAATCCTTTGAAATCTTCAAGGAATTTTCTTATCAGAACCTATGAACCTAAGAATGTACACAGATATAAAAAGTACAAGAGCAAATAACCACTGTTAGTCTATCATATTCACTTTTGTACAAGAAAATATTCTTTTCTTTGTGTATACTCTAACTTAATTATTACTTAGCTCACCGTGGTCATTCTAAATTTACTTTCTTACTTTTTTGCAAGACAATATTTCAGGATTTATTGGTGCATAAATTGTATAATTTGTTAAATGCTTTTAATAATAAAGAAAGGTTCAGTGGTTTCACAAAATTTAGGCTAAATTTCTTCTCTTACAGCATTAGAAAAAAAAAATTGGAAGTAAAATAATGATATTATAAAAAGAATTTTAACTTTTGACACGACGTTGGCCTTTTTTAATCATATTGTTGGACACCTTATGTAGGTGAAACTGTCAATTATGATGATGATGATGCTTCGGGTACAAGTCCTCTTTGAACATATTCTGTATTTTAAATTGCAGTGTAACATGCTCAATTGCCTAGGGTACCAAACACCAATCAGACAACCAACCCTTTGATTGCACGACCGTTGTCTGAGAAGTCCAAACTGTGCATGAAATGCGCCCGTTTTTGAGGCATTCACCCCACTTTAACTATTTATATATGACATAGCAGCAGTAGAAATCATATTCATCGTCTTTTATTAGTGTATTATTTTTTTTACTTCTTGTTCATCAACATGAAAAAGGGGAGAAAACCTTACCGTTGGACACCCTGTAGAGGATACTTCCAATGATGATAGAATTATGATGATTAGCCCAGTGCAGGGCCACCACATCTCCCGTCACAAACCATCACCAGCCTGGCATTATTCAACAATAAGATTTTAAATTTTTTCAGGTCTAATCCCAACCTGCATAGGGAAGATGATTAAAGTCCCTTAACAGATTATGAAGTTATACGATAGAATAGGCAATAAGGGGCCAGTATACACTGTAATTGACCTGCTAATTGTGTAAAAATAAACATTTTCTTATTTGTCTTTTGAAGATAGTTTTTTTTGAGAATTTTAATCCAGTTTTACTCTTTGTAAATTTGAATAATTTACTTGAAATATTGTGTCAACACAAAAAAAACTTTATATTGGCATAATCTTTTTTAATTACTCAGTTTTATATGACATAATCTTAAGATTTTGTTTCTTCAAACATTTTAAATAATGAAAATTGAATTTGAAATATGTTGGAGCATAAAAACTTTCTTTATCTTATTGTTAAGTTCCTACAACACCCACAGGATCCCCATCACCAGCCAGTGCTATATTATTTATAGTATCTTCATCCTCTTTATTAAAATCAAACACTTTACTAGATAAGATATATTTTTTTTCACTGAGGAAAAGAGTTCTTCTATTAATATCTTGATATCTGCTCAAAAACAATATGATTTTTTAAAAACATCGTCCTTGTTTAGTTACTTTTAAGATTTGCTATCAAACAAAAGCATTATTTGATTTTTTTTACTGTAATAGAAACTGTTCTTACAGATTTTAGTTTTTCATCATTTTCCTCTTAAACTCACCTGAAAAGAGAAAAGAAACTTAGCTATGTTACATAAATGTTAACTTATTCTAAACTAGCGGCTACTCCCCTAGAGGCCTCTGGGAACATGTAAAATGTTTTCTTTTCAACATATGTTAAAACCAGCTGTTTAATTTTATTCGGCGTTTTTTGGGAGGGTGGTGGTACCCTCCTCCCAAAGAGCTATAAAACTTCCTAGAACACTGTAAAGAAGAACCATATTGGTTCAGCGGTTAGCAAGATACTTCGGTACAAACAGACAGACAAACTGATAGACATGCCCATATAACAGTAAAAAATAAAAACATTTGAATAATTTTGATTTGAAGAATGTAAAATATATCTTTCTCTTCCAAAATCTTTTTTCCGTGTATGATAAATACAGGTATTTGTTTAAAATATATACAAAGAATATAGATTTGAATAAAGTTGTTGTTAGTCAATTCTGACTTTTTTATATTTCTTCCAAAACAAACTAATACAAAAGTTTTCATATAAACAAGAATAGTTATTTCTCACATCGTATTATAAACGGCTTTCCGCGGATATAGAATGTACAATTATAAGATTTAAACTAGTTTTTTTAGCCCCGAGGTGCTGGAGGCACCGGCTAAAAAAACTGGTTTTAATCTTATGATTGTACATTTTTATATTCGTAGAAAGCCGTTTAAAATACGATGCTAGACATAGTTTTTTCGTTTGGATGAGAACCGGTTCCTATCCACCGGATTCGAATGAATACGAGAAAACTATTTATTTGTCTTCACTTTATATTATATTCTTTGGGGGGATGAAGTTTCTCAATTTAAAACTGTAAAGTTTACATACAACAAAAAGAAACAAAGAAACAAATTGAATAAAGCATTTATTTTGAAAAAAAAAACTTATTTACAATAAATAACATTTTATAAATCTTTTATAATACATTGTGTTGAGAGTTTTGAGATATTTGATATTGGAATTTTTCACTATGATCTTTTAACTTTAAGGCCATCCATATTTCCAGCTTTGAATGCATTATAAAACTCTGGGAATGATATTAGACCATCATGGTCTGTATCATTATCTTCCAGTATCTTGTCAACAATCTTGATTGTTCTTCTTAATCTTTGCCTAAAAAAGTTTTTATAATTAATTTGAATAAAAACAGAATATTTTAATTAAAATCTTTATTTTCCTTAATATAAAAAGACCTTTAAAAAAGTTATTCACCTTTCAACAGCAGGTGTGTGTTGGTCCTGTTCAACTCCATCAACAACCTCAGCATGGTCATCTTCATGCTCTTCAGAGTGGTGATAATTATGGTCATGGCTGAGAGCTTTTAGCAACTCTAGACCATCCATGTGGTCATCTTCATCCCAGTCATGTGCTTTGAACCACAGGAACAGCTGAGAAACAAAGTTTATTTATTTAGTCTGTTTTGCAATTTTATTTTTATTTAGAATTTTTGTGGCTCTTACTTTAAAATGATGTGTATATTACCTGTTCTTCCAGTTCCAGCTTTTGAATATCCTCTTCTTTATAAAGTTCTCCAAAATCTTCTCTGATATGTTCACCATCCAAAATCATGTCTAAAAATTATCTAATAAGTGCAGGAAATATTTTGTTTTAAAACAAAATTTGATTAGAATTAGTGTCCTTACCTGCTACTTCTTCCTTCTTATGATCATGGTCATGGTCATCCAAGTGAATTCCATGCCCAAGTTGATCAGCAGCATGACCTCCACGAAGACTTGGTGATGGTGTATGTGGTGGCTCCTGGTAACTGTTCATACCTGGCGGCACCCAAGAATGAACACATTGTAACAGAATGGTAATTAGCAGGATTTTAAAATTCATGTCTAACAGTTCAAAGCTTGTTATGCAGTTTAATAATTTAGGAGCCAAGTCTTTTCCACATTTGAAAAACAAGAATAGCAATCATACAGATCTAAAATAAGATAAATAATATTAATATTTTTTTTTCATAAACACAGCTACTCTATGACTATTTTATGTCTGTCTGTGTGTTTTTCAATGAAAGTAATTTACACCATAAAATAAAGCAGTTCTGTTTAAAATGAAGAGACTCCATGCAGCATGTTAAAAGATTCTTTTTGAACTTCAGATAAAATAAGATAATATTTATATAGGTCAGTGTAGTAGACATCAATTAAAATAGTCTTTTCCAAACCAACTCTCATTATTATTCTCACCTGGAGTCTGAAGTTTTCAACTCTTGAGATGACATAAAGTTGAGCCCCAATTGCCACAAATGGAACAACTTGTTTGATTAAACTATTCATTCTCTACTACACTTTCATTTCTGGAAAATTTAAAAGATTATTGTATTGATAAATTTCTTTTCTTTGATATATTTGTATAAAAATATAGAGAGTTTATTTTACAAAATTCTTACAAAACTATTTCAATTACAGTTTTAGAAAAGTTACCAAAAAAATGCACTTCTTCTAATTTTAATTCCATGTATTATGTTAAATTTAGGATGATATATAAAAATAATTTACCTATAAATATTCTTATTTACAAATATGCCGGGCAACACACTCGGAAAAGTCACAAGTAAACTAGCAAAACTGAGATAGGAAAAGGGAAAGTTCTTATTTAGAGACAAATATATATCCCAAATATTTAGGGGATAGCACATCATTTGAAAATAGTGTATTATTTAGAAAGCTAAATACCTTTGCATTAAAAATTTCTGTTGTCATTTCTAGTGGCTTCGCCCCTAAGTAAGTTAGGTAAGGAGAAAAGGTTTTTTTTATAATTTAGTTTTTGCTTTTAAAATCTTTTTAGGAGTTTTCTTGAGTGGACATAATTCGTAAAATAGTCTAAAACCTACCCTGGAAAAGTAGGCTTGCTATATCGAATATTTTCTATATATAATCAATTAAAACTTAACTAAAAAAGTACAAATTAGAAAAATTAAACAAATAAAATAATAATCCATCCCTTGTACCTTAATACATACTGTAATGAACTTAGGTGCGTGCACAGAATATTTTGTGTAGTGTATACATTTGTGCATGTGTGTACATATGTATCCTGAGTTTATTAGTAGAAATAATAAGGAAAGCATGTTACAGTATAGAGATAATATACAAGAAAATAAGGACAATTATGTCCATAAATAGTGTAACAAAACAGTAAGAGGGAGGACAATGGGCTGTTTTTTACACTAGTCCCCAAAGTTTTATAATAACGTTTTCTTATTCTTTGACCGAACAACCTTTGGGACTCTTTTTATTAATGTTGGTTTCTTAAGTTGAGTGTCCAAACGTTCCAACCACTAATTGTAATCTACAGAAGGGGTAATTTTGTGTATTAACATTATGGATGTACTTCAATTTATTGTCTTATCCCTTTAGATCCCTGGTAGCAATAACAAATAAGCAACATTTTTTTATGGGGAAAAAAGTCATAGCAGCAATACAAAGTAATCTATAATACAAAGTAGAACGATGTCTGTCTGTCCGTCTGTCCGTCTGTCTGTCTGTCCCTTAAGATCTCGGTAACCACTGAACCGATCGGATTCTACTCTTCAGGGTATATACCTATTGGTCCTGTGGTGGTTTTAAGCTATTTTCTTGGGGGGCGGGACACCCCCAACCCTCCAAAAACAAAAAAATCCCCCCCCCCAATTTTTTTTTTTTTTTTGCTTAAGATTTCCTTGGTCCTTTAACGAATTTCGCCTTAACTTTTTTATCACCTCTTGGGGCAAAGCCCCTAGAGGCTAGGGGCGAAGCCGCAAGTATTTTATAAAGGAATGCAGTGTTTTCTTCAAATCTTTAAATTATTAAAAAAACATACATAAAGAGAGGGGTAGGTTTCTGGTAAAATCTGTAAAGGTTATGTGTTATAAGTAAAAAGCAGTAGTAGAACGATAAAAAATTATGTTAACTTTATAAACATTTGTTTTGTCTATAGTTCTTTTCAATAAGAGATACACATATTTAGTGAATATTATCGTTCTACTACTATTTTTAGGTCTTAAAACACGCACCTTTACTGATTCTAACAGAAACCTACCCCTCTCTTTCTTAATATTAAGACATACTCATAGTATATATTAGTAGCTGAATTATAAAACGAGAACCTGTCAAATGTATATATTGCATTGTATTTAGCTTTAGTATAGAAACAAAATATTAGAGCAGAAACTAAATTAAGACGACATTTAGAATTCTCATTCAAACAGAATAATTTTCACAATATCTCCAGATTTATTGGACGGGGAAATTTTGCTTTTTAAAAGCTCAATAATAGTTAGTTATTAAATTTGTAGCTTTAAGCCCCTAAATGAAATTTGATTTTAATATTCGTTATAAGCCATCTTAAGCTTTCTTTTTGAGTCGGAACCAAAATAACAATATTTGTTAATCTAACTAAAAACTTAATGTTATTAAATTGTGACCTTTTCACTCAACAAAATGAGTTATGTAATTACCAATTTTGTTTGATTTGTAATAAAACCACTTTAACAATATTTCAAAAGGCTTTGCTGTAGAAAAAAAAAATATTCTAGTCTAGGGAGAAAAAGAATTTTGTTTTGTAGGATGAGAAAACAACATTGATATCATATTATCAAATATGGGACAAAGAATAATGTAAAGTAGAATATAATAGTTAAGTAGTTAGAAGGCAAACAAAAACATTTATGAAGCCAAAAAAAATTAATTGAAGTAGAATTTGTTTTTGAATAGTACAATTTAATTTTTAATTTAAAATGTCATATAAACAATCACTGGAAATAAATAAGAATACTATAAGTCGAAATAAATGTTTTTAACTTGTAGGTTTATTAGAATTATAAAGTCTAAACGTCAATTATTCTAATAATAATTTTCCTATGGAATTGGCGTAAATCATTTTGATTTATTTTGCTCACATTTCCGTACAATTTTTACTTTTCTATTTCTTATTAGTATTGGATTTATTGCCCCATGCATTGGCTACACTTTTTTCTAATATGTTTTTAGATGTAAGATATTATATCTTATTTCTTTTTAAAACATATTTATAAATCTTACTTAAATTCGAATCTTCAAATGTAAACTTACCTGAAAAATATACAATAAATTAAACAAAATGTAAAAACTATACATCTAGCTAACTAGTGGTTTCGCCGCTAGCATCTAGGGGCTCTGTATTATAGGGGGAAAAAAACCTAAGCCTAAAACCATTCTAAGACTTGAATCTATAGGATAGACTAAAACCATTCTGGAGCCTTTGTCAAGATTCCCTAAAATGGAGAACTCAATAAGTTCAGCAGTTATTGAACTCTTAAGATTTAGACAAATAAACATTACCACTTTATGTATTAGGATAGTTAATACAAAGGGAAATATTGTCTGTCCGTCCATCTGGATGAAGCTTAAAATCTCGTAAATTGCTAGACCGAGTATTCTCTGCTACAGAGAATGTTCCTGTTGGGCATACCAAGGTTTTAGGCTATTTTTTGGTAGGTGTGACATCCCTATCTATAAAAAATTACAGATCACAAAACTTCCCCCCCCCCCCCTTAAAAAGATAATATGCTGATGATGATGTTATTGATTTTTAGAAACAACGGTCAAGCGGATTCATTGAAAAATCTTGAAAATCTTTTTGTATATGAATAAAACATCCTTATTTGAAGCATAGCTACTCCGTAATCTGTATTACAGTTTAATTTTCTTTCATCTTAAACTAGTAATTCCATAGTATTGTCAGCCAGACGGACAGACATACGAACAGGCAGACAAACAGACAGACAGACAAACGGATAGACAAACGGACAGACAAACGGACAGACAAACGGACAGACAAACGGACAGACAAACGGACAGACAAACAGACAGACAAACAAACAGACAAACGGACAGACAAACGGACAGACAAACGGACAGACAAACGGACAGACAAACGGACAGACAAACAAGCAGACAAACGGACAGACAAACGGACAGACAAACGAACAGACAAACGGACAGACAAACGGACAGACAAACGGACAGACAAACGGACAGACAAACGGACAGACAAACGGACAGACAAACGGACAGACTTAGATGGACAGACAGATAGAAAGACAAATGAATATACAGACATCGTCATACTTTGTATTATAGACACTATAATACAAATATATATTTGCTGCCTGCTATACTTATGCCAGACAAAATTGTCCTTGTTACATTGCAATGCGTGCAGGATGGCATAAGTTTGAAATGAAAGAAGCCAGAATAATGGTTGAAAGTTATATTACTAAATCATCCACAAGAAACATAAAAATAAATTATATGGAGAGTATTAAAGGTAAGAGTAAATTAAAGTTTTGTATTTTGAGAAAACATTGTGTGACACATGGGTGATGTATAGAGCTATGCAAACATGGCAAATCAAATAGGGTACTGCTAGCCGCAAAATTCAACTAGGGGTAAGATAAAAAAAGACAGCATGTCTGCGGCAGAGCTCTGATATCCTGTTTACAACTTAATATGAACTAAAAAAGCATCAAAAAAGCGGTTTTCACCAGTTTTTCAATTGACTTTATTCTACTGCAGGAAAAAAAGTTACTCTTACAAGTATGAAAAAAGCGAATGATATACTTATTTTTGGAAATTTAATCGAATTTAAAACATATACAAATATTATTTATCTTACATCTTATCCAAACTTTCTAATAATTTCTCTGAGTAAAGATTGATTTATAAAATTATATTATCAATCTTTTATTATTTTATTTGTATTTTCCTTTTTAAAACAAATAACAATTCTATAAACTAATGCTGCCTCTAATACACAAATCGTTTCCGTCACACCGCTAAGGTCAAATAATAGTAAATATGATTCAGCCGCCTATTCATAAGGAATCATAAATAAAATGGCGGATAGAATGTGAAATAATCAATAACTAGAAACAAAATGCCGGCACAGCTAAGGATTATTGACTAAATTTGGCAATTTTGGAGGTTGTATCTTCAGATTGTTTGATTATTGACTCTATCAGAGTATTATTACCCTAATATAAAAAGTAGTGGTTTTTTTATGTCTAAAGCATAAGATTTCGATAGCTAATGAGCCTATAAAGTTTCCAGGGAAGCTTCACTTAAGTCCATGTATTGTTTTAGGATAATTTATTTTTATATTTAAGTCCTAGGATAAGGAGCGCAGCTGCTAATGTTAGTAATTTACAACCAATTTTTTTCATTAAAATTAGTGTAACACTATTTCAAGGGGGCTTCTGAATCCTTCTCTTGGAGGGAGAAAGTTAGTCGGTATTTAGTGCTTATTTTGGCTATGTGGTCAAATGTTTTGGTAAAGTCTAGCTGTCTATAATTCTAAAACGTAAACTAACAATTTGTAAAGGTGCAAATTAAAAAGGCGGAATTTTTGTATTTCTTTTTTTACTTATATGATTGTAATTGATGTAAAGTAAAACTACTTGTCAATTGCAAATGTAATTTTATATTTGTCTTTTTGTGTGAAAAAATCACGCAACCTTCACATTTAAAAATTTCATGAAACTTGGTGAAAATATGAAGAATATATTTGATCCCTGAAAATTTCAGCCTTCTATCTTTTATAGGAGCTGAGAAAATCACATTTGCCCCACTTCGTGACTGACGTACAGACGGACGGACGGACATTTAGAATTATATAGTATCTTCGCTACTAAAAACTAAAAATATGAAATAAAATTTTTCTTGATTTTGTTTTGATGAAAATTATCATAAATTACCATGATAATAAATTTTAATCCAAGAAAAATCACAAAAGAATTTTAATGAAAAGGGGATTAACTAAAAGCTTTTGGCTTCCCTCAAAAATAGATGGAAGTTTATGCTAAATGATTTGTAAATGTACCGTTTCTATACTTTACTTTGACTCTAAGTGCAAAGAAAACGTGTAAGATAATATATTTGATGGTTCTATTGGATTTGGAATCAAACATTTTATCATGTTTAATGTTTATTGTATTACACTGCTCTATAGTAAAGTTTTGCCCGATATCCATTCGTATTTTTTGAGCTTCGCTTCTTATGGATGTTGTCATCCTTATTTAATGTATGCATTAGATTCAGTTTTAGGTTATAAAATAAGTTTCTGTTGTGCATTTTGCCTTTACTATCAACCCACCAAAATCAAGTCAATTTGTTACATAAATCAACACATACAAACACATACACATGTTGATAATACACTACATTTATATTTATAGACCTAACACTGTAATGTTAAAAAAGCAAATAAAAATATTTTAAAAAAGACGTTAATTATCCAATGGAAAATTGAAATTTTTTGAATTTTCAAACTTTATAGATAAAACATTAACGTTTAATCAAAATAAGATAAAATTACTCAAGTAAAGGGGGCTTTTTTTATATAATTCTACAAATGCAAGGTCAAGAGATTAACTTTTCTGTAATAGTGTTAGTTCAATATTGAACATGTAGTATCTATCTATAAGTTTTATCTCTATTACAATGTCACCCACATTTTGTATACATAATATTTTATTATAAAAGTTGAGCTATACTGCATGCCATAGTATTATTTTGAGTAGCGCAGCTACTCTTTCAATCATGTCTCTTCCTCCAACCTAAATCTAAAAAATGTTCTTTTTAAAGTTTGTCATATATTACTAAACTAACCAACTTATTGTTTGTTTTATTTCAGTTAAGCTTTGCCTAAAAAGTTACTATGTCCTTATTCGTTGTTGACTTTTATTGGATTTTGATTGGTTGCTTGATTTAATTAAGTGAAAAATGTTTCTAATACTAATTGTAATATACAGAAGGGGTAAATTTGTGTATCATTAATTGTAATGTACATCATTTTGATGAATAGAATAATGAAAATGCCGAAATTACTATGTTTGAAACCTTAATGCTAGTTTGAATAAAATATATGTTAACGGACAAAATTGTCCTCGGTATAATACTTGTCGCTTGTTTAGTATTCAATTTTGAAAATGCACCATTTTATACATAATTATATGTCAGTGTGATATAAACAAGGATGATAACATCAATAAAAGCGAAGCTATAAAATGGTATGACATACAAACATTAACTCTTATAGATTTTCAGAACTGGATTTACAAAATTAAATATAAAAGTTTTGACAAAAAAAAACGTATATTTGTTGCAAAACTTCTTTGATATAGAATTCTGTTTAAGGACATATTGATATTTTTAGGACTTGATTATGGAGATGCTTCGCTTGTAATATAGTATCTTATTGTAATAGGAATCAGTATTCAAAAAATCAGATCAATCGGATGATTATATCACATAAAAATTGTTGTTAAAAAAGTTAAGAATCAACATAATTAAAATGGACGTACGGACGTTCGCTTTCTAAATCATACCAACCTACAGCAGGAATTATCATACAAAGTTTGAAATCGATAGGTCAATTCTAACATGCCTTAATTTAACGAAAAAAGCTATCCGTTACGTACAGACGTATGGACCGACCTTTAATGAAAAGCTTTGCTAAACTAAAACCGGAAAAGTTTACGTATTTATTAAATACTTATATTAAAGTAATGGGATGTCCGTGTGAGTGTCTAAATGCTTGTACAAAATTATCTCACTTAATATGATATACTTAAAGTCTAAAATTAAGGTGTTAAATCATAAACGGTCTTGAGACATTAAAGGTTTTTTTTCTATCTCATTTCTGTGTGTGAAAGATAGAGGGCTATAACTAAGCTAGTGACTATTAAAATATAGGTATGACATATAATTGAGTGTTGGAATTTATTTGGTTCCAGGACAAACGCAGGAGTCCCAATCGTCGGAGTGGATAAACGCAGGAGTGTTAAAATATTAATTTAATTAAGTATTTCCATACAGATTAGGTCGGGTTAAGGTATGAATGTATAAATAAGCCCCTCGCAGGGGCTAGGCATTTAAAAAACCTAAAAGATGGTCTGAAATAGGTTAGGATAAGTGTCCACTCTTGCTTTATCTACTCTGACGTTTGGGACTCCTGCGTTTGTCCTAGAACCATTTTTTGAACATCTTCATCCTGGCGGGCACAGGATGCCAGCAAACGATATTTAAATATTAAAAACTATAAAATGCTTGAGAAAGGTTTCGTGATTTTTTCTCTTCAGACAGCTATTATTGATTTCAACAAATGCTATTAGTATTCAATCTCCTTGTCCGTATTCTTATACATAATTAATTTATGCTTCGCTACTTATGGATGTTGTTGTTTTAATGTATACTAACAAAGTACGGACATTTACATTAATAAAGTATACTCACAGTGCATTCGAAGGTGCTTTGACTTTTGTGTCAGAACCTAAATTGGGACATGGTGCATTTCATTACCCTAGGTTAGGTAACTTCATTTCACTAAAATCTAAAATGCAGTCGTTATATGAGAAAATTAGAATTTTTAAAATTTCAAGTTCAATTTCATCCCCTAGGAGTTACCGCATAATCATGACAAGAAAAGCAAAGATTATTTATTAAAAATTTTGAACAAGTTTGCTTTTATGAAGTCTTTCATAAAACCTCTCTATATATGATTTATTTAAGGCTGAATTTCCGAGATTTTAGCAAAGCAATTGATAAAATGACCATGAATAAACTCCCTTCAGGAGTGGTTTTATGAAGAACTTTATAAAAAACAAACTTGTTCAAAATTTTAAATAAATAATCTTTGCTTTTCTTGTCATGATTATGCGGTAACTCCTGGGGGATGAAAATTGAACTTGAAATTTTCAAAAATTTTCTCAAAAACGGCTGCATTTTAGATTTTATTGAAAAGTGAAATTAAGTTACCTAACCTAGGGTAATGAAATGCACTATGTCCCAATTTAGGTTCACAAAAGTCGAAGCACCTTTGAACGCACTGCGTATTATATGTACATGTGTTAGAATATTAATAATTTATGTTACTTTTCAACTAACCTTTTTGTCATCAAAACTTTACATTTTGTCAAAACTAGCGGTTACGCCCCTAGCATCCAGGTAGGCAGAAAAATAGCCTAAACCATTCCAATGGTAAACTTAAAATTAAATACCCTAAAACCATCCCAAGTAAAGCTTTTCTATCTATTATGTAATCGTTATCGCTAGTTCTCTAGGTAGATAGGGTTAGAGATAGAGAGAGAGAGGGAGAGATAGTTATATTTTTGGATTTATGGAGATTTTTCTTGGGAGGGTGGTGATAACCTTCCCAAAATAGTTATAAAACTCCCCAGGACTTATGAGAAGCTACACTATAAAGGAGAACTATATATGTTTAGCGGTTAATGAGATACTTCGGTACACACAGAATGACGGGCAGATATTCAGAGATCATTCAACTCTATTATAAGGATATCATTTGACATTACTTTTTATATTAAAAGGCTATAGCTGCAATGCTTCTTTTATAAAAAAAGATCCATTCCTAAACAATTATACAACAATACAACCAATGAAAATGTGTAGCCAAAAGGAAATAATAACCTTTTAATATTAAATTTTCATTTATACTCCTCTTAATTTCTTCATTTCATCTACATCCAGCTTATATCAACAATAAAATTAATTAGGAAAAAAATCACAAAACCTATACGTATTTTCAGCTGTCGTTGGGGGGCAACACATAGCTAATTGAAAATAAATATTTCATATGGATTTAATTTTTAATATTACTATAATTTGCTAAATAATTTTGAATTTTATTATTCAATTTTTGCAAGAATGTATAGCATCCATTTGTATTGAATGAAAGTAAATAGTTGGTTATGTATACAATACAAAGCATTAGGAGAAAGGGATTATAAACTTCTCATTTTCATTGGTTTCTTTACCTTAAAGATAATACTGTTTAAATTCAAAGCAAAACGATCTTTGCTAGTCTGTATATTCGCAAGGATGAAGTTTAAAATCTCGCTTTTTGTTTTACAGTTTTTTAAACTCTAATTCAACATAAAATAAAATTAACTTAGGCTTTGTTTCTATGAATGAGGTTATTTTTTTCTCGTATTTTCCATAAAAATGTTTGTAACCGTTTAGTCAAATGCGCTAATTAAGTCAAACTGGTCCTAATATATTATACATTTGGTCAAAATTAAGAACAGTTTGACTTAATAAGCGATGACTAAATGGTTACATACAACTTTACGGAATATCCGCAGAAAAATTACCACCTTTTTTCATATGTTACTAATTTTGAGATATATTGTAAAAAAATATCTTGTCCTTTTTTCATAGTTACTGCCTCTTTTATTTATTCCTTTATTACAGATGCAATATACATCCCTTTTAGGCACACAGAAAGAATATAAAAGTAAAGATATGTTTGTCCATGCAAATAAAAAATAATATTGGTCTCTTTATACATATACAATAAGTATACAAAACGAAAATAAAGGATATTTAAACAAACAATTTATTTGAATCCCATTTTTAGGTTGCTCAAAAATGAATTTGATTTCAAGCAGCATCTAATTATCAGGGAAAAGGGAATGTAATTCTTACATACAATTCTAAAGAAAATTTCCCCACAATCCCCTTCTCTTTTTTCTCCCCTTCTTACCCACTCCCCTTCAGTTACGTCAAAAACCAGTAATACTCCAACTTTACTCAAACAAAATATTAAATATTACGGCATTTTCAATTGGAATAAATTGGCTGAATAGAATCCCTGTCTAATCATAAACATTAGTGATTTTATTTTGTTAAATGGTTTTTTAATAATCTAATAATTAAGAAATTCATGGTCTTTTCACGTTTTTAATTAAAAAAGCACATAAACACAAAGGTTGTGAAATAAAAGGGATAATAAAAGCAAAATATTATTTTGACTAACTTAAAGTCGGAAAATCTTTATTAAACAGCGGAACTTCATGGTATTATTTAGCGCTCCAACATTAATAGGGGCAGAGATAACAGAGCGGTCCCTCCTCCAAAATATATAGGTCAAGAAGGGGGCTCGATTGTTAACATATAAAATTTCTTATTATTTAAGGAGTAAATTACAAAATGTGTAACGATGAATAACGATGCCGTGGTTTCTGAGATAGGATGTAGGAGGGGGGGGGGGGGGTACTTTACCCCATTCCTTCCACAATAGTGATTTTTTGAGAACTCCTCCCCCCCACACCGAAATAGTGTTAAATGTACAAATACCTATATTCTAAAACAAAAGTTTTTCATAAACTGTATACTTACCGGCTGTATGTGTTAGATGCTATAAAACTTTCTTTAATTGTTAACTATTAATCTTCCCAATGTAATTATCATATCTGTACAACCCTGACGTATAAGCAAAGAAAAGTTTTTTTTTCTCATGTATGCATAAATATGTTTTCCCAGTGCATACCCACAAAATAAAGGCATTTGATGCTATTATTTAGAAAAAAAAGTTTTTCTGGCATTTATTGTAAAAAATGTTTCTAGATGACAATATGGCGTAGGAATAGTTTTCTTTAATATTTTACTACATTTATATCATTTTATTGTTTGGAAACGAAGTATAGAATATTTCTTATTTCTTTAATTCTAAATAGAATGAATTAAGTGTTTAAAATCTCGTTGGTATATTTTTTTTCATAGCTGAACATAAAAAAAAACAATGGCAATCTTGTTTATTTTAAGCTAATTATATGAAAAAAGTTTACAAACCACGTTAAAAATACAATTTAACTGAAATACGAAAAAAGTATATGCTTACATTTTAAAATGAAAGACTAAAGACTTCTCTTTTATGAACATTATTAATTACAGAAAAAAATTACTCTTCCCTTAAAACACAGACAAAACGATGACAACTTCCAATAAAGCTAAGCTCTGAAATGGTTTGACAAACGAACATTAACACTTGTAGAGTGCCAGAACTGAATAAGCAGAATATAGATAAATAAGTTTATATAAAATTTTAAGTAAATTTACTACAAAACTGCTTAAATTGCTACGCTTTCTTAATTTTATGTTATAGGAATCATCATGCAAAGCTTGAAATTGATTGGATAATTCTAACGTGTCTAAATTAACTAAAAGGGCTAACCGTTACCGACGGACCTCGTAAGGACAAAAGTACTGACACACCAACTCTAATTGTAGAAAATCTTCGCTTTTATACACTTGACCATCCCTTTAATAATATCTAACACTGCAACTGCACTGCAGGTTCAACATTTTAAGGGTCAAGGATATTTAAATAATGTTGCAAAACAAGAACAAACTGAATGAATCGAGATAAGTGAGAACAACATAAGCAGGAATAAGGGATAGGAAACCTGGCCATTAATTAGGTCCCGGCCTAGATTCTAAAGGGATATTGCAACTTTTACAAA
Source organism: Acartia tonsa (assembly GCF_053477335.1). Lineage (NCBI taxonomy): Eukaryota > Metazoa > Arthropoda > Copepoda > Calanoida > Acartiidae > Acartia > Acartia tonsa. The sequence continues at coordinate 43,188,486 of NC_137264.1, read as the reverse complement.
TTCCTATCAAACTGGCGGACGCTCCCAAGTACCTATCACTCTGAACCAATAAGAATCGGCCTGTTTTGTATCAACCAATCACCAATTGGCGGAAATTTTAGAAGCAGACAATTCTAGAAAAAATAATGATTTGTCTGCTACTAAAAAATAAATATAAATGGTGTTAGATCACATTAGCTTAATTATTAAATCTGCTTCGAGTTTAACATTAAAAAAGGGCCATATAGAAAAAACAAAAATAACGGGATAATTTTTTGGAAAGAAGGTATCTACGAATTTTCATTGGGTAGTTTATAAATTAGATGTTGTATTTTGAATTGTAAAAATTTAATACGGAATTGATACAACAACTTAACCCTTATATTTGTACAATACAACACAGTACAAATCTATCATTACATAATAGTATCCAAAGAACTTGATAGAATGTTACCCAAGTGCATATTAATTTATTTATTTTGAATCTTAATTAGCAATGAAATTTTCAAATAAAATTTTTACTCATTAATAAAAATGCAAATAATACAAACTAAAATCTGTCTGAGGGAAACCCAACGATAGCTTTCTGACAGTTCAAATTACCAAAGTAAAAGATAAAAAAATTTTGGGAGAGAAAAAACTTCATTTTAACAAAAGCCATTAATATATAGGTTTATAAAAAGTTATGTTTTTTACTTTAAACTAGCTACCTGAATTTGATTCTATACTTTATCTACACAACCACACACACAGCTTTTTCATTAGCGTTTATAATGAGTTACTGCGCCATCCCAAAACTGGTTTATTAGGCCTAGGCTTGAAATAGGCCTGAAATAATATTTTCCTATGTTTCCCATCCCTTATCCCTGAACATAAGTTATTATTGGAAAGGTGTTCTAATTAAAAAAATTGCTTACTAATTTGAAATCTTCTAGGACATTTTAGTAACTTTAACAAATCTGTCATTTGTAGGTCAAATTATAACCTCTAACTGAAATGGTTAATTGTAATTAAAATTCCTGTCACTAGCTACTATGAAATACTTTAAATCGTCCCATTTTTTAGATTTTTAACACGAGTAAAACGTTTGATTGTCAGAAAGAAAGATGTTTAGGTAGTTGATTAATGAAATAGTATATTAGTAAGATTAATACAGAGCATTTTTAAATACTTTTAATTGTTAGACATGTTAGTTTTAGTTGAATTCTCATCAATATTTTAAAATGTTCATATTTGAGTATAAATACCAGAGTAAATAAAGAAAACTGCTGACTATGCAGTGGAAAAAAGGAATTCTAATTTCAACCCTCTCTGGGTTTTAACACCTCACAAATCAAACAATATATATTTTTCTGGTTGTCAATTAGTGTCATAAATATTTTATTTACTGATAAAACTGTTATAATACAAAAACATTGTGCAAAGGTATAGCACTCTCAAAACAGGTTTTGATGAAAAAGAAAAGAAAAATTAAAAATTTGATACAGTAGGATAAATATAGCTATGGATTCAAGAACTTGCTTGCATACATTTGACGGTAGTGAGGGGAAGAAGACTAGCTAACTGAAGATACTTAATTAAAGCTACTTGTTGATACATAATGATGTAAATAGACAAAAATGCCCACTCTCCCTACATCCCACTTTAGTATGTTAAATGTCTTTTTATTTAAGAAAAAAAATAGGTTTTGTATGTGAATGTGTTTTACTTTACAGGGTAACCCCTTAGAGCTAGTGATAGGAACACCGGCGGGGTCTAGACTTTAAAAAACTACCCCCTGATTTATTTTTTTTTGTTAAATACAAGGGGTTTTGTGCTCACTAGGCAATTTGATGGAAAGCACAGTAAAAAATTTAGATTTAACATAAAAAAATTCGTTTTATTAGACTTTATGTTTTGTGTCTAGTTCTATGTCAGTGAGAATATAATAAGAATATTCTACAACTTTTGTGTTCCTTGTTGGAAAATTCTGTGTAGATATGGATATGGCTTATCCAGGGTTTATTTTTCAGTATCGAAGCTGCTCAATACATCGGTTCATCTAACTTCTCATATTACACTAGGGGCTGCGCACTAAAATCGCCCTAAATCGTCGTAAGATTTTTTTAAAAATCAAATAAACTAGAACCAAAGAAAAATTTTTCTATTTAGAGGTTAACGAAGTCTAAACATAAACCTAGATATTGTACTTAATATCTCCTATAATATATGTAAAGTAGTAAGGTATTTTTGTCTAAAGCTTAAGTCTACTGAACTGACGAGGTTTTTCATTTGAGATATGCTTTACTTAGGTCATAGGATGGTTTTAGGCTCTTTTATTTTTTGTTTGAAGGAATAAGTTAGTTTTAGGCTGTTTTTTTACCCATTCTATACCCTTTTGGATAGACTCTAGATAATAGGGACGAAACTTCTATTATGATAAAAAATTTGTGCACGCCATCTGCATAATTTATTCTATAATACATATTCCGTTTGTTCGACTATCTAAATCAGTTTGGCTTCACGTTTATTAATGTTATCATCCTTGTTTGAAATATTACCTTCATCCCTTACAGTATATATGCAAATAACATTATTCACAAGTTCAAAACTTTTATGACACTTACAATATCAAAACAAGGATAAGTATGTCATTATTCAGCTCAACTCAGAGAGAGAGAGAGAGAGAGAGAGAGAGAGAGAGAGAGAGAGAAAGGCTATTTTTCTACTAGTTCTCAAAGTTTTATATTAACATTTTCTTATTCGTTCATTTAAAAACTTTTGGGGACTTTAATGAATTTTGATTGGTTGGTTTATTAAATTGAGTGTCAAAACGTTTCAACCTCTAATGGCTTGTGTATTAACATTTGGGATTTCATCGATTTATCAACCATTGTCTTGTCCCTTTAGTTAGATACCCGAGCTCAACTACATACCAACAAACAATTATTTTATTAAAATCTTATTCTTCAGTAAAATATGATTATTTAGCAGAATGTAATCTTAAAGAATTAAAAAGCTATAGGCAAATCGTTTTTTGCTAGACATATCTTTATACAAGGGATACCAGCCTCTCTGTTTGATCTAAGAAATCTCGCTAACCGCTTGACCAATATAATTTTGCTTTATATTGAACTCAAAGATCAAATGAGGGTTTTAGGTGATTTTGAGGCAGGTACCTTAAACCTCCCGGTAAAAATAATAAAAAAATCCTCCCTTAAATGTGTTTCCTTCAAATGGGGTTGGCACCTAGCTATTAGAAAGAAAATGATTCATAGATAAGTTTTTATAGTTTTGTTTTAAAGTTCGAAGACTAACCAAAAAGTCACTTAAGGACTGAATTATAATTTTAGCTACAATGATAATTGCGCTCTTCTTTAATACTTTTGTCAGACCTTTAAAATTCTATTAATTTTTGGGTTGAAAAGTTAAAATAGTTTTTATCTATAAAAAGTGTATTCAAATGTCTATATTTAAGGTCTAGGCTAAGGTTTTACATTTAAGAATTGAACTTAGCTGATGCAGACTTTGTAAAACATTAGAAAAACCTTTCCGTTCATCAATATTGTGGTCTTGAATACGTAATTATCCTTTATATATATACTTATATTTATATTAGAAATAGACAGAGTATAGATAGATAGCATAGGATATTAGTAAGATATCTATAATACAAAGTAGAATGATGTCTGTCCGTCCGTCCGTCTGTCCCTTAAGATCTCGGTAACCACTGAACCGGTCGGATTCTACTCTTCAGGGAATATACCTTTTGGTCCTGTGGTGGTTTTAGGGTTTTTTCTTGGGGGGTGGGACACCCCCCCCACATTTTATTTTTTACGAATTTTGCGAATTCGCTTTTTATTCGCGAAAATTTGCGACCCATTCGTATTTTTTTCCCGCTGTTAGGTAATAGAAGATGTAATTATACCTATTGGGGCAAACCCCTAGTATACTAACCAAGCATATTTTCATTGATAGAATAACAAAGCGAGTATAAGATATTTTCTCTTATTCAATTGAAACCAATTAATATCCGGTGGATTAGAACCGGTTCTCATCCATACGAAAAAAATTATGTCTTTAATCGAAGTATATCCAGTTTTCTACGAATATAAAAATGTACATTAGTAAGATTAAACCCAGTTTTTTAGCTCGTGCCTCCGGCATCTCGAGACTAAAATAAACTGGTTTTAATTTTATAATTTTACATTTTATATCAGCGGAAAGCTGTTTATAATACGATGCAAAAAAAAAATATTATTTCATTTTATAACACATAAATATAGTACAAACAAAAAAGGCATCAAATATTGTATTCAAATGTTTTATCATATCATTATTAAATTCCACACACAAAAGATCCTTTTGTTGTGAGGCAAAATTTATATTTTAGTTCTAATAAATCGTTTATCATTTTACTAGATGAATGTTTTCGAGGTATTTCTCTTTTTATTTGTTTACTTGATTTTCTTTTCAGGTAAATAATTCTATTTTTAAATTCATCAATCATTTTCATTGATGGGTAAATAAAATTTTCAAATTTAAAAAAGTAAATAACAAGTACGATTATAGACATTTTTAATAATTTTTGTTGGAAACAGTGTATAGTGTCCAAAAAAATTACGTCATACAATACAAATAACCAATGATATGCCAGTATAAATTGTAAATGACCATTAGAAACTTATAATTTGGCCTATCATTGGTCATTTATATTGTACGACGTCATTTTTTATTGGTCACTATATGCGGTTGTTTTTGTTGTACTAATTATTTTTGAAGTAGTAGAAAATTACTACGCCTCTTTTTACACCGACAAACGTACACAGGAGGCTTATCTTTAGTAAATAGGAGTAGATTTCATTTTACCGTTGGACAATTTTTTTTTCTTTTCAAAATAAACATTGGATAAAAAGCAAATGTAAATTTGATAAATCATCTGAATCTGAATATTGTTTTATCCTAGACCATACTTTTCCCTTTCATATGCCCCCTAGTGCGTTTGTACCCTAATGAGTTTGTCTCCTAGTTTGTTTGTACCCTAGGAAGTTTGTCTCCTAGTATGTTTGTACCCTAGGAAGTTTGTCTCCTAGTATGTTTGTACCTTAGGAAGTTTGTCTCCTAGTATGTTTGTACCCTAGGAAGTTTGTCTCCTAGTATGTGTGTACCCTAGGAAGTTTGTCTCCTAGTATGTTTGTACCCTAGGAAGTTTGTCTCCTAGTATGTTTGTACCCTAGGAAGTTTGTCCCCCTTGTGCGTTTGTCAGTGTACCATAGTCTATGAAAAAAACTTAAATAATAGCATGTGTAATATATAATAATGCTATAGCTTTCAGGGGCGTCCAAGCTTTTTTATTTGGGGGGAGGGTAAAATTTTAAAAATAAAAATTGGGGGGGGGGGGTAATCTTTATTTCATAGAGGTATTTTTTATTTGGGGGGGGGCTAATCACCCCTTTACCCCCCCCCCCCTTGGACGTCTATGATAGCTTTATCTAGTACTTTTATTTTTAGGTCTCATTTAATATGATAATAAATATTTGAATACAATTGTCTTTAATTAAAATTTCCAGGCCTAAATATTGATCATGGTTAGCCTCATAATTATCACCAGCATCAGGATGTTTGTCTCCTAGTATGTTTTTACCCTAGGGAGTTTGACTTCTATTATGTTTGTACCCTAGGAAGTTTGTCTCCTAGTATGTTTGTACCCTAGGAAGTTTGTCTCCTAGTATGTTTGTACCCTAGGAAGTTTGTCTCCTAGTATGTTTGTACCCTAGGAAGTTTGTCTCCTAGTATGTTTGTACCCTAGGAAGTTTGTTTCCTAGTATGTTTGTACCCTAGGAAGTTTGTTTCCTAGTATGTTTGTACCCTAGGAAGTTTGTTTCCTAGTATGTTTGTACCCTAGGAAGTTTACTCCCTACTGCGTTTGTCAGTGTACCATAGTCTATGAAAAAAACTTAAATAATAGCATGTGTAATCTATAATACAAAGTAGCTTGATGTCTGTCTGTCTGTCCGTCCGTCCATCCGTCCGTCTGAAGCTTAAGATCTCGGGAACCACTGAACCGATTGGATTATACTCTTCAGGGTATATACTTATTGGTCCTGTAGTGGTTTTAAGCTATTTTCTTGGGGGGGTGGGACACCCCAAACCCCCCCAAAAATGAAAATTTCCCCCCAAAAATAAAAAATTTTTTTCGTATTTTTTTCTAATTTTAATGTTTTTTAAGTTTTTATATAATTTTATATAATTTTATATATGTTTTAAATTTTTTATATCTTTTTATATTTTTTTATACTTTTTTATACTTTTTTATATTTTTTAAAAAACATTAGAAAAGAGAAAAAATTCGAAGGGTTTAGAAAATATAAATTAATATAAATAAATATAAACGGTTATAACAAGTTATAAAGAGTTATAAAATGTTATAAAGAGTTAGAAAATACAGAAAATATCTAAAAAAAAAATGTAAAAGAAAAAATTTTAATTCTCCCCTGAACCGTTAGGGAAAAAGCCCCTAGAGGCTAGGGGAGAAGCCACTAGTATATAATAATGTTATAGCTTTATCTAATACTTATATTTTAGGTCTCATTTAATATGATAATAAATATTGAATAAAATTGTCTTTAATAAAATTTTCTGGCTTAAGCATTGATCTGATCATGGTTAGCCTCATAATTAGCACCAGGGGGGTTCTGTGTGATTGTATGTGTAGGTTTATGTCTGTATGTTTGAAGATAGATATATAATAATCTGTATATCATAAAAGTGAATTTCGAGCAGACAAAATTTGGACGATTTAATTTCCCGAAAGTAAGCTTCGTCCTAGGAAGTCAACTATTTGCAACTGAATCATGATTAAACAAAAAAACCTGCCATTTCGTACAAATTTTTTTTACACCTTCCAACCAATTATAATGCCAGATTATGCTCTCATTGGCCCAATTTACTAAGTAGGGATCTAGATCTACTATACCTATTCTTTGAAGGATTTAACTAATGCAGTATCTAAACCAAATCCTAATATCTGTGTGTTGGTATGATGTTATAAGCGTAGCAATTCTATACATTTATATAGACTATTTTGTAGATATGTTAGTTGTAAAAGCTATATAGCTAACAACATTAATAATCTACGAGTTATTATTTAAAAACAAAAAAAAAAAAACAGATGTACAAAGACTTTATATACTTGATTATCTCATGTTCGATTCCTAAAATGCTACTTGTAAACATTAGAGTCCTTGTAGATATAAGTATATGTACACAAAAGACAAAATGATTGGAGGGTATAGATGTTCAGTTTTGATTAAGACCTTATGCAGAATTATCTTCTTTAAACATTGCTGAAAAGCAAAAATAAATCAATGGATAACTTTTTTTGTTTGTTTAACATTTTTGGAAATAGTCCCTTTCGTGGCAACGCCCCTTTTTCTTTTAGCTTTATAAAGAAAAAGTATCAAAAATTTATTTGGAAGGGAGGGGGGAAGTCGACCATCCCTCTATTTTAAATTTTTCTTGGGATGATGAGGGAAACATCCCCCAAAATAGTTATAAACCTTCCAGGATCCATGAGAAGCTACCATGTAAAGGAGAACCATAACGGTTCGGCGGTTAGCGAGATCCTTCAGTACAGACAGACAGAGATCCTTTTTTTATAAGGACTATGTTAATTATATCAATTAAATAAAAGTAGCCATCGATGACTTAAAATTGACAGGGATACATAACTGAAATGTTTTTTTATCTAATCTTTACTACTTACTCTATGGCTAGAAGGTGCATACATAATATTAGCCATTTCACCACATTTTAGGATAGGCTTAAATAAACATATGGAGCAACGAACCTTCTTTTAACCAATAGATTTCCTTATAAAAAGTAACAGGATCTTTGTATGTCTGTCTGTCTGTACCAACTGATATCTCGATGACCACTGCACCGATATGTTTCTCCTTTACAGGGTAGCTTCTCATAGGTCCTGAGAATTTTTATAACTATTTTGGGGGAGGGAACCACCACACCGCCCTCCCAAGAGAAATTGCAACAAGAAAAAAATTCCCCCCCTCTCAAGTGCCTTTACAGGCCTCAATGGGCGCGCCACTATCATCTAGAGGCTCTATATTCGAAAGGATATGGAAGTGCATAAAAATAACATAAAACCATACACTGACTTTATAAAAAAATAAAAAATAAGAAGCTTCATGGCAAAGGAGGACCATATCGGATCAGTAGCTAGTGAGATCCTTTGCTACAAACTAAAAAATTCTTACTTCTATATATTATAGAATATAAAACAAGCTAGCACAATTTGGTCTATAAGCAGCGCAGCAATAACAAGTGTATATAAATTCGATAAAAATATAACAGTGAGGTATTATATTCTATAATATAAATAAGTAAGGCTTTTTTTGGCTGAATCTAAAGATATCAGAAATTGTTGATCTGAATAAGGTGTACTTTAAGAAAAAATTAGTAGAAATAGCAATAATATTTTATTGAAAATAATTACTATTCAATAAATAAATCTAAATTTGATTTATAAAAACTCAAATAATTTGAGTTTTAGTCATTAAGAATGTGCTATTAGTATATCTTAATCACTAGATACAGGGAATCACATAAAAAAAACCTGCTTTGAAGATGATTAGTGTCCCTCAACAGATTATGACATCATACGATAAAATAACCAATAAGAGGCCAGCATAAACTTTACCATTTGTCAATTACAGTGTATACTGGCCTCTCATTGGCTATTCTATCGTATGTCATAATCTGTTAAGGGACTTTAATCATATTCTCCTGCTTTGTAAGTTTTTGTTTATTCAAAAACTTATATTTCCAATTTGCTAATGCTCTTTTTAACTATCTCTATTTAAAATCTCGTGGTGCTCAGATTTAAATCATGGTCATCAAATTTTAAAATTTCCAAAATTTTGTTTATTTTGTAACATAAAAAGGTAAAATTTCTTTTAATCAGCATATGTACCATCACCCACCCCCCCCCCCTTCTCGAAAAATCACAAGTAAACGTTTTAATTTGGCAACCTGTTATGCAAATTTGTTACCCCTATGGTCTAGGCATTTGTGTGTTTAGAAACAGACTTAGGTAAATATGTTCTTTGAAAAACAGCAAAAAATTCTGGAACATTAAATAAAGTTGAATAATATTGCAAACAGAATCAATTTAATACATTTTGTGACTTTAATAACAGGTTTAGAACAAGTTTTACTAATTCAGATTTTAGCAAAGTTTTAAAACTCTATGACATCAAATTAAAATTAATTTTTACAAAGAAAAGTGAAAGCTGTTTCCATGCTTGTATGTACGTTTACTGGACAAATACTAATAAAACCTCAAGCTTAACTAGTTTTAAACTCTAGCCAATGAGTGCTCAACATTACAAAATCTGACCAATCAGAGATGGTGCTACAATTATAAGTCAACAAGAGAAAAGTTTTAAAAATCTAACTAATCACTGAAATGTTTTAGAATTATAATTCAATTACATATAAGAATTTGTGTTAAGGACAGAAAACTGGAAAATTGTCTAACTTTTTAAAATGGCTGAATGGCAGAAACATTCTTGAAAGAGCAAATATTAATGTTTAACAAATATTGAATATTATTTGAATATACACGTTAATACATCAGATAAAACAGTGTTAATAACAAATAAAATAAAATTCCTTCCCTTGTTGAAAAACTTTTTAATATTGTATTTGTTAATTAATCATAGTGAAAAAGTATAACAGCCCTCTCTAATTGCAATTGTTTGTCTGTCTGTGTAAATGTCTGTACCGAAAGATCTAGTTAACCGCTGAACCGATATTGTCTTGGTAACAATGTGTGTATGTTTCCTTGTCTAATTCCATTTCATTAAAACCATTTTTTTCTTATCATTAAGTCAATCGAAGACGACTTTTGTGCTGTCTGTGAACGCGGCATACTCCCTTGAGCGTCCCAAACAAACAAAGCTTCATTCTTTTGGTTATATTCAAGCGATTGCCATGTTTGGTTGTGAAAATTCATGTATTGTCAATTGATTTGATATGTGTGTTAGCGCTGCTTAGATTCCCTCCAGTGGCGTGCGAAGCACTTTGTCTAGGGGGGGGCATTTTGAAGATTTTGTAAAATTTTGCCCCCCCCTAAAGCAAAGTGCCCCGGGGGGGCACTTTGCTTTAGGGGGGGGCATTTTGATTATATATACTAACTTTAAATAAGGGCGTTTTAAGGGGTGGGATTATTTGATTATGGGCCTTCTAGTCCTTATCCCTTCTTCCCCATCCCTTCCCCCATCCCTATTTCCCATTTATATCCCCCATCTCTTCTCCCCTATCCCTTCTCCCCACCCTGCAATGACCGAAGGGAAGGGAGCTAGAAAGCATCTTTGAAAAAAAAGTACAGAAGATAATTTAACCTTCCCCCCCCCCCCCCCACCACAAAACATTTTTTTATGGGTGGAAGTGGATGTTATAAAATCTCAACAGGAAGGATGAATAACCCCATTAAAAAATTTTTTTTGGGGGGGGAGATATAAACACTCATTTTGGAAATAATTTACTTAAAATTTACCTATTATGTAAAACTGATTTTAAACAAGGATGACAACATCTATAATTAGCAAAGCACACAAAAAAACATTAATAAGAATACAGACAAGTAGATTTAAAGATCATCTGTTGAAATCAATATATATTTTAGATAGAAAAAGTCACAAATCCTTTTTTCTGTATGTTGTGTGATGACAGTCAAAGTAAATTACATACTGGATGCTTGAAACAGCAAGAATTTTTTTTTTTTTAATCTTATAATTCCCCAAAAAATTATCGTTCCATAAAAACCAAAGATATAAAGAAAATTACTTGTCCTTTCATCTACAGATATAAAAATCTCTTAGAAATATGGAAAACTTTGGGGTATAGTTTCTTTTGGAGCAACGCCTCTCAAAGGGCATTTCGTCGTATTTTCATAGTAGCTTTTAATAGGTTATTCTAGGTTAAAGACAACAAGAGTGGCGTATTTTATCAAGTTAGGAATATAGAGTGTAGTTAGTTTTAAGGGTTTTTAATGAAAATTGCCATAAAAAAACATGTCTTTTTGTAAGGGTATGTACACAAAAAAAATGATAAACTTATCCTGAAAATAATATGACATCATATATAGTTATTCATTTAGACAGACATACAGTGTTGAGAAAAAGGCTTAGATAAATATCAACGCTGTTTTTTTTTATATAAAAAAAACTTTTTAATTAAATATTTGTTGTTTTATAGAAATAAAAACAAAATATACAATGAAATAAAAAGCAGAAACCATTTGGAAGGGCGCGAAGCGCAAATTTTTTCTTTAAATATGCAGGGAGGGAGGGGTTTTTGGGCTATTTATTACACTAGTCCCCAATATTTCATATAAAATTTTCTTATTCGTTGGCTCAACAACTTTGGGGACTTTAATGGAATTTTGATTGGTTGGTTAATTAAGTCGAGTTTCCATACATTTCATCCACTAATTGTAATCTATATAAGGGTAATCATCATTGGGGATGTACAAAATTTCTTTGGTAAAAAGTTTATATTATACAAAATAAAATACTTCCTATTACCTGGTTTGTTATGTTCAGTGAAAAAAGATTATAACCTAATTTCTACACTGATTAGAAAATTTGTTAAGGTTAAATGAATAGTAACTGTCTGGTTGGCGCGAAGCGCCAAAATTTTTTTTTTTTGAGTATTTCTACACTAATTTAAAAATTTGGTAAGGTTAAATGAATAGTAACTGTCTGTTTGGCGCGAAGCGCCAAAATTTTTTTTTGAGTATTTCTTGATCTTTTTTTTGGAAACTGGGATAGTTTTGCTTTTTGTAAGGTAGGGGGCAAAAAGGGGCATTTTTGTTGACCAGGGGGGGGCAAAATGGGGCATTTTTCAACATTTAGGGGGGGGCAGGGGGGGCGGTGGCTAGGGGGGGGCAGGGGGGGGCGTTTTGGTCGCTAGGGGGGGGCGATTGCCCCAAATGCCCCCTTCGGTTCGCACGCCACTGATTCCCTCGCATGCTTTCCTGCTTGATGAGTGTATGTCCTAGGTAAGATTATTTTTCGCGGTGAACGAATATTTGAATTTTTGAATGATTTTTTTAGCAGCAAAACTGATAATTTTGTTTCCTTAAATTTTCATTGAAAAGACCAATTTAAATTGATTTATTTATATGTACGAACGTTTAGACATGTATTTTTAATGATTTTATCTAAAAATTATTAATTTCTATTATGTTTTAGCCGTAAAAAAGCAGATTTTTGACATTTTTCTTTGTTTAATTTTTATTGCATAAGGATTTCCAAAAAAATAATCATTAAAAAACTTATTTCATTCTGAAATGATATTAAAATTATGTATTAATTTTGTTATATTTTTCAGTACCACCAGTTTCATGGAATTCAATAAATTTTCCATTAGTAAACTGTACTAATTTCACTCTGGCAAAGTAAGAGGATGTTCGGTAAAGTAACCCCTCCTCCGAATAAAAAATTTTTACTTGTTCTTCTTAAAACTAAAATGGAATTGTCGTCTACTCTCACCTCAAGTGCCTCTAGTGGCGTTGCCCCTAGTAATATATAAAGTAAGCCATCAGGATGTTTATGCCTCCAATCTAACAAATTTATTTCTTAAGAATTTAATACATCAAATACAGAATGGTATTTTAAATAATGAGTTAATAGAAATTTTATCCCTAATGATATATTAATATTTATTTTATATTATTTAAGCTTATGAAAAAGTCTGATTTGTTAGGATAAACGGTTTTATTATCCTAGGTTTTTTTTGTGCAACGTCATATGGATATGATATCCTTGTTGCAGGGTGAATGACATATTAAAATGTGTAAAGTTTGGAACCCAACTAATAAAACTAATCTATATGAGGATGGAGTGCCTGCCACGATTAAAAGGATGAAAAAAGTATTTATAATGTTCCTTTATAAGAGTAGTAAAAACATTAAATTTTATTTATAAAATGATTCTTGAATTATCAAATCTATATTGCATCGGTATACCTTCACAAAAAAACGCTTTTTTTCTCGCGATGGTTTTAGGTAATGTTAAGTGTAGTCTAGAAGAACCAGGTAAAGTTATAGTGTTAGAAAGTATTTAATATAGTGTTTTAATCTACATAGGTTAAAAATAAGGTGAATGCATCTAATATTCTAATACGAAAGTAACAGGATATCTATGATATGTGTGTAACAAAAGATCTCACTAACTGCTTTTTTGGTATGGTTCTTCTTTACAGTGAAGCTTCTTATAGGCTCAAGTAATATTTTGACTGTTTTGGAGGAGGGCACCTCCATTTTCGAAGGAGAAATCGCCAACTGGAAAAAAAATTTTGAAACAAAAATGGATGGTCACCTCCCCTGGCCCCTCCTCCTTTCTTTCAAGAGATCCTTAGGTCTCAAGGATCGTAGTCGCTAAATAACAATAAAAAGTGATAAAGTATGTTTCGTATTCTTTTCATTCCTGATATTAGCAGAGTAGATGAACATTTTAATGCCTTTTGCATTTTCACACCAGTTCAAAGTGTGAACCATTACTTCTTTCAATTTCACACACATTTCCAAGAAACAAGAATGATAGTATCCAAGATAATTAACCCGCGACTGTTAGCGCATTCGCTCGTCGTCGGGGAGGTGATAAGCTCGAATCTTTGCTTAATACTACGTCATAACTTAAGACGTTAAAAATTGTTCCTAAAGCTACTATGTCAGGTGCTTGACATTAATAGTTAGAGTAGGGGGAATGTTTTGGCCTAAACCAGGCGAAACTCACTACCATGCACAAATGTCGTGCAATCAAAGGGTTATTTGTCTGAAGGGCAAATGGACGCTTTACACCGCAATTCTAAGACGCGGAGTTTCAAGGTCAAGAACCCGTAGCGAAACCAATTCTCCTAAAGGTAATCATCAACCAAGATTTTGTGGATAAATTTAAGACATAAGATCTAATTAAAAATATTTAAAGAACTATAATGATATTTATCGTCACCAGCCATTTAATGTTATCCCAAAAAATGAATATATATGTAAATCATGTCTAAAAGTTACAATTAATGAAAGATCTTAAGTAGCAGTCTTATTATTAAAGCATATTGAAAAAAGATAAAATAATTAAAAACCATAGCTATTTTAATTAATGTTGTTTAACGGTACGGCAGGTTGAACATACTCTAGCTATAGATTATTTACGTTAATAAAGAATAGTTTGACTGATATTTAACGTTGCTTGAAGAAAAGCTACGCCAAATAGATTTGAAAGTTTGGAACTAAATTGTTTTAAAAGACATTTAACACAATTTGTGTCAGTTTGACATTATCATAGCATTTGATAGTGCAAGGGGGAAAATCTATCAACTAATTAAAAATCTAAGAATGTGAGCAAATCCAGTAAGATTTTTGTAGCTTAAATAGAATCGGTTCAAGGCAGGTTTTAGACTATTTTGTTAAACTTTTCTTGTTATATTGTTTTTGTTTTAAAGTAAAATTAAATTTTAAGGGAAACTTCGCTTTTGCATAAACTTTTTGATAAATTAAACCAATTGTTTTAAAATCATGTTAAAGAATATAAATGCCTGGATGAGATGTATGATTTGCCAGTTGTTGTTTGATTGTATAAAAAAATTCTTTGAATGCTCTGATGAGGAAAGATGCCTTCTTTCGAAAATTTGGAAATAAATATTGAAATGAAGTAGCTTGAGTTTTTTTACTGGGGTTAGTAGTAGTTGAGACGTGTATTTTTCTCATATTAAAACAATTGTTAAACTACATATTTATTAATTTGTTTAATATATGTATGTAAATAAATCAAAATAATGGTTAGCCTTTAATCTAAGGTATTTTCTTGAAACTTGAAATAACTTACCTAAAATAAAGAAAGATTGTCAGAAAGAAATTTATATTAATATATATAATATTAAAAATGTAATATAGAAATATATGTCTAAAAGTAGGCCAGTAATAACAAGATGCAAAATTACACAACTAAATAGTCAATCAATGTGAAACTGTTGGTCTTAAACATACAGACGGACGAACATACCTTGCTGAAAGAGAAGCTTCGCCCCCAAAAGTGGTAAAAATAAGTTTAATGAATAAGGACAAGTAGACTTACTTTATTTGTCTTACAGCTAAGTAAATATCTAGCTTTTAAGAAATACAAAGATTTTTATATTCTATAGAAATCAATTTGTTTTATGAGGGATTTATTCAATTATTATACAAATGACAAGAAAATCTTATCATACAAAGTTTCCTGTTTAGCACTGATAACCTCCCCCCCATTATTTTTTAAAATATGAAAATAGGGGGGGGGGGAGTTGTTTTTCGTTTGTTTGTTTATAACGTTAGGTCAGATTAGCTTATGCTATATTGGATAATGGGTTGCCCCGCAACTAGCCTCATGTTGGAAAGCACATTGGATTTTAAACGAGGATGACAGCATCCATAAGTAGCGAAGCTCAAAAATTATGAAAAGACATCTAGGAAAAATACATTATGTTATAAAAAAACTTCAATAATAAAAATCACGGAACCTTTTAAAATGTATGATGGTCTTTTGAAGCATTAAGCTAATAAGAAAAAAGTTAAAATCAAAATTTGTTTAAGCATCCCAACCAATAGTAAGTCTTTAGAAAACTTGGTCAAAATATGTAGAATAATGACTATTTTAATCACTAAAAATTCCAACCGTTTATCTTGAACAGGAGTTAAGAAAATCACAAAAACTTTAAAAAATTGGAATCGATCTAGCACCCTAACCAATAAAGGCATCTTCATGAAACTTGATGGAAATATGTAGAATTTAAACTTATTTAATCCCTGAAAATTCCAGCCGTTCATCTTGAACAGGAATTGAGAAAATTGCAAAAACGTAAAAAATCTAGGAATCGATCCAGCATCCGAATTAATAGACAGACAGACAAAAAAAAGTATAGATTAGATGCGCATATGTCATAGTAATCTTCACTAAAAATTTCTGCTGTCTATCTCTGACAGGAGCTGAGAAAATCACGTTTTTAGCGTTACTTACCGACGGACGGACAGACAAAGTGAACTATAGAGTAGCTTCGCTACTAAAAAATAATATTACCCAAAAATCTGATTCATTTTAATAAACAGAATAGATACAATAAAGTTTATAAAATGTTTTCAAATTTGAAATGATAGGGAAACTTTGTTTCCTTCTTTAATAGGAGGGTGCATTTAATAGTGTTATTGTAAACTAGCTAGAAAAAGCTCATAATAGAGACATCTAAACCTTATAACTAAGTGTCAAACATACGTCCTCTTTTATGGATATTTAAGAAGCACAGTTAGCTCAAGTATAATTTGAAATTATAATTTAAACATAAAGGAAAACATTGAAAAAAGAGAAACAAAGAGCCAAAAAAAAGATCGAAAAAGAGTTAAGCTACTATAAAGTTAAAATAGTAAAATAATAGTAAAATGATTCGCTTAATGTTTGGTGCTGTTTGATAATTTCTGTTGTAATGTATTGACGCCAGTTTTGATGTATTTTTTTTTGTATGTTGTCGCCTAGGGCCATATGAATGGAAGATTTTATTTTATCATACTTCCTGCATCTATACCCTCTCCCCCTTCATTAGATATCACAGCATATATGTGGCTCTCATTGGAAGCACTGTTACTCTATAAATCTTTAGTTTTAGTGTTAGGAACGTTCATTTGTACATCTAACAGGCTTCTTAAATAAATTTATTGGAAAACATTTTTATGAGCAGAACAAAAAAAACAATATTTTTGGTAACAAATATATGTTGAAAAATAACTAAATCTAATATTGACAATAAGTGTCAAAAATAACATATTTTCATTTTAGTTACATATATAAGTCAATTTACATTTTATCTTTAAAATCTGTATATAAACAACAAATTGAAAAATAGCTTTAAAAAGAATACATGAGCTTTCAAGGAATTTGACTTCATTAAATATATTTTAAAGACGTCATTATGTATTAGATGTTATCATCCTTGTATGCATCTAACCTTCCCTCCTCTTTCCTTCCCTAGGGCCAAAACTTTTGAAACACATCATCTAGTTTCCCATACCCTTGCAAAGTTTTTTTATTCTCCCTTTTTATTATTTTCCCTCATTTTGTTTTTTTAACAAGAAAGATATGATGCCAAAGCAAGAAAAATCAATTTTTTCCCTCTAAATTGTCATTAACTATTTTCAAGATGTTTAGATAGAGAGGTGCGTGGGTGTATTACCCCTACAAAAATTTTACTTAGTGGTAGGAGGAGAAAGAAATGTGGATAGTGGACAAAATAATGCCATATCTCAAGGTCATACGCCGTCATGCGTCAGGTTGGAAGGGTGATGCGAATTTCAGATTCCAGATTTCGCGATTTGAAAAAAAAGTTATCATTGTATTATAGCGAATTTAATAATCTTGGAAGCAATTTTATCTTATAGAGAAAAATAGTAAATGGAATAGCGAAAACTGCGATCTGAAATTTGCGTCACCCTTCTGATATGACGCATGACCGCTACGACCGCGAGACGTGGCATTACTTGGTACCCTATCTAAATGGGAAGGGAGGGAGGTGGTAGCTGAAATTTTTTTTATCCCTACTATAAATTTTCCTTAAGGGAATTGGAAAGGGGGGCGGGAAGATCACATCCATCCTTGGAAATGGCTAAGGGGTTAAATTCTAATATGCACGCCTATGATTGTGATTGATTAGAAAAATAACACCAAACAGGCGATAAACTCTGCAAAAAATTCAACTATGAATTTATACCTATTTAGAAGACAACGTATTTCGTCTGTAACTGATTGAACATAATTATAGAGAAGCAATGATTCCTAAAATATATTTTTTTACCATTCCTCCAATATGCCATTTTTATAATTTTTCCATCCCTAAAATATTCTTCCTATATGTTCAAATTTTGCATCGGAAATTTTACTAATAGAAAAAAAAGGCTGGTTTATAGAATTTTTATTTTTTTATATTATGTCAAATATAGTTTTAGAATCGAGGCTACTCAATAATTATTTTTTGTCCAATTTATTATTGGCCTGTCCTTCTGTCTGTCTGTATTGCACTATCAATTAAATGGTCGTTAAGATTTTTGAGTTTTATGCATAAAAAGTACGCCACTCTGATTATGAGTCTTATGGCCAACGTGGGACAAAGTAATCAACCGTCTACATAATAAAGTACTGATTAAAAAAACTTTAAGGTTTTATTTTCTTGAAAAATGTTAAACCCCATGAGAGAAATATCGAATCTAATGAAAAATCAAAGACAAATCTTAACTTAATCTTAAACTTAAATAAAACTGAACATAACACTTTTTAATACCCCCATCAACCTTATATTACAGACATAATATTTAGAAGGTTGCAAATTTTAATTGCGACGAAGCCCATTTTGTTCCGAATTTGTATCACTTTTGAAAAGTGCGACTCCAGTTACGTCATATTTTTCTTTCCCGAAAAAGGGAAGGGGGAAAGAAAAAAAAGGGAAGGGGGAAGAAAAAAGAGATGAGAGAAAAGGGGATTTTCCCCATCTCTTTTGAAGAGATTTTCTTCCCCCCTTCCCTTTTTCGGGAAAGAAAAATATGACGTAACTGGAGTCGCACTTTTCAAAAGTGATACAAATTCGGAACAAAATGGGCTTCGTCCAATTAATTGCAGTTGCAATATGACCTACAATCATTCATTTTGTCGGCCGCTGAGGATTTTTTCAAAATATGGAACGAGCTGCAGCCGAACGTTAATCAGGCTACCGATCAATGATTTTAAAATGAAATATTTTAACAAACGTTCAAAATTAGAAGATACATTAAAATCATAACTATTAAGACAATTAAATGTCAAAATCCTAGACTAAGCCTTTCTGAACATATTTGGACTTTGGTTTGGTAGTATCCCTTTTCTGTCAAAGCACCTAAAAGATTGAATATTTTTTTTTGGCAACGCGCTTAAGGGGCGATTCGTCTTTTTTTAAAATGGCCTTTAATAGGTTATTTTAGGTTAGGTTAGATTATATTTTTTATTTTTATTTTTTTATAAAGAAGACGAATCACGTGAAATATACTGAAAATAAAGTTTATGTAGTATTTGTAAATAATTTTCTAAGTTTATATTTCAACAATTTGTATTTGTGATCTTATGTTACTTAACTATAATTAAAAACCAATAAATTACGTAATAATAATAATTAACATCATATTGGGTTAGGTTATTGACACGCAGGGTTAGGCAATTGGCCCCGCAGGGTTAGAGCCTCCCGCAGGGGCTAGGAATAGCAGAAAAGCTACTGTGAAAATAAGAAAAACGCCCCTTAAAGGGCGTTGTCACAAAAGGGACTGTACCCATTTTTTAAAATGTCTTCTTTAGGCTAGTTTAATTCTGGTTTAAGAGAGCCTGGTATAATTCAATTTCATTTCGCAATCCACCATAAACGAGCTTTAATATTGGAAATTCTATGGGGGGGGGGGGGGGGGTTGATTAGTCCACAAGCTATAAAAGGATTGTACTGACTTTTACTTAGAATTGCAAAGCAATTCTTTATTCTTTTAACAGTTCAACATCAAACGTGATGTTCTGGTAAAATAACTAAAAAAACAGCTCTTTTTTATATAGATATATATAAATCCACTAATTTAATAAATTTCTTATCTTGTTTTGGAAAATTGTCTTAGAGAGTTGACATGAAGTACAAAATAGCCTAAAGCATATCCAGGAACATTTTATAGATTTTTTACAATCTATTAAGCAGCCTACCAGACCAGCGGTATTTATACGTGGAATTACAAAAATATAAACTTCCTTTTTGATATAAATTCTAATAAAAAAGCATCCTAAAATCTAAATAGTTATAGAAAAAATTAGCTGAATTGTAAGTTCGCCATCAAATAGAATTTGTCACAAAGTTGTTACATAACCATTTTGATCCAGGGATAGATCAATAAAAGATATGTTTTACTGTTCTATATCTTTTTCCTTAAACTTTATAACTATTTTTATTTATTTCCTTTAGACTTTTTTTAGTAATATTTCTTTGTTTTTTTTTCTGGTAAAAAGTTGCATTCTTCTTTCCTTAAAACTCTAACTTTCTTGGCTGTTTTTTATGTAATTTTTAGCAACGTTGCTAATCTACAACTAGGGCTCGTCAAAGGTCGCATTTTATCTTTGTAACATGATTCTCAATAAAAGTATTACACACATATACATAAGTAAATGAAATACGCTTTCTGTAGAGATACACAAATAATTAGATTTGCATTTACTGAATTTGGAATAAATTTTACGCTTATCTTTATTGCACCACAATTATCAAAATTAAGTTTTAACTTCAATAGTGCATTTGATTGTAACGTATTTTTGAGGCAAAATACCACACACAGCACTAGTAACCCTACTAGCTGCTCCTTGACAGAAGTCGGCGGGCAATAGTCATACCATGTCCATGACAGGTCAGCCCGCAGCAGGCTTTGCCGTACCTGACCCCATCAAAAGAGATCACACTAGTTTATTTCAACAAAATATTTATTATGCTCAGTATAATAAAAAAAAATTTAAGTTATGTATCTATGAGTATGCAATACATTAATATTGATATTTACAATGCAAATGAATGTTATATGCATACAATATTAACTATTTACAAGTATATGTGATTATCTTGTAACGTGATTGAAAGATCGTTATTGAATAAAAGTTTTTATTATTATTGTTATTAATAACCCCTTACAGTCGGGCCCCTTGCCGCACCTTAATCAGTTCCTATTAGAGCTAGAGGGCTAATTTTTTTGTGTAAGTCCCCAGTGTTATGATGAATTTCCGACCTTAAGTAAGTCAAGGTCAATTTTCGCTTCCTTCACCCTTTTATTTAACAACCATTGTTTTTAGGTCCTTTTTTACTTAAAAATTTCAAACGGCTGTAATTTTTTATTTTTGAAGCTAGAATAAAATTTTTTTACAGAAAATATTAATCTTTATGTAAATTTTATATTTCAAATTTCAAAATATAAATTTAAGCGGCCGCAGCTGTACTTGGCAGCTGCCAGCCGCCGCAGTCGGCGGTCGGCGGGGAAACGGCGGCGGATCTTTATGAAATTTTCATACGTTATGTAGACATGTAAGAAAAGCTTAAGTTTAAAATTTGAAGTCTCTAAGTCAAAAATTGCGGCCACAGGAGCCATTTAAAGATTTCTGGAGACCTGGAGGATCAGGACCTGCAGGATCATACCTGGAACCTGAAATTGACTTGAACACCTGTATTTAATATGAGGATGTACTACTAGAGGATATTTTAGTATTTTTGTAAGATAAAATGCTTTTTTAAAGTCAAAAAAATATTCTTGCTCTTTACCTGGATGACCCTGCCAGGTTTGCTGGCATCCTGTGCCCGCCAGGATGGAGATATTAAAAAAATTCCAACTCTCGGTTATGTGTCATACCCAAACTTAAAAAGTCACGCAGTTTGGGCTCTTTATCTTTCACACACAGAAAATGAGATAGAAAAAACCGGATGGGGGGGGCGTTCAATGCCCCCCCCCCCCCGACCGTTAAGGGTTAAAACTAAATGTTTTAAGGTAATTGGATCAATTCATTGGGGGCCAAAATAAGAGATTTTCCGGTGTGCGGTATGGGAGGGGGTAATCATAATTAGAAAGGCCTGGCTTTTCCTGTTTTACCTCTAAATGATTTTACACCCCCTCTTGCCCCCTCCCCCCTGGTAAATCAGTGTGTGCACGCCGCTGAACTAAAGCCACCCAATAACAAAAGGTTTCTTTACAAGTTTTTTTTATGTCAGTCTTTAAAAAAGGTTTACTGCTAATTTTATGTTTTTCTGTTTTTGAAGGGTAGGAAAATCAAAATGATAGCATAAAACCATCCGAAGACTCAAATCTGAAGATCAAATAGCCTAAAACAATCCAACGACCAATGTAAAGCTTCCAAAAATGGAAAACTCACTCGATTAAGTAGTTGGCGATATTTAAAGCCTTACTTAAAAAAAACCTTGCTACTGCACATAATACTAGCGGCTTTTGCCCCTAGCCTATAGGGACTTTGCCCCAAGAGGTGATCCAAAAAAAATTAAGGCGAAATTCGTAAAAGGTCTAAGGAAATCTTCAGCAAATTCTTTTTAAAAAAAGAGAAAAAAATGGGGGGGGATTTTTTTTGTTTTTTTTTGGGGGGGGGGGGTTGGGGGTGCCTTACCCCCCAAGAAAATAGCCTAAAACCCCCAGAGGACTAGCAAGTATATTCCCTGAAGAGAAGAATCCGATCGGTTCAGTGGTTACCAAGATCTTAAGGGACGGACAGACATCATTCTACTTTGTATTATAGATAGCACATAATAGGATATCTTTTTTAAGAAACCATCTCTGATTTCAAACTTTACTCTACAGAAAGACAGGATTAAATTGGAAAACAAGTGTTTTCAAGATTTCTAAAAAATCTCAGATAAATGTTTTGAGAAATTTAAACTTCTCTTCAAACAGTTTACAAAGAATAGATTAAAAATACATATTTAGATATACAACAAGGATAACATCGTTAACAGTTGCGAAACACAGAATTAAAAACAAATGTATAAAATAAGAAATCCCATATTATAGGTAACTAGTTTAAATCGATGTCCGTCTGTTTGTTCGGATGAAGTTTTAGAGTTGGCATACTGAAGTTCTAGGCTAGGGGTTGAAAAAATCCCCTGCCAAAAAAAATTTACAAAAAAACGTGGTAAAATAAAACCTAAATGTTTATTTTTAGTAGCGAAGCTACTCTATAATTCACTTTGTCCGTCCGTCAGTCCGTCAGTTCGTAACGCTATGGGGGAAATGGGATTTACTCAGCTCCTATAAAAGATAGAATGCTGAAATTTTTTGACAACATGCCCATCATTAAGGAGCACAATTAAGTATAAAACATTGATGGCGGTAGGACCGCTTTTTAGCAGGTTTTAGGCTATTTTTGTATTTTTCACATTTTTCTCCATATCTTCAGTGTTTATGGTGCGATTTTCAAAATTTTTTCAGTTATAGATATCTAAATTAAATTTCCAGTCGTTTAAAGAAAATAGCTATGACGGTCAGGCTGCCTTTAAGCAGGTTTTAGGCTATTTTTGTATTTTTCACATTTTTCTCCATATCTTTGGTGTTTATGGTCCGATTTTCAAAATTTTTTTAGTTATAGATATCAAAATTAAATTTCTTGTCCTTTAAAGAAAAAAACTATGACTGTCAGACTGCCTTTCAGCTGGTTTTAGGCTATTTTTGTATTTTTCACATTTTTCTCCATATCTTTGGTGTTTATGGTACGATTTCAAAATTTTTTTTCAGTTATATATATCAAAATTAAATTTCCTGTTGTTTAAAGAAAACAACCATGACGGTCAGACTTCCTTTTTGCAGGTTTTTGGCTATTTTTATATTTTTTACATTTTCTCCCATATCTTTGGTGTTTTTGGTCCAATTTTAAAACTTTTTTGGGATATCATTATCAAAATAATTTTTCCCATTGTTATGAGCATCTTTTATGTAATTTACTTTGACCGTCATCATTATACAAATAAAACAGGGTTTCGTGTTTATTTTCTCTAATAAATCAATTAATATATACACTTCAAATCTACTTGCACATATTACCATCCATGATTTTATTTTTTATGCTTCGCTACTTATGGATGTTGTCATCCTTGTTTAATTATAAATTATTGTGGCTGAGCCTTTATACACCAGTTTCTCTGTAAAGCATGGCAGACAGTATAACTAATAAGGGGAGATTTTGGGAAGTCTAATGGCCAAAATAAATTTCTTGAGAAATTTCAGTCCTTTCGAAGTAAGTAAGATTTGCCCCATATCATTTACAACTATTTCCAACGGACCATTTTGGAGTATTATAGCTACTTTAAGGTTGACAGGAAGATAGAAAAGTAGAAAGAGAGCAGGGACATGTATATTGTATAGAGACAAAAGTTATAAAGTAGCTCCTCCCTAAATTCTAACTATTATTGTTTTTGAAATTATTTTTCGTAATAATTGAATTAAGTTTTTAAACATTATCATTAAAGTACTATGTAAGGATGATTTTATTCCAGTTTTAATTAATTCATTAAATTTATTATTTGGGACTTAATTTTATTACTGTTTTTTTGGCACAATTTCGTATATTTACAAAATATTTACTCTCTCAGGTGTTTTTTCTACGTAACAAGGATAAAAATGTCAATAAGTAGCACAATAAAATAAAACTTTAATATCCTAGTATATAAAGTAGTAAGCGTTTTTTGTCTGTGTCGAAGGATCTCGCTAACCACTGAACTTACATTGTTCTCCTTTACAGTGATGCTTCTTATAGGTCCTGGGAAGGTTTTAAACTATTTTTTGTGAGGGTGTCTTCACCCCCCCCCAAAAAAAAAAATATTTTTTTACTCTTTTGAAACTTAAATTTAAAATGGGATGAGGTCGACTTTTCCCCCTCCTACCTTAAGTGCACCTAGAGGATTCTAGTGGCTTAGCCGCTAGTTATAAAAAAAAAAGATTATTTCAATAAAGAAAATCTCATGGATTTTCTGCATTGTAGTTTATTATTTTTTCTTCCAAATTTTTTTGTTCAACATATCTTTTATTTTTGACTTAATTATATACCTTGGCTTTACCCTTTTCTACAATTATCCAGCTTCCGAATACTTCTAAAATACAAAATGTTATTAGGTAAATATTTTATTTCCATTTAGCCATAGGAGTAAAAGAAATTGTTCAGACAAAAAAGTATAAAAAGTAATATCAATACAAGTAAAAATATTTAATTTTCTTTTAGAAATATGACTATTATTATTATTTAGCATCGTATTATATCCAGCTTTCTACGAATATAAAAATGTACAATCATAAGATTAAAACCAGTTTTTTAACCCGTGCCTTCGGCTTTTTTTTTTGTCTGTAGCGAAGGATATCGCTAACCACTTAACTGGTATGGTTCTGATATGCTTCTTATAGGTCTAGGAAAGTTTTTTTAAAAAACTATTCTGGGGGATTGTATCTCCACCATCCAAATAAATAATGACCCCGACCTCCCCCCCCCCCCAAAAAAAAACAACAATTTTTTTACATTTTCTTATTAGTTATTTAAAGATATTTATAAAAAAAAAGTAGTATATCGAATAAATTTTTTGTTATTTTTCTTCGTATTTTTATTAGAAAAAATGAACGCAAAAGTAATGTATTGTAGAGTGAGAAGTATTTTTCCAGATCTATGAAAATTTATATTGATGTGCTATTTCCGATTCTTACGTCCCACAACTTTTTATACAAAGTTTTTCTATAACTTTGGTCATATAGGTAACGGGCTAACTATAGTTTGATGAATATCGGCTGCGCTCTAACATCTAAAGGCTCTATATTTAAAGGTTGGGAAAGATTTCTAACTGAGTGTTTTTTTTTAAATATACACTAAAACATTTAAAAACGAAAATTTATTGATAAAACCACCCCGTGAAGAAAATGTGATTGTGACATACAAAGCACAGGGTTAAGAGTATCTACGAATTTCTATAAGCATGTTTTTTTGTATATATGTTTTACTTATAGAAAATAGAACAATAATTTTACCTAAAAACTATTACAAATTTCAATTAGCAAAAATGCACCAAAATTAATTGGTAATTAAAATATTGCACAATTTTAATAAAAAAAATCTGTTCAGCGAAACACAAAATTAAAACCAATTTGTTTTTGCATTAACTTTATGATAATCGTTTAGAAATGTTAAAGCTAATATTTGAGTTGTTTTGTCGTCTCTGTCAAATTGTGTTTTTCCTCTTTATTTAAACGTTTTTTCTTCGAGCTATGATTTTTTTCTATTTATATATTTAGTGTTTTTGTATGAGTAGGGTGCAAACTCAACCCCCCCCCCCCTTTTACGCACTTATATACAAATATGTAGCCAGCAAATTTGTTAGTGATGAATTTTTATTAGAAATGCCACAGATAGTTGTCATTAATATATGAAGGAAGAGGGATCTTCACAACCAAATAATTTGTGTTAGTTTCAAACAAAATATAAAATTATTTACAATCCAGGAATATGTTATAGC
This sequence comes from Acartia tonsa, assembly GCF_053477335.1. Lineage (NCBI taxonomy): Eukaryota > Metazoa > Arthropoda > Copepoda > Calanoida > Acartiidae > Acartia > Acartia tonsa. The sequence continues at coordinate 43,162,401 of NC_137264.1, read as the reverse complement.
CAACAAGCGAAATAAATCTAAAATAATATTTGGGGAGTTGATAAAAAGGTCTTCAATTCTACTTTAAGTTGCCTCCCAACGACAGCTGAAAATCAAGCATAGGGTCCGTGATGTTTTTCGAATTTATTTTGTTGTTGGTACTATAAGCTGTATACACAATCAACTTATTATTATTAATATTACTTGCGGCTACGCCCATTGAGGCATCTAGGGGCACTTGGGGAAGGGGTTTGCTTTAGTCGACCCTACACTTCAAATTACAAAAATGGAAAAAAAGTTTATTTCTTTTCTATGAGTAATTGTAAGACTAAATAAAATATTGAAATACACACAATTAGCACATTGATATATTCAAACAAATAGCTCAAAAATATTCAGTTTTTTTACTAAGGGTGCTGCCACTTTTACTACTAGCAAAAATAGTCGCTAGTTATAAAATCTGGAAACTTAATAGGTATTCCAAAAATAATCTATTATATATATTACTATATTATTAATATTAATGCTGTCACGAACACAAATAAATATGATCAAAGAGTTTATTTCTGATCACCAGAAATACTAGGACATGGACACTTTCTTTTAAAACAAAAACGATATATTCCAATGAATGTTTCTAATTGGTACTAATAAATGTTACTTAAGGGAAGAAAAAAAAACTCAAGTCCACAGTTAAAAAAATACTTAATATTTAGATTGATAAAAAAATTTCAAAATACACAGCTAGAAAAGGCAGCTTATTTTCAAGAAGAAATGTCCCATCCCATTCAGAAAAACTAATAAGTATCTTCCTTGAAAAGCAGAGCCAAATCAGTCTATGTAGCGGTTAGCTTTATCCAGATAGGCATAACATGGATATGAACATACAGAAAAGCATCATTTTACTTTATATTACAGATATTTTTTATTGATATGTTTCATCAAAATGTTGTTAGACATTTTCACGTATTTAAATCTTGATTTGTCCAAAATTACACATTCCATGTCTTTTTAATTTCTCCACGAGTCCACATTCAAAAATGATTTTTGTATCAATCTCTCATTAATGACAGACATACAGGGATAAGATAATGGATAAGAAATTATTCTTGCTCCATATTTTCAATAATTACATATGAGAAAATGGGTTTGAAGATTGTTGATTTATTTGTTAATCATTAATTTTAATCAATCTCGCTGGAAATATATAATGCTTACATAAACGTTTATTTTAAAGCTTTTGAGATTTCATTTATCTATTGAAAATAATCAAATCTTTTCAAAAACACTAAAACCAAAATTTAAATTCTAGGGTAGGAGAAAAAAGTTAGGTCAAATATGCAAGTGTTGTCAATAAATCACACAAAATGATATTTTAAAGTCTGTTTAATGACAGACCGACAGACAAATAAACATAACATATTCATTATTTGCTTCGCTTCTGAAAATGAATATTAGTTATTACTATTAGTAACATGAACATTAATGTAAACAGATATTAGATAATTTCCCTCTGAGTGCCAAGTCGAGCACAGAACCCCCTCTCCCCCTTATTAGATAATTTCCTTTTAAGTGCCAAGTCGAACACAGAACCCCCTCTCCCCCTTATTAGATAATTTCCTTTTAAGTGCCAAGTCGAGCACAGAACCCCCTCTCCCCCTTATTAGATAATTTCCTTTTAAGTGCCAAGTCGAGCACAGAACCCCCTCTCCCCCTTATTAGATAATTTCTCTCTGAGTGCCAAGTCGAGCACAGAACCCCCTCTCCCCCTTATTGCCTAAGACAAATGGGAAGATATTCTTTGTTATTTTATCACTCTTTATGTCAAGTTAGGTATTGGATAGCCCGGCAGGGTTAGGGCTTCACACATTGGTTAGTGATAGAATAGTTATTTCTCGCATCGTATTATAAACGACTTTCCGCGGATATAGAATATACAATTATAAGATTAGAACCAATTTTTAGCCCCGAGATGCCGAAAGCACGGGCTAAAAAACTGGTTATAATCTTATGATTGTACATTTCAATATTCGTAGAAAACTGGATATAATACGATGCTAGACATAGTTTTTTCGTATGGATGAGAACCGGTTCCTATCCACCGGATTCGAATGAATACGAGAAAAGATATTATTTCATTAATTTAATTCAAGATTAAGGTGGGGGGGGGGGGGGCTTGATCAGTGTTCGATAGGCACTTCATGGTAAAGTACCAATATTATTATCTTTGTAATATTGATTATCATAAATTATGGTTTTTTTATTACTTATAGTTGGTGATGGACCGAAATTGGTTTTGCATTTAGCTAAATTAGAATGTCGAACGGACATACGGACAAAACTTAGTTAAGGAGTATTTTTTTAAGCACGCGCTCGAGAGCGCATAAATAATCTAGTTATTGAATAGCTGCAAAATCTAAAACATCTCCCAAGCTAAACAACATTCGGATCATGGAAAGAAAACAAAGTCATTCCTTAATTAGGACAGAAGTCACCTTCCTAGGAAGGACATAAGTAGCTTCCCTTAAGTGAGAATTTGTTAGATGAAGGGCATAACTTGTCTCCCTTAACAAAGATTTTGCAAGATGAAGGACATAAGTAGCCTCCCTTCACCACACAAAACCTAGCTTTTTGGTCCTTCACATAGCAAAATCTTGCATAAAATAGTTTATCTGTCCTTCACTTAGCAAATTCTTGCAAAACATAGCATTTATGTCCTTCACGTAGCAAATTCTTGCAAAACATAGCAAATTCTTTTAAAACATAGCAAATTCTTGCAAAACATAGCATTTCTGTCCTTCACATAGCAAATTCTTGCAAAACATAGCAAATTCTTGGAAAACTTAGCATTTCTGTCCTTAATATAGCATTTTGGTCCTTCACATAGCAAAATCTCACAAAACATAGGTTTTTCTGACCTTTTTCTACCAGGAGATCAGAACTAAATCAGAACACACAAAACAAGAGTTTTTACATAATACATTAAGATTATCAATTATGCATTTAACTCTGCATAAATTATGATAATTCATTATTAATACCCCTCCCCCCCCCCTATTTAAAATTTACCCCTGCATAAATTATGATAATTTATGCTGAGTTAAATGTACTGTTTGAACTTCTATCTAACAGGATATGAGAACTTAATCAGAACACACATAACAAGAGTGTTTACATAGTACATTCAGATTAACAATTATTCAATTGGCCCCTTTCCAGTCCACCATATGCCTTGGGAAGGAGGTTGAGGAGCATTTTATGCAGCCTAAATTCCACTATGCTATGCCACTTTTCCTAAAAGGCGTCATAGCTGGCCTCTTTTGTGTCCATCATATGACATGGGAGGTGAAGCCATGTAGGAAAAGTGGCATTGCATTCTTGGGAATTTAGACTGCATAAAATGCTCCTCAACCTCCTTCCCATGTCATATGATGGACTGAAAAGGGGCCAGCTATGACGCCTTTTAGGCCCTAGAATGCAATGCCACTTTTCCTACATGGCACCATAGCTGGCCTCTTTTGTGTCACAACCTTCCATGTCATATGATGGACACAAAAGAGGCCAGCTATGACGCCTTTTAGGAAAAGTGGCATAGCATAGTGGAATTTGGGCTGCATAAAATGCTCCTCAACCTCCTTCCCATGTCATATGATGGACTGAAAAGGGGGCCAATTGAATAATTGTTAATCTGAATGTACTATGTAAACACTCTTGTTATGTGTGTTCTGATTAAGTTCTCATATCCTGTTAGATAGAAGTTCAAACAGTACATTTAACTCAGCATAAATTATCATAATTTATGCAGGGGTAAATTTTAAATAGGGGGGGGGGGAGGGGTAATAATAATGAATTATCATAATTTATGCAGAGTTAAATGCATAATTGATAATCTTAATGTATTATGTAAAAACTCTTGTTATGTGTGTTCTGATTTAGTTCTGATCTCCTGGTAGAAAAAGGTCAGAAAAACCTATGTTTTGTGAGATTTTGCTATGTGAAGGACCAAAATGCTATGTTAAGGACAGAAATGCTAAGTTTTCCAAGAATTTGCTATGTTTTGCAAGAATTTGCTATGTGAAGGACATAAATGCTATGTTTTGCAAGAATTTGCTATGTTTTGCAAGAATTTGCTATGTGAAGGACATAAATGCTATGTTTTGCAAGAATTTGCTATGTGAAGGACATAAATGCTATGTTTTGCAAGAATTTGCTATGTTTTGCAAGAATTTGCTATGTGAAGGACATAAATGCTATGTTTTGCAAGAATTTGCTATGTTTTGCAAGAATTTGCTATGTGAAGGACATAAATGCTATGTTTTGCAAGAATTTGCTATGTTTTGCAAGAATTTGCTATGTGAATGACAGAAATGCTATGTTTTGTGAGGTTTTGCTATGTGAAGGACAGAAAAGCTAAGTTTTGCAACTTGAAGGACATAAGCAGCCTTCCTAATGTAAGAATTTGTCAGACAAAGGACATAAGTCACCTCCCTTAAGTTAGATTTTGTTGGATGAAGGACATAAGTAGCCTTCCTTAGACCAATTTCCAGTGACTTCTGTCCTAATTAGGAATGGCTTTGTTTTCTTTCCATGATCCCAACATTCAACAGAAAACCAACCCTTCGATTGCACGACCTTTGTCTGAGAAGTCCTAACTGTGCATAGTAGTGAGTAGCGCCAGTTTGTGAGCTAAGGTATTAACCCTACTTTGACGTCCCTAGTTATGACGTCCCTAGTTATGACGCGGTGTCGGGCCGAGATTCGAACCTATCATGCGCTACGTGCTAAGCCATGGCCGCGGGTTTTTATACAAACCCCAACTCCCTCCCTTACATCCAAAGCCTGATTATAAAAATAATCATGCATAGTCATACATTAGGATAATAAATCACCACTTATTTATACCAGACCAGACCTTAATATTTATATGCTATACATAATACATACCTTCAAAGCATACAGAGAATGGATAATAAAAGAAAAACAAATTAAACCAACCTATCTTTAATTATTGTTACGATCAAATTTGATTTTGAATAAATATTTGAATTAAAATAGGGCTATGCAATGTTTTGAACATGGAAAGCTAAAAATTATTTTATAGCTGTGGCTTCCAATTAGGGATTCCTTAGAAAAACCGGCTAAACTTTCAGCTCAGTTATTGTAATTTTTTTAATGCCCTATACCCTTTATTCCATTCATATAAAGATTATTCAACAGCTAGGTTCTATAATATATCCACGTAATATAGTATATACAAGTAAAGGTAAAGAAAAATACCATCCATTAAAATTATCTCAACGGCAACTAATAAAAAAGGGTAATTATTGTAGTATGATCGACCTTTGTCAACGTAAGTGTATAGTTATAAATAGTTAAATTGTTAATATGTCGATCTATTGTCAGTCAAGCTGACCATAAAGTCGATGTAAAATTTGTAAAAAAAAACATTCCAAAAATAGCATATTAATATTTTTTCATTAAGTACCCAGTCGACATAAACTATTGAAATTTCATATCAATTTAGTATCAATTTGGAAGCAGCTTGTAGTGTCTAATAAAAATGACGTCATACAATACAAATGACCAATTATAAGGTAAGAAATTATTTTACCAATGGTCATTTAAAATTTATATTGGCCTATCATTGGTCATTTGTATTGTATGACGTTATATTTTATTAGGCACTATAAGTTACTTCCAAAAAAAGCATAATGAAAGTCAATAAAATAGCAGATGATATATCCGTGTTATTATGTAAATCCATATTGCATATGAATAACTTTTCCTAAGTATATTTTATTATCATTATACAGTCAATATTGCAGAAGTATCAATGTTATCATCATTAGGACTTGGAAGCCGCCAATCCAAAACGGACGCGAATCTTTCCTTTATTACCGCGGCTGTAGATTGTTGTAAAAGCTAGAAGCAGCAGTTGACTAGGGGTTATCTCAAAAAACGTCTATCTCACAAAATATATAATTATAAATCTATTGCTTGCTAGAATTAAAACTGGGTGTTTAAAGTAAATGTGTACTAGGCGTTATTTGAGTAAAGCCCTGACTAGCTGCAAATGTTCGGTCAAATAGACGACCATAAGAAGTGCCCCTATCTGTAGAGTGGCTAATAATGATTATGTTTTATTTTCCAGTAGGATTTACATTTTGGCTCTTGGGTAATATATGTAGATTGTAGACAGTTTCTATGGTTCCATTGGAATTCAGTCCACACGGGATTCAACCCACGGAATTCAGCCCAGCGGGATTCAACCCAACGGTATTCAGCCCACACGGGATTCAACCCACGTGATTCAGCCCACACGTAATTCAGCCCACATGGGACTCAACCCACGGAATTCAGTCCATACGGGACTCAACCCACGGAATTCAGTCCATACGGGACTCAACCCACGGAATTCAGTCCATACGGGACTCAACCCATGGAATTCAGTCCATATGGGACTCAACCCACGGAATTCAGTCCATACGGAACTCAACCCATGGAATTCAGTCCATACGGGATTCAACCCATTATATATCTAAAATTACCAGTTTTCAAAAATATTTTTTTTTAAATTTAAGAACTAAATTTTTAGAAAATTTTAAAAAAAAAGTTTTGAAAAAGTTTATGTAAATTTTTTTTATTGTAGAAATTATTTTATAAAATATGCTTTATAAAAACATTTGAGAAAAAAAGAATTGTTTTCTAAAAATTTGTTTCTCAAATGTGAATAAAAAAAATTCTTTGTTTTTAAAACTGAGAATTCAGTCCACACGGAATTCAACCCAATATAAAAAAAAAATTCTCAGTTTTAAAAACAAATATTTTTTTTTCAAATTTGAGAAACAAATTTTTAGAAAATAATTCTTTTTTCTCAAATTTTTTTATAAGGCATATTTTTTAAAATAATTTCTACAATAAAAAAAATTAAAAAAACTTTTTAAAAAAAATTTCTAAAAATTTTGTTCTCAAATAAAAAAATATTTTTTTTCAAACTGATAATTTTACATATATAATGGGTTGAATCCCGTGTGGACTGAATTCCGTGGGTTGAGTCCCGTATGGACTGAATTCCGTGGGTTGAGTCCCGTATGGACTGAATTCCGTGGGTTGAGTCCCGTATGGACTGAATTCCGTGGGTTGAGTACTGTATGGACTGAATACCGTGGGTTGAATCCCGTGTGGGCTGAATACCGTGGGTTGAATCCCGTGTGGGCTGAATACCGTTGGGTTGAATCCCGCTGGGCTGAATTCCGTGGGTTGAATCCCGTGTGGGCTGAATTCCAATGGAACCATCTACTAATGGAGCTAACTGGCAGATGTAGTATTAATTGAATTAAATTGAAATTCATTGTTTAATTTCATTAATACAATAGACTAATACTCACTTACTTTATCTGCTACAGGATAATTCAATACAAAAATGACTTCAAAAATTTTGTAAATCGGTCTCCAGAAGCAACAAAACAACAGGGTAAAAATAGTTATTTATCGCATCGTATTATAGACAGCTTTCCATGGATATTGAAATGAAAAATTATAAAATGAAAACCAAATAATTCGATGCTATACATGATTTTGCAGCATGGCTGAGAACCGGTTCCATTCCACCGGATATTAATCGGTTACGAAGCCATACAGGAAATGTATTTTTTTTTTCATTTAAGTTATTGTGTGTTTAAAAAGCTTTTAAAATAATCAAGCTCTTAAAATTTCTAAAAGCGAAGCTTTTTCATAATTAGTGTCGGTCCGTCCGTCCGTATTTATTTTAAAAATTGTCAGTATCATTCAAATCTTTATTAGGATAATTTTAACTTTTTAATATGCATATAAATATTCCTTTTTTCCCTGTACTTAAAATATGTTTGAGCCCACTTAAGTGTGCCAAATAATTTTATCCTTATCTTCACACCTAATATGTAGAGTTGAGTTCTTGAAGAAATTTTAAATTAAGTTCAATAACAGTACAATATAAGAATCGTTATGTAAGTATTTTTTCCACACAATTAACATACTTACTTTCTGGTAATAATTATAGAGTTGCTACGTCTAAACACTGCACCTAACTGTTACAAGGATTCATCATGCTAGGTTTGAATTTGGTAGGATAATTCCAATAACATAGCACAGAAATTAACTTTATAAGTTATCTGTTATGTACTAATCGACCCACATTAGAGAAAAGCTTCGCTTTTTAAAGTAATTCACTTATCTAATTTGATGTTCTAAATAACTCAACTGTATTTTAATCAATTATTCATGAATTTTGGTATTTTTTTTTGCGCGGATCCATTCATTAATAACTTTATCTTACACTAGTGGCTACGCCTCTAGCATATTATGACCCGAAGGGGGTGAGATGGTCTAGATAAATAGCTCAAAACCACCTCAAGACCTAAATCTGAAGTTAAAAAGCCTTTAACCAACACTGGGCCTATGTGAAGCTTACCTAAATTAGATACCCAATTATTATTGAGACCTTAAGCTTCAGACAAAAACCCTTACTACATGATTTTATAGAATATCAATAAATCCAACTTATTAAATATCCATTAAATATCCATCTATCTATCTATCTGAATAACTATGACATAGGGTGACATTACTGATTAAAAGTTAAGCATCCAAACTTTTACAAATTTTACATCTTCAATTGCAAAAGTTTTAACATTATCATAGAAATCCAATCTCTTTGATACGGCCCCCTTCAAAATATTACACGATTTCAAGGTGGATATGATATACTGGGACGATTTTCTATATGTAGCGCGGCCTTTTATGAAAATAAAATACTCCGAGGAACTAATGAGTGACATGTGTTATGTGACAAGAAATTATGAAAACTGAACAATGCTTATCTGTACCAACCAATTAAAAAAGTGTACAAAGTTTTTTAGGCAATGAAATTTAACGTGCTTAGAAATAATTGATTACCTGTATAAATTACCGTCTAATTTCTCTCACTCTTTGGGTTCAAGAAATATTTTATTTACAAAACAAACCTACTCAAAGTGGTTAGGAATGCATTGTTTACAAATTAAATTACGTTGTTTTTATAATATTTCTTTTTTATTAGTAAGGTTTAATTGTGTATAACGCCTGAACATAACAATGCCATTAACAATCCTGGGTGTCCAGTAATAATTGGCCCAGAATAGGGGAGTATATAGTGTCTAGTAGTATTTTCAACCCACCTATATGAAATTTAATTTGGATAGGGGAGTTAGAAAGGTTATGGCATATTATGGATATTATTATTAAGCTTACCCTCCTTGAGATAAATATATAAATGAAAGGTTCGACCAAATAATTTTATATCTATAATACAAAGTAGAACGATGTCTGTCTGTTTGTCTGTCTGTTTGTTTGTTTGTAGCGAAGGATCCCGCTAACCGCTGAATCGATCGGGTTCTCCTTTACAGGGTAGCTTCTCATAGGTCCCGGAAAGGTTTATAACTATTTTCTTGGGGGGTGGGACAACCCAAACCCCCCAAAAAATAAAAATACCCCCCCCAAATTTTTTTTTTTTTAAACTAAAATTAAAATAGTGGGGTCGACTACATCCCCCCCCCAAAAAAAATTTCCCCCCCCCCAATTTTTTTTTAAATTTTCCTTTAAATCTAAAATACGAAAAATTGGTTTGATCAAACCTCTTAAGGCAAAGCCCCTAGAGGCTAGGGGTGAAGCCGCTAGTATTATATAATTCAAAATATTTTTTATTCTGTTTCGACCACAAATTTCATAACATAGTTTTAGAAAATCTATTTATTGTAAACGAAATAAATTTTTTTTGGCTTCAATGAGCTTGCAAGATAATAAAGGTACTTTTTTATTTGAATGTTTGTATATTACACGTTTTGTTTAAGTCAAACATACATTAATTCATGAAATTATTCATAACTTAAAATTTGGTAAAATATAATAATATTATAAAAAAATTACAAAAAATAAGGATATAACAATAAAAAGCTTAAGCTATTTAGGGTAAAATTTCAAAAATTCAGGCAACATTGTTCTCTCCCTCCCTACTAAACCTAAAAAATCAATCATCTCTTACCTTATAAGGTGAGTGAAGTCAACACACACAAAGACTTCAGTTAAATTTTGAAAGTTTTACTTAATCACAAATTTTCAAGTTTTCATAAGATTTTAATTTCACTTTTCATTGGGAACATTTTATCTGAAAAATAAACAGAGTTTTTAAAATTTCAAGTACAAAAACATTTTATAGACAAACTTTTGGAGACTAACTCGTAAGACTTGTAATGTAGTTAAACTGGTACTTTTTATAGTACACTAGCGGCTACGCCCCTAGAAGCCTCTAGGGGCACTTAAGGTAGGAGGGGAAAAAGTCGACCTTATCCAATTTTAAATTTGAGTTTCAAAAGAGTAAAAAAAAATATTTTTTTTTTTTTTGGGGGGGGGGGGTGAAGACACCCTCCCCAAAAATAGTTTAAAACCTTCCCAGGACCTATAAGAAGCTTCACTGTAAAGTAAAACAATATCGGTTCAGCGGTATGGAGATCCTTCGGGACAGACAAAAAATGCTTACTACTTTATATTATAGGATTGTAAAATACTACTAGCTTGTTCCAGATGCGCTTTTATGGACATAATTATCTTTATTATAGTAAAATTGCACAAAAAAACACATTTCTTGTTGCCCTGAATTTGCAAAAGTAGGTAATAAATCAAATGTTTTTATGTAGAAAAAGTAATAAAAGGTGTAATTGAAATTTATTACCAATAACTTTATGGGAAACATCTATTTTATTATGCCATTTTACTACCATTTCAAATCATTATTATGTTTGTGTTGAATTTTTGTTGTTCTTAGAAGTTTTGAATTGTGTAGATTTTAAAAAAGGAATATAAATATTTTCATCCTAATATTTTTTTAAAAGTAACAGGTTGAATGAATGGTTGTCTGTGTCTCTTTCTGTTTTTTGCTTGTTAATATATCATAAACCAATTAAACAATAAGGTTCTACTGTACATGTAAACTGCATATAGGTTCCATAAAAGCTTTTTACCTATTGAAAGGTAAATTATTCGAGTAAGAAATACAATTTATTTTATTTTTGATATGATAATGACATATACCGATAATTCTTCATTTTTCAAAGAATAATAGCGCCTTTGAAAGAACGTAAACTAAAGGTACGGGATGGGGTACATTGGAGTATCACCATTCACCACATGTTAGCCTGCGGCGGCATTAGCATAAGGCAGCGTGTCGGCTTGATGTCGGGGAGGTGTTGCGTTCGAGTCTGGACCACACTGCATCATACTATTGATGTTAAAAATAGTAACTTCTGCTGCTATTTCAGGCGCATGATATCATTAGTAAGAGTAGGGGGAATGCCTTGGCCCGACGAAACTCACTTAGGACTTACAGATAAAGGTCGTAAGCAATTTAGACAAACTGCAACCATTTTTTTCACTCTTTTAAGGCCAACTCTCAAAACAAACACCTTACTTTTAATTACGCAAAAATGTATAAAAATATTATTTTCTTGTATTTAAAGCAAAGCACTACAGACGTTGTGACGTACAGTACAAAATTTAAGAAAGCTTCGCTTTTAGTAAAATATGGACAAGACAGTTTGACTGGAAATATCCACAAAATTCAAATTCCAATATTTTCTATTCAGTGTTAAAGGTGCATGTCAACTGAAAGAAAAATACTGTCTTTAACATGAGTAGATTTAATTTTGAAGGGACAGTCTAGCTTAGGATTTAGCGGCTGTAGATTTTAATACTAATAGCTGAGGATTATCTAAATCTATACAGGATATCTGCAGATCACAGTGCCGTAGAAATATCTCAAAAGAATGCAGAGAGAAAATATTTAATATCATTAAATATACAGTTGGATTTTTTCAAGGTAACCAAACGCCAATTCCAAGTTTTGAGTTTTGTAGAGTCATCAGGGGAGCTATAGTAAACCAATTATGGATGCTAAGGTGTACATAGAAAGCTATACAAATTTTAGGGTTTATCTTTTTCCCAGCTCCCACCAGAAGGACGAAAATAACCTTAAAAGCAACCCACTGTAGTAGATCGGATAGTTAATACAAATCTCTTTTATTCCTGCTTTCAACAATTTCAATATGTTTAAACATACAAAATTTAAACTGAACACACAAAGAAAGGAATAGTATTTTGTAAGTAGAACAGGAATGTTTGTCTGTCCAGGGAGGGAGGGGACATTTGGCTGATTATTACACTATTATCAAGAGTTTCATGATAATGTTTTCTATTATCAGGTTTTGATTGATTGGTTCATTAAGTTCAGTGTCCAAACGTTTTAACTTGTGAACTACAATTTTGTGAATCATCATTGGGGATGTATAATATATATAAATTTATCAGCTATTGTCTTATCCCTTTAGATGCCTGTCTAACAAAACTACATATGTTTAATGTTATGTTAAGGTAATGAGGTTAGTCAAATAATGGTTCCTTCAAAAATCGTAAATGTGAATTTTGAACACACCTTTTTCAAGCACTGTTTTAAATTTTTGATATTAACTTACAAGAATTACAAGAAAGAAATAATAAACAATAATGGTTGATTCAAGTATTGAATTCTGTCTTTAAAATGAAGAGAAGATTGAAGATTGAGGATTAATTAAACTATTTATTATTTTGTAATGGTTTACAATTTTTCTTACATTTTTTACTTTCTTTTTATTTCTCTCTCTCTCTCTCTCTCTCTCTCTCTCTCTCTCTCTCTCTTTTGGTCTCTCTCTCTCTCTCTCTCTCTCTCTCTCTCTCTCTCTCTCTCTCTCAGCCTGTCTTTGTCTTTTCTATTGTATTTTCATTATTTGATATATAATTACTTTTGTATGCTACGCGTCTATGAATGTTTTCAGTCTTGTATAAAAAAATATTCTGTTTTTTTTAAGTGTAAAATAAAAGTATACAATCCGAGAATATTTAGCATTTACAGACAAGCAAAATAGAATAACATTGGGAGGAAGGGAACATTGGACTTTTAATTATATTTATATCCAAAGATTCATAATGCTATTCCTTTCCCTAGGCTTAAAACTATTGGGGACTTTTATTGATTGTTTGGTTAAAACTAGCAGTGCCAAAGCGTGTCAACCAATAATTAGAATCCAAAAATTTTCGTGATCATCATTGAGGATGTACATAAATATACATCTAAACGCCCTTTTAAAAACATAGTATTCATGAGTCCTTTCAATTTACTCATACAATACAAATGACCAATGATAGGCCAATACACAGACTAAATTACCTATGGCAGGCCAGTATATATTTTAATTGACCAATGGTAGGCCAGTATGACGTAATTTTATATGCAATATAAAGAACTTTTTCATATATATTTGCAATATATGATCTTTATTATTGTCTTTTAAAAGATATGCGCAATTTAAAAAAAGAATATAAAACATAACTATTACATGGTATATTAGCTTAGCGCATCAAAGCATAAAGTAAACTAAAATCTGTTTTGACATTATGCAAATAGATCTTATTGATCTTTATGGCTGGTGTCATCCTTGTTAGGAAGAGTTAATTTAATATGAGTTAATGGGTATTAAACACAGTAAAACTTTGACAAAACATTTGCTACAGAATCATAATTTCATTTAAACTGACTAAGCCAATAAGCAAAATATCCAACAAAAAAATATATACATTTGTGTTGTATTTACTTCAAGGGGAGTTTTACAATTGTAATTTGTAACATAACGGCTGTCACCAAGTTTATTTATGTCTAATGATGCCCTTGCTAACATTTATGATTTGTAGACAATATAAGCTGGAATAATGTTATGTTAGGAAATATTTTTAAACCAAATACTGCGTCATATGAACTATACAAGAAAATAGTCATTAACTCTCGAGGTCTGTATTTAGTAAGGCTTTTCTAAAAGTAGACTTTTCCTTTTTTTCACATAGCAAGAATAACGCAATATAAAGTGTAGTATTTGTTTATTTATATAAAAGTAACAGGATGTCTTAATGTCCTTTGTCTATCTGTAAATTAAAATCTCCAATATTTTTTTAGTTGGTTGGGGTGCTAATTCGATTTCTAGATTTTTAAGTTTTCGTGATTTTATTTCCTAATATTCGAGTTAGACGGCTAATATTTTTAGGGATTAAATAAGTTCACAGTTTACATATCCCCACAATGTTTCATTAAGATTTTTACATATTGGTTGAGGTGCTATATCGATTCCTAGATTTTCACATTATAAGATTTCGGGATTTTTGTAGTTTAATTTTTTGTTATAAAACTGCTCTATTCTATCAATAATTTTTGAGCTTTGCTACTTATGGATGTTGTCATCCTTGTTTAAAACTAAAATTAAACGTTAGGGTCGACTCCCCCCCTATCTAGAGACGTATCTGCTAGTAGTATGTAGGTTGACAAGACGATGCACCTTTTTTTTATTACATGGCAAACTAAATCTTAAAAGGACAGTACATTTTTTTTTAAATTTTGTATTTGATAACTAAAAAACCCTTACATTTGAGTAAAGACAGCAGGAATTCATGGAGGAACAAGGTGTCCGTATTCTCTGGCCTTCACAGTCAAAAAGAGAGATGCGTCTGATGATGATGATGACATTTGAGTACCCCAAGGCCATATAAACTCTATGCATATTATCAGAAATTAAAGCATATTATTTTTTAGCTTCTCTTACACCTAAACTTGAAAAAATATAGTTCAAGTAGTGAACGATTGCCATGATGATTAGACACAAGTATATAAATTAGAATTTTTTTTTAGCTTTTCTAACATATCATTTCGTGCATCGTTAGTATTTAATAATATTAATTTACCAAAATGTATAACTCTATGTTAAAAATAGTGTCCCTTTGAAATAGAAATGCACAAACAAATGCACAAAAAAAGAAAAGTAAATAAAGTTTAATATTACAAAACACCGACTCTCATAGAAGTATAAATACTTAAAAATAGCCTTTTTTAGAACCACAAGCAGCTAAATGGTGGATTAATTTCTTACCCTAAAATTTTTTTTAAAAACCAGAAAGATAACTCATAATTATTCTTTGTACAAAGCAATTTGTTTTACTTTTATTTTGTATTTTAGTGATTGACACAAAAACCTTTCTACTTTACATTAAACAGAACATTACAGAGATTAGAAAGGACATGTACAAATAAATTGTATAATAGCTTTGCCCATTAAAAATGTAAAAAGAATGTGGTAATATAAAAATTACTGCATTTTTTATGGTAAACATAACTCAATTCAAGGACTAGACTAGGTATTATATTGAATTCCGATAGATTATATGCAGATTAGTTACAAGAATGTCAACATCCATAAAAGTATCGGAAAAGCTTCCCTTGATATTGTAGCCACTGACGTAAAATTATTCACAGAACATTGTGGTTTTTGTGGATAAAAATTAGGAATGTACATACAGCTTTATACATTCTTAGTACTTGTTTCTTGGAAAAAGACAAGTAAAAAAATAGTTATTCATAGTAAATGGCTGTATATTTATCTGACACGTGAATATACCTTAATTACTAATAAGCTTTGCTGCTAAGAGCTTTGATCATAAAATTATATTTATCCAATCTTAAGAGCATATTCAAAACATTACTCGTTTAAAGGGTGATTTTAAACAAAGTTGTGTTTAATAGTATCAAAATTGGCTTGACAATATGCTTCTGATTTTCATAAAATCAACTTTCTAGTATTTGCATTCTCCAAGTTAATGATTCTATAAATTCAAATTATTCTGTAAATATTTTTAAAAATTATGCAAGTTGAATAATTAACATGAGTTTGAACTCGATGGTAATTTTAGGCCATAGTGAAAAAAACGACCTGATGTCTTTGATAATAGACGCCACTTACTCATAAAAGAATACAAGCATTTTATAGGATTCCGATAGATGATGTGTAGATTATAGGGGGGCAGTATGCGGCATGTTTTACAGGAATATTAAACATTTGGGTTTGTAAAAAAACAAGGGAGATCGTGCACAATAGTAGCAAACATAACTAGAAATTTTTACTTTTTAAATTATTTTTAAATTTAAAAGAATGCATGGAAAAATTGGCAAGAGAAAATAAGGTAGAAAAATTTGAATAAAACATGCAGGTTTTTGACAATATGTATAATACAATTAAGCAATCTAAAACTTAATATCTAAATATCTACAGAATTTGACTTAAAAATGATTAACAATCTATAGTTCCAAAAATGGCAGATCCAATCATCCCTGTATATCTTTACTTTACATGTTCACAACTTAGTCAAATAAGAAATACAGTATGAACTACAAATATTTCCTAAAAATCCTGTCTAATTAATCCTTAATCTAAAAATAATGGGTTCATTTCTCGGCTCAAAGTGCGTCATAAAAAAAACGGGGAATTATTGTAAATAACTTGTAAATATATAAAAAATAAATTATTAAATAAAAATTGGACCGAAGGACAGTCAAGATTGAATTTAAAGGCCCTGTAGTACAGTTACCCTAATTATGTCAATGTAAATAAATATAACTATAAAAATTGATGTAATCTAAAATGTATTAAATTATTTGTAAAATTAATCTGTAATTTACTACTAATAAATCATATCATATCATATCATGAATCTATTTCAGCCATATCTTATGCGTGCCAGTTTGCCTGGTGCACATCATTGACATGAAATATGTCGTTCAATGAAAGTGTTGGTTTTATGATGTAGTTGTTTATAAGTACCTTGGGATCAAAAACAAAAAACTATAACTTTTTCAATTAATTAAATAGACCTATTAGGTAACAAAAGTAAACGGTGTCAATTTTTAAAAGGTGGTATACATTACTATTTCCTGCAAAATTCTTTTTATATATTTTTATAGTTAGTGTTCTTCGTTATGGATAAACCTTTCAAAGTTCTAGGGTTTTTAAATCTTCACAAATTAAATAGATAAGCATTCTCTTCTCAAAATATCTAAAGCACATTATTGCAAGTTTGGAATCTTTAAAGGAGAAAGTTTAGATACTGATATGTATAGATAGATAAATATATAAAGATAACATTGTAGCAAATATTTGAAGCTTTGTGATGCGGATAATATCAGGTAAAAGATTTCTCCCAAATATTATCCATTATGTGGTTGGCAGGATAGCAACTAGCAGGCTCCATCCAGCCCCCAACCATGGTCATGGCTTTTATTGCAACAGAATATTGAATTTCCATCCTAAAACTCACTCACTTCTCATATACACTACACTTACACACACACATGCAATTGCACACTCACACACACACACACACACAACATGCACTTCAGCGAATAAACTCAAATATATCAAGTTATATACGCAAAATATTAATATTTCAGGAAGCAAGGACAATCTACATTTTTAATTTAATAAGTAACAAAAAATATTAAAATGGTAAAGTTATGAAAAGAAAAGAAACATGAAATTGATAGAATTTGCATAGGATTTTTATTTAGAAGGTTGTGTTGTTCTCTATTAAAACAAGGATGACTACGTCCATAAAAGCGAGGCTCTGAAACAGAGGACAAACGCACATTAACACATGTAGATTGTCATAACTAAATAATCAGAATATAAATTTATACAATTAGAAACGAAATTTCAAGTATATTTGTTGAAAAACTGCTGGATAATGTTTAAGGACATACTTACATTTTTAGGATTTGATTATAGATATGCTTCGTTTACAACATTGTACTTTGTTGTCCTAGGAATCAGTATTAAAAAAATCAGATCAATCGAATGATTCTATCATATAAAAATTAGCTGTTAAAAATAGTTAAAAATCAACATGTTTATAATGGACGTACTAACATTCTGACAACAATTGAGTTGCTACGCTTTCTAAATTGTGCCTAACTACTACAAGAATCACAATGCAAAGTTTGAAATCGATAGGACAACTCTAACATGCCTAGATTAACGAAAAAACCTAACCGTTACGGACTGACGGACCGACCCTAATTATAGAGAAGCTTTGCTTTTAAAAATCAATGATTGACTCAGTTTGAAAAAGAAGTATGTAGCAAATCTTTGATAAATCTTGACCTTGAAATGATGTTGTGTATATGTATTCATGCTCACAATAGAAACTCACTTCAAATGCATTTCAAGATAGATTAACTCTTTACTTGCAAATTCAGCTAAAAACAGGAAATATCATTTCAGGGTTTCAAGGAGAAATGTAACTTTCTTTAAAACTATAGTGAAAATATTATCAAATTTTTTAATCTAGTGCAGTTCTCGCTAAAATGTTCCTGGTAACGGTTATCTCTAAAAATCTATGAATTTTAAAGGCTGCTGGTTCATATAATTCACATATTATGACAACATATGAGCATCTCATAACTTTTAACTAAATATTATAACCTTTAAACTTCAAGTTCAGGAAAATATGGGAGTATTAAATATAAATCAACGAGTTGCAATGGTTTTTGACACCCCCTTGAGTGGGGTGTAGAGTGTTGGACACCTAGAGGAGTGTATCCACCCCTTAATTTTGCCAGGGGGATAAATACATCCCCTTCTTGCACGCCTCTGATTCTATTAAATAGAAAAACAGATTAGTTTTCAGTTAACAAGTATATTAGATTTGATTTATATGTAACAAAAAGCAATCAATATTGAAGATGAATGCTTTTATTTACAGTATATTGAATAATCAGTTATTTTATAATATGAATTATTACCATCCTATCTTTTAAAACGAGCAAAATGAAATAGTTTTAGATGGTTTTAAAAGAAAAAGTTGAAATAAACAGAAACAATGCTATAAATGAAGTTGTAAAAGTATTAGCAAAACTTCCAATGTATTCTTGACATTTTCCTATTATCGAATATTTTGATTTTGGATACATAAATTTCAATCCACATGGAATAATTAATCATCTCAATAGAGCTAAATAAATATTAATTTCATTAGACACAAAAAATACTACATCCAGCAAAATCAAATTTGCCAAAATATGAAAGTGCATATTTTCTTAATAATTCTTTCCGGAATTTTTGTTGCAAATTACTTATTTTCAGAAATATAGCCTCTTCCAACCTACAACACTTTAGGTGCATTTTTGTGGCAGATTTCATTTTATTAAAATTATTTTTCTTATCTTTATATTATGAAATTTTTTTTTGATTAAGTTAAAGCATGTGAATATTTTGAATGGCCGCTTTCTTGTTGTGTAAATGGTTGGTATTGTTAAGCAAAAATATGCAAATGCCCATGAATGTTCTTGTATGTGAGTGCATAAATTGGGGGCCAGCTCTACATAGAACACACTCTATTAATGAAAATATTATATTCTTCTATTTTATTAATTATTATAATTGAATTAAATGTTCTATAATTATCTGTAAAAAAGGATTTTCCTGAATTGTTTAAAAAATGTTGATTCTTTCCCACAAAGTGTATGAGAGCATTAAAATTTCTTAAGAATTGGGGGTAGGTTTTTTTCCTATGACTAGCTCCTGCGGTGGGCTATATTTGCGGTTCTCTAACCCTGCAGGACTATCCGGTACCTAGTCAAACAAACCTACTCGACCCATATTTTAAATTTAAAAAAAAAGGGTTTAATGCTTAACAAGGTACTTTGAAGAAAATTATTTGATTGTGATATGATTCTTAATTACAAAAAAAACTGATTACGTCTTATATAAAAGTTTTATCAAAGAAGGAGATTTTGTTTTTGTACGTAACATCTCATTCTCCATGAATGTATTATTCTCCCACTGACAGACTGCATGGTTGACTAATGACTAACACTCCTTCAATCAGAATAGCTTCGTACAGGTTTTTGTAAACCATTCAACCACTTCTATATCTCTTTGATTTGCCTCTTTTAGATGATATGTAATGACCATTTGTAGTCTTGTTTCTTTCAAGACAAATATAATTTTCTTACTTTAACCCTTACAGATCGGGCCCCAATTCCCACCTTAATAGATCGGGGGGGGGGGGGGGGGGTCATATTGACCCCCCCCTCTATCTCAGCTTCTGTTACAGATAAAGACGTAACATTTTTTTCTGGTGGTTCATGTGTATTTTTAGAGAAAATTACTTTTTCTAGTCATAGCGGCCAGGCCGCTCCTTAGCCGCTTTTTAGCGACCAGCCGCTAAATTTTAAAACAGCTGTAGAGCGGCCAATTTTGCAGCTAGGATGACCAAATTTTAGGACGAACTTTTATTTTTCATAACAAAAAAATTACTTTTTCTGATCATCGCCGAAAAACGGCAAATAACGGAAACCGCCATTTTCGGCGGTTACGGCGGTAAAACGGCGGTTGGCGGCGCCAATTAATATTTTTATCTGTTTATTGTTCCTCAAGAATTTACCAAAAAAAATTTTAGGTTTCTAGCTGCAATAGAAGCCATGATATTCAGGATATATGTCTGTAGTAAAAGCCGGACAAAAATCGGTCATAAAGTCGGTCAGGGTGCGGTCAAACGGTCATAACACCACTTTTCTCATAAGGTCATTGATATCTTAGTATTCACCAAAAAAAATATAGGTTTCTACCTTATACACAAAAGTATTTAGAATTTTTTTAAATTTTGGTGCTACCCAACCGACTTTGACCGGACACCACGACCGACACAGACCAGATATCCTAATAAAATCAACTCTTGCCGACGCATAATTACTAAACTTAAAAAGTCATGAAGTCACAGCTCTCCATCTTACCTACAAAAAAAATGACATTGAAAAAACTAGAGGGGGGGGGTCAATATGACCCCCCGGCCCCCCCGATCTGTAAGGGTTAAGTTTAACTAGTGGCTTCGCCCCTAGCCTCTAGGGGCTTTGCCCCAAGAGGTGATAATTTTTTTTTCTCGGCGAAATACGTAAAAGGACCAAGGAAATCTTTTACAAAAAAAAATGGGGGGGGGATTTTTTGTTTTTTTTTGGGTTGGGGGGGTTGGGGGTGTCCCAATAGCCTAAAACCACCACAGGACCAGTAGGTATATTCCCTGAAGAGTAGAATCCGATCGGTTCAGTGGTTACCGAGATCTTAAGGGACGGACGGACAGACAGACGGACGGACAGACAGACAGACGGACAGACATCGTTCTACTTTGTATTATAGGTAAGGAACGTCATCTTGCCACCATAAGTTTGAAAAATATTCACTTACAAGATTTGTACATCTTGATTCTATTTTAAAATGAAAAGAGCAAAAGTGAAAACAATGACGTAGCTGTTCATAGTGCCCTAGCAAAATGGGGATAGATGTTACTGCTTTTGACCTACCTATTCTATTGACGTCATGAAATATCTCATACCAATCTCTTTTCTAGGGGGGTTTCTTTCCCCCTACACTTTCTCTTGCCCTTTAATAAGACGTTAATAGAATAGGAAGGCCAAAAGCAGTGACATCCATCCTCATTTTCCTAGGCACTAAACACAGCTACAACAATGACGTTGAATAATATAATTCTAATCTTTGTAAACAAAATAGTACAACCCTAAGAGGCTAATTTTGCTGGCCAAAATTTGATGAAAATAAATTTAATTAAATGTTACAAGTTTAGAAATTCTAACCCTGACCTTTCTCATTCATATTTAGACAAGAATAAAATTGCCACTGTGTAAAAAAATGCCTATAAATTGTTGTATATAAACTCGGTTAGATAATTATTAAATGATGTTTGTATATAAAGTAGCTTTGGCTCGAGGATCTTAATTATGAGTACATAAAAAGCATTAAGAAAATTTTTTTATTTTTAGAAATTAATAGAAATACTAATATGTCATATATTTATGTTGTGATGTCATATATTTAAGTTTGCAGACATATGTTAGTTGTTACTCTTAATTACTCTTTAATTGCTCTCAGAAAGAATAAAGAGAAAATATATTTAAGGCAGTTGATATTGAGAGTCCTAACACAGAACATTATCTGGTTTGGGTTCGAGTCTTTATTAAGACCAATACAGCTATTTACAGACATCCTACTACTTTATATAGTTTGCATAGACAGATATTCTACCCCTTCAAAGTGCATAGTTAATTAATACATTGTATTAATTAAACAGACAGTCATCCTGTTGATTGGTGTCCTGATATACAGACAGACATCCTGCTACTTCAGAACTATCCAGCTTTGAATAATCAGTAGTTTTGACTTATTAACATATTTAATCATTTCTAAATATAGTATCAATATATAATCTTATTTACTCAAAAACTGCATTTAATCCAATATAATAAATACTTAAAAATCTGTTTGCATTTTGAATTGAACATTAAGTCTACTCTATCATTAACTTATGTAAGTCTGTCTATATCACATTTGGCGCAGTCTTATTGTGCTACGTGTTATTTAGACCTGCTGCTGAGTTAAGGGTGGGGGAAGTGGTGTTTAATTTGAAGTCAATCACTTTTTGAGATATTTTTTTATCTCGGATTTTTCACAGTTTTGTTTTAATTTTTATATTTCTAACTTGATTTATATTTCAGGTTTCTGTGGAATTTCATTCTTTAACTCTTTTGATCTAAATTTCACGGCGGATCTAGTTCCAGTGCTCGGATATGGCTGATGGAGAAAAAGGAGAGCGGGGTAAAACTGAAGGCAAGCATGGACGGCCGCCTAAACGTCCTCGGGAGAATGACAGTCAGGATGATGATGGAACTCCCGAAAATTGGGAGGAGGAGGATGCTGCGGCTGAGGATGCTGGTGCAGGTGCTAATGCGAATGTGGAGTTGGCGTTGGGCGAGGTGGAGAATGACGTTGTGCCTGAAAGCATAAAAAAATATGTTAGGGCAATGTTGCAGGAGCATACGACTGTCAAAGGTCAGGTGGATAAGTTAACGGCGGCGAATAAACGGCTGGAGAATAAGGTGAAAGAGTTTAAGAACTCTGATGAGCATAAGAAGTTAGGTTATGATGTTGATTTGGCTACTATTAAGAAAAAGGTGGCGCAATTGCCAGTGGATGGGGATATTAGCGGTTTTTTGTATGAGACAAGTATGGGGGCTAGTGTGTCTGCAGTCAAAGCGACGGGAGATGATTCGTTTAATACATCTTTCATTAATCGTTTGAGTGTGGAGGCTAAATTGGATTCTACAAATTTTGAGGCCAAAAGAGGGAAAAGTGCTCCTGGACATTTGAAGTTTTCGCAGATTGAGTTTTTAGGTCCTGTTGGGAATGGAAATTGGATGAATGTTCGTGAGAGTTGTCTGACCGAATATGAGAATCAATTGTTGGATATATTTCCTTTAATTGAGGAAAGGGCTGAAGTGCTTAAGGCCTATAAAAAGGTGGCCGGCGGTAGTGTAAGCCAACAGACTGTAGAGGAGCAGTTTAAGGAGTTTTGTCTTGTAAGAGGAGTCAAGTGGGATAGTGATTTTGTGCGGGATGCTCCATTTTGGGATGGAAACATTGATTTTGAGGATTATTTTTTATCCTTATGGAGGGTTGCTAGGTTCGCAAAGTTGGAGGATCCTATGCTTTTCAAGGACGTCCTGTACAATAGGATTTTTGAGTGCAAAGGGAAGAAGATGGGGAGGCTTATTACGCCGGAAGCTAATGCTTCCTTAAGTGCTTTAGGTTATTACCTGTTGATAAGAAGGTTGGTGATACCCTTTGCTGATACAGAGTCGGCTACCGAATTCTTTTACGCCCTGAAACAAAAGAGTGGTCAGAATGTGGATGTGTTTTTCAATGCTAAGTTGCGGCTGTTTAGGCTTATGCATCCTGGTCAAATTTCTAGACAATCTTGGCGTGATTTTTACAATAATGTGGCTAAGAATTTGCTGTTTTCTGATTTAGCTAGAGATATGGCTAATTTCATTGAATCTATGCATTACCTGGAAGATTACAGTGCTTTCTTGACTTATTTGATTCGCAGAGGTCAGCATTATATAAGCTGGGCTCGTTCTGGACACGTGTCACCTGAAAATGTAACGTCCTGTTATTCTCAGGCTATGGAAGGGTTGAGGCTAGAGGATTCTAGGGAGGTAAAAGCTAGGCCTGTAATCAGTGAAGTGCATGTATCTGATATGGAGGGCAGGACAGAGATTGGCGATAATAATGCGTGGATTGAAGGGGATGATGATATTCCATGGGATCAGGTTGAGAACGTGATTGGGGCTCTGAATTCGAAGGCTAAAACTATGATTTGTTGGTATTGTGGGAAAAAAGGTCATGTAGTGGCTAGTTGCTGGCAGAAGAGAGACGGCAAGCCGCCAGCTCCTGATTCTCGCATAGGAAAGACCAAAGCTAAGTTTTTCTCAGCCGGTAGCGAAAAGAAAGAGGGTCCTGGAGTGCCTAATAATAGGGTAATACCTGAGCAGTTTCTGAAGAAGACAGTCAATCAGGTGGGGCCTGTTGTGGATAGGTGGGGCAATCAGGTGGGGCCTGTTGTGGATTCTGAAAAGAGCAGAGATGAGAAACAGTATGAGGCTATGATTGCTGACATAGCCAGAAACAATTTTCAGCAGTATCCTATGTAATGGATATGATTGATTCGATGTATAAATCTCATTTTAGGATGAAATTTATAGATCGTTCTTTTATTCATATTCATTATATAGGCTATAGTACTGTAAATAGTTAATTTTGCTGTTGTGTATTCACATTATTGCTCTCAACTTTATAAAGGATTACTGTCTTGTTTATTCTTCAGTCAAGGTGTGATCGTGTTAATGAAAACATTATATATATATATTTATATATATATATATATCTACTATATATTATATTTTGATAGGTACCTATGCAAGGTTGAATACTTCGAGAGGTACTTACTTGTATAAGAAAAGGCTTGGAGTGTAGCTGTGTGATGCTGGTAGTCTGGGAGATGTACAGGATTTCATAAATTGAACAGTATGTTGGCGGCTGGTGACAGATGGGGGGCTGACTGCTGTGTAGTGGAATGATGTATATCTAAAATATATGGATATATTAATTAATTATAATGACTAGTGTTTTCAAGAGATTGTGAAGTTTTTGAAGATAACGAAAATGCCTATTTGTGCGGATTTAGAATTTCTTGTGCCTGGGGCTGATATTCCGGTGAAGGAGTTAGGAATTATTGATACAGGAAATAATTTTAATTCTTTGATATCTAGAGAAATTCTTGATAAACATGGAATTGAGTTTTGTCCTGCTAAATTATCAGCATATTCAGTAGATTTAAAGAAAGTTAATATTATTGGATATGTTGAGTTGAAATTTAGATTTGCTGGAACTCAAGCTGTGTTTACGGAGATATTTTATGTACCTGAGGTGACGAGTAGGTTGGTAAATCTTGGATCTGATTTCCTGAAAAAGAATAAAATTAATATTTGTTTGGATGAAGATAAGTTTGAATTTTGTGGGGAATCTGTTCCTATTAATTCCTGTTTACAGAAACAGGTGGTGGCGGAGATACAGAAAATTCCTATTTTGTCCGGACGAATGAATTCTGAAATTCCATCTAAACCTACCTTGCCAGGGATAAAGGAGGGGGGTGGGTTTGGAGAGTTATATTCAACGAAGTATAGTGTGAAGTTGCTGGATAAAACTATTTTTTATCCTGGAGGATCTACCGCTGTGGTGCATGTGACTGGATTAAAGAATGATGGGCTTTGGTACGTGTCCCCTAATTCTTCTAAGATGACAAGTGGCAATGGGATTATGATTATTGAGGGGGTGTATCAGCCACGGAAAGATGGGTCCTGTGTGGTTAATGTGGTTAATGCGTCAATAAAACCTATTACCTTGCTGAGAAATGTGAAGATGGGGCATTGTTTCATCATGGATAATCAAGATGTTACCTGTAATAAAACAATTAATGAATTGGATAAGCCAGAAAAGTTGTCGGGGCAAAAAATGCATGAACGGGTACAGTTTATTATTCAAAAATTGAAGTTAGATGAAAACCAGATGATTAAGGAAAATCCAGAATTGAAACCCAGGATTATTAAAATTTGTTTGGAAAATTTTGATATCTTTTCAATGAATGATTCAGATATTGGTGATTGTAGATTAATGACATATAATATAGAATTGTTACCTGGAGCTAAACCTGTGAAGGCCAGAAATATTCCTTTGAATCCAGAGTACGATGCTAAATTGAAGGAACAGTTAACCAAATGGCTGGATGCTGGCATTATTGAGGAGGGTTTCTCGGATTGGTCTAGTCCTATTTTTGCTGTGAAAAAGAAGGCTGCACCTGGAGCAGAGGCTAAGTTGAGGTTTGTCATCGATTTCTGCAACCTGAACAACGTGACTAAGCGGGTGGCGTGGCCGCTGCCACTGATCTCGGATAATCTGACGAAGCTGGGTTCTGGCAAGGTGTTCAGTACTCTTGATTTGACAGCTGCCTACCATTCGATGACTATGGATGAAGACTCTAAACCGTTGACAGCTTTTAGTGCAGCAAACAGGATGTATTTGTTTAACAGGTTGCCATTTGGGTTGTGTAATGCACCCAGCCTGTTCTGTGCTCTGATGGATAAGGTGCTGTCTATCCTGCCAGGTATGTATGGATTCTGTATCAGCTACTTGGACGATCTGATCGTGTTTTCATCAAGTCCAGAGGAACATGTAGAGCATCTGCAGGCACTGTTTCAAGTTCTTAGGCAGGTCAACCTGAAATTGAATTTAGATAAGTGTGATTTATTGACTAGAGAATGCCATTATTTGGGGCATATTATTAGTGCCGATGGATTGAAAATGAATCCTGCATATTTGGAACGGATTAAGGATTGGGGCAAGCCTAGAACAGGGAAGGAGTTGCAGAAATTTTTAGGATTTACTAATTATTACAGAGGATATTTTGCTGATTATGCCAAGAGGTCGTGCATGTTGGATAGTCACAGGAATGACACTATAATAAAGTGGACAGAAGAATTGGACAGAGTATGGACTGAATTTATGGAAATGTTCAAGACTGAAATGTGTAAAGGCTATCCTCAATGGGATAATCCTAATCTTTTTATCGTGGATGTAGATTATAGTTCTCAGTATTTTGCAGGGATTATTTCGCAAGAACAGGATGGTGTAGAGAGAGTGTTTGGTGTCTGTAGTAAAAAGTGTAATGCTGCAGAACAAAATTATCCTTCTTATAAAGGAGAATTAGGTGCATTAGTATATGCATTAAAGAATTTTTTACACTTTTGTAGGTTTCGTGAATTTTTGGTTCGGACAGACAGTATTTCACTAGTGCATTATAAACGTTGGGCTAAAGGATCAATAAACGGTGTCACCTATCGATGGATAACTTTCTTGCAAAGTTTTGACTTTACAGTTATCCATCGACAGGGGACTAAGCATGTGAATGTAGATTATTTGTCGAGAACTGAGTTAGATTGTAAGGACCATCGACTGAAGGATTGTCAGGAGTGTAGAGAGACAGATAATAAAATTTTGGATCCTTACCTGGATGATTCACCATTTCTGGATCAAATCTATTCTATTATGCAGGTACATTCTGCAGAGGATGAGGCGGATGTTGAGTTTGTCTGGCAAAGTAGTCTTCAGCAGGACGAGATCCTAAATGAAATAAGGTTATGGATATTGGAAAGGAGACAGTTGTCGTCTTATGAGAGGGCGGAGCTATCGGGCAGAAAAGAACTATTGTACAATCTTATTGGCCATATGTATGTGCTAGAGGGGGTTGTAATTTTCAGACAGCCTTTGACCGAAGGGGGTTTTGTCGAGAGGCCTGTAGTGCCTCTTTCTTTATACAATGATATATTTGATTCAGCTCATGGTGGATATGGTTCTGGACATAGAGGTGTGCAGGAGACAATACGTAAGATAAATGAGAGATTTTTTATGCCTGGCGTGAACAAGTTTGTGGAATCGAGAATACGAAGTTGTATTACATGTTTGAAAAAGGCTGGAAGTAATCCTAAACATGTTTCACCTATAACTCATTCTGTCCAAAGTAGTGAAGTTTTTGCTAATATGTCAGTAGATCTAGTTGGACCTTGGACTCCATGTTATCATCAGGGACAGACGGTTAAATTTGTCTTAATCATGGTTTGTCTATTTTCTAGATATGTTTTTACATGTCCGTTGGTTGATGCTAAAACTGAAACAACTGTAAAGGCTATATTGGAAAATTTTGTACCTACCTATGGTTTATTTAGAGCTTTGAGATCGGATAGAGGTACAAATTTTACAAGCAGTGTGTTTAAAGGCGTGATGAAAGGATTGGGGGTGGATACTGTCCTAATTCCCCCCAGGAATCCAAATTCGAATCCTGTAGAGAGGCAAAATCAAAGTTTGTATGCTGCTTTGAAAGTAGATGAAAATCATGGAACAAAGGACTGGGCTAAAAAATTACCTTTGGCTACGTTGGTGATTAACTGCTCCAAGAGTACTAGAACTGGATATTCTCCATTTTTTCTAGTTTTTGGTCGGCAGCCACGTATTCCCCTCGATTTTCTATCACCAGTCCCGTCTGTTGAATCTTCATCCTCGCGGTCGTATCTGGAATTTCTGAAAAATATGGAGGATGTAATTAAGAGAATTTCTACAAAATCCAAGTTATATTTAGAGGTTCAAAATAAACACAGAGTACAGAGGGAAGCATTAAGAGTGACAGATGTTTGTTATGCTTTCTTTAATATTGTAAAAACTGACGTGTCCAAGAAATTACAGTCTTTCTATGGAGGGCCTTTTATTGTAGTTAAGAAATTTTCGGATGCATTGTATGAGTTGGCACCTTTCGGGAATAATCCCATCAAGAAAAATCAGGTTGTGGCTAGGGATAAAATTCGAAAAATTCATGCTCGAACGGAAGTTTTAGGGGAGGAGGTTAATTTTAACGTTTTTCCTTTACCTGAAATTTGTCCGTCCGATGAGATATTTTTGGAGGTTGACAATATGCCTGTAGAGAGAGAAACTGTAGAGGAGAGAGAGAGTGAAGATGTTGTGTATTTGTCATCTGAAAATGATGGTTTTGAGTTGGCAGAGGAAAGGCAGAGTGACGAAATTCAGGAGAAGGGGAGTGAGGTTGAGGTTGATAATGACAGAGTTTCAGGAGATGGGAATAGAGAAATTATACCTGTAGGTGAAGGAGTAGAGGTGGGAGTGACAGATGAATCTGTGGTGCCTGCTCCTGTGGTTGAGGGTAATTTTGACGAGGTTGAACTTCCATCGGAACAGTCGTTTTTGACTACGGCGCCGCCACAATCTTCACCTGAAAGATTAGTTACAATTAAGAAAAGTGGATCACGGGTGGCGAAATATTTATGGGACACTGGGAGGAGGTTAAGATCTCAGGTAGGGGGTCCTGTGGTACATGTTCAGATAGGAACTCGAGGACGGAGAAAGTAGGGAAAGGAGAGCTGATAATAATTATTTTTGAAAAAATATTATATAAATACATATAAATATTTAAAAAATATATTATAATAAGAGTTCATGAATTGTTATTTGATTATTTTAATAACAAATATGTGCTGACAAAGCTAGTAGGTAGAAAGTTGTCCTGCAATGAAAGGCTAAATCAGTTGATATTTGCGGGTGAATTGGTGAACAGTTATCAGCTAATAATGTCTGGTCATAATAATAAATTCAAATCAGGTAAATATTTTTTAATTTGGGGATTGTGTTTGATACCCTGTGGGGCTGATATGATACCTGTGCTAGTAAAGGAGTGTGTTGGCGACGGTCCTGAGTTGAGGGCTTCAGAATGTACAGTATTTGGTCAGCATGAGTTTAATGGAACAATCAGCGGTCATCTGTTAAAAAAAGTGGGAGTGAGATTTTTGCCCGCGGTACAATGTCACGTCGACAGAACGGTTCACACCTGGTATTGTGGCAAATATAGCCACCTACATTTAGGGGCACCAGCTGTTGTTAGTAGTGATGAGTTAATTTCTAGTGAAGATTGTAAAAGGATGGAGGAACAGAGGGTGTTAGACATAGATGGACGACGGTTGCCTGTAGCGTTTTATGACCGGTCACTTACTTATTTCATAAATGGTACCATCCTGTATGATGATATGATGACGTATGGGATTGACCCTCAGTGCAGAGGGGATGGTATTTATTTAAATAATACCTTTGTGCCTAATACTTTTCAAGAAGTTCAGATTACAAGTTATTTGAAAAATATACAAATTTCAATGTTACCTGATAACAGTTGTTTTCTTGAAGATCAATTCATTGGTGCACATTGTCTGGAGTCTGATCTGCGGCTTGGGCTTGATCGAGTGATAGTTCACAATAAATCACAGGAAGATAGACGTTATTTTAGTTATTTTCGGACTGTTGAAATTGTAAATTTAACTTTGTTTACATTTTCTAATATGGCGGATGATGCTAACAATCAGGGTGGCCAAAGTTGGTTGGCGATTTCTCCACAGTTTTCGTTGGGATTAAAACTGGGGAAAAAAGTGGAGTTTTCTGACTTTCTGACTGATTTGCATTACTTTCATACCAACGTTCCTGATGTATTTTTGTGGATTACAACTGCTAGAAAGAATTTTTTTCCTTGGATGCGGAAAAAGGAGGAGGATGGTGCTTTATTATTACAGTTAACCTCTTCATATCATCAGGTGGAAAGGATTTTGCAGGCAGAACAGGGGTGTTGGGAGAATAATTTGTTTCATTCCAACATCAAACAAGTCGGAAATTTGTTGGTACAACATCTAGGGGAGATGGAGCTTGTGTCTGTATGTAAAAAAAGATGGTTAAATGTGACTATAGGAGCAAATTTGCCGTGTTATCTTGGTCATTTTTCTTTGTTTATGGATAATAGAATTGTTGCTGTAGAACCATTCACAAGATTAGTTAAAAATGTTTCCTTGTTGATGGTTGTCGAGTGTAGGAAAAATCCAGTATTTGTGAGAGTTAAACCTGGATTATATCTAGGCAACAAGGGGGCAGGAATGCAGCTGGTTCAGACTAAACGGCTGGAGGATAGTTGGTTGGAGGTACCATTGAATTTTGAGCATCTGCTGGATAAGGGAGAGAAAGGACAGGTGTTGGAGTCTGTGGAAGAGGCTAAACTTTCGGAATTGGCTGCTAATTCAAATGCGTTTGTTGTAGAGGTGACAGAAGATTGGTTTGTACATTTGTATAATTCCTCAATTGATTGGTTGACTAATAGTTGGCAGCATTTTGTTATGGCTGTGATGGGTGCTGCTGGGGTGGTTATTGGATTGCTGTGTGTTGGTTGTTTGGGCAGACTGTGTAATTGCGTTAAATTTTCGCGTTATCGGGAAAACAGTAATTAAAATTTGGCATCCCTGATAAATATAATTTATATAAAAGTATTTCGTTTTGAATGTCGTCTTATATATGAAAAATGTTAAAATATTAAAATATTAAAATGTTAATATTTAATTATTGATTATTATCAGGAAATGGAGACGGAAACGAAAGGCGGTATCAGCGGGCGTCTGGTCGGCGGGAGGAGCGTGAACCGTCTGTTGAGATGTTGGATGCTGGTAGATCTAATCGGCGGCATGTTGTGTATAGAAGAGATGATAGGAGGCAGTATGATGTAGAATCGCCCAGGTATGAGCCTGGATATGATGATGAGGACGATGTTGGCAACGTGAGTCTTGAAGTTGAGCTTGATTCCAGGGATCGTCTGCCTAGTGAACAGAGTGGTTCAGAGGTAGACAGTTGGACTGAGCCTCCAACGGACAAACCTGGAAAGGTGGCAGATACTGGTTCTGGTGAGGGACGGCGCAGGTTTGGTAAGTTTGTGCCAAATCAGGCTGCTGGGTCGGTCAGGACTAAGGGAGCCAGTAAGGCTTATGATGATGCTGGGGAAGGTACTTCCAGAAGGGGAGCCAGCAAGGCTTATAGTGATGCTGGGGAAGGTACTTCCAGAAGGGGCGTGGTCAAGCGGCCTGCTGGGGCAGATTCTCTTGGGCCTAAACAAAAGAGGGAGTTACCAGATTTACGTGCTGAGGTTGAGAGAAATAAGGCTGAACGCAAGAATGACAGACAGGGCTTAGCGCCGCTCAGTGATGAAGATATAGGTAGAATCAGTAATTCTGTTGCTGTGACTCTAAAGCCTATGATTGAGGAAAAAATTCGTGAAGCTGTAAGAGAATCAGTCAAAAGTTTGAACACTGCACAGAAACTTTGGCAGACGGACAGTCATAATCGGGTTAAAGATATGTTGGCCTCGCATAAGAGGGATCTAATGGACTGTATAAGGAAGGTCGATACGGAGATGCAGCAAATGGTGGCTACTACTGCACAGCAAAAGGCTTCTTATATGGTACAGAGTGTACAGACAGCAATGACTGATAATTGGGAAAGTAGTTCAACCAAGTTGGGACAGCAGGTGGGCCAACAGGTGGAAAGTGTTTTGGCAGGACAGGGAACTAAGGTTCAAGAGGCTATTTCTGAGATGGCCAAAAAAGAGGCTGAAGTGCAACGGCACCTGTCTAATATTTTTAGTGAGCTTAGCGAGATCCGGCGCAGAATAAACAATGACTTACCGGCGGCGGCATATTGGCAGTTGCAACAGGCTGGAACTTCTGGTGGTGCTGAGGCTAACAACGGGGTGATGTTGGTTTCGGGAGGTGTTCAGGTCACTGGTGGTGTTGACATGGAAGTAGCAATGCCGGCAGATGGACCAGCAGTTGCTGCAGAGGTGGCTGTTGCAAATGATACCGCCTCAGCGGTAAATGATGCTGTGATGGTTGCTGTAGGAGGGCCCGTAACTGCTGCAGCGGGTAATGCTGTCATGGCGGCAACAGTGGGTGTCTCGGCTGAGGTTGGTGGAGGGGCGCTGAACACTCCTCCTCCAGTGGGTGAAGGAGAGGAAGGACTTGAGGCCGGGGTTAATTTCGATGTAGGTTCACCCAGTGAAGACATTGATCCTAGTCTATTGGATCAGCCTGATGGATGGTGAAACCATGCTTAGCTGGATGGTTTCAGAAGGGGGTAAATGTCATATATTTATGTTGTGATGTCATATATTTAAGTTTGCAGACATATGTTAGTTGTTACTCTTAATTACTCTTTAATTGCTCTCAGAAAGAATAAAGAGAAAATATATTTAAGGCAGTTGATATTGAGAGTCCTAACACAGAACATTATCTGGTTTGGGTTCGAGTCTTTATTAAGACCAATACAGCTATTTACAGACATCCTACTACTTTATATAGTTTGCATAGACAGATATTCTACCCCTTCAAAGTGCATAGTTAATTAATACATTGTATTAATTAAACAGACAGTCATCCTGTTGATTGGTGTCCTGATATACAGACAGACATCCTGCTACTTCAGAACTATCCAGCTTTGAATAATCAGTAGTTTTGACTTATTAACATATTTAATCATTTCTAAATATAGTATCAATATATAATCTTATTTACTCAAAAACTGCATTTAATCCAATATAATAAATACTTAAAAATCTGTTTGCATTTTGAATTGAACATTAAGTCTACTCTATCATTAACTTATGTAAGTCTGTCTATATCACAAATAAATACACTTATTTGCCCTTACTTTTAGTAAATTCAATGCAAATTGTTTTTTCGATTGATCCAACAAAGTAAAAAAGTTTACTTTGTAGATTAACTAGCGGCGTCGCGATTTTTTTTTGGGGGGGGGGGTAGTCGACCCTACTATTTTAGTTTTAGTTTTAAAAAGAAAAAAAAAATTTTGGGGGGGGGGAATGGGGTATTTTTCATTTTTTTTTGGGGGGGGGGGGGTTGGGGGTGTCCCACCCCCCAAGAAAATAGTTATAAACCTTCCTGGGACCTATGAGAAGCTACCTTGTAAAGGAGAACCCGATCGGTTCAGTGGTTAGCGAGATCCTTCGCTACAAACAAACAGACAGACATCGTTCTACTTAGTATTCAGGGATAGAATTATCTGAGAAGATTAAAATTTATTTATCTAGGTTTGATCAGGGATTAGTGGATGTGTCAGTGGATAATAGATTAATTTTAAATTTCTTTTAAAAAGGATTTAATTCTTTAAAATTGAAGAATATAGTCATCATCAACAGCGTATTTTATGTTAAGCTTTCTAGTTATGAAACTCTATTAAACAAACAGGTTAATTGACTTATTTATCCCCACATTTTTTTGTTCATCTCTCTAACCAAGAATCTCTAGTTTACAGAGGCCTAAAATTTTAAAAGACCTCTAAATATAAAACTCACATTTATTTATATGTTTAAGTATTGAAATTCTATGATACATAAACATTACAAAACCAACTTCATCTTTCTAATTATTAAACTCTAGTATACAAACAAAGTATGTGAACTCGCTTATCCCCAAATTTGAAGCCTATCTTGGATGTCAGTACCTGCGGCAATTTTTAGATATTTCAACTTTTACAATAAGATTAACCCAGATACAATGTGCTCTATACATCCCTTTCTCTCTCTCTCTCTCTTTTTCTTGTGTTCTCCCTTTTTTTCTTTATTATTTTTCTTCTCCCTCATTCTCTCTCTCTTTCTTTCTATATTATTTTTCTTTCATTCTCTTTCTCTCTCTCTTATCTCTCTCTTTCTCTTTCTCTCTATCTCTCTCTCAAATACAGATTTTTTACCTCTCTAATGCTCTCTCCATACCTCTTTCCAGTTTATCTTTATCACTCTCATTTCTTTTTTCTTATCTTTTTCCCTCTTTAGACACTATTCTCTTAATAATATAAGATTTTTGTTGTATCCATCTTATTTTAAATTTGTAGATCGTTGCAAATCTTTTCTACAAACATGTCAACGCTTGTCTGTTATGTTATTGTTTTCAATAAACACTTTTTTTGCACTTTGATGTTTAAGGTTCTGGCAAAATGTATATTGTATATATATATATACTTTTGTAACATGTAATGAATAATTCATGATTTAAAACCTTAGATTTATTATGTTTGTGTTATAATTAACTTTTTTATCAGCATTATAATTCATTTATAGTTTTCTAAAATTACTTCATTAATTGATTTTGATTTGAGATTTTCATGTTATTACCGCATGTGTTCATAAATAATTTATAACGTGCATATATTCATAAACATATAGGAAGGTTTATTAACATGAAACTTTATTAAAGTCTTTACTTTGTGAAGAATTCTTCTAGGCTAAAAGTATAACAAAATTTAACTCCTTAAACAAGTTTAAAACAAATTTGAGGTTGCAAACTTTGGGTAAAATATTTGTTGGTCCTTTGAACAAATTAAAGTGTAATAATAGTTTGGGTGTGAAAATGCTTTTCTGCTTCTGTTTAAACTAAATTTCTATTCTTATAATCATTACTAGCGAAGCTACTCCATAATTTGAAATGTTGAAGTCTATATGTCTGATTTTCTCGGCTCCTATACAATATATAATGCTGAAATTTCTTGTCAACATTTCCATAAATATGGAGCATAGTTGGAAAAAAACATGGTGATCGGACTGCTTTCAGACCGGTTTAAAGCTACTTTTCTATTTTGAAACAGCATAAAGTGCCTCCAAAAAAATTATGTCATACAATACAAAGTACCATTGATAGGCCAGTATAAATTGTTTCTGACCAAAATGGTTAAATCTATTCTGGCCTCTCATTGGTCAGTTGTATCGTATGACGTCATTTTAGGGCGGCACTTTACGCTGTTTCTTCACATATTTACTCAAATCTTTAGTTTTTTTGTTTCAACTCTTTTTGGATTATGGTCTTAAA
Organism: Acartia tonsa; assembly: GCF_053477335.1. Classification (NCBI taxonomy): domain Eukaryota; kingdom Metazoa; phylum Arthropoda; class Copepoda; order Calanoida; family Acartiidae; genus Acartia; species Acartia tonsa. The sequence continues at coordinate 43,126,808 of NC_137264.1, read as the reverse complement.
ATAAAATTTCCCGTTGTTTTTTGTAGCCTTTTTAAGATTTTTTTATATATATTTTTCCATATCTTTGGTGGTTTGGGTACGATTTTCAAGGTTTGTCAGTTATCATACTGCAATATAGATATAACATTTAAAAAAAGTATGTTAGAAAAGTTTTTCTCTAATATTCTTGAATTTGTTAATTGCTTTTTAAATTCCTTATCCATATTCTTGTGCTTAGCTACTTATGTATGTTATCCTTGCAGAATATCTTCTCTTGTCAGAACCATACAATGGAATGGCGTGTGGAAAGTCAATTATAATTACAAATACAATTTCTAAAATCTAAGATGCTAAATAAAAGAAGTAGCCTTTTTAGAATATGTGCAAATTTTAATTAATCATCAAGACTTAATTTAAAACTATCTTAACATATGTACTATTACAAAGCAAATCTTCAGACAAAAAGTGATTTTAATAAATATCTAATACATACTTTACACAATCAGATCAATCTTAATTCTTAATCTGTATATTAGTTATTTCTCGCATCGTATTATAAACAGCTTTCCGCGGATATAGAATGTACAATTTAAGATTAAAAGCAGTATTTTTAGCCCTGAGGTGCCGAAGGCACGGGCTAAAAATTTTTATATTTGTAGAAAGCTGGATATAATACGATGATAAAAAATAGTTTTTTTTCGTATGCATGATAACCGGTTCCTATCCACCGGATTCGTATGAATACGAGAAAATTTTTTACCATCTTAAAATATTTATTTAAATATCAATTAAAATAAACAGACGAAGCAAAACATTACAAAAGTACAGTGGCTTTGTTACTAAGAAGAAAATATATTTCCGCTATTCAGTGTTACAAATCCAATATAAAAACAGTCGAACAAACAGTTAGATACCCAAAAAATCTTATATGAATTGAGAATGCTAAGTATTATATATTTTGTTCTTATTTTTGCCAAAATCTTTTTGATTCTATTGGAATATTCCAAAAGTTCAAATTTCCTAAATTAGCAAAAAAGTGTCTATCTTTATAAAGAAAAAAGATTTTTTGGTCTGCAGCTAAATCGATAACTACTTAACATTGATTTTAGGGAAGCTTTCTACAGGTTGCAGGATGGATTTATATCATTCTACAGAGGTCCTAGATGCTAGGGTCTATACAATAGTCCATTCGTATGATAACTGGACAGACACAAAACTAAATATTTTCTTAAACATTTCATATTGAATCTTTGCTGTCTAAAGAACAAAAAAATGAAAATATATTCTTCAAAACTTTTTTTATGATATTAATCTAGTTAAAAGGTTTCTTTCAAAATTAACTTTGTAAAGTTGAAATCAGAGAAAATTTTTTTTTTCAAATTTAAACCAGGGCTTTTCAGCCGCCTTTTTTTTGACAATATACAACAATATAAAAGAGCCCAAAAGTAGACAAAGTTTTGAGTGAAATCATATTGCATGAGGCCAACCAAAAAATATTGCTTGTACAGAATAAGGATGTGCTGAAAATTGATTGTCTATTTCTTCCCTAATTTCCAAAGTTGTACAGCAGATAACCCAATTATTGCAAACAATATTTTCAGCTTCTCCGGTCAAAGGAAAAAGCGATATAATGTATAAACGATTTATACATCATACATTCAAGATTTGAATTTTTCAAATTTAGATTTTTTTTAAGTTTAAAGCTTTTTTAGCTAGTAGTAGATATTGAGATAGGACACGGACGCTAGTTACACTTTCGGAAACTAAAATTCAGTACATCAGAATAAGATATCAAATTGTTGAAAAATTCAGGAGTTATAGAATAAAGAAAAGAATATTACTTACAAATACACAAAATTTCTAAGTTCATTTGTATTATTAAAAAACCCTCTTATATAGTATATTTCTTAAAGCTATGGATATTTTTAAGATAGTTATTCTTTGTCAAATTACTCTGTGGTGTTCAACGTGGTAATCCGAGCCGCGGAGTTTTTGCGGCAGACGTAAATTGAAAACCTACCTAAAAAAACGTACATAAAACGTACGTAAAAAATAAGGGGGGGGGGGGATAAAAGGGCCAGTAGGTATATTCCCTGAGGAGTAGAACCCAATCGGTTCAGTGGTTACTGAGATCTTAAGCTTCAGACAGACAGACATCGTACTTCTTTGTATTATAGATTGACTCGCTCAGAATTTCTTGTTTGCATTTAAATATTTCTTAATCCATGAGAAAATTGGACAGATGACGCGCCGTCAGTTTGTCTCGAGGTTTTGTACGCATAAAACATTGGATACAATAGAGTTAATTCATCTAGAGGTATGTGCGCATAAAACATTAGATACAATAGAGTTACTACAACTAGAGGTTTTGTATACTTAGAGTTGATACATCTGTAGATTTTGTACGCAATATCTTATTTTACTCACATTGGCTATAACTATAGGGGATTTTCTTCACCAAAACTTGTATATTTATGCTATTTAAAAAGCCAGACTATTTTGTACCATTTATGAAACTAATTATATACCAGTAAAACATTAGAGGAGAGGTTCCTATTTAGCCCTCACAGACTAGGGTTATTAGGTGATGGTTAGGTTTGCAACCTAACCATCACCTATTAGGGAGGTGCTCTTACCCTTTATCATATTAGGCCAACTTAATAAAATTCAAAAATAAACTCTAAGAGCTTTGAACCAAGAGGTAGTAGGAGTAGTAGACTGGGAGTCCCCCTCCTATATAGAATAGTTCGTTTGAAATTTGTAAAAAAAAAATCGAGGGGGGCATTTTTTTGGTTCAGCAATTACCAGAATCTTAAGCTTCAGACAGAAAGACATCGTTATACATCGTTATTATAGATATATTTACATAGAAAATTTATTTCTATACTTAATTTATTGTATTATCTGAAAAATTTTAAATTATACAACAATAGAAATAATTTTTGCTAACAATTGATTGAAATTTTATTTTAATTCTTCTGGCAGACCACAAATATAATATTGTCAACAAATCTACAATATCCAGATAGACAAGTTTTTGTTTACTCATCTCAAATCTATTGTTTGTAAATTTCAATTTATAAACAAAAATGTAAAATATATTTTTCTGTGAAGTTGGTCTGGGATTTGCATAAATATTGAAATATAGTAAATACTTGGAAACTTAAAGCTTGTTTTGGGGAAAAACAGATTGATAATTTGCATATTGACAGGGCTATTTATTATTCATTTTATTGACCATTTTTCAACAGTTATACAATGGAGGACTTATTTTATTTTAATATTTCCTTCCTTTAGAGGTCTTCCAGGCAAAGAGCAAAAATAATTTTAAATATTTGTTAAGAATCATTTACAGTTAGTTGTCTAACAAAGATTCTTTGTTCAATTGTTAATTTTATGAAGAAAAAAAGGTTAACCTTATCTATGAGAATTTTTGACATTTTTAGCAATCATTCAAAATTAATTTTTCTCTTGTAGAATATTAACTTGATTGTTTTAGAAATGAAATTAAAGACATTTTTGCATGTGATCTAAAGGAAATAAAATTTTATAATTGGTAGGAAACTTTTCAATTCTCTAAACTTTTCCTTACTTCAAGTGATGCATTTAAGTATAACAAATTGGTAATAAAGTTAATGTTTTTATGTCTTTTCATAGTAACATCTGCTTCAACAATGCTCACATTAAACAAGAAAACAACTTATATATGGTGAGAAATGAATGATACATGCATTATTTACTTCTGTAGCTCAGTTAATTTTGTAATTTTTGAGGTGGACCAATTTTTAGGAATTGAAAGAGTTGAAGATAGTTAAATGCATACACATTTCGGCAAAACTTTTCTATTGTATTACAACTACATATACATTCATGTGCATAATGTATATGAATTTCCTGAATATCTTTGAAATGCATGCATATCTAAATTAGAATATCTTCAAAGAAGATATGATAAAAGCTATTAAATGTTTGATGTTTTTGTTTCATTTGCCAAATTTTAATTAGACATGGTTGTTTTGCATTAAGTATTGTAGAATCAAATTCTTGATCTAAATTTAAGACTGATGCAAACTTGCTATACTTGTAATTGTATTTAACATTACCTAACTCATTGTTTGATTAGATGCAAAGTGGAGCAAACTTGTATGTTGTACTGTCTAATGAATGCACCAAATAAGTTTCTAGGTATCCGCACCCTTGCAGGTACTAATTGCTACTTGATGAGAAAGGAAATTCACTACATTCTTTATTTCCTCCAGTACAAGAATAAAATTATGTACAATACATCTTAAAAACTTTCAAGGGGAAGAATATTTCAACTAATACTTTGTGCCTATTTAAGAAGGGCCTAAAGTCTAAAGTATTTATTTAAACTTTGAAATATTTTGCCTTGAAGCTTTCCAAGTGGAAGGTAGAAATTTACATTATACACATTTGATGCAGTAGATGGTAAGGTAATACAAATTATCTTAATAGAGCACCTTTTATGACTCTGAAACATAATGTATTATATATTTTGAAACACATGCTAGAGTAACTTATTGTTATTTTAATAATTAGGTAAGGTAAACATAAAACTTTGAGATAAGATAGATTGTACCATGAAAATAAAAAAAAAATAAGTTTTAATTTCAGTCATCTCTGGATAAATTAAGAATTGCACCTCTAGCAGTTTTTAATCTATTGGCATAATATTTTCTTTTTTGCAAATATCCCTTTCAACATTGGAAAATATTCCCAATAGAATCTATGTACATACATGAAAAGTACAGTACACTGTACAACTTTTGAGTGATGGTTTAATATTAGTAATATTAAAAGATCTTAAGAGGCATGATTTTCAAAAGTTTATATTTGTCAATCTTTGATACAATGATATTAGCATGTATTTTTTAAATTTGATTCATTAGTTTATTCTAAAAACCTTATAAGCAATTATTTGAATTGAAAGTAAACCTATATGAAGTGAAGAAATCTGGGGAAAATTGGAAAATACTGCTGTGCATTGCAAATCAAAGACATTAAATTGCATAAAAGGATTTGTGCAGTAATGGTGCCATTTTATCCAATATGCTATAATCAATTAACAGCATGCAAAATACATAAATTACCTTTTTAGATGTAATGCAACTCTAAAATTATAGGGACTTTTCATATGTAAAGATATTTTGCTAGTTGGTTGGTCAGTTTGTATTGGCTTTTTTAAAACTTTGCTTCTAGAGTCATAATATACAGGTTTTTATACGTACCATAAATAAAGTTAATATCATTGTAAATAATCATTTCAAAAGAAAAAACTTTGAGTTGCAAAACTCATTATTAATTCATTCATTTGTAAGTTTGCAGAAAAAGAACAAAGCCAGATAAAAAATTTAAAACTTTATTAGATTAAATGTGTTATTAGATTAGATTCTTTTTGTTTTCTAAATTAATTCTGCTATCTTCCTGTTAGAAGCAGTACAACAAGGAAGACTATGTCCACTGGCAGAGATAAGCTAAGGAAGGGGTACCAAATGATAAGTGGTTAGTAACTTATCATAATTAAAGTCAAGTCTATTGCAAAACATGACAAAGCCCAAAATTGTGTCAAAAATTATCCATGTGACGTAATAAAATGAGTGTTTATCTACCTCTTTTTAGGGGTTTTCTCTTCCACTTCTCCTCTCATCTCCCTCATTTTATTACGTAACATGGACCATTTTTGACACAATTTTAACACAATTTAGGCTTTGTCCAAAACATTGTAAAACCCTCTAATTTTGAGATTTGTACTAATGGAATAAAAATATTTAGAATGTTATATATCAAAATACTTCCTAGAAATATAAATTTTACCTTCTGTAAAGTTTAACAATACACACAAAGCAAATTTGTAACAGACAGAAAGTATTAATTTTAAGTTTTAATTTAATACCTTCTTTATACAGAAATAAGAAACTTTGAATTGTTCTTTGAAAACCCAGTGGAATAGACAAAATTAAATAGATCAACAAACATGCTTCTGATGAGCATTTTTGATTGTTTAAGTGGCTATGGTTGACATAATGTTCATATGGGAAAAGCATATAGTACCAAATAAAAGATGACGTCAACTAATACAAATGACCAAAGTTAGGCCAGTACACATTAAAATTGACTAAAAGTAAAATGTATACTGGCCTATTATTGGTCATTTATATTGTATGATGTCATTTTTATTAGGCATGCACTATACTTTATGCAAAAGTATTTTCAGAATAACTGTATAAAGTAAAGGATCATAAAGATGGGGCAATAAAAAAGGAGGATCAGTAATTTTTTATAAAATACTAGGAGTTAACCATTTTCAATTTAAAAGAAAAAAGCACATTGACATTTCGCTTTAAGTTTGATTAAAGATATATCTAGATTTTGTCATTTCTATTGCTTGAGTCTGTGGAGAACTGATATGCAGAAGATAGAGGATTGTTCAGGTAGTTAATTATACTGAGTTGTATAAACATTGTATTTGTGCAACAAGTGGTAGAAAAATCAAGCAATATATGACACTAACTGATCTTGTAAAATATTGAAGACACCCTATTACAAAATCTGGTTACAAAATGGTTGCCATTATTATTCGAAGCAATCATCTATACCTTAAATAGGTACATGGAAAATGGGAAAAGGCAATGGAAGATAAAATATTTAATCCTAAGTATTGCAAGTAGAAATTTATATTTTGTTGTTGTTTGGAATTATTGTGGTTAAGATGTTGACCAAAGATTTATTAATTTTCCATTATCTTTATTCCTGAAAACAGACGGGGACAGGTTGTGTAGAAAATAATGATTCTAAACTTGTTAAAAAGTTCAACTTTGTATAGAAATTAATTAAACTTTGTGTCTATCTTGCTATATACCAAAGATGCTCCTAGAAAACAAACAAGGCCAGTTTTAGTCATAAGTAGCGCAGTAACAACAATCATAATCATATGGTGATTGTTATGTTTGTATTCAGTCAAGTATTATGTCTTTCTAATAGAACAGAAATAATACATTAAATCTTTGAAAGGTGAAGATAACATATTCTTTAAATTCTTCAACTTTTTTTTATTCTTATTATCAAACGCAATAAAAACCTTCCAATGATTCCAATAGATTAAAATATCGTAACTATTTTTATTAAAAAAATCTGCTGTATTGTCTGAGGACCTAAAACAAACGATCCTTTTCAATCCTCACCTTACCATAGCAAAACCATATCAACTTGAAGAGTTAACAATCAAGGAAATAGATTTGAATTTAAAGATACTAATGGTAAATGAATGTCGGTAAAAGATGTTAAATAAAAAGTATGTTTTTTTTGCATACAAAATAGACGTTCAAAGCTTAAACGAATATTTTAAGCATCTATTTTGTAAATATCTTTATCTATCGGTTCGTCTGTTGTGTTATGGTTTATTAAAAAGGCACACAAATGTTAATTCAGAATTTAAAGCAAAATTTAAATAATGAAAACATTAAGAGGAATTTGCACCCACATTATGCTTTCATACATCCTATTATATAAAGTAGAACGGTTTTTTTGTATCCTAATATTTTCATAACAATAGAACCGATTGAGTTCTTCATTTTTTGGTAGATTCACATAGATCACTGGTTGGTTTTATGGCCTTTTTATTGGTAGATTAAGTATTTGGATGGCTTCATGTTATTTTTTATCCTTCCCTATCTCTTCAAATATATATGATATGGGCAAATCCACTAGTATGTATAATAGTCCATAAAGTTGCATTAACCCATCGTATCCTACTATCCAATCCATCATAGTCAGTCAAAATCAGGTAGAAAGGAGGATCATAATCAAAACTGTAGTGTGACACATAGCACATCCGCTCGTTGATGGGGAGTTGATGGGTTTGAATCTCGGCCAAAACTGCGTCACAACTATTGACGTCAAAGGTCGTACCCATTGCTGCTGTGTCAGATGCGCGACAGTATTAATAAGTGTAGAGGAGCTGGCATGGCTCAAAACAGGCAGAAATCATTACCATAAACAGTTGGGACTTCGTCGTATAATCAAGGGGTTGGTTGTCTGAAAAAAAGTTTGGATGTAAGTACCTTAGAACCTACAATGTAGGTCTGATTCTAGGTCATTATCAAGCGTATTAATCAGGTATTAGTCTACATACAAATAAAATGGTTTATGCTGTATAGTATTAAATATTATTGACGTTATTCTCATGACAGTATGACTCTGACTATGACCATATTGAAAGTACAAAATGTTTGGGAATAGTCCTTTTCGTGACAACGCTTCTTATGGGGCGATTTGTCGTATTTTTAAAATGGCTTTTTTTAGGTTATTTTAGGTTAGGTTAGGTTATATTGGGTTAGGTAATTGCCCCACAGGGTTAGGTAATTGGCCCCGCAGGGTTAGAGCCCCCCGCAGGGGCTAGAAATAGGAGAAAATCTACTGTGAAAAATACGACAAATCGCCCCATAAGAAGCGATGTCACGAAAGGGACTATACCCAAATGTTTTCTTATGACCAATGACTTTGAATTCACCTCTTTTATTTATATTCAAGTTTTCAAATAAGGTAAAATTGGGAATATTTACTTCTCGCAACGTATTATAAACAGCTTTCCGCGGATATAGAATGTACAATTATAAGATTAAAACCAGTTTTTTTAGCCCCGAGATGCCGAAGGCACGGGATAAAAAACTGGTTTTAATCTTATAATTGTACATTTCTATATTCGTAGAAAACTGGATATAATACGATGCTAGACATAGTTTTTTCGTATGGATGAGAACCGGTTCCTATCCACCGGATTCGAATGAATACGAGAAAAACAATTATGAATAAAGGAAAACTATTTTTTATTGTGTTAATGTTTCTTTTTTTGTGTTTAAACCAATGTTGTACAACCTTCCTCAATGAAAATAAACAAAAAAAACTTTCTTTTTTCCTACTTTTCCTTCTTCCAAGACACTCAAAAGTTGTAGACAAGGCACAAGAAAATGCGAATTGATATAGAATGCATGGATATTGTAACAAGAAAATTTTTAGATTGCTATTATAGACCTCCGATATTGGACAATGCGTTCCTCCATGGTCAGATCAGGGGATTGGGTAAAGTCATAAAGAGGGGGGGGGGGGGGATATCGATAGGTAGGAGAAATATTGTATCTGGGTATACGAGAATCTCTCACAATATCCACTCATTCTAAATCCATTACTATGCGTAACGTGGATGGGTATTCGATGGAGAGTAATAGAATGCCGTTTTTCGCGGTCGTACGCGATCATACGCATTGTTAGAAGGGTGACGCAAATTATAAGATGCGTACAAGATTATTCAATTCTCTATAATAATAAAATAAATTTTTCTCGAATCGCGAAAACTGAGATATGAAATGTCACCCTTCTAACATTGCGTATGACCGCGTACGAACGTGAGAAATGGAATTTTATTATTCTCCATCAGGCAATCAGTTACAAATTCATCTAAGAAACACCTTGACAACAAAGAGTAAATTAGTAAAGCAACACAAAAAAGAAAATGCCAAAGATATTTTATGTAACATTTTTACTTTATTAACCCTTAACGGGGGGGGGGGGGGCGTTGGCAGGGTCATCCAGGTAAAGAGCAAAAATATTTTTTTGACTAAAACAAAGCATTTTATCATACCAAAATACTAAAATATCCTCTAGTAGTACATTCTGATATGAAATACAGGTGTTCAAATCACTTTCAGGTTCCAGGTATGATCCTGCAGGTCCTGATCCTCCAGGTCTCCAGAAATCTTTAAAAGGCTCCTGTGGCCGCAATTTTTGACTTAGAGACTTCAAATTTTAAACTTAAGCTATTCTTACATGTCTGCATAACGTAATAAATTTCATAAAGATCCGCCGCCGTTTTCCCGCCGAAATTTATATTTTGATATTTCTAATGTAAAATTTACATAAAGATAAACATTTTCTGGAAAAAAATTGTTCTTCTAGCTTCAAAAAAAAGAAAATTACAGCCGTTTGAAATTTTTAAGTAAAAAAAGACATAAAAACAAATGTTGTTAAATAAAAGGGTGAAGGAAGCGAAAATTGACTTAGACTTTTAAAATGTAGGAAATTCATTATCAAACAGGAGACTTGCACAAAAAGAATTAGCCCTCTAGCTTTAATAGGAACTGAGATAATAGGGGGGGGGGGGGGGTAGATATACCACACTTTTCTGGGATCTTGCTGAGTCAAGTATCAACTGTTGGGAATATCAAAGGATGACTCCATGCAAAATTTGAGCCGGATTTGGCCAAAACCGGCCGTGAATTTTATGAAAAACCGGTTTTTTCCGGTTTTTAGGGGGTATCTGTAAATCGATTCAGCTGGAGCAAAACCGGTTAGAGGTACAAAAAATTTTACTTCACATGAAATTTAGCCAATGCAATTGCGTACAAAAATGTACTTCATCATCAACTTGATTGGACAACTCTTTCCCCTCCTAAATGTCCATTAAAACCTCGGAAACGGCAAAAATCGCCAAAAATCACGCCTTCGGCGGCAAATAACGGCTAAACGGCCAGCCGGAGGCGAATGAAACATAAATAAAGAAACGTCTGCCTCAAAAAGTTGTTCAACTTCAAAGAGATGCTTGAAGTCTCTAAAACGACTCCTTCCCATCCTTTAAGGGGAAAAACTGAAAAAACGTGATTTTCAAAAGTATGCCCACTTCGTGGGTGTGGGGGGCACTGAACCCGTCACCCCAGGGTCACCAAATATAAAGTCTAGGCGGCCCACAATGCTGAATTTTCACCAAGTGAAAGTCTTGTGTCATTATCTCTTATGAGAAAAAAGTTATTAATTAATTAAAATTTCAAATTGTGATTTTTTGATGGATTTCTTTGATGAAATGACAGGCCGGTCAATTTTTAGGCCATTTTTTGCGGTTTTTGGGCCGTCACGCCCAAACGGTTTGAGATAATCTCATGGGACCTTTTGCCCAACCTAAGTCTGGTTATTTGTGAGGTCTAGGAAAAAAAAACAGACTTACGCAAAAGATTATAATTATAATCTTTACACAGAAAAATGGCACGAGGTGAGGGTTTGAGGGGGCAAAATGAGCCGACCAGCGATTTTTGACGGCACGCAGCGACGTCGTGCTTCATCCAATCCGGGATTTTTTTTTTCTTAGACCTTACAAATAACCAGGCTAAGGTCAGGCAAAAGGTCCCGTGAGATTATCTCAAACCGTTTGGTCGTGGCGGGCCGAAAACAGCAAAAAATGGCCTAAAAATTGACCAGCCTGTCATTTCATCAAAGAAATCCATCAAAAAATCACAATTTGAAATTTTAATTAATTAATAACTTTTTTCTCATAAGAGATAATGACACAAGACTTTCACTTGGTGAAAATTCAGCATTGTGGGCCGCCTAGACTTTATATTTGGTGACCCTGGGGTGACGGGTTCAGTGCCCCCCACACCCACGAAGTGGGCATACTTTTGAAAATCACGTTTTTTCAGTTTTTCCCCTTAAAGGAGGGGAAGGAGTCGTTTTAGAGACTTCAAGCATCTCTTTGATGTTGAACAACTTTTTGAGGCAGACATTTCTTTATTTATGTTTCATTCGCCTCCGGCTGACCGTTTAGCCGTTATTTGCCGCCGAAGGCGTGATTTTTGGCGATTTTTGCCGTTTCCGAGGTTTTAATGGACATTTAGGAGGGGAAAGAGTTGTCCAATCAAGTTGATGATGAAGTACATTTTTGTACGCAATTGCATTAGCTAAATTTCATGTGAAGTAAAATTTTTTGTACCTCTAACCAGTTTTGCTCCAGCTGAATCGATTTACAGATACCCCCTAAAAACCGGAAAAAACCGGTTTTTCATAAAATTCACGGCCGGTTTTGGCCGGATCCGGCTCAAATTTTGCATGGAGTCATCCTTTGATATTCCCAACAGTTGATACTTGACTCAGCAAGATCCCAGAAAAGTGTGGTATATCTAGGGGGGGGGCGTTGAACGCCCGCCCCCCGACCGATTAAGGTGCGGCAAGAGGCCCGACTGTAAAGGGTTAAATATGCTATTTCCTATATGTTGAAATAGTAAAAAATATATAAATTGAAACTAATTAAAATAAATAGCAATAATTTATCTTGAAAACTATTTGTATAAACACACAGCGAATAAAAATACAAGTATTTAACTGGATTTTTTTACTGTTCACAATTTGAGAATATATCACTACAGCCCCCCTAACAACCATTTTTTGGGGCGGGTGTTGTTTTTTCTTTTTATGGTTTAAGAGGCTTGAGCATAGTGGTTTTAAATATCATTTAGTACAAGTATATTATCTGATAAAGAGCTTAAAACTGTACAAATACTTCCACAAAGATGTCATGTGGGCAGAAATAAAACTGTTAATAGGTTTTAGGTTTTTTATCCATAAGTAGACATAATTTTTCAACTAATGTCTAGGGCTGTTTATTTTTTGTTTTGTTTATATTCAATAAAATGTGTGCTATGTGTAATATCAATTGCATATTTTTATAATTTATGAAGTCACAAATAAATTGCATTTTCTCTTTTCCCTAGTAAAACTAATAACAAATGTCAAATGCATCGCCATAGTGCACTCACTGTCAAGGATATGACAATGGAAGATTAATAAATGCACCCTTCAATTATGATAAAAAAAATTAGCCCCTTTTTAGATTAATATTATTAGCGGAAAAGTTTGAACACTATTACTTTTATGCATTTACAATGCAATCAGAATTAACTCACCTAAGCTAGCAAGTGGCAGAACGAGTTTAAATTTTTGGGGGGCTTCTTACTAAATATTATATAGTACCATTCTCACAATGCAATTTCTAGGGTCAGCTACGCCTCTAGGAGTACAAGAGGCAAAAAAAGAAAATTGGGAGGCATGATTTCTCTTGAGAGGGCAGTGGTGCCCTACCTAAAAGCAGTTGTAAGCCCTCACTTGATCTATAAGAAGCTACAGTGTCAAGAGAACCATATTGGTCCAGCGGTTAAAGACATACAGCCATCATGTTACTTTTTTAAAGAATACATAAAATTGTAGTACCAATTATATTTACTAGCTGCTATGCCCCAAGAGGCCTCTTTTGTAGCTTTAAAAATAAAAATAAAAGTAACATTGGTGGGACGCGGTGGTAACATGCACCAAAATAGTTATAAACCTTCGCAGGACCTATGAGAAGCTGCACTTAAAAGGAAAACCATGTCGATTTTCAGCGGTTACATAGTTCCATTGGTACAGACAGATAGACACAGATCCTGTTATTTTTATATAAGAAAAAGAGGAATCCGATTGTCAACAGCATTTTACTTTATATAGCAGCTTCGCTTCCAAATATGTATTCTAAAAAAATCTTCTCAGAAAAAATCTTGATTAAGAACTGTCCTAGAGAAAGATATATCTTTATCTGAAAGAATCAGTGATTGCTTTCCCATTTGGTTCCAACTACAAAACAACATTTCATTTTGAATCATAAAATAGCCAAATTTTATCGCAAACTAGTATCAGTTTTATGCTTTAGGAGATTATATCTGAAGAGTTAAAATTTAATGATTCAGATGAAGTATGAAGATGAAGTATGAAGATGAAGTAATGAAGTAGTAATTCTTGAGATATAAGTGTCTTCAAGTGCAAAATAGCCTAAAACCAAACATATAGGGGCTTGGACTTAAAAATAAGCTCGAAGCTCCTTTGTTAACAGAAAACAGAAAGCGAATTGTCAAATACATTTTTTTATATACATATATACAAAACATCCAATAGCACATTCATTTATTTATACATGATTCAAAACTAAGTATCAAATTTGCTGTATTTAAGATATTTGAATTGAAGCAATAGCTTTTTTTTGTTTTATTGAAGCAACACAAAATCCATTCTTGCAAATTAACTGGTTTTTACTATACAGATTACAAATATATATTTAGGCTGGACACCCTTTTTCAGAAACAGTCGCACATATTTTGTTGAAAACATTTTTTGTGATTTTTTTTTTAAATTTTAGCCATGACATTCAATATATATAGAAACTGGTGAAAATTTTGTATATTATTCTGTTTGGGAAACGTCGTTATACATTTTATTTTTTTTTATGGTTTATACTAGCCCTATAAGGGTTTTAGGCTACTTTAAGTTGGGTGGGAGAAAGGGGGGGGGGGGGAGTGGACATTACAAAACAATCCAAGAAAATTCATCTATCCCCTAGCTAGGAGAAACAATACAAGTACTAAAATTTTGTATATCCCTAGAAGTTGAGGGCGAAGCAGTTAACTATATGGCCTGAATAAGAATATATGGCTCTAGCTGTATATTTGTAGATTAAAAACAAATAGGTTATTGTCAACATACCCGTCAATCAACAACTAAATGGTCTGTGTAAAGGACTAGGATACAGAGATAGGTCAATACCAGAATAAATAGATTCCCTCCCAATTCAAATGCGACAAAATTAATTAGAATAAATAGATCTACCTTGATATAATACGAACTTATTCAGGTTTTACCCTGAATTTTAGAAAATATAAAAAAATATTTCTAGTTTTATTAGCAACGAAGCTACTCAATAATTCGAAATGTCCGTCCGTACGTCTGAGGCAGAAAGGGGAAACGTGTTTTTCTAGGATCCTATAAAAAATAGAAGGCTGAAATTTTTATGGAACTAATATGTTAACATTCTTCATATTTTCACCAAGTTTCAATAAGATTCGTTTATTAATTTGGGTGCTAGATCGATTCCTACATTTTTAAGTTTTCATGATTTTCTCAACTCCTATGCAAGATAAACTGCTGAAATATTCAGGGATTGAATACTTTAATATTCTGCATACTTTTATCAAGTTTATTGAGATTCGTCAATTGGTTGGGGTGCTAGTTCGATTCCTAGATTTTTAAGTTTTCAAGAGTTTTCTTAACTCCTATTTAAGATAGACGGCTGATATTTTAGGGGATTAAATAAGTTCACAATTTACAAATCTCCACAAAGTTGCATTAAGATTTGCTTATTGGTTGAGGTGCTAGATCGATTCCTAGATTTTCTCGTTATTAATCTTACAAGGTTTTGTGATTTTTTAAGTTTAATGTTTTTTTATGAAACTGCTCTATAGTTTATTTCTTCTGGATATACATACAAAATTTTTGAGCTTTGCTACTTATGGATGTTGTCATCCTTGTTTTGTTTGAATCAACTTATTATTTAGTATTGTAGTGTCTTTTGATAAAACAATTAAGTATAACAAATAAAAAAAACACAGTTATTTGAAATATGATATTTATCTACATATTATATTTGATCTATGCTTACAATATTACGTGTTAGCAATTTATAAGAAGTTTAAAATCAATAGGATACTTCATCATTATGCTTGCAAAATAAGACAGAAAGGGTGAGCGAGAGAGAGAGAGAGAAAGAGAGGGAGATAGAAATAGAGAGAGAGAGAGAGAGAGAGAGAGAGAGAGAGAGAGAGAGAGAGAGAGAGAGAGAGAGAGAGAGAGAGAGAGAGAGAGAGAGAGAGAGAGAGAGAGAGAGAGAGAGAGAGAGAGAGAGAGAGAGAGAGAGAGAGAGAGAGAGAGAGAGAGAGAGAGAGAGAGAGAGAGAGAGAGAGAGAGAGAGAGAGAGAGAGAGAGAGAGAGAGAGAGAGAGAGAGAGAGAGAGAGAGAGAGAGAGAGAGCAAGCTCAACTTAAATTAGTTTGCTACGTTGCTTTTTGAACATAATTATCCTTTTTATAATTGCATTTGATAAATAAATGTACCCTGAAACTAATTGATAAGTATAATACCCGAAAATTGAACAATAAAATAGTTTTTATTGCCCTCTCTTAGCGAATATCCAGGGTTAGGCAGCCGTTCTTTTTACTGTCCCTTCAATTTTGGCTTGGACGTAATAGCAAGGACAATCAAACATTTTATGTAAAGTCGTGCGGTATATGAATTTTCCTGTGTTTTTTTTTCAGGGTGGGGAGAGGAGGGTAAAACAAATTATCTTGTTTTTTAAAAACCAAGGGCTTTAAAGCACTCTTCTTTTATGGATGTGTAACCAAACTCAAGATGAGGGAGGGGTTAAGGTAGCGGCAAAGCATTTTATTATTATGATATTTTTTTTTTTTTTTGGGGGGGGGGTAATATCCAATATCCCCTTCCTTGAAAGGTTGACTACTTTTTTCGTATTGTCCAAAACAAGTGCGACTGAATAGCAGCTTCGAAAATTTACCAATGTTTTTTTTTATGACAGGTCTGCAGCCAAACGCAGCTGCAGCTGCAGTAACCCAGTAACCAGAGAATATCTGATTATCATTTCCATTACCATTTAGATTATCATTATTGTTTGAGGGGGTAAATATCTTCTTTTGTAAATGCCCAATAGCCATTTTGTTCTAGGTTAGTTTTGTTTGTTAAAGAAAAACTGGACATTAAAAAAAGTTTTCCTTTAATGTTTCCGCCGTCTAAATGGTTTGATTTTATTGTGCAATAACTAAAACTGTTGAATAACATAAAATAGGGGGTTAAATAAAAGCATCATTTTTTTTAATTTGGGATATTCTCATTTCTTTTGTGGAAGTGTAGTTTGATGGGGCTAAATTATTGGGAATAGGAATGTCCAAGGAAAACAATAAAAGTCTGCAAAATAAAAGAGCCAAAAAAATGCTATGCAAACATCATTTAAAGATAGATTTAGTTATATAGATGGATATATTTCATAATATTATCTGTTTTTTGATCCTTTGAGCTTGAAATATTTTGCTAGCGGCTACACAACTAGAGGCCTAATTTGGAACTTATAGGGATAATGAATTTCCTGATCGACTGTTAACTTTTAATCTTTTTTTTCAGAGAGAGGAATTTATATTCTAGACAAGGTAAAAATCTCCTTCTCAACCTTTGTATAATTTATCCTTGTTGAATAATAATAATAATGCCGGCAGTTTCAGTTATCGACACCTACATTTACCTTTTTATATAAGAGATTTTCATTATTTTCTTTTTACTTATTTTACTTAAGTATATAAATCATTTTTTTCAACAAAATTTTTTTAAATTGCTAATAAATTCATAAATAGTTTTCAGGTTTTAGGGTTGTTTTGGCGATGATATGTCAACTTTAATTGCTCTACTACAAATGTTACAATATGGCTTGACTGATCAAATTGTTATTTTCAGATTTTCCATTAATAACAGACAAACATTATATTACTTAGAAATAGGGATAATACAAATGTTGGGATTTTTAAGTATTATTTAATTAGAGACAGTTTGACTTTAACACAACATTTAACACAAAATACATATTTATTATATATATCATGAAAATATAATAGTAATTACCATATAATTATGATTATGTTTTTAGAAGCAAATCTTTCTTACATTGAAGGTTATGATTACTTCCTTATAGATATGAATTTATATTTTGGTTCTCTGAGTAAATAGCGTCGGAAATTTTAACTCAGCCAAGTAGCTACAAAGGGGCAGAAGAGTGTGTGAAGTGGGGGGGGGGGGGGTTATTAGGATATTTTAATATATATTCGTCATTTTATTGTTGGACGTTCTTCATTTCCTTAAAATACTGAAAGATGTTTTCGTTATATATTTTGTTAATGGTTCTGCTAATGGCGACACAAGCTTTTTACATAAGCTGTTGCGGCTTAATAGTACAGTCTTTGACATAAACTTATTTGTATAAACGAGATTTTTTCTATAAATAAAAAAATAATATCTTCATTTTACTAATTAAAGACCAAAGTAATTGAATTTGCCAAAAAAATATGGAAAATTTGAGAATTATTTTTATTTATGAAAGAAAATTTTATTATTTTGATTTAAAACGTATATTTTTCTATCAAAATATATATTTGTTTAATTAACTTGGACGAATAAAAAAATAACTGACAAATATAAATTGCTTACCTTCAATTTATACAACTGATTTTTATATTCACTTATTTTAACAGTTTTTCAACATAAATCAAAAAAAAAATAAGAAAAATTATCTGGTAGTGTCCTTCAAACTGAAAATTGAATACAGACAAACTTTTAATAAAAAGTCTTCTTTTTTGTTTAGGTTAGGTTAGATAAAAGTGTGAGCCCCAAAGAGGTAAAGCACCAAAAAAAGATGCAAAAACTAAGTTTCTCTTTTGATTTTGGCGTTATACTTGATTTAATTAGTTTTGATCATTAGTTTATTAACTGTAGTATTTTTATTTTTGTTTGTCATTTACACATTTTGTCATTTACTAAACCACTAAATTTGTTCACATAATATAACGCGGGGGTATGCTTTCCTGAGCACGTCTGATGGTAAACTGAAAAGCGGCCAATACTCCGTCTATTTACTCTTCTAGTTCCTAACTATATCTCTCCATCTCATCTACAATATATCCCTTTCTCTTTCCTTCTGTCTCTCTCTCTCTCATTATCTCTCTCTCTCTCTCTCTCTCTCTCTCTCTCTCTCTCTCTCTCTCTCTCTCTCTCTCTCTCTCTCTCTCTGACTATGGTATTTTCTAATTTTCTATTGATACCCTCTCTCGTTTTTTGCTATTTTCTCTTTCTCTTGCACTCTCTTTATCTTATTTTCTATCTTATATTACGGAATTCGTTTCACTTTTTATTCTTTTTTTTGTTTTGCAAATTTCTTTTGGGTGGCATTCTTTCCTAAAATTAATAAAAACCTGTCCTAAATCATAACATGCTTTTATAACCTACAGAACTAAAAGTTAACTGAACTATTATAATCTTGTAGTAAAAATAGATATCCTTTTACATGTTACTAAAGCCTTTTGGTATGAAATTAATAACCAATTATGAGAAGTGCTTATTTTGAAACCCAACTTTATATTAATGTCATCTAAGTAAATATTTATATTTTATATTTGACTTATTTCTTAGATAGGTAAGATACTACTCTAGAAGATTAGAAAGGTAGCTTATCAAGGAAAATGAGTAATCAATTATTATTAAGCTCCTTACTTAATTGTTACAGGAATTCTGATAAAAGATTTGAAAACAGTAGAACGATTCGTATATGCCATATGTTCGAGTTAAGCGTAATGGATATATTAAAAAAACATCTGAAATATAGAAAAGCTCCATTTACAAAAGAAATAATTAGCTTTTTATTTTCTTATTGGGCTTCTCTCTATATCTATTGATCGGTTCAGTTGGAATTCAGCCCACACGGGATTCAACCCACGGAATTCAGCCCAGCGGGATTCAACCCAATGGTATTCAGCCCACACGGGATTCAACCCACGGTATTCAGCCCACACGGGATTCAACCCACGGTATTCAGTCCATACGGGACTCAACCCACGGAATTCAGTCGATACGGGACTCAACCCACAGAATTCAGTCCATATGGGACTCAACCCACGGAATTCAGTCCATACGGGACTCAACCCACGGAATTCAGTCCACACGGGATTCAACCCATCATATATGTAAAATTACCAGTTCGAAAAAAATTTTTTTTTTTAAATTTGAGAACAAAATATTTAGAATTTTTTTTAAAAAAGTTTTAAAAAAAGTTTATGTAAATTTTTTTTTTTGGAGAAATTATTTTATAAAATATGATTTATAAAAAAATTTGAGAAAAAAGAATTATTTTCTAAAAATTTGTTTCTCAAATTTGAAAAAAAATTATTTGTTTTTAAAACTGAGAATTTTATATATATATTGGGTTGAATTCCGTGTGGACTGAATTCTCAGTTTTAAAAACAAATATTTTTTTTTCAAATTTGAGAAACAAATTTTTAGAAAATAATTCTTTTTTTCTCAAATTTTTTTATAAAGCATATTTTATCAAATAATTTCTACAGTAAAATAAATTTACATAAACTTTTTTCAAAACTTTTTTTTTTAATTTTCTAAAAATTTAGTTCTCAAATTTAAAAAAAAAAATATTCTTTAAAACTGGTAATTTTAGATATATAATGGGTTGAATCCCGTGTGGACTGAATTCCATGGGTTGAGTCCCGTATGGACTGAATTCCGTGGGTTGAGTCCCGTATGGACTGAATTCCGTGGGTTGAGTTCCGTATGGACTGAATTCCGTGGGTTGAGTCCCGTATGGACTGAATTCCGTGGGTTGAGTCCCATGTGGGTTGAATCCCGTGTGGGCTGAATACCGTTGGGTTGAATCCCGCTGGGCTGAATTCCGTGGGTTGAATCCCGTGTGGACTGAATTCCAATGGAACCCTATTGATCTTATAAAAATACTCTACTGCTCAATATATATTTGACCAGAAGTTAATTACCCCTTCTCCTCTTGAGACAGTATCAAAGTGGTATCACAATATCAACTACTTCTCCTCAGGGAAAAGGGATATATCAACTGTATAAGAACTATTTCGCGTATACCCTTAGCAAATAACAAGCATAAACTATTTTTAAGTATCTTGTAAAACGATAGCATGCTGTAACGGAAGCAATGAAAGAAAACGTAAAACAAACAAGGATGACAACACCCATACAAGCGAAGCACTGAAACAGTAGGACAAACGGACATTAACACTTATATAGTGTCAGAACTAAATAATCAGAATATAAATGTATAAGAGTCGAAGCAAAATTGTAAGTAAATTTGTTGAAAAACTGCTTAATACAGGATAATGTATATGAATATACTTACATTTTAGGACTTGAATTTAGAGTTGCTTCGCTTATAACTTTATACTTTGTTGTCCCAGGAATCAACATACTAAAAATCAGATCAATCGGATGATTAGATTACATAAAAATTTGTTGTTAAAAAAGTAAAAAAATAACATGTATAAAATGGACATACGGACATTCTTGTAATGATTATAGAGTTGCTACACTTTCTAAATTGTACCTAACTATTAAAAGAATCACCATGCAAAGTTTGAAATCGATAGGACAATTCTAACATGCCTAAATTAACGGGAAAAAGCTATCCATTTGTGACGGACGTACGGACCGACCCTAATTATAGTAAAGCTTCGTTTTAATAATTACAGGAAAGCTTCGCTTTAAAAAAAGCCTTACCAATTAAGAATAATAGTCTAGGAGACAGTAAATTAAGTTGAAATAAAACTATTATTCCTCATATTATTTTCAATAAGACAGCACGTGAAACTTGCAGCTTGGAGAACAAATTTTCAAGTGCTAGTGACCTATCCATTTATACATGACTTGACTTGAAATAAAAATTCCTTGAAAGTATCATCGCAAATAAAATTATGCTATTCTTGACTGCTAGTAAACTAATTATAGAGTAGCTACGCTATAAAGAAACAGAAAATAATAGACAAGTATAAATAGATATCAAAACAAGAGGGAAGGAAGAGCAGCCTTATATTTAAATTTTTCATTTTTGCTTGATTAGTATATTACAGACAAAAAAGAAAAGTATCATATTTATTGTTCCTTTTTCTTAATTATTATTACTTTATCATTTTACTAGCGGCTAAGCCCCTAGAGGCCTCTAGGGGCACTTGAGGAGGGTAGTGTCGAATTTGATAACCCAATTTCTTATTTTAGATTTTAAAAGAAAAAGTAAAAAATAAATTGTTTGGGGGGAGAAAAAAAAATCGAGGGGGGGGGGGGGGGAGGTGCCCCTAATTTTTAATTTTAGTTAAAAAATTTTTTTTTTAAAAATATTTATTGGGGGTGGGATTTTTCATTTTTTGGGGGGGGTTAGGGGTGTCCCACCCCCCAAGAAAATAGTTATAAACCTTCCCGGGACCTATGAGAAGCTACCCTGTTAAGGAGAACCCGATCGGTTCAGCGGTTAGCGAGATCCAACGGTACAAAAAAACACACAAACATACAAACACACACACAAACATTCTGTTACTTTAGTATAAGGATAAACTAAATCAATTTAAAAATGGATGGATAAGTTAACCTTTTTTAGGGGCTTTTTTGTGTGATTTTTTAGATATAAAACCTATATTGGACGTATATTCAAAGAAAAAACTTACTGTACAGTTACCAGCTTGATCTTTTCGTACAGATAAGCATCTTATCTCAATAACTTATGGATTATGCTATACTAGCGGCTACGCTCCTTGTGGCGGTTAACGAGATCCTTCGATACAAACAAACATACAAACAGTTAAACAAACAGACAGACAAACATCCTGATGATAATTATTGTCATATTTAAAACAAAAAGATACTAATTTTATGTGTTAATAAGACATTAGTTAAAAAAAATATGGTGGAAATCTTAAAATACACACGCCCCTGCTATGAGAGGTAAGAAATTTATTGTTGAATTACACGGCAGCTTGACTTTAGAAGTGCATTTGACTCACAAAGATAATATAACGGGACAAACTTAGAGTATAATAGAATTATTAATATTAAAAGGTTTTTGTAATATCTTAACTTTAGAAAATTTTATTCATCGAACGTACCAACTTGTAGTCGAAAAAATACGGCTGAGAATTCTATTGATTTCTAAAAAACGGCCCTGAGCATTACTAAAAAACTTGTATTGTATCGTATTACAGATATTTTGCAAACAAAACAAAAATTCATGGGATTAGTCTTGTTTTTTTATCCAACAAAGGATAAATTGAATAATTTTATTTTCACATCCGCAGAAAACTGTCTCTCATAAGATATTATTTGTTCACATAAAATTCAACAAATATTCTTCTATTGAAATAAATCTATTTACACTTTTGTGTTTTGTTATTTTGATTGATAATACCTACCATCTGATAAATTATCTTTTTTGCTTTCCTAAGCATTAAGAACAGGTAATTATAACGTTAGGAATGTCTTTGCCCCTAGACCAAAGGGCCTTAGATCCTAGAATGGAAAAGAAGGGATTAACCCTCCTCAAAAATTTATTTTGCCTTAAAATATTTTTTTTTAAACAGGTGTGGTTGCGTTTACCTGATCAAAATAGCTTAAACCCTACTCTAAACTAATACGGAACTTCCCTGATAGATCTTATCAGACAAATACATGCAAACAAATATTCAAGTTACTACTTTATTAGGCTTAACAATATAGTTCTCTTGTTTACTATTTCGATGTATTATGATTTTCAATATAAGTTTAAAACAAAATACAAAAATATATATTTTTGAAAATATCAGTAAGCAGTTAAGTCAAAATCAATTACAAAAATTTTTAGCCAAAATCTACGGTAAAGAACAATTCGAAGGGCGTACAGACTTGATTTTTTGAGGGGTAAGTTTGCTACTATTGGTTATTTCAAAAACTTTGTTATAGAAAATAAAATGATTTTGATTGTTTTGTAGATGAGTTTTTAAAATATACATATATTATATTTACTTAAAGTATTTTCATGTACTTTATGACGTGCATCTGTGATTATTTACTAATATAATAAATAAACATGAATTTAAGTACTTGAGAAGCTGCTCTAAAATGAACTCTTCTGTAATTCACTTAATTGGGGGGGGGGGGGGGGGGGCTGAAATTCCCTGTCAGATTTTTAAAAGTTAAAAATATTTTTATTTTTAGATATTATGGTGGCTAAAAAACCTAAAGAGGAAAAGAGGTCTTGACCAACTACCACGAAAAATAGCCTCAAATTGTGGACTTAATAATACATACAAAAAAACTATTAGACTATTTAGATCTATCTAAAAAAAGATACACATCCTTTTCTTCAGCGCAGCATATCAATACTTAAATTTGTAGTTTACGTGGTTAGAGCTATCCATGGATACATCTGTACTTGTTGTTAATATTACTTACAGAGCATATCTCCAGAGATCTTATTAGCTGCGATAATTTGACACTCGTAAGTGCAGTGGTAATATGATATTTTCATAACAAGACCGTGTGATAATTGAAGCAGAAGGGTGTCCACAAAGATAAAACAAAAATATAATTTAAAATATGTTTAGTATTTGTATTAAGAAATTATAACATTTTAAAGTCATTTGTAAGCAAGGATGTCCAAGTTTGTAAGATAATTGTAAATTGCTATTTATAAACACTGTATCAATTGTGACTATTTTTAGTTAGTCAGTCTGCATTTTATGTTATTTTTGTTTAATTTTTTTCTTGTGCCCTCTATTGATTGATAAGATATGTTATTTTGTAACAGGACACCCTGTTTTTAGTATTTTAAATCACAATAAACTAAATCCTTTAAAATATCCTTGGCTAGCCTTTCATAGATACACAGTAATAAGAAAGGCTTAGATTAGCCTAAGACTTAGACTACTGAAGTAAGTAGTAATTTAAAAAGAAATCATAAAATGAGGTTGTTAATTCATATCAAGGCACTATTAATACATTCATTGCATTCTGTTCTGTTTTGTAATGTGTTGCTATTCTAATAGACACCCAAGTGGTTAGAGCTGTCATTTTATTTCTTAACATTATTTGCAAGATTGTATTAACTTTAGTAGCTAATATTATGATTTAATTTGTTATGGGACACCCTGTGGTTGTAATTTAATATTCTAAGATGTAGAAGTAATTTAATAAGACTATGTTAACTTGTGGTAACCAACCTAATTATATGGACACACTCATTTACAAAGCGAAATGCATTAATTATAAAAGTATAAAACATTTTTATGTAAAAATGCAGATTTGTAGATTTATTTGTCGTTTAAAGTTATATTTAAGTCTTTCACTAGAAAACAAACCTACAACATGACAGTCAGTCAACAAAATGTCACAATAAACTGCAGCAGTAACCAAGGGAAGCCTATAAAAATGACGTCATATAATACATATGACCAATGGCAGGCCAGTATACATTTAAATTGATCAATGGTAAAATATATACTGGCCTAGCATTAATCATTTGTATTGTATGACGTCATTTTTTTTATAGGAACTATAAGCTGCTGCAAACCAAGGTTCACTGATGCTATGTGTCGATAAGTTCGTTTAATTATAACAGACTGGATATTATAAAAAACCGAGAAATTCCTATAGTCCATTATGATAGAATTATTGAAGTTACTGAAGATTCTCAATGAAGCTTGTCCATCTAAGTTAAATCTGTCAAATTTACGAGCTTTGCTACCTAAGTATGATTTATTTAAGGTTTAATGATTGTTTAGTCTTGAAAATTCAAAGATAGTATAACTAGCATTATCTAGAGGTCAAGATTTAGATCCAAAGTTTTTTTTCTCTCTAAATAACAGCAGCATTTAAACTTGATTCACCCTGTAACTAGGTTTCTACTTAGGTACTTTAAAATTCCTTGGAACTATTCGAGTCTAAACAATAAACAATTTCACTTAGGAAAGAGAATATTTGATCATACGTAGTGAAGATATACAAAATAAGATGACAGACACCCAGTATATTGAGAATGCAGATAACTTTCAAAGTAAAAGGTAAATAAGCACTTGTTTAAAAAAAATGTATTACTATTTGTATTTAAGAACCTCTTTGTTTGATTTACATATTTTAGTCTTTATTTTTAATTTTTTTTTAAAATATTTTAAAATCCCATAAGTTAAAAAAAGGCACAGTACAAAATTGGAACCTGTTATTATCCCCCATACAATATAGAAACATTGTAGACAATTTGTTTCAATAAAAATTCGACTGAAAATAAAGTGAAATACATAAAAAAAATACAATACCAGCTATCTCAAATTAGAATGAGATACCTAATTAATTGCATATAAAAATACCACACCTGCATAATAATAGATTAGTGTCCACTATATGTGTAATTTATAGTATTAAGTTATTATAAGTTTAAATTTTTACAATGTGAACAGTTGTGAAAGCTAAGCTTTTCTATATTTAGGATCAATACGTACAAACGTAATTTAGGAATGGTTGAATCGTCCTATCGGATTTGAATTTGGTATTATAATTTAAAATAGATACAATTTTTAGTGCATTTACAGAATTAAACATTAAGATTTTAAATATAAGTAAGTACATATTAAGCACACTGTTCTGAAGTAATTTACAAATTTGTTCGAAATTATTTAATTCGTATTGATGTGCTTCTCCAAAATGATTACTATGATCCTAATTTATCTGTTCAAGAAAATACTTCTGATGACAAACTTTTAAAAACTCAATTTTATACAAAACTTTTGTTTGATGACGCTTTCAATACTTTTCCGATTCAAAAGTGTCCCAATTAATTATATTTTTTATTGCCTGTAAAACATAACAAAAAAGATATCATAGAAAGTATATTTAATAAGTATGTATTCAATAAACATTACATAGATTATGCTAATCCTCTATAGTAAAGTACAATTAGATCCGAAGCAGTGCACGGTAAAATCTATTATTTTCAAAAATTAAGAAATTTAAATGCTGCAAGGAAAACATATTGTTCTTGCGCGTTTTGATAACTGACAAAAGAAGGGTTCCCGTTAAACTGAAATCTGAAGTTTAGCCGTTCAAAGTAATTTGATTAGATTATATTTTAATTAATATTGGGTACTGGGTTGCCTCGCAGGGTTAAGTTACTCTGCCCTCCTTATATTTAATTTATTGAAAAAATACTTTCATTTTAGTTTATTCAATTCTTTTAAGGTAAAGACGCAAGGTTAAGGGTTCTTAGATTTCATGTACTGAAAAAATTTATTCCAGCAAAGTATTACCGTGAACTACACTAGATCTGTAGATTCTAATCTTACAAACTTAATCCTACTTATTGTACAGTATTCACTCCTTTAATATACTATTTATAGCCTGGTATTTAAATAAAACAACATTTTAGCATCTGATTGCCTACAAAATCCTTGGTGAAAATACAAAAAGAACGATTAAAAAAAAAAACAGAGAGGATGGAATATTGGACTGTATATTTTGCTGGTACCCAAAGTTATATAATCTCGATATCCCTTTTGCTAGTCTAAAATCTTTGGGTACTTATCTTGATTTATTTTAGTCTAAATTATTCAATAAATAATTTACTTCACTAAAACGGCTATTTTGTTGATAATCATTATGGATGTACATTAATTAATAGCTTTTCTATTTCTAGACAAATATATTGCAATACAAGAGTTAACTATTTGTTAAAAAACTTGATAACTATTAATCCAGCAGTATTTTTTAGCAATATTATTTAGCTGGATGTGTATAATACCTTTTGGTTATTATGCCAAAGATAAGGCTGATTAAATTGTCTACCTTAATCACATTAATTTCCTATTCTCAACACCTGTGTATAGGTGGATAGATACATAAATGGATAGATAGATAGATGGATAGAAAGTGTAAAGTTAGATAGAGAGATAGATAGATAAAGTTGATAAAAAATAAATACAGATTGATAAATAAATATATACAGTGTTTTTTTTATGAGAACTTTTTTAAAAGCTATTTTACCCCACTTTTAGTTATCAGAATTTAATGATCGATGGCTTATTTTCTTCGTTTTTTAATGCAATTAATAGAACAACAAAAAATATTTCAGTTTTTATTTAAAAAGTACAGTAAAATGTAAAATTCAAAACTTTGGTGTCAACATCTAAAAATGGTTTTAGCGCATTTTTCTTATGTTCAAATATTCAACCTTTTGCAAGAATGGCTGCTAAACACTTCAAAGTTGAAATATAGAGCTAAAAATGTATACAGATACTATTAGGGATATGTACTAGAACATATCAAAGTTTTAAGGTCATATCTCAACCAGGGAGTGATTACTGGCCCCCCAAAGTCGACTACAGAAAATCCAATTTTTTTCTTGCAAAGGGTGGAAGATTTAGGCATAAGAAAAATGCGCTAAAACCATTTTTAGATGTTGACACCTAAGTTTTGAATTTTAGATTTTACTGTACTTTTTAAATAAAAACTGAAATGTTTTTTTGGTGTTCTATTAATTGCATTAAAAAACAAAGAAAATAAGCCATTAATCATTAAATTCTGATAACTATAAGTGGGGTAAAATTGCTTTCAAAAAAGTTCTCATAAAAAAAACACACTGTATATATATATTTATTTATCAATCTGTATATATTTTTATATAAAAAAAACACACTGTAGATAGATAGATAGTTGGATAGAATAGATTGTAAATGAATTATTGGATATATAGAAAGATAATTGAAAATAGCAATAGATATTTTAAAAAGCAAAAGGATAGATAGATTAGATAGACAGATAATTAGGAAGACATACAGATATGAAAAATATGTTATGTATAGAGAATGAAAGCTAGAAATAGACAGAAGTATACCTATGGGAGTCATATTTAGATATTTGAATTTTTTCAATTCAACATTTTAATATTTTATGTTCTTTTGTTTTATAACACCTTTTGTTTTATAAAATTAGTTAATACATATAGTTAATTATAATTTCTGTTGGTTTAACTAGAAGTAAAGCTTACAAAAAACTGCCTTGAAAAGACCTTTCCAATAATAGAGAACTTAGTCAGTGCAGGGGTTATCAAGACATTACAGATAACACAAAAAAACCTTACTTCTTAAAAGTTATCATAGTTTTATTTTTTTATATGAAGCCTTTTTAAAATCTTAACAAGTCTTTGAAAAGATGTTAAAAGCGGAGAGATAGGCATATTAGTCGGGGTTGTTGACACCCCACAAAATTTTCCTTCAGTTTCCTGCCTTTTATGATATTATTTTTAATATAAAATAAAATTCATTTGCAAAATTAAAAATAATTTTGAACAAACAAATACTATTTTTCTCTAAACATTACATAATCTTAACTTATGTAAATTTTAGGGATTGAAATAGAAAATTATTTACATACATTCAAACAAAAACAAGTATAGTGACGTACATCATATCAAAGCTTCTATTTACACTCAGAGTTGCATCTAAATAGTACAAACTCACAACTTTAGTGTTTTAAAATGCTTGGGCCTAAAACATTATAACTTATTAGTACGCTAGGTCATGCAATCAAGGGTCAATATTCGAGCAGAAGGGACGTCCACCCCACTGGTAAAATTAAAGGGGTTAGATACACTCTCTTAGTATCTACATCCACTTGACACGGATTATTAACCCGTGACACACACCCCTAAAATAGATAAGGGGAGTCTCAAGGTAAAAATGTCACTCCTCTTTTTTATTTAAGGATGGAGATGAAAGTCGCTCGTCAATTTGCCAGTCAAAAGGATGGTTGGTTATCTATAAATGTTGGGATCAAATATGAAGTATAAAAAAAATTTAAGTATGACGTACCCCAAGTGCATTGTCGACCAAACTAAATATAACAACAAATTAGAATTTAAGAGAAGCCATGCTTTTAAAATGTAAATTAAATCTAAAAATAAAACTAAATATACCAATTCAAAAGCTGGAGAAATTCTTTAGCTGCACTTTTTAATCTTGGCTAAATTAATTTAAATTGGGTTAGAATTGCTCACAAAACAAGAACAGTTATGTCAAACACTGAGGGAAAATCAATAAAACAATTTTACTTTAAACATTTATCCTAAGGTATTCTATTTTTAGTAGTAAATTGAAGCTGTATTTTAATTGGGTTGCTTCAATTCTGCTCTAGCGAAAAATAAGATTTATAAAATGTGTACCTGCCGATTTTTCCGGGAAAATCCAGCTCAACATAGTCAAATTTAAGCATTTGAGTAAAACAATTTTAATAATCAAACTAAATATTGAAATATGTAAATTTCTATATTTGAATGTTGTACTCCTAAATTTATATTAGCTTAGCATCGAAATTAAGAGATAAATGTTTTCATAAAAGCAATCGGATCAACATCAATCGATTGTGAATTATTGTTGGAAAAGATCATTTTATTAAAATAAAAACGGCTGCTAAACATACATACTTGTCATCAAATCTGTAAACTAAGAAAATACATATATTAGTAATCTATAAAATTGGTTTTGTTTATAATATGATCATTAATATCATTTAAAATTTAATTTTGACCATTATTCTTTACATTTTTCAGTCTCTTTACTCTAATATTTCTTTAGAACAATGTTCACTAACTGTGGCTGCCCTCAGTTTCTCTGATAATTTGGTAGTTACCAATGTTTATGTACATATATTATACTATATGCCTGAATATCAGCTAAATTTAATTAATTTAAGTCGGGCTTATACAAGCATTTCCTTATATAATTGTAAAATTATATCTATCTATTGAGTCTTCTGGCCCCTTTTTTTCTGTATAGTTTTATTTTTAAATTCTGTTAATCCTACTATCCTATCTATAATACAAAGTAGCTTGATGTCTGTCCGTCCGTCTGAAGCTTAAGATCTCGGTAACCACTG
Organism: Acartia tonsa; assembly: GCF_053477335.1. Classification (NCBI taxonomy): domain Eukaryota; kingdom Metazoa; phylum Arthropoda; class Copepoda; order Calanoida; family Acartiidae; genus Acartia; species Acartia tonsa. The sequence goes on along the minus strand of NC_137264.1, from coordinate 43,096,662 downwards.
AACCGATTGGATTCTACTTTTCAGGGTATATACCTATTGGTCCTGTGGTGGTTTTAAGCTATTTTCTTGGGGGGTGGGACACCCCCAACCCCCCCCAAAAAAAATTTTCATATTTTTTTCTAATTTTAATGTTTTTTATGTTTTTATATATTTTTATATATTTTTATTAATTTTTATTAATTTTTATACTTTTTTATACTTTTTTATATTTTTTTTATATTTTCAATTATATTCTTCTTTTAAAATTTCTTTTCTTCTTTTAAACTTTGTTTTATCAAATTCAAAAAGATTATGAAAACTTCCTTCTCCTGTGGGGGAGAAGCCCCAAAAAGACTAATGGCAAAGAAATTTTAAAAACAATAAAAAAAAGAAAAATTTCAAAGGTTTTAAATAATATAAATCAATATAAAAAGTTATAAAGAGTTATAAAATGTTATAAAGAGTTATAAAATGATATAAAGAGTAATAAAATGTTACAAAATACAAAAAAATATCTAAAAATATGTAAAAAAAATTTTAAAAATTCTCCCCTGAACCTTCAGAAATAAAGCCCCTAGAGGCTAGGGGCGAAGCCGCTAGTGGTAGTATAAATCAATATAAAATACAGGTGCCCTTTTTCAGCCCTTTAGAAGCTGAGATGAAAGGGACTGCATTTTTTATGCCCTCATCTTCCCCACCAAACCCATCTTAAATCAATAAATCTTTTACTCCAGTACGTTAACCCTTAACGGTTGGGGGGGGGGGGGCGTTACACGCCCCCCCATCCGGTTTTTTCTATCTTATTTTCTGTGTGTGAAAGATAAAGAGCCCAAACTGCTTGACTTTTTAAGTATGGGTATGACACATAACTGAGAGTTGGAATTTTTTGAAAATCTCCATCCTGGCGGGCACAGGATGCCAGCAAACCTGGCAGGGTCATCCAGGTAAAGAGCAAAAATATTTTTTTGACTTAAACAAAGCATTGTATCTTACCAAATTACTAAAATATCCTTTAGTAGTACATCCTCATCTTAAATACAGGTGTTCAAGTCAATTTCAGGTTCCAGGTATGATCCTGCAGGTCCTGATCCTCCAGGTCTCCAGAAATCTTTAAAAGGCTCCTGTGGCCGCAATTTTTGACTTAGAGACTTTAAATTTTAAACTTAAGCTTTTCTTACATGTCTAGATACTGTATTAAAATTTCATAAAGATCCGCCGCCGTTTTCCCGCCGACCGCCGACTGCGGCGGCTGGCAGCTACCAAGTACAGATGCGGCCACTAAAATTTATGTTTGATATTTCAAATGTAAAATTTACATGAAAATAAACATTTTCGGCAAAAAATTGTTCTTCTAGCTTCAAAAATAAAAAAATTACAGCGGTTTGAAATTTTTAAGTAAAAAAGGACCTAAAAACATAGGTTGTTAAATAAAAGGGTGAAGGAAGCGAAAATTGACTTAGACTTATAAAAGGTCGGAAATTCATCATAACACAGGGGACATGCACAAAATTTTTTAGCCCTCTAGCTCTAATAGGAACTGAGATAATAAGGGATGGCGTTGAACGCCCCCCCCCCCCCCCCGACTGATTAAGGTGCGGCAAGGGGCCCGACTGTTAAGGGTTAATATTACTTACCTTTCACGAGGAAAAACGTTTGAGCACAATTCAAAGAACGTTAGTTTGACTTTTTAGTATGTTGATTGTATAAAAAAGGGGTGGTTGTGGACACGAGTCTTTTTCAATAAAATTGACTTTGTCTCAATTTAATTAAAGTTTTGAAATGATTAGACTTTGATTAACTAACTGTGGATTTAAACAGCAGCTAGATTATATACATTATGCGCCTTTCATTTGCTAAATTAAATTAGGTCAGTGAACCTATTCCCCCCCCCCTTCCCGTCTTTCATATTCTATTTTCAAACAGGACTTTTGAGAAGGAAGGTGCAGATATTAAATAATAGATTTCAAAACTCTAATAATGTTTGAGTGAAATTAAATTGCCATCTTTTGGGATCAAGATAAATATATAATTCATGATATTATAAAAAAATATGGTATTTGTTAAATATATTCTATACGTATATTTGATACTGAGATTATTTTTGTAATAATGAAGAAGAATTAATGATTAATAATACAATATATTTATATTTAAAAGTTTAAATTTTAAATGAAACTTTTGTTAAAAATTGAAAAAAGGCTAAATTTCCTATCTCATATAGTGTATATCTCATATCTATAATACAAAGTAGCTTGATGTCTGTCCGTCCGTCTGAAGCTTAAGATCTCGATAACCACTGAACCGATTGGATTCTACTCTTCAGGGTATATACCTATTGGTCCTGTGGTGGTTTTAAGCTATTTTCTTGGGGGTGGGACACCCCAAACCCCCCCAAAAATGAAAATTTCCCCCCCCCAAAAAAAAAATTTTCATATTTTTTTCTAATTTTAATGTTTTTTATGTTTTTATATATTTTTATACATTTTTATTAATTTTTTTATACTTTTTTATATATTTTCTTTATATTTTCAATTATTTTTCTTCTTTTTAAATTTCTTTTCTTCTTTTAAACTTTGTTTTATCAAATTCAAAAAGATTGTGAAAACTTCCTTCTCCTGTGGGGGAGAAGCCCCAAAAAGACTAATGGCAAAGAAATTTTAAAAACAATAAAAAAAAGAAAAATTTCAAAGGTTTTAAATAATATAAATCAATATAAAAAGTTATAAAGAGTTATAAAATGTTATAAAGAATTATAAAATGATATAAAGAGTAATAAAATGTTATAAAATACAAAAAATATCTAAAAATATGTAAACAAAATTTTTAAAATTCTCCCCTGAACCCTCAGAAATAAAGCCCCTAGAGGCTAGGGGCGAAACCGCTAGTAGTGTATAAATTAATAAATATACCAAAGACCTTAATTAATGCAGAAATAATTTGCTTGCTAAAAAAACTGGCTAAAATGAACCAAAAATAAAGCTTAACTCTAACTACAATTGTTTTCTACAAATACTGTATTAATAAATACAAAATTATCCTTAAAATGAAACATTGTACATTTTATATTTATTATATAAGATAATATATAGATATTTATATAGAGAACAGTTATGAAAATATAGATAAATAAATTGTCATCGAACATAGGTTTTGCTAATGGATACAATTTTGGATCAAATGCAGTATTGTCATTTTTCTTAAAGTTTCATCTCACCTTTTTTGTATGACTCTTATTTTTTTGCATGACTGACAGACTGACAATTCAATCAACAAAATAGTATAATAATACAGAAATTTTGCAACTTTGGTATAATTAATAAATATAATCATATTGAGGCTCGACAGCTACTAAAGAAGGCGTCTTAACTTTTCTGCTTTTTATTTAGAATAGCTAGCCGGTGCTTTTAGTACGTAGTAGATGTAAAATTTTCCATAGAATTCAGATATGCAATCGTTTTTTTTGTAGACCTCTTATTTTTGAAGTAATTTAAGTTTTAAAAAAAAATAATTAGGTCGGTTTTAAGGTACTAAAACGGAACAAAAAAAGAGAAAAAAATAGCCATAATGAACAAAAATAGTAGGATCTTTAATTTGACACCTTACTTTTTTAATTCTGTTAAGTAATTGTTAAAAAAATCAATTTTTTTTAAACTCGGTGAACAAAAACTTTAAACCTAAATATTTTCTCTCACAGGCATAAAAAATATGTGTTTATCTATGACTTTAGAATGAGAAAAATATTACGAATCCATTCTAAGCAAAATTGAAAAAGTTTTATAAAAATATAATAAAAAATATAAGTTTATTTTAAGAATAATAATTTTCGGCTTTAAAGGGTTGACTTGAACAAAACCTAAACAAATGTACATACACTGTAACAGATATTTTTTAAACACAAGAAACAATAATGCATTTTAACTGCATTGTTTTGAAGTTTATAAACAGATTGAAGCATATTTGCTCATAATTTTTCATTCTTTACATGTTATGTAAGTATCACTATTTTTATTGTAGTATCTATTGTATATATTGTATGAACATTATCCTTTTTTTTGTCAATTCTATTGGTTAAGTTTTAAGTTGAAGCTTCTTGATTTGTCAATTTTTGAGATTTTTGATTGGCTAGTTTAATAGTTACAATTAAGTGTTGCCTGTAAAAATATAATATTTTAGGCCATTTTTATTTTTTAAAGTTTTTACTTTCTTTCAATTTTGCTTAGAATGGATTTGTATTATTTTTCTGATTCTAAAGGTATATATGAACCCATATTTTTTATGTCTGTGTGAGAAAATATTTAAACCGAGGTTAAAAAAGTAGAATGTTTCAATAATTACTCAACAGAACTTAAAAAGTAAGGTGTCAAATTAAAGATCTTACTATTTTTGTTCATATTGGCAATTTTCTTCTTTTATTTTGTTGCGTTTTAGTACCTTAAAACCGAATTATTTTTTTAAAAAACTTAAATTACTTCAAAAATAAGAGGTCTACAAAAAAAAACGATTGCATATAGATTTAGAGCAAATGGATTACCTCAATTTTTTTTAGAAATCAGCTTTACTTTTACTTAATTGGCGCCTAAAATCACTAAAAAATCTACAGTAGCTGGATTGTCTCCAAGAAATCCATACAAAAGTAGAATTCAAACTTAAGTAATATGGCTTCTGAAATGGCGTGATAACAAACGAAGAATTACCAAAAATATTTGTTACGATAATCCAAACCCCACTCTGAATTTGGACAAAAAACCTATCTTTTTTAAACATGTCTCGCCCTCACATTTCCGGTTCCATTTTGTTGAAAATACTATTTCTCTCTTTTCAGTGGACATTTGCTGTCATTATACTATTGAATTATATGTGTACAGGGTGATAACTAAAAATATACTACATTATGTCTTATAATATTTCATTATACCATTGATATATACTGGGTGGTAATTAGAAGAGAAGCTACTCTATAATTCACTTTGTCTGTCCGTCCGTCAGTCTGTAACGCTATGGGGGAAATGGGATTTACTCAGCTCCTAACTAAAAGATAGAATGCTGAAATTTTTTGACAACATTCCCATCATTATGGAGCAAAATAGAGTATAAAACATCAATAGCCGTAGGACCACTTTTTAACAGGTTTTAGGCTATTTTTATATTTATATGTCTTCAGTGTTTATGGTTCGATTTTCAATTTTTTTTATAAATATCAAAACTATATTTCCCGTCGTTTAAAGAAAACAACCATGACAGCCAGACTGCCTTTTAGCAGGTTTTTGGCTATTTTCACGTATTTTTCCATATCTCCGATATATATAGTCTGATTTTCCAAATTTTTTAAGTAAGGGATATAAAATTTTCTGTCGTTTTAAGAAAACAGCCATGGCGGTCAGACTGCCTTTTATCAGGTTTCGTATTTATTTTCTCCAATAAATCTATTCTTGATCTTAATAAATATACTTTTACGTAATCCCATCCAAGATTTTTTTGTGCTTCGCTACTTATAGATGTTGTCATTCTTGTTTAATGATAGATTCTCCCAAAAATATTTAAATAAGGTGTAAGAAGCTCAGTTAGGAAGAGGAAGGTATCATTTTATAAGTTAGGTAATAAAAAAGGATTTTTGAAGTCTTTAATTGGGCACCTTCAAGGAGATACGAAAAATATCATGTGTGTCGCCCTAAAAAGATGTCTTATCAGAAAGGATGAAAGGAGTAGAGGGAAAAGGAAACCCCTAAAAAAGTAATTTAGGCGTAATTTTAGGACACCACACATGACACTATCCGTTTCTCTCTCATTTAAAGAAATTTTAGTTTAAAATAAAATTTTTGTAAAAACAATACAGCCTAAATATGATTGTAGTATATTTATGTTCATAAAGAGACTAATGTGTATAAAAGAAAAAAATGAATGGAATTTGATTTAAATATTTTTGAAGCTCATTCTGAATAGATAGGGCAGGGTTTATCCAGATGGGATTGTTAATCTTTTTTACTACTCTCGAAGAATATATAATGCACAGTTATATAATACATGACACTCTTTTTCATTGGATTAAAAACTGTATAAAAGTCATAAATAATTGGTTTAAAGTGTGTCATTGTTATTTTAAAACTAAATGAATTTATTTCATTATTATTAGGTAGTTCCTCTTGATTTCTAAAAAAAGAGACAATTTATTTTTTGACAAAGAATAAAATAGCAATTTCTCTTTTTCACAGTTCAATTTATCTTAAAAATATTAGGTGATAGCAATTTACAGATTCTACTAATAGTATTTATTAACAGCACAAAATTATAAGATTTACTCTAAAATCCAATACTTTGCTGTTGTAGAACTGTACTAGTTTGTATGTTGTATAGTGGTATTCTTGGTATGCGTTTATACATTACAAACTATTCCAACTATGGGCTAAGTGTCTATCTATCTTAAACTTTACAACACCAACTTTAAGATAGATAGACATTGCTTGGCCTCGGCTCTGCACAATTTTTATCATTAAGGAATAATTAATTGTAACAGTTAGAATGGTAACAAAACATGCGTACAAACATCACATGTAAGGAACAAGCAAAATTCAAAATTTTAAACTTTGCATGGATTTAATTAAATTTTAGTGTAAAATTTTTGTGCACACACAATTCATACACATTCAATGGGATGGCCAATAAATGAGAACAAGTTAAAGTATATCAAGTTAAAGAATTATATATTTCATTATTCAATATAATATTACTTAATAAAAATGCTAACTTATTTACTTGCATAATTAAGATAAGGTTAAACATTTTTAAAATAAATTTAAATCTAAAGTCTACAGGCCCATACTTATCTAAAATTGTTTTTACCTGTAGCAAAAAAACAGGATTAAGCATTTTTAGTTCTGATTTCAAAATCTAAATTAATGTATTTAAGTATTAAAAATCCATCTATAATAAGAACTGAATGGTGGCCATCCTGCAAAATACATTATACATAGCCTCTATAAATATATATATATATTATACATACATTATATGGAAATACTGATAAACTTTACTTGGAATTTAGGCTGAGAAAACTGCAATTTTTCTGCAAAAATGTTAATGCAAATATTTAGGATTTTGCCAATAATTTGTGCAAAAATATTTCTCTAATCTCCCTCCAAATATTTCCTGGTATTTCTCCGTGCAATGATTTCAGTCTGTGCCTTGATCATTTAGATACAGTGACATGGATTAAATTTCTGCACTAGCTAGTCTCAGCAAATTAAGATATTTTATGTTATATGATGTTAAATGAAAAAAAGTGCTTTTTTCATTTAAATAGCATTGTAGCAGTGTAGACTATCGAATCAAAACATAAAATTTGCATTATGATTTTTTATAAATTTTCTTCATTTTCAAGTTTACTGATAATCATCACAGGAATCCCCAATGATTTGATTTGAGAAATCTCAAATTGTCATGTGTGACTTCATAAAAATCCATCTTATTTCTAAGTGTGTCCTTTTTCTTCTCATATCCCTCCATTATAGACGTATTTTTATGACATCACACAGGACACTTTAAGCTTTCTTTTTAATTTATACAACTTTTACATACCAAAATTTTAAATTCAGCTATATAATCCGAAATTTAAATATTATTTAATACTTTATCTTTTAATCTTTTTTTAACATTCTCATCCCTATTCTGCATAGACATTGGTTCCAATACTTTTTAATTATTGGTTCATTAGATTAGTTTAGATATTGAAACTAGTCGAGCCACGGTTTTGTGTCAAAATAATTATTTCAAAACAAGGATGACAACCAGGGGCGTCCAAGCTTTTTTTTTGGGGGGGGGTAAAAAATTTTAGGGGGGGGGGTAATTCGTGTTTGGGGGGGGGTAAAATGGCGCGCGAAGCGCGCCGAAATTTTTTTTTACCCCCCCCAAAATTTTTACCCCGGGGGTAAAATTTGATTGGGGGGGGTAATTACCCCCCCTAAAGTCTGTTGGGGGGGGTAAATACTCCCCCCAAATCTGTTGGGGGGGGTAATTACCCCCCCCAAACTAATTTACCCCGGGGGTAAAATTTTTGGGGGGGGTAATTTAATTATGTAAAAAAGCACCTACCTAATCTATTAAGTTAATAAGTATAACATAAAGTAGTAAGTAAGGTTTATTTGACTATAGCTTCAGATTTCATTACTTTTAATACTGAGTTCTCCTTTTTTAGGAAAGCTTTACATAGATCCCATGATGGTTCCACACTATTATAGGTCAATCCTTTGAGTGGTTTTAGGCTATTTTTCTCCTCCCTTTTTACCCTTTAGAAAACACGAGTTCTTAGATGCTAAGGGCGCCACTACTATTCAAATATATAGTAGTATCTCATTCTTTAGAACATAAAAATACAATAATTAACTCACTAACCAATGAACCAATATGATTATACTTTAAAGTGAAGCGTCTTATAGGTCCTGGTAAGTTTTATAACTAGTTTTGAGACACCCTGAATCCTCCCAAAAGAAATCGCCTATAGAAATTATTTTTCATTATTTAATGAAATATTTAATTTAGTTAGGTATTTATTTTATGGAATCTTCAGTGCTTTACAATTACATCATAGATCCCCGGGATGGTTTTAGCCCTTATAAAGGCCCAAGCAAATAAAACATGATCAAACTATTAAATTTTTTGTTATCATGGTTAAGAACTGTTTTAACTGGTTGGACTATATTGGGGTATAGTCCCTTTTGTGGCAACGCTCTTTAAAGGGCGTTTCTTCGTTTTTTTCACACAAGCTTCTCTCCTATTTCTAGCCCCTGCGGGGGGCCAATTGCTTAACCATGTGGGGCAATCACCTAAACCAATATAACCTATCCTAAAATAAAACATCAGTAAAATTTTTTTTAAAGAACATTCAATTTGGGGGGGGTAAATACCCCCCCCCAAAATTTTTTTTTAAAGAACATTTATTTTGGGGGGGGTAATTACCCCCCCAAAATGGTTTGGGGGGGGTAAATACCCCCCCCCAAAATCGTTGGGGGTGCCTACGGCACCCCCAAGGTAGGGGTAATTTTTTTTTGGGGGGGGTATTGTTCACAAAATTTTGGGGGTGCCAAATGGCCCATTACCCCCCCCCCTTGGACGCCTATGATGACAACATCAATAAAGCTAAGCGCAACAAATTAGATGTCAAACTACAAACTTTACCAAATATAGAGAAACAACACCACTTATTATGAAGTCTAAATAAAATGCTCATAAATTTATCACAAAATTAGAGGATACTTAAAACACTTCGCTTATATGATTATATCCAATGAAATAATATTCCAAAAGTACAAGCGAAAAATCCAATTGTATTAATAATAATACAAAATAATCATTAATTTCTGGAAACTATTATAGAAATACGAGGCTTTCTAAATTGAACCGCACGGTTACAGAAATTATATTGCAATGTTTGAAATCAATAGGACAGTACTAACTCAAATTGATAAAAAGATCTTTGCTTTTAACAACTTTCATTATGTTACGAGCTTTTTTGACTATGTACATATAAAAATTGTTTTACCTTCCTAAATGCAGTCCAGATCAAGTGAAAAGCATGATGAAGAAACTGTTGAAAATAAACAAGAAATGCAAATTATAAAGTTAATTTAAAACTAATTGCAATTGAAATTAAATTTACTTTTTGAAATTAGTTCTTGTCTATAGTTTCAAATTAAATTTTTATTGATTTTTTATACAATTCTTCCAATAGAAGGCCATTAACCCCAAAAATGTCTCTTACACGAGGATCGTTAACTGCACCAAATTATTTGTTCAAAAACAATCCATTCTATCCTAAATAAAAATAAATCTAAATAAAATATAAAAACTCACAACTTTTGAGATATAATTGAATTTATTAAGATTTCTTTGTTGTGAGCTCTGGAGGCTAAACTAAAATTTTCTGCATTTCTTTTTAATGAAAAAAAAGATAAGAAAAACATAAAATGCCTCATAAATCAAGATTTTATTCTTGTAGCAAAGCTACTTTCAACCCCAACAGATCAATAACACCTTACCTATTCATTAACCCCTTAACAGTTGGGCCCCTTGCCGCATCTTACTTGCCGGTAGGCGAGAAAACGGCGGCGGATCTTTATGAAATTTTAATACGTTATGTAGACATGTAAGAAAAACTTAAGTTTAAAATTTGACATATCTAAGTCAAAAATTGCGGCCACAAGAGCCTTTCAAAGATTTCAGGAGACCTAGAGGATCAGGACCTGCAGGATCATACCTGGAACTTGAAATTGACTTGAACACTTGTATTTCATATGAGGATGCACTGCTATAGGATATTTTAGTATTTTGATAAGATAAAATGCTTTGTTTAAGTCAAAAATATTTTTGCTCTTTACCTGGATGACCCTGCCAGGTTTGCTAGCATCCTGTGCCCACCAGGATGGAGATATTAAAAAAAATTTCACTCTCAGTTATGTGTCATACCCATACTTAAAAGGCACGCAGTTTGGGCTCTTTTTCTTGCACACACAGAAAATGAGATAAAAAAAACCGGAGAGGGGGGGGGAGCGTTTGAACGGCCTCCCCCCCCCCCCCTCGACCGTTAAGGGTTAATTCATACTGGCGAATCTGCTGTTCATGACACTCTAATGTCAGGACCAACAACCCAGGATAACTAAGAGGAGCTAATCTTTTATTTACTGTTAAATAAAATCCATTAGACAATCAACTTTTTAATTCACAAACTTTGTCTTGAAGTTATAGCTGTGCATGGTAATGAGTTACGTCTGTATTGTGCCAAGGCATTCCCCCTACTCGAATTAGTTTTCAATGTCATTAGGTATGGTACAAAGTACAAACACATTTGCTTCAATGCGTTAATTTAGGAATAAAAAATCTATAAAAAATAAAATACAAAGTTGCATAATAGAGTAGACCTCTAGTTTTAATTATTTGAAAGCCATTTAGTAACAGACAGACAATCACTTATTTTTTTTATAAAGGGATCTATTGTGCATACTTTTTCATTTTCTATAATTAGGGTCGGTCCGTACGTCCGTGAAGAATAGTTTTTTTTGTTAATTTAGGCACATTAGAATTGTCCTATCGATTTTGCATGGTGATCCCTGTAGTAGTTAGGTACAATTTAGAAAGCGTAGCAACTCGATAATTGTTACCAGAATGTCCGTACGTCCATTTTAAACATGTTGATTTATTCACTTTTTTAACAACAAATTTTGTATGATATAATTATCCGATTGATCTGATTTTCAGTATACTAATTCTTGGGACAACAAAGTACAATATCTTATAAGCGAAGCAACTCTATAATCAAGTCCTCAAAATGTAAGTATGTCCTTAAACATTATCCTGCATCAACCCTTTTTTCAACAAATGTACTTACAATTTTGCTTCGACTCTTATACATTTATATTCTGATTTTTCCGTTCTGACACTATTCAAGTGTTATTGCCCTTTTATCCAACCGTTTCAGAGCTTCGCCTTTACGGATGTTGTCATCTTTGTTATTTTACAAACGCTTTGCTTAAATCAAACTGACATTATTTATTTTATTATTAGTAGTAAAACTTGTCTGAAAATGGTTGTATTTGTTTGTCTGTCTGTCTTTCTGTAATGCTGCTATATTTTCATTCTTTAATGTGTAAGAATATATTTATATTTCATTCTCTCTCTAACTCTCTCTCTCTTTCTGTCTATCTCTCTTATCTTTCTTTCTCTCTCTCTCTCTCTCTCTCTCTCTCTCTCTCTCTCTCTCTCTCTCTCTCTCTCTTTATTTCTTAAAATATGTTCTTATGTTTAGCTTATCATTTTGCTGATTTGGTTTTTTCTCCTCCATATTAAAAACACGGCTTTACAACATCGATACCATTAAACAATATCGTTCTTGTTTTTATTTGTAAAAGTAAAGAAATAAGGAAAAATATAGAAAACATGAGAATTTGAAATTTTCAAGAAATATAGGTTTTAAATAAGTAAAATACTGCATTATGTATCGAAAGTTTTCCAGTCTGAAATTGTAGTTCCTTGTTTGTCTGATTCATTTAACAATAGAGTTCAAGTCCAGGTAAATTGTAATCTTTGGTGTGATATTATAAATCTAGAACTATAGACATGGCCTCAAATCTTTCACTTACGCACTAGGAGGGGATAAAGGATCTAGTGATAGAGAATGTGTTAAGCAGGGCAGCTCTATAATTTTATTCGTTTGTCTTTTGATTTAAGTTTGGAGGTCATCTGATTTATTGAAACGATTTAAAAGTTGTTGAATCTGAAAAATTACTATCAAACAAGTGAATAACCATATTGTTACAATAATGGAATGTTAAATTAAAAAACAGCTTTATTGGCTTTAAAATAAAAAGTGTATTTTTCTCTCTTCAATTGAGTTTTATAAAAAAATAAATAGCAAATTACATTTTATTCTTCTAGTCTTTGTTATTATTCCTTGAAAAAAGTATCCATAGCATCTAGATTAGAACCTTTACATTATACCTATTTTCCTTGTCTATAAATATTTAATTAATTTAATTAAACAATGTAACGTGATAGGTCGGTGGCATCCTCTCCAAAACTAGTTAAAAACCTTACTAGGATATATTTGAAGCTACACTTTAAAGGAGAATCATATTGGTTGATCAGTTAGCAAGACTTATGAGTTAATTATTGTGACCACCCTTTTTAATTTTTTTTTAATTTGAGGGGGGTGGTATTTTTCATTTTTTTTGGGGGGTTGGGGGGTTGGGGTTGCTCACCCCCCAAGAAAATAGCTTAAAACCATCACAGGACTAGTAGGTATATTCCCTGAAGAATAGAGCCAAATCGGTTTAGTGGTTACTGAGACTTAAGCTTCAGACATACATCGTACTACTTTGTATTATAGATTTATGTAAACTAACAATTTTAGCTATCTTTCAAAATTACTAGATAATTTACATGTTGTATATGTCTGACTATCTGTCTAACTATGTATCTAAATGTCTCCTATGACAATTATCTATTTGTGTGAGCTTCATATAATCCCGCAATCAATCTAAAGAGATGGAAGAGACTATCTCAGATTTATAATTTCATAGAATGATTGGGAGGTAGGCTGATATCTAGAGCAAGAAAAATAGAAGCATAGAGTAAGCGATAGGTAGATACAATTACATACCCAATATTTTTCAGTGTTTTTATAGAAATATGGAAATGTAGTTATTCTTTATATAAGGTACAAATAATCTTAGCATTCTATGAATCTTTTTCTATGAAATGGTTAAAACACAGATATAAATACATTGCATATATTTATATGTATGTAGATATATAAATATAATCCTTACATAGCTATCTATGTTATATATAATTGTCTTGTTGTTATACTTAGTCCTTTTACTTTTATTAGATATACTTTCTCTGGTTTATAAAATACAAGGATGACAGCATCCATTACAAACATTTCATAAAAATGTGAAAAAATATCATGAAAGTCTTTATATGTACAATTTACCTTTGATCCATTGCAATTTATACTGGCCTATCGTTGGTCATTTGTATTGTATGGACAAAGCCCATATTGTCCTGTTGTGACGTCATAAATTTGGGGATGGGAGAAGGTACGGGGGGGGGGGGAAGAAAATCTCTTCAAAAGAGATGGGAGAAATTGGGTTCTCCTTTCCCTTTCCCAAAATTTATGACGTCACAACAGGACAATATGGGCTTTGTCTATTATATGACGTCATTTCTATTGAACACTATATGCTGTTTCTTTATCTACGGATGGATTATGAAAGAAATACATTTCCTTACAAAACACTAATATCTGCGTAGCATTACAGATAGGCAGGCAGACAGACAGACATGGTAAATCATAGAGTATATGCTCAACAATCCGAATAATTTTCGAAAAATTATCCATCTATCTTCAATTGTCGCTGAGTAAATCTCATTTTCAATACAGAATTCATATGTCTCATATTGAATTAGTGCCGGACCGACAGACAAATACAATTGTAGAGTAGAAGCTCATTTAATAATGGAATCTTCCCTAAAAATTCAGCCACCTATCTCAAATAGGAGTTGAGTAAATCAATATTCTCTATAGAAAATCTGATGTCTCCAAAGGACCAACTTAACTAAAGCAAAATTAGTATTCAAGCTTAAATAGCAGCAGGAATGTAAGTACTGATGTATGAACGTACATACTGACGGATATTTAAAATTAAAAAATAGCTTCGCTATCAAAAACAGAAAGATCAAGAATAAATAGTAAGATAAATTAATCATATTTTTATACTTAAAGCGAAGCTATCCCACATTTTGGAAATCGTCCTCCCAATAGCTTTGGTCGTTGATTTTGTAGTGTTAGAACCGCCTTTTCTATTTCAAACTTTGGATTATTCAATATAATACAAAAATTTTCTATTTCTTTTAACTACATTCTATAAAAATTATTCTATCTTGGTTATGATATTTTTGATTTCCTGGACGATAAGACACAATATCACATGCTATTCGGAGTACCAATTAACCAGTAAGTCATCAAAAAGCTACCTGAGGTGGATTATTAAAAATAATTAGGGTCGCTTCCTCACCAAAATTGTTTTTGCGAAAAATCCTCCAAAATCATATAAAAAAATCTACAAAAACGAAATAAAATCTTATATAAATAACCCTTTAATGAATTTATTTAATTTTTTTGTAGATTTTTTATGTGATTTTGGAGGATTAAAAAAAAAAACACTTTTGATGAGGCAGCAATGCAGCGACCAAACTATTTTTAAAGCACCTCTGTATTCAAATAGTTGATATTACATAACTAATAATGATTCTTTGTCCTGTCTTATTTGTTAAGCTTTACTTTTCTTGATGATCCTTGTTTAATGTTTGACAAACTCTTGTCCCCGACCCTCACAATACATTTTATGCAACAAGATCAAAGTTTAAACTCAACAAGGACAAATATGTCGATGAAAACCTCAGCAAGATTTTATGAAATATATTGATACAGTAATTGTTTAGTAAAACAGTCGATTTCACTCGAATCTATTTTAGAACCACCGAGTGAAAAAAAGCTATTTAAAAATACCATTTAAAAAAAAGTTCGTTTGTAATCCAAATATGGTTTTGGGATAAGTCGAAAAGCTTATTAAATATTATAATGTAAAATAGAAAGGTTTTTTGTCTGAATTATAAGATTTTGAATAACTACTGAAACGATTTAGTTATCAATTTAAGGAAAGCTTGAAATATGTCTTTCCTTCCCAATCTCCATCAAATACAAAGCCTCAAGGTGTTACTATTCTATAACTCATCAAGAAATAATTACGAAAAAGTATGTTTTTGCAGTAATATATTTAGGCCTGCGTATAGCAATGATGCCGAGTACTAGATTCATCTAATTTATCAACGTTATAACAACTATTTTAGAGAAGTTTTGCTGTGTAAAAAGTGCATTTTATGTATGCAAAATTAAAGTTTTTAATCTTTTATCTTTCTTAAACATGCATAAAAAAGAAAAGCATATCTTTTAATTTAATGATTTTTTTTAGTTTTACTGTTGTTTTTTTTTTGTTTCTGTAGCGAAGTTAATAAAAAAGCAGCCAGAAACGTCTAATGGGGGGGGGGGTATAGAAATAATTACCCCCTCTCCCCGTTGGCATCACAAAAACTTTCTTAATTTTTATCCCTCCCATTTAAAAATTGCTTGGACGTCCTTGAAAGAAGCTCTATTAGGTTCTAGCTTTTTGATGACAAAAAAGGACCTTCAAAAAAATTTTGGTTTCAGAAAAAGTAAAACTAAATTTTTCCGCATTAAATTTGTATTGTTGGTGTTTAATACTTAAACTATATATGTCAATTTTTGGACGTATTAATGAATTAGGAACTAAAACCAGACTTCTTAAATGTAAAGAGCTATTTGTCGAATAAACTATATGTATTAGTTAAATTAAATACCTTTCAAAATCTAAATTGAGAGGCCACTATAAATATTACCATTGGTCAATAACGGCCTCTCATTGGCTAATTTTTTTGTTACGTCATAATCAGTCAGACACTATTACTGTGTTCCTCTTCTATTTTGTAAGCTTGTTATTGCTGCACATAATTTTCCTTGTTGAACTACATATTTATTGTTTATCTATATGTGTTTAAGTGTGTTTGTCGTTAATAAACAATTCAAATATCAGAAACTGTTTGTATATACACACACGCACAAATGTTAGATTTTCACTCTTAAAATCACATATTCTTCATCTAGGGTTTGTACGGTCGTATTTGTATATACTTTTTGTTTGTAAAGGTGCGCGTTCTTTCATTTTTCTGAAATCGAATACTTAGTTTAAACAATGTAAAAAGGATCCAGTTACAATTAGGTATAATAAAGCAAAGCACCAGTATATCAGTTTGTCCATTTAAAACTAATTATTTTAAAGATGTTTAAATATTTTTTAATAAGACATTAAGGTCATTTTAACATAAATAATGTCTGGCCAAATATGTACATTAGGGACGAACGGAAACACTCTTAACATTTGAAAAGCTTCGCTTATAATAATGTTTCTTTTAGAGTATATGGTTTGTAATTTTATTATATGTTATAGTTGTTGAAGTTGAATAAAGGGACACAATCCTTTTGAACACTCTTAAAACCAGCTAAAACTTACAATTTTCATCAAAAACGATTTCGTTTTGACACCCCCCTTAAATCTAAAATTGTGCAGGGTTGAATTCCCTTTTTTAACCCCTTACCCCTTAACGGTAGGCGGGGGGGGGGGGGGGTTGAACGCACCCCTCCCTCCGGTTTTTTCTATCTCTTTTGCTGTGTGTGAAAGATATAGAGCTTAAGTGACTTTTTAAGTATGGATATGACACATAACATTTTTTTAATATTTTTATCCTGGCGAGCACAGGATGCCAGCAAACCTGGCAGGGTCATCTAGGTAAAGTGTAAAAATATTTGTTTGACTTAAATAAAGCATTTTATCTTACTAAAGTACTAAAATATTCTCTAGGCCGTTTTCCCTCCGACCAACTATGTTTTGAGATTTCTAATATAAAATTTTCATAAAAATAAACATTTTCTGAAAAAAACTGTTTTTTTCTAGCTTCAAAAATAAGAAACTAAATAATAAAAGGGTGAAGGAAGCAAAAATTAAAGTCAGAAATTTATTATCAAACATAGGACATACACAATTTTTTTTAGTCCTCCAGCTCTGATAGGAGCTGAGATAATGGAAGGGGGGGGGGAGGCGTTAAAGACGATTAAGGTGCGGCAAGGGACCCAACTGTTAAGGGTTAATGGTTTCACACCCCTCTGGAGAATTGCTTTGCACGCCAGTGGTACAACATTTTGACGTTATTACTTCGCTTGTATATTTTGGACTTACTCTTAAACACTCTAAATAAAAAAAAAACTTTGCTTTAACTAAAATACTGATTTTCCGCCTAAATGTTTGGACATAAAATGATTCCTTTCAACTTAGTGTGCATGAATTTCAGCAACTGTGTCCTTTAATCAACACATCCAATTATTACAACAACACAGGTTATATATTCACCCTTTTTCACTCTTATCATATATGAAACTTGTAGGGTATTTTCTATACAGAAGTGAGTTCTTAAAAATCAAGCATCGCTGCATTGGCTATGGTAGCAAGATCACAAAATGTGTTCTAAGATCATAGAAGGGTCATTTACATAACTTTTAATATTTAAATTCTTGTAATTTTTTTATATGATTTTGGAGAATTTTTTAACAAAAACAATTTTGATGATCTGGCCTTAGCGACCTAATTTAAAAAAAAAAATAATCCACCTGAGATGTTAAGATATGTGGAAATAAAGGCACACTGCCCTCAACTTGTGTATAAACAGATTGTGAACCAGATTTCGAGCACAGAATTCAAATTCATAAACTTGTTTTCAAAGGCCAAGTTTATTATTACTTTCACTTTCACCATGACATCAAGCTATTTCAACGGCAAAGCTTATCTATATTTTAGTGTTGTATGTACTTCACAACGTCAGAGACGCACATAGATTTTATAATTCAACGATGAACCTTGAATTAATCATGATAGAAAGCTTTTAAGAATGAAGTAGCAGCTGCATGATTTAGCTTGTAACAAATAAAATGGTAATAGTTTAACATGGTTTTAAATGTTTACTGCAATGGCTGGACAATCCATAAACCATAGCCAGAGTCAATTATTGTTAATAAAAAGCCAGCTAAACAGATAAACGTGGAGACTGGTAGAGGATTTAATCTTCCAATACATCTTTAGATGGCAACAATTATCAAATTTTGCCGACATTGTTTTATTATTTATCAAAATTTCTTTTTTTTACTGACAAACCCTTTTAAGGGCAATCTATAGCTGCAGCCAAGCTACAATTTCCAGGTTTTAAACAAATAGAAAAAACAATGAATTAGAATGGCAACATTCATGAAGCAAAGCTCAACAAATCAGACAGACAGACAAGCTAACATTGGTTATGATTTCCTTATTTACTAAGTATATTTGCGATAACTTTTATTTAATAGATTCTTCCAATTTTTAACATTTACAAAACAGCCTGCTTTATTGCTTCAAGATCCATGTCAGATCTATATAGGAAATAAATGTCTATATATGAGCTCAAATTTTCCAAGGAATAAATGTTTAAAACTCATAGTGCTCCAATAATCCATAATAAACTCCCATTGACCAGAATGATATGACCCATTATTTTACTGCTTGAAGAATAAATTCTTTTTTTTATTTCATGTTGCTATTTGAATTATATTGAAGTATTAAATTTATATTCATAAAACAGAAAATTTAAATTTATAACAAAGTAAATAAAAGAAAACTTAGTTTTAAAATAACTTGATACTAGCGATACGTGCGTAATGTGGTCAGATATTGAACTAAAATTTAACAGTTACCTAAACATTTTAACCCTTTTAGGGCGATAATTTGAAATAAAAAATATCAGGATCCTAAAATATTTTAAAGAAAGAGGAAATACTTTAATACTTTAAACAGGGATAGGACAATGGAAGAAAAAAGATTAATATTCAATCTAGCTAATAGCGGAATAATTTTAGAACGCCATCTCTAGTACGATATATTTGTGTACTTTTGTGTGTTTGTGTATGTTGTAATGAAAGTAATATAAATCAGTTCTACCCCATATAAACTACATTTCATTAGTCTTAAGCCTTAGAAATGGCAATTTTTATTAGAAGAGGGGTAGCTACTCTAACAATAGATTGAAAATGCATTGGGTTATTTTGATGTTTTATTAATTTGATTACCAGAATACTATATAAAATGGTTATTTTTTGTTCTATATTACGGTTTCTTGGTTGATGTCCCCAACAAGGCTTGAAATCCATTTTTGTTTCCGATGAATTCCAACAGTTTTAAAACCTTGATGGAAATCAATAATTCAAAAGTCATTAGATTAAAATATTTAACTATTCTTTCTGTCCAAAATTTTTCCCTTAATGTCTAAGTTTTAGTTTGTTGATTCAAATCCTAGTCAAACAAGCATACCTATGTTTAAACAGGGATAAGGGATAGGAAACCTGGCCATAAATTAGGTCTCGGCCTGGTTTTGAAAGGGATCATGCAACTTTTACCATTTGCCTAATTTAATGACCTTACTGGCGGACGGCTCATATTGGCTACCGCTCTAAACCAATAGTGTTCTGTGATTTGGGCTTGTTTTGTATCAACCAATCACCAAAACAAGTTGATACAAAACAAGCCCAAATCACAGATGGCGGAAATTTTAGAAGCAGACAATTATAGAAAAAATAATGATTTCGTCTGCTACGAAAAAATAAATATAAATAAAAAAGGGCCACATAGAAAAAACAAAAATAACGGGATTATTTTTTTGGAAAGAAGGTAGCTACGAATTTTCATTTGGTAGTTTATAAATTAGATGTTGTATTTTGAATTTTAAAAATTTAGTACGGAAATGATACAACACCTTCACCCTAATTTTTGTACAATACAACACAGTACAGATATATCATTACATTATATCCAGTATAGTATCCAAAGAACTTGATAGAATGTTACCCAAGTGCATATTTATTTATTTATTTTGAATTTTAATTAGCAATGAAATTTTCAAATAAAATTTTTACTCATTAATAAAAATGCAAATAATACAAACTAAAATCTGTCTGAGGGAAACCCAACGATAGCTTTCTGACAGTTCAAATTACCAAAGTAAAAGATAAAAAATTTTGGGAGAGAAAAAACTTCATTTTAACAAAAGCCATTAATATATAGGTTTATAAAAAGTTATGTTTTTTACTTTAAACTAGCTACCTGAATTTGATTCTATACTTTATCTACACACACACACACAGCTTTTTCATTAGCATTTTATACGAACCACTGCGCTATCCCAAAACTGGTTTATTAGGCTAGAAATAGGCCTAGGCTTGAAATAGGCCTGAAATAATATTTTCCTACGTTTCCCATCCCTTATCCCTGTGTTTAAAGAATTATATTACATTCTAGCACTATAACAATTTCCGGAGGTATCACTAAAGGATTTAAGGTATTAAATATTTGATAAGACGGAAACTATTTCTACTCAACAAAAAAACATTTTTCATACTACGTAGTCGGATGACATTCAAGCTTTTTTTGGGAGGGAGAAATAACCTCAACAGGGTTAAAAAATAGTTCGGCTTGAGAGGGGGGTGGGGGGCAAATAATGCGTAAGAAATGTCTGAAAAATCAATTTTACCTCCCCCTCCCCCCCAAAAAAATATGTTTTGGGTTATCAATAATTTTGTGCTGGGTAATCATTCTCTTCTCATTCCCCATCCTCTTTTAGGTCCTTGCTTCTTAAAAACATAATAATAGATAAGCTCTCTTTTAATTTAAAAATTCGCAAGAAGTTTGTGTTTATATTGTAAACACAATGATAAATATATGAGGTTGCTAAGCATACATATAATGTACATACAAGATTTATCTATTAGAAGTTTTACTAGTAGAGTAATCTTTTCCTGTTCTAATGTTTAGTTATTTCAAAGCAAGAATAAAAAAATATTCCAGGAAAGCGGATCAGTAAACAAGATTGAAAGCAAGAACAGTAAGGAGCAGGTATAAAAAAAACATAGATCTCTATAGATACATATATTTTAAATTTTGGCGTATAGCCCGTTTTTTTTTGTTATTTCAAAATGTTTTAGGGGGTTCATAAACCCCATACAAATTTTTACCTCAACCCCCCAAAAAAACATAAAAAAGCTTGGGACATCCATGAACAATAACTCTAGCAAAACTCCTTTTTGAAAGAAAGTTTAAGAGTTTGAATATCCGGGTTTAATAAAAGTTTGATGGAAGACATCAAATAGGTTATACACATACATAACTAGCAGGGATCTAGGGATAGGATATACACATACATAACTAGCAGAGATCTAGGGAAAGGATATACACATACATAACTAGCAGGGTTTTATGGATAAGAGTTTGAATAATCGGGTTTAATAAAAGTTTGATGGAAGAAATTAAAAAGGTTATACACATACATAACTAGCAGGGATCTAGGAAAAGGATATACACATACATAAATAGCAGGGATCTAGGGATAAGATATACACATACATAACTATCAGTTGTCTAGGAATATGATGTACATTGTACACATACATAACTATCAGTTGTCTAGGGATATGATATACACAGACATAACTAGCAAGGATCTAGGGATAAAATTTACACATACATAACTAGCAAGGATCTAGAGATATGATATACAAATACATAACTAGCAAGGATCTAGGGATAGGTTATACACATATATAACTAGCAGGGATCTAGGGATATGATATACAAATACACAACTAGCAAGGATCTAGAGATATGATATACAAATACATAACTAGCAGAGATCTAGGGAGATGATATACACTTACATAACTAGCAGAGATGATGGGATAGGTTATACACATACATAACTAGCAGGGATCTAGGGATATGATATACACATACACAACTAGCAAGGATCTAGAGATATGATATACAAATACATAACTAGCAAGGATCTAGGGATAGGTTATACACATACATAACTAGCAGGGATCTAGGGATATGATATACACATACATAACTAGCTGTGATCTAGGGCTATGATATACACATACATTAAGCTATAAAAATTGGAAAGAATTTAATGAATATAATAGATTTGAAATCTGCATAAAATTTTAAGGATTTTTTATAAAATTCGTTTTTTATATAATTCATTATTTAAAAGCGCAAATCCAATCTAAGTAAATAAATTTTGACCAATAGGATAGGTGGATTTGAAACTACCTGCGCTCTAATTGGTTGAATGATGTACGTCACTTAAGCTTCTCCAATCAGGGTGCAGATAGTTTTCAATCCACCAATCACAGATGTCAAAATTATTTAACTTAATTTGTATTTGCGCTTATAGATAAAGAATTATACAAAAAACGAATTTTATAAAAATTCCTTAAAATTTTATGCAGATTTCAAATCTATTATATTCATTAATAGTTATTTCTTTCATCGTATTATAAACGGCTTTCCTCGGATATAGAATGTACAATTATAAGATTAAAACCAGTTTTTTTAGCCACGAGATGCCGAAAGCACGGGCTAAAAAAACTGGTTTTAATCTTATGATTGTACATTAACCCGCAGATATGGCTCAGTGGTTTAATGTCCACTTATCTGTTGGGGAGGTGTCGGGTTCGAGTCCCCAGACCGCATCAATACTAAAGATGTAAAAATTAGTACCTACTGCTGCTCTTTCAGGCGTTAGAGATTTGGAGTAAGAGTAGGGGGGAAGCCTTAGCCCTAAATCAGGTATGCATGGGTGGTCCTTGGCATGGTACACTAGTGATTGAAAAACTTTGCTCAGTCATAGGTTGACTGAAAAGTCCCTGTGGACTAGCATTGTGTAGTAGCTAGCTAGTGTGTTAGTGGCGTTTGTTAGTTCATCTACTGGGAGTCATCCTTGAATACTAGGTTGACTGAGAAGTCCCTAGAATTTGATGTGACTTCATTGTGTTGTTGTCAAAACAGCGCCACGTCCTGTGCCTTGGTTGCATTAAAAGTCGCAAAAAATATCGTGACAAAAAATCACGAAACCTTAACTCACCATCCATAAGGTTGACGTGTAAATTACCCACAAGCCCTAATTAAAGTGTCAAGGGAAAATGATGGGAAGGATGCAAACTCGAATCCGCGTCATACCAAAGACGTTAAAAATGGTACCTACCTCCTCTGTTCGGCACAGGACATCAAAGAGTTTGAGTAGGGGGAATGCCTTGGCCTCAAACAGGCGCAACTCACTATCATGCACAGTTAGGATCTCCAGACAAAGATCGTGCAATCAAAGGGTTGGTTGTCTGTAATGTACTGTACCACGGGTATGAGGTGAAGGACCAAGAGTCTGGCCTTGAGTTGACAAGTTGACTGTTCAGTCCAGGTGCAACTCACCCACACGACATTAACATTATGATTGTACATTTCTTTATTCGTAGAAAACTGGATATGATACGATGCTAGACATAGTTTTTTCGTATGGATGAGAATTGGTTCCTATCCACCGGATTCGAATGAATACGAGAAAATTCTTTCCAATTTTTATAGCTTAACATACATAACTAGCAGGGATCTAGGGATAAATTAATAGGTTATTGTTAATAAATGGTCATATGGAAGTTTTGATATTGATTATCATTTTACGCCTTATGCGATGTACTTAGTTGTTAAAGAAATCTGCATTTAAGATCTGAAACCGATAGGACAGTTATAATAGGTTGTAGTTTAAATGGTAGGTCCGGCTCTCAGGCATATCTCAAATTTGGCGAACTTAAAACTTTGCAACGCCTTAATAGAAATTAATTTTTTCTATTTAGAATATTTACATTCCATATTAAAATGCACTAAAAATTATTAAAATATTTCATTTTGTACAGCAAAAACGTTAATTTGATTTTAAAAATTAGCGATGGTATCGAAGACAACTTCGCAGGAAACTAAATAAAATTCGTGTTACACCTCTGATGACTTTAGAGTTTAAGTTTTTAGTAGCGAATTTACTCTATGTTTAACCCTAAACGGTCGGTACCCTTTGGACGGATGGACAGACGGACGAACGGGCAGTCGGACGGACGGACGCACAGACAGACGGACAGACAGACAGACGGACAGACGGACGGGCAGACAGACGGACATTTCGAATTATAGAGTAGAGGGACGGAAGGACAGTCGGACAGACAGACAGACAGACAGACGGACAGACGGACGGGCAGACAGACGGACGGACATTTCAAATTATAGAGTAGACGGACAGAGGGACGGAAGGACAGACGGACGGACAAGCGGACGGAGAGACGGACGGAAAGACGGACGGAAGAACAGACGGACGGACAGGTGGGCGGACAGACAGGCGGACAGACGGGCAGACAGACGGGCGGAGAGACAGATGGACAGACGGACAGATAGACGGACGGACAGACGAACAGACGAACAGACGGACAGACGGACGGACAGACGGACGGGCAGACGGACGGACGGACATTTCGAATTATAGAGTAGCTTCGCTACTAAAAACCAGAAGGGGGGAGGTGGCATTTAAGTCTCTCCCCCCCCCCCCCCCAAATGTTAAGGGGTTATTGAATTATTTTATGAAATAGGAATATGGTTTCATCAAATAAATTTATTAATGATAATAAAACAAGGATGACAACATCCATAAGTAGCGAAGCACAAAAAAATCGTAGAGGGGAATGTGTACAAGTAGATTTAAGGTGTATTTTTAAAATGAAGAATAGATTTTTCGGAGAAAATAAACACGAAACCTTGTTTTATTTTGTACAATGACGACATAAAAGATGCTCATAACATTGAGAAAAATTATTTTGATTCTGATATTCAAAAAATCGTTTCCCCTATTCTTTCTCAGATAGACGGACAGACATTTCAAATTATAGAGTAGCTTCGCTACTTACTAATTAGGGGGGCAGCAGTTCTGACACTTTTGCGTAAACAGGGAGCATAGGCTTTATCTTAGGAGTGAGAGGATGGGTTATTAAAAAAAAGTTTAGTTTTGGGGTGTATTTTCCTTATATTTAAATTTTTTTGATAGGTCTCCAGGTTCAGGTGCTGCAGGCTGGAAGGTCACTTCTAGACAGGTGTAAATGAAAAAAAAATTGTTTGAAGAGTTAGAGATCAACTTATTAAACCAAATATTCATCTTTTGGGATTTTATGAGCATATATGAAGAAAAAATAAAAAAAAACAGCCTCCAGGTTCAGGTCCTGCAGGCCTCCAGGTGAATTCTGGACAGGTAAAAACTAAAATTTTTTAATTTTGAAGTTAGAACAAAACTCCTTAAACAATAGTTGCTACTTTATGGATGGTATGAACTAATTTGATGAAAAATTTGAAATCAGGCTCCAGGTTCAGGTAGTGCAGGCCTCCAGGTAAATTCTGGACAGGTAAAAACTGAAAAATTTGAGTTTTAAAGTTAGAGCATAAGTTTTTTTAACAAAAGTTGCTACTTTATGGATAGTATTAACTCATGTGAAGAAAAATTTGAAATCGGGCTTCAGGTTCAGGTACTGCAGGCCTCCAGGTGGATCCTGGACAGGTAAAAACTTAAAATTTTTACTTTTGAAGTTAGAACAAAACAAACTTAACAAAAGTTGCTACTTTATGGACAGTATTTACTTGTTTTTACTTTTAAAGTTAGAGCATAACTTCTTAAACAAAAGTTACTTTATGGATAATAGGTATTAACTCATTTGAAGAAAAATTTGAAATCAATTACAAATTTTTCTTTAAATTATTTAATACTATACATAAAGTAGTAACTTTTTAAAATAAGTTTTGTTTAAACTTCAAAGGTATTATTTTTAGTTTTTACCTGTCCAGAATCCACCTGGGGGCCCGCAAGAACCTGCCCGATTTAAAATTCTTCTTCTAATGAGTTAATAATATCCATAAAGTAGCAACTTTTGTTAAAT
The DNA here is from genome assembly GCF_053477335.1 of Acartia tonsa. Taxonomy (NCBI): domain Eukaryota; kingdom Metazoa; phylum Arthropoda; class Copepoda; order Calanoida; family Acartiidae; genus Acartia; species Acartia tonsa. The sequence continues at coordinate 43,070,684 of NC_137264.1, read as the reverse complement.
AAGTTATGCTCTAACTTCAAAATTAAAATTTTTCAGTTTTTACCTGTCCAGAATTCACATGAAGGCCTGCAGTACCTGAACCTAGAGCCCGATTTTAAATTTATCTTCAAATTGGTTAATACTATCCTTAAAGTAGCAAATTTTGTTAAATAAGTTATGCTCTAACTTCAAAAGTAAAATTTTTTAGTTTTTAACCTGTCCAGGATCCAGCTGGAGGCCTGCAGTACCTGAACCTGGAGCCCGATTTCAAATTTATCTTCAAATTGGTTAATCCTTATACTAAAGTAACAGGGTGTTTGTCTGTACCTAAGGATCTCGCTAACCACTGAACTGATCGAGTTCTTCTTAAAAGGGTACATTCTCATAGGTCCCGGGAAGGTTTTTAACTATTTTGGGGGAGGGTACCACCACCCTCCCAAGAGAAATCACAAAAAATCGAAATTTTTTTTACGTTTCTTAATTTTAGAAAGAGAGTTAAACGCAAATATAAATGTCAAAAGCAACATAGACATATTTTAAATATAAAAAAAAACATTTAAAGTGCCATTAGAGGCCTCTAGGGGCGTAGCCGCTAGTACTATCCATAAAGTAGCAACTTTTGTTAAATAAGTTATTCTCTAACTTTAAAACTGAAATTTTTTTGTTTTACCTGTCCAGGATCCACCTGGAGGCCTGCAGTACCTAAACCTGGAGCCAGATTTCAAACAATTTTTTTTTTCATTTATACCTGTCCAGAAGTGACCTTCCAGCCTGCAGCACCTGAACCTGGAGACCTATCAAAAAAATAGATATAAGGAAAATACACCCCAAAACTAAACTTTTTTTATTGAATAATCTATCCTCTCACTCCAAAGACAAAGCCTATGCTCCCTGTTTACGCAAAAGTGTTAGAACTGCTGCCCCCCTTAACAAAATTCACCTAGAATTGCCCTCTGGCACATATCTTATAACATAACTCCTCATTTTAACAACAACCAAACATGGAAGCCAACATCCATATAAGCAAAGCTCTTAAATGGTAGGACAAACGAACATTAACACTTGTAGAGTGTCAGAACTTAATAAGCAGAATTTTAAACATAAGTCAATATAAAGTTGTTACACTTTCTAAATTATACCTAATTTTTATAGGAATCAACATGTAAAGTTTGAAATTGATAGGAAAATTCTAACCTGTTTAAATTAACCGGAATAGCTAACTGTCCCAGAATAAAATAAACTCACATACAGACGGACAGACCATAATTATAGAAAAGCATTGCTTTTAAAAAAACTTATATGTATTTACTCACTGACAGTAAAAAACTGATTCGTTTTCCAATATTTTTTACAAAAGCAGAAAAAAAGTTACAATGACAAGCTGACAGACATCTAAATTATAGATAAAATTCGCCAACAATTTCAAGATCCATATTTCAACTCCATTTATCCCTGCAAACATAATTTACATTGATGCGAATACATTCAAACACATGCGACGCATGTGAATTAATTGATACTTTATCTAAAGTCGCTTGTAATAAAAGATTTAAATATATCTATGTATATAAAATACATTAATATACAGATTTTTATTTTTGTTTAAATTTTAATTATTGGTGGTGTTTAAACCACTTTTTTGAACAACGCCCCCATAAAACGTTTCCATGTATAAATTGAAGAAAAGTACATTAAGCTATTAAGTACATCGATAAAGTATTTTTTTTCTTCATAGTATTTAAATTAATTTTTGAAACAAACTTAGAAAAAAAGCTTTTGAGATTTTAATAATCATTAATTAATTCTTTTAAAAAAAAATTAATTTAAATATCTGAAAATTTGCCGTTAGTTCTTAGTTGGTATAAAACAAAATAATTTAGCGGGGCTACTCTATTACTATTAATATTACAGAAATTTTACATGAGAATTAAAGTAAATATCATAAGATTAGCACCAGTTTTATTAGCTCAGGCATTCGGAACCTTGTTTTTACTAATTATCCACGGAAAGATGTCTATAATACTATGTGGTAAATTACTCAACAAAATTTATTTAGGATCTACAATTTTGATATACAAGATACAAAATGTATTTGTTTTATTTAATGAAAAAAAATATATTTCTTTTATTTCATGAAAAAAATATTTTCTACTTTTCATCCCTTTTGTCCTTGTTAACACAGTATAAACTTTGTACAGCAGAGAAAGAGTGGGCAATGACAATAGTCCCCAAAGGATAGCCTGATATCTAGTTGCCGAAAGTGTACGCAGTTTCCTGGGTGTTTCCTCATCCTAGCTCAATATTTACTACTAGCTACAAATCTTCAAACTTCCCTTAAAAAATCAAAATTTAAATGTATAAACGATTTATACATTATACATTATAAATTTGAATTTTTTTTGAAGTTTGAAGCTTTTTTAGCTAGTAGTAAATATTGAGCTAGGATGAGGAAACACTCAGGAAACTGCGTACACATTCGGCAACTAGATATCAGGCTATCCCCCAAAGTTATTAGGTTAAGTGTTCACACTTTTCAACCACAAATTTTAATCTACAGAAGGAGTTATTCTAAGTATCATCATAGGGCCGGGGATGTATATTAATTTATCGGCCATTGTAGTATCCCTTTAGATCCACTACTGTATACCCCTTCTAATATAATTTGCTTTTGTGTATTGATGAAACAATATGCTGATGTGATAATATGTGGAAATGACCGCACACCGTTTAATTGGTACTTTCCCCCCCAACTTACTTGTTTCACTACGCCTCTCACAGTACAAAACTGTATAAAAAGTCGTCAGAAATTAAGAACTAAAAATCATGAGATATTTGATCATGCAGGTAATGCGTGGACCTACCAGATTCCCCACAACCTTATAATAAGTCTACAATAAATAATAATACGAGATTTCCGTTTACGAACTCACGGAAAGAGCCATATTATTGAAAAGTTTCGCTTCTAAAGTTATTATTTTTACTTATTTTTTTTCTCAATTTAAATGATGTGATATTAAATTTAATGTTTTAAGAAAAGAGTTAATCAAATAAGCAAGAAAATATATTTGTTACACCAGTTGTTCCTTTTTATAATCTTTGCACATGAAATCCCATTTAAGTAAAAATGTCAACATAAGGTTATGTGAATATTGCGACCAATTTTTTTTCTCAATATTGCCAATTTTTTTTCGTCGACAAAAATACCTAACGAGCACAGCTTATTTTTGTAATATTAAGGTGCCTTAACCCTGCAAGTCTACACTATAATACCTTACAACAAAACCTAATCCGACATAAAAGTCTCAAACACACAAAAACTATGCTTCCTTATCTTAAAAATAAAATGGGAAGGGGGGGGGGGTGTGTTCGACATATATCTCTGGGGAAAACCAAATCATGTTCTGATTATAATAGTTATTTCCCCTCATGGTGTCTAGAATGAAATAAGAGGAAGGCAATTTCAATTTTACCTCCCCTGTAAACTAATATCATACTTGTTAAAAAAGTGATTTTCAATCACGCTGTGTCAATAGTAAAACTATGTCTATTTATTTGAAAGAAAATTACTAAAAAATGTAAAAAAAACTGTTAAGTTTAATGCTGTCAAATTGAAAAAAAAACTTATAATTCTATCCTTGTTATTTTTCTTATGACTAGTAAATTGCATTCCTTTTATCCTAAAAATGCTTTCAAATGTGTGGGAAAAGGAAAAAAAATGGCAAGCTGGATTTTTTCTCAGGAAAATTGGATACACAAGTTAATGCCCATGTTTAACTTACTAATTTTCTTTTAAGGTAGCTAAGGAACAATCATATAAATAAAAAAAAACATGAAACTCTAATACAGCAAAAACGGAAAATTACCAACCTTTATAAAATACTTATGAAAATTATCATCTCTATTTAAAGCCGGAAATATAAATTAATCAACCTAGATTAGAACCCTAGGCAAACCTAGCCACCCTCATTAAAAGGACATTTTTGTGTATCTTTATTTAGGACTATATAATATTATTATACCTTTTCTTTCCTTTTACTATAATTTATCCCTTAATCCTGTGATTTTCTTTAGTTTTTCTATGACGACAGGGTAATGGATTACCCAGCGAGATTAGATTGATATCAAGAACAATTTCTTTATCAAAGAGAACTCTTTTCAAAATTAATCCATCCACATTCTACACCCATCTAGTGTATTTAAATTTAGTTATGGCAGGGATAAGAAGGGATAAGAAGGGATAAGACAACGTATAATTGAAAAGGCAAGTGAGAAAAGAGTAAGCGATAGAACCCATACGGAACAACGTTAAAATTTACTTTCAAAATTGTCTTGCTATGATTTTATTCTTATATAAAAGTAACAGGATCTCTATCCGTCTGTCTGTCTGTACCGAAGGATCTTGCTATTCGCTAAACCAAAATAGTTTCATTTAAAGCGTAACTTCTCATAGGTCATTTGCAAGTTTATAGCTATTTTTGCGGAGGGTACATTTCAAGAGAAATTGCCAAAAATACTAAAAATATATATAAAATCCCGCTAGGCGTCGCCACTGTATCACTTACTTGTTTTCCCTTCTTACAAGGGTGCCGAAACTTTTTCTTTTAAAAACTTCAAGGGTCCTAGAGGCCTCTAGGGACGTTGCCGCTAGTAATTAAGTGTAAGACCATTCAAGTATTTTTTTTCCTTTATTAATTGAATACCTAAAATTGGAGTTGATAATTAATTGTTTGCTACATTGATTAATTTGCTTTTTTCAAAATGGGTCAATAAATTACCTTGGTTAATTAAACCAACACGTTATGTATGTCCATTTAAAGCGCAACAATAACAATTACAATTTGAGATTTAATTAAAACATAAATTGATTTTTTAAAATTGGGGAAAGTGACTATGCAGAACTTTTCATCATATCTCAATTGAGTTTTTCATTGTATGTTAGTTACACATATGTTCAAGGGCGGTTTTAGAATATTTTTTTTTGTCTAGATCTAAGTCTTGAAACCCCTAGATGATATGGGTGAAGTAACTATAAAGCACATCATACACGTCCAAGGTTTTTTTTGGGGGGGGGGTAAAAAATTTTAAGGGGGGGGGGGTAAATCGTATTTGGGGGGGGTAAAATGGCGCGCGAAGCGCGCCGAAATTTTTTTTTACCCCCCCAAAATTTTTACCCCGGGGGTAAAATTTGATTGGGGGGGGGGGGGTAATTACCCCCCCTGAAGTCTGTTGGGGGGGTAAATTTAGTTAATTAAAATTTTATTAAATATTTAGTATTAAAAGTGCGCGCGAAGCGCGCAAAAAAATTTTTTACTAGGGATTTTTTATTTTGTGGGGGGTAAATACCCCCCCCAAAATTGTTTGGGGGGGGGTAAATAACCCCTCCTAAATGGTTGGGGGTGCCTACGGCACTCCCAGGGTAGGGGTAAATTTTATATGGGGGGGGGTAAAATGAAAAATATTTTGGGGGGGGTAATCGCCCCATTACCCCCCCCCCCTTGGACGTCTATGAAGCACATCTTACATTGTCCTTACATCACTCCTTCCCCCCCCCCCCCCCCCCAGTATAAAGCTGCTCATAGACCCTAATAAAAATGACGTCATAGAATACAAATGACGAATGATAGGCTAGTTTACATTTTAATTGACATATGGTAATATGTATACTGGCCTAACATTGAATATTTATGATGTCATTTTGTAATTTACACTGTTAGGTGCTTTCCTCAGTATTTACTTGAATAATCTAACGACCATTTTCCTTTCCCTAAGGTCCCTGATGATCCCACATGTTTTTAAAAATGAAAAGTTAGCAAAAAAAGTGCATATCATTATCATTTGCATTTTTTTTTTGCAAATTCCTTTCTACTATTGTGTTCTTTCTTTTGATGAAAAATTAGAGAAGATCATAAAATTTGGTGCGAAGGAAAGTTTTTATTATATTTATTTTAAGTGCATATTGTACAATTTCATTACTATAAATATATTTTTAGCATAGCTAAAAATTTGTTTTCTCGTTTTTTACGAAAAAATTACGAATTAACGATTCTATATAGGAGAGTGACTTACAAATATATTAAACTAGAGTTGGCTCGATATAATTATCTCCCTATTGGCTAGTTTTCTATATGCATATCTATTTCTCAATAAATCTATTTTCCTCACCCGGCATTACTATCTAAAAGAAAGTAAATATTTAATAATTTAAATGATTTTTAAAAGATTTTTTTAAATTATATTTTTTTCTTTACATTACCATCACCAAAGGGTTAATGATGATGATTACAATTTTAGTTTAATATTTGAACACACAAAATGTCGCCACAATCGAATTCTTTTAAAACATAGTTTTCTTAAATTTATCATATTATAAATTTAAATTTTCTTTTTTATGATTAGAAATTAAATACATCAATATAAGGTAAATAGCAACATGAAATGAAAAAAATGAATTTATTTTTAATAAAGTAAAATAATGGGTCTTATTGTTCTGGGCAATGAGAGTTTATTATGGATTATTGGAGCACTATGAGTTTTAATCATATATTCCTTGGAAAACTTGAGCTCGTTTATAGACATTTATTTCCTATATAGATCTGACATGGATCTTGAAGCAATTAAGTAGGCCGTTTTGTACATGTTAAAAATTGGAAGATTTCATTAAATAAAAGTAATCGCAAATATACTTAGTAAATGAGCCCGCTAGTTGCTCTATATATTAATCTAAGAATTCAACACATATTTATCTTTCATTACTAAGCAAACAAAATATTATACAAAATTCTTGTCGCCAGAATTTCAACCAGTTTCCAATTTTTCTAACTTTATTGAATATTTAGATAAACAAGGATGACAACATCCATAAGTAGCGAAGCTCAAAAATAATAAAGGGATATCGGGAAAAAAATAGTATAGAGCAGTTTCATACAATAAACATTATACTTGATAAATAAGGAAATCACGAAACCTTTAAATCACGCAACCTTTGAAATCATGAAAACTTAAAAATCTAGAAATCGATCTAGCAACAGACGGACTGACGGACAGACCAAGTGAATTAAAGAGTAGCTTCGCTACTAAAAAGTAAATTTACTCTACAAGTACTTTTAACCCCGGGATCTTGAGTGGTAAGACAATTTTAAAAAATGTTTATATTAATCAATCATAAAAAAGTTACCCCTGTATAGAACAAAAGTATTGTTGAAATTGTTTTGACACTGTTAGTTTGTATCAATCAATCAAAGTTTAATAAAAAGTAATAGAGCCAACAAATGAAAAAACATGTTTATAAAACTTTGAGTATTAATATAATCAACAGTTCAATATCCTTTCCCTTTCTGTATTAGTCTAATGTATTTAATAAAATTATAGTCGTTTTTTTATAGTTGTAGTTTAAAAATCTAACAAAATTGACACAATTGATTTATTTTGGCCGCTCGACCTTTGATGCTTTTCAGCCGCCAAAACTTTAAATACGTTCTGTAGCTGTAGCGAAGAATCTTTAAATATTTGTATCTCTATATTTGACCTAGTTTTGGAAACTAAATATAACAAGTAGTTTATTTTAAAGCTATAACATATTGAGTGAGTATTATGACAATATTTATGCTGAAATCATAATCCGTAAAAAACAAGATTGGTAAAAACATGACAAAATAAATTTGCCCGTTACTTAAGAATTCAAAGATTTGCAGATCTTAAAGAAAAAGACTTTTAATTGAGTGATCAAAAAAAGTATTAAAAAATTGCTTGGATATAGAAAGCTTAAGAAGGTCACACTACATTTTAATAATTCATTACATTTATACTTAGCTTATTGCGTTGGACCTCATTGTCATAGATATTTTTATTCCAAAAATCAAGATTAACCCCATAATCTTAAAATAAACTTAAAGAAAACATTAATATTTTTTTTAAAACTTTATATGAGTTTTAAGAATTTAAGGCCTGGTCTTGAAAAGAAAATACATATTATGGATAGCAGTGAAGGATGGACATTTTGTAAAAATTCTATTTTAGATATGTCGCTCACGGCTGCTGTTTAAAATTAGACCAAAACTTGGTAATCTTTACAGTATTGAAATATGAAGCAAGGATAACAACTTCCAAAAAAATATATGCTTTAATATAAATCAATAAAATTCATCTATATAAGATAAAATATATGATATATGAATGTTTGATCAGAAAGAGTTGAGCATTCAAAATAATTGAATTTGATTTATAATAAATCAAAACATGACTTGCCATTATGTCGACGAATAAAATTAATTAATGGTGACATATTACATAGTCTGGCCCAAAATCAGGCTACTTTTTTATTAATGCCTAATTCAATGTGCGGTTCTTCGAACTTTGTAACCACTGCCTATACAGGCATTCTAAGCTAAAAATTTTGTTTCTACGATGAAAACTGATTTCGTCAGACTGATTTTCATTTTCACTATCATAATAAACATAAGGTTTCGTGATTTTAATTTTAAAAATACTAATTTAATCACATAAAATAAGTTTAGAGTTAAAAATCCACCAGTAAGCCTTATTCTACTTTTCTCATGTCTGTATTATGCATAGGACAAATACCATGCCTCTCTGAAATGCATGAATACTGAATAGTTCTTGTTTTTAGATATTAAATACCTTAGCTTATTGGAGCATTAAATCAATGAGGGTTGGGTGTCAAATAAAGCTGAAAACTACCTAAAGATTTATATAAGGGTTCAATGAAAAGCACAACTGAATTTATATTGATTCAGGGATCATTTAAATCAGACAAACAAATACTGCTTTATATTTACAATGGCAAAGCAACTAGTGAAAAAAACTAAAACTTAAGAAACAAAAGTTTTTATTTTTTAAATGAGCATAAAAAACTATTGAAAAATTAAATTAAGTAATGTTAAAGACATAAACAAATAATAAATCACTGGTAACAAACAAAAATAGGTAAATTTTCAATTTTTATGTGTGAATTCCGACTAAGGATAAAATATGTTATGTTCTGTAAGTAAACTGTTGGTTAAAGCCATTGAAATCAATAATAATACCTAATTTTAATGAGATTATTCTATGCCAATGAAATTTCTTAAAAATATTGTCCACGCTTTTTGCATTGCTTGAATAAAAAACATAAAAAATTCTATTCTTAGTCATTAAATTCCAATGATGTGTCTACTAGATATTTAAAATATTAAGTATTCCAAACCCTAAACGTATCGTATTTCGAGAAAATTTAGAAGGGAATTTAGAGATATGAAAATATTGAAATTGGGGAATATTAATTAACGTGTGCAAGAATTCTATTTCAAAAATAGGATATTTATTCCCCTCTCCGTTCGTTCAAAAATACCTCCCTATTTCTATTTTTCTAAATATTCAAATTTCTTAATATTTATTTACGAAGTACTTCGTAAATAAATAGAAGATTTTGAAAAATAATAAATTTTTACGTTTTATATTTCTATTTCGAAATAAATCACGCAATCTTAAATGAAGTATGTTCGTTAAACAATTCCGAAATAAAATTTACTAAATATGACTTTTAGGTTCTTTTTAGATAGATAGATAAACCCATAGATAGATAGAATCGAATAAAAAGAAATAGCCTGAAACCTGTCCATACAACAATACTTAGCTTCCCTAACAATTTAATATTGAGTAGTTAAGCAATTAAGAGAGAGAGAGAGAAAGAGAGAATATGAGAGAGAACGAGAGAGAGAGAGAGAAAGAGAGAGTCAGAGAAAGAGAGAAAGAGAGAAAGAGAGAGAATGAGAGAAAGAGAGAGAAAGAAAGAGAGAGAGAGAGAGAAAGAGAGAGAATGAGAGAAAGAGAGAGAAAGAAAGAGAGAGAGAGAGAGAAGAGAGAGAGAGAGAGAGAGAGAGAGAGAGAGAGAGAGAGAGAGAGAGAGAGAGAGAATAACATAAAGAGAGAAAGAGAGAGAGAGAGAGAGAGAGAGAGAGAGAGAGAATAAGAGAAAGATAGATTCAGAGAGAGAGAGAGTAAGAGAGAGAGTAAGAGAGAGAGAGAGAAAGAGACAGACAGAGAGAGATAGAGAGAGAGTCAGAGAGAAAGAGACAGACAGAGAGAGAGAGAGATAATAAGAGAAAGAGAGAGTCAGAGAGAGAGAGAGAGAGATAGAGAGAGAGAGTTAGCATAACTTTTGACGGAGAAACTCACTCACACTAAACTATATTAACCAATAGAAAATTTCAGCGGTAAACAAATTAACCAATGAGAGATGAGCATTCATATAGGCGCTAAATAAAACTTTGGGGACTTTCAAAGAATAATGATTGGTTAGTTCAATAAGTGTCCTAACGTTTCAACTACTAATTGTAATCTATAGAAGGGGTAATTTTGTGTATCATCTTTGGGGTTGTACATCAATATATCTGCCATTATCTTATCCCTTTAGAGCCCTCGTTAAATTATAACAATTTGTTATGAAAAAATCTTTAAATATCATTTAATGTTATATTTTTTTTAGCAAAGCTACTCTAGAAATAACTTAGTGCGTCTGTCCATCTGTATGGCTAAGGGGAAACATAAATTTCCTGACTACTATTTAAAATGGAAAGCTAAAATTTTTGGTGAAAACTTGTAAGACCTATGCACATCAAGGCTACATACATCTTCCCTTATTATATTATACCAGGGAGGGAGACGACATTGGGCTGTTTATTACACTTGTCCACAAAGTTTTTTTGTCGAACAACTTTGGGGACTTTTGAAGAATAATGGTTGGTTAGTTCAATAAGTGTCTTAACGTTTCAACCACCAATTGTAATCTACAGAAGGGGTAATTTTGTGTATCATCTTTGGGGTTGTACATCAATATATCTGCCATTGTCATATCCCTTTAGATCTCATACATGCTCCATTATTACATTATACTGTTTAAATTTCTTTCTTGAAAACCTTTTTTTAGACAAGATTTTTTTCTAATTCTGTCTGCACGGTCATCAGTTTGTAATTTGGATGGGTTAGAATTGTTCTATTGTTTTCAAACTTTGCATGATGATTCCAATAACAGTTAGGTACGATTTAGAAAGCATAGCAACTCTATGAAAATCCGAATGTCCATTTAAAATAGGGTGATTTTTAACGTTTTTTTTGCAACATTTTTTTGTGTGATATTCATCTGAATTTTGGAATATTGATTCCTATGACAACAATGTTCAAAATCTCTATTAAAATAATTATGTATTATATAAATCCTGGGCAGGCTTTTAACCTCTCCTGGTTTGATTGTAGAGAGGGGGGGGGGGAGGGTAGTTTAACCCCAATTTTTAAAAATCAAGTACAGATTAACTCATAACCATTAAATAAAAATAAATGGGCGGAGACAATAGTCTATGACCGTATTCTAATAGAGATTAATACCTGACCGTTTCGTTTTTTAGGAAATAAATGGGCGGAGATTAATGTCCGTTTTAATATTGGGCGGGGATTAACACACATTCCAATGACCGTTAAGATACACTCATGACCGTTTTAACCACGGCAATTTCAAATAAATATTTGGCAGGGAGGAAGTGGACATTGGGCTGTTTATTACCCTAGTCTCTAGGGTTTTAAATTTCTTATTCGTTGGCTTAACAACTTTGGGAATTTTGATTGGTTCATTTAGTTGTGTCAAAACGTTTCAACCACTAACTGTGATCTACATTAGGGATGTGTGTTAATTTAAAGGCCATCGTCATATTCCTTCTGATCCCTGATTTATATAAATAGATTTATCACTGAAAGTGTATTAATGATAAACCCCCATGTCTGTTTGTTAATTTCTTTAGGTCCTTATTCATATTTATAGAAATGATAAGTAAAGGAGGATGGGGGGGTGTATTTGTGCTTAACAGGTACTTTGTGTGAAAGCACCCATCAATTTCCCTAACTAAGAAACATCATTTTAAAGATATTTCAGTTATTAATTTATAGTCCCAGACTTTTATACTTTTAGGTTAGGAAGGGATCTAAAAGGATAAGACAATGGCTGTTAAATTCATGTACATCCCAACCAATTAAAATTCAGGAAAAGTCCCCAAAGTTGTTAAGCCAACAAATAAGAAAATGCTTTTTATAAAACTTTGGGGACATGTGATATAAATAGCCCATTGTTCCCTTTCTCTAATATTTACTTTCAATTTTAGGATTTGATTATAATACTTTACCTTGTTGTACTAAGAATCATTATTTAAAAAATCAGATGAATAAGATAATTATGTCATACAAAATTGTTTTGTCAAAGTGTCAAGAAAATCAGCATGTTTTAAATGGATATACGGACTTTCTGGTAACGATTATAGTGTTGCTATGCTTTCTAAATTGTACCTAACTGTCATAGGAATCATCATGCACAGTTTGAAATCATTAGGACAATTCTAACATGCCTAAATTAACGAAAAGAACCAACAAAAGAGAAAGAGAGAGAAAGAAAGAGAAAAAGAGATAAAATGAATATAAAAGATAAAGAAAGAAAACACTTGATTATACAGATGCTTCGCTTATAATATTGAACATTGTTTGAATTTTTGAAAAGGAACCAGCATGTTTTTAAATGGATGTGATTCTGGTAATGATTATAGAGTTGCTACACTTCATAAATTATACCTAACTATTATTGGAATCATCATGTAAAGTTTAAAATCGATAGTATAATTGTAACATGTCTATTTTAGTTATCATTTCACAAATAAAAAATTTGGCAAAAAGTAAAATCATCATGTTCTATAGGAAGAATTATTAGGGGGGGGGGGGGATGTATGAAGTGAGAGAGAGTGAGTGTTTATTTAACTCCTCCCCCCCCCCCCAAGAAATGCTAAGATTGCATTCCTAAGATACAGGGATAGAGCAATAATTCAGACCAGAAAATTGTAGACTGATCATTAATGATATTGTCTTCCTATTGAAAACTTCGGATCATGTAACTTGTAGATGCAGCGCTGCACTTACAAGTAACATGTTGTTAAGCCATCAAATAAGAAAATATTATAAAACTTTTGGGATTAGTGTAATAAACATCCCATTGTCCCCTATCTCTTTGAACTTTGAAAAGTATATTTGATGAAAATCTTCGTAAAAAAATCCGACATAAATCTTTAATAGTAACCTTTTTATAGACGAATGTTAGGAGTTATACATTATAGAATTGTAGAATAGCTTTGCTATTAAAAAGTTAAGTAGTATGTAGTTGAAATATTGAGAAGATAAATAATATCAATGGTCAGGTTTTAAGCTAGTTTCTCTATAAAATATAAGATATCCCTAGGAACATGGGACGAAGCTACTAGTAAGTTAGAAAGTTTCCCCTCCTTCCCCTAACAAATTTTAGTTACAAGAAACAAAATCCTTTTAAGTTTTGCTCACTAATTGTTTTCCCCTTTTTTAGTGGCACAGCTGCTCTATAACTAGGTTAGGTCAGTCTAAAAGTCAAAATATCTTGCAATCAATATTAAGAAAAATCAGGGTTCTTAAGAGATAAGACAATGGCCAATAAATTGATGTACATCCTCAACAATGATACACAAAATTACCTTCTATGAATATGTCACTCTCTAGATTAAATAACTTAAACTACAATACACAAATAATCTTGTTGTATGTATTTCTATCAATGATTTTGGATCTAGTCAACCTTGTTTTTATTATTGCATGAAAGGATGGGGGAGGGGAGGGGAGGTCATGTTATAATTATCAAATTACAATATGACGTCTATTTGGGGGGGGGGGGAATGACATGTATACACGGGTCATTTAATGTGATTTAGATGTACACATGTACATTTAAATTATGCTTATTTTGATATTCCGACCATAAACACCAAAAATAGAAAGACAGAAGGACATTTCAAAATATAGAGTAGCTTCGAAAGTTTGGAAAGTCAACTCCTAAGTCTAACCCAGAAGAATGAAGGGATAATAAATAAAAGTAAAAGTTTTCCTCCCCCACAATCTACAATACAAAGTAGAATGATGTCTGTCTGTCTGTCCCTTAAGATCTTTGTAACTGCTGGATTCTACTCTTCAGGGAATATACCTACTGGTCCTGTGGTGGTTATAGGCTATTTGTATTGTGTGGGGGGGGGGGGGACACCATCAACAACCCCCAAAACCTATGTGATATTTTGTTAGCAGAACTAATCAGGGCAAGTTCCAACCTTCTCCCAATCACACCTAACACATGTTTTTGTAGTTTTACAATATACATATACTAGCGGTTACGCCCCTAGAAGCCTCTAGGGGTACTTAAGGTAGAAGGGGAAAAAGTCGACCTCATCCCATTTTAATATTAAGTTTTGAAAGAGTAAAAAAATAATATTTTGGGGGGGAAGTTTAAAACCTTCCCAGGACCTGTAAGAAGCTTTACTGTAAAAGAGAACAATACCGGTTCAGCGGTTAGCGAGATCCTTCGGGACAGACAAAAACGCTTACTACTTTATATAATAGGATAATTAAAAATACTGCTCCCCCCCCCCCTCCAATTATTTATCATTACTTTTTACACTATCTACTTTGAGAAAATTACAAGGATAACAACATCCATAAAAGCGAAGCTCTAAAATGGAATGACTGATATTAACTTTTGTAGAGTGTCAGAACAAATTAAGCATAATATTTTTGGATTATTTTTGACAAAATTATACGTTATTTTTTTTGTAAAACTGTTAAATACAGAATAATGTTAAAAGGACAGACCTACCGACCCTAAGTATAGAAAAGCCCTGCTTTATAAAAAGTAAGGTTGGACCCCTTGCTCATATCAAAACCTCAACTTCCTGTTGTTGTATTAGTAAAGAAATATGGGAGGGATATTAAATTAATCTAATGATTTTATAAGTTTAAATTTTTAAAAGCGAAGCTTTTCTATAATTAGGGTTGAACCGTACGTCCGTCCGTCCGTACGTCTGAGATGGATAGCTTTTTTCATTAATCAAAATCAGAAATCAAAATACCAAAAATCAGATCAATCAGATGATTAGATCACATAAAAATTTGTTGTTAAAAAAGTAAAAAAATCAACATGGTTAAAATGGACGTACGGACATTTTGGTAATGATTATAGAGTTGCTACGCTTTCTAAATCGTACCTAACTACTAAAGTTATCACCATGATTATTTTTCCATGCTTCTTAGTTAGTTTAATATAATTTCTTGTATTCATTCGAATCCGGTGGATAGGAACCGGTTCTCATCCATACGAAAAAACTATGTCTAGCATCGTATTATATCCAGTTTTCTACGAATATAGAAATGTACAATCATAAGATTAAAACTAGCCCCGAGTTTTAATCTTATAATTGTACATTCTATAACCGCGGAAAGCCGTTTATAATACGATACGAGAAATAACTATTATTGTTCATTTTCTTTAAAGACAAAATTATTTTCATATAATTTAATATAATGTTAAACATCAGTTGATTTTTAAAAGCGAAGCTTTTCTATAATTAGAATCGGTCCATTTGTCCGAGACAGATAGCTTTTTCCGTTAATTTAGGCATGTTAGAATTGTCCTATATATTTCTTGCATGGTGATTTCTGTAGTAGTTAGTTAAGATTGAGAAACTCTATAATCATTACCAGAATGTAAGTACGTCCATTTCAAACATGTTAATTCTTCTACTTTTTAACAACAAATGTGATTTAATTATACGATTGATCTGATTTTTGGTATAATGATTCCTGGGACAACAAAGTACAATATTATAAGAGAAACAACACTATAATGAGGTCCTCCTAAAAATCTGAGTATGTCTATAAACATTATCCTGTATCAAACAGTTTTTCAACAAATTTAATTACAATTTTGCTTTTACTCTTATACATTTATACTCTGATTATTCAGTTCTGACACTATATCAGTGTTAATGTCCGTTTGTCCTACACTTTCAGTGCTTCGCTTTTGTGGATGTTGTCATCCTTGTTTCTATATATAATTTTGTTTGTCCATAAAGCCCATAACAGATTAATTTTTAGGGTGATAGACACGTCCTTCTTGTTTCAAGCCTTTTATAATGACTCATATAACATTTCAGCTTTTTAATTTGAATTTAGGTTGCAATTACGCAGCAGTCTAAGTAATGATTTCTCCCTTCCCCTTCCCTTCCCTACCCCATCCCCTCCCCTCCTAATGAATTATCGAACTAACCACCAAGGGAGTTCACTGTTAGCAATCTAAATAGACCACTATTTCTCCCTTGTCATAATATCCACGTATATATCCTTTTCTACAATAGGCAAATGTAGATTACAATTGGTGTTTAAAACATTTTGACACTAAATTAAATGAATCAACCAATCAAAATTCAATTTATTGTTTAGGTCTTGGGATGTTTTGAAGCAATTTTCTGATTTCCCTAGCTTCAAAATACAAATGAGAAAGATTTCTAGTTTCTACAATAAGAAGAGGCGCTAACATTTAGAAAAATTAGAACTAATACAAGAATGACAACATATATCAAAGCGAACCTCTGTAATGGTAGGACAAATAAACTTTATAATTACTTGTAAGTTGTAGAGTGTTAGAACTGAGGGCAGAATATAAATAGATATAAGGACATATAAGATTTTTAGGACTTGATTAGGGAGATGCTTCGCTTATAACATTACTAATATTATGCATGGTTAAAAACTTAAACATTTTAATAGATATTGAAAACAGAAATATACTTTTAATTTTTCATGACTCTATACATGTTTTTTTTATTATCTTTGTCTTAAGATGTATTATGTGTTAAACTTATAATTATTAAACTTTAAAAATTGTAATTTACAGAAGGGGTTGTGTATGATCATTGGGGATGTGAATCAATTTATCTGCCATTGTCTTATCCCTTTAGATCTCATATAAAGAATACAGGACTACAGCCCCTCCAACCCCTTCCCCCCCCCATCTAAGGTAATATGATATGAGTTGTCCATCTGAAGTCTATTATTAGGTTTGTTTGTTTTTTTTTTGGGGGGGGGGAGGGGGGAGGCTTATGTTCATCATAGCTTAGACATTTTAAAGGCGAGGCTTTTCTATAATTAGGGTTGGTCCTTCCATCCGTCACAAATGGATAGCTTTTTTTGTTAATTTAGGCATGTTTGAGATATCAAGCAGTTTTTTAACAAATTGACTTACAATTTTGCTTCGACTCTTCTGACACTATACAAGTGTTAATATCCGTTTGTCCTACTGTATCAGTGCTTCGCTTTTATGGATCTTGTAATCCTTTCTAAAATTTTCCATGACTGAGTATATACATGTCATACATTTCCCCCCCCCCCCCCATAAAATGGTATTATCATCATCATAAATAATTAATGGGGGGTGGGGGGAAAGAAAGGAAGGGGTTGAACATAGGAATAGTGTGATCAACAGCTCATTGTCCCCTCCCTCCCTGGATATTAATTTTTCCGCCTCCCTTTTTATGTTTTAGGTTATGTCAGTCTAAAAGTCAAAATATCTTGCAATAAAAATTAAAAGTAAGAAAAATCAGGGATCTTAAGAGATAAGACAATAGCCAATAAATTGATGTACATCCCCAACAATGATACAAAATATGGTTCTGATATCACAAAAACCAATCAACCAATATTATTTTTTTTATAATTCATTCTATAAAAATAAAAAACTCATCAATATTTAATTTTTAAAAAAAAATTGTATAAAAAGTAAAAAAAAACACTGAGAAAATATTAGGTGTAGAGGTTTCGTGTTCTTTCTAGACAGCCATATTGGCTATTTTTCCAAATTTTGACGGAACGAAAAAATTTATTGGAAAATATCAGTAAATATTAACTTTCAGGATCGTAAAAATTTAGAAAAGATTTTAATATTTATGTTTCATGTCCAAATTCAACCCTTTCCCTAATTATTATAAACGACTTTGGACAGTTCGAAAATAGGGGGAATATTTGAGAAATATTGACCCCTGAGTTTCAAATTTCCATCGTCAAAGATATATTGGATTGATTTCAAATAGACATATGTCTGTTAAATTCGACAAAAGTTTTCTATGTTTTTTGGCAGATATTATATAACACTGCCGATTTTCTTCATTTTTTGTACAATCAATGAAATCCTAAAAAAGGGAATATAAGATATTTAGTAACCCAAGAAAAATATTTCCTTTAGCTTTAATTGATCTTAAATTAAAAAAAAAAATTGTGACTCATTCGGTACAAAAACATAAATAAAAGGTCTAATTGTTCCTAATTCATATTTGTTATAATGTTACTTATATTCCTGCCTGAATTAGTTTAATATTTCTTTCTGCATAGTCATTTTCAGTTTTTAAATTGATAACAAAATTTTGAAACTCCAAATAAGTTGGAAATTTTTTCCAGTCACTTTAAAAGTCCATTTTTTTACATGCTTATATTTATAAATTTTACAACAAATTGACTTTTAATTTTGTCTAGACTTAAACATTTATATTCTGGTTATTCAGTCCAGACACAACAAATTTTAATGTTCATTTGTTCTACCGTTTTAGAGCTTCGCTTTTAATGATATTGTCATACTTGTTTTCAAACATAAATAGCCCAGCTATTTTCCATATTGTTAGAATTTCTGCCACCAAACACATTTCACTTTTGTTACAACTGTCATCTGATCCACATGTCAGCGAAGTTGATTTAGTTTTAGATGTACAACCAACTAGATCAGCTGGTTTTAAATTTTTTTTACATTTTGTGCTATTTTTTTTGCATTCAATTATAAAGAGATATCTATTCAAAACATCCTTTACAAGGGGTAATTGGTTTTTTGGCAAAGATTCACTAGGACAAAGGCCGAGCCCTTGTTTTGCCTACTGGTTTCTTGTCTTGTTCATTATTATCTTTAAAAATAAAATTAACACATAAATAATTATATACAAATTTTAAAATTCAGGCGGAGAAATAGCAAGCAAGGAAATTTTGGATATAAAAAGACAGTGTTAGGAAGTGTTTTCCAGTATGGCTCAGAAACCGATTAATTTCCGCTGAATTAGAAACGTTTCTAAGCCATACTGAAAAATCACGTATAAAAGCTCAGTGTCGATAAATAATTTTTCAAATATGGAGTCAAAACCGATTAATGTCCGCTGGATAAGTACCAGTTTTCATCCCTTCTGAAAAATCATTTATAGCAGCGTATTACAGACAATTTTCCAAGAATAATAAAGTAAAAAAAACATACAATTAATACCAGTTTTGTTAGACTATCAGGACTAACAAAACTAGTTGTAATCTTATAATTTTTCAATTTAATATTGGCGAAAAACTGTTTATAAAATGATGCAATAAATTACTATCACAGAAAGTATTAGTTGGAATTTAACTTCATTTGAAAATGAGTTTGTTTTAAATGTGTATAAGTACGGACTTTGTAGTAACGATTATAGAGTTGCTACTGTTTCTAATTTGAACTGTTATATTATAGGAAATTTAAAATTAAACAGAAAATTATAAAAGGTATAAATTAATGATAAAGATATCGGTTATGCACGGACGGACATACAGACCGTAATTATAGAAAAGGTTTACTTTTTAAAAGAATATTATCTTATAGGTTATTTAATACATAAGGCTGTTTCATTATTATCACATATTTCTAAGTTTTATATTAAAAATGCTAGGGTTAAAGAAAGAAATTTTAATGAAAACAAAATATTGTTGTATTTATTTACTTTTATTTGTCTGTTTGTTTACAATTGTACGACTCGTACGCATGCGAAAAAGCATTAAATTATAGAAAAGTCGTCGTTGTTCATGGAAATTAGAAAAACAAAATCTTAATAGTAAAATGCATTTTCTGTAATAGAATTATATTTTTTTTAAAATTTCTTTTAATGAAAGTTATTTTATAAATGATGTATTATGATTAAATCACGCCCGCACATCGTACTATGAATTAGGCCTTATTCTGGGCCAATCTAACCGACATACTTAGGATTATGACTACACATAATTAATCACCTAATTTTGACAGGCTTCTTGCTTATTATGATATAGCCTGAAAGCATATAAATTCTTTGAAAAAATACAAAGAACTTTGCTAAAGACCATTGTTGATATGTAACAGGTAAAATGTATTTTTATCTGTTTGTTTTAAATGCTATAACGATTGGGTTCTTATACAGTGAGATTCTTATATGTCCTAGAAAGGTTTACATTCATTTTTGAGGAGTTAAACACCAGCTTTTAAAAAAATATCGAATATGGAAAAATACAACCCAGCCAATTTAAATATAAAGTCTAAGGGTTTAAAAAACGATATTTTTGCTTAACCACCCTGTATATAAGTACAAAAAGGCATATAATTAGGCTGGTATTTGTAAGGTTGTTTACAGTCATAACAATCTCAGGATTGGCAGAAAGCCAATATACAGGCCAAATAACCATACACACTGTGCTTCTCGACAAACAAAGTTAGAATTGATACTTGCATTTAAATGGCTTTATACAATCTTTTTAGGAACACTAAACAAAACTAAAGATGCCTTCAGTAAAAATGGAAGACTTTTCCATTAAATAAGCTAAAGCATTATACACACTCTTTTCTGGACAAACAAAAAGTTGAAGTTGACCTCTTTTTCATATGACAGGACAAATAACCATCTAACTCTTATTAAAGAGGAGTTTGGTTTTTTATTGCATTTTTGAAGTCTTTTCATTTATTAGTAGAAAATATCCGATTAATATGCACTAGATTTGAACCGGTTCTCAGCCATTCTTAAAAATCATATTTAGCACCATACTTCAACGAATATTATAATATAAATGATAAAATTAACACCAGTTTTGTTAGCCTAGTGGCCCCATGGCCTAACAAAACTGGTTTTAATCTTTTTTTTTAATACGATGCGATAAATAACTATTTCAGTATCATAGTGTGATTAGCTAAATAAAAATATATATCATTAATGGTAATACTACTCTATAAACTTCAAGAAATGTACACTCTTCAGAATTTCAGAATTAAGAAAAAACATAACTCAATTGTACCAACTATTTTGGAAAAAATTTACTTCTACCAAACAAACTGTACTACTTCCTCATGAAAGAAGTGTAAATTTTTCTGTATTGCTGACGGCTAGTCCCCCTAGAGTAAGCTATAAAAATTGAAAAAAATTTTAATGAATATAATAGATTTGAAATCTGCATAAAATTTTAAGGATTTTTTATAAAATTCGTTTTTTATATAATTCATTATTCAAAAGCGCATATCCAATTTAAGTTAATAAATTTTGACCAATAGGATAGGTGGATTGGAAACTACCTGCGCTCTAATTGGTTGAATGATGTACGTCACTTAAGCTTCTCCAATCAGGGCGCAGATAGTTTTCAATCAATTAACTAAATTGCAAAGGAAAACCATATCAGTTCAGCGATTACCAAGATCCTTCAGAACAGACAGACAGAGAGACTCTAGACATCATGTTTCTTTAATATTGATACTTGGAGGGAACAATGGTCATAGTGAAAGATAAGTATAGATGTTTAGTAGTCATGAAAAGAAAGAATAGTTATTTCTCGCATTGTATTATAAACAGCTTTCCGCGGATATAGAATGTACAATTATAAGATTAAAACCAGTTTTTTTAGCTCCGAGGTGCCGACGGCACCGGCTAAATAAATACGAGAAAAAGAAATATAAGGAATTAAATTTAAAACTTTTGAAAACTTTACATATCAATAAATAGTTGTCTGATCGATAGAGTAAGAGGCCAAGTAAGTTTTATATTGGGTAACTAGATGCACTTTGGTATTGGGTATCTCATCAAAGAATCAGGAGTGTATATTAAATAGAAGACAAGAAAATCACATTTCCCACATAGCGATACAGACTGGTGGACGGACTGACAGACAAATTTAATTAAAATTATAGATTCACAACTATGTATTAAGAAAAAATATAGGAATTACAACAGCATTTTTAAGATATCGAATTCGGGGATTTTTACTTTTAAAAAATTGAAATAAGAGTATTTCATATTTTCAAGTATGAATAGTTCATACTAGCGGCTGCAAAGTGTCCAAAGTTAGGCGATTGACCTAGCTTTGATTTATTTTCCTAAATATAAAAAATATATATGCAGGATACAGACTTTGGTAACGGGAAGCAAAAAGAATGATTTATCATATTGACATAATGTTAGTTTTATTTATTACAGCCAAATATTGGCCCAAGTATTCTTTTCATCATTTATTTACACACCTATAGAGTAAGTAATATGTTTTTAGTTTCAATATCATTGTACATTTATATCCGGTAACAACGCCTCGGATCCCCATATATTCGAGGGCATTGTTGGTTTTAAGCAGAGCTCGACAACCGTACAAAAGCCTTGTGTGTAGAAAATAAAAAAAAATGATAAGATAGATTGTCTGTTTAGAAAAAGGTTTGGACATCTAGCTGAATTTTAAAGTTATAATATGACGATATCCCTGAGGCTGACGCGCGGGTGCTAAGCCTTGCTTTGAAGTAAAATAATAAGAAATAGAAAGGGGGTCATGTAATTCAAGAACTGTAAAAGCTTTTTAAAAATAGGGAATTTTTTTGAAATTATTTATAGTTAGTTAGTGAAATATTTTCATTTCTAATTCTAAAATATATCTCTTAAACAGCTGATATTAACCTTTTTAACATATTTTTTGGTGGCTTCATGAGAGTTCTCTTTCGAATTTTTTATTCTTATCTTTTATCATTTTCAATATTCCCTCCCTCCTTGAATAAAAATGAGCATAGTTTTAAGTTTTTTCCTTTATTGGTAAACTGATGTTACATGTGGAGGAACAAGAGTTACAACGTCCATAAAAGCCAAAATGATTGGACCAACATACATTTACACGTGCAGAATGTCAAAATATTAAGCATAATTGTTCATAAATGAAAACAATATGAGATATTTTGTTGCGAAATTACCTAAATACAGATACTGTTTAAGAGCAAACTTAAATTTTTAAAACTTATTTATAGAGATGCTTCGCTTATAATATTGTACCTTGTTCTGCCAAAAGTCATTATTCTAATTATCAGTTGAATAGGATACCATACAAAAATTGTTGTCAAAGTTAAAATATGCAAGATCTAAATAGACTTTTTGGTAACGATTATAGAGATGCCACGCTTTCTAAATCGTACCTCGCAGTTACTAATATCATCATGCAAAACTTTAAATCAGAAGTACAATTTAACATGTCTAAAGTAAAAATAATAGCTATCCTTACGTTTATACAGATGGACGTAAAACGGACGGATCAAACCTAATTATAAAAAACGTTGCTTTCAAAAATTATCTTCACCACAAAAGAACAAGTGTTTTAAATATAGCAAAGGTTTTCTCTCTTACATTCATCCTCATTAAAAATACATTTCTGCGGAAAAATAGAAATCGTCGGACCATAAATTTGATCCCAGAATTTTCAAACATTTTACATTTTTTTTTAGTATAACATATTTTGGAATAACATAATTTTTAAAGTAAAACATGATTTTTTTGGAGATGGATGTAAATAGAGGGCTGTATAATGGTTTTCAGGTAAGTGTTGTGAAAGGGTGTGTTAGTTTATGAAACTGATAATGCTCGCACTATGTAAGACCATATATAGGGAAGGGGACAATGGGCTGTATAATCAAGGCTCCTAAAAGTTCTATAATAACGTTTCATATTCGTTGATTTAACAGCTAAGGCAACTTTGGTGAATTTTGATTGTTCCGTTCATTAAGTTGAGTGTTCAAACGTTTCAACCACTAAGTTTAATCTACGGAAGGTGTAATTTTGTGTATCACCATTTGGAATGTACATTAATTCATCGGTCAGTATCTTATCCCTTTAGATACCTGATATTTCAAGACGTAATATAGCTAATCTTAAAAAAATAAAATATCAAAAATACAAAGATATCCTAATTACAAAATTTTTTTTAAAAATTTTAAATTTTCCCCAAAACTCAGAAATCAAAAGGGATAAGACAATGGCTAATAAATTGCTGTACATCCCTAATGGTGATACACAAAATTGCCCTCTCTTTAGATTACAAATAGTGGTTCAAACATTTAGGCACTCAACTTAATGAAAAAAACAATCAAAATTCATTAAAAAGTCCTCAAGGTTTTTAAGCCACAGAATAAGAAAAAATTATTATAATAGTTTTGGGACTAGTGTATTAAACAGCCTAATGACCCTCCCTCTCTGCTAAAACTAGGTTTGATACAGGACCCTAAAAGCTAGTAAGAATTTGTAATAGTAAGGGTATTGTAAATTTTAGAGCTACATACCAAAATTTTACTTATACAATAAATCTTTCAAGTGCACCTAAGTTTTTATGAGAGGAAAACAACTGACAACAATGTAAACAACCAAACAAAAGAAATAAATCTTCAAACTCTATTGTAAGTTTTTTTCTACTTTGTAATTTACTTTGCACTTGTGAAACGTCATAATTTGGTAACGTTGAATGTTAAGCAAGGATGACAAGATCCATTATATAGGAACAAACGTCGTTAAGTAATAATATTAGAGTATAAATTCCTAAATAGAATAAGTCCTAATTAAATTATATGTTGATTTTATGGAAATTTACTTGTCATTCTAGATACTTAATTTGGGTATATTCTCTTTCATGGCAACACCCCTTAAGGGGCGTTTCTTCGCATTTTCACAGTAGCTTTTCTCCTATTTCTAGTCCCTGCGGGGGGCCCTAACCCTGCGTGGCAAATTGCCTAACCCTGTGGGGCATTCACCTAACCCAATATAACCTAACCTAACCTAAAATAACCTTTCAAAAGTCTTTTTAGAGAAACTGCTATTCCAAAAATGTGTCTAATATCTCCAAACTTTTAAAGAAAATTTGATACTTTTGTTTTCCTCATTGGGGAAACTAACAATCGGACAAACGAATCGATTTCAGATTTGATAAGGATACTTAAAGTATCAATATGATTAAATTTGACATGCAGACTTTCTGGTTAGGGTTATAAAGCCTCTTTACTTTCTAAATTCAACAAATATATGAAATGATTCTAACAAGCCATACTTAATAATTGAAGCTTTACGTTTCAGACGAACACAATAGACGGTCTCTAAATATAAAAAGCTTCGCGTTTAATTATAAACCTTTGTTAATAAAAATATCCCCAATTCTGAATCTGGATTGTTTCAAACTATTTATCACAAACATGTTATTTATCAACTCACATGAAAATTATGTTTATAAGTAACGCAGCAACAACAAATTTAGATTAAAATTTAGTACAAAACTTACAAATATACAGACAGATACCCATAAAAAAAACAGATAAACAAACAAACAAAATCCCTAGCAGACAATCAAACAAAAAGTCATTGACGTTAATGAATTGCAGCACTGGTGAGTTAAGTTAGTGTATTGTGTTTATAGAAAAACAACAGGTAATATGTTCTCAGCACTTTTCAGGGATCCAAAGGGATAAGGCAATGGCCGATAAATTATTGGTTGAAACGCTCGAACACTCAACTTAATAAACCAATCAATATTTACTAAAGCCCTCAACGAGTATGTAAACGTTATTCTAAAATTTTGGGGACTAGTGTATTTAACAGCCCTTTGTTCTCTTTCTCTATGGGACTTTTAGATGTACAGTGGTTCATGTAGTGGACAAACATAAAAAACGACAGGTAAATTTGACAGGTAAATTAGCTAGTATTGTGCTGACTTTTATAGAATAAACTTGTACATTTTTTGAACCTACTGTGTTTGGGATTTAAGAGTAAAGCATCTCTATAATTTGCACTTGGTTTCGTTGTACGTATCCGCTGGATTCGGGCCGTCACACTACATATATTTAACAAAAACAAAAAATACTCAGCCTAACTCCATGATATTTATATGCAATGTAAGGCAATTGCACATTCTAAAGCCTATAAAAATACTATATCATGGTTACAAAGACGTCCAAGCTTTTTTTTGGGTGAAGGGTTAGTTTTAAATATCACTGGAAATTAGTTCAAGTTTGGGGAGGGGAGGGTAATTAGGATTTCCTGCAATTTTGGTCTGGCCTTATGAAAAGAATAGGATTTTTATATGGCTGCATAAGTTAGCAGGATGATGCAGGAATTTCATCTTGTAATATGTATACTGGTTAACGGCGATGATCATTGTTTAAAATTTAAAAATGCATCTTTCCTTTTTAAGCACCTTGAAAAGTTTACCTGGATTTAAAATTACTCCTTGGCCGCCAGGATGGTTGGATCCAGAAAGCAATTTACCAAAAGTTGTGCATTTGTTGAACTTGAAAAATTTTCATTTGGCATAACTAATCTTGTATGAAATAAATTCAAGTGGGTGGGGGAAGGATGGATTTGGCCTTCATAAGGATACTACCAGAGAATATTTGAAACACCCTTCTTCCTTTATGTATATACACAAGGTGATTACTTGAAGTACTCAGATTAATTATGGAGGATTAATCTAGGAAAGTATACACAGAGTGAATCAGAACCTTACCATTTATTTACACTTTATATTTACACACTGCGTACTTTTACAACTTAAGTAACATTAATATAGGTCTAAGACAGAATATTTTTTATTCTATAAGCAAAAATCTGAAACCGTACATGAATCAATGTTTTATGCCTGTAAGAAATACTATCTAGCCGATTCGTCTGCTATTTTTGCACCTACAGTGGTTTTTACTGGACACTAATGACTTTTTTTCATGGGTCTGATGCTTAAGTAAAGTTATATCACCTGGATATTTATTCATACCCTGTCAAGAAAAAGTTTAAATATATTTTTTTAAAAACCTCATCGTCTCTTATGTGGGAATTTTTAATTAAGGAAAGTAAGAAAAATTTAAATGTTTTTAAATATGATGATGTAACTACTAGTTAGTTAGGTTATATAAATTTCTAAAAGCAGAGGAAATACCTTGGCACATAATAGGGATAACTCACTACCATGCAAAATTTAGATAAACATTTGGAGCCGGAGATTTTTGTAAAATGTAAAATTATAGTATTAATGTTCAGTCAGAAGTTACAAACTGGCTTCTTATGCATATTCCATATACACCATATTCTTTAGTGGATACCAATTACAACAATCTATCTTTTTTTTAGATACTTTTTAATTAGAAAAGTGGGACAAAATCTGTTGGATCAGATGTATTGTACCTTTGATCATTGAGTGACCATTTCACACCAATATGCATTTGTTTGACCTTCCACTAATGGGATAGAAGGAAACATTAGAAAATTAGTGGAATTTAGATAATATTTTATCAAGGCAGCAAAGCAATTTTGATTTAATATTTAGTTTTCATATATTATTTTTTTGGTTAGTTTTAGAGGCTTAAGTATCTTTATATAAAGGTAAAAGAATCTCTGTATGTACCAAGGGATCTCGTTAATCTATATGGTTCTCCTTTACAATGTAGATTCTCATAGGTCTTGGGAAGGTATAACTATTTTAGAGGAGGGTACACCTCCCCGAAAAAAAATTGGGGGATTTCTCATTGCGTTTTCTTTTTAAAACTAAACTATAAATAAAGGAGAAGGGGGGAGGGGGTAAGATGAAAAATCCCCCACTGTGTTTCTAGACTTAAAATGTATAGGAGAAAAGCAAAAGTGGTAAAATGAATTAAATTTTCATCAGATTTAGTAAGTGCACTTTTTATGCAGTCAAATACTTTCACATGGCTTTGAGATTTAACCCCATACATCCATTGTCCCAAAAAGGAAAAATTTGACTCCGAGTAGGATTTCTTTTTGCATGACAATTCAGTATAAAAAAGGTGGTATTATCCTCTTAGAAATTTTTTTTAAATATTGAAAATTTGAGAACCCCCCCCCCCCCCTCCCCGAGAGCGAACTATGAACTCTAGCCGCAGCGCTCGGCTCCCTAGCCTGCCTAGCCGCAGCGCTCGGCCCCCTTGCCTGCCTAGCCGCAGCGCTCGGCCCCCTTGCCTGCCTAGCCGCAGCGCTCGGCCCCCTTGCCTGCCTAGCCGCAGCGCTCGGCTCCCTAGCCTAAAACCTAACCTAACCTAAAATAGTTGTTCGTTGGTAGTCGGGGGGGGAGGGGGCGGGGGGGGGGGGTACAAAATTGAAAAAGATTGAAAAAAAATTTTCTAAGAGGATAACGCCAAAAAGGTTTTATAACATTAGTACTGATTTCACTGGTAAACAATGTTGTCATGACCAAACAATGTATTAATTTTTAATTTTAAAAATAACAAATATTAAAAATTTCCCACTCCAATGGTTAATGGGAATACACCACATACTTACCATAATTAATGATCATATGCTTCATCGATAAGCTACTTTCTATAAAAAAGTTATCCAAGAAAGTAAGGAAGGGGGCCTCAGAATATTATGGAGTAGTAACCAAAATTTTTATAATCACGTTTTATTATTCGCTGTCTTTTAAAATTTAGGTACTGTTAATAAATTGAAAAGCTTGTATAGTTTATTCAAAACATTAAATTGACCAAATCAGGATTTTGTTTATTGATGTAAATCAATCAATTGTCCATTGTCTTATCCCGCCAGAATCTGGGATAAACCAACTTTCCTTCAGTAGTCATCATATGCTATTTTAAAGTCAAGGTGCTTTAAACCTCAATTTTTTTCTTTCAACTTTAATATATTTTTTACAGCATTGCTTCCGATTAATAATAGCTGGATGAGAACAGGTTAAGAATACTGTATGGACTCTTATCAAAGACATTTTTACGATTATTTGAATTAAAACTGGTTTAAATCTTTTAATTTTCATTTTAATATCCGCTGAGCGCTATCTTTAATATAATACGTTTAATAACTATTAGTTAGTCTATACAATGTTTAGATTTTTAATCTTAGAAGAGAAAGCTAACTGATTTAAATATTTTAATTTTTCATTTTAATATCCGCGGAGCGCTATCTTTAATACAATACGTTTAACTATTTGTTAGTCTATACTATGTTTAGATTTTAAATCCCAGAAGGGGAATATCAAAATATTTTTATTTATCCACATTTAATATTTTGTTGAATTGTATATGATTGATTCTAATGATGCATAACATGATTCAATTCAATAAAAACACGAATGTAGAGGATAAGAAAATGTTGGATCTTCTTTTAAAAATATTATAAGCAAACTAAAAAATCTAATAAAAAAGTTTTATTCGGGAACAAGAGGTCAAAATTTAGACAACATATTTCTATCAATTCACTTTTTATTTCATATGTTTATTGAACTTAGCTTTATGCTGGTTATTTAAAAAACAGCTTTACCCCGAGGTTATCTTTTATTTATAATAACAAATACTGTGCTACTTTTGAATTGTGATAGCATCATTCTTGTTAAAATCCCGAATAATAGGGAAAGCTGACTATAATTTAGACATCTATTATAAATCTTTGTCGTCCTGTTTTATTATTTTGTTGAGGATAATTATAGTTTGTGCATAGCCAACCCACATTTGGAATGATTATGACCTAAATCCTTTTAGAAACATTCACTAAAAACTGTTCATATTACTTTATAGCTAAATAGTCATACTAATTTACTATTTTTTTTGGTTATATCTAATTCTGTAATTTCTATTAGAGACATCACCAAAGTATCAGCTAGGGGCTTAAGATTAAAAAGGGTAGAAGACAATAGCCTTAAATTTTCACTAGACCTAACTCTAGAAACAAAATAGCCTAAAACAAAAGTTCAAGGGTCTATAAAAGTAACCCTAAAATGTAGTGGGATCTTAAAGGACAAACAAAAAACCCTTCTCTATTTGCTTTAAAACCTTTAATAAAATAGCCTAATGGAATCAATGAGGTTAAAATGTAGTTTAGCTGTTATGAAACGACAATTAGCCCTAAAATTAAACCACCAAAGTTCGATAGTATTTAGATGGTACCATCCTTGGGTTTGATTGTTGAAACACTAAATCAACTACATATGTACAATTTGAAATTAACCAACATCATTTATTTATTGCAAATCCAGCAGTTCAGAGCTGGATCTTTAAATCGTTTAGAGGTGCGCTGAACCGGGGCGATTCATTTCAGCGCACCATCAGATTATTAATACCAATCTTTAGATCGAATTGGCATGGGCGATTTAGCGCGGCCAGTGGCGCAGTACCAGCGCGCCAATGGTACTCAACTAGTAGCATTGCCGCGCTAAATCGGGGTGAATCATATTTAATAAATAAATATTTTTTTTAAAATTAGCTTAATATTTTATTGCAAAACTATTGTGAAAACATTTTTATAGTTATTTTTAAAATAAATTATATATTGTTTTATGTAAAACACCGTACTGACCCAGCTTAAGTTATAAAATTGTACCGGCACGTATGGATATGTTATTATGTGTCGCCAGCGATCTAGCAACACCGCGCCGAAAATCTTTCTAAAGATCCATGTAAAATAGCAGTAGCTGAGGCGCACCATCAGCGCACCTCCGGTTCACCTCTGAATCGCCCCGATTCAGCGCACCATCAAAACGATTTAAAGATCCAGCTCAGGTAAAATTAGCCACAATTTAAGAGTAGCTACCTTTTAATCACCAAGGTTTAGTAACATCAATCAGACAACAAACTCTTTGATTGCACAACATTTGTGTGAGAAGTCTTAACTGTGCATAGTAATGCGTCGCACCTGTTTTAGGCCAATGCATTCGCCCTACTCTACTTATTTCATAATGGGCAACTTTTATAGCAGCATATCTAAAAACTCACTCTCATCCCCTCTTGGGACGAAGCCACTAGTATAAGGTAAAATAAACTGAAATGTTATGTAATTGTCTAAATTAATAGTATATACAAGCATTTTATTATGCTTACCAAGCACAGAGATCTTAAAACATAAACACTGAATGGTCTCATAAAATCTAAATAGTTAAACATATTCATTTATGATTTAATTTTCCTTGTAAAATAGCATTACCCCAAACGACACCATTACTTCAATTAATTTATTTCAATTTAAATTTTGACATTTCATTCTTTTATCTCTCTTAACTCTATCTTTTTTCTTTCTCTTTATCCTTTCCTTATTCAAATTTTCTATGTCTCTTTCTCTCTTTCTCTCTTGCTCTTCAACTCTCTCTCTTTCACGACAATTTGGCAGCAATTTATAAAATTTCATTTGAATTATGCTGCTTGCAAATTATGCAATGGAGTTACTGCAAATAGAGACCTGTAACATTTACACTGTAATGACTAACAGAGCAAAGACAAAACTGCAAATGACAATGGGCAAAGATATTTCTCCAGCTTATGCTATTAGAGTGGCCTGCTAGACTAAATAGTAGTTGGTACCATTAAATCACGTGGTGTGGTCCATACCCGAACACGACACTGAGACAATAACTATTTACACAAATGCAAAGGATCTAAAGGGATAAGACAATGGCAGATAAATCAATATATATTTCCAATGATGATACACAAAAATGCCCCTTTTATCGATTACAATTAATGGTTAAAACGTTAGGACACTCAGCTTAATAATGAACCAACCAATCAAAATTCAATAAAAGTCCCCAAAGTTGTTTAGTCAACGAATAAAGAAAATTATATTATAAAAGTTTGGGGACTAGTGTAATAATCAGACAAGGTCCCCTCTTTCTGCTTATTCTAGTGGAATTTTTTATGGACACATTTTAATTGTCTGGTAAATTTGTTGAAATTTAAGTATTTGAAATATATATTCAATATATCTCTTATTTTGTAAATTGTATTAGTATTCTAAATTCTGAATTGTAGAAATATTTTCTCGTTTTCAAGTGTTGCTACAAAATTGAAAATTAAATATGCGGATTTTTTGTTATTTTCTACAGATGTGTCCGTTATTTTCCCGCTGTGCTCGCTGAGCCGGGTAAACCAACACGTTTTACAGAAGCAATACTTCTGGTTTAAGATTTTTTGTCGAAAACAGTAAAAGTGTCGAACTATGACGTCAGAAAAAATTAACAATTAACCAATGAGAGGCCGCTATATATTTTACCACAGTGAATACTGGCTTCTTATTGGTTAATTGTTCATTTTTTCTGACGTCATAGTTCGACACTTTTACTGTTTTCTTTTTTGTCTTATAGCGAATATAAATCTCTAGATCGTGAAATTAGCTTAATTCATAGCGAATAATAATCGTTGTTTTATTGATAGAATGTAACGTGTTTAGCAAACATAAATCTAAAATTTAATGGACAATAATGGTATGATCTTACTTATAAAATATATATATTTAATTTTGTATCAACAGATCTGTAGTATAGATGTATATACAGATAAATACATCAATTTGCTGTCAGACATTAAATGGCATTGGAAAAAACAAGGGGGGGGAGGCCTTGTTTTTCCAATGCCATTTAATGTCTGACAGCAAATTGATTTCTGTTACTATGCTTTGTTAATATTCATGACACCACTGGTTGTTTTCAAAAACCCAATTAGAGTTGAAACAAGGACATTGCGATAGGGAAAAACAGTTACTTAACCCTGTAACAAAATTATATTTGTTTAAATTATTGATTTATAATATTATTTCCACACAAGAAGACGACATTAAGAGTTTCGCGACAATCCCACACCAGCTGTACCATGCTTTATAATCAGCTGATCTTTGTTTACATTTGATTACTGTCAATTGATATCTGACCTCCAATGTGAACACTGTTAGCTAAATTGCAATATATTTCTACTTAAAATTGTGATTAGTAATTTACTTTGTGATCTTTATGCTTTTAAGGATTGTATAATATTTAATTATTACTAACTTATTATACTTTCAGACTCCTTAAAGCATTCTTTTAGAACAAAGTTAATGTAAAATTGTTAGCTAAAGCTTAATGTTGAATTAGCTAAAGTTAATGTTCACAATCTTAATATTCTATTATTGTCTAATTAAAACATATAAAACGTATCTAAATAATCAAAATCGTGGTCTCTTTATTTTCTATTCTAAAGGTAAGAATCCTTTTTTAAACCCCTCCCCCCTAGTGTTTTACTCTAATGTTGCCTCTACAGGAAGCTAAATTGTAGATTAAAATCTCTGCAATTTTGCAGGAACTCTCTGTACTACAGTCTACACTCTACATAACTATAATATAGACTCACTGCGTTGATATGATGTAAATATGTTTGGATCAAAGACAAAACAAATTTAAAACTGAAAAGTACAAAAATAAAAAAGTTTTATGGTCACAAAGGGTTAGATCTCCCTACAGGGACTTAAAATATTTTATTAAAAGTTTTAAAAAAAGAAGGATCTACTAAGTTTGAAAAATGTTGTATTTCTAAAGCTTTTTGCTTGCCTGTAGAAAATTACGTCGTACTGACCTACCAATGGTCAATTAAAATGTATACTGGCATGCCATTGGTAATTTAGTCTGTGAATTGGCCTATCATTAGTATTTGTATTGTATGACGTCATTTTTTATAGGCACTATAAAGAGTTTCGTATTACTCCAGGTCAATCAGAAACAATAATCTGTCTGTCCAGCCTCAAATTTCAATTAACAAAGAATATTGTTTACATTTAGTCACAAAAGGAATAAAGGAATATTAGCTTACGCAATAATCCATAAAATTGTGAGGAAGCTTCCATTCAAATGCGTTTATTAGGTCAAGATGTTTTTAAATGTGTTTTTAATTATACTATACGTTTGGTCAACACAGTTAGACTTAATAAGCGCATTTGACTGGAAGTTTGCTTACAATTTTGTTTATTACTATTCCCTAATTCAATGTCATTCTTTTACATTTGTTTTTTCGTTTAAACCATTGTCCAAACAAACCAGCATTCTGAAATTTAAAAGGGTAAACTGTGAATAGTCTGTAACATAACATTTTTCTACTACAATTTAATATTTCAAAGAGAATATTCCCTTACTTTACTTATAGTAGATATTATAAAACTTGGACAACTCAGCGGCTGTCCTGAAATTGCCTAGTCCAGCACAGAAACCCCTACTTCCATATTTTGAAATAAATCATAAATAAGGGAAACTGGGTTGATTTCTTTCTGTTGTTGATTGTTACATTAGGCTAGGTTAGGTAAGGTTAAATTGTGTACAGGGATTAGGCATAATTTAATAGAAATACCTACACCCTTATTTTAATTTAGAGAGAGATGATTTCTTTACTTGTAATCCAATTGAATATTTTAGAGAGTATGTTCTGATTTTCAGGGAATACACTTATGATGATATGTTGGTTTTAGGTTATTTAGATGTGTGTGTGTGTGTGTGTGTGTGTAACTATAGTTTCATAGTGTTTGGGCCTAAGTAGTCATGGAGTACGCCGAGACACTTTTGTATGCTAGCACCAGGACCAGCTCAAGGTCCACGCTCAAATACAATTACTTGACCTGCTGTCTCAAGGGACCTACTCTTTATTACCTCACCCTTGCCGTGTATTGCAGGTGTCCCAAATTAAGTTACCGTAATGAATTACGCTCTCCACAGAGAAGCTTGGGTAAGTGTTGTACTGATATTATGTACTTTACTATTGAGTATCCAAACTACCAAATTATCACCCTTCTTACACAACCAAGGGGAAGTTGCGTGAATAAATTGCGACTGAGAAATTCGAGTTTCCACATGGGGACTTGAACTTGAACTCTCACCACCATAACTCAGTGCGTTACCACTGAGCTACAACGCCCCTATTAGTTATCTAGATAAAATCATGTGGCTAAGGGTTTTGCCACTATTATATACAGTAATATATTAACTCATGTGGCATCTACAGTCCGTTGATAATATTTTCTTTTATTAAATTTACTCAGTGAATATAAAAGTGTTTCTTTCTCTCGGAATTTTTGACAAATTGTTGCATGCCTTAGGGAATACAATCTATTCAAATTTGCTTACTCTATTGAACCAAGCAGCTTCAAGTTGACATACATAATTCTAAATGAAGCCTATTTTGTATTTATTGAAAGTGTTTATGGTAAGGAAACAATTATAATGTTACAATAGCAAATTTTCCATGAAGAGCTTAGAATTAGATGTCTTTGTTGGGAGAGATTAGCCTGTATTTTTAGACTCGATATTATGCCATGATATTTGACTAGCGTAACATTAGTTAATCTTTTTTGGTAGTTAAACCTTTTCCTCAATCTGTCTGGTTGTACACAGAAAAACGCAGTATCTCCGTAATATTAAAAAAATTTAAATGGGGTATTTTTCCTGTGTTTGTGTTTTATTACTTTAGTATATGTTAGATTATATCGGTTACAGATTACACTTAATTTTTTTTTAATTTAAAATTTTTTTTTTTGTGTGCTTGTTTTAAAAGTTTTGTTTATTTATGTTGTAAATAGGTAAATTGCTGTAATTATCTGAACTAATTTGCCTTATCTTAACAATTAAATACATTTGTGATGCAAAAGTTATTTTTGCAATTTTCAATGATGGTATAAAATGTTCGTTATTAGTGCAAAATACCTTGGTCTAACAGGGCTCGGGAGCCTCCCATAAAGATCCCCATACTATAGGGGAAAGGCTAATCTAGCTTCAGAGCATTCCGTAACTCCTTTAGTCAAAATTTTTATATAAAAAACAGTAAATAAAATACTGTCCAGTATAGATTTAAAGCCGATCAATATCCAATGGATTAGAACAGGTTCTCAGTCATCCAGTTTTCTAGGAGTTTAAAAATGTATAATTTTAAATAATTTTAGCCCGTGCCTTCGGTATATCGGCTCTAAAAAACTTGTTCTACTTTAATAATTATACATTTTTATATCCACGGAAAGCTGTTTATAATACTATCCGATAAATAATATTACATTACACTTGTTTTCAGATATTAGATATTTAAGAATCTAAGCTTTTGTAAATTTTATTTTACGAATTGAGAGAAGAAATCTAATGATTCATAAAACAAAATGTTGTTATAATAGAATATGCATGTCAGGTTCCCCTAGTTCCAAAGATATATTGCAGTCTTACGAATTGCATGAAAACAAAACAAGGATGAAAACTTCTATTAGTAGCGAACCAGAGTTTATAAAACAATATAAATTTTCAAAATTGAAAAAAATATTTATAAGAGGGTAATACCGAAATTTTGTATCATATAGCAGCCAAGTAAGACATATTTACCCCCAGATTGTCGGTGGTTGGAAAT
Source organism: Acartia tonsa (assembly GCF_053477335.1). Taxonomy (NCBI): domain Eukaryota; kingdom Metazoa; phylum Arthropoda; class Copepoda; order Calanoida; family Acartiidae; genus Acartia; species Acartia tonsa. The sequence goes on along the minus strand of NC_137264.1, from coordinate 43,034,626 downwards.
GCACTGTGGTCAGGGAAAGCCGCGCAAAAATGAGCCGTTATTTTTTTTTATTAATAGCCCAAACAATCAAACTTCACCAAAATGTGTTTTAAAGATAACCAGGCTAAAATATTGGGTTTCAGAGTGTATTCGCTACTTGCGTCAATTATTTAACTTCCATACTTGGCAAATTACGAACTGAAACGCATACCAAAGCTATAGATTAGCTGCGCTTCTAAAAACATAACACAAAACCACAGTATTTGTAAACAAGGATAACTTTCCCTATAAACATCTGAGAAAGGCAGGGAAGAAAGGGACATTGGGCTGTTTATTAAAATAGTTCCCAAAGTTTTATAACAACATTCTTTTATTGTTGGTTCAACAACTTTGGGGACTTTAATAAAATTTTGGTTAGTTGGTTCATAAAGTCGAAATGTTTCCACCACTAATTGTATTCTACAGAAGGGATATTTTGTGTTTAATCATTGGGGATGTACATCAATTTATCAGCAATTACTTTTATATGCTTTAATATCCCTGTGAGAAAGGTATCGTTTAAAATTAAGAACTAAGACAAACATAACAATTCAAAACGTTTGTTTCTCTGTCAAATTCATTGAGCTTGGTTTTCATGGATGCTATAATTCTTGTGATAATATTGCATCACTAGAAATGAGATAATTTTGCGTTATGTAACTTTCATTGCATCTAAGTAAGAAAAATATCTCAGTTTTTATCATTTTTTTATGTAGAAGAAATTTAAAAAATAAAATTCTTTAGATAAAATAGAGGAAGATTAATACTGAAATTCATAATCATTATCAATATCATAAAATACATTGTCTTAAATTTTTGAAATTTCGTCAAGTTAAAGAAAATGTGCAGCAAACCCTAGATATATTTAAAGGAACTAACCCCCCCGCAGGGGCGTTCAAGCTTTTTATTTGGGGGGGGGGGGGGGTAATCTTTATTTCATAGATAATCACCCCATTATCCCCCCCCCCTTGGACGTCTATGCCCCTCACTATCCCCTTGTTTACAATTTTGTTTCTAAATAGGAAGTAGGATCGGTGCTCAACTATTCACTTTAAGGGAAAGGACACCAAATGTGCTTTAACAGATAAAAAGACACTGTTATCCTCATTTGCCATGATCTGATGTCAACCTGAAGATATTTGTATTATTTAGAGCAGTTAGGTTATTGGGAAACTGCAGTTCAGAAGACCTATTTTACGCGTTTTTTCTTTAGTGAAGCTTTCCCTGTGCATCATTTGATCTTGGCTATTCCAGATTATTTGTAGGCCTCTTATCCCGCTTAAATATTTTGGAAATATTCGTTACTAGGAATATTTTATCGTGAACTGCAGTTGATCCGGTTATTGTATTGTTTAACTGTTAAGATCTTGGTACTCAATTAGTTTAGTTCTTGGCACAACTCTCCGGACGTTTTTTAAGCTATTTGATTTAGAAAATATAGTCTTGGGACAGCCTTGAAATATTATTCTATTGATCCTACCTTTGAAATAGATTGCCCCTAGAGAGGAAACCAGGCGTGTTTTTAAACTAAAAACTAAAACAGAGAATTTCTTCTCTTGTTTAGCTGAAAAGGTTAAACTATGTTACACAAATCTGAGTAGTATCATAAATTTTATTTATTGACTTTTTATCATTATTTCCTATATGGAAACAACGAAACAAACAATACACACAAAAGGTGCTAAAAATCTTTTCAGACAGATAAACACTCTTACAATTGTTACAGTAATTTTAAGGAAGAAAAAAATAGTCGAAATTCTAAGTTTGGTTTTGCGTCTATTTGTTGTCAATAAAATGTTTGAATTTTGAACGGCTAATAGGTATCATAACAATAAATTTTGGTAAGACTTCTTTTAAATAATTTCTCGTATTCATTCGAATCCGGTGGATAGGAACCAGTTCTCATCCATACGAAAAAACTATTTCTAGCATCGTATCATATTCAGCTTTCTTCGAATATAAAATTGTACAATCATAAGATTAAAACCAGTTCTTTTATCCGGTGCCTTTGGCACCTCGGGGCTAAAAAAAACTAGTTTTAATCTCATAATTCTATTCTATACCCGCGGAAAGCCGTTTATAATACGATGCGAGAAATAACTATTATTGTCGCCTGCAATTTAAGGTGTAATATCTCTCATATTTTCGTCCGTCCTGTGTTTAAAGTGGTTTTATTTCATTCTTTATAGATAGCTTTTGTTAAAAAAAATCTCTTTCCTCAAAAATTTTTAGAGTGAATTTCTGCTCATTAGTAGATTTGTGTCGGCCATAAAATCTGTGAAAACCCTATAGTAAGAACCATTCAATGCTTTACTTACACCCATAAACCCAGGGATAAAGGTTATGTAATTAAATATCAAAATCTGTCAAAACTCTAAAGTAAAAACCATTCAATGCTTTACTTATACCCATAAAACCAGGGGATAAAGGTGATGCAATTAAATATCAAAATCTGTGAAAACCCTATAGTAAGAACTATTTAATGCTTTACTTATACCCATAAAACCCAGGGATAAATGTTATGTAATTAAATATCAAAATCAGTGAAAACCCTATAGTAAGAACCATTCAATGCTTCACTTATACCCATAAAACCCAGGGTTAAAGGTTATGTAATTAAATATCAAAATCTGTGAAAACTCTAAAGTAAAAACCATTCAATGCTTTACTTACACCCATAAAACCAGGGGATAAAGGTGATGCAATTAAATATCAAAATCTGTGAAAACCCTATAGTAAGAACTATTTAATGCTTCACTTATACGCATAAAACCCAGGGATAAAGGTTATGTAATTAAATATAAAAATCAGTGAAAACACTATAGTAAGAACTATTCAATGCTTTACTTACACCCATAAAACCCAGGAATAAAGGTGATGTAATTAAATATCAAAATCTGTGAAAACCCTATAGTAAGAACTATTCAATGCTTTACTTATACCCATAAAACCCAAGGATAAAGGTGATGTAATTAAATATCAAAATCTGTGAAAACCCTATAGTAAGAACCATTCAATGCTTTACTTATACCCATAAAACCCAGAGATAAAGGTTATGTAATTAAATATAAAAATCAGTGAAAACTCTATAGTAAGAACCATTCATTTCTTTACTTATACCCATAAAATCCAGAGATAAAGGTTATGTAATTAAATATAAAAATCAGTGAAAACTCTATAGTAAGAACCATTCATTTCTTTACTTATACCCATAAAACCCAGGGATAAATGTTATGTAATTAAATATTAAAATCTATGAAAACACTATAGTAAGAACTATTCAATGCTTTACTAACACCCATAAACCCAGGAATAAAAGTTATGTAATTAAATATTAAAATCTGTGAAAACCCTATAGTAAGAACTATTCAATGCTTCACTTATACTCATAAAACCCAGGGATAAAGGTTATGTAAGAAATATTTTCAAAAAATTGTATGAAAATGCTTCTTTGTGCGTTTGAATAGTTTTATATCTAAGTCATGAATATTTTTTAAAAATCTCTTTCGCTCTAGCCTAATTTGTAGTTCTTGTTGAAAAGTTGAAAATATGTGAAAAGAAATTAGCTTTATAAAACACAATACAAAGGTGAGCCCTATATATACTGAGATAATGATATTTTTGCCTTTATATACTGTGGATGTTAGAGTGTTGGTTTTACAGTGTTTGTATGTCTATTTATGTGCCTTTTATAGTTGGGAATCTTGCTTCAAACTGCAATAAACTAATTTTAAAGTTAAATATCAAAGTGAACTAATTTTTATAAAGAATTTTTTCAATTACCAACTCACAAGTTTCTCAGTAATAAATTATTTCAAATTATTTCATGTAGAAATGTAAACTATAAGAATTTGTATTTATTTTAATAATCATTCACTCTAAGCCACCAAATCCCTATTTTTTCATTATCCTATCCAAGTACATAGATTATAAATATTAATAATCTTAACTGTATGTTATCTTTATTATCTTTTACTTGTAGTTGCTACTCTTAGTATCTTTTTGTCCTTTCTTTAAACCCCTTTTACTTTATCATTTCAACTTAGGAACTTAATTATTGCACATTATATTCTTACAATGTTAATCTAATAAGTATAAGCAGTTTGTGTTACTAGTGGATGCAATTCAATGATTATGCTTATTTGAGTCTTCAAAATATTTTATGATGTGTTATAATGTTGTCCCAAAGTCGGAGAGATCTCCAACTATTATACCCCCACATTGAAATTAATGACCCTTGCATTTCTTACCTCTCTGCTCCATTCTCAGATTGGGCTTTCACGACCACGGTTCACATAAAGCTACTTTGAGCAAGAAAATTATGTCCAGCATAACTTAACTTTAATCATTTATAGGCTAATTTTCTAGTTATAGAGTCTGAATATGTTTTAGTTTTAGAAATAGCCCTTTTCACGAACAAGGAGTTTTAAGAGCCCCTCATATACAGAGCTTGATCTTTAAATCATTTTAGTGGTGATTCAGATCGGGGCGCGCCAAAATTTCAGCCAATCACAGCGCTGCATTTTGAAAATGGTTTTATTTGGGTGTTTTTGCTAACACAATATTTCGGATGTAGTTTTAAAATTTTCCGCTATTTGGTTTAGACACTTAATGAAATTTAGGAAGTTTTTTATCCGTAAATGTTGCCTTCAGATAACCGTGGCAAGGTGTAGAAAGATATAATATGACACCAGGATGACACAGTCCTCAGATGCACAGCACATAATAATATGACACCAGGATGACACAGTCCTCAGATGCACAGCACATAATAATATGACACCAGGATGACACAGTCTTCAGATGCACAGCACATAATAATATGACACCAGGATGACACAGTCTTCAGATGCACAGCACATAATAATATGACACCAGGATGACACAGTCTTCAGATGCACAGCACATAATAATATGACACCAGGATGACACAGTCCTCAGATGCACAGCACATTATAATACTAGAGTTGGCTCAATATGACTATATCGCTATTGACTAGTTTTCTATAAGTATATATCTATTTATCTATTTCTAAATAAATCAATTTTTCTCCCCCACCATTACTATCTAAAAGAAAAAAGTAAATATTTATTAATTTAAATGATTTTTAAAAGGTTTTTTTCAATTATATTTTTTTCACATTATCATCACCAAAGGGTTAATATGATTAAAATTTTAGTTTTAATATTTTAACACAAAGGAAGTGTCGCCACAATCGAATTCTTTTAAAATATAGTTTTCTTAGTTTTACTCTATTATGAACGTATATTTTTTATGAAATAAGTATTAAATACTTCAATGTAATTCAAATATCTACATGAAGTAAAAAACTTAATTCATTCCATAAACAAATAGAATAAAAGTCTTATCGCTTTGGTCAATGAGATTTTAATGAGGATTATTGGAGCACTATGAGTTTTAAACACTTTACCATTGGAAGACTCGAGCTCATTTATAGACGTTTATTTCCTATATAGATCTGTCATGGATCTTGATGCAATAAAGCAGGCCGTTTTGTAAATGTTAAAAATTGGAAGATTTCATTAAATAAAAGTAATCGCAAATATACTTAGTAAATGACACCAGGATGACACAGTCCTCAGATGCACAGCACATAATAATATGACACCAGGATGACACAGTCCTCAGATGCACAGCACATAATCAGGTTACATAACTCTGGATAACAAGGAAGGAAGGGGACAGACAATTGGCTGATTATTACACTAGTCCCCAAAGTTTTCAATAAGGTTTTCCTAGCAACTTTGGAAACTTTTAGTGAATTTTGATTGATGATTCATTAAGAAGATATAACCATGTTAGATTTTAACTAGTAGCTAAAGAATCATTCCATAGCTTTTAAACTTTTAACTTTCATTACTGAAATTTAAGTACTATGTCATCAGCAGAACAACTCGATACTTACTTCTTATACAAATTAAGTACTTTCATATTAAGTACATCACTTTTAGCGCAATATAGTATTAATAAAAAATATATTTATCTTTTGATTTTGAAAGTGTACATATTTTGCTCAACCTTTTAAAAATCCTAAAAACTCTACGGGAAAATACAGCTTCTATTGAAAAGACTCTGAGTAAATCTTAGTAAATTAATGAATGTTGTTTATCAGGAAAAGTTAGCATGGGTGTTGCAAAATATATTTGAAAGCGAAGCATTTTTACAATAAGGATCTTTATGTCAGTACATCTAGGAGCTCTGTATTTTAAGGAGTATTAAAAAAGCCAAAAAACAAACTTAGATATAAAACTTAAATAGCCTAAAACCATCTAGGAAGCCTATAAGAAGCTTCCATGAAATAGAGAACTATATTGAATTAGTAGTTATTGAAATCTTAAGCACAGACAAAAAAACCTACTACTTTTTATATAAGATATTAACAAGCTTTTTTCATTGGTCATGTTTGCCTTTTTTATGATTACTATATTTGAGGTGGAGCTACTCTACAACACAAAGCTATATTAAGATTATCAGGATATATAAAAGAATAGCTTCTCTTTGGTTGTTTCTAAAATCTCGTAAGAACGTCATGGATTTGCCATTCATGAGCTCCACTTTGATGTATATTATCATCCTTGTTTACATGAGGGGAAATGCAGACATAATTAATTTCAACTGGTAATTATGGTTTCTTTCATTCTCTTGCAAAAATACAGGCTCGATTATTTATCAGAAGAGAACCCAGATTCTATTTTTAACAATTTTATGTTTTTTTTTACGCGAGTACTATTACCCCTCCCTTGAAGAATCAACAAGGATGACAACATCCATTAGTAGCGAAGTTAAAAAATTATGAATGGATATCGGTAAAAAAATTACTTTAGAGCAGCGTCATATAATAAACTTGATAAAATAGGTAAATCACAAAACCTTTAAATTCACGAAAAATTAAAAATCTAGGAATCGATCTAGCACTGCAATTAATAGACTAATCTCAATGAAAAAAATCATTAATCCCTGAAAATTTTAGCCCTCTATCTTAGGTAAATCACGAAAACTTAAAATCTAGGAATCGATATAGCACTCCAAATAACAGACAGATGGACAAAACTATGTATAGATTAGATAGGAATATGTCATAGGAATCTTCCCTAAAATTTCAGCTGTCTATCTAAAATAGGAGCCGAGAAAATCACGTTTCCCCCAATTCAATAATTACGGACAAACGTACAGACAGACAGACGGACGGATGGACAGACATAGGGACATTCGGAATGATAGATTAGCTTCGCTACTAAAAATATATATACCCCAAAATTCAATTTAAATTTATTGTCATTAAAAAAATCTTTTTGTTTCATTTTCACATTGAAATGGAATCTTTTTTCTATAATTACTAAACCTAAATGATATTTTAATCCCAATAATTGCATTGTTTTCATTTCTTATGGTCATTTATTCATCTCAATCTTGTGGTTTATCTTTTTTCCTTTCAACATTTGTAAACAGCAAGTTTCTTTGAAAATTGATTAAATGCAGTTTGATCTTGAGAAAGGAGAATGATTTATAAACGTAAAAAGATCATCAAACAAAACAAAAAGGTTGGGGAGTGTGTAACGCTTTTTAGGGGGATAACAAATGCATTGATTAATAGCCTAAATCTTGCCCATGACCATTGCTAAGCTTTATGAAAATTGTTTAAATATATTTTCTGCCGTTTTTTTAATTTTACTGGACAAAAACACACTCTTTCAACTTTAATAAATAGAATTGCTATCCTCTACTTGATTTGGCAACAAAACCTGTAATATTCAATGATTGTATATTATATAAACTAAATCATAGTAATAATTTCTGAATCATAAATACAAAAAAAAATGTTTCTATTTTTTTATAATGTAAGAAAGAAAGTAATTTTGTTATAAAATTAGGATAATACTTTTATCTTTTGCCCAGATTTGATGCAACAACATTTTCCATTCTTTCCTTGTTTTAACTCTGCAAAAAAATCTGCATTTTTTTCAGGGAGAAAGTGATCGTCATAATAACTTCTTTTACATAAAGAAAATTATAGCCCCATTTACTTATGATAATTTAATAAACCAAATTTCTATAAATGAATAGTAAAGGCTATTAGTTTTAAAACAACAAACCAAATACTTAATGAAATAAAAATTAATAATTTATGGCTATTTCTCTTGAACGACAGGTTAGTTCTCTCCCCCAAAATCATTATAAAACTTTCATGGAAACTGCATTGTAAAGGGGAACCAAATCAGTTTAGCAATCAGCGAGATCCTGTTGATTTTTTTATAAGGATATACTATTCTATGTAACCTTTCCCACAACCCACTTTCCTTCAGTTACAACAAGTTTAACCCATATAATATAATTTTCAAATATCAGTAATTTCAATAATACGCCCCTGATAATATCCTGGTGAGTATGACCACAAAAGTTGTTCAAATTGAAACAAAAGACTAACTCTACAAAAGACCAACGCCGACAAAAGACCAACTAGTCGGTTCTACAAAAGACCAACGCCTACAAAAGACCAACACTACAAAAGACCAACGCCTACAAAAAATCGTAGAGCTGGAAGGTTTATAGCTGCAAATGGTGTACCTGACCTGCCTAGCCGCGGGCGCTCAGCCCCCTAGCCCATAACCTAACCTACCCTAACCTATGTTAGCCCCAGGACATTTATTTAAGAAAAATATCCTCAACTGTTAATACATAGGTGGTTTAGAATTTTGTGGATTTTACAAAAAGTGGTTGGTAGATTTTTACAATTTTTATTATTGTTTTTAAAATTTTTAATATTGTTTATACAATTTTTATGTTAGGTTAGGTTAGGTTATAGGCTAGGGGGCCGATCGCCCGCTCCTAGGCAGGTCATGGGGCCGAGCGCTGCGGCAATGACCTTTATTTGATGTTTATATAACAATACGTATTTGTTGGTCTTTTGTAGGCGTTGGTCTTATGTAGGCGTTGGTCTTATGTAGTGTTGGTCTTTTGTAGGCGTTGGTCTTTTGTAGAGTTGGTCTTTTGTAGGCGTTGGTCTTTTGTAGAGTTGGTCTTTTGTAGGCGTTGGTCTTTTGTAGAGTTGGTCTTTTGTAGCAACGCGAAACATGTATCTAATTTCCTAAATGTATAATAATTATTTTTTTCCTGGTCTTTTGACGTTTTTTTTGTCAAATAAGCAACTTATGTTACTCTGCCTATATGAAATTACAACCTTACCTATGGCTATGAGTCAGGGACTGGGATTCAGCCAATTAATTCCATTTGAAATTGCCGAAAATTAAATATTTTGTTGGCGTAGGGTTGGCATACAACTTGGTTTTTCAATGTAAAATAAGGAAAGAGGGTTGTTGGGAAATTTTCACTTAGAATTGTTTGTCAGAATCACTTTTCCTGCCTATGATTACATATTAAAAATATTTAGCTAATCAGCATTGAGTCTCTTTGCGAAATTTAAAGCGCTATTCGGATCCTTCGGCGCACACAGACATACTCACAGGCATCCTGTTACTTTTATATAAGGATTTGATGAACCCTTTGTTCCTGGTATGTAAGATCCTGGATAGAAATAACAATAATAGTAAACTATCTATTCTCTCTCTGTGTGTAACATGTAACTGAGTCCAACTTCTAATATTATTATTTTACTAATCTCACTGTCCAGTAACCAAACAGTATTTACTAGCTTCTGCACAGAATGATGTTGGATTGACAATAGTTGGATGGTTTTATAAAAAGTGCTAATAACCAACTCCAATTATTTTTAAAATAAATTGTAAAAGGGGCGGATTTTCTTTCTGTGAAAAACCCTTACAAAAAATTATTTTCACTCCCTATCCGCTTTATTTTTAATTTATTTCCAAATAAGGAAAGAGAGGGTAAACAGTGCTCAACATAGTACTTTGTGTAAAAGGTCCCTATAGTGTTTTACCTTACCCAGGCTTGGGTATTTCAATCTACCTTAACTTAACTTAGCGTACAGTGAGAAGAAAAAGTAATTCAAATCATCTCAAAGTTTTCATGCTTTTGAAAGACCAAAACTGTCTACAAAAATATTTATTTTTTTTAAATAAAATATCTTAACATTTCTAGTTTATTTTCTACTAATTTCTATTTTGTTGTTGTTTTGCATAAAGAAGAAAGATTTGTTCTAACATGGGATTATCCATTATCTGTATAATTTTTATTGTAAGTACTATTTTTTTTCTTGGGCATTTTTTTCCTTTCTAGTATTTTTACCTTCTGCATACTATAATGTTTAAATGTCTGTTTAAAACACCACTACGCTCAAATAAGTAAAAAATTTAATATATTTAAAATAAAATGGTGGTATAATAGTTATATCTCGCTTTATAAAGCCTGCAATTGTACATTTTATATTCGTAGAAAACTGAAATGGTTCTAATTCACTGGATATTAATCGACTTCGAATGAATACGAGAAAAAGATTAAATAAATATAATAAGTTATCCAATCAATATTTTCAGCACACGTCAAATGTTAATTTTTCTATCTCATCAAATTTAAACCATTTTCATTCTTTTCCCTATTTGTTGTTAACTTGACAACTATGCGTTGCTAAAGGCCATTATTCGCCTTGTTAGTAGCGAAGCTACTCTATAATTCACAATGTCCGTCCGTCTGTCTGTCCGTCCGTAATTAATGAATTGGGGGAAACGTGATTTTCTCGGCTCCTATAAAAGATAGAGAGCTGAATTTTTTTGACAACATTCCCATCATTAAGGAGCACAATTAACTAAAAAACATCAATGGCGGTCAAACTGCTTTTTAGCAGGTTTTAGGCTATTTTTTATACTTTGCAAATTTTCCCCATATCTTTGGTGTTTATGGTCCGATTTTAAAATTTTTTTCAGTTAAAGATATCAAAATTAAATTTCCCGTCACTTGAAGAAAACAACAATGACGGTCAGACTGCCTTTTTGCAGGTTTTTGGCTATTTTTGTATTTATCACATTTTTACCCACATCTTTGGTGTTTATAGTCCGATTTTAAAAAAATTTTCAGTTAAAGATATTAACATTAAATTTCTGGTGTTTTAAGAAAAGAAACAATGGCGGCCAAACTGCCTTTTAGCAGGTTTTTGGCTATTTTTATATGTTTGACATATTTCCCCATATCTTTGGTATTTTTGGTCCAATTTTAAAACTTTTTTGCATTAACAGTTTAAAATTTTTTCCCCCCATTGTTATGTGCATCTAGTATGTAATTTACTTTAACCGTCTTCATCATACAAAATAAAACAAGGTTTCGTGTTTATTTTCTCCAATACATCTATTCTTAATTTTAATAAATACACTTTAAATCTACTTCTACGTATTCCCATCCACAATTTTTTGTGCTTCGCTACTTATGGATGTTGTCATCCTTGTTATTTTCTGTGTGAAGTTTCCAATGCTGTTTAATTCTTATGTAAACGTAATTCATTGTGTGTCAAAATGCATGTCTGTGTAACTGCTTCGAAAGATCTTGATATGGTTCTGCTTAAAAGTGAAGCTTCTTATGGGTCTCATGAAAGTTTTAATTATTTTATTACCCTCCCATAAACCCATCCACCCCCCCCAAAAAAAATAAAATAAGTCACCACTCAAAAAAGTATCTCACCCCAAAATATTAATATTTTAATAAGTTTTTTGTATAGAAAAAAGACAAGCCCTTTATGATTTAGTGTTACCTAATATTTAAACATCAGATTTAACTACCTGTCTATTCATCTACTTTTCTATGTTTAGAAGATGTAATGCATTTTATGTGCACATAAGACAAACGAGGTGCAAATTAGTATCACACATTTTTTTTCATGGGAGCAAAGTAATTCTATAATTATTATTAAAGGATTGTATGTCTATGTTTATTTTGTAGTAAAGAAATTAACAGTTAAATTTCATTCTTAATTGTTTCAGCAAAAAATAGTTATAAACCTTCTCTAGACCTATGGAAAGCTTAACTGTAAAGAAAATCCAACCGGTTTTGAGGTTAGTCAGATCCTTTGATACACACACATACAGAGACAATTTGTTACTTTTATCTTTAAAGATTTAAATACATATATATTTTTTTCTAATGATTACCCCCCCCCCCACAGTGCCTTCGAAGGTGCTTTGACTTTAGTGTCAGAACCTAAATTGGGACATAGTGCATTTCATTACCCTAGGTTAGGTAACTTCATTTCACTTTTCAATAAAACCTAAAATGCAGCGGTTTTTGAGAAAATTAAATTTGAAAATTTCAAGTTCAATTTTCACCCACTAGGAGTTACCGCATAATCATGACAAGAAAAGCAAAGATTATTTATTTAAAATTTTGAACAACTTTGCTTTTATAAAGTTCTTCATAAAAGCACTCCTGAAGTGAGTTAATTAATGGTCATTTTTATCAATTGCTTTGCTAAGGTCACGGAAATTCAGCCTTAAATAAATCATATATAGAGAGGTTTTATGACTGACTTTATGATTTATTTAAGGCTGAATTTCTGTGACCTTAGCAAAGCAATTGATAAAAATGGCCATTAATTAACTCACTTCAGGAGTGGTTTTATGAAGAACTTTATAAAAGCAAAGTTGTTCAAAATTTTAAATAAATAATCTTTGCTTTGCTTGTCATGATTATGCGGTAACTCCTAGTGGGTGAAAATTGAACTTGAAATTTTTAAATCTAATTTTCTCAAAAACCGCTGCATTTTAGATTTTATTGAAAAGTGAAATGGAGTTACCTAAACTAGGGTAATGAAATGCACTATGTTCCAATTTAAGTTCTGACATTTAATTCAAAGCACCTTCGAAGGCAATGTGCCCCCCCCCCCCCAAACGAATTTAGGGGTGCCGTAGGCACCCCTAACATATTTTTCATTTTACCCCTGCCATTTAAAATTTACCCTTACCTTGGGGGTGCCGTAGGCACCCCCAACCATTTAGGAGGGGGTATTTACCCTTCCCCAAACAATTTTAGGGGGGAAATACCCCCCCAAAAAATAAAAAATCACTAACAAAAAAAATTTGTGGCGCGCTTCCCGCGCATTTTTACTACTAAATATCAATACATTATCAAATTACCCCCAAAAATTTGCGGCGAAAGCAAATTAACCCCCCCCCCCCCCCCCCCAAATAAAAAAGCTTGGACGCGGTTAATTTTTATATAAAAATAAGTCGAAGTTTTATTTTGCATGTTGTCAACCTTGTTAAACATATAAACCACAGCAAAGGCCCTAGTTTCCACTATACATTGATCCTTTAGGTATATTACTAAATAACTATAGAATGTATTTCATCTATATTCTTTTAGTTTTTCCTGTTCGTACAGAAATGAAAAGACTCTTGGACTGTTAAATATGTTATCCTTTTAATGATAATGTTTTATCTGATTCTTGATATATTAAGGGGATTTCGGCAATATGAGAAAATAGAAAATTATAATTAATGTTTAGACCAACAAAGCGTTATGTTTATTAAGATATATAAGTTTTCCGGAATTTTAATGTTAGGGGGAGATATGAAATCTGCATCAAATTTTAAGGATTTTTTTTATAAAATTCTTTTTTTGTATAATTCTTTATCTAAAAGCGGAAATGCATTTTAAGTTAATTAATTTTGACCAATAGGATTGGTGAATTTTAAACTACCTGCGCTCTAATTGGTTGAATGATGTACGCCATCCAATCAGAGCGCAGATTTTTTAAATCCACCAATCACAGATGCCAAAATTAATTAACTTAAATTGCATTTCCGCTTTTAGATAAAGAATTATAGAAAAAACGAATTTTATAAAAAATCCTCAAAATTTGATGCAGATTTCAAATCTCCCCCTAACTTTAAAATTCCCGAAAACTTATATACCTTAATGTTTATTATATATAAATGTAATAAAAAAACCTTTTCAGGAAAAACCAAACTCTTAGATTTAGATTAAGGAAGCACCAATAAAGGGTGTCGTTATTAAAATAAAGTCAACAGGATATGTAAGATAGAAGCAGAGAAAATCACATTTCCATAATGACGTTAGGGGTGGATGGGTTGATAAGGAACAAACAGAATAACAGAGTAGCCAAAGAATCCATGAAATATTTTAGAATTATGCTATGTTGGACTCTCATATCTGTTTTGATTAGTTTTAAGAACAGCGTAAGCTAGTGCTATATCCAAGTAATTTATTGGCAAAGAAATGTATATGTCAATCATTTTCTTTCCTTGCTAAACATCTACACAAAAATATTCTTAATAGAATGCCATTTTGTCTTTTTTGGCACAAATAAATATCAAAAGTAAGCTTTAAAAACAAATCACATATAAAAACATAAAAATATTCTCAGGCTATATCTCTTGGTTATTAAAGAACCCTCCAACCTCCAACCTGCCTTAAAAATTATGGAATACAGCTCAGTCTTTTACGACCTCGTAGATGATAGAAACTAACCAGAGCCCCTTATTCTTCGATTTCTTACAAAATAGTATTTTCATGTAATAATTTTAAACTTATAGTCATGAAAAGTATCTTTAATTAAAATTGAAATCATGACAAACAAAGCAAAGATTATTTATTTAAAATTTTGAACAACTTTGCTTTTATAAAGTTCTTCATAAAAGCACTCCTGAAGTGAGTTAATTAATGGTCATTTTTATCAATTGCTTTGCTAAGGTCACGGAAATTCAGCCTTAAATAAATCATATATAGAGAGGTTTTATGACTGACTTTATGATTTATTTAAGGCTGAATTTCTGTGACCTTAGCAAAGCAATTGATAAAAATGGCCATTAATTAACTCACGTCAGGAGTGGTTTTATGAAGAACTTTATAAAAGCAAAGTTGTTCAAAATTTTAAATAAATAATCTTTGCTTTGCTTGTCATGATTATGCGGTAACTCCTAGTGGGTGAAAATTGAACTTGAAATTTTTAAATCTAATTTTCTCAAAAACCGCTGCATTTTAGATTTTATTGAAAAGTGAAATGGAGTTACCTAAACTAGGGTAATGAAATGCACTATGTTCCAATTTAAGTTCTGACATTTAATTCAAAGCACCTTCGAAGGCAATGTGCCCCCCCCCCCCCCAAACGAATTTAACATATTTTTCATTTTACCCCTGCCATTTAAAATTTACCCTTACCTTGGGGGTGCCGTAGGCACCCCCAACCATTTAGGAGGGGGTATTTACCCTTCCCCAAACAATTTTAGGGGGGAAATACCCCCCCAAAAAATAAAAAATCACTAACAAAAAAAATTTGTGGCGCGCTTCCCGCGCATTTTTACTACTAAATATCAATACATTATCAAATTACCCCCAAAAATTTGCGGCGAAAGCAAATTAACCCCCCCCCCCCCCCCCAAATAAAAAAGCTTGGACGCGGTTAATTTTTATATAAAAATAAGTCGAAGTTTTATTTTGCATGTTGTCAACCTTGTTAAACATATAAACCACAGCAAAGGCCCTAGTTTCCACTATACGTTGATCCTTTAGGTATATTACTAAATAACTATAGAATGTATTTCATCTATATTCTTTTAGTTTTTCCTGTTCGTACAGAAATGAAAAGACTCTTGGACTGTTAAATATGTTATCCTTTTAATGATAATGTTTTATCTGATTCTTGATATATTAAGGGGATTTCGGCAATATGAGAAAATAGAAAATTATAATTAATGTTTAGACCAACAAAGCGTTATGTTTATTAAGATATATAAGTTTTCCGGAATTTTAATGTTAGGGGGAGATATGAAATCTGCATCAAATTTTAAGGATTTTTTTTATAAAATTCTTTTTTTGTATAATTCTTTATCTAAAAGCGGAAATGCATTTTAAGTTAATTAATTTTGACCAATAGGATTGGTGAATTTTAAACTACCTGCGCTCTAATTGGTTGAATGATGTACGCCATCCAATCAGAGCGCAGATTTTTTAAATCCACCAATCACAGATGCCAAAATTAATTAACTTAAATTGCATTTCCGCTTTTAGATAAAGAATTATAGAAAAAACGAATTTTATAAAAAATCCTCAAAATTTGATGCAGATTTCAAATCTCCCCCTAACTTTAAAATTCCCGAAAACTTATATACCTTAATGTTTATTATATATAAATGTAATAAAAAAACCTTTTCAGGAAAAACCAAACTCTTAGATTTAGATTAAGGAAGCACCAATAAAGGGTGTCGTTATTAAAATAAAGTCAACAGGATATGTAAGATAGAAGCAGAGAAAATCACATTTCCATAATGACGTTAGGGGCGGATGGGTTGATAAGGAACAAACAGAATAACAGAGTAGCCAAAGAATCCATGAAATATTTTAGAATTATGCTATGTTGGACTCTCATATCTGTTTTGATTAGTTTTAAGAACAGCGTAAGCTAGTGCTATATCCAAGTAATTTATTGGCAAAGAAATGTATATGTCAATCATTTTCTTTCCTTGCTAAACATCTACACAAAAATATTCTTAATAGAATGCCATTTTGTCTTTTTTGGCACAAATAAATATCAAAAGTAAGCTTTAAAAACAAATCACATATAAAAACATAAAAAAATTCTCAGGCTATATCTCTTGGTTATTAAAGAACCCTCCAACCTCCAACCTGCCTTAAAAATTATGGAATACAGCTCAGTCTTTTACGACCTCGTAGATGATAGAAACTAACCAGAGCCCCTTATTCTTCGATTTCTTACAAAATAGTATTTTCATGTAATAATTTTAAACTTATAATCATGAAAAGTATCTTTAATTAAAATTGAAATAGAATTAAAGCTGAAATAAAAGTACTCTTCGATTTGTAAAATAGAAACTTTGTTTTGGAACAAAGATTTATGTGTCTTGCAACTTAGAGGTGGTAATGGATTTAATACTTGTGGAATAAACATCACAACATAATTTGAAATATTTCAACATTAATATAATTAGAATAAAAGAAATAAAAAAAATATTCTTAAATACAAAATGTTTGATTAACTTTCTTAAAAACGATTACTTGATTAAAAAAATCCGTCGTTTTTGACATTATGCCAATTATGAAAATTAAGTTAATTTCATAATCATATAATATATGTATATCACTTTTAAGGTTTAAATTGGACCTACATACTTCCATGTAAATACTTACAAATATCCTACACTTTCTAAACTATATCTATCTCTTACTGGATTCAATATGCAAAGATTAGAATTGATAGGACAATTCTGACATGTCTATATCAGAGCTATCTGGAATTCTAAAACTATGAAAGCTTCCTTTAAATAAAAAAAAAACTTAATACCGTCGTCACTTGGTTTTGGTGTGTATCCTTGAACTGCTGCAGCCCTATCCTTAGTTTGAATACCTTCGTTTTTATAATCCTATTATATAAAGTATTAAGCTTTTTTTGTCTGTCCCGAAGGATCTCACTAACCGCTGAACTGATATTGTTCTCCTTTACAGTGAAGCTTCTTATTGGTCCCGGGAAGGTTTTAAACTATTTCTGGAGAGGGTGTCTTCACCCCCCTCCCCCTAAAAATATTTTTCTTCTTTTAAAACTCAAATTTGAAATGGGGTGAGGTCGACTCTTCCTCCTCCTACCTTAAGAGCCCCTAGAGCTCTAGGGGCGTAGCCGCTAGTGTATTATATTGTAATATATTTCCACTGACCCCCTCCCTAACGTCCCGTCAAAAACCGCCAGACCATTGGCGGCCTATACCGCCTCGAGATGAGGTGACGGCGGATTAACGACAGGAGGGGTGACATGTGCCTCAGTCAAAATAAATGTCCACAAAAAAATAAAGTTACAATAAAAAAATAAAACAAAAAAGAATTGTAACTGGACAAAATATGGCTGGTGTCCCAAAAAAAAATTAAGATGCATAAAAAAGACAGGACAGGACAGGACAGGACACATTGATAGTAATTAATATTAACATTGTAATGCTTTATTTTTTTATACATGCCCGCATTCACAAAAATGTGATTACTTAATCTGTAAAGGTGGTAGCTCCCTTGCTGATGGGCGATTACCCCCTAAATATATATATTAATTGTACACAATCAGCCAGCCCCTTCACTGCTTGGAGGTGCATGTCGTCAGGCCAGAGGTAGCCGCGGCTTGTAGGAAATATATATATTATATTATTATATTATATCATTATTATTACCCATAGCAAGAATCAAATAATGTATCCAGTATTTTTACAATAATTATTTTGTGCTACATTTGTATGCACATTCTAAACCTTTACCCGCTTTTATGTGTTTTTCAAAATTTTCAATTTATAAAGTACAATTGTAACTGTCGGTCGGCCATGCACATTGGAAATTATATAAAAAAGGTAAATTTCCTTAGCTATACTAAATAGAGTTAAATTCCCAATAATAGTATCAACAAATTTACATAATGTATAATAGGTAAGCCTGTAATCATGATAGTATTAGAACCGGTTCTCGGCCATGCTGAAAAATTATGTCTAGCACGTAGTAGGGTTGGGCCGGATATCCGGTGAGGCCGGATATCCGGCCGGATATCCGGCCATTTTCAATATCCGGCCGGATACCGGATATTGAAACTATCCGGCCGGATATCCGGCTATAACTTTTTTTATATTTTACACCAAAAATCTCTGCTGTTTAAAATTTTAAATGGCTATAATTTTCTTATTATTGAAGATAGAAGAACATTTTTTGAATATGTTTATCTTTATGCAAATTTCATTATATGAAATCTCAAAAGTTTATTAATAAATATTTTTTGTTACTTTAATATCTGGTAATTTAGCCGGTTATCCGGCCGGATATCCGGTAATTTGGCCGGATAACCGGATATTTGCCGGATATCCGGCGTTGGCCGGATATCCGGCCGGATACCGGATACCGGATATCCGGCATTTAAAATCAGCCGGATATCCGGTATCCGGTATCCGGCCAAAAAAGTATCCGGCCCAACCCTAGCACGTAGTATATCAAGTTTTCTTCAAATATAATACGATGCGAGAAATAACTATTATCTTATATCTAAATAAATAGAAAAGAGAAGGAGAAGTGAGAGAGAGAGAGTGAGAGAGAGAGAGAGAGAGGGAGAGAGAGAGAGAGAGAGAGAGAGAGAGAGAGAGAGAGAGAGAGAGAAAGAGAGATTATGTATATGATATGGTAAGATTTGGAAACCTTAATTACCTAAGATTAAATGCAATGTCAAGAAAACAAGGATCATACTCTACATATGAGTAAGAAAGAAAGAAAATAGGAAAAAGTTTCAAATGAGGTAAAAACAGGCGGGAGGTCAACAGATAAAAATTCGAGGTCCGTCTGAAACAAACGCCCCCCAACCTAGTTAGTTATTATGAGGGCACGATCATTTAACAAAGTTCAGATGCTTGTCTTAATAGTGTTTGTATTTGATATTTTTTTAGCTTTGCAGGGTTAGGCAATGGACTACGCAGGGTTATAGCCCAGGGGCCGGAAATAAGAGATAAGATAATCTGAAAATAAGACGAAACACCCCTTATGAGGTGATGTCAACAAACCGATAATACCCATCCATTCTTTTTTTTTTTGTAAAGTATTTTATGTCTTTGGTAAATGAAAATTGTTGATAACAGGTTGATAAGTGATGAAGCATAAAATAATATATATCCAGATTTTTAACAATCTTGCTTAATTACTGACTTTCCATAATTTATAACTTATTGCCATATCACTGTATCCCTTAAAAAGCATACTTGGATATATTTCATTGATTTAAATGCAAGGTGGAAGGAAGGAGATTTTGCATATAACAGAGTTTTACAATATATAACTAGATGGAGTTTTAAACAAGGAATACATCTAATGTGCTCATATTTTGATTTGCTACAGAAGATCTAATTACAAAAGATCCAACTCTATGAAAGATCTGACTCTAAAAAAGATCTAATTCTACAAAAGACCTAACTTACAAAAGATCTAGCAATAAAAAATTTAATTTTACAAGGTCTAATGTTACAAAAGATCTAACCATACAAAAGACCTTATGTAGCATCAGACCTTTTGTAAATTAGGCCTTATGTTATTAGATCTTTTGTAGCAACGCCGTTTTAATTCCTTATCTTAAAAAGAATAAGCACTAAGCAGTCTTTGATTTTTATTGATAAAAGTGAAGCAAATAAGGAAACAGGTTGTTCTGTTGTAATAATATTTATGAATAAAAAGAATATATTAGTTGACCGATAATTTAGAAGAAAAAAAGATACATCAAATAATGTAATTATTTATGAGGAACAATAGGAAAAATAAAGTATAAATCTAAGAAGCCTAAAACTCTATTTTTGTAAAGCATATTTTGTCAGATCAGATTATTGCACTTTAACTAAACTTTTTTTACTCTTTAATCCCTTTAAAATTATACTGTTTGTAGACTGCTTAGCCAATCAATAACTTTAGTATGTCCGTCTGAATATTCTAACAGGCAATCACACTTAGTTCGTCAATACAACAAAAAATAAATTTAGAGCACAAAGTCGATAGGAAAAAAAATTCTATGCTTATGACAATTTAATAAAAATAAGAACCTAGTAAAAGTGTCTGACTCTGATTATGACGTAAAAAAATTAGCCAATGATAAAATAAAATACAGTGTATACTGGCCTCTAATTGGCTAATTTTTTTTACGTCATAATCAGAGTCAGACATTATTACTAGGTTCAAAAATAAAATAAATTTATCATGATGTAGTTATATATTAGTCCTTTTACATATTCTGGTAAGATTAAACCTTTGCAGTTGCACCTTAATTGAAAAAGAAATTCCATTTGGCATGACGTAAGTATTTCATCAATACTGATCTTGCAATGAAAACCTTTCATTTCAACGGAGTTTAGTGAATATAAATCTTCATTACAGGTGCAAAAAGTACAATCTAATCTAAAATTAAAGCTCAAAATCTCAAACAAGGTACTGCAACTACCAATTTTAAGGAGGTGAGTTGCTTTAATGCCTGCTGTTGATGAATATAACCCTATCTAGTGGTTGATATAAAATGTAAGCTACAGATTGGCAAAGCATAGAATGGCAGCTGTGCCGTAAATGTAAAAACAGTTGATCTCTTATATATCTTTATCAAATGGTATCTTATCTCCTGTAAAAAGTTCTAGATGCATTAAAATAAACATCTTAAAACTAGAGAGGGTGAGGGGGGGGGGGGCGTTCACCCACCATATAATTTTAGGTGTAAAAAAGAGGTTGAAATTATTCTGATTTCTATGATAAATATTAAAATTGATTTAAACTTATATGAAGATTTAAAAAAAACCTGATCGGTCTAGTAATTAAAAAATCTTTTAGTACAGATAGACTCAGACACAAATTGAGACATCCTACCTCTTTTATGAAAGGATATATATTCAATGCTATAACTGGGTTACAATCGTGTTTTTACAATAAGAGAGAAAACAATATCAAACTTTTACACATCCAATAAATTTTTAGATATATTGTTCCAACTTTGTAACTCTACAAATATAACTTCCCTTATTTGCTAGCTATGATTTAGGTGTAACCTTTAAATAAGATGTAATCTGTATAGATTATGAGCCTATAGTGTTGTTTAAGTAACAACATGAGACTATGATTATGCTCTTATTAGTAGCTGTGTTTAATGCCCTAGGAAAATGGGGATATATGTCACCGCTTTTGGCCTACCTATTCTATTACGTCATAAGGGAAAGAGAAAGGGAGGGGGGAAATAAATCACCCAGAAAATAGATGGGGTATAAGGTATTTCCTGGCGTCAGTGGAATAGGTAGGCCAAAAGCAGTGACATCTATCCCCATTTTGCTAGGGCCCTATGGATAGCTACCTTTTATTACTAGAAGAGTGTTTCATAAGGGAGGGAGGTTACATCGGACTGTAAATTACGCTAGTACCCGAATTTTGATAAAAAAAAAAAACTTTTGGACACTATTATTGAATTTTGATTGGTTCCTATTAATAAGTGTAAAACTATTCAACCAACAGCTTTTATCAATTGATTCGGTTTATAATCATTGGGGATGTATAATGTATATTTAATTATCGTCCATTGTCTTTTCACTTAGGATCCCTGGTGTTTTATAATAAATATTAGATTTTAGGTGTATAGTCCCTTTCGTGGCAACGCCTCTTAAGAGGCGTTTCTTCGTATTTTAACAGAAATTTTTCTCCTATTTCTAGCACCTGCGGGGAGCTCTAATCTTGCAGGGCCAATTGCATAACCCTGCGGGGCATTCACCTAACCTAACCTAAAATAAACTCTAAAAAGCTACTATGAAATTACGTCAAATCGCCACTTAAGAGGCGTTGCCACGAAAGTAGTAATACTATGAACGTGACATACAAGTTATATAACTTTTAGACATTAGTTTTCTCTGGTGGAAACATTATTTCCTTTATATGATCATGAACATTGCTGTCCTTGTTACTTTTGTAAATTGTATAAATGTTACAATCAGTATAAAAATATAGAAAAGATAAACAAACAACAAAACTTTATCTTGCAAATTTTGGCGTTATATGTTGTCTTGGAAAGAGGAAGGAAAAAGAAAGAGAGAGGGAGAGAGAGAGAGAGAGAGAGAGAGAGAGAGAGAGAGAGAGAGAGAGAGAGAGAGAGAGAGAGAGAGAGAGAGAGAGAGAAAGAGATAGAGAGAGAGAGAGAGAGAGAGAATGAGAGAGAGAGAGAGAGAGAGAGAGAGAAAGAGAGAGAGAGAGAGAAAGAAAGAGAGAGATGGAAAGAAAGGAAGAAAAAAGAGAGAGAAAGACAAAAAATTAAGGATAAAAGCGAACCAAAAGAACAAGAAAAAAAGTTAAGGGAAAAAAAGAGATATAGAGTGCTCGAGAAAGAGAGTACTGAGTATAAGAGAAAGAGCGAAAGAAAATAAAAGAGAGAAAGAGGAAGTGAACGAGATAATTCAAATAATATATATTTTTACAGATGAATAACAAAAATTATAGGAAAGGTCATGGGGAAAAAGATGTGAAAATCTGGGTAAAAAATATACTTATTTACACAAACAAATTAATATTACCTTGTTGTAGCTCCACTTTCTAATGAAAATAAATGCTCTTGTTTTATTTGTGTGTCCCGATTATGTGAACATTATTGCCCCCAGGGGTAATCTTATTCAATCAAAAGTATTGATATTAAACCAATAATATGTAGTACGGTTCGGAATCCGCCTTTTTTCATACTTCTCAGTTAAGCCACATCTGTTTAATTTCAAGGGCTGCCGTACAGGGAAATAGAGGGATAAGACAACTGCTGATAAATTTATGTATATCCTCAACAATGATAAACAAAATTAACCTTTCTGTAGAGTAAAATTAGTGGTTGAAACGTTCGTACACTCAACTTAATTAACCTACTAATCATAGTTTATTTAAGTCACAAAAGTTGTTAAGGCAACGAGTAAGAAAACGTTATTTTAAAACTTTAGGGACTAGTGCATTAAACAGTCTATTGTCCACTCTCTCTCTGGCAGCCGAGCTATTAAAAAAAAATTCATATTGAAACTGGGTATAAAAGTTTAGTTCCTTGATCTTGAAATGATATAAAGAACTCAAATAAGCTTATCTATAATACAAAGTAGCTTAATGCCTGTCCGTCTGTTTGTCCATTCCTAAAGATCTCGGTAACCACTCAACCGATCGGATTCTACTCTTCGGGGAATATACCTACTGGTCCTGTGGTGGTTTAAGCCTAACCCCCCAAAAAATAAAAAAATCCCTTCCCATTTTTTTATAATTATTTGAAATTGGTGGTGGCAGCTACACTAATACTTTTTTTAAATTCTCTCTTGGGGCAAAGTCTCTAGAGGCTTGGGTCGAAGCCGCTAGTAAAGATATAAATGTTGTCAAAAGACCTATTTTTGCATAATCGTTTCTTACTATTATTTAGTAAATAGTGTGTCCAGTAAGATTTATAAAATGACTAGAACTACAGCTATACTTTTTTTGAAAATGTTTTAGGGTTCGTGTAGCTTATCGTTGTACAAATCTCTGTAATTTTTTTTGGGAAAGGTTACAGTCTAATCTTAAATCTAACAATTTAATAACAAGATATTTTATTTTTGAATGCTTTTTAGAAATTACATAACACACTCTTCAAAGAACAGGAAATTTGACGTGCATACGTAATATAATATTAAACAAAATAGCTAAATAAGCCAAATTTAACTTAATCTGTCATTGTCATGTGTTAGAGGGTTTAAAGGTTCGATAATTGAATAACAAGGACATTTATTTCCAAAAAGCAGTCCAGCATATATGATATAGACACACATTTTATTACATATACAAACCTAAATAAAATCAAACACTCAACCAATAGGATTTTATGGTCAAATATACTTAAGGGAATCAAAACACAAAAGGTAAATTTTAGCTTCAAATAAATATCTATTAGGAAAGTTTTTTATAGTGCCTTTAAAAAATTACTTCATACTGGCCTATCATTGTATAGTATGTATGACGTCATTTTTTTAAAGGCACTCTAAAGAGCTTCATTTAACTAGAAAAAGCATACCTTTATGTTCTCAGTTTAGATGAGAAGGTATGCCTGCCCATATAGATAATGGGACTGACGTTCATGCAGCATTTCTTAGTTATTGAGTAACAGCATTAAAGAAATGAAAACTTAAAACTCGTTTACTTAAAGTAACCATAATATTGAAAGATTTTATGTTTATGTCATAATGATTTTTTATATGGTTTATGGATCATGTTGATCTTGTGGCATAATGTTGATACAAAGAAACATTCAAAAACGGCAAAAACTTTTGCTTCTAAATAACATGTTTGTATAAACGTTACAGGAAATTGATTTGAAAGTAAATCTTTATTTTGGGATATTTATGGACGAACAATATTCTTAACTAAAGACAGGCAATTTCCCCCAATGTGCCTGGTCAAGCACTTAAAATACCCCCCCTTTCTACTTTTGAAATAAATCGAAAATAAGAAATGGGATGGTTTTTAGTTTGTTTGTCTATTATTTTAGGTTCTATTGGGTAGAAGTTAGTCCTGCAGGAAATGGGCACCATAGGTATAAGCCCCGCAGGGGTAAGGGATATGTCAAAAACTACCCCTCCCCCAACTCTTATTTTCAATGAATTTAAAAAGGGGTGCGGGGGGTTAAAGATCAATGGGCACTTTGAGTAAGTACTAGATCTAAACCGTAATAATAAAACATGTCTAGCAAAATTCCTTCAAAATTATCATCAGAAATGTTTTTTATAGAATACCTTTCTTCTAGTTGACTTAGGTCTTCAATCCCAATAAAACAGAATCCTATATCTTTTTTTTATTTTCCAAAATTAAAAGTGATTAAACATTTAAAGTAATTATAAATATGGAAACCATGCTTCTTAATACAAAATTAATTAAAATAGTGATTGTACATTAAATTGGCATCCCTGTTTGAAGTCTCATATTTGGTAACTACGATTCTCAATTCAAATGGCAACCAGTTCTAAACCCTATCAAATATTTTGACACGAAACCAATATTAAAAGTGGTTAAACAATTAAAGTTCTGAATACAAGAGTCAACCAGATGTGCTGAATTTTAATTTCCAAATGTGTACGCAGTTTCCGCGGTGTTTCCTCATCCTCATCTTAATATTTACTACTAGCTAAAAAAGCTTCAAACTTTCAAAATTTTGAACGTATAAACAATGTTTAAATAATGTTTAAAATTTTGATTTTTTTTGGAAGTTTGAAGCTTTTTTTGCTAGTAGTAAAAATTTAGATAGGATGAGGAAACACCGCGGAAACTGCGTCACATTTGGAAATTAAAATTCAGCACATCGTCAACCATAATTCTAAACCCTATTAATTGATTTGACAAAAAAAAATAATATTACTGTTGAATCCATTTTTATAGAAGCAGAAATAAAATCTATGATTACGGTTTTGACCCTCTAAAAAACGTAATCTACCATTCCACTTTCCTCTCTCTTGGTAATGATATCATCAACGCCGATACGATTTTTGAAATGTACCATTCCACTTTCAATAGAGGCAAAACTGGAATGGTACATTTCTGTTTACATATCAGCGTATTCATAAACATTGATTTCCTTATTTAAATCGACATAATAGTAATGGCATATTCTAGTTATTATTCTTATTTTACATAAAAAATTTAATTATAAATAGTATTTTATACATTCCTACGATTACGTAATTTAAAAATAGTATGTACGATTTCAATTATGTCAATGTTGAAAGTATAAACCACCATTTCAGTTTCGCGTCTCTTGAAAGTGGAATGGTACACTTCAAAAATCGCATCGGCATTGATGATATCATCACCAAGAGAGGCAAAATTGGATTGGTAGATTACAAAAATCATATCGGCGTTGATGATATCATCACCAAGAGAGGGGAAAGTTGAATGGTAGATTACTTTTTTTAGAGAGTCAAAACCGTAATCATCGATTATATTACTGCTTCTATAAAAATGGATTCAACTCCCTACCTGTATTATTATAATAAATTTGTCATCTGGAAATTCCGATTTTAAATACAAATGGCAACTCTGGTTCTAAACCCTATTGAATGTTTTGACACAAAACCAATACATATCTCTTCAACATGGAAAATCCATCTGAAAACAGTTTTTTAATAGCATCTATCTTTTTTCTCGGAAAATCCACGAGATTTATGACACTTGAATTGATCCTTATAAAAGTAAAAGGAAGTATGTCTGTATTTGGTAAAGAATCTCGTTAACCGCTGAACTGATAAGATTTCCATTCGAATAAAAGCTTATTTGTGGTCCCAGGAAAAGATTATAACTTTTTTTAAAAGGGGAAGAATACCTCCAAAGAGAAATCATCTAGTGAAACATGGCCCCTTTCAAAGAAAATTGTCTTTACTTTTTATTTTAAAAACTAAAATTAAAAGTGAAATGAGTGACTTACCCCTTTGCCATTTTCCTCAAGTACCCCTAAAAATCCACTAGTACTAAAAGAATTGCTGTATAATATGCCAACATCCATAAAAGCGAAGATCATTTTTGTAAGGGTGATAATATCACCCCTAGAGATAGTTTACTACCCTACCCTCACCCCCCCCCCCCCCATAAAAATTCTGAAACTGAAAGAAATTGAATTTGTTTCCTGAAAACATCAATAAAGAAATAAAAAGTTACCTAAAGTAAAGTTTATGTTTTAAATACTGGTCCAACTCCTATTTTTGATATAAAGTGAAAATATCTACAGTAAATAGAGCTGATATAATTGATATCTTAGAATAGATGAATGATTCTGTGATGGGACATTATGTATTCACAAGAATATAGCTTAAAACCATGGTGGGACAACAAATAGGGACATATTGCTTGAAAACAGATCCAGATGTTTAGTTTCAAATAGAATTTGTTTAGTAAAGTACACTGTAACCCACGGCAATAACTTATTTAGCGTTCCTGCTTGCTGTTGAGGAGGTGTCAGTTTCGATTCTGGACCACAATGCGTTATTCTAGGGAAGTACTGCTTCTATATCTGTGGTTACACAAGGGTGGGATTCCTTGGCACACAAACAGTCGCAACTAATTACCCTGCACATATAGGACTTTTAGACAA
Source organism: Acartia tonsa (assembly GCF_053477335.1). Classification (NCBI taxonomy): domain Eukaryota; kingdom Metazoa; phylum Arthropoda; class Copepoda; order Calanoida; family Acartiidae; genus Acartia; species Acartia tonsa. Next base: position 43,007,063 of record NC_137264.1, on the reverse strand, counting down.
AGGTCGCACAATCATAGGGTTTGTTGTCTGTTTAATTTTACTTCACCTAATATCCTTTGGTTTGTGTAAGAGTATCTCAGAAGATTCTCTGAGTCATCTAGATTAACACTTAAAATCGAAATGGAACCCCGCTCAATGAGGTGAGATAAGAAAAGTTGTATTGTAGAGAAAAAATAAAAAATGAAAAAATTATCTATGATATAAAGTTTATTGTTTATCCCATACCGCACAAGAAATAGGAGTATTGAAGCTTACGGGCTTTAGACTGTTTTATAATATTATTCATGCATTTTGTATAAAAAAACTGATGGAACGGTATTAGGTCAACAAATAACTTAGGAGTGAAAAGATGGGTTGATTATCTGAGGGTAATCACTCCCCCACCTTTCCATGTCCTTGTTTTGGCACTGTATTTCAAAGGAGTTTTGATCTTGTCTGTTGTAAATTTTATCCATTCACAAAATAGCTAAATAACATAGTTAGGTTAGTTTAAGTTTTACTATCAACGATCTAATATAGCTTGTGTAGGTAATAACCACGCAGTGGTTAAACTAACGCTAGGTTTAGGCTTCCTATAGTAGGGGCTAGGGGCATAATAACAGTTTTTCAGTACACTCTAATGTAGAGTAAGGTTTGTTTTTGTCTATTGTAAAGATCTCGGAAATTGATGGTCCAAATTGGTTATACTTTTAAGGTAATCTTTAAAAGTTTCTTGAATGGTTTTAAGCTATTCTCCTGATCTAGGAGAATAGTGAAATTATATTGACAGGCCAACAAATAATTCTTATAGTATTGCCTCGCTGCTATTAATTGATACGCTTGACTACTCATAGATGCAAATGATTTCTTATGGAATTTCCATATTTTTTAGTTTATGCCATTAGATGAGTAAATCGCCTGGGTTTTCCTTCTAGAGTTAAGAATATGGATATATATCATAGAAAACGTCAAGAAAACATAGACCTACACGACGTCCGCTGGAGGAATGGATATAGACTATATGGATATTGTGACAAGTGAATATTTGTCGTCATTATAGGATGATATTATAGTCATAAATTATTGGTCAATACGTTCCTCCATGGTCAGGGGAGGAGTTGGAGTGAGTCATAGGTTATATTAGCCATCTGGGAGAAATATTTTAACATGGCTGAGAGGATCTCTCAAAATGATAAGCTACTGCTTATAATGGTTGTGAAATAAAGATCTGGTTGTCTGCGATTAAAAAAAAAAAGTTATATATACAATATAACTATATATAATATATATACTGATTGGCATTAGAAAAAGGGACCCATTAATGAAATAGCGTCTTATTTTCTAGTTCAAATCAAATTTTTTTAACATCCTTTTGGATTTTTTGAATATTTGTCACAAATTTTGCAATTTATAATTTCAAATGAAGTTACATAAAACAGTTAGTAATATACAGGTCTTTATAAAAGTAATATCTCATTTTATAAATTATTAATGTTTTTCCGTCTGAATCTTAAGATCTCAATAACTACTGAACTGATTGGGTTCTCTTTTTCAGGCAAGCATGGATAGGTCCTGTGATAGCTTTAGGCTACTTAATTTTCAAATATAAGTCTTTGGATGGTTTCAAGCTATTTCATAGCCCTTCTGTTCCTTATAATACAGGGCACCTAGATGCTAGGGGCATAGCTTTAAGTAAACAAGGATGACAACATCCATAAAAGCGAAGCACTGAAACGGTAGGACAAACGGACATTAACACTTGAAAAGTGTTATAACTGAATAATCCGAATATAAATGTATAAGAGTCGATGCAAAATTGTAAGTAAATTTGTTGAAAAACTGCTTGATACAGGATAATGTTTATGGACATACTTACATTTTTAGGACTTGATTATAGAGTTACTTCGCTTATAACATTGTACTTTATTGTCCCAGGAATCAATATACCAAAATTAAGATCAATCGGATGATTAGATCACATAAAAATTTGTTGTTAAAAAAGTAAAAAAATCAACATGTTTAAAATTGACGTACGGAGATTTTGGTAATGATTATAGAGTTGCTACGCTTTATAAATCGTACCTAAATACTAAAGGAATCACCATGCAAAGTTTGAAATTGATAGGACAATTCTAACATGCCTAAACTAACGAAAAAAGCTACCCGTTAAGGACGTACGGACGGACCGACCCTAATTATAGAAAAGCTTCGCTTTTAAAAAGAGATAGGATGTGTTTGGTCTCAAATATCTGTCTAACCGCCCGACTATTATGACATAATCTTTCAAAAACTTAGTTTTTTTTATAATCATTAGAATGAGAAATTATTTTTATTTATTATATGAAATAATTTCAGAAATCTTATACAATGAGAAACTTAAGCTTTGCAAGGTAAATTTGATTCTTTGATATAATCCGATATAATAAGACAATGAAAAGTAAGTTTTTGTATAAACATAATAAATAAATTATTTACTTAAATCTATTGGTTAAAAAGTTTCGACACTACTACATTGTTTGTAAGTAAATTTTGGGAACCAGAAAAATTTGCAGTCCAATTCCTCTTCTCTGGTATAGTTTAGATAATTATCATTAATTTTAAAAATTTAAATTCAGCATTATTTTGTGTGTTTTGATAAGCGAAACAATGCCAGCAAAATTCTTGGGGCTAGCATATGAAGCAAAGCCGTTTAATGATGAAATAAATGCAGCACAAGCCGCGGGACCTATCAACATTACTTCTGGAGTAGTAAGTTTTTTTTACTCTTAAGAGTGATTTCATTTAGTTTGATCTTATGTGTTTTGATATGCAAAACAATGACAGCCAAATTCTTGGAGCTGCAGGCAGAGCCATTAGGTATAAAGGATGTTACAACACCAACACCACCATTAATTGGCGGGGGTTCTAACAACAGTACTTCTGGAGTTGTAAGTTTTTTTTGTAAAGTAGAGAAGCTGATATAAGAGCGATTATGTCTGTCTGTCTGTTTGTATTGCTTCCCTTTATTTTATTTGTCCTGTTGCTCCGTTCTAAAATTGGCCTACTTAATTGTTTTAGCTTATTTTTAAAATATTTTCCCTATATCAGCTTCCAGACTATAAAAGGGTTTCATGATCGGGCAAAGGCATTATTAATTCAATATGTGATTGAATGCGGAAAATAGCTTAATAATAAATATAGAATAAAGCGCAGTTTACACATATATTATAGCCTGAAACCGTCCATAAAACTATTCAAAGTGACGTTTCATAGTAGTAATATTTTAGGATATCATATCTAAATTAATTTCACTATATGCAAAATTTTCAAAAATTTAAAAATCATTTTTTGTTCAGGTTGGATCTTCAACATTTTCTGGGTAACTTTTATTATACAATCACTGTTTTGTCTAAAATCAGCACAGCTTTTTTAGTTCAATTATAGAGCTTTAATAAAAGTTTACATAAAAAGTAGTTACGGTGCAAAAGACGGCAGATTTTAAATAAAATGATTAAACTAACTAATGCAAATATATTATATATTTTTCTCTTTTTTCTCTTACCTGCCATAAAAGATAGGCGGCTGAAATTTTTCATTAAGATTTTCCTTACAACTAATTTGGTTCATTTTTGTGTAAAACTTGTTTTGTGCAGTAACTAAAGGAAAGTGGATAAAAAGAGAGAGAGGCGGGGCTTTTGCCTTTTTTGGGCAAAGTTCCTAAAGCATGAACGCAACCTCACTAATTTCTTGACTTTTTTAGGACCTGTATGACAAACTGTGAAGACATCAAGGGAAAGTGAGTATTTCAAAATTAGTAATTATACAAGGTTCCAGGGATGACAGTATGAATCAGTATAAGATTAATATGGCATTATTTTGATCAAACTCTTAAATCCGAAATTGGTGAAAATTTGGATTAAAGCTCGGACTAATCCAAAATCGGTATCCGTTTCAGATAAATCTGACAATATTGTAACAATACGAACAGAATCATTTCTAATCCGATTTTCTGGAAAGTGCCTCGAATTGCCATCCCTACTAGGTTTATTACATTAAGTGACCTTTGAATTGGATCATTTTTGAGTATAGAAAAGGTGCTTTCCCTCCTAGAGGACACAAACCCTCTCCACTTTACTTTTAAAATAAATTTAAAATAAGAGGGGGGGGGGTATAATTTTGTTTCTTTTTGTCTAAATTTTACGTGATACACAGACCATTATTCTTAAGGTTTAGTCCTTTAGTTTTGTGTTATTTGACCCCAAATAAATTTTGATACACTACTTATTAGCTATACAATAATACATGTTCTTTTTCCTAGTTGTTGTAAATTGACAAGAAAAGGAAGATTTTTGAGATGTTTACCTCCATGTTTTAAATTAACACCTTCTTTCAACTAACAAGTTAATTTAAACTTGTTGAAAGACAAAATTAAAAAAAATGCTTTGTTTTATAAAGCTTTTTTTACATTATAGTGTAACGATATGTGTTTTTATCATTTATTTCTATACCAATAAAATATTATTATATTTTTATTTGTTGTTTTATCATAAATTCAAAAGAGTTATTGCTAAGTCTTTGTCTATTCTTTAGGCGTTCGACAGCAGTTAGATCCATTAGGATATTTTTTTTTATACAAATTTACCACTGTACTACTAGAGGAAAGTACTGGCCCATAAATGTGAGGACTAAAGTGGCAACCTAAACTGACAACAAAATTTTCCCTGTCATAATATGCACAATGCACAGCACATATATTATATCCATTATCATGCACTACAATATTGGGAATGGTAATCACCCCTTTACCCCCCTCCCTTGGACGTCCCTAATTTCGGTACTAACCCCCCTCCACTTCTTGTGCTGTAATTATTATTGCTTATTGGAACATTGTACATTGGTAAATTACTAAAATTCTAATGTAAATTTGAAAAAAATATGTATTCTCAAGTTTCAATTGAAACTATTACGTCTACAAAATCATTTATGATGTCAAATTCATATCTCACATTGCTACATACAGAGGCAACTAATAGTGCCTAATAAAAATGACGTCATACAACTAGGGTTGGGCCGGATACCGGATATACGGCTGATTTCAAATGCCGGATATCCGGTATCCGGCAAATATTCGGTTATCCGGCCAAATTACCGGATATCCGGCCGGATAACCGGCCAAATTACCAGATATTAAAGTAGCAAAAAAATAATTTCTTCATAAACTGTTGTTTTATTATATAAAACTAGCGGCTTCGCCCCTAGCCTCTAGGGGCTCTGCCTCAAGAGGTGATCAAAAAAAAATTAAGATGAAATTCGTAAAAGGACCAAGGAAATCTCCTGCAAAAAAAAGGACCAAGGAAATCTTCTGCAATAATAAAAAAAAATGGGGGGGGGGGTGATTTTTTTGTTTTTGGGGGGGTTGGGGATCACAGGACCAGTAGGTATAATCCCTGAAAAGTAGAGCCCAATCGGTTCAGCGGTTACTGAGATCTTAAGCTTCAGACGGACAGACAGACGGACAGACATCGTTCTACTTTGTATTAAAGATAAAGCATAAAACTTAAAAATTAAGTAACTATTAAATGATGTTTCTTCTTAGCAAATAATCTAATGAACTCTTACTACCCTCAATCTGTAATATTAACCCCTAACGGTTGAAGGATGGGCGGGGAGGTTGCGTTGAACGCCCGCTCCTTCCCCCTCTCTGTTTTTTTCTATCCCATTTTCTGTGTATAAAAGGTAGAGGGCTATAATTGAGTGACTTTCAAAAATGGGTATGACACATAACTGAGAGTTGGGATTTTTTAATACCTCCTTCCTGGTGGGCACAGGATGCCAGCAAACCTAGTAAGGTCATTCAGGTAAAAAGTAAATATTTTTGAAGTAAATTATTTTTTACTTTAAGAAAACATTTCATGTTATCTAATACTAAAATATCTTATAGTCGTACATCCTCATATGAAATAAAGGTGTTTAAGTTAATTTCAGATTCCAGGTATAATCCTGCAAGTCCTGAACCTCCAGGTCTCCAGAAATCTTTAATCGGTTCATGTGACCGCAATTATTGACTTGAAGACTTCAAATTTTAAACTTTTTATATATCTTTATGACATATTACAATTTGATAAAATTTGCTGTTTATCTGCCAACCGTCGGTTTGCGGCTGGTAGCTGCAAAGTACTGCTGCCATTGCCAAAATTTATAATTTGAGATTTCTAATATAAAATATACATAAAGATAAACATATTCAAAAAACATTGTTCTTCTAGCTTCAGTAATAAGTAAATTACAGCCAGTAAATTAGATTATATTGCCGGATATCCGGCCGGATAGTTTCAATATCCGGTATCCGGCCGGATATTGAAGTGGCCGGATATCCGGCCACACCGGATATCCGGCCCAACCCTACATACAACACAGATGGCCAATGATAGGTCAGTATACATTTTAATTGACCGATGGTAAAATGTAGACCGGCCTATAATTGATCATTTGTATTGTATGACATGACTTCATTTTATGATTTTTTATTAGACATCAGCTGCTTCCTATTCATATTTATAATCAATTTGAATTAAAGTTCGATATACCTCAAAGTACATAGTCAAGCACAGAAATCCCCCCAAGACTGTTTTGATTAAAAAATTAAATTGAAAACTAGAGGGATGGGGGGTATTTTTCTGTTGTTCTTTATGCTAAGTTCGGTTAGGTTATATTGATAAGTGTATGGACGCAGGAGTATGGCACCGCAGGTATAAACCCTGCAGGCATAGCTCCTTAACCCTTAACAGTCGGGCCCCTTGCCGCACCTTAATCAGTCGGGGGGGGGGGGGGGGGGGCGTTCAACGCCCCCCTCATTATCTCAGTTCCTATTAGAGCTAGAGGGCTAAAAATTTTTGTGCAAGTCCCCTGTGTTATGGTGAATTTCCGACCTTAAGTAAGTCAAGGTCAATTTCCGCTTCCTTCACCCTTTTATTTAACAACCTTTGTTTTTAGGTCCTTTTTTACTTAAAAATTTCAAACGGCTGTAATTTTTTTATTTTTAAAGCTAGAAGAAAAATTTTTTTGCAGAAAATGTTTATTTTATTTAAATTTTATATTTGAAATATCAAAACATAAGTTTCAGCGGCCGCAGCTGTGCTTGGCAGCTGCCAGCCGCCGCAGTCGGCGGGAAAACTGCGGCGGATCTTTATGAAATTTTAATACATTATGTAGACATGTAAGAAAAGCTTAAGTTTAAAATTTGAAGTCAAAAATTGCGGCCACAGGAACATTTTAAAGATTTCTGGAGACCTGGAGGATCAGGACCTGCAGGATCATACCTGGAACCTAAAATTGACTTGAACACCTGTATTTAATATGAGGATGTACTACTAGAGGATATTTTAGTATTTTGGTAAGATAAAATGCTTTGTTTAAATCAAAAACAAAGTTTTGTTCTTTACCTGGATGACCCTGCCAGGTTTGCTGGCATCCTGTGCCCGCCAGGATGGAGATATTCAAAAAATTCCAACTCTCAGTTATGTGTCATACCTATACTTAAAAAGTCATGCAGTTTGGGCTCTTTATCTTTCACACACAGAAAATGAGATAGAAAAAACCGGATGGGGGGGCGTTCAACGCCCCCCCCCCCCCGACCGTTAAGGGTTAAGCAGGAAAAAGTAATGCATTTTTAACGCAGAGAAGAACATGTATGCTTTTTATTTTATTTAAAGATAAAAAAAGAAAAGTTATGATAAATATTGACTTATTACTACAATATGTTTACTCATTGCATCTATGAATAATGTTTTTAAAGATAAAATATGTCAATAAATATTACAGCATAAAGTTTTAGTTTTATCTATTTTCGCTTTAATTTTAACAGGACATCCTTTGAGAAGCGCAGCTTCTCGGCAAGGAAGGTGTCTGTAAGTCCGTTTGTTCTTCCCAGTACTTTATATTTTTAAATCATCTTATTTGCAACACTACCTTGATTATCATGCAGGACTCTTTACAAAAATGAGTACATACAATCTTAATATGATCTTATTACTTTAAGAAGTAAATGTTCTACTGCATCGACTCTCCATTTTAGGGAATTTTTACATAGGTACTTGAATGGTTTGGGCTGTTTTATTTTTAGATTTAAGACTTTTTTGGTTTTACTTTTTAACTGTTACTCCTAACCTTTTTGCACACATATACCCTAGAAGAAAAGGGCGAAACCGCATAGCATGTAATATTTACATAAAACTAGACTTTTCATGTATTTCTATAGATATGTGTTCTTATTTCACCCAAAGATATAGCTGCTTAACAGGTGGACATGACTGTCCTTGTCTGTATATAGCTTAAACCATGTTACTAATGAAAGTATTATTTCTTCTCTATAACTAGGTTCGTTCTTATGTCCACCTAAATTAGGACCACTGGCCAATAGACTAATTTTAAGGCCGCCTCTTTATGATAGACTAGCGTCTAGGGGAACTTGAGGCGGGGGGAGTTAAATTTCATAACTATTTTTTTAGATTTTATTTCAGATTTAAGAAAAAAATTTTGACGTGGAAATTTTTATTTTTTTTGGAGGGTATTTTTTTCTAGGGGTGATTTCTCTTGAGAGGGTGATGGTACCCTCCCCAAAAATAATTATAAACCTTCCCAGGACCAATGAGAAGCTACCCTGTAAAGGAGAACCTGATTGGTTCAGCGGTTAGCGATATCCTTTGGTCCAGACAAACAGAAAGACATCCTGTTACTTTATTATGGTAAGGATAGTCAAATATAATTCTTACAATATTTTCAGTGAGTGTAGCGAAGTATCTTGCTAACCACTAACACAAAATAGTTATCCTTTAATTTAGAGTTTTTTATAGGTCTAGGGAAGGTTTAATGTACCTAATAATGGAAATCGCCCCAAGAAAAAAAATATATTTACATTTTTCTTTTTGGAACTTATATTGACAGATATATATTTGTCTTTTTGACATAAATCCGTGTAAAATCTTCAACTTAAAATTTAAGAGTTTTTGACTAAATTTTGTTTAAATTCCTTTTTTCATGAATTTGTGAGTTTCACCTTTATGTATGTTATCATTATTGTTGCATTTTTTAGCTTGATTAATATTTTCTTGCTAAAAATATCTGCCTAAGCTCTCTTATCTATATATTTACACTTAAAACGAAAAATAGTTTAGTTTTTGGGATTAAAAAGTAGTTTAAAATTAGTTGTACTTATAATGTTGAAGTTAATTGTTTTAGCTGCCACCCTTGTAAGTATTTTAGAATTTAAATATTTTATAGGATTTAAAGATTGTATACAAATATCTCTAACCAAAACACAAAAATGTATATGTCTTACTGAAAGAAAAAAAATTATCTTGCAAATAAAAAGCAGTTTGCCATAAAGTACCTTTGTGGGCACAGTCCCACTTATTTTGATATAAATTGAAAACAAGAAAGGATGATAGGGGGTAGTTCTGCTTTTGTTATGACATGTTAGGTTAGACCCTGAAGGGTAAGAACCATTTATTAAATATAAAGAAGAAAAACCTGCCTCCCCCCCCCCCCCCACCCCAGTTCTTTTACAGAAAAAAAGGATGCTTCTGAGCTGAAAAAGACAAACATCGGATCATGGAAAGAAAACGAAGTTTCGTGTTTCATCATATTTTCACAATATCTATTTCTATTCTATTTCTAGCACCTGCGGAGGGCTCTGACCCTGCGGGGCAAGCATTAAAACTTAGCAAACCTAACCTGACCTAAAATAACCTTTCAAAAACTACTGTGAAAATGCGATGAAACCCGCAACCCGCAACATCTTTTCTATTAGGACTAATTTTCATGAATATGAAATATAAATTTTAAATTTTGTTGAACTATTGAACTTTTTCTGAATATTTGGTTTACACAGGCTTGCATGGTGGACGGTCATGGCAGACTGATGCAGCCTCCTAGCAGAGCCTCACAGTGGAGGATGGGATTTGACAACCCCAAAGATTATAATGATAACCAGGGATTCTGTGGCGGCAAAGATGTAAGTTTATATCGTGGCTCGGCATCGTCGCTCTCTTGAGTTTAAATTTCCTGCTGCCAAGCTCTGGTAATTATGAAATTCTTTTAGATTTTTGAATTATGCCACCAATTAGAAGATTTCAGAAGAGGGGTTTTTAAGGACGTCCAAGGGGGGGGGGGTAAAGTGGTGATTACCCTTCCCCCCTATTTAAAATTTACCCCAACCCCGGGGGTAGGCACCCCCAACCATTCAGGAGGGGGTATTTACCCTTCCCCCCCAAATTTTTTTTTGGTGGAAATACCCTCTCAAAATAAATATTCCTTAACAAAAGAAATTTTAGCTCGCTTCGCGCGCATTTTTACTACTAAATATTTCATAATTTTCAAATTATTTTAAATTTTGTAAATTTTTTTTGGGGGGAGGGTAAAAAAATTTACCCCTGCCAACAAATTTCAGGAGGGGTAATTACCTTAACCCCCCCCCAAAAAAAAAAAAAAAAAAAACGTGGACGCCGGGTGGGGTTTTACACACACCCCTGACAAAGTTAATGTGGAAGGATATAGTATTCTCCCCACTCTAAACAAAGAAGAGTAAAGTATTATAATTGGCATGTATATTATATGAAGATGAAAAAATCACTAAACCTACTAGTTGTTTTCTTATTATAGTGTTTGACACATATACATATTTGTTTTAGCACCAGCATCTGGAAATGGATGGAAAGTGTGGCATTTGTGGGGATCCTTATGATGGACCCTGGGACCATCAGGTAAAAAAGGATTTGAATTAAGAGATTTGCTTTGAAAATTAAAATGAGCAAAATGTAGATTTTAAACTCCTTTATTGCAAGATATTTACATACAATATTATTTGTGATAGCCTTTTTTACATTAGGTAAGTTTAGGTAAATAAGCTTTCAAAAAGACCTGCAGAGCTATAAACCTGCAGCCTGCAAGTTTAAGAGCAAAAAAATCTCATGGTATATGTTTTGTTTACCCCATCCTCTTTGAACCTACTGGATTAACGGCCCGACCAATAAAAGCGGGGGAAATTGCAACCTAAATTTACAACAAATTTTCTCCTGTTATACCATCCACGTATATTCTATATCCATTAATAGAATGCATTTTTAGGCTCCTGGGGGCATATATGCAAACGGAAATATTGTTGGTGAATACACACAGGTATTGTTGATAAATATACTTCGATCCCCGAGAGTAAGAGAGATTGATAATCCCTGCTTTCTTACTCCCCAAAACTATAATTAATAAAAGTCAGAACTTTTTGAAGTATTAGTTTATTGTCCATAGTAAATTGCATACTTTGTTTAAATCAATCAATAATAAATATATTTTGATCATATTGTTAAGGGCAAATATTATGGGTTAGTGCGTTTTTCTTCTATGTGTGTCTCGCTGTTTGTGGTTATTCGTTTCCTACTTTTATCCCACTAGCCATGGCGCTCCGAGTATCAAGGGGCTCTAAATTTGATGGGGGAGTAAGAGTGAGAAGAAAAAAAATTATAATACCCAAAAACACCCTTCCGTAAATTGGACAACCTAATTGATTCAGCGCTTAGTCATATTTTAATGAACAAAGAACAACCTTATCTTATTATAAAAAACAAAAAAATCAGCCGCCATTTAAAAAAAAATATTTAAAATAGTGGTGGAGTGGGGGATCTCCAGGTAATAAAAGATGTAATTATACCTCTTTGGGGAAAAAAGCCCCTAGAGGCTATGGGCAAAGTCGCTAGTATTATATAAAGTAATAAGTTTTTTGGGTTAATTTCAAGATATTAATTTCTACTGAACTGACTGGAATCACTATTTTTGGTAAACTTCACATAGGTTCAGTGATGGATTTAGGCTATTTCATTTTCAGATTTAAGTCTTGGGACCGTTCTAAGAAATTTTTCTAGCTTCTTTGAATTTAGGGCCCCTAAAATGGTAGAGTCCCAGTCACTAGTGATTTATACTTTTGTTATCAGGGATCATGGATAGATGTTGCTGTGGATATAACCACCAATCATTTGTTATCAGGGATCATGGATAGATGTTGCTGTGGATATAACCACCAATCATTTGTTATCAGGGATCATGGATAGATGTTGCTGTGGATATAACCACCAATCATTTTGTTATCAGGGATCATGGATAGATGTTGCTGTGGATATAACCACCAATCATTTTGTTATCAGGGATCATGGATAGATGTTGCTGTGGATATAACCACCAATCATTTTGTTATCAGGGATCATTGATAGATGTTGCTGTGGATATAACCACCAATCATTTTGTTATCAGGGATCATGGATAGATGTTGCTGTGGATATAACCACCAATCATTTTGTTATCAGGGATCATGGATAGATGTTGCTGTGGATATAACCACCAATCATTTTGTTATCAGGGATCATTGATAGACGTTGCTGTGGATATAACCACCAATCATTTGTTATCAGGGATCATGGATAGATGTTGCTGTGGATATAACCACCAATCATTTTGTTATCAGGGATCATGGATAGATGTTGCTGTGGATATAACCACCAATCATTTGTTATCAGGGATCATGGATAGATGTTGCTGTGGATATAACCACCAATCATTTTGTTATCAGGGATCATGGATAGATGTTGCTGTGGATATAACCACCAATCATTTTGTTATCAGGGATCATTGATAGACGTTGCTGTGGATATAACCACCAATCATTTGTTATCAGGGATCATGGATAGATGTTGCTGTGGATATAACCACCAATCATTTTGTTATCAGGGATCTTGGATAGATATTGCTGTGGATATAACCACTTATCATTTTGTTATCAGGGATCATGGATAGATGTTGCTTTGGATATAACCACCAATAATTTGTTATCAGGGATCATGGATAGATGTTGCAGTGGATATAACCACCAATCATTTTGTTATCAGGGATCATGGATAGATGTTGCTGTGGATATAACCACCAATCATTTTGTTATCAGGGATCATGGATAGATGTTGCTGTGGATATAACCACCAATCATTTTGTTATCAGGGATCATGGATAGATGTTGCAGTGGATATAACCACCAATCATTTTGTTATCAGGGATCATGGATAGATGTTGCTGTGGATATAACCACCAATCATTTGGGATACTTCATGTTTAGAATCTGTCCTAATAATGATATTACACAGGCAAATAAAAACATGTTGTTGTTGTTTTTTATCAATCCTTATATAAAAGTAACAGGATGTCTATCCGTCTATTTGTTCCACTGGATATCACCTAAAAACAAAGGTTGTTAAATAAAAGGGTGAAGGAAGCGGAAATTGACTTTGACCTACTTAAAGTCGGAAATCCATTATCAAACAGGAGACTTGCACAAAACGCCCCCCCCCCCCCTCCCGATTAAGGTCCGGCAAGGGGCCCGACCGTTATGGGTTAAAAACGAAGTTTTTTTTTACATCTAGAGTTTGTCCGAGAGTTCACCTGTAGGTCCCTAACTAAACTATTGATCCATAATTCATGCATGTTTGAACTAACATTTCTAAAGCAATAGCCACTCTATAATCATTCTATTATAACTTCTTATATGCTTTCCTTAAAAATACAAAAGAAACCTTAAAAATAACAAACTTGATTATTAAAACTACATGTTTTTTTTATTTGAATAAAAGGACCCGGAACAAGATTGCTTTGATAAGTGAGTAATTTTATTTTTTAAATTTGATAAAAACTCTATAAATTTTCCATATCAAACCAATAGTATTTTTTCTTTACAAGAAAATCTCTTTATGTCATTTATATATTTTTAAATACAGATTGAGATATGAAAAAGTATACAACTGGTGTAAAAACAAACATTTTTTATAAAATAAAAGAGAAATGATTCTTATTTGAATTTATTGAAAATAAATGTTGGATTTTCACTTTTATATATCTTTTAATAGAGGCTATTCAAACAAATTAAATTGTAAATCATTTGTAAGCATTTGTAAAAGAAAATGAAAGTCTCTATATGTCTTTTATGCTTAAAAATAAGGAAATATATGACCAAAAAGGAAGAAACGTTGAAAAGTATACTAACTACTCTGATAAAAATGGCATGTTCCCTTAAAGTACCAGTTGAGCACTAAACCTCCCCCCCCCCTTATTTAAAAAAAAATTGAAAATAAGGGAAGTGATCTATTTTATGTATTTGTTAGTTTATTACCTTGGGTCAGGTTAGGTTAGATTATATTGGTTACTGGGAAGCCCCGAAGGGTTAGAGAACCAACCTCATTTGCAATTAATTTTAAAAGTGTGGGAAAGGTGGATGTTTTAAGTGCTCATCAGTCACTTTAAGGGAAAGCACACAAAGATTTTGCTGAGAGAATGTTCAGGAATACTTTATACTACAGAAAGATATGCTATGTACAGACTGTAACGGACTTTTGAACGAACAAACATATAAACTATAGAGGAGCTTTGTTAAAAAAAAAAATTCAATTTTTATTATAAAATTAACTGTTTTATTTTTCAGCCATGTTCTACAAACAGATTCAGGATCTGATAAATTTTACGTTACTGAATGGAGAAGGTACCATATTTTACCCTATTCTGGGAGGCGCCTGAAAAAAATATTTGTCCAGAGGGGGAAGGAAGGGGGGGGGGGGAGTTGGGTGATTTATCATAAAAGTTAGGGTTTATTATGTCTTTTAATTGACTGTAATATTAAGCTAAGTTATAGCATAAAATACAAATTATTTAAAGTTACATAATTTTTACATTTTTAAGACCAATTAAATACATTCTTAGAGATTTTGGGTAAATTAATTTAGTAATGTAGGGCATTCTCCTCTTTAATACCAATGTCCAAAGACCACTAAAATTACACAAAAAACGTGATTTGTCTTAGCAATCCAAATTAATATCCATTTGACACTTGATTTTAAGATCTTTTATAAAAGAGGGTTAGTATCCGGTTTGATTCTGTTTTTTTAGAGGGTATTGGAATACAAGTGTAGAGCTACCTATGGATATGGTGTGTGAGCAATGCATCCTGCAGTGGACCTATACTGCTGGCAATGACTGGGGTACCTGTGACAATGGAACTGAAGCCCTTGGCTGTGGCCCCCAGGTATTAGGTTTAGGTTTAAGGTATATTTATTAGCATAATATATGCATATTTAGGTAGTCAAAATATTTTTCAGAAAAAAAAATAATTTTTACTTTTAATTTTATAACAAATTGAAGTACACAGTTATTTGTTTATCATTTCACTTTAATGGAAGGTAGCAAAAAACAATTTTAAAAAATAAAGCTTTTGTTTCTTATGCTTATTTTAGTTTAGGTTAGCAGATTTAGTTATCATTGCAGGGGCTAGAACCATTTTTTGTTCAAAAAGTATCTTACAAAGTTTAATTAAAACGAACAAGCTAATATTGTTTGATTCACTTCGACAAGAGAATACTGAAGATGGGTAATTTATGAAACTGAAATAAGAGTTGACCAATTGTAATCAGGAGAAGATAGTTTATTTTATTTTTCATTGAACCAATTCTTTAAATAACTTAACTAATACATATTTCAGGAGACTTTCCGCGCCTGTGCTGACATTAAGATAACAAGTGATCTGCCTGTTAAATTTGATCATCATGATGATAACCTAAATGATCAAACAGATTCCCATCAACTTAGATTCAAAAAGCTTATCTAAATACATATTTTAGCTAAATATCCAAATTATATATTTAAAATTTAACTCTAATTTATTTGAAAGAAATATTTAATAAATGTAGAAAATATTTCTTTTTTTGAAAAGCTATTCTTTACGAA
The DNA here is from genome assembly GCF_053477335.1 of Acartia tonsa. Classification (NCBI taxonomy): domain Eukaryota; kingdom Metazoa; phylum Arthropoda; class Copepoda; order Calanoida; family Acartiidae; genus Acartia; species Acartia tonsa. The sequence continues at coordinate 42,991,304 of NC_137264.1, read as the reverse complement.
TTTTAATTTTATAAATTCATCTTTTTTTATTTCATCCGTCACCGTAATTTTACTAAATATTCTTATATAAATGACACTTTATAAATAGGGTATGTCCGTCCGACCCTTCATTTGTCTTAATGTTATCCTGTCACAACTTAAAAGTACTTCACATAAGGTTTCGTGATTTTTATTTATCCTTATAATAAAGTAACAAGATGTGTGTCTGTGTGTTTGTACCGAAGGTTCTCTGTAACCACTGAACCGATCGGGTTCTCCTTAACAGGGTAGCTTCTCATAGGTCCCAGGAAGGTTTATCACTATTTTCTTGAGGGGTGGGACACCCCCAACCCCCCCAAAAATGAAAAATCCCCCCCCCCCAAAAAAAAAACTTTTTCTTTTAAAATCTAAAATAAGAAATTGGGTTATCAAATTCCACCCTCCTTTTCTCAAGTGCCCCTAGAGGCCTCTAGGGGCGTAGCCGCTAGTATGCTTTAATTGCATTTAATTTAATTTTTACTTCTAATTTTTAACTTTTAACAGTTTACTGTTATTTTTTGCATCCAAACTACTGCAAACTTCCAATGCTGCGCTACCTATTGATAAGAAATGTAAAACTATTACATAACCTAGCAAGACATTGTTAAATATAAAATATACCTCAGCCAGTTTGTCAATACTTTTACTTCAGTGGCGTATACTCAGGATACTGGTGATACTAAATAAGATTTTTATTGAGTCCATTGAGTCAAAAGCGAAGATTTTTTTAGATTGCATTGCTGTTTGTCCATTTTAAACACTTCTACATCAATATTTTACATGAAAGAACTACCTATTGATTTGATTTTTGAAATGAATATTACTTAGCAACTTAATGTGTAACAAAAAAAATGTAAATTATAGGTATTTAATGCCATGATTGATAATAACATGAAAGCACGAAGAACAATCATGTTTACGTTCTCAAGTTTAAAAAAATTATGTTTCCCTTCTAAAATGTTGGACGGTTCCCTTAGACGTTACCAAATATTTATTGGTTAAGTTTTCAAATAAAATAAGATGTTATGTCGATTCTACTATGAGTTAACAGTGGGGTTCAATACATCTTACTCATGGTCTGTATAGCCATGATTTTTTGTGTCTTTTTCTTCTTTGTCCCTCAATTTAGCAGCATATATCCCTCTTTTTTTCTGACATACAAAAAAAAGACTAACTTAAAGTCGAAAAAATATTTTAGCTCTATTTCATTGAATATTTGAAGGAGAGTTAAATTTTAGGTTACTTTAGACATAATTGATCACTCTCTCGTATTTACTTTTCGCCTCAATTATCCTCAATTCTCTAATTTTGATTTTAATAACGTTTTATTATTTGTTGGCCTATCAAATTTAGAGACTTTTATTGAATTTTGTTTGGTTGGTTCATTCAAGTTTCAATCTTTAATTTTAACCTTAAAAAGTGGTAATTTTGTGTATCATCATTGAGTATGTGAAGTGGGGACAAACCTTGCTCGTAGGTTTGTGCCGTGTATCCCGTCATGAATCGAACCAGGGCTCTAACCTGGCCCTAATACTAATTTACCGGCCATTGTTTTTCTCTATGTATTAACCCTTTAGATCCCTGTTAAAAACACAATCAGAAAATCAGTTATAAATAAGCTGCTCTACTATTTTTTTTGGTAAAATTACTTTTAAATTAAGAAAGACAGTCTTTAAAAATTATAAAAGGAGTATTGGAAAAAGTTATTGTTTATATAAATTCAAAGATTTTAATAAGAAAAAGTTTATTGGTGCGACTATCTAACATCCAATTCACCAATTATTTTTTCATAGAACCATTTTTGTACTCTGATATAAAAATTTACATCTTCTTAAAACTGCGTCTGATTATTCATTTAGAGTTATCTGAAAAAAAAGAGTGAGACAGATAGATTTTCAAAGGAAGAAATCTATAAAAGTTTTCAGTGTAAATAATTTGATGCTGAATAAAATTTCTCAAAATTCTTGGCGGAGTTTAGACGAAATTTAAAATCATTATATCAGGGGAAATTGGATAGTTATATGTGTTCCCGACTGAACTATCTCTGTGGGGCTTTTTTAACCCTAACTTATCTTGCGCTTTTAGCGGACTATGGAATATTGTCTCTAGATCTAAGGGGGGTGGGGGGGGGGGGGACAAACTCCACTTTCAATTTCAGATTTAAGAACAAAAAAACATTTATTTTTTTTGCGGGGGAGGTAATTTTCAGGACCTATGAGAACATACGCTACATTGTAAAGGAGAACAATATCGGTTTAGCTTTTAGCAAGATCCTGTTACTTTTATATAAGAGTCCTCTAGGGGCACTCGTGGCGGAGGAAGCTTGAATTTAATAACCATTTTTTTTATTTTATATTTTATTTTAGATTTTCACTTTAAGTTTCAAAAAGAAAATTAGAGGGTGAAGATAACCTCTCAAAAAAATAGTTATAAACCTTCCTGGACCTGTGAGAAGCTACCCTGTAATGGAGAACCCGATCGGTTCAGCGGTTAGCGAGAACCTTCGGTACAGACAAACAGACATCCTGTTAATTTATTATAAGGATTACAAAACGTAAATATTTAATTTTTGACAAATGTATAAATTTCTTTTTCTGTGAGTAATAATATTCATTGGTAGAAATGGGACAGCATTAAATTTCAATCTTTATTTGAATCGGCTCATTTTACATTTAAAGCTAGAGACAGCAATTACTTTATATTACAAACAAGGGTGACAACATCAATAAAAGCAAAGCTCTAACATTAGAAAGTAGGACTAACAATAATAAACATTTGCAGGACAGAACTTGAGAATCATAATACTAAATTATGAGTCTAAAAAAATGTATGTAAATTTGTTGCAAAATGCAGCATTTTTTAAATGGACCTACGGACTTTCTGGCAGGGACGTAAAAGGTGGGAGGGGGCGTAAAGAGTTAATAACACCCCCCCCCCCCTTAAAAAAAGCTCGGAAATCCATAATTTCTGGTTAAAATCATAGAGATTTTTAATGCTTTGCTGAACGTTATATGAGTAATCACGCAAAGTTTGAAACCTAAAGGACAATTATAATATGCCTTAATAAACAGTATATATCCGTTTAGTACGGACAGACTTCGATTTTAAAGGGACTGTGAACGTAATTTTTTCTCATCTTAATATCAAATCTTGACATTATCTCATTCATAATATCTCACAGATAGAGCAAAACGTGCTTTTGTTTGCTTAAAAAACGGCTTTTTCCGACGATTTTTATAAGGTAAAGGGAAAGGAAAAAATTTTCCGTATTATTTAAAATGTGCATTAAATTGCTTTTTTGTCCCATTATAGCTAAAATTAAACTTTTTCACAGAGTTCCTGATTTTTCCTAACGGTTAAGCTGACTTTTAACATAATCCTTGCTTTAAACTTATGTATAGTTACTTAGAAATTGATAAAATAAGCAATATTTTTTATTGAAAACCAAATACAATAACAAAGCTAGAAACAGGTTTTTTAATTAGTATCCAATTAACTTTATATGGCCCATCTCTCGCCCACCTTTATTTACAAATTTGTAAATAATAAAGACGCAATATTTCTTTATAAACAGTCTGATAAAAGTGTAAACTAATTCTCCAAAGTGAGTTATTTATTGTCCAACACAATAAAAAAGGATATTATTATTTTAAATAACCTATGAGATTCAACCCTTTGTAGACAGTGAGTTATTTTTTTTTGTCAATAATACGAATTTAAAATAGGTCTTTATTAACTAATTACTACGTTATAAAAACTAATTGGCAATTTTATATCATAAAACAAATCCTTAACAGTAAGTAAATTGTTTCAACTATATATGACAAGTTAAATATCCCTACAAACATTATAAGAAACAAAAACGTTCAGATTTTCCCTGTTTTTTCCTTTTTCCCTCCCAAAATACCATAAAATCAAGGCATTATTCCTGGATGTTTTTGTTAATAGGACGTTTTTAGTTGATCAGTGTAGTGAAATGTGCTTAGAAAATGTTAAGATTTGATAATCAGATGAGAAATTTTTACGTTCACACTCCCTTTAACTAGTTTTGTAATATATTTACAGCCAATTTTCATATAAACAATGAAGGTTTAGTATTCACTACAAAAAGGATTTGAAACTTGGATTGATTGTTTATTATATACTAGTTGCTTTGCCCCAAGAGGTAATAAAAAAAAATAAATAAAAAATTGGAGCTGCAATTACTAATTTCGAACTGATTAAAAAAATTTAGATTTTTTTTTTGGTGTGTCCCATCCCCCAAGAAAATAGCCAAAAACCACCACAGGACCAGTAGTTATATTCCCCGAAGAGTAAAATCCAATCAGTTCAGTGGTTACCGAGATCTTAAGGGACAGACGGACGGACAGACATCATTCTACTTTGTATTATAGATTACATTTTGTTTAACAACACCCTTATTTATATTTTGTTAAAAGCGAAGCTTTTCAATGATTACTTTAGTTCCGTCCGTCCATCCGGGAAAGTTAGCTATTTTCGTTAATTTAAACAGGTTAGGATTGTCCTGTTAATTTCAAACTTTGCATGATGATTCCTATAACAATTGAGTATGATTAAGAAAGAGTAGCAGCTCTATGATTGATACCAGAAAGTTTTACGTCTATTTAAAAATGCTGAATCTTTTACTTTAAAAACAAATTTAAATTTTACAATTGCCGTATTCATCTGATTTTTGGAATACGGATTTACTTAAAATTTAGTTTAGGCTTATGCATTAATATTCTGCTTATTCAGTTCTGACATTCTACAATTGTTAATGTTCGTTTCTCTTACCGTTTCAGAGATTCACTTTTATGGATGCTATCATCCTTGTTAATGTATGGATAGAGTTTGGGAACAATTTGAAATAAGTACTCTTCACTGCATTTCACTATGTGTCTGTATGCAGGTGAGACATACCTTTCACATGTTATTTTCCCTCTCGCAAAAAGGTGTTTTATTTTTGCAAAAAGCTAAATAAAATGTGTGTGTAATGCTTTGAGACAAGCTGATATACTTTGCCATATTAATTTGCGAAAGTCTGAAAATATTTAAAACAGTTTATAGAATTAGAAAGTGACGATTTCACCCTAATTTATGCATCTCTTGCAAGTTACTGGATATGAAAAATTAACTTAAATAAAAGCCCGCGCAAATTAATAAATCTTGCATTGTTTAAAGTTACTTTACATTGTGCTTTAAATCTCATTTCTTCACATTTCCTGATAAATGATAAATTATAATGTACATATTGTCCAACAAGAAAAGGGCAAATAAAAAATAAAATTGTACTTTTCACAAGATGCCTGTAGAGATTTAAGATAAGGGTAGTAGTTTTTTTTCTATATAAAACCAATCTCCTCTCCTCTTACTGGATGAACGAACTAACCAATAAATGAACTCCATATCAGCAACCTAAATTTTCCCTTTTCTACATAACCACGTGATATTGATCATTTTGTGAGAGGCAGCACTTTGCATGGTATGTATAATAATTAGTGCATTGATACTTGTCTCTGAATATTGTACAAGAGCTAATTGCATAATTTCAAGATGTGACACTGTTGTACTGAAATTGTTAGTGTTATTAACAATTTCAACAATTGGAAACAAAAATGCTCGGTCCCGCTACAAAAGACATTTATTTAGAGTCATAAAAAGGTTTCGTGATTTTCTAATGTGTATCATATCATTTTCTTCCCCTTCTGTGTCTTTAAATGACCACAAAACATCTGCTCCATGACACATTTTGTCTGTTTCTCCATGCATGAGTTTTGTGCTTCATCACTTATGAATGTTGTCATCCTTGTTCAAAATGACTTTTTGTATTTCATAAGATCAAACAAAAAAGTACGAAAATTTTGATCTTTAATCTGCTCTTTTAGTATTCGCTTTTATAGATGGTTTTTTCTATAAAAAAAGAACATATTTTATAAGGTAATCATTTATTAATTTTTGCAATATAACCATTTTTCCCACAAGCATATACACATCTGGGGGTTAAACTCAAACAGTTCACATAAGAATCTACCTAAAATTAAAAAGAAATGAATTAGTCTTCAATCACTGCAGATTGTTCAAAAATATCGGCAAATTAAATCTGGCAGCTGAGTATGTTCTAGACCCTTAGCTGCGGTTTTATTTATTAAGGCAACCTATGATGTTATAACTATTACCGCGGTTGCTGTTTTGGATTGTTTAAAAAATGCGGTTCTTTTTCTACTTTGGTGGTTTTTAAACCTGCTAAGTATTTTCAAAAAAAACCTAGGCGAAAACAACTTAAATGGCATGTCCTAAATGAAAGAAAAAGTGAACTGTAATAAAGATGATAGACAGAGGGGTAACTTATGTTGTAATACTAATTTTACTTTAATTATTTTTATGAAAAAAAGACTTACTTTCACTGATTTAGTTAAAGAATAAACACCATCTTCTCCTCTTTTCTAATAATACAAGGTGAAATTAGTTAAGAGGAGGGTAGGTTTCTGGTAGAATCCGTAAAGGTGTATGTTTTAAGGCTTAAAAATAGTAGTAGAACGATAATATTCACTCAATATGTATATTTCTTATTGAAAAGAACAATAGACAATTTTTTTTTTCAAAGTTCACATAAATTTTTATTGTTCTACCACTGATTTTAACTTATAACACAAAACCTTTACGGATTCTACCTGAAACCTACCCCTCTCTTTTATAAAAGAGGAAGTATGTCAGTGTGTCTGTCTGAAGAAAATTTATCTTGGGACCTACAAATGTAGGTTAGTAAGATGTATGAATATCTGTCTGTCCCTAATAAAAGATTAACATATGGACTAAGTTTCTTAATTGCATGAAATTTAAACAGGGTGTCTTCCTTATCTTTTGGGTTAGTGTTTCGTCAATTTTCCCATAGAAATAGTTCACTGAAAATAAATCTCCCCACGACAATTATGTAAATAGCTCTCTAAAACATAAAAACCATTTTACCAAAAGTAAATGGAATATGCTAGGGTTAAACAAAAATTAATATAAAGTGTATCTTGCTGTACTTATAATTGTCATCAAAATTTAATTTCAATAAATAAAAAACTTACCCAAAAGTTGACTTTTGCATCCCATCCCGCAGTTATCAGTGTTTTATCTGAAGGGTCCATACTTATACAGTTAACTATCATATCATGGTCCTGAACATATAAAGATGACTCAAGCTAAAATAAATCTAAATTACGGTATATTTAACCAATGGCCGATAAATTGTTGTACATCCCCAATGATGAAACACAAAATCACACCTTCTGTAGATTGAAATTAGTGGTTGAAATGTTTGAACATTCAACCCAACTCTGTAGGGGAGACCTACATTTAAAGATGAGTAAAAAATACTATTACACGTACGTTATGCTTTCTTGCCCCAAAGAAAAAAAACATAGATGAAAAGAACACTAATACCAATTTTTCCTCATAGAGGTCGTTGACAATTATACCTAGCACAGGAATATCTGGAGCCACTTGCTGAATTTAAATCTTGTGATTTTTGAAGTTCTTTGATACTGAAACTCACTTACTTTTAATGTTTGTATCTTGGTTCTTTCATTACCATCCTTATTACTCCATATATCTACCTAAACATGAATAAAATGCTTTATTAGCATCGATTTTGCTTTATTTTTAAGACGAATTCATAAGTGTGCTATGTACCTGCATTCCATTCCTGTTTACAATGGCAATTTTTGAATCATCCTTGTTGGCGACTACGGGGCATCTTCCAGCTAGATTACCTACATAAAAAATATCCTTTTCTAACAGCAGGGATATGAAAATTATCTCTACCAAAAAAGTTTCACTGCTTGATAAGGTTCATTGTTTTGGGTGAGGGCATAGAATAACTCTCCCAAGAAAAATGAACCCTGTTAAAAGTACACTCGTCCTTACAACTTTTTATAATCTTTATCGATCTAGTTTTTAAAAAATATTAGCTTTATTCGGGAGGGGGGGGGGGGTACTTAAAAATATTAAAACACCGTAAGTTTTGTAAACAATTTCCCTAATTATACTTAGGTTGTATTACTTTCAGGGATCCCCCGTCCTACAAATAACTTTGATCTCCATAAAGAAAAAGGTAATTTTGTTTATCATTATTAGAAGTGTACCTAAAAATAATAATTTTACCTTTTACTTGCACACATCGAGCCTCAAGACTGGCTTTCTAAAGTAATAAAATTTTAAATATAATTTTGGACCATAAAAAAGTATCCAATTAATTTTTTTATTGTAAAACTAAGCTGAATGCATTAAAAAGTCACTCTATAATTGTTAATTTTAATTTCATTGCGCTCTGTTTTTATGAATGTCTAAGTAAAGCTATATGCAATTTAATCTTTATTTATTGAAAAAAATATTTTAAGACTATACCTGGGGTAAAGAAGCAATAACAATATCATTATCCCTTCCAGAATATATCAGGCTTTCATCTTCATTAACGTATAAACACCAAATTTCTAAACAAAACAAGTCATGTGACAGCCAAAGTGTATGTACCAGGGCTCAGGTACCATGCATTAAGCATCGATTAATCCAATAATTACAAATACAATTTTTTGCCGGCTAACATGTGGCTCCTAAGAGCTGGCAAGTAGTTTTGTAGACATTAGATCTGTTCATGAAAATACCCTTTTTCGAATTTCAATCTTCTGCTAACCTAAAAAGTTACTTTGGGGGCCTAGAAATATTTGTACAAAATTTCAGCTCTCTATCTCTACTGGCGACCTAGCGCCAGGCATGTAAAATATCAACAGATAACGGTAGCACGGCGGTTTTAACAATATCTCAGTAATGTGCAGGTTTTCAGCTCTTCTGCATATTTCAATTTAAACACATAAGGCCAAAGATATTTTATCCAAAAAATCTTTTGTTATTGTCCCTTTTTTTCACTGTATATAGTTACAACTTATTAAGATATTATTCTCAGTTAAAAAAAAATTGGCGCTTCCAGCACCAAAACAGGCAGTTAAACTTCTGAACCCCTACTTAACCCCGGACAGACCCCCCCTCTATCTTGGCTCCTGTTACAGATAGAGACGTAAAACTTTTTTCTGGTTGTTCATGTGTATTTTTAGAGAATTACTTTTTCTAGTCATAGCGGTCAGACCGCTCCTTATCCGCTTTTTAGCGTCCAGTCGCTAAATATTAAAACAGCTGTAGAGCGGCCAATTTTAAAGCTAAGAAAACCAAATTTTATGACAAACTATTATTTTTTATAATAAAAAAATACCTTTTCTGACCATCGCCGAAAAACGACAAATAACGGAAACCGCCAATTTTGGCGGTAAAACAGCAGTTGGCGGCGCTAAATAATATTTTTATCTGTTTATAGTTAAAACTTATTAAGATATTATTCTCAGTTTAAAAAAAAATTGGCGCTTCCAGCACCCAAACCGGCAAAAACAGGCAGTTAAACTTCTGTATCCCTACATAACCCCATAACAGACCCCCCTCTATCTCGGCTCCTGTTACAGATAGAGACGTAAAACTTTTTTCTGTTGGTTCATGTGTATTTTTAGAGAAAATTACTTTTTCTAGTCATAGCGGTCAGACTGCTCCTTATCCGCTTTTTAGCAGCCAGCCGCTAAATATTAAAAAAGCTGTAGAGCGGCCAATTTTAAAGCTAGGAAAACCAAATTTTATGAGGAGCAATTATTTTTCATAACAAAAAAATGCTTTTTCTGACCATTGCCAAATAAGGACAAATAACGGAAACCGCCAATTTCGGCGGTAAAACGGCGGTTGGCGGCGCTAGTTTTATCTGTTTATGATCACAATAAAGACTACATACAAAAATTGGCTGGTCTAGAGCTGTTTTAGAATTCCACTACTGGCAGCTTAAAAACGGCAAAACTACAGGTAGGAAATAAAAAATCAGTTAAAAATCGGTCAAGGAGTGGCCAAACGGTCATGGCCTTACTATTTACGGAAGTTTATTATTACTCAAGAATTAATATATATTTATAAAAAAATTTAATTGATTTGAAGCTTACATGGACTGCCGCCACTGGCTGCGGTCAGCTGGAAACAACAGCTGATTTTAAAAAAAATTTAATATGTCATGTAGGCATGTAAGATAAGCTTAATTTTACAATTTTAAGTCCATTAGTAAAAAATAAATACACTGGAGCCATTCAAAGTTATTTGAAGACTAGGAGGATTATATCCTGCTGGATCATACCTGGACACCTAATTTTCATCTTATTTTTTACTAAGGTTGATTAAATATTACAAAAGTAATTACAAGAGAGTTGTCCTTACTTCTGATCTTAGAGCTTTGTCTTTATGGATGTTGTCATCCTATTTTTTGTCTGTATTTAATCACTTATTAATGTTGTCATCATTGTCATATTATTTGATAAAAATATTAATGCTTTAAAAATAAAATTTATAGAGAAGATCATCTTGATGTTTTTAATAATTAGATTTGTATATTTTGATTTTGTTGTTAACCCTTTGTAGACAAATTGATAATATTTCTAAATGTTATTTTTTTTTAATTGTCTGCGTCTGGCATCTGACTAAAATAAAAATCTATTACATTAGTTTAAACAATTAACTGTCTTGACCCTTTCCAGACCTTAATCAGCCAATTTTTGTATGTAGTCTTTTATTGTGATCATAAACAGATAAAAATATTAATTGGCGCCGCCAACCACCATTTTACCGCCGAAATTGGCGGTTTCCGTTATTTGTCGTTTTTTGGCGATGGTCAGAAAAAGCATTTTTTTTGTTATGAAAAATAATTGCTAGTCATAAAATTTGGTTTTCCTAGCTTTAAAATTGGCCGCTCTACAGCTTTTTTTTAACTGACAATAATATCTTAATAAGTTGTAACTATAAACAGATAAAAATATTATTTAGCGCCGCCAACCGCTGTTTTACCGCCAAAATTGGCGGTTTCCGTTATTTGTCGTTTTTCGGCGATGGTCAAAAAAGGTATTTTTTTATTATAAAAAATAATAGTTTGTCATAAAATTTGGGTTTCTTAGCTTTAAAATTGGCCGTTAAAAAATAATAGTTTGTCATAAAATTTGGTTTTCTTAGCTTTAAAATTGGCCGTTTTACCGCCAAAATTGGCGGTTTCCGTTATTTGTCGTTTTTCGGCAATGGTCAAAAAAGGTATTTTTTTATTATAAAAAATAATAGTTTGTCATAAAATTTGGTTTTCTTAGCTTTAAAATTGGCCACTCTACAGCTGTTTTAATATTTAGCGGCTGGACGCTAAAAAGCGGATAAGGAGCGGTCTGACCGCTATGACTAGAAAAAGTAATTCTCTAAATTTACACATGAACACCCAGAAAAAAGTTTTACATCTCTATCTGTAACAGGAGCCGAGATAGAGGGGGGGTCTGTCAGGGGGTTAAGTAGGGGTTCAGAAGTTTAACTGCCTGTTTTTGCCGGTTTTGGTGCTGGAAGCGCCAATTTTTTTTTAACTGAGAATAATATCTTAATAAGTTGTAACTATATACAGTGAAAAAAGGGACAAAAAAAGATATTTTTTAGGCCTTTTCAAAAGGCAGTTTTGAAATCCCGTTATTTCAAAAAAAAAATTAAAATGCTTAGAGAATGGCTTGGAAGGTGAATTTAGGTGTTCTGCATATTTCAACTTAAACACATAAGGCCTAAGATATGACATCCCAAAAATCTTTTGTCAAAGTCTACTCTACACCTAGCGCTGGCGATTTCATTTTTCACAGGTATAAAATGCATGATTTTAGAAAACTGACTGGCGCTAGGTCTAGAGTAGACTTTAACAAAAGATTTTTTGGATAAAATATCTTTGGCCTTATGTGTTTAAATTGAAATATGCATAAGAGCTGAAAACCTGCACATTACTGAGATATTGTTAAAACCGCCGTGCTACCGTTATCTGTTGATATTTTACATGCCTGGCGCTAGGTCGCCAGTAGAGATAGAGAGCTGAAATTTTGTACATATATTTCTAGGCCCCTAAAGTAACTTTTTAGGTTAGCAGAAGATTGAAATTCGAAAAAGGGTATTTTCATGAAAAGATCTAGTAGACATCTATTCAATTTGTAAATTTTGCATCTGTAGCTGCAAGCTACACCAATATTATAATAAAAAAAATAGCGGTTAAAACAATCAAATCTAAACTTAGAAACTATTAAGTAGGCATAAAAAAGTATTTTACAATTTACCTGTAAAATATTCTTGTTTTAATTCTAATTTTAAATCTGCAGTCCACCTAAACATATAAACTTTAACTTTAAATTTTTTTTGTCACTTCAATAGAAAAAAAACTCTATCCATTGCAGGTTTTCGTCTATTTTTTGAGAAGTGTGTAAACCTACCAAAAAGAAATATCAAATACAAATATTTACATTTTTTCTTCAGTACTTTGTGAAGATGATTTAAGTCCCTCCACAGATTATGACGTCATACGATAGAATAGCCAATGAGAGGCCAGCATAAATTTTACCATTGGTGTATACTGGCTTCTTATTGGCTATTCTATCGTATGACGTCATAATCTGTGGAGGGACTTTAATCATCTTCGTACTTTTTACATCCACCACCCCCTTCCTTCCCTAAAAAAATGCTAGTTTTAAAAACATTAATACTCAACTTAACAGATCCTATTGACTTATGCATAGTTTTTAAATATACTGACCTCCTAATAATATATATCCTTATTTCTCGTATTCATTTAAATCCGGTGGATAGGAACCGGTTCTCATCCATACGAAAAAACTATGTCTAGCATCGTATTATATCCAGTTTTCTACGAATATAGAAATGTACAATCATAAGATTAAAACCAGTTTTTTTAGCCCGCGCCTTCGGCATCTCGGGGCTAAAAAAACTAGTTTTAATCTTATAATTGTACATTCTATATCCGCGGAAAGCCGTTTATAATACGATGAAAGAAATAACTGTTACTTACCTACAAATAGAACCTAATTCATCGCCAGCATATAAATGATCCCCTCTCCAAAATAATTTCCTAAACAGAAAATAATCCTTTTAGTTATGGCACGGATCAATTAAAGGGTAAACACATAAACCAGCATTTTTCTAATTTCTAAACAAATGGGCATACAAACGTCAATTTTAAAGATTAAAGAAGGTGTATCAACTTTTTTTTTATAGCTAGCCGGTTCTTTCAGTAAGTAGTAGATGTAAAATTTTTCATAGAATTCAGATATGCAATCGGTTTTTTTGTAGACCTCTTATTTTTTAAGTAATTTAAGTTTTTTAAAAAAATAATTAAGTCGGTTTTAAGGTACTAAAACGCAACAAAATAAAAGAAGAAAATGGCCAGTAAGAACAAAAATAGTAAGATCTTTAATTTGACACCTTACTTTTAAAATTCTGTTGAGTAATTATTGAAAAAATCTATTTTTTTAACCTCGGTTTAATAAAAACTTTAGACCTGAATATTTTCTCAAACAGACATAAAAAACATGGGTTCATATATACCTTTAGAATCAGAAAAATATTACGAATCCATTGTAAGCAAAATTGAAAAAAAGTAAAAAAATATAAAAATTAAAAAATGGCCAATTGTATTTTTTGTTCTGGCAAAACTATCGTCTTCCCTTTTTTACCCCCTCTTTACCCCCTCTATACCCCCTTCCCATTTTTATACTCAATTCAAAAGTTAAGACGTTGCCTGTACAATATAATATTTTCATATAATTCCTTTTTTTGTAGTTTATATACTATATTGTAAACTTTTTTTTTCAATTTTGCTTACAATGGATTCGTAATATTTTTCTGATTCTAAAGGTATATATGAACCCATATTTTTTTACTTGTGAAATGATAAAATTGAGTTCAAAGTTTTTATTCTCGTGGGTTTAAAAAAATCGATTTTTTCAATAATTACCTGACAGAATTGAAAAAGTAAGGTGTCAAATTAAAGATCTTACTATTTTTGTTCATAATGGCCATTTTCTTCCTTTTTTTTGTTGCATTTTAGTACCTTAAAATCGACTTAATTTTTTTTTTAAACTTAAATTACTTAAAAAATAAGAGGTCTACAAAAAAACCGATTGCATATCTGAATTCTATGAAAAATTTTACATCTACTACTTACTAAAAGGACCGGCTAGCTATAAAAAAAAAAGTTGATACAACTTCTTTTAAAAAATTGGTAAGCAAAATAGGTAAATGACTATTAGATTATTCAATAAAATCGCCGCTAGTCTCAATTACAGACTCTACCCGCCCCCTGAAGCGCTCAAAGGCCCTGGTCCCCATGTCAATGTCAAACCTAACAAATTTCTTCTTGATAGTGGCAATGAGTGAGGTTAAGTTTATTATAGGTCTCAGACTTTTGTCTGTTTATGGGGAGGAATAAAATTTTAGAAGAAATTTACTTTTTCATTTTGAATCTAAAATATGAGGTGTATAGGTCTACCTCCCTGAAAATTAGTTATTACCATGGAAAAGATTTTCTAATCATCCATACAAGTGATTACCTGACATTAGCAGGTGAGTCCTCTAAACTACCAACCTCTCCAACTCCTGGCAAACCTTGTCCCTTTCCAGATGGACCCTAGAATAATGATGATAGTAGAAAGAAAGTAGTTGGTAAAGTAGGCAGGGATCTAAAGGGATAAGACAATAACCGATAAATTGATTTACATCCCAAATGATAATATTCAGAACTGCCAATTATACCATTTGTACAACCAATAATTAAAATTCAATAAAGGTACCAACGAATTAGAAAATGATTTTATAAAACTTTGGAGACCGCTGAATGTCCCCTCCATCCCTGGTAATAGGATCAAAAACAAAAGGAAAATTAAAATCGAGGTAAACTTAAGGAAATATGAAAAAACGTAAAATTAAGTCAAAATTACTTTTGAAAAACACCAGCATAGTTATCAGAGAAAACATATATATGTAAAGCTTTGGATAAATTTGACTCTTTCTTAATAATCTATGGCACTTATACAATAAAAAAACAAACCGTTTGAGTAGCTGAATTTATTAATTGGGCATGTTTTGATTGCAAATCTATTCTCCATTGTAATATCTGACCATCTAATGAACAGCTGTATATGTCTAAATACAAGAATATTAATAGTCATAAGCTTATAAGATGTTTCTGAATATTTTTTGATCCTTTAGCCTCAGTGAAATGTCGTCGTTTGCAAACAATTATCAAAAAAAGAACTTAAGCTTTGAAATTTAATGATAGTGCAGTAAAACATTTTTTTAGATTTAAAAATGAAGAGTACACTGTAATCCTAAATTCCTAATATAAATACTCGTACGGGTTTTATCTAAATCTTTAGATTTTAATAAATAAAGAAATAGTTATTACAGAAGAATAATTACACTAAAGATTGTAAAATTACTACAGTAATATATTACCTCCATTATTAGGATTAACAGCTAGGTCATATACAACTTGCTCATGAGCTTTCCAACTGAAGACTGCGTTTAGATCTACAGTATACACCTAAAGGTATATAAACAAGGATGACAACATCCATAAAAGCGAAGCACTGAATCGGTAGGACAAACGGACATTAACACTTGTATGGTATCTGAACTGAATAATCAGAATTTAAAAGTATTAGAGTCGAAGCAAAATTGTAAGTAAAATTGTTGAAAAAAACTAATGTTTATGGACATACTTACACTTTTGGACTTGATTATAGAGTTGCTTCGCTTATAATATTGTTCGTTGTTGTCCCAGGAATCAATATACCAAAAATCAGATCAAACGGATAATTAGAACACTTGAAAATTTGTTGTTAAAAAAGTAGAAAAATCAACATTTTAAAATGAATGTACGGACATTCTGGTAATGATTATAGAGTTGCTACGCTTTCTAAATCGTGCCCAACTACTACAGGAATCATCATGCAAAGTTTGAAATCGATAGGACAATTCTAACATGCCTAAATTAACGAATAAAAGCTATCTATCTCGGACGGACGTACGGACGGACGGACGTACGGACGGACGTACGGACGGACGGACGGACCGACCCTAATTATAGAAAAGCTTCGCTTTTAAAAATTTGAAGAAAGACATATCTTAAATGGAACCCAATTTTACAAATGAGATACCCTTTTTTCGAAAAACAAGGATTTCCCTTTTTTTTAGCGAAACTTGTCTATAATTAGGATATGTCCGTCCGTCCGTACCGGATAGCTCTTATCATCAATTTAAGTATGTTGTAATTGAATTCAAACTTTGTCAGAATGACCGTTCGTCTATTTAAAACATGTTGATTTGTCACTTGTTTGACAACAATTTTTTATGTGATATAATTATTCTATTTATCCGGTTTTTGGAATACTAATTCTTAGGACAAGAAAGTACAACATAAGAGCATAGCATCTCATTATCTAGTCATAACTGTCATTAATGGTGCCTGTTTTTTAAACAATGTTATACTTTTTTACTCGTACTTTGTATCTTACCGACTTATATAACAGTGCAGTGTTATGCATCCTTTTTAACATCTCTAGTACGATACAGTGGGATATAGACACTAACATAAGTTTACCTTTATATGACCATGGTCGCCTCCAGTGTAAATATATCCATTATGAAAAACACAGCTTATAATATCACAAGTGTGTAGCTCTTCTGTGCAGATTTTATCTAACATTTTACTTCAAATCTTAAATAATTTTGTCTCTCTTTTACTTGTGCGGTGATTACTTTATTTTGTTTACTTGAACTTGTTGTAAACTTAGATATTATAGAAAGAATTTATTATATGTTTTTGGCTTTTTTTATGGAGATTAAAGACAAATTATCCTGAAAGGCTTATAACATTTTAATATTTTTTTGGCAAAACCATAAGTTTTACCAGCTTGTTAACATTATTTTAGTTATTACTTTACAGTTTGACTTTTTCATAGCAGTCAATATAAAATTTAAAAGATATTCATATATGAAAATTTATTCATTACTCACATAATAACAAATTATCTTGTGTTAAAAAGAAATAATAAAAAAATATCCAATTTTAGATAACTTCACATTCAAATAACTTAAGATATTTGGGCCTTAAAATAATGATTTGTCTCGCCTAGAAAATGTAAACACATAACAAGAAAATACTACTAAAACATTCTCGATTCTTTCATTTTATACCCAGAGACACTAATAGATATAACAGAATAGATATACATTGGGCTTACTGTATACTAATATATGATCACATATCTCTTTAATATTTTTATTAAGCAAAGATAAATCTGAACTTAATTTGAAGTTATGGAAGTATTAAAGATATTTTTATAAAAGATGTAGGATGTATATTTTGTTTCTGTTTTTCTATTATTTGTCCATTGGACTGATTAATCCTTCTATCGGCTTCATTATTTTTTTTTATTATTTTACACGCCCCCCTGCCCCCCCCCCCCCCTGTTAAATATAATTATTTTAATTATATTGTTAAAGTATTTGGAATCAAATCGTAAATCTATTTTTAATATCTATTCTCAAAACTAAAAGCACTTTCGTCTTTTCTAGTTATTTCTTAAGGAATATAACTGCACATTAAGATACTAACTAAATAATAGAGTCTAATGTAATCTCACTTCAAATAACATCTGAAGACCCGAGTAATCCATATGGGCAGCGCGCCAATTTTTTCTATAGATTTTGCTTACGTTATTTCATTTTCATAATAAGTTCGAGATTTTTCCTCTGCTTTCGATTTGCTTCTAAAATTTATCTAATTATTATATACAACAGGCTAAATGTATTTAATATAAAATATCCAGGGTAGGCAGCCGCGCGTCAGCCGCCTCTAAGCCTCAGAGAATTGTCAACCTTTTACAATTTTAAAATTCAGTTGGAAGTCGAAACCTGACCCAACCATGACAATCCCTCTTTTGAAAAAAAAGTTTTTATAGCATCCAAACGGTTTAACTTGAGGTTGGTCGCGACTGACGTGCGGTTGTCGATTCCCTAAAAAAGTACATGGGCGTCATCTTAGAATTTTATTTCAATTTTGATTTCTCTTTGGAGGTTATAAATAGATGCCCTGTAAAGGAGAACAATATCGGTGGTTGGCGAGATCCTTCAATACAGACAGAAAGACATCATTTTACTTTTATATAAAGAAGATAAAATTCTACATGTGTCTAAATATTACATTTAAATCATTTAGTTAAGCAACATAATTTTTTCTATGCAAAAATGAGAAAAGGATAGGTGGGGTGTTATCCCCCCCCCCCCCTTTCCATTCTCACCAGATTGTCTTAGACAAACATCATAATTTTATGGAGAGTTCATTCCTTCCATTGCATAAAAATAAAATAAACGGAATACACTATTTCTTCTTTTTTTCTCGAAAAAAATCACGAAACCTATTGTTCATTTAATAAATTATCACTCCTGACATTTCAGTGCAGCTATTCTTTGAATAGAACAGCGTTTATCATTCGTCTTGATTGATGGGACGTATCTCTCCCTTTTATCTTAGCCTCTGATATAGATAGAGGCCTAAAAAAGTTTATGTGTTTCCCTGTCTTATAAAAAAAAACCATTTTAACACTTTATACGAAGAGGTAAGGAATATGAAAATAACCTAAAACCATTCCAAGACTTAAATCTAAAAAATTAGATAGCCTAAAACTATGTAAGAACCCGGGTAAAGCTTCTATAAAATTGAGTAGTCTATAAGTTTAGCATTTATCGTAATCTTAAGCTACAGACAAAAAGGGTTGTGGGGAAAAAGGTGGGTCCGGCTTTCTGGCATATCTCAAATTTGGCGAACTTAAAACTTTGCAACGCCTAGATAGAAATTATTTTTTTCTATTTAGAATATTTACATTCTATATTTAAATGCACTAAAAATTATTAAAGGATTATTATTTTGTATATCAAAAACATTAATTTGATTTTAAAAATTAGCGGTTGTATCGGAGACAACTTCGCAGGAAACTAAATAACATTCGTGTTACATCTAGGATTACTTTAGAGTTTAAGTTTTAGTAGCGAATTTACTCTATGTTTAACCCTAAACAGTCGTTACCCTTTCTGGACCTTAATAGGTTTGGGGGGGGGGGGGCGTTGAAGTTCCCCCCTATTAAACAAACATCGTGTTATTTTCTTATGAGGATGGCTAAATATTCTTTTTAAAAGCAAAGCTTTTCTATAATTAGGGTCGGTCCGTCCGTCCGTCCGTAACGGATAGCTTTTTTCGTTAATTTAGGCATGTTAGAATTGTCCTATCAATTTCAAATTTTGAATGGTAATTCCTTTAATAGTTAGGTACGATTTAGAAAGCGTAGCAACTCTATAACCATTACCAAAATGTCCGTACGTCCATTTTAAACATGTTGATTTTTTTACTTTTTTAACAACATTTTTTTTGTGATCTAATCATCCGATTGATCTGATTTTTGGTGTATTAATTCCTGGGACAACAAACTATAATGTTATAAGCGAAGCAACTCTATAATCAAGTCCTAAAAATATAAGTATGTCCATAAACATTATCCTGTATTAAGCAGTTTTTTAACAAATTAAATGTTGACAAAGAATTTTAGCCTTCTATCTTAAATGGCAGCTTAGAAAATCACATTTTCCCAAAAGTATTATTGTGTGACAGACTGATGGACTGATGGACAGACTGACAGACAGATGGACAGACATCTCAATATCTCTAAAATTAAGCTCAGAGCCTAAAGTTTTAATGTTTGTGGGGTCTTTTGCTCAACTAGCTCCTAAAAGGAAATTCCCAATATGAATTCTGTATTGATTACTTAGTACGGTTATGTTAAGAAAGTTTTCTGCAAAAAATCATCCCAATATTTCTAAAAATAAGCTCAGAACTTAATTTTTTAGTGTTTGGGGGTCTTATGCTCCACTAGCCCCTAGAAGGAAAGTCTCAAAATGAAATCTGTAATGATTACTTAATTGGTTATGTTAAGAAAGTTTTCTGGAAAAAAAATCATCTCAATATCTTTAAAAATAAGCTCAGATTTAAAATGTTAGTGTTTGGGGGGTCTTTTGCTCCAATAGCCTCTAGAGGGAAAGTTCCAAAATGAAATCTATAATGATTACTTAGTACGGTTATGTTAAAAGGTTTACTACAAAAAAAATCATCTCAATATCTTTAAAAATAAGCTCAGAACCTAAATTTCAGTGTTTTGGGGTCTTTTGCTCCACTAGCCCCTAGAAGGAATGTTCTAAAATGAAATCTGTAATGATTACTTAGTTTGGTTATGTTAAAAAAGTTTTCTGAAAAAAAAATCATATCAATATCTTTAAAAATAAGCTTAGAACTAAAATTTCTACTGTTTGGGAGTCTTTTGCTCCACTAGCCCCTAGAGGGAAAGTCTCAAAATGAAATCTGTAATGTTTACTTAGTTTGGTTATGTTAAAAAAGTTTTCTGGAAAAAAAAATCATCTCAATATCTCTAAAAATAAGCTCAGAACCTAAATTTTTAGTGTTTGGGGGGTTCTTTTGCCACACTAGCCCCAAGAGGGAAAGTCACAAAATTAAATTTTTAAAGTTTTATGGGTAGATCCAGCCATGTAAGAGAGCTTACAAAAAGAATTAGGTTGATAACTAGAAAAACAAGCCAGGGCAAAATTTGCTATTGAATTTCATTTCCTATAAGAGTACTAACTTCCCCCCTCCCCCCTTATTTCATTTTTTTTGCCAGCCGCTAAATATTAAAACTGCTTTAGAGCGGCCAATTCTAAAGCTATGATAACCAAATTTTAGGATGAACTCTTAGTTTACATAACAAAAAAATATTTTTCTGACCATCGCCGAAAAACGGCAAATAACGGAAACCGCCATTTTCGGCGTTTACGGCGGTTGCCGACGCCAATTAAGTTTTTTATATGTTTATGATTACAGTAATAGACTACATACAAAATTGGCTGGTCTATAGCTGTTTTGCTCCACTAGCCCCTAGAGGGAAAGTCCCAGGATGAAATCTGTAAGTGTACAAACTCCCACCTTAAATTTTTTTATGGAATATGGATATGATTATACATGAATTATAATAAAATTAACAAAATTTACCTATTATTGCCCTTTGGCGCATATCTTATTACAGACTTCCTCATTTGGCAACATCCATATAAGAAAACCTCTGAAATGTAGGACAAACGAACATAAACACTTGTAGCGTATCAGAACTTAATAAGAAGAATACTAAACACAGGTCTAAAAAAAATTTGAAGTAAAGTAAATTTGTTGCAATCTTCTTTAATACAGGAGAATTTTTAAGGACATTTTCAACTTATTTATAGAGATCATTTGCTTATAACAATGTACCTTGTTGTAATAGGAATCAGAATCCCAAAAATTTGCTGAATAAATAAAAAATCATCATGTTTTAGATGTACTTTCTAGTAACAATTATAAAGTTGCTACAATTCAAAAACCATACTTAATTATTATAGGAATCATTATACAAAGTTTGAAATTAATAGGACAATTCTAACCTGTTTAATTTAACCAGAAGAGCTAACTCTGCCAGAATAATAAACTTACATACAGACAGACAGACTTTAATTATATAAAAGCTTTGCTTTTAAAAAGCTGATATGAATTTACTCACTAACAGAATAATACTGATTAATTTTCCAATATTTTTCTCAACCAGAGTACACTTGAACAGAATATATTTGTTTTATTTTTGAATCTTTAACCATTTGAGGGTGAGGAGAAAGTTGAATGGCAGGAAAATGTTGGCAAATAAACTAATTTTTAAAAGCAAATCTACACTGCAACTCACTTTGTTTTTTCTCCCTGTTAATCTATCACTCTGTTTGAAATCCTATAAGGAAAATACCTAAAAAATATAAAAAATTAAAAATAAATGTAGTAAAAAAGTTACATTAACCCTTTACAGTCGGGCCCCTTGCCGCACCTTAATTGGTCAGGGGGGGGGGGCGTTCAACGCCCCCCTTATTATCTCAGTTCCTGTCAGAGCTAGAGGGCTAATTTTTTTTGTGCAAGTCCCCTGTTTGATAATGAATTTCCGACCTTTTATAAGTCTAAGTCAATTTTCGCTTCCTTCACCCTTTTATTTAACAACCTTTGTTTTTAGGTCTTTTTTTACTTAAAAATTTCAAACGGCTGTAATTTTCTTATTTTTGAAGCTAGAAGAAAATTTTTTTTCCAGAAAATGTTTATCTTTATGTAAATTTTACATTAGAAATATCAAAATATAAATTTCTGCGGCCGCAGCTGTACTTGGCAGCTGCAAGCCGTTGCAGTCGGCGGTCGGCGGAAAAACGGCGGATCTTCATGAAATTTTAATATGTAATGTAGACATGTAAGAAAAGCATAAGTTTAAAATTTGAAGTCTCTAAGTAAACAATTGCGGCCACAGGAGCCTTTTAAAGATTTCTGGAGACCTGCTCTTTACCTGGATGACCCTGCCAGGTTTGCTGGCATCCTGTGCCCGCAAGGATGGAGATATTCAAAAAATTCCAACTCTCAGTTATGTGTCATACCCATACTTAAAAAGTCACGCAGTTTGGGCTCTTTATCTTTCACACACAGAAAATGAGATAGAAAAAACAGGATGGAAAAAATGAAAAATGAGATAGAAAAAACAGGATAGAAAAAAAACGCCCCCACCCCCAGACCGTTAAGGGTTGACAGACATCTAAATTATTGATAAAATTCGCCAACAATTTCAAGATCCATATTTCAACTCCATTTATCCCTGCAAACATAATTTACATTGATGCGAATACATTCAAACACATGCGACGCATGTGAATTAATTGATACTTTATCTAAAGTCGCTTGTAATAAAAGATTTAAATATTCTATGTATATAAAATACATTAATATACAGATTTTTTCTTGTTTAAATTTTAATTATTGGTGGTGTTTAAACCACTTTTTTGAACAACGCCCCCATAAAACGTTTCCATGTATAAATTGAAGAAAAGTACTTTAAGCTATTAAGTACATTGATAAAGTATTTTTTTTCTTCATAGTATTTAAATTAATTTTTGAAACAAACTTAGAAAAAAAGCTTTTGAGATTTTAATAATCATTAATTAATTCTTTAAAAAAAAAATTAATTTAAATATCTGAAAATTTGCCGTTAGTTCTTAGTTGGTATAAAATAAAATAATTTAGAGTAGCGGGGCTACTCTATTACTATTAATATTACAGAAATTTTAAATGAGTAGTAAGTAAATATCATAATATTAGCACCAGTTTTGTTAGCTCAGGCATTTGGAACCTTGTTTTCACTTATTATCCACGGAAAGATGTCTATAATACGATGTGGTAAATTACTCAGCTAAATTTATTTAGGATCTACAATATTTTGATATACATGATACAAAATATATTTTTTTTATTTAATGAAAAAAATATATTTCTTTTATTTCATGAAAAAAACATTTTCTACTTTTCATCCCTTTTGTCCTTGTTAACTTTGTACAGCAGAGAAAGAGTGGGCAATGACAATAGTCCCCAAAGCTTTAAATAACGTTTTCTTATTTATTAGCTTAACAATTTTGGGGATTGAGTCAATTTGAATTGGTTGCATCAACACTTTTGTTCACACTTTTTAACCACAAATTTTAATCTACATAAGGGGTTATTCTAAGTATCATCATCGGGGATGTATATTAATTTATCAGCCATTGTCTTATCCCTTTAGATCCATTACACTCACTACTGTATACCCCTTCTAATTTAATTTGCTTTTGTGTATTGATAAAACAATATGCTTACGTGATAATATGCGGAAATGACCGCACACCGTTGAATTGGTCTTTTCCCCCCCAACTAATTTGTTTCACTACGCCTCCCACTGTATAAAAGTAGTCAGTAAATAAGAACGATAAATCATGAGATATTTGATCATGCACCTCATGCGTGGACCCACCATATTCCCCACAACCACAAAAAGCACTTACTACTTTTTATAATAGGATGAAAACCTTATGTTTCTCAAGGAATTTAAACGGACAAACCAACAAATACGTATTATGAAGAATGGTATTGCTCCTAAAAATAAGTTTTATTAATTTGACTGAAATTTCATTTAATCCAGTTTAATCTTTTCTAGTGGACAACAGTTGGATTATAACCAGGGATATATCCATAGGACAATGGGCGATAAATTATTCTTCTCCTGAAATATATAAATATCATTCTAATAAAGTGGGTTTGTAAAAAGTTAAAAGCTTTTATATAGTGATTGTAATCTTTGAACGCTTTTAACGTTAATATCACATCACTGTTGATCGCTTTAGTAACATTTCTATAATTCGAAATATTCGTCTGTCCATCTGTCTGATTTTTGTACTTTGTTGCTAATGGCTCTTGTTATCCTTGTTGACATTCCTGTTTATTTCTACGTTACCCCTTTCTTTTCGATTTTTAAATTATCTTTAACCTCGTTTACCCTTTTTTGTGTTTGTCTGTCCTACTGTTTTGTAATGCTCGGGTGGTATATTGTCTATATACAAAGTAAAATGATGTCGTCCGTCTGTCTGTCTGTCTGTCCGTCCTTCTGTCGCGAAGCCGCAAAATTTTATATAAAGAATTAAAAAATATTGGTCTATTTTTCTGTTTACTCATTTTTCTTTCTCTAACTCCCTCAATAATTGACCGTACATTTTGATTTGAATTTAGAATAGCTTCGCTAATATTGGACGTAGCCGGCCTTTGATATCTTTCCCATATCATCCACATTTCCTTTTTAATTTTTTCTTTTATACATTAGCATGTTGTTTTGACCAGTCTTATTGTGTATGCAACCGGAGAGAGAGGGGGAAATGGGGTGTTTATTATACAAGTCCCCAAAGTTTTATAATAACTTTTTCATATTCGTTAGCTTAACAACTTTTTGGACTTTGGTGAGTTTTAATTGGTTACTTCATTAAGTTGAGTGTTTAACGTTTTGCCCACTTATTTTAATCAACAGAAGGGATAATTTTGTGTATCATCATTAAGGATGTACATGAATTATCTGCCATTGTATTGTATACCTTTATATCCCTGGTATATAAGGTTAAGATTACAATTTACATGTAGTGTAAAAAGAGTTTGCCTCAAAGCACTAAAGTGGGCTGAACTTTTGAGTACAATAAATACAATTAATTAAAACTTTTTAAAGCCAAGCTTATTTAAAAGCTCTTATTGTTAATTTTATAATGTTAGAATTATCAATTTCAAACCTGACACTATGATACCTTTAAAAATCTAAGACTATCTAGCAATTAAAATGCTCAATAATCAAATATTGGAGCTTCGTAAATGTTCAAAAAGCTTTTATCTTACTTTGGTTTAAAGATTTTTTTAAAAATTAAGGTTTTCATGTGTTTTCCTATGTTACTTTAAGCGATACTAGTGGCTACACCTCTAGCAGCATCTATAGACAGTGGACACTTAAGGTGGGGTAAAGTTTCCCCCCCCCCCCTCCAATTTTCATTTTGAGTTTTAAAATGAAAAAAGTAGGAGGGTGAAGATATCTTCTCCCAAAACAGATAAAAAACCTTCCTGGATCTATAAGAAGCTTCACTGTATATGAGAACTTTATTTGTTCAGCGGTTAGCGATATTTTTTAGATGTCTGAATACTTGCTTCGCTACTTATAAACATAATTGTCCTATTTAGTTACACGATATCTGCGCTACAAATCTTACAGCGTACAGATATATCAATACAGCGCACGTATATTTGATAAAAACAGATTCTTTTTGAATGTACCATCACAAATAAAGGAATAGTCTTTCTCGTATTCATTCGAATCCGGTGGATAGGAACCGGTTCTCATCCATACGAAAAAAACTATGTCTAGCATCGTATTATAAACCGCTTTCTACGAATATAAAAATGTACAATCATAAGATTAAAACCAGTTTTTTTAGCCCGTGCCTTTGGTACCTCGGGGCTAAAAAAATGGTTTTAATCTTATGATTGTACATTCTATATCTGCGAAAAGCTGTTTATAATACGATGCGAGAAATAACTATTCCAGTATGGCTTAGAAACCGATTAATATCCGTTGGATTAGGACTGGTTCTCATCCAAACTGCCAAACTGTAAAGTTATGTCTAGTATCGTATTATACCCTTTCGTATCTCGGAGCTAAAAAAATTGTTTAATCCTATGATAGTACATATTTATATCATCAGAAATCTGTTTATAATACGATTAATGACTATTCCATTATGGGCTCGAAACCGCTTAACATCCGCTTAATTAGAACCGGTTCTTCGCTCAACTGAAAAATCATATATAGCCCGGAAAATTGTTTATGATACGCTGGAATAAAAAAAAACTATTCTATCATCATTTTATTGTAGTGATTTTACTTCAGACAGACACAGAAACTTTGCAACAGATTTTAATGGACGATTTGCGATCCACGAGCACTCTTGTAAATTCAACATTCTTTAAAATTTTCTATTCATATGTAAATCTTCCAAGAATGCCTAATTTTTGTGTTTATCAACAACCTTTTAAACCCTAAAAAGTAGCAATGTTTTTTGTCCCTAGCTGCCTGCAGCTATGGAATTTGATCAAAAGTGTGGCAAAAAAGTAATCATTGTAGTATATGGATTGATAGGGCTTTTAGCTTTGCTACTTTTTGTCTCGTATTTGATTTAATGTATTGTTTCTTTTCTTATCAAAACGAATCAATGTTTTATTTATTCAAATTGCTTATTTAATATCAACAAGTGACTATAATATTTTTACTATAACATGGCGTTTTGATAGATGCAGGTGTTGTTATTAACCATATAATTACAATTTAAATACATCCCCAACGATGCTAAACAAAATTACTCCTTTTTAGATAACAAAAATGTCTAAGAAAAATTTGATTCTGATTATTTGAAAGTTAAAAATGTATCTTAAATTGTATGTATTATCCAAAGTGTATTAATTTATTTAAACTTAATATATTCATGTTAATGATATTTTATAAATAAAAGCTTTTGTGTGTTATCGCTTCCACATATAATCACATCTGCAAATGTAGTAATTAGCTGAAATTGCAAAGATTTGGAGTTTTAATAGGATAAGAGTCAAGCAAAGATATATACAATATACATATATATAATAATTGTGCTGTATTAATAGTTCTAGGGCTCGTTAAAAATGTGATCATTATGTCGTAAGTGAAGACACGAGATAAACTTATTCTGTTAGATTCAATGACCTTTTAAGTGATTGGCATCACATTAGTTAATTATTAGACAAATTATTTGTAGAATAGATATAAAACATGTTTGTCTGTCGGTGTGTGAGTGTGGCCGTAGGAATTGACAGATCTAGTCCGATTCGATTCTCCTAAATCTATGTCCCATGGAGGTTATTATTAGATCTAACTAAAGAACAACTTGTGGGTTTCACTGATAGTGCATAGTCGAGCACAGAAACCATCGTCTCCTATTTTGAAATTAAATAAAAGTAAGTGTAGATGGAGGGGCGGGGGGTAGTTTTTCATTTGTTAGTTCTCCTTTAGTTTAGGTTATATTAGGTACAACGTAGCCCCACAGGGTTAGATCACTGCAGGTATAGGCACGGGGTTATGGACTCCTATAGAGAAAAAAATTAATATCCCCTTATTTTTAATACATAAAAAATACGGGTGGGGGAACAGCAACAACACATTATTTGCATCTTGAGAAAATATTGTCTTATTACCGTTGTGTTTATGAATTAACTTTAAGGATTACTCTAATATAACTCTATGTAGTAACCAAAGTCTTATTTCTTCTTCCCCTTAGGGAATTTTAACTCCCCATGTAACATACTCATTTATTTCACAGATATGAGGGATATGTCGTCTTAAATTTACTCAACTGTTCATTAAGTTAAAATTTCACAACCTAAAAGGAAAATTCATAAATAAAACCTAAAACCAACTAAGGACCTATGTGAGGCCTCCCTTAAAAAGAGAATTTAATCAGCACATTGGTTAGCGATATCGTTACGGTTAGGGGACAAGTTTATTCAAGTTTCTTTTTATACAAACCTTTTAAAATTGGACTTAAAGTTGATTTTTTCATGTAAAATAATTTAACTTGTGATTGCTATTTACAAAAATAATATATCCTTTTTCCGTGAGGCGCGTATCATTTACGTAAATGGTCGTAAGCAACATATTTAACAGTTAGGGAGTTGAATCCATATTTATAGAAGCAAGAATATAATCTATGATTATGGTTTTGACCCTCTAAAACTGTAATCTACCTTTCCACTTTCCCCTCTCTTGGTAAAGATATCTTCAACGCCGATACGATTTTTGAAATGTAAGATTCTACTTTCCCCTCTCTTGGTGAAGATATCTTCAACACCGATACGATTTTTGACATTTAAGATTCTACTTTCCCCTCTCTTGGTGAAGATATCTTCACCAAGAGAGGGGAAAGTGGAAGGGTAGATTGCAGTTTTAGAGGGTCCAAACCATAATCATAGATTATATTTCTGCTTCTATAAAAATCGATTCAACTCCCTAACTATTTAAGTAGATGGATTATTTTCACGGATACAAGGAAAGCACAATAGAAGATTAAATATATTGATTAATTTAAAATTTACTATCGCATTTAAAATAAAAGTTGAGTTTTTCCATTGAGATTTCGCTAATCAATGAACTAAATGAGTTTTACAATAGAGGAAAGTAGCACACAGGTTTTAGGATAGTTTTAGGCAAATTTTTTTCTAGATATAAGAAGGTTTAAGATATTTTCTGGCCCTCTCATATTCTCGTTCAAACACAGAGCCCCTAAATGCTATTGGCAAAGTCAAGTTCATATCTCTACTTAAATTTCCTCTCTATTTTTATCGTAGCGGCTACGCCCCTAGAGGCCTCTATGGGCACATGAGGAGGGGAGAGTTGAATTTGATAACACATTTTTTTATTAAAAAGACTTTTTTTTTGGGGGGGGGAGGGGGAGATTTTATTTCTAGGGGCGATTGCTCTTGGGATTTCTCCCTGAAAATAGTTATAAACCATCCAAGGACTTATGAGAAGCTAACCTGTAAATTAGAACCATATTAGTTCAGAGGTTCAGTGCAAGATTCTTCGATATCAACAGAAAAACAGACAGATACACAAACATCCTTTTACTTTATTATAAGGATTCAATAAGGTGTTAAGTTAAAATTTATGAGCTATTGACCTATCATTGTATCCCAGGGTAATATACACATTCAAGCAACAAAATTTCCACCTCATAAATGGTAAAACTCAGGGGGGAAGGGAGGGAACATTGGACTATAAATTAAATTCGTCTTCAAAGTTTTAAAACACCTGCTCTTATTCGATGACTCTAAAATTTGGTACTTTTCAAAATTTTGATTGGATTGAATAAACTAGCAAAACGGAGATGGGCGATTCAGTGCTCTGTAGGCACTTTAAGGGAAAGAACACTTGAGATAAAGACATATTCAAGTTATATGATCCTGTCAAAAATGTCAACATTCTGCCTCCATTCGATAATTGTCGACAAAATTTCAGTAATAAAAGTATCATCATTGATCCTTAATAGCGACTGTAATAAGCAGTGGACATGCTGACATATTATTGAAAAAGACATAATGCTATTCTAGTGACATTTTAATCTTGACATATACAGAAGACACTGAAGGTGTACAAAATCAATCCAGATTTCTAAATATGTTTAGGCCAGCAAATGAAAGATCGTGTTTATGAACCAACCCACAATATTTTTAATCCTGTTAAATTAAAGTAGTACGCTTTTTTATTCCAGAAGTTAGCGAAGGATCTTGCTAACCTCTGGACTAATATGGGTTTCCTCTACAGTGAAGATTCTTAAAGGTCTCAAGATGGTTTTAAGCTATTTTATTTTTGTAAAAAAAAGTCTGGTTATGGTTTACCGTTTAAGGCTATGTTTCTGTCCTTTCATAACCCTTCGAAAATAGAGCCACAGCCGCTTGTGAATAATAAGATATTCTTTTAAAAAAAGAATTATTGCGTTGAAACTTATTTGGGTGGTGAAACTTATTCGGTGTGACATGACTTGTAATTTACAATACTTTCATATCTTTAAATGCGAAGTTTTTCTGCATTTTTGCCTGGGAGTCTGAACGGATAGCTTTAATTATTTCATGTTATATTCATCCATTAAGAATTCCGTAAAAAGTTACATATAATCTGAAGGAAATAAAATCTCAAATTTTTGTATGACTATTATAGTAACTTGACAAAAGCGCTTTTACTTTTTGTGTGGTAATGTTCGATAATCATAATTAATGGCGTGCAAAAAAAAATTTAAGGGGCATGTGACTTTTATAATAAATAACTTCTTGGCCTTTAAAGGGGCATTTATACCTCTACAAGAAGGACACACAGGAAGGACAAACAGGAGGGTATATTCACCTCTTACTTTACTTTGTCAGGGGTAGTAGCACACAGACAACGGAGGCGAGCAGACGTCTTCATGTTTTTCCTGTGAAGATTGATTTTTTTTTCAATCTTACCCTTACAGTCAGCTTATTGCAAACATGGGTTGAAAATGTATGGGTACCCAAACCAATTCGTGTGTTGTGAACATTTACCATCAAACAAAAAAATCTGCAATATACAACAAAAACAGTGAAGCCACCTTTTTTTGGCCTGCAAAAAAAATTCCTTCAAATAAAGCTTGTAAAATGATATTATCATCCCTCTGCCTCCTTTCATCCCCAAGATACAAGATGACCCAAGTTAACCGCTGCGCTGTACAACACACCAAACATTCACAATGGGAATTTCTAGGAACTAAACAAATTATGCTGAGGATACAGATTTGTTGGTTGCTACTCATTATTTATCCTCTCGCTACTACTCAGGCTATTGGTGTCTGCCATTAATTAAAATGAGTAAAAGGCATCCTTTATTGGATGTATTGCGTCGGGCTGCAGACGACATGTTATCGTTTCTGGCATCTTCAATTTTAATTTTCCGCCAAAATAGTATGACAGATGAAAACAGCATTGTACAAACTGTAAATAGAAACAATAGCAAAGCAATGGTTTATACATCTTCAATTAATGTTTCAATTTAGTGAAAAATTTCTGTCTAAGATATTGAGTAGAAACTGTAACAAACTGCAAAGTATAAAGATATCTGTGTATCTAATTATTATCAATCTATGTAACACTCCTAACAGTTGAATATTATTGATGTTTTATCATTATTGTTGTGTTTATATTATTCACCTGTTCTATCTATTTGCATTATATGTGCTATCATGTTTTTAACTATATTATAACATTGTGTCCACAGTTTGTCCACTGTGAGTTTCTATCTATAGACAATGAGAACGTTATTAAATGACATATATCATTAACTTTTAACATGTATGTATAACTTCTCGGCGTTACTAACCCCTTAGCTATTTAATATTTGGTGTTGTATTAAATAACTATTAATTATTGCACAGTAATTTTATGTTTATGTAGAATGTTCATGATTTTTATTTTAATATGTATGATATTTTTTGCAAAAGTTGAAATATATCATTTTAAAACAAAACTTTGTCAGGGGTCAGCCATTTCTAACTATATGCACCCCGGAATAAGGTATAGCCAACAAGCGAAACAAATTTGAAAGGATATTTTGGAGGCAGATAAAAAGGTAGTCAATTCTACTATGTGTCGCCCCCCAGCGACAACTGAACATCGAATTAATTTGTTGTAGATTAGCTTTTCAACTAAAAATATGAAAAATAAATACATTAAAGAATAATTATAAAACTACATTAAATACATAATTTATTCAAATAATCATCAAAAGTTACACATAATTATAATAATGAAAAAATAATAATGGCAAAGTGTTAAGTTTTATGTAAGAGGTATGGACTAATTACATAACATGATGTTTATTACAAAATTTGTAGCAGCCGCGCCCCTTGGGGCATCTAAAAAAACTTTAAAGATGGGATAAGAGCCACAATTCTAAATTTAGTTTTTAAAAGTTTTAAAAAATTCTATGGCTGTTTTATATTGAGAAGGTGGAAGTGCCCTTCTTTAAAATAGATAAAACTCTTCCCAAGATCTTTGAGTAGATTCACTTTAAAGGAGAACCATATTGATCCAGCGACACACCGACGAACAATGAGACAAACAGATATACATCATATTACTTTTATACAAGGATTAAGTCACATAATATGAATAAATGATAAATATAAATAAATAAAAACCCTCAGTACATTATTGTTGTAGTTTATGAAGTAAAATAACGAAGCTCAAAGGGTGGGGATATAAAAAGTAATATGTTATAACATTTGTAAAATTATTTTAGATGCATAACATAATAATAATCTAACTACAATTTTCTTCTTTACTTTTACAAACTCGAATATTTTAATTAGTTATTTTACATAGTTTATAAATACAAATAAATTAGGTAAATTATAACTGTATTCTGTATCAATAAATAAAGGGGTTTTACAGTGATGTTATTAAAATCATTTTAAATTATGTTGGGGTGTGCAAAGGTATTTTTAAGGGAGCGTGGGTTTCTTGTAACGTATATCACTTTTTCACTTTTTTTTTATTTTCATTTTTGCTTAGTATATCACTATTTCACTTGATCAAACAATATTTGTATTCAAATAACAGCAAAGCCTTGAATTTTGAACATAATTTTAATTCCTCAATGGTAAGCATTAACAATTTGAACATTTTATTTGTATTTTTGTAATACAAGTGTAATATGTTGGTATGTCTGTACTTATCTAGAATGGGTTTTGAATGGTAAAGGCATGACGAAACCAAAAATGACTAGAAAACACTTTTCATTTGAATAATATTTAAAATATACTAAGTTTAGTTTTACTTGAAGCTATTTTACTATTAAAATAAATTGTTTATTATTATTGGATAAAATGTTCAAATTTTTAGTGGTTAACAATTATGTGCCTTTAATTTTACATTAAACTTGTATTGTATATACTTTAACTGTGTTTTATTTTATTGGGGTATTGTCTATTTGTGTTTGTATGTATGTTTGTAAACCCGCTATATACATATTAATTTAAATACTTTACATTGATTTTCATAAAATAAATTATAATAACATATGCTTCGCTCCTAGCATCTAGGGGGAGGAAGGGCAGTAACAAAGCCTAAAACCATCCATAGACTTGAAAATAATTAACGACTTTAGATAATGTTATTCTAAAACTACTTTTAAATGTAATAATAATGCCCTTTCCCATACAAAATATTATAATTTAATCAAGGAATAAGAATTTGTATCATATTTTTGATGGTTTTAATGTAATTGTTATTGAATTGTTATTAATTGTTGGATCATCATCTTTCCGTTTTCATATCTTTCATTTCATGAACTTCAACCTAAAATAAATCTTTCATTTAAATCTTATAGTAAAGTAACTGGATGTCTGTCTGTCTGTACTGAAGTATCCAGCAAACCGCTGCACCGATATGGTTCTTCTTGACAGGTAGAACGCGTAGCCACTAGTATGTATTAAAACAAGGATGACAAAATCTGTAATAGCGAAGCTTATTATTGAAAAGCATAGGGCCATTTCCTCACTAGTATCAGGGGCTATTAACCGCCAAGTTTGATGGCATCTTGATGGCGGAATGGTGAAATCCCAAATTACTACATGTGTTTACTAACTTCAAGAAATCAATTAGATACAGCCATCAACCCCCCCCCCCCCCCCCCCACCACAACATTGTTTAATCATATTTAATCAAATATCAAGTTTTAAATATGTATAGTGTAATTGTAACGACTCTAAGAAGTAAAGATATATATACCTTTTCAATTTGTTTTGCTGTCTCAACGAACAAATTCTCCCGCGACTGGTTACTCTCCAGCACCGCAATCCGCAGCTTGTCCCGCGACTGCATCCGTTTGGCGGCCTCGTGCGGGTGCAGGGCATTGTTGTTATTCTCGATACCTCCCTCTCCGGCCTCTGCATCGCTCTCCGTTCCGTTGGGGTCGTTGGAGGACTGGGTGCGCAGCCGACGGTTGTAGTTGCTGTACGTTCGCATCACTGCTTTGGGCGAGTCAGGCACTTCCAGCTCATTTGACATAGCCCTGAAATATTATAGATAGATAGACATATTATATAGGTCTATAGATAGATAGATAGAAATGTTAAAAATCTACACAACGGCAAAATCCGTGGTACTTCTAATGTATGTAGTTCGCAATTAACAAAGCACCAAATTCTGTACAATGAATTGACTGCTATTGTTATAACATGATAAATAGTTTAATTTAATGTATTAGTTATTTATACAACATACATAGATAGATATGTTTTATATTTCCTTATGTAGTTGCACAACCTTATAAGTCAAGCTTTTCATTTCAAATGACAAATTTAATTAAATATATAAAAGTTGTCATTTCATATTTTTATCGAAATTTAATATAAAATTGCCTACAGTACAGTTTATCTTTGATTAATTAAATTAGCTGCAAATTACAGCACTATAATATCATATCATACCAAATTTTATGGATTGCCTTTATAAAGTTAAGTAGCAAAGCTAGTCGTTAGTTCATTTTCTCTGTACGTTTTTGTATGTCAGTTCGTAACGGTATGGATTTTCTCGGATGTGGTAGATTTCTGATTTTGTTAAGAAACTCCCTACCAAAGATCATCTGAATACAATTTACTTGGTCCGTTGGTCTTGCTACAGAAGACAAATATATCTTATTATATGCTATTTGTCTATATCGAAGGATCTAACTAACCGCTGAACCGACATGGTTTTCCTTAACTGTGAAGCTTCTTATAGGTTCCAGTAAAGGTATTTAACTATTTTGGAAAACAATTTCTCCACTCTCCCGATAAAAAATTATTCATAAAATCTTTCTCTCTTCTTTTTTTATACTGAACATCTACTCTATAACTCACTTTGACCTTCCATTAAATTTTGTTCCTCGCTACGTATTTATATTTTCATCCTTGTTTCAGCAATAATTCCTGTGATCCATTTGAAAATTTGGTTTGCTATATTTGTGATGGCCAGGCAAAATATAAGAGAATATTTTTGCTACATTGTGCTCTTGGATAAAACTTTTCTATAAAGTAGTAGGTTTTCTTGTTTCTTTGTTTAATAGGATTTTACTAACTTATTTAATAATAAGCTTCACATTGCCCTAGAGATGGTTTTAGGCTATTTAATTTATAGTTTAAAGAGTTAGAAAGGTATCATCTTAATCAGTTAGATATTTCATTTTATATTACAAATTCAGTGACCCAAAAAAAAATCCAAAAATAATTAAATTTGATGTAAAATTTTACATTGTATGTAATTAATTTTATTGTTATAGAGCTAATTTATGAACATTTCATGTTGCCAAATAATATTGAAAATCAACAGACTATTGACCTTGTGGTCAAAGCAACCGTTACAGGACTCGGCAGCTGCAGTTTACATTTTTAAAGTATATGCGACAACATCAATTGCTGTGTTAGGCTTAAAGTTGCACATTTATTTAATAATTTAATAATCTATAATACAAAGTAGAATGATGTCTGCCTGCCCGTCCGTCTGTCTGTCTGTCCGTCTGTCCCTTAAGATCTCGGTAACCACTAAACCGATCGGATTCTACTCTACAGGGAATATACCTACTGGTCCTGTGGTGGTTTTAGGCTATTTTCTTGGGGGGGTGGGACACCCCCAACCCCCCAAAA
Organism: Acartia tonsa; assembly: GCF_053477335.1. Lineage (NCBI taxonomy): Eukaryota > Metazoa > Arthropoda > Copepoda > Calanoida > Acartiidae > Acartia > Acartia tonsa. The sequence goes on along the minus strand of NC_137264.1, from coordinate 42,955,658 downwards.
AACAAAAATCCCCCCATAATTTTTATTTAAATTATTTAAAATAGTGGTGGAGTTGGGGTTTTCCAGGTAATAAAAGATGTAATACCTCTTGGGGCAAAGCCCCTAGAGGCTAGGGGCGAAGCCACTAGTAATTTACGATTAAAAATAAAATAACATCACGATAATTCCTAATTTGACCAAAATTGCAACCAATATCAAATTTGCAGATCGTGATTTTATCCGTAACCAAAATTTGCATCGAACAATAAAGTATTAAATTAATTTGCCTCCCCTCCCCTTTATCTCTCTCTCTCTTACCTCTCTCATTATCTGTCTTTCTCTCTTTCTCTTCTTAATACCTTCCCCTTCCTGCGTTCTTGTCTTTTAAAGATTTTTTTTAACACAATTAAGAAACGGAGGGGGTGTTACTTTGTCAGCGTTTTATTATAACGACTTAACTTTTTAAATAGCAAAAAATCTAATTTATTGAAAACGAAAAAAATATCTTTAAATTAAACTATTGGTAGCATTATTTTAGGCATTTTTTGCCCTTGTCTTTATAATCGGTGTCTTAACGTGCAATAATGCTTATATTTGGTAGATTTTAAAAATATTCTCCAAACCTTCTATCCGTATTGCTCCTTGTGTTGCCTTGTAGGCCTAATAATAATCTATGTGGTATTGTTTTACACTTTTTGCTAATTTAGCCACTCTGTAAATAATTTTATTTTGTTATATTTTGATTAAATTGCAATATCTTATTTAAAACTAAATAATTATTATACCTATAGTTAAAACAAAATAAAAGGTTTAAAATCAAATCAATCTTTGGTATTATACTCTTAGAAATATTCTTTTTTATTTTAAAAATTTGTATAACCCTCCCTTCCACCTCCCGACATAACTATGAACTCTGGCCGCGGCGCTCGGCACCCTTGCCTGCCTAGCCGCAGCGCTCGGCTCCCTAGCCTAAAACCTAACCTAACCTAAAATAGTTGTTCTGTCGGGGGGGGGGGGGGTAGGGGGTAAAGGATGAAGGATGAAGATGATTAAAGTCCATCCACAGATTATGACGTCATGCGATAGAATAACCAATGAGAGGCCAGCATAGATTTCACCATTGGTCAATTACAATTACAGTGTATACTGGCCTCTCATTGGCTATTCTATCGTATGACGTCATAATCTGTGTTATCTGTGTTGGAAATGTGTTATCTTGTTTTGACCATATTTCAAGATTTGAGAATGTAATAAGGATTAAAATAATCTTGTACCAATTAAAATACCAAGCCAAAATAAATTATAAAATTACAGGCAAGGTTCTAAATGAAGACCAACAAGTACAGTTAAGTTCAAATGCAGCAATGACACAAGCTTAATTTATAGACAATAATTATCTATCTACTTTATTTATTAATTTCAACTATATAAAAGTTAAAAATTGTATTCTTTGGCATTACTTATTAGTAAATAATTGTCAATTTAACTTTGTGTGATAGCTATTATCCCCTTTCTATGTCTTTCTTTTTTGGCTTGCTATTGCTGCACTACTCATAGAGGCTTTTTATAATTATAATCTCTCGTGATTAAAGTCATTGAGATTATCTTTCTTTATCTAACAAAAAAAATGTTTCAAATATGCTTCAATCCTATCTTATATTTATAAAGGAAAGCAAGACCGAAACGATCATGAATGCGTAAATGTATAAATTTAAAAGAGAGACAGACAGATAGAATAGAATTTTAAAAAGTATGTTTCAACTTTTACATAATAACTATTATATACAGTATACACTGATATGGTCTAAGAAACTATTCAACTATTTCCAAATTTAAGAAATAAGAAAATACCAAAGATCTTAAGGAATTAAACGATGTACCATAAAGAATTAAAAATATTACTCCTTCTGTTTATTAAAGTTGTTGGCGGAAAAGTTTGGACACTGCCGGTTTGTACAACTAAGTTTTTTGAAGCCAAAGAATAAGAGAATGTGTTTTTGAAAGCCTGAAGATCAGTATCATTAACAATCCAATGTCCCCTCCCTCCCTTAAAAATACGGAATGAGAATGATTTTCACAAAGCTTAATGAAGTCTTAGAAGAATGAAATCATTTTCTGTGAATGATAATTCTTGTGTGAGAATTATTAACACTTTATTCACTTCTATGTTTTGTTTTATACAAGAAGAGGGGGGGGGGGGGGTGGTATAGAAATCTGTAAAATACAATAACAAATTCGTCCATAAGTAGTTCAATAAAGTAAACCAAGCAATAATTTTGGTGTATTTATTGATGTAATTATTTTAAAGTTCCTGCAGTTTGTGAGATTTTCCGCTACAGATATATTACCATGCAAAATCAAAATTAGATATAGTTTTAACAAATTTGGTCTTGTTCTCATAACGATCACAAGAAAGTTCAAAATTTATGGTAGCTGCACATCTTACTAAGAATCATACTCGTAACAAGGTGGACAACATAAAAAAGTAGCGAAGCACAAAAAAATCATAAGACGAGTGATTTATAGAACAAAAAATAAGAGAAAAAAATATTTTAATAATCACAAAACCTTTACAAGTGCTTATATATATATATCTTAATGCATGACAGTCAGACTAAAGGACTGTGTAAACAACTATGTAGGCTATGATTATTTTCATATCGTATCTTCAGAGAAATTCTGCCTTCTATCTTGAATAGTAGCTGCGAAAATCAGATACTCTCCATAGCGTTACGGACTGACAGACGAACAAACAAAGCAAATAATTGCAACACATAAAATGGTCAAATACATGCAAGACCAACCAACCAACAATTTAAAAATAAAGAATGTCCCTAAGGTCTTGTACATATTTTCATTATCATTCCGTTGCCGATGTGAAGAACTTTTCTTGTTAAATTAATCATTCTTTTTGCCAGTAATATTTAAATATATTTGAATAGCCATGATTAATGATATCAAATAAATCTTGGAACTTTCCTTAAACATCACTTGGAACACTTTTGACCAACCCCCTTCTTTATATTTAAATATTTTTATTTTTTTAAAGGTTAGGTTTGGTTTAATTAGTTTTAGAAAATCCATAAAGGGCTAATGGTACGCATTGTTTAAGCATATAAAAAGTGTTTTAAAAATCGCTACAAATAAGAAATAGGGATAATAAAATGGCCGTTTATCCATTTAAAGGATTGATCCAAAATCTCATAAAGCATTTCAATGACTACATAAATAAAAAGCTATTGGTTTAGCTGTTTTTTTTTCTTTAAGTGATAACATCACAATTGCAATAGACAACCAACCCTTTGATTTTACTACTGAAAGTATTAATATTCTCCGAAAGTTAGATTCAAATTGGTCCAGTGGTTAGCAGTAACCTAAGCAGACGGAAATACAGAAGGACAAACAGACGGACAGAAAGACGGATATAAATTTGGATAAAAAGACAGTAGGTCGGACAAAAAGACAAACAGAAAGACGGAGAGACGGACATACATATGGATAAAAAGACTGTAGGTCGGACAAACAGACAAACAGAAAGACGGAGGGACGGACATACATATGGATAAAAAGACAGTAGGTCGGACAAACAGAAAGACGAAGAGACGGACATACATATGGATAAAAAGACTGTAGGTCGGACAAACAAAAAGACGGAAAGACGGACATACATATGGATAAAAAGACTGTAGGTCGGACAAACAGACAAACAGAAAGACGGAGGGACGGACATACATATGGATAAAAAGACTGTAGGTCGGACAAACAGAAAGACGGAGAGACGGACATACATATGGATAAAAAGACTGTAGGTCGGACAAACAGAAAGACGGAGAGACGGACATACAATACATATGGACAAAAAGACTTACGGTCGGACAAACAGACACACAGAAAGATGGAGAGACGTCGTTCTACTTTATAAAAAAAGTTGTGTAAAAACTCATCAAACCAAGATATAAATCTCTATTCTTAATCTTTGGTATTCGTGTGCCGTAAAGATAGTTGAAGAAATATTATAATGAATCATTGCACAGACATTTACAAGGCGTTTATTTATCATTCAAGCGGATTAATCTTACAGCATATGTCGAGTTTTTAATCTTTAATCAATATAAATTAATGGTGGCAACATATTTGATAATTATTTCGAATAAAGCTAATATCAATTTAATAATAGGAAGAAAAATTAAATTAAATATAATAAAGGTGCTTTCACTTATAATCATGAATAGACTACTGACCCCCACCCCCTTTCCTCTCTAGATTATTTTCAATCTAGCCTTTACGGGGAAGGGAAGGGCTTTTTTTTTACATATTTTATTTGGTTTAGACATGCCCATGGGTGTTTTAATTTATACGCAGTCTTCGCGTAATATCAATAGTTACAAGCACAAAGCAAAATTAGTTTTTAAGAACAAAACTTTATTTTGCAAATTCATTTTCTTTAAGTAAACGTAAAATAATGTAAACCCTAATTTAAGTTGAAATGATTTGTATGAGTAGACACTGAACTATTGTGGGGGTTTTATCCTTTACGCAACAAGATTAATTTTTTATCAAAACCAAAAGGATAGATCATTATATCGTCATAGTTATTAACTACCTAAATTTAAAATAACTTCAATAAAATAAAAAGAATCAAACTGTCTTAAAAACATAAAATCTTTTTAGTTACGCTTTTGTATAAATTGCACCCTAAAACATAAACAATAATCGAATGATAACTTGCTAATTTTATGCAGACATTACACAAATTCTATAATGCATTTAAAGAATTCCAAACTCTGGTTGTTTCCCTTAAATTGGCTAGTCGAGCACAGACCTCACACCTGATATTTTATAATAAATAAAAGACCCGCAGGTATTAGTCAATAACAAAAATATCCCTTCCAACTTATTTTTAAAAATGGAGGGTGAGGGGGAAGGTTTCGTATGACTTTTAATTTTAATATTAAAAAACTTGCAAAAAATTCAAAAGTATAACATTTTTGCGGTAAGGATAGGGCACCTCTCCTTGTGGTCGTGTCCGCCCATTTCATGCTAAAATAATTGGCAGAGCCAGTCAGGGCCTGTGTGCAAAAAACGCCTGGGCACATTTTCATAAAAGTCACTGAAAAAAGGCGTATTCAACCACTTTTCAGTTTGGGGTCTTTAATCATCACCCTAGTTAATCTTTTGTGCTGTTATTATGTCAACAAAAGAGCGAAAAGAGCAGTAGTACAATTCTAATAACAATATTGCACAGCAGCACTTGATAATATGTCAGTTATGAACACCTTAACTAAATACCATAAACGACATAAAGCATTATGAACACAATGTTTAGAGGTTTAGCTGGGAATTTTGTATTTGTCTATCTAATTCTGTTATTTAATAAAAAGCTTCATCTTGGAATTAGTAATGTTAAAGTCAGCTAAAATTCTGAAGAAAAATGTTTAGAATTGCAAAGCTTCTCTATCATTAACGTTATTTATCCATCGTCCAGTCCGTCAGTCAGCTCAATTTTGCTATACTTCTGACCAATAAACACATATTCATTGACTTAATGTCCGCCTTCTGTCTATTGTAATAAGTAATTTTTTGCAGTATGAGTTTCGTTAAATGTGTAAATATGGACATTGTTATCCTTGTTTATTTAAAAAACGTTAAAAACTATTTTTGAAGAACAATCTATTAAGATATATAACGGTGTAAATGGCTTCAGTTTTCTTGATGAATACTATTTAAAGCATAAAATATTGCTATATATTTAAGCTTATTTTGATAAAGCCTCATCATTTGCCAAAAAACTACAGCGTGCTTATACCTAAATACGCCTACATTATTATAATTAATCGGGGATCTTAAGGGATAAGACAATGGAACATAAATTGATATACATATCCATTAATACACAAAATTATCCTTTCTACTTAAACTTATTGGTAAAAAAGTTTGGACCCTATCAGTAGATATAAATCAATCAAAATTTAATGAAAATACTGGAAGTTTTGCAACCAACAAATAAGAAAACGTGGTTTTAAATTTTACTGAAACAATTGCAATGATAAAATATTGTATATAAATTAAGCGAACTTATGTAGAAAAGATTAAAAACTTTTATATTTATGCATAATTCTATTATCTATGACGTTGGCAGGCATACTCGTATTCATAATTCACAATATTCACCAGATGATAAAGTGATGAAAATACCAGAAAAAAAAATATATGTTCGGAAATTTTACAGTAATAACTGTCAGGTAAACTATGGAAAGACAATACAAATTTAACTATTGAATAAGTAAATCTAACATAGCTAGACAGATATGTGTGTGTGTATGTGTTGTATTATCTCTGAAACTGAAGACTGATTTAGAGGCAAAAACCATAGAGAATACCATCTTCTTTTGAATCCGTCAATGACAATTTCCTGGCATTACGTCAAGTGTATTCTGTTAAAAGTATTAAGTTTTGGACTCGAACTAAAAACCCTCATGATTAAAAGAAGCTCTATTTTATCTCTACTATTTGAGCATGCAGTTTCCTCAGTGTCTAGTTTTATTAAAAAAGGAAACGCCCTTTTTGCTGCAGATATTTATGATTTGCTGAAAAATATTTTAAGTTTTAAAAATGATTTTAAAACTATCATTGAAAAGTTCAATACAAAATTTTTATGTAACTGCTAGTCTAAGCATATGACACAATTAAACTTAAAAATTGAATTAGCTGAGTGAATTTTTAATTGTCATTGTAAGATCTTTTAAGAAGCTAGTCTTTGGAAGGTTTTAGGCTATTTGTGGGGTACGAGTGAAGGACCAGATCAATTAAACTAAGGAACGTGGTACTTAAAAATATCCGCACATTAAAACATTTGCAAAAAATATGATCGAAAGTTTTTTATCAAAAAATGATATATCTACCTAATTTTTTTTTAATTTTGGAAAAAAATAGCTCAAAATGCAACAATTCTATGAAAAATCATATTGAATTGGTAAAAAGCAGTCCAGACGTATCAATACGTATTTCGTTCACGGTCATAACTTTTCAGGAAAAAAGACAAAACATATATAATTTTTTCTTTTACATAAAAAACCAGGACAAAATCAGTAAGCTAGAGATTTGTTTGCCGAACAGCTTCTATTTAACTTAAACTTTCATTTATTTGGTTATTTTATGATGATGTTTCTTAATTTAGTTTCCAAATACTTTAAAAACTTCATTATCTTTATCCCAAAAACTGCATAATATAAAAATGTAAACTATCAACATTTTAAATTAAAATCTTCTTTGCCCTCCCTGTAAATATATAAAATCATATGACTAAAAAGCATTTTAATAATATAGCAAGCTTAATGTTATTTCATATTTAAAGTTTAATAAATGTTTTTGGCATACATGAATATATATTTAGTAATTATTTCTGCAATATAAACATTCTGTAGGTTTAGACGATTAGTAATAAATGATTGAACATTTAAAACTTCTGAACAAGTAAAAAATAATATTTTGTCTTTAAGTTTAATCAAAATAATTAGATGATTATTCAAACTTCTATATCTGATAGTACAAATAGAAAAAAATTTCAGCTTTTTAGTAAAATATTTATGTAAATTTTATTTGCAATTTCTAATTGTGCACATTGCCATTTATTAGCACTAACTGACAACTGCACAAATTTTACATGGAAATGGATAGAGAGTTCAGTAATTTAAACTTAAAATGAATACACATATGGATTGGTTGTTTGTAGAATTTTTCACGTTTTCTTTCAAAGTGCCTAGTCGAACTCCGCACCCCCTCTAACTTATATTGAAACAAATATTTTTATTTATTTTAACTGTAGGCTATGATAAAAAGGAAAATGGGTTGAGTGCAGGTATAGCCAACCACACGCAGGAGTTATGTTTAGGGAAAAAAATACAATTCCTTCCTTATTTCTAATTTATTTAAGAGGTGGGGTTCTGTACTATACTCGATAATCATTAATTCAAAAGTTTAAAAAAAAATTGCATCCCTTTATCCTTATACTAAAGTAACAGGATGTTTGTCTGTGTGTCTGTCTGTGTGTCTGTTTGTGTGTCTGTCTGTGTGTCTGTAACGAAGGATCTTGCTAACCGCTGAACCGATCGGGTTCTCCTTAACAGGGTAGCTTCTCATAGGTCCCGGGAAGGTTTATAACTATTTTCTTAGGGGTTGGGACACCCTTAACCCCCCCAAAAAGGAAAAATCCCCCCCCCCCAAAAAAAATAATCAATTTTTTTAACTAAAATTAAAAATAAGGGGGGGGGGGCACCCCCCCTAAAAAAAATTTTCGCCCCCCCCCCAAATTTTTTTTTTATTTTTTCTTTTAAAATCTAACATAAGAAATTGAATTATTAAATTCGACTCTCTCCTCCTCAAGTGCCCCTAGAGGCCTCTAGGGGCGTAGCCGCTAGTTTCTGATATTTTAGCAAGTGCAGCAATAAATGCAACCAACTGATATGCAAAACTTTTAGAGGGATAAATGGTATATAGTAAATCAATTAGTTAAGTTAATTATTATGATATACTTGTCTATATCAGTAACATGTAATCTAATAATAAGTGTTATAGTTTCTTAATAACCAATTTAAAGGCTTGTATTAGGCTTTAAAAAAAATTCAACTTTGAAACTTAACGAATACATATTCACTGATATAAATAAATGAGTAGAATAAGTAAATAAAAATGCATTGAAATGCCCCACTGATCAAACTAGTTACTATTAACACAATGCCTTTATGTGCTCATTTAAAAAACCAACTGTAGATTTAATATTGCACTAAACTGATTGAGCCATGCATCATTGCATAAGGCAAAGTATATATGTAATGTGATAAGACGGGCAAGAATGAAAAAAATCAGAGCCCAATAATAATATTTCTTCTACTCACCCATTATTTGAAATAAAAAATAACTTCTTACTACAATTGTCAGTTGGACAAACAGACAACTTTATTGAGTTTCTTTGATTAAGAAAATGTATAATCCGCCGGGAAGTAGGTGACATTCAACGGTAAATTATAAAATCTTTTTTCATTAGTTCAAGATCCGAGTATCAAAACTTTTCAACCACTAATTTTAAGCTTCTAAAGGGGTAATTTAACATATCAATATATCGTCCATTGCTTTATCCATTAAACTCCCTGAAATAAATCTACTAATCTGATAATATCCAAGGTTATTAACATCTCAACGATAAAGAGCAATAAATTGTTCAATAAATCATATGGATAGATAAATCTTTTAGCTTTATATTTTAATTTTTTTTGTTTGACGGTTAAGATCTTGCAAACCGCTGAGCTGATTGAGTTCTCAATTTAGGCAAAGCTTCAAATAGTTAGGGGAGGGGGGGGGGGGTTGCTTTGAGGCTATTTTAATGTCGTTTTTTCCATAGTTACTTGTATATAATAAAGCAACAAGAAAACTGTATAAGCAAAATGTTATAAGCAGAGAATTCTATAATCTTTGAAAATTTAAGGAATTATTGGAATAGCTGATTGGCTAAAAAGTTAATTGCTCCAACTGTTAATCTAGAAATTGGGCCCATGTCAGGGTGGGCTTCAACTCCGGGATCAAGGTATAGTTTGTTTATCAAGCTCAGTGTTTTATTCAATTTTCTCTGATAAAAGTCAAGCATCTATTTGTCTCATTTCTGGATTTGTCAGAAAATTACATAATAACAAAGAAACCGACGGAGACCAAGGAAGTCTAAGCTTTTTATTTTTGAAGAGTAAAACTTCAATGTAAAGGACATTTGTTTTCCCCAAAAATTTCACCCTGAAAATAATTGGAGGGGTGGGTGGGAGTATTAACATTGAACACCCTAATCTTTTTCTGGAGGGTTAATTAAAATCCAACATTTTGTGTAAAAATTAAAAAAAGAGTAGGTACATTAAGTCGGTAAATAGATATTGGCCAATACATTAAGCTGCACCCCATCCTTCTGTAGTGGCCAGACAGGTTTTAGGCTAGTTGCTCTCCTTCTAAATAAATATTTCTTGTTTAAGATGCAAACTAATTGCTAATGTTGATATTTAGTTATTGTATAGCAATGTAAAGTAGTATAAGTTGCTGCTTTAATAGTGACTCGTAATACACTTTGTCTATCCGAATGTTGTCACAGGACTCATATCCAGCTTCACTGCACTCTCAACAATCCGTTACTACCGAAGGCAGAACAGAGCTGGATCTTTAAATAATTTCGCGCGGGGTGGTTTAAATCACCATTGAAATGATTTAAAGATCCAGCTCTGTAAAAATTTTCCTATCCAATATCTCCCTGAAAAAGTGGTCAACAAAAAAAGTGCATTTAAAAATCGGGATCTCCATCAGTCGATATGTTTCTTTGAATTATCCAGAGATAATGGAATGGATAAATAAAAAAAATATTTGAATTACAGAATGATTTTAAAATAAAATTACTTCATTTTAGTAATTACAGTTTAGAAAATTAAATTTGTTCGAAAATCCCCCCCCCCAAAAAAAAAAAATATTTTTTACATATTTTTTAAGTAGTTCATATTTACTTTGGACATTGAACTTAATTAAAATTGTAACCTAAGTTTAAAAATACGTTATCCGTTATCTTACTCGTTTGCTAAAAATTTTGTTACACTTTTATTGAATTTTGATTGGTTGGTAGCAGTGTCCTATTTTTTAACCAATAATTTTGATCATCGGAAGGAGAAATTCACATTATCCTCATTTGGAATGTATACCAATTTATCATTCATTGTCTTATCCCTTAATATCCCTAGTTTATTATACATTTTTATATTGCTTTCCAATTCAACGAATCTCAATTTTCATTTAGAGTGGGGAGTGAGAAGGGGGGGCGGGGATTTTAAAATGGGGCAACAGCCGTAGTAGACGTTGACTAGATTAAGATGGAGGTTAAGATATTTGAAAAGGTCACAAGATTAGGCATTTATGATTCAGAACAAAACAAGAACGAATGTTGCACAGGAAAACAAACAAATTATTTAAAACCAACGGCTGCTCACTTAGCCTCAAAGGCCTCTGTATTTGAACGGGTAAAAAGAGCAGAAAAATATCGTGTAACCATCCAAAGACTTAAATCGAAAAAAAAAAAATTGCGTAAAAGCTTTCACTCATAATCATGAATAGACTACTGACCCCCACCCCCTTTCCTCTCTAGATTATTTTCAATTTAGCCTTTACGGGGAAGGGAAGGAGCTCTAATGCTGCAAGGTCAGAGATTACTACCCCTACAGGGATCTGTTAATCTAATACAACCCAAAAATACTTTACATATTTTTGGGGGTTTATACAATATACATGCAAAGCCAATGGGTGTTTTAATTTAAACACAGTCTTCGCGTAATATCAATAGTTACAAGCACAAAGCAAAATTAGTTTTTATGGACAAAACTTTATTTTGCAAATTCATTTTCTTTAAGTAAACGTAAAATAATGTAAACCCTAATTTAAGTTGAAATGATTTGTATGAGTAGACACTGAACTATTGTGGGGGTTTTATCCTTTACGCAACAAGATAAATTTTTTATCAAATCCAAAAAAGGATAGATTATTATATTATATTATATTATATATATTTCATAGTTATTAACTACCTAAATTTAAAATAACTTCAACAAAATAAGAAGAATCAAACTGTCTGAAAAATATAAAATCTTTTTAGTTAGGCTTTTGTATAAATTATCCACTAAAACATAAACAATAATCAAATAATGATAACTTGCTAATTTTATGCAGACATTACACAAATTCTATAATGCATTTAAAGAATTCCAAACTCTGGTTGTTTCCCTTAAATTAGCTAGTCGAGCACACACCTCCCACCTGATATTTTAGAACAAATAAAAGGGTGGTTAGTGTTATTTATTAACCCACAAGGTAAAGGTACCTCATGTATAAGCCATGTAGAAATATGGCAACCCGCAGGTGTTTGTCAATAACAAAAATACCCCTTCCAACTATTTAAAAATTATTTTTTTTAAATGGAGGGTGAGGGGGGGGGATTCGTATGACTTAGAAAATTTTAATATTTAAATACTTGCAAAAATTTAAAAGTATAACATTTTTGCGGAAAGGATAGGGCACCTCTCCTTGTGGTCGTGTCCGCCCATTTCATGCTAAAATAATTGGCAGAGCCAGTCAGGGCCTGTGTGCAAAAAACGCCTGGGCACATTTTCATAAAAGTCACTGAAAAAAGGCGTATTCAACCACTTTTCAGTTTGGGGTCTTTAATCATCTCCCTAGTTAATCTTTTGTGCTGTTATTTTGTCAACAAAAGAGCGAAACTTAGCAGTAATACAATTTTAATAACAATGTTGCACATCAGAACTTGATAATATGTCAGTTATGATCACCTGAACTAAATACCATAAACGACATAAAGCATTATGAACACAATGTTTAAAGGTTTAGCTGGGAATTTTGTATTTGTCTATCTAGTTCTATTATTTAAAAAATAGCTACATCTTGGAAAATGTTATTAATAGCAAAGCTTCTCTATAACTCACTTTGTCTGTCCATCAGTCAGTCCGTCAGACAGCTCAATTTGGTATTCTGACCAATGAACATATATTCAATAACTCATTGTCCGCCTTCTGTCTATTGTAATAAGTATTTTTTTGCAGTATGAGTTTCGTTAAATGTGTAAATATGGACATTGTTATCCTTGTTTATTTAAAAAAGATAAAAACTCTTTTTGAAGAACAATCTATTTAGATATATAACGGTGTAAATGGCTTCAGTTTTCTTGATGAATATTATTTAAAGCATAAATTATTGCTATATATTTAAGCTTATTTTGATAAAGCCTCATCATTTGCCAAAAAACTACAGCTTGCTTATACCTAAATACGCCTACATTATTATAATTAATCGGGGATCTTAAGGGATAAGACAATGGAACATAAATTGATATACATATCCATTAATACACAAAATTATCCTTTCTACTTAAACTTATTGGTAAAAAAGTTTGGACCCTATCAGTAGATATAAATCAATCAAAATTTAATGAAAATACTGGAAGTTTTGCAACCAACAAATAAGAAAACGTGGTTTTAAATTTTACTGAAACAATTGCAATGATAAAATATTGTATATAAATTAAGCGAACTTATGTAGAAAAGATTAAAAACTTTTATATTTATGCATAATTCTATTATCTATGACGTTGGCAGGCATACTCGTGTTCATAATTCACAATATTCACCAGATGATAAAGTGATGAAAATACCAGAAAAAAAAATATATGTTCGGAAATTTTACAGTAATAACTGTCAGGTAAACTATGGAAAGACAATACAAATTTAACTATTGAATAAGTAAATCTAACATAGCTAGACAGATATGTGTGTGTGTATGTGTTGTATTATCTCTGAAACTGAAGACTGATTTAGAGGCAAAAACCATAGAGAATACCATCTTCTTTTGAATCCGTCAATGACAATTTACTGGCATTACGTCAAGTGTATTCTGTTAAAAGTATTAAGTTTTGGACTCGAACTAAAAACCCTCATGATTAAAAGAAGCTCTATTTTATCTCTACTATTTGAGCATGCAGTTTCCTCAGTGTCTAGTTTTATTAAAAAAGGAAACGCCCTTTTTGCTGCAGATATTTATGATTTGCTGAAAAATATTTTAAGTTTTAAAAATGATTTTAAAACTATCATTGAAAAGTTCAATACAAAATTTTTATGTAACTGCTAGTCTAAGCATATGACACAATTAAACTTAAAAATTGAATTAGCTGAGTGAATTTTTAATTGTCATTGTAAGATCTTTTAAGAAGCTAGTCTTTGGAAGGTTTTAGGCTATTTGTGGGGTACGAGTGAAGGACCAGATCAATTAAACTAAGGAATGTGGTACTTAAAAATATCCGCACATTAAAACATTTGCAAAAAATATGATCGAAAGTTTTTTATCAAAAAATGATATATCTACCTAATTTTTTTTTAATTTTGGAAAAAAATAGCTCAAAATGCAACAATTCTATGAAAAATCATATTGAATTGGTAAAAAGCAGTCCAGACGTATCAATACGTATTTCGTTCACGGTCATAACTTTTCAGGAAAAAAGACAAAACATATATAATTTTTTCTTTTACATAAAAAACCAGGACAAAATCAGTAAGCTAGAGATTTGTTTGCCGAACAGCTTCTATTTAACTTAAGATTTCATTTATTTTGTTATTTTATGATGATGTTTCTTAAATTTGTTTCCAAATACTTTAAGAACTTCATTATCTTTATCCCAATAACTGCATAATATAAAAATGTAAACTATCAACATTTTAAATTAAAATCTTCTTTGCCATCCCTGTAAAGATATAATATTATATGACTAAAAAGCATGTTAATAAAATAGCAAGCTTAATGTTATTTCATATTTAAAGTTTAATAAATGTTTTTGGCATAAATGAATAGATATTTAGTAATTATTTCTGCAATATAAACATTCTGTAGGTTTAGACGATTAGTAATAAATTATTATACATTTAAAACTTCTGAACAAGTAAAAACTAATATTTTGTCTTTAAGTTTAATCAAAATAATTAGATGATTATTCCAACTTCTGTATCTGATAGTACAGATAGAAAAAAAATTCAGCTTTTTAGTAAAATATTTATGTAAATTTTATTTGCAATTTCTAATTGTGCACATTGCCATTTATTAGCACTAACTGACAACTGCAAATTTTACATGGAAATGGATAGTGTTCAGTAATTTAAACTTAAAATGAATACACCTATGGATTGGTTGTTTGTAAAATTTGTCACGTTTTCTTTCAAAGTGCTTAGTCGAACTCCGCACCCCCTCTAACTTATATTAAAACAAATATTTTTATTTATTTTAACTGTAGGCTATGATAAAAAGGGAAATGGTTGAGTGCAGGTATAGCCAACCACACGCAGGAGTTATGTTTAGGGAAAAAAATACAATTCCTTCCTTATTTCCAATTTATTTAAGTGGTGGGGTTCTGCACTATACTCGATAATCATTTTGATGAAAAGCACTTTATAACACATTAATTCAAAAGTTTAAAAAAAAATTGCATCCCTATATTTCTGATATTTTAGCAAGTGCAGCAATAGATGCAACCAACTGATATGCAAAACTTTTAGAGGGATAAATGGTATATAGTAAATCTATTTCAGTTTAGTTAATTATTATGATATACTTGTCTATATCAGTAACATGTTATCTAATATAAATAAGTGTTTTTGTTTCTTAATAACTAATTTAAAGGCTTGTATTTAGCTTTATAAAAGAATTCAACTTTGAAACTTAACGAATATATATTCACTGATATAAATAAATGAGTAGAATAAGTTAATAAAAATGCATTGAAATGCCCCACTGATCAAACTAGTTACTATTAACACAATGCCTTTATGTGCTCATTTAAAAAACCAACTGTAGATTTAATATTGCACTAAACTGATTGGGCCATGCATCATTGCATAAGGCAAAGTATATATGTAATGTGATAAGACGGGCAAGAATGAAAAAAATCAGAGCTCAATAATAATATCTCTTCTACTCACCCATTATTTGAAATAAAAAAATAACTTCTTACTACAATTGTCAGTTGGACAAACAGACAAATTTATTGAGTTTCTTTTATTAAGAAAATGTATAATCCACCGGGAAGTATGTGACATTCAACGGTAAATTATAAAATCTTTTTTCATTAGTTCAATATCCGAATATCAAAAATTTTCAACCACTAATTTAAAGCTTCTAAAGGGGTAATTTAACATATCAATATACCGTCCATTGCCTTATCCATTAAACTCCATGACAATAAATCTACGAATCTGATAATATCCAAGGTTATTAACATCTCAATGATAAAGAGCAATAAATTGTTCAATAAATCATGTAGATAGATAGATCTTTTTCTTTCTGTTAGCTTTATATTTTAATTTTTTTTGTTTGACGGTTAAGATCTTGCAAACCGCTGAGCCGATTGAGTTCTCAATTTAAGCAAAGCTTCAAATAGTTAGGGGAGGGGGGGGGGTGCTTTGAGGCTATTTTAATGTCGTTTTTCCCATAGTTACAGAGGCGCGGCCGCTTGTATAATATATACTAAAGCAACAAGAAAACTGTAACAGGAAAATGTTATAACAAGATAATTCTATAAACTATGAAAATTGAAGGAATTATTGGAATAGCTTATTGGCTAAAAAGTTAATTGCTCCAACTGTTAATCTAGAAATTGGGCCCATGTCAGGGTGGGCTTCAACTCAGGGATCGAGGTATAGTTTCTTTATCAAGTTCAGTGTTTTATTTAATATTTTCTGATTCAAGTCAAGCATCTATTCATCTCATTTCTGGATTTGTCAGAAAGTTACATGATAATAAAGAAACCGACGGAGACCAAGGAAGTCTAAGCTTTTTATTTTTGAAGAGTAAAACTTCAATGTAAGGGACATTTGCTTCCTCCCCAAAAGTTTCACCCCGAGGATGAAATTAATTGGAGGGGTTGGGGGGGGGGGGGGGAGGATTGACATTAAGCACCCTTAACATTTTCTTGAGAATTAATTAAAATCTTACATTTTGTGTAAAAATTAAAAAAAAAGAGTAGGTACATTAAGTCGGTAAATGGAAATTGGCCAATACATTAAGCTGCACCCCATCCTTCTGTAGTGGCCAGACAGGTTTTAGGCTAGTTGCTCTCCTTCTAAATAGATATTTCTTGTTTAAGATGCAAACTAATTGCTAATGTTGATATTTAGTTATTGTATAAGAAATAAAAAGTAGTACAAGTTGCAGCTTTAATAGTGACTCGTATTATAATTTGTCTATCCGAACGCTGCCACAGGACTAATATCCAGCTTCACTATACTTCCTCTCAACAATCCATTACTACCGAAGGCAGAACTGTAATAGTTTTCCTATCCAATATCTCCCTGAAAAAGTGGTCAACAAAAAAAGTGCATTTAAAAATTTGGATCTCCATCAGTCGATATGTTTCTTTGAATTCTCCAGAGATATTGGAATGGATAAATATAAAAAAAATATTTAAATTACAGAATGATTTTATAATAGAATTACTTCATTTTAGTAATTACAGTTTAGAAAATTAAATTTGTTTGAAAATCCACCCCCCCCCTAAAAAAAAGATATTTTTTACATAATTTTTAAGCAAATTATATTTACTTTGGACATTGAACTTTAATTAAAATTCTGACCTAAGTTTAAAAATACGTTATCTTACTCGTTGGCTCAAAATTTTTGGACACTTTTATTGAATTTTGATTGGTTGGTAGCAGTGTCCTATTTTTTAACCAATAATTTTGATCATCGGAAGGAGAAATTCACATTATCCTCATTTGGGATGTATACCAATTTATCGTCCATTGTCTTATCCCTTAATATCCCTAGTTTATTATACATTTTTATATTGCTTTCCAATTCAACGAATCTCAATTTTCATTAAGAGTGGGGAGTGAGAAGGGGGGGGGGGGATTTTAAAATGGGGCAACAGCCGTAGTAGACGTTGACTAGATTGAGATGGAGGTTAAGATATTTGAAAAGGTCACAAGATTAGGCATTTATGATTCAGATCAAAACAAGAACAATTTTGTCTGAATCTTTCACACTTAGCGGTTGCGCAATTAGTCTCAAGGGCCTCTGTATTTGAACGAGTAAAAAGAGCGGAAAATATCGTCAAACCATCCCAAGACTATAATCGAAAAATAAAATTGCCTAAAAACAACCCCGTACTTATGTGAAGCTTCTTTAAAACGGAGAACCCAAACGGTTTAGTGGTTAGTGAGATCTTAAGGTAAAGACAAAATACCGTACAATTTTATAATATGAAATTCATGCATTTAAAAAAGTTTACAGAAGTAAAAGAAGTATCGATCGAGCAATGGATTACAATTTTAACTCAAGATTTGCAAACAAAAATTGTGTCATCAATTATAGGCCAATGGAGTATTACTTGCTGATACCAAATCAAAGTGTAGTTTTGCAACGAATAATATAGAGGGGGCGAAGGGGGATGTGGTAGTATTGTAAATTTGGCATATTTTCTAAGTTGCCAAATTTTTGAGAGAAAAATTCTTTTGATTGCAAATTGCCGGTCAATTTTTATATACCCTAAAATCTAAATATTTGTTAGAGTTCTATAGAGTTCAAACTATTTATTCCTTAGTAATCACTTGCAGGCGAATACAAAGTAGCTACGTATAACAACATCCATAACGAACTTTAACACTTGCAGAGTGTCTGAACTGAATATCCAGAATATGAAAATTGTAAGTAAATTTGTTCCAAATCTTCAAATCTTCAAAATCAGATGAATTGGATAATTTTAACAGACAGAAAATTGTTGTTAAAAAAAGTAAAAAGTTTTAAATACTTTCTTTATACGATTATTATCTTGATACGCTTTCTAAATAATACCTAACATAATCATAATGCAAAGTTTGAAATTGATAGGACAATTCTAACATGCCTAAATAAAACGGACAGGAACGACCTTAATTATAGAAAAGCCTCGCTCTTGAAAATAGGTTATTGGTAACCCTGAAGTGAGCACTATGTAGTTATGATCAAGTGAGGTTACTTCAAGATGGATTATATATCGGTGGTAAAACTAAATTGCTTCACAACAATTTTAACTTCATACATTTAATGTGTAGTCAAATTATCACCGACAACGAACACTGATAACTTGTACATTTTGTAGGAAAATATTAGGCGTATTTATTCAATGTGTCTGCAGATTATTACCCCCCATTTGTTTAAAAGCATTAGATGTTATTAATATTTATAAAGCCAATTAGCGAATGTGAGATGATAATTAAATCTTTGGTTGACGCAATGTCTAAATAGTTCTATTGTATCAAAGGTGCAAATGTTAATGTAGTGAGTGAAAGAAAAGTTCACGAACAACTCATAACTAACATTCATATTAGTAACTCAATAGCATGGCGGCCTATTCTAAAACAAATTTAAGAGAGTGACAGGTTTCAAGCTTTTAAGTCGGTGTGACTTAAACCCTTTTTCGTAATATTTTTAATCCTTTTCATAGCACCTTATATTTAAATTAAACAAATCATTTATTTTTTGTGATTTCTATTTCATTAAAGTGTCAAATGTACAAATTGGGCATTGCTGACAGAACGACCAATACAAATGGCTACTTTCTTTATTCCTCCCGTTTTGCTACCCACCTCCACATGTGACATATCTCGTTTTTATTTATTTTGCCAAAAAGTTTCGTTGTTTTGGGACATTATCTTTCTGCTTTTAAAATTTTTTTTTTATGAATTAACCCCAGAGATTTATATGTGAATAAGACTACTTTATTTTATAGAATTACTATTGATTTTATCTATTTAATTTTATTTATTTAATCTTAATATAAACTACTAAAAAACTTCTTTGAAAACGTTGCATTTTAATGCCTTATACATGGAAGGTTAAAAAGCGCAAACCATAACAAATTTAGGTCATACAATTTATCTTTTTAGGTTACAGTATTTATCTATCCATTTATATAACAGAGGGGAGGTCATGTAATTTATCAAATAAAACTGTATACATACACCTAAGATAAATAGAAACATTAAATTATAATTTAAAATACGTGTACAATAGTGGAGTGCACAGGACTTTGCCATTGGAGAGAGGAGTATTATTTTATATTCAGGAGGGTGGACAATGACATCCTCCTCTGTACCTCTAAACTGTATTTAAGAATTTGGACGCCCTAGTTAAGTGCAAAGTTTAGGAAGAAAATACAGAAATTAAATTTCCCCTAATATTAGCTTACAGTATGGTTTCTCAGGAAGGAACTAGACAGTTTAAAGTTTATTACATTAGTCCCTAAAGTTTTATGATAACGTTTTATTATTTGCAAGCTTTAGAACTTTTAAGACTTTTATTGAATTTTGATAATTTGTTCACTAAGTTTAGTGTCAAAACGTTTAAACCACTAATTGTAATCTTGAAACAGACTGGGTAATTTTGTGTATAAACATTGGGGATGTACATTAATTCATCGACCATTGTCTTGTACCTTGAGAAAACTAATAATTTCTACACGTCACTGATCCTGTTATTAATTAAAATAATTAAAGCATATAACTTACTTTGTAACATTGTGCATTTGATCCGCTATTCCCTTGAGCCCAACTCTAACAAGTTTCTTTCTGTCCTTGCCTTTAGACAATCTCATACACAGTTTCCTAAATAAAAAAGTTAACAGAAAAAGATATGCCTATTGTAGTAAAAATGCTAACTGTCCTTTCATTTACAGACTGCAACATACGAATAGAAATTGAAAAAATCTTAATAAAAGCTGCTAAAATTTTAGAAATTTTATACAATGACAAACAGACGCTACTTCGAAACAACAAAGTTATCATATTGGCGAAGATACAGATATACAGACAAACGGACAGACATATATCCATATATTCTATACACAAAACCTAAATATTTGATATAATTGTATATAGTATGTTTCTTCTTTTTTAATTTATCTTATAACATCGGCTTTCCAATACACAAATTATTTTTTTTTGTATTATAAAAAAACTGCCTCAGAGACCCAACTAAGCGAACAGCTTCTAGTTCTTATACATCCCCCCCCCCCCCCCATTCATATTGTAAATGGACCCCTCTGAGGTAAAATACAAATTTCAACCTGAAATTTAAAGCATCACGATTCAAGTCTTTTATCATTTACTAGCGGCTTCGCCCCTAGCCTCTAGGGGCTTTGCCCTAAGAGGTGATAAAAAAAAAATCAAGGCGAAATTCGTAAAAGGACCAGGGAAATCTTCAGCAAAAAAAAAGAACCAAGGAAATCTTCTGCAAAAAAAAAGGACCAAGGAAATGTTCTGCAAAAAAAAAGATCAAGGAAATGTTCTGCAAAAAAAAGGACCAAGGAAATGTTCTGCAAAAAAAAATGACCAAGGAAATGTTCTGCAAAAAAAATGGGGGGGGACTTTTTGTTTTTTCGGGGGTTGGGGTTGTCCCACCCCCAAAGAAAATAGCCTAATACCACCACAGGACCAGTATGTATATTCCCTGAAGAGTAGAATCCGATCGGTTCAGTGGTTACCGAGATCTTAAGCTTCAGATGGACGGACGGACGGACAGATAGACAGACAGACAGACATCAAGCTACTTTGTATTATAGATTTAAATTAGTCACACATTTTAAACAAAGTTGAATAAAAACATACATTTTTTTGAATAAATCTAAACAGATCACAACAGGTTAAATTGTTGGATTTGTATTAATTTTTTTTACAATGGAGAATCCTTTTAATATCTAAAATGTTAGGGTTAAAGTATGAATAATCTTTTCAGATGAATTTCATATAAAAATTACAGTTCTATAACAGGTCTGGTAAACAAAAATTCTGAAGTGTTGCAATTATTTAAACAAACTCTAATCCCAGGCGTAGACTGAATTTAAATTGACAGTTGTGCTCAGGGCTCGGCAGCCGCGCCTCAGCCGCCTCTAAGGCTCAGTGAAATAAACCTTTATAAAAATCAGCCTGAAAGACTAACCCAAATATAGCAATTAAATATATTTTTTTTAAAAATGTCAAAGCTTCCAAACAGGTATAAATTGAGGCTTAGTTGCGGCTGCCAAGCCGTAGTTTTGGTTATATTAATAAATACTTTGACCTTTTCTTAAATACAAGTTTATGAGGAGTACCATGTTGGGTGATAAATTTAAATACATCCACATTGATGATTAACAAAATTGCCCCTTTTGTGAATTAAGAAGATTGGTTAAAATGTGTGGACATTACTAGTTGGGTATCAATCAATTAATATCCTACAGTGTGTTTTTTTATGAGAACTTGTTTGAAAGCAATTTTACCCCACTTATAGTTATCAGAATTTAATGATTAACGGCTTATTTTCTTCGTTCTTTATAACCATTTTTAAAACATCAAAAAAATACCCTTTGCAAGAAAAAAATTGGATTTTCAGTAGTCCACTTTGGGGGGCCAGTACTCCCTCCCTGGTTGAGATATGGCTATCAAACTTTAATATGTTCTAGTACATGTCCCCAAAAGTATCTGAATCAATTTTTAATTCTGTATCTCAACTTTGAAGCGTTTTGCAGCCATTCTTGCAAAGGGTAGAAGATTTGAGCATGAGAAAAATGCGCTAAAAACATTTTTAGATGTTGACACCTAGGTTTTGATCTTTTAATTTTACTCTACTTTTTTAATAAAAACTGAAATACTTTTTTGATGTTCTATAAATGGTTATAAAAAACGAAGAAAATAAGCCATTAATCATTAAATTCTGATAACTATAAGTGGGGTAAAATTGCTTTAAAAAAAGTTCTCATAAAAAAACACACTGTATAAAGGTACTCATAATACATTATTAAACTTTGGGTACAAGTGTAAATTGCAGTCCAATGATATCTTCCTTAGGCTTTTTTAAGCGCATCAGAGATAAAGATATAAGTGACAAGAAATTAATTGTACTACTGGGATAAGTTTGTAGAAAAGAGAATAAGGATTGAATGACATATTTAAAGACAAAAAATGGTTTAAATTAGCCGTGATCCCTCCTCCTCCCAGGCAAAATTCAGGAAGGTATATGCAATATACATCCTAGGTGCCGAACCCTACAAACTCTATGATACACCCTCCTAGGTAGCTAAGAAAGGTGTCAAGTGAAAAAAGTTACAAAAAAGTCCATCACCAAGAATCACTCAACTAAATTGTAAGTAGTTAAAATGAGATTCAGGATATGCATTTAATTTAGTTAGCATCTTGAATGTGTGCTTGCATGTTAGCATAAAAAGACAATTGGGGTAGAAATTAATTCATCCTCAATTGCTTCATTATCATTATCCCAATATCTCTGATTTAAAATAAAATTATGTGATGCGCAACTTTGTCTAATTGAATTTAATATTTGCGATGACTGTGCAATATAATTGAGAATAGAAGATTAGAAAAATTGGATATAGAATACATGGATATTGTGAGGGATAAAATATTTCTCCCAGCTGGCTAATATAACGATACTCCACCCAACCTCCCCTTTTATGACTTTTCCCTATACCCTTTCCTGACAACGGAGGAATATATTGACCTATACCTTAGGACTATACTAGCAACCTAAGTTGACTACAAAAATTCCCTTGTCACAATATTCACATATATGTATATTCTTAGAAAAAATAACGCTTTTCAAATAACTTATGGCTTCGTCTCTGCACTTCAATAGCTCTGGTATGACTTAAGAATATAAATACCTGAACACAAGTCCTACCACAATCATGAGTATGAGAGATACAATAACTAGGATGGTATGATAAGAATATAAATACCTGAACACAAGTCCAACCACAATCATGAGTATGAGAGATACAATAACTAGGATGGTATCACTGTGCATCAGATGGTACATCTTGTCAGAGGGAGAGTCTTCATCATTTACCTGAAAAAAAAGAAAATCATTATATTGGTATTGTTAAGTCCAATAGTTATTCGAATTGAATTTTAAAGATATTATATAGAACTATTTGCTTCACCACTAGCCGCTAGGAAGGGAGGTAGGGTGTCATTACAATAACCCAAAATCACCCCTAGATATTCATAAAACTTCTCTTAAAAGTACAACCAATTTAGACCTGTATTTTCTGAAATCTTTAGCTTGAGACAAAAAAAAAACCTTTTTATTTTATGGATTCACCCCTAGTCTCTAGGGGCTTCGTCTCAATATGTTACAGCAAAGTTGCAACACATTTTACCCTTTATTGTAGTTTTTTTTGGGTGGGGGGACTAGTATGTACATAGTCATACATACCTTGAGAAGAACTAAGTTGTCGGTCTAGCGGTTACAGAGATTTTAAGCTTCAGACAGACAAACATTGTATACAAAATTGTGTAAAAATAATCCAATTGAAAAAAATAATTTAAAATGTAATTAAAGAATATAATTACAATTTCGAACAAAAATAAAACTAGCATTGTCCACCGTCTTTTTAAAAGTTTTCCCTTGTTTTTCAGCAACTATACGCTTTTGCTTCCCACCTTTATATAAGTTTAATTATTGTACAGGGATACATAATTATTCTTAATTGCTTTGTAAATTACTTCATTTTGTCACTCTTTGTCCTCTCAATAACACTCTATAACTCCAGTATGTCCGTACGTCAATATTAATCTCCCCAGTCAGAGTCGAGAGGTTTAGAATATCCCCCATCCTCCAAATTTTCTATTTCCTTTTATTTTATTTATAATTTAAATCTAAATCAAAATGTCCTTTTGTTTCTAGTTATATAATTCTAAAAATAAAATCTTTTTCCTATTTCTTAAGATGCTAAAGAAGTACAATTATATGGCCGCTTTGAAGTCAGTAAGACGATGCTAACTGCCTTTCCCAACGTTTTTTGATAGAGCTTTTAGGACAGTCAGACATACCCAAATTGTAGAAAAGTTCATCTTTTAAAGCAATATATTTTACTTTGGCCAGTCACCCAGTGTTTATGTTTTAAAATAAAATATATTCAATCAAGATTACAAAATTACTACAGTAATTATTTTTTTTATGTTTGTCCTTGCAATGTGTTTGAATTCATAACTTTTACTGTAGTAGACAACAATGTACTTTTCATTATAAAATATAAAAGATGATCTTTTTTTTGAAAACACCAAACTTAATATGTAAAATTTGTTTTGCTTCTTTCAAAACATAAAAATCAGTTAATCAACAAAAAGATTGACATTTAAAAACTCAAAAGAATTTGGTAAAAAAATTGTCGTATTCCTTAATGTGTCTGTTGAGCTATGAAACCCCCTATCTACTTTATTTCTGAAACAAATTAAATAAAAAAGGAGAACAGGGATGGTTTTCGTTTATTTGTTAATTACTTTAGGTTTGGAAATGTTACATTGGTAACTCGGTATCCCTTAACCCTTAACAGTCGGGCCCCTTTGCCGCACCTTAATCGGTCGGGGGGGGGGGGGGGGGTCGTTTAAAGCCCCCCCCCCTATTATCTCTGTTCCTATTAGAGCTAGAGGGCTAAATTTTTTTGTGCAAGTCCCCAGTTTGATAATAAATTTCCGACCTTTTATAAATCAAAGTCAATTTTCGCTTCCTTCACCCTTTTATTGAACTACCTTTGTTTTTAGGTCCCTTTTTACTTACAAATTTTAAACGGCTGTAATTTTTTTATTTTTGAAGCTAGAAGAACATTTTTTTCTAGAAAATGTTTATCTTTATGTAAATTCTATATTATAAATATTAAAATATAAATTTTAGCGGCCGCAGCTGTACTTGTACCGTTAAGGGTTAAGGGTTAGGTCACTCTAGGAGTAAGATTCGTAAACATAAGAAATAAACGGAAAAAAAGGGGGGAGGAGTCAGTGCTTAAAAGGCACTTTGAGGAAAAGCACCCAAAAAAAAGGATAGATATTTTCTATCAATGTAACGCAGAGAAGAAAATTGAGTAGCGCACGAATTATTGAAAGATTTCATTAATTTGTTGGCTCTGTGCCAAATTTTATTATTTGATATTTAAAAAGCTGTATACGTTGTCAAAATTATATAGCTTTAAAGTGTAGTCAATAATAATGAAGATAGGACAGCAATAAGCAAAAGGCTTTGCTTCTAAAAATAATCTTATCCAAGATTTTAAGAGTACTTATCCTATTAAATAAAGTATTAAGATTCTTTATCTGAAGCTTTCATTGCATTTCCAAGGGACCTAGGATGGTATTAGGCTATTATGTTTTTAGATTTAGGCCTTCGGATGGAATTTGTTTTTTGTCCCCCTTAAAAGATAGCGCCCCTAGAGTTTTTAATAAGGCTACAACATTATCATATCAACTATCTATCTATCTTGAATGAAAAAATATGATCTTATCTAACGGTAAAGGACAAATGAAGTCAACTTATAGTAAAACAAAATGTAGTTGATTGGCCGTAAAATAGGCTTACTTCTTAATCCTCTAAAATGCTTAGATAGCTCTTTATCTGTTGTGTATGTATTTTACTTAGTAGTGCAGCTATTCTATTTACGTTTGTTCAACAGTCATATTTATAGGAACAATTATAGCAGAACCAATTTCATAAAACTAATAATAACCCAATACCCTAATTTACTAATTTACTATAAGTTTAGCATAGATCTTGGGATGGTTTTTGGCTATTTTTCTGGCACATGCGTTTCCTTCAGATTCACAGCCACTAGGGACGCAGCCGCTAGTTACAACATAAACACTTTCTGTAAGTCCCTTTCGCCCAGGTTTCTTGGAGAAGCCCTTAGTTATGAAGTAAACACGCTATAAATTCTTTTCTATGGTTACTTTCGATGCTTTAGACAAGTCCAAATAAATTTGTACTTGTTATACTGAGGCAAACAATATCGTATCACTAATGTACTGTGAATATTATCAGTAATTTAAATCGCGCAATTTATTTTATTTTATCTTTATTAGTTGATAGTAAAACAGATATACAAAGACAATACTCAGCTGTATCAAACGTTTTAAAAACTGTATCCAAAATAAAGAATTTGTAATTATTCTTCAATTAGAATACCTTACCCTTTAATTGCGGGATTCTTCTCCAATTTTTAGTGATTATCTGGACAATCCAGGTCATCATCCGCTTGTAATGGGATGCGATACTCTATCACCCAAGAATAATAGATTAAGTAACATCCATCAGACAACCAAACCTTTGATTGCACGACCTTTGTCTGAGAAGTCGTAACTGTACATGGTAACTAGTTCCGCTTGTTTAAGGGCCAAGGCATCCCCCCTACTCGAGCTATTTATGTCGCGAAACTATCAACTCCCCGAAGGAAGCTCTACGTGTTGTGCCACGGTGTTAATAACAGATAGAAGGAGAAATAAATACTTTAAACAAAAACTATTAAAATTTAATAAATTGTTAATTTTAATAAAACGATGTCATTCTTGTAATCGTTAATGTTATTTGTTAATTTTTTGTATTGCCTAAAAAGTAATATTTATTAATAAATGATAGAGGGAGCAGTTAAATTAGCACTTAATCTAGAATTGCGTTAGCACGATTAATATCTACTATGAGTTACTTAATGCCATAGACACTTAAAAAAAATATGCTGCTATACAATATTATTTTTTTCTACTTCTTATTCAACAATTCTTGTCAATAAATTTGCAAGAAAATTAAATTAAGTAATGTATTTTTAAGTATAAATATTTTTTAAAAATTTATTTTTTCGGTTAAACCAATCTGAATGTCTTACAAGTCCAAAAACACTTTTAGGCAGACCGACAAACAGGATGTGTAGTAGAGTAGCTTTGCTACTAAAAATAACAGGGCATTATGACTTAAGCCATAAAATATATTCTTAATTGGTCCAACACAGAAATAAACCTTTTTTTTTGGCCATAAAGATACATTAAATGTTGAGCGAGAGAGAGAGAGAGAGAGAGAGAGATATGGGCTGAGGAGATAAACATCAAGCCAATGACAGAAAGCTTTAGTTCAGTGTAAAATATACTCTTCCCAACCTATCCGGCCAGTTGAACTTAAAACTATTAAGTTGACATATAATGGTTGATATTATGTCAACGAAATTTTATAAAGGAATTCAGTGTCATTTTTATTACAATTACATAAACATAAGATCTGTTTGTCGGATATTTTTGTATACATCATGTCCAATCTGAATCCAAACTACTAGTCACAAAGTTTAACTAGTAAGATTATAAACAGTGAACAATATAATAGAATAAAGTTAAGGTAATTAAGAAAGAATATTAAGCATTGTTCTAATAGTTAATGATATTAAGTCTAATTTTTGGTCATTTAAACAGGGAGATAGGAGACAAAAATTAATTCATCCTACCTACCAAAGTCATTAAGCCCATTACCCCCTTCCATCCCCTCCACTCCTACAATAACAAACTAACCAGTAAATGAGGTCAATGTTAGCAACCTAAATTGACAAAAAAATCTATATCCATTACCTTAGTGAGTGAGATACTTAAATTCATCACCACTTACTAAGACAGAAAATAACAGAGGGAGAGCGTATAATATACACTGGGCTGTTGATTATACAAGTCGCGAAAGGTTTATAATAACGTTAACTTATTCGTTGCCTTACAAGTTTGGGGACTTTTAATGAATTTTGTTGGTTGGTTTATTAAATTGAGGTGCATAAGTTTCAACCACTAATTGTAATCTACAGAAGGAATAATTTTGTGTAATAACATTAGGGATGTACATGAATTAGTCGACCATTGTCTTATCCCTTTAGATCCCTATAAAATAATACCCTTTTCATATAGTGACTCCGCTACTCCAAAAGCAGGGGAAACATTTAGTAATATTTTATAGGGACAAAAACAATATTTCACGATAACCATAATTTATGAGACACCAGCGTCTTAAATCTCGGGGATATAGGGATAGATTAATGGGCTTAAACTTCATTTTACTCGTGCAGTACCCTAGCGGCGACTCCCCTTGGATCCAGGGGCGTCCAAGCTTTTTTTTTTTTGGGGGGGGAATGAAAAAATTTTTGGGGGTGCCTACGGCACTTCCAAATTCGTTTGAGGAGGGGGGGGGGGGGGTAATCCTCACTTTAACCCCCCCCCCCCCCCTTAGACGTCTATGCTTGGATCTATTGGTTAGAAAAATATTTTTGATCATATCAAATTAGCCTAAAACCATCAAAGAACCTATGTAAAGCTTTCGTAAAAAAAAGATAACCCAATTGGATCAGTAATTAGTAAGATCTTTAGAAAATAAGCTTTATAAAATAGAATATATAAGGTTGAGATGATGTTTGATCGTTCAAAACAAATTTAATTTTACTGGCCTCTCCCTCACTGATTTAGTGTACAGAAAATACAGAATGACTTTTTTTCTGGAAAAAACATAGAAGTTTTTTTTTAGATTCGAAGCTACTCTATGTGTTTGGTTGTTAACAAATTGTTCAAATATAGTTGTTAAAACGTAAGCTCCATAAAACAATAGACTAATGGATTAAAAACACAACACAAGTTGCTACTTTCAGAAATTATTAATCTTAAAGAATTTTAGATACAAAAAAAGACTTTTAAAAAAATTTAAATTATATTTTTCTTTAACTTTTTGTAAAAATATTCTATCTCTTTCTCCTCTTCTTTTTTTTCATTCTTACATCAATTAGACTTTATTTAGATTTTAAAAATCTAAAATCTTTTTTAAACTGAAGTATACTGTATATACAGAACACAGACAGAAACTCACACACACACACACACACACACACACACACAGACTGACAGACCGCTTGTTACTTTATCTGTGTGTATGTAGACTGTATAACTACTACTACAAAATTGCTTGACATTTAAGACCAGTCTATTGAGAGGATGTTTATTCATACTCGCAAATGTATTAAAATAGCTAATAGTAAAAATAACCTCAAATTATTTTCAAGGGGGTACTTTACGCTAGGATTAGATTTAGAGGTTATCATATTTATATGTATACATAGATTATTATATTTGTGGTTCGGATACCTTTTATTTTTAATGATCTCAAAAAAAGTCTTTTTTTTGCAAGTGTGATAAAACACCTATTGAGATTTAGTACAGAAGAATTTTATTTAGAATTGTTGCAGTTACTACATTCTGTATAAACACAGGAATGTTATTGTTGGGGGTACTTTAAGAAAATAAAAACAATATATAATTGGCTATTTGCTATTTTTCTGACTAGCAGCTAACTGGCCCATAACTTGTTTAAATGTAGTTTTGAAAACAAAAAGGGGTGATTTCTCTTGGGAGGGTGGTGGTACCCTCCGCCAAAATAGTTTTAAACCTTCCAAGGTCTTTCATGTAAAGGAGAACCAAATCGGTTCAGTGGTTAACGAGGACCTTCGGTAAACACAGTCAGACAGACAGACAGAAACACAGAGATCCTTTTACTATATTATACGGATAATCATATAAAAGTGAAATCATAGATTTTCATAGATCCTGTAAAACGAAATGTTTTATAAATTTTTGAACATTCTAGAAAATTTATATACATGGTATCAGTAAGAACAGTTGGATGTTTCTAAATGTTTAAGAAATAAATGCAGTGCTAACATCTTTCATTTGAGTTGAATTTTTCCTTTTTTGTATGTATTTTGAAACAAATATATTAATATATATCTACTATATAAAAATTGCTTAATGATATACCTAAATATATATCCAAAATAGATATGCCAGACTTTAGAGTTAAATGAACTTTACAAATTAAAAATAGAAATAATAACAAAAGCTACCTTAGAAAACAGGAATAAGGAGATATTAGTATGGAAAAAAATGAATTAAAGCTATAATGTTGTTAGATATGGTTATCTGCCAACCCCTACAAAAATTGAATGGGTGTCTGTTTGAGTGTCGACCGATAGGGTTGTCTTTTACAGTAAAGCCTCGTACTGGTATATGGATTGTGCATAGCTATTTAGGGGGAAATCTCCACCAGACAAAATAACCAAAAAATATAATTTCTAATTTTCAAGTCTAAAATTTGAAGTGGATGGTCGACAACCCCCCTCTCCCCCCCCCCCCCCCTGTAATTGGTAAGCTATTATCCTTACACCCCTGATGAGCATAACTAAACATAACTAAGCATGCATTTTTTAATAGTTTTAAATATGGATAAAGACATGGAAAACCGTTAATTTTTAATAAACGTTTGATTCTGATTTTGGAATTATTTTGATGTTTGTAAGTATTTAGAAGATTTAAAAATATGATAGGTTATAGAAGGGTTTCTATATTAGAGTAAAACACTAAAGGGAGAAAGGGTTAAAAAACTATATCTCCCCATCGCAATCGTCTTGTGCAACCTTCCTATTGGATCATTGAAAATCAACCAATGGTATCGCTTATATTAACACAGCTAAGTAGCAGAAAATTATTTAGAAGCAGACGAAAGAGGTCTTTGAAAATGAAGGGAGGTAGTTGTCTGTATACAAATCTATACTATAGATCTGTTGTTTCTATTCTCCCATTCGATTTAATTTCATAATTTTTACCTTCATATCACCCTACAAACAAGTTTTTTACATCGCCCATAACATTTAACCAACAATTTTGTAAATAATTTTCAGAATATATGTGAGTGTTTTGAGAGATAGTTATGTTTATGCTAATGGTTTCAGAGAACTCTTTATGTTCTTTTGTTCAACAATTATATTCAGAAATAAATTTCAACACGAAAAAGAAATAAAATTTACTACTAAATGAATAAAAGTCTAAGATATCTTGATAATGAACTTTTTTAACTTTTTTATCGTTTGATACATAATAAATGGTATGCAAAAAAATCGGAGCTTCTTAAAATTAAAATTGCGTGGCTTGTGTAAATAGTAGAAACAAGTTCATAATAATTCTAAGGATATACATATCATTCTTCTGCTTTTAACACAAGCCGCGCAATATTAACTTTAAAAAGTTCCCCATTTTTTGCACACCCTTTATTTTGGATCCTTGGAGGACTAGGAGAAACAGAATCATACCTGGAACTTGTATTTGGCTACACTTATGATTTTTTTATTTTTTGGAAAAAATATAAAATAATTACGGTTACAATGAAGTTAATTGTTTTTAGTTGAAGAGTATTGTCTCTCTTATTTAATTGTGAACTAGTTTCTCTGTGTATAATTTGAGAGTAATGCATCTCACAGAGATTACATCTCTCTGCCGGTTAGCATAGTAGACGAAAACTTATAGAACTGTCAACAGGAGCTGCGTGCATAGAATATTTCAAAAACATGAGGTAAAGTATAACAACGAATTTAAATAGAGGTAGATAATAAATGTTGAGGAATGGTATAGAATTATAAGATATTACAGGTATAGTCCCTTTCGTGGCTACGCCTCTTACGGAGCGTTTCGTAGTATTTTCACAATGTCCTTTGCTAGTTTATTTTAGGTTAGGTTAGGTTTTATTATGTTAGGTGATTGCCACGCAGGTCTAAAATACGAATAAACGCCTCTTAAGAGACGTTGCCTCGAAAAGGACTATACCCGATATTTCTCTTAACCGGTTTTAATCCAGCGGACATTAATCGGTTCTCATCCATACTAAAGACAATTTTCGATCCACTAATACGAAAATAAAAATTAAAAAAATAATCTCATAATTTTCATTTTACTATTCGAGGAAAGCTGTTTGTAATAAGATGCGTTAATAAACTAATAAAAAATACTAATTTGAAAATCCTTCTGATAGCTCTACTTTAACTCTATGTAGCGCTTCGTTTGAGCGGGATGAAAATGATTTTTGCTATCATAAGCTAAGATAAACAATATCACAGATACATACTGCCATTGTCATCCAAACAAACACAAGATAAATATATTTTACATTACTTGTCAAGTAAATATACAAAATAACAATGATACTAAAATTTAAAAAGCATAGCGCAAATTAGATAATATGTTAGTAGTCTAAACTTTTCTAGTAACGTTAGATAATAGTTATTTCTCGCATCGTATTATAAACGGCTTTGTACATATAATTGTATTATAATCATAATTCTAATTATAATTGTACATTTTTATATTCGTAGAAAGCTGGATAAAATACGATGCTAGTCATAGTTTTTTCGTATGGATGAGAACCGGTTCCTATCCACCGGATTCGAATGAATACGAAAAAGTAAAATAAAATAGTCATATATTTATCGTAAAGCATATTTTTGCTGATTTTTGTTATTGAAATCAAGAATTATCTAGGAACTACAGGTATGAAAAGCTTTTATGTATAGGCCTATATGATGTTATGCTCTAAACCATAATAGAATGTCCATTTCAAATAGTTTTATTAGCTTTTATGATACTCTCAAGCTGTTACTGAGAAAAGGTATATTTAAATAATTCAATTACTTACTAGTGGTTGTTTCAAAGGGTATTAATTTTTCTTGGAAAGGCAGAGCTACCCTCCCCTAAAATAGTTATAAATCTTTCTTGGACCAATGAGAAGCGTCAATGTAAAGGATAACTATATCGGTTCAGTGGTAAGCGACATTTTCAGTACAATCAGACAGACAGATAAACATCATGTTAATTTTATATAATGATATATCATCTTCAACGTTTAAAATTGTTTTATTATTTAAAAATTAGATCCATATTCTTTTACCCATGAATAAGGCCATATTGGTTAGACAATTTTATTTGATAATGGTCTAAATGTTTCATGAGCTTGTCTATAACTTTGGATAATGGGTTCCTAGTTTAAAAGTAATATTTTTTCCAGTATGGCTTTAAAACCGACTAATATCTGCTGGATTAGAACCGGTTCTCAGCCATAATGAAAAATCAAGTATTATATCGTATTATACATTTAAATAGAGAGGTTAATTTTTTTAAAGAAAAAAAGAAACAGTAAATGAGAGAAATAAAGATAGATGAAGAAAAAAGAAATAATTATAAGGATTGGAGGTAAAAGTATGAAAATATATACGTACTAATTATTTGAAAAAAACAAATTATAGGAAATAACAAAAGTAACAGGATGTATATGTGTCTGTCTTTACTGAAGGAAATCACCACCCTCCTAAGATAAATAGCCCCTAGAAAAAAAGAACCCCATCAAAATTGTTTTGCCTTTTCTTTTTTAGACTAAAATTTTAAATGATGGGTTTGAGTCAATTTCCCCTTTCAACCATTTCAAGTGCCTTTAGAGGCCTCTAGGGGCGTAGCCGATAGTAAAAAATAAAGAGATACTGCTGTAATATCTTGTTATGTAATATTTGATAATAAAGTATAAAGATATCAATCTTGTATGATGAAAAGTAATGAACAGTTAACATTTTATCAGTTTTGATAGATCATTATAAAGTCGGATGCTTAAATTCTACATTTTTAAAGGATTATAGAGATGGATTCTTTAAAAAATATATTTCGGGGATGGGGTGTAAAAAAGGTTTAAGACATTTGTAATATGCTGCTTAATTAAACATGAATATACTCATATTCCACACCAAACAACTAAATCAAAGCTGACCATAAATATGATTTTATTCCTGTTGAAATTTAAATCATCCTTTAATATGACAACATCCATAAGTAGCGAAGCACATAAAAATCATGGATAAAAAACCTGCTAAAAAGCTCGTTTCCCTATATTTAAGAAAAAAAATAAAAATAGTCCAAAACCTGTTGAAACATAGTCCCACCGCCATGGATATTTATTAGTTACTTATGCTCATTAATGCTGTGAATGTTGACAATAATTTTCAGCCATCTATCTTAAATAGCAGCCGAGAAAATCAAATTTCCTCCATATAGCATTACGTACTGACGGATTAACAGAGACAGACATAGTAAATTATAGAATAGCTTTGCTACTAAATATGTTGTATATGCATATAACTCTCTGGTTTATCCTAATTTGAAACTAGTTAAATAAAGCTTAACATTTTCATACAGCTACCCAAATATGGAACAACTCTATATTAAGAACAAATAAAGTATTCAATATATTCAGCTACAAAAATATGAATAGCACAAGAAAAGAGATACGGAAAGTATCATGTGTGACGTCATAAAAATACGTCTTAACAGAATGGATAAGAGGAAAAGTGGGAAAGGACACCCCTAAAAAAGAGATGGATTTAGACATATATTTATGACGTCACACATGACACTTTTCGTATCTTCAAAACTTGTATTAAATAATACGTATTTTAAGTAATGATAAAACAAGGACAATTATGTTTGTTGGAAGAAACAACAATAAATGAAAAATGTAAAAATCAAATTTAATTTGTTGTTTTGTTTAAACAACTGAAATTTGGATTTAGATTTTTTGCATTAATTTTTGCATATGAATACTTTATGATAGCCATACAATTATTGTTACTTTTTTAGAAGCGCTGTTATTCTACTAAGGCAATTTCTGTACATTCAATTGACTGGCATTAATTTTTTTATTAATATAGCTTACAGCTTTCAAATTATGCAGTAGAGAAAATCTATATGGCAGATATTTTAAAAACAAATTGTAATTTCAAATTTCTAGATTTTTTTAAAACAGGAAATAAAATTGCCAATTCTACAACCGTATATTGAAATGTAACTTTTAAAATATGAAATAAAACTTTTATAATTGATTTAAATGGTTTGTAAACATAATGATTGATCTAAGGATCTTTTTAAAAATCATAACCAATTTAGAAAAAAAGTAATATGATACTTGTATTTTAACACTCCTTCTCTAATTCATCTAAAATTCGCTAAGCTACATTTGCTTGTGGAGAACCTGTAGAAATACAAAAAAACCATAGAGTAGCTGCGCTCATAAAGATATATATTTGTTACAAAACACGATACAATCTAATTAGGTAAATTGACACGGCAATCGTGTTTATTTATATTTGTCATTTCCTCTTTTAAATTAGTTTTAACACACTTGTTACTTGCTATTTATATTTAATAGCGGTTACGCCCCTAAAGGCCTCTAGGGGAACTTGAGAAGAGAAAAGTTGAATTCCAACGGCAAATTGTAAAAGAAAAAGTTTTAAAAAATTGTGCGGTTTCTATGTAGCGTTCAAGTCTCTACGAATATTTAAAACAATTTTGATTTTCTTTGTGATTTCTCTTGGGAGGGTGGTTGTACCCTCCCCCAAAATAGTTTTAAACCTTACCAGGACCTATTAGAAGCTACCCTGGTAAGGAGAACTCGATCGATTCAGCTGTTTGTGAGATCCTTAGGTACAAACAGACACACAGACAGACAAACACACATCCTATTACTTTATTATAAGGATTGCTTTACTGTAATTATAATTGTTTTTTCAGTAAAAAGTTTTCAACTTAAATTAAAAAAAGATTTAATTTGTTTACTAAAAGTTGCCACATTTATATGCCAGACAATTCAAATAAAACACAGGCAAAAGGTCAGACAGGCAACAATAGGACAGATAAGCTTATAGAGTAGGTTCGCTGCTTAAATGGTGTTTTGTTTTATTTAGATTTTGCATCAAAATATTAATTTAATGTAAGCCTAGTATTTTTTAAAATATACATAGCTTATGTAAATGAAAGTTGTCATTTAGCATATTTTTCTTTTTTGTAGCACTTTAAAGAATAGAAGGGTTACAAAATCAGTAATTGAGAATATATCATGTATCTTGTGGTGAACAATACACACGGATCTAGAGGGATAAGACAATATCCGATAAATTGATGTACAACCTAAATGAGTATAAACAAAATACCCCTTTTTTAGATTACAATTAGTGGTTACAACACTTAACTTAATGAACAACCTATACAAAATCAATAAAAGTTCCAAAAGAAGCCAAAGAATAAGAAAACTTTATTATAGAACTTTGGGGACAAGTGCAATAAATAGCCAAATGTCCCCTCCCTCCCTCCCTGAAAAAATGTGTTAATTTTGTTTTTGCCCCACCGTGCGCTGTAAAAAAAAAAACTTACCCCATGATCGTGTGAAGGAACTAGTGAGTTGTGATGGGTGTACGTTTCCCCATTCTCCATCTTGTGTTCATGCAGGGGTCCCTGGCCATGTGGGGTGGGGGGCAGGTCACTAGCACTGGTAAAAATACATCAAAGTTGCAAAAAAGAAGCATTTAATAGTACCTACTAAAGGGCAATTAAAATGTATACTGACTTGGTGATTTAGTCTGTGTATTGGCCAATCATTGGTCATTTGTATTGTATGACGTAATTTTTATTGGCACAAAAACAAATAAGTGTGATGATAATTTTAAGGTATGTAAGGTTAAGTGAAGCCTTTCTTGACTATATTGTCATAGGACTCTATGAATTGGTCAAAATACAAACATAAAATATGGCAATTTTTGATGCTTCCCTTTCAATATGTTGATATAGCTCATGAAGATGTTTATGAATATCATTATGGTTCAGATGTTCGTCCAGATGCTCAATGTGCACATGTCCTGCCTCCGTGACCTCATGCATGGGTGGGGTTAGCTCAGTTGAAGGATGGACATCCATATCATGAACCCCTTCTTGGGTGCTGAGCCCAGCAGAAGTTGTGCTGGCAATTTCACTCATTTTTATAATTCACTTGTTTTTATTTAAAAACTACCAAAAATGCGGGATTCAACTTTTCACAAATTTTAAATTATTTTTTAAATCACGTATTTTTCACTGTATTGGCAATTTGAGAAATTTTGGTGGTAGTAATTTTGTATAAAATATAAACATTATCAGTCATTATTTAATTAAACATCTGAAATATAAAAATATATTCAAATAATAGGAATTTAGAGTTTAAATGTTTTATTTTAGTTTTGAATATTTAAAGTCAGCATGATGATTTAGTTTCCTATTGCAATTACTGCATAAAGTTGCTTACATAAACATCATTGTTTCATTTTAATTAATGGTCATTCTAACATACTTCTTGAAATTAAGATTTGTAAAATAGTACCTACTTATTAAATAATGTGTCAATGAGCAAAACGGTATTTTTAACATTTTCTGTTCTTTAACTAGCAAACTAAAAAAATTAAACAAACTATTGTTACAAAACCTAGACGCATTAAGAGTTTGGCAAGCCAAACATTATATAACTTGCTTTGGGTATAAAAAGAAAAACTTGGATTTAAAATAAAAATTCAATATTATCATCACCTATTTTAATTTATAATTTTCTAATAAAAATATATTTTTATGCACATATTTTTTTTTCTATCTTGCACACTTAAAACTGTGGTAAAGTAAGCACTATCTCACACAGAGAGAGGGGACAATGACCTGTTTATTAGACTAGTCCCCAAAGTTTTATAATATGGTATTCTAATTCGTTGGCTCAACAACTTTGGGAACTTTAGTGAATTTTGATAAGTTGAGTGTTCAAACGTTTCAACTACTAAATTCAATCTACTGAAGGGGTAATTTTGTGTTTATTCATTGGGGATGTGTGTACATCCATTTATAGGCCATTTTCTTATCCCTTTAGATCCCTGACTGTCTCAGCAAATCTAAAAATAACAAACTGATTAACATTTGCAAAAAACAAAAAAAAGAATGAATGTTAAAAGTGCACTGTCAAGATAGCCTTACATATTCGCACATTGTCTATTTGCGGTTTGCTAATCATTTTTGCACGGATTTAATCATTTCAAATACAAATAAACTGTAAAATTAACCAAACTTAATTTAGATATTTAAGACAATATTGTTAACTTTAAATAGGTTATGAAATTAGATAGGTTCATCTAATAGATGGTTTTAACCT
This sequence comes from Acartia tonsa, assembly GCF_053477335.1. Classification (NCBI taxonomy): domain Eukaryota; kingdom Metazoa; phylum Arthropoda; class Copepoda; order Calanoida; family Acartiidae; genus Acartia; species Acartia tonsa. Next base: position 42,917,447 of record NC_137264.1, on the reverse strand, counting down.
ATTTTAGAAATAAATAATCTTCGTATGACCAGTAGCTAATATTCCCTGAAAAAAGAACAGAGCCAAATCTTTCGAACGGTTTGTGAGATCTTAAGCTTCATACAGACGGACATCATTCCTATTTATATCAATCCAAAATAAGGACATTTACATTAATGCAATACTATAGTTGCTATACTTATATATATAGCATTGTTAAACAAGTCATTGAAAAAGCAAACAAAGCTAGTTTGTCATAATGAAACATTAAAAATCAGGCTTTTTGTTGACCTATAAAAATTCTCTAAACATAAAGTCCCGTGTGTCGTAATGGTTTTTAAACCGTTCCAGTAAAGAACCAACCCAAAATAAAATTAAGAAGTTTCATTATAAGGCAAACCTTAATGATTTTAGTAGTGTAGATACTCTATACCAAGAGTATTTCTATACATCATTAATATTATAATCATAGTCTGAAACTGAAAAAACATATATTAATTGTTTATTGACGATTTAAGAAATTTGCCAAATCTTTTTAATAATTTAATGATTTAAACTAAAAATTAGATTTTAAAATTCACCTTAACTGTTTTTCAATATTGAAATGTTATTGTTATTCTACCTATGGACAAAGATATTCTTGTTATCTAATGAACTTAAGCGTGTTTTTGGATTATAACATTCATTTTGAAAAAGTAATTATGAGAATATGATTTTCAACCTTTAATATAGATACTCATTTGAAAAACTTACATTTATAAGATAACTTAAAGATAGATTAAATTCAAATTATCGTTCTATTTATTTACATTTATAAAAAAATTAATATACTATGTAGTCAGCTTATACTAAGATTGTTTATACAATATACAGTGCAAAAAAACAAGCAACCAGCTCCTTCATCTATATTTTTTTGCAATGCGCTTACATCCAGCTATCTTGATGAGAAGCTATTTAACTGATTGAATCAATCTGTTACTCAATTTCTTTAAATCTAATCCAATTTAACCCTAAGGCAGTAACATCTTATTGGGATTATTTAAAATGCACAAAAGTATAGTATAATATGTTCGTAGGTCTGTCATGCCTTGTGTTCTGTTTAGCTCATACTTTCTTTGATTATTAATAGAAAAGACTAATGTAGATATTTTAAAGAATGTTTTCTACTTGTATTGCTATTTTATTGACAGTTTTCCGAGAATAGTAAATAAAAAAAGTTTAGAAATAATTTCAGTTTCGTCTAGCATGGCTTAGAACTGGTTTTATTCAAAAAGGTATGTATTGGTTTCAAAGCCATACTGGAACATATATACAAGTCCTAATTTGTAAAAATATTTGTGTATTTGCTACAAAAAAAAAACTAATTAAAGGCCTAATAAAAGCCACAATTAGATATGTGCGTGGTTTTACAACATACACGCACAATATTATAGTTAAGAGAGAGGCAGTATTCTGAAAATTGTACATTTTATTTGTAATTATTTAAATTTGTCATTTATATACCTACACAAACGAAATAGTTGAATAGTTAATGACGTCATAAAATGAGGGATGAGGAGAGGAGGAGTGGGAAAGAAAACCCCTAAAAAAGAGATGGATAATCACTTGTTTTTATGACGTAACATGCTGATTTTTTGAGGGACTTTCTTCGTCTTCGAAATAGTTCGATAATTAAAAAAAAATATCTTATTGTAAAACGAGATACCAACAAATATTTTGTGTAAAATGATAGAAACGGACTAATATCCGGTTGATTAGAACCGGTTCTCAGCCATACTAAAAACCTATGTATAGCATCTTTTTCTCATTATATTCAGTTTTCTACAAATATAAAAATGTAAAATCATAAGATTAAAATTAGTTTTTAATCTCGGGGCTAAAACAAATTTATATCTGCGGAAAGCTGTTTATAAAACGATTCGAGTTATAACTCTTCTTAAGTCTTGAGTAAAATTAGTAATCTAAAAAAGAAATACAATCGCAAAAGCTTTAAATGTAGACTATTTATTTTTTGCAGCGCAGCTACCATATTACTTAAGCATGTCAGTACGCCCGTCCGAATGTATATTTAACTATTTGACTATATTCATCATTAATATCTAAACGATAGACTTTGTATAATATTTATATGTAGATTCCTATAATAATTAGGAATAACTAAGCAAATTTTTTATCTGCTTTTTATTCACTTTGAAAAAAGTTTCCACACTATTATTATACCAATTGTCCTTGTTCTTTTATTGAGCAAGAAACCGCCCTGGTAAATTGAGATATTAATGCTCTTTTAGATTTGACACACGTCACTTTATACATCAGAGCTTCCTAGAAAGCAAAGTACTTTCATATTTTAAGTCCACTTTCCTATATAGGCCTATTTATACAAATATGTGTATGAATTTCTTTTTACACCCACTAAGAAAACATTATAGAATTAAGTCTAAAATGTAGAATTAATTATTTTGGTTAAAAGTCACATTAAGGGATTTATTGACAAAAAGTAAAAATATTAATAACAAATATGGTTTGCTACTTGTTGAATTAATTTTAATTTTTACTTTTAAATTTGACTTTTAAATTAATATTTTCCTACAATTGTATTGAACCTTATTTTGAATTCTAATATAATGTTATCTTATTTTATCCAATTACACAGTCTGAGTCAGACCTGCTTTATAAACCAAACTAAAAGTAGAAAATGAATGCTGTACAGCAACAAACCAAGTCAAAATTTTTTGCTGTTGTTTAAGTTTCATTTCATTTACTTTGCGCCTTACGCATCTAGGGGCTCCCTGTTCGGAGGGTTAAGTAAGAACAGATAAAATAAGTCTAAAACCATCCCAAAACTTACATTTAAAAATATAACAACCATTCTGTATAATTCTTAAAAATGAAAGTAGACAGTTAATTAGTAGCTATTCTGTATAATTCTTAAAAATAAAAGTACACAATTAATTAGTAACTAGGCTACCATATGGACAAAATTATCCTTGTATTGAATAAATCTCTTACTTTTCTTATGGACGTATATGTCTAGAAGACTAATGAGGGCTCATTTGCAATTGTCAAAGGATAAAAAGCACTCAGCTGTCCCAGTGTTTATACAAACATGTATTTTTCCTAAATCTTATTTGCAGCAATGTCAAATTTAGGATAAATTAACATGTAATAGCTGTAAAAAAACTTAAAATGGTAATCTTCTGAAATAGAAAGAAAATATTTCATTTGCTAGTAATTTCAGACTGAAATTATTTTCAGAAATATACTGAAAAAAATTTTGATTCTACATATTATAATATAAAATTGATGATATTAAAATTGCTTTTATATTTTATATATATTTATGATATTGTTATTATACTTTGCTGAATGATGAAAGCACTAATATTAAGTCTCAAGAAAGACTAGGGGGAAGGGGGGAAGCTCTAATAACAAAATAATTAGACAACAGATAAAAAGGTTTTTAGGGTGATGGCAAACGTTCTAAAATGTACTTATTTAAAAAAAAAGTATTTTGGTTTACTAAATTAATAAATAACGCTCCTGTTTATTGTTGATTTGTTATTGCCGAGCCACTTATGATATTATTATCCTTTTCAAAACACCTGAAATGCCACTCTCATTAACTTTATCAAGTTATTATGATATGCATAAATGATATCTATAATCTTGTAATATAATTACCAAATCATAAATAAAAGCTTAATATGTATCTTAATCAAAATTAAGCCATATAATTTGAAAATATTTCTTTTATAAATTGTAAAGTTACTAATAGTTTATGTATAAGTTTATTGAAAGTACCTTTACTCATTAATGTCATTTTTATTGTCTAAACCCTTATGAGCACTAAAATCGTCCCCCCATATTTCTTAATGAAATTAAAAGTAGAAGTGGGGGTGGGAAGATCTGTGCTTTATTTCTTCTTAACTTCATATCTAAATAAAGCCTTTGTCATATTGATTACTTTGGTAACATACTAAAAAAATACCAAATTCCATAGAAATATTTAACAATGATTTATTATAAATCAACTAAAACGTGATAAGATAAGAATACAAAGTTGATCGCAAGTATATGAAAAAAGAAAAAAAATATTATTTTAAATTCTATTTCCTAAATAAGGGGTTGAAGTTTTCAGTGCTCTCTAGGCATTTTCAGGGAAATCACTAAATCACAGCTATAAGATTAAATGGTTGTAAATTTGTAATTGTTGCATTACTGGTATATTAAAAGTTCGATGAAAATATTAAAGAGATGCTACTCATCTTAATTTTCATTTTGATATAAATAATATGATGTACAATACATTTCATCAACATTATATTTAATGGTCAACCATAAAAATAACAAGAAAAATATTTCCCATTAGTAGTATAGCGCAAGAACAGCAAACTTACAGTATTTTGATTAAAGAAAAAAAAAACATTTATGAAAATATGAAACCAATTTTTTTGCGCTAGTTGTGTAGGAAGCTGCATAAAAGAATAACTGTTTAACCGTCTGGCGAAGGGACGTACAGTCATACTATGAATTAATAGTAGTTGCGCTAAGTACTTATGAAATGCAAAACACGGATTATCACAGAGATAAGACCATAGGCAATGAATTAATTTGCATCCCCATATTATGATAATACCAACTTACTCCTTCTGTAAATTAAACTATTGGTGAACAATTTTGACACTGCTAGTTAGGACCAATCAATAACATTTTTACAAAAATTGTCCAGAGTGTTTATAATACTTCAGGAACCAGAATAATTTACAGTCCCTTGTCCCCTCCTGCCATGAATTAACCCTGAAAAACAGATTCATTAGAGTATAATTAAGTAGGAAAGATAGAAGACAGAGAAATAAGACAGATATAGAAAAAGTAAGAGATGTGGAAGGAAGAAAAAGAGAAAAGATAGATACAAAGAGAGTAAAAGAGGATAAGATTTTATTATTATGAGTCAAATTAAATATCTTGAAAGGTGTAACTCTTTCAAATACATTGTGGACATAGAATAATCTATTTTGAAGATATTTATGCCTTGCATTTATGTAATTATACCAACAGCTGCGCCCTTAGCATTTAGGGGCTCTATATTAGAAGGGCAGAAAAATAGCCTAAATCCATACCCTGACTTAAAAAAAATTAAATAGCCCTAAACCGTCTCAGAGCCTATAAGAGGCTTCACTGTACAGAAGAACCATATCGGTCCAGCGAGATCCTACGCTACAGGCTAAAGAAGATTATTACTTTATATTATAGGATAATGCTACCCATTGCAATTTTTCTAATACTTATGTAATTAAAGAAAAAGATTATAGTATTACTGTGGAAATAATGATCTGAATTAGCTCATTAATCCAAATGATATACAACTTTTATTCAGGAAAAAAGTAAGAAATTTATTTGACTAAAATTATATTTTGCTTGCCAAAATAGTTTTTTTTTTTTTTAAGAAACAAAATCTTGAAAACGATTGCCTTATTTTTAATGAGTTGTTTCATTCTATTTTGTAGTGCTCTTCAATCCCATCAGATATATGGCTAAAGAAAGACATCTAAACACATTAATAAAAAATTGTGAAGTTATAGGAATCACTTTTAATAGTATTTACTTTTCCCTAAATCCTTGATTTTATCACTACACAGGGATAACGGTGTGCAAAAACTAAGGATTATAGGGAAATAAGAACAGACAATAGATTAATTTCCAGAAAAAAAAATTAAACAAAATTCTGCATAAAAATAGTATTCATTGAGTAAACCATATTCTTGTCCATTCTTTCAAAAAATACCTTTCTTTTTCACACAAAGTTTAAAGTGATAAAACTATTAATATATTTTCATATATATATGTATAATAAGTAAATGCATATTTCTATATAAAGGTTTCGTGATTATGTCCTTCTTTCTATTATTTATGACAACTGAACATTTGCTTTATAACTCGCTTTATATGGTTGTCCGTCCATCTATAATTTTTTGTGCTATGCAATTTATGGATGTTGTCATCCTTATATTTGCGAAAAATTTAAATCTACAAAAAGTTTTACTCCAACTGAAGCCATTGTTACTTGCAAAGATTTAAAGGTATGATAGGCTAATAAATTCAACTTTTCTTATTTCACTAACACTATCTCTACTAAGCATAGTGTGAATACAAAAATTTTAAAGCCATTTTTTTAAATTCATTTTCATCCACTTTGCAAAATAAGTTGAGCCTTTATATCCATCATCGATACATCCCTCTAAAAAAGTGAAGGAGGGTGTCAAATTTAAGTCACACCCTCCTTTTAGTTAAGGGTTAAGGTGAAACAAATGTAAGCGCTTCTCGTGCCAATTTACCAACATAATTTTTTTTGAATTGAGTATGTTGATTATGCAGGGGGTTGGATACCCCCTGACAATAAAATAACACATCTTTTATTGTCTGATTTAAACCCCAATCAGATTAGGTTTGGGGGGGGGGGGGGATGCAAAAATCATAAGTGGTCTGGCAAAACCCTGTGCACAGTTGTTTTATTTTTTTAAACAAGCATTTTAAAGCAATTTATTAAAAGCATATCTAAAGTTGTAATTATTTTTTGACATTACTGTTTGAACATATACTGTCAAGAATTAGATAAAGTCCCTTCATACTTAATTAACTAAAACAGTGCAACGAGTTTAAATAATGAAATGTAACACAAAATGACAATATAAAACAGATAAAGTAATTTAAAAATACACTTTAAAAACCCGATATATGTTATATGTATGTATTTTTTTTTGAGCCGTGACATTTAAAGATAAAAGGTTGAAATTTTTATTGTTTTATTATTCTTTTTATATCTCTTTTTCCTTATCTCTAAATCTACATCTCTCCCTTTCTTTCTTTTCTTTCTTACCTTTCATTTCTCTCCCTCCCTTTCTCTCTTTCCCTTCTTCTCTTAGCCACTCTTTCTTTGAATGTAGATTGAATCAGGATTTAGAAATAATTATGGGGTATGGAGTAAATCTTTTCTATAGGGCAAAAATCTTATTGTTCTTCTTTTGACGGCAAAATTTAATGGAATCGATGAAAAATTTCCTATATTTGTACAGTAAAAATTAATGTACTTAGACTAATTTATACTTATTAATGCTTTAAGCTGCTCATAATGAACTTTCGACCAAGTCGCTATTATAAACAGGGAGGGCAGTAAATATTCTACAACCATCCGGGACCTATGTGAGGCTTCCTAAAAATAGAGAACATAATCTGTTCAGTGGTGATTAAGATCTTGATAAATAAAATACCATAATAACTTATAATTTACTAGAGGCTGGCCACCTATCATCTAAGCGCACTGTATTGAAGAGGGCTGCCATATAGCTTAAAACTATCCAAAGACTTAAACTGAAAATGAAATAGCCTGAAACCATCAAGGGACCTAACAAGAGAACCCAATCAGTCAATTGGTTATTGACATCTTAAGCTTTAGATAAATACCCGTACTGCTTTATATAAAACTCTGCTATAATACAGGATATTTTCCGGCAAGAAAACAGTATTTTAGCTACAGTACATTACTTTGAAATAAACCTTGGACACTAATTTTTATAATATTTGTAGAGAGAAGGTGTATAAAATGCATTTGAAGATCTAAGCAAAACATACAAATTACACATCCATTAAAAGTTTATGTTGTTCATAATCCACAGAAGAGTACAGTTGCGACGTGATAGAACGACGTACGAACGTACGCGCAATTGTAATGAGAAGCTGCACTATTAAAAAGCAGGGAGTAAGGGAGGGGACAATGGGCAATCAATTCAATTAAAGAGTTATCGCTGAAAGACTATGAAATCCAGAATAATCCGGAAAATATAAAGGAAATTGTAAAGGGAGAGGCAGAAAACTATGAAATAAGAAAAGAGTTCAAAGAAAAAAGTATTCATTTGAAAATTAGATTACAAGCACATCAGACTGACATAATCATTCTGTAATTAATAACTATAAAAATCTCCCTGGAACCCATTCAACCCATCGCCCAATAACCCAAAATTTAATTGGGTTCTTAGAATGGTTATTAAACAAATATCACAATAAAGTTTTTATCTATGAAATGATATTTTCTGAAGAGAAAAAAATTGTTAAGACCTGCCACATCATAACAAATTAAGTTTATCGATACTTTTCTGCTAGATATTCAAAACTAACACACGAGTTGCGGCATTGGTTGCGCAAGTACCCAAAGTCAGCCAGAACCTGCTAAATTATTGTACATTCCCTTTAGGCCAGTACCCAATGTCTGAGACTCGAAAAAAATGATTATTCGATCCATTGTCCCCTCCCTTACTGTCTGATTAAAAAGAGTAACAATTTTAATTAACCGAGAACCTAAGAAAGAATCCATAAATCATGGGTTACAAACATGGCTCCTAATTTATTCTAACTATTAAATAAATACCCAGAATCCCATATATTTCAAGTGAAGCACCAATTCCCCCCGTCCCCGCATTTAATTTTTTCAATACTTATTTCTTAAATTGAAAAGACATCGACTGCAAATACTTGAATAAAAAATTACAGGTTTATTGCCCCTACGGGGACAAAGGTCTGAACCAAGAAAAGTTGGAATGAATATGTTTATTTTTATTGTCAATTTTATGGACAAACCCCAAACTGTCTCTTTTTGAGAAAGACGATTCCAGTGACGTCATATACGTTTCGGGAAAGAAAAAGGGAAGGGGGGAAGAAAATCTCTTCAAAAGAGATGGGAGAAAAGGGAAGAGATTTTCTTCCCCTCTCTTCAAAAGAGATGAGAGAAAAGGGAAGGGATTTTCTTCCCCTCTTCCCTAAACGTATATGACGTCACTGGAATCGTGTTTCTCAAAGTAGGTCAGTTTGGAGTTCGTCCAATTTTTGTAAAATCGGTAGGTAAAGCTCTTAACAGAGCATACCCAATCTTAATTTGTCTCCAAAATGCCCTTTTTGAATAATAAAAATTTTGTATTGGGGTTGTATTGGTAAGCCATTTGAAGGCTAATGGATAACTCCAAATACCCTTACCAATTGGTGTAATGGTAGGGCAAGCCATATACAAAAGAGGTCGACTGTCATTTACACAACTGCTAAAAGATTAAAAAATTGGGCACTTGTCAAATTTAAATTTAGAAAATCTTCTCTACAATTTCTGTATATGGTACAAAATACATAATTAGTTGATTTGGCAGGAAAGAGAAAGCGTCATAAAAAATTTCCATAATCATTTATGAAATTTTAAATCGAGATTATTTTAAATGTGAAAGTGTGAAACTCATTTCCAAATTTATTACAAATTTTATCGTATCTATTTTGTTTCACAAAAATAGGAATCTTAATAGATATTTCTCTCATCGTATTATAAGCAGCTTTCCACGGATATAAAATGTACAATTACAAGATTAAAACCAGTTTGTTTTATCCCAAAGATGCCAGTTTCGAATGAATAGGAGAATATATCTTAGTTTTATAAATCCTTGAAGTGCTGACAAAAATCTACCACAAGAGAATTATTAGTTGGTATATTGCCGGCACCGCCATAAAAACATCCATATTTCACAATTTGTCACAGGGCATGTAAATAGATATTTTTCAAGAGTTGTTAAGTAGTGATACAAAAAGTTATGTTTATTTTTAAAAACTATTTGATGAATAATCTTTAAAATAAAAATTAAAATTGTCTAACGACTGTAAGACAGCAATGTCATCAATTAAAAACATTGCAAAATTATACTTGTATGAAAACTTTATAACGTCCATAAACAGCTTTTATAACTAAAACAATTATGTCCATACGCAGGGCACTAACAGCAGACTAAGTAAATGTCAGATAAACAAAAGAAAACAGCATCTAGTTACTTTGCATTCGAAGAGAAAGAGCAAAAAAAGTAGCATAAAACCATCTTAAGACTAAGGGACTTAAATTTAAAAATACCCATCCCAGGCCCTATTTAAAGTTTTCCTTAAATAGAGAATTCAATCGGTTTATCATTCAGAAATCTCAAACAGCAGACAAAAAACCTTAATACTTTATATCATAGGATAGGATACTACGCCGACACCGTGATCTTAAAATACGCTGATGCAGATATGTCCCTATTCATAGGCGTCCAAGGGGGGGGGTAATGGGCCATTTGGCACCCCCAAACGATTTTGGGGGTGCCGTAGGCACCCCCAAAATTTTGTGAACAATACCCCCCCCAAAAAAAAATTACCCCTACCTTGGGGGTGCCGTAGGCACCCCCAACGATTTTGGGGGGGGTATTTACCCCCCCCCAAAATAAATGTTCTTTAAAAAAAATTTTTTGGGGGGGGTAAATTGAATGTTCTTTAAAAAAAAATTTTACTGTCCAACCAGTTAAAACAGTTCTTAACCATGATAACAAAAAATTTAATAGTTTGATCATGTTTTATTTGCTTGGGCCTTTATAAGGGCTAAAACCATCCCGGGGATCTATGATGTAATTGTAAAGCACTGAAGATTCCATAAAATAGATCCCTAACTAAATTAAATATTTCATTAAATAATGAAAAAGAATTTCTATAGGCGATTTCTTTTGGGAGGATGTCAGGGTGTCTCAAAAAAAACTAGTTATAAAACTTACCAGGACCTATAAGACGCTTCACTTTAAAGTAAAATCATATTGGTTCATTGGTTAGTGAGTTAATTATTGTATTTTTATGTTCTAAAGAATGAGATACTACTATATATTTGAATAGTAGTGGCGCCCTTAGCATCTAAGAACTCGTGTTTTCTAAAGGGTAAAAAGGGAGGAGAAAAATAGCCTAAAACCACTCAAAGGATTGACCTATAATAATGTGGAACCATCATGGGATCTATGTGAAGCTTTCCTAAAAAGGAGAACTCAGTATTAAAAGTAATAAAATCTGAAGCTATAGTCAAATAAACATTACTTACTACTTTATGTTATAAGATAGTACTTATTATTAACTTAATAGATTAGGTAGGTGCTTTTTTTACATAATTAAATTACCCCCCCCAAAAATTTTACCCCCGGGGTAAATTAGTTTGGGGAGGGGTAATTACCCCCCCAACAGATTTGGGGGGAGTATTTACCCCCCTCCAACAGACTTTAGGGGGGGTAATTACCCCCCCCAATCAAATTTTATCCCCGGGGTAAAAATTTTGGGGGGGGTAAAAAAAATTTTCGGCGCGCTTCGCGCGCCATTTTACCCCCCCCAAACACGAATTACCCCCCCCCCTAAAATTTTTTACCCCCCCCAAAAAAAAAAGCTTGGACTCCCCTGTCCCTATTGTTATTAATCTACAATAAGTCTGTTATTTTAAGCTGTTTACATGAAAATAAGTAATAATGGAGTAGCTGCGTTTCTTAAAAAGATGAAGAATAAAAGATTACAAAAATTCTTTTGTTATGATAGTTAAAGGGTTTTATGTAAATTGTCTGCATATCGTTATCTTATAATCTCTACCAGGGAGCCCAGGGAAAGGACAATTGCCAGCAATAGCAAGTGGACTACAAACACTAATTCAAGGTTATATTAAATATTAAGGAAAAAGAGAGTACCCTCGGCTGATGGGCTGCAGGGGCAAAAAGTTATTTGTAAATTAGATAGGAAACTTTTTACTTTTAGTCCTTATAGTACTTTGATTTATTGAAGAACGGGTGGGGGGTTATAATTTAGTTTATTTTTCAGTCATTGTCATTTCCCTTTAACCCTGAATTTATTTGCCGCAAAGATTTATTCTCATATTCAAACAGCATCCAACAATTCAACATCTAATTCAGATAAAGTGATAAGACTGTTATATTTTTTTCTATTCTTTTAAGAATTCTTTGTAATTTACTAATTTTGGCTAGTTTAAAGCAGATATATCTAGGATTAGACAATCTGTATATTCTACAACTATCAGGAATTTCACAACAATGAATGATAAATTGATGTACATACATTACCAAATGATGAATAGTTTAAATACTAATTTTTTTTAACCAACTGATAAAATTTAAAAAAAGTACCCAAAGTTTATTAGCCAGCGACAAAGTTAAGGCAGTTAAACTCTTTTGAGTCCCTACCTAAAACCTTCCCAAGAACATAATGCAACTAGTTTTGTATTGTAATACAAAACAGTTATTAATGGCATCTTTTGGATTTAAACTTACTAAACATAATGAAAAATTGTGACACATTACAAACTTTCCCGATTTTGTATTACTTTTGAGGAACATGATTCCAGTTACGTCATATTTTTCTTTCCCGAAAAAGGGAAGGGGGAAAGAAAAAAAAGGGAAGGGGGGAAGAAAAAAGAGATGGGAGAAAAGGGGGTTTTCCCCATCTCTTTTGAAGAGATTTTCTTCCCCCCTTCCCTTTTTTCTTCCCCCCTTCCCTTTTTTCTTCCCCCCTTCCCTTTTTTCTTCCCCCTTCCCTTTTTTTTCTTTCCCCCTTCCCTTTTTCGGGAAAGAAAAATATGACGTAACTGGAATCATGTTCCTCAAAAGTAATACAAAATCGGGAAAGTTTGTAATGTGTCAAAAATTTTTAAAAATAAAAACTTTTTTTTATCATTTTCTAAAAAAGTTACATTTCTTTTTAGATTGATTAGATTACTTTGACATGCAATATATTTTATTTTATCTTTTAACTGATAAACTTATTTCTTTACATATAGTTTATCAAAACATTAAACATTTTAACCTTTCTTTAGGAGGTTGAACAAAATTCATTTATGGCAAACTAATTGATGATAAAAATCATTTGATAATATGGAATAGTTATTTCTCGCATCGTATTATAAACAGCTTCGGCACCTTGGGGCTAAAAAAACTAGTTTTAATCTTATAATTGTACATTTTTATATTCGTAGAAAGCTGGATATAATACGATGCTAGACATAGTTTTTTCGTATGGATGAGAACCGGTTCCTATCCACCGGATTCGAATGAAAACGAGAAATAGATATTACTACATTTATTCGTCTTTTTATTCCACACCAAATCTGAATTTTAATTTGCAAAATGAAAGGAAAATAATTGGCAAACAAGAATGACTAGAACCATGAAACAGTGCATATTGTCCAATAAAAAATTACGTCATACAATACAAATGACCAACATTGTAATTGACCAATGGTAAGTTGTATACTGGCCTATCATTGGATATTTCTATTGTACGACGTCATTTTTATTCTATACGCTGTTTCTAGAACCATATCAAGAGCATCACAAAAACTATTAAAAATTGTTTTCAATGCCTAACCCCTGCAGGATGCATTAACCATGCGGAGCCTATACATGCGGTGCCATTTACCACCTTATTAATAGTCTTATAACTCTTCACAGATATTCTATCTTAAATATCTGCAAAGAAATAATTGCTATTGACCTATAGAGTAGAATTGCTAAAAAACAGTGGCCAGTTATTTTTGGCTCTTTATGCAGTTCTAGTCGGATTGGCGTTTATATAAAATTGTTAATCTTCTAAATATAAAAATTCAATTAATACATGTTGAAGTTTTTTTTAAACAAGAATAATCATTGTTTACACAAGGCCTCGTCCTCGGATGGTTTCAGGCTTTAATTGTTTTATTTTCTATTCAAGACTTGGGATGGTTTTAGATCATTTTAGGCACCCTCGCTCCACTCATGGAATATACTTATCCTAGCTTAGAAAAAAAAGAGAAAAAAAAGTTACAGACTCGCCACAAGTTCATTACCAATCAATCAATACAATAAAACCGACCCAAAAAGTAGACTTGTCATTAATATAAAGCCTTCTTATAAAAACCTTTTTAACCAGGGCGCCGGCGAACGAGTTGATACTTAAATTTTCTATATAGTTATGCCTGATTTAATAACATATTAGGAGTAAGGTATAGAAACTAATTCACATTTTTTACTTGTTGTTAAATTCTAACAAACATTTTATGACTATTTTGAGGTATTTTCTTATGGTACATTGTTGAAACATTTTTTATTCTGAAATGAATGAATAGATGAATTAATCTTGTTAAATGATGATTGTTTACACTTTGATTAATAATGTCTGCAATTTTTCTAGTTGGGTAGATAAATATTATTCTATCTTATAGCCAAGGTATTCTTCCCGTATTCTAACTGAGAAAGCAGCAGTAGGAACCATTTAAAATTATTTAGATAAGAAGGTGTTGGGCAAGATTCGAACCTATAACCTAACCAGGAAAGAGCTGATACGCCGCGTGTTACACCACTATCTATCGTGGATAATTTTAGTATATATCAATGGTTTCTTGTTAAGCTTTATAGTCAGATATATCACTATACATTACTATAATATAGGATATGAAATATCATTTTTATTGACCCAAATGTAATTTATTGTTTATGATATGTAGGTTGATTTATCTTGAAGTTCTAAGATATGATTGTTTCTTGCAAAGTAGACCACATAGGTCCAAAGGTGTATGAAATCTTGAGGGACAGAGAAGAAAACATAATACAGTAAACCTTATTTATTTTTTTTGTATGAAGCTTAAGATGTTAATAACTACTGATCTGTTTGAATTCTTATTTTTATACCCCTTACTGCCCCTAGATGCTAGTGGCGAATCTGCTAGTTTAGATATAAATCAATTAAAACTTTTGCAACGCTTAAATTTAGATTTTTAGTTGTGATAAATTAAAAAGAGAAAAAGGGGTCTTTACAAAGGGGAGGAGTTTGAATTTTCCCAGGGGGTGGGTAAATTAAAACTGCAATATAATTTAAGCAGTATCCACTTTTTCTAAATAAAATCAAACACCACCATTTCAATTTACTGAATATTACATATTCTAAAATTTTTGTACTTATTTGCTCTATGACTATGCACAGGTTATTGAAATTCCCCTATCTCATAATATATAACTTGTATAAAGGTCATTCTATTTCAAGAAATTAACATATATAAAGCTTCTTTGGAAAGAATATCTCAAACTGTATAGCTATTTGCAAGATTTTACAGGATAGACATATGGATATGCACCAAAGATACATAAGAAGCGTAAATGTTGCGAAATATTGAAAATTATTAAAATCTTATAATTTTTTTTGCAAAGTCGAATTAAGGATATTACATAAAAAAAAATTGCAAATTTGCCTAAATTAGGATATTTATACAAATCACTTCCTTTACACAGCAGCAGATTTTTACGGTTTAAGAAAAGTTTTAAGATATTATCATAATAGAACTTTAGCATACTGAAACCTAATAAGTTAATGTAATTTTTAGCAACTAAATAACTTAAGAAATAATGTTTAATCAGGCCACAACAAATTTGCTTTGTGGTGCAGTGTTATGTCTTTTTCGGGTAAAATGACAATATGTTATGGTGCTCTTAGAATTTGTTGAAAGTCGGTGCTTTAAAAATATGCGGTCACGTGTAGAAACAAGGACAACTATATCCATTACCACTATTCTAGACAACTAAATATGTTAATTGCTTTGTTTGAAACGATTTTTTTCTTCAATTTTATACCGCCTTTTTCTCATAGATGTACCAAACAATTGCTTACAATTTAATGGGCAAGTTAAGTATTGGTCCTTAGCATATGTCCCTCCCTCCTCAAAATTACTCATTATCAAACAAAAATTATCTTGGGAGAGAAAGGGGTAGCCTGCACTCCCTTTAGAGGTTAAAACTATTAAAAAAATAACCTTCACCTTGTACAATAACAATAAACAATTTAATAACTTACATTTACAATGAAACCGGAAATTAAAAATATATTTAACAGAACCAAAAAAACCCAAATATCGAGTATTTTTATTTTTGTTCTAATTTGAACAGGAAACAATACACACTTTTCCTCAACAGTTTAGCGGATTTAAAACCAACACGCAACAAGCGGTCAATGGATCCTATAAATATACATATTTGCTGAATCAAAACTGGTTTTACCTAAATTGTATCTGTTCCTTCTTCAGGATTATAGAATTTCAAAGATTTTAACCAAAAATGTGCGATGATTTGACTTTAAAATAGCATTTAATCTTAATGTTCATGGCTTATTAATATAAGTTTGTCATATTTGTTGAGGTTTTAAAACAATATTTCTATAGACAATTCAACACTGCATATTTAGGATTTATAACAATGGTTATTTTATGCATTATGAGTGATATAAAAAGTACTTTTTAATTATTAATTCTAATTGTTTAGATCCTTTGCCGTTTATTACACAAAAGTAAATATTTTTGTTCTAAACCATTTTACATTTTATATGGATAAAACAATTGATATAATGAACAAGGATGACAACATCCATAAAAGCGAAGCAATAAAACGGTAGAACAAACGGACATAAACACTTGTATAGTGTCAGAACTCAATAATCAGAATATAAAAGTACAAGAGTCGAAGCAAAATTGTAAGTAAATTTGTTAAAAAATCTGCTTGATACAGGATAATGTTTATGGACATACTTACATTTTTAGGACTTGATTATAGAGTTGCATCGCTTATAATATTGTACTTTGTTGTCCCAGGAATCTATATACCAAAAATCAGATCAAACGAAGAATTAGATCACATAAAAATTTGTTGTTAAAAAAGTTGTTAAGTTATCAACATGTTTTAAATGAACGTATGGACATTCTGGTAATGATTATAGAGTTGCTACGCTTTATAATCGTACCAAACTACTACAGGAATGACCATGCAAAGTTTGAAATCAATAGGCACAATCGCTTTTTTTTATATTGAGCTAGTATATCTTAATTAAACACCAAAAATATTGTCTTGTGTATTTAAGATTATTTAGCAATTGAAAACAATTATTATTTAATTTTGTATCTTATTTAAGACATGGCAAAACCTTTTTCAAAATGTGATCATAATCTAAATAGGTCAAAGATTTTGGTACTTGTTGATCTATAATTATATTTTTTTTAAACAAGACTCTTTCAAGATAAAGAATAAAGGATAGAAGCATATACATACAACAAGTATCTTTAATAATGCAGGATTTTACGTTAACAAACTAATAAATGTTAGTCTTTAGGTTAGATTAGAAAACCTTTACATCTCATTTCTGCTGCTTGATTTTAATTTCCTTTAAAATCAATCAGCAGAAATGAGATGTAAAGGTTTTCTATATTTATTGTTCGTCTGTCTGTCCATAAAGGATAGATCTTATCGTTAATTTAGGCATTTTATAATTGTCCTATTGATTTTGTACTTGGCATGGTTGGTTATTTCTGTAGTAATAGTAAGGTACAATTTAGAAAGCATAGCAATTCTACAATCGTTGTCTATTTACAAAAAGTTGATTTGAAACATTTTTATATTCCTACTACAAAAAGGTAGAGTGTTATAAACAAAGCATATAAAAATGTAGGAATGTCCATAAACAGAATCCTATATTTTGCAACAAATTTACTTACATTTTTTTAGACTTATACATATACATATATGTATATTTGCTTATTCAGTTATGACACTTTACAATTGTTAATGTTTTTTTGTCCTACCCTTTCAAAGATTCACTTTTATGGAAATTGTCATCCTAGTTATTTAATGTATAATCAACTATTAAGTTGTTAACTAATTTGACTAGGTATACTTATTAATAACAGTCCTTTGATATAATCAATTAAAGGCCTAATGTCTTCAACAATCTAGTGTTTATGTGGTTAATAACTTAATACTATCGTGTCTTTTTTACATACAAAATTCGAGTGTCAATGCTAATTGTTTCTATATAAACAAGGATGACAACATCTATAAAAGCGAAGCTATGAAACCGTAGGACAAACTGACATTATCATTGTGCAGTTTTAGAAGCTAATAATCAGAATATAAAGTTATAAAAGTCGGAACAAATGTGTAAGTAAATTTGTTTAATTGTTTGTAATTAAAAAAGCTGTTTAAATACAGGATAATGTTAAAGGACATAATTACATTTTAGGACTTGATTATAAAGATGCTTTGCTTTAAACATTGAACTTTGTTGTCCTAGGAATCAGTATTTCAAAAATCAGATCAATTAGATAAATTTTACACATATAAATTTGTTGATAAAAAAAGTTAAAATCAACATATTAAAAATGAGCGTATGGACATTCTGGTAATGATTATAGAATTGATACGCTTTCTAAACCGTATCTAATTAGTACAGTAATAACCTTGCAAAGTTTGAAATCGATAGGAAAATTCTAACATGTCCAAGTTAATGAAAAAGGTAATTGTTCCACCTAAAAAGCTAACTGTTACTGACGGACGGACAGACTAACCGACCCAAATTGTAGAAAAGCTTCAATTTTAAAAAAAAATATATGTTGTAAATCAATTGTGCCAGTATTTTTAGTTAAATGATATGTTTATTTTTTATTACTGTTTTTACTTTCTAAGTTAAAAATTTCAAGGTAATTTGAAGAAAAACAAGCATTAATTAAAGTCAAAGGTTACCCCGTCGACAATTTTATAAGTTATAATTAATCTACAAAAAAAGGTTTTTAAAACAACTACTGCTTTCATGTATTAAGGGTAATATACAGCATATATATTTTACATCAAAGGCCATTTTAAAGTCATATCATCAAACATTTTTTGTTAAAATCTTTGAAATTCTATAATCGCGAAGAAGGAACAGATACAATTTAGGTAAAACCAGTTTTGATTCAGCAAATGTGTCTATTTATAGGATCCATTGGCCGCTAGTTGCGTGTCGGTTTTAAATCCGCTAAACTGTTGAGGAAAAGCGTGAATAGGTGGTGGCCGGATTTCATGCAAAATTTTAAAAAAACTTTTTGTTAAGCAAACTTTTAAGTTGAAAAAATCATTTTGACTATGAAACGACCAAGACATTTTACACTTATTTACGGCTTATAATTGTTCTGAATTGCTTTAAGCTTTTTTAAAACATCTAAGCTTTGGAATGGTTTTAAGCTGTTTTTCCGCTTAATCCTTATCTCATATTATGATGAGTCCCTAGATGCTACTTATGGATTTTGTCATTCTTGTTTATATTTGTAAACACACACAGAGATTGAATTGTCTAGTGTTGAATGTTTATGGATGTAATGCACAAAAATTGTTTGCAAAAACTTGCAAACAGTGCATGGGTATTACACTGCAAAGTTAACTTTTTGAGAAAATGGACAATGATGTCTGAAATAAATTACGGGGTCCTAACCTGCAGCTCTGCCTTAACCTTGCGGGGCTACCCAGCACCAATATAACCTAACATGCTTATGTTGTTTATAAGTACATAAAATTCTGACCTGAAAATCGATCAGGAGGGAGTTTAAAACCTTTTCGGGACAAGAAATTTGGGAGGATTTTTCCTTTATTTTAATTAATCAGGGTGGTGGGCTGAATTACTGCGTAGTGACTGTAATATCTAGTCTCAGCAGCAGCAGAGAAAAGGAGTATACTAGCTTAAGAACTTCAATACATCCAATCAAACATACTGACTAATACTTTTAAAGAATATTGGCTTCAAGTATATTAGCTGAACTAAACCTTAGCCTACATTGAAATGCATATGCCACTATAGCGCTAACTCAACTATTAAAGGATTAAAGGTTAACAGTATGAAATTTCTAACTTTAAAAAGATAAAAGGTTTTTAAGTAACGCCGCTGCTATATGATACGTTTATGTTGCCAGTGACAAGAATATAAAAATAATTTTTTTCAAGATTTAAAACTTTTTTTTAACAAGCTTTATATTGGTTTGTTTGGTTTTAAGCTGTTACGAAAGAAGCCCAAGAGGCTTAAAGCAAATCCTTTATTGTGCACAAAAAACAAGATCTACTGCTAAGTTGTCCTAACGAATTTAATCTTTGGATGATGAATCCTGAAATATTTAGGTGCCATTTATATTTGTTCATTTCATATTTTTTTATATATTTGAAATCAACCAATAGTTAAGTCATTTGTACATCTAATTTCTTAAGATTACCTTTTATTAATGTTTGCATTCTTTTTTTAAAAGCGAAGCTTTTCTGTAAATAGGGTTGGTCCGTACCTCCGTCCGTCCGTCCGAGACAGATAGCTTTTTTTCGTTAATTTAGGCATGTTAGAATTGTCCTATCGATTTAAAACTTTGCATGGTGATTCCTGTAGTAGTTAGGTACGATTTAGAAAGCGTAGCAACACTATAATTATTTCCAAAATGTACGTACGTCCATTTTAAACAAGTTGATTTTCCTACTTTTTTAACAACAAATTTTTATGTTATCTAATTATCTGTTTTATCTGATTTTTGGTATACTGATTCCTGGGACAACAAAGTACAATATTATAAGTGAAGCAACTCTATAATCAAGTCTTAAAAATGTAAGTATGTCCTGACACTATACAAGTGTTAATGTCCGTTTGTCCTACCGTTTCAGTGCTTCGCTTTTATGGATGTTGTCATCCTTGTTTCAATAAAATCTGAAGTGATTAGAAAGATGCAGATAGAGGGTAATTATCACAACAATTAAAATTATTTCAGCTTAACCTTTCTTCTAGTAATTACTAAATATGATGTTAAATTCAACGAAGCCTGACCAAATCAATAAGCATACACAGTTCTCTGAATATGCTTAATATGAGTAGTACCGCAGCTTATATATAATTAGGGTAACCCCATACGTCCTTGAGTTGGCTATAACACTGCGGGGCTTTCATGATTAATACCACTCGGGAAAGTTAATAATAACTTACTTCATAGCACTTTCCATGTCACTCACAACATCCCAACTAATACAGACAATAAACCCTTTTAGCTGCACGATCTTTGTCGGAAAGTGCTAACTATGCACGTTGATGAGCTGTGCCGACTTTCAGCATAGGACTCTCCCTACCTCTTATTATCAATGTTGCTCAAGATCCAACGGTCAATTATAACCCTTAACCTACATAACCTATCCTTGCTTCAAGTAACATTTTGTTTTTAGAAAGTATTTTGGTGGTCCATTAAAAGTTTGAGAGAAATTGTCTTTGGAATTAATAGTTCTTGTTTGTTTTTGAAGATTACATGTAGAAAATATCATTAACTAATTTCAAATAATATATTCTTTATGATTTTTAAATGACAGTGTTAGTGGTTTCCCTTAAAGTGACGAGTGAACTTTAACCCCCACTTTCATTTAAAATAAATAGATAAGAAAGGAAGATTTCATCATTCGTTATATGTTAGTGTTTTACCTTAGGCAAGGCTAGGTTATACGGTTAGGTTGCTTTTGGAATAACCTAGCTGGGTTAGGGCAACGTATAAACTGGCGCCTCAGTGTTATGGTCCTTTGCTGGGTTATGCATGAAGAAAAAAATATTACCCTCTATAATTCCAAATAGCGGCTACGCCCTAGCATCCAAAGAGGCAGATAGGGGCTAGAAAAATTGCTTAAAACCTTCCCTATGTTAAAAAATGTAGATAGAATTGCCTAAAACCATCCCAGGAGCAATGTGAAGCTTACCTTAAAAAGAGAACTCAACCAGTTTGTTAGTTGTTGAGATACTAAGCTTCAGATAAAAAACATTACTTTATACAATAGGATTTATTGCTGATTTTTCATTTTTTGTGAAAAATATAAATTTAAAGAAAATTAAACACTTTATTGTTCAGATTAACAATAGCATTTAATTATTTTTTCAATTGTTAACTACTAGTTGTTTTAAAACAATTTTGTTTTTATAGTAAATTAGTAGATATAGAAAGCATAGATGACCAACCTTTAATATGACCAATAGAATCATTGCATAAGAACAATATTTATCTTTTTTATATTCAAACCATATAAAAGGTCATAAGATATGAATAGTTAAATTTCCTAGGGTAAAGCCAGGGAGGTAGGAGACATAGGGCTGTTTAATACACTAGTCCCCAAAGTTTTATGATAATGTTTTCTTATTAGTTAGCAACAACATTGAAGACTTTTATTAAAATTTATAAGTTGGTTCATTAAGTTAGGTTTTCAATAATTTTACCACTAATTGTAATCAACAGACGGGATAATTTTGAGTGTCATCATTGGGGATATACATTATTTTATCAGCTATTGTCCTATCTCTTCAGATCCCTGGGATAAAGCTGCTAGATATTTATTTTATGTTAGAACTATTATATTGTGTCTTATTTAGTATTTACCATCTAGGATAAGACCTATATCTATTAGTAACTGTGTGTATTTTTGCAGCAACAATTTATTACAACAAGACTATTTTTTCACCAGTAATATTGATACATTCTTATAAATGATGTTTTCTTTGTTGATAACAATGAGAGTCTAGAGGGAAATAAATTCTAATCTTTCCTTTTTAAAGGAATGCAAAATATTCGATTTTATGTGTTGCAAAATTGATTGAATCAAAATTTTTATAAATGTATGAATAGATTTCAAAAATTCTACCATAATGTCTAATCATCATAAGAATCTTAATTCCAAAAATCAAATGAAGTAAAACAGGTGCACAAATAGCTACCTAGTGTTTCAACCATAGGTGTGTATGTAAAGATTTGATTAGCGCAAGTGCAAATTATTTTAAGTATCTTTGTGCAGAAGGTTTCTATAAAAGGGTAAGAGACACTTAGGCCAGAGATTTTAAACTATATAGATCATGCTTATGTTTTTCAATTAAATATTTTGTATATATGTTCTTGGTATTTTACTTAAGATAAATTTAAAGTAAACTAACCTTTCACCTTTATAATTTTTTATAAATAATCTTATAAAATTTTATTTTGATTGTGCTCAAATATAGGCAAAGTCATTCTTGCTGTTTTGTAACCACACTTATTTTTCTAACTAACTAGATTAAGTATGCTTTAGTTAGTGATACAAATATAATATTATTACATTTATCTTTTTAACCACTTAAACTTAACAAGCTCTGACTTATTTCATAGGATGCTGTAAATCAAAGACTTTAATGGTTAATTTATAGTGTAATTACAACCCTTGACATAGGAAACACGTTGAATATCCTCAAAGTTCGTAGTCGACATTAAAACCCCTCACCCCCTTATTTAGAAGTATATTACAAAAATTAGACGGTGAGGGTAATTTTTTGTTCATTTGTTTATTACTTAAGTTCAGGTTAGGTTAGGTTAGGTTACATTTGGTAAGAGGTAATGGCCCCGCAGGGATTATATTTTAGAAAAAAACACCCTTTCCTTTATTTTTAATTTATCTCAACGTTCAATAAGCTCATTAGAAGAAAACACATAAACAATTGTATAAACAGAAGGTAAAAAAGCATAATAGTTGTTAAAATCTAATGTTAAAATTGTTCTAATACGTTATTTTATTTAATAAATAGACTAAAAACAGACAGACAAACAAGTGTAACATTGTAAGTGGCTTTGCTGGTAAAATTTAATAAGCAACCATTTAATTTCAGCTAGAATAATGAGAGCTCTAAGATATGCATTTCAATTTTAAACTCAATGATCTAACTTCAGAATAAAGGGTGTGCTAAAAAAAAGTTGAAACAGAAATGTTATTTTATTTTCTTTATTTGTTTTTGTCTCTCCGTTGTGATCTAGCTAACCAAAAAATGATTTAATTTTCCTTTTAAAGAAATCTTCATAGATGGTTTTAGGCTATTTCATTAATAAATCAAAGTCTAGGGATTGTTCTTGGCTATTTTCTAGATCCCTTTCTTTCCGAAAACAGGAATATAGACTCAGAGACCTACATTATAGTTGGTAAAGAAAAAATCCCTGTAACAAAGAAGATTTGACTTAAACGTGTCCTAAAAGATGGGTAGCTGGGTATTGGTCTTGGGGCAGGTAAAAGGCCACCCATTCATTAACAAGTACTTTGTATGACTTAGCAGTTTACTCAACTGCTATTTGTGATAAATCTGTTAAATTTATTAGCTTCTACTCTATAACACAGTTGTTTGATTATCTAATAGTTGCCATTTTTGTTCGTAGTATAATTTCAACAATTCTAAGGAGTTTAATTTCTTATGAACTATTTATAAACTCAGCCTGTATGTACATTTGTATGCACATAATTGTTGGATTTGAAAATAGTGCAAATCCCTCCAAACCATTCATTACCATTCTACAAATCTGAATTCATCAATTTATGCATTTTTGAATTATTTTTTTTCTCGGTGGATTTTACCAAACAAAATATGTTTGATGTTGATTTAAAATTAGGTTATGCCAATTATAAGTTACAAGATCCCCTAAAGAATAATACCCCTTAGTAGATATGGTCCACGTAGTGTTAGAAAAAAAGTTCTAGGTTATGCAACTTTATATCTATATCAAGTGGATCAAAAACCCACCATTACATGCACACATACACACACACACACACGCATTGTATATACATACACATACATACACACACACACACACACACACACATATTACATGCACACATACACACACACATTGTATATACATACACATACATACACACACACACACACACACACACACATATTACATGCACACATACACACACACATTGCATATACATACACATACATACACACACACACACACACACACACATATATTACATGTACACATACACACACACATTGTATATACATACACATACATACACACACACACACACATATTACATGTACCATTAAAAACTAAATCCTTTTAAGTTCTTTTGAAATATTAAAATGCATGTCATTCAAATGTTATTGCAATTCTAAACAAAGTCGTTATTGGCATCTTAGCAGATTGTGTGTGTGTTTGTGAATTTGTAGGTGTGTGTTTGAGTGAGTGTGTGTGTGATAAAGTGTTCTCAGAGGTAAAGGGGAAAATAAATTAAAACACAATTGTTCAAATTTTTATGCAGCGAAAACATAAGACGTGCAAATGGTGAAAAACCGATGTTTTCCCTCAAAGTGCATAGTGAGGAAAGAACCCCCCCCCCCCTCCTTATTTTAAATATAAAATAGATATGTAAAGTTGGAGAGGGGTAGTTTAAGCCTGTGGAAAGCAAAAGCTGCAGAGAAAATAGAAATAAATAGAAAAATAGTAATAAAAAACGAGAACCGTGGCATGTTTTTTTTACGGAACAACATAATTTTGCTTATTTAATTTTACATATACTTTTACTCCTGCTATGTTTGTATGTAAAAAATGTTGATAGATACATTAACATAAATTGCCAATGGCCCAGCTGACCCAACTAAAAGGTTTTTTCATCAACAAATTATTTGATTTATAGATAGATGAATAGATAAGTACATGTGTAAATGGATGGATAGATAGATAGTAAATAGGAAATTAATGTGATTTATTTATAGATTACCGTGTTATTCAAGTAAAATCATTTCTTTCTGTCTTTGTGTGTGTGTGTGTGTAGCAAAGGATCCCGGTAACCGCTGAACCGACAGTTACACTTATCATAGGTTCAAAAATGGTTAAAATTTATTTTGGGAGTTGTAACCTTAAACTCCAAAGAGAAATCACCCCTAGAAAAAAATGACCCACACCCATTTTTTTTTCAAATCTTAAAATAAAACTAAAATTTAAAAAAGGTGGGTCTATTCCCCCCCCCCCTTCCATTTTGTCAGGAGCCCCTAAAAGCCTCTAAAGGCGTAGCCAATAGTGAATTTATAGATAGATAGGTGGATAGACAGATTTTTGAATGAAAAGAATAATTATGAATATAAAATGATGATGATGTTAAAATGTCAAAATCCTTGAAAAGAGATATTCAAATACAGATTAGTTAAGGGAAACTCTTTAGTTTTATCAATTTAATAAACACGGATAATATGATTTACATCAGCAAAGCAAAAGTAAAATTCGATATTAATTTGATACTTTACTAATTAGATTAAAGTTTTACTTTTATTGTCGTTTCTATAGATTTGCTACTACATGCCTTCTTGTTCTAGGATGCCTTAGGCAATCTAATCCAAATTTTTAAAACGTCTGTAGGTTTCAGATATAAATTTTCGGTTTAAATTTCTCTTTATAAAAATAAGAAGTAGAAATAAAACATTACGAATTTCCTTTTAAATTGTTTCTTTGTCTGATTTGATTATTTGAATATTTGTTAACATATTATTATACAATGCATATTAAACCGTGTCGACAGATATCAGGGAGAAATATATAGTTGTCGACAAATACCAGGGGGTTTAGATAGTTTATAGAGCCCTGTTAACAAAGTATCATTATATTAACAATGATGACAACATCCATAAAAGCGAAGCACTTAAACGGTAGAACAAACGGACATTAACACTTGTATAGTGTCAGAACTGAATAATCAGAATATAAATGTATAAGAGTCAAAGCAAAATTGTAAGTAAATTTGTTGAAAAACTGCTTGATACAGGATGATGTTTATGGACATACTTACATTTTTAGGACATGATTTTAATTTAGAGCTGCTTCGCTTATAACATTATACTTTGTTGTCCCAGGAATCAATATATTAAAATTCAGATCAATCAGATGATTAGATTCATAAAAATTTGTTGTTAAAAAAAGTAAAAAAATCAACATGTTTAAAATGGACGTACGGACATTATTTTGGTAATGATTATAGAGTTGCTACGCTTTCTTAATCGTACCTAACTACAAAAGGAATTACCATGCAAAGTTTGAAATCGATAGGACAATTCTAACATGCCTAAATTTACGAAAAAAGCTATCCGTTACGGACGTAGGGACGGACGGACCGACCCTAATTATAGAAAAGCTTCGCTTTTAAAAATATTGTTGTTTTACCTCGAAGTTATTTTTTCAATAAATGTTACCTTAACACTAACCCTTGGAGGGACCACAAAACCTACAGGGCTGCCCAGTATCCAATATAACCTAACCTTACCCAAAGTGATACACAAACACAGGAAAACTATACCCTTCCCCCTTGTTTAAATAAAATAGTAAAAGAGGAATCCGCCAAATTATTTACTAAAACATATTTCAGAACATTAAAGAAAACTCAATTTCTTTCTTTTTTTAAAAAAAAATATACGTATTCATTTGGTAATTTAGTTAATCAAATTAAATTAAAAAAAAAACAGTTATCAAAGCTTTAATTATTTGAGGCATAAGCTTAGAAAGTAATAATATAATGATAAAATAATCAGATAAAATAAAACAAGGACAATTATATCAATTTTAGCAAAGCATTCTAGAAATTTTTGGATATAAAGTTCTAATAAGTTTAATAAGTGTTTCAAAATTGAAAATATACATCCTAAGAGGATAATACCGATATTTTTTACATAATTATTGTGATTTAAAAGCCACACAGCAAAATATTTGATAAAAAATTACTTGTATATGTGATAAGCTATTTAATCAACTGACAGACACACGGACTAACCAACAAACAAGCCTCATAGAGAAGCGTCGCTCTAGAGAAAAAAACAAAGATTTAATTAAGTTTATGAAGCATGACTTTGAACGGGAAAATGTCATTCGAGTTGAAAGAGATATGAAAAAGAATTGATTAGTTATGTAAAAAATCCGCTAATTTTGGAATAATAAAAAAACGTTACATTTTGTATAAAAGTGTTTTAAAATGTCAGATTTTAGGTTTTTAATTTGCATTTAAGTATAATTTAACATTACTAAACAAAGATGATTGTCAACTACATTTCCGAACAATTTGGAAATGAAAATTGGAAAAAAAATATTGTGTAGATGAAAAATCCCAAAATTAGGCCAAAAGTAACACAATGTATGAACAATCCTAATACTTTATTGGTTAGAAAAGTGTAATCATTTTGCAATTTTCTTTTCATTTCATTCATACAATCAAATATAAATAATTGATTTTCTAGGATAATGCTTTTACTTTTTGAAATAAAAATGTTTAAATATTTAGTCACTTGCGTTAAAAGTTAACCAAGCATAATTTTTGCTAGTAATCTTTTTTGAATTGGAATTAGCCATCTAGAGGTTAATAAATCTATTGCTTAGAACAAGGCTACTAACAGCTGGGTGCTTAGACATGCCTGTTGGATATTTATTTAACTTTTATTTTTTATTATTTTTGAAACTACTCATGTGAGGAATTGTAAAGTTCATACTAGTTTTTGCTGCTGTATAAAATATGAATATTATTTAGAAATAATTATAGGTTTGGAAAATCATCAGAATGTGACTG
Organism: Acartia tonsa; assembly: GCF_053477335.1. Taxonomy (NCBI): domain Eukaryota; kingdom Metazoa; phylum Arthropoda; class Copepoda; order Calanoida; family Acartiidae; genus Acartia; species Acartia tonsa. Next base: position 42,889,434 of record NC_137264.1, on the reverse strand, counting down.
TTTTATAATTTTATTTCATATTGTGATTCTTATTTTATTAATTTATAATTGTAATAATGAAAACTTTGTAATTTGTTATTGTATTTATGACAAACTTTGAAAAGCTAATATACAGATTAATTTGTTATTTATTTGTTCTGACGGCCACAAGAAAAATTTAAGTCTAAGAACTGATGCTTGCCCTTAACAAGGGCTCGGCAGACTTGCGTCCGCCCCGACTTAATTTCAAATTAAAACCGTTTGGGTGCCTTGACATTTTTGTTGAAAAGAGGCATTTGGGCCAGATTAAGACTTCTCGAAGTTTTTTTAAATTGTAAAAGGTTTATTTCCCTGAGGCTTACAGGCGGTTAATGCGCGGCTGCCAAGCCCTGCCCTTATCCCTAAGTAACTTGAAAGTTGAATACTTTAATTGATAAAAATGCAATGTTTATGATATTTCTAAAAAAGATTCTATCAAAGGAAAACCTGACTACATAATTGGATTATATTTGTTCCATTCAAAATAATTCTAAATAATTCTATGGTGATTCAAAATTTTCAAAAATCATAAAAAATAACTGCATGAAGAACGCCTCTCCCCTCTGTCTTATTACGTTATTTTTTTTCAAAATTGTGGGGGGGGTCTGTTGTCGTAGGCCCAGTGATTTTTTTTACAATTTGCGGAAAGCTGTCTATAATGCGAGAAGAAAATTACTATTATTTTATTTGATGTTTTGAGGCACCGATTTAATATGAAAATCTCCATTCATTGGTTCTCATGTACAGAGTGTGCCACTTAAATTGTCCCTTGCTAAAATTTTCATAATATGAAATGAAATGAAATGAAATGAAATGAAATGAAATGAAATATTTATTTTATGACACATAGTAAAATAGGCATACATATATACATGACATAAATAATCACAAACAAGCAGTAAAATTGAGCATGATTAATTAATTACAGTATAATAACAAGGTTAATAATATCCACATAAGACAAAAAAGTTAATATACGTGTCAAAGGACTAAATAATCTCTCTCGAGGTGATATTAGATAGCCTTTGCAAATATCATAGAAAAATAAGCTAAAAGGTAGTGTGAATCTTTTTATTAAAACGAGAAAGTAAACATTTTATAAGGGTATATTACAGGGATATGAATAGAGAAAGGATTTGCAGACGGAAAAGGTAGGATGATTGTGTGAGTGTGTGTGAGTTCATATTAATGATTAAAATACTTATAATTAAGTAAAGAATGGAGAATTGATTAATCTAAGGCTTGTAAAACAGACAACATAGAGGTTTTACATTCTTAGGTGGCAAGAACGACAAAGTAGTCTATTACATGTTATATCTATTCTTGAGAGAATACATTTTTTAAGCTGCTTCTTAAATTGATTTAGGTTTAAGGCATTTTTTATATTGTCACGGTCATTAAAACTATTCCATGTATTAGGTAGAGAACAAAGAGGAAGCCTCTCTACTAAGTTGATTCTGGAAAAAGGAACAGTGAGATTATTATTGTTCCTCAAATTATAGTTACCATTTAATTCCCCCCTTCTTGACCACATATTATTAAAAGACCTGGGCAACAAGTTATTTATGTACTCATAAATAAATTTTAATTTAAAATAAAGTGATAAAGATTCAAAGGGTAAAATATTGAGCTCTTTAAATAAAGGTCGAGAATGACTATAATAAGTTGCTTAATATTATGTCTGTAGCTTAAAATATCACTAACCACTGAACCTATTGGGTTTTATTTGCATTTTATAGAACTTTCCCAGGGTCGTCGTGGTTTTAGGCAATTCTATTTTCGATTTAAGTCTTGGAATGGTTTTAGACATTGCTTTTTTAACATTTCAAATACATCAACATTAATTGAGGTTCAGACAGCTTTTTTGGGGTTTTAACTTTAAATGAGGTTTTAATTTCACAACTTGAATTTAGCAAACTGCCAAATTTTGAAAACCATGCTAAAGCTAAACTATTTTTCGTAATTCATAATATTAAAGTTTTCAAAACATAGACAATTTATGTGGGACACCCTGTATCAGTATGTATATAATACATATAAGTGTATATAATAATGTTTAACTTCTCTCGCAGTTTCAAGTCTACAATTTAGAATGATTTGGAATGTAAACTAGGTATTTTAATGCAGGGAATTAAAGGGATAAGACAATGGCCAATAAATTGATGTTGTTACACAAAATTACAACTTGTGTAGATTAAAATTAGGGGTTAAAATTTTTTATCACTCAACTTAATAATAAACCAACTACTCAAAATTAAATAAAAGTCCCCAAGGTTGTTAAGCCAACGAATAAGAAAACGTTATAATAAGACTTTGGGGACTAGTGTACTAAATAGTCCAATGTCCCCTCCCTCCCTGATTTTAATGTATTATATGTAGTGCCTATATTCAAATGTTCCTACATTATAGAGAGATAACAAAAAACATTTTAAGATAAAACTGTATCCGTTCTGAAAACACGGGTATCGTGAAAAAGAGTATAGGAAGATTGTCCAGAGAATTGGTAGGAGGTGTCAACAACCACCTAAAATTGAATTTATGAAGGCCTGCCATTCTTTTTTTCCATCCCATAATGGTTTCACAAACACTTGGTGAATCGCTTTGCAAGCCACTAGTATATAGGACCAAATAATAATAATACTAAAATATGAAGCTAAAAAGCCTTGAGTTTGTTTGAATAACTACCCTATATTTATATTTTATGGGGTAAATGGATTAAAGGCTAATTTAGGGTCCGGTTTTGTACAGTACATACTTTGTATACTTTTCTAAAGTTTTTTTTAAAAGTTATATTTACTTAAAAAATAGAAGCCCTTCATAGTACCTATGAAAATGACGTCAAGTTAGAAAAGGCACTAAACAGAGTTTCAAAAAAGAGATTTAAAACCAGTATTTTAATGGTTATTGTACATTCCCGATCTATTAGGTATCGATAATCGGTAAATGTGGTATATTTCAAACATAATATTTTTGGAAACTATCAACCTTTGTGCGTTTATTTTATCAACATAAGGCTATTATGTAGCCATTAAGTATGAAAAGAAAACTTCTTAAATACAATGATATTCAGATATTTTAGAAGACAATTTTTTTTGTCAAATATTGCCAATAATATTTTTCTCTACAACATTCGAACACCAATGTTGAAATCTAAGTGTAAGAAATTACTATGATATCCACTCAAAAACTACACATTCTATAAAATTATAGATACCACCCCTCCTGCCCAAGATCTTAAGTGTTTAACCCTCGTAATGAAAAGTATTGAATCCGCAAATATAGATAGGTAGGTATGCATTTCAACATAAGCATACAAAAAAATCATTACACATATTCACATAATTTTATGCATGGTTTGGCACTTTCCTAACCTGGGTTGGCCGTTGCAAAAGCTGAAAATACCAATACTAGTAATCACCTCATAAATGGTTAAATATCCCAAAATGCTCAATCACACATTTATATAGAAGTTGCATGTTATCATATGGTAATTTCAACTAAGTTTAATTTGTATACCCTTATTTTTTATGAAACATGACAATGTAAATAAGAGCGTAATAATATTTAAGTCAATAAAATGATTGGTGACTTCAACGATATAAAGAGAAACATCGCAAATTTTGAAAAACTATTAGTTTGATTACCTGCAAAAGATGAAAAACGAATACATTTTTACCTAACAAATAACAATGTATTTTTAATAAAATTTTCTTTAAATTAAGATAGTTGTCATGTAAAATTGTTTTTTTTTTCATCTGCAAAGATCAAACATTTTAGGTTCCTGCACTGAAGCTGACAAACCCCAAACTGTCCCAGTTTTGAGCAAGACGATTCCTGTGACGTCATATAAAAAGGGAAGGGGGGAAGAAAATCTCTTCCCTTTTCTCCCATCTCTTTTGAAGAGATTTTCTTCCCCCCTTCCCTTTTTCTTTCCCGAAACGTATATGACTGGGACAGTTTGGGGTTTGTCACTGAAGCTTATTATAATGCCTAAAATAAATGGCGTCAAATTGGCCTACCCTTGGTCAATAAAAATATATACTGGCCTGCCATTGGTAATTTAGTCTGTGTATTGGCCTATCATTGTTCATTTGTATTGTATGACGTAATTTTTTAGGCACTATAAAGAGCTTTTCATGCACTCCACTATCGCAAAATTTCGTTCGAGTCCATACAATTTTTAAAATCTTTAGGAAAGTTCCTAAATGTACCATGATTGTAGGGGACATTGGGCTATTTTTTACACAAAAAAATAATTATGATAACATTTACTTATTCGTTGGCTTAACAACTTTGGGGACATTTATTGCATTTTGATTGGTTGGTTTATCAAGTTGAGTATCCAAACGTTTCAACCACTAATTGTAATCTACAGAAAAGATAACTTTGTATATCTTCATTGGGGATGTACATCAAATTATTGGCCATTATCTTATCCCTTTAGATCCCTGCAAATATACCCATTCAGGTTAAGTTTCAAAAGTGATTTGTGACGTGTTTTACTGTAACTTGTAAATATTGTTTCTATAGTTGTAAAACTTTTTTTAGCCTGAGGATAGGTAAATTAAGAAACTGCATTGTTTATACTAATGCACACAAGAACAATTTTATTCAAATCATTGCACGGCACAACCAACAAACTGATTGGATTAACAATTAACAATTATTTTATTAAGATTAACATTGTGTATTTCTGTGTTTAACAAAGTACATCGGTAACCACTGAACTGATATGGTTCTTATTTAAGGATATTTCAACCCTCTCAAGAGAAATCTCCCCTAGAAAAAAAAGTTATTTAGTCGAATCACCCCCTTTCCTTTCTAAACCTAGGATCTATAATAATAGTATAATAAAATTACCACTTAAGAAAACATAAACCTACGTATTTACCCACTGCTATTGCAAATAGTTCTTTTCAAAGCTGTTTTTATTCTTTTAAAGATAAGATTGACCTACTACCAACAATCAGTCATAAAAATAAGTAAGAGTTGCCACAAAGCAGCTAGAAAATAAAAATGCCTAGCTTTCGTAACATTTATTCCCAAGGCTTTCTATACAATTTTAACCAAGGACGTCCAAGGGGGGGGGGGGTAAAGGGGTGGTTACCCCCCTTCCCCAACCGTGCCGTAGGCATCCCCAACCATTTAAGAGGGGGTAATTACTCCCCCCAAACATTTTTTTTTGGGGTGGGGGGTAAATACCCTCTCTAAAAGATATTTATTGTAGGAATCTCATTTAACATTTAACCCCCCCCCCAAAAAAAAAAATACCCCCCCCTCAAAATAAAAAAGCTTGGACGCCCCTGGTTTTAACATTTGCTGACTTAAATACTATAGGAACATTTTTTGAATCCTGATTGGATGGCATAATAACTAGAAGTGTCTAAACTTCCCAACCAATTATTTCAATTTAAGTACAGAAAATATAACTTTATTTATCATCATGGGGTTAACCCTTACAGATCGGGGGGGGAGGGTCATATTGACCCCCCCCCCCCTCTTTTTTTTCAATGTCATTTTTTTTGTAGGTAAGATAGAGAGTTGTGACTTCATGACTTTTTAAGTTTAGTAATTATACGTCGGCAAGAGTTGATTTTATTAGGATATCTGGTCGGTGTCGGTCGTGGTGTCCGGTCAAAGTCGGTTGGGTAGCACCAAAATAAAAAAAAAATTGTAAATAAATCTTAATTTCTACATTATGACTTTGTATATAAGGTAGAAGCCTAAATTTTTTTTGGTGAATACTGAGATATCAATGACCTTATGAGAAAAGTGGTGTTATGACCGTTTGACCGCACCCTGACCGACTTTATGACCGATTTTTGTCCGGCTTTTACTACAGACATATATCATGAATATCGTGGCTTCTATTACAGCTAGAGACCTATAAATTTTTTTGGTAAATCCTTGAGCAATAATAAACAGATAAAAATATTAATTGGCGCCGCCAACCGCCTTTTTACCGCCGTTACCGCCGAAAAAAACGGTTTCCGTTATTTGCCGTTTTTTGGCGATGATCAGAAAAAGTAATTTTTTTGTTATGAAAAATAAAAGTTCGTCCTAAAATTTGGTCATCCTAGCTGCAAAATTGGCCGCTCTACAGCTGTTTTAAAATTTAGCGGCTGGCCGCTAAAAAGCGGCTAAGGAGCGGCCTGGCCGCTATGACTAGAAAAAGTAATTTTCTCTAAAAATACACATGAACTACCAGAAAAAAATTTTACGTCTTTATCTGTAACAGAAGCCGAGATAGAGGGGGGGGTCAATATGACCCCCCCCCCCCGATCTATTAAGGTGGGAATAGGGGCCCGATCTGTAAGGGTTAAGTACCTGTTACACATACGATCATCCATTGTCTAATTCCTTAAGATCCTAACTACAGATTAAATTCTAAAGCCGTTAAGAGCAACAGAAAAATGAAAAAACCCTGCTGTAAAATATAAACATTATGTAAACAGATAAAAAGACTGTATCCTATTAAAGTTGTATTGTTATAGTTCTACAAAGATATTATTACTAAAAATTGCATTGTGTAAATGATAAAGTGTCCAAGTCTTCACTGTAAAAAGAGCTTCCCTGAAAAACTAATGTGTTGTTATTGTGTCAACACAAGTGTCTTGTCTTAATGACATAATCGGAATAGGTATCTATAATACAAAGTAGCTTGGTGTATGTCCGTCTATCTGTCCATCTGTCCGTCCCTTAAGATCTCAATATACTGGTCCTGTGGTGGTTTAAGGCTATTTTCTCGGGGGGTGGGACACCCCCAACCCCCAAAAAATAAAATAAATCCCCATCAATTTTATATTTTTGATGATGCAGATGATACCAACTATTTGGTGCTGCACCACATGTACTACATTTTTTTAAGTACCTCTTGGGGCAAAGCCCCTAGAGGATAGGGGCGAAGCCGCTTGTATAAGTATAAAAGGTTAATTGGCGGTTTCCCTAGTCGAGCACATTCCTCTCCCCCCTCGATTTATCTAAAAATAAATTTAAAAATTACGGTGCATTTCTGTGCTCGCTAGGTATTTTGAGGGAAAGCACTGGTTTATTCTAGTAATACTAATTGTTAAACAAAAATTAGTTCTTGAAATGATATTAACAATATTTCATATTCACGAACAATTTACATAAAAGAAAACAATGTGCCCGAAATAAACAGATAGAGTATAGATTGATGCAAGCATGTTTTGTTATTCGTTGGTTTTAACTTTGGTTGTCTAGGTTCGTTTTCTTACAAAGTAACAGTGTCAAAAAGTCAACAAAAGTTATTTCTATCTCTCCTTATTTTTGTTGATTAGAATAGTTTAACATATTTTTGTACCAAAAGTTAATATAAGGAAAATGATTGAAAAATTTGACGAAAATATTAATTTAAAAATAATAAAAGTAAATAGTCGTGACACAGTGGGGTCTGATTAAAACCACACACATACAAACAAGGATGACAACATCCATAAAAGCGAAGGTCCGAAACGGTAGGACAAAAGGGCATTAACACTTGTTTGGTGTCAGAACTGAATAATCAGAATATAAATGTACAAGAGTCGAAGCAAAATTGTAAGTAAATATGTTGAAAAATTGTTTGATGCAGGAAAATGTTTAAGGACATACTTACATAGGACTTGATTACAGAGTTGCTTTGCTTATGATATTGTACTTTTTTGTCCCAGGAATCAGTATACCAAAAATCAGATCAATCGGATAATTAGATCACATAAAAATTTGTTGTAAAAAAAGGGAAAATGGACGTACGGACATTCTGGTAACGATCATAGAGTTGCTACGATTTCTAAATTGTACCTAACTACTACAGGGATCACCAAGCAAAATTTGAAGTCGATAGGAAAATTGTAACGTGTCTAAATTAACGAAAAAGCTATCCGTTACGGACGGACGGTCCAACCTTAATTATGAAAAGCTTCGCTTGTAAAAAGCACGACTTTTCAAACCGATCAAAAACGATGATATTAAAATTCCATAAAAATATGGAAATTTTTAGCCTAACCGTTTTTTGCTACTGAGACTTCACATAGTTTTTTTCAATACTGAATTTTTTAAAGTGCGAAGCTCTTCTAAAAATTTTTTCTTTCACGCATCTGTGACCAAATGTAATAGAAAGAGTAGCTAGTTACTACAGTTAGGGAGTTGAATCCATTTTTATAAAAGCAGAAATATAATCTATGATTATGGTTTGGACCCTCTAAAACTGTAATCTACCTTTCCACTCTCCCCTCTCTTGGTGAAAATATCTTCAACGCCGATACGATTTTTGAAATTTAAGATTCCACTTTTGCCTCACTTGGTGAAGATATCTTCAATGCCGATACGATTTTTGAAATGTAAGATTCCACTTTCCCCTCTCTTGGTGAAGATATCTTCAACGCCGATACAATTTTTGAAATTTAAGATTCCACTTTTGTCTCTCTTGGTGAAGATATCTTCAACGCCGATACGATTTTTGAAATTTAAGATTCCACTTTTGCCTCACTTGGTGAAGATATCTTCAATGCCGATACGATTTTTGAAATGTAAGATTTCACTTTCCCCTCTCTTGTTGAAGATATCTTCAACGCCGATACAATTTTTGAAATTTAAGATTCCACTTTTGTCTCTCTTGGTGAAGATATCTTCAACAAGAGAGACAAAAGTGGAATCTTATATTTCAAAAATCGTATCGGCGTTGAAGATATCTTCAACAAGAGAGGGGAAAGTAGAAGGGTAGAATACAGTTTTAGAGGGTCCAAACCATAATCATAGATTATATTTCTGCTTCTATAAAAATGGATTCAACTCCCTAACTGTACTACATAGAGAACAGATTTGTTTATATATTTGATTCGCTTTTATAGATTTTGACATCCTTTTTATTTTGTATAATTTATGTATGTATAAAACGTTCAGAAATATATACATACATATATCAACTTTAATATATAAACAGTATAAAAATTCCATTTTCCATTCCGTTAGTTTTTAATGATAATTATAAACTTTTGATTTTACTGGATGTTCTATAAAACCATGTTATTTGAAGTGACAAAGAAAGTTTTATTTCTTTTATTAGCCTATCCCTGTTTTTATAAGCCATAAAATGTTTTATGTTTATGCATAAATTTGCAGTTAAAAATGTTTATCAAAAGCTTAATGTTTAAAAATTGACAAAATGTGAGCCTACGCACCAAAAATACATTTATACTCCCTTTTTAGCAGTGAAGCTACTTTATGATTACTAATATACGTCCGTTTTTACTTGTGAGTAACTTTAGAGTTAAAGTTTAGTTAACGTTTTTATTTGTTTCGTAAAATGAAACGTCTAAAAAACAATGTAATACTAATAGCTAGACAGACAAACAATGTTAAATTTTTAAAGATTGCAATTTTTCTTATATCAAACATATTTTTATTATCTGCTTGGCGGATTTTTACTTTTAAATTTTACGAATTTTGTTAATATCTTAAATTTGGTAAATCATCAATAACAATTTAAGAGAATCCCTCTTGGTTCTTTGTATTTTTATTTCAGTCGAAAAAAAATCAAATTATTTCAACCGCCGTCGTGCCGGTTTTTTGCCGTTAACACGGCGATTGCAATAGCAAATCTTTAATTTTCCTTAATTAAATTATTGGTATTGTATACATGCTTATTGGTGAATCTTAAATGCTGTAAAATTACATTATATAACATAAAAATGGTATAAAAAAGCTTGATTACAGTGAAATATGAAAATTTACTACAAATTTTCCTAATTGCTCAACAACTCGTGGGAAATAAAAAAATATAGAGAAAGAACACTTTTTCATTTTTTTTTGGTTTTAAAACATTCTGATTCTAGAAGTATAAACGATTTAAGAATTAAGTATTAGTTTGTAACTGCTTTTTAGGCATTTAAAAAGAAATGAAATTTGAAATGTCTTCAAATAACCTTGACTCGAAGTTTTAGGCAAGTCCAACAAAGGGATTGTACACTCTATTTCAACTTTCCTGAAGTAAAGATTAAAGCCATTAATTCATTAATATTTGAAACAAAAATTATGGATGGATATCCGGAAAAAAATAAACTTGATTGCAGTTTCATAAAAAAACAGTAAACAAAAAAATCCCGAAACCTCGTAAGATTTATGACGTGAAAATCTAGAAATCGATCTAGCACCTCAGCAAATTAGCAAATCTTAATGAAACTTTGCGGGGATATGTGAATTGTGAACTTATTTAATTCCTACAGCCGTCTATCTCAAATAGGAGTAAAGAAAATCATGAAAACCAAAAAATCTAGGAATCGAACTGGCAACCCCAACCAATAAGCAAATCACGATAAAACTTAATAAAAATATGCAGAATAAGAAAGTATTCAATCCCTGAAAATTTAAGCCGTCAATGTTGAAAACTGAATCGATCTAGCACCCCAACCAACTAAGGAATCTAAAAGAAACTTAGTGAAAATATGAAGACTGTTAACATAATTAATCCCTGCAAATTTCAGCTTTCTATCTTTTATAGGAGAAAATCATGTTACCCCTTTCTGTCTCAGACGGACGGACGGACAATTCGAATTATAGAGTACATGCGCTACAAAAAAAAGCAGATTCTAGTGGAGAGAAAGTAATGCATGGTTGCGGATTTACCAGGGCTTGAAAGGGATAAGACAATGGAAGATAAATTGATTTACATTCCAATCAATGTTAATTAAACTTTATATAGATTGAAATTATTGGTGGAAAAGTTTGGACACTGCTGTTTGTAGTAAACCCAATCATGATCAAATAAAAGTTATCAAAGATTAATAAGTCGAGCCCTTAAATTCTGTAAGATTTAAAACCTTAAGTACTTTCCTTCCTCAAATTTATGAAAGCGTAACTATTCTATGATTTATGTCTTTACGCATGAAACAGTTGGGTATTAAATTTTTAGATAATATAGAATTGTCTGATAGATATAACTCAGGAATAAGGTATAACCAACAAGCAAAACAAATCTAAAATAATATTTGGGGGGCAAATGGAGAGGTCGTCAATTTTACGATGTGTTGCCCCCCCAACGACAGCTGAAAAACACGTATATGTTTCGTGATTTTCTTCCGAATTAATTTCGTTATTGGTATGAGCTGGATATAACTAGTAAGTAAGTAAAGACTAGTAAGTTTTAGAGCATTATAGTAATATCCTCTAAAATCATTTTAAGGCGGTTTCCTTCTTAGGGCCTATTCGAGCACAGAACCCATTCAACTTTTATTTTGAAATAAATTAAAATCAAGGAAGAGTATTAGTTCTTTGTTTTTTTTACCTTAGGGCAATTTAATTTTACTACATATAGGGTACTCGCTACAATATTTGAGGAAAAGCCCCTATCTTTAAACTAATTATTTTCTAGAAAGTAAAGTTAGGATTTTTAAAAGTTATATTTGATTGTAACCCATGAACATTGCTGTTCATGATGCTGCGCAAAATGGTACAAAAAAAATGACGTCATACTATAAAGTTATCCAATGAAAGGCCAGTATACATTGTAATTGACCAATGGTAAAATATATACTCGCCTCTCATTGGTTATTTTATCATATGACGTCAATTTTTTTGTACCATTTTGCGCAGCATCCTGTTCATAATGATATCATCCTTGTGTTATGTTTCTTTATTCCTTTACATTTAATAAAATATCCAGTATGCTCTAACACAAAGCTAGCTCAAGCTAGTATAGGCTTTTAGCTTACATACATAGGGGCAAAATTAAAGCAATATAAGCAGTATGAAGCAGTCAAAACAGCCTTAAATCTTACTTTTAGCAATGATCTACAAATTATTTGTTGAAATTAATTAGTTAATACAAAGATAGTTAATGAACTCCGTTATTTAAGTAAGGTAACTTTTATTGATAAAGATTAAAGAGTAATGTAGTGACTAACAAACAGACCTGACCTAGAGTAGCTGTACTATTATTAATATTCTGACACAATCTAAATTGCTATTTATACTAAAATCTATAACTTTAATAATACAATAATACAAACGAAACCTGATGAAAATTACCTTTAAACAAATTACATTTCACATATAATTTAACAAGCTTGAAAACACACATAAAAATTAAACAAAATTATTTGCTTTCTTTTAATTTTCTGGATTTTTAAATTGAAAGTAATATGTTTATGTATAATAGGTGCCTTTTTGTAATAAATATGATATTTAATAAAAGATAGATATTTCCATTTTTTTATTTAATTAATATAATTAAATTAGGCGTTAAGGCTTTGATTGTCTAAAAGTTTCGCTTTAAATGTTACTAAAGGCATATAAGCATGACAGGATTTCTCAAAAATATATCACCATCAGTCAAATTAACAAATTTGTTGCTAGACTACTCTTAACAATGGATATATTCTTTATTCATAAACTATGTTGTTTATATAAGTTTAATATTGATAAAGCAACGATGACAACATCCATAAAGCAAAGCTTAACAAATCAGAAGTGAAATAAAAGTCCATTATTATCTTAGTATGACGTCATTCGGGATACTTCGGCTAATTTTTTTTTATTTTATCCCCTTTTTTATGGGCACTATAAAAAGCTTCAATGTGATTACTGCGCTACTTATGGAAATGTCCTTGTTAAAACAAAAAGAATTAGAATTAGAACAGTGTACAATTTTAAGTACCATTTTAATTGAAAAGACTTAGATTTGAAAAAAATTGTTATTGATAAAAATAATTGCTTTACAAATAAAACTCGTATTGGTGTAAAATTGTTTGAACAGATGAAGCAAAATGATATAAAACAAGGATGACAACATCCATAAACGCAAAGCTCTTAAACAGTAGAACAAACGAACATTAACAATTGTAGAACTAAATAAGCAAAATATGATAATTTATCAGTCTAAACAGAACTGAAAGTAAATTTGTTGCAACTCTGCTGAAATACAGGATACTGTTTATGTTTAAGGATATATTTGTATTTTTAGTACTTGATTATAGAGATGCTTTTCTTGTAGCTTTGTACCTTGTTGTAATGGGATTTCTTATAATGGGATAATTATAAAATTTGTAAAAATCAGCATGTTCTAAATTTACGTTCGAACTTTCTGGTAACGATTATAGAGTTAATGCGCTTTCCAAATCCTAAATTAGTGTTAATTGAATCATCATGCAATGTTTGAAATCGATAGGATAATTCTAACATGTTAAAATTGACGAAAAGAGCTAACCATTCAGGACGGATAGACAGGCCTAATTATAGAAAAAGCTTCGCTTTTAAAAATACGTGTCAAAAAGAAAAATGATTTTGTGAGTGAGATGACAATTTAAATTTATCAGAAGCGTGACTTTTCTAATTTCAGGTTGTTTGTCGTCCAATCAAAAAAGGTCAGAACATCGATTTTGGTTTCGATATATATATTTTCTCGTATTAATTAGAATCCGGTGGATAGGAACCGGTTCTCACCCATTCGAAAAAACTATGTCTAGCATGCAATATATCCAGCTTTCTACGAATATAAAAACGGTGGTTCCTAGAATGACTGGGCACAATTTGAAAAAATAGCATTTGCTATTAAAAGCAAATAAGATTAATTTAATTATATTTCATTTTCACCAATTTAACAAAAACTGTTTAATTTCTTTCAGATGTATGTTTTAAGTAAAAGGTTGCCACATTCTTTAGACTGTTTATCTCATTTTTCAGCTTTGCTCCGAAGGACAAAGCTGTTCTTGTTATTAATAGTTATTATTGTACCCCTCTGGAGTGTAGCCAAAGTATACCCTGGTCATGTAGTATCAAAGACATTTATGTCTTTAAGTAACGCAGCAATAACAAAATAACAATATTTGTAATAAAGAAAAATAATTATAGCATATTTTGCATCTACAATTAGGGAATAATTTTAAGAAAAGCTGTGTTTTTTAAAATAATCTTTGGTTTTCTCATAAAAGAGATAATGGTTATTTTGGTTAAAAAATCATTAGTTATTTTAGCTGTCTGTTTTATCTCAAAATATATATTTACAATATACTATATGTATATTGTATATGTATAGTTTTACATTAATTCTTTAAGTAGCAAAACAATATGGCCTTTGGTGTAGGGTATGATATTAATTCCGTCCATATATCAGAGTATCTTGTCATCAGTACCGCATATCATTACGACAGCGTACAATGTTCAAATGCATAAATATATTAGATTTTCTCCCCCCAACCTGTAAAAAAACCTAAAACTGCACTGAAAGTTTTTTTTTGTTAATCGCGCCATAGATCAAAGCTTGGACGTAGTTTTACGAACCTGGTATTTTTTTTACAATTTACACCCAAAATAAAAGTTTTAAAAAAAGTAAATTACCCCCCTTTCATCCTCCTTTTTCTTAAAATTACACTTCCCTTTCCTTCCATCTTTTTATAAAACATTATTGCTTACTATTGTTTAATGAACATATGCTATTGTACTAAACAATTGCGCTCGTAATAATAAGCGACATTGGAGGCTCACCTCAGTTAAGCCATATTAGACAGGTTCGAGAAAAAGAGAGAAAAATGAGAACAATTTGTTTCTACAATGTTCAGATTCTTTGCTATTTCAGCATGAAACTTTAATTTAATTATTTTTATTTTATTTTTTAAAAAATAATCTTAAAGAAAGACAAATCCATACATCAGATATTTGTAGAAAAGACATAAATTAATATTAGTTCAAAATTTGTTGATTTGTACGAGCATCGAACTTTTTTTTGTTACTTTGGCTGTGTGAATGTACCCTGTCCGGTTAACAAGGATGAGATCTTTCCTAAAAAAGTATATCAATTAGATCTTATCAGAAATAAAATAATGAAGAAGCTACTCTTAAATATGTTGAAAATTCTATACGGCATAATTATTAATTGGGTTAATAATAAAAAAAAATCACTAGATTTAAAGGGGGCATGTGATAACTTATAATACACTATCTAATGCGCCCCTAGCTTCTAGGGGCTCTTTATTGGAACAGGAAGGTGAAAAGGGAATAAATGGAATTAACAAAACTGATGGTAAAGGTTTTAGGTTATTTTACGGGGGAAGGTGGGGATGTGATGGACAACCTAATTACCTCTTGGGGCGCAGCCAATAGTTGTATTGACGAACAGAACACTATGAAAGAAAATATCTGCTTTAAAAATGCCTGAAATATCCTTAGGGCTAGGTTACTAGAACAGTAGAACAAGTGAAAAGTCATAGAAAAATATATAGTTAGAATACTTCATGTGTTTGAAGGTTCTTTAAAATTTTATATATTATACATGGTCATAGAATTAAAATATCTAGTTTTTATGCAACTTATCATAATGGAAAAAACCAGAGAATTTTAAAGGTTTCATTTTTGAACTTTTAAGTACATCTTACTGAATCAAAAGATTAATTTATAAATGCCTTTTTAAGAATATGTAAATATGTAATTTTTGCAAATTGTTCTGTGAATGCAATATGGGGATAATTTTCTGTGTAAAAACTTGGTCATTGAGTGGCATTGTGGTATATATTCAGTGATTTTAATTGTTTTCGTCATTTCCTTTTGAAAGGTCCTTTGTAAAATATAATTTTAAACATAAATACAAGATTCAAATAAAGTCAAATCTGTAACGTCATTCCACATCTCTGGTTAATATGAGGCATACAAAATTTATGCTTCGGGGGTAAATTTGTGAAAATCCAGTCTACTATGATATGTTCATACACTCTCGCTCATGTTTTTTATTCAGTCTTGAAGTTTCAAGGTAATAAGATAGCTGTAATTACTTGTTCGATCGATTAATTATATTTAGGAAAGCCTACCATATCAATCCGAATATAGGCTATTTTTTAGATGGGTTTGGCAATCCCCATACGATCAGGCCGCAAAATATCCCTACCCCGATAAAAAAAATACAATATTATCATTTCTTGATATTTAAGTTTTTATGTTTGATATAAAATGTAGCATGTCTGTAAATAAAAACTGTTTGTTTTCTAAATGTGTACAATTTAAAATTCACCATGGATCTGCATTTCAAACATCAAATATGAATTTATTTGTCTGCTTAAAAATATTGATATTGGAAACCTATACTTTAAAGAAGTATACAGTTTTTAGTTCAGACATGTTTTTATCTGCCATGAGAAGGTTTTAGGCTATTTTCTACAACACAACCTCCTGAATTTGAAGCCCTGAGAAGCTTGGGGTGAGTGAAGTCACTAGTTATGATAAGTAAATCAAAAATGAGGGCTTGTCAGCTGCAACAGCACTCTGCCAGCCGCAGTCAAAAATTTGAATTTTGAGTTGAGTTGCTCGCAGTTGAAGCAGCTAGCTGCTGGTGCGGCTTTGATTTGTTCATAGCCGCCAAATTTGAATTAAGCTACTCACAACCTGTGTGACTTTAATCGATTTTTATCATGTGTCAAATCAACAACATATTTTTTAGGGACATTAATATTATCTTATTTTATAAACAAAAAGCAGTAAGGTTTTGAATCTGTAATAAAAGATTTTTAAAATTGCTGTATTTCAAATTCAGAAGTCCTAGTAAGTTTTAGATAATTTTCCTTATTACATTGATGATAGAGGCAACGGCGCTTGTGTTTGAAATTATATTATTCTAAAAATTAATTTACTTTAGTTACTCTAGACATTATATAATTAAGTCAAACATATAACATATGTTATACTTCCTACAAATACCAAAGGGCTAATAATTAAATTGTCTTTCTGTTTTAAAAAGTTACAAATTAATAATAAAACTAAATAAAGACACGCATTTTAATAGGCAGAAAAGTAAGGAACAAGTAAAAGAAAACAAAACAAAACAAGGATGACAACATCCATAAGTAGCAAAGCACAAAAATTCGTGGATGGGACTGACTGTCATTGTTGTTTTCTTAAACGACGGGAAATTTAATTTTGATATCTTTAACTGAAAAAAATTTGAAAATCGGACTAAAAACACCAAAGATATGGGGGAAAATGTTTAAACTATAAAATAGCCAAAAACTTGCAAAAAGGCAGTCTGATCTTCATAGTGTTTTCTCCAAACGACGGAAAATTTAATTTCGATATCTTTAACTGAAAAATTTTTGAAAATCGGACCATAAACATTAAAGATATGGGGGAAAATGTGGAAAATAAAAAAATAGCCTAAAACCCGCTAAAAAGCCGTCCGACCGCCATTGATGTTTTATAGTTAATTGTGCTCCTTAATGATGGGAATGTTGTCAAATATGTTTCAGAATTCTATCTTTTATAGGAGCTGAGTAAATCCCATTTCCCCCATAGCGTTACGGACGGATGGACTAACGGACGGACGGACTGACGGTCAGACAAAGTGAATTATAGAGTAGCTTCGCTAAAAAAAAGAATTAGAAACTAATAATAAATGTTCATAAAAACAAAGCTTAACAAATAAGAAAGTCGAAAATATAATTTTTCCTAATCGGTCTAGAAATCATCGTTGCAAATTCAAGTTATCTGGATAATTTAAAATCTAGTATAATTAGATACACTTTGTTATCGTACGAAATGTGTAGATAGATTATGGAGTAAAACCTTGAAACATAGATATCAATAATATTAATATTTATATAGATTACAACAATAAGCTATCAAAACTGGTATAATTCATATCTTAATAACAACACAAACGTATAGAAATACGATAATTTTGTTAGCTTTATCACTATGTACTTACTAATATAGCATTAAATTATATGATTATTAAAAATTGTTATACTTTTAAGTAATCACTTCACATTTTTTTTAACAAAACTTATGTTTTGGCGAAATTTTGACGCGCGCGAGCGTTGTAAGAGTGCCTTTTCACGAACAAGAATCAACTGCTTGAAAATACGCGCAGCTTCGTTCATTACCCCCCGCCCTATAGTATTATCCCCTCGCCCTGTTGATAGATGTTGTATACGCCCCAATTAGGACTTCCCTTTTTCCTCCATAAATTACCCTAACAACCCCACACGCAACAGAGTGCTTAACAATATCTCCATTCCTTTTAAACGTGACGCTTTTTCTTCCCCCTTTTTGTGCGTACCTCTGACGCAAAACTTGCGTCAAGAAATGGCACACGAGGGAAAAATGTGCTAGAGTGAGGGGGGGGGGGGGGGGGGATGAGATAGAAAAGGTTGCAACAATCTTAGAAACTCTTACTATAATACAACATACTTGCTACTATTAAGGTAAATTTTTAGTTGCGCAGTAAAACTATACTTATGGTTTGTCCGTGTATATCAGTTTTTATACAATCAGAAGTAACCAATAGGCCTCTCTGGCTAATTTGCGGTTTAAAATCGTTTAGTAACTTTTCATTCAATGAGGGGTATCTATAATACAAAGTAGAACGATGTCTGTCTGTCCGTCTGTCTGTCCGTCTGAAGCTTAAGATCTCAGTAACCACTGAACCGATTGGGCTCTACTCTTCAGGGAATATACCTACTAGTCCTGTGATGGTTTTAAGCTATTTTCTTGGGGGGTGGGACATCCCCAACCTCCACAAAAAATGAAAAATACCCCCCCCTCAAAAAAAATTTTTTTTTACTTTTTCTTTTTAAATCTAAAATACGAAAAATTAGGTTGATCAAACCTCTTGGGGTAAAGCCCTAGAGGCTAGGGGCGAAGCCGCTAGTATTTAAAAAAATACAAACTATTATATACCCAGTCATATTCTAACTATATATTTATATTGCTGCACTACTTACAACGACTATTGTTCTTGTTAACTTGTGTATATAATTGTGTTTATTCAAATGAAGCGAGCTAAGAAACCAAATCTAAAAGTGTTTATGTGGGAGAGGGGGTTGTTATAACTTTCATTCATATATACACGGGCCACGGCTATTCAATTACAAGGGGGGTCGTTGATTCCATCCTCCATATATGGCAAAAGTGAATAAGATATCAGAGGGTGAAATAACATGACAATGACAAATCTATTAATCAACACCCCTTACTCACCCCCCCCCCCCCCCCCAACCAAAGACAGATCTTTACAAATAAGAATTTGGTAGAGGTTTAGACGAATGTCCAAAATAATTCCCACTTTATAGAAAATGTCAGCTATTTTAAATAGTAGCATTTCAGTTAACGAAAAGTCTTTAGAAAATTTAAATTTCCATCAAACGACCCTAAATGCCCAGCACAAAATTTCGGGTGGTAAGATACAATAAACCTGCCCTGAGATAAGAAACTTAGGTGGGAAATAAGTATTATAAAA
This sequence comes from Acartia tonsa, assembly GCF_053477335.1. Taxonomy (NCBI): domain Eukaryota; kingdom Metazoa; phylum Arthropoda; class Copepoda; order Calanoida; family Acartiidae; genus Acartia; species Acartia tonsa. Next base: position 42,870,200 of record NC_137264.1, on the reverse strand, counting down.
ATTAATTTGTTGCCATAAGAAGCAGTTGTTACATAGAATTTGCGAACACAGTAATAGTGTCTGACTGATTATGACGTAACAAAACAAAATTAGCCAATGAGAGGCCGCTATTGACCAATGGTAAAATTTATAGTGGCCTCTCATTGGCTAATTTTTTTGTTACGTCATAATCAGTCAGACACTATTTTTGTGTTCAGAATTTGCACTAAAACAATGTTATTCAATTTGTCTTAACTTTATCAGAAATTTTAGCCTAACTGACATAGGAATAACGCAATGGTAGGTCTATCTCGTATATCTATGGTAAATAAGAAAGAAGTACCAATATCTACGAGATAGATGTACCTTTTTACTTTGAATACAACAAGATATCTGTTGAAGTATGACCGACAGACCGAATGTATGCCAGTTCGTACAGGGAATCATTACCAAAAATGTCAGCTGTCAACCTTAAAAATCAGCCAAAAAATCATCACATTTCTCTCATGCCGTGACGGGCGAAATACAAGACAGACGAACAGACAAAGTGAATTATAAAGTAAATTCGCTCGCTGTTAAAAAAATTATAACAGAATTTTAACCCGTGTCCTTGATTAATACCGGTAATATTTTAACAGTTACAAGACGATTTTCTTATGTCATAGAGTGGGTTCAAAACCTGAATTTTGGTTAAGCATGTAGTTGTGAACATTTTTAAGTATAAAGCTTTTCTATAATCTATGTCTGTCCTGCTTTTTTGAGCCCTTGGCGTGCACAGTGATTATCCAGAGAGTTACGCGAAGCACACACGAAAATGTTGACACCCACCTTACATTCCAACTTTCTGTTTTTAACATATTTTACTTATATCCAAATATGAGTATTATGTTTATATGACTTTTTTTCCAATTAGCGGCTTCGCCCCTAGCCTTTAGGGCTGTGCCCAAGAGGTTTGACCAAACCAATTTTTTGTAATTTAGATTTAAAAAAATAAATCTAAAAATTGGGGGGGAATTTTTTTATGGGGGGGGGGGTAGTCGACCCCACTATTTTAATTTTAGTTTTAAAAAGAATTTTTTTTTTGGGGGGGGGGGAGGGGTTGGGTGTGTTTCCATCCCCCAAGAAAATAGTTCTAAACCTTCCGGGACATATGAGAAGCTACTCTGTAAAGGAGAACCCGATCAGTTCAGCGGTTAGCGAGATCTTTCGCTACCAACAAATAAACAGACAGACATCGTTTTACTTTGTATTATAGATAGGTGTTATAAGTATAATGTACACTTCATTGAACTTAAACTCACAAACAAACATGCTTGCAGCTGAAATATTCTATTAATAAGATAAACAGCTTATTTATATTCGAAAAGCTAAAATATTTCTTATTATATCTATTTTTAACTTATTCATGGACGTCGCTTTTATGGGTTTCGTCATCTTTGCTTAGCTCATAACATTTTCAATTTCATAATAATATTGATATTTTCAAATGATAAATGAAATTTAGGCCAGTAATCTACTTATCTTTTTATGGATTGGATTTATAACGGCATTGTCATATTTTCTTTCAATTTTCTTTCATAAATTGAGCATTGTCACTTTCAATATAACCAGCGGTTTCGCCCCTACCCTCTAGGGTAATTTTTTATAAAAATGAGAACCTCTGGTGCTACGAACAAAACATTTTAAATTAACTGCCTAAAAAAATTGAGGGGATTTTTTTGTTTTTAGGGGGAGTTACGGGTGTCCCGCCCACCATGAAAATAGCTTAAAACCACCACAGGACCAGTAGATATATTCCCTGAAGAGTAGAATCCAATCAGTTCTGTTTGTACCGAGATCTTAAGCTTCAGCCGGACGGACGGACAGTAGAGATTTTCTTTTAACGCCTTTCTTCAGGTCTTTGTTGTCGGTCTGTAGAGATCTCATTCAATTTCTCATCCATAAGTAGCAAAGCACAAGATATCATAGATGGATAAACGTACAAACTAAGATAACGAGTAGATGTTATGTGGTCATAAAAGAATAGTTTTTTTAGCGCATCGTATTATAGACAGCTTTACAAGAATATTAAAGTAAAAAACTTATAATATTAAAAACAGTTTTGTTAGCAGCGCGGCGATGAAGACCCTGGATAAAAAAACAGGTATTAATTATATGATCTTTGTTTTAATACTCGTAGAATATTGTCTGTAATGCTATAGTATACATGATTTTTCAGTAGGACTGGAAAAGGAAAGATAGAAAAATGTTCGGAAAAATTAGGGGAACAAATACTTGTAGAGTAGCTTACAATATTAAGAATTCAGCCCTTAAACGAACTGCCTGAAATTAATACCCTAAACATAACCATAAAAGTGAGCATAAAAAAGTCTGAACCCCTCCTACCCCAACTTATTAAATAAGTAATTCTTTTATCCAAAAGTATTTACAGCTTATTTATGTGTTCTTAAACTCATTTTATGTCTTTAAATTGGAACAGTCCTCTTTGGGGCTGTAAAAAGTTCACACTGACAAGAATCAAAATTCTCAAAACAGTGCAACAATGTTTGATATTTTATGTATATTAATATTCATTAATTTCATTGGTGTATTAAAATTTTTTTGTCTAAAGAGACATAAATTTAATTCCTTTTGTGTGTATTTTTTCAGGATTATTATAACCTTGTGGGGCTACCATGTATCCAATAAGATATAACAACCCCCAACTAAAAGTAAATAACCCACGACCGTGGCTCAACACGTAGCGCATCCGCTCATCATCGGAGAGGTGATAAGTTCGATTCTTGGCCTGACACCGCGTCATAGCTACAGACGTTAAAAATGGTTCCAACTGCTGCTTTGTAAGGTACGCGACACTAATAGTTAGAATAGGGGGAACGCCTTGGACCATAAACAGGCGCAGTTCACTTCCATACACAGTAAGGACTTCTCATACAAAAATCGTGAAAATAAAGAGTTGATTATCTGTTAACTTAACCTAATATCCACCAGTGGGCGTTAAAGCATTGCATCCCATTACAAGCGGATGATGCTCTTGGGTTCTCTAGATGATCACTTGAAATCGAAGGAGAAACCCGCCCCGAATAGGTAATAGGTAATAAAAAATTACAAAAAAAACTTACACAAGAAAAAATAACTCTCTTTATTTTTAAGTAAATTGGGGAGTCTTGGATTTGATTGTTTGGTTCCAAACATTTAGATCAATAATGTTATATACATAAGGGGTAATTTTGTATATCATCATTGGGAATATATATCAATTTATCGTTCATTATCTTATCCTGTATTCTCCTGCAGTGTTGATGTTTATTGTTTTTTAAGTAGACTAATTCACATTACCCTCTAACCTATTGACTTTAAACAAACAATATTATGTTGTGCCATAACTGTCGTAGAAAACCTATTTTTTTAAAACATTATTTGTAAGTCCCTATAACTAAAAATCATGTGTATGATCCCTTTCGTGACAACGCCTCGTAGGGGGCTTTTCGTAGTATTTTCACAGTAGCTTTCGGTAGGTTATACTAAGTTAGGTTAGGTTATGTTAAATTAGGTGATTGCCCCGCAGGGGCTAGTAAAAGGAGAAAATCGGCAGTGAGAATAGGACGAAAAGACCCTTAAGAGGCGTTATCACGAAAGGGACTATACCCAAAATTATTACTACAGCGAAAAACTTCCACTTTTCATTAAAAACACCCCTATAACCTTTATTGCTTTTAACACTTAATACATGATACTTTTGGGATTGTGATGGAACAAAAAAAGTACTATACACTTGCAGTAGAGCAGACTATTTTAATATCTTCTTGTTGATTTGACTATGAAGGAAGGTATTAGTATATTTGACTGAAAGATCCCTTTTTAATTCATCTATAATCTTGAGGGATGGGACCAATCAATTAAACTCCAAAATATTATTTTAAAGGGATCAATATTATTGGCGTTTTCTCTCTTAGTGCCCCTTTATTTCCATTGTATGTGAAAAAAAGGTAGTTGGGTATTCAGTGTTTGACAGGCACTTTGAGGGAAAGCACCAAATTCGTAGAAAAGTTCAAACACTGCTACTCAAATAAGAATCAATATTACGCCAAGCAGTAATTTGAGAAATGATTTGTCTATGTTAAGACATTCTGTTACTTTATTATAAGGATAAAAACCAATCAAATTCCTAAAAATTATGGAATGAATGACTATTCAAAGGGCATGTTTTTCATCTGCACTACTAATGTAAAATAATTTAACGACGGCAGCAGTTCTAACTGGATTAGACCTTCTTCCCAACATTACAATCATAGCTGGCATAACTATGAATTGCGGATCCACCGCACCTTTTAAAGATGGGAGAAGGAGGGGTGGGAAAGGAGGTCAACATTTCCATTTTAGTTCCAAAATAGTTGTAATATGATTTTGGGGCTTTTAAGAAACAATGTCAGTCTGTTCGTCTGTCGTGTAAATAAAGATAGAGAATATCTACTAGAAAGATATAATATGGAGTAAAATATACATTTTACATTTGATATTATAGAAAAATAGCAAAATTTTATTATTTCTTGTTTTTAAATAGCACACGATCTGCACAGAAACGCTGACCGAAAAAAAAGACAAACGAACAGACTCAAAGTATAGAGCAGCTGTGCTACCAAAATGTGATTATGTGGTAATACGACACCCAGACGGACAGGCCGTTTACAGAGTTGCTTCGCTGTGACTTATGATAACAAACCCCCCGCACTAATCCTATTATATCACCATCCATCTCATGACCGCTGTTGACCCCGCACCCAGCGGTCAAACTAGCCTGCCTAAATGTGGGGAGGGGACTCAAACATGCAACTATCACGAGTCCCTCACGCGCTTATATAATCGGGAGGCGTTGCCTCCCCTTTTACCACCGCTGCCCCCACAGCCTGTCTACCGTCGGGCGCTAAGCCCTAGCGCCCCACACCCCCTTCAAACCTAACCATTGTCATATTTTGTTGTATATATATAGTAAACATAACTTGTAAATATTATTCAGTTTAAATATATAATTTCTGTATGATTGAATCCTGCTTGTTTGTTTGGTAGAATACTTAAAGGCTAGGGCTCGTTGAATCCGAACTCGTTACCCCGTGGGCCGAGAACGCTCGGCTTACCAGAACTTGGTGTCAGCGTGTTTCAATCGAGCCTTACAGAAACTAGCCTATTCTACCTCTGATTGGACCCTTTGGCAAGTAAGGGGACAATCAGCCGCCAACTGACCCGTGAGACGGCCTTTTTAGGTCGAATTTCCATCATTTTGAACGCAATATGTGGGCCTCTGGCCTACGGCAAGCAGATTTAGCCTGCTAAAAGCGCCAGTTAAGACGCTTTTCCGTGTCGTGTAGGAGTAGCGCTAGGTGCGCAGCCACGGCAATCGGATAATTTAGCTCAGACGGCTACAGAACTGAGTCTAAATTGGCAAGTGTAGCTGGGACAAGCCCCAGGACACCCAGGCCAAACCTACGAGACAGACAGCTGGGTGCTGGTCTCCCTAAGAAGGCAATGTGTGGCTGCGAAGCTTCAGCACACAAGTAAGCCCTACCACTGCGACGGATAGCAGATTTTGAGCCACAGGCACGGCAGGACGGGACATTCCCTGCCGCTGCCTCCCAGGATTCGAACCCGAGGCGCTGCAGGACGGGCCATTCCCTGCCGCCATTTTCGGGATTCGAACCAGCGGCGCTGTAGGACGGGTCATTCCCTACCGCCGTCACCCCTCTGAACCTTGCAGGACGGACATTCCCTGCTGCCAGTGCTTCCAGAATCACACCTAGAGCTCCTAGTGATAACAACACATAAGTGTGTATAAATGTCAACCAAGTGATAAAAATAAATATAAAATTGTTGACCAAGTGATAATTAATAAGCTCTAGTGATTCGAAGCTACAGTCTAAGCCACCATGGTAAGCGATACCACCATAGCTGCGGTGCGGCCACCACCAAAGTTTCTGCCAACCCCAGCCGAACGAGAGGCCCCCCTGTCTCAAGGGCAGGACCTCCACTTCCCCTGCCATGTCAGGGTGAGGTTTCCTACTCCTGACCCTGCCCAGCATGTACAGGTTGATGCCATGATTGATTCTGGCAACCGTGTACCAGGGTCTGCTGTAATTTCTGAGCACCTCATGCACGCAATGGGAGTGCAACGCATGTTGATTCCGGACAACACCCAGATCCTGACTGCTAATGAGGAAGGCCAGCCCCTCCAGGTAATCGGAAAATTAAAAGAGTTATATATGGCAGTCTCACACACTCTTATACTCCATCTATACCACGTGACTGTGGTCCGGAATCTCTCACACCCTCTGAACCTAGGAGGGTATTTTCTCAAGGAGTTCGGAACTAGGCTCTGTTTCGACATGCAACCACCTTGCTTGTGGGTGCGTGGGGAGTTTATCCCACTCCGTGGCGTCCCCATTGACTGGGAGACAGCCGAGAGAGAGCTAAGCTATGAGGGGCCTCTGCCAGGCCCCCTGCCTGAGCAGCCGCGTGTGGTTGAGAAAGGCACACACTGGGTGGACGCTGAGTTCAACGCACACAAGGGAGCTAACCTGCTAGCCATGGGGTTGCCCCCAGTGCCCAAGGTGCCAAGGGAGAGCCTGCCAACAACGTTTCCTGAGATTGCCAGCCCTCCAGAACCAATCTTCTCCGCCGACACCTTTATCAACGGCCAGCCGTGTCCACCTGGCCCCCTCTACCTGGGACCTCCAGCCAGTCCACCAGCCAAGCCCGAGTCCAGACCCGTCAAGTCGCGGTCTGATGTACCCGGAGCCACACTCAACTCTCAGGCCCCAGCCTCTCCCGGCGCCGTGCCCGTCAAGTCGCGGCCGGACGCCCACGGAGCCAAAGCTGGACCCAGCACTTTGGCCTCTCCCAGCGCCGAGCCCGTCAAATCGTGGCCGGACGCCCCCGGAGCCACACCTGGCTCCGACACGTCAGCCCCTCCAGAAGCCGAGCCCGTCAAGTCGCGGCCGGTGGGTCCCGGAGCCAAAGCTGACCCCGCACCAGCCACGTATAGGCTAAGCGCTGTCACTCCAACTGATGGCCAGCCACCCCAGCTCCGCACAGCCAAGCGGGTGGTCCTGCCTGGCCGCGGGGTTATGGCGGTCCCTATTGAGCTAGTAGGCCATCGCACCAAGGATGCCATTCAACTAGCTGCCCCAGAACAGAGGTTTGGGGAGGATCTTGTTATTCCAGAGGGCCTGTATGCCCACAGGCCTGGCTCTGCCACTGTGTTTAGAGTACTGGTGGTCAATGAGGGGGAGGTGCCCCTCTTGCTGGATGCTGGCCTCCCAGTGGCAGGGGAGCTGGTCAAACCTGACATTTTAGAGGTCTCTGATACGCCTCCCCCGCATCTCCACTCGTTCCAAGAACCTGCTGAGCCTATAGACATGCAGGAGTTGTGGGAGGCCCTGGAGATGGAAGACAATGAGTTCCTACGCAAGGACCCCTTGCTCAAGAAGGAGGTCTGGACTATGTTGTCAGAGTACAGGGACGTCTTCTCCAATTCTACCCCCGGCTGCACAGATGTGGTTGAGTTGCAGCTGCGCCTCAAGCCAGGGACCCAGCCGATCCGCCAGAGATTTAGGGATCTGAACCCGCGGCAAGAGGCTGAACTGGAGAAACAACTGGACACCTGGCTACAGGAGGGAGTTATAGAGCCGTCAGACTCCGCCTGGAGCAGCCCCCTGGTGCCCATCAAGAAGAAGGACGGGAGCACCCGCTGGGCCGTTGACTACAGAGCCCTCAACAAGTGTCTGGAGCTGGACAGCTACCCCCTGCCTAGGATCCAGCAGTTGGTGGAACGAGCTGGCGGGCACCGTGTCTACAGTGCTCTAGACGCGGTGGCCGCATACTACACCATCCGTGTGTCCGAGGACAGCCGGCCCTGCACCGCCTTCACCACCCCCAGGGGCTTGTATCAATGGAAAAGGATGCCCTTTGGCCTGGCTACGGCACCGTCTGTCTATTCCAGGTTTATTGCAGGGGTCCTAAACCCACTAGGCACAGCCAACCTCCAGTCATACCTTGACGACGTCCTGACCTTCCACCAGGATACCTGGGCCCACCTGGCCAGGCTCCGAGAGGTCTTGGAAGCCCACCGTAGGGGAGGGATCCGCCTCAAGCCAGCCAAGACCAAGTTGTTCCGATCCAAGGTGGATTACCTGGGCCACACCCTCAGCCGTGAGGGGATAGCCATGCAAGAGGACTATATTGACCGTATCTTGGACTGGCCAGCCCCTAGCACCCCCAAGGATTTGCTGGCGTTGCTGGGGTTCTTTGGATACTACCGCCTGTTCATCCCAGAGTATGCAGACCTCACCTACGAGATGAATCGGCAGAAGACGGCCAAGGCCCTAACCTGGACGCCTGAGATGGAAGCCCAGCTGCTGCAACTCAAGGACAAGTTCCGCAAGGCCCCCATCCGAGCGCCGCCCAGGTTTGATTTGCCAGCGGTGTTCCAGCTCACCACAGATTTCAGCAGCCGCGCCATCTCTGCCATACTGAGTCAATGCCAGGAGGGCAAGGAGAGGCTGATTGCCGCCGTGGGGCGCAAGACAACCGACCCTGAGACGCGCTACCCGTCCTGGAAGGGAGAGATGGCCGCCATCATGTATGGGATCCGAAAATTCCACGGCATCTTGTCCTACCGCAGCTTCCAGATCAACACTGATTCCTCTGCCTTGCTACAGATGAAATCACTGAACACATCCACAGGGATGGTGGCCCGCTGGCAGGAGGAGCTAGCGGCCTTAGACTTTACCGTCTGCCACAGGCCTGGCACCCAGAATACCAACGCCGACGCCCTCAGCCGCCGGGAAGATGACAACATGCCAACGGCTAGCGCCGAAGAATTAGCAGAGCAGGCTGAGTATATCCACAACCTTTGCCAGCTAGGGGAGGCCGCAGCTAGCCGGCCTCCTGCCGCCCGACTGGATTCAGCTAGAGTATTGGAGGCCCAGACACAGGACCCCCTCCTGCTCCGTGTCCGCCAATGGGTGGCTGATGGCAAAGCCCCAACCAAGGCTGAGCTGCGTGGCAAGGAACGAGACGAGCAGCAGTACGCCAGCCGCTTCCCAGCCCTGGGGCTTGACGAGCACGGCTGCCTCACCACCACTGACCAGACTCTGACAGGAGAGAGGACAAGATACCTGCTGCCTTCGGCCCTCCAGCAGGACGCGTTCTTTCTAGCCCATGGGACCCCCATGGCTGGGCACTTTGGGATGGACGCAACTATCGCCCGCGTTGCCATGCACTTCTGGTGGCCCAACCTGGCCCGTGACGTCCGCCTGATGGTACAAACCTGCCCTGAGTGTGTCCAGAAAGTTACCAAGGAGAGGCTGAAGCAGGGGATCCACGTGCCCTCCCGCCAGGGGTATCCACAGCAAGTCCTATTCATCGACCTGGTGGGACCACTGCCAGAGACCCCAGCTGGGAACCGCTACATCCTCACCTGCCAAGATGGATTCAGCCGGTTTGTCAGCCTCTACGCCATCCCCAACAAGCGCACCCTCACGGTGGCTGAAGCCCTGTTGCACCGCCACCTGGCCACGTTCGGATGCCCTCTGAAGATCCATTCCGACAATGGAATGGAATTTACCGGCCAGGTATTCCAGGAACTGGCCTCCAGACTTGAGATTGGCCTGACACATCCACCACCCTACAACCCGCAGTCCAACCGAGTGGAGAGGTTTCATAGGACGCTCAACACAGGCATGCGCCTGTTCCTAGACAGAGACGATAACAACTGGGAGCCACACTTGCCTGCCATCGCCTTTGCCTACAACACCAAGGCCTGCAGATCCACTGGCGTGACCCCGTTCCTGGCCTTCTTTGGGAGAGAGGCCAAACTTCCGGTGGACATGGTGCTACGGCTGCCAGAGACCGAATATGCTTCAGTTCCAGCCAACGTCCAAGCTCTCTTGCAGCGCTACTATGCAGTGTATGATGCCATCCAGCAGAAGGAGGAGGGAGCCATCAGGAGGAGCGCGGCAGCTTACGAAGGCACGGCCAAGTATGAGGTTGGAGACTTGGTCTGGTACCTGGCCCCCCGCCTGGTGCCAGGGAAGGCAGCCAAGAGATGGACTGGCCCCTGGAAAGTAGTGAGGAAAGCTACAGAAGTCCATTATGTCATTAAACCTGCCTCTCCCGTAGCCAGGATCTCATGTAGGCCGACTGCGCAAATACACTGGAGATGTGACTGCCCACCAGATCCCAGAAGACATCCAAGTTGACGTGGACGGCGACGAGGATGCCACCGAGCTGCCAGTTGGAGCGGCGGCGCCCGCAGCTAGCAACCCAGGAGAGCTCCCAGTGCACCAGCCAGCCGCAGCCGCCCCACAGCCTAGCGGCCAAGATCGTGACCCAGTGGAGGAGAACCTGCAGGAGCAGCCCAACGAACCACCGCCGCCGCCGCCCGCTCCAGAGCCACTCAGAGATGCCATCTGGAACCCTGACGCGGACATGGAGAACCTGCCAGCCAGCAGCGAGCCTGTAGGAGAAGAGCCAGCCACTGCGATGGAAGAGGCCGCCCCAGAAGAAGAAGAAGAAGCTATGTGCCCCCTGCTGATGACAGCCATCCCCATCCGGGTAGGAGCTAGGAGACCAAGCAACCTGAATCAAGCAGGCGCCCCCATGGAGTTCTATGCACCCTTTGCCATCACCATTCCACCCCTAGGAACCACCAGAGTCTGCCTAGGCCTCCGTGTCCAGCTACCAGCCGCGACAGAACTGATCCTGCAGACGAGGCAAAATTTCCAGCGGCGAGGCTTGGCCGTCGCCAACCCACGCCTAGAAGCCAACCAGGAGCTGACAATGCTGATCACCAACCACAGTCAGACCGAGCAACGAGTGTCCCAGGGAGCCTGTGTAGCCCGAGCTGTCCTCCATCGAGCTGTGCCCCAAGAACTGCCTGTCCGGCGCAGGCATAGGCTGTCGTATCCCCAGGTTCAAGGCCTGGTGGCTCAGGAGCCACGCAACCCTTGAAGGGGAGGTTGTGGTAATACGACACCCAGACGGACAGGCCGTTTACAGAGTTGCTTCGCTGTGACTTATGATAACAAACCCCCCGCACTAATCCTATTATATCACCATCCATCTCATGACCGCTGTTGACCCCGCACCCAGCGGTCAAACTAGCCTGCCTAAATGTGGGGAGGGGACTCAAACATGCAACTATCACGAGTCCCTCACGCGCTTATATAATCGGGAGGCGTTGCCTCCCCTTTTACCACCGCTGCCCCCACAGCCTGTCTACCGTCGGGCGCTAAGCCCTAGCGCCCCACACCCCCTTCAAACCTAACCATTGTCATATTTTGTTGTATATATATAGTAAACATAACTTGTAAATATTATTCAGTTTAAATATATAATTTCTGTATGATTGAATCCTGCTTGTTTGTTTGGTAGAATACTTAAAGGCTAGGGCTCGTTGAATCCGAACTCGTTACCCCGTGGGCCGAGAACGCTCGGCTTACCAGAATTACTTTATCTGTGCTGTGCATTAATGAAGATGGATATATAGTGGAGGAGGGTAGGAAGTGATCTGATCATAATTGTTTAGACACAGGATATGACAACACATTTATTTCAAGGGATTCTGAAGGATAAGACAATGATAGATAATTTGTTATATATTCCTATTTGTAATAAACAAAATTACCCTTTCTGTAGATTAAATAATTGGTTGGATACTTCTATTTTGGGTCTAAACAATCAAATTCTTTAAAAGTAACCTATGATTTTGAGCTTGGAATGAGATAAAACTTTGGTTATTAAACAAATAGTAGCGGAGCACAACAAACTCATGGATGGACATACAGACTCGGGACGTTATAAAGTAGCTTCGCTACTTTTGAAAAGACAAACATTTAATGATGAGAATATTTCATGTTTATTAAAATGATATTCAAAAATGTTTGTAAAGAAATAGAAATTCAAATAATCATGCAAATAAGATAAATTAAACTAAATTTCTAAAATGAAAAGAATAAAAAATAACTATTAATAGCAACGAAAAAAGACATCAATGAGAGAAAGAAAAACCTCGCTTTTTATGATTAAGACAATAATAAACGAAAAAAGACATTTGCTCAATAATGAGCTTGTCATCTTTGAAACAAGAATTGCAATATCCATAAAAGTAAAGCTCTAAAATGCAGAATGCAGTAAAAGGACACACTTTGACTATAGGATTAAATTATAAAGATGCCTCGCATATTTTATTTTTCCTTGTTGTTTTAAAATTCCTTATTCCAAAAATCAAATGAAAAGCATAATTATAATATACAAAACTTTGTTGTCAAAAACTTTAAAAATAAGTATGTTTTTAATGGACGTTTCGACTTTTTGACAACGATTATAGAGTTGCTATGGTTTCTAAACCGTACCTAACTGTTATAGGAATCATCGTGCAAAGTTTGAAATCGATAGGACAATTCTGGCGTGCATAAATTAACGAAGAAAGCTAACTGGACTGGGTTACGAATGTCCTTAAACAATTTACTGTATTCAAGCAGTTATACGTAAATTTTCGTTAAAACTTATTTTTTTATGTTCTGCTTATTCCGTTCTGACAGTCTAAGTGTTAATGTTCGTTTGTCCCACAATTTAAGATCTTCGCTTTTATGGATGTTGTCATGATTGTTTATAAATATACAAACCAAACCAATGAATACAAGCATTTAAATCAACTGAAAAAAACGAATGCAAAGACATTTTGCAAACACTCAAGGAATTTTTATGCTACTTTAAAAATGCATTGGGGAAAAAATTATCTAGTTTAGGCTTATTAGTTAGGCAAAATAAATGCATGTTGCGTTAGTGTGGCATATCTTTTGGAATAGTTTTATTATATTAAAAAGTTTATTATTTATTTGCTCCCCCATATTCCATATTTTGTTATATGCCCCGAAGAATAGGTTCCAATCTCTTTAGCAGATACGAGATCTTAATCTTTAGACAGGCGTTCTACTTTGTATTATAGATTATGATGCTTCTTTAATATTAAATAGTCTAATATTATCAGTCGCTTCAAGATGCCTGTTAATGCTTAAAATCATTGCATCAGCCACAAGGTTCGTACTTTGTTTTGGACAAGCTTCATTCGCAGCTGCTATTATTTATGAACTGCGGTCGTTCATTTTTTTAATAGCAGACTCCTGAGCTAAACCACCATAAAATAGGCAGCTATCATTTTATTATTTTAATAAATAGTTCCTATTCATTTATTTTTCACAAAATTCTGTTCAGCCTATTTATGCATTTAATCCCTGTATATTAACATTTATTGCCATAAGTGTGTTTATAAGCATATTTTTAAAATGGCCTACTCAAAAATGCAAGTGGATTTATAAGCTCTACAATTATGCATTTTGGTTGACTGTTAGCGTTGACTGTTTGAGAAACTGATTTTTCTGCAGCCCAAAGTAGATGAACGACAGTTTTAACGGCCGTGAGAAATGAAGGCTTTAAACTTAAGCAAAGCTACACAATAATTTTAAATCTCAATTCTTCTGTTTGCCGTCGATCTATAAGTCTTTCGATTGTCTGTAAGAAACATTATGGTAAACTGCTTCATAACTCACTTTGTCCGTTGGTCCAACCATTGTATTCTATGCTTCTCTACTTATTGATGTTGTCATCCTTGTTGATTTTCATTTAATTTTCAATTTGCTAAATTTAATTTAAGTTTATGTATTAAATAAGAACTTTTATGTATATAAAAATCTATTAAAAACGTAATAAATATTTCAATTACTAAATGCGTAGCATTAAAAAAAAATGTATGTGCGTCAGTACGTTATGTACAGTTATGTATATCTTATTTTATACAAGAAAGAATTGTCTGATCGGAGCAAAGCTCCTTTATAACTCACTAAGTCCGATTTTGGACGATTTTTAGAAGTTTTAACGGGATGATTTTGAATGTCAAAATAAATAATATAATATATAAGAGAGATGTTAAGACATTAGGGGGCTTGGTGTCGCTTCGGGTACTAGGTAACTAGACCTTTCTCCACGCACCTTGAAACATACTCCTCTTATAATTGCGGTGTAAACCGTCCATTTGCCCATCAGACAACCAACTCTCTGAGATGCACAACCTTTGTCTGAGAAGTCCCAACTGTGCATGGTAACGAGTTGCGCCTGTTTTGGGCCAAGGCATTCCCCCAACTCTGACTATTTACGTCGCTCATCTGACATTGTAGCAGTGGGAACCATTTTTAACGTCTTTAGTTATGACGCGGTGTCGGACCGAGATTCGAACCTATCACCTTCCCGACGACGAGCGGATGCGCTACGTGTTGAGCCACGGTCGCGGGTTAAATAATATTATATAAATGTTTAATTGGTTAAAATTTAATTCTTAATTTGTGAGGTTCGCTTTCATGATGTTGACAACCTTGTATAATTATATACCTATCCAATAAACTGGAACCAATTTAGATGTTAAGTAAGACAATTAAATTAAAATGTAAGGAAAATTTTAAAAAAATTAGATGCAGAATAATCAGCATTTAGACACTAACACCTGACCATGGCAAACAAGAAGAGGGCTTCGGGCATCCGATCGGTATTGGGAGAGTGATCTGGGTTGAAACCTCGTCTTTACACCGTATGAAAACGTTCAAAATAGATCCAGTATCTGCGCCAGATGCACAATACTAAAAGTTAGAGTTAGACAGACTCAACTCTTTGGAAGATAGCAATGTACATGTAGTGCAATCAAAGGGTTGGTTGTCTGTAGGACGTTTGGCCGTGTAATCATGCATTTCGTCAGCAGGAATTTAGCATCCAGTAAATTATCATTTTTGTTCGTCATTACTACTTCTTAATTTTCTCAATTTTTTTTTGACTGCTGAACATCTGCACTTTAACTCATTTTGTCCGTTTTCCCCTCAGTTATTTGTTTTTTCTTCTTTAATTATGGATGTTGTCATCTTTTTTTACATTCTTGTTTGTCTATCACTAGAATTAATCGTATAATTTTAGTACAAATTTCCTACAGCATTACAGAAAATTAATACCATTTTCTTTTCTGTTCCAATAGAATTAAAACTAAAGCCATATTTAGTTTTATATTATAAAATTTAATTTTCTTATTTCTTATTTATTTATGTCTACTTCGTAATTAATATTGTTACAGTAAATCTATATTCGAATTTTTATGCCTCTAAAAAACAACATCATCAACTTATAATTTACAAGATTATGGGCGGATACCTTTCAATATCTATCTATCCATCACTCCCTGTCTATCCTTCTATCTATCCATCATTTGTTCTGTTCTAGTTTCTCATTTATAACTAGCGAAGTTACTCTATAATAAAGTATGTTTGTAGTTCATAAAATGCGCAAAAAATACTACAGAACTGTTACAAAATATTGAAACCCCACCTAAAATTGCTAAAAATTCATCCAAAAATTAAATTTACCGAATTTGTGATATATTTTTTTCCCTTTAATTCAATACATTTTAGACTACCAAAAACATTCCCCATTATTTTTAAAAATTTAACAATATTCTTAAATATATCTCAAGCAGGGTGGGGGGTTATATTTTACGTGGTATCAACCCTGATAGACTCTTTAAACCTTTACGCAAGCATGAAAAGTTTTAAAGTTCATTTAGTGGTCTTTTTAATCGAATTTTGTTATTGCTGCGATACGTATCAATTTATTTTTCCTTGTGATATATTTAGGCTAGACACACACACACACACACTGTCGACATCTTTTAAATATTATATTTTCTTTGTTAACATCTGGAGTTCTCAATTTTAGCGCATTTTTATTCTGCTACCCTGATTAATATTTAAAAATGAATAGCAATAAAAAAATCATTTGAAAGCAAGAAAATATGAAATTAATATGTTAACACAGCCGGATTTTCCAGCAGATGAATCTGGCGTTAGTTATAAAGAATTGCTTAATTTAAGTCTTAAAGAAATTTTTTTTTTGCTTTGAATTTGTATCAATTATATTCATAGATAGCACATAAAAAAACTGCGTATCAATATTTTAGATGAAAACATCTTTTAGAAATAAAATAAAGCCAATTAGGTACCATGCATATATTATTAACAACCATTAGTGATAGTGGGACGTGCGGACATGCCATAGTTATGGAGAGGCCGCGCTGCTAAATATGAATTAGTTTTGACAAGACCTGTCAGTTAAATTTTAAGTTTGGGCGGGGAGGAATAATTAGTTCACAAACAATTTTAATCAAAACCATGTTTTTTCATACAACTATTAGACCATAGCTTCTCCTTTTATTTCATTAGTCCCCAAAGTTTATAATAACGTTTTCTTATTCGTTGGCTTGCTTAACAACTTTGGGGACTTTAGTGAATTTTGATTGGTTAGTTAGTTTATTAAATTGAGTGTTCAGACGTTTAAACCACTAATTTTACGCTACAGAAGGAGTAATTTTGTGAATCATCATTAGGAATGTACATTAATTTATCGGCTATTGTCTTTTCTCTTTAGATACATGATAGCTTCTAGTTCTATAACTAAAAGCTAGGTTTGTTTGGAGAAGGAGATTTTTTGTGTTACAGGTTTTTATTTCTCTTAGGCCATAACTTAAATTTCCTGAATATTGTATAACGATTTTTCCAGCCGTTTATGAGATATTTTGGTACATACACACACAAATACAATTTACACAACTCATTTCATAGTCTTGGATAAAACGAAAATTTACACTTATAGATTAAGCCCCTTGCCTCTAAAAGGCTCTAAAGACTTGCAAAGACCCTGTGGCTATATTTTACATAACCTAACTTTCAATAAACATAAAAACATCAACATTTTTTTTTAAAAACATCTCTGGTTCATTTTTATTTTAGTATAATGAGTGAAAATTGCAAATTTATTCTATTGTATGTAGATTGTTAAGATTAATATTATCAAAATATGCATTTATTTATCTGTCTCCATTAGTGTATGATTACATAAAAAATATAGAGAGTCTTGATGATTAATACCTTAACTGGGCCAATCAGGTCACATTATTGGATGGAAAGTGTACACAGTTCGTACAAAGAAAGGTAGTTTTAAATATCAAATCCATATAATAAGTCAGCTATGATAGTTGAATTTCTTCAAAGACAAAAATTTTCGTTTAATAGAAATTGATTGAGCATCTAGTGTAGTAAATCTATTTACTGTATCTATTTTATGTATATTAGATAATGCAATGTAGGATTAATCTTCAGAAATTAATTTATTAATAAAATTTGCAAGTTTTGGCAGTATTGTCAATAAATCACTGAATAATATCCTTGTTAATGATTTCCCTAAATGGGCCTAGCAACCAGAGAAAGAGGTAAAAATGTGGTTCCATTGCTGAATGAGAAATTATTATGTCGAGTCTAGCCCTACATATTGAATATAAATTGAATAAGAATAATTATTTCCTTTTAAAAATTCCACACTCACCCAACACCCCAGAGGCAAGGGGCACAGTACTAGTATTTGAAAAATTACATCATTATTCAAAGTAATCAGATAATGAAAGTACAAAAGGTATGAGATTTATTACTGCAAAGGACACATATGTACAATGTTCATTGTGCAGATTTGTAAATGCAAAAACATTGTCTTTAACAAACAAGAAAAAATATCAAAAATGCACATACCAGGGATATAGCATATAAATTTTAAAAAAAAAAC
The DNA here is from genome assembly GCF_053477335.1 of Acartia tonsa. Lineage (NCBI taxonomy): Eukaryota > Metazoa > Arthropoda > Copepoda > Calanoida > Acartiidae > Acartia > Acartia tonsa. The sequence continues at coordinate 42,852,521 of NC_137264.1, read as the reverse complement.
TACAATATTCTATACAATCTTTAAAAAGCATGCCTTGAAGGATATTTTATTAAGAGTCTTTACAATTTAAGAAAAGATCAAATTAGTCCTTCTGGTCCCATAAACCTTCAAATGTAAATATAACTGCCATTTCGCACCAAAAACTGTTCACTTTCTAACCAATAATATGGCCAAATTCTTCTTAACTGTTTTCCTAATAACTGATTTAAGGAGTTTGTATCTAGACCTTATAAGTCTATTAATATTAGTTTAATTATTTACTTACTTTTTAACACAAGAAATGTTAATTAATTTTTAAAACTAAAGAATTTTATAAAACTTTATAATTCTTAAAACAACATAAACATTGCATAGAAAGAAAAAGCATTAACCCCTTGATCCCTGAACATAGAGATATAAGTCTCTCTCTCTCTCTCTCTCTCTCTCTGTATGGAAAAACAATTTCAAGTGAAGTCTATGACGAATCTTTAAGTGTGGCTAAAACTCTCAAGGAGTATGTTATATGAAAGTTTTAGAAATAAGACCCCGTACAGTCATCCTATTATATAAAGTAGTAAGTGTTTTTTGTCTGTCCCGAAGGATCTCGCTAACCCCTTAACCGATATTGTTCTCCTTTACAGTGAAGCTTCTTATAGGTCCTGGGAAGGTTTTAAGCTATTTTTGGAGAAGGTGTCTTCACCACCCTCCCCCCAAAAAATATTTTTTAAAACTCTTTTGAAACTCAAACTTAAAATGGGTTGAGGTCGACTTTTCCCCCTCCTACCAGTGCCCTTAGAGGCTTCTAGGGGCGTAGCCGCTAGTACCATATAATTGATAATAGAAATTGATTTTAAAAATTTTAATCTTGTTTATGAATAAAAATTTCATTCTTAAAAAGGCATACATCAGTTAAGGTAAACATATATCTGTATGTAGCGAAGAATCTAGCTAATTCGGGGTGAGAACATTCCCCCTCTCAAAGTATTGAATTGAAAGTGAGGGTTTGATTGTCACTCCCCCTACCTCAAGTTCCCAAGAGGTCTCTAGAGGCGTAATCGCTAGTAGTAAGTCTAGTTGCACATAATCAACATTGAAATAGACTTAAAAATCAAACATAAGTACTTGAATAGTAATGTGTAAATAATAAATCTTTAACTTTCAATATAGCATACCTGAAATTTAAAAAGACAAGGGGAGTATTGCCATAAATATAAATATAGGCATAAAACTTGCAGTTTAACCCTTCACATACAAATAATAAATCAAAGATATTCTTGCCAACCAAAGGTCAATTTTTTATGATTTAGGGAAAGCTTTATTCTTATACTCTGCCGGACGGTTTTAGGTTATTTGCTTCCTGAATTATCGTATTGTTTTAAGCTATTTTCATATCCCGTACTTTTCCCATATGTAATAAACCAGCCTTAATTATTTTATCCTTGTACTTATTTATTGATAATTATTAAAGATGGCCAGTTTGCTCAAATATCATTTTCAAAGTTCATATTATGAAGAATTATGTTTAATTACTTTTTAATGTTTTTAATCTTCTTCATAATGAGAATTGCTAAACGACCCTACCTATTTCATTATTCAAACGCACAAATTTTCATTATTAAAGAAATTATGTCTGATATATTTCATTTTTTAAGTTTTATTTTTCTTTTCTTTTTTCAAAACTACAAAACTGATGTTGAACAACTAATCCCAAAATTAGTTTGGCTTTTGCTAGATTTCTTTGATAATTTGTTTAATTTTTTTGCTAACGTTTCTCAAGATTAGAATTAGATTCATTTCAAAATCCCATTAGTTTTCTTTATTTAGTTTGATCTAGTGACCCAAAGGGTTGAAATAATAGATACAATATTGTTAGAATGTTCGAACAATTAAAAATTTTAGTGTTGAGCCACAATCGCGGGTAACCTTGCATTACGTAGAAAATTAAACATCTATAAAATTAAGCCTGTATTTTAATAAATTGTTTCTCTTAGAAGTTTTTACACTATCCTATTTTAAAAAGTAATATTAGTCTTTTGTCTGTTGTCGATAACCATGAATGAATATAATACATTATACAGCACCTGGATACTGGGGGCGCAAGTCCCCTTCTCTCCCTCAATGTTATAAGGGTCAAATGAATGGGACCTCTAGGAAATTCTCCTGTTGAGTTACGTGTGTACAGACTGACAAGCATGAAAACTTCACATTTCAAACCTTTTTTTGGCAACAAAAATTGCCATTGTCAAGTGGACAATGTTAACTCAAATTACTTCAGAATGAAACTATTCATTCAATGGCAGCAAAAAGAAATTTATAGCAAAATTACATAATATGATACCAATAATACTCATTAAAAAGTAAGGGGATGTTCATCTGTCTTCTGTATCAAATGTATCTCGCTAAATGTTGGACTTATATGGTTCTCCCTTTCGGCGAAACATCTAGTAGGTAATACGAATTTTTAAAACTATTTTGGAGGGAGGAATTCAACCATCTCAAGGGAAATCGCCCTCAAAGTTTTTAGAATTAAAAAACTTCATGCATAGAAAAAAATAAGAATTGATTTGCTTTTTTTGATTTATGCAACTAACGTTAATATAAGAACACTAAATAAATGGCCAAAACCCAAATTAAGACATTTTCCAATAAATTAAGCAATATAGCCCATTTCAATGGCTTTTCTTGAATATCCTTTAATTTATTTGCAGCTGCTAAAATTCAGATTTAAAAGCAACAAGATGTCTATTTGTATGTAACCTCTGTGTGTAATGTATTTAAGAATCTCGCTTACCACTGAATCGATGAATACTTCATAGTGAAACTTCGATTAGATCTATGGTCATTTTATTGGCATCTAGATGCGTAGCCGCCAGTAAGCAATAAGTTAACATTAAGCTTTATTACATAATCTAACTGTCTTCTGAGTAGACTGATAAAGTTCAATTTAAGAATTATAGACCCCATAAAACCATAACTTATGACCTTCAATGACGTAGCTATATTATAGTTTACACGGATCAGTACAAATATTCCAGCAATTATTACTCCAAAGCGTGTACAGAGTTTTGCCAGGGGAGTATGCGAAGCACACCGGAAAGTTTTTACATCCTCCTTACGATTTTGAGTCCCCCTTAAATGCAGATCGAGCGGTTCTTAGGGGAGTGCAAGATTTAGGGGGTGTAGTATAACAGAATGGGTATAATTTAATTTTCAGGGGATTTAAAAGTTTCCCTAAATAACCATCATACTCAAGGGTGTGTGATATTTTTTTAGGTTGACACCTCTCCCCCCCCCCCCCTCAGCAGTGTAATTTAGTTTAATTATTAAATTAGTGCCTTTACAGAAATGTACAGAAAAATTTCGTCTATTGTCTGATCCTCCAAGAACTGCGGAAATCAATCATATTCAAAACAATTACACCAGTCGGAAAATTCTTTATGTTTACAACGACCATTATGTTCAAGGGCCTAGCACAGCCCTAGTTTGACAAAAAGAACTTATTGAACAAAAGAAAATATTGTACAAATATTAATATTTATCAATATACTTGTATTAAAATCACATAACCTTGCGAGAAAAATACTTGTGTTGTGTTTTAAATGATTTATTCTTTTTACTAGAAAAACAAGGATGACAACATCCATAAAAGCGAAGCACTGAAACGGTAGGACAAACGGACATTAACACTTGAATAGTGTCAGAACTGAATAATCATAATACAAATTCATAAGGGTCAAAGCAAAATTGTAAGTAAATTTGTTAAAAAACTGCTTGATACAGGATAATGTTTATGGACATACTTACATTTTAAGGACTTAATTATAGAGTTGCTTCGCTTATTACATTATACTTTGTTGTCCCAGGAATTAATATACCAAAAATCAGATCAATCAGATGATTAGTTCACATAAAAATTTGTTGTTAAAAAAGTAAAAAAAATCAACATGTTTAAAATGGACGTACGGACATTTTGGTAATGATTATAGAGTTGCTACGCTTTCTAAATCGTACCTAACTACTAAAGGAATCACCATGCAAAATTTGAAATCGATAGGACAATTCTAACATGCCTAAATTAATGAAAAAAGCTATCCGTTACGGACGGACGTACGGACGGACCGACCCTAATTATAGAAAAGCTTCGCTTTTAAAAATCATATCATTACATGGAACATTTAATAAATTATATTACTTTTTTAATACGCTAAAAAATACAGTTTTATATTCGGACGGATGAATATAACATAATTATATTGTATTTGCGGGACTAAAAATAGAAGTATAACTAACAAATGATTAGGGCAGTTATGACGTACTAATAATGCATGTATGTATGATACCAAAGTTTCAAAATTTACCCATAACCGAATTTATACAATTTGATTTCCAGATTATTTATTATTCTGGGGTATGTATACATGCTGAAAATAAAACTATCTATAATACTAAGTAGCTTAATGTTTGTCCGTCCGTCTGAAGCTTAAGATTTCGGTAACCACTGAACTGATTGGATTCTACTCTTCAGGGAATATATTTACTGGTCCTGTGACGTGGTTGTAAGCTATTTTCTTGGGGGTTGGGTCACCCCTAACTCTCCTAAAAAACACAAAAATCCAACCCAATTTTTTTTATGGAAATACCAATTTTTCAAAAATTACTTCTTGGGGTTTCGCCCATAGACGTCCAAGGGGGGGGGGGGGGTAAAGTGGCGATTACCCCCCCAAACAAATTTTTTTACCCCCCCCCCCCCCCATTTAAAATTTACCCTTACCCTGGGGGTGCCGTAGACACTCAACCTCTTTTCTTCACAATAGAGCAAAAGAAATGTATCATAAATAATGTCCATTTTTACTTGAAAACTTAAAATTATATAAATTTTAATTGTTTAATGCAAAAGCCATTTTTTATTTAAAATTTATTTTTTGCAAAGACTATTTAATTTTGTATAAATCTGTGAAAAATGTACACTCTATATTTTATAAATGTTCTATGCTGAAGAAGCGTTGAGATCTCCGTGTGTGGAGAGTCAGTATAGCTGTCGCCATTTTAGATTCAACATAAAATTTACCACAGTGCCTTCGAAGGTGCTTTGACTTTAGTGTCAGAACCTAAATTGGGACATAGTGCATTTCATTACCCTAGGTTAGGTAACTTCATTTCACTTTTCAATAAAATCTAAAATGCAGCCGTTTTTGAGAAAATTAGATTTAAAAATTTCAAGTTCAATCTTCACCCACTAGGAGTTACCGCATAATCATGACAAGAAAAGCAAAGATTATTTATTTAAAATTTTGAACAACTTTGCTTTTATCAAGTCAGACTTAAAACCTCTAAATATATGATTTATTTAAGGCTTAATTTCCGTGACCTTAGCAAAACAATTGATAAAAATGGCCATTAATTAACTCACTTCAGGAATGGTTTTATGAAGAACTTTATAAAAGCAAAGTTGTTCAAAATTTTAAATAAATAATCTTTGCTTTTCTTGTCATGATTTTGCGGTAACTCCTAGTGGGTGAAAATTGAACTTGAAATTTTTAAATCTAATTTTCTCAAAAACGGCTGCATTTTAGATTTTATTGAAAAGTGAAATGAAGTTACCTAACCTAGGGTAATGAAATGCACAATGTCCCAATTTAGGTTCCGACGCAAAAGTCAAAGCACCTTCATAGGCATTGTGTTACTTACGTATAAAAGTTTAAAGAAAAATGTTATTTTTTACCATAAAAAGTGAATTTAAATTAATTGCAAAGCATTTATAAACTTGTTTTGAGCTTTTTACTTCTAATTTCAATAGTTTTTAGTAATTTATTTTGGTTCTTTTAAGCAAAAATCATTAAATTAACTATCATTAAATTGTATTATATATATTTATATGTAAAAGTTATAAAAGAAACCTATATCTACACAAATTAATATGGGCTAATCCATTTCAGAAGTGCTAATAGTGATTAAAGTTGTTAAAATGTAATCAAAGTCTGTCTCTGCTGAGAGATAATCAAGATAAAAATATATTGAAAATAGTCAGTTCATTCATCCAGCAAAATCGCCTCTATAAAGATTTTATTTAAGCCAAAGTTGAAGATTATGCATCAATTGAATACGCTGTTTATTTCAAATAGTAAAAGACCAATAAATGAGTACCTTTTAGAAGCCTCCAAGTTAATTTTAAAACATTTGTGAGCCCTGGAAGCCACAGACTTAATATGAAATAATTAAGGTCTGGGATAAGCCAAACCTCAGAAGAGTGGACCTGCCCTCTTTATCTAACAGTGGAGACTTGTTGCCTGCGCCCCTTGCAACGGGTTAGAGGGAATGGTTGAGCGCGGAAAATTCATCTAATTATGGTTTTTCGTTGCAGGAATCATCAAGTTGAAACGAAGAACTTGGATATTAATAGCGAAAAGGAGACCCTTCGCTAAAAACAAGGTACTAAATATTCACATTTATATTAAGTCTTTCAAATTAAATAGAAATCCTTACTGCCAAAGTTTACTACAAAGATGCCCTTGAGAATTTGATAAATGAAGCTCTTTCTGGCTTAAAATATATGATTGATGTTTTTTAGACTGACAAGTGCTTCTACCCTGTAACACCGATTCGATTGTACCTGTGTACCTAAAATCTGGCCTGTGGTTTGAAGCCTTCAGTTCTTGACACTGCCGTGGATTTATGCTGTTTTGGGCACTGCCGTGGATATTTGCTGTTGTTTATTGTTGCTGTTGTGATCTGATAAGTCTGTAGTTCTGGAAATCTTAAGTGGAAAGAGTTGGAATCGAGAAGTAAGCTTATATATTCTTTATTAATGCACCATGGGATCATTTTAACGTAAAAGCACTATTCTGAAAAGCCCAAAACTATAAGACTTTAGAAAGAAATTGACAAAGGAATGCAAACTTTAGTATTTTATTTCTGTATTATACTTTATTGTCTTATTTGTATTTCATATATAACAACCTAACTCTGTGATTTTGTTTCAGGTTGTTTTTTAAACCGTTTGGAAGAAACCCTGAATAAACGTGTCTTGAAACTACTTTGACTGTTTTTATTGGCTGTGTTCATCGGGACATCTGCCGCAACTGCTACACCTATAACTAGTTGGGTGTTGTACAAGCATTGTCGCTTTAAACATATACTAGCAGGAGTTTGGGTCGTTTTTTGGAAGGGGGGGTTGGGCAGGGGCGTCCAAGGTTTTTTTTTTGGGGGGAATGAAATTTTTGTAAGGAGGGGGGGGTAATTCGTTTTTTGGGGGGGTAAAATTGCAAATTTTTTTTACCCCCCCCAAAGTTTTCACCCTGGGGGTAAAATTTGCTTGAGGGAGATAATTACCCCCCCCTTAAATCTGTTGGCAGGGGAAAATTTTTGTTGCCCCCCCTCAAAATTTACCCCCTGGATAAAATTTTTGGGGGGGATAATTTAAATTTGATAAAATATTTAGTATTAAAAATGCGCGCGAAGCGTGGAAAATTTGTTAGGGATTTTTTTTTTTTTTTTTTTTTTGGGGGGGGGGGTAAATACCCCCTCCTAAATGGTTGGGGGTGACTACGGCACCCCCCGGGTATGGGTAAATTTTAAATGGAGAGGGTAAATGAAAAAAATTTGGGGGTGCCTACAGCACGTCCATAATTGTTTGGTTTGGGGGGGGGGGGAGTAATCCCCACTTTACCTTCACCCCCTTGGACGTCTTTGGGGGGGGGGGATGACAACTTCCTCCCCCGCGCATTTTATTTTAGTTTTATATAAAGAAATATAAATAAAAAAAATTTGGTAAGGGTGATTTTTTCTAGTAAAGTTTTTCTTGGATGGGTAAAGGTACCCTCCCTTAAATAGTTTTAAACCTTTACAGGACCTTTTAGGAGTATAATGTAAAGGAGAACCATATTAATTCAGTGGTTAGCGATATTCTTCTAAACAAACACACATATAGAGATCCTGTGACTTTATTATAAGGATTTTTTATCAGTTTAATTTTTCCTTTATTCTAGGAATTTATATTTCTAGAATAGGGCGTGTTCATTTGTCCGTTATACCTAGTTTCAAGGATTTTGTCATTTACATTTCAGTAGATTTAATTTATTCAGGGAGTTAGGGGACATTAGGCATTATTACACTAGTCCCCAAAGTTTTTACAAAATGATTTCTTACTCTTACTATTATTATTATTTGTTATGTGTGTCATAAAATAAATATCTACCTAATTAACTAACTAATCATTGACTTAACAACTTTAGGGACTTTTATAAATTTTGATTGATTGATTGATTAAGTTGAGTATTCAACCATTTATTGTAATCTACAGAAGGGGTAATTTTGTTAACAACATTGGGGATGTACATCAAATTATCAGCCATTGTCTAGTCCCTTAAGATCCCTGTATTTTATTAGAGTGAAGCTTTTCAGTTTTTGATGTCTTCAAATTAGTGAAATAAACAATTGGTCTAATGTATGAATTTTCTTTTTTTTTCGCAGACATATATCTTATGGGGATTGACTAATATAAACTTAGACGTTTATGAGATCTTGGAGGACATATTTACACAAACAAGTCCACAATTTACTTTGAAATAGTATAGAATATATGTATTTGTTGTTGTTGATTTAGTTAAAATTTAAATTTATTTATCTTACTTTTTATGCAGATACACCCAATCAAATCAATTTATATTAATGACAAACTACTCTATAATTCGAAAAAATTATATTAATAACAAACTACTCGAACTATTCGAAATATCTGTTCACCTTTTAGTGTGTCAGTTTGTCAGTCTGTTTATAAGAAACTTGTATTTATCACTTGCTATAAATAGTTGAAATTTGAAGGATAAAAATTGTGACTGGATGTCCATCTAAGGGAAATCTATTATATTTAGGGGCTAAAGGGATAAAAAAAAATGGCTTATAAAATAAGGTACATCCCCAATAGTGATACAAAAAATTAACCCCTATTGTTCCAACTTATCAAAATTCAATGAAAACTCCAATAGTCAAATAATAAAACATTATTATAAAACTTTAGGGACTAGTGTAATTCCAATGTCACCACCCTCCTAGTTATATTCCTGATTTTATTTGTTTGTTTTATTCTAATTGTAAGCAAATAAAGTGCAAATTTAAATCTAAATTAAGTCAAGATCACAGACAGTATTTCGCGATTGAAATTAATTTACATATTGTTGTTGATGAGTATTTCAAATTTTGGATCTACTTCAGTTCACGGTAAAATATTGCTGGTAACGAATATTGCCAAAAATCTATGAATTTTAAAGGCTGCTAGTTGCCAAATGGCTGAACGTACAGATCATATCCGCACACTGTTTTAAGCAGCATAAGAAGGCCTACAAATAATCTGGAATAGCCAAAAATCAATAATGCATAATTATCTCGCAGCGCAGAGAAATGCGCGAAAAAGGCCTATTTTACGCGTTTTTTCTTCAGTGAAGCTTTCCCTGTGCATCATTGGATCTTCTTATACCGCTTACAATGGTGTGCGGGTATGATCTGTACGTTCAGCCGTTAAAATTCATAGATTTTTAGCAATATTCGTTACCAGCAATATTTTACCGTGAACCGCAGTAGATATTAAATTTTTATACCATCACACCTGAATTCAATTTGCCTACATCATATTTTGGGGAATAATCTTCTAACTAACAAACCTTGATTAAGAATCAAATTTTCATATTCTAATATTTAACTTGCTAATAATACATAAGATTTAATTAGTTTTGATTAATATTTTTCATATACATAGATATAGTTATAGAATTGTTATTTATAAATTCTCCGAATTGAGTGGGTGTAGTACAAATTACAGTTTTTTCCTAAAAAAAATGACACAGAAAACCGTTTCATTTGGTTTTCATTAGTCATTTTCAAAATAACTTTGGTTTATCTATTTTAATTCAAAACACTTTTTCTTAACATATCTATTTATGTTGATAACGTATGAAACACAAAAAAATCCAGGGGATGGAGGGGACATTAAACTAGTCCTCGAAGTTTTATAATAACGTTTTCTTATTTGTGTTGGCTTAACAATTTTTTGGGACTTTTATTGAGCTTTGATTGGTTTGTTCAATAAGTTGAGTGTCCACTCGTTTTAACCAATAATCATAATCTCTAGAAGGAATTATTCTGCGTAAAATCATTGGAAATGTACAGCAATTTATCCTCTATTGTCTTATCCCTTTAGATCCCTGCAAATATCCACAGATAAACAATTCCCTGCAAAACGAAAACCCTTTGAAGAAATGTCTAGGCAAAGCACAAGATTACTTTTTATCCCCTAGCCTCGGATAGCCTACGTGACGGGATAAACCACGAGATCTTATTTTTGATGTATCTCTGAACGTTATCTTGATTAATGATGTAATCATCAAAAGTCCTTCAGACAACCAACCCTTTAAATGCACGTTTTTTTTTCGGGAAGTACTAACTGTGTATGGTTGTTGTGCCTGTTATTGTCCAAGGTATTCCCCCTTACTCTGACTATTTATGTCATGAACCTGACATAGCAGCAGTTAGTACCTCTTTAGTTATGATGCTGTGTTTGAAACTGCCACCTTCCTGACAACTAGCGGATGCGCTACGTGTTACATATTTTCCCTTACTCCTTGAGCCACTGTGCTGGGAATTAAAAATTAATTTAACCTTTGCTTTATTCATAAAAAAAACTTCAGCAGATTTCAAGTTTTGCAAAATTTTAGGCAAACAGATTTTAATTGTCTGCCCTGAGAAGTGAGGTTACAAGTTAAACAATATCTATGTATTTGAATGATCTTTTTTAAATGTTCCTATATATTGTGGGGCAAAATCATCAGCATCAAAGCACAAAAAAAGTTAGTTATAGGGGAGTTGTACTCTTCTTAATAATGAAAAGAATATGTTCAAAAGCCCATAGATGCACATATATGTCATAAAATCTAAACAAAACATCTTCAATGGCAGCCGAGAATATTACATTTCATCCAAAGCATTACGGACTGACAGACGGCAATACAAAGATAATTATAGAGAATATTTGCTACTCAAACATTTAAAATAATTACAGACCTTTTTTAGAGTCATATAAAGTAAATTTATCCTTTTTGCACCCAAGTTTTTAGAAAAATAATAGGATTTTTAAGACTGGGCAACCGCTACAAATAATTTTCTCCAAAAACTGAAAAGAAAGGTGTCTAGTTTATTTAATATATATTTAATTTTCTGATACTCATGGCAATTGTAAAATGTCATTTTTTATAATGAATCAGAGCTGCGGTCCTAGTAACTAAGGGAGAGATAATAGTAATATAGCTTTTAAAAATCACAAGACTTTATAAAGTAGAATAGGTATAAAATTTCTTCCCCACTCCATCATAAATGTTTTATTTGCAATTCATATGTGTTATTTTTGTATCCCAACCTTGACGAATTTTGAAAAGTGTGTAAAGTGCGTACAAAAGGTTATTAAGGTTAAACTTTTTTTATGTTTGCATATTTAGATAGAAAATTTTGTAATATTTTTTATGTTTAACATTTGCATTTGGAGTTTTTTATATGTACATAAATAAAGGATTGCCTTTATTTGCATACTGCATCAAGGATGATAACATCCACGCAAGCAAATCAAAGAAAAATATGCAAAGGGAAAAAGAACTTGACATAAAATCCTCATAATAAAGTAAAAGGATCTCTAGTGTTTGTCTATTTGTGTTTCTGTCTCTAGGGGGCGTAACCGCTAATTAAAGGATTTTGCATTACAAATAATATTTTAACCACATATTTACTTCTGGAATTTAATACATCTAAACCTGTTGCCTTACATTAAATTATGCGTGCCTGCTTGCCTACAAGGAGGCTACAGGTTTGATTCTGGACAACAATTCGTCATATACAACGCACTTTAAATATTATTTTACAATAAAAGAATAGGAATTTTTTTTCCGAGCAGGTTGAGACCAAAATGAAGCTTCTCTTAAAACATGCAGGTTTAATCTCTAAACACAACACAAGCTTCTTTGGTGAGGATCTAATTGTAGTGCTGTAGGATATATCGACTCGTTTTCGCATGGCTGTGTCTTCAAGTAAAAGTGTACAATAGTTCTAATGTTTGGCCAAAACTATGTCGATTGACATTATATTTCCTTGTAATATTACGTATTTGTACACTCTTTTTGGAAGCACTATAATCTGCTTTAAAAAATATATTTTTTGTGGTTTTCTTGGCTGTTTTCAAGATTAGTAGCGTATGAAGAATTCACGAACATCTACATTTATTTTCACTGTATCCATTCATGTAAATGGCTGAAATTTTTATATAGAAAATTAGTTTATTATTCTGAGCTTTGCTACTAATGGACGTTGTCTACTGTTTTGATTTTCAATTCATAATTTGCAATAATAAGCTACCTTTCCTATTTGCATAATGAGATAAATTATATTTTTCGCACTATAATTAAAAAGGGTGGTTCTGCTAAAACTAACAAGAATGGCAGCATCCAAGCATTGCAAAATTTTCAAATTTGCGTGTCTGTCCATATTTGTGGTTTTTATGATATCTGTATGAATAGTCTAATCTGATTTGACTGTGTGATTTATATAGGTCCCGTGCTTATGTTTGCCATTATTAATCAAATTATTAAACTTTTGTTACAAACAAATTAACTTAAAATGCTACTTTTTAATGAGATAAAAGGTTAGGATAGGTTAAGGAAAGCCCAGCGGGGTTAATCTTCCTGCATTAGCTAAACAAAAAGTAAGTATAGGGTATGTTTTAGGGGGAGGGGAGGGTTATTCACAAGCAGATATAGAGGAATGATATATAACCCTTTATAATTTGAATGGCCATTATTATCATAACTCTACTCTGCCTTTTGCATAATCATAATTAGCCATTAACCCCCCCCCCCCCCCAAGTACCTCCCCTTACTGCTGGGTAAACTAAGACTTGCTGAATGCATTTTATTGATTACATTTTTCGCTCTTGTTTCACTGTGCGTCCTTGTTTATAATTAGACAATATTTCTAATACTTATAAAAAGGAAAGTTGACGTTTATAGATAAAAAAAAGAACAATAAACTGAAATAAAAAAAAAATAATTTTCCGTTCGTTATTAAGATTTTTTTATTGATAAAACTTTTGGATATAATGAAGTAGTAAGGTTTATAGTATGTACTTTAAGATCTGACAAGCAGATGGAGTTCTCTGTTTTTGTTTTAGGGAAGCTTCACATAAGTTCATCTACCTTTAAATACAGAGCCTCTAGATGCTAGGGTCTAGTCATTAGTGTAATACTAATTTAGTTTTAGAATTGATGCGATCTGAAATTGTTAAGTTAAACTCTTATTGCTAGATAATTGGCGCGCAGTGATTTTATTAATTAAATTGCTTACTCTGAAAAATCTGTGCGCTTATACTTTCATGAATAGAAATGCATGCACACCAGAGATCTAATGGGATAAGACAATGACCGAAAATTTATGTACCTCCCCAATGATGATACACAAAATTACCCTTTCTGTAGATTACCATTGGTGGTTGAAACGCTTGGACACTTAACTTCATAAAAGCTCCCAAAGTTGTTAAATTAACTAATTATGAATCATTTTAGGGCTAGAGTAACAAAAAGCCCAATGTCCCCTTCCTCCCTGACACACACATCCACAGGCAACAGTACTACAAGAAACCTTAAATCCATGGCAGATTTGACCATGGTTGTTATAATCAGGGCTCGGCAGGCGCACTGTTATTTAAGTTATTTTAACTCTTATAATAAAGTAAAAGGATCTCTGTATGTCTGTCTGTTCTTATGGATCTCGCTAACCGCTGAAACGATATGGATCTTCTTTACACAGGTAGCTTCTAATAGGTCCTGAGAAAGTTTATAACTATTTTGAGGGATATTGCACTTTAAAAATTAACCCCCCCCCAAAAAAAAAAATTTAAATGAAATTAAAATGGGAAAGTCAATTACCCTCCAATCTAAAAATTTCCGAATTTGTGATACTTCTAAAGGAATCATTATAAATATCAGAAAGTGGACTTAATTAATTTTATTAAGTTCTTCATTTTTGGGAAGATTCACATAGATCCTGTAGTTCATATAGGCTACTCTTGTAGTTTTGAGTCTGGTTTAAGGCAATTGTCTGTCCCCTCCCTACCGTCCGCCAAGGCCAGAATATTTATTCAAAATTTTTAAATAGGTTAATATCTGTGCACATAAAATTTATGCACGTATAAAAGGTAATAAATCAATAATCAAATAAGAATAAAACTTTAATACACCAATAAGAAGCTCCCCTGAAGATGAGCATGTTATATACATATTTGTTTCAAATCCCACTGATTATCTGTCTTATGGGTGTTATTTTTTAAAACTCATAATGTTTGTATTACACTCTTACAATTAAACCTCATACCCCCTTTAATTTAGGTTAAAAGAGGTTGTCAAAATATTCAATTCCAATTCAAGCAATGCTCTAGTTTTATGATAACTGCGCTTCTAAAAACTCTAAAGTGTAAATAGATACAGGGTCCAAAGGGATAAGACAATTTCCGATAAACAAATGTACATCCCCAATGATGATACACAAAATTACCACTTCTTTATATTAAAATTAGTGTTTGAAATGTTTGAACAGTCAACTTAAAAGAACTAACCAATAAAAATTCACTAAAGTCCCCAAAGTTGTTAAGCCAACGAATAAGAAAACCTTATATAAACTTTAAGAACTAGTGTAATAAACAGCCGATTGTCCCCACTCTCTCTCTCTGAAGTACATATATACTTAGAAGGGTATGGAACTATCTTAAGTCAATATTATTTGGCGTCGGCACAAATCTAATTTCTAGGCTTGTCAATCATTTAATCAAATATACAATATGTTCAATTAATACAAGTTAAATCTATAGTAAAGTAGATGCGTGTCAGCATGTCTGTTTTATAAGATCTCGTAAACTAATTGAATGTTTTTTTTCTCAAAAAATTGTATACAAGTCCGATTCTAACTATTTGGTTAGATACATAATTTTTCAAATATTTTTTCACCAGTATTATAGGAACACTAATAAAGAACCACGTATGATAAAAAAGGTTATTTAGTTGTCAGGTTTGTTTAATTTAAAAAAGGTTAAAGAACATAAGTTTTAAGTTTTTAGATTTTAATTAAAAATGCTGTTAATGATATATGTAACAAGGATAAAATAGGTCCATGTGGAGCGCAACAATAATTAACTTACAACTTTTTGTTGAAAAAATACGCTATTTTTGCACTTATTTGAGTTATGAACATTGCTGCATTGGTTACTTATTGATATTGAATTTATATTTCTTTTTATTTAGAAATATTTTTTTTTATTTGATCTGTCTTGAATAGGAATTCAAATGCATATATATTTTATTACATTTTTACTGGCCCTTTATAAATTCGTTTTATTAATTTTTAATGCTTTTTTATCCTATTTTAGACAGACTGTAAAGACCAAAAGGTCAAAGCTTAACGCTTTTTACAAAAGCATAAAATGAAATTGTAAATAGCGGTTTAACATCAAATATTTTATTATTAAATCTAATTTTGTACTTCAATGATATTTAATTTTTGTGAATTATATTTTTATAACAAATAAAAAGCAAATTTTCCCCTCTATATACCGAATGTCTACACCCACCCTGAGCTTTTAAAAAATATTTTTGATGAGTGTTCACATAATATAAAGTCAAAGGAATTCTGATATTATTAGACAAACTAGCATGGAAATATTTATTTTAATTTTATTTTGAACTAGCTAGGATCCTAAGGGATAAGACAAAGGCTGATAAGCTTCGGAGATAAATGTAGAAGTCCCTACAGTTTTTAAGTTATTGAATGGGATAACGTGTTAATAACATTTTAGGACGATTATAGCTTCCACTCCAATATCCCCTTTCACACAGAAAACAGGCAAAAACCATGTTTCAAAAGACTACGCACAAAAGACTAGGCAAATTTTTGGTCAGGCCATAGTTTTTACTTCCATATTATCCTTGATTTTATAAAGTTTGTATGATTGAATAAACGTCAAGATAGAAGTCCATTCAAGACTAAATTAGATTCTTTTGTGATCAAAAATTGATTTGTATTTTATTGCAAGCTTTCAGTAGCGTAGTTTCTCCATAACCGTAGTATGTAAGAACTGCCGTCCAACTTTTTATCACTATTTTAATAATTTAAATTAATTTGACATTAAACAAATTTTTTATAGATATATTTCTAGTATCTAACTTCTATCATTTAATACAAATTGTCTGTATAAAATCTCAGAGTTTAATTTAATTTTGTTTTCGTTAAATTGATATATTCAGTTTCAGGCCATTTTCCTCTGCGCGACTTATAAACATAATTGTCCTATCTAAATAATTTAATTAATCATTCTAATGCATTAAAACTTTAATATTTAATAAACGAGAACACTTATGTCCATAGAATAATTAAAATTTTAAATAAGCCACATTTAACTTTAGGCAATGAGATTAATTAGTTACTCTTCTTTTTTTTAATAGCGGCTGTGCCACTGGCCTCTATACGGGTTCTTTATTCGAGGGTGGAGGGGAGTGGAGAAAAATATATTAGACTATCCCAAGACTTATCCTAAATTAACATAAAAAAACAGCCTAGCACCAATTTAATACATATGTAATGCTTTTCTAAAATGAAGATTTTACTCATTCTATATGTTAGCAGATCTTAAACATTAAAGGACATTTTATTCAGGATATTTTCATTAATTTTATTTTGTTTTCCACTCAATGAAAATTGATTGTTATGTTACTTGGGCTGGTTATTAGATGTTTGATGTGTATCAATAGATTTATTATTACTTGGATCTTACACCAGATTATCATGTACTAATAAAGTAAAACTTGTAGCTGGCTAAAACAACGATCTCCCTATCCACCCCCTTTACCCCATCCCATTCCCTACTACTGGGTGAACCAACTGACTAATAATAAGTGATGTTTATGTTAACAATCTAAATTGACAACAATTTTGTCATAATATCCACGTATAACCTACATCATTTGTTGTAACGTAAATAATATTTAAGTTTTTTCCAAGAATTCAAAGTGACAGCCTTTGGCCTTATTACTAATAAGTTATGGTTAACTTCATACAAAACTATTTGTACATATATACTTACAATACGTAAAACAAAGCTTTAAGGTCTGTAATTGTATGTTAGTATGATGGTTTGAATCAATAAAAGGCTTTAGCTGATTAAATTTGTTCACTTTTCTTCTTTGATGTTTATTACTTTAGGTTAGTTTGGATCAATGGTTACCCCTGCAGGGTTAAGACACCGCAGATTAAGGTCCACCCACAGGTTTTAGGCATAGAAAATGTTTTCAAAAATAAGTGGGATGGGGTTAACTTTCAAGAAAACCATCTTCTAAATTGGATGTGAAATGAAAATTTTTTATTACCACCCCCTCCTCTAAAAAAGAGCCAATCTGCACCTGTTAAAAATAATTATTTGTGGTATCGTGCATGAATTATGTAAACATCACGCCTCAGAATTGTTTTAAAAATTTGAGCAACTATAAAAGTAATAGGACATCTCACTGTTTGTAGCGTAAGATTTCAATAACCTGCAAGGATAACTGATATTAATCTCCTTTGTAGTAAGGCATTGTATAGGGTCCGGGTAAAGAATACCTCCACCCTCCATGGAGAAGTCAAAGATCCCTAGCTTATAATCTATAATAAAAAGTAGAATGATGTCTGTCTGTCCGTCCGTCCGTTCATCTGTCCGTCTGTCTGTCCCTCAAGATCTCGGTAACCACTGAACCTACATTCTACTCTTCAGGGAATATACCTACTGGTCCTGTGGTGGTTTTAGGCTATTTTCTTGGAGGGTGGGAAACCCCCACCCCACCTCAAAAAGAATAAAGAATCCCCCCCCCATTATTTTTTTTTTAATTTTCTCATTTGTTTTGCAAATTCGCTATTTATTTGCGAAAATTGGCGACCCATTCGCAATTTTTTTCAGCTTGGTAGGTATTAGAAGATGTAATGATTCTCATGCTCTCATAATTTTTTTTAGGCCCGTACTTAATTTTTTTTATTTACCTTTTGGGACAAAGCCCCTAGAGGCTAGGGGCGAATCCCTAATCTTATAAACTAATTGGCACTAATAATGACTAAACTTCCGTAGTATAAATATAAATAATTTGCAAAATCTAAAAATTTTTAGTATCTATTTATAGCACCGTATTATAAACAGCTCTCCTTGTATAGTAACATAAAATATTAAATCATTTTTGGTATAAATATTAAGAACTAAGCTGGTATTATGTTTATGATTTTTATTTTATCATTCGTCAAAAATTGTCTATAATATGAACAGTATTTTTTCAGATATTAATAAAGGGGTTAAATACGAAAAACACAAATACATTTCTTGAATCAAAAGTTAAATGTCTTTATGATAAAGATCCTTACCCTATGTACGTCTAAATTGTAAAGGGCGGGTATTTGTGTTTTCATTAAAATCTTTATTGCCATCAACATGTCACGAGTAAATGACAGGCTAATTCAGCGTCAGGATTTGTACAATTAAAATTATTTTAAGCTTCACAAATATTTGAGTTGTGATGATTATCTGTTTGTGTTTCCTAATTTTCAGATAAGATTGACATTCGTATATGGATAGTTTTAGGCTATTGAAAAAAGGAAGGTGGAGGAGATTGCGTTACAATATAAGTGTCGAAGCCACTAATATTTTAAGAAGGATGAAAGCATCAATAATAGCATAGCACTAAAACGGTAGTACAAACGGACATTAACAATTGTATAATGTATAGTGTCAGAACTAAATTATCAAAATATAAATGTGTAAGAGTCGAAGCAAAATTGTAAGTAAATTTGTTGGAAAACTGCTTGATACAGAATAATGTTTATGGACATATATACATACATCTTTAGAACTTGATTTTTCAGTTGCTACGCTTTCTAAATCGTACCTAACTACTCCAGGAATCACCATGCAAATTTTGAAATTGGTAGAACAATTCTAACATGCCTAAATTAAAGAAAAGGTATCCGTTCCGGACGGTCGGACGGACGGACCGACCCTAACTTTAGAAAAGCGTCGCTTTTAAAAAGGTTTATAGAAAAAAGAAAATATAGAAAAAATTTATTCAAAATTATGGTTTTGTTGGGATATTTTAAAAAGCTGTGTACATTTTCAGTCTAATGGTTAAGGTTCCCTGTAATCAAATGTAATCTATTCATGTAATTATACAAGAACGTACCTGTCCACGGCTTTTTTATGTGCAGAGTGCTGCGCTACTCAAAAACTGGAAATTTTCTTATGACTTTTATAATTATCATGATATGTTAGTTATACTCTTACTCTTAACTCTAACTTAATGCTATATCATATTTGTACTTGCGGCTGCGATCTTAGCATCTAGGGGATCTATATTCAAGGGGATATGAGAGTTATGAAAAATAGCCTAAACTTTCCAAGACTTCCAGCTAAAAATAAAGCAGCTTATAACCATCCCAGGACATATCTGAAGTTTACCTAAAATGGAGAACTCAATCGGTTGAATAGTTATGTTAATCCTAAGCTTCAGACAAAAAAAGCCTTACTACTTTATATATTAGGATATTTTAATATGTAATTCTAAACAACTATGATACTTTTGACGTAATCGTCATGTTGTTTATAACATTTTAATGTTTACATTCTCTAAATCCTCATTTCATCCTCCTTTTAGAGCTTAATTAATATTTAATAAGCCTAAAATTGGAAAGTAAAAGAGTTTCTTGATAGATAGTTCGTGATTGCTTAATAAAGCCTTTTTGTTAATTTTGAAAGAAACTAATTTGAAGTAGAAATTACTGTACTTTACAGAATAATTAATTAACATATTGTATAGAATGAAGGAATACAATTAAAGGTCAATGTGATAATGCTTACAATAGATTTAGTATTTTAGATGGTTAATTAGACATAAAAATCTTTTTGTTTATATTTAGTAACATTGTATAATCCAATCGCGTTATTCGAGCGATGAAATTTTTGGACGATAAAATTTTCTAAGCAAAGATTTATCCTACGAAATTAGAATATTGATAACTGCCTGTTTGTACAAAAATGTGTACACGTTCGAGCCAATAATATAGCCAGATTGATCCAATGCTGTTTTTCTTTTTGTCTATTTAAGGGATTGTTCATCTAAACGTTATTTAGTTATTGAAGATATACAAGATACCAAAGTAGTATCATAAAGGTGACCATTAAGTTAGTTAGTGCTGTAGTAAAAGTTTGGTGAGGGCTTTTGAGTGCCTTAACAAAAAGTGCCTATGGAGCGCTGATATACCACCTCCACTACCTATATTTGACAATAAAAATTGGGGCAGTCTTATTCTATCTATGCATTATCCCTTCGATAATACCCGTATTACCCAGTTACTAATATATAACCTTACCTTACCAGACATTTAAATATAAACAAGCTAACCAAAAATCACCCCCCTCCACAAACCATAAATTTTATTTCAAAAGTAAGGGAGGGGTGTGTTTCCAGTGCTCAACAAGATGCTTTTGGTAAAAGCGCTAGCTTTTGACAATATTGAAAAAGGAAAGACGAAAATCTATAACAAATGCATATTATAAAAAGTGACAAAAAACTATTGTATTTCTCTCTCTCTCTCCACTTATAGTGATGCAAATTTTCTTGTATCATTAAAACAATTTTCCTAAAATTGCATTTTAAACAAATTTTTTTTCATGTTGTTTTCTAACAAAATAGATTTAGACAGCATAATGTTTTAAAAAGTTGCAAAGATTAAACCTTTAAAATATTATTATTTGCTATCCTATAATATAGAGCAGTTTTAACCGATTGCCAGTACCATTTTTAAAAGCTTTACATAGGCCTTGGGTTGGTTTAAGATGATATTTTTCCTTCCCATACTCGTCGAACAAAAAAACCCTAGTTGTTAGGGGCACCGCCACTAGTTGCATACAAAGTTTTAATTAGTTAAACAAATTTGCACAGGACTGTCTGTACTGAAAAATCATGTATCGCTAACAGGACAGCCGCTGTATTGAAACAAAAAACTGATTTAAACATTTATTTCTGTTATTATCTGTTATAGTTATAAACTTAAGTAATAGTAACATTACCTATTATAAATTAAAAAAAACATAATGTGAAATTTAAAAAATTCATAATCGTCTAATCGCTGTGTCGGTCAATGATAATGGCAGCCTCCTGAAAAATCTTTCAATTCAATACAAAAATTTAAATATCATTTCATTTTTTACATTGTGTTTGCTTTCATGACAGGAAAGGTTTCGTGATTTAAAAAAATAAACATAAGAACAAAAACGAAAAGGATCAATGGTTGCCTAGCTGTTTTAAATTATAAAATGAAAATACACTGTCAAACATTAGGAAAATTCTTGGAATTTGCCATGGAGCTTAAAAATCACCATCAATTTCCAGCTAAAAAAACATGATATACCATTATAAAAAATGTGATAAATTTTGAAAATTCTAGAAAATTAAAGTTACTTAGGTATGCAGTATAAGTGTTGCAGTGAAGGGTTAGTGAAGTGGAAGGGAAGAAACTAAAGGAGAGGAGAAGTTGAGGGGTTTCCGGTAGATTTTAGGAAAGATTTTTTAAGTTAATAGAAATGAATTATTTTCACTTATATTAAAAAAAAAAAAAAAAATGCCAACTCTAACATAACTGACAGAAGGACAGACAGGTACTTAGATAAAAATAAACAATTAAAGACCAGCTACAAAAAATGTTGATCAATAAAATTGAAAGATTTCCTGTTCAGATTGAGTACATGTTGTAGCTTTAGTTAGTTCAAATCTATATCACAAGATGGTGCTTTACAAAATCAATAAAAGCATAAGATTTTACTTGGTGTACGTATAAATGAACTGCACTGCGAAACACTGCCTTTCCCAAAACTATTTATCTATTTCACAACAAAAATGACTATAATTAGGTGATTTTTAAAGTCTAAATATTAATCACAACCTAGCTGTGCCAAGAATTTGAAAATTATGTTTATTTAGATGGAGTCTAAATATATAGTTTTTGGATTTTGATAAAGAATTTACAGTCTGAGATATCCAAGACGCAAGAGTGGGGGGGGGGGGGGTAAAGGGGTCATTACCCTCCCTTAAATGAATTTAGTTGAAAATATTGAGTTTGCTAAATTTAAAAAAAATTGTAATATTTAATTTTTTATAAAGCGCCAAGACCTCGTGGGACCAGCAGAAAGTGGCCTCTGCCTGGCACTAGGACTTGACAGGTTCACTGTTGGACAGATGAAGCTGCTCTCCATAATTGCGTTCTCCCACATCTCCAACCAACTCTCTCGGTTAGATGTCTGAGTCGATTTACAGATACACTTGTCATTTCTATAAAAAAAAAATATTTTATAAATATTTTACAAAGGCTAAATTATAACGGTGAAAAAAAAAATTTAAAACAGTAGGCGGCTGCTATTGAAATTTTAATATTATCTACGGCAGCTGTTTTTTTGGCAGCGGTATAATTCTACATTCTAAAGTAAATATATGTCATTATGTCTGTATGTCCAGTAAAATCTCAAAAAATAGCCTGATCGATCACTCAAATGAATTTACGAAAGTTTTTAATCTTATGTAAAACGTACCTTAGAGATTTTAGATATTTGATATAATGTGAGTGGCTCCATGTTGAGTGTCTGGTCCGCTGAAATTCGTCTCCGGTCAGTAATTCATCATTGTTCAGCTCATTCATCTCCTGAGATAGATAGATAGGAGAATAATAAGAGGTAGATAGATAATATATAACCTCTAGAAAAAAAAACACTATTAGGTCTTACTATATTTTGCTGTCTTTGCTATTAACTTGCGGGTAAACGTCCTACAGATAGCCATTGATTGCATGAACTTTATCTGTAAGTCCTAATTTTGAAGAGTTATAATGAAAGGCGCTTTTTTTGAGTTTATTCTAAATACTTATTATATGTGTCGCGCATCTGCTAGTGCAACAGTAGGAACAATTTGTTACGTCTCTTGTTATGGTGGGTTGTGTGTCAAAGATACGAACCAATCATCTACCTACCCGACATCGAGCCTTATGCTTATAGTGTCATGCCACTTACGTGTGTTGAGGTAAATAAAAAGACAGATTGATATATTGTTAGATACGTGGATAAATAAAAAAATAGGCATAAAAAAAAATCCTGATATAAATTTGAAGTACCTGATTTAAAAAGATGGCAGGTGTCGAGTTTCTGTGCTCAAAATAGCTTTGTTGTACAGGGGAAGGAGGAAAGTAGCTGTGGTTACGGTTGTGGGTCATTACGGCACCTTTAGTGTTCTAAACATTTATGATAGAAAAATCTTTATAAAAAAGTATCAGGATGTTGATCTTACTGCTACGTGTTATTTCACTAACCACTAAACCGATATATCTAGTTATCCTTTACAACATAGCTTTTCATATGTACAACATTGAAGGCTTTAAATGGTTTTATGAGAGGATACCTATTGACATCCCATTGGATATCGCCCCCTACCCAAATATAAAGGCATAATTTTAAGATTTTCAAATATGTTAAAAAGATACGCCAAAGATATTTTCCCAAAAAAGGTACAAAAATATAAGACTGGAAATTAATTAAAATGTGTTTCAGTTAATGATTACCTTCTCTGGCTTAAATAGAACAGTGTAGAGTTTTGGAAAAACTAGACAACTCAGCTGGACAACTCCTAAACATTTTAGTCTTGTTCAAAATTTAATTTTAATACATTTCAAAGTGATGTTTAAGTGATCATGTTTGTATGTTATCCTGGCTATTTCTCTGTATCTCATTTTGATGATATTCAATACATTAAATAAGTAAAGTAAGTATATGGTGTCCCATTATATTTATGTTAATACTGAGATGACCTTTCCACTATTGCTAAAACCAGATTTATATCATAATAGGCTCAAACTACACCTCTTTGCCTTATGTTTATTTATGGCTAGGTGTAATAGCTATACTCCTATTATTGATACCTACCCTTGTTTAATAACATTGAAATACCTGATAATGATAAAGAATAAGCTAGAATAACTCCTCTAATTTTATGATCTGTGCTAGCCAGGATTTATAGCTATACTTCTATTATTTATACTTATCCTTGTTTAATAATATGTAAATACCTGATAATGATAAAGAATAAGCTAGAATAACTCCTCTAATTTTATGATCTGTGCTAGCCAGGATTTATAGCTATACTTCTATTATTTATACTTATCCTTGTTTAACAATATGTAAATACCTGATAATGATAAAGAATAAGCTAGAATAACTCCTCTAATTTTATGATCTGTACTAGCCAGGTACAAGGGTACAAACGCCAGCCAATGAATTGTGTTTATACAATTTGTGAATAAAATAAATCTAAATTAAAAAAATAATGGTATATTCTACAAATGAAATAATAAAAAGTTTTTTTTTGTCAAAGTTGTAAATGAGATTGCTTTTATTTCTCCTTTTTAAGTTACTTTTTTAAATTGAAATCAAATCTTTTTTATTTGTCTTTTCCGCTCCTTGTCATTGTCTCTTGTCCATTTTTATATTTGGATATCTGAGGTGGATTCTTTAAAAAAAATTGCCCCACTAATCGCTTAGTGGGGCAAAATTGTTTTCGTGAAAAATCCTCCAAAATCACATAAAAAATCTACAAAATTGAATATAATCTTATGTTCATAACCCTTCTACGATTTTGTTTAATTTTTGTAGATTTTTAATGTGATTTTGGTGGATTTCTCACGAAAACAATTTTGCCCCACTAAGTGATTAGTGGGGCAAATTTTATTAAGAATTCACCTCTGGAGTTTTTTAAAAATGAAAATTTTGAATGCTTGATTTCTATAATTTGTTTTATATTTTAGAAATTTAAACGACAGCTATCGGCTCACCAAACGGGTTATTGGATATGTTTTAGGGGGATTTCCTGCCAGTCTTTTTCTGCTAGCTCTTGTCAACATAAATACTTGTACTAACCTGGTTTCATTAAATCCTCCTGGACATTTTCTAGTTTTGAAAGCATACATGGTGGCACACATTATCAACAAAAATGGAAAGAACAAGCCAATCATGAAAGTATGGTCAACACCTACAAATATATTCTCTGGATTACATTATTGGTGGCTAAAAATCTACTTTTATATTATTAACTAGTGGTTACGCCCCTTAGGGCCTCTATGGGCACTCGAAGGAAGGATGTCCCTTCTCAATATTATATTTTTTTTAAAAGGGGATACAAAATTTTTAACCGACATTTTTTTAGAGTTGATTTATCTAGGGATATAGTAATAAACATTTCCTGGATCTTTAAGAAGCTTCATTGTAAGAATAAGGTTATGCTACAAACAGAAAAGATGAAGATATGTACAGACATCCTGTTACTTTTATTTAAGGATAAGATAGAATTAAAGAAATTAAATAAGTAACTTTGTTCTTAAAGAAAAAAAAGCTCTTATAGTCAGTAATTTTGGTTTTGCATTGAAATAAAGTATTTTTTTTGTCTCACTTTTAAGGCTAAAAGAATTATAATAGTAAACAAAATAGGCATTTATTAACTTTATCATGCTATTGGAAATCTTTACCATTACACACAAGTATCCTAGTTTTCATAAGTGGAATGTAGGCTGTAGAGGCAGGCTCTAAAATTAACCACAACACAAGTATAACAACCTAAAGTAAGAATATGTAAGATGTAACTGAAAAGAATAGAAATAATAATAGAAAAAATAAACTAGGAAGAAAACATTTATTTAGAGCGAAGCACAAGAAAATCTAGGATGGAAAATTGAGTTATATAGAAGATGTTCAGTTACCAAAAAAAAATAAATAATTATGTACCTTTATACAATGTACATATTTAATTCTTTAAAGGCATAAACGAAAGACCGACGGACCAAGTAAATTATATTTAAAATTTCAGCTGACTATCTTATATAAATGTAGAGAAAATCATATTTTTTTTAAAGCGGTACAGAATGACAGACGAACAGCCATAGTAAAAATTTAGAGTAGCTTCGCTACTAAAACATTACTAAATGCATGTTTGGATTAAATGGATCTTACTAATATCAAAGCTCATCTATACATATCATAGTTACCTCGACCAAAGTGAGAGCTAAAGTGATCAGAACAGAGGCTGCAGGCGAAGTGCACTAGAATTATAATTCATTGAAATAAACTTGCCTTTTGCTTTCAACTTTCGTGTAAGTTTTGATTGGATGTCAATACACTATTCTTAAACACATAACAGTAGGAGAATTAAAAAGAAAAATGTACTGAAAATCAGAAAAAACTAAGAAGGGAGAGGAATGATACTTCCCCCAAAAGTTTATAGAATTCACCAGGTTGAAAACTTTGGGGTAAACATTTTGATTTTGATTGGGCTGTACAAAGTAATGAAACAAAAAATTATTAATCATGATTATTATTATCATTAATTAACCGTACATTGACCTATCCATTAGGCTCCCCGAGAGGAACCATGTATAGCACAACCAGGAAAGATTTTATAATAACAATCAATTGTAGTAAAATCATATTTCTAATCAAAAACACAAAAACTAATTTGAATTTCAACGAATCAATTCAGTGCTTCAACAAATGTTTTACTAAAGTCAATTTGACATAAACTTACTTTTGGTACGACAGAGTGAGCTGAGAAAATTCTCGAAATTCTGTTTGTCTAAACATATTTTGATAAATAAAAATAACATTTATGACATTCATTTATTTTTTACCAAAAAGAGGATTAGCAAATTATTAAACAGTACGAAAAAAATCATAAATTAAAAATTACAGAAAGGCATTACAAAAAATAATTAGAATGCTAGAAAAAATTTTAGCAGCTGAAATTGCCTAATAAAAAAAGTCATACAATTCAAATGACCAATTACAGAGCCAGAATACATTGTAATTGACCAATGGTTAAATGTATACTGGCCTATCATTGGTTATTTGTATTGAATAACGTCTTTTTAAGCTGCTTCGGAAAAAGTTTTTGGTAAATTCTTTAAACTATGTCAATGTCAATGTCGAGTGGGTGAGTTGCACCTGGACTGAACAGTCAACTTGTCAACTTAAGGCCAGACTCTTAGTCCTTCGTCTTATACCCGTGGTACAGTACATTGCAGACAACCAACCCTTTGATTGCACGATCTTTGAATTTTCTTAAAACCAACAAAGATGATGTATTACTCACCTTTGTTACGACAGCTGCATAGCAAAGAGTATGTATTACCCACCTTTGTTATAACAGCTGCATAGCAAAGAGTATAACAGAAACCAATGAGAAACTAACAAAGATGTTGTATTACTTACCTTTGTTACGACAGCTGCATAGCAAAGAGTATAACAGAAACCAATTAGAAACCTTTAGGTTATCATACAATAATATAATATTCTTTCAGTAGTAAAGCTGCTCTATAATTCACCTTGTATGTCTGTCTGTCAGTCCGTAGCTCTCTTCGAAATATGATTAGCATAGACTGCTGTTTTATAAGCACTGTACATCTGCGCTATAACTGACTCTTTACCGTCAAATATCAAGTAACACATTCGTTTGCCTTTAGATATGCTTCTTTAAGAGTACAGGGTCAGGCATACAGAAAATGAGATATTATTGATCTAAATGCTTTTTTAGCAACTGTAATTCCAATTGCTTTTTTTTCTCATAAACTTAGTAACAAGCTGGGGAGGAGTTCACCCCCAAGCCCTCAATTGTATTGTAAGAAACCTCATAACGCCACAAGTGAAGTCTGATGGCTTTGTCACAATTATAAAGGTTGTACAAAAAGATATGAAGGTTCCCATTATCAGAACACAGCTCAACTCCCTAAAATTGTATCGTTAAATGATTTTTGGACACTCTGTACAATTATAAAGGTTGTACAGATAGATAAGAAGGTTCCAATTATCAGAATACAGCTCAACTTTCTGAAAATTGTAGTTAAATGGTTTTTTTGACACCCTGTACATTTACAATTAGAAAAGTTGTACAGAAAGATATGAAGGTTCCCATTATCAGAACATAGCACAACTTCCTGAAAATTTAAGTTAAATGGTTTTTGGACACCCTGTAGTACAATTCGAAAGGTTTTTCAGAAGGATAGAAAGGTTCTCATAATCAGAACACAGCTGAACTCCCTAAAAATTTTATAGTTAAATGATTTTTTGGACACCCTGTACAATTAGAAAGGTTTCACAGAAAGATATGAAGGTTCCCATTATCAGAACACAGCTCAACTGCCTAAAAAATATAGTTAAGGATTTTTTTACACCCTGTACAATTAGAAAGGTTGTACAGCAAGAAATAAAGGTTCCCATTATCAAAACACAGCACAGCTTACTGAAAATTGTAGTTAACGGATTTTTTTGACACCTTGTACAATTATAAATGTTTTACAGAAGGATAGAAAGGTTCTCATAATCAGAATACAGCTCAACTCCCTAATAATGTTATTGTTAAATGATTTTTTTGACACCCTGTACAATTACAGAGGTTGTATAGAAAGACTTAAAGGTTCCCTTCTCATTATCAGAACACAGCTCAACTCTCTGAAAATTTTATAGTTAAAGAATTGTTTTGGACAAACTGTACAATTTTAAGGTTTACGGAAAGATTTAAAGGTTCTTATTATAAAAACTTAGCTCGCTAACAAAATAACCGTAAAATATTATTGAAACACCATTTACGAACGATAGAGAGTGGTGCAAAGTCGTTAATGGACAGGGGATACATTCCGCAACTCTATATTGCTTATCATGTCCCATTTAAACACATTCATTAAGAAGAGTATTAAGTACTCCCTAAGTAGGCTAGCGTGCATAATATTCTTGTTTTTTACAAATTGTTAGAGGGTTAGTAATAAAAAAACGGTCAACCTTAGCATTACAGTCAGAAGGACAGACAGATAGAAATAAAAACTTATAGAGTAGCATTGCAACTAAGAAATTAAAAGTAACCTGCTACAAGCTTTTACAATTGGTGTGTTCCAGTAATTCCATAATACAACTACAACAATAAAAAAAAACTAATGTCATTTTGACCAAATCTTAAGCTGATGCTACTCGTATATTCCAAGTTTTTCATGAAATAATTTACAAGAGAGAGAGAGAGGCGATTTTTTAAAAATCGTATTATATCTCCTGTGAGCTCTTTACCTACGTTACACTCCCCTCATTTCTATTTTGAAGTAAAGGGGTGATTTCTGTGCTCAACAAGGCACATTTGTCAAAAGTTTTTTTTTAATTGATAACTTGGAATATAAATATTACCCATAGTAATACTGGTCATTACAAGGCCCATGCTGGCAAACGCCAGAGCTCCCATTGCCCACGGATTCCGGTAATCCAGGTAATCCTGCAAAAATGAAAATTAGAGTTTCATGGATATAGGTTAGTTTAAAGAATAAAATGCAGTTTCTCTTATTTTGAATTGGTAACAATTAATAAACATTTCAAGGAAAAACTAGTTTTAATGTTTATTTTAGATTATTAGTTAGGTTAAGTATTAACCTCGCCTCGTATTCTTTGCCTCTCTTTTACTATTTAATTTTTTCCCCACTTTCATTGATATGTTTACTGGTTTATGCCAATGACGAGAACTTTTGACTTATCAACAGCATAGATTTTTATACAGCTGCTATTGTGTTATAATGGTCCATGTCCTCTCCCACACACTGAGAAATTTACCTCAGGGGCGATTATACAATCATCAGTTCCATTTTCATTCAGCAGAGGAACCATACCCTAAAATAAATCATTATGAATTTAAGATTCAAAAGTAGAGCAGCTATAAAATATAAGTTTGAAGATATGATTACTTACCTTTATCAGACAATTTATGTTTTTATATTCTTAATAGCGCCTTCATTTGGACATTTTTAATCAAGTTTTAAAATTATAACTGTTTGTTGAGTAGCTACGCTGAAACAAAGAGTATTCGACATCAGAATCATGACGTTTAGGACTTTTTCTATATTGGGTATATTACCATAAAGTACTTGCGCACATTGAAAGGTGGACAAGAATGACATTCGAATTCCGAGTATTCAACTCCAAATCATGGCACTGTTAGCAAGTATAGCTATTTATATAGTAGGCACGCCACTATAGATAATGTATAGAGCAGCTGCGCACCTTAAAATTGAAAGCTAACCTGTGGACAAGCCCGGCATCCAAATTCTGAATACTTAATTTCAAAATCATGACATTGTTGGCAATGCCAACAACAACCGTCATTGAATCCATCTGGTACCTCATTAATAAAATTGTTATTTATCGTATAGATTCTTAGACAGTTTTCTGTAGATAGTAAAACAAAATTACAAACAAAACAAATTCCAGTTTTTATATACCCCTGAGGTTCTAAAGGCCAAAAAAAGATGTATTTTATTTTGTATAATATGACAAGTATTCAGCATGACTTAGCAGAGGTTTTATTTTAGATAAATAAGCAATTATGAACAAAAGAAATTATGGTTTTTTTCAAATTTAATTACAATACATTTGTTTTCTTCATGCCTATCCCTTGAGGAGGACCCTAACCCTAGGAACTAGCCTGTACCCAATATAACCTTCCAGGACTATTGCTACGTCTAACATAAGACCCCCTTCCCTTCCCCCTCAATTAGTTTCAATTTATTTTAACAAATTTATTATGGAACACATTTATAAATAAATTGTGAATATAAGAAAATTACTTTTATTTCATCTGCTGTGCAAGCATATCTTGAACACGTGATGTGTTTCTTACTGTAACTTTTCTCAGCTATTTCTTTCCTTAATATAAAAAGAGTAAGAAAACTTTTTAGAAAACCTTAGTATGACATTGAACCCATGAAAACATCAAAAAAATATAAATGATTTTTATTTTGGGAAAGACTTTATTTTTCTTTAATAAAATGATTAAGAATTTTTTTTTCATTTTTCAACTTAAAATAAATACAATGACGCAAAAAACCTTTGAATACAGGTGACTTACAAACGGAATGAGTATACGCTTAAAACTAAAATTTTATAAACATAGGTATAGCAGCAATAAAAAGCTAAAGTATATTCAAGATGTAAAAAGCATGAATTATCAAACATTATTTTAATTTCA
Source organism: Acartia tonsa (assembly GCF_053477335.1). NCBI lineage: Eukaryota > Metazoa > Arthropoda > Copepoda > Calanoida > Acartiidae > Acartia > Acartia tonsa. The sequence continues at coordinate 42,821,376 of NC_137264.1, read as the reverse complement.
TTTAAGAGGTGGTAAAAAAATCTTAATTCCAGCTATCTCGAAAATTTTTAGATTTTAAATCAAACCAAAATACAAAGTTTAATCATTTTACTTGAATTTGTCATCAAGATGTAGAATATCTCCATCCTGGTAGGTTCCAACATTCTTCCATACCAGGCTCCCATCTGATGATCTAGATAATATGCAAAATAATCTAAAGTAACCAAAGTGGAACCTCTCAAAACATTTTGTTGTTACTTCATAATCCCAATAAGCTAACATGATTTGGGGTTGAAGTTTTCCTTTTTTATATCAGAGTAAAATTCATCAAACTCAACCTATTCGTAAGATTTTTAATAAAATCAATATAGATAAATTTAATTGAGGGGGGGGGGGGGAGGATATAAACATTTCAGATGACTTATTACAACTTTTTACTAAATTACTGAAGAGGTTTCGTGTTTATTTGATAAAAATTCATTATTTCCTGCTATCTTGTATATGATTGAAACATTACCTTTTAAAAGTTACTACTGTATATCGTGGAGGACCATCTCTAGTATGCTAAATTCAATAATTGTACATATAATTGTAAAATCTTTAGCAACACAAATTTTCACAGTTATTTCATAAAATAAGATATAAATGTTTCAATAATTAATATAAAATACTTTGATATTGACACTGGGAAATTTTGTCTTCAATTTAGGCTGCTTATATAGTCCTCAGATATTGGTCAATACGTTCCTTATTGGTCAGGGGAGGGAATGGAGTAAAGTGATAGAAGGGTGGGGATACGAAGTATCGTTATATTAGCCAGCTGGAATACACATTTTATCAGTTTATGCGTAAATCTCTAACAATATCCACATACTCTGAAGAATATCCACTGTTTACTTTATGATAAAACATATAAATCCACCAATAAAAAAGACAGACATTTTAAAAAGTTGATTCCTCATAAATAGTCAAGCATAGTAACTTAGTAAATAGGTTGGATACAAAAAACAAGTATATGAACGTCCAACAGTAGAAAAAAAATAAGACAAGATAAGCCAAATCTAGCATTACAAGAAAAGACATACAGGCACGGTAACAAATAGACTTACTTTGTTAACTAATAATGATGCTTACCTGCATAAATCTGAAAGGATTTTTATCCACATCAAGAAATGAAACATTTGTGAGAAAATCTTTCAAATCTGTATACATTCTTTCCCTAAAACAAACAAAAATGCAGAAGATGATTAAAGTCCCTCAACAAATTATGACGTCATACGATAGAATAGCCAATGAGAGGCCAGTATACACTGTACTTGACCAATGGTAAAATTTATGCTGGCCTCTCATTGGTTATTTTATCGTATGACGTCATAATCTGTTGAAGGACTTTAATCATCTTCAAAAAAGCAAATTTATATTTTTTTAAAGAATCAAAACTACCATGAACTTATAAGACTGTCCAATTTTGCAAAAAAAATGTTTTTATAAGATTCCCGTGTAATTTTGAAATAAATCGAAGATAGAAGAGGCTGGCGGGCGTAGTTTTTCGTTGTTTATTCATTACTTTAGGTCTGTTTAATTTAGGTTATATTTAGTTGTGGGTAGTCCCGCAGTGTTAGGGTCCATACGCAACGCAGCGGCTAGTCATAAGAAACCCAAAAACTCCATTTTAGATTTATTTAAAAAGTATTGGGGGGGGGGGGGGGCAGTGCAAGATAAGCATTTGATGCAAACAGATAAAATCTAACCTCATTTTATCACACAGTCCTGCCTCCTGTTGACAAGAATCTTGACGTAAATTTTCCAGGGCATACGCAAATGCGTACACAGCATCTCTAAATAGGTTCAATAATTTACGTAAATATGTCACCTTTCATAATTAAGGAGTATTAAAATAAAGAATAAAATAAGATATAAATTAGTTAAGTTAGTAGTTCTGTATGTTATTATATTTAAAATTTATGATCTTGAAATTTGTTTTTCTTGTTATAGAATTGCATATGTATTATCGCACACTATACTATAGTCAAACAAACACAAATAAAGACACTTCTCTAAATATATTTTTTTTAAATATCAAAAGGCTTTTATTTATATTATATAGCCTCACTTAACTTTTAATCTACATCCTATAAATTGACGCATATTTGATAAAGTTGAAATTTTTTGCCGGCTTTCACGAAATTTCGGTGCTTTTACTCCTAGTGCCTGTAGGGTGCACTGAACTCCCCCAACCCTGATACTTAAAACGACATATTTAACTAATAAAGAGTAAACATTTTTTCTTTATTCTTTAATGACTTAATCAAAGATGAATTAAAGTAAAAAAATACACAAGAATAACTATCTTTTATAACTTTTCGTTTATTTAAAAATAAGGGGGTATGCGGGCTATGTGTTCCACTATACACTTTGAAGAAATCTCCAAAATTTTTAGATCATACACCTGATTTGAAGTTTTGTGTGTCATAATTTTCATATTTTAGTTGCTGGACAGTGTTTATATCAATCAAATTTAAATAATTTGTGATATATCATTTTATATTTAGTATTCGGCTAAATTTAAGTCTGAATGATTCAAGGTAAAGTGTACAGTTTTAATACAGATGTAGTTTGTTTTATAACAAGTATAAAAACTTCCATAAAATCAAATTTCCAGGAAAAAAACAAAAATATGTATATCCTATAATATAAAGTAATAATCCTATAATATAAAGCAATAAGGTTTTTTGTCTGTAGCTTAAGATTTCGATAACTACTGAACTGATTGGGTTCTCCAGTTAAGGAAAAAGATCTTAGAATGGTTTTAGGCTATTTAATTGATTATGTTTATGTCGAGGGATGATTTTATGCTATTTTTATTCTCTTTATTTATCCCTTCGTATTCAAAGATCCTAGATGCTAGGGGCGTAGCCGCTAGTAAATTAAAAACGCCTACAATATTCAAGATTACTTTAAAAATCAATCCTATCCTACTAAAAAAACTAAACATCATTGTGTTTAGAAGTTTAGAGTCGATTGGACAATTATAACATGCCCCTATCAGATATGAACAAAAGGACAAACAGACTGCCCTTAAATGTAGAAAAGTTTAGCTTTAAAAAGACATACCTTACGAAATGTAAATACTGCTGTTGAACGTTCTTACTTATCTAAATTAAAACATGATTATACCAACAAAAAAAATATAAAAAACAACAAAAATCATTTAATAAAATTCAATGTCAATTACCCAAATTTACCATAAAGAATATATCAAGCCAAAAATGTACATGCAAAATTTATTGTTCTTTGAATTAGTTCACTTTTAAAATAACATTTCAATAATTTACCTGTCTAAAGGGACAAACATTTTGTATTCTCTGAGATCCCTTAATATAAAAATATTCATATATATTAACAAGGAAAATATAACTAGATTATATAATAAAATTACCTAAATCAAATATAGTAATTAGAGGTTAAGATCCTTTTTTATCTTATTAAAATTTGAGTTAAAATTTTTTATTCAAATCAATCAATTAGTTTAAAAGATTCGTAAAATTAATTATATCATCGAAGTAAAACCATGGTTTGTATTTTTGCTGATTTTTGAAGTCTAAATTAGAGGATTTACAAACAGATTATATGACAGATGGACAGGTAGACTGTATTAAACAATAGCTTTACATGTACCTTTGTTTTCAAGGAGCAGTTACAATAAGTTTGATAATATTCGTCGTACCAAGGATTTCTACTGTTCCGGTCTGGCAGCTCAGATAAACGGTTGAAATACTCACTAAAACCTGGCAGCTCACGTCTGAATGCAAAATCTTAGAGGATAGGACAATGAAAATTGAAAAAAAAACTTTCCCTAAAAAGTCTAAGACTTTGCTAGATACTAAACTAATGAGTAAAAACTAAAAGAAGGAGAGAGAATTCTTTAAACTGGCACTGTGGCTAAACGTTGAAACAGATGTCTCGTCTGAATACAACATTACTATAGAACCACTGCTACCCTATACGCCTGTCCTAACAACTTTCAGTAAAATAGGGTTTCTTTCTAAATTGACTGAATCTAGTTAATTTCTCTTCAATATTACAATTTGCTGGACTTTTTATTATAAGATAATGTTTCTGCACTGTATCACTGAAGCATAAAATTGACAAACCCCAAACTGTCCCAGTTTTGAGCAAGACGATTCCAGTTACGTCATATACGTTTCGGGAAAGAAAAAGGGAAGGGGGGAAGAAAATCTCTTCAAAAGAGATGGGAGAAAAGGAAAGAGATTTTCTTCCCCTCTTACCTTTTTATATGACGTCACAGGAAGACACATTACAAACTTTCCCGATTTTGTATTACTTTTGAGGAACATGATTCCAGTTACGTCATATTTTTCTTTCCCGAAAAAGGGAAGGGGGGAAGAAAATCTCTTCAAAAGAGATGGGGAAAACCCCCTTTTCTCCCATCTCTTTTTTCTTTCCCCCTTCCCTTTTTCGGGAAAGAAAAATATGACGTAACTGGAATCATGTTCCTCAAAAGTAATACAAAATCGGAAAAGTTTGTAATGTGTCTCACAGAAATCGCCTTGCTCAAAACTGGGACAGTTTGGGGTTTGTCATAAAATTATCCTTTTTTATTTTGGTATCATGTAAGGGGGTTTAGGTGCTTTAGGCACTTTGAGAGAAAGTACCGTTTTTTAATGATTCGATGAATACCTCAGAGGTTGAACTGCAATAGCTCCTTCAACTATGGATTCTCTACCATAAACTACTGATTCTCTGTAAGTATACAAAATCATTACTGTTTTTAGTAATTTTATGTTAATTAATTAAAAAAAAAACAATAAGAAGAGTGTGGTAAAAATAATAAAAAATTTCTCCAAATATCTAACATCTGTGCAGGTAGTATTTCCTCTTATTCAGCTGTCTATCTTGAATAGGAAAACTGAGAAATTAACGTTTCCTCTATTTCGTTATTTATAGACAGACGGACGGATAGTTGGTCGGACATATATTTTTGATTATAGAATAGCTTCACTATTAAAAATATTAAAATAAAGTTTCCTCGAAGCCCATGCGTCTGATCCAATCCATACTAGCTTGTCTGTCAGATTTCTAAATAAAAAAATATAAAAATTTCACTCAAATGCTCTACTAAGTTCAAATTTGCGTTTGTATTTCAACATTGAAAAATTCTCGTATAAACTGAACTGATTGTATTTATTTACTGAACTTACTTTGCAATAGAGCGAATGTAAAACGTAAAAGGGACCTCTAATAGCAACTGGGAAAATAAGGGGGGCAAATTAACTTAGGGGGTGAAATATTTTGTATTTTTCTAAGAATAATATCTTTTTATTCTATAAAAATAGTTATTTCTCGCATCGTATTATAAACGGCTTTCCGCGGATATAGAAAGTACAAATATGAGATTAAAACTAGTTTTTTTTAGCCCCGTGGTGCCGAAGGCACCGGCTAAAAAAACTGGTTTTAATCTTATGATTGTACATTTCTATATTCGTAGAAAACTGGATATAATACGATGCTAGACATAGTTTTTTCGTATGGATGAGAACCGGTTCCTATCCACCTGATTCAAATGAATAAGAGAAAAGTCATTAAACTTCCCTAGACCTGTAAATAGCTTCAGCTAAAGGAGAACCATATCGGTTCAGCAGTTAGGAAGAACCTTCGCCGCACATAAACAAACAGACAAACATCTTGTTATTTTGTAAGGATTGAATAATTATGCAATATTATTATGAAAAACAACCTTTCTTTGGCAGCTTCTAAGAGTAATCCTGCTGCGTTTCTGTCCGCAAATACAATAACAACCTAGATTATTATTATTATCATTTTCAAGTAATTGTATCATTCATTATTAAATAGAATAACATTAATTACAAAAAAATACAAAAAAAAATTCCCGGGATCTATGAGAAGCTACCCTGTAAGGAGAACCCGATTGGTTCAGCGTTTAGCAAGACCCCTTGGTACAAACAAACAGACAGACAGACAGAAAGACATATTTCTACTTTGTATTATAGATATATTTCTTTTAAATTTTAAATATATAGCAAATTATCAAACATAGCAACGTAAAATAAAAGAAATTGTTACTCTCTTTGATAATCTGAGGAATTAGTATAAAAATCAGTAGGGATGGAGAGACATTGGACTGTATATCATATTCCCAAAAAGATGTGTTTCCACATTTTTTGGGAAAAATATTGATTAATTCGGATAAACTGCAAGTGTGCAAACTCCTCCAAATAATATTTACTGTCTAATATCTTATCTTTTATACCCATACTACCGGTTTATTTTTTTCTAGGTGTTATTTCTCATAGGAGGGTGTTAGTAGTTAAAAACCTTCCTCGGACCTACGAGAAGCTGAATTGTAAAAGAGAACCGGTTTTGTGGTTATCGAAATCATTCAATTTAGACACACAGATAGAAAGACATCGTGTTACTTTTATATGAGAATAATAGTGATAATACCATTTAGTTTTAGCAGAGAAGGAGTTGACCATTGTCAATAGTTGAAAGTTTCTTTTTCAAAATTAATTTTACCTTTGTAAGTTTATTTTTTAGCAATTCTGTAATGACTTCATCGTGATTATTTTCCTAAAAAATATTAAAAATAAGCTTTCATATTATACAACATTGATATATAAATAATATTTTCAATCTTTCTTGAAAATGTTAAATAACATAAATTGATAAATATATTTTTCTCATTTCGCTAAATTAACCCTGAACGGTCGGGGGGGGGGGCGTTGAACGCCCCCCCATCCGGTTTTTTCTATCTCATTTTCTGTGTGTGAAAGATAAAGAGCCTAAACTGCTTGACTTTTTAAGTATGGGTATGACACATAACTGAGAGTTGGAATTTTTTGAATATCTCCATCCTGGCGGGCACAGGATGCCAGCAAACCTGGCAGGGTCATTCAGGTAAAGAGCAAAAATATTTTTTTTGACTAAAACAAAGCATTTTATCATACCAAAATACTAAAAAATCTTCTAGTAGTACATCCTTATATGAAATACAGGTGTTCAAGTCACTTTCAGGTTCCAGGTATGATCCTGCAGGTCCTGATCCTCCAGGTCTCCAGAAATCTTTAAAAGTCTCCTGTGGCCGCAATTTTTGACTTAGAGACTTCAAATTTTAAACTTAAGCTTTTCTGACATGTCTACATAACGTATTAAAATTTCATGAAGATCCGCCGCCGTTTTCCCGCCGACCGCCGACTGCGGCGGCTGTCAGCTGCCAAGTACAGCTGCGGCCGCTGAAATTTATATTTTGATATTTCAAATGTAAAATTTACATAAAGTTAAACATTTTCTGGAAAAAAAATTTTCTTCTAGCTTCAAAAATAAGAAAATTACGGCCGTTTGAAATTTTTAAGTAAAAAAAGACCTAAAAACAAAGGTTGTTAAATAAAAGGGTGAAGGAAGCGAAAATTGACTTAAACTTATAAAAGGTCGGAAATTCATTATCAAACAAGGGACTTGCACAAAAAAAATTAGCCCTCTAGCTCTAATAGGAACTGAGATAATAAGGGGGGGCGTTGAACGCCCCCCCCCCCCGACCGATTAAGGTGCGGCTAGGGGCCCGACTGTAAAGGGTTAATAATCTTGTTTCACAATTACATACAAACACATACACACACACACATACACATACGCTTGCACAAGAGATTAGCTATACATAATTATTTTCATGATAATTTATCTATTATTAATATACCACAGTCTACTGTTCTTTTCGTAATAAAGATCTTTAGTTTTTTTTTACTATGCATGTAAACATACTTGTCCTTATCTTTAGTAATATTGTAATATTTACCTGAATTATTAAAGGATCAGCCAAACAGACATGGTTTTCTTGAGCTGATTCAACTATAACAACACTGTTTAGTACCAAAGATTCCCTTTAACTTTGTCCGACCGTCTGTGGTTCATGCTTCGATTACAAATTTTTTTATAAAGAATTCGTGATTTCCAATATATATTTTTTCTTTTTTTATGGCAACTGAACATGTTTTACAATTCAACTTGACCGTGTGTCGTCCATCTAAGATTTGTGGGTGCTTCGCTACTTATAGATGTTGTCATCCTTGTCATTAAATTCAACTGACTTAATTTAGGGTTAGAATTTACAGTATAAGAATAGTTTACCTAAAGCTTCATATCCTGTGGTACCATAATCAGTTTGAGTATGGACAACAGAGGCGTACGAGTAACCAAGAGTGCTCAACACCTATATTTTAGTTTTTATAATTCAGTTTGAGTTTGGACAACAGATGCATATGAGTAACCAAGAGTGATCAACAACTATTAGATTTAAAAGTCTAGTTTAAATATGAATAATAAGGAGGATATAGATTCGTAAAGGCGCAGCTTTAATATAAACTTATTTAGTACAAATTGTAATTTGAATGGTTGCTTACACATCGTTATTTGTCTTTAAGTTTTTACCACCAAACCCTTAAGATATTAAATAATTATTACACATGAAAATTTGTATCAAACCTTTAAAATAGCTCTTGCTTGATGAATATCACTAGGAACAGTTCTAAAGAAGTATGGATACTCCTTCTTGTCACTGAGTAACACTGCCGTGGACAGATAGCTGATCTGGGGCACTTTGAACAGCCGCCCTAGCCTCGCCACTTCCAGAGATACCTACAATAAAGAAAATCTGTATAATTGCATTAAAAGCGATGGAAAGTGTCATGTGTGACGTCATAAAAATATGTCTAAAGCCATTTCTTTTTTAAGGGATTCCTTTCCCAGTTCTTCTCTAATCCCTCCTATTTAGACACATTTATGACGTCACACATGACACTTCCAAGCGCTTTATTGCATTGTTGTAAGTTATCTGCAAGGAAGTTGAAGCATTTTTGGTGGTTTAAGTGTAAGAACTTATTTTTATTGAGTTTAGAGTTTTGTTAAGGGGGGAAGCAGCTTAAAGTTCCTCTAAAAGTTGACGTCAATGACCAACGATAGTCCAATAAATATTTTAACTATGCAATGGCACTGTGGAAAGGTAAATTACTCCCTCAAATTTAGTATTAAGTAATAATGATATATTTTCTTGTATTTGTGAACTTTTTAAGATGTAGTTATCCATTGACATTAAACAGCTTTTAGTATGGTCATTATTGATTCATTCAGTCATATGTGAAGTTTCAAATATTATTTTGACTCTGTAAATGTTCAAGTTAGGGCAATAAACGGCTAATTTTCGTTTTATTTGGGGTCCGTGGGAAAAAGTCTGATAATATCGGGTGTAAGGGGTTTATTATTATATTTCCATATACGAGTATATACTGACCCTTGTCCGAGAGGTGTGAAATAGTCCAAAATATAGGGGATATAAAATATTAAAATTCTGTAATATCTCACTACCCTTCTGGACAGAATATAAAATATTTTTTAGCTAAATATCATGTGATTTGCATGATTAGGAATCACGGAACCTTGGCATATTTTCTAGAACTTTCTTGGCTTTTTTTGTAGCTTAACGTTAATTAAAAAATACCGAAATTATAAGAAGCAAAAAGCGGTGCATATTTTCTAACCCTGTCGGGTAATCATTAAAATTTACTTTACCTAACCTAACCTAATCTTCATAAGCTACTGTGAACGTACGATGAAGCCCGCAACTTCGTTTTTCTTTCCATGATCCTAATTTTCTACTAATACTCCATTTGCAAAATATGCGAATTTCCCAAAACTGCTTCTGATAAAAATTGTTTTAATACTTCTTTTTTATATAAAATAAATATGATTGATATTATTTTGTTTTATTATCTTGATTAATAGCTTTACTAGGGTGATAACAGATATAGTTCAAGGAGCTAAAGGTATAAGACAATGAGCGATAAATTGATGTCTATCCCCAATGATGATACACAAAATTACCCCTTCTGTAGATTAGATTTAGCGGTTGAAACGTTTGGACACTCAATTTAATGAAACAACTAATCAAAATTCAATAAAACTCTAAAGTTGTTAAGCCAACGAATAAGAAAACGCTATTATAAAACTTTGGGAACTTGTGTTATTTTTTTGCTAAAATTATTAATCTTCCTTAATAACTATAACTTTCTATTATCACCTTCCGGCTTGTTATTTGGGATGTGTGGAGTGGAAAATTTTTAACAAGGATGACAATATCCATTAATGCAAAACATTAACATAAACGTATAAGTATATTTAGTATAATCAAAATTATAAGTAAGTATTCTGTCCGTCTGTAAAACACGGGCCAAAAGCCTTCATAGCCGACGCCAACATATATCTTTTATTTTAATTAATCCATTTACGGTTTACCCTTTTATACAAATTATAGAAAAGCTTCGCTTAGTTAGAAGGGGAACTTTTATCTATTACCATATGTTTTTGTTATTTCTTGGGGGGGGGGGGGGGGAGGGGGAGAGGTCAAAACTCAAAATCATATATATCAATCGTCATATAGGGGATTTATTTTTTTTTGGGGGGGGGGGTTAACTTATAAAGCCTAGGTGTCATGTTATCTTCCCCTTCCCCCACCCTCATTTTGGTCAACCCTTCTTAAATAGGGAAGGGGGGGGGGATGGGTCAAAACTCAACATCATATATATCAATCGTCATATAGGGGATTTTATTTTTTTTTGGGGGGGGGGGGTTAACTTATAAAGCCTAGGTGTCATGTTATCTTCCCCTTCCCCCACCCTCATTTTGGAACTAACAAGGATTTTTTATAACTTCTTCTTCCATAAAAGCGGATATTAACACTTAAAGATTCAGGGCAAAATTGTAAGTTAATTTTTTTGGAAGACTCTAATTAACCGACCCTAATTATAGAAAATTATAGAAAAGCTTTGCTTTTAAAATGCAGTGTAAGTTACAGTAATTAACCGATCCTAATTATAGAAAATTATAGAAAAGCTTTGCTTTTAAAATGCAGTGTAAGTTACAGTAATTAACCGATCCTAATTATAGAAAATTATAGAAAAGCTTTGCTTTTAAAATGCAGTGTAAGTTAAAGTAAGTAAATGAAAGTAAAATTAGTGACAGACGGACGATACGTTATTAAAGAAAAGCTTTTGCAAAAGGATAGATATTGGTATAATATAGGTCATTAACCTTTCAAGTTTCAACTTCAAGCCGTTTGCTTTGAGATCAATTATTCTTCTTGTACATATTTTATTTTTAATACATCTATATTGTTTAACTTTAATAATATTATCAATAAATTATGAAGAAATAAAATTGAAAATAAACGTATAATTAAAGAATCATAATGGCAATGCATTTCTATTTTCAATTGTGTATGAATATTATGAAATAAACTTATTTAGTACAGCTAATTTCTTATTTATTTATCCATAATAAAAATTCTTTCTTATAACATTGACGTCACAAGAAAAGAAAAGTAGGATGTCTTTATTCATTTATATTACTAAAGAAAGAGTAAAGACTCCCTTGTGTGCGTGCAAGTATTTAAATATAATATGATTTATTGTTATTTGATCTTTGGGTCAGCCACGGTGTTCGTACAAAAATGTTTAAATAAAAAGAAACATATTGAATAGCAATGTTTAAATATAACAAAAAACACAATGATTTACTTTTATTTATGTAGAAAAATAAGACAAAATTTTAAAAACTTGAGTATTTGGTATATTATATAAAGAGCTAATTTTCATTATTGGTGCATCATTGTAAACCCTCATTAATGTGTGAACTTCAGATTTATTGACGACGCCTTCACTGTATATTACAAGTCAAACCTGAAGCTCTTTATAGTGCCTATAAATGATGACGTCAAATTGAAAAGTCCATTATTTTAATATGACGTTATTCGGTATTTTTCGGCCAAAAGCTTTTAAATTTATCCACTTCTTTAAAAATACTAAATTTAAAAACTTTTGGCAGAAAAATTCTTAATTATGTCATATTAGAATAATGAACTATTCTAATATGACGTAAATTTTTATACTCACTATAAGAGCTTTGTTATACCTGACTGGTTTGAGCTCCAATAATGCCAACTATTTTCTTGACAGAACTATTGCTACACTGTACAGCAGGATTTATTGATTTCACGGATCTGTACATAAATCCCTGAATTTAAATTAATGTAAGTAAAAGCTTTGAATTCAATGAAATTTATAAAAGCTCTCCTTATAAGTGAAGATCATATAAGTAATAATATAATGAAAAAAATGATTTGTGTATTTGTAGTATCACAATTAGCAGACTAATTAATCTCAAGTAATTTTATCATGGTACTCAAGTACATAGAAGTTTTTTTTCAGAAGAATAGGATAATTATATCATATAAAAAAGATAAAAAATCAAAGTGTATAAATTAATCAGCCTTGTGACGTCACAAAATTGAGAGATTATCCATCTATTTTTCAGGTGTTTTTTTTCTCACTTCTCCTCTCATCTCCCTCAATTTGTATACCGTCACGTGGCTGATTTTTGAGACACCTTGCTACCGATCATTTCTTCGCAATCGAAAGGATAATTTCACATGCATAAATTAACAAAAAGAGCTAACCATTATAGAACCTAATTTTACAAAACAAACTTTGCTTTTAACTATGATATTTATACCTGTATAAAATCTAGTGATTGTTTAGCCGCATGCACAGGAGAGTCACAGGTGTCCCTGACTATGGAGCCAAGTTTTATACCTGGCAAGATACTCTCATTTCTAAAAGCATAAATGCTGTAAAAAGGTTTAGGTAACTAATTTCACATTAAACTAACATAAAGATAGACCATGTTAATTACTAGGGACTGCGCATCTAGCCTCTAGAGGCATTGTCTTGGAATAAAAGACTTGAATCTAAAAATAAAATAGCCATAAACTACCCCGGGAACTATGTCAAGCTTCCCTAGAATATAAAACTCAGTTTAGTAGTAAAATCTTAAGCTTCAGACTGACTATTACTAACCTAGCTTTTTATGACGTCTAAAGTTGATAACAGCCAAGTAAACAGCATCACTTAACTAGAATCTCTTTCTCTTCTATATTGTAATTGACGGAATAAAATGGACAAATGGACGGACAGACAAATGGAAATAAAAGTAGCTTTGCTACTAAATAAGAATCAACATGCTTAAAAATTACCTACGGACTTTACTCTAAAAATTATAAAGTTGCTACGCTTTCTAAAGTGTACCTAAAAGTGTAAATCTTAGAAATCTTTATGTCACGTTTGAAATCGATAGGACAATTCAATACTAAATTAAATTATGTACCTGTTGATTTCATCTAAAGTAAAGAGCATAGCCTCTAGGGGTTGGATACCATCCTCATCAAGAATCTGGCCACATATGTCTTCATCCCCGCCTTGCTTGTGGATAGGGAACAGACCTCCCAGCAGTATGTCTCCACTAAACATAATATTTTGATAGTTTTACCCATGTAATACAATATAGGTGTTTGGTCACGGAGGGAGGGGATATTTAATTGAAATTAAACTGGTTCCCAATGTTTTTATCCTAATTATTTAACTTTTATTCAAATTAGGGAAATTATAATTAGATACGAACACCAATTTTCCATCCATTGTCTTATCCCTTAAGATCCCTGTATATAGTAGATACATACCAATTATGTTTTATGTATTAGATTGAACTAGCAACTACGCCTGAATTCAAATTCTCTTTTCTTTCTTATAAGTAAAAGTTTCGCTAATACTGTAAGCCTGTCCTTGTTATAATACTTTACCTGTAGGTTAGAAACTCAGTACCAGGATCGTTGGCTGCCACAGACCCTAGCAAAATTAATGAATACTGGATAAGAATAATCATTGGGTTGTTATTGATAGGACTGTATTGTTAATACTGTTATTAACAATACTCTCGGATGAATCTTCTACCAACTACACCCAGGGATTAGGGATGTTGCATATAAAGAAAAAACTATTTTTTACTAATAAAAGTTTCAAGCATCTCATTGCACAAATTAATGCTGTAACATGTAACCCACAACGGTGTTTTCCTTCAAAGTTCCTTTTGAGCACTGAAACCTCCTCTACCCCGTTATTTATACAAATGTAAATTGTGTTTCCATATTCCTATCCCACAGTACTTAAGTTATTTCTATCCTGACGGGGCCTATAACTGCGGGGTTGCCCCGTACCCATTATAACCTAACCTAAGGCGCGGGTTCTGTGCTCGATTAGGCACTCTTAGGGAAAAGTCCAAAAAAACAATTTTGCTTTTTTCTTTTACAAAATATCAGGCAGGTAAAGCACAATGGTAGATGAGTAAATATTCGCTAAGCTTGACGTAAACTTGGGAGAGGACATTAAAGTAAATTATAGCAAACCGAATATACCTATTTCATGTTAGAAAAAGCTAAAGTTCACAAATAAATTATGGGAAAATTATCGTCTATTGTCTTATCCCTTTTTCCCAGACTAAATACACACATACAGATACCCTACAAATATGTTTATTCTACTATCCCTGTTTTCCAGACTAGATACACACATACAGATACCCTACAAATATGTTTATTCTACTATCCCTGTTTCCCAGACTAAATACACACATACAGATACCCTACAAATATGTTTATTCTACTATCCCTGTTTCCCAGACTAAATACACACATACAGATACCCTACAAATATGTTTATTCTACTATCCCTGTTTCCCAGACTAAATACACACATACAGATACCCTACAAATATGTTTATTCTACTATCCCTGTTTCCCAGACTAAATACACACATACAGATACCCTACAAATATGTTTATTCTACTATCCCTGTTTCCCAGACTAGATACACACATACAGATACCCTACAAATATGTTTATTCTACTATCCCTGTTTCCCAGACTAGATACACACATACAGATACCCTACAAATATGTTTATTCTACTATCCCTGTTTCCCAGACTAAATACACACATACAGATACCCTACAAATATGTTTATTTCTATTCTATCATTTATTCCCCTCTGTGTGTCTCTCTAATTATCTCTCTTTCTTTCTTTTTCTCTCTTATTCTTTCTCTCTTCTTTCTTTTCCTCCCCCGTTCTCTCTCTCTCTCTCTCTCTCTCTCTCTCTCTCTCTCTATGTATCTATCTTTCGCTCTCTCTTTCTCTCTCTCTCTCTCTTTCTTTCTTTTTCTCTCTTATTCTTTCTCTCTCTCTTTTTATTTTGTATCTTCCCTTTACTGTTTGACTTTTGATTGTATAAATATTTGTTTGATTTTATTTACATTTTATCTTTTTATTTCTTTCATTCCTTTTTAGACTTCACTGTTACTCTTTTTTCATCAATTTTTTTCTTTTATATATTTCAATTCAATAAATTTTTTTTCTCTCTCTCTCTCTCTCATTTTCTCTTTCTCTCTATCTCTCATTATCTCTCTCTCTCTCTCTCTCTCTCTCTCTCTCTCTCTCTCTCTCTCTCTCTCTCTCTCTCTCTCTCTCTCTCTCTCTCTCTCTCTCTCTCTCTCTCTTTCTTTCTCTCAATCTTTTTTTTTCCTTTCTCTGCCTAACTTTATTAAGTTGAATTGGCGAAGATATAATATTATTCTTATTTATAAAGTAGCTCTTTTCTCCTATTTGTAATTTGATATTATTACTTGACTACTTACAACTTATGAAATTAATTGTACTTGTTATAATGGAAACTTGGATATAATAATATGTTTTGAATATTAAGAAAAGATAATCCCCCAATTAGACCTGATTTTGTACTCTTCAGAATTGGGAATAATATGTGATTAAAATAACTGGTTTTGACTTGTTTTCAGATCAAAACAAAATAATGCTATTTTCCTTAATTGTCTTATAAGTCTTACAACCCCACCCCTCTTCCGGTTTTGTACCTGATTTTATGAAGTTGGATAGATATAGGCTTTTTTTCTTAAATTTTTCTTCTAGTTTGAATACATAATCCCTATATACTAGGGGCTCTTGCACTATTATATAAAGGTACACATAGACATACTCTTATATAAGTTGTTTTGTATTTGTAAAATTATAATGAAAGTGTCTTATGCATCTTTATAATATGTTGATAACATATTTGTATCGTTAGCATCATTCAATAACAATTTTATATGAATATTTTTAGAAGCCTTTCTATGATTAGAGTTGTTAGTATTGTCTCTTAAGTTTCATAAATTATAAGCAACACAGACACACCCTGTTACTTCTCTATAAGTTAGAGCTTTTATGTATTTTTAAATTTGTAATGAAAATTTCGTATGCATCTTCATAATATGTAAATAATATATTTGTATCTTTATTATTATCAATAACAATTTTAAATGAATATTTTTAGATGCAAAACCTTTCTATGATTAGAGTTGATAATATTGTCGTTTTTTAATGTAAAAGATTAATAAGATTGGTGCACGATAAGTTGCTTGTTCAACGGCCCTAATACTTTTATCAGAGCTACTCCATAATTAGTATTCAAATTTATGCACGTTAACACATCATTTAAGGTTTTGATTATGAAATAATTAATGTACATATGAATTTGTCAAAGTGTTTGATCATGTTTTATTTTTCAAAATAGTGTAGGACCTCTGGGATGTTAAGGGAAAAGACAATTAAAAAATAAGTTTATGTACACTTAATTTATGAAAACAGATGTTTATAGTTTCAGTAATGTAAAATTGTTGGTTGAAAAACCTAAACTATGCAAGTAAGTAACACCCAATATAGATTATCGAACATCCCAATAGTTTTTAGGAAAATACATTAGAGAAAGTGTTTAGGAATTGGTTTAATTTGCAGTCCAATGACTTTCAATGTTTAGACATAAATTGAGTAAAACAACTGAATATTAGTCTCGCTGTCAAAAACAGTATTAAACATAAACAGTTAGCTAAGAATAATCACTGAAACCTTTCAACTTTCCAGTGTCTATTTTCTAATTTTCTATAACCTCTCTTTTTAGTTTTTAATCGGATGTTGATTAAGATTGAGGAAATGAAAACAATTTCATAGGTTTCCATACTACGCAGCAGTATAGTAGTGCAGCTTCTATGTTACTTGGTCCTTCCGTATGTGTGTCCTTAAATGACACTTAGGGAAACTTAAGTCTCGCAACCACCCACCTTCATGAACTCGCTACAAATCAGGGAATGAAAAGACATTCTCACATAAACGACCCTTCAAATAGTGAATGTAAATATTCTTTTTTTTCTTCCCGAGGTAGTCATTTTTTTCCCCGGTATCATTTTTTTCCTGAGTATGGGAAAAAACGTGAGAAAAGATATGTTTTAGTATAAAGAAATGTTCTATTGGTTTCAAACCTTTTCCATTCGATAGATCTTCCCGACTATGGAAAAACTGTCAGACCGATTTTTGAAATTTAATCTAAGAAAAAAGATATTCCAGTTTGAAGTATTCGTTTTGAAAATATATTTTAAATGTATTGACTCCATCTTGGATTATGATAATTAAATTTACCAATAATTCAAAGATTTTTTCTATTTAATTTGGAAGATTTTTTTTTGTTTTAAATTTTTAAGTTTACTTCGGGGAAAAAAATGAAAATTAAAAACCAAAATTAAACCACATTTTAGCATAAAAATGAGTTTTTGTTTAAATGACAATGATATTCCTATCCAATTTTTTGTTTAGAATTACCCCATTGTTATATAAAACTTGTACCCAAAGTTTTGTAACCAATTATTGCTGTAATTCATTTACTCAGAAACTTTGGGTACTTTTGAATGGTTGGTTTCAAACTACAAGTGCCTAAACTTTTCAACCAACAATTTTAATCTAAAATTTTGTTTGTCATTACTGATGAATTGCATAAATTTATCATCTATTGTCTTTTCACTTAAGATTCCTGTTTCAGAGACAAACCAAAATCATAAGATTTTCTATGAAATTACTATACTTCAATTTGTTGTAAATTTTGCAAGCTTGTTATTTTACTCTGGCTATATGTGTTCTTGTTGTAAGTTTATTTCAGAATTAATTATAAATTAAGAAACCTTACTTATATTTAAAGGGAAAAAACATCGAAGTTACAAAAAATATTTTGTTTAGTTTAAATTGCTCATTTAGATTTTTATAAAATTTATGTTACTTATAGATTCTACATTACAGCTTATTCGAAGAGCAAAACTTATTTGTAGAATAAAATCATTAACTAAGAACTGTGTTTTAAAAAGTAATAAAGCATATGCAAGTGCATATTGCATTTAGGTGCGTGCACAGGGTTGTCTAAGAAGGGGACGGGGAGGTGAATCATAAATTTTGTTCAAAATTCTTTATTTTTGTATTAACTAAACCCACCCCGTGGTATGGGTGGAAGTTTTATTACATTGAAATATGTCTATGATTCGGGGAGGAACTCTCCCTCTACTCCCATCCCCCTGGGCACGCCTATGATTGTATTGTACTGAATGTTACCCTTGATTATCTGTACTTGAAGGGCATATCTACTATTTTAACATTATTTAGAATAAAAGTAAATACTTTAAAGTAAAACCTAAATAGACTTTTATGATGTTATTCAATTTAAATCGTATAATGTTTCGATTTTTAGGTATACCTTTTTAACTATCATCCTTTTTTAGTCAAATTTTGATATAAAATAAAACACTTTTAGATATTTATCATGTAAGTAATTAAAGGTAAAGTATCAAAAATTAAACCTATACTTCTTTGAATTACTTTGTATTTAGGGCAATTGCTTTCTTAAATACAAACACTCACACATACATTCACACACACACACAAATACATTCAAACACACACACCTATATGTCTCCCTTCCTAACAATAATAGTATATGCCTATAGTAGAATAGTTATATGTGAACTAAAGAACATATGATAGAAAGCTTTTATACTCTCTAGTATACTATAAACTTTCTATGTTTTATTTTTCACATGCTTGGGTGAAATTATTCTTTTATTTTCTTGCATATTCAGGCTTTTAATCTTTATAACGCTATGTTGATAATATATAAGTTAGTGATCGAAAATGAACTTCTTAAAATTATTTTTTTTAAACAATTAATTCTTAAGAATAGAAGCAACTAAAAACTATCAATATTTTTGAGAGTCTATAACATAAAACTGTTTGTCCGTGAAGATCTAACTAACTGCAGAACAGAATAAATTTTCCAACTTTGGGAACCTTCACATAGGTCTTGGGATTGTTTAGGCTTCATTTCAAGCCTTTGTAAAGTTTAAAGGCTATGTTAGGCTGTATTCAATTCAATTCTAAGCAGTTAGAAGGGTGGAATTCTGTGATTTTAATTTACAGAGGGGGTAATTTTGTTTTCAAACATTGGGGTTGTACTTAAATTTGCATTATAATTAGGTAAAGTTATTTATGTCCCAACAGTGATAAAAAAATATTTTGGAAAAAATATTTTTCTTTAAAAGTGAAACAAATGCTATTGATAATATGTTATTTTTATAATATATATAAACAAACATACACGGTTCAACGTTTCCAAAAAATACCTATTTGTACAAGTATGTTTATAGATAGAACTATTAAAATATGTGCAAATTAAGCTCAATTAAGAAGCTTTTTTTTGTATTTTATCCAATTCTATTTCTCATTAAAAACAATATTCGTATTTGTAAATGTCTTTGTATGTTATAATTTTTTACATAATAATTATGCAATGATATTATTAACTTGCTATTGCTGCTCTTCTTATAGAGAAAAGTGTCCTTGTTATTGGTGCATTTAAAAAAAAATAATTTCGAATAATGGAAAGAAAACTAAGTTGTGGATTATTTTCACAATAGCCTTTCTCCTATTTCTAGCCCCTGTGGGTGGCTCTAACCCTGTGGGGCCCATTTCTTAACCCTGTGGGACAATCATTAACAGTTACTTAACTTGACCTAACCTAAATTAACCTATCAAAAGCTACTCTAAAAATACGGCGAAACCCTCTACATAGTTTTCCTTCCATTTTAGTAGCTATCTATTTTCAGATTGATGTACACATCTTTTCAAGTTTCAGGGTGTACTTTACAAAACTGCAAAAAAATAATAAAAAATGAATGGTAATGAATGTTACGTTTGCGGATGTCCTGGGATTATTTGTAACATTTGTAAACAAATATATTTCTGCTCGTATCACGAAACCTCTCATAAAAGGTAAAAATGTCATTTACTGATGAAACCGATGTTTGCCTTTCTGTTCTCTAACCACTGAACCTTTGCAGAGAGATTTATATGGGTCCTCCGTTGATTTCACTTATTTCCAAAATAGAAGAAATTATCTCGTTTGTTTATTTTATTAGCTAATTTATACAGTTTTAATTTAAGCTTAAAATTATCAAATTTAATTTAAATCAAATTATTATTTTTTTGAATAATAAAACTTAAAATGTTTTTATATAATTTTTTTGTTTTAGAAATGAATACTGTTATCCTTACAAAATAAATCAGGTGTAAATTTTCAATAAATACAATGATGTCCAAAGTACAAAGTAGCGCAGAAACTTTTCGTATTTTAGAAGACAATATATTGCCTATAAAAATGACGTCATACAGGCCTACTATTAGTCAATTAGAATGTATACTGGCCTGCAATTGGTAATTTAGTCTGTTTATTGGTTATTTGAATTGTATGGCGTCATTGGTGTTTTTATAGGCAATATAAAGTACTTCTTATTTTTGATTTGTATGGTTATCTTTCCAAAGAGATAACCAAAGAAATAAGGATTAACAAAGCAGACATTAGGATAAAGGAAAATTGACAAATACATAGTCAAGACCATAGACGTCCAAGGGGGGGGGGGGTAATGAGGTGATTACCCCCCAAAATAAAAAAGCTTGGACGCCCCTGGTCAAGACTGTTGTATAATACAAAGGAGCAGGATGTGTTTCTGTACATCTGTCCGATAAAGCTTAAGATCTCGGTTACCACTGAACCGACAATTTTCCGCCATAAAAATGAGTTTTTCTTTTTAATTTTTATTATTTACATTAAATTTCCTTGTCGAATATTATTTGAACTCCCTCTGACTGCGACAACACTAGTCCTATTATATAAAGTAGTAAGCATTTTTTGTCTGTCCCATAGGATCTCGTTAACTGCTGAACCGATATTGTTCTCCTTTACAGTGAAGCTTTTTATAGGTCATGGGAAGGTTTTAAACTATTTTTGGGGAGGGTGTCTTCACCCCCCTCCCCCCAAAAAAATATTTTTTTACCTACTCTTTTGAAACTCAAATTTAAAATTGGATGAGGTCGACTTTTCCCCCTCCTACCTTAAGTGCCCTAGAGGCTTCTAGGGGCGTAGCTGCTAGTCTAATATAAAAGAAAAAAAAGTTTGCCATCAATAATTTGTTTGATCAGAGTCCAGAAGCTGGTCATTACTACATTGCTACCCGTGATATTCAACCAATGGAACTAATATTAATGGAAAAGGTAAATTTGGCATTAGATGCTATAAAATACTAAAGTAGCTTGATGTATGTGTGTGTGTACGTCTAACTAAGGAATGGTAAATTTATGTCAGGTTTTCTTTTAAGTTGATTTTATTCCTTATACCAGACAAACAAACATTCAATTAATTTGAATTGGAACCGACCATTTATTTTTTACAGAGAGAGAGGAGACAATGGGCTGTTTATTACGCTAGTCACCAAAGTTTTACAAAAACGTTTTCTTATTTGTTGGATTAAGTTGAGAATTCAAACGTTTCAACCACTAATTTTAATCTATAAATGGGTAACTTTGTATATCACCATTGGGGGTGTACATCAATTTATAGACCATTGTCTTATCCCTCTAGATCACTGATTTTAACCTTTTATTTTGTATCCTATGTATCCTTATTTTATATTACATACTTTCATGTTTGAACATCCTTGGTTGTTTAATTTCAGCCAGCAGTGACGGGGCCGTATACAAAGACACGTCCCCAGTGCCTGGGCTGTGCTAAAACCTCCGCATTACCTCACCTCTGTCAAGGATGTAACTATCCATTGTGCAGTCAACAGTGCGAGCACGGAGATCATCAGGTTTGATATTCTTTTTTTTGCAGTAAGTGTAGTAAGAATGGGGGGGGGGGCTCACTCCCTATTGAAATTTTTACACCCTTCCCCCCTCACAAATAAAAAAGGATTTAGGTCGTTCAGTCCGTAACATATTGCTCTGGACGCTTATCTATGCAAGCTGGAATTTTCCCATTGACTTTAAACCTTCTAAGCGTATGCAGTACCAACTATACCTTGATTCATGTTGAACATGTTGATTTACATCTTTACCAAGGCCATACGGACGGACATCTTGTTACTTCATAAACCAGGCCGAATTGGATAAAAATATTAGTTTTTTTGTAGGTTGAATGTACAATTTTCCAGAAAGCTGGTTATAAAGCCCAGGTAAGAATTTTCATTTTTGTTATTTTGGAAGGATTATGGGAGGCTTATTTTCAATAGGAAATTTTTCATAGTTTGGTAAAGCTAACGGGATCTATGGATGCAATTGCTAAGAACCAGATCATTCCAGTGGTTAACGACTGTATTGGAACAGAGAGACACTAAGTTAGGCATGCTTCTTTTTTAATATTGTCTAAATTTTTATCATTTAACACAAAAAGAAAGATATCCAGTTACATTAGGTTTAGTGATTTAAACACTTAAGTGTCTAAAGAAATTTAAGATTTAGTTACATATTACATTTTCAAGTTATTGACTAATGAAAAATTAACAAAAATAATTGTATTAAATTTATCGTTTTTATTCTTTTATCGATGCAAATTAAAATAATGTATATCTACAAAAATGTTATTATTTTTCTCTATCACAGAAAATAATTATGGTTTGTATTTGATTTACTTTTGTTGTTGGGGAGCGTTTCTACCCAGAATAGCTGCCTCGGCGCATCTAAAATAAATAGTACTGGTTTTAAAACAAAATATTAGGATGCTGCTTTGTCAAGTAAGTGATGTTAAAACTTAGAAAATGAAGAATACCTTAACTAATGTAAAAAAAAGGGGGGGGAGGGGTATTTTAATTTGGCATATCATTTTAATTGAAAAATAGTAGCTGCACCCCTAGCATCAAGGGGCTTTGTCTTTCTAGGGGTTGAGAAAGAGGTGAAAAACAGCCTAAAATAATTCCACGGCTAAAATATAAAAAATCTTAAAACCATCCCAAGACAAATATATAGCCTCCCTAAGATTGAGAACCTGATCGGTTCAGTAGTTATCGAATTTTTAAGCTGTGTACCTGATGTCGAAAAACTTGGTTTGTCTCCTCTTACGTCCATTGCAGCCGCAGCCGTAATATTTATCTCCTTGAGGACGACCTCGGCAATCCCTGAAAAATGTATTCAAATTTTAAAAAATGATATTATTACTGTTGTGAAACACTCAAAAACTAAAACTAATCGAGAACAAACAAAATTAAATTGATATATATCCCTTATGATGATATGTACATCCATTCTGTAGATTAAAATTAATACTTTTAAAGTTTGTACACCACTAGTTTGGAATTTAAAAAAAAAATAAACTTCTACAAAAGTATCCAATGTTTTTTAATCAATGAATGAAATAATGTTATTTTAAAACTTTGGGTATCAGTCTTAATAAATACCTGACTACATTGTTGTAGCATTGTCCTTGTACGTTGCAAGCAGTGTAGGACCACGGGTTGTTGGGAAACCTGTAACAAAATAACTTTCCAGTATTTTTTTTTTTTTTTGGGGGGGTATACGATTTACAAGACAAAACCTAACCTTCTAAAAGAGGTTTACTTTTACATTTGTAAATAGTTTACATGAGTCAAACCTATAGAATATCATTAAAAGACCCTACTTAGTTTAAACTATCTAAAATCAACTATACCTGGAAGATGATTGAAGATCATTGCATCCACTATTACTCCATCCAGTTGTGTAGCACCAATATCTTCCTACAAATTCAAAATTGAAAACAAATTGAAAAGTATCGGGATGAATGCATGTGTATGTACTTTGTGCTAAACTCAATTAAAACAAGAAAGACACATATACATTTTCTTATTCTGATTCTTAAATTAAAATGGCATAGCAACTTGAATGTAGGGGTGTAGCAAAAAATTTATACTTAATATTTCAACATCTCACAAACTGTTAAAATGTACAAATATTATATAGTTGTAAAAACACAAATTTAGTTCTAAATTCTAGTGCCTTTAAAAATTCTAATGATAATGTAAATTATAAAACAGCAGCGCGCTGCTGTTCACATAACCTTTACCTGTGTTATCTGGAGTTCTGCAGTTGCCATAAGTGACTCCATTAGACTGGAATGTCAAGCTGGAGCACTGACAGTTGCAGCCGGAGCCGGAACTGCCGCCACCACCGAAACTGCCACCACTGCCGAAATTATTGTTGTTATTGCTGTTGCAGAGGGGATTGAAGAATCTTGTGTCAGTGCTATCGCTACTGCCGCCGTTTGAAATACCCGCACGATTGCCGCCGCTTCCCTAACAAAACAAGGACATTCAAATCTATAATAAGCAAAACAATAAACATTTATAATATCCTTGATAAAATTCCAATTTTTGAAAGGTTTCAAGCACTTTATGTTTTTAAGCAAAAAAAACACAGAAGTATATCAATCAATTCTTCTATCGTTTTCTTGCAAGAAAATTAATTTCTTACCCCAAAGTTTGCTTGTCTCTTTTTTCTTCCACATGGGTTAATAGCTCCTGTCAAAAGACCAGCCCCAGCTACAAGACCAGCTCCCAAAAGTCCACCTGAATTTTCAAAATGTAATCATATAAATGTTTTGTATATACATAAATGGTCTACAATGTTTTGGGGCCTTTATTTCTTATTTTATCGTATTCTTAAAAATAAAATAAAAATTTTTTCGTTTTAATTTTAAAATATCTACTTAAAAAACGATATTCAATTAGTAAAAGTATTTCACAGTAAGCTATTTGTTTAAATATCTAAAGTTAATAATCTTATAGAAAAGCTTTGAATCTTAAAAGGGGAAAATAAAAGGTGCAAAATATTGCACTAAATTTCTCGTTGTTCTCAGAACTAGAATTTTGAAATTTGCATGATATTTAATTTCTCTTTTCAGCCAGACAAATGTAAGCAAGATTTTTGAAGAAGTTTTAACACTGCAGCCAATGAATAAAACAAATTTATTTGCAAAAGAAAAATACAAATTTTGGTTACATTCAGTTGTCCTTTTTCCTTTTTTATCTTTAATATTTTTTAAAGATATTAAATTTTTAGAAAGTCTTATAAAAGTCTTATAAAATCTTATACTATAGCACGTATTGAATATTAAGAATTAGATAATAGATACATACATACATAGATATTCTGAGATTTAAATACATTCCAATGCAATGGTTCAATGTTTTGGTAATATGAAAATGTAGAATGTGTTTTCTCGTATTCATTTGAATCCGGTAGATAGGAACCGGTTCTCATGAATACGAAAAAACTATGTCTAGCATCGTATTATATCCAGTTTTCTACGAATATAGAAATGTACAATCATAAGATTAAAACTAGTTTTTTAGCCGGTGCCTTCGGCACCACGGGGCCAAAAAAAACTAGGTTTAATCTTATAATTGTACATTCTATATCCGCGGAAAGCCGTTTATAATACGATACGAGAAATAACTATTCTCGTATTCATTCGAATCCGGTGTATAGGAACCGGTTCTCATCCATACGAAAAAACTATGTCTAGCATCATATTATATCCAGCTTTCTATGAATATAAAAATGTACAATCATAAGATTAAAACTATTTTTTTAGCCCGTGCCAAGCGCACCTCGGGTCTAAAAAAAACTGGTTTTAATCTTACAATTGTACATTCTATATCCGCGGAAAGCCGTTTATAATACGATGAAAGAAATAACTATTCTTCCCTTAAAAGACAAACTAAAAAAAGTTGACAAAAAGCAGAAATTCTTGGGTTTAGGGGACAATACAATGGAGACAAATTTATATAATGCACCCCTAAATATTGAAATTAGTTGTGAAGTTTTGAAAATTCCTAGTTTGTTCCAACCAATCAAGATTTAATGCTTAAAAATAATCCGTGAATTATTTTAACCGACTAACGAATGAAGGAAAGTGTTTATAAAACTTTCTTATTATGTCTATTTAGTTTAATGGCCAATCTCCGTTTTATGGCCTAAAAAGAATATTTTCTTTTTTTAATCTACATCTCAGAATATCTGTCTATAGAGCTGGCTTAAATCTGTTATGCTTGAGAAATTAAATTGTAAAGTAATAAACCAAGTAAACCATATCCTCAAATTTAAACAATTTTAGTAGCAAAAATACTCTAGGATTAAATGTAATATGATTTGGCGCTTTTACACAAAGTACCTTGTTGAGCATTGATACCACCTATCTATACTTTTTTTTGTATTTAATTGAACTAAGAAGGATGGTTGTTTTTCATTTGTTTGTTTATTATTTAAGGTCAGGTTATGTTAGGTTATATTGTATACTGGGTAGACCCGCAGGGTGTGGGCACTGCAGGTAAAGGCCCCGCAGACGTTAAGCATAGAACAGAACTAAACCTCTCCCCATTATTTCCAATTTAATTAACAAATAAGGGGGTTATCAGTGCTAAATAACCACTTTGTTTGAAAGCACCAGTAAGTCAAAGCAAAACCTACCTGCAAGCAATCTACTGTTATTTTTAATTAAAAAGTATACTATCATGTCATTACTTCGCTACATATATACAAATACAAACTTGTTTTTCTAAGAAGAAATATTTGATAAAATTTTTAAACTTACCATTTAAAAGATTATCAGTTCCCGAATTTCCAGTTGAGATTCCAGGTATGATACCAAATATTCTCTGGTCAGTCTAGAAAATAAACACATTATAAGAAAAAGTCTATAATTTAACACTCAGCTGTTTATAACTGGATAGTAAGTGAACCTATAGAGTAAACATATAGAGAAAACCCAAATAGCGCGAGAATATTTTTTTAATGAATTTATCTTATTGCATGGTTTTACGGACTAACATACTTATAAACCATCCGTTTTATTGTATGATCTTTGTCAGGAAGTCCTAACTGTATGGAATTATGAGTTGCACATGTTTGGGGCCAATGCATTCCCACCGCTCTATCTATATTTATATCGCGCACCTGACATAGCAGCAGTGTAGACAATTTCTAACGTCTTGAATTATTATCTGTCCCGACAACATAGAGATGCATGTTATACCAGAGTCATTCAAAACATTTTGAGAAAGTTGTAAAAAGAACCAAATTAGAAACATGTAATATATAGGTTTTTGAAAGAAAGAAATTATGAAACTTAAAATAAAATGAATTGATATAAAAAAACAGTTTACATAGAAGGACATCTTTGGATAGAAACATTTACTTTTGTAAGTACAAATAAAATGTAATATCATACATTAGAAATATATTGGCCATTCCAAAAAATAAGTCTATTGACAGCTAAATTCACATTTTCATTTTAGGACATACTGACAAACTGATTTATATTGCAGCTTTGCAACTAGAAATAGTTTTTTAAAAAACTAAATGTTAAACCTACATTAGGATTCTTTGAATTAGAGCTGCTAGAACTGGAGGAGCCACTAGATGAGCTGCCAGAGCCGCCAAAATTAATTCCCTGTGAGTGGATGGATCCTGTGAGGAACACAACGGCCAGACAAAACACTCGCATTCTTGAGGATGACGGCTGCATCACTGAAAATTAACAGTCCAACTTAAACTTGTTAAAAATTCAATTTTGGTCCATCATATGGTCAAAAATTAGGTATATTGATGGATATTGAAATCTTACATTTTTTTCTTTAAAATAAGAATATGTAAAAGTCATTTAAGCAATCAATTGAAAACATTCTCAAGTGTTTTCACAAATTGTTGCCCTCTTATTGTTGACTGTGACACTAATCTCTAGGACCTACAGGTGATAGAGGGATTGGTTTAAATTCTTTAACAAAGTTTCATTAGAAATTATCAACCAATCGTTCATATAGCTAGATCTTAAAGGACAAACCGACTACAAAAAATCTTATTATAAAGAATCATTTATAAACTTGGGTATCTTTTAGAAGTTTGGCTTTTAAAGAACTTAAACACAGAAAAAAAACAATGGCTAATAAATCAAATAACAAAATGCAAAATTTTTTGCTTACCTTTTCTTGCGTTTAAACTCCTAACTATTCTTTGTTTGAAGTAGAAATGCTTTGGTCCGACTGTATAAGTATATTGGCTTGAAACCAGTATATATACGGCAGACTTTTACATCCAATAAAACAAAATATAAACAGGGCTATATATATATCTTAAACATTTCAAATTGATCTACCAATAAGAATATATCTTATTATCAATATTACATAGTTATAGGTAACGTATTATGGCTTTTAGTCTAAAGCTTAAGAGTCTAAAAACTACTGAATCGATTGTAATTTTTATTTATAGGAAAATTTACATAGGTCTCGGTGTGGTTTTTGGCTATTTTATTATTTACATTTCGGTCTTGGGATGGTTTTATGCTATTTGTCTTACCACCATTTCCCATTAGATGCTATGGGCGCAGCTTATAGTATGTTTAATTGGTGAAGATAGAGACCAAAATCTAATATCTACAAATAATTTTGATATCATATTTACCCCTTAATAAGATGCTTGGATTTCCCCGATGGTAGCGCGGCGTAGCTAGATGTCGGAAAAACAAGAAACATTGAAAGACAGCAGAGAGAGAGAGTGTGTGAGAGAGAGAGAGAGAGAGAGAGAGAGAGAGAAAGAGAGAGAGGGAGAGGGAGATAGAAAAAGATAAGAAAAGAAAGAGATAGATAATAGAGAAGAGAGAGAGAGAGACAGGGATTTTTGACAACCGGGGATTTCCTCAAAGTTTAGGCCATTATTAGGAAATTAGGAAAAATAAATTAGTCCAAAAATCAAGATAAATAATATATTTTTTAGTATTTATTTTAAAACATGGACAAGAAATGTCCATATTGATTTCAATAATTTAGGCCACATAATCAGAATTTTTTTTCAAAGATACTGGATAAGAAGTATTAAAAAGCTGTCATTCTTACCTTTAAGCATTTATATATTAAGATTTTAATAGTTTTCATCTTGTCGATGTTGATATGTGAAACATAAATTATTTTGCAATAAATTAATTAATTTTTTTTTTAAAATGTACTAAACAACTTCTTTCTTTTATTATACTTAAGAGTATGTAGAAATTCCCTCACCTATTTAGAAATAGCATAAAACATGCAATGGAATGATACTTGTTTATTTTACAAAGTATAACCTATTATTTGGAGTTTTGGTATTTTTCTGGACCCATACACATTTCCAGCTTTTAATGATTTAAATTTAAATATCTTTTTTACAAGTTTTACATTTTTCTTTTTCCTTGCAGCCCATGGCACCTAAAAATCTCGGGCCATTTGTTAGAAAAATATAATAAAAGAATGGGCTTTCTAAAACTTGCTAGAACCAGAACTTAACCAAGGGAAAGTGTTGTGTTTGTGAGTTGAGTACTATGAACCCTGGTTTAGCAGCCGCAGCCGTGAATAATTTATTTATTTAAGCATATTGGCTAAAACCCAACCCCCCGATCGCCTGAATATTCCTCAAAATAAATCGTATTCGTACCTTTATGCCCATGTAATTTGCGCCTTTAAACTGAAATTGCCAACGCAGCCTCCATTCAATTGATTTTTTTGCAACTTCAGTCGTTAAATTTTCCCCTAGTGGCCCTTTTTAAGTGGTTCAAAGATTAAGGCACCGCTTTTTTTTTAGTAAATCCGTAACAAAAATTTTCTGTTTGAATATTGGCGGCTGAAGAGCCTTGATATTTAGGTTTTAGTACGACAAAATCACAAATTCTTGTTTCAACTCCTTATCTATATTCTATACTAGTCCTAAAATCTTTGGGTTTTTTTGTTGCTGTTAGAAAAGTCTACAAATTTGTTTCTATTGTTTTAGTTTAGGCAATTGAATTTCCAATTTCTAATTTTGTATTGTTTGACTCCAAGAAATTTTAGGTGTCAAGCTAAAAATCTACAAAGTGATGACTGTCTGTATGTCTGTCCTCACTAACCGTTAAACCGAGTTGGTTGTGCTTTCCGGGGAATATTGCTACTAGTCCTTTAATGATTTAAAGCTGTATCTTTCTCTTAGAAAACCATTCTATCAAAGTTAATTTTTGTTTAATAATCAATATTCATGCTAATATGCATTCTTTATTGTACATTTTTGCACACAACTTGTTTTCTGCAAAGCTTCAATTCTCCAACTCATGCAAGTTTGTATGGCTGTAGAAAGGCAAGAAGGGAGGATGGAGACTGTAAATGATACTGGTACCGAAAGTTTTGTAATCGCGTTTTCTTAATTATTGGCTTAAAACCTTCACATTATTTCAATAAATTCAACCAATTAGACTTCTACAGGGTTAATTTTGTTTATTAACACTGAATGGAAGGAATAAATGTAAATTTATAGTTAAGAATTTTGGTACAAACTTCATTTTGTTTATATACGAAATTCAAATTGAAAATGATATCATTGCAAGTTCATTACGCATTTATTGATATCTTATTTAAAGTGTATAGATTTATTTTCTAGACTAGCGACTGCAGCCCAAACATCTAGAGGCTCTATATTCGAAGGGATATTGAAGGACAGAAAAATAGCCTAAAACCATACACAGACTTACCTATAAAAATGAAATAGCCTAAACCATCCTGGGACATATAAAAAGCTTTACTGTAAAGGAGAACCATATCGGTTCAGCGGTTAGCGAGATCCTTCGTTACGTACAAAAAAAGCTTACTAATTTATATAATAGGATTGTTACTTTCAGCTAAGTTATATTTTGGCCAAAAGCGTTCTTGTTTCATGACTATAGGAAGCTTTTTTTCTTTATCATCTTAGGAACAATAAATATTTCGATATCATTATTGATGTAAGAAGTAAGATTAAATAATAAAAATTAATAATAAATAGTAAGTATAACTCATTATTACCTATATATTAATCTAACCACTTTTGAATTTTTACTCGAAGATTGTCATAATCTTATCTCATTGATATTATTAGTAATATTCTATGCCTGTTTTTAGGTCAAGCCAATTTATTCGCAAACTTACATTTTGAACGTCTGCAGCGAAGCTTTTTTATACAAAGTGTCGAGTCGTACGTCCAATAAGCCTGTATCTCCGTTTGAGTTATTTTATTAGTTTATGCATGCTAGAATTTTTTAATAGTTTTCAAGCTTTGACTGATATTGCCTCCTGTAACAATAGGGTACAATTTATTGTTATTGAAATGGTAACATTATTGTTATTTTTTTTCAGGTAAAAAATTTGAAGGCAGAGGACCCATTATACGCAGCAATTACTGTCATTAGACTACTTGATCTCAGGTTTCAATTTTTTAATTAGTCTATAACAAGATACTCTATAATCAGGGGCGTCCTAACGTTTAGATACACTGAAAAAGTCGACGCATTAAAATCCCTTTTTATGACTTTTTTTCTCGTTTTTTTTCTTTTTCCATTATTCTTTCTTTTCTAATCTCTCCCTCTCTCTATTTCGAAGCTTTTTTTAGTGCCTACAAAAAATAACGTCAAACTGGCCTAACATTCGTCAAATGAAATGTATACTGACCTGTCATTGGTAATTTAGTTTGTGTGTCGGCCTATCATTAGTAATTTGTGTTATGTGACGTCTTTTTTTGTTAAAGAGCTTCTCTATGCCTTTCTATTTATCATTCCAAACTGCATTGCTATTAAAGGACTTTTTATTTAAACTCAATGACCATTCTACCTTGTTCTGCAGGGACTCAAACCCAACAGCGTACGAGCACCTCCTTTACCTGGAACACCACAATGACCACCGACGTGAGGATGAACCTGACCTCTGGGAATATCATCAGAGACATGTCGTAGATTTTATCAAACAGGTCAGCAGAGTATGGATATGCAAAGGTTTCGTGATTAATCCTTAATCTAATTGTCTTCCTTCATAAAATTTTCAACTTTGAAATTACTAAAGTCCATGAATGGACTAATCCTAGGGAGGGGAGGGGCGGATATTAGAATGTTAATTATGCTGAACCCCAAACTTTATACACACTTTCTGGCCATTCGTTGGCTTTTGGGATATAGGTTTCTGTATGATTGATCTGTATAAATCATAAATATCCTAACTTTTTCACCAATGATTATGAAAAGATTTATAATTTTTTCCTCAACTGTCCTATCCTTAACTTTTCAAAAGAAGAATGACAAAATGGGTATATGTTTTTGCTAATTTGGAACCTTTGGCCTCAAGCTATAAAGCATTTTATTAAGGGGAGAAGGGGGGGTTCTGAAAATTTTTAGTGAACACAGGTATTATATTACACTGTTTACTATAAGTGTCAGAACTTCCCACCCCTCCTTGTTCTATAATAAATTCATATTTTGCGTGTTGAAATTAAGAAGAAAAATATTTATTATTTTTAGGTTATGGAAGTAAATGAAGATGAAATAAATCAAATCCTAGGAGCTATGTTCACTAATTCCATTGATTTAGGTAATTTTAATCATAAATGTTGATGTTTTCTTTTTCAAAAAGCTTTATTTTAAAGAAATTTTCTTGTCTTTAATCTAAAAAAGTCAGGCGTCCATCATCGCCTCTAAGTCGGTCAAGCAAGCATTTTCATTATGACATTATTATTTTTTTTAGAATTGCCACTTGGATATGGAAGAGCAAATGGGTTTTATCCTGTGTACGCCTTCATGAATCATAACTGTAGGTAATACTAACCAATACTTGGTGCTAGGGACAGTTATTTTATCCTGTGTATACCTTCATGAATCATAACTGTTGGTAATACTAACCAATACTTGGTGCTAGTGACAGTTATTTTATCCTGTGTACGCCTTCATGAATCATAACTGTATGTAATACTAACCAATACTTGGTGCTAGTGACAGTTATTTTATCCTGTGTACACCTTCATGAATCATAACTGTAGGTAATACTAACCAACACTTGGTGCTAGTGCCAGTTATTTTATCCTGTGTACGCCTTCATGAATCATAACTGTAGGTAATACTAACCAATACTTGGTGCTAGTGCCAGTTATTTTATCCTGTGTATACCTTCATGAATCATAACTGTTGGTAATACTAACCAATACTTGGTGCTAGTGACAGTTATTTTATCCTGTGTACGCCTTCATGAATCATAACTGTAGGTAATACTAACCAATACTTGGTGCTAGTGCCAGTTATTTTATCCTGTGTATACCTTCATGAATCATAACTGTTGGTAATACTAACCAATACTTGGTGCTAGTGACAGTTATTTTATTCTGGGAGCTAGGGACAGTTATCTTAATATAAACAAAATATATTATCAATATTTTACTTTAGAAGCAACACTAAAACGTTCAAGCTGTCCGACCAACGACTAGAGGTAGAGTATTTTTTTAGTAATGCACCTATTCTATAAATATGTAATAAGGTCCGTCCGTGTGTCCGACTGAGAACCTGACAATTTTAACTATATATCTCTCTCGTTCTAGCTTTTCCTTATTTTAACTTGTTTGCTCAGTATGTCATTACAGCATCTAATTTGTTAATGATTCATAGTTAATTTTTTTTATCTAATCATAACATGTTATTGAAATGATTGTAGGTCAGAGCCCAAGTTTTTATTCGCAAAGGAGAAGAAATTTCGACACAGGTTGGTCATGTATAAGTTATATGTTAATGTCAGGGATATAAAGGGATAAGATTTTCTGGGATAAATTAATGTAAACTCACATTTTGATAAACAAAATTAACCTTCTTATAAATAAAAGTCATTAAAAGAAAAATTAGTCATTGATAGTTTGTACAAACGAATCAACCAAGTCCCAAAAGTTTTATTGCCAAAAAGAGAAGAACTTTGAGTACCAACACAACTTAAAGTCCAATGTCTCCTTCCTCCCTGAAAAAACACAGTATCTATTTTTCAGTATGTTCAATCGATGAAGCCGACTTTTATAAGAAGACCAATGCTTTCAAACAAGGTAAACTACATTACAATTTAGTGTATGCAGCAAAGGAATTATAAATATTAACTCTCAGGGCTCTTTGATTTTAAATTGAACAAGAAAAAGACTGAAGGGAGGGGGTGTCTTTAATCTTGTGAGAGTGAAGGAACACTCCATCAAAAAACGTTATTATCCACCTTTCCTGTAAGAATCGTCATAGTATAGGATAACTATATGGGTTCAGTGGTTCCAAAGATCTTTCGCTACATACAAGGATAATCTAGACATACCAATGCGTATATATATAGTATAATTGCGATTTCAATTGTGTACAACAGTTTACTGTTCATTTCTATTCAAAATCTGTATGGCTTGTTTTAGCTTCCATGCTATAATTTTTCTTGATATTTAGTGGTATTTTGAATGTAACTGTGAGAGATGTACAGATCCTACGGAGTGTGGCTCTTTTATTTCTGCTCTTCTATGTAAATCAGGTATCAATCTATCTATCTATCTATCTACTTATTTATATATCTATCTATCTGTCTATCTATCTATCTATCTAGTAGAGTGTGGAGGAACAGTAGTACCAAAGGACCCTACAGATGGAGAGAGAGTACATGAAAATATATCTATCTATCTAGTAAATGGAAATATATCTATCTATCTATCTAGTAAAGTGTGGAGGACCAGTAGTACCAGATGACCCTACAGATGGAGAGAGTGCATGGAAATATATCTATATATCTAGAAAAGTGTGGAGGTCCAGTAGTACCAGATGACCCTACAGATGGAGAGAGTACATGGAAATATATCTATCTATCTATCTAGTGAAGTGTGGAGGACCAGTAGTGCCAGAGGACCCTACAGATGGAGAGAGTACATGGAAATATATATATCTATCTATCTAGTGAAGTGTGGAGGACCAGTAGTACCAGAGGACCCTACAGTTGGAGAGAGCATATGGAAATATATCTATCTATCTAGTACATGGAAATATATCTATCTATCTATCTATCTAGTAAAGTGTGGAGGACCAGTAGTACCAGAGGACCCTACAGATGGTGAGAGTACATGGAAATATATCTATCTATCTATCTAGTAAAGTGTGGAGGACCAGTAGTACCAGAGGACCCTACAGATGGAGAGAGTACATGGAAATGCTTGGTCTGTTCAACTCCTATTGATACTAATTTTGTTATTCAAATTGTTTCAATCCTTACCAGTCAAATAGGTAAGAAAAAAAAAGAAACCGAAAATGGTGATACTAATGTTATAGAAATAATATAAAGGACTTATTTTGTAGGGGATTGCTTTTTACCCAAAACAGGTTATTAAATTTATTATTAAGTTGTCATAATATTAGTAAAGACTCTTTAGATTTTGACAGAATTATTCTACTAATTCACAAGTGTTTATTATGGAGGTCCATCCCCCCCCCCCCCTCCTATCCTATATTACCCATTACCCAAGAAAAAAGCACAAAAACTGGTATTACTAGTGTAGAACCAATTTATTCAAACCAGATAGACAGACGGTCGTTCAACTTTATATTTTAGATAACAAAAAAGTTACATTTCATTACAGAGAATCCTGATAGAAGATTTGATCCTGTCATATATTTTGAGAAACTGTTGGCGCTCTATTCCAAGGTTTTACATCCAAATCATTTCCTAAACTATCAGGTAATACTTTAAGGAAGATACTTTATGACACCAAAATTACCCCTTGTGTAGATTATAATTATTGGTTGAAAGGTTTAAACATTTCTAGTTTGGAACTAACTAATAAAAATTCGATCAAAGTAACCAAAGTTTTGAGCCAACAAATAAGTTAAAACATAGGTCGGTCACTAGAGTAGGTTACAGTCCAATGTCCCATTTCTACTTGAATCTACACCTAAAACTTTATTTAGATGAAAGAGAAACTGTCAATATTTTATGGAAACATTCCAAATTTCAACTTGAAAACTATGACAAGACCCCTTCTTGATAGAAAAATACAGGTATTAAACTTAAATGCCCAAACAGTCAACCTTTTTGTCGGCTGATATCGGTAAAATGTAATTTTTTCTGGGTATAAACTAAAAATTTAAATTTTTTTAACAAATTGCATTTAATTAAATGGGCTATATATTATTGAACAGTGTTAGCAGCCATAGCACAGCTGCTTTTGCAAAATCTTAAATCAACTCTCATTAATTTCTACTTCCTTAACTAAAGAAGAAATTCCATACTTTCAAAATGTCGTCTTTGACCTTTGAATATTTTGTATGTTTACGTTTCAAAATGTCGTCTTTGACCTTTGAATGTTTTTTCTACTAAAGTCTGTGTTTTACAATCAAACTTTTACTTTTTTTTACTGACATCCATTGTACCTCTTTCTTTTATTTATTTTGTTATTGTTTTGTAGGTGTGTTCAGATGTTATTAGTTTGTCCCAACTGTTGGATCCTGGATATCATAAAATGAGAGAGAAAATTAAAGGTAGGAGTTTCTGTAGCAAATCTATAATTTAGGGAAATTTTTTTACTTTAGTTGACTTTTATAGGTCCCATAGTTAGCCTGAAACGTTATTGTGGAAGAATGATTTTTCTCGGCTGCAATTATTGATTTTTTTGTGATGATTCCCTATAACGATGAGCATGTAGCTGTATATCATCTACTTGGTAAGTAGGTCTGTCGATCATGCTACAAAATATCTATGTATTTTCTATTGATCAATAAAAACCTTTTCTTTATCTAACATTTTTCTTTTGTGCTTCTGTAGTGACAAGACATCAATTTAGGCTAGCTACGCTTCTTCTAACTTCATCATTCTTGATAAGAAGATGATTCATTGATTAAAGTCCCTTAACAAATTATGACGTCATACGATAAAATGACCAATGAGAGGCCAGCACAAATTTTACCATTGGTCAATTACAGTGTATACTGGCCTCTCATTGGCTAGTCTATTGTATGACGTCATAATCTGTTGAGGGACTTTAATCATCTTCTCTCGATAATAGTTATTTTGGATGAATGTTGACTTATTCTATGTAAATATAATTAAAAATGTAAGATATGGTTCCTTTCTAAAATACAAAACTAAAGAAATCCGCCAGTTTATCCTGCTTAACCCATACTATTATATATTCTTGTCCACTACACTTCCATGCTGTTTTTCGGATGTTGTCATCCTTGTTTTTCTTCTGGCACTAATGAATGGGAAATCAAAGCATATTATATTTCAGGAGAATTGAATAAGACCCAGCTAGTAACTGTTAAATCTGATGTGGATAAGGGATACATTCCAAGGTAAATAAATATAATTAATAAGTTTATATTCAGAAATAACACATTCAAGTTCTTTTTTGAAATATTTGTAGAGTTTTATAATCATGCAATAAATGTATATAGATATATAATCCAGATAACTACCTAGATCTTAGTGCTGGGAACCTTTTTCTTTTGCTAACAAATTGTTTTCTGCTCGTGTGTGCTCTACACAGAGTCCACGGGGTGGAGACATACAGATATTTAACCCCTACCCCCTCTATGCTTAAATTTTAATAAATGTAAAACATGTAAACCTATAAAATAGATAGGTATGTCTGTTTTTGGATAAAAAAAATACTATTTGGAAAAAGAATACTTTTTTTTGCTTTATTATAACTTCATAACAAGTTTACAAGTTTCAACAAGAAAAAAAATTTTTAGATAAAATATATTGTTAACAGTTTAACTTTACATCAATAAACTGCATTGCATTGTTTTAATGAGATAGGTATGACATAGTGTAGATAGGTTTTATTAGATTATTGCATTTTATTTTCTTCAATAATTCATTTTATTTTAGAGAAAGATATCAGAAAACATTGATAGAAATGAGAAATCTTCAGCTTGAAAGAGAAAAATTTGCTAATTTGTTTTCAAATTCATAAATAATGTGATTGTCATTTTTATAAATAAATTGTTAAGCCTTTTAAAGTGTTGTTTTTTTTGTGCATAACGTATTCTACAATGCTTTGTTGGCGGATTTCTTTCTTTTTTAATCGAAGCTACTCCATAACCTGGGTAGCTTTATGATAGATGTAATCGTTTTTAAACATATTAAAATTGTTCTATCGATTGCAAACTTGGCAAGATGATTGGTGAATGATAAAACAGACAAAGGAACTTTAAAATAAAAGAATATTATGCTATTATGCTGTCTAAATTGTACTTTTCTGTTACAGAAATCATCCTAAACAGTTTAAGTCGATTTTAACATTCCTTGATTATTGATTAGATCCATCAGTTACAGACGGACTGGAATCATTACATAATTACTTGAACGTTTCACCATATATAAGCCCACTTTAATAAAATGGTCCTTTATATTGCTGGGTTATTTAACGAGTCCACCCCTTTTTCCCCATTCCCTCCCCTCCTACTAATTGAAAGCACTAACCAATAATAGAGGACTAAAGTAACAACCTAAATTGACGACAAAATTTCTCTTATTATATTATCCAAATATCATTATATCCATTCGGATGGGCATTTGGACCGACCTTTAACGTAGAAAAGATTCGATATGAGGAAACAAATATAGTATACGAAACTTTTTGCTCTGAAAATAATGACATTTCAATACTCATAATAAACTATATTTTTTTCAGTACTTGCATAGATAAAAGTATATAGAAATAATAATATAAATATGAATGGCAATATTATTTCTAAATTTGATAAATCCAGAATTATTTACAAAAAAAACATAAGTGAAGTATATCCTTAATTATAGAGTAATTCGTCATTGACCATGAGATCTTTAATTCTCATTTTTAAGTGGGATGTGGACAACCCCTGCCCCCTACCATGCGCGCAACTGCTTTTAAGTGAAGCTTTATAAGTATAGTGGGGTGGTCTTTGGCTATTTGTATGACCTCCTACCCCCCCCCCCCCCCCAAGAGGCTAAGGTTAATAAAAAAAACTAGCTTATAATAAGTTATGATAGGTTAGATTACCGATGCCTTGATCATAGGGGTATAAAATAAAAGGCATAAAAATAAAATAAAAGTCAAAGCCCCGCATATCAAGACCCACGACTAAAATTCAACATTTTTACAACTCAATATTAAATAAGAATTATGCGAAGTATTTTTTCGTCTAGCACCAGTTACTGCGCCCAAAACAACATGAGACTTTAACTTTTTAGATAAATAGAAGGTGGGGTGAAGAAAAATATTTCAGCAGCAACTTTTTGCTACTTTTTGAAGTTTTAATTAATCATGCTCCCTGAAAAATATTTAAAAATCTACAAAAATTTTAAAAGTTTAAATCTAAACCTGCAATGATCTTCTTTTCACCCTACTCTAGCTTTTAAGTAATTAATGATGTAAATAAACCTTATGTTGTCCAATTCACAGCAGTAATTCAGATTACAATATAAATTCTATTGCCGCGTTACTTCTGGACCCAATTATTCTTGTTTATATTAAAACCACACAGTTTAAAAGAAAATATTGTTTCGTTTTATCCTTGAAATTTTGTAAGGCTTGGAACCATGTTGTGGTTAATAAAGATAATTAAAAAGCAGTCTAATCATTTCAAAAAGTACAAAAAAAAAAATTTTAGTTGAAACCTTTTTCTTTGAATTATAATTGTGCTCTTTTGTTATCAATGAAATTCTTTGAAAGAAAAATGTTTGAAAAATTTGCAAAATAATTTGACTCACGCGACACGCAGATTAAAAGTCAACGTATTCATTTTGTGGTGTGGGGTTAGTTTAGCATGGTATAATACAGCAAACGATGAAAAGATGCTCCCCTACTACCATTAAAAAATTATTTAGCATTACTAATAAAGAACCTCATTAATTCCTTTTCCTTTATTTTATTTTCAGTATCCCATACCTCTCATTTGCTTAGATTATTTGTATGATCAGAAGATATGTATTCCCTGATTGGTTCAGTGGTTATTGAGTTTTAAAGCTTCATACATACAGACGGAAGAAATGAAAATTCAAA
The DNA here is from genome assembly GCF_053477335.1 of Acartia tonsa. Lineage (NCBI taxonomy): Eukaryota > Metazoa > Arthropoda > Copepoda > Calanoida > Acartiidae > Acartia > Acartia tonsa. The sequence goes on along the minus strand of NC_137264.1, from coordinate 42,781,418 downwards.
TTTTAAAAGAATCATATTAATTGTTATTTTCTTTTGTACTTTTAAAACATGCTTTTATTCTTGGACTACTGTTTTCCTGTCACCCGTAAATTTTATTCTGGCTTTTTTAGATTTGTGTATTTTAAACCTACCATTCTTAATTTACAAAGAAGCGGGTTAATAAAAGTTTTGTGAAATAGAAGAAAAAGTAATTTTTTAGGATGAAAGCTATTCGAAATGTCTGTCCTTCCTTATGGACAAAATGTAAATTTCCTGGGTACTATTCAGGAGAGGTAGCTCTTTGTATTGAAGATTCTCTTTAAAAAAAAGGTAAATTCTATAATTAACTTGGTCAGTTATGCTTAAAAATACATATGATACATAGAGGTTTCGTGATTTTATATTTTATATATATAATTTATGTTTATGGCCATTAAACATTTGCCCTTAAATTCAAATTTTCCGTTTGTCCATCCATAATTTACAATATTACTTTTGGATGTTGTCATCTTTGTTTCTTTTCTATTGCTTTGTAACTTTTTGAGACACACACACATAAATATACATTACACACAGACACTTAAGTGTAATAAGCATATTGTTAGTATAAACTCGAACACGGTAGAAGTAATATATTTTTATATGTAATTATAATCAATTCACAATATGTGAAGACATATTTACCATGGATTTAAAACGATATACAATGGCCAACAAATTATTGTTTATCTCCAATCATGATGCACAAAAAATCCTTTTCTGTAGATTACAATTAGTGGTTGAAACTTTGGGACACTCAACTTTATGAACCAACTAATAAAAAGTCCCCAAAGTTGTTAAGCCAATGATTAAGAAAATGATATTATAAAACTTTGAGAACTATTGTAATAAACAGCTCAATGTCCCTTTCCTCCCTGCATATTAACATTACAAAAGTCAACTGCAGATATAAATGTGCCAATAAGAAAATATTTTGAATTGGTGTGACGGACATTTCCATGCCAAGGTGTAGCCAGATTCGCTTCTAAAAGATCCAGTAAAGATCTACTAGATTCGCTAAAAAACAAGGATGACAGCATCCATAAAGGCGAAGCACTGAATCGGTAGGACAAACGGACATTAACACTTGTATAGTCTCAGAACTGAATAATCAGAATATAAATGTATAAGAGACGAAGCAAAATGGTAAGTATTTTTTTTTGAAAAACTGCTTGATGTAGGATAATGTTTATGGACATACTTACATTTTTAGGACTTGATTATAAAGTTGCTTTGCTTATAACATTATACTTTGTTGTCCCAGGAATCAATTTACCAAAAATTTCGCTTTTAAAAATATGTACTTCTTCATAACTGTATGAACACCAGCATGGTTAAGTTTTGATCGTATGCCGTTATAAATTTGATGAGTAGGTAGATAGATGGATAAAGTATTTTTTGAGAGGGGGTTGGGGCCCGGGGTAGACTTTTGGGGGCCTATATAGACATAAATTTGGGGGAGTTATGCAAAATTATAATGGGGAAGATCCGCGCATGAGAAAAACTGTTCCTGTAAAGCAACAACTAAAAGATTAAAACGTATTTTCAAAATCAAATAAAAATAACACAAAATTATGTAATATTTAAATTAGGGCATTTTATATAAATATGCCTATCCTTTAACTAACTTAAGCCTAATATATAAAGTAGTAAGATTTGTTGTAAGATTCCATGAGCTCATTGAGTTCTACATTTTAGAGAAGATTAGCCTTTTTACATTTCTTCCTACTCTAGACTAATAAAAAGTAAAATCTAGAAATATAAAATGGAGTAGTTTTTTCTTGTGTATTTTTGTATGAACATTTGTAGAAAGATATTGCACGCGAATTTTTATTACGGAGATGATCCACGATATCCTAATTAATCAAGACATACCACCAGGGATACTATGGGATAAGACAATGGACGATAAGGGTATAGTCCCTTTCGTGGCAACGCACCTTAAGGGGCGATTCTTAGTATTTTTAACTGTAGCTTTTTTTCCTATTTCTAGCCCCTGCGGGGCAAATTACCTAACCCTGTGGAACAATCGTCTGACCCAATATAACCTAACCTAACCTAAAATAACCTATCAAAAGCTATTTGAAAAATACGACGAATCGCTCATTAAGCGGCGTTGCCACGAAAGGTACTATAAATCAATATACATTCCCAATAAAGCTGATCAAAAAATCTCTTTTCTAGATTAAAATTATTGAATGACACTGCTAAACCAACCAATCAAGATATAATAAAAGTAACGAAAGTTTTTTAGCCAACGAATGAGACATCATAATAACAGAACTTTGAGTACCTATGTTATTTTCAGTCCAAAGTCCCCTGCCTTCCTGAATCATATACCACAAAGAGTTAGTACAATGGTTAGACTAACAGAAAAACTAGTTTAGTTATTTTGATATCCACTTCTTGATTAAATAGCAGAGATTCTCTATAAGTTAGTCGTTTGTATTATAAGAAGCATATATGTATATCATTCGTGGTTACAGACCTGTTTAAATTGTAATCTTAATTGTTTGTCTGTATTTCTGGTTGTCCAATAACATCTCGAAAAAGGCTTGTTTTTATTGTTTATAAAGTTAGTGGCATAAATTTAGATTTTGAATTATTTGTACTTAAAAAGTTAGTTTTTTTACCCTTTTTGATGATTCTAATTTATTATTAAAAGACAAGGAGGTATATGGGTAATCATGTTCAAGAGAAGGAGCAACAGTTTCCTTTTGAGGTTAATACGACTCCACATTTTCAGCTAAAAGTTAAAGTTGTAGGGATCTTAGCAGTGTTTTCAGCCGGTCAGCCCTGGTAGATGCAAATTGTAATAATTATTGTATGCTTATTTGTTTGATAAACAATAAAATTAATAACTCAGCATCCGATTATTTTAATAGGAAAAGTGAATAGGAATTATATTCAGGACCTCTAGCCATTTCATACAGCAGCTGATAGAATCAGGTTTCCGGACCTACAGACGGACATTTCTATTAATAAAATAGATTTGCTTCATTCGAAGATTTACAAAGGGGGTTTGAATTGTGTAAAATAAAATGCGTATGAAAATATTGCCCAAAAGCATGACAGTGACTACATAATATGCTTACACACATACTTACATCATATTAATCTTATTCTTAACAAGAACATATGTAATCAATAAGCTTTTATATTTAATAAATGTATTGTTTTAAAAGCTTGTGTTGGTAATTGCCTAAGTATGTGTGCTTCTGAAGGGTGTTTGTGTGTAAAATGTAATCAAATTGCGATATTATATCTTCCATTATATCTTTTATAAACAGCCAATTTGTCGATATGGTATACCAACAGTCTATCAGACAAAGCCCAATGTGACGAAATAAAAATGAGGGATTATCCATCTCTTTTTTTAGGGGTTTTCTTTACCACTTCTCCTCTCCTCTCCCTCATTTTATCACGTCACATGGATCATTTTTGACACAATTTTAACACAGTTTGGGCTTTATCAGTCTATCAGCGACGATCATTTTTAAAAAGCTATATAGTCGACAACATACATTATTGAAATTAAATATCGTAAAATGTCAATGATTAGACAGGGCATACATAAATTAAGCTAAAGTACAGCCCCGATAATGATAAACAAATGTACCCCTTTAATATCTAAAATATTGATTAAAAATTTTTGAGCCAACCTCCCAAAATTTTATTAAAATACCAACAGCAACAAAATATCCAACGAAAAGGATAACGTGGTACTAAAACTTTGTGTGCCAGGTTAGTTTTAGTCCAATGTTCCCTATCGGATGGATTATACAAGATCTTACGTAGTAATATGTACCTTGCAAAATAATTGTGTCATAACTTAGTTGTTGAACCGGAGCTTTATAGAATATGCTGTGCTTTCATAAAACAATGTAAACATCATTTCCTTATTAAAAAGATCTAAAATATTAGGTAATTATCATATTAGTAACAATATGCAATAAGAATTATATTAATATGTCGGATTACTTATTAACAAGTTAACAAAAAGGGTCATGGGTGATATTTTTTCTGAGAGATTCTTCCTTTGAAGTTTCGTCAATGTTCGAAGAAATTAATAATTTAGTATATTTGAGATAGGGATTAATTTAATTTCAATTAACCTATTCTAATTACAATTTAGTTTATAATTGGGAGTCAATGTCTCATGATGTCTAAGTTATCCTTTTTAAATTTTCTTGTTATTGCTTCGCTACTTATGGGCATAGTCATTCTTGTTTGCTATTCTGCTATAAAACATTTTTTCCAGCATTTGTTTAAAATATTGCTTTAGCGCCTGTAGATCAATTTTGCCCACTTACCATGTCTATATTTTTTAACGCGAATTGAAAAAGTCATTGTCCAAAAAGGTTTTGTTGTATTTTGTGTTCTTGAAATTGGTTGTAAACTGCAGTCATTTTTATGTTGTATTATTTACATAAGTCAGCATTGTATTTTGTGATTTCTGCCTTTTCAATTGGACCACTTTCTAAATAACCTCTGAGTGGTGAAGACGACTCCGGCCAACGTTCGCCCAAGAAATAGTCCATCTCATTCTCTTACTTATAGCTACTTTATAACAAGTAACGTCCAGGGATCTTAAGGGATAAGCCAATAGATAATAAATTAAATTACAACCCCTATACTAAAAACAAAATTATCACTATTAAAAAAAAATAGGTGGAAAAGTTATATAAAGTTTTTAAGCTAACCAATGAGAATTTTATCAAAATTAATAAATTAGGCCTGTATGGATCAGATACCTGACTCCAATAAACTTTTAATTTATCATAAAATCCTTCCAATTTTGCGAGCTTCCATATAAATAACAAATTTTAGTGTGCTTTCTCTCATGGAACCTAACAAGATCAGAAACACCCTTCTCCTTATTTAGGATATAAATTAAAAATATTTTTTTATTAATCCCTCAGAAGGGGCTCTAATCCTACGGGGACTATACTTTATACCTTACACTGCGGGTGCTACCTTGCACCTAAGATATTGCACCTCATATAATCTAAAAAAAAAACACATTACTACTTTGGAGAAGGGATGGTTCTGTGTTCTACTATGCACGTTGAGGAAAACTGACAAGTTTACTAGCTGCAATACTGAACAGTAATGTTAAACTACATTTTTGTCTTTACTCTAATTCCTACATACATTTCAGTTAGGACAAGAAACAAGAAATATTCAAATAATTAAATTCTATAATTCAAGTCTAGTAATGGTTAAATAGAATTATCTAAAGAAATGTAAATGTCTATAGTATTTTTTAATATTGAAGCTGCTATTTTATTTACTTTGTCTGTCCGTCTATGGGGGATATGTGATTTTATCGGCTGCTGTTCAACATAGACGGCTGGTTATACTACAGCAGAACCATACATATTTTTTATGACACTGAATAGATACTTTATAGATGTTAGTCTAAATTTTTGTGCTTCACTCCTTATGAATGTATGTTGTCATCCTTGTTTTAGTTTTGAACTATGTTTCAAACCCCCCAACAAACAAATTGTGTATATCCTTATTTTTTGTGGAAAGAAAAACATGAACCACCACTTGTAATCCCTATATGCACAAATCTGAACTTTTACAGCCCACAAACAAGTGCCATTTGGGAGGCAAAAATTTCTCAGTTTTTGCGTTCATAAGTTGTGCAAAAATGTTTGTGTTCAAGCACCTATTTATCACAATTTATCATAGTACTTGTGTGTACAAAATTTATATACATATATATATTATTTTTTATGTGTTATTCTTTTATTGTTGAATTTTTAAATATGTTTAATTTAATGTCTATTTATAGATACAATTAATATGCATAATAAAAATTTCTTTTCAAATTTGTGTGCTACGACCGAAGGCAGTCTTGTATATTTGATTTTTGCAATAATATGGATGCTATAGAAAATTTAAATTCAAAAGCTACGGCATTGCGAATTTATTTAATGATTCAAACATGGGTTTGCGGTATTTTAGCTACTTGTACACTTACTAGCGGCTAAGCCCCTATTAACTAGAAATTTCTAGTGGCACTTTATAAAAAAGAAACAAGGCTAAATTCCGAAGGTAAGACTAAGCAATTTAAACTTTTAATAATACTCTTTGCTTAATTATACGCTGATTTTTTTATATTTATTTAATGTCTTTCAATTTATGTTCATTTGAAGCGACACAATTTGTTTTTAATTATATTATCAAAAAGAATCCTTACATATGTCATCCAATAAGCCTGTCAGCGGCCCTTAGTTGTCCTAATCCTTACTCAAATAAGAAACTTAAAGCCTCTCTCAGTCTAAACCAGTTTCTGACGAAATTACAATCAGCATATTTTCATTTCGGAAGCTTCTGTCGCTTATTGAAGCTGAAGGAAGAAAAAATATTTTAAACCGAAATTACCTGCAGCTAGACCTAAGGTACACTCAGCCGCGCAATCACTCAAATACAAAAATTGCGCGTCGACTTCTGGAAGGTTTGAAGTGTCAAAATTTGTAATAACTGAGAATATGTCACTTATTTAGAAAAACACACTATTATTTTTTTAGACAGACATGAATAATTAGAAAAATTACATTCACACCTTTATATATTCGCCTAAACATTGACTAACCAAGCAACTTTGCAAAATATTTTGCATGATGGGAATAGATAAATCAAAGTTTGCAAGCCCTAAATAAATAAATAAACTAAATCTCGTTTGCGAATAATCAGGTTGGAAGGAGAGGACAATGGACTGTAAATCTCACTGGTACCCAGAATTTTATATAATCTTGACTAGTTGGTACAAATAAGCAGTGTAAAGACTTATATATTTACAAAGTTTGGTTATGTATCTCATATTTGTGGGTGTAAATATATATTTTTATCTATTATGTTATCCCTTAAGATCCCTGCGAATAATGATATATGGATATTTTAGTAGAGATTAATAGATAAAGAAGTGAGTGAATTCAAATCTCAGTCGCAAAAAAGATGGGATTGAGACCCTGTTTTTGGTTATGATGAAATGTCTAAAATACACCTGATTAGTAAAAAAATAATGACTGTGAACTATGGCTCTAAACCCCAATATCACTTTGATGGGTTTCAGGTAGTTTTGAGGGAGTAATTTCCTTATTTGTGACTTCCAGTTAGTAGTTTAACTTTAATAGTCTGTAGAACAAAGTGTTTATCCCTGTAAATCTTAGTTAAAGTTAGAAACATCATTTAAAATAATAATTCGAATGAATTGTAGTCTTGTTTGATAAAATAGGCCCCAAAATTTTAAGTACACAAGACTGGATGTTGCATTGGGGATTCAACAAATGAATATACATTTGTTACATATATTTGAACTATAGGCTGTGCCCCTAGAGGCCTCTATAAGCACTTGGATTACAATTTAGTTTTAATCAAAGGGTCATTTTTGGTAGGAAGGAGAATTTTTTTCTAGGTATGCGATTTATCTTCGGATGGTGGTGCTATTATTCACCAGAATAGTGTAAAACCTTCCCTGTACCTATAATAAGTGTCTGAAAGTTGAATTAATTTAGTTTTAAAATGGTTTGAAAAATATTTTTGTATTTTACACTTTAATAAATAAGTAAATAATTTTTGAAAATACTTGTAAACTCAAGAAAACACAATATTTAATGTACAAAATCATATTCTAATTCAAAAAGCATGTATGTTAAACTAAAAATTTAGTATACTTCCTTACAGTGCCCCTAAACAGGGGCAGGCATTGAAAACTAATTGTAGTAACGGTGCTAGAGTTTGCCAGGGGTACAGGGAAAGGACAATGGGTATTGAAAAAATCATCTCCCAATTTAATATGAATTATATAAAGACTTTTGAAAGTTTTCAGGAAAAAAGGAAATGGTTATGATTGCTTTCCACGGATAGTAAAATGAAAAATTACAAGATTCATTCCAGTTTAGTAAGTCGCGACAAATTTAGAATGACAGTCTATTAATTTCCTTTGGTGCATTTAAAAAAAAAATTAAGGCGACCAATGGAGAATAGAAGTGGTTATGGTAAAGGTAAAAAGAATTTGGGGTGAGGTATTACCCCGTAAAAAGCCCTTAAAATACAGCAAAAGAATTGGGGCACTAAGAGATAGTTTAATTTTCCCTATCTTTACCTTTCTAGAAATCCGTGAAAATATGTTTAGATAGATAGATATTCGTAATTGTTGGGTATTTAGCATGAATTATTGCATGGCAAGGAATAATAGCAACACCACCACCACCAAACCCTAAATACATCAAAATTATAATAATGCAAGATCTATACAAATATGCAGTACTTGTAAACATCACGAAACCTTTCATTTTTTGCTAATTACTGTAACTATCGGCTAAGTCCCTAGCATTTACTATTTTACTATTTACTGTAACTATCGGCTACGTCACTAGCATTTAAGGGGTTTGTATTAAAAAATGCAGAGAGGGGCTATAAAGATGACTTAAAACCATCCCAAGACTGAAATCGAAATTAAAAAGCAAATAAAACATCACAGGGCCTATGTAAAGCTTACCTGAAATATATAACCCAATCGATTCAGTAGTTATTGAGATGCTAAGCTTCAGACAAACGAAATCATACTAACTTACTACAAGCATGATTCCAGTAAAATCTTTGGATCTACTGCAGTTCACGGTAAAATATTGCTGGTAACGAATATTGCCAAAAATTTATGAATTTAAAAGGCTGCTAGCTGCCAAACGGCTGAACGTACAGATCATGCCCGCACACTGTTTTAGGCGGCATAAGAAGGCCTACAAAAAATCTGGAATAGCCATAAATCAATAATGCATAATTATCTCACACTGCAGAGAAATGCGCGAAAAAGGCCTATTTTACGCGTTTTTTCTTTAGTGAAGCTTTCCCTGTGCATCATTGGATCTTGGCTATTCCAGATTATTTGTAGGCCTTCTTATACCGCTTAAAATGGTGTGCGGGTATGATCTGTACGTTCAGCCGTTTGGCAGCTAGCAGCCTTTAAAGTTTATAGATTTTTGGCAATATTCGTTACCAGCAATATTTTACCGTGAACTGCAGTAGATCCAAATCTTTCATAGATTGCATGGAAGTTTGCCTATATACTCCACAGGTTTTTAGAATATTTTCCAAAAGCTCTAGCTATCCTACTTCTCCAATAGTCTAAAATTCAAAATTTGCTTTTAATGTGGATTGTAAAGTTACCCCCACCCCCCTTCCTTTATTTTTAAAAGTATAAAATCTTCATGTTAGAAATGAATAATGCGTGTTTTTTTTACTTTTAGAAAGTATTGATTAATTATCTTATTAAATCATCGTTAAAAGGTACATCATCTTTTTAAAATTATTTAAAGCGTCCAATTGTATGCGTGTGTTTTTTAAACGAAATGTGTCAACAATAAAATATTTTTGTGAAAACTAATTTTAGGCTTTTACTTTAACCTATTACTTATAGACAGAAATTCCCACTCCCCATTTTTTTATTTAGAAACATATTTCTAAACAACTATCCTTACCTGAAGTAGCCCTAAAAAAGTTTTTTGTTTACAAAAAAATATTTGCGGTCCAAGTACAATATAAGTGAAGATTCCAGAAACAGCAGTAATAGAGGCGATGAAACTAAAAGTATTAAAAAAATAAAAATAGAAAACATCAGGTTCCCTTTAAGTACACATTTTTTCTTTAAATTTCATTAAAAATGCAATTTATCCCATCAAAAAGATTCATTAGGTTTTTATAAACCCAGGAATATATTTGCAGTGTGTATCTTTATTTTTTAATTCGCCCCCCTCAAAAAAAGTTTTACTTAAATTAATGAAAGCTTATTTGAAGGATTTTTAAAATATTTTTTTTGCAATTAAACATGATTTTAAATTTAAAACCTCTAACACCTAGTTTCGAAATATTGTTATAAATGATCTTTTACATCTAATAAACCCGCCAGTTTGACCATTTTTTTAAAAATAAGTGTACATATATGTTATAGATTGCATTTAGGGATAGAGAAAGATATTCAACGTTTTTAATATATTCGTTTTTCAAATGTTCTAACGCGTTTAATTTTGCAATAAAAATTAGATATCATTTAAATAGGATAATATAAGCTGCCCTTTTTAATAATCGCGAACAGGCAGATTTGTTTGCTACAAAGCCCTGATTATTCTTCACGCAAAATTAATTATACAAATGATTAAAATAGCAAAATACTTATTCACGCTCTTGATGGCATGTGAAAGCCTATGAATAATCTAATAAAATTATAATCTAATAAAATTGCACAACAAGAAAAAAGATATTCAAATTGGCAGACTTTTTGCTACGCAGCTTGTGGACATAATTGTCTGTTTTCAAGAACATAAATGACTGAAATGCATAAAAGACGTAAGGATATACGGATTAAAGAAAAGCTTTACTTTTTAGCTTATAAATCAAACAAGGATAAGTATATCCAATATTAACACAGCTATAAAACTCACAAAATGTTTTTAATCAATAACTTGATATTATTTTCGCTATTTGCTTTTTAAATTCTTTGAAATCCGCAAAGAAAAATGAAAAAAATCTTTTCGGACACTTTAAAGGAAGGACATACCTTAAATAATCTACCAAAAATTTGTACAGCCTATATAGATATTCCTCTACCCATGATTTTAAAATATTTGATGATATAATGTTTCTATAATGTATCCCATCATAGCCTTGTTTTAACCTTTTAATCATAACTTAATTTCCTTGCGCATGAACATATTTTAAAACAAGGATGACAACATCCATAAAAGCGAAGCTCTGAAATGGTGGGACAAACGAACATTAACACATGTAGAGCGTAAGAACGGAATAAACTGAATATTAATGCATATGTCTGTCTATACAAAATTGTAAGTAAATTTGTTGCAAAATTAATTAAATACATTTTACTGTTTAAGGACATACTGATGTTTTTAGGACTTGATTATAGAGATGCTTTGCTGATAACAGTATATCTTGTTAGAATAGAAATCATTAATAAAAAAATCAGATGTTGTCAAAAAAAGTAAAAAATCAGCATGTTTAAAATGGACGTACGACTTTCTGGTAACGATTATAGAGTTGCGACGCTTTCTAAGTCGTACCTAACTGTTACAGGAATCAGCATGCAAAGTTTGAAATCGATAGGACAATTAAAACCTGTTTAAATTAACGAAAAGAGCTATCTGTAACATACGGACGTAGGGACGGATGGACCAACCCTAATTATATAAAAGCTACGCTTTTAATAATTGAATGTCAGACCTTCTCTATTTTTATGGCATACTTATTAATAAACACTGGACTAATAATACTGGTATGATTATTTATGTAACATGTTAGAAGGCATTCTAATTCTATAATCATTTTCGGAATGTATGTCCATCTACAACATATAAATAAAGAATGATTTTCACGTTTAATTGTTATTTATATTATCGCAGACAACTTCTTTTTAATCTAAGAAATGTATATTTAACTATCAGTTTAAGAAAAATATCAATAAATATATTTGTTAGAGTGAATACCTAACTTTGATAATATTGAAAACGCATGCTATAAGCTATCCCGTTTAATGATTAAATAATAATTACCTAATCTGTTCCTCACTTACATGGATAGTTTTAATTTTTTGTTCAGCAAGGATGATTTTTACAATAAATAGCATTCTGTAAAGAAACATTAACTATTCAAGATTTAGCATTGTTTTTTTAATGAACACGGTGTACATCAAACCAAATCTGCAAATAAAATGCATGATTACGCGCCAAAACGTTGTTTGCATGATCTTTATCTGGAAGCTCTTGCTGTGCAAGGTAATGATTTACACCTGTTTTTGGACCAAGGCATTTCCACTACTCTGAAATTACAAGAGAAAAAAAACATTTCAATATCTTTCGTCATTAAAAAATGTGGTGTTTGGCCAATATTTAAACCCATCACCTACAGGCAAATGAATGTTCGCTATGTGCCACAGTCGCGGTAAATAGCTAGTAAATATGATCTTTATTGATCTCTCCATCCCTGACAAATAAAGAGAAGTGTGACATATTTTATATCAGAGACTACGCGTCCCTAACCCTGGCCCCGTTTATTCAAATATTACAAACATTATTATAAAATTACAGTAGAAGGGGTGCTGCAAAGAAAACAAATTTTAAAAATAGGTAGTATTGAATACTGAGGTATAAATTTGATTCACCAGTTAATATCTGAATCCATACGTCCACTTTTAGTATTTTGAAATATTTGTGTCAAGTCAAAGAGGTTTTTTCTTTAAAATCAAAACAGTGATGCCAACATGCAAATGAAGGAGGCTTAAGAAATCATAGATGTATAAACAGTCGAAGTTAGTAAAAGAGCATAGGATCAATTTTCATAAAAAAAAACAGCAATAATATGCGACGGACGGACAAACAGAAAATGTAAATTACATAGTAGCTTTGTTATTTAATTTTTGTAGGACATTTCTATGATATAACATCCTTACTTTGATGTGTACTATCACTCCACAACACCTTCATAACAGGGACAAAAAGATTGGTAAACTTGATATAAGATTGGTCTGGGGTCAGGAATAAAGAAGATGTAACGCTCCTACAACCATTAAACCATTTACTTAGTTTTAGTTTAAGAACAGTATTTTATACTATTAATGAAAGCACTTGGGTTCCTTAGAGCCACAAAGAGCTAGTGTATTGTTGTGTCTGTGCCTTAGTAAAACATTTTGGGGAAATAAGATTTTCTCAGCTTCTATCTAAGATAGAATGCTGATTTTTTAAAAGATTCTCCTTCCCAAAAAGCATCCACTTTACATCAATTTTAGAACATTGTAAAATCAAAACAAAAAATATATTTATCTTAATAACATATTGTCGAGTATTTTTCAAAGCCATTTTATTTATCACTTTACCCTTAATAACACCTTAGCACTGATGTTACAAACAATTATTATGTTATACACCGTAATTTTCAGGACAGCATCCATACATTGCATCAGGGCTCGGCAGTAGTGCCACCTGATGTTATGCACTATAATTTTCAGGGCAGCATCCATAAATTGCACCAGGGCTCGGCAGTAGTGCCACCTGATGTTATACACCGTAATTTTCAGGACAGCATCCATACATAGCACCAGGGCTCGGCAATAGTGTCACCTGATTTTATACACCGTAAGTTTAAGGACATCATTCATACATTGCACCAGGGCTCAGCAGTAGTGCCACCTGATGATATACACCGTAATTTTCAGGGCAGCATCCATACATTGCACCAGGGCTCGGCAGTAGTGCCACCTGATGTTATACACCGTAATTTTCAGGGCAGCATCCATACATTGCACCAGGGCTCGGCAGTAGTGCCCCCTAATAATATACACCGTAATTTTCAGGGCAGCCACCATACATTACATCAGGGCTCAGCAGTAGTGCCACCTGATCTTATACACCGTAATTTCCAGGGCAACATCCATACATAGCACCAGGGCTCGGCAATAGGGTCACCTGATTTTATACACCGTAAGTTTAAGGGCATCATCCATACATTGCACCAGGGCTCAGCAGTAGTGCCACCTGATGATATACACCGTAATTTTGAGGGCAGCATCCATACATTGCACCAGGGCTCGGCAGTAGTGCCACCTGATGTTATACACCGTAATTTTCAGGGCAGCATCAATACATTGCACCAGGGCTCGGCAGTAGTGCCCCTAATGGTATACACCGTAATTTTCAGGGCAGCCACCATACATTACATCAGGGCTCGGCAATAGTGCCACCTGATGGTATACACCGTAATTTTCAGGGCAGCATCCACACATTGCACCAGGGCTCGGCAGTAGTGCCACCTGATGGTATACACCGTAATTTTCAGGGCAGCATCCATACATTACATCATGGCTCGGCAGTAGTGTCACCTGATGTTATACACCGTAATTTTCAGGGCAGCATCATACATTGCATAAGGGCACGGCATTAGAGCCACCTGATGTTATACACCGTAATTTTCAGGGCAGCATCCATACATTGCACCAGGGCTCGGCAGTAGTGCCACCTGATGATATACACCGTAATTTTCAGGACAGCATCCATACATTGCACCAGGGCTCGGCAGTAGTGCCACCTGATGTTATACACCGTGATTTTCAGGGCAGCATCCATACATTGCATCAGGGCTCGGCAGTAGTGCCACCTGGTGTTATGCACCGTGATTTTCAGGGCAGCATCCATATATTGCACCAGGGCTCGGCAGTAGTGCCACATGGTGCACGGCACTATCTGCTTTGTGGTGGTTATGAAAGATTTTAAAAACTGAAAGCTACACAATCTAGGGACTCTGCTTTAAAAGGGGTGGGGAGTGTGCAAAAAATAGCTAAAAAGTATTCAAAGACTTAAATTAAAAAAGCAAAAGACTAAAATAATCCCTAACCGATGATGAAGAAAGACAACAGTGAAGAATTGTATGTACGACAAACAGACAAAAATTTAACGGCTATCTTAAACAGGGGTCAAGAAAATTACGATATCTTAAATATTTCAGTTCATTTCGAATCATAGAGTAGCTTCAGAAACAAAAATGACTGTCTTTTTAAAAATTATCTAAAATTTTATATGATTAGCTTAGCTTTGACAGCTGTTTTTTTTAAATCACATGAAAAACATCAAAACAGCAGTCCTTTCAGATAATGCAAAGTAAATAAATAATTAATAATAGTTATTTTTGCATCGTATTATAAACGGCTTTCCGCGGATATAGAATGTACAATTATAAGATTAAAACCAGTTTTTTAGCCCAGGGGTGCCGAAGGCGCGGGCTTAAAAAACTGGTTTAAATCTTATGATTGTACATTTTTATATTCGTAGAAAGCCGTTTATAATACGATGCTAGACATAGTTTTTTCGTATGGATGAGAACCGGTTCCTATCCACCGGATTCGAATGAATACGAGAAAAATAAAATTATAAAAAATAGTCATAATAAAACTTCAAAGGGGATGTCAAATTTTATGTCCCACCCTGTATGTATTGACATTGAAACATGTATGTCAATCTCGTGCCGGGAAATTGGCGAGTTCTGAATCAAACTTGTCCCCCCAGACAATAATAAGTGTCGCACACCTTCACAGAGAATAGATAGACTGACGGACCACCAGACAGACATGCTGATAGACATTTTAAGAAACACACACATAAATTGTAACATCAATAGTGTCAACTTTTAACCTTACAATTTTAATAAAAGTTCAGAAATCTCTAGAAGCGGGGCTACTCTGTAACTTGAGTAAACATGTACATAGAAACCCTCTCTAACTCCTCGATATTTAATTTTTTCGTGAGAAAAGAGCTTAAATGTACGGTAGGAAATGCAGAGCCTTAATCGGATCAGCAGTTACCGAGATCTTATGCTTCAGACAGACAGACCTCATTTTACTTCATATGATAGCTACAAAAAAAGTCCCGAATGTGTTTAAAACCCAAATTTATGTCGCTTTGCCAAGATTTTTGGGTATTAGGAAATATATTTTGTCTAAAAATGACTTATTTCTTTACACCCATTGGTTTTAAATGGTGCCGTATTACGAAAAAACCTTGTTTTGTTATTTTTTAAGGTCTTTTAAACTCACAAAATTATGAACATTGCAAATTATTCCGAGCTTGTTTGTCATAGAGGACTTTGGAACAAAAAATATACTGGTGCCCAAAGTTTTATTCAAAACTTTGGGTAGAATAAAACTTTGGGTACTTTTGATTGGTTAGTTTTATACAAGTGGTGTCCAAACTTTTAAAACAATAAGTTTTGTCTACAGATGTGGTAGCTATGTTTATCGCCATTGGGCATGTACGCTAATTTAACGTCCATTCTTGCAATATAAAACAATCCTAACAATAAGATAAGACTCTAACCATATTTCTTTGAATGCAATAAATATATTTATAGATTTAGTTGGTAAATTGAACATGAAAATAAATGATTTCCGCTCAAAATTGTGGATAGCATGAAAATTTCTCATTGCGATTACACGTTATCTATGCTTTAGGTATATAGGAACATAAAAGAATTCCCTTAAAATTATGGTTTATCTTAAATTCTTAACTACATAACAATATCATATTCTTAAACTAACCATTTGTAAAATTATCTTGTCAATTTAATCCAAAATCTATGTAATCTTACTTTTAATCCTTCTTGCACATTGTTTCAAAAATTGAAATAGATATTTAAAATGTATTAATGTAATTTGCAATTTGAATAATACATATTTCTAAATGCAACGCTCTTCTATAATTAGGCTGGGTCCGTCCGTAACTAATAGCATGTTAAATTTGTCCTACATATTTGGTGATTCCAATAATAGTTAGGTACAATTTCGAAAGCGTAGAACTTTATAATCGTTACCAGAATGTCTGTAGGACATGTTGATTTTCCTTTTTTTTATAACATTTTTTCTTATAGGATATAATTATTCTATTTAACTGAGTTTCTGAATACTGACTACTAGGCGAAAGAGCACAATGTTTTAGGCGAAGTATCTCTATAATCAAGTCATAAAAATATCAACATGTCCTGTTTAAGTAGTTTTTCAACAAATTTACTTAAAATGAGATATTTCGGTTATTTAATAGCCAAAGAAAAAAAATCCGCCATTTTTATTGCTTAGAATTAAACCAGCTGGATATGGGCTGAATTAACTTTAGTTGCATTTTCCCTTATACATCCTTGATTGGCACACAAACACCCACACACAAAGTCAAGCACCACACACACAACTCACATACACACACACACATATTCACACACAAAGTCAAGCACAACACACACACACTGCACATTGCAACACTCACACACCCGTACTACTCAAATATATATTTGTAGAATTGATCAAAGGAAATCAGAATTTTTACATCAAGGTTCATGCGCCAGGAAAAAGTGAAAGACACGCACACACGTAGTATGGGTTGAGGGATTGATGATTGAGTCACAAAAATGATAAATTATGAATTCAATATACAATATCTTTAAATGATGTAGAATAGAAAAGATTTTTAAATTAAATTTTGACAAAAAATCGGAAGCAGCTAATAGTGCCTAATACAAAATGACGCCATACAATACAAATGACCATTGACAGGCAAGTATACATTAAAATTTACTAATATTAAATGTATACTGGCCCATTATTGGTCATTTGTATTGTATGGCGTCATTTTTTATTAGGCACTATAAGCGCTTTCGAAATCGTTTCCTATTAAAACAGAGAAGTTAGATGGTTATCTATACGATTGTATATCCTTTGTCTGTCCGTCTGTCTGTTCATGTGTCTATCTGTTTGTCGTTTGTTGTCCATTTATTTGTCTTTCTGTCTGTCTCGCTTAATAATTTGCTTTTCGTAGAAGCTTGTAGTTATTAATATTTCCCTATATCTCTGGAATTCCACAAACAGACAAAACTCCTGCACACAAATAAATGTTGTTTGGAGTCATATAAGATGCTTTAACAACACTCTTATTTCCCTGTCATAAAAAGTTAAATATTAAGATTATATAAACAATAAATGTGTATAACAGAAACAGAGTATTATTGGTTTATTGCATTACTAGTGGGGGGAATTTTTTTTTGGGGGGGGGTGCCCCCCCTCATTTTTTCTTTTAGATAAAAAAAAATTTAAAAAAAATTTGGGGGGGGTGAATTTATTTCTAGGGGCGATTTCTCTTGAAAGGGTGGTGGTACCCTCCCCTAAAATAATTATAAACCTTCCCAGGACCTTTGAAAAGCTACCCTTTTAAGGAGAACCCGATCGGTTCAGCGGTTAGCGAGATCCTTCGGTACAACTACGGACACACAGACACACAAACACACAAACAGACATCCTGTTACTTAAGTATAATTGAGGCCTGTTAGACTTGTCTTAAACCAATATAAACTTGGTATGCTAATTTCTATTATAATTAGGTATAATTTAGAAAGTGTATTATTTCTATGAGCATGAACTAAATGTCCGTATGTCCATTTTTGACATGATTAATTTTTGGCTTTTTTGAAGGTATTACTGTACTTCCAGAACGATAGAAGTATATTTTTTAAGCAAAGCATCTATATCATTAAGTCTTAAAATGTAGGTATGTCCCGTGTATTCAAGTGATTAAATGCTCTGTTATTCTTTTATGGATGTTGTCATCCTTGTTTTACTCTCGAATCTAGATGATATTTAAAATAAAAATATCAAAGGAAAGAATTATCGGAAAATATGTGAGGAAGTTTCTTTGAATATCCTACAAATCTTACAAGATCTGCATATCTGCAATTTTTACACCTTTCCTGTTTTCGTTGAAAGGCCTTGGACTTTTTTTTAAAACTGCAAATGTATCATTTTTATTTTATATGATTTGCAGATCTAGGTTGTTTTTGTCTGACAGTAGGTGCTTTTTTATTTAAAACAAACTGATTATACAATTTTAAAATGTGTTTCTTTTTTAATGGAGGGGATACTAGACTGTAAAATAATCTGGTACTTAAGGTTTTCTTGTTCGTTGGCTTAAAAACTTTGGATACTTTTATAAAATATTGATTGGCTGGTTTAATTAGACTTGCGATGTTAAAACTTTATAGCTATATTTTAATCTACATAATAGGCAATTTTGTCTATCATAATTGGGCAGTTGCACGTACATAAATTTGTATTCATTGTCATATCTCGTAAGATTTCTGGTTATTAGTCATTATTAGAAGAGAACCTTTTTTTTCATCCAGATAATTTCAAACCAAAAAGCAAATTCTGGCGTTGGAGTAATAATAAAAATCAAGTTTGTTCATCAAATTGTTCTTCATTAAAGCATTTTTAGATGAATTAATGGGTAAAAAATTCATGAGCTTCGCTCTCATACATGTTGTTAATCTTGTTTTAAAATAAGTATTTTTTTAAAAATATTTTTAATATTATTACTTTAACATTTTTTAATATTAATTTGTATATTATGATAAGAAAGAATTTAAATTTCCGATATATCTGAAGGAGACGACACAATATTGAACAATTTTGACAGTTAATCTAAAAAAAACTGTTAACAATTTGATACTTATTATTTAGAAATAAAAACAAGAACGAAACTACCTTAAATGTGAAACCGAACAACCAAGTCAATCTATAAACAAAAATACAGTATTAAAATTCCTATTGGGTGTATTATTTTTTAAATTTGCTTATAACTTTAAGTTAAATCGTCTAAATCATAAATATTGGTATGATATATTAATAGAATTTTGGACGTACGACATTCTGAACTTGTATTTGTAGAATTTATAATTATAGCAGTCCGTTATTTGTACGAATAACCTTAAATGTAGAAAAGTTTGTTTTTTATAATAGATTCATTACCCTAGATGGGCTATAAGACAAAATAATCCGTCAAATTGAAAAAAGAAATTTCTAGCAGATGAAATATTTGTTTATATTTAATTATTAACATATGACTCATTCCTATAATACTCGAGCGAAAAAATCTAACTTTATTCTAAGAAATTCAAAATACTGATTAAGGATCTAGTTTATTATATATTTATTGTTATCATAAATAATAATAAGTTTTGTTTGAAATGCTTCTTGACTGATAAATTAACTGTGAATGTAATAATATAGGAATTCTCAAAAAAGGTGTGTAAACACTTCCGCAATCCTATGTATAAAAAAGTAAGGTTTTTCTGTCTGAACCTATCTCAATAACTACTGAATCGATTGAGTTCTTCATCTTAGAGAGGCTTCAGATAGGTCTAGACATTTCTATAGGCTATTTTATTTTCATATTTAAGTCTTTGGATGGTATTAGGCAATTATTCCCATCTTCCAGTCCATTCGAATACTGGGCCACTAGATGATAGGTGCGCAGCTAATAGTCACATATAATTCATTACTTGAAAGATAGAGACTTCGCCACTTATATAAAAGCTCAATACCATCCCATAACCGAAATAAAAATAGCCGTATACCATTCTAAAACCTAAACTTGTAAAAATTCCTAAACAGTTCAGTGGTTAACGAGATCTGAATTGACACACCAAAAAAGTCTTACTACTTTATATAATCGAATAATCTTGATGTTATTTATTATTTGCATGTTGATTTCGCAGAAAGTATTGAACACCCACAAAATATGACATAAATATAGAATAGATCCTTTATAGTTTTCAAACAATTAGATTTTGGGATTATATGGAAAACTGTTATTTTACATCCTTTTCAGTAGCGGAGCTACTCTACAACTAAGATTAGTAATTGGGTTGGTAAATAAATTTGATTTATGAAAATCAGTCTAGAATCAATAAAAAAAATAATAGTAGGAAAATCATATGTTACCTTAAATCTCTTTAACGGCTAAATAGTTTGGTCTTGGGTTTCTAAAGATTATCTGTATTTATTTAGGGCATGTTTTAAGTTATTTTAATTATATAAATGCTACAAAAAAAAAATACCGGGCAATCGTACTACCCCTGGTTTCCTTATGGAAAATCAATGTGGGAGAGAACGTTCAACTGTAAATAACACTCATACCCGAAGTTTTATAACCACGATGTATTAAAAAGCTGTATTGAATTTTGATTTGTTTTGCTCCAAACTAGTAGTATCCACACATGATTTTAAGACGACGAAGAAAGTCCCTCAATGACTTTATAAAAAATGAGGGATGAGGAGAGGAGGAGTGGGAAAGAAAAACCCTAAAAAAAGAGATGTATAATCCCTCGTTTTTATGACGTAACATGCTGATTTTTAGGTCGACTTTCTTCATCTTTGATTTTAATCTACAGAAGAAGTAATTTTTACATATATATCAATTTAATTCTATTGTCTTATCCCTTAAGATCCCTAAAGAATATGCATATAAAGATATGAAGTATTCTTCAGCAATTGTGACTGTGTAGAATTATAGAATCATTATCCTATCAACACCTTTACACATTTTTACACATTTTGTAGATAGATCATACAAGACATTCAACTCTGCATATATATTCTTTTTAAATTACAAAATAGAAACTTGTACTGTGATTCATGTGGCGAAAAAGTATAAAATGTTCTGTTAATCTTAAGCTGTATGGATACTCAGTTTTGAAATGATTGAATTAATAAAAGAAGAAGATGATTAAAGTTCCTCCACAGATTATGACGTCTTACGATAGAATAACCAATGAGAGGCCAGCATAAATTTTACCATTGGTCAATTACAGTGTATACTGGCCTCTCATTAGCTATTCTATCGTATGACGTCATAATCTGTGGGGGGACTTAAATCATCTTCCATAAAGAATGTATGTCTACCAGATGCGTCCACTAGCTTATAAATGCTTCTTATTCAATGGGGGAGGGAGGATTGAAAAAAAACCTCACAAGACTGAATTTACAAAATTAACATATCCTAAAAACATACCGATACCTTTTGTAAAGCTTCCCTTTTAAAATAGATAGCACAACTGGCACATTGATTAACGAACAAATAAGAAAACTGAATTACTTTATATAATAGAAATGCTTGCAAGAACAATTTTGTCCGAGGGTAGCGAACTCTTACAGAGACCATAATCCTTATGACATATTATTGATAATGTAAGTACTAGATAAAGAGTAGCTGCGTTTTACCTATTATATAAAGTAGTAAGCGTTTTTTTTCTGTCCCGAAGGATCTCGCAAACTGCTGAACCAATATTGTTCTCCATTACAGTGAAGCTTCTCATAGGTCCTGGGAAGGTTTTAAACTATTTTGGGGAGGGTGTCTACACCCTCCTCCCCTCCAAAAAATATTTTTTTACTCTTTTGAAACTCAAATTTAAAAGGGGATGAGGTTGACTTTCCCCCTCCTACCTTAAGTGCCCCTAGAGGCTTCTAGTGTAAATATATAATATTTACAGCTTTCCTTATGCTACTTGCTTAATATTAAATCATTCAGGAGTCAATAACAAAAGAAAAATTATCCAATTTGAAATTTTTTCGATGTTTATAAGTTCAAAGCTCGGACTAAAACCTTATCAAAACCAACAACAATAAAATTGGTTCCTACTTCTTCAGGTGCGTCACATGAATAGTTAGAGTCAGGCAAATGCATTGGCCAAAATACAGGCAAAAGTCATTACCATTTTGGATTTATAGTAAAAAGTTTAAATTTTTAAGATTTTGTTTAAAGATACACCAATACAAGACCTCATGATGTATCTCAGTCTCTAGAGGTTATCCAGATTCCAGGTTAAGAAGAAACGGGTATTTCGTGGCAATGCCCATTAAGGAGCGATATCACAGTAGCTTTTCTCATATTTCTAGCCTCTGCGGGGTCAATTGCCTAACCATGCGGGGCAATCACCTAACCCAATATAACCTAACCTAATCTGAAATAACCTATTAAAAGCCATTTTAAAAATACGACGAATCGCCCCTTAAGGGACGTTGCCACGAAAAGGACTATTCCCGAAGAAACATCTTTTTATGTCATTAAGCATTCATAGCAGCATAAGGATTTATTCATTTGAAAGATATGTTAAACTAAAAAAGGATATATTTTAAGTTTTTGAAATGATTTATCACAAATAAGCAACAGAGTAACCATTAACCTTTATAACAATATAGCACATCATCTACATGTTGTCTTTATTTGTTTTAAATTCCATATTTTGTAATTAATGATACGCGTATTAATGGTTGTTTTATTCAAACACTATCACGAATAAATGGGATTATGGATCCGTGGATTTTTAAAAATAAATCATTCTTGAGATTTTTTGCTCCTATCGTTTATTCTATTCTAAGAGTCAAAAAAAATCTTTGTTAATTTTTTTTTGTCTATAAAGTAGAAGGTTTTTCTTTGTCTGAAGATTAAGACATCATTAACTTCTAAACCAATTGAGTTATCTATTTTATTTTTGAAAGCCCTTTTCGTTGATTTAAACAGGTTGGAATTGTCCTATCGATTCCAAACTTTGCATGATGATTCCTGTAGTAGTTAGGTACAATTTAGAAAGCGTAGCAACTCTATAATCAATACCAGAATGTCCGTACGTCCATTTGAGAGTCGATTTTTAATTTTTTTGACAACAAATTTTGTATGTTAAAGTTATCCGATTCTTCTGATTCAACCTACAATGTTATAGGCAAAGCATCTCTATAAACAAGTTCCAAAAATGTAAATATGTCCTTAAACAGTAACGTCTATTTATGCAGTTTTGCAACAAATTTACTTACAATATTGTTTGTACTGATGCATTTAATATTCTGCTAATTCAATTCTGACAATCTACAAGTGTTAATGTTCGTTTGTCCTTCCGTTTCAGAGCTTCTCTTTTATGTTTGTTGTCATCCTTGTTAAGTAAGCTTTACATAGATCCTGTGTTGATTTTAGGATATTATGTTATCAGATTTTGGGATAGTTTTAAGCTATTTCCTAACCACTCTCTGCCCCTTCGAATACAAAGCCGCTAGATACTAGGGGAGTATATGTGGTATGCGGCAGCTCTGGACCATGCAGAAACCAAGACATTATAGTGATGCTACGCACCCAGTTAAATCCTGTTATTCTACAATTATGAAGCCACCCGAAAAGATGTCAGATAACGGTACTGATTTTATCCCTCAGTTGTCCTACAAATGGAGGGAGGGGTGTTAACCCTCCCTCTCCCATCTTAAGCACCGGAACCTTCCCCTTCAACCACCAAGTTATCAGCACCACCTCAACCCTGAGGATAAAGGATCTAAACCTGCCCCCACACAGACTGTTGTTGTCACAAGTAATCATCAAACCTTCCCTCTTTAGTACCCAGACCTACCACTCAACCCCTCTATGCTTATCTACCTATTGTGCTGCTCCATGGGCTATCCTGCCTGCCCCAGACAGGGATAGCCATCTACCTAACCATTGCAATTATCTATGTTTTACTGTATGATTTATCTTTAACCATCTTTATTCCTAATCCATATGTATTTATATTATGGTTAACTGTATTCTTAATCCCCCCCCACCCTTTCCAGGGATGGGGAATCATGATTGCCCAAACTGACTATTGTATATGTATTATAATGCTTTTATGTTATGATCATTTATTCCTATCCATGTAGTTATTGTTTGTTGTATATAACTTTAGTATCCTTTACACCTTCAATAAAGTGACAACTGAAATAGATGTTGATTCTTGTCTAGTGAATGCTAGAGAAGCGTAGCTTCTCTATAGTAAGGTGTCCACGTCTGTTCACACTGCCGTAGTCTTTATTCGAACTCTGGTGTCTGCCATTTACCCTAGGCAGATACCACAACTTTGGTGACAGCTGTGTGAGATTACGGCGAACCACAAGTGTAGAGCAGACGCGCATCTGAGGCTAAGGTACTCCCAGCAGTGAATCTGGCAAAACTGACGCAAGCAACCTGAATTACCCACCCTGGACAGCAAAGTTTAACTCTGCATCCGGCAGTTGTGGAAGCGAGACAGCGAAATTTGATGAATAACCGCGAGCAGCGCTGATATCTAACGGAGAATTGAGCGCCAAAAGGGCTGAAACAGGCCTGCGGACCGGCTGAAACAAGCCAAATAAGTGTAAACGGCTGAAAATAGGCCAATTTTACTGCAAGAGATAGCAGGATCCGAACCAGTGGCGCTAGCAGGACGGGACATTCCCTGCCGCCATCAGCTGGATTTGGATAAGCGGCGCTAGCAGGACGGGACATTCCCTGCCGCCGATAGGCTGAAACACGCCACATAGCTGCAAGCGGCGCTAGCAGGACAGGACATTCCCTGCCGCCGATAGGCTGAAACATGCCACATAGCTGCAAGCTGCGAGCTAACATACGAGTGTAGTGCACCAGAACAGAGAAAAACTACGTCAACCCCGAGTATCCTGAGAGGCTACAACGCAGCCACCCATCTAGAAAACAGATATTATATCACATTTTCAGGGATTACCACCCTAGTGTGATGGCCAAACAATAGATTTATGAGCAAAGCTTGGCAAACAAATTGTTGTGTTGTGATAAATCTAAGAATAGAACAGGCTTGGATTATTGTGTATTGTGATAACAGCTAAAAATAGAACAGAGTTGGTAAACAAATCTGTTATGCAATTGTGATAAGGACAGAAATAGAAGCTAGATGTAACATAATAAAGACCCTGATATACAATCAAAACAATCTCAAGCCCACAGCACAACAACAACAATACACCCCTTATTCCAAGGGAAGGGGAGGGGCCCCTCTCCATTGAAGGCAAATACAATCAGGGTGATATAATAGATAAACCTAGGATTAAGAAGAAAAGGCCCTATTACACCAGCACACAGTTACCCCCCTCCCTCACAGGGGGAACGGACGGAGTTACCCCCGTCCCCTCACGCGCTTCCCCCTTCCTACCCACACTAGACTAAGTCCGTCTGTAGTGTGGGGCTAGCGATCGGACACACAGAGCGCCATTCACGGATAGCGCAACAGAGTGCGGAAAATATCATAAATCCAACGGACGAAGCGGACCAATGAGAGAGCGAGTTGAGGGGTGAGAGCGCGTTTTCCCCGTGTGCGCGGATTTGACGGCGCGGACGCGCGTTACAAGGACAGGAGATTCCACGCACACACACACACACACACACCCACACAGGAGAGGGGCCATTCTATAGCATACATCAGAGATATTTTTTTAGGAGAAAAACTTGCAAGCTCCTCCCTCCCTGTCTACAGTGTGATAAGGAAAACTAAACCAGTTCCTTAAACCCGCTCAGACCCTCAACATCTTCCTAGCCTGCCAACCCTACTTCAAAGCTGAATGGTTAGTGAAACAAATATATGTATATATAAATACCCAAGTGATAAATGAGGTTGTTTTTTTGTTGTATCATGGGTACAAGTAAGTGAATACTAACCTCACCAAACAACACTGGAAACTGATATGGTAACTGAACGAAAGTACGCCCACCCTGTGGACATAGCCTGACTTGCTGCCCCACACTGGGCAGTGGTGGTGTGTACCTGGACCATCGACCTTCATAGCTGTGAACTATATACAGAGGAAGCGTGATTTTTTTTGAAGCAAGGAGGAAAAGCTAGCTAGCTCTGGGGATATTCCTATACACGTATATATATATATATGGGCGTGTAGCCATGTATATATATAGGTAACCTACCTATCCATATATCCACTAGCGGATACGCTCCTAGAGACATCTGTGATACCTAACATATTCCCTGTTACCTTTAAGCTAAGATCCGCTGGTTACCACAGAAATCAAGAGCTATACTGGAAAGGAGAACAACTCAGGCTCAACAGTTAAACAAGACGCTGGCACCAACAAACCAACCCCCTACTACTTATCATGGGGGCGCGCCAGCCACAGAAACTCTTGAGCCAGGAGGACCGAGCCTACGGCTACATGGACTACCACCCTAATTACACAGCTATAGTATTTATACTAGGGGTGAGCCGGCTCGAACCTCCTTGCGGTGCGGCTACTCTACTCTGCTCCTATATCTACAAGATACTGCTTCTGTTATTACTTTGGCCTACTGTGTTGAGTACAGTGAACATCAAACACATGCCAGGTCACAGACCCCTGGTCCCTGAGATGCCCTTGTCTGGAAGGGTGACTGAATGTCCGCTGCACAGCTCCTGTTCAGTTGGTGCTCAACGTACGAGAAATAGCAATACTGGACTGGGGGTTGCTGAACCTGTAGGTGTCCTCCTGGGGGTGTTGAACGATGCAACTGAGCCTAATGAGAAGGTGACAAGCTTCAGAGACTTAGTGGCCAGCCCCAAGATGGACACTACTACCAGAACTGAGATTTCAAAGGGGCCCAGCCCTAGGGCCAGTACCACCTGTTTCTGGGGTGGAAAGGTCCTCCCTGGCACTGGCCTCACCAATCTGGAGGATGGGGAGCTGTCCCAGGGGAATAGGCTCTTCACCCAGATGCCTGACGCGTACCTGGGGGTGGGGAAGCCGCCACCCAAGCCTCCCTGGGAGCCCCCAGGCATGGAACGACTGGGGACCGGCCTAAGGATGGGGACTGGTGACCTGCTGCAGTGGAAGACTTTACCCAGCACGGAGGGAGCAGGGTTGACCAGCAGCAGTGAGGCTGTTCCCCCACACTCCAAGACCAGATGCCGCTACTCTGTTGAACCACTGCACATGTCCCAGCCAAGTTCCCCCATGCTGCTGAAAATGGAGGCCCACCAGGATGCAGAGCTCCAACTAGGAAAGTCAATAAGAAGGCCACCCCTTGCCAAAACCAGAACCACCGCAGGGGCTCCCCACCAGCAGCTGACGGAGCCTGGCAGGGACGCAATACTAGCTGGCAACTCTGGCCCAACTCAGGTGGCTACCAACAGTCTGCTGACAGTCCGGAATACAGTTCAGGCTACCATCAGTATGGCATCTTCTGGGCCTTGCTGGTCCACCTGTGGGTACCTGTCCACACACTGGCCACAGGTACCCCCCAGAGATCATAGCCCCCTTTCCGACTGGCACCATCAACAGCCTTTGCTACCAACCACCTGGCATACCCAGAGGCAGGATCCCTCATGTGGAGAAGCACCTGCAGAAGCTAAGGCCGAGGCTGGCCTCGCCACCCAGGGGAGGAGAGCCGCTGTTGGATGGAAGGAACCTGTGTGTATGGGGAGGAGGCTGAATGTAACCAAGGAGCCACCACAAGCAGCCCAGCACCGCCTGACCCCTAGTAGGGGAGACCCTGTTTGTCAGCTGGTGCCCCAACTGGAGGAGGAGAGACCTGGCAGGTTGATACACCCTGGGGAAGCCGGCCTGATGGGACCCAGCTGGACGAAGGGGCGCTGCCGCTTCAACGGCCACACAGCCGCCAAGTGTAGAACCGGTTGGGACCGGGCAATGAAGAAACACCAGGCCGCCCAACAACCTGCAGGCAACCAGTCTGCCACCCAGGTCCACCTGGAGGGAGATGCCCAGCCGTCACCCCAACTAGCTGCCGCCGCTGGGGCCGCGGCTACCCAGGAGTCTGTGTCTCAGATTGGGACCATGGTGGCCAGGATCAACGTGCTGGGAGGAGCGGCTGAACCCAACCGGGTTGGCCTGGACCTCAGCCGCAACCACAGGGGACCGGTGTCCGTAACCCCTGTCACCCCCAGCAAGAGCCGAGGGGCGCTACCCAGCGCCACCGGGACGGTGTACGGGGAGGCCCTGGCGGCCGCCGAGTGGGAGAGGCAAGAGGCGCTAGCCAGCGAGTCTGAGTCGATGTATGGGACGCCAACCGGCGTCGCCACCTGGAAGGAACGAGAGGTGCTTCCCTGCACCACCAAGCTGATGTCTGGGGCGACAACCGTCGCCGCCACCTGTGAAGACTGGGGGGTGCTATCCAGCGCCCCACGCTGGTGCCTGGGGCGACAACCGTCGCCGCCACCGAGAGACCTGGACCCCTGTGAAGACTGGGGGGTGCTATCCAGCGCCCCCACACTGGTGCCTGGGGCGACAACCGTCGCCGCCACCGAGATACCTGGACCCCGGAATGAACCCGCAGCCCCAGAGGAAGGGGTGACACCCGTCACCCCCAGCCAGCCAGAGCCCCCAGCCAGCAGGGAGAGTCCAGCTGTCCCTCACCCTCAACTGCATCCAGCTGTCTACCTCCCTCAACCAAGCCAGGGTAATTGTATTGCACTGGTGTACCAGGACGTTTGGGCTGGGCCAAACTTGCCTGCGCCCCCTGCATCTGCCCCAGGAGCCAGGGTATCAGCCATTACCAGCCAAACTGAAGAAGCTTTGACCGCTGCCTGGGGAGTAACACAACTAGATGCGCCAAGTGCCGAGCCTAACCATAGAAGTAGAGGATCCCCAACAATTATGTCTACCCAAGATGGAGACAATGTGCCTGGACCCCTTCAGGCTAGGGGAGGAAATCCGGAGCCTTGTGCCTCCAGTCCACTAGCAGCAGTGTCCGTGGATGGGCCTGTCTCCCAGCCAACTAGAGCGGAGCCACCCTTGCAGATCCAAGACAGCCTCCGGCATCAAGGGTGGACTGTTACCTTTCCCTACCCCGCAGGTCGGATTGCCATGCACCACCCTGCCAATGTCCAGAATGAGCCTGAAGGAGGCAACGCTCCTACAGTATGGCAACCACCACCTGCCCGCGTTGACAGAGACCCTGGAAGCCAAATGAACCTGACCAGCCCCGAGGGCGAAGAAACTGCGCCTGCATCCAGTAGCCAGCCTGCCAGCAGCAAGGTGACCAACACGATGGAGACCACCAGCCCAGTGGAGAAACCTGCAGAGGTGTCTACCAGGCGGCTGTTGGTCCAAGCCCCCTCATGTGCTGTGCCACCCCTGGAGGTTGCCAGGGTGGCCTCAGAGGTACACATCCAACGGCCAGAAGATCCAACAGGACCAGCTACTCCAGCAGATATAGCCGATTCCGTTAGACCTGGGGAGGGCTGGAGTCCACCACCGTCCAGCAACTGATATCCTGGCGGACCCATTCCACAAGGACAACAAACTGAAGGCCGCAACCACTGTCGGAAGTCTGGCGGTGCAGACAACCCCTCCAGCCTTCCGAGGGGAGAGTTGTGGTATGCGGCAGCTCTGGACCATGCAGAAACCAAGACATTATAGTGATGCTACGCACCCAGTTAAATCCTGTTATTCTACAATTATGAAGCCACCCGAAAAGATGTCAGATAACGGTACTGATTTTATCCCTCAGTTGTCCTACAAATGGAGGGAGGGGTGTTAACCCTCCCTCTCCCATCTTAAGCACCGGAACCTTCCCCTTCAACCACCAAGTTATCAGCACCACCTCAACCCTGAGGATAAAGGATCTAAACCTGCCCCCACACAGACTGTTGTTGTCACAAGTAATCATCAAACCTTCCCTCTTTAGTACCCAGACCTACCACTCAACCCCTCTATGCTTATCTACCTATTGTGCTGCTCCATGGGCTATCCTGCCTGCCCCAGACAGGGATAGCCATCTACCTAACCATTGCAATTATCTATGTTTTACTGTATGATTTATCTTTAACCATCTTTATTCCTAATCCATATGTATTTATATTATGGTTAACTGTATTCTTAATCCCCCCCACCCTTTCCAGGGATGGGGAATCATGATTGCCCAAACTGACTATTGTATATGTATTATAATGCTTTTATGTTATGATCATTTATTCCTATCCATGTAGTTATTGTTTGTTGTATATAACTTTAGTATCCTTTACACCTTCAATAAAGTGACAACTGAAATAGATGTTGATTCTTGTCTAGTGAATGCTAGAGAAGCGTAGCTTCTCTATAGTAAGGTGTCCACGTCTGTTCACACTGCCGTAGTCTTTATTCGAACTCTGGTGTCTGCCATTTACCCTAGGCAGATACCACATATACAACAAACTCTAGTACAGCATAAAACTAACAAAAATATAAAACAATGATTTTTTTTGCAGGGTGCTTTTTTTATTCGCTTTCTTAAGATCTTCGAAAAGCTGGAATAAAGATTAAAATTGGATCCTTACAGTTTTTAGGATATTTTATAATCTATAATATTATAGCTTAATTTTATTATACTGGATCCAATAAATTCCTGGAATTGATTCAGTGTCTATATCAAAAGCGGATGAACGCAATCAGAATCTTCTAAAATATTTAATATATGCATGAATTAAAGCTACAAATACTAAATGTAAATAGCCAATTTAAAAGCTTTTTATAATTAGGGTAAGTCCGTCCGTAACAGATAGCTCTTTTTATATTTTTTATTCCAAATAATCAAGTTATATTCACACAATTTTGCAACAAATTTATACACTATTTTGATTAGACTTACAAATTAATGTCCAAGCTTTCTTAATAAGGCTCTGACACTCTATTACAATTACAGTTATAAAGATCCTTGGATAGTTTAAGGCTACTATTCTGCCTCCCCCCTTCCAAGGATTACAGAGCCATTTTATAGTCTTTAGATATCTGAATCTTTAAAATAAGGTCATGAACGTTCTCTTCTCACTATTGTGGCAAAAATGTCTGATAAGGATTGGGCTTTTAGACTGTCATAAAATACTAGGGGCGAAACTATAGATTTAAAGATCTATAAATTTAAAAAGACACACACACACACACAGACCTAGAGATATCCTGTTACTTTAATTTAAGAATACAGTGCAAATATGTAAATAGACAATTGTGACTATCCTGAAGCGTCGGCATCGCTGTGTCTCTATCCTTGTAATAAAATTCAGAAAACATGTCATTTCCGCAACCAAGGGCCTTTCAGTCATACTCAACAATTTACGCTTCTTTATATTGGCAAGCAGAAGAAAATTCTGTTTAAATATTATAAAAATGAAATGATCATCAAAAAATGATATTTAAAAGATAATTATTATTGGAAAGTTGAATTTATTACCTTCTTCAAATTAAAATTAATTGTTTAAAATTAACAAGTCCATCAAAATTTTATAAAAGTTCTTAATGTGTTCAAGCAAATAAATCAGAGAGATTATATCGCACCAGAAAAGTTAACAGTCAAATGTCTCCTTCCCAAGGGCGTCCAAGCTTTTTCATTTTTGGTGGGGTAAAAATTCAAACTTTAAAATTTTGGGGGTACCTACGGCACACTCAAATTCATGGGGGGGAATCATTCCTTTACACTCCCCCCCATTAGACGTACTTGCTCCTCCCTCCCCGGGGATGCAAAAAATATTGCAAATCTTGCATCGGCTTTGAAGCATAAAGATGATTTGCAATACTTGAGTTAATCAATCAAATTTTATAATGGTGTAGACTAAACAACAGCATTGGAGTTGTGCGGTGCGAGTAAACAACAACATTCTGTTGTTGTCATGTTGCTCATTTTCTTTCTCGTATTCATTCGAATCCGGTGGATAGGAACTTGTTCTCATCCATACGAAAAATCTATGTCTAGCTTCGTATTATATCCAGCTTTCTACGAATATAGAAATGTACAATCATAAGATTAAAACTAGTTTTATTAGCCCCGAGGTGCCGAAGGCTATATCCGCGGAAAGCCGTTTATAATACGATGCGAGAAATAACTATTAAATGATTAATTTTAAGTAGTGATGAAACGTCCAGTAGGATCTCAAAAACTACATTTTCAAATTGATAGTTCCCTAATTTTAAGTATTTTATATAAGAGAGAGAGAGAGGAGGGAATGGGCTGTTTATTACATAGTCCCCAAAGTTTTCTTATTCGATGGCTTAATAACTTTTTAAAATCTTGTGAATTTTGGATGCATGATTCATTAATTTTAGTGTACAAACGTTTCAACCACTAATTTCAATCTCCGGAAGGGTCAATTTTCTGTACCTAGTTGGGATGTACATCAATTTATCAGCCATTGTCTTTCCCTTTAGTTCCCTGATTTTATATTGATTCTTTGAAGGTTTTCGTATATTTTCAAAGATTCAGGTCAACAACAACCCTAAAGAGTTTAATCTTTATCGTATCATATGTTTGCCTTCCATTTCACTTTAACGATTTTAATGCCTATGTTATAATAACACTTTTAAAACAATGAAAATATGCATATGAGCGAACTTATACAGTGATATAAAAAAATCTTACAAGGTTCTGACGGACATTTCTTATAAAGAAAAGCTACTCTGATTTTCTTTCTTTTCTAGTAGAATTGCGATGGATTAGTGATTAAAACCTTTATTCAAAACTATGTTTCATATTGCTCAGATAATTCTTTCAAAGCACAAGTATTGACGTACTAACGTATTTATGTATATACCCTAATTATCATGGAGCTTCTATTTTAAAAAGGCTGTTATTACAAAGCCAATTAAGTAGAATAATTTGCAATACTTAACCATTTGCTGATTAGTTTAACAGTATACTTTTTGTTTTATGTGTGTGTGTGTTTGTGTGTGTGTGTGAGTGTGTGTGTGTATGAGTGTGTAATTGTGTGTGTGAAGAGTTTAAATACAAATTGTAATTGTTTGGGCCTGCAGCAAATTACAAAGTTTAACCCTGGATGGATAGTCTATACACAAACAGTACTACAGGGAAATGCCAATTTCCCCAAATTTTTTGTTTCTCCACTTTTGCTAAAGATAATTAAAACTTAGACATACATGAAATGTTCTTAAATAAAAACAATTATCCTACAGGTTTATGCTTTTTTTAGTTCAGAAATCACTTTACTCATTGGTCCATAATTTTCAAGGAAGGTTTGTACAGTTTTTAGTAAACTTTTTCCCTTAATCAACAAAAATTGTATTAAAGACGATTTTGATTAAAAACTTTATTAAAATAGCAATTAGATTGGTTAGATTAGGTAAAGTAAATTTAGTTCCGATTTCAATATATTAGTTAGGGCTTCTCAGCTCAGCCCGGGTCCACAGGGTCTTGTCAAAGTGTATTATTTAAATTGATCCAAGAGAAGCAACAAGTTATTCTATGGCTTTACTATTCTCTTTATCCCTGGAGATGGGAGGGGGAGGGGAGGGGGGGTAACTATTGGTGCCATGAAATTGAGGTTAACCCGGTTAAATTACTTATCATAATCAGTAAATGTGGCGAGGGAATTAATACGCAAAATTATTTTTCTTTTTTCAGATAATAAATTAAGAAATAAATGTTTGGTAACAGCCTCCGTGAGGACTTATCATGAGCAGTCCATAAAAAAATTAATCTTTGTTTTTCTCGTATTCATTCGAATCCGGTGGATAGGAACCGGTTCTCATCCACCGGATTCGAATGAATACGAGAAAAACAAAGATTAATTTTTTTTATGGACTGCTAAACTATGTCTAGCATCGTATTATATCCAGCTTTCTACGAATATAGAAATGTACAATCATAAGATTAAAACCAGTTTTTTTAGCCGGTGCCTTCGGCACCTCGGGGCTAAAAAAACTAGTACATTGTACATTCTATATCCGCGGAAAGCCGTTTATAATACGATGCGAGAAATAACTATTATCAATCTTCTATGTTAAAAACGTGTTATTATACCATCGATAAATCGATATTATGTCAGCCACTATTTTTTTTTTATAGTTGACTTATAAGAAGATATAAACAAATTTTTACAAGGGTAATTAAGAGTTTTTTTGTAAAGACCTTTTGATTGGACAAACCTGCAAATGCAAGAGGAAAACTAAGATTATTAATAACAATTTGCTATATAAAATTTTCCTAGTAAAACCCACATATTGCAAATATTAATGGTTATAAAATAAATTGGGGAATGTAATATTTGGGAGAGGGGGAATAGCCGCAATATTAATTCATTGATTTTAAAATTCATTAACTTTGGGTACGCGGTGTTTTTGTAGACAAACCAAATTTGCAGGAAAAGCAGAAAATTAGGTTTAAACAATAGATAAAACAAGCTCTCATGAGAAGTGTAAGCATTTCATAGTATTGCTGTTTGAGAGTACTTAATCAACATATTTTACTAAACATTAATCTAACAAATATTCGTTGACATGAATTGGCTAAAACTTAAGTTTTAACAGTTATATGGTAACACCTTGGTATTTAGTCAAGCTTATCAACATAGCTTCTAGACTGTCATTATCAGCATAGCTTCTAAATTCATTCTTTACATGAAAATTTCTAGGTTTTCTATTATATTTAGTTTACCATAAGCTGTCTGAGTTTTTTTTTCATAGGAATCATTATATGTTAAATGGTATATAAGTTATTATCGCTTCGTATTATAAACAGCTTTCCGTGGATATAAAAAAAATTATAAGATTAAAACCAGTTTTTTAGCCCCGAAATGCCGAAGGATGAACGAAGTGACTAATAAAGAACAGGGGTAAAAGCAAACTATATTGATAGTAACCTATATTGATGAAAAATTTTCCCCTGTCATAATATCCACGTATATTCTACATCCATTGATGTTTTTCAATAACTATGGTTCTAAATTGCTATTGCTCATCTTCTTAAAAGAACATTTTCGTCCTCTTTTATCAGTTGCCAGTTTTTTAACTAAATTATTCTTTGGTAATTAAAATAATATATTTATTTACAAAATATACAAAAATACAAAATCAATATTTACATAATAAAATAAATAATAATTTTAAATGCCACAAAATCAGAATATAAATAAATACATAAATAGGAAATCAATAGTTTATTTTTTTTATTAGGATACTTAATTGTTTTGATAATTTGAAGGTGCTTTAGACTAGATTAAATTATTGGGGACTAGCAAAAAACGGATAGATACACGATTCGTTTGCGTTGTATTGGGTAAAATAATTCACTATTATCATGGAATAAGGATATTAGACTATAAGTTTTAATGGTACCCAAAGTTTTACTAACACATTTATCTCATTTGTTTGCTTCAAAACTTTGGGTACTTATATACTTAACAACAAATAACTTTAATCTACAGAAATAGTTCTTTAGTTAATAGTAATTTGGGGTGTTTTGTAGTCAATTGACTTATCCCTTTAGATCCCTGTATTTTTTTAATAAAAGATAATAATATATGAGCACATACATAATCTATAATATATCTTATTGAAAAAAGTTAAACATTTGAATATCAAACAATAAATATTTTTGAAATATAAAATGAAATTATAAAATTAATGGGTGAATAAACATTTCTACTGGTTCTAAGGACAACCTTTTTATTACTACCCTGCGATGATAACTTATAATGTTATATAAACAAAACATTAAATTAAAAGATGTGATAGAGGAGGTATTTAGGGAATTTTCAGTATACAATATATTCACTAATATTTCACTTATAATTTTCTTAAGTATTTTCACTTATTTATTAAACTTAGTTCATTTCACCTTTTCACTTTGTTTTGGACAATCAATCATTTGATTTATGAAATTTACAACTTTTTTTTTACTGTATATTATTATCCATTTGATATTATAAAATCACTTTTTATTTATCTTAAAGCGAGGAAAAATATTTCTTTAAGTAGCGCAGCTACTATTAAACTAGTTTCTTTCATCTTTGTCTGCAGTACATTGTGATGATGTCTGTTTTGCTCATGACCCCACTGGTCATGGAGGGATAGACAGGGATAGGAACATTATAGTCATGCTCACCCTTGTCGTCAAGATAGTTCTCTACTGGCGCAGGTTTGATAGTGTGCACGGTGGTTTCTGAAAAAGCGAAAAAAAAATAAATAAAAATTATACAGATTTTTCAATAAGAAAGTTACAGTACCTGCGCCAATAAACAAATTTATGAACTTATTTGTCCGTAGTATCTTTAGAAGATTTCAATCTAACACAATGTATTAATTATTCTCTTTATTCTACCAGACCAGACAGACAAACGTGCAAAGTAAATTATGAAGTAGTTTCGCAGCTGATAATAGTTATTTCTCGCATCGTTCTATAAACAGCTTTCCGCGGATATAAAATGTGCAATTATAATATTAAAACCATTTTTTTAGCCCCGAGATTATTATATTCGTAGAAAACTGGATATAATACTATGCTAGACATAGTTTTTTTCGTATGGATGAAAACCAGTTCTAATCCACCGGAAATTACTCGGGTTCGAATGACTTACCAATAAGCTTTGGCCTGGGTATGGTATCCTGAAAACTGACAATATTTGTCTTCTCTATCTGGTCCGCCTGGGAGTAATGCACGACTGGCTGGTGCAGGGACTGAACAGTCTGGCTGGAAGACCTGGGCGTGCTGCGGTCATGCTGCCCAGAGGTCACCCACAGCGGGGTACTTCGGTCCAGGTTGCGTGGCGTTCCCCGGTCTGTTGATCTGAAATGTTGAAAAAACATTAAAACTAATCGTTCAGTAAACCTCACCTACTATCATCATATAATTTTCTTATCAAAAATTCTTCTTACCCTATATAAAATGTACACACTCACAAACACACTAATGCTTTCCTTGTTATTATTGATAAATTAGGTTTAATGTTTGTGAACAAATTTTCCTTGTTTCTAAAAATATACCTTGAAATAGTTCTTTCTTGTGATCTGCCAGTTCTGGCATGTTCATGGTCATGATGCCGGCTGTCGGAATACTCAATCTCCACCTGTTCGCCGCCACTGCCACCTGCCTGCGGTACACCGCCCGTCGCCCGCAAAATACCACCAATAGTTGTTGTGGCTATGCCGCCGCCATTTAAATGGCTGCTGGTTACAACCACCTCCGACGCGAATTGGTCGTTGGTTGTGGCGGAGGTACGGCGACTGTCGGAGTAGTCAATGCCCGTACTGTGTCGCCATTCCTCCACGCCTATTCTCTCTGTTAGCTCCACAGATCTGTAGATGTTTGAGTTGCGACGCGTCACAGATTCTCCAGTTTTCTTCAAAGAACCCTACAAAATACAGGTATAGTTAGATTAAAGAAAAATAATTTAATAAGGAAAACGTGTAAATTAGGCTGTTCGAAAATGTTTAAACATTTGTTACATCGAAATTTTTACTTTTATTAATGGCACCATCATAGGGGCATAGTATAATAAAACAATGGGGGACGTCCAATATCTTTTTTTAAGGTTGGGGTTACAAAATCTCTTCAGTAGGGAAATGTTTAACTTAGGGGGCTGGGGGGGATTTTTACTCCTCTAAATTTTCTCTTATAAAGGCAGAGAGTTTTTTTTAAGGGGTTGGGTATTATCCCCAAAATATTTAGAGGGGATAATCACCTCTTGACTCTCCCCTCCCTTTATTTTTAGATTAAAGGTAGTATAACAGATTGTTCTACTGTTCTACAATTTACCTTTAACGTATGTGACTCCACTGGTGTACTGATGTGGATTCTTCTTCTAGTGAGCGGCTCACTCAATCTTGCTTCATGCGGGTCGCGGTAGGTCGTTGGGGTCCGTGGCCTAAAATAAATATGTTTTAGTTTTGACATAGATATAATATACGTACATCCTTTTAATTCCAATTTTGTCTTGGAATTTACTTTTCACAAAGTTCGATTTTAAAAATAGTTGTAACAATGTATATATAATATTGGGATATCTTGACAGGAAAAATATTCGTCAATTCAGGTTGCTATCAATATAGTTTGCTATTAACCCTGTCATGGACACACATTTATTGGTCAATCGTTCATACAGTAGGAGGGGAGGAGGTGGGATACAAGGGGTGGATAAGGGGTTTTGCTATTTTAGCCAGCTGCAATTATCACTTTATTAGAGTACATAAAAATCTGGTGCAACATCCAAGTAATAATATATCGATTTGTGTACCTATGCAAAGATCCAGTCTGATGTATGTTGAAATCATAGTCAATATTCAAGGATCTCCTAGAGCCAGATTTGGTCGGTCGGTTCAACATTTCTCGCCTAGAAAGATAGAGTTTTATTAGAAATGTTTAAGTATTTGCATATCTTGATATTAAAACGGTCAAAAATAGAACAAAAAAAATACATGAACTTTAATCGATGCAATACCAAATTTTGTCATACTCATTAAAAATGGTTTTGTGCAAAAGGCATAACTAATCAAGGAATAGTTTCCTAGTCCTTTTTAATACAATCATAACATAAAAATTTGTGTATGAGGTAGTTAGCATTTGAAGAGCAAAGCTACTGTAACATAAGTTTAAAAGAAGCAACTCAAAAAGACAGTTCCATAAAACGTAATTGATCAAATTTAAATAGTTATATTATGTTTTATTATTTTGTTGTATTTATAACTATGCAATTAGCAATAGAAATTCTTAAAGTTATATTTGAATAATATAAAAATATATAAAAGTAAACTGTTATTTAAACAAGATGGTCAACATACATAAGTAGCGAAGCCCAATAATTATGGATAGACATCCAGAAAAAAATAACATTAAAGGAAAAGAAATCAAGGAAACCCTTTAGAATTTATAAAATCTAGTAATCTATCTAGCACCCCAACCAATAATCAAATCTTACTGAAACTTTGTGGGAATATGTAAAATGTGTACTTCAGTAATCCCTGGAAATCTTAGCCGTCTATCTTGAAAAGTAGCCGAGAAAATCACCAAAAAACGTTACAGGCGGACTTACGGACGGACAGACGAACATTTTTATGATAGAGCAGATTTGCTACTTAAATATGAAGAGCGAGTTGGTACCAATATGTAAATTAAAGAGTAGATTCACTATTGTTAATTAGAAGCTAAACTAATAAACTGTAGATAAATAGAGTTAATGGAAGAACTCCATGATTGCTTTGAGCACAGCACTGACCAAATCAACACAATAACTAATGAAATGGCAATTTAAACATTAAAAGGATTTGTACTTTCTAGGATTGTGAAATATATTCTTTAAAGAATATAGTTTCATAGAAAAAAATAAACAGTAATTGTTTTTCCATTAAAAAGTGTAGGAATCTAAAAGAAGAAAAATGAAAAACGCTTACTTTTATAAATCAACTCAATATTCGACAAAGTTAGTCAATATAGAATACGATTACTGAAATCTTTAGAAGTTCGGCATTACATTTACTTAATGTGCAATAGTAACATCTATATAACTAACAAAGAAACTATTCAAAAAAATTTAGGGATATTAAATGATTTATCTTATTGTAAATTGTATCAAATATACATATAATTTGGTAAAAATAAGACATTCTAAAAATTAATTATTTATTTGTTATTGTTTATTTTTCCAAGTTTGTATCTGAATACCTGATTAAAATAGGTGTAACTAAGTTTAAATGAAGTTTTTGTTGCAAAGAAAAAAGAATTACAAATCGAATTTGCAGCGGTAAGGAAGTAGCAGGGCTCAGCAGCCGCATATTTTTAGGAAGCTGCTAGACAACTGCTAATAGTCGCCTTGCTCATAGCTCCGATCAAGAAATTTACGGCTAAAGTTAAATTTTCTGTTATAAGCATCGCAGCTGCAACCGGAAGACGAAGAAAGTCTCTCAATGACGTCACATAAATGAGGGATGAGGAGAGGAGGAGTGGGAAAGAAAACCCCTAAAATGAGATAGATAATCCCTCGTTTTTGTGACGTAACATGCTGATTTTTTTGAGGGACTTTCTTCGTCTTCCAGCAACCTTTGCAAATTATACGCGATACGGCATAGTCGCGACTGCAGTTTTTTTTACTGGCAGCTTAAATTCAACTGCAAATTGTTTAAAATTTACATAGTGCTGTAGTTTAGGTTTGTGGCTATGACTGCGACTGCCTTTCCCTGACTTAGATGCAATAATGCTCATTTAAACGTATAATTAAGTCAATAATTAGAATATGGATTTTGATTATGTTTAAATTTGCATTTATAGTAGCGCAGCTAAATTATAATCAGAGTTTGTACGTTAGGTAAGTCCGTCCTTTTTTTGCTTGTTCGTGAAAACAAAAAAAATATAATCATCCTCGTTAATGGGAGGATTTTGAAACTCTCAATCATGAACAAGCCTTAGTTAGTTAGTTATTTACTGATCATAGTTAAATCATTGCATCAAATCTAAAATTACTATTTGGGAGGTGGTCGTTGGGGTAGAGGGGAGGGGAGGTTGAATGGTCCAATTAGAGGTTCTAGGGAATGTCCTAAAGTATGGTATGAAATATGAGGTATAAGTTCATGGTTATCAGCCTTGTGGTTTTATGCTACGGTGTTACAAAATAAGTAATAGATTAGGACTTGTAAACCAAATAAAAACCACTAGCAAGCAGGGATCTAAAAGGATAAGAAATTTGCCGATAAATTTCCCCTGTTGTAGATTACTTTAGTGGTTGAAACTCAATATAATGAACAAATCAATAAAAATCAAATAAAATTCCACAAAGTTGAACGAATAAGAAAATATAATAATAAACAGTAATGTCCCCTCCAGCCCCGATGTTAAGTATTTTTAATTGTTCGTCTCTTTAAGTTGTTACTCGGAAAGAGGGAGAGAATAAAAAAGCAAAGAGCAAAAAAAGAATGGGGATAAGGAGAAAACAAACTTTTTTTTTGTATGGGATGGGGGCACTTAAAAGAAAATAGATCAGGGAGATATGATACTAAACGTATGTCAAGCAAGCAATACCGACCAACCAAAAATTGTAACAAAATACCTACGGAGTAGCTTCGCTACAAAATATATTGTAATTTTGTAGCACACATTTGATATTAAAGGTGTAAGGTTGCATTATTATTAAAGGATTTCAGATTAGTTAGTTCGCAATATAAATACCCATTCCC
Source organism: Acartia tonsa (assembly GCF_053477335.1). NCBI lineage: Eukaryota > Metazoa > Arthropoda > Copepoda > Calanoida > Acartiidae > Acartia > Acartia tonsa. The sequence continues at coordinate 42,740,334 of NC_137264.1, read as the reverse complement.
TATTAAGCTCTGTTGTCGTTATAATATCGACATACAAAATATTCATTATGTCATTGCATAAAATATGCAAAATACCCAGGGAGGGAGAGAACATTGGGCTGTGTATTACACTGGTCCCCAAATTTTGATAAAAACGTCTTCTTTTTCGTTGGCTTAACAACTTTGGGTTCTTTTTAGTTGGTTGGTTTAATATGTTGAGTATCTAAGCGTTACAAACCCTATTTGTAATCTACAGAAAGGGTAAGTTGGTGTATAATCCTTGGGGATCAATTTATCGGCCATTGTCTTATTCCTTTAGATCCCAACAAAATATTCCTAATTACAGCATGTCAATTGTCAGTTATGACTACTTCATTAAGAATGATATAGTCGAAAATCAAATTGAATGTCAGCACAGTTCAACAGGATATGCATTGAATTTGATTTAGTTGCGAATAAGCTCCGTAAGTAATATATTTTTATAGTTTGCGATTTTAAGTGCAATTTGTCTATAGACACCAAAAAATGAAAGTTAATTGCCATCGATTAAAAAGTTTTTTTTAATAAGCCAAAATCAAAAGTGCCTAAAATTTGTTGAACTAGCGAGAAAGAAAACGTGGATATAAAACTATGGACACGAGTGTAATTTTCAGTCCATTTCCCTCCCCCCTCCCCCCCTGTTAGAAATTTTGTTAAAATTTCTAAAAATGATATGGAGATGTATACTAAAAACCACGAATGAAATAGAATTTCCTATAAAAAGGCCGAAAAACCAAAAATCTAACCAAAAATAATCCCAAAATTTGTTTATAGATTGAAAATCAAGGACAATATACTTTCAAACATTGAAAAAATGTAAAAATTATTTGAATCCTTTTTGTTTGTTATAAGTATTTTTGTCTGTACTTTAAGATCTCAATTACTGCTAAAGGAATTGAGTTCTCCATTTCAGTCTATTTCAGTTTTAAACATCGGTTATATTTCTACCCTAAACAACAGATCTATAGTATAGATGTATATACAGACAACTACCTCCCTCCATATTTCAAAGACCTCCTTCGTCTGCTTCTAAATTATTTTCTGCTACTTGGCTGTGTTAATACACGCGACACTATTTGTTGATTTTCAATGACCCAATAGGAAGGTTACACAAGACGGTTGCTTTGGGGAGATATAGTTATTTAACCCTTTCTCCCTCTTGTGTTCTACTCTAATCCCTCAACCAACACTTTGCTTATAGAGCCCCTGAACCCCTAAATGCTAGGGGCGTAACCGTTTGTGACTTAAAAATGCATAATGCACATGTTTAGTGTAAATAACAATATTTTTCCAAAAAATTGCTCTTTTTCTATAATTTTTACAACCGTAAAATTTGCTCTTAAAATTATGCATGGGTTATTTGTTTTATGGACACCCAGTAAACCGAGCATCTATGCAAGATTTGAAATATACATGTGCAAATAAATACTAAAATATTGCTTCTAACAGTCGATAGATTCATTATTCAATTTTAGTTCATTTACTAGCGTATTCTAAGAGGCAAGAGGTAAGAAAATTTAAAACTTAATGGAAAACTTAATCAATTCCGTGGTTATTGAAATTCTAAGCTTCCGACATAAAAAACCCTACTACCCTAAATTAACCCCATGTCGTTATTTTGTGTGCAAATTAAGAATAATGTTTACCTTCTTAAAACTTCCGAGCTGCTGCGCTCCCTAAAATCCTCGACCTGGTAGTCCATAAGGTCCCAGTCCAGCTTTCTAGGGAGGCTTCTGGACCTGGCCCCCATGGTGGGGTACCCAGTACCCCCCTGGTTACTGTACACTATCACCCCGCCAGAATAATCATCATCTGAAACAAAATGATTATTATAATGAATAAAAAATATTAGATTGTCAATTTCAATAATAATTACCCTTTGAGCTTAAAATCTTTTAAAGTGAAGTATTGATAAAATTATGCAATAAAGACAAGAATTTTGCTGATTTTTTTTGGAAAAAAAAATTAATTCCAGCATTGAATACTTTGTTATTGTTGTACAATATGAGTGAACTATAAATATGTTTTGATTAATTGTATAAGTTAAATACCAATAGATAGATTCTAGGATTTATAGGATTTAGTTGGATATTTCCTATATATGAAAATCTAAAATTCCTCTAAAATTCACGAAATAGAGGTTTTTGAATTGATAATGTGACAGATTTTTTTATAAAGACTCATGAATATTCATTTACATCAGACATGACTCAAAATTTGTCTCACAAGTTTGTAATAACTATTATGAGCTGCCTCTTGGTTATCACTTAGGTAGATAAATAAATCTATTTGTATTTTTGATATATATGTTTTAAATGGAAAAGTAAAAAAACTAATACAAAAAAATAATAACTTGCATTCAATTCAAAAGAGCTTATTCAGGAAAGATTAATTTTATATGCTACTTTATTTTTATAGGAAGCTAAATATGTAAAGAAAAACAATTATGTAGAATTGTAAACATTCTCTGATTCAAAACTATGCATTGATTGATATGTTCAAAGTTGGGTTACAAACTTGCCATTTCAAATATGGTTAGTTATAAACAAACGCTTGATATAGAAATGGTGGTGCTTTTTTAGAACCTAGAAATGGTTTAGTTAGTAAAAAAAACCTTAGAAGCATAGAAACTATTCAAGAATTGAATGTCTGTTGATTGGTCAAAAGTTGAAAGTGTCAGGCAGACAATTTAAATAAAACGAATTAAAATTTCAAAATCATGTTCTGATCATATTAGGTTAATTATAAATTAGTAAATTGACGCCCCCCCCCACCCCCCGTCGGCTCGCCTTCCACCAATTTTTATTACTTTGAATTCAAATATTGCCTGTACTCAAGCTTAACATATCATTGGCTTCATAAACTAATCTGCTTTTGTATATTTGGTAACCCAACTAGTTTTAGATTTTAAAAGCAGAGTCACGAAGGAAATCAATTTAGATGGTCAGCAAGTAGCATCTAGTCAAACAGGAATCATTTACATAAGGTTAAAAATATAAATTTAAAAAATATATTAATTATTTGCGATAATGTTAAATTTATTTATATTATCCCTAAATAAGTCCTTTGTACTTTGAAAGACGGACAAATGGACTAAAAAATTATATACTTGATGTCCACATCAAATTGCAGCTGTCTATCACAAATAACATCTAAAAAATCACGTTTTCAGACAGACGAACGTACAAATAAAAACACAGTTCGAATTATAGTGTATTATAGCTACACAAAAATGTGAGAACAGAAATATTTTCCAGCATTTTGAACATGAACCTTGACAAGAAATATTTAAAATGTTTAATTGGATAGATTGGTACATATTACTCCAAAGATGCCCACTTTTATCTTCATTCAGTTCTAACAGCACAGCTACTCTACAACCAGAGTATGCCATTACCTCATTCCTAAACAAGAGTTTAGTCTCTTTGAGTATCATAAAATATTTATGAAGTCTACGTTTAAACCAAATCACAATCAACTAGGAAGGAAGTGGGCATTGAACTGAAAATTATTCTTCTTCTTATTATTATAAGGGGTAATTTTGTTCATCCTAATTAAGATATACGTTGATTTACCATCCAATGTCTTATCCATTTAGCTCCCTGCATTCAATCTCGTACCATTTTGGCAAAGATACGCTATAATGATATTATTATCCTTTTTAAACAAACAGGGATGATTTGCTGTAAAGAGAACTTCTGAATAAAAATAATTTAAACTGCATAATTAAGCTTTACATGTAGAAAAACACAAAAAAATCTTATTACAAAAAAACTGATTAATAATGACTAAAGCAATTAAACATGCAGTCAAAATTAATGTTCTTCAAATGAGAGTAGGTATTATCCATCAAACATCATTTTAGAGTGTTAAGTAACATTTGGGTGTTATACAACGGGCGAAAATTGATGTCAAAGCTCTATTATGATACACAAAACTACCCTTTCTGTAGATCAAAACTATAAGTGGAAAAGGTTGGATACTGCTAATTTAAACCAACTAATCCAGATTTAATAAAAGTACCCAAAGTTTAAAACCATCAAATGTTGAATCTTAAGGGGGGAGGGGGGAAATTGACAGTAAATTATACTTTACTAATGTCATAGGTTATAATAACGTTCTCTTATTCGTTGACTAAAAAAACTTAATTTTGTTGCATTCATGTATAACACAGTAACAAAATATGATGATAGGAAAAAAATATGTGGATCATGGAAAGAAAACGAAGTTTCCGGTTTCGTCGTTTTTTCACAGTAGACTTTCTCATACTTCTAGCCCCTGCGGGGGGCTCTAGCCCTGCGGGGCATATTTTCTAACCCTGCGGGGCAATCATTAACATTTACTTAACCTAACCTAACCTAAAATAACCTTCAAAAGCTACTGTGAAAATACGATGAAACCGGAAACTTCGTTTTCTTTCCATGATCCAAATATGTTTTTAAATATGGATAGGCAGCTTGCGGCGGTTTGTTGAAAAACTATGACTTGATGCGGCTGCAGCTCCTAACAAACCTTACTCTTTAATTCAATATTTTGCAGAAGTGGGCACAAAAAAAAATAAAAATAAAAACGGATGGATATTGTGCGGTAAAAAAGCTAGTTGTAGTAATTGTGGAAATGCAGTTTGAAAATTATAAAATTGCATGTTCGTGTACACTACACTCTAACTTTTATATCAGGGGTACATGGAAAGATAAATAGGTTTTGTAAACTACATTACTTATGAACATAATTGTTATTATTATTTGTTTGAAAACAAAGTGATGGTAAATGAATATGTCACAATGAAAAAAAAAGGGTGCTTTAATACAATGTGTTTTTTGAGCAATGATAACACCCCAACCCTATAATTTGAAATCAATTGAAAATAAAGGTGGGTTTTGTTTTACTAACCCTAACCCATGCGGGGCCTTAATCCTGAGGCTGTGCCCTGACACTATGAGAATACCCAGTAACCAATATAACCTTACTCAAAGTAATAAACAAACTTAAGAAAAACAAATCCTCTTATATTCAATTAATCAAAAACAAGGAAAGAAATATCAGTGCTCAACAAGTAACAAGCTTTGATTGTCTGTAACAAAGGATCTCGCTAACCACTTATGGTACTCCTTTACAGTGGAGCTTCTTATAGGTGGTTTTTCTATTTTAATTTATAGATAAGTCTGGGTATGGTTTTAGGATATTTTTCTGCCTTTCAATATACTTTCGAATTTAGAGCCCCTAGATGCTAGGAGCGCATCTGCTAGTATGTGTAAAAGTGGTTTGTGATCCTTCGGTATAAACAGACAGACAGCCTCACAATCACAGACGAACATTCTCTTACTTTTATTTAAGAATAAATTAAGAATGCATCTACTGTTTACTTTATCTCTGAGAGAATGTAGGGTTGAAAATGCTGCTTAATTGAAATTGAAACGGGTAATATCAAAGGGTAATTGGATATGTACTCGCATGGGTGTGTGTGCTTGTGAATTTTTGAGTGTAAGTTTGTGTGTGTGTGTGTGTGTGTGTGTGTGTTTGTAAATTTAGCCTTGTCTTTAAGATCTCAATAAGAACTAAAGCACTTTTTAATTTCAGGAAAGCTTTATATAGGTAGTGGGCTGGTTTGAAATTTGAGAAAGCTATAGAGTATATAAAATACCTTGTATATAAAAATTTAAAAATTCAATTCAAAATTTACTTAAGTAGTAGGTTTATCTAACATCATTTGGTTTTATCAATTATTACCTATAAATTTAACAGAATAATATGCATCAAGGCAACCTAAAAACTTTATAGGTTGTTATTGATTTAATTTGTTAATGCATGTGAAAAAAAAAACAAAGTGAGTTGAAAAATTTAAATAAGAATTTTTCAATTATCTTGTAATTTTAAGAAAACCTCTATCAACACAATAAGATATGAGCAAAGGTGTATTACTCGAGAATAATTCTTAAAACCAAGCATTCTATTTATACAAGAAATTGAAAAAGAACGAGAGTTGTAAACTTTTTTTTAGATTGGGTTGTGCTACGATACTCCATAAAAGTACCAACACTGTCAAGGTGGCTGGAATAAAGGGATTTCATTCATGCTTAATAACAATTTAATTCACTAGCTTATCAGACGACAGACCTTTTGATTGTACTTTCTTTGTCTTATAGACGTCTAAGGGGGGGGGGGGGAAGGAGATTTGTTTACTCCTCTCAAACTTTAAAACCCCTAATTTTACCGGCTCCAATTTTTTAACAAATATACATATTAGATTACCACCCTCTAACCTTGTAAACCCCTTTATTTACCCTATCAAAAAAGCTTGGACGTCATTTGGATACACTCAGGGAATGTACTGCAAAGGTTTATAAAACAGATTTTGGTTTTTCCTATTTCGATTGATTTTATAAAGAAAAAAACTTTATTTTAAGACAGAAAAAAGGTGGAGTTAAATGAGAGAACCTTACAAAAGTAACCAGTATTTTTAAAGACAATAGAATAACTTACAATTACAGCACAGGAACTGTCAAATACTTTTGTAATTTTGTTGTGATTTTATGGAATTTCTTGTCACTAGGAACTAGCCAATGTCTCTGGTGTAATTGAGATCAAGAGACCTTAAATCCACTAATTATTCACGACACGACTTAACCCTCTGCGTAGCTGTAGTAATACCAGGGGTAAGGGGATTGGATAATGGTAGACAATCAATCATCCAACATAAAGTAGAAAATTGCAAAACTATGCGTAGTAAAACATTCCCATTTTGTTATTAGAATATGATGAAATTCAACAAGCATTATAAACAATAACTACTAAAAAATATTTAAGGAAAGCTGCAACTTGGTCCGTGAATTGTTTTGGCCCTTTTATTTGTAAATTTAGGTCTTAAGATGGTTTTAGTCTATTTATGTTATTACATAACTAACGATGCCTGTCTACAAATTATTTGAATGATCACTATTTCGGTTTAAAGGAAGCTTTCCCTCTATAATTCAATTCAATAAGCTTGGATTTTTAGAAACAAGGATGACAACATCCATAAAAGCGAAGCTCTGAAACGGTAGGACAAACGGACATTAACACTTGTATAATGTCAGAACTGAATAATCAGAATGCGAATGTATAAGAGTCAAAGCCAAATTGTAAGTAAATTTGTTGAAAACCCGCTTGATACAGGATAATGATTATGGACATACTTACATTTTTAGGACTTGATTATAGAGTTGCTTCGCTTATAATATTGTACTTTGTTGTCCCAGGAATCAGTATACCAAAAATCAGACCAATCGGATAATCAGGTCACATACAAATTTGTTGTTAAAAATGTAAAAAAAATCAACATGTTTAAAATGGACGTACGGACATTCTGGTAATGATTATAGAGTTGCTACGCTTTCTAACTCGTACCTAACTATTACAGGAATCACCATGCAAAATTTGAAATTTATAGAACAATTCTAACATGCCTAAATTAACGAAAAAAGCTATTTAAAAAAGTAAAAAAAATAACATGTTTAAAATGGACGTACGGACATTTTGGTAATGATTATAGAGTTGCTACGCTTTTTAAATCGTACCTAACTACTAAAGGAATCACCATGCAAATTTTGAAATCGATAGGACAATTCTAACATGTCTAAATTAACGAAAAAAGCTATCCGTGACGGACGGACGTACGGACGGACGGACCGACCCTAATTATAGAAAAGCTTCGCTTTTAAAAAGTATAATTGTCTATACTCTATACTAATATATCCTTGATAGTTTGATGTATATATTCATCTACATACACACAAATGTTTATATTATACGTGGATATTGTGATAGGGGAATTTTATCTTGAATTTAGGTTGCTAATATAGGCATCAGATATTGGTCAATTCGTTCTGTCATGGTCAGGGGAAGGCATGGGGTAAAGTCATGAGGGTGGGGGAGCAATGCTATATTATCCAACTGAAAGAATAACTTTAGTGAGTAGGCAAAAATCTTATAAAATCTTATCGAAGTAATTGTATATCCATTTACACACATACAGAAACTTCAAACATTCAATAAAACGGGACTTAAATGAATCTGTAACCGATTTTAAATTTTTTTCAGGGGATTTTTATTTACTAAATAAATTATAAAAGGAGAGTTAAGTAGTTGATTGTATAGAATCAAGTTTACAAATAAGAATGACAACTTTCATGCGTATCAGAGCTCATTTATATTGAAAATAACAATAAGCTATAAACAACAACAACTGTCAAACAGACAGACAAAAAGGTGAAACATAGAGTAGGTAATTATTCATTAGGTAAACATACAAAAACAATTTCTAGCTGGCTGCAAAATCTGTGTTAGCAAATGTGAAAATTACACTTTTTCTATATAATGAAAATCTTATATAGACATCAAAATGATATGCATTTGACTGTGTGAGGTATATTTGTAACGAGAATCTTTAGCCTCTTCTTTTTCATAACAACATACAAATTACTATTCTTCCTTTACTATAGAAATTTTTAAACTCCCCCCCCCCCCAAAAAAAAAAAAGATTTATATTCTTCCCCATTTGGTTAACAAAAATAAATCTAACATTGTAGGAGACTTAAGACGTATTGATATGGGCGCAGTTGATTTCAAATTTGTATATATCTAAGTAAGAAAGAAAGAGAGAAAGATTATTGAAACAGTTATTCAGATAGTGACATATTTGCAGTCTTTTGTTTTACATAATTGGGATCAAGTAAATACAAATTGATTAAATATTTTATTCAGTTTTCTTTGTAGAAAACCAAAAATTTTTCATTCATTTTCATTGTGTTAAAAATTTAATTTAAAATCCAACAAAAATTAGACCTATCTTTAAATTTTTCCTTTAAGGTTTTGTAAACGGCTTGTCAAATCGGTTAATATTTTTAAAGAAGCTTTGTAATGGTTCCAAGGTATTTAGAAGGTAATAGATCAATCTCCTTTAAATTATGATGGTTAAGAGGTTGGTACATGGGTAATTTCTTGTAAATGTTTTTTTTGCATAAATCATTTCCCTGTGCAAGCTTTTTACATATTTATGCACTAAATGATCTTTTGCGAAGTCATTAACCAACATCTTTTGTTTAGTTAAATATTTAGCTTTTGTTTCCAATATTTTTAATTATTTCTCTCTCATAAAAAGCGATGAGAATCTTTTTTTTATTGTTAAATAATATACATTTTCCAATATGCATAATATTTATATGTAACAACCCGTTATTTTTCTACATATGTCTATCATTCTACATGTAAAATGTATATATTGGTTTAGAATCAATCCTTATAATAAAGTAACAGGATGTGTGTTTGTCTGTGTGTCTGTCTGTACCGAAGGATCTCGCTAACTGCTAAACCGATATTGTTCTCCTTTACAGTGAAGCTTCTTATAGGTCCTGGGAAGATTTTAAACTATTTTGGGGAGGGTGGCTTAACCCCCCTCACCCCCAAAAATATTTTTTTACTCTTTTGAAACTCAGATTTAAAATGGGATGAGGTCAACTTTTCCCTCTCCTACCTTAAGTGCCCCTAGAAGGGTCTAGGGGCGTAGCCGCTAGTTTTCTTTTATAAAAAGTACTAAGTTTTTTTAGGCTGTTGCTTAAGATTTTGTTAACTACTGAACTGATTGAGATCCCTGTTTAATGGAAGCTTCACATCTGCTTCGGGATGGTTTTAGGCTGTTTTTTTTAGATTTATACCTTGGTATTGTTAGACTATTTGGGTGGAACCCTCCCCGAAAATCGATATAAACCTTACCACGTCCTATGAGAAGCTACCCAGTAAAGGAAAACCATATCGGAGGTTAGTGAGATCCAGACAGATAAATATCCTGTATACAACACTCCTTTTTGGGACACAATAAAAACTGTCCCGAATTTGTATTATTTTGAGGAACACGACTCCAGTGACGTCATATTTTTCTTTCCCGAAAAAGGGAAGGGGGGAAGAAAATCTCTTCAAAAGAGATGGGGAAAACCCCCTTTTCTCCCATCTCTTTTTTCTTCCCCCCTTCCCTTTATTTTCTTTCCCCTTTCCCTTTTTCGGGAAAGAAAAATATGACGTAACTGGAGTCGTGTTCCTCAAAATTAATACAAATTCGGGACAGTTTTTATTGTGTCCTTTTTGGGTATGGACTAAGCCATGTAAAGAATTAGTGAAAGAATATGGTTTGTTTTTAATTTGTCCATGTGTTAGTTTATCAGCATGTAAAGCTCATTATAGTTTTTATACTACCTACCAGGCATTTAGGTATATGTACTTGCTATATTGTATAGAAAAGGAAACAAAAGGAAGCACTTTATATTGACTATACAAAAATGACGTCATATTAGAATAGTCAATTATTCTAATATGACGTAATTCGGGATTTTTCGGCCAAAAGCTTTTAATTTTTCTTTTTTTTAGGCACTAAGCTTAAAAACTTCTAGCTAGAAAATCCCAAATTTTGTCATAATAGACTAATGGACAATTCTAATATAACGTCATTCTTTATAGGCTTTATAAAGAGCTTCAACATAACATGTAAATTTTCTGACCAATATGTAAATATAGCATTATTCATTAGAAATACAGAAAGTAGTATTCAAGATCTCAAATGACAAACTGTGACGAACAGATATCTTGCTTGAAATGTCTTTTAAAAATTTCTTGTAATTATACAAGGCACAAATGTAAAGAAAACAACCAGCAGTTTCTAAGATCTTTAGTATTTATGGACACAAAAATTTTACTTATTATGTATACCTTATCCCTGATTATCGGTACATTGATCTTGATTAGACATTGCATTGTTTTGTCAGTGTATAAGCATTGAAAGTATACATAACACCAAGGATAAAGGATTTTTATTTTAATAAAATTCAAACATTTTTATACAACATAAAAACTGATTGAATAATGGTTATTTAACGCATCGTATTATACATTGCATTCCGCGATTATTAAAATGAAAAAAAATTATAAGAGTAAAACCAGTTTCATTAGCTCCAAGGGGCTAAAGTCCAGGGTCAACAAAACTGGCAATAACTTTATAATTTTTATCTTAATATACGTGGAAAATTGTCTACAGTACGGTTTCAAGGCCATACTGGAAATACATTGAGGTTCTTGAAAATATTTTTGAACAGGTAAAAATGATCATAATTAGCCCATTAAGAAGAACTTTTTACATAAATAATCCAAACTAAATTTTGGGATTTTTGTTTGTATGTATACTTTTAATTGAGTAGCTGCGCCAACAAAAAGAATCAAACCTTTATTTATAAGCAGTTTTTTTTTATTAGCATTGGTGTATGAATATAAATATTTCATTGTTTAAAAAGAAACTTTAAAATTCGCGAAGAGAAATTTATTTCAACTGCTCAAGCAACATATTTAACATTCTGTATTTTTAAAGATACGATCAATTATCAAATTCTTTTGAATTTTAAAGGGATATAAAATTTGATAAAATTAATTATGATCTTTTAAAACTTGAAGGGATCATTTGGAGGAGGCTATACTATTTAAATTAGGTATTTTAAATTGAAAAATTTACCTAAAACATCCATACTTCTGGACCGGCGTCCGTCATTACCGCGTTTTCCCCGCTTCAACGTTCTTATACTTCTTACACTCCTAATCAAAAAGAAGAAATTACATTCGTAAAAAAAAGAATATCATTATCAACATCCAAAGTAAAAAGAAATCTGATAAAAATGATAAAAATGATAACAAGATCCACAAGAAGCGAAGAATTGAAGACATAAGGACATACGGACATGATGAGTTGAAGATTATATACAGAATGATCATATGAATATTCACCCAAATGTTTAGCAGTTTTATAAACATATTACCTAAATGGTGTAGTAACTTAAAGAATGTCATACATACAGACGAACATAATAAATTGTATAGTAGATATTCATTGGTCAGAAGAATCTTCTCACAAAAAAATCATACGTTTATCTTACATAACATATATTTCCCCCGCAGACGTTTCAAACAGGCAAAAAAACACGATAAAATGATAGTATTTCACTCTAAAAAGGATTTCATAATTTGAAAATTAGACAAACACTATTATTTATACAGTTTATGCTTAAAAAGTGCATACCTATGTGGAGCATTCATAACATTAGTTGTAATATTAGCCAGCGTATTCCGCTTTTCTTCTAGCACAGTCTCTGCTTCTCTTCTGTACCGAAATCTATAAAAAAAATGGTTCATTGGATGATTTAATATTCCTTTTTATTCTTTATACAAGTAACACTAAATTTCATGTATTTATCGAAAGATCTCGCAAACAGCTGCACTGATATGGTTCTCCTTTGCAGTAATATTACTAAAAGTTTCAGGCTAGGTTTATAACTATTATGAAAAAGGCTTCCTGCAACCTCCCAAGAGAAATCGCCCCTAGATAAAATTACTCCCCCCCCCCCCTTAAAAAGATTTAAATAACAAAATAAAAATGGGATTGGTATGGTCGACTCCTCCTCCCCCCTTGAAGTATTCGATGTTAGTATCAAAGTAGGATGATTCAAAAGTCAAAAACATATTAAACTTTTTTAAATCTTAATTCTAAAAAAATGGGTTTTGCGATTTAACTCCACCCTCCCCAAGTGCTCCTAGAGGCCTTAATGGGGCGTAGCCGCTAGTTCTATATTAAAGTGACAGGAAGTCCTCTATTATTAGCGAAGGATATCAGAGATAGATGCAACGATATTGTTCCCCGTTACTCTAGAGTTACTGATAGTTTTAGGCTAGTTTTATAACTATTTTAGAGAAGGGTAACTGCAACCTCCCAAGAGAATTCGACCCTACTAGAAAAATAGTTGCATTTACACCTTAAACAAAAATAATCTCTAAAACCAAAAAGCGGGACATCCTGGGACTAAATATATTTTTGGATATTTTTTGTTAAGCTACTTGTGGTAAAACTGTAACTAAATGGAAGTGGGTAAGAAGGGATCGGTTGTAAACTTCACATAGAATTGTTTGTCCGAATCACTGTTCCTTATCCCTGCATTAGTTATATTTTCTTTTAAATACATATAATGTATGAAGGAAATCGTCCTTGTTTTTCAAAAATTAAGAAATTTCATGCTTGTAATTTTTAAATACTTTGTTTCTTATTTTGTAACAACTTAATTAAAATATATTTACGCAAATGACTTTTTTCATATTTTTTGCACAAAAATTCCTTGCTAATTAAACAAAATATATATTTAGTATAATTTAGTTTACATTTTTTGTTGCACAAATGAATGGATAAGTATATAGCTACAAAAAACTGTGTAACAATTTTGGGGCTCAATATCATTTCTGCAGCTGTAAAAACCGCTCCGAGTTTTGACAATCCGCGGGAAAAAAAAGTGGAGGGACGACCCTCCATTTTTATTTTTAATTTTAAAAAGAAAAAGTATAGAAAAAGTATGGGACCCCCTCCCACATTTTTCTCACATTAGCAAGCCAGTAACAAGGTTTCATAATATAATCAGCATCTGCAGCTGTTGCTGGAAGCTAGACTTTAAATATTTAGCACTGCCGAAGTCACAGGCATATTTCTAAATTTTAGTAGTTAAATTATGTATAACTTTCTCGTTCCTTTAAACTCATACTTATTCTAATTGCAATGACTCTTTTTTCATATTTTTAAGGCGTTTTCAAATACATTTTACTTTAATTACTAAATTGTTTACAAAATTAGCAGAAATAAAACAATAAACATACTTAAGAAACAAATATATCTTAAATAATGACTTTCAATACTAATAAAAACTTTAAAATCCAAGCTTAATAATTTAGTTATCAAAAATATCTTTATGAATGTGTCATTTTTTCTGTTTTAATATCACATTTACTAAATATACGTCGTAAGATATCTCAATTAGATTACAGTTCAACGATGTTTTAAAAATCTGACGAAATTATCATTTATATATCGATAAGACACTTATATGCAGGGAGATATGGGACATTGGACTGTAAATTACACTGGTACCCAAAGTTTAAAGCCAAGCTACCATAATCACTGGCTCAAAAATATGTTAGGTACTTGTCTTACTTTTTGATCGGTTGAGTCAAAACTAGTAGTGTCCAAACTTTTCAACTATTGAATTCCATAGAAGGGGTAATTTTGTTTACAATTAGTGGAGAATGGATGTATATCAATTTAACTACATCAGCCTATCCCTTAAGATCCCTGAATGTGTAAGATAATTAAACCTCCAAAAGGAAAATTAATCTCAATAAAATTCACACTCTCTAATGTTTTTCTTTTGAGGTGTGTTTTTGTGGCCGCCCAATTGATTTCACTTTTTGTCCTGTATGTATCTCCCGTTTTGGAACTCTATCATAACAGCAAGAAACAATAATGACTGGCAACTTTAGGGTCTAATTTTGTACAGTACTTATTATTATGTACATACGTTTTTTTCTCTCAATTTTTGTAGGTTTTTTTGTACCAAAATTTACAACAACAAAAAAGTAACAAAGTGTTGGTAAAACTTTTAAAACAATACTCTAGTGGGTTTTTTTGCCTTTGTACTTTATTCAATTTACAAACTACTGGTCTACTGGTTAATCTGTCACAAAAATACCAATTGAATTGCAGTGTTAAGATTTTATACAAGACCATAGTTGCACTATCTTTAGATTAATAATTAGCTAAACAAAAATTAACAGTCATAAGAATAAAAACTAAATTTCAGAATTAGATTAAATTTCACTATAAGGCACTGTATCAAATAAGTTCTGTTTTTCAGGGAATGATTTTACAGCTCCTAACATAGATCTTTGCTACCTTCCTGTCTGTCAGTGTCTGTGTGTACCGAAAGATCTCGCTAACCGCTGAACCAATGTGTTTCTCCTTTGCAGTAAAGCTTCTTATAGGTCCTTGGAAGGTTTTCAAATAGTTTTGGGGAGGACACCGTACCAGAACCCTCCCAATAGAAAATTAGAAATTTCCATTACTATGGGCGTATACGCTAGAAAAGGGATAAAATAGTTGGTGCAGGGAGAAAAAAATGAAAAAATTCTTAAAAGAGTTTTTTTTATTATTATTTGTAGGGAGGTACCTTTTATTGGCTTCATAACAGTGGTTTACACTTTTATACATCATATGCAATGTTTTAGCAATACTACATAAGTTTATATTAAATTTCATGGAACTTATTTTTGATTAAAGTGCTTTTAGTTTGGACAAACCAATAGATACCAGGTATTTTTAGATTTAAAGCAACAATAATTTGTTTATAAATAGCACAGCAATAATATACTTTGTAAATTTGCTGTTTTAATGACAGTTGGAAAAATATTAGCAAACCTCTTAAGATAAATTTGTGTGTGTACTATGGGCTGAGAGACTTTATATACATTGTCCTATCCTTCCCTTACTCTATTACCATCAAGTTTTCCAAAGGTATTAGTAATCATTTCTCAGGATTTAAAGGTAAGAATAGCTACCTGTCCCCATTGGCAGCTTTGTATGAAGTGTTTATATAGATGAACTCTATCATCCTGAATGATGAATGTACTGATTTGAAAATCAATTTAGGAATTACATCACCTTCAACAAAAGGTGGTGTAGAGACACTGTGGAATTAAAAGGTAATTTAGAGTCATTCTGACGCAAAAATTATCATGGACTAGATATAGCGGCTAAACGTCTAGAGGCGTCTACGGGGATCTTGAGGTGTGTGTGTGGGAGGGGGGGGGAGTAATCATAGTTATAAATGTTCCCTGGACCTATGAGAAACCTTATTGCGAAGGAGAACCATATTGGTTCAGCGGTTATCGATATAAACACAAGACTGGCAGACATCCTGTCACTTTTGTATAAAGATTTAAGAAGTTGTGCAATTGGCAAGGCGAATATTATTTCAACCAACTGGCAAAAGTATAAAGTATTGCAAAATATAACTGTATATATTTCTTTACAAATACTTGTTTCACCTTGCCTTTGTCTTTATTTTTATTAGCATGTTTGTTACTTACGTACCTTTGGATAAAATAGCCCTTTTAATATGTTCAAACTTATTTGTGAAGTTTTAAAGTCAAAAGTCTTTTATTCTCCCACGGTGACAGATTTATATATTGAAAAAAGAGAGTTATTGATAAGAATGAGAGAAAGAAAAGAAGGGTGCTTTCCCACAAATTTCCGGTAGATCACCGAAAACTCCCCCTACTTAAGGTATTGAAGAGTTGGTGGTGGATTTTTTACCATGCCATATTTAATCTTACACCTAATGTCTCATCCCTGTTTCCCTGAATTAAAGCGCCTTGGGTGAGAACTCGATCCATCTTTATACCAAGAATTACATTTGTTATGAGGATAAGGGAATATATAAATAAATTTAACAATTATTTTTGTGTTACGAACGATGAATTTGACATAACGGTGGTTTCTCTCTCCCCCCCCCCCCCCCCCCAACCCTCATTATTTTAAATTATATTGAAAATGAGTGGGAGAGTGGGGGTATTTTTTTCGTTTATTTGTTTATTTATTACTAAAATAACAAATTCCAATTAACGTTAATTTCTTTTTCCGAACATAATTGTTTGTAGATGGGGGGGGGGGGGGGGTTGAGGGACAATACAACTAAAAATCTAATTTTATATTTTTTGTGGAAGTTTTGTGTCACTATATCTCTGATTACATAGACTACATCTCTAGATATCTTTCTCAATCAATCCGAAAACTTAACAGCAGCTTAGCAGGATTATACACAGACACGAACAATCATTCGGAAGCAGCTTATAGGGCCTGTAAAAATGACGTCATTCAATACAATACCAATTAAAATGTATACTGGCCTATCATTGGTCATTTGTATTGTATGACGTTATATTTTTATAGGCACTAGAAGCTGCTTTATCATTCAAAATTTTACCTGTCAAAAATTTGCCTTCATAATGTCAATATTGCTTTCATATAAAGTGGTTATTGATTACACTTTATCGACACATAGATAGTCTAGTGACATAAATACTACAAATTAAAAGTGATATAGAAACGAAATAATTACTTTATTAATAGATTTTAATAAGTGCACTACTAAAACACATTATTCGTCATTTTTACTAAAGATTTTGTTTTATAGTAAATGTATACATATCTGTGCGATTAAACTTTACATTAAATTATTATAGACAGACGTAAGGATATAAGCTGAAAACACCGCTTTTTTGATCAATTGATATGCTTTTTATATACGAGCTCCTTGTATCAACTTGAAAGGTTAGAAATAAAATATTCACTTTAAGATTCGACAAAATCAAGACGACAACATACATATAGCGAAACTCTGAAACGGTAGGACAAACAAGCATTGACAATTGTAGAGCTTATACTGCTTATATACAGGATACTGTTTAAGGACATACTTACATTTTTAGGAATTTATTTTAGAGATGCTTCCCTTATAATATATTACTTTGTTGTAATAGAAATCAGTACTTCAAAAATCAGATGAATAGAATAATTGTTGTCTCAACCATGACACTTTGGTTGAGCTTGGACTTCCGAATTAGCGGGAAGTTCACGAGATCAGTTGGCGAACATACAAACCCCCAATACCAGGAACCATCAAGTTTCAACAGCAGGTTTGAATATAGATTTATTGATGAAATTATTTCAAAAGACCTGAAATTACAAGATCAATTAATAAACAGAATAAAATATTATTCGTTATCTTAAAACTTTGAGCACTAAAAAAAATCCTTTTCTTTTCTTATGGTTAAAGAATCTTTGGAAACTTTGGCTTTAAAGGAAAATTATTTGGTTTAATAAATCATTGTTAAATGCAACAATAAGGCACATAAAAATTACTAAAACATATATTAATCATAATTAAGTTTCATGCTTAGCTGGCTAAAGCCTTTTTAAAATTACATATAATCGTCCTATACACCATACTTCTTAATCAAATTAACAAATTCTACCTGAAGCTCTTATGGTTTCAAATCCCTGATATACTAGGGTCGTTCGCACACAATGAGACCAATGATAGGCCCAATTTTGTTCTCCGCAATCTTCACACTCTCATATCTCATTCAAAAGTAAAGAACGTGCGCTTCAAAATAAACAAACACTCTATGCCGCGCCACATTATGAAAGGAAAGCCTTAAAAGACGACATTTGCGCTTTGTTTTTGGTTTAATGATAAGGAATTTAATTTCGAACTTGATAAACACAAAGCTTCCTCGAAAAGAGGTTAAGACACACCCCCCGTTTGAAAGTCAAATTAACTTCCTTAACGAGATTCAAGGTTTTTTTCGCGCTGAGCACTAGCAACATTTCTCACTAAACTCAACTCACCATAATCACATGAGAATGGCCACACCCCGAAAACGTGACAATTTTGCTCCTAACTAAATGAAACCCCGTGAAATGCATACACAATATTATACTCCTCACTAGGACTCATAATACCTCACATTTAGGATAGAAGGATGGGGATTGGTTTGTACCATACAACATTTCATGCACATGACAATCACAAGATCACATACACAATCCTAAAATGGATAATCCTATTAATCATGATGTTGTAATATAACAACTATACTAAATACTCATTTCATAATCAATAGGTAATAAATCATTATTAATAAATCAATAAGTACCTACGAAATCAGGTTGAAATGTAAATGTAAACAATAATGGTAAAAATAAAACGAAATAAATCTTAGACAAGAAAATTAAGATTTATAGGTACTTAAAACTAAATTTGTTAAGCATCAAAAAGAGTAGTAAGAAAAAATTTTTCAAAATCCTTGGGCAGAAAGTTTTTCAAACCTAATGAATAAGAACTGTAATATCTTAATCAACAATAAAACTTTTTAATACTTAAAGAATAGCAAAATAATAATATCTTCTTTAGAATTTTCATCGGAATTATAAAAAAATACCAATTTTTTCTTTGTAAAAAAAAACTTTAAATATGAATTTTCAATCATTCCTTGATCTGAATAAAATGTTTTACTTGATTGAAATTCATATATAATTTTAAAAAAATCTGCTAAAAAATACTTGATTTTTTTTTCATAGAATAAATATCGAATCACGCAACCTCGACACATTTATTCCTTTTTGTTAAACTTTTCAGGTAAGTTTTAAAATGAATTGTACTTTTGAAAAGAAATTAAACTCAATAAAATTAAATTTGAGCATATGAAATAGAAGAATATTTAATCGCATTTCATTTGATTCTTATTTTAGGCATAAAAATAGGCATATGAAAAATGTGGCTTTTTACTAAAAAAAAATCTCAATTTCCATAAAATAAGAATCAATTATTAATCATAATTTTTAACAACTGCCTGACTGATACAGCATGTTCTTCTAGGGGAGATTTATCTGTCAGTCTGAACAAGACTCTTGCCGTCTTTCTTCCATCCTCAATTCTCGTCACTCGGCCCATCCTCAAACATCTCATCAGCGGATTGGTACTCGTAACCAGAACTACATCTCCATCAGCTAGTGGCTCCGCCATCTCATCCTTCCACTTGGACATCCGTAATATCTTCGGTAGGATCTCCTGGCGGTAGGCAGTCCAAAACTGGGCAGATAAATCTTCCAACAACTTCAACCTGGAGGAAATTTGGTCCTCCGGTTTCATCGCCACATTGCACAACGGCTGGCGGTCAACATTTCCCAGCAGCTGGCCAGGGGTAATCAGCCGCCAATTCTCCACGTCGTTCGCAGCTTCAATCGTCAGTGGTCTGCTATTCATAATTTTGCTGACCTCCGCCAACAGCACCAGGAGCTCGTTGAAATTAACAGAACTATTCACCAACTTCTTGGACAGCAATCTCTTGGTTAATCCCACCATTTTCTCAGCCTGCCCAATATAATGGTGGGCTCGGGCCGGGATCTGAGACCAAGAAAACTCTACCTGGCTGCCCAACTTCTGCTCTAAAACCTTGCGAGCACCGGATAATTGTGTGCCCATGTCGCTTACTATGATCTTCGGCAGACAATGAACAGCTTCCAACTTGCGCAGGGACAACAGGATACTGCTGGTATCATACTTTTCCAAGGCATCTAACCACAACGCCCCTGAGAATCTGCAGACTACCACGAACACCCACACTTTCTTCGTTGCTGTCTGACTCCTCGTTTTGGCGGCAGCTCTCCTCGTAACCAGCGGACCCATCAGGTCGACTTGCACAGCTTCAAAAGGCCTGCTCGGGACCAACTTGTCAGGTAACACCTCCTTCATGGTAGCACGACATTCCTTAGCCCTCTCGACACTGCAGGGCCAACATTTCTTCACTTCCATGATGGCCAACCTCCTTGCCTTCACAATCCAGCACCAACGGCGGCTCTCAGCTAAAGTTCCACGGACACCAGAGTGAAGCTCAACATGCGCTTCTCTCATAAAAACAGCAGCTAACCAATTACCAGGCTCCAAAATTATTAAACCTGGCATGTCTTCAAATATCATTTTACGGCCGCCAGTAATGGCGTCAATGACTGGCTGTCCTCGACCAACCATTTTAAGAATCCTCATCTCCCTGGTCACATAATTTCCACCGGGACCAACGACAGGCCAGGTCAATGATACTTCATGCACTAATGGATTTAATGACGCATAATTGCCTTTAGCATCATTTATCCACTCATCCTCTTGGCTTCGTGACACAATGAAAAGTTCCGCCGCCGCCATAAAATTGTACAAAGACGGCTTGTACACAGAATCTGCGGCTGCTACATGACTACCAGCGGCTGTAGCCTTACCTTCTTGTCTGCTCTTTAGCTTCTTCAACCAGGTGTTCGCAACTTGCAGGACAGCTGCCATAATACGTTTGGCCTGTCCAAATGATCTCCTGTGCTTAAATCTAAAGACATCTTCAGCGGCTTCTCCGGCAACTTTCATTGAACATAACTTAACCATTTTGGTATTCAACTCCTCTGGGGGTAAAACCTGCTTGACTTCTTCGGCAGTTTTCACCGGCCACGCACTTTCATCCTGGCGCAACCATTCTGGGCCCAATCTGTACCTGGAACCTGGTCCCAAATCTGATACTTTGCAGGTGCTTCTGGTGCCCAAATCTGCAACGTTTTGCGTCCCCGGGACCCACCTCCAGTCATCCTTGTTGGTCGCAGATTGAATTTCTCCAATACGATGAGAATTAAATGTGTTCAACATAGCACTGTTGGAAACTATTTGTGATAAAACACACGATGAATCAGTAAAATACATCACTCTGATAATATCAAAGGGCAGGGCATCTCTGACGGACTTTGCCAACCTTGTGGACATCTGGCACCCCATCAACTCAAGGCGTGGAATTGACTCACACTTGACCGGCGCAACTCTTGACTTGGTGGCTAGCAGAAACGTTTCAAAACCTTGTCTAGTTGGCCACCTCAAATATGCATTAGATGCATAAGCCTCTGATGACCCATCCGAAAACATCATCAAGGATGGAAGGCCAGTTGGTTCATCCGGGACCACACAACGGTCAAACTCCAATTTAGCGACCTCAGCTCTGTCCTCCAGCGACTGAACAAGTTCATCCCGTAGACTTTTTGGAATGAAATCTTGCCAGCCCAAATTCAGCAAACAGGTTTTCCGCAGGACAAGTTTAATTCTCAACAGAATAGGGCTGCAAAGCCCGATCGGGTCGAAGGTTTGGGCGGCGAACCTATGGACCATCTTCTTTGTCAGATTCTCGTCCAAGGCGTCCTGGAGGTTGTACAAATCAGCATCCTCTTTCACCTTCCTTCCCTTGACTTTACCATCTTGGTTGACTCTTGTGGCGATGGACAACACATCGGTGGCTGGCTTCCATATCAGCCCGAGAACCTTGGTATGCTGGCAATCATCTCCAGAATAAATGACTTGTTTGAAGGAAAAACTACCTTTACCGATAATCCTGTCGGCCTCTTTCATCATCTCCTTGGCTTCTGGCTTCGATCCTGCTCCCGAAATAACGTCATCTATGAAGCTGTGCTTCTCAAGCTTGACTGCAACTGGAATCTGAGGTAACTTGAATTCCTCATCAGGGTAGGTAGGTATTTGTGGCTCCTTCCATAATTCAGGTTTGGCAACAATTTCACTACCATTTATTTGTCCCTCTCCATACATCTCCTTGACCTCTGCTTCACTCTTTCCGCCGAACAGGCGGGACGTCAACTTCAGAGCTGTAACTGCCAAATTTCCCGCAGCTAACTCGCCGAAATTTACAACTTTGGTCAGGTAAATTTCAAGTGGACCATCTGGCGTCGGGGAAAATAAAACTCTCTTCATCTGGCTGTCGAACTCTGTGGCCAGGATGGAGTTATAAAACTTGGAGATATCCGCGGTTATACCAACCTTGTAACCGCGGAAAAGCATCAAATGATAAAATATCTTCTGCATTGGCGGCGGGCCTCCCAGCATTATGTTATTAAAACTGGTACCCTTGAACGTCAGAGAACTATTTGCACACAATCGCATGGGTGTGGAACTTGAATCCTCCTTGAAGGCAACCACTATTGATGAACAAGACTTAGGTCCTTCATACTGCAACTCTTCAGGCGTGGCTTTTTGGAAAACGCCTCTTCTTATGGCGTCGTTGAATACCTCCACATACATTCCATAGGTACCTTCCTTGACCATCCTGGCACGATCCTTTTCAGCAATTTTGCGGGCTAAACTCTCATTGTAGGGTAAAGTGTGAGGATCTTCAATATAAGCATATTGACCTGTCCACTTGTTGGACTGCAAGTCTAGTGTTAAACCTGCCTCAATTATCCTCTGCCTCTCACGCTGGTCCCAGGTAGTGCCGTCGGCCATAGCCTTGCACTCTTGACAAGCAGTACATCCTGGACAAAGTGCCTGCGGCTGTATGCCAAACGATTCAGACGTCAGAAAGTCTGGCAAAGTGCCTCCACTGACACTGACAGCCTTATAAGCCGACTTTTGATCTCCAGCTCCACCATCAGCACTCGTACAGATAAAACCACTACCAAAAATGGTTCGCCACAACATAGACTGGCCCACTTTCTGGTAGGTTGAAGGAAACACGTCAGGATGTGTATTTCCAATGATGATATCTAAGCCTCCACTAATATATGTAAACCTTTCTGGCGGCATTTTAAATATCTCGGCGGCAGTTTCGGGGTGGACCGAGCGCATCTCGTTGGCCCCGCCGAGGGTAGGCATGACAGCTGCCTCAAACTCCCTCAGATTGCCGTCCCTATCCTTCAAATAAAACACAACATTGCGGCAGGAAGACTCACTGCCATCAGCTACAGAAATCGTTGTATATCTGCCAGTAGATTTCAGCTTCAACTTGTTGGATAACTTCTCAGACACAAGTGGCAAATTTGCCCCGGAGTCAAACATTACCGTGGCGTGGCAGGTGCCGCCGCCAGGTGCTACAACAGGAACTAACTGCAGTAAGAAAGTACAGGGGCTGGGTGCAGAACTTGACTTGTAAACTGTATTCACACCAGCACTAGCCTCATGGAGTAACCTGGAATGGTATCTGTCGCAATTATTAGTACCACAAACACCAAGCTTATCAGACTTATTACACTTGTCAGCAGTATGGCCGTCACATAGGCAAAGTTCACATAATTTCTTCTGCTGGACAACTTTCTTTCGATCAACCACGTCCATCTTCTTAAACGTGAGGCAACGGAAAATCGGGTGTTTCTCCTTGCAGCTCTCCACAGGACATGCACTGTTCCACTTGGAAGCCTTGTCCTTTCCAGCCTTTCCATTCTTATTGTCGTTGCGGCCAGATACTTGCGCGGCGGCAGCTCTGTCACGATTTCTCTTGCCGGCGCCATTGTCATAGGACATATCACCAGCCAACATGGCACCCCTGGTCCTCTCCAGCAGTTCAACAATCTTCGGGATGTTGGGTTGGTTCATGCTACCTAGCTCCATCATAATTTTGTCTCTCAAATTTTCAGGGCACTTGTCTTTAAAAATATGAATGAGCGTTAGGTGGTTGTAATCCTTAGCTGCAGAACCAACGATGGCTTCTACCTCCTGCATCATGCTCTTGAAGGTAGCAATTGCGCTAACCACGTCCACAGGTTTATCCACAGGTTTCATCTTGTTCAACTTAGTTAAAATCCTCATGAACCGGCGAGTGTTTGATAAAAACATCTGGTCAAGAAACGCCCATTGTTCATTGTGATCTCTAATCGCTGACACTTGCTTGCGTAGTTCCGTGTTGGTTATCACCTTCTCCATACACAACATCAGACTTAACCTCTGGTCAGCAAATCCATAACCAGAGCAAAGATCCTTAAAGACCTGTTTAAAGTTTGGGTAATCCGTGTCAGTACCGTCGAACGACGGCAACAAACTGTTGTCCCAGCGCCCATACTGCGGGTTGGAACTCCGAATATCCACAGCAGACATACTTCTGGAGAGCATGGCAGGTGTCCCACTCTCATCCAGATTAGATGAACGACGTTCCATCTCTCTAAGCCTTCGGTACATATCACGTACTTCTTGGCGCAACTCCACGGAAATTTTAAGCACTCCCATGTCCATCTTCACCTTCTCAATGACGTCAAGGTTCCTGGCGACAGTGCTTGACCTCGCGTCATCTGAATCATTGTCAAGCCAGTACAGAATTTTTGTACACTGCTCCAACGACGCATAAACTTTATCTGCAACAGTTTTCTGCTCACTAGCTTCATCCAAATCACGCTTGAACTCGCGCAGCTCACTAGTCTCCACAGCAGGTTTTAGACTTTTTATTAGGTCAGATTGGTCCTTGACCTCACTAAAAATGTCACGAATTGATTTTACATTCACATTTTCACATGAACTAAAACTTTGGCAGGCTTTTAGATTGTCATAAAACAATTTTAACTGTTCATCAAAAACTTCTAGCCTTTCACTGCCAATAGCGATTGCTCGCTCAATTTTCTGCTTTTTGGTTAGTGGCATATTGATTCACTAGGTACTTATTTCACAGAAAAATTGTCACAGTTTATTGCATCAATAATTCACTAGATGCTATTGATCTCTTGATGAATGCTAACGCCTATTCATCAGATATTTTGAAATTGTCTCAACCATGACACTTTGGTTGAGCTTGGACTTCCGAATTAGCGGGAAGTTCACGAGATCAGTTGGCGAACATACAAACCCCCAATACCAGGAACCATCAAGTTTCAACAGCAGGTTTGAATATAGATTTATTGATGAAATTATTTCAAAAGACCTGAAATTACAAGATCAATTAATAAACAGAATAAAATATTATTCGTTATCTTAAAACTTTGAGCACTAAAAAAAATCCTTTTCTTTTCTTATGGTTAAAGAATCTTTGGAAACTTTGGCTTTAAAGGAAAATTATTTGGTTTAATAAATCATTGTTAAATGCAACAATAAGGCACATAAAAATTACTAAAACATATATTAATCATAATTAAGTTTCATGCTTAGCTGGCTAAAGCCTTTTTAAAATTACATATAATCGTCCTATACACCATACTTCTTAATCAAATTAACAAATTCTACCTGAAGCTCTTATGGTTTCAAATCCCTGATATACTAGGGTCGTTCGCACACAATGAGACCAATGATAGGCCCAATTTTGTTCTCCGCAATCTTCACACTCTCATATCTCATTCAAAAGTAAAGAACGTGCGCTTCAAAATAAACAAACACTCTATGCCGCGCCACATTATGAAAGGAAAGCCTTAAAAGACGACATTTGCGCTTTGTTTTTGGTTTAATGATAAGGAATTTAATTTCGAACTTGATAAACACAAAGCTTCCTCGAAAAGAGGTTAAGACAATTGTATCGTACAAAAATGTTTTGTCCAAAAAAGTAAATAACGACATGTTTTAAAAGGAAGTTTATACGGTTCCAAAATCATACCTCATATTATAGAAAATTATAACATACATAGAATCATTTCTCAAACTAGTGGTTATTCCATTACATAAGTGTCAACTTTCATTAGATAATGACGTACTGACATACTCTACTTATAGAGTAGCTGCACTACTAACAAATGTTACCTCTTGTTGAGTTGATGTACAAGTACCCAGAGGAAAACTAGAAGTATCCCAACAATGAGTGGAAACACAGACAGGCTGGCCAACAAATACTGAGTCTCACTGAAATAAAAATATTTATCAATATTAATCTAATACATGCAGGGAACCAGGTGGCATTGGATTGAAAATTACGCTAGTAACCAAAGTCTTTTAATTAAGTCATCTAATTCAAAGGCTAAAAAATTTTGGAAACTTAATCAAATTTTGATTGGTTGGTTCCAAACTATTTAACTAATGATTATAATCTACAGAAAGAGTTATTTTGTTTATCGTCATTGGGAACAAAAGTCCTATTTAATAAGTTTCGCAAGCCCGACTGATAATTTCATAGTGTTTTAATTATCATAAATTATTAGTTTGTATACAGTAAATAATAGAAATGTTAAGTATATGGTTTTTCTGCCTTTAACTGCTACTTACAAGCGTTAAAGCTTTAGATGACATTAACATATAAAAAAAATGTTTTTTTACTTTTCTATTCTTTTAACTTAGGTTCCATTCAATAACTCAGGGAAGAAGGGAACATTGTACCATAAATTATTATAAAGATACCCGAAGTTATACACATTCTCACTTATTCGTTTGCTTAGAAACTTTGGGTACTGCTATTAAATCTTTATTGGTTGGTATAAAATAGTCGTGTCCACACTTTTCCACCAATAACCTTAATGTTCATGAGGGTTAATTATATTTATCATAATGAGGGATGGGAGGTGTACATCAGTTTATTGTGCATTGTATTATCCCTTAAGACCCCTTCTACGCCCTAAATCTAAATTTTGTCTAAGATTTAAATTTCATTTCAACATGAAAAAAAATCAAAGCTTCAATGAAAATTGTATATAATAGATGATTTTTTTCTGTTTTTTGATGTCAAACATACACACATATCAAAGGACGTTCCCAAAAATTTAATTTGTGAATAATGCTAGAATAAACCCTTTATAAAATAAAAAAATAAGCTTACTAACAATCAGAAAAGACAGATAGAAAATATTTGAAGCCTTGAATTTGCTTGAATGCGTACTGTGTAGGTTGTAAATAGTTGTTTAAGCCTTGCTATGTCTGATGAAAAATCACCAATAATATAATGTTTGTGGTTTGGAAAATGAATTACACAAAAATTGGTACGCTGGCGTAGTCAGGGGAGATTAAGAAATTTGCAACCTTTTATTCACCCAAGACTACACCATCTATAAATGCAAAATTCACACATAATAAATATTTTTTATTTTAAATTTAGAAATTAATTTAGAATAAAACAAGGGCAGTTTTGCTCGTAAAAGCACAGCTATAAAACCAACTAATTAATTCAATAATAAACAGAGATCTTTAGGACGATTTATTAATATACATATCTTCTGTAGATTAAAGTTATTGGGGGGCAAGTTTAGACACCGCTATTTTGAAAATAACCAATCAAAATTAAATGAAAGTACCCAAAGTTTTTTACTAACTTAAAGATAACATGTTTATTAAACTTTGGGTACCAGTGTAATTTACAGTCTAATGTTCATTTTTATGCTTTGATAAGAACATAAAACGTTTAGCGACTCTAGCGATTAGTACAGAGCCATCGTAAAATAGCTAGAGAGAAGGCAAAACTCGACCAATCAAAGCGTCTTGCTACGCCTTTAATAATTTGGCGGTTTTGCAAAGGAGCGGAAATGTTTTTGCTATTTTCTACCACGGCCATGCCATTTCTAATCCATAAGCAATTTTTTTCTTGTAATTTCCCACAAGGAAAGTTATGTCCATAAGGAGCGAAACAATAACAAGCTAACATTTGTTGTACAATGTACAAAGTGGGAAGGAAATGTGAATTAATATGTTCTAGAATTATTTTTTATGTCATGTTTATCAAAATACATGTTGCTAGACGTTATTAATGTATTTTTATGTAAGGTAAGAATATTTTTAAAATCAAAAACAAGTCAGGTCTATTTTAAACAATATTGTAATTAATAAAAATAACTCTTTTACAAATGACGTTTTTGGGCTACTACTACCAGTTAGGGAGTTGAATCCATTTTTATAGAAGCAGAAATATAATCTATGATTATGGTTTGGACCCTTTAAAACTGTAATCTACCCTTCCACTTTCCCGTCTCTTGGTGAAGATATCTTCAACGCCGATACGATTTTTGAAATATAAGATTCCACTTTTGTCTCTCTTGTTGAAGATATCTTCACCAAGAGAGGCAAAAGTGGAATCTTAAATTCAAAAATCGTATCGGCGTTGAAGATATCTTCACCAAGAGAGGGGAAAGTGGAATCTTACCTTTCAAAAATCGTATCGGCGTTGAAGATATCTTCACCAAGAGAAGGGAAAGTAGAATCTTACATTTCAAAAATCGTATCGGCGTTGAAGATATCTTCACCAAGAGAGGGGAAAGTGGAAAGGTAGATTACAGTTTTAGAGGGTCCAAACCATAATCATAGATTATATTTCTGCTTCTATAAAAATGGATTCAACTCCCTAACTGACTACTAGTAAGGAACCAATCAATCAAAATTATATAAAAGTACCTAAAGTTTAAAAGCCCACAAATAAGATAACGTAGTTATCAAACTTAAGGTACCAGTGTAATAAACAGTCCCTTCCCTCCCTACAATAGATAAAAATACAATAGATTAATATCAGCTCAAAAAACATAATCTACTCATATTCCACGCTGATATAGGTAAACATTCCCAATATAAGCAATCAATAAACAAGGACAATTTTGTCCATAAAAGTATTATTTAAATTTAAAAAAATACATTAATTATTAATGAAGCTTTACCAGCAATTTTAGTATAGTCCATAGCTTTGCGTTTGTGTCTTCTTTAATCTGTTACAAGAGTATGTAGACTGTATTAGCAAAATGATGTTAAGGCGGACATACGAACATATTCTATAGAGTAGCTGCGCTATATTCCATACCAATAAAAGAATATTATCTGTTTAGTTTCAAACAAAATAAATTTATGTAAATATTCAAAAATTTATTGTGTTTGTCTTTTGTCTCAAAACAGTTTTTTTTTGGGTGGTTTTAATTTAGGAAAAGGTTTGATGTTGGGAGAGGGAACTATATTATAAAATTTGATATTTAAAATTTAAACTGATAAAATAATTTAGAGAGATGGTTAGTTTATGATAAATAATGTTGTCAATAATAGTAATTGATAGATAGATTGATTATGATTATAATGTAATTTATAAGAAATAGAAAAAAGGAAAACAAACCAATTTAAAGGAAAATTTATATTTGATAATTATGTTCTCATTCCGATGTTTGAAGGAAAAAAAGGGTGGGAGGTTGTTTTTATTTTATCTTGAGTCTGTTTATTATTGGTTCCCTAATACAACAGTTATAAGTGTTTTTGAACTTATATATAACTTAACTTTTGAACTTATATATCTATGTGCGGATAGGCAATGCATATTAATTTTAATATAGATTATTAATAGAAATTGTTAATGTTTTGTAGGCTTCAAAAATGGTTATTATTATTGTATTTTATTTTTTCTGGACAACTATATATGACAAAATAGGATATCTTTTAGTTTGTCTCAGAAACGGTTTTATACCAGCGAAAACTAATCGGATCCGGAATCATAATAATCTTCTTAAAGAGAAGATGCCCCAAATACTTTTCAAGATAGTTTACTATTTTCATATAAAATTTTACAAGGTATAATGTGAGGGATCGTGTAAATTATTCCCATACCGTTTTTGGTCACGATTGCCAGTAATGTGACTTTGATATTTCTTAACGATGGTATTCAAACTCGAGTCCCTCCGCGAACCTTTTCATCCGGGGAGGGAGGGGACATTGGACAATAAATTAAACTGATACCCAAAGGTTTTTCTTAAATGATCTCTTACTCGTTGGCTGAAAACTTTGGGTCTCACCCAACTTTGATTGGTTGTAACAAACTATGAATATCGAAACTTTTCAAAATAATTTAAATGATAAATGTACATAAATGTTAATTATCTGGGAAGATCTCTGACTTTCACTCGAGAACGATTTTCAAATGGTTTGGAAAAACCAAATCAGTTTAAAACCTCTCAATTTAAGAATAATCATACAATGTAGATTAAGGTTTCTAATAGTAATGCTTTTCAAAGAAGATATCATTCAAATGTACAGGGTCATTCAAGAGAAATGATTTTTTTTAAAACTTAATTATGCATAGAAAATAAAACTATTTTGTAAAATGCTTTATATATTTGGAAAACCTATTATGAGACATTTATGTTTCAAATATTTAAAAATGATTATTTCAACAAATCATGCCCTAAAAACCGGTTTTTCCAAAGGTCTTTTTTTCCGAAGATTTACTAATTTAAAGGTTGTAAAAAAATGCGCACCTTTTTGAAATTCAAATTGCTCAGCTTGTATTAATAGTGGAAAAATGTTATGCATATTGTTAGAATCGTCATAAGCTCTAGTTTTTTAACATATAAAAACCATTCCTGTGATACGTGTGGTATAGGAGCTACGTGATAAAATGTTCCAATTACATAAAACTTTTCAACCTTTTTCTCACATTTTTCAACGTAGCTCCTTAACTACAAATAACACAATAACGGTACTTATATATTCAAAAACTAGAGTTTATGACGAAACTAACGATATGCATAACAATTTTATACTACTAACACAAGCCGCTCAATTTTAATTTTAAGGATGTGTGTATTTTTTGCACACCCTTTAAATCCATAAATCTTCGAAAAAAAGGCCTTTGAAAAAACCGGTTTTTAGGGCATAATTTGTTGAAATAATCATTTTTAAATATTTAAAACATAAATGTCCCATAATAGGTTTTCCAAACATAAAAAGCATTTTACAAAATAGTTTTATTTTCTATGCATAATTAAGTTTTTTAAAAAATCATTTCTCTTGAATGACCCTGTATAAACTTATATCAGAATTATGTTAGGATTGGTCACTTTCATATTCTATCTTATAAACGACATATTGTTCTTATGTTTCAACCTTATAGTAATTCAATCTCTATTGCATAATAAGGTATACATTTGTTTAAGTCAGTCTTATTAATTAAATAAATAAAAATTACAAAATAAGTAAACAAAATCTAACAGAGCTAATAATCAAAGCTAGCCAAGATATTGAAACGACAATTTAGATAATAATAAAAAAATGGTCTTTACAAGTTCATACAATATCCTAGTTGTAAAGTATTAGCGCTTTTTAATAAAAAGGCACTTTTAATGTTTAAAACCTTAATTACAAAAGTTAATTTTAGAGAATTTATTCCCCAATAAAAGGAGCGTTTTTCTTTTATGGGTGCTAACAAAACAAGGGTTTACAGTATTTTTGTAACAAAGCTAACTCAAAAATAAAAGGTAAACTTTTTTTTTATAGAGGATTATTCTGCTTATTTTACCAATCTTTTTCTAAGAAAGGTGCCCTCCTCACACCTGCCCCTAAAGGAAAATAGGTTATGACCAGTAGAAATATTCCCTAAAAATTATAGCTCTTTCAGTCATGCAGTTAGCAAAATATTCAATTTTATCGCAATTTACAATAAAAAGTGAGGTGAAATTTTGTCATTTTTAGAGAGTCTCAAATGCAAGATTTTTAGCATTTTAACCATATATGTTGGTTTGAAGAGTAGCTTTGCTTCTTTAAAAGGTTTTACACTAGTTTAATAATCCTGACACCTAAACTCTCATAAACTACACCTCATACATGTTAAAAAAAACAAGGATTTTTACAGTCAACAGTAGCGAAGCAATGACATGCAAAGAAAAATGATATATTAATACTAGAATATTCAACCAGATTTTCACATACTATAAAAATGGTATTTGCAGCTGGCTATTTTAACGAAACCCCCATCCCCTCCCCACCTAATGGAGGAATGTACTGATTAATAAATGAGGACTAAAAAAGCAACCTAAATTGATGACAAAATTTCACGGATCATAAAACCATTAATACATAAATATCATTTAAGATCGTTGTACGTGTTTTAAAAAATTATGTAAAAAGTATATAAATGTTACAAATATTTAAATATCTTACGGACGGAACTACGGCCTTTGTGATATGGAGTAGCTGTGCTACTAAAACTTAACATAGCAAGTAAAATATACAAAACACTTGTATAAGTATAACATATATATATTATCCCAAACATCAATTCAAGATAAACAAAATATGAACTGTAACTTTTTTTTCGGTGCTGCTAGGAAAAAACAAATTAATCCTTATAATAAAGTAAAAAGTATCCCAGTCTGTCTGTCTGTATGATCTTCTAATCTATGAACCGATATGGTTCTCCTTTACAGTGTAGCTTCATATAGATCCTGGGAAGCTTTATAACTATTTTGGGGTAACTATGCAAATTGTAGATTGAGATTTCTAGTATCAACTCAAAAATAACAGTTTCAAAACTACCATATCTAATAAAGTAACAGGATGTTTCTCTGTTTGTATGTAGGTTCAATAAGATCTCTTAATGTCTGGTACGATCACAGAAAAACTTTAATGTCTTCACATGAGAGATAGTCTTATGTTTACAATTACAGGCTTACAAAAAGGGCATGTAAAGCTATTTTAAAAATAAACATAATTGTTGAAAAAAATTGAAGAATAAATTTTGTATCCCAATGTAATTTTTAAAGTTTTAGTGAGAGTATGAAGCGAAGCATGCTTTTGATAACAATCTAAAAGTGTTTAAATTTTGGCACCAACTTTTTGCATGGATTCATACGCATGACAATAGAGTGATTTTAGAGTTTTCGGTACCATAAAATTCATCCCCTATTTTCCTGTAATACATAGTTTGCCATTAACATTTCCAACAAATCAAAATATACATGGTTTCTTAAAAAAAAGAACAACATAACTTTAA
Source organism: Acartia tonsa (assembly GCF_053477335.1). Taxonomy (NCBI): domain Eukaryota; kingdom Metazoa; phylum Arthropoda; class Copepoda; order Calanoida; family Acartiidae; genus Acartia; species Acartia tonsa. The sequence goes on along the minus strand of NC_137264.1, from coordinate 42,707,436 downwards.
ACACAAATATACCAAGAATTTTTTTTCTAATGATATAACTCTAAAATAACTCTTTTGTAATTTTCTTTATAGTTACAGTGTAACTTATATTAGTTTTGGCTAAATACACTTTTTAGTCCCGTTTAATGGCCTCGTTTTTTTTACAACGCGCCGCAGAGCGCGACACCGCGCAGAAGGTTTCTAATGTTTGGAGGAATAAATCAAACTATAAATGTCATGAAGGATGATTTATTCCTACATGACTTTAAGTCTAACGCACAGTTTACGAAGGGTTTATTCAATAAGGACAATATATATTTTTAATTACTAGCGGCACTAGAGGCCTCTAGTGGCACTTTAAATGTTTGTTTTTTTAAATAATACGCAAGTTGCTACGATACCGTGCAAGGTTGCGTAGGAGTCTCTATCAAGATTCTACGACACCTTGTAATGCTACATGGAATCTCTATTTTAGAAAAAAAAAATTTCTCATGGGAGGGTGGTGGTACCCTCCCCCAAATTAGTTATAAACCTTCCCGGGACCTATAAGAAGCTACCCTGTTAAGGAGACCCCGATCGGTTCAGCGGTTAGCGAGATCTTTAGGTTCACACAGACAAACAGACGGACAGACAAACATCCTGTTACCTTATTATAAGGATAGATGTGCTTGCACTTCTGTTTGTCTGTCCTACTGTAAATAATAACTAAAATAAGTTTATTGTCATACTATTGTTAGGAAGTAAATAATCTATAAATAATATTTTTTAAGCTAATTAGTATAAGTTTTACATTAACTGCCAAAATTTGACTTTGATATGCTATTCCATATTGTAACCTTTTTATACACTACATTTTTATAAACTTTTACCTTACTGTTTTGTGTGAGAGTTGTTCATTTTTTAAACGGTAGGATAATTAGAATAATAGGATATAAATATAGTCTTATTCATCTTTTTAAAAATTCTAAAGTTCCTTTTTATTAGAAACTAAAGTCTAATTGTTGTGCTATTTATGGACATAATTATCGGTTTACCATTACAAAAATTATATCTATCAACTTGTAATTGAAAAATCTACTTAATTTTCTTCAACAATTTTTTTTTATCTTCAAGCGATAATAATGATCATGATTTTAAGTTTTACAAAACCAAAACAAGGATAAGTTTGTGCATAAATAAAGGAGAAATAATAAACATTAAAAATAACCAGAAGAGAACAGTATTGTCAATAAATCATTGACCATGATATTTCAATTAGAAAGTTTAATTAGCACGCTTGGTTTTTTATTAAATGAATAAGTTAGGGTACAATGTTTGGCACTTTCGATATAAGTAAATGATAATAAAAAACCCATAGAATGCGATAATAACTTCAGAAAAATCGAAGAAAATAGTTTTAATACTTAATTAACGTTTTTAAGTTTTTCTTCAAAAAGTTTAGATAAGATGCCTTTAAAAGTCGTCTTTGATTTTGTCAGGGATAAAAATGTAACTTTAAAATAAGAATTACAACATATTTTTTCAATTAGTACAAAGTAAAATTTTGAACATTTTATTGATCAGTATATTTTTTAAAATGTGAAGTAGAAACCTGAATATTTTATCATGAAAATTGTGTTATGATTTGATTGTCTGCTAGATTACAAGAAAAAAGATACTGACAGAACTTGTTGGTTCTTTAAAAATAATTAGGTAGATTACTTTCAGAACCCCTCTTTTTGCAACGTTATTTCAATAGAACAGAGCCGTAGTCTTAGTGTACTCAATATCTAGACAGCCAACCATTGTTTTAGAATTGTTCAATTTTTTTAACTTCTGATAAAAACAGAATTAATGGTATTTTTGTAAATATTATACCTCCAAGAAATGGCTATACTTCCCAATCATATGTTGTGTGATATTTAAGAGGAATTATTTTGATATAATGTCATTAAAATATTCGTTAAAAAAAGTGCTATTCTAGCTTATACTTTACATTTTAATGTGTATGATAATTCAAATAAAAGATAATGAAGATTTATATTATATTTAATTGTTATAATTATAAAGAAAAACCTGGAAACAGTAAAAAACTGACTTTATTTTATTGACGTAGGGAAAATTTTGTCAAATATTTGAATAAAAAAACAATATGAAACAAAATAAATTATTTTTAATATAGTCACAAAAAGGCTTAATGAGTTTAGGAAATATTTCATTTACTAATCATGTCATTTAAACTCTATTCCACAGAATACAGTGTAAAAAGATGTTCTCGTTTTAATTTTAAGTAATTTGAAATGCATTTTAATACCTTTTAATGATTTATTTTTTGAAACATCTTTTTATAAAATGTTATTGATTTTTGAAGTTATATGTTAAAATGTTTTTAAATTTTGTGAACATTTTGTTTTAAATGTAGAAAATTGGTAATTCTAAACATTCAAAAAATGATTTTATTAAATTTTCATCACTTAAATTGCATGTTTGATGAAATTTTCAACTGATAATTCAAGAAAAATCGTTTAAGTTTTATTATATTTTACTTTGAAATGTTAAAAAAATATAATTATTGTCAAAAATGTGGAAGTTATACTTTCCTCAAAAAAAGACCTAAAACATGCAAATTAACACGTGTAATGAGATTTTTTTTTCTTTCAGGTTTAATTTTAAGTAATTATTGATATTTTTTGTAAAAAGGATTTTATATAAAAAGTTTTAAAACTCGAGTTATGTAGTGGTTCTAAAAAAGGTTGCGAATTTATGCAATTTTCTTGCCAAAAAAATTTTCTAGGATTTTAAAAATAGCAAAGGGTGTTATTAGATGTACTTACAGATACAATTGCAAAGTCATTTTGGCCAAACACTAAAATAAAGTTTTGACATCTGAGGGTCCAACCGTGTTAGGGTTTTAAAATCATAAGAAATATGTGGATACAACTATGGATATGATATGATTATAGAGAAGCTGCGCGAGAATAAAGTGTAGGTATGCTAAACGTGCAATATTATTGTTAATTTTTATAAATGATTGCATCTTCAAATTTTCTCTCTATGGCAGCCATAGAGTAAGCAGTGAAGAGTAAGAAAATCAAATATTTAAATTATGTTGGAAAATGGGATAAAAATGGTTTTAACAATGACTTTAATACCCAAACCTATGCCTTTTTTAAATACCAACACTTTTCAAAAATAGTTTTAAAAATCTACCAGGCTTCACATGTTGCTTCCCTAAAAAGCAGATGAAAGGGACCAAGACAATGACAGCTTGTCATAATTAAATTTTGACAAGAGTTTTTCTGTCTACACTATATCTGTCTTAAAAGGATAAAGTATTAGATAAGGATTGATTTAAAACATTTAATGGAATATAATATAGTTTGTAACTAAGAAGTTACTCTATGACCATCTTTTGCATGAAAAAAAGTATGAATGTATGTGAGTGTTCGATTAAGTTCCCAAGAAAGCTTATTTTTACTTAAACATAATGTATAGGTTACTTATTGGATCTATTTATCAAAGACTATCTAAAACATACATTTATTTTTACTACTTTTGCTAGAAACTTATTTAAAAGTTAAACTTAATCCTCACACCCCTCCCCGACACTTTTTAACTTTTTTATGGATAAATCTTGCATCTCAGTAAAATTCATTTGAGAATTATCCAAATTTGTTAAAAATAAAAATGACAGACTTTGAGTTACAGACAGACATACGAGGGAGGAAAATGTGTTGTTAGAAATACTTTTCATCAGTTAAAAGCCAAAATGGTCTAAGATTTATGTTTAACAATTCTTTTAGTTTATAATTAGTGATATACTCTAGAACAGTAATTTGTGGGTTAGACAAATTCTTTTTTCCGGATTCTAAAATTTTGAAAAATTAGTCACAAACCTAATGTACTATTATGTTATACTATCCTAAATTGTACAAATATAATCTGTAAGACCAAGTCATCTAAAATAAATGAATTTTCACTGTTGTTAGAAAAGATAGATGTCCTAGGCATCTAGTATATATCATTAAGATTTGATAGTACAGGCATTCCTACCGGTCATTATGCATGATATAAATGGAGGGGTGGATATTGCACTCCCCCCCCCCCCCAAAAAAAAAAAAGATTGGCCTTTGAAATCATTTTAGCAGAAAAGATAAGTCTGTAAATTAAGATCTTGTTAATCTTGAAAAGCAAACAAAATATTTGTTTGGCTATCATTAAACTAATTATAGTTGGTCAGTATATATCATCATTCATTACAACAAAAAATAACTCAATACAGACAGACATACATACGTAATACTTCAACAGAGTGAGATCAATGATAACAATGGAATAAGAGTTCATATTTGACCCTATATCACTTCGACATTGAGACCAACATTGAAAATCTTAAAACTATTTTCTCTTTTATGCACCAAACCACCTCTTTAATTTCACTGCATTTTTCTTGAATTCTTACATAAACATATTTATAAGTTGATCCTGTTTTAAGCCAAAGCATTCCCTGTACTATGTATGTCGCGCAAATGACATGGTAGCAGTAGATACAATTCTAAATGTCTTTAGTTATGAATCTATATTGTGCCGATATTCGAACCCATTTCTTACTAGGCCACAAGCGAATGTACTGGGTATTAAAACGCATAGAAATATATATATATATATAAATCCTAAGCTGGATCTTTAAATCATTTAATAGTGAGCCAGATCGAAGTGAGCCGAACCGATCTGGCTCACCCCTCCGGCTCACCCCGATCTGGGTCACCACTAATTGATTTAAAGATCCAGCTCTAATTAATTCATTTCTACAGCTTAATTTGTCCCTTTCCGTGAAAATATGTACACATATATAGACATATGCTAAATAGTAAATACTTTAAAATTATAGCAATCATTTTTAACTTAATTCTTTTTCTGTTCTTTTCAATCAGATTTCAATTTGGAGCAAATTAAAATTGGCATTGATTGAAAGAATAAAAATTGAAATATATTGATTTAATAAAAACAAATATTTATTATTTGAGATGGCTTGTAGAGGGCAATAGAAATTAAATTAATTCATAATAATTTAGTTCACTAAATAATTAAAAGCTAATGAATATAATTTAATTATGTTCCAGGACAAATGCAGGAGTGACAAACGTCGGAGTGTCTAAAATATTTAGTTAATTACGTATTTCTATACATGTTAGGTTAGGTAAAGATACAAATATATACATAAGCTCCCCGCAGTGGTTAGGCATTTGAAAAGCCTATAAGAAGTTTTAAAATAGGTTTGTCCTAGGAACTTCTTTTAAAATCTTTAAAATATATCATTGTATAGAAATTCAAATACATAGGAATTTTATTTTTACCGTGTAAGAATAAAATAATGGTTGTTTTGATAGCTTTAAATTGACTCACTCAACTTAAATTTATGAGAGTGAGTATTTTTTAATCAAAAAGTTCAAGAGGGGTCAAATCAGTTTAATATAAAATCTATTAGGCCAGTCGGTAATATCCCACATAACACCTAGGGGAGATTCCAATTTCCCCCAACTCGAATAATTCTAAAGGAAATGGATTGTATTTATTTGTTGCAGAACAGATCAGGTTAGTCAGGTTGGGTATAAACTATTCCTGCAGGGTTATAGCCCCCATGGAGGGTTTATATAAAGAAAAAGTGGTATAATCATTACAGGTTATAAGTATAGATGTATAACCCAGACAATTATCTGGCCTTGGGGACCTTTTTTGTCGGCTAGCAAATTGATTTCTACCTTTTTCTAGTGACTTGGCTATGTTAATATTATTATGCTATTAGCTGATATTCAAAGACTCTATTGAAAGTCGGCACAGTATTCCATTACCCCTATCCGCTCTATTGTTTTACTTTAATGTATAATCAGTCAACTGGACTTCTTGGCGAGTAGATTTAAAGTCAAGACATGTTGACGACACTCTGTGGGTAAGGAAAAATCCTGGTACGCGATCCTACCTCCCTTTATTTGCTAAAAAATAAACAAAAGTTGATTATATGGGGTATACTAATAACGATTAACGGGATTTGACCAAATAGTCTTAAGATAGTTGATAGGTAGCCATTTATTCTAGTTATACATCATTTGGATAGGAAGGGAGAGGATAATGGTGCTTAAAACTAGCTACACATCACACTTCCCCCAAATTTTTTATGTTCATTAAGGCAGATTTTCAATACAATTAAGAATACTTTCATCTTTATGTATAAGGTTCATTTGAGAATAATTTTGATTAATCGGTAAGCTAATGGTAATGTATTACAATCAATTCTTAACCAACCCAACTCCTGATACCAAAAATAGAAAAGAAATCTTCTAAGGACATATTAATTTTTCCGTTTTGAGATCTTATTTTTGCTCTCTACTTCATGGCTATTTCATCTCTTGATTGTACTACTAATTTAGTTTAATTTTTTTTTTCTTAGAATAGTCTCCACCCCATAGTCAAATTATATTTCAAGTGAGTTTAAAAGTACCAGGGAAAAGGTATAGGTTGGGGTTATAACTCCCCCCCCCCTCCCTTCTCAATCTACAGATATATGTAAAGTTTTTCATTTTTTTAAAAGTAGGATTTTTAGACACAATACAATCTTTCCCGATTTTCTATTAATTTTGCGGAACATGATTCCAGTTACGTCATATGTTTCTTTCCCGAAAAAGGGAAGGGGGGAAGAAAAAAAGAGATGGGAGAAAAGGGGGTTTTCCCCATCTCTTTTGAAGAGATTTTCTACCCCCCTTCCCTTTTTCGGGAAAGAAAAATATGACGTAACTGGAATCACGTTCCGCAAAATTAATACAAAATCGGGAAAGATTGTATTGTGTCGGATTTTTAGGGAATATTATATCAAAATGTTCATAAATCTTCAACTTTAATATTCCTGAAAAAAAAGATTTGAACAGTAACACTTGAGAGCCAACCAACCATATTTGTATTTTCAAATTGGCGAGCAAAATTTTACGTTTCATTTTGCAGCGTTGGGTTTTCAGTAGTGATACAATTTTACACCAAGAATAATAATGTGCATAGATAGGCTTTCAGTAGCCAGGGATAAGGTAATGGACGATAAATTGATGTAGATATCTAATGATGTTAAAGAGTACCCATCCATTAGATTATAATAATAAGTTAGAAAGTTTGGGCACTTAAAGTTTAACACAAAACAAATTAAGATTTCTAAGTTGTTGAGCCAACGAATGAATGAGAGAGTATAATCATTCATAAAACTTTGGGTATCAATATGATTTACAGTCCAATTCAATGTCTTCTTCCTTTGTAATGATTTGTAATAAAACTAAAACAAAATAAATAATTGGATGGCTACATTACTTAAATCCAGGGAGGGAGGGGACATTGGTCTGTTTATTACTTTAGTCATCAAAGGTTTATAATAACGTTTTCTTATTCATAGGGGACTTATTCAATTTTTATTGGTTGGTTGATTTAGTTGAATGTCCAAATGTTTCAACTACCTATTGTAATCTATATAAGGGGTTATATTGTGTATTATCGCTGGGAATGTACATCAATTTATCAGTAATTGTCTTATCCCTTTAGAGCGCTGACTTAAATCTACTTGAAATTGTGTCACCACTTTAGTAAAGACTTTAAGAAAAAGTAGATAACATATATTTTCATAGGGGTTGCTAGCAAATTGGCAGGGAGGGAGGTGGCATCGATCTTCAAATTACTAGGGTAACCAAAGGTACATACATGGTCATACACTTTCTTATTCGTTAGCTTGAAAACTTTGAGTACTTTATAATAATCTTAATAAATGAGCAGTGTCCAATACTTTTTTTTATTTTTAGAAGGGGTAATTATGATTATCACCATTAAAGGTATAAAGGGGGGGGGGGTTAATGCAACCATCTCGTAATCAATGATTAAATGGCACTTAGAATTCAAATTTCGATCTGAAATTGTGCATGAATAATCCTTGGTAGGTCTATTTTCCCTAAATCGAACAAAAAGTTGGAAAAGTAACGGCTGGCGTTTAGCCGTTTTTTGCCTATTTTCAGGGCAAATTCATCATTAATTACGTAGAAATCAACTTTTTAAAACATATTTTTGGTTTAATTCATGTTAAATGAAAGCAATAACAGTTTTTTTAAATTTCTAGTACCAACAGCTACCGGCTAGAACCGTTTGATAAGGTTTTAGAGCGAGATAAAGTATTATGTGGAGATAGGTTTCGTGACTAATATGCTCTTAAGATAGCAAAAAAATGGGAAAACAGCTAAGCCGTCAGCCGTTAGCCGTTACTTTTCCAACTTTTTGTTCGATTTAGGGAAAATAGACCTACCAAGGATTATTCATGCACAATTTCAGATCGAAATTCGAATTCTAAGTGCCATTTAATCATTGATTACGAGATGGTTGCATTAAAAAACCCCCCCTTAGATTATCGTCCATTGTCTTATCCCTTAAGATCCCTGTAAATTTGAAACTAAGGTGGGAAACAAGAGTTAAAGGTTGTAATTTGTGCAGCTTTATAAACTTTTGTATGTCCGTAAGTCCTTCAAACACTATGTTTCTACATGAAAAATCGTTCGTAATACTGTTGAAAATCTGTCTGGTGATTGTTTAGACAATTTAGCACCATCTAATCAGTCTTTTATATTATTTTTGTAATCATTATATTTTGACCGAAATCAGTCTGTTCTAAGCTGTGCTTTAACAAATGCATGTTGTCATCCTTGTTGGGTTAATTTTGCATAGAAAATGATGGACCCTACTTGCATTAAAGTTTTTGCATTTGAGCAAAAAATAATTTCAATCGCATTTTTATGTGTAATTTTTAAAGTTTAGTTCATCAAAGAACTGACTCGTATTTTTTTGTTTTAACTTTTGTAGATTCGTCAATAAACAATAATGAAGACCCTAGTCTTGGTTTGCAATATATGTAAATTTAAAATATAAATTAGATATTAAACATTGTAATTTTGTTGTAGTTTGTTTCTAACAAAAGCAGCAAAGATTTCAAATTTAGAGCTACTTAAAAAAAATATCTTTTTATGTTAATATTTTAATTTTAAATATAAATTTTTATATAGATTTAGAATTTTAGAGCCAGATAAGGCATCTCATTCACCAATTTTTACTAAAATCTAAATAACAAATTTGGTTATCAAATTCAACTCCTTGATAATGTTATTTAAGTATTATTTTTTTTCTCTCAAATAAATGTCAGATAAAGAATATTTAAAGTAAAAATTAACCTTAAATTTTTATTGATCTTATGAGGGTAATAAGCTTTTAAAACATTATTTTAAAAAACCTACTGTATATCCCTCACTGTTTGTGTTAGCTTGTGAATCTGACCTTTTCTGTTGACCCATGTTTCTAACAATAATTCAATTCTGAACACAGTTTACAGTGTTTATCCAATTGGAAAGGAAGCTTGCGCCTAGGGATTGCTTATTATGTACAATGGAACTATTGATACATGGAAAAAAAGTTTTAAGATACTTACTTTTTGCCTTCAATTAAACCTTTCTATGTTCTATATAGATTTTACTAGCGGCTACGCCCCTAGAGGCCTTTAGGGGCACTTGAGGAGGGGAGAGTCGAATTTGATAACCTTATTTATTATTTTAGATTTTAAAAGAAAAAGTAAAAAAAAATTTGGGGGGGGGAAGGGAATTTTTTTTTTGGAGGGAAGGGAATTTTCTTCTAGGGGCGATTTTTCTTGGGAGGGTAGTGGTACCCTCCATTAAAATAGTTATAAACCTTCCCGGGACCTGTGAGAAGCTGCCCTGTTAAGGAGAACCCGATCGGTTCAGCGGTTATCGAGATCCTTCTGTACAAACACACAGACATACAAACTTACAGAAATCCTGTTACTTTAGGAACACAGTAATAGTGTCTGACTGATTATGACGTAACAAAAAAAAATTAGCCAATGATAGGCCGTTATTGACCAATGGTAAAATTTATAGTGGCCTCTCATTGGCTAATTTTTTTTGTTACGTCATAATCAGTCAGACACTATTTCTGTGTTCTTACTTTAGTATAAGGATAAATGCCATGTACCTAGATATATTTACCATTTTTCGACCTTTTAAGTTTATGAAAATTTACCTCCTTGTTTAGAGGCTCCAAACTATTTCTTTATTTCTTAATATATTAATATAGTTGTTTTTACTTGTTGTTTTACATGTGTAATTGCAGGGATCTAAAGAGATAAGACAATGGCCGATAAATTAAAATACATCCCAAATGATGAGACACAAAATTACACCTTCTGTAGATTTAATTAGTGGTTGTAACGTTTGGACACTAAACTTTATGAACCAATCAATCAAAATTCGATGAAAGTCCCCAAAGTCAACCAATAAGAAAACGTTATTATATAACTCTGGGCATAGACGTCCAAGGGGGGGGGGTAATGGGGCGATTACCCCCCCCAAAAATTTTTTTTCATTTTACCCCCCCCCCCCCCATTTAAAATTTACCCCTACCCTGGGGGTGCCGTAGGTGCCCCAACAATTTGGGAGGGGGTAATTACCCCCCCAAACAATTTTGGGGGGGTAAATACCCCCCCCCCAAAATAAAAAATCTCTAACAAAAAATTTTTTTCAGCGCTTCGCGCGCGTTTTTAATACTAAATATTCAATAAAATTTAAATTACCCCCCCCCCAAAAATTTTACCCCGGGGGTAAATTTTGGGGGGGGTAAACAAAATTTACCCCTGCCAACAGATTTCAGGCGGGTTAATTACCCCCCCCCCAAGCAATTTTTAACCCCGGGGTAAAAATTTTGGGGGGGGGGTAAAAAAAAATTTGCCATTTTACCCCCCCCTTAAAAAAATTTTACCCCCCCCCCAAAAAAAAAAATCTTGGACGTCTATGACTCTGGGGACTAGTGTGATAAACTTCCCATTGTCCCCTCTCTCTCTGGTGTAATTTTCATTTTAAAATGCAGTATCCATATTTATATAGTTGCTTTAACTTACCTGAAAGAGATAAATAGTTCTGAAAAACTACATATACATAAATTATGATAATTTTACATGTAGAAAATTCAAGTGGCTGATAGTTATCTAGCAGTGATAATTTTATTACTTTTATATGTATTTCCCATAGCGTATCCTTTTATAAAAGTAAATGGATGTCTGTCTGTCTTCTGTACTAAAGGATCTCGATAACCGCTTATCCGATATGGTTCTACTTTATAATATAGCTTCTCATAGGTCCTAGGAAGGTATATACCGAATTTGGGGTACCAAAATCCTCCAATCTTTTTAAGACGAAAATTCAAACTGGGCGGGAGTCGACCCCCCCCCCCCCCATCGCTAAAGTTTCCCATTGAGGCCTCGCTATGAGAAGCCGCTATTATATGTAAAGGGAGTAGGGAAACATTGGACTGTAAATTTTATTAACAAGTTCTTTCTTTCGTTTGCTTAAAAACGTTGGTTACTTTTATTAAAATTTGATTAAATGTACCAATCAATTTATTATATACTAGTGGCTACGCCCCTAGAAGCCTCTAGGGACACTTAAGGTAGGAGGGGGAAAAGTCGACCTCATCCCATTTTAAATTTGAGTTTCAAAAGAGTAACAAAATTTTTTTGGGGGGGAAAGGGGGGTGTAGGCACCCTCCCCAAAAATAGTTTAAAACCTTCCCAAGACCTATAAAAAGCTTCACTGTAAAGGAGAACAATATCGGTTCAGCGGTTAGCGAGATCCTTCGGGACAGACAAAAAACGCTTACTACTTTATATATTAGGATTGTCGTTTTCCTAAGATATCTGAAGTGGGGCATACTTAGCCTTTACAAGTTTTTTTCTTGGAAATTAGAACTTTTAACCCTTTGGTTAGCAAGATCATAAGGGACAAGCAGACAGACACACATTGTACCTCTTCTATAATTAGTATAAGGTTCGCTATTTGACTTTGATTTATGAGGATTTAGGAACACAATGCCTAATAAAAGATGTTAATTAGATAACAGCTTGAAATTTAATTTGAAAGCAATAATCTTTTTTTAGACCGACAAGACTAACTTGAAACTTTTGTACTATTTATTAAGTGTACTTAAGATTTTTTTTCGTCTATTCTTCTGTCTGTCTTAAAAACATTCAAACAAAACTGTTTAAAAGTAAAAATGAGGGATTATTCATCTCTTTTTTAGGGGTTTTCTTTCCCACTTATTCTCTTATCTCCCTCTTTTTTATGACGTCACATGCTGTTTTTTTGAGCGTTTTTTTTCCGTACCTCTTTTTGTATACAATATTTGTTTAAAAAAAAGCTTATTCATAATTAGTGTTGGTCCGTCGTTCCACATCATAATTTCTTACATAATATAATTATTCTATTCATCTGATTTTTGATTCATTTTTCTAATTATTGACTTTGTTGCATATTGAAGTGGATTTAATCTATATTTATAAATGTTCCTCTGCCTTGTTATTTGGGCTACTCATTTAGTCTTCCTTGTTATAGAGTAAAACATATGGAGTAATCTACTTTTAATCAAACGCAATAAAAGAAATGTAACAAGAATAATTTGTTTCATAGTTTTTATTCTGATATTAGATAAAGAACATTTTATGTACACAGACAAATACCCATCCTAACACTTTTAGAGATAGATATTTAATTCTTACATAGCACGTTAAAATTTTTATCTATAATACAAAGTAGCTTGATGTCTGTCTGTATAGCTGTCTGTCTGTCCGTCCCTTAAAATCTCAGTAACCACTGAAACGATTGGATTCTACTCTTCAGGGAATATACCTACTGGTCCTTTGGTGGTTTTAAGCTATTTTCTTGGGATGTGGGACACCCACAACCCCCCGAAAAAATAAAGAATGCCCCCCCCCCCCCTATTTTTTAAAATGTATTTTCCATTTTTTTTTTAAATACTTCTTGGGGCAAAGCCGCTATAGTATACATATATACATATATAAACACACTTACATTCAACTACTTTAGCATATAGACATGCATTTACTGTATAGAAGTCGGACAAGCTTAAAAATATATGTGTAAATAAGAATTAATCAAGTTTAAGATATAGAAGAATTAAATGTCTTTATTTGTTAGTCATACTAACAGGAGGGAAGAGGACATTGGATTATAAATTATACTGATACCAAAAGTTTTACATGTTTACATTCTTGCATTAGTTTGCTTAAAGTTTTGTAACTGTTATTGATTTTTGATTGATTTGTAAAAACTAGCAGTATTCAAACTTTTCCACTAAACGTTTAGATCTACAGAAGAGGTAATTGTGTTGTCAAAATTGGAGGTGTACATCAATGTATTGTCCATTGTCATAACATCACTGCGTACTTATGCACTGATCAATGACGCACAAGCATAGCTGTAAAAAAGCTACGATGTTAAAATGAAACAGAAAGGGAAGTGTTGTTTAAAATGAATTTAGACTGAAAGGCTTGTCTTGCTTATTTTCAATATCTGTTCAGGTTCACAAAAGAAACAAAGAAAGGAAAGCTTATTCAATAATTTAATTTATATAATGTAATATTTTTATATAAGTTTTCATATAGTTGTAATCCTTTCCAGGACTTATTTGACGCTACCCTGTAAAGGAGAACCATATCGGTTCAACGGTAAGCAAGATCCTTTATTATAGACATTCAGAAAGTTATAGATTCTGTTAATTTCTTATGAGGATTAAGGGTTTTTGTTTGTCAGTTAAGATTACAATAAACTGTTTTAGCTTCAGATGGTTATAAAACTGGATTGTTTTATACTATACTTTTTAAATATAGATATTTAGATGGTTTTATGCTGTTTTACCACCCCCAGCTACTATTGTCCTAAATAAGGATAATGGTTAGCAGACTTCGGAATCAGGATATTGGTAAATAAAATATCTGAATAAATGTCCCAAGCTTCTGGTTGACAATAGACTATTCTTTTTATTTTGATACTTTACAGAACATTTATAAGGATGCTAAAATTGAGGGCAGGGACATATCTTTAGAAAAATAAAATATTTAATCAATTTGAACATTATAATTATTTGAGAGCTCAATAATAAAAACAAAAAACCATCTATTTTTTTTAAATACATCTCTTATGTAAGATTAGGTTAGGTCTAGTGTGGTCCTTAAGGGTTTAAGCTTCCTTTAGTGGCAAGAAAATGACTATAAAACAACTATATACTTTTTACTTATAAATGTAAAGGTCTGCTTTATCGACTAGTTTTTGTACTAAAATTAATCAAAACAAAAGAATTAAAAGACAAAAGACTAAATTTAATTCAATTTCTTACAAATTAATATTGTGATATCATTTCCGCAAAATTGCCATATTTTGATGAAATAATTGTCACCGTAAATTATTACCACAACTATTTTCATACACCAGCATCATAAGATATTTAAAGTGAAATATCAGTAACTATGAAAAACTTTACTGCTATAAAATAATACGGGGAACACAGTAATAGTGTCTGACTGATTATGACGTAACAAAAAAAAATTGCCAATGAGAGGCCACTATAAATTTTACCATTGGTCAATAACGGCCTCTAATTGGCTTATTTCTTTTTGTTACGTCATAATCAGCCAGACACTATTATACTGTGTTCAATACGGGTTTAATTGCTTACCAAAATCAATAAATTATTTTTATCCAACCTTACTAAAACTAATTAACAGTTTTTATTTTAATATAAATATATTGTAACATAAATTATGTACTTAAATCCTTAGTTATAAAGCAATAAATAAAAAATAGAAATAAAATAATTTGTATAAATAGTAATTTGACATGTAGTTTAAACTTTTTCCAGTTTACGAATGATTTTGATTTTTACTTATATATCATTAACACTTGTTATTAACTTACTTTTTCTTGTTGTATATAAATCTAACTTTTTTATGCACAAAGTATTAATTACTTCTACAAGACTGCGTTATAACAAGCGAGACACTTCGACAGTTTCATCAAAACAACGAGAAAAAAATATCATAAACCAATGAACTCATAGAGTGCATATAGATTCTATTTTGGGTTTCGGCTATATTATTTATACATTTAAGACTTTGGATGTTATTGAATTTTTTTTTCTGACCACTCCCGAGATGGATAATGCGCAATCCCTAACAAATGTATAAAATTTTGACAGATTTTACTGTTGTTTTGAGAAAACACTACCGAGACAACATCCTACCACCGCCCCAACCGCTCGACAACAACGGTGGTTGTCGGGATTTGGTTTGGTGTTGAGTGTAATGGCTGAGATATCAAAAACACCGCTTAATATACAACTTACAAGTGAATATATTAAAAGAAATAGCACAGACAAATAAGCAAATAGCGCAGCTACTTTATACATGTCTACAAAATCACACACACGCCTACAGTGGAACTAAACATAATTTGACAGTTTTATGACCTGATTACATTTTATGAGTAAGATTTTTCACATGTTTACTGTATTGCAGGTTATTGCTCTTTTTAAAATCTCTGCTAAGTGTAGACTTTAGTTACTGCGCTATAAATGGAGAACATTTTTCTTGTTAAATTTAAGAGTATTATCATAAGAAGGACGGTTACTTGCATTAGTAACAAAGCTTTGTAAGACGTTATATAAATAATAATTGCAACTGTATATCTTTAAATAACGTTTCCTAATAATAACATGATACGGAAAACCTTTACAGGAGGCCAAAGTCCTAGAGACAACCAACCCTGAGATTGCAAACTCTGATGAGATGCGCCTGTTTGGGGCCTAGGCATTTTCTACAACTATTTATACCCCTTCTATTATTTTAGTGCTTTTAACATACTTTGAGTAGAAGCATTTTTAAACGTCTTTAGTTATGACGCGTCTTTTAACCGAGATTTAAACCTAACACCTTTCCAACAACGATAGAATGCGCTTATTTTAAATGTATCGTAGTGAAATAAAGTAACACAGGCTGACCAACGTATAGAAAAGCACTGCAACTAAAATTGGCACCGCAATTTTGTATTCCAACTCCTAAAAAAAAGTTACCACACGATTATTGCCCTATCTCTCTCAGATTTGATGTAATTTTCAACCCATTTATCTTCATACCCATAAATATTAAACAGCCTTACAAGGTGTTCCTATAGAATAGCATTGTTTAGCATCAGCGAGATTTTTTGCTTTGGACAAAAAAAAATTAACTTAATTTTATTTTTACTTTAATTGAGATACGAAAATTTACTCAAAAAGTTTAGGGTTTAAGAGTTTTTATTCAGGACCTGTAAACTGACCATTAATTTTTTTTATTTTGGTGGGCATGGTTTTAGTTTCTTTGTAGTAACACCCCGATGCAACATTACACTAATATCAGATTTTTATAAACAGATATTCCTATTTTATAAAGAAATCTGTCTTGGTTCCAATGTCCCTTTTAATATTTTTTTCCTTGGCCAATAGAGAAAAAAATAAGCTTCAACGAAAACTTATATTTTTGAATTTATAATGATTTTTTTCTATTAAGTGTTTTTGGGCTACAATGCTTTAAAACATGTATCAATATAAAATTCAAATTTTTTATTAATCTTTTTCTTAATAAATCTATTTATTACACTATAGAACCTCTCAATAACTCATT
This sequence comes from Acartia tonsa, assembly GCF_053477335.1. NCBI lineage: Eukaryota > Metazoa > Arthropoda > Copepoda > Calanoida > Acartiidae > Acartia > Acartia tonsa. Next base: position 42,690,890 of record NC_137264.1, on the reverse strand, counting down.
TGGTTAATATTGTTCAAATCACCTATCCATTTATATACGGACTAATACGTAGGGTTTAATACCCTAACATCGGCTTCTTGGTGTTATTTTAATAACATTACAGTTATTTTATAAAAAAAAATCACGGAGGAAAGGGTCATGATACTGCAGATAATACTGTTACCCAAAGTTTAATGAACATATTATTTCATATGTTGGTTTAAAACTTTGGGTACCTATTGTATAGATTGATTGGTTTGAATTAACATTGATCAAGTTATTCGACAGAAACTTTAAACTAAATAAGGATTAATTTTGTTTATCATCAATGGATAAATACATTAATTTATCGTCAATTGTCTAATCTGCTAGATCCTTGATTAAAAAGCACTATATGATTGTTTCAAAAAAATCACTAATTGAAATTTTTGTCTAAACAATTTTTGGGAAATTTTTTTTTATCTATTTATAAAAAAATAAAAAAATTCTCAAATAAATATATGGAAAGACAAACGAACAATCGTACCTTATTTCTAGAGTAGCTACGCTATCAAATATTGCCCAGTAGGCGCATTAACTAGTGCTGTATTTGATTTAATTACCAATTATTTGTTTTAATGTGTTTTAAAAACCATTTAAGGATTATTTTAGAACTTAATTAATCTTGATTTTATCAGCTTTTTTATAACTTTAGTTTTCTTTTACCAGATAAGAAGTTATTTAATGTTTTAATCAGGAGTAAAGGATCATTTAAAATAAGTTTCTTCACTTTTGTCATTATTTTTAGAATATAATAAAACAAGGGTGAAAACATTGATAAGTATCAAAGCACGAGAAAAATCATGAGTGGACAAACATACACATGGGCGTTATAGTGCAAATATTTAGTTGACATAAAAAAAGTAAAAACAAAATATAGAAGAAGCAATCATGAAACTTCTATGCAAAAAGTATCTATGTATTTCGAATCATGATCGACAGACCAACAGACCAAGTAAATCATAAGCTGGATGATCATTGGTACAAGGATTCATCACTGAAAATTTAAGTTGTCTCAATAAGCAGCCGAGAAAATCACATTCCTCCTATAGCATCACAGTATTATGGACAAACAAAGTGAACTATAGAGTAGTTATGCTAATAAATATGTTGTTTGCTTACTGTTCCTTTTCCCCTGAAGACAAAATTTGGCAAGTTGGGCGTAGATTTCTGAAGAAAAAAAACCAAAGAAAACACCCTATTTGGGGATTGTAAAAGGCCACGGTGGCAAATTATTTTCAGTTTTATGTATTTTAAATACAACTAGTGGTTTCTCACCTAGAATCTAGGGGCTTGTTTTTGAGAGAAATAGCTTAAAACCATCACAAGACTTTGACTTGAAAATGAGATATACTAAAACCACCACAGGAGCTAAGTGAAGCCTAAAAATTGAACTTTAGTAAATAAAGCAGTATAATACCAGTATTTATGTATGTTCAATTGGATTTATTAAACGGAATTACCAAACAAATTATTAATCAGGAAATGTTTTCAATTTCTTTGCATTTTTGCATTTTGAAGTTTTGCAAAGTTTAATTATTTTCTAGTGTTTAAGACGCAACCTATTGCAAAAACAAAACAAAATATTCTTTTTAATAAGCTATTCGAAAATGATAAATTTCTTTTCCAATGTATCTGGTATCTAGCGTCTTTTGTAACCCCACTTTGTAGCAGAGGTGTATTTTTATATAGGAACATACATATATTATACATATACCAATCTTTGATAATTATATCTAAATCATGTAATATTACATAATTAAGGTCAATCATGATTCCTACCGTATTTTTTAAGCGAATATTTTCTACATTTAGCTTAGGTCTGTCCATTTGTTATAGAGATTTGTAATAGTTTATTTAGGCATTTTAGAATTTTCCTATTGATTACAAACTTTGCATTATGATTACTGAAACAGTTTTTTAGAAGCGAAGCTACTCTATAATATAATAAGGGTAATTCTAAAAAAAAAGATGTTTCGCTTGAAATGGATAAGCTTGTCATTTTTGTTTAATTTCTTATTGAATTATTTTTTATATAAAATATGAATTCAATCAAATAAGTTTGATATTCATATATTCAAAATAAGCTTACTTGTCATAATCAAAAATACACACAAAAACTTCAATGAGCATTCTATGGTTTTGACTTATCTATAAAATCATTGGTGGCTTCCCTTAAAGTGGTTAGCGAGCACTTCCCTTATTTTCTAAAGTGAAAATAAGAGGGGGAGGCTAGTTTTTTTTTCTCCAAACCTTGTGATATGCACTAGCCATGCTGCGGCCAGTATAACCTAACCTAAGCTGTCATAGAAAAATATAAACAAACGAAAATCTACCCCCTCCCCCCTCTTATTTTAAAATTATTTCAAAATAAGTGGAGAGGAGGTTTTCTTTTCGACCAGGTACCTTGAGCTAAATCGCAAGTTTTTTTAGCTTAACCCTTACAGATCGGGCCCCAATTCCCACCTTATCAGATCGGTGGGGGGGGGGGGGGGGTCATATTGACCCCCCCCTCTATCTCGGCTCCTGTTACAGATTTTTTCTGGTGGTTCATGTGTATTTTTAGAGAAAATTACTTTTTCTTGTCATAGCGGTCAGACCGCTCCTTAGCCACTTTTTTGAAAATATAGGACTGTCCTTCTGAAGGTTGAAAGTTAATATATACATTTCTGGAGATACAATGGTAAGTTAGTAAAGAATGTATTGTTTGCAATGATGTCCCTACCAATGACTTAACAAATATTCATACAAAATATAAATAAGAAGAGGCTTTTTAAAAGCGAAGCTTTTCTATAAATATTTTGTTATGGTTTATATTCTACTTTTGAACCTAGTTAGATTGTTTATTAATTGGATCTAAAATACATAAAGAATTAATTATTGCATCATATTGTAGACAGCTTTCTGTAGATAGTAAATTCCAGTTTTTAACTCCGAAGGTCCTGGGCCAATAAAACTGGTATTGATTATTTGCTTTTTATTTTATTCTTCGCCGAGATAAATTGTCTGCAATAGGATACGACACATGATTTTTCAATGTGGTTAGGAACTGGCTCAAAACGATTTTTAATTGGAAGATGTAATTTTATAGGCTTCTATTGATTGACATCTTAATTTCTCAGACGAATTCCTTATTGGACTTATTCTATTCCAAGTTACTCTATGTTTCATAAATATTGTATGTATTGTTGAATCATGGATAATTCCTGTTTATCATCATGATAAAAGATATTCCATGCAAATGAGCAGTTTTTTGGTTGATGCATACCATCTCTACAAGAGGCATAAACACTTATGTAATAAGGGGATAAATTCAAAAAACTTTTAGCCGAAGTATCCCGAATGTCTTCATATTAGAATAGTTAATTATTCTAAAATGACGTAATTCGGGAATTTTCGGCTAAAAGTAATTTTTAAATTCTTCCCCCCTTTTTTAAAGGCATTATGAATAGCTTCAAACTTATGAACCAACTTAGAATATTATTGGTTTAGATTAATTAAATCTCATTGGTATTTTAATGTCAAAAGAGAAATGATCCATTGTTTTTATGTCATTAGACCTAAACCTAGTTTAGGTCTACTTTTCAGAAAAGGTTCATCTTGATTCAGGGCAGGTTTTAGTCTATTTAAAGACATAAAACCCCACCCCACAAAAAAGGAAAAGCTGACATGAATGACAAACATTTAAGCTCTGTCTATTTTTTTGCTGTATTTTTTCACTTATCTTTGGACATATTAAGTCTTGTTACCCCACGCCTCCCATTTTAGCCTTCTTAAACTCCATCCTTCATAAATCCTAAAAAAACTATACCTCCCCACTTTTTTCTTTCCTCTTTTATTCCCAATTTTTCTTTAAAAGATAACATATGTGTATTGTATATGCGGGGTTTCCCACCATCCAAATTTTTTTTTCTCTCTAAATATTTGGATATAGAGAAACGTAAATGAGTGAAAATTGAGCCAATAAAAATAAGAATAGTTTTTTGACAGGGATAGAATAAAAATCAAAAACAATTTGGGGGGGGGGGGGTGGGGGGAGGAATGTATAATTATTAAATTTTCTTCCTCCCTGAAAAAATCAAAGATAAAGTAGCAGCAAATCCTAAGTTCTTATTCACGTGTGAAATTGTGAAATTATTTCATTATTGTAGTTGGTTATTCTTTTTCCCCTGCCACAAATCCAAAAGAAGACGTATAACTGTTTTTGCCACTTTAACCCCATTTGATATTTGAAAATTTTGGTTAAAGGACGCATATGCACTTAAAAATACACACACATACACACATAAATACGCACACCCAATAAACGAACACACATATTTATATTTGTACTGATGCATATTTGGAGGCTCTCACAAATTTTATAAAAATCTAGGATTTGTTTAACCGTCTTTCATATGCAGTATGGAAATTTGCTATCTAGATTAAGTTTAAATTCTAGAAACATAAGATTTTTGAACCAAATGGTAAAAGGTATCTTAATGTTTTTTTTCTTCAAAAAATTACTCTAAAATTAAAGTAGCCTTAAAAAATATCTAAAATTTTGATTTCGCTTTTAAGGTCCAAAGAATATATTTAGATTTTACTGTAGTTTTTAATACTGTATAACAAGAATTTACTTCTTTAAAACGTATGATATCCTATTGTATAAACTTGTATGATCTTTGTTTGTCCATTGATAACTCGCAAACAGCTTAAGCAATCCATTTTAGAAAAGTTACACTTAGGTACCGGGAAGGTTTTAATCTCTTCTTTTACAAATTAAGTCAGGTATGGTTTTAGTCTTTTTTTTTCCTGCTTTCTCTAACCCTTTTTAATACAGAGCTTCTAGATTTTATTGGCACAGTCTCTATTAAAATATAAAACGACAAATGAACAGTCTGATTTTATCTGCCACCATGGAAAAACCATGCCTTCAAGCGGAAGTGAAGAAAGGCCGATATTTGAACCGTGAATCTATTCATTTGTTATCTCATTAACAATCTGACATTATATCTTTCTATTTATACCCAGGGATCTAAAGGGATATGACAATGGCCGAATAATTGATGTATCACCAATGATTATACACAAAATTACCCCTTCTGTAGATTACATATAGTGGTTGAAACGTTTGGACACTCAACTTAATGAACCAACCAATCAAATTTCACTAAAAGTCCCCAAAGATGTTAATCCAACGAATAAGAATATGTTATTATCAACCAATAATTTAATTTACAGAGGGGCTAATTTTGTTCAAAGGGGATGTATATTATACCAAAAAAAAAACCTCGTCCATGATTTTGCCTTTTTTACAATTTAGAATGTTGTTGCTCATGGATACAATATTTCTTGTTTGTTATCTGATTAAGAATCTAAAAATCCGCTGATTCACCTTTTAATAACAAAGTAAATATTTAGATCAATATGAAATGTATACAGGGTGTTTCAATAGAAATGTTTTTTTTTAAATTAATTGAGCCTAGAAAATAAAACAATTATTTAAAAAGCTTTATATATTTAGAAAACCTGATATGGTACATTTGTGTTTCAAAAAATTTAAATTTGATTATTTCAACAAATTATGCCTTAAAAACCGGTTTTTCCCAAAGCCTCATTTTGGAAGATTTATAGATTTAAAGGTTGTGCAAAAAATGTTAACATTTCTACAGTGTGTTTTTTTATGAGAACTTTTTTGAAAGCAATTTTACCCCACTTATAGTTATCAGAATTTAATGATTAATGGCTTATTTTCTTCGTTTTTTAAGGCAATTAATAGAACAACAAAAAAATATTTCAGTTTTTATCTAAAAAGTACAGTAAAATCTAAAATTCAAAACTTAGGTGTCAACATTAAGAGATATAAGTTTTCCGGAATTGTAATGTAGGGAGTAGATTTGAAATCTGCATCAAATTTTAAGGATTTTTTATAAAATTCGTTTTTTGTAAAATTCTTTATCTAAAAGCGAAAATACATTTTAAGTTAATTAATTTTGACCAATAGGATAGGTGGATTTAAAAACTACCTGCGCTCTAATTGGTTGAATGATGTACGACATCCAATCAGAGCGCAGATTTTTTAAATCCACCAATCACAGATGCCAAAATTAATTAACTTAATTTGTATTTCCGCTTTTAGATAAAGAATTATACAAAAAACGAATTTTATAAAAAATCCTATCTCTTAGTCAACATCTAAAAATGGTTTTAGCGCATTTTTCTTATGCTCAAATAATCAACCTTTTGCAAGAATGGCTGCTAAACACTCCAAAGTTGAGATATAGAGCTAAAAATATATACAGATACTATTAGGGACATGTACTAGAACATATATCTCAACCAGGGAGGGAGTACTGGCCACCCAAAGTCGACTACAGAAAATCCATTTTTTTAAGAAAAATGCACTAAAACCATTTTTAGATGTTGACACCTAAGTTTTGAAATTTAGATTTTACTGTAATTTTTTAAATAAAAACTGAAATATTTTTTTGTTGTTCTATTAATTGCCTTAAAAAACGAAGAAAATAAGCCATTAATCATTAAATTCTGATAACTATAAGTGGGGTAAAATTGCTTTCAAAAATGTTCTCATAAAAAAAAACACTGTATAATTCAAATTGTGCGGCTTGTGTTTACAGTAGAAAAATGTTATGCATACCGTTAGAATCGTCATAAACTTTAGTTTTAGGAAATATAAGTGCCATTTTTGTGCTATTTGTAATTTAGGAGCTACGTTTACCACGTAGCTCCTATACTATACGTAGCACAGAAATGGTTCTTTTATATATTCGCAGTTATTTTGAGGTATATGACTATGGGCGATAAATTGATACAGATTCCCAAATATGATAAAAAAATATCCCTTCTATATGTTATATCCTTGGTAAAAAACAGATAGAATACTGCTAGTTTAAACCAACCAAACAAGATAAAATAAAATTATCTAAAGTTCTAAACAAAAAAATTAGAGAGCGTGTTTGTAAAATTTTGAACCCAAATTTACGGTTGAATGTCCCTTACTCCCTGCATATGTGTATGAAAACGGCTAAAAAGAAAGTGGTATATATTTTCCTCCCTGAAATTTTCGGAGGGGGGGGGGGAATGGAGGAGGAGGGTTCGAGGGCAGAAAGTGGAAAGAAATTTTTACCACTTTCTTACTTTAGATTCAACACCCCTTAAACCATCCTCTGAACAGAATATATAAAAAAAAAATTGATAAAAAGACTACAGTAATGTAAATAACATTACGAGATGAATCACTACGAACGCATCTCATATCCAAAATAAGCCCAACAAACTTTCATTTATGAATCAACGATCAACTATCTTATTTAAAACATTTCAAATAAAGTATAACTATAAGTCTTCTTACCCCTCTCTAATTTAAGGTTAGTAAAAATCAAAACAAAACATTTTTGCTGTCAATTTAAAGTCTATAAAAAAGCTTTGTTAAATGTTTGTGATGGTTTTAAATGATAGTAGAATATTTTCAAGGTTTGAATTCAAAACTGCAAAATATATATGTATTAACATTAGCATATTTTTAGTAGCTGTTCCATGTATAGCTTTGCAAGAGCACGCATTTTATTATATAAAAGTTACTAAAGGAGCATATATTATTAGAGGAGATAATAAAGCGGGTTTCGACCTATTTTCACAGTAGCTTTTTATAGGTTATATTGGGTAAATGATAATGATTGCTCTGCAGGGTTAGAAAATTGGCCCCGCTACTTCATTTTAATCCATGACCCTTTAAAGGATGTCGATTAAATTAGATTTGAGTTTTAAAAAACCCAATTTATTTTTTTAAGCTCTTAGTTACTGCGCTATTTATGGACAATACATTGGCAACTTTATTTTGCTAGAATTAAGGAACACTATTTTCAACACATAGAAGCAGGCATATCAGATAAGATTTTAGGATAAATACATGGAAGAAAAGGGATTGCTAATGTATAATAATCCTTAATTTTTCACTTTCAACGATTGATATAGTGTTACGATGTCAGTCTATTCTTTCGTACATCTCACCAAAAATCTAAGCATCCGAGGAAGCTTAAGGGGGGAGTTAGGGTGGTTTTAAGCTATATCTTTTAAGGGTAGGACACTAATTATTGGTTGTTTTAATTGATAACGACCTATAGTTTTACTCCTAATATTTTTGTAAAGATTTAGATGCCCTTTAAATTCTTTAAAAAGATAAACAGAAAACTAAATCTACTAATATTATATATTAGTGGTAAAAGATAAACATTGAAATAGAAAGATACAAAAGTTTCAGTAATTTAGGTTATTGTGTGTTCTCTAAATTTTATGTATTAAACTAGAAATATATTAGTCAGCTCTATTGTTAAACTATATAAATTTCAGGAATAAGGATTTGGGTAAAGAAGTTGTATCAACTTTTTTTTTATAGCTAGCCGGTTCTTTTAGTAAGTAGTAGATGTAAAATTTTTCATAGAATTCAGATATGCAATCGGTTTTTTTGTAGACCTCTTATTTTTAAAGTAATTTAAGTTTTTTAAAAAAATAATTAAGTCGGTTTTAAGGTACTAAAACGCAACAAAATAAAAGAAGAAAATGGCCAGTAAGAACAAAAATAGTAAGATCTTTAATTTGACACCTTACTTTTAAAATTCTGTTGAGTAATTATTGAAAAAATCTATTTTTTTAACCTCGGTATAATAAAAACTTTAGACCTAAATATTTTCTCAAACAGACATAAAAAACATGGGTTCATATACAGCATGACCCTCAAAAAAGTATTTTTAAGCATCTGCAGCCCTTATTTCTCAATGAATTATTAAAAAATGCATATGTCCTATTCTCTATAGTATTCCACGTAAGTAGATAAAAAAATATTTTTTTTACCTCCATTAACACCGGAGATTTTTAGTGCTAAAGTTTTGAAAAAGTGACTGAGGAAAAAGTAACTTTTAACATGATACGACTTTTTTAGCAAAATTAAGCTAGAAATCCTTTTATTTTTGTTACTAGCAGAAACTTTATACAAAAATGAAATAAAAAATTTAGTTTTTTAGTAAAAAGCATTTTTTTACACATATTTTTTGAGTCTTTTTAGTTTAATGATATTTTGAAAAACTTACTTATTAGGCAAAATTGTTTAAGATTAAAAAACCAAATAAATCTCTATGAATATAGCAGGAAAATTGTTTTTGTTTCACAATCCTAACTTTAATAACAAAAAAGTTATAAAGAAAATAAAAATAAAACATAATGATTTTTTAGTCTAAAAAGCTTAATTTACCCCTTATTAAATAATTGAGATGTCAGAAAAGTAGGCGGAGCAACTGTCATAATTAATCCTTTTCTATAAATAAGGGTTAATAAATAACCTAAAATTTGCAAATAATCAATTCATTCAGTAGTATTTTTTGCCATTAAAAATTGATATTTTTAGGTGTAATAAAAAAGAAATATTTATTTAACTTGTTTTTCTTTATGTCTCATTATTCAATTGCCAGAAAAACATAATATAACCATCCAAAAAATAAGAGAAACAAAAAAAATTCTTTTTCTCAGTCACTTTTTCAAAACTTTAGCTCTAAAAATCTCCGGTGTTAATGGAGGTAAAAAAAAAATTTTTATATCTACTTACGTGGAATACTATGGAGAACAAGGACATATGCATTTTTTAATAATTCATTGAGAAATAAGGGCTGCAGATGCTTAAAAATACTTTTTTGAGGGTCATGCTGTATACCTTCAGAATCAGAAAAATATTACGAATCCATTGTAAGCAAAATTGAAAAAAATTAAAAAATTAAAAAATTAAAGAAATGGCCAATTATTTTTTTTGTTCAGACAACACTATTGTCTTCCCTTTTTTACCCCCTCTTTACCCCCTCTTTACCCCCTTCCCATTTTTATACTCAATTGAAGAATTAAGACGTTGCCTGTACAATATAATATGATATTTTCATATAATTCCTTTTATTGTAGTTTATATACTATATTGTAAACTTTTTTTTTCAATTTTGCTTACAATGGATTCGTAATATTTTTCTGATTCTGAAGGTATATATGAACCCATATTTTTTTATTTGTGAAATAATAAAATTAAGTTCAAAGTTTTTATTCTCGTGGGTTAAAAAAAATCGATTTTTTCAATAATTACCTGACAGAATTGAAAAAGTAAGGTGTCAAATTAAAGATCTTACTATTTTTGTTCATAATGACCATTTTCTTTCTTTTTTTTGTTGCATTTTAGTACCTTAAAATCGACTTAATTTTTTTTTTTAAACTTAAATTACTTAAAAAATAAGAGGTCTACAAAAAAACCGATTGCATATCTGAATTCTATGAAAAATTTTACATCTACTACTTACTAAAAGAACCGGCTAGCTATAAAAAAAATAGTTGATACACCTTCTTTAAGACAAAATAACCGTCCCCCATTTCAAAAGTGAAAATTACTATAAAAGCTTTAAAAAGACAATTATACTTTATGCAAAATTATCAGTTTATTCATCTGTCAGTTTTCTTGAATGTCCAATAGAATATCTTAAACAGATGGTCTGATCGTTCAACATTTTGTAATACATTATCGAGGGAAGGTGTTAAGATAATTAGAACCCCCCCCCCCCCTAATAGAACAATCTAGAAACCTAGTTTTAGAAGTGCTGTGTTTCTCAATGTAGAAAGTTTAATCTATTTAATAATCCATATACTTATCCCGTTTCCCCTATAAATTCCTATATTGTTTATAATTAATCATAATCTCTTGCGCCCAACTAACTATAGCTTATACTGACTTGGATGCTAGGGCGCTACGAATTTATGTTTAAATTTTTTTTAAAGTAGAATGCATACAAATTTAACCAAAAAAAGTTTGTTTACTGCTTATTTTAGGTAAAATTAGGGTTAGAAACGCTACATAGAACTAATCCCCCGCAGGGTTATTATTCCCAATTATGAATAGTGACAAGTTAGTCTATTAAAAGGATTCAAAATGCAAGGACATATACATTTTTTTAACTCTTATTTTATACATCTTAATTGGAACTGATGACCTATTTAATAGTGAAACAATTGAATTGTCCTCCATCAATAAAACGTCAAAAAATTACCTGTGTTTATATAAAATAGTGACATAATAGGGATTTTTCAATGCAAAATTTGAATTATGTCGCATAGTAAAGGAATGGGAAATACCTTTGGCCTTTAATCAGGTTAAACATAATAACTACATGAAAACATAAAAATTTGTTGTTAAAAAGTTAAAAATCAACATGTTTAAAATGGACGTACGAACGATTATAGAGTTACTTCGCTTTCTAATGGCATGTATTGTCAAAGCTGTTAGAAAATTGAAAAAGTATTTAGTTTGTAGCACCTTCTTAAATTAGATTAAATGATTAAGGGAAGCATGTTAACCATCATTTTTGTTATAAACAAGGTCAAAACTAAAATATAAACTGGAAACAATCTTAATGAGTTTTAGATAGTAAGTTAATGTTCTTAAGTATAACTAGTGGCTTCGCCTATATACTTACTAGGGCTCTATATTCATAGAGGGAAGTAGAAGTAGAATATGGACTAAAACAAGTTTGGGACCTATGCAATACTTCCTTTAAATGGAGAACTTAATAAGCTAATTGATAAATAAGCTCTTAATGGAAAAAAACTGTATACAAGAGGTTGTTCGATATACTTTTTAAAATGGTATATGAAAAAATCATTTATATTTTGACTTTGAAGGTTTGGTTTTTTAAAACAAATCAGAAAATTGTAAACAGGGAGTAATGTTTTCATTTACCCAACTGTTATATTACTTTAATCAGTTCCACTGTATGTAACATTTGTTTTGCATGTGTTCAATCCCCTACGCCTAGGTGCATAACACAAGAACAAACAAACAGTAATTTTAGAGCATCGACGCTTTTTATGTAAAAGCTATTTAGAATCAGAATATAGTAAAAAAAAATGTAAACTCCCTTTTTAAGTTTTATCTATAGAGATGTTTATATAATGATATCATACCTAATTGTCTTAGGAGTAACAATTCAAAGTAAATATAAAAAGAACGATTATTTCATTAGATAAAATAAATAAAAACATCTTCAAACTTTGTTATACTTTCTGTATTTTACCTTTTTCTTATAGGAATCTTTATTCCAGTTTAGTCCCCTCCTCAAGTGCCCCTAGAGGCCTCTAGGGGGCGTAGCCACTAGTAATGGTTGATGTTGTTGATTTGCGTTTCTTGTGTGCTTTTGCGGATGTGTTTAAACACAGTTCTGCATGCTCTATTTTTATCTGCTACACACTTTAATACTTTTAAGTGGCGTAGCCACTCTTAAATTGGAATATGTCACTCGTAAGCATGCATATAAACATTCACATATGTAATTAGAATAACCTCTAATTACAAACGAATTTACCCAATTAAAAGCATATTTTCTTAAATTAATTTTTTTAACTAATTTAGAAATAAAACAAGAGTTATTTGAATGAACCGAGCCACCACTCCTGACAACAACATCACCATTTTACTATTAAAATTAATTACCCTTTTCCGGAACCAGCTTTACAGGCAAGCTTTCCTTGTAACAGTGGATAGCTTACATGCCTTCTTGGAATCTGGATCACATGGATCTTACCTTTTATGAACCCGACCATAATCATCATGATTTACAATATACAACAATACTAAGTGTTAATAAAAATATTTTGTTTGTAAACATATTGTCAATTTGATCTCATGTAATAAATATTTTAGTATTTTAGTTAGTATAACTTATTTGATATTTTGTTATATCTGCACTTCTTATTAACTTAATTTTATGATATTTTAATTTATTTATGGTATCATCCTTGTTTGATACAAGGCTATGCGTTTCTGGACCTTAAAATCATTTTAAATTGCCTCCATCAGAAATTAAAAGTTTAGGAATAGTTTATTAGATTTTCATCCAAATAGATTTTAGGTCACTTTTTTACCGCGAACAAGAAAGTGAAAATTAAACTTTAATAAATTTTATGGCCAATATATTAAAAACAATTTTTTAAGAATTTTTTCCTGCATGGTTAAAATCATTTATTGATGTACACACAAGTAAATGTTATTAACCCTTCTGTAGATTCAAATTATCTTCAAAAAGATTAGGCCATGAATTAAAGCTTGTCAGTTCAAAGTTTTAAGCCAATAAAGAATAACATTAGTAAAATTCACATTCCGATGTCGTTTCCCTCTTTGTGTTTTTAAGAGAAAGCAGCTTAATTGACCAATGTTAAAATGTATATTGGCCTACCATTGGTCATTTGTTTTGTATGACGTCCTTTTTTATTAGACACAATAAGCTGTTTCTTACAAGGGTCGTAGTTTGACCATGGTTGTTGAAAAGCATCCCTGAAAAGAATAATCCTACCTTGCAAGAACTGTATTGTATAGACAGAGGTAAACTCCTCCTCCAAAGCACGTCAGTATCAGTGTGGCATGGTAAACCTAAAATAAAACAAGTATGTTAACATCCACGAAAGCCAAGCCCAACAAATCAGATAATATAAATGGGCCTAATTTTCCTGAAAACTATATTCCAATAATTAAATGAAATGGACAATTATATCCCATACTTAAATGTAGTCAAACAATAAACACACACAATTTTTGTTTATATCTAAGGAGTTACTACGATTTCAAAATTGTAACTAATCATTTAAGGAATTAATATGTTAAATTCCAAAATGTCTCAATTAACGATATGGACGGACCTACCCGGAATGTGTAAAAGCTTAGCTTTTTATGACTTATTACATAAAAACAGTAAAGTGTTATTCGGTAATAAATCCACTAATTACCAGTTGTTAGGAAGTGCCTTCTTAAAAGTTTTGTAATCATCGAAACATATTAATTCTCTGTATTAAACAATTTTTCTTGCACTCTATCTTAAAATTGACTACTTGTCTTATTTAAAGAGTTAAGCCCTTTTTTATTACAATTTATCTGTCACTTTTAAGTGGTGATAGTTTAACATCATTATTTAACAGATTATATTACAAGGTGGCAAAAAATGCTCCATTTTATGGTAGATAAGGAGAAGTACATTTGTTGAAAATCTTTATTTACTGCTTCTATGTCGAATGCGTGAAAGTATGCATAATTTAGGACCTACAGCCAAAGATAGTGCAAATAAAATGTTACTCGATAAATAATTCTTTCTCTCTACATCCTATGGGGTAACTATTGACAGATTTTTTTGGAGCTATAAACTTATTACTTTATTCTTTGGCTATTTGTCATTCTGATAATCATTTGATAGTTTATTTTGTTGCTGATATTATTCAGGGAGGAAGACGACTATTTTACGGAATTATGAAAATGATAATAAACAAAATTACCCTTTCTGTAGATTGAAATTATTAATCTAAAAGTTTGAACACTACATATTAGGAATTGATAAATCAAAATTAAGTAGAAGTACCAAATGTTTCAGCCTAAGAATAAGATAGAGTAGTTATATATATATTTGGGTACCAGTGCAAATCACAGTCCATTGTCTCCTTCCTCCCGGATTAACCCAGATAGTATTAAGAAATAAAAACTTGTATAAGGAAAATGTAATGTCATATATCTTAGGGATGATATAAATTTAATTGATAAAATCTTTACGTTAATTTAGTTCAGTTAAATTTTTATTGTGATAAGACCGGTTGGAATTCTATTGACAAACCTTATAGAAACACTGACAAAATAATGAGTTTGAAAATATCTCATATCAAAAGGTCGAACATACTGACATATTACAATCACCTCTAAACATATTATTATTTTTTTATTAATGCCTTCGCCCCAAACCTCACAATAAAAAGGTGTTGTGAGGCAGAAAAACCATTCTATCCATTTAACTATTTTTGAAAAAAAAATACTGTTATTTTGAGTTCTATTTTTTGGGACTATTGATCTAAGAGAAGAGTATATTCTTCCCTACAAAATGGCTTAAAACCAGCAAAAGACTAATACAAAATCATACATTTTTCAAACTGCAGTAATATATAATCTAATTTTAAGAGTGCTCTCTAGGCGACAATATAAGCAGACAATATAAGTAATGATTATGCTTTTACATCCGCAGACAAGGATTGCATTCACATATACATTATACATATAATCAATAGACATAATAGTTAGAATCTTATATCATTTTTAGGTATGCCTAACATTAGAGTAAATATTAGAGGGGTAAGGGGTTGAATCACTGCATGTACCCATTCCGAGGACCCTGTGCCGACTTTCAGTTGGGTCTTTTAAAAACAACCAATAGCTTTGGGAATATTTACTTACACAGTCGCTATAAAAGAGCAGAAATTAGGCGAAAAGGGTCCCCAACAGAGGTATCCAAGTAGTTGTCTGGTTATATCTAGAGATTTATTTGCACAACGGTCTCTTTCACTTTTTGCCTGTGTGCTTATGTTTACCTATCAGAAGATAAGCATACCTACTATGTTCAACAATTTCTTTAAATAAAAAAAGATAGTTTATGTATATATTTCTAAAAAATTTTTAAAACTGGACTAATGACAGCTTATTCTTGAATTTTCATGAAAACTTTATTAGTCTTGTCCAGGTTTTAGACGCGATGATAAAGTAGAAGGCCATTAATAAAATTATATTTTAAGGAGAAGGAATCTTTACTACACAAAAAGGTCTATTTTATTAGATCTGTTGTTTATTAAAAATGTGTATGGCATATAGAAATAGATCTCGCCAGACTTGAGCTAGCATGCCATGCAGTTAACAAACATTATTATTGCAACAATGAAGACCTTGTTTTAAAAAGTATAACTCATTCCTAATTTGTTTGAGATTTATACATATGATCGCCTCAAAACGTGCCCAATCCAAGGAAGATTAGAGAACCATTGTGCGTGGCCTATGTTATAATGAGAACTAAAAGGCAATGATGATGTAAATATGATCATAATTTAACAGAACATAATTGATCTAAAATTAAGATTAAAATTAAACTTGAACTTGAATTATTGTATTGAATATACAAAATAGCAACAGGGTCCATAGTGCAAACAAAAACAACAATAAACCGCGGCATAATGCGCTTTGGGTAACAATGAGCCGCCATAGATTTCCACACAACACTAACTATGTGTAGTATGTACATAGCTGTGCTTTATGCTTACAATAAACAAATTGAAATGGATTGGAGGAAATTCTTTGTGTTTCAGATTCCGTGCATCCGTAGCCCGGGCTTTATGCCTTTCTATTGAGAAAAGTTCAGGAATTATGGATACTTATTGACTTTTTCAAGGATTGGCAGTTTTTCCTTAGAATTTCTTCACTGTACAAAATCGTCGTTTTGCATTTTTGTTTATTGAATAACTCATTTAATGTATACAGCCAAATTCTAAAACTTTAATGTCTAATTTAAAAGATTAAAAGTTTAATCTAATATCTATATATTGTATAATTATAGTTTTAAATTAAATGCTAGTTTCCCTGTGCGAGATGAATAATATACAATGATGTAACTAACAAACCAAGAAGACAGGAGGGGAGCAACAACCATTATATGTCATATACGACCCCTTGTCTTCACTGAACCAACCATAATAATGGTCTCAGTTATGTAGTGCTTAGCATTCTAATTAGTTAACTTTTTACTGCTCTGTTACCCAATATTTTGTCAGCAAATTAGTTGATTATTTCAAACATACAATATTTTAAAGGGCTAAAGGACATAAAGAGAGTTGAGACAACTAAGATTGGATATTACAATGGAAGTAGCATAAAAATAAGTAATAAATGAATATCAGTAAAAAGAAACATATAAATGGGTAACAAATCAAAGAAGTGGGCATTAATAAATTGTTGGCAGTAAGAAATTGAAATAAGAGCATTAAAAATCATTTCTTCATATTTGTAAGGTCACATGAGCATAACTTACTGACTAACAGACTGATATCATAACTTGACTTGCAAAGTAGCTTTGTTGATAAAATTATGACAATAAAGGGTTAACTATACAAATTTTTTTGTTTAAAAGATTTACTACAAAAGATATGGAAATTATTCAAGACAGGATAAAAGATTTGATTTGCACACTCCCTCAAAATTTCTGTGAAAAAAAGAAGTTTTTGATGAAAATGTTAGAAAAATCCCATGAAACATCATGCAATTTAACCTTTTTGATCTTACAATCCAAACTCTTATTTTTACTTTGTATAAATTGCCTTATAACAAGTAAATTATCCATGATTTACTGTAAAAATTCATGCTATTGAAATGACAAGAATCCCAAAACTAATTTTAACAAAATTTTGATATCATGTACATTTTAGGATAACAAGGAAATCCAGAAATACACATAAAAAAGTACCGTATAATCTAAAAGTATCCAACAATACAAAATACAAACACTTAAACATAATTTTCCAAGCAATCAACTCTTTGCCATGCTCTTGAATTTGATGCTAATCTGTTGAGTCAAGTTCAGCCCTTTTTTTCACCACTTATTTTGGTTTGGGGAAATGCACTTACATATTATACATTTTACACCAGGGACAAGGCTTAAACTTAATGTCTAATAACATCTAGTTCAACCTTTTCTAAATTCTCAATATTATGTTCTTGTAAAGTTTCTATCCACATTTACGCTAACCATAAGTTGGCTTTGAATTATTATATAAATTTGACTGTAATTCTTTACAAAAATTCTGATATAGAATTTTATTGATTTTATGTCTATTACATCTAAGACTTCTCTTTCCTAAAACGTATGCATATTTTCTTATTTGATTAAATATCTCTTATCCCAGATGCAATAATCAAGTGACTCTAGATGGGGTATATAAATGTTCAAAATTGTGGCATATTCTGTATCCAGCATGATCCTGCACCATATCATCCATAAGTACCTACAGTTAGGAATTAGCATCAAGATTTGGTTATCAAAAAAATTTGAATGATATTTAAATTTTGTCACTTAAGCTTTTGAGGGATATGAGAATAAACTTTTTGGGGAAGGATAATATATTTAAAGGGTTTGGTCTATGTAACACTTCCCATGTAATACACTATCTATAAAAAAAAGTAGAATGATGTCTCTCTGTCCGTCTGAAGCTGAAGATCTCAGTAACCACTGAACTGACTGGGCTCTACACTTCAGAGAACATACCTACTGATCCTGTGATGGTTTTAAGCTATTTTCTTGGGAAGTGGGACACCCCAACCCCCCTAAAAAAGGAAAATACCCTACAAAAAAAAAACTAAGGTTGAAGCTGCTAGTTAATTAAAAAAACATTGGCAAGAAAGTCTGAGATTTAGACCTAGACACAATAAAGAACAGAATATTTATTTTCAATTATTTTAAATTCTAATCTTTCATAGTTTTTGTTACTGACAAGAAAGCAAAAATACCAAAAGGTAAAGTCTCCGTACTATCAATGTCATAATTACATTAGCTAAGATTTGTTGACAATGGTATAATAAAGCTCCTAACTGATAAATATAAATCTGATAGGAGTCCCAAAAAGCTCAGTATGCGCACACAAACTTTTTGGCTGCACTGAAAAATGTGCAAAAAAATGTAATGTGCTTCACTCTGTTGAGATTATTATCCCCACTTCTACTCCCTTGCCTCAACAAGTTTGGGCCACATCTTCTCTATAACTAGGATATATACTTTTCAATACGTTATCAATATAATTAATTAGAAAATAGCAATAATTTCTTTTTGTTTTTTGACTTATTTTAAAACAAAACTTGATAAAAATTAAATTCAAAATTGTATGTTTGACAAAATTGTTAAGTGCAGTGTTTTATTTACAATGCCTCATCAGAATTTTGACAAAAAATCTGTATTTCTAGTTGATAATTGAATGTTTTAAGTTATTATTGCTTGTTATTCCTAGGTTACCTATGGACATGATTGTTTATGTTTTTTTAAACTTTTTCAAATTGAAAAGAATTAAGTTTGTAGTGAATACATGCAAGAAAATAATATAGTATTGGATGTTCAACTATCTTATAGGAAATAACCTTTAAAGACTAGCACTAGAAACTAGAGTGCCTTTGCACGTACAGACGCATCCTAGTCATTGAGTAGCTGCGCTTCTAAAGCTAGTAATATTTAGGTAATAAATGGGTTGTTAATAATTCTTTTTCAAGACCTAGTTAGCAGAAATGCATCCCCATATATTAGAAAGACTTCGCCTAAATAGAATCATTAGTGTATGCAATCTGCATTTAAACACTTATTAGATGTGCAGCATCTCTATAATTATTATGTATATTTCTCTCTCATTCAATCACTGAATTAACCAAAAATTAAATTTTATTATTCAATAACAGTGTATTGATAAGACAAATAATGATGACAAAAAATCGATACATCCAAATCGCTGATAAACAAAATTACCCCTTGTGTATATTAAGATTAATGGTTCCAAAGTTTGAACTCTGCAAGTTTAAAGTTTGAGCTAATAAATCACTTTAACATGTACAATGTTTAATAAAATTAATATTCAAATAAATTATTTGATTGAGATTTTTAAGTTTACAATGGTTTTTATGAAAATCTTTGAAACCTTTTGCTGTACATATAATGAGCTAATTTTGCTTATTATATTTCTCCATTTTGTCATGGACTTTTTACTAACTATCAGGCTAACCATAATGATCTTTTATATTTGTTAGGGATATAGGAATAATATTTAGAGGACAGAAACAGTTTTAGGTAATATTTCTATAGTATGTTTAAACATTAGAGTAAAACAATAGAGGGGTAAAGGGTAAAATAACTGATAGTTCCCTTATTTGAGGACCCTGTGCCGACTTTCAATTGAGAATTTGAAAATCAACCAATAGCATCAGGAGTATTAACACAGCCAACTTGCTACAAATGAAAGATGCATTGTCTGAACCAAGTATTGTGCATGATTACGCGGACAATTGTCCACAGACAACAAACCCTTTGATTTTCCATATGTGTCTGGAAGTCCTAACTGAGCATTGTAATGAGAAAGGAATAGGACAATGAAAAATTAATCTTCCAAGAGAGAGAGTTTATTACACTAGTCCCCAAAGTTTAAAATAACGTTTTCTTATTCTTTGACTTAACAACCTTGGGGACTTTAGTGAATTTTTACTGGTTGATTCATAAGTTGAGTGTTCAAACGTTTCAATCACTAATTTTCATCTACATTAGGGGTAATTTTGTGTATCATCATTAGAGATGTACAATAATTTTTCAATCATTGTATCCTTATTGATCCCTGTAATCTTCCTCTAGTTGTTTATTTTTGGCGGGGTGGAGGGTTTTTTTTTTTTATTTATCCATTCCTCCCTGAATATTGATATTCTTTATACCCTACCCAACTTTTATCTTTCCTTCTTTTTATTAATCCATTCCTCCCTGAATATTGATATTCTTTATACCCTACCCAACTTTTATCTTCCCTTCTTTCTTTTTGCCATGTGCTTTGTTTTTACTGTTTTTCAGACAGGGACAAGTTTCCTCAAGAAAAAAAAATCCTCGAATTGTTATACTTGTATGGTAGTACAGTTACTGTATGAATCAGATAGGCGGGTATGTCCAGCAGTCATTCACCATTTGATAAAGATAAATTTATGCGCGCTTTCTCGCTTCATTCGTAATTCTTTACATTCAATAATCAGAGAAAAGCAATGACTTAAGCGTCATTGTTTCAATTGAAGTTTTTTTTTATAATTTGTGCCAGTCCGTTAGTCAAAACGTCCATATGTCCATGACGAACAGCTCTTATTGTTAGAAATTAGAATGGTCGTATCGGTTTCCATCTTGGCATGATTATTCATTTGAAACTTGTCTCAACTCCTAGTGTTATGTAGAGTATGTTTTTGCATAAATTTTGTAAAAAAATCTGCTTTGCGTGACATAATTATATAAGCTACATAAAACAATATATGTTCAGTATTATCAGGGAGAAGGGATTGACATTTTTTTTTAACAATAATTGAGTTGAAGTTTTATTTATAAATTAGTTTATCTAAAAATGTATGTTATTAAGGACATTTTTTTCAATAATTAGCACAGGAACAATAAGCTAAGAAACAACAAAAGAAGTTGTATCAACTTTTTTGCTTTTTATTTAAGATAGCTAGCCGGTCCTTTCAGTAAGTAGTAGATGTAAAATTTTTCATAGAATTCAGATATGCAATCGGTTTTTTTGTAGACCTCTTATTTTTTAAGTAATTTAAGTTTTTTTAAAAAATAATTAAGTTGGTTTTAAGGTACTAAAACGCAACAAAATAAAAGAAGAAAATAGCCAGTATAAACAAAAATAGTAAGATCTTTAATTTGACACCTTACTTTTAAAATTCTGTTGAGTAATTGTTGAAAAAATCTATTTTTTTAACCTCGGTTTAATCAAAACATTAAACCTAAATATTTTCTCATACAGACATAAAAAATATGGGTTCATATATACCATTAGAATGAGAAAAATAATATGAATCCATTGTAAGCAAAATTGAAAAAGTTTAAAAAAATTGTAATAAAAAATAGAAAAAATAAAAAAGTTATTTTAAGAATTGTAACTACTAAACTAGCCAATCACAAATCGCAAAAATTGACGAATCGGGAAGCTTAATCTATAAAATTAACCTATAGAATTGCAAGAAATAAAGGAGAACGTTCATACAATATATACAATAGATACTACAATAAATATAGTGATATTAAAGAACATGTAAAGAATGAAAAATTATGAACAAATATGCATCAGTCTGTTTATAAACTTCAAAACAATGCAGTTAAAAATACATTATTGTTTCTTGTGTTTAAAAAATATCTGCTACATTGCATTGTCTTTTGTTTAGGTTTTTTTCAGGTTTGGTTTAAGCTAACCCTTTAAAGCCGAAAATTATGATTCTTAAAATAAACTTATTTTTTTTATTATAGTTTTATAAAACTTTTTCAATTTTGCTTAGAATAGATTCGTAATATTTTTCTGATTCTAAAGGTATATATGAACCCATGTTTTTTATGTCTGTTTGAGAAAATATTTAGGTCTAAAGTTTTTATTAAACCGAGGTTAAAAAAATAGATTTTTTCAATAATTACTCAACAGAATTTTAAAAGTAAGGTGTCAAATTAAAGATCTTACTATTTTTGTTCATACTGGCCATTTTCTTCTTTTATTTTGTTGCGTTTTAGTACCTTAAAACCGACTTAATTATTTTTTTAAAAAACTTAAATTACTTAAAAAAGAAGAGGTCTACAAAAAAACCGATTGCATATCTGAATTCTATGAAAAATTTTACATCTACTACTTACTGAAAGGACCGGCTAGCTATCTTAAATAAAAAGCAAAAAAGTTGATACAACTTCTTTAGAAAATAAAGTAGAGGAAAATCCAATTCAGTTTTTCTTTTAAATAGGGGGCGAGGACCTTCAAAATATTGATCAAAGACTTTAAATTAAAAATTATTGCTTTAAAAGTTCCAAAAAGTCCCTGTAATTTTTTCTAGTAAAACACATACACAATACCATTTAGGTGTCAAGTTATGAATGTTTTTATTTACATGCCTCTAATACAAGCATAAGAATAAGAACAGCTCTTTTTAGAGGCAAAGCTTTTATATATTTCTGTCCTTACGTCCATAAGAGACATTGTTTTAGGAGGATTTTCTTTGCCTTTCAAATATAGTTATTTATTGTATCATAATATTGATGGTTTTCCTTGGATAGTGAAATGAAAAATTATTAGAATAATTCCAGTTTTTTTAGCCCCGACGGGACAAAGTCCAAGATTAACAAAACCTATTTTCTTAATTATTCGTAGTAAATTGTCTAGAGTATATTACGATACATGAATTTTATGTATGGATTAAAACCGGTTCTAGTCCAGCTATTATAAATCGGCTTTAAAAGATTAGTTAAGCATTTTTTCATAATAAAAAAATTTGAGCTGCACTACTTATGTAAAATAGATTACCTTGTTATATTATGAATGTCAACTAAAAAGAAGGTATGTAAATGACATTTTTAAGCATATAGCGTCAAAATGTTTTGTGTATAACTAAAATGGTAATTGTTTAATTACAATATTAAAAAAGCGTGCATATTTAAAAGAAAAAAATAGTGTAGTTTAAAGACCTGTAGAACCCTTCTTAGCACTAGATCTTTGTACATTTCATATTTCAAAACCTTTATTTCCATGATCAAGAAAAAAATGCAGATATTGTACAAAGGTAAACTTTTGTAAATAAAAATTATCAACCCTCAGAGATCTGAAGGGATAAGATGGCCTAAGGTTTTGAGGACAACTTAGGACTTTATTAGGAACACAGTAATAGTGTCTGACTGATTATGACGTAACAAAAAAAATTAGCCAATGAGAGGCCACTATAAATTTTACCATTGGTCAATAACGGCCTCTCATTGGCAAATTTTTTTTGTTACGTCATAATCAGTCAGACACTATTACTGTGTTCCTTTATTAGAGGGTCCTCTCCCCCTCTAATCAATACTAGTCTAAAAAGCAGTTTTGACATACTTAATATTCTTATAAACACAGGAAAACAGATATAGAAATAGTACAAGATGTACATATTATGTAAATAATAATTATCAACCCTAGTCTAGCTTATTAATGAGCAGTTTTGACAGACTTGTTAGTCCCATTAACATAAAAAATATTATATAGAAATAGTACAAGATGTACATATTTTGTAAATAGTAATTATCAACCCTAGTCTAGATTATTAATGAGCAGATTTCACAGACTTGTTAGTCCCATTAACATAAAAATTATATATAAAGTACAAGATGTACATATTTTGTGAATAATAATTATCAACCCTAGTCTAGCTTATTAATGAGCAGTTTTGACAGACTAGTTAGTCTCATCAACACAGGAAAATGGAGCGAGAAAGCCAGGGATGAAGGTATTAGGATCAAAAGCCTATTTTTGCAAGGTACATAAGTTAGTTGATTATTATTTCTTTATTGTTTTATCTTGTTATTATTGCTGCACTAATATTGGACATTAGTAACCTTATTTATATTGGTGTAAGCTGAGAATAAATCCAAGAATCATGGCAAATTAGATGCAATTTAGGATTAAAACGTTTTCTCTAATTGGTGAAATTTAAAAAAATCTTCCAAATCCCTTTGGATACAGGGATGGAACAACGCGCGATAAATCAATCCTCAAAATGAATCTCTGTTTTTATAAGTTTATTTAAATTTTAAGGGGGGTTAAATGAATGTAGATTTATTTAGGCGCCATGTTTCTTTCCCTCCTTGGATTAAAATGAGACAAGACCTTGTCCTTGGTTAATTGCCACGGCTTTTTGTTAAAACTCAATATTTAACAAAGTAGAGCCTGTGAAAGCCTCATTGATATCATACATACATTATGTTTATTTCGTATGTTTGTATGTTAAGCATGACCTCAAAAACAGCCAAACAGTTTATTCCTTTTTTAAAGAAAGCCTGGTAAAAGGTCTTAAATTTAAACATAGTTAATGAATATACTTATAATGTTATATTTATGTGTTAGCTTAAAGAAGTGGTAACTTTGTTGATCATGATTTGGGGGTACTTCCTCCTACCCTTTAATATGAATTTCATATGCTTTACTGCTTAACACTAGTTAAATGACGAGACATGAGAGCGTTTAATTTTACAAACTGTATAATTATAAATATGTAAAACAGGTTAAAAACATTAAAAAACATAAAAATTTGCACGCAAATTTAAAATTTAAAGTTATTATTTAGTGATTAATAAATTACTCTGTAATTATTAAAAAAAAATGTATTTTTAACATGAGCAGTCGAAAGATTTTAAATCAAAGAATTGGTAAACTCTAACTTGTTGAGAAGTGAATGCACTTTCAG
Source organism: Acartia tonsa (assembly GCF_053477335.1). NCBI lineage: Eukaryota > Metazoa > Arthropoda > Copepoda > Calanoida > Acartiidae > Acartia > Acartia tonsa. Next base: position 42,666,031 of record NC_137264.1, on the reverse strand, counting down.
ACAAAGGTCATGCAATTCAAGGGGTGGTTTAACGTTCTTTTTAATGTTAATATATTGCTTGTATAACAGGGCACTTTTGGATAAAAATTTAAAATAAGTATTCACTAAATTATGGTTATTCTATCAAATAATAGCTGTAAAATAACTTGACAAATGATATAGGAACTAGAATTTTAATCTAACTTTATCCGAATATATTTCCGCTAGAAAAAAAGGCTGTGCATTTAAATATCGGTAGCAATTAATGTGTCATATATAATTGTATACCTTTTCTTTACAGTGCTTTGATACAGGGCTCGGCACCCACATCACAAAGTTAATAAATGCAAAAAAAAACGTAACCTCTTACTTTAATGATCTTAAAGTTTGAAGCAAAGGACATATCAGCTTGTGATGGCTGAAAACAAAACTAAAGTCTTTTTTTCAGTCGCTAATAAGCTTCCATACACATTTGAATTCGAGCTGTCATTTATTTTCATGATCAGAAGCCAACTGTCTAAAAATAGTACGGCTGCCGCGCCTTGTTCTAATGTTATATTGTATCTATAGAATAATAGACTAAAAGGCTCAAAATAAGAAACAAAATCATGATGGTGATGTTCTTAAAATGAAACACAATATTATTATTTAATATTTAGCAAAGTTTGTAGGTGTATGTTCATTACTTAATATTTCATCTAACTTAAGAAAACAAATCTTAACATTTCTTAACATTTTATCAAATCCCACTGTAATGAAAGTGTTATTTCCCTGTTCAGAATAAGATAAGATATCTTTAACTCTCACCCGATGATCACGGATAGATTTTCAGCAATTTTAATCAAATGTTGTCTGCGTGTTTTAGGATTTCTATACTAATAAAATTCGAACAAGAAATTTAAGTTCTCATAAAGCTGACAATTGTTTTCTTTCTTTCAAAGGAAAGTATATTTTAATATAGTAAAAATTATAGGACAATTTATAATTAATAGTTTAATTTAGGAATAGTTCATTAAGTTTTTTACTCTACTTTAAGAGTAGATGTGTCATTTCAATAGTTTTTAAACACCTACAGACAACAAACACTATTTTTTTCAACTGTCGTTAACAGTCAGACGTTGAAGAGTAGTTTAACACAGTTGATTTCCTCTAAACATGCTTTTAATAAAATAAAACCTAGGAAAATTTGACTCCATCTCTGAGTGCAACTCTCACTGATATAATTTCTACTTTATAGTTCTCTCTTTTGATGCCATCTTTTTTGTTTTTAAGTGACACTATTAGAGCAAAATAGAGTATTCAGAAGTATTTCTTCTAAAGTATTGTGCTTATGGTATTGTTACAGACAGACAATTAAGGAATCTAATTATTTTTATTAAAAAAAGTTCTTAATAAGGGAAATTAAAACATTCTTCAAGTGGTTTTTAATACATTTCTATTCTTTTATTTAATAAGTTGGATTACATTGTTGCATGACTTAGCATACCAAATGACGAGGGGTAAATATAATTTAAATTGTTAATTATGAATGGGGGCTTTCCTTCAAAGTGGGGGGTGAGTCCATAATGGTGGGGCTATAACCCTTCGGGGCTTCCAGTTCCTTTAAAAAAACGAAAAGCTGTGGCACGAAAGTAAACCTTGAATTGAGAAGAAGAAAAAAATGATAGCAGGTACCAGGTTTGTTCTTTAATATATCAAGAACTTAAATCTATTAACCCCAAAACCCTCTAAATTATTTCTAATGCCAAGTTTAAAGAGATCAAGTGACAATGGTGTAGCTAGCAAGTAAGAGCTTTTTCTAAAGAACAAAAGATAAATTTTTGCACTACAATAAACCTTTTGTTTTACACTTGTACTCAAATGGGATACAGGCCTTGGACATTGGAAGATTAATCAATCAGCCCTCAATTAATTAGTGTACAAGTATATAGATGTTAAAAACTAAACCTATCCCACTTATTTCTAAAATATATTGTAAATAATGGAAAGACTTTTACAATTGACATTACAGTAGTAAATACTATTTTTAACTTCTCTATTATATACCTGACAACAATAATCATTAATGAATCAAGCGTATCTTACCTGCCAAGGAAGCAGAAGGAATCTCTGTTCAGTCTTGACACCAACTACAAGTACTAAGCTCACTAGCAAGCCTAGTAGCAATCATAATACTCTTAATCTGGAAGTGTGTTATAAGGTCGATAAGGAACTTGTGACTAAGCAATAACAAACTAAAAACACGTTTTATTATACGAGAACATATTTTAGTTATAACTTTCGCTATTTAAAGATGTTAAGAAAATAGGTTTCAAAACTTAATTTTATTTTGACCCAACAATTTTAAATTGAATTTTATTATTCTAAATAATATATTAAGAGTATTATGCCTAGAAAAGCTACAACAAGAATACAGGACATCACTATCAAGCTTCCCTGAAAAAAAGAAGGTTTATTAGTTTCATATTTTGTCAGTAGATATTAATGAACAAAACTGAAAGTTTCTCAGTATGATTGCCTTACTGATTTAATTTAAATTGTGCCTGTATATGAAGTTTGTATTTGTAAAATTATACAAGATCAAAATCTTTTTTTTAATGTAAGTATTTTAACATTAACCTAACCCTCTTTAAAATACACAATTCATATATTTTTTTTATTTAAAAGCTTCTTAATCGAGAATTACCAGAATGTGCGAATTTTAACAAAAAATAATCCATTTAATCATTTGACATGTGGTAAAATTATGATTGAGGCTGACCTAATATTAACAACTAAAATCTTTCCATGAACAATAAAGTTTTAAAAATCTAAAGACATAAAGAGTCAAAGAGATATAAATCCTATCTCCTTCTTCATTCTTAAGACACATGCTTAAAATAAAATAAAAACCTATAGCTTTTAGGAACTTTGTGTTTGTATTCAAAATATGCTATAATTGAAAGAATTTTGATATAATAATTTAACTAAAAACTTACTGCTTTGCATGAGAACCTAGTTGGTATCCTATAGTAGGTCAAATCGAAATCTAGATTTAAAATTAAACAATGCTTGACCCAGAAGCTCCAAGAGGTTTGACCCTGCATTTTAATCAGAGCCTGTGCATTCAAGTACAATTGGAAAATGAAAGCGCTTTATCAATTTAAAACTCATGTTCAAGAATTAAATAGAACCATAGAATAATAATTTTGCTTTCAGATTTAACTAAATTCCCAGCGATAAAACGATGACCAATACATTACATTAATTCCCAATGATAATAAACAAAATTTACCATGTTGTAAATTACACTCTAAGTTTGAACACTATTTGTTAGTAACTAATTAGTCAAAATTAAATCAAAGTACCCAATTTGTTTGCTGACATGATAAAACTTCGAGTACCATGTAGTTTACAGCACAAATTAATATCCTTTTTTAAAGTTTTACTTTACTTTAAAAACTTTGAATAATATTTGCAATATGACTTGTGGTGTGTATGGTGTGATTAAAATGAACTCCAAAATTAAAAATGGGTTTCAAAGTCAAATGCAAATTTAAATTTGTATGTACAGTCAAATTTTGACTTTTTCTACGAAAGACTTTTTTTATTCTTTCATATCAAACAAAGGCTCCATGGATTTTGGTATGTGTTGAAGTTGCTGAAAAAAATATAATACCTAATATCCTATTATATAAAGTTTTAAGATTTCTTTGTCCTAATTTAGGTTCAGTGATGGTTCTACTAGGCTAGTTTATTTTCAGATTTAAGTCTTGTTGATGGTTTAAAGCTATTTTTCTAGCCCCTTTTTGTCCCTAGATTAAGTTTACTGGCTAGTTATATAAAAAAAAACATTCTATTTAATGTTTAAAATACAATTTTTTTCCTTGAAAAAAGTATCTTTTTATGTCCATTTCTCTATTACTTACTTGGTCCGTGGGTTTATCTAAAATACTCCAAAAGAAATTAATTTTATATAGAGATTTTTCTCAGTTACTATTAAAGATAGACTGAATATAGCTGTGCAGTTTCTGTATACAATTGACATCTTAATGGTTACGCTTCTATTTCAGTAAACTTTAATAATTTTAGAACCTTTGCTACTTTACTACTATCTTAATAGAAAATTATTTTTAAAAGTCGTGTCCCAAAGACACCGTTAGGTATGAAATAAAATCTCAGTTTAACACTTTAACACATATAATCTAAGAAAAGGAAGGATATTAACAAATTCTAGTCCATTTAAATCTTTATTTGCATGTACACTAAAAAAGTAAACATCGGTTTCCCACAATGTACCTGGTCGATTACTAAAAACCCCGCCACCTTGATTTTGAAATAAATTGAAAGTAAGGAATGGGCGCTAGTTTTTGTGTGTTTACTTTAGATTAGGTTAGGTTAGGTTAAAATAGATACAGGTTGCTGCAGATCTAAGGCTCCCCACAGGATTGCTTAGAATAATGAGGGAAAAAAACTAACTTCCCCTCGTTTTGTCAAGGGATGGAGATCTTTGCTCACTACGCACTTTGAGGGGAAGAACTAAGTAAACTTATGGATTAAAATCACTAAACACATGTCTCTCTCCCTGCATGATATTTTGGAATGCAATCTTTCTATTGAGACCCAACACAGCTGAATATTTTAATGTTGTTTTCGTCTGGCAAGTGTTATTAACATTTAAACTTTAAATACCCATAAATATGATGATGATAGACACCCAATAGACTAAAAATGTACACAAATTTTCAACGTACAAGGGTAGCTATTATAAAATATAGAATAATTAAATAATGTTATATGTAAATAATATTTTTAAAATTTATTACATAAACCCTTAAAAAGATAGTTAAAGACTCGAAAAAAAAGAACTGTACAAAATCAGAACCTGGAATGACCCAACTTTATATGATATCTTGTGTGGTACTAGCGGCGGCTACACCCCTAGAGGTTGGGGAAGAAATGGGAAAATTAACAACCTTCGCATGACCGCTGAGGAGCTACATTGTAAAGGAGAACCATATCGGTTCAGCCATTAGTTAGATTCTTTGCTAAAGACAAAAACCTTACTACTTTATACATATGATCTTAAACTATGGTCCGTAGTTCCATCTACATATATTATCTTATTATGAATAAAAAATAAAAAAAGATGTTAGTTATCTGTTGAGTGTTTATCTAATATCTTTGTCAATATAGAAAGGAACAGAACCTCTTAATAATCTATTGATTTTCACCAACAAACAAATATTAATCAATATATAACTGCGATATAAAAATCTAAAAAAAGGCCTAAAACGACTTTTTTGCAAGGCTTACAATAATTATAATGTGTAATAAATATACAATGTCTAGATGAATAATCCCTAAATTGCACCAATTGTAACACAGTGTTACAGCACATTATTGGTCAGAAAGTCTATACATTCTGGTAAGTCAGCAAAAAAACAATTGAATGTCTGATTGAGGAAATTATTTAGTCCAAAAATGTCGCGGCATGTATTATAAGAATGAATCATATGTGACAAAATATTTTTAAAATATTCAGCTCCAAGAAATGAAGAAGCTTGTATAGCCTAATAAAAATGAAGTAATACAATACAAATGACCAATGTATACTTGGCCTATCATTTGTCATATGACGTCATTTTTTGTTAAGCACAATAAGCTGATTCATAGGATAACGTTGGACGGATTATTGTTTGATTTGCCATCTTGGATAATAAATCTACTGTAAGTGTGTCTGTCTGTGTGTGGGTGTGTGTGTGTCTGTCTGTGTGTGTGTGTTTATGTGTGTGTGAATGATGTTTCAACGTTTTTGTGTAAGAATATTTAATTGAATTCCCACTGAGCGATGCTAAGCTTTTTATCACAAGCTTTTCATTTGGTCAAAAGTAGTGACACAAAATTTTAAATCTGAAAATGCTTTTAATGTATATTGTATAATAGACTGGCCCAAAAAAAACATGAAATTTTAAATCTTTACCATATTCAATTTGCGCATACCTTGAAGTTGTTACCAGCTCAAATGTAGACCTTTTAGTGAAAACTAGACCTCTCTACAATGAAAATTGATCTCGAAATTTCAATCTTAAGCTTTTTATCAAAAATTTCATATTTTCATGATTTTAACAAGAAATAATTAAAGAACTGCCAACCTAAAATAATGTAACAAGAGTTAAAATATGAAGCAATTATAAAAAGTAGGCAGAACCGCCATTCCTGCCGAATAATTCCGAGAAACGTCTAAAAACATTTTTTTTTTAAATTGATAATTTGTGTAAGAAATTGAACTAAAACAGTAGCTATTAGTCTTATGAGAAGAGAAATGATGAAAAACTCTAAAAAATATACGTTTTAAAGACATAAAATAGGAAAAAGTGTTTTTAATAAATTTCATGGCTCAACAGACATTGTCGCCAATAAAGAGACAATTTATTTAAATAAAAAATTAAATGAAGGTAAAAAAACATGTAATATAAGTATTCTAAAATTCAACTTAAAAAAAAGCATACTAATAAAAAAAATAATATTGCAAAAAATAATTTGATTGTTTTTTATCAAACCAGGAATAAAGAGTAAGGCTTATCTTTAATTATTTTTCTTCAATGATTTTGCAGTATGAATTAGCTTTCCCAAATTATTGTAATTGTACATAAATAAATTTTTATACTTTCTTTCTTCATATGTTTATTCCTGGTGATTTTAATATTTTATTTCAATGTTTGTAAACAAACAGACAGAAAATTTGATGTTTTGCTATATATCTGGTGTAAGGCTATATTAATTGGGGAAGAAAGAATGAAAATAAATATGCATTTGACAAGATAGCGATATATTTTTTCTTAAAATCAATTATAGGGCTAAAATCTACAAACAATACATAACCTATTTTTACATTGCGCACATTGAAAATCGATTTAGACCTTCATTTGGGCCACACTATTGTATAATCATTAATTATGGCATTGAAACTAAAGTTAGACATTATATGAAATCAATCTATTGGAATTGATTCAAAAAAGCTACATAACAATAATAATAAGAGTTTTCACGCAAGACAAGCAAAACAGTCATACACACATAAAAAGTTGCTTAACGACTTTCTACATTTATGTTTTTTTTTTTATAAATTTCTGAATTTGAACATAATCGTCTTCATTATTTTGTAGACTATCCACTTTTTGTATTTTCTTAATTTCAAGGTGTTAAAATGAGTAAAAATTAATTACTAGTATTAGTAATACATTTTAAATTTAAATTGTGTAATGCTTTTAATTGTCTTTCTCTTAAATATATCTATCTATCTATCTATCTATCTATCTATCTATATATCTATATATCTATCTATATATCTATCTATCTATCTATCTATCTATCTATCTATATATCTATTTATCTATTTATCTATCTATCTACTAACCTTTACACTCTCTATCATAACAAGTTGAAGTTCTGACATTTCCTTTACAGTCTCCAAACTCTGAAAAAAAGTTGAAATTAGTTCAATGCATCTGGAAGGACAACCCAGCAAGTCAAATTTATCTTGTAGACTTATTATAACAACCCTTATATGCAGGGATCTAAAAGCGATAGGACAGGAAACGATAAATTGATGATGATAACAATATTACTCTTTCCTGTGGATTAAAATAATTGGTTGATACATTTGGACACTTAACTTAATGAACCAATCCAAATTTAATTAAAGTACACAAAAAAGTTGTTGAGTCCACGAGTAAGAAAACGAATAAAAACTTTGGGTACTAGTTTAATTAACAGTCCAATGTCCCCTTCTTCCCCTGCGTTAGGTCAATTGTTGAAGACACAGATGAAAATCTTCTGTCGTTTTTCTTGGGTATTAGCTGAGTAAACCACGTAATACCGTTTCTAACAAACAGACAAATATTTATATTTATACAAAAGCTTTGCTTTACACTCATTTTTATTAAATGGGTATAATCATAATAAAATAATTTTGATACTATCTGTCTGAAAATTATTTTTCCCATGATATATTTGAAATTAAAGCTCTTAATAGAAACAATTTTGTGGTTTAATAAAGTTAAATATTACAAGTCTATCTACGATATCAGGTGCATCTAATGTGATAGGAGCATCATCACTTCTGCATATTGTCATAAAGTAGCATGTTTTTTTTTGTTTTTTCGTTATGAACTCGCTAACCGCTGAACCGGTATGGTTCTTCACTGCTAGAGTTTTTTGTATAATTTATTTTTGAATATAGTATAAAGCTATTTTTCTAACCCTGTAACTGAAAGTCGGGTTTCTACTGAATTGTAAGAAATGAAGCTACTCTGAAAAATCAGCATGAGTACCTTTTTGAAATTGTCTTTGTTTTTTTTTAAAGTCTAAATCAAGCTATTTACGGAATATTTTATAAATATGTTTTTTGCAGTACCGACAAAATAAATGTAAATTTATATATTATTTGTTAATAAACGAACAAACATAAATAAACATATCTAGTATCTAATTATTAAAATTCAAATATTTTTTAATATCCTATAACACCTAGAGATATGGCCTTTATTGAATTTCCAGGGAAAGGTTAATGGAGGATTAAATATTCCTTCCTTTTAAAATAATTTTACATTTTACAATAAAAATAAACTTGGCTATATATCATTAATATAAAATTATCAAAAGACAACGAGGTATTATAAATTAAACAAGAGATAAATTTTTCTCGCATTGCTCTGTCCCTGGAAGGCTGGTGGTCTATAAATATAATATACACGCGGGGAATTCTATTGAAGTAGATTTGATTATACGTCTGCTCTCTTATACCTAGTTTATTAGGATTTTAATAAAGCATAGATTTTAAAATAATATGTTTTAATCAACATAATGCAGTCCTTGTGTTTAGAGTATATGCATATTTCTTCTTTATTTTAAAGTTTCCTTAAATACTCACAACCATTGTATGATTAGAATTAAAATGTATTTTTTTTTTAAATAAAAATCTTCATATTCAGTTTGAATCCATGGTTATGTATAAATGTTGCGCCATCAATCTCGCATATATCATATCCGCAAAGTGTTCTATATTTGCAATATTCACAACAGCCAATATCACAAATAGGTTGTGTTTCATGACGATAATTAAGGGAAAGGGGCAGTTTTTTTTATGTAGTAATAAATTGCAGGTTTAGATAATTAAAGATATAACAAATTAAGCGGAAATGATAGCCAAACAACATAAATTTAACCATTTAACTAGAAGCAAGGTGCTTTAATTACAGGGTTAAATTATTTTAAATTTATATCAAGCTTGCTTTTAAATTATACCATAAAGAAATTATATACTTTGAAATAAATTAAACTAATTAAAACTAATTTAGTATGCTCAGGCATATTAAGTGATATGATAATGAACAATAAATTGTTATGTCGCTTGTTTGTATTAACCAATCAATATTTTATATAAAAAAAATCAATAAAGTTTTAAAGCCATACAATGAGAGAGTGTTTTTTTCAAAACCTTGGGTACCATTACAAATTACCTCCCTGAGTATACTACATATTTATATACATGGTAAAAATTGTATAATAGTTATTTCTCGCATTGTATTATAAACAGCTTTCCGCGGATATAGAATGTACAATTATAAGATTAAAACCTGTTTTTTAGCCCCGAGGTGCCGAAGGCGCGGGCTAAAAAATCTGGTTTTAATCTTATGATTGTACATTTTTATATTCGTAGAAAGCTAGATATAATACGATGCTAGACATAGTTTTTTCGTATGGATGAGAACCGGTTACTATCCACCGGATACGAATGAATACGAGAAATATTCTTAAATATTTGTAGAAAAAGAGCAATTAGGATAGGACATGCATTTAAACCTCCCATTGCTTTAACTGTAGGCTAAAAGTATTAAAAACAAATATAGTATTTCTTTTCTTCATGCAATGTAATTTTCATTTATTACTGTTGATATTAAATGTATATGGTGTTTAGTCCAAATAAATATTAGAAATGCATACAAACAGACCAATAGAGAAGCTACGCTGCAAAACTTTTGATGTCTGATGAATCAGTCCCCTTAGGTTGAAGCTATTAGGTGTTAACATGATTTATAGCTTTGTGTATTACGTTAAAATTATTCACGAAAAAGTACTTTTATATATGCTAACATACTCCCATTTTAGTTTTGGTTTTACCCATTAAAATTTGTTATGCTTTTTTTAGTTTTATATGCTTGGTTTATTTATTTTTTAGCAGCAATTTATTGAAGAATATGCTTAAAAATTGCAGTTTCGGCTGCGGATTTATATAAAATGGGTGAAGATTAAAAGATATTCGGATCATAGAAAGAAAACGAAGTAGCAGGTTTTGCCGTATTTTCACAGTAGGTTTTCTCCTATTTCTAGCCACTAAGAAGGGCTCTAAACCTGCAGGGCTAATTTCCTAACCCTGCGGGGCAATCTTAAACATTTATCTGACTTAACCTAACCTAAATTAACCTATCAAAAGCCACTGTGAAAATACGTCGAAACCCACTACTTCGTTTTCTTTCTAGATCTTTGACTGCGAAGATAAAATTTATAATCTTATTAAATTTTTAAATTTGCTTGGAATTACAAAGGACAAAGATGCATGCTAGTGCTGCTGTGACACATTCATTTCATAAAATAATTTTTAAATTTAAGATTAAACATCAGATTTACCATACAACTAGATTGCTTAAAATTCAATATACCAATTTAAAATATGTGTGTTTTATGACGATCTTAAAAAAATTGTGTTTGTGTTTCTATTCATTGGACATTTCATAGAATAATTGTATGTAAGGACAGACAGGTTGATAAAAATGTAGCTGCGCTAATTAGATATGTGAAGTGATAAATCTTTTAAGGGTGCCGTGCATTCTAATTAGCTGCATTAGCTCCACACCCTCCCTGCACTTTGTAAAATATTTTCTTTTTATCCCAACAATGCATTTCAATTAAACTAAAATCTAATTTCCGCGCGCAAAACCGCCACATTTTTTCCCCAAAAAAGGGCTTCAAATTTTCACATGAAAAATTATCTGAATAACATAACAGGCACAATATTGTTCCTTGGTTTGCACAGCAACTAGAAGTTTGAATTGGTAATAAATTTCTAAATAAAGATGTATAACCAGACAACTACCTGGATCCCCCTGTTGGGGACCTTTTTTCTGTTAGAAAATTGTTTTCTGCTACTTGGCTGTGTTATTATTTCTGACACTATTGATTGACTTTAAAAGACCCAATTAAAAGTTGACACATCACACATGATTCTCGGGATGGAGACATACAGTTATTTAATATGTCCCCCCTCTATTGTTTTACTCTAACGAATTGGTAATTCTTTTACTTCTTAATTTTGTATGAATGAAGGAACGTCTAATTTTAAACTGCATTCACTCAAAGTGGCTGGAATATTTGCATGCATACAGAGAAACATCAATTGGAAATATATTTGTCAAATTCATGTTAAAGCTTTTGTCATAATGTTATAACTGTATACGTTTATTGTTTATTGCTGTGTACAGAAATAGGGATCTAAAATGATAAGACATTGAACGTTAAATTGTTATAACACTTACGTTAAGAAAATAAAATGACCTCTTCTGTAATTAAAATTATTGGTGAAAAAGTTTAGACACTAAAAGTCTATAAATTTAAAAGCAAAAAGATAGAAGAAAGGGATTGATTAAAAACTTTGGGTACCAGTATATCTTACAGTCTAATGTTTCTTTCATCAAAAATTCAAAGATAGGGCAGATTAACATGTCATTTAAAGATTATTTGATCAACAACTGACGTATCCCTATATTTCTGATTATCTGAGAGAAGGTTTACGTTAAAATTGTGCGCCAGTTTTGAAACTATGTGAATACAGAATAGTAAAAATACTATAGATAGATAAAATCATATTTACGGAAGTTTTAAAATAAACTATGTTCATTTAAAAAACATAAACCATTTTAAAATTCTGTAAAACCCACCACCATTCTATTTAATTTTGTACATTTATAAAATAATTAGCTTTTTTGCAAAAACGCCACAATTTTTGCATTTTTGCGTACACTTACTCTTTCAGTGGCACGGAATTACTCTAGTTTGCCATTTTAAAAGGAAAAAAATGAAGAAAGATTATGGCACATAGAGGCGGTAGTTAGGTGTAGGTGATATCCAGGGATAACAAGGTATAAGACAATGGACGATAAATTAATATAAATACTACATCTCTTATGATTTCCTCTACTAGTCTGTAGATTATAATTATTGGTGAACCAAATTTTTAACAATGAAGGCTTTTACAAATCCATTTAGGAGTATCCATATTTTTAAATCCATTGAAAGAGAGACTGCTTCTTTAGAACTTTGGAGGCCAGTACCCTGAATTTTAAGCTATTGAATTAGAGATTGTTGTTATAAAACTTTGGATGCCAATATGATTTAAAATCTAATGTCCCCTCCCTCCCTGGTGATATACTCTGTATTCTATGTTGGATGGGTTCCTAGGTGTTTTTATTCATTATGTCAAAATTAATCTATACAAGCCAAAAAAAATCTTTATAAAAATTTCAATCGAAGATTATAATCCTTATACTCAAGTAACAGGATGTTTGTCTGTTTGTCTGAGTATCTGTGTGTCTCGAAGGATCTCGCTAACCGCTAAACCGATCGGGTTCTCCTTAACAGGGTAGCTTCTCATAAGTCCCGGGAAGGTTTATAACTATTTTCTTGGGGGGTGGGACCAACCCAACCCCCCCCCAAAAAAAAATTAAGTAAGAAATTGGGTTATCAAATTCGACTCCCCCCTCCTCAAGTGCCCCTAGAGACCTCTCCATTATGTCGTTTGCTGGGTCAAGACTCGAACTCATTACCTCGTTGGCAACTAAAGAACTAAAGCTTACTGTAATAGTGGCTATAATACCTATATGATGACAAGTTAAGACTAAAATCCGTCCTTATGGCTAAATATGTTATTAATACAGATAAAGGGATAGATAAATATTTTTAGCGTTTGTAATTAATAAAGTCAAAAAAAATATCTGCAGTAACAAATAATTAATCCTCTTGAAATTTCATTTAGGAAAGATTTATAGGAGTAATAGGGTGGTTTTTAGTCTTTTGAATTTTTCAACTTTATATTTGGGATGGTTTAAGGCTATTTTTCTGTCTAATTCCCCTTTTTCCAATAAATATGTCTTAGATGCTAGGGGAGAAGCCACTATAATTGTATATGGATATTATTTAAACAAGGACAATTTTGACATAACGCATAATCAAACGAGACTAGTCTCATAAATTAAAATATTGAGTATCTATGCTACAAGCGTATTTTCACATAAACTTTAAGCGTATCTAGAATAACATTCTTAACGATCGATGAACTGTGCTTGATCTAGTGGCGCACACAGGATTTTTTTACGGAAAGAAAATTGTGAAGGGGTGAAAAAAGGGAAAGGCAAGTCAATATTTAGCGGGGTGTTGACACATCAACACAATCCTTATTAGGCGCACATGCTTTGAACGTACAAACATGCTATAACTATAATAAAACATTGTTTTTTTTCTGTTACCCATCGCTTTATCTATTTTTCATCATTGAAAAAGCTTATAAGGCCTAAGCCGACAATTAATTCTAGCTTATAATTTATTTGAGCGTGACTAACAAAATTTTATGCATATATTAGGAACTTTTTAACATATATGGATAAGTAAACATACAAAAATAGGTTTTTGTCCAGTTATAAGTTTAAATACTATTATATTATCAATCATATATAAGAAATATATAAGTTTTGGATGAGAGAGACCCAATAGACAGATAAAGTACGCTAGTTAAAAGAGTACAAGGGCAAATACTCACTGAAATGCTGGCTATTAGGATTTAATTTATGTAAATCTTGTAAATCTTTTTAAATACATTTGTAAAACTCAATAAAAACCCATATGGTACTGTGAACTAACCCCTAACCAGTTTAAGTTGTTTAAAATGATATTTTCTTACACTTTTTTATTAAATTGATTCCTATACCGATTGTACAGTCTCTTACGTAGTCTTTGGGAAGATTTATTCAAAGGGGTAAGAAAGAGTGCAAAAAATAGCCTTAAACAATCCCGAGACCTATGTTAAGCTTCCCAAAAAGGAGAAATCTTAAGGTTTAGACAAAAACAATACTTCTTTCTTATAAATAGTTTATATAAATTTACTGATATTTTTACTAGTTAATATAATAACTCCTAAATCCCTGGCTTCCTTCCAGAAGTATTGTGAATGATTAATAATGTCTGGAGATTAACAGGGAGGATGGGGACATTGTACTGTAAATTATACTGGTACCCAAAGTTTTTAAACAAAATCATTCTTTTTCGCTGACTTAAAAATTGTAGTACATTACTTGGAACTGATGTAAAATCTTCTAAAAAGTTGATCTATGGAAGTGGTAATTCTGTTAATCATAATTGGAGAAGTGTACACAAATTCATAGTTCCATGTCTTATCCCTTAAGATCCCTGGTAGATTATCCATAAATTTTTGTGATAAAAAGTATATTTATTTTGATGACAAGGGTTTTGGTAACCTTTTACAGAGGTGGTGCTAAAATATTTTAAAATTTTTATAAAATTTTGAATGGTCCTTCTAATTTATTCGAAAAAAAGATTATTACCAGCTAAGGTTCTCTATAAGTGTCCGTGCCTGTCTTTCATTGTGCCTGTTCTTCTGTCTTTCGGTAATTCACTGTATTATCAAAATGTTATATTCAAAGATGGACTAAAATATTTAACTATATGTTTAATAAGCAAAGCTATTCTATGGTGGTTTGTGTCTGTATATTTTCGTTGTGCAATATTTACCTCAAATTGCAAACAGCTACACTACTGTAGAACGTTATCGTCAAATTTTAAATAACACATATTTTGGGATTTAAGAAAATTTCCTTTTTTCCCACAAAGTGCCCGCCATACCCCAAATAGCCTAAAACCTGACCATGATAATTTTAATTAATTACCAAGAAGTTAATGTAGTTAAGTCATAGTTTTAACAAAGAGAAGATGCGCATTAAAAAGAAATCGGAGCATTTTTAATACTATTGTAGCACTACAGGTTGATTCAATGATTTTGTGATAAAAAACGAATTTGAATAAGTCATTTTATTTCCCCTTAGACAGGCTGACACTCAAGGTTTTTTAGGATGGGGGAAAAAGGGCTGGTTCTAAATTACACATAAAACTTCACAGTAGAGGCAAGAAATTGAAGAATTATACTGTCATTTCCTAAAATAAAAACCTAGGAACCAGTTTTAAATAGCATCTAAAAAGGAAATAGCACGATTTGTTTTTGTTATTCTTCATTAAGCAAGTTTTTATTCTTCAAAACTTTCCATATGCAGAAACTTATTTGGTATCCAATTATATATTTTACTTATTAAGAATGACAACATTCATAAAAATGAAGCTTTGAAGTCAGGCGGAAGGAAAAACATTGACACTTATTATTAATTTAAAAGTTTAAACAAAATTGTACAATTCGGTACAAAATGAAATATAATTTGTTTAAGTATATAATATTGTTATAAGAACGTACTTTTATTTTCACACTTTAATATATGAATGCTACGCTTAAATTAGTGTACCTTATTATACTAGGAATTAGTGTTCCAAAAATCAGATAAATAGGTTAATTGTCGTCAAAATTAAAAGATGAATAGCAACATGTTTTAAATGAACGTACGGACTTTCTGGTAACGATTAAAGAGTTATAAATAGGCTTTTTAAATCGTACTTAAATGTTACAGGAAAAATCACTTTGAAAACTACAAGATAGAAAATTATAATTCTTGACCAATATTCTATTCTTTAAAATTTAAAATTCTTGCATAATTGAAACTATTCTTAAAGCTGAAAATTTACAGAGTATTAAATTAGTTTTAAGATTAGGTAGGCATAATAATCGTTTTTTTAAATATGGATTGGCGGAATTTTACAAAATTTGTCTTTTCTAAACTAATAATAAACACCCCAGAAACAAAATTTTGAAATTAAAAGTTAAAGCTTATTAAAATTCTTCAATAAACAATCAAATTAGTAGAAAAGTAGCATAGCTAAAAAAATGTTGATAAAATCTTTTTAGAAAGACATATTAAAAAAAACGTTCAAAAGAGCACCGTTATTAAAAGTAACAAACATGCAAATAAACCTTAGTTTTATAATTGCTGTACTACTAAAGATTATACAAGGATTGTTTAAAAGTCCACCCATCTTATAGAAAACTGTGGTATAAAGAGGTCCAAAAGATCAAACAGCTGGGCAGAATTTTAACATAGCAGGGATCTTAAGGGATAAGACATAGGACACGCCCAATTGTAAGTAACAAAATTGCCCTATTCTGTAGATAAAATCATAAGTGGAAAAATTTTACAACGAATAATAGAATAAATTGTAAAACTTTGAGTACCAGTGTAATTTACAGTCCAATGTCCCCACCTTCCCTGGAGATAAGGCAATTCATAAATTAAAAGTAATTTTGACATTTGAAATTGAAAAGAAAATATTTATTTTCTGACCCCCTAAAAATAATGAATGAACTTAAAGGATTTTGTAAAAAAAAACATTTATCGCAAATAAATTGTCATATAAATAAGAGCAAAGTAATATGAACACTTTATTTCAAAAAGATTATTTTTAGTGTATTAAAGAAAAATTTAAATGAACAAATGAGAATAGATATTTATCGAATAGTTTTATAGATAATTTTCTGCGGATAGTAAAATGATAATTATAAGCTTCACAAGATTATGTTAGCCCGGAGCAGCCGAATAAAGAGTATAGTATTGTAATTTTTTATTTGACTAGTCTTAAATACGATACGATACATGATTTTTTAGTATGGCTGAAACCAGTTCTAATAAAGTGGTTTCCAAGCAATACTAGGAATATTTAATTTATAAGTGATTTTTTTCATCATGTTGCATAGCTACGACTCTTTTTTTGTGTTATTAAACATAAGTAGACATTATACACAAACAAATTTAATAAAAAATTCCTATACATTCCTTTCAAGTTCTATAGGGGCAGCAAATGCACTTTAGTCAAATGCAATTTTGTCAGTGTGCTTAATTTTGGTCATGAAAACGTCATCAACTCTCAGGATATATTAGTGGCTTGTTAAGGCATCATATATTAACAAGGACAAGTATGTCAATAAGTACAACTATAAGCTATCAATTCAACGCCCACTATAGGATGTTAGGTTAATTAACATCCATAAGACAACCAACCCTTTGACTGCACAACCTTTGTCTCAACTGTGCTTGGTAATGAGTTGGGAATTCCCCCTTTTTTTAAACTAAATGAGTCGCGCACCTGACATAGCAGCAGCAGGATACATTTTTAACGCCTTAATTATGTCGCGGTGTTAAGCAGAGATTCCCGATTCCTTATCCACTTCCCGATAACTAGCGGATTCGTTACGTTTTGACAATCTATTTCAAAAGCTTTCCCAGGGCCGGACAAATGACGCATACCCTTATAGAGATGCTACGCACTAGAAAAATCGGCATGTAATGCAATAATAGCATTTGAATTTGATTGATTAATTCTTTAATGGTCCTTTGACATTGTATTATGAAAAAATGTTATTTGCAAAAGCTTTATTATGAGGACTCTAGGGGCACTTGAATTCGCTAAACCATTTTTTTTATTTTAGAAATGAAAAGAAAAAGTAAAAAAATAAAACTTTCATTTTTTTTTTTTTTTTTTTTGGGGGGGGGGGAGGATAACTTTATTCTTGGGGTGATTTATCTTAGAAGGTTGGTGGTACCCTCCCCAAAAATAGTAAAATAAAAACATTCCCAGGACCTATAAGCAGTTACCCTGTAAAGGAGAACTAGACAAAGAAATATCCTGTTACTTTATCATAACAATATTGGTTTCGCTCAGGGGGAGTTATGTACTTTTATGACAGGCATTTTGAGTAAAAGCACCTAAGTTTAATTCTACTTATAATTTGAAGGGAAAACATTAATAAAAAGTTCTCATAAAAATAAGGAAGTGAAAAAAACACAATTATAAATGTTAAAATTCATAAGTGTTTATATATTTTTTACAGCGACATGGCTAGTTATTCAAATACTTTAATCTATTTAAATCATACTGGCCTATTTTAAGCAAAGGTGATTAATTACAATAAAGGACAGACAGAATAAAAGAAAGATGGACAGGCCAAAAGAAAGACAGACAAAAGAAGGATAGACAGACAGAAAAAAAGGGAGACAGATAAAATCAAATAGCAAGTAAAAATGTCTTTCCTTTTTCAGGATGTGTCGACACCCTTCCCCAATTGGCCTCTATATAAAAAAAAATCTGAATTTCGACCCCTATTTGCGGATTGAACACATTTGCGGCATATGTTTAACAATCTAAATTTTAGCAAAAAATGTACGAAATTGTTTGAAATCATGCAGAGCACTACGGACTGGGGTCTGTCCTTCTTTTATATCTCCTTGTCATCCAACTATTTTTAAATTAAATTTTTTTTAAAAACTATTTCATAAAGCTCAATAAATAATAATATCAAACATTATTTTCGAAGCTTAAACAAATATTCCGTATAAATCTAACTCAAAATTTCTTAAATTTCTTAATATGGACATACGTAACTTATAAAACTTGATTATAGAGATGCCTTGATTATAACATTTTTTATAGTCGTCTTAGGAATCAATATTGCAAACACAGGAGAATATGATAATTATATGATCATTTCAAATATTGATATAAAGACTTTCTGGTGATTTTTATATAGTTGCTACAGTTTCTTGAATCTACATTGCCCCTAACTGTTCATGGAACCGCCAAGCCAAGTTTGAAATCATAAGGACAGTTCTAATATAAGGACTATGTGCTTCTGTTAAAAATTCAAAAAAAAGTCCGAAATGTTTTGCACTGTTTTTGGCCACCCGCTAGATTTGTCCAAATTTGCATCTAAATTTGCCAATGTTTTGCATAATGAAAATTAGCCCTCAGCCTGTGAGGCTTCCAGAGATAAATGGAAAGGTAATGTCAATAAATCACAATACATGACATTTTATTTAGGTAACTTATTCAATACTCAGTTATTTTCTGTTTACAAATATCTTTTTCTGTAAAAATGAAAGTCACTTATTTTATTGATCAAACAAACTGACGGTTCTACTAAAGTAAGGACGAACATTCGAACATATTCTTTTTGTAGAAAAGCTACAACTTTGTAAATAAGATCTATAAAACGGTCTGATCAACTTTGCTACGTCTTTTAAAGCTTTTAACATGTAAATAGTGTAAAATATCTGTTTTTCAAATAAAAATTTAATTTTCAATTAATTGCTGTCACTTTTCTATTCTTACAATTTTACAAATGACATAACCAAAAGCTAACTTTAAAACCAATAATAGCCCTTTTAAATGTACATTTCTCCCTGGTGGCTATAATAGATATAGATAACAAAAGCGGTTCTACAAAGGTGAACATAAATCCTTTAAAACAAAAATAGCCTACTTGCATACATGCTTTTTAATAGGTGAGCAACTATATAGTTAGTGTCTGTTCGTCGGTTTGTCAGTCGGTTATGCATTTTATATTGATCACAATTTGAATGACTCACACCAATGACAATTTGAAATAATTTAATTACAGAAAAATATCAATCCTTATAAGATTTTAAAATCAGATGTCTATCGTCTGACTTTTAGCCGTTTTAGTACGAACCCACGGAGATTTAAAGTAGCTGCATTCCTTTAAAAAAAAGGCTTTGTTAGAGTTATTTGAAACATAATATATTCAAGGGAGCAACTTCTTTGCTACTATTGAAAATAAATCGTCCTTGTATACTTATTTTTTTATATTTCACCGTGCATTTATCCAAAAATGCCGGTATCCATAAAAATGCAAGGATTGGATATTTGTTTTTGGTGCATTCTTATCTTTATTGAATTAATGTTACTGTTTTTATTCATAATAAATTAGACTATAAACTTGTAGTTAAGCAAGGATAAGTATGTATAGATGAGTTCAACAAGCAAACAACATTATCGAAGAAAAAATATTAGTAAAATATTATACAGCATATATTGTAGATAAATATCTTACTATGAAATTTTCCCTCATACTTAAGTAGTAACTATTTTTTTTAATTCGTTATTAATTTAAACAAGAAAAAATAAATTCAAATTTCTTTTTTATAATAAAATGGTAAAAAGAGTTATATATAATATATACTAGAGTTGGCTCGATAGAACTATCTCACTATTGGCTAGTTTTCTATAAGTACATATCTATTTATCTATTTCAATTTTCCTCCCTCGCCATTACTATCTAAAAGAAAGAAATAAATATTGAATATTTTAAATTATTTTAAAAAGATTTTTTCAATTATATTTTTTATTTACAATACCATCACCAAAGGGTTAATATGATTAAAATTTTAGTTTTAATATTTGAACACTACGGAAGTGTCGCCACAATCGAATTCTTTTAAAACAGAGTTTTCTTAGATTTTCTATATTATGAACGTATATTTTTTGTTTATTAAATCAAGATTAAATACTTCAATGTAATTCAAATATCAACATGGATTGAAAAACTTTATTCATTCCATAAACAAATAGAATAAAGGTTTTATCGCTTTGGTCAATGAGAGTTTATTGAGGATTATTGGAGCACTATAAGTTTTAAACATTTATTCCTTGGAAAACTTAATCTCATTTATATGACATGGATCTTGAAGCAATAAAGCAGGCTGTTTTGTAAATGTTAAAAATTGGAAGAATCTATTAAATAAAAGTTATCGCAAATATACTTAGTAAATAAAAGTAAATTTATTGTAAAAAGTAAATTCATAGAGTGGTTTTTATGCTATTTTTGACATATAAAATCACCCCCTGACCAAACCTTCTCAAATCAATTTGATGGTAATTTGAAACCTGTAAAAAAGTTGAGCCAAAAACAAGACAATTGAAGCTTATTATCCCTCATTAGAAATGTCCATTTATGACATTAGAAATGCAAAGCGCTTTTTTATTTCTCTACATATTTGATGTTTATCATATCAAATTTAGGTTTTTCAGTCGTTTATTATGTTAGCATATTTCTATTTATATGTTAGTAAATATGCAATTATTTCGTGGTTCTTTCTCTCAATGTGCATAACTCCCATTATTGTTTTTTTTTAATTGAAATTAAAAAAAGGAGAATATTCTTTTTTTTGCTATGCCTAATACCTGCGAAGAGCCCCTAATCCTAACTATCTTTTTAGCCAAAACCTCGTCATAACAGAAGATGTAAAAATTATATATAATGCTGCAAAGTTTGAGAAAGAGAGAAGTGAATTACCAAGTGTAAGTAGGACTTGTATAGAGCTGTCATGTATCTATCTATCTAACATTTATCTATCTATCTATCAATCTATACCTGTGAATGAGTAAGAACGAACCATACAATGGCAGCTATTCCCGCCAGCAGGTATAGAGCTGTCATGTATCTATCTATGTGTCTATACCTGTGAATGAGTGAGAACGAACCATACAATGGCAGCTATGCCCGCCAGCAAGTATAGAGCTGTCATAGACAGCCCTATCACGTAAACCAGAGTATCCAATCTAAAAAAAGACATTTAAAAATGCATAAATAATTTTTAACTTCATGATTATCATTTTGAGTATTCAAAATCATTTTATTCATTTCTAAAATTATCTCATTAATTCTAGGCAATGATCTAAAGGGATAGGAAATGGCCGACAATTAGTGGTTGATACGTTTTGACACTTAACTTAATAAACCAACCAATCAAAATTCAATAAAAAGCCCCAAAGTTGATAAGCTAATGAAACAGAAAACGTTATTATAAAACTTTGGGACTAGTGTAATAAACAACACAATGTCCTTCCCCTAACTTAATTCTCTTTTTCTAAATTTCTTTAGATGCTTTTTTTAAATCACTTAATTCTATCCTCATTATTAGCATTGTTATTTTGATCATACGTTGTTTTGAAACACAGCAGTACAGCTTTACTTTTAAGAATTCTTTTGATAGATTATTTGATTTAAATCAACGTATGGACATAGCCTAGTTATAAAGTAGCTGCGCTACTCCACAATTGACTAACTTGCAGCATACTCGGTCAACGACTAGCTCAAAGCCGAACATTCTCTCCTCTATTCGTCTAACACGCCCCACCATAAAGAATTTGGTTTAAATCACTTGTTTACTCATAAGCAACCTTTTAAGTACATTAACTTGACATTGCTTCAACTTTTTTGTCAATATAAATTAGTTTTTTTAAAGATTTTTAAGTATTAAAATTCATTTTCGCAAAAAAAATACTCCCTTCCCTATCAAATTATTTGTTTTTAAATTGTTATTATCACTGAATCACTTTAATCACTATAATTTAGAATGGGACACTTCATAATATGTATAATTTTCACAAATTCTTGCTTATTATTTCTAGAGATGGTGTGATAGATAAATGGATGTATGTATGGATGGATGGACAGTATGATAAACACTTTAATGTTGACAAACAAGCACTTGATGTTGAATAATTATTGTATTTAATAAATGTCCGAGGATTCTATAGTTGACAGAATTGTTTAGTCATAGTGTTGCGTAGTCTTCAGTTTTTTTTCATAATCTAAACCTAGATTTTTTAATTTGCTTTTTTATCTTTTCACAATGAAGTCATCTAACTTGTGTTTGCATATGAATCATTTTCTTTTTTATCTGTATAAATTCTATACATAGATATATCTATCTATTTATAGATATTCACTCTTTATCTAACTATAGATCATTAAGACGGATATAATGAGTATCTATCTATCTATCTATGTATAGATCATTTGTATGGTTGTTGACTAGTTGTCTTGAGGTTGTTCCTAGTAGTTACAGACAATTATTCTTGGAAATAATTTTTAAAAACATATTTTACTCTATCGAGCATAGAAAACTGTACCCTCTTAATTTTTAAAGGATTGAAAATATTGCTTTTGGGTATTTTTTTAAGCCTAACCCCTGCGTATAAGCCCAAAACTTGCAGTGCCTTAACCCTGAAAGGATTCCCTGTACCTAATAACCTAACCTTACCTGGCCTATGGTAAAATAAAAACACAACAAAAACTAACACCCCTTACTTTAATTTTTTCAATATAAGAAAGGTGTACTCTGCTCGACGGGACACTTGAGGGGAAAAATTCTTTATCTTTAAATTTTTTTTTATAATTATTGTTCCTGTTTATGAGTTCAGCCTCCGGGTATAATCTTCTTCAAAACATCTTTTCTCTTCCAAATCTGAAAATTGAAAATATTTAGAATAATGACAAATTTACAACTAGAAAATATTCACTGTAGACTTTTTGTCTACTTAAAATACACAATTTGAAAAAGGATTTTAATGATTTTTACACAGAAGATATATTTTTAATTGACATAATATGGAAATAATATCACTTTTTTCCAAACGAAAAAAGAACAACAAAAAGCAAACAAAAATTCTAATTTCATAGAAAATCATGTGATACGATTATTAAATTTTGGGGTTGTATCTAAAAATAATTTAATAATTATGTTAGTTGAGTTTATTTATAGTGGACAGACTTATTTGAAGAATGACTGCGCTTCCCATAATCATAATGTCCTTGTATTATATAAATATTAAGTAAAACATAAATGTAACTTTGTATTCTATATTGTGTTGTTGACTCCTTCGCCCCTAAATAAATAAAGGGAAGGGATCTATTATTATCCTTTTTAACCCATCATAATTCTGTAAATATTTAATTGTTGTGCTTGTGTATAAATAAACTTATATTTAGAAACTTTGTGTTATTCGGGAATAAAACGAAGCTTTTCTATATTTTATCTGCAAGAAACGTCCATCAGTCGTGTTTCGTCGCTCACGCTTGAATAGCAGTCATACATTTTGACAAATTTATTTTCAAGAGTGTCTGCATTGATAAATAGTTAAATGTTGCTGGTTGTTAAAATGCCATAGTCCTGAAAATGTTTAGAATATTCATTAACATTTGTGTCTTCATACTTGTTCACCGTTGTAAGAGGATGTGTGTATAGTAGAGAGTTTCAAAATTTACTACATTGTGAATTTGTGTTTTTTATATGTACATTTACTCATAAATATTCTAATTTAGTTTTGAAACTGCATATTTTAGCAAGTTGATTCAGTAATAAATAAATAATACCTGATAGTTAGGTTTTTTATTCTCAAATTAAGTTTTAAGACTGTATTTTACCCACCTTTGATTTATTTTTAAAATCATTTACTCTTTGAAGTGTACAAAGTTTTGCCAAGGCGGTGTGTACCTTGGGGGGGTAAAAAGCAGCTTTCAAAATTTCAATTTTGATTATTGATACTCTAGTGCAACCCCATTAACTAATAGAAAAGACATACTATATCAAAATAATAACAAAAAAGAATTCTTTGGGATAAAAGAGGAAAATTACAGTATTTCTAAATGTTTATGATTTTAAAACCATCTAATGTAGATGCGTCAACATCAGTGGGTGTGTGTCTGTGTGTTTTGTTGAATTTGTATATTAATGCACAGGAATAAGGAATGAACTTTTTTAAAATAAGAACAATTATGTAGTATATAAATTATTAAAACTTTTTCTCGTATTCATTCGAATCCGGTGGATAGGAACCGGTTCTCATCCATACGAAAAAACTATGTCTAGCATCGTATTATATCCAGCTTTCTACGAATATAAAAATGTACAATTATAAGATTAAAACCAGTTTTTTTTTAGCCCCGAGGTGCCGAAGGCTAAAAAAACTGGTTTTAATCTTATAATTGTACATTCTATATCCGCGGAAAGCCGTTTATAATACGATGAAAGAAATAACTATTAAAAAATTAGTTGATAGATAATAGATTGTTTTGAATTAAAGCCTTTTTATTCATGATACTATCAATTTTTTTTTATTAATAATATTTTGGTTAATTTTGAGAAGTTGGGCCGACCGGAACAAATAAGTTTCTTAACCATACCAATTCCCTGCAGATTTATGAATATGTTTTTCTTAGTTTTAAGGAAACTGAATTAGAAAAGAGACTAATATGGAAGTGAATAGGAAGCAAGAGGGGAAAGATATGCATGTTATTGTACTTTTAAAGCAAAATTTGAAGGTTTTCTTCATAATGATTTTAACGTGACATAAAGATCTATGTACTAAAGTGAATAAATTTTCTTTTTAAAATAATAAGAAAAATACTATACTTCTCAAAAGTAAAAAGATTTGAGAGAAAAGAGCTTGCCTATTACAGAACAAGCTCGATGCAATTATATACGTTTATTAAAATCAGACCTACACCATAATTTTCTGGAGGCTTCATACTGGTTAAAGTTTTTAGGTTAACCCATCTTCAAAAGATATCAAATAATTCCTATTTTGGGAATAGTCCCTTAAGGGGCGATTCTTCGTTTTTTTCACAGTAGCTTTTCTCTAGTCCCTGCGGGGGGCTCTAACCCTGTGGGCCAATTACCTAACCCTGTAGGGAAATCACCTAACCCAATATAACATAACCTAACCTAAAATAACCTATCAAAAGCCATTTTAAAATTACGACGAATCGCCCCTTAAGGTGCGTTGCCACGAAAAGAACGATTCCCCCTAAATCTTTTAATGCTTAATTAAAGGAGTGGTAAATAAAACCTCAATTTTAAGAACTGCCTTTGGAAGCTACAACTGAAGCCATTTGCATAATTTGATTATCAGTCAATAAATCAGGTGTAGGTATAAAGTCTGTATAGTGTATGCCCAATAAAATGCACTTTGTCAAAGATTTTTTTCACTCTTTTTGTCAGAGAAAGAGACAGAATTTTAATCAATTTAAGACTTGTAATTTTTGTGCGGTTTTTAGTAGTCCTTACGTAAGAAACAAAGTGGGGGAAACATGATTTTCTCGCCTGCCATTTAAGATAAAAGGCTAAAAATTATTTTCAACATTTCCATTATTATCGAGCATTAACTATAAAACATTCAGGACGGTCGGGCTCCTTTTTGTAAATCAAAATATCTTACTCTTTCTTCTAATACTCAGTTAACCCAGTTTTTGAGGGAAACACAAATAAATTAAGATCCTTGAATAATTATTACTAATCTTGCAAGGACGTCAAAGGGGGGGGGGGGGTAAAGGAGTGAACCACCCCAAACCATCTAAATAAAAAATCCTTAAAAAATATTTAATAGTACCCCGGGGGTAAATTTTGGGGGGGTTAAAAAGATATACCCCTGCCAACAGATTTCAGGAGGAGTAAAAAAATTTGCGGCGCGCTTCGTGTGTCATTTATCCCACCCCCCAAAAAAAAAATAACCCCCCCCCCCTTAAAAAATTTTCCATCCACCCCAAATAAAAAAGCTTGGACGCCCCTGTATTCTTGTTACTTTTACCCGCATTCTGTGACTCTATAAGCTTTTTTTATCCCGCATTCCCACTCCTGGGTAACAAGGTTATGTATACAGGTTATTGATTTTATATAGAGCGCAAAACGTTACGAATTTCCAAACTTGAAAAAGGTGCTGGTTGAAACCAATCAAGACACTAGAAACTGTTATTAGTCTTAATTAGTTGGTTCAAAATACCAGTTTTCAAACTTAAACTAAAAATGCAAACAAAAAATACTTTCCTGTATTAAAGTTATTATAATATTGAAATATACAAAAGTTTTTGAATATAGTCTTCGAAGAGGGTACAATATTATACACCCATATACACAATCTTGATATTGACTACTGCAAATTTTATTATTATGGCCCCCCAATACATTGCACGCGTTTATGGACTCTAAAAACTGCATCAGCGTTTCCCCAAAACTGTGAAACTTCCCGCTAATATCAAGTTATTGCTATATATTACTACTAGCGGCTTCGCCGCACGCCTCTAGGGGATTTCCCCAAGAGGTAATTTAAAAAAAATATGTTTTTGGTGCTGCCATTTTATGTGAAGTAGTTTCTCCAGAAAAAAAAAATTGGGGGGGGGGGGGGGGTTGGGGGTGTCCCACCTTTCAAGAAAAAAGCTTAAAACCAACACAGGACCAATTGGTATATACCCTGAAGAGTAGAATCCGATCGGTTCAGTGGTTACCGAGATCTTAAGGGACGGACGGATAGACATCCAGCTACTTTGTATTATAGATTAGTATTGCGTTACTTGGTATACAATTCAATTCAAATGTGTGATTGAAATTGCACCCTATTTCTATTTTTTAGATTTAGAAAGAGCATGATTGATTTTTGTAACCGTTCAGATTGTATGCACACTCAACTTTACTTTTTTACTTGTGGTAAAAAGTAAGGAATAAATATGCATAAATAAATGTTGAAATTTACAACTCTATTATTGTTCTTATTATTTGACATAAGATTAGTTTGGTCAACTTAAATGTAATTGATTTATTTTAAGGGATAAGACAATGAACGATTATTTAATGTACATCCCAACATATGTTAAACAGAATTACCCTATCTGGCGATTAAAATTTTTGGTGAAAAAGTTTACTCACTATTGGTTAGCACAATGAACATTTTTATTTACTACAAGTTTCAAAAATGTTTAAGACAACAAAAGAGAGAACTTGTTGATAAATCCTTTACAATCAGATTTGTTGAGCTTTGTTGTTATATATGTTTTTCATCCTTGTTCAATCTTATTTAGTTGAAATTTTTAAAGATCTAAATACTTTAAATATGAGGAAATGGTTATTTCCGACTTCCTCATTTTTTTTCATTTTTCAAACAATTTGTATTAATATCAATTTTATCCCAATTTCATAAATGGCGGTAATTTATAATATTTTTCCATAAAATTAACGTCCTTATGGTCTATTATTATGATATTTTTTTATATGTTTATTTTGCAATTTTACACACAAAAAAACACCAAATATGTCCATAATCAACGCTGCTTTATATCAACTGAGAGTTTAAGTTTTTCAGTCATAGGTGTTCATAAGGTCGCTTAAAAGGGGGAGTCGCTTAAAATTGAAATTAAGATGGCCTTTATTCCCCTTTGTTCACCCCTTCAAGAAACACAATCCCCTTGCAAAACCCAATGCACGCCTCCTATGTCAATAAATCACTGCACAAGATAGAACTTATCTTTTAAGCAATTTATATTTTCTTAATTCGAGCGCTGAACAAGGAAGTAACTATCCCAAATGAGCGGAGTTACAGAGAGATAAATGGAATGATATACCTATTTTGGAGAATAGCTGCAGTACAAAAATCTTTAACCATTAATTTGTTAATAAGTATTATTTATCTAGAGAATTACAAAGATTATAAATTGAAGAGCAGCCTCGCTCCATTTAAAATACATTCCATAGGGAGATTTAAATTAAAAAGAAAATTTCAGAAAGAATAGAAATTTAGGGCATGCATTTTATTATAAATTTCTTTTAATTTAGGCAATTAAAATTTCATTTATTTTGAAGATCCGTTGTACTGACAACCGACCCCCCCCCCCCACTTCCTTTTTTATTCATACACCCTCTAAGAAGTTCTTCTAAACATTACTCAACCTAACCTCCTAAAATGATTATCAAAAATATGTTTATCTAAAATGAACGTTTGTAATCCAAATGAAATTCAATGGAAACCGCCATATACGTTTCTATTAAAAAGCTTGTTTAGGTGTAAAATAGGTTAAAATTAACCTTAAATTCTATATAAATACAATCATGTTTTGTGTTATTTTACAACCTTAAAAGAGTATTCTCCTTGATTCTGACCCCCAATATAAAACTGTTGGTGGTAAAATTAGAAGAATGTCCGTTCATAATTTAATTATTTGCTTTGATTGATCAAAAGCCTCCTGGGGCGAAGCTTTGAAAAAGTTCGCGTATTTTTTAAGAGCGCAGCTTATCAATAATTGGAGGAAGTTAATCGCTGTGAGTCATCAACATCCCTAACTTTTTCCAACGTTTTAAATAAACAAAGCAGTATTGTTTGTCAATACATGATGTTTTTTCATAGAGTTATTAAAAGAAACAGTAAATTTAAATTCTACTTTCATCTTAAATTTTTTCACCTTTCATATATTTATTCTATTTAGATTATAATATAATTAAGCTTATTTGTAACTGAACTTTATTTAAAAACTTATTAGTAAAAATGATTAGCAGCTGTAAGCCGTTAAACGTATGGCATTCAAAGTTAAAATTCGCCCACAAGTTGGTGTTCAGCAGCTAAATGTTAACATTTAACGACATTCTGCATTTTGTTAACGAATTCCAACTTTGTTAAGCCAAAACCGCAATTGAAAATGTTAAGTCGTCATAAGGTAATCAACCGCTAAAATATCTATTTAACTAAAAGCTGCTTTTTTTATAAAAAAAAGGCTATCCAACCTTTTATGTTCATTTATATTTGTAAGCCTTTTGAAAAAAGAATTGACCAGTGCTTTGCATGTTTGGGCGAATATTATACAAATATTATTGATCAATTTCCATACAGCAACTGTTAAAACCTATACGGCAAATAGTCCCATGAAACGGCTCTTTAGTTTTGTTTAATGATTATTATTCACATTTGTGCATTTTAAACTCACACATGCACGCATATTTAACACTCTTGGTTGCTGGCTTTTAAATTATTTGTAGCGTAGCGCAGCTACTCTATAATTAAAGTTTGTACGTCAGTTTGTTATTCGATCAGTTATTGTAACAAAATTGTCATATTCAGTAATTTTTAGTGATATAAGGGGATAAGACAATGACTGATTATTAACAAAATTAACATTAAAATTATTGGTTGAAAAGTTAGAAAACCACCAAATAAAAATTTGATAAAAGTTTTTGAGTGTAATTTACAGTTCAATTTCCCCTCAAAGATTTTTTTTTCAAATTCTCATGATTGCAGTTTTATTTGTTACTTTTCTGTCTAGTTCATTTTTAACAGCTTGATATTACTCATTGTTATTGCTGCGCTACTTATGAAACTAATTATTCTTATTTAAACAATATTCTGTTATTTGTTTAAAGTGTCTGCCACACCCAAAGTTAAACTAACCATATGTTATACAATAAAATACATGAAAAGGAAGCTGTGTTTTAAAAACAAGGATAATAATTTCCATATATTTATGAAAAAAAGCTACTTTTAATTATGTACATATAAATGATTTCAATTTCAAATAGCCAGGTATAGATAGGATAAAGAACGATAGATATCAACTTTGAGAACAAACAAAATTACCCTCTTCTGTAAATTAAAATTACTGGTTGAAATTTTAGGACACTACTAGTTTGGAACCTACCAATCAAATTTCAATAAAAGTACCCACAGGTTTTAATCCAAAGTTTAACATACAATAAAACAGGAAAAAGTTGAATTATAAAGTTGCTGCGCATTTAAATGTCATTGAATTAAACAATCTTGGAAATTGGACAACAATTAGGTCCAAAAATTGGATAAAAATTAGGACATTTATTTTATTTATACTAATTTACCTAATATCTCAAATTTGATAATTCATATTTTAGTTTCAATTTCCAGTATTTCATTCTGTTAATATTCATAAGTTTTTTTGCTATTACTTTTATTTAAAAGTAGCCAGGTTTAAGAGGTAAGTAGGTAAATGATAAATTTATGCATTCCCAAATTATAATTAACAAAATTACCCTTTTTGTTAATTAAAACCACTGGTTGAAAAGCTTGAACATTGCAAGTTTATCAATCGACCAATCAAATTTATAAAAATCATCCAAAGGTTTTTGAGCCAACGGATAAGATAAGGTGATAATAAAACTTTGGGTACTACATATTGCAATGTACGGTCCAATTTCTTCTCCCCTCCTGAAAATAGCTCTAACCATCTTTAATTTCGGGTCAAATACGTAATGCTCGTCGATTACCAAATTTTTACATTTTACCGTTAGCGTGTTCTCAGCCATACCTAAAAATCAATGACCGTATTGTATTAAAGACAATTTTCTACGAACAGTAAAGTAAAAAATCATAATTTTAATACCAGTTTTGTTAGACCGGACCTCTTGGGGTTAGAAAACCAGGAATTTATCTTATGATTTATAAGTTTAATATCCGCGAAAAGCTGTCTATAATACAATGCGATAAATAACTATTATCAAAAACCCAATTCGTATTAATCTAAAGCTGACGCGGCTACAATCAGCATTGAATTTTCATTCGATGATTTTTATTTGAGAGCTTTTATGGAAGATTCTTTAAAATATTAAAATCCTAATCATCCTAGGAATCTCTAAAATTTTCTACTCTGTGGAAGTATTACCTTTCTTATAAGATATCCTCTTTTATTTGTACTCTAAGATTGAAAATACTTGCTCGAAGCTCGAATATTGACAATTTTTTTATTTAAAGATTTGTTCAAAGATTCTTAAAATTTAAAATCCTAATCATTACCTTTCTTATAAGATATCCTCTTTTATCTGCACTCCAAGATTGAAAATACTTGCTCCAAGCATACATGCATGTATATTGTGAATGTATATGTAATGTAAAAGTTAATGTATAAGTCAAGAAGGGTCAGCACTTAGTAATCAAGGGACCTAACGGACGTTGCCACATAATTACCAGAAAAAAAGTTAAATACGAAAATGCTTAAATTGTCAAAGTTCTATATAACATAAGAACAGATAAAGAAAGTTTAATAGCCAGTTAAGGCAAAATAAGCCCATAGAAATACCAAATAAGATTTTTAATATTACCTACAAAGCACTAAAGCCACAGTTATTGTTAGTTGATTTTATTGTGTTTAAGATGTCATGAATTTGTTTATTTGTCAGTACTTGCATTTACACTGTGTATCAATATCGTGTAAATTATTTAAAAGACAGTCAGACCGACAGACAACCTTAATTATAAAGAATCTTCGCTAGTAAATGATATTTTTAGCTGTATAGCTGGACAACCCTGTAAGTACCTTAACAGTAATCAAGACCGATGGCTGGCCAGATTTCAAGAACATCAACAATCATTTTCATGCATATGTAGTGCTTGCTAAACTTTGGCGATATTTTTTATAAACATAGCACAAGAATTACAACATCTAAAAAGAAAAGTTTAACAAACAATATTATTGACAGACAAACAACAAAGCAATTTATTATCAACATTTGAATGAAAAATTTTGATATATTTATGCCCAAATTCTATTAATAAAGGATGCTTGATACGAACAACTTACAAGCTTTAATAATTTATGTTGATCACTCTAAAGAATGTAAATCCTTATATCAAAGTAACATGATGTCTATGTGTGTGAGTGCGTTTGTCTGTGTGTACCGAAGGAACCGATATGGTTCTTTTTACACCTTTGAAGATACTACCACACTACTAAGAGAAATCGCCCCTAGGGAAACAATAACTAACCATTTGGGTTAAAAAAAAACATATAAAACTTTATTCCTTTCCCTTGAAATGGTCTTAAGTATTTTAGAACATTATGTAAATTCATCTACTTTTTACCCAAACTCTAAGAGGTGTATTAAAAGTGTAAAAACATTTCTCGTATTAATTCGAATCCGGTGAACAGGAACCGGTTCTCATCCATACGGAAAAACTATGTCTAGCATCGTATTATATCCAGCTTTCTACGAATATCTCGGGGCTAAAAAAACTGGTTTTAATCTTATAATTGTACATTTTATATCCGCGGAAAGCCGTTTATAATACGATGCGAGAAATAACTATTATATTTTTGTCTGTATATGTCAGAGTGGAAATTTGTGTCTCAAATGATTAGGGATTCAACACATTTTTGCTCATGAGATGTGTTAAATATTCAAAAAAATCTCTAAAATGAAAAAGGACCCCTCTCGACATCCTATTACGTATAGTAGTGAAGTTTTTTTTTTGTTTTAAGCTATGGATTCCAGTAACTACTGATCCAATCAAATTCTCCTTTTCACGAATGCTTTACATAGGTCCCGGAATGGTTTAAGGCTATATTAATTTTAGATTCAAGTCTTGGGATAGATTTCTATGTCTTTAAAGACATATCCCCTAGATACTAGAAATGCAGCCACTAGTGTTTCTATAAACAAGGATGCATTTAAACAAATTAAAACGTTTAGAGAAGAGTTATTTTTATAAGTAAAATGTTTTAGTCCAAAATAATTTAAGATGGTAAGAAATTTAGATCATTTAAATTTAAGCCATAAAATTGTTTATTTATATCATAACATTAATTAAGGGGTGCCTAATCTTAAAGGGCTCATTCTTAACATAAGCCTAAAAAAAGAATACAAAATGAGGGGGATCTTTAGACCACTTGAATAACAGGGTATCTTGTGAATATTCATTAATTCAGAAATCTCTCTTTTTATGACGACGGTCCCTGAAAAGAAAATGAAAAGTCATGTTAAATTCCTTCAAGAGAAACTCTGCAAAATTAAATTATTTTTTTCAAATACAACTTAGTTAATTTTCTTTAGAAATCTTTACACAAAATTTAAAAAAGTTTTGGTATAAAAAAATTTAACTCATTTACTTTTGTTGGCCCTATCAATTTCAAACTTAGCATAGTGATTCCTTTAACAGTTAGGTACAATTTAAGAAGTGTGGTAATCGTAACTACAAAGTCTGTCATTTGAAACTTGCTGTTTTAAATACAACTATTTGTATGATTACCAGCAAGCCATCTCTATAATCAAATCGTAAAAATGAAAAAAAATTCCTTTTATTGTATTTACGTAATTTTGCAACAAATGTATGTACAATTTGGTTTAAACATACAAATTAATGTTCTGCATATCAAGTTTAAACACTCTACAATAATTATTTTTCCTTTGTCCTTCCTTCTCATTTTAGAGATTGGATTTTATGAATGTTGTCATCCTTGTTTTAAATTTCTATCACTTAATCCTTATACTAAAGTAACAGGATGTCTGTGTGTCTGTGTATCTGTGTGTCTGTACCGAAGGATCTCGCTAACCGCTGAACCGATCGAGTTCTCCTTAACAGGGTAGCTTCTCATAGGTCCCGGGAAGGTTTATAACTATTTTTTTGGGGGGTGGGACACCCCAAACCCCCCCAAAAAATGAAAAATCCCCCCCCTCAAAAAAATTATTTTTTAAAAATTTTTTTAACTAAAATTAAAAATGAGGGGAGAGGCCTCCCTCCCCCCCCCAAAAAAAATTTTCGCCCCCCCCCCAAAATTTTTCTTTTACTTTTTCTTTTAAAATTTAAAATAAGAAATTGGGTTATTAAATTTGACTCTCTCCTCCTCAAGTGCCCCCTAGAGGCCTCTAGGGGCGTAGTCGCTAGTGTAAACATAAAAGAGAGAACAAAAAGAACTAAAAATCAGAGTTTATTTTAAAGTTGGCACAAAAAGGATGGATTTCACCTTTTTTCCTTCTTTTTTTTATGGCTATTAGCATCACAGTATAATAATAGATACGGAAAATAGGTAGGGTTAATCTTTTTTAGAA
This sequence comes from Acartia tonsa, assembly GCF_053477335.1. NCBI lineage: Eukaryota > Metazoa > Arthropoda > Copepoda > Calanoida > Acartiidae > Acartia > Acartia tonsa. Next base: position 42,631,601 of record NC_137264.1, on the reverse strand, counting down.
TATTTTAGGGCTTTGCCGGAATTTATTAATGTTTAGTGGGTCAAATTAGTTCCTAGCCTCTCTTTTCTAGTAAGGTTCTAGGGCAAACGCAGGAGATACAAACGCAGGAGTGACAAACGTCGGAATAGAAACTTTACTTAGCCTAACCTTCTTTAAACCATCTTATAGGTTTTTTAAATTCCTAAACACTTTGGGGGGAGGGGGGGGGCAATTTGTGTATTTTTATATTATCCTACCCTAACATTTAAAGAAATACTATATTAACTTATTATTTCAGACACGTCTGCATTTTTACACTCCGACGTTTGTCACCTTTGCGTTTGTCCTAGAACCTTTGAAAGAACTAACGTAAATTCAATGTAACTTTTATGATTTTGTCCTATTTTAAACATTAACTATTGGAATAAATTAAATTATCCATACCTCGCCTTAAATAAACATAAAAAATACGAACTTTTTTGAAATTTTGTACATTGATTCAACCCTAAAATTAGATTACAAAAAGCTGTCCGTCCGTATTAACAACTGCCGAAATTTGAATCTAATTGACCTTGGCTCTAATGGTTTCTAGTGTTCTTGTCGTTAAACAAAGCAAATATCTAACAGGTATAAGCCTTTATAAATTTTAAAATTAGATAGCAAGTATCTAGTTTATTTTAATTAATTTGGACGAGCTCTACAAATAAGTGGCCCGCAGGGTTGGAGTGTCATCAGTGGCTTCAAAAGGTTTATAATGTATAATAAGAATTGTTTTTTTGTGGAATTTTACTTTATTGCATGAACACCCGCCTACTTAATCCAGGTCTAAATATATGTTGAAATGAAAATAATTCGGGAATTCTGGGATAGGAAGATAAATTAATATTTAATTATAAGATGTGGAAATGGTTGTTGATCATAAAGAACCTGGTAAAAGTGTCTGACTCTGATTATGACGTAAAAAATAGCCATTGAGAGGCCACTATAAATTTTACCATTGGTAAATTACAGTGTATACTAGCCTCTCATTGGCTAATTTTTATACGTCATAATCAGAGTCAGACACTTTTACTTAAAAAAGTATTTATACCACTTTCATGAAACATAAATAAATTTAATGTTCATTATCCTAGCCCTGAATCTCTGACCATAATTGATCTAATTTTGTAATCATCTACATAAAAATATCTTTAGCTCTCTCAATTTCTCAATTAACCATCTAAGGATATCTGTTAGGATATCTGTGAGGGTCATTTTTGGTATATTTTTATATGCCCGTCTACTAATCTTTCTGTCAGTCATTAGTTCGAACAGCTTTATAAGGAATGTTATTTACTCGTCTACTATGTAAGATAAGCGGATAATATTTCTTGTTAAGATACCCAATTTAAGTGAATATCCGATATATTAGCATTAAAAATAGCATAGAACCATCAGAAGGCCGATTAAAAAAATGAAACATGAGATCTATATGAAACTTAAAATTGAGAACCCAATTGTTAATGAAAAAATAACCAGACAAATCAAAAATCTTACTTATTTATTTGTAACAATATGTTAGATAAATAATTGAAAGAACTGTTGTTATTTTTACTGAAATGTGTAGCTTACATAACATTTTATTAAAAAACGTAACAAAATCATAGAAGAGTAGATGGTACAACAGACAAACAGAGGTACATTAAAACACCTAAAAAGGTTTCTTCTATATATTTAGAGCAGATATCCAATTTGTAGAACTAAATGTAAGAAAATCATGTCTTTAAATAATACTTTGCAAAAGTTGTATTTAATGACGATAATTGTTCTAGTTAGCTATCCTAATATCAGACGGAGCTGCATTCAGAGAAAAAAGAAAAATATATCGGCGAAAAAACGTAAATTTCAAGTTTGTTTTAGTTTAGGTAAAGGATAGAGGAGCCCCACAGAGATTATAACCCGTAGAAATAGAGACTTGCAGAGTCATAACTCCTTGGGTACTATCAATAAGTTTTTTCAACGTTGAAAAATTGACGGGATAGCCATTTCTGTGGTTAAGAAATAGGTTTGATTGAAAGCACTAATAAATCAAAATCTTATATGCTAATAAATTTTGTTTTAAAAAGTTTATGATACATTTATATCCTTAAGAATAAAAAAAAGGACAGTTGATTAATATTTTTTTATCTTATTTTATAATTTAAGTATTACAGCCTTTTGTGATTAGGCTTTTCCGTACGCTAATACGTCCAATTAAAGTTAAAGAAACTGATTTTAAATATAGATAGATAAAATTAAGAAGTCATGTATACTATCTCAATTTAAAAACATCAATTAACAAAAAAAATGCTAGTCCCTATAACCCTGAGAAGCAGACACAATTAAAGTTGTTAAGGGTGGAGGTACACCAATTTGTTACAGCTTTAATTTACATCTAATTTTTATATTTTCCACCTTTTCAAGCCAGGCGCACAGATAAATGGCATGATTTTTATCTTTAAGCAAATATAAGAATCATTATATATAAAATATTACTGTTATTTTGTTTTCCGTTAAGATCTCGCGGACTAATGAACCGATTAAGTTCTCTGTATAAGGAAAGCTTCACATATGTCAGGATTGGATGGTTTTAAGCTTTTTTTCTGCATAGTCCCGAATACTTTGAATACAGGGACCCAAACGCCAGGGGCGCAGACGGTAGAAGTATAAAAAAATGTAAAACGACATAGATATATTAACACAGTAAAGTTAAGCAGGTAGTGTAAATAAATAAACAAACAATAACCTAATATATAAGGTTGTAAGGTTTTATTTTGTTAAAATTCTAACCACTGAATTGAATAAGGTTCTCCATTTATTAGAAGCTTCACATAGCCCCCTGTCCCCCAAAAAATTATTGACTGTACTCTAATTAGTTCCTAAACTAGCCATCCATCACACATTTTCACGGAATTTTTTGTTTAACTATTTGGAATCACATTTCAAAAAGAATGTGTTTGAATTAGTAAATGAGAATTAGCAAATTTGTCTTTAAAATAACTTAGATATTTTAAAAGTTATATTACTTTGTCTTAAAAAGCAGTTTTCCTAATATTTACGTTAACTTTATACTTGACAATAAAAGTTACTAATGTCTACAATGCATATTAGGATAAAATAACAGCAAGAAATACAACAGATTCAAAACTCAAAAACCTATATCTACAAGTTAATACCTATCTATGTAAAGACTAAACATATATACCTAAATAAACAAGAATGACACAATTTTTAAAAGCGAAGCTCTAAAATAAAGAGGACGGACAATCAAACAATGAGTGTCATAACTTGATATGCCAAACATTAATATTGAGATTAGTGTTGTCCTAGAAATCATTATTATAAAAATCAAATGTATAGGATAATCATATCATACATAAATTAGTTGTTAAAAGAGTTAAAAACAGCACGATTTGACTTTCTAATAACTAGTATAGAGTTCATACGCTTCCTAAATTGTTATAGGAATCATCATGCAAAGTTTGAAATTAATAGGACAATTCTAACATGTCTAAATCAGCTAAAAGTTATTAGCTTTTAATAATAACCTGAACATGATTAAGAATAACTTGAATGTTAGAAAAAAATGTGTTGATTTTACACAATAGAAGATGATCGTGAATTGTTACATATTTATAAAGACTTTAGGATTGTGACGAATATTTTAATTTCAAAAAAATTTGAAAAAGTCGTCATCATATTTGTATTGAAATTTAAATGTAAATTTTAAAGGTGAACTTATTTTTCACATTTAATCCCCAAATGACTAGGTATTTCTAATTTTTATTCAATATTCATTTTTCCTATTTGATGTTGATTCTAACTCATTTTTTAAAAAAATAGAAAAGGAGTGGAAAAATATATTATTAGAACGACTAACTAAATACAAATTATTCTACATTTGTATAAGATAAATTTATCAGCTAATGTCCTATCACCGTATTCTAGCTAATTTCTACACTAATTGGAATGATTATTCGTGACAAGCCTAGGAAGTGTGACTATATCTGTCTCTAGGTCGACCTAACAACATTAATTCTTGAGACGCCAACAACAATTGGTAAAATTCCTTTAATCATCTAGTTTACTTTACTTAACCTCCCAGCTTCAAGGGATCTTCAGGGAAAAGACAATGGATGATGGATTAATTTACATCCCCAATGTTGATAAGATTGATGGTTCACAATTTCAGAAAGTACTAGACTAAAACCAACTAATCCCAAATAAAAGTAGTAAAAAGTACCCAAACTTTTTGAGCCGTATATAAAACTTTGAGTACCAGTGTATTTTACAGTCCAATGCACTGGTATACAGATGTCTCTAATCTTACTAGGCTCGCCTAAAACTTACTTAACTTAAGTCATTACAAAGACGGCTAAATTCAAAACTCAATTCAAGATGAAGGGGAGGTTATAGGCGCTTCACTAACTGTTTGAGGGAAATAGTCCAACATTTCAATCCGGACAAACATATATCATAACCAGAGACTGATACCTAGTATTCTGATTATGTACACAGGATTAATAAGTATAAAAAAACTCTTGAAATTATGCTGCAAATTTTAAAATTCCTTTGTTTTGTACTTTTTTGTAATCACTTGAAAAACTCGAGAAAACCCAAAATATGTTACAAATGTACAAAATCGGACCTTGAACTAACTCCCCACCATTATAAACTTATTCTTCTTATTTCTCTCAAGGCCACTAACAAATAGATACTCGAATGAAATAATTTGAATTGGGGATAATAGTTAATTCAATTCTAGTTTTTAATTTTGTAAAAATTATATTTTATTAAAATATTTGGGAATAGTCCCTTGCGTGACATCGCATCTTAAGGGGCGATTTGTCGTATTTTTAAAATGACTTTTATAGGTTATTTTAGGTTAGGTTAGGTTATATTAGGTTAGGTGATTGCCCCACAGGGTTAGGTAATTGGCCCCGCAGGGTTAGAGCCCCTAGGAGAAAACCTATTGTGAAAAATACGAAGAATCGCCCCTTAAGGTGCGATGTCACTAAAGGGACTATACCCAAATATTTTTCTTAATATGTATACTTATGTTTTTGAAGTAATATATAGAAGCAAGAAACTTATGAAAAATGATACAATAATTTTTGGAAAAATTAATTTTTGTATACATAAGCTTTTTTTAGTAATCTGCCTGGTAAATAATGAGTAAATATATGTTGTTTTTATTCAACAACAGTTTTTTTTCAGGCGGGTGATAAAAAAGGGAAAGGTTTTTTTTTCAATTTTAATTTTAATGTTAGCGTTGAAATTCTTTTCCACAGGCTAATGAATTCTACCCCTATTGTCATCTCCCTGCCTTAATTTATCCAGAAAAGTTTAGTATATCTAATGGCTGGGCCATGATTTTGGCACAATTTTTTATTCAGTCACCTTCCAGCTTACACAATTTCAATTCACTAGCGAATATTCTTAGATATTATAATTAGTGCTGCTATTTTACAACTATAATTATGTTCGCAAGCCCATTTAAATGTCCATTGCTATAAATCCTTCTGAGCTAGGGGGTGGAAGGATATTATTTCTCTACCCTCCTATCTCGAAAAGTTAAAGAGGTATCAAGACATAGTTGCTTAGAATTAAAGGTGACTAGTTTAACAATTTAACTATAACCCAACATTTGAAAATTGTATTCGCTTATTTTTGTGATATTATTTAAAATTGATATTTTGATAATTATGATTGTAGTTCCAAATTTTGGGAATTTAGTCCATAGTGGCCACCATCCTTGCTTTTATTATCAACTCTAAGACCACAATTGAAGTAATTGATATTTCGAATCTATCAAGGAAAAATTGATTAGTATCTAGAGAAAAAAATTACTATCTATTATAATTTAGGGATCTTTAGGTATAAGACAATGGACGATAAACTGTTGTCATTCCCTAATTATTATGACAAAAGTACCCATTCTGCTGATAAAAATTGTTTGAAAAAGTTTTAACATTGCTAATTTGTACAAACCAATCAAGATTTCTTTTAAATATGAAGCCAGCGAATGAGAGAACATAATTATAATTCATTAGAAACCTACAAATAATCTCTTTTATGTAGGTAACAAACATATATGATATAGAACATACAAAAAAAAATTTCCTTATTGTATTTCTTTTTAATTTACATATTACTTTTCCCCTGCACCGTATAGTTGCTATATATCCGTTTAGAAACGTCTGTCTGGCTGATATATCTATATATAGAGTAGCGTTACATCGACCCTCAAGGAGTAAATAATCTAAAGTAAAGAAATCAAAGTAAATGTTCATATAACTGGTATTGGTAAATTAGAGATTTAAGTAAAGAATGGATGGATGTTTGGCTCTATTGAGATTGAGACAAAATCTTTTAATTGGCAACTGATTTTATTTTAACAATTAAAACTTATTATCGACGTCACATTGAGAAAGAACAAAACATCAAAAAGAAATTCATCAAATCATCAACCTTAAAAATATAATCCTTGGCCTCTCTTTGACGCGTCTAGAGTGACAAGAATAGTCTATAAGAATTCATTTTGTCATTCGATGTGGTATTAGAGATAGGATAGAGCCTTTATTAACTACTTTTGCTTCCCATTAGAGTTAAGAGTTGTAAATGATTTCAAAAATATACAACGGTTCAAAGAAGTTTTTGGGCTGTCCTCAAATAAATATTGTTTTGTATTTAATACCAGGGATCTAAAGGGATAAAACAATGACCGACTAATTGATGTATATCTCAAATGTTAATACACACTATTACCCCTTCTGTAGATTACAATTAGTGGTTGAAACGTATGGAAACTCAATTTAAAAAACCAACCAATAAAAATTCTTTAAAAGTCCCCAAAGTTGTTCAGCAAACGAATAAAAAACGTTACTATAAACTTTGGGGACGTGTATAATAAACAGCCCATTGTTCCTTCTCTCTCTCTCTCTGATTCAACACATATTCTAAAAAAACTAAGTTCACTCTTACATTACATGATTACAACCGATTAAACCTAATGAATATATGAACCTGTCCCAAATATAAATCTAAGGATAGGGTTGATCGACATATGTACGCCCGAGGCAAAACATCTTTACTACATCTTTGTCATTGCCAGGGAGGATGGGGACATAGGACTTTTAATGAATATTGATTGGTTAGTTCTAACTTGCAAATAATGTAAATTTTCAGAAGGAATAATTTGTTTTTGTTTTATCATTTGGGATGTATTTATATATCTTTGATTGTCTTATTCCTTAAGATCCCTGATATTTCATTTCTTGACAAAATTATTAAAAGGGTTTTAGGACCGTTTTGTCATAAAGTAACAAAGAATTTAAGATGAAGTAAACTACATCTTATACATTATATGATAAATGACAGCAAAGAATTAAAATTGTATAGTAAATATTATAATAGAAGGAAGGTTTGATTTTACAGCAAATGCTGGCTTAAGCCTTAGATCTTGACTTTTTATATTGTGGATATTATAGCTAGTTTTTAAAAATGCTAATAAATTCCAAAGCTTTTGTGTTTTTCTATCCTTAATAAATTAAATAATTTTACCTAAAATTAACTATATTTTAACTTTAAGCCTGAATTTATCAATGCTACATATGTTAAGTTAATAAAATAGAATAGTTACTTCTCGCATCGTATTATAAACGGCTTTCCGCGGATATATTCGTAGAAAGCTGGATATAATTCGGTGCTAGACATAGTTTTTTTTCGTATGGATGAGGACCGGTTCCTATCCACCGGATTCGAATGAATACGAGAATAGTTATTTCTCGCATCGTATTATAAACGGCTTTCCGCGGATATAGAATGTACAATTATGAGATTAAAATTAGTTTTTTTAGCCCCGAGGTGACGAAGTCACCGGCTAAAAAAACTAGTTTTAATCTTATGATTGTACATTTCTATATTCGTAGAAAGCTGGATATAATACGATGCTAGACATAGTTTTTTCGTATGAATGAGAACCGGTTCCTATCCACCGGATTCGAATGAATACGAGAAAATAAATTATTTCAAACATATAGAATTTGGTTGGAAAGATTTAGTTTAAATAAATATACAGTATTTTTGAACATTGACAATTATTTTGATAATAAAATGAAATCTTTTAGTATCTTTACACAAACTAAGATTTTACGATTTAATGCTTTTAATGGTCCCTTGTCTATTTTATTTATAGAGAAGCTTTGATTCTAGCCTAGTACATTCTGTACAAATCTTGCAAATAATTGTGAGCGTTCATACTATTAATGATGATGAAAAGCGCGGCTGTACAAATTTATCCATCTTGGGCGTTAACACAATAAAATACTTTCACTTATTTGCCTCGATGTAATTAGTAGTAAAGGGAAACTATTTTAGTTCTGCAATGCAGTTTCTCTATAAATTTTTGTTCTGTAGGTTATGCTCTTTGATTTTCATTGTTTTATTACAATTTTAGCTAAAAAGTTTTTTAATTTGAAAAAAAACACAATTTGAGGGTCAAATACTCTAAAAAGTCAACAGTTTATTTTTCTCTGTTGGATTTTCCAAATAAGCTTTACAATACGAGTGTACATTTATGATCAATAACACCTTACCATCCAAATGATACAGAAAACAAGAGCATTATTGTCCATAAGTAGCGCAACAACCACAACCTGCTAATAACATTATAATGGAAAAAAACAGTAAATGTTAATACAATGACAAAATTTTAGGTCAATGACATGCATGAGTACAACAATTTTGTGTATATCAGAGTTCGTTGAACAAATATTTAACCTTATTTTATTCAATATGGTTATCTCCGAAGTTTGTATGGAGGTACGGATCTAGCCCTAGATACAGAATAGCTGCGCTATTTATAATGATAATAATAACAAAGGTAACATATTTAATGATGTGTCATTTCTTTATCTATACACAGATTTTACATAATTTAGAGTTACGAAGCAATTCGATAAATAACATTTGTCCTTATAGATAGACACGTCAAATTATAAAAATGTCTGCATGTAAAACGTTTGCTAATATGTCATTTATGTCGTTTTAAAAATAAAATACTAAAAAATATGTTAAAGTTTTGTTGCTGTATTAATAAAAGACATGATAATGATAATTCTTGTTTTTAAAATAAAGTACTCATATGCCTTAAATGTTATTTTTTTATTTCACCCTTCATCTCTATATATATATGTTATAAACTTTTAATGATATAAGGTTTTTTACATTTATATTTGCTAACTTTCTGAACTTCTAACTAAAACTATTTATACTTTAACGTAAAATAAGCGAACATAGGTTGGCCTCAAATTCGGCTTAACTAAAAATTTTATCCTAACACCTTGTAAGGGAAAATAAAGTGTTTGTAAAAAGCAGCTAAATTTATAGATAATCTTTCCTTTAGTGTCTCCTAATCCTTTTTTCAAAAGGCGAGGAAAAAAATCATGCATGAGTTTATTAAGAGAGGGTTTTCTTTAAAACAAATGAAATTAAAAAGAGCCTAAAACCTGCCTAGCATTTGACCAATATGTAACTTTCAGAAAACGTAGCACTTTCAATTTGAACCTGTATATTTTTTAATTTACAAAAAGATAAATCTTGAAAAAAAGCCAAAAACACTCAAGATAAAATTTAGCTATTAAATATTTTTTAAAAATTTATGGAGCAACTTTATAATAAAATTTTGATGGTTACATGATTAATTTTATCATTATAACTCGGGGGGATTTATTAAGTCATTAAGATTTTACCTTAATTCAATTTCATACGGCGCGTAAATATGGCGTGTTATACGCCATATTAATTAGGTTATACTGTTATTCTTTTTGCTGTTATTTTATCAATATATAGTTTATAACATTGCATTATTAGTATAATGTAATATAAAATTTGAAAAGCTTTGAACAAAATATTAAAAAAATTTTCTCTTAATTTAAAATATCAATATAATTCCAGCTTTGAGTATTTTAGTTTAGTTCCATTTTGTCGAAAATAATATTACTTTAGCTTTTTATTGCCCTATAGAAATGTACATTTAGTCATTTCTATAGCTATAATTAGAATTAAGGCCAAACTTCTGATTCCTATACACTTATGTATGATTTGGCAAGCGTAGGAACTCTTTAATTATTCAAAAAAAAAAACGTACGTCCACTTAAAACATTCTGATTTTTACCTTTCTTGACATTTTTTTTTTGGGATGTAAATAATCAATTAATCTAGTTTTTGCAACAATGATTCCAAGATTAATTTAAATGAAATCATCTCTATAATCAAAATGTAAGTTTGGCCTTAAATAGTATCCTGTATTCTAATAATTTTAAAACAAATTATATTTTATACTTATATAGCGTATTGAGTTCTGGTACTCTACAAGAGTTGATTTTCGTTTGATTTTCCGTCACTTTTATGGATATTGTCATCCTTGTTATCTTATTGTTTTAATTTATTTGTTTTCGGAGTAAAAATAAATAAGAAAGATAATAAAAAAGGAAATAACTTATTGGTTATTTAGGAAAAGACTATTGATAACATTCAAGGTAAGGACGTAATGGGAGGGGGGGGGTTAAGGGGTGATTAACTTCCTCTCCCACCAAAAAATTTAAGTATCAATATTCCCCACCCCCCCTCCAAAAAAAAATGTAAATGCTTGGACGTCCTTGACTATGATATAAAAATTACCCCCCCCCCCCCCAAATGAAAAAGCTTGGACGCCCTTGATTCAAGGATATTATGTAATTTTGTTTGACTAAAAATTTTCAGGAATAGAGGAAACAATGATGGTTGATTTTAAAGTTAGGAAAGCCATAAACCCTGATGGATAAGACAGTAGACGATCAATTAATGTACATCCCTAATCATGATAAATAATAATACACCTTTAGTAAATTGAATTATTGATGTAAAAGTTTGAACACTGATAATTTGTATAAAGATTTCATTAAAGTCTTCAAAATTTGTAATCCAACGAATGAGATAATGTTTTGTAAAACTATAGAGATCAATATTATTTTCTGTCATTGTGTTGATTATAGAAAAAGAAGATAAATTCAAAATCTTTCATTGAAGGGAATGCTATTTTATTTTTAGTTGACTCTTACCTTATCCCTGAGCGTAAGTAGTAAGGAGTTGCTTACATAATATTAAAAAGAACTTTTATAAAAAAAAAGTTTTATTTTCTACCAAAATGTAAGAAAGTTACAATTAATAAAGTTAAATTTTATAAACACGTTGCTTTACTAGTAAGCTTAAACCTTAAGGTATTTTTTATTAAATCTTGAATGCTGTATTTTAACTAGCGGTATGTGTTTAAAAGTTATTTTGTTTTATTGTCAAACCAATTTATCGTCTATTATTTTATTCTTTAAGTTGCTGAATATGATTATAAGTTAATAATTTTATTGCAAAACTATGATTTTTTTTAATTCTTGAAAGTCCCATTTTCTAAACCTTTGGTACAAAACCCTTGAACGAAACAGTTTACGTGCTAAAGGGCGGAATTCATATATATCCATTAGCAAAAAATTAGCGCTAAAATAGCGCGGGTAATAAAACTTTATTATTATGAGATTTTGTCTCAAGACCTGTGCCCTCACAGCCGTATTTTATAATCACACGCATAGTTTATCATAATCGCAAAACTACAAAATGGAAAACAAATGATAGGGTTGTTATAACTGAGAGTGAATTAAAGGAAATAGAAGTTTGTGCTGTGGTAATAATTCGCAGATAATATCATATTTGTGCGGAAACGATAACACATCGTATAAAGGAGATACTTATCAGTTAATATCTTTGCACCCATCGATGTAGGGCGGGAGGGGTCTGTGGGAGTAATTAAAGAAAAAAACAAGGGAATAATGTCCATAAGTAGCATACAATATTTTTATACATAAGATCAGTAAACTGTAATACAGAAGAAAGAAAATGAAAAAAGGTAAAATTTGAATCTTACCTTTTTAAAGTTGTACCATTTATCAAAGAACTCATTCTAACATTCTAAACAGGGCATTTTGATAATATCTGAAAATAAAGATATTGAAACAGTTTTAAAATATAAGCCACCTCAGTTGTTAACTAATTGCAGCCGCAGTCCAGTCGCAAATTATTAAATTTTTGAAGTCTCCAAACATCCATAAGCTAATGGTGACTGTTTAGTCTTAGTTAAAATTTATAGATCTTAATAAGTTTAAGCTTTAAAGCCAAAAGAATCATAATGTATAGGGAGGGATAAGAAAATCCTGTTATATAAAGTAGTTAGCTTTTTTGTCTGTAGCGAAGGATCTCGCTAACTACTGATTCTCCTTTACAGTAAAGCTTCTTATAGGCCCAAGAAAGGTTTTTCGGTTAGGGATATCTCCACTAGAAAAATTCCCCATCCCCCCACAAATCTTAAATTTCAAAAAATATTAAATTGAAAAGAGGGGGGGGGTCGACTTCTACCTTAAAGTGCACATAGAGAATTCTAGGGGCGTAGCCGCTAGTGTATAGATGATTCCATGTTTTCCCCCAAGCTGTTTCAAACAACAACAATTTAAGGAAAGATTAACGTATCATCTATTGTTCTATCCCTGTAACTTGGCATAAGGAAGGAATTAACACTAGAGCTCATAAAAGAGGACCTGACACTTTGAAAGAGTATAACATTGAATATAAATGGGGTTACAAGCTACACATTGTAAATTAGTCTTTCATCGATATTTTTAATATTTTCCTAGTAAGAATGTATTATAAAAAAAATACATTAAACCAGCCAGTTATCTATATAAAGCTTCCCTAAAAAGCACAGCCCATATTATCCTCTTCACAAGGTATAGATAAGACAATAATAATAAAATCTAAAACTATCAATTTACATGTATAAAGCTTAACTAAAAAGTACAACCACATCGGACCTTTTTTTAGAGATGTTTTGCTTAAATCTTAATATTTTACATGTTATGATTCATTCTCTGCATTTTAATACCACATTTATTTTTTCTGTAGTTATGTTTGATTTTTTACTTAGGATTAATTTTATACTCTTAGGTCTTACAAATTCTCTTTTTTGTGGAAAAGTTTCAAATAATTATACCAAACAATTAAGGTTACTTTAATAAAGTTAAAAATTGCATATTGCTGTATAAATGAGTGATATTAATTCGGCGACCAATTATAATCAAGAAACCTATACTGTACAAATTCACAATGCTGTATAAACGAGTGATATTTTTCCTTGCGACTAAAAAACATTAAAAACCTACACTGTACAAATCTAAACACATAATAAACACACCCCTAAGTAATTATCACAAATTAAGGGATATGCTAATGAAAGATATTATCCATGTAACCCTCAAGGGCTCTTATAAACCAATTTTGTCTAACCTAAACGAAGTATTTCTCTTATCTTTATTTCTCTTATCAAAAAATAAGAGGCATTCTTCCTTCATTGGAGTAAGGGTAGGTCTATCCCCCTTTTCTATACTTTAAATTTCTAAACCGAAAATTAAAATAGAAAAAAGATTTTCTTAAAGTTAAAAAACCTATTGAAAGCTACATTGTAAAGAAAACCATATCGGTTCAGCGGTTAGCAAATCCTTTGGTACAGACACACAGATACACAGACAAATATACATTGATCCTGTTACTTTTGTATAATGCCTACTCTTTTAAATATCCTATCCCCTTATCCCTGGTTAATTATACAACGGTCAAAAGGTCAGAAAGGAAGAATTTTTAGCACAATTACAACATCATTTTTCTGTTTATTTCAGCAGCATAGCTATACTCTGCAATTTCCACACGTAATACATTCGTTTAACAGTTTGTGACTTAGATTTTGATTAGTCTTAAATATACCAGATTAAAAAGAAATGATTTAGCATTTACTCTTTACTTTTATGTATAAATGGAATGATTAAAATCATTTTGCACTTTTAAAAACTTAATTTGTTATACATCTTACTTAGTTTGTAAACAATGCTAGAGTTTACTAATTTTATAGACTTGTATCCATTTTTGTGTGTTATCGAGCATAGCACGCTGCAGTAAAATAAAAGACGATTAAACGAACGTATAAATAAACCCTAGTTATGAAGTAGCTACGCACTTAAAAGTAAAACAGGTAAGACAGATCTAGGATTATGTTTGGTTGAGATAGATTTGGTTTTCAAATGACTTATTTATGGAAATTAGTTTAAAACCATCTGAACGAAATCATCAATTAAACACATAAAATTACGATAATTTTAGTATTACTTTCAGTTAGCTACTTGGATGTGCACAAGATTTTCGTTTACTCGCGGCTGTCGAAAAAAAAACGATTCCCCCCTCCACCAACTTTACCCCATCCCCTGATTAATTCATAAGGCCGAAATTAGCAAGCTAAACTAACATCAAATTTTCCCCTGTCATTATATCCTATATCCATTTAGCTACTCGAAATAATTTACAATATGGCAACAATTTTGCAACTTGCCACGGATTAATGAATAGGCGTTTTTCTCTTAAAGTGCCTTGTTGAGCACGAGAATCCCTTCCCGACCCTTTTTTTTTAATTGAAAATAATTTAGTGGGTTAGTCGTTTGTTTGTGTATTACTTTCGGTAATGGTATTTTGGTCCTTGGTAGCCCCGGTGGGTTAGGGCCCCATCTAGGGGTTAGTCAAAGGATAAAACTAGCCTTTTTCAAGGAAGTTTAAGGGAAACCACCAACCAATAAATAAACCTTCGGCTAACAATTATAATTCCCTAATCTAAATCCAAAATTTTTTCTATCATTTTTATCCTGTTTCTATATTAACAGAAAAACATCTTGGTCATAATGTCTACGTAAATTATTTTGGTATGTAAACTATGACAATTTTTCTCAGAATTTATCAAAACAGTTTGCCGATGTAATGGTAAATTGTTTTATTTTCAGATTAATTAATCTTTAATTGGCCTATCCATGTATTTCAGGCAATTAGCACTTTTTGACAAATCATGGTTTGTTACTTTATACTTGTAATTTTATATTTTTATACCTATATTTTTTTTCACAAAAGTCCAAACAAAGACAATACTGTCCGTAGGCAGCATTGCAATTTATCCACACAAAAAATTTTAATTCATTAAAAATAAGGATAATATGATTATTTTAAGTTTGGTTAGTTCTAATTGAGGGTTAGAAGAGCCCCACAGAGCTAAAGCCCACTTCAGGAGCTAGAAAGAAATTTAAATTTTTCTCAAAAAATTCGAATTAAATTGGTAGGTTTCGGTGATTCATTATAGGTATGAGTGAAAGCACCAAAACCTACTAAAATGTTTTTAAGTTCAATGTTTTTTCCAAAAAATCTGATCATAAGTGATTCATTGACAATATCAATCAATAATACACATATTTTAAAATTGTAATCGTAGTCGTTGCCTTTTTGTTGAAAAAAAATTAGTAAAATAAAAACAAAATTGGCTCACCGTATGTTTAAGTGGCAAAAAAGATGCAATTTCACGTTCCGAGGTGTAACAAATTTTACACTTAGTTATTATGATATAATTACACTTTTTTTTTAAATTAATAAAGTCATTCGGAAAATATAAAAATGAACAGGGACATTTATGACCAAAGGTAGAGTAGATCAGATATTAAATTGTACCTTTAGACTTTATAAAAATAATTTTGGCATGTATTTAGCATACAATGTCTGAAGTTTAAGATCGACAACTTTGTGCCTCTCAGGGTATATGCATGCTGGTCCTGCTGCGGTTTTAACCAATTTTCTTATGAAACTGTGCTAAAACATCAGTGTTTCATTCTCAATCTAGAGGCTAGGGGCGAAGCCACTTGTATAATAAAAAGTAGTAAGGCTTTTATGTCAGTCCGTCAAAATAACGCAAGCCACTGAACCGACATAGCTCTGAATTTTAAGGAAGCTTCACATAGCTTCTTAGGTGATTTTCTGAGAGCCATTCGATAAAAGAGCCCCTAGATGCATGGAGCGAAGAAACATTCATATTGTAACATTTAATCAATAGCGCAGCACTCTCATTTATTTGAAATAAAATTGGGTATGGTTAGGGTAAGGGTTTTGCAGTTAAAGGCCCTGCAGGGTTTGTGTTAGGAATAGGGAAAAAATCAATAAAATGAATAAGTGGGGAGGCTAATTTCAGTGCTTGATAAGGATTTTAATGGAAAGAACCGAATATTCATTTATCTCCCATGGGCATATCTCTATATTCCTAGCTCACTGGTAGAATAGTTGAAAAAGTAATTTAAGTTTATATTGGAGAAAATTCTTATCTTTCAAAACAAATGTACAATATATTATTGCCATATATTTTTTTACAAAGAGAGAGTATGTGCTTCCAGGGATCTAAAGGGATAAGGCAATGACCGATTAATTGATGTACGTCTTCAATGTTGATACACAAAATTACCCCTTCTATAGAATACAAGCGGTTGAGACGTTTGGACATTCGACTTAATAAACCAACCAATTAAAATTCATTAAAGTCCTCAAAGTTGTTAAGCGAACTAATAAGAAAACGTTATTATAAAACTAGTGTAATAAACAGCCTATAGTCCCCTCTCCCTCTTTGACTTCCATCAACCTTCACAGGAGAGTAAGTTAAGAAAATTAATATATCTAAATTTCCTGTGTTTTCTATATTTTTACTTCTTATAGTTTATTATTCTTTTTTCTAAGACCTATCCTCATGTTGTTGCTATGTAACTTTTCTTTTAGTTCTAATCTTTTTAGGATATTTCCACAATAAGATATAACCTAAAAACACAGTTAATGACGCATAGGAACCTCAATACTCTTTAGATTTAGTCTTATTGCCGTTAGATGTACAAAATATATAAACATTAAAAAGAAAATGTTTATAAATCTTAATTTAAAGTATTTAAGTATGATGTAGAATACTACCAAAATGGTTAAGTTATAGCCAGTCACGTTGTGTAACTGCTTGTTTTATTCTTACGTGCGCTCAATACTAAGTAGCAAGATAATACTTGAGTTAAGACTAAATAGGACATTTATATATTCGGCGTTAGATAAGACTAAATAGGACAGTTGTAAGGTAAATAGAATATGATAAGCCATAATATGTGTTGGTACTAAGCAGGACAGTTTTGTACCTGTTTGTTTTGTTCTTACGTGCGCTCAATACTAAGTAGCAAGATAATACTTGAGTTAAGACTAAACAGGACATTTATATATTCAGCTTCAGTAAAGACTAAATAGGACAGTTGTAAGCTAAATAGAATATGGCACGCTATAGCATCAGTAGGTACTAAACGGGACAATTTTGTATCTGTTTGTTTATTAATACGTAGTATTTTTAAACTTAGTACAGTTTTTGTTTTAAAAGTGTCCTGTTTAGTCTTAACACAAATATTTTCTCTGAATATTTGAATCAAACTTAGTCCATAATATCAATTTTTTTAGACATGCCAATCTATAGTGTTATTCTTAAGCTGTCCTTTAAAGTCTCCAAAATGATACAAGTGTCCCGTTTAGTCATAACAATTATAACGAACATAGTAAAATCTGTCCCGGTTAGTCCTAACACACATATTTTCCCTGAGTAAAATCTATTAAATTTATACAGTGTCCCGGTTAGTCTTAACACACATTTTTTCCCTGAGTAAAATCTATCAAATGTATACACTGTCCCTGTTAGTCTTAACAAACATATTTTCCCCTGAGTAAAATCTATCAAATTTATACACTGTCCCTGTTAGTCTCAACACACATGTTTTCCCTGAGTAAAATCTATAAAATTTATACACTGTTCCGGTTAGTCTTAACACACATATTTTCCCTAAGTAAAATCTATCAAATTTATACACTGTCCCGGTTAGTCTTAACACACATATTTTCCCTGAGTAAAATCTATCAAATTTGATTTAAAGATGAAGAGGATGCTATAAACTTGTGTTCAGTGTACAGGGGTTCAAGGATAGGGCCACAATATATTAATTAAGCTTTCTATAATTAAATTTTAAAGAGAAAAAATGTAGATATTAAGACAATAATGGAGATAAAAAATTAATTTTTACGTTTTTAAAATGAAGCTATAAACAATCTCATTATTATATATTTAATTTTACAGGATGTCTGTCTGTCTATGTTTACCAAAGGATTGCGTTGACCTCTGAACCGATATGGTTCTCCTTTACAAGGTAGCTTCTCATCTTGGGTCTAAGGAGAAATTATTACTATTATTGGGAAGGAGGGTACAACTACCCTCCTAAAAAATATGCCCTAAATGACACTTCAAAAATATTTTTTTGGTTTTTCTTTTTCAAACTAAATTTTAAGATAAAGGGGGGTCAGTTTTCACCCTATTGACCTTTACCTATGCATCCCTGGTTAAACTTGAGCTAAATGATTGCAGGAAAAGGACCTTAAAATTTTGCAAGCATGGTGGGTTAGAATCATAGATAAGTTTAGATAAAGAAACAGGTAGCCAATTTTGGTGGGTGTTTTAAGCTTATGGATGGGAAGGAGTGTTAAGGTGTCAATTCCCCTCTGACGAGTTTCATAGGGGAGTATAGACCACAATCTAGGTTAACACTTCCATTAAACTCACTTAACGATCATATACAATTAAACCAAAAATAATTAAACTCTTGAATTGTCGTTGGCTTGTTATTGCTGCTCTTTTTCTAATTATGATAACAATTTAATAAATTTACCGAAGACAATAAAATACTTACATACTTTTATAACGATGAATTTCTAAATTTTAACTATTAAGATGTTATTTTTAATTTTTATTCCTTATTGTTTTGCTATTTTTACACAATAATGATTTTTATTAAATTTGAAATTTATGATGGGCAAAAATAGATTTTCATTCTTTTTATGATTTGGGATATATCTACATATTAAAACCTCATTTATTAAGATTATTTTTTTTAGGAAGGTTATAACGGATATCCTGTAGGTGGAACGTACAGAGAGGTATAGAGTAGCTTCGCTATTAAAAACAAACCATTAATTAACGAATGACATTTTTGTTAATAATCCAATTAACTAATTAACAACAATTTAAAGTAATTAATACATTGACAAGTATATTAAATTAATCATAAATAATAATTTTGTCTCAGAGATTTATTACTTAAGGATGTCAATTCTGAACCGCGCAATTACTCTTTGATAAGAATTTTTTCATACTGTTTGTCTGTCTGTTTGTAAGAAAATTTAGAAGGTTATGACACAAAAAAGTGATATTTAATGATTTAACAATAACAGCTGAATTGATTTCATTTTGCTCTTCCTTTTTGTGTAGTTTTTTTTTCATGATGACAGATACCCATTAGACCGAGACTTCACGTAATTATGAATAGTATAAGAGAAAATGACCACTACAATGCTGCTCTAAAAGGTATTAGGGTTTGAGAATCTCTTTTTTTCGTATAATTTAAAACTCATAAAAACCAAAAAATGACCATTTTAGGAAATTTGACCGAGACCCCTGAGGAACTTCCCTGTTAAGGAGAACCCGATCGGTTCAGCGGTTAGCAAGATCCTTCTTTACAAACAAACAGATAGACAGACATCGTTCTACTTTGTATTATAGATTAGGATCATGGAAAGAAAACGAAGTATTTTCAAAGTAGCTTGTGATATGTTATTTTAGGTAAGGTTTGGATAGATAAATGTTAATGATTGCCCCGCAGTGTTAGAGCCCCCGCAGTGGCTAGAAATAGGAGAAAAGCTACAGTGAAAATAACAGTGCTACTTATATATATATGATCATCCTTGTTAAAATAAGCATAAAAAATATACATAGACTATATACTATGTATATTTTAAGCTATATAATAGCTCAAGTCATTAGGCTAATGATTGTTCAAATAAATAGATAACTTAATTAAATTTTGGTAGCTGATATAGTTTCCAAAAAATAATGATTATTCATCCCCAACTTGCTGAGGGCATAGTTGGAATTTTTAAATGGTTCTATAGAAAATGGTTTACTTTTTTTGTGAATTGTAATAAAGTAACATTTCAAAATTGTCTATAATCATATAAAAATGATAACATTTAACAATATCCGTCTGTCCGACAAGAAATATATTCCCTTAGAAGTGCTTTATTGACAAAACCTTACTTATTAGTTTTAAATGACACTTTTCGCTACTTGATTCGCTACTTTTCTGACTTTTTTACTTTTTTAATCTAATGATTTTATTTTTAAATATTTATTCAGTTTATGCGCTTGAATAATCATAATATTACAAATAGATAAATTACAACCTTATAATTTAGAACATAGAATATTAACGGCCTCTCATTTTAACCTCTTTGATCCATTTTCAAAGTGGGAAGGAAGGGAACAGAAAAGTAGCCTAAAACCATCATGAGACATATGGAAGGCTTCCCTAATAAGGAGAACTCAATTCAATCCAGTGTTTCAATGAAATGCATTATAAATTAAATCCATTATGTCATGTACCATATTTGATTAGGTTCTTGAAGCACTTTCAGAAAAAAAAGTTTTCAAATGTGTTCATTAATTCAAATGTATACATTAATGTATACTACATTACTATCCTATGTTGGTCATCAAATTCGATTGTATAATACATTGCCAATAAGAATGAATGTTCTATTTACATTAAGACATTATGCATGCGTTTTCACAAAATCACAAAAAAAGCAAAAATATCCCTAAACAGTTTAACAATGACGATATAACATTAGATTATTTTACGATTATCTTTTATATTTTAAACAATTTATATTTATGTGATTTTAACCAATTAATATCAAGGAAATTGTAAACAGTTTTGTAAATTTTTAGCTGAATCATTGAAACACTTTGAATTTTGAAACCTGTGGTCTAACTATTGCTCATATCAGTGCAGTGAGGGCCATAAGTGGGTTGTAATATTCTTAAGATCCTATTCCAATATTATATTTTATAGATCTTACATTGTGGATGATGAGTTCATATTTGTTATTTTTTAAATAAATGTATGAAAATAATAAAAATTCAATAATTGGCGCTAAGTTCACTAAAATAGGTAAGATAATAGGAAAAATATAAGGAATAACCGATTTGTATTTAAATAGCTAAAATAAATTTAAATTTGAACATTGAAACAAAGAGTTTCAATATTGAATGGTGGCTGTTAGGGTGTGTCAACGCTCCCTAAAAAAAGAGAGCAAGTAGTACCTTCTCCTTTTTACATCTCACCCAGGATTCATATCCCAATTGTGCATCACAGTGCACGCAATTTTTCAAGAGCAGAGTAAATTAAACGCACAAGTTTGGAATAATCTACGCATTATCCCAACTGTATATGCTTACCCCAAGTTTAAATAACATCCAATTCATCTTCATAAGTTGACAATTTAATTCCGCCAAATATGTATTATTTGTATCTATAGCATACATAAGGAATATACAGTGATTGGAAATGGGATGATAACATAACCTCCCCCCTATTGTGATAAACAAAATTACCCCTTTGAAACTATGGAATCTTTTATTAAATGTAAATAGATTAGTTCAGACTAACATTGTCCTAACTCTTCAACCAATAATTATAGTTTGCTGAAAAGGCAATTTTGTTTATCATAATTGAAGACAACAATTCATCGTCCATTGTCTTATCCCCCAAGTTCCCAGTATAATATTTAGAATCGATTTAGAAATCCATATATGTATCGTATTCTATATTGACTTTTAATATACAATTATTACTACACATTTCGCTCAAATTATGCAAATTTTTAGTTTTAGTATATATAAATCGGGGGGAAGAAAGTAATGTTGATTATTTTAGGCTTCAATGTCCTTTGCTGTATAAGTTTTATTGAGCAAAAAACTAACTTTACAAAACAATTTCTCCTTTTATCTTTTTATTGTCGTTTTAATGGTTGGAAATCGTGAATAATTGTTGACTTTTGCATTCTATATACATGTTAATACAATACAACTCTGCAATGGTTAATAAGAGATATAAGTTTTCCGGAATTGTAATGTAGGGATTAGATTTGAAATCTGCATCAAATTTTAAGGATTTTTTGTAAAATTCGTTTTTTGTATAATTCTTTATCTAAAAGCGGAAATACAAATTAAGTTAATTAATTTTGGCATCTGTGATTGGTGGATTTAAAAAATCTGCGCTCTGATTGGATGTCGTACATCATTCAACCAATTAGAGCGTAGGTAGTTTAAAATCCACCTATCCTATTGGTCAAAATTAATTAACTTAAAATGTATTTTCGCTTTTAGATAAAGAATTTTATAAAAAATCCTTAAAATTTGATGCAGATTTCAAATCTACTCCCTACATTAAAATTCCGGAAAACTTATATCTCTTAATGGTTAACCTTAACAAAAAAAAAGAATAATGTAATAGGTTCAGACTCAGTAGAACTGTATTCATTATTATAAAATGTATTAGCTATGGGTGATGTGTGATATTCTCTGCTGCTATTTAAGTTAGATAGCTGTAAACTTTGTTGCCAATATAAATGTGGACATAATTGTCTTTATTTGCAAAAAAAAATGTGTTGTTTTTGTGTGAAACTATTTGATATCTTTACTATTGATCTTATCTGGTGTCCTAATCATTCAATTAAATCCTTTGTATGCCCATAAAATAGACACAAAATCCAGGTATAAAAGGGATAAAACAATACATGATGAATTTGTCTCCCATTCCCCCATTTATTTGTCATTTCGGCGGTGAATATTTATTTCACAAAATAAAGAATCTATCTTTTAAATAAATTGAAAATAATTGCTTATTACTTTTAGGTTAGGTTATGTTATATATTTGTTGCCGGGTATCCCCGTAGTGTTAGGGCCCTCCGCATGGGTTAAGTATAGGACAAATATTACCCAACCTCCTTCATTTTCAAATTAGAATATTAGAGTTTTAATTTCTCTTTATTCATTAACGCAATATAGAGTTTGATTGCTAAAAATATCCCAGAATGCTAAAATCCAAAATCTACAAACAAAACTTCCCGCTAAAATGAAGTTTATGTGTCAAAACTTAATAGCAGTTAAATGTTTATGTGTATTAACTTTAGATTTAGCTTCAAATCAACAATAAAATAGGATCCAATCTTTGACTTTTCATTGATTTTAATTGTAATATCTGATTGATTAGAACCGGTATTCAACTATACTGACATATTATGTACAGCATCTATTACAGACAATTTCCTACAAATGTGGAAATAATTTTTCATTTCAATATTCGCGCAAAGCAGTCTATAATACGATGAGATAAATAACTATTGTTTGGCCCCTAATCTGATTAATTTTAGCTAGAAAAAAAATATTTTTGAGCCATAAGAAAAATCATGTATTGTAATTTTCAAAGAATAAAAAAATAAATTCATCAAAACTGGAATGAATTTATTTTTTTTATTTTATTGTCCGTGGGAAACCATATTAAACACTTAAGGAAAATAGCTATAATGTTTTATCAGCAGATTAAAGAGTAGCTACGCCATTGGTAAATATATTTACACACAGTGTTAAATAGCATCAAGTCATGTTAAAATTATTGTGCCAAAGTTTCATATTTACATGGAAAAAGATAATTATTTGAAAAACTATATAAGATTTTTAGACAAAATAATGTACAGAAGAATCACCTATTATTATGTGTTTAAACTGAATTATTTCCTTTTTCATTGGATGGCCAGTAATTCTTCAATTTTGTAATGAAATTTTCTGGTCAAATTTGAGGCTAGTTTCCAAGAATTTATTTGTTATTGCAAAATTCTAAAAAGAAACTATATTTCTAGAAACAAAATAGCATAAAACCATCTTTGAACCTACTTAAAGCTTCCTTTATATTGAGAACTCAATTAGTTCAGTGATTAGTGAAATCTAGACAAAAAAACTTACTTCTTGATATATCATGAAAAATTTGTTTAATTGCAAAATCCTCGAAATATTATTGGAAATTTCAGTCCCTTATCCTAAAAGTTTGACAAATTTAGGATGTCTGCTAACTGGTTAACCATATTTTAATCTTCTCCACAACCAGGGAGGAGAGGGATATGACAATGGCGCTAAAATTAATCTTCACTTCTTTCTTACTCCCATTAAAGCAAAGTCAATAATCAAGACTGGAAACTCAAGTGGAGAATTAATTTTCCGCCCATTACCCTATCACTGTGTTAACCACATTATTAGATCAAATTTAGGGAACCAATTAAAACAATTAATACTTTTCTAAAATACTATATAAAAGCATTGAAAATACAAAATTTTAAAACTGGAAGGAAAGGACATTGTGATGTATAATTATATTGTACCCAAAGTATTACAAACACATTGTTTTATTTGTTGGCTTTAAAACTTCAGGTACTTTTAATGAATATTAATTTGCTGGTACACGCTAGCTGTGTCAAACTTTTAAATCAATATTTTTTTTATCTACAAAAGGGGTAATTTGGTTTATAATGATTGATGGTATGCATAACATTATCGACTGTTGTCTTATCCCTTCTGATCCCTGTTGGTATTTTTACAATTATTTTAACAAGAAAGAGTTTCAAAATTATTTACATACTTATTTCTAAAGGATTACCCCGAGGCTATTTTTACACAAAAGTACTCATATTTAAAAAAAACAAGGATGACAACATCCATAAAAGCGAAGCACTGAAACGGTAGGACAAACGGACATTAACACTTGTATAGTGTTAGAACTTAATAATTATCAAAATATAAATTTATTAGAGTCAAAGCAAAATTGTAAGTAAATTTGTTGTAAAACTGCTTGATACAGGATAATTTTTATGGACATACTTACATTTTTAGGACTTGATTATAGAGTTGCTTCGCTTATTACATTATACTTTGTTGTCCCAGGAATCAATATACCAAAAATCAGATCAATCCGATGATTTAATCACATAAAAATTTGTTGTTAAAAAAGTAAAAAAATCATCGTGTTTAAAATGGACGTACGGACATTTTGGTAATGATTATAGAGTTGCTACGCTTTCTAAATCGTACCTATCTACTAAAGGAATTACCATGCAAAATTTGAAATCGATAGGACAATTCTAACATGCCTAAATTAACGGAAAAAGCTATCCGTTACGGACGTACGGAAGTACGGACGGACCGACACTAATTATAGAAAAGCTTCGCTTTTAAAAAGGTAGAAAGAAAAAGTTCAGCAGAAATCCCAATTAACCACTAGTGTTTTAACATATCAACAAATAAGATTTATAGGTATGCTTATTTATTAATTATGTTAAAGTAAGCTTATAAGCACCATAGCGATAGAACGTCTGCTATTACAACGTGTAAAGCGTAGAAAAGCTTTGAAAATGTATGTCAATGAATTGATTTAAAGTTAGACAGGGTGGGGTAGCAATAAAATTGGCCAATACCCACGGAAGCTGGGATAGGAAAATTGGAGAAAAAATATATCTTCTTCTTAATTAAATAAAAGCCTTTGTACCTTCGTCGGCCTATATTTTACCCCACACATGTGAGCTCTTTGCCCCTTATGTTCCGTATACTTTTATGACTTAATTCGAATTTTTTCATACTTTCTAGTTGAGTTTCCTAGCCATTAATTTCTGCTTTACTTATGCTAAAAGTTTGAAGGGGTGGGTTTCGACAATTTAACTATTTATGACTTTTTATCATTCAACAATTCTAAAAACAAATTTAGTTTTATTAAACTTTATCATGTTTTTGAAATTTGGCTATTTGTTTAATGTAAGAACCGCTCATTGCCTGGGCACTGTGAAATTTAAAAGATTTATTTCCCTTTTTATTAGGAGGTATTTTTCCTAAAAATACTTTCTGTTGATTTAAAATTGAAGATGGTTTATAAAAGGGAGATTTGCAGTTTAATAAACGATTTAATTCATCATAAAAAAGTGATACTTTGAAGTGCATTTTAAAAATATATTGAATCATGATTAAAATTTAATGAAAAGAATTTATATTTTGAACTGATTAAGACCGCATATCCAAAACTCGGGCCTACTTATATTTGCAGAAGCCAAATTGGATAGTGTTCATTAAAACCTACAAAATATTAATACACATTACATAATTAGTAGCGCAGCTTCTTTATATATTAGGAACATTCGTTCTATGGTCCTTCCTTCCGTCAGTATTCCATTAGCATAACAAATATATTGAAATGTAAATCCAAGTTAGGAAAATCATGTAACAAAGGATCTCGGTAACCGATGGACCAATATTGTTTTTTTTTTATTTACAGTGAAACTTCTTTAAGGCCCAGAAAAGAGTATTAAACAAACTTATGGGAGGGTATCTCTACCCTCCAAATATCACCCCATGAAACCTCCCACACGCAAAAATAATTTGATTTTTCCTTGCTAGAAAGTAAGAACACCCAAATTTTGGGGGAGGGGGCTAATTAAGGATAATTACCCACTAATAATGCAAGTATTCAACTAACTTTTCTTAAACAAGATAAATTACCATCAGTGGACCTTGCCAGAAAACAAGTACAAAGATTCACAGGAATAAAAGACTCGCAGTGAGTTAGGAAAGCTAAGCTATATTGAAGAAAATAATATTTAGAAAATAAAGTTAATTTTGAGCGCGGCCACTTTATAAATAGGATATATTTTTACCCGTCTGAATGTAACGAATAGAATCTTTTTAGAAATGCAGAAGAATTATGTGAACTACTAATCAAATCAAATAGCATTTCCCATTATCATTTTTACATTAATGCTGCGCTACTTTAAGTCAAATTGTCCTTGAATCATTTGAGTAAAACACTAGAGGGGAAAGTGGTTAAATAACTATATCTCACCATCACAGTGTCCTTGTGCCGACTCTCAATTGGGTCATTGAAAATCAACCAATGGTGTCAGTTATATTAGCACAACCAAGTAAAAGAAAACAATTTGGTAGCAGACGAATATGATCATTGAAAAAGGGAGGGAGGTAGTTATCTGTATATCTACAGTATAGATCTGTTATTGAATCAAATGGAATAACTATTTTTCAAATACCCTATACCTATGTCCAGTAAATAAACATGACCGTAAAGGATATACATACCTACTTTTTAAGTATTCAATAAACAAAAAAGAAAGGCTTCTTATGTTTTGAATAAAGGTTCTAAACAAATTTAAATTTTTAAAGGCTATTCTAAAGCAGGGTAATATCTAACTGTCTGTCTGTCTGAGTAAATTGGCAAAATAGATTAAGTCAAATTTTTCATAGCTTCATATTTAATGATTTATTTGTAGAAACTTATTATACGCTTTTTTCTTCAGTGAAGCTTTCCCTGTGTATCATTTAATCTTAGCTATTACAGATTATTTATAGTCCTTTTTGAGCTCCTTAACATGGTTTGTGGAAATGCTATCGTGAACTGCTCTTTTTAGATCCCAAACTTTAAATGCTTAATTTCATATTTCATCTAAAAAAGTGTTATAAGTTTGTTAATGCTATGCCTTTTTAAGAGTTTTAAGACATAACTACATATAATAATTCTATTGTTTATACCTTGAAATTAGTTTTTGTTTTCACCATGTACCAACATAAATATGCGTTATTTAAAAGCAATTAACAAATAAAAATTATTCGCAAAAATGTTAATTATCCAAAATTAGCTTTAACCTTAAAAAGCTAAAACATTCTTTAAATTAAAAATGTCTTTTTTAGATTGATGATTAGTTTTTGTTTATGAAAATTAGCCAATAAGACAGTGGAGGTCATTATGATAGCAATTAAATTTTTGCCAATGTTTTTCTATGATAAAAACCAAATTATCATGTCTGTGTGCTTAAAAAATATAAACTTTGACCCATATTATACGAAAATTATTTTAGACGTTTTTACAAAGCACAAAAATAACAAAATAACAAAATTTTATATTACAAAACCAGTGTATTGCGCATAAGGTTAATAATATTCGGTAAGAGCCCATAATTATTGATTTTTAGTACATTTAACGTGTAACATCAAATATTTCTGTATTTCTAACCTGTTTAACCATCTAATAACGAATAATCATATATTCTCCATTTTCAAGAAGAAAAGAAACATTGTTATCTGAAAATATAAGTATCATTATTTTCCTTTTTTAGATGACTACAAATTATGAATAAGGTAGTTGATTTCATTTGATATACAACATTATACTTTGTTATCTAAAAAGACTTTTTATAAAACCCTAAACCTGAAGAAGAAAACAAGGTTTTTAAAGTCTACTTGAATGCTTACCAATCCTTTGATTGCACAGCCTTTGTCTTAGGATTATAACTTTATATTAATTTGACTATTTTGAATATTTTGACATAGAATAAGAAGGAACCTTTTTTAATAATATGAATTGATCTTAGGAGCTTGCTATCTATTTATTTAGACTAATTGTATGGAGCACAGTATATTATTTAAGTCTAGAGACAAGTTAATTATTATCTGGGTTTACACATTAATCATACTACGAACAGGTACCTTTATTCATTCATTTTAATCATGTTAGGTTTGTGTGATTAAGTTTAAGTAGTTTAATAAATTGAATATTGTGTCAACATTTTAATAATAAACATTAGTTTAATTTTATTATGATAATGAAAAACAAGACTATAATTTGTAATAATAAGTGCATAAAAATTTGACAGGCTACTCCAGGAAAACTTTTGAGACACTGCAGATGCTGCTAGTGTTTACAGCTTGCTCACCAGCCACAAAATATTGATAAATCTGCACCGCAATTAAGAGGTATGCGCAGCTGCAACTAATTCTAAATCGAAATATTATGTCGCAGACAGTTCATTTATATAATAATTTTGCAGCCTATCGCTATGAAAAGGCTTAATTTTTTTACCACATACTTTTCTCTATTTTAGCAAAGTAGTAATTGTTTGAAATTATGGAATGTCTGTCCCTACTCTGTGCCCCCTCGACAACAAGAAACAATTTTGTCTACACGTTAACAAGGAAGGGGAAGTGTGCAGCGATTGAGACAATTGTTGTACATTTTTGTAGCGCAGCCAATGTACATTGGAATGTCCTCATCACTAACGTAAGTCTGGAAACTTTAGGCGAAAATATTCACCAATAATATTTCAAAAACCATTAGGAAGAGTTATTCATCGAATCGTATTGGAGACAGCTTTTCGCGGATAGTAAAATGAAAAATTACAACATCATTATTATTAACAAAACTGGTATTGATATTATGATTTTTATTTTAGTATTCGTAGAAAATTTTCTATAATTATGATACTATACATGACTTTTCAGTATGCCTCAAAACTAATCGGTTTCAAAGCCATACTGGAAATGATTTAATATCATAATCATACAAAGGCAGATGTAATACATTATTAGATATTTTATTCTAATGTCCAATGTCCCATCCCTGTACAATGGCGTTGAGAATTTGATTTTGATCAAGATGTATTCTTTACTCCATATTTGGAGATATAGAGTGGAGTAAACTTTATCATTCAATGGGGGGAAATCTAAAAAAAATAAAATTCGCTTCCTTCCCGCGTCATCTTCTGTATTGTCAAATAAATAAGGCCGGGCCAACAAAAGAAAAAAGAGTTAAATCAGTGTGTTTTTACTTTCGTATCTGTGGATAATTGTCTATATAAAAATCCATGGCTAATATTTCATTGGCTTTTCATACAACCTAAAAATAATTCTTGCTTTTTCACATATTACTCCAAAAGTGTAATGGAATAAATAAATGAACTAGGAATAGTTATTTATCGCAGCGTACTATATACAGCTTTCCGTAGATTGTAAAATGAAAAATTATAAGATTAAAACCAGTTTTTAACTGAGAAGGGTAAAACATTTTTGAAAATTTGTTGTTTTATTTCAAGAATCTACACCCTGAAGATATTTTTGGGTTTCATTGTGTCGTGTTTCAGTTCTTTCAAAAAGATGAAAAAAGTTACAATTTTGGAAAATCAAAACCTTGTAATTTGGCGTAATTGTTTGTTTAGCCGTTTTTGTGAAAAAAAAAGATGATTTTTTGCTTTTATAAACGACATTTAAATATTAACGATCAAAATTTTACAATAAAAATTTATTTTGAAATAAATATTATGAAATCCATCTGAATTTAGAATTTTAAAGGTATTAATAAACTGATTAATAAAACAGTCATGCCTAAAAAGTTTTATCAAAACTTCAATTGATTTATCTAAAATTTGTTAATAAGCAAGAAATAAATTTTGTCTTTACCAAAATGTAGCTTTCGTTATGAAAATGCTGCTTTACTAAAAATAATTATTTTAAATCTGCTGAAAAAAAAACATTTTTTTCCCTGGAAATTCCATGTGCGTTCAATGTGTCCATTTATGTTATGCATTAGTTGTTCATTCACAATTATGGCCTTTTCAGGGATGTAGGATTTGGTCATTATAATCACTATTGTCTAAAAACGACTAATCTAATATTTCTTGATTCACTTCTACAAGAAACAAAATGAATTGAAAATGATTGTATTTAAAAAAAGGTTAAATGTTGTTATATGAAATTATGAAAGTGCCCAGAGCTGACAAATTATCGATACAACGTTATTCTAATAATTTTATGAATAAACACTTATATTGACCCGCGACTTGGGAGGGGGGGGGGGCTCAAGTCTCGTCCAAACCGCATCATAACTGAGGATGTTAAAAGTGCAGCGTTAATAGAAAGAGTAAGGGCCTTGGCCTTATAAAGGCGAGACTCTTTAGCGTCCAGATAAAGGTCGTACAATCAAAGGGTTGGTTGTCTGCAATAAATGGAAGTTTTAATTAATAATCAGCACACCAATTTTCATATTCTGATTTAATAAACAATACCCTTTATCCCTGCGGGGCTTATTCATTGTTTTTTCTTACAGGATTCTTAGCAATATATTGTAAATTATATATGTATGCGCCCTGCTAAGTTAGGGTTAGTCAGAATTTTGGGGATTTATGATTATTTTTTTTTAAGAGAGCTTCAAATATAAATATTAAGATTAATTTACCCAGTGATGGAGAGGACTTTGAACTGTAAATTTCACTGGTACCCAATGTTTTACAACAATGCTGTCTTTTTAAAATCTGTAAAACTTTGGGTACTTTTTAAATATTATTGTTGGTTGGTTCCAAATAGCAAAGGCCAAACTTTTCAAGCAATTGTTTAATCTATCAAAGGTGTAATTTTGTTTATCATTATAGGGGATGTACTTCAATTTATTGTTCATTTTTTTAAGATATCTGAATTTACCACTCTTAACCCTTTAAGAACACCAACCCCTATAAGCTAGAAGCTGGTTCACAAATAAAACATATATCATTAACAAGAATGATAACATTAACCTAGCATAGAAGAGTATCGTAAAATTATTAGGTCAACTAATGCAAAAATATAATTTAGGTAAATGAGTATTTGCGCAGTTAAAATGTCATAATGACATACCTGCACAACCCCAACCGCTGCAAATGCAACTAACAACAGCCCAAAAAACAACTCCCTGATTTCCTCTCCCCAAATTAAGGGGTCAGAACCCCGCCCAAGGGGAGCAACCTTACCCCTCCCCCCTTCATGATTATGTGGCATAGTGCATTTTATTGTGTGGGGGCGTACGGAACGGACACCCTTCGTTGGTCATGGTTGAATAATGTTCACTTCTTCAGTTAAATTACCTAATTTTGACATAGTTAAAGTACAACGTAGCTTAATATATGCAGTACTCTTTTGCCAGGCACGTGACAAAATATGGGACAAAAGGTTATATTCAGTGAAGTGCACAGGGTTTTGCATTGGTGGGGGGGGGGGGGTGACAATAGGCAAACCAGACCTTTTCAATTTTAAGGGGAGTGTTATACCCCCAAACCTGTTTCCGTCCTGTATGCCCATTGCTCACAGTAATAAAGTTGCAAAATCAGCGGGTTGTTTTTCTTAACCTATTCATTAATAATTTTTTTTCCGTCAAACTGTTTTTTTTTCTGCTGCAAACATAGGACATTTTGTTTGCTTTTTGCAAATATTAGTGAGTAAAATAAAGCACGGATGTCCATAATTTTCTTTTTTTTTGCCCAAAAAATTGTGAAGTATTACCACATCACTTCTTCTGAATTCAACCATTTGTTTTAATGCAGGTAGTGGCAGGTATACAGGGAGCACTAATTTATAGCATTGTATTATAAACAGCTTTCCGCGGATATTAAAATGAAAAATTTTAAGATTAAAACCAGTTTTTTTTACCCGAGGGGCCGAAGGCCTGGGGGAACAAAACTGGTTTTAGTTTCGTGATTTTCATTTTAATATTCATGGAAAATTGTCTCTTATACTCTGATATACATGATTTTTCCGTCGTCTGAGAACCAGTTCTAATCCAACGGATATTAATCGGTTTCGAAGACATACTAGAATTTCTTTATGCTTATTTTTAATTGCTAAATACCTGTAATATATCAAACTCTAAAAATCCCACGTACATATATTGATTTAACAAGCATTATCTTTAAAAAAAACTTTATAACTTTTGCCCCAAGGCCAGTAAGTATATTTCTAATCAGTACAGAGGTTATAGAAATCTCAAAATTTAGGCTGATTGATAACTTAGAGCTTAGGTGGATTCTTAAAATACTTTTTGGCTCACTGCCTCACTAAAATTAATGAGGCTCGCTAAAAAAATTTGTTAATAACCCTTTTATGATTTTATTAAATTTTGTAGATTTTTTATGCGATTTTGGAGGATTTTTCACCAAAATTTTCATACAGTTTTGAAATAAGTATCTTTTTAATTAAATATTTTTTAAAGTTTAAATTCTTAATTATATAGACCAAACTACTAAAAATATATTTCTTAATTTATATCTCTATGCAGCAAAACAAGTATGATTATATGCATTAAATCAAGGATTATATTCAATATCTTATAATTATTGTTTGAAATTCTATTTGGCGATTTCCTATATATTGCCTATAGAACAACGAGAACCCCTCTTTCACGCCTTATTATATCATTCGGGTTGGGATTTATTGCTCCTACAGGGCTTTTTTATGAGTAATTTTACAGTAGATTCGCTCGTAGTATTTTTTTCCTTTATAACTAAATACCTGATAGAGGAGTTTATACGGTCACGTCGTTTTCTTCATTGCTTATTGATGGATGTCCAAACATTCTTGACAATATTTTATGATTTTGCGCATTTTTTTAAACAAGAAAACAGATTAGAAGATTTTGTTTCGAATGCAGCTGCTTAAAAACTAGAAAATATAAGTGAGTAAAATAACTGCAATTTTATTGATTATTAGCAGATTTTTTAAAAGTTTGAATCTTCTTTAATAAAAAGATTCTTTCAGCTAGGTAATATATAAAAATACTCCCCTCTCAACCCCACCTGCTGATCACTTTACCCCATTCCCTTTACCATGGAGTAACGTATTGCCCAATAGTTGATTACCATATTAGCAACCCAAATTGACTACAAAATTCCTCTATCACAACAATATCCTCGTATTATGTGTAAATAGTAACAACATTAAAAAAATATTTAAGAAATGTTCACATTGAAGAAACACTATTATTGTTGTTGTCAACTTAAAAGGGACCTAAAAAGTGTTATTATAAAATAACAAACAACAGATTTGAAATTTACTGAGCGGTGTGATACCACTAGTCAAATTTATAAAGAATTTTTATATTCTTGATTATTCATAAAAGTATAAGTTTATAAAAAAATTTTTGTGTTGAAATAGGCCAAAAGTTCCAAAATATGTTTTTATATTAAATTTTGAAGAAAGTTTGTGATTTAAACAAAAATGATATTGAATATATACACTGAACTTGCTAAGCTGTGCAAAAATATCTGCTGTTTTTAATTCGAGTTCAGCCTAAGGAAGTTAAGTTTACACACACACTCACACACATACACACCCACACACACACACACACACTTACACACGCACACACACACACACCCACACACACACACACACACACACACACACACACACACACACACACACACACACACACGCACACACACACACACACACACACACACACACCCACACATATGGTCATTAAATCAAATTAAATGATTTTTTTACGACAAATCTTCACTAAAAAGCCCTGGTCACTTTTCATAGTAGCAAAGGTACTCTATGTCTCAATTTGTCCGTCCGTAGGTTCAAATTTGTTGATTTTCAGCGATTTGTATAATGCTTTCAAGAAAATATTTATTTACTATTTAAAACTTTTTTTCAAGTTCAATCAATTTTTTCTTCATTTTCATATCCACTTACCCTTAGACACGTTCCATAACCATGTTTCCTCCTTCTTTAACCCAACAAAATATCCAAACTACAATAAAATTTTGGACATGATCATCCTTGTTTTATTTAATTCCCAATCATTATTTAACTAGGATTATATAAAATTTATTATGTGAACTCAGCTGTCAAAATTTATTATAATTCTAATAGAAAAATATTATTGTACTTAAAAGTAAAAAAATGTCTATTGTAAAGTTAAAAGGTAAAGAGATAATAAAGAAATAAAATCGAATTATCGAAAGCTAATCTAATTAAAACAAACGGAAAATTTTGAAATCGCTGGCAACTGAATTTGTTCAATTTTTCAGTTTAAAAAATCTTCAGAGTGGTCCCAGAAGGGTTTTTGGCTGTTTTTCTGTCCCTTTCCTCTCCCTTGGAATACAGAAGAGTATGTTTGTCAGGGATACGATATCCCTTAAAATAGGCAAATACATCTCTTATCAAGAAAAAAAAACCTCGTTCAGCAGATTAAAATTATTTGTGGAAAGTTTGTAAAACATAATCAAGACTTACATGAAGTCTCCAAAGTTTTTAAGTCAACGAATGAGAAAACTTTATATTAAAACTTTGGGGACTAGTCCTCTTCCCCCCTGGAGGCTTGTGCATCAATTTATGGATACTTTTCCTTATTGTCACCTCAGGGATATAGGGGTATGAAATTAACTTTTAAAATACATTGACTATAGTATAGACTAATAGATCAAATCTATAATATTTATATAATATAATATTATATTATATTAAAAGATTGACTATAGTATAGACTAATAGATCAAATCTATAATATTTATATAGATATATAATACCTATATTCATGTATACAAATAGATTGACTATAGTATAGACTAATAGATCAAATCTATAATATTTATATAGTATATAATACCTATATCCATGTAGACAAATAGATTGACTATAGTATAGACTAATAGATCAAATATATAATATTTATATAGTATATAATACCTATATCCATGTAGACAAATAGATTGACTATAGTATAGACTAATAGATCAAATCTATAATATTTATATAGATATATAATACCTATATTCATGTAGACAAATAGATTAACTATAGTATAGACTAATAGATCAAATCTATATTATTTATATTATATAATACCTATATTCATGTAGACAAATAGATTGACTATAGTATAGACTAATAGATCAAATCTATAATATTTATATAGATATATAATACCTATATCCATGTAGACAAATAGATTAACTATAGTATAGACTAATAGATCAAATCTATATTATTTATATTATATAATACCTATATTCATGTAGACAAATAGATTGACTATAGTATAGACTAATAGATCAAATCTATAATATTTATATAGATATATAATACCTATATCCATGTAGACAAATAGATGGACTATAGTATAGACTAATAGATCAACTCTTGGCAAAGAGAAGAGAACAACAAGTCTGCGGGTCATATTCTGGAAACATCCTAACTTTTTTCGTTTTACTTTTTTACTTTAGCGATTTTATTTATTCTCATAATAAAGTAAAATGATCTCTGTCTGTGTGTCTGTTTGTGTAAACCGAATGATCTCGCTAACCACTGAACCGATATGGTCTTGGGATGATGTATAACTATTTTAGGTACCATCACCCTCCCAAAAGAAATTACCCCTAGAAAATATTTTTTCAACTTTTTCTTTCCAAAACTACAACTGAAAATGAGGGGATCTTCCCCCACCCTTCAATTCAGGAGCCCCTAAATGCATTTATTTTTTACTGTTTTGCTGATTTTCTTTGAAAATAAATCAATTAACTACAGTATTTAAAAGGATGTTTTATGAATGCGACATATGAATTTATTGCAGCGAATGAAAACAGTTCGAATCATAATTGCCCTATAATGGGCCAAAATTTTACCCAAGATTTCGCCCATTTAAATTCATTAAAGTCATCAAAAAAAATATTAGGTAATTTATCTTCTTTAAGTTACATTTAAGACCAAGGAGATATATTTTTTTTAACTTCTTCCTTCAAAATATTATTTTAGTAGTATATCATGATAATCTATAATAGAAATAAAAATACTGCATTCTGTCGAAATATCGATTATTAAAAACACTTAAATTTAACAATAGTAATTTTAAGAGAATTTTTGGATCTACTGCAGTTCACGGTAAAATATTGCTGGTAACGAATATTGCCAAAAATCTATGAATTTTAAAGGCTGCTAGCTGCCAAACGGCTGAACGTACAGATCATACCCGCACACCATTTTAAGCGGTATAAGAAGGCCTACAAATAATCTGGAATAGCCAAGATCCAATGATGCACAGGGAAAGCTTCACTGAAGAAAAAACGCGTAAAATAGGCCTTTTTCGCGAATTTCTCTGCACTGCGAGATAATTATACATTATTGATTTATGACTATTCCAGATTATTTGTAGGCCTTCTTATGCTGCTTAAAACAGTGTGCGGGCATGATCTGTACGTTCAGCCGTTTTGCAGCTGGCAGCCTTTAAAATTCATAGATTTTTGGCAATATTCGTTACCAGCAATATTTTACCGTGAACTGCAGTAGATCCGAATTTTTAATGATTACATTGCATTGTATTGTTTGAGTATATATCAATCCTTCACTTTATCATAAACAGGGAGGGATGGGACATTGGACTGTAAATTATACTAGTTCCTAAAGTTTTATAACCACGTTGGCTTGAAAACTTTTGGAACTTTTACTAAAAGGCTTATCTACCAATGATTTTAAAATAAGGGTAATTTTGTTTAAACGATTTGAGGTGTACATCCTCTTTTCGTCCATTGTCTTATCCCTTAAGACCCCTGGTAAACACAAGAACTTGCAGTTGTGTTATGATAGCCAAAATATTTCATTTTCATTGTCTTGTTAGGTTCTTCTCATTTTATTGTAATTGGAGCACAATTAACATCAGTGGGATGCTTTACTGTACTACCTACGGGATTGCTTGTACCAAAATTAACCTAACCTAACTTTAAAAATGATTACAAATAAAATGAGGAGGTTTACAAGTGCTTCACAGTTAAGATAAATTATTTTGCAATCTGTTTTTATGAATTGTGTGATTGTCTTCTAAACTTTTATATAGGTTTGTTTTTAAATGTATATTTAGTTCAAGAAGGGATGATCATGGACAATTAGTTTTGAGTTTTAATATTTTCTGGATATTTTCAAAAAGGAGGGTAACATATTTAATTACTCCCCCCCCCCCCTCCCTCCCCTTCTGACCTACCCAAGTCCAATACCAACATATGCGTATCCCTAAAAAGTGTAAAACTATCCTTCTTAAAACAGATCTATAGTATAGATGCTTAAACAGACAACTCCCTTCATTTTTCAAAGACCTCTTTCGTCTGCTTCTAAATTATTTTCTGCTACTTGGTTGTGTTAAGATAAGCGGCACAATTGGTTTATTTTCAATTACCCAATAGAAAGGTTGCACAGGACGGTTGCGATGGAAAGATACAGTTATTTAACCCTTTCTCCCTCTAGTATTTTACTCTAATCTTCTTAATAACTATGCATACAGCAACTTTGGTATATGAAGTTTTTAATTTTCACAAAAAAAATTTAAAAGGATAAAATTTAGGCTCGCACACCCCTGTTTGTTTATTTACTAGTGTGAATTGTGTGGGCAAAAAATTGTTTTTGGTTTTTACAATTAGTTTTTGTATGCATATGCTTTTTTCATATGTAGGGATGTGCACAAGCATTTTTTATTCAGAAGTGAGGGAGTAGGGGGGGGGGGGGGTAAGTCCGACCTCTACATTTAGATTTAGTTATTAAAGAAAAAGTAAAATTTTTCCCCCTCCCACTCCCCCCCCCCCAAAAAAAAAAAATAAAAAATAGCCATGAAACTTCCCTGGACCAATACGTACGAAGCGTCATTGTATAACAGTCCTGTGGATATCGAGATCATAATCTGCAGACAGACATCCTGTTACTTTTATAAAAGAAATACCAATAAATAAATCCTTTATTAATTTGCACATCCAGTCTCCTTGAAGAAGAATATTATATTTATGTGTGTATGCAGATTATCAGTAGCACAGCTGCTCTTTAATTAATTTAGGTCTCTCCGTCCGTTACTGTAAGACGTGTGTTCTATTGTTATATGAATTTAGCTTGAGACAACAAAACTGGTATTAATTTTAAAATATTTATTAAAATATATACCGACGCAACCCAATCTTTCCCACTTTTGTATTACTTTTGTAGGAACATGATTCCAGTGACGTCATATTTTTCTTTCCCGAAAAAGGGAAGGGGGGAAGAAAAAAGAGATGGCAGAAAAGGGGGTTTTCCCCATCTCTTTTGAAGAGATTTTCTTCCCCCCTTCCCTTTTTCGGGAAAGAAAAATATGACGTCATTGGAATCATGTTCCTACAAAAGTAATACAAAAGTGGGAAAGATTGGGTTGCGTCTAATATACCTGGATAATTGTCAGTAATTTGATGCTATACAAAATTTTTGAGTTCGGCTGACATCCGGTTCTAATCCACTGGATATTACTTGGTTTCGAAGCCATACCGGGAAAGATATTTGTAGTTTGAAACGTGCTTTTTGGATTAAATTTTGGCTAAAGACTTTAAAACTTTCTCTTACGTATTGCTGCGCTTCTTATGGAAAACACTTTCCTTGTATGTTTTACATTTAGATACAATTAAGATTTGGTACATAAAATATTCTCAAACTTGTTTTTGTACATTTTAATTGTCTCTCACAGTTGTTCAAATTAAAAATAATAAAAGGTTAAGTAGTTAGATATTAAAAGTTTTATTAGCGAAGGTACTGTATAACTTTAAAGTTTAGTTAGTGTTAATTGAACTTTTACATTAAGCTATCGCATTTTTACAGTCTTAGGTATTTGTTTTAACTTATTATAGCGGTTACGCCCCTAGCATCTAAGGACTTTGTATTGAAAGGGACATACATTTGATTTAAAAAATAGCTTAAAACCATCCAAAAAATCAAATTTGAAACTAAATAACCCAAAACCCAATCGGTTCATTAGTAATTGAGATCTTAAGCTTCAGACAAAAAAATCCTTACTACTTTTATAACAAGATAATCTTAACTTTAATCATCTCTTATGTTTTTATATCCTCAAACGCCTAGCATAGTAGCAATAGAAACTTATCTAACTAGAAGCTATCATTGAACTTGGTTTTCTTGTTTTATAATCAAACGTAACAGTTTGTTCTTTAAAGACAAAATATTTTAAATTTCTTGCATATTGTAATAGCTACCTTTGCGGTTTAAAAATGCTTTCTTCTCTATATATAAGGACTTACTTTTGATGTATTTTTCTATGTCCTAATAATGATAAAAAAAATGCTTTGAAATAACTGTAATTACGTTTTTTGCTTGCAAGTTGAAATTTTTTGGGTACTACACAGGGATCTAAAGATATAAGACAATGACCGATAAATTGATGTACATCCTCAAAGACAATACACAAAATTACCTTTTCTGAAGATTAAAATTAGTGGTTGAAACGTTTGAACACTCATCTTAATGAGCAAACCAATAAAAATTAATTTAGTTCCCAAAGTTGTAAAGCCAACGAAAAAGAAAACGTTATAATAAAATTTTGGGGACTAGTGAAATAAACAGCCCATAGTCCCCCCCCCCCTCTCTCTCTCTCTCTCTCTCTCTCTCTCTCTCTCTCTCTCTCTCTCTCTCTCTCTCTCTCTCTCTCTCTCTCTCTCTCTCTCTCTCTCTCTCTCTCTCTCTCTCTCTCTCTCTCTCTCTCTCTCTCTCTCTCTCTCTCTCTCTCTGGGTACTACACTTGTAAAATAATATGCTCTTCAAATGTTTTTATTTTTAAAGCTATTGTTAATGTTCCTTTGCTTCGCCGCTAATTATGTACATATATGATTGTCCTTGTTTAACTAAGTGCAAAAAACATTGCAATTTAGTTCATTCGCTCAACAAAAAATACAATAAAGAAAAACAAAAATATAATAATAATACTTTAACAACAATTTTAATTAACGAACAAGTAA
Source organism: Acartia tonsa (assembly GCF_053477335.1). Classification (NCBI taxonomy): domain Eukaryota; kingdom Metazoa; phylum Arthropoda; class Copepoda; order Calanoida; family Acartiidae; genus Acartia; species Acartia tonsa. The sequence continues at coordinate 42,591,329 of NC_137264.1, read as the reverse complement.
TTAATAGAATGTTTGACAATATTGCTTGCTGTGCTTATAATATCATAATGAGTATTAGTGGCATGTTTCAATATGAGTGTGTGTTTGTGTATGTGTGTGTTTGTAAAGGACTCTTTGAAGTTCTAAAAGGGTTGACTCGCCTGTGCAGTGCATAGATGTATTTTACAGAATGTACATAACTCACGGAATTAAGGAGTATTAAATTTGCTATTTATTGTGTAAACTGTTACTTATTAACGTATTTGTACTTATACTAACCGATGAAAAATCTTGAACAATAATATCTTAGTAGGTAATGTCATTTAAACACTAGAATTACTATTTTAAGTAGATTACACATTTGATTTTAATGTCATTTTAGTGTGTGGCGAAGAATCTTGCTGGTATGGTTCTCCTAAATGAATGATAGGTCCAGGATCCGTTTATAACTAATTTTTGGGGAATATTCCTAGAGGAGGTGCGTAGCCGCTAGTAAGATTACCAGAGAGACTACAAGGGGAAATTGCACAATAAAATGTCTTTGAGCCCTGAAAATACACGCACACAAACTAAACTGTTGGCTGCCGCTGGCAATGACTTGTGTGGGTTATTTTGCATTACACCTCATTAGATGTAAATTGATATTGATTAGGTATTAATCTAGCGGCTTTTTACACCCGTCCAGTTATGGCAGCGGCCCATAATTGGTCTGTCACTGGTCTATCACGTATATATTAGCCTAATCGAGCTATAAAATTTACTGTAATTCATCAGTATCAACAAATTATAGAACGGAACACAAACATTTTTTTATGTGACGAACTTTTTGTGGTTTATTTTTGTTAACACTTCGGTGTTTTATAATTTAAAGATACTTTTCCTTGTAAGTAGCGCAGCTACACTATAATCTAAGTGACTCTGATCATCAATAACTATAAAGGATGATATCGAAAAAAACTTTATTTGTTGACAGATTTTTAGAGCTTAAAAACCATCAATTGCTATAAATTAAATAAGCTAACCAATAATAAGTTAAGTTAAGTATCTTTGCTATCAAGAAAATACCATTAATTTTCATTTTTCTTTTAAATCTACTAAAATATTATCCAAAAGAATGAAATATTACTGCTAAATATAGGTATAAAATGTCATACTTTTAGGTCATTATGAGTTACAAGTCACTCATTTTATCATCATTTGTTATTTTCTTTACACTCAAAATCTTGCAGTCATCATTATAGGAGAGGGAGATTATGGGCGCTATTCTTAACAATTTCATTTTTGGGACATTAATTATACTATGGTCCATTTCATAATTTATTTGGACAAAAATTAAACAGAACAATCAGTTTAAAAGTTTTGAAAACGTCAGAAAAAGTTCACCATGTAAAGGAAAAATATAAAAATACATTAATTAACTGATTATTTTTGCACATTTCTCAGTTTTTGTGGAAACTTTAGCCGAGTAAGGGATCTTAAGGGATAAGACAATGTTCAATAAATTATTCCATTAATTACAGCCAATAATGATAAACAAAATAACCCCTTCTTTTGATTATTTTTGTGGAAAAGTTTGATACTGCTAGTTATCAAGATTTGGAAAAAGTTACCAAAGTTTTAATATAACTATGGGTACCAGTATAAATTACAGTCCAATATCCCCTCCCTCCCTGAGTAAAGTAAAGCCCTGCAGACAAAGGGTATTTTTACTGTGTCCTAACAATTATACATTAGCTATGTTACCATTGTAATCGGTACTTCATGTACTTAAGTACATTTATAATATATGTTTCAAACAAAAAACAAGAACAATGATATATCTAAATAGCGCAGTCCTATTAAGATAAAATATAATATAGTAAAATGGAATACAAAAAGCACTTTCAAAAAAATTATTAATTTTATGATATATGTAGAAAATGGCTTTTTTAATTATAAAGGCTCATTTTTATAGAAACTTTTAAACATAATAGTTCTTATTTCTACATTAACTTGAATTAAATTTTTAAGCTTTAACAATTTTATAATTTTTGATACATGTAAGTAAATACTTTGAGTAAGCTTTGAAAGGGTGTTTCCCCCAGAATTTTAAGCGTATAGCATAATTGAACCATTCCATGTATGTGCCGAAATATAGGGATAGATACATGGATGATAAATTAATTGTTTACCCAATCTTAACTCAAATAGGTTAAAAAACAGAGTTTTATATTTTTTGTAGCCAAGGCATAATATGTACAATTTAAATAATTCTTCACAGCTGTTTGGTATCTCAAAATCACAGCAAGAACATTCATGTCCATGATTGATGCATCAACTACAAGCTTGATTTTTTATTCAAAGACTGTTTTTTTACTCCCTTCCTTTTTTTGTTCTCTTATAATTGAAGAATTAGTACATTTCTTCATTGAATAAAAAAACGGTTTCATAATTTTTAAATTTTCCTTGTACTTTCATTCCGTATGAAAGTAAAGTTAAATATTTTAAATATTGGTTGAAATTACGGATGTGGTCTAAACATATTGGGGTACATATTGGCATGCCATTGCTATCAGGGAAGGAGAATTTTATGCAACTATTTAAATCATATAATAATTTATCCTTTATTCACAAAAAGAATTTAGTAAAATGCAGGGATCTTAACCCTAACAGATCGGACCCCAATTCCCACCTTAATAGATCAAATGTATACACAATGTAAAAATTTAGATTTATTTAGAAATTTTTATAATTTTGGTGCCACCTAACCGACTTTGACCGGACACCACGACCGACACAGACCAGATATCATCATAATATCAACTCTTGCGGACGTATAATTACTAAACTTAAAAAGTCATGAAGTCACAGCTCTCTATCTTACCTACAAAAAAAATTACATTGAAAAAAATAGAGAGGGGGGCTCTCAGAGCCCCCCCCCCCCCGATCTGTTAGGGTTAAGGGATAAGACATTAAACGATAAATGATGAAAAGAAAGTTACATCTTCTGTATAATAAAATTATTGATTGAAACAGTTTAAATCAAATGCAAAAAGATAGAAGACACATTTAGAGGGAAAGAACCAAAAATCTTAAGAATTTGTTATTTCAGTTAGGCAAGTTTAGCCTGCTTGGAGCATTATTCATTTAACCATAAGATACATAAATGAACATGAGAACAATACATTTAGACAACTAGTATTAAAAGGCTCACCTCAAGATACAATTTTACAAGTATAACTAAATCCACAAAAACAAGCTAACAACATTTAAAACATGAAAAAAGAACAAGTTGTACATTAAGAATGAAATTTATAAAACCGATGTTTTAAAATTGTAAAGGCCAAATTTTTTATTGTAAAACGATATTTGAATGTATTACATATTAATTAGATATCAAATTTTAAGCCATATACATATATTTTTGATATTTGAATGTATAAGTACAGGTTTACTTTCTAGGATGGAGTTACTGACGGACAGACCCTAGTTATAGAGCAGCTTCACTACGAACAACCAACGTATAATTACTTTGGGATAAATGCTAATAAATTGCTTTACGTTAGTAGCGGAGTTTTTAGGTCACACGTTCAAACGTCGGTCCTTCACTAAAAGTTAGTCAATGAAATTGTCTGACAAACATAAAATAAATCCATAAATTAAAAGGAGCCATTTAATATCAATATTGAATATGTACTAACATATTAGCAAGAATTTTATTTTTAATTGTCTGTAAGGTAAGAAGCGCTTGAAAGTGTCATGTGTGACGTCATAAAAACGTATATATATAAAAAGTCATAAAAATACCTCTATTATCCATATCTTCTTTAGTGGTTTCCTTTCCTGCTGGCTTCTCATCAACCTTTTAGACGTATTTTTTGACGTCACACATAACACTTTCCAGCGTTTCGTAAGAGAAGTAAAATAATTTATAGAATTGGTATATGGTAATTTGGTTGGAAAAGTGACATTAGAAATTTTATAAATTTTAACATGCTTTTTTCGATTTTGCTAAAACTAATATGTGTAAAAATTCAACTTATTTTCAATATGAAACAAAATACTCTGGTTACAGAAAACATTCCACATTTTTTCAAACTAGAAACCACAAATCTGATATTTTGTACGGAAATTCCAATTAGCTTTTTTATTAGCTATTTTTTTCTATTTACAGTAAAGTGCCTCAAAATTGCTAGATTGTTGAAATATCTAAAAATAAATCAATTTGATTAGAAAATTAGATAAAAACAGTAAATAAAATATTAATATTTTTAAATGTTACTAAATCCCTTCCCTTGATACTCTTACTTTCATTATTAATAAACATTTTTTAAAGAAAAAAGTTGTGTTTTGTATCACCTTTTTAGCGCACTATTGCAAATCAATTTCAAGGAAAATGAAGGTCAAAAAAGTAGCTAAATTTTTCAAATTAGCTCTACATATTCAAAAGGGGAAAAATATAATGATTTTACAATATATTGTAATAACCAAATTTTGAGTAGTTTAGCTACTCCATAACTAACCTATGCATGACATTTTTACATTAATAACAAGTATCACTACCCTCCTCTCATTTTAATCACTAAACTAAATGTTATCAAGAGTGCAAAAGGCAAAGTACCATCCCCTTCAATAGGCAATGTCTCTAGTGGTTATGGGCGAAGCCACTAGAATTCTAAAATCAGACAAGAATCAGTTTTGAGGTTGTTTATGAATTGTGAAAATATTATACTCAATTTTGGCGAGCAGAAAAGTGTCTCGTCTTTAGTTTATATAAAACTAGAGGCTACGTCCCTAGAGGCCTCTGGTGACACTTTAAATGTTTTTTTTATTTCAAATATCTAATTTTTAAAATTAATTTCTCTATGTTGCTATTGAGTGGAAAAAATTTGATCTTTTTGTGATTTCTCTTGGGAGGGTAACCCCCACCCTCCCCAAAAATAGTTATAAACCTGCCAAGGACCCATAAGGTTCAGCGGTTAGCGAGATCCTACGGTACAAACAGACAGATAGACATACAGACACACAAACACACAGATCCTGTTACTTTATTATAAGGATTCCTTAAGGTATAACCTATTGTTTGCTTGTTTACACAGAAACAAGTATAAACAATTAAAATCTTTAGTTGATATCTTTTATCTTTGAATTTGAAATTAATATATTACAAAAAGTAATATTAGGCGACAGTCACATTTGTCTGACCAAAATAAACTTGCCAAAATTTTAATACATTCCTAAACAATAACATTTGATTTATATTAAGCGCTTTTTCTATAAAAGCTATTTATGAGTTATACCTAGCTCCCACCATCCCAGTAACATCATAAATTTTCTAGCCAATTTTTGCTATCATTTAGATGAACAATTTATCTTTTGGGGAAAAGGCATTACATTGACATAAGTCATAGAGAGAGGGGACAATAGGCTGTTTATTTCACTAGTCCCCAAAGTTTTATAATTACGTACACTTATTCGTTGGCTTAACATCTTTGGGGACTTCAGAATTTTGATTTGTTGGGTTATTAGGTTTAGTGTTCAAACGTTTCAACCACTAACTGTAAGCTAAAGAAGAGGTAATTTTTTTGACTTATATCCATTTTCTAGTAAGATCTAAATAATTTTGAGACCTAATAAAAGATAGAAGCTCCCAAAGTTCAAGTATTACTGCATTTATATGCCATATTTCATGCCAATTTAAAACAAGGAAAACATCAATCATAGAAGTAAACTTTGACTATTAAAATTATAAAAATATCTAGAATACAAAATGCTGTTTCTACTTTCCTTTCTTGACAGAGTTTCCAAGCTAGTAACGATGTTCAAAATTAACAAAAAACAAATATTTAAAATGGTAAATATTAGACGAAGAACATAATTTAATTAAGTCACCATTATTCTCCCTTATCGTTATAGGAATTTCATTGTATTAAGCATAAATTATAACAAAATTATGCGTTACACAACACGGATAGAGGAAAGGACAGTTAGACGTACGGACAATCGTTGATTAGTTGTAGAGCAGCTATGCCACCAAGTAGAAATGCACCATTTTAAGTATCTATGTTTCCTGTTATTAGCTTAACAGTTTTTGCCAATTTTCTGCAATCTTTCAATTATCAGGGCTACAGGCATATGGCAATTAAAAACCGCAAAAATGTAAAATTCTATGTTCAGTCCATGTTGAAAATAATAATTTTATTTATATGAGAACTTTAGATTTTTATTTTTCATATAAAAAAAAGAATTTTGTTAATATTTGATTTTTTAACTTAAAATGAAATCTTTATACTATTACAATAAGACTTAAGTTTTTTTGTTTGATTATCCATTAAGATCTTACCAACCACTAAACCATTTCCGTTTGAGGAAAAAATGGTTTTAGGTTATTTTTTTCAATATGGGTCTTGAACTGTTTTCTGTCCCATTTGAAGACAAAGTCCAAAGATGCTAAAGGCGCATCCATCAGCAAGTTATATAAAAGAATAAGATTATTATATTATATCTTTTAAGAAAATAATGAGCGCTCCGGAAATGAGCATGGGTTTTGATAAATAATCTTTAGGAAATATTGGCAATACGTTTTTTTTAGGTTTAGGTTACATTTTGACACAGATAGAGGAGACAATTGGCTGTTTATTACACTAGTCCCCAACGTTTTCTAATAACTTTGGTGGAGACATTAGTAAATTTTTATTGGTTGATTTGTTGAGTTGAGAGTTCAAACATTTCAACCATTAATTTTAATCTTGAGAAGGGGTAATTTTGTTTATCGTAATTGGGAATGTACATCAATTTATCGGCCCTTGTCTTATTCCTTAGTTCTTTGACATTTTCAGGAGCAAGTCTTAATTGAACTTACTGTTCATTAAATCTCATAAATTATGTGCATTTATATTATGTCATATTTTTATACTGCTTATAACAAGACCATTTCAATTATCTAGAGATTGTATTGTATCAAAGTTAAGTTAAATCGCCAGAAAAGTATCAGAGCAGCTATAGTACAATTAGTTTGAGTCCATCGCTGTTTCAAAGTTAATCATTATTATTATTTTCCTTGTTTGATAACGGATTTAAAAAGTAAAAAACTGACAATTTCAGTAATTTGTAGACAATACCCTTTAAAAACTACTTCTACTGTTCTGTTCCTTAACTTGATACTGCTACACTTCTTATGGATATAATTGTCCTAATTTTTTAAAACATTTATCTCCTATCCTAAAGTTAGAGTGAGTGGTTAATGACTGTCGGAAACTGATTGTTATTTTATTTTTCCGTTGTCATAACAAACGTTACATGTTACAATTCTTACTCTGCCATCATGGGCCTCATTAATGAATTCTTTATTATTCAATTCTTTTGTAGCGCAGCTACTCTATAATTATGTGTGACTATTTGACTGTCCGTCAGTTAAAGTTGTTAAAAATACAATCCCTATACAATATACAGTTACAGCTAAGCAAACATGCTTGTTGTATTAAAGAATTATCGTAATTATGCATAGTGTTGGTCATATATTAGACATGTTTGTCCTTATTTTAATTTGTCGATAGTATGTCATCATTTTTAACCATGACTAACAGCTTATTAACTGTATTGTGACATATAGTGGAAATGTCATGGCTTAAAACATGTGCAATTAATTGTTGGGACTTCCAGACAATAATCGCGAAATCAAATGTTCCATTTCTGCAGTATAGTTGATTTTTTGTGCCTTGTACCGTACCATACAATAAAGGTCTGTTTTGACGGTACAATTTTTGATTTTCACAATTAACTTATCTTTCATTGTCTTATCCCTTTAAATCCCTGGTGCTAGCTAAGCTGTATCGTTTGTGACATGGCAAAATTAAACACTATGTACAATAAGAGATATAAGTTTTCCGGAATTTTAATGTAGGGAGTAGATTTGAAATCTGCATCAAATTTTAAGGATTTTTTATAAAATTCGTTTTTTGTAAAATTCTTTATCTAAAAGCGAAAATACATTTTTAGTTAATTAATTTTGACCAATAGGATAGGTGGATTTTAAACTACCTGCGCTCTAATTGGTTGAATGATGTACGACATCCAATCAGAGCGCAGATTTTTTAAATCCACCAATCACAGATGCCAAAAATAATTAACTTAATTTGTATTTCCGCTTTTAGATAAAGAATTATACAAAAAACGAATTTTATAAAAAATCCTTAAAATTTGATGCAGATTTCAAATCTACTCCCTACATTACAATTCCGGAAAACTTATATCTCCTAATGTACAATGAAAATAATACTTATCAGCTGTTTCAAGATTTTAAGAAAGGTTAGGCCATAATAATATCCTTGCACACAAATTGAAGCTTTTTATTTTGCCTATAAAAATGACGTAACACTGCCCTACGTTTAGTCAATTAAAATGAATAATGGCCTGTAATTGATAATTTAGTCTGTGTATTGGCCTTTCATTGGTCATTTGTATTGTTTGACGTCATTGTTATATTATCATATATACTTACTTATCCCATAATCCTAAGTAGTCGGTTTAAAGTTTATCCCATAATAATTAAACTGCGAGACAATTTTCAGAGAAGTTTAGAAATGGTCAAAGGCAGATTTTAAAATTGGACGGGGGAGATTGTACCATCCTTGCCAACCCAACAAACTTTGCCCTTAATCAATTTCAAAAAATTCACTAAAAGATATTCAATTGTATTTCTCACATCCTTTTACAGAAAGTAGTAAGGTTTTGTTTGTCTGTATCTTAAGATTTCAATAACAACTAGACAAATAGAGGTTATTTCATTTTTAGATTTATGCCTTGGGATGGTTTTAAGCTATTATTTGCCCCTTTTTTACTTGCTCCTTTGAAAAGAGAGCCCTTATATGCCAGGGTTGCAGCCACTGATTAATATATAAAACTCATAAATGCAGTACCTTTCTTTTTTAAAACTAAACCTCAAAAAATCTTGATTTGAAAACAAGCCTTTTAGATCTTTGTTTCTTATTGTACACATTGTACGATGTAAATTTACACAAACAAACACTTATATTTCTTCTTAGTTACATTTGACTTTACTTTTTTGTGATAAAATCGCCGTGATATCAGACAGAACAATTATGTAAATTGAAGCGTAGTAAATCATGCTTTAATAGAAAAGTCAATTTATGAGAGATATAGCATTATTTAAAAATTTTAATGTTAATCAAGAAAAAGTTAGTCAAAGATTTTAGGTCAATCTACTGTCCAAGCCAAAATAAGTTTTATTGTACAGTAAAAATCTTTGTTATAGTAAAGTAATTGTGTAAAAATCTCTCTACTGTGAGAGTATAAGGACAAATATAACTTCTTATATTGATTCCATGAAGAATGTTTTTATAGTTGCAAACAAAAACAGTTGGAGGGTTGAAATCAGTGGCGTGCACAGGGTTTTCCCAGGGGGGGGGGTGTATTTCTTGAGGGGATGATACCACCCTAATCTCCACTTCTGCCAGTTTATGGTTAAACGTATTATAGTTTACATAACTAATGATTCATTATAAGTAGTTTCAGTAGATTATTTAATTGATTATTGGCAGCTTGAGCTTGAATTTGTGAACACAGTAATAGTGTCTGACTGATTATGACGTAACAAAAAAAATTAGCCAATGAGAGGCCGTTATTGACCAATGGTAAATATTATAGTGGCCTCTCATTGGCTAATTTTTTTTTGTTACGTCATAATCAGTCAGACACTATTACTGTGTTCATCTTAAGAGCTTTCATTTTAGTATCCGTGGAAAATTGTAAGCGATACATTGAATTTTTCAGTATGGATGAGAACCGATTCTAATCCAGCACACATTAATCGGTTTCGAAATAATACTGTAAATATTTTGAAACACCCACAACAAAATAAAAAGAGCTTTATTGTGATGTCACCCTCCTCCCTCCATTCTGAAGCTTGTGATATGTATGTGACATCAATAGATATGGACATAGGGATAGATAAATGGATAACAAAAACTAACCTGGCGGTTTCCTCAAAGTGCCAATGTGAGCACAGAACCCCCTTCCTCTTATTTTTTATAAAGGAATTGGGTAGTTTTTGTGTGTTTTTCAGTTTAAGTCAAGTTGGGTTGGGTTATACTGGGTACTGGGAAGACCTGCAGGGTTAGTGCCCCTCGCAAGAGTTTTTCATAGAAAAAAAACTAAGAGCCCCCCCCCCCCTTTATTTTCATTTCATTTTTTTATGTTGGAAGGGGGTAGGGGAATTATCATCTTTTTAATCATTATTTAAATAATAATAAGTCATATAAGATTAAAATAATCTATCACTGATATAATTCATTGATAAAAAGTTAAAAATTTATTTATCTTTACATTACCTATCCTTTTTTCCTTGATGTTAATGCTAAGCAAAATATACATAATCCTAAATTGAAGTTGAATCCTAATAAATTGTTAATTCAAAGTGCTTGACAAAAGGAATAAAAAGCATTTTTTTCTAATTTTCAGCTAATATAGTACTTAAATTTTTCGTTGGTTCCTAAAGATTAAATTATATTATTATATAATTATATTGTTATACTGAATTATAAATCTTTTGATCTTTAAGTCGTCTTATATTAAAATAGATTTATTCTATTTTAATATCTTATTTGTAGAAATATCTCCTAAAAATATATCCTATTATATAAAGTAGTAAGCGTTTTTTGGCTGTATCGAAGGATCTCGCTAACTGCTGAACCGATGTTGTTCTCCTTTACAGTGAAGCTTCTTATGGGTCCTGGGAAGGTTTTAAACTATTTTTGGGGAGGGTGTCTTCCCTAAAAATATTTTTTTTTATTCTTTTGAAACTCAAATTTGGGATGAGGTCGACTTTCCCCCCTCCTAACTTAAGTGCCCCTAGAGGCTTCTAGGATAGCGTAGCCGCTAGTATATTAAGATTGTATCGCTCGTAAGAAAATAACAAAATATCAAAATCTTTACAAAAAAAAACAATAATTTTTTCTAGTTGATTTTTAGTATGGAGTCTGCCCTAATCTATCTTCATTGAAGCTTTAATTACTCATGACCAATTTTAAAGACCATAATTAAATATTACAAGAATGCTACTTTATATGTCAAAAATGGTCCTTATTAGATATATTATCCAAATATTATATTACTAGCGGCTTCGTCCCTAGTCTCTAGGGGCTTTGCCCCATGAGGTAATTTTTTTTTAAATTGGGGGGGGGGGGAATTTTCATTTTTGGAGGGGTTGGGGGTGTCCCATCCCCCACGAAAATAGCTTAAAACCACCACAGGACCAATAGATATGTATATACCATGAAGAGTAGAATCTAATCGGTTCAGTGGTTACCGAGATCTTAAGGGACAGACAGACGGACGGACAGACATCATTCTACTTTGTATTATCCCAAAATATGGTATCGGTTATAAACATACAATAGGTTTTTTTTGTAAAGTAAGACATGACATTTGAATATATATTTATAAATATAGAGAGTGGGAATCTACTAGGATAAAGTAATAGCAAACAAAGCAAAAAAGTGAAAATTTTCAACATTATTCCAAACAAGGGCAAAAATATTCATGAGTAGTGTAATGAAAACAAATCAAACACAGTTTTTTTTTATTATTTATGTAGTAACACATATTAAATATCCATGTATCTACTTATTCTCATAATCTTTGCAACAAATTTCACCCGTCTGTCTTATATAGTAGCCGGTAAAATCACATTTCTCTCCTATTATTACAGACAGACATACAAACGGACATTTTGAATTAGAGAGAAGCTTCGCTACAACAAAAAATTAAATTAATACATTTTTAAGCATATTTACTATTATTTGTGTTCTGGTATTTTGAAACATAGCCACGGCATATTTCAATATTTTTATTCCTATAAACATTTGTGTGCCCGCCCAAACTGAGAACAGTTTTTAAGTTTTTTTTAACAGTTGTATTATCTTATTCTTAACGTTATAAATGCTTTTTAAAAATATATCCTTAAAACGCCTGTCTAAAACAATGAAACAATTAAAAACTCGCATACAACTATAAAAAAATGACGTCCTACTGGCCTACCATTAATCAATTAAAATGTATACTGTATTTAAGTCTGAGTATTGACTTATCATTGGTCATTTGTTTTATATGACGTCATTTTGTAAAGGCAATAAAATTAAAATGGAAATCGGTTAAAATTAAAGGGTCATTTGGGTATAAAATTTTAAATGACAACCCTATGATAAAAGAAGAAAGCATATTTTTGAATATTGAGCTAAAGACGCATTGATATTGCTTAGGGTTGTTGCAAAAGATTTGTCAAGCAAGCAAGCAGTGCCTTTACAAATTAACATTACAGTCTTCACAAAACCTGCTAAAAAATGCAAATTCTATGTTATTAACTGGGAAGGAGGGAGGACATTGTATATAAAGTTTTATAATCAAGCTCTTTTTTTTGTAAACTTGATAAATTTGGGGACTATTACTAAATCTTGATTAGTTGGTTTAAACCAGCAGTGACCTAATGTCTCACTCTCAACCAATGATTTAAATCCACAAAAGTGGTCATTTTGTTTATCATCTTTGGAGATTTAAATCAGTATCGTCCTATCCCTGTAGAATGTAGATCCCTGGTTCATATTATCCTAATAATAAATGAAAGATTCCATTCCTTCATCCGATAAATTAACTTTTTTTTCTTTTTAATGTTTATATTGAATGAATAAGTTTTTAAATAGTATAAAGTTTTACTTTTTAAAAAACACAGAGAATGTATCCTTAAATAAAAGAGGGAGGATACCACCACCATTCCAAGATAAATCACTTCTAGAAAAAAGTCTTTTAAATTTTCTTTTTAAAACTATAATGGAAAGTGGGGAAGAGGGAGGGTCGACTCCGCTCCTCCTCTCCCTTGAGACTAATAGTTGCGTAACCGCTAGTGTATGTAAGTCCAAAAAGTAAGTATAATGTAAGGTAGTTAACTGTGGCGCCATGGCTAGGAGTTTGTGCATGAAATATCAACGCACATTTCTGTGATAACTATACATGTTCAAAATAAGCACAAATAGGATGTTCAAACAGGGATCTTAAGGGATAAGACAATTGATCATAAATTCATATGCATCCTCAATGATGATGAACAAAATTAGCCTTTTCGTAGATTAGACTATTGGAAAAGTGGAAAAGTTTGGATACTATTTATTTGGAATTAACTAATCAAAAGTCAATAAAATTCTTCAAAGAACACATCCTTCAAACATGTAAAAATACATAGATATTGATCAGACACAATGATCCGTCAAAAAAAATGAAACTGTTGGACTTGTTATTCATTTTTAAAGAAACTTTTGGGCATTTGTATGAGAGTATAGAACAACCCCCATAAAATTTAAACATCCGACCCTTCAGCAAAATCTAAAAGTATACATTCGAAAAGGGGTTTAGAATTAAAATCATTTCGCTCTGATTATTTTGTTTCTTAAAAAAAATTACAAAAGAAAACTTAACCCTGATAAAAACCTTAAGATTTATACAATACAAATGCTACTGTATAATAAAATGCCTAAATTTGAAACGAATAAAAAGTATAACAGGGAAAGATTTTCGAAAATTGTATTTATTGGGCGATTTTAGGGGGTTGGGGATTAAAGAAAGTCGACCCACTGCCTCAAATTTTAATTTTTAATAGTCAAAAAAATTCCATGAGCGGTTAGTGAGATCTATCATTTCAAACACACACACGGACACAGAGAAAGACATCCTACTAGTATAAGCATTTACCATATGACTGGCAAAAACCTAATTTATTGTTGCCATTGTCAAATCAACCTTTTTACCCTCTTTGTATTTATTTAAGCGTGAGGCTTTTCTACAATTAGGTCTATCTGTCTAAATCATTAAATCAACGGAAAGTTTAGCCCTATAATTTAGCATAATACATTTTACATTGGGCTATTTCATATTTATCATTTTTGGTTCATTTAATTGATTTAATTATAATTTGCCAATTAAGGTTAGTGTTTTGTTGATAATCCCCGCAAACAATTTGCATTTACTTTCATAAACTGTCTTTATGATTACATTGCAAATTTTTCATATTTTTGTTGTATTGGTTATGTTAGAATGTGTGGTTATATTGGATTAAGTTGTTCTGATTCTTATATATTGTATTTCTTTTATACAAATATGATTTGTAAAGAAGTGTAAATCTCAATTATACGACCATATGTCCCTAAAAATTGAGACGTTTAGTAAAATTCTGTCAAATTAGAGCACTTGTGTAATTATAAGAATAATGGGAACATTTTTATAGCGAAGCTACTTACTCTATAATTCACTTTGTCTGTCAGTCCGTCAGTCAGTAGGTCAGTCCACAAGTTTATTGAAGAAATATGATTTTCCCGGCTGCTATTTAAGACTGTTGTTATTTATACCTCTTTTGTATCCAGCATACAACTCCTTTGTTACTGCATTTTTCTTGTAATTTGGACTGTATTGCTTGTTATTGGTCGATTGACAAAGAGAAAAAATGTTTTAAACGTTAATCTTTTTTAAAAGTAAAAGTAGTAGATCTCAGGATAGTTTTAAAAAGCTCCTTGTTCTTATATTTTATTACACATATTGTTGGTCAGCTTCGCTATAGTTGGATGTAATATTCCCCGTTCTTGATAATTAGACATTAATATTATAATTACGAATACTGTCTCATAATTGCTTTTGTTTGTCAATCTAAAGAAAAGAAATTTTACCTTATTTGAAATTTTTGGAGGATTTATATTTTTTTAAAATTTAAAGAAATTTTTTGGAGGATTTACTTTTTTTATAATTTAAAGATAGTATATTAAAAATAATTTCAATCTAAGATTAAATTTTACCTTTTCATGGTTTAATGTTTAGGTATTTCATTAATCAAGATAAGATTGATAATTTATTTGATACCATCTCTTACTGTCTTATTTTTCGTTTAACTCTCTTTTTGTCTCTTTTTATCATTCTATTCTAGCTTTCTCTCTCTCTCTCTCTCTCTCTCTCTCTCTCTCTCTCTCTCTCTCTCTCTCTCTCTCTCTCTCTCTCTCTCTCTCTCTCTCTCTCTCTCTCTCTCTCTCTCTCTCTCTCTCTCTCTCTCTCTCTCTCTCTCTCTCTCTCTCTCTCTCTCTCTCTCTCTCTCTCTCTCTCTCTCTCTCTCTCTCTCTCTCTCTCTTTTCTCTCTCTTTCTCTCTCTTTCTCTCTCTGTCTCTCTCTGTCTCTCTCTCTCTCTCTCTCTCTCTCTCTCTCTCTCTCTCTCTCTTTTCATTTTCCTACTTATCAATAAGTATTTAAAATATTTATAGATCCATCTTTTAGAATCTTATTTTTGTAAATGACTAGCCATTCAATAATCCATTCAAGGCTATATATTACTAAAATACGCATCTTTTTCAATTTCTCTCAATATCTCAATGAAAAAAAATTGTCATGTTGAATTTTTATTCTTTCTTATACAAGAATATACAAAGTAGTAAGTTTTTTTATGTTTTATAATCTCGCTAACTAATCAACCGATCGTGTTCTCAATTTTACGGAAGCTACGTATAGTTCCTAAGATTATTTTGGGCTATTTTATATCTAAACTATTTAGGCTATTGTATTACAAATTTCTCCTCGAATAAAAAAAGTACGGGAAAACCGGATGTAATTTGTGACACCCATGAATAGATATTAAGCAACTTCTTGTAAGATTAATTTATGCCCACTCGTGGTTTTTGCGGCATGCATAAGAATTCAGGAATAGGTTAATATAAAAAAAATATTGCTCTAAAATTATTTTAAGACCTGCTGTTTTTTTTGATGAACTGAAATTTAATTTCCTAATTTTTACACAGTTTCCTCGGTGTTTCCTCATCCTATCTCAATATTTACTACTAGCTAAAAAAATTATAATTTTTAAAATTTTTTTTGGAAGTTTGAAGCTTTTTTAGCTAGTAGTAAATATTGAGATAGGACGAGGAAACACCGAGGAAACTGTGTACACATTCGGAAAATAAATTTCAGTTCATCGTTTTTTTCGGCTATTCAAAAATGAATTGATCACATTTTTAAATCAACTTTAGAGCACTTATGAAATAACACATAAAAACTTAAATTTAACTCATTTATGACCGTTAAGAAAACTTATCATAGAACGTTAACGAGATTTTAATGGACATGCACATGTATATGGGCAGACTTACTTCAGAAGGCAGTACAATTTCCTATATTCCTGACCGCGCATGTGGACAAAAACTTTCAGGGTAAAACAAATTTTCTTCGTGAGTATAAAATCACCGTGAAAGATGAGATTTCAAGACAATTTCCTATTGGTTCCCTTTTCACCTTCCCCACTGTTTTTAAACATAAATTAATTTTCAAGAAACAGTTTTGATAAGAGTTTAAATTAATAGCTTAAGTTACTTTTTACTTGTAAAATTTTATGTTTTATTTTAAAATTATCGCATCTAATGTTAAGTTTCTTTCTCTTGATTTGTATTGTAAATGTTTTGCAATTCTACTCTACATCTACATTTAGTGTCAATGCAATAAAAAAAAGATAGTATACAAAATAAGGCATCCTTGTACTATCTAAGTTTAGTTTAAATGCCAAAATCATGAAAAAAATTCACACACTTTTTTTGGACTCTTTATTTTACATCAATATAACCTGTACTTTTTTAATGGAGCAAAACCACAAAAATTATGTAAAGAAAAGAATAACTGTTAAACCATTTTGTACGATATTGTTTTTGATTTTTCTATTGTTTTATAATTGAATTAAGTTTAATCATTTAATGATAATTAAATTATAATATTGTTACCATTTTTACAAAAAAAAATCAAATTGCATTTTATAAGATAACACTATTTTTATGTCTTTTAATGTTAGCTTTTATTAACAGAAAATTTGAGGCTTACACAGAAATTATAACAAAAAAAAGACAAAATGCTTCCTTCTTTTTTAAGCTTAGAGTTCTCTACACACCCTCCCCATCTAGTCCCTGCATGCACGTCTCTTTAAAAAAATTAATGAACTTAAAAGCATAATAAATAAAAAGAAATTTCAACCAAAAGAAAATGATCAATTGAATTACGTGATTCATAAAAAGTTAGCTCAACGATTTATTATTCAAAAATAAATTGAATTTAAGGACAAGTTTTGAAATAGTAAGGATGACAGCTTCCATGTGAAGCAAAGCTTATAAATATATTCAAAAATATAAAACATACCAACAGACCAAGTGCATTTGAGAGTAGATGCTAACGTTATAAGCACCCTAAAATTAAAATAATGAATATATCTCTTATAACGGAGGAAAAAATCACTGAGATAGTTTTTTGCTATTCATGTAATACTTATATGTAGATGGATAGATAAATATATGAATATATAGATAGATATATTAGTTAGATAGGCATCTAATGTTAAAATGTTTGCATATATTTCTTTTTGTAAGGCATTAAATTGATAGATAGATAGCTAATGTTTGCAAGTATTTCTATCCATTTGTATTACAATAGCCATCGTTTCACGGATTTGGTATCATCAACAAAAATTAACGTCATAATTTTCGTTTCTGTCATGTATACTTTGGCTTATGACTATCACGTTATTGTTTATAGGCGAACACAGTAATAGTGTCTGACTGATTATGACGTAACAAAAAAATTAGCCAATGAGAGGCCACTATAAATTTTACCATTGGTCAATAACGGCCTCTCATTGGCAAATTTTTTTTTGTTACGTCATAATCAGTCAGACACTATTACTGTGTTCTTTATAGGCGGATTTTGAACATTTAAGAACATAGATATTATCAAATTGAATAAATTAGCATCTAGCATGTATGTCATATTGTTCTTTTATTCTTTATAAATGCCCTTTGACAATCTTAAAACATCAATTGTGAATATAGTTTTAAATGTCTATGTGCTATATTTAAAACACCCCTAGAGGTCTTTAAGGGCACTTGAAAAAAAATTGAGTGGGGAAGGGAAGTGGTAAGGCGACCCTCTACTTTCAATTTAAGTTTTAAAGCCATATCGGTCCAGCAGTTAGCGAGGTCCTTAACTACAGACACACACACAGACAAACAGACATCCTGTTACTTTATATACGGATTTATAACCACATAGTCCCTGAAATCTTTATATAAAAGGACATATGAAAAGAAGAATATTGAATAAAGATGCCATGCTTTGTATTCAAACCATGGATATATAGAAAGGCAAATAGAGGATAAAAACTTATTAGGTAAAAATGTTAATATAATAGCATAACATGTCATCTTTAGCCACTTGTATTTCATGCCATAGAGTCTAAATTTATAATTGAATAAAAATTAAGATATGTAAATATATGTCAGTCTTGACTACTTATATTTAATGCAGGAATATAAAGGGATAAGACAATCCTCAATAATGATGCTCAAAATGACCCCTTCAGTAGATTACAATTTATGGTTGAAACGTTTGAACACTCAACCTAATAAACTAACCAATTAAAATTCAATAATATTCCCCAAACTTGCTGAGCCAACGAAAAGAAAACGTTACTATAAAATTTTGGAGACTAGTGTAATAAACTACCCAATGCCCCCCTAACCCCCCCCCCCCCCCCAACTTAATGTCATTGGGTCGAAATAAAATATAAATATAAATCTCAAACAACAACAAATGCAGGCACAGCCAAGACAGATTTTTTTAATGAGAATGGGAGATAAATTTTTGTGCCATTGTCCTTTCTCTATATCCCTTACAATATTTGTACATGCAACGCTATTGATACTTTTTTAACATATGCTTTTTTTGTTAAGAATTAATAAAATTATCATAGAATTTAAAAAGAATAATGTTCATGAAATAAAAAAATACTTTTGAACACAACAAGGATAAATCTATTTTAAAGGGGCGCAGCAATAACAGGCTACGATGATTGTAAAATTGTCAATTTAATTGTTTACGTACAAATATATTAACAATAATATAATAGAGATATTTCTCTAAAAAATTTAAAGAATAATTCTAAGTGAATTTATGTCTAAACCTTTATCTTTTTTAATCAAATGAATAACAACTCCAATTAAGTAATAAAACGAAAGCTCTCAAAAACACATGAACTTAAACGCTGGGACCCAACAAATTATGTAATTATACCTTTCACTTGATGGTAGCGCAGCCACTTTATAACTAGATTCTGTCTGTTCGTTAAACTGTTCTAGTTTTAAGTAAATCCAAAACATAAATTAAAGTTATTTTCAAATCTGAAGGAAAATCATGTTTATAGTAAAGTATAAGAATTAGTTTTTATTAAAAATATAGCTACGCTAGTTGTAAATATAATTAACCTTGTTAATGTTATTGGTAGTGATTAAAAACATTAACTTAATGATATGTCTATACGATTTGGTTCTAGCATATAGTTATTGGACATTTTTATAATAAAAAATATGTAATTTGTTTTTTAATTATATGTTCAAATTTTTAAAGAGTAATATAGTCTCATCAAATTTCACAGAATCTACGCATGATTCTCACAAAAACACAAAAATGCTGGATTAAATAAATATTCAAAAAGTTTTCATTTGGCTAATATTTACTTCATCATTAATTCACTGAATTTTCCAAAATTTAATTATATTTTGGTTTACTCTTCTTTTTCAGTTTTTTTCAATTAAAATATATTTTTTTCCAAGAGACCTAATACCCTTTGTTTCTGACTAAAGCCTACAAGGGGTCGATTACTTTTTATTGATGTTATAAAAACTGAGGAATTTAATTTTCTGGTCATTTTTAGCAGAGTTTACGATACAAAATCAAATAGAAAAAAAGAATTTTATTTATTTGTTTTATTAGTATATCTAAAAATGTAAAAACAAGGAATAAATTGCATCTAAAACTTTTTAAAGGTAGGAGTATAATATTTATATGTGTTACTAGCGGTTACGCTTTAAAGGGGCATCTAGGGGCACTTGAGGTGGGGGTTAAGTCAAATCCCTCCCTCTTTTTTAATTTAGTTTCAAAAGGAAGACAAAAAAATATTTGGGAGCGTATATTTTTTCTTGGGGCGATTTATCTTCGAAGGTTCGTGGTACCCTCCTCCAAAATATTTATAAACCTTCCCTGCAATTCCTAGGATAAATTCATTGCAATGAGTAACCATATCGGTTCAGCGGCTAGAGAGAACCTTTGGTACAGACTCCCAGATAAACATCCTGTTACTTTTATATAAGGATAATAACAAAGAACATTGGGTACATATGTAGCAGAGAAAAACGAAAACAGAAAATTAATTTATGACTTGTAGTTATGTCAATTTTTTACTTTGACGTATTAACTAAAATCCATACTTTAGTTTGATTATAATTAAACAGCGTTTTTATCTATCCATCTCAGGGATCTTAAGGGATAAGACAATGGATGATAATTTGATACATTTCCCGAACAATGAAAGACTTTTGTAGAATAAAATTATTATCTGTAAAGTGTGTACAGTAATCTTTGTTTTGGAACCAACAAATAAGTATAACACGAAGAAGATAACGTGGTTATAAAACTTTGAATACCAGTTTATTTTACAGTCCAAAGTCACCTCCCTCCTTGATCTACCTATCCTATTATGTAAGGTAGTAAGCTTTTTTGTCTGTAGCAAAGGATCTCACTAACCGGTGAACCTATATGGTTCTCCTTTAGAGAGAAGCTTCTTATAGATCTTGAGATGGTTTTAATCTTTTTCATTTTTATAAATAAGACTGGCTGGAAATGGTTTTAGGCTATTTTCTGAACTTCCAAATCCCTCCGAATATAGAGAACCTAGATATTAGGGGCGCAGCCGCTAGTTCTTTGCATATAGAGCTTAAACATAGGTTAACATCATAACATGTATAAACAATTGCCTAAAACTGTTATTTTATTCCCTCTATGTGTTTCTATTTATGCATAGGACGATTAAACTTATGTCATTTTTGGTTGCGTGACTACAATATCACTACGGAATTCTGTACGACGGTCACCTACACAAATTGACTTAACCACAACTATAAGACACGAATTGCTTTAAATTAAATTAAGTTTTAATAATTAATGGACAATAGCTGCCAAATTAAAAAATATATCTTATTCTTTATTTTAAATCACCGTTCTTTACACCTAATTTTTTTTTTTTTTTTTTAAATGATTTTTTATGGGTTTAATTGTTCTTGTGAACTTTTAAAACGCACAAAATCATTAAGAATAAAATACTATTTAGAACTCAAACAAATGATAAAAAGATTTGAAGAATTTGGGGGATTTTTTATTTGGGATTTTATTTACCAAGTTAAATTTAAAGGCAAAAACCACGATAGTAGTAGAATTTAACAGAATAGTGAGAAAAAAAACTTAAAACCCCTTTTAAGGACTTTAAAAATCTCCACTTAATTTAGCTTTTTAGCACATCTTATTTATGAGTAACTTAGATTAAAATCTTAAGCATTTGCTAGCGCAAAATCATATAACGGTCCTCGCGAATTTGGGGCTCAAAAGTAAGCATAACTTACAATTATTTACAAAATAAAAGTGCTACAATACCAAGCTAACAATATCTTTAAAGTATAACAGAAAAGTGTTATACAGTAACAACAAATTAAATATTAAGCATAAATACAAAAAAATAACATAAAATCAAAGTCGGAAGAAATATAAATATAAAGATGTTCTTTACAAGTTGTTTAACATGATTATTGAGTTTGAGTAGCAGAGATCCCAAGGCCAAATATAAAAACATCACTATATATAATGCACTGTATAGTCAACTACTACTATATAGTACCACAAATAATACTCATCACTATATGGATATATTAATGCTCACATATATATAAACACACACTTATATGTATATGTGTGTATAAAAAAAAAATGGGGGAAACGCGCACAAAACGCGCGTGTAGCGTCCCGCTCACTCAATGGTTTAAATTCTACTGAAGCTCATATGAGGAGTTACGCATATACGTCCGTCGTAACGTGCGTATACCCAACGCGCAAAGAAACGTCGTCGATACACGATAGTGTTGCGTATATTTGGTGCTTATACAAAACAATCAAAATCATAATCAGCAAATAAGAGTTGCAGGACAAACGCAGGAGTCCCAAACGTCAGAGTGAAGTAATATCAAAATATTGATTTAATTAAGTATTTCTATACATATTAGATTAGGTTAAGATATTAATGTACAAATGAGCCTCCGCAGGGGTTAGGCATTTAAAAAAACCTGCAATATGGTTTCAAATAGGTTCGGTTAAGTGTCCTCTCTGACGTTTGTCCACTCCGACGTTTGGGACTCCTGCGTTTGCACTAGGACCCAAATAAGGACATACATAAAATGTAGACTATTTACATTTACTTTTTGTTAAATTAAATTTAAGACTAAAGAGTTATTGTAAGTCTATACAATATGACTAATTTAACTCTAAAAGTTCAAAATAGATTGCATTATTTTCCATTTATACCTATTACATATTTATTTTTGACACTTTTATAGCTATGGGCATTGAGTCAGTTAATCACTAGTTTAAAATTAAACTTATGAAACACAATTTTAATTCTGGAATGGATTTTTTTAGCTAAATTTTGTCTACTTTAAAATTTTCGCTGTTTTGCAAAACCGAGTTTGCGTATATTGAGCAGTGTGTGTGTGTATATGTTGGTGTTACGGGGATCGTGCGTCGCGATATGCGGCCTTATTGATCTTACAGGGCGGTACTAGGCTGTTTTTATAAAGGATGCTTTACTTAAAGGGGTAGAAATTTACTTACTGCAGTTATGCGCTGGCTTCTAGGGGTACCATTTAACAGGTGGGGTAGAGTTCTATTCCTGCATGATTTTGGTCTTTTTTGTCTTTTTTTTATGAGTTACTTTGAGAAATTTCTAGTGGCTTCGCCCCAAGAGGTAATTTAAACAAAAAAATAGTACCCCCACTAAGGTGCCCCCACTACTTTCTATTAAAAAAAACAAAAAGTATTGAGGGGGATTTTTCTGTTTTTTAGGGGGGTTAGGGATGTCCCCCCCCCCCCCAAGAAAGTGGCCTAAACGGACGGACGGACAGACAAGCTACTTTGTATTATAGATAGTCCTTGTTTTAAACTATTTTATTCTTGTAACTTTCTTAGGGTCGGTCCGTACCATAGGCGTCCAAGGGGGGGGGTAATGGGCCATTTGGCACCCCCAAACGATTTTGGGGGTGCCGTAGGCACCCCCAAAATTTTTTGAACAATACCCCCCCCAAAAAAAAATTACCCCTACCTTGGGGGTGCCGTAGGCACCCCCAACGATTTTGGGGGGGGTATTTACCCCCCCCCCAAACCATTTTGGGGGGGGGGGGGTAATTACCCCCAAAAAAATAAATATTCTTAAAAAAAAAATTTTACTGAAAATTTTTTTTTGGGGGGGGGGATCTATGATGTAATTGTAAAGCACTGAAGATTCCATAAAATAGATACCTAACTAAATTAAATATTTCATTAAATAATGAAAAAGAATTTCTATAGGCGATTTCTTTTGGGAGGATGTCAGGGTGTCTCAAAACTAGTTATAAAACTTACCAGGACCTATAAGACGCTTCACTTTAAAGTATAATCATATTGGTTCATTGGTTAGTGAGTTAATTATTGTATTCTTATGTTCTAAAGAATGAGATACTACTATATATTTGAATAGTAGTGGCGCCCTTAGCATCTAAGAACTCGTGTTTTCTAAAGGGTAAAAAGGGAGGAGAAAAATAGCCTAAAACCACTCAAAGGATTGACCTATAATAGTGTAAAACCATCATGGGATCTATGTGAAGCTTTCCTAAAAAGGAGAACTCAGTATTAAAAGAAATGAAATCTGAAGCTATAGTCAAATAAACCTTACTTACTACTTTATGTTATACTAGCGGCTTCGCCCCTAGCCTCTAGGGGCTTTGCCCCAAAAAAAAAATAATTTTCTGCACCAGCACCACCAGCACCAGCACCACCAGCTGCACCAGCAGCACCAGGAGTATTTTTTTGGGGGGGGTAAATTTTCATTTTTGGGGGGGTTGGGGGTGTCCCACCCCCCAAGAAAATAGCTTAAAACCACCGCAGGACCAATAGGTATATACCCTGAAGAGTAGAATCCGATCGGTTCAGTGGTTACTGAGATCTTAAGCTTCAGACGGACAGACGGACAGACGGACAGACAGACGGACAGACATCGTTCTACTTTGTATTATAGATGATAGTACTTATTAACTTAATAGATTAGGTAGGTGCTTTTTTTACATAATTAAATTACCCCCCCCAAAAATTTTACCCCCGGGGTAAATTAGTTTGGGGGGGGTAATTACCCCCCCCCCCAACAGATTTGGGGGGAGTATTTACCCCCCCCAACAGACTTTAGGGGGGGTAATTACCCCCCCCAATCAAATTTTACCCCCGGGGTAAAAATTTTGGGGGGGGTAAAAAAAAATTTCGGCGCGCTTCGCGCGCCATTTTACCCCCCCCAAACACGAATTACCCCCCCCCCCCTAAATTTTTTTACCACCCCCAAAAAAAAAGCTTGGACGCCCCTGGTCCGTACGTCTGGATCGGATAGCTTTTTTATTTTATTTAGGCATGTTAGAATTGTCCTTTCGATTTCAAACATTGCATAGTGATTCCTGTTGTAGTTAGGAACGATTTAGAAAGCGTAGCAACTCTATAATCATTACCAGAATGACCGTACGTCTATTTTAAACCCGTGATTTTTTATTTTGATCTGATTTTTAGAATACTCATTCCCAGGACAACAAAGTACAACTTTATAAGTGTTTAAGCGATGCATCTTCATAATCAAGTCCTAAAAATGTAAGAATGTCCTTAAACATTATCCTTTATTTAAGCAGTTTTTCGACAAATTTTCTTACAATTTTGTGTCAACTTTAATAAATTTATATTCCGATTATTTAGTTCTGACACTCTAAAAGTGTTAATGTTTGTTTGTCCTACTGTTTCAGATCTTAGCTTTTATGGATGTTGCCATGATTGTTTAATAGGCTTTTACTTGTTAAAAGAAATTGAATGGATAAGCTAAACCTAATTCTGTATGATTTAAATATCACACAGATCAATAAGAAACCCTTGCTAGTTTTCCTAACTAATAATGTACATAAAATCATATGAAAATTAACTCTTTAATTTAAAAGGCCTTATGAAATCAAGAATGTCTGTGTATTAAGATCTTGCAAACTGCTATCGTTGATGCGGTGCTCAGTTTTAGGCTTCAATTAATTTGATATAGTTTTATATTTATATTTTGAGTGGTTCGAACACCCCCTCCCAACTCAAAACAAAATTAACTTACAAATCCCACATTCAACAAGGATGACAACATCCATAAAAGCGTATCTCTGAAACGGTAGGACAAACGAACATTAACACTTGTAGAGTGCCATAACTGAATAATCAGAATATAAATATTTATACAAATGTACAAAATTAGAAACAAAATTTAAGCAAGTTTGTTGAAAAATTGCGCTAATATAAAATAATGTTTATGGACATACTTACATTTTTAGGACTTGAGTATAGATATGCTTTGCTTAAAACATTGTACTTTGTTGTCCTAGGAATCAGTATTCCAAAAATCAGATCAATCGAATAATTCTATCATATTAAAATTTGTTGTTAAAAAAGTTAAAAATCAACATGTTTAAAATGGACGTACAGACATTCTGGTAACGATTATCAAGTTGCTACGCTTTTTAAATTGTACCTAGCTACAACAGTAATCACCATTCAAAGTTTAAAAACGATAAGACAACTATAACATGCCTAAATTAACGAAAAGAGCTAACCGTTACGGACTGACGGACGGAAGAACAGATTGACGGACGGACTGACCGACCGACCCTAATTATAGAAAAGCTTCGCTTTTAAAAATATTCATGTTTTTAATCTTAAGACCTATGACACGAAATTTATTGTGTACGAGGTTTCGTGATTTTGATTTTTAAATCAATTGCCCATTGAATTAACCCCAAGCTTTAGAAATTATTTTTATTATTTGTTGGCTCATTATATCTTTCATGATTGGTTAATTCAAACTAACAGAGCTTACATTTGTCCACCAATGATTTCATTAAAAACTGTTATCACTTTCATTAAATCTTGACTGAGTAATTCAGACTCAGAGAGTCAAACTTTTTTATTTTACAAAAGGGGTAATCTTGTCTTTCATAAGTAGGGGTGTACACTGTGCATCAATTTATCGTCCATTGTTATTTCCCTTGAGATCCCTGGTTTAACATGGTTAAAAGTATAGTTCATGCTGCGTTAAATAATAATATGTACTTGAACTCAGGGAGGGAGGGAACATTGAGCTGGTTATTACACTAGTACCCAAAGTTTTATATTTATTTTTTCTTATTAGTAGGCTTAACAACTTTGAAGACTTTTAATGAATAACGATTGGTTGGTTTTTCAAGTTGAGTGTCCAAACTTTTAAACTTTAATTGTAATAACAGAAGGAGTAATTTTGTGTATCATTTGGGATGTACATCAATTTATCAGCCATTGTATTATCCCTTTAGATCCCTGGCTTAAATCCTCCCTTGGATGCAGGGATGGGTCATTAGACGACTGAATAATCTTCCTCATTCTTTCACCTTCCCCAGGAAATTATATTTGATAAATTTTAGTAGCGTACCTGCCTTTTAACTATTTAAGTCAGAACGTCCAGCATGTCGTTTAAAATCTAAATTGACAAAGAATTTTGTATTGCTTACTGTTCTTTTGGCGCTTTTTAAAAAAATTGAATTGAAATTAAGAGGAGGGGTAATTTACTTCTATAAATAACTGCTGCAAGGGTCCCTAACCCTGCGGGGATTCCCAGTACCCAATATATACTAACGTGACCTAAAGTAATAAACAAACAAACCAAAAACTTTCCTCACTTCAATTTATTTAAAAATATAAAAGGGGATTCTGTGTTCGAAAAGGCACTTCAAGGGAAAACTTTTCACTTAACTTGTTATTTCTCACTAGAGGCTACGCTCCTAGAAGTCTCTAGGGGCACTTAATTAAGGTAGGAGAGGGGAAAGTCGACCTCATCCCATTTTAAATTTGAGTTTAAAAAGAGTAAAAAAATATTTTGGGGGGGGAGGGGGGTAAAGACAGCCTCCCCAAAAGAGTTTAAAACCTTCCCATGACCTAAAAGAAGCTTCACTGTAAAGAAGAACAATATCGGTTCAATACACACGAAATCTTTTATCTTCCTCAGCAGGGCAAAGAAAGAAATTTGTGGATGAGAAAAATGAAAATAGAATAGAAAAAAAGTTAAAAAGTAGATGCTTATTAAAAGTAATTTTCTTCTTATTATCTTCAATACAACCATATGGACTGTGGACAAAGTAAGTTAAAGATAAGTTTCGTGGCGTAAAATTAGTATTTACGTTTTAGATTTCGTAATTAAAAAACCTTTATTATTTACAGTAAGTAAAAATTATAAAAAGGAAACTTAAACAATTGACTTTCTGATAGTAAGGATTACTAAAATTAAGAAAGATTTAAAAATTAATTTTACCACTGTGGCACCGTTATATACTGTTACAAACAGCATAATGGTAGAAAACCCGAAAAAGCAAAATAGGTGCATAATACATAATGTTTGCTTGAATTTTCTCAATCAATCAGCTTTATAGTAGTTTTTATTATACTTTTCATTCAGTTGCAATTCATAAATAAGGTCAAACCAAATTAGCCATTTGTTGCTGCGGTAACTATGGTCAAACCAGTTTTGATAAGGATGGATTGGTAGACGGATAGAAAATTATTAATGTGGGTTCACCCAGCGGGAAACAGAGCTGAGGTGGATTCTTTAAAAAATTTGCCCCACTAATCGCTTAGTGGGGCAAAATTGTTTTCGTGAAAAATCCACCAAATTACATTAAAAATCTTCAAAAATTAAACAAAATCATAGAAGGGTTATCGACATAAGATTTTATTTAATTTTTGTAGATTTTTTATGTGATTTTGGATTTTTTTAAGAATCCACCTCTGGATTCTTAAAAAAAAATTGCCCCACTAATCACTAATCCTCCAAAATTACATAAAAAATCTACAAAAATTGAATCAAATCTTATGTTCATAACCCTTCTATGATTTTTTTTTTTTTTGTAGATTTTTAATGTGATTTTGGTGGATTTATTACGAAAACAAGTTTGCCCCACTAAGCGATTTAACTTTTTTAAAGAATCCACCTCTGAATATTTGCATGCTCTGTTCAGCCTGCAAGCAGCTAGCCATATTAAACTTTATGCTGCCATTGTATAGTTAATTTACTCTTTAGTGTAGAGTCGTAGATTTATCATTACTTATACTCTAATAAAGTGTAACTTGTAGCTGGCTATGATAACGATTCTCTCCATCACTCTCTTTACAACTTACCCTCTTACTTGATGAACGAACTGACCAATAAGAGATGTACATGTAAGCAACCTAAACTGACGTCAATTTTACCCTGTTATCATATAAATTTGCATAGTCAAAATGACACTGTTAGAATATTCATTATTATATAATTTCAGTTTAACTTTTCACCGCCTCAAAAAAGATTATTCCAAGCCAATTTGAATTTTGATCCCGTGGGTAAAATTTACGCCTGGGCCCAAGGCCGGGGGTATTTTCCCCCTTTTTTTTGGAGGGGGGTAAAAAAATACCTGATATGTAAAAACCATGGCTTCGAACCTTCCATCATAGCACGAGGCATAAAAATTGTTTTATGTGATGCCAAGGGTTTGGGGTGATGTACATATTCTCTGCACGCACAAGCTTTAAATTTTATAATGTATTGTATGATTCTTTGAACAAATAAGTACAAATAACAACTGGTCGATCATGGGTTAGTAAACATCATCAAGTATCTTCAAAACAGTGCTGATGTATGTCAATGTAGTTCTCTTAGTTTTTACAGGGTGGGTTGGCACGTAAAAAATTGTCCTAATATTTAAGCTTTAAAAACATTCATTATGCTAAGAATTCATTGCAATTTTACCCTTGTAACAGGGTTCGGCGACCGCAGTTGCTTTAATTAATTCTCATCATAAATATTTGGAACTTGTTAATTTACATTTTGTTTAATATAACATATAATAAACATTGTATTTCGTTCATTATTTTAAAATAAGGCCAGTGAAACAGATGTGTGGACATACATTTAAAAGGGCTTTCCAAATTTAAAGCTGTAAAAAGACTTCAATTCAAAGGTTATATCAATAGCTTAAAACCTGTCCAACACACTAAAAATAAAGCTGTTTTGCAAGAACACTATTATGCAGGGTTACAAGTATAGGAAAAAATATGGAAAATTGGCATTACTTTGTTTTCTAATTTTGTCTGTGTAGCTTTTAACTATTGGGGTGTAGAATAAGGTATTTACCATTGCCCTCACCCTCCCTGACTGTAACCGCACATTTCCACTAGATTTTCAATAGATGAAACATTTGAATCGGCCGCCAAGAATTTTCCCTACATTTATTTAGTTTGTAATACGAAATTTCTCAATTCTTAATATAAACAGCTTTTGTAAAACAAATATGAGAAATATTTTTTTGGCAAAGTTGAAACCTTCGTTGATGTTTTTCCTCCCTCGTTATTCCTTATAAAATTTGTAATTAGCAAGAATTAAAACACTTAATTTAAATATTTCCGACGAAAAAAAAATCTTAGACACAACCCAATCTTTCCCGATTTTGTATAATTTTTACGGAACACGATTCCAGTGACGTCATATTTTTCTTTTGAAGAGATTTTCTTCCCCCGTTCCCTTTTTCGGGAAAGAAAAATATGACGTCACTGGAATCGTGTTCCGTAAAAATTATACAAAATCGGGAAAGATTGGGTTGTGTCAAAATCTTATAGTGCGTTAAGAGTAGATGTCTGTCTGTATTTGTGAACTTCTGGTTGTCTTACTGTCCTTTTGTAATGTTAAGGAATTACTAATTATCTTTTTTAATTTTAGATGAGAAAGACTAAACTACATAACTTTGTGTCACTTTTGAGGAAGATGATTCCTGTGACGTCATATACATTTTGGAAAAGAAAAAGGGAAGGGGGGAAAAATCTCTTCAAAAGAGATGGGAGAAAAGGGAATCGTCTTCCACAAAAGTGACACAAAAGTTATGTAGTTTAGTCTTTCTCATTTTAGATAATTCATTTTTTTATTCCCGTATTCTCCAAACCTCCCCTTCCCCATCCCTATTAGTTTCTCACCACTCCCTTCACTAACCCTTCACTGCAACACAGAAAGGAAGGAAACAATGGACTGTAAATTTCACTAGTAACCAAATTTTAGTTGTCTTAGTTGTCTTAAAAACGTTAGTACTTTTATTAAATCTTGATTCGGTTGCACGCAGGGGTAGCAAGTCTATACCAACAATTCTACAAAAAATCACGAAACCTTATGGGGTATCTGGTGATATAGTTTGTTTTTGTCATGTAAGTGAAAAGGGGTGGGAAAGAAGGGGAGGAAAAGGGGAATGGGGTTGTGGGGAAATGGGGAAATGGGGTTGCACGTAGTACTGTGTCCAAACTTAGATAAACAATTTCTTGTACAGAAGGTGTAATTTCCTTTATCATAAATGTGTTATACTAAATTTATCGTACATTACCTTATCACTTAAGGTTCCTGATTGCACTTAACAATTCTAAATCAGTAGTTTAGATTCGAACTTATAACACTAATAATGACAATTTTGTGTCGAATAAAAGCCCAAAAGTTTGACAGCATTCTCAAATGCAGTACAAACACTAAAAATTATGCTGGCGACCTTTGATTGAAATTCAATTTCCAGCTCGTGTACTAAATTTTGCATCCGAATAAATGATTCTTAACAACCTTTAACAAAAGTGTTTTCACACTCAAGTGAAGAAAAACCTAGGGCAATTGTTCATTTTAAACTTTTTACATGTTAACTTTTGGGAGAGACGTGATTTTCTCGGCTTCTATAAAAGATAGAAGGCTGAAACTTCTTGTCAACATTCCCAATAATATGGAGCATAACTAAGTATAAAAAATAAATAGTGGTCGGAATGCTTTTAAGCAGCTTTTTATCCCCTTTTATTTTTCACAGCTGCTTTTATGTTTTACAGCTTTCAACCTGTTTTATTTAAGGTTTCGTGATTTTTAATTTTTGAATATTCCCTCTCTTTCATTGCTTTGTTATGCTAACAGATATTCTGTTTTTTCCGCTCACTTTGTCCGTTTGTCTTTTTCATAATAGATTTTTTGCCTCGCTATTTTGTCAACCTTGTTAAATCTTTCTTGCTTTGGTAAGGTGGGAGAAGTGGAGTTTCAACAACTATCTATCTAACAAAATTGCAAAGATTAGCCTACAGTCCTTTTTTATTGCCTCAAAGTTAACATCCCCTGAGCATTGTCCTGTGTACGCCACTCTCTATTTTTTTTTAAATTATAATCCTAAACATTTGTCATTTTGTAAGAATACCATTAAGATTGCATTTTCAGCTTCCTTTATGTAAAGCAATAACAAGTAGTGTTAATAAAAAACTGAAGAAAAAAATTATAGATTGATTTATATATATATGGATAGAAATAATAAACTTTTTGTTTGTTTTTTAGTGACAAAGCTACTATATAAGCATGGTTTTTGTTTGACTTGCTTAATTAATATGGCTCTAAATATCAAAGACTTTTAAGTCTCATAGATCGTAAATATTGGGGATAAAAAAAAGTACAAAAAGCTTTGAGTACAGTTGTTATACAATCAAACCTTTAAGATTTACATTTAATGTTGAATTGTAAAAACATCTATAATAACAAGTGTTGCTTCAAATACAATAGTGTTGCAAATATCCACTAGAGCTAGGTACATGAAATAGTTACAGTGTATTAGGAGAGCTATTGATGCTTCAAATACAATAGTGTTGCAAATATCCACTAGAGCTAGGTACATGAAATAGTTACAGTGTATTAGGAGAGCTATTGATGCTTCAAATACAATAGTGTTGCAAATATTAACTACAACTAGGTACATGAAATAGTTACAGTGTATTAGGAGGGCAAAAGCTGCTTTAAACACAATAATGTTGTAAATATCCACTGCAGTTAGGTACATGAAATGATTACTGTGTATTAGGAGTGCTAGTGGTGCTTAAAACACAATTGTGTTGGTAATATTAACTAAAGCTAGGTAATGAAATAGTTACAGTGTATTAGGAGAGCTGGTGTTCTTTAAATACAATAG
Source organism: Acartia tonsa (assembly GCF_053477335.1). Classification (NCBI taxonomy): domain Eukaryota; kingdom Metazoa; phylum Arthropoda; class Copepoda; order Calanoida; family Acartiidae; genus Acartia; species Acartia tonsa. Next base: position 42,559,143 of record NC_137264.1, on the reverse strand, counting down.
TGTTGCAAATATCCATTACAGTTAGGTACTGTGTATTAGGAGAGATAGTGTTGTTTCAATCACAATAGTGTTTGTAATATCAATTACAGCTAGGTACATAAAAAGGTACAGTGTATTAGGAGAGCTATTGTTGCTTCAAATACAATAGTGTAAATAAATATCCACTAGAGCTTGGTACATGCTATAGATTATGTCTTCACTCTAAGTTCGTATAAATAGAATATATTATTAAGTTATTTTAATATACAAATATCAAGAGGCTATTTGAGAGGCCACTAATATATTTGGGTATAGTCCTTTCCATGACATCGCTCCATATGGGGCGATGATTTTCTATAGCTCCTTCAAGGAGCTATAGCATAGCCTCTTATCATATGGAGCGATGTGATAGCCCCTTTTAAGGAGCGTTCATATCGCCTCTTATGATAAGAGGCTATGCTATAGCTCCTTCATGGCCTCTTAATAGCTCCTTTGAAGGGGCGTTAATATCGCCTCTTATGATAAGAGGCTATACTATAGCCCCATGATGGCTCCTTCATAGCCTCTCCATCGCCCCTCCATAGTCCTTTACCTCAAGTGCCCCTTCATCGCTCCTTCATCGCCCCTACATCGCTCCTTCATCTCTCCTTCTTGAAATTTATATTAAATTGTACTTTGATGGCCCCTACATCGCCCCTACATCGCTCCTTCATCTCTAATTCTTGAATTTTATATTACATTGTACTTTGATGGCCCCTACATCGCTCCTCCATCGCCCCTACATCGCTCATACATCGCCCCTACATCGCTCCTTCATCTCTCCTTCTTGAAATTTATATTACATTGTACTTTGATGGCCCCTACATCGCTCCTCCATCGCCCCTTCATCGCTCCTCCATCGCCCCTACATCGCTCCTTCATCTCTCCTTCTTGAAATTTATATTACATTGTACTTTGATGGCCCCTACATCGCTCCTCCATGGCCCCTTCATCGCTCCTACATCGCCCCTACATCGCTCCTTCATCTCTCCTTCTTGAAATTTATATTACATTGTACTTTGATGGCCCCTACATCGCTCCTCCATCGCCCCTTCATCGCTCCTACATCGCCCCTACATCGCTCCTTCATCTCTCCTTCTTGATATTTATATTACATTGTACTTTGATGGCCCCTACATCGCTCCTCCATCGCCCCTACATCGCTCCTCCATGGCCCCTACATCGCTCCTTCATCTCTCCTTCTTGAAATTTATATTACATTGTACTTACTTTGATGGCCCTTACATCGCTCCTCCATCGCCCCTGCATCGCTCCTCCATCGCCCCTACATCGCTCCTCCATCGCCCCTACATCGCTCCTCCATGGCCCCTACATCGCTCCTCCATCCCCTTACATCGCTCCTCCATCGCCCCTACATCGCTCCTATATTGCTCCTACATCGCCCCTACATCGCTCCTTCATCTCTCCTTCTTGAAATTTATATTACATTGTACTTACTTTGATGGCCCCTACATCGCTCCTCCATTGCCCCTATATCGCTCCTACATCGCCCCTACATCGCTCCTTCATCTTTCCTTCTTGAAATTTATATTAAATTGTACTGTGATGGCCCCTACATCGCTCCTACATCGCTCCTTCATTGCTCCTACATCGCCCCTTCATCGCTCCTTCTCCAAATTTATATTACATTGTACTTTGATGGCCCCTACATCGCCCCTCCATCGCTCCTACATCGCCCCTCCATCGCTCCTACATCGCTCCTTCATCGCTCCTTCTCCAAATTTATATTAAATTGTACTGTGATGGCCCCTACATCGCTCCTACATCGCTCCTTCATCGCTCCTACATCGCCCCTTCATCGCTCCTTCTCCAAATTTATATTACATTGCAACTTGATGGCCCCTACATCGCTCCTCCATCGCCCCTTAATAGCCCCTTACCTTAATTTATATAACAAAGCTCCTATATGGCCTCTCTATCGCCCCTTAATAGCCACTTAATTTAATTATATAACATTGCCCCTACATAGCCTCTCCATCGCCCCTTAATAGCCCCTTACCTAAATTTATATAACAAAGCTCCTATATAGCCTCTCCATCGCCCCTTAATAGCCCCTTACCTTAATTATGTAACATAGCCCCTACATAGCCTCTCAATCGCCCCTTAATAGCCTCTTACCTTAATTTATATAACATAGCCCCTATATAGCCTCTCCATCGCCCCTTAATAGCCCCTTACCCTAATCTATATAACATAGCCCCTACATAGCCTCTCCATCGCCCCTAAATAGCCCCTTACCCTAATTTATATAACATAGCCCCTACATAGCCTCTCCATCGCCCCTTAATAGCCCCTTACCTTGATTATATAACATAGCTCCTACATAGCCTCCCCATCGCCCCTTAATAGCCCCTTACCCGAATTTATATAACATAGCCCCTAAATAGCCTCTCCATCGCCCCTTAATAGCCCCTTACCTTAATTTATATAACATAGCCCCTACATAGCCTCTCCATCGCCCCTTAATAGTCCTTTACCTTAATTTATATAAAATAGCCCCTATATAGCCTCTCCATCGCCCCTTAATAGCAAATTTATATAACATAGCCCCTACATAGCCTCTCCATCGCCCCTTAATAGCTCCTTACCTTAATTTATATAACATAGCCTCTCCATCGCCCCTTAATAGCCCTCCATCGCCCCTTAATAGCCCCTTACCTTAATTTATATAACATAGCCTCTACATAGCCTCTCCATCGCCCCTTAATAGCCTCTTACCTTAATTTATATAATCCTTACCTTAATATATATAACATAGCCCCTACATAGCCTCTCCATCGCCCCTAAATAGCCCCTTACCCTAATTTATATAACATAGCCCCTACATAGCCTCTCCATCGCCCCTTAATAGCTCCTTACCTTAATTTATATAACATAGCCCCTACATAGCCTCTCCATTGCCCCTTAATAGCCCCTTACCTTAATTTATATAACATAGCCTCTACATAGCCTCTCCATCGCCCCTTAATAGCCCCTTACCTTAATTTATATAACATAGCCCTACATAGCCTCTCCATCGCCCCTTAATAGCCCCTTACCTTAATTTATATAGCATAGCCCCTACATAGCCTCTCCATCGCCCCTTAATAGCCTCTTACCTTAATTTATATAATCCTTACCTTAATATATATAACATAGCCCCTACATAGCCTCTCCATCGCCCCTAAATAGCCCCTTACCCTAATTTATATAACATAGCCCCTACATAGCCTCTCCATCGCCCCTTAATAGCCCCTTACCTTAATTTATATAACATAGCCTCTACATAGCCTCTCCATCGCCCCTTAATAGCCCCTTACCTTAATTTATATAACATAGCCCTACATAGCCTCTCCATCGCCCCTTAATAGCCCCTTACCTTAATTTATATAGCATAGCCCCTACATAGCCTCTCCATCGCCCCTTAATAGCCTCTTACCTTAATTTATATAATCCTTACCTTAATATATATAACATAGTCCCTACATAGCCTCTCCATCGCCCCTAAATAGCCCCTTACCCTAATTTATATAACATAGCCCCTACATAGCCTCTCCATCGCCCCTTAATAGCCCCTTACCTTAATTTATATAACATAGCCTCTACATAGCCTCTCCATCGCCCCTTAATAGCCCCTTACCTTAATTTAAATAACATAGCCCTACATAGCCTCTCCATCGCCCCTTAATAGCCCCTTACCTTAATTTATATAGCATAGCCCCTACATAGCCTCTCCATCGCCCCTTAATAGCCTCTTACCTTAATTTATATAATCCTTACCTTAATATATATAACATAGCCCCTACATAGCCTCTCCATCGCCCCTAAATAGCCCCTTACCCTAATTTATATAACATAGCCCCTACATAGCCTCTCCATCGCCCCTTAATAGCCTCTTACCTTAATTTATATAACATAGGCCCTACAAAGCATCTCAATCGCCCCTTAATAGCCCCTTACCTTAATTATATAACATAGCCCCTACATAGCCTCTCCATCGCCCCTTAATAGCCTCTTACCTTAATTTATATAACATAGCCCCTACATAGCCTCTCCATCGCCCCTTAATAGCCCCTTACCTTAATTTATATAACATAGCCTCTACATAGCCTCTCCATCGCCCCTTAATAGCCCCTTACCTTAATTTATATAACATAGCCCTACATAGCCTCTCCATCGCCCCTTAATAGCCCCTTACCTTAATTTATATAGCATAGCCCCTACATAGCCTCTCCATCGCCCCTTAATAGCCTCTTACCTTAATTTATATAATCCTTACCTTAATATATATAACATAGTCCCTACATAGCCTCTCCATCGCCCCTAAATAGCCCCTTACCCTAATTTATATAACATAGCCCCTACATAGCCTCTCCATCGCCCCTTAATAGCCCCTTACCTTAATTTATATAACATAGCCTCTACATAGCCTCTCCATCGCCCCTTAATAGCCCCTTACCTTAATTTACATAACATAGCCCTACATAGCCTCTCCATCGCCCCTTAATAGCCCCTTACCTTAATTTATATAGCATAGCTCCTATATAGCCTTTCCATCGCCCCTTAATAGCCCCTTACCTTAATTATGTAACATAGCCCCTACATAGCCTCTCAATCGCCCCTTAATAGCCTCTTACCTTAATTTATATAACATAGCCCCTATATAGCCTCTCCATCGCCCCTTAATAGCCCCTTACCCTAATCTATATAACATAGCCCCTACAAAGCCTCTCCATCGCCCCTTAATAGCCCCTTACCTTAATCTATATAACAAAGCTCCTACATAGCCTCTCCATCGCCCCATAATAGCCTCTTACCTTAATTATGTAACATAGCCTCTACATAGCCTCTCCATCGCCCCTTAATATCCCCTTACCTTAATTATATAACATAGCTCCTACATAGCCTCCCCATCGCCCCTTAATAGCCCCTTACCCGAATTTATATAACATAGCCCCTAAATAGCCTCTCCATCGCCCCTTAATAGCCCCTTACCTTAATTTATATAACATAGCCCCTACATAGCCTCTCCATCGCCCCTTAATAGTCCTTTACCTTAATTTATATAAAATAGCCCCTATATAGCCTCTCCATCGCCCCTTAATAGCAAATTTATATAACATAGCCGCTACATAGCCTCTCCATCGCCCCTTAATAGCTCCTTACCTTAATTTATATAACATAGCCTCTCCATCGCCTCTTAATAGCCCTCCATCGCCACTTAAAAGCCCCTTACCTTAATTTATATAACATAGCCTCTACATAGCCTCTCCATCGCCCCTTAATAGCCCCTTATATCCTCCTTCAAAACAGTTATACACCTTCCCAGGATCTATTGGAAGCTACCCTATAAAGGAGAACCATATCGGTTCTGCAGTTAGCGATCTTCTTTGATACATACAGACAATGATCCTGTTACTTTTTATAAGGATGAAAAATAAAATGGCCTAAAGCCATCTCATTACCCATAGGAAGCTTCACTGTAAAGGAGAACCATGTCGGTTTAGTGGTTAGCAAGGTACAGACAGACATACATACAGACAAAGATCCTGTTACTTTATTATAAGGATTAAAATAAAATAGTTATTAACCTCCCCAGGACCTATGAGAAGCTACCCTATTAAGGAGAACGATCTCAGGACCTATAGGAATCTTCACTGTAAAGGAGAACCATATTGGTTCAGCGGTTAGCAAGATCCTTCGGTACAGACAGACATTCATACATACAGACAAAGATTCTGTTAATTTATTTTAAGAAATACAGATAAAATTGTTATAAACCTTTCCAGGCCTAAAACCATCTCAGGACCTAATTTCTGCCGTTGACAACTCGAGTTAAGTTACTATATTATTTTTACAATGTTTAACTTATCTGTTATTATTGGCTGACGAAAAGTTTGGGCAAAAAAAAAAGATTTATTCTTCAATGAAATATCTCTCCAGTATAATTTTGGCAAGTGCTAATTTATTAAGAATAAAGTTTGCCACAAATTTACCAAAAAATCTCATTGTCATTTCGCCAGGGAGGATTAGGATAGTTCCCAAAGTGTTATAAGTTGGCTTATCCAAGAGTGCTGTCTAGTCTCCAAAGTTTTATAATACCGTTTTCTTATTCGTTAGATTAACAACCTTGGGGACTTTTTATTGTTTTGTGATTGTTTAGTTCATTAAGTTGAGTGTCTAAATGTTTTAACCACTAATTCTAAACTAAAGAAGGGGTAATTTTGTGAATCATCAATGGGAATAATTAATATATAAACATACATATATATACAGTGTTTTTTTTATGAGAACATTTTTGAAAGCAATTTTACCCTACTTATAGTTATCAGAATTTAATGAGTAATGGCTTATTCTCTTCGTTTTTTATAACCTTTAACAGAAAAGCAAAAAAATATTTCAGTTTTTATTTAAAAAGTACAGTAAATTCAAAATTTCAAAACATGGGTGTCAACATCTAAAATAGTTATTTCTCGCATAGTATTATAAACGGCTTTCCGCGGATATAGAAAGTACAATTATGAGATTAAAACTAGTTTTTTTAGCCCCGAGGTGCCGAAGGCACCGGCTAAAAAAACTGGGTTTAATCTTATGATTGTACATATCTATATTCGTAGAAAGCTGGATATAATACGATGCTAGACATAGTTTTTTCGTATGGATGAGAACCGGTTCCTATCCACCGGATTCAAATGAATACGAGAAATGGTTTTAGCGCATTTTTCTTATGCTCAAATCTTCTACCCTTTCCAAGAATGGAGGGAGTACATTGGGGGGCCAGTATTCCCTCCCTGGTTGAGATATGGCCTTCAAATTTCAAAATGTTCTAGTACATGTCACAAATAGTATCTATATAAATTTTTAGCTCTATATCTCAACTTTGAAGCGTTTTGCAGCCATTCTTGCAAAGGTAGATTATAAGAAAGATGCACTAAAACCATTTTTAGATGTTGACACCTAAGTTTTAAATTTTTTAATTTACTGTACTTTTTGAATAAAAACTGAAATATTTTTTGCTTTTCTATTAAAGGTTATAAAAAAGAAGAGAATAAGCCATTAATCATTAAATTCTGATAACTATAAGTAAGGTAAAATTGCTTTCAAAAAAGTTCTCATAAAAAAACACACTGTATATATGCATATATATCATTTTATCGACAATCGTCTTATCCCTGTAGATCTCTGATTATCAGAGCATTATTGAAATATTTGCTGCTTATTTTTTGGCTGCCTTTGGCAAAATAATTTTTTTTCATAAAAAATGTATACAAAATTATCGTATTAATTTGGTAAATATATCATTGCACTTGAATTATTTTTAAGTCACTAACGGCTAATCCCATAGATGACCCTAGGAGTACTTTAATGAATAGATGTGTTGGAGAGGGGGGGGAGGGGGAAGGTTAAGAATTTAAGGGAAGTGATACCTTCCGGGGGCTGAAAGTGTTGGTCCCCTCCCCAAAATGAAAACTTTTCCTGCGAGTAAAATAAGCTTCAATGTAAAGGAGAAGCATATCGGTTCAGTTGATACTGATAAACATCCTGTTACGTTAATGTAAATATTAGTTTAAGGATAGTCTGTATAATCTCAGGGAGAAAGGAAACATTAGGCAATTTTTACAATAGTCTCCAAAGTTTTATAATGAAGTTTTCTTATTCGTTGGCTCAAAACTTTGGGGACTTTTGTCATATTTTGGTTGTAGTGTTGCAATTTTGTGTATCGTTATTAGGGATGGATAAAAATTTATCGGCCATTGTCTTATTCCTTTAGATCCTTGGTATAATCAACTGAATAACAGTTCCAACAACAAAAATTAAGATATTGCTTCGCTTTTTATGGACAAATATCCTGTTATTTTATTATAAGGAAAAAAAATAAACTATCTTAAAATCATCTCAGGACTCAGCGGTTAGCAAGATCCTACGGTATAGACAGACAGACATACATCATATCGGTTTAGCAGCAAACGAGATCCTTTGCTACAGACAAAAAAAAACTTTGTATATCGACTAGCGGCTACGCCCCCAGCATCTATTGGCTCTGTATTCAAAGGGGAATGAATTAAAGCCTAAAACCTTCCCAGGACTTAAAATAGAATAGCCTAAAACCATCCCTCGACTTAAAATAAAATAGCCTAAAGCCATTACAAGACAAATATTAAGCTTACCTGAAATAGAAAGCCCAATCTGTTTAGTAGTTATTGAGATCTTAAGTTTCAGAACAGAAAGCCTTACTAACGTGGACAAATGCAGGATGTTTCGGACAAATGTCGGAGTGGACATTATATAAGTAAAACGCAGAAGTGTCTATAATATCTTAAAAATTAGGTTTCAACAACATTTGTTTAGTTATTTCTACACAGGTTAGGTTAGGTTAAGATATAAATATACAAATAAGCCCCCTGCAGAGGTTAGGCATATAAAAAAACATATTTGACAGTTGTAAACAATGTGAGAAAAAAATATGTTTTAGTTTAATGAAATGTTCTATCTGTTTCAAACCTTTGCCTTTCGATAGAACTTACCTACTTTGGAAAACTGTTAGACTGATTTTAAAATTTCAGTCTGTGAGAAAAGATATTCAAGATTTTTTTTTTGTTTTGAAAGATTTTTATCTTATAAATAAAATAAAAGACACTCCTGCGTTTTACATAAGCAATGTCCACTCCGACGATTGTCCCATTCCTAGGTTTGTCCACTCCAACGTTTGTTTATGTTTTACTACTTTATATAATAGGATAATATGTATTCTTCTTTTATATTTCTCTTTTCTTATTCACTTGCAGCTGCGCTCTTTTTAATGTAAGGAGGCAGAAAAATAGCCTAAACCAATTAGGGGCTTAAATCTGAAAATGAAAAAGCAAAAAACCATCCCATGACCTATGTGAAGCTTCCCTTAAATGGAGAATTTAGTCAGTTTATGAAATTTTTAAGCTTCAGACCAAAAAAAATACTTTTTTTGTTAAAAGAGAGACTTTTCTACAATTAGGGTTAGTCCTTTCGTCATTGCTCTTCTCATTAAGTTAAGCATGTGGTTTTCTCTGCTATTGTTAAAGATAGACTGTTGAGATTTTTAGTGAATATTCCCATGACATATGTATATCCAGTCTATAAATTATTTTGTCTGTCTCTCAATTATGCTTCAAAAGACTTATGCCCAGTTCACAAACAACTTTTAGAGGTCGACCGATTTATTCTGTAGGTCAACCTAAACAAGTACAACTAACAAATGCCTTTATAAAATCGGTCAACCTATAGCTTCTTTAAGTTGACCTAAAATTTCCAGAGGTCGACCTATGTCTTTTGTGAACTAGGCTTTAGGTTTCGTGATAATCTTTGAGTAATAGCATATTCTCTTAAAGTCTGCTCTATAACTTACTTTGTCTGTTTGTCCATTATATGATCCTTATTCAATATTCTATTTAACTAAAAAATTTCATTCTCTTAGTTTATTCTTTTTTCTTTATTTCATTATGTTATTATATTATTTATATTTATTTTATTAATTCATTATATTTTCATTATAATTTTCCTTTTTAAATGCGAAACTTTTCTATAGTAAGGATTGGTTTGTCCGTACGTCCAAACGGTTAGACGACATTTTCTTTAATTTAGACATGTTATAAATATCCTATCGATTTCAAACTTTGCAGAATGATTTCTATAACAGTTGGGTACAATACTATATTCATTACTAGAAAGTATGTACGTCCATTTTTTTGTATAATATCATTGTCCCATTCATCTGGGTTTTGGAGTAATGTTTCTTAGGACAACAAGGTTTAGTATTATAATCAAATACTAAAAATAAAATTATGCCCTTTTACTATATTCTATACTAGCAGATTCGCCCCTAGCCTCTAGGGGCTTTGCCCCAAGAGGTGATAAAAAATTTTTTTGGCGAAATTCGTAATAGGACCAAGAAAATCTTCAGCAAAAAAAAAATGGGGGAGGATTTTTTTGTTTTTGGGGGGGTTGGGGGTATCCCACCCCCCAAGAAAATAGCCTAAAACCACCACAGGACCAGTAGGTATATTCCCTGAATAGTAGAATATAATCGGTCCAGTGGTTACCGAGATCTTAAGGACTGACAGACGGACAGACAGACGGACAGACAGACAGATTGATGGACAGACATCATTCTACTTTGTATTATAGATTTACGCTAATTTTAACAAAATTTATGTTTGACCTCCTGATTTTAGAGCTTTGCTTTTGTGAATGTTGTTATCCTTGTTATCTTGCTTTTTTTTCCTTTTTCATAACCTATTATATAAAGTAGTAATCTTTTTTTGTCTGTAGAAAAGCTAACCGCTGAACCTATATGGTTCTCCTTTACAGTGAAGCTTCTTTTAAGTTCATAGAGGGTTTATAATTATTTCGAGGGAGGGTATCTCCACCCTCCCAGAAAATTCACCCCAAGAAAAATATTACCCCATCCCCTCAAAAAATCTTTTTAACTTTTTAAAAGCAAAGCTTTTCTATATTAAGGATCAGTCCGTACGTCTGTAACGGTTAGCTATTTTCGTTAATTTAGGCATGTGATTCCTGTAGTAGAAAGGTACGATTTAGAAAGTCTATAATCATTATCAGAATATCCGTACGTCCATTTTAAGCATACTAATTATTAACTTACAACAAATTTTTATGTATCAAAATTATCCGATTAATCTGATTTCTGGGATACTGATTCCTAGGACAACAAAATAGAATGTTATAAGCGAATCATATCTATAATCAAGTCCAAAAAATGTGAGTACGTCCTTAAGCATTTTCCTGCATGTAAGCAATTTCTCAATAAATTTACTTACAATTTTGTTTCGAATTTTAAATTTATGTTCTGACTATTCAGTTCTGACACTCTACATTATTAATGTTCATTAAACTTTTTTCTACCGTTTCAGAGCTTTGCTTTTATAAATGTTGTCATCCTTGTCATCCTTTTAAAACTTAAATTTAAAACTGTAGAGGGTCACATTCCTTCCTTACCTTAATGCCCTACCTTCTATAATGAAGGGGCAATACAATTACAGAGGCTGTACAGGAGCCATAAAGGGCCTATGTTATATAAATTAAGGTAAGGGGCGATGAAGAGGCTATGAAGGGGCTATGTTATATAAATTAAGGTAAGAGGCTATTAAGGGGCGATGGAGAGGCTATGTAGGGGCTATGTTATATAATTAAGGTAAGGGGCTATTAAGGGGCGATTGAGATGCTTTGTAGGGCCTATGTTATATAAATTAAGGTAAGAGGCTATTAAGGGGCGATGGAGAGGCTATGTAGGGGCTATGTTATATAAATTAGGGTAAGGGGCTATTTAGGGGCGATGGAGAGGCTATGTAGGGGCTATGTTATATATATTAAGGTAAGGATTATATAAATTAAGGTAAGAGGCTATTAAGGGGCGATGGAGAGGCTATGTAGGGGCTATGCTATATAAATTAAGGTAAGGGGCTATTAAGGGGCGATGGAGAGGCTATGTAGGGCTATGTTATGTAAATTAAGGTAAGGGGCTATTAAGGGGCGATGGAGAGGCTATGTAGAGGCTATGTTATATAAATTAAGGTAAGGGGCTATTAAGGGGCGATGGAGAGGCTATGTAGGGGCTATGTTATATAAATTAAGGTAAGGAGCTATTAAGGGGCGATGGAGAGGCTATGTAGGGGCTATGTTATATAAATTAGGGTAAGGGGCTATTTAGGGGCGATGGAGAGGCTATGTAGGGACTATGTTATATATATTAAGGTAAGGATTATATAAATTAAGGTAAGAGGCTATTAAGGGGCGATGGAGAGGCTATGTAGGGGCTATGCTATATAAATTAAGGTAAGGGGCTATTAAGGGGCGATGGAGAGGCTATGTAGGGCTATGTTATATAAATTAAGGTAAGGGGCTATTAAGGGGCGATGGAGAGGCTATGTAGAGGCTATGTTATATAAATTAAGGTAAGGGGCTATTAAGGGGCGATGGAGAGGCTATGTAGGGGCTATGTTATTTAAATTAAGGTAAGAGGCTATTAAGGGGCGATGGAGAGGCTATGTAGGGGCTATGTTATATAATTAAGGTAAGGGGCTATTAAGGGGCGATTGAGATGCTTTGTAGGGCCTATGTTATATAAATTAAGGTAAGAGGCTCTTAAGGGGCGATGGAGAGGCTATGTAGGGGCTATGTTATATAAATTAGGGTAAGGGGCTATTTAGGGGCGATGGAGAGGCTATGTAGGGGCTATGTTATATATATTAAGGTAAGGATTATATAAATTAAGGTAAGAGGCTATTAAGGGGCGATGGAGAGGCTATGTAGGGGCTATGCTATATAAATTAAGGTAAGGGGCTATTAAGGGGCGATGGAGAGGCTATGTAGGGCTATGTTATGTAAATTAAGGTAAGGGGCTATTAAGGGGCGATGGAGAGGCTATGTAGAGGCTATGTTATATAAATTAAGGTAAGGGGCTATTAAGGGGCGATGGAGAGGCTATGTAGGGGCTATGTTATATAAATTAGGGTAAGGGGCTATTTAGGGGCGATGGAGAGGCTATGTAGGGACTATGTTATATATATTAAGGTAAGGATTATATAAATTAAGGTAAGAGGCTATTAAGGGGCGATGGAGAGGCTATGTAGGGGCTATGCTATATAAATTAAGGTATGGGGCTATTAAGGGGCGATGGAGAGGCTATGTAGGGCTATGTTATATAAATTAAGGTAAGGGGCTATTAAGGGGCGATGGAGAGGCTATGTAGAGGCTATGTTATATAAATTAAGGTAAGGGGCTATTAAGGGGCGATGGAGAGGCTATGTAGGGGCTATGTTATATAAATTAGGGTAAGGGGCTATTTAGGGGCGATGGAGAGGCTATGTAGGGGCTATGTTATATATATTAAGGTAAGGATTATATAAATTAAGGTAAGAGGCTATTAAGGGGCGATGGAGAGGCTATGTAGGGGCTATGCTATATAAATTAAGGTAAGGGGCTATTAAGGGGCGATGGAGAGGCTATGTAGGGCTATGTTATATAAATTAAGGTAAGGGGCTATTAAGGGGCGATGGAGAGGCTATGTAGAGGCTATGTTATATAAATTAAGGTAAGGGGCTATTAAGGGGCAATGGAGAGGCTATGTAGGGGCTATGTTATATAAATTAAGGTAAGGAGCTATTAAGGGGCGATGGAGAGGCTATGTAGGTGCTATGTTATATAAATTAGGGTAAGGGGCTATTTAGGGGCGATGGAGAGGCTATGTAGGGGCTATGTTATATATATTAAGGTAAGGATTATATAAATTAAGGTAAGAGGCTATTAAGGGGCGATGGAGAGGCTATGTAGGGGCTATGCTATATAAATTAAGGTAAGGGGCTATTAAGGGGCGATGGAGAGGCTATGTAGGGCTATGTTATATAAATTAAGGTAAGGGGCTTTTAAGGGGCGATGGAGAGGCTATGTAGAGGCTATGTTATATAAATTAAGGTAAGGGGCTATTAAGGGGCGATGGAGAGGCTATGTAGGGGCTATGTTATATAAATTAAGGTAAGGAGCTATTAAGGGGCGATGGAGAGGCTATGTAGGGGCTATGTTATATAAATTAAGGTAAGGGGCGATGGAGAGGCTATGTAGGGGCTATGTTATATAAATTAAGGTAATGGGCTTTTAAGGGGCGATGGAGAGGCTATGTAAGAGCTATGTTATATAAATTAAGGTAAGGGACTATTAAGGGGCGATGGAGAGGCTATGTAGGAGCTTTGTTATATAAATAAAGGTAAGGGGCTATTAGGGGCGATGGAGAGGCTATGTAGGGGCTTTGTTATATAAATTAAGATAAGGGGCTATTAAGGGGCGATGGAGAGGCTATGTAGGGGCTATGTTATATAAATTAAGGTAAGGAGCTATTAAGGGGCGATGGAGAGGCTATGTAGGGGCTTTTTTATATAAATTAAGGTAAGGGGCTATTAAGGGGCGATGGGGCGATGGAGGAGTGATGGAGGAGAGATGTAGGGGCCATCAAAGTACAATGTAATATAAATTTGTGGAAGGAGCGATGAAGGGGCGATGTAGGAGCGATGGAGGAGCGATGTAGCAGCGATGTAGGGGCCATCAAGTTGCAATGTTATATAAATTTGGAGAAGGAGCGATGAAGGGGCGATGGAGGAGCGATGTAGGAGCGATGTAGGGGCCATCAAGTTGCAATGTAATATAAATTTGGAGAAGGAGCGATGAAGGGGCGATGGAGGAGCGATGTAGGAGCGATGTAGGGGCCATCAAGTTGCAATATAATATAAATTTGTAGAAGGAGCGATGAAGGGGCGATGTAGGAGCGATGTAGGGGCCATCACAGTACAATTTAATATAAATTTGGAGAAGGAGCGATGAAGGAGCGATGTAGGAGCGATGAAGGAGCGATGTAGGGGCCATCAAGTTGCAATGTAATATAAATTTGGAGAAGAAGCGATGAAGGGGCGATGTAGGAGAGATGAAGGAGCGATGTAGGAGCGATGTAGGGGCCATCACAGTACAATGTAATATAAATTTGAAGAAGGAGCGATGAAGGGGCGATGTAGGAGCGATGGAGGGGCGATGTAGGAGCGATGGAGGGGCGATGTAGGGGCCATCAAAGTACAATGTAATATAAATTTGAAGAAGGAGCGATGAAGGGGCGATGTAGGAGCGATGGAGGGGCGATTTAGGGGCCATCAAAGTACAATGTAATATAAATTTGGAGAAGGAGCGATGGAGGAGCGATGAAGGGGCGATGTAGGAGCGATGTAGGGGCCATCAAGGGACTAAGATATATATAATAGTGAAGGGGCCATGAAGAGGCGATATTTAATTAAATAGCCCCTTGGGATAAGAGGACATATCATCTCCTCTTTAGAAGGGGCGATAAAGGAGCGATAAAGGATCATTTATTTGCCTCTTAGGGCAAGGGGCTATTAAATCGCTCCTTTCAAGGAGTCATAACATCGCCTCTTGTTATATTGGCTATTAAATCGCCCCTTTCAAGGAGCCATCACATCGCCCCATGTCATAAGAGGCGATCAATTAAAATCATCGCCCCATATGGAGCGATGTCATGGAAAGGACTATACCCATATATTTTAATATTATTATTAAAATTGTACATGCCTTTAAGTCTAAATATTCAGAATAGTCCTTTTGTTTATAAATTTGAGATTTGCTTATAAGGCTTAAGTGAAGAATTTCTATATCTTATCTGATTAATCCAGGCCAGGTAAAAACATTCTGGAAAATAAATAGAAATTCTTACTACCTAACTATTGGTTGGTTTATAAATCAAATAATGTAAAAGATGTGCTAATTATACCTCAGCATATATGATTGCATCTTATTAAAACTGCTAATTAGCTTAAATTTGCAGACGGAAATATACAAATACATAGTGGATAGTTTTTGGCTATTTCAGTTTTAATTTAAGTCATGGGTTGGTTCTAAGCTATTTGTCTGTACCCTCCCTCATACTTTGACTGCTAGGGGTGTAATGGGAAGATATTCAATGAATTAAATTTCCAAAATACCCTTCCCTTTTCTTGAATTTTACATAGTTTACATGGATTTTCCATTATTAATCCTGTCGCCATATCCTTTATAATTATTCTTAGGAATTGCAATAGCTGTAATTTAGATGGATATAACATTCAGATTTTATAATTATTAATCCTTTATCATAATTTTGATTTAGATGTTTGTAATTTCTACTTGTTGTAATTTCTACTTGTTGTAATTTTAGAAGATAGATAAATTGTTTATACTTACCTCAATACAAGGAGCCAACCTTCCCCCCCCCCCGGTCCAACTTATTTTAAATATTTTTTTTAAAATAGGGGTAGTTTGTTCTACTCTGAACCCTGCGGAGCCACCCAGTACCCAGTATAACCTCACATATCACCTAACCTTACCTGAAGTAATAAACTATGAAACCCAACTCCCACCCCCTTTTTAAAATTTAATTCATGTAATGGGGAGAGGGCGGTTCTATGCTTAACTAGGTACTTTGAGAGAAATGCAGAAAATAAAATCCGTGCTACTTTAAATAATTACTCCATAAATTATGCATCCAATGTTATTGCTCGTTGATGCGCAAGAAACCCCATCAGTGTCCAATTGAGCGCAGCTAACAACTAATAAACAAATCTTTCATTTACTGTTAGACAACATGTCAATTATCTAACAGGGGTAAAGACTATGGAAAATTGTTTCTTTAAAGCAAAACTTCTCTAGAAATAGGATAAGTACGTCTGTCTCTCTCTTTAACGCTTCAAAAAGGCCTTAAATTACATTGCCTGGCCATTTGTAATAATTTAAGATATATATTTGTTTTTAATTTACTACAAAATTCTTATATTTTTCATCACATTTCACTGTTCTTTTTCTGTAAAAATGTATTAGTTTATTGTTACTGCCCAGTTTTCTCATCCTATACAGAAATAAAAAGAAGTTTCGTGCTTTCCCTCAAACGTCCTAGTCGAGCTATGAACGCCCCCCCCCCCTTCTTCTCCATACTTTTTTTAAAAAAAATCGTGTTTTCGTATGTTCATGTTTAGGTTTTATTTGGTATAGGCTATTCCCGGAGGGTTAGAACACTGCATCCTTACATTTATTTTTTTTAAGGGTGAGGATTTATGAGTTCGTAAGTCATTTGGAGAAAAAGTAGCAAAAATATTAAAATGTGAAGTGAAATTTTTTAATAAAATTAATTTTTCATATTTTTAAACATCTTTTTCATTTATTCCTTTATCTCTGGAATAAAATAAATAAAAACTGTGTATAACAGGATTATCTAATATTTCCATTTAAAAATATGTTTAAATCCTTATCTTGTCAATCAAGGGATCATCGTTTTTTTTCATTCATGATTAAAGGATAGACTAACTGGGATCTAAAGGGTTGATACAGTGGCCGTTAGAATGATGTACATCCCCAATGAAGAAAGCCAAAATTACCCTTTCTGTAGTTCAACTTAATAAACAAAACAATAAAAAATCAGTAAATGTACTCAAAGTTTTTAAGCCCACGAATAAGAAAACTTTATTATAAAACTTAAATGACTAGTGTGATAAACAGCCCTTTGTCCCCTCTCTCTGTCTCTCTCTCTGGCATCTTAAACCTAGAACATTATGGAAGCTTTACAAAAATCAGCCATGAGACGTCATAAAAATGAGGGGTTGTCTACCTCTTTTTTATGGTTTTTCTTTCACACTTCTCCTCTCATCCCTCATTTTTATGACGTCACATGGCTGATTTTTAGACACTTTGTAAAGCTATTCATTATGTTCCAAGTCGAGCACAAAACATTTAATTGTTAATTGCACTAGACCTAAAAAATGTTTTAAGCATAATAACATTCCAATTAGAAAATATATAGGTTGCGTGATTAAAAATTCAATTAAAAAGGAGATAAAAAAGGGATCAAAGATCATTGAATTGTTGTCTCACTATTAATAAAAGGAAGAATTGTTTAAGATAGAAAAAATATACACAATATACTCTACTTGGAGTGCCGTCACTTGCACATATTGTAACATTGTACAACAATAACACATATCAAAATTCTTACATAAATGTAACAGGATGTTTGTCTATCTGTCTGTTTGTGTGTCTTGTGTGTAGGATGGGATCTCGCTAACTGCTGAACTAATATGGTACTCATTTACAGTGAAGCTTGATATAGGTCTGGAGAAGGCTATGACCTATTCTGGGGTACCTCCATTCCCACGAGAAACCCTCCCCCTCCCCCCCCTCCCCCCCCTGTTCCCATATTTTCTTTTTAGAAATTAGATTTAGACTAGAGGGTCGAATTCGGCCAGTGGCGTGCGAACCGAAGGGGGCATTTGGGGCAATCGCCCCCCCTAGCGACCAAAACGCCCCCCCCCCTGCCCCCCCCTAGCCATCGCCCCCCCTGCCCCCCCCCCTAAATGTTGAAAAACGCCCCATTTTGCCCCCGTCAATAAAAATGCCCCTTTTTGCCCCCTACCCTACAAAAAGCAAAACTATCCCAGTTTCAAAAAAAAAGATCAAGAAATACTCCAAAAAAAAATTTTTGGTGCTTCGCGCCAAACAGACAGTTACTATTCATTTAACCTTACCAAATTTTTTAATTAGTGTAGAAATTAGGTTATAATCTTTTTTCACTGAACATAACAAACCAGGTAATAGGAAGTATTTTATTTTGTATAATATAAACTTTTTACCAAAGAAATTTTGTACATCCCCAATGATGATACACAAAATCACAAACCCTTATTTAGATTACAATTAGTGGATGAAATGTATGGAAACTCGACTTAATTAACCAACCAATCAAAATTCCATCAAAGTCCCCAAAGTTGTTGAGCCAACAAATAAGAAAATTTTATATGAAATATTGGGGACTAGTGTAATAAATAGCCCAAAAACCCCTCCCTCCCTGCATATTTGAAGAAAAAAATTTGCGCTTCATGCCTTCCAAACGGTTTCTGCTTTTTATCACATTGCATTGTATATTGTGTTTTTATTTCTTTAAAAGCATGTGTATATAACAAATATTTAATCAAAAAGTTATTTTATATAAAAAAAAACATCGTTGATATTTATCTAAGCCTTTTTCTCAACACTGTATGTCTGTCTAAATGAATAACTATATATGATGTCATTTTATTTTCAGGATAAGTTTATCATTTTTTTTTGTGTACATACCCTTACAAAAAAACATGTTTTTTTATGGCAATTTTCATTAAAAACCATTAAAACTAACTACACTCTATATTCCTAACCTGATCAAATACGCCACTCTTGTTGTCTTTAATTGATTTTAGTTCAAAGCGGGAGTAAATATTTTAGGTGCGCTTCACGCACCGCCCTTATAAATCCTTGGAAACACCACTTAATCAAAAATTAACAGACTTTTAAAGTGCCATTTAAAGAGGGTAGGATATGTTGATATAACTTTTTAGCTTCTCTATAATTCACTATGGCTGTCAGTACGTAATGCTAAGGGGGAAATGTGATTTTTTCAACTGCAATTAAAGATAGAAGGCTACAACTTAATGTTAACATTCCCATCATTATGGAGTATAATTAACTATTAAAAATTCATGGAGGTTGAATTGCTTTTCAGGACGTTTTTGGCTATTATTGTATCTTTTAAATTTCGGGTATAGTCCCTTTTGTGACATTGCCTCTTAAGGTGCATTTCGTCATATTTTCACAGTAGCTTTTCACCTATTTATAGCTCCTGCGGGGCCAATTGCCTAACCCTGCAGGGAAATCACCTGACCTAACTTAACCTAGAATAACCTTTTAAAAGCTACTATGAAAATACGACGAAATGCCCCTTAAGAGGCGTTGCCACAAAAGAGACTATACCCTATATTTCTAATAGATTTTTATATATGTAGATGAAAGGACAAGTAATTTTTTTGTGGATTATAATATTTAAAAAAATAAAATTTTTCGCTGATTCGAGCATCCAGTATGTAATTTACTTTGACTGTCATCACACAACATACAGGAAAAAGGATTTGTGACTTTTTCTACCTAAAATATACATTTATTTCAACAGATGCTCTTTAAATTTACTTGTATTCTTATTCATGATTTTTTGTGCTTTGCTACTTTAAAATGTTGTCATCCTTGTTGTCATACAATAAATAAATATTTAAAATCAGTTTTACATATTAGGTTAATTTTTGGTAAATTATTTCCAAAATGAGTGTTTTTATCTCCCCCCCCCAAAAAAAATTTTTTTAATGAGGTTATTCATCCTTCCTGCTGAGATTTTATAACATCCCCTTCCACCCATAAAAAAATGTTTTGTGGTGGGGGGGGGGGGGGGGGAGGTTAAATTATCTACTGTACTTTTTTTTCAAAGATGCTTTCTAGCTCCCTTCCCTTCGGTCATTGCAGGGTGGGGAGAAGGGATGGGGGAGAAGAGATGGGGGGGGGGGGGATGTGGGATATAAATGGGAAAAAGGGATGGGGGAAGGGATGGGGAAGAAGGGATAAGAACTAGAAGGCCCATAATCAAATAATCCCACCCCTTAAAACGCCCTTATTTAAAATTAGTATATATAATCAAAATTTACAAAATCTTCAAAATGCCCCCCCCTAGACAAAGTGCTTCGCACGCCACTGCCCCACCCTCCTCCGCAAGGAAATTTTAAGGCCTGTAGAATCGAAGAACACTAGTAAGAAAAATAAGCAAAGATTATACCGTTCTTAAGATTTAATAATGTGGTACACATGCGAAAATCAACATATATTAGCCTATATAGTGCTAATCAAAAACTACTTCCATTTGCTGTAAACTTTAGCTTCTAAAAACGCTAACTAAGTGATTTGTGTTTTGCTTTTTATAAACACTAGAGCAGCGTTGCGGAGTCGTTTGATTTTGGTGCGGCTCCGGCACCAGCAAAATATGGCGGCTCCACGGCTCCCGGCTCCGGCTCCGCAACACTGCACTAGAGTACTCTTGGGAAACTTAAGGGATAGGCTGGATAAGGGGATGTCAAGTCCGCCATAACCTTAGCAGTGTTGCGGAGCTGGAGCTGGAGCCGGAGCCGGGAGCCGTGGAGCCGCCATATTTTGATGGAGCCGGAGCCGTAATTTTCGTTAAAAAACGGCTCCGGCCCCGGACTAGATAGATAAAGAGATTTTTTATAAATTATAATTTGTTGACTCTGTTTTGTCATGTGCAAATGCCTCTATTAAGTTTTTTAAGTCCATTTTTACCAAAAATTAAACTTTTAAAACCTTCAAAAGTCAAAAATAGACGTGGGAAAAAAAATATGTCGAGTTTTTTCTTGATTTTAAGGTCGGAGCCGGAGCCGCACCAAAATCAAACGGCTCCGCAACGCTGCATTTTAGTATTAAAAAGAAATGTAAAAGTTGGGTTGGCGATTTTTCCAGAGGCTAATGCACTTGAAAGAGTTGATTTATCCCAGCTTTTACCAATAACGAAATTAATTCGGAAAAAATCACGAAACCTATACGTGTTTTTCAGCTGTCGTTGGGGGGCAACACATCGTAAAATTGACGACCTCTCCATTTGTCCCCTAAATATTTTTTTTGATTTTTTTCGCTTGTTGGTTATACCTTATTCCTGGATTTATCCTCCCCAAAAATAGATAGAAACCTTGCCTGGACCTTTAAGAAGGAGAACCATGTTGGTCCAGAAGTTATCAAAATCTTAAGCTACAGAAACACTCACAGACATCTTCATACTTTTATGATAATTGATAATCTTTTTATCAAAACATTTAAAATCTTCTAGGAATTTGCTGCTTTGCTTTAACAGTCTTATAGACATGCATATAGCATATTGGTAACTCATGCAATGTAACAAAATTACATTTACGTGTTACTTTTTTATGTTTTATCATATGAGAAATGTCGAAATTAAATATTAAGTTATTAGTAAAATTGTAGAAATGTAAAAATGTAAAAAAAATGTAGTTATTTTATCTACGATAGATAAATTGGATTTAACATTTAACAAGTACCGTATATCAAATATTTAAGTAAAAAAAATAGTGGCAGGCAAATTGAGAGTTCGATTTGAATTATTATTTTTGGGACAGATTGAATGTCTCAAATTTTACAAACTTTTTTAAAAATTTACAAAATTTTACAACAAAAAAAGGGAGATTTTAAAACCAAATATTGATTTAACTTAGTTTTTAAAGAAAACATATCAATATAATGTCAGTAACGACCACTTTCTATTAAAACCATAAAGTCGACATAAACCATTTGGGACATACCAACTGTTTTGGGAAGATTTTGTGATGTTTTATTGTATTGACACCTTGTATGGGTGGTTGCCGAATAGCTGGTGCCAAAACCCAACAATTATGTCCCTATACCAACCAAGAATATTTCTTGGGGTGCCGTCATGTCCGCAAGAAATAAATATACAAACAAGGACAATTAGGTTTATAGGTAAGCTAATTTATGAAAATTTAATAAACATTCCCAATGATGATACGGAAATTATCCCTTCCATAGATTATTTATCAAAATTATTGGTTGAAAAATTTGAACACAACTAGTTTTTAACGAATCAATATTACACAAGTATCTAAACTAAAGTTTCTGACACAGCGAATAAGATGAACGTAATTATAAAACTTTTGGCCCTAGTGTAATTTACAGTCCAATTTTTCCTACATACTGATACACCATATAGTAATAACAAGCTAAAACAGTTTAGATTTTATATAAGTCATCAAATAGAAAATCAAAATGAAAATAAGAAATAACCCTTTTTTATAATAAAACATAAATGTTGAAGGGAGGAAGGGATTTTAATATAGAGAATATCTTCTTTTATTTTTCGATTATGATATGATTATATCACTACCATTCTAAGCAAATTTATGTTTTGAAATATGACTGTGATAGCACAACTATTTGTGGCATAGAAACCAGGGACTCCAGGGATAGTGTATGTACTAGTAGGAATACAGGTTCAGTGATTGGGTACCAGCTGTTTCTCAAAAACCTTTTAATTTCTCCCTTTAATAATCGCCACCCCTCATGTAAAAAGTTCTATTACTGGAAATTATCAGGGATCTTAAGGGATAAGACAATGAAAGACAAATTAATTTACATTCTCAATAGCGATAAACAAAATTATCCCTTATATTGTTGGTTAAAAAGTTTAGACATTACTAGTTATTGAGCTAACAAATCATATTTTGTCAAAAGTACCCAACGTTTTTAGTCAATAAATAAAGTTATGGAACTTTGGTTACCACTTTTATGTTCCCCCTATCCCTGGGTATTTTTTTACCACGGATATTGGGATGGTGAATCTAACAATTTAAGTCATAAGATACTTTTATAGATAGTGTAAAAATATTTCATCTTTTCAACATCGTACTTTATTTGATAGCAAAGCTACTATGTTATTAACTTTTTCTGTCTTTCAGTCCGTAAGTCCGAAACACTATGGAAAACAGTTGATTTCCTAGGATGGTATTCAAGATAAAACTATGTCGTGCATCCAGTGTGTAATTAACTTTGTTTGTCGGTCTCTCGTTCATGCTACAAAATAGTATTGTTAAATCGCGTTTAAAATGTTTATTTTGTGCATCGCTGATTATGGATGTTGTCATCCTTGTTCATCTATATCTGCGAAGATGATTAAAGTCCCTCCACAGATTATGACGTCATACGATAAAATAACCAATGAGAGGCCAGAATAGATTTTACCATTGGTCAATTACAGTGTATACTGGCCTCTCCTTGGCTACTCTACCGTATGGCGTCATAATCTGTGGAGGGACTTTAATCATCTTCTACATCTGCTAAAGCTATTTCAAATTCAAATATTTATTGGGAAAAAAACAACATATACATTTAATATTCAACATTTATAAATGATAATTACATTACATTAAGAATTTATTAATAAGCTATTTTTTAAAAAACAATGAATACTATAGGTTTAACACAATATAATAGAAGTATCCAAGGACTGAAAAACGCCTGGGGGCGGTGTATTTGTATTTGTACAAAAATTAAATCCTTTTCATCTTAGAATAATAGTAATCCATTGATTTATTTAAATTCTGGTAAATAAACCTATCAATTTATTCCTGCATGTTTGTTAATAGTTTACATTATTGGCATTTTGCATTTTTCATGAATTATTTGCTTTGACTAATGATCACAGAAAACTTCAGATATGGAGTAAGGTAGACTATCGATGAGTTGAAAAAGGTACTTGAAATCTTTTTAAAATCATATGATTTTTTACGCAAATGAAAAAAAATTCTAAATATTTCCTTCTTTTTGCTTATTTCTTTCTCGTTAAGACAGAGAGGAAGACTATAAATTATTATGGTTCCTTAAAAATGATTATACAGAGACATATTTTCTAAATCAGCCAATAAGTGGTGGAAAGATATAGACATGTCATTGTTTGAAACATTGTACAGATTTGGGTACGTAGGTTTGCATAATAAGTCAGCTATAAATTTTCTTAGGACAAAGCTCTTCTTGGTTAAATTATTTCGTGCAAAAATTTCTTCCCTCGTTTAATGTGAAGCATATAACGAAACATGTAATAAGTTAATTATGAATAGTTGAATTTCTGGGAAAAAGATAGCTTTCTAAAAATTATATCGTTGAAAAATATTGTCGCGCTTTTACTTTAATGGATCATAATCATGTTTTCGCATTTGCTGGCTTGAAACTTTGGGTAATTGATCTAAAGCTTGATCTGTTGATTCAAACGAGCAGCGTCCAAACTTTTCAAACTATTATTTTATCGAGAGAAGGGGTATATTCAGGATATACTTATCTTTTATTGTACTAAAAATTCTTTGTTTTGCTAGGCTTACATAGACCTGGTCAGTCACATATATTTTTTTAGATGTTGTTTGCATTCTATTTGATGTAGTCTATGTAAATAATAAACAGTATGATAGGAATTTCTAAGGAATATTTAACTTAATGATTTTATGTAAGGTTTGCTTTTTGCATTTTTTCGTATTTTTAAAATCGAAGCCTTTCTAAAATTATGGTCTGTCTATCAGTAAAGGATAGCTATTACCGTCAATGTTATCTTATCGTTTGTTTGAAACTTTTATAAAAATGTAATGAGAAAAGACACAACTTGTAAGAGAAAAGACAGAGCTTGTACTGAAAAAACCCAACTTGTTAAAAAATATACCAATTGTAAAAGAAAAGACAGAGCTTTTAGTGAGAAAAGACACAGATCGTAGGACATTAAAAAGAAGATGCTTTGTGGCCTAAAAAATCGTGACAAATCCCAAGTAAATACCAATTGTCACTTAGAGCATTACCGACACAGATCAACGGACAAAAAAATCTATGAGCGTCAAGCCAGACAGGCAGACAAAAGGAATTTTAGAATAGCTTCGAGTAATAAACAAAGAAATGCTATAAACGCATCCATCTAGCAAATACATATAATAATGAAAATAGACGGCGTCTGTGTAAAAAGGAAATGTTATTTGTAGTAGCGAAGCTCTTTATATGTTGTTCACTAGCGGCTTCGCCCCTAGCCTCTAGGGGCTTTGTCCCAAGAGGTGATCAAAAAAAATTTAGGTGAAATTCATAAAAAAAGGACCAAGGAAATCTTCTACAAAAAAAAAATAACCAAGGATATCTACTACAAAAAAAAAAACAAGGATATCACCTACAAAAAAATGGGGGGGGGGGGTGTTTTTGTTTTTGTGGGGTTGGGGGTGTCCCACCCCACAAGAAAATAGCCTAAAACCACTACAGGAGCAGTAGGTATAATCCCTGAAGAGTAGAATCCGATCGGTTCAGTGGTGACCGAGATCTTAAGCTTCAGACGGACGGACGGACAGACAGACAGAAATCAAGCTACTTTGTATTATAGATGGCTATTTGATTTCTAGAATATTCTTAAACGATTGGGTATAACTATAATGCACAGAAACCCTTTTTTCTAAACAGCAGCTAGTTTAAGAATACAACAACATCTAAATGTTTGTTTTGCTCAGGAAGAGAGGGGACATTGGGCTGTTTTTAACACTAGTCCCCAACGTTTTCTTTTTCGTTTGCCTAAAAACTTTGGAGACTTATACTAAATTTTAATTGGTTGATTCATTATTTTGAGTGTCCAAACATTATAACCCCTAATTGTAATCTATAGAAGCCCGGTAATTTTGTGTATCATTATTGGGGATGTAAATCAATTTATCGGAATTGTCTCATACCTTTATATCATTGGTTTTGCTGCTTTTAATTGATATTTTTGCCTTAAATGTTCAACTGTCGAACTGCTATTTTCATTGATTGATTGATTGATTAGCAATAGTTTCTTAGGGTTTTGACCTAAGTAGTCATGGGGTATATTGAGACACTTTTGTATAGCCACAATGACTATCACTGCAAGCACATTATGACTTGACCCGCTATCTCATGAGAGCTACTCATTATTACCTCACCCTTGCCGAGTATAACAGGTGTCTCAAATTAAGTCACCGTAATGAATAACGCTCTTCGCATAGAAGCTTGGGATAAGGGTAGTACTGATATTATGTACGTGACTATTGAGTATCCAAACTTACTCAATACTTCTTACACAACCAGGGGAAGTTGCGTGAATCTATTCAACTGAGAAATTCAAGTTGCCACATGGGGACTAGATTCGAACTCTCATCATCGTAACTCAGTGCGTTACCACTGAGCTACGACGCCCCTTTTGAGCTACGACGCCCCTTTTTTCATTATTGTGTTTACTGTTATTGATTCGCTACTTATGTAGTTTAACATTCTTGATATCAAATAATTCACACTGTATGAAAATTGACATGAAAATTCCACCTATTTTCATACTCAAACTGCAAGGAATAATTTTAGGCAAATGCATCATTTTTAAGATATAGGGATAAAGATAATGAAAAACAAATATAGTCTTATTTTTGGTATAGCGTTTTATACAGAGCAAAAGACTCTAAAAGTTAAATAGCCTAAAACCATACCGCTACCTATATGTAGGTATTCTGGTTTTGTTTCGGAACGCATGCCTTGCCGTTCACGAAATCTTAATCTCAAGCCCTCCGAATGACCAACATGTGAATGTTTACGAATGTGTATTTATTACCATGAAAACAGTGAATCTAAAACAAAAATATAAAAATTAATTACATTATATTAATGGTTTATTATTTTTGTAGATCGAGGTTGCGTGATTTCAATTTAATTAAAAATATAAAATTTCTAAAAAACTTTAAATTGGCACGAAACATATTAAATAGCATCAGAAATTGATAATTTTAGATTCAAATGATCAATAAAATTAAGGAAAATATTCGTATGTCAAAAGTTAGCAGTTAAATGGTCTATTTGTTGAAAAATTAATGTTTTAAATTTCTTCGTAAAAATATACCATACTACGCTTATTATTAAGAATTAAAGATAAATTCTTACCACATTATGATGTCAAACTAAGCAGAAGGCTTATTTGAGATATTCCACACATCAGAGCACATGTATATTCAAGCAATACATTATTTTCAATCACGTAGCTCTTCACGTGGGACTAATCAAAGGATAAGTGCGCGTTTCTTTTGTCCGTTTACAAGCCACGCGCCGCGCGGAGATAGTTAGGAATGCCGCGTAACACACTCATTCTCTAGGAAATTTGGTGTAAGGAAACAGGGATTAATGGGTTTGAACTTGCCAGGGAATACAAGAAAAACATACCGAAACACACCCGTCTATTCACTGGGAATCGAACACAATACCTCATCTTTGCAATATGCGTGCAGACAGTGTCCACAAAATCACATTCTCACAACACATAAACCACAAGAGTTTAAAATGTTATGGCCATAAGGCCTAAAATTAATTATGGTAACTCGCGAATACCACAATAACTCAAACCGAGTCCACTACCACATAAGGATAGGAATAAGGAATGGGAAAAGCATTCAACATTCATGAAATGCACATTTACCACTCACACATCTCATTATATCATGGCCTCATAATCTCAATTAAAATTAGAATTACAGACCATGTAATTGCAAATACATGAATTAATAATCAATAGTACCTAAACTTTGATTAGGTACCTACATAATAAAATAGGTAAATGATTTTTATACTAAAAATCGCATCGATAATTAAATAATCAACTCAAACTTTTTTCATCAAAAGAAAGAAAGATTAAATAATGACATTTTTTCTACTAAATCTTTTTGCTAGAAAAGAAAAGTAAAATTTCATAAAAAACTTCTCAATAATTAGCATTGTTTCCAGCGGAAAAATACTCGGGCTTACATCTAAACATTTTTAAGATAAAATAGGTAAGATCCTTAAATCTAACATGTTTTAATAAAATAGATACTTAAATCTAAATAAATATGACCGTACAAATCATCAAACATCGGAAAATTAAAATTTCATAATTTTAAATCTTCGTGAATCAAAATTGCGTAAAATAAAATTGCAATTGAAATATGCAAATTAAATTACCAAAATAAAACAAAAGCTCAATATAAGAAAAGAACTTCTCTAGGTACATCGGTTAAAAGGTAAATAGTAATAATTTTAATATGCATGTAATATTAAATTATTTATGTGATTGTAATAAATCTTAAAGAAATATTTAAATGATGTAAAAATCTCATTTTGTTAACTTCTTATTGTGTGTGCGAATGGGGCGTTTGTCCATATTTAGGTATGGAGACCGCTCTTCTATGAGTACTACTAAATCCTAATTTTAATGCAATACACATAGACATCCTCATCGTCGGTTCGCTTGTTTAGAATGCTTAACCCTCTATTCCCACAAGTATAATACGAATTTGGTTGAGCTGGTGGAAGCTCAACAAAAGACCCACGCGAAGTATTATGTTGCTTTAACCTAAGAATAAATGGTTGGTTTTGATATTCGATCAGAATCATATAAGTATATTAAGTATTAAGGAAGGAAAACGTTTTTATAAAGTGTATTTATATCACAAGTGCATAAGTTAAGTATGGAAATATTTACAGGATAAGTGTTAAAATTATAAGTAGAGTAGGACAGAAATATGCCCTAAGTCCCAAGCAGTGAATTGTGCTAAGTGTTAGAGTTCTAACATAAGGCCTGAGCTCAATTCATGCTAAGTACTAAGGGGCCTAAATTTAAACTACAATGCATGCCAAACAACTAAGTCATTACCTTTTAAAGCCAGAAAGAGAAGTTGATGGTAGGAGAGTTAGTAAATAACTGAATAAATTCAAGAGGTACATGCTATAACATTAGCTCTGGACCAGGATTTTAGTGTTTGTCTGTGCAATTAAATATCTGTGTGTTAATATGTGACGTAAATCAGGCATGGTTGTAGGCATACATATATGTACTGGTTGTTTATATGATTACATTAACTATAAACATAATATCTTTAATAAACATATACTATTAGCAAATCACATACAGATTACCATGAATAGGCTGTCGTTACCCGTATATGGTGTCATATAGGTAGAGACAGGCCTATGAATGCATAAATTGATACAAATAATGCCTTGGGCCTAGCTAAAGTAATTGTGTCTTGCCCCTGAGTGCTACTAGTTAATTGCAGGGCACGTGTCAATCAAAGGTTCATAATATGATCTATAAAGTGTTGATTTTATATCAAGCATAGATAGATAGTTGTGGATGCGAAGCATTTCTGTAAAAGTCTCATATGTACGTTCAAAGAATTTGAAAATTGAGGATCGCATCTCCAATGGGGGTAAGTTGTTAAAAAAGAAAAAAGAGAAAAAGAAAAAGTTTAGTAGTCCCAGTATATAGGCATATATAATAAACTATAATGTATTCCAAGCTAAGTTAAATACGCTTTCCATTAAGAAAGTATGCGTTGCGTATTTTCATAGCTGGGTATACAAGATGATAAACCTCCCAAATAGAATACATTCTTTTCTTGAGGGGTTTAGTTTTATCTAACATTGTCACATCAATAAATGTTTTTGTGTTGGTTGTTCTGGATAGTTCAGCTTCTTCTGATGATGAACTAGGTGGTGAAGTGCTCTCGTTCGAAGTGTAGGTTGAGGTTGGGGGTGAGGTAGATATGTAGCCAAGGGCGTCCACTTGTGCTACCTCGTTTCCATTCTCGTCCAAGGTGATTGAGTGATTTTCCAGGTCATAGTAGAGTTGGTTGAGGTCATTGGTAGAGAGGGACAGTGTGCTGCTGGAGCTAGTGTCACTATCGGTCTCCACTCTACTATCTTCTCTGGTAGTCAGGGCTGTATTTAACAAGAAATTCCTGATGGTGATGGACAGGTTCTCTGAGAATCCATCGTACTCTGGTGTGGTGATGATGTTGTTGTTCTCGTCTATAGTGTCAAGGTGTTGACAGGAACACAACCGCAATCCGTCCAAGGTAGGGTGGTGGTAGGGCTCCAATACTCCATGATCATCTAGGTTATCTCCAGGCTGGTCCATGGTAGATCCTAAAAAGAGTTAGTGCGCGTGCTCCATCCGGTTCCTTGGGGTATCCTGGCTATGGTAATCTAAACAAAAGAAGTTTTAATATTTTTTTTATTAATCCTTTCATCCCTGGGATATTCTAGAAATTCTTTCGTTACAGATAGACCTATAATGGATTGGTTAGTTATTTCTATTTCTGTTAAATATAACTGTTTCCTGAATATAAACAATATTTTATATAAAATGTATAAGTACAATTAGTATTTACATATCGTATTATTTTCTTTGATTACATTACTCGTATGTATGTAAAAATATAAGATTTTACTAACAATAGTTGGTAACCCTTTGTTTGTATATTTTGTATATGTACATATGGTTTATACCATTGTTGGCATTAGCTATATTTATGTTATTTTTAACATGAATAAATTTTAATCATTTTAAAGACTAATATCTTACATTACGTCGCTATCAAGTGTACCTTTTAGACTTAATATCTACAAAATATATCGTTCGACGTCCGTAGTTAAATTTTACGTAACAATAAGTTGTCAACCCTTTGTTTATGTTTGGGCGGTCAAAAGTGATAGGGGTTGGATTTGAGCGAGGTTATAAAAAGCTGGCGGCCCAGTAATTATGCTCATTTATATAATAATTGTCTTTGCGAGCGGAGCTTGCGTTCGAGTGTTTAATTTTACCGCTAAATTCCAAGAGAGTTTATATAAAAGTGATAAAATATAGTAACCCGTTTGTTTTATATGAATGTTTTTATGTTATAGATTGTTAATATGCCCATTATTGCATTCGTTAGCCGCTATTTAAGACTCAAGAATCTTATTTTCTTCGTCGATAAGGCCTTTATCACTGTATTTTTAAACGAAAGTGGGTTAGAAGCAATATGGGTACATCTTCGATATATGACAATTTTGTTTTATATAATATTTGTAGTTTTGATAGGACATATCTGAGTCATCAGGTAAATTGACGTGCCTTGTTTTGTTTACGTTTTCCGTCTGCAAAAGTTAAATTCGTTCATCGTAAACAAAACTTATATTGACACAGATATGTTCCATCATTCTATTCGTTTTAACTTTTGATTACAGCGTTCCCTTTTTATAATCAAAACTTATTGAGTCCTGATTCAAATCTTCTAAAACAATTTTACTATAGGTTTTTAAAATAAGATTTTCTTTTTACTTAATTCAATTATAATGACGCTAATTGATAGGTTATTTACATTACGAGTAACTCAACCATATAAAAAAAATGATCGCTTACAAAAATTATATTTAGCTAGCTTTATCGAAAGTGTTTTTAAAACATCATTGAAGATATTCAGATTTAGCTAGTATATAAGCTTTTTTTTTTGCTTAATACATCATAATGAATATGTTTTTGATAGCTCAGCGACAGCTATTTTTTTTGCATTGAATCATGTAAAATTAATTACATACTCTTTAACTTAATTGAATCTAATAAAACAAAGTTTTAATGTTTGAATAGCTTAACGATAGCTATTTTTAAGCGTTGAATCATGTAAGATTAATTACATATTCTTTAACTTAAAGAATTTTACTTTTAGATGATAAATCAAAGTTTAATGGTTAGGAGGTTCAACCATAGTTGCTTAAAATAAAAAAAAACATTCGTGTGTACAGTCTTTTTCATAAAATTAACTTTACTATATTGCCTTTCAGAATCACTAGTCCTCTATTTTAAATTTACATTCGCTCATAATGTATGTGCCTGACAGCCTGGACGCGCATCAGAATATTAAGGAAAGATTCGAGGAATCAATGAGGGCGGCTGCGGCCACTCTTGCCAATTCCTCGTTTCTTGAAAACTCCTTAGACGACTCGAGTTCAGTGTACAGCGACCAGTCTGGGATGCCAAGCCTTGCTGATGTCGATGACTATGGGAGTACAAGTACTGTAGAGTCCGAAAGGGATCAAGGGGAGATGTTTGGCAACGAGCATCTCTCACTGATGCTTAGTAGAACGATACAAATCATCTGGTCTCTCCTAAATTCGGTTATGCAGAACTCCTGCGGTGACATTGGTGACGATGTTGCCGGAGGTGATTCTGGGTCTGCCGAGTCGAGGAGAGACCAGAAGACGAGTCTGGACACATTCAACATGGATGGCTTAATTGACATGTTGTTGGGTTTAGGCTTGTTTTCATGTGCTCTCATAGTGGTCTTCTTCGGTGCTGTAGGGCTTGAGACTCTAACACGTATTGACAACACCTCAGACAGGTCGCTGGCTCGCTGGATAAGAGATGTATGTACGCGCCTCCGAAACATAGGCGTCAGGACCATTGAGCTTCTTCACTGCAGTAACAGGACCAACAGGACTAGATCTGGGGCTATGTCGCCAACTGCGGAGCCGTCGGACACCATGTATGAAGCCGCGTCCTCTGAGATTGATGATATTCTGTCGGATACACAGGTGAGTTTTCTTCTGTTGTATATTTCTTTTTTTGTTTTGTATAATTTTTTTTCTAGCCACCCGTTTCGTCTAATAAAGCATCATGTTGTTGCAGGGTTGTTCTGTCCTATTCTCACTTCCTCAACGTTGACTTTCGGCTCTTCCATATATATCGCTCACCGTTTGTCGTCGTTTTATGTCGCCAGAGAAATCCGCTCGGTTACCGCAATTAAGTTGAGATACCAGTTAGCATTTACTAAAATCTTAAGTAGCAACCTAATATTATTTTCCTCTGGGAAGGTTAAGAGTTTGCTCGTGCCGTACGTTTCTCATTGGGGGTTTAAATGTTAGATCAAGACTTTAATGTTTTCCTTTTGTTTTAGGCTCCCTCTGCTAGTCCATCGACTCCAGCAGAAGTAAGGTCCAGAATTGGCCTGTTTGCCGTACACTGTCTGTCTGCCACTGAGGATCGGGTTACTGGAAGAAATGTGCCTGCGGGCGTGGAAACCTCGACGAGAAGTCCTGGCTTCCGTCCGTTGATCGTTGATCAAACAGAGCGTTTACATGTAAGTATCCATGCTTTAGTTTTCTATTAATTTTCAGAAAGAGGCTGTATATTTGTACACGTATCTAGAGGTATTTGCAACTAAAATTCTTTTATTGGTAGAATATTAATCTTAAAATGTATGGTTGCATAAGCATTTTTGAACCGATCTAAGATTTTAATTCTAGTATAAAGTGGGTTGAATTGCTACCTAATCATATAGCTTTACAGGATTTTAGGCATTCTCATTTCCTGATTTTCCTAGATTCTTTTGTTGGCATTGCGATTAAACTAATAAGATTTATTATATTTTAGGCGACCAACTCAGTCAATCTGGAAGAACACTATACAAACATGCTAAGGTTTAGCCCACCCAGTTCTGGAGGGTCTGCAGAAGGATCCAGCTATAGTTCATCCCTATGCTTGAGTCGAATTGATTCCCCATCTGCAGCGGACCTTTCAGCGGTAAGTTTGCTACATTCGTTTAATATTATTAGTCGCCAAAACTACGTGACTTGAGGTAAAGAATTTGGTGACTTTAGCTATGCGTATATACAATAAGTTATTTTAATCATGGTGCTATTCCCGTTCCATTGGTTAGCACCATGACTTTAGCGGAGTTAATAAAAATTTTCTAAAAGTATCAAGGCTGCTCAATAATCTATATGGGTAAGCATTATTATATTTCTACCTGATTACTTGTTAAGATTTTCTATTTTAACTAATATTTACTTCCCTATTTTAGGAAGCGGAAAATACCCTTCCTCTGGTGAACGTGTTCGAGATCGATATACCATCCAGCCAGTTCGGTTCCATGGGTAGTGAGATTCGGTTCCCATTGCCAGAGAGAATGGTTGGAGGTTTAGAGCGGCTGCGTCTTACAGTCGAGACTCCCACCCCATCTCTTCCACCAGAGACTGCCTCAGAGACTGCTAGCCTGACCTCAGTTGCGCGTTCGTCGGATAACAGCAGGGAGGAGTCCGATGCTGAAGGTGTCCCTCGGCGACGGGGTTCTGCCGGCCCTAAGCGTACGCGTTGAAGTGGCGAATGTTAGCTTGGTCATAGACATTGTAAATTTTATTAGACAAAGACTGCTCAGACACGTGTGACAAAATTCTTAATCTATGTAACTAGTCAAAATAGTGATTACTATTCAGTAAAATATTAGACGTTATGACTTTCATACTGTACAAGACCAAATAATTTACACCATTGTTATTTTGTTATATCATTACATGTTAGCTTGTAAGGAACTTAGTATGTAAGGAAATAATGGTATAAGGTTGTATTTTCTTTTCCCCTAATTTAAAACTTCGTGTAATCTCAATTACTTTCGTCATAGTTGAACTAAATTTCTTTTCTCAATATTATATTAACAATTTCAATTTTCAGCCTTATATCACAATTTATTCATTCTTATTAGCTTTTAAGGGTTATGTATATAGATATTTAATCGAGCTTGCGCCTCAGTACCTTTTCTCTAAATTTCATTTATA
The DNA here is from genome assembly GCF_053477335.1 of Acartia tonsa. Lineage (NCBI taxonomy): Eukaryota > Metazoa > Arthropoda > Copepoda > Calanoida > Acartiidae > Acartia > Acartia tonsa. The sequence goes on along the minus strand of NC_137264.1, from coordinate 42,524,745 downwards.
TCCATCCCTGTGCATTAATCGTGAATTTTAATTGTGCTGTGATATATATAGAGGACCTGTAAATAGCGTATATTTTTTGTAACCAATATCTAAGTAGACTGAAGGACTGACGTTAGACAAAGCTATTCAAATATGCTTATTCAAGTACTTATAAGAGAGATATGTAAAGACTGTTTGTAAATTTTAATATTTGAGCAATTAGAGTAGTTTCATTGATCGGGTAATTTTATTAAGGAAGATTATTTAACTTATTAAGTTTTAGAATATATATCATTCCTCTTCAAAACTATAGAACTTTACATCCCTTTAATTCTTACTACAATAGCCGTAAAACTTAAGTTTCGGGGTAAAATTTTCTTAGGCCTGTCATTAAAGTTAAATCTAAATTTTTATTTCCACCAAATAGAATTTTCCTGATTCAAGTAGAGTCGTTGATAGGCTGTGTGCCTATATATATATATAAGTTTTTGCATTTATTGCTCAACTATTTTTAATGATCTCGGAATTTTTCTTATGTGCCAGTATACAGCTTAAGTCCAAAAAAAAATATTAACTAAATTTGTTAAAACTTGTCAGAAATCTTTCTTATTATCACAATTTTGTTTTCCAAAGATTTTGGTAAATGAAAGTTTATATTCTGTTTTCGAAATTGTCTTAACTTTATAATTTTCACCAAAGAGAAATATTTATCAAATTTTTATACCTTTTTCTAAAGATTATCCACTTTTGTTAAAATAAATATAGAGATTTTTAAGTAACATACATGTTTTGTTAATTACTGGTTTAACATATGTTGTGTAATTTTACGTAGCTACTCTATAAGCGTTACTTGTTTGTTTGTCACGTTAGTAGTGATAATAATTAAATTGTTACCTTTATGAAGCGTTTAACCTAGTTTTAAAATTCGCTTATTTTATAACGATTAAATGAGTAATAACATTACCTACTATGTTCTTTTGGTATCATAGTTACTATATATGTGGTTTATTTTCTTACCGTTTCTACCATTACCCTTTTAGATAACTCATATAATAATAACGTGGAGATTTTTATAAGAACGTGTAAGAATATAAGTACAATATTGTATAGGTAAGTACGAGAGTATTATATTTTCCGTTTGGCAAAGTCTTTTATATCATTGGGAATGTTCGTAAGTCTTTCCATCTGGATGCATTAGAAGTTAAGTCATAGGAATCATGTTAACTTGTATATTTATCTAACTATTCTGTTTGAGTTTCTAGGTCGATAACTAGCGGTAGTCGCGGCGGGGTGACCTCTCCTGCCGTAGATTACCGTTAGGTTATGATGATGTGCATCTGGTCGTTGAGGGACAAGCGTTCTACCGCGTATACGCAAACTCCTCTGAAATACTCTTAATATTCTTTTCAAGAGTCTGACTAGGAATGTAGTGATCCTGTCTAATATTATGACCATGATAATTGTTATTGACACGTATATAGCTATTTCTTCTATATGAGCGAAGATAGTTCTAATGGTCAATGGTTCTTTAGGTTTTGGTGGGCACAGTGCTTCTGACGCAAATGGTAAAGTTCGTGCCGTGGTCTGTCGGTCATATCCTAATGCGAACTGTGCGATCGTATCTCCCAATGTGAGATTATATGATCCTCCTGTTATAATAAAAGGAGTGGATGTAATAGTTATTGATGCATTCTCTAAACTGCGATTAGTATTCTCGCTCAAGCTAGTAAAGACAATTCCATCTTGCACATGAGCGTAGGGATAAGTCTGTTTTGCCAAAGGGCAGTGCTTGGTTATCAATGTTTCATTAACGCTAAGTAGTCCCTTAAGGCACTGGTCAGCTTCAACCGGTAGATAAGCGTTATAGTAAGATTGTCTGTAAACTCTTTTGGTTTTATCCAAGTAATAAATGGAATCGATATAGCACTCATCAAAAGGAATTGGTGCATATCTGTAGATTTTTATTGGCTCAGAACTTAATTCCATGGATAGGATAGTGGTGAATGATGTGGTACCACCACTTAAACGACTTTGGACTTCCAATCCAAGATTATGAGTATAGTCCAAGTTAAGTTCTTGCCTTACAAAAGTTTTAATAGAGTCTGTGATGTCTGTCTTTGCAAGATCTTGAATTAGAGTAAGTCTGAAGTTCAAGTCTGCTTTAAGATCTTCTAAGTTCGTGATGGCTAAGTTGCTCAAGCTATCAACATAAGAGTATTCTGCTGTTTGCACAAAGTTAGCTGCTTTGGCATGAAGGATTATACCACTTACAATTTGTGGTACTATCTCCGCAAGCAATAACTGTGTAAAGTCAAACTTATCATGATCTAGCTTATAAGAAAGTTTATTTACGTTATTAGTCACTTCAATGCGGTTAGAACTTATTAAAGGAGTTACTGTTTCAATAGCTTCCTTGATTTTGCGGATAAGTTTTATTACTTCATTAAGCAAGTCCTTAATCTTTTTGGTATATAACTTGCCTATAAGTTTAGTTTGTGCTGAAGTGAATGTGCGTCCATCGTAGCTAATGTCTAATTGAGTCTTCAGGCCATCATAGATTGCTATTTCAGGCGCTGTATTGTCTACAGATATATCAACTTGAATGGATCGAATTGCTACAGCCGTGTAGCCTATATATTCTCCACTTTGATAGTGAGTGGGTATCAAGTCTGTCATTGTGTCTGCTGTTGTACTATAGTAGTACGTACTTAGTATTATTAATATTATCTTAGAATACATTGTTAAACAGTTAAGTTTATTTAATAGATGCTTATATCCACAATCAAAAGTTACTTTTCTGACTGGTACACTTACACTAATAGTTAAGGTCTTCACTGCTTGGAGTTCTATGATAAACTAACTTATTTTTCCAAAATCTATTTATTATCCCACTTTCGCTACTGTTAGATCCTGAGTGGGCGTTTCCGGTTTCTAACTATAATTAAAGTTTTTGACATATTTTTTTTGTATGTAGATTGGTTATAAGCTTAATAACTAATCAAGTTCATCTCAATTCAAGGCATATATATATAGGTTGTCTAATAATATTATTTTTTTTTTATGCTTGTGTGATTTACATAGTTTGTATTAGATATTTTAACTTTTAACTCAATTTTGTATATATTGGGTTACGCAGTGACATGCGTATATTTGTACAGTTTGTATTACACGTTTGACTCTGTTTAGATTATACAGATTCAAAACTTATACATATACAATTTTCCTTTTATATATTTTTTGTGTATAAATATTTTTGAAGGGATCGACTTATTTAGTCGACATGTATTGTATATGGTTGGTCTCCCCCTGTCAAGAGAGAAGACGTAAATTTTACCACTGGATATATAACCTTGAGTGGGAAAATTCTACATAAATTATGATATCTCTGTTATCAGATTAGAATAACATACTATTATATTGTTCCCGAGTTTACAGGGTAAACGGAAATGCAAGTGATTGTTATTGGATTTGATTTATATCTCTCGAAATCTGATATTATAATTTATGTTTAATGTTTTATAGATATGAATTCTGTACGTGGGCAGAATTATAGGCTTTGTATTAATTAAATTTGCATTTTGTTATAATGATAGTCATTCTGCTGCTTATTTGTGCATAAAGGGATGACTGTGCACATATTTTTAGTCGCAGATTTTGCTTTGGCCAAACTTATAAGCGGAAGCGTCTCGTTTAGTTAATTATCTTTTAGTCCATGACTTTATTGTAAGACTTTATAATTACTCTTTTGTATTCTCTATGAAAGTGTCAAAATATTTAGCCAATTGGTTTGAAACTCTTTGATTTTGAAAGGGTATTTAACTTGTCTGTATTTATATCAGATCTCCTTTCAACCATGTTTATTTTGAAAACTTGCAATTTATTAATACTGTGAGAGGATATGTGTGATATTAGGATTGGTCTCACGTGGAAAGTATTTAGTTAATTCCATGAATTTTCTGTAAGTTTGCCTTTATATATTTTTTTTTTTTTTTTTATGTGATTTTTAGTTGTAATCTTATCTTTAATTAGCAATTAAAACAGGTTTTAGCATCTTTTAAAATAGATATAGGGGAGTTTTATTATTTAAACTTTTAAATATCCCTGTTTTATCAAAAATTGCGTACAGCATATAATATTGCGTAAGGAAAGAAGAGCAATAGTGTTCCCTTCTTATAGTATGAGCTATAATTAGTTCATATGGTTTATAACTTAAATATTTTATGGCATCATTATTAGTTGTGTTGTTGTTATAGCAGTTCAAATCTAATTTGGTTAGAACTGTAATATACCTGTTAATCATTTGTTGACAAGATGCATTGGTATTTGGGTTATATTATAGTTCTGAAGTTTAAAGTTTTAAAGAAGTCTGAGTACAATATGCAAGAAAGAAAACTTAATCTTGTTTTGATTGAAATTTTCTTTGAGGGTAGGCAATGGTTTTTGCTTAATTACTAGATTTTTAAATAAAATCATTGATGGGTGAAATTGTGGCATATCACAATGTATACTGTTGCTGTGTTCTTAAATAAGAGCATTAAAGATATAGTTTTGTTCGTACAGATCCTAATCGATAGTTTTTGTCTGTATCACAATTATATACAAATTAGATGCACTTTTGCCGCAGCATGGTTTTGGGTACATGTTTCAGGCATTATTAAAGGCTGATGGGTTAAGTATCCGAGATGTGTTTCTTAGACTTAATGTTAACTGCAAGGTTACTTGGGAATTATAATTCATAGGGTTTTCGAGATAATCAAAATTTAAATTCAAGCGATTCAATACTGTTTTCCCTTGCTTGCAAATGCAACGATAAGCTTGGTATCTTATCACCAGGAGTGATATAGTATTGTATGCTTAGATAAAGATTAGATCAGGTGGTAAAAGTGGTCTGTGAGTTCTAATAATGCAGTTTATAATAAGACTATTACATAAAAGCTAGAGGTGGTACTAGCTTTATTTGACAGGGTTATTTTACATGTCAATGTGCTAGTTAATTCTACCAAAATTGGTCCAATTGCCAAACTTTTCATAGTGTCCTCTAAGTTTCACCGTTGTGCTAGGATTGAGACAAAAGTTCATCCAACCCGAAAGTATAAGTGAGATCGAATGTGCTATTGGTTCATTTATGCCTATTGTTGTGAATATGCGCATAAAAAGTTTTTTTTTTTTTGTAAAATCTGTAAGTCCATATATCTTTTGAAAACTGCTATGCTTGTTTTCAATTTATACTGCGATAGACATGTAAACCTAGAACCAAGGAAAAGTTACAACTTTTCAAGGTAAGTGAAATTTTCTCAAACTAAATTTTCTATCTTTTATGTGCGTATTCTCCACAACTTTCTTCAGAATATTCAAAATGTATGTTCAGTAATTCTGACTTCGTTTTTAGATAGTTCAATCAATTTAATGATACTCCCTAAGTATACTGGGCTCCTGGGGTGGAGTGTACTATCTAGGTCATGTCCTTAATATATATATTTTTGTTTTACAATTTTGTCTTGTCTGTCTCAGGGTGAGTTTTAGTGTAAAGTTTGCTTCACAAGTAATGATAGTCTTTAGACAAAGTCCCAGTGGTATTTTGGCACTGTTGATTGTTCAGGACCTTTTCTTTTGTCTACATGTGAATGTATGAAGATTTTAGAGTTATGCCATAAAACATTAGCTATATTACTATTCAAGTTTCTCTCTCTTTTTTTTTGAAATAGTAGTGTGTGAAATTTTCAATCTTGACCATACACCTTAACCTAATTTCTACATCATCATCTATGTGTTCAATGAATTTACTGTATTCAGTAGTAGATGAGACTGGAGTTTTTATTTAGCATTAAAATGATAATCAGATTAAGATCACTCATGATATGTGAGTGCCCTGTTTGATAGCTGTATGAATTAAAGTGTATCTGTCAGCTTAATAAGTTAATCAATGTAATAATTGATTTTGTGTTTCAGATTGGTATAAGAGTATTATTGGGTTGGCTACTAGTAATTAGAGTGATCTAATTAATAGCTGGCGTGTTTCGTGCTATGGCAAGTTGATCCAATTCGTCATCAGATTCGTCTACTTCTGGTAGCATAGGTAGTCCATATATGAATGATCCTGAGAAGTCAAAATCAACGACTACCTCTCTGACAATAGATTGGTCGCTGGACTCTATGTAACCAGTGATAACTGTGTTGGTGATAGTGTGATCGGAGTTGTTGATTATTAAAGCTCTGCCACTGAGTTGTCCATCATCATTGATAATGAGTTGTGTTTGTCCAGGTAAGATTTTAATTCCTGCATTTTCGTTTGAAATATGATCGTCGCTGAGGATTACTTGTGTTCCAGGTGCTAGGTTGAAAAAGTGGTTGATATTCATTACTATCACTTGGGTTTCTTTAGCTTTGATCTTTTTAACTACTCCTGTACAGAGCTGGAGCTCAAGTTCAGAACAGAAGATACTGCTCAGCGGTCCTTCAGGGTGAAGAATAGAATACAAACACGGTGCTAACCGGTATTTGTCTGTGACAGGCGTCCATGTTAGCTGTAGGCTTCTAATACCATTTAGTCCAATTATCATAGGTGCGACATCCTCATGGTCTTCAGCTACAATTGAGAAGGGAATTGGGTAATGACGGCTTGAGAATGATGTGGGGCGAATCATGAGAGTTACTTCTCTGGGTTCGGGGATCTTGTGATCTGCACGTGTAACTGGTAGATCATGACTTTCTTCCAGCTGATTTTCATCATCGTTCATTACTATGCCGAACAACTTGCTATAGTACCTGGCTGATATGATGTTTTTATCTGTTGCTGAGTCAAGTAAAGCTGTCATGCGTACATCATAGTCATATTTACAATCTATTTCTTCTGGCATACAACCAGAGCAATGAAGGTACAATTTTCTTTCTTCCTCCTTTGCTGGTGTAACGTTATCTCTTACTTGATTTTTAGGCTCATTGGGAATTATTTCCGCTGTGGCAGCTGTGATTCCACCGAGGTTACAATCTCTAGATGATTCCTCAGCATTGGCTTTAGCCCAGTCTTCATATGTTTGCCTGAAGACACCACTAGGTTTCACCTTACCACTATGGTATAATTCCATCATGGCTGGCCTTCCAGGACATAAGTGTCGAGAATGGTATAACTCTTTACCATATGTCTTATAACAGTTTGTACAGAAAGCTGATGTCAATACAGTTGGGTATAACCGCCCTGTATCATCACATAATAATCTACATCCATCAGATATGTTGTGAGAATATTGTCCACATGCTACACAGTAGCGTCCAGGTGATAACCTATAAGAAGCCTGATAATCCCGCTTGGTATTCCTCTGAAAATGCCTGTCCCTGTTATCCCTGTGATGAGGTTTGGGATTGGGTGATTTTGTAGCCATTTCTTTAACGGTGGATTTTCTTCTATGATAATTTGAGATGGCCTCTATTTTGGCAATTTGTCTGTCTCTGTTGTTAGCTCTTCTCTCTTTAGATTTCGAAGTGTTGGTGGTGTGATTTCTCTTGTGTTCTATACTCGTTGTACAGTTTGTGCAGAGATGCCTTCCAACTTCAAGTGAACCACTCGTGTTAGGTCTACCAAGTTGTATTGTGTTCAGTTTCTGCGAGAGTAGAAGTTCTTCTGCTGGTTCTGCTACTTTTGTCCGCCTGTGGGAAACAGTTTTCCATGAGTCTGATAAGTTAGCTTGTGTTGATAGTGAGGCCAGAGATATCGCATTCACTTCAGGGCTCATATTCCTCTTGCCAATTTGTTCTGATTCTTCTAAATTGGATATTTGTATTTCCTCATAAGCATCGGAGTCTCTAATGTCTGTATTAGCTGAAGGGGTGTTTATACCAGGTGTTGTCGAGCGTCCCCGACAAGGAGTGGTTTCCTTACCAGCTTCATCATCCTGCTGGCCTTGCTTGCGGGCAGATGACATGATAATAGTTGTAAAGTATTAGAACTAATTGTAAGTTCTTTTAGATGCCAGTGGAATGTTATACTATTTTTATGATAAAAATAGCGGAAGTTCGAGAGGAGTACAAATAATGAGTATAGTTTAAAACAATCAAGAATCTGTTTAAGTTAACAATTCTTTGCTTTAAATTGTGTTTAGTTATAGATGGGTATGATATATGCTTCACCTATAGTTGTTTCTACGTCGTATATACGTGCGTGTGAGCTTTTGATTGATATTCTAAAGATGTGCGCTAATGCACCCTTATCCTTAATTAGGCTCAACTGTAGAAACACTCCTACTTAACTTTTATATAGTTTTATTTATGGAGTCAATTTGAGCTAGTTAGCTATTCAAATTGGTTATTAAGTTAAGTAATGTTTGCAGCGGAGTTAATTTGGGTATGCTTATATACTATCGCAAATTAACTTTTAGTTTGCTCAGGAGTCGACTTTCCTAGCAAATTATGGTTGTCGAGAAAAGAAACAGCAATTTATAATCCTTGTTGAACTCTTACTTCACTCTAAGGATATGTGTTTATAGCCTACGATCTACTTATTCCTGTAAGGCTATTATGAATATAACTTACTAAGGTTCACTCCCAAAGGATCGTCTATATTCTAATAATATTGCAACAATTTTGCCTGAATGTCAAAGATCTCGCCACCTCTTACTTATAGTTGTATTAGGGGTTTCCTTCCAATCCTATAACGTAATTTGCGCAAAATTGGGGCTTCACTTATGACTTCAATTCTTATAACTGTAGTGGGATATACAATTTAGATATACCTATATTTATATATGTAAAGATTGTTTTCAAAATTATCTGACCGGATGTAATCTAATTATAATTAGTAGTAATACAGTATTCAAGTGCAAGTTTTACTCTGAGGAAGTGTGAGATCCTACACTAGGTGGCCAACCTATAATGTGGAGGTTGTCAATCAAACTTCAAAGGAGCCTATCAACTTTGAATTAAGCAATACTTATACCTTTTTTTTTTTTTGAAAACTAATCTGACTGATTTTAGTGCACTTTTTTTTTCTAACTTATCTAAAAGTAATTTGTTAGGTTATAAAAACTCTGGGCTATATGTAGACACACTTTTATGTTACTTGGTTATAGTCTATGTGCTAGTAAGCCTAAGTAAACATACGTTTCTCGATATAAAAGGTTTATGATTCCGGATATTTAAAGACAGTAGGGTACTTTTCCGTAGTACTTCTGCTACTTCTTTTAGAGACGTCCTACTCTCCCAAGGTAGGCTGCTGCAACCTCCTGCTGCGTTTGGTGTATAGAACTTTGTCTCTTAAAGTGTGCTATTCAGTACATATAGGGCCTATATTGTTGACTATACTTTTATATCACTAATGGTCACTATCACTAGTAATTAACTTGTCTTCACTTTCACTGCTGAATCCTGGTGGTACATGAAATAGAAATGTTAGCATTAGCAAAGCAAGTAAAAATTTAGTTTTCATGTCCTACTTATTGTTGAGTGAACTGTTTATTGTATTTATGTACGTGTTTGTAAGGAATCATACAAAAAAAATTTTCTAAGTTAAGATTGAATTAAAACTTTCTAAGTCAAAATAAAATAGAATCACTCTAAGTCCAAGGTTGGAAAATTTTGACTAAGTCCAAAAAGTTTCTAATGAAATTATTCTAAGTACAAAAATCAACAAATTTCGGCTTAGGAAAAAGAATTCCGAAAATATTTTAAGTGCAAAATTAATAAATTTTTTGACTAAATCAAAAAAAAATTTTCTTATTGAAATTATACTAAGTACAAAATTAGTGAATTTTGACTAAGTCCAAAATCTTTCAATGAAATTATGCTAAGTACAAAATTAGTGAATTTTGACTAAGTCCAAAACCTTTCAATGAAATTATGCTAAGTACAAAATTAGTGAATTTTGACTAAGTCCAAAACCTTTCAATGAAATTATGCTAAGTACAAAATTAGTGAATTTTGACCAAGTCCAAAACCTTTCAATGAAATTATGCTAAGTACAAAATTAGTGAATTTTGTTTTTTTTCTTGAGACAAAAGAAATAGAATTACTCTAAGTCCAGACGTGGAATATTTTGTCCGAGATGAAATTTCCTAACAGTTCATTCACAATGCTACTTTAGAGATTGCCTATAAGTCAAAAGAAATAGAATCACTCTAAGTCCACTATTGGAATATTTTGACTAAATGCAAATCTCGCTAAGTTAAGGATTTTAAAATTATAAAGTATTAGAGTGTTAGAATTATCCTTCACCAAAAGAAATAGAATCTCTCTAAGTCCATAATTGGAATATTTTGGCTAAGACAAAAATACTCTAAGACAAAATTTTCTTTTAAGTGTGGAAAGTGAAATTTGTTAATCTAGTTGGAAAAATCGTAATTATTACAAGTCCGAATTTTGGTAAATTTCCAACCAAGTTCACAATTTCATAGAAATTACTATAAGTCCAGAAATTCGAGATTCTCTCTGTAACAAAAGAAATTGAAACGGTGCTAAGTCCAAAAGTGGAATATTTTGCTCAGAGTCTCAGGAAGTCTCTGGAGTTATTTCTCTGATTGCATACAGCAATTTGTCTACACTTATATCATTCCAAACGATCGATGTTGAGAATATCTTTGAGACTTTGAAATATTTTGTTTAACTCAAAATTTTTGGAGGCTATAGTTATTTTGATACATCCGCGTATAAATCAGAATTGCATTAAGAATATAAGTCCTAGGCATGTATAAGTAAGTGCAAATCTCAGAAAATCGGTTCTAACGGCACCAAAGTATTAGTACAGTTTAACTTGAGTATAAATGCTACAAGTCTGTAATAATCTTTTGGCCCTTTACTACGACTCAAGAGTACTAACTGCTTTCGGCATATTGTTTCAGAAACATGGCTCCAAAGACAATATGTATCCCAACTAACAGCGTTTCCCGTGTTCTATAGGATTTGCTCCTAAGTTTTCATTTAATAAGGCAGTTCAAAATGGTCCTTTACAAATAGTATTTTGATAGCTTATAAATGAAAAGTTACTCCATGCTTGATTCTTAATAAGTTCTGGTTTAAGTATCAAAGATTCAAGTATTTCAACACTTAGAGAATTTCCGAATAAGTAAAAATCATACCAAGTCCGAAGATTTATATATATACTCCGCCACCTAGCACAACTCCTAAGTTTCAAAATTCTGACTAAGTCCAAAAAATCAAAATTTTGCACATAGCTCAATCATAGATTATTCCAACCCAAGTGTTTTACTAAAGAGAGGCGGACATGGAGGTGCCGGTGTGCTGGTATTCTCTAGGGCCTCTAGAGTGTCAACCAGTGCGAGTGTCCTTATAGGGCGGCGACCAATGGCCACAAATATGCTAGCATTCTCTAGGGCCTCTAGAGTGTCAGCTAGTGCAACTGCTCGTACACGAGGCTCTCAATTGCATTTGTGTCGTGCCTTTCAGTCCCTATCTCTTCAAACGCCTCATAGTCCTAACCTTGCTCTCAAATAGTATCACAGGTTTTGGTAAATCCGATTTTGCCATAGCTACAATTATTCGATTTTGGTAAAAAATACCTGCCTTAGGCGGTTCGGGTACGGTAATGAAAAAGAAAAAAAAAATTTATGAAGTAAAATTTTTCCAAGATACAACCGGTAAGTTGCACCATTGTGTGTGCGAATGGGGCGTTTGTCCATATTTAGGTATGGAGACCGCTCTTCTATGAGTACTACTAAATCCTAATTTTAATGCAATACACATAGACATCCTCATCGTCGGTTCGCTTGTTTAGAATGCTTAACCCTCTATTCCCACAAGTATAATACGAATTTGGTTGAGCTGGTGGAAGCTCAACAAAAGACCCACGCGAAGTATTATGTTGCTTTAACCTAAGAATAAATGGTTGGTTTTGATATTCGATCAGAATCATATAAGTATATTAAGTATTAAGGAAGGAAAACGTTTTTATAAAGTGTATTTATATCACAAGTGCATAAGTTAAGTATGGAAATATTTACAGGATAAGTGTTAAAATTATAAGTAGAGTAGGACAGAAATATGCCCTAAGTCCCAAGCAGTGAATTGTGCTAAGTGTTAGAGTTCTAACATAAGGCCTGAGCTCAATTCATGCTAAGTACTAAGGGGCCTAAATTTAAACTACAATGCATGCCAAACAACTAAGTCATTACCTTTTAAAGCCAGAAAGAGAAGTTGATGGTAGGAGAGTTAGTAAATAACTGAATAAATTCAAGAGGTACATGCTATAACATTAGCTCTGGACCAGGATTTTAGTGTTTGTCTGTGCAATTAAATATCTGTGTGTTAATATGTGACGTAAATCAGGCATGGTTGTAGGCATACATATATGTACTGGTTGTTTATATGATTACATTAACTATAAACATAATATCTTTAATAAACATATACTATTAGCAAATCACATACAGATTACCATGAATAGGCTGTCGTTACCCGTATATGGTGTCATATAGGTAGAGACAGGCCTATGAATGCATAAATTGATACAAATAATGCCTTGGGCCTAGCTAAAGTAATTGTGTCTTGCCCCTGAGTGCTACTAGTTAATTGCAGGGCACGTGTCAATCAAAGGTTCATAATATGATCTATAAAGTGTTGATTTTATATCAAGCATAGATAGATAGTTGTGGATGCGAAGCATTTCTGTAAAAGTCTCATATGTACGTTCAAAGAATTTGAAAATTGAGGATCGCATCTCCATTATCATATTAAATTTCAATCCAACAAGGATAAAAATGTTTATATCTGTGCAGGTACCTAGGAAATTTTCCGCGAAAAATCCCTGGTCCCAGAAAGACTTAAATCATTGAAAGAACTTGCGTAAACGTATAAAAAACTTAAGTTTGCATTTCAAATGAAAAAATCTTGCATCGATTTGAAAGTTTAAACGAAATTGTATCAAAATTTGCGTTACTTATAAATCTTAAGAAATGGTTAATTTCTTTTTACAAAAAATAAATACATTGAAGCAGTATTTTAATATATGCGATAAAAATGAAGGTAGAGTTAATTTAAAATATGCATAGTTTATCTTAAATTAATTCTGTGGCATTCAGATAAAATAATAATCAATATTTTAATAATATCATACATCGTGTTCATTATTATAAGTGCTTAAACATGAACGAAAATATATACCTAGGAAAATAATTGCTAAAAGTATTTTCTCAAGGTTTAAAATTGTCCGAAATCGCTAGGTACGTATATTACCACGAATCTCTGCTCTCGGAATGAAAAAAAAATCTTTACACGTGGATTAATAGGAATCCCAGCTCCCGGAGTGAACAAAAAAAACTTTTGTACATGAATTGTTAAGAATCTCTGCCTCCGGAATGAAAGAAAATCTTTGATTTGCTTACAAATTTAAACAAATATCTTGATTTTTTGCGATAATCTTTTAAAATAATAACGAGGAAAATCTTAAACATTATCATAATAATATTACATGTTGTGTTCTTTACTTTAATGCATTATTTCATATGAGAATCTGAGAAATAACATTTTTTTAAGTAAACGTGAACCATAAAAAAAACTAGAAAAATAATTTGTAAAATCTATTTTTCTCAATTTAAAGTCTGCAAATCATTTGGTATTTGATACACACAAACTTTTGCTTTTCAAATCATACTTAAAGAAACAAAATCTTTTTAAATCTGCTTTAAAAGTCTAAACAGTTTTGTAGAATTTTTGTGCTTAGGTATGAACAATAAAAATTAGTTGAATAATGAATACTTATTCTTTACAGAGCCGATTTAGGTTCCTTTCACAAGCTCAACATAAAACTTGCAATATTTTTTCTTTAAAGATCATTGTCACATAAATAGTTTATGTTGTGGATTAGACATGTGTGGTTTGAAAAATTTCAATGACTTTCTGGCGGCAACACCCGCCATATTTCCAACCGCCATTTGCAGGCCTCTTACCCTGCGTCGGGCGGCCAGCTTGGCAGCAACCAAGTCGATTCTTGATTCATAACACCACCAGGGCACGTAATAAAAGTGTGGCTGTCATAAAACTTAGAATCATCTACTAGCTTTTGTCCGGCCGGAACCGAAACTCCCGTCGGCTCTTGTCCGGCCGAGACCGAATTTCTTATCGGCTCTTGCCCAGCTGGAACCGAAACTCCCGTCGGCTCTTGTCCAGCTGGAACCAAAACTCTGATCGGCTCTTGTCCAGCCGGAACCGAAACTCCCGTCGGCTCTTGTCCGGCTGGAACCGAATCATTCAGCGGCTCAACACCCGCCGTAACAAAGTTATCAACGACTACAGTATCGTTACCAATATCATCAGGAATAACTGCAGCACAACTAACATCATTATCAATATTAGCCACGGCAACACCCGCCGTAGCCATGTTGTCAACGGCTGCGGCACTAGCAGAACCAAAAGGTTCATCAGCCGCGTTAAAAGCAGAACCAACAGGTTCAATAATAGCATCACAAGCAGCACCAACAGTCGGCTGCGGCTGAACATCTGAGCAGACAACATACCTACTCTTTGCTAAACCATTAGCACTAACAGCAAAATATCCAGATCCAAACAGGCTGGAGTAAAGCATGGTTTCTCCTACTGAACGTTCAGAGTAGGGAAACATCGATGGGTGCAGGTGCCCTACGAGCAAATCAACCTGCCCATTAACCAAAGTAAAATCTTCAGGTTTCATATCAAACAAAACAGCCGCCTCCACAGGATTCATGGAGCAGATCGCCTCTTTTGGACCAATGAGAGGCACTACCACAGGTTCTAATATGTGATAATTTTTGTGTCGATCAACTAAACATAACTTGACCGTCGGGAGACGTTTAACTTCACCGTCAGCTAGAGAAATTCTTGCTGAACGTCCAGTAAGAGGTAACTGAAGTTTATTAACAAGTGACTGGGTTACCATTGTGGTAGTTAAACCAGTGTCCCACATAGCGTTCACTGGGACCTTCTGGCGATTAATGTCAACGACGTCTAATTGTTGTAACATTAACATTAGGTTCGCCTCAGGGGAAGTATGTACTTCATAGACGGCGGCAGCCATATCAACACTCTCATGCAAAAGGTTGTTATGGGCCTGACCACAATTGTCCACTTTGCAGCCGCCTATTACATCTGCCTTCGGGCAATCCACAGATTTATGCCCTTTTTGCAAACAAATCCAACAGCATCCAGCACTCTCCACAATACTCTTCCTGTCTGACACTGACAGGTCATGAAATTTTGGGCACTTGTAAAGTAAGTGCATGTCATCACAGCCATTAACAAAACATGACTGCTTCATCTTAGATTTACCAGGTTTACCTACGGCGGTAGCGGCTGTCGCAGGGTTACCTTTCTTCTTAGAGGGGGTGTCCATATCAGTCGAACACCTCATTAAAATGGCGCCACGCTGTTCTTCAATAATCTTTAACAGCTTTGGGACGTTTGGGACATCCATCGAGCCCAATGATAAATTGAGCTTATCTTGAAAATCACGTGGCAACTTCTTGGATAACATCTCAAGAAGTATCACAGTCAACCACTGGCTAGTGGTAACTTCATCATCTTCATCATCTTTAGTCAGCTGCTCCAGCTGGCTAACTGCTCCGCCAAACTCTGCTAACACAGTCACAATCTGGTTGGAGTCCGACGGTTTAGACTTCTTCTCCCATTGGTTGAAAAGGCAGAGCATCTGACGTGTTTTGGACTTAAAACGTGCGTCAAGGTAGGCCCACTGAGATTCATGCGACTGAATCTGAATTAACTGGAGTCTCAGCTCTTTATTTTTACAGACCTTTTCACTGCTTAACAATAACTGTAAATACGACGGGTCTTGTCCTACAGTAAGCTTTTTAAAAGTGTCTTTAAAACTTACATAGGAAGCTTCCAGGCCGTCGAAAGATGGAAGAAGACGTTCGTCGACACGATTCATATATCCTGGCGTGAACATAGAACCGGCGACGAACTGTGGTGTGCCAAACGGTGACACAAATGGCGATGCTGTCGAGGCACCCGCCGTCGTCGTGGGTGGCTTCACAGGTTCAAGCTTAACCTCAGCCAGACGTTTCATCAAAGCAGACAAAGTGTTTATAATTGCATCAGGCAAGGGAAAGTATGGCCCTTTAATAACTTTCACAATCTTCAAACATCGATCATAAAGTTCAGCCTGATGGTTAGGCAAATTATCACCAACAACATCAACAACACTTTGAATGTCACTAAGCTCTTCTATAGCATCAAGAGCGTCTTTCAAGGCACTATAGTCTTTTTGTACAGTAACTATATCAGAATAAATGTCACTAAACTCATCAAGCTCTTGGATTCTCAAACCAAGCTTGCTAAAACCGACCATGATGCTGTCAAATGTCTCGAACTTGTCATGGACAAGGATTGATTCCTTAGTGAGATGTCTAACATTAAGTTCTGAAGTATCACTGACCAACTTCATCACTCTATTTAGCTCACTGGTTAGGGCATCAACGGCTGGACGCAGCCGCTTACTCAATTGTTCACCTTTATTCTTTTTAGGACCCATAATTGTCACTAAAGTTAACTGTACTGATTATGACTATAATAATAATGTGTGGTAAGGTATCACAACCAACACATTCACAAAACTTCACAGAATGTTCTTAGCTGCATCTGTTCTGTCTTGTTTTCATTGTTTCGGAACGCATGCCTTGCCGTTCACGAAATCTTAATCTCAAGCCCTCCGAATGACCAACATGTGAATGTTTACGAATGTGTATTTATTACCATGAAAACAGTGAATCTAAAACAAAAATATAAAAATTAATTACATAATATTAATGGTTTATTATTTTTGTAGATCGAGGTTGCGTGATTTCAATTTAATTAAAAATATAAAATTTCTAAAAAACTTTAAATTGGCACGAAACATATTAAATAGCATCAGAAATTGATAATTTTAGATTCAAATGATCAATAAAATTAAGGAAAATATTCGTATGTCAAAAGTTAGCAGTTAAATGGTCTATTTGTTGAAAAATTAATGTTTTAAATTTCTTCGTAAAAATATACCATACTACGCTTATTATTAAGAATTAAAGATAAATTCTTACCACATTATGATGTCAAACTAAGCAGAAGGCTTATTTGAGATATTCCACACATCAGAGCACATGTATATTCAAGCAATACATTATTTTCAATCACGTAGCTCTTCACGTGGGACTAATCAAAGGATAAGTGCGCGTTTCTTTTGTCCGTTTACAAGCCACGCGCCGCGCGGAGATAGTTAGGAATGCCGCGTAACACACTCATTCTCTAGGAAATTTGGTGTAAGGAAACAGGGATTAATGGGTTCGAACTTGCCAGGGAATACAAGAAAAACATACCGAAACAGGTTTCAAAGATTAACTTTAATATTGATATTATATGGCTCTTCATCGTATATTGCCTTAATTTCCCAAAAGTTTTTTGTTTGCCTCAAATACACTTCCATATTCCTGATAAAACTTCGGATCTACTGCAGTTCACGGTAAAATATTGCTGGTAACGAATATTGCCAAAAATCTATTGATTTTTAAAGGCTGCTAGCTGCCAAACGGCTGAACGTACAGATCATACCCGCTAACCTTTTTAAGCGGTATAAGAAAGTCTACAAATAATCTGGAATAGCCAAGATCCAATGATGCACAGGGAAAGCTTCACTAAAGAAAAAACGTGTAAAATGGGCCTTTTTCGCGCATTTCTCTGTACTGCGAGATAATTATGCATTATTGATTTATGGCTATTCCAGATTATTTGTAGGCCTTCTTATGCCGCCTAAAACAGTGTGCGGGCATGATCTGTACGTTCAGCCGTTTGGCTGCTAGCAGCCTTTTAAATTCATAAATTTTTGGCAATATTCGTTACCAGCAATATTTTACCGTGAACTGCAGTAGATTCAAAACTTCGTTGCACCAGACACTTTTTTGTCCTACACAACTAACTTTACCCTTTTTATGCCCGGTGCTTTGCCTCAGTGTGTCTATAGAGCACTGAAACCCCCCCCCTCCTTTGAAAGTAATGAAGGGGTATACATAGCTATATATATCTATAATACAAAGTAGAACGATGTCTGTCTGTCTGTCTGTCCGTCTGTCCGTCTGTCTGTCCGTCTGAAGCTTAAGATCTCAGTAACCACTGAACCGATTGGGCTCTACTCTTCAGGGAATATACCTACTGGTCCTGTGATGGTTTAAGCTATTTTCTTGGAGGGTGGGAAACCCCTAACCCCCCCAAAAAATGAAAAATACCCCCTCCCCCCCAAAAAATTTTTTTTACTTTTTCTTTTTAAATCTAAAATACAAAAAATTAGGTTGATCAAATCTCTTGGGACAAAGCCCCTAGAGGCTAGGGGCGAAGCCGCTAGTATTATATATAGCTATACATAAGGCCCTACTTATACCTGCGCTGTCCCCCAACCCGGGGCTAACCATTACCAAATAATAATATAACCTAACCTAAACAGAACTAAATTTATAAACAAACAATCGAAATACTTTACTGGAGGGAGGGGAGAGGGGGTTTCTATGCTTGGCTGTTTTTAACAAAACAAGAGCAAGCAAATACAACATAGCAGCCATCTAAATAAACACAAACAAAATACAAAAGAAAAAGTTCCGAATGGTTAAAGATCCCTGACAGAGCTTTTTTGGTGTATAGCCGCTAATGTATAGATTATTGAAGGATAGCAGCGCTTTAAAATTGGAAGGATAAGTAACCATGAATGCAAAGATTTCTGTTGATAGTGTTCTAAAAGGTGCTAATCATACCCACAAACAAAGATAAAAATTAACAATTAAATTTTATGTTTTCTTTTTACAAGGAACAAGATGTTTGTTTGTCTGTCTGTGTGCACCGAAAGATCTCGATAACCGATGGACCGAGATGACTCTTCTTTATAGGTCACTCACAAGAGAAATCGTCATACTAAAAAATTTTATCTGACCATTGTGTTGATCTGAGGCTTCAACCTCACAGGGCCAACAAAACAGTAATTAACCTCATACGTTTTACTATCTGCGTAAAGCTGTCTATTCTGAATCTTATGATCTGTCCCTGTTATGAAAAATGCTAATCATATTAATCAAATATAATATAGGCAATTTAGTGCCGTAAGAGCAAAAATAGATTTAATCAAATTTTAAAGGGCAATAATATGAATAATGTTTTTTAATGATTAATATTATACAATAAATTCCAATTTTTACACCAGGTATTGAAAACAAATCATTGAATATGACTTAGTCTCTTAGTTTAGTCTATATATCCATGAAAGGGTAAGGTAACCCTAACTCCTAGACTAGCATTTTAGTCCCCAAAGTTTTATAATAACTTTTTCTTATTCGTTGGCTTAGAATAAATTTAGAGTCTTTTATTGAATTTTAATTGGTTCATTCATTAAGCTAAGTGTTTAAACGTTACAATCACTAATTGCAATCTACAAAAGAGGTATAATAACTATAATTAGGGATGTACATCAATTTATCGTACACTGTCTAATCCCTTTCGATCCATGGATTTGGCCCCATATCTATCTGACTAATCAACAGTAACACATAATAATTGTATAGTAGCTTTAAAACAAAAAATTTTAAATTATATCATGAATTTATTAATTCATACTAAGTTATAATATTTCATATCTAATCCATATACAAATATCATTTCTTTAACAAAAGAATTAACAATTTTCATACAAAACCATTAAAAAGTTTGGTATGGAGAGTTTACATCCACCCCCCCCCCCCCACCCCTAAATAAAAAATCTTGGAAACCCTTTAAAAATATTTAAAATTGAAACAGCGTAAATTGCCGCAAAAAAATGACGTCATATCATAAAATGACCACTGAGAGGCCAGTATAAATTTTATCCTTGGTCAATTACAATTGTATACTGACCTATCATCGGTCGTTTGTGTTGTACGACGTCATCTTTTATTAGGAACTATAGGCTGCTTCGTTAATTTTCATAAACTTCCAACCATGGATTGAGCCCTAGAACTACTTTTTTTTCATTATTCCAATTGGCCAGAAAAATGATTTTAAGATTTTTATGGTTTTGAATGAAAATTATTTTTACACACATATGTTTATTTACAGCATATGTGAAGCTCTTTTTAGTGCCTATAAAAAATGACGTCATACAATACAAATGACCAATGATAAACCAATACACAAAATAAATTACTAATTGTAGGCCAGTATACTTTTGAATTGACTAATAGTAGGCCAGTATGATGTCTGTCATTTTTTATAGGCACAATAAAAAGCTTCAGCATTTGTTATATACAAATTATCATTATTAAGCAAGGATAGACAATGGGAGAAAATAAATACTACTCTAAGCTTATAATGTTGCAAAGGTAATAAATTGTCTTTCATTTGCCTATCCTTGTAATAGTAATTTAGAAATAAATAAAATTTGGCAATTTTGACATTTTTATTTTGAATTATGTCATGTCTAAAAAAAGTCTTAGAATCCTTTTTAATCAAAATTTGTGCTTCTTTGATACATTACAAATATATGAAAAGGTTTATTTTTATATTCGTGTTTTCATTAACAAGTTATTGTTTTTTTTCAAATTTGACCATAGACTTTAATTTTAATCACAGATTATTTTCTCAATAGTAACATAATAAAAAAAATTTAACAAAACAAAGATGACAACATCCATAAAGCGAAGCACTAAAATGGTAGGACATTAACACTTTTATAGTGTCAGAACTGAATAATCAGAATATAAATGTATAAGAGTCGAAGCAAAATTGTAAGTATATTTGTTGAAAAACTGCTTTATACAGGATAATGTTTATGGACATACTTACATTTTTAGGACTTGATTATAGAGTTGCTTCGCTTATAACATTAAACTTTGTTGTCCCAGGAATCAACATACAAAAATCAGATCAATCGGATGATTAGATCACATAGAAATTTGTTGTTAAAAAAGTAAAAAAATTAACATGTTTTAAATGGACGTACGGACATTTGTGTAATGATAATAGAGTTGCTACGCTTTCTAAACCGTACCTAACTACTAAAAGAATCACCATGCAAAGTTTAAAATCGATAGGGCAATTCTAACATGCCTAAATTAACGAAAAAATCTGTCTCTCTGTGACAGACGGACGTACGGACGGACCGAACCTAATTATAGAAAAGCTTCGCTTTTAAAAATAAATACAGATATGAAAAAAATTATGAAATACTTTATATAATGTTTGGCCACTTAATATTACAAGTTAAACAAGGATGACAACATTCATAAAAGTAATGTAAATGAATTTATAGTATAGATGTATAACCAAACCACCTGGATCCCCCTTAAGGACCCTTTTCGTCTGCTACTTGACCTACAGTTATTTAACCCCTTCCCTAGTCTAGTGTTTTATTCAAATGCCATGTTTAACAAATCAGATTAAAGGAAAAACGCAAGCTAACAATTAAAGAGTAGCAGCGATTATTAAACAGGATTGTTTACATACTTGAACAAAAATTTAATGTTAATTTGTCGTACTAAAGGGTGTGCAAAAAATGCGGACATTTTTTAAATTCAAATTGCGCGGCTTGTGTTAATATTAGAAAAATGTTACGCATACCGTTAGAACCGCTAAGAAGTCTTTTTTTTGGAATAAGAACAATTCTTCTGCTACGTATTGTTGGGGAGCTACGTGTTAAAATGTCCCAACTGACTTGCGAGTATATAACTAAAAATTAGAGAAAAGATTTTGCAAAAATATATGCGTACATTTTTAAATTTCAAATTGCGCGGCTTGTGTTAATAGTAGAAAAATGTTACGCATACCGTTAGAACCGCTATGAGCTGTATTTTTTGGAAATATAAGAACGGTTCCTGTGCTACAAATAATCTAGGAGCAAGGGGGTAAAATGTTTGAAAATTTACTCACAAGTCAAGTTTTAAGTCAGTTGGGACATTTTAACATTTAGCTCCTAAACTACACGTAGCAGAGAAATCATTCTTATATTTCCACAAAATAGACTTCTTAGCGGTTCTAACGGTATGCGTAACATTTTTTTATTAACACAAGCCGCAAAATTTGAATTTTAATAATGTCCGCATTTTTTTTGCAAGACTAAAATAAACAAAATAATCGTATAATGCTATCAAATATTTCTAATTTTCATATTAATTGTTTAAAATAAAAATACGGACTTCTTCATTGAAAAAAATAGAAGAAGTTTTGTCAGGCTTTAAAACGGTCACATTAGTTACGAACAACACACTCAAATTGTAGAAAAACTTTTCTCGTATTCATTCGAATCCGGTGGATAGGAACCGGTTCTCATCCATACGAAAAAACTATGTCTAGCATCGTATTATATCCAGCTTTCTACAAATATAGAAATGTACTATCATAAGATTAAAACCAGTTTTTTTAGCCGGTGCCTTCGGCACCTCGGGGCTAAAAAAACTAGTTTTAATCTCATAATTGTACTTTCTATATCCGCGGAAAGCCGTTTATAATACGATACGAGAAATAACTATTAATGATTAGTAGTTAGTACATTAACAACCTATATACACATCTTACTGATAAGAAATCATATTAAAAGAATTTATACTTTATAACAAATACAGTATTGTAATTCTACATCTACAATAGATAACAAATAACAAAATCATATCATATTAAAATTATTATATACATTTCAAAAATAATTTACATTAGAAAGGTTTCGTGATTATTTTTAAATTTTCAAAAATTATCTTTGTTTTTATATGTAACCTAAACTCATCAAGCTTAAATAATAAATAATGTGAATTGCTTGATTTTTTGTTACTTCGCTTAGATATTGTATGAAAATCTTAAAGCCTTAACTTTTAAAAGTATTTTTATCCTATATTATATTTCAATTAGTAAGGTTTTTTATCCAATCTGAAAATTTCAGAAATTGTAGGTTTAAATTGGTTGTACTTTTGGGGGAAACTTTATTATTGTCTTTTGGTGGGTTTAAGGTATTTTTAATTCCAACCCCCCCCCCCCCTGTCAAACCCATGAGTCTATGAGCCAATTAACTAGTGGTATAAAATGAATATGTTATCGTTTTCTAAAATTAATGGCGCTGTAACTGATTTGCAGAAGTCTGTCCTGTCGCGTTTTTTATCGCCAGACAATGGAACCAAGATCTAAAAAGTCTGCCATGGCTTATTAATTTATTATTTAGTAAACCTATAAAATTCTGTTAGCCAGCAATAGATTCGCTACTATAGACATAATTGTACATGTTTGTTTTTGTGAGACTCATGAAATGCAACATCTATAACAAGTGCTTTGGTCATGTCAATGATTTGGTGATGAACTAAACAAAAAGGAGGCTAAAATGATAAAAAAAAAGCAGACCAAGAAGTCAGGGATCTCAAGGGATAAGACAATGGCTGATAAATTAATGCACATCGTTTGGACACTCAACTTAATGAATCAACTAATCAAAACTCATTAAAAACTTTGGAGACTAGTGTTACCAACAGCCCATTGTGGGTAAGAAGGGGAGAAAAAGGAGAAGTGGGTGGTGGGTGGGTGTAAGGATTATTTTTTTGTATCATCATGGGGGATGTGTTTACACCAATCTATCAGCCATTGTCTTATCTCTTTAGATACCTGAGTTGAAATACTATTTAGGTTTTAAAATCTCTTTGTTTTGTATCAATATTTTAATAAGTAAACCATTTGCCAAATATGTACTGTATGTACATAATCGGACCATGAAGTAACCTTACATCATTTAATTTACATGAAATTTGTAGTACCCACATTTATTTAACCATTTAATATACTTTATGGAAATAAAATGGTAACTTTCAATAACTAAAATAATAATTAAATATTTTTGTAATGGAAAAATTTACACAATAATCATATAATTCAATTTAAATTGAAGTTTGTGCATATTTTTAGAATTTGTAATAATATTAACTATTAATAATAACTACACAATCTCTTTTCTTATAGAATATCTGCTAGTCTGATATTTTGTATATGCCGGTGGGGGCGGAGCCGGGGGAGGCGGAGAGTTTGTACTGCTCCCCTTGCTAATATACCCACTTCCCCCGGTGCTCGTCATTATCACTCCACTCCCCCCGACACTAGTGCCCATGGAATGACCGCTGGACCCGCAGAGCACCTCACTGCCGCCAATTAAGTTAGCCGTGCTACTTCCACCGATGCCGCTGGTCGCCGACATGCCAATATAACTATTTGAGCTAGTCCGCGCCGAATAGCCACTGCGGTCACGATCTCGTTCGCGGTCAAGCGTCTTGCTGCTGCCTATGTGGCAGCTGCTTTCGATGCGGCTGGAAGAACCGGCACAGCCGCCGCCCTGTCCCATTGACGAGGCAATGTAGGCGGAATGTGAAACACTCTTCAACCTCCTGCGTGGGGGCGGAGGTGGGGCCGGGATGTTGTCGACCGGAGGAATCCATCCTTCGGTTGATATTGGCGCATAGTCTGAAAAATCATTGCTGCGGCGCTCGCCACCGCTGACGTTGCCTGCTGTCACCTTGTCTCGCTCCGGGCTACACCGCTGTAACAGGTCTGGACTCATAGGTCGTCTGAAACAAAATATATATTCTTAATAGCTAATTAATATACTAAAAAAATCAAAGTAGGTATTAATGGGATTTTTTAAGCTGTTCAGAATTTTTAACAATATCATAAAAAGGTAAAAATTTGTTTAACCGATTTTTCCTCTTATATATATGTCTGAACAGAGGTGGATTCTTAAAAAACTTTTTGGCTCACTGCCTCACTAAAATTAGTGAGGCTCGCTAAAAAAAATTGTGAAAAATCCTCCAAAATCGCAAAAAAAATATAGGAATTTTCACACACAAAAATTTAGCGAGCCTCACTAATTTTAGTGAGGCAGTGAGCAAAAATTTTTTTTAAGAATTTAACTCAGGTCTAATGCATTTCTTAACGGAACGAACAAATCAAACAAATAAACAGCTAGATCTCAAACGATAGACAAACATAAAGACATTCTGTCATTTTTATTATTCAAGTGTGACTGTGAAAATGAAAATTACAGGTTTAAATTACATTTGGGGGAAGTATTATGTGCCCCAAGAGATAAATAAATAAAAGATAATTTCCTATTTATTTTCATTACAGCTTCTTTATGTTTTTGTTTTTTTGAATATTGCAAAATGTCTCAATGATTTTATAGAATAAATACCGAATTGGTTGGTAAAGTAAACGTAAACCAAAAACTTCGACAAAAGAAAAAAAATTAAGCATACGTAGATAAAAATTATTATTAGAAAAGGTTACTCACTGCGATTTAAGCGAGATTTACATATATTTATAAGTATAAAATGTTATATACTACTCTATATTATAGGGTTACGGATTTTATTGGTTTTATCAGATTTTGTAGGTCTGACTTTAGAAAAGCATTTGACTCTGCTAATAATTGTACCTTCTTCTTTTCTTGCTAAAATCTACAGAAAGAGGTGTTATTGGCGATGCTGGGCAAGGCGCAGTTGCCGCATTTTCTGCTGCTAACCGCCGAAACTCTGTACTTGGTAAGCTGCGTAGAAATCGTGGCGTAGATGGCGAATGGCATAAACCTGAAAGTAAGACACAATCATTTTTAAACTAAAGAAGAAAACATTTATTTTTTAAAGATGGTGATGGTTTAAATAAATATAATAGCTAATAGAATACATTTTTTAAATGTATAGCTTTTTAAAATGCAGGTGGCAAGAAAATTGCTTTAAAACTCAAATTAAGCTTAAGATTAGTGGCACAGACACAGATTCTGTTATAAGAATAAAATGACAGCTTGGAAGATAATTTATACTAGAAAACAACATTTAACCTAATCGGTCAAAGTATCATAGATGCTAAAAATAATAACCTGATGCAGTGCTTCTTGGTCTGACGAGGTGGGTAACTTTGTGCCACTGTGAGGACTCTCCACAGCCCCGTGTCAGGTTCTCAAATGATAGGGATAATGAACTCAACTTTGGCTTCCCTGTCGAACTACAAAATATGAAATAAGTGAGAAAAAATACTATTAACAAGTAATTTTAGAAAAGCCATTAAAACTTAACATGGGATAGCACCCAAAAAAAACGTCAAATTTTTGGCTGTAAAAAATATGCATTATTTTCTCTATCAATAAGAAACTATTGAAGCACGCAGTAGTACAATGAAATAATATTTTTAACATTCTATACATATTGAAGCTTTTTGTATTACCTATAAATAATGATGTCATAATGGCCTATCATTGGTAATTTAGTCAGATTATTGGCCTATCATTAATCATTTGTATAGAATGACGTCAGTTTTTTTATAGGCACTATAAAGAGATTCAGAAAATGCTACCTTGAACCATTAGCTTTCAGAGGTTCCTTCTTGTATTGCTTCTCCTTTAATGTTCTTCTTCTCTGCAAAAATAAAACAAGGGTGACAACATCAATAAATAGCGAAGCACAAAAAATTAATGGATGGACGGACAAAGTGACTTAAAGAGCTTATGTTCATTAATCTGTAATAGATAGCTGAAGAAAAATCACATTTGCGTAATGCCCATAGCGTTATGGACTGACTGGCTGATCCTGACGAACGGAGATACAGTGTGGATTAAAGAGTAGCTTCGCTACTAAAAAATAAATTAAAGTAGAAATAAGTTATACAATTATACTTACATAATGTTTAAAAAAAACTAAGCAAACTTGTTGTCAAATAATAAAAAGAAAAGTTTAAATTTTTCTTTGAATAATTTGAAGAAAAAAAACTTAGTTTCCTTTTCTCCAACAATTTGTAAAAACAACAAGTTTGTGTTTCCAAAATGTCTTGAAAAGTTATTTGTTTCTTCTATTTAAGAGAAAATGAGAGTTAGAGTGAGTTTGAACAGTGAGTGTGTGTGTGTGAGTGTGTGTGTGAGTGTGTCTGTGTGTGTGTATGTGTGTGTGTATGTGTGTGTGTATGTGTGTGTGTGTGTAAGTGTGTCTGTGAGTGTGTGTGTGTGGTGTGTGTATGGTGTGTGTGTATGTCTGTCTATGTGGTGTGTGTTAGTGTGGAAATTTAATAAAAAGCCGAAAAGAGTTACAAGTAGATAGATGAATAGATTACTATTGAATTACTATTGAATTACTAATAATAATAGTATTTTAAGTAATAAAATTGTATTGCCAAAAATAAATAGATAAGAAGATTATTAAAAAACAAAAGATAGATAGAAAGGTTGACAGTAAGGAAAAAAGCCATTTAAATAGATAGAACGACAGATAAAAAATTAGATAATTGGATAGATAGACAGATAAACAGATAGAAATTGAATGATTGGATAGATAGATAGATAGACAGATATATAGTTGTATAGACAAAAAGATAGTTAAAACGATTTATAAGACAGACATATAGAAAAATAGAAAATTTAATAGACAGAAAGTGAGTGAGATTGATTGATAAGTACATAGAGAGATATACAAGTACATAGATAGATATGTAGTTGGATAGATAGATAGACGGGCAGATAGAAATTAGTTAATTGGATAGATAGACAAATAAATATGTAGATATACAGACAGGTTGTGTTAGATAGACAAATATATATAAAGATAGTTAGAACGATAGACAGAGATACAGATATACATATATGTAAATACAAATTAAGAAGTTTGGATGAACAGAAACATAAAAAGATATACAACAAGTACATGGATAGATGTTAGTTGGATGGATATATAGCTAGGTAAATAAACACTAACCTCTACAGTCCCCTTCCACCTGGAGATGGCCACCTTGGCTGCCTGGGATCTCTTCACTTTCCTCATCTTGTGCTTGTGGTAGATAATTTCTATTAGGATGAGTCCACTTCCAAACACTATGCCAGCAGCAACCTAGAAAAACAAGGATGACAACATCAATTAAAGCGAAGCTCTAAAACGGTATGACAAACAAACGTTAACACTTGTAGATTGTAAGAACTGAATAAGCAGAATATTGATGCATAAGTCTAAACAAAAGTAAACTTTTAAACTTTTTCATTCTTACATTTTTAGGACCTGATTTTAGATATGCTTTGCTTATAACATTGTACTTTGTGGCAATAGAAATCAGGACGAAGCCTAATCTGTACCACTTTTTTCCACCACTTTTGACGCCATATTCTCCATCTCTTTTTTAGGGGTTTTCTTTTCCACTTCTCCTCTCGTCTACCTCATTTTATGACGTCACAGGAATTAAAAGTGGTAAAGATTGGGCTTCGTCGGAATCAGTATTCTAAAAATCATTTTTAAGTAAAAAAACAACGTATTTAATATTGACAAACGGACTTTCTGGTAACGATTATTGAGTTGCTACCAAATAAAGGATTTACTAAAGGCTAACTGGTGTAGGGAATATTTGCATAAAAATGCAGTCGACAATCTAAAAAATAGTTTTACAGACGGACACAATAAAAATGCTATAATATTACTTAAATTTATCCTGGAAAAAAAGTAAATTACATATATTTTCCTCTGTGTTGGGTTTAGTTATATGTTTGTGTATAATATTAAACAATGCAAATAAACAGGGTGTCCCCCCCCCCAAAAAAAAAAAAAAAATTACACGATAGCAACCAACTACTAAGAACTAGAGAACTGATAATACACATGGCCATAAAATGTATGCAAGTCCTTAAAAAGCACCCTTTCTTTAAGTAGATTCAAAATTTATTTTTCCCATATTATATCCAGTTTTCTATGAATATAGATATGTACAATCATCAGATTAAAACCAGTAATTTTAGCCCGTGTCTCGGCATCTTGGGGCTAAAAAAATTGGTTTTAGACTTGTATAATTGTACATTTTACATCTGCGGAAGGCTGTTATAATACGATGAGATAAATATTTCATTAACTTAAGACTTAATTTTGAGTGTTAAATGCATTGTTAATGTTTGTTTCATTTTTGATTAACTTAAAATTTTGTGACAATTCAGTCTTAACATCCTGTATATTCAAAACATGAATAATTCAATTCTCTCCCACAGTTTTATCAAACAAATATTTTTCTCAAATTCAAAACTTTTAACTTTTCCTATTTTATCTTTCAAATTTACTGAAAGATTTTCATAAGTAAAGTTTTACTCCTTACAGATAGAAAATCGTTGTTAAAAATTATATTTAAAAAAGATCGAAATAAAATAAGTGTTTTTCACTAAATAAAATAAAACGACCAAGCTAATATTGCTTGATTCACTTCTGATGAGTAAATTTTACTTGAAATATATTTCGGAATGATAAAGTAGACTTTTTCTTTTAAATTAGGTTGAGAAAGATTTCTAACTGTATGGTTTCTTAAATAAAATAAAAGTTTGATGACTATGATTGTTCGTATGGCATAACTACCTATTATGATCTATATAAGTAAGTATACTATAGCTAAAAAAAGAGGAAAATATAAACTATGAAGATATTCTAAAAAGCAATTAATTGTTCCAAAAAGTGTCATTTAAAACATTAGAAACAAAAAGATAAAATTTAACATATAAAGTCAAATTGCTTTATGTTTTTTAGGTCCAAATTAATATTTTTTTCTTGTTCCACTTGAACTTACTAATATAAAGGAAGAAAAGGATTTTTTTTAGCATTTTAGGATGCTTATTTATGTACTAAACACTTTTGTAATTGGATTTCTTACAGGGATCTAAAAGGATAGGACAATTGGCAATAAATTGATGTACATAGCCAATGATATTACACAAAATTACCCTTTCTGTAGATTAAAATTAGGTTTTGAAATGTTTGAACATTCTACTTAATGATACAACCAATTAGAATTCACTTAAGTCCCCAAAGTTGTTAAGCCAATTAATAAGAAAAGTTATTATTAAACTTTGAGGACTAGTTTAAAAACAGCTCATTGTCCCCTCTCTCTCTCTCTCTCTCTCTGGATTTCTTCATAGTTTGTTTCTCTCTTTATAATGGATGTATAATGTATGAAAGATACATCCATTCACACACTCTCTAAATCTGCCAATAGGAAAACAATGGAGGAACAACCTGGTAATATGATTGATTAGACAGAGTACAGATTTTAGTGAACACAGTGGTCCTCAAGGCAAAAGAAGTTTGACAAAACCCACCAGAAAAACGGACTATATGGCCATCAAATATATACCCATTGGGAGCCAGGAACTGTTTTTCATAAAATCATAGCTGTTCCTTCTTGGGATTTATTCCATTTTATGAAAAAGAGTAGTTCCTGGCCACCCAATGGGTATATTTGATGGCCATATAGTCCGTTTTTCTGGTGGGTTTTGTCAAACTTCTTTTGCCTTGAGGACCACTGTGTGAAATAGAACAGTTTTTTTTCGTTTCATTTACATAATGAGTTACTTGCATTATTAGAATTTCCATTTTGAGGTCAGATGGACCATCTAAATATATTATATTGATTCAGCTCATTGACAAATAAAGTTATTTTGTTCTTCTAAATATTTATCTAAATCTTTTTTTCTCTCTAATGGCTTGCAATCTTTTTCATTGCGTGAAAGCATTTAAAGAGTCATAAAAATAGCTGAATTTGAACATATCGACAAACTAAGAAAATTCAAGATTTTTTGCACTTTTCCGACTTCAGTTAGAATATATGTTTCAACGGAAATGAAAAAATTAAATATCTGTATAAAATATTACGGTGGCTTCCCTTAAAGTACTGGGCTAAAACAGCCAACCCCCCCCCCCCCGGCCCCCCTCTCCAGTTGAAATAAATTGAAAATAAAGGGGAGGAGAATTTTCTGTGGTGGTGTTTTACCTTAGGTTAGGTTATATTAGGTACAGGGTAGCCTTGCAGGGCAAGGGAAACGCAAAAAAGGCCCTTCAGGATTACGACCTTAAGCATGAGTTAGGCATAGAGGAAAAAATCTACCCAGCAATTATTTTAAAAATTTTCAAGGATAAGACTGAGAGTTGGATTCTGTGCTCGCAAGGCAATGAGGGAAAGCCCCAGTATATTCATTGTTTTCTCCTATTTCTGTCCTATCGATATTGAAGAAGAAAAAAGTGATTTTTATTTCCCAATCTGATTTCTCCATGTCCATCATCTATCTTTTGTACATTGTAATTGTTGGTTGAAAAACTTTTCTAAGATCCTAAATATATGTCCGTCTGTCCATTTGTCTGTAAGCTGGACGTCATTGTTGCTTCACGTCCTTTTTTTGGTCCCATTTCTTATTGTTTCCATGCATTTAATTTTTTTCTATATTCCATTATAGGCGTGTAGAAGGGGGATGTATGGTGGGGTTCAACAAAAATTAAATTGGGAGGACTGCCATTCCCTTTTATCACCCCTTAAGACACAATAAAAACTGTCCCGAATTTGTATTAATTTTGAGGAACACGACTCCAGTTACGTCATATTTTTCTTTCCCGAAAAAGGGAAGGGGGAAAAAAAAGGGAAGGGGGGAAGAAAAAAGAGATGGGAGAAAAGGGGGTTTTCCCCATCTCTTTTGAAGAGATTTTCTTCCTCCCTTCCCTTTTTCGGGAAAGAAAAATATGACGTCACTGGAGTCGTGTTCCTCAAAATTAATACAAATTCGGGACAGTTTTTATTGTGTCCCCCTTAAGCTTGAAGAAATGCAATCCTATGCAAAACTCTACGCACGCCATTCAATACTAACACTACTACAAAGAGACTAACAGCCAAAAATACGTTCTGAAAACGAATGAATGTTCCAGAA
The DNA here is from genome assembly GCF_053477335.1 of Acartia tonsa. Taxonomy (NCBI): domain Eukaryota; kingdom Metazoa; phylum Arthropoda; class Copepoda; order Calanoida; family Acartiidae; genus Acartia; species Acartia tonsa. Next base: position 42,493,127 of record NC_137264.1, on the reverse strand, counting down.
ATGATATTTCTTTTTTTATCCACAATTACCCAAAATAAGATTACAGATAGAAAAAATCAAAAAGAAATGTAAAAGAACATTTATTCGGAAATTTCTCTCTTTTTATTTAATATGATTATCTTCACTTAGATTACATACATTTTTTGTACGATTATAAAATCTATCTTAGATTTTATTAATCAGTAAAATAATCAGATAACTCTTAATTTCATGCAATTTAAGTCTGTAATTTACATAATGTTTCAGCTATATAACTCATTTAGCTGCTAAGTAAATCATATTTTCTCTTATTTTTCCAATAACACTATGGACAGCTGGACAAAAAATAAACACAAAATAAGATCGCCATTGTATATTTATAATTTTAGCCATATATTTCTAATAGTTGCTAAGTAAATCGCACTACCGACAACCAATGTCATTTTTCAGTGGTCTTTTTCTATAACAGCACTGAAGAAAAAAGTTCCCCAATAACTTGATTAATAAACATGTGGACATAAACGTATATTATACAGAGAGGGAAGGGACAATGGGCTGTTTATTACACTAGTCCCAAATATTTTACAAAAATGTTTTCTTATTTGTTTTCTTAACAACTTTGGGGACTGTAGTGAATTTCGATTGGCGGATTCATTAAAATAAGGGATAATTTTGTGTATCATCATTAGGGATGTACATTGTACATCACTTTATCGGTCATTATCTTATCCCTTTATACTAAAAAAATTGAAGTTATCTTACCAGTATGAAAACTCCTCTCATATTCTCCAGCCCGAGTGTGGCAGGTGAGTTGTTATCCTTCTCATTACAACTTTTGTCCTTGTCAGAATTCAGAATCCATTTGTTATCCAAACTCTCCATGTAGCCACCTTAAATAAACAAGGATGACAACAGCCATAAAATCGGAGCTCAGAAATGCGAGGACAAACATTGTTCTATGTTGTCCTAGGAATCAGTTTTCTAGAAATGCAATGTTTGAAATCATGGGACAATTTTAACATGTCTATATTGACGAAAGAATTAACAGTTCCGCACGGACCGACCCTAATTATAGAAAAGCGTCGTTTTCAAAAATTTGTAATTTATTCAAATAGATCACTGTCCCTTCTTGAGCAGACATTCAAACCTATTAGAACGTGTAGAAACTATTTTCTGAATATATTTCTGTATATAGGCAAATTACCTTGAAAATCCAAAGAAACATGCACACATACGTTTAGCAAATGGACTTCCAATTACTGCAATTAGAGCGACTGGCTTAAAAAATGAAAAGCCGCATATTTAATATTTATAATCCTTATACTAAAATAATAAGATCTCTCATAGTGTGTCTGTCTGTCTGTCTGTGTGTACCGAAGGATCTCGCTTATCGCCTTACCAATATGGTTCTCAAATTAGGAGCTTAATCCTATAAAAAAAATGTGACGTATAAACACAAAGACAAACTTGTTGGAGATTATTGTTTCAGAGGTCTCGAGGACCATATCAATGAATTTAATTTGATATGTGAAAGAACAAGAAACTATAATAATAAATAAAATAAAAACTCCTTTGAATATATGAAACTAAAGTTTATGATTTTTTAAAGCGAAGCTTTTCTATAATTAGGGTCGGTCTGTCCGTCTGTACGTCCGTCCGAGATAGATAGCTTTTATTCGTTAATTTAGGTATGTTAGAATTGTCCTATCGATTTCAAACTTTGCAAGATGATTCCTGTAGTAGTTAGGTACGATTTAGAAAGCGTAGCAACTCTATAATCATTACCAGAATGTCCGTACGTCCATTTTAAACATGTTGATTTTTCTAATTTTTTAACAGCAAATTTTTATGTGATCTAATTATCCGTTTGATCTGATTTTTGGTATATTGATTCCTGGGACAACAAAGAACAATATTTTAAGCGAAGCAACTCTATAATCAAATCCTAAAAATTTAAGTATGTCCATAAACTCAATAAACATTATCCTGTATCAAGAAGTTTTTCAACAAATTTACTTACAATTTTGCTTCGACTGTTATACTTTTATATTCTGATAATTTAGTTTAGACACTATACAAGTGTTAATGTCCGTTTGTCCTACCGTTTCAGTGCTTTTCTTTTATGGATGTTGTCATCCTTGTTTTCTTTAGTTTTTGTTGAAAACCTAAAACTTGAACTATCAAGAATAACAATATTCATAAATATAAAATATGAAAATTAGACACAAGTCACAACGACCGGTTACAATTATAAAACAGGAAAATGGAAATCAATAGGACGTTTAGTCGTTTTAATGTAGGTAACAAAGTGTCAAATCATCCCAGAAAATACAATAAAACATTAAATGAGAAGAAATTCCAAATTCTGTAATTCCATAAGCAACTGATTTTTAACATATTTACACTAGGCATATTGACCAAGCATATACCAGCCACGAAATTAATTCGGAAAAAAATCACTAAATCATATGTAATTTTCAGCTGCATTGGGGGTCAACACATAGTATAATTAAAGATCTTTACATCTGCCACCCCCCCCCCCCCCATATATTATTTTAGATTTATTTCGCTTGTTGGTTATACCTTATTCCTGGTATTGGCCCTCTGATAATTATTTTACAATTACAGTTTTGCTTGATGAAACTTTTCAAAACATCTTTTTAAATGATTTGAAATCGAAAGGCCAGACAGTATCGGACAGTATGAAGAAAAGCTTCGCTTTAAAAAAATATATATTTGATGAATGTTTGAGTTTAAAGTTTTCTTTCTATTCATATTTCATCCTTTCACAAGATGACATCAAAATAAATGTTTAGTTTTAAACTTTTAATACTTTTCTTTTTTACTAACTAATAAAGTTTTTTTTCAAAAGCGCAAATACTCTATATCTGTAAATTGATTGGAAAATTTCAATGTAGGGGGATAAGTCACTCAAAAATCAGCTACATGACGTCATAAAAATGAGGGAGATGATAGGATAAGTGGAAAAGAAAATCCCTAAAAAAGAGATAGATAATTCCTTATTTTTATGACGTCACATGGCTGATTTTTGAGATACTTTGTCCAGCTAAACTAATAAAGATTAACTAAAATTCCTCAAAGTTTTTAGGCAACGAATGTGCCCCTCCTCCATGACTAAAACTTACTTTCATGAAAGTCCAAGATGGCGAGGGTGATTCTATCAGCCCATGGAGATCCTTTCTGTAGGCCAACGCCATATCCTGAGCGACCAAACAGTTCTCCAGCCGTTATCAGATTACAATCTCTAAAAGAAACAGATTTAGTAAGCAAAGGTAAAAAAAAGGTAAATCACGAAAAAAGAACAATAATATACCATTTATAAGCTTTTATAATATAGCCTTTTTACGTTAAAATGAAAACCCTAACTTAAAAAGCATTTTTGTGCTAATGAAGGAAATATAATTTTCACTTTTTATTTCATAGTTATAATAGATTATATTTTCATTTTAATTAGAACTAATTTACATAATCAAAACGAAAAATATCCATTTTTAGTACATTATTTAATCCGAAAATATTAATAATTTATATGCTAATACATAAAAAAGTAAAAGGATGTTTGTTTTTCTGTTTGTCTGTCTGTTTGTTTGTCTGTTTTTACTGAAGGATCTCGCTAACCGCTGAACCATTCGGGTTCTCCTTAGGTAGGTCCCAGGAAGGTTTATACCTATTTTGGGGGAGGGTACCACCACCCTCCCAAGAGGACACAAAAAATCGAAATTTTAAAAAATATTCTCGATTTTGCGTAGAGACTTCAATGCAAACGATTTCTCAAGTCAAATATTTGAAATAAAGAATAGTTATTTCTCGCATCGTATTATAAATAGCTTTCCGCGGATATAGAATGTATAATTATAAGATTAAAACTAGTTTTTTTTAGCCCCGAGGTGCCGAAGGCACCGGCTAAAAAACTAGTTTTAATCTTATGATTGTATATTTTTATATTCGTAGAAAGCTGGATATAATACGATGCTAGACATGGTTTTTTCGTATGGATGAGAACCGGTTCCTATCCACCGGATTCGAATGAATACAAGAAAAACATTTAAAGTGCCACTAGGGGCCTCTAGGGGCGTATCCGCTAGCAAAACAAAAGGCATAAAAAACATGATGTACATATGATACCGGCTTTTAAGTGCAAGAACGATTATTCGTAGAGTGAAACAGCGGTTAAACCCTGTACGTTAAGACATTTTTAGTTATAAAGTAACTGCGCAATTAAAACCTTACCTAGCAGCTTCATATTCTAATCTTGAGCTGTCCCAAATGAAAGCCTTCAATGAACTGAAATAGAATTAATAACTATATAAAATCATAGTAATGTCAATGTTCATTCTAAGCATGATATGAGAGCCAAAACTGCAGTAGCAGCCAACCCACATTAGGACGATCTCAACCGCACAAAGCTACCCCACTTAAGCAGCTCTTCCGTATTGCAACAAACTGCGCACATTTGGAAAAACCGAGCGGCCTTGAGGCTTAGCACAACGAGGGCAGAGTTCGATATCCTCTTTGAGGAAAAGTATACTTTGATATTTCTTGAATACATTATTTTCGTTCAAACTTTGCATTTTAGACACAAAATGTAAGAATTCTATATTTAAATTACTGAAACAAACCTAACTATATATTTTAATCTAAAATATTCATCAATACTGTTGCTGCGCTCCTTAGAGTTGAAATTTTCCTTGTTTGTTGTCAAATTATCTTATTAGCTGACAAAGTTACTCTAAAACTAATTTGTCAAGGAAAAAGTTGAAATGAAATGTGTCTCAAAATATTTTCTTACAGAAATTTTTGAAAAATATTGTTAAAAACGTAGCAACTCAACAAAATGGAAAATAAAATGGGGTATTTGACTGTAAATCACATTGGTACCCAAAGTTTTTATTTAATAGACTTCAAAACTTTGGATACTTTTAATCAATTTAGATTCGTTGTTTTAATCTAGGAGTTTCAAAACTTTACAGCCAAAAACCTACAGAAGAGGTAATTTTGTATATCATCATTGGGGATGTATGTATATCAATTTATCGTCCATTGTCTTATCCTTAAAGTTCCTTGCATATTATTGATTAAATTCGCTTTAAATTTAATGGATGTGCTATTCTATAGATCTCGCTACAACGTAAGAAATTATTTTCCAAAAATTGGTAAATTCTTGGAAAAATGAGCATGTTATTATTCTTTTAGCCAAAAGAGAAAGATAAAATAACATGTTGAGTCGGTTGACTTTAGTTTTTTTTTGTTGTTCGTTCACTAGGAAATTCATTTCTTAGTGGGGAAAACTGTACGTGGACCGTCGGCAGGTCCTATAATCAGTTATGCATACAGGATTAAAGTAATATAAATTTGTAGGATTAAAAATAAAATACAATTCTATTTTTAGAAGAACAAAATATAGTGTTAGTTAATGCCAAAAAGGCTTTTTTATATCAGTATTATGGTATTTGATTGACAAAAAGTCATAAATAAGTCAGCACGTGACTACTTAGATTAATATGGAAATAAACTTACCCATTTCTAACAGCGTCTATGGCAAGCTCTGGATTAAGGAAATGTTTTCCCTCCATTGTCCTGTACATGTTGGACAACTCAACCTAAATACAAAAAAGATTTAATTTTAACAAATTGGTTGCTCCGATCCTTCTAATTGAGAGAAATCGCTTCTAGAACAAAATTAACATTTTGCCAGATTTTGTAATTTTTTACTTAATATTTCATTTTATTCAAAAGTTATATTAATCTAGTTGTCTAAGTCCTTTAAAAAGCAACTCAAAAAAACGTTTTGAGATTTTAAAATGAATACAAATAAAAAAATGTTGTTCTTGATCTCTGCTACCAATGACAAAAACTGTACCTGTCTCCTGAAGTACATATCAACACTGGACCCCTTGACAGTCGCATACGTAAAGTTCTCCATTGGATTTCTCAACTAAAACATGAAATGATATTTTTTCTCGTATTCATTCGAATCCGGTGGATAGGAACCGGTTCTCATCCATACGAAAAAATTATGTCTAGCATCGTATTATATCCAGCTTTCTACGAATATAAAAATGTACAATCATAAGATTAAAACCATTTTTTAGCCCGTGCCTTCGGCATCTCGGGGCTTAAAAAACTGGTTTAAATTTCATATTTGTACATTTTATACCCGCAGAAAGCTGTTTATAATACTATGCAAAAAAGAACTATTCTCATTTAAAATCACGCAACCTTACATTAAAATGAATAATTAAATTTTTAACAAACAAGTATATGATCAGAGGCGCGCGGAAGTGGTGTGTTTCCACATTCCTGCCAAAATTAAGGGGGGTTGGATACACCCCTTATATATATTTACCAATTAAGGGATGCCCTTTTTATGGGGGGGGGGGGTTAAATCTATTCCCTTCACACAAAAAATCTCTTTTTGTCTTTAATACACCCACTCGAAAGAGGGATGTCAAAAAACGTAAGGTGGTGTCAAAATGTGCACACCAAATTCCCAAAAAATGGACTAAAACCTGTCGTTCTCCCAAAACAAAGCTCACTAGTCATATTCATATTGGTATAGTAAATACAGAAATTTTATTTGGGCAAACCTTTGTATAAAAGATATAAAATTTAATTGATTTATTACTCTAGATATTTAATCAGACACAATAATACTCGACGACCAAATTCAAAATGAGACAAAGATTTTGTCCTAAAAAATTCATCTTTTTATAGCTTGATGAATTAAATATGAAAAAAGGAAATAAAAACCACCATTTTGTACAAAAATATTACATTTTCTAACTAATAATGTGGTCTGATTGATCCAATCAATAGATTGTTCATCTAGACTTTCGATATTTATTTAAAGCTGAAACAATTTTCTTGGTAAATTACCCTTTACATGTAAAGATAAACATCTCAATTTATAACAAACTAAAAGAAATCTACATCAAAAAATTGGGTCCTAGGTCAACGTTAAAAACATAATTATTTATTCAATTACAGAATGCAAAAAACATGATTTTTTAGCAGAGATGCCTTATCTCAGAGATTTTTCGCACATTTTAGATGAATTTTAGTAGCCTTACACATAAACATGAATTTGAACGCTTTTACGCTCGATCAAATGTTAGATTCTTAGTTTGCATAGACAAAACAAAGCAAACCGTCTGTTTAGTTTAACAAGGATGAAAACATCTATAAAAGTGAGGATCTGAAACGGTAGGACAAAAGGGCATTAACATTTTTAGAGTGTCAGAACTAAATAATCAAGAGTCGAAGCAAAAGTAAATTAGTTAAAAAATTGCTTGATGCAGGATAATGTTTAAGGACACACTTACATTTTTAGGATTTTATTATAGAGTTGCTTATAATATTGTACTTTGCTGTTAAAGGAATCAGTATACCAAAAATCAGATCAATTGGATAATTAGATCATATAAAAATTTGTTGTTAAAAAAGTGAAAATCAACATGTTGAAAATTGACGTACGGACATTCTGATAACGATTTTAGAGTTGCTACGCTTTTTAAATTGTACCTACTACAGGGATCATCATGCAAAATTTTAAATCGATAGGACAACGTGCCTGAATTAGGGAAAAAAGCTTTCCGTCACTGACGGACGTACGGACTGACCCTAATTATAGAAAAGCTTCGGTTTTAAAAAATCTTATAGAAAAGCTTCACAAATATACGTAGGGATAGAACGAAGAAACATCATTTTTACATCGTGGTAAGAAAATAAAGAGAAAATCTTCTAGGCCTGATCCTTAAAAAAATTAAATGTTATAAATTTCAAATTATATGTTATTTTTAGTTAATCTATGAAGGAGATATGTAGAGCCGGATTTTGAGACAATTTTTGTTGGAGTCGTAGCCTCAAAGAAACGAAAGCTATGACATAGAAGTATTGTTAACATTAAATGTTTTCTAACATCTTAAGAATCAGACTTCAGTAGACAATTAATTTCACAATATATAAAAAGTAACCTAAACAACATAGGAAAACTTTTATTTTTTATTTATATAAAAACAATGTTTTATTAAAGAAAAGCTAAAAGATACATCTTCTGTGTAAATTTTAAGTTCAAAATATAATTATAATCAATTAATTATATCCTCATATAAAAGTATACAGGATGATTGTCTATCTGAGTGTTTGTAACAATGAAGGACCGATAAGATTCATCCTTACAGTAAAGCTCCTTATAGATCCAGGGAAGGTTTTAAACTATTTTGGGGGAGGGGTTAATTAGCCCAAAACCTCCACATTGAAAAAAGCTAGGTTGAATCCACTGGTAGGAACCATTTGAGAAAGTATAGCTTACTTTGACGGACATACCTTTGTTAGAGTAGCTATGCTACTATAGCAACTCAAATAATTATTTGGTAAACCATGGATCATAAAATATTAATCCTGGGTTGTAAAAGTGGAATTACATCAGTTTTTGTGCAACATAAAAGTATATATAAATTTATTTATAAAAAGAAAATGCATTATTGGGTTAATTTTTGAATCTATACTCATCTTTATGGTTAGTATTATGGACAGACATACGAACAAAATGGGTTAAAGAGTATTTTCTACACAGTAATAAGATTCACCATTCAAAAAAAATTATCCATATATCTTTATAAGCAGCCGTGTACTACCGACAGACCGTCGGAAGAACCATTGTATAGAGTGTATGCGCATATGTTAAGTTAAACTTAAAAAATCAGGTTTCAAACAACTTACCCTAGGATCATTAATACCAGTGAGGCTGGTCTGTGGTTTGTCCAAGACAAGGAAGGCGGCCAGGTTGGCGGTGTACGAGGCTACAATGATCATAGCAAAGCCGGCCCACACCATGCCCAGCACGCGAGCAGAGAAACTGCGTGGAGTCCCTTCACCTAAAAATAAATAATTGTTTACAGTTTTAAACTTAACCTTTTGCCTTAACAAATTTGCTTTTTAAAGCACTTAACCCCCCTCCACCTTTTTTTTTTTAATTATATAAAAATAAAGGAGGGGAATAATTATTTGTTTCTTTGTTAACAACTTTAAGTCAGGTAAAGATAAGCTATATTGGGCATTAGATAGCCCCGTGATATAGGTTACAGGAGGTATGTAAGAAAAAACAATATTTCTAAAATGAGAGACAAAACACCCCTTTTCTTAATCGATAAATTTTACAAATGTAATCTTTCTCCTTTATTTTTTGTAAACGTTTTATTTGATCAGTTTGATATAAACAAAGCACTTGATTCACACCTAAGGTTTAAAGTTGGCAGAGAGAAAGGGGACAATGGGGTGTTTATTACACTAATCCCAAATTTTTACATTAACGTTTTCTTTTCTTATTCGCTGGCTTTTACTTAATTTTGATTGATTTGTTTATTACGTTGAGTGTTCAAACGTTTCAACCACTAATTTTAATTGTCATAATGGGGAAAGATCAATTTATCGGCCATTGTCTTATCCCTTTAAATCCCTAATCACAACGAAAAAGAAAAACATGTACATTTTACTTTAGTAATTTAAATGTGGAAATTAAGCTTATACGAATAAACTAACAATAACTTTTGTTTATGGACTGATGTACAACGTACATACCATAATTTTAGAAAGGTATAACTTCTAGAAAGTGTTATAAATGCAATAATAAATTTTGTTTGTATAAAATTTGATATGTAATTTAAATGCATTAGATTTACCCAGTTTTATAATATAGGAACAACACAAGTACAATAAACTTTATAAGTAGCGCAGTAATAATAAGAAATAACTGTTTTGAACCGTCGAGTCAATTTTTGCAGGGTGTTTTTAAATCGTGAATAGTTTGTAAGAATTCTTATGTAATAATAAATAATGATAAACCAAATATTTAAACAAACCCCCCCCCCCCCTCCCAACGCACCTCATGTCTTATCCTTATGTTTAAAATTCTTAATCTGGTAGCTAGTAAACTTTGGGTGGAAAGAAGAATTGTAAATCAATCGAGTCACCTCCCCTCCCCTTATACCTGGGTTTTAAAATACTTTAACTAGTGGCGTGCACAGGGCTTTGCCATTAACCATATAGTCTTAGAGCTATATATGAATCAAATAGCCCTAAATGAGGCACTAGCTCAACTATCACATAATATTTTTGTATAAAGTATGTATTTTGTGTACATATACTGTAGATCATTTTGTATTTAAAACCTGGCTGGGAAAGAATATAAATTCTGAATGCTATATCTCAAATAACAAGGAACACATCATTTTTCAGAGTGAAGATCATAAATTAGAAAAAAAAATAATTATTTGATATAGATCTATGATAATAAGTTTATAATGATTTTGGTCATTATTAGTAAAATAAATGCTCCTCTTTTAGTTATGTACTAGAGTCTGCGCCCATAGCATCTAGAGGCTCTATTCAAAGATTTAAAATAAAATAGCCTGAAAAATTCCTGGGATCTATGTAAGCTTTTCTAAAATAGAAAACTTAATCAGTTCAGTTCAAAACCTTAATATCCAGAAGAAGAAAAACTTACTACTTCATATAATAGGACTAGTGGCTTTGCCCCGTGAGGAATTCAAAAGTAAAATTACTCAATACATTAAACAAAAAGACTGCGCACTGATGTACAGACTCAAATCATAAAAAAAGTTTTGCATTCAAAATATATATGTAATGTATCAAACTATTTTATGTGACATTGTTACAGGGTGGCTTTAAAAAGTGACGTGTTCTTAGGAAGAAATTATCATTAACCATCAAAATTTTAAGGCTGGCAAAAATGCTAGCAATAAGATGTTTGTATGTTTGCCAGTCATGTATGTACTTTTTAGAGTATAAATAATAATTATATGATACATGTAACAGGAGTTTCAATATTTTTGTAAAATTATGCAGCTTAAATTCGATTTTCTTAAATACCCTGTTGAAAATACATCTAATGTACTTTTGCCGGATATCTCAATCGCATCCCCCCTCCAAAAAATCTATTAAAAAAAGAACAAAAGGTGTAATACATTTTTTAAACCTTTGATTTTAGTTGGTTTTGATAACACACTTAAAAATTTTCTTCTTATAGTAAAATATTGAAGATAATTTTTTTGTGATTTTCTTTTCTCCTTTACCCTGTACATCGAAGGAAAACATGATATGATGTAAAAATATTCAAATTTAGAATAGGTATTTCTGAATACAAATTTTGAATATTCTTGCGAAATGTGACACTTTGCTCGAGATATGCTTATTGTGTTTTATTCCATGGAATATCTACAAATACGTAGATATTCTAAGCAAGGATCATTTTTGTCCAAACGAAGCGCAGCAGTAACAAGATGACAAAGTTTTATATAAAACGATAACGGGAACCTTTAATAAATTATTTATTCCATGATTAAACAGTAAATGTCACTAGTAATAAGTGTGCGTGTGCTGCTAAGTGTGTGTGTGTGAGCGTGTGTGGGTTTGTGTGTATGTGTATTTGAATTTAGAAGTGATAATGTCGAGAGAAAAAAATTTTTAAAAAAAAAGGATGAAAGGAAAGGAGAACATTATTTATTTGTACCAATACGCGTACAGGAGGGGGTTTGTCATCAGATTTCCCACCAATATATTGAAATTGGAAATGCCTGCATGTACCTACTAAAGGTTTAATCACCCGCCCCCCATGGATAACCCTGTGTTCACCCCTAATCTTACCTATTCCAGAATTGAGTAGAACCCCCCAGGCAAACCAGATAGCAGCCGTCAGGTTCAGGCTCTCCTCGTCATTTGGCAGCCCCGGAACGGCTGAGTAGCGGCCGAATGGAGAAAATCTGTCTAATAGGTAGAGACAGACTGCTATCACCTGTAATATTTATCCGTTATTATCACCCCAGCTACTTTAAAACCAAGGTATATCTGACAATCCATCACATGGAGATCAAGTAAAGGGACAAATTGACTCAAAAAATCAGCCATGTGACGTCTTAAAAATGAGGGAGATTTTATGACGTTACATAGCTGATTTTTGAGTCACCTTGTCTTTCTACAGAGATTAATACAGTCTTTTGCATATGCTCCTTAACAGAAACATACGGGATATGTAAAGCTTAATGTAAACAATAACAATTATGTCCTCAAGTAGATTGGATATGAACTGAAAATTTTTTTAGATTAAGAAATAAAGCAGAATCATATGAAACTTTATCAAAAATGTACGAAACTTTGTAAGCTAAAATTCTTTTGAAGCTTTATATAGTTCCTATAAAAAAATGACGTCATACTGGCCTACCATTGGTATTTTAGTCTGTGTATTGGCCTGTCATTGGTCATGTGTAGGCACCATAAATGGCTTCATTCTTTTACGTTTTGATATCTAGAACTAAAAATTTTCATGTTACCAAAGGAAATTTGCTTCCAAAATTAATCAAGAAAAAAGAATTACCTTTACTGAGACAAGCACCAGTACCCAGAGAGTTGGTTTGAAAGGTTGCAGAAAGGAGACAAGTTGCGAGGCTCGGGGTTGCTGAAATTAAATAAAAACAGATTACTCCTCAAAACACTAGGATTGTTGTCATGAAGGGTTGGACTGTAAATCACACTGGTACTCAAAATTTTAAAGCACATTCTCCCATTCCTTGGCCTAAAAGCTTAGGGGACTTTAACTTTATCTTAATTGGTTGGTAAAAACTTTTTTCCAGCAATTATTATTCATAGAAAGGGTAATTTTGTTAATATTTATTGAGTGTTTTTCAATTTATAGTTAATTACATTGTCTTGAATAGTATCTTTTATGAAAGAGCCTATCAATTAAATTTTTAAAAAATGGATACTGAAATTTGTTGATAAAATTCAATCTTATGTCAATTATGTAATTATTTTCCAATAATTACACTTTAAGCTAATTTTAATTATAAGATATGAATTAATTAACCTTTTTATCTTATCTGATGTTTTTCCTCTATTTGCAAAAGTAATACATTTTAACTAACATTTCCTCTTTTACAGGAAAGATGTTATTAATAATAAACTTTGTTGCTTCCAACAAAATGCTTATGAAGCACTGATACAACCCCCCCTTCCAACCAAAAAAAATCAAAATATGTGCTAGTGTAGTTTTTTCCTTTTCCTAGCCCCTTTAGGGCCCCTAACCTAGGTCTATGCCTGTATTGCCCTAACCCAGCCTAACCTAACCTAACCTGACCTAAAGTAAAAAACAAAAAAATGAATAACTGACCCCTTCCCTCAAAATTTTTTTTCATTTCAAAATAAGGGGGGGTTAGAGTGTTCACCAGGGTAATTAATGTGAAAGCGCCTAAACTTTTGATGATAAAAGATGATAAATACGTTTCAAACTATGGATGATAAATTCCAAAAGTAGCATAGATTTCATAATTTATCCTCATAATAAAGTAACATGATGTCTGTATATTGTTTGCGTGTTTGTATGTTTGTACCGAAGGAACTTGCTAACCGCTGAACCGATTGGGTTCTCCTTCTCATAGGTCCCGGGAAGGTTTATAACTATTTTGGTGTAGGGTACGACCACCCTCCCCAGAGAAATAGACAAAAATAAAAAGAAATAAAAAAAGGCCGCAGTGCGGACATTTTTTCAATTAGCTAAACACATATAACTAACATCATCTATCGGCCAAAAAAATATTTTTTGGTAAATAGCTGATTTTAAAATAGAAACAATTTTACGTGTCTCTAGAGGACTCTAGGGGCTCAGCCGCTAGTTTATAAAAAAAAGTCTAACAAGAATATTTATATTCCCACAGAATTGTTGTGGTGTTGTTTCGCATCTTTCCAATGCTATTCCGCATGTAAACCTATGACAGTACAATTACCGACAAACCAGAATAACTGTCAATTTCAATAATAGATTATAAAATGTTTATAGAGTTGTTCTGCTATTCGTTGGCCGCAAACCTTAGGGATTTATCAAAAAATCTAAATTGGGTTGTGCAGAAGTGTCCAAAAGTTTCCACCTGATTCAAATAAGAGGTAATTTCATGTTTTAGAACTTTGGATGATAAAATAATTCATTGCCAATTGTCTTCCCTTAAAATCCATACTAGTTTAAAACTTGTAGTGTAGTGTCGATATTATCAACTTACCCTCTTCTGAAGTATAGTAATGCCTTGATATTTGAACGGTTTACTAAACTCCATGACCTAAAAAAACAGTAAAATTATTTCTCGTATTCATTCGAATCCGGTGGATAGAAACCGGTTCTCATCCATACGAAAAAACTATGTCTAGCATCGTATTATATCCAGCTTTCTACGAATATAAAAATGTACAATCAAAAGATTAAAACCAGTTTTTTTAGCCTTCGGCACCTCGGGGCTAAAAAAACTAGTTTTAATCTTTTTATTGTACATTCTATATCCGCAAAAAGCCGTTTATAATACGATGCGAGAAATAACTTTTTTAATATCTTACTGTTAGATACAAATGCGACTGCTACCCTAATATCAAGGGGATATGTGTGTAAAAGAGATTACAATTGAAAAATAGCCTAAATGTAGAAAAGTTTTGCCACTGTTCCAAATATTTTCAGTACTGAAACTGGAAAATGCTTGTTTGTAGTTAAAGGGTGTTAAAAAAATAACCGATCGCTCACAATTTGAACCACCATAAGTACTTCAAATCTTGGAGATAGACCCCATAATTTTAGAGTTTTTGATGGGGCATGTAAAAACCTTTCTTTAGACACCTTAACAAGGTTTCTAACTCAATCTATGCCAATTTGACATAAAAAAGACATTCCCATCGAACTTTGAGGCATAACGGCTCTGTCTATTCCTAGTTCTTGATGATTGCCAGGTCGATCTTTTTGATGCCAAATTGGCTAAGATTGTGTTAGAAACATTGTTAAGGTATCTAAAGAAAGGTCTTTACATGCCCCATCAAAAACTCCAAACATTATGGGGTCTATCTTCAAGATTTTAAGTACTTATGGTGGTTCATATTGTGAGCGATTGGTTTTTAAAAAGACAAATTTGTAATAAAATATGCACTTTCGGCGTAGGGCAAATTTCTTTGCAAGGGCTAGGTCTTAAGCTCTAGGGCTCTGGAAGGGTAAGTAGATTCAAAATTCAATATTGTTTTCTCATTGTCATTGCTTGAGCATGAATTGTAATATTTTTTATTAGTTTTGGACCAAAACTGTAAGGTTTATATTGAAAAAAGTGAAGCGATTGGTTTTTATTTTAGCACCCTTTATATGTATTACAACTAACGTATTTTTCTGGCTTATTCTGGATCCTAATTTATATGCGACTAGTATTTCAGGCCATTATATATAACAGTAGTTGTTTTGCCCCCTAGCATCTCGGGTATTACACCCTGGAGAAAATGGAAGGGGGTATTTTTTAAGGGGCTTTATTTTAAAGAAATAATAAAGGGAGGAGTCAATATTAGAAGGTGTTTTCCCCACCCCCAACCTTAAAACATTGGTAAGAGCAAGAAACGTGGACCACAATCAGTCAAGAGGCTAACAATCTTAATCCGGACAGACATGTAGACATCTTTTAGATATATCTGAATAATGTAAATTGCCATCAGAACATCCACTTTTCTGTTATTTGGAACCTCGCATACATCTAAACCATGTACAGTTTAGTCATTTTTTTCCCTTTTTAATCACTAGCGGCTTCGCCCCTAGCCGCTAGGGGCTTTGCCCCAAGAGGTTTGATCAAACCAATTTTTCGTATTTTAGATTTAAGATAAAAAGGAAAGAAAAAATTTTTTTGGCGGGGGGGATTTTTTTTTGTTTTTTTTTTGGGGGGGGGGGGGTAGTCAACCCCACTATTTAAATTTTAGTTTTAAAAGAAAAAAAATTTTGTTTGGGAGGGGTATTTTTCATTTTTGGGGGGTTAGGGGTGTCCCACCCCACAAGAAAATAGTTATAAACCTTCCCTGGAACTATGAAAAACTACCCTGTAAAGGAGAACCCGATCGGTTCAGCGGTTAGCGAGATCCTTCGCTACAAACAAACACACAAACAGACAGACATCGTTCTACTTTGTATTATAGATTAGGAAACAACCAGACAAATGAAATCCATAGAGAAGCAACGGTGCAAATAGCTAACCTGCGCTCTCTCGGGGTTGATGGTGAGTGGCGCAACAATAAGATCTGCGCGCTCCGACACAAGTTCTCCAATGAGTCCGCTCCATTCTTGTTTACCCGTCTCATTGTTACGCTCCAAACTTCCATAATTACTATCTAAAATTTGTATTTTCTTTTAAAAACGGGTCTAAGTGTAAGGAAACAAAATATTCTGACCATTCTTATATTTAAGTAACAGGATCTATGTATGTCTGTAAATAACGAAGGATCTCGCTAAACGCTGGACCGAAATTGTTCTCCTTTACAGTATAACTTCACATAGGTCCTGGAGAGGTTTATAACTTTTTTTAGGGAGGGTACAGCCACCCTGCCAAGTGAAAATTTTAAAGTAAAAGTTTAAATTATATCTCAATACCAATATTGTGACTTTGCTGGCTGAGAACTCTAATATTTTGGTCAGTAGTGCATTTGTAGACCTAACCATAAAGTATCTTCATATAATAAAATAAATTTCATTCCTATAGAATACAAACCTAAAAACACATGGTAAATATAGAGAAGCCATACTAAAAGTACTTCATACTGCCATAATAGGAAAATTTAGTCAATAGAGACAAAGTAAAATTATAAACTTTAGAATAATAGTCTTAAACTATTATAGAAAGGAAAACTTTTGTCGAGACACACAGACAAAAAAAAAGACAGAAAATTTCTGATTGAACATTTTTAATTAAACAAAAATTAAAACTTTCTGCATTGTTAATTACAATAAGTTTTAAATTCTTTCTTTTTCTTTTCATTAAACATTAATTAAGTAAATCACGTGTTATATGTTGAACAACAAGACTAGTTTCTTATAAAAAATTTAAGCCGTTTTAATTTTGAAATGCTTACTGTCCCTTATTTTATAGACACTGAAACTAATTGAAACGACTGAAAAATAATTTCAATTCGACTTATCAACAATGTTTTTAAAGGTGGAAAGATCCCAAATCTACTTTATGCTAAGACAAACCCCTAAAAACATCTGGACATAGATTCTATCCGGAAAACAATCAAAATCTGACAATAAGCAAAAATAAAATTATAAAACGCGCAACATACCAATTGTCTTAAAAGTCCTTAAAAATCAATTAATAACGAAAAGGATAAAAAATAATTTGTGGAAAAGAAATATACCATACACCTTTATTCAAAAGGCAAAAACTAAAGTATTTTACCTATCTTAATACAAAAGGTTAAATTTTCATTTGAAGACTTTTCTATTGAATAAAACCAAATTAAAGTTTATGAGCATAGTCCCTTTCGTGGCAACGCCCCTTAAGGGGCGTTTCATTGTGTTTTCACAGCATTTTTTGCGGGGGGGGTCTAATCCTGAGGAGACAATGGCCTTACCCTGCGGGGCAATCACCTAACCCAATATAACCTAACCTATCCTAAAATAACCTGTCATAAGCCATTTTCAAAATACGACGAATCGCCACTTAAGGGCCGTGGCCACAAAATGGACTATACCCGAATTTTCAATAGTTAAAATCTTTAAATATTATGTTAACAAACGCAATGTTAAAGTAAAAGTGCTTAATATTATGATAATATCCTTTAATTTAAAGCGAGGCTTTTCTATATTTAGGAACGGTTCGTCCATCCGTAATGGAAAACTAAGCTATAATCGCAACTTATAATGATGATACATGTGGACACTTAGTTACAATGAAGAAAGCGTAGTAACTCTATAACCATTACCAGTAGGTCAGTAAGTCCATTTAAAGATATAGTTATCCATTATACTTAATTTATTTATGTTGATTTCTAGGATGATTTGGCATTATGTTAAAAGCATAAGCATCTTATAAAGTCTTAATAAAACAATATTTTATAACAGCGAATATTTTCAAAAACCTTAAATGTTTGGATCTTGCAGAAAGTAATGAAATGTTTATAAAAACAAAGACAAGCATAGGTAATAATAATACGGCACCTATATTCAGTAGGTAAACGACGTATGTGACTGACCGACAGACGGACAAACATGTACAGTAGGCACATTACCAAAGAAAAACTTACCTAATGATAAATACACATCGTAGGTAAAGTTACATTTATTGGCCAGCTGTTCTAGCAAGTCCATGCAGTAACCACGACAACAGAACTTACTACCAACTGAAAATAAATATTATAATAAGCAAGATAAGCCTACTTAAGACAATGAACGAAGAATTGATGAACAATGTACATCCTATCCCCAATAATGATGAAACAAAATCACTCATCATTAGGATTTTAATTATTATTAAAAAAGTTTGGTTATTGTTGATTTTAAAGAAAACGAATGAGAGAACATATGAATTTACTTCAATTCAATGTCCATTCCCTTCCTAGATTTTGACTGTGTTTGTAACAAATAAGATCTCGCTTACAGTAATAACAATTTGGCTCTACATTTCAAGGAAACTTCAAGCTTTACCATAGTCTGGTTTTATACAAATTTTGGGATGTTGTTATACTTTGTAAGATATCTGGACATCCCTAAAAATGTTTTTTATTCTTTTTAAATCCTACATTTAAATGGGAAAAAAGGGAACATCCAACCACTTATTTGAGAGATCTAATATACTGATCTAAATCCTATCTTTAAATATTTTTTAACCTTATAAAATAGAAAATAATGATATTAAAGTTAGTATCATGTATAAGATTAAAAACAATATTTACTTTGCAGTTATGTAAATTATACTAAAACAACATTTTTATAATTTTACTCAAATCTATTCTTAAAATCTGCAGTTTAAATATTATGACTTATTCACATGATATTATATAAGAATAAGGTACTTTTAAATTTTTTTATGAAATACATTCTTAGGAGTTGGATGTTTCTTATTTCCTCCTTCCTAAATCGCATTACACTAGATTGCATCACTCATTACTTTTATCTGATGCAAAATATGTTCTATAAACCTTAGAATACCTTTCTATTTCTATCTGTCTGACTGCTTGTATTTTTAAAATTATGTACAGAAATCAGGGATGTACATCCCCAATGATGATTCACAAAATTAACCCTTGTGTATTATTAAAATATTGGTTGAAACATTTGAACACTTAACTTACAAACAACCAATCAAAAATACTTCTGAATTTTATCTAGTTTTCTCAATTTTGTCATCTTCCTAAGAAGGTGTGTGTGTGTGTGTGGGGGGGGGGTTCTGTACATTTTAACACCAAATATAGCTGAAAACTTTTTGAAATATGAATATACTTACGATGAGTTAGTTTTGTTGAGTTGCTGTTGAAAATGTATTGGGGACAGTTGAACCAACCCTCCTCTTTATCACAATCACTGAGTAACAAAATATTTCATTATTAAAACAATACCATAGACGTCCAAGAGGGGGGGAGGGTAAAGGGGTGATTACCCCCCCCCCCCCCCAAACGAATTAATACATTATCAAATTTCCCCCTCCCAAAAAAAATTTACCTCGGGGGTAAATTTTGGGGGGGGGAGTAAACAAAATTTACCCCCCTGCCAACAGATTTCAGGGGGGGGTAATTACCCCCCCCCAAGCAAATTTTAGCCCGGAATAAATTACCCCCCCATTAAAAAAGATTTTACCCCCCCCCCCCCCCCAAAATAAAAAAGCTTGGACGCCCCTGAACAATACCATTAATATAATATCCTAAAAGGACACTAGCTTTGTTGGCCGTTTTGCTTTACATGGACCTAGGAGGCTTGGATCAAGTATCTACCATTTATATTTTACCCTGCTCTAGCGACAGTTTGTTTAAATACAGAAAATTGCCTTTTATATATTAGCGAAGTATATAATAAAATCATAGATTGACAAACGGATAAAGTCAATAATATAGGAAATGGTCAGGGAAAGTGTTGAAAAAAAGGAGAAAGAAAAATACAGGAATAAAGATTGAAAGAATAATAAAAATTCACGAACCCCTTTTTGTTGCGTGAACTACGGACCGAGGTAGAATCAAGTATACTTTGTGTTCTTTAAAAAACACAACTAGCAGCCGAGAAAATCACATAGCATTACGGACTAAAGGCTGGACAGACAAAGTAAATCATAAAGTTGCTTCGCTACTAAAAATCAACGAATAATGATATATTTTCCTAGTTTTATTTTTATGTTCTATGAATGGTCTCTCTACAATAGTCAGCACCTTCAGATGAGTTGGGATCATGACTCCAGTTGGCTTCACACTAAAACAACAACAATCCTCATAACAAAGTAACAGGATATTTGTACCGAAGGATCTCGCTAACCGCTGAACCGATATAGTTCTCCTTTACATGGCAGCTTCTCATAGGTCCTAAGAATGTTTATAACTATTTTTGGTGAGTGTACGAGCAACCTCCCAAGATAAATTGCCAAAAATACGAAAATTTATGAAATAATTTCGCAGGGCGGCGCCATTATCGTAGTAACATGAATAAAAACAGCTGCCTTAACATAGACAAATTATTTCTCAAAATAGAAATTAAAAAAAAACATTTTAAGTATCATTTGAGGTCTTCAGGGGCGTAACTGCAAGTAAATTATAATACAGTAAGATTGGAAATGACAAACGGTTTGTATAGATTAGTGTTTGAACATACACAAAAAAAATAAAAACTATCAACTGCCCCCCTGGCAACTAGGGGCATCTAAAATTAGAGGGGAAAATAACTCCAAGACTAAAGCTTCCTTAAAATTAGAGTAATTGAATGATTTCTTTGTTTATGATTTCTTAACAGATGATGACAGACAAAGTTCTAATGCTACAGCAATTGTTTTTGTCATATACTATTAAATTTTGTTTGTCTGAAAAGATCTTGCTAACCACTGAAACGATTAAAGGGGTAGTTTCAAGAAATGCATTTGAACTTAATTTAGTGAACCGCATATCTTTTCCTGGTTAATTGGTTAAACTACATTTATATGGCATATATTTAAAAGAATTTCAATTTTCTACCACGTAGTTTTTAAAATACTAGTGGCTTCGCCCCTAGCCTCTAGGGGCTTTGCCCCATGAGGTAATGGAAAGTCAACCCTTCAGAATAATTTTATAGTTATATTTTCAAAAAAGTTATTCTTTGCCGAATTACTCTTTGGTATAATTAAACCCAGGTTGTGCGCCGTATGCACAAAAATTTCAATTCGTAAAAATTAAACCCAGGTTGTTCACCGCATATCTCGTACAGGGTGAGCATAAGCGAGTACCCTGTATGCGGCGCAAGCTCTGATAGTCCCACTGATTGGACCACATATACACAAAAATTGAAAACTCTCCTCTGTAAATTTTATTTAATACCTATAATTGCAACAACTCTTTAAAGATGTCAATTTTTAAAAGTTACAAAAAGCCAAAAAAAATTTTTTGGTGAAATTTTTTTTTTTGGGGGGGGGGGTTCATGGGGGCTTCGCCCAATGGTGCAGTGGGGTTCCCCCAACCCAATTACTGGTTTTTGTTTATAAAAATAAAAAAAAAAATAAAAAATTTGGAAATAGGGATTTTTTTATTTTTAGGGTGGTTGGGGTGTCCCACCCTCCTAGAAAATAGCCTAAAACCACCAGAGGACCAGTAGGTATATTCCCAGAAGAGTAGAGCCCAATTTGTTCAGCAGTTACTGAGATTTTACAAAAAATGTAAAAAAAAATTTTGGGGGGGGTGGTTTTTTTAGTTTTTTGGGGGGTTGGGGGTGTCCCACCCCCCCAGGAAAATTGCTTAAAACCATCACAGGAGCAGTAGGTATAATCCCTGAAGAGTAGAGCCCAATCGGTTCAGCGGTTACTGAGAACTTAAGCTTCAGACGGACAGACAGACAGACAGACGGACAGACGGTCAGACGGTCAGACGGACAGACATCAAGCTACTTTGTATTATAGATGAAGACTTGAAAATCGTCTTTTCAAATTGCATATATCACAAAAAGACAATTTTCAAGTCTTGATATTTTCAAATCAAAACTACGGGGTAGAAAATTGAAATTCTTTCAAAAATATGCCTTATAAATATAGTTTAACCCATTAACTAGCAAAAATTATGCAGTTCACTAAATTAAGTTCAAATGCATTTCATGAAACTACCCCTTGAGCTTTACATACGTCCAGGGTTGGATTTAGGCTTTATTTCTGTCCCCTCCATTTCACTTCTCATAAGATTCTAGATAATGGGGGCATAGTCGCAATTTTTTTCACAGAAATTTTCCAATGATTTTTTTGTAATGTGTAATACTGAGATGGGTTTTGCATGTTTGATATCAATCTTGAAATATAAAATACATTTGTAAGTACATAAACATCATATACATTTTATATATTTGGAGAGCGAAACTATATTTTTCTAGTTAGGGTCGCTAAATCATTTTAACAGTTGTAGAAATATAAACTAATATGCAACATCATTCTTTCTTATAACTTTTGGCACTATTTCTAATAGAATTTGCATTGAAGGATATGATTTAATTTACTAAGGGATATTAAAAGATAGGACAATGGACAATAAATTACTGTACATCTCCAAAGACCGGTGTAATTTACATTCTAATGTCTCCTCCCTCCCTGGATATGCAGCATGTACAGTACAATGGTTTTTGGGTAACAAAAAAACGAGATGATAATGAATCATTTAGAAGTAAATAAAAAAAAATTCATAAAGAGGGTCATTTTTTGGCATATTTTCCATAAAATTGTGTGTAGCAATTTTGTCAAATGCGCTTATTAAGACAAACTGTCCCTAATTTTTATGACCAAATGTAAATATATAAAATAGTCATAATTATGAACATTTGACTAAATTGTTACACACAACTTTACGAAAGAAAGACTCCTTTTAACTGAGAAATGATGGTTTCGCGGTACCGACTGTTTCTACTAGCATTTTATATTTTGATGTATTCTCAGAGGAGAAAACATGTCTGTCCTTTCCCATACAATGACACCCAGTACAATAAATTTATAGTATAGATGTATAACCAGACAACTACCCGGATCCCCCTGTTAAGGGCTTTTTTGTCAGCTAGCACATTGCTTTCTTTTTTTGTGGCAACTTGGCTATGTTAATATTGCTGAAGCTATTGATTTATTCTCAAATACCCAATTGAAAGTCGGTACAGGGTCTTTGAGAAGGGGGCCTACAGTTATTTAATCACTTCCCCCTCTAGTGGTTTACTCAAATCCCAGTACATGTACCTTACATTTTAAAATCACAATTCCGTTGACACATTTCTTAAAATTTTGAATTTGCTGCTAAAATAAAGTGATCACGTGTCTTCTTATGACAATTCTAGCGTATTATTAGATATTTTAGTCATGAATATGTGATTAGTTCAAATTAACATCAAATACAGAAATTGAGAAATTTAAAATGGTTACTCATGTTATACTAGTCTGTGTTGGTATGTGTGTGTGTGCGCGCGCGCGCGGGTTTGCACTCGATTCTGTTGCAATTCTCATGGAGAGTAATGTACTATCCTTATACTAAAGTAACAGGATGTCTGTGTGTCTGTGTGTCTGTGTATCTGTGTATCTGTGTGTCTGTGTGTCTGTACCGAAGGATCTCGCTAACCGCTGAACCGATCGGGTTCTCCTTAACAGGGTAGCTTTTCATAACTCCCGGGAAGGTTTTTAACTATTTTTTGGGGGGGTGGGACACCCCCAACCGCCCCAAAAAATGAAACCCCCCCCCCCCCCCAATAAAAA
Organism: Acartia tonsa; assembly: GCF_053477335.1. NCBI lineage: Eukaryota > Metazoa > Arthropoda > Copepoda > Calanoida > Acartiidae > Acartia > Acartia tonsa. The sequence goes on along the minus strand of NC_137264.1, from coordinate 42,469,401 downwards.
AATTTTTTTTTTAATTTTTTTAACCAAAATTAAAAATGAGGGGGGGAACCCTCCCCCCCCAAAAAAAAAATTTTCGCCCCCCCCCCAAATTTTTTTTTTCTTTAAAAATTAAAAATAAGAAATTGTGTTATTAAATTTGACTCTCTCCTCCTCACGTGCCCCTAGAGGCCTCTAGGGGCGTAGCCGCTAGTGTAAACTAAAGCAGCGCAGCCGGGGATTTTTTTTAAATAGATTATATTAGCAAATTTCTTTTCGGCAAACGTTGCTATTAAAATGAGCTTTTTGATTGCTAGATAATTACATAGAACTTAAAATAGAGATATTTTTCAAATCTGACTTTTTCTGTGCTTGTAAAGAAAGCATGTATGTACATAATGCAGAAAAATATATGTTATGCTTTTTTGACAGAATTATGGCAATATAAACTTAAAAATAAACACACTTTAGATTAATTTTAATTCCCCCCAAAAAATTGGAGCATATTAAAATGAATGATGATCTTTTAGGGCTCAAATAAATGCTGTATAAGTTGAAGTGGTTGACAAATTAATTAAATAAAACTGAAGTCAAGAGTTACTGCATGCATTCATCAGAAAAAGTTAACAAATAATTATGCAACAAATAAAGACAGGTAAAAAATAAATCATTCTGACATTTTCGTTAAAAATAGCAAATCTTATTGATTTAATTTTGGCTTTAAAAGCTTTAATGAGTTATCCCACTTTGGCGTTTCTTAAGCATCTTATGTTTACAATTTTTAAAATCCGGAAATCGGTTTCGCATATTCAACATGGTTATACTTTAAAATATTTTCTATGTTCATTTCCGAGGACAATTGACTTAATATCTATTCTAGAACATATATATATCGTATGATATACGACATTAGTTTTATACCAAGCGGGAAATAATTTGGCCAATTGATTTTTATTAATATTTTCGAAGAAAAGTTCTTAAAATTGTAATATTAAAGTAAGTCTTTCAGATTCATTACCGGTTTTTATCCGGCGGAAATAAAAATTTTATACCTGTGACCACCTGGCCAAATGATCTCCGAATCATCCACATTAATCACCATGTTATTGGACGCCTAAAAGAAAAATAATTAGTTATCAACAAATAATTATTAAATACAGTTATTGATGTATTTAATTACTATTTAATTCAAGATTTGATAAAATGATCTTTTTTCTTTTTTTATATTTACTTTAGATCTGGTTAGGGAAGGCTATATTTGGTACTAGGTATCCCACCAAGGGTCAGAGCACCGCAGGTATACGCCTTGCTGAGTTAGGCCCCCACACATAGGTTAGGCATAGGGGAATAAATCCCCCTTCCACCCCCTAATCTTAATTTTTAAATCAAGAGGAGGGGGTAATTTGTGTACATAAAAGGTAGTAAAACCTAACTCATAATAGTTGTGTTAGGGATTGGTCCCACCAAACCCCGCAAAAAAAATTAGAGATGGTTGTCTTCTGCATTTTCCCCCCAAAAAAATCTTTTATAAAACTGATGAAACCCTGCAACTGCTAGCCCCTGTGTCTTAGATGCAAAAAATACAATTTTGCAGTTTTGTGCTGTATTGCTGAAATTGATATATCTATCCAAAATATATCAAGTTATATTGCTGGCTTATTTTTATCAATAAAGTTGAATTGACTCAATTTGCAGGCAATCTTCCTCTGCACATTTCTCCACAAACTTTTTCATAAATTATAAAACTTTTCTCAGATTCAACATTCAGAACTGTGAAAATTTTACTTGTGGAAAATATTTTAAACTTTTTTTGTGCTTTGCTAGGCTACAAAGATTCTATAAAAAGTAGAATCAAATTTGACTAACCGTTTGTTTCTACTTATTAGAAAGAGTAGGTGTAGCTCCCCCTCCTCCTTATATCAAGTTTTAGAAAGTTGGGATAAACTATTTTATATGGGGGGAGTTATATTAGGAATGATCTGTGATAAAGAAGGGACTAAGTTTCATTTATCCATTATTGTAAAATCATTATATCCCTGCACACTATTGCAATCTGTCGCAGGGCGAAAGGGGCCTTTGGACTGTAAATTTTACTGGTACTCAAAGTTCTCTCCTAAGTCTTAATCTACAGAGAGGGAATAATTTAGTTATAATTGAGGGTGTATATTTATTTATCATCCATTGTCTTATCCCTTAAGATCCCTGAATCACTCTGGTTATGATTTATTGAATAATTGTACTTTAAGTTTCCAGCAAGACAGAGCAGCCGCTTTTATTTTAAAATTCAGCCGCCAAAACGGGTGGCTCCACATTACTGTTTTTATGGAGCTACAAATAAAATGGCGGTTTCTAATTCAAAGCGGTCATAATTTTCCAAGATTTTACAGCTTATGCAGGGATAAGACAATTGCCGATCAATTGATGTACATCCCCAATCATGATAAACAAAATTACTCCTTCTTTAGATTAAAATTAGTAGTTGAAACGTTTGAACTTTGAACACTCAACTTAAAGAATCGACCAATCAAAATTCACCAAAGTTGTTAATCCAACGAATCTCACACTCTCTCTCTCTCTCTCTCTCCTCTCACTTCAGGTCGCAGCCCTTAGTATCAGCCGTCGGTTATTATTGAATGATAGACGATGTCGGCTGCCTAGTCCTGATTTAAGGATGATTTATACCATATGGGATTCAAATTATTTTATAAATCATCTTCAAATATGATTTGTAAATATCTTCAAATAATTTCATATTTAAACAAATTATTCATTTGAATCCAATTGAAGTTACGAAAATATTAAACATTTTGATTTTAAACATCTTAAATGAATTAAATTGCAAGTACGGTCAGGCTGTCTCTTTATAAAAAGTTACATATATTTTTGTGAGGTTTTAACAATACTATTTAATTCAATAGAAAATCGATTATTTGCCAGAGATAAATCAACTTGTATTCTTTTTATCACACAAAGCACAGACCCCCCCCCCCTTATTCACTTATTGAAATATTTTAAAAATAAGGGGGAATTTGGTTTTTGTTTGTTTGTTTATTACTTTAGTGCAGGTTATGTTAGTTTGTATTAAATTCTGGGTAGCCCAGCAGGGTTAGGAAACACCGCAGGTATAGCCCCGCAGGGTTAATGCCCAACCCAGAGGTTAGCCCTGCAATGCATTTTTAAAATAATGGCTATATTTTTTGGTATTCAACTCCTTGAATACCAAAAGGGCTCAGTGTTTTCAATGCACTTTATGAAGCAAAATTCATTGTAGCAAAATTTGAGTATAACCCTAGGCCCATGTAATTTATTGTAACATGTAACAAGTAAATATAATAACTCCCATTCAATATAACACAAATAAACTTGTATAAAGAATGTAGCAATTCAAGTCAACAGCCCCATTACAGAATATATATTTTGACCGCCCCCCCCCCCCCTTTGTAAAAAACCTGTGAACACTAGCAACATAAATTTAATTCATAATTCAAAGATTTCTCTTAAAGATTGTGAAGCAGCTTATAATGACTAATAAAAAAAATGACGCCATAGAATACAAGTAACCAATAATTGACCAGTATATATTGACCAAAGGTAAAATCTATACTGGCCTACCATTGGTCATTTGTATCGTATGGCGTAATTTTTTGTTAGGCACTATAAGCTGCATTGCGTTATAAAATTACAATTAAAAATAGAATAGTTCAAAATAATAGAGCAATTATATCAGGTTTAAAAGGTAGAAAATACTTACGTTTGAATAGTAATAATTTCCTACAGTAGAAAGAATTGGACCCGGCTTCACATTGATAATCTAAAATAAAAAAAAATAAATAAAAAAACATAAAAAAAACATCATTTATCAAATCATCAATAATGGTTTTCATTTGTAAAATCTCGCTAAAACCGATACAGTTCATAATTATAGGGAAGCTTTGAAGAGATTCAGGGAAGGTTCTAGGCGATTTAATTTTAAAATTCAAATCCTGCATACAGTAACACACTGTTTATTGTTTTAGCAATCAAAAATAATTATAATAGTATGTTTTGTTTACTGCATGCTTTTATAACTATGAATAAAGGAGAAAAAAGCTGAAAATAAGGATTCAAAATGTTTAAAATTCTGGTTTTATGAACATGTTTTCTCATCTACAAACTTTGAGCACTTTTACGAAATTTACATTGGGTGGATTAAACTAATGGTGTTCAAATTTTTCCACCAGTGAAAAATATTTAAAAACAAGCAAATAGCCATAGCTTCTGTCCTTATGGACTACTTAGATCCAAACACTAAGAAACTATGGCTACACACACACACACACACACACACACACACACACACACACAGCTTCTGTCCTTAAGACGAAACAAAATCCTAGATACTCTGTAAATTGTAAACTATAATTGTAAAAATTGTTAATCATAGTAAAAGGTTTTAATTGGTTCTAGAGTCACGTTACCCCACATGATAACACATCTTTGCAGTGAACTGGTTAACATGATATTCTACTGTAAAATGTGATAATCAAATATCTTTGAAACTTGATTTCTTGTTGAATAATCCTCTCATACATTTTATCTTGGCATAAATACATTTTGGTATTAACCAGCTTTACAGGGATAGAACAATCAAGGATAAATAAATACCTTATAAAAATTAATTCAGGTAAAATTGGCATGTTGACAAGGGGTTGTTAAGTAACGTTTGGCTATTGCTCCTTTCTAAAGACCAATCGAAAATAAAATAATAGACCCCAAAATTATTTTGAACTAACAAATGACAGAAAACACTGTTTAGAGAAGGTATAATTCACAGTTCAATGGCCTACAACTCCTGGTTGTAAAATAAGATTAACTTTTCCACTGGATTAAAACCGGACCTATGCTAAACTAAAAAGCATGTAATCGTGTTAATTTTCCACGAATATTAATATAAAAAGCAGTACCATTTTTAAAAGCCTGTGCCTTCGTCCCCTCGGAACCAACACAACTGGAATTAATTTTAGAATTTTTCAGTTTACTATCCGCGAAAAGCTGTCCATAATACGATGAGATGAATATTCCTATCTAATCCTTCTTTGTTTAAGATCTGCTAACAGACAGGTATTGTATTACAATTGTTTGTTTACCTTGTATTCAGCAAAAAGTCTGTCACCCATCGCATCAAAAGCAACACGCCCGGTCCTGAAACATAAAATAGTTATTTCTCGAATCGTATTATAAACAGCTTTCTAAACGGTGATAAAAGAAATTTACGGTACTTGCTTACATGTGGTAGACTGGAGCATCGAAACACCCCCCCCCCCCCATGCTTAAAAATAGGGGGGGGGGGGGTAGATATACCACACTTTTCTGGGATCTTGCCAAATCAAGTATCAACTGTGGGGAATACCAAAGGATGACTCCATGCAAAATTTGAGCCGGATCCGGCCAAAACCGGCCGTGCTTTTTATGAAAAACCGTTTTTTTTTGGTTTTTAGGGGGTATCTGTAAAACAATTCAGCTGGAGCAAAACCGGTTGGAGGTACAAAAAATTTTACTTCACAATGCAATTGCCTACAAAAATGTACTTCAGCATCAACTTGATTGGACAACTCTTTCCCCTCCTAAATGTTCATTAAAACCTCGGAAATGGCAAAAATCGTCGAAAATCACGCCTGCGGCGGCAAATAACGGCTAAACGGTCAGCCGAAGGCGAATCAAACATAAGTAAAGAAATGTCCGCCTCAATGCTGAATTTTCACCAAGTGAAATTCTCGTGTCAATATCTCTTATGAGAAAAAAGTTATTAGCCGTGGGCAAATTTCAAATTGTGATTTTTGATGGATTTCTTTAATGAAATGACAGGCTGGTCAATTTTTAGGCCATTTTTTGCGGTTTTCGGCCCGCCACACTCAAACGGTTTGAGATAATCTCACGGGACCTTTTGCCCAACCTAAGTCTGGTTATTTGTGAGGCCTAAGAAAAAAAATAATCGGATTGGATGAAGCACAACGTCGCTGCGCGCCATCAAAAATCGCTGGTCTGCTCATTTTGCCCCCTCTAACCCTCAACTCGTGCCATTTTTCTGTGCAAAGATTATAATTATAATCTTTTGCGTAAGTCTGATTTTTTTCTTAGACCTTACAAATAACCAGACTTAGGTTGGGCAAAAGGTCCCGTGAGATTATCTCAAACCGTTAAAGAAATCCATCAAAAAACACAATTTGAAATTTGCCCACGGCTAATAACTTTTTTCTCATAAGAGATAATGACATGAGACTTTCACTTGGTGAACATTCAGCATTGTTGGCCGCCTAGACTTTATATTTGGTGACCCTGGGGTGACGGGTTCAGTGCCCCCCACACCCACAAAGTGGGCATACTTTTGAAAATCGCGTTTTTTCAGTTTTTCCCCTTAAAGGAGGGGAAAGAGTCGTTTTAGAGACTTCAAGCATCTCTTTGATGTTAAACAACTTTTTGAGGCGGACATTTCTTTACTTATGTTTGATTCGCCTCCGGCTGACCGTTTAGCCGTTATTTCCCGCCACAGGCGTGATTTTCGGCGATTTTTGCCATTTCCGAGGTTTTAATGAACATTTAGGAGGGGAAAGAGTTGTCCAATCAAGTTGATGCTGAAGTACATTTTTGTAGGCAATTGCATTGGCTAAATTTCATGTGAAGTAAAATTTTTTGTACCTCCAACCGGTTTTGCTCCAGCTGAATTGTTTTACAGATACCCCCTAAAAACCGGAAAAAAACGGTTTTTCATAAAATGCACGGCTGGTTTTGGCTTGATCCGGCTCAAATTTTGCATGGAGTCATCCTTTGGTATTCCCCACAGTTGATACTTGATTTGGCAAGATCCCAGAAAAGTGTGGTATATCTAGGGGGGTGGGTAGTTTTAAACCCCAACTTAAGTTTGAACAAAAAGCGAAAATAAGGGGGGGGGGGTAGTTTTTAACCCCCTCTGAATTTTGAAGAAAATCAAAAATAAGGGGGGGGGTAGTTTTTTCCCTTTACAAAACGCCAGAAAGTTGAGTGAGGTAAATCAAGTATATCCAGTATACCAGAGGGGAAAGGCATGAGAGAGAGAGAGAGATGTATCTCTGCACAGGTAATCTTAAGGGGAATACATCAAAAAAGACTGGTTTTAATCATAAGATTGAATATTTTTATATTCGTAGAAAACTGGATATAATACGATTCTATATATAATTTTAGTATGGCTGAAAACCGGTTCTAATCCACCGGATGTTAATCAGTTTCAAAGCAAAGAAATATAATTATTTATCTTTAGATAAATATTACTATATCTAGATAGATTTAATCAAACTAATTGTTTTTGTTCATTTCTGAATTTTGATTTTTAAATTGAAAAAATCTATAAAAAATCCTTTAATCAGTCTTTAATCTTTATTGTTTTATAAAAATAAAATAAGGAGGTTTAGTGGTTATTGTGCTGGCTTAATCATACAAGTTGAAGGTTGGGGGAAATATAACAAAGATTTGATTATACCGTATTTTTTACTCCATTAGGTTGCATTATTTAAGGACTGCTGTCACAAATAGGCAATCACACAATCCTCTTTATTTTTAAAATAAATTTAAATTTGTTCGTTTGTTTGTTTATTTCTTTAGGTCAAGTTAGGCTATATTTGTTACTTGTTATACACTCTATGTTAGGGCATAGCAGGTATAGGCCCCGCAAGATTAGGGCTCCCAGCAGATGCTATTACTTATTATCTACTTTCACCTAACTTAATCGGGTTGGTTTTTCAACAATAGTCATTAAATATATTATTTTCTGTAAAGGAAAGGTATATAAAATAAACATTATCATTGTTTTTTCTTGCCAAAAGATATGTTTGTTATGTTCTATATTTTTATTTTATTTATGGTAGCTAAGCTACTCTTTATATCTCTGTCTATCTGTGTGTCCATCCAATGTAAATCTATAGGGAAATTTTATTTTCTCGCTAGTTGCTATCCATGATAGAAAGCTATTTTTTTGTGTTAAAATTCTTTATACCAGTGAGCATCTAGTATATAATTTATTTTGTTCATTGGTATGTCAGTCATGAATGAAACAAAATTATAAAACTACATGTTAAAGGTTTTGTGATATTTTCCATTAAATTTATTCTTGATTTTTAACAATGGACATTTGCTATTTAAAACAATGTATTTCAAACCATGATTTTTGGATTTTGTTATTCTTATTTCAACACGCCCCCCCCCCCCCCTCCCATAATCTATTTCACTCCCCTCTACCCCACCTCCCTTTTTTAAAGCAGACGATAGGAAAAAGGAGAAGGGAGGTCGGGGCAAGGGGCAAGAAAAATAAACAGGATTTTCTTGCCCAGACACCCAGCAGTTAGCCAGGTCCAATAATCTTGTAATATAAAAATCACACCATAAAACCTCAATGTATTTTATCAAAAACAAGTTGTGATTTCGCCTGCCTGTCCCTTTTTTCCCTGTTCATATCCCTTGCCCCCACCTCTCTTTTCCCTTTCCCTGTCATTTTGGAGAGTTTCAGGGAGATTTTTCTAGTATTTAATAACAGAATGGTTACGTCAGTCTGATATACTGGTAATCTGATTTTCAAATGATTGCTTTTTTTCTTGGAACTTTTTTCTTAGTTTATAGTTTATTAAATTTTACAAACAATCCCTTTACAATTTCCTCCAAATGTTCTGGATTAATCTGGATTTAATAGCTTTTCTTTGAAAACTCTTAAATTGAATTAATTGCCCATTGTCCCCTTCCTTACTCTCTGGTTTAGCCATAACAATATTTAGAATCTGATGAAATCCGAAAATTATGAAGAGTGGCGTTTTTTATGGGAACTGCGATATGGCTTGAAAATTATAATAAATATCAAGTCCACTATGGTTTTACTATTTACTTTAATATAAAAGTCATCCCTTTTTTATGGAGGGTCCTGTTACCCAATGTTTACTCTGTGGAAGTGTGGAAGTATAGAAATGTTTACTTAGCAGTGTTATTATTATCATTTCTTGTTTGTTATTACAGTCAGGGAGGGAGGGACATTGGGCTATTTGTTTTACATGTACAACAAGTTTTATAATAAGATTTTCTTTCTAGTTGACTTAAAAACTTTGGGGTCTTTTATTAAATTCTGCTTCATAAGATTGATTGTCCAAACGCTTCAACCTCAAATTGTAATCTACAGAAGGAGTAATTTTGTGTAGCATCACTGGTGATTTATCAATTTATCAGCCATTGTCTTATCCCTTTAGATCCCTGTATTACAGAACAATATATTTGCCTGTACATCTTACAATCATTGGTATTTGGAAATCTTGTGAAAATGCACCCTTTAAAGCGAAGCTTTTCTATAATTAGAGTCGGTATGTCCGTGACGGATAGCTTTTTTCGTTAATTTAGGCACGCTAGAATTGTCCTATCGATTTCAAATTTTGCATGTTGATCCCTGTAGTAGTTAGGTACAATTTAGAAAGCGTAGCAACTCTATAATCGTTACAAGAATGTCCTTACGTCCATTTTCAGCATGTTGATTTTTCACTTTTTTAACAACAAATTTTGGTCTAATTGTCCGATTGTTCTGATTTTTGGTATACTGATTCGTGGGACAACATAGTACAATATTATAAGCGAAGCAACTCTATAATCAAGTCCTAAAAATGTAAGTATGTCCTTAAACATTATCCCGCATCAAGCAATTTTTCGACAAATTTACTTACAATTTTGCTTTGACTCATATATATTTATATTCTGATTATTCAGTTCTGACACTCTACAAGTGTTAATACCCTTTTGTCCTACCGTTTCAGAGCTTCGCTTTTATGGATGTTGTCATCCTTGTTTTTCAATAAATTTAAGTCAATGTATCACAATTATGGTTCATTTTGCTGCTAAATCAGGTGCATGCTGTCACTAGTAGAAGGAATGGATTTACCAATGAATTTATTTTTGGTTTAATAATTTTTAAGCACTTACTTTACTTTAAGTTTGTGCAATAGTATATGTATCCTTATATTAAAGTAAATAGTATGTTTTTCAATGTGTCTGTACATTAAGATCTTACAAACCGCTGTACATTAGGGTGGGTTCATATCGGAATTAGACAAAGCGGGGATATGCAACAGATAAAATTAACCTTAAAAACATTTCTGACCGAAAAAGAATTTTAAAAAATTGAGTTTTAGAACACGACCACTTAAAAATATAATTCATTACTTATTAGTATGCAAAGACGACATTCAAAATTTTTTTTTAATCAGAACTATGGCTTCATGGTGCTCCCTGGAAAGGCCTTAAGGAGCTGAATCAGGAACTTTTGTCCGTTTCAAAATATCTCGTTCCTAGCCTTAGAAATCACTAAAAAACCAAAAATTTTTAAGGTTTATTAAGAATTGTCCAATTTGTAGAGGTTTTTTAGATTTTCTCAGGCTAGGAAAGAGATTTTTTGAAACGGACAAAAGTTCCTGACTCAGCTTCTCAAGGCATTTCCAGGGAGCACCATGAAGCGATAGTTCTGATTCAATAAATTTTTGACTCCCATTTACAAATAGCTATACAATTGAATGTCTGGTCGTCAGCGGTTTTAAGACTTAGGATAAATTTTAAATCATCCAGAGGTGTATTATATCTATATAAATTGAGTGCAGATCCCCGCTTTGGCCTCAGAAAAAAAATGTCCAAAATCGACCCACCCTACTGTACATATATGGTTATCTTTTTTACAGAGAAGCGTCTCACAGGTCCCGGGAAAATTTCGAATTATTTTGGAAGAGGGTACCTCCTTTCTCCCAAAGAAATTGCCCCTAGAAAAAATACACCCATCTACCCTCTTCACTGAGTGCCCCTAGAAGCCCTTAGAGATGTAGCCACTAGTATACAAAAAAAAGGTAAACTTAAAATACTATAAACACAAAAAAGAAACAGTTTTATAAAAGTATATGATCTCTGTAGAGGTGATGAATATTTAATGTAAACACAATTTTGGCCATGAGTTTTACATTTTAAACAATAAATATAACATATTTGAATACCTATTTGTTTTTAATCTAGTCCATTAGCTGGTATGTAATGATCTCATTTATAATATCTCTCTCTCTCTCTCTCTCTCTCTCTCTCTCTCTCTCTCTCTCTCTCTCTCTCTCTCTCTCTCTCTCTCTCTCTCTCTCTCTCTCTCTCTCTCTCTCTCTCTCTCTCTCTTTCTCTCTCTCTCTCTTTCTCCTTTTTTTCTATTCTATCTCTTTTTCCCTCTCTCCACAGACAAAATATGCCCCCGCATGAAAAGCGTTAAATAACTTACTTGCTGCCATTGACAAATATTTGGTTGGTTGTTCGGTAATGAACTCTTGCCATGTCCCTCTCTCTCTCGTGTTATCTCTCCTTCATATATGTATCTTTCTATCTATAGATTTTACTCCCCTCTCTCGCTCCCCTTCTCAAACTTCCTCCCTCTCTCCACAAAACCCAAATGTCCCCACATAAAAAGGGTTAACTAACTTACTAGCTTTGGTTGGTTGTTCGGTAATGAACTCTTGCCATGTCCCTCTCCCTCTTTTTTCTCTCTTTCATATATCTTTCTATCTATATATTTTACTCCCTCTCTCTCTCTCTCTCTCTCTCTCTCTCTCTCTCTCTCTCTCTCTCTCTCTCTCTCTCTCTCTCTCTCTTTCATTCTCTCGTTTTTGCTCTCCTTCCCCCCCTTCCCCCCTCTTTAAATATCCCCACCCAAAAAGGGTTAAGTAACTTACTTGCTTCCATTGACAAATATTTGTTCTCTGATGTATTTGAACAACTTTCTCCCGGTGGACCAAGTAGAACCAGAACTAAAAGCAAAATAAAACTTTTATGTTTTAACTTAAAATTTTTCCTATTTTTCTTGTATTTGTTTTCTAGAGTAGTTATAAGTCGTATCGTATTAAAGACAGCTTTCCGTGGATCTAAAATGAAAAAAATATCAAATTAATTCCAGTCCATTCCCTAGGGGCCGTAGGCTAATGGCTAACAAAACAGGGACTAATTTTATAATTTCATTCGTGAAAAAATATCTAAATTACGGCACGAAACAAGATTATTACTGAGAGCCTGTGGATATTTCCCAGATTCGAAGCCAAACTGTAAATATGTTTCCAAAATGGCTCCTAATCGAATTCATTTCTGATGAATTAGAACCGGCATTCAATCATCAGAAGCTAATAATATTTTGTCTTAATAGAAGAAAATTTTACAGTTAACATCAACAAAATCATATAAAATTTTTGTTAGAAATCTTACGTGCACACGTCCGTCCGACAGTTAGTCAAATCGCTTACAAACACACCTGTTACAGTTACTTGGAGCTTCTTCAATGGCGTCCTCAGAGTCATATAACTTCCCCAGGGCGGCTGCAAGTACATGTCTGAAGAAAAAGATTATTTATTAAGTAACAGGAATTTAAGGAAGCAGGTTTTAGTGCCTAAAAAAATGACGTCTAACAATACAAATGACCAATGATGGCCAAAATGACTTTAATTGACCAATGAAAAGCCAGCATAACGTCATTTTTATAGGCACTGTAAGCTGCTTCATTTTAAGGGATAAAATAATCTGACTACCGCTAATTTAGCGATGCTTTATTTTTAAATCTACCTCTCGTGAGAGCAAATATATAATCTTCAGGCACTCCAAAATGAAGAAAAAATTTAAATTTAAAAAATGGTTACAGATGGATGGATGGTTAGACAAACTTAAATTGTTTTAACCATTGCATTGTTTTAAATGTCCCAAGGGACATACAAATGACGAGAAAGCACTCAAAGATTTTGTTTTAATCGATATATGGTGAAGTGAAAAAAATGTATAAGAATGTATATTCTACTCACAAAGCATCATGAATATGAGCTTGTTCGTCCTCTGAACTTGTTAGCTGGAGACCCAAAGCACCAATAGGAATATTCGAGGAATTCAAAGCCTAAAAAATTATCATGATTAGTTTTAAATAAGTAACACCTGCCATAGTCAAAACAAAGAGATGGCAATAATTGAGATAACGCAAAAATTTAAATTATGATTGATCAATAAGATATATAAGTTTTCCGGAATTTTAAAGTTAGGGGGAGATTTGAAATCTGCATCAAATTTTAAGGATTTCTTATAAAATTCGTTTTTTCTATAATTCTTTATCTAAAAGCGGAAATGCAATTTAAGTTAATTAATTTTGGCATCTGTGATTGGTGGATTTAAAAAATCTGCGCTCTGATTGGATGGCGTACATCATTCAACCAATTAGAGCGCAGGTAGTTTAAAATCCACCTATCCTATTGGTCAAAATTAATTGACTTAAAATGCATTTTAGATAAAGAATTATACAAAAAACGAATTTTATAAAAAAATCCTTAAAATTTGATGAAGATTTCAAATCTCCCCCTAACATTAAAATTCCGGAAAACTTATATATCTTATTGATCAATTCTACCTCATTATTTTATCTTCTTTAATCCTTTTAACATAAAGTAGTAAGGTTTTTGTCTGAAGACTAAGATATCTGGAATTGCTCAATGCTGGTCAGAGTGGGTATATACTTTTCAGGGAAGCTTAATAAATGTTTGGGATTCCTGATCTTAATTTCTCGCCATCTACTAAAGGCTTGGGGCGATGCATCTAGTATTGTAACAATACAACAAACTGTCTCTCATTGACCAACCCCTGTGAAGAATATGTCTGTGAATACAGGGATCTAAAGGGATAAGACAATGGCCAATAAATTTATGCAAATCCCCAATGATGACAAACAAAACTACCCGTTCTGTAGTTAATAAATTAGTGGTTGAAACGTTTCAAACTCTCAATTTAATAATGCAACCAATCAAAATTCATTATAGTCCCCAAAGTTCTTCATCATAAAACTTTGGGGACTAGTGTAATTGTCTCCTCTCTCTCTCTCTCTACCATGAATACATGTTATTATTAAGTAGATGTTCAATAATCATATTATTATATTTTATATATTATTCTTTTTATTATATTATATTTATTATTGCATCTTTTGTTAAGTGTATAATCTTTTCCACTGAAATGTCAATTGAGCAATTTCATATAACTCATTACAGAATATAATTATTTTTCAGTATGCTCTTTTAGCAACAAAAAAACGAAAACTTATTAGAGCAGTTAAAAATAAACTAAAAAATGTTGATACCATTTTTGGATAATAAAGTATTATTACTACAATAATTGTTAATTTTTTAGCATTTATGAAATCATTTGCCATCCAGAATTTGACGCAGCTATTGATATCTAGCTATTAAGATTTTGGCGGTTTTTATGAAACACAAACACTTTATCAGTATCAGTAAATTAAAAGTAAGATACACGAGTGTATTTATATGTATTAGGAGAGGTAATGCACAGTTTCATAGTAGGTTGCTGTCTAGTAATTTTATTTTTAGCTCACCATACATACATTTCGTTATCGAAATATATATACTAACTGAAGCTTTGACCAACAAAATGCTATAATAAACAAAACAAAAAAGCCTGTAAATAATTGCTCTTTTGCAGTTCTATTGGAAATTTTAACTGCAATAATGCCATTAGCTAATGCCGAGGGAATAGTGCTGGTAAGATCCTTATTACTGTGTTGGTAGAAGCGATGGTAAGTGTCATGTGTGACGTCATAAAAATACGTCTAAATCCGACTATTTTTAGGGGGTTTCCTTTCCCACTTCTCCTCTCATCCCTTATTTTTAGACACTTTCCAGCAGAACTTAAGTCTATCTAATATTTAATGTTATCCATGTCATTTTCCCTATATAGATATTAATCTAGACTATAATAGAAATAAATAATAACTGCTGCTCACTAAATTGTCCCGTCTGAAAGTAATGTATTTGGAATTCTGCCTCCCACAGAAAAAAAAGCCTAAAAGTCGAGAAAGTTAAAGTTTACCTGTTCTGCAACAATCCAGGTATAGCCAGTACCTGTCATATTTACCTGTTCTTTAACAATCCAGGCATAGAAAGTAACCGTCATATTTACCTGTTCTGTAACAATCCAGGTATAGCCAGTACCTGTCATATTTACCTGTTCTGTAACAATCCAGGTATAGCCAGTACCTGTCATATTTACGTGTTCTGTAACAATCTAGGTATAGCCAATACCTGTCATATTTACCTGTTCTGTAACAATCCAGGTATAGCCAATACCTGTCATATTTACCTGTTCTGTAACAATCTAGGTATAGCCAGTACCCGTCATATTTACCTGTTCTGTAACAATCCAGGCATAGTAAGTACCTGTCATATTTACCTGTTCTGTAACAATCCAGATATAGCCAGTACCTGTCATATTTACCTGTTCTATAACAATCCAACTTCCAAGTATAGCTAGTACCTGTCATATTTACCAGTTCTGTAACAATCCAGGCATAGCCAGTACCTGTCATATTTACCAGTTCTGTAAAAATCCAGGTATAGCCAGTACCTGTCATATTTACCTGTTCTGTAACAATCCAGGTATAGCCAGTACCTGTCATATTTACCTGTTCTGTAACAATCCAGGTATAGCCAGTACCTGTCATATTTACCAGTTATGTAACAATCCAGGTATAGCCAGTACCTGTCATATTTACCAGTTATGTAACAATCCAGGTATAGCCAGTAACTGTCATATTTACCAGTTATGTAACAATCCAGGTATAGCCAGTACCTGTCATATTTACCTGTTCTGTAACAATCCAGGTATAGCCAGTACCTGTCATATTTACCTGTTCTGTAACAATCCAGGTATAGTCAGTACCTGTCATATTTACCTGTTCTGTAACAATCCAGGCATAGTTAGTACCTGTCATATTTACCTGTTCTGTAACAATCCAGGTATAGTCAGTACCTGTCATATTTACCTGTTCTGTAACAATCCAGGTATAGCCAGTACCTGTCATATTTACCTGTTCTGTAACAATCCAGGCATAGCCAGTACCTGTCATATTTACCAGTTCTGTAACAATCCAGATATAGCCAGTACCTGTCATATTTACCTGTTCTGTAACAATCCAGGCATAGCCAGTACCTGTCATATTTACCTGTTCTGTAACAATCCAGGCATAGCCAGTACCTGTCATATTTACCTGTTCTGTAACAATCCAGGTATAGCCAGTACCTGTCATATTTACCTGTTCTGTAACAATCCAGGTATAGCCAGTACCTGTCATATTTACCTGTTCTGTAACAATCCAGGCATAGCCAGTACCTGTCATATTTACCTGTTCTGTAACAATCCAGGTATAGCCAGTACCTGTCATAGTTACCTGTTCTGTAACAATCCAGGTATAGCCAGTACCTGTCATATTTACCTGTTCTGTAACAATCCAGGTATAGCCAGTACCTGTCATATTTACCTGTTCTGTAACAATCCAGGCATAGCCAGTACCCGTCATATTTTCGGACTCGGCGTCAGCAAATATTTTCTCAGCGTCTCTTTGCCTATATAAGATACAAATTACTATTTTTTTTAATTCGTTGCATACATAAAATCTAGGGGCTCTGTATTTAAAGTATTAGTAAGGTAGGTAGAAAAATAATAAAACTATCCCAATACTCAAATATAAAAATAAGATAGCCTTAAACTATCCAGGGACTAAAAAGCTTCCCTAAAATGGGTCAGCGATTTTATAACGTAAAAAAGAAATATGGAAAATATAGAAATTGCTGAAAATAATTGTTAAAAATGTTTCAATTATTGTGAGATATTTATTTTCTACATTGTTATTGCAACTTATTTTTGTTTTTCAATGTACACCACAAATTCTTAACAATCTTCAATACATTTAGCAGGGAAGCTTCTCTATAATTGAAGTGAATTTATCGTTTTCAAAGTCCATTGTAACAAGTAGCGAAAAACGTAGCCCATCCACCCGGCTGTCCTCGGGGCGGTCATTGTTTCAAATCACGGCCAAACCCCGTCATAACATTAGACGTTACAAGTTGTACCTAAAATTGCTCAATAATATGTGCAACATTTATAAATAATAAAAGGAAGGCACAAATCATTACCATGTACAGTTAGGTTTTATGGTAATGTAATTTTACAAAGAAACTGATCAATATCCCTATTTTGTTAGCCCCGAAAAGCCAACGGCAAAAAATGATTTTTTTTACATTTTCCTCTCCGCGGAACACTCTCAATAAAACTATTATTTTTAATCTACACTTTTGGATTTAATTATCCTTGCTCTTGTTATGTAAAGTATTATTATTTGTATTTATCTTGTTAACTACATACTATTCTTTTCTATCTGTGGGCATCATTTTTAAGCGAAGCTTTCTTCAATTAGGGTTCGTCCTATCATTGCTAAGATTTTTAAATAATACTATCAACTACGTTTCTTTAAATCAAAAGTGCAGTCACTCTATGTTTGATAATGTTCGTTTGTCTGAACGGATGATCTGCTGGGCGTCACTTTCATGAATGCTGTCATTAAACTAAACAACTTTGCAGACTTTATTGATTTTTGATTAGTTGGTTTATTAAGTTGGTTGTTTTAACATTTCAACCACTTATTTCAATATACAGAAGGTTTTTTCTGTGTATTATCAGTGGGGATGTATATCAATTTATAGGCCATTGTCTTATCCCTTAAGATCCCTGATTTAAATGTCTTATTGTCAATGAGTTACATTAATCTTAACATTTCTCTGACACCACATTTTCATCAACAAGGACAATTAAGTTTAGAAGTAGTGCAGAATTTGTGAAAATTCTTTCAGATTAGTTTATTATAATTTATAATTTTAATTTAAGTTCTCAGAAATTGCTGGTTTATAAATGTTTTTGGGAGCTATTAGGCTATTTTCCTGATTTCCTTCATCCTCTCCTAGAGGCTAGGGACGTAGCAACTAGTCTTAAATTCAGCCATGTGACGCCATAAAAATAAGGGATTATCCACCTCTTTTTATGGGTTATCTTTCCTAAAAAAGAGATGGATAATCCCTCATTTTTATGACGTCACATGGCTTATTTTTTTAAACAATTTGCAGAAGACGAAGGAAGTCGTTCAATGTGAAGTCATAAAAATAAGGGATTATCCATATCTTTTTTATGGGTTTTCTTTTCACTCCTCCTCTCCTCATCCCTCATTTTTATGACGTCAGAATTTTTTTTGAGGGACTTTCCTCGTCTTCCAATTTGTAAAGCTTCATTTTCGAATTATTAAGTTTGATGTTAATTAATATAAATTTTGGCTTTGAATCTATGTTTCAATTTTATGCCAAATTTATTAATTGGATGTGTTTGAAACAGGGCGGTACAAGTGACTTATAAAGGAGCGTTGTTACTGAAGAAAAAACTACTTACGTTGCATACAAAAAGAACACTCTTGCTTGACACTCCTAAAACATAAAAACACATTAATCCTATTAAAGAAAGTAACTAGCTGTTGCCCCACTATCATATAGGGGCTTGGCATTCAAAGGGGCAGGAAAGGGCTAGAAAAATAGCTGGAAACCATTACCAGACTGAAAAAGTAATAGTATAAAACCACCACAGGACCTATGTGAAGCATACCTAAAATAGAAAACCCAATCGGTTCAGTTGAGATCTTAAGCTTCAGACAAAAAAAAACTTGCTACTTTTTATAATAGGATATGGTTTTTTTCTGTCCGTTAAGATCTCAGAAACGTAAGTCTTAGGATGGTTTTGGGCTTTTTATAATGACCTACTAATAGGCCTTCTTAAGGTTCTTAGTTTCAGAAAGGTTCGATTTTATCCACACTTTATGTACTATGTAATGATATATAGATCCATTTATTTTGTTGCTTTTTTGCTTTCAAAGTATAATTTTACTTTACAACACAAATAAATAATAATAAATATTATATCTTTTCTTACTTTTTATTTTTAATTTGAGTGTATATAAGATGGTTCAAGGACGATCACGTCCAAAATCAACCATAATAATTGTGAATACACCCTCATAAAACAGCCAGGCTGGATGGCAGGGTAAAAAAGTCACAACCCCCCCTAAATTTACCAGTCAAAACACACTTTTTTGACTTTTGAGTATATTAATTATGTAGGTGGGTGTATTCACCCCTCGGAGAATAAAAAAAACAATCCCCTTGTTGTCTGTATTATACCCCCCTACATCACCCTAAATTTTGGTTAAAGGGGGTGTCAAATATTGTAAAGAGGAGTTGTAGAGTATCCTCGCAACTAGAAGGGAAAAGTCTATTTGTAAGTAAAGTGTGACCTGAATTACATATTTTTTACTCAGCTGTAAAGCTATCTCATAAATAACTTTTCATTTTTCTATATTACTGCAGAATTACAAGAAAATGCTAATTTAGTGTATTTTCTCTGTAGCACAGCTGCTTTACAGTTAGGATATAAATATATGTACGTCATTCTGCCAATTTCTACCTAAAAGTTTTTTGATTGTACTGCTTACCAACTCTTCCCCTTTAACCCTTGCTCCTTTATTTTCTTTCCTCCCCTTAGTCACAAAGACACCTCCAAAACCTCATGTACATACATTTTGTGTTTTAAAATAATGTTACCTTTAAACTTTGAATAACATTGATATAAGAATCTTGACCAGGTTCAAATTCTTCTACTCTCTCTACCTAGATAGATAGATAGATAGATAGATGGATAGATAGATAGATAGATAGATAGATAGATAGATAGATAGATAGATAGATAGATAGATAGATAGATAGATAGATAGATAGATAGATAGATAGATAGATAGATAGATAGATAGATAGATAGATAGATAGATAGATAGATAGATAGATAGATAGATAGATAGATAGATAGATAGATAGATAGATAGATAGATAGATAGATAGATAGATAGATAGATAGATAGATAGATAGATAGATAGATAGATAGATAGATAGATAGATAGATAGATAGATAGATAGATAGATAGATAGATAGATAGATAGATAGATAGATAGATAGATAGATAGATAGATAGATAGATAGATAGATAGATAGATAGATAGATAGATAGATAGATAGATAGATAGATAGATAGATAGATAGATAGATAGATAGATAGATAGATAGATAGATAGATAGATAGATAGATAGATAGATAGACAGATAGATAGATGTCGACTTATATGACTCTCATGGTTGTGGCCTACATGACATTTTCAACTAACATCATTGACTTATATTAAGGTAAGGCCCACTTATTATAGTGATAATGATATTCTAATGACATTATGATTAATTAATCTTTTTGATAATGCTAACAGAGCAGCATTTTATCATGTAGTTTTATATTCTTTCACGACGCCAAAAATATACACAAATAGATCAGAAGCGTGGTTCGCCAACTGCGGTTCGTTTAAAAAGTTTGTGGATTGTTAAAACAGCCCAGCAGTATACTGGTCATATACGGCTTGACAGCTACAGCTCAACAACAAATATTACTTATTAATAACAAAAATGATCGAGGATATTTTAGAAGAATTTTTAAAAATGCAGTTTTCTGCGTTTAAAAAATACCTTTACTTCCTGGTCATCTTTTTCTAAATCTTGAGCTCGGGTTTGGAAACGACCTAAAAAAAATAATTATTTTTTTAAGTGTCATCTGAATATTACAGAAAAAAGGTTCTTTCCCTTGTTCGCTGAACCAACTCCCTCCCCCCTTTAAAATAAAGGAATTTTAAAGTGGGCCCTACCAAAGGATATATTCCTGTGGTGCCCTAAATCTGCGGGGCTGCTCAGTACCCATTGTAACCTTATCTAACCTGAACATAATTTTTTGAAATTATGAATGTGAATTTTTGTACCCGGCACTTTGGGAAACATTTTGGAATTGTGTTTTTTAATGTCTTTTTGTTTGCAGTAAAGCTTCTTATTAGACTTTGTAAGAGAAAGATCCCAGAGATACAAAAAAACAGGCAAAAAAATGCACATATATGTATGTACATTTTATTTAAAAAATTAGCTTGACGTGGTTATAAATTAAAGTTAAAGTAAGCAAAGTTGGTTTAGTAAAGGTTTAGTTATATTATTCCCTAGTTGCTTTAACTTTCTTCTTTCATTTTCTTACATTTACTATTTACATGTTTTCAACTTTTTTCCTCCCCCCCCCCCCCCCCTCCCACAAACTCTCTCTCTCATGACGTCATTTTTTTGGTGCCATTTTGCGCTGGCTCAAAAAAATTGAAATAACCTTTAAAATACTGGTATCACAAGTTGAATTAATATTCTGCTTTAAAAATATATTTATTTTGTACAGTTTGGAAGAACACATTTTAAAAAATATTTGTAAAACAGCAAGGATAACAACATTTCGAAGCTCTGAAACGGTAGGACAAACGAACATTACATAAAAAAAACAGAAAAACAAAACTGCAAAAATGCTTAGATACAGGATACTGTTTAAGGACATGCCTCGCCTATAATCTCGTACTTTGTTGTCAAAGGAATCAGTTATTCCAAAATTCAGATAATTTGGATAATTGTACCTCCAAAAAAATTCATGTTAAAAAAATTAAAAATCAACATGCCCGGATATACTGGTAAAGATTATAAATACGCAGTCCCTACGCTTCCTAAATCATACCTAACTATCATAGACGTCCAAGGGGGGGGGGTAATGGGGCGATTACCCCCCCCCCAAACGAATTTGGGGGTGACTACGGCCGTAGGCACCCCCAATTTTTTTTTCATTTTACCCCCCCCCCCCATTTAGAATTTACCCCTACCCTTTACCCCAACCATTTAGGAGGGGGTATTTACCCCCCCCAAACAATTTTTGGGGGGTAAATACCCCCCCCCAAAATAGAAAATCTCTAACAAAAAAAATTTTTGCGCGCTTCGCGCGCATTTTTAATACTAAATTTTTGATAAAATTTAAATTACCCCCCCCAAAAATTTACCCCGGGGGTAAATTTTGGGGGGGGAAAATATCTAACAAAAAAAATTTTTGCGCGCTTCGCGCGCATTTTTAATACTAAATTTTTGATAAAATTTAAATTACCCCCCCCAAAAATTTACCCCGGGGGTAAATTTTGGGGGGGGTAATTTTACCTCTGCCAACAGATTTCAGGGGGGGGTAATTACCCTCCCCAAGCAAATTTTACCCCCGGGGTAAAAATTTTGGGGGGGGGGGAAATTTGCGGCGCGCTTCGCGCGCCATTTTACTCCCCCCAAAACCGAATTACCCGCCCCTTAAAAAAATTTTACCCCCCCCCAAAATAAAAAGCTTTGACGCCCCTGCTAACTATTACAGGAAACATCATTAAGAAATCGATAGGATAGTTATGACATGTCTAAATTAACTATAAGAGCTATCCGGACGTACGGACCTAACCTAATTATAGAAAAGCTTCGCTTAAAATGTACTCTAGAATCTGACACTGAATTTGCCTGTAAAGCTCGAGGGTATAAGAAAAGTTGAAGAGCAGCTTTCCTGATAAATAAATTTATAAACTTTACCTAGTAAAGATCTCCCATCTGTATCAGAAGAATGAATGAAAACTATTTGTTTGTATTGGAAATGTTTCAAAAGCTCAACCCATACATCAGCCTACAATAAAATATAAACAAGGATAGTAACATCAACAAGTAGCGTAGCACAAAAAAAAACATTAACGGACAGACATACAGACAATAAAAAGTGAGTTGTAGAGCAGATATTCAGTTGTTATAATAAAGAAAAACAAATGGATGTTATATGCAATTAATCAAGGAAAAAGTCACAAATCCTTCATAAGAAATATTTTTTTTGCCAATTTAAGCTTGACTGACAGACTGACGGACCAAGAAAATAATATAATGGATGCTGATTGTTACAGAGAATCTTCATAAAAATTTCAGCTGTCTATCTTAATTAGCAGCCAAAGAAAAAAAACATTTTCCCAATATCACAGTCATTTAAAAAGAGGAAAATACTGTCATGTTTAATCCCCCTTAAATTTTAGTTTAAGGTTGGTAATTTCGTAAAAGGTGTGTAAAAAGTTTTTGAGGCGCCCCCTTACCAAAACCCTGTGCACGTCGCTTGTTATAGATATACCGCCCTCCTAAAATTAACAAATATGTCCCCAAAGAAATAGAGAAAATTAGGTAAGTAAAGTTTTAATGTAAATCTTGATAAGCTACTCTATAATTAACTATGTTCTACCTGATGTGAGTATGGTGGAACTGTGCGCAGAAAAGATACATGTATGTTCTAAAATAAATAAATTACGTACATTATTTAGCTAGATATTTCTTAGTGAAATAGTCAGTCATTAATTATATAGAGATGGTATGCATTTAATTGGAAAGGATTTATAATATGAGTAAAGATACTTAAAGATTAGATAGAAAGAGTTATTTTTTGGGAAGAGTTTATTTTTTTCTAGGGGCGATTTCTTCTGGGAGGGTGGTGGTACCCTCCACCAAAATAGTTACAAACTTTTCCAAGACCTATGAGAAGCTTCAATGTAAAAAAGAACTATATCGGTTCAGCGGTTAGCGAGATACTTCGGTACAAACAAACAAACAGGCAGACAGATAGACATACTGTGAATTTATTTAAAGGACTAGCGGACACGCCCCAAGAGCCTTCTAGGGGCACTTGAGGAGGGGAGATTCGAATGATAGCCCAATTTATTATTTTAGATTTTAAAAGAAAAAGTAAAAAGTAAAAAAAAAATTTTAGGATGGGGAAATTTTTTTTTTTTGAGGGGGGGTGCCCCCCCCCCTCCCATTTCTAATTTCAGTTTTAAAAAATGGAGTTGGTAATTTTTTCTATGGGCGATTTCTCTTGGGAAGGTTGTGGTACCCTCCCCAAAAATAGTTATAAACCTTCCTTGGACTTACAAGAACTTACCCTGTTAAGGAGAATCCGATCGGTTCAACGGTTATCGAGATCCTTTGGTACAAACATACAGACAATTAGACATCCTGTTACTTTAGCACACCCCTCCTCAAACAAACTTTATATTAAAAAAATGTCCCAAACATTCGGACAATTGGGCGTTCAAATAGGACCTAGTGGTAGTTAGAATCAGTTGAGAACCAAATCCTAGCCGTTCCTTCTTGCCAGATATTGCCATTTTAAGATTTTAGTCAAATTACACTAAATAACCTGATACAAACTTCACTCTTCTTTGAATATTTTAGTGTAATTGTAATGGAAGAGCCCCAAAATAGAGTAGCTTTGCTCCTTTGACCAAACTGACTGCCTGGAGTTCTTAGCAGGAAGTGCTTTAATGTGTTAACACAAGTGGGGATTCGAACCCATTCCCAAAACTATCCAACATGGAATAGCTGTATATTACAGCATGATGACAGTAATTTGTATGTAGGGCTTTAGCAATGGATCTCTGTCCTGGGTGGCAGTTTGATTTGTAAACCCAACCCTATCCAATTTGCGCCTCCTTGAGGCATGTTGAACACCATAACGGTGTACAACTTAGAATAGCCCCTGTCCAATTTTCTAGTTTCACATTATTAGGGCCCCTTCCTTGATGGGAATGGCCAGCAACTCCATGCTACCCATATCCTGGTCATCAGTCAGCTCTGAACAAATTGGGACAATGGCTGTGGCTGACAGTGGCCTCATGAGAGCTGCCTTGGCCAGACAGTTATCTTGTCTTCAGTCGCTGGTGGTGGGAGGGGCTCTGGGCCTTCCCCAGGCTTGGCAGGGCTGGGGCCACTGGCTTAATGGGAGTGGGGGCAACCATGGCTACTCTCCGAACTGATCCATACCATCATCTCCATCAAACAGTAACTGTGTCCCCCAACTCCCTCAGAAAGAACCCTTCCAGGTTTAGGGCATAGTTTAAGAAGCACACCACCATGATCTCCTGAAGGATCAAGATCAGGGTAGAGCTAAGATGAGATGCTCCCCTGCCAATCCCAGATCAGCACACCTGTCATGGAAGGATAGCTGCAGGTGGTGGGATGCATACTCTGAACCTGGGAGGGTTCTTTCTGATGGAGTTGGGAAACACAGTTACTGTTTGATGGACCCAAGCTGATGGTATAGATCAGTTGGGAGAGAAGCCACGTACCACCACTCCCATTAATCCAGTGGCCCCAGCCCTGCCAAGCCTAGGGAAGGCCCAGAAAAATCAAACTAACCCTCAAGACAGGGATGGTGGTCAAGACCAGGCCAAACTTTCAGCGCAGAGGCCTGGCTGTGGGGAACCCCAGGTACAAGTCCAACAAGGAGCTGACCCTGCTAATCACCAATTACTGCCAGGATTAGCAGAGGGTATCCAGAGGGGCATCCATTGCCCAAGCCTTATAAACAAATTACTGTCGTCATACTGTAATATACAGCTATTCCACGTTGGATAGTTTTGGGAATGGGTTCGAATCCCCACTTGTGTTTACACAATAAGACACTTTCTCTTAGGAACTCTAGGCAGTCAGTTTGGTCAGAGGAGCAAAGCTTCTCTATTTTGGGGCTGTCCCACTACAATTACACTCAAATATTCAAAGAAGAGTGAAGTTTGTATCAGGTTATTTAGTGTAATTTGACTAAAATCTTAAAATGGCTATATCTGGCAAGAAGGAACGGCTAGGATTTGGTTCTCAACTGATTCTAACTACCACTAGGTCCTATTTGAACCCCCAATTGTCCGAATGTTTGGGACATTTTTTTAATATAAAGTTCGGTTGAGGAGGGGTGTGTTAGTATTAGGATTATGAGGAAATACATTGAATATGATTTTTGTTCTTTTTTTATGATGCAAACTCAGCTGGATATATCATTAATCAAATATTATGTCAATATTTTCACCTATTTTTTTACAGCATAGATGTTTTACTATTCTTACTATATACTATTAAGTTGGTCTGTTAATTCGTAGCGTAGGTCATTCCAGCACTTTTCATGAGCTTGTCGTGTAGAGGAATCGATATAACCCATATAATGGATGTTTTACTCTAAATGGTCAATCAGACATGACACAACAGTTCGACTAAGAATTAATTAGGAATTTTTAGCAGACGAATATTTATTCAACACTTTTTCGCTGTCTGTCAGATGATATTGTTTACGATATGGCTTTGAAACCGATTAATATCCGCTGGATTACAACCGGTTCTATGACATGATAAAAACAATATGTTTTGATTTTCTATCCGCGGAAATATGTCTGTAATACGATGTATACGAAGTATTTCTTTTTATAAAAGTAATGCGATGTCTTCTGGGTGTACCGAAAGATCTCGCTAACCGCTTAACCGATATGGCTCTCCTTTACAATGTAGCCTCATAATATAAATAATATAATGAAAAAAATAAAATGACCTTACACAAAGACGAAATATTTCTACTCTAGGGGCGCAGCTGCTAGTAATAAATATAATACCTTATCAGAAAAGGCACTATCACGGGATGAAATCCCCAACACAGGAATGTGGTAAAAACCTAAAAAAATATGCTAATATATTTCCAGTATAGTTTCAAAACATATTTATATTTGCTGAATTTGTACAGGTTCTTAGCATCGTATTATAAGCAATTTTCCACGAACATGGAAATAAAAATCCTTTAGCCCGGGGCATTGGACCCAACGGGTCTAACGAAACTGGTTTTAATTTTTATTTAGATAAGTAAGCTGTGGTAAGCTGTTTATAATATGATGATACTAGAGTTGGCTCAATATAACTATATCGCAATTGGCTAGTTTTCTATAAGTACATATCTATTTATCTATTTCTCAATAAATCAATTTTCCTCCCCCGCCATTACTATCTAAAAGAAATAAGTAAATATTTATTAATTTAAATGATTTTAAAAAGATTTTTTCAATTAAATTTTTTTTCACATTACCATCACCAAAGGGTTAATATGATTAAAATTTTAGTTTTAATATTTTAACACAAAGGAAGTGTCGCCACAATTGAATTCTTTTAAAATACAGTTTTCTTAGATTTACTCTATTATGAACGTATATTTTTTATTTATGAAAAAAGGATTAAATACTTCAATGTAATTCAAATATCTACATGAAGTGAAAAACTTAATTCATTCCATAAACAAATAGAAAAAAATTCTTATTGCTTTGGTCAATGAGAGTTTGATGAGGATTATTGGAGCACTATGAGTTTTAAACACTTTACCATTGGAAGACTCGAGCTCATTTATAGACGTTTATTTCCTATATAGATCTGTCATGGATCTTGATGCAATAAAGCAGGCCGTTTGTAAATGTTAAAAATTGGAAGATTTCATTAAATAAAAGTAATCGCAAATATACTTAGTAAATAAATAATTATTTTTGTATGCAAGTAATATTGTACTCTGAAAAAAATATTATTCTATTCCATACAAAATATGTGGCTGCACCCGTTTCATTAAGGGTCCGTATTTTATGGTGGGAGAGTGGGTAGAAAAATCAAAAAAAAAAATCATAAAGCCATACTAAGACTTTAAAAAAGAGCCTAAACCGATCTGTGAAAATGAATCATGACACATATCTGATAAATAAAATTTTCTTTTTTATAAGATTTCATCACTAAAATTTCAAATTTAATGTCTGAATTCCATATAAAGTTATAATTGTCTTGGTAAGTGTACTGCACATATTACTTAATTGTCCGTGTGATCACCTTGATGAGACTAACAAGACCAATTTACTTGAAATTGGATACTTCATGTTAATAATAGAGTAGACGGAATTACATCGATTTCTATCGGACATTTGTGTTGTTTTTGTCACAAATGATACATACAGATTTTTTATATTGCTAATTGCCGAAGCTAGTAAAAGTGGCGGCACAGATTATGACGTCAAAAAAATTAACCAATGAGAGGCCACTATAAATTTACCATTGGTCAATTACAATGTATACAGGCCTCTCATTGGTTAATTTTTTTGATGTCATAATCTGTTTCGCCACTTTTACTAGCTTCTCTATTGCCATATTTCTGTGGCAATCTGTACCAAGTAACATTATAGCAAAAAAAGATGCTGTGAGTATTGGTGCAAAAAATATGACGTAACAAAAAAAAGTTAGCTAATGAGAGGCCGTTATTGACCAATGGTAAAATTTATAGTGGACTCTCATTGGCTAATTTTTTTTGTTACGTCACATTTTTTGCACCAATACTCACAGCATCCAAAAAAAAATAAACATTGTATCAACAAAAATCATTACAGAATTGACGATAATTTTTTATTACGCTAATTGACCCAAAAATCTAATAAAAAATTCCAAGAGAAGAAATCTATGTTAGTTTATTTTATTTATATAACTGTATAGTATCACGGAGGGAGATGACATATGAGACTGTAAATTATACTGATACCTAAAGTTTTTAAAACTTTTTAACAGCTTATAAACTTTGGGCCTTTTATTAAATATTGATTTTTATGTTACAGCAAGCAGTGTTCAAACTTTTCCACGAATAATCTCAATCAATCTACATAAGTTATAGTTTTAAATATCATAATTGGGGATGTTCATCAATTTATCACCGATTGTCTTATTCCTTTTGATCCCTGAGTAAGATACAAAAATGATGTAATAATATTGCAAGCTGGTCTACTTTATCTTTTAAAATAACTGTCAATATAGTTAATGTTATTCATTTTTTCGGAAAAAAATAAATATGATATTGAAATTCTATTAAGATAATAAGATTTTTAGTTGATTAGGTAAAACAAAATTTCAAAGATCATCCAATTGATTCTTTTTCTGTATAAATGCTAAAAATTCATTAAAGCATTATAATTCTATGGAAAATCTTTGCTTTGAAAGGAATATAAATCTAAGACTATGTGATTTGGACAAACTGACAAAATTACAGCAGATTATAAAGTTTCAGCTGCCAAATTGTCCTGTACCCTGTAAGGAAGATGATATGTGTTGTTTAGATGGTTATTAGCATCTAAATTACTTTCTTATGTATCATATCTCATGATGAACAGTGCAGTGATAGAGGAGGATATTCTCTCATTTAATACCTATATGTGCGACATCTTTTATTACACAGAAACTGCCAATTCTCAACAACTACAAAAAGTTCAACCACACTCGATGAGTTGATATAATATTTGAAGAATTAGATATTTGTATAAAATTTAAGTTTTCAACAATCAAATGACGTTCAAAGACATTTAGTTATTATACTTTTATAAACTCTATGTCCTTCCCTGTCATTGTTGCTAGCCGGAAAAATTGCTATTATTATTTCAAACGTTCTGTGCTCTATAATGATAAGATAGATAGATAGATAGGAAGATAGATTAATAGATAGATAGGTACAGATTGATATACCTGCTGTATAAGAAACGCTGGCAGGAGAAAGGTCTCCACTCTCAGGCTTACTAACTATTATTGCATACACCTAAAATAGATATAAATATCTCTAAGGCTTACTTACAAAGAAATCAACTAACCGAACTATTTTTAGACAGAAAACTTAGAGTAACTTTACTTCTACTTAAAATTAACTGTCCCAATGCAAATTCAAATTCTAATTTAATTAGTTTTATGCAAAGAAAGTTGAAAATGCAAAGTAGTTTAGTATTCTTACATAAAAAGCTTTCTTCAAGTAAAACTTTAATTTTATGTAAATGTAATCAAGAACAAGGATGACAACATCACTATAAGCATAGCTCAACAAATCAGAAAGTAAGACAAATTAAGTATTAACAATAACAAAAATAAATTAATAGCACTTAAAACTTTTTAAAAAAACACAATATCAATTTTTGAATACAAATGTAAATCTGATGCAAAACTGGATAACGGATAGACAGCCAAACAAAATACAATTATATAATTATAAAATTATTATAATTTTTAAAAATATGTAAATAGATTGTAATCTTTGCAGTCTATCCGTTTTACAACTACCTTCCCAGTCTAAAAAGTAAAAATTGACCATCAGACTAACACAAAAGATTTATAGAGTAGCTATGCTATATGTATATTGTAAAATTACCCGCTCTTTAATGAGTTTGTTGCAGACGGTTATGGCAGTCTTGATCGGATTTGAATCCATTATCTGAACAAAAATTGAAATAATAAGACACTCCAAGACATAATTTTTTTTACCAAAAAATATATTGCTCCTTAATCAATAAGTAAATATAATATTATCAGTAGACCATTCAAGAGGATCAAGAAGGGTGTAAAGGGGTTAAGGGGATACCAGTTGTAATATGTATTTACCAAAAGAAGAACAAGGATCCCTTTAACCCCCTCCCCCCTCCACCTTGGACTTACTTGCACATCTCTGATCAAATGTTCATATATTTTTTTGGTTTGGTCTTTTTTAGCAATATACATTTAAATATACATATAAACATGTATAATAAATTAACACAGAAACTTAATATGAAACTTTTTTGTTTCTATTTATTCTACGTCAAGAAAACATTAAATATTTATTACTATTAAAAAGAATATAGAAAACTGTTGGTTATTGAATTTTGATAAATATATTTTTAAATAACCATTAAAAAAATTAAGAAGTTTCCAGTTGATTTATTGTTGTCACACCCTTTCAAAATAAGACATTTTTTCTCTAACAAAATTTTTTTATGTTTCCTTTTTCCAAATTGAGAAACTAAATTTGACTGTAAATGAAAAAAAATCTGTTTAAGGTATAGATAGTACAATTTTATTGGTCATAGATAAATTATTGGCTAAATTTTGCATGTCAGGATGATAAATCAATATAAAAAAATTTGTAAAACATTTGCCATGTGATAAAGGGGGTAGTTTTTGTAGCATATTTTTCTGTTAAGTTGTATGTTACTAGTCAAATGTGCTTATTAAGTCAAACTGTTCTTAATTTTTACATTTAATTTTTCTTAAATGTTTACCTGGGTAGAATCATAAAGACTGACATTTGCTGGAAGATACAGATGCTCATAATCAATTATCTAAATAAAATTAAACATATAGTTCATCGATTTATAAATATCCTATCATATAAAGTATAAGGCTTTTTTGTTTGTAGCTAAAGATCTTGCTAACTGCTTAACCGATATGCTTCTCCCTTACAGTGAAGCTTCTTAAAGGTCCAGGGAAGATTTTTAACTATTTTAGGGAGAATATCACAATTTTACCAAAGCAAAAAGTCACCACAAAAAAATTACACTTTTTTTAAACCTGAAATTAAAACGGGAGGGGTCCACTTTTCCCCATCCTACCTTCAGTCTCCCTAGAGGCTTCTGGTGGCGTGACCTCTAGTTCAGAAAAAAGGGCCTAAATTTTAGTCTAAAATATCTTTGTTAAAAAATATAATCATTTAAGAAGAGACAGATGTTTACTTTTTAAAAAATCAGAAATCTAAATAAGATTTAATATAGTAACTAGAATTTTTTTAAATTATTGATTAATATCAATAATCCAAATTAAATGAAATGTGAATTAGTTTAATTTGATAATATTTGATTTTGAATAAACTGACTAATTTACCATTTTTTACTTACAATAAAATATAATCCATTAAAACTATCAATAATTAAAATTGTTAATTTTAAACCTTTTAATTAGATTAAAGATTAATTAAATAAGATCCAATTATATTTGCGTAATGTAAGATAAAGAAAACCCATCCAAAAAATTTAGAAAGAAGTAAATTGATTTATTTTAAACAAAATTCATTTTTTCCAAGTTTATTATGTACAGTTAAAAATGTCCCCAGAACCATGAATGTATGAATGTAAAAGAAAATTATGTAGAAAGAAGAAGTTTTCCACAAAACAACTAATTTAACAAAACGTATCCCTCCTCCAGAAAATTATTCATTTCTAGACCTGACAGATGAAATTTATAACCTAACATATTCTAGGATATCATTGACCTTATTTTGCTCTATTCTAAACAGGAAAACACTACTTTTTACAATGTTTGAGTAGGGGGGTTTATGGATCAAACTTGACATTATTGGGAAATTGCCGATGTAGATTAAATAATGTAATTAAGGTTAATATAATTACCATTTGCACAACATATATTTCTTTCTACCTGTCTATATGTCTTTTTATATTGATGTATTGAAAAAAAGGTGTATCGATTTTTTTTATATTTATCATTGTATTTAACATTTCATGTGTTTGTCTTATTGGGCTTTATTTCAAAAATAAAAACCAACTTTTACTATAAGGACTTCTAGACAATATAAAAACAAGGATGACAACATCTATAAAAGCGAAGCTCTGAAACGGTATGACAACCGAACATTAAATCTTGTTAAGTGTCAGAACTGAATATACAAAATATGAATATGTAAGTTTTGACATAATTATACGTAAATTTGTTGCAAATCTTTTTAAATACAGAATTCTGTTTAAGGACATACTGACATTTTTAGGACTTTATTATAGAGATGCTTTGCTCAAAATATTATACCTTATTGTAATAGGAATCAGTAATCCGAAAATCAGATCAATCGGATGATTTTATCACATAAAGAATTGTTGTTAGAAAAGTAAAAAAATCAATATGTTTAAAATGGACGTACGGAAATTCTGGTAACATTTATAGAGTTGCTACGCTTTCTAAATCGTACCTAACTACTACAGAAATCATCATGCAAAGTTTGAAATCAATAGGACAATTCTAACATGCCTAAATTAACTAAAAAAGCTATCCGTTACGGACTGACAGATAGACGAACTGAACGACCCTAATTATAGAAAAGCTTCGCTTTTAAAAAGAACTCCTATTACATTTTGAACCTGTAACTACAGGAATCTTATAACCTTACCTAACCTAGAATAAGAACCAAACAGCTCGTTTGGGATCGATTTGCAAAATGCGGGAAATATTCCAATTTTTGTGCCATAAATTTCTATCTTTTGAAGACAACAGGCCAAAAGTTTACAAAATTGACTGGTTATGTATGTTCATTAATATCTTGGAAACTTCTTGACCGGTCTAAAACTTGGTTGTTGGGTAGGTTTAGTGTTATTATCACTAGTCGCCGGAAGGGAAAAGCAGTTTTTTGAAAGGGGCTATCTGAGATTATTACAGATTCTGATTTATACATATAAAGACTAATGAAAAATGCAAACAACGAAATCAAAAGCGTTCCTTCTTGGGAGAAAATCCGGGAAAAAGATTTTAGCTATTTTTAACCTAAAATTCACATTAGCAAGAACACAGTAATAGTGTCTGACTGATTATGACGTAACAAAAAAAATTAGCCAATGAGAGGCCGTTATGGACCAATGGTAAAATTTATAGTGGCCTCTCATTGGCTAATTTTTTTTGTTACGTCATAATCAGTCAGACACTATTACTGTGTTCATTAGCAAGCCTGCAAAAAAAAACAGATATTTTAAACATGTCATTGCTTAGCACCTAATAGTGGTAGAAAAATGTTACGAATACCATTGGGAAGCTCATAACCTCTAGTTTTCATATAAGTATATACCGTTATTGTACTATTATTAGTTTTTGAGCTATCCTCTGAAGTATACACAAGTTTTAAAAAAAACATTTTTTTCTTGAATTTGTTTGATAGTTGTTACACAAAGCTTTTTAAAATTATATTGCTTAATTTTAGCTTAGAAATAGTCTTTGAAATGTGTATAGTTTGTAGTAAGAACTAAGGATGAAGGGGGGGGGGAGGGGGTTATACAATTATAGGCAATGAAATTCAGTATAAAATTTTGCTCTGGATGTTTTTGGGTTGGATGTTATAGTTATTAACCTGATTCTTTTTGTGATATATTGCATATGATTACATCTACCAATAAAACTTTGAAAATTAAATTTTGGCACTTTACTTCTAGGGGCTAGTGGGGTTAAACAGCCCCCAAAGCACCAAAATCTAAGGTCTAAGCTTATTTTTAGAGATATCAAGCTAATTTTTTGTAAACTTTTTTTTAACATAATTAAGCAAAGTAGTCACTAAAAATTCCATTATGTTACTTTCCTTCTTGTGGCTAATGGGTTATAATACCCCATAAAACACTAAAATTATAAGTTATGGGCCTTTTTAAAAGCAAAGCTTTTCTATAATTAGGGTCGGTCCATCCGTACGTCCGTTCATAATGAATAGCTTTTTTCATTAATATAGGCATGTTAGAATTGTCCTGTCGATTTCAAATTTTGCATGGTGATTCCTTTAATAGTTAGGTACGATTTAGAAAGTGTAGCAACTCTATAATCATCACCAAAATGTCCATACGTTCATTTTAAAAATGTTGATTTTTTTTACTTTTTTAGCAACAAATTTTTATGTGATCTAATCATCTGATTGATCTGATTTTTGGTATATTGAATCCTAAGACAACAAAGTATAATGTAATAAGCAAAGCAACTCTATAATCAATTAAGTATGTCGATAACCATTATCCTGAATCAAGCAGTTTTTCAACAAATTTACTTACAATTTTGGATCCTTGGATCTTATAACTTTACAATTGGGGGTGTTTCACCCCACTAGCGCCTAGAAAGAAAGTGTTAAAATCAAATCTTTAGTGGCTACTTAGCTCAATTATGCAAAAAAAGTTTACATTAAACAATTAGCTTGATATCTCTAAACATAATAAACTCATACCTTAGATTTTGGTGTTTTGGGGGGCTGTTTTAACCCACTAGCCCCTAGAAGGAAAGTGCCAAAATTCAATTTTCAAAGTTTTACTGGTAGATTTAATTATATAAGAGATCTTACAAAACGAATCAGGTTAATGACTATAACAACAAGCCCAAAAATATCCAGGGCAAAATTTTATACTGAATTTCATTGCCTATAATTGTATAAACTCCTCCCCCCCCTCTCGCCTTGGTTCTTACTACAAACTGTACACATTTCAAAGACTATTTCTAATTAAGCTAAAGCTGAATGTACCCAAAATATACAAATATACCTATATAAAATAATTACATAACTCTTGGTTGCTAAGCAATACAATTTTAAAAAGGTTTTGTAACAAGTATCAAACTTAAAATTCAAGAAAAAAAACTGCATTTTTAAAACTTGTGTATACTTCAGAGGATAGCTCAAAAACTAACAATAGTGCAAAAACGTTATATACCAATTTGAAAGCTAGAGGTTATGAGCTTTCAAATGGTATGCATAACAATTTTCTACCACTTCTAGGTGCTGAGCAATGACATGTCTAAAATATCTGTATATTTTTTTGCAGGCTTGCTAATGTGAATTTTAGGTTAAAAATAGCTAAAATCGTTTTCCCAGATTTTCTCCCAAGAAGGAACGCTTTTGATTTCGTTGTTTGCATTTTTCATTAGTCTGTATATGTATATATCAGAATCTGTAATAATCTCAGATAGCCCCTTTCAAAAAACTGCTTTTCCCTTCCGGCGACCAGTGTTATGTTACCAAACACAAAAATATTTTTATTATTCTTTATTATGTAAATTTGATTGTCCTATCGGGCGAAGCCAATATCAAATTATTTTTTAGTAGCGAAGCTACTCTATAATTACTTTACATGGGGGAAATGTAATTTTATCGGCTGCTATTAAAGATACTTTTATACTCTGCTACTTATGGATGTTGTCATATTTGTTTTCATAAACCTTTTACAATTTCTGGTAGAATTTCAATTCTCAAAATATTCTGAGGAAATTCACCTCAAACAATTAGGATATAATCAATTATTTGCTTCACAATTTCAATTCTAATTTAAATTTTCTATTAGAAATTAGTAAGATAGGGGAAGGTATTCTTTTGTAAAGGTAGGGCTAAAATTGTAGTATAAATCTTTAATACAAAGTAGAATGATGTCCGTCCGTGCGTTCGTTCACATGTGGTGGTTTTGGGCTATTTTCTTGGGGGTGGGACACCCCCAACCCCCCCAAATCCAAAAAAATTCCCCCACAATTTTTTTCTCTCGAATTTTTACAAATATTGCGAATTTTGCTATTTATTCGCAAAAGTTTGCGATCCGTTCGTATTTTTTTCCGCTGGGTAGGTAATAGAAGATGTAATTATACCTCTTGGGGTAAAGCCCTTAGAGGCTAGGGACGAAGCCGCTAATAAAATAATAAATATTTAAATATTTATAAAAATTTACAATATTCGATGATTAGAAATTGGGATTGATATTTTTGGTGCTTTCACTCAAACTTATCTATAATACAAAGTAGAACGATGTTTGTTTGTCTTTCCGTCTGTTTGTTTGTAGTGAAGGATTTCGCTAACCGCTGAACCGATCGGGTTCTTCTTTACAGGGTAGCTTCTCATAGGTCCTGGGAAGGTTTTTAACTATATTCTTGGTGGGTGGGACACCCCTCACCCCCCCCCCTCAAAAAAATGAAAATACCCCCCCCAAAAAAAAATTCTTTTTAAAACTAAAATTAAAATAGTGGGGTCGACTAACCCCTACCCCCCAAATTTTTTTTTAATTTTCTTTAAAATCTAAAACACAAAAAAATTTGTTTGATCAAACCTCTTGAGGCAGAGCCCCTAGAGGCTAGGGGCAAAGCCGCTAGTTTCTTTTAAAGTGACTAAGTGGGACAATAGATCTAAACATTCTCTTTTGCATTTTTTTTGCACACCCTTTATTTATAAAAAGGTTTGTTTGCTAAAATATACAAACTAAATAAATCTTCAGATAAAAACAGATATTTTTGGTTGTTTTCTTTTTAAATTTGCGTATATTCCTGGTCTATCGATTCTCTGTATCTTAGGATGTCGGTTGAATTTAAAATCTCCCATCATGTACAATTAATTCCATAGCTACAAATGAATGATTAAAGGCAAACATAATTTTCGAAAGTGATACATATCAGCAATAAGTTTGGTAGCCAAGAAAATAAAGAAGCGTGTTTAGGATAGGATAGATATTCTGCTGTATAGATTAATTTGGCTTTCATATAGATTTTGGCCAATTTTTCTCTTGGCATATTTGGTAAAGCAAAATAAAACACTTTTTTCTACAATTCTTTTCAAAAATTGATAATTGACAAAATTATCCTATGTACTGACAAAAATTACCAAAATTAGTATGGTAATGTTGCTCTACTGATAATATAAAACATTGTATTGTTTTATTTAGAAATACATATAATGGGACATATACTAGATATTGACAGAAAAAAACTTTCTGATACTATTACTTGATAAGTTTTGCTCAAATATATGTTTATCTGGCTTCGCTCCTAGAGTCTTCTAGGAGTGTCTTCCTGGGGCACTTGAGTTGGAGTGAAAAAACATTTTGGGGGGGAGGGGGCCTCTAAATTCATGAAAAAAGATTTTTTTTTGGGGGGGGGGGGTGGTAGTCATATTTTGAGGGTGAAGGTACCTTTCCTCAAAATAGTTATAATCCTTCTATGTGAAGCTACATTGTAAATGAGAACCAACACACACACACACAGATCCTATTACTTTCATACAAAATATATAACTAGTATCATACCTGAGCCTCCATAGTAAAAGCATTAAGGTTGGATGAAGTGCTAAGCACACCTCCAATATAGAATGTGTGCGGCTTCTGGGGCTTCGCGAGCTTTTCTGTCGCAACATTTCCTACAAAAGAAATGTAATTCTGAACTTTTGTACACACAACTTTATGAACTTAACAAGTTAAATAAAATAAGAGTCCTCAAAGTTGTTAAGCCAAATGTTCCCTCCATCCTAGGTAATTCTAGGTGTGGAGTTACTATAGAATATTACATATCCGTACTTTCTATATTCTGACTAACTGTCTCTATAAAAAATAGTTGACTACTCTTAATAAATCATTCAAAAAGCAGCAAGCAGTAATTGGAATCTTCCCATATTTCATGCACTACTTATGGTTAAATAATAATGGTTACCTTGGGGTAATGGAAGCAAAAGCAGAAAGAAAAGGGGAAGGTAAATTGGATAGGGCAGAGATATCAAGGAGGTTAGGGAGGTGGGAGAGGTGTTGACAAGGGGGTGGGGATGGCGGGTCCGAGGGTTGGCAGACGACGACATTTCACAACAATGGCGGCCTGGCTGCTGTCATATTCTGAAAATAAAAAAAAACATTAACATAATATTTTATTCCATATTTTCTACTATTAAATTTTTCTCTTTTTAAAAGTTTTTTAAAGTTTTAGTGCAAAATCAAGAAATATGATTTAGTGAATATTCCTTAATTTTTACATATATATAAAATATAAAAATAAGATATTTCTTGTATTCATTCGAATCCGGTGGATAGAAACCGGTTCTCATCCGAAAAAAACTATGTCTAGCATCGTATTATACCCAGCTTTCTACGAATATAGAAATGTACAACCATAAGGTTAAACCCAGTTTTTTTAGCCGGTGCCTTCGGCACCTCGGGGCTAAAAAACTAGTTTTAATCTCCTAATTGTACTTTCTTTATCCGCGGAAAGCCGTTTATAATACGATGCGAGAAATAACTATTCTTTATTTTGTGTTATTAAACATTGCTGTCCAACACTCTAAGATAACTAAGAGGATCCAAGCTCTCATTTTTTGTCCAAAAAAACGGGGTATTAGGTTTAGTAACACACCCAACAGACAATCAACTCATGTCTAGAAGTCTTGTCTATTTTGTAAAGAGTTGCCCCTGTTTTGGGCCAAGGCATTCCCCCCACTCTACCTGTTTATGTCGCCCATCTAACATGGCAGTAGTAGGAACTAATTTTAACATTTTTTTTTGTAAGGCAGTGTTGAGCTTAAGTTCGAAACCCATCACCTCCCCGACAACAAGCGGATATATATGCTATATTGACTTTCTTAGACTTCAGATGCATCATCTATACTGTTATTCAAGAAATTAATGCACTTGGAAATTTCTTTTCTTAATGTAATTACTCAAAGAAAACTTTAACAAACTGCATTTTATGAAAATACTAATTGAAATACTTCTTAGAAGCGGCACTTGTAATTATCTGTTATGATATTTTTACTTAAATAAAGTAGTGTTTAATGTTTTTTATTGTGTACAAGTTTTTAAAAAAAATATGTTGTTAAAAAAGTGAAACATCAACATGTTTAAATGGACGTACGGACATTCTATTAACGATAACAGAGTTGCTTTCTAACTAATTTGTACCTATCTACTACAGGAATTACCATGCAAAGTTTGGAATCGATAGGACAATTATAACCTGTTTTGATTAACGAAAAGAGCTAACTGTCCGTGATGCACGGACGGACAGACCATAATTATAGAAAAGCTTCGCTTTTAAAAAATACTTCAACATGAAATAAAAACACGATAATCACTCTAAAAAAGATTTTATGTTCCTCTAAAATTTAAAACCCAAGACGACACACTACAATTTGCAAAGATATTCATATAGTATAGTGTGTGTGTGTTTGATAAATCTTACAGAAGATTCGTTTTGGTCCGTGAATGGCTTTGTATTATTTTGTTAAACTGATTTAATTTTGAATACTTATTGATAATAAGGGAGGTTGTCAGTGTCAACTATCCACTTCAAGTAAACTCCTCTAGTAATACATACATGATTTAGAAACATGAAGCAGCTATTTGTATAAATTTGTAGTTTTGTAAGTAATCCTTGACATTCCCACATAACTCCCAACCCAATTCTTCGCATGATTAACCAATTCCAATCCATCTTATAATATAGTCTGGTAACTTTGACCTTTCCTACACCAGCCAAGGTATACCCGTCATCCAGGGAGGGAGAAGACATTGAACTATAAATTAATACCAAAAGTTTCTAGAGAACGTTCCCTTATTCGTTGGCTCAAAAACTGTGTACTTTTATTGAATTTTGATTGGTTGGTTAGAGTAATTTTATAAAATCATCTGTTTTCTTCCCTAGGTATACCTTAATAATAGTGTTTTTTGACAATACCTGCTGATATTTTATATAATATTATTAAACTGATATTTATTTTCAACAAAATAATATATTGCTAATTCTTAACAGTAAACTCCATTTAAACACTTTGCTAAAGTCAAGCTATCAGTAATTAAGATAAATTTAACAGCTGTTAAACATAGAATATTGTAAATTCTTTACAAAGCATTTTTACTAGACAGGTATATTAAAAACAAGTATCTTTTAAATATTTTGGTAAATTAACTATGACGAAGCATACCGGTGAACGTGGCTTAAAACGGAGAGCATCCGATCGTCGTCGGGTGCTAGATAGGTTCGAATCTCGGCTTAGCACCGCATCATAACTAGAGACGTTAAAAATGGTTCCTCCTACTGCAAATATGTCAGGTGTGCGACATTAATAGTTATAGTGTGGGGAATGCCTTGGCCTAAAACAGGAGCAACTTCATTACCAGCACAGTTAGGACTTCTCAGACAATGGTCGTGCAATCAAAGAGTTGGTTGTCTGATGGGTGTTACTTAAAAACCCGTGTTACAGAAAATGAGACATTTGGCTCACCGTAGTTATCCTTGGTTGTTGGACCTGGCATTAGAGTGTCATAGACATCATATCCACCCGTTTGAGGTAAGGTGAATTATTGAAACATAATGTAAATATGTTCTTCAAAGAAGTAGTTTCACGAAATTGCATATATCACAAAAAGACGATTTTCAAGTCTTGATATTTTCAAAACAATGTGGTAGAAAATTGAAATTCTTTCAAATATATGCCATATAAATATAGTTTAACCCATTAACTAGAAAAAAATATGCGGTTTACTAAATTTAGTTCAAATGCATTTCATGAAACTACCCCTTTTATAAATTTACAACAAATTTATTTAAAGGTGGATATTGTGTTTCTTTTAAATAAAAAAAACTTACCTTAATTTGTCTATTCTGCTAAAGGTTAAGGTCATGGTTCTATGGGTTAAAAGGGGATAATTTTATTTATAACATTTTATCTGAAATTTGACAAAAAAAATTATACAAATTAGAGTCGTCCTATTGATATCCAACCCTATATGAAGATTCTTGGGATTTGGATCTACTGCAGTTCACGGTAAAATATTGCTGGTAAGCAATATTTCCAAAAATCTATGAATTTTAAAGGCTTCTAGCTGCCAAACTGCTGAACGTACAGATCATACCCGCACACCATTTTAGGCAACATAAGAAGGCTACAAATAATCTGGAATAGCCAAGAACCAATTATGCACGGGGAAAGCTTCACTGAAGAAAAAACGCGTAAAATAGGTCTTTTTCGCGCATTTCTCTGCACTGCGAGATAATTATGCATTAATGATTTATGGCTATTCCAGATTATTTGTAGGCCTTCTTATGCCGCTTAAAACAGTGTGCGGGCATGATCTGTACGTTAAGCCGTTTGGCAGCTAGCAGCCTTTAAAATTCATAGATTTTTGGAAATATTGCTTACCAGCAAGATTTTACCGTGAACTGCAGTAGATCCGATTCTTGCTTCAAAACAACAACTCGTTAGTTCCTAAAAAGGTCAGTTTTTTTCCTTATTTCCTAGCTTTACAAGATAATAATGTAAATAATAACTTTATTTCAATATTAACAGTGCTGCTACTTAAATTCTTTTATTTTTGCTTTTTGGACATTTTGTATATTAAATAGTTATTTCTCGCATCGAATTATAGACGAATTATAAGATTAAAACCAGTTTTTTTTAGCCCCGAGGTGCCGAAGGTTTTAATCGGGACGTTGCCGTTCCTGCAAATGGCAGAAATACAGTGGATGTGTTTTTGTCAAAATTGTTTGTCTGGATGTAAATTCGACAGTAATTTGCCATATATCGTAGGTACCCTGACAAATATACATCTAACACAGGCATTTAAACGGCAAGTTCCCAGTTGAGGAGTGAGATTCTACCCCATCTGAAAAAATAAACCCCCCCCCCCCCCGCCATCTATCAAATTAAACCCCCCCCCCCGGCATCATGAAATTTTTACCCCATCTTATGATTTTGTCCCCATCATGTTATTTTATCCCCATCTTCATATTTTGTACCTCTCCAAGAGAAACAAAATAATGTCAGAGAAGGGATAAATTATTGAACATGGGACAAAAATGAAGGATGGGGTCTAAATAGGAACATGGGGCCAGGATTGGAAGGTGGGGTCTGATTTGACAGATGGGGGAATGATTGGCAGAAGGGGAATTAAAATCTGGGTAGGGGGGAGGGGAGAGTCTGGAGGGGTTTGCGAGGTGAGCCTCGCGCGAAAGAATTTATATTAGGGTAGCATAAGCTACCATACTCCACTGTAGTGAAGCTATGCCTTTCACTCTTCTATATTTTCCTATATTTTGAATAAAATTTGAAAATGCCTCTGTTTATTTTTTTTATTTCTCTTTTAAGACTTTTTTTATACTAAATCACCAACATATTCTAATACTTTACTTTACATAATATTTTAAGATAAAAATTTGGCTCCATTGAAGAAAAAATACAATAGTTTGTTTTAAATAGGAACATCTAGTGGCAGATTATTGAACTACATAATATACATTTTTCTGGATGTCAACAAACATGATGATTGGTTGAAAAACACAGATGGGGTAGCAAACAATGTTATGATATTAAAATTGAAGCAAGGGGTTAAAACTCACACATGGTGGTCAAAA
The DNA here is from genome assembly GCF_053477335.1 of Acartia tonsa. Classification (NCBI taxonomy): domain Eukaryota; kingdom Metazoa; phylum Arthropoda; class Copepoda; order Calanoida; family Acartiidae; genus Acartia; species Acartia tonsa. The sequence goes on along the minus strand of NC_137264.1, from coordinate 42,427,064 downwards.
AATTAATATGGGGTCATTTTTTCATGATGGGGGTAGTTTCAAGTGCTTATATCTGGAGAACCGTAAGAGATAGAGGCCTAGTTGCTTGACTGTGGTAACTCAGATTTAAATAAGGAAGCCATTTATTCACATGGGGGACCAAAACATGATATGGGGTATTTTTTTCATGATGGGGGTAGTTTCAAGTGCTTATATCTGGAGAACCGTAAGAGATAGAGGCCTAGTTGCTTGACTGTGGTAACTCAGATTTACATAAGGAAGCCATTTATGCACATGGGGGACCAAAATATGATATGGGGTATTTTTTTCATGATGGGGGTAGTTTCAAGTGCTTATATCTGGAGAAGGGTAAGAGATAGAGGCCTAGTTGCTTGACTGTGGTAACTCAGATTTACATAAGGAAGCCATTTATGCACATGGGGGACCAAAACATGATATGGGGTATTTTTTTCATGATGGGGGTAATTTCAAGTGCTTATATCTGGAGAACCGTAAGAGATAGAGGCCTAGTTGCTTGACTGTGGTAACTCAGATTTACATAAGGAAGCCATTTATGTACATGGGGGACCAAAATTTGATATGGGGTATTTTTTCATGATGGGTGTAGTTTCAAGTGCTTATATCTGGAGAAGGGTAAGAGATAGAGGCCTAGTTGCTTGACTGTGGTAACTCAGATTTACATAAGGAAGCCATTAATGAACATAGGGTACTAAAATTTGTTGGGGGTTTCTTTTTTCATGATGGTGGGTAAAAATTGAAAATAGGGGCCATTTGTTATGGTGGAGAGGGAATTAGGTTAGGTAATATTGAGGAGCCCTGCAAGGTTAGGGCCCCCCAGGGGCCCTAACCTTGCAGGGCTCCTCAATATTACCTAACCTGTGCAGGAGACCCTAACTCTGCAAGGCTACTCAATATTTCCTAATCCCTTCATGAACATAGGGTACCAAAATTTGATGGGGTTTTTTTTTTCATGATTGTGGGTAAAAATTAAATATAGGGGCCATTTTTTATGGTGGAGAGGGAATTAGGTTAAGTTAGGTTAGGTAATATTGAGGAGCCCTGCAAGGTTAGGCCCCCCCGGGGGCCCTAACCTTGCAGGGCTCCTCAATATTACCTAACCTGTGCAGGAGACCCTAACTCTGCAGGGTTCAATCTTAAACTAACCTGACTTAACCTAACCTAACCTAACCTAACTTAAACTAACATGAACCAACTAAACCTAATCTTACCCCTTTTAATCTAACACAGGTTAGGCCCCCCCGGGGGCCCTAACCTTGCAGGGCTCCTCAATATTACCTAACCTGTGCAGGAGACCCTAACTCTGCAGGGTTCAATCTTAAACTAACCTGACTTAACCTAACCTAACCTAACCAATTTTAAACTAACATGAACCAACTAAACCTAATCTAACCCATTTTAATCTAACCTAACCCATCTTAACCTAACCTAACAAACTTAACCTAACCTAACCCATTTTAACCTAACCTAACCCATCTTAACCTAACCTAACCCATATTAACCTAACCTAACCCATTTTAACCTAACCTAACCTAACTTCACCTAACCTAACCTAATTTCAACCCCCAACCCCATCATAAAAAATTGGCCCCTATATTCAATTTTTACCCACCATCATAGAAAAATGACCCCCATATTAATTTATGTACCCCCATGTGCATAAATGGCTTCCTTACTTTAATCTGAGTTACCACAGTCAAGCAACTAGGCCTCTATCTCTTACGGTTCTCCAGATATAAGCACTTGTAAGTACCCCCATCATGAAAAAAATACCCCATCTCAAATTTTGGTCACCCATGTGCATAAATGGCTTCCTTATGTAAATCTGAGTTACCACAGTCAAGCAACTAGGCCTCTATCTCTTACGGTTCTCCAGATATAAGCACTTGAAATTACCCCCATCATGAAAAAAATACCCCATATCATATTTTGGTCCCCCATGTTCATAAATGGCTTCCTTATGTAAATCTGAGTTACCACAGTCAAGCAACTAGGCCTCTATCTCTTACGGTTCTCCAGATATAAGCACTTGAAACTACCCCCATCATGAAAAAAATACCCCATATCATATTTTGGTCCCCCATGTGCATAAATGGCTACCTTATGTAAATCTGAGTTACCACAGTCAAGCAACTAGGCCTCTATCTCTTACGGTTCTCCAGATATAAGCACTTGAAACTACCCCCATCATGAAAAAAATACCCCATATCATGTTTTGGTCCCCCATGTGCACAAATGGCTTCCTTATGTAAATCTGAGTTACCACAGTCAAGCAACTAGGCCTCTATTTCTTACGGTTCTCCAGATATAAGCACTTGAAACTACCCCCATCATGAAAAAAATACCCCATATCATATTTTGGTCCCCCATGTGCATATATGGCTTCCTTATTTAAATCTGAGTTACCACAGTCAAGCAACTAGGCCTCTATCTCTTACGGTTCACCAGATATAAGCACTCAAACCTACCCCATCATGAAAAAAATACCCCATATGAAATTTTGACACCCCATCATGAAAAAAATACCCCATATCAAATTTTGACACCCCATGTGCATAAATGGCTTCCTTGTGTAAATCTGAGTTACCACAGTCAAGCAACTAGGCCTCTATCTCTTACGGTTCTCCAGATATAAGCACTTGAAGCTACCCCATCATGAAAAAATGACCCCATATTAATTTTTGGACCTCCATGTGTGATTTTTGTTCCCCATATTTTATATACTTACCCCATATGTAATATTTTACCCCTATAACTCATAGTTTATTACCACCAAGCTTTGTTTTATACATTGAAAATTACAGGGACCAAAATTTAAGATGGGGTACAAATCACATGATGCCGGGGGGGGGGGGGTTTATTTTGACAGATGGCGGGGGGGGGGTTTATTTTTTCACATGGGGTAGAATCTCACTCCTCAACTGGGATGGTGCCCATTTAAACATCCAAAATTGTCAATTATACATCTATTTCTTGCCAATTTCACATCTAAATTTTTTTATATGTCAAAAATACATCTTGTACATTTTTATCAATAATAAACAATAGTAAACTGTATAGTAGATATTTATACTACAAGAATATACATAGTTAATATATTAGATTATGGCTAAATGTTTAAAATCTTTATTCTATAATTTATTCCTTTTTCCCTGTTTACCCATTTCAAGAATTATTTTTAGAATGTCATTTATTAAGGGGGGGTTTTTTAATGCAACCATCTCGTAATCAGTGAGCAAATGGCACTTAGAATTCGAATTTCGACCTGAAATTTTGCATGAGTAATCCTTGGTAGGTCTATTTTCCCTAAATTGAACAAAAAGTTGGAAAAGTAGCGGCTATTGGCTGGCGGCTCAGCAGTTTTGCCATTTTTCGGCTACCTATTGTTCAAATTAGTCACGAAACCTATCTCCTCATAAGACTCTATGCTACTCCAAAACGCTATCAAACGGTTCTAGACGGTAGCTGTTGGTACTAGAAGTTTTAAAAATGGTTTTTGCTATCATTTAACATGAATTAAACCAAAAATATGTTTTAAACAGTTGATTCCTACGTAATTGATGATGGATTTACCCTAAAAATAGGCAAAAAACGGCTAAACGGCTCAGCCGCCAGCCGATACTTTTCTAACTTTTTGTTCGATTTAGGGAAAATAGACCTACCAAGGATTACTCATGCAAAAGTTCATATCGAAATTCGAATTCTAAGTGCCATTTGCTCACTGATTACGAGATGGTTGCATTAAACCCCCCCCCCCCCCTTAGTTTGATTGTATATATTTGTATTTTTTTATTTAATTTATTTCATCTTAATATTTATGTCAGATAATGTACAGTACACAAATTTCAGTAATTCGTTGTATTAACTGAAAATTGTCTAATTTGAAAAAAGGCAAAAAATAATCGGCGGGAAACGGAGGTTTTCGGCGGGAGCGGCGGTTCCACTGCCGTTTTTTCATAGTTCCAAAACTAAGAGCTGTAATTCTTTATTTATTTGAGTTCCTTTGACTTTTAGTTTTGGTTTCAAAAAGTGTCACTTCCGCCCCCTCCCTCTTTTCTATTTAGGAAGTGTAGCAATTCCATTCCTCCAAGCAACACATGCAGATTTTTAACTTTTTAAAGCTAAGCTTTTCTATAATTAGGGTTGGTCTGTCCGTCCGTTCATAAAGGTTAGCTGTTTTCATTAATTTTGACATGTTCAAATTGTCCTATTGAATTCAAATTTTGCCTGATAATTCCTATAACTGACTACTAAATGTGTATTACCTTGTAAAATTCTTTTTAACTCACATTTATACATTTAATAATGATCAATGTCAAGGTCATCACAATCAACTGTACGAATTCAATTTTGAAGATTTTAAACATTTAACTAGGTATAATTTTAATATAATATTTATGCATGTTCTTGTATTGATAATAAATGTCTACTATACAGTTCACTATTGTTTATTATTAATTAAAATGTATAGGATGTATTGATGACATATAAAAAAGTTTAGATGTAAAATTGGCAAAAAATAGATGTAAAATTGACAATTTTGGATGTATAAATGCCTGTGTTAGATGTATTTATGGCGGTTACTTTAAGTATGACTGTATTTTTGGCAGAGGTTTTTACATTTTGACAAAATTACATCCAGCTGTAATTCTGCCAGTTGCAGGAACGCCATGTACCCTTTTAATCTTATGATCGTACATTTTTATATTCATAGAAAACTGGATATACGATACTAGACATAGTTTTTTGTATGGATGAGAACCGGTTCTAATCCACTGGATTAGAATCGGATTTGAATGAATACATAAATGTATGACCATACTGTAGTTATTCTAAAACAAGGTCTTTTTCATTAGACATTTTGTAAATTGATTATTTCTTTTATTTACTAAGTATATTTGCGATTACTTTTATTTAATGAAATCTTCCAATTTTTAACATGTACAAAACGGCCTGCTTAATTGCTTCAAGATCCATGTCAGATCTATATAGGAAATAAATGTCTATAAACGAGCTCAAGTTTTCCAAGGAATATATGATTAAAACTCATAGTGCTCCAATAATCCATAATAAACTCTCATTGCCCAGAACGATAAGACCCATTATTTTACTTTATTAAAAATAAATTCATTTTTTTCATTTCATGTTGCTATTTACCTTATATTGATGTATTTAATTTCTAATCATAAAAAAGAAAATTTAAATTTATAATATGATAAATTTAAGAAAACTATGTTTTAAAAGAATTCGATTGTGGCGACATTTTGTGTGTTCAAATATTAAACTAAAATTGTAATCATCATCATTAACCCTTTGGTGATGGTAATGTAAAGAAAAAAATATAATTTAAAAAAATCTTTTAAAAATCATTTAAATTATTAGATATTTACTTTCTTTTAGATAGTAATGCCGGGTGAGGAAAATAGATTTATTGAGAAATAGATATGCATATAGAATACTAGCCAATAGGGAGATAATTATATCGAGCCAACTCTAGTTTTATAAATATATTTAATAAATTACTAGACTGCAACTAAATAACCATGACTTGAATGGATTACCAACTAAATCCAAATTCTAAGAAAATTTATTTTCTAAGAATGTCTTTCTGTAAAGTTTTCTTCTATTATGATAATCTGTATTTGAACACTACTTACATTATATCAGGGATCTAAAGGGATAAGACAATGGCCGATAAATTGATGTACATCCCTAATAATGATACACAGGTCTCAGGTTGGTGCAAAATCAGCGGGTAAACTGAGGATTTTGCAACAACCAGGTATCATGGGCGTCCGGAGTTTTTGGAGGAGGGGCTGGGTCAGATTACAACAAGGTTGTGATGTGAACCAGTCAAAAATTCAATCTCTCCACGCGAGACTGGATAGGGAAGGAGGGGGAGATCCCAAGATCGAACCTAAACCAACCTGAACTAATCATGAACCTACAAAGTGTTGTTGTTTTTAATAGTGTTTTCATGTAAAGGGATAATAGGACCAGTTTCACACAAACCACAAACTAAGGAACGTAGGATATGAGCAAAAGCAAGGGTTTTTATATCACCAAAAGTCTACTCAAAAAGGGTCAATGACAAAGGGAGGGAAATGTGAAAAGTTGATATATATTCAAAGGGAGGTTGCGTGATCCATATTAACCTATTATACTTATATGAGGTTGCGTGATTTTCCCGTATAATATAATCAGCTGGGTTGAGTGTATGAGTGTGTGTGTCGTATACATACGTGTCTGTATGAAACACGCATGTGTGTGTGTCAGAACTAGTTGTTTGTCTGTCGGCAGTGTACACCAATTTCAAACTTTATTTTTATACAACAAGTGAATAATTTTCCAAATGTGTGAAGCGTATATTCTTTTAAATTATTTTTATTTTCTTTTAGGTTTTTAATAGTTTCTGCCGAGGCTAGTAGGTTCCTAAAACTATTAAATTATTGTAAACTAACACAGCTTTTAGCAACCCTGACTGATGCTACATCTATAATTTTTACTTTTTGACAGTTCATCTTTTATTAGGACTTTTATCTGGTTGTCTTTCAACTCTTAACTTTCACCTTTAACAGTAAATTTTGACCTACAATGTAAATTTTTAGGACCTTTTTCTCTACTTCCATAAGAGATAGAATCTTTAATAGCCTATTATTAATTTTTCTGATCTCTTACAGACCTTTTTACTATGAATGCTACACCCGAAGGAACTAGTGATGGGGGTGCCAGTGGAGCTAATGGCGCTGGAACCCTCGGGCCCGTCAAGGACGGAGCCTCAGCTACTGTTGGCCGTGGAACGCCCCTTGGACCTGACTATGGGGGCCCCAACGTAACAGCGAATAGTCAGGTAACCGATTGTCGTAGAGACCTATCGAAATTTTTCGACCAGGACACGACAAGATGCATTATGAATGGAGACGGCAGAGACCGGGGAAACCTGGACGCCAAATCCAAGATTGACATCAATGAGAGCTTAAATAAATTAAATTTTGGTGAAGAGCTATTAGATGCAGATGATGAAAATGACTTGACTATGACTGAAACGGACAAAGAGTCGACAGCTAATGAAAGTGCACTTGAGGATTTGGAAACGACAGGAAAGACAATGGACAGAACCTGGATAGGAGACAAGGAAACTGAGACTAAAAAGAAAAGACAGACGTGTGCAGAGATATGGGAGAAAATGAAAGATAACGAAGGTGAATGGACAGAGGTACTTAGTAGAGAGGCAAAGAGAAAAATGACAGAGAATAGGACAAAAGATTTAAATAATGATGATATTAATACTGATGATGTTGATATTTTTAAGGGCAGTAAAAGATCCATAGGATATGAGAGACGTATGAGACTCAAGAAGGCTAAGACCTCAAGGGAGATGGAAGTGAGAGCTGAGGACCCACTCCAGCAGGAGGTCATCGATACCTACTTAAGTAAAGAATCTTTCTCGGACATAGTCCGCAAGAAAGAAAGATTCATGTTTGAAGTCAAAGTGCGATCTACCTATGCCATGGAAGAAGCAAAACTCACGCAAGCACAGTTGGATGAGCTGGATCTCCAACTCCTTGGAGCATACATGGAACATATCCAGCAGTTTGGCGATAACTTTGAATACGATGCGGTTGCAGGTTATTCCAAAGAGACAGGAGTAGGCTGGCTCTCAGCTGGCACAAAAGATATGGCGGAATTCATTTTAAATGTAGCCAAGACCCTGAAGCCACCGGAACAAGATGACGAGGTAGACCCCCTGGAATATTATATATACCTGGCAGAGGACCGTGTCTACAGGAACATGTGGACATCAGTCCACGGAAAGTGGACTAACTACACGCTGGAGCAGCTGACAATGAGGATAAAGGTATGCAACCCTATTCTCAAATACAAGGAGGGTGGGGCAACTCGCTTCTACCACTTCAAGGTGCACGAAATAGGACCTTTGAACTCTGCTGGTTTCTTCAAGATTGGAATCCAGGTGGATGAGAGGATAATAAACAAGCTGAAAAACCCTGCTATCAACGGTAAGCTGAAATTAGGTTTTAGTGACCTACTTCTTCACGGGTCGAATGTGGAGCAGGAGGTAAAGGCAGCTATACGACAAAGAATAGTTGATGAAATCGAGACTGTCAGAACTGGTTTTAAGGCTATAGCCTTAGCCCCAGGAAACAGCAGGCACTAATCAACAACAGATAAGCCCTGACAATCAAGTCAGGGTCACCAGCTTGACTCAGATAAATCTCCACCACTGCTGTCAAGCAAGTCTAACACTAGGAGAACGGATAACGGACTGGACTGGACAAGACGATCAAGCTGCACGGAAAGGATGGGCGCGGGCAATTGCCCTAGTGCAAGAACCCTATCTAATTAAAAATAAGGTAAAAATGTTTCATAATGTTAATATTTACGAGAGTAAAGAGGCAGGTAATAGAGCATGTATTATAACAAACAAAAACATCACAGGTATAATTTTAACACAGTTCACCAACAGAGATCAGGCGGCTGTACTTTTTAATCTTAATGGTAAGGACACTATTCTTGTTTCAACATACATGGCCAGCGATGAAAGGGTAAGACCACCAGAGAAAATCACAAAGGAAGTGATAAGGTATGCCAGAGACAACAGTATAGGTATAGTAGTAGGCACAGATGCCAACAGTCACAACACAGCCTGGGGATCTACGGATATAAATCCTAGGGGAATAGCCCTATTGGATTATATTCTAGACAACCAACTCATGATTATGAATGAGATAGGTAAACCTACTTTTGTAACTAAATCTCGAGAAGAAGTTCTTGATATTACGATAGCCACACCTGAGATTGCAAATAAAATAGTTGGATGGCATGTAAGTGAGTATGACAGCCACTCCGACCATAAATACATAGATTTCATGATTGAGTCACTACCAAATATTAACACTAGTATTTTCAGAAATGTCAAGAAGACCAACTGGCAAAACTATAAACAAGCATTACAAAGTAAGAGAAATGGTAGACAGAGAATAGATAGCGAAGATATAGATATAGATAGATTAGATAATGAAGCAGAAGACCTAAGGAAAGACATAATAGAAGCGTTTGAAGAGAGTTGTAGAGAGTCTGAAAAAAAGGGAAAAGAGAAACCAAGATGGTGGGGTAAAACTTTAGAAAAGTCAAAAAAAGAAGTTGAAAAACTGAGGAGAAGGGTAAGAAGGGAAAAAACAGAAGAAAGGTGGGAAGAGTATAGACAGTTAAGAAACAGACATGCCAGACTAATACAAAAAGAGAAGAGTAAAGACTGGAAAAAATTCTGTGCAGAAATGACAAAACTGGACACGGCAGCAAAAGTGCAAAAAATCTTCAAAAGGGGTAAAAAACAACAAATGGGAACAATTAAAAAGAAAGACGGACAATTCACTAAGACTGTAAGTGAGTCTCTACAGGTACTGCTTGAGGAACACTTTCCGGAGGAACCAGAAGGTGACAATGATGTACCGATAGACCATTCAAGTAATAATAAAAGGATAGATATGGATAGTGTAATAAATGAAGAATCAGTTAGAGCTGCCATTAACAGCTTTGGTAATTTCAAATCCCCCGGGGGAGATGGTATTTACCCTGCTCTGTTAAAAAAAGGACTTGACACAATCCTAGGAGACATTGTTAGACTCTACAGACATAGTGTAAGACTGAGTTATAGTCCTAAAAGTTGGTTGGACACAAAAGTCTGTTTTCTTGACAAACCTGGTAAGAAAGACTATACGGACCCTAAATCTAAGAGACCACTATCGTTATCATCCTTTCTACTGAAAGGATTAGAAAGATGTTTATACTGGAACCTTAATGAAAAAGTTCTAAGAAAGGAAATTTCCAGGAATATTTACAGTTACAAGGAATCAGTAGGAACAGAGGATGCAATACACTCTCTTCTCGCCACAGTTGAAAAAGGGCTAGAGCACAACAACTTTGTTGCTGTGCTCTTTTGCGATATGAGCGCAGCCTTTAACATGCTGACAGTTAAAAGCATGATCAAAAATCTGACAGATATTGGTGCAGACAGGGAAACATGTGCTTGGACAGAACAAATGCTCAGAGGACGAACAGTCACAGCAACAATAAATGGAGAATCAGCGAGTAAACAAACCACCAGAGGAACCCCACAGGGAGGGGTGGCATCAGTGGACCTATGGAACATGGCCAAAAATAATTTAGACCACAGATTTCCAAAAATACATCCCTGCAAAAGAAACATCTATGCAGATGACACACATGTGATCAGTGTAGGAAAAACTGAAGAAGACTGTGTAAGAAACCTACAAAATGACATCTACACACTAGAAGAATGGGCTGAAGAACACGGATTAAGCTTTAGTCCAGCCAAGACAAAAGTCATGCTTTTTTGCAGGAAAGGCATGAAACCAAAATACCTGGACATAACAATGAATGGGCAGAAACTTCAGTGGGTGGATGAGTATGTATACTTAGGAGTAACCATAAGGAATAACCTGAGCTGGAGAAAACATGTTGAGAAAGCAGCAGAAAAAGCTAACAACACATGGGTACATTGTAACCGCATGCTAAACAGAACCTGGGGAGTCAACCAGAAAATAGGACGCTGGCTTTACCGCAGCATCTTTAGACCAACACTCACATACGGATGTTTTGCATGGATAACAGCAATTAACACAACAGAAATAATTAACATATTAAAGAAAGTCCAAAGGAAAGCACTCATCGCAATATCAAACGCCATGACCTCGACGCCCACAGCTGGGCTTGAGGTCCTGCTGGGCATTCAACCAATAGACATCTTTGTCAAGACACAAGCTATGGTGACATACAAAAGACTTGCTGTCAACGGAAGTTGGAAAATTCAACCAGGACAACTCCTTAGCAAAAAAAGCCATGCTGTAACACTCATGGACATGGCAAAGAACCTGAAATTAATACATGCCCCTAGAGACAAGATGAACCATACAATCAGCATACCAACAAACTTTGAAACCATCATAGAAAGGAGAGAGACAATCAACCAACAACGACTAAAACCTGGAAAAATAGACAATGAAGACATAATGGTCTTCACAGATGGATCAAAAAGTGAACAAAAAACTGGATATGGATATGTTATTAGTGGAGCAGGACTGAGACTCTACGGATGTAACAACAGTGGACCACTGGCCACCGTGTATCAAACTGAACTACTAGGAATACAAGAAGCAGCCTTCACACTAGTCAACACAGGTACAACAGGCAGGAACATAAGTTTCTACGTGGACAATCAAGCTGTAATAAAAACCCTAGGAAAATACAGATTAAAAGAAAATCTGGCAGCAGAAACAAAAAAGATGGTTAACAAACTAGCAGAAACCAACAACATAACTATAAATTGGGTACCAGGACACCAGGGACACAATGGAAATGAGATCGCTGATAGGAAAGCACGAGAAGGAGCTAATATGGAAATTCATGGAACCTGGACACACATACCTATGGCAGAATCAAATATAAAAGCTGAAATCAAGAACTGGGGGATGACAATGTGGCAGAAACAATGGGAAGGATTAAGTAACTGTAGACAATCAAAGCTAATGATGCCCAAAGCAAACACAAAAATCTGGAGGCAGGTAGCAAATCAACCTAAGAGAAACATGAATATGATAACGCAGATATTAACAGGTCATACAACCCTGAACAAACACCTTAAGAACATGAAACTGGCAAATGTGAACCAGTGTGAACAATGTGAGGAGGAGGACACAATTGAAAGCATGGAACACTTTTTAGGCCAATGTCCAGCTTTTGCAAGAAACAGAAGAAACACACTAGGAAGTTTCTTTCTTAAAACAGAAGAACTAAACAAAATTAATATTAAGCGTATTTTAAAATTTGTTAAACAAACGCAAAGATTTGAGTACTTCGAATAAGGGAAGTTCTCAAATCTTTGCAAAAAAACATCTCTTTCTTAAGTGAAGGATTTTAATAAATCATAAGTAGCCAAAAGACATAAAGAATGAAAACATACATAAGTAGCGTATAACCAAAAATGGATATTTTAGAGTTATATTTTAGAATATAGATAGTTTAGCAAAAGAAAATTAGATAGGAAACAGTTTCTTATTAATTAATATGTTGTAACTAAATCTTTCTTGAATTTAGGAGCAGAGATTGTCACCGCCGGAAAGAATTAACATCTTAAAACTGCAGGTTTAACCAATATATTTCTTAAATCTAGGCAGAGTCGAACCTCACCGGAATGAAGAAATCTTAATATTATCTTTCAACTTTTAGAAACAGACCAGAGCAGAGTCCTCTCTCACCGGAACGAAGTAATATATTTCTACCTATCTCTACCTAGGACTAAGCATAGATGAAATACCTCTTTAACCTACATTTTTAATACTGTTAATTGCCTTTTTACAATTAGGAGGAGTCTACTTATGCCGGAATGAAAATAAACTTAACTCTTATACTTTTTCTTTAGCTAGGCAGAGATCATTTGCGCCGGAAAGAAGTATTCTTAATATCTAAGACATTTTAAACAATAGGCAGAGCTTTTCCCGCCGGAGTGAAGAAAACTTAACACTTTCACTCAAAATAGATCAACTAGAGCAGAGTCATCCCCCGCCGGAAAGAAGTAATATCTTTCAAACCTACATGATAACACCAATATATATTATTTACCTAGGTAAAAAAACTTCTCCAAACGGAATGAAGAAGTACTTTTAAATCACATACGACAAAACTATATAGGTTTCAGATCAACAGACACACATTCAACTACTTTAGATACAAAAATAAACAATTTATTTTAGGAAGGATGTTTCACAAACTTTATTAAACTAGAAATACAATCAAATGTTTTTGATACTAGTTAATAATTTATGAGGTTACTCATCTAGATGGCACGATATTCCACCTCGTGTTGATTGATCTCCTGAAGCATAGTAGACAGCTCGGCAGCCTGGGCGGCAGCTGACATCTCAGCAGCAGGGCGACAGTGACGCAGGTTTGCCTCCACCCAACCATGGTGGTAGAGGCACCTGGTCAGTGCCCTCTTTAACTCGATATCATCAGTATTTGTAGCTCTACTAATCATTTCCTCCTTTATTAGGTCCATACGACTTTGCAAAACATTGTACAACTCCTCATTGGCGGCAAATGACATTTTAACTCTATACTAGTGAACTGTTTATGTCTAACTCTCTATTCAGCAAATGAAACTAGTTTCCCTAGGTGTGGCGAACAAACAGTCAACCACCACGGGCAAACACAGTCTAACCAACCAACCATATGATTAATCTTCTAAAAAACCACTTTCAGTTACAGGGAAAAAAGGATAAATAAGTTATCTGAGTAGAAGCTATAACAGCCGCAGATGAAATAATAATATTTTAATAATCTAATAAAATATAAATGTAATGATTTAAATACTGCCGCTATAACATGAATATTTAGGATATCATTGGGCGCATGAACGGATTTCCCCGCAGTCATTCACAAGCGAGGAACGGATCAAGGTCGCTGCTGAAGGAGCCTAGCCTAAGGCAGCACCTCGCCCCCAAGAGGTATTTTCCAGGTATAATAATGATACACAAAATTACTCCTTCTGTAGATTAAATTAAGTGGTAGAACACTTAATGGATGCTGTGAGTATTGGTGCAAAAAATATGACGTAACAAAAAAAATTAGCCAATGAGAGGCCGTTATTGACCAATGGTAAAATTTATAGTGGACTCTCATTGGCTAATTTTTTTGTTACGTCATATTTCTTGCACCAATACTCACAGCATCCACTTAATGAATCAACTAATCAAAATTCACTAAGGTCTCAAAGTTGTTATCTAAACGAATATGAAAACGTTATTATAAAACGTTGGGAACTAGTGTAATAATCAGTCCATTGTCCCCTCTCTCTCTGACATTATATAAACAAATATCAATGTAAAAGAACAGTAAAACTTTGCAGATAGGAATCACATATATTAAACAGTTATATTTCTGTCAAAATTGCCTTCAGAATCCTCCATTACATGGAACAACATTTATGGATTATGAGAAGCTTTTTCTACACAATTATGGTGTCTGAACATCATTCTTATACAACTTGGAAAAGAAAAATAATATTCTTTGAGAATTTTTAACAGTTATGTAAACACTAACTAAAAAAAAACAAAGAAGAAAAAGTTGATTGTGATTTACTTTATTTTTTAGAGTTTATCATATCACCTTATAAATAGACTAAAGCTAATCAAGGACTATTAGAAAGGTTTTCTGAATATTAAAACCCAGATCATTAATTCTGAAAAATGTTAGTCAACAAAATATGTTGTTTTTTATAATAGCTTTCTGTTTTTTATGTTTTACCTTAGATTTAAAAGTGTATATAAACAATAGTAAGTAGTAGTATAGGTAGTAAGACAAGAGAGGTAATGTCTGATTGAACCAATAGGAGAATCCCATCGGAACCTACATTAAATCTCATTGGTTGAAATTGTGTACACATTTCATTAAGAATGCATGTGTTTCTATTGGTAAAATCAAGAGGTTGTTTATATAATAGACATACAATATCTAGATTACGCTTCTGACCTGATTTTTCGTCAAATCTTAAAATGAACATTATTAGCAGACGATAGTATTGTTTTCTTTCGACTCAAGCTGAGGTGGATTAAAAGAATAGACTCGCTACACGCTGGTGAGGCAAAATTATTTTTGTGAAAAATCCTCAAAAATCGCATAAAAATCTACAAAAATTAAATAAAATCATAAAAGGGTTATTAACATATCATTTTGTTTAATTTTTGTAGATTTTTAATAAGCTTTTGGTTGATTTTTCACATAAATAATTTTGCCTCACCATCGAGTAGCGAGTCTATTTATTAATCCACCTCAGCTTGAGTCGAAAAAAAAACAATACTATCGTCTGCTAATAATGTTCCTTTTAAGATTTGACGAAAAATCAGGTCAGAAGCGTAATCTAGATATTGTATGTCTATTATATACACAACCTCTTGATTTTTCCAATAGAAACACAGTGTACAAACACTACAATTACTTTATTGGATCACATTTTAGTACACATTCAATCATACATGACTAAAAATCTGCTGGAAAGTCTGAGAAAGTTGTAGAGATACACCACCTGTAGAAATAAATCTAATGACGCCATCATATTTATCTGCAAATGCAAGACGTTTCAAAATTCAAGGCTTGTTCAACTTTTGATAATGAATAGCTATCATATTAAGACTACGAATTTTAGAAGAGCCTTTTAATTAATCAAATTAAGAGGCATAGAATAGGAATGACCTGATAACTAAATGTATTATTTATTGGTTGTAATATATATATATAAAAAAAAAACAAGGATGACAACATCCAAAAGCGAAGCACTGAAACGGTAGGACAAACGGACATTAACACTTGTATAGTGTCAGAACCGAATAATTAGAATATAAATGTATAAGAGTCGAAGCAAAATTGTAAGTAAATTTGTTGAAAACTGCTTAATACAGAATAATGTTTATGGACATACTTACATTTTTAGGACTTGATTATAGACTTGCTTCGCTTATAATATTGTACTTTGTTGTCCTGGGAATCAATATACTAAAAATCAGATCAATCGTATTATTAGAACACATAAAAATTTGTTGTTAAAAAAGTAAAAAAAACGTTTTCAAAATGTACCTAACTACTACAGGAATCACCATGCAAAGTTTGAAATCAATAGGACAATTCTAACATGCCTTAATTAACGAAAAATGCTATCCGTTACGGACGGACCGACCCTAATTATAGAAAAGCTTCGCTTTTAAAAACAATTGAATATCATAAATAGTAATGAAGTTAAACTGGGGAAAATATTTCAAATTTAACTTCTCTTGATTTACATACTTATTTACGCAGCTAGTAAAGTACAAACCGCATAAATATGATGTAAATATTTCCAAAGCTCAGAGCGGTTATAAAAGCACGAGCGGTATTTTTCTACTATTAACACAAAACGCGCAGTTCGTGTTTTTGAAAAAGTATAAATAATTTTTTATACACTCTTTAGAAACACTATATTAATGGTTAGTAGGATTTTGCGATAGTTGAAACATTAAATAAAACCTTTCTATTAAAGAACGTGTCCTAACTTTTGTTATTTTTTTTTTAACCCTTTCGTGTCGAGCTAACAAAGTTTAACGTTTTCATTAAACGGGGTTCAACAAAATAGATTTTTTCAATAATTACTCAACAGAATTCAAAAAGTAAGGTGTCAAAATAAGGACCTTATTATTTTTGTTCATAATGGCAATTTTCTTCTTTTTTTGTTGCGTTTTAGTACCTTAAAACCAACTTATTTTTTTAACTTAAATTACTTCAAAAATAAGAGGTCTACAAAAAAAACAATTGCATATCTAAATTCTATGGATCATTTGCATCTACTACTTACTAAAAACACCAACTAGCTATTCACAAAAGTTAGGACACCTTCTTTGATTTTAGATTGATGATTGATTTAAGATCTAGGACATAGTTCTAAGAAATAAAGCTCCTTCTTAGCTTTGATTAGCTTTACCAATATATGCCTCGCCCCAATCCTCTTGGAAAAGGCAGGGAAGTTTTAAAAATAGCCTAAAACCATATCAAGACAGTTATAAAGCTTCCTTAAAAAGCAATTTCCGAGATCTTCAAACAAACAAAAAGTAAAAACCTTACTACTTTATATTATAGGATTACGTGTTCTAAATTGATAAAGTACCCGTGAATGAATGATGTTATCCTTGTTCTATTAATTTTCTGTGAAAATCTGCTGTACAGAGCAATGATCTTATTACAGATAATTATATCTTAGCTTTTGTCTCTGTTAAGTATTCTATTAACCTTATATTCACTTTATCCTAATTTAAAAGTATCAGGATGTTCATCCTTCAATCTGTCCGTCTGTATGTTAGTCTGTCTGAAGCTTAGGATTTTGGTAACCACTGAACCCATTGGTCTATAATTTTCAGTTAATTATACATACTGGTCTCGAAGGGGTTTTAAGATATATTTTTTAAGCAAGAGGCTAGGAGCAAAACAGGAAGTCCTCATTTAAAAGTAACAGGATGGCTATCTGTCTGAAAGATACTATTAAGTGCAATGATCTTATTACAGATAATTATATCTTAGCGTTTGTCTCTGTTAAGTATTCTATTAACCTTACATTCACAATATCCTAAATTAAAAGTAACTGGATGTCCGTCCTTTAGTCTGCCCATTCGGTTGTAAGTCTGTATGAAGCTTAGGATTTTGGTAACCACTGAACCTATTGGGTCATACTCTTCAGGGAATTATACATACAAGTCCTACGGTGGTTTTAAGGTATTTGTTTTAGGCTACAGGCTAGGGGGCGAAACAAGTAGTCTTTATTTAAAAATAACAGGATGTGTATTTATCAGTCTAATAAATAAATATATATAATCAATATTTGGAAAAATTTACAAGAGATAGAATGCATTTATGTCTGTCTGTATAATCTAAAAATCTCAGTAACCGCCGCCGAAACTCTCCTCCATAGAAACGCTTTTTTTTTCTTCTTTAAAGCGCCCATTTGTTATCCTTTTAACTATTCACATTTTCCCTATGATTAATTATCTAATCTACTTATGGAATATTGATTCCTATAAAGATTGGGCAAAATGTTAATGGCAACTCCTTTCTAAATTCAGTGCTAAGATGTAAGTCTCAGCAATAATGTTTGATATTAAATGAATCGTTATTATAAATTTATAAATGTCAGGTTGATTGCCCGTCTGATTTGATGAGCTTCAATTTTATGGATGTTATACGTATAAAATTGTCATTATGTATATATATTGATCTTGGCTTTTGGCTTTTATAGATGTTGTTACCTAAACTTATATATTATATATATATATATATATATACTAGCGGCTATGCTTCTAGAGGCCTCTAGGGACACGTAAAATTGTTTCTTTTCAATCTATTTTGAAATATGCTCTTTACCAAAAATATTTTTTTTTTATTTTGTCGATTTCTCTGGGGAGGTGGTGGTACCCTCTCCCAAAATAGTTATAAACCTTCCTGAGACGTTTAAGAAGCTACCCTGCTTAGAACCCGATCAGTTCAGTGGTTAGCGAGATCCTTCGGTACAAACAGACAAACATCCTGTTACTTTATCATAAGGATTATCTATGGGTAAAAGAAGTGATGTATTTTTAGTGTTTTTATAACAATGACAGCTAATCCTATAGAATAATGAAAGGATTCCCTTGGAGGAAAAGTGGCTCAAATCCTTTTACTTTAAGTTGGGAATATATGCAGACCCCCCCGCCCCCCCCCCCTTTCTCAGCTAATTTACTTTTTATAATACTAGTGGCTTCGCCCCATGAGGTAATGGAAAGTCAACCCTCCATAATAATTTTATAGTTTTATTTTCAAAAAGTTATTCTTTGCCGAATTACTCTTTGGTAAAATTAAACCCAGGTTGTGCGCCGTATGCACAAAAATTTCAATTCGTAAAAATTAAACCCTGGTTGTTCACCGTATATCTCGTACGGGGTGAGCATAAGCGAGTACCCCGTATGAGGAGCAAGCTCCGATAGTCCCACTGATTGGACCACATATACACAAAAATTAAAAACTCTCCTCTGTAAATTTTATTTAATACCTATAATTGCAACAACTTTTTAAAGATGTCAATTTTTAAAAGTTACAAAAAGCCCAAAATTTTTTTTTGGGTGAAATTTCTTTTTTTTTGGGGGGGGGGGTTCATGGGGGCTTCGCCCCATGGTGCAGTGGGGCTCCCCCAACCCAATTACTGGTTTTTGTTTACAAAAATAAAAAAAAATTTAAAAAATTTGGATATGGGGATTTTTTATTTTTAGGGGGGTGGTTTTTTTAGTTTTGGGGGGGGGTTTGGGGTGCCCCACCCCCACAGGAAATAGCTTTAAACCATCACAGGACCAGTAGGTACAATCCCTGAAGTGTAGAGCCCAATCGGTTCAGCGGTTACTGAGATCTTAAGCTTTAGACGGACAGACAGACAGACAGACGGACAGATGGACAGACGGACATACGGACAGACATCAAGCTACTTTGTATTGTAGATTGTAGAAATTATTTGCAAGCGATATTTATATATTTTTTCCGCCCTATGACACCAGATTTAAGTCAACCTAATTATAAAACTTTGGGTACCAGTATAATTACCAGTCCAATATCCTCTCACTCCCTACTTTGACGCACTGCACAGGCCTACTTAACTTACAGGTTTAAATAAGAAGTTTACTCTTTCTTTTAGCTATTAATCAATCTTTATAAACCTAGAAGGAATTTCAAGACTCGTAGCACCTCAAATTTTTAACCCTCGGTGAGAGACAAGTTATATAAAAACGTTACTAAGAGTTTTGTCTTTTATACTAACAAAAGCAAGATGTGGACCAAGAGCAGAAAGGAGTAAGATAAATTTAGCTTTATTTTCACCAAAATATAAATAACTAGGTATTTTTTAATTATCCTTAATCAAACAATAGAACAAGGTTTTTGTCACCTTAGCACCTTAAGCTTCACCTAGAATTTTTTCTTATTTCAAATCATACATACTATAAAAGATGATAAATATGAAAAACACACAAAGTCTAACTAATTTTCTACAATAGGTAGAATTGTCTGTAGCGTAGGATCTCGCTAACTGCTGAACCGATATGGTTCTACTACACAATGAAGCTTCTTATAACTCCTAAGATGGTTCTAGGCAGGGGCGTCCAAGCTTTTTATTTTGGGGGGGGTAAAAAATTTTTAAGGGGGGGGGGGGTAATTCGTTTTTGGTGGGGGTAAAATGGCGCGCGAAGCACGCCGCAAATTTTTTTTACCTCCCCCAAAATTTTTACCCCGGGGGTAAAATTTGCTTGGGGGGGGCCGGGGGGGGTAATTACCCCCCCTGAAATCTGTTGGCAGGGATAAATTTTGTTTACCCCCAAAAAATTTACCCCCAGGGTAAAATTTTCTGGGGGGTAATTTAAATTTTATAAAATATTTAGTATTAAAAATTTGTAGAAGTTACTCAATCAATCTATGTACTGTACAGTAACATCACAGGACATATTTTCTTTTTTTTTTGTTAGAGATTCTTTATTTTTGGGGGGGGGGGTATTTAGCCCCCCAAAATTGTTTGGGGGGTAAATACCCCCTACAAATTCGTTGGAAGGGGGTAATCACCCCTTTACCCCCCCCCCATGGACGTCTATGGTTTTAGGCTATTTTCTAAACCATCGCTTTGAATGTATAGCCCCTAGAAGCCAGGGGCGCCTCTGCTAGTTCCTTGTACATTGAAGAAATTTTAAAAAAAGATAAAAAAAGAAAAAATATTTAACATGCCCAATTGATTGTTAGAAATTTGAAATGATCTACATATTTTGATATGCATCATTTTATTATATAAAGTAGTAGGCTTATTTTATTTGAAGCTTAAGATTTTTTATAGATTATGAGTTCTCCTTTTTGGGGAAGCTTAATTTCATTTTTATATTTAAGTCTTGGAAAGGTTTTAGAATATTATTCTACCCCCTTCTTATCCCTTTGAATACAGATTCCCTGGATTTTAGTGATAGTTGTGTCAAAAGATGAAAAATAAATTGATAGATAAACAATATAGTCATTGTACACTTAAGGAAGAGTATATAGGGGTTATAGCGTCAAGATAGAATTTATAGAGAAGCTTCGCATCTCAAAAAAAGAAAATAAGTATAAGATGTCTTGTGATATTACTGTACAGTACATAGATTGATTGAGTAGCTTCTACAAATTACAACATACACCACAGAGAAAGAGATAGATATCTACCATTTTTTCTCAGGTTCCATCATAGCACTGGTAAAATAGCGAAGGTACTCTATAATTCAGTTTGTATGTCCTTCGGTCAGTAACGCTAAGGGAGAAATATCACTTTTTCAGCTGTTACTTAACGCTATTCTAGTAATACAGACATTTAGGAAGGATTTCTAAATATATGTCCCTATTCCAGTATTCATAGAAAAGACGTATCCTAAAGACACATAAAAATGAAAATGTCACAGCAAATTTGTAGAGTATTATTATTATAACTTCAATAATAAAATAAAAATCAGCCACAGCCGAAGTCTGGTCGCCATTTTATGCTTTTTTTCTATACAAAAGGTTTTATTAGATTTACTTATTTGAACGTTCCCTTCAATGTTTTAGCAGTTAGTAAGTTGTCAGTCGCGACTCAAGACAATTTCATCCGCAAACGATATGCCATATTTTATTAAGCCAAGGTCCTTAAAATTCAAATATTTTACTGTACTATCAAAGATTGATATAACTCTAGGATTGACATATAGACAGACACTAAGACATTTGGGAGTAATATGTAATTTTCTTACTTAGGTAAACATTGCATACGGGATAAAAACATTATTCATAAAAAGATGGCTAGTACCTTGACTTACACCTATTTTTGCATGATATAATTACCCTATTATTTTAATGCTTTGGATCTTATTTCTTAATTATTTCACTGATTCTAACTAATTATCAGATTTGCACCTATCCTATAGTGGCTCTGTATTTGAAAGTAGAAAAGAGCAAAAGAATAGCCTAAAAACATCCCAAGACATAAATAAACAAGGATGAAAACATCCATAAAAGCGAAGCACTGAAACGGTGGGACAAACAGACATTAAAACTTGTATAGTGTCAGAACTGAATAATCATAATATAAATGTATAAGAGTCAAAGCAAAATTGTAAGTAAATTTGTTGAAAAACTGCTTGATTCAGGATAATGTTTATGGACATACTTACATTTTTAGGACTTGATTATAGAGTTGCTTTGCTTATTACATTATACTTTGTTGTCCCAGGAATCAATATACCAAAAATCAGACCAATCGGATGATTAGATAACATAAAAATTTGTTGTTAAAAAAGTAAAAAAATCAACTTCTTTAAAATAGACGTACGGACATTTTGGTGATGATTATAGAGTTGCTACGCTTTTTAAATCGTACCTAACTAATAAAAGAATCACCATGCAAAATTTGAAATCGATAGGACAATTCTAACATGCCTAAATTAACGAAAAAAGCTATCCGTTACGGACGTACGGACGGACGGACGTACGGACGGACCGACCCTAATTATAGAAAAGCTTCGCTTTTAAAAAATAATATTGCCTCAAACCACCCGGGGACCTATTTAAAGGTTTTCTAAAATGGAGAACCTAATCGGTCCATTGGTTAGTGAGATCATAAGCTACAGGCTAAATACCGTACTACTTTACATAATAGGATTAGGTTCGTCGACATGTCTGTAATTGTTCTTGAGAACATCAATTTATTTAGGGAAAGAATGTTTTTCTCAGCTGCTATTTGCGAAGATTTTAATTATCAATATGGAACTTAATAATCAGATCCTTATGTCAGTCCATTTATTTATTTTTAACTCCGACATTGTGTAAATACAATGTTATCATTCTTGTTCGTTTTATTTACAAATAACAATAAATCTAATAATTATATCTGCCTATCTGGTTTCTTCCAACTTGTTAATCACTGGACCAATTGGGTTTCTTTAATTGGACACCTTTTTTAGGTCAATTGGGTTATTTTCAAATATTCTAAGGGAGTATATCTTATAATCTTTTTAAAAAATATAATGTTAGGATCATGGAAAGAAAACGTAGCATTTGTACTATTTCTAAACCCTGTGGGGGACTATAACCCTGCGGGGCAATCATTAACATTTACCTAACCTAACCTTTAAAAAAACTATCGTAAGCTATTGCGAAAATACGATGAAACCCGCTACTTCGTTTTCTTTCCATGATCCAAATATTCTTACATTTCTTTTATTTAAGATTATATAAGATTTTAAACTAAATAATTTATCAAAGACTAGCGTCTGTGCCCCTAGCATCTAGGGACTATATTCGAAGAAATATGGAAGGGCAGAAAATAACTTTAAACAATACCCAGGCTTATTTATGAAAATAAAATAGCCTAAAACCATCTCAGGGCCTATAAGAAGCTTCCCTCAAAAGAAGAACCATATCGGGTGAGTGGTGATCGAGATACTTCGCTACAAACAAATAAAGCTTAGTACTTTATATTATAGGATTATAGGATATGTATTGCATTAATGAAATATGCAGGTATCTACTCTATTACATCGTAAAAAATATGATTATATAAATAGGTCAAGCACTGAAGTCTTACAACAAATAGATTATTTAAAGTATTTAAAATTATTAGAAGCGAAGTTAATCTATAATTCAAAAGGTACATCTGTATGTTTGTATTTTCATCTGAAATCTTTTGGGGAACGAGATTTTTTTCAATTCTTTAATACAGCTGAAAAGATGCTTAAGTTGGTATAAATTTAAATAATTGTAGCAAATAGGTTAAAACAGTCATCATTTATTTGTTATAGTTGTAATATTTATAGTCATCTTTGATTACTTTGTTTCTTACTCTCAAAAAAATTTAATAAAATGTGCATCTTTAACCCCCCCCCCCCCCTCCCCTACATTTAAGGCGAAGCCCCTTGGAAGCTATGTCGAAGCGACTAGCAATGCATAAAGTGATAATCATTGATGAAAACTATTAATACAAGTACATTCACATAGATATGATTAAGTGAACAAGTATTGGTTATTAATATGTGAAGATAAATGAATTAT
Source organism: Acartia tonsa (assembly GCF_053477335.1). Taxonomy (NCBI): domain Eukaryota; kingdom Metazoa; phylum Arthropoda; class Copepoda; order Calanoida; family Acartiidae; genus Acartia; species Acartia tonsa. Next base: position 42,403,376 of record NC_137264.1, on the reverse strand, counting down.
TTTCCATAGACTAAATAATATAAGAGAAGAATATGTGTAGGGGGAGAAAGTCACTCAAATATCAGCCACGTGACGTCATAAAGATGAAGGATTATCCATCTCTTTTTTAGGGTTGTTCCTTCCCACTTCTCCTCTCATCTCCCTCATTTTTAAGTAACTTTTTCCCTCGCAAATAATGTCCTGAGATAACACAAAAGCCTCAATACAATATACTAATTTTAAGCTAGAGGCAAGGAATTTGAAAGAAAATGAAAACAAAAATTTGTGTAGGGTATTTTTATTCTTTTAATCCTGAGCTGGATCTTTAAATCGTTTTGATGGTGCGCTGAATCGGGGCGATTCAGAGGTGAACCGGAGGTGCGCCGATGGTGCGCCACTTCCACTGCTATAAAACATGGATATTTAAAAGATTTTTGGCCCGGTGTTGCTAGATCGCTTGCGCACTCAATTAAATAGCTATCTTTAAATACTTTATTTTGGTCTCCACCAAAAAGCCAAAATCTCAAAATAATGATAAATAAAAAATATCATGTAGGTATAATTTTTTGATTTAATTAATTTTAAAAGAAATCCCCAAAAATAAGTCTCAAAAATAACACATCTTAATGATATTTATAGCTTTAATGTTTAAATTTCCTAAAATTGCCACCTATGTTTTGCCGGAAACATATCCATACGAGCAGGGACAACTTTATTACTTAAGCCGGGTCAGTACGGTATTTTATATAAAACAAAATATAATTTATTTTAAAAATAACTATAAAAATAAAATATAAAGCTAATTGAAAAAAAAATATTTATTTATTAAATACAGTTCACCCTGGTTTAACACGGCAATGGTACTCGAAGAGTACCATTGCCACGCAGATACCGCGCAACTGGCCGCGCTGATTCGCCTATGCCATTTAGATTTAAAGATTGTCATTAATAATTTGATGGTGCGCTGAACTGAATCGCCCCAATTCAGCGCACCTCTAAACGATTTAAAGATCCAGCTCTGCTCTTAACTATGGTTTTCTAAACAATGTCGACCTGTCAGTGAAGATGTCAAGGTTTACAATTTTAGTTAAAAGTTATAAAGTAAAAAAAAGTCTTTTGTCTGCGTGTATGATTTTTCTTATGCTCACTGTGGAAGGAAGATTTACCTCTTTTCCTTTTCCCTCATGTAATAATTGGATAGAAATATAAATATGAGCATCCTCTTATCATCTTTTCTCATACTATACTAGCATACAGAAATAAACATAATCAAGTATATCTGGTAATGATTATCTATATTCACAACTATTAATATTATTAGAAGATATTCACTCATTTTAATCTAGTAAAATCAGGTAAGGTTTGTGTCAAATGTTGATCTGCATCACTAATGATGATACACAAAATTACCTATTCTGTAGGTTGCAATTAGTGGTTAAAACGTTTTGACACTAAACTTAATGAAATAAATTTCAATGAAAGTCTCAAAATTTGTTCAGCATACGTTTTATTTAAAAGTTTTGGGACTAGTGTAATAATCAGCTCAATGTCCTCTCTCTCCCTTGTCCTAGCCTTTAGTTATTTAGTATGAGAAACTCGTGACTGTGGCATAACCGTCCGCTAGTTGTCAAAATGGTGATAGGTTTAGATAAATAAATCTAAAATTGCATCACAACTTATGAAAATTAAAATATTTCCGTCTGATAATGGGTGACTTAGAGTAAGGGAATGTATTGTCTCTAAACAGGCACAACTCATAACAATACACAGACAAAGGTAGTGCAATCAAAGGTTTTGTTGTATGTTTACCGTTTACCCTTATACGTATTCAAACAAAAATATAAGTAAATTTTTTTTTCAGCTAAAATATTACTCGTATGCAATGATTATAATATTATTGAATATGAATAAATCGTTTGGCTAGTTTTTTCTACTGCTATTGCTGTTTTTTATTCCTATAAATAAATTTTGTATTCATTAATTTGTCAAAAAAATATATATATTTAATTTGATTCTTTAATGTAAAAACATAAGTCACGGTTAAGGATAAAAACTAAACTACAAAACTTTTGTGTCACTTTTGATGAAGACGATTCCCTTTTCTCCCATCTCTTTTGAAGAGATTTTCTTCCCCCTTCCCTTTTTCTTTTCCCTTTATATGACGTCATATGAATCGTCTTCCTCAAAAGTGACACAAAAGTTATGTAATTTAGTCTTTCTCACGGTTAAGGCATTAAGATAGAAATTAGAAATACATCAAATGCTTTGCTAATGTTAAACTGAATAAAATGATATAATAATGGTATAAGCATCTTCCAAATTGGTTACAAACCTTCTTAGAAGCTTCAATGTAAAAGGAGAACCATATCGGTCCAGCGGTTAGCGAGATCTTACACAATACAGAAACATCATGTCACTTTTATTTATACTAGCGGCTATTTTTTTTGGGGGGGGGGGTATTTTTCATTTTTTGGGGGGGTTGGGGGTGTGTCTCACCCCCCAAGAAAATAGTTATAAACCTTTCCGGGACCTATGAAAAGCTAACCTGTTAAGAAGAACCCGATCGGTTCAGCGGTTAGCAAGATCTTTCGGTACAAACAAACACATAAACACACAGACACACAAACACACAGACACACAAACAGAAAAACAGACATCGTTCTACCTTGTATTATAGATAAAGATACAGTTTTAGTCAAGTGTGAAGTGAATTATAATAATTTCTTTAATAAGAAAAAAAATTTCAAGAATCTATATTTTCACAAGCATTAAAGCACAACGGAAAATTATCATACAAATAAATTATATACATACATTAGTTAAAAGCAATCAGAAAAACTTCTCTATAAATAAGTTTACTTGGTTAAGACACACCGAGAATGTCTAAAGGACATTTCAGTTATGAAAAAATACTATTTCATTTCTGATTAGACATAATATGGAAGAATTTTTCTCGTATTCATTCGAATCCGGTGGATAAGAACCGATTTTCATCCATACGAAAAAACTATGTCTAGCATCGTATTATGTCCAGCTTTCTACGAATATAAAAATGTACAATCATATGATAATTGTACATTCTATATCCGCGGAAAGCCGTTTGTAATACGATGCGAGAAATAACTATTATTATACATGTGGTTAAACTGTAACTACTTTATAACTTTTTAACAAATTATAATATGATCATGTTTAATTAATCTAATTTGGACATTAAAGGTTAAAATTTATTATCATATTTTTTTCTTAATATTAAGTCATGTACTATTATCTTCATAATTTAAAGTAGGAAGGTTTTTGTTTGTTCGTTAAGATCACATAGCTTCCAGGATGGTTTTAGACTATTTTTCTTACCCCAACACCCTGCCCACGTATCCCTTTATTTCATAGCTCCAGATGCTATGGCGAAGCCAATAGTAAAAATGAGAGCGTCTCCTTGGATGTCATCACCCTTGTTATTGTGACCATGGCTTTTATTTAGAGGATTAATTATCAAAAGTACAATTAGAAAATTTGAGAGAAAAAAAAATATTTTTATTTTTCTTGATAATTCAAAACTACACACTTAACCTAACTAAAAATCTGAAAGATAATATGTTTACGATGTTTGCTATAAAATTTTTATTAAAAATTATTATTTTGTTTTAAATTTTTACCAAAGCACTCATAGAGAGCTTGTTTTGGACCATGCTTTTAAAATTAGTTTCCCAACGAGATTTTTCAATTCATAACTAGATATATTATAAAGTTTTTTCACTATTTTTCATATAATATTTTTAACTATAACTATAGGATAATTATAACCAACAGTAGATTAAGTCACTTAATAAATACTTAATCAATTATAAATCAATAGGAGATGATAATGAGAGTAAATTAAATTCCATAAAGTTTGTGTGTATGAGTGTGTGTGTGTGTATGAGCGTGTGTTTTGGTGTCACTGGTTGAGGTAGAGGCCGCGTAATATCTTGGCATGCGAGCATCTCCACCAGCGCCTCATATCTCACCCTCCCCCTCTGTCCCATCCACAGTGATTTTATTGCGGATTTTTTTTAATGTAATTGTATTTTTGGCAAAATGTGGAAACTTGTATCTTTTTACATAAAAAGTCAAGCGTATATTTGACAAAAAAAACTGTGTTTATGACCAGCCAACAATAAAAAATAATATTTGAGGAGCAGATAAAAAAGGTTGGTGATCCCAAAAATCACAAAAAAATTAGCTGAAATTAACAACAACAAAAAATGAGTTAATCTAGTTCTTGGTTATAGTTGTTTTATAACAGTAGATAGGTATAATTTTGTCAAATTCACAGTTTTAGAAACATATTGCCAAAAACACGGTGACTATACTTTTGTTTGTTGTAAAAAAGCCATGTTTCTTTTGGCAAGTTGCCATTATTGACATATACGTCACGCCGGGCTACAATTGAATCAAGATAAAAGTAAGTGCCGAGCTCTTGTACCTAATTATGGTAAAATTAGACATAAAACCATGATGATTCCAGGTAAAACCAAAATATTTCAGCGTGATCTTTTTGAGAAAATTAGATCTGAAAATTTCAAGTTCAATTTTCATCCCCTAGGAGTTACCGCATAATTATGACAAGAAAAGCAAAGATTATTTATTTAAAATTTTAAACAAGTTTGCTTTTATAAAGTTCTTTATAAAACCACTCTTGAAGGGAGTTAATAAATGGCCATTCCCATATAAACAACCCCTTAAATAGTGGATGTAAATATTCATTTATTTCCCTGGTATCTCATTTATATCCCTAGTATGATTTTAGAAGATTTTTAATTTTTTTTGGAAGATTTTAGAATTTTTATTAATTACTAAAAGAAAGAAAAATTATACCAGGGAAATAAATGAAATTTAAAAACCAAAATTAAACCACATTTTACTAGCATAAAAATGAGTTTTTGTTTAAATGAGAATGATATTCCTGTCCAGTTTTTTGTTTAGGAATGAATATTTCTTACCCGAGGGAATAAATGATGGACCGATAGGTCATCATTTATTCATGAATACCCCATTCTTATCAGTTGCTTAGCTAAGGTCACAGAAATTTAGCCCTAAATAAATCATGTATAGAGAGGTTTTATGAAAGACTTCAAAAAAGCAAAGTTGTTCAAAATTTTAAATAAATAATATTTGCTTTTCATGTAATGATTATGCGGTAACTCCTAAGGTCCCACTGAAATATTTTGGTTTTACCTGGAATAATTCTGAAAATGACCACTACATATATGTTGTAAAAGAAAATCTTGAAAATCTATAACATAGTTACTCAATAACTAGTTTTAATATGTTCTTTGGCCCATAAGTCATTCTGTCATAATGGAAATATACTTATACTTACAAGGCTTCTTGATGTTTCAGTATTTTGATTTACACTTTATCTAATTTTTATTATTTTTTTTTATCATGATTTACACTTTATCTAATTTTTATTATTTTTTTTATCATGATTTACACCTAATCTAATTTTATTATTTTTTTTATCATAATTTACACTTTATCTGATTTTTATTATTTTTTTATCATGATTTACACTTTATCTAATTTTTATTATTTTTTTTTATCATGATATACACTTAATCTAATTTTTATTATTTTTTTTATCATGATTTACACCTAATCTAATTTTATTATTTTTTTTTATCATAATTTACACTTTATCTGATTTTTATTATTTTTTTATCATGATTTACACTTTATCTAATTTTTATTATTTTTTTTATCATGATTTACACTTTATCTAATTTTTATTATTTTTTTTATCATGATTTACACCTAATCTAATTTTATTATTTTTTTTTATCATAATTTACACTTTATCTGATTTTTATTATTTTTTTATCATGATTTACACTTTATCTAATTTTTATTATTTTTTTTTATCATGATTTACACTTTATCTAATTTTTATTATTTTTTTTTATCATGATTTACACTTTATCTAATTTTTATTATTTTTTTTTATCATGATTTACACTTTATCTAATTTTTATTATTTTTTTATCATGATTTACACTTTATCTAATTTTTATTATTTTTTTTTATCATGATTTACACTTTATCTGATTTTTATTATTTTTTTATCATGATTTACACTTTATCTAATTTTTATTATTTTTTTTTATCATGATTTACACTTTATCTAATTTTTATTATTTTTTTTTATCATGATTTACACTTTATCTGATTTTTAATTATTTTTTTATCATGATTTACACTTTATCTAATTTTTATTATTTTTTTATCATGATTTACACTTTATCTAATTTTTATTATTTTTTTATCATGATTTACACTTAATCTAATTTTTATTATTTTTTTTATCATGATTTACACTTGTATACAATAAACATAGAAAAGTACTTAAATTTAGTTTTATTATTAAATTCTTATTGCATATATTTTGAACCTTGTTGAATAATAAAAGTTTCCCCAATATTCCACTGTGTTTCCTCCCCCCAAACCATAAGATCCTCGCCCTACCCGCTACAGCCTCTGTCAAACCATTTCTCTCTCTCTCTTTCTCTCTCTCTCTCTCTCTCTCTCTCTCTCTCTCTCTCTCTCTCTCTCTCTCTCTCTCTCTGTATCCATACTTGTTGTTTTCATTTCCTCTCTTGTATTGTATGTCTGATCTCTGTTTATCTCTCTCTCTCTTTCTCCCCCTTTTTTTTCATATTCTATAACTCTTTTATAATAAAATATCTATTTTTCTCCTTCCATTTCCCAATTTTACCTATATGAAAGGCATCATTTATTTGCATAAAATGATTACAAAAAAAAATATTTTTTTCATAATTTTTTATTAATTTTTGCAGTCTGTCCTTTTTTCTCTGTCTGTTTTTCTCCTCCTTAATTCAATTTTTGAGCCTAATTCTAATGAGACCTATGGCTAAAAAATGTCCCCCACCCTCCCTTCCCTCCTTGCTATGTGTGTCTCCGTGTGGGTATTATAGTATCAACAACCAACCCAACAGATATAATGTTTCAGACGGGCGGACTCAACAACCAACCCAACAGATATAATGTTTCAGACGGGCGGACTCAACAACCAACCCAAAAGATCTAATGTTTCAGACGGGCGGACTCAACAACCAACCCAACAGATCTAATGTTTCAGACGGGCGGACTCAACAACCAACCCAACAGATCTAAAGTTTCAGACGGGCGGACTCAACAACCAACCCAAAAGATCTCATGTTTCAGACGGGCGGACTCAACAACCAACCCAACAGATCTAATGTTTCAGACGGGCGGACTCAACAACCAACCCAACAGATCTAAAGTTTCAGACGGGCGGACTCAACAACCAACCCAAAAGATCTCATGTTTCAGACGGGCGGACTCAACAACCAACCCAACAGATCTAATGTTTCAGACAGGCGGACTCAACAACCAACCCAACAGATATAATGATACAGATGGGCGGACTCAACAACCAACCCAACAGATCTAATGTTTCAGACGATCGGACTCAACAACCAACCCAACAGATCTAATGTTTCAGACGGGCGGACTCAATAACCAACCCACATGATATAATGTTTCAGACGGGCGGACTCAACAACCAACCCAACAGATATAATGATACAGATGGGCGGACTCAACAACCAACCCAACAGATCTAATGTTTCAGACGTGCGGACTCAACAACCAACCCACATGATATAATGTTTCAGACGGGCGGACTCAACAACCAACCCAACAGATATAATTATACAGACGGGCGGACTCAACAACCAACCCAACAGATCTAATGTTTCAGACGGGCGGACTCAACAACCAACCCAAAAGATCTAATGTTTCAGACGGGCGGACTCAACAACCAACCCAACAGATATAATTATACAGACGGGCGGACTCAACAACCAACCCAACAGATCTAATGTTTCAGACGGGCGGACTCAACAACCAACCCAAAAGATCTAATGTTTCAGACGGGCGGACTCAACAACCAACCCACATGATCTAATGTTTCAGACGGGCGGACTCAACAACCAACCCAAAAGATCTAATGTTTCAGATGGGCGGACGCGCAAGGCTTTAGATAGCCTAATTAAAGTGAACCTGTAAACAGAGAATGAGTCTATCTGAGTCCGCCCAAATTAATCTGTGTTCTCTCTGAGTTACTTACTCACATGTACACACTCACACCAAGTCCGCCCATCTAAATTATTCTCTGTTCTCTCTGAGTTACTTACTTAAATGTATATACTCACACCAAGTCCACCCATCTAAATTATTCTCTGTTCTCTCTGAGTTACTTACTCACATGTACACACTCACACCAAGTCCGCCCAAATTAATCTGTGTTCTCTCTGAGTTACTTACTCACATGTACACACTCACACCAAGTCCGCCCATTTAAATTATTCTCTGTTCTCTCTGAGTTAATTATTCACATGTGCACACTCATAATAAGTCCGCCTATCTAAATTATTCTCTGTTCTCCCTGAGTTACTTACTCACATGTACACACTCACACCAAGTCCGCCCATCTAAATTATTCTCTGTTAATTCTGAGTTACTCACATGTACACACTCGTCACTCACACCAAGTCCACCCATCTAAATTATTCTCTGTTCTCTCTGAGTTAATTACTCACATGTACACACTCACACCAAGTCCGCCCAAATTAATCTGTGTTCTCTCTGAGTTACTTACTCACATGTACACACTCACACCAAGTCCGCCCATTTAAATTATTCTCTGTTCTCTCTGAGTTAATTACTCACATGTATATACTAACACCAAGTCTACCAATCTAAATTATTCTCTGTTCTCTCTGAGTTACTTACTCACAAGTACACACTCACACCAAGTCCGCCCATCTAAATTATTTTCTGTTCTCTCTGAGTTACTTACTCACATGTACACACTCACACCAAGCCCGCCCATCTAAATTATTCTCTGTTCTCTCTGAGTTGCTCACTCACACCAAGTTACCTTCCCATTATTATGAAACAAATATAAATCTATAAAACACTCCTTTTTAATCAGGGATTTTAAGGGATAAGACAATGGATGACAAATTAATGCCATTCCTTTCTGTAGATTATTTTTAATCGTTGAAAAGTTTGGGCACAGCTAGTTTGAATCAGATAATAAAAATCTCCAAAGTATCAAGCCAACGAATAAGAGATCATGCTTTCATAATTTAGGTACAAGTATGAATTAAAGTCTAACGTCTCCTCCTTCCCTGAAAACACTCCTTTTCTATACAATTATACTTTGCCCCTCGACTACCCCTTACAACATCTCTCCTCATTTAATTTATCAAATAAACTGCAACCTAAAAGATTAATTCAAATTGAAAATAAAAGACTTAAAGTCTGAAAAGGGTTAATATGATAAAATAGCATATATGTACAAATAAGGTTCTGTCATTTCTACAACTAGCAAAACGCAAAAGTTTATAAAATAACACATTTTATCAAAATGTATGCAGTATAATTGACAGCAAAACTGTATATACGACAGTTCAATAAATGATTTTTTGGTCTTAAAAATTCAGGTCTTTATTTGAAAACAAAACTGTCTTTAGGCATTAAACTTTTAAAAATCATGATTTACATGATTAAATTACCCCCCCCCCCCCAAAGCAATTTTTACCCCCGGGGTAAAAATTTGGAGTTTGTGAAATTTCGGCCATTTTACTCCCCTAAATAGAAATTACCCCCCTCCCCAAATAAAATAGCTAGGACGTCCTCAGATGAAAAGGCGAACATTTTTAAGTATAGATTAGCTACTGATAAATAGATAGATAGATAAATGTTGATAATACTGTATTACATACATTGTACATTTACTTTCTAGTTTTTTCGCATCCGGACATTTCAGAGATAATAAGATAAGTTAACGAGTTAATTCTGTATAGTAACGAAAGTTCAAGCAACCATAGATAACTAAAAGTAGCAATGTCCCCCAAATATTTAAAAGACAATGGGCTGTTTATTACACTACTCCCCAAAGTTTTATATTAACATTTTCTTATTCTTTGGCCTAAGAACTTTTTTGATTGGTTTGTTTATTAATTTAAATGTTCGAACGTTTCCACCACTAATTTTAATCCTCAGAAGGGGTAATTTAGTGTGTCATCATTGGGGATGTACATCAATTTATCCCTTTATACCCTTGAATGCCCGTCCTACTCCTACTATTGATGTCAAAATATAATTTCTAACTCCTCTATTATCCGACATCTTAGCAGTTGTTCTCTATCAAAAGTTACCAAAGGAATAAAGTAAATTTACTTGGTTCTTTATCTCAAACCTATTTTTGAACTACAAAACCCTCACTTTACCCCTTTTATTTTTACTTTTGATAGCAACCTAAATCTAGCAACTGCATGGGCACTGACCCCGCTAAGCACTATCTCTTACGGGGCTCTTTAAATCTTTACTCAACTTTTTTGGGGAAAAGGGTTTAGAAGATTTAAATATTAAATTTTACAGTTAAAAATTTGAATATATATCAAAACCTTTAACCCTGTATCTGTAAGTAATAAAACTTTATGAAGCTCACTTCCCCTTTCGTATTCTTCAGTTCTCACAATAGATGTATGATACTAGATATACACTTTTCCCTTCTTTAATAATTCTTCAGTTCTCACAATAGATGTATAATACTAGATATGCACTTTTCCATTCTTTAATATTTCTTTAGTTCTCATAATATATGTATAAGATTAGATGTACACTTCCCCTTTCTTTAATATTTCTTCAGTTCTCACAATAGATGTATACTATTTGAAATTTTTTGTAAAGGTTTTCTTGATTTTTCTCAATTATTAAGTTTACATAAAGTTTTTTAAAATCATATTTTTAATATGTAATTATATTTCAATTTTGATTTTGTCCCTCTTTTCTGTAGTTCTTTATTTTATCATAAAACTTTTTTATACCAGAAATATTTTACAAAAGATAATAAAAAGCTTTGTAAAACTAGACGCTTTTTGTGTGTGGCAGTCTAGCGGCTGCGGATTGTTGAATGCCAGCTGTACAAAGAGCGAACGGCTAAATTGGTTTGTTGAGACTAAAAATGACTGGCCTTAAAGTGGTTACTAGCTTGTAGCGAATAGTTATTCATGGCATCTGTTAACCCCGAGATGCCAAAGGCACGGTTTAACAAAACTGTTTTTAATATCATTATCGTATATTTTCTGTAGAAAACTGAGGTGAATTCTTGAAAAACTTTTTGGTTCACTACGTTACTAAAATAGTGAGGCAAAATATTCCCCTTTAAATTTTTAGCGAACCTCGCTAATTTTAGTGAGGCAGTGAGCCTAAACGTTTTTTTAAGAATTCACCTTTGGATAAGATACGATACGATGTATGATTTTTCAGTATGGCTTAGAACCAGTTCTAATCCAGCGTATATTAATCGTTTTCAAAGACATACTGAAAAAATAATTCTGAATGTTATACTAAAATGGCTTGGCTTTCAGCAACAATTTGAAAACGGCTGCAAATTTTCCAGAACATAGTTTATCAGCTTACAATTCATTAAGAATATTGGATCATGGAGAAAAAAACGAAGTAGCGGGTTTCGTCGTATTTTCACAGTAGCTTTTCTCCTATTACTAGCCACTGCTACTTTGTTTTCTTTTCATGATCCAGAAGATTTTATAAAAAAAACATCCTGAATCTTAATACTATAAATAAGATGCTATGTAGCCGAGCCATTAGTGCCAGATAAATTTAGATTTAGGCATCTATACCAATCATAGAAAAAGGATAGTACAATAAAAGATAAATCAATCTTCTCCTTGATTCATAGTTATAGTAATAATCTGTCATTTTTAGGTTGAATCATAAGATAGAAATTTGGAATTTATTGGTTTTATATCTGCCATTGCTCTTTCCTCCCTGATATGATAGCAATGCACTTTCCTCGTTTCTTACTTTCATTTAGATACACTTTATTACTGTCCAGTCAAAGAAAATTACTATAGATAGGCAGCATTGCATGTAGCGCAGCTACTTTATAACTAGAATAGCTAATACTCCTCCTCAGAGGGGTTGTGAGAAGTTTTTTAAAAATCAAGATGCAATTTTTGCATGAAGATTGGATGTAATCACCCCTAAAATGATCAAAGACAATCCCGTGGCCTTTATAAGTTTAGCCATAAGGGTTCAGTGCTTAGCAAGATCTAATGGTAAAAACACACATACAGAACACTACACACATTCTGTTGATTTTTAAAGGCGAAGCTTTTCTATAATTAGAGTCTGTCCGTACGTTCTTATGTAACGAATAGCTGTTTTCTTTAATTTAGGCATGGTAAAATTGTCCTATCGATTTCAAACTTTGCATGTTAATTCCTATAGGGGCTAGGTACGAGTTGGAAAGCGAAGCAACTCTATAATCATTACCAGAAAGTCCGTACGTCCATTTTAAACATGTTGCTTTTTAACTTTTTTAACATCAAATTTTTATGTGATAAATTATCTGATTGGTCTGATTTTTTTAATACTGATTCCTAGGACAACAAAGTACATTGTTATAAGCGAAGCATCTCTCTAATCAAGTCCTAAAAATGTAAGTATGTCCTTAAACAATATCCTGTATTTAAGCAGTTTCTTAGCAGATCTACTGACAATTTTGCTTGGACTCTTATACAGTTCTGACAATATACAAGTTTTTAATGTTCGTTTGTCTACCGTTTCAGAGCTTCGCTTTTATGGATGTTGTCATCCTTGTCTTTGAGGATTTAGCTTGTATTTAAGCAGTTTCTTAGCAGATCTACTGACAATTTTGCTTGGACTCTTATACAGTTCTGACAATATACAAGTTTTAATGTTCGTTTGTCTACCGTTTCAGAGCTTCGCTTTTATGGATGTTGTCATCCTTGTCTTTGAGGATTTAACCTTCATTTTTTGCACATTAAGCGAAGAGTAAAAGATACTAAGCTTTCATACAATAATTGGCTTTTTCTCCAAATTGACTTTATTGACTTTGCTACAGTTACTTTAGTACAATATACCCAAAAGATTTTCTATCATTTATTTTCCATGTTGAAGCTATATTTTCTTTTTTACTGTTGTTGATCTAGCATTACATATGTAATTTACAGGGAGGGAAGGGACAGTAGCCTGCAAATTATACTAGTCCCCATAGTTTTCTAAAGAAAAAAAAAACATTTTTTTATTGGATGGCTTGCATTTTTTTGATATTTATCAAATCTTAATTGACTGGTATTAACTAGAAGTGTCCAAACTTTTCCACCAATAATACTGATTTACAGAGGGATAATTATGTTTATCATAAATGAGGTCTAACATCAATTTATCATCCATTGTCTTATCCATTAGCACATAAACCTTTACCAAAAATACAACCAAAAGATTTTTATTGCAAAAAAGTTAATAACTAGCGCGGTGGTGCAAACAAACAAGTTAACTATAGATAAAGTAATTTAGTCCACATTTAGGAAATCTAATGCTTAATTAACAAATAACAAACTTCCAAGAATCTCTGTAGGAGCTTTTGTGTGTTTGCTTGAGTCAGTTTGCACTGTATTCTATTGAATAAGGATACACTGAGGTTTTAATAACGGATAAGACAATGGCCGTTAAATTGACGTGCTGTCCCAATGATGATACACAAAATTACTTCATCTGTAGCTTAATATTATAGGTTGAAACTTTCGAACACTCAACTTTATTAACCAAACAAGATTTACCGAAGTCTCCAAAGTTGTTAAGCTAACGAATAAGAAAACGTAATCATAAAACTTAGGGGACTGGTGTAATAAACAGCCCATTGTCCCCTCTCTCTCTTAATACATGCAAAACCTACAAAGTCATTGTATTTGAAATCCTGCATTTTAATTTAAATTTTGTTTGTGTATTAAGCACTATATTCAAAACTAGTGGTTTCACCTCTAGCCTCTAGGGGCTTTTTATTATTGAATTATGCTTGAATTAAGGGATGAAATGTTTTTTAATTGCGATCTTCTCGACAGGAAAAAAAATATCTCAAGTGCCCACTATGAAGCCTCACTGAAAAGGAGAGAAATATCGGTCCAGTGGTTAGCAAAATCTTTGATTACAAGCACACATACACACATACCGTTACTTTTATATATGGAAGATTATACCCGTTGTATAATATTGTGATAACTCCCTTCTGTTAAAAGTGCATTACCAGATTCTACCAAGGATGGAAAAGACAATGGCGAATAAATTATCTTTTATATCTTTTTCTGTTTACAATATTTAATAGATGCCAATTGCAGATTTTTACACATGAGGTTGGTGGTTTCCCTCAAAGTGTCTAGTCGAGCACAGAAAATTCTCCAATTCAAACAAAATTTAAAAGAAAGGGATTGTTTTACTTTTTGTGCATTTGGGTTAGCTTAGATTAGAATGGGTACTGAATAGCCCCGCAGTGTTAGGGCACCGAGGGTATACCCCCACAAGCAGCGTTTTGGAGCCGGAGCCAGGAGCAGCAATATTTTTGGTTGAGCCGGAGCCGTATTTTTCGTTAAAAACGGCTCCGGCTCCAGATTAGCTAAATATGATTTTTTAAGTAATATTATAATTTGGCAACGGTCTATTTCCATAAAATAAACTGAAAAACTATTGTTACTTAACAAATAGACATCCTTTTACTTTTATATAGCTTTAATCAAATAAAAGCAAAATATTTTATATTATTTATTTTATTTTATCAAATTCAATAATGAAAAAAAATTTATATATTAATTTTAAGGTAGAAGCCGGAGCCGGAGCCACATCAAAATTAAACGGCTCCGAAACGCTGCCCACAAGGGTTAGGGCCACCACTAGTCAAAACTTCCTTATTGATTTTTTGTTTATTTGAAAATAAGATAGGCGGGTTTTCTGTGCTCCCTTGCCCTTTATGGGAAAGCACCCAAAATCGACTAGATTATCATCCTATCCCTATATCCATGGAATTTTGCGCAAGATAACATTCAGTAAATGAAAACCAAATATTTCTCCAGTTTAACCAATTTAGATTCTAAGTACCACATCAAGACGTCCAAGATTTTGAAGTCTGAATTTTTACCCCCCCCCCCCCCCACCTCCCCCAGAAAAAAAGGCTTGGACGTCTTTGCCTATATGATATTAAAGATTACCCCCCCCCCCAAATGAAAAAGCTTTTACGCCCTTTAACCATGTTCCTATAAAGGGAGAGAGGACATTGGACTGGTACCCAAAGATTTATTAATACAATATCTTATTCGTTGGCTTAAAAACATTGGTGAATTTATTAAACCTTGATTGGTTTGTACAATTCTTAAGTGTAAAAATATTATTTTAATGATTTTTTTCTAAAAAAGAGAACATTTTTAATTGTCCATTACTTCTTCTCTTAAGTTTTTGCTCAAAAATATTATGAATTACATAGTTTCTTTAATAGATTTATTACACTAGATAGTCAATGAGGTAAAAAAACGTCTAACTTAAAAAGGAATATCTAATTAAGATTTTTGGTTATAATTAGTCACATATTACAAACCATATAAAAACATTTGGGGCTACGAGTGAAGCTACCATTAATCTAAACCTTTATGAAATTCTTCTGATTTATTGGAATACTGATTCATAGGATAATAAAGTACAATTTTATAAGCGAAGCACATCTATAATCAAGTCATGAAAATGTAAATATGTCCTTATAAATATACAGTATCCTGTATCTAAGCAGTTTTGAATCAAATTTACTTTCAATCTTGTTTAGACTTAAATATATATACAATAAATATAAATACTTAAAAAACAAAAGTTATACAGTACAAAACTTTCATTCTTTTGAACTTTGATTCTTTTAAACTCCCATTCCTTCCACCCCTTCCCTTTACACCAAAACCAGCGGTTAAATTGCTCAGTTTCAAACAAACCTTTGTACAGTAAAGAATAATAGAAGGGATAACCATATTCATTATAATACATTTAACTTTTTCTTCGTATTTTCGAGCACTTTTTCATTATTTTGTTGTTTCTTTACTTTAAATAACCTAATTTTTTTCAAAATATATATCTGATTTTACTATAAATATATGAAATATGGTTAATTTTGTGCAGGTTGACAAGGATTAGATGTGATTTAATCGAAATATATTCCTACAAATTGAGCTGTTTGTTTTTCCTTGGATAGTCTCTTTTCAACATCGCTGCCGTGTATTATTCCACTTAAGTTAATGTTTGTTTGTCCTATCGTTTCAGAGATTCGCTTTTGTCTATAAAAACATTTTAATATAGATTGGATTTTCCGTTTTTCTGTATGTACATTATTGTTCTTGTTCTTTTTTGTATGTACATTGTACATTATTGTTCTTGTTCTTTTGTTTCCGATAAAGTAAAGTAATGTTTTGTCTTTGAAAAGCAACCTACTTTTACTTTTTAAAGTTCAAATTTTCTGTAGCTTTTTACTTTTTACATGTAAAAGGCACATAGATTTATATAGAAGTAGACTAAGGTAGTTTTTAAAAGCGAAGCTTTTCTATAATTAGGGTCGGTCCATCCGTACGTCCGTACTCCGACCGTAACGGATAGCTTTTTTTGTTAATTTAGGCCTGTTAGAATTGATATATCGATTTAAAACTTTGCATGGTGATTCCTTTAGTAATAAGGTACGGTTTAGAAAGCGTAGCAACTCTATAATCATTACCAGAATGTCCATACGTCCATTTGAAACATGTTGATTTTTTTACTTTTTTAACAACTAATTTTTATGTGAACTAATTATCCTATTGATCTGATTTTTGGTATACTTATTCCTGGGACAACAAAGTACAATATTATAAGCAATATAATCAAGTCCTAAAAATGTAAGTATGTCCATAAACATTTTTCAGTTTTCCAACAAATTTACTTATAAATTTGCTTCGACTCTTATTCATTTATATTCTGATTATTCAGTTCTTACACTATTCAAGTGTTAATGTTTATTTGTCCCACCGTTTCAGTGTCTCGCTTTTATGGATGTTGTCATCCTTGTTTATTTACTTTTATATTCATTTAATTTGTTTACAAATTAGCCCATACTATGTATGTATGTCCGCTTAGATCTTGTAAACGGTTGGAACGATCATTCAACAATATTTAGGGAAGTTTTACTTTGATCCTGTTTAGGTTTAAATCTGTTAAAAGAAATCAATGCTATCAATCCAGGAAAAAAATATTTTCTTAAATAACAAAAAAATGATAATAAGCTGGGCCTGGCATTCCAACTACACTAACTAATAATGTCTCACATCTGACATAGCAGCAGTCTTAACGTCCTAAATTGTGCCGCGGTTTTATTTTCTAATTACTATTCTATGGGACAAGAAATATTGTAGTAAAATCTTTGTTATCATCCTTGGAACCAATTATACCCCATCACTCTTTATGTATTTGCTTAACAGGGAACTCTGATCCTGCAGGCCACTAGCCTCAAAAGCTCTTCATGTCCTAACCTTTTTAAAACATTTAAAGCTTATTTAAGTTGCAAAGCTTCTCTATAATATATAAATAGTGTACGTTACTACGTTCGTACGTCAAAACATTACACTGTCCTCCGTGGTTAGGAAAAAAATACATTATGATATCTTTTTTGTTTTCAAAATAAAAATAATCAAGACTAAAATCAATTATTAAATTGCAAACCATTCATATTCTAATTATTGGACGAAGACCAAACTGCATAACTGCACCACTTTTGACGTCATATTCTCCATCTCTTTTTTTAGGGGTTTTCTTTCCCACTTCATTATATGACGTCACAGGAATCAAAAGTTATTCAATTTGGTCTTCGTCTAATTATTGCTGCGCTGCTGTTGGGTATAATTGTGTCCAAAATTTTTTGAAACGGGGAGGTGCGGGGTCATGGTGCTCTACTCTCCAAAAAAGTAATTATTTGCTCACATTAAACATGTAAATTTTTTTCCTTGATTTTACCGGTCTAAAACATTTCTAAAAGTCAATCATATCTTAACATTCTTTCAAAATTGTCTCTCTTTCTCTCTCTCTCTCTCTCTCTCTCTCTCTCTCTCTCTCTCTCTCTCTCTCTCTCTCTCTCTCTCTCTCTCTCTCTCTCTCTCTCTCTCTCTCTCTCTCTCTCTCTCTCTCTCTCTCTCTCTCTCTCTCTCTCTCTCTCTCTCTCTCTCTCTCTCTCTCTCTCTCTCTCCCTCTGTCTCTCTCTCGCTCTTCTTATCTATCTATTTATTTATTTATCTATTTCCACTATTTAACTTAAATGATTGTTTTATTTTTATCGCGAACTTCGAAGCTACTCAATCCCTTACTATTTCTGTAAGTTTTCATTTGTATATTTAGTTAAAGCTGGGTTTTGTGTGGTTGATTCCCCCTGTATAAAATAAATTTTTGAATGGATAGAAAATAAATCCTTAACTCATATTTTTGTTAATACATGATTTCCTAAGAAAAGAAAAAAAACAAGTATACGCCAGTAAAAGATCTAGTCTAGAATTTGATAATGATAATTTTTACCATTTACATGCAAATGCATGCTTTTTCTTTTCATGTGGTTACTCATAATATCTTGGCCGATACTAGGGATGCTCTATACATACATAATTAAAGCTTTTCTATAATTAGGGGAACGGATAGCTTTTTTCGTTAATTTTTGCAAGTTAGAATTGTCCTATCGATTTCAAAGTTTACATGATGATTCCTATAGTAATTAGGTACGATTTAGAAAGCGTAGAAACTCTATATTCGTTACTAGAATGTCCGTACGTCCATTTTAAACATGTCGATTCTTAACTTTTTGACAACTACTTTTTATGTGATATAATTATCAGATTGATCTTATTTTTGGAATACTGATTCCTAGAACAACAAAGTAAATGTTATAAGCGAAGCATCTCTTTAATAATAATCAAGTCCTAAACATGTAAGTATGTCCTTAAACATTATCCTGTATTTAAGTAATTTTTCAACAAATTTACTTACAATTTCTTTCGACTTTTATACATTTATATTCTGATTTTTCAGTTCTGACACTCTACAAGTGTTAATGTTCGTTTGTTCTACTGTTTCAAAGCTTCGTTTTTATGGATGTTGTCACCCTTGTTTATCAAAGAAGGGAATTTTTTTCTATATAATAAACAATTACATCAGTTACTTGAAGCAAAGCTTAAAGCCAAAACATTCTCTACTCTTTCCATCAAAGTGCATTGTCGAGCACAATCCCCCCTTCCCTTGTTTTATAAAAATTTAAATCAGGAGGGTAGTTTTTAAAGTATTCTTCTTTTGGTCTAGTTAGGTTAGATTATATTTTTACAGGGTAGACCCGCAGGTTTAGGACACCGCAGACGGAGGCTCCGCAGGGGTAAAGCACATAAAAAGTTGAAGAAGAAATAAAATTCAATTTCACCATCCATGTAATAATTATCGGAGAGACTGGGGACAATGGGCTGTTTATTAAAGAAGTGCCTAAAGTTTTATAATAACGTTTTCTAAATCGTTGACAATTTTGGAGAATTTAGTGAATTTTGATTGGGTAATTTTATCTATAATAATACTGTATGAAAATTAATTTATCGGCCTGAATATTATCCCTGAATAATTATTGTATGTTTTTAGTAAGTTTAAAAAATAGAAGAAAACTTGAAATAAGTGCTCTAATAGTGTTTTTGTCCTGTCCTTATGCTATTTCTAATAGCACAGCTACTATATAACTAGAATACGTTAGAACATTTATCAGAAAATATAAATGTTATAAATAAATTTGAGATTTTGGACAATCTTATGTACAATATAATTTTTTTTATAATTTCATCCTAAATAACACAGACTTTCGAGTATGATAATAATGTAACTGGACAAAGTGTTTTAAAAATCAGCCATGTGACGTCATTTTAGGGGTTTTCTTTTCCACTTCTCCTCTCATCTCCCTCATTTTTATGATGTCACATAGCTAATTTTTTTAGATACTTTGTCCAGTTACATAATAATTTGTATAAAGAATGCTGACTATTTTTCGTCTGCCGCTTATGTACAACATTATCCTTGGTATAAACTAAACATCTCCTTCTTACTACCCTCCCTCCTAGCTTTCCCCACTCCCCTGTGTGTGGCAGGTAGCTGTAACTCGCTACTAGCTGAGCCGGGCAGCTTTCTACAGGCACATAAACCTCTCAAGGGGACTTTTATGCTGGCTCAGCAATTTAGGGATTCTCAACAGCATGCTATACACACACACACACACACACTCACATAGATAGATAGATATACAGCACCTGGAGGGCTGAAAAAGTGGAAGGTTTGTTATCAGAATGAAAGTTGTAGAAAATGTTTATACTTAAACTGAAAATAGGGTGCCTTTAAAAAGTAAGTAATTTATAATTTTAAAAAATTATTCTCTTCAGCTGAATATAATTAGTAAATCATTAGATTAATGAATAAAGTTTGAGAAAAAAAATGTTTAAAATTTTTAGGCTATTTGTCCTCAAATGTTTACCTTGAGATAAGAAGGTGGAATTTTATAGTAAAGTGAAAAGGGGAAACAAAAATTGGGGGCAATAAAAAAGGACATGAGGATTTAAGCTAGGCAGTGGGAATATTTAAACAGAGCTTCATTCAAAGTTGTTGTTGGGGGGGAGGGGGGGGGGGATAATATCATTTGGACATATTGAGGAGTGACTTAATAAATTTGAAATTGGAAAAATGAGAAGGAGAAAGGGGGAGGCAGGGGATGAGATATCTAAGGACAAGAAGAGCCTTTCTACTTTTCTGGGCAGCTGGAGGCTGCAGTGGACTATTCCTGGAAGGAGGATCAATACCTTGATGTTGTATCCCTGGCCTGTTTGACCGCTAGTGGCCAGGAGAAGCTCAGCTTTGTAACACATCTCTCACAAGCTCTAGCCAGTAAGTGTTATATAAGATTTATTTTAATTAAAGCATAAGTTATAATTAAATATGATTAGTGGAAAAACGCAAAAGTTAGGTACATCTATCTAGTTTTAGATAGGGTATTTTAGCTTCAAATATAAATAAAGTTAAAGTTGCTAATATATCAGAATTAATACAAATGAATAAGATATCTAATCCAATTTTTCAAAAATAAATAATTATAATATTAAATTTTTGTAAAGATTTAGATTTAGCTTTTTTGAATGAAAGTCCGTACATCATTCATTTACAAAGTCAAACACATTTGCTCTATAAATTTCCATAGTTCACTGGTCAAATATTATGAAAGCTTTTTGTTGCGCTTCTTATAGACGTAATTATTATTATTTATCTAAAGAAATGATTCCTTCAATTTGATGAAATGATCCAGAGTGATTGGAATTTGCGCAATCAGCATATTTTCTACTTTGGGTACAGCTTTCAGCCTTCAGCCATGCTGTTTTAATCCTGTGTCCTTTACTTTCTTTTTTAGAAAATATTAACCCAAATCATCTTGAGAGTAAGGACAGAAGTTATTCATTTGAATTTTTCTATTATTTGCCCCTGCAATAATATGAAAGTTTTAGTTACCAAATCAAATGATAGGAAAAAGCATATGAAGTAGATGTTTATAGTGCCTAGTAGAAATTACGTCATATAATACAAATGACCACTGATAGCCCAGTATACATTTTACAATAGGTCTATTGCAATATGTTTTGGCATATCATTGGTCATTTGTATTGTATGACGTCAATTTTTTATTAGGCAATAAATATTTCATGCATCTTGTGGTTATATAGCATGCAGTTGTTGTTATCAATACTTCATTTATATATTAAAATCAACTTTTATTATTGACTGATGACCAAACATTTCAAGTGCCATATCTTTAGTTCAAATTTAGATGTTTGTTTATTGTAATATTTGTCCTAAAATTTTAATTATTTCAGCTCATATTGAGTATAGTCCAGGGAGTGCTAATCCAAAACCTTCACAATGTCTGACGAAGAATACTATGAGGAGGAGGAAGTGTAAGTTTTTAAAATATTTAGTAGCACAATTATTTCATCAATTAATGAATACTCAATCCTTTTATATAAAGTAGTAACCTTTTTTGTCTGTAGCGAAGGATCTTGCTAACCACTGAACCAATATAGTTCTTGTTGAAAATGTAGCTTTTCATAGGTTCTGGGGGAGAATACCATCCTCAACCAAACAAAAATCGCCCCTAAAAAAAAAATACCCAAAAAAAAACTTTATCTCTTAAAAACTAAAATTGAAAAAGGGTGGAGACAATTTCCTCCCTCCCCCCACCCTTCTTACCTCCCCTCCTCTAGAGCCATTAGACGCCTCTAAGGGCACAGCCACTGGTTTAATTATAAACTTTAAAGTTATTAATTTACAGTATTAATATTGTCAAAGTCTATAAGTTCTTTCTCAATACCATTACTAAAATTTATAAGTTCTTTTTAAAACATTACTTAAGCTACAGAATTGGTTCAGTATGAGATTTATATTCTTTAATACTCAATTCATAATTTTTTTCATTTAATAGAACTCCTCATGGGAATATTTTGTATTAATTTTACTATTTTTTCATGATTTGTGTTACAGCTCCAAGTATGTATTATTCTTTAGAGATTTTAGAAATTGATTCTTTATTTCTTTTTATAAAAAAAGGATATCTAGAAACCTTAGAGTTTATCATAATAAATTATTTTATAAACATGTCTATAGCACAAAATTATTTTTTATGAATTAATCAGGTAGGAAGGGAAGATCTAACTGTAAATTTTACCGCCCCTAAAAAGTTCAGAAATAACTTTGGGGATAATATTAAATTATTATTTGGTTATAAAAAAATAAAAATCTTTTCAATCAATAATTCTAATCTACATAAGGGGTAGTTTTGTTTTCAAAAAATGTAGATTACACTAGTTTATTGTCCCATTCCATAAGTTTCCTAGGTTTCATCAAATAATTTAAATATTTTACCTAATTTTTTATTTGTTTCATGTGTTCCCAACAGCTCCAAGTATGTATATTTCAAATAAAATTTTGCCTAAACAAATTGTCCTACAAATTTGCTTAAATAGTTATAAAAAAATAGTATGTTTTTGTGAAAAAAAAATATAAGTTTTTCTTGATAATATTTGCAACTATGAATGGAATGAGTTGCTCTTTTGATCAAGGACAAAACTAATATCAATATCTTAACTTTCTATTTCTGACTTATGACCTAATAAATAGAAAGATTAATCTAGAATGTTGTAAGAGTAAATATGAAGCAAACATTAAGAAATGTTTGTTTATATTTAAATTGTAAACTATCCCTGGATTACAACATATTCTAGGAATAGTATCCTCACTTTTCATTCTCACAACAGAGCACAATCCAAAATAAACAGAAAAATTTAAATGCCAATTTTTCTGTTGGATCTAATGTAATTTAAAGGGCCTTAGTTTGCTCTATTTTACCTTTAGGAAATGATAAATGATCACAGGGGGCACAACTTTCTTTTTTTTAAGTTCAGGGGAATTTTTTGGTGAACTTTAAGTCTTTTGTAAAAGCTACAATTGCTTTCAAAACATTTTACTAATTTCATATAATAAATTGAAGAAGTAAAAAAATGCTCTGTGTAGTTTTATTTTAGATTAGATTAAAAACTAAACAAAATTAGTTTCAAATTTAGTCACTGGAGTGTGTTATGTAGTTTGGAAAAGCTGTCAAAGCTTGTTTTGCATCATTAAAAAAATTTAAAATATAGTTTTATGAGTTGAATTGAATAATAGTTCATAATATGATCTGCTGGGAAAAACTAAACAAAATTAGTTCCAATTTCAGCCACTAGAGTGTGTTTTAATCTTAGTTACTGAGGAGTATGATGGAGAAAACTTAACAAAATTAGTTCCATTTCAGCCACTAGAGTGTGTTTTTATGTTTGTTAGTGTGGATCAATAGTTCAAAAAATAGGCTGCTGAGGAAAACTAAACAAAATTGGTTTCTTTTTAAGCCACTAGAGAGTGTTTTTATGTTTGTTAGTGAGGAGTATGAAGAAGAGGAGGAGGAGGAGGAAGAGGAATATGAGGAGAAGACAAATCCTGATGAGTAAGTATTCTAAATAGCTTCTAAAATAAAATTTCCCAGATTTTTAATTTAAAATCCTCGATTTTGTTAATTATATATAAATTTTACTTTTAAAGCTTTTATATAAAAATAAGTTGTAAGTCTAATTCTTAGTTTGTTCTAAATAAAGTTTGTAAACCTTCATATCCGTAAAATTGCCATGTTCTAATTAATGCATTAAATATACAGAGCATGTTTTCTAACATGGGAGAAATATTTTCCTTCTATATCCCAAACTTTGGTATAATTAAGTTAAATGTAAAGCACCTCAAAGTTTTAATGGCTTTTGTTCATAGTTTCTTTTGTAATAAGAACAAGAAAATTGTAACTTATTTTCATTATAATGTTTCATTTATTTAAACATAATTTAGTAAATATTATGGTGTTATCCCTCATTATCAGAATAAAAAAATACTTTTAGAAAAGCATGAAGCTGACTGAGGCTTTACTAATCTGGCAATTAGGGATAACCTTACCAAAAAAAAACCTATCATATGTTATCATCTAATGTAATACCTATAAACCCATGAGAAGCTGACCTCTACCTCGCCTACCTACCCTTTTGCTCCTCATATAGTAAGATTTGGTGATTTTTATTTTATTTTAATCTGTTTTATTTCTATCTTTTTATTTCTACCTTTTTATGCAGTTGATTATTTATTGCAAATGATCACTTTTAGACTAACTGCATAAAAAGGATTCATTTCTTTAGTTTTTTTTAGTTGTTTTTTTATTATTTATTTATAAAAAGAATGGTTATTTAATGCACAACCCTTTAAACATCAAGGCATTAATAATCAACCCCTATATTTAAAAAAACAAGGATGACAACATCCATAAAAGCGAAGCACTGAAACGGTAGGACAAACGGACATTAATACTTGTATAGTGTCTGAACTGAATAATCAGAATATAAAAGTATAAGATTCGAAGCAAAATTGTAAGTAAATTTGTTGAAAAACTGCTTGATACAGGATAATGTTTATGGACATACTTACATCTTTAGGGCTTGATTATAGAGTTTCTTCGCTTAAAATATTGTTCTTTGTTGTCCCAGGAATCAATATACCAAATATCAGATCAAACGGATAATTAGATCATATAAAAATTTGTTGTTAAAAAAGTAGAAAAATCAACATGCTTAAAATGGACGTACGGACATTCTGGTAATGATTATAGAGTTGCTACGCTTTCTAAATCGTACCTAACTACTACAGAAATCACCATGCAAAGTTTGAAATCGATAGGACAATTCTAACATGCCTAAATTAACGAATAAAAGCTATCTATCTCGGACGGACGTACGGACGGACGGACGGACGGACGGACGGACGTACGGACGGACGGACGGACCGACCCTAATTATAGAAAAGCTTCGCTTTTAAAAACCTCTTGCACTTTTATTTTAAAGCTTTATAAAGTATAGTAAATATTCTACAGAAAGGACTTAATTATGTTATCATATTTGAAAATAATTATTTATATGAACCAAAAAGGTCCTAATTTGGTTTTAAGTAGATTTATTAAGAAAAAAAACATTCTTTATAATCATACTAATTTTCTTATTTTTTCATGTGCTGTGCAGTACCTCGAAGAAGTAAGTTTTTTTTACTTTTATTTTATTTTCTCTCTTCTCCTTTATTTTTATTTTTTCGCCACCAAGCAGTTATGATGGAGTAAAAAGGGAGGAGGGGCTGTGAGTTGAGGTTGGTAATTATTTTTAGGAGAAAATCTGTTAGATCTGCCATGTCAGAGTAAGTTTTATTCAGAAAAAAATTTGGAAAATTTTTAATATTACATACAATATTTTTAATTTAAAATATGAATGAGATTATGTAAGGTTATTTTAGTAGAAAAAGTTAAAATGTGGATATAAAATATTAGTTTTAATGTTTAATATGAATAAGATAATACTATACTATTAGTGAAATTATATGATACTAGAAAAGTTTTGAGAAAAAAAAATAAAATAGTGTCCACAGTAGGTGTTAAGAGTAAGTAAGGGAATATGATAGGTTTAGAGATGCAACTATTTAAAAAAAAGTTAAAAATGAGAAATATTAACTATCCCTGCTTGCTTGCTCCTCAGGGGGGATGGAAACTTCTTGAAGGCCAGACAGGAGGCCAAGAAGGGAGAGTTGGACGAGCAGCTGCGCGAGTACATCAATGAATGGCGCAAACAGAGGTCAAAGGAGGAGGAGGAGCTCAAGAGGCTCAAGGAGAAACAGGTACAGAAATGATTCTTCCCTCAAAATTCCATTGTTACTTTGTTACAGTTTAAAAGTTATAGAAAGGGTTTTAGATTTATTTAATCACCAATAGTAATCTGTTTAGCCTGTCCTAGGAGTCTATAAAAAATGAAATTTCTTGGCTGCTATAATAGAAAGATGTCTAAAATTTCTCCGTACCAATGAACATTTACATCCTAAACTGTTTTAGTTATTTTACAAATAAAAATAGCATCAACGATTAATACGTATATTGACATTAATTGCATTGAAATACCATGAAGTCGACTTAAACAATAGAGTTTTTATTCCAACACAAATCTAGTAGTTTAACTGGGTTACATTGTGTATTTAGGCAATGGATTTATTATTACTTGGATATTACACCATATTTTAATGTTCTCTTATAAATTGAGACTTGTAGCTGGCCAAAATAACAATAGCCCATTCCATTCCCTTTACCTCCTAGTGGATGAACGGCCCGACCGATAAATGACAGGGGAAATAGCAACCTAAATTGACGACAATTTTTTCCCTGTCACAATATTCACGTATATTGTACGTCCATTATTTAGGCCAAGAGGAAGGAGATTCGCGCCGAACAGGAGAAGAAGTTGGCCCAACAGAAGAAAGAGGAAGAAGAAAGATTAAGGAAGGAAGAGGCTGAAAAGAAGGCAAAGGTGAGTTATCAAGCTTATTATGGTGACGTCATACTGGCCTACCATTGGTCAATCAAAATGTATACTGGCCTGCTATTGTTAAATTAAAATGTATACTGACCTGCCATTGGTCAATTAAAATGTATACTGGCCTGCCATTGGTCATCATACATTGAGTATATACATACCAGCTGTCATATACTCTTAATTCAGTTAGGACTTACAGACAAATGTTGTGCAATTAGAGGTTTGGTTGTCTATAGTATTTGGCTTAAAATTATGCAATTAATTAGCAAGATTTGGTTCAGGGAAACCCCTTTAGTTGTGTATACCGTCCTCTGCATCCTATCCTTATCCTACTACATCTCGCTAAATAGAGACTTAAATCAAATATATTCGAGGTTTTTTTACATATATTGATAGCCTTTTTTGCTTGATTGTTAAAGCACTAATTTATTCTTGTTATTTAGGAGGCCGAAGAGAAGCGAAAGAGGCTTGAGGAGGCTGAAAAGAAGAGACAAGCTATGATGCAGGAGTGACATGACAACCCGACCAATATAATAAACAGTATTTCGCTTCCTTTTTCTGTATTCGTCCTTGTAATACTGACAGTCAGAATTTTTGGGTTTCATCTTTAAGTATTAGACACATTCAACCTTGGGATCTTTAGAGATAAGACAAAAGACGATAAATTTATGTACAATATACATACCCAATGATAATAACCCCTGTAGATTAAAGCATTGGTTAAATAGGAAGGACACTACTTTTTATAAAAATATCCAAATTTTTTGTGAAAACAAAGAATGCAATGGTATTATATAACGTTGGGTTCCAGTGTAATTTATGGCCCAATGCTTCCTCTCTCCCTGTTCAACCTTAAATTACAACAACAAAAAATAAAACTTCTTAAAATTTCTATTTAATAACTATTTATAAAAGATTACAGTTTTTTGGCGCTAAAAAGCGCAAAATTTATGTCGGTACTGTCTAAACAAGAACACATAGGCACAGAAGGATAAGCAGTCAAGTGGGGGAGCTGGAAAAGGCGGTCAGAAGAAGGGAGATGGCGGTGTAAGTATATTATAGAATAGCTTTGCTGCTCTAGATTGTATGTATATTCGTCTGCTAATCATAACAATAAAATTATAAAATTAATGATTAAAATAAGACACCTTACATAATTGGGTTAGGTTAGATTCGGTTGATAAATTTTCAAACAGCAAAATGCTAAGCTCATACAAAAAAATCTCTATCATCCTAGAGTTATAAAGTTCTCTCTTTTTATAACTAATTTTGGACTATAAAATATACAGAAGTTGTTATTTCATAAAATTCTTTAAAACCTCTTAGTACTATTTTTTTTATTTCTAGATGGCAAATGTTCAAGACGCCCGCAGAGAGATGACCAAGACAAAGGAACAATTGGAAGAGGAGAAAAAGATTTCTCTTAGCATTAGAATCAGACCTCTGGAGCTGGATGGTGAGTGTGAACATTGCTATCTATAATATAAAGTAGTGAGGATTTTGTCTGAATCTAAAGATCTGAGAAAATTATGGTCCAAATTGGCTGTTATGTAAAGGGAAGCTTTAAAAATATCTTAGGGTGACTTTAGGCTATTTACCTGATCTACCTTGCTATCCTTTAGATGCTAGGGGCGCAGCCGCTAGTAGTTTATATATATACAGTAGTAAGGTTAAAGGTCTGTAGCTTAAGATTTCGATAGCTACTAAACCATTTACCAAATAAAATACATCTATGGTGTTCTTGGCATTAACACAGGCTTTCAACAATTCTTTTTTTTAAATATAAAAAATAATTGATGTCTTTTAAATCTTTCATTGAACAAAAAAGATACGGTCATATTTGCCAATGGTCCTACGGGGGTATATGTACCATAGTTATTAAAAGAGTACCGTTTAGTTATTTAATTAACTCCAATTTTCTACAGATATGGACACAGACAGCCTGAAGTCGAAGGCCAGCGAACTCTGGGACACAATTGTCAGGCTGGAAACAGAGAAGTACGACCTGGAAGAGAGACAGAGAAGACAAGATTATGACGTAAGTTATTTTCTCTTCAAATCAGCTGATTATCAAAAATGGCGGCGAACTCGTGTTCATGAAATTTATTTTACATAATAAGAACCAAATATATTGATAGGTAGGGTTAAAAAAAACCGATAGGAATATAGGATTAGGCAGCTGCTTGACATCCGCGTGTAAGCCTCAGTGAAACCGTCATAATATAAACTTAAAATTCAGCTGGATGTCTAAACCTTTTCCTAAACAGAAAATCCATCTTTTCATAATTTTATTTTTAAGATTAAAAGTTAAAATCTAAGGCTTATGCGCGGCTAAGGCGCGGCTGCCGAGCCCTGATGAATTGATTGTGAGTTACCTTGCAATTGACTATAAGATTTTTAGAATAATGAATAAAGTATAACTTAAATTTAATCATTGAAATTAAAAATTTGAAACACATTCAATCTAAAAAATGTTTTATAAAATGAACTCGAGAAAAAATGCTTGAAAATTAAAAAGAATATTTTCAATTTGAGTTGATGTACGTCATTTCCTTCGATTTTCTTCGAAAATTTTCAGGGTCACATGGATAGGTCATTGATGAAAATTTTATTTTACATCCAGTACAAAAATTAAATTTTAGTCTTTGCATAAAACAATACCAATGCTTTCTCCTTATTAAGAATATTAAGTTTTTTTCAATGAATAAGGAAATACTAATATAAAATATCCTCCTTTTCCCTACCACCTTATCCCTGACATACTCACACACTTATATACTCCCCCCTCCTCCCTCCGCCTGCAAGAATCAGATTTCCTTGAATTACAAATTCCAGCTTATTCATTATTTTTATATAAACATGAAAATATAAATATGTCAAACTCAAAACATATCTAGAATCTTTTTTACAGTAATAACTCGTTAATATTTGTAAGCTTGTTGTCGGGTTGGTGAAGGGTTCGAATCTTTGCCTAAACTAATTCATAACTAAAAACGTCAATTATTGACCAACAGATGCAATATCAGAAGCGCAACTTTATAAGTGAGAGTAGGGCGCATGCCTTGGCCAAAAACAGGCGCAACTGAATAAAACTTCATAATAAAAGTCATGCAACTAATAGTTGGTTGTCTGTAATAGTTGGTTATATCTACTTTCCAGAACTTTACAATTACATTAAGAAACGTTTCTTAATAAAATCAGATTTTCTGTGAAGTTTAAAATAAATAAATTTGTAGTTGAAAGAATTGAAAGAAAGGCAGAGACAACAAAATAAACAAAAAGCAATTAAGCTTGGCTTGGACCCTGAGTAAGTTATAAATAACACAAATACAAGACATTTTGTTATTTGGAATTAATGATTTTATATTTTTCTTAGATTTAGCTCATTTTTTAGGAATATAGTATTATTAGTAGTATATTATTAGATGTTATTTATTTATATGCTAGTAAGAATTGGGGGAAAACTTGTGGTTTTAGTCGACTTCTATTTCTTTCTATTTTATTAATTTTTCCACTAGATTTTATTTGTTAAAGTTTTATTTTGATAATTACGCACTTTAATTGAAAAATATTCAAATAAAATCGCTTAATTTATGTTCCTATTTGATTTACTATATATTTTTAGAATATACTTATTAATTTGTTATTAAAAGTACATTTCTGTATATTTTAGTTTTTACTATAGATTTAGTCTTATATCATAGCAGTTTCTAGCAGAAGGAGAAGTTATTCTTTTATTTTGTGCCATTTAAAGTCACTTTGACAAAAACAAAGCATTTGACGACTCCTTATTAATCCATAGTTTAAATAGTATAATGATTATTTAGTTAGTAGAACTGAAAGAAAGACAAAAACAGCAGCTGAGACAAAAGGCCATGAAGAAGGGGCTAGATCCTGAGTAAGCCCCTATGAAAACATCCTTTTTCTTTCCCCTTTTTGTAGTGTTTCAATAACTGTTCCTTTTTGTGGAGATTTTTTCATCCTTTGGACGAATGCCCCGATTTTTAGAGTGATTTTATATATTAAATTTGTAGATATCCATCTTAACCATTAAACCCTTAAAAATAATCATAATAAATTTTTCAATATTTTGTGGATTTTTAAAGGTTTATTGGAAGATTTTTTACCTAAACTTAGAAGAAAAAAATAATCCAAACTAACATATTTTTAGCTAAAAGAGCTGTCTGAAAGACAAACCCAACGTCTTCGTTTAAAGGCCGTAAGAATGGGCTTACACGCCGAGTAAGTAAATTATATGTGTACGTGCTGTACATGAAAAGCATTAAAATAATAAAAAAAGAGGTCTGGATGCTTTTGTATATAGCTTATTTGTGTTGCTATATTTATATTACAAATCATATCCTTCCATTTGAGAAAAAAATTTATTTTAATTTTTTTATTAAAGCAAGAATTCAGCTCAAATTAGAATTTAGTTTAATTTGCATGAATTGTTATGTGTGTTTTTTTTGTAAAATTATATAATATAATCTCATATAAGTAACTAATAATAATAAGCATGTTTTATTTATGTTGTAGATATTTTATATTCATACATGTACCGTACCAAAATATACCATTGGGAAAAGAAATAAGATTCACATTTATGTACAAAATTTTCCTCGTGGAAATTATTAATTTCTATTTCAAAATATAAATTTTATGTATATTAGCTTTAAGAATGGGAAACATTTTGAATTGTACTTTACATTAGAATTGAAAGTTTAGTTTTAAAGCCCTCTTAAAATTCTGAATTACATTTTAAGCCATAAGCTTCATTTTGATTGACTTAAATACTTCAAAAGTACTTTTAGTCAATTTAAACACTACTTTGTCTCGATATTCATGAAAGAAGCAGAGCATTTCAGTATTTATAGCTCTAAAATTGAAAACATGACATTTGGAATATTAGGAAAATATCAACAAAACACATTTTTCTCCCAATAGATTTATTATCCTAGATGGCGAGTAATACAATATTAGAAGATTTTTGTTTATATTTAGATGGTTGACTATTTATGTAGCCAATTCGAATAGGAAAGTAAGAAAAAATATACTGTTCTTTCAACACTTTCTACTGAATAATATATTCGGATTGCTCCTATATTGTTTTCCCTTTGGCCCAAGTAACGAATTGGGGATCTAGACCTTCTATGTTTATTTTTCTCCCCATTTTAATTCCCTATGTTATATTGAAGGCGTGACAAAAAAATAACAAATTTGAAATCTCTTAGTTTTATTACAAAATTATTAATTTGATATAGCTTAAAAATAATTAAGCAAAACTAAAGAAATTATTATTGATATTTCTTATTTTCTTATTTTTCTCCCAAACATTTTTCGTAATAATTTTTCACTTAATTTACACTCAAATTTAAGTTTAAATCTAATTTGATTGCCTTTTTGATTTAAACTACATTATGTATTTAATTTTACCATTATTTAAGTAAAGTTTTGCCATAATTTAGCAAATTTGTGTAAACTTCCTAGCCACAGAACACGTTTATTTCCCCCTCCCATATTTAAACAAGAGGCTTTTAAACTTTCATAAATTCAGAGGGACTGTAACAAATATTCAAGAAAATAAAGATATTGTCAATAAATCACTGAATACGATGATATTTTTATTAGGATTTGATTCAAAATTAATGAATATGAAAAAATTCCGATTTAAATAATTAGTAAAAATCATAAAATATACCTATAATTTTTTTTCATATTGGAATATAAACGATTTATTTTTATTTCATATTTTCATTTTTTGCTGAAAACTTTTACCAGTCCTTGCAAATATCTTAAACAGCAATATTCACCAAGATTTACCCACAAACACTCAATACAATTACACACATACACAAAACACACACACACAAAACACACAAACACACACGCACACACATGTAAACAGAAATATGAAATGTAGGTCACCCTCAATTAAGCAAAGAAAAACAACATTTCAACATTTTTTTTGCAAATCTAAAAACAACACAAATTTAGAAATATCATTCCATTGCTTTCCAAAATAATGGTTTCTTAATCTTTCCAGCATGGCTTCGAAACAGATTAATAACCGCTGGATTAGAACCGGTTCTCATCCATACTGAAAAATTATCTATAATGCGCATCATATTACAGACAATTTTCCACGATTATTAAAATAAAAATCCTAGAATTTGATACCAGTTTTGTTAGCCTGGCCATTGACTCCCCGGGACTAACAAAACTCGTTTCAATTCCATAAGTTTTCATTTTACTATTCGTGGAAACCTGTCTATAAAACGATGCGATAAACAACTTTTACTTAAGCTTTTTATTTTCTATCCCTCACTTGCATTTGTTTTTACTTCATGAATAAAATTTATCTTATTTATAAAAGTATCACAATAACGCGTCATGCATACTTTATTTTACAAGAGGCGCATCTTTTATAGAATAAATACATGTTTTTCAGTATGTAACAACTTTGTTTAATGGCGGATTTTTATATCTGTCAAAAATTGCATTCAGTTTCATAAACATCCTCTTACAGTCACAATTGGGCTAAAGGATTTTTTAATTTTAAAAGTATCTTTATAATCAACAAATATATTTTTTGAATAAAAAAGTCCTTGTTTCTTTTAAACTAAACAAATACCAAAAATTCAAGTTGAATTTCACAATTTTTTGCATTTTTGGTGCAACCATAGAAAAATATAGAATGTTCTAGTATATAATAATATTTTAGGGGGGAGAGTTTAGAAAACCCTAACTATAATCTTTTAAAATCCACTATCCTCTAGTGAAAAATTCCAGGTTCAGGGGTAGGTTTTTATTTGCCATCCCCACCTAGCCTAAATTGTATGCATACTCTAAATTCAATTTCACTCAAAGTTTTGCTTAATTTTTTAACTGAGCACTAATTGGGCTAAATTGGCAACTATTTTTCCCTGTCATAATATCCACGTATATTCTACATCCATTCCAAGAACTTGAAGAAGAAAAAATAAGCTACCAATCCCATGATCTATATTATTCTCTGGTTGCAATCCAATCTTTGTCAATCTTTATATTGGCCAACTTTTAACAATTTTCCCAACATAAAACTTTCAAACATTGAATATTTGAATATTTTTTCGGCATAAAATTTTCATATTTTATATGTAGAATGTAGAATTAGATGTAAGAAAATATATTTACTCTATTGTTTTTATATAAAGTTAACTGAGAGGCCAAATGAATTTTGTGTATGTTTTTTCTATGCAGGCTTAGCAATTATGTTATTTGTGTAAGTTAAAATTAAGACTGTTTTTAAATATTAAAAAAACGAAATCTAAATTTATAGAAGATTAAAATTATTCATATAGAAATTGAAATGTACATATTTTACCCAATTCTGTATCTAAGAGAATGTAAGTTTTTAATCCGCTACTTAAATTTACTTAAATACTTAAATTAAATTAAAGAAAGTTTATATAAATTTACAAATGATTAAAATATTTATGATTTGTATATAAATGTACATAAAACATAGAAATTGCATGAATTTATACTTTTCAAATATATGATTTTGTTTTTTTGTGTGATTTTTAGGTGTGTACTTTAAGTTAGAAATAGTAAAATATAAATTGGAATCATAATTTTCATTGCAAAAATTAGCAAAAATTTATCCCTGTTAAACTGCTAAATTAAATCGACAACCAATCTCAAACATTTATTTAGTTAATATTATCGACATGTTATAAAATTGAAAATTGTTATTTTGAATTATGGAAAGAAACGAAGTAGCGGGTTTCTTTGTATTTTCAAAGTAGCTTTTGATAGGTTATTTCAGGTTAGGTAAATGTTAATGATTGCCCCGCAGATTTAGGAAATTGGTCCCGCAGGGTTAGACTCCTCTACAGGAACTAGAAATAGGAGAAAAGTTACCGTGAAAATCCTCTACTAATTTCTATCCATGATCCGTAATTTGAAACCTATATTAACTGACAATCAAACATCACAATATCATGTTGATATATTAACAGTATAAATCTTAACAGAGATAGATTCATTTTTATGAATTCTGGTTGAAAATTATGGTAATAAATTCACATAAATTTTCATAATTTCACAACGAGTATTCTATTTTATAAAGCATAAGGTTCCAGGACAAACGCAGGAGTCCCAAACGTCGGAGTGGAAAACGCAGGAGTGTTACAATACTAATCTAATTAAGTATTTCTATACATATTAGGTCAGATTAGTTAGGTTAAGATATGAATGTACAAATAAGCCCTCTGCAGGAATTAGGAATCTTTAAAACCTATAAAATGGTCTAAAATAGGTTAGGTTAAGTGTCCACTCCTCCGTTTGTTCAATCCGACGTTTGGGACTCCTGTGGGTTTCATCCCAAAAAGACCGTTCACAAAAATGTCCAAATTAGTTATTGTCAGATTATTCATTGCTTAATCATACATTCTACTGAATATGATTTGTTGAGAAAAAATCCTTTACTGAAGTTAATTCTTACAAAACTTTATGTTTTGGATATTGCTGCGCTGCGTATGGATGACATATATAATTGTCCTTGTCTTTCTTTTATAAATTTTATTAATGTGATTTTTTTATTTTAGGGCTCTCACTGGCAAATATCCTGTAAGTATTCTTTCATTAGAAATATATCATTTTTATGTTCTTTTTATGAACCTAATTAAATTTATAATAACAAGGATGTAATGTTTAATAAAAGTGGAGCTTTTTGAAAAGACAAACATAATGATTAAGAACTGTTTTTATGAAGTATTCGCATATATGTAGAACTTTTTAATGATTATGATAATAATTAAATACCTTTCTTATGGTTGTATTTTATTTTGAAATAAGTTGGAAAAGGGGGGGGGGCTCGTTTGTTTCTTTACTACATTAGGTCAGAATAGGTTAGGATATATGGGTACTGGGTTGCTCCGAAGGGTTAGGGCAACGCACTTATAAATCATGCAGGGTTATTGCCTGCAGTAGTAGTTAGAAATAGGAAAAAAACTACCCTCCCCCTTATTTCAATTTTTTCAAAAAAATAAGGGGGTTGAGCTTTTCATTGCTCTCATACAAATAATAATTTATCATCTTTGTTAAACTAAAGGAATTTAATCTTAATGAATCATTTATTTTTAAACTTTTTAGCCTAAAATCCGCATGTACTCTAAATATGAGCGTAGAACAGATACCAGAACATACGAGGACAGAAGGAAGCTCTACGAAGGGGTAAGTCTAAATTATCAGTAGTAGTGCAGCTACTCTATAATTAGTGTATGTTCGTACGTCAGTCTGTGCCAATGTATCAAAGCTACTTGTTAATAAAAAGGGATCCAGAGAAAACTTATTATTTGCTTTCACTATGACTTAAGTAAAGTGTTTGATAGTTACACTATTATCTAAAAGAAATAATTTTCTTTAAATAATGAGCTTTTAAGAATATTTTATGTTTTTTTATGAATTTTTACAGTTTAAGGTTTTTTAAGGCAAACAGATATGCATTATATATATATAATTAATAAATTTCCAAGGGTTGGGATGTATTGTACGCCGAACTATTGGAAAAAACCTGGAAAGAAAAAATGGATGAATGGAGCAAAAGACCCAAGGGTGAGGGGGGTTTGAAAGTGTATAGTTTAGAGATTCATATTTGATAAACTTTCTAAATGACAGAAAGTAAATATTGAAAGATTTTTAGTCATAGATTTAGAATAAAAATAAAAATATAACCAATAATCAGAAAAATAATTCAGAAAATTGTTTGGGGGTCAGATTGTTAAACAAAACAAAAATCATAAAAAGGCTGATTTTCAATTCATTATGCTTTCTAACACCAAAACAATTTTCTAATTATTTCTCCTATTGGTCTTAACTACCAAAACACACATTGATAACTCGGCTTGTGGAATGAGCATCACTGTGGTCCAAGATTTAAACAAATTCTGTTTTCATACTAACACTGTGGGACCATACCTAGGGCTGGGAGATTCTTTACCTGGAGGTCCTGGAGAAAGACTGGAAGGAGAAGTTTGAGGATTGGAACAAGAAAACCAAAGGTAACCCCCGCCACAAGACATTGGGGAGTTACTTTGTTTATTAATATACCGCAAATATTACAAAAACGTTCTTAATGTTGGATGCTCTTTATAATGCCAATAAAAAAATATGTCATACAATACAAATGACCAATGATAGGTGGATAACAAAGACTAAATTACCAATTGCAGGCCAGTATACACAATAATTGACCAGGCCAGTATGACAATATTTTTTAAGGCACCATTAAGTGCTTCTTAATGTTGTTATTTGGGTAATCTGTTTGATTCTCAGCATAATCAGCGTTATATTAAAGATGTTAAAAATTTTAACTGCTGCTAAAACTTTGATAATAAAAATTGTGGGGAATGTCATTACATTTAAACAGGAATTATCATGAAGAAGAATCACATGTATTTTTTTTCTTATCTACCATTTCGTTTGATATCATGAATTACAAAATATTTTATCTTAGAGTCAACTTGTAGTTTTCATTTGAAGTAGTTTGATATAGTTTACTTTTTCCATTAATATTTAATGTTTAGCAACATTAGATAACATTACAACTAGGGTTGGGCCGGATATCTGGACAACGTTCGATATCCGGCAAATTACCGGATATCCGACATTACAAATCAGCCGAATATCCGAAATCCGGATTGTTTCAATATCCGGTATACGGCCGGATATCCGGCCCAACCCTAATTACAACATAAACAACACAATACAATACAATTCTCTGCCCACATAATTCTAGAAGCGCAGCAACTCTATGATTATTCAGGTTGCCTGTATACCTTTTCTGCTTTATGACATCTAAAAGTATAAATTGCTTAATGTGCAATGATCCATAAAAGAAATATGTAATATTCAGTGGTTTATGACAGCGTCTTCAAAAATGTAATTTTTATTTTCAAGTCATGCTTTTATAATCTTCGTCCTAACATATTACGTACATAATTTCTTTTTCCTCTAAAACTTTTTTATTTTTTTTAACTTACCTTACCTCGTAAGGGCAGGATTCTCCTTCGATTTTTTAGTGATTATTTAGAGAATGCAGAGCATCATCCGCTTATAATGGGATGAGATAGTCTAACATCCAAGGATATTTGGTTAAGTAACATCCAACAGACAACCAACCTAAACATTTTATTAGCTAGAAATTCAAGTTATGGACATTATTAACCTAGTTTCCATTAAAACTGAGACATAAAACATTGCACCAACAAAATAAGTTTGAAGCAAAAAAATAAAGATTTAGAATTTTCGGATCTAGTGCAGTTTACAGTTAAATTTTCTTTTAATAATAATGATCTCCACAATAAAAATAGATTTTTAAAGCATCTAGCTGCAAACGACTGAACGTACATGTTATGCCCGTAGAATTAAAAGGCCTTTAAATAATCTATATTAAGGAAGATCCGATAATATACATGGAGGGCCTGGCTAAAAAAAACCGCGTAAAACATGTCTATTTTGCGCATTGAAGTCCGCTGCGAGCCTTTTGACCATTGGCAATTCCAGATTTTTAATAGGCCTTTTTTGTCGGCTACATTAATGCGCAAACTTAATGTGTTTGCTTAAACGCATGGCTGTAGAGTGTAGAAGTGTTTTTTGTTTAAAATAATCGATAACAGCAAAATTTTACCGAGAACTGCACTCGATCCGAATTTTCTTTTTAGAAGCTAATTTAGAATTTACTTGTGGTAAATCCAACAGGATTACAAACTAAATCCAATTTATTCCACATTTAAGATAGAAAACTTTATTCAAGTTAATTTTTCATTTTCTTGTGTTTTATCATTAATCATTTCTGGCATTTAAAATGCTAAAGTTTTAATCTTAACTTGTAAAACAATTTTTAGGGAAGATATAGGACATTGTAAAGAAATTTTTTTAAAGAAAAGGAGGGTTTGGGATTGGAATATATTCAGTCAAAAAGTTGCATTTATTTATTAGTATTGAATATATTTTGATAGTGTATTGGAATCGAAGTAAGTCATATAAAATTTAAACATTCTGTTCTGAAAAAAAAATTTCTTAGAATAATTATTATGATTGATTTTCAAAAAGGAACACTTTTTCTTGAGACTTCTATTTGACCTACTTTACTTTTGTCTTTTTTTTCTTTCCTAATTAAAAGAATATAACTAAACTAGAATTGAAACTATAATCTAATGAAAATAATTCATCTTTTATAATTTGATTCATTTCATGATATTCTACTTTACATGACTACACATTTAAAACATGAAATAATTATGTTTAAAATTTAGCCAAGCTGCCCAAGTGGTTCGGAGAGAGGCCCGGCAAAAAGCCTGGTGACCCCGAGTCTCCTGATGACGAGGAGGATGGACCTGCTGAAGCACCTCCAGGTAATTAAACTGATGACCCTGGGAGGGAGGAGACATTGACCTATTTATTGCTCTAGTCCCCAACTTCTTATAATAACTTTTTATTATTCGTTTTTGTTGGTGTGTTTATTTTACTTTAGGTCATATTAGGTTAGGTTATATTGGGTACTGGGCAACCCGCAAGGGTTAAGCATTGGAGAAAAACTACCCATATATATTTTTAAAAATAAGGCGGGTGGAGGGGAGTATTAGTGCTCAGCCGGAACTATGTGGGAAAGTAACTGCAAATGATGATAATATGAATCAATTACAATTAAGACAGTAATTGACAATGATGACTTAATTGCAGGTGTTGAGGAGGAGGAACCAGAGGAGCCAGAAGCTGGTAAATAACAATTAATGCATGATTTTTTATTTAAGGATTAATCTAAATTTTTTTCAGTTTCAGATTATTTTGTTATTTTCTTTTATTTGGTTCAGCTACTAATTGATTACTATTCTTTTATTCTAGTTTTACCTATGTGTCTTTTCTTTTCATTTAATTATTTTTTTTATTTGTAATGATTTAACAATTTCTTTATTTAATTTCAATTTTTATTTGAATATTCTTTTTATTAATTACCTTTGTATGATTAAACACTTGCTGCCCTGCTTTTAATCCATACACGTATTGTTAATGCATATTAGGTTAAAGTTCTGATAAGTTATTAATGTTTTAAAGCTTTAAATTCATACCCTCATGTGCTTATGCATGAATTTTAAATTATACTTCATATTATTGATGATTTAACAAAGCAGGTTCAATTAGAACAGAATCAACAGATCAAATACTTAAGCTAGAAAAATTTGTTGATTAAATCTTACTTTGACAGTAAATCAAATGAACTGTCATAATTGAGCCAATTTATATCAATATCTTTAAAAGCAGAGAGAGAGGGAACAATGGACTGTTTATTACACTAGTCCCTAAAGTTTATAATAACGTTTTCTTATTCGTTGACTTAACTACTTTCATTTGCATGGGGACTTTTAATAGATTTTTATTGTTCTGTTTATTAACTTTAGAGTCCAAACGTTTCAACCACTACTTTTAATTTACAAAAGGGGTAATTTAGTGTATTAACATTGATGATGTAATCAAACTTTTGGCCATTGTCTCATTCCTTTAGATCCCTGCTTTAAATGATTGTTTAAATACTTTAAAATCTGCTTTGGATGATTGCAATGAAGATCTGGAGGAGCTAACTGATATAATTGTAGGAGATGAGGAGGAGCTTGAAGAAGAGGCTGAAGAAGAGGGTACTGTTAGCAAAAATTAAATTTGATTGCAAATTTGGATCTGTCATGTTTGAACAATAATCATATGAAAAGAAAAATTAACATTAAGGGGCTGTTAAGCAATTTGACATTTCCATAATATTTAAAGAAATAATTTAAATAATAATTTAAAGAAATACATCAAAGGTGACAGATCTAAATTCTCGATCATAAGCATGTTTGGTTGATTGTAAATTATCAAAGCTTTATAACGTTTTTTATATATTCCATTGCAAACTTTAAAATACAATTCTCGGCAGCCAAGAGTCAGCCACCTGTAAGCCTCAGGGAAATCTATGTTAAAATCAGCTGGAAATTTAAACCTGACCCAAATATGGCTGTCCCTCCCTTTTAAAACATTTTCTAAGCTTCCAAACGGGCTTGAATTTGAGGCTTAGTCGCAGCTGTCGAGCTCCACTTACATATTTAAAGCTTTGATAAGTTGATTTGTAAAATTAGCTGTTTTTCTCATTAATATGACCTTTTTAAGGTTCTTGTCTCAGTAGCAATGTGAATGAGGAATGAAGATTTTGTAGATAATTAAATTTTCAGATGTTTAGTAGATATTTTGGTTGCATCATGGAATGTTCAATGTTATTATTGTCAATAGGTTTCTACCTCAACTATTTGCATGAAGGGTCATGTAGTCTGGAGTTGTTACTGCATGATTTTACTTTCGAATTGTAATAGTTGACAAACTGGAGTCAAATTCTTTTTCAATGTAGATAATTTTATGTATTCTTGTTGCAATTCATTTGTTTATATTTATGCATGTTAGGGGTCAATTATAACCTATTTTGATTGGTCAGGAATATTTGATCATTGATTTCAAATTGATTTTCACCTTTGTAATATTCAATAATAAAAAAATAGTCTTTTATCTTATGGGACATAGATTTATGTTATTTATGTTTATTGGTTATAAGAATTACAAATCCTTTATTCTCATTGGTCAGAAATTTAAATCCTTGATCCTGATTGGTCATTATTTTTAAATCCTTGATTCTGATTGGATAATATTCAGGTGAGGAAGAAGAGGAGGAGGAGGAAGAAGAAGAGGAGGAAGAGGAGGAGTAACTTGATCAATCAATCAATCAATACAGAAAATAATTTTTATAGGTAATATTCATTTTAGCCATCAAATAACTGCAAACGATCATAAATGCTTAATTGAGTCCACTGGATTGAGTAATCTACACAAAAAAGAACAGTAATCTTCCTTTTATATGAGCTGAGTATTTTATATTTTTATCTTATTTAATACAAAATATGGATAAAAAGTAGACGGACATCATAGTTATAGAGTAGGTACTACTACTATTATATGAATTAAAACTAGAGAGGTTTTTTTTAAAGTCAAGATCTTTACCATTCCAGAAATAATAAAAAAATGACAGGCCACTACTAACAATCAATATTTTTGCCAAATAAATTAATTCTTTGGATACAACCTTATTCTAAAATCTACTAATTTTTTTATATTTTAGTTTTCTGTGCATTCCTCTGACCTTGACTCTACTAACCCTGACATCCGCTGCTGGGCAAATTCAGCATTCTCCTTATTCTCTGGCATATCCTGACAGTCATCAGCAGCCGCCAGCCAGCCATCATGATCATGTAATAACCTGGCTGGCACATGTTTTTCTACTGCGTAAAATGGCTTTCTTTGAAACAAATCAAGCTGCTGCCAGACTGGCCACTCAACTCCTTTTACCATCAACAAATTGTATACCTGTAACTAAATGTTAAGTCTCCTGTTCCCGGCCACTCCACTCAGCTGCATGAGTGTGCTTGTGCTAGCTAGAGTATTGACATACACAGCTCACTCTACCACTACCAGAAGCTGATGTATACAACAACAACAACAATATCACCATCAACAACCCAAACAGCATCTAACCTACAGTGCTTTTGCCCAAGTTTAAGTCTAACCTACTTTGTTATATAAAAAAACTATCATGTGATACACAGACCCACAAACCTTTCTCTTGTTGTTTCCTATTGTTCATTGTGTGATTGGCGAGATAGATGTTAAAGCAAAATTCATTTTTAATCATGGCGTCCAAATAAAGATGAGAAATTACATTAATTTTGTGCTAATCTTTGTGTACATTTTTTTGTTTTTTAAATTAATTCTTGTTAGACAATTCTGTCAGGTCTTTTTGTCGCCCAGCCCCTTTTTTTAAAGGATGAAAAAATCTTTTAGAATTGTGAACTAATGGAATAAATGTTACTTTTTCTAGTACAAGCATCTGATTTTATGTAACATTTAATAATTTGCATGGTTATGGTTAATATTAAAAAGTAAAAATCAAGGGCTTGGCAGCCGTTAGCGTAATCCACGGCCCTTTTCAAAACTACGTTGGCTGACGGCAATTTATCAGCTACCAAATAAACAAAAATTCGTTAATCATAAATGGCGACTGTCTAAAATTGCACCGTGGTCGTACCTATCTTTTAAGAGGCGAAGCTTTTCTATAATTAGGATATGTCCGTCCGTACGTCCGAAACGGTTAGCTCTTTTCGTTAATTTGAACCTGTTAGAATTGTCCTAATAGTTTCATACTTTTCATAGTGATTACTTTAAAACCTAGGTACGATTTTAGAAGCGTAGCAACTCTAATCGTTACAAGAAAGAGATTTTTTAGACTTACAAATTGATGTTTAGCTTTTTAAGTTCTGAAACTCTACAAGTGTTAATGTTCGTTTGTTTTACAAATTCACAGCTTCGCTTTTAAGGATCTTCGTAGCAGTAAAACCCATTTTAACGTTTTTATTAAAGATGCGGTGTTAAGCCGTGATTCGAACCTATCACCTCTCCGACGATGCGCTACGTTTTGAGTGACGTTTGCGGGTTTTAACTAAACATTTTAGGATGATTACTTTATTTATCTAAATCACAGATGAAATATTAATATTTTCTACAATAGCAATAATAATAATAATAATAATAGAAACAAAATAACAAATAAAAACAATAATATAATTGCAAAAAACAAGGAAGAAAATAAGTTTGATTTTCATAATAGCGCAAAATATGATTGCAAATAATGACTAAACAAGGACGACAACATCCATAAGTAGCGAAGCACAAAACTATTATGAAATAGACAAAAGGACAACGTGAGCTTTAGCGCAGATGATCTGTAATCATAACAAAAAGAGAGAGAGAGAGAGGGAGAAAATGCAAAAATTTAAATAACGAAATCTTTAAAAAATGTTTAAGTCTTTGAAAGTTGTACAAAGAGAAGCAGCTAAAAAGCTGTTTAAAGTAGCCAGACTATCATAGATTTTTAATACCTAGTTATGGTGCATAATGAAGGGATTGTTGACAAGAAGTTTCAGCCGTTTATCATTTGTAGGAGCAGAGAAAATCTGTTGTAAAAAGTAGAAGCGAGTAAAAAGCAGTCCAACCGCTATGGATGTTTAATACTTAATTGTGCTCCATATTGATGAGAATGTTGCCAAGAAGTTTTAGCCTTCTATCATGTACAGGAGCCGAGATAATCAGGTTTAAAAAATAAAGGCAGCTAAAAAGCTGCTTAAAAGAAGTCCGACCGCTACTGACGTTTTATAGTTAATTAAGCTCCTTATTGATGGGAATGTTGATAGACGGACATTTAAAATTATAGAGTAGCTTCGCTACTAAAAAGTTAAAGTACAAAATGTAAGTAAAGTTGCGTAACTTCTCTTTCATTAACTTTTACGTGCTGGGAGAGCTCCCAGGAATCTGAAGGGATAAGACAATGAATGAAAAATTTATGTAAATCCCCAATGATGATAATTTACCCATTTTGTAGATTACAATTAGTGGTTGAAACGTTTAGACACTCAAA
This sequence comes from Acartia tonsa, assembly GCF_053477335.1. Taxonomy (NCBI): domain Eukaryota; kingdom Metazoa; phylum Arthropoda; class Copepoda; order Calanoida; family Acartiidae; genus Acartia; species Acartia tonsa. The sequence continues at coordinate 42,358,937 of NC_137264.1, read as the reverse complement.
TTAATGAACTAACCAATCAAAATTCAATTAAAGTCTCCAAAGTTTATAATCCAACGGATAAGAAACGTTTTTATAAAACTTTTGGAACTTGTGTAGTAAACAGCCCAAAGTCCCCTCCCTCCCTGGAGAGCTCCGCATGGGTAGTACTTCGTAAGGATATGGTTAGATCACCCCCCCCCCCCCCCCCGTAAATAGATACATGTTATTTTAAGTTCGGTGGTTCATTAATAGATTTGAGTGAAACTACCAGAAAAACTGATAAAATAAGAACCATCGATCAAACAGTATGAGTGTATACACTAAAACGTGTGATGATGTATTTAACAACTTCATTTTCGTTGATTATTTCAAAAGTTTAATTTAATTCACAAGCTATTTGTTCTAAGTTTGTATTAATTGAATACATTTCAATTGATCAAACTTGAAAGGTTTCAATACCTAGTAAATAAAAGATACACAAATAAAATTAAGAGCGCAGTAAGTTCTTCCGAATTTAAAAAAAAACATGAATTATAAAAAAAAATATATAGAATAATATAATCGCAGCAATCATGAATCAAAGAGTTTACGTTTTAGCAACTTTTTTGCGGTAATCGATAAAAAGAAAGAAAAATGATTGTAATCTTGATTTTGTCAAGAAATTAAATATTTTACAAAAAGAAAATTGGTGGTGTCACACAAACGCTTTACTTAGGTCTAAAACGCATTAATTATAATTTTATGTTTGGTTTGACTGTACATAGTATTAAACTGTTCAGCTCTCTTAATAAATTTTCGGATAGTCCCTTTCGTGGCAACGCCTCTTAAGGGGCCTTGCGTCGTATTTTCAAAGTAGCTTTTGTTGGTTATTTTAGGTTAGTTTAGGTGATTGCCCCGCATGGTTAGGCAATTGGCCCCGCAGGGGCAAGAAATGGGGGAAAAGCTACTGTGAAAATACGAAGAAACACCCCTAAAGAGACGTTGCCACGAAAGGGACTATACCCAAATTTTCTAATCATGAAATATTTAAAGCAAACAACAATACCTAGTACTAATTTCAATGAATCTAACTACGCATTTTTTTTGTAAAGAAGGTGTATCAACTATTTTTTTTATAGCTAGCCGGTTCTTTTAGTAAGTAGTAGATGTAAAATTTTTCATAGAATTCAGATATGCAATCGGTTTTTTTGTAGACCTCTTATTTTTTAAGTAATTTAAGTTTTAAAAAAAAAAAATTAAGTCGATTTTAAGGTACTAAAATGCAACAAAAAAAAGAAAGAAAATGGTCATTATGAACAAAAATAGTAAGATCTTTAATTTGACACCTTACTTTTTCAATTCTGTCAGGTAATTATTGAAAAAATCGATTTTTTTAAACCCACGAGAATAAAAACTTTGAACTTAATTTTATTATTTCACAAATAAAAAAATATGGGTTCATATATACCATTAGAATCAGAAAAATATTACGAATCCATTGTAAGCAAAATTGAAAAAAAAAGTTTACAATATAGTATATAAACTACAATAAAAGGAATTATATGAAAATATCATATTATGTTGTACAGGCAACGTCTTAATTCTTCAATTGAGTATAAAAATGGGAAGGGGGTAAAGAGGGGGTAAAGAGGGGGTAAAAAAGGAGAGACAATAGTGTTGTCTGAACAAAAAAAATAATTGGCCATTTCTGTAATTTTTTAATTTTTTAATTTTTTTCAATTTTGCTTACAATGGATTCGTAATATTTTTCTGATTCTAATGGTATATATGAACCCATGTTTTTTATATCTGTTTGAGAAAATATTTAGGTCTAAAGTTTTTATTATACCGAGGTTAAAAAAATAGATTTTTTCAATAATTACTCAACAAAATTTTAAAAGTAAGGTGTCAAATTAAAGATCTTACTATTTTTGTTCTTACTGACCATTTTCTTCTTTTATTTTGTTGCGTTTTAGTACCTTAAAACCGACTTAATTATTTTTTTTAAAAACTTAAATTACTTAAAAAATAAGAGGTCTACAAAAAAACCGATTGCATATTTGAATTCTATGAAAAATTTTACATCTACTACTTACTAAAAGAACCGGCTAGCTATAAAAAAAAAAGTTGATACAACTTCTTTAAAACTCTTTTGTCTTGCTTGCTAATTAAAAGTGAAATGCGAAAAAAGTGTTTTCATAATATAAAAGAGATCAAACAAAAGAATCATTAAAAGAAATTTTTCAAAACAAAAGCAAAAAAAAATAGAAAAAATCTTAAAAATATTTAAATTTTTGGATCATGGAAAGAAAACGCTGTAGCGGTTTTTGTCATATTTTCACAGTAGTTTTTGGTAGGTTATTTTAGGTTGGGTTAGGCAAATTTTAATCATTGTCCCGCAGGGTTAGAACCTCCGCTACTTCATTTTCTCTCCATCATCTAAATTTTTTAATTTCAAATATCTAAGTAGGTATACTATACAGACAAAGATTTAAATAAAATTCGTCTTAATGTTGATGTTATTAACAGGTAATGATAGGTAGGTATTTTGATTTTTTAAAATAATTTCTGTACTGTATGATACACAAATCTTGTATGGTTATTGTAGAGTTGGCAATCAGAATTCGGAATCCGTCCAATTTTTGGACAATTTTGGAATACAGAATCCGAATCCGGAATCCGTTGTTTTAATAGCGGATTCGGATTCTTAATTGTTAGGCCAAAATTAGCGTCTTTAGTTTTTTTGGTCCGAATATTTCACAGTAGCCTTTCATTCTTATTTTGGATTAGGTTAAGTTGAGTAAGGGTTAGAAAATTGCCGCTGTAGGGTCTAGAAATAGGAGAAAAGCTACTGTGAAAATATAAAAAAAAAACGCAGCTTTAGATTCTTCCCGGTACCCGGTAAAACTTAATCCCTTAAATTATTTTAAAAAGGCCTTTTAAAATATTGCTAGAATCCGGAGTCAAAAAAAAAAGAATCCGGAATCCACGGATTAATCCGGTTTTTTGCGGATTTTTGTAAGAATCCAAATCCGGTCTAAAAATTGGACGGACTGTTAACCCTAGGTTGTTGTGTTTCCTAGGTTTTAAAAAATGGATTCAAAATATGTAGAACAATTGAATTGATTGCATTGCATTGTTGGAAAAGGATTGCAATAGTTAATTTTATTGCATCGTTTTAAAGACAGCTTTCCGCGGATAGCCCGGGCTAACAAAATTTTATTCGTAGAAATATAGTCCAGAATTTGTTAGGTATAATCTAGCGGATATTAATCGGTTTTGATGTCAGGCTGGGAAAAAATTAACACTATTCTTATGACTTTCAACCTGAATAATAAAAGAAAAATACTGATAAAGGGGGAGGAAGGTTGTTCTAAAATTCCGTAAAAGTATGAGTTTTAAGGCTTAAAAACAGTAGTAGAAAATATTCACTATATATGTGTGTTCCTTATTGAAAAGAACTAGACAAAAAAAAATTTAAATTAACAAAGTTTTTTTCGTTCTACTACTGTTTTTAAGCCTTAAAACTCACACCTTTACGGAATTTTAGCATAACCTACCTCCCCCTTTGGTGGCTGGTGCACTGTGACGGTCAGTTTTGTCCTTGTATGTGATGATAGTTCCAATCTTTTCTTTTCTTCCTCAGGTGATGCAGAATCCAGTCAAAGCCTAAAACATACACAATCAGGGGTCTAAAGGGATAGGACAATGACCGATAAATAAATGTACATCGTTAACGATGATACACAAATAAACACATCCACTGTAAATTTGCTTGATGTGTAAATGGCAGTCCCCCAACCCTTTCTGTAGATAAAATTCAGTGGTTGAAACGTTTGAAATCTCAAGTTAATGAACCAACCAATCAAAATTCACTAGGTCCCCAAAGTTGTTAAGCCAATGAATGAGAAAGTCATTAAAAAACTTTGGGGACTAGTGTAATAAACAGCTCAGTGTCCTCTCTCTCCCTCTGATGTTCATAAGTAGAACAGTAATAACTAACTACCAATTTCTTATCAGATGTAAATTAAAATATTAAGGTTTCAAAGTATTACCATTATTATTAGCATAGCCTAAAAGCGAGGACACTTTTTGAAACTAAAAATAAACGTCAAAGGAACTCAACTAAATAAAGAGTTACAGCTCTGAGATTTGGCATGGTTGTTGCTATAAAGAGGAGCAATATGGAACTGTGAAGAAACGGCGGCGGAACCGCCGCTCTCGCCGAAAACCACCGTTTCTTAAATTTGCAATTGACAATTTTTCTTTAATATTGACATGTTTGAAATAAAAAGTGTCTAGTGAAAATATAAGAGAAAGGGGGGGGGGGGAATGTGGTGACTCGTGCCACGACATACCAGCAATTTTATTTTGGGTGCTACTCCCTTAGTTTTAGAGATAATTGGATGAAATCTTTTGGGCTGGGTCAGTAATTACCCCAACTATTGGTATCTTTCAAAAAAAATTTTTTTGCATTTCTCGCCGAATTAGGCAATTTGGAATCATTTGAGACCATGTTATTTTTTTTCAAATTCTCGTATATCAAGGTATATCTTAAATACAGTACTTCTCCTGTGATTTTGAAGATATTGAAACAAAATCTTTTTAGGTTGGTAAGTAAAAAATATTTGAATTAAGAAAACGGCGGCGGGACCGCCGCTCCCGCCGTCCGCCGCCGTTTTCCGCCGCCAACAAAAAAATTTTATTTGCATTTCTCGCCGAATTAGGCAATTTGGAGTCATTTGAGACCGTTATTTTTTTCAAAAAGGGGGGGGGGGAAATGTGGTGACTCGTCACACGACATACCAGCAATTTTATTTTGGGTGCTACTCCCTTAGTTTTAGAGATAATTGGATGAAATCTTTTGGGCTGGGTCACTAATTACCCCAACTATTGGTATCTTTAAAAAAACGGCGGCGAGACCACCGCTACCGCCGCCCGCCGCCGTTTTCCGCCGCCACCAAAAAAAAATTTTTTATTGCATTTCTCGCCGAATTAGGCAATTTGGAATCATTTGAGACCATGTTTTTTTTTTCAAAAATTTTTCCCCTTACAAGCAACCCTGCGGGGGGAAAAATTTTTGAAAAAAATAACATGGTCTCAAATGATTCCAAATTGCCTAATTCGGCGAGAAATGCAAAAAAAAATTTTTTGTTGGCGGCGGAAAACGGCGGCGGACGGCGGGAGCGGCGGTCCCGCCGCCGTTTTCTTAATTCAAATATTTTTTACTTACCAACCTAAAAAGATTTTGTTTCAATATCTTCAAAATCACTGGAGAAATACTGTATTTTGGCAGAAATGCCAAAAAAAAATTTTTTTGGTGGCGGCGGAAAACGGCGGCAGGCGGCGGGAGCGGCGGTCCTGCCGCCGTTTTTTTTGAAAGATACCAACAGTTGGGGTAATTACTGACCCAGCCCAAAAGATTTCATCCAATTATCTCTAAAACTAAGGGAGTAGCACCCAAAATAAAATTGCTGGTATGTCGTGGCACGAGTCACCACATTTCCCCCCCCCCCTTTTATAGAAAAAAAGTTTATCTCAGATGATTGAAAATTGTCCAATTTAGCGAGAAAAGGCCAAAAAAAATTTTTGCGGGAAATCGCGGTTATCGGCGGGAGAGACGGTTCCGCCGCCGTTTCTTCACAGTTCCATATTGCACCTCTTTAAAAAGAAACTGTCATGCCAAATCTTAGAGCTGTAACTTTTTATTTAGTTGAGTTCCTGTGACTTTTAGTTTTGGTTTCAAGAAGTGTCACTTCCGCCTCCCCCCTTTAAAGAAATATCAAGAGGACAGCACAATAAGATTACAAAATAACTTTTCGAGTGAAAAAAAGGCTTTGAAAGTTTTACCAAAAAGTTTAAAATACTGCTTTAAGTAGCTTGGATGGATAAAGGGTTGTAGATTAATCTCAAGCTCACGAACCCTTCATTGTTAAGACATACCTATTCGAGAAATATCTATACAAGTTGTTGGTTGACAGACAAATATTCTAAAAATCATGAAAAAAGTTTGCCTAACCTTTTTCAGCCCCTCTCATGTTCTCAACCTCTACCTGCCAGACTCCCCAGGCACTAAAAATAAATAATGATTAATATGTAAGTGGTGCTCTCTCTCAAAGTGACTATCCAGCAATGGTGAACTTCCATGTGGGGCTACCCAGTACCAAATATAAGGGGGGGAGGGGTAATGCAACCATCTCGTAATCAGTGAGCAAATGGCACTTAGAATTTAAATTTCGATCTGAAATTTTGGCATGAGTAATCCTTGGTAGGTCTATTTTCCCTAAATCGAACAAAAAGTTGAAAAAGTAAGTTTTTTTTGACTATTTTTATAGTAAATCTGCCAAAAATTATGTAGGAATCAACTTTTTGAAACATATTTTTGCTTTAAATAATGTGAAATGATACAAAAAAAACTTTTTGATTTCTAGAAACAGCAACTAGCGGCTAGAACCGTTTGAAAACGTTTTGGAGCAGCAAAGAGTAATATGTGAAGATGGTTTCGTGATGATTTGCCTTGAAAATAGTTTTTAAAAATGGCTAAACGGCCATTTGCTCACTGATTACGAGATGATTGCAGTAACCCCCCCCCCCCCTTTAATTATACTAAAGTAATAAACAAACAAACGGAAAGCTACCCCTTCCCCCCTTCCTCGCCGTTTGTTTCAATTTGTTTCAAAGTAAGGTAGAAAGAATGGCTGGTGCCCCAAAAATAAATTAAAGTAAACGGTAAGGCGTATGAAAATAATTTGCGCCAAACCAAAATTAACACGCTTACCTTGCATATTCGTTGAGTTTGAGTCCCGTAATAATATCTTTGACAGGAATTCTCTCTTGCAAAATCTTATCCCTGTTTTAAAAAAGATTCAAAAATTCAATTATTTATTATTTAAAGGTTTCTACTTTAGGGGGCTATATCCAAATATCCTTAATGAGAGGATTTTTTTTGTAAAAAATGTAATCAGTTACTGGCATTCTTACTTTGTGCCAAAAATAAGCTTATAATTTTGCTTTTAGCTGGTGTAATTTAACATTTAAATTTCTACTTTGTATGTATGTACATGATTAATAGGTACCTCTTGAGCCAATTTATAACAGTATAAGAACTTAGCAGTTTCCAAGGCACTAACATCTCCCATTATGGCAGACAAACACCCTTTGATTGTACAACCTTTGTCTGGAAGTCCTCACAGTGCATGGTAATGAGCTGCCCCTGTTTAGGGACATAACAGCATAAGGTACAACAATTATCTCTATAGTTATGACGCAGTTTGGCCCGAGATTCGAACCAACCATCTGCCAAACGACGAACAGATGCACTAAGTGTTGTTGTAATAAAGTTTTGTTTATAAATACCTATTTCTACTCAGTGTGTGATCTTGATGTGTTTGTTCTTGTGTACATGCCAGCACAACCAGTGGTAGAGAGATCTTAAACGTCTCTAGTCCCTGAAATAATAAAAAAATACTAGTAACAGGATATTTACCCAGAACCACTTCATTATGCAATCTACATTTTCCTGGATATTTTGTCTACGGTAGTCCATAAGTGTACAGCTTTACAGTACATTGTTTCTAATTGTTAAAGCAACACGTATTATAAAAGAAAAAGATTCTTTTTAAAGTAAAATGCTTATATTTCAATCAAAATCTATATTTTTGTATTTTTTACCGATCCACTTCATTATGCAAATCAAAAGAAAATCAATTCGAAAACGTTTGTTTTGTCCTTTTCTCCACTTTTAAAAATTAATTCTGATAAAATAACATTTTTTTAAGAAATTTATGCATTAATTATAATGAAAAACAGTTTAAGGTAGATTTTAATGATTTTTCTAAATAAGAAATAATTGAAAAAAATAAATTCTATCCCTATCACTTTAGAAAACAGCTGCCGACCCCCAATCTTATGGATGAAGCTAAATACATGTTAAAAATAAAAATTAGCCTGAAAAGTATACAAAAATGATTTTTGATGTGTTAAAAAATCCATTTTAAAATCTTGATTTTGAGGATGATGGCCTTTGAGATGCTCTTACTGGTGGTGATGGTGAGCTAAATGTTATCAAAGTGCACGCCCTTGAAGAAAACTTATATATTGAACTATGGTCCAATTTTTGTAGTCATAGCAGCCTCCAGCCAAGCAATATTAAAAAAGAAAAAAATTGCAATTTTAATTACTAAAATTCATAAAGTAAATAATGTAGTTTTTAGATAATGGTTATATTTCATGTCGAGAGGCTCCACTGGAGGCTGCTATGACTACAAAAAATGGTACATAGGTTAATAGACAAGTTGTTGTAATGGCCATGTACTTAGATAACATTTAGCTCACCTTCACCACCAGTAAGAGCATCTTAAAGGCCATCATCCTCAAAATCAAGATTTTAAAATGGATTTTTTTAACACATCAAAAAACATTTTTGTATACTTTTCAGGGTGATTTTTTTCTTTAACATGTATTTAGCTTCATCCATAAGACTGGGGGTCAGCAGCTGTCCTCTAAAGTGATAGGGATAGAATTTCTTTTTTCAATTATTTCTTATTTAGAAAAATCATTAAAATCTACCTTAAACTGTTTTTCATTATAATTAATGCATAAATCCCCTAAAAGATTGTTATTTTATCAGAATCATTTTTTAAGAGTGGAGAAAAGTGCAAAACAAACGTTTTCCCATTGATTTTCTATTGATTTGCATAATGAAGTGGATCGGTAAAAAATACAAAAATATAGATTTTGATTGAAATATAAGCATTTTACTTTAAAAAGAATCTTTTTCTTTTATCATACGTGTTGCTTTAACAAATAGAAACAATGTACTGTAAAGCTGTACACTTATGGACTACCGTAGACAAAATATCCAGGAAAATGTAGATTGCATAATGAAGTGGTTCTGGGTTTATATGTGTGTCTGTCTGTGGGTCAATGTGTGGGTTGTGAAGGATCTCGTTAACCACTCAACCGATATGGTTCTCCTTTGAGTAAATTCCGTTTGGAAGTGCATGAGGGTCTATCAATGAATATAGATTCGTAGAAAATACGGGGATATAATGACAGGGGAAAAATGGTCGTTAATTTAGGTTGCTATTTCCCTCATCAATTATTGGTCAATTCGTTTATCCAGCAGGAGGGGAGGGTATGGGTAAAGGGGGGATGTGGGAGATCACTATTATAGCTTGCTACAGTAATCACTTTATTACAATACATGGTAATTTGGTGTAATATCCAAGTAATAATAAATCCATTGGTCTATTCGGTGCTGCATTATTCATTAGGGGTCACATCCTACGGTTTTATTTCAACCCCATACATGGGATAACACTATAATCAAGACAACAATAATAAGAATTTGTTTTAATTGTTACCCGTAATAAGATATCCAGTTCCTTTCTCATTATAGCTAAACTCTCCATGTAATTTTCTTCCTGGAAATAGATTTCTATGATTTAGAATGTTAAAATAAAATCTCTCTAAAGTTATGAAATAAAGTCATTCATATAAAAAAACTAAAATTATTTTTCATTTCACTTTTAACCTATTGTGGAAGTACTTTAATTCTTGAAAACAAAAAAAAATATTTTGAGGGATTTAGAACTTTAGGTAGGTATTCATAGGACTAATGAAATATAACGTAAAACTTGCCCAGAACAAATACAAAGCTTCAATAAAAATTGTGAAATAATCATTTTTTGGATACCAAGCAAAAAATTATCACAAAAAAGACGTAAAACTTGTTATTATAGCATATTACTAAAGTGTGCGCCTTTAGCATCTAGGGACTCTGTATTCGAAGGGGCAGAAAAATCTTTTACAAATTTGCCATCCAATGACAAAATTAAGAAACCAATCCGTTCATCGGTTTGCGAGATCCTTTGCTACAAACAAAAAATGATTTAAGAAAAACTGAAACCTGTGATATGGTTGCATCTATAGCAAAGACTAGAGCATGTAGTGTGGGTAATAACTTGATTATTTCTGGTCTGAAATATTTGTAACATATTATATCTTAATGTTATTGTAACTGAAGAGTAGTATTACGAAACACAGTGTATTATTATAACTTTTATCTACTTAGATATCTTATGTCAAGCTTGAAATAGATAGGACAATTCTATCATGCCTAAATTATCGATGAGAGCTATATAACACGTTAGGACCGACCCTAATTATAGAAGAGCTTCGCTTTTAAAATTTAGATTTACCTTAAAGAAATGTTACCGCTCTGATCTTGAATGACAGTTATGTTATTTCTTGGATTTAACCGAGCTTCACCTTAAACATTGAAATTCAGAGAAAATTCAAATTATATAAGCGAAGAATTGTGAATTCATTTATATTTTAAACACTGGTGGCTTAAGCCCTAACCTCTAGTTATCTTTTTTAAAAAGCCAAATTATAAACATTATTTTTTCTGTTTTGGGAGGGGAATTATTGTTAACTATACATATTTTAAATGGGGAAGAGAGGGGGGGTGCGCTACCCCTCCCCTATGAAACAGATTCAACTAAGATTCGTTAAACTTTTGTTACGTAAAACGTTTATTTAAAGATTTGATGAAATTAGCTATGTAAAACTAGAAACAGCTAAGGTAACATTAAGTCATAAATTGTGTGTAAATGGCCATTTTTTGCCAGAATGTGTTTTCTTATGTATTTTGGACTTCAGAAAAGTGTTTGGTGCCTAGCATCTTTACGTAATATAAGAAGTATGAAAAAGATGACATGATATAACGTAAAATAATCCTGCAATTCGATTTCAAGTTATATTTGAAAGAAAAAAGATTGATATCTAAAGCAAATTAAAAAGCTTTAAATAGTGACAGTAACTTTTTCAAATTCATTTTAACTTATCTTTTAGTGCAATAAAATATATGAAGATTACAATTATATAATAATAGTTATTTCTTTCATCGTATTAAAAACCCCTTTCCGCGGATATAGAATGTACTATTATAAGATTAAAACCAGTTTTTTAGCCGAGGTGCCGGATGCACGGGCTAAAAAAAACTGGTTTTAATCTAATGATTGTACATTTTTATATTCGTAGAAAGCTGGATATAATACGATGCTAGACATAGTTTTTTCGTATGGATGAGAACCGGTTCCTGTCCACCGAATTCGAATGAATACGAGAAAATAATATAAATATAAGTGTCCAGTGTTTATTCTTATTAAATAATTACCTTTATTAAGTAACCGTTGGTTTTGTCTGTTTGTGTACAGACACATGAGATCAAAATTGTACATATGTTTGTAGTTTATCCGTACTCCACTTCCTACGCCTCCCTGCAAATATACTAAGGTGGATTCTTTAAAAAAATTAGGCTCGCTACTCGCTGATGAGGCAAAATTGTTATTGTAAAATAAATCCTCCAAAATCATATTAAAAATCTACAAAAATTAAACAAACTTTTATGTTAATAACCCTTTAATGATTTTATTTCATTTTTGTCCATTTTTTTTTCTTTTTTATTTTAAATCTAAAATACAAAAAATAGGTTTGATCAAACCTCTTGGGGCAAAGCCCCTAGAGGCTAGGGGCGAAGCCGCTAGTATCATCACAAAGTACAATGTTATATTGTTATAAAGCATTTCTATAATCAAGTTAAAAAAAGTAAGTATGTCCTTAAGCAGTAAGTATGTTGTCATTCTTGTTAGTATACACATGACTATAAAACCAAAAATTAAAATTCCTTATATCATAGCCATTTTTTACCTGAAGTCCTCGGATAAACTCTATGGCATCAAAAGTGCTGCTTCGCGCGTTCACAATTTTTTGGACTAGGTCGTGTGTTCTGAAGAAAATAAACAATTATTTTTTTAAAACCCTAACAAGCTCTAAGAGCAAAAAAACTGTAGATCAGTAAAAACATAGATAATCTTATGATATTTTCCATAAAATTGTAGAAAATCTTGTGATATTTCCAGTAAATGTAATATTACAACGATTATTAGTCTAATTCTTTCAAAAAATCGAACCGCTTCTTATCAATTGTCGTAAGGAGTGTGTGTCAGTGAGAGAATGCGTAGTGACTGTAGTTAACAATAATAATGTAAATTACCTATCAGATTCAATACCAGGACCAAATAGGACTAATCTGGCTGAACATTGTTCCTCTTGCGGTAGAGACACATAAAAAGCTAAAAATAAATTTATATGTAATTAAGCACCAGCACTGTCTAGGTAATTTATCAAAGGGGTAGTTGCACTAAATGTATTTAATTGTATTTAGTGTACTACATATTTTTTCTTGTTCATTGGTTTAAACTACATTTATAGAGCATAGGTATATTTGAAAGAGTTTCAACTTTCTACCTCGTAGTTTTAAAAATATCAAGACTTAAATATCATTTTCTTATGATTTATGCACCTTATATGTCTGTTTTATTTTCACAAAAACAGCATGTCAACTTTTTAGTAGTTCCTAATTGTTTAATATTTATTGTAATACAATATTACATAGGAATGTTAGACTTATTTTTAACTTATGCTTGCAATCATATTTCTGAAATTCACTTTATGCAACTATCCCTGCTAAAGTTCTATGTAAAGTGTAAAAAAAAATTTTAACACCAAAAAATAGGTGGCAACAAGAAAAGTACAAGATAAAGGAATTATTAGACAAAATTTTGTTGGTATTTATGAAAATTATTGTTGTTTTTTAATTTAAAATTATTTATAATAAAAATGTGTACCTAATAATCTAGGAATCATGTCTTTAACACTGTTTGTCTCAAGCATCGTTCGGAATGGGTCTTTTCTAAAAAAAAAACAGAAATATAGTTTTGTTAATATATCTTATACAAAAATAGCCGGGTGTTTGTAAAAGTTCAAGCAATTTGGCTAATTTTCCCAAACGGAGGCGTGCAAGAGATGGAAGGACTAGGTAAGTGTCTTAATTATGAATTTAAACAGGCAATGGCCTCTTAGGACTAAATCATTTAGAAAATGTTATACACATGAAAATTCGTAATTTTATATAAGTAGGTATAAAGTACCTTTTCTTTTTTGCACTTTTGTCTCTTGTCAATCTTCTAAATTCTGCGGAGTAAATTATAAAAAGTTCTCGATTTCCCTAAAACATAGATCGTGTTGACATTTTGTTCTGGACATAATTTGATTTAAATTACAATTAATTTCAATCTATTTCCCACAGCAAACCACTAGGTATCATTGCAGGATATTTATACTACACATGGGTAAGATTTATCAAAGTTCGTTTGTTTATTCTTTTCATTCTCCCTTTTAAGCCTTAAAAAGTTTACATTTGTAAAGGTTTTCAAGACTGAAAGCACTAAAACTTTATCTTAAGGAATTCTATATATTATTCTACGTTCTAAATAATGTAGAATATCAAAGGAACCTAAAAAATTAAAGGCTAAAACTTACTAATAAGTGGGGATCACACAGGATGCCATTAATGTTGAGTCTAGTGCTTTCTGGCCATGCGGTTTCCACTTCAGAACCATCCGCAACGTAAAGTATCTTCCACTCTTTACGGATCTAAAAAATTTTACAACTTGATTATTTTTTCTAAGAAAAGCTTTTAATATTTAGGGTGTGTCCATACGTCAAAGACTTTGATAAAATTATGCACGTAAAAATTGCGATTAAAAAGAGGATTTCTGTCACAAGTAAGAATAGTCTGGAAAGCAGCGTAGCAATCCTATCACAGTTACCACAAATACTGTACGTCCAAGTCCATCTATAAGAAGTTGGTTTAATTTTTTCTTCTATATATAATCTATATTCTATCATAATAAAGCCTTGGTTCTTGCCTGAAATGCCCAGAATTTTTCGTTGTGAGTAAGAAAATAAGCATATCTGCAATTGGCGCCAAACTGACAAATATCTAGAAATAAAATTATTGTTAACAGATACATACATTGAGAATTAATTAATGATATTGAGTTTGTTTGAATTAAATTTGCATTATGGACTTGTGTTTTAATCAAATCAATATTTAATCAGAAACTCTTCGAGCTTCCCAATTAAGATTTAAATAGGTACTCCAGTAGTTGTTATATATTCTATAGTTTTTATAATATTAAACAAATATAATTTTGTGCGAAACTAAATATTTACCCTGAAGAGATAAATAAGAAACGATGTGATGAAAAATTTCTTCTGGTAGGTCAAAGATTCCAGGTTTCAACTGATCCTCTTGTGTGGGAGGCCCAGGACCTGCCCCTGTTCCGTCAGAATCCTAAAGAAAAATTTAAAAACTTTATTTGTATTCCCCAGTTCTGTTATTTTTTCAAATTAGAATGTGATACATAGTTTTAGTATAAATCAATTTGGATTAAAACTGGTAATTTTCTCACCTTCCGTTTTTTAAAACTCCCCGCCATCTGTCTCCTAAACCGAGATTTCTTGTCAAACTTAATTTTGTTTGGTGGATTATCTGAAACAATAAAGATATAGGTTGTAATCATTATCAGGATTCCAAATAAAAAACATAAGAAATCTATAACAAAATATCACATAAAATTTGCATAAATCATTGATTCTGTTGATTTGGTTTTGCGGCGTTTTCCTTCGCACTGCCTCTAGGTTTCTGCCGTTCACTATTAGCCCTTGGGCGATTGTCTCGCCGTCTTCCATCACCACCTCTTTGGTTTCGCCTTTCCTTGTTGTTATTGTTACTGGGTAGTACGTCTGACTCTGTGGTGTCAATTTGATTAGTAGACAACAAAATATGCCGTGTTGGTATATGTCTTGTAGCAACCAATGAATCTAATCCTTCTTGATTGGGCTCCCAATATTCATGGATCTGTCGCACTCCGCTTTTGTAAATTTCGTACATTTTATTATTCCGCATTTCTCTCTTAACAGAGCTAGCCAATTCTGATACTTTTGACGTTGAAAAGCCAGAACCTGCAATTGCTAAACACTGATCAGATTTTAGAGATTGAATTGCAGGGCTGACAAGTTTTGCCACTTTGCTTTGATCGCTGAGTAGAATCCATCCATATTCTGGTGGTAGTGCTCGGATTGGAATATTAGCTGCGGTTAGTCCCTCTTCTTCCACTCTTCCTTTTTCATATCTGTCCATTTTTATTTTTATGATAAATACATCTGAAAGTAAAATGAAATTAGAAACAAATAGGTATATTTTTTAATAAAAGATATTTTACGTTTTTAAAAGCTCAAAATAAGTAGTTTTAAATTAAGAGTTTTTTTTAAAGATTAATGTGCTTTAAACCGTGGCTGATTATGCCATAATATTTATATACTAGCGGCTACGCCCCTAGAAGCCTTTAGGGGCACTCAAGTTAGGAGAGGGGAAAGTCGACCTCATCCCATATTAAATTTGAGTTTCAAAATAATAAAAAAATATTTTTTTTGGGGGAGGGGGGTTGAGACAACCTTCCAAAAAATTATATAGTTTAAAACCTTCCCAAGACCTATAAGAAGCTTCACTGTAAAGAAGAACAATATCGGTTCAGCGGTTAGCGAGATCCTTCGGGACAGACAAAAAACGCATACTGCGCGCTTAATATAATAGGATGATTCAAATATTTCATGGTATACAGAGTGAGTCAAATAAAACTGAGTTTTCCGATTTTCAGAAACAACCAGAAGGAGTACAGAAAAAATAATTTTATGTCCTTGTTCTCTGTACAAAGGCACATCAAACTTGTAAAAGGTGTTTTTCATTATCTCTAAAAATGCGGCCTCTATGATAGGTGTATGGTGTCAAAAAATGCCCTGTGTGAAAAATGTTGATCAAGAAAAATTAAAATAACTCATCTATTTTGTATAAAAAAATCTTAAAATTTCAATATTTATTTAGAAAAAGGTCAAAGAAAAGTACTTTAATGAGTTTTAAAGGTGAAATGCTTTTTGGCTCCTTACAAAAGCATTTTTAGAAAACTGCAATTTGTCATTTTTTCATATTTCTTGACTGTGATGCATGTGGTTTAAAAGAATCTTCTATAATAACGTAGCTTATAGTAAAAAGAAAAAAAAACCTTTTTATTTGACAAAAAAATCTCTTAAGATAAAAAAGTTATAAAGGTTTGAATTTTTAAGATAAAAATGCCTTTTGGAAGCCCTACCCTATTTAAATGAAGTTATTATGATGAATTATAACACACAAGTATAATTTTTCAAAAGGGGGCGGAGATTTTGGAGATTAAATCCGGTCATAGTCCAAATATAGAGGAAATTTGGGGGGAGGGGGGAGAAATTTAGGTAACAAGATGAAATATTTCCGGTCATGAGCTGGTTTTCGGTCATGGGGTGGTTAAATCTTAACAATAGATTTTCATTTACCTTAGTTTTAATTATACCTTAAAGCTATCAAGTCATTACAATGGTTCGTGCACAGTTTTCTCCTGAACAAAGGACTAAACTTATGCTTGACTATTCTAATTTAAGTGTGTTAAAAAAAAACTTTTGGCCAGAGCTTAACCAGCGGTATATGGAAGCATTTCCTATGTCTCGTCTGCCTACAAAGAACACAGTGAGAAATCTTATGAAAAAACAATTGTCAAAGTTTACAATGCACAATTGTAACAGTAAAGATTCTCCAGGCAACACTCATAGTGGCCGTACACGCACGGTTGTGACAGAGAGAAATAAGCACAGGGTTAAAAGGATTATGGATAGAGATTCTGCAAAGAATTTAGGCCGTATTGGACGAGACCAATCACCAATCAACTCAGGCCGACGAAATAAACTTGGTATTAGTCAGACCAGCTGGCGTAGAATATCTGCCGAGTTGAAATATCATCCGTACAAGGCTGTCAGGCGCCAGAGACTATTGGATACAGATCTTCCCAGGCGAATCAACTTTTGTAACTGGGTTTCTAGACAAAGAGTGCGTGAAATGAAGAATATCCTATTTTCGGACGAGGCCTGTTTTGATTTGAAAGGTCATGTTAACTCACAGAATGTGCGAATGTATGCTGAAGTAGGGAAGGGGCGACCAGAAAACCTTGCACATGAAAATTTTGTGTCGGAGAAGCTGCTTGTTTTTTGTGGAATCAAACCATCTGGCTTATTTGGTCTCAAATTTTACCGCAATGAGACAATGAATGCAGCTAAATATAAGTCACTTCTCCAATACCATGTGTTGCCTGAAGTCAGGGCAAATAATGGTGGCAACCTAGACAACCTTACCTGGACACAGGACGGGGCTCCATGCCACACAGAAAGAAGAAACATTGCTTATCTTCACCGCCAGTTTGATGGCCGACTGATAAGCAAGGGAGCTGAAAGAGAATGGCCACCAAGATCACCAGATTTAAATCCCTGTGACTTCTTTCTGTGGGGTTATTTAAAATCTCGGGTTTATTATCCTAAACCTAACAATCTGGATGAACTGCAGGCAGCTATTCAATGTGAGGTTAGGCAGATGGATCCTGACATGTGTCGTAGAGCAGTTTTAGATATCAGAAAACGTGCAGATCTATGCTTAAATAATGATGGAAAGTGCTTTGAAACATAGTCTTTGATTACAACAAAACGTTTGATTTATAATGTGATAATTTAATTTAAATAAATTGTATTTTTAAGATGTTAAATATTTACAATCTATTGAATAAAAATTTTAATGATCAAAAAATATGTTTGTTTATCTTTTTAGAATGGTAGACATTTTTTATTATAAATAAATCTACCTAAAAAGTACAAAATAATGGCCGAAAAAGTCATCACACACACTTTTTGAAATCTTTATGCTCTAAAAAGCGCGGTTGTTTTCAGAGATATTCAAAAACACCTTTTCTATGTTTAATGTATATTTTTATAGAGAACAAGAACCTATAATTGTTTTTTCCATATTCCTATTGGTTGTATCAGAAAATTGTAAAACTCAGTTTTTTCTGACTCACCCTGTATTTGTTTTACTTGGCATAAAAGTAAAAAAATTAATGACTGCTTCATTGCTAAAACTAAGAATTAGGTTAATTTAAATTAAATATGTTATCTCATGATAAAAAAAACAAATAATTTGGACTCTACATGCAAAACGCGTAATGATTTTCAAAGGTGACTAGTATATATTTATGGTATGAATTAAAAAATTAATAAACATACACGACAGCTAAAATTTCATAATATTACAAAGCACATTTTCATTTGAACAATATTTTTAGTGTTTAAAATTATCAATTCATATTATATGAACCTTTAATTATATAAACCCTTTTAAGTTAAAACCTTTCAATATAATATTCAAGATTTAATATATATGTTTACCAATGACCCGAACAAATCATTTTGTCAATCACATGACTTCCTTTTAATAACATATACCATTAAATATTTCTTTATTCAAACAATAAAATTTTCAACTCATTTGCGTCATTAATTATTAATAAGATAAATTCACTAAGTGAAAAAGTCTTTTAACTTCCCAGCTATTTATTGAAATATATTTCGGTGGACATTGCACCCTCATCAGTCTAAATGACATAAATCATATTAATTTAATTTACATATTAAAAGATAGGTAAAAATAAAGAAATTTGTAGAACTATAAAGGCAGAAATTGTTGCTAAAAAAAGAAAAAAGAAGAAAATAATATGATCAACCTTGAGTTTAGTTGGATGTTAAAAGTAAACTGGAAGAGATTTTTTTTAGCAAGAGACAATATCAGCAGGGGGGGGGGGTGTTTAAAATATATTGATATACATAAATTTTAATATTTAACATTTTTATATGAAAAAAACTATTTTCTTTTTTTATTAAATTATCATTCAAAATTAAAGCTTACTTTTATAGATGAAGTATTTAGAATTAGGTTATGCTGCATAGATACTGTAGAATAAAATTAGTATTTAGAAGTCAAGCTTTTATACATTTTAGGTTATTTTGAAAAAACTTTTTTATATATGGGAGTAAGCTATCATTTACTATATCTATTATAGTACTCCAAAGATTTTTAAAGAAGTAAATGTTTATACATAATTATGATAATAAAAATTTTTCTTATAAGTTTAGGTCTTGTAAAATAAAAAAATTTTCAATTGCTATTAGCTATCATTTACTATATCCATTATATTGACAAAAGATTTGTATTTAAGAGTTAAACTGTTTATATATTATTATTGATAATCAAAAAAAAAAAACATTTAAAAAAAAGTTATTGTGGAAAAGGTTCTTTAATATTGGAGTTAGTTATCATTTACTATATCTATTATATTTCCAAAAATATTTTTTTAAAAAAGAGATAACTCTAGGTATATACATAAATATGATAATAAAATTTAAGTAAAATTTTTTAGGTCTTGAAAAATAAAAAAAAAATTTTTTTATTTTGCTATTAGCTATTATTTACTATATCCGTTATATATTAATAACTTCCAAGTCACAAAAATTTACGTCAGAACAAACAACAAAATATTTCAATAATATGGCGAAATATGCAATAATTATTAGTTATTTCATTTGTAGGTAATAAATTTTTAACATTTCATATATTTTACGTAAAAATCATATGATTAAGTTCATTTGAAGCTGTATGTTTAGTTACTTTTTTATAAAAAAAAAAAATAATAAATATTTTGATGCGCAGACAATAACAAATAATGCCGCGTTCTTTTTTTATATTTGATACAAAGACGACATTCTAAAAATATTATTGGATAGGAGGCAAATTCTTCCTGCCAATTTTTCCCCAGTTAAGATATGGTACAGTTAGAGATCTTAATCTTCAAGAGATAAGACAGAGAATTATCCTTATAATAAAGTAACAGGATGTGTGTTTGTCTGTCTGTTTGTTTGTACCGAAGGATCTCGCTTAACGCTGAACCGAACGGGTTCTCCATAACAGGGAAGCTTTTCATAGGTCCCGGGAAGGTTTATAACTATTTTAAGGGAGGGGGTTTTGGGATTCAACTCCCCGCTCCTCAAGTGGTCCTAGAGACTTCTAGGGCCGTAGCCGCTAGTTAATTAATATATTATGACAAAAAATGACCTGTTTTAGGTAATAACTATTTGTTCAAAAATTTGAACCAACTAATGTATATTTTGTAAATTATCCAAAGTTTTAAATCATCGAATGAGATAACGAATTTAAAAACTTTGGATACCAAAAACATTTGTGTTCCAATGCCCCCTCTTTCCCTGTTAGTTTGAGTTCTTAAAGGGGAAAATATGTTCGGAGAAAATTTTGTAAAATTGTTATTGTCGGCTTTCAATTTTTGACAATTTAGCGCCAAAAAGTTAGTGTTTACTTTTTAGTTGGTTTTATCGAAATATATAAAGTTTATTTTATACTTTAGCTGCCTAATTAAGGAAGAATTTAGTTTTTTTTTACATAAAATACTTAAAATTAGTTAAATTCATTGTATTCTCATTATGTATATTTGTTTCAGAACCGCCGCAGAATGTCCGCCGTAGCCCAAGCCTCGCCCGTTACCGGAGCCACATCAGTTGGCAAGGACGAACATCACGAGAGAATCGTCTTGGAACCCTCTCCCCTTCAGACAAAAGAAATCGAGGAAGCCAAGGGTAATTTATTTTATATTTGGACATCATTATTTTGGGCGTTTCTACATCACCCCATCAAATATTGCGACACCCATTTCACAATTCCAATTGTGGACAATGTTGTACATTGTACATAATGTTACTTTAAGGAAAATAGATTTAAACATTTAAAGGATCGAATATGAGGTATATTTTTTTAAAATTACAGCCGGATTGTTTCCGAGATTTTAAGGGATGGGATATCTAAGGGGGGGGGGGGGGCGTTAATGCAACCATCTCGTACTCAATGTATAAATGGCACTTAGAATTTGAATTTAGATCTGAAATTTTGCATGAGTAATCCTTGGTTTTCCCTAAATCGAACAAAAAGTACAGGCTGGCCACAAACATACTATTTCCACTATTTTTGCATACTATGCAAACTATTCCCAAAAAATATGCTATTTCCACCATTGTCTAAAATTGCATACTATTTCCACTATTTCTTTGGATTTCAGATAAATCTTCAATTTTTAGGTAACTAAAACAAACTGATTTTTTTGATCATGAAAAGAAAGCCAAGTAGCAGGTTTCATCGCATTTTCACAGTATCTTTTCTCCTATTTCTAGTCCCTGCGGGGGGCTCTAACCCTGCGGGGCAATCATTAACACTTACCTAACATAAAATAACCTATCAAATGCTACTGTGAAAATACGGCAAAATCGCTACTTTGTTTTCAATTTTTTTAAAAGCGAAGCTTTTCTATAATTAGGGTCGGTCCGTCCGTCCGTACGTCCGTCCGTACGTCCGTCCGTCCGTACGTCCGTCCGAGATAGATAGCTTTTATTCGTTAATTTAGGCATGTTAGAATTGTCCTATCGATTTCAAACTTTGCATGATGATTCCTGTAGAAGTTGGGTACGATTTAGAAAGCGTAGCAACTCTATAATCATTACCAGAATGTCCGTACGTCCATTTTAAACATGTTGATTTTTCTACTTTTTTAACAACAAATTTACAAGTGTTTTAATTATCCGTTTGATCTGATTTTTGGTAAATTGATTCCTGGGACAACAAAGAACAATATTATAAGCGAAGCAACTCTATAATCAAGTCCAAAAATGTAAGTATGTCCATAAACATTATCCTGTTTTTAAGCAGTTTTTCAACAAATTTACCTACAATTTTGATTCGACATTTTTACATTTATGTTCCGATTTTTCAGTTCAGATACTATACAAGTGTTAATGTCCGTTTGTCCTACCCTTTCAGTGCTTCGCTTTTATGGATGTTGTCATCCTTGTTTATAAATGTTTCCAGAAGAAAGTAGTCTTACAGTTCAGATTGTTGTACCTTTATTGAAAGTTATTGGTATTTCTACATTCAATGTAAAGATTTTTTTTGAAAGATACCAAAACTTGGGATAATTAGTGACACAACCAAAAAGATTTCACCCAATTATCTCTAAAACTAAGGGAGTAGCACCCAAAATAAAATTGCTGGTATGTCGTGTCACGTGTGACGAGTCACCACATTTCTCCCCCCCCCCCCCCCCCTTTTGCAATTGATTTATCAATTACATAACACTTGTTGCTTCGCCCCTCGCCTCAGGAAAATAGCTTAAAACCAACCAAGTTTTTTATGAGCTTAGCTGAAAAGTATAACCGATTAGGACCAACATACTTTTGGCTTTGGAAAAACAAACTTACCTACTACTTATATTATAGGATAAAAATTAAACTAAAAATAATCGTTCATAAAATTGTGGCTAATCTTCCTTTGAATCATAATTAAATCATACTGACAATAATTATAAAGTATCTAACGGTTTCGGACATCATATAATGCAGTTTGAAAACAATAGGACAACTTTAACATACCTAAATTATCGTCAAGAGCTATCCGTTACGTACGGACGGACATATATGAGAACCTATTTACAGAAAAGCAGCACTTAAAAAAACTCCCAGCTGTAGTAAAGGTAAACAATATACTGACACTGAACATAACCTGTCGCGACAATATATTGACGTAAAAAGTATAAATTGAACATACACAACTTGAAATAGCGCAGCTACTGTCTATATGAAAAATGTTAAAAATGCTACGTACTTTCTAATCATAGATAGGCTGGTTTTAAGAATTTAGAATCAATCGTATACTATTGGAATGTGTCGATCTACTTTAAATAAATATGCCATATCTAGTATATCAGTTTTATTTCAGTATTTAGTGTTATCGCTGCGCTGCATACTTTTGGACCGGATTGTCCTATATATGAACAACAAGGATGACAACATCCATAAGTAGCGAAGCACAAACAAATAAATAAGAATTTAGATATTAGTTGTTTAAAGCATGTATATTAGGAAAAAATCACGAAACCTTTTCAACATTTGTTTTTAATTTCTTAATATTTATATTTCAGTACTATGACTAACAGACTGACGGTCAAAGTAAATTACACACTGGATGCTTAAACCAACGGGAAATTTAATTTTGATATATTTAACTACAAAAATTTTTAAAAACGGACCATAAACACCAAAGATAGGAGGAAAAATGTGAAAAATATAAAAATAGCCAAAAACCTGCAAAAAGGCAGTCTGACCGCTATTGATGTTTTCTTGAAACGACAGGAAATTTAATTTTGATATATATAACTGAAAAACTTCGGAAATCGGGCCATAAACACCAAAGGTATGGAGAAAAATGTGAAAAATACAAAAATAGCCTAAAACCTGCTTAAAGGCAGTCTGACCGTCATAATTGTTTTCTTGAAACGACAGGACATTTAATTTTGATACTATAACTGAAAAATTTTTGGAAATCGGACCATAAACACCAAAGATATGGAGAAAAATGTGAAAAATACAAAAACAGCCTAAAACCTGCTAAAAAGCGGTCCTACCACCATTGATGTTTTATAGTTAATTGTGCTCCTTAATAATGGGAATGTTGTCTAAAAATTTCAGCCTTTTATCTTTTATAGGAGCCGAGAAAATCACGTTTCCTCCAACATGACATACGGACAGACGGACATTTCAAATTACTGATAGCTAACCAACATTTTAAGGCCCTATAGTGTTTTAAATGCTTGCTATTTCATACTATTTTGTTTAAAATGCATACTATTTCATACTATTTGAAATATACTATTTGAAAAGTTGAGTACGAGACGCCAAGAAGGAAGGTGTTCTGTACACCTCTCCTGTCTTTGCGCAGTCTCGTACAAACTGGTTTATACCCTGTTGGATCACCGACACGCATTTTATAGGCGGACACCGTCGTGTTAGGTTATACAAATTATTTGTGTGTGTGTGTGTGATAATATTTATAGTAATCTCCTTATAAAGTTTTGTCGCTTAAGTTTTCTTCATAATTCAAACATTTCTTCTCGTCTTTATTTCTCTTTTACTGAATTTATTTTGTCCGCAGGTGGTTTTTGTACGGAATTTGTTTTGTATGGAGTTATGAAACAATTCCTTAACTTATACTTGTTTTTGATTGATCCAACATGTAAATAAGGTGTCATCGTGATTTTTATAAAATTAAATGTTTTTCATCTACCCCAAAATTTACATTTTTAATCCCCCCCCCCCTCCATATTTCAAGTTGAATAACCAGCTACAAAATGTACTTTTTATTCGATACCCACGTGTATGCGTCACCTTATACTAATGTTATTAGGTTTTTACTGGATTTTCTTACTCGAATGCTTAAAGTTTTGAATGATTTTTTAATAGTCTATGCTGGCTAACAGCTGTATTTAAATAATGAGTATTAGTGGATTACCACGTGCAATGCAAATAAATATCATGGACGGATTTTATTAAATATCGGTATAATTTTTTATTTATTTGCTAAGTTTTCATTAAATACTTTTTTTCTAAGTTACTTAATTTAAAACAATTATTATATTATTACTGGTATAAATTGAGACTACATATTTTCTTACTATTCAGTGGTGCTACAAATAATGCTAAAGTTAAAGTTTGCGAGGGTAAATTTGTGAAAGTCTGTGTTGTTTTAAACTCTTACATTAAAAGTTAACATATTTGTTATACTCTTGTGCTGTTAAGAATAATTATTACCTTATATCATGTCATTAATGTGTGTTATCTACAAGAGTGAGAAGGGGGGAGGTCATTTTCTAGTAAATTCCGTAAAAGTGTGTAAGGGTGTGTGTGTTATGGGGCCTAAAAATAGTAGTAGAACGATAAGGTGCTCCCTATTGTTCTATTCAATAGGGAATACAAATATATAGAGCACCTTGTCGTTCTACTGCTATTTTTGGGCCTTATAACACACACACCTTTGCGGAATTTACTAGAAAATGACCTCCCCCTTTCTTGATTATTTTTTATGGCTTGTACATAAAATTATTATACCTTCAGATGAGTTAGTTCTAAACAAAGAATACACATTATTTTATATAAATTAGGTTATGTTATTTTTGTTGTTAATTTGTAGCACTACGATTGTGTATGTGTGTGTGCGTGTTTTGGTGTTTTCTTTTCTTTAAATCTAAAAAGTTAGGTTTCGAACTTTAGATACATTGATTCGATTATAGTTATGGACCACCATTTGTTAAATAAAATGCACATCTTATTAGTATAAAAATGAAACTTTACCTATTTTGATATGTTCAGGAAACATCCTTAACTTACTTTAATTATAGGCCTTAAATTTAAATCTGTAATCTTATGTTTAACTACGAATTTTCTTTTTTATTAGCCTTTGTTTTAAATTGGTCTTTAATTCACTTTAGGAAGGGCATTCATACTTTTTAACGTAATCGTTTTAGTTTTATAAATGTAGGTATTTAAATTAGAACTCTATTTTTTACTTTGTACTGTCGGTAAAAAGAGAATTAATAATTATTGGTAATTGTTTTACAAATCACTGGTAAACTACAATTCAAGGTAGATCTGGAATGTAAAACAAAATGTCATTAATATTTGGTCACTTAGGCCTTTCATTCTCTTTCATTTTTGTTTCATTAGTCTCTTTAGACTATAAAATCGGCCAATAGGCCTAAAGAAAGGACTGATTTTTGGCAAATTTGATATTTAATGTGACTTGTAATTATTTAATGTTATGATATATTTTAAAAATGAATTGTAATTTTTGGACACTTTTAAGTCTTCAAATAAAGTTTGCTTTTCGGTATTTTTGTTACTATGGTTTGAAAACTTTAGAGTGTCCTTTATTATTATTTACAACTTTACCGAAATAATGCCAAGAAGATTGAGGATTCCTGAAATCAAGATTTGCTGGAAATAGTATTTAGAAGAAACCGTCGAGTGAATCATGTTCTTATTTGATATACCTATTAGATCTATTGCTATTATTACATTTTTCTATGCAATATTTGTTTATTCTTCTTGAGAATAGCTCTGTACTTTTTTGTTACACTTAATAATTTTCGACTTCTCCTTCCCATCCCCATTTACTTGTGTTACTTTATTTTATAATTAATTGATTAACCGTGTATTCTTATTTTATAAGATATCATTGTAATTATTGCTGTTATTGGATTATTTGTATGTTCTTTTCATTTTTTCAGGCATAGTTATACCAGTTATACCCTTATTATTACCTCGTTAAAACGTCATTCTTAAAAATATTGTTAAAATATATATTTTGTATGCATAAAACTTAAAAAACCCAATAAATAATTAAACCTTATTTCATACTATTTCATACTATTTTTTAAAAATTTGCATACTATTTTTAAAAATTTTACATACTATTGCATACTATTTACTTTTTTTTGCATACTATTTTATGCTATTTTGAAAAAAAATCTGTGGCCACCCTGAAAGTAGGAAAAGTAACGGCTGGCGTATCAGCCGTTTAGCCGGCCATTTTTTGGCTATTTTCAATGCAAATCCATCACGACATCTATCTCCACATAATACTCTTTACTGTTCCAATACGTTTTCAAGCGATTCTAGCCGGTAGTTGCTGGTACTAGAAATCTCAAAAAATGTTTTTGTATCATTTCACAAGATTTAAAGCAAAACTATGTTTCAAAAAGTTGATTTCTACGTAATTTTTGACAGATTTGCCTTAAAAATAGCCAAAAAAACGGATGAGCCGTTAGCCGTTACTTTTTCAACCTTTGTTCGATTTTGGGAAAAAAAGACCTACCAAGGATTACTCATGCAAAATTTCAGATCGAAATACGAATTACCCCCTCCCTTATTGTGCTCTGTTACAATACTTACATAATATTTTGTAGTTCAAATAGTTGGTATATTATTATTCCCTGAAAAGTTTAACCTTATTGGTGTCGTATTTACCCAGATTTTAAGGTATTAACAATTATTCTACTTTGTAACAAATCTTACTATTTTGTAGATCTGCTTGACGAAGCTCTGTGCAGTATTCCCGAGGAGGAGGAATGTGAGGACAAGGAAGAGTTCATGAAGGAGACCATGGAGGCTGTTGAAAGGGCTAAGAAACTCTTACCAAAGGTATTAAATACAACATTTCAGCTGTTTTATAAAGTGTTGCCTATATAGAATATTATAAGCGGATACGCCCCAAGGTGTAATAAACTGTGTTTGATCAGTTTATTAAATTTGCAGGAAATTAAGATGCTTTCTAATGAATTTTTTGTATACACACACACTGTTTTTTTTTAAAATATACAGACTGATTTTGTATTCTAGATAATCCACTCCATTCACTATTGCAATGCCTAGGTATATCAATTACCTTACCTAGAATGAATACTTGCACCTAAATTAACTTTGGGTAAAACCACTTAACTTCAAGAATTAAATATAAAAATACTATAGCTGTAAACCACCTCATGACCTATGTGAAGCTTCCCTTAAATGGAGAAATCAATAGGTTCAATAGGTAGCGAAATTATAAACAGACAAAACACCTTACTTCGACATTTAAAAGGATATATTACTATTTTAGGAATTCCCATTCACAGCACACATGAGTGAGGATGAATCTGTTCTAGACAAACAAGTTTTCAAAGATTATACTGGTAAATATTACTTACGTATTTTACGTGATTGTAAGTCGGGAAATGAAATGGCATTAAACGTTAATAATAAGTCATTAAATTTTTTTTGATTCTACTGTCATGATGGTAAAAATATATTTTTTCACTTTTCATAGTAGCTTCTTCCATGGCCCCTAGGGCTTTTAGTTTTGACCCAAGAGATTTAGATGACAGTCTCCCATATAGTTATTTTGATAATTAATTTTCTCAAATCAAGAGGAGCATGAATTATTTAACAAGAAATTTTTCTTATTTTTTTTTTTGGGGGGGGGGGAATTAGTTAGTGTCGGGATCAGCATGCATTCCCTGTAAAGAAGAATCCAATTGGGTCAGCAGTTATCAAGATCTTAAGGTTCATCCGGACACGTCTAGATATTTAATATGCTCTACTTATTTAAATTGTAGGTGATGTTTACTGGAATGAATGTGGCAGAGACTTTATTGTTGACCCCAACCAGCCCAAGGAGAACTTTAAGCCTGAGAATATGGCCAACCTTGTGTATCGCAGCCTTAAGCCTTTGAGGTATGTACTGTGTACTTAACAACGTAGCTTCTCCATAGGTACTTTGAAGTTGTTGTTCAATTTTCATACATCATAATGTCATACAAATGTAGCCATCCCTCTCAATACTCGTAGACTACACATACATTTTTAACTATTAAAACTATGCCCGAACATGTATTTAACAGTGTCCAAAGTTAAAAATGTTTTTTTTTCTCAAACTTTAGTTCTTATTGAATATAGTTCTTAGCATTTAGAGACTCTGCATTCGAAGTAGGCATTAAAATAGCTTAAACCCAACCTTCGAAGTATACTAAAAATAACTTCCTATCAAAACCATTATTTTTTAGAATTTTCGAGGGTGGAGAAAAGGCCATGACTGTACGCAGCATGTGTGAGGGTATTGCCAAGCTCAACTTTAAAACTGGCGGCTGCAACTTTTTAGAAAATGTGGATGTTCAGGTGAAAATTTGTTTTTAATATAGAATGACTATTATGCCATAATGCAAGCTAGTAATCTTAGGGATAAAGCAAAATTTACCCTTTCTTTAGATTAAAATTATTGGTTTAAAAGTTTAAATATTAGGTACTAGTTTAGAACTAATAAAATCAAAATCTTTAAGTACACATTTTTTTGACCAACAATCAACATAACGTGGTTATTAAACTTTTGGAACTTTGTAATTTACTGCCTTTTCTCTATTTCTTATGATAGCGCAGCTAAGACAAGCTAACAAAGGACAGTAAGGAGTTAAACAGTAAAAGTGATTTTTAAAATATCACAAAAAATATATAAAACTGATCTTTCTAATACCTTTTTATAGAAAGTTATATATTAATCTATAACCTGCTAGGATGTTTATGAAATCTAAATTAACTTAATTTATAAAATTTCAAAGTAGACCCCTTACCCCTCCCATTTTTTTTTGTAATAGTTGATATATTTTAGTTGCGCGAGATTGACGGGAAGGAAGTGATGACAATTGTATTTTTCTGTGGATTTCCTGACGACAATGAAGCTGAATAAAATATACCTATAGTTTATTTTCTTTGACTTGATCAGTATTTTTTTATTTTTTGATAGATTTTTATTTTTATACCTTAATATCTAACTAAATAGTACAAATATATTTATGCATTTAAAAAAATATATTATACTAAGAAATTTCAATCTTCATTCGATTTAAATATTTTGGTAGGGTAGCGAATCTACTCTATACGAAAAAGAAACCGTACAGGATTCTGGCAATAGAGTTACTCAAGAAACATACTGTCTGATTCCACCAATAGGAGAATACAAAAGGAACATACAAGATATCTCATTGGTTAAAATTATGTATACATTATATTAAGTAAGGGCATAATTTTTTTTATTTAGCTTGTATTATAAGTCTACTATAAATTGTCGCATATTTTAGGATTAGGCTTTTCCTGGGTAAAATTCTTCCCTCGCATAATTTGAAACGTATATTAAGTTAGTAATAAAATTCTTTTAACAAAGTTAGATAGCTTTCTTATACAAATTATATCGTCGAATAAATTCATCTAAAATTTCGTCGCCCGTATCTAGTACATAACAAAATGTAAACAAAAGGTATATCTGCAAAAATTCTTTCTAATTTTGATGAAAATTGGGTCAGTTGGACTATCTAGATGTATGATGTCTTTTATTTTGGCAAATATTCAAAGTAAAATATTTCTCCAAATAATAGAAATATAAGAATAGAAGCATATTCTGAACCCTTTTTTCGTCAAATATAAGAAGGAACATTTTTAGCAGACAAAAGTATTGTTTACTTTCGACTCAAGTTGAAGTGGATTCTTAAATGAGAGACTCGCTACTCGATAGTGAGGCAAAATTATTTTTGTGAAAAATCATCCAAAAGCACATTAAAAATCTACTAAAATTAAACAAAATCATATGTTAATAACCCTTTTAAAATTTTATTTAATTTTGTAAATTTTTTTATTCGATTTTGGAGGATTTTACACAAAAATAATGTTGCCTCACTATCGAGTAGCCAGCCTAACTTTTTTTTTAAAGAATCTACCTCTGTTCGAAGCTTTCAAAGGGGGGGGGGGGCGAAAATGACACTTTTTGAAACCAAAACTAAAAGTCAACAAAGGAACTCAGCTAAAAAAAGAGTTACAGGTCTGAGATTTTGCATGGCAGTTGCTTTATAATGGTAAAATATGGAACTGTGAAGAAACGGCGGCTTAACCGCCGTTTCCCGCCGAAATTTTTTTTGCCTTTTCTCGGCGGTTTTCGGCGGTTGCGACGCCGTTTCTTCACAGTTCCATATTGTACCCCTATAAAGCAACTGCCATGCAAAATGTCAGACCTGTAACTCTTTTTTAGTTGAGTTCCTTTGACTTTTAGTTTTGGTTTCAAAAAGTGTCACTTTCACCCCCCCCCCCTTTAAATGAAATTTTTGGGCAATTAATTTTGATTCCGCAAAGCTTTCTACTAAGAAACTATACTGTTTACAGCTGACTTTTATCTATGTATGAAATAAAAAAAAACACGCGTTCGTAACAAAATGTGTACAAAATTTCAACCAATGAAATTAAATGTATGTACCGATGTGATTCTCTTATTGGCTCAATCAGACATTACCTCTCTTTCTTAGTACCTTTATTCTCCAAATGTACTTCCCATATTTTCCCCCTTCATTTATACCCACTTTCCTTTTGGTAACATACCAGAATTACTTCGAATTTGTCCTGACAATCCTAATATTCAGGTTTTTCCAATTTATAAGTTATTTATCGCATCGTAATATAGACAGCTTTCTGCAGATATTAAAATGAACAATTAATGGATTTAAACCAATTTTGTTATCCGTTAGGGTCCAGTCTAATAAAACTGGTAGGATTATACTTGGATATTGTGCTAATTTGGAAGCCATTTATTAATCAGGGAATGGGGGTATCGTTTATTTTAGCCCGCTGCATGTTAAACTTTATTAGAGAACATGAAAATCTGATGCAAGATCCAAGTAGTGATAATCATATCCACTGGAAAAAAGAGCCGTTGGCGACTCCAAATTCATTTGGGGTGGTAATCACCCCTTAACCCCCACCCCCCTTGGACGTCCTAGGAGGCATCTCTATATTAAAATCCCAAAAATGAAAGCATGTCCCTTTTACTGTATCCTGTTTTTTCGCAACATTGCAACAAATATAAGTACAATTTAGTTTAGACTTTTGATTGTAAGGCTTCGCTTTTATGGATGTTTTTAACCTTGTTTAACAAAAAAATACATCGGAAGTCACGAACAATATAAACAGTAAAATGTTTTATTACATGTAATTGAAATAACAAAAGAAAATTAACAAATATTTGGTTTTATTAACAATTTATTTTAACAAAGTCACCAGGATAAGTTACTTGTATAGAGATAAGTTGGAAAATATTCGAATTTGTTATGTTTGTGCTGTTATAATATCAACATAAGATATTTAATGTCTTTAAGATTTAAGTGTTGGTCTTATTTTGTCGATGTAAATATCAAGAAATTTTTCCTGAAAGGGGTAGTTTCACGAAATGCATTTGAACTTAATTTAGTGAACCGCATATTTTTTGCTAGTTCATGGGTTTAACTATATTTATATGCCATTTAATAAGACGATTTTCAAGTCTTGATATTTTAAAAACTACGTGGTAGAAAATTAAAATTCTTTCAAATATATGCCATATAAATGTAGTTTAACCAATTAACCAGGAAAAAAATATGCGGTTCACTAAATTAAGTTAAAATGCCTTTCGTGAAACTACCCCTTTAAGCTAGTGCAGTCAACTTACAAGTCATTCATGTCAAAGTCAGTAGTCTTGGGAGATAAGACAATGACGATAAAGGAATAACGCTACATCCCTATTATTTATGAAAAAATACCCCCTTCAGGGGATTAATTAATTCGTGGAAAAGTTTGAAAACTGTTAGTTAAAGAATTTAAAAATTTCTCGTATTCATTCGAATCAGGTGAATAGGAACCGGTTTCATCCATACGAAAAAACTATGTCTAGCATCGTATTATATCCAGCTTTCTATGAATATAAAAATGTACAATCATAAAATTAAAACCAGTTTTTTTAGTCCCGAGGTGCAAGGGCTAAAAAACTGGTTTTAATCTTATAATTGTACATTCTATATCTGCGGAAATCTGTTTATAATACGATGCGAGAAATAACTATAATCCAACCAATGATACATAATTTTATAAAACTTTGGGTACCAGTAGAATCTATAATCCAATGTCCCCTCCCTCCCTGAGTCAATGTATTGTAAGGTATAAAAGCACAAATAGATCAAATTCGAATCACAATAAGTGGAATGTGTAAATTCATAGAAAAAATGCAAATTAATTTTTATGTAAATTTAGCTGTGTTAATTAATAAATATTTAAAACTAACACAACATGTAAATTTTTGTTTAAAAGTAAACATTTATAAAAATAAGGGAATAAAGAAAATGACTTAAATTTTTTTGAGTAAAATAAAATGTAGCTAATAGATGGAAAGAAATTATAATTTTAGCATTGAAAGGTTTAAATCAAATAATATTTGCTTGTTTTTTAACTCCTAAAATACATAAAGAAGATATTTAGCTAAAGAAGTTGTATCAACTTTTTTTTTTATAGCTAGCCGGTTCTTTTAGTAAGCAGTAGATGTAAAATTTTTCATAGAATTCAAATATGCAATCGGTTTTTTTGTAGACCTCTTATTTTTTAAGTAATTTAAGTTTTTAAAAAAATAATTAAGTCGGTTTTAAGGTACTAAAACGCAACAAAATAAAAGAAGAAAATGGTCAGTAAGAACAAAAATAGTAAGATCTTTAATTTGACACCTTACTTTTAAAATTCTGTTGAGTAATTATTGAAAAAATCTATTTTTTTAACCTCGGTATAATAAAAACTTTAGACCTAAATATTTTCTCAAACAGACATAAAAAACATGGGTTCATATATACCATTAGAATCAGAAAAATATTACGAATCCATTGTAAGCAAAATTGAAAAAAATTAAAAAATTACAGAAATGGCCAATTATTTTTTTTGTTCAGACAACACTATTGTCTTCCCTTTTTTACCCCCTCTTTACCCCCTTCCCATTTTTATACTCAATTGAAGAATTAAGACGTTGCCTGTACAACATAATATGATATTTTCATATAATTCCTTTTATTGTAGTTTATATACTATATTGTAAACTTTTTTTTCAATTTTGCTTACAATGGATTCGTAATATTTTTCTGATTCTAATGGTATATATGAACCCATATTTTTTTATTTGTGAAATAATAAAATTAAGTTCAAAGTTTTTATTCTCGTGGGTTTAAAAAAATCGATTTTTTCAATAATTACCTGACAGAATTGAAAAAGTAAGGTGTCAAATTAAAGATCTTACTATTTTTGTTCATAATGACCATTTTCTTTCTTTTTTTTGTTGCATTTTAGTACCTTAAAATCGACTTAATTTTTTTTTTTTTAAACTTAAATTACTTAAAAAATAAGAGGTCTACAAAAAAACCGATTGCATATCTGAATTCTATGAAAAATTTTACATCTACTACTTACTAAAAGAACCGGCTAGCTATAAAAAAAATAGTTGATACACCTTCTTTCAAACAAACATAATATGATCTAAATTTTTTTTTAAAAAAGCTAGGATCTAAAGTATCTAAGTAAATTTTGTAACATAGCATTGGTTCTATTCTATATTTGTAAAAGATCCAAAGAGCAGCCAGGATCAAGTGGTGTGTCTATGTGAAGGTCCCAACAGAAGGAGGAGAGAAGTAACATTTCCATATCCTGAAAAATAATAAATTAATTACTTCTTAAGTTAAATGATGCAAAAATCTTTTTTCCAGTATGGCTTTCAAACTGATTAATATCCGCCGAATTAGAACCAGTACTGAAAAATTATAAATAGCATCGTATTACATCGACAATTTTCCACGAATATTAAAATAAAAATAGTAAGATTATGCCAGTTTTGTTAGCACGGGTCATTAGAACGTCAATATTGTATCAACCATGGCCACTTTTCAATAAAGCCATTTAGTCGATTAACCCTTAAAATTGCATAACGATAGAATGTTAACAGTTTTGATAGGGATATTTTAGAAGGTTCCTCCGTTTTATGAAAATCCAAATCAATTGATTTTTAAATAAATTGATTCCTAGGACCATCTCTATAATCAACTCTTAAATGTAAGTATGTCTATTTTAATCATCATGTGTAATTTTGGGATACATTTATATGAAAGTTTTGTTCAAACTTCTAAGTAAGTTTGTCTGATATGTATAGAGCTTCGCTTTTATATATAGGTTATAATTCTTGTTTTTTTATATATTAACTAAATTTTGATGATAAAAGCATTACATTGCATTTAATATAATTTCTTTGTATATATTCTAAATGCATAAAAAAAGTATAATTTCAAGGATTAATGGATAAGTTAATGAAAATAAATTATATTTAATATTTAAAATCTATTATTTTTTGCATTTAATACAGGGATCTAAAGGGATAAGACATTGAACGATAAAGTGATGTACATTACCATTGATGATACACAAAATTACCCCTTCTGTAGCGTAAAATTAGTGGTTGAAACGTTTGAACACTCAACTTAATAAACCAACCAATCAAAATTCACTAAAGTCCCAAAAGTTTTTAAGCCAACGAATTAGAAAACGTTAATATACAACTTTGGGGACAAGAGTAATAAATAGTCTATTGTCCCTTCTCTTTCTGATTCAATAGCTAAGAAGGATTTATTTATTATTCAATAACTTATCCCCCAAATCCCTGGTTTGGTCCAAATGCATGCGGCCCGACTTTTTATAGAGCTGACGCTTTTTATGCCTATATGAAATATATGTATAAAAAGGTATCTATGTTAATACATAAATCTTATCATAAAACATGACAGAACACTTTTTGTTAACACAAAATACAAAAAAAAGGGGAGTTTATTTAAAACTACGTTTTGTGTAAAATTAGCTTCTTGACTAGGGATATAAAGTGATAAGACAATGGCCGATAAATTGATGTATATCTCCAATGATGATACACAAAATTACTCCTTTTGTAAACTGAAATTAGTTATTGAAACGTATAAACACTCAACTTAATAAATCAACCATTTAAAATTCACCTAAGTCCCCAAATTTATCATCCGACTAAGAAAAAGTTATAAAAAACTTTGGGGACTAGTGTAATAAACAGCCCATTGTCCCCTCTCTTTATATCTTACAAAGTTATAGTTTCTTTACAAGTGGTGTATTATTCTTCTAAAATTCAATAAAATCTGCTTCGTTATAGAAGCACCCTGTGAAAAAGAATATATGTATTTAGTTAAAAGGTGGGAACACCCTGTAAAAAATTGGTGCATTGAACGAGCTGGCTTTTTTGCTCAGCCTTTGTGTCAAACTTTATTTAGAAGGACTCAGTGACATGTAATCTGAAAATAAATTTATCTTCTTCCCCATGACAAAATTAAGGGGAGTGGTTACACCCCCCTACACCCTTAAGTCAAAATATTCTAATAGATTTAAGGGGTATAGTCCTTTTCACGACATCCCTCCATAAGGAGCGATTCTTCGTATTTTTAAAATGGCTTTTAATAGGTTATTTTAGGTTAGGTTAGGTTATATTGTGTTATGTGATTGCCCCACAGGGTTAGGTAATTGGCCCCGCAGGGTTAGAGCCCCCCGCAGGGGCTAGAAATAGGAGAAAAGCTACTGTGAAAAATACGAAGAATCGCTCCTTATGGAGGGATGTCGTGAAAAGGACTATACCCGATTTAAGATATGTAAAAAAAAATTATAGACACTTCCATATTATATGTTATAAAAAATTTTTTTTGATTAAAAAGTACATTTAGTAAAGTACATTTTAGCAAAAAAATCATTTATGAAGCATTGCTATTGAAAAGCTCGTATATCTTAAATCATTTATTTATGTAATAAACACCTGTCAACAAACAAAGACTCTCCGAGTAACAACCTAACGTACAAATTTAGATATTTGGAGTAGCTGCGCTACTTAAACTAGTCGTCTGAATAATGTTTCCCTATTGGACGTTAATTAGATGAAAACAAAAAGATGATTAAAATGTCATTAAAAAGACATAAACTTTTTGTTTCTCTATTAGAGTTAATCACTTTTCAATTTTAGGAAAAGTAAAAATGTGGAAAACAAATATAAATTTAAAACAAATTCATATCTATAATACAAAGTAAAAAAAATGTCCGTCTGTCTGTCTAAAGCTAAATATCTCGGTAACCGCTGAACCGATAGTGCTTTACTCTCCAGGAAAATAGTTACTGGCATTGTGGTGGTTTTAAGCTATTTTCGTGAAGGATGGGATGCCTTTCACTTTCTTGTAAAAAAAACTTTGGAGAATGATGTGGTCTAACTTCCGTTAATTTATCCTCTCATGGGGTGAAGCCACTAGAGGCTAGAGGCGAAGCTAGTAGTATATTTATAAGTAAACTTAATACAGATAAAATTATTTTTTGGGAGTTGGGGTAGAGTTTAACACGTCTCTATAATTATCCGAAACCTTCCTCGATTAACATGAAACTTCTCTGAAAATTAGAACCAATATAACATCTTTTATATTGGCAAATAAAGATTAACATTGTTTGTAAGATTAAATATAACAAATAATAATAAATTAAATCTGTAACAATCCTGCCTTTTTTTTCTGTTGTCCATTCATCTGTAGATCGATTAGTTTCTTGATGTTGTATTATTTTTATGTTTTTAAATAACAAACATATACAAGAGAAAAACTTCCTTTAAGTCTATGTCAGGCTAAGGCGACCCTAACTCCTAGGATACCCTAAAAAGTTTTGCAGGATTTGGTATCATAAATGATTTTTTTTGTAAAAATAATGCCAATCAGTAATAACCCTCAAAATTTGGCATTTAGTGATAAGTTTTTACATTTTATGTGTATAATTTCCAACAAAAAATGTTCTTTTAAAAAAGTAAGTCAACGGCCGTCCTTATTTCTTGCTTTCAACACACACACACACACACACATAGAAAATATCTGGCACAAATATTGATACAAAAAAACTTTTCTACACTTTTTACCCATCTCCAGCGCTTTTTTCCCTCCTCTAGCTGTCCAACTTTCCACACTAATACATTATGCTCCTCTCAAGTTCCACAGGTTTTTTTTGTCGCACAAAATTGGGTTAGATTCATGCATGGATTAATTTGTTTTGGCAGTGCTAATCAAATTTGTAAATTGGTTTTGTATTTGATTAGTATCTACTCTTATTCATTATTAAAATGAGAATATTGCTAAATAATTTTTAAAAACATTTATTTAACTTTTGCATGGTTAAATACATAAGGTAAAAGGATGATAATTATCTATCGTAACACAAAAGTAAGGTATCAAAAAGTCAACTGGGCCGTACTAATGCAAAATCCCTAATTTGTTTTTAAGAATAGTTATTGGTAAAAGTTTTTAGATTATATTTATTTCAATGTTTTATTCTTAATTTAATATACTAAAAAGAAACCTAACCCTTGCTTTTCAATTAAAATAATCCTATAATATAAAGTGGTAAGGTTTTTTATCTGAAGCTAAATCTCGGCATACGCTAATCCAAATTGGTCGTATTGTATGGGAAGATTGAGATTCAAAAATATCTTTTATCTTCCTCCCTTGGAGGCTGGGGGCGAAGCTAATAGTACTTATAATAATACATTTGGAAACATGATAAATAAGAATCTTTTTAGTGACAGAGTTCTACCAATTCACAGTAATCCAAACATGTAACTAACCCCAATTACTTTTTCTCAATCATGGTGCTAAAAAGTTAGCCGCGTTTTTTACCAGATATTTTCTTTTCCAACTTCTTATAGCGTCTTTGTTTTGGATTATATATATTTAGATGTGTGTGTGTGTGTGTGTGTGTGTGTGTGTGTAGAGTTGTGTGTGTGTGTGTGTGTGTATATGTGTAGGGTTGTGTGTGTGTGTGTGATGGTGTGTTTAGTTATAAAAGCCTCATGGTATTAAAAACAAGGACATTTTTATCTCAAAAATAACCGAGCAAAAAAATGGGTCATATATCATTGGCAAAGAGAATATATAAGCTAAATATCTAGAAAATGGCTGGTCTGATTATTATGTTGTGCCTTTCTGAGAACATTTATTAAAGACTTGGAGTGGTTTTAGGCTATTTTTTGCTTCAGGTCCCCTAGAGTTGAGGGGCGAAATAGCTTTTGACAATTTTTTTATAACCTTTACTTGAGAAAAAGTAACAAATAAACAAAAATTACTGACGTACAGACTGTTATAATGATGTGCAAGCTTCGCTCCTATTAAAAAGTCTGGTTCTTGACCGGATATAAAAAGTCTTTTATCGTTCACTCTCCTGGAACGTTATAAAAATGTTCAACAAATAAAAAGTATTTTTTAGCAAAAATTTATAAAAAACGAGATGGAATTTTTTTAATAAAGCTAAACAACCATAGCATTAGAATTTTTAAGAAACAATTTTTAAGGATATTTAAAAGATTTTTAACTTAGAGATTAAAGTTTTGAAGATCTCATTATTTACGTCTTATTTCAAATTAATTTTCAAGAAAGAAAAAAATTAAATACGTAAAGTTTCTTGTTTTTAAGAGATTAAACTTAAGTACCTTTATAAAGACTTAATAAGAATACAATTCTGAATTTGAAGTACCTTTGTTCAATTATGAAATTAGAACACGTACTTTTTACTTATTGAATATTTTTTTGTGATAACATCGTGTAGTTTATAACCAATGACATCGTGTAGTTTCCTGACCAATAACATCTTGTAGTTTCCTGACCAATAACATCTTGTAGTTTCTTGACCAATAACATCTTGTAGTTTCTTGACCAATAACATCTTGTAGTTTCCTGACCAATAACATCTTGTAGTTTCTTGACCAATAACATCTTGTAGTTTCTTGACCAATAACATCTTGTAGTTTCTTGACCAATAACATCGTGTAGTTTCTTGACCAATAACATCTTGTAGTTTCCTGACCAATAACATCTTGTAGTTTCCTGACCAATAACATCATGTAGTTTCTTGACTAATGACATCGTGTAGTTTCCTGACCTATAACATCGTGTAGTTTCTTGACCTATAACATCGTGTAGTTTCTTGACCAATAACATCGTGTAGTTTCTTGACCAATAACATCGTGTAGTTTGTATGTGACCGAGCAAGCGCTGTCTATCATTTGTCAGTTCAATTATTGACAAGAACATAACTAATGATAGACGGCTAGCTAGGTAACTATATGTTTTCCTGACTGGCTAGATGGCGGAATAACTTGCTGAACATGGACATCTAGGGTAGATAATGAAGACATCCAAAGTCAAACTGGTTCAGTTACAGATTTATTTTATTGCAAGAACAAACATAGGCAAAGTGTCGAAGCTAAAAAAGTGAAAAAAATAACTCACCAATAATTCAGGTAGCAGAAGTTGATTGTCCGAGTACTCGATTAGTTTCCTACTTTTGAGGCTGCAATTTGAACAGATCTTGGAACTGAAATATGAAAAAATAATCATCTTTTATAGACTTTAGAGTTCTGGCTTTTAAAAATAAGCTTCGTCTACTCGAAGGATAACTTTAAAACGGCATTCTGCGCTTGTAACTAAAATTTTAAAAGTTAGCAAAAATAAGAAAAGTTTCAAAGCTTTTAGTACCCAAAGTCAAAAAAAAAGACTATAATTTAGATCTAATAAATTCCTATATTTTAAACCAGAATAATTATGTTCATAAACAGCGAAGCAATAACCAGCGATAATTTTCGAATTTAGAAAACAAAGCCATATCAGATAATATAATCAGAAAAGACTATCTTGATGAGACAATATTATACAAATGATCTGAAAATAAAAAGGAGGTCTTCCCTAAAGGCTAGTAGTGCAGCAATTAGAACATTAAATTAAAATATAGCATGTCCTAAATACTTAATTCTCCAATAAAAAGTCTTATAAAACAAAAATCCATAATAATTCATCACAAAAAGTAAAGCAAATAATTTTTTTCTGATCTTTTTACCGCTGAAAAAAAAGTTTACACTTT
The DNA here is from genome assembly GCF_053477335.1 of Acartia tonsa. Taxonomy (NCBI): domain Eukaryota; kingdom Metazoa; phylum Arthropoda; class Copepoda; order Calanoida; family Acartiidae; genus Acartia; species Acartia tonsa. The sequence goes on along the minus strand of NC_137264.1, from coordinate 42,318,923 downwards.
TTGTACTCCTAATAATGGAACATATATGTGAATGTGAGTGTGTGTGTGTGTGACTGGGTGTGACTCTGTGTGTGTGTGTGTGTGTGACTATATGTGTGTGTGTGTGGTCTAGTAAACCATTTGGTTAAGCACTTTTTAGATAGAATCAAGGGTTTTATCATTATTATAAATAAAATCATGTATTATTTTTTTTTAAATTTTCATAATGTTTCAACTTTTCAACATTGCCATTATAAAGAGAGGGAGGGTATAATGAACTTTAAATGATTTAAAGTTTCTGCTATTCGTTGACTTCCATAATTTTGAGGTTTTTATTGAATCTGATTGGGTGGTACAAAGTAACAGTATCCAATATCTAAGCTTTTCGAACGGCGGTGGGAATTTGTAACCATAATCGAGGGTAAATTAGTTCAACGTCCATTGTCCTATCCTATAAGATCCATTTACATTTTGCTTGTTATATTCGCGACTGCTCTGCCTATGGAATTAATTATCCTTGTGAAGATTTAAAAATTTATTTAAAATTGTAATCCTTATCCTTACTTCCTGAATCTTATTTACTTTTGCAACAATAAGGAAAATTGTTTGATTAATTGTCCGAACCTTTTTAGTTGTACAGCTACTCTATAATTTTAGTCTATTGGTCACAAGGTACGAAAATTGTCCGAATTCAGATTGATTTCAAAAAGAATTGAATTTGCAAGAATTTGACGCACTATTCCTGATAAACAAAATATTTTCTGAATTGTTGCTGTGCTACTTCTGGTGGATATAATTATTCTTGAATCAAAAAAATCATTGAAACTATTAAAATTAATTGTTAAAATGTAACTTAAAGTACAATAAAGCATAAATAATGTAAAATATAACATAAGTTTCATAAAAATTGAATTTCACATATTAAAATTTTAATTAAGTTAAAACAGATTTAGAAGAAAAAAAAATTTTCAGGATAAAAACAAATTTGGTTTTATAAAGTTTTTTAATTTAGTACTTAGAATTTTAGTTTTTATTTGATTAAAAAAACGTAATGCTGGAAATCTTTCCAGTTTTTTTAAACATTGAAAAACTAAAAATATCAAGCATGCAATAAGTAATTTCATAAAGAGCATTCTAAAAATTGCAAATTGAATAAGATGAAATTATCAACCAAAAATATTTTAGCTACTAAAGACAGAATTTCTGACCCAGGCAACGTTCATTAAAAGATAGAATTAACTTTCTCGTATTCATTTAAATCCGGAGGATAGGAACCGGTTCTCATGAATACGAAAAAACTATGTCTAGCATCGTATTATATCCAGTTTTCTACGAATATAGAAATGTACAATCATAAGATTAAAACTAGTTTTTTTAGCCGGTGCCTTCGGCACCACGGGGCTAAAAAAACTAGTTTTAATCTTATAATTGTACATTCTATATCCGCGGAAAGCCGTTTATAATACGATACGAGAAATAACTATTCCTTAATATAAAAGGTAAGAAATTGCTGGGAAGGAGAGGACACTAGGCTGTCTATTACGCTAGTCCCCAAAATTTTATAATAACATTTTCTTCTTCGTTAACTTAACAACTTTGGGGACTTTTATTGAATTTTGATTGGTTGGTGTATTAAGTTCAGCGTCAAAACATTTCTACAGAAGGGTTAATTTTGGGTATCATTATTGGTTATATACATCAATTTATCAGTCATTGTCTTATCCCTTTAGATCCTTGAAGAAATTGTGTATCCCTTTTCCCTGGATTTTCTAAATATAATTTAGTTTCTGGTCTGATGGTCAACAGATAGCAGATACACAGTTAGTGACGTGAATGGATTTATGTGAATTGGTAAAGCTTATCACAAGTCATGCAAGGGTTAATACAACCGTAAAAATAAAGGTGTTATTGTAGGGTAGATGTACCCCTCTCCCCTTCCTTGAAGTGCCCCCCTAGAGGCCTCTAGGGGCATATCGGCTAGCATTTATAATCTATTTGAGTATCTAACTGATACAAGTATGTAGTGAGTCATCAACCAGTTTAAACTGAATTCTGTAATATTTATGGCTAACCATTACGAGGAGGGATAGGCAGCTGCAAGATAAATTTTTTTTTTTTGACATTTAAAGATAGAATTTAGTACTTTCTTATCAAAGAAAAGAAGGAAATTATTTTATGTATCTATGGACAAATAAAGATTATGATCATATCAACTATGATCACTGTAAAATCTCCATCATAGAAGCTAATATACATCTAAAAAAAAGTATTTCCATACGTCTCATGGTAAAAAAAGTTACTGGATAAAACTTTTCTCTTTTCTACTTCATTTTGATTCTACTTTGCTACTTTTGTTGATTTAGGATTATTCTTGTCTAATTTTAGATTTAAAGGAAATAAAAGAGAAGAATTTTAATTCGTGAATTAATTAAATCTGTTAAAATAACATGGGATTACCAGAGTTTTTAGCAAGGCAATATAAAATGTCTAAAATCTTTAAATTTATGTTGAAATAAATTTTAATTTCTTACAGGCGGGTAAATTAATCTCCCCCCCCCCTTTGTCCTTATCATTCATTTTCTACTCCAGACGGTATAATTTTAAAAATACGATTGGTGGGGGGGGGGGGTGGCTGAAGATTGATTTATCCGCCTTGTATGTATCACTGAATAAAATGTTCAAGCTCTTTACAGTGCCTATAAAATGACGTCTTACAATACATATGACCGATGATAGGCCAATACACAGAATATATTACCAATGGCGGGCCAGTATACATTTTAATTGACCAATGGTATGTCAGTAGGAAGTCATTTTTTGTAGACACTATAAATAGCTTCCTGAATAAAACTATACCTGAGAAGAAGGCAGGCAGCGGCCAGCAGCTGGAGCTGGTTCCTGTTCACCTCGGTCATGGTCAGGAACCTGGTCAGGTAGTGTGAGCCAAGATAATATACTCGTTCATCTGCACCAGTAGTACACACTTTTACAGTCAGTTTCTTTCAACTTAAACATACTTTTTGGCGCGAAAAAAAGTTTTTTGTTCAATTACTTTATTATGTTTTAGGGTAATTTTAATGTGGAAAATGCGAGGGTTTCGCTTTTTAATAAACCCCGTATCTGTCATTGTGGATTTTTTTTTAATTTCTGAAATATTGGATATTTTAACAGTTTGAAATGTGATTCAAACTACTTTTTAATAATTTTCTGATAGAACTAATAATAAATATTTCTCGTATTCATTCGAATCCGATTAATATCCGGTGGATAAAAACCGGTTTTCATCCATACGAAAAAAATGCATCGTATTCGTATTATATCCAGTTTTCTACGAATATAAAATTGTACAATAATAAGATTAAAACCAGTTTTTTTAGACCGTGCATTCGGCATCTCGGGGCTAAAAAAACTGGTTTAGATCTTATAATTGTACCTTTTATATCCGCGGAAAGCTGTTTATAATACGATGCGAGAAATAACTCTTAACCTCTTAAAATCTGAAAGGGAGGGGGGAGAACAATTAGAAATGTTTACCAAACTTGGTAATATACAAAATGTAAATTTTAAAACAAGTAAACATAAATTAAGCAGCATTACCTATCAAAACAAAGAACCTTAAAAATTGAAGGCCTTTTAATGATATGTTAATTATGTTTGATACTTACTATAAAATTTAAGGTAATCCTTGAATATAATTATTTCCTATTTAGATTTTAAGTAGCGCAGCTTCTCTATATAACTAGTTTTATATTCTAACTATAAAGACACAAAGTTACTTTGAAAATTGAACTGAAGAAATTTTGTGATTTTTAATTTGTGCCGCCTTGACGAGCTACAAATTTTGACTACATAAATTTCCCCGTGCGCTAAGAATATATTCTATATGAGCGTGTGTGTGTTTGTGTGTGTGTGTGAGTGAGTGTGTGTGAAGCAGCGTTTTTGTCTCTTTGTTTTTGTTCCATACACCTTACTTCCTCCCCACTCCCCCTCTATCCCAACCCTCCTTTCATCAACGCCCCTCCTTTTTCTAAATACGGATTTTACCGTAATATTTTCCCCAAGGTGAATTACTAATCAATCCCCCCCCTCCCTCCCATACCTCACCCTTTTTAAATTTTACCACCACCGCCTTCCTCCCCTAGTTTTTTTTGCCGCCCCCCCCCCCTCTTTCTCTTCCGTTGACCTTCCCCCGAGTTATATATTCTAGTTTCCATTAATACAAATCTTTGTTTGGAAACAAAGAAAATTTTTCCGGAAAAAGGTTTCCAGCACGGCTTCGAAACCGATGAATATCCGGTGGATTAGAACCGGTCCTTAGCCATACTGAAAAATCATGTATAGCATCTTATTACAGACAATTTTCCACGGAGGCTAAAACAAGAATCATAAAATCAACAACAGTTTTGTTAGCTCGGGCCTTCTGCCCATCGGGACTAACTAAACTGGCGTAAATCTTATGATTTTTAATTTAAATATCCGCGGAAAGCTGTCTATGACACGATGAGATAAATAAATATTTTAATATCTAGTACATGCTATGGTATATATTTATACTATGGCTGGTTAATATGTTTGCGAATAATGATAATTTATATATACTAGGGGTGCATTATTCTGACTATTAAGCAAGGGTAAAGAGATATGAAAATGGGCTTAAAATTCATTATTCAAATTTTCTAATTTTTAAAGCTACATATGTTCCTAGTATTCTAATATCTATATATTTTTTTGAAATATTATAAGATATAATATTACTTAAATTAAGTATTTAAAAGCTAATGATCTAAAATTATAGTTTTTTATTGATGTGCTACTTATGGACAAAATTATTCTTGCTTAAACATTACATTTAATAAATATTATCACATCTTATAACAGTTTAAATTACTATTTGCGTAACTTTTGTACAAATTACTTTGTGCCTGAATGTTGCCACCTTCCTGCTGCCCCTGTGCTAATTATATACGCTGACACATCATTAACACTTTCTATACCACTAGCGGATACGCCCCTAGAGGCCTCTAGGACCACATAAAGGGGGGGGGACGATGAACCTCCAGCCCTTTATTTTAGTTCAAAATAAAAAGTAAAAAAAAGTAGGGGGCTGGGTAATTTTTCTCAGGGGAATTATCTCTCAGGAGGGTGTTGGTACCCTCTCCCAAAATAGTTTTAAACCTTCCCAAGATCTCTGAGATTCTTTATGGTAAAGGAGAACCATATCGGATAAGCGGTCAGCGAGATTCTTCGGTACATATAGACAGACACAAATACGAACTACTTTTTAATATTCTCTACTATGGAAAATGTAATGGTATATTCAGTGAAAGTAATGATAATTAACGGAAGTATATGTTAGTTGCACTACTTATTTAGAAGGAAAGACAAAGAAAATGCGGTGAAATGCTGATAAATAATGTTAGGTGTGCAATTACTTCCCCATATGATTAACCCATAAAGCATTTCCTTCGCGCAATAATAAACAAAGGTGGGAAATCTTAATATCAAACTAGGTGTATTTTTGTCAGGTAAAATATGTTTATGCTAGTTATAAAAGTGTAATTTTAGTAGTGATTGTACTTTTGTAAGTTGCATAAATGGCAGCACCCCGAGTAAAGCAATCAGAGAGGGCAGTTTATGTAATAAATTGCGGTTTTGATCATTTGTTGTAATTTTGTTGTGTAAATGAACATACACTATTTATTTATTGGTATGACTCATTTTCAATATATCATAAAATAAATAAAGAAATATTAATATAGCATTTATTTGTTAAATGTAACACTTTGAAACCAGAAAAAGAAGGAGGGGAATATGTGGTCAAATAATTTACATTCCTATTTTCCCCTAAAATTTAAGAGATTCTAAAGGCAGAATTTTTTAAATATAATTTTGAGTGGGAAGATATTTTATTGTCCATTGTCCCAGAGAGAGAGAGATGGAAAAATTGGCTGTTATTACACTAGTCCCCAAAGTTTTAAAATGCCGTTTTTTATTCGTTGGCTTAACAACTTTGAAGACCTTTGTGAATTTTGATTATTTGCTTTTATAAGTTGAGTGTTCAAACGTTTTGACCAATAATTGTAATCTAAAGAAGGGGTAATTTTGTGTATCATCATTGGGGATGCACATCAATTTATTGGCCATAGTCTAATCCCTTCAAATCGCTTCCATTGTCCCATCTAAGAATCCCTGCATACACATAGAGCAAATAAGCATTTATTTCAGTAAGACAAAAAATATCAACAAGAAATAAACTTTGTTTTATTATCAACAAGAGTGGCCTATTCTGCAGGGAGGGAAGGGACATTAGACCATATTTTATTCACACCCTCTCATTCGTTGGCTTAAAACTTTGGGTACTTTTTAGTTTAAACTTGTAGTCCAAACTTTTAAACCAATAAGTTTAATCTATATCAGGGAAAATTTTGTTGTTATGTATTTTTTTAGGCTACTAACTTAATTTATCATCCATTGTCTTATCCCTCATGATTTTTTTGTAAAAAAAAGAAAAAAATCAACTTTAGATTCGTTCATATTAGTGATTTTTCCCACTTAACGATTCTACAAGAAATTGTGGTATGAAGTGTTTTTGGGATTAGCTGCTTTTTGTCAATTTCTTTACTTTGTTTAAAATAAAGTAATTAGTTGAAAAAACCTTTTTTGTATTCTATCTTTTTTATATTAAACTAAAAGTTTTCTAATCCAGTGCTATAGGATATGTGTCTGTTTTTTGTCCAGTAACATCCCGTAAACGGATGGACTGAGCATTCAAATTTTTTTCGGAAGTTATGTATTAATGAAGGTTTTTGGCTATTTGGGGATAGAAAACGCCCCCCCCCCCCCCCCCCACCTATTTTTTATGAAAAAAATAGTTTTTGAGAACAAAGTCTAATTGTCTAATTTGATTCTGCTAAAAAAAAATTAAGTTAAAAATTTAAAAATCCCCAATTTATAAATTTTAAGTATGTTGTCCTTAACCTTTTCTTTATTTATAAACAAACTAAATTAGGCATACAGGGATAGGCAAGAAAAATAAATTAAACTTTCCTTTAATAATTGTTTGTAACGATTAATAGTTAATATTCTTTTTGGGGTGAGATTAATTTTTACGTCTCTAAAGTTAAAACACAATACAAAAAATTGCTTATGTTGCTTTGAAAGAAATACAAAATATTATAAGTTGCTTTTCGCTAGTCCAATTTACCTTTTTGTTTGCTATAATTTTAAGGGAATATATTAAACCGACGGAAAACTTACAGGCTTTTAGTAGATGTAAATATATTTCGTTTTAAAACTAGATGCATTATGTCGACTTAAAATTTCAATGATTTTTTATTTTAAAGTGGTTTTTGCTGACATATTTGGAAAATGTGAAGCTTTTTATAGTGCCTATAAAAAATGACATCATACAATACAAATGAACAATGATAGGCCAATACACAGTGAGACTAAATTACCAATGGCAGGCCAGTATACATTTTATTTGACCAATGGTAGGCAAGTATGAGGAAATTTTATATGGGCACTATAAAAAGCTTTTGAACATCGCATTGTAAAGCTTATTTATTTATCGACAATATGACCAAAATGAATTTATTAATAATTATTAATACATCCCAAATCTATCGTATAACAATATTCAATACTAGCAGCTACGCCCCTAGAGGCCTCTAGTGGCACTTTAGATGTTTTTGCTTGTTAAAGTCTCTACGTTACTTCTTTATGTTACGATACCTCTTTATGTTACGTTGAAGTCTCCGATATATTTTAAAATTTTTCGATTTTTTTTGTCATTTCTCTTGGGAGGGTGGTTGTACCCTCCCCCAAAATAGTTATAAACCTTGCCAGAACCCATGAGAATCTACCCTGTTAAGGAGAATCCGATCGGTTCAGCGGTTAGCGAGATCCTTCGGTACAGACACACAGACAAACAAACAGACAAACATCCTGTTACTTGACCCTTACGTTGATATGATAACAGTACAAACACTAGACAGGGTAAAACTAAGGCAGAGAGAGAGAGAGAGGGGACAATTGGCTGTTTAATGTTTATTACACTAGTCTCCAAATTTTCACCCTATAACGTTTTCTTATTTGTTGGCTTAACAACTATGGGGTCTTTTTAATGGATTATGATTGGTTGGTTTATTAAGTTGATTGTCCAAACGTTACAACCATTATTTTTTATCTACAGAAGGAGTAATTTTGTGTATTAACATCAATTTATCGGCCATTGTCATATCCCTTTAGATCCCTGAATTTAAGGACACATATAAATAATTATTTTCCCATGAATGTGAAAATAATTGTATTACACAATAATAATAAAAATGAAAACAATAGAAAAAAGTTTTTTAATACATAAATTAGCACCCCTCGACAATTAAAACTTTGAAGGAAAAACACTTTGAAAATATTTCTATATTCAAGCACGAGTCAGCTGCTTTTAAAAATTTTCCTTTGCTAGTAGAAAACAAATCTTAATTATTTCTTATAGTTATCAAAGATAGCCTTCTAATATTTTTCAAGATGGCTGCAAACAAATGCTTCATCAAATTTCCTGCAATAGCTTTTTAACAGTTTATTAAATATTAATTTCTACTTTTTATTAATATTTAATATTACATTTTATTAAGTTTCATCTTGTACTACATTATAGTTTATGCCTATACTTTTTCAATACAATATTTCCTGTCAAATACACTCATGAGTATTTTTATACTGTTATTGCTGCGCTCCTTTTTAGACAGTAATATCCTTGTATTAATTAATCATATTAAGACTGTAAAAGTGCCTTGCCTATGTTTTCCATGTGAATAATATCCTTCATCCAGGTATGTAAGGAGTCCACATCTGACAGTAATCTAACAAAATAACAAAAATCCGTCAAACAAGAAAAATAAATAAAACCTATGTAGTGAAATTTAACAAACTGTAAAAAAATCACGCTACCTTATAAACTAAACTGTAAGTCAAACGACCAACAAAAAATCACGAAACCTTGTAAACTAAAGTAGTATATATTTTGTGACGGAGTGACATACGTGCTAACATGCCCTAGTTATAGAGTGGCTGTACAACTAAATAAGATCTGAGTGGATAAAGGTCTAGGGATGGGAAAGGCTCTCAATGAACAAGAATAATTGCAAGACCTTTGTCTAGGATATGTTTTGGGTAATTGGTATTGTTACGCGTCTGACATAGCAGCCGAAGAAACAATTTTTAACGTCTTCTGTTATAACACGGTCATAATCAGGCTAAAGTGTTTGGTCTATAAAGATATGAAAAGCTGTAATAATATAAAAAGATAAAAAGCTTTATTAAGATAAAAAACAAGAAGATAATAGGTCATAGACGTCCAGGGGGGGGGGTAAAGTGGAGATTACCCCGAGGGTAAATTTTTGGGGGGGGGGGTAAACAAAATAAACGATTTCAGGGGGGGTAATTACCCTCCCTCCAAGCAAATTTTACGCCCGGGGTAAAAATTTTGGGGGTGGTAAAACGACATTTTACCTCCCAAAAAACGAATTACCCCCCCCTTAAAAAAATTTCCCCTCCCCCCCTCAAAAAAAAAAGGTTGGACGCCCCTGTAATAGGTATATCATATTATTTAATCAATCCTAATTTTTACTTTTAAAGCTTATAACAATTTATTTCAACTAATCTTAACCCTCTTCACTTCATATTTTAACAAATATCACTTATTATGACCTAGATAACTTAATCTGTTTACAAGAAAAAAGATTATTTAATTTTTTTTTAAAACAGAAAAGTTACATTGATATTTATATTGAGAAATATTTATAAGGAACAAGGATGATAACATCCATAAAAACGAAGTTCTGAAATGGGAGGTCAAACGAACATATTAACACTTGTAGAGTGTCAGAACTGAGTAAGCAGAATTTTAATTCAAAAATCTAAACAAAATTTTAAGTAAATTTATTGCAAAACTGCTTAAATACATGATACTGGTTTGAGGACAGACATACATTTTTCGGACTTGATTATAGAGATGCTTCGCTTATAAAATTGTACCCAGTTGTAATAGGAATCAGTATACCAAAAAATCAAACGATTATTAAACGGACAATTTTAATATACAAAAAAAATTTGTCAAAAAAGTAAAAATCAGCATGTTTTAAATGGACGTACGTACTTTCTGGTAACGATTATTGTTGCTGCGCTTTCTAAGTCGTACCTAACTGTTAAAGAAATCACCATGCAAAGTTTGAAATTGATAGGACAATTCTAACCTGTTTAAATTAACGAAAAGAGCTATCCGTAACGGACGGACCGAACCTAATTATAGAAAAGCTTCGCTTTTAATAATATAGGTAACCTTTTTTTGGGAATATTTATACATTTATTATATTTTGTATATCTTTTGATAACAATTCTACTAAGATAACTTAATCAACCTATGTTATAGTGTATTAGGAAAAACCTCTCTGGGAGATAGGTATACCATCCATTGAGATAGAGATATACCTAAATATTTGGCGCCGAGTATAATATAATTTTACTTTATTGTAGGTTGTAAAAAAGTTATTTTATATTAAGTGACCTGAAAAAGGCCTAAAAAGGGCCCATAAATAAAGATTACCTTTTTGGTTGTTCTCTGTGCTGTTTTTTGGCCAATTCTTTACTAGATCTAGGATCTAACATTATTCTCATCTTATAGATTCAGAATTATACAATGTAAATTTATTATCACTCAACTTTTTGGTAGATTTTTTACATTATCATGTCTTAGAGATCCGTCTTTTCACAAAGACACGACAAAATTTCTTTTACTGGAGCAAAAAGTAGCTATATAGCTCCCCTCCTTTTTAGAAGCTTAACTAAGCTTTAAAAGTACATATATTACATACACACACACACACACACACACACACACACACACACACACACACACACACATGCACACAAACATACACACACACACACACACACACACACACACACACACACACACATACTTCCTCTCTTTCCTATAATAAAACGGTTTCATTCCATATATGATTTTGAGGGATAAAAAAACTATTTTTCAAAACTAACTTCAAATTAAAATTCTAATTATTTTTCTAAATCATAAAGTCATATATATTTTTATTGGGGGTTAAAATGCAATATTTACCCTCATGTATACAATGAACAACAAAGAAAACGCACAGTTTACGTGTAGGTGCGTGCGCGTATGTGTGTGCATGAGAGTGCGTAAGTGAGTGTGTGTTAAAAAGCGAAGAGAGAGTTTTTGATAATCTAGTCTTCAATGTATACCTACTATTGCCAGTGTTAATGTCCTATAAATAAGAGATAGTACATTACAATAAAGCATCAAAGTAAGCTGAAATTGTATTGTTATTTTAATTTTAAAAGCAACTTCAGAAAGTATTTTAGACGCGCAGCGCTCAAGTCTGACCCACATTTACCCTGGGGTGAAACATTTTCCCCCGGTGGACTCTCCCGCCCGTCCTCCCCATTTTGGGGGCTCTCAATGTCCTAGAAGCCCATTGTCCCCCAAATTATTTTTTTCCTCCTTTAAACTCCTTTCTGTCTGAAAGTACAAAACAGGACTCCTCAATTTTGATAAGAAAATGTCCAAATAGAAATTTTTTTCTAATAGATTTTAAGGACTCTAAATTTAAAGGAGAAGAGAAAGGGGTAAAAATAGCTTAAAACTAAGACTTAAATTTAAAAATAAAATAGTCGAAAACCAAGTCTTATGTAAAGCTTCGCTAAAATTGAGAACTCATTCAATTCATTGTCTAGCGATTTCTTTTCAGACAAAAAAACCTTGGCCTTACAAGTAGGAAGTAAAACTAGAATTTGAAAAAAATACTCTAAAAATCATTGAAATCTCTTAATCATACAAAGACGGAGCGTGATGCTAAGATTTAAAGAAATGGGGAAAAAGAAAACCATTAAAAAAAAAGACTTTACTGAGCAAAGCTAAGCATCACATTTTAAGGCCTTTGTTTCACTAATTATGCCAAGATAATTATTTCCTAAATCTATCTATCTATTCAATGTTAATTATACCTATATAGTGAATACATATCTGTTATATATATATATAACTATAGCGGCTTCGCCCCTAGCCTCTAGGGGCTTTGCCCCAAGAGGTATAATTACATCTTTTATTACCTGGAGATCCCCCACTCCACCACTATTTTATTTTTTTTTTTTAACAGGACCAGTAGGTATATTCCCTGAAGAGTAGAATCCGATCAGTTCTGTGGTTACCGAGATCTTAAGGGACAGACGAAAAGACGGACAGACAGACAGACATCGTTCTACTTTGTATTATAGATACTAATTAAGGCCTCTAAGAGAAAGTTTAATGTATATGGTCCGTGTACTTGAATAAAGAATTGAATATTCGTTTAGAAGCGCAGCTAGTCTACGATATTCTATGTACGCAATAAAATGACTTATAGCAAAAATGAACATAGTGTCCATTTGAGGAATTGATCATAGTATTGATTATATTAGGTTGTTTTAGTATCATAAGAAATTATTATAAATCTTGATCTAAAAGTCCTAACTATGTGAGTTAACCCCGTTTAAAGGCCATGACGTTCCTGCTAGTCTAAAATATAAGATGTACTACTCTAAAGGTGTTTGTGGCCTCTTTAGCTAAAAAAAACCATGCCCTTCCGTTTCCAGGATAGAAGAAAATGAAAAATGCTCAAGATGAAATGCAACAAGGATGACAACATCCATAAAAGCGAAGCACTGAAACGGTAGGACAAACGGACATTAACACTTGTATAGTTTTAGAACTGAATAATCCTAATATAAATGTATAAGAGTCAAAGCAAAATTGTAAGTAAATTTGTTAAAAAACTGCTTGATACAGGATAATGTTTATGGACATACTTACATTTTTAGGACTTGATTATAGAGTTGCTTCGTTTATTACATTATACTTTGTTGTCCCAGGAATCAATGTACCAAAAATCAGATCAATCCGATGATTAGATCACATAATAATTTGATGTTAAAAAAGTAAAAAAATCAACATGTTTAAAATGGACGTACCGACATTTTGGTAATGATTATAGAGTTGCTACGCTTTCTAAATCGTACCTACCTGCTAAAGGAATCACCATGCAAAATTTGAAATCGATAGGACAATTCTAACATGCCTAAATTAACGAAAAAAGCTATCCGTTACGGACGGACGGACGTACGGACGGACCGACCCTAATTATAGAAAAGCTTCGCTTTTAAAAAGGGTTACATTATTAATAAAAAGAATACTAGAAAAAAATGTCAGTTTTATTTCATGAGGAATATAAAATTATTAAACCAATTGATCAGGGATCTAAAGGGATAAGACAATGGCCGATAAATAGATGTGCATCCCCCATGATAAAACACCAAATTACCCTTTCTGTAGATTACAACTGTCGCCCCAATTAAAGAACAGCGTTGCAAACTGTAAAGATTTTCAAGGTTCTACCTTATAATAAAACTAGCGGCTACGCCCCCTAGAAGCCTCTAGGGGCACTTATAGTAGGAGGGAGAAAAGTTGACCTCATACTGTTCCATACCATCTTAAATTTGAGCTTCAAAAGAGTAAAAAATATTTTTTTGGGGGGATGGGGGTGAATACACCCTCCCCAAAAATGGTTTAAAACTTTCCCAGGAAACATAAAAAGCTTCACTGTAAAGGAGAACAATATCGGTTCAGCGGTTAGCGAGATCCTTTGGGACAGACAAAAAACGCTTACTACTTTATATGATAGGATTATAAAAGAAAATGTAAAAATTCCCCTTTTTCCAGTAAAAACTAAAAAGAAACCCGAAAAATATTGCCATATGTAAAATATAAAAAAAGATAAGTTCTGACAATGTGACAACAAACAAAATATACAATAATTGGGTTTTTGTCAGAGTATATAATAATTGCAAGAAGTTCTTCATTTATTTATTACGTAAATATTTAATTTTTGTCTAAATTTATTTAAAAGTTAGTATGTTTTTCATCTTATTTTTTTCAAATGCACTATTTTAAGACATTAAGACATATTTCGATTTCAGCAATCATTTTTGATTCATTATGTCTAAAAAATATGGATATGAGACAAATATGATTAGATTTAAAGGGCGAATATAGGTTTGATATGATATGAGCTTATATCAAAGGTGCCATTGCATAGTTTTAGAATATCTATGTTAAATTTAAAAATTCAAAAAAATCCTTAAGTAGATTTTACAATTTTCGTGTTTTCTTCAACATATAATAAATGAGATGGCCTACAAAATCTTTTATTTTAGCCCTTTACAAGACTTTTTTTGACTAGTTTTCTTAAGTTTAATTGATTATTTCATTGGCATGCATCTTAAATGATAATTAAAATGTTTATTTTATTTAATTATATAGTATTTTATTCAAATTTTAAATAGCGTCAAAAATTTTGCTTCATAGTGCATCATAAAGATAAATATTAAGTTTTTAAATTTATTTTCTCTACTAAGATTTTAGATTTATTTATGATGAATACAATTTATTAATATAAAAATATATAATATGTAAAATATATTTACCCTTTGTAGCCTGGGTAAAGACACAAACATGATGCAACTTTTAGCAAACAAACATAATATTTTAACTTTGAAAATTTTTTTTAAAATTAGATTTCAGCCCTCCCTTTTTCAATGTACTTTTACAAAATTATGTTATGAAAAATTTATTTGATCAAAAGTAAAAGTTGCAGCATCCTTTTTTTCCCCATTCCTTTCATCTTCATTATGACTATGATTGAACAAAAGCTTTATAATACAACCTTCCGACGCAGCCTTGTGTGATGCAGGGATATTTGGATTTCTTAGGGAACCACACAAGTTACGCGAAATGGCGTAATTATATCAACGAATCAGTTCGGTTTTAGGCTAGAAACGGACTTATACAGTTAAATATGTCAATGTCTTTAAGTTACTTATAATCTATATAATTGCACGCTTGAAATAAGCCCATATCATATCAAACCTATATTCGCCCTTTAAGAATCTGTAATTGAATCATAATCATATAATTTTTTATGAAAAATTAATTTTTATACTTCAGTATCTAGGAATTGTAGTCATAATAGCTTCAATAGGCGTGTGCACAGAGAATTTGCTAGTGGATTGTCAACGATGGCGTGCAAAGGGATTTGAGAGGGATGAAAAAGGGAAAGGCAGGACTTTTTAATTTGATTGTAATAGGGGCGTCGACACACACCTTTTTTAAGCATGATAAAAAAAGGGCTAAGGCTGCTATCATCTGATTATTTTGGGTGGTGTTGACACCCCCCTCTCACATTCCCCTAATGAAATGCAGCAATTCCCGCAAGACTTTAAATTGGGTATAAATTTGCAAGTGGTAATTTCGTCCTGACAACACAGAAATGCACGTGGCTGTCCACAGGAACACAAAACAAGCAAAGGGGGCAGAGGGATAAACTCATTTATACTTTACACATTTGGAATACATGCCACTTGGTGTGTCCATCTGATTTGGATGTGCAAGAAGGGAGGTTACATTCGACTGTTTATTACACTAGTACCCAACGCTTATAATAACATTTTCTTATTTGTTGAATCAACAACTTTGTTAACGAATTTTTATTGGTTGGTTCCAAAGAAATAATCTACATCTAAAGAAGGGGTCATTTTGTTAATCATCAATGGGGATGTACATCAATTTATCTGTTTAGATTCCTTCTTTTAGGGTTACTTCATAAATGTCTTAGGGTGGTGTTAAAAGTATAATTTTTAATTGTGTGTTTTAATTAAAACTTGCCACGAAAGACAATTTTTTATGTTTCCGAGTTAGATAAATAATCAATGTGCTTAGAGAAACTTAGTAGTGAGAAAAACATCGATATTGTTTACTTAACTTTATCATTGAATGACATATGAAAATATCACAGCATTAGAAAAGTTTCGCCACTGAAAGTCCAAAAATGAATTTCCGACACATTATTTAACGACTCTAGTATGACAATATCCAACCTGGTGCCGTCTATATGTCTGTACATTCTTGTAAAGTGTCTAATGTGTTTATCTAGGGCTGAGCATAGCATGGAGGGGTGTCTCAAGGTCGTTCTGTTCTTCATGCCACATTTAATCTTTCAACCCCTTTCAATATTTAGTCTGGACTTAGCATACAAAACAACGGAAAATTTGCAAAGATTTATTTATTAAAATCTAAAAGGTAGTACAAAAATAACAAGACAACAAAATATTTTACAAAGTAGAACAATGTCTGTCTGTCTCTCCGGCCAATCTTTATATCTCTCTAATCGCTGGACCAGTTTGGCTCTGTTTTCCAAAATAGTTTTTTGAAAAAAGATTGTAAGTAAAAACAAAAACAGAAAAGCAAAGAATACAAAATATGATAAGTAAGTGTTGAAACTGAAATCTTTGTGCCGGCCTAGAATCTTATTAGTTATCTGGCACATCTATTGAAAGTGGTCATAAATGAAAAATAATGACCAGTGGTTAATTCTAAGCTTATGCAAGCAATAAAATATTTTTTCTCTTCAAATCACGACCTTTTATCTTCCCCCCAAATATTATTTTAGATTTATTTCGCTTGTTGGCTAAACCTTATTCATGAGTTTTTCTTGACATTATAAATGTTAACGTAGAATTAACCTACATACATATAATGATACTATGACAATGTTATTTTTCATTTTAAAAAATTCTATTAATAATTTTTTGCTAATATGAAGGAACGCCAGAATATATTTTACATCTTTACAAATTCAAAGCTTATTTTGTGTGTGCAACAAAAAAGCGGTAAAAATGGGCAGCAAAAATATACGGACCAAGTAAAAATATGTAAAGGTAAACTCTAATTGGTAATTACCTTCCAAAATAAGTAAAAAAGAATTGGGATAAGTATTTCGTTTTTTCGTTCAAAAATAATCGAATTTAATCTTTAGGTGATTTACGGTTTAATTAAACTTTCAGCTGCGCCCCTAGCCCTGTATTCGAAGGAGTAAGAGGGGACCAGAAAAGTAGCCCAAAACCAATTTATATGAAAGCTCCCTATACTAGAGAACTCGGACCTGTCGTTGGCGAGATCTTAACTTACGACGACAAAAACGTTATTATCTTATATAATAGGATAGGGAGATTTTTCAAAGGCTCCTCAGTGGCCAATCGTTAGGGCAGGCAGCTAACTTTATTGGCAGTATATAGTGCAGCTTACTTGTCATATATTACTGACTTAAATAACATACACGACGTTGATTGGGTTTATACAAATCCTCGGTGCACATTTTTTCTAGTGAATAAATTTATCGTCCGTTGTCTTATCCCTTAGAAAAGCTGAAAATGTTAAAACAGTTGTTCAGCCGAACAAGAATTTAGATTATAAATCGAACATTTCCAATGAAGGCTAGCTTAATTTGACTTTACAGAGTATCTTCGCTATCCTTTCGATAAAGTAGCATGTTATACATGTGTCTTTGTGTGTGTACCAAAGGATCTTGCTAACCACTGAACCAATATGGTGCTCTTTTACATGGCAACTTCTCATAGGTCCTGGTAAGGTTTATAACTATTTTTGGGGAGAGTACCACCACCATATCAAGAAAATTCACCTCTAGAAAATAATAAACCCTCCCCCCAATTTAAAAAACCTTTTTCTTTAAAAAACTGTAATTGCAAAAGGGGGTTTCGACTTTCCCCCCAACATAAGGGCCCCTAGATGCTTCTAAAGGCGTGATCGCTGCTAGTTTAAGATAAAATAACTAATGAATATTGAAAAAAATTTATTTTTCTGTCTTTTGTACTAAATTTAACCTAACAAGACTTCAAAATTGTGCAATAGTAAAAAAGTACCTTTAGTTTCATTTTTATTAGTACAGAATTTTTTAGGTTAACAATTGAATTATTATCAATTAAATTCATTGTAAATCTAATGAGGTTTTTTTATTTTATTAAATATGATTGAAATGAAACTAAGGCACTTGCAAAAATGTGCATTGATAAAGGCAAAAGCTAAACATTTAATAATTTATCAGGTGCGTGCGAAGGAATTTCTTAGAGGGTAAAAAAGCTTCTGATACAAACAACGATATTAATTTTTGGGGAAAAATCACGAAACCTATACGTGATTTTTAGGTGATTTTTATTCCTGGTAAAAAAGGATTACTTTCCAATTTCTATACTTAGGGACTGCTAACATCCCTCCTCCGCAACGCACGTCCCTGATCGATTTAATTACTGTTAATCATGCATATATTTAATTTCCATTTATTGTTAACATTTTATTTTTTCCCCTGATTAGGGAAATTGGAAAAGTATAGATTAGCAATATATTTAGATTATTTATCATTTCTATATATTGTTTATTAAGTTAATTTAATAAAATAAATAAAAGTTCTTAAATAAAAATATTAAAATCAAGGACGTCCAAGCTTTTCTAAAAGGTTTAAAATGGACGTGGAATAATTCAAGTTTGAAAAGAGGGGAGGGGAGATTGAATTTTTTTTTAAAGGGATGGTGGGGTTGTACAATACATCCTTGAATAAGATACTAAAAACAAACTAAGAGAAAATACAATAACTAATACTTAAAGTAAATAAATCTGACCATTTTAAAGGATTTTTAGGTTATTATTTGTAATATAAAAAAAAGGATTTTAAGATATTTGGATATGTTTTCTTCTAATTTGGAGTAATTTTAATTTTTCACTGGGTTTAGGTGTTGTTACTATCACAAAACTAAGAAAGAAATTAGGGGTATAGTCCCTTTCGTGGCAACGCTCCTTAAGGGGCGATTCGTCGTATTTTTAAAATGACTTTTGATAGGTTAGGTTAGGTTATTTTGGGTTAGGTGATTGCCCATAAGGGTTAGGCAATTGGCCTCGCAGGGTTAGAGCCCCACACAGGGGATAGAAATAGGAGAAAATGTACTGTGAAACAACGAAGAATCACCACGAAGGAGCGTTGAAACGATAGGGACTATACCCGAAATTAGTTTTTAAAACAATTTAACAGCAGCATTAAAAGAAATAACAAATTAATTATAAATAAAAAAAGCATATTTAACAAAAATTCCATTTCAATTTGCGCGCTCAGTTTTGCCGCGTTACTTTTTCTCCATCATTTCCCGCCTCTTTTCAACAAGAACCTGAAATGGTACATTTGTAAATAAATTTATTTTATATCTTCATGTGTTGTTAATTATATCATTAAATGGTATAAACAAGGATGCGGCATTCCAAAGTAGCGAATAACAGCTAAACAGTCAGTCAATAATGCCCATTGTTCAGGGGAATCTCACACGTAATTTTAAACATCTTTCAGTTCTAGTGCATATCACCCTTAAAATTCTATGTCAGACTGACAGACGGATAAAAAGAATAAAAAAGAGTAGAAGTTTATTTCTTGTCGACAAAATAAAAGTGTAGCAGTTTTTCTCTGATGACAGTTCAGTAAATCATATATTTCCTTCAGACATACAGACAGACGGTAAATGTCGTGTGTTATAGAGTAGCTTCTCTGTTAAACAGAAACAAATGATATTGAGAGAGGAAAATAACATGGAAAATCAATTAATTAGCGGAAAACTTATTTAACAAATTACAGACCATGAGATAGCACTTTCTTTTTACCAAATAAAGATTTCAAAGTTCAATCTTTATGTAAAAAATGTCTATTTTCGCAGCAATTAACTATATGGAAAACAATTACAGAATTAGGAGGAGACATTTGACTGAAAAATCTACTGTGATACCCACGTTTTTAACACGTTCTTAGTTCGTTTGCTTAAAAACTTGGGTACTTTTATTAAACCTTGATTGATTAGTTAAAACCAGCAGTGTTTAAACTTTTCAATCAATGATTTTAATATACAGAAGGAGTAATTTTGTGTAACACACCACATATCGTTCACTATATTATCCCTATAGATCCATAAAATATCATTTCTAAACATTGGAAGATTTTTACATTTAACATTTGGGTGATTTTCAAGGAAAAAGAAGACTTACATTGAAAAAGAAGACTTACATTAATAAAGAAGAATCTGCCATTGAGCTGATATCTCCCAAATCTTTGTCATAATTAGTAAAACGTAAAAGCGGCTAAAAGCAGTCAGACCGCTATGGATGTTTTATACTTAATTATGCTCCATATTGATGGGAATGTTGACAAGAAGTTTCAGTCGTCTATCTTTTATAGGAGCCTAGAAAATCACGTAATATTGTTAATCCAAAAAAATATCTCACATCAACAACGGAAGAATCTGCCATGGTGCTGATATCTCCCAAATCTTTGTCGTCATTGGCAATCTTCTTCAGTACACGACGCATAATCTTTCCAGACCTAAGATAAGCATTTTGTTAGTTAGAATGTGCACAACTACATCAGGAATAAGGTATACCCAACATGCGAAATAAATCTAAAATAATATTTGAGGGGCAGATAAAAAGGTCATCAATTTTACTTTGTGCTACCCCCAACGACAGCTGAAATCACGTATAGGTTTCGTGATTTAGTAAAGAATCTTTCGTAATTGGTATAAGCGGCAGCTAAATTCATTTGTTTTAATCTTTTTAATCGCCCCCTTTCTCAACAAGAGGGGAAAGGTAGAGCTCGACCTATTAAAATGAATTTTTGTTTTCAGAAAAATAAAATTTTCTATTTTAAGATTTTTTTTCTAAGGGCCATTTTTCATGGGACGGTGGAAGAGGACGGTACCCTAAAAAAGTGGTATTTATAAAAAAAAAGACCATCTAAAATGGTGAGAAATATCGATCAAGCGATTCGCGAGATCTTTCAGTACAAACATCATGTTACTTTTACATAAGGTATAAACTTGAAAGAACTTTACCTAGTTTTGGGAAGACCAGGTGCTTCTTGGATAAAATCAGGGGAAGCAAAAGGAGCAATTTTTTCTCTAAAATATTATTCTAATATTTAAGGTACAAAGGGTTTTTGCCAGCTTAAGATCTCAATAACTACTGAACTGATTGGGTTCTCTATTTAAGTTAAGCTTTACATAGGTCCCGAGATGGTTTAAGGCTTTTTTATTTTCAGATTTAAGTCTTAGGAGGTTTTAAAGGGCGAATATAGGTTTGATATGATATGAGCTTATTTCAAGCGTGCAATTATATAGATTATAAATAACTTAAAGACATTGACATATTTAACTGTATAAGTCCGTTTCTAGCCTAAAACCGAACTGATTCGTCGATATAATTACGCCATTTCGCGTAACTAGTGTGGTTCCCTAAGAAATCCAAACATCCCTTCATCACACAAGGCTGCGTCGGAAGGTTGTATTATAAAGCTTTTGTTCAATCATAGTCATAATGAAGACGAAAGGAATGGGGAAAAAAGGATGCTGCAACTTTTACTTTTGATCAAATAAATTTTTCATAACATAATTTTGTAAAAGTACATTGAAAAAGGGAGGGCTGAAAACTAATTTAAAAAAATATTTCAAAATTAAAATATTATTTTTGTTTGCTAAAAGTTGCATCATGTTTGTGGGCTCCATAGGGTAAATATATTTTACATATTATATATTTTTATATAAATATATTGTATTCATCATGAATTAATCTAAAATCTTAGTAGAGAAAATAAATTTAAAAACTTAATATTTATCTTTATGATGCACTATAAAGCAAAATTTTTGACTCTATTTAAAATTTTAATAAAATAGTATATAATTAAAGAAAATAAACATTTAAATTATCATTTAAGATGCATGCCAATGAAATAATCAATTAAACTTAATAAAACTAGTCAAAAAAAGTCTTGTAAAGGGCTAAAATAAACGATTTTGTAGGCCATCTGATTTATTATATGTTCAATTGAAACAGAAAATTGCAAAATCTACTTAAGGATTTTTTTGAATTTTTAAATTTGGCATAGATATTCTAAAACTATGTAATGGCACCTTTGATATAAGCTCATATCATATCGAACCTATATTCGCCCTTTAAGCTATTTTTTTAGCGCGTTTGAATACAAAACCCCTAGATGCTAGAGGCGAAGATGCTAGTCTAAAATAATACTAGCAGCTACTCCCCTAGAGGCCTCTAGTGGCACTTAAAATGTTTTTTTTTATATTTCAAATATGTTTATGCTGCGTTGATGTATATTGTCAATGTATATGTTGCGTTGAACTCTCCACATAAAATCAAGAAAAGTAATAGTTATTTCTCGCATCGTATTATAAACGGCTTTCCGCAGATATAGAATAGCTGGATATAATACGATGCTAGACATAGTTTTTTCGTATGGATGAGAACCGGTTCCTATCCACCGGATTTGAATGAATACGAGACAATTTTTTTGTGATTTCTCACATTATCCTGTATTTATGCAGTTTTTAACAAATTTACTTTATTTTTTTCGACTTTGATAATTTAGAAACTGATTAATGAATTCTGACACTCTACAAGTGTTAATATTCGTGAAAGTGTACATGCATTAGCGTACATGACACATACCGTTTCAGAGCTTTGCTTTTATGGATGTTATCATCCTTGTTATAAAATGCAAAGCTTGTTATTTCTGAGCTACGTAAATGTATGAATCTGGCCACTAAAAGCCAGACTAAAATATAACCTGATCATATTCCTAAGCTTGGTAACCAGTTCTTGTGTAAACTCCGCATTTTGATTCAATGTAACAAAGCAGTACAGAGCCTCTCCCTGCACAGATATTAGTAAGAGGACGTGTGTCTGTCTGTGCTTAAGAATTCGCTACTGTGAACTTTATAGGTCCAGGGGTTAATGACTAAAATCTCCACTGAATTTAAAAAAAAAAATTTTTACCAAAGAAAATGAAATTTGGAGGCTACCCCCTTACCCCCCCCCCCCCCTTCAATGTGCATTTTTTTGCATTTTCTTTTTGAAACCTTTGTGGTTGTTTAACCATAGTTTGGAACCAAGTAACTACTAGTAGGCATTGAGTAGGAACATAAAAAAAGTAAAGGGTCGAATCCCTTCCCCTTTTCTTAAGTGTCCCTAGATGTATCTAGGGAAGTAGCCGCCAGTATAATATCTGTATTCCTTGATGTTATGAGGAATGGGAACGACAGCTGACTCTGCAACATCGGGGTGCTCAACAAGCACGCTCTCAATCTTAACATTAAGGCGAATTATTTACTATAGTTATGCCAATAGATTTATTATTTACTTGGATCTTACACCAGATCATCATGTACTCTCTAATAAATTGAAACTTGTAGCTGGATAAAAAAAATTAAGATACTACTCATACCCCCTTTGACCCATTTACTTTTCTGGGTTTTCTGTGCTCAAAAAACAATTTAAAAGAAAACGCCAAAAGACGAAAAAACGTACGGTTTTAAGTTTGATTCCTATGTGTACAATTTAACAATTCAGAGAAACATGTATGATGCGGGGCCAAT
The DNA here is from genome assembly GCF_053477335.1 of Acartia tonsa. Lineage (NCBI taxonomy): Eukaryota > Metazoa > Arthropoda > Copepoda > Calanoida > Acartiidae > Acartia > Acartia tonsa. Next base: position 42,295,541 of record NC_137264.1, on the reverse strand, counting down.
TTATTGTTTAAATGTTTTTTTTTTTAAAATAATTATTGAATGTTTATACCTGCGCAGTTGACATAAGATGACCAGAGCAATTAAGCATATCATCAATTCTTCCAGTTATCCAAATATAACCATCCTGAAATTTAAAAATAAAGACAATCTAACATTTAAATAGGTAACTTTTCACAGGTATCTATTTTAAAAAGTTAATGACAGTATCACAACAAGATAAAATAAACTTGTGTAAAAGAATTTGTTTTGGACAATAATGTAACACACTCATTCACGACGAAAAAACAGCCTAAATTCTTACTTGTAAAGTTTCACTATATTAGACAGTTTTTTCTGCAGAATCGTGTAAAATATTGCTAGGCTCAAACCCTATTTTTTTCATTTTTAATATAAAATAGCCAGTGCCTATCAAGGATCTCATGCTGGGACTGAGCTTTTCAGGGAATTATGCGGGAGTCCTGGGGTTGTTATAGGCTGAAAATATTCCTTGAAACTACTTAATAACAGGGAGGAAGGGGACATTGGGGCGTTTTATTATACTAGTCCCCAAAGTCTTTTCTTCATTGTTTGCTTAACAACCCTGGGGACTTTTTTTTTGAATATTGATTGGTTGGTTCATTTAGTTGGGTGTCAAAAAATTTTAACTACTAATTTAATCTATAAAAGATGTACTTTTGTGTATCATCATTGTGGATGTACATCAATTCATCAGCCATTGTTCTATCCTTTTAGATCCCTGACTTAATAACCTCATAAGCTAAGCTTCTGGAAGCTTTAGTCGTAGAAGTCACATAGAATGTTAAAGTCTACCTTATCTCTCTTAGCTCCGTCTCCAGACATATAGTATCCAGGAAACTTGGAGAAATATGTCTTCTCAAACCTGTCATGATCACCGTACACAGTTCTCATTATACCTTAACACAGAATTTATGTAATGCAGCAATAACAAGTTGATAACTATGTGATATATTTAAGGATAACAAAAGAAAATAAAAATAGGAAAATTTTACCTACTGTAAATAAATGTCGAAATATGACATATTCGATAACATATTAAATCTAATCTTAAGCTTTTTTTGAAAACAATCATTAAGCAAAAGTAACAAGCAGTTTTTAATATGATTGGGGTGGTAATTAGACAGTAGTACACAAGCTAGTTATAGAGCAGCTGCAATACAAATAATGAACTTTACATTTCTCTACCTGGCCAGGGCTGTTTGAACACAATGTAACCCTCTCCCTCGCCCTCTATCACCTTCCCCTCCTCATCCAGAATCTCTGGCACAACCCCAAAGAAGGGGAAGCAGGCCGAGCCTGGCTTGGTGGGGGTGGCGCCAGGTAGAGGGGTGATGATATGACCGCCAGTCTCTGTCTGCCAGTAGGTGTCAGATATAGAACATTGGCTGTTTCCCACAATTCTGGATAAAAATTTATTAAAAATAATCTATTCTTTGATATATTGTTATTTAATCAAATGATTTCTCTTTAACATTAACATAGTTAATAAGCTAAACTTACTTATGGTACCATTGCCAAGCCTCAGGATTAATTGGTTCTCCAACAGTACCCAACACTTTCAGGCAACTCAGATCATAATCCTAATAATAAGGGAAAATGAATTTAATGATCTTAATAATAATAAATATCAAACCTGATTCACATCTTTAGTCCAGATTTTGCATAATAAAATCCGTATTATATACGAAAGTAACAGGATGTCTTTCTGTGTGTCTGTTAGTTCCTTGATAATCGCCCCTAGAAAGAAATGATCTCCCTTTTTTTACTTAAAAAAACTAAAATTGAAATGGGGGGATGGTCTGGTCGACTCCTACCCTCCTTCACATGAAGTGCCCCTAGAGGCCTATAGTGCGCCTTTAGAAATGCAAATTGGATAATCTTACTATAATAAAGTAACATTATCATATCTTAATATCTTTTGTATAGGTAATAAATACCAAAATCTTTAGTTATGACACGGTTTAGGCAAAGATAGCTCTGTCAGTCCATTTTTTCAAAATTTTTTATCTGCTTTCTAATATCTAATCCTACCTTAGTTTGGTCATCGCCAAACTTCATCAGGGCTCTAATAGCAGTGGGCGCGGTGTAGAATTTGCTGACTCTATACTCGTTCACTATTTCCCAACATCTAAACATCATAGGTAATATTTCAGGGATCTAAAGGGATAAGACAATGGCCGACAAATTGATGTACGTTCCCAATGCAATGTTAATACACAAAATTACCCCTACTGTAGATTACAATTAGTGATTGAAACGTTTGGATACTAAACTTATTGAACCAACCATTCAAAAATTCACTGTTGTGTAAGTCCCCTAAGTTGTAAAGCCAACGAATAAGAAAACGTTATTATAAACCTTTGGGGACTAATGTAATAAACAGCCCATTGTCTCTCTCTGGTAATCTCTGTTCCAGATTATTACAACTTTCTATGTACACATAATGTCTCCAGGAGAACTTGATGTGAAGGGAGGAGTCGGACCTCCCCATTCCTGTGGTGTTACTCTCCCCAAAATAGCTATAAACCTTTTCAGCACTAATGAGAAGCTCCACTGTAGAGAAGAACCATATCGGTTTCGATGTTAGCGGGATCCTTCAGTACAGACAAGATAGACAAAGATCCTATTATTTTTATTAATTTTGTTTAACATTATTGGTGACCACATGCACATCAATCTATCATCAAGTGTCTTATCCCCTAAGATATATCCCTACCTTGTATCATAAAGGATAGGTCGTATGTACGAACATAAAGACCTTCATTTTTATTAATGTTCTTTATAATCAAAACTATTATTTTAAATTACCTTTTATGAGTTGGATGAAACGGGGTTCCCTCAAAGAGCACAGAAGTAGCAGCATTAAGAAGAGGTCCGTACGTGACGTACGAGTGGCCGGTGATCCAGCCAATATCAGCTGTGCACCAGTACACGTCATTGGCGGGCTGGTGGTCGAATGAGTACTTGAAGGTTGTGGCGGCATACAGCAGGTACCCAGCCGTGCTGTGTAATACTCCCTTGGGCTTTCCTAAAAATTACGTAGATTTATTATTCCTTTATTCTAACTACTAGAGGTTACGCCCATAGGGGCACGTAACATTTTTTTTAAATTTATGTTCAGATCAGCTGTTTACCAAAAAATATTTTTTCGGGCCCTAGTTAGGTATATTTGTTGGTTTTTTTTGCGAGGAGGGCCGGGTGGAGTTAGCCTACCCTAAAATTGCTATAAACCTTTCAGGGATCTATGAGATGCTACCTTGTGAAGGAGAACCATATCGGTTTAGTGGTTAGCGAGATCCTTTGGTACACACAGACAGACACACACATTCTTTATTATAAGGATTGAAAGCTATCAATTTATTTAGCTATCCTCTTTTTAACTATCTATCTATCTAGCTATAAACTATCTATCTAGCTATCTATTATCTACCTGTAGAGCCAGAAGTATAAAGCATGAAGAGAGGATCCTCCGCATCCATCCAAGCACACTCATGCTCAGTGCTGGAATCTCTCATGACTTCGTGCCACCAGAGGTCTCGCTTGTCGTTCCACACACGGGCTATTGTCTCCTCGTTCTTCTGCTGTTCTGCATCAGATCCTGAAAGGAAAGCCTCTTAATATCTTCCCTTTTTATTTTAAGCTTTTGCAACGGCCAACCCAGGTTATGAAAGTACCAAACCAAGCATAAAATTATGTATATATGTGTAATACCAGTATTTTTTTTAAAAGCGAAGCTTTTCTATAATTAGGGTAGGTCCGTCCGTCCGAGATAGTTAGCTTTTATTCGTTAATTTAGGCATGTTAGAATTGTCCTATCGATTTCAAACTTTGCATGGTGATTCTTGTAGTAGTTAGGTACGATTTTGAAAGCGTAGCAACTCTATAATCGTTACCAGAATGTCCGTACGTCCATTTTAAACATGTTGATTTTTTTTACTTTTTTAATAACAATTTTTATGTGATAAAATCATCCGATTGATCTGATTTTTTGATTACTGATTCCTATTACAATAAGGTACAATGTTATGAGCGAAGCATCTCTATAATCAAGTATTAAAAATGTCAGTATGTCCTTAAGCAGAATTCTGTATTTTTGGAAGTTTTGTAAATTCAGTTCTGACACTCAACAAAAATTAATGTTCGTCTGTCATATCGTTTCAGAGCTTCGCTTTTATGGATGTTGTCATCCTTGTTTTTGTATGCTTATACAGGAATCTGTATTACCTACCAGTCTTCGTACAAAAGCGTCGTAGATAGTGGCGTTTTCCCTCAAAGTATCTTGTTAAGGATCAACCACCCTCCATCCCTCCCCTATTTTTAAAATAAAATGAAAACGTGGAGCGTAGTTTTCGTTTATCACTGTAGATAAGGTTAGGTTAGGTACAGGCCCCACAGGCGTTAGTTATAGAGAAAAAAAACTCTCCCACTCATTTTTTTCATTATTTTTAAAGAAATATGGGGTTGGGGGGGTTAGGAGGGGTGACAGTGCTCGAAAAGAACTTTTAGGGAATGCATTGCACAGACACGGCATTGCCTAAGAATTATACCTGTTATTCTAGGAATATGAGATACACAAACATGGTGAGTTACTACTTGGCCTTGCTCTGCTGACTAACAACAGAATTATACCTGTTATTCTAGGAATATGAGATACACAAACATGGTGAGTTACTACTTGACCTTGCTCTGCTGACTAACAACAGAATTATACCTGTTATTCTAGGAATATGAGATACACAAACATGGTGAGTTACTTCTTGACCTTGCTCTGCTGACTAACAACAGAATTATACCTGTTATTCTAGGAATATGAGATACACAAACATGGTGAGTTACTACTTGACCTTGCTCTGCTGACTAACAACAGAATTATACCTGTTATTCTAGGAATATGAGATACACAAACATGGTGAGTTACTACTTGACCTTGCTCTGCTGACTAACAACAGAATTATACCTGTTATTCTAGGAATATGAGATACACAAACATGGTGAGTTACTTCTTGGCCTTGCTCTGCTGACTAACAACAGAATTATACCTGTTATTCTAGGAATATGAGATACACAAACATGGTGAGTTACTTCTTGGCCTTGCTCTGCTGACTAACAACAGAAAATAATATTGTAAATAGATATACACATGAAAATGATTATGTTATAAGGGGGGGTTTTAATGCAACCATCTCGTAATCAGTGAGCAAATGGCACTTAGAATTCGAATTTTGATCTGGAATTTTGCATGAGTAATCCTTGGTTGGTCTATTTTCCCTAAATCGAACAAAAAGTTGAAAAAGTAACGGCTCAGCCGCTTAGCCGTTTTTTTTTTGGCTATTTTTAGGGCAAATCTGCCACAAATTATGTAGGAATCAACTTTTTGAAACATATTTTTGCTTTAAATCATGTGAAATGATACAAAAAAAACATTTTTAGATTTCTAGTACCAGCAACTAGCGGCTAGAACCGTTTGAAAACGTTTTGGAGCAGCATAGAGTATTATGTGGGGATAGGTTTCGTGATGATTTCCCTTGAAAATAGTTTTAAAAATGGCTAAACTGCTGAGCCGCCAGCCGTTAGCCGTTACTTTTCCAAATTTTTGTTATAGACCTACCAAGGATTACTCATGCGAAATTCCAGATCAAAATTCGAATTCTAAGTGCCATTTGCTCACTGATTACGAGATGGTTGCATTAAACCCCCCCCCCCTTTAAAAATCAAAATTAAAAATGATTAGTTATAAACTTTTCTAATTAGGTAGAAGGTTAAATAAACTCCTTAGAAATTTTCTTTTTGCCTTATGCTAACAATTTTTCATATACAGGTCATTTGTTGCATAAAAATCCAGGTGTGGAAGAAAAAAGTTTAAAATATAGAATAATATTCAGACTTTAAATCATGAAAATTAGGTTACCTTTTCCATTGCAGACACTGCAATTTCTAACAGTTTGATCATCTTTGTCCCTCGGTAGACGCCTAAAAATTTTCAAATTTAAATAAACTTGTTGGTGGTTTTCTTAAAAGGGCCTGTCGAAAAAAAGGGGGGAGAGTATTTTTCCTCTATGCCTAACCACTGCAGGACTACCCAGTGCCCAATGTAACCAGACCTAAGGAAATGAACAAACAAAAAAACTAGGGTTAGCAATCCGGATCCGGAATCCAGAATCCGGAATCCGCCCAATTTTTGGGCCAATTTTGGAATCCGAATCCGGAATCCGTTTTTTAATAGCGGATTCCGGATTCTTAATTGGTAAGCTAAAAATTATCATCTTGAGTTTTTTCTTTCAACTCCCTTTTTTTGAAGTCAAAGATCACCCCCCCCCCCCACACACACACACCACCATCCCACCCCCCATCTCTTCGCACATATTCCACAAAGTTGAGAGATCAGCTGGTAACGCAGAGCTCTCATTGTCCAGCCAACGATCTCGTGATGAGCTGTTGAATCCAAGAGCTCAGATTGGACAGCCAACAATCATGTGATGAGCTTGTAATCTACTCACCGTCAACTAAGCCCTCTAATTGGCTGTACAGTGTTCACATTACATCAAAATATATTTATTTTCATTTCACAGCTTTTCATGCTTCATTTATTTTTTTTAAAAAGCCTTTTAAAATACTGCTAGAATCCGGAATCCGAATCCTGAATCCGCCCAAAATAAGAATCCAGAATCCGCAAGAAATCCGCCACTTTTTTGATGGATTCTTTTAAGAATCCGGAATCCGAATCCGGCCCAAAAATTTGACGGATTGCCATCAATAAAAAAAACCTCAAAAAGAAAAAATGAAAACACCGATTTATTAAACTTAATCTTTCCTTGCTCAAAACAAAAAAAAAACGGTAGAAAAATAAACAATGAATATTAAGAAATGTACCTATCAAAAATAGGAGTATAAGAATACAATTATTATTTTTTTATCATTGAAAACCTACCGTCAGCGGAGATCAAAATTTTAGCGCCGGCGTCACATATTCTCGTGGCAAGGGAGTCGGCGGAGTAGCCGCCAAATACGATGGAATGTACAGCACCAATCCTGAATAATAACAATAGTCAGCTGATTTGTAGCTATGCGTGAGACAACGTCGCATCGAGTCACAAAATGATAACTTGTTACAAAAATGGATACACAAAAAAACAGTAGTATCTCTCTACAATTCCCAGGGGGGGAGTGGACATTGGACTGTAAGTTAAACTGGTACCTAAGGTTATCTTATTCATATGCGTAAAAACTCTGAAAAGTTTCATAGCTAGTATAATGATTAATTGAGTCTAAACTTTTCAACTAATATTTTTTATCTACAGAAGGGATCATTTTGTTTATCATCAACTCATAGTCCCATAAAATCCCTGGCAAATCCTATTAAATATATCTCTTTCTATAACCTAATTACCTGGCACAAGCAAGCATAGCGACCACAAGCTCTGTGATCATGGGCATGTAGATGGCCACACGGTCACCCTTCTTCACCCCGATATTCTCCAGGGCGTTAGAGAACTTGCACACGTCGGCCAGCAGCTCAGAATAGGTGATCTTAATATCAATATAAATTAGATGCTTAAGAGTTGAATTTATTTTTCATCCTATCCTATTACATACCTAAAGTAGTAAGGTTTTTATCTGAAACTTAAGATCTCAATAACTTCTGAACTGATGAGATATTAGGTAAGCTTCACGTAGGTCCTGTGATGGTTTTAGGCTATTCTCGAGACCATAGCCGCTAGTACTACATATAAAGTAGTATGTTGAATATGATATATTCTAAAAAAAAACGGCTAAATCGATTATTACACAAATTATTTGACAAAGAGATACAAAAACAATCCCATTTCCAAAAAATGGTTCCATTAAATAAATATTCTTCTTTATTTAAGACAAATATAATGTTGGGGTGAAAGCTCCTACAGGTTAATAGCGAAAACTTTAGTATTTTTTAAAATGATATAAAAAGTATATCAAATATTTTAAGATTCCAATCAATGTCTCAGTATCCCAATAAAAGTTTATTTCCATCACTTGATTCATTGAATGTGCTAAAATCCTTATTGCAAGAACAATTAGGCTATAAAAATGCCACGCTTAAGTAATTTAAAGGGATAGTTGCACGAAGTGCATTTTACGAGTTTGGGTAATTAAATGCAAATGTAACTTTTACGAAGCGTTTTTCATCTAACGTCCAAAAATGTCTAAGCTGTGATGAGAAAAGTCACATTCAAATATATAATATACTCTATAGATGTAGTTTAAACCATTGAACAGGAAAAAATATGCCCCTAACTTAATTAAAGTTAAAATGCAATTCGTGCAACTACCTAGTTTAAAACACACACACAGACAGTGTCACACACACACACACACACACACAAAGATTTTATACCTGTCCCTTGTCTTCGGGGTTATTGCCAACCCAGTAAAAGGCAACTCTGTCCCCAAGACCATTCTCTACGTTTCTGTCTACAAATTACAACAAAAATATGACAAACAAGGACAGTTATTTCATATAGAGCATAACAAGAATATTTTATACGAAATAAATAACAACTAAACCTTATGTCAAATATTTGGTCAATAAAAAACTACGCTAAAATCAAATATATTCATTGATATAGTACCTCCCCCCCCCCCCTATACCCCCCTCACCTCCATAAAGAGATTGGATAAACTTTCATTCCTAAGTATGGTCATAAATAGAGCTAAAACGTCCCCAACTTTATTATAAAAATTTTAGGTAGGGGATAAAAAAATGGATGATAAATCATTACCTAAGTATACAATACACTCTCAATAATGACAAACAAAATTACCACTCCTGTATTAAAAAAATATTGGTTGAAAAGTAACAGTTTTGTCACGGCCAATTTAACCCAGCAAATAAAAGAATTAGGTAATAAATGTTTTTATGAACAAGAATGAGAAAACGTATTTTAAAAAACTTTGGATACCATTATTATTTACAGTCTAATGGCCACTTTCAATCATGATCGAAACGGACCATTTAACTTTTCGACAACAAGCGGATGTCTTCACATGAATAATATGTTTACCTAAAGCGTTGTAGCAAATATTGGTTTGAGCTCCTGACATCCATTCAATCTTGATGGGTCCTTCAGTCACGTTGAAATTGTACTTCATAAAGTCATTCAGATCTAAAATTTGTTTGAAACATTATTCTATCTAATTTAAAGGATTGAACCAATAAAAGTACCTTTTTTACCTAAAATTTTTTTAGCCTTTTAGAGGAACCCTGCAAGAAATACACCGATCTAACTGCTGAAAGACTGCCACAAGTGAACCCAATACCCGAAATTTGAAGCCTTCTGCTTAATAATAAAAAAGTTGTTGGCATTTTAAAATGACATTTTAGGTATATGAAACTTTTGAAAGTTTTTTCAATCCTCATGATAGAAAATAAATAACGTAGCCTAAGAACAAAATTATTTATTTTCAGCATTACAACAGTTAAAGCGGTGTATTTCTTGCAGACTTCTTTAAGGGGACCCTAAAGGGTGGCACAAACGAGAACAAGTGATGTTTAGTATTTATTTTGGATAAATATGCTTAGTTATATTAACGAGAAAATATAAATTTGTCTAAAAAATACATATCACATGTTTTGTTGAGTTCAAAGTGTATTACAACGAAAAATCACTTAAAAATACAAAAAGAGGAAAGCAGTACCTAATCAATGTAACGAATATGTTTACAATTCGCATTAATAAAAATATTACTATGATCAGGAATGCCATTTTATTCTATATTGAAAGGGCATAGAATGATGTACAGGTAGGAATTTAAGGTGAAACCGAATTAAGACATTTCAAATCTAAAACTACGACACTAAAGAAGTCAACAATAAGTCATAATAAAAAAAACACTGATTAGACAATTTTACATAACATGATCAATATATTGGTAAATTAAACTCTAGGTAAGTATTTAGGTTCTTACTTCAATATTAGAAGCGTTTTTTCTATATTTTTACTATTACCTGTAGGTAAAGGCTTCTTCCAGAAAAACTGCTCAGCAATTCTGCCCCAAAACCTAAACAAAAAAATCATTTATTTATTTGAAGTAGAGAACATACATAGAGCGGGGATGGTTATTTTTTTTTTTTTTGGGGGGGGGGAATGGAGAGGTATTTTTTCCAGGGAGGTTCAAGGGACCCATCACCAAAATAATTTTAAACCTTCCCAAAGCCTCTGAAATGCTTCATTGTAAAGGAGAACCAAATCAGTCCAGCGGATAGCAAGACCTTCAGTACACAAAGACATCTTGTTACTTTCATAAGTACTAGCGGATACGCCCCTAGAGGCCTCTAGTGGCACTTTGAATGTTTTTTTTTATTTAAAATATTTAATTACAGAAATGATTGGTTTATGTTTAGTTCAAGTCTCTTTTTCGAGAGGGGTAATTTTTTTCTAGGGGCGATTTCTCCTGAGAGGGTGGTGGTACCCTCCCCCAAAATAGTTATAAACCTTCCCGGGACTTATGAGAAGCTACCCTGTTAAGGAGAACCCGATCGGTTCAGCGGTAAGCGAGATCCTTCGGTACAAACACACAGACAAACACACAGACATCTTATTACTTTAAAAAGTACTAGCGGCTACGCCCCTAGAGGCCTCTAGTGGCACTTTAAATGTTGTTGTTTGTTAAAGTTAATTTTTTATGTACGATACCACCTTATTTGACGTTGAAGTCTCCTCTAAATTTGAAATTTTTTTGTCATTTCTCTTGGGAGGGTGGTGGTACCCTCCCCCAAAATAGTTATAAACCTTCCCGGGACTTATGAGAAGCTACCCTGTTAAGGAGAACCCGATCGGTTCAGCGGTAAGCGAGATCCTTCGGTACAAACACACAAGAAACACACAGACAAACACACAGACATCTTGTTACTTTCAAAAGTATAAATGATCAAAAAAGCTTACTTGTGTGGTTCCTCCACACTCTCCTTGTACATGGCCTTATATGTCTCCATACCCCTGCAGTGGGACTCCACAGCCACCCTCTCGGGCGGACTGTACACGTCAGACATTGCAACAGCTATGAAAATAAAAATATTTTCTTCATTACATAAATTACATAGAATTGCACCCATACGAGATTGCATTCATAAAATTCAAGAGCCAATACGTAAGTTTAATGAAAATATGTTTAAAAGTTTAATATCCCGGCCATGCATTTGGGAGTAGGTGCAAACTCGTGTGTGTGCTATTGCAATAAAAATATTAACTATTTGAAAAATAATTACATATAATAGAATCATTCATAAAAGAATTCATATCACATTATGCTTTTAAATAAAATAATTTTGTACTTTTATGTTTTATTTATACTTTTAAAAAATATATAGAAAGGTATACAGATTTTTTAACATTTAAAATTATTTATTTTATTTTGCTTTCATTATCCTTACAAAATTCTGAAGCTAAAGTAAGTTTTAGATTAATCTGGTAAAAAAGTAGTAAGCGTATCGGTAAAAAATATCACATGTCAATTTGAACATAATTAAATTTTAGTCATTCAAGCGTAAATTAATGAAATCACAATGCCCTATTTTTGTTATTATGAACAATAAAAATTATTTTGTTATCTCAGGAATATTGGCATGAAGCATTATATATTAAGAATTGAATATTTTAAAATCAGTCTTGTCCATTTTCCCTGATATTTTTCATCGGGGAATCAGGGATAAACCAATGAAAGATAACAGCTGCAAAAATACAAAAATCTAATGCTTGAGAATAGGGAATAGAAGTTACCGTGAAAATCTGTGTTGTAAGGAAAACAGGGATAGTACAATAGACGGTAAAATAATCTTCTGTGTAAAATTCTACAATAAGCAGCTTGAAAATAAAAAAAAGAAAGAGCAGATTAATTTGACTGCAATTGTCTTATACCTTCCTCTATGTAATATTTTATAGAAAAATTGATAAAATTCAAATTAATCACTAGTTAGGGATTTTTAGACTTGAAAAACTTTCTGATATCGGCCAGCACCGGACCAAATTTTGGTGGAATTTTGACATGGCGGCTAATCCATCCTGGCAGCTGGCTCTGTACATTTGGACGGCTATACCTGCAAAAGGAAAACAATTATGTCTTTAATAATAACAACAATTATGGGCTATTTTATTAGTAATAAAAAGAGGCAAGGTGCATGTTTGTCTGTCTGCACTAAAAGATCGCGCTAACCGTTTATTATGTTTTCTATTTATGGGTACGTCAACGAATCATGAGACTTTTTCTTCGGCCTTTCTAGGATTTACAAATAGATTTTTAATATTCTCAATTAAGTAAATACTTTAGGTATATTAATATTTTCGACTTTTTTTCTGGATTTTGAGAGAAAGGAAGAGACATAAAAATAGCATAATACCATCACAAGACTCTTTGATTTAGATTCAAATAGCTTACAAGCACTCGCTAATTCGGCGAGAAATGCAATAATTTTTTTGCGGCGGCGGCGGTAGTGGCGGTCGCGAAAATTTTAAAAGTAACTTTGGCGCTATAGAAGCTTAAATCCGAAGTTGGCTCAATTTTGGTCAAAGGATTTTCGAGTCCCCCCCCCCCCCCCCTGTCCAGACCATTCTTATTCACATCCTCCTTCCTTTTATTAACCAATCAATAACCAAAGTTAGGTAACTTGTTCAAACGAATATACCTAACATATTTGTAGATAAGATGTGTTCCTAATAACTTATTAAAATAGATATATTTTCATATAAGTAGAGTTTTGACAAACGTGACACTTAAAAATTGCAAAATAGTGCAAAAATAAATTCTGCAATTAATACGCATTTAATGTTATCACTTAAAACATTGTAATAATACTAATACACTAAACAGAATTAGCTTACATAACATTTCATTTGTTAGAGTTTAAAAATAATCACTGAGAACTTTTTTAACAGGGGGGCTTTTAGAGCTAATTTATTCTCAAACAAGGATGACAACATCCATAAAAGCGAAGCTCTGAAACGATATGACAGACTAACATTAACTTTTGTTAAGTGTCAGAACTGAATATACAAAATATGAAAATATAAGGTTTGACAAAATTATACGTAAATTTGTTGCAAAACTTCTTAAATACAGAATTCTGTTTAAGGACATACTGACATTTTAATAATTGATTATAGAGATGCTTCGCTCATAATATTGTACCTTATTGTAATAGGAATCAGTAATCAAAAAATCAGATCTATCGGATGATTTTATCATATAAAAAATTGTTATTAAAAAAGTAAAAAAATCAACATGTTTAAAATGAACGTACGGACATTCTGGTAACGATTATAGAGTTGCTACGCTTTCTAAATCGTACCTAACTACTACAGGAATCACCATGCAAAGTTTGAAATCGATAGGACATGCCTAAATTAACGAATAAAAGCTAACTATCTCGGACGGACGGACGTACAGACGGACGTACGGACCGACCCTAATTATAGAAAAGCTTCGCTTTTGAAATGCTACTCAATTTTCAATGGCAATTTCTCCAAAAGCATTTCTGTGCATCCTTACTTAAATATGTCATAAGTAGATAACTCAAACAGATTTACTCAGCTGGTATGTAAAATATATGTTTTAAATAAGAGGCTGAAACGGCAATTTAAAGTATTTTTAGTTACTTAAAAAACATAAAAAAAACTTTTTTCATCTATAGATGAATTTTTATTAAACCTGTAGTGTTTTGAAGACTTTTTAAATGTGTTAAGTCACCTAGAAAGCACTAAATCATCATGTATTAATTAATAATGAATTCTAAAGTATCAAATAAAAAAGGATTTATCACTATGTAGCATCTAGGGGCCTTTAATTCAAAGGGTGAGAGAGAGAGAATAAAATTAGCCTAAAACTAATTATAACTTGATATAGCTATCCTATAAAGATAGTTAGTTCCCAGAGATTTTAAGAATTAAATAAGAATTCATAAATAGCAATCACTTTTTAATTATTTAATAAACATAAACTTTAATGAATAAAATAATTTAATAATCAAAACTTTTTTATCATTGTCTTAATAAAGTTTTAATTTCTAATAACACTTTTAAAATCCGCAAATAAATGACTAAAACTTAATAGGTACTCTTTTTACACTAGTACCTATCACAATTAATAAAAACACTATTTAAGGCTCTAAATCAACTGTGATTTTAAAATATTATTACCCAAAGAACCACCTTTAACTAGATGTGACAAGGTAGAATTATAAACTGAATTGTAGAAAATTTCAAGTGGAATGGAGAGAAACTACAAATATATTTGGACAATGGTTTTGTCAAGGATAGGAGATAGTTTTTATAAAAAAAAAACTCATTTTTTTTCGAAGATAAGGGTCGGGGTTGTTAACATGTATTACTTTTTGGGGGGTTGTGCAAGAAAACCTGCCTCAGGCCAATATAGAACTACCCATAAAATTGCGGAACGATCGGCTTAACGTTTACGAGATCTTACTTGAAATATTTTATATACAATAAATTTTTGTTAAGCTTAAACAAAATTGACCTTTTTAACAGCAGAAAACTATATTTAATATTACAATATTAAGCTTAGCCTTTCTTTGTTACTTCGAAACTGTATTAATTCTTTATACAAATAAATTGCCGTGTCAATGTTTTTAACCTAAAGTCACAAACAAATACATAAATAACAAACAAAAAACTCACCTAGTACGTAAAATACTACTAATTCAAAGAAACAAATAAGCTAAAGAAACTAAATTAGGTGCTAAAATTTTTTTTTGATCAAAATTTATAAACTCTTCTTGAATTTAATCCTTAAAAAAAGCCCTTAATGCAAAGCCCACACGTGTGTAAGATAGTGTAACTCGGGCATTGAACTAACTGGTTGGAATTTGAACGCAAACTTTTACCCGGCCTTATCAAACCATACCATCAAAGCGTAAGCCTTCAGGGATGGAAGGGACATAGGACTGTAAATTATAATGGTACCAAAAATTTTCTTATTCTTTCAAGACTTTTTATTACATCTTGATTGGGTTGTAAAAGTCTTAAAAGTGTCTGACATTCTCCACCAATGATCCAACATAGGGATATGAGAGTGTACATCAATTTATCATCCATTGTCTTATCCCTTGAGATCCCTGGTAAGCTTACAAGGCCTACATGTAATTCAGTGCTAAAAGGATTTTAAAAGTAGCGCAACAAATATACGCTCTAACAATCTTACGTATCCTATATTAATATAAGGTTTAAGTCCCGGGATGGCTTTAAGCTATTTTATTTCAAAATTTTATATCTTGGGATGGTTTTATACTATTATCTGCATCCGTTTAATTACCCCTTTGAATTAGATCAAGACAATAAAAAAATTCAAAGCTAGCATTAGAGGTTAGTTTGTATCCTAAGTTAAGTAAAGAAAATGTGCCTTTTTGGGGTGTGAGGCGTCAATTTTTTTAATTTCCATACTTATTGAATGCAAAACAATTGAATTAAAACATGTTTAGAACTGGTCATTTAAAATATTAAGCCTTGAAATTAAGTTTAAGTTACAGTCTATAATACACATTAACGCACAGTAATTCATTTTACTTAATGTTTAAGAAAACCGTCAAATTTACTTGACCTACCAACTTGCCAAGGTCGTTAACTCTTTGAGATTTCCTGCTACGCAAAGTGAATGCTCCATTAAGGGTATTTGGCAATCTACCCTAAAAGTCTTCGTTGAGCATAGAACCCACCATCCTTCCTTATTTAGAAATAATTTGAAAATTAGCAGGGTTGGTTAGTTTTTCGTTCGTTTGTTTATTATTTAGGTCAAGTGAGGTTAAGTTTTACTAGCTTCTTGGTAGTTCCGCAGGGTTGAGGCACCACATGGATAGGCAAAGGAATAAAAACTAACCCAACCCCTTATTACAATTTATTTATAGCACCATTAAATCGTATTATCAAGTTTCTAAAGCACCTTTTCACGTAACTTTAATGCACAATTGTATGGTAGATTATTTATAAAAAAAATCAAAATAAAAAATTAAATAAAAGATATAAAATATCAATAGTCAATTAAAAATTGTTTATTTTGAAACTAAATACACACAATTGCTTACATACTTTTTAATATTTAATTGTTATTTTTAAACTTTTATCTTTATTGATTGAAAACACACAAGAAAAATGAAATCACGTTTTATATGATTTCAGTAGTGCAGCCACTCTCTTATATTGCATGTCCGTCCGAGGGTCTGTTATTACAAAAAATTAATACGTCTAAACAGTAACCAACGTCTATATTATTCTCTTTTTATTGTTATTGCTGCGCTTTTTTTGTAATAACTGTTTTAGTTTCATTAACAACATTTATACATTTTAGATGGTTCCAAAAATTAAAAGCAACCTTATTCCAGAATATTAGTAAAGAAAACGTACAAAACTTAGGTTTTCACTTTTGATCATTTAATTATCATTTTTAAATTGCTAGGGCAACTAGTTGTGTACTAAACTGATACTGATAACAAACTGAAAATATATTTAGTATTTATTAAATTATTTTTATTGCCCAGAGGGAAAGGAACAAGCATTATAAAAAAATAACAAGGACAATAATGTTCACTAGCGAATTGTCCCTAACATCTAAGTGGGATGAATTGGGCAGTTAGATTATATAGCTTGAAACCACCTTGGGTCTATATAAAACTTCAAATTCAGTGAATAGCGAGATCTTGACGGAGAAGCAAAAAAACTTATTATTCTAAATAATAATAGGAGTATAACTAACACAAATATGGGAAGCTAAAAAAACCTGTTAAAATAAAACAATAATTTGACTTATATTTTCAATAATGAAATTTGCCAATAATATCATTTTTAAATGAAGATAGGTAGTCAAATTTGCGCAAAATATAACGGACGGTTATAGCTTAGTTAAAGAGAAACTACGCCAATAAATGTCATTTTCAGTATCAGTTGTTTAAAAAAATATTCTACTTGTTGAATGTTCTAATTTTTGTTTTCAATTTGTGTAAGCATATTATGATCTACTAAAAGCTGTAAATTTCGTAGAGATAAAAAATACTGAATTTTATATCTTAATATGTGATAATACTCAAGTAAATAAACTACTAGGGTTACTTAGGCCGAATATCCGGCCGTTTTAATAGTATACCAGATATTGATACTATCCGTCCGAATATCTGGAAATATAATCTTTTATATTATACAATAAAAATTTCTGTTAACAAACAGCAACAAGCATTATTTCTTAAATTCTTGATACTAAATGACAATAAATAAATAACTCAAGTAAGTCAAATAGTTGTAATAGTTCATTAGATTTATTGCATTGATGTAGGATCAACTTAATAAATACTTAATTTTTTTTGGTTTTAACCTCCTTTTATATAATAAAAAAAACATCATTTTATAAAGAAATTTTTTTTGCTATTTCAATATCCAGCCAAATATTTATCCAGCCCAACCCTATAAACTAAACAATAAAATATAATCATTGTGCTACTTTATAGGTAAAACTAGCGGCTACGCCCCTAGAAGCCTCTAGGGGCACTTAAGGTAGAAGGGGAAAAAGTCGACCTCATCCCATTTTAAATTTGAGATTCAAAAGAGAAAAAATAATTGGGTGGGGAGGGGGGTGAAGACACCCTCAACAAAAATAGTTTAAAACCTCCCCATAAAAGTTTAAAACCTTCCCAGAACCTGTAAAAAGCTTCACTGTAAAGGAGAACAATATCGGTTCAGCGGTTAGCGAGAACCTTCGGGACAGACAAAAAACATTTACTACTTTATATTACAAGACTAAAACCATCTCAGAGCCTATAAGAGGCTTCACTGTAAAGAAGAACTATATCAGTTCAGCAGTTAGTGAGATCCTTCGCTACAGACAAAAAAAATCTTGTTACTTTATATAATAGGATAGTTGCTGGGCCCCAAGCCTTTAGAATTATAATGAAAATGACGATACAATTCTACCTTGGACATATAAAAGGCTTCCCTTAATAGGACAATACATTTCAAAACTCAAGTAAACCCTTTTAGACAAATTTACAGATTTCTAAACATCCTATTTCTTTTGTATTAAGATTCTCAAAAGTAAAGGCATTACAATAAAATGTCCAAGAAAAAAAGTAGTCAAATACAGGGATCTAAAGGGATAAGACAATGGCTGACTAATTGATGTACGTACATCCCCAATGCTAATAGACAAAATTACCCCTTCTGTACAATTAATGGTTGAAACGTATGGACACTCAATTTAAAAAAACAACCAATCAAATTCATTAAAAGTCCCCAAGATGTTAAGATGTTAAGAAAAAGAAAATATTATTTTAAAACTTTGGGTATTGGGGTGCAATAAACAGCCCATTGTCCCCTTTCTCTCTCTCTGAGTCAAATACCTGTGATCAAGAAAAACAATGGCCGCATAGTCCCCTTTGTGTCTGATGGCTCTTCCAACTGATTGGTTCACTGCTTTCATGCATAGGTTCTCATAGTGCACTTGTCCTTAACAAAAATATTGTATAACAACATCTTGGAAACTTAGGACTATGATTTACATTTTATCCATTTTAAGGTAAAATTTCGTTAAAGTTATTTGGAATATGAAATCGAATTCCAAGGGGATTAGACATGTCGTCGGCAGTTTGCCCTGTATCGCATGTGGACCAAAAACAAACAAAAAACGATCATGTTGACGTTTAGGTTAACAGAAGGTACCGCATGGACAGTAACACGTAGAGATGGGACCTAAAAGGGTTAAAATGCTAAAATCATATCATTAACAAAATCTAAATATGCGAGAGGTGGATTTCGGTGGTCCTCCCGTAGATACGAGTGACAGCACTGTTTTTACCTGCTTGTTTTCCATCAATCATACCCACATGGGTGTTGAGGAAACTCATCTTTTCCTTGAGCTCTGGCGTGTTCATGTTGGGGTAGGGCATTCCTACCATAATCACACAGCGTCCAAGTTCATCACTATATTAGTTAACATATTAAATTCAGGAATATTTTAAGATGGCTCATATAAGTCTATCATAAAGATAATATATTAGTACGGAATCAGAGGGTCCATCCCTCAAAAACGGTTAGCAAGATTCTTCGGTGCATAGAGAGAGACAGACAAACATTCTGTTACTTTAATAGAAGTAAAATATGTAAAATAGAGATGCGACTAAATCTGTTTATAAATTATGTGTATTAACTGAATAGAAATTAAACCAGACTCCGTCTGAAGAATTTTCAAACAATTACCTACACATATTACATTTTTGCAATGACCCGAATAAAGCAATCCTTGTAAAGTAACAGGATGTTTGTCTGTCTATCTGTTTGAGTTTAATTTAGAAACTCGCTGGTTCTCCTTTACAGTCAGTCTCATATAGATCCAGGGAAAACTATTTGGTGGGAGGATAATTTTGCCCTCCAAAAAGAATCGCCCCTAGAAAATGACGTATCCGCTAGAAATAATACAGAACACCTAAGGTCATTCTTACCTGAAATTAATGCCTTCAGACATTTTCCCCCCGACCACGGCCATAAGAATAGCACCAGTCTGCTGTCCGTTTGTACCATCTTTACTAATCCTAAAATGAATCATAATGATATCTAAAACAAGAAATACAATGTCAAATAGAAGCGAGACTGTTAAGCACACAAGTGGGAAAGGAAGAAAAAAAGAAAAAAATCCGAAAGAAATTAAGTGATGTGGAATTGAAGGAAAGCACCCTATCTGCAATAATCTTAAAAATTAGGGAAGGCTATCATAACTCATCACTGACGTAAAGACAGAAGGACAGTAAGACACGCACACTCGCAGAGTAGCTTTGCTGTTATAAAACCAAACTAATCTAAGGCAAATAATCATCTCTAAAGGTTTTAAGAAATGTGTTAAATAACTTTAGGTAACAGTTCATTTTAAGGCATCAACAAAAGTTTACCTGACCGCCCTTGTGTATTCAGCCAGAATCTTATCAGAATCTCCGGTACCTTTTGGCTCTCGAAATATGCTTTTCTTCTGCTGTAGTCTGTAACATAAATACATGATAATTGAAGGGAAGGAGGGTACATTGGGCTGTTTATTACACTAGTTCCAAAGTTTTGTTTTAAAGTTTTCTTATTCGTTGGCATAACAACGATGGGGACTTTTGTTGAATTTTGATTGGTTGGTTCATTAATTTAAGAGTCCAAACGTTTTAACCAGTAATTATAATCTATAGAAGGGGTAATTTTGTGTATCATCATTATGTGATGTACGTCAATTTAACGACTAATGTCTTATCCCTTTTGATCCCTGTGATTATTGGCACTTGATAACACTGTTGTCCGCATATAAGTATATAAAAAAACAAAAGTTTAATGAATTCTCCCTGAAAGATCATCCTGGGTTAAAAAAATTATCGTGTCTTGTCCATGCCCTGCCCACCCATGAAATTAAGTTTCTGTGGACATTCTGTAAAACAAAGGAATAAAAGCATATCTAGGCCGTAAAACTGATGTCATTATTTTACCGAAAGTTGATAAGAAATAACATTTTAAATCAAGGACGTCCAAGCTTTCTTAGAGGGGGGTAAAATGAAGTGTTTCAAGGGTTTCAGGATGAAGGGTAATAGATATCTGAAAATAGAAATGACGCAAATGAGTACAAATGATACGCAAATTTTGATCACAATTCTCACGTTTATCTAAAAATGCAACATATAATAATAGCTATTAAAACAATTTTCAAGCACAACTTTTATCTTATTAGGATAACAATTGATTGATTGATTGATTAGCCATAGTTTCTTAGGGTTTGGGCCTAAGTAGTCATGGAGTAGGCTGAGACACTTTTGTCTAGTCACTAGGGCTATCAAGCTCCACGTTCAAGCACTTTACGACTTGACCCGCTGTCTCATGAGAGCTACTCATTATTACCTCACCCTCGCCGAGTATGGCAGGTGTCCCAATTTAAGTCACCGCAATGAATGACGCTCTCCGCAGAGGAGCTTGGGATAAGGGTAGTACTGATATTATGTACGTGACTATTGAGTATCCAAACTTACTCAATAATCCCCTTCTAACACAACCAGGGGAAGTTGCGTGATTTGCGAATGAGAAATTCAAGTCAACACACGGGGAATTGAACTCGAACTCTCACCACCGTAGCTCAGTGTGTTACCACTGAGCCACGGCGCCCCTTTAGGATAACAATTAAATAAGAAAAATATTTTTATCATATGAAATTCGTGATCGCCAACTTCTAACATCGGTTTCAGGGGAGTAAAATGAGGGGTTTCAAAGAATTGAAGGGGGTAAAATGAGAGGTTTCAAAGATTTAAAGGGGATAAAATAAGGGTTTTCAAAGTTTGAGGGAGATTAACACCCCCTTACCTCCCAATGACGTCTATGTTTTCAATGACTTAAAATTCGGAGGGGACATTGGGCTGTTTATTGCACTAATGCCCAAAGTTTTATAATAATGTTTTCTTATTTGTTATCTTTTCAGCTTTGAGATCTGAAATTAATTTTGATTGGTTGGTTCATTAAGTTGAGTGTCCAAACGTTTCAACCACTAATTACAATATACACAAGAGGTAATTTTGTGTATCATAATAAGGGATATACATCAATTTATCGGTGTTTGTCTTATCCCTTTAGATCCCTGGAAATTACTTACTTTTCTAGAACTCCTATCTTCTGTAAGTGTCCGTAAACCTTCTCTTCATAATTGTAGGATGGAAAGAAAATTACTATTCCTATAATAATAAATTAAAATCAAGATATAGATATGTTTTTAAAATAAATTTCTTTTAGGGACTGTAAATTATAATAGTAACCAAAGTTTTACAGCTACATTATCTTATTTGTTGGCTTTAAAACTTTGGATACTTTTGTTAAATTTGAATTTGATTTTTTAAAACTAGTAATGTCAAAAACTTTTAACCAAAAATTACAATCTTTAGAAGGGATAATTATAACACTGCGATTTCTATCCTTTTATCGTCCATTATCTAATCCCTCAAATCCACAGTGAAGACAGTACTTAACTAATCTAAGGTAAATATTAAGTAGACAAACTGTCGGATAGGGTCTGAGACATTAGTTTTACAGGAGCTACGTTGCTAAATCTCCACTACATTTTAAACCTTCTATGTATAATTAAATATTGAGTTTTGAACATTAAACTTACCCGCTGGAATTACAGAAACAAGGTTTTGTAAGACTCTTCCAAGTTCATCTAATACCTTAATATCAAGTTTAAAAAAAGCATTTTTTATTTCCTGGAAAAAGCTAAATTCTTTAGGGAAGCTTTGTACTTGATTATGATAAAAGGATATTTCATTGACAATTAGGAAACCATACAATGCATACAATAAGATTAGTTGGCATTAAAATAGTTGCCTTTTAGAACACTGCCGTTTCGTGTAGAGACATACAAATCTCGTACAAAAAGCCTTTGAATTATTTTCTAACACTTTAATTCAAAAACTTGATTGAGATCATTGTTAGCGAGGTCCCTAGAACCATTCAAATGACGAGAAAGTATTAGAATAACTTTTAATTGGCGGAAAAGGTAAAAATTATTATTTTCTCATAAAAATCCTTACCTGTGGTGTATCTCTGTACTGAAAACTGAAATCCAGCTTTGTATTTGTAGGTCCCTGACCAATGACCAGGGGCAACAAGTGGTCTCCAGGTACCACGTGGTCACAAGAGAAATGCATGATCCGAGATTCTTTAGCGCCAGCAGCTAAACCGGTAAAATTGCATTAATTAACAAGAATGATTAAATTCGAATTATAAGTATAAAATGAAAAGATTATGAGTCTTAATAAGGCTAAATAGGAAAAAGGAGAGGCGATATTGAAATATTTACAGAATGCAGAAAAAATTTTAGTCGCTTCGCGCAACCATATAAAAAACGTTTAATTTTTTTCAAAAAAAAATCTATTTTCATTTTACATTTTAAATTCGTATACCTACGTATTTTTATTGTTTAAAGCAAAGGAATAAAATGTAAGGCTTACCAATAAAAAGTTGTTGTTTGAATTCATCAATGGGCTGCATGGTACCTCCTGCCACTATTACACTATGGGCATCACGAACAATCTCCTAAATATTAGGATTGGCAATCCGAATCTGAAATCCGCCCAATTCAAATTGCGGATTCGGGTTGGTAATTTTTATGACTTTTGTAACACTTATATTTTAGGATAGGTTAAGTAAAGGTTAAAAATGACCGCTGTAGGGACTAGAATTTTTTATTTATAAAAAAGACCTTTAAAATACTGCTAGAATCCTCAATCCACAAGCAGCCATCCGCAAAAAAAAACAAGAAACCGCCATCCATGGATCAATCCCCTTTTTTTTTGGGGGGGGGGGGCGGATTTTAGTAAGAAGATTGCCAACCCTAGTTTTAATATTCCTATAGAGACGGATATAAAATGATTGTTTGATTCATAAAGTTAAGCGTTCACACGTTTCAACCACTACTTTTAATCTACAGAAGGGGTAATTTTGTGTATTAAGGATGTACATAAATTTATTGGCCATTGTCGTATCCCTTAAGATCCTTGGAAAATAAGGTTTTTAATTAGACAAACACATAAGTGGATGCCAAAAAAACACGTAAACAAGGATGACAGCATCCATAAGTAGCGAAGCTCAGAAATTATGAATATATATTATGAATATATTTACAATATACCAGTGTCATCCTATATATTTGATGAAATAGGGAAATGACAAAAACTTCAAAATCACGCAACCTTTCAAGCACGAAAAATGAAAAATCTAGGAATCGATCTAGCACCACAGTTTATAAACAAATCTATATGAAACTTGATGGAAATATGTAGAATATGAGCATATTCATTATTCAATCTCTAATAATTTTAGCCGCAAATCCTGAATAGGAATTGAGAAAAGAATAGAAAACCTAAAAATCTAGGAATCGATCTAGCACCCCTATTAATATAAAAATCGTAATAAAACTAATGTAAAATATGTAAAATGTAAATTTAAGCAATCCCTGAAAATTTAAGCCCATTATCTTAAAAAGAAGTTGAGAAAATCAGAAAAACATGAAAATGTAAGAATCGATCTAGCACCCCAAATAACAGACGGATGGACAAAACAATGTATAGATTAGATGTGCATATGTTATAAGAATCTTCACTAAAAATTTCAGCTTTCTATCTTTTATAGGAGCCGAGAAAATCACGTTTCCCCCACTTTGTCTCAGACGGACAGACGGACGGACAGACGGACGGACATTTCGAATTATAGAGTAGCTTCGCTACTAAAAAATATTTGAAAACTACACGGTAGAAAATATGCTTCTTTTTTATAATATCAGGGGTGTATTTTCAAATTTGACCCTGCTGAGGGAGGGGGGGGGGGGGAATAATGTAAAAATTAAGAGAACTGAAAGCTTTTTTTTTCTTATTTTCTCACCTTTTTGGTGAAAAAAAACTAAACGAATATGTCGGAGGGGGGGTAATGTGAATAAAATAAAGAGTTATTAAAATATTTTTCCATTTTATTTCCTTCCTTGCTGGAAAAAACTTGGAGGGGAAAAAAATAAAAAATTTTGCAGCAGGGGGAAAAATGAATCTTGTGCAGAATATACACCCCTGTATAATATTTTATTGCTAAAGAGGATAATGCTATATACATAAACTAGACAGTCAATAACTTGTCCTACCTTAAATTGAGAGGCAGGGTCCAGAAGTAGAAATCTAATATTGGCCCCAGATAAAGTTGGCGTTTTTCTAACCAAAATCCTGCAAAATAAAATAAATTAACAGATAATCATGACATATAATATATAAAAGGCATTTTAAAAGTTGATAGAGTAGACTGATTTAAGAAGTATGTTTTAAATATGTATAGGTAGATGTGCAGCCATATCTGAGAATGGTTGAATTTTTTTGTACAAGTTTTTAAGTAATAATTCTCTATTTTAAAAAGCGAAGCTTTTCTATAATTAGGGTCGGTCCGTCCGTCCGTACGTCCGTCCGTCCGAGATAGATAGCTTTTATTCGTTAATTTAGGCATGTTAGAATTGTCCTATCGATTTCAAACTTTGCATGATGATTCCTGTAGTAGTTAGGCACGATTTAGAAAGCGTAGCAACTCTATAATCATTACCAGAATACCCGTACGTCCATTTTAAAAATGTTGATTTTTCTACTTTTTTAACAACAAATTTTCAAGTGTTCTAATTATCCGTTTGATCTGATTTTTGGTATATTGATTCCTGGGACAACAACGAACAATATTATAAGCGAAGCAACTCTATAATCAAGTCCAAAAATGTAAGTATGTCCATAAACATTATCCTGCTTCAAGCAGTTTTTTCAACAAATTTACTTACAATTTTGCTTTGACTCTAATACTTTTAAATTCTGATTATTCAGTTCAGATACCATACAAGTGGTAATGTCCGTTTGTCCTACCGTTTCAGTGCTTCGCTTTTATGGATGTTGTCATCCTTGTTCAAAAATCTTTCTCATGTTACTCCCCAACCCCCCTATCCCACCCACAATTTAATTGTCAGTCTCTAGCAATGAATTATATCTCTGTTAGAAGTCACCAGGGGGCACCGTAGCTCTGTGGTAACGCACTGAGTTACGGTGATGAGAATTCGAGTTCAAACCCACTCGTGTTGCAATCACAACATGTTGTCTCAAATTCTCCAATGTGTATTCACGCAACCTCCCCAAGTTGCATTAGAAGGGAAATTGTTAGGTAGTTTGGATGCCTGATAATAAAGTGTATAATACCAACACATCCCTTAATCCCAGGCTCCTCTGAGGAGAGTGTCATTTATTACGGTGACTTAATTTGGGACACCTGCCATACTCAAAATCGGCGAGGGTGAGGTAATAACGAGAAGCTCTCATAAGACAGCGTGTCAAGTCATACTTGAACGTGGAGCTTAAGTTGGCCCTGGTGGCTATACAAAAGTGTCTCAACATACTCCAGGAGTCTTAGGTCCAAACCCTAAGAAACTATGGCTAATCAAACAAACAACTAGAAGTCACCATGTATTTTTCCCTTAGCCTGAAGTACACATTTATTACCTAGTATGTTAAAAAAAGATTTACTTACTTTGAATCCGCAAAATTAGTTGCCAGTGTGTTTAAGAACTCCACAACACCCATCAGAGGACTTGAACCAGGTTTTCTAACATACAAATAACATTAGAAAAAAATTTTTTCAATTGTTTTAAGCGCTGCTACTCTATAGGTATCTATTAAAATATTAAAGAATAATCGTTATTGCTAAGCTAATTTTCTATACAAAATATTTCTTGATTTACTGCCTAATCTTTTTAAATAAAAAGTTTTTATTAAAAGGAATTAGAGCTAAATTGTTTTAATTCAAGTATTTTCAAAATCTTTTAATTAAATAAAAGTTTTAATGTTATTCTGCCTGTTTTCATCCATAACTTGTTTGTTTGTTTCATTTTCTTTTGTGTTAGTATTTTCATTTTTCTTGATATTTTGTAAAAATGCGCTAACTCCAGTTTTTGGTTGATCCTTATTTGCTCCTTCATCTGTTTTGTACTTTTCAGAGAAGCCTGAATAAATATCACATTTATTTTCATGTTAAAACATTTGATTTTACTAATTTATAAATTTTTTAGTATCTTAGCCACTCCATTACAATGTTATTTTCAGGCTGGTATGGGACATTGGACTGGGAATTATACTAGTACCCAAAAACTTTCATTTATTTGTTAAAAATTTTGAGAACTTATATTAAATCTTGCTTTATAGGTTTATACCAATTAGCAGTGTATAAACGTTTCAACTAATAATTTTAAATACTACAAATGTGGCAAATTTTGTCTAGCAGAATTAGGTGTTTACATCTATCTATTTGACTGATTTGACACAGACACAAACAAGTGACAAATATAACAAAATAACACACACCTACCTTGAAGTTTAAATGGTATTTGGCTAGTGTTGCAATATTTCACTAGCTTTATAAGGTTTTGGTTGTATACATCTGTGTCCACTAAGAATTCAGAAACGTCCATCATTTTTGTCTCTTCCCTGAATTAAATGGTATAATTAATATCTAATTCTAAATTAAGAAAATATAAAAATCTCATTTATTTTGCTTAAACCTTAAAATTGTCTAGTGCATCTAAAATTGTACCTCCAGCTTCTATATCAAGTGCGTGAAATTTATTATAAGAAACATTGTAATGCCTTAAGAAACTAATCACAATCGACTAAATACAAAAAACATCCAGACAAAAGTCTTGAAATCAAAAAATATTTTAGGTGATAAAATAGCAATTCCACCTGACATAAGAGGTGGGTTGTCCAGGTTCTTTACCAGGGGTACCACCCAAATATTTGATGAAACTAGCCAGCACAAATTGGATTTGCTTAATGTACAGCAGATTACTAGCCTAATTTAGAAAAAATATAAATCACATATTTCTGAATTTCAAATTCAATAAAAAAAATATAAATTAAGAAAGCCGGTTGGACAATTTTGGTTGAAGTAGTTTAGTTTAATAAGATATCCATTTAATGTATAAAAATCTATAAAACAAACTAGTGATGTTTATGAACAATTTAATAAAACAAGAAATAGTTAGGTAACTCACCTTTAATCTGGCTTTGTATTTCTGTTTATATTGAGTTAGTTGAGAGTAAGCAGAGGCTAGTTGAGACCCAGATATACTCACACTGTGAATACCGGATATTGTTTCTAAAAAAGGAAAACCTTCATTGAGATAGTCATTTTAGAGATCTATACCTAATAATATTTCATATATTTTCTTGGGATTTTTAAGATTTCAAGTTTTTCTTAATTTTGACAAACTAGTATTTCTACTATCTATAGTATAATACATGTCAGATCTTGGTCTTAAAAACCTAAATATGACAATTTAATCATTCAAAATATTTTTTCTTCTTTGTGGTATTCATAGAACAGCCTACTTACTAAAGTATATCTTTACAATAAACTGATATACAACTCCAATTATGATAAATAAATTTAACCTTTATGGATTCTAAAATTGTTGGGCCTACACGTGAGATAGTGATTATAAAATTTTGTGTACCAATGTAATTTACAGTCGAATGTCCCCTTCCTCTTTGTTATGATACAGACTACATATTTATTTCTACTCTTGGCTGCGTGGCTGTATGTATCTTGTCTATTAGATCACTAGAGTAAACAAGCCAAAAATCCTACCTAGTAAATTATGAGCTTCGTCAATGATGACAACACTATTCTTGAGATTAATTCCAATAGCTTTTCTTGTAGCAGCATGAAGTAAGGTATTGTAGGGCAGAACAATCATCTCACAGAGTGGCACTGCTCCTCTAAATAATAAGATCAAACATACAATATAAGGTAAAAGGTTTACATTTTTTTTTAAATCAAGAACAATACTTAATGTACCTAAGAAGCGTAACAATCTATGAATCAATAATTTATTTTAATTATAGCTAGCCACATAATATGATAAGAAAAAACATTCCTAAACTAGATGGGTAGGTAGGTACCTTTCTAAAGAAAAGAAAAATATTTTTAAAAAAACATGAATTATGACAATTGTTTGATAATCTCATTTTTTTCCCACTGTTTTTTCATCCTATTATATAAAGTAGTAAGCGGTTTTTGTTTGTCCCGAAGGATCTTGCTAACCGCTGAACCAATATTGTTCTCCTTTACAGTGAAGCTTCTTATAGGTCCTGGGAAGGTTTTAAACTATTTTTGAGGAGCGTGTCTTCACCCCTCCCCCCCCAAAAAAATATTTTTGTTTACTCTTTTGAAACTCAAATTTAAAATGGGATGAGGTCCACTTTTCCTTCTCCTACCTTAAGAGCCCCTAGAGCTCTAGGGGCGTAGCCACTAGTAGATTTATAAAGCTATTCTATAAATACATTTTGTCAGTCCGTCCGTCCGACAGTCAGTCAGTCCGTAACGCCACAAGGAAAATCTGATTT
This sequence comes from Acartia tonsa, assembly GCF_053477335.1. NCBI lineage: Eukaryota > Metazoa > Arthropoda > Copepoda > Calanoida > Acartiidae > Acartia > Acartia tonsa. The sequence continues at coordinate 42,266,587 of NC_137264.1, read as the reverse complement.
GCTCGGCTGCTATTTAAGTTGGAAAGCGGATATTTTCAGTGATGATTACTATGACCTGTATATACTAATCTAGTCTTTACATTATTTTGTCCGTCTGTCTGTCATCCATGTTTCAAGAGGTGAAAAAATACTTATTTCCTAGATAGGTTTTTGTGATTTTCTTTGATTTTTTTAAATGTCCCTTTTTTTATGACAACGGAACATTTGTTCTAAAATTCAATTTGTGCATACATGTTTTTATTTAGCTTCGCTTCATATGGATTTTGTCATCCTTGTTATCGTAATTAACCTGGATGCATAATAAGGACATGATTCTGACTTCTTGCCAGCCGCCACCAGATCTTCAATATCATGAATACCAAGGATAGCATCGTCTCTGAGGTCTTCAATTCCGTTGGCTCTGTTATAGGGACAACCACCTACAATAACATCATTGATATTAAATCAGGGTTTTTCAAATAGGTGGTTCATTAAATTCTTTAGAACAGCAACTACATTATATTTTGTGAATGTCCATTAACATTACGTCACTTAGTTAAACAGTTACAATATGGCTGATCTACTAATGTACGATTAAATAAATGTCAATATGGCGTCATAATATCAATTAGACATAACATACCTACCTGATTTTGATTTCTTTACTGGTTTATCATCTATATCAAGTTTTGTAGTTTTACTCTTCTTCTTTCCCAGCTCCAAACATTTTTCATTGATAGCAGCCTTAAATACAAATATGGAAACTGGTGTATAAAAGAATCGTCTAATACTTTTCAAACTTGAGTAATAACTCTATCAACATTGTCCAAAAGTCAGTATGACCATTTTAGAAGACATAATAATTTTCTTTTAGAATAATGTTTAATCATGCATTATCATGTAGGTATCTGATTAAATCCTATGACTAATAATCACATTGTTACACGCGAAGCATCTCTTAATCAAGTCTTGTATGTACTTATTATGAATTTTAAGAATATTTTTTAGGATATAATGGAAGCGAGTCTAAAATTTAATATAATTTGATTGGAGGCTATGCATAAAAAGTTCACCTGAGAATTCAGCTTGTTGACATTTGGATTTATACACATGACATTTCTGCTGGCTAAACTCACCAAAGACACGTCATTACCAAAAGGACTTTTCTTTACTTCTCTAAAATACAACAATTCTTAGAAGCGAGGCTACTGTCTGACAACCTTTGACTCACGCTTGTTCGTCTGTCTTTAGTGCTGTATTTGAGGTAAATATTCCTTTGGGGAAATATGATTGTACTCAGATGCTATAAAAGACAAATGTTTCAAATTCCATGAAAAGATTTCACTGAAAAATCTACTTTGCTACTGGTGAATATTGACATCAACACAAGTTTGGCTGGAAAATCCGTTTACAATAGGTTTTACATCAAATATAGTTTGTTTTAAAAAGTTCAGCATCGATATTGTAAAAAACTATAATCTATATTATTAATATTAATTTTTAAATCTTAGGAAAAGCAGAAATGAAAAAGTTACAAATATACCGCAGTAACAGAGTACCTGCACAAATAAAAAAAAATAAATCCACCTACCTAACAAACTGGGTTAATTGTGAATGAGTTCTGGAACAAAAAATAATTTTTAATCTGTTGTCAGCCTCCTCTTCATCCTAAAAATAAAGTGTAAAAAATCTTCTAGTTGAATAATGGGGGAGGAGGCAAAAATCACCATCTTTAGCAAACTTTATCTTTGGATTAAATGATTCTTAGTTACATCGATGATTAAAGCTCATGTAAAATAACTATTTTATATCAGTGACATAAAAAAAAACATATATCTACTATAATTTCATTGAAGAAAAATCTTAATTTAATTTGAACGTACTAAAATACCAAAAATTGGATAAAGTTTATAAATTTCAGCTATCTTTCCGGTTTTCGCATAGTAACTTCACAGTACCACATATGTCTTACCAAAAATAACTACCAGGCAAAAATACGACACCTGTACTGTACAGTAATATTTTCTGCTTTAGAATTAGCTTTAAAGAGTGCACAATCGCCCTACGTTTAGAAATACTTATTATGTGATTTGTTAATTTGTTACCTTGTAATCATCATCTTTGTTTTCACTGTCACTTTCATAATCGTCCAACAAAAACTCTTCATCTTCGCTTCCATCCTAGGTTTAAAAATATATATTTTTAAAGTCAGTCTTGTAAAGTGTGGAAGGTTTTTTTTCTACCTAGAAATGATGCTTAAAGAATTCCTGGTTTTTATCTAGTGTTCTTCAAGACAAGCAAACAAGTCTTGAGATTTTATTTATGTACCAGCTACTGAAAACTTGCAGCTGAAATATTGTAGGTAATATTTTTAAGTTTTGAGGTAACTCAAAAATGAATATTTCCTCTATAATCTTTCAATATCAGTAAAATTTCAATAATACCTTGGATAAACCTTTATCAAGGACTTTTTTCATCCAATTTACTTCTTTGAATAGTTGATTGAATTCATCTATATTCTTCTCTTCTGCTTGTAAATTCAGAGATTTTCTTCTTTCCAAAATTTTATTGATCTATATAGAGAAATATAGTTTAGGTATGCACAAAATAAATCTTACTGGAAAATGAAAAATAATAATTGCTGTATAGTTTGTGAATGTGACAAATTAAGAAGCAAATGCGATCATTCAATTCTTTCAAATCCTTTGATGTAAAGTAGAGGTTTTTATTTAAAGCTAAAGATCTCGTAAATTAATAATACGGATGGGTTGTACTTTTTTATGGAAGCTTTTTATATGTCTTGGGGTGGTTTTAGGCTATTTTACTGACATTCCCCTTAGGTACGTAAGTAAGTAACTTATGAAGTACATGAATTAGATTTATAAAACTATTGTTTCAAAAGTTGCAGTATTTTAACAATAATTCAATACCTTATCTTGGCGTTTCTGAACGGCATCCAACTCTTGTTTTGCCTGGAACCTTTTGTGATTGTGTTCCTGTTTTTTACTTGCAGCCGCCAACCAATCATCTTCAGGCTAAAACAACAATTTATATATGCTATGTTCTAATTATTGCTGGCTTATATGAATTTTAAAAAACTAAACTATATGTCTTTCCTCACATTATCACCCAATCTTAAAAAGTAAATATTGACCGATTTCTATTTTCTTTAAATTTTTTGTTACTTGAGTTTGAAATTTTAAATAATCACTTAGGTACCTATATAGGTAGGTAAATATTAAGGTAATTTATTTATGTAAAATAAGGAATAGGTACCAGCTTCTACCAATAACGAAATTAATTCGGGGAAAAATCACGGAACCTATACGTGTTTTTCAGCTGTCGTTGGGGGGCAACACATCGTAAAATTGACGACATCTCAATTTGCCCCCCCAAATATTATTTTAGATTTATTTTGCTTGTTGGCTATACCTATTCCTGAATAGGTACATACAAACTTCGTAAAAATTCTGAAATTCTTTATTAAAGATCTAAATTAAGAGTTTATCTATAGAATTATATAACAAAGAACTTAAAATATAAACAGAAGACAAAACTCTTGAGAAAAATAAAGATTGCAATATTGAAATTACCTCGTTTGTTTTGTCATCTTTGACAAGCTTTTCAAGCGCCAACTTCCTCTGTTTATTATACTCAATGAACCAAGTCAAGGCTCCGCAGATCAGCGACAAGGATTTACCCGTCCCCGTTGGTGACTCAAATATTCCAAGCTGGCCTTTATTTAGGGCATTGAACAGGGCTGTCATAAACTGATGTTGGATATCATACGGAGGGAACGGAAACTCAAACTTTTCCGGCGTCCTAACGGCCTCCGAGATATCAACTAACTTCAAATTGTCCTCTGACGCAAATGTCATTTTTTCACTTTCTACAGCTTTTACGCTTACGAAAAGAAACTTTCAAAACAGTGTTAGTATTGCATGTTTCTTGTGTATACAACTAAAACTGACACACACACACTTTTCATGGCAGTCTCATGACTTTTTCTCTCTCTTTCTCTAGGGGAGAAGAAATGTAATTTTTGGCCTCCAATTTAATCCCACTCATGGCATTTATAACAACACAAAATAATCACTTTTATTAAAAAATCTTTTAAAATCTTCATAAGTTTACTCTATTATCTCATAAATATAATAATTAAAAGTTACAAAATTGCGGTAAAAACAAAAAATGTTCAAAACTTTCATAGAAAAAATCCGCTTAACTATTGACCAATGAAAGCCGGGAAACTGTCTGCTAGAAAATGATTGACCAATCACAGAGCCCAAATCCGTCTGCTAGTTAAATTCAGCCAATCAGAGTGTTTCTTTGGTCTGCTAGTGAAGCAGTCAGCTGATTAGATAAATATGAATTATTTAAAAGGTGTGTTGGTATGAATTTTCAATGATTTGGCTTCGATGTCCTATAAACTGTGTTATGAACTTATGTTTCTTACTTATAGTATCTATTTTCGATTTTTTGTTATTTTTTCCCCACAGTTTTGAAGAATGTAGGTGATTTTATATTGTTTCATCAAAATCATTTGTATATTCATGAGTATTAATTAAATTTGAAAAATGCAGTCCTATAATGGCCGACCTTCCCCTTTCATTTGTGATTTTCTTCTCTTCTCCAACCACCCTCGTTAGGTCGTTCCTTCCTCCTTCCTATTTTCAAGTTTTCAACGGTTTTGTGCGATGACGAGTGAGTGATGTGCTTTAACTTTTTAATTTTTGTGCCTTAAAAATAATACATTATTTTCTAAAAGTTTATTTGTGAAAAATGAGCCTAATTTTTAGATTATATAGCATTTATAGCCAACATTACTTTACAGTAACAAAATTTTTGTTAAAATTCGCGCCATTCATTTAAATTTTGGCACGGAATTCAAAACTTATTTTCAAGTTTTAAACTTACTTTAAATACCTAAGTTTGTAATGAAATATTAAATTAATTTAAAAATAATTGATAATGTTTTTGAAAAGCTCAGAGCTACATGCAGCGTGCTACTTTACTTTAAAACAAGTATACGTAATTTTTTATGCATCGATCCAAGAAACTAATTCTTAAAATGTTACAAGGTGTTATAAAAATGTAATTTTAAGATGTCTGTAACAGAAAATTTCTAATTATATCTCTGCTCTGCTATTCGATTGCTGCCGGCTTGTTTTGTGGCAGCGTAACTAACAACTTAACTGAATTTTTAAAAAAAGTTTTTGATAATTAATTTTTAGCTAGCTGTTTTTTTTCGTGACTGGGGGGGGGGGCGTGGGGCGACGCTCCGTAGTAAATATGACCTTTTTATACGCCCTCCATATATCATTTTAGTTTTAATTTGCTTGTTGACTAGGTGTACCTTATTCTTGGTAGGTACTGTGGCCATTTAGAGCAAACTCGTTTCCATAGTGCATGCTACTAATAAAACATTACCTAGATTCGAAACTTTTTTTTAGACATTTTATTTAAAATATGATGAGCAGTAGTCGTGATCCGTTGACATCCAAAGAAAATGCGCCGACAGCTCCTGTGCGGACTGCGGGTCCGTTGAAGCTTCCAGGACAGGACTCTGGCTCCAAGGTGCCTCTGGGAGGCCCTACCGCTTCCACCGGAGCTTGCTCTGGACAAAAGATTGATAAATCAAGCTTTCCTAAAGGTGATATTATATTTTTTTATTAATAGGTACCTACTACTGCTTATATTTACCTATGGTATTAAGCAATAATTTTCCAGTGTGTTGGTATCATCTTAGTTTTTTGCTTAGGAGGGAAGGGGCTCTCCCTTTATTAGAATAACTCTCACCAACTCCATTCTTAGATATTTTTTTAAAAATTTTTATTTATTCAGGTGGAAAAGAAAATCCTTGGACACTTTCTGATTTTGAGATTGGACGTCCACTTGGCAAAGGAAAATTTGGAAATGTATATCTTGCAAGAGAAAAGGAATTTTGTCAATACGTACTTATATGTTAGGTAGTTTAGATACTTAAGAATTTAGATAATAATACAAAACAATTTTTGAGTTAAAGAAGAATAACTAAATTCTTTAATATTACCAACCTAAAATATTTCCTTTGTAAAGCGTTTTAGTTTACCCATAAAAATAACTAGATTTAAAGAAAATTAAAGAATTATTTTTAAATCCATTGTTCCATCCTTATATCCCGGATTACCAGTTTATAATTGACAAAATGGTTACAGAAAAGTAAATATATTGTTGCACTGAAAGTTTTGTTTAAAAGTCAACTCCAGAAAGCAAATGTAGAGCATCAACTTAGGTAACAATTTATTAAATACTTAAAACATACAACTAAAACTGCAATGGAAAGGGAAGGAGGAAACGGTACTACCTTCGAAAAATCTATATTTCTTGATATTTCACCAGTGCAATGGTGGATTTAAGCAGAGAAGGGAAAAAAACAGGTTTTTTTTTTAAAGATCAAACCAGTGCAGTGTGGTTTTTTTGTTTTTTTTTAATAATATCCAAATTAAAGTATTCTAATTTAGTATAAAGGGGTATTTTCAAAAAATGCATTTGAACTTAATTTAGTGAACCGCATATTTTATCCTGGTTAAATGGTTAAACTACATTTATATGGCATATATTTGAAAAAATTTCAATTTTCTACCACATAGTTTTTGAAATATCAAGACTTGAAAATTGTCTTTTTGTGATATATGCAATTTAAATTGCATATATCACAAAAAGACAATTTTCAGGTCTTTATATTTTAAAAACTACGTGGTAGAAAATTGAATTTATTTCAAATATATGCTATTTAAATGTAGTTTACCCCATTAACTAAGAAAAAATATGCGGTGCACTAAATTAAGTTCAAATGCATTTCGTGAAACTACCCCTTTAGTATAAAGATTTAAACTATTAAAAGAATTTTGAATTAGGTATTTATGTTTTTGACTGTATTTTTTACATTATAAAAAGACTAGCGGCTAGGCCCCTAGAGGCCTCTAGGGGCACTTGAGGAGGAGAGAGTCGAATTTAATAATTGAATTTTTTATTTTATATTTTGTAAGAAAAAGTAAAAAAAAAAATTTGGGGGGGGGGGCGAACATTTTTTTTGAGGGGGGGTTGCCCCCCCCCCCTCATTTTTAAGTTTAGTTAAAAAGTTTTTTTTTAAAATTTTTCGGAGGGAGGGTTGGGGGTGTCCCACCACTAAAGAAAATAGTTATAAACCTTCCCGGGACCTATGAGAAGCTACCCTGTTAAGGAGAACCCAATCGGTTCAGCGGTTAGCGAGATCCTTTGGTACAAACATACAAACATCCTGTTACTTTATTATAAGGATATAACTGGAAAGATAGGCCTTTGTATTAAGAAAACCATTTAAACCATCCCACCTTGGTTTTTTTGTTTTTTTTAGCTTTTTTTTTGGTTTAAACCACTTGATTAAAACCACGTGGTTTTTATTTTGCCATCCCTGGTTTTAAGCCATTTTAAAGTACATTCTTTCCACATGATGTAACCTTCCATATTCATATTTGTCATGTAAAAGTAATTTTTATCTAGGAGAGAGATTGAGATCCAGTCACATTTACGCCACCATCATGTTTTGAGGTTTGCTTTTCATTTTAAAAAGACAAAGTATTCAATTTCGAAATTTTTTTACGTTTAAGCTCTATCGCGTTGACGTCAGATACAAAAGAGAGGGGTAGGTTTCTGGTAAATCCGTAAAGGTTATGTGTTATAGGTGAAAAAACAGTAGTAGAACGATAAAAATTTATGTTAACTATTTTAAAAATAAATTTTTGTCTAAAGTTCTTTTCAATAAGAAATACACATTACACATATTTAGTTAATATTATCGTTCTACTACTATTTTTAAGCCTTAAAACACACACCTTTACGGATTCTACCAGAATCCTACCCCTCTTAGGTACGTCGAGGCTACTCGTAGAATCGTTTACGAGATCTATCTACACATACATACAACTTACTATTTTATAAAATCGGATATGCCTCAGTGCCTTGCTTACCTATTTATTGATTATTATTTTATTTTACTGTTTGAAATTCATATGATCTTGATAATTACAGATGTAATTTTTCAGACTTTTTGGATATTTCTACGACGAGTCACGTGTCTATCTAATCCTGGAGTATGCACCAAAAGGAGAAATGTATAAATCTTTGCAGGTAATAAATAGTTCAATAATGGATAAGGGGGTTCGAGTTTTATAGGACTTTTAACATCAAAAAAAAAATTTTAATACTGGACGCAAACTATCTAGTATTTGCTGATATCTTTTGCCCTAGGCGGGCATAGCCAGGAAGTAGAGGAATTTCTTTAATACAGGAAATGCAAATTAAATTTAAAAAATATTTTAGTGAAAGATTTTCAGATTTTTGGATACCTAATCTGAATCCGCCGGAAAAAAAAGTTTCATTTTTAACTATCTAAATAACTACCTAACAATTTTCTTATTTTTAAACGGATTAAGATTTAAGTTTTTATAAAAAAAAACATTCAGTTAGAAATCTTGATCAACCTAAGTTTTTATGATTTAATTGAAAAAGTTGTAAAATCTTATGTAAGGTGTTGACAGAAGCACTTATTTTTTATTTATTAACTAGAAATCGCCGAATGGGAGATTTGATGAGCCAAGAAGCTCAAAATACATTAGACAGCTTACTGAAGCGCTAATCTATTGTCATTCTAAAAAGGTGATTTTTTCTTTATTTGCTCTTTTACACTAACAATATGCACTTTGAATTTTGGATCTTTGTTTAAAATTATCAATGATTGTACTTATTTTAACCCGTGTGCTTGCCTTATTTTCTTTACAACGCTCCGCTTTGTAACTTGTGTTTTTCAGAAAAGGTTTTTTTGGCTTGGGGGTGGGGGAAGGGGAGGTACGAGAAGCATCTTACTAAATGTCCATGTAAATTTTCCAATATTTATTTCTTGCAAAGCTAAAAAGCTAATCAGGACAAAGGAACAATGCATCATATTCGTTTAATGAATTAAACTTTCTTCTTATATCTTTTTTTAGGTTATCCATAGAGATATCAAACCTGAGAACTTATTATTGGACATTCAAGGTAAAACTTACTTTACAAATATTTAGGTATTTAACTTTATTTTTTATAAAATACTTAAAAGACTATCAGTCAGGAAATGTAAGTGGAAGATAAATTGATCATATTCCCCCAAAAAATATCAGCATACCAACTCTAAAACACATAAGAATTGGCAATGATCAATTCCTTCTTCTTTCCCTGAATACCAGATTTTTTAGACTGACAGCAATGATAACAGATCTATAGTATAGATGTACATTGTACATACAGACAACTACCTCCATTCATTTTTCAAAGACCTATTTTGTCTGCTTCTAAATTATTTTCTGCTACTTGGCTGTGGTAATATAAGCGACACCATTGGTTGATTTTCAATGAACCAATAGAAAGGTTGCACAAGACGGTTGCGATGGGGAGATACTGTTATTTAACCCTTTCTCCCTCTAGTGTTTTACTCTAATGCAAAGATGGAGACGAACTAGGTAGTTATTGTTTGGATTTTATAAAACTTTCTTTTATTTCAGGTGATTTGAAGATTGCTGATTTCGGTTGGTCTGTTCATGCTCCATCCTCTAGGCGTGGTACCATGTGTGGTACTCTTGATTATATTCCTCCAGGTATTATAATATCCAGTATCTTAATAGTATATTCGCCTACCCTATTCAATTCACTGAAGAAGAAGGATGTTTTGCTTTTCTTTATGTATGTTCTCTTAAGTTCTGCATTTTTCAGAGAAGTTTGTTATTGGTTAAGTGAAGGTTTTATGCTTTTTGCCCTGAGATCCATCCCCTTATTATGTTTTTTATCCTTTTTTTGTTTCTAGAAATGATTCACGGTGAGTCCCACGACAAGAATGTTGATTTATGGTCCTTGGGTATTCTTTGCTACGAGTTCCTTGTTGGCTGTCCTCCGTTTGAAGTAAGAAATTTATTTTCGAAGATTTTTCACAAAGGTTATTTTTAGAAATGCTACACACAAATTCTTTTTATCTTGCATGGGTGATAGAAATAGTTCTTGTTGAAATAGGGTGTAAATTTAAAAAATAATAATGTCTATTCTAATAAGTAAAATAAATTAAGACAAAGGTGTGAGAAGAGGGCAGTTTATACTATAAAAATGTTATGCTTTATAATTATTTGATTAAATAATAAATATGATATGTGAATTGTAAACGCTAAAGTCAAAAAGGGAATAGCAGCTTTTGCAATATTTTATAAAATAGTGAGCAAGCTTCCAGTCAAATGCGCTTATTAAGTCTTAACTGTTCTTAATGTTGACCAAACAGTTTGATCTAATAAGCGCATTTGACTGGAATCTTAGTCACAACTTTACAGAATTTTGCTACTATTCCCTTAAATAGGTACAAATACAAAATTTAAGAAATTATAGTTCTTCTAAATTTGAATATTTATTTTAGTCAACAGATCAGAATACAACATATAGAAAGATTATCAAGGGAGAATACTCCTTCCCTCCTCATGTTAGCTCAGGTCAGTAAACTAACTCCTTATTATAAAAGTAATAGAATCCGAGTCTGTACCGTAGGATCTCGCCAACCGTTAATATGACATTATTTTTCTGAGTCCTATATGCCTCTAGGTGAGTAGACGCTTGTATTCACTTAAAGGAAATAGTCAATAGATTAGAATTTAATTTAGTTAAGATTCAAATAAGGGGGGGGGGGGAAGTTTTGACACATTTGCGTAAACAGGGAGTATAGGCTTTATCTTTGGACTGAGAGTATAGGTTATTAGGGATAAAATCATTCTTATATGATGAATTTTCCCAAGTTTTAAGATTTTTTGGATAGGCCTCCAGGTTCCGGAGCTCCAGGCCTCCAGGTCCTCTCTGTACAGGTAAAAATGAAAAAAAAAATTTTTTTTTTGAAGAGTTAGAAGTCAACTTATGAAACAAAATATGCGTTTTTTTCTTCAAATATGTGAATAACATTCAAAAATATGCATATTTTGTTTCATAGGTTGACTTCTAACTCTTAAAAAAAAAAATTATTTTTTTTAATTTTTACCTGTATAGAGAGGACCTGGAGGCCTGGAGCTCCGGAACCTGGAGGCCTATCCAAAAAATCTTAAAACTTGGGAAAATTCATCATATAAGAATGATTTTATCCCTAATAACCTATCCTTTCAGTCCAAAGTTAAAGCCTATACTCCCTGTTTACGCAAATGTGTCAAAACTTCCCCTCCCCCCATATTTATTAAGAAAGAATCTCTGGTCCTGTGACTGAGTAATAGTTATATTACCCTAGATGGTCTATCAGACACAGTAATACGTCCAACTTAAAAAGGAATTTTAAACATACGAAGATTTTTTTCATAATATGTATTCAATCCTATAATAAGAGCGACATTGAATTATTCTACCTACATACTGGCCCCTAAAACAGCGTTTTTGAGCCGGGAGCCGTGGAGCCGCAATATTTTGCTGGAGCCGTAATTTTCGTTAAAAATTGGCTCCGGGTTAGCTAAATAAGAGATTTTTTATTAATTATAATTTTGTAACTCTGTTTTGTCATGTGCAAATGCCCTTTTAAGTTTTTCAAGTACATTTACATCAAAAATTTAACTTTTAAAACCTTCAAAAGTTAAAAATTAGGTCGGAGCCTGAGCCGCACCAAATTCAAACGGCTCCGCAACGCTGCCGAAAGCTTGAATCAAATAATAACTTACATTAGTTTCTTAAATTTTATTTGAGTGGCACAAACCTTTAGTGTTCATACTTTTCCACCAATAGTTTTACTCTTCAATTGTCGTTGGTTGTCTGTCCGTAAATCTAGGGAGGGAAAAGTGTCTCTCAGCTGCTAATTAAAAGATAGAGCTCAAATTTTCAGCGAGGATTACTCTAGTTTATCAATGCCGTAATTTTGTTTATCGTAAAAGGGGTTGTACAATACATTTACATTTGAATACATTATACATGACTAACACATGAATAAATATTTTTAGGTGCTCGTGACTTGATTGGCAAACTTCTGGTTAAGAACCCGGAAGAAAGATTACCACTTGAAGAGGTTAGAATTATTCATTTTGTCAGCATAGCCTCTTTATTTCTTACTTGGTACGTTTAAAGAGGGAAATACTCCACATTTTTAGTAGCGAAGCTACTCTATAATTTACAATGTCCGTCCGTCTGTCCGTAATTAATGAATTGGGGGAAACGTGATTTTCTCGGCTCCTATTCAAGACAGACAGCTGAATTTTTTAGTAAAGATTCCCCCTATATATGCCCATCTAATATATACATTGTTTTGTCCGTCTGTTTGTTATTTGGGGTGCTAGATCGATTCCTAGATTTTTACGTTTTGTGATTTTCTCAACTCCTTTTCAAGATAAAGGGCTGAAATTTTCAGGGATTAATTAATTTTATATTCTACATATTTTCACCAAGTTTTATTATTATTTTACTTATTAATTGGGGTGCTAGATCGAGTCCTAGATTTTTTAGGTTTTCATGGTTTTCTCAATTCCTATTCAGGATTGACGGTTGAAATTATCAGGGATTGAGTATGCTCAAGTTCTATATATTTCCATCAAGTTTCATTAAGATTTGTCTATTAATTGCGGTGCTAGATCGATTCCTAGATTTTTAAGCTTTCATGATTGTAAGGTTGCGTGATTTTAAAGGTATGATGATTTCCCTATTTTACCAATATTAATATTTTTTATATGACACTGCTTTATAGTATTTTTTTCCTGATATACAATTATAATTTTTGAGCTTCGCTACTTATGGATGTTGTCATCCTTGTTAAAGAACATATCGACTTATTAGAAGAACCTTTACTTCTTTACATAAAGATATCCTACTAATTTTGATTGGTCAACATTATTTTCTATCATTCAATGCCGTAATAATCAGTATAATTTTTAGACTCTTGTTGCTAATAAGAATATATAAAAAATGGAATAGTTATTTGTCGTATCGTATTATAAACGGCTTTTCGCGGATATAGAATGTACAATTATAAGATTAAAACTAGTTTTTTTAGCCCCGTGGTGCCGAAGGCACCGGCTAAAAAAACTAGTTTTAACCTTATGATTGTAATTTTCTATATTCGTAGAAAACTGGATATAATACGATGCTAGACATAGTTTTTTCGTATGGATGAGAACCGGTTCCTATCCACCGGATTCGAATGAATACGAGAAAAATTATTCTGATTCATTAGGACCGGTTTTTATTCAGCGGAAAACTAATCGGATTTGTAGCCATGTTGGAAAACTAATTTATTGTCTATTTTAGATTCTTAAGCACCCGTGGATAATTCAGCATAACGATAAGAAAGCTGAACAACAACCAAAAGACAAATAAATCAAATGATGGAAAGTTGCAATACAAGAAAACATATCATAATTCAGAGACACATTTTTATTGGTTTTAATTCATTTAAATCAATCGTGTACAGGGGTCTATGCATGAACGTGAGCAAGTGATGTTAAGCACATTTATTTTAGCCTAGGTATAGGTGAATGCTTTAGGTTTCTGTAAAAATAGTACCCTATTAGTTTTAAAAAAATATGTTCTAGTATAGTTTTAAGAAAATTAAAAAAAGATTTAGTATTTTTTGTTAAAATAACATTAAGTGCTTTGTTGAGTTCAATGTGTAATAAATATGGCCAAATATAATCGAATGCTATAAAAGGCAAAAATCGACATCCTCCTATTTAATTTTAATTTTTAACTAAAAAGTAAACATCAATTGTTTTCGTTCTTTATATTCAATTATGAATTATGAATAAGTGTTGAGATACCCATTACCCATCCAAAAAAGTTGAAAACATCACGACAGTTTCATAAATAGCATAACAACCAAAAAGTTTCTTTTTAATCTATGAGATAAAAAGTAAAATGTGACAATAGACAGTTATTGCCCAGTTTAATGATCTTACAGCACATCAAAAAAGGAAATTTTAAATCATTCAAATAGAAAAAAAAGTAGATTTAAAATATTACCTACATGATATAGGGGGGGGGGGGGGAGGGTTAATGCAACCATCTCGTAATCAGTGAGCAAATGGCACTTACAATTCGAATTTCGATCTGAACTTTTGCATGAGTAATCCTTGGTAGGTCTATTTTCCCTAAATCGAACAAAAAGTTGGAAAACTAACGGCTGGCGGCTCAGCCGTTTAGCCGTTTTTTGCCTATTTTCAGGGTAAATTCATCATCAATTACGTAGGAATCAACTTCTAAAACATATTTTTGGTTTAATTAATGTTAAATGATAGCAATAACCATTTTTAAAACTTCTAGTACCAACAGCTACCGTCTAGAACCATTTGATATCGTTTGGAGTGGAAAAGAGTATTATGTGGAGATAGGTTTCGTGACTAATTTGCAATATAGATATCCAAAAAATGGCAAATGGCTGAGCCGCCAGCCGTTAGCCGGTACTTTTCCAACTTTTTGTTCGATTTAGGGAAAATAGACCTACCAAGGATTACTCATGCAAAATTTCATATGGAAATTCGAATTATAAGTGCCATTTGCTCTCTGATTACGAGATGGTTGCATTACCCCCCCCCCCCCCCCCCCCCTTAATTAAAAACAATGTTAAATGTCCCTGATAACAAAATTGAAAAGTGTACGCTTATAAATATACTGTATTTTTAGAGAAATTGACATAAAATGTCTTAGTACCTTATTTTTTTTTTACGTATATATGTGATTATTATGTATTCATTTTTTTGAAGAGTTATTATATTCCCTTAAAGTGTACAACGAGCACAGGATCCCCCTTTTGAAAATAAATTAAAATAGGATGGGGGTCATTCATGCCTTTGCCTAAACCCCTGTTGCGGTGCCCTAAACATGCGGGAATACATCGCTCCCAATATAACCTAACATACCCCTGTGAGTTAAAAAAATACACTTTGAGGGAAACTGAAAAAATATCAATGTAACATTAATTCCATAAATACTTTTTTTTATTTTTACTTTTGATCGTTTACAGTAATAGTAGGTATTGTTTACAGTAATAGGCTTTTGATAAAAATAAACTATTCTCAAAACACTAGTATCAAAGTTTGGAACATATAATACTAGTGCAGAAAGGTTCCTCTCTATATAAAAAGCTTTTAAAATAAGAATTTTCGTTGAACGTTATGCCTAGTTATTATTCATTTTTGTACTTGCAATTTATCAGTGGATTTGTTTTTATGTATTTTAGAAAGACATTGATAATTTAAATAAATATTGTAACCCAAAAAATATAAAATGTTTTCTCGCATTCATTCGAATCCGGTTGATAGGAACCGGTTCTCATCCATACGAAAAAACTATGTCTAGCATCGTATTTTATCCAGCTTTCTACGAATATAGAAATGTACAATCATAAGATTAAAACCAGTTTTAATCTCATAATTGTACTTTCTATATCCGCGGAAAGCCGGTTATAATACGATGCGAGAAATAACTATTCTTGTTTTATCATCTTGAATATTTTTTTCAGATACATCAATTTTTTGATTCTTACATTTTCAAGACAAATTATAAAGATAATTTTTTCCTTAAAAGGGGGGGGGGGTAAAATGTGGTGACTCGGGCCACGACATACCAGCAATTTTATTTTGGATGCTACACCCTTAGTTTTAGAGATAATTGGGTAAAATCTTTTGGGCTGGGTCACTAATAACCCTAAGTTTTGGTATCTTTCAAAAAACGGCGGCGGGACCGCCGTTCCCACCGCCAGCCGCCGTTTTCCGCCGCCACCAAAAAATTTTTTTTTTGTATTTCTGGCCGAATTAGGCAATTTGGAATCAAAAAAGATTTTGTTCCAATATCTTCAAAAGCACAGGGGAAGTACTGAATTTAAGATATACCTTGATAAACGAGAATAAAGTTCCCCCACGGGGGTGCTTGTAAGGGGAAAATTTTTTGAAAAAAATAACATGGTCTCAAATGATTCCAAATTGCCTAATTCGGCGAGAAATGCAATAAAAAAATTGTTTTGGTGGCGGCGGAAAACGGCGGCGGTCCCGCCGCCGTTTTTTTTTTTAAAGATACCAAAACTTGGGGTTATTAGTGACCCAGCCCAAAAGATTTTACCCAATTATCTCTAAAACTAAGGGTGTAGCATCCAAAATAAAATTGCTGGTATGTCGTGGCCCGAGTCACCACATTTTACCCCCCCCCCCCCCTTTATTTATAAATGTTAGTAGATAATTCTGTGTGGGAGGGGGGGGGGGGTCATGTCATTCTCCTACCTTTCCTTCTCTGATTAACTCGCCACCATGTAAAGAAAAGCTTCATTTTTAATATGCAAAAATTTTGAATTTTATAATTTGCTCTATTTTTTAGTGTAACTGTAGTCTGATATTTCGAGAAAACGTACCTAATATTTTTTTATTTTTCAAGAAGGAAAAAGTAATTCCATAGAATATTTATTTTACGAGTTATTTATTTCTTAAGAAATGTTTACATTAATTTTTATCTTTTGTTTTTCTTAGATTTGGACGTTGATGCAACTTCTTTTATTTCCACAGTATGATATCTGGCTTTTACTTCATTCTTAAACTTTCTGAAGATTTTGCTGTTTTCATTGTTTTGCTTGACCCGCCAGTACGGCTTTTTCTAGAAAAAATTTATATTATTCTTTTAATTTATAAGAAGACTATAGGTTAAGGTGTTTTCACACAAAGTTTTGTCTAGCAATGAACATTTCCCCCCCCCCCCTTATCTTATAAATAAAAAGAAAAATAGAGTTTATTATTTTATTTCTATTTTTTATACCTTCGGTGTCCTAATCATTTATTACCAAATACAACCTAACCTAAAGTACCTAATAAACAAACAAACTTACCCCCCCCCCCCCCTACCTTATTTTTTATTTATTTAAAAAAAATGGGATATTGGTTAGTTCTGCTTAACAAGGCCGGACCATAACTACTCCCCCTACTAATTTTAGAATAACTTTTCCAGTATGGCTTCGAAACCTATATCCGGGTGGATAAGAACCGGATCTCAACCACACTGAAAAATTTATGTAATGCACGCATTATATCCAGTTTGCTACGAATAAAAAAATGTTCAATCAACACTGGTTTTAAATTTATAAATGTTCATTTTTATATCCATGAAAGTTGTTTACAATACGATTCGATAAATAACTAATATATAGCCCCTGCGGAACTCTCCTGAACCGTAGCTTAAAAAAATGGAAGAACGAAAAGGATAACGAATGCTTCTTACCTTACTTATCTTAATTCCTAAATGTACAAGGTAGACAGGACTGAGAACTTTAAAGCTCCATCCCCCAACAGACAACTCGTAGGTCTAGAAAAAAACTCCATCGTTATGTCAGTACAATCCCTAGCTTCCAGGTGCTTTGTATTCGAAGGGGGCAAATAATTTACACAAAACCTTTGTAAGTTTGATTTTTATATAAAAGTAACAGGATGTCTGGTTGTACCAAAGGATTATGCTAACCGTTGAACCTTTTTGATCTAGTTTACAATGTTAGTAGCTTTTCATAGGTCCTGGGAAGGTTTAAAAACTATTTTGGGGGAGTGACCACAACCAATTCAAGAGAAAGAGCCTATAGGGGCGTAACCGATAGAATAGCAATTAACAAGCATAAAATTTTACACACTCAGGGAGGGAGGGGGCAATGGAATGTTAATGACATGGGCACCCTGCATTTTATTACCACGTTATTGTCAAAGCTTATCCCTCACGACACCTGAATTTACTACAAAATAATTAGCTTGCCCTTGCTACGCTTCTTATTGACATACTTGTTCTCATTTTATTAAGAAAAATCTAAATTTATAATATTACTTTATTGTGGCAGTTTCAGAGATTTTTAGTTTCTAACTTTGTTTTAAAATACCTGTGTATTTCTTGTGAAACCATAACCAAGAAATCTTTCTTCATATTTTGGCACTAAATAGGTTAAATTTTATTAGTTGCTCTATCATTTAAATTTCTTCTGTCATTCTTGTATTGCTCTTGGGCACATCAAATTCTATGCTTTGTTTCAGAGCTGATTACATATATATATTATATGTGTATGACTGAAACTTCTAGTAAAGATTTTTATGGCAAATATCTACTCTAAGCTAGGAAAAATAAGGGATAAGCCTATGGCCGGTAACTTGATTTACATGATGATACACAAAATTACCCCTTCCGTAGATTAAAATTAGTGGTTTAGAGT
The DNA here is from genome assembly GCF_053477335.1 of Acartia tonsa. Lineage (NCBI taxonomy): Eukaryota > Metazoa > Arthropoda > Copepoda > Calanoida > Acartiidae > Acartia > Acartia tonsa. The sequence continues at coordinate 42,248,397 of NC_137264.1, read as the reverse complement.
TAGACGTTTGGATACTTAACATCATGAACCAACCAATCAAAATTCACTAAAGTCCACAAAGTTGTTAAGTTAACGAATAAGAAAACGTTATGATAGGATTTTGGGGACTAGTGTAATAAACAGTTCATTGTCTTCTCTCTCTGACTCTAAAAAGAAGATGATGTCTGTTTGTCTCTCCATGATTTTTGTGTACTTTGCTAGTCCTTTATGGTTCTTACAAAACCAATGGAAATTTATAAAAGTACCCGAAGTTTTTTGAGCTTTCGAATAAAATAACGCTGATATAAAACTTTGGGTACCAGTATAATTTAGAGTCCAATGTGCCGTCCCTCCCTGCATGGTATGGTACCTGAGTTTAGAGAAAGGTAGAATGGTTCATAGAGAAATTCAAATTCAGCTGTATGGATTATTTCTACAGATGTTGAGTTAGAGTTCTTGCGTAAGCTTTCCTCAAATCTGAAATTTTATTTTTTTATGTTGGAATATTTGTGATTGTTGGTTCTGCTGTATTGTAGATATAAAAGAGTTGTCTGATTTTCATAAAACTGGACATTAAAATGGTTTACCATGATCTTAAACGCTAAGCAACTTATTCATCGTAGCCGAAAAGACCTGTAATTACTTTTTGTACAAGTCTCAAATATTTTCAGCAACTTCAGACTTGATTAAAAGTAAGATATTATTGTATTTTTTTGGTGGAAAAATATGATATTGTACTCATGTCAATTTTTCAACAACACTTAGTTTTTAAACCCCCCAATTCTCAACATGACACCTTCTGAGAGAAGGATTTTTAAAGTTATATGTTTAGAATGATCCAGTTCAGCTTATTAATCAAACTTGTTGACAAGTTGACGCCATATTACTTACAGGGTAAAATTAGTAGCATGCTGGCAAGATTTATTGATAACATGATGGAATGGTTGAGCTCGTTGCTGCTTCAGTAGAAATAATAGTTGATCCTGGAAAAAGATGAAAGTTAGTTCCTCACTGTCTGCGTAATTCTCACACTACTCAAACTCAATTCTAAACAAGATTTCAAATGATTTCTATATCAACTGCACTAAAATTTTGTAAATATTATGATTTAAGTTTACTATTTCCGCTTGCAAAAGAAACTTTTTCTTTAATTAAGGTACAGACTGGCCAGAGTGTACGTTTTGTACGTTACGCATCGAAGCTGTGTACGTTCTGGACGTTATTTTGATATGTGTACGTAACGTATTTTGAAATTTGTATTTTTGTACGTTTTACGTTTTTTTAAAAATAATAAGAATCAAATATTAGCAGAAAAGTAATTTGTATGTTTTGTACGAAATTTTTTGCAAAAACAATAGGTGTATTATTTAAATAAATTCAATAATATCTTCAATTTTCATAGAACAAAAATATGTATGTAAATTATGCATATATGTTATTAGAACTTACAGTTTAAATTTATGGATTTGAAATATATGTCCTATAGATATAGTTTAAACTATTGAACAGAAAGAGATATGCAGTTGACTAAATTCAAGTTTAAATGCATTTCATGCTACTACCCCTTTAATAGATTTTACGATAATTTTTTTCAAATTCTTTATATACTTGGGTAAATTTTCCGAGATATCATATAGTGCACAGTGTAGGATTAAGAAGTCTTATTTTTTGGTATCTTAAGTTTTTAAAGAATAAGAATAAAATATAAGTATAAAAGTATTTGTGTATTTATTTGTATTTATTTGTACAAAAAGTATTACAAAAATAGTATATTATCTATAATGCAAAGTAGAATGATGTCTGTCTGTCTGCTTGTCCGTCTGTATATCAGAAGCTTAATATCTCAGTAACCACTGAACCTATTGTGCTCTACTTTTCTTGGAATATACCTAATTGTCCTGTGATGGTTTTTGCTATTTTCTTTGGGGGAGGGACACTTAAAGCTTTTTACTTTCTACTAGGATTAGAGGCTTCGTATCCCTCTTTTATAGAATCGTTTGTTGGAAATTTGTCAAAAAAAAATATAAAAAAAGATTGTGATTATTTTTTTCATTTAGGCTTCGCCCCAGGGTGCGGTGGGGGTTCCCCCACCCCGCTGATTTGCATTAGTTTACAAAAATAAATTGAGGGGTGGTTGATTTTTTTTTTGGGGGGGGGGTGGGTTTCCCACACTCTAAGAAAATAGCCTAAAACTACCACAGGACTAGTAGATATATTCCCTGAAGATTAGAATTTAGAACCCAATCTGTTCAGCGGTTACCAAGATCTTAAGCTTTAGACAGACAGGCATTGATTTACATTGTATTAAAGACTAGTATTTTCTGAGATCTTTAGCAATAGACAAAATAACCCTATATCCTATTATATGTTTATCCTATAAATCCTTTTTTTTCTGTAACAAAGAATCTCGCTAACTGCTGAACCGACATGATCTTTGTGAGGTTGTAGGCTATTTTCTCTGTCCTTCCATATCCCTTCAAGAACCTGTATTCAAAATGGTAGAAAAATAGCCTAAAACCATCTCGGTAACTGTGTGAAGTAGTTATGAAAATCTTAAGCATCAGACAAAAAACTTACTACTTTATTTAATAGAATATACTTAGTACGTAATAACAGGATGTATGTCTCTGTCAGTTTATTTGTACCGAAGGGTCTCGCTAACCGCTAAACCGATATGGTTCTCTTTTACAGGGTAGCTTCTCATAGGTCCTGGGAGAGGGTACAACCACCCTCCCAAGAGAAACTACTCTTAGAAAAAAATCACAACCCTTCCCCTATTTTTTCTTTCTTTTTAAAATTGAAATCAGAAATGGGGGTGGTCTACTCCCCCTTCCCTCACTAAAAAAATTATTAGCGAAGCTACTCTATAATCACTTTGTCAGTCCGTTATGCTATCGGAGAAACGTGATTTTCTCGGCTCCTGTTTTTTGATTAAATAAGTTCACATTCTACATATTTTCATTGAGATTTGCCTTTTGGTTGGGTGCTAGATCTATTCCTAGATTTTCTTTTTTTCATGGTTTTCTCGACTTCTATTCAAGATAGACGGCTGAAATTTTCAGGGAATAAATAAATTCACATTCTACATATTTTCAAAAAGTTTCTTTAAGGTTTGTCTATTTGTTGCAGTGCTAGATCGATTCCTAGATGTATAGGTTTTTGTGATTTTCACAACTCATATTCCTGATAGACGGTTGTAATTTTCAGGGATTGTATTAGTTTTCATTCTTAATACTTCCACTAAATTTCATTGAGATTTGCTTATTGGTTTGGGGGCTGAATTTATTCCTAGATTTTCACGTTATTATATATTTTTAAAAGGTTTTGTGATTTATTTAAATAAGTTAAATGCTTATTTTTTACGACACTACTCTATAGTTTATAGCTTCGCTACTTAAGGATGTTGTCATCCTTGTTTTTTACTTTTTATTTTTAAATAAAAAAATGGGTTTTTGAATTCAACTCCCCCCCCCCTAATCAAGTTCCTCTAGAGGCCTCTAAGGGCGTAGTCGCTGGTCCTTATAATAGGATATACTTTGTACATAATAAAAGAATGTCTGTTTGTTTGAACCAAAGAATCTCGCTAACCACGGAACCGATATGGTTCTCCTTAACAGGATAGCTTCTCATAGGTTTTTGGAAGTTTTATAACTATTTTGGGGAAGAGTGTCACCATCCACCCTCCCAAGAGAAATTGACTTTAGAAAAAAAAACTACCTCCTCCCCCCAAAAATGAATTTTAATTGCGATTTTAAGTTAATTTTTTTCCAGATGTCTATAAATAACTTTTGAGCTTCGCTACTTATGTATGTTGTCATCCATGTTTTTTTTATTGAATTCAACTCTCCCCTCCTCAAGTGCCCCTAGAGGCCTTTAGGAGCGTAGACGCTAGTTCTTTTGAATAGAGTAATAGGATATCTTGTGTCTGTCAGTTCGCTATGGTTCTCCGTTACAGGTAGCTGCTAGTAGACTTAAATGTATTGATAATAGGTAACTAGGAAATTATTTAACTTATTTTTATTAGGAATGTACGATTTTTGTACGTTTTTTTACTTTTTTTATGTACGTAACGTATTTTTTTTGTGTACGTTATGTACGTTTTTTATTTTCAAAATTGGCTGGCCAGTCTGAAGGTATGTACGCTCGTCCGTACTTAATGGTTAGCTCTAATCGTTTATTTTTTGTATATAAAAATAGTTTTACTGTCTCTCTTCAGCCTGATAATCTATAATCCCTGAACCGACATGGTTCTCCTTTACAGTGAATCTTATTACAGGTCCAGGGAAGGTTAAACAAATTGTGGGGGGAGGGGGGCTGGGTACCTATACCCTCTCATCTCCCATGGTATCTCTCTAACGCTGAATTGATATGGTTCTCCTTCACAGGAAAAATACCCCCAGATGATAATTTATATTTTAAAGAAGATCGACTTTTTAATTTGCTCACCTTATTTTTAGGTATTCTTTCAACTTCATAAGCAGCTAATGTAAAAACACACTGATAAAAAATATAATATTTAGATAAGGATTAACCTTTAAAGTATGAAATAAGTTTAAATGAGAAAGAATATGCAATTAATTAACCTTTTTACATTTTGCCTCGTCTGTTTTGACAAAATCACTACAAATATAAAAAATATTTATTTATCTTTCAACAGCTTTGTGTATTGAGGGTAGCGAAGCTACTTTATAATACAGTTTGTATGTCAATCAGTCCGTAACGTTATTGGGAAATGTGATTTTCTCAGATGCTACTTAAGAAAGATTGCTGAAATTTTCAGTCAAGATTCTCATGATCTGTGCGAATCTAGTCAATACTTTTTTGTCCAACTGTCTGTCGTTCATGCTTTAAAAGACAAAAATATTCGTGATTTCTTTGATTTGTTTGCATAATCTTAGTGCTTCTCTAGTTATGGATGTTTTCATCCTTGTTTATGGTGTTTTGAATACCTCAATTGTTGAGTGGCCCCTGGTGAGAGAATAATATCCACGTCTAGAGACATCGTATAGGCCGTCAGACTTGTTTCCCTGGCTAAATTCCTACAATTATTTTTATTATAATAATATTAGACTGGTCTATTATTAAAACGGCAAAATCTTCTATGTATATTAAACAAAAACAGTTATTGCAGTATGGCCACGAATCCGTCTTATTTTTATGGAATAACTAGGCCCGTGAGGGGGGGGGGCTAATCCGGTAATTTTTCGGTTTTTTTTGAAAAAAATACCCTTAAAATTCATCTCATAAAATGTTATACTTTTTTGTAGGCAATTTGATAACGAACAAATTTGCTTTGAGGTTTTTTTCTGTCATTTGAAAATAACATGGAGATAAAGGTCATTTTATGAAGATAGGTCGAAAATTACCGGATTAACCATTTCTGGTTATTGCAAGATAACAAGAACTTAAATGAACAATATCACATCCCATGTTTGATCATTTTTTAAAATTCGACTGAACATATTTGTATGTTATAAATGAATTAATAGTTATTTCTCGCATCGTATTATAAACGGCTTTCCGCGGATATAAAATTTACAATTATGAGTTTAAAAATAGTTTTTTTAGCCCCGAGGCACCGGCTAAAAAAACTGGTTTTAATCTTATGATTGTACATTTTTATATTCGTAGAAAGCTGGATATAATACGATGCTATCCACCGGATTTGAATGAATAGAGAAAATTGTTTACCTTAAATGATTCTGTGGATATTTATATTTATCTCTCCATTTCTTATATAAAGGTGTAAACACTTTTCTAAAAAAAAAGTTAAAATGCGTATCTTTAAGTAGTGCAGTTTCTCTAATAGTAATGGCTGTCCGTCCGTCTGGGTTGCTTATATAACAGATTCATTACAGTCCGGTACAGTTTCATAGTTCAATTTTCATTATAGGTAGCTACAGAGAATTATTGTATTACATTTTAATGTTCTTAGCGTAAATTATACATTCCTTCATATGAATTTTGCTACACTTTTACTATTTTTTTAATATAGATTTCTTTAAAAAATAATATTCAATATTGTGCTTACTTTTGTAATGCTTCTACAAGTGGTTTTGGATTGGCACAGTCAGACAAATAACTTTTAACAACACTAAAATCCTAAAAATAAAAAAATACTTAAATTATTGTCATTTTTAAAACATATTCTAAATATATGCTTTTGATATCTAAATCCCTCCAATGTCTACTTAACCCTTTAAAAGAACTTTTCGCAATAAAAATAAAATAACTTTTTTTCAAAATCTAATCTGAAACTATGTTCTCTGTTCAATTTTAGTCCTATTTAATATTTTTTAGAGTATCATGATCGAAGCCCATTTTGACCTCCAATAACCTTTCGTAATTGCCTGTGGAATTTTTGCTTATATTTTTGCGGCTCTTTCTGCTGACACTGCGATACGCCATGGGAGTAAGAAAGGTGACAATGGATCGAATATTCAATCTTTAGGAGTCTCGGTCTTTGGGTCAGGGGCGTCCAAGCTTTTTTATTTAAGGGGGGGGTTATTTTTTTTTTGTGGGGGGGTAACATGGCGCGCGAAGCGCGCCACAAATTTCCCACCCCCCCTAAATTTTTACCCCGGGAGTAAAATCCCCACTTTACCCGCCCCCTTGGACGTCCTTGCTTTGGGTACTGCCTTAAAGGGAATGTGCAAGAATTTAGCAGGTTCTGACTGACCTTGGGTACTACCGCATCATTGCCGCTAACTCGCTAAGTTTTGAATAAAGCACACAAGTATCAATAAACTTAATTTCTAGCAGACAGAAAAATTTGTGATGAGATGGCTTGTTTTAATTTTTTTTTTCTCCAAAAAATATAATTTCATACATTTCATGTAGAAAAAAACTTTATTGTGATATTTGTGTAATAATCAACCTAAAAACCCTTGTTCAGAATGGAGGCGGTGGGGAGTTTGTGAGCTGCGTGTGGTGGCCAATAAAATTATACGATAAATACTAGAAGATTCGCCCCTAGCATCTAGGGGATCGGGAGGGAATTAAATTAGACTAAAACTAACCCAAGACTTAAATTTAAAATAAATCCACGAAGGGACGTATGCTTTACTTGAATGGAGATCTAAAGCTTTCAGTGGGATACGAGATCTTAATGTACAAACAAAAAACCTTACTAAAAAAATAGTTACGTATAACCTTTATAACAGGAGGATGTTCTAATGGATATATAAAACTGAAGGCAGCATTTTCCCGAAGATTTTTATGGCATTCTCGCAAATATTCTATCAGAACCTTTAAAAAATATAAGAATTTGTGTCCTTTTGACTTTAACAAATCGTTAAACAACTAATAAAATTTCTGGAAAGGTTCAAGACTATTTCGTACCAACAATATCCCAAGAGCAATAATAATAGTAAGAATGTTACAAAGAAAATATTAGAAGTTTTTTTTTCACTGCGATTTCGAATCCAACTAATTTTCGCTTTATATAAACAGCATAGATAAAAAAAAATATTTCTCTAAAACGATGTACAATTTAGAATAAAGTATACGCCCGTTTAGGTTTCAATCTATTGGTACATATTTATTGACACCTAAAGTTTCATTCAATTCCCCTTTTAAAATCCATATGTTTTACCTTAATTGCAGAGAATTCAATATCAATGATGAAAATTGCTACTGACATAGGTCCGTCCCAACTTTTAGATAACTACAAATATATACTATATGTCAATCTTCTGTTAAAATTTAATTTATATTGTACTCTTTAATAACACTTTATAATTATAAGCGACTTTTGTTTAAAGCGTAAAAGTCTCTTTTATGAGTTGGGAGGCCGCTGAGTTCAATTCTCAAAAAGTAAAAAATTTATAGTTTTTATACAGTGCCTATAAAAAAAGACTGGCCATTTGTCGATTAAAATGTATACTGGCCTGTCATTGGTCAATTAAAATTTATTGGTAATTTATTTGTGTATTGGCCTGTCATTGGTTTCTTGTATTATATGACGTAATTTTTATAGGCACTATAAAGAGTTTCTTTCATTGGTAATTATGCCGCTATGTCAAATGAATTAATATAATAGTGAATGTCTTGGCCCATAAACGGTATAAAACAATATTCTTATATACTTTAAGATAAAAACCATGCAGTCAATGCTCTCTAGCATCTTCTATTTTGCCTGATTTAAATCTGAAATTGGTTGAAGGTTGAAAACATACCTGTATTATATCAATAAGCCTATCAAATGAGGCTTGAGTTGCTACTGTAATATTGTATCTGTCCCCCAACATTCTAAAGAAAATATCCTTATATAACAGTAACAGTGTGTTTTTACACTAGCAGTCTATGAAGTTGAAAGAATTCCTAAAAAATAAGGTAATGTGAATCCAAGATTAGATTGAAGTTTAACGGAGAAATGCTAAAATGTAATACAAAGTAGAATGATGTCTGTCTGTCTTTTTTGTCTGTCTGTTTGTTTGTAGCGAAGGATCTCGCTTACCGCTGAACCGATCGGGTTCTCCTTAACAGGGTAGCTTCTCATAAGTCCCGGGAAGGTTTATAACTATTTTGGGGGAGGGTACCACCACCCTATCAGGAGAAATCGCCCCTAGAAAAAAATTACCCCTCCCGAAAAGAGACTCCAACGAAACATAAACCAATTATTTCTGTAATTAGATATTTTAAATAAAAAAAAAACATTCAAAGTGCCACTAGAGGCCTCTAGGGGCGTAGCCGCTAGTCTGTAATACAAAGTAGAACGATGTCTGTTTGTTTGTATCGAATGATCTCGATAACCGCTGAACCGATCGGGTTCTCCTTAACAGGGTAGCTTCTCATAGGTCCTGGAAAGGTTTTTAACTATTTTGGTAGAGGGAACCACCACCCTCCCAAGAGAAATCGAATTCAAGTCCCCCCTCCTCAAGTGCCCCTAGAGGCATCTAGGTGTGTAAGCGCTAGTCATAAGAAAAATACGATATTTAATAATTATAAACCTCTTAGCTTCTATATTCACTTCTAGCCTTTTAAAAATATTTTCCAAAGTGGATTATCCTATAACTTGTAGAATAGCTATGCTTCTAAATAAAAGTATCTACAATGAAATATTTTACCTGAAATTTTCACCCACTATAACGTGGTCGAAAATAGCAAATTGGCCAGAAAAATCCCTCCGACCAAGAGAAAAATCCTTAAAAACAAGCAGAATTTTATTTTTAAAATTAATAATTTAGTGAATTTCATGTATATTTAATAGTCTGGTATTGCAAAATTTTATAATTCTTAGTTCCAAATATTGCATTCAAAAAAAAAAAGTTCATGAACTGTCTATACATACATTTTAACTATCAAAGCGTGTACTAAAAGCTTTGATTCCGGAACGGGAAAAGCACCTACCATATTTATAATTTCATTTTTAACTTCTGCAGGCGGTGAAGTTGCTTTTGGTGATATTTTCTGTAACTAAAATTTTATTTAAATTGTTTGAATTATTCTACAGTAAAATATTTTTTTTGTAGCATTTACAATTAAATTACATAAAAAAATATATTTTTAACTTGTTTTGAATTTGACAGCATTTTATATATGTACATAATTATTTTTTTAAATATTATTGCTGCACTGCCTATGAATTTTTTACAAAAACAATTTTGCCTCACTAATAATTTTGCCTTTCTAAGCGACCCTAGTTTTTTTTTAAGAATCCACCTCTAGTGTATTTTATTTGCATAAGTCCTTAAGCCTAATGATATGTTTAATGTTTTGGAATATAAAGATATAAACATTATCATGCTCAAATATTCAACATTATGCTAAGTTTGGCTTATTACAATTATAACTATTTATGCTAGTAAAACATTTGCAAAAAAATTATTCATTTATTGTATGGTTTAAAAAAATAATACCTTTTTTGGTTTTTCTGTAGAAGTTAATACCTTTGGAAGAATTTTGATATTCTAGGCACAGAATTTTTTTTGTTTTATTTGCCATCATTTTCATTAAATATTAATGCTTGAACTAGCGACTATGAACCTAGCTTCTAGGGGAACTGTATTTGTAGTGGAAGAGAGGGGCTATAAAATAGCCATAAACCATCCCAAAACCTAAATCTATAAATATGATAACATAAAACCATCAAAGGACCTTATTTGAAGCTTACCTAAAACAGGTTCAGAATTTATTGAGATCTTAAGCTTCAGACAAAAAACTACTTATATATATAATATGATTGTGCATATAAAATGGATAAAAAATACCTTATTTTCTACTTTTTCTGTGGTAGTTACCACTTTTGGAAGTATTTTGGTATTCTATACAAAGAAAAAAAAGCTTTCAATACGTTGATTTTATACTTCTGTTTATATTTCTGTTATACGTCTGTTAGTACGTCCACAACGTCAGTTCAATTGGGTATAGTGTCTGCAAAATTGCGGGTCATCTTACAGTGTAACATAGAATACTCCAAGCTGTACGCGAAGCTTACCAATCTAATGTTAGCCAAAAGATGCTCACTTCCAATCTTTATGTGCATATGAATCCTAACTTTAGAGAATCAGGGCTCAGAGAGGGAGGGGACATTGGGGTGTTTATTACACTAGTCCCCAAAAGTCTTATGATAACGTTTTCTTATTCGTTGGCTTAACAACCATGGGGACCTTAATTGAATTTGGTTGATAGGTTTTTTTAGTTGGGTGTCCAAACGTTTCAACCACTAATTGCAATATTCAGAAGTGGCAATTTTAAGAATCATAATTATAGATGTACATCAATTTATCGGCAATTGTCTTATCCCTTTAAATACCTGAACAGGGCTACATAATACATTCATACTGTTAGCTCTAATGTATTTTTATGCAAGAAAATTTTATCCTATCGCACTAAAACTACTAATATTAAATAATCAAAAAGGTCAATTTATTTGCGCCCTTTTTGTACAATTTTGATCCTTTATAAGATTTTTATAATTTTACAATATTTGGAGCAAAGTTACTCTACAAATCAATATATTTAAGGTGTCTAAAATAATGTGCTTAATATTATCTTTTTGTTTTAGTTTTGCTTTAATGGATGTTGTTATCATTACTTTGGAGCTTGAATAAATAAATACAGAAATAAGGTAAAACCAGCGAGCGAAATAGATCTAAAATAAAAGATAAAAAGGTCGTCAATTCTACTAAGTGTTGTCCCCCAACGACAGCTTAAAAATCATTCATAGGTTTTGAGATTTTATTTGGAATTGATTTCATTGTTGGTATTGGCTGAAATATATAACTTATCACCTTTAAGAATACAGAATCATCTACCGAATAGCTTGTGTGACTAAATAAAAGATTTTGTTGATACAATTTAGTATCATATTGTTTGATAAAATATTCTTCTAGTTTGATTTCTAATCTGATTAATTTCCGCTGGTTTAAAACCAGTTTTAAACAATACTAAAAACATTTTTATAGTAAAGTTTTGTATGGATTGTCCACGAAAAATAAAATAGAATTCATGAAAAAAATTTTTGTTGACCAAGACGTTCAGCTCCTTGGGCAAAATAAAATAGGCTCTATAATTTTTCATCTTGCTATCCTCAGATAACTGTCGATAATGCCATAGGATAAATATATAGGTTACTAAGGGAAGTTGAGGTTATTGAGGGGGGAGGGGGATGTCTAATCTTTACTTTCAATTTTAGTTTTAAAAGGGGAAAAAGGATGGGATGCTATTTTTTTAAGGGGCGATTTCTCCAAATTTTGTGGAGGCAACCTTCCCCCAAAAAAGTTATAAACCTTTAAGAAGTTTCACTGTAAGGAGGTCCGTATCAGCTCAAAGGATAGCAAGATCCTACGCCTTACACACAATGTCAAGACAGACAAAAATCTTATTACTTTTATATAATAAACTAGCGGCTACGCCCCTAGAGGCCTCTAGTGGCACTTTGAATGTTTTTTTTATTTTAAATTTCTAATTAGAGAAATAATTGGTTTATGTTTTGTTCAAGTCTCTTTTTCGGGAGGGGTATTTTTTTCTAGGGGCGATTTCTCTTGGGAGGGTGGTGGTACCCTCCCCCAAAATAGTTATAAACCTTCCCGGGACCTATGAGAAGCTACCCTGTTAAGGAGAACCCGATCGGTTCAGCGGTTAGCGAGATCCTTCGGTACAAACACACAGACATCCTGTTACTTTAATATAAGGATAAAGGAGATAAGATTAATTATACCTTAAAAACATAACAAATAGAGACCAACAAGTTAGGAAGGATGAAAACAAAAATAGTCTCGCTGAACTCACATACATCTTTAATATTTCTGCATAATAGTTTACTGTTCTGATACTGGATTAGTATTGATTACTTCTATAGTTAAAGTCAGGGATTTTAAGGGATAAGACAAAGAAATATTCATCCAATTATATAAAGTAGTAAGGTTTTTTTTGTCTGTAAGATTTCTACGACGAAGACCAAAATACATAACTTTTGCACTACTTTTGACGTCATATTCTCCATCTCTTTTTTAGGGGTTTTCTTTTCCACTTCTCCTCTCATCTTCCTCATTATATGACGTCACGGGAATCAAAAGTGACACAAAAGTTATGTATTTTGGTCTTCGTCATTTCTACAAATACTGAACCAATTCAGTTTTTTTTATTGTAGGGAACCTTTACAGATGGTTTTATTTGAGTCTTAGAAAGTTTTCATTCTATTTTTCAATCCTCGAATAGAGTTCCCAAAGTTGCTTGGGGCTCAGCCACTAGTGTATGTACAATGTACATTCTCTATTCACAAGTTAATTTACCTCTCCTTTGAATGGAAGTTACTGGATGAAAAGTTTGCACACTGCTAGTTTTAAGTTTCACCAAACAATCAAAATTTCATAAACGCAAGTGAATGATAGAACGTTTTAAACTTTGGACACTAGTTTAATATATATTTCAATGTCTCTTCCCTCCCTGAGATGAATTAATTTTAAAAATTTGGATATTATGCTACGATAAACATTGGGAGATGGCCCGATCTTTCGATTTCACTTTTACAATACAATAAAAATTCTACGCTCAACTTTATATAAAACCAAACTAGAAAAATATTTAAATAAACAAATATCTATCATTATAGAAGTTTCTTTGTGTTACTAAATAATTTATTTCTAATTTGAACACAATGAAAATATTGTTGACTTTCTGACGCCTGTATTTACACTAATCAATAATAAAATATTTATTAATTTATTCTGTTCAAGTCTACAATATTACTCAGACAGGGAAAGGGCACTTATGGTTAAATTATCCTACAACCCTTTTTTCCCCAGTACTAACATTGTATGGTATTATTATTAGGAATTGTGGTGCTCATTAAAATTTGTCGCCCATTATCCTATCCCTGACTATACTCAATTATTTACAGCAAAGCCTTTCTTTAATTTGTTTAGACGTCATTTAGTTTTTTGCTTTATTTTAATGGGCCGAATACAGAAAACTTTGCAATTATATTTAGGTCTTCGGTTTGCAAGATTTTTGCAATTATGACTTATAAATATGTATAGAAATTTGTTTATAACACATTTGGTTGAATGGTTAAGACTTAATAAAAATATATTTTCTAGAGTTTATTTAATACATGATTTAATGATAAAAGTTCACAACAAATATATTTATATACATCATCACAATGAGTAACAGTTTTACTTTTAGTAACGCAGCAAAGTTAGTTAACTAATTAGCGTATATCACCCCCATCTTATAAATAAGAGCTACTTTGATTTGATACCAAATGCGTTTGATTTTTTTACATTTGCTAAATTTGCTCTTATATTCATTATATTTTCTATTTCCTATTACTGTATACCAGTCTACTGTTAAATTTTAATCCAGAATACAGTGATATTTTTATTGCTTCGCTACATATTATAATACTAGAGTTGGCTCGATATAATTATCTCCCTATTGGCTAGTTTTCTATATGCATATCTATTTCTCAATAAATCTATTTTCCTCACCCGGCATTACTATCTAAAAGAAAGTAAATATTTAATAATTTAAATGATTTTTAAAAGATTTTTTTGAATTATAATTTTTTCTTTACATTACCATCACCAAAGGGTTAATGATGATGATTACAATTTTAGTTTAATATTTGAACACACAAAATGTCGCCACAATCGAATTCTTTTAAAACATAGTTTTCTTAAATTTATCATATTATAAATTTAAATTTTCTTTTTTATGATTAGAAATTAGATACATCAATATAAGGTAAATAGCAACATGAAATGAAAAAAATGAATTTATTTTTAATAAAGTAAAATAATGGGTCTTATCGTTCTGGGCAATGAGAGTTTATTATGGATTATTGGAGCACTATGAGTTTTAATCGTATATTCCTTGGAAAACTTGAGCTCGTTTATAGACATTTATTTCCTATATAGATCTGACATGGATCTTGAAGCAATTAAGCAGGCCGTTTTGTACATGTTAAAAATTGGAAGATTTCATTAAATAAAAGTAATCGCAAATATACTTAGTAAATAAAAGACATTGTTAAAAATTTTATTTCCATAACGTAAAAGTCAAATTGTTGAATTTATTTTACAGTTAAAATCACATAAAGCTGTAGCTGTTTGCTAGCCGCCTTAATTTGATAAAAGCACCAGCAGCCGCCAGCCGCCCCCACAGCCAGCGACTGGACATCCCTGCTAGAAAAACTAAAGTGTATTTTATTATATACAAAGGTATGAATGGTTCATTTTCATATTTTGCTTGGATCTCTTTCTTAAACTTTTTGAAGAGTTTTGAGTTTTCACTGTTCTGCTTTGCTCTCCAATAGGGCCTTTCCTACAAAAATACATATGTATATAAAAGTATTTTTGAAAATGTAGATTGAATAAAATATTTCTTAATGGCTTTAACTTGGATTTTGTAATATTTTGTCAGTAGACCCTCACAAACAAAATGTGTATAATTCATTTCTGGTAACCAGAAAATCATACAAAATCTAATTTTGAGAGAAAATTAAGCTCAAATTTCTTATCCAAAGAGCTGATGATTGTTAATGTCAAAGGGAAAAAATATTCTTATTTTTCAATTCTTTAGGTACAAGTTTGCTTTTAAAGTTTTTCATTAAACCATCGCGTATATGATTTAATAAATGCTGAATTTACTCCCATAAGGAGCCTTAGACAATACTTATTTCTTTTAAACCCATAATAAAAGATTTACCAGGAAATGTGTAAGCATTTCTAAATTTCCATTAAACTAGCTACTATTAAACTCCACCCATTATAAACAATATTATTGGAAATTTGTAATTATTTCTAGAACGAGTTACTTTTAAACTCCACCCATATTAAACAATTTACCTGAAAATTTTTTATCATTCCCAAATGAACCAGGTAGACAGGACTAATAACTTGGAAACTCCACCCACCAATGTAAAGTTCATATGTCTTAATAGCAATACATTAATTAACATTAATTAGAATTAAATATTCATAAAGAGAGCAATTACAATAAAAATTAACTAAACATTTTATCAATATTTTATTTCATAATAATTAGTATTTGGTTTCTATAATTTATTTTTTACCCTTGATTAAAAAACTTTATTGGTTGTGAAAATGGGCTGTTTATTACACTAATCCCCAAAGTTTTTTCGTATTCGTTGGCATAACAACTTTGGAGACTTTAGTGAATTCTGATTGGTTGGTGCATGAA
Source organism: Acartia tonsa (assembly GCF_053477335.1). NCBI lineage: Eukaryota > Metazoa > Arthropoda > Copepoda > Calanoida > Acartiidae > Acartia > Acartia tonsa. The sequence goes on along the minus strand of NC_137264.1, from coordinate 42,232,767 downwards.
GTTGTGTGTTTAAACGTTTCAACAACTAAATATTAATCTACAGAAGGGGTAATTTTGTGTATCATCATTGGGGATGTACATCAATTTATCGGCCATTTTATTATCCATTAAGATCCCGGACTATCATGGACATCTCTTTTCAAATTATTAAGTGAACCTGTGAGTTTCTTGTATATCCATAACCAACAAATCTCTCTTCATATTTGGGTACTAAATAAAATCCAAAGCTTTTTATAGTCATACCAAAGACGTCAATAATGCTGACATCAAAAAGTAGAGTAGGGGGCATGCCTTGGCCCCAAACAGACGCAACTCAATACCATGCACATTGCACAGTTAGGATCATCAGACAAAGATCGTGCAATTAAAGGGTTGGTTGTCTGTAATGTACTGTACTACGGGTATGAGGTGAAGGACCAAGAGTCTGGCCTTGAGTTGACAAGTTGACTGTTCAGTCCAAGTGCAACTCACCCATACGACATTAGCATAGTGTCAATAAAAAATGACTTCATTCTAGCCTACAATTGGTCAATTAATGTACTAGCCTGCCATTTATAATTTAGTCTGTGTATTGGCCTGCCATTGGTAATTTAGTCTGTGTATTGACCTGTCATTGGTCATTTGTAATTTTTTTATAGGCACTATAAAGAGCTGTATAAAGTCAATGACTTTGATAGGCAAGAAGACTTGAATCTTGATCTATTGTGTCAACTTATTTAATCCAGCGAAACACATCCGTTTAGTTGCTTAACCTTTGACGGAAAGTTCTAACTGTATAATTTGATTAGTTGCGCCTAAACTCTAACTATTTATGTCAATGGGCCAAATCCTATTTAATGCCCTAGGCTATCCTAATAGCTTACACTTAGGCTAGCCAAAGAAATTTTATAGGATTTTAAATATGAAGAAACGGAATAGGTGCATTTTTTAACATCTTTAGTGATGTTGTTGTATTAGCTGACTTTTGAAACTTCCACTTTAACAGACAAAAACTGTACCTGAATTTAAGGAAAGATAGAAAGGTTCATAGAGATTAGCAAAGTTAGCTTCATGACTTATTTGTACACTCGAATTTTCTGAGGAGTCGCGCAATCTTTTCTCAAATCTAAATAGATATATTTAATATGGATACTGATTTGTCTTATTAAACAGTATACGGATACAAAACCCTCAGTCTATATTTAATTTTCGCAAAAAGTTGGATCTTGAAATGAATACCCGAAAGTTGTTGGCTAAAATCTCCCCCTACCCCCTTCCAACTTTCTCAATAATGTACCTTTAGGTCCAGTGGCTTATACCAGACAACAAACTTTGTTCTGTATCATGATTTACCTTGCATAGTTGGTTCCTTCTTGGCACGGTTTGTTTATAATATCATGGAATGCTTGGGCTTTGTTTACCGATAATAATTCCAATAAATCATCCTAAATTTCGAGGTAAATGACTTTTTTTTATCAAGGCTTCTATATAAATCACAATGTTTGTATGTTCGCCAGTCTTTAGCGGAGGATAATTGTCATGCTTGGCAGCTGCCTGTAAGTCTCAATTAAATCAACCTTTTACAGTTCTAGAAATCAGCTGGAAGTCTACACCAGATCCAAATATTGCAATCAATCTTTTCAAAAGTAATTTTTAATGCATCCAAACTAGTTTAAATTTGAGGCTTAGTCACAGCTGCCGAGCCATGTAGACTGTAATATACTGCAAATTTCCGAACATCAAGTAGTTTTTAACACTTACCTTATTCTTAGGAATTCTTTCTACTTCATAAGCAGCAAAGGTAAATATACACTAAAATATAAATTAATTTATTATGGACTATTAATCATTTTTTTCAATGTAAAATGTGAAAAAATGTCAATAAGAGAAAACAAAAAGAAATAAAGATTTTTATGCATTATTTAACAGTTGAAATAAAATCACCTTATCACATTTTGCTTCGTCAGTCTTAATAAAATCACTAAAAAAATAGATCAATATATTGAAATTGTTTATGAAAATAAAATTAATAAAAATATCAATAATAAAGTTAAGATCTCTGAATATCTAAACGCTAAAAAAGACCCTTTAATGGTTTAGTATCATTTTCGGGTTCTATTCCTAGCTTTTCTATAATTAGGGTAGGTCCGTCCGTCCGTACGTCTCAGACAGATAGCTTTTTGCGTTAATTTAGGCATGTTAGAATTGTCCTTTCGATTTCAAACGTTGCATGGTGATTCCTGTAGTAGTTAGGTAAGATTTAGAAAGCGTAGCAACTCTATAACCATTACCAGAATGTCCGTACGTCCATTTTAAACATGTTGATTTTTTACTTTTTTAACAACAAATTTTTATGTGATCTAATTATCCGAATGTTCTGATTTTTGGTATACTGATTCATGGGACAACAAAGTACAATATCATAAGCAAAGCAACTCTATAATCAAGTCCTAAAAATGTAAGTATGTCCATAAACATTATCCTGTATCAAGCAGTTTTTCAACAAATTTACCCACAATTTTGCTTTGACTCTTATTCATTTATATTCTGATTATTCAGTTCTGACACTGTTATTGTCCGTTTGTCCTACCGTTTCAGAGCTTCGCTTTTATGGATGTTGTCATCCTTGTTAAAATTCAAATATTTGCAAAGGGTCCAAGTTATATCATCTTGAGGGGGGCATAGGGCTCTATGTACATGATCTAATCGTATGCATTTAAGTCATTTGAGTTTTGTCGACATAGGATAATTATAGAGTAGTATCGCTCTCCAAGGTTCACCCCCCCCCCCCAAACACCCCCCACCCACTCAAATATGATAATTATACCTGAGCTTTTGTGTAGCTGAGGGGGATAATATAATATCTACATCTAGAGACATTGTGTATGCTGTAAGAGATGTTTCTCTAGCTAAATTTCTAAAATATAAATTATATAGATTTTTAAGTATAATTATCTTTCATTTCAATGTCTTTGAAAATTACCCTAACTTTTAAGCAGCTGTTATAAAACTCTATTAGCATTCATTGGATTTCTTTGACCGTCAGTCTGTCTAAAAAAATGGTGGAAAAGAGTTTTTTTTTGATAATTTTTGTGAACATTAGGCTCTATACATTGTTCTTATTATTATTTACAGAAGGTGTAATTTTGTGTATAATCATTGGGGATGTAGATCAATTTATCGGCCATTGTCTCACCCCTTATATCCCTGAGTTTTAACACTTATATCTATCTTTTACCTTAAATGGTTTTGTGGATATTTGTATCTATCTCTCCATACTTTATAATTTGGTGTAAATACTCTTCTGAAATAGTTTCACTTTTATTTTAATCTTATTTTCCTTGAATTTTAAGTGTGAAAGAATTATTGTGTTGTTAAACCAAAACTATTACAGCAACTCTTTAATTTTTGAACAGAAAACCCTCACCATTAAAAAAAATTGAAAATAAGAGGGAAGGGTTTTCTTTCGTTTGTTTGTTTGTTACTTCAGATCTGGTTAGGTAAGGTTATATTAGGTACTGTGTAGCCCCGCAGGATTCTGGCTCGGCAACAGATATGGCATAGGAAAAAACTTAACTTCAATTTTTTTCTTCAAAATAAGACGGGGGGTGTAGTTTTCTGTGCTCGACAGGCACATTGAGGGGTAGCACGAATTAAAGCTACTCAATAAATGAATATCTATGTTACAACTTCTTACTTTCTAATAGCTTCCCACAGAGACCTATGGTCTTGACAGTCTGACAAATAATCTTCAAGTCCATTGAAATCCTGCAATATAAATGAAAATTGTATCAATTAGATCTTTTTAAAAATAAGGATGAAAATGTGGTAACACGGCAGCATACGGACGGGCATTACACAGAGTTGCTACGCAGCGGCTTATCAAATCAAGCCTTCAGCGCTAATCCTATTATCACCATTTCACCCCTGCCCGCTGAGACCCCACAGGCAGCGTTCAGATCGGACTGTCTAATAGGGGGAGGGACGCGGCCACTTTACATCCCCGCGCCCCAGGCAACTATCCTACCGGGAGGTGGTTACCTTCCCCTTGACTGCAGCTTACCCCACAAATGCCTACCGCCGCAGGGCTCCGCCCTTGTCTCCCCACACCCCCTTCAACCTAACCTATTGTTATCATCTATTTTTGTATATATAGTAATAACCCTATTGTAAATGTATTCAGTTTTAAATATATCTTTGTAGTAGTAAATACTGCTAGTTCTTTATTGGTAGAATTCTTTAAGGCTAGGGGCTCGTTTGGGATTCGAACTCGCGACGGTAAGCTGAAACGCTTCAGCTTACCACAAAACATCAATATTAATTGTCAACACTTGTAGGGTGTCAGAACTGAATAAGCAGAGACAAATGTATAAGTAGAAACAAAATTGTAAGTAAATTTGTTGCATAACTGCGTAAACACAGGATTCTGTTTCAGAACATCCATTTTTTGGACTTGATTATAGAGATGCTTCAATTAAACATCGTACCTAGTTGTAAAAGGAATCAGTAAAAAACAAACAAATAAAGAGGATAATTATATCACATAGAAAATTGTTATCAAAAAGGTTAAAAATCCACATGTTTAGCAGATAAGAAAAAAAACTTATTTTTGCTATAGAAGTACCTCCCAATGACTTATGGTCTATGTAAAATATAGAGTAATTGCTTTGAGAGTTTTTTTTTTATTCCAAAGTTTAGTTTGCTTGATGGGGAGATTAATCAGACAACATGAAGAATAACAAAACAAGAATGACAACATCCACAAGTAGGAAAGATCCTTATTGATAATTTTAATAGTTATTACATAATAGCAAATCATAGAAGGTATCAAAAGCATAACAGACAGATGGACATGTTAAATTGTTTATAACTTGCGGATGTTAGGGAAAAAGGCCGTTCCCTTCACCATGCTCAATTTTATTTTTAAGAAGAAAAAGTAAAAAAAAAAATGGTTTGGGGGGTGGAGATATACTCCCCCAAAATAGTTTAAACCTTCAATTGACCTATAAGAAGTTTCATTTTAAAGGAGAACCAAATCCGTTCAGTGGTTATCGGGATCCTTCGATAGAGACAAAAATCTCACTATTTTATATATAATGAGATACCATACGATATAAGTATAATTGCAAATGATATAAATTAAATTTATTTTAAAAAATCCCCTAAAATAATGATAGAAAATCTTCGAATATTTTTAACGAATCAACTAATCTTTAGTTCAAATTAGATATTTGATAATTACAAACGTACAAAAAACTTAAATTTTCGTAATGGCCAAAAGTGTTTCCAAGAAGACAGGAAAAAGGAGGTCTAAAGCAGCTCCAAAAAGATCAAATAGACCCATGCTTGCTAGAGATTCCAAAGGAAGATTTATCAAACAATCCCCAACCAAAATGACAGAAGCAGAGATGTCCAAAGGATCGGCAAAAAAATCAAGTAGACCAATTCTAAAAAGAGATTCTAAAGAAAGATACATGAAACAGACAATGAATCTGAAGAAAGCTGGTCCTTCAGGCCGTACTGTAACAAAAGTACGCCATCAAACTAAAAATAAAAACATTGAACATGGCATCAAGCGCAATAACACTAAGAAACATGTGGACACCAAGCGCAAGGATTCCGTCAGACAGAAGAGGAACCAGCACGTCAAGACCAAGAGGAGAACCAAGGGAAAGCACGAGGAGGAAAGAGAAATGACCGAGGAGATGTAAATAAAACTTTAAATATCCTAAATTGCCAATAAATAATTTTTAAAGAGAAAATATATATTTATTTTTATTACCGATAATATTGATGAAACATGATCTGTAAATAATTATTTATCAAATTAAATATCGTATTTAGGGAAAAAGAAGTCAGAAAGTCTAACAAAGCAATGATTAAATAATGAATTATTGTAAATTATTAATCGACAAAAGTATTTATTTTTTCCTCGCATAATGGATAAAAAAATCAACGAATTTCGTTTTTTAAATAAGTTTACCTGGATTACTGGAGGATAATCAAGTGGATAGAGAAAGCTGAAGGATGTATTTTCACGTAAATTCTTGTTACATCGTCGCAAATAATCAATAAATATCTAAATCAAGAATTGTACATTTTAGGCTCAGATTGAACTTCCTTGTTAATTGGCGAATTTGAAATATCTATAAACATATGTTACTTAAGATATGTGCGCCGTATAATATTAAACTTTTATGTGCGTGCGCCGTATAATATAAAACTTTTAAAATTCTAAGAAGAAAATTGTCCATGTGTTTTTAACTGTTGCTACTAAGCTGTTGTGCTATTTTTAAAATAAACTTTAAGATAATACTTGTTGATTGATTTTCTTTAGTATTATGTCATTTTATGTTTGTTTGACTTTAACAAAGCATTTAACGCTAGTAAGCCTATATTTTTCTAGGGTTCTCATGGTAATTAAGAAAACATATTTAAACTTCTAACCTAGACTATGTTAGTCAAATTTCCAGAAGTGCAACCTGAATGCATTACTGACAGACCAACCAATTGATGTAAATTTCGAGAAAAAAAGTTTACCTTAACTGCTGAAAATTCTATGTCTATGACAAACAGCGCAACTGACATTGGTCCATCCCAACTTGAGGATAACTGAAAAGAAATTTTAATCCTATATGTTAAAGCATAGATGTCCAACTGCATGTATGTATGTCTGATCTCGAAAACGGGTTGGAGAGATTGATTCCCTATTTTCAGAGAAGTTTTTAGGATATTTGTCGAGGGGGTACGACACTCCCCCTGTCGAATAATTACCCTCCCTTTTTGGGTATAATAATCTATATCAGCTCTAATCCTTTTGCTTTTTTATCTAAAAATCCAATCACTAGAAAAAACATATTTGAATAAAAAAAATTATTTACTGAAATGGTTATAGCATACGTGGATATTTTGACAGGTAAATTTTGGTCGTCAATTGAGGTTGCTGAACAGTCTTCAGATATTGAAAAGTACGTTCCTCCAGGGTCAGAAGAGAGAATGGTATAGGTTTATAATATCCATTCACAATATCCATGTACTTGATATCCATTATTACTGAATACCTGAACAATATCCACAAGTCTATCAAAGGAAGCTTGAGTGGCTACAGTAATATTATATGCATCTCCTAATCTTCTGTAATAAAGTTTTTAATAATTCGTATCATGGAAAGAAAACGAAGAAAACCCAGCGGGGCAATCATTTACTAATACCTTACCTAAAATAAACTATCAACAGTTACTGTGAAAATACGAGGAAACCCGCTGCTTCGTTTTCTTTTCATGATCCAATAATTCAAATCAATTTAGAATATGTTATTGCCCTAGTATCATTCTACTTTAACTAATTGTATCTTTATTTGATTTTTTACTTTTGCTCGTACTAAATATTAAATCTGATGTAAGATAGTTATAATTAGCTATGACCATAACTGTTTTTAAAAATAAGAAATTATTTTTACCTAAAATTTTTACCCACTATAACGTGGTCGTAAATGGCAAACTTTCCGTAAAAGTCCCTCCGCCCTAATTTTAGATCCTAAAATATTAATTTATTGATACAATATAAAAAAAAAGAAAAATAAAAGTATTTCTCTTTTTTGACATTTGACTTTACAAACATTTTTACCAATTTTAACATTTAGAGCAGGGATCATTTTGTTTATTCTCAATTGATTTTTGGATCGCTACTGATGCAAAATGTCTAATGTTTAAAAGAAATACTTTTTTTTAAATTCCTAAATCTGCCAAAAAACGGGTAGGATAAGTTTAAGATGTTTTGCGAAAATTTATTTCGTATCTATTTTTAAAAGCGAAGCTTTTCTATAATTAGGGTCGGTCCGTCCGTACGTCTGTAACGGATAGCTTTTTTCGTTTATTTAGGCATGCTAAAATTGCCCTATCGATTTCAAACTTTGCATGGTGATTCCTGTAATAGTTAGGTACGATTTAGAAAGCGTAGCAACTCTATAATCGTTACTAGAATGTCCGTACGTCCATTTTAAACATGTTGATTTTCAACTTTTTAAACAACAAAATTTGTATCAGATAAAATTATCCGATTGATCTGATTTTTTGAATACTGATTCCTAGGAAAACAAAGTACAATATTATAATCAAGTCCTAAAAATGTAAGTATGTCCATAAACATTATCCTGTATCTAGCAGTTTTTCAACAAATTTACTTATAATTTTGCTTCGACTCTTATATATTTATATTCTGATTATTCAGTTCTGACACTATAAAAGTCCTACCGTTTCAGTGCTTCGCTTTTATGGATGTTGTCATCCTTGTTCAAATACATAGCACATACCAAGTTTAAAATTTCCGTATCTTCTTTCAAACTTATTGTTTCATCCAAAATCTAAAATTCAAAGTTCTGATATGAAGTAGAATGGAGTCCGTCCGTTCGTTTGTCCCCTAATATCTCGCTAATCGTTGAGTCGATAAGGTTCAGCTTTAGTTGGTCCGTTGCTGGTTTAAAGCCACTTTACAGGGAGTGGGACCTAACTCCTTTTAAATATGCCTTTTAGAAACCCCCCCCCCCCCTCCAAAAAAATTGATATAACAAAAATAAACGTTGACCCTGTTATAGTTTTTTTTAATAGCTACAATATTTAAATTTCTATTATTCTATAATTATAATTTACTTAAAGTTGAACAATAATAAGATATCGTTGTTTGAAATTAATATTTGATGATTTAGCCAATTTTAAATGACGATTAAAGCAAAATAAAGGTCGTGTATATTTTCACAAAAACAATTTAGCAAAATCCACCAGAGGTTAATTATGACAATAATGTCCATTGTAGCACAGCATTAACAAGTGTAACAAAAGTGTGAGTAAATTTGTTGAAAAAAATATTAAATACATGATACTATCTCAGGACATACTTACATTTTAAGGACTTGAATATAGAGATGCTTCGCTTATAACATTGTACCTTGTTGTAATATAAATTAGTATTACAAAAAAAGTAAATAAGCAGCATGTTTTAAATAGACGTAAGGACTTTCTGGTAACGATTATATAGTTGCACCGCTTCCTAAATCGTACGATTCATATACAACTTTTATATAAAAAAGTTCATAAAATATTAATTTCTGATAGGTTAATTGTAGATTAATTGTAAATAATAAAATATTTCTTACCTTGGTATGGAAAGCATTAATTTCTCCTGCCGTTGAAGGGCTAAAATAAATATAATTATTGAGCTTATGATAGCAAGAAAGTTGAACAAATTTCAAATAAAAGATTTAAAATCAAGCAAAAAACTGATTTTACCCCTGCCTCTACAATTTCTATTGATATTTGTCGTCTATATATAAAAGTGGGGGTCAAAGCTGACAATTATCCACATGCCATTATTCTAATGGTTTTTGATGTAGAATATATGACATTAAATAAGGACCATGGCTTCCATTTTACCACTCACATTCAGGGATCTTAAGGGATAAGACAGTGTCCGATGAACATCGCAAATGGTTATACACAAAATTATCCCTCGTGTAGATTACAATTAGTGGTTGAAACATTTGGACACTTAATTTAACGAACCAATCGATCATCTTTACTTTACTATAAATTTTACCACCTTCCCCTCTCACCCCCCCTTCCAAGTCCTTGACTCTTTAGTTACATAATCAAATAGAACTGACCGTCCGACGGCACGAGTCATTTGTAAAGTAGGTGCCCTCCTATGAAATCAATAGCTCAATCTATTCTATAACTAGGGTTAATTAAAATTAGAATTTCTCTGAGGCTAAATTAGAGGCCTTATTTTTATAATGTAGATTTCCATATCAATAGGGTATAATTAAACTTTTAATAACTGCCCCTTGACTACTTTTTAGCATTTTTTTGTATTTTGCGTTTATAAATTTAAAAAAATTACCTGGAAGCTTCTACAACTATGGAATAATAGGTTAAGATAATAATTGATAAGAATAACATCACTGTTCTCACGTTCATTTTCAAGCATTTTTAGATCTATTTTAATAAAAGAATATGTTGTTGGAATAATTTATAAGTTTTGGTATACTTACATATATAGATTTCTTGAAATCCTATCCTCTAATATAAAGTAGTAAAGATGTTTTGTCTGGAGCTTAAGATCTCAATAACCTAAACTGGCGGTGTTCTCCTTTTTAGGGAAGCTTCACATAGGTCCTGGGATGGTTTTAGGCAGTTTTAATTTCAGATTAAGGCCTTGGGATGATTTTTCTGCTCCGTTTTTTCCCTTTGATTAGATCGGAAAAGGAGATTTTGTGATAATAAGAGGAAAATTCAATTTACTCAGCTGCTACTAAAGATATAAAGATTAAATTTCTCGACTTCTGTAACTACTAAATCTATAATATTATACAAGGCCAAATCGGTCCGTCGGTTATGCTATAAAGGACATCTATAATACAAAGAAGAATGATGTCTGTTTGTCTGTCCGTCTGTCCCTTAAGATCTCGGTAACCACTGAACCGATCGGATTCTACTCTTCAGGGTTTATACCTATTGGTCCTGTGGTGGTTTTAAGCTATTTTTTTTAGGGTTGGGACGCCCCCAACCCCCCCCCCTAAAAAAATTCTGGGGAAACTACTTCACATAAATTATTGGCGGCAGCACCAGAAATAGATTTTTTCTCTTGATTTAAATTTTTTTTAATTACCTCATGGGGCAAAGCCCCTATAGGCTAGGGGCGAAGCCGCTAGTGGATTTAAAAAGAAATACTGAAATAACTTTGGGTTTTGATCATCTACTCAACAAACTTCATTTGACAGTCTGTCTGTTAGACCGTTCCCATTGTTTTAGTAGTGTTTTTTTTTCATATTTCTGTGCCTTGCTTCTTAAATACCTAAATGTTTTTACGTGTACATGATATGTACTTCAATATAAAATGCATAACGTCGTTTGATGATATACTATCGTGTACTACCATTCTTAACTGTGTAACATTTTTAGAACAAGTAATCTGTTAGTGGCGAAACTACTCTATAAGTAATGCGTCTGTCTGTCCGCTAAATTCTCTATCACTATCTTACTATTGCTCTGTTTAGTATTTTGCATTCTTTATAAATGTTAACTTATCTCCTTTTCCTTATATCTCATTTTTATCTCTCTCTCTCTCTCTCTTTCTCTCTCTATTTTTCTCTTTTTTAGATAATCTTTTCAAAAAGCTTGGCTACTTATGAACGTAAACTTTATATAGACCAAGATTAAAAATATTGAAACATTTTTAGGATTATTTATCATGCAATTTTATAAAAGAAACAACAAGAATTGGTATGTTCTTAATCAGTGGTGGATTCTTAAAAGAACTTTTTGGCTCTTTGCCTCACTAAAATCAGTGATGCTCGTAATTTTTTTTTGTGAAAAATCATCCAAAATCGCAAAAAAAATCTACAAGAATTAATCAAAATCTTATGTTTGTGATATATAATTTTTGCAGATTTTTTATGCGATTTTGTAGGATTTTTCACAAAAATGCTTAGCGAGCCTCACTGATTTTAGTGAGGCAGTGAACTAAAAAGTTTTTTAAGAATCCACCTCAGTGCACTTATAACAATTGTTGTCAAAATATCTAAAACTCAACATGTTTGAAAGTTTCTTACTTATCGACAAAGTTATGTTATATCTGTGGGAAAGCCAACCCTTTAACTGTATTTCCTTTTTCTGAAAGTCCTATAAAACTGTGCATGGTAATGAGTTGTGCCTGTTTATGGGCCAAGGCATTCCCTTTTCATTTTAAAGTTCTTAAGTTTCTTTATAAAACAAGGAAGTAACACTGAAATATAAATCACTTGCTAATGCTAATGTCGTTTGGGTGAGTTGCACCTGGACTGAACAGTCAACTTGTCAACTCAAGGCCAGACTCTTGGTCCTTCACCTCATACCCGTAGTACAGTACATTACAGACAACCAACTCTCTGTGATGCACGACCTTTGTCTGAGAAGTCCTAACTGTGCATGGTAACGAGTTGCGCCTGTTTTGGGCCAAGGCATTCCCCCCACTCTAACTATTTACGTCGCGCATTTGACATAGTAGCAGTGGGAACCATTTTTAACGTCTTTAGTTTTGACGCGGTGTCGGACCGAGATTCGAACCTATCACCTTCCCGACGACGAGCGAATGCGCTACGTGTTGAGCCACGGTCGCGGGTTCAATATAAATCACTTACTATGTGAGTCAAAAACTAACGGACTTGCCTCTGTAAGACGTAAATAACCCATATGATATAGGGTATCTTCGCTACTTATAACTTTAAGCAAACTAGAGGTAAGTATATACTAATATACTATTTTCATTTGCCCGGCAACTTTCACATTCACATAGCAGACTTGATATTTATTTTCATAACATTGGAAATGCGCCAACTATTAAGAAATTCTGACCCCTAATAAGGATATAATGCTAGGAAAGTCGATTATCAATAAGACATTTTCAATTTGGGTGTGTGTGTTTCTGTATGTACTGAAGGATCTCTCTAAACACTGAACCTATATGGTTCTCCTTTACAATGTAGTTTCTTATAGGTCCTGGGAAGGTTTTTAATTGTATATGGGGAGGGTTCTACAACCCTCCCAAGAGAAATCGCCCCTAGGAAATAAATACTTACTGCACTTCCCTTCATGCAGGAGTGTCAAAACTGTTTCTTTTTAAAACTAAAATTTTAAGTGCCCTATTGGGGGCGTTGTCTCTTGTGTGTATATAAGGTAGAAATTTTGTAAAATTTCATTTGTATTATATTATCACCTCTCTATAACTAAAATAGTTACGTCAATATGTATCTCGGCCAGGGTAAGGCACAAAATACAATTGCAGGGAACTTCATAACTGCAAACTTAGCTGGATCTTTAAATGTTTAGAAGTTGCCGTTGCCGTTGCCAGAGGTACAGCCACTAACCTAATAGCGATATTTAAATCAAATTGGCTACGCGTGGCCACGGCTATATGCGATCTTTAAATCGCAACCACTTTTTGAATTTACTGTAAAAATAAAAAATAATAATAATAATACGTAAAAACTTCAAACATTTAAACATCCATGTTTTATTGGAAGCACTGGCAGTGGCGACGACTACGGCAACGGCTACACATTTGAAGATACAGCTAAGGTTTAGAATTAAACAGAATGACAACATTCATAAAAGCGAAGCTCTGAAATGGAAGTACAAGCGAAAATTAACACTTGTAGAGTATTAGAACTGAATTAGCAGACTATTTATATATAAGTGTATTCAAAATTGTAATTTCGTGACAATGCCTCATAAGACACGCTTCATCGTATTTTCACAGTAGCTTTTCTCCTGTTTCTAGCCCCTGCGGGGGTTTGTAATCCTGCGGGGCAATCACCTAACCTAACATAACCTGTCAAAATACGACGAAACGGCCCTAAAGAGGCGTTGTCACGAAAGGGACTATACCTAGACATTTTTATTCAGATTTCTAAATAACATTTGTAAATGTTCGTTTGTTTGACCTTCTGTTTTGTTGAGTTTCTCTTTTATGAATGTTGCCATCCTTGTTTGAATTGTATATGTATAGTGTATACTATGTTAGTAAGATATCTCATTACTTTGGGCGTTATCCTCTCTGACAGAGAACAAAATTTTTTACAATTAGGTTAGGTTAAGTTATAGACTAGAGGGGCGAGCTCCCGCGGCTAGGCAGGCTAGGGGGCCGAGCACCGCGGCCAGTGTTCATAGTTAACCCGGGGGGAGGAAGGGGTATAAAAATTGAAAAAAATATTTCTAAGAGGATAATACCCTACTTTGTTAATGTTATAATGTTGTCGGTACATGACTTATATTTTTTTGACAAAGACCGTCATTTTTTTCGCATAGTTCCGTAAAGTTAGGTACAAGCTTCCTATCAAATGCTCTAATTAGGCCAAGCTATCCTTAATTATGACCAAATTCTTAGTATAATTTAGAGCATAATTAAGAACAATTTGATCTAATAAGCGCATTTGACTGGATGCTTTACGAGATTATGCGAAAAAAATTACGCTCTTTTGAACATTTATAACAATGTATCTGAAACTGAAGCAAAATAATAATAATCTGTTATTTTTGCTATTGTTATACAATATGTGGTACCCTCCCCCCAAAAAGTTCTAAGCCTTCCCTGTAAAGGAGAACCATATCGGCTCAGCGGTTAGCGAGGTCCTTCGGTACAGACATACATACGTCCTGTTACTCTATTATAAGGATTTTAATAAATTGTTGTCCTCAATTTATTGCTACGCTACTTGTGTATCAGCTCATCCCAATAACGAATTTTTTTCGGGAAAAAAAATCACGAAACCTATAAGTGTTTTTCAGCTGTATTTTGGGGGCAACACATCGTAAAATTGACGACCTCTCCATTTGCCCCCTAAATATTATTTTAGATTTAATTCCCTTGTTGGTTATACCTTATTCCTGCTTGTGTATATAACTTGTTACTATATTAATATTTTACACGTTCATATTAAACATAATTTCAAAATTTTATTCACTTCAATACATTTTCTTTATTATTAAAAATTTTCATTATATTCATTTCATTCACTCAAAGGGATAGTTCTATGAAGTGTATTTAAAGAGTAAAGGTACTTAGAGTAGTGAACTTTTATATGTCTTAGTAGAATATATTAGGCATTGGATAGATATGATTATATGTTAAAGAATTTTTAACATTGACCAGACCAAACTTTTTTTATTTGACAATATCGAAAAAAGTTAAAGAGATTTGCCACATAAATTACATGAGAATGGTCTATTTTTTTTCCAAATATGTATAGCCAAAACACCAATTTTAGATAATCTTTTTCTACATATTTCACAAGAGTTATAAAAAAATTGAACAGGGGTTCCCCTTGGGACAAGTTACTTAAAAAACATAAAAAATAACGTCCGGTTCACTATAGGACAGGTTTTCTATAGATTCTTTTTAAAAAAATAAAGAAAACCGTCCGGTTTACTTACAATATACACATTATCTCTATCATAACTAACCATACAACATATATATATATATATAAAAAGACCATTCTCATGTAATTTATGTTGCAAATCACTAACTCTTTTAGATATTGTCAAATAAAAAAAGTTTGGTCAGGTCAATGTTAAAATTCATTATCACAATCATATCTATCAAATGCCTAATATATTCTACTAAGACATATAAAAGATCACTACTCTAAGTACCATACTGAATATTTTATTGGTCATTCTTTGTTGTTATGTGTATTTTGTTGTATAAAAAGTTTAAAGTTCTAATAACTAGTTAAAGCTATCTAAAGTTGTATTTATGACAAAAAAGTTTTTGCCATATATAACACGCAACGAAGTTGAAAATAAAAATGAAAAACTCATTTTTTAAGGAAAATCCCTGGTAAAATCTCTTAATTTTAATCAATAACTTTATATTATGCACTACTACGTTATTTAAAATAGAAAAAACTTACAGTTCACTATTTTTTTTTAAATGCACTTCGTGAAACTATCCCTTTCATTAAAAATCAATTTTTATTCAAATAGATTTAAACCTAAATAAATCAATTAACTTTAAACATTTTTTATCTTAAATTCTATACAAACTTCAATATGTAGAAAAGTAAAAAAGTCATAAAGTAAAAAAAGTTTATTTATAACTAGAAAGTATTTTTATACATTTGTTATCACAAAATAGTTTACATTCATAATATAAGGGCAATTAGAATACGTGGATATTTTTCACCAATTTAGATTGCTAACTATTAATAGTCCTCAGATATTGGTCCATACGTTCCTACATGGTCAGTGGAGGGTATGGGGTAAAGTTAAAGGAGGGGGGTATCATTATATTAGCCAGATGAGAAAAACATTTTATCAAGATATTCGAGAATCTCTCACAATATTCACGTATTCTATATTTTTTACAATATATGATAATAGTTTAATAGTTGTTAGAATTAGTTTAAATTAACTTTTAAGGTATTTTGAGATTTTTTTACTTGAAAAAAAATAAGTTGATTAGACTTTGAAAAGAAAAATTGGTATAGGACTTTTTAAAAGTATGTCAAATGTACTTAGTTCGTAATGAAATTTTCATAATAAAATACCGGGTAATAAATGGATCCTAAATTAAATCATGATATATGTATATTTTTGGTCAAAAAGAATATCATAACATTTACTTATAATGCCAAAAGTTTTCTATCTATAATACAAAGTAGAGCGATGTCTGTCTGTTTGTGTGTGTGTTTGTTTGTCTGTTTGTTTGTAGCGAAGGATCTCGCTAACCGCTGAACCGATCGGGTTCTCCTTTACAGGGTAGCTTCTCATAGGTCCCGGAAAGGTTTATAACTATTTTCTCGGGGGGTGGGACAATTTTTTCTTTTCTTTTTAAAACTAAAATTAAAGTAGGAGTTGACTAACCCCCCCCCCCCCAAAAAAAAGAAAAAAAAATTACCCCCCCCAAAATTTTTTTTTTCTTTTTTATTTTAAATCTAAAATACGAAAAATTGGTTCAATCAAAGGGCGAAGCCGCTATTAGTATTATAGTTTATTGCTATATTTCATCTGAAATGATTGAGATTGTTTTATTTTGGAGATTTGATTTATATGACTTGTTGTATTATTGACAGTTTCCCGAAGATAGTAAATAAAAAAAAATAAAATTTAATTCCAGTTTTGTTGGACCCGAGGGACCAACGAACCGTTCTAACAGAACAGGGAATATTTTTATAATTTTATTTTATCAATCAAGTTCACTTTAATACTACATATATGATACAGGATTTTCCATTGTTTCTTAAAACTGGTTCTAATCCAGCGAAGATGACTCGGATTTGAAGCGTTACTAGAGATTATTTGACTGGTTGACATAATTCTTTTGGTGGGGGATTCAATGGTATTCTGCCCAGCTCAAAACTTTCACTTTGGAATGCCTGAAATATAAAAAGCATCCATAAGCAGCGTAACACAAAAAAATCATGGATAAACATACGGACATAGTATTGAAATAGAAAATCACAAAACGTTTATATTTATATGTTAGTAGCATGACTGACAGACTAACAGACAAAATATATTATACACTGGATGTTGATGAGTTCAAATAATCTTTACAAAAAAATTCAGCCATCTATTTTGAATAGCAGCAGAGAAATTCACGCTTCCCATTAAACATTCAGACTTTAAAAATATAGAATTATTGAGAAGCTTCGCAACCAAAACATTAGCTATTTGAAAATCAAGTCAGGCTAGAGAAAAATACCTGTATTTCTACTTGACTTAATTGTTACATGGTAAAATATACACAACTGTCAAGTACCTGTATTTCTTCTTGACTTAATTGTTCCATGGTAAAATATACACAACTGTAAAGTACCTGAATTTCTTCTTGACTTAATTGTTCCATGGTAGAATATACACAACTAACAAGTACCTGTATTTCTTCTTGACTTAATTGTTCCATGGCGGAATTCACACAACTAACAAGTACCTGTATTTCTTCTTGACTTAATTGTTCCATGGTAAAATATACACAACTGTAAAGTACCTGAATTTCTTCTTGACTTAATTGTTCCATGGTAGAATATACACAACTAACAAGTACCTGTATTTCTTCTTGATTTAATTGTTCCATGGTAGAATATACACAACTGTCAAGTACCTGTATTTCTTCTTAACTTAATTGTTCTATGGTAGAATACACACATTTAACAAATACCTGTATTTCTTCTTGACTTAATTGTTACATGGTAGAAAAAACACAACTGTCAAGTACCTGTATTTCTTCTTGACCTATTTGTTCCATGGTAGAATATACACAACTAAAAAGTACCTGTATTTCTTCTTGACTTAATTGTCCATGGTGGATTATACACAACTAACAAGTACCTGTATTTCTTCTTGACTTAGTTGTTCCATGGTAGAATATACACAACTTTCAAGTACCTAAATTTCTTCTTGACTTAATTGTTCCATGGTAGAATATACACAACTGTCAAGTACCTGTATTTCTTCTTGACTTAATTGTTCCATGGTGGATTATACCATACTAACAAGTACCTGTATTTCTTCTTGACTTAATTGTTCCATGGTGGATTATACCATACTAACAAGTACCTGTATTTCTTCTTGACTTAATTGTTCCATGGTAGAATATACACAACTAACAAGTACCTGTATTTCTTCTTGACTTAGTTGTTCCCTGGTAGAATATATACAACTGTCAAGTACCTGTATTTCTTCTTGACTTAATTGTTCCATGGCGGAATTCACACAACTAACAAGTACCTGTATTTCTTCTTGACTTAATTGTTCCATGGTAGAATATACACAACTAACAAGTACCTGTATTTCTTCTTGACTTAATTGTTCCATGGTAGAATATACACAACTAGGATCTAAATCATCATCTCTCTGGCCAAACAAGGTTCCTAATATATATTTTTTCAAAAATAAGAATTCTGTCTGTATAATAAAGTATTCGGTTATCCAACTGCTTGAATATAATTAATTAGGGTTTACAATCCGTCCAATTTTTGAACCGGATTCGGATTCTTACAAAACTCCGCCAAAAAACGGATTAATCGTGGATTCCGGAAATAAATTAAGGGATTAAATTTTGTGGGTACTGGGAAGAATTTAAAGCGGCGTTTTATTCATGTTTTCACATCAGCTTTTCTCCTTTTTATAAACCCTACAGCGGCCATTTTCTAACCCTTACTCAACCTAACCTAACCTAAAATAAGCATGAAAAGCTACTGTGAAATATTCGGACAAAAAAACTCAAGACCCTAATTTTAGCCTAACAATTCAGTATCCAAATCCGCTATTAAAATTACGGATTTCGGATTCGGATTCTGGATTCCAAAATTGTCGAAAAATTGGACGGATTCCGGATTTCGGAATCGGATTGCCAATCCTATAACTAATTTAAAGTAATTCGAATTTTAAGGTAATTTGACTTAGCTACGCCAATGTAAAAGTTTTTTTTGTTCAATAAAAGTTAATTGACTGGCAAGAATAAGATAATTGTTGAACTTAGTGTTTGAAAGTTTTGGGAGAGTAATCTAAAGTATTTTCAAATATTAAGTTTTTTTTTTTTGGGGGGGGGGGTGGTTAAAATTCTATTGTTTTTGTTACCTGGAGTTGAATCAGTTTTCTGGCCAAATAAGTTTTCATTCTGTGCCGGCTGCTTAAACAAGTCACCTAAAATAGTACAAGTCTGTTAAAATTTGATGCTTGAAACATATCTTAATGTTGACTATTTTGCTATTTCATGTGTCCAGGGATATTATACGACCAACAGTTTTGATCGTATACTTGTTGGAACATTACCTCTACTGTTTAAAAAATAATCAAAATTAACTTTCTTCATTTTAAAAATAAGGTACAACCAAAAAGCGAAATAAATATAAAATAGTATTTAAAGGGAGTGTGAACGTAAATATTTCTCATCTGATTATCAAATCTTAACATTTTCTAAGCACATTTCACTACACTGATCAACCAAAAACGTCCTATTAACAAAAATATCCAGAAATAAAGCCTTGATTTTATGGTATTTTGGAAGGGAAAAAGGAAAAAATAGGGAAAATCTGAACGTTTTTGTTTCTTATAATGTTTGTAGGAATATTTAACTTGTCATATATAGTTGAAACAATTTACTTACTGTTAAGGATTTATTTTATGATATAAAATTGCCAATTAGATTTTTTATAACGTAGTAATTAGGTAATAAAGACCTATTTTAGATTCGTATTATTGACAAAAAAATACCTCACTGTCTACGAAGGGTTGAATCTCATAGGTTATTTAAAATAAGAATATCCCTTTTTATTGTGTTGGACAATAAATAACCCACTTTCGAGAATTAGTTTACACTTTTATCAGACTGTTTATAAAGAAATATTGCGTCTTTATTATTTACAAATTTGTAATTAAAGGTGGGCGAAAGATGGGCCATCTAAAGTTAATTGGATACTAATAAAATAACCTGTTTCTAGCTTTGTTATTGTATTTGGTTTTCAGTAAAAAAATATTGCTTATTTTATCAATTTCTAAGTAACTATACATTGGTTTAAAGCAAGGATTATGTTAAAAGTCAGCTTAACCGTTAGGAAAAATCCAGAACTATGTGAAAAAGTTTAATTTTAGCTATAATGGGAGAAAAAAGCAATTTAATGCACATTTTATATAATACGGAAAATTTCTTTCTTTCCCTTTACCTTATAAAAATCGTCGGAAAAGCCGTTTTTTAAGCAAACAAAAGCGCGTTTTGCTCTATCTTTGAGATATTATGAATGAGATAATGTTAAGATTTGATATTAAGATGAGAAAAATTTACGTTCACAGTCCCTTTAAGGAGCAGATGTAAGGGTCGTCAATTCTACTATGTGTTGACCCCCAACGACAGCACAAAAATCACGTATAGTTTTCTTGATTTTTTCGAATTAATTTCGTTTTTGGTATAGGTAAGCTGTCTTCATTTGCATAATAACCTTGATTTTATTCTGATTAGTTTCTCTAAATATTACCTGTACTCTCTGGTTTATTTCCAAACAGAGCGGCTCCATTTCCGGCCGAACTGCCAAACGGTGGAGCCGCCGTCTGATTGCTACCCGCTGTTACAGATCCACCGCCAAACGGCGAAGATGTGGCGGTCGTCGTGTTGTTGCTGCCAAATGGCGAGGCTGTGGTTTGGTTAGTATTGCTGCCAAAATTACTTGGCTGGCCAAATAATCCACCACCTGAATTTAAAGTTAAAGTTACTCATCAATTACTGGGATATTTTTTTTTATAAAAACAAAATTGTGATATTGTTAAATATCATTTATGGAAGAATCATCTACAAATCTAATACATATTCATTTAATATATGCGTTATACCTCAAAGCGCATTGTCTAACCCCCCCCCCCCCCACCACTTTATTTTGAAATATAATGAAAATAATGATTGGTGTGTAGTTTTCGTGTATTAGTGTTTACTTAAGGTTAGGTTAGGTTAAATTGGGTTCAAAATAGCACTCAGGGTTATAGTAACGCATATATAGAGCCTTCACCTCGCAGGGGGGTTTGGTATATGAACAAAACAAATACCCTCATATTTTTAACAAAACTATAGAAGTAAAACAGGGGGATTCGTTGCTCGATAGGCACTTTGAGGGAAAGAACCGGCAAAGTCAATTATTACATTGATAAATTACATTTTAAATATCACTAACCTTGTTGGTTATTCTGTTGTCCAAAGAGAGAAGCACCAGTAGTAGCACCAGTAGCTGTGGTCTGACCTGTATTCTGGTTACCAAACAAGGAGGCCCCAGTATTGCCCCCACCAAATATGCCCCCGCCTTGTGCTCCTGCATTCTGTTGGGGTTGGCTTCCGCCCCCAAATATACCACCGCCCGTTGATGTACTCGAGGAACCTTGAAAATAATATAGGTTAGGTATTAGTGTGTTTATATTTTACTTTATGTTAGGTTAGGTTACGTTTCATTGGGTACAGGTTTGCAGGTATAGGCCCTGCGAAGTTATTGCCCATCGCAGGGTTAAGTATAAAGAAAAAAAATCCATCTTATTTTTCAATTCTAGGTAATTTGAGGAGAAGCACCGAAAATTTTTTAATAATTAAAAACTTACATGTGTTCACTAAAAAATCTTAAAAACTTACCGCCAAAAATTCCCGCACCGGTATTACCACTAGTAGTAGCTCCCCCACCAAACAATCCCCCGCCAGTAGTAGTGCCGCTACTCCCGCCAAAAATACCGCCGCCAGCCGCTGCGCCAGTGTTACTACTGCCGCCAAATACAGAATTGCCGCCTGCTGCTCCGCTGTTTCCGCCGAATATTCCACCCCCACCGGTATTTGTGGTTGAACCGCCAAAAAGGCCTTTGTTTCCTCCACCAAATGCAGACTAAGAAAAAAGGAATATTGCATTAAATCGCAACTGTGGCGTATAACAAATCGCGCATCTACTAGTCGTCTCACGGTGATAGGTTCGAATCAGCGTCATAATTAACGATGTTAAAAGTTGTTCCCACTAGTGCTTTGTCAGATGCTAGACAAAAGTAGTATGAAACGAAGCAATGACTTGGCACAAATGCTGGCGCAAATTGCTATCCATTAGTAGCACAAAAATCATGATGGGACACATGAACAAAGTAATATATAGAGATGTTCAGTGTTCATGAAAAAGAGAGGAAAAATAGAAAATCATGAAACCTTTATAAAAAGTTTTCTTTTGTAGAATGACTAACAGACAAACAACGGCCATTTTAATATTTGCTGGATGATATGGATTCAACTTTACCAACCTGTGAACTATTTCCCCCGAACAATGAATTGGTCTGCCCTGTTGTAGAACCACCACCAAAAGTTTGGCTCCCCCCAAATATGCTTGTTTGTCCTTGTTGCTGTGGCTGACCACCCCCAAATAAACTGTTTGTGGGCTTGCTACCAAATAATCCTCCTAAATCAAACAAAATATATTATGTTAGGTACTTTGGGATCATGGTTTTAATTGTGTCTCCGTATATTAAGGTAAAGACCCTTTTTAGCAGGGATGGCGGGAATATTGGGCTTTTTTTACTCAACAGTAAACACAGTACCCAATGTTTTGCAAAAATATTTTCTTATTCGTTGGCTTAACAACTTTGGGGACTTTTATTTAATTTAAATTGGTTGGTCCATTAAATTGAGTATCTAAATCATGTTTCAACCACTAACCTATAATAGTAAAATGATGTCTGTCCGATCGTCCGTCTGTCTGTCCGCCTGTCCCTTAAGATCTCGGTAACCACTGAACCGATCGGATTCTACTCTTCAGGGAATATACCTACTGGTTCTGTGGTGGTTTTAGGCTATTTTCTTGGGGGGTGGGACAAACCCCCTCAAAAACAAAAATCTCACACCAATTTTTTTTTGATTATTTTAAACAGTGGTGGAGTGGAGGCATCTCCAGGTAATAAAAGATGTAATTTTTCCTCTAGGGGCAAAGCCCCTAGAGGCTAGGGGCGAACCCGCTAGTTGTAATATACAGAAGGGGTAATTTTGTATATCTTCATTGGGAACGTACATCAATTTATCGGCCATTGACATTTACCTTTTTAATCATCAAGACAGGGTAATAATAAGAAAGAATTTCAGACAGAATGCTGTACATTGAGCTCATACCTTAAACATACTTGCCTTCTGTATATTATTACAATTATTGTAGTAAAAGCTTGGAAACAGCTGATTTGAACCAACCAATCATTTCTTTAAGCCCCAACGAATTAGAAAAAGTGATAATAAAACTTTGGGGACCTTTAAAATTCAGTGTCCATTGCCTCCCGACCCTATATACATAAAAAAATAACATCAAAAATATTTCCTTGATTTTTACCTGAGTTTTGTTGCCCCCCAAATGCTTGTGTTGAGTTGGCAGATCCAAATATACTGGAAGGTGCAGTTCTAAAATTTTTAGGAAAATAATTATCACTTTACTTTGCGCGCACTAACAATGGATGTATAATATACGTGGATATTGTGACAGGGGAAAAATTGTCGTCAATTTAAGTTTTCCTTGTTATTTATAGGCCACTTCCTTTATCCAACAGAAGAGGGAAGGGGATGGGGTAAAGGGGGTGGAACGGGAGACTTGTTATTCTAGCCCGCGGTGTGTTGGAAAACATGAATCCCAGGTGTAAGATCCAAGTAATAATATATCCATTACGCAAACACACACACAATTAAACAATAAACATGGATTTTTAATGATAAAAGAAAAAAGGCCTTTTTTGTTCAATTTAGTTTAGTTATGGTTTTTTTTTTTTTTTTTTTGGGGGGGGGGGTTCTGTACCGCTAAACATCCTGCAGAAAAAAGGGATAAAGTTGGTGACAATTTAATTAATTTTTCCGATAACCAATCTTCGCTAATATTGAATGTTATCATCCTTGTTTTTTTTATAAGAAACAGCAATGCTCTTACCCTAGAACATAATCACCGATGGGTTGTCTGTTATAAATGTTAAGGAGGGCAGTTCTTAACTGAGGATCTGGGTTGGCAAGGAGAGCTCGCTTGCTTTTGTATTCCTATAATGAATTATATTAAACTAGCGGCTTCGCCCCTAGCCTCTAGGGGCTTTTTCTTCCCAAGAGGTAATTAAAAAAAATAAGTACTTCTGGTGCTGCAACTGATTTTAAAATAACTGCCTTAAAAATGGAAGGTTTTTTTTGTATTTGCGGAGTTTGTGGGTTTCCCACCCCCCAAAAAAATAGCCTAAAACCACCACAGGAGCAATAGGTATATTCCTAGATGAGTATAATCCGATTGGTTCAGTGGTTACCGAGATCTTAAGGGACGTACGGACAGACATCATTCTACTTTGTATTATAGATAATCAAATATACCAGGGAAAATGGGATATTGGTCGTAAGTTATTCATATTCTTGTATTAAAGTTTTATTATCACTAAGGGGGGGGGGGTTTTTAATGCAACCATCTCGTAATCAATGATTAAATGGCACTTAGAATTCGAATTTCGATCAGAAATTTTGCATGAATAATCATTGGTAAATATATTTTCCCTAAATCGAACAAAAAGTTGGAAAAGTAACGGCTAACGGCTGGCGGCTCGGCTGTTTTGCCATTTTATTACTATCTTAAGAGCAAAAAAGTCACGAAACCTATTTTCACATAATACTTTTTCTCACTCAAAAACCTTATCAAACGGTTCTAGCCGGTATCTGTTGGTACTAGAAATTTAAAAATTGGTTAATTCTATCATTTAACATGAATTAAACCAAAAATATGTTTTAAAAAGTTGATTCCTACGTAATTAATGATGAATTTGCCCTGAAAATAGGCAAAAAACGGCTAAACGGCTGAGCCGCCAGCCGTTACTTTTCCAACTTTTTGTTCGATTTAGGGAAAATAGACCTACCAAGGATTATTCATGCAAAATTTCTGATCGAAATTCGAATTCTAAGTGCCATTTAATCACTGATTACGAGATGGTTGCATTAAAAACCCCCCCCTTTATAATGACTTTGCTTAAACATTTCTTAAAAGCTAGATTGGTTGGTTCAAACTAGCACAGTCCCAAATTTTCAACCAATAATAATAATCTAGAGAAGGTGTATTTTTGTTCATCATCATTGGTGGTGTACTTTAATATTTCATCCATTGTCTAATCCCTGAAGATCCCTGCCAAACATCAAATAATTAAAAACGGCAAACACAGTAGCGCAGCAACTACGACCCACATTTTAAATAAGAAATAACATTAAAATGTAATACAGAAAAAAAGTACAGCATGACCCTCAAAAAAGTATTTTTAAGCATCTGCAGCCTTTATTTCTCAATGAATTATAAAAAAATGCATATGTCCTTGTTCTCCATAGTATTCCACATAAGTAGATATAAAAATATTTTTTTTTACCTCCATTAACACCGGAGATTTTTAGAGCTAAAGTTTTGAAACAGTGACTGAGGAAAAAGTAACTTTTAACATGAAACGACTTTTTTAGCAAAATTAAGGTAGAAATCCTTTAATTTTTGTTACTAGCAGAAACTTTATACAAAAATGAAATAAAAAATTTAGTTTTTGGGTAAAAAGCATTTTTTTACACATATTTTTTGAGTCTTTTTAGTTTAATGATATTTTGAAAAACTTACTTATTAGGCAAAATTGTTTAAGATTAAAAAACCAAATAAATCTTTATGAATATAGCAGGAAAATTGTTTTTGTTTCACAATCCTAACTTTAATAACAAAAAAGTTATAAAGAAAATAAAATTAAAACATAATGATTTTTTTGTCTAAAAAGCTTAATTAACCCCCTATTAAATTATTGAGATGTCAGAAAAGTAGGCGGAGCAACTGTCATAATTAATCCTTTTCTCAAATAAGGGTTAATAAATAACCTAAAATTTGCAAATAATCAATTCATTCAGTAGTATTTTTTGCCATTAAAAATTTATATTTTTTGGTGGAATAAAAAAGAAATAATTAGTTAACTTGTTTTTCTTTGTGTATCATTATTCAGTTTCCAGAAAAACATAATATAACCATCCAAAAAATAAGAGAAACAAAAAAAAATTCTTTTTCTCAGTCACTTTTTCAAAACTTTAGCTCTAAAAATCTCCGGTGTTAATGGAGGTAAAAAAAATATTTTTATATCTACTTATGTGGAATACTATGGAGAACAAGGACATAAGCATTTTTTTATAATTCATTGAGAAATAAGGGCTGCAGATGCTTAAAAATACTTTTTCGAGGGTCATGCTGTAGAAAACTTTTTAAAAGGTAAAATCTGCATATAGCTTTTTCATCAAATAAATGTAAATAACCTGAGCCAACTGAGAAACTTTGCCCTGATAAGCCGTGCTGTTTGCTTTTACATTTTCATAAGCTTCAAACCTGATAAAAATCATATTAAAAGTTTTTAAAATTTATTTAGGTTGTACAGACACAGAGTCAGAAACTCTCAACATTTAGAATTGAGCACTAAGCACTGAGAAGGCTTGAATAAAGCGAAATATATATTCTACTGGAGACGCCTGTTCTTGTTTGTGTAGTATAGATCTATGCCGCCGAGTTTTTAAAGACTTGTTTATTACCTAACAAATGCAGAAAGAGTGACTCTACTTATTTTAATCATTTTTATTTAAAATTATCCTAAGCTTTAAGTATCTAGGTGCTTTTAAATCATATATTGGTCAGATTTTTAAAATATTGGCGGGTTAAAATTCCGGATTTAATCCGAGTTGAAAATCAGGATTTTTACGGATTTCGGATCCGGATTCGGATTTACAAATTAATCCGAAACGAATTCTGATTATTATTGTTGATTAAACGTAGATTAACTTTCCTTAATACTTTCGTGTTGAATTCTATCTTTGGTAGCTTGTGAATGATAATTGTGTGTTCATACCTTAATTCTTCAGGACTGAGGTCTTGTAATCCAGGAATACTTATACAATCCTTGGCACAACTAAAATTATTTATTTTTATTTAGATCATATTGCGTGTTCCTCTTAGAAATATTTTTTTCAATTTTGAAAATTTTTATAACACCTCCCCCCCCCCCCCATTCCCGACAGAACTATGACTATGGTAGAGAACAACTATTTTAGGTTAAGTTAGGTTAGAGGCTAGGCAGAGTTCATAGTTCTGTCGGAGGAATGTGGGGGTGGGGAGGGGTTGATACAAATTTTCAAAATTGAAAAAAATATGTTTCTAAGAGGATTATACCCATATGTGGAACTATGCCTTAGTTGCCTGAGCTGGATCTTTAAATCATTTTAATGGTGATTTAAAGATCCAGCTCTGGTAAATATTAATGGTCAAAGAAGGGTTGAAAAAATTACCTTCTTCTTCCTGAATTTTTTTTGTAAATAATTATAATTTAGTTCTCGGATATTTTTACTGGAACAACACACTTTACTTTGTCACCAAAAATTATATTAGCCTAATGTTGCTGCGCTAATTATATACATAACTGTCCTCAAAAAGTGTGAGACTTTTAAATTACAAACAGACGCGCTGCCATTTCTATAACACGTCATTGTTTTTTTTTTGTAAATTATACTATAATAGTAATACAATACCTATTTTCTTAAAAATCGGCAAAATTACACCTATTGAAGCTGTGACTTTTTTGCTCCTGGTTGACATAATGCCAGGTATCCGACATACCTGTAGCAAGAAAAAATCCACTGTCCAGATTTTTCCCAGGCCTCCATGTCTTGTTTCACTGTATTGATTATTTGATTTGCTATGTCCTGGCTCTGACCTGCAAATAAAGTAGTGAGAAAAATAAATGTATTTTGTATGGATGTATAAACCAGACAACTATCTGGATCCTGTGTTGGGGAACTTATAAGTCTGCTAGCAAATTGCTTTCTGCTCTTTATTAGCGACTTGGCTATTTTAATATTACCAACGCTACTGGCTGATATTCAAAGACCCAATTGAAAGTTGGCACAGGGTCCACGGGTTGGGGACATACAGCTAGTATAAAACTTTGTTATGACGCTGTTTGGGCCGAGAATCGAACCCACCCTCTCCCCTATGACTAGCAACAGTCACGAGTTATAAACCATCCTGTACCTTTAAAACTTGCCTTCATAAGGTACGCGTTAAACATTACACCATCTCTGAATTTAAGTTCTAATAAACATATAAACCTTCTGGTAACAAGTATAGTGACACTATGCTTCTTATATATTATCTTATCGTTACAGTAATCTTTATAAAAGATTTAAAATTGAATTAACCTTTTATAGTCACAATAGTTACATAGCACAGACACATACTTACTGAAACACCATAACTATAGAAAAGCGTTGCTTAAAAAATTAAAATAAATGTACCCAACGTAAAAAAAAAATTTGCAAGTGTTTTATTTTATTTTAGTACCCTATTTGTCATTGTTATTTTATACATTATATTATTACCTAACATCCTCTTCCATTAAAGTATTTCTAAAGGTATGACATAGATAATATTCATGAACGCGAAGCTTTTCTTTAATGGGTCAGTTCGTCCGTCCGTAACAAATAGCTCTTAATCTATAATCACAACCAGAAAGTTTGTAGATCAATATAAAAGAAGTTGATTTTTGGAACATTTTTCACAGCTTTTTTAATGATATATTATAATTATCCCATTTATCTGGTTTCTTTTAGATTTCTAGTACAATAAGGTACAATATCATATACAAACAAGTGTTAATGTTCGTTTGTCATACGGTCTGATTTTAGAGGTTCGCCATTATGGATATTGTAATTCTTGCTACACTATTAAAATTACTGACGAACATCCTATTGCGTAAATTATTTAAAAAGCAAAGTGAAGCTTTTCTTAATTAGGGTCGGTCCGTCCGTCCGTCACACACGGATAGTTTTTTTCCGTAAATTTGGGCATGTTAGAATTGTCCTATCGATTTCAAACTTTGCATGGTGATTCCTTTAGTAGTTAGGTACGATTTAGAAAGCATAGCAACTCTATAATCATTACAAGAATGTCCGTATGTCCATTTTAAACATGTTGATTTTTTTACTTTTTTTTAACAACAAATTTTTATGTGATCTAATAATCCGATTGATCTGATTTTTGGTAAGTTGATTCCTGAGACAACAAAGTAAAATGTTATAAGCGAAGCAACTCTATAATCAAGTCCTAAAAATATAAGTATGTCCATATACTTTATCCTGTATTAAGCAGCTTTTCAAGAAATTTACTTACAATTTTGCTTCGACTCTTAAACATTTATATTCTGATTATTCAGTTCTGACACTATATAAGTGTTAATGTCCGTTTGTCCTACCGTTTCAGTGCTTCGCTTTTATAGATGTTGTCATCCTTGTTAAAAATATCTTACATAAGTCATGATTTGTGTTATCAATACAATGCCTAATAGTAATTTTTTTTATATTTTTTGTCCCTAGCTTTGCCTATAGTAATTGAAATAAACCTTATTTAGAAGTTAAAGGTAATGGACGTATCTCTGTGTGTCAAACCGATTTAATTTACTAAATGCTGATCCGATATAGCTCTTCTTTACAGTAAAGCTTCTAATACAGGGTGTTCCGCGCAAACCGTTTTTTAAACGCTTATTAATATCTTGATATTTAATCTATCTTTGACCGTTTTATGGGATAAAGATGAAAAATCTGCATAGCTAACAGAAAAAAAATCTACAAGATAAATACATAACGGGTTGATTTGTTTGAATTTAAAGGGAGTGTGAACGTAAAAATTTCTCATCTGATTATCAAATCTTAACATTTACTAAGCACATTTCACTACACTGATCAACCAAAAATGTCCTATTCACAAAAATATCCAGAAATAATGCCTTGATTTTATGGTATTTTGAGAGGGAAAATGGAAAAAACAGGGAAAATCTGAACGTTTTTGTTTCTTATAATGTTTGTAGGGATATTTAACTTGTCATATATAGTTGAAACAATTTACTTACTGTTAAGGATTTATTTTATGCTATAAAATTGCCAATTCGTTTTTTTTATAACGTAGTAATTAGGTAATAACGACATATTTTAAATTCGTATTATTGACAAAAAAAATACCTCACTGTCTACAAAGGGTTGAATCTCATAGGTTATATAAAATAATAATATCCTTTTTTATTGTGTTGAACAATAAATAACCCACTTTGGAGAATTAGTTTACACTTTTATCAGACTGTTTATAAAGAAATATTGCGTCTTTATTATTTACAAATTTGTAATTAAAGGTGGGCGAGAGATGGGCCATTTAAAGTTAATTGGATACTAATAAAAAACCTGTTTCTGGCTTTGTTATTGTATTTGGTTTTCAATAAAAAAATATGCTTATTTTATCAATTTCTAAGTAACTATACATTGGATTAAAGCAAGGATTATGTTAAAAGTCAGCTTAACTGTTAGGAAAAATCCAGAACTATGTGAAAAAGTTTAATTTTAGCTATAATGGGAGAAAAAAGCAATTTAATGCACATTTTATATAATACGGAAAATTTCTTCCTTTCCCCGTACCTTATAAAATTCGTCGGAAAAATCCGTTTTTTAAGCAAACAAAAGCGCGTTATGCTCTATCTGTGAGATATCATGAATGAGATAATGTTAAGATTTGATATTAAGATGAGAAAAATTTACGTTCACAGTCCCTTTAAGTTAGTTCCAAAAAGAGCCTTGGGGAACTTTTACAGCAGCTGGTGGTGAAACAGTTGATCATAATGACTTACTCAAGACAATATTAGAACTGACATTGTAGGCCAACAGAAAATCTGATGTAGTCCAGGTTCTTGGATGAAATTCAAGTTAGCTAAACATAACAAATTAACAAAAAAGATTAATTTTATGGTTATTTATACATTTTATTTTTAGTACCCGTCCTATTTCTTAAACATTTGGGATTTTTTTTTGCACTGTTAAGTTAAAAAGTCGTTACGACCTGCAGTTTCCAAAGCCAATATTTTCTTGTAGTCTAGTCTTAAATTCAAATATACCTATCTATTTTGTATTTTTTTGTTTATTTAGCGGATTTTTCATCATTATCCAATAAAACGGCCAGATAGCTTATATAATAGTTTGCACGGAACCCCCGGTGTGTCCCGTGGAGTCTTTTTAATAATGTATTTTAGGATAGCGTACCTACTCCATCCCATACTATTTGTCTCAAAACTTAAATTAAAGGTAGAAGGCGACCTCATGACCCCCTCCCCCCCTCACCCCTTCTGTTTAAAGTCTTCGATGTTTCATTTAGGATAAAAAATAAAAACTTTAATGCATTATATACGACCAGAAGAAAGCTTACTTTTTGAAATTCTGCAAACTTAAAGAATTGCTAAATCACCGTGAAAAAGATTCATAGACAGAAAAACTGAGAAGTATTCATGATATAGTATGATTCATTTCAAAGAAACTTTGTATGAGTCTCATAGTGTCTTTAGACTATTCTTTAATTTCTACGGGAAAAAATATTCTTATATAAGAATAAAACATTTTTTGTGATATTTTTAAAATGAATAGATATCATATTGACGTTATTAAATAGTCCTTTATTGCATAAGCCTTTGTCTAAATATCATAAAAATATAATTTTCAAATAGATAAAAACACTTGTAATTATAAAAGAACAGGTATAAAAGCAAGGTACATGCCATTGCAAAATCATTCCAATCAAAATGGTAAAAGTAACCGCTTTCATTTGCGCCCTAGGTAAGTTTTTATTACATCATACTACAAAAACTTCTACATAATTAAAGCATTTTAAATCGCGAAGCTTTTCTACATTAAGGGTCAAACAGTCCGTAACATATTATAGTTCTTAAAGTTGATTCAGTCATGTTAGAATTGTCCTACTGATTTTAAACTTAGTACAATGATTGTTTAAAATTCTAGATATTTCTGAATATTGAATGGGTTATTACTTCATAAATGTCAATGTTTATTTGTCCATCGCTTTGAAAGATATTTTATCCTTGTTTTTAGATTTTGGGTAGGTAATTACTTCAGATAACATGATATTGAAATAATGAAACACATACACGAAAAGGGTTTGATGATATCATAATATGTCAAGTAGGCTATGCTTTTACTTAAGTAATCCTCTTTATAAATTATTATTTTTATTTTCACTATAATTTTTTCAAATAATTTCTATTCTCTTGATACAAATAGAAGAGAAGGGGTTCAATTGTACAACAAAAAGTGTTAAATATTTTATTTTAGAGAAGAGGAGTTGGGTATTTTTAAAATATTTTTAAAATTTTTAGGGAGGGTGGAGGTACATTTCTCCAAAATAGTCAAAACCTTCTGGGACTTTAAAAAGCTTAACTATAAAGCGCCACATCAGTCCATTAGATGGCACGATTCTTATCTGTAGACATACCATACATCCTGTTGCTTTTTATTTAATGATATAAAACTTCTAGGTGTTCTTATTTGTGCAAGCTATGTTCTTGGCGCCGCAGATACTGAGGGGGTGGAGAAACCTTCTGTGGAGATTGCAGCAAATCCTTACTTTGATAAATGGTGCTGGTGGAAAAATCCTTGCTACAGGTTATCAAGTTTAGCAGCGTAGCTACTCAATAAATAACCTTGATGAACTCATGATTAAGACAAAGTCCCGAAAGTTTTTCCCATATAAATAAAATATTTTTCCATAAATACAACTAGGTACATACCTACTAGAAAATATGAAAATTATATTTAGGTGTCGCATTAAGCTTGTTTGTAAAATATTGTCTATATTAATGCATCTAATGTAGAGCAAAGCTAAACAGTAAACATATTTTCAACAAAAAAAGATATCATTTTTGGCAGATATTGTACTACAATCACTAATATGTAAATAACTTTTACAACATTTTCATGGTATTTTTTCTTCACAGGACTTGTCTCAAGGTTGTGAGTAGTTTGTGTGCCCTGGCCCCTCCACCCGCCCAACCCACCTGCTACGCCAATGGATACAAACTGTGTCGCAAGTACAATTGTAAATACTTTGCCACTATTGGTCCTGCCACAGTTGGTCCTGTTACAAAGGGTCCATCTGCACTGGCAGAAAGGGCTTATTGGGGTTAAAAATTTCTTTGTGACTGGACTTATATGGATTTTTGGATTACAATGCTGTTTATCTTCATTTAATAATTATTTTATTTGAATATTTGGTTTGATATTTTGGCAAATAAATATGCATACTATTTTTTACTTATTTCTATTCATTAGGAAGGCTGTCAGTGTCTTCATATATTTTTTGTTTGTTTGTGTGTGTAAGATTTTTGTTGGAAAAAGAAAAAAACTACAAAGAAACTGTATTCCTAATGATCTTTAAGTAAAAGGGATGGCGTACAAAAATATAAAAGATCATTAGTTGCATCTTGCATGTAACATAAAAAAGAAATCACTTAATAACCTGTATTAATATTGTTTTGTGTTTGCTGTTTACTTGCAAAAACATTGTTGGATGCAGTAAAGCCGCCTCCACCAAACATTTTCCAAGATTTTTGTCTGAAATTGTGACATACTTTTGTTAATATAAATAAAAAGGACATTAGGTATAAAATTATCATTTACTTTAAGCTTCCTACAAATTAAAACTTTACTAAGTAGGTAATATACATATTTCATATTTCAGAATTTAAAGCAGATAATTATTCTAATACTTAAAATAAATACTTAGTTGTCAAAAATTAAAAGTTAAATCAAAGCTTTTGGCAGTGAGGTTATATTTTTAAAATAATTTGAAATTTAACAAACTTGTTTTAAACTATCCTAAAACATTAAATAACATATTTTATTACATGCATACATATTACATATCTACTCTACATTCCTTATCATGCTTTTAACCATGTTATTGCTAAACAAAAGTTTAAATTCATTTATTATCTTAGATAAATTTAAATTAAACGAATAAAAAAAAAAAAATATTCGCATCACCAGAAAATGTTTTAAATTTGTCATTTTGTACTAAATAAATCATTTTATCAAAGTATACCTAGGTACTTTTTTATTTAAAAATGTTTAGGTAGTTAGGATTTTTTTTTTATTAGTTTTGGATTTTTATTAAGACAATCCTTATTCTTATTAAATATATATATATTTTTATACAACCAAAACGTTTGTTGTCTATAGGTAATTATAATCAATTAATTGAGTTATTAACTGAAATCCTCGATACATAATTCTATGGTTTGAACTTTACAAAAGGAATGTCCTTTGTTTGATGGCATTTGTCGCACACCCACTCGGCGTAGATTTCCTGGGTCAGAGAGTGGAAAGCAAATTCTCCAATTCCTAAAAATAATACAAATTAATTTCAATACAAATTTCTAATCAACTATCAGGGATTTTAAGCTATAAGATAATGGACGAAATATTTATATACGTTTGAATACTGCTATTTTATGAACCAACGAATAAAATTTAATAATAGTAGGTACTAAAGGTTTTAAGTCAACGAATAGAAAACGTGATTATAAAACTTGGATGTTGGTGTAATTAAAAGTCTGATGTACCCTCCCTGCTTGTAAATTATAATACATTGTCCTGTAAATGATTAACAAATGGTAATATGTGCTTGTCTGTTGAAAATATACCTGTGCAAACTCGATGGAACCAGAAATTACATCCAGATTCACACAAAATAGCCTGATCATTGTCATGAACCTCTCGATGACAAACACCACAGGGATAAATGGGAGGAGCATTGGGATTTTGCGGATTAAACACCATGGGCTGATTGTCGGGATACACTTTCTCGGCGGACATGGACAACGGGCTAGGACCACCCATGCCAGGATGAGAGGACGGTCCCATGGGGATAGTTTGTCCTGGGTGAGAGCCCGGGCCCATAGGAACATGTGATACTGGTGTGCCTGGCCCACTACCGTGACCAGAGCCGTGAGGACTGTTAGAACCAGGACCTGCATTAATAGTCATCCCTGAGGATGATGAGATGGGCATCGGTCCACTGCCACCCATAGGAGACATTGACGACATTGGACTGAAATGACCGGACATGGATGTCATCGGGCCTGACATTGACATTGGTGGACCACTCATCGACGACATTGGCCCGTTAGGACCCATGGGTCCCATGCCAGGATGTCCCATATGGCCAGGGCCCATTGGTCCCATCGGTCCACCGTGTCCCATTGGACCGCCCATTGGTCCACCTGGCCCCATTGGCCCTCCCATCGGTCCGCCATGACCCATAGGTCCATTTGGGCCCATTCCCATAGGGCCGTGGCCCATGGGTCCACCCATGCCCATAGGTCCTCCCGGTCCCATACCCATAGGCCCACTTGGACCCATACCCATGGGGCCATTAGGTCCCATTGGGCCCATCATACCATCCGGTCCTCCCATTCCCATCGGTCCGTTCATCATGTGACCATTTGGTCCCGGTCCCATGCCCATAGGTCCGTTTGGGCCCATTGGTCCACCCATCATAGGGCCGCGAGGGCCACCCATCATACCAGGACCGCCCATAGGCCCCATACCACCAGGTCCATCGTCAAAGGGATTGTTTGCAAAGA
Source organism: Acartia tonsa (assembly GCF_053477335.1). Taxonomy (NCBI): domain Eukaryota; kingdom Metazoa; phylum Arthropoda; class Copepoda; order Calanoida; family Acartiidae; genus Acartia; species Acartia tonsa. The sequence goes on along the minus strand of NC_137264.1, from coordinate 42,197,284 downwards.
CTGTGTCACCTCCCATCATTCCATGCATGCCATCACCTGAAAAAAAGAACAAATGCTTTTATCAGGTTCTCAATTAATAATATTACTTTAAATAAGAATAAGATTTCTTAGAAAATTTAACTAATTACGAAAGTTGAGTTAACTGTAGCTAACATGTCATAATTAAATGCATGAGTTTTAAATAAATATATTTATATATAATAAATATCTATACTACTTTTAATATTGACCTTTAGATCGAATCTCTTCAAAATCAATGCAAATCAAAAATAACAATATGTATGATGAAAAATTATCTACCCATGCCTGGTGAGGGTTGGTTCACTGAAACTGAAGTATTCTGACTTGTTCGTCTCTTTTTCTTTGCATTCCCTGAGGAAGGGGGAGGTCCACCTCCTGGCCCCCCACCAACTGGAAATTTAAAGTTACCCATTCCTGACATTTTGTATTAGTTTATTTTTGGCTTGATTCTGAAACATAAAAATAAATTGACAAAAATTATCAGCTCAACACCAAAAAGCCCATATTTTCTAAAATAAATAAATCTTTCATAATACCTAAATAAGTTAAGTTATGGGACAAAGGGGGTAAGAATTAATAGCTGTTGAACATTGATGAAAATTAATGTCTTAATTTATACATTTTAATGAGAAATATTATTTAATGCTATTCTAACAAACCAAGTTTTTATACGATTTATAATTAGAAATGTTATTGATTGCTAAGAGCAGATTAAGAATTAAATGTATATAAACAATATGTTTCCAAGTACAATAAAATACTTTATATTATTGAAAAGCAACAAGTTAAACGTACATACCTAGCTATACAATTAAGAAAACTCTTTTTACTTAAAATTAGGTAATTTTTTGATCTTGCAAATAGTGTACAAATTAAATTAAACTTTAAAATAAAAGAAAATAATATTGAAGCATAAAATTCTTTATTTTACAAGCTATTTTAAGTAAATTTTAACATTTTCTGAAAAAGAGAAACTTTGTGAGCAGAAATATAAATAATGGTTGTTTGTTTATGTATAAACAATTATACGCGGCAAGTGCGCACAGACATCACAGAGTTAACAACTTTTATATTATTTTTTTTTTATTTTATTTACTTTAAAGTCCTCTGATTATTTTAAAAAAAACAATATCAATTTCCTAATAAAAATAAATTTTTTTTTACCACATTTACTATTAAAATTGATGAAAATAAGCATTTGAAGAAAACTTAAAAATCTTAATATAAAACTTTGTCAATCCTGTTTATATTTTCATTCGTATTTTTCTAAACAGAAACTTGAAACATGGATGTAGGTAAATTGGTAATACTAATCACGTAGTGTAAAAGTAGATGCATGATAATCTATTATGCAATACAACGTTACGTTTATTAACATTTTTATTTAAGATTTAATAATAATAAAGAAACTATCTTCAATTTTGTGTAAAAAACAATGTAATTTCATGTTTATTATTTTTAAATATATTTTACATGCTTTACTTAGAAATAAAAACGATTACACAAAGTGCGTGCGTGTAAGTTTAAACGATTGGCAAATACGTTTTTTTTGTAAGTTGAACATTTAAAGCTACATAATTTTTATCCTCATAGTTTCCGTTGGTAATATATAGAAAAATCTTTTTATTGCATAACCTTTTTAATTCAGAACACCTTTAAATTTCAGAAGAAAAATGGATTAACAATTAATACATCTTTATATTATCTGTACCTAGCTGAAAAAGCTCAACTATGCCTGGTAATCCAGGCTTCCTGCGTCCTAAGGTAAATAATATTAAGATATTCCAGTCAGAATAAACTATGATTACGGCCGGCTATGCCCTTGCTATAGGATGGTGGGATGTCAGTCTATAATTTCTCATAATTGTTTTTAAAAGCAAGACTTTTCTATAATAAGGGTCTTTCCGTAATGGATAGGCATGTTAGAATTGTCCTATCGATTCCAAACTTGGCATGATGATTCCACTAGTTTTTAGGTACGATTTAGAAAGCGTAGTAACTCTTTGATCGTCACCAGAAATGTCATACGTCCAAATACAAACATGTTGATTATTAACCTTTTTAACATCAATTTTAATATAATTATCATATTCATCTAATTTTTGGAATAATGATTCCTGTCACAACAAGGGGTAAAATGCTGTAACATAGCATCTCTATAATTATGTCTTAAAACTGTAAGTATTCCCTTAAACATTATCCTGTTTAAAAGTATTTTTGTTTCGAATTTACTTAGTTTTGTTTACATTAATGTTTTGCTTATTCAGTTCTCACACAAGTGTTGATGTTCGTTTGACTTACCGTTTCAGAACTCCGTTTATATGGAAGTCATTCTTGTTTTTTTCTAGGATGATGATGATGAAACACCCGCATTTAAAATTGACCGACCAGACCTGAAACAAGACTCTCAAACAACTTTTATTTATAACAGAAATTCACGTAAGAATTATTATATTAATAATACAATCACTGTGCTTTCGCTTAAAATAATAAATTGCCTGTTGAGAAATGATATTTTTGAAATAATTGAAAATAGGAGGGGGGGGGGGGGGATTTCTTCTCAATCCGCTATACAATAAGGTAGCACCGTTTCTATCCGATTTCAATATCACATGGATAGTTTAATATGTTACAGTTTTATACATGTGCACAGTGTAGAACCTAATTCAACTGCTCTAGTATTTTGAAATAAACCATTAACTCCTTTTATCATTGACTCTAAATTTTCTTTTGCTTGTTACGATTTTAAGATTTAAAAAATAAGTACTTTATTAAAGTTTGTTTTAGAGCTACCTTTGGATGCCCAACGACGAAAGCTTCCAGTTTTCAAGTCGCGAGATTCATTTTTATATCTTGTTGAACAATTTCAGGTTCTTTTTCAAACTTTTCTGAAGATTTAAAATCAATAACTAAACATCAATTTAATTTTTACATAGATATGATACTTCAAGTTGAAGGTCCTCTTTATTTATTGCTAATATTTTGTTTTTATCAGGTTGTTGTGGTAGTTGGAGAAACAGGATGTGGAAAGTCAACCCAACTCCCTCAGTTTTTACTCGAATCTGGCTACTCCTCACAGGCGGGCAAGGTAACCAACAAATGAAATCTAGAGAAACAAGTTTTCCTTTTAAAGTAGCCAATTATGAATATTACAAAAAGTTACACGAAAAGAGGAAATAAAAACAATCCTTCTCATTTTAATCATGAAGCCTTTGAAGTACAAAAAAAGATATTTATGCTCTTAATTGACATTTTTAGTCGGATTAATATTTTTAAGATTATCTCGATTATAGATGATTGGAGTAACAGAACCTAGAAGAGTAGCTGCTACCACATTAGCAACGAGGTACCTATCTATTTATTAATATTTTACGGGAGTGAGAGAAAATTTCTAACATGAAAAAGATACTACCTAGTTAGATTAACAACAAATTTCTCTTGCAATTATTTCCTTTGTTTTAAAAATTACATCTCTAGCCCCCTAATAATGGGGGGTTCAAACTTTAAACTGCGTGGAACTTGTAACCTTTTTTTAAACAGTACCTGAAAGAAACTACAAAATACGTTTTTTCAAAAATCTTGTTTGTGGGTTAATTGCGATATGGGGAAACCAACAGCACAGCTTCACTAAGATTATAAAATATTTTATTACTTTTAGGGTAGCAGAGGAGAGAGATTGTCCTATTGGTACAACTGTCGGTTATAGTATCAGGAAAACTTTGTTGTTCTATTCTATTTTAAAGGGGGGGGGGGGCGAAAGTGACACTTTTTGAAACCAAAACTAAAAGTCAAAGGAACTCAACTAAAAAAAGAGTTACAGGTCTGACATTTTGCATGGCAGTTGCTTTATAGGGGTACAATATGGAAATGTGAAGAAACGGCGGCGCAACCGCCGAAAACCGCCGAGAAAAGGCAACAAAAATTACGGCGGGAAACGGCGGTTTTCGGCGGTTGCGCCGCCGTTTCTTCACAGTTCCATATTTTACCCCTATAAAGCAACTGCCATGCAAAATCTCAGACCTGTAACCCTTTTTTTAGTTGAGTTCCTTTGTTGACTCTTAGTTTTGGTTTCAAAAAGTGTCACTTTCGCCCCCCCCCCCCCCCCCCTTTTTTATTTTAGTCAAATTTGATTGGAAGTTTCACATAGGATTTTAAATAATCAAGTATGAATAAACAATAAAGTTATACAAAAATACAGATTTGACGAGAATTTTTCGCGGGAGTTGACAAAAATAAAATATTTGACTGAAGGAATATTAATTCGCGAACTGATGGGAGATCCTTTGCTCAATTCTTATTCTGCTATAATTCTGGACGAGGTAAAAAATAATATAACAATCAAGAAACGTTTTTTTTCTTCATACTATTTAATTTTGTCCTAAACTTGCATAATATAGTCTGTTCACTGCCGTAAAATGGAAATAAGATTTTAAAAGGGATATATCATATTCATTAAAAAAGCTATACGAGATTCCCATTGTGAGTAGGTAGGTATCTATTTCATAATTTTCTATTTTGTCCGCGTCTCTGTTGTGTATATTTCTGTTACTACCTATGAATGTTGTTATTCTTGATATCATTGCCTAACCAGAATCAATTCAAAGATATCCACCCCTGATATCCACGCATAAAACTTTTAAGGGTGTATGATTAGTCTGCATGGGATTCCTTGCTAAATGGGGGGAAAAATATGTGGGAGAGGGAAAAAATGAAGAAATAGATAGTCCTGAAAATATTCTTTCCCCTCCTTGTGGGAAAAAAAAAATATCTTGGAGAGGGGAAATTTAATAAAATCAAGAGAACTGAAAATATATTTCGCTATCCCCCCTCCTTGGGGAAAAACCTAGAAAATTAAATGTTTTGCAGAAGGGTAAAAAATAGATTTTTTGCAGAATAAACACCCCTACAAACTTCTAATACATTTATTTAAGGTACACGAAAGAACATGCCAAATAGATATTATAATGGGGCTTCTCAAGAAAGTTTTAAAAAGGTAAGTTAGGTTAGAGCATGTTTTAAACTTAATTTTTTAAATACATTTTTTGCTCTAGTACGGATTTTATTTATTATCTAAAATCTTATAAATATATATTGCTGCAATATTTTTTATTTAGGAGAAAAGATTTAAAATTGATAATATCCTCCGCTACAGTGGATGCTGAATATATCAGGAATTTTATGATTTTAGTTTTACAACTTAAAGATTCTATTTAAACCTTTTTATTTGTTGTAAGATACTTGAAATTAACGTCCCACTGTAAGCAAAAAGGGTGTTTTCATTTGCTAAGGTATTTGATTGCAGAGATTAGACAGTTAAGTTGATTGCAAGTTGATAAGTTGCAATGCGGAACTCTGAAGAAACGGTGGCGGAAATGCTTCTGCCTCAGAATTTTATGTCCTCTTTTTCGCAACAGTAGACAATTCTAAATTATTTGTGACAAACTAGTTTTTTCTTGCATTATTATTTTTGTTGTAGATGATTTTAAAGTCATAGAACACAACTTAAAAGGACATTTGCAAATGGAAACACTCCTCCTACCAATATGTCAATGCCACAAAATGATCACATATTAAATCATAAAAAAACATCACAGAGATTTTTTTAACCGTGGACAAGTGAAGAAAAAAGAGATAGCAACAATTTTGTCAATTGAGGGAAGACATTACAATGTTGATGTGCATTATTTGAAAAGGTACACAACAACTTTATTTTTGCTTAAAAAAACAAGGATGACAACAGTCATAATAATCAAAGCTTAACTAAAAGACAGACGAACATCAACCTTATGTAGAGTAACAGTAAGTGACAATATTCTTTTAGAAGTCTTAAAACGAAATTGTTTAGCGGCTTAGAAAGGTTTTTCATTATAGATATACTTTTCTCTTAACATGCATTCATACGGTAAATATTTTAAAGCTTTTGCCTACTGGTTCTAGGAATCACCTTTTAAAATAAAATAACCCAATGGACGTGCAGACTTTTTGTTAATAATTGTAAAGTTAGTAATCTTCACGAATTATGCCTCATCATTTGAGAAATTACAAGTAATCAAATACTTTAATTCGCGCATATCAAGCATGCTTAAATATGTGGGTTTTTGTGTTTTAAAGGTAAACTGCGCAGTGCGCGGACACTGTAATGCATGATGGACCGACTCACGGACATTAATATACACTGGGGGGGGGGGGGGGGTGGGGGGGTGGTTAATGCAACCATCTCGTTATCAATGTGTAAATGGCACTTGAAAAAGTTGAAAAAGTAACGGCTCAGCCGTTTAGGCGTTTTTTTTGGCTATTTCAGGGGTGTATATTCTGCACAAGATTTATTTTTTTTCCCCTGCTACAAAATTTTTTATTTTTTTTCCCCCCTAGATTTTTCTTAAAAAGTAGGGGGGGAAATAGAAAAATATTTAAAGAAATCTATATTTTATTTAATTTATCCCTCCTACCACACATTTTTTTAGTTTTTTTAACCAAGGAGGGGGGCAAAATGGAAAAAATGTTTTCAGTTTTCTTAATTTTTACATTTTTTTCCCCTCTAACCACTTATTTTTTATTTCCCCCCCCCCCCCCTGAGCCGGGGATCCCATGCAGAATATACACCCCTGGGCTATTTTTAGGGCAAATCTCATTTATTATCTGTCATTAATTACGTAGGAATCAACTTTTAAACATATTTTTGCTTTAAATCAGCAACTACCGGCTAGAACCGTTTGAAAACGTTTTGGAGCGGCAAAGAGTATTATGTGGAGATAGGTTTCGTGATGGATTTGCCTTGATAAAAGCCAAAAAATGGCTAAACGGCTGAGCCGCCAGCCGTTACTTTTCCAACTTTTTGTTCGATTTAGGGAAAAAAAGACCTACCAAGGATTATTCATGCAAAATTTCAGATCTAAATTCAAATTCTAAGTGCCATTTACTCATTGATTACGAGCTATTGAATAGCTTGACTATTTATTGTATTACATTTTTAGTCCGTGTGCTGATTATGTGAAGGGATGTGCAGAGGTTGCTACCAAACTTCATGAAAAAGAAACAGCTGGAGATATATTAATATTTCTAACAGGTATAGATATTATAGTTTTTCGCATTAACTTAGTATTTAGCATTAATTTAGCAATAATAAGTTAGTTCTATTTGAGGATTTATGTGAATATCAACCTCCTAAGTAAAGGTAAAGGTTATCCTTATTGTAAATTGAAAATAAGTTTAGCACCCCGAGCTAGAATATGTGCATTTATAGGGAGTGCATTTTAATAGATTTTACGCCTAAACGTGAAAAAATGAATGAAATAATAATTTATAAAACTTGTCTTAATTTTGGTTACAGTTTTATATCTTTTTATTTAAAATAGGAATGGACGAAGTAGATAGTTGTGTTGACCATCTTGAAAAATACAGGTGATTCTTTTTTACAGCTGATCATTGATCAAATATAAAGAACTTCTGTTATATTATTTTATTTGAGTTAATAATTAAAATTAGTGATATGATTTCAAAGTGAGGGAAGTGCCTATTCAAATCTGCTAAACTCTTTTTCTTTCAAGAGGGACACACTCTTCCCTCCCCCATAAAAAATAACTACTTTTTTATGAAGAACCGCTATCTTTTTATGTTGAATACTTGAATGAATTTAGTGAGAGAGCTGGAGAGAGTAGACATGGATTTAAAATGCTTGTTCTACCAATGTATGGAGCTTTGTCACCTGGAAGACAATTAAAAGTGTTCAGACCTGCCCCAAGAGGCTTCAGGTAGTAGGATTTAATTCAAATTATCGAAATTAGAACAATTAAGTACATCTAGCATTAACATCTAACATAACTGGTATTAAACATAAGAGAGAGAAATATTCACTCTGTAAAAGACTTTTTTCTCCAGTAAAATATCATTAAATAAGTAACATTTTAAACGCATCATTATTAGGTAAATCATTAAAAAATCTATGAAAAAACTTAATATCTTTTTTTTTATAGAAAAGTAGTTGTGGCTACAAACATAGCAGAAACATCCGTTACTATCGACGGCATAGTTCATGTCATAGATTCGTGTTTTGTTAAACAAGCTTGGTTCAACGCTGAAACTTTTACAGATTCACTCATCATATCTGAGGTAAATAACCAAGTTCCTTATGCTGTACTGAGGTCCGGTGCCCTGGGGTGTATATTCTGCACAAGATTCATTTTTTTTCCCTGCGGCGAAATATTTCATTCCCCCTCCCCCTACACACGATTTTAAGACTGTTAAATTCTTCACCCCCCCCCCCCCCTCCTACATATTTTTACCCCCCCTCTTTATCAGGGGATCCCATGTAGAAGATACACCCCTGCCGCGCCTGTGCCTTCGGTGACCTAATAATTTGACAAACATGAATCATAGAAAACTTAACCTAACCTAACTTATTGATGTTTATTTTGTTCAATTTCGTATTTGTTAAAACTTAAAAGAGGGCCAGCCGTTATTAACAACGATTTCATTAGTTTTCTGTTTGCCAGGTATCCCAAGCCAGCGGTGAACAGCGGGCAGGTAGGGCAGGAAGAACTGCACCTGGAAAATGCTACAGACTTTGCAGGTTTTGATGCATATTTGAATAAAACAAGGATGACAACATCCATGAGAAGCGAAGCTCAAAAATCCGGAAAAAAAATGAACTACAGAGCAGGCCATAAAATATATACACTAAACTTGATAAAATAAATCACGAAACCTTTCTTTAAATTCATTACGCGAAAATCTAGGAATCGATCCATCACCACAACTAGTTTGTATTCAATCGAGAAAATCACGAAAACTTGAAAAATCTCTGAATTTATCTAGCACCCCAACCAATAGGCAAAACTTAATGAAACTTAGTGAAAATTTATAAAATGTAAACTTATTTAATCCCTGAAAATAATAGTAGTCTATCTTGAAAAGGAGCCGAGAAAATCACGTTTCCCCCAAAACGTTTTAGACGGACATTTCAAAGTACAGAGTAGCTTCGCTCTTAAACACAATCTAAAAAAATTAAAGTAATTTCTAATATATTCTATAATCTTTAGGGAAGAGGATTTTCTAAAACTGCCTTTAAATACACCTCCAGAAATCCAAGTAAGTTAAATTTGAATAATCTAAATCATTAAAAAAAATAATATAAATATTACCTAGGTATTCTAGAACATAATAATATAAATTTTTTGCTCGTAGCGGACAGATCTTTCCCTAGCAATTCTACAACTGAAAGCACTTGGAATTGATAATATAGTCAGGTAAAAAATAGTTTATTTTATCCTTCATAAAGTGCGGGGTATGTCGGTACGTCAAAGGTATTTTTTAGATCTCTTTGCTAATCTCTGTATCCTAAGGATCGACTCATAAACCTTATTTTTATTGAATTTTTTCTATTTTTACTGCATGACAGTTTACTGCTGAAAATTTCTATTTCTGACGGTTTGGTAAAGATGAGTTAATATTGGATGAATTTGTTATTTTTAAAAGCGAAGCTTTCTATAATTGCGTGCAGCCCGTCCGTCCGTAACAGATAGCTCTTTTTCTTTAATTTAGGCACTTTGCATGATGATTCCTCCGACAGTTAAGTACGATATAGGAAGTGTAGTAACTCTATAATCGTTAATCCATTTTTAAAAAATGCTGATTTCAACTTTTTTAACAACAATATTGTGTATAATATAATTGATTTTTGGTAAAATATGTTAGGTAACGCTAAAAACTTTATTTGTTTAAGATTTGAGTTTCCAAGTGCACCCCCATCCAGAAACCTTATCTGTGGTATGGAACTTCTTTATGCTTTAGGTAAACTAATTCTACCTTCAAAATAAGTTTGAGCGTAGCTTTTTTTTAGTTCAGACAATTAAATATACTTCCATCGTATTTATATGAACTTGTTGTTTGCATTAGGTAATAACTTGTTTTATAGGAGCTATTGACGACCAAGGTGACCTAACCAAGCCCCTGGGGGAGCAGATGGCTGAGTTGCCCCTACCTCCAACCATATCCAAGATGCTACTCTCCTCAGGAGAAATGGGGTGTACCAAAGAAATTGCAACTATTGTCGCAATGTTACAGGTGGCCTTTTAATCATTACCAGATATTTTTTCAATTCACTAATTGCATTTTCCATGTATTTTTTATTTTCTAAGCTACTCTTTAATTCGCCTTGCATGTCTTTTCGTCCATAACGAATGTGGGGTATGTGCGATTTTCTTAGCTAAGTAATAAGCTAAGTATTAAGGACAGACTGATTTTATTTATAAAAATATTAGTGATATTTTTTTTATAAAGTTGTCTGTCTGAACTCAAAAATATGAAAAAATGTCAATTCTTACATATTTATATTTTAGGTCGAGAATATTTTCGCACAGGGAAAAAGTGACAAAGTCAAGGTTTTAAAACGTCAATTTGAGGTAGGTTTTATTTGATTTTATATAAATAATAATAATAATGATATTTTTTTCCTCATGTATTGGAATAGTATTAATTTTTTCTCGCATTGTATTATAAACAGCTTTTCGCGGATATAAATAAGATTTAAACCAGTTTTTTTTAGTCCCGAGATGCCAAAGGCACGGGCTAAAAAAACTGGTTTTAATCTTTTGATTGTACATTTTTATATTCGTAGAAAATTAACTGGATATAATACGATGCTAGACATAATTTTTTCGTATGGATGAGAACTGGTTCTAATCGGATATTAATCGGTATCGCATAAATACGATAAATTGTTTTTCTCATTTATTTTAATGCATTACAACAAGATGAGGTTAAATATCAAATCGATAAGGAGTTCATTATGAGAAATTATTCCTGCATTCCTGATTGGGGCTTACTTGTATAAATTAGGATTAGGACTATACACAAACCATGCTTTAGTTTTGCCCCAATTTTAAAACTGATTTATTTGACTAACTGCTAGTTACATATGATATTTAACCCTTTTTGAACTAATTTATAGTTATCAACAATTTTAAGGTAGAGGAGGGCGATTTCTTAACTTTGTTAAATGTTTTCTATGCTTTTGAGAAACAGGTAGACAAATTCAGTATATTCTACATTATATTTTTATTTATACGTCAAATTGTTTTCAGAAGTGTTTTAAACACAAATTCAATTATTAATTTATTTGGAATGTTATTTGATAAAGATAGATTGGTATAATTATAAAGAATGTATTTTTTTGAATTAGGGTGTTACATCTGATGGACAATTTCAGTTCTAATTGTCATTTCAATAAAGGGGGAAGTAGGTTGTGCTAAAATTCCGTAAAAGTGTGAGTTTTAAGGCTTAAAAACAGTAGTAGAACGATAAAAGGGGGGGGGTTTCTAATGCAACCATCTCGTAATCAGTGAGCAAATGGCACTTAGAATTCGAATTTCGATCTAAACATTTGCATGAGTAATCCTTGGTAGGTCTATTTTCCCTAAATCGAACAAAAAGTTGGAAAAGTAACAGCTGGCGGCTCAGCCGTTAAGCCTATTTTCAGGGTAAATTCATCATCAATTACGTAGGAATCAACTATTTAAAACATATTTTTGGTTTAATTCATGTTAAATAATAGCAATAACCATTTTTGAAACTTCTAGTACCAACAGCTACCGTATAGAACCGTTTGATAGCGTTTTGGAGTGGCAACGAGAATAAGGTGGAGATAGGTTTCGTGAATAATTTGTACTATAGATATCCAAAAAATGGCAAAACTGCTGAGCCGCCAGCCGTTAGCTGTTACTTTTCCAACTTTTTGTTTGATTTAGGGAAAATAGACCTACCAAGGATTACTCATGCAAAATTTCAGATGGAAATTCGAATTCTAAGTGCCATTTGCTCACTGATTACGAGATGGTTGCATTAAACCCCCCCCCCCTTTATGTTAACTTAAAAAAAAATTGTTTATAGTTCTTTTCAATAAGGAATACACATGGTATTAGTGAATATTAACGTTCTACTACTGTTTTTAAGCTTTAAAACTCATACATTTACGCAATTTTAGCACAACCTACCTCCCCCTTGTTGAATTTAAATGGATTAACAAATATTTTGATTAGGGAATGAGTAAGAAATGGTGTAATTCAAACGCTCTCAGATATAAAGCTTTAAAACGAGCATACGATTTGAGGTAAGATTCAAATTTTTAGGTGGGTAGGGGCTAGGAAACAACTTTGGGTTTTGATTTCCTTTGTGTTTTATGATTGGGTACTAAAAGGGGAAATATTATATAAGTATTTATGTTGTTTTGGGGCGTCTTTCCTTCCGCGATTTATTATTTGACTGGACGGATATAATTTTACGATTCTGGATAGTTATTGTTCTAGTTCTTGGTGTATTTTACATATTTTGTATCCTATTACATAAAATAATAAGGTTTCTTTTTGTCTAAAGCTTAAGATATCTACAACTTTTTAAGGAAGTTTTCATAGTTGTCAGGAAGAATTTAGGCTGTTTTATTAATAGATTTAAATCTATTGGTGGTTTTAAGCTATTTTCTGCGCCCTTATCGCTCTGAACACAGAGCCCCCCTAGAAGATAGTTCGATTGAATTATTTTTAAATACATTTTATTTTATTTTACTTTAGAGAACAACTGTTTAAAGTATTAAGAAGATTCGAGATTCCAATGGCTACTACGTCAGGTATATTTTAAATTCATAGGTATGCATTAAGTTGCAGATAGTAAATGATTTTTATATATTTTTTTGTTATTTATACATCTGGACTGCTATTATCTTAAATGGAAATTATATATTTTCACAAAGGGTTCACAGAAAATTAATTCCTTCTTATTAGGTATTATTAAATTAAACAAAAAGTGCATTTATTTAGACAAAGAATCTGTGTTGAAATGTATTGTAATGGGATTATTTCCCAACGCCGCATATCTACACCCTTCTGGAGAATATAAATCGATAAGGAATATTTTACTAACAATTTTAATTAGTTACCTACTCAAATCTGAAGTTAACTATCTTTAAAATGAGTACTAAATTTTTTTTTCACATTTCCTTTTTTAAATTTTACCACATTAGTTATTTTAGCGTTTTTTGTAAAAAGATTCACTCATCTCCTTTGCCTAGCTATGGCCCAAGTGGTGGAGACTCTTTTCGTCTGCTAGCAAATTGCTTTCTGTGCGTTTGTAGTAACTTGGCTATTAATTAGAAGAAAAAAACCCATTTAATCTGTTAAATTTTAATACAATATATTTGTTTGTTAAAATACGCCTAATATTCACAATTTACAAAGCAACATTAAGCAATTGTTGAGAATATGGATGAAATAGGGGCGATGTAACACTAAAAGTTCATCCTACTAGCGTTTTATACACAGGTTAGTTAATAATATTTTACCCTCATTTCAGTTTTAACTTTTAAAATCAAATTTTTTGTATCATATAGTAATGTACGTTACTTCCCAGTTTGAGGAACATTTTATATCATAATAGTTATTTCTCGCATCGTATTATAAACGGCTTTCCGCGGATATAGAATGTACAATTATGAGATTAAAACTAGTTTTTTTAGCCCCGAGGTGACGAAGTCACCGGCTTAAAGAACTAGTTTTAATCTTATGATTGTACATTTCTATATTCGTAGAAAGCTGGATATAATACGATGCTAGACATAGTTTTTTCGTATGGATGAGAACCGGTTCCTATCCACCGGATTCGAATGAATACGAGAAAAAAAATTAATTCATCTATAATGTACATCTATAACTTTTAAAAGTTAGTAATAGTTTTATAAATTAACTTAATGTTTAATATCAAAGGGCAGTTCTATAATTTTATAATAATAGCTTTACCTCGATCGTTAATTCTTTATCATGAACTAGCAGCTGCGCCCCTAGCATATAGTAGCTTTATTCGCAGTGGCATAAAAAGCCTAAAACTATCCAAGTACTTAAATCTAAAATTAAATAAAATAAAACTATCCCGGGACCTATGTAAAGCTTCCATAAAATGGAGAACTAAATCGGGTATGCAGTTATCGAAATCTTAAGCTACAGACAAAAACAAAGCTTACAACTTTATACAAAACGATATTTTTATCTTTCATTTCTTTTAGAAAAATTATCACCGTACCTGATATACAACGAAATTAACCACACCAAGGTAAAATGCTTGTTTATTGTTTAAACTTTGCAACCACTAAATACTTCATAAGCATAGATGACATTTCAAAAAGAATACTTTTAACGTGTTATTGCATTAGTTTTAGACTAAAGAATTGTATAGTCTAAGAAAACTATAATTACAAAACTTTGTTTTACGGTTTCTTTACGAATTATAAGAAGATTCAAATTATTTCAGCATATTTACATGAGAGACGTGACCTCTGTTGATCCTGTCTGGTTGGAGGTTCTAGCTCCACATTTTTATGAAAAACGACGTGTTTCTGAGAGGGTGCTCTTTTAGATTATATCATGGCTTATCACAAAATCAAGGAAAATTTAGTTTTGTGATTATTAAGTTTTCTAGGTAGAAAAATATAGTGCAGTTACAGTAAAATGTTACTGGTAACGATTATATCCAAAAATCTAATAAACGGCCAAACGGTAGAACATATAGATTATGCTCGCACAAAATTTTAACCCACAAAAGAAGGCTTTTAAAATATCTGGAATAGGCATTACTCAGTAATGCACAGATATATAGCGGTGCACTTAAATGCGCGGAAAAGACTTATTTTACGCGTTTCTTCTTTATTGGCGCTTTCCCTTGCTTTTAGCCGTTTGGTAGCTGCCTTTAATGTTTGTTTAGTGAATAATAAACACCTTTGAAAGTCAGAATAGTACATGTTAAATGAAAACACTATTAATGTTAAATTGTAAAAAGACAATTATCTGTGATATTTTGTTTTTGTAAGTTATATTGTATTTTAATTTTTCAGAGATTATTTGAAAATGTTGGATAAGTCAATTTAAAGCATAATGAATCCAACAAAAACTGAAAATCAGGTAGATTCTATTTAATCTCCTTACGGCTAGGAAACCGTTATTTATTAGATCATTAATCATTATATTAATAGATTAATTTTTTTTTAAAACAACTTCGGGGTAATTTATGGAATTTTGATTGCTTGCTTCCTTAAGTTCAGTGTTCAAATGTTTAAACTACTAATTTTAATCCACACTAGGGATTATTATGTGCATCATCATCGGGATTTACGTCAATTTATCGATAATTATCTTTTCCCTTTAGATCCCTGAGAAATTATCCTATATTTCAGACATCGATAATGTAGTTTTAGTCATAATGCAACCAATAGCATTAATACAAGAAAATTAATTTTAACGCATTTTGAGTATCTCATATAATTATTATTCCTACTTTAAAATTAGAAAAAAATTGTTAAAATTCTACCTGTAAAGCAGTTTAACAATATCACGGAAGTTCCGGTTACGTCGTACGATCTTTGAAAAAAATGCAAGAATCTAACTCTAGAAATGTTTTTTTTTTTTTTTAAGGATAACATAGCTGATGTAAAAGATATTGATTGTGAGTTTCTACCCCTTGTTTATGAGATAGTCAAAAGAGTTGAAAAGGACCCAAACGACGCATCTGCCAAGAATAAGGTAAATTATAATTTAGATTTTGTTTGCTACGCCCCTAGCATCAGGGGTGCTGTATTCTACGGGACAAAGAGAGTCTACAAAAAAAGCTTAAAACTATCATAGGATCTATGTGAAGCTAACCTAAAATAGAGAAACCAATCGCATATATTGTTATTGAGATAGTAAGCTTCAGACAAAATTCCTTTTTACTTCATATAATAGAATTATATCATATTATGATTATAGGAAAGTCTTGAAGTAGCAAACAAAATCCAAGAGCTGAATAAGAAGCTAGAAAAAGCCAAAGAGCAAGTTAGAACATTGAGAGGTTGGTAACAACAACATTTATGAAATAACATTTCATTAGTAGCATTAAAACATTAGCAATATAAAAATACTACTAGTTGTAATATCCATAATTGACCTTGGGACAACTTTAAATTTTTTAGGACAAGTTGATTGCTTAAAATAGTCAAAAACTTTGTTTGGCTAAAGGGCTAGTTTAACGAAAGGCATTTGAACTTAATTTAGTGAACCGCATATTTTTTCCTGGTTAATTGGTTAAACTACATATATAGAGCATATATTTGAAAGAATTTCAATTTTCTACCACGTAGTTTTTAAAATATCAAGACTACATGGTAGAAAATTGAAATTCATTCAAATATATGCCATATAAATATAGTTTAACCCATTAACTTAGTTAAACTAGCAAAAAATATGCGGTCCACTAAATTAAGTTCAAATGCATTTTGTGAAACTACCCCTTTGATCCGTTTTTGATCCAGCGAAAGTTAATCTTAATTTTTAAAACTTTTTTTCTAGGCATAGATTTAAATCCTGAAGAACAAAAGCAACAGTTGGCTGCACTCAAAAATCAACTAGCATTGAAAAAGGTAAGATACTCACGAAACTAATTTAAATTATTAATTTACAAATCTATGTTTGAAAGCTAAGCTGTAAGGCAGGTAGAGAGAGGTTTATGGTGCTTTAACTGAACTATATCTTCTTTAACAATAACACCAAGAGAAAGTTTTTTACTATTTCTTAATCAAATTTACCTATCTTTATTTAGGAATTGATCCAGAAATACAAAGGATTTGCAACTGTCAGCAACTTCCTGGAGGCCCAGAATCCAGGTGCTGGTGGCAACCTAAATTCTGGCAGTACGCCCATCAACGGCGGTACCGGAACAGGCGGTATTTCTGCCCTTAACGGCACGTCAGGCGGACAGTCTGAAAGTGATATCTAAAAAAATTTAACAATTATCAGTGAACTTTGAACAGACAAAAAAATCCATTAAAATGTCGACCCCTCAGTATCAAGCATACGGCGGTACAACCGCTAGAACTGATTCCTCACCTGCCTCTAGGCTTGATGTCTTCAAGAAACCTATAGATCCGGATTTGTTAGCTAAGGTAAATGGTATAAGATTAGCAAATTTCTGTTTAATTACTAGTGTTTGTAAAATACATAAATATACGAGTTTACGTACGTACAAAGACTACTACACTTGCAAATGAATACATTTTATATGTACAAGCAAATACTCCCCTAGATGCCTCTAAGGAGCTGGGGAGTTGACTCTACAACTTCCATTTTAGTTTTATATGAAAATACAAATTTTTGGGGGCAATTTCTAAAATATTTGTAAACCTTCGCTATGACATCGGTTCATGCATGGGTAGCTTGATTCTTTGCTTCAGAAAGACAGACACATAGTAGACATCTTATCACTTTTATGATAGGATAATTGAATGCCAAATTAGAAAAAGATGTTTTTTAGGTGCGAAAGCGAAAAGTAAAAGTTCTGGATGAAGATGAATTTGTGGAAAAAGTTGAAAAAATCATCGAACGAGATTTCTTTCCAGGGACTAATCCTTAAAATGTTTTTATTTGATTTTACATTAATCACTATTACCTAGTTTTTTTCTAGATATTTTTTTATGTACAAAAGTGGAAACAAATTCGTTTCCTAATGTCCGAATAAAACATTATTCTTCATTTTTTAGCATATACGGCTGAATTTCTTATGAAGATTCATCTGACTAATTACAATCTACTTTTTATCTTATTTTGTCCACCTGTCAAATTACTAGATTTGTTAATACAATTGTAGTTTATAAGACTGATATTGTTAAATGACGGCTATTTTTTTGTTAAGAGTCGAGTCATTTTTAGGGAGTTTCCTTGACAAAAAATTATTATCTTCTTCTGTTTTCTCGATGTTTTAAATTATGCATTTGTGTGCTTTGCTATTAAAATATTGTCATCCTTGTTTGTTCTTCAAATAATTTAAAGATTGGTCCTAGAATTGGAGAAGTTGAAAGCGCATAATGACTACCTGGACGCCAAAGCTAAAGGAGACTTTGCCACAATGAACAGATTACAGGTTTCTTATTTTCACTTTCAGAAGCCAATTCACTAGGAGTTTACAAAATGATTGACAGATTTATCGGCGGTTGCCCTTAAAGTGCAATGCGAGCAAAAAACCTCCTCCCCCCTCCCTTATTTAAAAAAATTGAAAATAAGGGGTGAAATGGGGTAAAAAATAATAAAAATATGTTGTTGAGGGGGGGGGGGGGAATGAAAAAATTAAGTGAAATGAAAACATTTTTTTCCATTTTTCTCTCATCCTTGGTGAAAAAAAATAATGTGTGGGAGGGGGGAAAATATAAGAAAATAAAGAGTTTTGAAATTTTTTTCAATTTTACCCCTTCCTTGCTTGAAAAAGAACAAGAGGGAAAAAAATATAAAATTTTGCAGCAGGGGAAAAAATGAATCTTGTGCAGAATATACACCCATGAACCAGTTAGAAAAAATTAAGTTAGAAGTAGAAAGC
Organism: Acartia tonsa; assembly: GCF_053477335.1. Classification (NCBI taxonomy): domain Eukaryota; kingdom Metazoa; phylum Arthropoda; class Copepoda; order Calanoida; family Acartiidae; genus Acartia; species Acartia tonsa. The sequence continues at coordinate 42,178,885 of NC_137264.1, read as the reverse complement.
TAATTTTATTTGAGGATAGATCAAAACATTTGTTGATTTTGCATAGTTTACTATTTTAAAGTTCTACTTAGCTAGGATCAAATAGTAGAAAAGGATTTATTAATGGTAAACTTTAAATTTATTTCATATTCATATTAAGGCTAAATATAGTGGATGCCGCCCAGGTACGGGCGACTCCACCTTCGGAACAGGACCTGGCGGTCGCAGGATGACCAGTCCTGCCACCTTTGAAACACCAGAAGAACCTAGACGCGAAAATGATCCTCGACGGCCTGAATCTTCAGGTACATTATAATTTACTAGCGGCTTCTCTGTATAGTTCTCTGTGGGCACTTGTGGTTTGGAGAGGGGGCGGGTAGTGACCCCCTCCCCTTTCAATTTTAGTAAAAATTTTTATTAATATTTGATGTGGTAAAATTAGGTTTCAATGTCCATGAATAAGATAACCATTTCTAGGTTGAAATTTAGTAGAATAAGATTATATATGAGATGATTTTATGAGCAATTCGTTATAAACATGCTTTTCGGTTTTCCTGTTGTAACAGTAAATAGTGTCCAAACCAAAATTAACAAAAAATCTCCATTGTTTTTTTTTAAGTAGAAGAAGGGTAAATTTTTTAGAGAAGGGGAGCGGGAATTAATGGGATCGTTTATTTTTTATGGAACAACAGTCGCGACGATCATTGTAAAAAATCTTAAGATTAAAAGGAACTATCCACGATTCCGAACAAGAGCAAGTGATTCTTAGCACCTTCCAGCATTGATCCATAGCATTTTTTTAGTGAATATACTAGATTTATGTGTAATATTTGGTTTATCGACTAAAAAGTTAGGTTTCACCATATTATTATATGGAAAAAACTTTGAAATGTTAGGCATCTTTTAGTGCAATATCATCAAATGTTTTGATGAGTTCAAACTGTTGTTTAAAAGCTCTGACACAAAAGTATATTATTTTGATTGAAAATGTATATTTAGAAAAGGGTTGGTAGCTTGTAATATTTTAAACAGTTTAATTAATGTACTTTTACCATTTACATCATTTGATGCTTTTCTTTTATTTCGTTCTTTGAACTCAACAAAGCATTTGATGATATTGCATAAAAAAATGCTTTACATTTCAAAGTTTTTTCATATAAAACCAAGGTGAAGCATAACTTTTTAGTCGATATTATATAATATTAAACATAAACCGAGTATATACACAAAAAAAATACTATGGATCAATGTTGGACGGTGCTTAGAATCAATTCGTGGATAGTCCCCTTTTTCTTTTTTGTAACGGAACTTGTGATTAAACTTGTAAGTTACATAAATAATTCTATAGTTCCTTTTACAACAACAGTATAACTATATAATCTTAAAACTAACAAAAAATATGTATCTCAAAAATGTTATCATGTGCAGGTAGCAGTGGAACCTCTTCTGGAGAACATGACACCACCAACAAAGAGAGCGAGGAAGAAAAGGATAATCTAGACAAGTTCCTTGCTAACCATACCTCGGAGGATAATGAAAGCTTTTATGATTTACAGAGAGAATCTGAAATCAAACACAGGTATTTATGCAAACTTTGAAGATTAAATAATGATTTAAAACTCAAAAGAAAATATCAATATTATACCTATTATAAATATTATTTATAAGCTAATTGATAAATTCCTGTAACTTACTCCTATATTCTAATTCTACGTTAGACTTCATGAGAAAATAAGATTCTATAGCTGATCTATCAGTTTCCTATTTTATTACAAATACATTACATGCAATGAATATGAAATATGCAGGGACAAGCGACCAGGATCAGGATTCTGACAAACAATCCTAAGTGAAAATTTCACCACAACCTACTTCCTTCTTTTCTCTCTCCCCCTTCCCACTTCCTTCTTTTCTCTCTCCTTCCCCTTCCCACTTCCTTTTAGTTACAGAACAAAATAAGTTTTATTACGTCAGAAAATTCATAAAATTTCAGCAATTTTATAATGTAATTAATTTGCTGAATCACGGCCGCTGTAAATATGTATCTATACTTCATTTCTATGTAGGATAAAGAATGCCTGGATGTACAAGGATGAGAAACTGTTTCTGGAGAACAAAGCAAAAGAGATGATCCTGCCGTCCATAGAGGAACAGGCTGCATTAACTGAAAAACCTGGACAGGTAAAAAAAAACAATTTAGGGCATTGCGTCTAATTGTTGCAGTCTTTCAGCAGTTAAAACGGCGTATTTCCTGCAGGCTTCCTTTAAAGGGGGGGGGGGGGGGGCGAAAGTGACACTTTTTGAAACCAAAACTAAAAGTCAAAGGAACTCAACTAAAAAAAGAGTTAAACAGGTCTGACATTTTGCATGGCAGTTGCTTTATAGGGGTACAATATGGAACTGTGAAGAAAAAAGTTTTGGTTTCAAAAAGTGTCACTTTCGTCCCCCCCCCCCCCCCTTTGTAAAGCTTTATATAAATATGTATAGGCATTATAATTTCGCCAATGCAATGTTTATTACATATCTAAATAAAGATAATTTTTAGTGATTGAGGTAAGGATGGGTGAGAGAAAATTCTACCTTTCACTTTTGATTTATATTTTAAGTAAAAAGAATTAATTTAGGGGAGATTATCTTTTGAGTAAAATAGTTCGAAACCTTTCCTGGACCTATAATAACTTTCCTTTAAAGTAAAACCATATCGGTCCAGCTTTTAGCAAGATTCTTTTCAATAGACAGACACACATCCTGTTACTTTTATACAATGGTTAATACATTCTAGTTGGAGACCTGGACGTATCAGAATATCAACTCTGTGTTCCATAATCCTGACACTCTGGAGCTCAGCTACGAGGAGAAACTAGAGCTGGCAAAGAAACAGAAGGAGATCAAACATACCAACACAAGGCTGTCCAAGGTTCCATGGAAGACAGACAAACAGGTATAATGAAAAACCTTGATTTCTATCCGTATGTCAGGATAATTGGAGTCAAGAAGTTCGTGTCTGATATTTACTTATTCTTTCCATGGCACCTGAGCAATTTCTTTTTAACTCACTTGGTCCTTCTGCCCGTCCATAACCTATGCTATGATTGAAGGATTACTTATGGGTTAAATGTGAATTCCTTTGCTTTTATACCTATAGATTAAAGTTTTTAATTCATGTAAAGACTCTTTTAATTAAAAAAAACATCAGATATTTTTTACTGCTGTTCACTTGAATTATATTTTACAGGCTGAACTTTTGCGGCGAGAATCCGAGCGACAACGCGACATGGCTCTAGGAAAAGTGGGAGCCGACGGCAAAGAACTTGTCCGTCCAGAAACCCCAATGGTAAACGGCTACAAGCTGATGTCCATGGCGCCCAGTCCTGCGTTGGGCGTTGCCGATTCGCCTCTGATGACATGGGGAGAGGTAGAGTCGACGCCTTTTCGCCTAGAGGGCGGCAATGAGACGCCACTGTTTCCCATTGCTGGAGCCGGAAAAGGATTTTCCATCAAGGATGTACCTGAGAGAGATAGGATAGCCAAAGAACTGGCAGATAAGAACAGCAGATATTACAGGTAAAAGAACATTTAAAATAGTTTTGGAGAGGGAGAGGGAATACAGGGATATCCTAAAAAAAAACTGTTAGTCGCTACGTGTCATGTAAAAGATAGTAATAATTTTATTATTTTAGAGAAAGAAAGTTAAAGGCTTTGGAACAAGCAAAGACAAGCATGAAGGTTGGACGGCCAGGCACAGGTGGAGTGGCCAGACCTGGATCTGGACTACCTAACCTCAGTCCTGCGGCTAAACGACTGGTCAGTGGCAAATTAGGTACGTTAGTTTTTTACCTACTCCTTTTATGAAAGAGATTGAATTTCTATCCGTTTTTTACCGAATAATTTACTAACCATTGTATAATTTTTTTGTACTCATCATAATAGATTTCTTTATGTCCGTCTGTCCATCAGAAACGTTTTTAGACAAAAAAGTTTAATCAGTTTCTAATTAAGATGGATAGCTGAATTTTGTTCTGGAGATTTTCCATAAGGGTGTCGTTTTTTTGTATATTCGTCATCCAAATAGTCACGTGTCTTTTATGACCATTGTACATCTTCTTAAAAAATCACTTTGTCTTTAACCACCACTTTGGTTTTTCGCTACATTTTAATGTTATCATCCTTGTTTTCATCAAATTGAAAAATGGTTCATTCCACATAAGTAAATACAGGGTTACAATAAAAACAGTTTTAGACTTTTTTGGAAGTGGCTTATTTAAATTCTATATTATTTAAAAGATTGTAATTCATGTCACGTGTTTTAAAAAAAATATCATTACAGGAATTCGTTTGGGAACAGATCAGATGTTACGGGCCAGCTACACCCCCAGCCCAGGACGATCACTCAGCAACACACCCACACCATACAAGTTCAAGTCCTCCACTCCCACACCCAAGAAAACGCCGGGAAGCCTGCGCAAAAAGACGCCCTCTACCAAAAGCTCTATCGTTCTTGCCGGCGGCGGCACGCCTGTGGCGGGTGCAAGCAGCAGGGCGGATGACGGCGATATCACGGATAATCTGTTGAATTTGCCGCGGCGGAAACCGGCCACCGCCGAAAAGATTGATCTAAACACAGACAATTTGTTGAATATTAGTGCAGGATCAAGTAAGCGTGCCCGTGCTCAAGATTTTTTCAAAAAATCATAATTTCAACATCACAAGTGTTTTGTTTTTATTTTGTAAGTTAAAATGAAAAATTTAAATTTTGTTTGTAATATAGTTATATGTATTTATTATGCATAAGGAATGAATAAGATAAACATAATTGTATTTTATTTTTAAAGTTTTGTCAAAATATCAGGATTGGTGGGGGGAGTTATTGGTAGAAATTTATTTGAATAAGCACTCATAAAACATTGATTTTCAAAGTAAGGCCTGTTTTCGGTTGTGTTAAGTGCTCCATCGTGATTTATTACGAGTTCTCTGTAATAGCCTACCTTCTGCCCTTTTTTTTTATATTTTTAAGTAATTTGGTTGTTAATAATAATAATATTTTCAAAAAGTAATATGAGTATCAAATAATGAAGATTTGTTAAAAAAATTATGTTAATCCTAAAAATATAATGTAATAATTCTTTATTTCAGATGATTTCACAAAATGCTAGAATATTTAAATCATTAATATTTAATAAATCCTTTATAAGACAATGCTCAAGTGGCAAAGAAAAGCCTGTTTTAACCTTATTTACCAAAGAATGTTGTCAGCTATGTGATGAAGCATTAGGTATAAAAAGATACTCATCAGGGGATCCCCTGCTTAACTGGGGGAAAATGAAAAAATAAAAAGTAAATTTAGCCATATGTTTTTATATTATCATAAAAAGAAAAAACTTTATTTAACTGAATGCTTTTAGGAAATGGGTGGTCGAAGCTACTTCAATGATTTTCCATTATTTACATTAGGGAAAATATGAATATGAAAGGGATGAAAAATAAAAATAAAAGAAGAAATATTGACAAAAATTTCCACCATTTCCCCCCCTCTTCAGAAAAAAATGAAAAATATATGGAAGGGGGAAATATGTATAAAATTAAGAGTAGGTAAACATTTTCCCTCCTCTTTGGGAACAAACTAGGGGGGGAAATAAATGAAATATTTCTTGTAAGTTACTAAGATCCATTAATAAAACCTAATACTATGAATTAATATTTAGAATCTTTGGGTTCAAGACTAGAAGAGGTAGAATTAAGAGAGGTAGATATAGAATTGGATGAAAATGAGAAATGGTTTAATAAATACAGATATGAAATTCCAGTTTTCTACCTCAATAAGGAAATTGTCGATGATAATAATTTTTTAAAGCGTGCCTTCTATAATTAGGGTCGATCCATACGTATGTTCGTAACGGAAAGCTCTTATCGTTTATTTAGCTATGTTAGAATGGTCTTATCGACTTTAATTTTGGCTTAGTGATTTCTGTATTAGTCAAGATACTACTAAAAAGTAATAAATAATTACCAGAGTGTCCGTTTGTCCATTTAAAACAAGGTTATTTTTAACCGTTTAGACAACATTTTCTTATGTGTTATAATTATCCTATCCATCATATTTAGATTTATACATTTATGTTCTTCATATTGAGTTCTGACACTACAAGAGTTACTGTTCACTTGTCCTACTGATTTAGAGCTTCGTTTTTACGGATGTTGTCATTTTTGTTTATTAATGTAGCACTCAATCGTCCTTCAACAAACACACACACACACACAACATATTACCTATGTATTCTGAATATTATATGTTGCTTTAAGTTTACCAGGAAGCTTTGATGTTGAATGTTAGTCCCCTAATTAAACTGGCAAAAATTAATACCTATATTATTGTTATGTGTTGAAAAAAAAAATTTCTTATCTTTCAGGAATTTTTCAAAACATATGTAAAATGTTTTTAGCATGGTTTTGACAAAGAAAATAATATCACTAACAATTTAGAAATTCTTGTGCAAAAACAGAATAGATTTACAATTGTTTGATGCTAAAATGAAACAATTGAGAGAAGAAAATACTAATTAGTGAAAGATTTATTTTATTTAATACTTAGTAAAAAAATAAATTACTTGTTATTTAATATTATCAAATGGTCGGCCTAATCAGTGATCAGCCAAATTCACTTCTGCTAGTACCCTTTGGACTGGTCTTATTAAATCAGTTGCGACCCTAGCATCTGAAACCACAATGAGACTTCAAATAATAAATAAAATAGCCTAAACCATACCAAGATTTATGTAAAGCTTCCCAAAAACGGATAGCTCAATCTGTTCATTGGTTATCAAGATCTTTTGGGTGAAACAAATAAAAAACTTGTTACTTTATAAAATAGTATTGAATATTTCAGAATCCAGAAATGGTTGAGGAAAATGCGACTCTTGTAATTCGAGTGATAAGATCCTTTCCCCACAGAAATATTAGGAACATTGTACTCAAATCAGTGCCACTCAAAACATCAGGTAATTGAACCGGTTTAAAGCAGGTCAACATATACTGTTATTACCCGGAGGAAGGAGACAATGGGCTGCTTCTTACGCTATTCCAAAAGTTTTGATAACGTTTTCTTATTCGTTGGCTTAACAACTTTTCATCCAATAAAAGAGGTAATTTTGTGTATCATCATTGGGAATGTACATCAATTTATCGGCCATTGTCTTATCCCTTTAGAACCCCGTGTTATTCCAATCTTTGATGAGAATAATAAGTCAGTCTTCATTATCACTATACTTGAAACATACCTGTACATTATACAATGTTTATATATAAGCATTAAGTAAAAAGTCTAAAGGTTAAAGCAAAGATTAAGAAGAAGCATGTAGCATAGTTTTTTTCAATTTGTTCATTGAATGCTATTGCAATGTTTAACTTTTAAATTCAAATGTCCGTTCAGAAAGATCAAAAGATATGAAAGATAGAGTAGGTACTATTTTTGTGAAGATTCCCGCGACAAACTACATAATCTGCCTTAAATTTAAACAATATTTTTCAAATGGAATTTATAGGCCAGAAATGGGAATAATTTACTGTACTAATACTAATATATAGACTTTTTAATAATTCCCTACCATGAATCAAAGACCTTTTAAATAAATTTTTTTAAGGTGCTGAACTACTGGAGCTTTCAAAACAATCTGTAGCCACAAGTTCTACTCTACCCCCTCCCTTCAGGTTGGAATTTCATTAATAACAAACAAACCAACAAATACATTGAAAGAATAAAATTAATTCTATAGAATTAATTGTCTATGAACATTAACAAACCCAGATATACTCTCTGGAACAAACCTCATTTTGTTGGAATAATAGAATTAAACAAATTAATAATTCGACCTTTCATTAAGAGTTTCAAGATATACTCTATGAATAAGTTATATTGTATCAAATGACATTTTAAAGTCTGAAGTACATATATTTGTAACTAAAGAAATAAGATCGTGATAGGCATAGATATAATAATTTTCTTTTGTGACCTATACTTCAAAAAATGTCTAAACTTCTCTTACACTTTTTTTTCCACATTCCCCTGATTAAATGGAATTCATATACCTTACAACTCATGGCCCAAGTCCGCCTTAGCTTAATTCTATGTTAGGAAATGGGGAAAATACAATAAGAATTAGGAAAAACACACATAAACACACTCCTTCCCCCAAACCCCCTGTATAAAATTCAAATGATTCAAAATTGTCTAATTCGAAGAGAAAAAGCATTGTACTTTATTAAAACAACTGCCAAACCGAATTTTAGTGCTGTAACTCTTTTTGGTTAGTAAGTTTCTTTGTGTTTTAATTTTGGTTAAAAAAGTGTCTTTACCGCCTCCCCCTATTTAGGAAGTATGATTATGACACACTGAAGATCGAGCACCATGCACATGGAGCTAAGTCTAATGATCCTGTTATCAACAAACACGATGATGATAAACTTATCATTAAGCCCGATCTTCCATTAAGGTACACACTGCACATACTGTTAGTTTATATTATTTTCATGTGGAACTTGGAACTTTTAAACATAATATATAGTATATACAATAATCAGATTTATACATTTAGCGAGTGTGGAGTAAAAAATGAAACAGAAATTTCACTTTTCAAGATGTGTGATTACGAGGTAATTTTATTATTACTTTGGCAACGCTGCCATGCAATTAAAGGTCATTAGCTATTCCTTCTTTTGACCTATTATTAAGGCATCTTGATTTGCTTATTATTTTTAAAAGCGAAGCTTTTCTATAATTAGGGTCGGTCCGTACGTTCGTCCGTCCGTCCGTCCGAGATAGATAGCTTTTATTCGTTAATTTAGGCATGTTAGAATTGTCCTATCGATTTCAAACTTTGCATGATGATTCTAGTAGTAGTTAGGTACGATTTAGAAAGCGTAGCAACTCTATAATCATTACCAGAATGTCCGTATGTCCATTTTAAACATGTTGATTTTTCTACTTTTTTAACAACAAATTTTTATGTGATCTAATTATCCGTTTGATCTGATTTTTGGTATATTGATTCCTGGAACAACAAAGAACAATAGTATAAGCAAAGCAACTCTATAATCAAGTCCTAAAAATGTAAGTATGTCCAAAACATTATCCTGTATCAAGCAGTTTTTCAACAATTTTACTTACAATTTTGATAAGTGGAAAAGAAAATTATTTAAAATAATTATTAATAGTTTTGAAAAAGAAAAAAAGGGGTAGGCAACATTCTTAAGTAGTGAAGCAAATAAAATTTTGGATGGACAAATTAGTTATAGAGCAGATGTCAGATGGTAAAAAAATAGATAATTTGTAAATTATGAACTGGATGCTCTTTCATTTGGTAAAGGGTATCTTCACTAAAAAATCAATAGTCCATCTGCAATAGAAGCCGAGAAAATCACATTTCTTCCTAGCATTACAGATGGAAAGACGATCGGACGGACATATAGAGTAAATAATAGAGTGGCTTTGCTATAAAAAGTAATTTTTCTGTTTACTTTAAAATAGGATCGTTTCTCTCACAAAAAAATTTACTTTTTATGTACTTGATGGTTTAAATAAACTTCAAAAATGATTTTATTTTAGGCATATAAAGCGAACAGCGAGACTACGTGGTAGATGTAGCAAAGATGTAGCAATTTTATTTTTCATATCAAATAAACCTACGGGGTTAGGGATAAGTCTTCTGAAAACATTCTGTATCCGCAGTTTTATAAGTTTCAAGAATGCTTTCTCTCTCCTTGCTAAAAATCAATTCAGGGAAAGGACAGTTGCAGATAGGTTAATCTATAACTAAATATTTTTAAGAATATTGCAAGTTTCTATGCATATGTTAGGGGAAGATTAATAAATCTGCCATTTTCCTTTCCCTGTATTCCTGTATCAACGAACCCTGATGATCTCAATGTGATGATTTTATATTTTCGTATTTAGTTTGAAAATAATGATTTTTATAAACAATATTTAATCAGGAATTAGATCTTTGAAAATCAAATATAACAGCATAAAAGTCAACAATTAAAACTAAAAAAAAAACAGGTCATATAGCCAATAGGGTACATGGAATTTCAACTGCAAGGGATTACTTACATTGATCTAATATGTTGGTTAGATCACCCACCAAGTGATAATTTGAATTAGGTAAGCCCAGGAAAGCAGTTAAGCTCCCACAAAGATCATTTGAGTTTGGTTTCAGATAATTGGGGAATAATGTAATATGAAAATATTGGCTTATTTCAACAACTCCTGGCATTAAAAAAATTTTATGCTAAAATAAATTTTTGTAATTGTATTTGTAATGAAATAAATATTTTGTCTTTTTGGACAATTAAAATTTGTATTAAAGGATGGCAATTAAAAATTTCTAAATGTTTTTCCTCCCAAAAGTAAAGATATTGCTACAAAATATTCATTTCTTTACCTACTAAATCATTTAGTTTGACTTATTTGTTTGTTTTTCATATATCTTGTCCCTGCTAATAAATATTAATTAATTTATTTTATTTTAAAGCTTGCTAGCGTTTTTACATTTAATTTCATGAAATCTTCATTGCTCATTTGTTTTTAAGAAATTTCGAGAACTTAAAAATGCTTTCATATGAAACATATAATGGAAATTTTTATGTTTGGATATAGTAATTAATTCTTTGTGCTCAAGTTATAATTTAATTCATTATCATTATCATAAATGGGGACTATTCATTAAGATATATAAGTTGGAAAGAATTTTAATGTTAGAGGTAGTCTGTAGATTTGAAATCTGTTTCTAATTTTAAGGATTTTTTTTATAAAATTCGTTTTTTTTAAATTCTTTATCTAAAAGCGGAAATACAATTTAAGTTAATTAATTTTTACATCTGTGATTGGTGGATTAAAAACCATTTGCGCTCTGATTGGAGAAGCTTAAGTGTCGTACATCATTCAACCAATTAAAGCGCAGGTAGTTTTTCCACCTATCACGAATGTCAAAACTAATTAACTTAAATTGTATTTGCACTTTTAAGAATTATACAAAAAACGAATTTTATAAAAGATCCTTAAAATTTTATGCAGATTTGAAATCTACCTCTAACATCAAAATTCTTTATAAAAACTTATATATCTTACTATTCATGTACAAAATTGGTAGGTAAAATATTTGCGCCCAAGTCACAAACATGTCTGTAACAAAGGGTTATACACAATGTATGTACAGACACCATTCTCGCTGAACCCTCTACTACACTCCCTATAATCGTAAACAGAATTTGTTAATATCCCATGGCAAAGGTGTTGTATATTCTGCAAAATTGACCCTGTTAAAGGGGGGGGGGGGGGTAATTGTGGTTGGGAGGAAAAATGGAAAAATTAAGAGGACTGAAAACATTTTTTTTCATTTTCTCCCCTCCTTGGTGAAAAAAACTAAAAAATAATTTTGGGAGTTGGGATAAAATGAATAGAGAAAGAGTTCTTTAAATATTTGTCCATTTTTCTCTCCTCCATGGTGGAAAAAACTAGGAGGGGGGAAAAAAATAAATAAAAATATTATAGCAGGGGAAAAATGAGTTTTGTGCAGAACATACACCCCTGTGCCATGGAGATGATAACGTCTAAATTATCTTGTATTGTAAAACTTCTTTTCATTCTCTCGCAAGACTTAATCAATTGGGGTGTATTCATACATTAAGAAATAAACTTTTATTGGTCATAGGTACAATCCCTGCTCTTTGTGACCAAACTCATTAACATATTTTATGAACAGTCTCCTTTATTTAAAATACTATGTTATTGCTTATGCTTTAGGTTTTAATTATAATATATATTTTTAGTAAAAAATAACTGTTTCCCTTTATGCTTCAGATTATCATAAATAATAAATCGTAATATAATTATTATGACTAGATGTTTAGACCCAAAAATAAAAATGTAATAAATATATGTATATATCTTACCAAATTCTAGATGTGATATTATTATTCCCTGCCAATTTTTTAGCAAAAACAACTCCATGCTTTGAGTGTCAATATTTTTAATATTATCATTAGCATAATTTTTTTTATATCCCTTTGTATTTTGATAAATTAGATATATTATTAAGACAAATACAGACTAGGTACAGTATGGCCACATAAAGAAACTGTAGTGGGGGATACGATATGTGTGTTTAAGTCTTTCCTGTAAAAATGGTTACAGAATACGTGGATATTATGAGGGGTAAAGTCACCAGAGGCGGAATGGAGGGGTGGGGGGTATTTATATTAGCCAGTTGGGAGAAATAATTTATTAGGGTATGCAGGAATAACTCACAATATCCTCGTTTACTGTATCCACCATTCCTGTAAACTAGCTATGTAGATATTATTATGGTGTTCTTTGGGATCAAATAAGATGGATAGTACTAGAGAATATTGTTTTGCAGACCCTCCTTAAAAATGGCTAAGCGCGTAGCTGCTCGAGAATTGAACCACGACAACTGGGACCAAGAGGAGGAGGAAGAGGAGGCTGGAACTTTTCAAAAGGTAAAAATATTAGGGTTGGCAATCCGAAATCCGTCCAATTTTACCCTAAATTTTGGACCCATAATCCGCAATATGCTATTTAAATCGCGGATTTGGATTGTTGATTTTTATGACTTTTGTAGCACTTTTTAAAAAAAACACTAAAAAAGTATATGGGAGGAGGGATAATATGAATAAAATACCTAAAGAGTTTTGAAAATGTTTTTCCATTTTTCCCCTTCCTTGCTGGAAAATATTCGAAGGGGAAAAATGATTATACACCCCTGTTATGTTAGGCAAGCGAGGATGAAATTAAAGGGCGTGTAATCAAGAAAGCCAAGAGAAGAAACCTGACACAAGATGGAAAAACTAATGTATTTTCAGGTAATGTACCTAATACAAGAAAAAAACATGTTCGAGGGCGGTTTCCCTGTAAACTCCTAATCGAGCACAGACCATTTCTCCCTTATTTTCAATGTATTTCCAAAATTAGAGCTGAGGGTTGTTTCTGTGCTCATTAAGAACTTTTGGGGAAAGCATTCAACTTTGTCTAAAAGTAGCTCATTAACTCTTGTCTCACAAAGTTATAAACGAAAGAACAGTAAATGGCTTTAACTACTCTAGAGAGAAACTTCGTAGCAAAGTTGACTGGACTTAAACATTTAACATCATTTTAGGTTTTTCCTTTGCCTCCAGTGCAGCAGCTAAACCTACTGAGAGTTCGTTCAGTTGGCTCAAACCTGACGCCACGACTGATTCATCCGCCAACAAACCGTCCTTTGGCAGCTTTGTTTTTGGTAGCACTGTCAAACCCGCCGAAGAGTTGGCGGCAAAACCGTTTGGCGGTTTTGTTTTCGGTAAACCTAAGCCTGATGAATCCAGTGAAAAAAAAGATGAAGAAGTAAAGAAAGTAAATGGAAGCACTGACGATAAGAAGAATGGCGAAGAAAAGATAGATTCCTCAAAATCAGTTGATTCCGCGCCAAAAGCAAATGGCGGGGGATTTAATTTTGCTGGAACAGCTCTTGAGAATAAGACCAGTGAAGCTAAATGGTCCTGTGATGTTTGTATGATTAGTAACAATGCTGAAAAAACAAAGTGTGCTGCTTGTGAGACCCCAAAACCTGCACAAAAATCTAAGGTAACAATATTTATGTTAAATACCTATATGATTTTATGTATTTTTCTGTTTGTATCTGAAGATTTTTCAATCCGTATAGTATGATTGGTTTATTTTAGGGAAGCTTAATAAGGCCGTGATTATTAACCATATAATTTCTGATGGTAGATAAAATCGTAAAAATAATTCATCAATTCTAATATTCATATTGAATGAACATCTTATCTACATCTCATTATGTTTGCCTGTCGTACTCTAAGGGGGGGGGGGGGGCGTAATGACATAAGCTCTTAAACCGTGAGCAAAATGGTCTAAATATTGAGCTAGACCCTTCAAACTTGGTATATAAGCCTAGTCCTATAGGTATTACATCTAAATGGCAAAAAAATCCAAAAAATTTTATTTTTAGGTTAGGTTAGGTAAGAAAAACCCTGCGGAAATGGGGTTTTTAGGCTTTTTTTGGTCTATTTTGATGTGGAAACTTGCCTTAAATTGTTTTTTCTTAGGGTTTTAACTTAAATACACTGTATTTATTCATATGGACATTATTTAAGATGATTCAGCAAGTCGGGGACCGACCCCAGGGGGCTAGGTGGGTGGCCCGCAGGGGTTAAGTTCATTTTTCCCAATACATTTGTTGTGATACATCAAATTATAGGTTTTTTAGGTCAAGGAACTCAAATTCAGAGCTAAAATAAGCATTAGACTAATCTGAAGCTAGCCCCAGCGGGCTAGGTTGGTAGCCCGCAGGGGTTAAGTGCATTTTTTCTAATATATATCTTGTTATATATCAAACTATAGGTTTTTTAGGTCAAGAAACTCAAATTCTGAGCAAAAATTAGCATTAGACTGACTTGAAGCTAACCCCGGGCCCCCCGGGCTAGGTTGGTTTTCTGCAGGGCTTAAGAGCATTTACCTAACCTAACCTAGAAACTTACTTATATTTTCACAGGTTTTTTTCTTGAATAAACTGTGTCTATTAATGAGGACTTTATTTAAGATGATCCAGCAAGTCGGGGACCGACCCCAGCGGGCTAGGTGGGTGGCCCGCAGGGGTTAAGTGCATTTTTTCCAATATACAGGGTGCGCCACATAAAACCGGACTTTTTTAAAACGGTCATAGCGTCAAAACTACTTGACCAATCAGGACGTATGACCCCACTATAAAAAGCTTAGGCAATGACCTTTTAGCACAAAAAAATCTTTGGACGAAGATGGGCTCGTACTCTGAGCTGGCCGCGCTTATGTTCAACAAGGCAGATTCGAAATGCGCTGGTGATATAATCTGGAATCTCGACCAGAGCCCACTAAATCGGACCTCAGCCCATCTGTAGATGAGGTAGAGTTATGCAACTTGCTGGGGATACTGTTATATACATAAGTAAGACACTAGAAAAGACTAGAGCTCTCTATCTACAATGGCTTGGCTGTAGTACTCTGGCAAAGTGAAACGTGGCAGATTTAGAGATGTCAAAAACGTCAAAAATCGTGTAAAATCGTGAAAATTTCTCGGTTCTCGACGTTAAAGACCCATATGGAACTTAAAAACTCATTTAAGACTATGGATTGTGCTGACAACCCTAGCTGAATCTTCACGCAATTTCCAAAAAGGTATAGAACGTCGTTCTAACTCAACTGTGGTCCAAATAAAGGCCTCCGTGTCAAAGGGTAGCTTGAAAGTTGGGTGAATTTGGATCCTGCGGTTACTCACAATCCTAAGAAAATTTGACCTCCCAGCAGCCCGATCTTAATTCAATGGACTTTTGGGCCTGAAGCTACTTTGTAGCATGCACCAATAGACGTGCTCATACCACAAAGACCCCCCTCATTGCCACTATCAAGGAGAACTTCGCCAGGTTGGACAGGTACATTTTGACCTGGGACTGCCGGCGGTTGAGGAGGCGGGTAGAGGCGGTGATTGATGCTGGCACCGATTTTATTCAATGATCTAATAGTCATATACCTAGTTTGCTTCCCAGTTTTTAAAATTTGATAAAATCTTTAAAATTGACGGTTTTATGTTAATTTGTTTACAATTTAGAAAAAGTCCGGTTTTATGTGGCGCACCCTGTATATGTTGCGATACATCAAATTATAAGTTTTTTAGGTCAGTTAACTCAAATTCAGAGCTAGAATTAGCATAAGACTAATCTGAAACTAGCCCCAGCGGGCTAGGTTGGTGGCCCACAGGGGTTAAATGCATTATTTCCAATATAGATCTTGTTATATATCAAAATAAAGGTTTTTAAGGTCAAGAAACTCAAATTCAGAGCTAAAATTGGCATAAGACTTACCTGAAGCTAACCCCTGCGGTCTAGGTAGATTTTCCACAGGGCTTATGTTCATTTTACCTAACCTAACCTAGAAACTTACTTATTCTTTTTTGGTTTTTTCCTTGAATAAACTTTGTCTATTAATGAGGACATTATTTTCAGCGTGGCCATATTCTTCAGTATACTGAAAATCTTCAGTATTCTTCAGTATTTGGAAATTGGGGCTTCAGTATTTTCAGTAAATACTGAATATTCAGTATTTGAAAATTTTATTCAGTATTTTTCAGTTTTTGGAAGTTTTAATGATTCAGTATTTTCATTATTTCTTAAATTCCAAAATTTTTTGCATAACTAAAATGTTTTTTCAAGTAGTTGATGTCAGATTTTTTTCGGCGCTTCGCGCCTCACTTTACTTTCCTTTAAATTACCCTATAACTTTGTACATTAATTTTTTTTTTTTTATGGTAATCATAGACGTCCAAGGGGGGGGGGGGTAAAGGGGCGATTACCCCCCCAAATTTTTCATTTTACCCCCCCCCCCCCGTTTAAAATTTACCCCTAACCTGGGGGTGCTGTAGGCACCACCAACCATTAAGGAGGGGGTATTTACCCCCCCCCAAACAATTTTGTGGGGGGTAAATACCCCCCCCCTCCAAAATAAAAATCTCTAACAAAAAAAATTTGGCGCGCTTCGCGCGCATTTTTAATACTAAATATTTGATAAAATTAAAATTACCCCCCCCCAAAAAAAAATTTTACACCAGGGTGTAAATTTTGGGGGGAGTAAAAAAAATTTACCCCTACCAACAGATTTCAGGGGGGGTAATTAACCCCCCCCCCCAAGCAAATTTTACCCCCGGGGTAAAAATTTTGGGTGGGGTAAAAAAAATTGCGACGCGCGAATTTTACCCCCCCCCCAAAAGCGAATTACCCTCCCATTAAAAAAATTTTACCCCCCCCCCAAAAAAAAAAATAAAAAGCTTGGACGTCTATGATGGTAATATACATTTTTTTTTCAATTTCATCTCAAATATAAATTTTTTAGATATTTGAGATGCTTTTATACAGTATTTTTTTCAGATATTTTTTTTGTCTATTAATAGAATGAATAATCTAAGGTGAGTACTTTGCATGATTATTAAAGGTAAAGTTTTTTAGCATGCTCTTAAATTAACTAAAAAGTATTTAAGTTTTGTAATCATTTAAAATATTTATCAGTCATTTTCTGCTTAATTGGTGCAAGAAAATCTAAGAGGCAAAATTAAAAGGTCTTTAAAATATCCCCCAAATTATAAAGGTATGATATATGAAATTTTGAAATGAGGAATCATATAAAAAAAATTATTACTTATTCAGTATTTGTATTTTTTTGTTCAGTATTTCAGTATTTTTTCTTATTTTAGGATTCAGTATTTTCAGTATTTCCTTTTTTTTCTTCAGTATTTTCAGTATTTTTTCTTATTTTAGGATTCAGTATTTTCAGTATTTCCTTTTTTTTCTTCAGTATCAGTATTTTTTTGGTTGTGGCCACACTGTATTTTAGATTATCCAGCAAGTTGGGGACCGACCCCAGCGGGCTAGGTGGGTGGCCCACAGGGGTGTAGTGCATTTTTTCTAAAGTATGTGTTGTCATACATCAAATTATAGGTTTTTTATGTCAAGAAACTCAAATTCAGAGCTATTTTAAGCATTAGACTGACCCAAGGCTAACCCCCGCGGATTAGATGGGTGGCCTGCAGGGGTAAATTTTCCAAATTATGTGTTGTTATACATCAAACTATACCTAGGTTTTTTAAGTCAATTTGGAGCTAAAAAAACACAATAGCAACCTGATGCTAGTTTTTTCGTGGTATGTGGTATACATTAACTTAAAAAATTGTATCCTATTAGCATATTAAATTCTTCCACCGCTAACATTGTACTATCAAAATTTAAATTCTTTCAAATATATGCCATATAAATGTAGTTTAACCAATTAACCAGGAAAAAATATGCAGTTCACTAAATTAAGTTCAAATGCATTTTGTGAAACTACCCCTTTGAATTTCTGGATCTAAAAAACCTATAATTTTATGTATGACAACTAAAAATGCACTTAACCCTTGCGGGCCACGCACCTAGCCTGCTGGGGTCTTAAATCTTAAATAATGTTCTAATAAATAGACACAGTTTATTCCAGAAAAAAACCAATAAAAAACAAGTAAGGTTCTAGGTTAGGTTAGGTAAAATGCACTTAAGACTTGCAGGCAACCCACCTAGCCCGCTGGGCCTAGCTTCAGATTAGTCTGATGCTTTTATTAGCTGTAAATTTGAGTTTCTTGACCTTAAAAACCTATAGTTGGATGTATGAAAACACATACTTTAGAAAAAAATGCATTTAACCCCTGAGGGACACCCACCTAGCCCGCTTGGGTCGGTCTTCGACTTGCTGGATCATCTGAAATAAGGTCCTTATGAATGGACAGTTTATTTGAAAAAAAATATTAAACGTAAGTTTCTAGGTTAGGTTAGGTAAAATGCACTTAAGCCCTGTGGGCTACCTATCTAGCCCGCTGGGGTTAGCTTCAGATTAGTCTAATGCTTATTTCAGCTCTGAATTTGAGTTCTTTGACCTAAAAAACCTATAATTGGATTTATCACAACATATATATTGGGGAAAATGCACTTAACCCCTGCGGGCCACCAACTTAGCCCGCTGGGCTCGGTCCCCGACTTGCTGGATCATCTTAAATAAAGTCTTTATTAATAGACACAGTTTATTCATAAGGTCCTCATGAATGGAAAGTTTATTCTAGAAAAAAAACCTAAAAAAAATAATAAATGTAAGTTTCTAGGTTAGCTTAGGTAAAATGCAATTAAGCCCTGTGGGCAACCCAGCTAGCCCGCTGGGGTTAGCTTCAGATTATTCTAATGCTTATTTTAGCTCTGAATTTGAGTTCTTTGACCTAAAAAACATATCATTTGATGTATCACATCATATATATTGGGGAAAATGCACTTAACCCCTGCGGGCCACACACCTAGCCCGCTGGGGTCGGTCCCCGACTTGCTGGATCATCTTAAATAAAGTCTTCATTAATAGACACAGTTTATTCAAGAAAGAAACCTGTAAAAATATAAGTAAGTTTCTAGGTTAGGTTAGGTAAATGCTCTTAAGCCCTGCAGAAAACCAACCTAGCCCGGGGGGGTTAGCTTCAGGTCAGTCTAATGCTAATTTTCGCTCAGAATTTGAGATTCTTGACCAAAAAAACCTATAGTTTGATATATAACAAGATATATATTAGAAAAATGCACTTAACCCCTGCGGGCCACCAACCTAGCCCGCTGGGGCTAGCTTCAGATTAGTCTAATGCTTATTTTAGCTCTGAATTTGAGTTCTTTGACCTAAAAAACCTATAATTTGATGTATCACAACAAATATATTGGGAAAAATGCACTTAACCCCTGCGGGCCACCCACCTAGCCCCCTGGGGTCGGTCCCCGACTTGCTGAATCATCTTAAATAATGTCCATATGAATAAATACAGTGTATTTAAGTTAAAACCCTAAGAAAAAACAATTTAAGGCAAGTTTCCACATCAAAATAGACCAAAAAAGCCTAAAAACCCCATTTCCGCAGGGTTTTTCTTACCTAACCTAACCTAAAAATAAAGTTTTTTGGATTTTTTTTGCCATTTAGATGTAATACCTATAGGACTAGGCTTATATACCAAGTTTGAAGGGTCTAGCTCAATATTTAGACCATTTTGCTCACGGTTTAAGAGCTTATGTCATTACGCCCCCCCCCCCCCCTTTTTCCATAAATCTGCTTGCCTATTCTTCATACTTTAACATTTATGAGTTCTACTAATTATAGCTGTTTTCATCCTTATTTTTGACCCAGGAGGAGCCTAAAGCAAATGGCGGTGGCTTCAACTTTGCTGGAACAGCTCTTGAGAATAAAACCAGTGAAGCTAAATGGTCCTGTGATGTTTGTATGATTAGTAACAGTGCTGATAAGATAAAGTGTGCTGCTTGTGAGACCCCGAAACCTACACAAAAATCTAAGGTAAGTTATTCAACATGATAATGATATGAATTTTGATTGTCTATGAATATTTTGAAATCTGTATGGATTAGACAATGGCCGAAAAATTGATGTACATCCTCAATGATGATACATTCAATTAACCCTTCTGTAGATTACAATTTGATGTACAATTTACATTTTTCATGCCACATTTTAATTAGGAAGAGCCAAAAGCAAATGGCGGTGGATTTAACTTTGCTGGAACAGCTCTTGAGAATAAATCAACCGAAGCTAAGTGGTCATGTGACGTTTGTATGATCAAGAATGGTTCAGATCTTACTAAATGTGTGGCCTGTGAGACTCCTAAACCTGGTGCAGCTGTTAGCTCTGAGAAGGAAAAACCAAAGGTGATGTCATTCATTACAGTGACTATTAGACTATCTATGGGTGTTATCTCTTAAATATTGACAAAGGCCCTAATGACTAGGTACGTGAGTCAGGTCTTAATTCACAAGAACCAAAAAAATCTGTATTTTTTATAATTTTTTTAATTGCCTCCAACTATTTCGTCGGTCAATAATAGCAGTTCTATTAGAAAACTTTATTATATGGTAAAATTTGGATGAGCCTGGAATGCAGCGGATAAACAAAAATGATATTTTGACTGTCAAAAAAGTTGTAAGCAAAATATTTATTCCTTTTAAACATATAAATTATGTATGATGATTTCAGGTTGAAATGGCTTTCGGTGCCAACGGTGGATTTAACTTTTCTGGGACAAATCTTGACAAGTCAGCAGCAGCAGGAGCTGGAGCAGCTACTAAATGGACATGTGATGTTTGTATGATTAAGAATTCAGAAGATGTTAACAAGTGTGCAGCCTGTGAAACTGCTAAGCCCGGCGCTGCTCTTCCAGCAAAGGTAGTACTTTAACAGCCTTTTCTATAAGTAGATTAGCAACAAAAGCTAGGGTTATTATAAACTACTTGTGGGTTTAGATGCCTTCATGAACATTTAAAAAAGGGGGTAGGGTAAAGCGGGGCGAACTCGGTCTTTTTTTCGGTTTTTTGAACCTGCAAATCGTAAAAATTATTTTTTTTAAATGGGACCAAGACCAGTAGAAAGATCTCGGAAAAGTCGATCAGGTCCTAAAAGGACGTAAACCTAGGACTTTGGGAAGTTTGTCAAAATTGATCTCTAAAACGGCACCGACTTCGCCCCGCCTTGAGGCGAAGTCGGTAGGGCATTTTCAAGCTTCGAAAAATCGATGACGTATTGATTTTATTACAGCATGCCCAAAAGGTAAAAGTTGCTAAATGTAATAAAGAGTATGCACAAAAAAATTTATTAAGATAGGTCAATTTTTTCTACCACAAAAAATAATTTTTCCGAAGTACGCGAAATTTTACTTTTTTTTCGAAAATTTTTTTGATAAAAAACATAAAAATACTACTAGAAAAAATAACTTTTTATGACTTTAAAGGCCTGATCCTTAAAATTCAGGCAATTTTGAATAGATTTGGCCAAAAAAAAATTAGTTCTATTAGCAAAATTTCCTAAAAAAATCAAGTTGAAAAAAAGAGAAAAGTTTGGCAAAGTCTGTGGTCGATTTTCCAGCTTCAAAAAACCTATGACATATTGATTTAATTACAGCATGCCCTAAAGGTTAAAGTTGCTAAATGTAATAAAGAGCATTCACAAAAAAAAATTATGAAGATCGGACAATTTTTTCTACAAAAAAAAAAAATTTTTTCTAAGTACGAGAAATTTGACTTTTTTTCTCGAAAATTTCACTTTTTTATATAAAATTGAAAAAGTTAGTATAAAAAGTGAAAAAACCGAATTCGCCCCGCTTCACTTTTAGTCGATTTAAGAAAAAACTATACAAGCTTTTTTAAAGTTTTAAACGGAAATGGATAGCCTATTAGATTCTTAATAAGTCCCCTGAAGACGTCTAAGCTCTAGCTCTTACCAGTTTTTGTCCAACTTACCGTTTTTCCGACCGAAGCAAAAAAATCGAAAAAAAAATTTTTTGTCGTCCGACTTTAAGACCCAATAAGTACCCAAAAAATTCATCTCACAAAAATTTTATACTTTTTTGTAGGCAATTTAATAAGGAACAAATTTGATTTTATGTTTTTTTCTGTCAGTCGATTAGAACATGGAGAAAAATGTCATTTAATGAAGGTAGTCAAAAAAATACCGACTTCACCTCAAAACCGAGATCGCCCCGCTTTACCCTAGGATTTTTTTACCTAACCTATAAACAGAAAAAGGGAAAATATTTTTTGGAGGAGGTTTCTTATCTTGAAGTTGTATGGGTTCACTCCTACCTATATTAATCAAAACCGTTTTGGGATTTTTAAAAAGAACCTTTATATAATAAAGAGGAGAGCCATATCGCTCCAGTGCAGTGCAGCGGTTCACTAGACCTTTTTGTACTGACAGACAATAGATTCTTTTTATTTAAACTGCAAACTTTTACACAGTAAGATCTTGTGACATGTTTAGTAAATATAATATTAAATAACAAATTTGGTCAAATATTTGTTTTGTTTATTATTAACCCTGATTCTCTGTAGTCGGGATTCTATGGACAATATTAGATTAACAGCGTTGATTTTGGTGCGGCTCCGGTTCTGGCTCCGCGGAGCCGTCTGTGATGATGGCGGCTCCGGCTCCGACCTAAAATTAAGAAAAACTCGACATTTTTTTTTGTTCCCACGTCTATTTTTTACTTTTGAAGGTTTTAAAAGTTCAATTTTTGATAAAAATGGATTTGGAAAAACTTAAAAGGGGCATTTGCACATGACAAAACAGAGCTACCAAATTATAATTTATAAAAAAATCTCTTTGTTTATCTAGTCCGGAGCTGTTTTGAACGAAAATTACGGCTCCAACAAAATATGGCGGCTCCCGGCTCCGCAACACTGTATATTAATATACCACCCCATTGATAATTGAGACAACGAATGAGATAACGCGGTTATAAACATTTGGGTACCATTTTAATTTACAGTCCAATGACCCTGCCTCCATGGAATTCAGTTGAACATGGAAAATGAAAGTAGAAATTGATTAAGGATTAATAAGCTTTTTGCACAGCTAAATGGATTCAATGTTTCATTACAAGCTGATCCTCAAATCCCTTTTATTACATAAATAGGAAAACAATAAAAAAAATTACCTATTGTCTCTTTTAAGGAAAATTCTCCAGTGAAAATAAGTTTCGGTTCTTCTGGCGGATTTAAGTTTGGTGGTGGCTCGGCCAATGATTTTGCTCAACCCGCCACCGGCGGCTTTACTTTTGGTTCTGGGTCTGCAGCTGCACCCTCTTGCACATCTACAGAGACAGGAGGTAGTATATTTAGGATATTTTCCCCTGCTTCAAATAATAAGCAGATTTACAGTACAATAAATACAAACTTGTAACTTTACTGGAATCCTGGAAAATGACATGCTTTCAGCCATATCCTTCCATCAGTTCTAATAGCAACAGTATAGAAGGGATCTTAAGGGATAAGACAATTAGATCATATTTTATGTTCAAAATAAACCCTTTTATGAGCGAAGGTGTTAATTAAACTCCCTGATTTAGTGCTAAACTTGGAATTAGTTGATATGCAAATCTTTATTAAACAATAAACAGGTAAATACTCAAGGCTTTTCGATTCAGGTGGATAATTGATTTATTAATTACTGGGATAGTGCACCAGATTTGTATATACTCTGATAAGATAAAATGATACTTCCCAGCTGGCTAAAAGGACCCCCGATCCACCTTCTTTACTCCATCTCTTCCCTCCTACTGGATGAACGATCTTACCAACATTTGGGGTCCATAATATATATAGAAACCTAAATTGCGGACAAATATTTTCCCTGTCAATATTTTTTCACATATTCTATATCCATTAGGTGGATTTAAGTTTGGTGGAAGTACGGGTGGATTCACATTTGGTTCCACAACTGAAAAAGAACCAGCCAAAGAAAGTGGAGGAGGCTTTAAGTTTGGATCCACTGAAAAAGAATCTGAAAAGCCTGCATCAGGTAATAGGGTATTCTAACAAACATACATCCTTATAATAAAGTAACAGGATCTCTGTCTTTTTGTCTGTTTATCAAAGGATCTCGCAAACCGATACTGTTATCGTTTACAGTGTAGATTCTCGTAGGTTCTGGGAAGGTTTATTGCTATATTTTATACTACACCATCTACATCTGTAGTGGCAAAAACAAATTTTTTGAACAGCTGATCTTAACATAGATTGAAAACAATTTACATGCCCCTAGAGGCCTCTAGGGGCGTAACCGCTAGTAAAAATAATCCAGTAAAAAACTACTATGGTATCGATATTAAATAAGAGTTCTATGTTGTGTGTTGTGTGGTAAAAAAGTATAAGGGGGGGTTTTTTAATACAACCATCTCGTAATCAATGATTAAATGGCACTTAGAATTCGAATTTCGATCTGAAATTGTGCATGAATAATCCTTGGTAGGTCTATTTTCCCTAAATCGAACAAAAAGTTTGAAAAGTAACGGCTGGCGGCTCAGCCGTTTAGCCGTTTTTTTGCCTATTTTCAGGGCAAATTCATCATTAATTACGTAGAAATCAACTTTTTAAAACATATTTTTGGTTTAATTCATGTTGAATGATAGCAATAACAGTTTTTTAAATTTCTAGTACCAACAGCTACCGGCTAGAACCGTTTGATAAGGTTTTAGAGCGAGATAAAGTATTATGTGGAGATAGGTTTCGTGACTAATATGCTCTTAAGATAGCAAAAAAATGGGAAAACAGCTAAGCCGCCAGCCGTTAGCCGTTACTTTTCCAACTTTTTGTTCGATTTAGGGAAAATAGACCTACCAAGGATTATTCATGCACAATTTCAGATCGAAATTCGAATTCTAAGTGCCATTTAATCATTGATTACGAGATGGTTGCATTAAAAAACCCCCCCTTAGGGGTTGATGTTATCCATTATGCTAATAACTAAATGATTAGATTGTCAAAAACCGCTTCTTAGAAACCTGTGTGAGTATTATACAAATAATAAAATATTACGGATTAGATGTAGTTTACGGTAAAATGTTCCTCTAAAAATCATGAACTTTAAACTTAAAGGCCGCTAGTGGCCTAATGGCTGAACGTATACATTAATTATGTACGCACAAAATTTGATCGATAAAAGAAGGCCTACAATCAGGTTTGAATACACAAAAAAGACTTGTTACGCATGCTTTCTTCAGCCGAGCTTTTCCTGTTCATCATTAAATCATTAAATGTCGCTTATAACAATGTGCGCTCAGCCGTACAGCAGCTGGCCTCAGGAGATAATCGATTCCAGGAACATTTGATCTTGAACTGCACTAATTCCAATATTCCTATTATAAATATAATATATATTACGTGTTTGTTTTGGTATAGAAGCTACGCGATGTTCTTGAATAATACTATATAGGCAAAAGACATTTCATTTTCTATTATTCAGGAGGATTTAAGTTTGGCTCAACTCAAGATTCCAAGGAAACTGATAAGACCCCTAGCTCGGGAGGATTTAAGTTCGGCTCCAGTGCAGCAGAGCCAGAGAAGCCAGCTGCAGGATTTAAGTTTGGCTCCAGTGCAGCAGAGCCGGAGAAGCCAGCTGCAGGATTTAAGTTTGGTTCTGGCAGTACCTCACCCAGCACTCCTTTAGGTACACGTTTAACTCTGGACCCAAATCCAACACTGAAAAAAGTTTTATTTATTAGCAATAACATCCCCTCTACAACTACCTACCAAAAAAGCCTAAAATCATAGGTAGTATCACTGTTTAAAGAAACAATTTGTGATCAAAATTTAAGAACCTTGCTATGTTTCAATTTGAAAGAAGTCTTTAGCTTTGCAACTTGTATTCGTTATTACTTTTCACTATTTTCTATTTACTAGGATTTAAATTCACAAACACAAGCAACACAAGCTTCGGTGCTCCCCGTGGTCCCTTCGGTACCCCTGCTGGGGAGAAGACAAGTCAACAGACTCCCACCAAGTTGGCAGCTGGTTCCAAAAAAGCTGAATACCTGGGTCAAATTAAGGCTTTAAACCTCCAGGTATATTAATTACAACTGTAGAATCAAAACCTATCCTAATTCATCAAGTAGTAGGGTTTTCTGTCTAAAGCTTAAGATATCAATAACTTCTGAACCGATTGAGTTATCTTTTTTACTTAACTCCTGTGATGGTTTTAGAGCATTTAATTTTCAGATTTAAGTCATGGGAAGTTTTTAAGCTATTTTTCTAGCCCCTCTCTGATTCTTAGAATACATAGCCCCTAGAGGAAAGGAGCCTGGAAGTAATATTTTAATGGCCGATTATAAGAAATATTAATGATGTCAAAAAAAAGGCATTTATGTAATTATGATCCATTTTTTTCGAATTCATAAATAGGAACGGATATTCATTAGGTATAGAGTAGCTGCTGCTGCACTACCAAAATTTGACTGATGTTATATATCATATGGTCCACAAGTGAAACATTAGAATTAGCTGACTATTAGTAGCGATGCTAATCTATAATTTACTTTGTCTGTAAGTCCGCTATTCAGTCAGTCCCCATAACGCTATATTCTTTACTTATAAGCAAGGGCGTCCAAGCTTTTTCACCCCTTTACCCCCCCCCCCCCCCCCCCCAATTGGACGTCCTTGCCAATAAGCATCTAGTAATAAGCTTTGTCAATCTGTCTGTCAATCATGCTACAAAATAAAAATACTAAAAAATCTAAAAAAATACGTGAGAAAAGTATTAAATATACCAATAAAAAATACTCTTTAAAACTATGTCCGTGCTCCCGTTCATTATTTTTGTGCGTCGCAGCTTATGGATGTTGTCATCCTTGTTTCTGTTTAGGTTACCAGCCTGATCAACAAACACATAAACACGAACGCTTTAGTTGACCTCTCCCCGGTTTTCCAGGATTATATGAAGCACATTAATAACATCAGAACTAAGTACGAGGTCCAGGTAAAATGTTTTAGATGCAGAAAGGGAGGGGACCTTGGGCTGTTAATTACATTAGTAAATATTTTTTAAAAAATGTAGGGACTGAAAACATTTTCCCATTTTTCCCCCTCCTTGGGGAAAACACTAGGGGGAGAAAATTAAATATTTTTTCTGCCGGGTGAAAAAAATAAACACTTTTTCTGCCGGAAAAAATGATTCTTGTGCAGAATATACACCCGTGCATACTCTTATTGGCCTAAAACTGATAAAGATTGTAATTTAGAATGGTGAGAAAGAAAATGAAAGTGGGGGAGCAGGGGAGGCTGAGGAGACATTTGAACACAAAGAGGAAAATTCATTCTTTTCTACCAAGTGCAAACTATTCCTGAAAAAGGTCAGTAATCTCAGCACATATACCAACAACGAAATTGATATGGGGAAAAAAATCACGAAACCTAAACGTGATTTTCAGCTGTCTTTGGGGGTCAACACTTATTAGAATTGACAACCTTTTTATCTGCCCCCCCACCCCCCCCCCCTCCCCTCAAATACTATTTTAGATTTATTTTGCTTGATGGCTAAACCTTCTTCATGCAGTAATCTACAGTGATTTTTATGGATGAATGACAATGAACGATAAAAAAAATCAGACAAAACTGAAAAACTGAAATACATGAAAAATTCAATTTAGACAAACAAATCGCTTCGTGTTGTGAGAGAAGGTGCAAAAGAATAGCCTATACAGGGGTGTATATTTTCAAATTTGACCCGGCTGAGGGAGGGGGAAATAAAAAATATGGGGGGGGGGGGGAATGTAAAAATTAAGAGGACTGAAAGCATTTTTTTTTTTTTTTTTCCCCTCTTTGGTGAAAAAACAAAAAAAATACGTGGAAGGGGGCATAATATGAATAAAATTAAGAGTTGTAAAATATTTTTCCATTTTATCTCCTTCCTTGCTAGAAAATTTACTTCTTTTATAGGATGGCTTCAGCTTATATTCTATAAATGTAAATTCATAAAGGATTAAAATCTGTTATAGATTTTGGTATCTTTAAAATCACAGCTACCCGTTTCGCTGCAATATGGACGAACACATTATAAAACAAATGTGAATAAGATTGGGTTGTTACAAAATATTTGTATAGGTTATTATAGTAAAACACTAGAGGGAGAAAGGGTTATATAACTGTATCCATCGCATTGTCCTTGTGCCGACTCTTAATTGGGTCATTAAAAATCAACTAATGATGTGGTGTGTATTAACACAGCTAAGTAGCAGAAAAAAATTTGGTCGTAGACAAAAAAGGTCTTTAAAAAGGGAGGGAGGTAATTATCTGTATATACAATCTAATCTATAGATCTGTTTATAGGATAACAAGTATGATGACAGAGGAAAAGGGTTTATCCATTTAAAGAAGTGTGGCGACTCTGAAAGCAAGACTCAACTTGTGATAAGGTACATATTATTTGTTTTAGTTTTATTATTTTTGTGAGAGAATTAGTTTAAATAATATACTTATAATAACACAATGTCTGTTTTTCCGTGTCCTAAGTTCCAGAATAATTCTAATCTGATATGCTTTTCTTTTGAGGAAATCATCATATTCTTGGGTTTATTAAGATGTTTTCAAATAGCCTAAACCAGCCCAAGACTTGAATTCAAAATAAGATAGCCTAAAACAATCCATTTACCTATGTGAAGCTTTCCTAAAATTGGAAATTCGATAAAAGTTTAAGCTAAATAATAAGGAAACTATTATAGAATTATGAAATATTGCTAACATTTTGTTGCTTTGCTTCATTGTGGACCAAATTGTCATTGTTTCAAATATTGATTTGTTTGATATATGGATATTATATTACTTGGATCATACTCCAGATTTTCATGTTCTCTAATAGAGTGAAAAATGCAGTGGGCTAAAATATTGATCCCGCCTCCTTCCACCCCCTTGACCCCATTTCCTCCCCTCCTGCTAGTTGAACGAACTGACCAATAAATGTGTCATGTTAGCAAGCAAAATTGACGCCAATTTTTCCCCTGTCATAATATCCACGTATATTCTACATTCTTTGTTTGCTAGGAGTGATAATGCACTGGGAAGTATCCTGTTGAACATTATGGTGGATACTGCCAGAATTGATATGGTTGGAGACAACAACATACTTCTGGCCACAGTTCCTAACCCACCCATTCCAGGTTTATACATTTTAATTGATACTTTCCCTTAAAGTGGCTGTCGGGCACTGCAATCCTCCCCCCCTCTCTTCCAACCTTTCTTATTTTAAAAATAAAACCAGGGAGATTATTTCTTTTCTAGGGCTTACACCTGCGGGGGGACCTAAACTGGCCTAAAGAAATAAACATCTATTCCCTCCCATTATTTTCCATTAAAAACTGGGGGGGGGGGCGGTTAGTTGTGTTCCACGAAGTACTTTGAAGGATAATGCCTGTTAACGGTGTATTGACTAAAAGTGTTCTCATGTACAGTGATAGAATATAATTATAGGGAATAGAACTAACCAAAACAATTGTGTCCTACTTCTACAATATAGCAATGAATTAAACAATAACTTTAAAAAGTTAAGGGGGCAAGGTTCTGACACTTTTGCGTAAACAGTGATTATAGGCTTTGTCTTTGGAGTGAGAGGATAGATTATTTCACAAAAAAATTTCCTTTTGTGATGTAGTTTTCCTTTTTTTAAAAAATTTTGGATTTGGCCTCCAGGTTCAGGTGCTGCAGGCCTCCAGGTTGAATTTTTTTGTGAAATAATCTATCCTCTCAGTCCAAAGACAAAGCCTATAATCACTGTTTACGTAAAAGTGTCAAAACCGCTGCCCCCCTTACCTATACTAATTGAGAATGAATGTTTTAGCTCTAAAAAAATTTATTCATCTCAAAACAAATTAACGATTTTATGTAGGAAAACTTTTTTTGGCAATTTTAATAATTGTTTTGTGATGTATTTAGGTGAAGAGTCAGGCCCTGCAACATTTCTTATCAGGTAAAATCATTTTCAAGGGGAGTATTTTTTGCATGGGATACCCTGCTACGTTGGGGGGGGGGGGGGTAGGATGAAAAAATATTTACCTGAACATCAGCTGATACTGTTATCAAGAAAATTTTGAACCAACCATTTAAGATTTAACTAAAGTTAATAAACTTTGGGCACCAATATAATTCACAGTCCAATTTCTCCTTATCCCTAATGACAACCCTGACTGTTTTATCAATCTATCTTGAATTTGTTATTTCAGAGTAAAGACCGAGTTAAGAGATGAGCTGTATGACCATCTACACAAACAATAAATCGTCAAAACTTCTAGGATTATTTTCATTTTAGTTTTATATGTGATCTCCTTAATTTGTACTGGTAAATGCTACACAGTCAGGTGCATGAATATATTACTGAGTTTTAGGAGGGCGTAAGATGTTATTTTTAATATACAACAAAGATTTTACAAGCGGATTGTTACTTTTATTCCTAAGTATTATAGTTCATCATCTCTCCAATTTATAGTTGTCCATTTATGCATCCAACTGTTCAAACAATTTGCATGCTGTGTATTTTTTTTTCTAAAAAAGTTCCTTGATCTTACCGACTTTTTCTCTCATATTACATATGGACCACAAACAAACTTTTTCAAGTAAAAAAGGCGATTTTTTATGTCAATTTTAGGTTAAGTTAGGTTAAGTAATGATAAGTAGAGCCATGAGGACAAGGCCTGTTGGAGTTAGAGCTCACTCTATTGGTTGAAAATAAGATGACAATTTCTGTGGTTCATTTATATTTATGAGTAAAAGCATCATTATCTTATTTGTCCAAACTTGAGTCAATTTTTTCTAATGATAAATGTGATAAAATATAAATAATCCTGGTTTTATGTTTAACATAAATTCTCTGTGATATAGAGAAGTAATAATAATATGCTGTTATCACCAATCTTAAATATTTTCTAATGGCATTAAAAGATTTTATGTTATAAGTTTAGATAGGTTTTATTTTTTTTAAGCAACACGCCCAAAGTATTACGTTTACTATTTCATTTTTTATTTTTCTGTATGCTAAAAAATTCATGTTTTTTTCCGAAAATTAAATCTGTTTTAAAGAATGAATTTTTTCACTAAAAAAATGCATTTTAGCGGATTTTTTCTCTTTACAGATTTAGTTAGTTAGATATAAAGTAAAAATGACTGAAGTCAAGAGTGTGAAAGATAAAGGGTTTGGTTGGATTTCAACAGTAAGGTAATAATCATAGCATTTATTATTCATTTATTAATCCTTACATAAAAGTGACAGGATATCTTTCTGTACCGAAGGATCTCGCTAACCGCCTGAACCGATATGTTTCTCCTGTACAAGGCAGCTTCTACCACGACCCTCCCAAGAGAAATCGCCACTAGAAAAAAATCAACCCCAATTTTTTTTATTCTAAAAAAAAATAGGGTGAAGATATACAGCTGAAATTTTTGCATATTCTCTCTTTTTGCTCTTTGCAAACTGAACATCTGCTCTATATCTCACTTTATCCGTTTGTCCATTCCATGATTTTTATGTGCTTCGCTACATAGGTTGTAATCCTTGTTTTTTTTGTGAGTACCTTCCGTCCAACTGTTTACTTTATTATAAAATTATGTATTTTAGCCAGAAAATGCGGACATTTTTAAAATTGAAATTGCGCGGCTTGTGTTAATAGTAGAAAAATGTTACGAATATCGTTAGAACCGTTAGGAAGTCTATTTTTAGGAAATATAAAAACAATTCCTCTGCTACGCATAGTTTAGGAGCTACGTGTTAAAATGTCCCAACTGACTTAAAACTTGACTTGCGAGTAAATTTTGGGACATTTTACCACATAGCTCCTAGATTATTTGTAGCACAGAATCCGTTCTTATATTTCCAAAAAATACAGTTCATAGCGGTTCTAACGGTATGCGTAACATTTTTCTACTATTAACACAAGCCGCGCAATTTGAAATTAAAAAATGTCCGCATTTTTTTGCACACCCTTTAATTCTCTTTTATGGAATTTGATAAAATGTGTAATTTTAAATTTAATTGTAGATATGAACATTTAATAGCTGGTTTAAGTGGTGGAGCTGTTTCTACACTTATTCTACATCCTCTAGACTTGTTAAAAATTAGGTAATACTTAATAGATCATTCATTTTTGTATATTATTTGTACTTATTAAAAACTATAGATGGTTAGGTTAGGTTAAGTCAAGTAAGATGAGAATGCAGAGCTATAGCCCAGCAAAGGAGCTAAAAATATGTATTTTGTATGTTTAAATTATAAAATAAGGGCGGGGGGGGGGGGGGGAGGGGTGTATTTGGTATTAAGGACATATGTTTGAATGAAATGTCCACATTGTCAATAACTAAGCCCAAAATTCTTCATTGAAATTGGCATTTGATTTTTATTAGGCTGTAAGTCTACATTTACCAAACGGGAATTATTATATATTTTTACGGCATGGAGGGATGGGACATTGGACTGCAAATTGCACTGATACCCAAAGTTTTAATACAACGTTATCCTATTAAAATCTCTTGGTACGGTATTTTGTAGAATTTGGTTGTTTTTCGAGCAAGAAGTGCCAGAACAGTAATTACAATTACAGTTTTTTGGGGAAGTATATAAATTTATCTTCCATTGTCTTATTCCTTAAGATCCTTGTCTGACTGTTTAATAATTTAGATTTGCAGTAAATGATGGTAAAACTGTATCAAGACCATCTTATGGCGGCATCACTAGTACAGTTAAAGCTATAGGTATGTTTAATCAAATATAAGTTTTCAAGAGCGAAGCTTATTTAAATTAAGATTTTGTCCGTACATTACGGATAGCTTTTATTATGAATTTAGGCATGTCAGAATTGTCCTTGTTTTATTAAAATAAGCATGGTAATTCCTGTAACAGTGAGGTACAGTTTAAGAAGCAGAATAGATCTCTAAATATTTCTAGAAAGTCAGTATGTTCATTTTAATATAATCTGAACCGTTATTCTCTGAACCGATATAGTTCTCCTTTATAGAGTAGCTTCTCCTGGAAAGGTTTACAGCTATTTTAAGCGGAGGGTACCACCATCCTTCCAAGAAAAATCGCATAAAATATTTATAAATAACTCAATCTAGCGGCCTTGAGGGGCGTACCCGCTGGTTACTAATATAGAAAGGAAATTATTAAGCAGATGATTTGAGTATAGCAGGCAATAAATGATATGGGGACATAGAGAGTAATCATCTAATAGTCAACTTTTTAAAATTTTCGCAAAATATGAATTTATTCACAGTCACACACAAATTGAATTACGTAGTAAGCTATAAAAATTTTAAGGAATTTTTATGAATATAATAGATTTGAAATCTGCATAAAATTTTAAGGAATTTTTATAAAATTCGTTTTTTGTATAATTCTTTATCTATAAGCGCAAATCAGGGTTTCGGATCCGGATCCGCAAGGATCCGCATATTTTGAGTCCAAGGATCCGGATCCGGATCCGCAAAAAAAATGCGGATCCGGATCCTTAGACTCCAAAAAATGCGGAAAAAATGGAAAAATCTACCTAAATTTATATAAAATCTCAGACATTCTCTTGATGAGAGCCAATCTTTAAGGTTTAGGTTCAGACTTGAAAATTAAAAGTATTTTTGACTTCGAATTGAAGAATAAATTTTTTTGAAAAATTTGGTGATTTTATTTTTATTGTCAAAGATCCGGATCCGGATCCGGATCCGCACTGACCAAATTTTGAGGATCCGGATCCGGATCCGCATAAAATCAATGCGGATCCGAAACCCTGGCGCAAATACAAATTAAGTTAAATGATTTTGACATCTGTGATTGGTGGATTGAAAACTATCTACGCCCTGATTGGAGAAGCTTAAGTGACGTACATCATTCAACCAATTAGAGCGCAGGTAGTTTCCAATCCACCTATCCTATTGGTCAAAAGGGAGGGGGCGAAAATGACACTTTTTGAAACCAAAACTAAAAGTCAAAGAAACTCAACTAAAAAAAGAGTTACAGGTCTGACATTTTGCATGGCAGTTGCTTTTTAGGGGTACAATATGGAACTGTGAAGAAACGGCGTCGCAACCGCTGAAAACTGCCGAGAAAAAGCAAAAAAAATTTCGGCGGGAAACGGCGGTTTTTGGCGGTTGCGCTGCCGTTTCTTCACAGTTCCATATTTTACCCCTATAAAGCAACTGCCATGCAAAATCTCAGACCTGTAACTCTTTTTTTAGTTGAGTTCCTTTGTTGACTTTTAGTTTTGGTTTCAAAAAGTGTCACTTTCGCCTCCCCCCTTTATTAACTTAAATTGGATTTGCGCTTTTAAATAATGAATTATATAAAAAACGAATTTTATAAAAAATCCTTAAAATTTTATGCAGATTTCAAATCTATTATATTCATTAAAATTCTTTACAATTTTTATAGATTATTACGTAGGTATAGTATAGAGTTGATGATGCTTAATGTTTGTTTTATTGAATCTTCACATAGAATATAAGAAGCCAATTTTTATTTCCACCGTGTTAGGGATGGATGAATGAATGGACAAAAAAGACATATTGAGAAGATAAAAATCAGGGCTCGGCAGCTGCGCATAATCCTTAAATTAAAACCTGCTTGTTTGCAACAAAAAAAATTCCGAAAAGATGGATTGTCTGTTTAGGAATAGTTTTAGGCATCAAGCTGAATTTTAAAGATTTGTTATGTTTTTTCTGAGGCTTACACGCGGCTGCCGATCCCTGATAAACATTAGTGTAGGAGTTCTTTGTAAAAAATCAACTGTCTTCTTTGAAAATAGTTCCTGTATCCCCTAATATGGAGAATAATATGGTTTATCTTAACAGATCTATAGTATAGATATATATACAGATAACTGCCTCCCTCCCTTTAAAATGACTTTTTTTGTCTGCTAACAAATTGAAATTGTATTATGCTACTTAGCTGTGTTAATATAAGCGACACCATTGGTTGATTTTCAATGATCCAATTGAGAGTCGGCGCAAAGACACTGCGATGGGGAGAAACAGTTATTTAACCCTTTCTCCCTTTAGTGTTTTACCTAATGTTAATAAAAAATTTTAGTTGGGCAGGATGGAG
This sequence comes from Acartia tonsa, assembly GCF_053477335.1. NCBI lineage: Eukaryota > Metazoa > Arthropoda > Copepoda > Calanoida > Acartiidae > Acartia > Acartia tonsa. The sequence goes on along the minus strand of NC_137264.1, from coordinate 42,143,919 downwards.
TGCGTGGTCTGTATAATGGTATGTCTCCTAATATTGTTGGTGCTAGTGCCGCCTGGGGATTCTATTTCTTCTTCTATAATCAGGTCAGTTTACTTTTATGTCTTTTTAAAAAATAGGCATCTAGTGTTCACTTCTTCCACCGATTCCAAAATGTTTGCAATAGAGTAGTCCTTAAAAGTTTTCCTATTGTTTGTGTGTGTCCGTCACACATTTGGAAGTCTTGACACGAAATAACAGTCCTCCTTTTTTTTATTTCAAAAAGGCATCAGTTTCCATCAGGGTTGTGCAAAACCCGGGTTTTTTAGGTGGATTAAAGGGCAAAAAACCCGGGTTGGTTTTGGAGTGGTTTTTTTGTCTGCCAACCCTGGTTTCCATGGAACCTTATCTTGTTAAAATTGCTTTACATAGACAGAGTGGTCTTTGGACTGTGAATTATTATGGTACCCAAAGTTTTATAAACTAACTACTCTTTTATTTAATTGCTTAAAACTTTGAGCATTTTCGTTTACTCTTCAATGATTTACAGAAAAGATAAGGGGGCTGACTGAGGTGGCACTTTTTTTTATTTAGCCACGACTAAAACAAAGGAACTCAACCAAGAAAAGATACGGACTGAAATTTGACAGTGCAGTTGTTTTCAGGTAGTAGAATATGGAACGGCGGCTAAACCGGCGCTCCCGGCAAAATATATTTTTGACATTTTTTCGCCTATGATCGATTCATTGATCGAATAATTTGAGACAAACTTATTTTTATCTTCATAAAAGGTGACACTCGTAATATTTCGAACAAGTTTTTACTCAACAAAATAAATTAATTGCGCCTGGCCAACCAAAAGTAGTTAGTTGACCTGCTATTGACAATAAGGGTGAAAACAATGGGAGATGGGGTAGGTTTTGAGTGTCCCAAATTAAAACTAAATGCACATTATCATATTTATTTAAGGGAAAAGTGTTCTTCCAAGGTGGAGACAAGAATAAACAATTAGGAGCTTCAACTCATCTACTCACCGCTTCTACGGTAAGTTTGATCCTTGTTAAATATTATTTTCCAGGAATATACCTGTAAACCGATTGACTGGAATTGTAGCTACTGTTTGAATTTAAACTAGTGGCTGCCCCGCCAGTGACTAGGTGCTTTGTATTCTAAGTTTGCGAAATATAATCTAAATCTGATTTCCCCTTAAAATTTCTCTAAGGTGAAAACATTCGGTTAGCGAAATATTGCGGATAAAACAACAAACATTTGAAGATTATATAAAATGCCCGTGTCTTTTTTAGCAGGGTGTCGGAGCTGTTTAATTTTGATGCGGCTCCGGCTCCTACCTTAAAATTAATATATAAATTTTTGTTCATTATTAAATTTATTAAATAAAATAAAATAAATAATATAAAATATTTTGCTTTTATTTGATTAAAGCTATATAAAAGTAGAAGGATGTGTGTCTATTTGTTAAGTAACAATAGTTTTTCAGTTTATTATAAGGAAATAGACCGTTGCCAAATTATAATATTACTTTAAAAAATCATTTTTAGCTAACCTCGAGCCGGAGCCGTTTTTTACGAAAAATACGGATCCGGCTCCGGCTCCACCAAAAATGTTGCTGCTCCCGGCTCTGGCTCCGAAACACTGTTTTTTAGTTTTACATTTTCTATTAATACTTCCTCGTCCACATTTGCATGGCTCCATGGACCTCTGCAACAATGGTCTCCCAACAAATTTCATTTGTCCGCCATTCTCGCGGATACGCCCCTAGAGGCCTCTCGGAGGAGTTGAATCCGATAACCTAATTTTTATTTCTAGATCAAAAAGAAAAAGTAAAAACACGATTTCGGGGTGAGGGGGGATTCGACTATCCTCCCATTTTTATTTCAGCCTTTAAAAAAATATAATTTTTTGAGGTGGGTTAATTTTTTTCGATTTTTGAGTGGGAGGGTTGTGGTATCCTACCCCAAAATAGTTATAAACCTTCCCAGGCCCTATGAAAAGCAACCCTCTAAAGGTGAACCATATTGGTTCAGTGGTTAGCGAGATCCTTTTTTACAAACAGTCATACAAAGATCCTGTTACTTTATTTAAAGAATTCATGAACTTATCTTGTTCAACTTAAACTTTTTTATAAAAGAAAGCAAAGTGTAGAAGTTCACAAAAAGCATTCTAAAGATACTGCCTGTTTTATTTTAGGCTGGTATTTTAACACTTACAATGACTAATCCAGTTTGGGTGGTGAAAACAAGATTAATACTCCAGTCAAATTCTGCCAACACCTCTGCGGTGAAATATAAAGGTAGGTATATATATGTAATACTAGCGACTACGCCCCTAGAAGACACTAGGGGCACTTTTAGGTTTAGGGGATTAGTCGACCCTCCCCCCCCCCCTATATTCATTTTAAGATTTAAAAAGAAAATTTTTTTACACCTCACAACTCAGAGTGAAATTGCCCCCCTACACCCTTATTGAAACTTTACTCTTGCCCCCCCCCCCCATAAAAAATAAAATAAAAATAAATCTTGGGAAAAACCTCTACTTTATATACTTACCTAACTCAGAAATATTTATATAACACCTACAATACATGGTAATTTGTTATGATTTTGATTATGTATTATTATGAGGACTAAACCATGAACTATTTTTTTATAGGTTTAATAGATGCACTAGTAAAAATTGGAAGAACTGAGGGAATTAGAGGATTGTATAGCGGGTAAGACAAATTTTTCTTTTATAATGATTTATATGCGTTTTGATAAAAAGGCATACAGTTTTCACTTCTTCCAACAATTCAATAAAATGGTGCTTTTTGTATATTCTTTGGTATATATTTATTTTACAGAGTCTAACCATCCTAGGACACCACCTCTCAAGAGATAGCGGGTCAAGTCATAATGTGCTTGAACGTGGAGCTTGATAGCCCTAGTGGCTATACAAAAGTGTCTCAGCCTACTCCATGATTACTTAGGTCCAAACCCTAAGAGACTATGGCTTATCAATCAATCAAACTACAGACGTCCGCCGCTCCTCCGTTTAAATTTCCGACCGTTTGTACGTCCGTCCGATTAAATAAGTTCACGAAAAAATTCAACTTTGGCTAGACGAATGGTTCTTACAGTTTTTTTAATCGTCTAACCAAAAACAATCCTAATCAATATTGGACACTACGGACGGTCACACGTTTGCACGTTAAGCAAGTTCACCAGTGCAGCTTGAAGAATGTTTTTTTTTCGTCCAGCTATAGAATTGTCAAACCGAATCTAATCAATCTAGGACAGTTAATGCAAAAAGCGCAAGTTTTAGTGAAAGGAAATGTTGTTTCCTTTTTAGATTTGTACCTGGATTATTTGGTGTCTCACATGGTGCCATTCAATTTATGGCGTATGAAGATCTCAAGAACAGATATCTCAATTATTATAATCTTCCACTATCTTCTAAGTAAGAGTTTTAAACTGTACATGTGACGACGCAGTGCATTCGTTAGTATTTTGGTAGGTGTTACACCTACTGCGTCATAACCAAAGACATTAAAAAGAGGGACTAATACAGTTTCAGAAAGGGATGGAGGAGGGGTCATTAAGTTACCAGAAGCTTTATTGACAGCTAGATTTAGGTTTAAGCATTTATTAACAATTTTTTTCTTTCCACATAAATAGCGACCTATGAGCAATCATTTTCTATTCTCGTCGATTGGAAGCATTTGAAGACATATTTTTTAGTCTTTAATATTATTGCTAGCGGCTACGACCTTAGCTTTTAAGGGCTCCATATTCGAAAGGGGATGTAGAGTGGAAAAAGTCTTCAACTGCAATGTATTACTTAAATACAAGAAAGCCTATAAAAACCTGTTAGATTTTTCCTTAACTGAGAATTAATAAAATGTTTGTTTAGATTAGGAAATACAGAATATTTATTGTTCGCGGCCTTATCAAAGTTCATTGCGGCCTTTACTACTTATCCATACCAGGTTACAATTTTACTTTTAAAAAAATAAAATGATAACAATTTTTTTGGTTTAAAGTAGCTGGATCTGTGTATTTGTCAGGGTAATGAAACTGTAGATTTGACAGGTACCCAGAGTTTTTTAACAACATAAACTTATGCATTGGCTCAAAACTTTTTTTTATTCAATTGCGAACAATCGATTTGAACTAGTTGTGCCCAAAATTTTCAACCAATGATTTGAATCTAGTTGAACGGTAAATTGGTTTAAAATCATTTGGGATGTACATCGAATTTATTCTCCTTTGTACCGTCCCATAAGAGCCATCCAGATATGAAGGTTTTGTGTGCTTCTTATTTGCAGATAGGCTTTGTGAGTCTTTGGGTTTGGTTAGGTTTCGTGACTTATTATTATATTATCCATTTATTGTTTGTTCGACTTTGACAAGACCTTTGATAGTCAGTTGATGTTTCTTCTTGGTTATCTTATACAAGAAAACATTGCTGATTAGCGAAGGTTGTTTCTGAGAATGGGTATTTTGAAAGCTATTCCAAGAGATATGTATTTGGCAAATAATTGCAAACGATTTGCATTAAACTATCTTTCATGTATTTACAACGTAAGTAATTTATTTTTCAGTATGGCTTCGAAACTGATTAATAACTGCTGGATTATAACCGAAAAATCATATATCGTATTGAACTAAATAACTATTATAAGCTTTTTGATTTTAGGTTATAAGAGCTAGATTGCAAGATCAAGAAAAGAAATACTTAGGTAAACTTAATATTTAGGTACCTAGTTGAAAAGCTGGATCATGTCAAGAAAACGAAGTTTTCCAAAAAAAAAAAGGCTGAAATTACCATCTTAAGATTTGACCTAAAATGGGATTTCTCATCTTGCAGTCCATATACAATGTGTTTTTTTTTTATGAGAACTTTTTTGAAAGCAATTTTACCCCACTTATAGTTATCAGAATTTAATGATTAATGGCTTTTTTTTCTTCGTTTTTTATAACCATTTATAGAACATCAAAAAATATTTCAGTTTTTATTTAAAAAGTGCAGTAAAATCAAAAATTCAAAACCTAGGTGTCAACATCTAAAAATGGTTTTAGCGCATTTTTCTCATGCTTAAATCTTCTACCCTTTGCAAGAATGGCTGCAAAACGCTTCAAAGCAGAGATACAGAGTTAAAAATTGATACAGATACTTTTGGGGACATGTACTAGAACATATCAAAGTTTGAAGTCCATATCTCAACCAGGGAAGAAGTACTGGCCCCCTAAAGTTGACTATTGAAAATCCAATTTTTTTCTTGCAAAGGGTAGAAGATTTGAGCTTAAGAAAAATGCGCTAAAACCATTTTTAGATGTTGACACCTAAGTTTTGAAATTTTGATTTTACTGCACTTTTTAAATAAAAACTGAAATATTTTTTTGATGTTCTATAAATGGTTATAAAAAACGAAGAAAAAAGCCGTTAATCATTAAATTCTGATAACTTTAAGTGGGGTAAAATTGCTTTCAAAAAAGTTCTCATAAAAAAAAAACACACTGTAAATTTACATTTTACATTGCATTTACTAATTTCCTAAGATTTGGTTCTATTTGGGAATAATTCACATTATTAATGTTACTTAATGATATTAAAGTTTAATTTAAATGCTATTTTTAGGATCTTTAGATTGTATATCAAAAACCTTTTCTGGAGAGGGGTTTAAAGGATTTTACAAGGAAGTGTGTCAATGGTTATTTATTTCATCGTATTATGGACAGCTTTCCACGGATATTAAAAAAAATTGTAAGATAAAAACCAGTTTTGTTCAAAGTTCAAAAAAAAATTCCACAAAGTTGTTGAGTCAGCGAATAAGAAAACGTTATTATAAAACTTTACATGTGTAATAAACAGCCTAATGTCTCCTTCCTCCCTGATATCGACCCGTTAATAGGCTACAAATTTTTGTTGTTAAATATTTTTGATTGACACACACTGAAAAACCACAGGGCTTGGTGCCTAACCTGCTGCGAGTGGTTCCTGCAACTATGATCACATTTCTTGTCTACGAGAATGTTTCTCATTATTTGTTGCAACGCAAAGCTGATCAGAAAGTTACTGGGGTCATGGACCTTACTAAGAAAACGGACAGCTGAAATTATAAGAAATTTGCATTATCACCTTCCTAACCCCTTCTCAATCAAATAATATTTATTCACAAATAACCCAAGCTAATATCGCTTGATTCACTTCTACAAGAGATGCGATTGATAATGAGTATTTTTTACTTGAAATATATTTCGGAATGATGAAGTAGACTTTTTTCCTTTTAAATTGGGTTGAGAAAGATTTATAACTGAATAGTTTTTTCCAAAAATGAATGTACTTATTTAATATTAATTCTTTTAACTTTTGGGGGTACCATATGTTTTTCCTTTTAACTACACTTCGTGCAACTTTTTTTCATTTGTTTACAAGAAACACTGTGTACTTAAAATTTTGGTCCTAGGACAAATGCAGGAGTGAAAAACATCGATGTGGACACTTAATCTAACCTGACCTATTATAAACCATCTCATATGTTTTTTAAATGCCTAACCCCTGCAGGGGTCATATTTGTAAAATCATATCTTAACCTAACCTAACATGTTTAGAATTACTTAATTAACTTAATATTTTAGATACCTGCGTTTGTCCTGGAACCAAAATTTCTATACAATCCATACTAGTTTAGTCAATTTTATTTTTGTAATTATTGTTACGTTGATGAGCTTTTTAGAGGATTTATATTTTAATTTATGTGATTTTTGTCACTGTTTATTTTATTTTCTTACTTTCACTAGCATAATTTAAATTATTGTAATCTAGTCTAAAAGACATATCATATTATTTTTTTAAAATAATACTTTAGTTATTTTTTTTTAATAATTGGTGCTCAAATATGATCTGTTATTTACTTTTTTTTTACATAAAACTTATTTTCTTACTGTAATTTATAAATGCCTATCATTACTACTCATGATTTAAAATTTGATATAAAAAAATTGGACCAAATCAAAATACAAAGGAAAATTTTTTTTCGGTAGCAACCAGGGAAGGAGGGTACAGTGGGCTTAAAATAGATTTTACAGGGTCTGAAAGTTTTAGAACTCGAACTAATATTAGTTGGCTTAAAAATGTTGGGTGTCCAAACAACCATTTATGTTACCGCCAAGAGCCTCAATAACTTCTTTATAGCTTCCTTCTTATTTTGACCCATGAAAGTTATTTATTGTATAAAATTAATATAAAAGACATTATATTCAGTTAATCCTAAAGGGGTAGTTTCACGAAATGCATTTGAACTTAATTTAGTGAACCGCATATTTTTTTCCTAGTTAATGACTAAAACTACATTTATATAGCATATATTTGAAATAAATTCAATTTTCTACCACGTAGTTTTTAAAATATCAAGACTTGAAAATTGTCTTTTTGTGATATATGCAATTTAAAAAGACGATTTTCAAGTCTTAATATTTTAAAAACTACGTGGTAGAAAATGGAAATTTTTTCAAATATATGCCATATAAATGTAGTTTAACCATTTAACCAGGATAAAATATTCGGTACACTAAGTTAAGTTCAAATGCATTTCGTGAAACTACCCCTTTAACAAAAGAAATTTTCAGAAATTATCAAAAATGAATGTAAAAAAGGAGAAAGAAACTGAAGAAATTAAGTCTGAACCAGGCAAAAAATATTTGTATTCTTTTAAATTAGATCTTCATCAATATACTTTTATTTATTCCTACTTATTTATAAACATAATATATCTAGATGGTCTATCTGACCCAAAAACAAACCTATGTTTATTTTGTGTTTATTCTAGAAAACTAACTTTATCCGAAGGAATTCAACTAATCACAGCTTATTTATAGGTTTTGTCATTTTCTTCAAACTTAACTGAGAAATAATTTTTTATATGATTTAACTTACTCAAGAAAAGCTTTATCTCAAGAAATTACTCATTATACGAATGAATTAAAAAAAAATATGCCCTTTCCTGCCAAAATCTGTAAACAATTTCAACCAATGCCATGGCCAGGTTGTTCTTTTACTTTGATCCCATTGGCTGATTTAAGAGAATATGTTTCTAGATTATTTCCATTACCTTACTTAACCTAAGTCTTTAAGGACAATTTTGTCACAAAGAAGAGCAACAACAACGAGCTTAATTTAGATAACAGAAGAACTGTTAACTTTTGTATGAAACAAATTAATCTTTTTTTGGGAATCAGGTATAAGGCTTAGAGAATGCCTTTTTTCAGGTACCCAGGTTAGGTCTGGGTTTTGATTAAGAAACTTGGGTTTTAAACAACTCTGTTGTAAATTAATATTTTTTGTGCTGGCAGATGGTTACAGGAGCAATCAAGTGAAAAGAGAATGGGAGGATTCTTACAATTCCAGCAGCAGCAGCGCTGGACCCAGAACCAAACTCGAACCAGAAGACACCTATATAACACCTTTGTTTAATAATGCCACCAAGATTGAAGGTGGGTTTCATTTTAACAATATTAAAAAAAGTAAAGATTCTTTTTAATTCAAGGATTATCTAATAAAAAGGTTTTCCAAAAGGAAGAATTTAAGGGTCAGCGGTTAGCGTGATCTTAACAATCAACTTTAAAAAAAACCTTGCAACTCTATATAATTGGATATAGTTAAAATTCATTGTTGATTGACCCAATTGATTGTCTTTCATTTATAAATATTTTATTGATTGTTATAACCTGTAATTTAACTTTTGTCTAAGGCTTTGAAGAAGATACAGAAGAATTGACAGTGCTAGCAAGTATGGGACTACCAACAGGATTTACCAATGGTCCAATGCCTGGCAGCAAATCCAGTAAACCTGGCAAGAAGAAGTTCTGGTGCCAACTGTGCGAGTGTGAGTTGACATCTGTCGTTGCCAAAGATAGTCACATCAAAGGAACTTCAACATTTTAGGGTTATCCAGGGAGAGAAGAGACATTTAGATTTGATTTTAAATTGGTTGGTGCAAACTAGCAGTATCCAATCTTTTCAACCAGTAAAAATCTACAGGAGTAGGTATTTGTTCTATATTATTTGATAGCGGCTATGGGGGGAGATTTTATTTTTTTCGAGGGGTGATTTCTCTTTGAGGGGGGGAGGGGGATTACCCTCCCCCAAAATAGACATAAACCTTCCCAGGACCTATGAGAAGCTACCCTGTAAAGGAGAACCATTTCTGCGGTTAGATCGTCCTATCAAACAGACAGATATCCTGTGACTTTAATATAAGGATAATATTTTTCCCTAATAATGTTGAAGTATTGTTGTAATAGGAACAAAGCATCAGAAGCTCTTTAGTATCAAGAAGCAGAAAATGGTGGACCAGGGAGATGGGTACAGTGGCCGGGAACCAGAGGGGAGCAAGGGGTGTAAGAAGAAAATACCTGTCCGTCTGGCTGTTAAGATTGCAGAATCCCAAGAGCCCGTAGTGGGCTTGAATTTCATAGTGGAATATATTGCTGTATCTAATACAGAGATGGAGCCAATGTATGAGTGCAACCTATGTCCAGGATACAAGGAAAGAAAATATTATTTCAGAAAAATAACTAAAGTCTATTTTCTGTTGTGGAACATACCTACCTAATTTTTATGCATATTATGCTTTTTGGGAAAAAAGGCATATTTAGTTTTATTTCAAAAGGCATCAGTTTTAATGTAAACTATTCTTGTTTTAGTTTGTGTTTGGTAGGTACCTGAAAGTTTCTGAGAACCTTGTGGTTTCAGAACGTGTTAAATTGGGATTCCCTTATACTTAATAGATTTTATTATACATCTTCATCACTGAAATCAATCATTTTAGGATGTAAAATAATAATCATTTTCTTCATGAAATGAGAAGGAAAAAATAGTTAACTTTTTAAGTTCAAATAATTTATTTACTATTACTAGTTTTATGTAAAAAAAAACCCGAGTTTTATGATATCATATACATGTGTAAGTTACATTGGCTAGATAGTTATTTTTGAAATACCAGAAAAATTCAGTCAAAATATATTTTCTTCAAAAATTAGGGCATCGCCAACGGCATGTTCTCCCATCTAACTGGAATCAAACACAGGCAGAACTTTGTTGAGCATGAAAACCCTGATGATCCTAACTTCCTTTGTTTGTCCCAGAAAAAGTGCTATGAATATGCCCGAGCACATATGGAGAATGATGACATTGATGGCAGAATTACCACCAAAGAGAGTGATTCTGAATATCCATGGCCTAAAGGATTCGAACCCTGGGCACTCGAGAATGAGGGTACGGATGTAGCACCCCCGTGTGCCAAGGAGAATGTGGGAAAATTTATCAGCACAATTGCCAAGAGAAAAGAAATTCTACCCCACCCCACCGAATTAAAGGCCCCCCAGAATGCTCAAGAGTATGAAAAATTGCTCGTGTTCTACACTGAACTAATGGACAAAGTCACTGATTACGTTGATGGTGATAAGAGTAAGAAGTTGAAGGATGCTCATCTTAAAGAAGTTGCCATGATTCGAAAGAAAAAAGGTCTGCCAAATCTTATGAACATGACTGAAGCATTGAGTGATCTTCTTAAGAAGGAATAATTCTTCAATATCATGAATCACTGCCACAAGTCCCCAACAAAACATCCAAAACGTCCATATGTACATATGTACCTAATCTTAAACAGCATTTCATAGTATACCTTTTATGTCTTTTTTTTATTATATGTTGAGAATAATGCAATCTTCTTTGGCTTAAAGCATGAACTTCTTTCTAATTCAAATACCTGATATACTAGGTTTTCAAAGATACATGTTTCATATATATATAAATATATTATATTTATATTAAGACGTTTGTTGCAAAAAATTTTTACACTTTTCCAAGATATCCCTCTCGTTTAAAATAACTAAAATAATGCATGTTTCTTAGAGCAAAAATTGAAGTTCAGCCATTTTAAAAATTTTAAAGTGTAGGTAAATATTTGCATTTGATAATAATTTGTATGAAAATTCTAATGTGATATTAATGTATGTATATGATATATTTTCAGAAACATTGGATAGAATTATTTTTTTTCTGAAAATCATGAACACAAGCTTTAAGAAAATTGGACCAGTTGCTGTTATTTTTAGTTTAGCCGCTGGATTTCATTTTTTCCCAGGTATCTAATTATCTAACTGTTACTTAGTTACTCTCATATGTTTGAAATCAAAATCAGGACAATTATGATCATAAGTAACGCAGAAACAACAAGCTTATATAGCTTTAAACAACCTACGAATTTAGTTTTAAAATTAAGGAGCAATTAGACATACATTTGGATTTTGATATCCTACTTACGTGCTCACAGACTTTGATTTTGAAAGAAAAGTTGAATGGCAGCAAAAAAGTTTTAACTTTGCGTTGGACCGAAATATTATTTAAGTTTATTTTTTTTAGTGTTGTTTAAGAAGCCAGAACAAGAAAAGGCGGCAACTCTTTCTGAGCTTATTAACAAATCAAAGTCAGAATAATATTTTTCCATTATCAAGTAAAAATGCTACAAAAACAGATGATGAGAAGTTTTAGAATTAGCTGGCGAAGCTTTGATGTAAAAACAAATAAACCATTGATTGATATACTTGAACCTAGCAAAAATATTTATAATTCATGGTTGAGTCAAACTTTTTGTACCATCGGGCAAAATCAAACTTTGGAGAAATCTGTTTCAGTCAATACTACACAATTTAAAGATGAACAAAAAACAGGTTTGGTTTTTTTCTCCATTTTAGTGGCCAGGAAGGAAGGGGACATTAGGCTCTTCATAACACAAGTCCCTAAAGTTTTGTGATAACGTTTTCCTATTCTTTGGCTCAATAACTTAGACTTTTAGTGAAGACTGATTCGTTGGTGTATTAAGTGTCCAAAAGTTTCAACCACAAAATGTAGCGTAAATTGGAACAAAAACACACCTTGTTTTATGTGAAGATATAGCTTGACCCAACACTGTGTGCTTGCCTCTGGAGGATCAGTACTTCCTTCCGCTGGCAGCACTACTGTAGGTCTTAGGTCTTTCAGATTAGAATAAAGTGATACCAAACGCTCAAACATCCGTTATCATGATCTGAAGTGAGAGAGACCCTGTTACCAACTGTACATAGCCAATGAGAGAATATACATCTTATGGACAATAGATGGATACAATCACAATAGGACATAGTACAAGTAACAGAGGCTCTCTCACTAATAAAATGTTTATATTAATATTCAAAATTGATTAAGAATAATAAAAATTTTTTTTCACTTGCTTATGCTAAAATGTGAAATGTGTAAAATTCTCAATAAAAATAGATATACTGTATTTTTATAAAAACATAAAATAAAGAGTTTTAAAAGCCATTGTTAAGAAAGTTAAAAAGCCATTTGAATTAAGATTATAAATAATAAAAAGTCTTGGATGTCCCAATATTAGTTCTGTAGATATGTTTCTTTAAATGCTAGGACATGAGCAATGGTGGGTAAGATTCGGTGCTTTGTTGTATGTAGTTTATGACTTTATTTTCTTTGGATTTGTTCTGGCAAATGTTGATTTTCCATTGTTGACGGATAACCTAAACAATGGATTATTACGTAGTATACAGAAGGGATGAACAATAATTTATCGGCCATTGTCTTATCCCTTTAGATCCCTGTCACTCTAAAGTTAATATGAATTTAGTATTGAAATTAATTAAAATTCATGAAAAATGCATAATTCTTTTGTAGATGAAATTCTCGAGAAGATATTCGTGGAAGGAAGTAGAGAACTATCGAAGGGTAGAAAGAAAGGAGACAGTGACTTTATTGACTGGAACAATTCTATGCAGCTTATCAAAAGGCAGGGATACAGTAATCGATATATTATTACTTTTATGCTAAACCAGATTTTCATGTTCTCTAATAAAGTGAAGCTCATAGCTTGCTAAAATAAATATACTTATCCCTGCTAAATAAAAGGTCTGAAGAAGTGTTACCTGACATAAAACCGACACCAGAAGAACTTGAAAATATTCGGGCCACGAAACCGGTGGCTAGTTTAGCCAGTTTAGTCAATGAATCCCCAACTTTGCAGGTAGAAAACCTTATTTTTCCTCCACAAAATAGGTAAATAATCATGCATAAAGTAGTGTGGTTTTTTATTGTCCGTTTAAGTTCTCGCTTGATTTAAATTTTTGTCTTGGGTTAAGTAGTTTAGGCTATTCTCATTAGCTGGCTCAAAGCTTTAGGTACTAGTGTCTAAACTTTTCAACTAATTTGTTTAATTTTTATTATCAGATGTAATTGTATATATAATTATTGTTTATTGTCTTATCCCAAAAGATCCATAATCTGTTTAGAAACTAATTGACCTTGGCGTGGGCCTGTGGAGCTGGGAGAAGCAGGGTCAACTCGGTCTGGCGGTCAAACTTGACTTCCAACAGGATGTGGTCCCATTGATACAATTCTTAACAGATCTGGGCGTCCCTTCTGATCATTTAGGTTTGGTTTTTTTGAAGTTGCACAGTTTCTATACAGCTTGGGTAATGTATGTCCGTTTGTCATATGCACTTCACTGGAGCGCACTAACAAACATTTAAGGTTAAAATCGAGTAAGCCCCGATCAGATATTCGAGTCTAATATTTTATGTTGATTTATCCATAAGATTGAAGGACTTGCAAGCTTATGATGATTGATATTCCCATTTTATTAGGTATTATTTATCGCATGGTATGGGGGCGATAAAACAGTGATTAATGCTATGTTTCTTTTACTTTTATTTTTTTTCGTGGATGATATGATACGATAAATATTTTTTTAAGTATTGTGCAGGATTGGCCTTAATCCGGATAAGGAGCCATTCTGGAAAAAAAACAATAAAACACTATATTCCGTAAACATACAATAAGCTAATTAATAGGTTTTGATTGCAGGACTAACATTGACAAGATCTGCAGAACTACTGGAACAAAGTATACAAGATTTAACTACACGAGTCGACTATTTGAAATCTAAGAAGCTGACTTCAGAAGATATATTAAATATTGTTGCCAAGACGCCCAAGTGGTTAACTTTCTCAGTTAAAGGAATAGATGGACGGTTGGGCTTTCTACAGAAAACTTTTCAGTTGTCAGGTTTGTAACTATTATAAAAAAGAAACAGGAAGTCAGTCTGTCTCTCTGTCTGTGTGTTCTGGCTGAAGCTAAAGATCTCTCTAACTACTGGACTCATTGATATGGTCCTACTTTACAGTAAGGCTTCTAATTCTTTTAAGGTGAGGAAATTTTTAAAACTATTTTGAGAAAGGGTAACCTTGGTATTGATAATTTTATGAAAGGTCTGAATAAGTAAATTATGGAAGAATGTTAAAAAAATCTACATGTTAGAGATAAAATTATTTAATTTTAACAATGAATATTAATTTAGGAGATGAAGTAAGAATGTTAGCAGTGGACAGTCCTGACCTTGTGGTGAACAAAAATTTAGTTGAACGTGTTCAGAATATTAATTTTTCCCTCACAGAGGAAATGGGATTCAGGAAAGCTTTCAATAATATCATCTATTTCAGGGAGGAGAGGGGACTATATATTATATTGGTACTCAAAGTTTTAAAGACACCTTCTTGATTCGTTGGATTACAAACTTTTCAATCCTTAATTTTAATCTGCAGAAGGTGTTTTTTTACAATTCACAGTCCCTTGTCTTATCATTTTAATTCCTGGAAATTTAGGGATGCGGAGCTGTTTGTTTTTTGGTGCGGCTCCGGCGTAATCTACAGAAGGGGTAGTTTTGTGCATCATTACTTGGGATGTACATAAATTTATCGGCCATTGTCTTATCCCTTTAGATCCTTGATGATTTCTAGTTGAGCTTATCATTTCTAAGAGCAATGATTTTTTTTTGATCTTGTTACTGTTGCGCCCAGGGAGGGATGGTGCATTTGGCTGTTTATTACACTAGTCCCCAATGTTTTATTATAAAGTTTTTTAATTCGTTGGCTTGATAACTTTGGGGACTTTTATAGTGAATTTTTATTTGTTGCTTCATTAAGTTGAATGTTCAAACGTTTCAACCATTAATTTTAATCTACAGAAGGGATAATTTGCTTATCATCATTGGAGATTTACATCAGTTTATCGGCCTTATCCCTTTAGATCCCTAAAAGATTTGTTGATATATTTATTCTAAGCTTGTGATGTTGCAGTGCTAGTGAAATAAAATCCATGTTGTTGTGTGATGCAAGAATATTTCTAGTTGGCAGAGAGAGGCTTACAATCACATTTGATATATTACATAACGAGGTAGGCATTTGACCGACTCAGAATTACCACTTTTTTAAAAATTCAATGGGCGCGCTATTCTAACCCATTCCTTATATGATATAATGACTTGACTATTGATGCTAATAAAAATGTTCTGACATATTGCTGAAAAAAGCTACCAGAACACTTTTTTTTGTATATTGAGTCGGCTTGGTAGGCATTGGTTGTTCAGTAGCCAAACTTTATATTTGAAATGTTCGTTTGTCTGTCTGCATGCTACTTTAAAGAAGAAACGCCATTTTCTTGGCTTCTATTTAAGATAAATAAAGAATTGTATTTTTTCTAGGCTGGAATACCACACAAGTTGCTATCAAAATTTCCAGAAGCTTTATACAGACATGGTTTCAGAATAAGGTGATTTTATTTTAGGGTTGGCAATCCGGATCTGGAATCCGTTTTTTAATAGCGGATTCCGGATTCTTATTTGGTAGGCTAAAATTAGCGTCTTGAGTTTTTTCTTTCAACTCCTCCTCTTTGAAGGCAAAGATTTTCATCATTATATATAATATCTTTTAAAATCTGTGAATTATAGAGAACACCAAGAACATTGATTTTAAGGACATATGTAGCACTTAATTTAAAAAAAAATTAAAGATCCTTTTAAAATATTGCTAGAATCCGGAATCCGCAAAAAATAAGAATCCGGAATCCGCAAGGAATCCGCCACTTTTTTGACGGATTCTTTAAGAATCCGGAATCCGAATCCGGCCCAAAAATTCGACGGATTGCCATCACTATTTTATTTAAATATTGTTGACTTCTTATTTTGTAGCACGCCTGAATTTTTCTTTTACAAAGCTAACTTTATTCAAAGAATCTTTTCTCAAACTGATTAGAAAATGTAAACATCCAAAGTATTATTGTTGAATTATCTATGTTATGAAATAAAACAAACAAACTCTATTAATTACAGAATTAATTTCATAGATTAACTAATATTGATAAGTAATCTTCCTAACACGTGGTTACAAGTCTTTAGGTTGGAGCGCAAATGCCGCGTCGAGCAAGCAAAGACACGGCAGCTCTGGTATAAAGTCAATCAATCAACCAAAAACCTATTTAGGCATCGTCACCAGTTCTTGTTAAAGTTGAAGAGAGCCCAATATGACCCTAGCCTGCCCAACTATGTGAGCCCTGCCATGCTTGCAGATCATACCCCGGAAGAATTCTGCGAGCAAGTGGCTAAATGTGATACAGAGTTGTATTTTAAGTTTTTGAGGACCTTATGATAAATTACATATATTAAGTTTTTATACCTATGGAAATATGATTTTTAAGATTTTTAATGGTTTACTTGTGTTTAAAGGAATAGGCAAAAATACATAAACTACTGTTTTTACGTTCATCTAAAGGGAATAGGCTCAAAAAATAAATGGAAATCTTCAATTACTTTTAGTTAAATGAAACAGACACCTTTATTGGTGGGTACAAGCAAGTAGTGGCTTTTTTACTCTTGTAAACGTTGTTTTACAAAAAAAAGATCCTATTCAAAGGGGGGGGGCGAAAGTGACACTTTTTGAAACCAAAACTAAAAGTCAAAGGAACTCAACTAAAAAAAGAGTTACAGGTCTCACATTTTGCATGGCAGTTGCTTTATAGGGGTACAATATGGAACTGTGAAGAAACGGCGGCGCAACCGCCGAAAACCGCCGAGAAAAGGCAACAAAAATTACGGCGGGAAACGGCGGTTTTCGGCGGTTGCGCCGCCGTTTCTTCACAGTTCCATATTGTACCCCTATAAAGCAACTGCCATGCAAAATCTCAGACCTGTAACCCTTTTTTTAGTTGAGTTCCTTTGTTGACTCTTAGTTTTGGTTTCAAAAAGTGTCACTTTCGCCCCCCCCCTTTTTTAACATTGATGATTATTTCTGATGAAATTATTTATTTCAGATGTTTGCCAGAATTGCCCAAAATGCTTCAAGGTAAAAATAATTTTTAATGTTTATAAAATCATTAAAGTCACAGACCGATTGATGAGAAAATTAAATGTGGATTGGCCTTTATAACCCATGGATTTAAAAGTCTTTAACAACCTGTCATAAAGAGGGAGGTCATTTTCTAGTAAATCCCGTAAAGGTGTGTGTTATAAGGCCTAAAACTAGTAGTAGAACGATAAGGTGCTCTATATATTTGTATTTCCTATTGAATTGAACAATAGGGAAGAAATTTTTTTTTTTTTTTTTGATAACCGTACCTGGAATATCTAAGAAATTTCTATCAAACGCTTTGTTTGGCTCAAACTGACACAAATAAAAAAAAATATAATTATAATAAATCAACCTGTAAAGAATAACTTCTTCCTTTGTTTAATGGTATAGATTGTTCTTAACCTTACCTTGTACCTATAGAAAACATTATTATCATAATTATATATTTTTTTAATTTTTGTCAGTTTGAGCCAAACAAAGCGTTTGATAGAAATTTCGTATTTTTTGAAGATATTCCAGGTACGGTTATCAAAAAAAAAAAAAAAATTCCCTATAGTTCTATTCAATAGGGAATACAAATATATAGAGCACCTTATCGTTCTGCTACTATTTTTAGGCCTTATAACACACACCTTTACGGGATTTACTAGAAAATGACCTCTCTCTTTCTCGAAATAAGAGAGAGAGAGGGGGGGGGGGAGTTTTGACACATTTGCGTAAACAGTAAGTATAGGCTCTATCTTTGGACTGAGAAAAGGTTATAAAGGAAAAAATCAAGAGACCAGCTGGAGGCCAGCAGCTCCTGAACCTGGAGGCCTATCCATATAATCTTAAAACTTGGGATAATTTATCATATAAGAATGTTCTTATCCCTGATGACCTATCCTCTCAGTCCAAAGATAAAGCCCCCCCCTCTTTTTATTCCTCAAAATTTCGTCTTGGGAATTGATTAATGACATAATTATTCTTTTTTAATAGGTTGACCCCTAGTCTGACCCGCAGCTTTTCTGCTGGAAACTCACCTGTTTGGAAACTGGGAAAATTAAATCATGTTGCTATTGCTGTAAGTATTTAACAGAAATATTTCATTGCTATTAAAAGCTTAAAAACCGCATCTTTTCAACAACAACAATATTTCTGTCATCTCTCCTTGAAGAACACTTGAAAACAAAACAAAGTCTTAATGAACGTTGGGACTTGAACCCAAAGATTTATAAACACTTTATCTTATCCATTGGTTCATAACTTTAGTACTTATATAGAAATTTTTGTTAGATCCACATTTTTCATCCAAAAGTTGAAGGCGTAGTATCATTGGAATTGTTAATCAATTTATTATCAATTGTCTTATCCCTGCCTTTGTCAGGTTCCAGACTTGGAGGCTGCCACAGCTATGTACAGAGATATTCTTGGTGCCACAGTAAGCGCTCCTCAGGTAAATAATGATAGTAGTAAGATAAAAATAGACCACTTCCACCCTAACCGCATTCAAAACAAAATATTGTCGAAGAAATCAACTAATCACACTAACAGATCTTTTCAACCATATTGGGATATTATGATATAGATTCATAGAATCATCTTTAAAATTTTTCGATATTTCACAGGCTTTACCTGAACATGGAGTAACCACTGTTTTTGTGAACCTAGATAACACCAAACTAGAACTTCTGCATCCCTTAGGTAAAATTAAACGATTAATAAACGATTACCATGAGTAGTGAAGCTGCAGCTATCTGCGAGAAAACAATAAACTGCAATGCAGTAGAAATAGAGAAAATGTAGTTGTATTTTTTTTAATTGAGATATTTTAATGTTAAGCACGTAAGCCTTTTATTTGGCGAACTCGGTTAGTTTGCAGTATTTGCTCTTTATCCACTACACCAAATTAAATAGTATTAACTATGTCCTGTATGTATCTATATTTAGAATTATAAGGCAAATTTTAAAATGCATTTTCAAGTAACTGATGGAAATGTATTCCTCTTCTGAGCTCTGTGTTTTTTTGATAGTTTTCTTCTATAACAAATTTAATTCGTAACATGTATTTATTTTTTGTAGGTGACAGGTCTCCCATTGCTGGTTTTCTTATTAAAAACAAATCAGGTAATAATTTTGGTTGTTTTTACAAATTGAATGAAGTTATTAATGCATTTGTTAAGTGTTCAAGCCAGACAAAACAAATTTTCAAGTTGATTGGACTATTTCTTTGAAATATGTTTTACACCTTTTTGGTGTTATTAATATCAAAATATAACTTAGAACATGTGATTTATGAAATAAGCAGGGGTGTATATTCTGCACAAGATTTATTTTTTTTCCCTGCTACAAAATTTTTTATTTTTTTCCCCCCCTGTTTTTTCTCACCAAGTAGGGGGAAAATGGAAAAATATTTAAAGAACTCTATATTTTATTTATTTTATCCCTCCTACCACACATTTTTTTAGTTTTTTTTTACCAAGGAGGGGGGGGGGGGGGGTGGGGGAAATGGAAAAAATGTTTTCAGTTTTCTTAATTTTTACATTTTTTCCCTCAACCACTTATTTTTTATCCCCCCCCCCCCCCCCATGAGCAGGGGATCCCATGTAGAATATACACCCCTGGAAATAAGTAAATTTCATCTAATAGCCACAAGAAGTTTTAAAATGGTTGTTTGTTTTTAGGAGGAATCCACCATATATGTATTGAAGTTAATGACATAGAGGCAGCCGTCAAAGAATTAAAGGTTTTTATATTTTTAACTTAACTAAAATGTTGCAATGTCCTTAGTAAGAAGTATCTAACTTTTAGCCAGAATTATTTCCAAATCATACATCTTATATTTATAAAATTAGAATATATAGGGTAGCCATTTATTTCATAATCACATTGAATAGATAGTAGGTTTACCAGTATGGCTTCGAAATTGGTGGATTAGAACCAGTTCTAAGCAGGGTTGTCATTTTGGGCGGGCGCTTTTGGGCGGGCAGTTTTGGGCGGGCGGTTTTGGGCCGCCCAATATAAGGTCCTTTTGAGCAGTTTTGGGCACCCCCATTTTAGGGGGAGAGAAAAAGGGAAGGGGGTTAAAAAAGAGGGGGGCGTGCTTATTTTTTGGGTGATATCCTTATCTATAATACAAAGTAGAACGATGTCTGTCTGTTTGTTTGTCTGTGTGTCTGTTTGTAGCGATGGATCTCGCTAACCACTGAACCGATTTGGTTCTCCTTTACAGGGTAGCTTCTCATAGGTCCCGGGAAGGTTTATAACTATTTTCATGGGGGTTGGGACACCTCCAACCCTCCAAAAAAAATTAAAAATACCCCGCCCCCCCCCAAAAAAAAATTTCTTTTTAAAACTAAAATTAAAACAGTAAGGACGAATACCCCCCCCATGAAAAAAAAATTCCCCCCCCCCCATTATTTTGGGGGAGGGTACCACCACCCTCCTAAGAGAAATCGCACCTAGAAAAAAATTACACCTTCCCAAAACCTTTTTTAAAATTTTTTAAACTAACAATAAAAATGGGGGGAAGAAACCCACCCGCCCCCCCCAAAAAAATTATTCCTGCCCCCCAATTTTTTTTACTTCTTTTCAAATCTAATATAATAATTGGATTATCAAAGGGGGGGGGGCGAAAGTGACACTTTTTGAAACCAAAACTAAGAGTCAACAAAGGAACTCAACTAAAAAAAGGGTTACAGGTCTGAGATTTTGCATGGCAGTTGCTTTATAGGGGTACAATATGGAACTGTGAAGAAACGGCGGCGCAACCGCCGAAAACCGCCGTTTCCCGCCGTAATTTTTGTTGCCTTTTCTCGGCGGTTTTCGGCGGTTGCGCCGCCGTTTCTTCACATTTCCATATTGTACCCCTATAAAGCAACTGCCATGCAAAATGTCAGACCTGTAACTCTTTTTTTAGTTGAGTTCCTTTGACTTTTAGTTTTGGTTTCAAAAAGTGTCACTTTCGCCCCCCCCCCCCTTTGAATCTCCCCTCCTCAAGTGCCCCTAGAGGCCTCTAGGGCCGTAGCCTCTAGTTAACTTTATAAATTAGTAAGCTTTTTTGTATCTAGAGAAGGATTTCGCTAACTGCTGAACCGATATGGTTCTCATTTCCAGTGGAGCTTTTATAGGTCCTGAGATAGTTTTAGGCTATTTTATTTCTAATAATAAGTCTAGGTATGGTTTTAGGCTATTTTATATCCTTTTTATATGCTTTTTACGACATTTGCCCAAAAAGGGTGCCCAAAACCACTTTTGGGCGCCCAAAACCCTTTTGGGCAATTGGGCCGCCCAATATCAAAAAAAGTGCCCAATTCGACAACCCTGGTTCTAAGCCATACTAAAAAAACTTGCATTACTTTCGATTTTCAACTAGTATTAAAAATCCTAATATTAAAACCAGTTTTGTTAGCCCAGACCTTCGGCACATCAGAGCTAAAAAAAACTAGATTCAATCTTATACTTTTTCTTTTTAATATCCGCGGAAAGTTGTCTATAATACGATGCGATAAATAACATATATTGTATTTTTAGGCTAAAAACATTCGATGCTTAACTGAAAATACTAGAATTGGTAAGTTTTTAATTTTCAATGACAGGTTGTTATATTTATGCAATGCATATTTGTTTGACTAATTTGTTTGGTTGATTAGGCATAATATATATATCTTACTTAGGTAATAATGACAATTTTCAAAGATTTGATCTTTTAGAAGAGGTGTTCATACATTCTGCACAAGATCAATGTTTTTTCCCCAGCTAAAAAATATTTCACCCCCCCCTCCCACCCCCCCCCCCCCCCCATCTAATGCATTCAGTTCATTCAAATTTTCTTCTTTATTTAATCATATATTGCACACATATGGCTCAATTTATTCTATCCCCTACATATTTTTCATTCCCCCCCCCGCCCCCCCCCCCCCCACCTTAGCATGGAATCCCATTTAGAATATATAACCCTGTCTTTAGGTTAGAAAGGTTTTTCATGAAGGTACAGATAACCTGTTTTTATATTCCCAAATCAACGGTAAAAACTATTAATGAAATTATAATTGAAGGTGCCCATGGGAAGCCAGTCATGTTCCTCCATCCTAAAGACTGCAACGGTGTCCTTGTTGAGCTTGAACAAGAATAAAACAATCAGAAGTATCTGCAACTTAATATGTTTAATAGTAATATGAATATCAATTTAGACTAAAAACTACAAGATTTGCCTCCAAAATGTAGTTTAAAAAGAAAGGATTTTTATTGAGTTTAAAGATTGCATCTACTGTTTTTTAATGGATTTTTTTGGTATTAGGGACAATCAGAAAAATCATAGAAAGCTTAGATATCATTCATAAATAAAGGTATTATAGGTATGGCAAAATTGTATTGAAAATATAGAAAATTAATATTTTAAGTATCATCAAGTATAAAAAAAGATATTTTTATGCCTCCTAATAGGTATATCTTTAATATTTTCTTTAATACATCGGTTGCGAGACTTATTCAAGATATCAACATATGTGCTAAAAAATCAACATTAATCATCACTTTTTTTTCATAACTTTAGAGCATTTGATATTTTTGTAGTTATTTTAGACATTAAAATTAGGCCAGGATAGGACAATTGTCAATCAAATAATCTATTTGTGAAGTTTCGATGTCGATATTTTGGTGAAGGTTTAGTTTATTGTCTATTGTCCTTTCCCTTGCTGAATTATTTAGAATGAATTTTAAAAGTAATAAAATACCCATGGTGCTATTAGTTTGTAATTATAAATAGATGTGATATTATTTGATTGCTTGTACAATTAAAATCTTTATAGTTAAACAATATACGAATTTAGATAAAAATATATATTTTATTATGCAATGTTTGTTTCATAAATTTAAGATAAAATAAATCTAATATGTTTCAGATAATTCAGTTTTGAATCGTGATTGGTTGGCTCAAACTAGTGGATTCTAAACTTATCAACAAATAATTTTAATCTACAGAAGGGTTTATTATAGGATGTGTATTTTATCGTCCTTTATCACTTCCAAATATAAACCCTTTTTAAAAGCGAAGCTTTTCTATAATTAGGGTCGGTCCGTCCGTCCGTCACTCCGTACGTCCGTCCGTCCGTAACGTATAGCTTTTTTCGTTAATTTAGGCATATTAGAATTGTTCTATCGATTTCAAATTTTGCCTGGTGATTCCTTTAGCAGTAAGGTACGATTTAGAAAGCGTAGCAACTCTATAATCATTACCAAAATGTCCGTACGTCCATTTTAAATATGTTAATTTTTTTACTTTTTAACATCAAATTTTTATGTGATCTAATCATCGGATTGATCTGATTTTTGGTATATTGATTCCTGGAACAACAAAGTATAATGTAATAAACGAAGCAACTCTATAATCAAGTCCTAAAAATGTAAGTATGTCCATAAACAATATCCTGTATCAAGCAGTTTTTTAACAAATTTACTTACAATTTTGCTTTGACTCTTATACATTGATTTATATTAGGATTATTTAGTTCTGAAACTATACAAGTGTTAATGTCCGTTTGTCCTACCGTTTCAGTGCTTCGCTTTTATGGATGTTGTCATCCTTGTTTTTAAAGGCCTTATCACCGAGAGGAAACGTTTCTCCTTATTCTTACACTGCATTATTGGGTAAAACAATGAAAAAGCCAATAAATAAGAAAAAGTAATTAAAATACTTTGAGGACTAGTGTATTAACAGAGCTATATCTTTAAATGTGTAGCCGTTGCCGTAACCGTCGCCACTACCAGTGCTGCCAATAAAACATGGATTTTTAGAGTTTTTACGCATTATTATTATTTTTTTTCTTCATATTTTTTACTGAAAATTCTAAAAGTTGCTGTGATTTAAAGATCGTATATAGCCGTGGCCAATTTGATTCAAAGATCGCTAGGTTAGTGGGTGTACCTCTGGCCACGGCAACGGCAACACATTTAAAGATCCAGCTCAACACAATGTCTCCTCCCTCCCTGCCACAGAACACTGAAATGGATTAATAGTATTTCATTTAATAAAAATAATAATAGTGACCATTAAGCAGTCATGAAATGAATAATTTTAATAAAGGGAAGCTTTTCTATACATATATGAGGTCGGTCCGTCCAGAACGGATATCTAATTAATCGGTGATTTTAACAAGTTCGAGTTGTCCTGTCGATTTCAACCTTTGCATGGTAATTTCTAAACAATAAGGTACGATTTAGAAAGCAACTCTATTAAACAATACTCTTTTTTTTTTCTTTTTTTTAAAGCAGTTTTTGAAAAAACTTACAATTTCGTTTCGATTTTTATACAATTGTATTCTGATTTTTCAGTTCTGACACTCTACAGGTGTTAATGTTAGTTTGTCCTACCGTTTCAGAGCTTCGCTATTTATGGATGTTGTCAGCCTTGTCTTATTTTAAGACCTTCTAGCAAAAGATTTTTTATATATCCTTTCTAGAACGGTAAAATCTTTAGCAAATAACTTTTCTTATTATTTCAACTACCAAGTCTGGGACAATTTTTCAGACAACCTGAAAATGTCGGATGTACCCTACAGTATGACTACGCATGTGGCAAATTCATATCATAGAAATATTTATGTGAATGTTAGTCTCGAGAAAGCCAAGTTCACAGGTATATTCCAGGGATCTAAAGGGATAGGACAATG
Organism: Acartia tonsa; assembly: GCF_053477335.1. Lineage (NCBI taxonomy): Eukaryota > Metazoa > Arthropoda > Copepoda > Calanoida > Acartiidae > Acartia > Acartia tonsa. Next base: position 42,119,063 of record NC_137264.1, on the reverse strand, counting down.
GCCGATAAATTGATGTGCATCCCCAATACTGCTACAACATAAAATACCTTTTGAGTTTTGGTACATTGAGTAGTGAACCTTAAAATATTTTTCATTCATAATATTTATGGGTTAACACTAAGATATCCGAAAAAAAAGTAACTTTTACCCGATAATTATTGATATACACCAAAAAATGTATAATTTGTGACTTTCATGTTTTGATATTTTGAAAACTACATGGTAAAAAGAACTTAGTTTTTACAACATTTATATCAGGAAAAAGGGAATGTGATTCTGACAAACAATTCTAAGTGAAAATTTGCCAACAACGCCATTCCTTATCCCCCCCCCTCTTCTTACCCACTTCCCTTCAGTTAAATAAACAACAAGTTTTATGCCAGCTCTAGACCAACAAAATACATAATTTTCGGCAATTTCAAACGAATTCAATTGGCTGAATACCAGCTGCTTCATTTATATGCTTTATAAATGCATAGGATAAGAAAAAATACTGGTTTTACCAAATAAATTAATCTTATCTTATTTTCAAATTTTTTTTAAGTGATGACTTTTGATTCCAAATGTGAGGTTGGTCTGTGTAAAGAAGGACACTCTGGACTTATCAGAAACCCAAAAGAATATTCACAGGAGAAGAGATTTTGTGATTATATTTTAAGTAATATGAAATTTCTAACAACAATTTTATTGAATTCATTTATATCGTTTTAGCAAAGGGAATAGTAGCTTTTGCAATATTCCGTAAGATTGTGAGCAAGCTTCCAGTCAAAGGCACTTGTTAAGTCTAACTGTTCTTAATGTTGACGAAACGCATATTTAAAAACAATTTGACCTATTAAGCACATTTAACTGGAATATTACTCACAACTTTACGGATTTTTGCTAAAGCTACTATTCCCTTTTATCGCGTAAATGTTTAAAGCTAATGGTTATAAGTAGCGAAGCTACTCTACAATTGGAAATGTCCGTCAGAAACGGAATTGGGGTAACGAAATTTTTCTTGGGTCTTTTTCAAGATAAATGGTTGAAACGTTTGGTCAACATTCTTATTACTATGAAGCATGTTTAAGAATAAGAAAAACCTATATGAATTGCTTATAAGCCGCTTTTTAACTGATTTCGACTTGATTTATTTTTTGTCCGATTAAAAAAATGTATTGTGGATTAATACCTAGTAATGATATCAAAATTGAGTATAATGTCATTCTGAGGAATTTTTTGTATGACAAGTAGCTTAATTCAATTTTTTTTACTTATCTCCATATGAGTATGGTGTTTTTTATTTGTCCAATTCTAAATTTAAATATTGAAATTCAAATTCCCAACAGTCTAAGGGAAATTACGTACAATAGATGAAAAGACATGTTTTTTTTTTTTTACAAAGCTAATTTGGCCGTTTTTTTGTCCTATTTTAAAAGTAATGATTGAGCCACTTATGTTTATTTGTAGATAAAGGGTAGGTAGCTTTTTTTCCAGTATGAAATTCTTTTCTTATTTTGATGTTATCCTTCTAAGTTTTGTATTTTTAAAACAGCTTAATAGACCGAGCACTCGACGTATTGTACACGTACAAGATTTATTAATGGACTTTTGAATTTAACAAAACATTTGACATTTTTTTGGATTAATGCCAGAATCTAATACCATACAGGCCTTGACCTTATTAAACTTCCAATCCCCCTTGATACTAATATTTGACATACTCGATGTCAGAGTATTGCCAAATTAATTTGTTTGTAACGAAGCTTCCATATAAATCACTTTGTCTGTCTGTCAGTCTGTAACGTTGTGGGGGAAATCCAATTATCTTCGATGCTTACCAAGATAGATGGCTAAATTTTTTTGTGAAGATTCCCTTTACCAATAAGCATCCAGTATATTTACCTACTCCGCCAATCTCTGTGTCATGCTACAAAAATTAAATATTAAAACTTTTGAAAATCATAGGTATGTGAAAGGTTTCGTGTTTTTTTTCTGTTTTATGACTAAATCACTTTATCAATATTTTAATCGATTTTTAAAGCAAAATCTCCACCTGCAAGATTGCTTTCACCCCAATCAAGGCCGGAGGAAATTTTCTAGCTTTTGATACAGGATACAAGAGGCAGACTGTTTATGTTACAATAATAAAGGACTGTGGATGCAGGATTGTACTCAAATATTTTATTGGTTTCAGTACTCTGAAGTTTTTTTTGCAATTCTTTATACCAATGAGCCTCCAGTGTATAGGGGGGGGGGGGGGGGGGTGGTTGGGTGTTGGAGAGATATTTACAATAATATGTAATATAAGGTATTACTATTCATGCAGGAATTAGCTGTAAGGCTAAAAACATTTGAATTTTAAAAAAATGATTTTTCAAATTGTCTAATTGGAAATAATGAAACAAGGATGACAACTTCCATAAAAGCACTGAAACAGTAGGACAAACGGATATTAACACTTGTATAGTGTTATAACTGAATAATCAGAAAATAAATGTACAAGAGTCGAAGCAAAATTGTAATTAAATTTGTTGAAAACTGCTTGATACAGGATAATGTTTATGGTTGAACATACTTGCATTTTTAGTACTTAATTTTAGAGTTGCTTCGCTTATAATATTGTACTTTGTTGTCCCAGAAATCAATATACTAAAAATCAGATCAATCGGATAATTAAATCACATAAAAATTTGTTGTTAAAAAGTAGAAAAATAAACATGTTTAAAACGGACGTACGGACATTCTGGTAATGATTATATAGGGTCATTCAAGAGAAATGATTTTTAAAAAAACTTAATAATGCTTAGAAAATAAAACAATTATGTAAACTGCTTTATATATTTGGAAAACCTATTTTGAGACATTTATGATTCAAATATTTAAAAATGATTATTTCAACAAATTATGCCCTAAGAACTAGGGTTGGGCCGGATATTTTTTTGGCCGGATACCGGATACCGGATATCCGGCTAATTTCAAATGCCGGATATCCGGTATCCGGCCGGATATCCGGTCAACGCCGGATATCCGGCAAATATCCGGTTATCAGGCCAAATTACCGAAAATCCGGCCGGATAACATATAATTTTTGAATTTACATGCAAAGAAATGGCTTTAAACAATTTACTGTCAAGGCATGACAAAAAAATATGATGAACAATATCATACAAAGTAGCAGCTGAAGGACCACCTTGAGGCGTCCCTAAAATGATATCAATAAACTCAGACACACAGTTGTTAGCAATTGCTCTAAATCTACCCTTAGAAATCAAATTAATCCATGAATCAGCAAAGTTTCCACTAGGAAAGATATGCTTAAGTATTCTATGAAGCACTTCCGGTAAAACACGGTCAAAAGCACGTTGAATGTCAAATGAAACTAATTGTGCATTTATTTCGTGTTTTTTGATGTAGTTCATAGTAGCAGTCATTGAAACGCTTGCTGTGTGCATATGTCTTCCTGGTATAAAACCGTGTTGATCAGGGTGTACTATTTGGTCTAAATAAGGTTTAACTTTACAATTTAATGATTTAGAAGAAATCTTATACATAGTTTCCATCATGCAAATACCTCTCAGATTTTTTGCCAGTTTTGGATCAGATCCTTTTTTGTTGATAAAAACTATGTTGCGATCTTTTATACTTGAGAAAGGTGATTTATCAATGTCAATACAATGAATGTGGTTAAAGGCTCTAGTTGAAAAGTTAGGGACGAAATTAAAAAGAAATTCATAAAGAATTTTTGGTTCAGTGGAGATTCCTGGACAGCTATTGTTTGACATTGATTTTATCACATCTCTAGTCTCTTTAGTTGTACATAGAGGAGAAGAAAGTGTTGTTATTTTGGGGTACATTTCATCTAAGCTAATGTCAAATTCTGTTAATAATGTATCTAAAGAAGAGATAGGAACATTAGAAGGTGCAACTATGTCTGCATGCATTTTACTTAAATGTTTTACAATGGTTAATGGATCATTTGTTAGTACATTATCAATAATTAAGTTATGCTCATTTTTAGTTTTTCTACGACAATGACTGAAGGTGTAAGAGTTATTATTGCCATCTAATATTAAACCTCGTAAGAAAGCAGTTTCTGCTCTTATAAAGGATAAGTTTCTAAAAAATTCTTGCTGTTGGCTAATCAAAATTTTGATTTCATCAATTTTTTTAAGGTTTTTATATTTATCTAGATCTGCATAGAGCTTTGAAATTTCTTTGTCAAAATCTTGTGTTTTGTTAAAAGAATTAAACTTCAGTTTTGAGAAAAATTTATCATGATGAATTTTTAGGTGTTTAAGTAAAGCAAAAAGTACTGATAAATCTTTATATTCTGGTTTGTTAAATGAGAAATCTATGTCTACATTTTCCTTATTTTCAGAGTAAAATTCGAATTCTTTTCTTGTACTTTCGTCTGCATTGTCAAATAGAAAAGTAGCTGTTTCTTTTTTCATAAGCTCTATGAAATCAGGGATTTTAAAAAGATGCTTTTGCCAGCTGGGGGGGTTATAGACATACTTTTTTTGTACACCAACAGTAAGGGTTTTATGATCAGAGAAGGAGTTATATTTAAAGCTTAAATGATTGAGGTTAGTATTGTTAGAAAAGCAGTAATCAATAACAGACATGCTTGTAGATCTTTCCCCCCTCCCCCTCCACGTGCAATCAGTTTGCATGTTCAGTTTTTTAGCAACATCAAATAAATTGTATTTATCTACAAAGTTTAGTAAGGCACGTGCTTTAGTTCTATGCTCTGGTCTAGTAAAACTAATATTCATATCACCTATAAGTGTAAAATTGGTAATATTTCTTTTTAAAAGAAAATTGTCTATTTTTCTTAGGATTTGAATTGTAGATTCTGTATCACAAGGCAAATAAACAGTAATAATTTCAAATTCAGATCCTTTAGAAATAACTTTAGCATACATAGAATGAGCAGAGGAGATGACATGAATATTTGTTTTATCAAAAGATATACTTTTGTCACAAAACATGAAAATCCCTGCCTTTGGTTTAGGTGAACATGTTTCACCCACATAATCCATATTTGGAGGAAGTTTTAATTGTTTGTGATCAGCATCTAATTTAGTCTCTAAACATATGTATAAAGATGGAATATATTTAGCACTAGATACTAGTTCTCTAATTTTGGTGGGAACGCCTTTCATTTTATTTTTGCTCCTTGAATGAATGCCTAACCCCATAACATTAGCACAAACAATGTTAAATTTTGCCATAATTTCTTATTGAGAGATATGGCGCCCTCAAAATCTATCGTATATAGACCCTTAGTTCAATTTACTATAAAGAATAGAGAAGCCTTGAACTGTGGCAAGTAGTGTGAATATGATAATACCAAAGCCCAAATATCGGACTATAATACACAAGTTTAGTATAATGTAAATAAAAGACACAATATTGTGTTCATACAAAACAGGAACAGTGCGATATTAAACATTACAATATTAATTTGAGATTTTTATGTTAATATTTACTTCTTAGTAGATAATACATTATTTACCTTTTGTGTTTTGTATGAACACTTTCATGACGCATTTATAGGATTAAATAATCAAATAAAACAAGGATGACAACATCCATAAAAGCGAAGCTCTGAAATGAAAGAACAAACAAACATTAACGCTTGTAGAAAGTCAGAACTGAAGAAATATTAAGTCTATACAAAATTGTAAGTACATTTGTTGCATAGCTGATTAAATACCAATTACTGTTTAAGGGCATACTGACGTTTTTAGAACTTGATTATTGAGATGCTTCGCTTATAAAATTGTACCTTGTTGTAATAGGAATCAGTATTAAAAAATAGATGAATGGGTTAATTTTCTAAGTTGTACCTAACTGTTAAAGGAGTTAGCATGCAATGTTTGGAATAGATATGACAATTCTAACCTGTTTAAATTTTTGAAAAAGCTAACTGTTATGAACGTACGGACGGACGGACGGACAGACCCTAGTTATAGAAAAGCTTTGTCTTTAGAAACTAATGGCAGGAAATTAATATGGTGCATAGCAAAGCTTTATCGAGAAATACGTTTAATAGATTTATCTAACATTTTCATCAGAAATTAAAGGTTTTGTTGTGAGAAAAAAGAGAGAAAAACAGGACAGATTAATTTCCATAAGTTGTAATGTTTAATATTATTTTAATTGAACTAATTAAGTAAATTTTAGAGTAGCTTTACTTTTCTTGTTGGAGGCAATAATTCTGTAAGCTGGGCTGGAGCAGGGGGTGTGCCGATCTGGGATGGAGATACTGCAAAGGGTATGACAGGACATAGCATAGGTGGCACAATAAGGGTTATTTGGTTGTGCATGATTGAGGTCAGATTTGTGGTTGGTGTTACAGGGAGGTTGTCTAGTGCATGATTTGGTGGTATTGAGGTTGGATAATCATGCATATCTGTACCCTCCGACCTGTAACTCTGGTCTGGTGTGCAGGAACCTGAAAAGGAAGGCCTAGTGCCCTTAGCTAAGGGTGTATTAGGCCTAGAATCTTGAAGTGTGTGTGTTGGAGGTGAGGGTTGTCTGTCTGTGTCCGGCTGTTCAGTCTCGTTCTTATCTCTATCATTGGGCGGAGGTGGCAATTTGTCATACTTGTGATATGACAGATTTTGTTTTCGTTTTCTTCTATGCCTCCGTCTACGCCGCTTAGATTTGTTAGGAGTACTTAATGTATATTCTGTACTTTCATTAGATGTTGAATGTGCAAGTTCCAACACATGATTTCTAACAATGTTTTCTAGCTGCAAAAAATATTCAGATTTGAATTCTGTGTCATTTAGAGGAATTACAAAGCCTCTCTTGTATAATTCTACGCATTTTGCGTCAGTGAAGCTAGAATAACTGCTATTTGACGCAAGTTGAAGGGAATATAGGGGCCCTAACTTTTCATCAAATGTAGTACAAAGAAAATTGTTTAGACTATATGAGTAGATTTGACCTTCCTGTTTGAGCCTAGTCAAAATGACAGAGAGACATTTCACTTGATGTCTCAGAATTGGGTAACTGTTTAGGCAGTATAGTATAGGAGGTGCATTACTGCCTAAGTTGTGCTTTGCTATAGCAACTCCTGCTTTTCGGCATTCAGGATTGTAAAAATAGATGTTAGCAGCATTAGTTTTAGTTTTTATCACTGTTTTCACTAATCTAGGTCCACCAAAGGCGTAGCCAATAGAGGTGATGCTAGTGTTTTTAAAAGATTTTAGGCTAGGTATGTGTGCCGAGCTGCCTACATCATATAAGAATGGAGTTAGAGTGTCACTATCAAGTGTTACAGGCTCTGAGGGAAGATCATATCTTATGTTAAAATATCTGGTTGTCATTGTAAACTCGGCTTCTTGTTCTATAATGATATGTCTTAAGTGTGTGTTTTCGAGCTTCAACTGTTCCAGCTCTGCAGACAAACTGCTCGCCATTTTTATGTAGATTTGTTAGGGATCTCTTTTGCAAATAACTGTTAATGTATGGGGGAAGGATATGCGTTGAATGTAGAAAGGGTTGGGTGTGAATGTTGGATGAGGGAATGCAGGAATATCAAGTTGACCGGGTTGGAAAGTATTAAATTACAAGCTAAATGTAACATATAGATGTATTTGAGTTTTTAAATTAACTGTTTTTTGTTGTAAAATAAGCACTTTTTACTTATGTTTTTGAAAAATTATTGTTCACTAATTAGCTTTTGTATATTAATTTTCACGTTTGGTCATTTTCTTGTTATTTTAAGTGTAGTATAGTCCTAAAGTGGGCTCTAGGAGCTAAGATATGTCACAAGAATATTATCATGTCTTTACAGGGGGAAAGACAAATTCACACTGTTATTTCGCCTTTTAATAATGTTGAATATTATATTACATGCGTTGTTTTTATTCGTTCACCTAACCGTCTCTGATATGCTATTATGAATGTTGCCATCCCTGTTATATTAATATAAAATAGTGAGCATAGTTGCTCTGTAGAGTGAGTGAGAACTATCCCCTGAAGGGAAACTACAGCTGTATTGTGGATGAAGAAGGTTTGGGGATTCCCCTCAAAGTGTTTGTTGAACAATGAACCCCCTCCCTTATTTTTGAATTACTTTTATAAATACCTGCGGTTTCCCTACCATTCGAGGCTATCCAGTGCCCATATATGCCCAACCTAACCTGTCCTAAATTAATAAACAAACAAACGATAAATTAACTCCTTGCCTTATTTTAAATTATGTTTTAAAGTAAGACTGGCACAAAAAGACCCAATACCACAAATTTGAAGCGTTCAGCTTAAATAACAAAAAAGTTATAGGCATTTAAAAATGGCATTTTAGGTATTAACAAATTTTGAAAGTTTTCCATTGCTCAAGATAGAAATTTCAAAAAATTAAGTCGCCTAGAAACAAAACTATAAGCCTATACTAGTAGGGGGGGGGGGGGATCAATGGATTCTGTGCTCAACAAGGGACTTTGAGGGAAAACCTTTGAAGGTTTTCTTGTTGAAACTCTGCACGGATCTGTATTCAAGGATAGAAATGGCAAAGAACACTTTGGGTTTGAACGATACTGGTAGCAAAATTACCTACCCTATCGTTCAGATATTAAAGCATTTAAGAAATTTATCAAAATATTGTGTATTTTTCAGATAAAATGACTGCAATCTGTCTAATCTTTAAGGTAAACTGACTTTTTAACGGCAAAGCTTCAAATATTTAAAGTAGGTTCGTCCTATGTAGATCTGATATAAATTATTTATGAATTATTTTGGCATTAAGATTCCTAGAACATTTAGGAATAATATTATGTTATTTTATACCTTAATATAAACATGTTAATTTTATAGATTTTGGCATCAATAGACTTTTTAAGTGATATTATTATCTTATAATCTTGAATTTTGGAATGTGAGATTCCCATAGGACGATAACCAAGAGTAAAAACGTAAGTTGGTCAATATTAAACATGGAAAGAAAACAAAGTAGCTGGTATTGTCGTATTTTCACAGTAGCTTTTGATAGGTTATTTCAGGTGTGGTAAGTGTTACAGATTGCCCCGAAGGGTTAAAGCCAGCGTTGCGGAGCCGTTTGATTTTGATGCGGCTCCGGCTCCAGCTCCAGCTCTGAATTTGGCTCCGGCTCAGACCAAAAATCAAGAAAAACTCAACATTTTATTGCCAAGTCTATTTTTGACTTTTGAACGTTTTAAAAGTTAAATTTTTGATAAAAATGGACTTGAAAAACTTAAAAGGGGCGTTTGCACACGATATATAACAGAGTAACAAGGGGTAGCTATTCTAACCAACAACTCTACAAAAAATCACGAAACCTTATAAAGTATCTGGTGGTACATTTTGGTTTTGTCATGTATCTGAAGAGGGGTGGGAAAGAAGGAGATTAAAAGGGGAAGGGGGTTGTGGGGGTATTTTCCTTTAGAGTTGTTTGTTAGAATATCATTCCCTTGTCCCTGAGAGTAACCAAATTAAAATAATAAAAAAATCTATATTTTTAGCTAACCCGGAGCCGGAGCCGTTTAACGAAAATTACGGCTCCAGCTCCTGATCCAGCAAAATATGGTGGCTCCCGGCCCTGGCTCCACAACGCTGGTTATAGCCCATCACAGGTTATAGAAATAGGAGAAAAAACTGTTAAATAAGATGAAACCCAATACTACGTTTTCTTTCCATGATCCAAACCTTCTGTTTTCCAGCTTCTAAATTAAATAAGAATTTCTTAGTTTTACAAGCTTTATCTCCGCCAAATAATATCTTTTGTCGACGACAGTCTTTTGTCGTCTTTGTATGGCAGGATGCAAAAATATTTTCACAGATTTTCTCGTATTCATTCGAATCCGGTGGATTAAAACCGGTTCTCATCCACACGAAAAAACTATGTCTAGCATCGCATTACTTCGGCACCTCGGGGCAAAAAAACCCTGATTTTATTCTTTTAATTTTACATTCTATATTCGCGTCAATCTGTAAACGAGAAATAACTATTCTTTATCTTTATTCTGGGATAGGACAATTGAATATTTTATCAACCCTCCAAGTATTATTAAAAGCTTGAGCGATGAGGTGGGGAGTAAGTCGTTTCTCCACTTTCATTTTAGTTTCGAAAAGAAAAATTATTAAGAACATTTCGGGGGTGAGATTTTTTTTGTTACGATTTCTTTGGGCGGGTGGAGACACCTTCTTCTCTGATAGTTATACCCTGGACCTATAAGAAACTTCACTTCCAATTTTCAAATTAGTTTTGAAAAGAAAATTTTAAAAAATCTGGGAGGGATTTTTTTTATGGGGACAAAGTCTCTTAAAATAGTTATGAATAAACTCTAAAACTATAAGAAGCTTCACTGTAAACGAAAACTATATAGATCAGCGGTTAATAGTCATAAGCTATAGACAAGTAGACATCCTGTTACTTCAAAAGATTTATGCAGTTTAAATGTGTGTGTGTGATCATAGTTGCCAGACTTTTTTTTGATCAATGTGTACAAAAGAAGGTGTACATTGGGCCTTTGATGTGTACATTTGTGGGGGAGGGGAAGGAAAAGGGGAAGGGGGAAAGAGAAAAGGGGAGAGGGGTGGGGGGGCGTACATTTACTTGCTAATGTGTACATTACTTATAAAAGTCCATTTTCCAAAAGTTAAAAATGCGTACATTACGCACAAAATGTGTACATCTGGCACCATTGTGTGTGATGTATTCCTGTCATAGAAAATGTCTAATCCTATTATGGTTTATTCTCTCTATCTCTTTCATTTTCTTTTTATCTCTCTTTCATTCCTCTCTATCTCTTTCTTTTTTTCTCTCTTTCGTTCTCCCTCTTTCTCTCTAACTCTCTTTCATTCTCTTGTGCCTTGCCTTACATACTCTCAATGTAAGAACATTGATTTTATCCTCGAATTATTGTGGCCAACTTTTAGAGTAACATTTCCCCATTTTTAATATCTAAAAATTGTATCACGAAACTGTTATATATATTTTTGTCTTTTGTAGCATGGAACGTACCATGTAATGTAAATTGATGCTCATAAATAAGGGGAATCTCCACAAAAAAAAAATCAGCGATCTTTATTGAATTTTAAAAAGTGTCAAACACACTTCAAATTATAGATTAGCTTTGCTTACTAAAAACAGCGTCAACATTATGAATTTATAATTGGGGATTCTTTATTTTCTAAGTTGGCCAACTCCGAAGCAGCAAGTCATACGTATTGAATATATATTTTCTCTCTCTCTCTCCCCTCTCATTTCTCCGGGAAAATTTCTGTATTGAAAGTCTTTACGTCATATTACACACACACACACACACACACATATTTGTAGACAGAAGAGAGAGAGAGAGAAAAAAGACAGTTGTTCTAATGTTGTTTAGTATAGTATTAGTTTAGTTCAGTTTAGTTACAAGTGAAATTTATTTTACACCTCTCAATGTCAAATTATCAGATATATCAAATTTTTGAAGTAATTTTGATGAAGCAAAGTACATGAATTAATATTTTGCAGATAACAGCAACTTTTTCTACACACTATTTTTAGATTTGTGTATTGGGCAGTCTTTTTTTTAAAAGAAATATCTTTACTTATTAAGACACTTTTTGATAATTAACTATTTAGCTAATATAACATAATAAAAATGTAACTTCAAAGTATCCCCTTTTTTATTACTTTTTTGGACAATACATGCTACTTTATTGACAATCATATCTACTATAATAATATAATATATTTGTAACTTAAAAATAACAAGTTAATATTGAAAACTGACAGAACTTAGAAAAGAAATATTGAAATGTTTTTAGGCTAAATTTTACCATAATATTATTATTTTGAAATGAAATTTACTGTAAGGAATTGCCAGGCAGTGTCAGAAAATGCCAGTTTCATTTAATACATTTAATTACATACATATATCAGATGGATTTTATGACATGTTACACAGAAAATTGTCAGCGTTCTTTCTCCCCAAACCAATTTTGCCCCCCCCCCCCCCTTAAAAAAAGATTAATTTTTGGACGTGCTTGTTTGTTAGTATTCTTATAATTAAATTACTAATTCTTTCAGACAAAACCAAACTTTCCTAATGAATTCAATGCAATGTGCCACATTTAGTTTGCGGGGTTGTCAACTTTAGAGCAAAAAGAATCTACTGTGCTACCTTTTTATTTGTTGTAGACTGACCGCCTGTCACACACTAGCCGTGTGTGGCCCCAAGAAGAAAGAGTTCATGTCAGGGGGCAGCAACACTTCACAACCTTCTTCTGTTCTCAGCAGGTACATCAACAAATATGCAAATAAATGGAGGGGGGGGGGGGGGGTAGTACAACCCACCACGGCGCTCAGGATATTCATTTCGATCTTCAGATTTCGCTTGATGGGGCAAAAAGTAGGTAATAAATATTTTTCCCAAAAAGGGGCTGTAGATTACAATATCAAAAGCTTTGTTGATATCTGAAATTGTCTTTTTTATGATGTAATTATTAGAATACTATTATGGTAATAATGTTTGACTTAACTTGACGTAAATATATGTCACATAGTGTTTTCATTTTTTGATGCTTTCCCTCAAAATACCTATCGAGCAATGGAATCCCTCCCCATTTTTGAAATAAATATAAAATAAGATGGGAGGATTAGTTCGGGGAGGCCCTAACCCTGCGGGGCTTAAAGGGAAACCACGGCATCAACATTGAAACCTATATCTACTATGTAAACCTTTTCTTAACTTAAAATTTCATACTTAAGTAGTTTTTAAAAAATATTTTACATTTGTATGTATTGTATAGACAATATATTTATGTAAATTCAATATAAGATTTTCAATCCAATATTTCTTTTATCGTTTTTTTTAGTATCGCAGCTACTCTTTAAGTTGACAATAATCCTACATTTGGCCTACGATAAATATATAAGGATTGCTTTAAAAATTAACATAACTTCTTTGTTTATTACTGTATTTTATAAATAAAAACTTTTTTTCCTTAAAATTAAGTAAGGATTTTCTAAATTAGATTGTTATTGCTGCACCTCTTACGGACCTCTTACGTTTTACTAATAAAATAATTTTCATTCTTCCTTATAAAAAAAAATCAATTAATTTTCTTTTTTTCCGACGATTGATAGTATAATTTTCTAATTAAGTTCCTAACATTTAAGATGGAAAATTTGGATAAAGACGGATATGCGAAGGAAGGTGTTTTTTTTATATAGCTGCTTGCGGTCAAATGGCTGACCACACAGCCTATAGGTTCGTACAAACTTGGAACCAGCAAAACATAGCTTAAAAATATAATCTGTAAAAGTCATGACAAAATAATAAACAGGTTGCGTAGGGCTAGAGAAAATGAGCATAAACTTCTGCCAGCCACTCGTTTGCCCAAAACAAGCCTTCAAAGTTATTATAAATACCTACATTTCTTCGTATATCCGACAATCTATAATACAAAGTAGAACGATGTCTGTCTGTGTTTGCCTGTCTGTCTGTTTGTTTGTAGCGAAGGATCTCGCTAACCGCTGAACCGATCAGGTTCTCCTTTACAGGGTAGCTTCTCATAGGTCCTGGGAAGGTTTGTAACTATTTTCTTGGGGGGTGTCCCACCCCCAACCCCCCAAAAAAATGAAAAATCCCCCCTCCAAAAAAAAATTTTTCTTTTTAAAACTATAATTAAAATAGTGGGGTCGACTACCCACCCTCCCTAAAAAAAAAATCCCCCCCCCAAAATTTTTTTATTTTATTTTTCTTTTAAATCTAAAATACGAAAAATTTGTTTGATCAAACCTCTTGTGGCAAAGCCCCTAGAGGCTAGGGGCGAAGCCGCTAGTTAAAAATAATGTAGATACTCACTTTAGTATGTTCTTAGTATTGGAACAAGTAATTAAAATAACTGAACAATTTTTCCAGTTAGCCTTGAAAACGATAAATATCCGGGGGCTAACAAAACTGGTTTTAGTCATATAGATCTTTGCGAATAATACCTAACCAGTATTAGTAGATTTTTAATTTTTAAAAATGTCATAATAATCAATTTCGGACCGACACAAATAAACAATTTTGGTCATCTTATAGAAATCACATTAGAAGATTAGAACATGAAAAACATAGAAAAGTCTCATTTGAGCATCAAGAGGGACATTGTAGTTGTACTTTAAAAGTACCAGCGGCTGTTATGTAGGACACGTGACATTAATTTGAAAAAAATATCTAGAAATGTTAAAGGTGCTTCTAGACGAAGGTTTAGCAACCAAAGAATTGGTTGTCTGTTATGTAAATAATATTTCTGTTCAGGTATAGAATAGTAGTGCTGGGAGACGGAGGGGTGGGTAAGAGTGCCCTCACACTACAATACGTTCAGCATAATTTTATAGGTAACATAAAGAAGGAGGGGGGGGGGGGTAGGTTGTGCTAAAGTTCCGTAAAAGTGTGAGTTTTAAGTCTTAAAACAGTAGTAGAACGATTAAATTTATGTTAACTTTAAAACAAACTTTTGTTGTCTATAGTACTTTTCAATAAGGAATACACATATTTAGGGAATATTATCGTTCTGCTACTGTTTTTAAGCCATAAAACTCACCCCTTTACAGAATTTTAGCACATTCTAACTCCCCCTTTATTACAATGGACAATCATACACTTAAAACTATTCGCTTGCTGTTGCTGCGCTACTCATATTCACAGGGGTGTATATTCTGCACAAGATTTATTTTTTTTTCCCCCTAGATTTTTCTTAAAAAGTAGGGGGGGAAATAGAAAAATATTTAAAGAACTCTATATTTTATTTATTTTATCCCTCCTACCACACATTTTTTTAGTTTTTTTAACCAAGGAGGGGGGCGAAATGGAAAAAATGTTTTCAGTTTTCTTAATTTTTACATTTTTTTCCCCTCCAACCACTTATTTTTTATTCCCCCCCCCCTGAGCCGGGGATCCCATGCAGAATATACACCCCTGCATATTCATAAATGTTCTTGTTTAATAAAGAAGAAATATCTTCCAATAAATTTTATATTTTTATAAGAAATAAAGCTAAACCAATTAATCTGTCAACCTTTCTAGAAAGAAAAGATAAATTGTTTAATATCAAATCGAAAGTTAATCACGTAATAAACTAATATATTGACAAGGACAATTATGTATATAGCTAGGTAGCTATATATTACCGCCCCCCCCCCCCCTTCATTAAATGTCACTAAAGGCTTAAGTCACGGCCCATATCAATCAAAAATCAAAAAGAGTATAAAATATTTTCCACTATGGCATCGAAACCGATTAATGTCCGGTGGATTAGAACAGGTTCCCAGCCTTACTAATAATTCTTGTTCGTATAGCATTGAATTACAGACTATTTTTCTATAAAAATTTTAAAAAAATATATTCACGGAAATTGTCTATAATACGATCCCATAAATAACTATTCTTTGTTTAGACTACCATGATCCCACGATCGAGGATGCTTACCAGCAAAGAACAGTCATCGACCTCCAACCATGTCTGCTGGATATCCTTGATACAGCTGGACAGGTATATATTATCTATCCAACCTTGTCTGCTAGATATCCTTGATACAGCTGGACAGGTATATATTATCTATCCAACCTTGTCTGCTAGATATCCTTGATACAGCTGGACAGGTATATATTATCTATACAACCTTGTCTGCTAGATATCCTTGATACAGCTGGACAGGTATATATTATCTATACAACCTTGTCTGCTGGATATCCTTGATACAGCTGGACAGGTATATATTATCTATACAACCTTGTCTGCTAGATATCCTTGATACAGCTGGACAGGTATATGTTATCTATACAACCTTGTCTGCTAGATATCCTTGATACAGCTGGACAGGTATATATTATCTATCCAACCTTGTCTGCTGGATATCCTTGATACAGCTGGACGGGTATATATTATCTATCCAACCATGTCTGCTAGATATCCTTGATACAGCTGGACAGGTATATATTATCTATACAACCTTGTCTGCTAGATATCCTTGATACAGCTGGACAGGTATATATTATTTATCCAAACATGTCTGCTGGATATTCTTGATACAGCTGGACAGGTATATATTATCTATCCAACCATGTCTACTGGATATCCTTGATACAGCTGGACAGGTATATATTATCTATCCAACCATGTCTACTGGATATCTTTGATACAGCTGGACAGGTATATATTATCTATCCAACCATGTCTACTGGATATCCTTGATACAGCTGGACAGGTATATATTATCTATCCAACCATGTCTACTGGATATCCTTGATACAGCTGGACAGGTATATATTATCTATCCAACCATGTCTACTGGATACCCTTGATACAGCTGGACAGGTATATATTATCTATCCAACCATGTCTACTGGATATCCTTGATACAGCTGGACAGGTATATATTATCTATCCAACCATGTCTACTGGATATCCTTGATACAGCTGGACAGGTATATATTATCTATCCAACCATGTCTACTGGATACCCTTGATACAGCTGGACAGGTATATATTATCTATACAACCTTGTCTGCTAGATATCCTTGATACAGCTGGACAGGTATATATTATTTATCCAAACATGTCTGCTGGATATTCTTGATACAGCTGGACAGGTATATATTATCTATCCAACCATGTCTACTGGATATCCTTGATACAGCTGGACAGGTATATATTATCTATCCAACCATGTCTACTGGATATCTTTGATACAGCTGGACAGGTATATATTATCTATCCAACCATGTCTACTGGATATCCTTGATACAGCTGGACAGGTATATATTATCTATCCAACCATGTCTACTGGATATCCTTGATACAGCTGGACAGGTATATATTATCTATCCAACCATGTCTACTGGATACCCTTGATACAGCTGGACAGGTATATATTATCTATCCAACCATGTCTGCTGGATATCCTTGATACACCTGGACAGGTATATATTATCTATCCAACCATGTCTGCTGGATATCCTTGATACAACTGGACAGGTATAAATTATCTATCCAGCCTTGTCTGCTGGATATCCTTGATACAGCTGGACAGGTATATATTATCTATCCAACATTAGAAAAATGAATGAAATCAAGAGGGAGAGGACATTGGACTGTTAATTTTACTAGCCCCAAAAAGTTTTTGATCACTTTTTGGCTTTCACACTTATAGGAATTATCTAAATCTGGATTGGTTGGTAAAAACTAGCAGTGTCCTAACTTTCCGCTCAGGATTTTGATAAATAAAAGGGATAATTTTATTTCACATATTTTTGTTGTACATTAAACCGTCCATTGTCTTAACCCTGAATAAAAATCAAGGTTTAAAGAAATAGCTTTCTTGTTATTTTTAATCAAAAAGTTTAAATATTGATAAAAGTTTATTTTATACCTTTTTCAAATAACGGACGGACGGAGTAAGGAAGGACCGTTCCTAATTATTGAAAAGCCTCGCTTTTAAACCAACTTTTATAGATCCTTATTGATATTACGTTTTTTCTACATACCATTACTTTCCAAATTAATCACTAATCAATGTTTTTGAAGGACATATAATTGCTTTTTTATATGTTTGGGTAAGGATTTATTTATAATGTATATTTAACTATTATTAGAAGATCTTGATATTGACGTTAATCAGTTATATCTAAGAACACATCACTCTTTACTTCTTTTTAATACATACAAAATACTAATATTTTACATTTTTTAACATAATACCTATCTTTTTAACAGTATACCTAGTTCCTTTGAGCCTTAAACTTTTGAAAACTAAATGGTAGAAAAATTGAAATTCGTTCAAATATCATTTAAGGTTGAATCTTTGGTAGTAACCAAGGTTTTTACGTCTGTCCATTTTTACTATGCTAACAACGGGTCCAATATAGTTCTTAATTTCAGAGCAGCTTCATATAAATTTCGGGATAGTTTTAGACTATTTATTTGTAAATTGAATTTTTTTTATGATTTTATTAATTTTTTTTTGCTGGATTACGTTTTCTGAAACATCTTTTTGGTTGTAGTAGAATACAGTATTATGATGTTGGAGCTAGCTGTTAAATGTTTAATGTGTAAATGTTATTATAACAAGATTGTTGGTAGATAGGTTTATAATTGAAAAAAACAAGGACAATTAGATCCAAAAGGTATGCTGCTTTAAGTGGATACAATATTTTATGAAAAAAGAAGAAGCTCTTCATAGTGTCTTTATAGTCCAATACAAATGACCAAGGATATACCAATACACAGACTAAATTACCGATAGCAGGCCAGTCTACATTTTAATTGATCAATGTTAGGTCAGTATGACTTAATTTTTTACAGGCACTATAAAAAGCTTTAAAGAAGAACTATGAAGTGTCACACAGATTCATTAGTCATAATGTAATAGTACAATTTACTGCAGATTTTTAGTCATCTATAATACAAGCTTTTTTCTTGGGGATGGGACACCACCCCCCAACAAAAATTTTTTTTCTTGTTTTAAACAAATAAAGGGGTTGGTGAAACACCCTGAGGCGTTGAAAAAATTCCCCTCTTAATTTTTTTTCTTTTTCTATAGGTGGGGGACTTCATAATACCCCTTGAGACGAAGCCCCTAGAGGCTTTGGGCGTGTCTGCTAGTATTTTAGAAACAGGACCAGAGTCACCTTTTACCGGCAGCAAAGGGGAAGGAGGAATGCAATGGACAATGTATTTATGCATACATAGTTAAGACTTATAACAATGGTCATGAAATCAAAGGGTCGATCTAGTGTCTTTTCAAAAATCTTCTTTACCTACTGTGGAAGTTGACCCTATGTAGTTGTTAACAAATATCCCTCAAGATTATTATGAATATTACACAAAAGATAAAATTTTTGTTGAAAGCCCTGTATTTTACAATGGTAAATGAAATATATTATATAAGTTAAGTAAATAACATAATGCTCATTCGATCAAAGCTATACAAACACACACTTACACATACACACACACACACACACACACACACACCGACTCACTGATAAAACAAATATTAAAAGTTATTCTTTCTCTTTGTACTTTAGATTAGGTTGTACTTTAAATAAGGGGTAGGACAATTGATGTTAAACTGCTCCAAAGTCTCATTAGTTTAATTCATCAAAATGATGAAAAGAAAGAGGTGTAGATCAATTTATCCTTTATTATTATTACAGGTTAAAGAAACTAGAAAAAACCTGTTTTGCTTCAAGTTTTTTTTTATCTCTGAAATAATCAACGTAGTTTGTCTGTTTCATTTGTAATATAATATAATACTTATTGTTCATTCAAAAGGAAATTTGCGGACGTGATAAAGCACCCAAAGACCCCCCCCCCCAAACCAGCTTAACCAACTTGTATAAGCCACTGCAATTTCATTACTGCAGTGTTTTAATCAGCATTCTATATTCAAGCTTAAAATTTTTATGTTTCCCTTGGTCAATCAGTTTTTACTGTAATTTGAATTAAACCAGAGGCGTGCAGAAGCGGGTGGTTGTACCCCCCTGTTGAATCTCTGTGCACGCCACCCCAACCCTAAACCTACAGATCAAAGCACAATGCCCTATGCCTATTGGACAATATCTTTATGCATAGAATTACGTTTGTTTTTCCTACACAAAGTTCTTCTGAGGTCCATTTACGAAATAAGGGAAAGCATGTTACATATGATTTTACCTTTTTGTCATACCTTGTAGCTAGCTTGAACTATACTAAAAAATATTTACCATTTTCTAACGAAAAATTTTACCTTTTTTTCAGAAATTGCTGCTTTTAATGTCCTTGTTATGTTTAGGTTGAGTTTACGGCCATGCGGGAGCAGTACATGAGATGCGGAGAGGGCTTCATTATTTGCTACAGTATTACAGACAGGTGATACATCTTTTCTGGTGTTCTTTGGCCGCTGGTTTATTCAGCATTCAGGGGTATTTTACATTAGAAAATATTTTTGCTTTTGCCCAGTCTCTTAGTTTTTTCCTGCTTTTTGTTATAAAACGGAGTTTCCGAATTGTTACGTAATTTAGATTTTTTGATCGAAGGAAAAGAATTCGGCCTTACCTTTTCAACTAAGAAAAAAATATGGATCATGGATAGAAAACGAAGTAGTTTCGTTATATTTTCAAAGTAGCTTTCGATAGGTTATTTTAGTTTAGGTTAGGTAAATGTTAATAATAATGATTGCCCCTCAGAGTTAGAAAATATTGTTAAAGCCCCTCGCATAAGCTAGAATAAAAGCTACTTTGAAAATACGACGAAACCCACTACTTCGTTTTCTTTCCATGACCGAAAAATATTTTTTTATTGGTACACCCTAATTTAAAAATTATTATATATTTTCATTTTTAAAATTCTGCTCTGGTTAAATGCAGAAAAAATCTCTTCTTCGAAAGTTTTAATTTCTCTACAATTTTAATTTTCCATTTAATTAATTTTCTGAAAGGAACTTTTATTAAATATGATGTTTTATATAATTTGAAACTATTTATATAATTCTTTATTAAACAAGAATAGTTTTATTAACTAGTAACAAAGATTTTTTAATCTCGTGGAGCTTTAAGAACAGTGTTTTCTTGCATTTTATGGAATTTACCATATCTTAGCTTTTTTTTATGGCATTTTCAATCTCTAAAAATAAGTAATATCAAATAATTTCCAGTCGTGCTACAAAGTAGCAGTATGTCTGTCTGTCTGACTGTTTGATATTTGGCCAATTTTAATATTTTTCATAAGTTATACTATTATTTCGTTCTTTTTATTGCTTTTGTGCGTCTTCACATGAAGGGACAATAAGCTGTTTTAATCAGGGATCTAAAGGGATAAGACAGTGACCGATAAAATGATATACACCTCCAATGATGATACACAAAATTACCCCGTCTGATTATTAACATACAAGTGTTTGAAATATTTGAACACTCAACCTGAAGAATTGGCCAATTAACATTCACTAAAGTTCCCAAAGTTGTTAAGCCAACGAATAAGAAAACGTTATTTTAAAACTTTGGGGACCAATGTGTAATAAAGAGCCCATTGTTCCCTGTCTCTCTGGAATGGATACAGAATATACATGGATATTATGACAGGAGAATAAATAGTCGCCAATTTGGGTTGCAAGTTACCCCCATATTTATTTATCGGGCCGTGTATCCAGTTGGAGGGGTTGGGATAGGGTAAAGGAGGAGGATGGAGGAGATTGTTATTTTAGCCCGCTAAAAGGTTCACTTTATAAGAGTTCATGGTAATTTGGTGTAAAATCAATGTAATAATAAATCCATTTCTTGTTTAGACACAGTTTCAACGAGGCCCTGGAGTACCGCAACCTAATTACAAAAGTTCGTGTCACAGAAAATGTTCCTGTAATCTTGGTCGGCAATAAGGTACAAACTAAGCAATCTATGCTCTATTAGTGGCTACGCCCCTAGAGGCCTTTAGTGGCACTTTAAATGTTTTTTTTTGGGGGGGTTCAAGTATCTATGATACCTCTTTATGTTGCGTTGAAGTCTCTGGGCGAATTTTTTTTTCTCGTTTCTTTTCTGATTTCTCTTGGGAGGGTGGTGGTACCCTCCCCCCAAATAGTTACAAACCTTTCCAGGACCTATGAAAAGCTACCCTGTTAAGGAGAACCCGATCGGTTCAGCGGTTAGCGAGATCCTTCGGTACACACAAATAGACAGACAGACAAAGAGACATCCTGTTACATTATTATAATTATTAGTGGCCACGCCCCTAAAGGACTCTAGAGACAATTGAGGGTATGGAGGAATATGACCATTCACTTTCAATTTTATTCAATAACTACTGAACTGATTGAGCTCTCCATTTAAGAGAAGCTAAACATAGGTCCTGGGATGGTTTTTAGACTGTTTCATTATTAGGATTTAAGTCTTAAGATGGTTTTATGCTATTTTTGTCTTTCCATTGTTTCCCTTTCGAGTAAGAAGCCCCTAGATGTTTGGGGTAAAGCTGCTATTAAAGTAGAAAGGAAAATAGGAAAACTACATCCCAAAAGGAAACTTTTTTGTGAAATAATCTATCCTCTCACTCCAAAGACAAAGCCTATAATCACTGTTTACGCAAAAGTGTCAGAACTTACCCCCCCCCCCTCCCTTATATGCATCTTTTAAAAAAAAATTCCTTTTTATTGGCCCTGAGAATTTTATATTAGTCTTTTTGCGACATCAATATTTTTAAATAAACTTTTGAATTTAAATATTTTTCTTGCTTGATTTTTAATATACAGGTGTTTTTTTTTAAATTTGATTATCCGTTTATTAAAATATTAAGGTCAAAAGTAAAACAATAAGTATACAGGGTGGGGCACATAAATCCGGACTTTTTTTAAACGGCCATAGCGTCAAAACTACTTGACCAATCAGGACGTTTGACCCCTCTATAAAAAGCCTAGGTAATGACCTTTTAGCACAAAAAAATCTTTGGACGATGATGGGCGTGTATTTCGCGCTGGCTGCGCATATGTTCAACAAGGCAGATTCGAAATGCGCTGGTGGTTTAATCTTGATTCTCGACTAAGCCCACTAAATCTGACCTCAGCTCATCTGTATGTGAGGTAGGGTTATAAAACTTGCTGGAGATACTCTTAGATACATAAGAAAGACACTAGAAAAGACTAGAGCTCTCTATCTGAAATGGCTTGGCCGTAGTGCTCCAGCAAAGTGAAACGTGGCAGATTTTAAGATGTTAAAAACGTCAAAAATCGTGAAAAAATGTGAATATTTCTCGGTTCTCGATTTCAGGAACCCATATGGAACTTTAAAACTCATTTTAGACTATGGACTGCGCTGACAACCGTATCTGAATTGTCATGCCATTTCAAAAAAGGTAAAGAACGTCGTTCTAGCTCAACTGTGGTCCAAATAAGAACCTCCGTGTCTAAGGGTAGCTTGAAAGTTGGGTTAGTTTGGATCCTGCGGTTACTCACGTTCCTAAGGAAATGTGGCCTCCCAGCAGCCTGATCTTAATTCAATGGACTTTTGGGCCTAAAGCTACTTTGAAGCATGCACCAGTAGACATGCCTATACCACAAAGACCTCCCTCATTGCCACTATCAAGGAGAACTTCGCCAGCTTGGCCTTGTACATTTTGACCTGGGCCTGCAGGCGTTTGAGGAGGCGGGTAGAGGCGGTGAATGAGACTGGCGGCCATTTTTTTGAATAATCTAATAGTCATATACCTATTCTGCCTACCAGTTTTTAAAATTCAATAAAATCTTTAAAATTGACGATTTTATGTTCATTTGTTTAAAAATTTGAAAAAGTCCGGATTTATGTGCCCCACCCTGTATATAATTAAAGTACATCAAGTTGAAGTTTATTTTATTATTAGCGGTAGCGCCTCGAGCCTCTGTGCCTCTAGGATATTTTTAATTCTTTAATTTATTTTAGGATCATTTGACAAAACAGTTTGCTAAGCTTTTATAAAATTTTTAGAATATAAAATAAACGTCTTGCCTCTTAAGGAGCGATTCGTTGTATTTTCACAGTAGCTTTTGAGAGGTTAAGTTAGGTTAGGTGATTGCCCAGCAGGGTTAGGTATTTTGCCCCGCAGGGTTAAAGCCCCCCTCAGGGGCTAGAAATAGTAGAAACGCTACTGTTAAAATACGACGAAACGCCCCTTAAGAGGTGTTGCCACGAAAGGGACTATACCCCATATTTTAAATATGCCTACGGACTTCTTTTAATGATTATAGAGTTGATACGCTATCTAAAGCTCACATAATTGTTACAGGAATCATCTTGTCAAGTTTAGGATGGATGGGACAATTCAATCATTCTTTAAAAGAGCTATCCGTTACAGACGGACTTACAGAACCGAAGTTAAAGAATAGAAACCATATGAAATATTGTATCTGATATTGGATTATTTGAGATATTTGCATATTTTAACATATCTCAAAATATCTCGATAGTTCAAGTGCTTATTAAAAGCGAAGCTTTTCTTAAAAGCGAAGCTTTTCTATAATTAGGGTCGGTCCGTCCGTCCGTCCGTACGTCCGTCCGTCCGTCCGTCCGAGATAGATAGCTTTTATTCGTTAATTTAGGCATGTTACAATTGTCCTATCGATTTCAAACTTTGCATGATGATTCATGTAGTAGTTAGGTACGATTTAGAAAGCGTAGCAACTCTATAATCATTACCAGAATGTCCGTATGTCCATTTTAAACATGTTCATTTTTCTACTTTTTTAACAACAAATTTTTATGTGATTTAATTATCCGTTTGATCTGATTTTTGGTATATTGATTCCTGGGACAACAAAAAACAATATTATAAGCAAAGCAACTCTATAGTCAAGTCCTAAAAATGTAAGTATGTCTAAAAACATTATCCTGTATCAAGCAGTTTTTCAACAAATTTACTTACAATTTTGCTTCGACTCTTATACTTTTATATTCTGATTATTCAGTTTAGACACTATACAAGTGTTAATGTCCGTTTGTCCTACACTGTTAAAAATATTTTTTTTATTTAGTATCAATTGATACTCTGGAGAGTATTGGACCCGTAAGTACCCTACAACTATATAATTAATATATAACACTATGTAATACTATATAACACAATAATTATTACTATACAAAACCCATACATTTTTTTAGTATCGATTGATACGCTCTAGGGTACTATAGAATACGCTGTAGAAAAGTTTATAAAAATAGTAATATTTTATACGTTGTAGGGTATCGGAAAATACGCTGTAGAAATGTTTCTTGATTTAGTACTATTTCATACGCTGTAGCATATCAGACAATACGCAAGAGAATGGTTTATTAAAATAGTAACTATTCATACATTCTAGGGTACGAATCTGTACTGTAAAGAATATTGAAACAGACACCATTCGTGCACACCTCTCATGGAAGTGTTTCAATGCTTGGTCGTTTTAGACAAAGATGAAATGTTACTATTTATGCTCAGATTTATAGTTTTGTTTTTTAGTAGCGAAGCTACTCTATAATTTGAAATGTCCGTCTGTCCGTCCGTCTGTCCGTCCGTCTGTCCGTCTGTCTGTCCGTCTTAGTTTGGGGGAAACGTAAATTTCTCGGCTCCTATAAAAGATAAAAGGCTGAAATTTTTTGACAACATTCCTATTATTAAGGAGCACAATTAACTATAAAACATCAATGGCGGTCGGACCGCTTTTTAGCAGGTTTTAGGCTATTTTTGTATTTTTCACATTTTTCTCTATATCTTTGGTGTTTATGGTCCGATTTCCAAAATTTTTTCAGTTAAAGATATCAAAATTGAATTTCCTGTCGATTTAAGAAAACAACTATGACGGTCAGACTGTCTTTAAGCAGGTTTTAGGCTATTTTTGTATTTTTCACATTTTCTTCCATACCTTTGGTGTTTATGGTCCGATTTCCAAAATTTTTTCAGTTTAAGATATCAAAATTGAATTTCCTGTCGATTTAAGAAAACAACTATGACAGTCAGACTGTCTTTAAGCAGGTTTTAGGCTATTTTTGAATTTTACATATTTTATTCCATACCTTTGGTGTTTATGGTCCGATTTCCAAAATTTTTTCAGTTAAAGATATCAAAATTTAATTTTCTATCGTTTAAAGAAAACAACTATGACGGTAAGAATTGCCTTTTTCTCAGGTTTTTGGCTATTTTTATATTTTTTACATTTTTCCTCATATCTTTGGTGTTTCTGGTCCGGTTTTTTTTAAATTTTTGTAGTTAAACATATCAAAATTAAATTTCCCGTTGTTTTGAGCATCCACTATGTAATCTATTTAACCATCAGTCAGTTTATCATAGTACTGAAATATAAATATTAAGAAATTAAAAACAAATGTTGAAAAGGTTTCGTGATTTTTTCCTAATATACATGCTTTTGACAACTAATATCTAAATTCTTATTTAATTGTTTGTGCTTCGCTACTTATGGATGTTGTCATCCTTGTTGTAATTATGACTGACCATAGTTTTTATTTTTAAGGATAATGTTTAGTCCTAAACATCTTTAAAGTAATTTTTTTACTAATTTTACATTTAAATTAATGTTTTATGGCTCTGCTTGGTATGTTTGTTGATATAACAAAATGTATATGTACATATAATAATCATATATTATAAACTGATCTTTCATACAAAGTAAAACAGTTTCATACTCTCTAAAGTATCAAAAATTATGATAGAGGGTAACAACAATTGCGAAGGAGGGTAATGAAAAATTACTTCTACTGTACTGAATTTTATTCCCAAGAGCGTATTGGATAATACTATACAGACAAATACATTATTAAGTACTACATGTTACTTCACAGAACATTACCTAATACTTAATACAGCATTGAAAACTTCCTTGTATCGTAATGAGTTTTTTTTCCTAGTACGTACGGATTGATACTATACATTAATGTGAAGAATATAGAGTATCATCTGATGCTAAAAAAAAAATTATTTTTAACAGTGTACCGTTTCAGTGCTTCGCTTTTATGGATGTTGTCATCCTTGTTTTTTCCCAATATTTAATGTAAAAACATTTTATTTAAATAAAAAATATCTATATTCAGGTATTTGCGTAACCGTTCTGGTACCCAAAGTTTTATAAACACATTTTCTAATTCGTTGGCCCAAAAAATTTGGATTCTTTTATATTCTTGATTGGTAATTTTGTTTATTA
Source organism: Acartia tonsa (assembly GCF_053477335.1). Classification (NCBI taxonomy): domain Eukaryota; kingdom Metazoa; phylum Arthropoda; class Copepoda; order Calanoida; family Acartiidae; genus Acartia; species Acartia tonsa. The sequence goes on along the minus strand of NC_137264.1, from coordinate 42,092,435 downwards.
TCATTTGGGATGTACATTAAATTATCTTCCATTGTCATATCCCTTAAGATTTCTGTATGCAAGCAAACACCAACTTACCGGGGATTTAAAGGGATAAGACAATGGGTGATAAATTGATGTACATCCCCAATGATGATACACAAAATTACCCCTTCCGTAAGTTAAAATTAGTGGTTGAAACGTTTGGACACTCAACTTAATGAACCAATAAATCAAAATTTATTACAGTCCCTAAAGTGTTAAGCCAATAAGTAAGAAAACTTTATTATAAAACTTTGGGGACTGAGTAATAAACAGTCCATTGTCCTCACTTTCTCCGTGTTTAATATTGTTAAAATCAAATTATTTTTTTTAGATTGATTTAGAGAGTCAGAGAGTAGTTACAGCTGAGGAAGGAAGGGCTTTAGCAAACACTGTAAGTATATATTAAACTGTAAATCTAACTGTTTATAGAGAAGCAACGCTCTGGTTGTCTGTTGTTACTAATTCACGTACCGTTGGAAATAACAAGAAACAAGGATAGCAACATTCTGTAGTAGCGAAGCTTAAAATACTAATATATAAGTAACAGGATCTCTGTCTCACTGTTTGTACTGAAGTGTAGCTTTTCATAGGTCTATGAAAGGTTTCTAGCTATTTTGGGGGAGGGTAAAACCACCTTCCCTAGAGATATCGCAAACAAATCCAAAAAATATATCTTAGTACATACCGACCGACAAAGTGAGTTATAGAGTAGATTTGCCACTGTCCAAATGTAATTAATTATTCTAATAACAACCAATATAGATACTAATAGACTAAGAACAACCAGTCAGACTCGACAGACAGGCAAATAATAATTAATGGATACCCAGGGATCTAAAGGGATAAGACAATGGCCGATAAATTGATGTACATACCCAATGATGAAGCACAAAATTACCCCATCTGTAGATTAAAATTGGTAGTTGAAACGTTTGAACACATGTAATAAACCAACAAATCAAAATTCAGTAAAAGTCCCCAACGTTGTTAGGCCATCGAACAAGAAAACGTTATTGTAATACTTTGGAGACTAGTGTAAGTCCTAAAAAAGATAGAATGCTGAAACTTAATTAAAAATTAAATTAAAACAAAATATATTTGAATATTTGCATCGTTCAATGCTTTGTTAATTATAAACTAACAAAAATATATGATATATTATACCCAGCAGAAATATATTTATATTTAGTTTTTGTGTCCGTTCTTTGAGACTAGTGCTACCCAGCAGATTTTTGATATATTATACCCAGCAGATATATGATATATTATAACCAGCAGAAATATATTTATATTTAGTTTTTGTGTCAGTCTTTGAGACTAGTGCTATGATATATTATACCCAGCAGATATATGATATATTATAACCAGCAGAAATATATTTATATTTAGTTTTTGTGTCCGTTCTTTGAGACTAGTGCTACCCAGCAGATATATGATATATTATACCCAGCAGATATATGATATATTATACCCAGCAGATATATGATATATTATACCCAGCAGAAATATATTTATATTTATTTTTTGTGTCCGTTCTTTGAGACTAGTGCTACCCAGCAGATATATAATATATTATACACAGCAGATTTATGATATATTATACCCAGCAGATATATGATATATTATAACCTGCAGATATATGATATATTATACCCAGCAGATATACGATATATTATACCCAGCAGATATATGAGATATTATACCCAGCAGATATATGATATATTATACCCAGCAAATATATGATATATTATAACCAGCAGATATATGATATATTATACCCAGCAGATATATGATATATTATAACCAGCAGATATATGAGATATTATACCCAGCAGATATATGAGATATTATACCCAGCAGATATATGATATATTATACCCAGCAGATATATGAGATATTATTCCCAGCAGATATATGATATATTATACCCAGCAGATATATGAGATATTATACCCAGCAGATATATGATATATTATACCCAGCAGATATATGATATATTATACTTAGCAGATATATGATATATTATTCCCAGCAGATATATGATATATTATACCCAGCAGATATATTACATATTAAACTCAGCAGATATATGAGATATTATACCCAGCAGATATATGATATATTATACCCAGCAGATATATGATATATTATACCCAGCAGATATATGATATATTATACACAGCAGATATATGATATATTATACCCAGCAGATATATGATATATTATAACCAGCAGATATAAGATATATTATTCCCAGCAGATATATGAGATATTATACCCAGCAGATATATGATATATTATACCCAGCAGATATATGATATATTATACACAGCAGATATATGATATATTATACCCAGCAGATATATGATATATTATACCCAGCAGATATATGATATATTATACACAGCAGATATATGATATATTATACCCAGCAGATATATGATATACTATAACCAGCAGATATATGATATATTATTCCCAGCAGATATATGATATATTATTCCCAGCAGATATATGATATATTATACCCAGCAGATATATGATATATTATAACCAGCAGATATATGATATATTATTCCCAGCAGATATATGAGATATTATACCCAGCAGATATATGATATATTATACCCAGCAGATATATGATATATTATACCCAGCAGATATATGATATATTATACCCAGCAGAAATATATCTATATTTAGTTTGTGTGTCCTTTCTTTGAGACGAGTGCTGCCCAGCGGACACATGTCGACGATGTCTTTCACACACTTGTCAGAGAAATAAGGTAACTTTGGATTTTCCACATTTTGCCTGTTTTTAGGATAAATTGAAAATAAGAGAGGGGATTAGCTTTTTTCACGTATTTCTACAATTCCTTACCCCTGCTCAACAAGAAACTTTTAAGGAAAAGCCATAATTTTATCCAAGCAGATATTTGGTATTTTGTGAATACATAATGAATACCTACCTAGTACATAAAGCCTAATGGTAGTCGCTTTATAAATTTTTTAAAAGTAAGATAAGATAATCAGTTCGAGCCTTACCCTTTAAAAAAAAGATATGTGGCTTAGTAAAAGTTGAAAAATGCTTGGTTCATTGCAGGCGCAAATATTTGCTATTGCAGTTAAAAGTTGTAGACTAATGTCATAATGTCAAATGGCTCTGTTGGTTATACGAACTTGCACTTTATTTAAATGACCTAATAAAACTTTTTCTCGTATTTATTTGAAACCAATTAATATCCGGTGGATTAGAACCGGTTTTAATCCATACGAAAAATCTTTGTCTTGTCGTATTATATCCAGTTTTCTACGAATAAATCAATGTACAATAATAAGTTTAAAACCAGTTTTTAGCCCATGCCTTATATCCGCGGAAAGCTGTTTATAATGCGATGCGAGAAATAACTATTCTGTTCTATCAAACATTTATCTAGAATTATCATTTCGTATAATTTGAAGGACGCACAATGCAGAGTCGGGCAACAGCAAGTCGGGCAGCGGAGACGCCAGCGGTCATTCCAACCAGTCATCAAGATGGAAACGGGTCTGGGCCAACATATTCAAGCGGGTTAAAAGATCCACCAACAAGGCAATCTAAATTTGTCATGCCCTCGAAATTATATTTGGCCTTACTGCCATTAAAAACATTCAATTATAAGAGCGTTTTAAAGAACTATGGTTACCGAATTTAAAAAGCCTCTGATACAAAAAAATCCAAGATGATTTTTTCAATCCCTGATTTAAAAAAAAATGAGCTGTCATGATACCAAAGATTGAAACAAAAACTATGTCAATGCCTGTTTCAAGGCACCGCACAAAATGTACATTAGTGTTGTTTTATTTTTCATAATGGGGAATGTTTGAAACGCATTTTTCCTATAGGATTTCTTTACTTTTTCCACTTTCTTGACCTTTTTTTCTCTTTTTTTTAATCATCTGAGCAAAATATAAGGCTACATTGCCATGCTTTAAATCTGAATAGTTTTATTTGTTAAAAATGTGGTTTAAACATCCCTTATCCATGTCATTTAATACAAAAAAAGTTTTATGGTACCAACGTACCTATATATATATATATATATATATATTACTTTTTAAAAACTACAAAAAGTTCGGAACTTTTAATTAGTTTTAGGAAAATTTAAAAAGCTTTTTTTACAAAACAGAAATTTCTGAACAAAATAGTGCAGCTTATTTTTATTATTTTCAATTATAACTAATTTAGAAGCTCCTTATAGTGCCTATAAAAAATTAGAACTGACAGTCCAGTATATATTTTACCTGACCAATATGGTAGACCAGTATGGCGTCATTTTCTATAGGCACTTCTAAAAGCTTCCTTAGTTAGGAAAGAATTTTAAAAAAATATTTTTATTTTACGATCAATTTAAATCATGTGTAGTGTGTATTATATAGGATAATTGGTAAGAAGAAGAAATGTGGACATGTAAAAGAAATAAATAAGTGGAACTCGTGCAGTTGACGGTATAATGTTCCTGGTAACAATTTTCTCAAAAAAATCTATGAACTTGAAAGGTTGTAAACGGCTAAACATACATGTCATGCCCGCACACAATGTTAAGCGGCATGACATGGCCTATAAATAATCTGGAATAGCCAAGATCCAATGATGCACAAGGAAATCTTCACTAAAAAAAAACATCTAAAATATGTATTTTTCGTGCATTTTTGTGCATTGCGAGAAAACTGTGCATTATTGAATAATGACTATTATAGATTATTTGTAGGTCTTCTTTTGTCTATTTAAATGTATGCGAACATAATCTATTCACTCCACCGTTTGGCCGTTAGATTTTTTGAGATAATCGTTACCAGGAACATTTTACCGTGAACTGCACTAGATCCAATTATATAAATTTATAGTATGCAGAAACGCAAAGCAACATTTACATGATTTCATTTTAAATATATTTTATTGAAAGGTTTCGTGATATTAGAAGATGAAAAAATAGATCATATTTCTTATTAGAGCAAACTTTATTTCTGATTTTTACTTATGCTGATAATGCAATTATAATTGATTTTAGATTTAGCCATTGATTTAATTTTGCCAAAACTAAGAAAATAAATGCCACATAAAACTAGTCTGAAAGGCTAAAAAATTAGTTTGTGTGTCAAAAAAATTCATGCATGTAAAGTAGATTTTCTTTTGGAATTTATATTTTAGTAGTAAAGCTATATAGTATAATTTTTTTGTATTTTGGTCAGTTGTAGCAACTTTTTTTGTCATTTTATGCCAATTTTTCTTTTATTTTAGCGCTGATTTTTGATGTAATTCTTCTGAAGTTTCCCTAAAAGTGCATAGAAAACTTTGGTTACATTGGGTTCTTGGTAGTCCCGCAGGAATAGGACCTCCCCCTAGAGACATAGGGAAAAAACTACTCCCCCCTCAATCTTATTTTTTCCAAAAAAATAAGGGGGATAGGGGAGGAGGCTAGCATCGTTTTGGTTACACACTAACATTTGAAGGAAATGTCCCAATGGTTCTAATATTACTTTTTACAGAATTTTAAAAGGTTTTATATTTCTTTTGATGTCATATTCAATTTAACTTTGGTTGCCAAAGAAATGTATTTTTTTGCAAATTGAAACTAAAAATATAAAACAAGGATATTACATCTATTTGAGGCAAGATTTTCAAAAAGAGACAGTACGATAGTTAAACAACTTTCCTGGCTTTAAAATTTTTAGCTAATTTAGCTCTGAAAACGTCATTTTTTTATAATGGCTTCGAAACCGATTATTATCTGGTGGATTAGAACCGGTTCTTGGCCATTTAGAAAAATCATGTATAGCATTGAATTACAGACAATTTCCCACAAATATTAAATTAAAATCACAAAATTAATACCAGTTAATCTTATAATTTTATTATCCACGGAAAGCTGTCTATAATGCGATGCTTAATTAATTAATTTTAGCGTGTAAAGTTACTTGTAGATTTTATTATTTTAAACCCTAAGAGTGATACAATTTTAGATATTTTATTTCCAATAAATATATTTATTTAGAAGCTATATTAGATTTTTATCATAATCCCAACCAAATTTTAGAAATTAATATTAGAACAGAAATATAGGGTTAGTTTAATCAAAGATAAATTATTATTCCTCCTAAATTAGAGTAAAATTAAAATAATTTAGTTTTTCAAGTTGTTTTTAGTAGGCACATTAATTTATCTTTAAATAATTTATACCTCTATTTCTATATGAAAACCTAGATATATATTTATTTTTAGTAATTTTAATTCTAGTACCTTAATTAACCAATTAAATGGAGAAAACCCCATATAGATATTTTTGTTGAATCACATAAAAGTTATGTTAGGTATACCAACCAATCAAGATAAGTATACCTTATGTATGTGATAACTATTATTATTTCAAAGTTTACTTGTTCTGTTAATATGTACTTAAATTTTATAGTAGTATTTTTATCTTAATATTATTTTATATATTTTAAACCTGGTTTTATATATTTTACATATCTTTAACATGTTAAATAAACCATAACCATAAGTAGCTCAACAATAACAAGATAATTAAAAGTTAAGAGTATTCAATTAATGGTTTTATATTGCTGCGATGTTAAATAAAATCAATAAGATAGGATTTTTAATTTTTTAGTAGGTATTGTATGGAAATCAGAATTTCCTCAACTTTCTCGGACGCAGTAACGTTCGGACATACTTAAATTAAATGTTAGCTGCGCTGCTTGTAATCATTATAACTTTTCTTTGATAAACTTTTTTCTTGTGTCTTCTTAACAACTTTTTAGGAAGTCGAAACAAGAATAGTATTATATAATCGTATTATAGACAGCTTTCCGCGGATAATTGAATGTCAAAAAAATAAGATAATGCCTGGCCCTTTGTCCTTTTATTCGTGAAAAATTTCTATAATAAGATGCGATACATAATTTTTCAGTATAGCTCAGACCTGATTCTAATCCAGCGGATAAAAATCGGTTTCGTAGCCATACTGGAATCATTAATTCCATAGAATCATTTTGTATTTACAGCAATCACGATGCAAGGAACAGTGAACAATTTTAATTTCTTTTTTTATAATTTGCCGCTAAAATAAACCAATAACCTTTATGCGTTTCAAAAATTAATCAATAATATACTTGCATTGCATATTGACAAGAATATTTATGATTGGTTCATTTTAGCGGCAAATTCGGAAATTAAAAATTATGTCACCATTATAACAAAAACTTTTGTGTCAGATTTAAAACATCACCTTTTTCTTGTCAAAATAAGAAATATTTATATTATATTTAACCTTTCTGTTTTATTGTTTATTTATATGTTTTGTTTATTATATAAGGGGGGGGGGCGTAATGACATTTATTCGTAATCCGTGAGCAAAATGGTCTTAAAATTTAGCTAGACCCTTCAAACTTGGTATATAAGCCTAGTCCTATAGGTATTACATCTAAATGGCAAAAAAATCCAAATTTTTTTATTTTAAGGTTAGGTTAGGTAAGAAAAACCTTGCGGAAATGGGGTTTTTAGGCTTTTTTTGGTCTATTTTGATGTGAAAACTTACCTTAAATTATTTTTTCTTAGGGTTTTAACTTAAATACACTGTATCTATTCATATGGACATTAATTAAGATGATTCAGCAAGTCGGGGACCGACCCCAGGGGGCTAGGTGGGTGGCCCGCAGGGGTTAAGTGCCTTTTTCCCAATCCATATGTTGTGATACATCTAATTATAGGTTTTTTAGGTCAAGGAACTCAAATTCAGAGCTAATATAAGCATTAGATTAATCTGAAGCTAGCCCCATCGGGCTAGGTTGGTGGCCCGCAGGGGTTAAGTTCATTTTTACCAATATATATCTTGTTATATATCAAAATATAGGTTTTTTAGGTCAAGAAACTCAAATTCTGAGCGAAAATTAACATTAGACTAACCTGAAGTTACCCCCCCCCCCCGGGCTAGGTTGGTTTTCTGCAGGGCTTAAGAGCATTTACATAACCTAACCTATAAACTTACTTATATTTTTACATGTTATTTCTTGAATAAACTTTGTCTATTAATGAGGACTTTATTTAAGATAATCCAGCAAGTCGGGAACCGACCCCAGCGGGTTAGGTTGGTGGCCCGCAGGGGTTAAGTGCATTTTTCCCAATATATATGTTGTGATACATCTAATTATAAGTTTTTTTAGGTCATGTTAACTCAAATTTAGAGCTAGAATTAGCATAAGACTAATCTGAAGCTAGCCCCAGCGGGCTAGGTCGGTGGCCCGCAGGGGTTAAATGCATTATTTTGCAATATATATCTTGTTATATATCAAAATATAGGTTTTTAAGGTCAAGAAACTAAAATTCAGAGCTAAAATAAGCATAAGTCTTACCTGAAGCTAACCCCCGCGGGCTAGGTAGATCTTCTGCAGGGCTTAAGTGCATTTTATCTAACCTAACCTAGAAACTTACTTATTTTTTGGTTTTTTCCTTGAATGAACTGTGTCTATGAATGAGGACATTATTTTAGATGATCCAGCAAGTTTGGGACCTCCTTGGGTCAGCCTCCTTTATGAAGAATCTTTTAAATGATGGCTTTAGGACTGAACACTGTGTATCTAAGTGAAACCTAGCCCGCCTGGGTCAGTCCCCGACTTGCTAGATCATCTTAAAAATTGTTCTCATGAACAGTTTATTCAATTAAAAATCTTCAAAAAAGTAAGATTCTAGGTTAGGTTTGGTAAAATGCATTTAAGCCTTGCAGGCAACCCACCTAGCCCGCAGGGGCTAGCTTCAGATTAGTCTAATTCAATTATTAGCTCTAAATTTGAATTTCTGGACCTAAAAAACCTATAATTTTATGTATGACAGCACATACTTTTTAAAAATGCACTTAACCCCTGCGGGCCACCCACCTAGCCTGCTGGGGTCGGTCCCCGACTTGCTTGATCATCTTAAATAATGTTCTCATAAATAGACACAGTTTATTCCAGAAAAAAAACCTAAAAAAAACAAGTAAGGTTCCAGGTTAGGTTAGGTAAAATGCACTTAAGACTTGCAGGCAACCCACCTAGCCCGCTGGGGCTAGCTTCAGATTAGTCTGATCCTTTTATTAACTGTAAATTTGAGTTTCTTGACCTAAAAAACCTATAATTTGATGTATGATAACACATACTTTTCTAAAAAATGCATTTAACCCCTACAGGCCACCCACCTAGCCCGCTGGGGTCAGTCTTCGACTTGCTTGATCATCTGAAATAAGATCCTCATGAATTGACAGTTTATTTGAGAAACAAAACCTAAAAAAATAATATTAAATGTAAGTTTCTAGGTTAGGTTAGGTAAAATGCACTTAAGCCCTGTTGGGAACCCACCTAGCCCGTTGGGGTTAGCTTCAGATTAGTCTAATGCTTATTTCAGCTCTGAATTTGAGTTCTTTGACCTATAAAAACCTATAATTGGATGTATCTCAACATTTATATTGTGAAATACACCTAGCCCGCTGGGGATAGCTTCAGATTATTATTATGCTTATTTTAGCTCTGAATTTGAGTTATTGACCTTAAAAACCTATATTTTGATATATCACAAGATGTATTTTGGAAAATAATGCACTTAACCCCTGCAGGCCACCGACCTAGCCCGCTGGGGCTAACTTCAGATTAGTCGGTCCTCGACTTGCTGGATCATTTTAAATAAAGTCCTCATTAATAGACACAGTTTATTCAAATCAAATCAAATCAAATCAAATCAAAACCTGTAAAAATATAAGTAAGTTTCTAGGTTAGGTTAGGTAAATGCTCTTAAGCCCTGCAGAAAACCAACCTAGCCCGGAGGGGTTAGCTTCAGGTTAGTCTAATGGTAATTTTCGCTCAGAATTTGAGTTTCTTGACCTAAAAAACCTATATTTTGATATATAACAAGATATATATTGGAAAAAATGCACTTAACCCCTGCGGGCCACCAACCTTGCCCGCTGGGGTCGGTTCCCGACTTGCTTGATTATCTTAGATAAAGTCATCAATGATAGACAAAGTTTATAAAAAAAACATGTTAAAATATAAGTAAGTTTCTAGGTTAGGTTAGGTAAATGCTCTTAAGCCCTGCAGAAAACCAACCTAGCCCGGGGGGGTTAGCTTCAGGTTAGTCTAATGGTAATTTCGCTCAGAATTTGAGTTTCTTGACCTAAAAAACCTATATTTTGATATATAACAAGATATATATTGGAAAAAATGCACTTAACCCCTGCGGGCCACCAACCTAGCCCGCTGGGGCTAGCTTCAGATTAGTCTAATGCTTATTTTAGCTCTAAATTTGAGTTCCTTGACCTAAAAAACCTATAATTAGATGTATCACAACATATGTATTGGGAAAAAGGCACTTAACCCCTGCGGGCCACCCACCTAGCCCCCTGGGGTCGGTCCCCGACTTGCTGAATCATCTTAAATAAAGTCCATATGAATAGATACAGTGTATTTAAGTTAAAACCCTAAGAAAAAACAATTTAAGTTAAGTGTCCACATCAAAATAGACCAAAAAAAGCCTAAAAACCCCATTTCCGCAGGGTTTTTCTTACCTAACCTAACCTTAAAATAAAAAATTTAAGATTTTTTTGCCATTTAGATGTAATACCTATAGGACTAGGCTTATATACCAAGTTTGAAGGGTCTAGCTAAATTTTAAGACCATTTTGCTCACGGATTACGAATAAATGTCATTACGCCCCCCCCCCTTAATCAATTATTAGGTTTAAAACAGCAGTTATAGAAGATGTAGGTAGCACAAGAAAGAAATAAATAAGTTTTAATAGGTACATATAACACGCAACCTCGCAACCGCTATAAGTTTCCTTACAATTAACAAAATTAATTTTATAATATTTAATTGCCAAATTTACATAGTTTTTTCCAATATTGTTTTTAGATTTTTTTAGAATATTTTTCATAGTTTACATTTTCTTATAGTTTTCTCATATTTTACTTAATTAGATGGAAAAAATTGATATTAAACTTTCTGAAACTTAGAATCCCATTAAATAGACTTTTTAAACTTTTAACAAACCATTTCATAATCATCAATATCAAGTTTATTTTACAATAAGTATAGGTATCTAAAGAAGTTTTTTGTAATGTTTTTTATTGTGTGTTTGTACCACGAGATGAAATTAAGAGCTAAAACCAGTGAGATATGGATAGGGCAGTTGACGGTAAATAAAACTTACCTCAATTTTTGAGTGATAATAAAGAGGGAGGTCATTTTCTAGTAAATCCCGTAAAGGTGTGTGTTATAAGGCCTAAAAATAGTAGTAGAACGATAAGGTGCTCTATATATTTGTATTCCCTATTGAATAGAACAATAGGGAAATTTTTTTTTTTTTTTTGATAACCATACCTGGAATATCTTTAAAAAATACGAAATTTCTATCAAACGCTTTGTTTGGCTCAAACTGACAAAAATTAAAAAAAAAATATAATTATAATAATAATGTTTTCTATAGGTACAAGGTAAAGGTTAAGAACAATCTATACCATTAAACAAAGGAAGAAGTCATTCTTTACAGGTTGATTTATTATAATTATATTTTTTTTTATTTGTGTCAGTTTGAGCCAAACAAAGCGTTTGATAGAAATTTCTTATTTTTTAAAGATATTCCAGGTACGGTTATCAAAAAAAAAAAAAAAAAATTCTTCCCTATTGTTCTATTCAATAGGAAATACAAATATATAGAGCACCTTATCGTTCTACTACTATTTTTAGGCCTTATAACACACACCTTTACGGGATTTACTAGAAAATGACCTCCCTCTTTATAGTCCATTGTCCTTTCTTCCCTGGTTACTACTAAAAAATACATATTATAATGAAAACAGTGTATCCAAAACTAAACAGTGAATCATTTAAATAACATTTTACATTAAATAAATAATTGTTAGTTAATAAGATTTGATTTAATTTATATCTGTATCTATAATACAAAGTAGCTTGATGTCTGTCCGTCCGTCCCTTAAGATCTCGGTAACTACTGAACCGATTGGATTCTACTCTTCAGGGAATAAACCTACTGGTCCTGTGGTGGTTTTAGGCTATTTTCTTGGGAGGGGGGGGGGGCCGGGGGCTCTAAGAGCCCCCCCTTCTATCTCGGCTCCTGTTACAGATAGAGACAAAAAAAAATTCTAGTGGTTCAGAGAAAATTACTTTTTCTGGTCATAGCATCAGACCGCTCCTTTGCCGCTTTTTAGCGGCCAGCCGCTAAACATTAAAACAGCTGTAGAGCGGCCAATTTTAAAGCTAGGATTACCAAATTTTATTTACGAAAAACGGCAAATAACGGAAACCGCTATTTTCGGCGACTACGGCGGTAAAACGGCAGTTTGTGGCGCCAATTAATAATTTTATCCGTTTCTTATTGCTTAAGGATTTACCAAAAAATATTATAGGTCTCTAGCTGTAATAGAAGCCACAATATTTATGATATATGTCTATAGTAAAAGCCGGACAAAAAATCGGTTAGGGAGCGGTCAAACGGCCATGACACCACTTTTCTCAGATGTTCATTGATATCTAAGTATTCACCAAAAACATTTTAGGTCTCTATCTTATACACAAAAGTCATAATTTAGAAATTAAGATTTATTTAGAATTTTTTAAAATTTTGATGCCACCCAACCGACTTTGACCAGACACCAATACGACCGACACATACCAGATATCCTTATAATATCAACTCTTGCCGACGTATAATTACTTAAAAAGTCATGAAGTCACAGCTCTGTATCTTACCTACAAAAAAATGACATTAAAAAACTAGAGGGGGGGAGGGCTCTTAGCCCCCCCCCCCCATCTGTAAGGGTTAATTATTTGAAATAAGTGGTGGCAACTCTAAAGGTTCTTAATTTTTATATTCAATGGCTCAAAAACTTTGGGTTCTTTTAATAAATTTTGATTGGTTGGTCTCAAAAATATACAGTAAAGGTAATTTTGTTTATCATCATTGGAAATGTATATTAATTTAGTTTATGAAGTATGTGGAACAATCTTAGTGCTTTTAATGTGACTTATTTGGATTGGACAGACTAGCATACTAACACGAGTTATGGAGTAGCCATGCTACTAAAAATTACACATTGAATTGCCGTACAACCTAAAATTTTGGAAAAGATTCGTCAAAAATAATATTTCATGTAAAAAATTGGCGGGCTTAGCCAAAATTGAGCATTTGGTGAGGGGATTTAATGTTTCAAATACATTTTATTTTAAAGCGCCACAAATGTAGATAAGGTAATGTCGTGTTTTCAATTTAAAATGGCCAAAACATTGAATTATTTTACTCAATTGTCTGTGCAAGCTTTAAAGATTATATATTTTTGTATGGTATAGAGATGAAGAGGACATTAAACAAGCTAAAAATTTTATTATATTTATCATCAGGGAGGGAGGGACATTGAGTTGTTTATTACACTAGGCCCCAAAGTCTTATTATAACGTTATTTTATTCGTTAGCTTAACAACATTGTGGACATATATTGAATTTTGGTTGGTAGTTACTTACCAGTTGAGTGTTCAAACGTTTCAACACTAATTGTAATTTACTAAAATGGTAATTTTTGTATCAGTATTGAAAATTTATAGAAAATTACGAATTCTTTATGAAAAAAGTAATTTTGATCATGAAGCATTACCGATGATCTATGTATGGGAAATCTTGGCTGTATCTTAAAAAGTAACCCAAAAAATTTAATTTTTCCCATATTATTATAGACAAACGGACGGACAGATAAATTAAATTTTAGAGTAGCTTCGTTATTAGAAAGATACAGTTTCCAACATCCGGAAATGTACCCATCCTTTAGTGCCTGATGGGAAGAGACTAGCTTCCCATTTACACCCAAATTATGTTGTACTGTCCCGACAATTTAGTCTGGTAGTCCACAATTTTAAAGGTTTTTCCAGCATGCCTTCGAAACAGATTAACAACCACTGGATTAAAACTGTTTTTATGTAATTGCATCGTATTATAGAAATTTTTTTCACAAAAAACTTTTAACTTATACATTTTGAATGATTTCAATATTATCATAAGCGTTCGGAAGAGGGGTATAAACACCCTCTTTAAACAAGTTATTATGAAGAACTGCCTCCTCCTTTTTTCACCCCCTAAAGGTTTTACACCCCCCTGCTAAAACATAATGCACGCCACTGATTTTAACACTAAAATAAAGTCACATCCTAGATCAGTTTAACGTTGTCGTAAGTAAAAGACTTTAAACTTTTGGCCTTCCCTCAAAAACCAAGCACCCTCACTCACACACACACACATACACTTAAAGCATTTATGGCATATATATACACACATAGTATATACTATAGAAATTCCTAATTATAGACTCTCCCATCTTAAAACTTAAACATTTTTACACCTGGTTCATATTTGGCTCATTTATTGAATAGAATATTAAAATTTGAGTTTATTTTTTTCTACAAAATGTTTGTTAAAGTATTAACAAAAGATCCATTGTAGTTAAAATCCCAAAAATGTTTTTTTAAAGAAAGTTATTGTTATTTTTGTTGTGCAATTATCTTAACATTGACCATTAGTTAGGAAAAGGGAGGGGGGGGAGTATATAGGGTGGTTTAAGTTTAGGTTTTAGAGGTCATTTCCTTGAACCCTTGCCGTTATTTATAACAGTTGAGAGCCTTAAAGTATTTTATAATTTTTGTTTCAAATCAAAGGGCTATAATTAGTGCTGTTATTAAATCAAAATAAGACTGTTTAGAATAACGCTATATCGAATGTTTTATTAATAACTAGTGGCTTCGCCCCCTAGAGGCCTCTAGTGGCAAATTGAGGGGGGAGTTACATCCCAATACCCATTTTTTAAAATTTAGATTTAAAAACAAATTTTTTGGGGGGAGGGGTGTTGTCTTAACCATGACACTTTGGTTAAGTGTGACTTCCGAATTTGCGGGAAGTTCTAGAGATCTTAGTCTTACGGACAAAACCCCCAACACCAGGAACCATCAAGTTTCAACAGCAGGTTTGAGTATAGATTTATTGACACAAACTATTTCAAAGTCCTGAAATTACAAAATCAATTAATACAAAATTCCAGTTTTTATAACCACGTAATATTATTTGCTTTTTAAAATCTTTTTTTCTACGGTTAAAGAATCTTTGGTTACTTTGGCTTTAAAGGAAAATTATTTGGTTTAATAGATCATTGTTACATGCATATATATAAGCACATAAAAAAATTACTAAAACATAATATTTGAATCATAATAAAGTTTCACGTGTAGCTGGCTAAAGCTTTTAACTTAATAAATCCGTCCTATACGCCATACAACTATTTATAAATGAAGAAAAATCTATCTGAAGTTCTTATGGTTAAAGCACCTGGCATACTAGGGTTATTCACGCACTATGAGACCAATGATAGGCCCGACTTTATTCTCCGAAATCTTTATCCACTCACATATCATTCAAAAGTAATGTGGAGAGACCCCAAACAAAACAACATTCAAATGCCGCGTCTCTTTAGGAAAGGAAAGTCAAACAAAGACGACATTTTTTCTGAATTTGGAATTGTGAATAAGGAAATTAATTTCGATCTTGATAAACACAAAGCTTCCTCGAAAAGAGGTTAAGACACACCCCCCGTTTGAAAGTCAAATTAACTTCCTTAACGAGATTCAAGATTTTTTGCGCTGAGCACTAGCAACATTTCTCACTAAACTCAACTCACCATAATCACATGAGAATGGCCACATCCCGAAAAACATGACAATTTTTGCTCCTAACTAATGAAACCCCGTGAAATGCATACACAATATTATACTCCTCAATAGGACTCATAATACCTCACATTTAGGATAGAAGGATGGGGATTGGTTTGTACCATACAATATTCCAGGCACATGACACTCACAAGATCACATACACAAAATCCTAAAATGGACAATCCTATTAATCATGATGTTATAAATATAACAACTTATACTGGTTAATAATCATTTCATAACCAATAGGTATTAAATCATTATTAATAAATCAATAAGTACCTACGAAAGTCTGGTTGAAATGTAAACAAATAATGGTAAGAACAATAACGAAATAAATCTTAGACAAGAAAATTAAGATTTATAGGTACTTAAAACTAAATTTGTTAAGCATCAAAAAGAGTAGTTTGAAAAAAAATTCAAAATCCTTGGGCAGAAAGTTTTTCAAACTCAATGAATAAGAACTGTAATTATCTTAATCAACAATAAAACTTTTCGATACTTAGATAATAGCAAACTAATAATATTTCTGTTAGAATTTCCATCGAAATTATGATAAAATACCAATTTTAATCTTTGTAAAAAAAATGAGAATTTAAATATGAATTTTCAATCATTCCTTGATCTGAATAAAATGTTTTACCTGATTGAAATTCATATGTAATTTTTTTTAAAGAAAAAATCTGCTAAAAAAAATACTTGATTTTTTCTTAGAATAAATATCGAATCATGCAACCTCGACACATTTATTCCTTTTTGGTAAACTTTTCAGGTAAGTTTTATGATGAATTGTACTTTTGAAAAGAAATTAGACTCAATAAAAATAAATTTGAGCATATGAAATAGAATAAAAATTAATCGCATTTCGCTTGATTCTTATTTTAGGCATAAAAATAGGCATATGAAAATGTGGCTTTTTACTAAAAAAAATGTTCTCAATTTTCATAAAATAAGAATCAATTATTAATCATAATTTTTAATAACTGCCTGACTGATACAGCATGTTCTTCCAGGGGAGATTTCTCTGTCAGCCTGAACAAGACTCTTGCAGTCTTTCTCCCATCTTCAATCCTTGTCACACGGCCCATCCGCAGACATCTCATCAGCGGATTTGTACTCGTAACCAGCACTACATCTCCGTCAGCTAGCTGCTCCGCCATTTCATCTTTCCACTTGGACAACCTCAATAACTTCGGCAAAATCTCCTGGCGGTAGGAAGTCCAAAACTGGGCAGACAAATCTTCTAACAACTTCAACCTGGAGGAAATTTGGTCCTCTGGTTTCATCGCCACATTGCACAACGGCTGGCGGTCTACATTCCCCAGCAGCTGGCCAGGGGTAATCAACCGCCAATTTTCCGCATCATTCGCAGCTTCTATCATCAATGGCCTGCTATTCATTAACTTGCTAACCTCTGCCAACAGAACAAGTAGCTCATTAAAATTAACAGTACTATTCACCAACTTCTTGGACAGCAATCTCTTGGTTAATCCCACCATTTTCTCAGCTTGCCCAATAAAATGGTGGGCACGGGCTGGAATCTGGGACCACAAGAACTCTACCTGGCTGCCCAACTTCTGCTCTAAAACCTTGCGAGCAGCGGATAATTGTGTGCCCATGTCGCTTACTATAACCTTCAGCAGACAATGAACAGCCTCCAACTTGCGCAGGGACAACAGGATACTGCTGGTATCATACTTCTCCAAGGCATCCAGCCACAGCGCCCCCGAGAACCTGCAGACTACCACGAACACCCATACCTTCTTCGTTGCTGTCTGACTCCTCGTTTTGGCGGTAGCTCTCCTCGTAACCAGCGGACCCATAAGGTCAACTTGCACAGCTTCAAATGGCCTGCTCGGAACCAACTTGTCAGGTAAGACATCCTTCATGGTAGCACAACATTCCTTGGCCCTCTCAACACTGCAGGGCCAACACTTCTTAACCTCCATGATGGACAACCTCCTTGCCTTCACAATCCAGCACCAGCTAAAGTTCCACGGACACCAGAATGAAGCTCAACATGCGCCTCTCTCATAATGACAGAAGCTAACCAATTACCAGGCTCCAGAATCACCAAACCTGGCATGTCTTCAAATAGCATTTTACGGCCACCAGTAATGTCGTCAATGACGGGCTCGCCACGACCAACCATTTTTAGGACACGCATGTGTGTGCGAATGGGGCGTTTGTCCAAATTTAGGTATGGAGACCGCTCTTCTATGAGTACTACTAAAAACCTACATTTACTGTAATACACATAGACATTCTCATCGTCGGTTCGTTTGTTTAGAATGCTTAACCCACTATTCCCACAAATATAATACGAATTTGGTTGAGCTGGTGGAAGCTCAACAAAAGACCCACGCGAAGTACTATGTTGCTTTAACCTAAGAATAGATGGTTGGTTTTGATATTCGATCAGAATTATATAAGTATATTAAGTATTAAGGAAGGAAAATGTTTTTATAAAGTGTATTTATATTACAAGTGCATAAGTTAAGTATGAAAATATTTACAGGATAAGTGTTAAAATTATAAGTAGAGTAGGACAGAAAAGTCCCAAGCAGTGAATTGTGCTAAGTGTTAGAATTCTAACATAAGGCCTGAGCTCAATTCATGCTAAGTACTAAGGGGCCTAAATTTAAACTACAATGCATGCCAAACAACTAAGTCATTACCTTTTAAAGCCAGAAAGAGAAGTTGATGGTAGGGGAGTCAATAAATAACTGAATAAATTCAAGAGGTACATGCTATAACATTAGCTCTGGACCAGGATTTTAGTGTTTGTCTGTACAATTAAATGTCTGTGTGTTAATATGTGACGTAAATCAGGTTGTAGGCATACATATTTGTACTGATTGTTTATATGATTACATTAACAATAAACATAATATCTTTAATAAACATATACTATTAGCAAATCACATACAGATTACCATGAATAGGCTAGCGTTACCCATATATGGTGTCATATAGGTAAAGATAGGCCTATGAATGCATAAATTGATACAAATAATGCCTTGGGCCTAGCTAAAGTAATTGTGTCTTGCCCCTGAGTGCTACTAGATAATTGCAGGGCACGTGTCAATCAAATATTCATAATCTGCTCTATAAAGTGTTGACTTTATATCAAGCATAGATAGATAGTTGTGGATGCGAAGCATTTCTGTAAAAGTCTCATATGTACGTTCAAAAAATTTGAAAATTGAGGATCGCATCTCCAATGGGGGTAAGTTGTTAAAAAAGAAAAAAGAGAAAAAGAAAAAGTTTAGTAGTCCCAGTATAGGCATATATAATAAACTATAAATGTATTCCAAGCTAAGTTAAATACGCTTTCCATTAAGAAAGTAAGCTTTGCGTATTTTCATAGCTGGGTATACATGATGATAAACCTCCCAAATAGAATACATTCTTTTCTTTAGGGGCTTAGTTTTATCTAACATTGTCACGTCAATAAATGTTTTTGCTTTGGTTAGTCTGGATAGTTCAGCTTCTTCTGATGATGAACTAGGTGGTGAGATGCTCTCTTTCGAAGTGTAGACTGAGGTTGGGGGTGAGGTAGATATGTAGCTAAGGGCGTCCACTTGTGCTACCTCGTTGCCATTCTCGTCCAAGGTGATTAAGTGATTTTCCAGGTCATAGTAGAGTTGGTTGAGGTCATTGGTAGAGAGGGATAGTGTGCTGCTGGAGCTAATGTCACTATCGGTCTCCACTCTACTATCTTCTCTGGTATTCAGGGCTGTATTTAACAAGAAATTCCTGATGGTGATGGACAGGTTCTCTGAGAATCCATCGTACTCTGGTGTGGTGATAATGTTGTTGTTCTCGTCTATAGCGTCAAGGTGTTGACAGGAACACAACCGCAATCCGTCCAAGGTAGGGTGGTGGTAGGGCTCCAATACTCCATGATCATCTAGGTTATCTCCAGGCTGGTCCATGGTAGATCCTAAAAAGAGTTAGTGCGCGTGCTCCAACCGGTTCCTTGGGGTATCTGGCTATGGTAATCTAAACAAAAGAACTTTTAATAATCTTTTATTAATCATTTTATCCCTGGGATATTCTAGAAATTCTTTTCGTTACAGATAGACCTATAATGGATTGATTAGTTATCTCTATTTCTGTTAAATATAACTGTTTCCTGAATTTAAAACAATATTTTTATATAAAAATTATAAGTACAATTAATATTTACATATCGTATTAATTTCTTTGGTTACATTACTCGTATATATGTATAAGTATAAGGTTTTACTAACAATAGTTGGTAACCCTTGTTTGTATATTTTGTATATGTACATATAGCTTATACCCTTATTGGTATTAGCTGTATTTCATTTTATTTTTAACATGAATAAATTTTAATCAATTTGAAGATTAATATTTTACGTTACATTGCTGTCAAGTATACCTTTTAGACTTAATATCTACAAAATATATCGTTCGACGTCCGTAATTAAATTTTACGTAACAATAAGTTGTCAACCCTTTGTTTATGTTTGGGCGGTCAAAAGTGATAGGGGTTGGATTTGAGCGAGGTTATAAAAAGCTGGCGGCCCAATAATTATGCTCATTTTATCAACAATTGTCTTTGCGAGCGGAGCTTGCGTTCGAGTGTTTAATTTTACCGCTAATTCCAAGAGAATTTATATAAAAGTGATAAAATATAGTAACCCGTTTGTTTTATATAAATGTTTTTATGTTATAGATTGTTGACATGCCCATTATTGCATTCGTTAGCCACTATTTAAGACTCAATAATCCCATTTTCTTCGTCGATAAGGCCTTTATCACTATATTTTTGATCAAAAGTGGGTTAGAAACAATTTGGGTATATCTTCAATCTACGACAATTTTGTTTTATATAATATTTGTAGTTTTGATAGGACATATCTGAATTATCAGGTAGATTGACGTACCTTGTTTTGTTTACGTTTTCTGTCTGCAAAAGTTAAATTTGTTCATCGTAAGCAAAACTTATATTAACACAGATATGTTCCATCACTTTATTCGTTTTAACTTTTGATTACAACGCCCCTTTTTTGTAATCAAAATTTATTGAATATTGACTTAAATCTTCTAAAACAATTTTTCTATAGATTTAAAATAAGATTTTCGTTTTACTTAATTCAATCATAATGACGTTTAATTAATAGGTTATTTACGTTACATGTAACTCAACCATATTTTTTTTAAAATGGTCACTTACAAAAATTATATTTAGCTAGCTTTATCGTAGGAACTTTTAGAACGTCATTGAAAATATTCAGATTTAGCTAGTACATAAGTTTTAGTTGCTTGGTACATCATACTGAAAATGTTTTGATAGCTCAGCGATAGCTATTTTTAAACGTTGAATCATGTAAAATTAATTACACATTCTTTAACTTAATTGAATCTACTTTTAAATAATAAAACAAAGTTTTAATGTTTGAATAGCTTAACGATAGCTATTTTTAAGCGTTGAATCATGTAAGATTAATTACACATTCTTTAACTTAAGTAAATTTACTTTTAAATGATAAATCAAAGTTTTAATGGTTAGGTAGCTCAACCATAGTTGCTTAAAATACTGAAAAAAAATATTCGTGTGTACAGTCTTTTTCATAAAATTAATTTTACTATATTGCCTTTCAGAATCACTAGTCCTCTATTTTAAATTTACATCCGCTCATTATGTATATTCCGGACAGCCTGGACGCGCATCAGAATATTAAGGAGAGATTCGAGGAGTCGATGAGAGCGGCTGCGGCCACTCTCGCCAATTCCTCGCTTCTCGAAAACTCCTTAGACGACTCAAGTTCAGTGTACAGCGACGCGTCTGGGATGCCAAGCCTTGCTGACGTTGATGACTATGGGAGTACTTTTGATACTGTAGAGTCCGAAAGGGATCAAGGGGAGATGTTTGGCAACGAGCATCTCTCACTGATGCTTAGTAGAACGATACAAATCATCTGGTCTCTCCTCAATTCGGTGATGCAGAACTCCTGCGGTGACATTGGTGACGATGTTGCCGGAGGTGATTCTGGGTCTGCCGAGTCGAGGAGAGACCAGAAGACGAGTCTGGACGCACTCAACATGGATGGCTTGTTCAACATGTTGTTGGGTTTAGGCTTATTTTCTTGTGCTCTCTTAGTTGTCTTCTTCGGCGCTGTAGGGCTTGAGACTCTAACTCGTTTAGATAACACCTCAGACAGGTCGCTGGCTCGCTGGATAAGAGATGTATGTACGCGCCTCCGTGATATAGGCATCCGGACCATTGAGCTTCTTCACTGCGGTAACAGGACTAGATCTGGAGTTACGTCGCCAACCGTGGAGCCGTCGGATACAGGCATGTATGAAGCCGCGTCCTCTGTGATGGATGATATTCTGTCAGATACACAGGTGAGTTTTCTTCTTTTGTATAATTTTTTTTTTTCTGTTTTGTATTCTTTTTTTTTTGTATAGCCGCCCGTTTTGTCTAGTAAAGCATCATGTTGTTGCAGGATTGTTCTGTCCTATTCTCACTTCCTCAACGTTGACTATCGGCTCTTCCATATATATCGCTCACCGTTTGTCGTCGTTTTATGTCACCAGAGAAATCCGCTCGGTTACCGCAATCAAATTGAGATACCAGTTAACATTTACTAAAATCTTAATTAGCAAACTAATATTATTTCCCTCTGGGAAGGTTGAGAGTCTGCTCGTGCCGCACGTTTCTCATTGGGGTTTTAAATGTTAGATCAAAACTTTAATGTTTTCTTTTTGTTTTAGGCTCCCTCTGCTAGTCCATCAACTCCAGCTGAGGTGAGATCCAGAGTTGGGTTGTTTGCTGTACACCGCCTGTCTGCCACTGAGGATCGAGTTACTGGAAGTAATGTGCTTGCGGGATTGGACACCCCGTCGGGAAGTCCTGGCTTCCGTCCATTGATATTTGATCAATCAGAGCGTCTTCATGTAAGTATCCATGCTTTAGTTTTCTATATTAATTTTCAGAAAGAGGCTGTATATTTGTACACGTATCTAGAGGTATTTGCAACTAAAATTCTTTTATTGGTAGAATATTAATCTTAAAATGTATGGTTGCATAAGCATTTTTGAACCGTTTTAAGATTTTAATTCTATTATAAAGTGGGTTGAATCGCTACCTAATCATATAGCTTTACAGGATTTTAGGCATTCTCATTTCCTGATTTTCCTAGATTCTATGTTGGTGTTGCGATTAAACTAATAAAATCTATTATATTTTAGGCGACAAATTCAGCTAACCTGGAGCAGCATTATACAACCATGCTAAGGTTTAGCCCGCCCAGTACTGGAGGGTCTGCAGAGGGATCCAGCTATAGTTCATCTCTATGCCTTAGTCGCATTGATTCCCCATCTGCAGCAGACCTTTCAGCGGTAAGTTTGCTAAATTCTTTTAATATTATTATTTGCCAAAATTACGTGAATTAAGGTAAAGGATTTGGTGAGTTTAGCTATGCTTATATACAATAAGTTATTTTAACTATAGTGTTTATCCCTTTCCAATGGTTAGCATTATGACTTTAGAGGATTTATAAAAAATTTTTTTTTTTTTCTAAAAGTATCAGGATTGCTCAATTATCTATATGGGTAAACATTATTATATTTCTCCCTGATATTTGTTAAGACTTTCTGTTTAACTAATATTTACTTCCCTATTTTAGGAAGCGGAAAGTACAATTCCTCTGGTGGACGTTTTCGAGATCGATATACC
Source organism: Acartia tonsa (assembly GCF_053477335.1). Taxonomy (NCBI): domain Eukaryota; kingdom Metazoa; phylum Arthropoda; class Copepoda; order Calanoida; family Acartiidae; genus Acartia; species Acartia tonsa. The sequence continues at coordinate 42,068,922 of NC_137264.1, read as the reverse complement.
ATCCAGCCAGTTCGGTTCTATGGGTAGTGAGATTCGGTTCCCATTGCAGGAGAGAATTGTTGGAGGTTTAGAACGGCTGCGTCTTACAGTTGAGACCCCAACCCCATCTCTTCCGCCAGAGACTGCCTCAGAGACGGCTAGCCTGACTTCAGTTATGCGTTCGTCAGATAATAGCAGGGAGGAGTCCGATGCTGAGGGTGTCCCTCGGCGACGGGGTTCTGCCGGCCCTAAGCGTACGCGTTGAAGTGGTGATTGTTAGCTTGGTCGTAGACATTGTAATTTTATTAGACAAAAAAACTGTTCAGACATGTGTGACAAAACTCTTAATCTATGTAACTAGTCAAATAGTGATCACTATTTAGTAAAATATTAGACGTTATGACTTTTATACTGTACAAGACCAAATAATTTACACCGTTGCTATTTTGTTATATATGTACATGTTAGCTTGTAAGGAACTTAGTATGTAAGGAAATAATGGTATAAGGTTGTATTTTCTTTTTCCCCTAATTTAAAACTTCGTGTAGTCTCAATTACTTTCTTCATAAGTGAACTAAATTTCTTTTCTCAATAGTATATTAACAACTTTAATTTCAGCCTTGTATCACAATTTATTCATTCTTGTTAGCTTTTAAGGGTTATGTATATAGAGATATTTAGTCGAACTTGCGCCTCAGTACCTTTTCTCTAATCTTTCATTTATATCCATCCCTGTGCATTAATCGTGAATTTTAATTGTGCTGTGATATATATAGAGGACTTGTAAATAGCATATATATTTTTTTTTTTTTTTTTTTCCAATATCTAAGTAGACTGAGAGACTGACGTTAGACAAAGCTATTTAAATACGCTTATTCAAGTACCTTTAAGAGATCTCATGTAAAAACTATTTGTAAGTGTAGTATTTGAGCAATTAAAGTAATATCATTGATCGGGTAATCTCATTAAGGAAGAAATGTTTAAAATTAGTAGGGTTTTGGGTAAATATCACTTCTCTTCAAGACTATTGAACTTAACATTCCTTTAATTCTTGCTAAAAACCGTAGAACTTAAATTTCGGGGTAAAATTTTCTTAGGTCTGTCATTAAAGCAAAATCTAAGTTTTATTTCCACCAAATAGAATTTTCCTGATTCGAATAGAGTCATTGATAGGCTATGTACCAATATATATATATATGTTTTGCATTTATTGCTCAATTATTTTTAATGATCTCGGAATTTTTCTTATGTGCCAGTGTACAGCTTAAGTCCAAGAAAAAATATTAACTACATTTGTTAAAACTTGTCAGAAATCTTTCTTATTATCGCAGTTTTTGTTTCCAAAGATTTGTTAAATGAAAGTTTTATATTCTGTTTTCGAAGTTGTTTTAACTTTATAATTTTCACCAAAGAGAAATATTTGTCAAATTTTTTTTACCTTTTTCTAAAGATTATCTACTTTTGTTAAAATAAATATAGAGATTTTTAAGTAACATATATACTTGTTAATTACTGGTTTAATATATGTTGTGTAAAATTCTATTTACGTAGCTACTCTATAAGCGTTACTTGTTCGTTTGTCACGTTAGTAGTGATAATAATTAAATTAAATTGTTACCTTTATGAAGCGTTTAGCCTAGTTTTAAAATTTGCTTATTTTATAACGATTAAATGAGTAATAACATTACCTACTATGTTCTTTTGGTATCATAGTTACTATATATGTGGTTTATTTTCTTACCGTTTCTATCACTACCTTTTTTAGATAAATCATATAATAATAACGTAGAGATTTTTATAAGAACGTGCAAGAATATAAGTACAATATTGTATAGGTAAGTACGAGAGTATTATATTTTCCGTTTGGCAAAGTCTTTTATATCATTGGGAATGTCCGTAAGTCTTTCCATCTGGATACATTAGAAATCAAGTCATAAGAATCAGGTTAACTTGTGTGTTTATCTGACTATTCTGTTTGAGTTTCTAGGTCGATAACTAGCGGTAGTTGCAGCGGGGTGACCTCTCCTGCCGTAGATTACCGTTAGGTTATGATGATGTGCATCTGGTCGTTGAGGGATAAGCGTTCTACCGCGTATACGCAAACTCCTCTGAAATACTCTTAATATTCTTTTCAAGAGTCTGACTAGGAATGTAGTGACCCTGTCTAATATTATAACCATGATAATTGTTATCGACACGTATATAGCTATTTCTTCTATATGAGCGAAGATAGTTCTAATGGTCAATGGTTCTTTAGGTTTAGGTGGGCACAGTGATTCCGATGCAAATGGTAAAGTTCGTGCCGTGGTCTGTCGGTCATAGCCTAGTGCGAATTGTGTGATCGTATCTCCCAATGTGAGATTATATGATCCTCCTGTTATAATAAAAGGAGTGGATGTAATAGTTATTGATGCATTCTCTAAACTGTGATTAGTATTCTCACTCAAGCTAGTAAAGACAATTCCATCTTGCACATAAGCATAGGGATAAGTCTGTTTCGCCAAAGGACAGTGCTTGGTTATCAATGTTTCATTAACGCCAAGTAGTCCCTTAAGGCACTGGTCAGCTTCAACCGGTAGATAAGCGTTATAGTAAGATTGTCTGTATACTCTTTTGGTTTTATCCAAATAATAAATGGAATCGATGTAGCATTCATCAAAAGGAATTGGTGCGTATCTGTAGATTTTTATTGGCTCAGAACTTAATTCCATGGATAGTATAGTGGTGAATGATTTTGTACCACCACTTAAACGGCTTTGGACTTCCAATCCAAGATTATGAGTATAGTCCAAGTTAAGCTCTTGCCTTACAAAAGTTTTAATAGAGTCTGTGATATCCGTCTTTGCAAGATCTTGAATTAGAGTAAGTCTGAAATTTAAGTCTGCTTTAAGCTCTTCTAAGTTCGTGATGGCTAAGTTGCTCAGGCTATCAACATAAGAGTATTCTGCTGTTTGCACAAAGTTAGCTGCTTTGGCATGAAGAGTTATACCACTTACGATTTGTGGTACTATCTCCGCAAGCAATAACTGTGTAAAATCAAACTTATCATGATCTAGCTTATAAGAAAGTTTATTTACGTTATTAGTCACTTCAATGCGGTTAGAACTTATTAAGGGAGTTACTGTTTCAATAGCTTCCTTGATTGTGCGGATAAGTTTCATTACATCAATAAGCAAGTCCTTAATCTTTTTGGTATATAACTTGCCTATAAGTTTAGTTTGTGCTGAAGTGAATGTGCGTCCATCGTAGCTAATGTCTAATTGAGTCTTCAGGCCATCATAGATTGCTATTTCAGGCGCTGTATTGCCTACAGATATATCAACTTGAATGGATTGAATTGCTACAGCTGTGTAGCCTATATACTCTCCACTTTGATAGTGAGTGGGTATCAAGTCTGTCATTGTGTTTGCTGTTGTACTATAGTAGTACATACTTAGTATTATTAATATTATCTTAGGATACATTGTTAAACAGCTAAGTTTATTTAATAAATGCTTATATCCACAATCAAAAGTTACTTTTCTGACTGATACACTTACACTAATAAATAAGGTCTTCACTGCTTGGAGTTCTATGATAAACTAATTTATTTTTCCAAAATCTATTTATTATCCCACTTTCGCTACTGCTAGATCCTGAGTGGGCGTTTCCGGTTTCTAACTATAATTAAAGTTTTGACATATTTTTTGTATGTAGATTGGTTATAGGCTTAATAACTAATCAAGTTCATCTCAGTTCAAGGCATATATATATAGGTTGTCTAATAATATTGTTATGTCTGTGTAATTTACATGGTTCATATTAGGTATTTCAACTCAATTCTGTATATATTGGTTATGTAGTACCATGCGTATATTTGTACAGTTTGTATTACTCGTTTGACTCTGTTTAGACTATACAGATTCAAAACTTATACATATACAATTTTCCTTTTATATATTTTTGTGTATAAATATTTTTGAAGGGATCGACTTATTTAGTCGACGTGTATTGTATATGGTTGGTCTCCCCCTGTCAATAGAGAAGACGTAAATTTTACCACTGGATATATAACCTTGAGTGGGAAAATTCTACATAAATTATGATATCTCTGTTATCAGATTAGAATAACATACTATTATATTGTTCCCGAGTTTACAGGGTAAACGGAAATGCAAGTAATTGTTATTGGGATAAACTTATATCTCTTGATATGTGATATTTATAATTTATGTTCAATGTTTTTATAGATATGAATTCTGTACGTGTCCAGAATTATAGGTTTTGTATTAATTAAATTTGCATTTTGTTATAATGGTAATTATTCCGCTGTTTATTTGTGCATAAAGGGATGACTGTGCACATATTTCTGGTCGCAGATTTTGCTTTAGCCGGAATTATAAGCGGAAACGTATTCGTTTAGTTAATTATCTTTTAGTCCATGAGTTTATTGTAAGACTTTATAATTATTCTTTTGTATACTCTATGAAAGTGTCAAAATATTAGTCAATTGGTTTGAAATTCTTTGATTTTGAAAGGGTATTTAACTTGTCTGTATTTATATCAGATCTCCTTTCAACCATGTTTATTTTGAAAACTTGCAATTTATTAATACTGTGAGAGGATATGTGTGATGTTAGGACTGGTCATATGTGGAAAGTATTGCTTTAATTAATTCCACGAACCTTCTGTAAGTTTACCTTATATTTTTGTGTGATTTTAGTTGTAATTGTATCTTTAATTAGCAACTAAGGCAGGTTTTGATATGTTTTGGTATCTCTTAAAGTAGATCTAGGGGAATTTTATTATTTAAACTTTTAAATGTCCCTGTTTATCAGAAATTGCGTACAGCATATAATATCGCTTAAGGAAAGAAGAGCAAAAGTGTTCTCTTCTTATAGTATGAGCTATAATTTAGCTCATATGGTTTATAACTTAAATATTTTATGGCATTATTATTAATTGGTTGTTGATATAACAGTTCAAACTTACTTTGGTTAGAAATGTAATATACCTGTTATTTATTTGTCGACAAGATGCATTGGTATTTGGGTTATATTATAGTTCTGAATGAATTTTCGCATGAAGTTTTAAAGTTTTTTTTTTTTTTTTTTTTTAAAACGTCTGAGTACAATATGCAAAAAAAACTATTTTTGTTTTGACTGAAATTCTCTTTGAGGGTAGGCAATGGATTTTGCCTAATTATTAGATCTTTAAATGGAATCATTGACGGGTGAAATTGTGGCATATCACAATATATACTGTTGCTGTGTTCTCATAATAAAAGCATGAAAAGTATAGTTTTGTTCGTACAGACCTTAATCAATAGTTTTGTCTTTATCACTATTATATACAAATTAGATATACTTTTGTCGCAATACGGTTTTGGGCATATATTTCAGGCATTATTATAGGCTGATAGGTTAGGTATCCGAGATGTTTTCTTAGACCTAATGTTAACCACAAGGTTACTTAAGAATTATAATTCATAGGGTTTTTAGGCTAACAAAAATTTTAAGTTCAGGTGGTCCAATACTATTTTCCTTAGCTTGCAAATGCAACGATAAGTGTGGTATCTTATCACCAGGAACGATATAGTATTGTATGATCATGTAAGAATTAGATCAGGTGATAAAAGTGGTTTGTGAGTTCTGGCAATGCAATTTATAATAAGACTATTGCATAAAAGCTAGGAGTGGTGCCAGCTTTATTTGACAGGTTATTTTACAGGTTAATATGCTAGTTAAACTACCAAAATTGGTCCGGCTGCCAAAACTCTATTAATGTCCTGTAAGCTTCACCCTTGTGCTAGCATTGAGACAAAAGCTCTATTTAACCTGAGAATATGAGTGAGATCGAATATGCTATTGGTTCGTTTACGCATACTGTTGTGAATATGCTCATAAAAAGTCTTATTTCAGTATGATCTGTAAGTCCAGACATCTCTTGAAAACTTCTATGCTCGCTTTCAATTTATACTGTGATAGGCGTGTAAACTTAGAACCAAGGAAAAGTCACAACCTTTTTAAGCAAGTGAAATTTTCTTAAACTAGTTTTCTCTCTTTTATGTGCGTATTTCTCAGAATATTTAAAACGTATGCTCAACGATTCAGATTTCGGTCTTAGAAAGTTCAATCAATTTAATGATATTCCCTAAGTATACCGGCTCCTGGGGTGGAGGAGTGTACTATCTAGGTTATGTCCTATATATATTTTTTTTTTTTTATACAATTTTGTCTTGTCTGTCTTAGGTTGAATTTTAGTGTAAGATTTGCTTCACAAGTAATAATAGTCTTTAGGCAAAGTCCCAGTATTATTTTGGCACTGTTGATTGTCCAGGATTTTTCTGTCTACTTGTGAATGTATGAAGATTCTAGAACTATGCCATAAAACATTAGCTATATTACTATTCGAGTTTTTTTTTTTTTTTATTGATTTGAAATATTAGTGTGTGAGATTTTCAATCTTGACCATACACCTTAACCCAAACTCTACAACATCATTTATGTTTTCAACGAATTTACTGTATTCAGGAATAGATGAGACTAGAAATGTTATTAGCATTAAGATGATAATCAGATTAAAATCACTCATGATATGTGAGTGCCCTGTTCGATAGCTGTATGATTTAAAGTGTATCTATCAGCTTGATAAGTTAATCAATGTGATTATTGATTTTGTGTTTCAGATTGGTATAAGAGTATTATTGGGTTGGTTACTAGTAACTAGAGTGATCTAATTAATAGCTGGTGTGTTTCGGGCTATGGCAAGTTGATCCAATTCGTCATCAGATTCGTCTATTTCTGGTAGCATAGGTAGTCCATATATGAATGATCCTGTGAAATCGAAATCAACGACTACCTCTCTGACAATAGATTGGTCGCTGGACTCTATGTAACCAGTGATAACTGTGTTGGTAATGGTGTGATTGGAGTTGTTGATTATTAGAGCTCTGCCACTGAGTTGTCCATCATCATTGATAATGAGTTGTGTTTGTCCAGGCAAGATTTTAATGCCTGCGTTTTCGTTTGAAATATGATCGTCGCTGAGGATCACTTGTGTTCCAGGTGCTAGGTTGAAAAAGTGGTTGATATTCATCACTATCACTTGGGTTTCTTTAGCTTTGATCTTTTTAACTACTCCTGTACAGAGCTGGAGCTCAAGTTCAGAACAGAAGATACTGCTCAATGGTCCTTCAGGGTGAAGAGTAGAATACAAACACGGTGCTAACCGGTACTTATCTGTGACAGGAGTCCATGTTAGCTGTAGACTTCTAATACCATTCAGTCCAATTATCATAGGTGCAACACCCTCATGGTCTTCAGCTACAATTGAGAAAAGAATTGGGTAATGACGGCTTGAAAATGATGTGGGACGAATCATGAGAGTTACTTCTCTGGGTTCGGGGATCTTGTGATCTGCACATGTGACTGGCAGCTCATGACTTTCTTCCAACTGATTTTTATCCTCATTCATTACTATGCCAAACAACTTGCTATAGTACCTGGCTGATATGATGTTTTTATCCGTTGCTGAGTCAAGTAAGGCTGTCATGCGTACGTCATAGTCATATTTACAATCTATTTCTTCTGGCATACAACCAGAGCAATGAAGGTACAATTTCCTTTCTTCCTCCTTTACTGGTGTAATGTTGTCTCCTACTTGATCGTTAGGCTCATTGGGAATTATTTCCGCTGTGGCAGCTTTGATTCCACTGAGGTTACAATCTTTAGATGATTCCTTAGCATTGGCTTTAGCCCAGTCTTCATATGTTTGCCTGAAGACACCACTAGGTTTCACCTTACCACTATGGTACAATTCCATCATGGCTGGCCTTCCAGGGCATAGGTGTCGAGAATGGTATAACTCTTTACCATATGTCTTATAACAGTTTGTGCAGAAAGCTGATGTCAATACAGTTGGGTATAACCTTCCTGTATCGTCACATAATAATCTACATCCATCAGATATGTTGTGAGAATATTGTCCACATGCTACACAGTAGCGTCCGGGTGATAATCTATAAGAAGCCTGATAATCCCGCTTGGTATTCCTTTGAAACTGCCTATCCCTGTTATCCCTGTGATAAGGTTTGGGATTGGGTGATTTTGTAGCCATTTCTCTAACAGTGGATTTTCTTTTATGATAATTTGAGATGGCCTCTATTTTGGCAATTTGTCTGTCTCTGTAGTTACCTCTTCTTTCTTTAGATTTCGAAGTGTTGGTGTTGTTGGTTCTCTTGTGCTCTACACTCTTTGTACAGTTTGTGCAGAGATTCCTCCCAACTTCAAGTGAGCCACTCGTGTTAGGTCTACCAAGTTGTATTGTGTTCAGTTTCCGTGAGAGTAGAAGTTCTTCTGCTGGCTCTGCTACTTTTGTCCGCACACGGGAAACAGTTTTCCACAAGTCTGGTAAGTTAGCTTGAGTTGATAATGAGTCCAGAGATATCGCGTTCAATTCAGGTCCCATATTTCTCTCACCAATTTGTTCTGGTTCTTCTAGATTGGATATTTGTATTTCCTCATAAGCATCAGAGTCTCTAGTGTCTGTATTGGCTGAAGGGGTTTTTGAACCAGGTGTTGTCGAGCGTCCCCGACAAGGAGTGGTTTCCTTATCAGCTTCATCATCCTTCTGGCCTTGCTTGCGGGAAGATGACATGATAATGGTTGTAAAGTCTTAGAACTATTTGTAAGTTCTTAAAATGCCTGTGAGATGTTGTACTATTTTTAAGATAAAAATAGCGAAAGTTCGAGAGGAGTACAAATAATGGGTATAGTTTAAAACGGTAAAGAATCTGTTTAAACTAACAATTCTTTGCTTTAAAATGTGTTTAGCTATAGATGGGTGTGGTATCTGCTTCACCTATAGTTGTTTCTACGTCGTATATACTTGCGTGTGAGCTTTGATTGATATTCTAAAATGTGCGCTAATGCACCCTTATCCTTAATTAAGCTCAACTGTAGAAACACTCCTACTTAACTTTTATATATAGGTTTATTTATGGAGTCAATTTGAGCTAGTTAGCTATTCAAATTGGTTATCAAGTTAAGTAATGTTTGCAGCGGAGTTAATTTGGGTATGCTTATATACTATCACAAATTAACTTTAGTTTGCCTAGGAGTCGACTTTCCTAGCAAATTGTTGTAACACCTTTTAAGTAAAAGTAATAAAATTTAAGTATTAAAATTGTAGATAATTGATGTGAACTAAATAAATTTTAATCTCTATGACGTACATAATAGATATTACCACACTTGTAAAAATGTGATGTATTATTGTAATATTTTGTATTTGGAGAGTTAGATTATAACCATAAAACAGATTACACTGAAATATAATATAGAAGAAAATTATTTGTGTTACCTTCATAAGCGGACTTTATTACAGATTGGCAACCACATTGGTCAAGAATCAAGGAAAATTTCTTTTGGACTTGGTAAAATTTTATTTTTTTCAAAATTTTTTAGTCGGATGAATGGTAACTTTTAATTAAAGTAAATCTAAGTTATAATTTCAAAAGATATCTAGTTGGTTGCAAATAAAATTTGTGAACAAAAATCTAATTCCTTTTTTTTAACGATAATATTGTCTGATAAAGGCAAAAAGATAATAAAAATAAAGTTTTGTCTACTAAAAATAGAGGCAAAAAGATAAAATCTAATTACGGTAAATATACAAAAAAGATAATTTGGTCTGATAAGGACTAAAAGATAGTAAAAACAAAGTTTGTCTACTAAAAATAGGGGGCAACAAAAATTAAATTTATGCTCCATTACGTTCTAAGGTTGATAATCAACATTTTTGAACTAGTTATTATTAAATTTGATGTAAAAAAGAAAACCTTTAATCAATCAATAAATCAAGATAATAATTTTTATGTTTATGAAGCAAATTTCTCATTTAAAATTGGGGAAAATTTGAAAATTATATATTATGCAGTTAAAAGATTAATTCAAGATAGATATAATTTAATAAGACAAGGTAATACAGGTATAGGAGATAGAGGTACAGCGGAAAATCTGGATAATAATTCATCATACAATAGACAAGAAGTAGATCAAGAAATAGCAGGTCCTTTCACATTTAGTCATTTTGGAATAAATAGAACTTTAGACAGGTTTCCTGAGTTTAGAAGATATTTAGGTGGAACGATAATAATTGGAAACAGTCAAATTGATAATATCTATCATTCGGATTCAGAATAAAGTTTTAAAAATATACGTCATCAAAATATAAAAATATTGAAAATTTCATGAAAATTGTTGTATAAAAGTGTAAATATTTAAAACACAAGTGTTTACACCGGACATACACTGTAATTATAGTAATTATATCATTTCATTAAAAAGTTGGGAAGTTGAAAATTATTTAATTACCTAACATTTTTAAATTGTTAAGAAAATAATATTATAGTTTTGTACTTTGGACACAAAAGAAAAGTCTAAATTATAAAATTAAATATAAAGATAATTAAAAAAAGGTAAAATAAAAGTTTGTATATTGAACACAAAAGAAAAGTTTAATTTATAAAGCTAATAATTATTGTAAAAGTAATTAAATGATAAAATTTTGCTTAAATATTCTTGGTTTATGGAAATTAAGAATTCTATGTTCTGAAATTAGAGGGCAAAATTGGACTGAAAAAATTCGAAGCTGTCAAATTACTCTTGGTTCTATAACTATTATAAGAATTAAGTTCAAACAAACATTGTAAAATTTTTAGGTAAAGGTAATTTTAAAAAATAATTCTACTTGTTAATCTAAAAATTGGTAAAAATAATTTTGAAAAATAACTCTACCTGATTTATCTGGAAAGTCATCAAAACATTGTTCCTGTTCAGATTTCATTAAAATCTAAAATAAAGATAGTCTCCACCAAGAAAATTGTTCCTGAATTATAATTTGGTAAGCTAAAAATAAAGAAGGTATTAATCAAAATAAAAACTTTCAACGGTAATCAAGTTTTATTTTATAATACACTGTAAAAAAACATTTTCCTTAAAACATAAAGGTAAAGAAAATAAAAGATGTCGGACACAGAACAACAAAATGATCCTTACTTTGCAGGTGCCAGACGAAGAAAGTTTAGTAATTGGTTTATTAAAAATAAGGAAAAATACTTAGAAAGGCTACAAAAGTATAAAGATAACTTGGAAAATTTAAATGGAGAAGATTATAAAAGTGTACGTGAAAACCATGTAGATTTCAATACAGAAACAATGGATTTATTGCGCAACAGAGAAGCAGAAAGTTATGTAACAAATTTTACAGAACTTACTGATGATATTTCACTTAGAAATCTCAGGGATGAAAGGGATAGAGAAATGAACTTTGAAAGAAGCAATTTTAATCAACATAAAGATAATTCTAACCAATTTAATTTTGATAGAGAAAATTTTAACACAAATGATCATGATAATAATCAACATCAAAATCAGTGGGGTGAATTTAGAGGTTTTAATTATAAACAAGAACAAAGATATCCAAAAAATGAAAGATATTTTGAAAGAAATGAAAGAAATTTTAGACAATCCAGAAGAGATAATTTTCAAGAAAATAGAGATTCTTATCTAAATAAAAAGTATATGGATGATTTGCAAAAGAAAATTGATAATTTAAATATGGAAATAAAATATTTAAAACGAAAACCAGCTAGGGGTGAGAAATTTGAAGCTAAAACAGTATATAGATCTGCGGAAAACAGGGATTCTAGCCCTGCGGGACTCTCGTTGACCCATGCAGCAGAAGCTGTAGAACTATTAGAGGAATACTTAGTATCAAATCAAGCAGAAAAACAAAAAATGAAACAAAATGTTATTAAACAATTATCAAAAATTGGTAAAATACAAACATTGGAAAATAAATATAACTCATCAAAGTATTATAATTGTGATGATTTCACACCCAAATTTATAGATACAAGTCTAAGATATTACAATGTTGAGAAAGTTAGTGATAAATTAAAAATTATAAAAAATCAACTCCTCTCACTGGAAAATGTAGGACTGATCCATTACATCGACCAGTTCTGTGAATTCGACTTTGATGGCTTTTCACAGTTTGAATTCAATGTGGTTTTCCACAATTCTCTCCCAAGGGATACTAAAGATAGAATTGAATGCAAAAATATAAACCCAGCAAAATTGACTACCAAAGATTATCTTAACATTGTCAGTGACATTGTTAATAACGGACGTATAGCAAACCATAACATTGATTATATGCTTGAAACATTTAAAACATCTAAAAGAAACATAGAGGATATTTATGATGAGTATAGAAGGAAAATAAATAATTTGCCTCCTAATATTATGTCTGCTGGTGAAAAAGAAAGAAGGATACATTCACAAATGATGAAATATCTACCAACTCAACTATTATCTATTTTGAGAATAGAAGAGGCTAAATTAGGTAGAAATCTTAATAGTGAAACACTCCATGATTTTATATTGCTTAATAGAGACCAAATAAATAAATATCTCAGATCTCAGAATAAAACCCTATAATGAAGAAACATGTTCTTGTTTACAAATGTAAAATAAGATAAATTTCCATAATAATATTGAAGATAATTTTGAAAAATAATGAAAGTCTGTGTTTACTGGCCTAACATTGGTTGGAAAAATGATAAAAAATAATGAAAGCTTCAAAATGATAATTTCTTTGATAAACAAAGAATAATGGTACTATTCATTGATATTTTTACTGGCCTAACATTGGTTGGAAAAATGATAAGAAATAATGAAATCTAAAAAGATAATTTTTATGATAATTAAAATGATGAATAAAATGATAAATTAAAAGGTAAAGAATTGAATGTACAGTAATTAAAAAGGTAATAAAACAGTAAAAAGAACACTTGTGAAAGAAAATTAGGAAATTGAACGTACTTATAATTGAGTGTTAATGCTTTAAAATGATAATCATCAGACCATAAAAAAAAAGGACACCTGTAAAGTGGACCTAATAGTAATTAGGGGTAATTAAATAAAAAATGTACACTAGTTGATAAAATGATTAATAAAAACACTTGAAAAGGTAGATGATTCATAAAAATTTGAAAAGTTTTGAGGTCATATTAAAATTAAAATGATAAAATAAACAATTAAAAGATATATGATTCATAAAAATTTAAAACACTTGAAAAAGTATATGATTCATAAAAATTTAAGAAAGTTTTGAGGTCATATGATTAATTAAACAAAAATTATATTTTAAATGTGTAAAGTTACCAATTATAGTTTTGAAATAGGAGATATTTGCTGATTATTTTGAATAGTCTAATCTAAAAATAGTCTAAAATTTGAACCTAAAATGTATGGCTAAAAAAGATATACAAACAATTATGTGGTAATTAAAAAGACAATCATTTCTTCTAAAAAATTAAAAATTGTACATAAAGAACCATAGAGTAGGTTTTGTGTGTAAAATGATATTAAAAATGAGGTTTCATAAAAGTGAAATAAAATCAAAAATTTTTCATGAAAACAATAAAATTGGTTAGAAGGAAAAAATGTTTAAAAAATGAAGTGTCCAATACATTATAAATAAAATAGGGTCAGGAAAATTAAAGTGGAGTCTCTAATTAAAGAAAAGGACACTCTTTTAGTAAAATACAAGTGCAAAATAATTTACTTTGAATTAAAACAAATGTTGGGAAAAGATATAAAGATAAAAATAAAAGGTCAAGCGTTACACACATAACACCACGAAAACTAAAAAACAACACCCCCCCCCCAACTAACGGAAAAATTTAAAGATAGAAAATTATAAATACCAAATAAATAAAACCAAAAACACCCCCCCCCCCCTAAATTATTCATTTTAAAGGGGTGACATATTAAAATGATTATTTAAGAAAACATTAAATAAAAGAATGTCCTTTTATAGACTAACTTTTTAAAAGGACACTTATAAAGGAAAATTTATAAGTAAAATAATGTGGTTTATGAAACATGATAAAAAATAACTTAGGTTATAAAAATGAAAGATTTGTAAATTATTTTTCATAGAAATAATGTGATTTATGGAATATAATAAAAAATAACTTAAGTTATAAATATGAAAGACTTGTGAATTATTCTTCATAAAGGATAATGTGGTTTATGAGATATGATAACTTAGGTGATAAAAATTTGTTAAAATAAAGTTAAAAATAAGCTAAAAAGTCAAAAGAAAAAAGAGACTGTCCTTTCACAAATTATGCTTTAAAAAGGGACACTCGGTCAGTTGATATATCAATTTAAAATGAATATTGTTAAAAAATCATTAAATAGATTATTAACAAAAAATAGCAAAAGAAATGTAAAAATCTGTTTAAAATTGAAATAATAAATGACAGAAAAAACTTTAGAAAAACAAAGATAAGATGGTTCTTTTAAATGAAACATCTTTTTAAACAAATATAAGACTGTTCTTTTATAAAACATCTTTTAAAACTGGACAAAAAATTGTCAACCCAAAGTAAAGTAGCTAGGTATGACATTAGTTCATTAAAAATACTCTAAAAGCAAACATATCTCAAAATTAAAACAGTTAATCTCAGTTACAGTTTTACAAGAATTCTTGGTTTAATTTATTTTGAAATGTGAAATAAATTAAAATTATAATTTAATGTGAAATTTCAGAGAAGAAAATGGATCCAGGGAGAGATAGAGACAGGAAAAGATATGATAGGTAAAAAATTATTACTTGAATTCCTCTTCATTAGATGGGTTTTTTTCTGTAGCACGCTTTCTGTCGCAGTAATCTTTCAAAGTTTTATGTATCCACCTAAAGAAAGTCACCAGATAGACTAGTGGAACGATAACCTAAACAAAAAAAAAGTCTATGGGCTCAAAGATATCCCTCAAAAGAACAAATTAAAATGGTAAACGTTCAAGAAATGTCTTTATTTTCCATAGCAAATTTTTCTTTGAATTAATTGATTTACGGTAACATTAATTCGAAGCTAGTTAAAGTTATGAAGTATATGTTAAAAGTAACTTTAATTAGATTACCCTTATTAAGTCAAGGGTAATAACACTTTTAAAATGAAAAGTAATAATGGTAAACTCATTTTAAAAGGGGTAATTTTATATGGGGTTCATGTAAAGTTACCTGCAAAACCATAACACATGAATAACAGATAAGTAGGTAGCGAAGAATAGCTACGTTGATACCCAATAACTGTGTACACAAAGTGGAGACAAGTGTTCCATCCTAGAAAGAAAATTTTTCTTCAGAATTTAATTTCACACATTGTATTAAAAATTCTTACGCTTATGGTATTAAAAAATGCTCAATTTTCAGTGATATTTTTAATTAAATACTCAAAAAGAAATGTTAATACTCAAATCTCCTGTGATTATAAAATACTCATTGAACTTTTTCTCAAGATTTTTGTCAAGCTAATTAATGCCATACCTTAATTTATGAAAGTTAACTTTAATGAAAAGATATTTAATATTGATAATTAAAACTATATAAGAAAATAAGATAAATTAGTATGAATGATAACTCACGTCAGTATTCAATAAGTTTATAAGACCCAACTGAATCTTGTGCTGAGATAGTAATGGGTTCTTCTCCCAAAACTTAGCGAGAGCGTCGTCGATAATGTGGGGCTGCTGTTACATAATGCTATATTAAGGGGAAAATTTTTCCAATGATAATCAACAAAATTTTCTAAACGCTTAGATTTAAATTTCTCCAATGATAATCAACAAAATTTTCTAGATACTTAGGTTAAGTTTTCTAATGATAATCCAAAAAATTTTTTCTAAACGCTTAGATTTAAATTTTTCCAATAATAATCAACAAAATTTTCTAAATGCTTAAATTAAGTCTTCCAATGATAATCTACAAAATTTTTCTTTAACGCTTAGATTTAAAATTTTTCCAATGATAATCAACAAAATTTTTTAAATGCTTAGCTTAAAATTTTATTATGATAACTATTATAAACTATTATATCTATAAAAAGTATTAAAAAGATATTACTTTTCTTGGAAGATTTATGATAACCATGCAAAGTTATTGAAAGTTTAAAAGATAATTTTATGCAAAGTTATTGAAAGTTTAAAAGATAATTTTAGGCAAAGTTATTGAAAATTTAAAAGATAATTTTATGCAAAGTTATTGAAAGTTTAAAAGATAATTTTATGCAAAGTTATTGGAAGTTTAAAAAGATAATTTTATGCAAAGTTATTTTAAAAGATAATTTTATAAAAATTGAAAGTAAAAATGATAAATTCTAGTAGACGTGTATGATCACTGGCCACTGTAAAACTAATTATTATAACATTATAGGAAATTGGGTGGAAACCAGTAACAACAAAAAACCTGAAATTAAAGAAGCCAAAACGAACAAGGATAAAGAGATATTTAAATTGATTTCTTATTTAATTTTTCATTGCAAATTAAATGTAAAAGTAGTGGTTTATTTTCCTTGTTATCGAAAATAGAAAATTTTATTATTAAAGAAATTTTTACAATTTTTGTTAAGGTCTCCTCAGAAAGTTTTCAGTAAAAAATTTTTATGAAAAGTAACAAGCAAATTAAGATTTTTTTTTGTTGTTGAAAAGTAAAATTACAGAAGACAATTTTTTCCATTTTAATCATTTGAATATTATGAATAAGCAAATTAAAATATTTTTATCTTTTGATTAACAATTAGAACTTAAAAAATTTTATATATATATCGCTTTTGGAATTATTATTGATACAAAAAAAAGAAAAAAAAATATTAAAGGGAAATCACTTATACCTGCCTGATGAGTCAACAAGTTGTTCCGGATACGAGTTCAACAAACAAGAGCAAAGAATTCACCCATCTGCTGAGACAATAAGCACATCCTTCTCTCCCTGAAATATGGAGAAATGTATTCATTGGATATTTGGAATATCAGGAGCTGATGATCCGCAACTACACATCCAGCCAGGAGTGCCTACAACTAGAATTACTGAAATAACAGCTGCCATCAGATGAATCCCTTATTAATCATTTTAATATTTCCAAAATGTGTTTAAATTTCTACAATTTTGAGTTCTAAATACAAGCAAAAATTCCTTTTTCTTTAAATAAAGCAAAACTACAGTATGATTTTGAAATTTTTTTTAGTAAACAATTAAAAAAATAATTTTTTTATTTTTTTACATTCAAATATTCAAACTTATTCAAAATTTTTTTTATCAAACAGTCTAAATTAAAATTTTGTTTTACCTAATTAAAAGAAATTTTTAGCTTTTTGAGGGCAGACTGTAACACCTTTTAAGTAAAAGTAATAAAATTTAAGTATTAAAATTGTAGATAATTGATGTGAACTAAATAAATTTTAATCTCTATGACGTACATAATAGATATTACCACACTTGTAAAAATGTGATGTATTATTGTAATATTTTGTATTTGGAGAGTTAGATTATAACCATAAAACAGATTACACTGAAATATAATATAGAAGAAAATTATTTGTGTTACCTTCATAAGCGGACTTTATTACATTGTGGTTGTCGAGAAAAAGAAACAGCAATTTATAATCCTTGTTGAATTCTTACTTCACTCTAAGGATATGTGTTTATAGCCTACGATCTACTTATTCCTGTAAGGCTATTATGAATATAACTTACTAAGGTTCACTCCCAAAGAATCGTCTATATTCTAATAATATTGCAACAATTTTGCCTGAATGTCAAAGATCTCGCCACCTCTTACTTATAGTTGTATTAGGGGTTTTCCTTCCAATCCTATAAAGTAATTTGCGCAAAATTGGGGCTTCACTTATGACTTCAATTCTTATAACTGTAGTAAGATATACAATTTAGATACACCTATATTTATATATGTAAAGATTGTTTTCAAAATTATCTAACCGGATGTAATCTAATTATAATTAGTAGTAATACAATATTCAAGTGCAAGTTTACTCTGAGGAAGTGTGAGATCCTACACTAGGTGGCCAACCTATAATGTGGAGGTTGTCAATCAAACTTCAAAGGAGCCTATCAACTTTGAATTAAACGATACTTATACTTTTGAAAACTAATCTAACTGGTTTTAGTGCACTTCTTTCTAATTTATCTAAAGGTAATCTGTTAGGTTATAAAAACTCTGGGCTATATGTAGACACACTTTTATGTTACTTGGTTATAGTCTGTGTGCTAATAAGCCTAAGTAAACATATGATTCTCGATATGTAAGAAAAAAATTTATGATTCCGGATATTTAAAGACAGTAGGGTACTTTCTGTAGTACTTCTGCTACTTCTTTTAGAGACGTCCTACTCTCCCAAGGTAGGCTGCTGCAACCTCCTGCTGCGTTTGGTTTATAGAACTTTGTCTCTTAAAGTGTGCTATTCAGTACATATAGGGCCTATATTGTTGACTATACTTTTATATCACTAATGGTCACTATCACTAGTAATTAACTTGTCTTCACTTTCACTGCTGAATCCTGGTGGTACATGAAATAGAAATGTTAGCATTAACAAAGTAAGTAAAAATTTAGTTTTCATGTCCTACTTATTGTTGAGTGAACTGTTTATTGCATTTATGTATGTGTTTGTAGGGAGCATACAAAAATTTTATAAGTTAAGATTGAATTAAGAACTTTCTAAGTCAAAATAAAATAGAATTACTCTAAGTCCAAAGTTGGAAAATTTTGACTAAGTCCAAAAAGTTTCTAATGAAATTATTCTAAGTACAAAGTCAATAAATTTTGGCTAAGGGGAAAATTTATGAAAATATCTTAAGTGCAAAATTAATAAGTTTTGACTAAGTCAAAAAAAATTCTTTTTTTTTTTTTTTTTTTTTAATGAAATTATACTAAGTACAAAATTAGTAAATTTTGACTAAGTCCAAAAAATTTTCAATGAAAATATGCTAAGTACAAAATTAGTGAATTTTGACTAAGTCCAAAAACTTTTCAATGAAATTATGCTAAGTACAAAATTAATAAATTTTGACTAAGTCCAAGAACTTTTCAATGAAATTATGCTAAGTACAAAATTAGTAAATTTATCTTAGGACAAAAGAAATAGAATCACTCTAAGTCCAGACGTGGAATATTTTGTCCGAGATGAAATTCCCTAACAGTTCATTCACAAAGCTACTTTTAGAGGTTGCCCTTAAGTCAAAAGAAATAGAATCACTCTAAGTCCACTATTGGAGTATTTTGACTAAGTGCAAATCTCGCTAAGTTAAGGATTTTAAAGTCATAAAGTATTAGAGTGTTAGAATTATCCTTCACCAAAAGAAATAGAATCTCTCTAAGTCCATAATTGGAATATTTTGGCTAAGACAGAAATACTCTAAAACAAAATTTTCTCTTAAGTGTGGAAAATGAAATTTGTCAATCTAGCTGGAAAAATTGCAATTTTTTTTTACAAGTCCAAATTTTGGTAAATTTCCAACCAAGTTCCCAATTTCATAAAAATTACTATAAGTCCAGAGATTCAAAATTCTCTCTGTAACAAAAGAAATAGAACGGTGCTAAGTCCAAAAGTGGAATATTTTGCTCAGAGCATCAGGAAATCTTTGGAATTATTGCTGATTGCATACAGTAATTTGTTTACACTTATATCATTCCAACCGATCGATGTTGAGAATATCCTTGAGACTTTGAAATATTTTGTTTAACTCAAAATTTTGGAGGCAATAGTTATTTTGATACATCCGCATATAAATCAGAATTACATTAGGAATATAAGGCCTAGGCATGTATAAGTAAGTGCAAATCTCAGAAAATCGGTTCTAACGGTACCAAAGTATTAGTACAGTTTAACTTGAGTATAAATGCTACAAGTTTGTAATAATCTTTTGGCCCTTTACTACGACTCAAGAGTACTAACTGCTTTCGGCATATTGTTTCAGAAACATGGCTCCAAAGACAATATGTATCCCAACTAACAGCGTTTCCCGTGTTCTATAAGATTTGCTCCTAAGTTTTCATTTAATAAGACAGTTCAAAATGGTCCTTTACAAATAGTATTTTGATAGCTTATAAATGAAAAGTTACTCCATGCTTGATTCTTAATAAGTTCTGGTTTAAGTATCAAAGATTCAAGTATTTCAACACTTAGAGAATTTTCGAATAAGTAAAAATCATACTAAGTCCGAAGATTTATATATATACTCCGCCACCTAGCACAACTCCTAGATTTCAAAATTCTGACTAAGTCCAAAAATCAAAATTTTGCACATAGCTCAATCATAGATTATTCCAACCCAAGTGTTTTACTAAAGAGAGGCGGACATGGAGGTGCCGGTGTGCTGGTATTCTCTAGGGCCTCTAGAGTGTCAACCAGTGCGAGTGTCCTTATAGGGCGGCGACCAATGGCCACAAATATGCTAGCATTCTCTAGGGCCTCTAGAGTGTCAGCTAGTGCAACTGCTCGTACACGAGGCTCTCAATTGCATTTGTGTCGTGCCTTTCAGTCCCTATCTCTTCAAACGCCTCATAGTCCTAACCTTGCTCTCAAATAGTTTCACAGGTTTTGGAAAATCCGATTTTGCCATAACTACAATTATTCGATTTTGGTAAAAATACCTGCCTTAGGCGGTTCGGGTACGGTAAGGAAAAAAGAAAAAAAATTTATGAAGTAAAATTTTTCTAAGATACAACCGGTAAGTTGCACCATTGTGTGTGCGAATGGGGCGTTTGTCCAAATTTAGGTATGGAGACCGCTCTTCTATGAGTACTACTAAAAACCTACATTTACTGTAATACACATAGACATTCTCATCGTCGGTTCGTTTGTTTAGAATGCTTAACCCACTATTCCCACAAATATAATACGAATTTGGTTGAGCTGGTGGAAGCTCAACAAAAGACCCACGCGAAGTACTATGTTGCTTTAACCTAAGAATAGATGGTTGGTTTTGATATTCGATCAGAATTATATAAGTATATTAAGTATTAAGGAAGGAAAATGTTTTTATAAAGTGTATTTATATTACAAGTGCATAAGTTAAGTATGAAAATATTTACAGGATAAGTGTTAAAATTATAAGTAGAGTAGGACAGAAAAGTCCCAAGCAGTGAATTGTGCTAAGTGTTAGAATTCTAACATAAGGCCTGAGCTCAATTCATGCTAAGTACTAAGGGGCCTAAATTTAAACTACAATGCATGCCAAACAACTAAGTCATTACCTTTTAAAGCCAGAAAGAGAAGTTGATGGTAGGGGAGTCAATAAATAACTGAATAAATTCAAGAGGTACATGCTATAACATTAGCTCTGGACCAGGATTTTAGTGTTTGTCTGTACAATTAAATGTCTGTGTGTTAATATGTGACGTAAATCAGGCATGGTTGTAGGCATACATATTTGTACTGATTGTTTATATGATTACATTAACAATAAACATAATATCTTTAATAAACATATACTATTAGCAAATCACATACAGATTACCATGAATAGGCTAGCGTTACCCATATATGGTGTCATATAGGTAAAGATAGGCCTATGAATGCATAAATTGATACAAATAATGCCTTGGGCCTAGCTAAAGTAATTGTGTCTTGCCCCTGAGTGCTACTAGATAATTGCAGGGCACGTGTCAATCAAATATTCATAATCTGCTCTATAAAGTGTTGACTTTATATCAAGCATAGATAGATAGTTGTGGATGCGAAGCATTTCTGTAAAAGTCTCATATGTACGTTCAAAGAATTTGAAAATTGAGGATCGCATCTCCACGCATCTCCCTGGTCACATATTTACCTCCGGGACCAACGACAGGCCAGGTCAAAGATACTTCATGCGCCAATGGATTTAATGACGAATAATTGCCTTTAGCGTCATTTATCCACTCTTCCTGTTGGCTACATGACACAATGAAAAGTTCCGCCACTGCCATAAAATTGCACAATGAAGGCTTGTACACAGAATCTGCGGCTGCTACATGACTACCAGCTGCTGTAGTCTGGCCTTCTTGTCTGCTCTTTAGCTTCTTCAACCAGGCGTTCGACACTTGCAGGACAGCTGCCATAATACGCTTGGCCTGTCCGAATGATCTCCTGTGCTTGAATCTAAAGACATCTTCAGCGGCTTCTCCAGTAACTTTCATTGAACACAACTTAACCATCTTGGTATTCAACTCCTCCGGTGGTAAATCCTGCTTGACTTGCTCGGCAGTTTTCACCAGCCATGCACTCTCGTTCTGGCGCAACCATTCTGGACCCAATCTATACCTGGAACCTGGACCCAAATCTGTTACCTTGCAGGTGCTTCTGGTGCCCAAATCTGCTACATTGTGAGTCCCAGGAACCCACCTCCAGTCATCCTTGTTGGTTGCAGATTGGATTTCACCAATGCGATGAGAATTAAATGTGTTCAACATGGCACTGTTGGAAACAATTTGCGATAATACGCACGATGAATCTGTAAAGTACATCACTCTGACAACATCAAAAGGCAGGGCATCTCTGATGGACTTTGACAACCTGGTGGACATCTGGCAACCCATCAACTCAAGGCGTGGAATTGATTCAGTCTTAACCGGCGCAACTCTTGATTTTGTGGCTAGCAGGAACGTTTCATACCCTTGCCTAGTAGGCCACCTCAAGTATCCCATACACGCATAGGCCTCTGATGACCCATCCGAAAACATCATCAAGGATGGAAGGCCAGTTGGTTCCTCCGGGATCACACAACGGTCAAACTCCAACTTGGCGACCTCAGCTCTGTCCTCCAGCGACTTTACAAGTTCATCACGTAGACTTTTTGGAATAAAATCTTGCCAACCCAAATTCAGCAGGCATGTTTTCCGCAGGACAAGTTTGATTCTTAACAGAAGTTGTGCTGAGAGCTTCAGAATGAAAACATCTCATTCCCACACAACTCACTGTATTTGTGAAAGGTAAGCAATTTAACACTAACTATGTTACTAATACAAAAAAACACTTACACTGACTTTAAAAAAATAAGAAAAGGTTACTACACAAATAAAATCCTAACACACTAAAAAAAATAAAAAAAAGGTAACTACACAAAATAAAAACCTAACACACTCTAGTATGGAGCGCAAATTTAAAAACCTTAAAAACTACTTAATACTAGAGTATAATAAATCGAAACTACTAAGTTAAAATTCATACTTTTAAGAAGAAAAAAAAAATCTGCTGACTTAATTCTTAGAAATATTCATTGATTCGTCAAAAATAAAATTAAAACTGCCAATTGCTGAGTTTTAAGTTATAAAATTACAATCTGATTCATGAACAGTTAATATATTAATTAAATATAAACAAGTACTTAAAAGGACACTCCTAATTACTAAAAATCAAAAATCAATTTCTTTATTTTAGATCAACAGCTCGCTCTGGAAACTCTGACACACAGCTCATAACGCAGACAGAGAAAACTCAAACACTCAGTGACAGAAAAACAAAACAAAACCACCAATAAAAACACAAACATATACAAACCTGAAAACTCACCACCAAAAAAAAAATTAAAAAAGTACTATGAAATTACAACAAGAGCAAAAAATATACAAAGACAAAGAATAATAAAATGAAACTACTGTGACATGACATAAAATGACAAAATAACCCAACTGACAATGTATGTGATTTAACCATTTACAGCTAGTTTGCAAAGTAAACATAAAACAAAAATAAACAACTACTGTATTAAATAACAAAAAAAATTTGTAACAATATGAACCATAAACCTGCTTACCGGAAGTTTTTTTCTTTCATAAGTATCCATATATGTAATAATATATGTTATAATGTAATCATTTTCAGGGCGAAGGGGGATAGGCAGGAATGAAGGCTACTAAATTTAAAAAATATAACACATTTAAACATGACTTTTGGCCTTTCAGCCTGTCTTGTCCTTCTGCCGCCTTCACCCAATCCCCAACCTGAAAAACAGAACCAAGTCGTGGGTAAATCTACAACGTACCAAGATACAGTGTAGTGCCATGAATCTTCCTAGTTATATTTTAATATATAATACTGTATATGTTAATTGTAATTCATTATTAAATCCTAATGTGCTTTATTATTATATTATATGTAACTAGTGGAATAATAAATCTATCTAAAAAAAATAAATCTATCTAATAGGGCTGCAAAGCCCTAACGGATCGAATGTCTGGGCGGCGAACCTGTGTACCATCTTCTCTGTCAGGTTTTCATCCAAGGCATCCTGGAGGTTGTATAAATCAGCATCCTCCTTCACCTTCTTTCCCTTGACTTTACCATCTTGATTAACTCTCGTGGCGATGGATAAAACATCAGTGGCTGGCCTCCAGATCAACCCAAGAACCTTGGTTGGCTGGCACTCGTCACCAGAATAAATGACTTGTTTGAAGGAAAAACTACCTTTGCTGATAATTCTGTCGGCTTCTTTCATCATCTCCTTGGCTTCTGGCACAGAACCTGCCCCCGAAATGACATCATCTATGAAGCTGTGCTTCTCAAGCTTGACTGCAACTGGAATCTGAGGTAACTTGAAATTTTCCTCTGGGTAGGTAGGTATTTCTGGCTCCTTCCATAATTCAGGTTTCGCAACAATATCACTACCATTGAACTGTCCCTCTCCATACATCTCCTTGATCTCTGCTTCACTCTTTCCGCCGAACAGGCGGGACGTCAACTTCAGGGCTGTAACTGCCAGATTCCCAGCGGCCAGTTCGCCAAAATTCACCACTTTAGTCAGGTAAATTTCAAGTGGACCGTCTGGGGTCGGGGAAAATAGGACTCTCTTCATCTGGCTGTCGAACTCTGTGGCCAGGATGGAGTTGTAGAACTTGGAAATGTCCGCGGTTATACCAACCTTATAACCGCGGAAAAGCAACAGATGATGAAAAATCTTCTGCATTGGCGGCGGACCTCCCAGCATTATGTGATTAAAACTGGTACCCTTGAACGTCAGAGAACTATTAGCACATAATCTCATGGGTGTGGAACTCGAATCCTCCTTGAAAGCAACCACTATTGACGAACAAGACTTGGGCCCTTCATACTTCAATTCTTCAGGTGTTGCTTTTTGGAAAACGCCTCTGGCGATGGCGTCATTGAATACCTGCACATACATATCATAGGTACCTTCCTTGACCATTCTGGCACGATCCTTTTCAGCAATATTACGGGCCAAACTCTCATTGTAGGGCAAGGTGTGAGGATCTTCAATGTAAGCATATTGACCTGTCCACTTGTTGGATTGCAAGTCTAGTGTTAAACCTGCCTCAATTATTCTCTGCCTCTCACGCTGGTCCCAGGTAGTGCCGTCGGCCATAGCCTTGCACTCTTGGCATGCAGTACATCCTGGACAAAGTGCCTGCGGCTGTACTCCAAATGACTCTGAAGTCAAAAAATCAGGCAAAGTGCCTCCACTAACACTGACAGCTTTATATGCCGATTTCTGGTCACCAGCTCCACCGTCAGCACTTGTACAGATAAAACCACTACCAAAAATGGTTCGCCACAACATAGACTGGCCCACTTTCTGGTAGGTTGACGGAAACACGTCAGGATGGGTATTTCCAATGATGATATCCAAGCCTCCACTAACATATGTAAATCTTTCTGGCGGCATCTTAAATATTTCGGCGGCTGTTTCAGGGTGGACTGAGCGCATCTCGTTGGCCCCGCCAAGGGTAGGCATAACAGCTGCCTCAAACTCCCTCAAATTACCATCCCTGTCCTTCAGATAAAACACAATATTGCGGCAGGATGTTTCACTGCCGTCAGCCACAGAAATGGTTGTATATCTGCCGGTAGATTTCAGCTTCAACTTGTTGGATAACTTCTCAGACACAAGTGGTAGATTCGCACCAGAGTCAAACATGACGGTGGCGTGGCAGGTGCCGCCACCAGGTGCTACAACAGGAACTAACTGAAGCAGGAAGGTACAGGGGCTAGGTGCAGAACTTGACTTGTAGACTGTATTCACACCAGCACTAGCCTCATGCAGCAACCGGCTATGATATCTGTCACAATTATTGGTGCCACAGACACCAAGCTTATCCGATTTAGTACACTTGTCAGCAGCATGGCCATCACACAGACAGAGTTCACACAGCTTCTTCTGCTGGACAACTTTTTTTCGGTCAGCAACATCCATCTTCTTAAACGTGAGACAACGGAAAATCGGATGTTTATCCTTGCAGCTTTCAATAGGACATGTACTATTCCACTTGGAAGTTTTGTCCTTTCCAGCCCGTCCATTTTTATTGTCACTGCGGCCAGATACTTGCGCGGCGGCAGCTCTATCACGATTCCTCCTGCCGGCACCAGTGTCATAGGACATATCACCAGCCAACATTGCTCCCCTTGTCTTCTCCAGAAGTTCTACAATCTTCTTGATATCTGGCAAGTTCATGCTACCTAACTCCATCATAATTTTATCTCTCAGGCCATCTGGACATTTGTCTTTAAAAATATGAATCAGAGTTAGGTGGTGGTAATCCTTAGCTTCGGAACCAACGATGGCTTCTACCTCCTGCATGGTGCTTTTGAGGGTAGCAATTGCACTGACTACGTCCACAGGTTTATCCACAGGTTTCATCTTGTTTAACTTAGTCAAAAATTTTCATAAACCAGCGGGTGTTTGACAAAAACATCTGATCCAAAAACAACCATTGTTCATTGTGATCTCTAATCGCTGATACTTGCTTGCGCAGCTCCGTATTGGTTATCACTTTCTCCATACACAGCATCAGACTTAGCCTCTGGTCAGTAAATCCGTAACCAGCGCACAGATCTTTAAAGACCTGTTTAAAGTTGGAGTAATCCGTGTCAGTACCATCAAATGACGGCAACAGGCTATTGTCCCAGCGCCCATACTGCGGGTTGGGACCAACGGTGCCAGATGTACACATTTTGTGCGTAATGTACGCATTTTCGACCTAATTTTTGACAAATGTACACATTGGGCAAAACCGTTGAGGATGTACGCATTTTCAACATTTTTTTAAAAATGTACACGTGTACACACAAAAATTGAAATTTTCCTTCCAAAAATGGACTTTTTACCCCCAAAAATTGGCTTCCTTCCTCGATTTTATGGTTATAAACATTAAAGTTTAACTGAATATTTATATTTTTTGTAGTAACTTGTAAAATTACAACTGAAAGTGTGAGGTTAACTCCCTCTTCTCCCTTAAGAGCTCCTAGATGCCATTAGTGTAATTCCTATTAGGATAGCATAGCAAATCCCCCTCGTACCCCATCCCCTTCTCCCCCTTCCCCCCTCCCTTTCCCCCTTCCCCCCCAAAATGTACACATTGGAGGTCCAATGTACACATTATTTGTACACTTTGATCTGAAAAATATCTGGCAACTATGGTTGGGACTCCGAATATCCACGGCGGACATACTCCTGGAGAGTATGGAAGGTGTCCCACTCTCATCCAAGTTAGATGTACGACGTTCCATCTCTCTAAGCCTTCGGTACATATCACGTACTTCTTGGCGCAACTTCATGGAAATCTTGAGCACTCCCATGTCCATCCTCACTTTCTCAATGATGTCGAGGTTCTTGGTGACGGTGCTCAACCTCGCGTCGTCCGAATCATTCTCAAGCCAGTGCAGAATTTTCGTACACTGCTCCAACGATGCATGAACTTTGTCGGCAACATTTTTCTGTTCACTAGCTTCATCAAAATCGCGCTTAAACTTGCGCATCTCACTAGTCTCCACGGCAGATTTTAGACTTTTTATTAGGTCAGATTGGTCCTTGACCTCACTAAAAATGTCACGAATTGATTTCAATTTCACATTTCCACATGAACTTAAACTTTGGCAGGCTTTTAGATTTTCATAAAACACTTTTAACTGTTCATCAAACACTTCTAGCCTTTCACTGCCAATAGCGATAGCTCGCTCAATTTTCTGCTTTTTAGTTAGTGGCATATTGATTCACTAGGTACTTATTTCACAGAAAAATTGTCACAGTTTTTTGCATCAATAATCACTGGATGCTATTGATCTCTTGAAGAATGCTAACGCCTATTCTTCAGATACTTTGAAATTGTCTTAACCATGACACTTTGGTTAAGTGTGACTTCCGAATTTGCGGGAAGTTCTAGAGATCTTAGTCTTACGGACAAAACCCCCAACACCAGGAACCATCAAGTTTCAACAGCAGGTTTGAGTATAGATTTATTGACACAAACTATTTCAAAGTCCTGAAATTACAAAATCAATTAATACAAAATTCCAGTTTTTATAACCACGTAATATTATTTGCTTTTTAAAATCTTTTTTTCTACGGTTAAAGAATCTTTGGTTACTT
Organism: Acartia tonsa; assembly: GCF_053477335.1. Classification (NCBI taxonomy): domain Eukaryota; kingdom Metazoa; phylum Arthropoda; class Copepoda; order Calanoida; family Acartiidae; genus Acartia; species Acartia tonsa. The sequence goes on along the minus strand of NC_137264.1, from coordinate 42,040,731 downwards.
TGGCTTTAAAGGAAAATTATTTGGTTTAATAGATCATTGTTACATGCATATATATAAGCACATAAAAAATTACTAAAACATAATATTTGAATCATAATAAAGTTTCACGTGTAGCTGGCTAAAGCTTTTAACTTAATAAATCCGTCCTATACGCCATACAACTATTTATAAATGAAGAAAAATCTACCTGAAGTTCTTATGGTTAAAGCACCTGGCATACTAGGGTTATTCACGCACTATGAGACCAATGATAGGCCCGACTTTATTCTCCGAAATCTTTATCCACTCACATATCATTCAAAAGTAACGTGGAGAGACCCCAAACAAAACAACATTCAAATGCCGCGTCTCTTTAGGAAAGGAAAGTCAAACAAAGACGACATTTTTTCTGAATTTGGAATTGTGAATAAGGAAATTAATTTCGATCTTGATAAACACAAAGCTTCCTCGAAAAGAGGTTAAGACAGGTGTTAGCCACCCCCCCCCCCCCCAACCACATTTTTTATGTGCGATTTCTCATGGGAGGTTGGTGATACCCTCCCCCAAAATAGTTCTAAACCTTCCCGGGACCTATGAGAAGCTACCCTGTTAAGGAGAACCCGATCGGTTCAGCGGTTAGCGACATCCTTTGGTACAAACAGACAGACATCGTTCTACTTTGTATTATAGATACCTATAGACTAATAGCAGCGCTACTTTTAAGAAAAGTAAAACCTAGTTGGATTCTTTTTTAAATTACTAGCAGCTGCGCTCCTAGCATCTAGGAGCTCTATATTTAAAGGAGTATGGGAAAAAAAAAAATAGCCTAAAAACAATTTTAGATATAAATTAGCCTAATACCATCAGGAATCTATAAGAAGATTCCATAAAGTGGAGAACTCAATCGGTTCAGTAGTTATCGAAATCTAAAGCGACAGTCTAAAAACCTTACTACTTTAGGATGGATGGGAAAGTTTTTGGATATGTTTTAAAATATTTTCTTATCCCCTAACTGTATAAGATACTTGAATATAACTATTAATCATAATATATTTCTGTTTGATTCTACATATGTACAGAAAACAAGGGTGATAATCCCCATTAATGGGCAAGCTAACAACATTTCTATTGCAAAGAAAATTTTATTATTATATCAATTCTTATTGTTACTAGTGGCTATACATACACATAGCCTCTTTGACTAGAGAGAGAAAAAGCTAAAAACTTTTCTAGGACGTATATAAAGCTACCGTGAAATGTCGAGATTTATCGGTTCAAGATCATAAAACTCTTAGAAATACTCTAGATACTTTATAGTCAAACTAGCGGCTTCGCCCCTAGCCTTTTTTTTGAAAGGGGGAAAATTTCATTTTTAAGGGGGTTAGTTGGGAGTGTCCCACCCCCCAAGAAAATAGCTTAAAACCACCACAGGCCCAATAGGTATATACCCTGAAGAGTAGAATCCGATCAGTTCAGTGGTTACCGAGATCTTATGGGACAGAAGGACGGACAAAGACATCGTTCTACTTTGTATTATAGTTATCCCATTTTAGCTTTTAAAATAATGCCAATAAACAAGGAAAGTGAGGTTGCATTATCGAAATTTTGTTATTATCGACAAAGGTATGTAGTTATAATCTCAATGGAATATCGTAATGTTGATTATATGTCATCAATGACCACTTCGATAATGTCATAAAGTCGCCATCAATCATTGCAATTGCGCATCGACCTACCGACTGCTAATAGTTTATGCATGAAATAGCGGTTGCACCCCTAACATATAAGGGGTTATTATTCAAAGAGGCAGGGAAGGACCTAAAACAGTCTAAAACCACCATGAGACTTGAATAAAAAATAAACTCTTTACCATTAGTGGAGGGCGGAGGATACCAAGAAAATAGCCTAAAACCATCACAACACATTTATAAATCTTCCGTAAAAAGTACAATCCATTCGGACTAAATTTACGATATAAGTTAGATTTTAGGCATAATTTTCTCTATGATTTTAGGATATGATTATGCAAAAAAACGCAAAAAGCTTACTGCTATGCTATATCAAAAAAAAGCAATGCTTAATAATCGAGTACCCCTAGCTGGCCTGGCGTGGTCTGTGTTCTAATTATTTATAACCATACATGTGTTCATAAACAGTTTCAGTTATCCTGTACAAATCTTCTTCAACATTTGGGGATGTTTGTCTGTCTACCTGTAACCTAAGCGTTCCATTATACCTTAAGCAACACTAAATATAACAGATACATTAACAAATTTTTTTTCTTTCTTTTTAATATTTATTAAACAAACCCGTGCTATAAGATACTTAAATCAAATCGTTTTGATAATACACATTTATAAATACTGCGTCCCTAGCATCTAGGGCCCTATAAGAAGTAGAGAAATAGCAATCTTAAGACTTTAATCTAAAAAAGAAATAGCCTAAAACCATCCCAGAACCTATGTAAAACTTTTCTGCAATGGAGAACTCAATCGGTTAATTATTTATTGAAATATTAAGCTATAGACTAATAAAACCTTACTACTTTACATACTTTGCTTTTCGGGACTTTGGGCTATTTAGATATTACATTTGATGAATATAAGATTTTCTTTATATTACTAATGAATTATTACTCATTATTTCGGCGCTACTTAAGAATAAAATCGTACTTGTTATATGAAAGATAGATATGATTGGTAGAATATATATCAATGTCTATATTTGTAAAACCGCCCAAAATCTTTACCACATTTCTGATGACAAGATCAACAAGGATGACGTTATCCTTAAAAACGAAGCCAAGGAATGCATCAAAATAAAACAAACGATTAAAAATATGTATTGGCTTAGAAGAAACATGTTTGAAAAAAACAATTTCCTAGTTCAAACGCATAGAAAACTATTACGGTCACATATGAACGGACGTTCCGACATACCTTAGATGTAGAAAAGTTTCTTTTATAGCTGATTGATTTCCAATTTTATTATGCAAATTTTTATCTTGAAAATTCTTTATGTCAATAGCAGAGATATAGGGATAAATCAATTGAATACAAAATAATCTTTAAAAGAATTAGATAGGATGATTTTAGTATTAACGCTTATCGTCTAAAGCTTAAGATCTTAAAAAATACTGGTTCGCATTGGTTGCTCCCTTGGGAAAGCGTTTTAAATGTCTTGGGGTAGTTTAAGGCTATTTACCTGACCCCCAACCCCACCAAAAAAAGAAAAATACCCTTCCCCCCCCCCCCAATTTTTCTTTTCTTTTTAAAACTAAATTTAAAATAACGGGGTTGACTAACCCCCCCTCCAAAAAAAATCCCCCCCCCCTTAAATCTAAAATATGAAAAATTAGGTTGACCAAACTTCTTGGGGCAAAGCCCCTAGAGGCCAGGGGCGAAGCCGCTAGTATTACATAAAATAGTAGGATTTTCGATTTATATGTACTTTAAGATTTCGCTAACAAGAGGACAGATTTAGTTCTTCATACAAAGCTCCTGTATAAGTTTTATGCCATTCTATTTTCAGATTAAATTCCTAGGACGAAAATAAGCTATTTTTCTATAAGGTTTTTCGTTTTTTTTTGTAAGTTAAGATCTCGCCAACAAGAGAACCGATTAACTTCTTTATTTTAGGAAAGCTTTTCAAAAGTGCAGTAATGATTTATTTTGAAAAAATGGTTTTGAGCTATTTTTTCAAATTATATTTATATGGGTAATACAAAAATTTTAATAGCCTTAACCTATTAAACTTCTTTATTAAATACTAAATTAATATAAAAAGCTAGCTTTGTTTTCATCAAAATCCAATTAAATATAAAATGCTTACAAAAACCCTGAAGTTTATACCTATGAGTCTAAATATAGAAATATTATTGAACAAAAAGCCAATGGCATTTCAGTTAGGCTCATGGATCTAAAGGGATAATCAATGGCCGATAAATTGATGTACATCTTAAATGATGATACATTAAATTATCCCTTCTGTAGATTACAATCAGTGGTTGAAATGTGTGGGCACTCAACCACATCCAATCAAATTCTATAAAATTCGTTAAACCGACTAATAAGAAAACGTTATTTTAAAACTTCGGGGACTAGTATAATAAACAGCCCAATGTCCCCTCCCTCCCTGATTTGGGCTACACAGAGATCTTAAGTTTCATCTTGGGAACCAACAAAAGTTGATAGCTAGACAAATTATCTTCCTCCTACCCCCCCCCCCCCCAAACATTAAGCCTAAAATTATGCCTTACCGTTCCGTAATTGTGCGCGCTAAACCTGATTTGAACCCGAATTCTAATGCGCACAGACAGGTTGCCCAAATTTTAAATTGTGCGCATTTCCCCATTTTTCCAACCTGCCCCCCAAAATTTAAGGCATATCAACAAAGAAGGAAAAATACGGTTTCGGCTTTAAAAATTGAAAACGAATAATATGACTTAGTTAGTTAGTTTTGTCTTAATTGGCTGATAGATCAGATGTAATATGAGATATTATCATATCCTATAATAAAATTGATATAAAAAACGAATGTTAAAATGATATCAGTTTGATAAAGTGAACTAAAGTAAAATAAAATAAGTGATATTTTAGTTACAAAGATAATGTGTTAAGTGATAAAACAAACTAAGTTTTTTAAAAATGAAAAATAAAAATTCATATTATAGTCCGTCACTAAAGGTAAGGAAAATTTTAAATAAATCTAAAATAATGTTTTAAACTACTCATATATATTTATTACCATTTATAAAACAAATTTGAAACTATAATGTTTAAGAATTCTATTACTTATCTAAAGAAAATTGAACTAAGATTATATTTAAGACCACTTCAATATTTTTCTTTCAAGCAATAAGCATTAGAATGTTTAAAATATTGATATGATTGACTGTATTTTTGTTGTTAAAATATTTCAAATATTTATTGTATGTTAATTTAAACATTTTTCCACGAATAATAAAATAAAAATCATAAAATTATTACTAGTTTAGTCGGCCCGGACCTTTGGCCCCTATGATCCAACTAAACTTTTATTGATATTATAATTTTTCTTTTGATATTCGCGAAAAACTGTTTATGATTTGATGCGATAAATAACTATTACAGTTTTATAGATAACTGTTTTTCTTCGTTTTTTACTTTCTTTATGATTAATTTGTAAAATTGGATATTTTATTACTTGGATCTTTACCATTTTCATATTCTCTAAAAATCTACTTGCAGCTGGCTAAAACAACGATAGCCCCCATCCACCCCCTTCACCCCATCCCCTCCTCACCTACTGGATGAGCGAACTGACCCATAAGTGAGTTCCTTGATAGCAACCTAAATTTTTAAAAATTTACCCCCTGTTATGTTATTCAATTCATTCTATATCCATTTTTGCAAATGTAATTTATCTCATCCCTTAAGATCCCTAAATTCCATGACAAATAAGTTCATTTTTTTAAAATTTATCTATTGACGTTTAGTGTGATTGGAATGCAGTAATTCCTGGTTATTTATGCCTTAGGTTTATTTACAGCATTAAGAATAGTCTGTAATGTAAATAATATTATTAATAAAGACGTAATGTAAGTACTTTTTTTTACAGGAATCTGCTGTCGCTACAATGGACTATAATGTTTAATTTCATTATGTCTGCGAAATGGATTGGAAATTTCGTATTATAGCCTGTTTTCTATTAATATTTAATAAAAAATAATAATATCCGCAGTAAGTTGTCTATAATAAGATGCGATGTAGAATTATCGTATTTTGATTATGCTGGAATAATCTGGCAATGTGTGATTAATGGTAAAACTTGAAATTTCTCTCTCCCTTTCGTGGACGAAAAAGGTAGAAACTTTAAATTTTGCCATGTGATCACTACATTGGCAGAATCACTTGGAAACCCATTCCCGTTTGTGCAATATTAAGAAATGCGATTTATATCATATCTTCAGCGAAATAAATGATGTACAAATATGATTTACACATTAACGTTTTAATTACGATAAACAAAATTACCATTTCAATAGATAACAATTTTGGACACTGCTGGTTTGAACTATATCCAAGATATAATTAAAGTTCATTAGGTTATAAAGTTACTGCAAATTATAAAAAAACTGGCAGTTATTGTATTTAATATAGTTAGCTGTTAAACTTACTTACGACCATACATCACTTTTAGAGTGTTTACTCTACTTTTTCTTTTATACTCTCTTCTTATAGACTATTCAGTTCCAAAAACCTGACTATGACTTATCAGAATTATTTCGTCTAATGTAATGTTAGAGTACTTATTGTTTATTAGATTAAAATAAAAGATAATTTATATTAGATAAATCTTAATTTTAAGGAAACAATAATAAAGTTCCTATCAAACTGCTGGCTAGTCTCAGGGATCTAAAGGGATAAGATATTGGCTGATAATTGATGTACATCCCAAATGATGATACACACATTACCCTATCTGTAGATTTCAATAAGTGGTTGAAACGTTTAGACTTCTAACTTAAAGATCCAACCAATCAAAATTCATTAAAAGTCCACAAAGTTGTTAAGCCAACAATATAAAACTTTAATGACTAGTGTAATAAACAGCCTAATGTCTCCTCCCTGTATTAAATTGCTGGTTATCCTACGTGTATTGTGAATTCAGTGATTTCAATCTATCTTGATTTATTTAATATTTATTATGATTGTTTTAAAGGGGATGACTTCACACAAATAACTTTACTTATACTGATAGCAAAAGATAGGGCTTTAAAAGCAAGCAAGGAAGAATGTATTATAAGATGGAATGAGGATAACTTTTTCTCACAAACTTTACTGTTAGCACAATTTACCATAAAACTACTTAATTCCATCGGATTAAATTACAGTTTAGTAACTAATTTTATAGATTTTGTTTTAGAATATAAGGACAATACAAAGTATTTTAGCTGTTAGATAACGTCCGATCTCCATTGTTTTAAAAAAAGTAATATGAAATCAATATAAATCAAAATATAACATTATGTTTTAACATGTATATATATAAATATGTTTATAATATGTAATATTATCATATTTGATTTGTCTATGATTTGTCTAATAAGAAGAATAAATCATTTAAAACACATCTTGATTCCTTGAATGTAATATTTGTGTTAAATTAAATTTAAGTTTGAATGCATGTTCATGTTTTCATACAAGTTTGTAATACAAAACAAATTTGCTATTAATTAAATATTGGAATTTGGAACACTGGAATTATCAGAATCTCTCCTCTAATTATTGATTTAGAGAAAAAATGAAACTACATATGTATACTTTTTTAAAACTAAGATTTGAAATTTGTATGACAGTGGGCAAGGTATTTAATGTATTTTTTAATGTATGGTAATTTATAGTAAAACAAGGATGACAACATCCATTAAAATGAAGCTCTGGAACGGTATGACAGACGAACATTAACTCATGTAGAATAAGAATATATAAGTTTTGACAAAATTCTACGTAAATTTGTTGTAAAATTTCTTAAATAGAGAATTCTGTTTAAGGACATACTTACATTTTTAGGACTTGATTAAAGAGATACTTCGCTCATAATATTGTACCTTATTGTAATTGGAATCAGTAATCCAAAAATCAGATCAATCAGATGATTTTTTCACATAAAAAATTGTTGTTAAAAAAGTAAAAAACGATTATAGTGTTGCTACGCTTTCTAAATCTACTACAGGAATCATCATGCAAAGTTTGAAATCGATAGGAAAATTCTAACATGTATAAATAAACAAAAAAGCTATACATTACGGACGGACTGACGGACAGACTGACGTACGGACTGACCGACCCTAATCATAGAAAAGCCTCGTTTTTAAAACAAGTCAGAAGTTGAAATAAAACGAATTGGATAATTATAACCATTATTTTGATATAGCGTCTTATTCTCTGCAACAAATAACTAATTCGGCTGTAAATTCTATGTACTAGGCGGATAAAAACAAATGACCAATGAAAGTCTAGATGAACAATCTCAAAGTTAAACCAATAGGAACAGTCCGACCATACTATTGATTAACGTGTACACATTTTAGTACAGAATGGAATTTTATCATAATAATTAATCAGCTATATGTAAATAGTTATATTTCCTACAGAAACGATATCGTCTGAAAATTTCTTCGCTAGCATTATTGCATTGAATCATAGGTGACTAAATATAAATAATAAACATAAATTTCTATTCAAGTTGGATAGGCACTTGTGTTTTATTAGCCATCTAGGGTAATAAGTCTATTTGTACCAAAATTGCAATCTAAGAGTTTGTACAGGGTGTTTCAAGAGAAATGTCTTTTTTTTAAATTATGAATTATGCATAGAAAAAAATAATTATATGTTAAGCATTTTATTTTAAAAAATTATATAAAATGGTTTACTTATAATTGTTTTTATTTTTGCATAATTCAGTTAAAAAAGACAAATCACTTGAAACACCCTGTATGACTCTTGCTGTAAGAACTATTGAATGGGTTATCAGGGCTTGAATCAAAGTTATTAAGCGCTTATCAAATATTTTAGTATTGTTGTTATAGTAACATTGTTTATTTCAATTATCAAAGTAGCGCAGCTATTCTATAGTTATGGTATTAAAGTACGAACGTCCAACCGACACGTCGGTCGCTGAAAGAGCCTTGCGAATAATTTTATTTTTTCAATAATTAATAGTTTTTAAAATTGTATCCGTAATAATTTATTCTTTAATTTTTTACCAATACAAGCCGTTTGATAATTATATCTAATCTTACAACAAGATATTTTACATTAATGCTTGGAGACCGATTAATATCCGCTGAATCAGAACCGGGTGTCTGCCAGACCGAAAAGAAATCGGGGCTAACAAAACTGGCTTTAATATTATAATATTTTATTTTGATATCCGCGGAAAGCTGCGATAGATAACTATTATTGTTTTTTTATTAAAATGTTTGTTCGTTTCATCCGCTTTTCTTATGGAAATAATCATCCTTGTTTTCTCAATTTTTAAAGAGTTAGTAATAAGAGCTAACAAATAAGCAATGGGTATTAAAATCAAATTAAAATATTTTGTATATAATTTTGAAGTAATACATTAATAAGTTTAACATGAACATATTATAAACAACAGCATTTTTTTGTGTTCAGACGTCCACATTGACCCGGTCCCGAACCTACATAGTTGTACCAAGAGATGTGCCACCTGAAAATTTTATTACAGTCAAAGAAACTAGAAAGGTAAATTTTGTTAAAAAGTAAGAGGATGTTAATCTGTTTTTATGTGTATCAGTAGAATAAAATCTTGCCAACCGCTGGATAGATATGGTTCTTCGTTACAGTGAAGCAACTTATAGGTCCAGTGAAGGTTTATTTTTATTTTTTTTTGGGGGGGGGAGGGGGGTGGATAACACCATCATCATAGTCCTAAGATTAAACCCCCACCAAAATTTTTCTTTTCACTTTTTCTACTTAAAATTGGCATTGAAAGTGTAGGTCACCCTAAAAACCTACAAATAAAACTTGCTGAGCTGTAAAACGGATTTAAAAACCAAAGCAATTTTAACAACCGCAGTGATTATCAAAAACTATTATAAATTGTTTTGGTGTTAACAAAACTCTAAAGACTTACTTCTAACTAAATAAATATATATGAATTCTATGCTACATTTTTTACAGGGTTAGGGGTAAAAATAAATATACAAAACGAAATTTGTTGACCAATAGAAAAACATAAAATGTTTAAAATCAAAAGATCTACATAATTAAAATAAATTATTCATTGATTTTAAAAATTTTCTGGACTAAATCAGCTAATACCAACAACGAAATTAATTTGAAAAAAAGTCACAAAAGCTGTACATGATTTTCAGCTGCCGTAGGGGAGGGGGGGGGGCAACACATAGTAGTATTGAGGACCTTTCCTCTGGCCCCAAATATTATTTTTGATTTATTTGGATTGTTGGTTATACCTTATTCCTGCAGACATAGTTGTCCAATGTCCTATTAATAAAAATCTTAAAAATTGAACTTACTTTTGTATTTATATGTGGTTGATAACTGTGACCCATTGATGATGACACCATTTACCATATTTGTACTGTCAACTATATGAGGGGAGAGATACCATTTATTTCCATATTTGTGCTCTGTTATATCGTCACTCCTAAATATCATAATAGACATCATATTCATGACTTAGTTTTATAAAGTTCGAAAGAATAATAATATGAGGAGTGGTAGTATAGGGCAATTTTTTATCTGGGAATTCTTCTGCTTACATTTAAATATAACAAGGATGACAACATCCATAAGTAGCGAAGCACAAAAATTGTGGATGGGAATACGTACAAGTAGAAAAAAAGAGTAATCTTTAAAATAAAGAAAATATTTTTTCTTAAAAAAAACATAAGTCTTAATTTTCTTATCCCTGTATTTCAGTAATCAATTGTTAAATATCCCTCTATTCCTGAGTATATATAAACACATCTGTGATATGATACTATCCCTCTATTCCTGAGTATATATAAACACATCTGTGATATGATACTATCCCTCTATTCCTGAGTATATATAAACACATCTGTGGTATGATACTATCCCTCTATTCCTGAGTATATATAAACACATCTGTGATATGATACTATCCCTCTATTCCTGAGTATATATAAACACATCTGTGATATGATACTATCCCTCTATTCCTGAGTATATATAAACACATCTGTGATATGATACTATCCCTCTATTCCTGAGTATATATAAACACATCTGTGATATGATACTATCCCTCTATTCCTGAGTATATATAAACACATCTGTGATATGATACTATCCCTCTATTCCTGAGTATATATAAACACATGTGTGATATGATAACCTTGAAACTTGTAGTTCCTAGTTAACTATATCTATCTTATCCTAAATGAATGAATTACTTGCATTTTAAATTTTATGCTAAATTAAATGAAGCGCAGGTGCTATATAATTAGTTAAAGTCGCGGTAAAGTCCGACTTACTTTAGAAGAAAGTTGAATTTGAATGATAATGTATAAGACAATGGAAAATAAATTAATGCACACTCAGAAGCATGTTAGTGGAAAAGTTTAGACATTTCTGTTTTGTAAAGTTAAAACTAAAAACAGATTTAGTTAAAGTCTCCCAAGTTAAAAATCCAACAAATGGGGGAACGTGTGTATAAACCAATGAAATATCATCTAGCATAGCTAATAAAACGATTTAAAATAAATCTTATCTTATTCTGAAATTAAAGCAGCATAAAACAAAAATGAAACAGCCTAAGTAAATTTGCCTAAATATACCATTTCATCAGAGAAACCTTCAATTGCTGAAACATATCTCATATTGTAGACTTGCAATTCTGTTTCTTTTAAAGCGTTACAGACGGACAGAAAGACAATTATTCAGACAGGCAGACAAAGTGAGTTATATAGTTGATGCATAACTTAAAAGCAAGTAGGTAATGATTTAATATAACTCGTATTACAAGATAGCACAAGTTAACAAAATGGATTTATTATTACTTGGATCTTACACCAGATTATCATGTACTCTAATAAAGTGAAACTTGTAGCTGGCTTAGATAACGATCCCCCACATCCAGCCCTTTTACCCCAACCCCTCCCCTCCTACTGGATGAACAAACTGACAATAAGTGATGTCCCTGTTAACAACCTAAATTGACGACAATTTCCCCCCTGTCATAATATCCACGTATATTGTACATCCAATGTTAGCAAAAACTTGAAGAATGTGCAAATTACAAATGTCTTAGATAAACCATATTTAGAGAAACTATTTACAAATGATTTATAGACAACAATTAACAGCGGATACGTTTTAGAAAACCAATTAAAATGCTTTCATAATGTGTAATTTAGTACATCTATATTATAACTAATATTTTATTTAGCGCAACCACTCTTTAGAAAGTAAGTCCAAAAACATAAAAACGCTTGCAGAAGAGGTTAGACTTGTTGAATAATATCGGAAAAACACTATATTGTTACTGTATTACAGTTATGTTTTCAATTTTATTAATGATAAACATTAAATTATTTTCCAGGGATAAAACAATGGCTTATAAATTGATAAACACCCCCATTTATAATACACAAAATTACCCTTTCTTTAGATTACTTTAGTTGTTGAAACGTTTAAACACTCACCAACTTAACGCACCAACCAATCAAAAAGCAATAAAAGTTCCAAAGTTTTTATAAATCTTTAGTGACTAGTGTAATAAACAGCCCAATGTCATCTCCCTCTTTAATTTTTTCCCTAAGCCGCGCCTCTTATGGACAAAAGGCATTTCCTTTTCAACCACTTTTAAATTGAGATATAATCTATTCCCAATAGCAAATTAAGATATTTTTTAAAAAAGGAGGATCGAGTCAAATAGTAGAAAAGGTATTGAAACAGATAATCGCTGTTTGCGTTTAAATATTAAAATTTAAACATTTACCTATTTAATCATCCGTTGAGCAGCCCAATCGTTGAAGATCTTTTTTATCTCTTTTCCACAACTTCAAGACATTAAGTAAGATCCAGATGTATAAAAATACAATTCCAAGAATGAAAACACGAAAAAACCACAGCAAATCCTCCCTCATTTTGTTTTATAAATTTTTAAAGATAATTTCGAAGATTTTCCACCAAAATTTTTAAAAGATTTTTTTTGGATTTGTGTTTATGACACAATTAACTAATCCTAAAAGTTTTTTTAAAGCCCACTTTTAGCACCATCCAAAATGGGAAGCTAAGGATTAAATAAATGGACTTTTAACCTACAGCAAACTAAAATTTGGAAAAATGTTATGAAAAATTGTATCCAGTAAAATCTCATTACGGCTGGTCCGATCATTCAAAATTTACAGGAAAGATAACATTGCTATATACAGGGCAGGTTCTGTGCTATTTACAATATTAAGAACTTTTCTCCAGCATTTCATGGCAAACATGTGTGGTGAGGTGTGTTTATTTGTTGTGAGTAAAATTCTATTATTCTTTAAGATAGGACTTTTTGCCTCTCATTTACAGTTGGGGGGATAATTATATTTTTCTTCTCTTTAATAAATTTATTCAAGAATGAAGGTGTTGGGGAAAAACAGTGCTTTATAGTATACTTTTTGTGAAAACATCATAGCAAATAGGGACGTTCAATGGGGAGGGAGTATAGGGGGATAACCCCCCCCCCCCCGAAAAAAAAAAAGTATTTACAATCCCCCCCTCTAAATAAAATGCTTAAACGTTCTTGATAGCAATCCTCTCTTTTTCAATTTCAATAGAAATCTTTTTTTAATGTAAAAGAAACAATTGCCGATGCCGGACTAATTGAGGGGCAAATAACACCATTTATGGGCAGAAATTACACCAGCCTATACTCTTAACAATACCTAAGTTTTGTTGCGTAGCTTCTCTATAAGCTACAAGGTTTGTCTGTCAAAACTAGTTTCTCCATTGTTGAATACTAGCCACTGCACCCTTAGCATATTAAGGCTCTACATTCAAAGGGGTAAGTAACGACTTGAAAATAGCCTAAAAGCATATCTCAATTGAATGGTGCTTTACTACTTATGGATGTTGTCATCCTTGTTCTTTTTATGACCATAGAGCAAAACATTTTTAAAATATTGAATTATTATCTGAAAATTTGATAAAAAGTGTTTAGTTGGCACGTTTTTGTATATTTATTGACTAGTAGATTTTACTTTTTAAAACGTGAATACAAATTTAACACTTTTAAATCACATAAGGTTAATTAACTCTATAAATTGTAAAAACAAGCTGATAATCCAGTTATTTATCGCATCGTATTATAAACAGCTTTCCGTGGAGAAGAAATGTAAAATTTTACTATTAAAATCAGTTTTGTTAGTTCCGAGATGCAGAAGACACGGGCTAATAAACAAGTTTTAATATTATTAATGTACATTTTTATATTCGTAGAAAACTGTATATATGATACGAAACATGTTTTTTCAGTGTGGCTGAGAACCGGTTCTTATCCACCGGAAATTAATTGGTTTCTAAGCTACACTGGAAAAATATAGAAAACGAAGCGAGTCATTTAAAGTACTTGGTTTAAACATTCTTTGTTTTTCAGGTTCGAAAAGTTGGATTTTTACGTTGCTGCCTGCCACCACTTCTACTGGTTATTCTGGTTCTGTGCCTGCTGGCTGGCATAGGATTTCTTGTATACAGGTAAGGTTCTAGGATCATTGAGGTATAGGAATACAGGGAGGGAGGGGACACTGGGCTGTTTATTCTAATAGTCCGCAAAGTCTTACAATAATGTTTTCTTTTTCTTTGGCATAACAACCTTGGGGACTTTTATTTAATTTTGATTGAGTGGTCAATTTAGCTGAGTGTCCAAACCTCTGAACCGATATAGTTCTCTTTTCTAGTGAAACTTCTTATAGGTGCAGAGAGGATGTATGACCTTTTTAATAGTATTTTGTCGCATCGTATTATCGATAGCTTTCAGTGGATATTAAATAAAAAATTATAAGATTTTTAAAAGTTTTGTTAGCCCTGGTATAAATCTTGTGGTTTTTTTATTATTCGTGGAAAACTGTTTGTGTTACGATGCTATACATGCTTTTTCAGTATGGCTAGAAATCGTTTTCTAATCCGGCGAATATTAATCGGTTTAGAAGCCATACTGGAATTATAAATATACCTAAATAACATCCGCTTTTTTTTTTTTTTTTTTGTTAAAATGATTTATTTTTATAAAAAAATCATACATAATGAAATAAGTAAAATACGAAATAAAAATTAGATATGTGTTAGTAGGTTAAGGGTTAGCTGTTATACATATAAAATATCAATAACTAACATAAAGACTAACTACACAATTTAATTAATAATGTTTAAATTGGTTTGGTGTTTCAGTTTGTTAGAGTTGGTTGGTTTGATTGATAGCAAGCAGTTTGGGCAGGAGTAGATTATGGAGTTGGGGGGTCCCAGTTTCAGCTTACTAGGCTCTTTTGGGGTCTTGCAAAATTGATGAAAAGTCAAAATCGTAAGGCAGTCCTATAATAATAAAGACTGCAAAGGTTCTTGTCAAAGATTTCTTAAAATTCACAAAAAGTGACCTGCCCCTTGACATATGCAGGTAAAAATAACCCCATGATATGGGGGAGAATGCACCAGAATAAAAGGGAAATGTATTTCCATTATCACACACAATAAATAGAATAGTAATAAAACACAGACATCACGCGGGAAAAAGAGGTAGAACAGGTGTAGCTGAAGGGGTGATGACAGGAGTTGGAGGGGAGGGAGGTAGGTGAAACTGTTGTTGATAAGGCGGGATTACTAGCGGCCATCTCGTCTCGGCTTGGTTTCAGATTTCAAAACAATATTTCCAGCACAAAAAATGGATATATAATAACCGAAAAAAACTTGAAGCGGGAAAAAAGTAGGCAGACAGAAAACTGATTCTTCTCCAGTGATGGTAGAAATCGTCTGTGTCCGATTACCAACAATATCTTCACAGCACCTATCGGAAAACAACGAAGATTTTGTTATCAAACAATTAACAAAGAATGTTGACACAAATAATGTGTGCAGCGGTTAGAGTAGCACACATGATGTGTGTTACCCGCCCCGCGTCCCAGCGCATACTGAATAGCATCCGCTTAAAGAAGAAATTTATGCTATCATTAATATTTGACGTTTAGAAAGAAATTAATTATTATTGTTTCTTTAATTAATCATAAAATAGATAATTTTAAAAGGCTTGGCTGGCTAAATAAACATTCGCCAAAAAAATTGCAATGATTATTAATTCGATTATTTAATGTTTCTAAAAGCAAAGATTTTTTATAATTAGACATTAATTTTGTACATCCAAACCAATTTTCGATTATTAAAAGAAAAAAATATTTATGTTCTATTCTCAATTGGAGAGAAATCGAAGAAAAGTAGCTTTAATCCATTCCATGACCTGAAACCATCCCGGAACCTATCTAAAGCTTCATGAAATGAAGATATCATTCCTTTTAGTGGTTGGCGAGGTATACAATACACACGTTAGACAGATAGACATCATGTTAATCTTATATAAGGATATTTTTAAAAAATTGATAAATTAACGAAGTCTAATATAAAATTGTATTATTGTTAAAAAGTGGTTTCTTAATTGCGTGGGTTGATTGAGAAAGTGAGAAAAATATTTACAGCAGTATAAACAATCCTATAGTATAAAGTAGTAAGTTCTTTTTGTCTGTAGCGAAGGATCTCGCTTACCGCCGAACTGATATGGGTCGCGTTTACAGTGAAGCTACTCATAGGTCCAGGGAAGCTATTTTTTTGGAGAGTTTTGAAATTGAAAAGGCGTGCTTGAATGCCCGCCTAGGTTTCTCGAGATGTAGCCGCTAGTATTTTACAAAGCAACATAAACACATAAAATCGGATAATAAACCATACTTCTTACAATTTTTTTTGTGTTAAGTTTTGCTTAATTAGCACGGAAATTTGTACAAAAAGAATGGTTGTTTTATCCTTTTACAAAAGTAACAGACTTGTTTTCGGTGTGTCTGTCTGTGTGTAGAGAATGATCTCGGTAACCACTGAATCGACATGGATTTCAGTGTGGGTTCGTATAGTTTCTGGGAAAGTTTACTACTTACAACTTACTATCGTATACATATTATATATAAATTTAAAAAGGATATAGTTAAATAGATAAAAATATAGCGGTATACAGGTAGACTAAGAAGATATATAATTGGATATTTAGATAAATGTTGATAGATAAATAGATAGTTTTAAAAATGTTGTTGGATGGTCAAAAATAAAAATGATGTAACATTTATCTACTTAGAAACTCAGTTAAGCATAAAGTAAACTTCTCAAAACTATTCAAAATAAACGAAGTATAGGATTGCTAATATTTCTCCATAAATAAGTAAATAAGTTTTACTTTTGAATTTTATGGACGTTTTTATAAAAATCAGGACAGTTTATACAAAGACAGTGCAGCAATTATGTTATACTTTTGTTAAAAAAACATATATTTACCTAAAATAAAGATCAGAGGCGTGCAGAGGATTTGAAAACGTCGCAACCGAAAATTATGACTCTCCCCTTAAATCT
Source organism: Acartia tonsa (assembly GCF_053477335.1). NCBI lineage: Eukaryota > Metazoa > Arthropoda > Copepoda > Calanoida > Acartiidae > Acartia > Acartia tonsa. The sequence goes on along the minus strand of NC_137264.1, from coordinate 42,023,617 downwards.
AACTCTTTTGCCTTGGCTGTATTAGGGCGTGATTTAGGTGGACGTAGACACTATTGTGTTTAGAGGGATGTAAGCAACTTACCTACTATAGTATAGAGTAGCTTCGCTGTTAAAAAATATAATATTTATTTTTTTAGATATAAAACACCCGTAGAGGAAAGTAGCGCAGCGACATGGCCAGCTGATCAAGGAAATGGACGTATAGACCTGGCAGACGGACATCTTCAATGGGCAGGTCAGGAGGAAGGTGGACATGAAATGGAATCGTCCGTTTACAAGAGGATTCAGGAGGAAAGTGTCAAGAGTCTGAATGATGGACATAGTAACGGTAAGTAGATTTTTTTCTACTAGCGGCCGCGAAAGTTTCGCTGTTTAGTAATTTTCGTTTTTTTTTTATACTTGTCAGTGGAGGTTAGTTGGGGGGAGGGCTTTAGTAGAGTGAGGGGTTTATATGTTGTATTTGTTTAAAGAATTTTTATGCAAATTGATTTTTTTTTGATGACAAAAGAGTGTGGAATGTAGTTTTAAATATTTTAAAAGCATTTTAGTGAAATTTCTTTTGAGTATGTATTACTTATCAAAAAAAACCTTAGTAAAGAAAATTATAAAGTATATATCTAATTACTAATACATCTCGAAAAAGGTATTTTTTTATCAAAAGTATTTGAAATTTGACAACTTTACATACAAATTATACATGAAGGTTATTGCAGAAAATTTGTTTGTTTTTGGTCAAAAAGTTTAGGACAAGAACAGTTTCGTCCAAAAAAGGGCAGCAATAACAAATTGAGAATATTTAAGTTAATTAATTTGAGAAGCGTCGCTTATAGTATTGTACCTTTTTTTCCTAAGAATCATTATTACAAAAATCAAATGAATAGGATAATTATTTCATGCAAAGAATTTGTTTAAAAAAGAAAATTTTTTTAATGGGATGTACTTTCTGGTTACTAATTTAGAGTTGCTACGCATCCTAAGTCGTACCTAATTAATATAGGAGTCATTATTCAAAGGTTAAAATCAATAGAACATTTAACATATCAAATTAAAAAAAAGAGCTAACTGACCCGGACGGACGGACCGACCATATTTAAAGAAAAGCTTCGCTTTTAAAAAATGAAAGGAAAAAGGAAATGTTTGAGGAACTTAAGCCCTTAAAAGGAAATAGGCGAGTGACAGCTTTTTTTAAGGGAGGCCGTGAGGAAATTTTCAAATGTCATTCCTTTATTCATTTTCATTAGGAAAAATCAAGTCGTCAAAAATATCTTTGTTGTAAAGTAATAGGATGTCTCTTCGTAAGTTTGCCAGTCTTCTTATCTTCTGCTGAACCTTCTGTACTTTCGTTTTGTGGAAAGCTTTTATTGGTTATTTTTTTGCATATTTTTTTGCGAATGAATCAATAACCCAAATTAAAAAGGTATTGAAAGCAAATAATAACAAAAATAATAATTTTTACCATTTAAAGAAAAAATCATTTATCACTTCATGTGACAAAAAGCATTAACATGTCTACAGAAACGTAAATAGGAAAAATTAAAGGCGCGTGACACTTTATCTTCAGAATTTGCAACTTTAGGGCAAGCCTAATAGTTTCCTAAGATTAGGCCTATTGTTTTGCAGAGGCAACCGCCATCCACAAAGCAAAAGATTTATATTGCCTGTATGATCCCTATGAAACGATTAGATGACTTTATTGCTTTATTTAGAATGTCCTGAAAGCCACTGGGGCCAGAAAATAGATGGATGCCAGCCTTGTCTCTGCTCTTTACTAGGTAAAGTAGATTTTCAAGAGAGAGAGAGGGGACAATGGGCTGTTTTACAAGTGCCCAAAGTTTTATAATAAGGTTTTCTTATTCGTTGGCTCAACAACCTTGGATAATTTTGATTGGTTGTTTCATTAAGTTGAGAATTCAAAAGTTTCAGCCAGTAATTTTGATCTACAGAAGGGGTAATTTTGTGTATCATCATTGGGAATGGACATCAATTTATCGGTCATTGTGTTATCCCTTTATATTCCTAATATTTCCAGTATGGCTCCGAATCCGATTCATTTCCCCTGGATGAAAACCGACTCTGATCCATACTTAAAAACCATTTATCGTATCGTTTATAAATTCTGTTTTGTTGACCCAGGCTTACGACCACAAGGGGCCAACATATTTTTGAAATCATCCAATAATTTTTCATCTTGTTTATAATATATGCAATAAATAATTACTAACTATCAAATTATATTATTTGCGGATAAAATAAAGGTATAAAAAGCGGATAAAAACAAAAAATTAATTTCCTCGTATTCATTCGAATCCGGTGGATAGGAACCGGTTCTCATCCATACGAAAAAAACTATGTCTAGCATCGTTTTTTATCCAGCTTTCTACGAATATAAAAATGTACAATCATAAGATTAAAACCGTTTTTTTAGCCGGTGCCTTCGGCACTTTGGGGCTAAAAAAACTAGTTTTAATCTCATTATTGTACATTCTATATCCGCGGAAAGCCGTTTATAATACGTAGGCACCCCCAAAATTTTTTTCATTTTACCCCCCCATTCAAAATTTACCCCTACCCTGGGGGTGCCGTAGGCACCCTCAACCATTAAGGAGGGGGTATTTACCCCCCCCAAACAATTTTGGGGGGGTAAATACCCACCCAAAAATAAAAAATCTCTAATAAAAATTTTTTTTGCATTTTTAATACTATATATTTAATAAAATTTAAATTACCCCCCCCAAAATTTACCCCCGGGGTAAACTAAATTTACCCCTGCCAACAGATTTCAGGGGGGGTAATTACCCCCCCCAAGCAAATTTTACCCCCGGGGTAAAAATTTTGGGGGGGGGGTAAAAAAAATTTGCCCCCCCCTAAAAAAATTTTACCCCCCCCAAAATAAAAAGCTTGGACACCCCTAGACAGGGGTATACAAAAATTGTCAATTAAAGAAGTCATTCGCCCCTAAATTTAAAAATGAACTAACCAATCCATTTCAAAATTATTTTTTTTATCCTATTCTATGTTTCTGGTTTTGTAAAGGTGCCAAAATAGTTTTTCTAAGATGATGGTGTGAATATAGGCCTAGGTTTTATTTTTACTTCTTGCCTCATAATAACACATCCGCTCGTCGTCGGGAAGGTGATAGGTTCGAATCTCGGTCCGACACCGCGTCATAACTAAAGACGTTAAAAATGGTTCCCACTGCTACCATGTCAGATGCGCGAAGTAAATAGTTAGAGTGGGGGGAATGCCTTGGCCCAAAACAGGCGTAACTCGCTACCATGCACAGTTGGGACTTCTCAGACAAAGGTCGTGCATCTCAGAGAGTTGGTTGTCTGATGGGTGAATGGACGCTTTACAACGCCTTCATAAGTATTGCATATATGTTTCAAGGTGCGTGAAGGTCTAGTACCCGAAGCGACACCTAAGATTAAAACTAGTTTTTTTAGCCCCGAGTTGCCGAAGGCACGGGCTAAAAAAACTGGTTTAAATCTTATGATTGTACATTTCTATATTCGTAGAAAGCTGGATATAATACGATGCTAGACCTAGTTTTTTCGTATGGATGAGAACCGGTTTTTATCCACCGGATTTGAATAAATACGAGAAAAAAAGATATGGTGTTTTTTAAGATTTGAAATGCTCTTGCAAAAATGTATTCTGATCCTTTTAAAAATCATAACTTTTTCAATGTTTTTGATAATGAATAAAAAGGAGGTTTGTTTTTAAAAATTCAATTTTTCCAACATCTTTAACTTTAAAAAAACTGTCAATTTTTGACGGTTGTTGAACATAAGGAAACTATCTAAATTGGTTAATTAAAATGCTAGGGTCAGGGCTAACCTAAACAACCCTTGCTGCTGACATTCAAAATTGATTTAGTGTATTGTATTCCTATTCTTGTGTTATGCTATAGGAGAAGGTGGGAGCGACTCTACTCTGTAATTACAATTTTGTCCGTAATTCTAATTTATTTAGTTGATTCAATACTTACAGTAAGAATAAATTTTTTATTATAAGCTTTTCCAGTGAATTTATAAATAATTAGAAAATAAAGAGGGGGATGGGTTGTGTTCTTTGTTGATTACTTTAGTTTAGGTTAGGTTATATTAGGTACTTTTAAGCCCTTTTGGATTAGAGCTCAACCTTTTCAAATTTATTTTAAAAATAGGGGGGGGGGGGGGGGGGGGAGGATTTTAGTGCTGGATAAGAATATGTAAAAATTACTTATCGCAGAGAAAAAAATCGTTTAAATTGTGTTGTGTAGATGAATAATAAAGCTAGATATGAAAATGTTTGTGCTAGTTGTGTATGGTTGTATTGATTACTATTCAGCAAAAGTAACAACGCCCGTCGTAAACTATTGGCAGCCCATGAAATTGAACCATGTATGACTTGGAGGGCTAACAATGCCGCATATTGTCATATCCGCGTTTCATATTAAACAAAACATAAAACTCTATCATATATAGTAGTAAGTTTTTTTGTTTGTCCGTTAAAATCTGACAAACAACTTAATCAAATGAGTTCCTCCTTTAAGGTAATCTTCACATAGCTCAGGGGATAGTTTTAGGCTATTTTATTTTTTTTATATATTTATTTTAAGACTATGTTTCTGCCCTTTCCCTCACCATTGAAATACACAGGCCCTTGTTGTAAGGGGCGCAGTTGCTTGTTTTAAAAAGAGGATGTCATCCGACATAACTTATGGACTATCGAAGTTCCGGTTCTTATGATTCGATTGTTTAGAACCTAAAGTGACATTGATAGCTAACCGTATGACTTGTGTACAGGGATAGATAAACAAGTAAATACATGTGGAAAATGTTTGACCCTCTATACCCCAAATAACCTACCCTAACCTAAAGAAATGCATTACCTAAATACATTAGATATAACGCCCCCACCCCCCCTCATCATTTTTTAATTATTTCAAAATCATGGAGAGGTTGGGGTTCTTTGCCCTTTGAGTGAAACTGCCACAGATAATAATGCAATTAAATATTTAAAAGATTACTTGAAATTTTATACCCAATGTCTAATTTTTTGTCAATTGCCTAATCTACTTATCGCTGAAATTATAAGTGTGAGATTGTTTGACACCTGGCCCCTAATTTTCATTCTTAGGGGGTCTTTAAATAGAAATATCGAATAATTAGACACAGTTTTATTGACACTACCTGTTTAAACAAGCAGGAAGTTTATTATTTGAAATGCTAATTGTTTATTCATTTTTCAGTTTAGATAAAGGCCTTTATGTTTAAAAAGTTGTTATACAAAGAAATTAGCATAAATAGGCCTTCACTAGATCTTTAAAAAAAGTGTTCAAACAATCTTGAGTAACTTTTTTTATAATTTGCGTAAAAAATGAATAACTGTTTTATAAGTTCTTAACTTTCTTTGGCTTTTGTTCATTTAAAGTATCATCTAAAGGGCTTTGTCGTTTTGGTGGGGATACCTAACTATCCCAACAAATATTTAACATATGTCTAGAAACTATTTGAAGCTTCCTTGAAAAGTACTATTAATTCTCACTGGAAAGAGAAGCAGACTTTTCTATAAACATTTTTCTACCTCTAGCGGTTGCGACCCTAGCATCTAGAGGAGGCTTAAAAAAATCGTAGGTTGGCACTTGACAAGATCTCAAGGGACAACAGAAAACCTTACTACTTTAAATTTTGGGAATAATATTTATGTTGCTTTATATGAATACAATAATCTTTGTTTATATGTGCCTTAATATACATTATACATACATTAGTGTTATACTTCCTAGCGCCAAAAACATGAAACACACATCACCTTTTAACAAATTCATATATTCAATTTTCTTCCGTGAATAGAATACGAATTAACGAAGCAAGAATGATATATTTCAATGTGGTCCAACTTTTTTTTAGTTTTTAAAAATCTGAATATAGTAAAACATTTTATAGGAATAATTATATTCAAAGAAAGTCATAAATTTGTTTCATAAGTTCTTTTACCTTCAACAGTGAATAGGCTTTTAATAAAATATGCCAAATTTAAAGAAAAATATTAAGGGGAAAGTGTTTTTTTTACCAGAGATCTTAAGGGAGGAGATAAATTGATGTATAAAAACAATATCCTGTAGATTTTAAATTATTAGTAGAAAAATTTTGTTACTAATAGTTTGAACTTAATTAAAGTTTTTTTTTTGGCCAACAAAGAGAGAACGTGTATAAATTGAAGTCCAATGTTCCCTCCCTACCTGACTTTAATATAGATATTTTTTAGGATCCTTGGACAAAGAATGTAACAAATCTACGGGACAGTGCAGATGTAGAGATGGATTTACAGGACATAAATGTAATATCTGCCCTAGTGGAAACGTACAGAAATATGGTAAGTATATGATTCAAGTAGCGCAGCTACATTAGTATACGTATTTGGTTGTATGTACGTCTATACAGTGCAGTCTGTCCGCTATGTTTACTATCTCTTTATCCCTCAGATGAAGTAGTATAATGCAGAATGAGAGGGGACAAAGGACTGTTTATTTCACTAGTCCCCAAAGTTTTATAATAATGTTTTCTTATTCGTTGAAATGAATGATTTGTTAGTTCATTAGGTTGAGTATCCAAACGTTTCAACCACTAATTTTAATCTACAGAAGGGGTAATTTTGTGTATCATCATTGGGATGTACTTCAATATATCGGTCATTGTCTTATCCCTTTAGATCCCTGAGTAAAATGTGTGGGTGTAGAGAAATTATAACCCAATCAAGTGGACAATTTCATTGATGACAATGCTCACATTTACAAATTTTGTACAGTAATGTTTTTAAAAATTTGTGAAATCCCATGATAGTAAGTTTCTTGATTTTCTATCTTTTATTCAAATGGAAATAGAATACGTGGATATTGTGAGAGATTCTTGCGCATACACTGTTAAAAATATAAAAAAAATTTAGCATCAGATAATACTATATATTCATTTCATTACTGTATAGCATCATCCCATACGTTCTAACAAAAAAACCTCATTTCGATATAAGGAAGATTCCAATACTGTATTGAGTATTACTTAGTGTTCTATGGAGTAATATGTATTACTAAATAAAGAATGTGCATTTTATAGTATTATCTAATACTCTCTATGGAATAAAATTCAATACGCTAGAAGGAAGTTTTTAATACTCTGGTTCGTAATTTTTGTTACTCTGTGGGGTAAGAATTAATACTAAAAACGTAATATCTCTGTATAGTAATAGTTATTACGGTATATAGTACTACATGGTGTTATATATTCATTTTGTTAATACAGCACACTTACAGGTCCAGGTCTAATACAACCCCAGCTTATCAATTGATACTAAATGAAAAATTATTTTTTACAGTGTACCCTGACAAAATGTTTCTCCTAGCAAGCTGATTTAAGGGTACCCTTAATCCTCCCCTCATGACTTTACCCTATCCGCTCCCCTTACCATGGAGGAACATATTGACTGTATATTAGCAGCCTAAATTGAAGGCAAAATTTCTCTTGTCACAATATTCACGTATTTTATATCCTTTAGTATCGAGGCTTTTATAAAAGTGTTGAAAAATCACGAAAAAAATAATATTTGGGAAGATAGAGACAAACAAGCACAATTTTCATTCTTAAAAAAACAATGAAAATATTCTCATAATTACCAAAAAATATTTTCTATACGAACCAAACAATACAAATCTTACAAATGTAGGCTCAAGTCCAAAATTCAATATCTAGGACACTTTTTACACTGAGGGGCGAGGCTTCTACTTTCATTTCAATTATAGTCAACATTTTTGGCTATTATTTACATACTTGGGTTTTTAGATAATATTTCATTATATTAAAAATAAATCTCTTCTTAAGATGTATATAAATTTAGTTTAGGTTTGATTTTCAAAAGCATATTTTTCAATATAAGTTTTATCTGTTTTGTATTAGTAAAAAACGTTTATGAATTTTAGAAAATAATTTATCAAAGCTTATAAACCTCAAACATAAGATACATGCAAAAAAAATGGATTAAAGATAATTTTTTTAATCCCACGACTTAAATAATGTTAAAATCATTACTGACGAACACAAATAAATTAAGAATCAAACACCGTTTGGAAAATTAGCACTTTTCAATTATTTTATAAGAATGTCCTTCTAGGGTTTTGCTTACTCCTCTAAAAAATAGTCAAAAACCTTCCCAAGGCCTTTACAAATTTTCATTACAGCTCTATCAGATCACCTGTTTCTCTTTGGAGGGTGGTGGTACACTCCCCCAAAATAATTATAAACCTTTCCTGGATCTTTGAGAGGCTATACCGTGAAGTAGAACCAGAACAGATCCTGTTACTTTTATATTATGGATATATAATTATGTACTGTGCTATTTTTTTGATAAGTGTCTTTAATTCAAAACAATAGTAATCAAAAAGTTCGGCTGCTAAAAAAGAACTTTGGAATTATTTATTTTGGTTGCAACTTTAAAACAAGTTTTTGAATCAAGTATTTTTCATTCACTTTTTTTCAGCCCTACTTTAAATGTTAAGATATGTCAAGATTAGATCTATTAGGCTTAAATTTATTATTAGAATATCGTTAGTTTTTATTTTGTTGCCTTTAAATCAATTTGCATTTCTAGTTGCTTTCAATTTATTTTAAACAAATATGTGCATAAGTATTATATAAAACAAGGATGACAACATCCATAAAAGCGAAGCTCTCAAACGGTAGGACAAACGAACATTAACACTTGTATAGTGTCAGATCTTAATAAGTAGAACATAAATGATAAGGTCTAAACAAAATTGTACGTAAATTTGTTGCAAAACTTCTTAAACAGAAGATACTTTTAAAGGACATACTTATATTTTTAGGACTTGATTATAGAAATGCTTCGCTTTTAAAATTGTACTTTGTACGGACTGACATACGGAGGGACCGACACTAATTATAGAAAAGCTTCGCTTTTAGAAAATTAAATGTTGATTAAAATATTGTTTGAAAGGGTTAAGCACTGCAAGCTTTTTCCTAACCAATCAAGATTTTAAAAAATCAATAGCCAACGAATGAGGAAACATGAAACTTTGTAGAATAACTTTTATGTAACTCCTGATTAGAAATCAAAATATTACTTTTATTACGTACAATATGATGATTTTTAGAAATTTTTTAATAATTTTATTTGCTTTAGTTCTTGAGCAAATAGAAAGTTTTAACTTGATAAAAAAATGCTTAAATCATTGATAAAGTTTTTAAAGATTTAGTGGTGGTTCGTTGGTCTGTCTGTATCAGTAAGCTCTTTTTATTGATTTATGTCATCTTGGAGGAGAAAGGGGGGGGGGTGGAGTTTATCACCCCCCTCCCTTTTACCCCCCAATGAAACATCAAATGTTTTAAGAAGACGAACGGCGATTTGACTTGATTCAATTTTGATGATAGCTGTCAATGAAATTATGAAGTATAGAGGCACGAATATCATCCTTACAAATAATTTGTTCTAGTAACAAGGATAAAAACATCAATAACAGCTAAGCATAACAAATCATACGGTTAAAACAAACGAACATTATCAAATGTAGAGCGACATAATAAATTAAATGCTATACATTAATTTGGAGCCCGAACGATAATTTTATAAAAAAATAACAAACATTTATTCAGTGACAGATTTTATATAAATCTAACACAAAATTAATTAAATATATATTGCTTAATATTGACATACTAACGTTTTAAGACTTAGTTATAGCGATGCTTTGCTTACAACATTAAGCTTAATTGGTGTAGGAATCAATATGACAAAAAATCAAGTGAATCATTTTTTCAACTGTCATAACAGTGTATATCGAAGGATAATAATTGAAAATGATGTTATCGAAGAGCTCGTCTCCTAAAGAATAGCCTTAAGCTACTTCTCATAGGGGCTTAGACAGAGGTCCATAAAATGTTGGCATAATTTTTATAACATTACGAGCTAGTGATCAAGCAAATAGCCGCTATGGAATCTAGTACAACAACCACGTTCATTAGTTATAGCGCAGCTATGCAAAGAATACAAGTTTTGGAATGCTATAAGAACAGTAAAATATAATACAGTAAATAAATATAAAATCCAGGAAGACATTAAAAATCTTTATGTATAAAAGTAACAGAATGTTTGTCTGTCTGTGTGTTTGTAACACAGAATCTCGCTAACTGAAGGGTCAGTATTGTTTTTTTCTTTACAGTGAAGCGTTTTATATGTCCAGAGAAGGTTTAAAACTATTTTGGGGGAGGGTACCTCCTCCAAAAATACATACCTTCCCCTCCAAAAATAATTTTTTTCTACATAAAACTAAAGTGAAGGGTCGACCTCAATTGCCTCTAGGATTGTATCCGCTAATTTGTTAGGGCTCCCAATGATTGAGAATTGACATGTATTAAAGGGTAAGGTTCAAATGTCCGTTTCATATGTGTTAAGGGTTGGGGGCCACGTATAGGGACATAAATAATAAAAAATAATTATTAACTGAAATTTAGTTCTCCATTTTAGAAAAGCTTCAATGGTTCTTAGATCGAGGGTTTTATGATTTAGTGTTTTGTTAAGTTATTTGATGGTTTTGGGCTATTTTATTGCCCTGATCAATTTAGATGCTAGGGGCTAAAACGCTAGTTAATTATAAAATGACCATGTTTAAATTTTAATTTCGAGTATTTTTAAGTGTTTATTGGACGTTAAATTATACTGGTACCCATAATTGGCTAGAAAATTGGATTTTTTTTATCAAACATTATTTGTAATGTACAATCCTTGTGTATCAAAACTTTTCAACCAACAAGTTTCTTGTTATGAATGCATGTCTATATTCTAGTATTGGACAGGATGGGTAAGAAACAAACATCCTAAGGCAGTGTATGATTAGCAGCTGCGCAGCCATGATTAGCAGCTGCGCAGCTATGATTAACAGCTGCGCAGCTTCTATATAACTTGTTTGTCGGTCTTTACGTCAGTAACAGTAAAATACTTTCTCGTATTCATTCGAAACCGATTAATATCTGTTGGATTAAAACCGGTTCACATCCATACAAAAAAATTATGTATAGCATCGTATTATATCCAGTTTTCTATGAATATAAAACTGGTTTAATCATATGATTGTACATTTTTATCCGCGGAAAGTTGTTTATAATACGATGCGATAAATAACTATTATATATTTTAGTTACAATATATTTAAGAATAACATGTATGAAATAAAATAATCTAAGCAATGAAAACTTCATATTTTGTGATTTATTGAAAATTTCTGCTATTTTTTGTCGTAACTGCTTCTTCATTATTATATTTCAAGAAACAATTACTTGTATTACTCTGTCACGTTTGATATAGAAGTTGTTATTGCTGAGCTACATATGAACATTATTGTTCTTGGTTCAAGTTTAATTCATATGTTACGCTGTCATTAATATTGAAATCAGTAATATTGGCCTATGTAAACAAATTTTCGAATAAAATTTCTTTTAACTTGGACGAAGCCCAAATACATAACTTTTGCATCACGTCTTCTTCCTGTGACGTCATATTCTCCATCTCTTTTTAAGGGATTTTCTTTCCCACTTCTCCTCTCATCTCACTCATTTTATGACGTCACAGAAAGACGACGTGATGCAAAAGTTATGTATTTTGGGCTTCGTCCTTACTTGCATTAGGTATTATCTTAAACTATTATAATGTTTGGAATTGACAAAAAATACATAATTGAATTCATTATTCTAAAAACCTAGTCTTAGTCACGTTAAAAAAATCATTATTAGTACAAAATGTATGTATCTTATGTATCTAGAAAGATCAATGAAAATACTATATTTTTTCTTTAGATTCCAAATCCTTTTAAAAGCTGTCTTGTCTGATTTGTTTTTGATTAAATTTTAATTATTCCTTTTCCAACAACATTCTTTAGAAACAACTGTTAATCAAATTAAGTGTAGAATTATTATTCTCGTATTCATTCGAATCCGGTGGATAGGAACCGGTTCTCATCCATACGAAAAAACTATGTCTAGCATCGTATTATATCCAGTTTTCTACGAATATAGAAATGTACAATCATAAGATTAAAACAAGTTTTTTTAGCCTGTGCCTTTAGCACCTTAGGGCTAAAAAAACTAGGGGGGGGGGGTGGGCTTGAAATATTAGCCCAAAACTGGGTCAGGACAAACACGAAGCTTCCATGGAAATAGATTCAGCGGTGTGCGAGATTTTAGAGTTTAAATTAATACTCTAGTGTAACTAAAACTATAAAACTACAGAAAAATATCTATAAATTAGTGGAAAGGGGGAGGTAACTTTTTTTTGAGGGGGGAAGGAAATAGCTCAAAGCCATCATAGGACCAGAAGCTACATTCCCTGAAGAGTAATACAAAGATCTTGAGCTTCAGACGGACAGATAGCTATAGTACTTCTTTCCTTTATAGATTACTAGTGGCTTCGCCCCTAGCCTCTAGGGGCTTTGCCCCAAGAGGTATAATTACATCTTCTATTACTTACCCAGCAGAACGGATCACAAATTTTCGCACCTACCCAGCAGGAAAACATTTTGCGATTAAATTCGCAAAATTCGTAAATTTCGTAAAATTCGTAAAATTCGTAAAATTCGTAAAATTCATAAAATTTGTAAAATTAAAAAAAAAAAAAAAAAAAAATGGGGGGGGGGATTTTTCTGTTTTTGGGGGGGTTGGGGGTGTCCCACCCCCCAAGAAAATAGCTTAAAACCACCCCAGGACCAATAGGTATATACCCTGAAGAGTAGAATCCAATCGGTTCAGTGGTTACCGAGATCTTAAGGGACAGACAGACGGACAGACGGACAGACATCAAGCTACTTTGTATTATAGATTCGAAGATTTAAATCAATGAAATATGTGAACATAAAAACTTTTTATCTACAAAAACACTTGATGTATGATGTTTTTTAAAAGCGAAGCTTTTCTATAATTAGGGTCGGTCCGTCCGTCCGTACGTCCGTCCGTCCGTACGTCCGTCCGTACGTCCGTCCGTACGTCCGTCCGTCCGTCACGGATAGCTTTCTTCGTTAATTTAGACATGTTAGAATTGTCCTATCGATTTCAAATTTTGCATGGTGATTCCTTTAGTAGTTAGGTACGATTTAGAAAGCGTAGCAACTCTATAATTATTACCAAAATGTCCGTACATCCATTTTAAACATGTTGATTTTTTTACTTTTTTAAATAGCTTTTTTCGTTAATTTAGGCATGTTAGAATTGTCCTATCGATTTCAAATTTTGCATGGTGATTCCAGTAATAGTTAGGTACGATTTAGAAAACGTAGCAACTCTATAATCATTACCAGAATGTCCGTACGTCCATTTTAAACATGTTAATTTTTTTTACATTTTTAACAACAAATTTGTATGTGACCTAATTATCCGAATGGTCTGATTTTTGGTATACTGATTCCTGGGACAACAAAGTACAATATTATAAGCGAAGCAACTCTATAATCAAGTCCTAAAAATGTAAGTATGTCCATTATCATTATCCTGTATCAAGCAGTTTTTCAACAAATTTACTTACAATTTTGCTTTGACTCTTATACATTCGCATTCTGATTATTCAGTTCTGACATTATACAAGTGTTAATGTCCGTTTGTCCTACCGTTTCAGAGCTTCGCTTTTATGGATGTTGTCATCCTTGTTTTATATCAGTTTAAAAAGCTACGCTTTAATAATTCTTCCTAATTACCCTCATTAACATATAAAAAAAAAACACAAAGAACATTTTCATAAAAATAAAATATGTTATCTTTCATTTCAGAATGTTTTTGACTATTTCCTTTGAGATATAAAAATAAAGAATATATCTTTCTTTGTTCTTAACTTTCAACAAATTTGATAGATTTGATCTTCTTGTTAATTTTTTAATACTTTGTTAGCTCCATTAAATTAACAGAAAATATCTACTAAATAACTACTTTCAATTTTAGTTTCAAAAAGAAAAAGCATAACAATTTGGGGGGAAGGAGGGATTTCTCATTGGATGGTGGAGGTACCCTCCCTCAATGTAGTTATGAACCTTTTCACTGTTAAGGAGGACCATATCGGTTCAGCAGTTAGCGAGATCTTTTGGCACAGACAGACATCCTGTTACTTTTTTTTGTGTTGTAGAAACACTTAATTAAGCTACAATTAAACTACAATTAAAACATAATATTTTAATTACTTCATCTTTTTGACCTTGCAATCTGTGCAGTGAGAGGGCAGGGTAATAGAAGATAAACTAATCTTTCCTTTTTTCCTCCAATTTCGTAAATTTAAAGTGCAAGATGAGGGAGGGGGTGTGGGGAGGTGATTTAGCTAAAAAAAAATTCCCTCAAAAATCTCCTCAAAAGACAAAAATATTACATTTTTTGATAAAACAAAAACCTAATTATTATAATGAATGATCTATGATGTATGTTTGTTGTTTCTAACACAAAAAAGTGTCTTCGCTTTTTATTAATTTATCTAGACGTCTGTGGATAAAGGATTTTTATTTTGAAAATATATTTTTCCACAAATTACAAATATTTATTCTTTTACCATTAAACCTTTTTAAAATTAGGGATTTAAAATAATCAATTGCATTTTAAACACAATCTTTAGGATTCTTTATAAAACTTTTTTGATAGATAAAAAATTGAATGCAGTATGCGAATAACGTTGATTAATACCCAGTGATTAGTGCAAAATTATATGCAAATTTATTTAAAACGAGAATGAAAATACGTTGAAAGACATACATTGAATAATAGACAGGTGGATAAACAAATTATAGAGCTCTAAGTTTTAAAGAATCAGAATATTATTTATCTCAACTAATAGCCTAAAAAATGTAGTTTTTTATGAAAATTTATTATAAAAATTTAAAAATAAAGTAAACATACCTAATTGTTACAGGAATGTTCAAGTATGACATGCCTAAATTTTATTTGTTTACATAAAAACACAATTGATAAAATAGCTTTAAAATTTTGATATTCTTATTAATTAATAAATTTTACATTTGGTTGTTGATTGATTGATTGATTAGCCATAGTCTCTTAGGGTTTGGACCTAAGTAGTCATGGAGTACGCTGAGACACTTTTGTATAGCCACTAGGGCTATCAAGCTCCACGTTCAAGCACATTATGACTTGACCCGCTATCTCATGAGAGCTACTCATTATTACCTCACCCTCGCCGAGTATGGCAGGTGTCCCAAATTAAGTCACCGTAATGAATGACGCTCTCCGCAGAGGAGCTTGGGATTAAGGTAGTACTGATATTATGTGCTTGACTATTAAGCATACAAACTTACTCAATAATCCCCTTCTTACACAACCAGGGGAAGTTGCGTGAATGTATTCAACTGAGAAATTCGAGTTTCCACATGGGGACTAGAACTCGAACTCTCATCACCGTAACTCAGTGCGTTACCACTTAGCTACGACGCCCCTACATTTGGTTGTAATTTTCCTTGGTTAAACTTTAACCTGATTTATTACAAAATATGCAAAAATAAAAATATTAATGCATATTTAATATTTTGACATGTGCTTAAACATAATTAATGAATTTTCAATGCAAAGTTATATTTTGAAAGCGAGAATTTTATTATTTTGTGCGTTTCCGTTTGTCTGTAATCTCTGTATGTTCCTTCTCATTTTGCCAAATAAAAAGTTTCTTCAACAGTTTTAACAACAAAGGCTTAGCAGATAATTATTTAAAATATGTTTGATTTTAATTATGTTTATGCCCAGTTTTAATAAATGATCTATAAACAATTTTTTTATGTTCGTTTTATCCTATTTTAAAAGGATTTCGCCTTTCTTGTTTGAATTTGCATATGCTCATTTTTTTCCCCTGAATTTGACTTGTGACAAATATATTTTTTGTCTTTCTTTTAGCAGAGCAAATATTTTCTCGTATTCATTCGAATCCGGTGGATAGGAACCGGTTCTCATCCATACGAAAAAACTATGTCTAGCATCGTATTATATCCAGCTTTCTACGAATATAGAAAAGTACAATCATAAGATTAAAACCAGTTTTTTTAGCCGGTGCCTTTGGCACCTCGGGGCTAAAAAACTAGTTTTAATCTCATAATTGTACTTTCTATATCCGCGGAAAGCCGTTTATAATACGATGCGAGAAATAACTATTACTTCATTTTTTTGTTATTTTATGTAGGTCAGGCAATGAAAACAAGGACAACTATATCCAGTGTCGTGCATAGGGTTTCGTCAGGGGTGTGTATTTGTTGGGGTTGGGGAAGGTGTTTTAAGGTACACCCCGTTTAAGCACGCTTATGACTGTGTCTGAAAGTAACAAAGAATTACATTATCTGATAATTAAACAATAAAGAATTTAGGCCTTTATCCACCTGGCCCTATATTAATTAAATCATTTTTAGTTGTAGATTAACACGGCAAAATAAAAAATTTCATTTACGTTTTCCTATTTTATCAAGTAATAAGGTTTTTGTTCGTTTGGATCTTAATAACAAAGGAACTGATTAGTTCTGTATTTCAGGGAAGCTTCACACTGGTCTCGGGTTAGTTTAAGGCTATTTGTCTTCTCCCTCCCTACTTTATCCTATACAGAGCCCATAAACGCTAGCGTAACACAATGACAAAGTGAATTATAGAGTAATAATATTTTTGCTGAACAAACCCATACTCAATTATGTTAGAATTCTTGACCCATTGATGTTAGATAATGATTGTTGATATGGTTTCATATTAAATCATATTGATTCCCACGTATAAAATAATTAAATGAGGAATGAAGGTGATAACAATGTAGAGCACTTACGCTGAAAATTAAAGTTTAAAAAAACAAGGATGAAAACACCCATAAACAAACGATAATTAACAGCTAAATTAATATTCAATATTATTTAGAAGTTTAAACTAAAATTCCGTTTATCACAAAATTTAATACAGGATTATAGAGTTTAATTGTACCTATTTATTACAGAAAGCAACATGCCAAGTTTGTAATCGATGGGACAATTCTAACATGCCTAAATTAATACTCAGAGGTACTCGTACAGGTCGTACGGACAGACATACTCTTACTAATGAGATGCTTCGCTACCAAAAAAGTAAGTATGTGACTTTACCACGTCAACAGAAAGTTGATAATTACCAAAGATATAAAAAAAACCTGTTGCTTATAATAAAACCAGCCCATTTTGCGCTTTGTTTTTGGCAAGAAATGCTTTAAAAATGCACGTATGCCTTAAAAATGTCAAGAGTTTAAAAGCTAATTAAGGTCATTAGAAAGATAAAAATTTAAATTTATTACTCTTAAAGTAATGTTAATTCCTTCGGCATTGATATTGAATTATCTATTAAAAACTCAGCTATCATTTAAGTAACTTAGTGGAAAATTATATACAGAAGTATCTGTAATGATGTTTTCTAGTACATTTTCTAAATCTGTATTGGTTATTCAAATTTTCAGAAGTAAAGCTACTCTATAAGATATCAGGTCTGTCCGTATTTCTGTCTGTCTGTAATGCCAATTATTCAATAATTGAAACTTTTAACAACTATTCCTCATTGGTAAAATGTGTTCGTCTCTTATTGGCTTACATTCTAAAATTGCTCTCTGATTGGTCAAGCCTAAAAACACACTTTTTTATTTTTGGCTCAAAGTTTTTTTTTACTGCAATTTAATTTCATTAATTTCTTAACAGTTTTTAAAGCTTTTTAGAGTGACTATAAAAATAACTATATACTGGTATAAGTATAAGTGTACTGGCCTACCATTGGTCATTTGCATTGTATGACGCCATTTTCTTATTTGAACTTTTTCTTAGGTAGATAAGAGTAAATAATAGAGGAGGAAGGGATTAAATAACTTTATGTCCCCATCCCCGACTGTTAATCGGGTCTGTGATAATCAACCAATAGCCTCGGGAATAGTAACACAGCCAAGTAAATATAAAAGATCAGAAAGCAAGTTGCTAGCAGACGAAAAAATAATAAGTTCTAGGTAGTTGCCTTGTTATTCAGTTGTATTTACAGATTTATTCTTAGGCGGATGTACTGAAGATATCCAGGGTATGGACACTGGAGGCTCCCCATGTAGCACATCACCTTGTGGTGGAGGGGGAACTTGTGAGGAGCATGATGGAACATTCACCTGCTACTGCACTCAACACAGGTACAATTATTTGTTAGTATGCCTTTGAAACCGATTAATATCCGCTGGATTAGAACTGGTTGTAAGCCATACTGAAAAACCTTGTATTGTATCGTATTATATCCAGTTTTTTACAAATATATATAGGAATGTACAATCATTATATGAAAACCAGTTTTGTTAGACCGTGCCTCCAGCATCTCAGGGCTAACAAAAGTTTTAATATTAGAATTGTACATTTTTATATCCGAGGAAAGCTGTTTGTTATACGATGCGATAAATAACTATTATATTATTAATTTTGTGTTATATATAGTTACATAAAATGCCGCTATAGTATGTTAGTATACCAATTTTCTTTTTACCATACTTATGATGCTTTTTGTTTATCTACAGACATCCTGTTACTTGTATAGAAGGATTGAATTCCCCATTTAATGATAAAACACTCAACCAATTTAGAATAATGTTTTTAGTTCCAAAAAAATCCAGCAGTTGTTAAACTGCTACCATTTAGTATTTAAAGAATGAGTTCTAGAAAAATCCGCTAGAAGTTTAACTTTGAATCATTTAGGTATGAGAATTAGCAAGTATTATGAGAATTTAGTTCGAGAAAAATCCGCTAGATGTTTAACTTTTATTCCTAACTTTAAATTCTTTAGGTCTGGGAAGTATTGTGAGAAGGAGCTGTCTAAAGTTGACCTGAATGTTGCTGGCTTTACTGGATCTTCTTATGTAGAACTTAAACCTTTACATAGATCTCTTACAAGGTAATAGGTTTAAAACCCCAGATATAAAAATTAATTTCTAGCGGACAAACAAACTTCTGTATGTTCATACACTTTTGATTAATTCCAATAATACGATATACGATATAATTTCCTGAAAGCTAGATTGCTCTTAAGAAGTTTAACTATTTAATATTTATAGTTGATATAATATACATATATTAACAAAATAGAAAATAAATACCCTAAACTGAACAAAACAGCTAACAAGAGGATTTTTAAATGCGCCAATAAACAAGAATACCATTATATTTAAATTTAATGCATTGACGCACATCTAAAACTTTATTATAGAGTAGCTGCGCTCTTAAAAAATAGAATTATTTGAGAAAGCCTAATGTGACCTCATCCTTCCTTTTTAGAGACTATTTTTATGACGTCACACGTGACTTTTTAGGCTTTCTCGAATCCTTTTACATAGTAAAGTATGTTTAAAAAGAGACATTTCCTGAAGCAGAAATTTATTAAAATTGTTTTTATTAGGACTTCTATAGAGTTGAGTTTTAGAAGCTTTGCTAAGGATGGATTATTATTTCACACAGAGACTGGTCCTAATGAGGTTAGTTAATAGAATTATTACTATAGATGGATTATTATTTCACACAGAGACTGGTCCTAATGAGGTTAGTTAATAGAATTATTACTATAGATGGATTATTATTTCACACAGAGACTGGTCCTAATGAGGTTAGTTAATAGAATTATTACTATAGATGGATTATTATTTCACACAGAGACTGGTCCTAATGAGGTTAGTTAATAGAATTATTACTATAGATGGATTATTATTTCACACAGAGACTGGTCCTAATGAGGTTAGTTAATAGAATTATTACCATAGATGGATTATTATTTTACACAGAGACTGGTCCTAATGAGGTTAGTTAATAGAATTATTACCATAGATGGCCAATTATATGATCTTTCCTTTCTTCTTTATTCCATATACTTTTTTTATCTTTCTGATAACAAATCTATAGTATACATAGGTATATATACAGATAAATAACTCATACACTTTTCCAATGCCCTTTTCGTCTGCTAGCAAATTGTTCTGCTACTTGGCTGTGTTAATATTCCCGACGCCATTGGTTGATTTTTAAAGACCCACCAATTGAATCTCGGCACTAGGTCAATGGGATAGGGAAATACATATTTAACCCCGTCCCCCCTCTAGTGTTTTACCCTAATTTTCTGATTTTCCCTCAATGGTTGGCCATTCGTTTTGCTTATAATGTGTAATAATGGATCTATAATAACTTGGATCTTACACCAGATAATCATCTACTCTAAGAAAGTCAAACTTGTAGCTGGCTCAAAAACGATCCCTCCTCCAACCCTTTTTTCTAATCCCGTCACCTCCTACTGGATGAACGAACTAATCAATCATTAATGTTCTTGTTAGAAAGATAAATTAATAACAATTTTTCCCTGTCGTAATATCCACTTATTGTGCCATATTGTATATCCATTTGTATAATTTTAAACCTCTGATATTGGACGTGAGTGTTTAATTGCTACAGTAAAACTGGTTACTACCTTATGGTTAATGCGCATCTTATTGGCAAGTCTAAATTCAAATTTTATTTGTTAAGTTTATCAGCCTGTACCTGGCGAAGGGACATGTCAGGTTCCAGTACAGTACAGGACCAGAGGGACCGCTGACCTTGGATTCAGCTCTACCTATTACTCTGGGACAGTGGCATAAGGTCAGTAATGTTGGGATTGTCTTCTAGATTTTA
Organism: Acartia tonsa; assembly: GCF_053477335.1. NCBI lineage: Eukaryota > Metazoa > Arthropoda > Copepoda > Calanoida > Acartiidae > Acartia > Acartia tonsa. Next base: position 42,002,931 of record NC_137264.1, on the reverse strand, counting down.
GACTTGGCTTGAGGATTCCAAGTCTAAAAAAGTAAATGATTTTTGGAAAGATAATAGATTAATACCGAATTTAGATTTCTAAATAATGTTGCATATTAAATGCTAGATAATGCTTTATTTGGCACTGTTCGTTTGTCTGACTTAAGTATTTGACATGCATTGCTTTCATGGATGTTGTATGCCTTGTTATTTTATGCTAAAGACGATTTGAGAGTTATTTTAACCACTGCTGCTTAAATATTTATGTTTTGTCATGCGCATGTTTCTACGAAGAGATTGAATCCCAAATCCAAAAATGTTGTGCTATTCATTAACATTAAAAATGTGCAGTCAACAGGTTGGTTGACTATAGGGGGATATCCACATGATAATGTGCTTCAATTTCATTATTCTAGGTACAGATTTTTTTCTATAAAAAAACATACTGTATTCTATCAGGTTCGAGCCCAGCGGTACCACCAGGACGGAATGTTAATGCTTGACTCCCTGGAGCCAGTAACAGGACAGGCTCCCGGTCATGGCAAGACCATCAAGATCTCCAAGAATTCTTATGTTGGCTGGCGGCCTGGCCTTAACATTCCTGGATTACAGGTAAAAAAATTTAACAATAATTTTGATTGCATGACCTTTGTCTGGGTGTCCTGCCTGGTTATAAGCCAAGACATTACCTTTATCATACTATAAAGGTTACTTGTAAAATTAACCCAGACTCAAATTCAATATTTGTTATGAGAGATTATTAACGATCTCTGAGTATCTAACTGACCAACAGACAAACCCTATTTTTATAAAGCTTCGTTGCTACTAAATATTTATTTTATTTTAGGGGTGTATCAAAGAATTTGAGTTTGGACACAATCCTGTTAGCTTAGTTTCAGGTAAAAACTATATTTTTTTGTAAGGGGGGGGGGAGTGGGCTACATGGATGGTGCCCCCTCCCAGTTTAACATTTCCTCTATAATTAATCCTAAGTATGCCTGAATTCGAGAAAGAAATTGCTATGGAATAATAACTTATACTATCTCTAGGTAGAGAACCAGCATTACTAAAGACAGAGGACCTACAGGATTGCGAAGATCATTCTTGCCATGGAATAATAACTTATACTATCTCTAGGTAGAGAACCAGCATTACTAAAGACAGAGGACCTACAGGATTGCGAAGATCATTCTTGCCATGGAATAATAACTTATACTATCTCTAGGTAGAGAACCAGCATTACTAAAGACTGAGGACCTACAGGATTGTGAAGATCATGCTTGCCATGGAATAATAACTTATACTATCTCTAGGTAGAGAACCAGCATTACTAAAGACTGAGGACCTACAGGATTGTGAAGATCATGCTTGCCATGGAATAATAACTTATACTATCTCTAGGTAGAGAACCAGCATTACTAAAGACTGAGGACCTACAGGATTGTAAAGATCATTCTTGCCATGGAATAATAACTTATACTATCTCTAGGTAGAGAACCAGCATTACTAAAGACTGAGGACCTACAGGATTGTGAAGACCATTCTTGCCATGGAATAATAACGTATACTATCTCTAGGTAGAGAACCAGCATTACTAAAGACAGAGGACCTACAGAACTGTGAAGATCATTCTTGCCATGGAATAATAACTTATACTACCTCTAGGTAGAGAACCAGCATTACTAAAGACAGAGGACCTACAGAACTGTGAAGATCATTCTTGCCATGGAATAATAACTTATACTACCTCTAGGTAGAGAACCAGCATTACTAAAGACAGAGGACCTACAGGATTGTGAAGATCATACTTGCCATGGAATAATAACTTATACTATCTCTAGGGAGAGAACCAGCATTACTAAAGACAGAGAACCTACATGATTGTGAAGATCATTCTTGCCATGGAATAATAACTTATACTATCTCTAGGTAGAGAACCCGCATTACTAAAGACAGAGGACCTACAGAACTGTGAAGATCATTCTTGCCATGGAATGCCTTGCTCAGAACTAGGTAAGAATTTATTCGGCGCTTTCACTCAAATTGCCTATTGAGCATTGAAAACTTATCGAGCATTGAAAGCATATCGAGCATTACCGACAGACAGATGGCCAGAGCACTAAAGGTAATACTAATTAATATACAATATTCAACTTCCCACTGTTTTAATATTCAACTTTCCTGCATAATTATGAACATATTTGCTAAGCGTAGATGTTCTATATCTATGGTATGCCTAATGTCCATACGTCAGTTTACCTACATGTCACTTTATAATTGGACTAAATTATGAATAAAACAAATCTATTAAATAGAATTGACTAATTTACAATAGTCATTTCTCGCATCGTATTATAAAAAGCTTCCCGCGGATATAAAATGTACAATTTTAAGATTATAACCAGGCACGGGCTGAAGAAAAATGTTTTTAATCTTGATTGTACATTTTTATATTTGTAGAAAACTGGATATAATACTGTAATGCTAGACATAATTTTTCAGTATGTCTGAGAACCGATTCTAATCCACCGGATATTAATCAGTTTTGAAGCGATACGGGAAATTATCTAAACTAATTTTAATATCCATTGAGTTATAGACATTACCTGCTAAATAAAACCCATGTAACCTTGTTACTTTTGTCCTGCTTCTTACGAGCATAATTGTCCTTGTTAAAAGTTATTGACATTTTTTATTAATTTTCTCAAACCTTTCCAACAATTTCGGAAGCTTTCATACAGAGAGAAAATCTACCAATGAATATCAATTTTTGAATAAATTATAAATACTAAAGTAATATGTCCATATAAATAAGCTAATTAATAATAATAGCAAAGAATAATTATGTTTAGACAAAAAGGACAAAAGTAAAATATTAATACAAAGTCATAAAATATAAAGTGAGAAAATAACAGACTAAAATACAAAATATAAAAAAAAGATCTAAAGTAAAAAAGCTAATTAAATACCTATCACTTATTATTTTTTCTGACAGATTTATTTTTTAACGCGCATAGCATGTTTTACAAAGCTTTTACACTGTCTGTTTGTACCAAGGGATCTCGCTAACTGCTGGACCTACGTGGTTCTCCTTTACAGTGAAGCTTCTCACATGTCCTGGAAAGGTTTATAACAATTTTAAAGGAGGGTATCACCACCATTTTAACAAAACAAATTGCGCTAGAAAAAAATGACATCCAAAAATTTTACTTTTTCTTTTCAAAACTAAAATGACTTACCCCCCAACCACCTAAGGTGCCTCTAGAGGCCACTAGGAGGTGAAGCCTATTAAAGCCAATAAAGAGAGAGAGAGAGAGAGAGAGAGAGAGAGAGAGAGAGAGAGAGAGAGAGAGAGAGAAAGAAGTGAAAATAGAGTAAATTGCGGAACAGTTTTCTTTAGAAATTCGTTTTATGTGGAAGGGAAAGAACACCATGAATGATAATTTCTAATTAGGTAATGAATTCTGTATCTCCTACTGATACATGCAATATCGCCCAAATACTTTACAGGGTTAATTATGCTTCTCGAGCTATCCGTAACGGACGGACGGACCTAACCTAAATCTATAATAGCTTTGTTTTTAAGTGTCTCTAGCTCCTGCGGGTTCTAAACCTTACTTTACCCAACCTGACCTAAAATAAAACTTAAAAATTTGTTTTTGGTTTTACCCTCGCTGAAATTGAAAACAATTTATATACAACTCCTATGATAATTAACAAAATTATCCCCTCAGTTGATTGTGATTATTGGTTGAAAAGTTTGGACACCACGTGTTTGGACCGAACTAATAGAATTTAATAAAAAAAGTATCCAAAGATATTTTGAACTAGCGAATAAGATAATGTGGTTATCCCTTCCCTCCTTACGAGCAATTAAATATACATGATACACCCCTGATTAATTCTAATTTCTTAAATGTGGCAATCTTTGCTAGAAATTAAGACATCCTACTGTGAATTGGTTTACTTTCCTTATTGCAAGGGAGGGAGGGGACATTGGACTGTAAATTACTGCACTAGTACCCAAAGTTTTTTAACTACGTTATCTGACTCGATGGCTTTAAAACTTTGGTTACGTTTGTTGAATTTTTATTGGTTGCTCCAAGCTAGGAGTGTCCAATCTTAGTAACGTCTACAGAAAGGGTAATTTTATTTATTGACATTGGGGATGTGTAGCACTTTTCGTCCATTGTCTTATTATGTAAGATCACTGCTTAGACCAAAACATTTACGAACACATTTTCAATTTTTAGGGCAGACTAAAACTTATTATCATAGCATTGAAAATAAGAGTAACCAGTTTGTATTACGCTTTAATATATTTACAAACCGCACATTATATAAATTGAAAATATTCTCTATATTTATGGAAGCTAGCAATTTCAAAATTAAACACATTTTTTTCTCTATCTAGAGAATCTAAAAATATATCATTAAACTCTTGATTGAAAAAAAAACTTTTCTTTCTACGTAGTTTTAATTTCAATAAATATAATTAAACGTGTTTATTTTATTTGAAAGAGTTAAAATATGAAAAGAATTTTAAAAGTTTTGAAAAATAACGATAACGATCAATGGTAACGAAGCTTTTCGGCGTGGTGTATCCCAACCCGCCCCCCCCCCAAAAAAAAAAATCAGGGACAACCTGTAAAAATTTTATTTTTTAATTTTCATATCGGGTATTCTGATTTACATCTCAGCAAATGTACGTATTTCATCCTACGAGAGGGTTTCAAAATTATCGGGTGTGCGAAGTCAAACGGCTTTTGAGTATAATGTATAATATAGAGTAGAGTTGTTACTAAAGTTTTCTTTTTCGAAAAAATATTTTTGGAGAATCTTTAAATTTTAAAACTGTTTATGATTTTGAAAGGTTAGAGCAAACATTGTATAAAAGCAGGGAAGTGAGGATATGCCAACAGGATGTAAATCTCCACTGTGCCTCGATTATATAGAAGCATTTACTAACTATAACCTAGTGAGGGCGAGGTTCTCTATGACTTCAAACGTTCAGCTGTTACCCAAGTGATATTAAACAGACAACCAACCAGTTGATTGCATTACTATTGTCTGAAAGTGTGTACATTAATGAGTTATACACCTGTTATGGGCCAAGACATACCCTCACTATTACTAATAGAGTTATAATTTCAAATGTTTTGAAATAATCTGAAACTATAGAATTTAATCTTGAAACAACCTATTCCTGTTTCCTGGTAAAGAGTAAATATTTAGTTTGCATTTACGTCTAAAATTATCTTTAAAAAAATCGTTTTAACAGGTTTTATAAAATTAAGCGAAATATACCTATTGGTAAATACAGATTAGGGAAAAAAAGATAATGGAACAATTGGCCAACATTTATACGGTTGAAAGTCAAAATAAAAATGTTACTGATTACATTTATATATCATTTTTTATGCCAAACCTTTCAGAGAGAGAGGGGACAATGGACTGTTTAATACACAGGTCCCCATATTATTGTAATAACGTTTTCTAATGTGTTAGCTTAACAACTTTGGGGACTTTTGATTAATTTTGATTAGTTGGTTTATTAAATTGAGCGTCCAAACGTCTCAACCACCAATCTACAGAAGGGGTAATTTTGTTTATAAAAATTGGGGATGTACATCAATAAGTCGGCCACTGTCTTAACCCTTTAGTTCCCTGCAAACCTTTTATACAACCTTGCAAATAATGTCTGGAAAATATGCATTCGCGCGTTTTATTACCTCGCCAAAATTAATTTTTTTCTGCAAAAATCTTTGAAAGATTGATTTTATAACTATCCATTCATTGGCTTAAACAAGAATAATTTTGTCCATAAACAACTAAGAAAAGCGTTTTGCATAGAGAGATGTTTATTACACCAGTCCCCAAAGTTTACAATAACGTTTTCTTATTCGTTGGCGTAACAAATTTGGGGACTTTTACTGAATTTTGATTTGTTATTTTATAAAGTTCAAACGTTCAACCACTAATTTTAATCTATAGAAGGGGTAATTTTACGTGTCATGATTCGGGATGTACATCAATTTATCGGCCATTGTTTCATCACTTTATATCCCTGGTTTTGTAGTAAGAATAAAGAAAATTAGATATAAAATTAGAAAATTAGATATAAAATAGATAAAAATAGTAGCATTTTATTAAAAGAAGGTGTATCAACTTTTTCACTTTTTATTTAAGATAGCTAGCCGGTTCTTTTAGTAAGCAGTAGATGTAAAATTTTTTATAGAATTCAGATATGCAATCGTTTTTTTTTGTAGACCTCTTATTTTTTAAGTAATTTAAGTTTAAAAAAAAAAATTAAGTCGATTTTAAGGTACTAAAACGCAACAAAAAAAAGGAAAAAAATGGCCATTATGAACAAAAATAGTAAGATCTTTAATTTGACACCTTACTTTTTAAATTTTGTCAGGTAATTATTGAAAAAATTTATTTTTTTAAACCCACGAGAATAAAAACTTTGAACTTAATTTTATCATTTCACAGGTAAAAAAAATATGGGTTCATATATACCTTTAGAATCAGAAAAATATTACGAATCCATTGTAAGCAAAATTGAAAAAAAGTAAAAAAATACAAAATGGCCTATTGTATTTTGTTGTACAGGCAACACTTTCGTCATCCCCTAGTTACCCCCTCTTTACCCCCTTCCCATTTTTATTCTCAATTCAAAAAATAAGGTGGTTGCCTGTATAATATAATATAATATTTTCATATAATTCCTTTATTGTAGTTTATAAACTATATTGTAAACTTTTTATTTCAATTTTGCTTAGAATGGATTTGTAATATTTTTCTCAATCTAACAGTATATATAATGCCTATTTCTTATGCCTGGGTAATGACAAAATTTAGTTCAAAGTTTTTATTCTCGTGGGTTTAAAAAAATTGTTTTTTTCAATAATTACTTAAGGTGTCAAATTAAAGATCTTACTATTTTTGTTCATAATGGCCATTTTCTTTCTTTTTTTTGTTGCATTTTAGTACCTTAAAATCGACTTAATTTTTTTTATTTAAACTTAAATTACTTTAAAAATAAGAGGTCTACCAAAAAACCGATTGCATATCTGAATTCTATGAAAAATTTTACATCTACTACTTACAAAAGAACCGGCTAGCTATCTTAAATAAAAAGTGAAAAAGTTGATACACCTTCTTTAGTTTATATCGACAAATATATGGCAAAATTGGCCATGAATGACTGGCGTTATCCTCTGTTTAAATTCTAACCCCCCCCCAAAAAAAGAAATAAAACCTGGCTGTGGCCCTTTTTTACAATTAGGTTAAATTACAGGCTTCGGGGCCGAGCGCCCGCGGCTAGGCAGGCTTGGGGGTCGAGCGCCCGCGGCTAGGCAGGCAGGGGGGTCGAGCGCCCGCGGCTAGGCAGGCTGCTAGGTAGTGCTCGACCCCCTAAACTTGAAAAAAATCTTATTAGGATAATACCGAATGACTCATTATAGACATACCATTATTTACATCACTGGCTATTAATGTCGACTTTATTGACAACTCTTAAGATAACGATATGACAACATAATGATAACTGAAAATTTCGACACTACCATATCAAAGAGAAGACTGATGGACGGGCGGACATACCAAACTCGACAAATAACTCCGCCACTTACAATAACTGTGAAACAATGAACTGATTTTATATAACTATCTAATTTTAGATTTTTTAGATTTTTTTTGTAAAAAAAGTTAAACAAAAGATGTGATTATAAAAGAGAAAAATGACAATTATTTCCATAAAAGTAGCGCAATATTTTTTTACATATTTAAATCGTCCAAAGGTGGTTATAAGGTCCAGGGGTTTTTGCCTCTACTCCAAAAAATTAAAATATTTTAGATTTTAACCTTTTTCCGCTTAACAACTACACTCACACCGAGTAAAATTTGGGGAAAGAAAATTTTTTAAGCGCTTCGCGCGCTATTTTACGTCATCTCCTGCAATAGTTGAATAAATCTTCTTTATAAATTGTGTCTCCCCCACCCCTACCACCAGATACACGCTTGGGTGTCTTTGTGAAAGTCTTTTTAAAATGTAATCAATGTTGATTAAATAAATAATCAAATATGACTGACAAATGTTAAAGAGTTGCTGCGCTATTTATTAATAAATACAGGAACTAACAGTAAATACAAATAATTTCCTTTCTTATTTTATTTCAAAAGATTTTAAGAGAAAAGATAATTTTTTTTTATAATATTTTGCTTAATTAAAAAAACGTGTTTTTAGCCCATGTTGAGAGCTTTGTTAAGTGATGTAATAGCCCTGGTGGGCTTTTCCGAACCTTATTTAACTTAATTCTTAATAGGAGAGTGTAGCTCTACTCCAGGTGGTTATACTTGTTCTTGTCCTCCTGGAGTTAATATTTATATTTATATAGGAGAGTGTAGCTCTACTCCAGGTGGTTATACTTGTTCTTGTCCTCCTGGAGTTAATATTTATATTTATATAGGAGAGTGTAGCTCTACTCCAGGTGGTTATACTTGTTCTTGTCCTCCTGGAGTTACGGGTCATAGGTAATTATTCAGTTTTTATTCAATTAAAACTTTTTAAAAATTTGATATAAATATTTTATTTAAAAAAAACATTTCTTGTAACATAAATAAATAGGGCAAGTTTGAAATCGTTAGGACAATTTTAACATAATTAAAAATATCTTAGATGTGAAATATCACGAACACCATGTGACCCTAATCCGTGCCAAGGTGGTGGACACTGCAAAGCTAGAAATGGACAGGTAATTTTCTTTAGGTTTATGTACATCAATTTATGGGCCATTTTCTTATCCCTTTAGATCCCTGAATTTAAAGAGTTTGTCAACTTATACAAGAATTATAGAATCCCACTCAATGTCAAATTGTGGATTTTCAAAGTATTCCTATAAAATATTTAATTGTTAATTATAGCAAATTTTTATACTTTATTTTATAAATATCAGCGTATCTACCCTTTTTTTCAACCATAACTTAGTTATCAAATATGATAATTAATTAAAATTATATGATTTTATTTTTATTTTCTTTCAACTGTTATTATTTATTTATTGATTTGCTGTTTTATAGGGTAATCGATTATGAGATGTTTAACATACAATTATTATTATTTATCGTGGTGTACTATCCCTTCCGTAAATAACACATTAAACAGTTAGGGAGTTGAATCCATTTTTATAGAAGCAGAAATATAATCTATGATTATGGTTTGGACCCTCTAAAACTGTAATCTACCCTTCCCCTTTCCCCTCTCTTAATGAAGATATCTTCAACGCCGATACGATTTTTGAAATATAAGATTCCACTTTTGTCTCTCTTGTTGAAGATATCTTCACCAAGAGAGGCAAAAGTGGAATCTTAAATTTCAAAAATCGTATCAGCGTTGAAGATATCTTCACCAAGAGAGGGGAAAGTGGAATCTTAAATTTCAAAAATCGTATCAGCGTTGAAGATATCTTCACCAAGAGAAGGGAAAGTAGAATCTTACATTTCAAAAATCGTATCGACATTGAAGATATCTTCACCAAGAGAGGGGAAAGTGGAAAGGTAGATTACAGTTTTAGAGGGTCCAAACCATAATCATAGATTATATTTCTGCTTCTATAAAAATGGATTCAACTCCCTAACTGTTAAAAAAAGCATTAGAATTTCAAATTATGATCACAGCACAAACTGCATTTCCCTATTCGTCTATATTGAAAATGTTTGAATTGTCCTGTATTTTTAAAACTTAGCAAAATTATACAATTAAGAATGAGTAGTAATGTAGTTTTCTTAATACTATTACTTTAAAATAGAGATATCTAGGACGATAAGGCACTATGTAAATAAAACAAGACGTAAACGTTAGTATGTCTAATAGTCTATATAAATTTCCTGATTTTAAATAAAATCTTATTCTGTTTCTTGAATATTAAAGTGCAGTCGCTCTAATTATGTCAATATTTAGACATAATTCGTTTTGAGTCTGTTTTGTTAAGATAATCTGTTTGAGCACAAATTTCGGAATGAATTACATACTATTTTGCATGCCCATTAAATTTCTACAAAATTTACATGACATATTATTATTTGTGGTCACCCACACATACACTTAGATACACACACACAAACACACACATACACATAAACCCTTATAATGTGTAAATTCACACAGACAAGCACATACATACAAATATAAACGCACTCAAATTATATTAGGGCAACATCGCTTCCACATAGTGCCTTGTTCTTCTTTCTTTATATTATCAAAAGTAATAATCCTTATAATAAAGTAACAGTATGTTTGTGTGTTTGTCTGTGTGTTTGTGTGTCTGTATGTTTGTATGTTTGTACCGAAGGATCTCGCTAACCGCTGAACCGATCGGGTTCTCCTTAACAGGGTAGCTTCTCATAGGTCCCGGGAAGGTGGGACACCACCAACCCCCCCAAAAAATGAAAAATCCCCTCCAAAAAAATTTTATTTTTTGATTTTTCTTAACTAAAATTAAAAATGAGGGGGGGGGCAACCCCCCCCCCCCAAAAAAAAAATCTAAAATAAGAAATTGAATTATTAAACTCGACTCTCTCCTCCTCAAGTGCCCATAGAGGCCTCTAGGGGCGTAGCCGCTAGTTAATAGATATAGAAGATCTAGATGGTCAATTATTTCCTGACAGCTTTTTTCTTAAGAACTTCAACTGCCATTTTGTACCAAAATGTGTACACTTTCTAACCAATAATATGTGTATAGGAGCACTTATTATCTCTTATTCTTTAACACTGTCTCATGTTTGTGCTGTTATAATATTTACATATCGTAATATCATTATAAGAACAGCATTCAATGCCAGTTATAGTATCTTAAACTAATATTTATATTTTCGACGTGAATATCAGTTCAATTATGTCGAAACTTGAAATTCATTATCCTGATTAATTAAGTAACAAAAGTGACTCTACGAAATAATGGAGATACGGAAAGTGTCATATGTGACGTCATAAAAATACGCATAAAAAGGAATGATGAGAGAAGTAGTAGGAAAGAAAACCCTAAATATGGAGGGATGAAGATGAAGCTACTAGAGAATAAATGAAGTAAAATATTTGGGGTGATTGGTGCTGTTTGGAGTGATTTCCATCCACCCAACTAAATCTTACTAGATGAGTAAGACAAACATAAAAATTTTGATTGCACTAGAAGTATATAAATATTTGCCTATTTCCCAACTCTTGAACTCAAATAACCTTTCTGGATACTTATAAATAAATTATCAATAATGAAATTTTTTGTAGCTTCAGTAATTTGGACACATACGACGTACGTATGTCAATACACTGTTCAAAAACCTTTCCAGTCTGGCTTAGAAACCGAAAAATATATGGTGGATTAGAACTGGTTTTTAGCCATACTGAAAAATCATGGATAGCATCGAATTACAGACAAATTTCTACGAATATTAAAATAAAAATCATGAAATGATTTAATTTTGTTAGCCCGAGCCTTCGGCCTCTCGGGGCTAATATAACTGGTTTTAATCTTATTAATTTTCATATTATTATCCGCGGAAAGCTGTCTATAATACGATGCGATATATGAATATTCCTTTTATAAAATTTGTTATTGACCGTCGGACACTGTTAGGAAAAGATTCTAGTTTTAGAGTAGCTGGGGTAAATTAAATTAATTCTTAATAAATAAAATTTCAATAAAATCTAATGAATTCGTGTTTTGTAATTACTTTCATGGTTATTCATTTAATTATTATTAATTAATTAAAAAAGAAAAAAATATTTATTTTATTTCAATAGAATCTTAATATTCTTTGAGAGTTTTATTCCAATATTAAATGCCATTTTAAATAAACAAGGATGACAACATCCATAAAAGCAAAGCTCTGAAATCAGACGGTAGGACAAACGTACATACATTGACACTTATAGATACTTAATAAGTCCAACAATAATGTAAATAAATGCGTTGCAACATTGCTTTAATACATGAAGGATAATGTTTAAGGACGTACTGAAATATTTAAGGACTTAATTATAGCAATGCTTTGCTTACAATATGATACCTTAATCTCTCATTTCTCTAAAAAATCTGATTGTTAGGTTAATGAGAGGTCTCTAGGGGCGTAGCCGCTGAACGTTATATATAACAGTGAAAGGATATTTTATAAATTTTTTAATTATTCTCATGTTTAACACAATTTATTTATGTCTTTAATGATTCACTTACTAACTAATGGTTGGAATTCAACAACAAACCAATAAATATAGAGCAGCGTTGCTACATGAATTACATGATGTATGTTTGTAAGTCATATAGTCTGATGGACGTAAGTAATTGGTAATAATTTAGCATACAAAGATTTGCATGTAACCAATATTATAGTTTTCGTCTCTGAGGTACTACAAATTAAATAATTATCATCAAGAACGATTGAGTCGAAAATGTTTTAATCCTTTTAATAGTAAAGTAACAGGATGTCTGTCTGTTTTTCTGTGTGTTTGTATGTTTGTACCGAAGGATCTCGCTAACCGCCGAACCAATCAGCCAGTTTGATAGTCAATTATAGCTTCAACTTTCAAAATTTCATTAAAATTTTTCATAAAATTTGGGGACTTTCATTAAACTCGATTGGTTGGTTCAAACTTACAGTGTCTAATTTTTTTCTACAAATTTACAGAAGGGGCATTATTGTTTATTATAATTGAGATATATATGAATTAATTCATCCAATGTCTTATCCCTTAAAATCCCTGAATTTCTCCTGAAATTATAATACATTAATATGATATTTTGAATCACCCCCCCCCTTCCCTAAGAAACCATATGTGCCCCGACTAAGGGGTGGGTGGATATCCCTAGAAGAATATAAACCAAGGAAGGAAGAACACCCTGACTTAATAATTATTCGATGCGCGGCTGCTCTATAATTAGTGTATTTCCTCTGTATACTTGTTTTAAGGTAGATTTAGAAAATTTATAATGTTCAATAATGTTAAAAACCAAACGTTTATTTTTCCACTGAACTTTAATAATTTTTGACGTGATAACGTTATTTTATCAATTTATTTTGTTTTCTTGTTATTGCTGCGCTGCTTGAGGATATAAATTTCCTAGTTAATATATGTATACAAAGACCATGGGAGACTGCCAGTTAAAGGGTAAGTTATAAGCAGGGATAAAGGCATGAATAACAAATGTTTATTCATTTTTTAAAATTAGCGAAGCTGCTATATAAGTGTCCGTGTTTGTCTGTACATCTGTAACAACATATTTTCTTTCTATGTTGCACTCTTTCCTTCTCTCTTTATTTATTTCTTTATTTCTATCTCTTTCTTTATATATATTTATCTTTGTCCTCTCTTTCTTTCTTTCTCTATCTCTTTTTTACACACACACCCTCTCTTTATCTTTTCTCTGTCTTTTTTAAATTCTTTCTCTAACTTTTTATTATTTCTCTTTTTCCTTTCTTTCCTTTTTTCTTTCATCCACTCTGACTTATTTTACTTTCTCTCTCTCTCTCTCTCTCTCTCTCTCTCTCTCTCTTTCTCACACACACTCTTTCCTTTTTTACTTTATTTCTCTCTTTTACTTTTTTTCTCATTCTCTTTCTTCTTGTCTTTGTAAACGTTTCCGTAGCTTAAAGTTTTTAAATATTTTTTTTCTCAACTACTTAATCCTATATCCATGCGGGGGATGGGGGGTATAGATAACTCTTGGTTAGGAAATGCCTTAAATTATCCATGCTTTTCATAATGGTTATGCTTAAGATTACCCCCCCCCCACACATGTTTTGAGTTTTCTTCATATATACACTGAAAATTGTTACTTAAAAGTATAAAATTAGTTTAAAATACGTGTAAAATTATATTGTATAAGCTGGTTTTACCCCCCCAGTTAAAAAAATATCAATACAAATACTATTAAAGTTTCAACAAATAAAAATTTAAACTTATTTTAGGCAGGCCCTAAAATCTAATATATACTAATAATTTCCACTCTTTTATAATCGATACATTTCACACATATTGCCTTTTATTTTTCAACTTTCCACAAAGATACCTTGAATTACTATATTGATTTGAATTATGGAAAATTTTTATGCTATTATGAAATATTTTACCCTAACTTCAAAATGGTCAAAAAATTGATATTTTATATTTATTCGTATAATAAAACAAATTAATAAGAAAATAGTAAAAAAAAAAACTTGCGAAAAGCCCATATAATTTTGAAAAATAACTAGCAGCTTACTGGCATGGAAGCTTGTTAACTTCTAAAGTATAATAAACAGCTTAACTTTGCGGTCCTTTTCTTGTTAACTTCTAATGTCTGATGCAGTTTTTTTCTTTCCGGTTACGTTAATCAGAATGGCCGATTTTGATCTTTGCGGATTATCTAACAAACGGCCGGAATTTGTTGGCTGATACCTGCTTTTCCTAAATCCGCAAAAAAGGTGACTGACACCGGCTGCGCACGACAAACCATTCGTTTATCAACAAAATTATTCTTAACCCCATTCATTCATTCATAAACTCTTATCTAATAATAAGAATAATTAACCCTTATCTAATCTTCACGTTAGAATTCTTCTAAATTTAATTATTATGACTCCCTTTAAATTACTAATGATAAGGAATAAACACATAAGGAAGGATATATATATATATACACTTTTTCTATAGCCATTTCCTTTACTTTAATTTAGAAATTTACCATTCATTGTTACAGGGTATCAAGACTCAAGAGATTACTAATTTAAATTTTGAAGAAAATGACAATGACATCTTTTTTTTAAATTTTAGTGTTGAAAAATATATAGAATACAAATAGATTTCATTCTATGAAATTTTTTAATGATAATTTAAGTACAACTTTTTTTATCTCTTAAATTCCATATTTTTAGTAGCTAAGCAACCCTACAAGTGTTTGTATTTGTTTGTCTTTCTGTCTTTTTGTCAAAACTAATAATTACAATAATATTTAGATAATAATTTTTTTTCAGGTGCAATGTTCGTGTCCGCCTGACCGCCAGGGCCTGCTGTGCGAGACTCCCGTTGACCTGGCACTCACCAGCTTCCTCCAGCAGGCACCTGGATACCAGGCAGATCAGGGTGACAACAAGGATAAGCATACTCATGATGATGCAGAAATTGATGGAGAAATTATTACGTTTGCTGGCCAAGAATTATTTGAGTATAATACAACTGGAAGCGATGCTACTGAAAGGATGGATATTGCTGTCAGATTTCAGACTTCAAAACCTTCAGGTATTAACGCTACATAACTTCTTATCTATTTGAAGAACAGCAAAATACCCCCACCCCCTTTCAACCAAACTACACTTGATTTTATTTTTAGAAAGTGTACTTTATTTGCCAGGTTTTGTTTAGACTTATTCAGTGCCTAAAATTTTTTTGAAAATGAGTGAGGTCAGTTTTTTTATATGTTAGATCAGGTTAGGTTTGGTTATATTGGGTACTGCAGGGCTTAGGAAAACTTCCTCACCCTAATTTCAATTTATAAAATAAGGAGGGGGGGAGGGGGGTTGAACAGTGCTGATTGGCACTTGAGTGAAAACACCAAAATCTACAATTAGTCTACCAAACGTTACAAAGACCTAAATAAAAAAAAATGTTTTAGGGACCATCATCTACTCCGGGACTGTGGAGGATAGCCTGGAGGTGGCCGTAGTGGCTGGTCATCTTGTCTTCAGGGCCCACCAGCTCAACACAGCTGTTGGCATGCTCCGTGGCGTGGCTGTGTCACGTGACCGTATTGATGATGGCCAGTGGCACGAGGCTTTTATACGTCGCAGTGGACGGAAACTGTATTGCAGGTATTTTCACTATAACAAGGAGGATTAGATCCATTAAAGAGAAGTTTAACAAATAAGACATTTTATGTATAAGAATAATAGGATGTTTGTATGTATGTCAGCTAAGATCTTGTAAAAAACTGAATGGTTTAGGCTATATTATCACTTCCGCTTGGAGAAATCTCTTTTTTTAACCATAAATGAATTTGCGAACCTCCACTTGAAAAACCTCTATAGAATTGAAGACAAAAAGAAATATGTCCAAACTGTTAAATTAATACTTTTAATCTAAGATAAAATCAATATTTAAAACAAACCTCTACCAAAAATGTATCATTGAAATTAAAATTTCGATTTTATGAATATTATATTTATATTTTATAATCTGATAGATTTGTGAGTTAAATCAAGTTGAAATATAAATTGCAGATTAAAACCATAATATTTGTAATATGAGTAATTTATTATTATGTAAAAAAATAATTATACTTTAAAATTTGACTTAAATTACAAGTAAAGTAATCTAATACTGTTTCGCAGATTAAAACTTTCCTTTCTAAAGATTTTCTCATAAAATATTATATGCGCACTGGCGCAGCTACCTTTTAAGTTGTGTACACAAGAAAGGCTAGTACGTCTTTCTGTCATTGGCTTCTTTCTTTCACAATCTTATCCTATCTCAATTCCTCGAATTATCTTTCATTTCCCTATATTTCTTTCTCTGTCTGTCTCTCTTCTTTTCTTTTCTCTCTCCTTTTTCTTATTCTCTCTCACTATCTTTTTTGTTTTTCTCCTTTTGTATTTCTCATTCTATATCTCTATTTTTGTTTTCTTCCTCCCTCAAAATTCTCTCTTTCTCTTTCTGTCTCTGTCTGTCTCTGTCTGTCTCTGTCTGTCTCTGTCAGTCTCTGTCTGTCTCTGTCTGTCTCTGTCTGTCTCTGTCTGTCTCTGTCTGTCTCTGTCTGTCTCTGTCTGTCTCTGTCTGTCTCTGTCTGTCTCTGTCTGTCTCTGTCTGTCTCTGTCTGTCTCTGTCTGTCTCTGTCTGTCTCTGTCTGTCTCTGTCTGTCTCTGTCTGTCTCTGTCTGTCCCTGTCTGTCTCTGTCTGTCTCTGTCTGTCTCTGTCTGTCTCTGTCTGTCTCTGTCTGTCTCTGTCTGTCTCTGTCTGTCTCTGTCTGTCTCTGTCTGTCTCTGTCTGTCTCTGTCTGTCTCTGTCTGTCTCTGTCTGTCTCTGTCTGTCTCTGTCTGTCTCTGTCTGTCTCTGTCTGTCTCTGTCTGTCTCTGTCTGTCTCTGTCTGTCTCTGTCTGTCTCTGTCTGTCTCTGTCTGTCTCTGTCTGTCTCTGTCTGTCTCTGTCTGTCTCTGTCTGTCTCTGTCTGTCTCTGTCTGTCTCTGTCTGTCTCTGTCTGTCTCTGTCTGTCTCTGTCTGTCTCTGTCTGTCTCTGTCTGTCTGTCTGTCTATCTCTCTTTCTCGGTTTCTTTCCTATTTCTCTGCTTTCTCTCTCCTAATTCTTTCTCATTTCTTTCTCTTACATTACCTTTTTTCTTAGGATACAAACTTTAGCTTTTTATATTAATTTCTAATAAATTTTAGATTGGATTCTAAAGAAGTATTTACTGGAGAAATGACGGAGAACAATATAAACATTGGAGCAGACAACACACACAAAGATACCACTGATCATAAAGATGAGCTGAATAAAGCTGGCGTGAGTCATAAGAATTCTATGGAACTGTCTGTTTGGATAGGTAAGAACAAATTAATTTATTCAGCCTAGAATTTATGACTGACGGAGTTGTTCTGGCAATACCACGGGGAAATTTGTACGCAAAAAGCAAAGCAGAAATTAAATTTTTTTTTATGCTTAATTTAGCATTTGACAAAGTAATCATGTTTGAATTTTTCTAAAATTTGCGTCAGCACTTGGGCCATCATTCACTAGACCTTAATTTAGAAATAAAATAGCCTAAACCCACCATGGAGCCTATCTGTAGCTTCCTTAAAACAATCAGTTCCGTAATTAGTGAAATCTTGTAAAACCTTAATATTATATAAAAGGATTTGTTCGTATAGTTGTGACAATTTGATAATCTTTATATTTCGATAATTTTGAAAACAGGTCCTTTTGTAGACTCGATTGAACATTCTTGACGGATACAAAACATTTAAATTCAAATTCATACAATTATAAAAATGGTAATGTACATCAGAGTTTAAGGGATAAGTAAGTCAGATTTTATTTTTAAATTTCAGAAAGCAATGTTATGTTATGACACACGGAAAATTTTCTGAAATTTCCTGTTTAGGTTAAAATTTTTATTTTTTTTTGTCTTTTATTTAAGATTTCGCTACATAATAAATATATTTGGTTTAGGTTTTTAGGCAAAATTAGATTTCAAGATTTTAAAATAAAGTCTTAGGAAGGGTCTAGTCTATACTTTTGCCCCCTCCCTCGAAATAAATACTGAGCCCCTAGATTCTAGTCACATAGTCACATTCAGTGAGAATAACTGTTATAGATTTAATTTTAAAATTTATTTTCTATTAATAATCTACTTTAAGAAATCTTATGTTCTTTTTTCCTTTAACCGTCATTGCCACGCCACTTATTAACATAATTACCCTTGTTGGGCTAATGGTTTGTTTAAGAAAAAATAAAACCCACTGATTCTAACTTTTTTTGGAATTTAAACACGTGTTAAGCTAAATTTGATGGTTTCCAGGAATTTTAGAGTCATTATCACCTTAAATGTAAGGGATGGTGCATACGAATAAAAAAAATTCTCTACCAAAATTCTTACAGTTAGAAAGAATTAATTATTTCTGTAATGTTTTTACTGTTTGGCCAGGGATTTAAAGGCAATGGCCGATAAATTGACGAATATTCCCAATGATAAAACTCCATAATACCTCTTCTGTAAATTGTAATTAGTGGTTGAAACGTTTGGACACCTAACTTAATAAACTAACCCATCAAACCTTGAAAGTCCACAAAGTTGAGAAGCCAACGAATAAGAAAATGTTATTATATAACGTTAGAAACTAGAGTAATAAACAACCCAGTGTACCCTCCCTCCCTGCTGCTTGGCACTTTGTAAAAGTTGTCAGGGCTGGCATACCAACGAAAGCCCGGTAAAACAACCGAAAAATTT
Source organism: Acartia tonsa (assembly GCF_053477335.1). Classification (NCBI taxonomy): domain Eukaryota; kingdom Metazoa; phylum Arthropoda; class Copepoda; order Calanoida; family Acartiidae; genus Acartia; species Acartia tonsa. The sequence continues at coordinate 41,983,981 of NC_137264.1, read as the reverse complement.
GCATTTCTCTAATCCTGTATCACAATATCCCTGAAACTTACAAAAATGATCACATCTGGTAATAGTTAAAATAACAAATTCTTTTAAAATATCATTTTCACTAATAATTTTATTTCAACAGCAAAGCTACTCCAAAAGTATGTGTGTAAGTCTGTTTGAAAAGTTTTTTCCCCTGTAGATTTATATAACTCCTTAAAGTTGTTCTAAAAGGACTTTATTAGGTCAATCTGATATTGGAAATAGATTCGCTTTAAAATGTGGCAAGAACCAAGATTTTATAACACAACGCTTTTCTTGGGCATATATTTCTTTATTTTGAATGTGGATCACTTTATATCCGCTTCATTTTTAGAAAATTGAGATAAATTAAAATTTTATATGATATACTCAGTAGGGTAAATTTTACTAATATTAAAGCGAGCTCTCTATGCTCGGACTAATAACAACTAAAGATAATTTTGAAATAAGAAATGGGGGTATTATTGGTGTTAAACTCATTATTTTTAGGATTCTACCAGGTTTTTTTTTGGTATATTCCATTTTAAAACTTGACACTTTGATTTGTATTTGGAAATGAATAATCATCAGCAGGTAGAAAACAGGGCTCGGCATCCGTAGCTGCAAAAAAAATGAAAAAAATGTTGGCCAGCGGCGGCACTGATACCCCCACCGTTATTTTGAAATGAATTGAAATAAGGGGATTGGGATAGTTTATTTATTACTTTATGTCAAGTCAAATTAGGTTCAATTGGGTTTTGGGTGGCCCTGCAGGGTTGAGGCACCATAGGAATAGGCCCGTAGGGTTAGAATCCTCTGCAAGGGTTAGGCATAGGAAATCACACACCCCCCTTATTTACAAAATAAGGGGAGGTTTTTTTTTCTAGATAATGGTTCGGAAATTTGAAAATTTTTCGGCTAATATTGAACGAACTTCTTTCTCCAAATTACTCAGAATTAGGGCAGACTGATGGTTATGAGTGTTCCCGAATTTACTGCAGATATGGCTGCCGAGCCCTAAATAAAACACTGCATACCATTTAATTTTAAATTTGTAATTCAGAAAAAGTGAATTGTAGAATTAAGGCGCGCCACATATTTGATTTATTTCATATTAGAAAGTAATTCAAATTCTAATTCTGAAGAAAACTCCTCCCACCTCTTTTTATTGATAACAAAGTTGGACGAATAAAATTTTTTCAAATGTTTAAAGACAATTTTATAACAGAATTGAAATCCTTATTTTCAAAAATATTTTAAACATACGTAAGAATTTTAATGTATTTCAAAAACAATGAAAAATCTATTTTTAAGAGAAGAGTTTTTTAAAAATTGGACTTTATAAGTTTATAGCCATTCAATGTAAAACTTTTTGTCACAAAAAATACTTTAGTTATAGAAATGGTTATATAATACATGAACATTGTGAAATTTTTGTCGTCAATTTAGGTTGCTAATATAGTTCTTATATACTGGTTAAAACGCTCCTCCGGGGTCAGAGTAGATGGTGTAAAGTCATAATGGGTACGGGGGCTGGGGAATGTCGTTAGCCAACTTTGAGAAACATTTTATCATGGTACGCGAGAATCTCTCACAATATTCTTGTATTCGAATCCATTTATATAGAGTAATTGGAAATTTACTTAGAAAAAAAGAAGTTTATTTTCTAAATATAATTATTTTTCAGGTGGAAGAGCCCCACATCCTGGCCTGAATGAAAACAATTTCACCGGCAATATCAAACAACTTAAGATAAACCAAAATAGTGTGAATTTCTCAAAATTAGCCAACAAAAAATCTTCCGACAGCTATTCATAAAATTTTTCAAAAAAGTGACTTTTAACATATAAGTGATAAATTATAAAACGTTAATAAACAGTTTTTTTTATAAGAAATAAAAGCGTAAAAAGTAAATTTAAGTTGGTAGAAAAACATTTATGAATCAGCAAAATGTTTAAAAAGCAAAATAAGCATTTTTGTTGATGAGTTCTGTGAATTTTTTTAAAGATACAAATTACCAACCTAACAATTTACCTTACGTAAGAAAAAGGTGCTTTTATAAGCTACTAAAAAAACAGTTATATAATCCGAAATCAGATCCATTATTAAATGGCAAAAAACTCCTTTAGATAAAAAGGACAAGAAAAAAGTAAACTGTGATGATATTGGCTGTGATAAAATTTCATATTTTTATATGAAACTAACTAGTAATTACTATTCATACTACATAAAATGTTTTAAAAAGCAAAGCTTTTCTATAATTAGGGCCAGTCCATCAGTCCATCCGTCCGCACGTCTAATTTAGAAAGCGTAGCAACTCTATAATCGTTACCAGAATGTCCGTACGTCAATTTTTAAAATGTTGTTTTTAACTTTTTTTAACAACAATTTTTTTATGTGATAAAATCATCCGATTGATGTGATTTTTTAGTTACTGAATCCAATTACAATAAGTTACAATATCATGAGCGAAGCATCTCTATAAAGATGTCCTTAAAATGTCAGTATGTCCTTAAACAGAATTATGTATTTAATAAATTTTGCAACAAATTTACGTTTAATTTTGTCAAAACTTATATATTATTATTTTGTATATTCAGTTCTGGCACTCTATAAGAGTTAATGTTCGTCTGTCATACCGTTTCAGAGCTTCGCTTTCATGGATGTTGTCATATTTTTTTTATGTAATTATCTTCCAAAAACTTGACATATTGTATCTATTTTTTATGAAGAATACTCATATTTTAGTTTTGTAAAAATCTTTTTGTAAATATTTTTAAAACCTTTCACCAATTTAATGTGCCAAATAGCAATACAAATGAATTTATTTGGATAAACTTATTTTTGCAATCTTCTATATAATAAAGAGATATTCAATGTCAACCAAATCCTAGATTAAACCTTAAATTTTGCCTACTTCTTTTCTATTTAAAACAAAAATTATAATTGTAAATTGAAAAATTTTCCATTGCAAAGTATTTAGATTCTTAAATTTTGACCAACTTTGTGGCATAGGTATAATCTTTCAAATTTTTGATTCAATTTATTTTAACTTTTTTATCAAAATTTATAAGAATGAAGTCTATTTTAAGGCCTTTGATTAGTAATTGGTTACATTGAAAAAATATCTTAAATGGATAACAAAATAATAACGTTTAAAATATACCTTTTACAATATTATTTATATTTATACAATTTACACAATTAACCCTCTTTCTGTTTATATTTCAATATTAAAATCTATCTAAAGATCTCATACTAATAAACAATAAAATTAATATTTGTTTTTTAATATTTCTTTACCTTTAAGTATAATGTGCAATTATATATGTGGATCAGGAGCTAACTTTTAAAAATAGTTTTTTCTTTTTATATTTTATCATAACTTTCATTAACTTAAACCCCCAAGATCGAGCTGATGAAAGTGCCTCAAGTTTAACAAAACAAGGATGACAACATCCATAAAAGCGAAGCTTTTTAATCAGAAGAAAGAACAAACGTAAAATAACTCTTGTATCGTTTCAGAACTTTAATTTGTAAGTCAAAACAAAATTGTACATACATTTGTTGTAAAATTGCTTTAATACAGGATTTGATCATAGAGATGCCTCGCTTATAATATTGTAGAATCATTATTCCAAAAATCAAATGAATAGGACAATTTTATCATACAAAAAGTTGTTGTTTTATAAGTTAAAAATCAGCATGTTTTAAATTTCTGATAACGATTATAGAGCTGCTTCTCTTTATAAATCGTACCTAACTTATTGAAATCGATAGGACAATTCTAACATGTATAAATTTACGGAAAAAGCAAACCATTACAGGCGGATGGACGCACCAACCCTTATCCCAGAAAAGCTTCGCTTTAAATAATACAATTACTGCACCTTTTTAGCAATTGCAACGCCTTTTCTAACCCTTGAAAAAAGTACCAAAAAAAAATTATTATTTATTTAGCATGAAATTGAATCTTGTATTCTCCTTTTTTTGGCAACATATCATCAAGGGCCGTCAACAGCCGGTGTTCAATAATTTTAGCAAACAATTTTGTTTTTGGTTTCCGCCTTATAATAAAGTAACTGGCTACTGGATCTCTGTCTGTATCAAGGGATCTCTAACCGCTGAATGAACCGGTATTTTTCTCAGTTTTTCTCAATATAGGTACTCGGAAGATTTAAAGCTTTTTTTGTGGAGGGTACCACCACCATCCAAAGAAAAAACCTTTTATACTTTAATTTAAAATTTAAAGTGGGTCGACTCCCCAACCCAGTTTAGATGCCCCTAGGCCTAGGGGTATCTAAGTTTTCGATAATTACTCGATAAGATTTTGAGTACTCGACCAAATGATCGAGGCTATACTAAGGTCCCTAGAGGTTTTAAGGCTAAATATTTTGTAGATTAGTATTAAGATAGGATGGTTTTAGTCTTATTTTTGATTTCTCTAAACCGTTGCAATTTTTATTCGCTTTGGCAGCTGGACAATATGACCGTGGTAGCTGCAGCATCTAGATTGCCATTGCCGCTGAACACGGATGCAGCTATGTTGAAATGATTGCACACCGCGGGGCCGTCAACACTTTTCAATAGATGTAACCAGAGATTTTACGGAGTGTGCCTCTAATTTTGCAAAACTAGTAAAATAGCTAATTTTGACTTTAAAATTTGGAATATTACTAATCATACTTTCTTACTAATGAATGTTTTTAATCTGTTTAAAATGGTGATTGCAGGATCAATGTCAGAAGTCTTTACTGTGCATCGTAATATTCAAGTCACGTATCCGACATATCAGCATTTATGATAAGTTATATAAACGTCTTGTGTGAAAATAAAATTTAATGTTAGGAGTAGGAGTAGTAATCCCCCTAATTGACTTTTGTGTATATCTTTATATGGGCTACAGACAAACATAGGATTAAAAAAAACCAGAAAAAATCTGCGGGAATGTTTGAATACTATTTACACTGGTGCCAGGCGCGGTGAACACAAAGCCACAATTTTTTGCTGGGCCAAATTCTTTCATTCAATATAGCAAAGAGTTAAAGAAAGAGCCACCCTTTTTTTGCACTCTTGTTGTTGTTGTTGTATACTTTTAGGGCGAAACAAGGATGATGATATGCAAACTAACTATAATCATAAATAAATGGAGCCATACATTAAAGTAAATTCCTAATACTTAATCTTAATTTTTTCATGAAAAATTGTTAGGAATTTAATAAAAACTAGCGGCTACACCCCTAGAGGCCTCTAGTGACCTTTAAATGTTTTTTTTATTTTAAATATCTAATTTGAGAAATAACTTGTCTATGTTAACAATTGTTAAATTCATGCGTCTACGCTAGCGACACTATGCGGCGGAAATATTTATTTTTTTTTCGATTTTATTGTGATTTCTCTTGGGAGGGTGGTGGAACCCTCCCCCAAAATAGTTAAAAACCTTCCCGGGACATATGACAATCTACCCTGTTAAGGAGAACCCAATCGGTTCAGCGGTTAGCGGGATCCTTTAGTACAGACACACAGACAAACAGACACACAGATACACAGATACACAGACACACAGACATCCTGTTACTTTAGTATAAGGATATAAACATGTCATAAAGATGGAATGAAAAAAACCTTGTTGATTGATATATAGAATCTAATCTTAATGGAACACAACTTGTATTTTAAAAAAAGTACAATTTTGAAGTATGTAGCGTCATGTTGTTTACTAATATGATAAAGCTATAATAAATACATCAACCCACTAAACATTTTTTGAAGGGTATATAGCGGCAGCGACCTGAACATTCATGGGTATCTTTTTAGTAGCTTTACTTTAACTTTTTCCAATCAAAGCTTTAAGAATAGTATCACCCTTATATAAAAGTAACAAGATGTCTGTCCCTGTGTTTCTCTACTCATAGATCTTGCTAACCGCTGAGCCGATATGTTTCTCCATTTAGCTTATCATAGGTCCAGGTATGGTTTATAACTTTTTTTTGGAGAGGTTACATCTCAAAATTTAAAACTCCAACCCATGATTTTGTACTCTTTCATTTGAAAAATAAAATTGAAAATAGTCAGCAGTTGACCCCCCCCCCCCCCCGGCCCCCCCCGCTCCCATCTTAAGTGCCCCTAGAAAGCCCCTAGGGGCGTAGGCACTTTTAGGATAATATTATATATTATAATAAATGCATAGAAGGCTTTATCGTTATAAATATTTTACAAATCCTAAAGTTTGTTGTCTAAAGGTCTTACTGCTAGAGTTAACGCTAGACAAAACAAGGATAACAAATTTCTTGAAACATAGCTAAAAGACCAAACAACAACAATTATAGAGTAATATTTACTTTAATACTCTTATAAAAAAATATCTTATGGATCATAAGTAGCCGGATTCGTCGTAAATTGAAGTAGCTTTTCTCCTATTTCTAGCCCCTGCAGGAGGTCTGCTACTGTGAAAATACGCTACTTCATTTTGTTTCAATGATCCCAACATAATGACAAATAAATTATAATTTAGTTTAAAAGGATAATTCTTTAATAGTAAAATAGATTTCAATCACCTTTTTGTAAAGGAATATTCTGTTATTATAGAGCTCCCTAAATTATACCGTATCATTACAGTGATTTTTTTACATACGTCCTACAAAGTGACTGACTTTTAATATAGAGTAGGTCCGATATCCTCTATCCTATTTAAGCTGCAGTATGAATTTATGAACAGATTTACAAAGTATAAACCTTAACCTAGTAAATTCATAGACGGCAAATTTTATAAAGTAAAGTTCATTTTAAAATCAATAAAAATCAATAACTAGGACAATAATGGTGTCTAATAATTAAGATTGACAAAGTACAAATATTAACATAAAAGCTATACAAACAAAGAAATACATAGTAATATTAAAAAATCTTTAGTATCATTATTTAAAGAGGTGGAAAGGAAAGAATAAGTGACAGTCTGACGGAAGATTGTATGCTGGATGCTTTTTAGAAATGTGTGTCTTCACACACAAAAATTACCAGTCTATCTTAAATAGCAGGCGACAAAATCAAATTTAAAGCTTTTTAAAGAGTAAACAATGGGAGTTCCTAACAAGCAATGGCTAAGACTGTATATAAAATCTACCTAAGCAGGCAGTTACCTCGGATTACTTCGTACGCCCAAGGATATTAGGTGAAGTAACATCCATCAAACAACCAACTCTCTGTGATGCACGACCTTTGTCTGAGAAGTCCTAACTGTGCATGGTAATGAGTTGCACCTGTTTTAGGCAAAGGCATTCCCCCCACTCTAACTATTAACGTCGTACATCTGACATAGTAGCAGTGGGAACAATTTTTAACGTCTTCAGTTATGACGCGATGTCGGACCGAGATACGAACCTATTACCTTCAGGACGACGAGCGGATGCGCTACGTGTTAAGCCACGGTCGCGGGTTTAAACAGACAGTTATCTCACTAAAATATTTACAATACTACTTCTATTCAAACACTTTGTGAGAAAGGTCAGCCGCTAACTGCTTATCTATTAACCTGAGAAAGTCATAATAAAATAAAAAAAGGATTTACACAAATCCTTGCACGGGGATATATTTGGGTCGTTTTCAAACTCATTATGGGCAATTTCGCACAGTTTGGGATTACTTTGTTTACATGCATAAAATATCAAGGTTGGCATATATTAAGGCATAACTTTAAACATACGCAACATCTATCTAAATGGCTATGATTACTCAAATTATTCCTAAGTTTATATTGGATGAAGCCTTTAATAGGGGATAAATTTATAAACTTTTGGCCGAAAAATCATGGATTATGTCATATTAGGATAAGGGACGACATTTTAAGAGGCCCAATTAAGAGCTTCATATTTGTTTTCCGACATAGAATGATTTTCATTTGTAAAAGAATCTAATTGGTTTATATTCATAAAATTGTATCAAATCAGAATAACATAGAAAATTTATTGTAAAATTTTTATGAAAACAATTATCTTACAAATGACAAAATATACGATAATTCATTAACAATGAAAATTTGAGAGAAAAAGTATAGAACATGTTAAGATTGTAGTTATCAATCATATGTCCTTTTAGAGGTAAAAGATAAATAGTGCCATATCAGGATTTTATGATGGGTGGATGTTTGTGCAATTTAAAATAGATTGCCACACACATACCAACAGATTTTGCAAACATTTTTGCAAAGATAAGAAGCATGTAAATTGTTATTACAATTGTAACAAAAATGTAACAGGGTTTATTTTCATACTATTTAAAAAAGGGGTACTTTTCCTGTGGGAGGAATTTCTTTGGTGGGTGGGGGGGGGGGAGGTTGAGTCAAACTTCTTATTACTTGATATTATACTCATAGGATACAAACTTTATCAATACATGAAAGAAATTTACAACATAGATTTTATCATAAAACAATTTTAAGTTTGTAACTTCATGAACACCATTCTATTATTGAATATGTTTTATTCAACATTTATCATTTTCACATTTTTATATTATCATTGTTTGATAGATTCAGATAGAGTTTTGACCAACTAACTGAATTATCTTTCTAACTGAAAACTCATACACCGGCTTTGAAGTATACATCCAATAATACATTGCAACAATAATAACCAATTCTTTAACATAGGTGGTAATCCACCAGAATGAAGATGAAGTGAGTAATACAAATATCATTATAGCAATTAAAAAAATAAAATTGAGTGCAATTGGCATGTTTGAGTCAAATATGAATGATCTTTGAAATGATACTATTGGGAGAGGTATTGAATTTGGAAATATTGGTATATTTATTGAGTTTGTTGGAAAGGCCTGTGGATTAATTGCAGGTGATGACAATTGCTCAATTGCTTCATTAATACCCAGTTGTTGTGATCCAATTGATTCAGATTCTCCTTCTTTGATAATGACATTATTGTTAAGACTTACAGGGAATGGGATAGGGTTTTGATTTGAAACAGTTAGTGTATCTAGGTTTTCAATAATAACATCATCAACAGTTGTTACTTTAGATTGTTGTTGTAGCCTAATTGAAAATATTCTTTGCAAAGGATATTCTTTTATTATTGGCTTTTTCTTTGATGCTCTGGTAGTTTTGAAGTGGTAGGTAGCTAACCAACAAAGAAATTTAGTGAGAATAGCCAAAATTATGGAGCAAATATGAAAAACTGAAATATTTATACCAGTTGTATCCAGATGTATCTCTAAAAACTCTTCAACAAGTGTTTTATCCACATAAGTACATAATGTGCCATACATGTACAAAGTTACTCCTATTTCTAAAGTAACAATAAAGATATTGACAAAGATGGCAACTTTTCTTACCCTCTCATGATTCATACTCAGATATGCACCAGGCTTCAACTTAGCAAATGTTTGCACACTACAGATTATGGAGATAAAGTTCAAGCCAAACAGCCTAAAAGGCGATGAGCTTAGTAGTGAGCATGAAACGATGGGAAATTCTTCAATAAAATTTACCATCATGGGTGTTACGAATAATGTTAGGAATACATTTCTGATAAAATGGAGAAGTCTGATGATAGCAATGCTGATCAACAAATCTTTGAATAAGTATGTTAGTGTTGTCTTTTTACATGCTGGCAAAGCTTTGTAATATCCATACATCAAAGTAACATATCCTATAAAAATAGAAGTAAACATTGTTTCTGCAAGACCAATTACCAACCAGTGCATTTTGGGACATCTCAGTAAACATAATACTCCTGCTACATATGGTAAGAAATTAAACAATTTTCTTATCCTTTCTTCAGAAAATGTTGGAAAGATACCCATCAATCTTCTCTTGTGGTTCATCAAATGCATCTAAATGTAAAAATGACTAAAAGTTTAAAATTATAATTCATTTATGGATAAGACAATAGCTTCATATACACCCTAACTATGATAAACACAGTAGATTAAAGTTATTGATGAAAAAGGGATGTAATACAAAATAGCCTCTACTATACAAAAAGACAGACAGTAAGACATACATACATAGGTGGTTTTGGTTTCATTATATGGATAAGGGGCTAGGCAGGGCCATGATTATAATTAACAGTTGAGGCTATTTTCCAAAAGTTATAAGGTTATTTTGTAGTAGAGGCTATTTTGTTAGGGAACTTTTATGTACTAGAGGCTTTTTTGATCAAATTATGTATCTAGAATCTAATTTTTGCAGTTTTTAAGACAACAAATCAGAGGTAATATGTATTGATACTTTTGTATTTATATTTACAATCCAATGACTCCTCCTGCTTAGATTTTGCGTTAACAGTATGTCAAATTTAATGACAGAAATATTACCTTTTTTCTTAAACTTTTTTTTTAATTCACCACTAATGCAGAATGCACCAATCTTAAAGTTCAACTTCAATTTTATAACCTTGAAGATGAGAGGTTGAAAATTTAAATTTTAACTAAGGTTTTGAATTATAGTAAAACTATCAAAATTAATTTTCTTTTAATCTGATAATAAGACTTGTAAAGAATATATTGATTGATTTGCAGTAACTGAGAGATATTTTAGAACTTAGTATTGATTTCAATAACGGAGAAATTTATATCAAATTCATATATATTTAGGAAAACTTCTCTAAAATTATCTTTTTTGTTGTTGATATTATCTAAACAATAGATGATAAAATTTTATGACCAACCAAAAAGAAGAGTTTAAATAAACTAAAATTATCCTCGTTAAATTATATAATTCTTATATAAATTATGAATACCACAAATGAGACCATTATTTGAGGATTTACAAGCTTTATCTCAGGTTTTTCTTGAAATGAGTAGATTATTAGATAATTGTATTTTTTTTTAAAAATGTACATATATACATTTTTATTAAAATTTATAATTATTTTTTGGGGGGTATTTTTGTTAACAAAAAATAAATATCTTATTTTATAGTCGTAAAACTGTAATAAAATTTCAAATTTTTATATAAAGATAGACTGCATAGATTTTGAGTAGATTTAAATGGTTCCATTTCCTTTTGCTTGGCTATTTTAACTTTTACATTCAAGTACTTCGCTACTGATAGATGTTGTTATACTTGTTTTTCTAGTGAATGATGCATCAGAGAAGAAAAATCAATTCTTGTTTAATATTGATTTTCAAAATAAATAATTTCTTGTTTATATCATTTAACCCTACTTAAGTCCCCCCTAATGTTTTTTTTGGGCACAATTTAGTTGCTGGAGCCTTTGAGGTACAGTTACAGAATTTTCTCCTTTGTCACAAAGTTTTTGGGTACTAAAAATTTTATACAGCAATGCTTGCGGCCACAGGAACCGTCCAAAATCTAGATACTCAATCAAGGAATCTAAAAAAACAGTTGAATGACTTAATATAAAAAGAAAAATATTATTTTCTGAAAAAAATTGTCGCTTGTATCATGGGATTAATTTGTATGTGACCAATAATGAATAAAATTCTGCTAGAGTTTGATGGATTAATTTGTATCATTAATTAAAATTTTCAGTAGCGTGCGGTGTATTGATGTCAACACCCTCCAAATATAAAAATAAGCAAGGTACGCCTCACACTCTTTTACCCCTCCCCCCTGGTTAATAAGAAGAAATAATAATCTATACAGTTAGGAATATTGTATCCTTGTTAATTAATCTTGATATTGTTTAATTTTAAATCACTTTTACAATTATCAAAAAAAGCATTAGACATATTAGTTAGGTAGATTTTATGTTTTATTTGCGCGATAATTCAAACTACGTACATGACTTTTTAAATATTTTTATATTCTTTTATTCTTTTTTTTCTGGTGAAAAGTAATAAATATGTTTAGTTCATCTTTAAAGATAAATACTAAGTATGTATATATTTCTTTAAATAAAACAAGGCTGGCAACATTAATGAAATAAAAGCTCTAAAATCAGAAGATAGGAAAAACGAACTCTAATAGAACAACTTAATAAGCAGAATATTAATTTTTATGTGTAAACATAAAACTATGATGTAAATATGGTACAGAATTGTCTTATACAGAATACTGTATAAAATAGATATTTTGTTTTTATTTTTGTAGAGTTGCCTCACTTTCTAAAGTGTTCCCAACGGTTAAACGAATCATCATGCAAAGCTATTGGAATGACTCTAATTATAGAAAAGCTTTAGTTTTTATAAAATGGGTACATGGCAGATTTACCACTAGCAAAAATACAGTGATAATACGGTCATAAACACAGTGATTTCACTGTCATAAACACAGTTTTACTGTCAAATTCACACCGGCATTTTTGGGGGGTTTGTCAAAATACAGTTATTGCACTGTAATATTCACAGTTTTGCTGTCAATAATACACCTTCATATTGACAAAAATACATCCATTAAATTTATAATTTGTCAATTATACACCTACATATTGGCAAAAATACATCATGGGTGTAAAAATGACAAAAATACACCAACTTTTTGTCAAAAACACAGTTGTTGTAATTTTGCTAGCGCCCCTTATAAAATATGTCATTTTCGTATTAAAAAAACATCTAAATTTATTTTAGTGAATTGAATTTAAATGAAACTTATATTAACTTCTTCATTGTGTGATAGATTATATTTTGAATAATGAAGCTGTTCTAAAAGTTTTTTTTTAGTATTACAGTCTGTCTTATAGTATTGGTATTAGGTATTCTCTTTCTATTTATACTTACTGTTTAAAAGGGATAGTTGCAAGAAGTGCATTTCAGGAAAAAATATTTCAAAAGTTACAAATATACCATCAAATATTTTCAATTTTGTAATACAATAAATAACAAGCAATTACCAACACTAAATTAGTCGTCATGCTGTTTTTGTAAAATAACAATGCATTAACAAATAAAATGCTTATAAATTGCATATATCACAAAAATACAATTTTCAAGTCTTAAGATTTTAAAAACTACGTGGTAGAAAATTGTAATTCGTTCAAAGATATGCCATATAGATGTAGTTTAAGCCATTACCAAGGAAAAATTAAGTTTAAATGTATTTCGTGCAACTACTCCTTTCATGTAGACCCAAAATGAGTGCAAGTCGACCTTAGTCGATCTGAATTTTTGTCTTTTAATTATTGATAAATGTTAAATTTTATCAAATAGTCTAAAAGTCTGTATATTACACTATTCCCCAAAGTTTTGTAATAACGTTTTCTTATTCGTTGGCTTAACAACTTTGGGGATTATAGTGAATTTCAATCTACAGAAGAGATAATAATGAGGGATCGGGATGTATATGAATTTATTGGCCATTGTCTTATCTATTTAAATCCCTGCATTACTACGCTACATATGTCCATTATCATCCTTGTTACGTGATATAAAATATTATCATGCATAAGTCCAAATATGAAATATATGGGTTGTATATCAAGTTTACAGATAATTGAACTTAATTATCACGGTATGCCTAAAATGGTATTAATGTCTCTCTCTCTGTTTCTCTCTCTCTCTCTCTCTCTCTGTTTCTCTCTCTCTCTCCCTCTCTCTCTCTCTCTCTCTCTCTTTCTCTCTCTCTTTCTTTCTCTCTCTCTCGCCCTCTATCTTTTTAGTAATAAAGTTATTCGAAGACTAGGTTTGTCTGTGTGTTCCAAAGTAAAATGTATTTTTAATCTTAGATTTTTTCTTCATATTTTTATATGTATGTGATGTATAGTCCCTTTCTTCCTGACTTGAGAGCATTATATGTATTTTGTATATTAGCTTTCAGTTCTTGTGTCAACCGTTTCGGAGCAAGACTTTGCTCTGCAACTCGGCACGAACCTAAAAGTGAATACTTGCTATTATATTTGATATTATTATTGTATGTTTAACTTGTCTTGAATTAATACACTTTATTAGAATATTTAGCTGTTTGTTCTTGCTATTACTACACGTCATTTTGGCGCAGTAGTGTAGTACGAATCTATAGCTCAGATTTTCTTTTAATTGTATTATTTCTTTGCTTTTGGTTTTTGTTCAGGATATTTGCAGTGATCAGGATGGACATTGCTGAATGGAGGAAGATGTCTCAGGTGGAGAAGGATGAGTACATGATTACTTTTTGGGGTACGGTCAAGAATGAGATTCATGCTATTGGGACTAGAATTGATAATGTGGCGGCGGAGATGGGTGGGCTTCGCCTGGAGTTGGGTGGGCGTATAGCGCCCCTGGAGACTAGCATTCAAGAGTTGACGGATAATGTTACTACTAATAGTGCTGCGGTTACTGGACTGGCTACTCGTATGGACGATTTAGAAGATCGTCTTAATAAGGTGGTGGTGCCTAGTGTTGATAATGATATCAAAACCGAGAATGTGACGGTTGTTGATGAGTTTATGACTGGCCAGCAGCGAATTCTGGATAGAATTGCCCAGCAGAATAGTTTGAATAACCAGCAGAATGGTTTGAATAACTCTATGCCTTGGCAGAGGACGGCTGGAGGATCTGTACCAGAGGAGAAGCCTAAATTGTTTGCTAGTGGTTCTCGAACTATTTTTGGTGGAATGCAAGATCATGAAGATAAGATCATAAAACTTTGGGAGTTGTCTAAGGTTGATGCTGTGGATAATATCTACAATGGAGTTCTCATGTGGTGGCCAGCCCTTTCTGAGGTTAAAGCGGAGGATTTTAATACGCTCAATTTCTTTGAGGCTGGACTGAGTGAATCGCAGGTTAGTTGGTGTAAATATCTTGTTTATGTACCAGATAGATCTTTGTATGTTTCGCAGGGGGAGGAGAATGTTCATAGGTACAATGAAACGTGTGCTAAGCTGGATGATCAGTTCAGAAAAAATGCGCCTGAATTTTTGGTAGACGATGATGTGATTTTCTTTGATGATTATTTGGAGAGATTTTGGATGACTACTAGACGGTATCATATGACTAATCATCAAGTGTGTAAGGAAATTCTGTTTGATAAGTGTGTGGGTGTAAGAACCGCTTGTGGTTATACGCTAAAACCTGCTGATATGGAGAATAGACGATTAACATTAAAGGGGTACTTGTGTAAGATGCGAGAGACATTTTTACCACCCGACATGAAAAATGTGTGTAAAGATGCGTATTTGTGTGTTAAGCAACATGAGAATGATAAGATTGATGCATTTTTTGATAAGATATTATCATTCTGGAAACGTGCGTATCCGAAACCAACTGATGATATGTTTATGGATTTCTATTCTCAAGTGTGTAATGTGATCTTATCTCCACTTTTGGCTAATCAGATGCGTCAATTTTCGTTGGATTTGGAGCGTGACGGACAAGTGCGAATGATAACGAAGTTTCGGACAGAGTTAATAGTTAAAGCACAGCTGATTGTTAAAGGGCTACAATTTAATCAAATTTCAGGGTCAATGGCTAGAGGATGTACAACAAACCAGATGGCTTTGGCTAAAACGATGGTTGGTGGCGTTGGTTCCAAGTCAAATCCTGTAACTATTGATCAGGTTAGTGATGAAGATAATTTGTCATACGAAATAAATCAATGTGAAATTGATTTAGCTGATGAATTTGGCGGACCAGCTGAACTTATTCCTTTAATTGGCGCAATTCAAGGTGGTTTTATTTGTTATTATTGCAATAGAAAAGGTCACATGATGAGGGATTGCTTTGATATTAGAGATAAAAAGTTACCTAATCCTAAAGGAAAATACTTTTTGCGGTGGGGAAACAAGCCTTTTGTTCCTTATAAGACGGGGCAAAAGAGTTTTAAAAAGAATGAAAATGGTATTGATAAAAAGAAATTGGTTGGTGAAATTGAAGGAGAGGTGAAGGAAGAGGAAGATACGAAGGAAGTGGCGTATGTCGATGGTTTAGGGGCACGCGATTATGAAGATGATCTTGTAGCGGAAGTTGAGGCATGGAATAGTGCTATTATAGATGACATTTTATGGTATTAATGTTTTGTATGTATTATGACCACTAAAACCTTATTCCATTTTCTACTTGTTACGCGGCATTGTTTTGATTTATGCACATTGTAAATAAACAACAACAAAACAAAATTAATGATAAAGAGTGAACGAAGCAACTCTAATATTGTGATAGTTATTTTGATGGTTTATTTTGAATTATGAAAAGATAACATATTGTTTATGACCGTATATGAAATTATGAGATTATGTTATAATAGAAATCAAAATAATTAATTTAGTTTTTGATTATGTTTTGTTGAAATTAGAATAATTCATTTTTGTTTCAGACTGTTGTGGAGTCTAACAGAGATAAGAATAATAAAAAAGTGAAAATGGAATAACGAAATAGGAATACAATTTTGTAAAATTGCTATTGAAAGAATATTAATTTGAATTTAAAATTGAATTAAATTTGATAAAAATGTGAAATTAGATATTTGAAAAGTATTAAATTTTGATGAAATGTGGAAAATTGTTTTAAAAGTTGAGTCAGTTATTGTGGTTTTAAGTATTTAATTTTAAAACAATTATATTGCAATTTAGTAATGTTGATTCAGCAAAATTTTTTATGAAGCTTAGAATTTCATGAAGCAAAATTGTTATAATGCATTAGATATAATCGTGGAGTAGTCTCTCTCTATGAAGGAAGGGAGGGGTTGGTAGAGATTTTGCGCTGTCTCTCGGAGTTGGTATGCGCAAGAATGGTGGAGCTGTCTCTCTTGTTTGAGGAGAAAGGGGGAGTGAACATATTTGCAAAGAAGTTTGCACTATCTCTCAGAGCTGGTATGCGCAAAATGGGGTGGTGTAGAGAGGTAGCTGCAATGATTAACAGGCGTGGGGCGTTCCATGCGCAGAAAGTTGAGCTGCGCACAGAGGCTGAGCTGCGCAAGAAGGTGCTCTCAGGTATGGAGATATATAGTTAGTTGAGTTTCGACTTTCAAAAATTTCATACATCAAAGTAGTGTGCAGGAGATCAGTTATTAATCTGATAATAATAGTATTATTAGGTAATATTTTATTGAATTACAAAAGAATTGAATTTATGGTATTTAGAAAGATTAATTTAGTTGCTTGGTGATTGATAATATTTGATTCATGTTATATTTCTTAATACAATCTCTTTTATTAAATGTGTTGCAAGTTTATTTGTTCAGTGAAAACATTTAAATATGGCATCTAAAATAATTGTATTTTATTTTAGATTGGCCGAGAAGAGTATTTGTGGTGGTTGAGAGATACTGTTATCATTATTTATTTGATGGTGAGTTGTTAAGATTTTATTTTATGCTGTTAATATTTGATTACTATTATAGATATTGCTGTTCGAAAATCAGTCTTGTAAACAATTAGTTATATATATTAATACCGATATTAATGCTTATTTAAAGTGATTTATCTATTAATTGGCATCTAAAATGTTTGTAATATTTTAGATTGGCCGGAGAGAAGTTTTGTTGATTGTGGATTAAGATATAATTTGGACGTTTTCTGTTGGTGGAGGAAATTTTGTCGGTGAGTGATTTGTTTTATTCCATTATTCTGTTATTTGTTGCAAACAGATAGATAGTTATTTGATAGAAAATTGGATAGTTACAACCTCATAACTGCTGGTGTTGGTTAGATAGCTGTTTTCTAAGTTTCATGAAGATTCTGAGATGGCGGCTGGAGCGGCTGAAGTCTACGTTCCAACGAAGATTGGTGGCATGGAAATCCTGGCCTTAGTTGACAGCGGCAATGCAAGAGGCTGCCTGATATCTCAAGTGTTGGCTAGAAAACTTGATTGTACAATTGAAGAGACGGATTCGAAAGCAACAGGCGTGCAGGGTTCCAGCATCAAGATTGATGGTGTTGTTCGGAATGTTGAATTTCAGATTGGAGGCCACAGTTTTCAAGAAGATTGCTTTGTGATTTCTGGCATGACTGTACCTATGAATCTAGGCAGTCATTGGCTTAACAAAAATCACGTGAAGACGATATTTGCCAAAGATGGTAACAGGATTGAGATGCATGGAATCAGTGTGAATTTGGTAGCTAAACGAAAGATTGTAGTGAAGAATTTGGTTCATACGGTTCTGGAGAAACTGGAGAAGGCAAGAACTAAGAAACCTGAGATTAATGTAGCTGAGTTACAAGACCAAAAATGGATTTGTTTATTGAAAAATCGAATAGAAATTCCAGCATTAAGTACAGTTGTGGTAGAAGTTTCAACTAAGGGAAATATGCCTGAAGGACAGTTGTGTTATATAGCTCCTAGACAAGGTTACTGTAGCCGGAATAACTTGTTGATAAATGAAGGAATTACGGAGGTGGGAAAAAACGGTAAAATTATGACTAAAATTACGAATTTTGAAATTGTTAAGAAATCTGTTCCTGCTGGTACTTTGGTTGGAAATTTGTTTTTAGCGGAGAAGATAGCGATGTTGCAAGAGAATAGAGTTAAAGAAGATGTATCAACAACATTAAAGAAGATTCGTTTTATTAAAGATAAATTGAAGTTGGATAAAGTTCCGTTTTTAAAAGATAACGTCTCTTTGAAAGGTAGAATAGTTGGTTTGTTTTTAAAGAATTTTAAGGCGTTATCGATTGACCCTACGGATATTGGATCTTGTACTTTGGAGGAGTATGACATTCAGCTAGTTCCTGGAGCTCAACCTTTTAAAAATAGAATGATTAGACTTAATCCTCATCATGCAGAGAAACTAAAAGAACAGATTGATTTATGGTTGGAGACAGATGTGATAGAAGAATGTAATTCACCGTTTAATTCTGGAATCTTTGCTGTTAAGAAGAAAGTGGGAAACACTAACGAGGTGAAAGTCAGGTTTGTCCTGGACTATCGCTCGTTAAATGAGATAACTGAGAAGATATGTTATCCTTTGCCTAACATTGGTGAGCTATTTGACAAACTTGGAGGAAAGAAGATTTTTACGTCTATTGACCTTACTTCGGCGTATAATTCAATGCATTTGAAGGAATCTGTCAGGAAATATACAGCATTTTGTTCTAATGGACGGCAGTATTGCTTCAAGAGGCTACCGTTCGGATGGACCAATGCTCCAAGTGCGTTTGTAAAATTGATGGATAGAGTAATGGATTTGAGTCCTGAATTAAGAGCATTTTGTCTAGTTTATTTGGACGATGTTCTTGTGTATAGCATGAATGTGGAGGAACATCTGGAGCATCTGAATACACTACTACGAACATTCTGTGAAGCAGGCCTCAAGATTAATCTTGGAAAATGTACATTGTTTGCAGAGGAAGTGAAATTTCTGGGTCATATTATAAATGCAGAAGGCATATTCATGGACAAAGCATATATTGAAAAAATTAAGAATTGGCCAGTACCTGAAACAGGTAAAGATATTCAAAGATTTACTGGTTTCATAAATTATTATGGTTCATATTTCAAGAATTTTTCTGATATTACGGCACCATTGAACAAATTCAGAAACAGTAGTAAAATAGAATGGGATGAAAAAAGTATGGAAGCTTTTACAAAGACTAGAGAATTGTTCTGTGAAGAAATAAGCAAATCATTTCCAGATTGGAGGATGGAGGCTGAACCATTTGTGTTGGATACAGATTGGTCATCTACAGCTATGTCTGCAGTGTTAAGTCAAAAACAAAATGGTCAAGAGAAAATGATATCGTGTTGGTCACGTGTTTGTTCAACTCATGAAGCCAATTATGCAGCGCATAAAGGAGAATTATGTGCATTAGTAAATGCTGTTGAAAGATTTGAATGTTATTTGAGACACAAGAAATTTATCGTGAGAACTGATTCAGCTGCACTGAAACATCTATCTACTTGGAGACAAAACGGATATTTTGTTGGCCTCACCATAAGGTGGATAAATTTTTTATCCACCTTCAGTTATGAGGTTGTACATAGGCAGGGCAAGATGCATACTAATGTTGATATATTGTCACGTACTGCATTAGAGGATAGTAAAGATAGGATATCTAAATTATCGACGGACGAACAAGGAGAGTTAATATTGGATACTGTATATCAATTAGAAGATCCTAAATTATGTCTTATTGCAGGAATTGGAGCAGAGACGGCCAGTCAAATAGCGTCAAGATTGAAGGCGAGAGAATTCAGTCGTAGTCTGGAGAAGGATCCTGTTTTAGTTGAGGTGAGGAAATTTATTGTAAATAATGTCAAACCCACGTCCAGAGAATTGTCTCAAATGCCTTATCGTGGTAAACAAATATTAAGGTTTTTCGAACATTTGAGTTTTAAAGATGGTTTAATTATTTTGACTTCACCTATGCGGCTCCAGAAGGAATTTCAATTTATAGAACGAGTAGTGGTACCTATTGGAATGTACAATAAAGTTTTTTTGTTAGCTCATGCAGATGTTACAGCGGGACATAGGGGTTATCTTGAGACTTTGAGCAGGATTAACAGACACTTCATTTTTCCCTATGTGTCTAAATATGTAGCGGCGGCAGTTGCAAATTGTGTCATTTGTTTGAATAGGCGTAAAAAACCGAAACATAATCATAATATAGAATTTTCACCTTTGGCTGGGGAGGCTATGGCAGAGTTGGCTATAGATGCGATAGGTCCTTTGAATGAGTGTGAGTATAATGGAGTCATTTGTAAGCATATTTTAATAGTGGTTGACAGTTGTACTAGATATGTGTGGTTGTTTGCTATTGAAGATGTTAAAGCTGAAACAATTATTGAATGTTTGAAGTTTAATTTATTTTCTGTTTGGGGATTGTGCGAGAGAATCAGGACTGACAATGCACAAAGTTTTAAATCGAAAGTTTTTAGGGAAGTTTGTTTAAGGTTGGGAATTGAACAAATTTTTATCCCTCCCAGATCAGCTAATTCTAACTTTAGTGAAAGATACAACCAATCGGTGTATTCATTTCTTAAGACTGATTTACGTTTTCAAGATGGAGATTGGGCTCATAAACTTAAAGCTACACAATTTTGTATGAACACTTCTTTTAATCGGAGGTTAGGATGTTCCCTGTTTTTCAAGTTTTTCCTACGAAACCCTAAACTTCCGCTTGGCGCATTTGATCCTTTAACACGCACGAAAATTAAACATATGAATTTTTCAGAGTTATTGGATTGTCTTGACAGAAATTGGAGAACTGGACAAGAGAGGACTGAGAAGTATTTACAGGTAGAAAATACAGAAAGGATAGGTCGGCCGATAGCTATAAATTCCTATTGTTATATTTATTATGACGTCACAACGATTGGTGTAGCTCGTAAACTTTGTTCGTTATGGGTGGGTCCGTGTCTAGTGACAAAAGTAATTTCTGACAGTTTGTTTGAGGTTCAACCGCTAGAAAAGTGTAAATTGAAAGACAAAGGGGTAAGAATTGTGCCAAGGGATAAAATATATGTTATTGAGAGTACTCTAGACTTGACTCCAGATGAAAAGATTGACTTAGTGATTACAGATGAGTTCTTCTCTGTGGACAATGACTTGAAAATAAACTATGACTTTCCCAATACTTTAAGAAATTTATCTTGTTCAGGCGTTACTGAAGAGGAGAATAGTTGTGGCGCTAGTCCAGAGGTGGTTGGAAGGCGGAAGGATGGACAGGTAACACCAGATTTTTTGGAGAAATCTTTTTTGGGTGTTGGGTTGTCACAGCAAAGGTCAAATGTATCTAAGGATAATGAAAATTTAGATGATTTAGTTGAGGATCTTAGTGATACTTTGGAAAGTACTCATATTTCTGAAAGTGTAGATACGAATGATACGACTGACAAAACTAAGTTAGACTCTACATATTCTACTATTAGTAAAGATAGTGTTTTTCATGGAGATTATGCGTCTGATAATAGTTTAATAGACAACAGTTTGGGTGTAGAGGATATTAACATGGAATCTGCTAGAGAATTAGAGTCTCGAATGAGTATTTTAGAGGACACTTTTCCAAAACTTCAGAGTAAAATTGTAAACTTGGAACAAAGAAGGGGAAGTGTTAAACGAGGTAGGGATGTTGAGGAGGATGAATTAGATAGATCGTTAGATAATGCAAAATCGCAAAAAATGTCTGAAACTATTCCTGTGAAAGGTCGTCCTAAAGGTTCTACAAATGAAGTACAATTACAAAAATTGGATGAGGATAGACAAAATAGAGATAAAGATAGATTAGAACGTTATTCTGTAGCAGATGTAGTAACTAGGAACCTCGCAAAATTGATTAAAAAATAATACTTGTAATAATTTGTATAATATTTGCAGGAGAAGAGATTACCATGATAACCGTGGGAGCGTGACGACAAGCGAGGAGGCGGCAGTGGTGACAGACATGACCGGAATAGACGAGATGGAGATCGTGGTATGCGAAAGAGGTCACCTGACGCCTGTAGTTCAAAAAGTGGACGTTCTGGACCAATACCTGTGAAGAAATCCAAGGATGACAGAGGAGTCAGGTACTTGGATATTTTGTTATTTGTTGTTGTGATGCAGACCTATTGTTTTATTATTGTTGGTGGTATGTATACGTCACAGGATCCACGGTTAGCGGCTTATGATTGTTCTCAAATAAGTGCTGTTGAACTTAGATCAGCTGCCTGTTTGCATGATAGGATGGAACCGGTCAGATCTGTGGAATTACTGGGGTTAGCAGAAACTGATTTTATACTGTCGGAGGCTATTAGTTGTGAGGTTAGGCTAAAGTTGGAGCGCTGGTTTTGCGGCACTGCGAGTCATGTGCACGTATTAGACGTGCCACATGAAAAACAGGTAGAGTTGAGTATGGATGAATGTAGAAGGGTTTTTCATTCTGGCAAGTATCAGCATGATGGTATTAGTTTTAAAGTGAACATAGATTTGCCAACTGTTCACAGCTTTACGGTTAATGGAACATTGTCACCTTTCTGGGATGTTGGTGGTGAAAACATTCAATGCAAGACACTGGGAGTATACGCGCACAACATGTGGTTCAACTTAGGTTTTGCTATTGGGACTTTGCATATTGTAGTAAAAAATACTCCAGTTTTGATCAAGGGAAATGTTGTTATGGATTATGATAAAAAGACGATTGTGGCGAACTTTGAAGAAAATCATTTGTGGGCAACATCAACTTCACCTTATTTTCCGTATGTAGTACGAAAACCGGCCAGTAATTTTAAGGTAGTTTTTCAAGATACATTCAATTTAACTACGTGGAATGATCAACTTTTTGTTTCTAACTCGGAAAGGAATATTTTAGTTAAAGTTATGGGAACAGAGAAACTTACTTTGCAGCATCTGGATTTTAATATTTTTGTAACAGAATTGGAGGGTATCAAGTTTTTAGAGGAACCGAAGGCGGCTGTTAGAAGTTATTTTGGGGATTTGTTAAAACAGGAAGCCAGGTTTGATTTGAATGCTATGTTTTTAGCTAGTAGAGAAAGGAATGAGAGGATGATGGAACTTTTTAGTATTTCTAGATGTGCTCAAACAGAAGTTAGATCAAATGTACAGTTGCATCATGGGTTCAGAATTATATACCTGGGAGAGATTGCTAAGTATGAAAAATGTACAGCGGTTGAAATTCCAGTAAAGTTAGGTGTGGATTATGGATGTGCAGTAGGACATTTGTTGGTGGAATATAAAGGTGAGACAGTTGGGATACAAGAATATAGTAGAATGATTGTTACAGTAGAGGACATAAAACTGTTGAATTGCTCGCAAAGTCCGGTATTTTTGAAGTTGACAGCTAATTTGTTCCTTGGGAATCAGGGGCAGGGACTCGAAATTCTTCACATTGCCAATGAAAAATCTGAACATGTGGGACAAAAAATTTTTCTGAATGATGAAAAGGTGTTTATTGCTGATTTTAATAAGACTATTAGATATCAGGGCTTAGAGGATTTTGAGGATTTTAATGGACAAGCTTCTAAGTTGGATTTTGTTGATCACAAGTTGTCATTTTTCGAACAGGTTACAGGTTCTTGGTTTGGTTTAGAACATTTGTTTAAAGATATACTACCATTGTTTGCTAAGTTTGTGTTGATTGTTTTAATGTTGTTGTTAGGTATAATTCCCATGTTGGTAGTCTTGTATTGTTGTTGCTCATGGTGTTATAAAAAAAGATTTACCGAGGAAGAATTTAATGCTAGATTTTAAATTCTTATGCTGAAATTTAATTATATTGTATTTTTGCAGGTTGGTTACGGCGGCAACAATGAATCAAAAGTTATTGAGCAACGAAGAAAATGGTCGCCACAAACAATCTGCGAATGAAGGAAATCAAGTCAAACCTGGTCTACCGGTGTCTGCGTTGGTCAGCAACTCTGCATCTCGGCTGGTGTTGGTAATGTCGCGCGTCGAGCTGCCGACGTTGAGTGTGGGCAGATCGACGAGGAATGTGTTTTTGAACAGTGAGGACATGCCACTTGCAGACTTAGCTCGTCTTATTGATAATGAACCAAGGTTTAAATTGAACTTAATAAACATGCTTTCGTTGCAGTTAGAGATGGGGAGATGCATCAACTCAATAGACTGGGCTTTGGACAGGATCCCTATCTTTACCAGCCAGAACTCAAGACACTTAAACCTGATAGCGGCTGGTGAGCATTCTAAAGCTATAAACAGAAAGTTGTACTGGAACGAGACAAACAATTTGAATAAATTGAGTGCAACTATGTTTCTCTCCAAGCTTGTTTGTGAAATGTTACCAAGTTTGGTGTTGCTTGCCAAGATTGAATACCTGGATGGAGATGAGAGAAAAAGCTGTCAAACGTTGGGAGAATTGTTACCCATAATCAAGCATATGAGGGAACTAGATGACTGGCATCAACTTTCCAAAGTTGACGTCATACCTGCAGATGGTCGAATGAGTCTTCAGACGGTGCTGAGAACGGTGGGTAATAGCATTGATGCGCGGTTGAAGACGCAGGTTGTATCAGCTATCCGGCTCCTGGCACATTGGAAAGACGTTGTGAATAAAGTTTCCTTTATTCTGAAACAGATGCCATCCACAACTTTGTTCGAGTTACAAAAAGATTGGCTTGAAGGAAAGTCTGAACAGGATTTGAGTGCTAAAGTGTTTATTGACGCTATTCATGTGAATGAATACATGAACTTATCGGTTTTCATTCCCCGCATCTTTAACGTGAATTCGGTGAGCTTAATTACCAGTGGAGAGATGCCAGCTGAGATACGTTATGTTAGATTGGATGGACAAAGAGAAATAATTGAAAATCTTGTGAGTGCTACATATACAGGTAGTTTGGTGAATGATAAAGTAGACGGAAGAGTTTTGACCTGGGAAATGCAGATGCGCTGCAAACGTCTCCGTCCGACTCTAGCCAAGCAGACATTGTTATGTGATCCAGATACTACTTTAGAGAATGTAGTAAAGGAACTTAGATTGGAGTTGGATGGAAAAGTTCATACAAGTTTGTTGACAACCAATCTCGAGTGGAAGTTTAATCCTGAACACAAAGTAAATGAGTGGTTTGAGGGTGATTTCAAGTTGGTTACTCGGTTTGGGGGTCCTGTTTGTGTTCAGCAGGATCAGCCTTTGGATCAGAATATTCCTGTTTGTCTGGACCTTGAATTGTCAGGTCAGCAATGGCGTGTTGATGAACAAGCGATGGAGGAAATGAGGATGGAGCACACGCCTGGAATATTGATGATGCTTGATAAATTCGGGGAGGAGGTTAGTCGTAAGCATCAAAAGATTTTGGATAATCAGGAGGAGGTTGATAGCGTTGCAACCTCGATTTCAGTTGCGGTTAATAGCGGATTTGAAAGATGTTTACATATGCTTGGTGATACTGAGGCAAGGATGCCTCAAGACGGCTTGTGTGATGAGACCGCAAAACTTGGAGTGAATGATGATGAAGCTATCATTCCTATGGACATTGAAGAATCTGGCAAGAAAGGAAGAGCAGCTGGAAAAAGAAAGTAATAATTATAGTTTACTGTGTATTAATTCATATTTTATTTTGTTTTTATGTATTAAGTATTTGTTGAGGCAGTAGTAGTCTCGAAAAGGTTCAATATTAATGCTTTTATAACAATGCATCTCTAATGCCATGTTTTTAAATTTGATGGTTATATGTTAATCAGTGTTTTATATATCATGCATTTATAATAACTATGTTAATCAATGCATTTCAATGTTTGTATGTTAATCAATGCATTATATGTTAATCAATGCATTTTCAATGATTATATGTTAATCAATGTTTTTTTTTAAAAAAATATTAAAAAGAGAAAAAAAAACACATAAAGAAAAAAGGAACATATATAAAAAAAAAACACAAAAGAGTTCTAAGGAACCAAAATGATAAAAAAAAATATATATGAAGTGTTTAAAGATCTGGAAATAAAATAAAAAAATAAAAAAAAAAATATGGCAGGTGTCATACCAGATCAATTATTATCTATTTAATAAGCATTCAATGCTACTCCTAATATATATGATAATTAACATGTAATAAACATATTGTTATATTCAATCTGTAATGTTACAGTTTCGAAATCTATGTTCATGTTAAAGCCAGGGAGAAATGTGATGTATAGTCCCTTTCTTCCTGACTTGAGAGCATTATATGTATTTTGTATATTAGCTTTCAGTTCTTGTGTCAACCGTTTCGGAGCAAGACTTTGCTCTGCAACTCGGCACGAACCTAAAAGTGAATACTTGCTATTATATTTGATATTATTATTGTATGTTTAACTTGTCTTGAATTAATACACTTTATTAGAATATTTAGCTGTTTGTTCTTGCTATTACTACACGTCATGTATAAGTAAATTCTATAGAATAGGTGATTCTCTCGGCTGTTTTTAAAGATAGATGTAAAAAATAAAATTTAGGCTCTAAATACCACTAATCATCTCCTCGTTACAGGGGCGTCCAAGCTTTTTTTTTTGGGGGGGTAAAAAATTTTAGGGGGGGGAGTAATTCGTGTTTGGGGGGGGTAAAATGGCGCGCGAAGCGCGCCGAAATTTTTTTTTACCCCCCCCAAAATTTTTACCCCGGGGAAAAATTTGATTGGGGGGGGCAATTACCCCCCCTAAAGTCTGTTGGGGGGGGTAAATACTCCCCCCAAATCTGTTGGGGGGGGTAATTACCCCCCCCAAACTAATTTACCCCGGGGGTAAAATTTTTGGGGGGGGTAATTTAATTATGTAAAAAAAGCACCTACCTAATCTATTAAGTTAATAAGTACTATCCTATAACATAAAGTAGTAAGTAAGGTTTATTTGACTATAGCTTCAGATTTCATTACTTTTAATACTGAGTTCTCCTTTTTAGGAAAGCTTCACATAGATCCCATGATGGTTCCACACTATTATAGGTCAATCCTTTGAGTGGTTTTAGGCTATTTTTCTCCTCCCTTTTTACCCTTTAGAAAACACGAGTTCTTAGATGCTAAGGGCGCCACTACTATTCAAATATATAGTAGTATCTCATTCTTTAGAACATAAAAATACAATAATTAACTCACTAACCAATGAACCAATATGATTAAACTTTAAAGTGAAGCGTCTTATAGGTCCTGGTAAGTTTTATAACTAGTTTTGAGACACCCTGACATCCTCCCAAAAGAAATCGCCTATAGAAATACTTTTTCATTATTTAATGAAATATTTAATTTAGTTAGGTATCTATTTTATGGAATCTTCAGTGCTTTACAATTACATCATAGATCCCCCCCCAAAAAAAGATTTTCAGTAAAATTTTTTTTTTAAGAACATTCAATTTTGGGGGGGGTAAATACCCCCCCCCAATTTTTTTTTTAAAGAACCTTTATTTTGGGGGGGGTAATTACCCCCCCCAAAATGGTTTGGGGGGGTAATACCAAGGTAGGGGTAATTTTTTTTTGGGGGGGGTATTGTTCAAAAAATTTTGGGGGTGCCAAATGGCCCATTACCCCCCCCCTTGGACGCCTATGCCTCGTTAGCTTACTTTGTCCATCCATCTGCTGGATTGTTTTTATCATTTAAAACTGTTTATGTTTATAAACTTTGTAACCTAAAGATTTTCTAATTTGGCTGCCTAATAACACCATGTAAATGGCTATCAAAGAACCCGAAATTTTTAATTGAGAATTAAAAACTGTACATCTTATTAGTTTTATTCAGTTTTTAGTTTGCCCGTTAAGATCTTGTTAACCACTCTTTGTTCATTCTAGATAAGCTTTATATAGGTTACGGGATGGTTTAAAGCTATCTATTTTCATATTTTTAGTCATGGAATTGTTAGGAATATTTTTTTTACCACTCTTTCCCCCCTCAACATACGAAACCCTATATGCTAGTAGTGGATCCGCTAGTTTATGTTTTTAATAATTGATTTACTGATAATAACTGCAAAAATAAACATACTCTTCTTGTATGATAATGTTGAATGTTTAAAAATGTTGGGATTAGATAGCATTTAATACATTTAATAATTACGAGGCCTAGGGTTGACGGATTATGACTAATTGGAAAATTATTTAAGTATAGTTATACTTAGCATTGTAGTAGATTGGCTCAAACGGGATAAGACAATGGCTGATAAACTGATGTACATCCCCAATGATAATACACAAAATTACTTGATTACAATTAGTGGTTGCAACGTTTGGACACACAACTAAATGAAAGAGTCAATTAAAGTTTACTAAAAGTACCCAAGGTTGTTAAACTAACGGATGAGAAAACGTTAATATGAGACTTTGGAGACTAGTGTAAGTAACAGCCCAATGTCCCCCCCCCCCCCTACCTGATAAATACCGCAGATACTATATAATTAAGGCAAGTTCATCTAAATAAAGTAAATTGTCATGTGTTTAAACAAATTTTGCTTTTTCTTTGCTTCTATCAAAGGTATAAGCTGGGCTGTTCAGTCGCATTTAGCCGCTTACTATACCATCCAATAAGCCTAAGCAACTGAACTGCCATCATATCTCAATTAAGCATACCTAGGGTTAGTGTCTAAATCTGTCTTCCAGCTGCTTAACTTTCCCGAATACCCGCAGATTTTTAAAGTTGCGACTGCATATAAAGACATCATTCTGCTTTTGGAAATTATTTATTTTTGTGTAAATTTGAGCCAGTCTAATAGACATTGCACAATTAAACGCTCCTTAAATTCTTATTATTATTTATGAAATATTTGTTTAATTTTAGTATGGAGCAACAATATGGAATTTATTAGCACAACTGCTCTATAAGTAAGGTTTTTTTTACCAAATTTCTTATTTTTGTTCTTATAACAGTTTATTTTAATATTGCCTTTAACACCTGTAAATAATAACAGATAATATTATTTTCAAGTTTTGCTAGTTTTTATTAGATCACTCATTTAAATTATATTGTTAAATAAGATACTTTACATTTCATACCTAAACAATTATAAAAACAAAAATCATCTCAATTTCATTTCCAAAATTCATTTACAGATCAATCCAGAAATCATTAAAATAGGTTTCTATTCAAAAGCCAAACAATATTCCAAATTCTTTGACGATGAATAAAAAAATACATTATTTTTTAAAAAAGAATTAGGTATTTAAAAGTTTAGTTAAAGTGCCATAAACTTTACCTATTTTTATTTAGGTTATTGTTTTGATTTGTAGCTTTTGCTATATAGTACACTAGCGGCTTCGCCCCTAGCCTCTAGGGGCTTTGCCCCAAGAGGTGATAAAAAAATTAATATTTATTGTTTTTAGTGAGAGAATGTTGCTATTCTTTCATTCAAAATAAATGCTGGAATAAAAAATAAGGGGGGATTTTTTTGTTTTTGGGGGGGTTAGGGGTGTCCCACCCCCCAAGAAAATAGCTTAAAACCACCACAGGACCAGTAGGTATATTCCCTGAAGAATAGAGCCCATTCGGTTCAGCGGTTACCGAGATCTTAAGCTTCAGACGGACAGACAGACGGACAGACATCGTTCTACTTTGTATTATAGATAGTAATTGTTCAAAACAAAGAAATTCCCAAAATTTATGGATTCGAAATGACTGGGTGAGTTTGTATCAGAGAAACAGGAAAAAGTTCATGAAAGTTAAATTAGTCTTTCATTCAATTTTCACAGTACCTTTTTGCAAGAAGAACAATTTGGTGCTTTCCCTGAGAGTGCCTTTCGAGCACAGAAATCCAACCATTAACATTTGAGTAAAATAAAAATAAGGGGGGAGGGGATAGTTCTTTTTCATGCCTGACCCCTGCAATGGGTTCTTAACGCGAAAAGCTACTCATTTCTTTATTTTAAATGAACTTTAAAATTAGAGATTGGGGGTTCTGTGCTGTGATTGGCACTTTGCTGAAAACTTGCCATTAATTTCAAAGTGCTAATATTTTGTTGAATCCATCATGGGGACTTTCGTATTGTGGCCTTTAGACCAATTTCTTGACCCTAGAAAATCAGTATCATGAGTTTAGGGTCATATTATTAATTGGCTACAACATGAAATATTCTAAAACTGGCCATTGACCTATTCCTATATTCCTGGTTTGATTTACAAATTGTTAGTGTAAATTCAAGAAATATTCAAATAAATGATATGACTCTCCTTTATTAATTCTTCAGAGTATACAAAACAGATGTAGCTTCTATAATGTTATTCATGAAAGTAGTTGGATGTGTGTGTATTTGTTTAGCAAGTCCATTAAATTCCACTCGATTGATAGATTCTTTGTCTATATCATTAGGCAGGTGTTTGGCTATTATAGCACCCCCCCCCCTTTTCTACCACTATGAAACATTCATGAATAGACAATACTTCAAACTTTTGCAAAATTATAAAGTTCACTTTATACCGATTAAGACAAGACAATTTATTTCTTAAATGGTTCATATACAGAAGTCATAAATATGTAGAATACGTTTCTGCGGACAAGATCATGGTCTAGAACCGGTTTGAATCCAATGGAAAATGATCATACTGAGAAAAAAAAGACTTGAAAAAAGTTTCCATACATATAACATATGTTATATTCTGGTAAGCCGAGCGTTCTCGGCCCACAGGGTAACGAGTTCGGATTCAACGAGCCCTAGCCTTTAATTATTCTACCAAAATAAACAAGCAGGATTCAAGCATACAGAAATTATATATTTAAACTGAATAATATTTACAAGTTATGTTTACTATATATATACAACAGATGATAACAATGGTTAGGTTTGAAGGGGGTGTGGGGCGCTAGGGCTTAGCTCCCGGCGGTAGACAGGCTGTGGGGGCAGCGGTGGTAAAAGGGGAGGCAACGCCTCCCGATTATATAAGCGCGTGAGGGACGCGTGATAGTTGCATGTTTGAGTCCCCTCCCCACATTTAGGCAGGCCAGTTTGACCGCTGGGTGCGGGGTCAACAGCGGTCATGAGATAGATGGTGATATAATAAGATTAGTGCAGGGGGTTTGTTATCATAAGTCACAGCGAAGCAACTCTGTAAACGGCCTGCCCGTCTGGGTGTCGTATTACCACAACCTCCCCTTCAAGGGTTGCGTGGCTCCTGAGCCACCAGGCCTTGAACCTGGGGATACGACAGCCTATGCCTGCGCAGGACAGGCAGTTCTTGGGGCACAGCTCGATGGAGGACAGCTCGGGCTACACAGGCTCCTTGGGACACTCGTTGCTCAGTCTGACTGTGGTTGGTTATCAGCATTGTCAGCTCCTGGTTGGCTTCTAGGCGTGGGTTGGCGACGGCCAAGCCCCGCCGCTGGAAATTTTGCCTCGTCTGCAGGATTAGCTCTGCCTCGGCTGGTAACTGGACACGGAGGCCTAGGCAGACTCTGGTGGTTCCTAAGGGGGGAATGACGATGGCAAAGGGCGCATAGAACTCCATGGGGGCGCCTGCTTGATTCATGTTGCTTGGTCTCCTAGCTCCTACCCGGATGGGGATGGCTGTCATCAGCAGGGGGCACATGGCTTCAGCTTCATCTTCTGGGGCGGCCTCTTCCATCGCAGTGGCTGGTTCTTCTCCTACAGGCTCGCTGCTGGCTGGCAGGTTCTCCATGTCCGCGTCAGGATTCCAGATGGCATCTCTGGGTGGCTCTGGAGCGGGCGGCGGCGGCGGTGGTTCGTTGGGCTGCTCCTGCAGGTTCTCCTCTACTGGGTCACGATCCTGGCCGCTAGGCTGTGGGGCGGCTGCGGCTGGCTGGTGCACTGGGAGCTGTCCTGGGTCGCTAGCTGCGGGCGCCGCCGCTCCAACTGGCAGCTCGGTGGCATCCTCGTCGCCGTCCATGTCAACTTGGATGTCTGCTGGGATCTGGTGGGCAGTCACATCTCCAGTGTATTTGCGCAGTCGGCCTACATGCGCGGTAACTTCTGAGATCCTGGCTACTGGAGAGGCAGGTTTGATGACATAATGGACTTCTGTAGCTTTCCTCACTACTTTCCAGGGGCCAGTCCATCTCTTGGTAATCTTGGCTGCCTTCCCTGGCACCAGGCGGGGGGCCAGGTACCAGACCAAGTCTCCAACCTCATACTTGGCCGTGCCTTCGTAAGCTGCCGCGCTCCTCCGGATGGCTCCCTCCTCCTTCTGTTGGATGGCATCATACACTGCATAGTAGCGCTGCAAGAGAGCTTGGACGTTGGCTGGAACTGAGGCATATTCGGTCTCTGGCAGCCGTAGTACCATGTCCACCGGAAGTTTGGCCTCTCTCCCAAAGAAGGCCAGGAACGGGGTCACGCCAGTGGATCTGCAGGCCTTGGTGTTGTATGCAAAGGCGATGGCAGGCAGGTGGGGCTCCCAGTTGTTATCGTCTCTGTCTAGGAACAAGCGCATGCCTGTGTTGAGTGTCCTATGAAACCTCTCCACTCGGTTGGACTGCGGGTTGTAGGGTGGTGTATGTGTCAGGCCAATCTCAAGCCTGGAGGCCAGTTCCTGGAATACCTGGCCGGTAAATTCCATTCCATTGTCGGAATGGATCTTCAGGGGGCATCCGAACGTGGCCAGGTGGCGGTGCAACAGGGCTTCAGCCACCGTGAGGGTGCGCTTGTTGGGGATGGCGTAGAGGCTGACAAACCGGCTGAACCCATCTTGGCAGGTGAGGATGTAGCGGTTCCCAGCTGGGGTCTCTGGCAGTGGCCCCACCAGGTCGATGAATAGGACTTGCTGTGGATACCCCTGGCGGGAGGGCACGTGGATCCCCTGCTTCAGTCTCTCCTTGGTAACTTTCTGGACACACTCAGGGCAAGTTTGTACCATCAGACGGACGTCACGGGCCAGGTTGGGCCACCAGAAGTGCATGGCAACGCGGGCGATAGTTGCGTCCATCCCAAAGTGCCCAGCCATGGGGGTCCCATGGGCTAGAAAGAACGCGTCCTGCTGGAGGGCCGAAGGCAGCAGGTATCTTGTCCTCTCCCCTGTCAGAGTCTGGTCAGTGGTGGTGAGGCAGCCATGCTCGTCAAGCCCCAGGGCTGGGAAGCGGCTGGCGTACTGCTGCTCGTCTCGTTCCTTGCCACGCAGCTCAGCCTTAGTTGGGGCTTTGCCATCAGCCACCCATTGGCGGACACGGAGCAGAAGGGGGTCCTGTGTCTGGGCCTCCAATACTCTAGCTGGATCCAGTCGGGCGGCAGGAGGCCGGCTAGCTGCGGACTCCCCTAGCTGGCAAAGGTTGTGGATATACTCAGCCTGCTCTGCTAATTCTTCGGCGCTAGCCGTTGGCATGTTGGCATCTTCCCGGCGGCTGAGGGCGTCGGCGTTGGTATTCTGGGTGCCAGGCCTGTGGCAGACGGTAAAGTCTAAGGCCGCTAGCTCCTCCTGCCAGCGGGCCACCATCCCTGTGGATGTGTTCAGTGATTTCATCTGTAGCAAGGCAGAGGAATCAGTGTTGATCTGGAAGCTGCGGTAGGACAAGATGCCGTGGAATTTTCGGATCCCATACATAATGGCGGCCATCTCTCCCTTCCAGGACGGGTAGCGCGTCTCAGGGTCGGTTGTCTTGCGCCCCACGGCGGCAATCAGCCTCTCCTTGCCATCCTGACATTGACTCAGTATGGCAGAGATGGCGCGGCTGCTGAAATCTGTGGTGAGCTGGAACACCGCTGGCAAATCAAACCTGGGCGGCGCTCGGATGGGGGCCTTGCGGAACTTGTCCTTGAGTTGCAGCAGCTGGGCTTCCATCTCAGGCGTCCAGGTTAGGGTCTTGGCCGTCTTCTGCCGATTCATCTCGTAGGTGAGGTCTGCATACTCTGGGATGAACAGGCGGTAGTATCCAAAGAACCCCAGCAGCGCCAGCAAATCCTTGGGGGTGCTGGGGGCTGGCCAGTCCAAGATACGGTCAATATAGTCCTCCTGCATGGCTATCCCCTCACGGCTGAGGGTGTGGCCCAGGTAATCCACCTTGGATCGGAACAGCTTGGTCTTGGCTGGCTTGAGGCGGATCCCTCCCCTGCGGTGGGCTTCCAAGACCTCTCGGAGCCTGGCCAGGTGGGCCCAGGTATCCTGGTGGAAGGTCAGGACGTCGTCAAGGTATGACTGGAGGTTGGCTGTGCCTAGTGGGTTTAGGACCCCTGCAATAAACCTGGAATAGACAGACGGTGCCGTAGCCAGGCCAAAGGGCATCCTTTTCCATTGATACAAGCCCCTGGGGGTGGTGAAGGCGGTGCAGGGCCGGCTGTCCTCGGACACACGGATGGTGTAGTATGCGGCCACCGCGTCTAAAGCACT
This sequence comes from Acartia tonsa, assembly GCF_053477335.1. Lineage (NCBI taxonomy): Eukaryota > Metazoa > Arthropoda > Copepoda > Calanoida > Acartiidae > Acartia > Acartia tonsa. Next base: position 41,949,480 of record NC_137264.1, on the reverse strand, counting down.
GTAGACACGGTGCCCGCCAGCTCGTTCCACCAACTGCTGGATCCTAGGCAGGGGGTAGCTGTCCAGTTCCAGACACTTGTTGAGGGCTCTGTAGTCGACGGCCCAGCGGGTGCTCCCGTCCTTCTTCTTGATGGGCACCAGGGGGCTGCTCCAGGCGGAGTCTGACGGCTCTATAACTCCCTCCTGTAGCCAGGTGTCCAGTTGTTTCTCCAGTTCAGCCTCTTGCCGCGGGTTCAGATCCCTAAATCTCTGGCGGATCGGCTGGGTCCCTGGCTTGAGGCGCAGCTGCAACTCAACCACATCTGTGCAGCCGGGGGTAGAATTGGAGAAGACGTCTCTGTATTCTGACAACATAGTCCAGACCTCCTTCTTGAGCAAGGGGTCCTTGCGTAGGAACTCATTGTCTTCCATCTCCAGGGCCTCCCACAACTCCTGCATTTCTGGAGGCTCAGCAGGTTCTTGGAACGAGTGGAGACGCGGGGGAGGCGTATCAGAGACCTCTAGAATGTCAGGTTTGACCAGCTCCCCAGCCACTGGGAGGCCAGCATCCAGCAAGAGGGGCATCTCCCCTTCATTGACCACCAGTACTCTAAACACAGTGGCGGAGCCAGGCCTGTGGGCATACAGGCCCTCTGGGATAACAAGATCCTCCCCAAACCTCTGTTCTGGGGCAGCTAGTTGGATGGCATCCTTGGTGCGATGGCCTACTAGCTCAACAGGGACCGCCATGACCCCGCGGCCAGGCAGGACCACCCGCTTGGCTGTGCGGAGCTGGGGTGGCTGGCCATCAGTTGGGGTGACAGCGCTTAGCCTATACGTGGCTGGTGCGGGGTCAGCTTTGGCTCCGGGACCCACCGGCCGCGACTTGACGGGCTCGGCTTCTGGAGGGGCTGACGTGTCGGAGCCAGGTGTGGCTCCGAGGGCGTCTGGCCACGATTTGACGGGCTCGGCGCTGGGAGAGGCCAAAGTGCTGGGTCCAGCTTTGGCTCCGTGGGCGTCCGGCCGTGACTTGACGGGCACGGCGCCGGGAGAGGCTGAGGCCTGAGAGTTGAGTGTGGCTCCGGGTACATCAGACCGCGACTTGACGGGTCTGGACTCGGGCTTGGCTGGTGGACTGGCTGGAGGTCCCAGGTAGAGGGGGCCAGGTGGACACGGCTGGCCGTTGATAAAGGTGTCGGCGGAGAAGATTGGTTCTGGAGGGCTGGCAATCTCAGGGAACGTTGTTGGCAGGTTCTCCCTCGGCACCTTGGGCACTGGGGGCAACCCCATGGCTAGCAGGTTAGCTCCCTTGTGTGCGTTGAGCTCAGCGTCCACCCAGTGTGTGCCCTTCTCAACCACACGCGGCTGCTCAGGCAGGGGGCCTGGCAGAGGCCCCTCATAACTTAGCTCTCTCTCGGCTGTCTCCCGGTCAATGGGGACGCCACGGAGTGGGATAAACTCCCCACGCACCCACAAGCAAGGTGGTTGCATGTCGAAACAGAGCCTAGTTCCGAACTCCTTGAGAAAATACCCTCCTAGGTTCAGAGGGTGTGAGAGGTTCCGGACCACAGTCACGTGGTATAGATGGAGTATAAGAGTGTGTGAGACTGCCATATATAACTCTTTTAACTTTCCTATTACCTGGAGGGGCTGGCCTTCCTCATTAGCAGTCAGGATTTGGGTGTTGTCCGGAATCAACATGTGTTGCACGCCCATCGCGTGCATGAGGTGCTCAGAAATTACAGCAGACCCTGGTACACGGTTGCCAGAATCAATAATGGCATCAACCTGTACATGCTGGGCAGGGTCAGGGGTAGGAAACCTCACCCTGACATGGCAGGGGAAGTGGAGGTCCTGCCCTTGAGACAAGGGGGCCTCTCGTTCGGCTGGGGTTGGCAGAAACTTTGGTGGTGGCCGAACCGCAGCTATGGTGGTATCGCTTACCATGGTGGCTTAGGCTGTAGCTTCGAATCACTAGAGCTTATTAATTATCACTGGGTCAACAATTTTATATTTATTTTTATCACTTGGTTGACATTTATACACACTTATGTGTTGTTATCACTAGGAGCTCTAGGTGTGATTCTGGAAGCACTGGCGGCAGGGAATGTCCGTCCTGCAAGGTTCAGAGGGGTGACGGCGGTAGGGAATGACCCGTCCTACAGCGCCGCTGGTTCGAATCCCGAAAATGGCGGCAGGGAATGGCCCGTCCTGCAGCGCCTCGGGTTCGAATCCTGGGAGACAGCGGCAGGGAATGTCCCGTCCTGCCGTGCCTGTGGCTCAAAATCTGCTATCCGTCGCAGTGGTAGGGCTTACTTGTGTGCTGAAGCTTCGCAGCCACACATTGCCTTCTTTGGGAGACCAGCACCCAGCTGTCTGTCTCGTAGGTTTGGCCTGGGTGTCCTGGGGCTTGTCCCAGCTACACTTGCCAATTTAGACTCAGTTCTGTAGCCGTCTGAGCTAAATTATCCGATTGCCGTGGCTGCGCACCTAGCGCTACTCCTACACGGCACGGAAAAAGCGTCTTAACTGGCGCTTTTAGCAGGCTAAATCTGCTTGCCGTAGGCCAGAGGCCCACATATTGCGTTCAAAATGATGGAAATTCGACCTAAAAAGGCCGTCTCACGGGTCAGTTGGCGGCTGATTGTCCCCTTACTTGCCAAAGGGTCCAATCAGAGGTAGAATAGGCTAGTTTCTGTAAGGCTCGATTGAAACACGCTGACACCAAGTTCTGGTAAGCCGAGCGTTCTCGGCCCACAGGGTAACGAGTTCGGATTCAACGAGCCCTAGCCTTTAATTATTCTACCAAAATAAACAAGCAGGATTCAAGCATACAGAAATTATATATTTAAACTGAATAATATTTACAAGTTATGTTTACTATATATATACAACAGATGATAACAATGGTTAGGTTTGAAGGGGGTGTGGGGCGCTAGGGCTTAGCTCCCGGCGGTAGACAGGCTGTGGGGGCAGCGGTGGTAAAAGGGGAGGCAACGCCTCCCGATTATATAAGCGCGTGAGGGACGCGTGATAGTTGCATGTTTGAGTCCCCTCCCCACATTTAGGCAGGCCAGTTTGACCGCTGGGTGCGGGGTCAACAGCGGTCATGAGATAGATGGTGATATAATAAGATTAGTGCAGGGGGTTTGTTATCATAAGTCACAGCGAAGCAACTCTGTAAACGGCCTGCCCGTCTGGGTGTCGTATTACCACAATATGAAATACTCCCTTTTTACTGAATACACAGTCAGACATAAAATAATCCCTTTTATTGTTGAATTTTGACATAAAAGCTGAGGAGTGTATAACCTTTTTGTATATTCTTGTGTTATATGGGTAATAATCTGGGATCTTAAGGGATAAGACAGTGGACAATAAATTAATGTATCCTCAAAAAGATTTGGGCCACTAGTTTAAATTAACTAATAAGGATTCAAAACAAGCACCCAAAGTTTTAAAGCCAACGAATGTGATGATAAATTTTTGGGTGCCATTCTAAAATAGAGTCTAATTTCCCCTGCATCTCTGGTAATAATAAAGTAACCCTCGGCCTCCTAGATTTATTAGTCTCAACAATGGATATTAGAAATATGGAATTGGTATTAGTAAAAAATTAATCCTGTATACTTAAGTAACTGGATGTCTATCAGTCTGTTCAAAAATTTAAAGATTAATTGGAAATATACAGGGTGTATAATACTTACAGTCGCACAAAGATCTAGCTGGTGAAGTCTGCGCCCAAATCGTCTACGTTTTCGACGGAGAAGGAAATGGTTGAAAATTTGCACTAATCTTAAATTTAAAAAAAATAGCAAGAAATTATCCCGGGAAAATGAAATACTTTATAGAATGAAGAACTCTTCGAGATCTTAGCGAACAAAAAGTTTGCTTTATCTAATACTAGCAGCTGCGCCCCTAGCATCTATTGGTTCTGTATTTGAATAGCTAGGAAAGGGTAAAATATCCTAAAACCATCTAGAACCTATAAGAAGCTTCCATAAAATAAAGACCTTGATCAGTTCAGTAGTTATTGAAATCTTAAGCAACAGACAAAAAAAACTTACTACTTTATATAATAGGATGGTTATGGTATTTACAATTTCTTTATCCGGTAATCATTTAACCATTGTTTTAGGCATATTATTCATATTGAACTCATACCCCCTATCAGCCCCCCCCCCTCATATATGTGCCCTACCCTAGATATCTTCTTGGCGTAGGGAGGGGGATGGGCACCCATATTTGGTAATAATAGTGAATATTATGATAAACCAGCATGGATATTCAATATTACACAAATCTTAGCAATCAGTTTTTAAACATATATTCAAATTTAATCCATAATTTACAGTAATTCTCCTTACTTAAACAAGGTCGAAAACATTCATAACAGTGCATTATGTTGTCCTAGGAATCAGTATGCCAAAAATCAGATGAATAAAGTAATTATATCACTTGAAATTTTTTTTCAAAAGAGTAAGAAGTTTGCATGTTTTAAATGGATGTACGGACTTTCTAGCAACGATTAAAGAATTGCTACGCTTTCTAAATTGTACCTAACTGTTCAAGGAATCATCAAGCAAAGTTGGAAATCGATAGAACAATTTTAACATGTCTAAATTAACGTAAAGAGCTAACCGTTACTGACATTACGAATCTTAATTATAGAAAAGCTTTGGTTTCAAAACAGTGGCGTGCGAAGCACTTTGTCTAGGGGGGGGGCATTTTGAAGATTTTGTGAAATTTTGCCCCCCCTAAATCAAAGTGCCCCGGGGGGGCACTTTGCTTTAGGGGGGGGCATTTTGATTATATATACTAATTTTAAAAAAGGGCGTTTTAAGAGGTGGGATTATTTGATTATGGGCCTTCTAGTCCTTATCCCTTCTTCCCCATCCCTTCCCCCATCCCTATTTCCCATTTATATCCCTCATCTCTTCCCCCCCCCCATCTCTTCTCCCCCATCCCTTCTCCCCACCCTGCAATGACCGAAGGGAAGGGAGCTAGAAAGCATCTTCGAAAAAAAAGTACAGAAGATAATTTAACCTTTACCCCCCCCCCCCCTCCCCCCACCACAAAACATTTTTTTATGGGAGGGGGGATGTTATAAAATCTCAGCAGGAAGGATGAATAACCCCATTAAAAAAAATTTTTGGGGGGGGAGATAAAAAAACTCATTTTGGAAATAATTTATCAAAAATTAACCTAATATGTAAAACTGATTTTAAATATTGACAACATCTTTAAGTAGCAAAGCACAAAAAATCATTAATAAGAATACAGGCAAGTAGATTTAAAGAGCATCTGTTGAAATAAATATATATTTTAGGTATAAAAAGTCACAAATCCTTTTTCCTGTATTGTGTGATGACATCCAAAGTAAATTACATACTGGATGCTGGAAACAGCAAGAAATTTTATTTTTTTTAATATTATAATCCACAAAAAAATTTATCGTACCATAAAAACCAAAGATATAAAGAACTATGTATCTACAGATATAAAAATCTCTTAGAAATATGGAAAAGTTTGGGGTATAGTCTCTTTTGTGGCAACGCCTCTTAAAGGGCATTTTGTCGTATTTTCATAGTAGCTTTTAATATGTTATTCTAGGTTAAGTTAGGTCAGGTGATTTCCCCGCAGAGTTAGGCAATTGGCCCCGCAGGAACTATAAATAGGTGAAAAGCTACTGTGAAAATACGTCGAAATGCACCTTAAGAGGCAATGTCAAAAAAGGGACTATACCCGAAATTTAAAAGATACAAAAACAGCCAAAAACGTCCTGAAAAGCAGTCCGACCTTCATGAATTTTTAATAGTTAACTATACTCCATAATGATGGGAATGCTAACATTAAGTTTTAGCCTTAAATTTTTAATTGCAGTTGAAAAAATCACATTTCCCCCTTAGCATTATGTACTGACAGCCATAGTGAATTATAGAGAAGCTAAAAAGTTATATCAACATATCCTACCCTCTTTAAATGGCACTTTAAAACTCTGTTAATTTTTGATTAAGTGGTGTTTCCAAGGATTTATAAGGGCGGTGCTAGAAGCGCACCTAAAAATATTTACTCCCCCTTTGAACTGAAATCAATTAAAGACAACAAGAGTGGCGTATTAGAGTGTAGTTAGTTTTAAGGGTTTTTAATGAAAATTGCCATAAAAAAAGTCTTTTTGTAAGGGTATGTACACAAAAAAATGATAAACTTATCCTGAAAATAATATGACATCATATATAGTTAATAGTTATTCATTTAGACAGACATACAGTGTTGAGAAAAAGACTTAGATAAATATCAACGCTGTTTCTTTTTTATATAAAATAACTTTTTGATTGAATATTTGTTGTTTACACATGTTTTTATAGAAATAAAAACAAAATATACAATGTGATAAAAAGCAGAAACCATTTGGAAGGGCGCGAAGCGCAAATTTTTTTCTTCAAATATGCAGGGAGGGAGGGATTTTTGGGCTATTTATTACACTAGTCCCCAATATTTCATATAAAATTTTCTTATTCGTTGGCTCAACAACTTTGGGGACTTTAATGGATTTTTGATTGGTTGGTTGATAAAGTCGAGTTTTCATACATTTCATTCACTAATTGTAATCTATTTAAGGGGTAATTTGTGTATCATCATTGGGGATGCACAAAATTTCTTTGGTAAAAAGTTTATAATATACAAAATAAAATACTTCCTATTACCTGGTTTGTTATGTTCAGTGAAAAAAGATTATAAACTAATTTCTACACTAATTAAAAAATTTGGTAAGGTTAAATAAATAGTAACTGTCTGTTTGGCGCGAAGCGCCAAATTTTTTTTTTTGAGTATTTCTTGATCTTTTTTTTGGAAACTGGGATAGTTTTGCTTTTTGTAGGGTAGGGGGCAAAAAGGGGCATTTTTGTTGACCAGGGGGGGGCAAAATGGGGCATTTTTCAACATTTAGGGGGGGGGCAGGGGGGGCGATGGCTAGGGGGGGGCAGGGGGGGGCGTTTTGGTCGCTAGGGGGGGGCGATTGCCCCAAATGCCCCCTTCGGTTCGCACGCCACTGTTTCAAAAAGTTCTCCGAAATGTTTTATTTGTTTCTGAGGATGGTTGAAAACAGTAAAAGTGTCGAACTATGACGTCAGAAAAAATTAACAATTAACCAATAAGAAGCCAGTATTCACTGTGGTAAAATATATAGCGGCCTCTTATTGGTTAATTGTTATTTTTTTCTGACGTCATAGTTCGACACTTTTACTGTTTTCAGGATGGTTCTATGAGATAGCCTGATATCTAGTTGCCGAAAGTGTACGCAGTTTCCTGGGTGTTTCCTCATCCTAGCTCAATATTTACTACTAGCTACAAATCTTCAAACTTCCCTTAAAAAATCAAAATTTAAATGTATAAACGATTTATACATTATACATTATAAATTTGAATTTTTTTTGAAGTTTGAAGCTTTTTTAGCTAGTAGTAAATATTGAGCTAGGATGAGGAAACACTCAGGAAACTGCGTACACATTCGGCAACTAGATATCAGGCTATCTTCTATGATCGTTTTCTGTCTTTCAGCTTCAATTAAATGTTTCAAAATTAATCATGAGAGATAAAAAAAATTAAACTTAAAAATATTATAACGATTCCCTAAAATGGTTAACCCATTAATAAGCTGTTATGAGATATTAGGGGACAAGTTACTTTGCAGATATTTTACTTTTTGAATTACTAGCGTCTTCGTCCCTGGCCACCAGGGGGACTTTTCCCCTAAAGTACAGGTGAGAATTTTAAAGAATTTTGTTTACATTTTAATTTTAAGATCCTTTTCTAAAATTCTTTTAATGTTTTATAATTATTTTAACTTTTTATATTTTTTTTACATTTATTTATACTTTTTAAAACCTTTAAATTTATTCTCATTTTTATTGTTTTTAAAAATTTCCTTTCCATTAGCTCCCCTAAAAATAGCTTAAAACAACCACAGGACCAATAGGTATATTCCCTGAAGAGTAGAATCCAATCGGTTCAGCGGTTACTAAGATCTTCAGACGGACGGACGGAGAGCAATCATTATACTTTGTAGTATAGATAAAAATATAATAAAAATAAAGCAAATTGTATTTAAAAACTGAGACAATTTGTAGAAGATCCTAAATATATGCATACATCTGTTGGTTAAATAAAATTATTTAAAATTTCATATTTCGATCTTACAAAACTGCTAGCTCATCTAATTTTCAACACGCAGAGTGTGTTCTTTCAAGCTTCGTTGCACGTGGCTCTGTAAAATATGAGAAAATAATTCAAGTTTTAGTTTTCTTTATAAAATGCTAATAACATATCGTCTGGTCGTCTTAGAGATCAGTAATTTAAAAAAAATTGTTGAATAGGATAATTATGTCATGTTTGAAATCAAAAGGATAATTCTCACATGCCTAAATAACGATAATAGTTTCCTGTTACGGTCGTGGGAATCGATCCTTTTGAAAAACAAAAATAATAATTGTTTTAAAAGCCATAAGTCTATGATGTCTAAAATAAAATGTAAAAATATTAAATTCAGGCGGCCCTAGATGGACAAGACAAACCCTTCAGACACATTCCAGTCAGGATCAAACAGGAGATCAGAAAAATCTGTGAATTCATGTATAAGAAATCCACTAAAGACTAAAATTTTACATTTTTCTTACCCATTATGGGGGGAGTAGAGGGGGATTTTTTTCTAGTGGCAATTAATCTCAGATGGGTGAAGTCTTCATCTCCCAAAATATATAAAAAGCTATAATATAAAGGAGAGCCATATCGGTCCAGCAATTATCGAGATCTTAATAGACAGATAAAAACTTTAAGAAGTAGAATTTACGTTATTTCAATTAAAAAATACCCAACATTTTATTCTGGATAATTTAAAACATATTCAATTGGACGCAAAAGTATAACAGTAAAAATAAAAGTAATAGAGTAATGAATTATATAAATGTAAAAATACATCTGTGTATTCGTAATGCATGTCCATAGATAATATATTGTCCCTTACCATTTTTTCTGAATAAAGTAAAAATAGAATGTCGATAATATGTCAGCAATGGCCACTTGTTTATTTAAGCCTCATTGTCGATGAAAATCATTGAAAATGTATCAATACTAATGTCCATTTATATATTATACCACTTTTTGACGTTATAACAATTTTCAGATGTTTTCTGACCATAGACGTCCAAATTTACGCATCCCCAACCATTTAGGAGGGGGTATTTACCCAACTAAACAATTTTGGGGAGGTAAATACCCCCCCCCCCCCCAAAAACAAAAAAAGTTGGACGCGCCTGTTTCTGACACAAATAATTTAGCTGTTTTACGTGACAACCTGGAAATTGTGAAATCAGCCTCTAAATGTATAATACCCAGCCTCAACCCAGATCCCCGAAGACCTCGTCTGTAAAGATTAAATCAGGGGATCAGAACAATGTAATATATATTTCCCAGCAATCCAATAGAGGACAAGCTAATAGATATACAAAGTCTAGATCACTGATAGATTAATTTGACCAAAAGGAACACAGTGAAGGAAAAATCCGACCACACTAAAAGTTATTAAGTATATTTTTCAATTAATTTTCATCCATTTCATAATTTTACTAGCGGCTATGCCCACAAGAGGCACATACGGTTGGGAGGGGGGGGGGGGGGTTGTCGACCCGCCCCCGCTTGACATTATCTATTTAAGTTTTAAAAAGTAAAAATAAGATATTTTTTAGGGGCCTATTTTTTTACTAGTGGGAATTTTTCATATGAGAAAAAAAGATATAAACCTTTCCAGGAGAATCTCTGCTGTAAAGAAGAACCATATTGGTTTAGCGGTTAGCGATATTCCTCGCTATAGACAAAAAAGCTTTCTATTTTATTTAATGGGATAAGGATTTCTTAGAATAAAGCTTTAATTGAGAAAATTATATCGTTTAAAAGTATCGTACGTATTATTTGATCAAATCATATGTTAATGTATTTTTTAAAAAAAATAATATTCGTCTGCTATATTTTTGACGGATTATTGTTTGTGATTGACTATCTAATGTAATAAATCTATTGTAAATAATGTATATTACATATATACACAAGAAGGAAAGCTTATTATAGCGGAAAGGAATAATCAATTTAAAAATAATTTTTCCCATAAATAAGATCAGTAATCTATAATACAGTAATTAATACGATTTTTTACGCAGCAAACAGATTAATTTTCAAAAGATGATAAAATAGTAACAAAACATAATGCAATACCATGTTTAAAATAGAAATAATCATCTATTGGCAAGCGTTGTATGGCTTAAATAATACTTTTCTTTTAAGAATTCCTTTTTTCTAAATGTTTTCTAGAATGTTTTTACCTTTCCTGGCTGCGGGCGGCGATGTTTGTTTAGGTAAATTGAAAGTGAAATTTTGGATAAAATAATCAATAAAATAGAAAGCTTTCTTTTTCTGTGATAAAAATCACGATTAACCAAGCCATGTATAGTAAGTAGGATGCTTATGTATCTATCATTCTATAAATTTTGATTATTTAAGATCTTGCAGACGGAGAGACTGATTGAGTTTTACTCTACATGTTTTGTCCCCCCCCCCCCACCAAAAATTTTTCCCTGCTATTTGTCATCTTGAAAAAATATGGGGAAAATACTGAATCTTTTTTGGATCCACCCCCTTATGGTTTCCACTCCAGACCCCCCCCCCCCCCCCCGGTGAATCTCTGCAAACGCCACATGACTAATCTTATCTACCACTAATTTTAATCTACAAAAAGGGTGAACATATTTTTTTTTATCTTCCATTGGACCATCCTTTGAGATCTTTTCATTTGTAAATCAAGGACGTCCAATAACTATGTAGATTTTACCTATCCCCCCCCCCCCCCACCAAAAATAAATCTTGAATTACCCACCGAATATGAAAAACTTGGACGTAATAACTAATCATCGAAATAAGCTTCGCTAAAATTAAAATCAAAGGATAAGTAACAATAAAATAAAATAAAATTACATCAAATAAATTTTACTCTAGAATGATTGAGATATGAATAAGACTGCTAAAATAACTGAGACTTATTACTTACGAATTTGTGTCTAACAGAGTCATTTCTGGAAAAAGACTTTAACTTTTTTTGCGGGGAGGGAGGGGAAATTGAAAAGTATACATATAATATTGATACCCAAACTATTATCTTATTCGTTTCTCAAAAACTATGAGTATTTTTATTAATTGTGATTGGTTTGTTTCAAAATAATAGAGTTAAAACTTTTCGACCAAAAATAAAATAAATATGGGGATATTTTGTTAACCGTCATTTGGGATGTCCATCAATTTATCGTCCATTATCCTATCCCTAATATCCATGCTTTTTTTGTTAGATTATTTGAAAGAAAAAAGATACTTATTGTCTGAGAAACAATGACGATGTGTTAATTTACTTTTTCTAAAGTTTGATTTTTGACCTCATAAAAGGTTTTTATGTAAAAAAAGCTTATGTAAAGGATTATAAATGAGACTATTTTAGCACCCTTACTTTAAATGTAGCAAAGAAAGTTATTGGCATTAAATCAGCATGGGACACTTTCAATACAAATAGTTAGTATCATACAGTAGTATATTTAGGTACAATAATGAACTATTGTGTTTTGGTTAGATAAATATATAGATACTTAGTATCATACAGTAGAAGAGTTAGAAACACTAGTGAACTTTTGTATTTTGGTTAGATACATAAATAGATAGAATTAGACACCTTTTGGGAGGAAAAATAATAGACTATTTCTAAAGATTCTTGCTTATAGAAGAAATACAATTATAATGTTTTCACAATGCTCATTTAAAAAGGGGTTAATATATAAAATTAGCTCTTCAAATCACAGCTCTCCAGTTGTGTATATAGCTATACTTAACTTGAAGTAGTTGAGACATTTTAGATTAAGAATCAACGATTTTAAACTTAAGTAGACGTATGATCAATAAATTTTTTTTGAGAAATAGACAGATAGATAACTCGAATGAAAGATAGATAAATAGATAAAAGATAAAAAAGGTATGCATATAGATCATCAGATAATGACTGAATTTAAATGTTATGCCTGCACATCGTTTGAATTGGCATTTATGATCGCTGCGATATAACTGTGCATTAGTGGCTATTACAAGTTATTTGTATCCAACTAAACTCAAGACTGATGAGGGTGCAATGTCCACCGAAATATATTTCAATAAAAAGCTGGGAAGTATCAAAGACTTTTTAACTCAGTGAATTTATCTTATTTGTAAGCCTTCTTTTTACAGTTACAACCATGTGCGAAAATGATATGTTTTTATCCGTAAGCAGCTTTTCATTTCTTATTCTAAAAAAATTTAAGCAACAATGGATTTGTTAATACTTGGATCTTACACCAAATTTTCATGTTCTTTAACAAACTGGGACTTCCAGCAGGCTTATATAACGACCTCCTCCCATGAATGAAAGGCCCAACCAATAAATGACAGGTGAAATAGCAATCTATATTTTACCTGTCATAATATCCACAATCATATATTTTGCATCCAATACAGTAACATTTTACTATACACCGCACCAGAACCTGAAATTTTAATAACTTGAACTTACCAACTTTGGACAATACAACAATCTAAAACTTTGATGATATTTTTATTCAGAAATTCCAAGATTTGAATTGTTAAAATGGGTTACTGGGAGTAAAATATACATTATACCCCTACAATTTCGATCAAATATGTTATAAAATAAATAAAAGTCTTTTCTGGATATTATATCAATGCAACTCCCCAATAAAGATAAACAAAATTACCTTTTCTATTGATTAAAATTATGGGTTTTAAGATGTTTAAATTTTGTTAGTTCAGCCTACAAAGATTTGATAAACATAGAAGACGAAGAAAGTCGCTAAAAAAATCTGACGCCATAAAAATGAGGGACGAGGAGAGGAGGAGTGGGAAAGAAAACTCCTAAAAAAGAGCTGAATAAATTTTATGACGTCACTTTCTTCGTCTTCATAAATGTAACCTTACTTTTTGTGGTGCATGGTTATTTAACTTTGGGTACCAGAATAACAAACATTCAAAAATCCCTCCCTCCCTGTTTAAAACCAATTCTATATACTTTTAGGTTTTATAGGTTAAAGCTCAGATTTTAAAAGCGTTATAAGAATAAAGCATTTTATTCTCTATTATTATTACGCATTTTATTCGTGGCTCGGCAGCCGCACAGTTGTAAAACAGCGGCCAATTGGGGATAGTTGTCTTTCTGTGCGGTAAAATTTAATAAAATAGCAGTTCTTTTGCAACTGAAATTTTTTTAGGCATCGGTGGGTTATAGCCGGAGGTTACTGGCATTATAAAGCAGGCAACTGCACCTTAAAATTAGAACAGGCGGCTTGCAGCTGGGGCAGAATTAAAATTAAGACGAACCACTGTGGACTGTTGCGGCTGCCGAGCCCTGACTTTATATTTTGAATAGGGGAATGCAAGAAAAGGTAAAATATCATTGTCGAATAATTGTCAGGGATAAGGGGTGTGCAAGGAGAAAAACGTCAATTTTAGCCTCACTAAATTGAATTTTAGTGTATACTCTCTATGCACCCAAACTCCGGCGCTTTCAAAAAGAATTATGTTAAACACATATAAAACCGTTCACTTTATTTTTGAAACAAATTGAAAATATATGATAGGGGGAGGGTAGTTTTTCGTTTGTTTCGTCAATTTAGGTTATATTTTATTAAGTACTAAGCATATGCCCCACCCCCATTTTTTTCAATTTAAAAATAAGGGGGTAGTGCTTTCAATGTCTAACAGGCAATTTGTGTTAAAGCACCAAAAATGGTAACCGAGAATTTCAATAATCTGAATAATAATAAGTCTGATAATAATAACGTGATTAGGTTAGGTTACGTTAGATTGTTATAAGCCCCAACAGATCACCTGATCCCTTTGTCCCTTGCTAAAGCATGAGTTGAATAAGCAATTCTGGGCTTTAGAAATGGATGAAGAGAAAAAGCCGCGTCATGGTGTGATATGCACAATGGGGCAGTAGAGGTCAAGTATATGGATTCACATTGGGTCAAAAAGTACAAAAAGCGTCATGATGAGATATGCACAATGGGGAACAGAGGTCACAGTGGGTTACAAGGTACAAAATTTGTGAAATCGAATAATCGAAATCGAATAATTTTTTATAACAGATAGGATCGTAGTGTGATATGCACAATGGGGCAACAGAGGTAACAGGATACACAGTGGGTCACAAAGTACAAAATTTGTAAATAGCATCACGGTGTGATATGCACAATTGGACAGAAAAGGTCAAACATATATGAACACAGTGGGTCAAAATGTAAAAAGTTTGTAAAATTAGATTTAAACAACATCATGGTTAACAATTGGGTAGCAGAGACCTAGTGTATGTCAAAATTTGTAATACTATTTTAAAAGAATTTGAAGAAAAATCTTTCAGAAATAGGATTTTTTTTTCATTTTAAAATCTGATAAATTCAAACCTGCTTACTTGGATCTTACACCAAATTACCATGTACTCTAATATAATGAACGATGTAGCTGACTAAAAGAATGATCTCACTCATCCCGTCTCCTCCAACTGGATAAACTAACTGACCAATAAATGACGGGGGAAATAGCAAGCCAAATTAACGGTAATTTTTCCCCTGTCATAATATCCACGCATATTTTACATCAATTTCTATTCTATTTGAATTTATTCTTAAAAAACGTTATAGAATTTTAAATGTAAAGGATATAGACTAGAAAAATATGTGCTTTTCCAAATTGGAAATACTTTACATAATTTAAATAAGAAGTAATATGTGTAGTAATAATATTTTGGAGTTTGGAACAAAAAGGTTGTGTAAGAGTGGGGTGTTCCATAGTTATCGCATAGCACAAAGTTGCAAAATGTTGTAAAATAAACATTTAAAGTTGCGACATTGCTTGTTGTGGATGTAATTTTTCCTTTTTTTTTAGAGGGGAGTGAGGGGCAAAATAAGAAAAGGGAAAAAGAAAAGAATGAAATGGGAAATGTGAAGGGAAAAAAGGACCATAGAGGAAGAAGAGAAGGAAATGTAAAAGAAGGGATGGGGAAGTAAAGGAAAGTAAATAAAAATCGACAATACACTAACATTAAAGACAGACAAAAGCTTATACAGACACAAACACTTATAGAGCACATACGCCACTAAAAGAGACTATGCAGGAAGCATGTTTCACCTGGGTAGGAATAAATTTAGGAAATCAGTTGTCGAAAAGATTAAATCCAAGATTTTTATGTACTGAAAAAAACCCTAAATATTTAGACCTAGATTTTACTACTAGGTACCTATAACTACCGCAAGACAATATCAGATGAAGCATAGACGACATACAGAGGATATAGAAAGTAACGATCATTATACTAGTGTAATACGAAGAAAAACTCAGTCCTTTTTCTTGAATAGCGGCCAAGAAAATTATGTTTCCCTTTAAACATTGCTGACACACAGAAATTTAAAATTATAGAGTAGGCTCTCCATTAGAAATATCGCTACTCTATAATGTTAACTTTTTCACAATAGTACATTCTATACAAATAAATAAAATGAGTATCTACGACTATTGAATTATATCCTAAAAGTAAAAAATATAATAGTAACAAGAAAAAATTATCTATAAAAACATAGCAATAACATTTTAAAATTATTATAGGTGTATACTGATAAGTAAGAATTGGCAAAAAATCGATAGACATTTATATGTAGGTAGGGATGGGTTATTGGACTATAAATTTAAGCATGTTGTGTTATTCGTTAGCTTTAAAAAGTATGGGTGCTTAAATTAAATCTTGATATCAAGAAATCAATAATTACTGAACTGATTGGGTTCTGTATTTTAGGTAAGCTTCACACAGGTCCCGATATGGTTTTAGGCCATTTCATTTTCAGTCTTGGGATGGTTTATTTATTTAGCCCCTTTCTATCCTTTTAAGTACAGATCCCCTAGATACTATGGGCGCTGCCGCTTGTTTTGATAGAGTAACTGCACTTCTAGAATTGTAAATGGGATGAGCCCTATGAGGTTCCACTATTCAAATAGATATATATTAGACTTCTTATATGGTTTTGCCCCTTCCCCCAAATAAAGAGCACCAAAAACAAACAAAAAAGTTATTTTCTTTTCTTTCAAAACAAAATCAATATTGTAAATGGGAACCTCTAAAGGTTACGTGTGATTCATAATTAATAAAATAAAAATGTTAAGAACTATCATCTAATTTTCATAAGTCTACTACCTGTTATGAAAAAGGAGGTAAGATTAAGGCTCAGTAGGGGTAAAGTGAGCGGGAGCTTTTTAAACATTAACAAGTCAATTTCCATGGGGTCCCTTTTTAACCCTTTATACCTACCCACTTTTTTCTTTAAACAAGAATGATAAAAGAGAAGCTAATTAGGGACATTGAACAAATATAGGTTGACTGTACTTAAAATATTAAAGAAACAAATTATTATTGCCAAAATTGAGAGAAAAAGGTTTTATAATTATGTCGTTTATTCTATTATGTACAGCATCAATAAAGGATGACGGAAAACTAACGTTTTCAGAAATCCTTTATTTATTACTAAAGGCTAAGACTATAAGAAATAACCAATACAAAAGACATTACATGAGGACAAGTAACATCACTTATAAATATATATCTACTATCTAAAATTATTCTGCTATTGGCTAGATTGAATATTAATCTTTTTCTTCCATTGTCCTATCCCTGAATACTAATCTTTTTTTCCATTGTCCAATCCATGAATATCAACTCAACTACAAAAAAGTTACTACACATAAGGATTACTACGACTTTAGTTTCGTTTTTTCATCATTTTTTAAAGATTAAATGTCCCTCTCTCTCACTTCCCTTTCCTTCTGTCTTTTTTAAATTTGATTATTTTTATTTAAAACTGTATTTATAATTTTGTCTCTCTTTCTTTAAAATATTTTGGGTACCTAGTATTTTTTTGTTTCAAATTATCGTCCTGAAAGGGTTAAAATGTTTAGTTAAATGTAAAATTTTAGTTTAATATCTGAACACATTACGGGCGCGGCGCTAGTATCAAATTATTAAAATATGTAAAAAATCAAACATAGAACAACAGAGTTGCTAAGCTTCAAAATTTTACACAATTGTTTCAGCAATCATAGTGCAAAGTTCAAATCTATTGGATGATTATATCATTAAAGATTAATAATATCATTGAAGTAATTCTGTGTTTATAACAAGATTTTAAAAAATAGTACCCTATAAAAAGTTGGTTGCCAAGATTTATTTGAGTGGTTCAAACCAACTAAAAAGGAAGGAGATAAAAAAAGGAATAGATAATAAGTTCTAAGAAAAGAATTGTATATCGATTTCAGTGGTTTCAAACAAGGATGATTATATCCAATAATAATAAAAAAATAAAGCTAAGTTTAATCCTTAAAAGAGTAGCTATGCTCTAGTTTTATATGTCATTTTTTTTGTTTTATTTTATATCAAGTCATTTATGGATACTATCCTAATGCTTAAAAGTTGAAATACCTTTTTTTCATAAAAATACATCGTACTACTTTTTATTTTAGATAAATCATTTCAACAGCACGCGAGTTTATTTTATTCTATGTAGTGTCAATAGAGAAGCTGCGTACAAACTGCATTTTTAACGGTCAATGATAACAGACAGACATACAAACCTTAGTTATAAAGTAACTGCACTATCAAAAGATTTTTTTTTGACAATAATGGCATATTTATACCCTGGTTAATGTTTCTCCAAGCTGGCTAATTTAATGATACACCTATCCCTCCCTCCTATTACTTGACCCAATCCCCTCCCCTGACAATGTAGAACGTATAAACCAATATTTCTGAGGACTATTTCAACAACCTAAATTGACGACAAAACTTTCCCTGTCACAATATCCACGTATTCTATAACTAACCATTCCAACGTCTGAACTTAAAATATTCACGAGGTAATTAAAAGTAGACAGGTATAGTCTATAAAACCGGGCAATCTGTTTTACATAAAATATGTTGCGTATTTTTTTGCATTGAATGAAATGTGTAAATTATGTGTATAATGTATCTTGATCAGGGTTAAAGGATATTTTTTTTTATATAAACATTGATAATTGAAGTAAGTTAACAAATGTTTTTGGAGAAACAAGGTTGACAAAATAAAGGTACTAAGAAAGAGAGGGAATGTCTGATTGAGCCAATAGGAGAATCACATCGGCATAGGCCTCCAAGGGGGGGGGGGGTAATGGGGCGATTACCCCCCCCAAAATAAAAAGCTTGGACGCCCCTGCACATCGGTACATACATTTAATTTCATTGGTTGAAATTTTGTACACATCTTGTTACGAATGCATGTTTTTTTTTTCATTTCATACATAGATAAAAGTCAGCTGTAAACAGTATATTTTCTTAGTAGAAAGCTTTGCGGAATAAGAGTTAATTGCCCAAAATTTCGTTTAAATTTGAAAGCTTCGAAACGAGTTGGATTCTTAAAAAAAAGTTAGGCTGGCTACTCGCTGGTGAGGCAAAATTATTTTTGTGAAAAATCCTCCAAAATCAAATAGAAAATGTACAAAAATTAAATAAAATCTTAAAAGGGTTATTAACATATGATTTTGTTTAGTTTTTGTAGATTTTTAATGTGCTTTTGGATGATTTTTCACAAAAATAATTTTGCCTCACTATCGAGTAGCGAGTCTATAATTTTTTAAGAATCCACATCAGCTTGAGTCGAAAGTAAACAATACTTTTGTCTGCTAGAAATGTTCCTTCTTAGATTTGACGAAAAAAGTGTTCAGAATATGCTTCTATTCTTCTATTTCTATTGTTGACAACATCTTGAAATCAGAGGTTAGGACAAATAGTAGAGTGCACTTAATAAGTAGAATATAGATATATAAGTCTAATCAAAATTATGTAAAATGTGTTGCAAAAGGATACAGGATACATTTTTGGGACTTGATAATACAGATACGTTGCTTATAGTATTGTTCCTTGTTGTTCTGGGAATCATTGTTACAAAAATCAGATTAATAGGATAATTACTTCATACAAAAAAATTTTGTCAAGGAAGTTGAGAACCTGCCTATTTTGAAGAGACGCACCCAGTGGCGTGCAAACCAAAGAGGGCGTTTGTTTGTTTCCCTAGCGACCAAAACGCCCCCCCCTGCCCCCCCCTAGCAACCGCCCCCCCTGCCCCCCCCTAAATGTTGAAAAATGCCCCGTTTTGCCCCCCCCTGGTAAACAAAAATGCCCCTTTTTGCCCCCTACCCTACAAAAAGCAAAACTCTCCCAATTTCCAAAAAAAAAGATCAAGAAATACCAAACAAAAAAATTTTTTGGTGCTTCGCGCCAAACAGACAGTTACTATTCATTTAACCTTAATAGGAAGTATCTTTTTTTGTATAATATAAACTTTTTACCAAAGAAATTTTGTACATCCCCAATGATTATACACAAAATTACCCCTTATATAGATTACAATTAGTGGATGAAACGTATGGAAACTCAACTTAATTAACCAACCAATCAGTATTCCATTTAAATCCCAAAAGATGTTGAGCTAACAAATAAGAAAATGTTTATATGAAATATTGGGGACTAGTGTAATAAATAGCCTAAAACACCTTCCCTCCTCCCTGCATATTTGAAGAAAAAAATTTGCGCTTCTCGTCTTTCCAATTGGTTTCTGCTTTTTATCACATTGTATAAAAACATTTGTAAAAATCAAATATTTAATCAAAAAGTTATTTAAATAAAAATGAAACAGCGTTGATATTTATCTAAGCCTTTTTTTCAACATTGTATGTCTGTCTAAATTAATAACTATATATGATGTCATATGATGTTCAGGATGAGTTTATAATTTTTTTGTGTACATACCCTTACAAAAAGACATGTTTTTTTTATGGCAATTTTCATTAAAGAGCCTTAAAACTAACTACACTCTATATTCCTAACTTGTTAAAATACGTCACTCTTGTTGTAGTTAATTGATTTTAGTTAAAAGAGGAAATAAATATTTTTTGGTGCGCTTTGCACACTGCCCTAATAAATCCTTGAAAACACCACTTCATGAAAAATTGACATATTGTTAAATTGCCATTTGAAGAGGGTAGGATATGTTGATATAACTTTTTATCTTCTCTATAATAACTATGGCTGTCGGTTTGTAATGCTAATGGGGAAATGTAATTTTCTTAACTGCAATTAAAGATAGAAGGCTAAAACTTAATGTTAACACTCCCAACATTATGGAGTATAATTAAATATTAGAAATTTCTGGAGGTCGGGCTGCTTTTTAGGACGTTTTTGGCAATTTTGTATCTTTCACAATTCCCCCATTGTTTGGTCCAATTCACAAAATTTTTGTAGCTAAGGGTATCAAAATCAAATTTCGGGTATAGTCCCTTTCGTGACATTGCCTCTTAATTTCTTCATATTTTCACAGTAGGTTTTCCCCTATTTATGGCCCCTGTGGGGCCAATTGCCTAACCCTGCGGGAAAATCACCTAACCTAACTTAACCTATAATAAACTATTAAAAGCTACTATGAAAATACGACAAAATGCCCCTTAAGAGATACTATACCCCAAAGTTTTCCATATTTCTAAGAGATTTTCATATCTGTAGATGAAAGGACAAGTATTTTTTTTATTTTTTACAAAGTTCTTTATATCTTTGGATTTTATAGCACAATAAATTTTTTTTTTGGATTATAATATAAAAAAAATAAAATCTCTCATTGTTCCGAGCATCTAGTATGTAATTTACTTTGACTGTCATCACACAACATACAAGAAAAAGGATTTGTGACTTTTTCTACCTAAAATATATATTTATTTAAACTAATGCTCTTTAAATCTTCTTGTCTATATTCTTATTAATGATTTTTTGTTCTTTGCTACTTATAGATGTTGTCATCCTTGTTGTCATACAATAAAGAAATATTTAAAATCAGTTCTACATATTAGGTTTATTTTTGGTAAATTATTTCCAAAATGAGTGTTTTTATCTCCCCCCCCCAAATTTTTTTTAATGGGGTTATTCATCCTTCCTGCTGAGATTTTATAACATCCCCTTCCTCCCATAAAAAATGTTTTGTGGTGGGGGGGGGGGGGGTTGGAAGGTTAAATTATCTTCTGTACTTTTTTTTCGAAGATGCTTTCTAGCTCCCTTCCCTTCGGTCATTGCAGGGTGGGGAAAAGGGATGGGGGAGAAGAGAGGGGGGGAAGAGATGGGGGATATAAATGGGAAATAGGGATGGGGAAGAAGGGATAAGGACTAGAAGGCCCATAATCAAATAATCCCACCCCTTAAAACGCCCTTATTTAAAATTAGTATATATAATCAAAATGCCCCCCCCTAAATCAAAGTGCCCCAGGGGGCACTTTGCTTTAGGGGGGGGCAAAATTTTACAAAATCTTCAAAATGCCCCCCCCTAGACAAAGTGCTTCGCACGCCACTGGACGCACCGTAAGGATTATAGAGTTGAATTGTTCCTAACAGTTATAGGATTCATCATTTTTAGTTTAAAATTGATGGGACAATTCTAACAAAATAATAATAAGAGCTATCTGTTATTTATGGACTGACGTACTATAAAAAATTTTGCTTTTAAGAATGCGACATTTTAGGATCCAACCCTTTAACATCCATTAATGCACTTCATGAGCACTTTAATTCTAAAAACTCTTCCCTAACACTTTAAATGTAAACTCTCACTCAAACCTTTTATTTAAAAATCTTTAAAAACAGTTTGTAGAGACAGTGCAAAATGGCATAAAAAAATAACGTCATAAAATAAAGTTGTCCAATGAGAGGCCAGTATTTATTGTAATTGACCGATGGTAAAATTTATACTCGCCTCTCATTGGTTATTTTATCGTATGACGTTATTTTTTGATGCCATTTTGCGCTGGCTCGTTTTTGTAATCTTTTATGTCATTACTATTGGCTTACTCCTGTGAAATGTGTATAATATATTTCTCTCGGAACTGTGCTTTAAATAAACACACATCTGGTTTAGTTTCTTATGCAAACATAAACACACACACACACACACACACACACACATATACACATCACATTAAAACTTATGTCCATATAAAACCGAGTAAATAATCCTATAAAAGAATTACCTCGTCAATCACCTCAAACGGGCGGAGATGCTGTCCATGACATTCAAACGCCATGGTCCAACAACCCAGGACAACCTAGGGAAACCAAATGTCTCCTTGTCTGTCCAAACAACCGGGGTATTAGGTTTAGTAACACCCATCAGACAACCAACCCTTTGATTGCATGATTTTTGTCAGAGAAGTCCTAACTGTGTGTGCATGGTAATATGTTGCGCTTGTTTTAAGCCAAGGCATTTCCCCTATTCTAACTATGTCGCGCACCTGATATAAAAACAGTAGGAACTATTTTTAACGTCTTTAGTTATGACATAAATATAATATGAAATAATTATTTTGAGCGACAGAAAGTTGGCATCAATGTTATTTTTTTAGGTGTAACATATCTGCACTTCATGAAAATATATTGTAAATAACTCAATACTGTTTATTTCTTTGTTGTATTGTGTGAACCTTCTTACATGTGATAGCTAACCTATATTAGGGCAAAACGACCAGTTTAACTTTTTATATATCCATATCATGAGGAAATTTTTAGGAGCAAAGCCACTTTACATTTGTCATCAATCTTATCTTAAACTGAATGTTTTTTAACTTTAAAATTCGTAGCCGCCAAACAGCAGTAAGTCGGCGGCTTTTAAGCTGCTGCCAGTCCGTTTGGAAACATCAACTGCACCTTTAAAAAAACAAAATTTGTGAAAAATACTCGATTCATATTAGCTTAATAATATTTTAAATGTCTTTATTATATAATTAGCAAATAACTTCTTCATTTATGGACAAGAATATCCTTGTTCTATTTAGATAATGCAACACATTAAGGGAGATAGAAAACTTAGTTTAGCCAGCTAATTCTGATAAATAACATACAAATAATCAGAGAGAGAGAGAGGTGACAATAGCTGTTTTCTACACGAGTCCCCAAAGTTTTATAACAACATTTCCTATACGTTAAATCAACAACTTTGGGGACCTTTATTGAATATTTATTGGTTAATTAATTCAGTTGATTTTCTAAACACTACAGAAGGGATAATTTTGTATAACAACATTGGTGATGTACAGCAATTTATCGGCAGTTATCTTAGCCCTTTAGATCCCTGCAAATAATACATTTTTCTAATTTCTTGGTGTGTTATTAGATTACCCTAGATGCTTTATCAGACATAAATACATACTTAGGAATTTCTAAAATTCAATTGATTTTTCCCTAAGTAATAGGAAGTATGGCAGTTCTTCTGCATGTCTGTGTGTAGCGTAGTATCTCGCTGACCGCTGAATTTCCCAGGATCACATCGCCACTAAACCATAAACCCTTAAAACCGAAAAAAGAAAATGGAGTGACAACTTCCCCCTACTTCCCTAAATTAACCCTAGAGGTCTCTAGGGGCGTATCCGCTAGTACATTGTATTTGAATAAATGCTTTCAAAATTGGCTTAGTACATACCTACCATTTTTGTCTGACTATTTAAGGAAAGAAAACTAAATGCATAACTTACTAACCTATAACCCGAGAGAAAGTATAATATACATATGCATACATTTCAAGGAATTCTTATAGAATTTAGCTCGAGTAAAGCAAAAAATTTTTATTCATGTACAAAATTTTAGATTCCTATATTCTAAAGCTTCACCGTCAGCCTTGCAGATTAATAAGCCACCCAACAAGCCTAAGCCTCAGTCACTAAATTTTAATACAGCAACTATCAGCCTCACTCCGGCGGCCGACTGCTAGTTTCCATATTTCTTGTTTTTAGCCAATAGTTTTATAAGTAACTAGCGGTTACGCCCCTAGAGGCCTCTAGGGGCACTTGTGGAGGGGGGAGTCAAGTTTGATAACCAATTTTCTTATTTAGATTTTAAAAGAAAAAGTAAAAAAAAATTTTTGGAGGGTGGAAATTTTTTTTGGGGGTTGGGGGTGTCCCACCCCCCTAGAAAATAGTTATAAACCTTCCCGGGACCTATGAGAAGCTACCCTGTTAAGGAGAACCTGATCGGTTCAGCGGTTAGTGGGATCCTTCGGTACAAACAAACACACAGACACACATCCTGTTACTTTAGTAAAAGGATGAACAATGACCAAAATGTAGGTAAATATTATGAGATTAACTAAACTTTTAAGCAAAGTGAGTTACAAAAAAGAATTTGAAATATATTTTCTATGTTCTTAATAATGGCAATTTTTCAAGTTGATCTGTATATACAACCAGTATGGGAATTAAAAGGATATTATTCACTAAAGTGGACATAGTGCTGTTGTCTGCTTTAGTTTGAAACATATCATACTTCCTTTTTTTTGTTCCAGGAAAAATGCATTTGTGACAAACGTCGAAGAGGACAAACGCAGCAGTGCCTAAAATATCAAGTCAATGAAGTATTTCTATTCAGGATAGGTTAGATCAGTGTCCATTCCGACGTTTGTTACTCCTGCGTTTGTGCTAGGACCCATATTTTGATACATTAAAGTTTTACCTACAAGTATAACTTATTCCAAGAAAATGTTAATATATTCGCTGTAAGTATAAGTATAAAGAAACCATTTTCTTATGCCATACTAGATATAGAACATATCCGTTGCCTATAGTAAAGTTACCAATACACACATGCCAATAATATCAGAAAGGGAGGGGGTATTGGGCTGATTATTACACTGTCTCCAAAGTTTTTAACATTTTCTTGTCCGGTGGCTTTAAAACTTTGGGGACTTTTGATTTTTAATTCATTAAGTTGAGTGTTACTGTTTTCAACCACTAATTTTAATATACGTAATTTACGTAATCTAAAGGTAATTTTGTTAATCATCATTGCGGATGTACTGTCCAGTACATTGTACATCAATTTATCGGCCATTGTCTTATCCCTTTAAAGTTACCATTACACACACATGCCAATAATATGGATGGTAGAGTTTTAAATTTCAAAATTAATAACTTACCTCTGAAATGAACAAAGCAGCAGCAGCTTATAGTGCATAATAAAAAATGACGTCATACAAAAAAATGACCAATGACGTGTCTTTTTTGTTAAAAGATAGCCAATGATATGATGTTATTTTGACAAGGAGACATGTGATTGGTTCATTTTGGCGGCAAATTCAGAAATTTTAAAATTTAAAGCTGTGGTCATCGCCATAAAGAAATATGTATAAAGAAATTGCCATTTCAAGTCCCAGGCTTTTTTAACACATACTTTTTTTTATAGTTACGGAGAACAGTAAAATGTAATACATTAATAATCTTTTCGAAAAGTGTAGATACTGTAGACTATTTAATCTTAAAGGGACGTTTGGACAACAAAAAGATTAAATCCGATTTATAGAGTAGCTTTATTGCTTATATTAAACTGAAGAATTTTATAAAATTATTAAAAGATTTTGTTATTAGCAGGGAGGGAGGGGATATTAGAATGTTAATAAACTTTTACTCAAAATCTTTTATACCTTGGCTTAAAAATTTTGGGAAATTTAAGTCAATCTCTATTGCTTTGTTAAAATTAAAAGTGTAAGATTTTTTTTCTTCAAAAGAGGTAATTTGTTTATCATAATTGGGGATGTAAATCAATATCTCGTTCATTGTCTTATCCCTCTATATCTCTGAGTGTAAGGGAGTATCCTATCGAATATCCAACTAGCAACTTTAAACCATATCATATATTATTCCAAGCGAAGCTGCTCTATAAATTGTGTATATTTGCCAATATGCAGTAAAATTTGTTGTCCGAATGTAAGTGAATAAATTTCTGTGTGGGAAAAGTAACAGGATATCTTCGTGTCCGTGTTTGTGTGTATTTGTATAGGGAAGGGTCTCGCTAACATCTAAACCGATATGATTCTCCTTTTTTGTGTAGCTTTTCATAGGTTCAGAGAAGCTTTATAACTACTTTCTTTTAAAATCTAAAATGGAGGATATACTTCTCCATCCTCTTTCAAGTTCCCTCTATTGGCGTAATCACGAGTTATATATAGACTATTAATTGAAGTTACTAGCTATATGGACGTCATCGCCCTTGTTGTAAAAATAATTATCTGCGCCTATGTATTCTGTATATATGGTATCAACGAATTCATTAATTTAGATTATTTTCTTATACATTGACGGATAGAACAAACTGATAATATACACCTTAAATTAAGGGAGGGAGTAATCTTGAAAACAATTCTTGTATAGAAGTAATAGGATGTTTGTTTGTCTATAACTTAAGATCTCATTAACCGCAGGACCTATAATGTTCTCCTTTACAGTGTAGCTTCTTAAATGTCCATGGAAGGTTTATGAATAGAAATTGACCATGGGAATTAATATCCCCCCTTTAAATTTTTCCTCTTATTTGTATAATTGAAAGTGGAGGGTCGTTTCCCCCTCCTTCTCTTAAATAAACTTTTTAAAAGGGGATGTAATCTCAAAATCTCTAATATTACCCCCAAAATTTTCCTATTAAATTTCTTATATTATATTTTAAATTTTTATGCTTCTAAGGGCTAGGGGCGAAGCTAGTAGTATAAATACATAGTAAGTCAATCAAATTTTATCAAAGTTAATTATCCTTCTGTTGAAATTTAAATTGATTTTAACAATTCAATGTAAAGGGTTATGATTAGAGTAGGATTATTGATTCAAATGCATTTTACTAAAAGCATACAAATTTATTAGGGTACTAGTACGCCCCTAGAGGCCTCTAGAGGTACTTGAGGAGGGAAGTCTCGAATTTGATAACTGTTAAGGAGGACCCGATCGGTTCAGCTGTTAGCGTATTTTCACAGTTGCTTTTCTCATATTTCTAGCCCCTGCAATGGCTCTAACCCTGCGGGGCAATCACATAACTGAATATAACCTAACCTAACTTAAATTAACCTATCAAAAGCCATTGTGAAAATACGAAGATATGCCCCTTTAGAGGCGTTGCCACGAAAGGAACTATACCCATTTATTGTATTATTAAAAAAATAATCTTATTTTTGAGAGATCTTGTTTTGAACCAAAATTTTAGATGGTTTATTGTAGTATAACATACTAGTAGCTTTGATCCAGGATCTAGCATCTAGGGGTTCTGAAATTGAAGGTTGAAAATTGCGTAACCATCGCAAGGCCCCAATCTGAAATAAAATACCATAAAACCATCCTTGTAACTATTTGAAGCACTCTAAAATAGCATCAATAGGATCAATCGGATCACTAGTTATCGAACACAAAAAACACCTTACTACTTTATAAAATACTAGTTGATTCGCCTCTGGCCTCATGGGAGGATGGGGATAGTCTTGAAATTAGCTTCAAACCACAACAAAAAAAAGTATGACATATTTGGGCCAACAATTTCCAAGATCTTTAGCTTCAGACACAAAAACCTTACTACTTTATATCATAGGACAAGCAGCTACACCCTTAGAGGCCTTGAGGAGGAGGAGTTGAATTCGATAACCCAATTTCTTTAAGGGGGGGGGGGTACCTTCACTCAAAATATTTATGGACATTCCTTCCCATGACCTATGAGAAGGTACCCTGTAAATGAGACCATATCGGTTCAGCGGTTAGAGAGATCCTTCGGTAGAGACAGACAGACAAACAAACATCCTGTTACTTTATTATAAGGATGATTACATGCATTTATAAAAGTTTGGTTATCTTAGTAAAACACCCTGTACATATTTTTCTCACATATGTATATGTATAGCATAGATTGAATTTATATGATAACATTTTTATGGGGAGAAATTTCAATAAAGATGATAAAGATTTTCAATCATTTCATTTGGGAATCTTTTATTTATGTAAATTCGCACGATTGATGTCTTAAAAGGTCACGGGTTCGAGATCAAGAAACAATATAAACCAGAGTTTTACTGGCATGCTGGTAAGCAAGGCGCGTGAATTGAGTATTTGAAATATTAAAGATATAGGATATTTTTTGACAAAGCTCGTACAATAAACATATGAAAATTAAAAAGATAGAAACTGTAAAGAATATTTGTATAATGCAAATTAGAACTATGTCTATCCGTCTGGCTATCTGTTTGTCCGGATGAAGCTAACCGCTGGACAGATTCAGCTCTACAGTTGTAACCTAGATTTTAGGACATTTTCTCGGGGGATGGAACACCCTCCCCTCTAAAAAATAAACACCCCTCCACCCCACCAAAAAAATCTAACAAACAATAAGCTTGTATAGGGAGTCACCATTCAACACCATCAAGGGCGAAGACCCCGAGAAAAAATTCCTCCCCCCACCCAATTATTTTCAACTTTAGGGTTTTTCATCTCTAGAGGTGACGCCCGTAGTATATATCGGTCTTATCACCAAAACAGCATAAAAATCAACAGATTTTTTTGCTAATCTTTTACTATCGTGAAAAGTTTCATTAGCACTTTTATCGCTGATAATAAAATGATAACATTTTAAATTTGGACACGGATAATTTTATCTTTACAAGTTTGATATCATTAATGACAGAAAATCTAAAAATTCTTCTATTAGTTAGGACTATGAAAGAAAACGACAACACTGTGGGCTACAATTGAATCAAGACAAAAGTAAGTGCCGAGCCCTGGGACCTATGTAGGGTGAAAATATACATAAATCCTTGATGATTCCAGGTGGAGACAAAATATTTTAGCGGGGTCTTTTGTTTTTTTTTCAATTTAAAGTTCTGAAAAAAAATTGAAAAAAATATGAAAATCTTGAATAAAAAACAAACAAAAAATAATTTGTAATATTTTTTTTATTTAAAGATACAAACAACTTATATAAATACTATAAGCTTTAAAAAAATCACAATTTTCAAATTTAGACTTTCAATATAAAGATTTGTAGAAAAAACCTAACAACAAATTCTAACATATTTCTGATCAACATAGCAATAAAACGTATTTTGCAAAATCTTTATCATCAAAAATAAATAGCACTTACTAAAGACTTTTTTTCATTTAAACTTATACTTTTCACATTAATTAACTTTAAAGATTGATTTTTTTTAAAAGAAAGGTTGCGTTATTTTTTTATTCATAATTAATTGCCTAATTTTGAGATTCAGATAAAAAACCTTACTGCTTTATATCATTGGATACTCTACTAGCAGCGGCTACGCCTCTAGAGGCATATAGGGACCCTTAGGTTGGGGGGGAAGACGAACCCCCCCTTACAATTACAGTTTTTTTTTATGAAAAAATTACAAACATTTATTTTGGAGAGTTGATTCTCTTGGGATAGTGATGGTACCCATCCCCAAAATAGTAATAAACCTTACCAGGACATATAAGAAGCTACCATGTAAAGGAGAACCATATTGGTTCAGTGGTTAGTGAGATCCCTTGGTGCACAAAGACTTACATAGAACGTGTTACTTTATTATAAAGATACATATATACACAGAAACTCTACAATCAGAGTATGTCTGTTTGTTCATCTGTCTGTATAAAAACATTACAGAATATATTTATTTGGTACTAGCGGCTACGCTCCTAGAGGCCTTTAGGGGCACTTGAGAGGGGAAGAAGTGGTTGAATTCTACAACTAGATTTTTATTTTAGACTGTGTGTTGTGGTCCTTTTTTAAGGGGCGATTTCTCTTCTCTTTCTCAAAAAAAGTTATAAACCTTCGATCCAAGGACCAATGAGAAGCTACATAGTAAAGTAAAAAAAGAACCATATCAGTTTTTAAGCATCAGAAAGATGGACAAACAGACATCAATCTATTTTGTATCATAAATAGTGCTTTAAAGCAGGAAGAGAAATATCATCTGGACAAAAAAAAATTTTCCTATCGTTTAAAAGTTATATCCCTGTATAAAAAAGATAGGATGTCCGTGTGTTTTTTCTGTCTGTGCCTAAAGTTCTTGCTAACCGCTGGACCAATTTGGTTCTTCTTTATTGACCTATCTTTTATACTCATAATTGGATCAACATATTAAGGAGTAGTTTAGTGTCTATTAATCCTAATATAAAAGTAACAGTTTCTGTGTCTGTCTGTTTGTGTGTGTGTGTGAGGGTGTCTGTCGGTACCGAAGATTCTTTGTAACCGCTTAACTGATATAGTTCTTCTTGGTTCAAGTTTTTCATGGTCCTGAGAAGTTTTGAGTTTAGAAAAAATTAGTTCCTACCCAACATTTAAAAAAAACTTTTTCTTTTACATACTAAAACTGAAAGTAGGGGAGGGGTCAACTTCCCCCCACTTATCAAGGGCCACTAGATGCCTCTAGGGGTAAAACCGCTAGTGATAAAATAATTTTTATCTTGAATTATGATTAAATTGTTCTTTTTCCATTTAATAAAATATAATTGTAATTATTAACCTCAAAGAATATCCAGAATTAGGTAATTGGATTTAACAAGGGAAAAAGACAACATCCATAATTAGTGAAGTTTAAAAGAATGCAAATAAAGAAAATAGCAAGTGTACAGATACAAAAATATATTAATCAGAGCGAGATGGGACAATGGGCTATTTATTAGACTAGTCCCCATAGTTTAATATAGGAATTTGTTATTCGTTGGCTTAACTACTTAGGGGACCTGTTGCGATTTTTGTTTGGTTGGAATGATTATTAAATTAAGTGCCCAACATTTCAACCATTAACAGTTAGAGCGTTGAATCCATTTTTATAGAAGCAGAAATATAATCTATGATTATGGTTTGGACCCTCTAAAACTGTAATCTACCTTTCCACTTTCCCCTCTCTTGGTGAAGATATCTTCAACGCCGATACGATTTTTGAAATATAAGATTCTACTTTCCCCTCTCTTGGTGAAGATATCTTCAACGCCGATACGATTTTTGAAATGTAAGATTCCACTTTCCCCTCTCTTGGTGAAGATATCTTCAACGCCAATACGATTTTTGAAATTTAAGATTCCACTTTTGCCTCTCTTGGTGAAGATATCTTCAACAAGAGAGACAAAAGTGGAATCTTATATTTCAAAAATCGTATCGGCGTTGAAGATATCTTCACCAAGAGAGGGGAAAGTGGAAGGGTAGATTACAGTTTTAGAGGGTCTAAACCATAATCATAGATTATATTACTGCTTCTATAAAAAATGGATTCAACTCCCTAACTGATTAACTGAAACATACAGAAGGGTTATCCATGTATCATATTTGGGAATGTAAATCAATTTAGCGGTCATTGTCTTATCCCTTTAGATCCCTGAATAGTAATTACCAATGATCAATGGTTCTTTTTTTTCTATGTAGCTTCTCATTGGTTCTTGGAAGGTTTAGAACTTATTTTGGGAGGGTACCTCCACCATCCTAGGAGAAATCAACCCCTAAAAAAGGACCCCATTTCACACACAAAAAATAACTTTTTCTTTTTAAGTCTAAAATAAAAATCTAGTTGTAGAATTCAACCACTTCTTCCCCTCTCAAGTGCCCCTAAAGGCCTCTAGGAGCGTAGCCGCTAGTACCAAATAAATATATTCTGTAATGTTTTTATACAGACAGATGAACAAACAGACATACTCTGATTGTAGAGTTTCTGTGTATATATGTATCTTTATAATAAAGTAACACGTTCTATGTGAGTCTTTGTGCACCAAGGGATCTCACTAACCACTGAACCAATATGGTTCTCCTTTACATGGTAGCTTCTTATATGTCCTGGTAAGGTTTATTACTATTTTGGGGATGGGTACCATCACTATCCCAAGAGAATCAACTCTCAAAAATAAATGTTTTTAACTTTTTCATTAAAAAAAACTGTAATTGTAAGGAGGGGTTCGTCTTCCCCCCCAACCTAAGGGTCCCTATATGCCTCTAGAGGCGTATCCGCTGCTAGTAGAGTATCCAATGATATAAAGCAGTAAGGTTTTTTATCTGAATCTCAAAATTAGGCAATTAATTATGAATAAAAAATCACGCAACCTTTCTTTTTAAAAAAATCAATCTTTAAAGTTAATTAATGTGAAAAGTATAAGTTTAAATGAAAAAAAGTCTTTAGTAAGTGCTATTTATTTTTGATGATAAAGATTTTGCAAAAGACGTTTTATTGCTATGTTGATCAGAAATATGTTAGAATTTATTGTTAGGTTTTTTTTTACAAATCTTTATATTGAAAGTCTAAATTTGAAAATTGTGATTTTTTTAAAGCTTATAGTATTTATATAAGTTGTTTGTATCTTTAAATAAAAAAAAATATTACAAATTATTTTTTGTTTGTTTTTTATTCAAGATTTTCATATTTTTTTCAATTTTTTTTCAGAACTTTAAATTGAAAAAAAAACAAAAGACCCCGCTAAAATATTTTGTCTCCACCTGGAATCATCAAGGATTTATGTCTATTTTCACCCTACATAGGTCCCAGGGCTCAGCACTTACTTTTGTCTTGATTCAATTGTAGCCCACAGTGACAATGTTTAAACGTTTATTTCAAAATGAAAGTTACTCAACCTTTTTTTAGTTGATTGTTAGCTTATTTGATTATTAGCAGTTACACCCCTAGAGGCCTCTAGAGACACTTACATAGGGGGTAGTTGAATTCGATAACCCAATTTATAAATTTAGATTAAAAAGAAAATTTGGTGGGGGGAGAAGAATGATTTTTAAAAAATTTCTCATGGAAGGGTTGTGGTACCCTCCCCTGTTACCTCGGTTCAGAGGTTAGTGAGATCCTTCGGTTCAAACAGACAGACACCCTGTTACTTTATTATAAGGAATCAAATTATTTTGAATATTTTATGTATTAATTTATTGGATTGATGTATTTCTGACAGACGAACATACAGGATGAAATGTAAAGAAGCCTCGATTTTTATAATATTTCCAGATGAAATCAATATACAGATAAAATTAGATTAAGATAAAAGTTTGAGGGCGGGGCTTGAATATCAAAATAAAAAAAGATTTATTGGTTAATTAATATGGGGAAATGGTATTAATAAATCACCCTGTATCAATTTTGCAACCGTTAAAAAGAACGGCTTTATCAAAACAGTAGTAGTAGTAAAAAATACTGAAAGTCTTTTAAAAGCGAATCTTTTCTATAATTAGGGTCGGATCGTACGTCCGTACGTAACGGATAGTTTTTTGTTTGTTAATTTAGGCATGTTAGAATTGTCCTATTAATTTTAAACTTTGCATGATGAATACTTTAATAGTTAGGTACGACTTAGACTACTCTATAATCGTTACCAGAATGCACGGGCGTCCAAGCTTTTTTATTTGGGGGCGTAAAATTTGCTTCGGGGGGGGGTTATTACCCCCCCAAATTGTTGGGTGAGGGGTAAATACCCCCTTCTAAATGGTAAGGGTGCCTACGGCACCTCCATGGTAGGGGTAAATTTTAAATGGGGTGGTAAAAGAAAAAAAAAATTGGTAGGTGCACCCCAAACTTTGGTTTGGGGGGGGGGGGTAATCACCACTTTAACCCCCCCCCCCTTGGACGTCCTTGCCATCAAGTCTATATATAACAGAGGAAATTGTATGATAATGGAGGAAAGGTATTTTTAAGATAGACGTTTTTATATGAAGATTCACTTGCAGAGAATGTAATCCAGTTTGTGAATGAGACCTGATTTATTTGCTACTTATGGTTGTTGAATCTTTGTTTTTAAATAGTGCTGTTTGAAAATACACGTTTCTTACACTATTTTTGTTAATTAATGTATTATCTTGATTTTTAAAAAATGAAATGCTTACGAAATTGTAAATAAATTGTACCTAAGTTATTAAAAGTTTAATGATATTTATTCCTTTTTTAAAATTTTCTTCTCATTTTTTCTCTGCAGTAAAATTTTAAATATTTCCACTACCTATAAGAAAAATGTTTTTAAATCCTTTGCTTTTTTTATGTCAATAATAATATTTCTAAATATCCTGTAAAAGATTACGCCTTCAAAACACACATTGGTTATAATTTGTTTTAATTGTTCTCGAATTTTGAAATATTTCCCTAAAAATTTACGCCTTTCCTGTTTTTAACCCTGAAAATTTAACTTCAAATATTATGGGGTCTATCTCCAATATTTCTAGTACGTAAGACGGTTTAATTGCAGAGCAATTGTTTTTTAACACCCTTTATTATATCACACAAAAAATGTTGTTAATAAGGGGAAAAAATCAGCCTGTATCAAATGGAAGTACTGACTTTTTACTAACGATTGCTTTGCTTTCTAAATCATACCTAACTGTTACTTAAATTATCATACCAAATTTAAAGTCATTAGGACTATACTAACATGCTTAAGCAACGGACGGGCGGGCAGACCCTAATAATAAAAAAGCGTCGCTTTTAATAATATGTGTGATGAATAAGGCCTTATCGTAGCAATTATATTTTCTACTCGTAAGTCCTACAGCTCTTTATTATATTCGCTATTATTAACAAGGATGACAACATCCATAAAAGCGAAGCACTGAAACGGTAGGACAAACGGACATTAACACTTGTATAGTGTTAGAACTTAATTATCATAATATAAATTTATAAGAATCAAAGCAAAATTGTAAGTAAATTTGTTGTAAAACTGCTTGATACAGGATAATTTTTATGGACATACTTACATTTTTAGGGCTTGATTATAGAGTTGCTTCGCTTATTACATTATTCTTTGTTGTCCCAGGAATCAATATACCAAAAATCAGATCAATCCGATGATTTGATCAAATAAAAATTTGTTGTTAAAAAAGTAAAAAAATCAACATGTTTAAAATGGACGTACGGACATTTTGGTAATGATTATAGAGTTTCTACGCTTTCTAAATCGTACCTAACTACTAAAGGAATCACCATGCAAAATTTGAAATCGATAGGACAATTCTAACATGCCTAAATTAACGGAAAAAGCTATCCGTTACGGACGTACGGACGGACGGACGTACGGACGGACCGACCCTAATTATAGAAAAGCTTGGCTTTTAAAAACAATGATGACAAATTTAAAAAAACGAGGCTAATGAATTAATAAATCAATTGTGAAATATCTAAGAACTAAAATACTAAAAGGGCCAACTTAATCTTAATGAAAACTCCAACCATCTGCAGAAAAAAACTGCAACACATATTTTTCAAAAATAAAATTGTTGTGAAGCAGTAAATGACAAGTGTAGATAGATTCCACCCCTGTGAAGGGCTTTGTGTGTGTGTGTGTGTGTACCACCCAATAAAATATGCATTGTCATATTTCTTCACTTCTGCATTTATATTTATAACAACATAGTATTCATACAATTTACCCCAAAAAGAACACTGCATATTTCGCTGTAGCAAATCTTTTAAAATCCGCACATCTGTAAATTGCTGAGAAGATCTTATTTTGGCGCATTTCTGAACAAAATCTTGCTTAATTGTTGTCCATGATTATATGTTCGCACGCCCTTTAGACAGCCAACCCTTTGATCTCACGACCTTTGTCTTGAAGTCCTAAGTGTACATGGTAATGAGTTAAGCCTGCTTTAGGCCAAGGAATTCTCCTACTCTAACTATTTATGTCGCGCACCTGATATTTTAGTAGCAGAAACCACTTTTAACGTCTTTATTTATGACGCGGTATTAGGCCGAGATTAGAATCTATCTTCCCGAAATCAACGAGCGGATGCACTACGTGTTGAGCCACAGTCGCGGATCCTTATGACAGTAGTTAGCTTAGTGACAAGAATTATATATTCTCACATGGATTCCTAGTGAATATAACATTACTTACTATACACAATTTACATGCATTTTTTACCTGGAAGTTTATATAGCCAAAAAATTGAAGATTGAAGTCACTTGTCTGACACAGCAGTAGGTGTTATTACAAATTACAATGTCTCTAATTTGATATTTATTTATAGAATTTTATTTTGAAGCTTAACAGTATTTAAGAAGGGAGAATTTTCATAAAATATTAAGATTTTTGCTAAAATGTAAAAACGCCATGAATTTATTTTTGGCTTAAATTTGGATAAAGAGAGAGAGAGAGAGAGAGAGAGAGAGAGGGAGAGAGAGAGAGAGAGAGAGAGAGAGAGAGAGAGAGAGAGAGAGCAAAGTGACAAAGAGAGAGGAAAAGCGATAAAGAGAGAGGGAAGTTTAAAGTTAGCGAGATAAAAGTTAGATTAACTAAGGGTTGGAGCCCTTACCGAATACCCATCTAAAATATGTTTTCTTTCTTTTTTGTAATTTACCTTGTTATTGCTGCATTAAATATTTGGAAAATGTAACTTTTTTATATTTGGTATTTATAAAATGTTGTATATTTTATTATATTAATATTGAATTTTGATACTGAACTAATAACCAAATTTGTTGTAAATATTAAAAATTTTCCAATAATTTTTCAATATTTGAATTTGTTATATTTAATCTTATTATCATTATTTGTTGTTATATAAACTGTTTTTTAAGAAGTTTAACAATTTTTGTCCTGTTTTTTTTTAATATTGTAAGTTAAACTTAGCCCTTAGCTTTGAGAGCCTTTGGTTTTAAACAAATAATCCTTACATAAAGTTAACAGGGTGTCTGTCTGTCTGTCTGTCTATCTATTTTTTACAGTGGTTTATAGCAATTTTGGGGGAGAGTACCACCACCCTACCAAGAGAAATTGCACCACATCTCCAGTGCCACTAGAGGCCTCTAGGAGCGAAACTGGCAGTCTAAAATAATAAGACATGAGAAATTTTATTGAAAAAGGGCAAATTTCTTCATTTGAAACTGGTTAACTTACAAAAATACAATAAAAATATTTATTAATTTGTCATTAGATATATTACCTTAATTTAACTTTCATAACTCACAGATACACACACACATTTAAACATACATAGGTATGAAAATAAAATGATGAATCAAAAATAACAAAAAAATTAATATGGTAAATATTATAATTTTAGAGAGAAATTCATTTTTGTATGATTAAAATTAGAATTCATTTGATTTTTAATTTAACTGTTATGGAATAGTTATGTGTCTCATTGTATTATAGACAGTTTTACGCGGATATTAAAATGGAAAATCATAAGATTCAAACCAGTTTTGTCAGGGACCGAATGCCTGGGCTAACAAAACTCACTTATATATATGATATTTATTTTATTATTCGTGGAAAATTGTCTGTAATACAATGGTATACATGATTTTTCAGTATGGCTAAAAACCGGTTCTAATCCAGGGAATATTATTCATTCTCGAAGCCATACTTAAATGGTATTATACTAGGGACCTTATCTAAAGGGTGGTTCCTTTCTATTCTCAACATTAAGGAAACAGGATGTTTCATTTAACATAACACTCAGCAATATCATTATAATTTTTTTTATAGCACAGCTACTCTATATGTATGTATATTTGCATGTACGTATGCCAAACTGCTGGATGTATATGTTTAGGAAACTGACATTTCCAGTATGGCTTTGAAATTGATTTATATCCGCTGGATTAGAACCGGTTCTAAACCATGCTTCAACATCTCATGTTAAATGGAAAAACTGCAGGTTCAAATCAACTACAAAAGGTTGAATCTTATTAAAGTAAGTTGTTGCTTGGTTTTTTCTTCTTCTGTGTAAAATATTTTAGTTTGTGAGTATTCGTTTTGAAACGAATTTTTATGAGTTTTAGTTTGTGGATTAATCTACCACTGGTCTCTACCTCACCTTAAATCTAAAAATAAAACATTAAGAATATATATTCGTATATAAAACAAGATTTGAAATTTTATTAAAAGCGAAGCTTTTCTATAATTAGGGTCCGTCCATCCGTCACAAACAGTTAGCTCTTTTCGTTAATTTAAACAGAATAGAATTGTTAAAAGCGAAGCTTTTCTATAATTAGGGTCGGTCCGTCTGTACGTCCGTCACAAACAGCTCTTTTCGTTAATTTAAACAGGTTAGAATTGTCCTATCGATTCCAAACTTTGCATGGTGATTCCTTTAGTAGTTAGGTATGACTTAGCAACTCTATAATCGTTTCAAGAATGACCGTCCCAGGTTCTACGAAGTACCAGAAAATTTCACCCTTTTTACCGGAAAAGTGGTAAAGCTGGTCAATCTGGTAAATCTTACCGGTTTCGTCGTAAATTTTACCAGCAAAAATGTTAGCCAAGAAATTAGTAAAATCTTACCATTTTTTTTGTAAAATTTGACGAAACAAAAAACCCCGTTTTTTGTGTTTTAAATTAATGTAAGCTCTTCATAATCAATTGTAGTACTTTAAAATAATGATTTCTATACAATGAAGCCTAAATTTCAAAGTTTTTTTTTTTTTGGAATTTTACCACATTTGGAAGTTTTACCAAAAATGTGGTCAATTTTACAACTTTATTTTTCAGGTTAAGTCTGAATTTTCGGACTTAGACAAAAAACGCAATTTGGTCAATTTTTACCTAAAAGTTGGTCAAATTTTACAAGGTAATTTTTGAGGCTAAGTCCAGATTTTTGGACTTTGACAAAAAAAATCAACTTGGTAAAATTTGACCAACTTTTTGGTAAAAATTGACAAGGTAATTTTTGAGGCTAAGTACAGATTTTCGGACTTTGACAAAAAAAATCAACTTGGTAAAATTTGACCAACTTTTTGGTAAAAATTGACAAGGTAATTTTTGAGGCTAAGTACAGATTTTCGGACTTTGACAAAAAAAATCAACTTGGTAAAATTTGACCAACTTTTTGGTAAAAATTGACAAGGTAATTTTTGAGGCTAAGTACAGATTTTCGGACTTTGACAAAAAAAATCAACTTGGTAAAATTTGACCAAAAATCGGGTCAATTTTTACTTTTTATTGAATTTTTTCGCATAAAAGAAGCTAACTTTTTTTTTAAAAACCTTGAAAATTATTTCATCATTTCTTTTAAAACATCCTCCCACATCGTCAAAAATATATCAAATTTAATATTTACTTATTAGAGCTAGCTTCATGACGAATTAAAATTAAAAGAAAAAAAATCCAGGTGTGTGCAGATGTGCCGTGTGCATTTGAATTTATTGATTTTTCATCTTTAATATAAATATAAGCTTTCGTATATTCCCCTGAATGTTTCTAAAAGAAAGACAGAGATTTCGAATTATAGAGTAATTTCGCTACAAAACTTATATTTTTAAGTTTTGAAATTTATGGCACCTCTGTGCGCGCATGCGCACTATTGATAAGCTTATGATTATTTGAATATAGAGTGCCAAAAATAATTATTAGTTTTGATTCAATTTAATCAAATATTTTGAATCAAGAAGTAAATTACTACTCAATTTTCTCTAAATATTTAAATTTATAGAATTTACAATTTGTTTGGAAGATTTTTTTAAGCAAGATGTTTAAAAATGTGGCAAAATTGTGGAACAACAATGTTTCATGATTTCTATATTTATGTTGTCTCTGCCAACCGGAAATACCACCGAGATGGGTTTTTAAAAGATGAATGCCACATTTTTTCGGCGTTTTTTAGACATTGATTGATTGAACGTTGACGATAGAATTTCAAACAGAGTATATAACTTAAAAATACTGAATTTTAAATTATTTTTTTAGCAATTTTTCTAATGTCTAACACAGCTCTAAAAAGATGCATTAATTAATATGCAGCAAAAATGGATTGAAGATAATCTTTTTTTTTCTATGAAGGCCGTACCATCAAAAGCGAAGTAATTAAATAAATCATTGTATACTCTTTTAGATTTCGTGAATGTCGCGCTTGTTATTCATAGCGTAAAAAATGTCGAAAAAACGCGGCATTATCTTTTAAGAACCCGGCCGGAAATACATGCATATATATGGTTAACAACTATATATATTTAAATATTTTTTTT
The DNA here is from genome assembly GCF_053477335.1 of Acartia tonsa. Lineage (NCBI taxonomy): Eukaryota > Metazoa > Arthropoda > Copepoda > Calanoida > Acartiidae > Acartia > Acartia tonsa. Next base: position 41,909,587 of record NC_137264.1, on the reverse strand, counting down.
AATATTGAATGCACTATATTTTTTTTATATTCTATCGAATATATTTTATATGTCATTACAAAACTATATTACATTCAATATTAACATTAAAAAAAAATAACATCAATTTGAACTTTCGTAACCCTGTACTTCTGTAGTTGGTTAGTGGCTTCAGAGTTCAGTTCTATTTAAACCACGCTTGAGCTATCAGTGAAGTGGGGATTTTATCCTTGGGGGCGACGGATCGGATCGTAATGACATATTGATTTTATTACAGCATGCCCAAAAGGTAAAAGTTGCTAAATGTAATAAAGAGTAATCCGGTAGATAGGAACTGGTTCTCATCAATACGAAAAAACTATGTCTAGCATCGAATTATATCCAGCTTTCTACAAATATAAAAAAGTACAAAGATTAAAAAGTACATAAGATTAAAACTAGTTTAAATTGTTTTAACCTTATAATTGTACATTCTATATCCGCGGAAAGTTGTTTATAATACGATGCAAGAAATAACTATTAAAGTATTCTTTTTTTCTTATGTTCTTTTTCTTTCTTTTGAAAATTACCTAGCAATATGTCTAATTATAATCTAAAGAAGTTGTAATTTTAAAAATAATTAAAATTCATCCAAGTCCCAAAAGTTGTCAAGCCAACGTATAAGAAAACGTTATTATAAAATTTTGGGTACTACTGTAATAAACAGCCCATTGATAAAAAATTTTTATTTTAGTGGATATGACAACGAGAGTTTAACTGGTCTGTAGCATCACCGGCATGGCTCTGCCTAGGCTTATCATTAGAAAGGTAAGGGTATTATTATTGGTTGAAAAGTTTGTACATTGCTAATTTGATCCAAACAATCATGATTAAATAAAAGTACCCAAAGGTTTTTTAGCCAATGAATGAATGAACTTGATTCATAAAACTTTGAGTACTTGATTTTCTGTAGCATCTTTGTTTTATTAAAATCTTAAACTCATAGTTAGGTTTTTAAGACAAAGGTCATTTAATTAAAACGTTGATTGTCAGTTTTTCATATTATTATCCGCCTAAAGCTGTCTATAATACGTTGCGATATAAAACTATTCTTTTATAGGATTAGTGAATATGTGCAGAAGGCTGGTGGTCTACCCCTTATTGATGAGTTACTCCAGGGTGATCTTGCAAAGAGTAAAATTGCTAAGCAAGGCCTTGAACATATGAAATTGTTGCTAAAGTAAGTTTTTTTTCTTTTTCTAGAAGGTAAATTTTGTTCATTAACATTCAACAGTCGTTAGCTTAAACTCTGGGTACTTTCATTATATTATTAGTAGGTTGTCTTAATTATCGTCTTACTGTCTTAAGATATTTTTTTTTATAAAAGAAAACTAAAAAGTATGGGCTATTTCATGGCTTTTTATCAAAATAAGACTTAAAATCCAGTTTTCCAAAGTGCTTGATTTTGGAAATATTACCTAATGGATATAAAAATATTTGAATTTTGTTAAGGTATTGTGAGCTGTACAACTGCAGTGAGAATGTATCTTTTGATCTGAGTTTGGCCAGAGGTCTGGACTATTATACTGGGGTTATTTATGAAGCGGTTAGTACATTCTCCTATTATACGTTCTTAGATGGTTATTAAGCCTTTGTTTGTCCTTTATTTGTTACAATTAGGGTTGGCAATCCGTCCAATTTTTTTGGACTGGGTTCAGATTCTTACAAAAATCCGTACAAAAATGAAACTGATTAATCCGTGGATTCCGGATTCTTGATTTTTTTGACGGGTTCCGGATTCTAGCAATATTTAAAAAGGCATTTTTAAAATAAAGGGGGGGGGGGTAATGCAACCATCTCCTAATCAATGTATAAATCAAATGGCACTTAGAATTCGAATTTTGATCTAAAATTTTGCATGAGTAATCCTTGGTAGGTCTATTTTCCCTAAATCGAACGAAAAGTTGGAAAAGTAGCGGCTGGCGGCTCAGCCGTTTAGCCATTTTTTGACTATTTACAACGGAAATCCATCACGAAACCTATCTTTACATAATACTCTTTACCCGCTCCAAAACGTTTTCAAACGGTTCTAGCCGGTAGTTGCTGGTACTAGAAATCTAAAAAAATGCGTTTTTGTATCATTTCACATGATTAAAGCAAAAATATGTTTCAAAAAGTTGATTCCTACGTAATTTATGTTAGATTTGCCCTATAAATAGCCAAAAAACGGCTAAACGGCTGAGCCGTTAGCCGTTACTTTTTCAACTTTTTGTTCGATTTAAGGATATTAGACCTACTAAGGGTTACTCATGCAAAATTTAAGGTCAAAATTCGAATTTTAAGTGCCATTTATACATTGATTACGAGATGGTTGCATTAAAAAAAACCCGTAATGGATTTTTTATCGGGTACTGGAAGGAATCTAAAGCTGCGTTTTTTTCTTCATATTTTTACAGTAGCTTTTTCTCCTTTATTTTATAACCCTTACTCAACCTAACCTAACTTTGTTAAAATTTAAAATATATATTTGGGCCAAAAAACTTAAGTCGCTATTTTTAGCCTAACAAGGGTAGGGGGGGGGGGGAAGTTCTGACACATTTGCGTAAACCTGGTGTATAGGCTTAATCTTTGGACTGAGAGGATAGGTTATTAGGGATAAAATCGTTCTTATATGATGAATTTACCCCAGATTTAAGATTTTTTGGATAGGCCTCCAGGTTCCGGAGCTCCAGGCCTCCAGGTGGTCTCTGTACAGGTAAAAATTAAAAATAAGATTTTTTTTTGAATAGTTAGAGGTTAACTTATAAAACAAAATATGCTTCATTTTGATTGTTATTCACATATCTGAAGAAAAAGCATACATATTTTGTCTCATAAGCTGACATCTAACTCTTTAAAAAAAATATTTTTTTTATTTTTACCCGTAGAGAGACCACCTGGAGGGCTGGAGCTCCGGAACCTGGAGGCCTATCCAAAAAATCTTAAATCTGGGGGAAATTCATCATATAAGAATGATTTTATCCCTAATAACCTATCCTCTCAGTCCAAAGATAAAGCCTATACACCAGATTTACGCAAATGTGTCAGAACTCCCCCCCCCCTTAACAATCCGAATCTGCTGTTAAAATTCCAGATTAGGATTAGAATTGCCAACCTTAGTTTCAATGTTAAAGTTTTAAGTTTCCGCTTACTGACTAAATTACTCCTTCTGCATTTCACTTTTACCCAAGAAAACATTGTTTACCTATATGATTGGATTTTAGCTAGTCGACATTTGACACATAATGACTTTGAATATCTGTTTATTTTTTAATTAATACCAGCCTGTCATTAATGAGCCTTTTTTTATACCAACCTGTCATTAACAAGTCTTTTTTTATAAATACGTTTTTTATGAGCCAGGCTACTCTATAATTCGCTGTTCTTATGTTTTGTCCTTTTTCTTCCTCTGTCTGCTAAAATATTTTATTACAACATATTTCTCCTTTTTTCAGGTTTTGTGTGGAGATTCCGTGGATGATAAGGGAGAACCAATCACAGTTGGATCCGTGGCAGGAGGTGGCCGGTATGACGATCTCGTTGGCATGTTCGATCACAGGTATATAGTCTTTGCAAAGGTAACAGGGATTTGTATTCTGCACAATATTTATTCGCCATTGTCTGTGCAGCAGTAATATCTTGGCGGAAAAACCTTTTTGTTCCTTCAATAGGTATGTAAGGGGGGTTTTAATGCAACCATCTCGTAATCTGTGATTAAATGGCACTTAGAATTCGAATTTCGATCTGAACTTTGCCCCAAGAGGTGATAAAGTAGGTAAATTCCCTGAAGAGTAGAATCTGATCGGTTCAGTGGTTACCGAGATCTTAAGGGATGGACGGACGGACGGACAGACAGACAGACAGACATCGTTCTACTTTGTATTATAGATTAGATATTTAGTAGAGAGGGATGGGACGTTGGGCTGTAAATTACACTAGCCTCCAAAGTTTTAAAATAACATTTTCTTATTCTTTGGCCTAACAACCTTGGATACTTTTATTGATTTTTTATTGGTTGGTTCATTAAGTTGAGTGTCCTAACATTTCAATCACTTATTGTAATCTACAGAAGGGGTAACGATGTGTATAATCATTAGAGATGAACATCAATTTATCAGCCATTGTCTTATCCCTTTATATCCCTGTAATTATCTAATTAACTAATGAGAATTTTATTCCAGGTTGAATATCAGTTCTACGAGGGAATGGGGCCGGTAACCAGCAAATCCAGGAGGTTGCGCAACAGTTCGGCCAGAGCAGTAGAATCAAGAACACGTGTTTGGCGGCGCACCCAAGGGTCCTCAGCTGCGCGACATTGAGAACGGCTGCTGTTAATTATTATTATATGTTCAAGTTAAATAAATATAAAAATACAACAAAAATTTTTTTAATTTTTTCTATTTTTAAAAGCGAAGTTTCTCTATAATTAGGGTCAGTCGTTTTTTACCACTTTCTCACGATTTTTACCACCCGATTTTACCGCAATTTTCAGTCAAATTTTACCAGATTTCCGGTAAATTTTACCAATTTAGGACGAAAATATTACCAGGTGTTGACCAGTTTTACCACTTTTTCGGTAAAATCTTACAGAAATTTGCGGTAAGATTTTACCAAAAAAGTGGTAAAATTGGTCGAAATCTGGTATAAATTTGCGTCCTAAAATGGTAATATTTTACTAGAAATCTGGTAAAATTTGACCGAAAATTGTGGTAAAAACGGGTGGTAAAAACCGTGAGAAAGTACCAGAAAAAATGTTTTTACCACTTTTCGGTAAAATTTACCAAGGTTTTTACCACTTTTTATAACGTAAAGGCTGGTAAAATTTTACCGTAAAAGTGGTAAAAACTAGGTTTTTTTCTGGTATTATTTAGATCCTGGGGTACGTCCATTTTAAACATGTTGATTTTTCACTTTTTTAGCAACAAATTTTTATATGATTAAATTATCCGATTGATCTGATTTTTGGAATACTGATTCCTAGGACAACAAAGTACAATGTTATAAGCGAAGCATCTCTATAATCAAGTCTTAAAAATGTAAGTATGTCCTGTATCCTGTATTTAAGCAGTTTTTCAACAAATTCACTTACAATTTGTTTCTATTTTATACATCTATATTCTGATTATTCAGTTCTGATACTCTACAAGTGTTTATGTTCGTTTGTCCTACCGTTTCAGAGCTTCGCTTTTATGGATGTTGTCATCCTTGTTAATTATAAAAATACCTAAGACCATAATAAACAAATATTCCATAAAATGTAGAAAGGGTAAGCTTCGCTACTAAAACCATGATATTAATTCCAGTTTCGTTGGCACGGGCCTTCCAGGGAGTAAGGGAGGGGACAATGGGCAATTAATTCAATTTAAGAGTTTTTGAAGAAAGGCCATGAAAACCAGAATAATCCCGAAAATATGGTGGAAATTGTAAAGTGATTGTTGATTAAATCTAGAAAACCATAAACTAAGAAAAAAGTTCCAAGAAAAAAAGCAATCATTTGAAAATAAGTAACCAGTATTACAGACTGACATAACCATTCTGTAATTAATTACTAAAAATATCTCCCTGGATCTCTTCAGATGACAGGGAAAGAGAAAAGAGATTTGGGGGCAAGTGATGTGAACACGGAAAAAAGGGGCAGGCAGGCGTGTAGCTGGATGGGCAAGTATATGACCCGCACGCCTTCCTGCCCCTTTTTATCCTGTTTATTTCCCCCACCTCCCTTCTCCATTTCCCTTTCTCGTCTACTTTTAAAAATGAGGTGGGGATGAAGGGAGTGAAATATAGTATGGTAGAGGGGCCGTTTATTTATATTTGAACTACTCTCTGTCTGCAAAACTATAATATATTCAAAACTATTATAGCGAGTAACGGCATTTCTTGCGCAAGTCCCCAAACTCAGTCAGAAACTGCTAAATTCTTGCACATTCCCTTTAAGCCAGTCCCCAAAGTCTGAGACTCCTAAAGATTGAATATTCGATCCATTGTCCCCTCCCTTACTCCCTGCGGGCCTTCAGCCCCTAGCAGGGTCATCAATTTATGATTTTTATTTTATTATAGGCAAAAATTGTCTGAAATACGATACGATAAAAAACCCGGTTCTGATCCAGCGGAAAGCCAAACTTGAAGCCATACTTTTAAATAGAATGGATTAAATCGCAAAACATACATACACTTGAAATATATGTGTGTATAAAAACTTAAGGGAGAAAAAGGTCTTATAAGTAATATATTCAACTGCAATAGATAGGTACAAAAACATAATACTGGTAACTAAGTAAGAAAAGGACATATAAGTAATTATTCAACTGCAATAGTTAGGTACAAGCACATAATACTGTTAACTAAGGGAGAAAAGGGGCATATAAGTAATGTATTAAACTACAAGAGTTAGGTACAAAAACATAATACTGTTAACTAAGGGAGAAAAGGGGCATATAAGTAATGTATTCAACTACAAGAGTTAGGTACAAGAATATAATACTTTTAAGAAGGGAGAAAAGGTCATATAAGTAATGTAATCGACTACAAGAGTTAGGTACAGGAACTTTTTACTCTTAACAAAGGGAGAAAAGGTCATATAAGTAATGTATTCAACTACAAGAGTTAGGTACAAAAACATAATACTGTTAACTAAGGAAGAAAAGAACATATACATAATGTATTCGACTACAAGAGTTAGGTACAAGAACATAATACTGTTAACTAAGGAAAAAAGGGCATATAAGTAATGTATTCAACTACAAGAGTTAGGTACAAGAACATAATACTGTTAACTAAGGGAGAAAAGGGGCATATAAGTAATGTATTCAACTACAAGAGTTATGTACAAGAACATAATACTGTTAGTTAAGGTTATAAATAGGGCATATAAGTAAAATATTTAACTGCAAGAGTTAGGTACAAGAACATAATACTGTTAACTAAGGGAGAAAAAGGTCATATAAGTAATGTATTCGACTACAATAGTTAGGTACAAGAACATAACACTGTTAACTAAGGGAGAAAATGGGCATATAATTAATGTAATCGACTACAAGAGTTAGGTACAAGAACATAATACTGTTAACTAAGGGAGAAAAGGGGCATATAAGTAATGTATTCAACTACAATAGTTAGGTACAAGAACATAACACTGTTAACTAAGGGAGAAAAGGGCGTATAAGTAAGTTATCTAATAACAACAGTTAGATAAAAGAATATAATACTGCTAACTAAGGGAGAAAAGGGGCATATAAGTATTGTATTCAACTGCAAGAGTTAGGTACAAAAACATAATACTGTTAACTAAGGGAGAAAAGGGGCATATAAGTAATGTATTCAACTACAATAGTTAGGTACAAGAACATAATACGTTTAACTAAAGGAGATAAAGATCATTTAAGTAATGTATTCAACTACAAGAGTTATGTACAAGAACATATTACTGTTAGTTAAGGTTAGAAAAATGGCTTATAAGTAATGTAATCTACTACAAGAGTTAGGTACAAAAACATAATTCTGTTAACTAAGTGAGAAAATGGGCATATAAGTAATGTATTCAACTACAAGAGTTAGGTACAAGAACATAATAACTTAAACTAGGGAAGAAATGGAATATAACTTTTGTATTTAACTTTAAGAGTTAGGTACAAGAACATAACATTTTTAACAAAGTGAAAAATGTCATATAAGTAATGTATTCAACTACAAGAGTTAGGTACAAGAACAAGTTACTGTTAGTTAAGGTGAAAAAAGATCATATAAGTAATGTATTTAACTGCAAGAGTTAGGTACAAGAACATACTGCAAAATCTATGTTAAAGTACAAGGAATTGTACCAATTTTTGGACCAAGATATTCCCCTACTTTTACTCTTAGTGTCAAGCGTCGCAGTAGATATGATAATATCTGATAATTTTGATTGACATAGGCAATACACCTTGCAATAAACAGTAATGTGTTTGTGGACCCTACTGTTGAAACCACATACATGCACACATCAAGGAGGGATGGGATATTGGGCTGTTAATTACACCAGTGCTCCAACGTTTTATAGTAATGTCTTCTTGTTCGTTGTTTGTAACGACTTTGGGGACTTTAAATGAATTTTGATTGGTTGGTTCATTAGATTTTGTGTTCAAACATTCAACCTTTATTTGTAATTTACAGAAGGGGTGATTTTGTGTATCATCATGGGGGATGAACAAAAATTTAACGACCATTGTCTTATCCCTTTATATCCCTGTACACACATACACATAGATATGATACATATATGTAAAATTTTAGCCAAACCACATCTGGGCTTAGTAATAATATATGTTTCATACAAAATTTAAACTAATTTTAAATTTGATTATTATCAGATTGATAAGCAGATACTGGACATTTAATAATAGTTGAGATGCTACTCTACAATTTGAAATAACTTATTTCTGACTGTCTGTATGCTACGCTCATGAGAAAACGTGATTCTCAGCTGCTATGAAAGATATCCTAATTTTTTTTTCGATTCATATTAATAATAAGTTATTATTCTATTACTTACGTCCGTCTGTCTTGCTGTTCTTGTTACAATATTTAAAGTTACGAGCTTCGCTTCTTAGGATGTTGACATCCTTGTTTAATATCAAACTACCCCAAAAGATCTTATCTGAAAATAAAATTATTAAATTGCTTAAATTTATTATAAACGTGTAGGTAGGTAGGAAATTTGGTACTTTCCCTCAAAAGGACTATCGAGCATTAACCCCTCCCCCCTTTTTGAAATATATTGAAAATAGTGGGTGTAAGTAGGTTTTTTTCCTGTGCATTGTTACTGCGGGGAAACCTAGGAACCCAGTAAAAGTGTCTGACAATGACGTCAGAAAAAAATAACAATTAACCAATGAGAGACCGCTATATATTTTACCATTAGTCAATTACAGTGAATACTGGCTTCTCATTGGTTAATTGTTATTTTTTTCTGACGTCATAGTTCGACACTTTTACGAGGTTCAAACCTAGGGCTCAATTAAACCTATCCTAACTTAACCGGTTGTAAAAACAAAACTTCCACCCCCTTATTTCAATTTATTTCAAAACAAGTGTGAGGAGGAGGGGCGAGTCTATTTATTTTTTTTTAAATTGAATTTTAAGCATTAAAAGTGGTCAAGTTTTGAATGACGACCAAAACATTTTATTTTGATGAAAGATAAGATGAATTTGAAATGAAAAAAATCTTTATGGAATTTTGTGTATAAAGTAAAAAGTTTTAATATCTTGATTCCATATATAACACATAAGATTAGCATGGTAATGTCTTGTCCTAACCGACAAAGGAAATAAACTTCCATAAAAGCGAAGCTTCAAACTAGTTACATTAACCAGTAGGAATGGTGGATAAGCTTTAAAATAAGTATTCATAAAAAGTAGAACTTATTCGGATCAGCAATTTTCGAAATCTTAAGCTACAGACAAAAGATCCCTCCTACTAATTTTGATTGGAGTTTTAAATTATTATTTTTTTTGGGGGGGGGGGGGTTGATTTTTTATGCATTCTGCATCTCGGGGCTAAAATAATTTCTATCTTTTAATTGTACATTTTATATCCACGGAAAGCTGTTTATAATACGATGCGATAAATAACTATTCTAAAATATCTTCACGATAAAGCACTATATATTGCCTATAAAAAGTGTATAAATTTTAAAACTTTTTGCCGAAAAATCCCAAATAAGGACGTATTAGAATAATTGACTATTCTAATATCACGTCATTTTGTGATACTTCGGCCAAAAGTTTTAAATTTATCCCTTTTTTATAGGCAATATAAATAGCTTCCTACATGGTTGAAATTTGTAACATTAAATAAAACGAACAGAATTATATAAAAAGCATAAATATTTCATTTCTTTTATTACAAAAAAATATTTATTGACCTTTAAGGGCTAACATCACATTAAGGCAAGTAAACTACTATTGAAAAGCTACGCTTTTATTAAAATTTCCTTAGATTTATTTTATACATTTACACAGAACTTTTGTGTTACATAGATGACTTAGATTGTGCTGTAATTTTATACTATAAAACAGCCAAAAACCAGCCGCAAAATATAAAACTCTTTTGGTTGAGGATTACATTTTAAATTTGCATAATCGCTTCTTAGCTCCACTTGTACAACTTTTTTCCTACATTTTTTACCTTTTTTTACTGCTGTCTATGAATAAATATGTAATTTTTCAATGAAAAATGTATGATTTCTGTCTGTGTGTCTATCTATGTGTTTTGTGAATTTTAGTTTCGATATCAAAACTAAGCTAAAAGAGAACAAAAATTAAATTAATTGGGTCATTATAAAGAAAAATCCAATAAATTTTAAACAATTTATAAAAAATTTAATTTGTAACAAGGATGACAACATCCATAAAAGCGAAGCTCTGAAACGGTAGGACAAACGGACATTAACACTTGTATAATGTCAGAACTGAATAATTAGAATGCGAATGTATAAGAGTCAAAGCAAAATTGTAAGTAAATTTGTTGAAAAACTGCTTGATACAGGATAATGTTTATGGACATACTTACATTTTTAGGACTTAAATTATAGAGTTGCTTCACTTATAATATTGTACTTTGTTGTCCCAGGAATCAGTATACCAAAAATCAGACAAATAGGATAATTAGGTCACATATGAATTTCTTGTTAAAAATGTAAAAAAATCAACATGTTTAAAATGGACGTACGGACATTCTGGTAATGATTATAGAGTTGCTACGCTTTCTAACTCGTACCTTACTATTACAGGAATCATCATGCAAAATTTGAAATCGATAGGACAATTCTAACATGCCTAAATTAACGAAAAAAGCTATTTAAAAAAGTAAAAAAATCAACATGTTTAAAATGGACGTACGGACATTTTGGTAATGATTATAGAGTTGCTACGCTTTCTAAATCGTGCCTAACTACTAAAGGAATCACCATGCAAAATTTGAAATCGATAGGACAATTCTAACATGTCTAAATTAACGAAAAAAGCTATCCGTTACGGACGGACGGACGGACCGACCCTAATTATAGAAAAGCTTCGCTTTTAAAAACATATATCTATAATACAAAGTAGAACGATGTCTGTCTGTTTGTTTGTGTGTTTGTTTGTCTGTTTGTAGCGAAGGAGATCGCTAACCGCTGAACCGATCGGGTTCTCCTTTACAGGGTAGCTTCTCATAGGTCCCGGGAAGGTTTATAACTATTTTCTTGGGGGGTGGGACACCCCCAACCCCCCAAAAATGAAAAATAACCCTCCCCCAAAAACAAAAAAAAAATTCTTTTTAAAACTAAAATTAAAATTAGACTAACCCCCCCCCCCCAAAAAAAAAAAAAAAATATCCCCCCCCCAAAAAAATTTTTTTTTTCTTTGTTATTTTAAATCTACAACACTGCTTAGAGCTCCCGGAAGGTACAGAATTTTTAGACTTCCAGAGCATAATTGGCTACAACACTTTCAGCAGCAGATCTCTTGTCGACGGCGTCCACCTGACAAACAATCTAAATAAATCCTGTGCCAATTTTTTTGTGGGAGCCCTGCAAAGAAAACCGCGAGCCAGAAAAGAGAGAGCCAAAGCTGAGCTGAAATTTACTGCCTTCCTAGAGACCAAGGGACTGCTCACAGCCAAGCCGAACACACCATCCAACAACTCTGGCTCTCTCATCGTCGAAAACGCTATGGACGAAGCAATTAAACTCTTGATGTAATTTTTAATTGTATTTTTTAATCTTCTCAATTAAATTGCTTCATGTAATCAATTTTATCTATGATTATATCTATTTTTTTATTGATTTTAATGATAATCTATTTAATAATTTACAAATATTGCATTCTTTTTTTTAAAAACCCAATAAATTATAGAATAACTAGCGGCTACGCCCCTAGAAGCCTCTAGGGGCACCGCACTGGTAGGAGAAGGAAAAGTCGACCTCATCCTATTTTAAATTTGATTTCCAAAGAGTTATAAAAATTATTTTTTGGGGGAGAGGGGGGTTAAGACACCCTCTCGAAAAACAGTTTAAAACCTTCCCAGGACCTATAAGAAGCTTCACTGTAAAGGAGAACAATATCGGTTCAGCGGTTAGCGAGATCCTTCGGGACAGACAAAAAACGCTTACTACTTTATATAATAGGATAATAATATTTTAAATCTAAAATACGAAAAATTGGTTTGCTCAAACCACTTGGGGCAAAGCCCCTAGAGGCTAGGGGCGAAGCCGCTAGTGATTAATATAAAACGTAGAATATATAGATAATTTATTTAGTATATCTATAATACAAAGTAGAACGATGTCTGTCTGTCCGTCTGACCGTCTGACCGTCTGTCCGTCTGTCTGTCTGTCCCTTAAGATCTCGGTAACCACTGAACCGATCGGATTCTACTCTTCAGGGTATCTACCTATTGGTCCTGTGGTGGTTTTAAGCTATTTTCTTGGGGGGTGGGACACCCCCAAACCCCCCAAAAATGAAAATTTACCCCCCTAAAAAACAAAATTTTCTTGAGAACACATTAGACTATGAGCAGCACCAGTAGTAATTTTCTTGAGAACACATTAGACTATTTTTTTTACGAATTTTGCGAATTCGTTATTTAATCTAGAAAATGTTTTCCTGCTGGGTAGGTGCGAAAATTTGCGATCCGTTCTGCTGCGTAAGTAATAGAAGATGTAATTATACCTCTTGGGGCAAAGCCCCTAGAGGCTAGGGGCGAAGCCGCTAGTCTATAATACAAAGTAGAACGATGTCTGTCCGTCTGTCTGTCCGTCTGAAGCTTAAGATCTCAGTAACCGCTGAACCGATTGGGCTCTACTTTTCAGGGATTATACCTACTGGTCCTGTGATCGTTTTAAGCTATTTTCTTGGGGGGTAAGACACCGTCCCCAACCCCCCAAAAAACAAAAAAATCCCCCCTATTTTTTTTTATTGCAGAAGATTTCCTGGGTCCCTTTTTTTTGCAGAAGATTTCCTTGGTCCTTTTACGAATTTCACCTTAATTTTTTTTTTATCACCTCTTGGGGCAAAGCCGCTAGTTAATTTTATAAAACTTCTATGTATATCATTTTATCAGTTATACTCAGTACAAAAATACAATCTTTTAAACATTTTTTAGTATTTCCATTTAGCTTGTCTTCTTTTAAGGTCCGTCCGTACGTCAGTAGTTTTTAACTATAATTTAGGCATTTTAGAATTGTCCTTTTGATTTTAATTATGCATGAAGCCTTGATGATTGATGTTTTCTGAAAAATTTACAAACGAAGCAGCTCTATAACCATTACTGGAATGTGTGTAGGTCTACACATCATTTTTGTATGGACTTCTAATCCTAGATGTTATTAAATATTGGTTGCAGAGTTTTTTTTTTTTATATTTGTTAATGTACGTTTGTCTAACGAATTTGTTAAGAGTAGCAAGTATGGATGTTTTCGTCCCTGTTTTAAACACAAACCGCTACTGAAATATTGTATAGTCAAAGAGAAGATGTGCTATATTTTCTTACAGTTTCAATTCTTTGAATTATTGTTGAGTTTCTCCTTTTCACTTTATACTTCTTCAGGTTATTTCAAACCTGCAATTTTTAACGTGTAATCTACAGGGATCTTAAGGGATAAGATAATCCTTATACCAAAGTAACAGGATGTCTGTTTGTGTGTCTGTGTGCTTGCTTGTACCGAAGGATCTCGCTAACTGCTGAACCGATCGGGTTCTCCTAAACAGGGTAGCTTCTCATAGGTCCCAGGAAGGTTTATAACTATTTTGGGGGAGGGTACCACCACTCTCCCAAAAGAAATCGCCCCTAGAAAAAAATTCCCCCCCCCACAAAAAAAAATTTCCTTCACCCCCCAAATTTTTTTTTACTTTTTTATTTTCAAATCTAAAATAATAAATTGGGTTATCAAATTCGACTCTCCCCTCTTCAAGTTTCCCTAGAGGCCTCTAGGGGCGTAGCCGCTAGTGCAAGATAAATTGATGTATGACAAAAGATATTTACTCTTCTGTTGGTTATGATTATTGATTGAAAAGTTTTGAAAATGTAAGTTAGAACCAACCAATCAAGATATTAAAAGTTTGTTTGAAAGGCAACGAATTAGAGAACGCGTGTAAAGAATTTGATTAACAGCTTAATTTGCAGTCCAAAGTTCCCTACCATCCTGGTAATATAATATTTGATAAAGAAGCTTTTCTGTATTTATATTTAGTCTGTCAGTACTTTAGTAGAATACTTCTAACGGTTTCAAACTTTAGAAAGAAGATTATGTAACAACGTCGTTTCCTCTTAAAAGCGTGGCAACTCTATATTCATTACTAGAATGTTGATTTATCAATTTTAGTTTGTAAATGGTAATATGGAAAGTATTCAACATAGGTATCCTTAGTTTTAAGCAATTTTGCGACAAAGCACCATCTACATAATTAATTAAGACTTCTAAATGTTTTTATTGTTGATTATAATATATTTTTCGTTTAATTTGTTTAGCTTCGCTTTTGTGGATGTTATCATGTTTACCTTCATATTACAAGTATATAGGTTCCACGGATCTTTAGGGATAAGACAATGGATGAAAAATCGATATAAATCCCCAGTGATGATAATAAACAAAATTACTCCTTGTGTAGATGAAAATTATTGGTTTAAAAGTTTGGAACCAACCAATCAATAATTGAGAAAAGTACCCAAATTTTGAAGCCAACAAAAAAAAATAATTTTGGGTACCAGTGTCCAAAGTTCCCTCCCTCTCTGACAGGTTCCTAGAATAAAGATGATAATATTAATGTGCTGGTTTTTCTACCACTTTTCACCTTTTTATACAAATATTTTAGATCATCTTAGTACTCCAGGGGTCAGTCCACTTTTTTGGGTCGATTTTTCTTTAATTTATCATAAGTAGAGCAGTATCAATAAGTATCAATAATAACACATTTTAAAATCAAATAGAACAAAAAATGCTAATACATTATTGGTAAAAAATTTAATAATAATATTAAATGAGTAGAACATCAAATATTTATTTACAACAATATGAATTTTTTTTTTGACTTAAATTAGAACGGTTTTCCACATCATTTATTCGTATTTTATATTCGTAGAAAACTGGACATAACAAATGCTAGACATAATTTTTCAGTAGGGCTAAGAACCGGTTCTAATCAACCGGATATTAATCGGTTTCGAAGCGATACAGGAAAGAAATATTTATGGCTGTAATTTTGAAAATTTTTATACCCCCCCCCCCCTCCGACAGAACTATGTACTCTGGCCGCAGCCCTCGGGCCCCCTTGCCTGCCTAGCCGCAGCGCTCGGCCCCCTTCCTGTCTAGCCGCAGCGCTTGGCTCCCTAGCCTAAAACGTAACCTAACCTAAAATATTTGTTCTGTCGTGGGGGGGGGGGGGGAAGGGGGGAGTACTCAAATTTTCAAATCAAGAGGAGAACGCCAAGTATTGTTATCAATATTGTGTTACACAAGTATGTTAGTTCTTAGTCTAAAAAGGCGTAAACAAATTTAAACACGCAAATGTTGTTCTATAAGGCTTAGGTAAACTCTAAGATTAAAAAACGAAGCTTTTAAAGCTTTAAAATGATTCCTTACGTATGTAACTGATAGCCCTGATAGTTAATTAAGGTGTGATAAAATTGTCCAATCAATTTTAGATTTGGCATGGTGATTCCTGTTTCAGTTAGGTACAATTTAGTAAGCGCTACAACTCTACGTTAATTATCTGATAGTCCGTGTATTATTTTATGTCCCTTAGTACATCTTTTAAATCCAAGGACGTCCAAGCTTTGTATGATGGGCTTCCAAGGTTTGAAGATAAATCTAATGTGTTATTTTTATTTTGGTATACTGATGGGTTTCAAAGTTTGACAAAATTTAAAAATTAAATTAATATAATTTCATTATTACTGCGCTTCTAGTAAACCTTTGCATGTATGTTTCCTTGTTGAAGAATATTACACTTTTCCGGACAAACAAACATTTTCTCTTCAATAGTTTTCAATTTGAAAACACTTTCCCAATTTCCTAATCTTTTGTTAATTTAACTGAAAAAAATGTTTTTAAATATTTGTAAAGTAAAGGCGGTGTTTTCCATCAAATGGCCTATTGAGCACTGAAAACCCCCCTCCCTTATTTTGAAATAAATTGAAAATAAGGGTGATTTAGTTATTTTTCCCAATGCAGGGCTAACTAGTACCCAACATAACCTAACCAAAAGTAATAAGTGAAAAGGGGAGAGGGAATTCAGTGCTTAACAAAGCCCTTTGAGGGAAAACGCCGTAAAAGTTATTTTAAGGGTTATTGAAGAAGTTTTTTTGTGGTTATTTCATTGTGTTATGTAAAAGGAACAAAATTGTCCTATTTGTCGCTGGTGTCCTTTTATGTGTACCAGCGACTTCGCCCCTAGCCTCTAGGGGCTTTGCCCCAAGAGGTAATTTTAAAAAAGTACTACTGTAGCTACCACCACTAACTTCAAATAATCAAAAAAAATGTGGGGGGGGGGGATTTTTTTTTTTTTTTTTGGGGGGGGGTTAGATAAAAGAAAATAGCTTAAAACTACCACGGGACAAGTAGATATATTCCCTGAAGAGTATAATCTAATCGGTTCAGTAGTTATCGAGATCTTAAGCGGGTGGAAGGAGGATCAAAACCAAAATATCAGTTGATAAATGTAAAATTAACTTGATTTGTAAAAATCAAGGGTCTTTAGGTGTTTATCAGTTTTCTTGGTGGTAAGCTTCAGAATTTATACCGACAGTACATTCATCAACTAAATCTTAAAATAATAAAACTAAAATCACGCCCTGGCCTTGATTAAAACAGATATTTTTAATTGTTTTCTTTAGTACTTGAAAAAAAACATTTTCTTTACTAAAGTAAGATATGTAAATTTTGTATGAAGCGACTTTAAAAAACAGTTAAAAATGCCTCACAAGATGAAAAACAATTATAAAGCACAATGGAAAAAGAATTTTTATTTTCTAACTTTTCTGTTTCTTATGTCTCAATCTCTTTTTTTATTTTTACTGGACTCTTACAGTTTCAAATTTTCTTTTTGTATTTTTATTCATATTTAGAAGACCTTTTTTAAAGCGAAGCTTTTCTATAATTAGGGTCAGTCTGTTTGTCCGTTGTTCCTATCGATTTAGCCTCCTCATGATTATTCATCTAACAGTTGGTTATAACTTAGAAAGCGTAGCAAATCTATAATTTGTATCAAGCTGATATTTAACTTTTTTGACAATTTTTTGGATGATATTATTATCCTTTTCAGATGTTATTTTTGGAATAATAATCAATAGGACAACAGTTTCCTGTATTCAAGCAATTTGGTAGCAAATTTTGTATAGAAGTTTTTTTAGACTTATCTATATTCTGCTTTGTAAGTTCTTTGTCGTCCTTGTTAGTGTTTTATAATTATAATCTTTATAATATTTCTTTCTTTCTCCTTTTTTAAAATTTTGCTTTTTACTCTTTCAAGAATATTATACCATTCTTTTGAAATATGATTCTAATGCTTTTATTAAGTTTTGTATTCATTTGTATTTCAAAGCGTTAGCTTAGACAAATCCACAACTGCTTTTTAGGTTCGTCCAAGGGGAGGGGATTAGAAAAAAGCGGTGTTTTAAAGCTTTGAAATCACTAATTATATCCACCAACACACCCCCCCCCCCAAAAAAAAAAGCTTGCACGTTTTTGTTTTATATTCATTTGTATTCCAAGGCGTTAGCATGGTATAGCAGCCGCCATTGCAGACAAATCCAAAGCTTATTTTTAGGGTCACTCAAGGGAGAGAGGAAGGAGATTAAACCTGTGTTTATTATCACCCCCCGCCCCCCCCCCATATAATCACTAATAATATCCCCCAACATCCTACCCCCCAAAAAAGCTTGCACGTCCTTGATGTTTCTCACAAAACACATTTTTCAATAAGCCACCAAGGTGAAGGACAGCTGTCGAGAAGTATAATCATAAAGCATCTTTGTAAAGCCTAACGCCCTGGGAGGGCCTAACACTGTTGGGTTTATACCTACGGTGTCTTAACCTTGCGGGAATACCTAGTACAAAGAGAAACAAAAAACTACCTTCATACCTTTATTCTTTTATATACAGTGATAAGATTTTTTGTCTGAAGTTTAAGATTAATACTAAAACTAAACTGATTAAATTCTTATTTTTAGGATAGCTTCAAATTGGCCGGAGGGTGGTTTTAGGCTAAAGTATTTCAGATCTAAATCTTTAGATTGTTTTGGGCTGTATTCTGGCTCTTTTTATCCAACCTAATACAGAGCCCTGTAATCTAGGGGTGCTGCTGCTAGTTTTCAAATAAGGAAGAGGTTGCTCGCATTTTTTAAAGAAACTGTCGCATCTTCAAAGTTGTATGTATTATATTTGTATTTATTGCATGTAAGTAAAATGAGCCTGACAAAAGAAAACTGTTGAATAACAATAGGAACCTATATTTGTCTCACAAATACAAGAATACATGCAGCAGAGAGAGAGGGGAGAATGGGTTGTTTATTACATTAGTCCCCAAAGTCTTGTAGTAATGTTTACTTATTCGTTGGCTGAACAACTTTGGGCACTTTTACTGAATTCAGATTTGTTGGCTAATTAAGATGAGTGTCTAAACATTGCAACCACTAATTGTAAAGCGATATTTTGTTTACAATAATTTGGGATGTACATCATTTTATCAGCCATAGTCTTATCCCTTTGTAACCCTGGTATAACCAGAACATTGAGATTGCATAGCAGTGGACAATCAGTTAAAAAATTAGAGTTGCTACGCTTTCCAAACCTAACCTGTCTCAGGAATCATCACGGAAAGTTTGAAATCGATTGGACGATACTAATATGCTGACATTCATGATCAGATTTATCCGTTACGGACCTTCAATAATTGTGAATAACTTAACTTAAAAATATGTTGAATCACAAAACCTTTATTGTGGTGACTATGACATACGGATTTTAAGGTTAATGACCCGATGATGCTAAACAAAATTACCCCTTCTGTAGATTTGAATTATTTTCTAAAAAAGTTTCTGAAATGTCCACTCCCTGACTAAGACGGCAATTTAACATATAATATTGAGGCGGCAATTAAAATTAGTTGCGGCAGTTACAGATTTTAAGCCGGCGTCAGCAGCTTCTTATAAAAACTGAGGTTGTATGCGATCAGAGAAAATGAAATACAATAAAAACGTCTGTTTAGAATCCACCTACTAATTTGTGATTATTATCTGAAAATTGGTCACAGTCCAGGGAGGGAGGGGACTTGGGACTTTAAATTAATTATACATGTACCCAAAGTTTATAACCACGTAATTTTATTTATTGACTCAAAAACTTGGGTACTTTTATTGAATTTTCAATGGTCCGGTTGGTTCAAATATTAAGGCTTTCAAAATTTTCAACAAATGATTTTCTTCAAAGGGGTGATTTTGTTTATCAACGTTAGGTACATCATTTTATCGTCCGTTGTCTTATCCATTAATATCCCTGTTCACAGACCCACCTAATTAAACTTTATAACTCTTTACCCACGAAATTGGATTTTGAAGCCTGTTTTTTTTAATAGCGAAGCAAATCTATAATTCAAAATGTCCGTCTGTTGGACTGTCTGTAAACTTAAGATTATTGGATGATTTTTTGCCCTATAAACAATAAACATAATCATCCAATTGTATACTTACCAACCTTGCCAAGAAAGACATTGATATATGCAGGAGGTTTCGTGGTTTTCTATTTATCTATCAATAATACGTATTTTCTTTCTTTCTTCTTTATGACAACTGAGCATTTGCTATATAACTCACTTTGTCCGTTTTGCCATCTTTTTGTTAACGTGTTAGCTGAATTTCAGGTACTTTCCCTCAAAGTGCCTACTGAGCACTGACCCCTCCCCTCGCCCTTTTTTTCTTATGCCTATTCCTTAAGGGGGGCTTGATCCTGCCCATAAACCATGAGCAGCTACCCAGTACCCAATATAACCTAACCTTACACTACTGTCCCCTAACTAATTATATTGCTATTATTAAAAAATTAATAGGGCAGAGGTTTCAGTGCTTTAATTGTACTATGAGGAAAATGTCATGTTTGACGTCATAAAAATTCGTCTATTATCCAACCCCGTTTAAAGGTTTCCTTTCCCACTTATCCTCTCGTCCTTCCTTTTTAGACATATTTTTAATTTTATGACGTCACGACAGACACTTTATGCTGTTCCAGGGAAATTGCAGTACTTCTCTATCATAATACCATAACATGGCGTATAGACTGAAAGTATATATAGAGTAGCTGCGCTGCTAAAAAGTGGTTAACTAAAGTCATCCTTGTTTTTAAGTTTTACATGATATGATTTGTATCTATTAGTTATTTAATTAACTTTAATTAAACCCAACTTTTTCATGCTTAAAGTCAACGGTCATTTAAAAACAAGACCGAAAACGGTCTTAACACGCAAAGGTGTATATAATGAGAAGACGAATAACAAAGTAATAGCATAAAACTTTGGGGACTAGTGTAATTAACAGCCTATTGTCCCCTCCCTCTCTGCTTTATAGCTAAAACAATTTCTAAGTTGTACCTAGCTATTAACGGAATCAGATTTTTCTAGATTGTACAAACACACACATTGTGATGTTATCTTTGAGATTTTTATGGACCTTTTCACTCGCAAATATGTTTATGTTTATTCAGAGCTACCATCCAAAATTGATGTCTGTCTGTTCGTCTGTACTCTAAAAAAAGCTAGATCATACCAGGTTTTGAGCTATTTTAAATTAAGTTGAGAAAGTTATTTTTTTGACAGAAGCGATACTTTTGGGGATATTTCTCACAAAGTTGGTTAACTTACCCCTCCCCCGCTAAAAAAAGACAAAAAAGTCTGCTTAAATCTTCCCTGAACAGGATCGAGATATCATTACTGCTATTGGTTAGCATTATAATTTTGGAAAAGGTTATTGTTTTCAAACACCCTGTTAGTCTTAAAAAGAGACATTTTTGTATATTGCAGTGCATAGATTACCAGGGAAATAGAGGGACAAGACAATGGACAATAAATTGATTTCAATCCCCAATGATGATAAAAAAATAACCCATTCAATGAATTGTTTTTATTAGTTTAAATGTTCGGACACTGCTAGTTTGAATCAACCAATCAAGCTTAATAAAAGTATCCAAAGTTTTGGTCAAAAAATGAAAAGGATTGATTTAAAAACTTTGGGTACCTTGATAATAACTCAAGGTCCAATGTCTCCTCCCTCCCTGTTTATGGCAGATAAATGTATTTTGGACAGCAAAAACGTGGCGTGGTGTCAATCTTGATGTTTACATTAACATCTTGGCTAGGCAGGCATGCATACCAGTTCAGAACTCAGGGATATAAAGGGATAAGACAATGGCCAATAAATTAATGTGCATCTCCAATATTATACACAAAATTATCCCTTCTTCAGAATACAAATAGTTGTTGCAACATTTAAACACCCAACTTAATAACTCAACCAATTAAATCAACAAAAGTCCACAAAGTTGTTAAGCCAACGAAAAGATAACGTCATTATAGAACTTTGGGGACTAGTGCCCAATGTCCCCTCCACCCCTGTCAGAACTAGAGCAGTGTTCATTCATGTTAGCATTTAAGAAAAAGCTCAAAGATTCAGGAATCTCAAGAGATAAGACAATGGAGATAAATAGAGAAATATCCCCAATGGTGATAAACAAAATACCCCTTCTTTATATTAAAATTATTGGTTGAAAAATATTCATGGACACTGCTTATCTTGAACTAACTAATAAAATTCAATAAAAGTACCCAAAGTTTTTAAGCCAACGAATGAAATAAAATGGCTATAAACTTTGGGTACTAGGGTTATTTACAGTCCAATGTTCCCTCCCTCGAACACTCTTTGAGCATCCATTAAAAGAGCATAACATTAAATCTTGTTAAGATAGTTCCAAGCCAGACAAGAAAAAAGTTGTACCAAAAATTTTTTTTTAGTGTTGAGTAGCTAAAAAATGCTTGAATGTCCTTGCCTTTAGGTTGGCCTATCTTAAAAGAACGGCTAACTGTAAATTATTTAAGGTTTGCTTTAATTTTGTCGACACTTAATTTGTAAGTCAACACGATGCTTTAAAGATTATTTGCTCACAAGCCTAACTTTAAATAAAGTTAAAATAACATGTTTTACGTACGGACTTTCTAGTAACGTTTATAGAGTTGCTACGTTTTCTTAATCGTACTTAACTGATATAGAAATCATCATGAAAAAATTGAAATCAATAGGACAATTCTAACACGTCTATTTTAACGAAAGAGCTAACAGTTACAGACGGAATGACCCTTACTACAGAAATGCTTCGCCTTGAATAAAAGATAAAGTAAAAAGTTCCACTTTAGTTATTTAGGAAACCATGTAGATAAGAATTGTTTGTTTCAGGGAGGAAGTGAGTATTGAAGAAACATTTTTTTTAATTTCTCCCATCCCCACCGCACCCCCTAAGAGTCACCAATATCAAAGGAAGAATTTCACACATAAGAATTGTGGGTAAGTTTATTTTTTTTTGTCTATTGTCCTATCTCATGAACCCTTGTTTGCATTAGGGGCGTCCTCCTCTTAGAATAGTTATTTCTCGCATCGTATTATAAACGGCTTTCCGCGGATATAGAATGTACAATTATGAGATTAATACTAGTTTTTTTAGCCCCGAGGTGCCGAAGGCACCGGCTAAAAAATCTTGTTTTAATCTTATGATTGTACATTTTTATATTCGTAGAAAGCTGGATATAATACGATGCTAGACATAGTTTTTCCGATGGATGAGAACCGGTTCCTATCCACCGGATTCGAATGAATACAAGAAATATTTTTTTTCAATTTCAAAAATTTTTATACTAAACACCCCCCCCCCCCCCCAACCACGACAAAACAACTATTTAAGGTTAGGTTAGGTTTTAGGCTAGGGGGCCGAGTTCATAGTTCTTGCGGAGGGGGGGTTATAAAAATTTTCAAAATTGAAAAAAAATATTTCTAAGATATTACCGTATTAGAAAATAGTAATTTTTTCAGGTCATAGCTTTTAGGGAATGGCGGGTAAGGCCAGGAAAATAGCTTAAAACCACACTAAGACATTACATAGCCATTAAATCCAGCCTGGTATATTCAGAGATCTTTAGCTTCAAACAAAATGCGTCTTTATATAATTACAGTATGTATATTGTATAATAAGGCTACAAAGATGAATTGGGTTTAGAATGAGAAATATTCTGTCTTTGGTAACTGGAAATTTTCAAGTAGGGAAAGGGTTAAAATTATGTCTTTTTTATGGTCGTGAATTGTGTAGGGGAGGAATGGGGGGGGGGGGGATTTTGTCGTCTCTTCAATCCAACAAAACAGCCTAAAATCTGCCTGTAGGTCTAATACTATAAAAGCTATCTATGATGCGTTTGTCTATTATGTATTTTTAAAGTACATTAAGTAAACCATTAAGATAAAGTAACTGTAATACACACTTTTTAAAAGCCGCTTTAATTTCTTTAGTTAAATAGATTCATTTAATGGATTAGAAATTTTAAGATTTACTCATTAACAGGCAAGTTAGATTTAGGGCACGTAAAAAGTTAATCGATTTTAAACAATGAAAGTGTAGTAGAACTATTGGATCATGTTACTTGTAGATGCAGCGCTGCACTTACAAGTAACATGTTTAACTTTGCTAAACCTACAAGTAACATGTTAAAGGGAGATAAAAAAAAAAGGAGATAGGCAGACAATGTTAGTTATATTTTTATTGAAAATAAGCTTTTTAGTCATTTCTAAAGAACTTAAAAACTTCAAACAACTTTCTTTATCTTGAACCAAATTAAACCAGAACCTTCTTACAAAGTTATTTGGATGAATACATGTGGAAGGATCGCTATAATGATAATGCATTTTACAATTTGTGCAACTAGATTGCTATTCAATATCATGTGTAATTATTTAATAATATTTTTGCATATATTCAAAATCAATACTAATAAATGTTTAGCTAACGAATTAATCTTAATTGTTTCTATTTATAATCATATTAGTATCTCTATAGGGAATGGAGGGGGGATATTGCTGCACCTACAAGTAACATGTATGAGTTTGCTGCATCTACAAGTAACATGTGATAAGCGCTGCATCTACAAGTAACACGATCCGAACTATTATTATTACATATTCATATTGAGTTTGTTTTGACTTTAAATCAACACTTTATTTCATTGTTTTTATGTCCAATTATTTGCTTTGTTTATCTTATTTTTTATTGTGCTTCTTGTATATAGTGCCTAGCGGGGAGGGGGGAGGGGGTTTCTAGGATTGGTTTCTCTTTGGAGGGTTGTGGTACCCTCCCCCAAAATAGTTTAAAAAAAACTTCCTTGGAGAATCATATCGGTTTAGCGATTAGCAAGATCCTTCAGTACGAACAAACAAACAGACAAACATACAGACATCAAGTAGACATCCTGTTACTTTATTATTAGGATTGTAATTCTATCTGATGTACTGTATAACAATTTACTATCTTTACTATTTAACCTTTTAGTTGCTGTGCTACTTTTGTATCAGCGTTTGTATTCGTATTTCTGTGCAAATGTGCTACAGAATGCATTACTTCTTCTTATTTAATAATTTATTCCTTTAAGAACAAACTATACATAATTAAATCACATAGTCTTGAATTATTAATATATACAGTTTATAAAATAGCACATAAATTGATAATAACAAGCGATATTATAATATATTGTAAAAAAATTATCTGGTTATATTTGGAGACAGTTTGAAAATCAAATACCAAAATATTTTGTGTTGTCTTTATATTTCAAAACAAAATTGATAAATTTTTCAATGAGATATGTTGATATACCACCTTTATCTAATAATTTTGAACAGAATTGAGCTAAAAGCAATGTTTGAGAAAAATAATTGTTTTCATTCCATCTTGATAGACAAGGTTCTTTACTAATTTTTAGCGCCCTGTCTTTAGCTGCTAAAATGAGCATCGAAATTTGAGCAAAATCGTCACCTTTAAAGCATACAGAATGCATTACTTATATACAGACTTACCAATTATGAAAACAAAATGACAAGAGTAATTTGATCTCTAGCTAATTCTAAATTAAAATGATAAAACTTCCTTGAAATTTAATACTTTAATTCCTTGCAAAACCCTTTCTTTCCATCTACAAGAGGTACTTGACTTTTGCAAAGTTTTTCCACAATTAGATTTCGTCAGTCTTTTTTTATAATATTTTTTATAACTTGGTAATTTTCTATTAAGCATAAAAAATGTTGTCTTTTTAAGTGGCACGGCTACTCTATAATTTGCAAATGTCCTTAGTATATTTTTTTATGTTAAAAAGACAATTGAATTATTAAAACAATATTGTAAAATATTTTATGGATATTTTCGCTTAGAACTTTGCAAATAAATTGTGCTGCCTAAAATTATTTTGTCATTATAATCGTGTTATCTCTAATTACTAACACCTCTTTATTTAGACACAACTTCCGTCTTAACTAGGCTTTTTCCTCCTCCCTTATTGCAAACAAAAAAAGAGGGAGGGATCATGGGGGGCCGGGTTGAATATTGACCCAACCCTCATATCACACATACTCCCCCGCCCGCACCCCATCCCCTGCTAAAATTGGATCAACCTACTCTATGTCAGTTCTGACATCCTGGCGGCCCAAACATACTGTCGGAAGTGATATTGATTCTTAGAGGGAGCTCTCACATACAAGAGGGAGATTATTTAGAATATATCAGAGCTAGAGGGAGTAAGAGAGGGAGTGGAAGGGAGAATAAAATTGATATCTTTCTCCGACATAAAGCTTATAGGAGAACGGAAGAAGACCTCTTTTAAAACTTTTTTTTTTCAAATTAGGGTCAAGGGCATCATTGTTAATAAAATCGTAGCAATTATGACACATTTATAATAATTTGTTAAAAACGACAATCTTGTAGGTCCGACCTTTAATGATTTTGTAACCCAAATGATTTGAAGTTTTATTTGTAAGCCTCTTATATAATGCACACACTAAATTACAAACAAAATCACGGATTGACGGACTGACGTAAGGCCATAATGATATTTAAAGAGAAGCCACGCTAACAACTTGCATTTTCATTCAACATACACTCATACACACACACAAACACATGCATCACCAATACACACACACACATAATACACACATTTATATAATAAACAAAATGATGCAAAAATATTGCACCTGTCCTTTTTATGAATTCCCCTCTTTTTACCATTCCCTTGTTGTCCCCCTCCCCCTCTTCCGGGGTTTTTAACAACATCTGTCAAATGTGTGTATGTGTGAGTGTGTGTGGGTCTTTAAATAAATCCCTTTAAATTTTACCAAGTGTATTGTATTATTTCATTATGAACATTTTTACTAAATAAAAAACAAAACTTACAAAATGTTTTTGTTTTTATTTAAAGTTAGGTTATATTAAAGACTATAAGATCCCATATATCCGTATAGGGTTAGCGCACTAACGTGTTATTCACCCGGCAATAGTTGGATGTTTAACTGTGTTAAAAATTTCATTATTGTCTTTGGACAGGTTTTTGAGGAAAGAGGTCTGTTCCAAAATCCATTGAAATTTCAAATTAAATATTAGTCAAATCATAATATTATCACATATTCATATATTAGCTGCTTTTAGTTAATTTTTAAATGCGCTTATATGCAAGAACACCTGAATTAGTAAGTTTAAAAACAAGGCCGCCCCAGGTCGATTTCCTTTCTCGCTCGTGCCATAAAAACCAGGGATCTCAAGGTATAAGACAATGTACTATAAATTTATATACATCCCAAATGATGATAAACAAAATACAGATTAAATGATAAACAGTTGCAACAAACCAATCAAGATTCAATAAAATTCACCAAAGTTTTGGAGACAACGATTGAAAGAAGACTGCCACATTCCCTGATTAAACCATATCCATATAAATACCTTGCTAAAAAAACTTATCTTACTTCACATATTTTCTTTTTAAAAAATTCAAATATTTGAACCTTTAAAAGGCCGTAAATGCTTAAGCGCAAATTTTTTTTTCTAAAATCGAAATTTGATATCAATGTCTCGTAAATTTTTTAACAGGGTAGAAAAGATTTAACATATCCATGCAAATTTTAATACCCCGCCCTTTTTCATATCGCTCCCCTTTTCCTTTTATATCTCCCCTCCTCTACTTTATTCATTTGATAATTAATCCCCTATTTCCTCCCCCTACCCACCCCTCAAATAAATCTATAAACAACAACAAACATATGGATTTTTTATGACATTTGATACTTTTGGATCAATATTCCTAGTACATGCATGTTCCAATGTTGTTCTGTTATCCTGTGGATGGAATTCCATGTGCGGAGGTATTTCTACCTCCTCTCAATATCTGGCAGAGCTTCTCGGAGCACATAAATACATGCTCCTGGCTGTAGACGAAGCGAAGCTTTATATTCTATAATTAGGGTATGTACGTCAAAAATTTAGAACAGAAGGTAGGTATAATGATTTTTTTGGCATTTATGCACAAATAAAGAATCGAAACTTTTATATTTTCAAAGAAAAGAGTAATTTATGTAAAGGTTCATTTTAATTCTTGTTGAAATATTTTGCTATATTTGTATTTATATATATTTTTTTTTGTAAAACCTAGTGTGGCTATTATTGATTTATTATTTTGTAAGCTTCGTTTATTTGAATGATTTCATCCTTGGTTAAATTTCCCTGCCCCAAAACTATTCATCCCTTCTTTACACATACCAGAGAAATCAGAGAGAAAGGAAGATTTAATTAAAGAAATCCTATTAAATAAAGTACAAAGGTTTTTAAAGTTTTTTTTAAAGGTTTGAGCTTCAGAATTCGATAGCTATGATCCGATTGGGTTTTCCATTTTAGGTAAGCTTCACATCGATCCCTGGGTGGTTTTAGGCTATTTTATTTTTAGATTAAAGTCTTAGGGTCGCTTAAGGCAATTTTTCTGCACTTCCTCACCATTACTAATATTGAGCCCCTTGATGATAGGGGCGCACCGCTAGTAAGAAATTGACATTCTCAAACTCCCATATGATATGGTTGCTATGAAAATTAGTTACAAAGTTACTCTATAACTCAAAATAACTGTCCGTTCGTGGAAGCATGATTTAATCTGCTAGATAGACAGCCTAGCTTGTTTATGATTAATACACCTCTGACACCAATGAGTAGCTATTAATTAAATCATATTGCACATACACCCGTCTATCTGTAACGTTTAATTTTACTTTGTACTCTGCTTCTTATTAATGTTGATTGTCGTGCATTTTATATGCACACTTTTAAATTTCTAGTACTAAAACTTAAGGACGTTCAACCTTTTTTTGTTGTTGTTGTTGAGGGAATGAGAGTAAAAAAATCAACGAGGCAGTGGGTTAGTGCCCTTTTATCCCTCCCCTATCTATGAACGTCCTTGTTTGAATGTTTTAATGCTATTTTAATTTTCTGACACCTTTGTTTTTATATCATAAAATCTTTAAACTTTCCAGTATGGCTTATTAATATCCGCTTTATTAGAACCGGTTCTCAGCTATACTAAAAAATCATTTATAGCATAGTATTACAGGCAATTTTCCACGAATATTAAAATAAAAATCATAAAGTTAGTACCCGTTTTGTTAGCCTTTTGCCCCTTAGGTCCAACAAAACTTGTTTTTAATTTTTCAATGGTTAATTTTAATATCCGCGGAAAGATGACTATAACACGATGCGATAAATAACTTTCCCTTCATCCCTGCATCGGTTTGAGAGGAGAGAGGAAGAGGGTATATAAACCTGGTATAAAATTGTCCGTCTCTTTGACGGAGTAGTATAACATTAGAATTCTCTGATGATAATCTGTCTCTCACTTTCTCTCTCTGTCTCTCTCTCTCTTCCTCTCTCTCCCTCCCTCTCCCTCCCTATCCCTCCCTCTCCCTCCCTCTCTCTTCTCTCTCTCTCATACAGAAATTGTCCGACTATTTCTCCAATTAGAATTTTCACTTGGTATGGTAATCAGAGAGGAAGGAGGAGGGGAACATTGGCATGAAAATTCTGCTGGTACCCAATTATTTTTAGTGTTAAAACGTTTCAACAACTAATTTCAATCAACAGAAGGGGGGATTTACATCAATTTATCGACATTTGTCTTATCCCTTTAGATCCCTGCTGATTAGCAAACTCTTACACCCACGTATATGATAATATTTAGTTTGAAAATACATGCAAATATTTTATTCCAAGAATTTAGTAAAATCGTAGCAACTCTATACTTCTCTTTCTTGTTCTGATTATTACTTTTCTCGTATTCATTCGAATCCGGTGGATAGGAACCGGTTCTCATCCATACGAAAAAACTATGTCTAGCATCGTATTATATCCAGCTTTCTACGAAAATTAAAATATACAATCATAGGATAAAAACCAGTTTTTTAGCCCGTGCCTTCGGCACCTCGTGGCTAAAAAAATGGTTTTATATAATCTTACAATTTTACATTCTATATTCGTGGAAAGTTGTTTATAACACGATGCGAGAAATAACTATTATGTCACCTTTTCATCAATTATGGTTTTCGTGTGGGTGATGGGTTCGAATCTAGGCCTTACAATGCGTCATAACTAAAGACGTTTACAATGGTTCCTTATGCTTTGTTTCAAAACAGGCGCAACTCACAACCATGCAAAGTTAGTACTTTCAAAAAAAAATCGTGCAACCAAAGAGCTTGCTCTTTGTCTGATGTATTAGTAGGTTTCCTTTCTTCTCTGACATTCAAACAAACGGCCAGACTTTGATTTGTCCTTCTGCTTTTATTCTATTGTTATTAGAAATAATAGCAGCTACGCCCCTAGAAGCTTCCATGGTAACCTAAGGTTGGGTGGGGAGTCGACCTTCCCCCATCCAATTTCAGTCTTAGTTTAATGTAAAAAAAAATTGGGAGTTTTTTTAGGGGAGGTTGGGTATAACCTACCCTCAAAATAAGATGCTTTAATGTAAAGGAGAACCTTATTGGTTCAGCGGTTTGCGAGATAATTCGCTACAGTAAAAGAAAACTTACTACTTTATATTTTAGGATTTACATAGAAAGAGAAAGTGACGAAGTAACTATCCGAAATATTCTACATTTATAATATATGTCATGGGGGGAATATTTTGTTACAAGTTCATTATCACTCAGCTTTCTATCTTTACATACATAAACACACAACAGAATATTTACAGGGGGGGGGGGGGGGGGGTGGAAATTTATTCACCTCAAATGTAACACATACGCATTAATTAATATATTCTCTAGATGATAATTAACGATATTCCCAATTAATAAATCTGTTTTAATTAGTGGTAAAACAATAGAAGTACTTCCGTAGAGAACAAACTATGGCACGGATAACAGAACATAACTAGAGCAGATGCTGTGTAGTATACATCACTTACACTAATAGATTTATTATTCTAGATGCCCAATCAGACATAAATACCTGGACAACTTAAAAAGGATTATATAGATTTTTTTTTATATTTAGTCACATAAATTTATCCTATAATAATTATCCTTGTATATAAAGTAGTAAGCTTTTTTTGTCTGTAGCGAAGGTTCTCGCTAACTACTTAACCGAATGAGTTCTCCAATTAAGGTAAGCTTGACAAAGGTCCTGGGATTATAAAGCCCCTAAATGCTGGTGTTGCAGTATTTTAGTAATTTCACGAAGCAAAGCTTTATTCTAAGAAATTCAAACTATTTAAATGCGTTTGGATTATTTCAACACTGTGTTCCTATTGGTTCAGTAAAGTGAGTAAGAATCTAGGATTATATATTTATTATTACACTTTCACTTGACATTAGTATTGACTGGGGAATATAATACTAGGGAATAATTGGGTCTTTCCGGTCTGCTTCAATAATTTCGGAATAGATATTTATCATATACTACTATAGACAACGTTCCAAGGGGCTGAAAGCATGGGCTTACAAAACTGGTATTAATTTTATGATCTTTATTTTAATATTAAAATTGTCTGCAATAAGATGCAATACACGATGTTTCAGTATGGCAGAGAACCGGATATTGATCGGTTTCGAAGCCATTCTGGAAAATATTTTTTTTGTATAGATTTTCTAATATTACAAAATAACAAAAACAGTAAACATTTTTTATGATATAAACGTAAATTAATTGTCAAATTAACACTAAAAAGAAAGGATTTTTTAGAGCAGATTTTCTAAAAAATAATTATAAATACGAATTAACCCGATTTTTATTTTTTTCAAGCATCTGCCGTTTTATAAAAAGCATACAACAGGATAATATATTACAATTAAGTCTAAAGGGTGCTACTGAAACAAAGATATCAACATACTTAAAAGCGAAGCTCTGAAACGTTAGGACTAACGAACATTAACACTTGTAAGGTGTCAGAATTGAAAAATCAGAATATAGATGTATCAAAGTCGAAACAAAATTGTAATTAAATTTGTTGAAGAACAGCTGAAATACAAGATAATGTTTAGGACATAATTACATTTTTAGAACTTGATTATAAAGATGCTTCACCTATAACATTGTACTTTGTCGTCCTAGGAATCAGTATTCCATCAGATAATTTTATCACATAAAATTTTATGTTAAAAAAGATCAGATCAATCGGATAATTATATCACATAAAAGTTAAAAATTAACATGTTTATATTGGACGTGCGGACATTCTGGTAACGATTTTAGAGTTGCTTTCTAAATCATACCTAACTACTACAGGAAACAACATGCATAGTTTGAAATCAATAGGAAAATTTTAACATGTCTAAATTAACGGAAATAGCTAACCGCTCCACAAAAAAGTTAATCGTAACGGACAGACAGACCTTAGTTATAGAAAAGCTTCGCTTTTAAAAATCAGCTTTCTAATTTTGGGAGGAGGAGATAAAATTTTATAATCTTGGTGATAATTTTGATAGATTTGTAGTGATAATAAGTTTGATTTGGAGATTAAATTTGCTTTTAGCGTCAACTTTCTAGATTATATTTTTTATTCCCAAATGAGAAAAAATTCTTGTTAAATCCACACTCCCTGACAGGGAACACAGAATTCTACCGGGACTCAAACCATGTAATATGAATATATGTAATATATGTCCATACATTGATGCAAAATCTACAACCACAAGTTCAAACGACAACAATATAAAGATATCAATAAACCGCGAGGCCACCTGTCTTACAAAAAATATTGTATATTGCATAACCTGCTCTTATTGCAAACAACAATATATTGGCGAAACTGGACGCACTCTAAGAACCAGAATTGGCGAACATTTGAGATATATAGCAAATAACAAAAACACGGCAACAGGACAACATTTTCAACAACCAAATCACAACATGAAAGTTACAATTTTACACGTTCTGAAATATGAAGGAGAAACAGAGAGAAAGATTAAGGAGGCAAGATGTATCAATCTATTCAACACAAAGACAATAGGCCTTAACAATAGATAATAAAATTAGTAAATGATTAGCTAAATATTTTTAAAAAAATTTTTTTGTTTGTTCAACAACATTTTTTAAAAAAACTTCTTTTAGTTTACATAATAAAACAATAAATGAAAATATGAACTAATTCATTTTTTTTAAAAGAAATTTTCCAACAATTTGCTCAATGTTTTTTGTCAATATAACGGATATAGTAAATAATAGCTAATGGCAAAATAATTTTTTTATTTTACAAGACCAAAAATTCTTACTTAAATTTTATTATCATATTTATGTATATACCTAGTTATCTCTTTTTTTAAAAAATATTTTTGGAAATATAATAGACATAGTAAATGATAAATAACTCCAATATCAAAAACCTTTTCCACACAATTTTTTTAAAATGTCTTTTTTTGATTATCAATAATAATGTATAAACAGTTTAACTTTTAAATACCAATTTTTTGTCAATATTATGGATATAGTAAATGATAGCTAATAGCAATTTAAAATTTTTTTATCTTTACAAGACCTAAACTTATAAACAAAAACTATTTATTATCATAATTATGTATA
Source organism: Acartia tonsa (assembly GCF_053477335.1). Taxonomy (NCBI): domain Eukaryota; kingdom Metazoa; phylum Arthropoda; class Copepoda; order Calanoida; family Acartiidae; genus Acartia; species Acartia tonsa. The sequence goes on along the minus strand of NC_137264.1, from coordinate 41,876,459 downwards.
AACAGTTACTTCTTTAAAAATCTTTGGAGTACTCTAATAGATATAGTAAATGATAGCTCACTCCCATATAAAATTTTTTTCAAAATAACCTTCTAAAAATTGTTTTTTAACCATCAATAATAATGTATAAACAACTTGACCTCTAAATACTAATTTTATTCTACAGTATCTATGCAGCATAACCTAATTCTAAATACTTTATCAATAAAAGTAAACTTTAATTTTGAATGATAATTTAATAAAAAAGAAAAGAGTTTTTTTCATATAAAAATGTTAAATAATAAAATTCATGTATATTAATGTATTTTTTAAACACCCCCCCCCCTGCTGATTATTTTCTCCTGCTAAAAAAAATTCCTTTCAGTTTACTTTTAACATCCAACTAAACTCAAGGTTGATCATATTATTTTCTTCTTTTTTTAGCAACATTTTCTGCCTTTATATTTCTACAAATTTCTTTATTTTTACCTATCTTTTAATATGTAAATTAAATTAATATGATTTATGTCATTTAGACTGAAGAGGGTGCAATGTCCACCGAAATATATTTCAATAAATAGCTGGGAAGTATCAAAGACTTTTTCACTCAGTGAATTTATCATATACTTATACCAAGTCGAGGTTTTATAATTGTGATGTTATAAATGTAGCCTCCTTCCTAGTTATAACTGTGAAGTTTTATCACTGTGATTTTTCCTTGCCTATTGGAAAAACATTCCCACAGAAAAATGTCAGTTTGTTCGTCTAAAGCAAAAAAAAATCCGTAAATTATGTTTGGACCAATTGCGATCTACTTTTAGGAATTTTTACTGTTGGTATAATTGTTCCCCCCTCACTTATATGAAAAATTTAATTTAGCCATATTTAAAGAAGCTTCTGAAAATGCTTTATGTCTGTTTCTCTGTCTGTCTGAAGGTTAGGACTTCGGTAACCGCTGAACTGATTGGGCTCTACTCTTCAAGGAAATATAGCTACTGGTTCTGTAGTATCTTTAACCTATTTTGAAATAAAATAGAAAAAATGCCCCCCCCCCCAAAAAAAAAAAAAGTTTTTAATCTAAAAAAAAAAATAGGGAGCTATTAATTTAATTTAAAAAAAGGTAAGAGTAATAGCTTTTAAATAGACTAATTTGTAAAGGGAGTAATACAATTATTGATAGTAACAAAAAAAACTTATGCATATTGCATAATAAATGTTTATATCTTCCTTGAGTTAATATCCTGACTCAATCAATTAAACCTTTTGGGTGGAGTCATGTATGTACATTTTAATTATAAACAAAACTACCCCTCTTAAAAGATTTAAAACATTTTCCATTATGACCGTGAATACAAATCATTTCCACTCGATACAAACCAGTTTTAAACCTGGGAAAAAAAGTATAAATAAGAAAATTGGAATTGGAAACGAATTTAAAATTCATAGAGAGACTTTTACATCGATCCTGATTAGAAGCATTTCTGCTGTATAACTATCATATGTTTGTTCAACTCTCCCCTGTATATAATTAAAAAACAAAGTTGCTATCCATTTAAAATGTTATACAAAGTGTTTTTGATTTTTTTTATACTTTAAAACTAATGGTCTCTTAAAAACGAAAAACGATTTTTGTATGATAATATTATTCTATTCGCCTGATTTTTGGAAAAATGATTGCTTGGACAACAAGGACATTATTTGCTAATTTAAATAATATTGCCGCAACCCATTTAAATACTATGCTTTTTCATTGTTACTGGTTGTCTTATTTTTGTTAGGAGAGGTGTAAATTATAATTGTTAAATCTGATTGTTGCAAACTTGCCATATAATCAAATCATTCAATTGGATATGTTATTACTTAGATATTACACCAGATTTTCATGTTCTCTAATAAAGTAAAACTTGCAGCGGGCTAAAATAAATCTCCCCCCCCCCCACCTTCCCTTTTACCCCATCCCCTCTCTATTACTGGATGAATGAACGGACCAATATATGAGTTCTATGTTAGCACGCTAAATTGACGACAATTTTTTCTCTGTCATAATATCCACGTATATTCTACATCCATTATAAATCACATGTGCATTGTCTATTCGTTGGTTTGTACATTAAAATCTCAAAAAGTGTATTTATTTTTATTTTTAAAGAGCCTGTTAGAATAATGACATTTTATGTCTGTCAGACAATAACTAAGTATTGAAAAATAGTATCAATGAGTATCCAGTAATATAACTAACTTAGTATATCAGTAATGCTCTGGGGGACAAATTTTTAAAAATATTCCTATGCTTTGCTCCTTATGGAAGCCGTCATCCTTGTTTCATTTTCAATTATTATAAAAACTAAATTTAAAACAAGATAACTTTGTATTATTCAGAAGTTGAGCGAATCCAAAAAGATAAAAGATCATAATTCATAGAATATTTCTACAATTATCTTAAGGGCTGAATTTCAGCAATAACAGTTAATGAAACTTGAAAGCCAGTAATACATATTTACATAAAAAAAATCTATAAAAACAAGGATGACAACATCCATAAAAGCAAAGCTCTAAAATGTTAGGACAAACGAACATTAACACTTCATAATGTCAGAACTAAATAATCAGAATATAAATGTCGAACGCAACAAAATTGTAAGTAAATCTGCTGAAAAACTGCTTAAATAACTTTCCTAAATTAACGGAAAAAGCTATCCGTTACGGACGTACGGACGGACCGACCCTAATTATAGAAAAGCTTACAAAAAATCAGATCAAACGGATAATTAGATCACATAAAAAGTTGTTGTTAAAAAAGTAGAAAAATCAACATGTTTAAAATGGACGTACGGACATTCTGATAATGATTATAGAGTTTCTACGCTTTCTAAATCGTACCTAACTACTACAGAAATCACCATGCAAAGTTTGAAATCGATAGGATGATTCTAACATGCCTAAATTAACGAATAAAAGCTATCTGTCTTGGACGGACGTACGGACGGACCGACCCTAATTATAGAAAAGCTTCGATTAAAAAATAGGGGTTAGATTCTGGTCAACTGAAATTAGTTTCCGAATGTGAACACATTTTCCTAGGTGTTTCCCAATCCTATCTCAATATTTGCTACTAGCTAAAAATCCTTCAAACTTCCAAAAAAAAAATCAAAATTTGAAAAATTTAAACTTTGAATGTATAATGTATAAATCGTTAATACATTCAAATTTTGATTTTTTTTTAAGTTTGAAGGTTTTTTAGCTACTAGCAAATATTGAGATAGGATTGGGAAACACCTAGGAAAATGTGTTCACATTCGGAAACTAATTTCAGTTCATCTAGATTCTAAATGTTTTTCTATGGACAGAAGTGTTTTTAGAATTCAGATATAACATATAAATAATGAAATTAGCAAAATTATTTAAATTTTTATTTATTTAGCTTCACGGCTATTTTTTGATTTATGTATCTATTGATTCCTTCATCTATTAATCATTCCTCCAATCTATTTATTTATCTAATATCATACTCTAGCGGCTGCACCCCTAGCGTCTAGCGAAGCATTAGTTATCGAATATGGACAGACATAAAAGTTATTTCTCGCATCGTATTATAAACGGCTTTCCGCGGATATAGAATGTACAATTATGAGATTAAAACTAGTTTTTTTAGCCCCGAGGTGACGAAGTCACCGGCTAAAAAAACTAGTTTTAATCTTATGATTGTACATTTCTATATTCGTAGAAAGCTGGATATAATACGATGCTAGACATAGTTTTTTCGTATTGATGAGAACCGGTTCCTATCCACCGGATTCGAATGAATACGAGAAAACATATTTTCGTATGGATGAGAACCGGTTCCTATCCACCGGATTCGAATGAATACGAGAAAACATATTACTGTATTTAATAAGGATAAAATCTCCTTTTTAAAAATTTGCTTAATTCTCTGTTCATCTGAACCTGACCCAGTTAAATGTATTACATGCAGGGATGGAAGGAATACTTGGGAATAGTCCCTTTTGTGACAACGCCCCTTAAGGTGCGATTCGTCGTATTTTGAAAAATCCTTTTAATAGGTTATTTTAGGTTAGGTTAGGTTATATTGGGTTAGGTGAATGCCCCACAGGATTAGGCAATTGGTCCCGCAGGGTTAGAGCCCCCGCAGGGGCTAGAAATAGGAGAAAAGCTACTGTGAAAATACGAAGAATCGTCCCTTAAGGTGCGTTGCCACGAAAGGGACTATACCCTATCATTTTAATCTACAATAGGGATAAGTTATAACTTTGTAGTTTTCGTTAGGAATGTACACCAATATATGGTGTACTGTCTTATCCCTGTAGATCCCTGATTACATGTCAACAACAAAAGAGCTGAGAGGCCAGAGCTGTAGAGAAAGATTCATCTTGTTATCCCCCTCAATTACCTCACATAAAGTTAGGTTACAATATTCACAAATCTTTCACTCACAGCAGCAATGATGTACTCTAGGGGGCTTGGTGTCGCTTCGGGTTCTAGACCTCTCAATGCACACAGAAACATAGTCTGGGTCTTAATTGCGGTGTAAAGAGTTCATTCGCCCAATAGACAATCAACCCTTTGATTGCACTACTTTTGTCTTAGAAGTCCTAACTGTCCATGATACTGAGTTGCGCCTGTTTTGGGCATTCCCAATAATCTAATTATAATCATTTATGCCGCGCACCTGACATAGCAGCAGTAGGAACAATTTTAACGTTTTCAATTATGAAATGTTCTTAAGCTGAGATTTAAAACTCTCACCTTTCAGTCGCGTGTTTACAGCCACAGACGTTTTCTTGTTAAAAAACAGGTAATATGTATTTTAGTTTCTACTTAAAGATCTCAATAACCGTTAGCTTGATTTAAATGTACCTTCAAGAAAGGTTGACTTTTCAATTAGATAGGTTTTGTTTTTGGGAAATGTAGATGAACCCACTTAAAAATATGATATCATTAATCTGTATTAAAACAGAATTGCTTATTTGGCGATTTTTTGAATAATTTAATTTTTTACTTTGTTTATTGTATCCCAACCCTGTTATGTGCTACAACATCCCCCCGTAGATATGTGTTATATGCAGGGAGGGAGGGGACATTCACCAGTTTATTACTGTAGTCCCCAAAGTTTTATAACAACTTATTCTTATTCGTTGGCTTAACAACTATGGGGACTTTTATTAATTTTAATTGGTTGGTTCATTTAGTTAAGTTAAAAAAAGTTTTAACGACTTATTGTAATCTACAGAAGGGAAAATTTTGTGTCTCCTTATTTGCGATATACATGAATTTTTCTGCCATTGTCATATCCCTTTAGATCCCTGGTTTATATGCCTAATTAGATATGACAGATTGTTTCAAAATTAAATATTATTACAAGTGTTAACAACAACCTATTAATCTTTTTAGGAGTCAGGATTTTCTACATTTAGAGTGTGTCTGTACTGTTCTATGAATTTTTACTCTATTATATTCTTGTAATTAAAAGCAAAGTGTCTCTATAATAAGGGTCGGTCCGTCAGTCCGTACGTCCGTCCGCAACGAATAGCTTTTTTCGTTAATTTAGGCATGTTAGAATTGTCCTATCATTTTCAAACTTTGCATGATGATTCACGCACAATGGTTCTCCATTTATCTTTGAATTGGGCCTCAGTAGAGGCATCACTGAAAGATGATAATTTCTTTGCTTTCAGTTCATCCAGGAATTCCCTCCTCCAGTTTGTTTTTGGTCTACCCGGTTTCAACTCTCTAATAGTTACCAAAATGTCCGTACGTCCATTTTAATTATGTTGATTTTTAACTTTTTTAACAACAATCTTTTATGTGAAATATTCATCCGATTAATCTGATGTTTGGACTACTGATTCCTATTACAATAAGGCACAATATTATAAGTAAAGCATCTCTATAATCAAGTCCTAAAAATTCAGCATGTCCTTAAACAGTATCTGTATTTAAGAAGTTTTGTCAAAACTTACATATTTATATTTTGTATATTCAGTTCTGATACTTTACTAGAGTTAATGTTCGTCTGTCATACCGTTTCATAACTTCGCTTTTAGATGTCCTGTTTTCTGAAATAATGCAATTGAAAGGATATGTTTTAACATTAAAATCATAAAAGCTTATATGTTCCTGCTTCTTAAATCTTATTTAAAGTTTACGATATTCTAAATAAAATAGGATAGTAAACTGAAATACATCAAAATTGAAAATTTCATGTCTGATAAATTAAAATCTATCAAATGTATTATTTAAGTTGGCTCATTGCCGAGATACTAATACATATTTTTTCTCCAGTTTTAACATAATAAGACAAAAGAAGTGACTAAAAAAGTTGTTTGTGCCGCAAAAAAGCAAAAGAAATTTCTATGTGATTAAAAGATCGTTAATTTTGAGTGATTGGTAAAACGCTATAATTTTCTTAATTGCATTTTTAGTTGCGTAACTTCTCTATATATTATGTTAGTATTGGCGTCCAGCTAACAATGCCTATCTCTCATATAATATATCTCTCTATATAGAAGTAACAGGATGTCTGCCTATGTGCACAGAGGGATTTAGCTAACCGCTGAACCGATATGGTTCTCCTTTACAATGTAGCTTTTTATAGGTCCTGGGAGGGATTATAACTTTTTGGGGGAAGAGTAAGTACAACCACCCTCCCAAGAAATAAAAGAGAAAGAAATTAAAAAGAGGCTAGTAAAGAATATAGGCTCTAATATCAATTATCATTCAATAAACCAGAAAACTCACACATACACACTTCCAGCAGATATAAGCGAATTAGATTAAAAACTTTAACATTATTCAATTATTTCATATTTGTTATTTTAATATTATATTTGCAAAATAATTTTAAATATTTCCTTTATCATTACTGTATAACAGTTCTCTTTACTTTCTCTATGAAGATATTGTGCTGATTTTGGACAAAAATGTCTTTGTTAAAATATTTATCGATAATTAAGATACACGAGTTTTACAGGTATCTTAATCATTGAACCTATCTTTATATATATGTTTGTCTGTGTTTTGAGAATGATCTCGCTAACCACTGAACTGAGATGGTTCTCCTTTAAAGTGAGTATTTTCTTAGATCCGGTAAAATTAATAACAAGAATTTAACATGTAATAATTTTTTTGCGGGGTGAAACAATTGGGAGCGCTCACCATTACACCTTTCTCCCTTGCAAATGTTAATTACCCCACATATCAAGATTTCCTCCCCCCCCCCTCTTTAAAAAAAATAAAAAGATTTGATGTCCATAGTGGAGACGAACACCTAACATTTTAGGTGAAATATATTTTCTGGGGGGTAGTATAACATTTTTACTCCCCCCCCCCCCCACACACACATTTTGGAGTCTCTGTATATCATTAATATGCAGCTACATTTGTATATATAAAAAAAATATTATTAAATTAAAGTAAATTTTAATTATAGACTAAGAACCTAATATATAAAGAAAACGTGGTTATTAAACGTAAAAGAATTTAAAGCATAATGTATAAAGATTAAAGTTTGGGCCATATTTCTATTTAATTGTTGAATTAATGACCAATACAAGTTTGTAATGAAATGTGATTTTTGCAAATTTTCTTCCAAAAATATTCACTTTATCAGTAGCTGTGGAAGCGAAGCAACTCATGCTTCTCAAATTTTTCCTTTCGTCTGTAGGAAATGTGTTTTACTAGTCTGCTGTAATATAGTTTCTACGTGATTTTTGTCGACTATTTGATTATTTCTAAAATTGGTTGTGACTAAAATATATTGTAAGGGCCAATTAATCTGATATTTATATAAAATTATCCAATAAATAATAGAAAAGAAAAATATTTAATTCAAAATGAAGAGAACAATAATGCCCATTATTGGACATTATTGAATTTATAATAAAAAGAAAAATTCCTGACAATCAATTTAAGTAAATGGTTATATGGAAATTTAGGGTGGCTTTGGATTTATCAATAAGGGGTGTCTGATTTGAAAAATAGTATGGCGTTCCTACCCTGCAACTAGATGCTGTCCGTACATTCTTTAATCTTACAGAAATTTTTTGGAACGAATGGCAGCTGTTTAAAAGATCTTGCTGAATACAAATATATACAAACTAAATACATTTAGTATAAAAGAAAGTATTCTGTATCAATAAATTGCATATCCCCCCTCCCATCCCCCTTTCTTATGATCCTAATACGCCTATGAACTAATATATGCAGATATTATTTCAACTCATCTATATGAGCCACATTAAAATAAGTAAGGAGAGAGAAAAAAATTAACAAGGATGGAAACTTCATAAAAAGGGAAATCATATTTTCCTTAATAATAAATAAATATGAAAAGTTTCTTTAATTATACAAAATAGACTCTTAAATTACCAATGAAATGCCAGTATATATTTTAGTTGACCAATGGTATGCAATTATGACGTCATTTTTTATAGGCACTATAAAAAGATTCTGTTTTTGGAAGTTTGAAATTGAACTAAATCTATTGATTAAGAATTGTTACTTATGAAGTTTCTTTTCTGAGTAAAGTTTAAAATTAAAAGGACGTATTTACCAAAAGATAGAGGCGATCTAATTTAGATTATTTTTTGGAAAAACTTTGCTTCTGAAAGAAGCCAAAGGGAGAGAATGAAAAAAAGAGAAGAAAAAAGTTCTTATGAACTATTAACATAGTTCCCGGCATCATCCCTTGAATACATTAGTGGATTGACCCCCCCCCCCCCCACACACACACCCTTCTAACTAAAAAAGGGTTGAGAGATGAGCAAGTGGGAGCCAGGTGGGAGGGGGGGGGGGACGGTTTGCTTCATTGGCAATTCATGGGATATGCCTGTTTCCCCTATGGCCATCTCGCGTGGACGCGGTTCATTTATCAAAAGATTTGAACTTTTTACTTCATTTTCAACCCCTCCCACCATTTCTATTCACCAAAACACATTAAGTTTATGAATTGGTTCAAAATGGGACATAATATTAAAAACCATCTAGGAAAGTAGATGAATGTATGTGTAAGCGTATGTAGATTAAAATCTCGTAGAAGGCATGACTAATTATTCGTTAAAGAAGGGTTTAAGGTTATTTTTTTTTTATCTTTTTCTTTATTTTAATGTAGAATATTGCACAATTTTTGTAATGTAAACCATTGTGATCTCAAGTTGAATAAAACATTGAAGTCTATTTTTTGTTAAATACCCAGTATGGACGTTTAACCCTGGATGAAACTAAAAATATCAGGGAGATAGGAGACATTGGGCTGAATATTATACTGGTCCCCAAAGTTTTATAGTAGCGTCTTCTTATTCCTTAGCTTAACACATTTTGGGACTTTTATTAAATTTCGATTGGGTGGTTCATTAAGTTGAGTGTCCAAACGTTTTAACAACTAAATGTAATCTATAGAAGAGTAATTTTATGTATTAGCATTGGGGATGTACATTATTTTAACGGCCATAGTCTTATCCTTTTAGATCACTGAATAATATACACATACCAAGTATAATATATAGTATGGGGTACAGGGGTAGTGCATATGGGGTATAGATTAGCGTTAATCCCATAGTAAAAATAAAGTTGTACAAGCATCAAATTATCGGGAGAAAGAACGACCTATCCTCCATCATATTTTCTTCTTGAAGAAATAAAAAGCTATAATATAAAACTTATTTTAGGGTCTGGGCCAACAAAACATGGATTATTTATACAATTCTTAATTTTTCTACATGAGAAAAAGTGTCTGTAGTACGATACAATACATAATGTGTTTGTATAGCTCAGCGGAAATGAATCGCTTTCGAAATTATGCATTTGGAGCAAAGTTAGGTGTAATCAATCATATGCTTTTTTGTGCATATTTTTCTTGCATAAAAGTAACTATAGGTTCAAGCATAGACGTCTAAGAGGGGGTAAACTGGGTATTACCCCCCCCCCATTTAAAATTTACCCCTACCCTGGGGGTGCCTTAGGCACCCCCAACCATTTAGGAGGGGGTATTTACCCTCCCAAACAATTTTGGGGGGGTAAATATCCCCCCCCCCCAAAATAAAAAATCTCTAACCAAAAAAATTTTTAATACTAAATATTTAATAAAATTTAAATTACCCCCCCAAAAAATTTTTATCCCGGGGGTAAATTTTGGGAGGGGGGAAACAAAATTTACCCCTGCCAACAGATTTCAACCCCCCCTAGCAAATTTTACCCCCCCATCCCCAAAAAAAAGCTTGCACGACCCTGGGTTCAAGCAATTTATGAAAATACAGTCTTGTAAGTTTAGACTGATAATGTCTTTTTAAAAGCAAAGCTTTTCAATAATAATGGTCGGTCCATCCGTACGTCTGAGACGGATAGCTATTTTTGTTAATTTAGGCATTTTAGAATTTTTCTAACAATTTCAAACTTTGCATGGTGATTCCTGTAGTAGTTAGGTACGATTTAGAAAGCGTAGCAACTCTATAATCATTACCAGAATGTCTGTTTGTCCATTTTAAAATGTTCATTTTTCTACTTTTTTAATAACAAATTTTTATGTGATCTAATTATCTGATTGATTTGATTTTTAGTATATTGATTTCTGGGACAACAAATATTAATATTATAAGCAAAGCAACTCTATAATCAAGTCCTAAAAATGTAAGTATGTCCATAAACATTATCCTAAATCAAGCAATTTTTCATCAAATTTACTTACAATTTTGATTTGACTCTTATACATTTTTATTCTGATTATTCAGTTCTGACACTATACAAGTGTTAATGTCTGTTTGTCCTACTGTTTCAGTGCTTCGCTTTTATGGATGTTGTTATCCTTTGTTTTCTATTTATCAACAGTTAAGAAATTTAAATAAAAACAAGAATATTAAATTTTCAAATTTTTATTTATATCCATAATCAATAATTATTACAAAATGATCTTTTATTATTCAAAGCTTGACATTCCATGACAGTTCTTTGCTGGGTTGTCAATGCACATCCTCCTCATGTCATTTATGATCCAATACTTCCCTGGATCTTCAGGATCTCTGAAATCTCGGCCAGGAATAGATAAAGTAGTGGAGAACTGATTGCCTCAATATCCAAACAGTTCCACCAAATTCACTTTCAGGTATGTTCTTCCTCCTCTTTCTTCAATTGTGTTGAGATAAACATCAACAAGATCAGAGTTAGATCCAGTAGTGGCCATGATATTATCATCAACAATCTTCATCATCATTTCTCTGACTCCATCAAGATTGATGATATGCCTAGCTCAGATAACTATGAAGACACTTGAGTTGAATATTTTGTCAATACCCTGGTAGATGTGGTGGAACAAAGGATCATCCAGATCAAGCTTGGAGCTGGTGACACTGTTCCATATTGATCTTAGTGTGGCGACACTGATTATTTGTTCCAGGTGAATCAAACCATCAGATGACTCATTTCTCATGGATTTGGCAAGGAGTTTAACATGTTGAGTGATGGTCTCTGTAAGACTGGACTTGACAATACCAAACTCATTCAGCTTCTTGAGAACAAATTTTCTCTGCTCTAAGTTCAATGTTAGCAAGGTGTATAAAATGATTGAGTTCATTTTTACTCCTTGTATAAGAACCTTTTATATTTGATGATTGTAGTAAGTAATGTTTACTTCTGAAGACTATTCTGAAATCAAGTTTCTTAAATACCCAAATTTTAGACAATTTAATCCAGACTTATTTACACAGACCTATGTCTATACATACAGTCTGAATTTAAATTTTGAAGAGCAATTATCTAAAAGTTATTTGCTTAGGATTAGCACTTACATGAGTGTCCTAAAGGGCAAATTTATTTTCAAAAATATTTTGATATAAAAATTAGTCTTGTAATATTTCAAAAAGTTTTTTTTGGCAGCCCAAAATGTCTTTGTTCTTTTTTTAAGTCCCTGAATTTTAGACAGAGAGTAATCAGACTTGAAATTGACTAACAGACATTAACATATTTTAAAATGTGTGAAAAGATTAAGTTATAAAATGGCTGATTTTATCGAGACAAAATTGTATTATCAATTGCTTGTATAATATTTTTTTACATTTACTTAAAAAAAGGACTTTTGGCACTTTCCAAGGATGCCCAAGCTTTTTTTTTACAACTTTTTTTTCACGCAGACAGATCTTAAGGTTTATTTGGACAGACAGAGAGATATACAGACGAACGGGGAGACAAACAGTTGGACAGACAGCCACACATCGTTGTAATTTGAATTATAAGATAAGTGTGGTAATATGTAAAGTATCTTTTGCTCTTATAAATTTTTAACAATGTTGACTTTTAGACTCTAGACCATTAGCACCTTCAAAATTTTTATAATGCATGTTACAAAACATTTCAGTTCAGCTTTCCCAGACACAATTTAGTAAACATAGCAACTCTATTATCATCACCAGTATGTCTGTATGTCGTCCATTATGAAAAAATTTACTTTCTGTATATTAAGTTTAGCATCTCTGTAATCAGTTTTTGATACGATAAAAAATTGATATTAATTTTAGTGTAGCTAAAAGCTCTGTGACTATATTTGTTAGTTTGTAGCTTTATAAAGTGTCTCAAAAAATCAGCTGTGTAATGTCAGAAAAATTTGGGATGAGAGTAGAAGTGGAAAAGGAAACCTTGAAAAATGAGATGGATTTAGACATATTTTTATGACGTCAAATGGCTGATTTTGTTTAGACACAAGAATAATGTTCTTTTTATTGTAAAGTGTATCTTTTGATTTTATTAAATTTAAAATTGTGTAGACTTACAGACTAATACTTCAGACAACTTAATTCTGTAGACTGATTAGCACCTTTGAAATTTTATAATGGCTTCTTGAAATAAATTGTCTAAAGGCCTAGGCTATAAGACTACACAATTCTAAAAGTAATGAAAGCAAAAGATAAAAGATGCATTTTATTCAACAATATATAACATATTTAAATTAACGAAATCATACATAAAACAAGGATGACAACATTTATTAAAAATATGTCCAACAAAATTGACTTCAAAAGATGCACTAACAAACATAGAGTAACAGCACAGATATTATCCAAAAATTATCCTCACAAATTTCTCTCAGGAAAAATTAAACCCAGATATAACTTATCTAAAATGTTGAACAACTTTTGTAATGTTTTTAAAAGAATGTGAGGTTGGTATTTTATTTACAAAATTAAATAAAAAAATCAAAATAGCATAAAACCACCACAGAACCAGTAGGAATATTCCTTGATGAGTAATGCAGAGTCCATTCAGTGGTTACCAACATCATTATACATTGTAATATAAATAATGCATTATAACATGTGTTTGAAGTTGCTAATGGTCTTCTCTACAGTCTAGAAGTCTAAAAAATTTCTAAAATAAATTATGACAAAAGATACATTTTAAAATAAAAACACATGTTTCATAATTCATAGGACAATGATGTCTGTAAATTGAAACTCTCAGTATGTGTTAATCCTAAGCAAATAACTTTATAGAATTTCTCTTCGAATATTTTAAATTCAGACTGTATGTATAGACAAAGGTCTGTTTCTAGAAGTCTGGACATTCAAAGATAACTTGGTGTAGCTGACAGGAATTGTAAAACAGTCTCTAGTCTAAAATTTGGGTATATAAGAAACATGATTTCAGAATAGTCTTCAGAAGTAAACTTTGCTTACTACAATCAACAAATATAAAAAGTTCTTATACAAAGAGTAAAAATGGACTCAATCATTTTATTCACCTTCCTAACATTGAACTTGGATGAGCAAAGAAAATTTGTTCTCAAGAAGCTGAATGAGTTTGGCATTGCCAAGTCCAGTCTTACAGAGACCATCACTCAACATGTTAAACTCCTTGTCAAATCCATGAGAAATGAGTCATCTGATGGATTGATTCACCTGGAACAAATAATCAGTGTCTCCACACTGAGATCAATATGGAACATTGTCACCAGCTCCAAGCTTGATCTGGATGATCCTTTGGTTCACCACATCTACCAGGGTATTGACAAGATAATCAACTCAAGCAGACTTGCAAGTGTCTTCATGGTTATCTGAGCTAGGCATATCATCAATCTTGATGGAGTCAGAGATATGAAGAAGTGTTGGATCATAATGACATGATTGGGATGTGAATATACTGACCTACATCAATACCGTCACCTTTTGAGAATCAAAACTTTATTGGCTGCATCCTCACATGATCTTAATGAAAAGACCCCAAAATTGAGAGATTGGTTCCTGTTAGACACAGACAATGTCTTGGCATGGCTTTGGCGCACTCTGAAATGTTGCTTGTCTGAACCAACCAGAAAATTCAACTTAAGTAGGTAAATGAATTGTCATGGGATGTCGAGCTTTAAATAATAAAAGATAATCTTGTAAGAATTATTAATTATGGATATAAATAAAAATTTGAAAATTTATTATTCTTGTTTTATTTAAATTACTCAATTGTTGATAAATAGAAAACAAACAGATATTTTTAAAAAGACATTATCAGTCTAAATTTACTAGACTTTATTTTCATATATTGCTTAAACCTATAGTTGCTTTTATGCAAGAAAAATATGCACATTTAAAGTAAATGAATACTCGTAACTTTTTTTCCCCAAATAATAATTTCAAAATCGCTACATTTTTGCTGGATTAGAACAGGTTGTGAGCTATACATCATGTATCGTAAAGTACTTTTTTCTGAAGGGAGAAAAATTAAGAATCATAGAAATAATCCCTGTTTTGTTGATCCGAGCATTAAAAAAAATATTCTTTATTATATTGGTTAAATTGTAAGTTCCATAATAAAGATGAAAGGATAATGTAAGATAAATTTGATATTACAGATTTTTTCAAAATGGGAGTAATGTTCATTTATACCTCATTAAACTACCTCTGTAAATTAAAAAATCAAAGCAAAAACACCAAAAATATGAGAAAATAATTGCAAAAAAGGTAAAGCTTAAGTTTATCTAGAGACTTAAAATGATAGGAAATTAAATTTTTTCACTAGTAAACGGAAGATTTTTGTAAATTGGACAACACCAAAAGTAGGAGCAGTGATATAGATGGTACAATAGGAAATTCATTTTAATCATATATTAATGCTAAAAGGCCATGAAAACCAGATTTATCAACAAGTAAACATTTTATAATTAATTCCTACAAAATTTGCCCTTTGCATTCCCCATGTATAATACAAACTACAAACAAACAAGGATGACAACATCCATAAGTAGCAAAGCACAAAATCAATTATGAAATAGACAAAGAGACAAAATGAGTTATAGAGCCATTTATCTGTTATCATAACAAAGAAAAGATAGAGAGAGAATATGCAAAACTAAAAATCATGAAACCTAAAAAAAATAAGGTTTATGTCTTTGAAATTTGTAAAAAAAAATAGCAGCTTAAAAGCAGTCAGACTACCATAGATTTCTTGTACCTAATTATGGGGCATAATAAAGGGAATATTGGCAAAAAGTTTCAGCTGTGTATCTTTTGTACGAGCTAAGAAAATCTGTTGTAAACAGTAAAAGCTGCTTAAAAGCACCCTGACCGCTATAAATGTTTTGTACTCCTTGAAAAAATTGGCAGGGGTTTACATTGTTGACAAAATTAAATAAAAAAATTGGAGGGAAGGAATTTTTTATGTGGGGGGGGGGGTTCCCCATGGCTCAATAAAATAGCTAAAAACTACCGCAGAACCAGTAGAAATATTCCCTGAAGAGTAATGACCAGCCGGTTCAGTGGTTACCAATATCATTCTTCTTTGTATTAAAGATAATGCGTTGTAAAATGTGTTAAAAAAATTTGAAGGTGCTAATGGTCTACACTCTACAGTCTAAAAGTCTAAACAAAATTTTTATTAATCACATCAAAAGATACATTTTACAATTAATACACACATTTTAAAACACAAAGTACAACAATGTCTGTAAATTAAGACACTCAATAAGTGTTAATCCTAAGCAAATAACTTTATAGAACGTATCATAAAATATTTTATATGCAGACTATATGTATACAGTCTCTAGTCTAAAATTTGGGTATAAAAGAATCATAATTTAAGACTTATCTTCAGAAGTAAATATTACTTGCTACAAACAACATATATAATAGGGTTCAGTTCTTAAACAAAGAGTAAAAATGAATACAATCATTTTAATCACCTTCCTAACTTTGAACTTGGATGAGCAAAGAAAATTTGTTCTCAAGAAGCTGAATGAGTTTTACATTGTCAAGTCCAGTCTTACAAAGAGCATCACTCAACATGTTAAACACCTTGTCAAATCCATGAGAAATGAGACATCTGATGGTTTGATTCACCTGGAACAAATAATCAGTGTCTCCACACTGAGATCAATATGGAACATTGTCACCAGCTCCAAGCTTGATCTGGATGATCCTTTGTTCCACCACATCTACCAGGGTATTGACAAGATAATCAACTCACGCAGACTTGCAAGTGTCTTCATGGTTATCTGAGCTAGGCATATCATCAATCTTGATGGAGTCAGAGAAATGATGATGAAGATTGTTGATGATAATATCATGGCCACTACTGGATCTAACTCTGATCTTGTTGATGTTTATCTCAACACAATTGAAGAAAGAGGAGGAGAGGAGAAAAACTGTTTGGAGCTTGGCTAAGATTTCTAAAATTATTAAGAAGGCTGTTGCTATGATTTAGGGAAATGTTTGATTATACATGTCATAATAAGGATGTGCATACTCATAGATAGGCCTACATCAATACTTTCATCAATTAGATTTTGAGAATCAAAAGAATCAAAATTTCATTAGCAGCATCCTCACATTTTTGTTGGACGCAGACTACCCTTTGGCATGGCTTTTGTGCAATCTAAAATATTACTGGTCTGAACCATCATAGTTAGATTATTCAACTTCAATAGGATGTCAAGTTTTAAATCATAATGATTTTTTATGAATGAATTTTTGAAATAAAAATAATTATTAAGATTTAATATTCTTGTATTTTTAAAATTATCTATTTGTAAAAAAATTAAAAAAACAACAACATCCAATAGTAGTAATTAAAGAAGTGTAGAAAACAATTTGGAAACAAAGTATAACATAAATCAGTGAAGTCGTCTAAATTAATATATGAATCAAATTTTATACTGCAATACAGCTACTTTTAGAGCCCTTGCTAAAACAAGAACTGTATAATAAAAGTTGAATGTTTTGTACTTTTTAGAGAAGCTCTATAGATGTCTTGGGACTACTTTTTTACCCCCGCCCTCACCTAGAGGCTACAGACGCAACTAGTTACTTATATAATTTCGAAATAACAAGGATGACAACATCCATGAAAGCGAATATCTGAAACGGTAGACAAACGAACATTAACACTTGTTGAGAATTTAGAACTGAAAAAGTAGAATAAAAATGACTGTATAAGTTGAAACAAAATTTTAAAAATTATATTTGTTGCGAAACTGCATAAATACAGGACAATGTTACAGTACATACTTACATTTTTAATACTTATCACTTGTTATAGAGATGCTTCGATAATAACATTGTACATTGTTGTAGTAGAATCAATAATTATATAACATGTTGTTTAAAAAGTTAAAAATCAACATGTTTTAAATAACAGTATGAATATTTTGATAACGATTATAGAGTTGCTACGCTTTCTAAATCGTACCCAACTACTATGGGAATCACCGTGCCAAACCATGAAATCGATAGGACAACTCTAACATGCCTAAATTAACGAATAAACGTTACGTACGGAAGGACCGACCCGCATTATAGAAAAGCTTCGTTTTGGAACATAGAAGCATTTTTAGACCATAGTTATAAGGGAGGAAATAAACCCTGATTTAAAGTCAATCTCTCTAATTCTCTAACATTTATATTTTCCCTCTCAGAGGACAGAACAAAAATCCTACAAGGGATGTAAAATTTTTGAGTGGGAGAGATAGGGAGGCTGAGATAAATATTTAGGAGGATATATAGAGGCTTGGCTTGTGGCCTCACAATAATAGAGGATATTACTTTCTTTGCATGTGTGTGTGTGTGTGTGTGTGTGTGTGAGGGAGTAAGGATATGTGTGTAAAAACTAAGTATGTGTTAAATGATATGTCCTTGGTAAAAGAAAGAGTGTGTTTTATATGTGTGGATGTTTGTATGTCTGTCTGTAATGCATGTATGTTTTAGTGTGTGTGTGTAAGGGTAGAAAATGTCCTGTATGAATGTATCTAAGGATATGTGAGTGTGTGTTAGGTATCTGCCTGGCTGAGGCTTGAAGTACATGCTTCTGGGGGAAATATTATAGGCCTTGTCAACCCAGGATAGGAGAACTATACTAGAGCAGGCTTGGATATACACAGGTACAGAAATGGACAAAGTTTTAGGAAAATCTGTTGGCTGTTTTAGCTTCTTCTTTAAGAAAATCTGTCGGCTATTGTTTACAAGTACAATGTCTTCTTGAAGATATCTTTATATATTACTCACTAAAAGACAAGTAAATTCTTGTAAAATTTTACATTAAAATCCAATTATAATTTTTTTTTTCATGGCAGTATATGCTAACCCTTGGATATTTATATCGTTTATTTTTCCCTAGATGCTATGCCACTACATCCTCAACAGCAACATACAGATAGAAAGACATGCTGTTACTTTTATAAAGGATTTAACCTTCTTTGAAGTAAACAAAAGGATGGGTCGATGAGATGTGGTTGTGGGATGTAGAGATTGTTTAAATCAACCACCCTTCGCTACCTCCAAACTTAAACAAAAAAATATTCAAAAATATATAAATGTTTATTAAAAATGTGCTTATTAATTTCATAAGAAAATTATGTATTATTGTGTTTTTTTAAAGGACAGAAAAGCAAAAAAAACATACATGAAAAAGTCTAGAATGCAGGGATATCGGATAGGACAATGATCAAGAAAATTAAACTTCCTTCTCTCCTCCCTCCTCACTCCAAAATCTTGCAAAATACTTCATGTGGTAGCAGAAATTTTATTATATCTGCAAATATCCCCTTCCTCCCTGGCAAATAGTGAAATTTTATATACAGTATACACTAGTTGCTAAGATACAAATTTACAGTATATATGAACAACTTTCTTTTCATAATTTCAAACATACTTTTTCTCTGTAAAAGTAACTTGTGATTTCCGTTTTAATGTTCAAGTATAATTTTACTTGAGGATAGTACAAAAGAGCCTAAACCCACCCTAGGAGCTATATGAATCTTTCCTTAATACAAGAACTCATACTTAATAAATTTAGATTTGAACAGACAGAAAACCTTACTACTTTACATAGAAGAAAGGCCTTTTTAGATATTTAATTTTTAAATAGAATTTAATGCAGTAACAGTAAAAAAACACAAGGATGACAACATCCATAAAAGCAAAACTCTGAAAGGTTAGGACAAACGAACATTAACACTTGTGGAGTGTCAGAACTGAATAATCAGAATATAAATGTATAAAAATCGAAACAGATTAAAGTAAATTTGTTGAAAAACTGCTTAAATACAGGATATTGTATAAGGACATACTTACATTTTTAGAAGTTCATTATAGTCATACTTCGCTTCTAACATTGTACTTTGTTGTCCTAAGAATGAGTATTCCAAAAATCAGATCAATCGGATAATTTTATCACATAAAAATTTGCAATTAAAAAAGTTTAAAATCAACATATTTAAAATAGCACCTAACTACTACAGGAATAACCATGCAACGTTTAGAATTGCTTGGACAATTCCAACCTGTTTAAATTAAAGAAAATAGCTAGCTGTCCGTGTCGTACGAACGTACGGACGGACCGACAATAATTATAGAAAAGCTTTGCTTTAAAAATATAAATATTCAAAATTCATTTTAAAGTTCGTTGGCTGGAATTTTAAAAGATAAAGATTTTAATACTAATAGAACTTTTGTTGTAAAAGATTTAAGAGTTGTTCACTTGATGTTCATTTGATCAGATAGTACAAGAAAGTTTGGTAATTTACATTATCAGCAAATGGAACGTTCCTGTCTAACCCCCACTACTTCTTATTTTCCTGTTTATAATTGTTTGCATGTTGACAGAGTGTTAGTTTACTTTCATCCAATATTAATTGGTATTAAGTGTTTTAATTTCACAAATTTAGCTTCAAGATTTGGAATTTTTAAATTAAAAAGTTTATTTGATAGTCATTCTTTTGGTCCGTCTGTCGGTCGATCCTTCGTGTAACTATTCGCATATCTGTTTTTGCAATTATTTCTTACACTTTTCCAATGTATCTATCCGTTTTAAAAATTTCCCATTTAATTTACTTCACCTTTTTACCTTTAATAAATTCAGTATTTCTATAATAAGAATAACTAAACTCTTATTGACGTAAGACACAAAACTCCCAGGGATCCAAAGGAATAAGACAATGGCCGATAAATTGATGTACATTCCATTAACGATTTATAGGTTTTAGGAGATTTGATTGTGAAAATATTTAAAACATATTGGTGGGTTGGGTATATTTATATTGGCTTTACTTTCTAAAAATAGGAAAATGTAATACTTTGAAGTTTACTTGATATAGATTTAACACTCCTTGTAGGGTCATTTGGGGCATTTTTAGCCTAAATTCCGTAGCTGAATATTTCAACGTTAAATTTATTTCTAGATGATTGTCGTGCAATCAAAGGATGGTTTAACTATAATATTCAAGATACATATAGTTGATAAAACAGAGATACCTGTCTTAGATCTTTAGTTCATTATTCAAAAAAACTTTGTTAGGTTTGTAATCTTATTTACATATTTACAATTCTGTTATATATAAGGACTAGAAGTTACCTCCATAGCAATGCATCTAGAGGCTAGATAAAGAGCATTAAACCACTCAAAGGCTTAATTCTGAAAATGAAATAGCCTAAAACTATCATATAACCTACGTAAAGCTTACCTAAATTAGAGAAACCAATCTCTTCGGTAGTTATTGAGATCTTCATCTTCAGACAAAAAACTTACTACTTTATATAAAAGGATAAGCTTTTTTCCCGTTAATATCGCGCTAACCACTTCTAATTTAGGGAAGTTTAACATGAGTCCAATGATAGTTAAAAATAAGATTCTATAAGAGTTAAGGAATACATATTCCTTTTTTTCTTTGTGTTTTTAAAGATACTAACTTGCCCCAATTTATCCTTAAGGTGACAATGGGCGGTTTATTGCACTAGTCCCCAAAGTTTCATAATAACGTTTTCTTATTCACAACTTTGGGGACTTTTACTGAATTTTGTTTGGTTGGCACATTATGTTGCAAATATCCAAAAGTTTCAACCACTAATTGTAATCTACATAGGGGGAAATTTGTGTATCATCATTGAGATCTACATCTATTTATCGGCCATTGTCTGATCCCTGCAGATTACTGGATATATTTACAAGATGAACTGAAAGTAGTTGCCGAATGTGTACGCAGTTTCCTGGGTGTTTCCTCATCCTAGCTCAATATTTACTACTAGCTACAAATCTTCAAACTTCCCTTAAAAAAATCAAAATTTGAATGTGTAAACGATTTATACATTATACATTATAAATTTGAATTTTTTAAATTTTGATTTTTTTTTTTGAAGTTTGAAGCTTTTTTAGCTAGTAGTAAATATTGAGCTAGGATGAGGAAACACTCAGGAAACTGCGTACACATTCGGCAACTATTTTCAGTTGACCATTTACAACTCTATCTTAAGGCTGTTACATAAAATAGAATGTTTTTAGAGAGCTAGTTATGAATAATTTTTAAAGCGGAGCTTTTCACATTTCCGGACGTTCGTAACGTTTAACCTTGATCGTTAATTTAGTCATGACATGGATAGAATTGTCCTATTGATTACAAACTTTTGTAAATTTAATATTCTCAGCTGCTCTCAAAGCTAGATATCGTAAAATTCACATTAATTGAAAGGATCTATTCTATGAATTAGCTTGTCTGCCTGTCTACAAAACGCTGTAAATTAGAAATTCTATAGAAAAACTTGATTTTCTCTGCTGCTATTTAAGATATATAACCAAAATTAATCTTCTATATTATAATTTACTTTGACTGTTTATTTTTTTAGTAGTTTAATATATGTTTATCAGCTTATTAAGTTACAAGTTTAAGCCTCTAAAATACCTCTATAATCATGTTTATAACCTGACTTTTGGTCAAGTGTAATTACATCTCCCAGTGGGGGACTTTTAGACATGATGAATAATATGGTCTCAAATGCGATAATTTAAGCTGATTAAACAAATTTTACAGATACTTAACATGATAGTATTATTAGTAGAGCAGCTACTCTTTTACTAGGCTCTATATTTACGTCCGTACTATTATTTTTATTTAATTACATCTCCCAGTTGGATATTTTTAGACATGATTAATAATATGGTCTCAAATGTGATGATTTAAGCTGATTAAACAAATTTTACAGATATTTAACATGATAATATTATTAGTAGAGCAGCTACTCTATAATTATGGTCTAAAATATACGTCCGTACTATCATTTTTATTTAATTACATCTCCCAGTGGGATATTTTTAGACATGATTAATAATATGGTCTCAAATGTGATGATTTAAGCTGATTAAACAAATTTTACAGATATTTAACATGATAATATTATTAGTAGAGCAGCTACTCTTTAATTAGGTCTATCTTTACGTCCGTACTTCTTATTTTTAGTCATACTATTGTCCTAAATGAGACCATATCATTCTTACTAACTGGCAGAGTTTAAAAATATAAATTAAAAAAGAATATAAAAAGTTTTAAAAGCAAACAATGAAAACACGCGTTAATAAAAATTTGGGTACTAGTTTAATTTATAGAAATAGAGGAGACAATAATCTGTTTATTATATTTGTCCCCAAGGTTTTATTATAACGTTTTCTTAACTGTTGGCTTAGTAACTTTGAGGACTTCAGTGAATTTTAATTGGTTCGTTCATTAAGTTGAGTTTCCAAACCATTCAACCACTAATTCTAATAAACAGAAGTGTAATTTTGTGTATCATAATTGGGAATATACACCAATTTATCGGAAATTGTCTTATCACTTTAGATCACTGTTTTCCCTCCCGGTATTTTAAAATTTTTGCCGCCATTTAGATTTTTTGTGACAATAATATTTTTATATAAAATCCGACGTCTTTACATGTCATCGTTCAAACTTGGAATAAATTCCCCTAGGGGAGAATCTTTTCCCTTAGTACTTTCCACCCTCCCCCAAAACACCCTGTTTTGTTTCCATTTTATTTTTGTTTATTGTTCATACATGTTTAAAATTCAAACAACAGATGCGTTTAGGATTTAAAATCTAAAGTTTAAATATTCTAAATTTTTAATGGACAATTTAAAACCTTTTTGTAGCTTTCTCTTAAATAATTTAAAATAAAAAAAACTAGAAATAAATTGCAATACAATGACTAATTTTAACAAGAAATCAAAACAAAAGAACGGTATCTTCTGATATTTTTTATACTATACTAAAGTACAGGGGCGTCTTTGTGTCTGTTTGTATGTCAACATAGATCTCGTAAACATCTCAACGTATCGTTCCACAACTTCATGGAAACTATATAGTATAGTTCTAGGGCAGGTTTTAGCCTATTTGGTGGGGGTAATAGCATAAACCCGATTTTTTTGCCATTTTATAGCAAAAAAAATTATTTGTCTTGAATAAAGAAATAAATAAATTTTCACGTCGTACCCATTAATATGTATGATTATTGTGCAATGTGCACCTGTCCATTTCTCTCTTCCCTTAATCTCTCCCTCCCTCCCTCCCTCTGTGCTAAATTGTTGACATCTGATTACTGTGTATTCAGCAAAAACATTGAACCAAATAATCAATACACACATTCATATATATTTACACATAATAAGCATTTATTGATTATTTTATTTATTCTTCTTTCGTGGCGCGCTCTTGTTGGTGTGTTCTGATATCCTAGTAGCTGCCGGCCGCAAGAGGATGGTCCTTGGATGGTATTTAACCTCTGAGAGGTTGGTAAGAGACTGCTCGGGACCAATAGACCAGCCTCTGGTTGTCTAAATGGAGATAATTTTGTGAATATTTCTGCTGTTGTGGAATTTTACCAGACGGAGAATTTGATTTGACAAGGTTGCGTGTCTATAGAAAATAATACCTCCCTTATCCTATAATATATAGTAACCTTTTTTTTTGTTTGTAGCGAAGGATCTCGCTAACCGCTGAACATATATTGTTCTCATTTACTTCTTATAGGTCCTGAGATGGTTTTAGGATATTAATTCTTTCTATAGATAAGTGTGGGTATGGTTTTATGCTATTTTTCTGGCCTTCGAATATAGAGCTCCTAGATGCTAGGGGCGTATCCGCTAGTATACTACATATTAAAGTTCAATAGATTTATTTTATATAAACGTATGTGTAACAGGATGTCTTTCTGCGTGTTTGTTAGTAGCGAAGCTACTCTATAATTCACAATGTCCGTCCGTCCGTCCGTCTGTCCGTCTGTCCGTCCGTCTGTCCGTCCGTCCGTCCGTAATTAATGAATTGGGGGAAACGTGATTTTCTCGGCTCCTATAAAAGATAGAGAGCTGAAATTTTTTGACAACATTCCCATCATTAAGGAGCCCAATTAACTATAAAACATCAATGGCGGTCGGACTGCTTTTTAGCAGGTTTTAGGCTATTTTTTATATTTTTCAAATTTTCCCCATATCTTTGGTGTTTATGGTCCGATTTTCAAAATTTTTTCAGTTAAAGATATCAAAATTAAATTTCCCGTCATTTGAAGAAAACAACAATGACGGTCAGACTGCCTTTTTGCAGGTTTTTGGCTATTTTTGTATTTATCACATTTTTACCCACATCTTTGGTGTTTATAGTCCAATTTTCAAAAATTTTTCAGTTAAAGATATTAACATTAAATTTCTGGTGTTTTAAGAAAAGAAACAATGGCGGCCAAACTGCCTTTTAGCAGGTTTTTGGCCATTTTTATGTTTGACATATTTCCCCATATCTTTGGTATTTTTGGTCCAATTTTAAAACTTTTTTGCATTAACAGTTTCAAATTTTTTTCCCCCATTGTTATGTGCATCTAGTATGTAATTTACTTTAACCGTCTTCATCATACAAAATAAAAAAGGTTTCTTGTTTATTTTCTCCAATAAATCTATTCTTGATTTTAATAAATACACTTTTAATCTACTTCTACGTATTCCCATCCACAATTTTTTGTGCTTCGCTACTTATGGATGTTGTCATCCTTGTTTATTAAATAACTCAACCGATCGTTGCAAATTTTGTACAACTTATAACTTATTGATGGCTTAGCGTTCGAGTGAGAGAAAAATAGGCTAAAACCATTCCATGACCTCAAATATATCTTAAAGGTAAATTGTTTTAAATAATATTGTAATGTATATATCATTTATTTTATTATTCATGAAAAATACAATACATGACGTTTCCGTACGGCTCAAATCCAGCTCTAATCCATTATTTATAATTGGATATAAATCGGTTTCGAAACCATACTAGAATTGTATATCTGCCCCATAGGCGTCCAAGGGGGGGGGTAATGGGGCGATTACCCCCCCCAAACGATTTTGGGGGTGCCGTAGGCACCCCCAAATTTTTTTTCATTTTACCCCCCCATTCAAAATTTACCCCTACCCTGGGGGTGCCGTAGGCACCCCCAACCATTTAGGAGGGGGTATTTACCCCCCCAAACAATTTTGGGGGGGTAAATACCCCCCCAAAATAAAAAATCTCTAATAAAAAAAATTTTTAATACTATATATTTAATGAAATTTAAATTACCCCCCCCAAAAAATTTTACCCCGGGGGTAAATTTTGGGGGAGGTAAACTAAATTTATCCCTGCCAACAGATTTCAGGGGGGGTAATTACCCCCCCTCAAGCAAATTTTACCCCCGGGGTAAAAATTTTGGGGGGAGTAAAAAAAATTTGCGGCGCGCTTCGCGCGCCATTTTACCCCCCCCCAAACACGAATTACCCCCCCCCAAATAAAAAGCTTGGATGCCCCTGATCTGCCCTATTATTAACCATTTATTCTTTAAAGACTTTTCGATTAAATCGTGAGAGATTTAATTCGCAATGGTAATGTCATTACCATAGTCTTTGTAGTTAACTAACATAGAACAAGGATGACAACATCATTAAGTAGCGAAGCAAAGAAAATCATGGATGGGAATACGGACAAGGAGAGTTAAAGAGCATTTGTTGAAACCAAGAATCTTTTTATCACACCATTAAACCTTTCCTACATATTTTCATATATCATATATGTAATATTTATTTTTTGACAGATTGAGGTAATAACCGTAAAAACTATAAAGAAAACTATTTATATAAGACCTGACCCCCCCCCCCTTAAAAAATTTATTTTTAATGTAATTCATACGCCCCTTTAATATAAGCTAAAAAAGATCCTTATATCAAACCTAATAATGGTAACTCATACCTATAAGGCTTTAAAAAGGACAGATTAGGCCACTAGGCTATTTATCTATTTATATATATAAATCTAAGCAATATCATTAAAATCATTGAAAATGTCTTGAAACTAAGACGAAGTATGTTTTACGGCATTGTGTGAAAACGCCTTTGAAAATTACAAGATAAGCTTTTCTTATTCATTATTGATATCTATTTTATATATCTAGTAGAGTGGCTACTTCATAACTAGGTGGTGTCATTACGTATATCAGTGTCTAACCGTTCACCGTTTTCCATTCATAAATATTGCTATAAAATGTGTGTGCCTATGCCTATATCTAAGACTGGCAGTAGTATGATTTCTACGAAAATAGCCTAAAACCAAAAGAAGACTTAAAATCATCCTGTACTGACCTATGTTGTGAATTTTCTTAATTTTGAAATTTGAGAATTATCAAAATCTTAAGCCACAGAAAAAAAACCTGAGGTACCACTTTTCATTACTGGACAAAAAAATCTTTTTAACAATAAAATTATAATTGAATTGCTCTCAAAACTAATTATATTTTGCATACTCTATAAATACACTTTATTTTACAGTTTCTTATGCTGATTCGACTCATTTCATGGAAAAAAGAATTGTTAATTAGATTTAGAATTGACCGGAAATCTGAAGTAATTTAATTTTATTGAAAGCTAAAGTAACAAAATTTTTGTGTGATCAATAGGATCTCGGAAATATTCAAAGACATATATTTATCCCCTCTTGGAGCATTACATTACAAATACGGCCAATATGATTGCAACAACTTATATTAGTTTTTAAAAAAGACTAGTAGCAACGCCCTACCAATCCTAATGGGAAGTCCTTCCATCTCCCCCTTTTATTTTTGCAATAAAGAGCAATCTAATAAGTGATTACCGAGATTTAAAGCTTTAGACATCGTTCTTCCTTGTATCATAGAATCATAGATTACCGAATCCTTTATGCCAAAATAATCCATAGAGGCGAGAATAAAAAGTTCGACCTTTCAAATATAAAGACATTTTCTCAAGGAGAGATATGAACATTAAAATGAATTGTTTGACAGTGACAAAAAGGTCATTACCTAAGATTTTTATAGTGTAATCAAACGTCCTGATTGGTCAAGTAGTTTTGGCGCTATGGCCGTTTAAAAAAAGTCCGGATTTATGTGGCGCAACTTGTATTTCCTATATAGATCTGTCATGGATCTTGATGCAATAAAGCAGGCTGTTTTGTAAATGTTAAAAATTGGAAGATTTCATTAAACAAAAGTTACCGCAAATATAAGTATTAAATGATATAAAAACAAGAAAAAAGAATACAATGAAGTTTAAGGAATTGATAAACACAAAATTATTTTTCTGTGTAGCTGAAAAAATGCGTAGGTTCTTTATCTGACCTATATAATTAGTCTCTCTCTCTCTCTCTCTCTCTCTCTCTCTCTCTCTCTCTCTCTCTCTCTCTCTCTCCATTATCACTCTCAATTTTCTCTCTTTCTCTCTCTCTCCATTATCTCTCTATCAATCTCTCTCTCTCTCTCTCTCTCTCTCTCTCTGTCTTTCTCTTGATCAAATGATAACAAGGGAGTAATTTTTTGAGAATATAAAAATTTAGTATCCAGTGCTTCCTTGAATTAATTTCCCCTCTGAGCCGTACTTAAAAGACGTGTATCGTATATACTATAGCCAATTTTCTTTTCGTTGGCTACAGTATGAATAATAGGAATAACAAGATAACATCGTCCATTAAAGCGAAGCTTCCGAGATCAGACTGACAGACATACATTCACAAAATAGAGTATCGTCTCATTTAATATTGAACTTTCAAAAGTCTCAACAAAAGTTCTGTATCTATCCTAAAGTTTAGGAGGTCTAATACTGACGTACTTACAATTTTAAACTTGATTATACAGATGCTTCACTTAGCTTTTAAAGAATTAATACAAAATATCTGCAATATATTGTATTTTAATTGTATTTTTAATTGTATACAAAATAAGTGACACTTTCGAGGGTTTTATTAAACGTTTTGACCTACAATAAGTAATGGGCGAATAGAAACACAATGATAGAACAATCTGATCACATTATTATTTAGAAAGTGTACACAAATTGGAACAAAATTTCATCGATCGACATAAT
This sequence comes from Acartia tonsa, assembly GCF_053477335.1. Taxonomy (NCBI): domain Eukaryota; kingdom Metazoa; phylum Arthropoda; class Copepoda; order Calanoida; family Acartiidae; genus Acartia; species Acartia tonsa. The sequence goes on along the minus strand of NC_137264.1, from coordinate 41,847,842 downwards.
AATTCAGGAAAAATTAGTTATGTTGCTTAGAAGAAATCTTTGCTTTTGGGAGTTGTTAGAAAAAAAGCTTTGCTTGGGGTAATTAAAGCGCTTGTAGTATTATATTATATTGAACTGCCGGCTTCGCCCATAAACTCTAGAGACTTCGTTCCAAGAGGTAACTGGAAGTACCCCTATATATAATCGCTTTTAATACTGCAGAAAATAAAATCTAAAAAAATATTTTTCAAATTACTCTTTGGCAAAATAAAGAAAAATACACAGAATATTCAATATTCATAATTCAAAATTATAAATAATAATAAATATTCAAAATTAGGGGGGATTTTTTAACTAGGGCTTCGGCGCTTCTCCCCTTGGTGCGGTGGGAGTTCCCCCAACTTTCTTTTTTCTTTTTTAGGGGGGGTTTAGGGGTGTCCCAGCCCCGAAGAAAATAGCTATCGTAATTATTTTTTTAAAATTTAATAGGAGCTTCGTTCTATGTTGCGGTGGGGGTTCCCCTACCCTCTTATTTTTAAAAATAATAATAAAGAAACTTTTTTTTAGGAGGAGATATTTTTTCTTTTTTGGGGGAGTTTTGGGTGTCCCACCCACAGTTAAAATAGCTTAAAACCACCGCAGGATCATTATGTATATTCCCTGAAGAGTAGAGCCTAATCGGTTCAGCGGTTACCGAGATCTTGAGCTTCAGAAGGACAGACAGATATCAAGCTACTTTATATTATAAATAAATAGAATAAAATCTTCGTCTATTAGAAATTCATTTTCAAAAGACGAAATAATGTGTCTATTCAAAATGCTCAATTTTATATAAAAAGGGAGGTCATTGACAGAATTATTCAGTTTTGCCAAAAGTTCCAACAGTCTTATTTCTTTATTTTTAAATTTATTTCTCATGTTTTATATCATTATTTAAGTTAAACTTTGTCTAGGTTTAGTCTTAGAAAAAATGTTTTAGTCTTTTATAAAAATAATTATTGATGTTCAGTTTTTATCTTAGGTTTATGAAATAAAACAATACAAACTAAGCTTTTTCAGCCAGATTGTCATTGTAATCTCTATTGTCTTTTACTATGTATTTGTTTACTTCTTTGTCTTAGCATCATATTCACCTTTTGGATCTAATGGAGTTCACGGTAAAATGTTCCTAGGAACGATTATCTTCAAAAATCTATGAAATTCAAAGTCTGATATCTGCCAAACGACTGAACGTACATGTCATGCCTGCAAATCGTTTTATGCGGCAAAAGAAGGCCTATAAATAATCAGGAATAACCAATACAGCACAGGGAAAGCTTCACTAATGAAAAACGTGCAAAATAAGTCTTTTTCGCACATTTATGTGCACTGCGAGATATCAGTGCATTATTGAGTACCTAATGACTATTCCAGATGATTTTAAGACCTTCTTTAGTAGGTTAAAATTTTGTGCGAGCATAATCTATACATTCCACCATTTGGCCGTTAGCAGCCGTTAAAGTCCAAAGATTTTTGGAGATAATCGTTACCAGGAACATTTCTCCGTAAACTGCACTACGTCCCACCTTTTAAACATTAAATGCTCACGTCAGCAGCAAAATGTTAAGTACTCTGTTTAATACATTTATTATGCTAGATGGACTGTCAGACTCAATAAACCGACTTAAAAATAATAATATTAATGGCAATTTTTGGACGATATAATTTCCTGAAAGCTAGCTTTATCTTAAGAAACTTATAGCAGACTTATATTGTGTAGATAAACTTGAAAATGTACACGTTTTAACCAATTGTACGACTGGATTGTTCCTGCACTGTATTCTTATTGGTCCAATTGTACGGCTGGATTGTTCCTGCACTGTATTCCTATTGGTCCAATTGTACGGCTGTATTGTTACTGCACTTTATTCCTATTGGTCCAATTTATTTATTATGTATCTATATCTAATATATTTAATATTTGAATCTTGTTTCATAGTTTCTTTCCAGAGAGAGAGGGGACAATGGGATATTTATTACACTAGTCCTCAAAGTTTTCTTATTTGTTGGTCTATCAACTTTAGGGACTTTTACTGAATTTTAATTGTTTGTTTTATAAAGTTTATATTATTTAAACGTTTCAATCCACCACTAATTTTAATCTACAAAAGGGGTAATTTTGTGTGTCATCATTGGGGATGTACATTAATTTATCGGCCATCGGGTTATCCCTTTAGATCCCTGTTTTTTTTCTCGCTCTTCTACTTTGTTCTGATTGATTAATGTACTAAGACATAATTGGAAAATTATTGTTTCATACAAAAAAAACAAATGATGATGGATTTGAGAAAAGTGATTAATATTGTAATTATTTCTTTTGGAGTCGTGCTATGTGGTGTCTCATATACCATGCCATTTGCAATATTCACAAATCAGGTTAGTTGCAGAGAGGGAGGGGACATTCGTCTGTAAATTACACTGGTACCCAACGTTTTACAACCACTTTTTTTATTTGTTATTTAGTAGTGTTGAATTTATTTAACAAATAATTGTAGCCTACAAAATAGGTTATGTTGTTCATCATCATTTGTCTTATTCGTTAGCTTAATATTTCTGGGCAAGTTGTTAATCTTGAACATTAAATACTTAAAACAATTTTACTTTTTTTGTAATTCAATAATTTCGTCCTTTAAGAACAAACTACACATAAGTAAATCACATAGTCATGAAATGTGAAATATCAATAAATACGGTTTTTTAAAAAAAATAGTACGTAAATTGTTAATAACAAGAGATATTATATAATATGGCAAAAAATTAACTAATTATATTTGGAGACAGTTTAAAAATCAAATACTAAAACCTCTTTAAGGTGCCTAAGAAAAAATGTGAATAGTCCCTTTCGTGGCAACGCCCATTAGGGTGCGATTCGTCGTTTTTTTAAAATGGCTTTTGATAGCTTATTTTATGTTATATTGGGTTAGGTGATTGCCCAACAGGGTTAGGAAATTGGATCCACAGGGGCTAGAAATAGGAGAAAAGCTACTGTGAAAGAAAAAAAAACGCCCCTTAAGGAGCGTTGCCACGAAAGGGACTATACCCGAAAAAGTTACTTCATCCAATACAAATGACCAACGATAGGCCAATACACAGACTAAATTACCTATGGCAGGTCAGGATACATTTTAATTGGCCAATGGTAGGCCTGTATGACGTTTTACAGTTACTATAAAAGCTCCTTTCAAACTTAACCTTAACAACTTTATAATCTTTATTTTATTTTAGGCCCTGTCACGAGGAGTTAGTGTTTCACAATCAGGCCTCGTACTAGGTAGATAAACTCTCTATTACAATACCTAACCTCGTTAGGGCGAGATTCTCCTTTGATCATCCTTCCAAGTGATCATCTAGAGAATCCAGAGCATCATCCACGTGTAATAGAACAACACAAGGATATTAGGTTACCAAAAGACAACCAACCCTTTGATCGCACTACCTTTTTCTGGGAAGTCATAACTGTGCATGGTTTACTTCATCTTAAATATTTTGAAATTTTCTTATACGTTCTTATTTATTTAAATTACATTTTTGTTTTATGATGTATTTTAATTTTAGGTTCAATTTATATAGTTACATTCCTGTGCACGCCAATGTGTGGAAATTTGGTAAGTTAATATTTTTATTAAACAAGGATGACAACATCCATAAAAGCGAAGCTCTTAAACGATAGGACAAACGAGCATTAACACTTGTAGAGTGCCAAAATTGAATAATCAGAATATTTATATATAAATATAAAAGTCGAAACAAAATTGTGAGTAAATTTGTTTTAAAAATTAGCTTAAATTCATGATAATATTTAAGGGCATAATTACATTTTTAGGACGTAATTTTAAAGATACTTTGCATATAACATTGTACTTTGTTGTCCTAGGAATCAGTATTCCAAAAAGCAGATCAATGGGATATTATATGTATAATAATATAAAAATACTAGCCTACAGCTCACGTTGTTCGCTGGTCTGTAATGCTCTTGAGAATATTAAATATCCGTACTGGAAAGGTAGAAGGCTAATGCAATTATTAATATATGACGAAGCGGCCTCAAGCCGCCTTAGGGTCCGAGTTATTAGGAAAAATTATTATATTATAAATTATAGAGTAGCTTCTCTACTAAAAAATATTTTAGCAGAAAATCTTACTTGAACTTTGTATGTCTGTCTGGTACAAAATCAGAATTATGATTTACTTAAAATTAAAAATGAAAAGCAAATTTGTCTGTGAGGATTTCGCTGACTAAAAAGCATCATATATATTTAATTAACTTTGTCAGTCAGTCTGTCCATTATGCTAAAGTTTTAGTAATTAGATTTTATGGTAATTTATGTTTTAAGTTTACTGTATATATTTCTATTGACATCTAATGTTTTAACCATATTGTCCGTCTATTTTATTAGATTTTTATGAACTTCACAAAGTTTATGGATGTTATCATATGTTTCTTGGTACTCTAATTGAAATGTCTGTCTGTCTGTCTGAAAGAAACCGTAAAGAAGTAAACGTGAATTTCTCTTTAGTTATAAAAGATCAATGGCTGGAATTAAAACATCCCCATACTGATGAACTTACTTTGTCCGTCCGTCTGTTGGAATGCTTTGATATGCATCTACTATCAAAGATATTATATAAATTCTATTTTAAAGATTTCCATGTTTATTAGCTTTACTAAGGACTTATAAATGATGTCATCCTTGTTTAGCTTTAAAATTTCTAAGAAATTCTATATGTTCTATAATTAATATCTTATCAAGAGTAAGGGCACATCAAGGGTAAACCTTGGTGGGTTAGGGCCCCCTGCAGGAGTTAGGCTTATCCAAAAAAAACTATCCCTTCTAATTTACAATTTATTTCTAAAATATGGAAGTGTATTTTCAATGCTCGATATGCACTCGATATGGGAAAGCACCCTAATCCTCACTTTGGCTGACCTTGCTTTTTTATTAAATATAATATTTTTTATGCGAAGCCCCTCTTTAATTAGAAATGTCCGTCTGAGGGTAAAACATAATTCACCATCTGCTATTAAAGATAGACGGTTTTAATTTTTGAGAATATACCCTATACCTTTAAGCATCCAGCCTGTCGGAAATACCCTGCAAGGCATTTAATTTAAAATGTAAAAATTTTATTTATCAAATTCAAAATTAGATAGACGATCACGACTGATTTTTTCTAGAGAAGATTTTCCTGATAGATGAATATCTACTCTCTACCTTATTTAGTCGGTTAGTCTGTCTGTAACCCTCCAGATGACTTCAATTTCTGTAGGGAGATGTGCCTTTTCTTCTATTGAAAATAGAAGTCTATCCTATAGTCCTTAAAATAAAGTAAAAGGATCTCGGTGTGTGTGTGTGTCTGTCTGTACTAAAAGATCTCTATAAACGCAGAATCGATATGGTTCTCCTTTACAAATAAGCATCCATTATATAATTTACCTGGTCTGTCAGTCTATCAGTAATGCTCTGATTGTCATTTGATTGATAGAAAGCTGAATTTTTCCCTGGTAAAATTTTACAGGGTGATGAGCATCTACTCTGCATCTCAATTGGCCCATCAGTCTGTCTGCAAAAATATGTTTTTCCACTTTTTTTATGAAGATTAAGATCTCAATAACTACTGAAGCAATTGGGTTCTCTATTTTAGGTAAGCTTTAAATAGGTTCCATGATGGTATTAGGCTATTTCATTTTCAGATGGTTTTGAGCTATTTTTTCTAGCCTGTTTCTGCCCCTTTTAATTGAGAGCCCCTGGATGCTAGGTACACATCCGCTAGTTTAAAATATTCTTATGCATTTAGAATAGAAAGAGATAAATATATTAACTTACACATAAAGATTACTTCAAGTTCAACTACTTACGTTAGAATTTCTGTCCGGCTGATTTTAGTTATTTATTTTATAATAAAAGCCTTTGATACTATGAACGTATTAACAATCTGCATTAGCGTTTTCTTGTTTTTAAAAAAAACCTCTCTCTAACTTGCGTTTTCTTCCATTTTCTTCCATTTTCTTTCGATTTCTTAATTTAATCTTCAAATACGTATTTATAATAAAGCCATTTTCATTCTTTCAAAAATGCAATTTAAATTACGGAATTTATTTTCCAATATATATTTTTTATAACCGTCAGGAAAGGGTTAATATGGTTTTAATTTTTGTTTCAAAATTTGGACACATTAGGGAGGGGCGCTAGAATCAACTCATTTTAAAACTAAGTTTTCTTAAATTTACTATATTATGAATTTAAATTTTCTTTTTTAAGAATAGTAATAAAATACTTTAATATTATGTAAATAGCAAGATGAAATAAAAAAAATTTATTTATTCTTAATAAAGTAAAATATTGGGTTTTATTGTTCTGGGCAATGAGAGTTTATTATGGATTATTGGAGCACTATGAGTTTTAAACATTTATTCCTTGGAAAACTTGAGCTCGTTTATAGACATTTATTTCCTATATAGATCTGACATGGATCTTGAAGCAATAAAGCAGGCCCTTTTGTAAATGTTAAAAATTGGAAAAATCTATTAAATAAAAGTAATCGCAAATATACTTAGTAAATATTGTTAAAAAGTTAAAAATCAACATGTTTAAAATAAACGTACGGGCATTCTGTTAACGATTATAGAGTTGCTACGCTTTCTAAATCACACATGACTACTACAGAAATCACCTTGTAAAGATTGAAATCTATCAGAAAATTTTAACATGCCTAAATAAACTTCGCTTTTAACAATAATTAGATGCCTGGCTTATTTATGAAAATAAAATAGCCTAAAACCATCTCAGTGCCTATAAGAAGCTTCCCTTTAAAGGAGAACCTTATCAGTTCAGTGGTGAGTGAGATCCTTTGCTACAAACAAAAAGAACTTAGTACTTAATATTATAGGAAGGATATCTATAATACAAAGTAGAACGATGCCTGTTTGTTTGTCTGTCTGTCTGTTTGTTTGTCTGTCTGTCTGTTTGTTTGTTTGTTTGTCTGTTTGTCTCTCCGTCTGTTTGTTTGTCTGTCTGTTTGTTTGTAGCGAAGGATCTCGCTAACCACTGAACCGGTCGGGTTCTCTTTGCAGGGTAGCTTCTCATAGGCCCCGGGAAGGTTTATAACTATTTTCTTGGGGGGTTGGGACACACCCAACCCCCTCAAAAAATGAAATCGCCCCCCCCCCTAAAAAAAATTTTATTTTTAAAACTAAAATTTACATAGTGGGGTCGATTACCCCTCCCCCCCCAAAAAAAAAAATCAACCCCCCCTAAAATTAAAAAAAAAATTTTTTTTTAAATTTAAAATGCGAAAAAATAGTTTGATCAAACCTCTTGGGGAAAAGCCCCTAGAGGCTAGGGGCTAAGCCGCTAGTTATATTTATATAATAATCATGTTTCACTTATCATCATAGAAATCAAAATTCCAAAAATTGAGTAAATAGGTTAGTTCATTTCTAAATTTAGATAGGAAGATTTGGCGTCAAGAACATCTTCCTTATTGGAATCATAATCCTTGCCATCAGTACTTTCAGTTTCGGGTAGGTTTTGTTTGAATGATTTAAAACCGATTAATATCCGCTGGATTAGAACCGGGTTATGTACGTCATGTAAAGCATTATATTAAAAACAATTTTCCAGGAATATTAAATAAAAATCATAAGTTTTATGAGAAATCTTGGAAATTCCATTCCTAAATAAGCAAACAGCTTTTTATAGTGCCTTTAAAAAATTTCGCCATACTGGCCAACTATTGGTTAATTAAAATATATACTTGCCTGCCATTGGTAATATATTCTGTGTATTGGTCTATCATTAGTCATTTGTATTGTTTGACGTCATTTTATAGGCACTATAAAGAGCTTCAAACGGAAAATCTTATTATATTAGATTTTTGGAGTACATAGACAATGGACCAGCATTCTTTTGGTTGGCATTATCATTAAGAATATTGAGTGCTGTTGGCGAGTCTGTAGCACTACCTGCTTCTTATCCATTAGGTAAGTTTGTAGCACTACCTGCTTCTTATCCATTAGGTAAGTTTGTAGCACTACCTGCTTCTTATCCATTAGGTAAGTTTGTAGCACTACCTGCTTCTTATCCATTAGGTAAGTTTGTAGCACTACCTGCTTCTTATCCATAAGGTAAGTTTATAGCACTACCTGCTTCTTATCCATTAGGTAAGTTTGTAGCACTACCTGCTTCTTATCTATTAAGAGTTAAGACTCTAGGGGGCTAGGTGTCGCTTCGGGTACTAGACCTATATCTCCACGCACCTTGGAACATACTTGCAATTGCAATGATTGCGGTGTAAAGCGTCCATTCACCCATCAGACAACCAACTCTCTGAGATGCACGACCTTTGTCTGAGAAGTCCCAACTGTGCACGGTAGCGAGTTGCGCCTGTTTTGGGCCAAGGCATTCCCCCCACTCTAACTATTTACGTCGCGCATCTGACATAGTAGCAGTGGGAACAATTTTTAACGTCTTTAGTTATGACGCGGTGTCGGACCGAGATTCGAACCTATCACCTTCCCGACGACGAGCGGATGCGCTACGTGTTGAGCCACGGTCGCGGGTTTGCTTCTTATCTATTAGGTAAGTTTGTAGCACTACCTGCTTCTTATCTATTAGGTAAGTTTGTAGCACTACCTGCTTCTTATCCATTAGGTAAGTTTGTAGCACTACCTGCTTCTTATTCATTAGGTAAGTTTGTAGCACTACCTGCTTCTTATCCATTAGGTAAGTTTGTAGCACTACCTGCTTCTTATCCATTAGGTAAGTTTGTAGCACTACCTGCTTCTTATCCATTGGGTAAGTTTGTAGCACTACCTGCTTCTTATCCATTAGGTAAGTTAGTAGCACTACCCGCTTCTTATCCATTAGGTAAGTTTGTAGCACTACTATTAAGTAGCCAAGTACCTCCATTATATAATTTGTTCGTCCAATCTTTAAAACTTCAAAACATAATCTATGATTAATTGAGAATACAGGTCAAATATTTCTATTCTTACTCTACTTCTGATTATGTGTAGTAGTTAACTGGTTCTTTTCTCATAAAAAAATGTTGTTAGCTTTGTATGTTTTGCTTTGCTGTGCTACTTATGGATAGGGTTTTTATTGTTTGATTATACTTTTTGAAGGTTTCCTCATTTGTAAGAAAAATATTTAAATTTCTCTATTATATAATTTAACAAGGTTGATTACAGCCCACAGTAGCGTATTTGTCTGATATTATAAGCAAAATATACGAAAGCATTAAAAACAAGCAGACAGAAATACAGACAGAATCAAACAATTTTACAATAGAAAAATACATTTTTAATTTTAAAATATTTCAGGTGCCCAACAGTTTGAAGAAGGTGATAGAGGAAAAGCTGTTGTGAGTTTATCCTATAATATAAAGTAGTAGGGATTTTCTCTCTGAAGATTAAGATTGAAATAATTATTGAACCGAATTACTTCACATAGTTCTAGAGATGGTTTTAAGATCTATAATTTTTTCTTGGTATGGTTTTAGGCTATTTTTCCTACCCTTTCTACTCCTTCAGATACAGAGCCCCTAGATGCAAGGGGCGTTGCCAAAATTATCACAAAATTGGAGATATTGAGGAATGGGATAATGGACGATGAATTGATGTACCCCCTCAATTATGATAAATAAAATTGATTGCTTAGGGCAAAAGATTCGTCACTAGTAGTTTTATATACTTTGAATACTACGAATATCAGAATGATTCTATAATTTTAGGGTATAATTTACAATATACAGATTGACCCACGAAAAAGTGTTTTTTAGCATCTGCAGCCCATATTTCTCAATGAATTATAAAAAGATGCATATGTCCTTGTTCTATATATATTTCCACATCTGAGGATATAAAGATATTATTTTTACATCAATTAACAGAAGAGATTTTTAAAGCCAAAGTTTTGAAAAAGTGCGCGAGAAACTGGACATTGCTAAAATATCTTTTATTACATTAAAAATGTTAGTTTTACATATAAAAAATTACCTTTTTATATTATATTGAATGCATTTTTCTTATAACCATATATCCACAAACCTTATAATATCCCCTACTTTTTTTTTAATATGTACTTAAACAAACCCCTCCCCAATTTATGCTTATGACCGATAGGATTATCGCAACCTTGACCCAATAAATTCACGCCCACTAATACAAACTACTTTAAGACACATAATAGTTATTTCTCGTATCGTATTATAAACGGCTTTCCGCGGATATAGAATGTACAATTATAAGATTAAAACTAGTTTTTTTAGCACCTTGGTGCCGAAGGCACCGGCTAAAAAAACTAGTTTTAATCTTATGATTGCACGTTTCTATATTCGTAGAAAACTGGATATAATACGATGCTAGACATAGTTTTTTCGTATGGATGAGAACCGGATTCGAATGAATACGAGAAAAATCATTAAAATTGTGAAATGTTAAATAAAAGTTTGTAGCTGTAACTTTTTTGTTTTTTAACTTTTTTAAATAAAATGAAAAGTGTTTGATAATGATTTCTGTTTATGTAAACTTTTTAAATGCTTCTAAGTTGTATAGGATTTCTTTGTGCAAGGGTGTTTTTGCAATATACACTATTCAAAAAATGCCTTTTAAAACAAGTGAAAAAAATTGCTTTCAGCATGAAATAAATTCCTTAGAAACATCTTTATATAAGTTTCATAAAAAGTATTGCAATTGTGAAGAAAACACGTCATTTCACTTTAAAAAAGCATTTTTCTTGAAAAGTAACTTTTTCCTCAGCCATTTTTTCAAAACTTTAGCTCTAAAAATCTCAGCTGTTAATTGATGTAAAAAAATATTTTTATATCTACTTATGTGGAAATCTATAGAGAACAAGGACATATACATTTTTTTAATAATTCATTGAGAAAGATGGGCTGTAGATGCTAAAAAAACACTTTTTCTTGGGTCAATCTGTAGTGTTTCTCTCCTGTCCTGAAAAATTACATTAAAAATGAATTCAGGCCATTACAGAAGCAACGTACGGGATTGGAATGGCTCTAGGACCTAGCCTTGGAGGATTTCTAAAACACCAGGAATCAATATATATACATACATTTTATAGCTTTTAAACTAAAATAGAATAGAATATGAATAATTAAAACTTACGATTAAAACAAATAGAATATTTGGGTATAGTCCCTTTCGTGACAACGCCTCTTACATCTTAATGGGCATTTTGTCGTATTTTTAAAATTAGATTTTACTCTATTACTAGCCAAAGCGGGGCCAATTGTCTAACCCTGTGGGGCAATCACTTAACCTAACATAACATTTTTTTATGAATGTATGAATCTAAAATTTATTCGTACAGTATGGTCCTATGGACTTCAAACCCTAAAAAGGGATTTTTAAAGGACCACACTGTATTACTTAAAATCTTCAAAATAAGATAATATAAAATATGCCTTTGATTTTGAGAAAAGCTTCAAAGTATTTTTTCGTGGACATTTTCTGCCATAAAAAAATATTATTTAGAATTCATGCAGGTATATATGATAAAATTAGGGAGGCTTTGCCTTGCCACTTTGGGTGGTTGCAGCTGGATTTTTCTTCACAGTTATTCTACTAATATTCCCATTTAAAAATGAACGAATTCAGAAAAAGACCGAAGACAGGTATACCAATAAACCTATAGTATAAATGCATAACCAGACAATTACCTGAATTCCCCTGTTGTGGACCATTTTCATTGCTTTCTGCTCTTTTGTATCGACTCAACTGTGTTAATATTCCACTATTGGTTGATTTTAAAAGACCCAATTGAAAGTCGGTACAATGGTATATCATTTATCGTAGAAATACATATATCAGTTAGATTAAAATAATTTTCAAACAATATTTTATATTTTCACCATTGGTTTATACATATCTTTGGAGCCTTGTTCCAATTTATAGTATTTTTGTGATTAGTATAAAATTAGTTTTCCATATGTCCGTCCGTCCATTCGTTGGTCTGTTCGTAAAATTCATAAAATTCGTAAAATTTGTAAAAAAAAAAAAAAAAAAAAAAAAAAAAAAAATGGAGGAGGATTTTTTTGTTTTTGGGGGGGTTGGGGGTGTCCCACCCCCCAAGAAAATACCTTAAAACCACCGCAGGACCAGTAGGTATAATCCCTGAAGAGTAGAGCCCAATCAGTTCAGCGGTTACCGAGATCTTAAGCTTCAGACGGACAGACAGACGGACAGACATCGTTCTACTTTGTATTATAGATTAATTTAGAGAAACAAGCTGGAAAGAAATCATATTTTGCCCTGGAATAATTGCTTACGGCTTGGCAACTTTGATAGCTGGCACCTCCAATGATTGGTTGAACGCGACTATGGAACCACATCTTTTTCAACAGGTACAAAGTGAAAAATCACATGCTTTTCACAAGAATTATCAGACCATGTTATTATCCTTATTACTACTTTGATTTTAACCTTTTAATGAAAAATAACACAAAGTATTTATATACGAACATCTACATTTAAAGTGTAGATGCGCTACATAAAGCACTTTTTTGTTTGTTTTTAGTTTAACTCCACAAGTGCAGAAATAGGTCTGGTGCTAATGACATATTCTATAGCCTATACTATTGGGGCTCCAGTAGCTGGTGCTATCATTGACAGGTATTAGTTCTACTTTGACATTTTTCTGTGTGTCACTAAACTAAATAGGTGCTAGTGACATGTTCTATAGCCTACAAACACTTATATTTTCAATCAGACTTTATTATTATGGTACATTTCGCTATTTTATTGCCGTTTTGCTTTAAGGTTAAAATAATTATGCTCTGTGCCCTAGATGACCGAGCAAGGTTTGAAGGTATCCTGTGCCCACCAGGATGGTGATATCAAAAAATTCCCTATTCCCACATGTGTGTTTGATTACCATACTTAAAAAGTCAATTATAGCTTTCTATCTTTTACACGAAAAAAACCCAGACAAGTTGGCACCCTCTTCCCCCCACCCCCCATTTTTAGGGTTAAAATTTAATTATTTATATCTAGAGGATTCAGTTGTTTATGGGCTGTGTTGTTGGGACATCTTTGCATTTCAGTTTCATTCATATTTCTAGGTAATGAAAAAAGATTCTTTAACAAGTAATTATATTTTAGATAGGGTGGGATAAGTAGATTAGCAAGTTCTTTTTTTAGACCTGTATACCTTCATTCACATGGTAGTTTCCCTGTGGCCAGTAGAGAACATTTAAAAGGGTAGTTTGTTTACTTGGGTAGATTATGGTATTATGTTGATGTATAAAATTCATGAAATTTATTAATTTTCAGGACCTGTACCTGGCCTTCAACACAATCCTGTCTTTCAGAATATTCCATTCAAATTCATTGCTCTCTCTGTTCAAGGTAATCTGTTTTAGAAATCTTAATGAAAAAATATACAAAATAGAAGATGTATGTCTGTACATCTGTCTTTTGGACTTTATGAAGATTAAGATCTTGCAACCTTTGGACCAATTGGGCTAAGCTTTTAAGGGAATATTCATACAGTTTGCATGAATTAAGGAATATCATTTTAACAAAGCCCCTAGAGGCTAAAGGCTTATGATAATGCAGAAATATCACTATAATCTACATGAAATATACGTGTTTGCAAAATCATCATATACCTCATTTTTCCTTATAATTACAAGAATATATTTGTCTGAACTAATTTTTATTATGCAGGTGTTGGAACAGCTCTTGCATTTATTGGTACAATGCTAGGTATGATTATTATATGTGTTTAATTTTTGATGATCAATACAAGTTCTTTTTGATAAAACTTTAAGACTTTTATTAGACATACATCTGAATATTTCTTTTAAATATTTGAATACTTTGGTTATTAATGAGGCGTTAAAATGACAAGAAAGAAGAGGAGGCGTTCATAGTAGCCTAAGTGTTTTATTAAAATATACAAAGAAAATAAGACATTTTACCAAATGTCCAGGTAAGGATGAAAAACAGGACTGTCAATTTTTTTGGGTGCTGTTTTATAACATCATTTTCTTTTTTGTTGGACTCAAAAACTTTAACTTGATTGAATATTGATTGGTGGATTGGAAAAAATAATTGTCCAAACTTTACATCCAATAATTTTAATATGCAGAAAGGGTAAATTTGTTTATTAATATTGCAGGGATGAATGACTATTGTCAAATATTTGTCAATAGCTTCAAAATTCAATTCTGACCCCACAATCATATGTAATTTGGAAAATGTGTCAAGTATTGAATTGTCTGGGAATAAAAGTTTCAATCTAATCTAGGCATGATAGTGTGGTATCCGCCTAGGGTAAATGGCAGACACCAGAGTTCAAAATGACTACGGCAGTGTGAACAGACGTGGACACCTATACTATAGAGAAGCTACGCTTCTCTAGCAATCACTAAATAATAAACAGCATCTATTCAGTTGCATGTTCCTTTATTGAAGGTCTAAGGATTACTAAAGTTATATACAACAAACAATAGCTACACAGATAGGAATAAATAATCATAAATAACAGCAATATAATACATATACAATAGTCAGTTTGGGCAATAATGATCCCCCATCCCTGAGAAGGGTGGGGGGAATTAACAATGCAGCTTAACCATAATAAGGCTGTCAGATTCAATCATTAATTTTAGGCATAGGGAGGGGGTCGGCAGACCCCTTCCCCAGGACTCGGGGGAGGGCCTTTGGCCCTTCCCCGAACCCCGGTCAGGGGTGCCATAGGCATGGCTCACGGTTGCCGAATACCACAACTCTCCCCTCGGAAGGCTGGGAGGGGGTCTCCCTGCCAGACTTCCGACAGTGGTTGAGGCCTTCGGCCCGCTCCTTAGGGCTAAGATATATACAAATGATAATGATTCAATGGAATCCTAGTGGTGATTTTCAGGGCTGATGGGCTCCCAACGTGGGATAGAAGGTAGAGGCTGGCTTTGGTTGGACACGTAGCTCGGCGCCGGCAGGTGTCAGGTTGGCGTGGGGCACAGCTGTTGCGGGGCTGGTCAGCAGCGGGGCATTCTGGTTGTTGTTGGCAGCGGCTGGGGCACTGGCTGCCAAGTTGACCGTCTGAGCGGCAGCCTGGCCTCCCGAGGGGCCGCGGGGTCTTCCAGAGGGCGGTCCAGGCCTGCCTGGGCGGTCATGCCCGCTATCGGCTGATTGCATGGACACCATTTCCTCAGCGGCTTCCCGGTCGATGGGAATGGCATCCCAGTCTACTGAAAAGTCCCGGGACTTGGCATGGGTGAGCCGGGCTCTGGCCAAGGCCTTCCTGTATAAGGTTGGATGGTACAGGAACACTTGTGACATCGCATTCATGGCGGCCCGTACACCTCCTTGTGCGGCTGCCAGGGAAATGATGGTCAGATCCCCCAGCAGTTTGAGGATCAACAACAGCAAACACAGTATGGCTGCGCCATCTCCCCACTCGTGAATAGCTTGTCTGAACCCAGCCCAGACATCCAGGGCGGCCTCTCCTTCCTCCGCCAGTCGGTCGATATTGTAGGACACGATCCCATGGTCTCCGGTGGCCGAACAGCTACCTTGCTGAACGCATGAGCCATAGGACAGGCCGGTCAGCATGGCGGATTTATACGCTGGGAACGCTAGCAGCTGCTGCCAGTCGTTCAACTCAGCCTGCGAATACAAGCCTCCCGAACTAAAGTCATCCAAGGGTTCTGTCAGCAGCTGCTTGGGCGTATCCAGCGGGGTGGCCTCTTCTTAGGTGCGGGGGTTAGCTCTATCCAGCCTTCCTCCGCGTGCACAGTCAGGGGGTAGGTGGAGGAGCAGGGAATCTTGGTGGCGTGGCCGCTATACACCCGTGTCACGGCGTCTACAAATCCTGTGGGTTCCACTGGTACTTTGTCCCAACATTCCTTGCTTTCACGGACAACGTATTTGTTGCGTTGGCAGGTAAGCTGGAGCAGGACATCTCCCCTCAGCACAGAGAACGTGCTCCCCTGGACACGCACCGGGTGGGCCGGGTCTAGTTGCTGGAGCTTCCAGCAATTGGCCACTACTTCTTCTGCCGCTGTGCTTTTCATGCGTGTCTCCAGGGTAAATCCAATGTAGCCTGCATGTATCTGGGCCTGCAGGGGGACATCCACATCCCTGGCCGATACTCTGGGCAGCGCTGCCGCGGCCGGGTCAGCTGCCACGAACAATGCTGGGTGGTTGGTGGCATGGGCCTCAAAGTCGCAGTTCACTATTGAGGTGGGGTTGGTCATGTTGATGAAGAACTGGGCTTGATGGTCAACCAGGAACGCATCCATCACTAGGCTAGGCTGGAGGCTGCGGATCAGCCTCAAGGGGCAATCTCTCCCCAGGTGGTCCCACACGTAGGTTGCTTCCCCAGTGATGCAAGACAGCTCAGAATGGGGACATTCTAAGGCCAGGTGGTCAGATTGGGACTCCACCCGTCCATCCTCTACTACGTAGGTCTCTTCCTTGACCAGCAGCCGTCGTTCCTGGAGCACTAATTCATTGCGGTACAGCTGGCCCTCGAAGTGGACGTCCTCCCCTTCACAACCCACCCCCTCGGGGCTGTTGACCAAGGCGCCCACCATATCGAGGGTGAAGAACAGGGGATGGTTCAGCTGGAACGTCAGTGGCTGGGTCTTGCCTGGCAGCGTGTAGACTCGGTTCCTGGCCAGGTCTCGGCACGTTTCTGGATCGATCTTGGTTGGCCTCATGAGGGTGGGGACCGAGGTCACCTTGAGGTGACCCCATACCCCACACCTGAATGTCCACTGGGACACGGTGAGCTGACAACTGTATCCTGTTGTTTCCCTAATCTTGACTTGCTGCAGGACATGTACTTCATGGCCCAGGGGCACCTCCTGGTGTAGCGGTTCCGTGCTACACACTTTTTCCTTATTGTAGGCTGTGACGTGGGTGGGGTTGGCGCAGTCCCACCCTACCAGGACGTAGCTAGTTGTAGGCCACACGGCTGCCAGCAGTAATCCCCACAGGACCATCCACCAGTGTGAGAAGCTACCAGACAGCCATCTACCTCGCGCACGCGGCTGGGGATCTTCGGCTCGGGTCACGGCTGCTTCTTGGGGCTGGACACGGCTGGGCTGCTCCTGGCTAGATACAAATTTCCATTGAGCGTTATCTTTGTGTGTTTGGGGCACCCCGATACCCTCCCCAATGACAGACTGGCAGGCGACTGGCGCTTGCCTGGGTGTCGGCTCCCCTAGCCCCAAGGGGTCCCTTCCCTTGTCCATGGCATGCCCAGTGGCATGGGGCTGAAGTGCGTGTGGCACAGGCTCGCCCTGACTCACGTCCCTCCCCTGCCCTAGGAACTCAGGTGCATGTGGCACAGGCAAGTCCTTATATCCCCAAATTTCAATCTCCCCAGCCTCTGGTGCAGGAGGCACAGGCAAGGTTGGGGTTTTACAATAATTTGGATACAATACATTTGTTAAATTTAACTTATCCTGGCTCGACTGGAAGTGCTGGGCAGCTGGGTTCCCTCGGCTGGCAGGGGGCGCTGGATGGTGTATAGCTGAACTCTCCCTACATGCTGGTGGCGCTGGCTGACTGGGGGTGACGGGTGTCACCCCTTCCTCTGGGACTGCTGGCTCGTTCCAGGATCCAGGTATCTTGGTGGCGGCGACGGTTGTCGCCCCAGGCACCAGGTTGGAGGCGCTGGATAGCACCCCCCAGTCATTGCAGGTGGCGGCGCCGGGTGGCGCCCCATACATCGACTCTGATGCGCCGGCTAGCGCCTCCTGCCTCTCTCGTTCAACGGCCGCCAGGGCCTCCCCGTACACCGTCTCAGTGACGCTGGGTAGCGCCCCTCCACTCTTGCTGGGTAGGCTCGGTCGGGCAGGCCCCATCATGTTAAGGCTAAAGGGCTTGGGCCTCAGAACTTCTGGCTCGGCAATATTGTTGGGCTGCACAAACTCCGGCCCCAGGTGGTTGAGACTGAAGCCCAGGCCAACCCGGTTGGGTTCAGCCGCGCCTCCCAGTACGTTGATTCTAGCTGGAACGGTCCCAAACTGCGGCATTCCGTCGGCTCGGCCCGCTGCGTTGGGGGCGGCTGCTTGATGCGGTGGTGCTGGGGGCGCGCTCCCTTCCATGTTGGCTACTCTGCTGGGCTTTCCTGGGGGAGCGCCCTTGTCTGCGGTGCGCCTACGGCCGGCTACCTGGTCCCAGTCGGCTTTGCACTCGGCCGCCGTATGGCCAGCATAGTGGCAACGCTCGCACTTGGCAGGACGGTCACGGCGTTGCTGGGTGCGTCTCTCCTCTAGGCTGACTTCCATAGGCGTCGGACAGTCTCGAGCTCGGTGGCCTCTCCCTTGGCAGCGGAAACAGCGGCCTGAAGTCTTGTCATCTGGAGCGACCTTCCCCATCTGGTGGAGACCCGGAGCCAAGGCGCCAATCTCCATTGGCTCCGACTCGTCGTAGTTGGGCAACTGGACGCTGGCTGATCCCGTGAGCCCGTCGGTGACGTCCACTAGGCACACACCCTCCTTCAGCTGCTTGGTAATCATTGTGACGGTGAACATGGCTCGCCTCGTGTACTCAGGTACAGAGGCGATCTCATGACTCATCATTTCACGTTTCACATTAGCGTTACGAATGCCACGATTTAATTCATCGATTAATAACTCGAGATCCTCATGGCTGTAGGCCTCCCTATACAAGGCACACTTTGTGGATATGTATGCTTGTATAGGTTCTGTCGAGTGTTGCCTGTAATCCCTGAAGGCTTGCTTCAAAGTCTGGGATTCAAAGGCTGGACGAAATAACATTTCACACTCGGCCTTGACTTGTTCGTATGTCAAGGCTTGGCCTGCCTCGCCAAACAGATGAGAAGCCATTTCCGCCGCTTGCCCTACCAGTGACAGTAAAAGGGGGTTGCGGCAATTGAGGGTGTCATGGGGCGGCACGCGGTAAGCCGCCCATGACATCTTGAGTCTGCGGATGTGGGAACTCCAGGATTGCTTGGGCGGTCCTCTATACTCCGGCAGGTTACTCAGCATCAGCTTGCGGTACTCGGCTGGAGCCGGCTGGGGGTCATCCTGGAGCCATCCTTGGGCTTGGTCGCCTCCTGGCGCTTGCGGCTGCTCCATCGGGTCAACGGTTCAGCGGCGGGACACAAAGCTGTAAGACAATATTATAAATGGTTTACACTTGAGGCTTTCTAGCCTAGCAGCCAACACTGTTTATCACTAGGTTGGTAGTTTAGCTACAAAGATATAACTTAGATGTACTTGTCACTAGTTTTTTTCTGAGTTTGTAGAGTAGGCTGGTAGGGGTAGATAGCTGTTGAGGGTCTGAACTGCTGTCAGGAACTGATTGGGTTTTCCTTTATCACACTATAGATAGGAGGGAGAAGTTTGTAATTCTTATTTTCTAAAAATATCTCTGTTAGATGCTATGGAGTAGCTCCGCTCCTGCGTGTGGGTGTGCGTGTGTGTGTGCGTGAAATGTCCTTTCCTTGCAGCGCGCTTACGCACCGTCAAATCCGCGCACACAGGTAAAACGCGCACTTATCCCTCAACTCGCTCTCTCATTGGTCCGCTTTGTCCGTTGAATTTTGTGATATGTCCCGAACTCTGTTGCGCGACCCGTAAATGGCGCTCTGTTCTCCCGATCGCTAGCTCCACACCGTGGGCGGACTTAGTCAAGTGTGGGTAGGAGGGGGGAAGCGCGTGAGGGGACGGGGTAAAACCGTCCGTTCCCCCTGTGGGGAAGGGGGAGTGCTGTGGGTTTGAGGTAACTGTGTGATGAGGTAATGGTGCCCTTTCTCCTTAATCCTGGGCTTATTGTTATGTCACCTTGATTGTATTCTCTTCAATGGATGGTGGGCCCCTCCCTTTCCTCTGGAATAAGGGGTGTATTTGTTGTGCTGGAGGCTTGGGTGGTTAGATTGTTTATCAAGGCATTGTTATATTACATCTAGATTCTATTTTTGGCCTTATCACAATACATAACAGATTTGCTTACCAAGCCTGTTCTATTTTTAGTTTTATCACAATACACAACAAATTGTTTGCCAATCCTTGCTCATAAATCTATTGTTTAGCCATCACACTAGGGTGGTAATCCCTACAATGTGATATAATATCTGCTTTTCTAGATGGGTGGCTGCGCTGTAGCCTCTCAGGATACTTGGAGTTGACGTAGTTTCTTCTGCTTGGTACACTACACTCGTATGTTGGCTCGCAGCTCGCAGCTATTTGGCGTGTTTCAGCCTATCGGCGGCAGGGAATGTCCCGTCCTGCAGCGCCGTATATCCGAATCCGACTGTTGGCGGCAGGGAATGTCCCGTCCTGCGGCGCCGCTGGTTCGAATCCTTGGCTTGTTTCAGTCTATCGGCGGCAGGGAATGTCCCGTCCTGCAGCGCCGTGTATCCGAATCCGGCTGATGGCGGCAGGGAATGTCCCGTCCTGCTAGCGCCGCTGGTTCGAATCCTGCTATCTCTTGCAGTAAATGTTGGCCTATTTTCAGCCGTTTGCACTTAGTTGGCCTGTTTCAGCCAGTCCGCAGGCCTGTTTCAGCCCTTGAGCGCTCAATTCTCCGTTAGATGTCGGCGCTTCTCGCGGTTCTCCGTCAAGTTTCGCTGTTTCGCTTCCACAACTGCCGGATGCAGAGTTAGACCTTGCTATCCAGGGTGGGTAATTCAGGTTGCTTGTGTCAGTTTTGCCAGTTTCACTGCTGGGAGTACCTTAGCCTCAGCTGCACGTCTGCTCTACACTTGTGGTTTGCCGTAATCTCACACAGCTGTCACCAAAAGTTGTGGTATCTGCCTAGGGTAAATGGCAGACACCAGAGTTCAAAATGACTACGGCAGTGTGAACAGACGTGGACACCTATACTATAGAGAAGCTACGCTTCTCTAGCAATCACTAAATAATAAACAGCATCTATTCAGTTGTTCCTTTATTGAAGGTCTAAGGATTACTAAAGTTATATACAACAAACAATAGCTACACAGATAGGAATAAATAATCATAAATAACAGCAATATAATACATGTACAATAGTCAGTTTGGGCAATAATGATCCCCCATCCCTGAGAAGGGTGGGGGGAATTAACAATGCAGCTTAACCATAATAAGGCTGTCAGATTCAATCATTAATTTTAGGCATAGGGAGGGGGTCGGCAGACCCCTTCCCCAGGACTCGGGGGAGGGCCTTTGGCCCTTCCCCGAACCCCGGTCAGGGGTGCCATAGGCATGGCTCACGGTTGCCGAATACCACAATAGAATGTTCTGTAAATGGTAAACTTGCTAAAACTGAACAAACCCATGTAAGTATAGTTTCCGAGTACTTTGAAAACTAACTAAGGGGGCATTTAAAAGAGGGAGGGGGGGGGGGGGCTAAGCTACAATCTTAACCACAATCTTGAAATGTATTTTTAAAATTTTAACTTAATTTTAAGTTTTTTTTTCTCTAGAGGCAATATCTCTTATGGATGTACCTTTCCCTAAAATAAATAAAAAAGATTTAAGGAACAAAAAAGCTTAAAATTCACATCACTACAGACACACAGACAAGATATACTATTACTTTTATATAAGAATGTTTATTTATCAAATCGTATTATCGACAGCTTTCCGACGAAAAGTTATGAGAATATAACTAGTTTTGTTAGGAAGCTCTTTCTTGACGGCTAGTGGCTTCGCTAATCTTAAGCTTCAGACGGATTGCCAGACAGACGGACGTACAACTACAGATATCATTCTATTTTGGAAAATTGTCTTTATAACGATGCTTTACTTAATTTTTCAGTATGACTGGGAACCGGTTCTAATCCAGCGGATAGTAATCTGTTTTGAAGCCATACTAAAAAAATATTGAATTTCATCCAAATATTAATATTTTGTGTCTAGGGAATGGTGAGTGGAATGTGGGTGATGGCATTATCTCTGGGAAGTTTTATCGGAGCCTCCTCTGGGAGTGCCATCTATGATGTGGCCGGATTCTCCTGGTCTTGCACTGCTGAAGCTAGTCTCATGGGTCTTTCAGTAAGCAATTCCTAATCGGTGGTTTGCTCAAAGTGTCAATCGAGCCCTAACCCTAATCTTTATTTTAGAAATAAATTGAAATTAAGAGGTAGTTTTTTTCTATGCATAAACCCTGTAAGGGCCTTAACCTGTCTGGCCTATACCAACAATGCCCTGACCCTGAGGGGCTATCGAGTACATAATATAACCTATTTAACTTGACCTAATGTAATAGGCAAACAAACAAAGAACTACCCCTCCTCCATCATAAAAAAAATCCACTCGGCCCTTTGATAGAAACTGCCTCTCAATCGTTTGGAAATCAAGTGGTAGTATGGAGCGGACAATAGCAGTAAAATTAATCTACAACCCTTTATTTCTCTAATAATTAGACTATCACACATAAATTATTGAAATATGGTAAGTGTCATGTGTGACGCCATAAAAAAACGTCTAAATTCACCCCTTTTTAAAAAAATCGACCCTTACCTCAACCAGTAAATTTGTATGATTAGACCTTTTGTAGAGAAGACCTTTTATAGAGGTAAATCTTTTGCATGAGTAGATCTTTTGTAAAGGTTGACCTTTTATAAAATAGACCTTTCGTAGGAACGCCCTTTTTAGGGGTTTCCTTTCCCACTTCTCCTCTCATCCTTCCTTTTTAGACGTATTTTTATGACGTCACACATGACACTTTCTGTACACCCATAAAATATTTTTTAGATTCCTTTGATTTACATTCTTGTGAGGTGTGTACCCAGTATGAAGAAACATAGTAGAGACCACAATCAACACAAATTACCTGAAATCTGCTCAACAAAAACTGTGTAGAAATATTGTAATTTTTAAAAGTGAAGCTTTTTCTATAATTGGGGTGTGTCCGTCCGTCCGGAGCGGATAGCTTTTTATGTTAATTTAGGCATGTTAGAATTGTCTTATCGATTTCAAACTTTGCATGGTGGTTTCTGTAGTAGTTAGGTACGATTTTATGTTGATTTGTTATCATTTTTAACACAAATTTTTATGTGATTTTATAATCCGATTGATCTGATTTTTTGAATACTGATTCCGATGACAACAAAGAACAATGTTATAAGTGAAGCATATCTATGTATAAAAATGTAAGTATGTCCTTAAACATTATCCTGTATTTAAGCAGTTTTTCAAGAAATTTACTTACAATTTTGTGTCGACTTTTATAAATTTGTATTCTGATTATTTAGTTCTGACACTCTACAAGTGTTAATGTTTAATTGTCATACCATTTCAGAGCTTCGCTTTAATGTATGTTGTCAACCTTGTTTTACTGTATTAATTGTAAACTTTTTAAAAGAGCAAAAATCACCTTTTCAAAAAAAGTAAAAAGTGTACATAAATTAAAAATGTTTACTTTTAAAGTCAATTTTGTAATCTTCAACAATGTTTGTACGAAAAGCCGTATTTAATCTATTTAATGATATAACTTAAGGCTCAGATTTAAAAGAAAATATGTTGTTTCTTTATAAATATTAAAATTGCAGTCCCTACATAATGTTTGCCCGTCTGATTTGTTGAGCTATATTTTTTGTTTTATGGGTATTATCATCATAATAATGAAGAAGTACAAAAATTTAATAAATGATTAATTCAGTTTATAAATAATTTATTTTTGTAAATAAAGAAATAATACATTATTTTCCTTTAAGCATTTAGAGTTTAGTTTTATTTATAAAGACAGATTTTTATTGAAATTGTAAAAAATAGTAATAGATGGAAGTCATCACAACCCACCCATAGTTGGTCGAAATAGTTAAAATAGTATGAGTAAGCCACTGAACGATATCGAGTTCCCCATATTAAGTTAAAGGCTATTTACTAAGCACGGTTAGTTTTTTATTAAATGAATAAGTTAGGGTACAATGTTTGGCACTTTCGATATAAGTAAATGATAATAACAAAGCCACAGAATACGATAATACCTTCAGAAAAATCGATGAAAATAGTTTTCATACTAAATTTTGTTTTTTTTATATTTTTTCTAAAATGTCATGACAGAAGATGCAAAATGTCGTCTTAGTTTTTTGAAAGGATTAATCTTCTCTGAAATCTAAATTATCAAAATATTTTTTTTGGTAAATGATTATACGATATATGTCAAACATTTTATCAGAAAGAAATATTTAAAATTGTGAAGTAGAAACCTGAATAATTTTTCTTGTGGAAATAGTTTTCTGCAAATGTTGATAAACATATGTCTGCTAGCATTAAGATGTTTGTACTGCCAATACACGTTGGGTTTTATTTAAAGAATTTCTTTAAAATGTTTTTTTTTACATTGTATACCAATAACGCAATATTTGCTATCAGAAAACCCCCGACTAAGACTTGCCTACGACCCGATCTTTTATGATTGCTTTGTAATTTACATTTTTGAAAGTCTTTCAACAGTATACACAGCAAGTTCTCTCTTTTTTAACTAACTTTCCGAATAATATACCTAAAGCATTTGAATTGACAAAGGCTATGCTAATATTTTTACCATTCAAGTTTATTTAATATTCTAATAAATAGCGCAACCCTCCAAGTTTATGACTACTTTTCATGAACATATGATCTAAAGAATAAGCTCTGACGCAATGTCATATAAGGATATTATAATATTCATTAAAAAAATTGTTATTTTTGCATATATGTTACATTTTACAGTGTTTTGTGGCTCAAAAGAAAGACAATTAAAAATTATTTCATATTATATAGTTTAAATTACATAAGATAACCTAGAAATAGTAAAAAATTCCCTTTCTTTTTTTGTCGCAAAAGAGAATTCAACAAAGATTTTCATTAAAAAACACCTTAGTGTAAAAATTAAAAAGTTTAAACATGGTCACAAAAAGATTCAATTAGTTTATTAAATGTTTCATTTTCAGCAAATGACGATTAATCTCTATTACAAAGAATAAAGTGTAAAAAGATATTCTCGTTTTAATTTTAAGCAACTTAAAATGCATTTTAATACCTTTTAATGATTTATTTTTTAAAACATCATTTTATAAAATGTTATTGATTTTTAAAGTTATATATTAAAATGTTTTTAAATTTTGTTAACATTTTGTTTTAAATGTAGAAAATTGGTAATTCTAAACATTCAAAAAATGATTTTATTAAATTTTCATCACTTAAATTGCATGTTTGATGAAATTTTCAACTGATAATTCAAGAAAAATCGTTTAGGTTTTATTATATTTTACTTTGAAATGTTAAAAAAATATATTATTGTCAAAAATGTGGAAGTTATACTTTCCTCAAAAAAAGACCTAAAACATGCAAATTAACACGTGTAATGAGATTTTTTTTCTTTCAGGTTTAATTTTAAGTAATTATTGATATTTTTTGTAAAAAGGATTTTATATAAAAAGTTTTAAAACTTGAGTTATGTAGTGGTTCTAAAAAAGGTTGCGAATTTATGCAATTTTCTTGCAAAAAAAATTTTCTAGGATTTTAAAAATAGCAAAGGGTGTTATTAGACGTACTTACAGATACAATTGCTAAGTCATTTTGGCCAAACACTAAAATAAAGTTTTGACATCTGAGCGCCCAACCGTGTATAAGGTCTAAGAATGACCAAGCTATTTTAATCTTAAATTTACTCTATGTTTATAGTGTTAATTTATTTCTTAGTCGCTACAACAGATATCTTACCCTAGATGTTAAATTAGACACAAAAATTTGTTCAATTTAAAAATAAATTAAAATATAAATCTTTAGTCGCATATGATTATATTACAAGCTATTAAATTTTTCCACGATATAATTTCCCCAACACAGTTTTACCAAAAAATGTAATTCAACTTCTTATTTCTGACTAATTATAAGAATGATATAAAAATACTACCCTTTCCAGGGGCGTCCAAGTTTTTTTTTGGGGGGGGGGTAAAAAATTTTAGGGGGGGGGGTAATTCGTGTTTGGGGGGGGGTAAAATGGCGCGCGAAGCACGCCGAAATTTTTTTTTACCCCCCCAAAATTTTTACCCCGGGGGTAAAATTTGATTGGGGGGGTAATTACCCCCCCTAAAGTCTGTTGGGGGGGGTAAATACTCCCCCCAAATCTGTTGGGGGGGGGGGGTAATTACCCCCCCCAAACTAATTTACCCCGGGGGTAAAATTTTTGGGGGGGGTAATTTAATTATGTAAAAAAAGCACCTACCTAATCTATTAACCCTTACAGATCGGGGGGGGGGTCATATTGACCCCCCCCTCTAGTTTTTTCAATGTCATTTTTTTTGTAGGTAAGATGGAGAGCTGTGACTTCATGACTTTTTAAGTTTAGTAATTATACGTCGGCAAGAGTTGATTTTATTAGGATATCTGGTCTGTGTCGGTCGTGGTGTCCGGTCAAAGTCGGTTGGGTAGCACCAAAATTAAAAAAATATTCTAAATAAATCTTAATTTCTACATTATGACTTTTGTGTATAAGGTAGAAACCTAAATTTTTTTGGTGAATACTGAGATATCAATGACATTATGAGAAATGTGGTGTTATGACCGTTTGACCGCACCCTGACCGACTTTATGACCAATTTTTGTCCGGCTTTTACTACAGACATATATCATGAATATCGTGGCTTCTATTACAGCTAGAGACCTAAATTTTTTTTTGGTAAATCCTTGAGCAACAATAAACAGATAAAAATATTATTTGGCGCTGCCAACCGCCGTTTTACCGCCGTAACCGCCGAAAATGGCGGTTTCCGTTATTTGCCGTTTTTCGGCGATGATCAGAAAAAGTAATTTTTTTGTTATGAAAAATAAGAGTTCGTCCCAAAATTTGGTCATCCTAGCTGCAAAATTGGCCGCTCTACAGCTGTTTTAAAATTTAGCGGCTGGCCGCTAAAAAGCGGCTAAGGAGCGGCCTGACCGCTATGACTAGAAAAAGTAATTGTCTCTAAAAATACACATGAACCACCAGAAAAAAATTTTACGTCTTTATCTGTAACAGAAGCCGAGATAGAGGGGGGGGGTCAATATGACCCCCCCCCCCCGATCTATTAAGGTGGGAATAGGGGCCCGATCTGTAAGGGTTAAGTTAATAAGTACTATCCTATAACATAAAGTAGTAAGTAAGGTTTATTTGACTATAGCTTCAGATTTCATTACTTTTAATACTGAGTTCTCCTTTTTAGGAAAGCTTCACATAGATCCCATGATGGTTCCACACTATTATAGGTCAATCCTTTGAGTGGTTTTAGGCTATTTTTCTCCTCCCTTTTTACCCTTTAGAAAACACGAGTTCTTAGATGCTAAGGGCGCCACTACTATTCAAATATATAGTAGTATCTCATTCTTTAGAACATAAAAATACAATAATTAACTCACTAACCAATGAACTAATATGATTATACTTTTAAAGTGAAGCGTCTTATAGGTCCTGGTAAGTTTTATAACTAGTTTTGAGACACCCTGACATCCTCCCAAAAGAAATCGCCTATAGAAATTCTTTTTCATTATTTAATGAAATATTTAATTTAGTTAGGTATCTATTTTATGGAATCTTCAGTGCTTTACAATTACATCATAGATCCCCGGGATGGTTTTAGCCCTTATAAAGGCCCAAGCAAATAAAACATGATCAAACTATTAAATTTTTTGTTATCATGGTTAAGAACTGTTTCAACTGGTTGGACTATATTGGGGTTTTAGTCCCTTTTGTGGCAACGCTCTTTAAGGGGCGTTTCTTCGTTTTTTCACACAAGCTTCTCTCCTATTTCTAGCCCCTGCGGGGGGCCAATTGCTAAACCATGTGGGGCAATCACCTAAACCAATATAACCTATCCTAAAATAAACTATCAAAAGCCATTTAGGATATACTTTTCATTAACTATTAGGAGACCAAACGAGGAACATAAGATATATTACACCTCAAGGCTCGAGTCACACTATGACTTTTTTTAGGGGGGGGGGGGAAGGCGGGGATTACTCCCTCCCCCCCCCAAAAAAAAATGTTCAGTAAAATTTTTTTTTAAGAACATTCAATTTGGGGGGGGGTAAATATCCCCCCAAAATGGTTTGGGGGGGTAAATACCCCCCCCAAAATCGTTAGGGGTAATTTTTTTTGGGGGGGGTATTGTTCACAAAATTTTGGGGGTGCCAAATGGCCCATTACCCCCCCCCCCTTGGACGCCTATGACCCTTTCCTTTCTAAATAATCAAACTTACTAAATAATATACTGTCGTCCCATTGGTCAAAATGAATGAATTTATCATCTATTCTTTCTATATTAGTTTTTATCACCGCTCCGGCGCTAGCAAGAAAAGTGACAAAAATAATTGTTTGCACTGACATTTGGCAATAATGGTTGGTTTGTGCATAAATTTAGGCAATATTAATTGACCTTTCTACAGAGAATTGGAGAGGTATAACTATAATTCTTTTAGTTATAATATAACAAACGGTTCTTTCACAAAGTGCATGTTGAGCACTGAAACCAATCTGTTTGTCTATGTCTATGTTAGTATTGATTGGTGTCCTCTCTAACCTGTTACTCTGGAATAATTGTATGTCCATCTGTCTATGTTATATTTGAGTCACTTGTCATGTACTTTTCAACTTATGTTAGTATCGCGGCTACTCAATATAGTTATAGTTTGTCCGATTGTATTACAATATTTATACAATACAGCCACGATTTCAAAATTATATTACCCTCAATTAAACAAAATCCGATTGATTCTGATAAATAAAGCAATGGCGGAATAGTTATTTCTCGTATCGTATTATAAACGGCTTTCCGCGGATATAGAATGTACAATTATAAGATTAAAACTAGTTTTTTTAGCCCCGTGGTGCTATATTCGTAGAAAACTGGATATAATACGATGCTAGACATAGTTTTTCGTATTCATGAGAACCGGTTCCTATCCACCAGATTCAAATGAATACGAGAAAAATTATTCTTTCCTGAAAAATACTCTTTTTCATCGATAGATTTTATATAATAAGCTTCATTATAAAGGAGAACCATATGTGCAGTGGCTTACGATATCTTTCAGTACAAACAAATAACAAGGAATGATGACAACATCCATAAGTATCGAAGCTAAAAAAAATTAGATAGACATCCTGAAAAAAAATTAACTTTTGAGCAGAGCTATAAAAAACATTAAACTAAAATAAGTCACGAAACCTTTTATTCATAATGTGAGAAATGTAGGAACCGATCTAGCACCACAACGAATATGCAAATCTTAACTAAACTTTGTGGAAATATGTACAGTGTAAACCTATCTAATCCCTGAGTTAGAACGGACATTTCAAATTATTAAGTAGCTTCAATTAAAGAAAGATTGGTCTACCATCCCCTTTTTTCACCCCCAATTGGTTTGATACCCCCCTCGTGAATCTCCGTGCACGCGACAGTTTCAAATTTACTATTACGTAAAGAACAAGATTATAAAACCTGCAAGGGTGCCTCAGGGGATGGGAAAGAAAAGTATTTAGTGTACAAAACATCTCTCATTTTTTAGGCGCGCCGTTAAACCTTCAGGCTAAAACCAAGAAATATTTTTTCCATAATAAGCGCAGCAAATATCATTATGGAATATTTTAGTTTCAAAATACAATTTATTTAGGCAGATATCCATTAATATAAATATGAAGCTTTATGATGAGATTTAAATAGCTACTGAACTAATTGAGTTCTCCTTTTTTTGTAAGCTACACTTTGATCCCAGGATGGCTTTAGCCTGTTTTATTTTTAGATTTGGTTTAAGGCTATTTTCTGCTTATTTGAAAACCCATCCCCTAGGAGCTAGGGACACATACGCTTGATGTAAATAAGATATCTAATATAAGACAGTCATTACAATCTTAATTTCACAAATTGAAATCTTATTTACAATATGTGTGAAAGTTAAACATAATATAAAAATATTTTCGCAATTAACATCAGACAAAAAGTAGCTCCGATCCTTGTTGTACATTATCTCTTTTATAGACAAGTCCCAATTGTAGAAAAGCTTGGCACTTACCGGTTATGCACAGGTTGGATTTACCCAAGCCTACAAGATTCATGCGCAGTAACTTTATCTCCGCACATCGAGTAATTCCCAGCCAATCTTTGTGATCATATTTAATAGTTATTACTACTGGTAATTGACTAATTACCAAAATTAAATACATAAACAGAATGTAAAACTATACACATATAAATAACATATTTAAAAAAAATACTCAAAATATTTTTTAATATCCTAATTGAGATTATATTTTTAAACTAGTAGTTTCGCCCCTAACCCCCCTACAAAAGATTCTTTCATATTGGGTTAGGGCGGCCTTTCTCATGGGTACTTCGCTGCATGGTGTGGTGCACTTCCCCGACCCCTATTTTTAAATTTTAGTTTTTAGATTATCGAATGTTTTTATTATGAAATGTACCTTGATTTGTTTCTATGTTGAAATCATGTGAATCTTTATGGGATGTGTACCTTTATGTCAAATGTACTCTTTTTGAAACGTACCATATATGTGAAGTGTACCTATATGTCAAATGTAACTTTATATGAAATGTATATTTTTGTCAATTGCACCTTTATATCAAATTCTAATTATTGATCTAGATAAAATTGCCTTTAGACGTGATTTTTTCATAAACAAGTTGCTTGATCTAAAGAGCAATATTTTGTCTTTGAACTATGTGAATCTAAATCGTTATATATTTTAGAGGTCTTTAGACTGACAGGTTCCTGTAAATCACATGGTCCTGCTTAAGCCAGGATATAATGGGTATTCTTGATCACCTCCAAATGAACAGGATATTTGTATCCAAAAATATTCCAAGAGTTGCAAAAACAGCAAATAGGTAAGTTAGACATTTTTCAAGTTACTCTAGAGATTAATTACTTGTTCTGTAAAATTACACTTTCTTTCTATTTTCTCGTATTCATTCGAATCCGGTGGATAGGAACCGGTTCTCATCCATACGAAAAAAACATGTCTAGCATCGTATTATATCCAGCTTTCTACGAATATAAAAATGTACAATCATAAGATTCGGCACATCGGGGCTAAAAAAACCAGTTTTAATCTTATAATTTTACATTCTATATCCGCGGAAAGCCGTTTATAATACGATGCGAGAAATAACTATTATCTTTATATCCTTTTCCTCTTTCTTTTACTTTCAATTTAGAGAAGTGCAGCTATTCTACAATTAATACATGTTTCTCTTCCAATATGTCACTCAAGGATAAAAAAAACATACTCTATTAACAAATTTCAATTCAGTCTTTTACTAACCCACACTAGAGTACAGCCAAATATGCGTTCCTTGTCCCCCTTAATTGATTTTCCCAACCTCTAGAAGTAAAATAACATATTAATTTAAGGATTAACAGACTTGCAAATATCATTGGTGATGTTCCAGTTGAAGGGTGTACTGGAGCTAAATGTATTGGAATGGGCTTTATTGAAATGGCAAACTTTTATGTGAAACAGACAAAGAAGGTAAGAATTTTGAAACAAATATCCTAAAAAAATTCACTATGCTTTATGTCAGATTCTTAGTTTTAATTCTTTAAAAGAAACTTGAATATGTTCCATTAATATTAAAACTGCTGAAAGACTGCCACAAGAAGAGACCCTATAGTTATACCCAAAATTGTAAGCCTTCAGATCTAATAACAAAAAAGTACAGGCTCTTAAAATGACATTTTAGGGTGTTGAAAATCTTGAAAATATCAGAAATTTCATTATTAAATTTCACCAGCATTGCTGATTATATTTTTACAATAAAACACCTTTTTCATAATTATAATCTCTTGGAAAAAAATCTGTTTATCTTCTGTGACTGTTAAATACTAGCAACAAACAAATGTAAATGATATAAATGTTAAAGATTTTCAACTACCTAAAGTCATTTAAGATGCCTTAAACTTTTTGTTACTAGATCTGTAGGCTTCAAATTTGGGGTTTAATTGTGTCAGTCTTTGTGATGTATTTTTTGCAGGCTTCCTCCTCTATAAAACTGTTCTCCGCGTCCATAGCCTTATGTCCCACATGGTTTTACTGAAACTTTTAATTTTGTGTATGGCAAATGAAAATCCTTTTTTTATATTCTTGTCTATTTACAATCTGTTATTTAAAAAAAAGTCACAGCCATTCATAACTAGAGCAAATGTAGCAATAATGATTTAAGTACAGAAACACTTCTAACTACAACTAGAATACATATAATTTAGAATGTGACTAAGGCGTTTAAAAATGTGATTTCTGGAGTGTTCAAAAGGGTTGATAACTTGAAGGACATGGTTAGCAAAGAAGATCAAGAGTTTGTAGACTCTCTAGAGGAAGTAGTTGTAACTAAAGAGAAACTTGAAGAGCAAGAAAAGGATGGCATGATTGAATTGAAAAAAGACATTCATCTAGTTCAGGTAAAATTTTTGGGAGCAGGGAATTTCTTTTTAAGGGCCATTTATATAAGGAGGTTGGTGGTACCCTCCCCCAAAATAGTTGTAAACCTTCCCAGGACCTATGAAAAGCTACCCCATAAAAAAAGAACCAAATCGCGTCAGTGGTTGGCAAGATCCTTCAGTACACACACAAAGACAGACAAATATACTATTACTTCATTATAAGGATTAGCAGCTACGCTCTAAGAGCCCTTAAGGTGGGGGAGGGTAATTCGACCACTCCATTTTCAATAATAATTAAAAAAAAAAATTAAAAAAAAAAATTTTTAGGTAATTCTAGGGGCAATTTCTCTTGGGAGGTTGGTGGTACCCAAAATAGTCATAAACCTTTCCAGCTATCCTTCGTATAAAGGAGAACCATATCGGTTTAGTGGTTAGTGAGATCCTTTGGTACACACACACAGACCCATCATAGGCGTCCAAGGGGGGGGGTAATGGGCCATTTGGCACCCCCAAAATTTTTTGAACAATACCCCCCCCAAAAAAAAAATTATCCCTACCTTGGGGGTGCCTACGGCCTACGATTTTGGGGGGGGTATTTACCCCCCCCCCCTAAATTGAATGTTCTTAAAAAAAAAATTTTACTGAAAATTTTTTTTGGGGGGGGGATCTATGATGTAATTGTAAAGCACTGAAGATTCCATAAAATAGATACCTAACTAAATTAAATATTTCATTAAATAATGAAAAAGAATTTCTATAGGCGATTTCTTTTGGGAGGATGTCAGGGTGTCTCAAAACTAGTTATAAAACTTACCAGGACCTATAAGACGTTTCACTTTAAAGTATAATCATATTGGTTCATTGGTTAGTGAGTTAATTATTGTATTTTTATGTTCTAAAGAATGAGATACTACTATATATTTGAACTAGCGGCTTCGCCCCTAGCCTCTAGGGGCTTTGCCCAAGAGGTGATAAAAAAAAATTATTGCGAGAGACCATAAAGGACCATGGAAACTCCTTCAAAAAAAAAAAAAAAAAAAAAAAAAAAAAATGGGGGGGGATTTTTTGGTTTTTGGGGGGGTTGGGGGTGTCCCACCCCCCGAGAAAATAGCTTAAAACCACCACAGGACCAATAGGTAGATACCCTGAAGAGTAGAATCCGATCGGTTCAGTGGTTACCGAGATCTTAAGGGACAGACAGACAGACGGACGGACAGACGGTCAGACGGACAGACGGACAGACAGACATCGTTCTACTTTGTATTATAGATAGTAGTGGCGCCCTTAGCATCTAAGAACTCGTGTTTTCTAAAGGGTAAAAAGGGAGGAGAAAAAAAGCCTAAAACCACTCAAAGGATTGACCTATAATAGTGTGGAACCATCATGGGATCTATGTGAAGCTTTCCTAAAAAGGAGAACTCAGTATTAAAAGTAATGAAATCTGAAGCTATAGTCAAATAAACCTTACTTACTACTTTATGTTATAGGATAGTACTTATTAACTTAATAGATTAGGTAGGTGCTTTTTTTACATAATTAAATTACCCCCCCCAAAAATTTTACCCCTGGGGTAAATTAGTTTGGGGGGGGTAATTACCCCCCCCAATCAAATTTTACCCCCGGGGTAAAAATTTTGGGGGGGGGTAAAAAAAAATTTCGGCGCGCTTCGCGCGCCATTTTACCACCCCCAAACACGAATTACCCCCCCCCCCCTAAAATTTTTTACCCCCCCCCAAAAAAAAGCTTGGACGCCCCTGAGACCCATAGAAAACCTTTTATTTCTTTATTTATGCAATGTTGAGATAAAATTACTGTTTTATTCAATAAAAGTTTACTTAAATATTTGGTATCAAAAATATACTATCACATCTGTAGAATCATACTACAGAGTTGAAAATAAAGATTAATAACAAACTTCTAATTTATTTAGTGCCAATTTAAAACACATAAGATTAGGCTGTAAAGGAATTATTTTGTAAAATGAAAGCAAATGTATTATGCAATACAAAAATTTCATTTTTATTAAAAATGATGTAAAATAAGATTATTCAAACAAATTTTTTATAAATGTCTTTTAAAGTAGGTAACTTTATTGCATATATTAATTCTTTACATTTAAGATAAATCTATGTATATTATTTAATTATATTGGGAATAAGCCACTTTGTGAAAACACTGTTTATTTTTAATTTAAAGAATTCAAGCATTGTTCTTGGTTAATACTGAATGATTTTAAATTTGGATGTTAATTTTTAGATATTTGCTTCATCTTTTATTTTTAATACATTTTTATAAAAGAGCTATTTTTACTGTCATTATGTTTTAATCATATTACTAAGAAAAATTCTCTTTAAAGGGACTGTGAACGAAAAAATTTCTCATCAGATTATCAAACCATAACATTATTTCATTCATATTATCATTTTGACATAATTCTCCTTTTTTCCTAATGGTTAAGCCTACTTTTAACATAATTCTTGCCCTTAACCAAGGTTACTTAGTTACTTAGAAATTGATAAAATAAGCAATATTTTTTATTTAATATCAAATACAATAACAAAGCTAAAATCAGGTTTATTTATTAGTAACCAAGTAACTTTAGTTGGTCCATTTCTCGCCCACTTTTGATTACAAATAGTAAATGTGTTTTTCCATTTTTCCCTCCTAAGATGCTGAAAAATCAAGGCATAAATCCTTGCGATTTTTGTTCATAGGACGTTTTTGGTTGATTAGTATAGTGCTTAGAAAATGTTAAGATTTGATAACATGATGAGAAATTTTTACATTCACATTCCCTTTAGGCAAGAAGTTTACCCAAAAAGGAAAGAGACAAATGAAAAAAAAATTTAATTTGAAATCCTAATAAAAATTCTCAAATTTTCAAAAATGAAAAAAAAATTTCTAAGAGGATATTACCCTATTTTTTTTTAGGATCAAATAACAGAAATGAATGATATGCTCAATGACCTGACCCACATACCAGGCTGCAAAGTAATTCAAAGACAATACCTTGCTTTCATGGATAAAGTAAGTATGGATGATTGGAGTATCCACTTCAAGGATTTTAAAGCAGAATTTGAAAACAGTCGGGGAGACTTTACTTCTAGCAATCTCACAATATTTTTCAAAAGGATTTTGAAGTCCAAGTGTTCTAAAGACTACCAGCCTCTTAAGAAAGCTTTTATCTACATTTGGGATAGCAGGTACAATTTTATCTTGAATAATGAATTTACTACAATCTAAAATATAAAAACAAGAAAAAACTAAGTTTATAGGAAATATGTACCTTATCTATTTGTTACAGGGCAATGTACTTCTTTTTGAAATGCACATATTATCAGCACAGCCCTGGAACAATACCTGCAATGGATATTGAGAAGGCTTTAAATCATGAACTGGAACTTCTTGATAAAGATTTGCAGACTGCAGAAGATGCTATTCAGACTGTTTGCTTTGGATTCTTTAAGTCTCTTCTTATATGTAAGAGTTCTGGGAAGAACCTTTGGGAAGCTTTCATAGATGATCTGGATTGGAGGCAAAGAACAGCGTACAAATGCCTACCTGAAATATCCTTTTGGAACCAAGTAAATATCTAAAATCTGTATGTTTTTATATGTTAGATCATGTATGTAGCCATAACTCTATTACATGCTTACAAAAAAGATCCTTAGATACTACAACAGCTTATTTACAAAACCAAGTAATCAGTTTAGAAATATCTTTCTATTTCATGGAAAATTATTTAAAATACTTAAAATACCCAAATTTGGGTGTAAGTTTTCATATGTATGGTTACCATAAATCATTGGAAAAATAAATATTTTGTAATTTTCTCTCACTTTTAAAGTTTGATTCTATTCAATTAACTTTTTTAAACAGGATTTATGCAATAATTCTTAAATAATATGTATAATATTAGTTAGATATTAATTGTAACTAATAATTAGCAAATAAACAAAAACAGAAAGTTTTTTAATGTGGTAAAATAATGATTATCTAAATCATAATATTGTGGATGATGATCTTAAAGATGCTCTTACTCATAGTGATGATGACCTAGATGATATCAAAGTACATGAGCATTATGACAACTCATCTATTGAACTATGGTCCAACTTTTGTATTTGTAGCAGCCTCCAGTAAAAAGTTGTAACAAGAAATATAATCATTTTTTAAAAATTACAACATTTACCTTATGAATTGAAGAATTTTAAAACATTGATTGTATGTTTTGGGATTTCTCTTGATTAGAGAATGCTACAAATACAAAAATTTTACCATAATAGATATTACTTGGGCTTGTAAATAAGCTGTTTTAGTATCTTAGGTCGAAAAAGACCTTTTTTGTAAGCATTTTCATAGAGTTATGGCTATATACATGATCAAACATATAAAAAAACTTACATACTTTACATTATTTTTTTTCAACAAATAACTATAATTTTATAATAATTTAACAAATAACTTTAATTCTATTACAATTCAACTAGTAACTTTAATTAGATTACAATTTAACAAAAAGTTTAAATTGAAAAATTTGTAGGGTTTGACAAATGATTTTAAGAACTTGATGTCAAATGAAGAAAATTCCATGAAATGCTGTACAACAGTTATTCAACATTATGAAAATCTTACAAAGCAGGAAAGCATTTTAGACATTAAAGACAAGTTTCCAATACTCTTGAACCAATTAGAAGAGGGGCTGACTGACTATAGTGAAGAAGCTTTATGTACAAGTTTCAAGAAGGTATTCAAGGAAAAATGCCAAAATAGTTGGGACCCTTTGTATGTGGAATACTTTAGAATCAAGAGATTAAGGTATAAGGATTTATTATATTTATTTATTTTAGTTAAACTATAAACAATAACCCTGCTATGAGTTGTATAATTTTTTATGTAATTTTGTTTAGATTGATGTATTTGGATCTCAAGCTAACTTATATGACACACATTCACTCATCCGCCATAGATATCAAGAAGGAAGGAGATGAAGAAAAGAAACTTTTAGATAAGGATATGAAAACTGTTGACAATGCAATACAGAGAGTTTGTTCAGGATTCTTCTTTGCTGCCCTAACAGCCCATGCAGATTGGCCTCTCAGTCTTGGTAAAGTTTTAAAATCCTAAATATAGGAGTTTTGTTTCACATTTTCCACTGATTTTAATCCTACCAATAGTTTCTTATAATTTCATTGGCACATAGTATTGCTAAGTGGTGGTGTGTTTCTGTCTCAATTTATAAACATGTAGGCTGTTGTTGGGCCTGGCTGATTACAATTCTTTAAATATTAGTGGTTATTAGTAATAGAACATATTTTCCATTCTCTTTAGGACACTAATGAAAATTCTAAAAAAAAATCTCAATGTTTTAATTGTTTGTTTGATATGAAAGAACTGTAAAAACCGAAAGAGCAGGTTAATAATGGTTCCACTAATACCATTTCTTCTTGAGAGTAAAAAGTGTTTGAACTCATTCTAAATGTATTAATAATATGAACACCAGATTTAATTATAATGTATTTCACAAAAGTACTTATTGATAATTACTTCTGGCACTTATCCCTTCTATTTAAAGAACATTAATAAAACTCAATAATCAAAAAGTTAAAGGAAAGTATAATTAAAGATATATATTAACATCACTTTAGACCTTACTCTCTTCAATACTAGTTATTTTTATCACAAGACAGAATTTTCGCGTTTATTATATTGATTATAAAGATTCAAAAACAGACATCAATTTATTTGTAATACTTAATTTATGTTTCTTTTAAAATATTTTCTCGTATTCATTTGAATCCGGTGGATAGGAACCGGTTCTAATGAATACGAAAAAACTATGTCTAGCATCGTATTATATCCAGTTTTCTACGAATATAGAAATGTACAATCATAAGATTAAAACTAAACGGGGCTAAAAAAAAACTAGTTTTAATCTTATAATTGTACATTAAGAGATATAAGTTTTCCGGAATTTTAATGTAGGGATTAGATTTGAAATCTGCATCAAATTTTAAGGATTTTTTATAAAATTCTTTTTTGTAAAATTCTTTATCTAAAAGCGAAAATACATTTTAAGTTAATTAATTTTGACCAATAGGATAGGTGGATTTTAAACTACCTGCGCTCTAATTGGTTGAATGATGTACGACATCCAATCAGAGCGCAGATTTTTTAAATCCACCAATCACGGATGCCAAAATTAATTAACTTAATTTGTATTCCCGCTTTTAGATAAAGAATCATACAAAAAACGAATTTTATAAAATATCCTTAAAATTTGATGCAGATTTCAAATCTACTCCCTACATTAAAATTCCGGAAAACTTATATCTCTTATTGTACATTCTATATCCGCGGAAAGCCGTTTATAATACGAGAAATAACCATTATAACTTAATTTTTCTATTTTAGAATTTGTACCAGACTTTGAATCTTTCATAAAGGATGAATCCAACTTCTACAAGACATCTACACTTGGAGAAATCATGTATGGCGACAAGAGTAGAAATACAGCTAAAGTCAATATTTATAGAAATTCTCAAGAACCATTTGTACTTGTTCATAACTTTAAACATAAAAGTGAATACTTGTATAAAATGAATGAAAAAGAACAATTAAAAGAGGGTATGCACAGAATCAAATTGTCTAATAGAGACATTTGGATAGGATGCAGACTATTCTGGAGAGGTGACAGACAAGAAGATAAGGTGTTTAGGTTATACCAATTTAGTTCAAGTGGAAAAATAGTGTATGAAGAACGAGTCAAGGGTAAAGAGGACAAAGACTGGCGCACAGTATCTGTATACAAGTTCCATCCTGACACATTATCTTGGTCTAAATTGATATAGTTACCTAAGCAAAACATTATGCTTATATTTTTGTTATAAAATACTGATTATTATTGTAAATAATGATTGTTTGATAATAATGTATATGTATAATGTACTAGCTGCTTCCCAACCCCCAAGAAAATAGCTAAAACCATCACAGGACCAGTAGGTCTATTCCCTGAACTGAAGTGTAGAGCCCAATTATAGATGTATGTCTCTCCATATGTTTAATTAAGTAACTTGTGATTTATCCTGTTGTAACCTGTTCAAAAATAATAAATTAAGTTTAAAATGTTGTTGTTGCTGAGCTCCTTATGGACATAATTGTCATTATTTTTCATTATATTGACATGATCTATGCAAATAAATTGATTAGAAATGATTGAATATTTTACATCAGGTTTATTTTGTAATTGTATGTACATATATCTTGTTATAATTTTTATATCGATTTCAAACTTTTCATGATAATTCCTTTAATTGTTTGCTACAAATTAAAAAGCATAACAACTCTATTATCGGTTCAAGAGAGTAAGTACGTTCCTTTAGAATTGTAATAATTGTTATAGAATACATGCATAGTGTGATAGATTCCCTGATGAAATATTTCTCCCATGTAGCTAATATAATGATACCCACCTTACTGACCAATAAATGAGGATTATATTAGCAACCTAAATTAACGGCAACATTTCCACAATATTCACGTATTCAATATCAATTATTGTAATATACCATAATACCTTTACTTTAAGAGTTCCCTCAAAACATCAGAAAAGTAAAAAATTTACTAAAGAAATTAAATTAAAGAAAATTTTTAATATTCAAGAGACTTGAACGCAACATATGTAGACACGAAAAAAAAATATATATATATTTAAAGAGGCACTAGAGACCCCTCTTAAGGAGGTCAAAAATTTATTGCATCAAAACTATGGCTTCAAGGTGCTCCTAGGAAAGGCCTTGAGGAGTAGAATCAGGAAGTTTTGTCCATTTCTAAATATCTCGTTCCTAGCTTTAGAAAAAACGAAAAAAACACCATTTTTTAGAGTTTATTGAGAATTGTCCAATTATTTAGTAGGAGTTTTTTGATGTTTTTTTTGTGATTTTCTCAGGCTAGGAACGAGATATTTTGAAACGGACAAAAGTTCCTGATTCTACTTCTCAATGCCTTTCCTGGGAGCACCATGAAGCCATAGTTTTGATGCAATGGATTTTTGACCTCCATAAGGGGGGGGGGCTCAAATTTTCAAAGTGCTTGTACCGTCGCAATTTTTGCATATTTTGCTTTGGTCATTGTTTTTGCATAAATCAACCATATTTTGGTGGGGGACCAATATTTTAACACAATTGTTCAAATCCGGGACAGGCTAATGTAGAGCTGAAACTTGTATGCAATTTTGACAATTTTGACTTTGGAAGATTACTTGCTACACCTTCATATATATATCATTTTTGTTGTTGTTAATTTCAGGTTTATATCGAAACAATAGAATTGAAATTTTGTAAAAATCTTTAAAATTGGTATGGTACAAAAGCCTTTTTTTTTGCACATTTGGAAAACTTTGCAGTGCTTGTACCGTCGCAATTTTTGCATTACAGAAGAAATATTTTGCATGGATAATTTTTTTGCACAAATCAACCATATTTTGGCTGGGGGCAAAAATTTTAACAAAATTTTTAAAATCCGGGACCGGCTAATAATCATATATAGACATACTTAGTTATAAAATAACTTTGTAGTAAAAAATATAATTGGTAATTATTAGGTAGAACTATATTTGTATAAGATAATATAGGGCATAGATACAATAAACAGAGGAGGAAGAGGACAATAGCAAATAAATAAATATCCCTTTCCCCTTGCTTGTAATTAAGCTCGCAAGAAGTGAAGCAGTGTCTTAAAATGATTATAAATAAAGTGAAACTTTTAAGCACTCAAAGAAAAAGGGAAACTAGGATAATCAAGCGGGGGACTGCCATTTACACATCCAGCAAATTTACAGTGGATGTGTTTTCGCCAGTGCAATGGATGTATTTATGACAAACTGAATTTTTACTGTATAAATGACAGTAAAATCGATTCTCATGTCATAAATACATCCAACACTGGCAAAAACACATCCAATATTTTTATACATATGTCAAAAATACATCTGACACTGGCATTTACACATCCATACGTTTTCAATTATATGTCATAAATACATCCAACACTGGCATTTATACATCCATAGAAATTTTATTTAAAATAATAAGAAAACAACTTTTATATTATTTGAGTTATAATATATTTGTCAGGTTAAAATAAAAAGCATTATAAAGATTTAAATTATAATAAATATGTCAGGATGTCTTTTTTTATAAGGACATGTTCTTAATGATATCTTTTTTAGTAATTAGGGAATGGATGTATTAAGGCTCATTTAAAAAGCACATCATTTTGAATCTAATCAAAATAAGCAGGAATATAGGATAAACTCAATTTAAGCAACAGCTATATAGGTCTGATTATTTAAAAGCATAATGTACATTCAATGAATATTAATCCTTGTGTTTAAAATACACTGCAGAGTTATATTTTAATATTTTATATATTCTTCTAAACATAATAAAAATTCTACGTTTTATCCCTTTCTTAAACCTTACCCTACCTAAATCTCACAACCCTATTTTAGAATTTTTCTAGAAAATTTACAGGGCTTAGTCATATCTACAACATTTTAATTAAGATTTATTTTATCAAATGTTTGTATTTTATTTATTGAAACAATGAAATCTGTTATTTTATCTTAAGTTATTTAACTGTATTGTAAGCAAAATACTCAAAATGCACCGATAAATTTTGAAAGAAAAAAAAACACAATATTATATTGAGTAATAGTTGATTCACCCGTAGCATCTAGGTAAGGACGGATATGTTGTATGATTGTTTGATTGTTTTCGTATGATTTTTCTGTTTCTAAAGGCAAAAATTATCACTTAAACTTGTCTAAAATTAATTATTTGTCGTAGTTATACGTTTCTTGAAGTAATGTGATATAGACAGACTTACATAAGTTAATGATAGAGTAGACTTAATGTTCAATTCAAAATGCAAACAGATTCTTAAGTATTTATTATATTGGATTAAATGCAGTTTTTGAGTAAATAAGATTATATATTGATACTATATTTAGAAATGATTAAATATGTTAATAAGTCAAAACTACTGATTATTCAAAGCTGGATAGTTCTGAAGTAGCAGGATGTCTGTCTGTATATCAGGACACCAAACAACAGGATGACTGTCTGTTTAATTAATACAATGTATTAATTAACTATGCACTTTGAAGGGGTAGAATATCTGCCTATGCAAACTATCTAAAGTAGTAGGATGTCTGTAAATAGCTGTATTGGTCTTAATAAAGACTCGAACCCAAACCAGATAATGTTCTGTGTTAGGACTCTCAATATCAACTGACTTAAATATATTTTCTCTTTATTCTTTCTGAGAGCAATTAAAGAGCCATTAAGAGTAACAATTAACATATGGTCTGCAAGCTTAAATATATGACATCACAACATAAATATATGACATTTACCCCCTTCTGAAACCATCCAGCTAAGCATGGTTTCACCATCCATCAGGTTGATCCAATAAACTAGGATCAATGTCTTCACTGGGTGAACCTACATCGAAATTAACCCCGGCCTCCAGTCCTTCCTCTCCTTCACCCACTGGAGGAGGAGTGTTCAGCGCCCCTCCACCAACCTCAGCCGAAACGCCCACTGTTGCCGCTATGACAGCATTACTCGCTGCAGCAGTTACAGGCCCTCCTACAGCCACCATCACGGCATCAATTACCGCTGAGGCAGTATCATTCGCAACAGCCACCTCTGCAGCAACCGCTGGCCCATCTGCCGACATTGCCACCTCCATCTCAACGCCACCAGTGACCTGAACACCTCCCGAGACCATCATCACTCCGTTGCTAGCCCCAGCACCGTCAGAAGTTCCAGCCTGCTGCAACTGCCAATATGACGCCGCCGGTAAGTCATTGTTTATTCTGCGCCGGATCTCGCTAAGCTCACTAAAAATATTGGACAGGTGCCTTTGCACTTCAGCCTCTTTTTTCGCCATCTCAGAAATAGCCTCTTGAACCTTAGTTCCCTGTCCTGCCAAAACACTTTCCACCTGTTGGCTCACCTGCTGTCCCAACTTGGCTGAACTACTTTCCCAATTATCAGTCATTGCTGTCTGTACACTTTGTACCATATAAGAAGTCTTTTGCTGTGCAGTAGTAGCCACCATTTGCTGCATCTCTGTATCTACCTTCCTTATACAGTCCATTAGATCCCTCTTATGCGAGGCCAACATATCTTTAATCCGATTATAACTGTCCGTCTGCCAAAGTTTCTGTGCAGTGTTCAAACTTTTGACTGATTCTCTTACAGCTTCACGAATTTTTTCCTCAATCATAGGCTTTAGAGTCACAGCAACAGAATTACTGATTTTACCTATATCTTCATCACTGAGCGGCGCCAAGCCACGTTTGTCATTCTTGCGCTCAGCCTTATTTCTCTCAACCTCAGCACGTAAATCTGGTAACTCCCTCTTTTGTTTATGCCCAAGATAATCTGCCCCAGCAGGCCGCTTGACCACGCCCCTTCTGGAAGTACCTTCCCCAGCATCATTATAAGCATTGCTGGCTCCCCTTCTGGAAGTACCTTCCCCAGCATCATCATAAGCCTTGCTGGCTCCTTTAGACCTGACCGACCCAGCAGCCTGATTTGGCACAAACTTACCAAATCTGCGCCGTCCCTCACCAGAACCAGTATCTGCCACCTTTTCAGGCTTGTCCGTAGTAGGCTCAGTCCAACTGTCTATCTCCGAACCACTCTGTTCACTAGGCAGACGATCCCTGGAATCAAGCTCAACTTCAAGACTCACGTTGCCAACATCGTCCTCATCATCATATCCAGGCTCATACCTGGGGGATTCTACATCATACTGCCTCCTGTCATCTCTTCTATACACAACATGCCGCCGATTAGATCTACCAGCTTCCAACATCTCAACAGACGGTTCACGCTCCTCCCGCCGACCAGACGGCCGCTGATACCGCCTTTCGTTTCCATCTCCATTTCCTGATAATAATCAATAATTAAATATTAACATTTTAATATTTTAATATTTTAACATTTTTCATATATAAGACGACATTCAAAACGAAATACTTTACATAAATTATATTTATCAGGGATGCCAAATTTTAATTACTGTTTTCCCGATAACGCGAAAATTTGACGCAGTTACACAGTCTGCCTAGACAACCAACACACAGCAATCCAATAACCACCCCAGCAGCACCCATCACAGCCATAACAAAATGCTGCCAACTATTAGTCAACCAATCAATTGAGGAATTATACAAATGTACAAACCAATCTTCTGTCACCTCTACAACAAACGCATTTGAATTAGCAGCCAATTCCGAAAGTTTAGCCTCTTCCACAGACTCCAACACCTGTCCTTTCTCTCCCTTATCCAGCAGATGCTCAAAATTCA
Source organism: Acartia tonsa (assembly GCF_053477335.1). Classification (NCBI taxonomy): domain Eukaryota; kingdom Metazoa; phylum Arthropoda; class Copepoda; order Calanoida; family Acartiidae; genus Acartia; species Acartia tonsa. The sequence continues at coordinate 41,803,097 of NC_137264.1, read as the reverse complement.
ATGGTACCTTCAACCAACTATCCTCCAGCCGTTTAGTCTGAACCAGCTGCATTCCTGCCCCCTTATTGCCTAGATATAATCCAGGTTTAACTCTCACAAATACTGGATTTTTCCTACACTCGACAACCATTAACAAGGAAACATTTTTAACTAATCTTGTGAATGGTTCTACAGCAACAATTCTATCATCCATAAACAGAGAAAAATGACCAAGATAACACGGCAAATTTGCTCCTATAGTCACATTCAACCATCTTTTTTTACATACAGACACAAGCTCCATCTCCCCCAGATGTTGTACCAACAGATTTCCGACTTGCTTGATGTTGGAATGAAACAAATTATTCTCCCAACACCCCTGTTCTGCCTGCAAAATCCTTTCCACTTGATGATAGGAAGAAGTTAACTGTAATAATAAAGCACCATCCTCCTCTTTTTTTCGCATCCAAGGAAAAAAATTCTTTTTAGCAGTTGTAATCCACAAAAATACATCAGGAACGTTGGTATGAAAATAATGCAAATCAGTCAGAAAGTCAGAAAACTCCACTTTTTTCCCCAGTTTTAATCCCAACGAAAACTGTGGAGAAATCGCCAACCAACTTTGGCCACCCTGATTATTAGCATCATCCGCCATATTAGAAAATGTAAACAAAGTTAAATTTACAATTTCAACAGTCCAAAAATAACTAAAATAACGTCTATCTTCCTGTGATCTATTGTGAACTATCACTCGATCAAGCCCAAGCCGCAGATCAGACTCCAGACAGTGTGCCCCAATGAACTGGTCCTCAAGAAAACAACTGTTATCAGGTAACATTGAAATTTGTATATTTTTCAAATAACTTGTAATCTGAACTTCTTGAAAAGTATTAGGCACAAAGGTATTATTTAAATAAATACCATCTCCTCTGCACTGAGGGTCAATCCCATACGTCATCATATCATCATACAGGATGGTACCATTTATGAAATAAGTCAGTGACCGGTCATAAAACGCTACAGGCAACCGTCGTCCATCTATGTCTAACACCCTCTGTTCCTCCATCCTTTTACAATCTTCACTAGAAATTAACTCATCACTACTAACAACAGCTGGTGCCCCTAAATGTAGATGGCTATATTTGCCGCAATACCAGGTGTGAACCGTTCTGTCGACGTGACATTGTACCGCGGGCAAAAATCTCACTCCAACTTTTTTTAACAGATGACCGCTGACTGTTCCATTAAACTCATGCTGACCAAATACTGTACATTCTGAAGCCCTCAACTCAGGACCGTCGCCAACACACTCCTTTACTAGCACAGGTATCACATCAGCACCACAGGGTAACAAACACAATCCCCAAATAAAAAAATATTTACCTGATTTGAATTTATTATTATGACCAGACATTATTAGCTGATAACTGTTCACCAATTCACCCGCAAATATCAACTGATTTAGCCTTTCATTGCAGGGCAACTTTCTACCTACTAGCTTTGTCAGCACATATTTGTTATTAAAATAATCAAATAACAATTCATGAACTCTTATTATAATATATTTTTTTAAATATTTATATGTATTTTAATAATATTTTTTTTTCTCAAAAATAATTATTATCAGCTCTCCTTTCTCCGTCCTCGAGTTCCTATCTGAACATGTACCACAGGACCCCCTACCTGAGATCTTAACCTCCTCCCAGTGTCCCATAAATATTTCGCCACCCGTGAGCCACTTTTCTTAATTGTAACTAATCTTTCAGGTGAAGATTGCGGCGGCGCCGTAGTCAAAAACGACTGTTCCGATGGAAGCTCAACCTCGTCAAAATTACCCTCAGCTACAGGAGCAGGCACCACAGATTCATCTGTCACTCCCACCTCTACTCCTTCACCTACAGGTATAATTTCTCTATTCTCATTCTCTGAAACTCTGTCATTATCAACCTCAACCTCACTCTCCTTCTCCTGAATCTCGTCACTCTGTCTTTCCTCTGCCAACTCAAAACCATCATTTTCAGATGACAAATACACAACATCTTCACTCTCTCTCTCCTCTACAGTTTCTTTCTCTACAGGCATATTGTCAACCTCCAAAAATATCTCATCGGACGGACAAATTTCAGGTAAAGGAAAAACGTTAAAATTAACCTCCTCCCCTAGAACTTCCGTTCGAGCATGAATTTTTCGAATTTTATCCCTAGCTACAACCTGATTTTTCTTGATGGGATTATTCCCAAAAGGTGCCAACTCATACAATGCATCCGAAAATTTCTTAACTACAATAAAAGGCCCTCCATAGAAAGACTGTAATTTCTTGGACACGTCAGTTTTTACAATATTAAAGAAAGCATAACAAACATCTGTAACTCTTAATGCTTCCCTCTGTACTCTGTGTTTATTTTGAACCTCTAAATATAACTTGGATTTTGTAGAAATTCTCTTAATTACATCCTCCATATTTTTCAGAAATTCCAAATACGACCGCGAGGATGAAGATTCAACAGACTGGACTGGTGATAGAAAATCGAGAGGAATACGTGGCTGCCGACCAAAAACTAGAAAAAATGGAGAATATCCAGTTCTAGTACTCTTGGAACAGTTAATCACCAACGTAGCCAAAGGTAATTTTTTAGCCCAGTCCTTTGTTCCATGATTTTCATCTACTTTCAAAGCAGCATACAAACTTTGATTTTGCCTCTCTACAGGATTCGAATTTGGATTCCTGGGGGGAATTAGGACAGTATCCACCCCCAATCCTTTCATCACGCCTTTAAACACACTGCTTGTAAAATTTGTACCTCTATCCGATCTCAAAGCTCTAAATAAACCATAGGTAGGTACAAAATTTTCCAATATAGCCTTTACAGTTGTTTCAGTTTTAGCATCAACCAACGGACAGGTAAAAACATATCTAGAAAATAGACAAACCATGATTAAGACAAATTTAACCGTCTGTCCCTGATGATAACATGGAGTCCAAGGTCCAACCAGATCTACGGACATATTAGCAAAAACTTCACTACTTTGGACAGAATGAGTTATAGGTGAAACATGTTTAGGATTACTTCCAGCCTTTTTCAAACATGTAATACAACTTCGTATTCTCGATTCCACAAACTTGTTCACGCCAGGCATAAAAAATCTCTCATTTATCTTACGGCCAAAGGCCAAAGGCTGTCTGAAAATTACAACCCCCTCTAGCACATACATATGGCCAATAAGATTGTACAATAGTTCTTTTCTGCCCGATAACTCCGCCCTCTCATAAGACGACAACTGTCTCCTTTCCAATATCCATAACCTTATTTCATTTAGGATCTCGTCCTGCTGAAGACTACTTTGCCAGACAAACTCAACATCCGCCTCATCCTCTGCAGAATGTACCTGCATAATAGAATAGATTTGATCCAGAAATGGTGAATCATCCAGGTAAGGATCCAAAATTTTATTATCTGTCTCTCTACACTCCTGACAATCCTTCAGTCGATGATCCTTACAATCTAACTCAGTTCTCGACAGATAATCTACGTTCACATGCTTAGTCCCCTGTCGATGGATAACTGTAAAGTCAAAACTTTGCAAGAAAGTTATCCATCGATAGGTGACACCGTTTATTGATCCTTTAGCCCAACGTTTATAATGCACTAGTGAAATACTGTCTGTCCGAACCAAAAATTCACGAAACCTACAAAAGTGTAAAAAATTCTTTAATGCATATACTAATGCACCTAATTCTCCTTTATAGGAAGGATAATTTTGTTCTGCAGCATTACACTTTTTACTACAGACACCAAACACTCTCTCTACACCATCCTGTTCTTGCGAAATAATCCCCGCAAAATACTGAGAACTATAATCTACATCCACAATAAAAAGATTAGGATTATCCCATTGAGGATAGCCTTTACACATTTCAGTCTTGAACATTTCCATAAATTCAGTCCATACTCTGTTCAACTCTTCTGTCCACTTTATTATAGTGTCATTCCTGTGACTATCCAACATGCACGACCTCTTGGCATAATCAGCAAAATATCCTCTGTAATAATTAGTAAATCCCAAAAATTTCTGCAACTCCTTCCCTGTTCTAGGCTTGCCCCAATCCTTAATCCGTTCCAGATATGCAGGATTCATTTTCAATCCATCGGCACTAATAATATGTCCCAAATAATGGCATTCTCTAGTCAATAAATCACACTTATCTAAATTTAATTTCAGGTTGACCTGCCGAAGAACTTGAAACAGTGCCTGCAGATGCTCTACATGTTCCTCTGGACTTGATGAAAACACGATCAGATCGTCCAAGTAGCTGATACAGAATCCATACATACCTGGCAGGATAGACAGCACCTTATCCATCAGAGCACAGAACAGGCTGGATGCATTACACAACCCAAATGGCAACCTGTTAAACAAATACATCCTGTTTGCTGCACTAAAAGCTGTCAACGGTTTAGAGTCTTCATCCATAGTCATCGAATGGTAGGCAGCTGTTAAATCAAGAGTACTGAACACCTTGCCAGAACCCAGCTTCGTCAGATTATCCGAGATCAGTGGCAGCGGCCACGCCACCCGCTTAGTCACGTTGTTGAGGTTGCGGAAATCGATGACAAACCTCAACTTAGCCTCTGCTCCAGGTGCAGCCTTCTTTTTCACAGCAAAGATAGGACTGGACCAATCCGAGAAACCCTCCTCAATAATGCCAGCATCCAGCCATTTGGTCAACTGTTCCTTCAATTTAGCATCGTACTCTGGATTCAAAGGAATATTTCTGGCCTTCACAGGTTTAGCTCCAGGTAACAATTCTATATTATATGTCATTAATCTACAATCACCAATATCTGAATCATTCATTGAAAAGATATCAAAATTTTCCAAACAAATTTTAATAATCCTGGGTTTCAATTCTGGATTTTCCTTAATCATCTGGTTTTCATCTAACTTCAATTTTTGAATAATAAACTGTACCCGTTCATGCATTTTTTGCCCCGACAACTTTTCTGGCTTATCCAATTCATTAATTGTTTTATTACAGGTAACATCTTGATTATCCATGATGAAACAATGCCCCATCTTCACATTTCTCAGCAAGGTAATAGGTTTTATTGACGCATTAACCACATTAACCACACAGGACCCATCTTTCCGTGGCTGATACACCCCCTCAATAATCATAATCCCATTGCCACTTGTCATCTTAGAAGAATTAGGGGACACGTACCAAAGCCCATCATTCTTTAATCCAGTCACATGCACCACAGCGGTAGATCCTCCAGGATAAAAAATAGTTTTATCCAGCAACTTCACATTATACTTTGTTGAATATAACTCTCCAAACCCACCCCCCTCCTTTATCCCTGGCAAGGTAGGTTTAGATGGAATTTCAGAATTCATTCGTCCGGACAAAATAGGAATTTTCTGTATCTCTGCCACCACCTGTTTCTGTAAACAGGAATTAATAGGAACAGATTCCCCACAAAATTCAAACTTATCTTCATCCAAACAAATATTAATTTTATTCTTTTTCAGGAAATCAGATCCAAGATTTACCAACCTACTCGTCACCTCAGGTACATAAAATATCTCCGTAAACACAGCTTGAGTTCCAGCAAATCTAAATTTCAACTCAACATATCCAATAATATTAACTTTCTTTAAATCTGCTGAATATGCTGATAATTTAGCAGGACAAAACTCAACTCCATGTTTATCAAGAATTTCTCTAGATATCAAAGAATTAAAATTATTTCCTGTATCAATAATTCCTAACTCCTTCACCGGAATATCAGCCCCAGGCACAAGAAATTCTAAATCCGCACAAATAGGCATTTTCGTTATCTTCAAAAACTTCACAATCTCTTGAAAACACTAGTCATTATAATTAATATATCCATATATTTTAGATATACATCATTCCACTACACAGTAGTCAGCCCCTCATCTGTCACCAGCCGCCAACATACTGTTCAATTTATGAAATCCTGTACATCTCCCAGACTACCAGCATCACACAGCTACACTCCAAGCCTTTTTTTTTTTTTTATATACAGGTAAGTACCTCTCGAAGTATTCAACCTTGCATAGGTACTTATCAAAATATAATATATAGTAGATATATATATATATATATAAATATATATATATAATGTCTTCATTAACACGATCACACCTTGACTGAAGAATAAACAAGACAGTAATGCTTTATAAAGTTGAAAGCAATAACGTAAATACAAAACAGCAAAATTAACTATTTACAGTACTATAGCCTATATAATGAATATGAATAAAAGAACGATCTATAAATTTCATCCTAGAATGAGATTTATACATCAAATCAATCATATCCATTACATAGGATATTGCTGGAAATTGTTTCTGGCTATGTCAGCAATCATAGCCTCATACTGTTTCTCATCTCTGCTCTTTTCAGAATCCACAACAGGCCCCACCTGATTGCCCCACTTATCCACAACAGGCCCCACCTGATTGACTGTCTTCTTCAGAAACTGCTCAGGTATTACCCTATTATTAGGCACTCCAGGACCCTCTTTCTTTTCGCTACCGGCTGAGAAAAACTTAGCTTTGGTCTTTCCTATGCGAGAATCAGGAGCTGGCGGCTTGCCATCTCTCTTCTGCCAGCAACTAGCCACTACATGACCTTTTTTCCCACAATACCAACAAATCATAGTTTTAGCCTTCGAATTCAGAGCCCCAATCACATTCTCAACTTGATCCCAAGGAATATCATCATCCCCTTCAATCCACGCATTATTATCGCCAATCTCAGTCCTGCCCTCCATATCAGATACATGCACTTCACTGATTACAGGCCTAGCTTTCACCTCCCTAGAATCCTCTAGCCTCAACCCTTCCATAGCCTGAGAATAACAGGACGTTACATTTTCAGGTGATACGTGTCCAGAACGAGCCCAGCTTATATAATGCTGACCTCTGCGAATCAAATAAGTCAAGAAAGCACTGTAATCTTCCAGGTAATGCATAGATTCAATGAAATTAGCCATATCTCTAGCTAAATCAGAAAACAGCAAATTCTTAGCCACATTATTATAGAAATCACGCCAAGATTGTCTAGAAATTTGACCAGGATGCATAAGCCTAAACAGACGCAATTTAGCATTGAAAAACACATCCACATTCTGACCACTCTTTTGTTTCAGGGCGTAAAAGAATTCGGTAACCGACTCTGTATCAGCAAAGGGTATCACCAACCTTCTTATCAACAGGTAATAACCTAAAGCACTTAAGGAAGCATTAGCCTCCGGCGTAATCAACCTCCCCATCTTCTTCCCTTTGCACTCAAAAATCCTATTGTACAGGATGTCCTTGAAAAGCATAGGATCCTCCAACTTTGCGAACCTAGCAACCCTCCATAAGGATAAGAAATAATCCTCAAAATCAATGTTTCCATCCCAAAATGGAGCATCCCGCACAAAATCACTATCCCACTTGACTCCTCTTACAAGACAAAACTCCTTAAACTGCTCCTCTACAGTCTGTTGGCTTACACTACCGCCGGCCACCTTTTTATAGGCCTTAAGCACTTCAGCCCTTTCCTCAATTAAAGGAAATATATCCAACAATTGATTTTCATATTCGGTCAGACAACTCTCACGAACATTCATCCAATTTCCATTCCCAACAGGACCTAAAAACTCAATCTGCGAAAACTTCAAATGTCCAGGAGCACTTTTCCCTCTTTTAGCCTCAAAATTTGTAGAATCCAATTTAGCCTCCACACTCAAACGATTAATGAAAGATGTATTAAACGAATCATCCCCAGTCGCTTTGACTGCAGATACACTAGCCCCCATACTTGTCTCATACAAAAAACCGCTAATATCCCCATCCACTGGCAATTGCGCCACCTTTTTCTTAATAGTAGCCAAATCAACATCATAACCTAACTTCTTATGCTCATCAGAGTTCTTAAACTCTTTCACCTTATTCTCCAGCCGTTTATTCGCCGCCGTTAACTTATCCACCTGATCTTTGACAGTCGTATGCTCCTGCAACATTGCCCTAACATATTTTTTTATGCTTTCAGGCACAACGTCATTCTCCACCTCGCCCAACGCCAACTCCACATTCGCATTGGCACCTGCACCAGCATCCTCAACCGCAGCATCCTCCTCCTCCCAATGTTCGGGAGTTCCATCATCATCCTGACTGTCATTCTCCCGAGGACGTTTAGGCGGCCGTCCACGCTTGCCTTCAGTTTTACCCCGCTCTCCTTTTTCTCCATCAGCCATATCCGAGCACTGGAACTAGATCCGCCGTGAAATTTAGATCAAAAGAGTTAAAGAATGAAATTCCACAGAAACCTGAAATATAAATCAAGTTAGAAATATAAAAATTAAAACAAAACTGTGAAAAATCCGAGATAAAAAAAATATCTCAAAAAGTGAGTGACTTCAAATTAAACACCACTTCCCCCACCCTTAACTCATCAGCAGGTCTAAATAACACGTAGCACAATAAGACTGCGCCAAATGTGATATAGACAGACTTACATAAGTTAATGATAGAGTAGACTTAATGTTCAATTCAAAATGCAAACAGATTCTTAAGTATTTATTATATTGGATTAAATGCAGTTTTTGAGTAAATAAGATTATATATTGATACTATATTTAGAAATGATTAAATATGTTAATAAGTCAAAACTACTGATTATTCAAAGCTGGATAGTTCTGAAGTAGCAGGATGTCTGTCTGTATATCAGGACACCAAACAACAGGATGACTGTCTGTTTAATTAATACAATGTATTAATTAACTATGCACTTTGAAGGGGTAGAATATCTGCCTATGCAAACTATCTAAAGTAGTAGGATGTCTGTAAATAGCTGTATTGGTCTTAATAAAGACTCGAACCCAAACCAGATAATGTTCTGTGTTAGGACTCTCAATATCAACTGACTTAAATATATTTTCTCTTTATTCTTTCTGAGAGCAATTAAAGAGCCATTAAGAGTAACAATTAACATATGGTCTGCAAGCTTAAATATATGACATCACAACATAAATATATGACAGTAATGCTAAATGTGCTGATTAGTAATAGTAAGACAATTTAAGATAATGATGAACAACCCCATATGTAGATAAACAAGGATGACAACATCCATAAGTAGCGAAGCACAAAAAATAAAATCATGGATGGTAATATGTACAAGTATATTTAAAGTGTATTTATTAATTGATTTGTTGGAGAAAATAATCACGAAACCCTGTTTTATTTTGTGAATGATGACAGTCAAAGTAAATTACATAAAAGATGCTCATGGGAAAAATTATTTTGATACTGATATCCCAAAAAAGTTTTAAAATTGGACCAAAAACACCAAAGATATGGGGGAAAATGTAAAGAATATAAAAATAGCCAAAAACCTGCAAAAAGGAAGTCTGACCGTCATGGTTGTTTTCTTTAAACAACAGGAAATTTTATTTTGATATGTATAATTGAAAAAATTTTGGAAATCGTACCATAAACACCAAAGATATGGAGAAAAATGTGAAAAATACAAAAATATCCTAAAACCTGCTGAAAGGCAGTCTGACGTTCATAGTTGTTTTCTTTAACGGACAGGAAATTTAATTTTGATATCTATAACTAATTTTTTTTGAAAATCTGACCATAAACAGCAAAGATATGGAGAAAAATGTAAAAAATACAAAAATAGCCTAAAACCTGCTTACAGGCAGTCTGACCGTCATATAGTTGTTTTCTTGAAACGACTGGAAATTTAATTTATATATCTAAAACTGAAAAAAAATTTGAAAATCGCACCATAAACACCAAAGATATGGAGAAAAATGTGAAAAATACAAAAATAGCCTAAACCTGCTAAAAAGCGGTCCTAGCGCCATCGATGTTCTATACTTAATTGTACGCTCCTTAATGATGGGAGTGTTGTCAAAAAGTTTCAGCATTCTATCTTTTATAGGAGCTGAGTAAATCCCATTTCCCCCATAGCGTTACGGACTGTCGGGCTGACGGACGGACAAAGTGAATATAGAGTAGCTTCGCTACTAAAAAGTGAATTATAGAGTAGCTTCGCTACTAATAAAAATATCATTGTGGAAAAAATTTTTGACATTGCTATATAATTATACTAGCGGCTACGCCCCCCTAGAAGCCTCTAGGAGCACTTGAGGAGGGGGGAGTCGAATATAAATTTCTTATTTTAGATTTTAAAAGAAAAAGTAAAAAAAAATTTGGGGGGTGGGAATTTTTTTTTTTGGGGGGGGGGGTGGGTTTCATTGTTGGGGGGGTTGGGGGTGTCCCACCCCCTAAGATAATAGTTATAAACCTACCCGGGACCTATGAGAAGCTACCCTGTTAAGGAGAACCCAATCGATTCAGCGGTTAGCGAGATCCTTCGGTATAAACAGACACACATACAGACATCCTGTTACTTTATTATAAGGATATTGACAGTCCAAAGATTTTATAAAAGTACTAAAGTTTTTAAGCCAATTAATAAGCTAGAGAACTTCGATGACCAGAATAGTTTACAGTACACTTTCAAATTTATATCTGAATTGATGAGATTTGCTTTTGTGAATGATGACATTCTTGTTAAGAAACTATTATATCAAGACAACATCTATCAAACGAAGCTCAACAACTCGGACAAAAGGATAGGATACCCGCTAAAATCTAAAATCGGAGTTAATATTTGGAAATCGTCTCTAGGAATCATCATTCTAAAAATGCAACAAATATAGGATAATCCATCACTTAATAGTCAGCATATTCAACTTATAGACTTGTAGTAATAATCACAAAGTTTTCTTGTTAGAATTATACCTCACTATTTCATGAATCTTTCTAAAATCTACAATTATTAGCTGCAAAGGTAGGAACGCAGAGACAGACATATACTAATTATACTTATAGAGTAGCTGCGCTACTAAAATAAGATTGTAGTGTGGTTATTTTTCTCAAGAGACCTTTCTACATGAAATATTATGTGCTAAATATTTTACATTTTAAAAGCGAAGCTTTTCTTTAATTAAGGTCTGTCCGTCTGTCCATCCGCCCGTCCTTAACGGTTAGCTCTTTTCGTTAATTTAAACATGTTAAAAAGTTCTATCGATTTCAAACTTTGCATGATGATTTCTATAACATTCAGAAGCGATTTAGGAAGTTTACCAAAAAAAAATTCTTTTTAAAACTAAAATTTAAATAAAAGTGGGGTTGTTCGACTACCCCCTCTCCCCCTCGCAAATTTTTTTTAATTTTTATTTCTAAATCAAAAATACAAAAATATGTTGTCGAATTCAAACACCCCCTTAAATTGTCCCTAGAGACCTCTAGGTGGCGTAATCTAAAACTTTGAATATTTGAATATCTATGTCGTTGAAATTGGATTTCAAGTGAACAAACAAGTATAATGTCGTCATGATAAAAAAGTTGCGCTATTAAAAGAACAACTATAAAAAGGATGACAACATCCATATAAAAGCTATGCCCTACAATCAGAAGAAAGGACAAACGAATAATAACTTTAGTAGAGTGTCAGAACTTAATAAGCAGAACATTAATTTGTAAGTCTTAACAAAATTGTACATAAATTTGTTACAAAATTGTGGAAATACAAGATACATACTACATACTTACATTTTTTAGTATGTGATTATAGAGATGCCTCGCTAATAGTATCATACCTTGTTGTCCTAGGAATCATTATTACAAAAATTAGATAAATAGGAAAATTATATCACAAAAAATTTTTTCTTAGATTTAAAAATCAGCTTGTTTTAAATTAACGTAAGGACCTGAGAGTTGCTACGCGTCAAAAATCGTACCTAATTGCTTAAGGCATCATTATGTATAGTTTGATATCTAAAGGAAAATTCAACAAGTATAAATAAAAAAAGACGTTACGGAAGGGCGGACTGACCCTAATTATAGAAAAGCCTCGCTTGTAAAAAGTTTAAATAATTGACTAAAAACCTACACAGGTGTGAAAAAAAAACTTTTAAAATATGGAAAATGTGTCTTTTTTACGCCCGAAAAGTGTCTAAATGTCAAAAATAAGGATATCTTAGTTCTCACCATCAAGTACAGCGACAGAGACTTGTATTTAGGGAGTTTAATCATTTATAATCATGTAATATACGGTTGGACTTTGAAGCCAAGCAATATTATATAAAAAAAAGTTTCATTGCCCCAAGCGTGTAGGTAGAGGGGAAGGGGGTCAGAAAAATAGCCTAAACCAACTCCAAGATATTTATAAAGCATTCCTAAAAAGAACAACTTTAAACAGTAGGTTTGAATCCTACATAAAAAATAGTTTGATATTGATTTTTCTGTCAAATAAGATCTTAGATACAAATAGACACCCTGTTAAGTGGATGGGAGGGGGAGGGGTGGACAAGGGGGAGGGGGACACTACCAACTAAATAAGTAAATAGTCAAAGAAAAATAACTATTATTTGTGAATAAATGTCCCCGTTACTTGCTCTAACCAAACCACATTCCAAAATTTATATTTCATCTAAAACATTTACTTTATCAAAAGATTATTTTGATTTTAAATTAATATCCTAAAGAAAAATAAATTTAAGTAATTTAATTATAAAATATCTACATGTATGCTAAAATCAAATGCAGGTTTGATTATAATTTGCATCAATACTTAAAAAATAACATTTCTTGGGAATGGGATTAAAAAACAATCAACTTAAAATACAAATTTGAACGATGTCCGTCCGTCTGTCTGTCTGAAGCTTAAGATCTTGGTAACCGCTAATATGATTGGGCTAATAGATACTGGTCTTGTGATGTTTTTATTCAAGATTTAGAAATTATTTTGAAGGGAGGGAAGAGACATTGGGCTGTTTATTATACTAGTCCCCAAAGTTCTATGATAGCATTTTCTTATTCGTTGGCTTAACAACTTTATGGACTATTATTGTATTTGTTGGTTAGTTTATTAAGTGTTCAAACGTCTCAACCCCTAATTGTAATCTGTATCATCTACAGGGTGTTTTTTTTTAATAGGACAAATATATTGCTTAATATAACCCACCTTGCCATTAACAGAAATTAATAATCTATATCTTAATTTCTTTATTGCGCTGGGGCAATTTGTATAAGAAAAAAAATACTTGGCGATTTAAAACATATTATGACTTTGAAACCAGTTTTTCCAAAGTACCTATTTTTGGAAGATTTTTGGATTATGACCAATTTAAAGAGTGTGCAAAAATGTGTATATTTGTAAAGTTCAAACTGCGCGTCTTGTGTTAATAGTAGAAAAATGTTATGCATATCGTTAGAATCGTCATAAATTCTAGTTTTTGGGTGTTTAAGAAATATTTCTGTGCTACGTATAGTTTAGGAGCTATGTGGTAAAATGTCCCAACTTACTTAAAACTTTTCAACATTTCTCAAATTTTCCAAAGTAGCTTTTATACTACAAATAGCATGAATATGATACATATATTTCCAAAAACTAGAGTTTATGACAATTCTAATGGTATGCGTAACATTTTTCTACTATTAACACAAGCCGCGCAATTTGATTTTTAAAAATGCATGCATTTTTACACATTCTTTAAATTGGTCATGATCTAAAAATCTTCCAAAAATAGGTACTTTGGAAAAACCGGTTTTTAAGGCATAATTTGTAGAAATTCGCTAAATATTTTTTCTTATTCAAATTGCCCCAACCCAATAAAGAAATTAAGATATAGAATATTAATTTCTGTCAATGGCAAAAATTGTCGCCAGTTGTCCTTTCTTTCCCCGAATATCCTCCATTAACGGATAAAGTTACTTGTCATTCGTGCCTTCATTCATCAAAACTCCGTGGCCAAAATTTTTAATTCTAGTACAAATTTCTTTCATGATCAAAACAAGGATGTCAACACTATTTGTAGCAAAGCTCTAATTTACACAAATAGATGCCTTACAATTGGAAGGAAAAATTAATCATTACAGACGAGCATAATGAGATGTAACGTTGTAGAGGTCAATTTAAAATGATTGAAATATAAGGAGTGGTTAGTTTTTAGTTTTATCCCTAATTCCTGTGGGGACCCTAATCCTGAATGCTACCTAGAACCCAATATAACCTAAAGTAACCTAAAGTAGAGCCATAGTAATGATACCCTGTCCTTGCCTTAAAGTAATTAACCTATGTATTCCCCCCCCCCCCCCCCAGCTAATACCTGAGCACGCATCTGACGAAAAATGTTGGGCCCATCATATAAAGTGTGAAAAGTAGAGCTAGGACAGAGAGAAGTGACATTAATTTTAATCTCTGGATTAATCTTATCCACTTATTAGACCAGTAAATCACACATACTCCCCCCCCCCCCTTAAACTTTTATTTGTAGCAAAACTACTCTAAATTTAAGTTTTCTGTCTGGCCATCATTCCGTTGTGGAACAAATGGGATTTACTCGGCATGATTTTTTTTGTTATAGCAAAGTTACTCCAAAATTCAATGTCCGTCTATTGAGGAAATGGGATTTACTCATCTGATTTTTTATGAAGTTATATAGAACCAATGAGCAACCTGTCGGTCTGTCGGTCTGTTGGTCATACTCTGTTAGACGATAAGTTTATGTATTTGACTTATAGCTCCTCAGATGAAGTCACGTTGGGACGTAGTGACTTACAGAAAGAAACTAATCATAGAGTATCTAATAATGCAAATAGATAGAGATAAATAAAAAGTGATTGGTGCTTGTTCCATTCGTGATTTGAAGGATGTTACTGGTTAATCTTATCAAATTCTAACATCTTTATTCAGTACAATCAGGAAAAAATACTTAAGCTTTGAGTGTTCTTATAAAAAAGTAAGAATTCTATTAAAATTTATGGGGATTGGTCCACCCCCTATCCAACCTTTAAAAACGGGCTATACTCCACTAATAGAACCAGTGGGGGTGTCAAGTAAAACAAGGATGACAACATCCATAAGTAGCGAAGCACAAAAAATTGTGGATGGGAATACGTAGAAGTAGATTTAAAGTGTATTTATTAAAATCAAGAATAGATTTATTGGAGAAAATAAACACGAAACCTTTTTTTATTTTGTATGATGAAGACGGTTAAAGTAAATTACATACTAGATGCACATAACAATGGGGGAAAAAAATTTGAAACTGTTAATGCAAAAAAGTTTTGAAATTGGAC
Organism: Acartia tonsa; assembly: GCF_053477335.1. NCBI lineage: Eukaryota > Metazoa > Arthropoda > Copepoda > Calanoida > Acartiidae > Acartia > Acartia tonsa. Next base: position 41,787,938 of record NC_137264.1, on the reverse strand, counting down.
CAAAAATACCAAAGATATGGGGAAATATGTCAAACATAAAAATAGCCAAAAACCTGCTAAAAGGCAGTTTGGCCGCCATTGTTTCTTTTCTTAAAACACCAGAAATTTAATGTTAATATCTTTAACTGAAAAATTTTTGAAAATTGGACTATAAACACCAAAGATGTGGGTAAAAATGTGATAAATACAAAAATAGCCAAAAACCTGCAAAAAGGCAGTCTGACAGTCATTGTTGTTTTCTTCAAATGACAGGAAATTTAATTTTGATATCTTTAACTGAAAAAATTTCAAAAATCGGACCATAAACACCAAAGATATGGGGAAAAATGTGAAAAATATAAAAATAGCCAAAAACCTGCAAAAAGGCAGTCTGACCGTCATTGTTGTTTTCTTCAAATGACGGGAAATTTAATTTTGATATCTTTAACTGAAAAAATTTTGAAAATCGGACCATAAACACCAAAGATATGGGGAAAATTTGGAAAATATAAAAAATAGCCTAAAACCTGCTAAAAAGCAGTCCGACCGCCATTGATGTTTTATAGTTAATTGGGCTCCTAAATGATGGGAATGTTGTCAAAAAATTTCAGCTCTCTATCTTTTATAGGAGCCGAGAAAATCACGTTTCCCCCAATTCATTAATTACGGACGGACGGACGGACGGACGGACAGACGGACGGACAGACGGACGGACAGACGGACGGACAGACGGACAGACGGACGGACGGACATTGTGAATTATAGAGTAGCTTCGCTACTAAAAAGTCACACATTTCTTAAAATTATGGGGGGTTTATATACCAACACTTAGAAATATAATAATAGCTTAAATCACAATTAAGTAATTCATGTACACTGGGGGTAAAACAAGAGCAACAACTTTGGGGACTTCAGACAATTTTGATTGGTTGTTTTATTAAGTTGAGTGTTAAACCACTAATGTTAATCTACAGAAGGAGTAAATTTGTGTATCTTTATTGAAAATGTAAATCAATATCTTGGTCATTATCCCCTCAGATCCCTTCCCTTGTATTTGGAAGACTGTTTTTTTTCTGTTGGTTTGTTTAACCACTCTACTGTGTATTTGTTTGTGTTGAAACTTTTGATTGTTGGGAGATAAAAATGTAAAGCAATGTAACAATTGGGCAGATAAAGAATAAACATTTATTAAGAGCTAGCTTTTTAGTCGCGAAGCTACTCTATAATTCACTTTGTCCGTCAGTCCGTAACGCTTTGGGGAAATGGGATTTTCTCAGCTCCTATAAAAGATAGAAAGCTGAAATTTTTTGACAACATTCCCATCATTAAGGAGCACAATTAACTATAAAACATCAATGGCGGTCGGGCGGCTTTTTAGCAGGTTTAAGGCTATTTTTTTATTTTCCACATTTTTCCTCATATCTTTGGTGTTTATGGTCCGATTTTCAAAATTTTTTCAGTTAGATATATCAAAATTAAATTTTCCGTCGTTTGGAGAACAAACAATAACGGTCAGACTGCCTTTTTGCAGGTTTTTGGCTATTTTTATATTTTTACATTTTCCCCCATATCTTTTGTGTTTATGGACCGATTTTCAAATTTTTTCAGTTAAAGATATCAAAATTAAATTTCAAGGTCATTTGAAGAAATCAACAATGACGGTCAGACTGCCTTTTTGCAGGTTTTTGGCTATTCTTATATTTTTTTACATTTTCCCCCATATCTTTGGTGTTTATTCATAGATTTTCAATTTTTTTCCAGTTAAAGATATCAAAATTAAATTTCCCGTTGTTTGAAGAAAACAACAATGACCGTCAGTCCCATCCATGAAATTTTGTGCTTCGCTACTTATGGATGTTGTCATCCTTGTTTATGATTAGGATCGGTTACGTCCCTCCGTAGCTATTCTTTTTATTTAGATATGTTATAATTGTCCTAACGATTTTAAACTTTGCATGATAATTATAACTATAACAATTTACATATAATCTTGTTTTGACTTTCAACTACGAGTGTAAATGTTCGTTTGTCCTACCTTTTCATAGCTTTGCTTTTATGTTGTCATTCTATTTTTTAAAAATGATTATTCTATATTTTTTGCATGAAAATACAGAAATATTATTTTTACCTAGTAGTTTTTGGAATCATTAGAAAAAATCATGAAGTGTGTATAATTCTAGGAAATCTTAACTTGGTGTAAAATTAGTTGAAGGAATGAATATATTTGTTAAAAATTATGCCGTATTGTTAGAGCAATCTTAGTGAAAGATTCAAAATCTAAAGCACAAATGAAGAAGTCTTAATTTATGATTATATTCTGCTAAATGTAAAAATTAAAATGCTTAATGTAATAAAGGCTTATCAAAACTGTATGAAAAAAAGAGATTTTGATCAATTTAATTTTAAATTTAAAAGCTAGATATTCTTATTCAGCGACCCTACTGTTGTAAACTGCTAAGAATTAAGATTAGGGGCGTTAAATTTTTATTTATAAAAAGATTAGATTAAATTCTACAGAAATGATGATTTTAATCTAAAAATTACGATTTTTCTGAATTCTTTTTCAAATATATGAGAAATTTCTAAATAATTTTGGATATTAAAGAATGCGCCAATTGTTTCTAAGGGGTAAAATAGTTTAAAACCTTACCAAGACTGAAATTCAATATTAAAAACTATCCAGGGACCTATGTGAAGCTTCTTTAAAATGGAGAACTCGATCGGGTGGCTGATTAGCGAGATTTTAACGGACAAACAAAAGAAAAAGTTTATTTTTTTGGAGGGTGGTAGGCATTTTTTCACTATTGGTAATTTCTCTTGGGTGGGCGGTGGTACCCTCCCCCAAAATAGTTATTAACTTTCCGAGGAAGTTTCATTGTAAAGAAGAACCTTATAGGTTTAGTGGTTAGCGAGATTCTTCAGTACAAAAAGAAAGACACAGATCCTGTTATTTTTATTTATAGATATAATAATGGAAAACCTTATTGTTAGATTAACCGTGATAGAAAAGACCTTTATATAAGAATTAATCCTTTTAATAACCGTTATTCTACGTAATTTATAATTTTTAGTAGAAAAGCCACTCTATACTACATTTCATTTGTCTGTCAGTCCGTAAAGCCAAGGGGGAAATGTGATTTCCTTTTCTGCTATTTATTGTAGACTGCATATTTTTTGCAGTGAATAAATCCATTAAAAAAGAGCATCAAGTATACAACTTTCTTAGTCCGTCAGTCTATCGGTCATGCTAGAAAAGACATTTTTATAATACATTTCTTAATCTTCTATTATTTATCTCAATTTGTTCATCCATGATTTTTTGTGTTTCTCTACTTATGGATGTTGTCATCCTTGTAATTTTTATATTTTTAATTAATATAAAAACATCCTGTTAAAGTGACATATCAAATTGATTGATTGGTTTCCTGTTTTCAATAAAATATTAATCATGGAGGGAGGGTACATTCGACAGTAAATTAATTTTATTCTCTTATTCGCTGGCTAAAAGCTTTTGGTACTTTTGTTTAATCTTGATTGGTTGGTTCAAACATGTAAAACTTGAAATAAATATTTTTATATACAAAAAGGTAATTTGTTTATTATCATTGGGAATAAACATTACTTTATCGTCTATTGTCATGTCATATCTCTTAAGATTACTGATTTACTAAAAGATAATTTAACGACATCCAACCCCCTCCACCTCTTCAATTTCTGAATTATTTTGCCAAACGCTAAACCGATATGGTTCTCATTTACATGTAGCTTTTCATAGATCCTGGGAAGTTATATGACTATTTTAAAAGGGTGTATTACCACCCTTTTAAGAGATATCCTCCCCCCCCCACCCTCCAAAAAAAACCAAAAATATTTCTTTTTCTTTAAAACTAAAATTGAAAAGGGGGTCGACATCCCCCCCCTCCCCCCCAATACCTTAAGATCTCCCTAGGGGCCATTATAAACTATTTGATTTTCCCAATATCGGGGGGGTCAATGAACACCAACCACAAATAAGTGAAAGTGATTTCTAAAAATTAATCAAGGACAATTTTGTTCAAAAGTGGTTCTGCAATAACAACCTAATATTATGTAAAAGAATATGACATTTAATATCTAATTTTTAAAACCCTCTTATAAACAAAATAAATTATCTATGACAACTATATTGGACAAACCTAAATAGTTATGAAGTTGCTACGCTTCAAATAATCAATAATATATCTCCTATAACATTAACCCCCCACTTCCGTTGTTGTTATTGATCAATAATAACCTCCACCCTCCCTCCCCCAATCACACAACCCTTATCTCACACCCACACACACTCACACACACCTACACACACACACACTCACACCCACACACACACCCACACACACACACACACACACACACACACACTCACATTCCTATCCTACTGTGGAACAGTTCTCTTATCCTGGTTATGGAATTTATAATTTGGAGCTATGAATGAATGGAAAGGGGTTGTACTACTTATATAATATATTATCCACGGCTTGGAACATAAATTAATAAAAATTAATATAAACACACAAGAATAATGCGAAAAACGTCATGTGTGACGTCATAAAAATAAGTCTAAAAAGGAAGGATTAGAGGAGAAGTTGTAGAGGAAACCCCTAAAAAGAGACGGATAATAGATATATTTATATGACGTCACATATGACACTTTCTGCTGTCCCAAGAATAATAAATAAACTAAATAATCTTTCTCTAATTTTAAATGTAAAATTCTGCCATTTGTAGTTTATAAATACATATTTATGATGGGAAACCCAAGAGAGTTAATTATAAATTAAAGTTTTATAATATTTTTCAATACTAGCGGCTATGCCCAAGCATTTAGAGGATGAAGGGCAGATAAATAGCCTAAAACCATCACAGAACTAATATGCAAAGACGTTCTAAAATGAAAAACTCGTGTTCAGTGGATAGCGAGATCTTAACGGACATACAGAAACCTTACTTTTTTATATAACAGGATCTAATTAATAGTTATTGAAATACTACAATAACGTATTTAATTCTATAGCATTCAGGGATCTTAAGACAATGAACTAATATACGGTAAACAAAACGAACCCTTATTTAGATTAAATCTACGGGGGCTTGAAAAATTTCACCTGTTAAAATTTTAAAAAATTACCTAAAGTATTTTTTTTACAAAATTTTGGTTAATAGTATACATAATTTAAAGTCTAATGTACCCTTCCTCCCCGAGGAAACCCCCTAAGACTGCAAAGATACTGTATAGTTATGTTTTTGTGAATAAGTATGCCTGTCCCACGTACTGCTATGTTACTTCCGCATTCTATAATAGAAATCTTCACCTAAGGGATAAAGGAATAATAATATAATTTGTAAATTTTGGGAGATAAATTTAAGTTTTAACTAATGTTTGGCAATCCTGTTACATAAAGTATTGAAGTTTTATTATGTCTGTTAAGATCTTGCAACCTACAGTGAACCGATTAAATGCTTCATTAAGGGAAGCTTTATTTAGGTCGCAAGATGGTTTTTGGCCATTTCATATTTAGATTTTAATCTTTGAATTGTTTTAAGCTATTTTCTAACTCCTTTTATTATAGAGACCAGAGAAAGATACTCGGGACACTGCCGATTATTAATATATTTAGACTTGAATTATATAATCTGTTGAGTTACTATTACTTTATGCGATTAATTTTCTCCCCTTTCCCTCATTTTCAATAGGTAGATAATAAAGGAATGAAGTAAATACACACATGGGGTTGGATTAAGTAAGGAAACAAAGAGGGGTTAAAAATCAAATGGCTCTGTCGCGTGCACAGAAATTGCTCTCCACCCTCTGACCACACCTCCTTAACCCCACCCCCGAATTGTTTTGACAATATGAAACAATAAAAAATACCTTTAAAATCAATAAAGAGTCAACTTACTTATAAATCAAGCACCTTAATTTTCTTGAAGTCTAGTAGGATTCTCTATCAATTTTCTATCACATTACAGATAGGTATACCTACAAACTAGCAATTAATCAACTGTTGTAAAAAGGCATATCAATATGGAAGATTTTAGTAAGGTAACAGATAAAAAAATAGTTAGCTTTTGAAATATTAAATATTTAAATTTTAAAAAGTTAAATTACCCCCCCCCCCCCCCGGATGTAAACTATTATTGATTTTTCTTGAGAGGGAATCTCCCGGATGTGAAGTAATAATCCCCCAGGGTTTAAAACCCCCGTTCTCCCGCATATTTTTGCTCCAAATTACAAATTCCTGTGTACGGATGTCAGAACTGTTATGCAAGATTATTCAACAACAATAACATTATTCAATATTACGATCACATTGTTATTACAAGGACAATTATGTTTTTAAGCAGTGCAGCAATAACAAGTACACCTTAAATTTTATATAATAATTAACAATCTTAATCTTAGTCGGTATCATTATTAAACCCAGGGAGCAGACATTGGACTGTAATTTACACTGGTACCCAAAGTTTTATAAACGAGTAATGTCTAAACTTTTTAACCAATATCTTTATTCTACAGAAAGGTTAATTTTGTTTTTCATCATTTGGACATTACTTCAATTTATGTCCGATGTTTCATCCCATAAGATCCCAGAATCTAAGGGATTTAATGTTTGAACAGTTTTGAAATCTGCAAATAAATAAAATATTACAGTTAACAAGCAGACAATCAGGCGGAAATATGGAATAGTCATAATTGAAGAGTGGCTATGCTATTATAATAATAAATGTGCATTTATGAATATTATAATTTAGTGGTTGGGGGGTTATGGTAGGGAGAGTGTGTTTAAGTGATATGGCTTCCCTGTTAAAATTTCATCTTCCTATCTAACTAACCTAGTGGTTGCGCTCTTAATAACAAGAGGCTTTATATTTGAAGGGGTGGGGGTACGCAGAAAAAAGGCCTAAAACCTTCCAAAGACCTGAAACAAAAAAGAAACGGCCTAAAGCCATGCCTGAAAAAAGTACCAACAATAAGCTTCCCTGAAACGGAGAAATTAGTTCATTGCAGGACTAGGAGAACTAAAGGAAAAGTGGTTCAGTGGTTACCAAGGTCTTATGCTATAGACGGACAGACAGACGGACAGGCATCTATCTACTTTATCTTTTCTTGCAAATTATTAAAGTAGGCCAATTTAGAATACTTTTTTGTGAGAATATTTACTAAACCCTCAGCAATTTGTGTTTTTAGTGTTTTTTAAATCCATCAATGAACAAGGAAGATAGAAACAACAAACAAATGTCTGAAATCTATATTTCCAGCCCTTTAAATTTTCCCTATATGAGAAATTCCCTTACCCCGGCCCCCTCCCCTATCCCTGTCGATCTCTCTTTCTCTCATTCTCTCTCCTCCCTTTCTCTGATATATCAACTTTACTCACACTCTCTTACACACACACACACGCACATACACACTCACACAGTCACAATAAAACCCCAAGGGGAATAAAATATTCCCGTATATTTCAGACACATCAGAAATACACACACACATATATATATATATATATGTATACCTTTAGATTTATATTTGAGGTGCTATAATTTTCTATGGACCCCTCCCTCCATGATTATTCTCTAGCTAAGGTCTCTTCAGATTGATGTTAACTCCCTAGGGAGCCACTTAAGCCATCACTTTCCATTGTTCTACAGAGAGTTTGGCCCAGCAACTAACAGGATAACAGAACAGGGGTAGGGTGAGCAGATGTTTTTCAAAGGGGTTCAGGGGAATTTTTAAATTCCCCCTCCCCCTCAATCCAGTATTCTATTGATTAAGTTTATTATACTCATATTTCAGTGTTTTAGAAAGGGGGAATATGAAGTATATTTGATGATAAAGGGTAAAGGGAGGATTGAAATACAATATGTTATGCTCAGGGATTTTAAGGGAAAAAACAGTGGAAAATTTTCCCTTCTAAAAATTAAAAATATAAGTTGAAAGGTTTGAACACTGTAAGTTTAAACCAACTAATCCAGATTTATCATAAATACCAAAAAAAAAATAGAGAACTTTGGCTACCAGATTAATTTACAGTCCTATGTCCCCTACTACTCCCTGGTAATACTTCAATAGGGGATTTAAGGATATATTTTGTATTATTTGAGTGTTCATTGGCTAATCCCCTTTTTACCTCTGTCTATATATGTATTGTTAGGTAAATAATAGTTTAGCGGCAAATCAAGGATATTTTCATTTTGACATAAAATGCAATTTTTAAAAGCGAAGCTTTTCTATAATTAGGGTCCGTCCGTCTGTTCGTGACGGACATATTTTTTCGTTAATTTAGACACGTAAGAATTGTCTATCGATTTCAATGGTGATCCCTGTATTAGTAAGGTACAATTTAGAAAGCGTAGCAACTCTATAATCGTTACCAGAATGTCCGTACGTCCATTTTCAACTTTGATTTTTTCCCTTTTTTAACAGCAAATTTTTATATGATCTAATTATCCGATTGATCTGATTTTTGGTATACTGTTTCTGGGACAACAAAGTACAATATTATAAGCGAGGCAACTCTATAATCAAGTCCTAAAAATGTAAGTATGTCCTTAAACATTATCCCACATCAAACAATTTTTCAACAAATTTACTTACAAATTTGCTTCGACTCTTATACATCTATATTTTGAATATTCAGTTATGACACTCTACAAGTGTTAATGTCCTTATGTCCTACCGTTTCAGAGCTTCGCTTTTATGGATGTTGTCATCCTTGTTTAGTAGAGACGCTACACTATAATTCGAAATATCTTTTCGTCCGCCTGTCCGTTATTAACGAAATGGGGTAAATGTGTTCATGTTAAAGTGTATAAGACATTTATAGCAATAAATATTTTTTGATCTACTACTGTGGTATCCGCCTAGGGTAAATGGCAGACACCAGAGTTCGAATAAAGACTACGGTAGTGTGAACAGACGTGGACACCTTACTATAGAGAAGCTACGCTTCTCTAGCATTCACTAGACAAGAATCAACATCTATTTCAGTTGTCACTTTATTGAAGGTGTAAAGGATACTAAAGCTATATACAACAAACAATAACTACATGGATAGGAATAAATGATCATAACATAAAAGCATTATAATACATATACAATAGTCAGTTTGGGCAATCATGATTCCCCATCCCTGGAAAGGGTGGGGGGGATTAAGAATACAGTTAACCATAATATAAATACATATGGATTAGGAATAAAGATGGTTAAAGATAAATCATACAGTAAAACATAGATAATTGCAATGGTTAGGTAGATGGCTATCCCTGTCTGGGGCAGGCAGGATAGCCCATGGAGCAGCACAATAGGTAGATAAGCATAGAGGGGTTGAGTGGTAGGTCTGGGTACTAAAGAGGGAAGGTTTGATGATTACTTGTGACAACAACAGTCTGTGTGGGGGCAGGTTTAGATCCTTTATCCTCAGGGTTGAGGTGGTGCTGATAACTTGGTGGTTGAAGGGGAAGGTTCCGGTGCTTAAGATGGGAGAGGGAGGGGTAACACCCCTCCCTCCATTTGCAGGACAACTGAGATATAAAATCAGTACCGTTATCTGACATCTTTTCAGGTGGCTTCATAATTGTAGAATAACAGGATTTAACTAGGTGCGTAGCATCACTATAATGTCTTGGTTTCTGCATGGTCCAGAGCTGCCGCATACCACAACTCTCCCCTCGGAAGGCTGGAGGGGTTGTCTGCACCGCCAGACTTCCGACAGTGGTTGCGGCCTTCAGTTTGTTGTCCTTGTGGAATGGGTCCGCCAGGATACCAGTTGCTGGACGGTGGTGGACTCCAGCCCTCCCCAGGTCTAACGGAATCGGCTATATCTGCTGGAGTAGCTGGTCCTGTTGGATCTTCTGGCCGTTGGATGTGTACCTCTGAGGCCACCCTGGCAACCTCCAGGGGTGGCACAGCACATGAGGGGGCTTGGACCAACAGCCGCCTGGTGTACACCTCTGCAGTTTTCTCCACTGGGCTGGTGGTCTCCATCGTGTTGGTCACCTTGCTGCTGGCAGGCTGGCTACTGGATGCAGGTGCAGTTTCTTCGCCCTCGGGGCTGGTCAGGTTCATTCGGCTTCCAGGGTCTCTGTCAACGCGGGCAGGTGGTGGTTGCCATACTGTAGGAGCGTTGCCTCCTTTAGGCTCATTCTGGACATTGGCAGGGTGGTGCATGGCAATCCGACCTGCGGGGTAGGAAAAGGTAACAGTCCACCCTTTATGCCGGAGGCTGTCTTGGATCTGCAAGGGTGGCTCCGCTCTAGTTGGCTGGGAGACAGGCCCATCCACGGACACTGCTGCTAGTGGACTGGAGGCACAAGGCTCCGGATTTCCTCCCCTAGCCTGAAGGGGTCCAGGCACATTGTCTCCATCTTGGGTAGACATAATTGTTGGGGATCCTCTACTTCTATGGTTAGGCTCGGCACTTGGCGCATCTAGTTGTGTTACTCCCCAGGCAGCGGTCAAAGCTTCTTCAGTTTGGCTGGTAATGGCTGATACCCTGGCTCCTGGGGCAGATGCAGGGGGCGCAGGCAAGTTTGGCCCAGCCCAAACTTCCTGGCACACCAGTGCAATACAATTACCCTGGCTTGGTTGAGGGAGGTAGACAGCTGGATGCAGTTGAAGGTGAGGGACAGCTGGACTCTCCCTGCTGGCTGGGGGCTCTGGCTGGCTGGGGGTGACGGGTGTCACCCCTTCCTCTGGGGCTGCGGGCTCATCCCGGGGTCCAGGTATCTCGGTGGCGGCGACGGTTGTCGCCCCAGGCACCAGTGTGGGGGCGCTGGATAGCACCCCCCAGTCTTCACAGGGGTCCAGGTCTCTCGGTGGCGGCGATGGTTGTCGCCCCAGGCACCAGCGTGGGGCGCTGGATAGCACCCCCCAGTCTTCACAGGTGGCGGCGACGGTTGTCGCCCCAGACATCAGCTTGGTGGTGCAGGGAAGCACCTCTCGTTCCTTCCAGGTGGCGACGCCGGTTGGCGTCCCATACATCGACTCAGACTCGCTGGCTAGCGCCTCTTGCCTCTCCCACTCGGCGGCCGCCAGGGCCTCCCCGTACACCGTCCCGGTGGCGCTGGGTAGCGCCCCTCGGCTCTTGCTGGGGGTGACAGGGGTTACGGACACCGGTCCCCTGTGGTTGCGGCTGAGGTCCAGGCCAACCCGGTTGGGTTCAGCCGCTCCTCCCAGCACGTTGATCCTGGCCACCATGGTCCCAATCTGAGACACAGACTCCTGGGTAGCCGCGGCCCCAGCGGCGGCAGCTAGTTGGGGTGACGGCTGGGCATCTCCCTCCAGGTGGACCTGGGTGGCAGACTGGTTGCATGCAGGTTGTTGGGCGGCCTGGTGTTCCTTCGTTGCCCGGTCCCAACCGGTTCTACACTTGGCGGCTGTGTGGCCGTTGAAGCGGCAGCGCCCCTTCGTCCAGCTGGGTCCCATCAGGCCGGCTTCCCCAGGGTGTATCAACCTGCCAGGTCTCTCCTCCTCCAGTTGGGGCACCAGCTGACAAACAGGGTCTCCCCTACTAGGGGTCAGGCGGTGCTGGGCTGCTTGTGGTGGCTCCTTGGTTACATTCAGCCTCCTCCCCATACACACAGGTTCCTTCCATCCAACAGCGGCTCTCCTCCCCTGGGTGGCGAGGCCAGCCTCGGCCTTAGCTTCTGCAGGTGCTTCTCCACATGAGGGATCCTGCCTCTGGGTATGCCAGGTGGTTGGTAGCAAAGGCTGTTGATGGTGCCAGTCGGAAAGGGGGCTATGATCTCTGGGGGGTACCTGTGGCCAGTGTGTGGACAGGTACCCACAGGTGGACCAGCAAGGCCCAGAAGATGCCATACTGATGGTAGCCTGAACTGTATTCCGGACTGTCAGCAGACTGTTGGTAGCCACCTAAGTTGGGCCAGAGTTGCCAGCTAGTATTGCGTCCCTGCCAGGCTCCGTCAGCGGCTGGTGGGGAGCCCCTGCGGTGGTTCTGGTTTTGGCAAGGGGTGGCCTTCTTATTGACTTTCCTAGTTGGAGCTCTGCATCCTGGTGGGCCTCCATCTTCAGCAGCATGGGGGAACTTGGCTGGGACATGTGCAGTGGTTCAACAGAGTAGCGGCATCTGGTCTTGGAATGTGGGGGAACAGCCTCACTGCTGCTGGTCAACCCTGCTCTCTCCGTGCTGGGTAAAGTCTTCCACTGCAGCAGGTCACCAGTCCCCATCCTTAGGCCGGTCCCCAGTCGTTCCATGCCTGGGGGCTCCCAGGGAGGCTTGGGTGGCGGCTCCCCCACCCCCAGGTACGCGTCGGGCATCTGGGTGAAGAACCTATTCCCCTGGGACAGCTCCCCATCCTCCAGATTGGTGAGGCCAGTGCCAGGGAGGACCTTTCCACCCCAGAAACAGGTGGTACTGGCCCTAGGGCTGGGCCCCTTTGAAATCTCAGTTCTGGTAGTAGTGTCCATCTTGGGGCTGGCCACTAAGTCTCTGAAGCTTGTCACCTTCTCATTAGGCTCAGTTGCATCGTTCAACACCCCCAGGAGGACACCTACAGGTTCAGCAACCCCCAGTCCAGTATTGCTATTTCTCGTGCGTTGAGCACCAACTGAACAGGAGCGGTGCAGCGGACATTCAGTCACCCTTCCAGACAAGGGCATCTCAGGGACCAGGGGTCTGTGACCTGGCATGTGTTTGATGTTCACTGTACTCAACACAGTAGGCCAGAGTAATAATAGAAGCAGTATCGTGTATAAAGAAGCAGAGAGTGGTGGGGTACAGATGTTGGTGGTTCTGGTCCAAATGAAGACTTCTGTCCACCACAGTGTCAGCAGCAGGCCTAGGCACACAGTTAATGCCCAATCATGAATGTCTTCTATTTCTGCACGTCGGGCTAGGGGCTGCCAAGTTCTTATCTTGTAGATGTAGGAGCAGAGTAGAGTAGCCGCGCCGCAAGGGGGTTCGAGCCGGCTCACCCCTAATATAAATACTATAGCTGTGTAATTAGGGTGGTAGTCCACGTAGCCGTAGGCTCGGTCCTCCTGGCTCAAGAGTTTCTGTGGCTGGCGCGTCCCCATGATAAGTAGCAGGGGGTTGGTCTGTGGGTGCCAGCGTCTTGTTTAACTGTTGAGCCTGAGTTGTTCTCCTTTCCAGTATAGCTCTTGATTTCTGTGATAACCAGCGGATCTTAGCTTAAAGGTAAAAGGAATATGTTAGGGATCCACAGATGTCTCTAGGAGCGTATCCGCTGGTAGATATATGGATAGGTAGGCTAACTATATATATATATATATGGCTACACTCCCATATATATATATACGTGTATAAGAATATCCCCAGAGCTAGCTAGCTTTCCTCCTTGCTCCAAAAAAAATCACGCTTCCTCTGTATAAAGTTCACAACTATGAGGTCGATGGTCCAGGTACACACCACCACTGCCCAGTGTGGGGCATCAAGTCAGGCTATGTCCACAGGGTGGGCGTACTTTCGTTCAGTTACCATATTAGTGTCCAGTGTTGTATGGTGGGGTTAGTATTCACTTACTTGTACCCATGATACAAAAAAAAACAACATTATTTATCACTTGGGTATTTATATATACATATATTTGTTTCACTAACCACTCAGCTTTGAAGTAGGGTTGGCAGGGCTAGGAGATGTTGAGGGTCTGAGCGGGTTTAAGGAACTGGTTTAGTTTTCCTTATCACACTGTAGACAGGGAGGGAGGAGCTTGCAAGTTTTTCTCCTAAAAAAATATCTCTGATGTATGCTATAGAATGGCCCCTCTCCTGTGTGGGTGTGTGGAATCTCCTGTCCTTGTAACGCGCGTCCGCGCCGTCAAATCCGCGCACACGGGGAAAACGCGCTCTCACCCCTCAACTCGCTCTCTCATTGGTCCGCTTCGTCCGTTGGATTTATGATATTTTCCGCACTCTGTTGCGCTATCCGTGAATGGCGCTCTGTGTGTCCGATCGCTAGCCCCACACTACAGACGGACTTAGTCTAGTGTGGGTAGGAAGGGGGAAGCGCGTGAGGGGATGGGGGTAACTCCGTCCGTTCCCCCTGTGAGGGAGGGGGGTAACTGTGTGCTGGTGTAATAGGGCCTTTTCTTCTTAATCCTAGGTTTATCTATTATATCACCCTGATTGTATTTGCCTTCAATGGAGAGGGGCCCCTCCCCTTCCCTTGGAATAAGGGGTGTATTGTTGTTGTTGTGCTGTGGGCTTGAGATTGTTTTGATTGTATATCAGGGTCTTTATTATGTTACATCTAGCTTCTATTTCTGTCCTTATCACAATTGCATAACAGATTTGTTTACCAACTCTGTTCTATTTTTAGCTGTTATCACAATACACAATAATCCAAGCCTGTTCTATTCTTAGATTTATCACAACACAACAATTTGTTTGCCAAGCTTTGCTCATAAATCTATTGTTTGGCCATCACACTAGGGTGGTAATCCCTGAAAATGTGATATAATATCTGTTTTCTAGATGGGTGGCTGCGTTGTAGCCTCTCAGGATACTCGGAGTTGACGTAGTTTTTCTCTGTTCTGGTGCACTACACTCGTATGTTAGCTCGCAGCTTGCAGCTATGTGGCATGTTTCAGCCTATCGGCGGCAGGGAATGTCCCGTCCTGCTAGCGCCGCTTGCAGCTATGTGGCGTGTTTCAGCCTATCGGCGGCAGGGAATGTCCCGTCCTGCTAGCGCCGCTTATCCAAATCCAGCTGATGGCGGCAGGGAATGTCCCGTCCTGCTAGCGCCACTGGTTCGGATCCTGCTATCTCTTGCAGTAAAATTGGCCTATTTTCAGCCGTTTACACTTATTTGGCTTGTTTCAGCCGGTCCGCAGGCCTGTTTCAGCCCTTTTGGCGCTCAATTCTCCGTTAGATATCAGCGCTGCTCGCGGTTATTCATCAAATTTCGCTGTCTCGCTTCCACAACTGCCGGATGCAGAGTTAAACTTTGCTGTCCAGGGTGGGTAATTCAGGTTGCTTGCGTCAGTTTTGCCAGATTCACTGCTGGGAGTACCTTAGCCTCAGATGCGCGTCTGCTCTACACTTGTGGTTCGCCGTAATCTCACACAGCTGTCACCAAAGTTGTGGTATCCGCCTAGGGTAAATGGCAGACACCAGAGTTCGAATAAAGACTACGGTAGTGTGAACAGACGTGGACACCTTACTATAGAGAAGCTACGCTTCTCTAGCATTCACTAGACAAGAATCAACATCTATTTCAGTTGTCACTTTATTGAAGGTGTAAAGGATACTAAAGCTATATACAACAAACAATAACTACATGGATAGGAATAAATGATCATAACATAAAAGCATTATAATACATATACAATAGTCAGTTTGGGCAATCATGATTCCCCATCCCTGGAAAGGGTGGGGGGGATTAAGAATACAGTTAACCATAATATAAATACATATGGATTAGGAATAAAGATGGTTAAAGATAAATCATACAGTAAAACATAGATAATTGCAATGGTTAGGTAGATGGCTATCCCTGTCTGGGGCAGGCAGGATAGCCCATGGAGCAGCACAATAGGTAGATAAGCATAGAGGGGTTGAGTGGTAGGTCTGGGTACTAAAGAGGGAAGGTTTGATGATTACTTGTGACAACAACAGTCTGTGTGGGGGCAGGTTTAGATCCTTTATCCTCAGGGTTGAGGTGGTGCTGATAACTTGGTGGTTGAAGGGGAAGGTTCCGGTGCTTAAGATGGGAGAGGGAGGGGTAACACCCCTCCCTCCATTTGCAGGACAACTGAGATATAAAATCAGTACCGTTATCTGACATCTTTTCAGGTGGCTTCATAATTGTAGAATAACAGGATTTAACTAGGTGCGTAGCATCACTATAATGTCTTGGTTTCTGCATGGTCCAGAGCTGCCGCATACCACACTACAACTAATTTCTACATATCTTTGGTGTTTCTGGGAATTTAAGAAAATTAGATCAAAAGGCAATTAGCTTTGTATAGTTTTTTTTGTACATTTCTTAGCCGTTCTTTGTCTGATTTAAAAAATGTTTAGGATATTAACATTTTAGTTAATTTTTTGTAGTATAGAATTAGCTTCTGAGATTATTTCGGACGATTCCTTATCCGATTGTCAGCATTAAATTTATATGTTACATTATTTTTCTTTTCGTTTATATTACATCTTTTAACATATTTTTGACTTATTGCTGTTGTCATCCTTGTTTATCTTGGAATAACGTATTATCTTTAAGAAGCGAATCACAAATCACAAAGTGAGTTATAGAGCAAATGTTCAGTGGCCAGAGAGAATAAACACGGTATAAGTTGAGAGCCATGGAACCTCCACATATAAAAATATTAGGAGTTTCGCCAGAAGAGAGAGAGAGAGAGAGAGAGAGAGAGAGAGAGAGAGAGAGAGAGAGAGAGAGAGAGAGAGAGAGAGAGAGAGAGAGAGAGAGAGAGAGAGAGAGAGAGAGAGGGAGAGAGAGAGAACAATGGGCTTTTTATTACATTAGTCCCCAAAGTTTTATAATAACGTTTACTTGTTCGCTGACCTAACAACTTTGGGGACATAGTGAATTTTGATTAGTTGATTATTTAAGTTCAATGTTCAAACGTTTCAACTACTAATTTTAATCTACAGAAGGGGTAACTTTGTGTAACATCAATGGGGATGTGCAACATAATCCTATCCCTTTAGATCCCTGAGTTTCGACCTTGCATCATCATGCATGTAGGGGCTCTGTATTCGGATGGGTATGGAAGAATGCTTAAAATAACCTAAAACCATCCCAACCATTAAAACGGTCTCGCCCCTAGCTTCATGAGGTTCAACGATAGAAATTTGGATGAATTCCTGTAAATTTAAAAGTATTTTCTGAGATCTTACCAGACATAAATAATTGCTCAAATTAGCAACTATGCCAAAACATTATTATTTTTTATTTTAAAAAAAGATACTTAAAAAAAATAATACATTTCATATTAAAAATAGTTTTCTTTTAAAGCAAACTATTTTCATGTTTTAGTTAGCGAAGCTACTATAAAATATACAACGTATGTTTTTTACTACGCCAGCGTCTCTAAGCTCAAAGTAATAGCTAAATGATTTCGACTTCAGTCTCTGTGCAGTCAACACTGCTACAGTTTCTCTAGAAATGTTAAAACATTTTCATGCACACAGTTTTTGATAAACATTCTGTTCTCTGAATATGTTATAAGATTTTTCGTTATCATTAATATGATAAAATTTACTCTCATCATCGTCTAAGATTTTGTTGTTTCTGCGCTTATAATATCCTTGTAACTTTTTCTTTTTGGCAACACACAATGAAACAAGGATGACAACATCCATAAATAAAGAAGAATATCATCAAAATTGGGCTTTATTTTTAAAAAATGTAGTTGGCATTTTGTGAAAAAGGCGTTTTTTGAGATATCCGTTTTCTGAGATGGGCGTTTTTGAGATAGGCGTTTTCTGAGATGGGCGTTTTTTTTGAGATGACCACTTATATCATGACAAACAGACAAAATGACCAAGTTAATTGTATACTAGATGCTCATTGTTCTATCTGTCTAATTCAAATAACAGCCGAGAAATTACAATTCCCCTAGCTGACTGAAGAACAGACGGACGGACAACGTGAATTATAGAGTAGCTTTGCTCCTAACAAGGTGCAAAAAGTGCGCTGTCTACACGAAATTATAATTTAGGCATTATATTTTCACACCCACGCGCCTACAAACAAATTTTTAACAAGCATGAAGATATACCCATAATAGCGAAGCAAATCTTGGCAGGGATCTAAAAAGATAAGACATTGGCCGATATATTGATATACATCCCTAATGTAATTACACAAAACTTTACCTTCTGTAGATATCAATTAGTGGTTGAAATCTAGTGGATGCTTAACTTAATAAACCAACTAATCAAAATCCATTTAAAGTCCCCAAAGTTGTTAAGCCAACGAATAAGAAAGCGTTATCATAAAACTTTTTTACCTACGCTTAAGCAATAAAAAAAGAAAAACATAAATACTAATGTACCTTACAAATACACAGTCAGAACTTCTTGAAAAATGTTGTGCAATTAGAAGGTTAAAGTTAAAGTTAAAGGCTTAATTGTATTAGACTGAAATGGGGTTTTCACTCTAGTGAAGTTATCTATTTTATGATTTTTTTAAAAGTTAGAAGTTGTACTTCAATTAGTAATGATTAAAAAATTAATCAGAAAATTAGGATTTTTTTCATAAAAAATGTCTTTTGTAGCAAAACAGATTAAATGACCAAGTAAAATATATACTGGATGCTTCTGGAGAAGTGCAGTAAATTTCGAATCAAAGAGTAGATTTGTCATCAAAACTATTTTTTAAAAATATAAAAATGGATAGAAGTTAACTTAAGAGAATCTTTGTCTTTTGAAAAGCGAAGCGAAGCTTAGGTTTAAAAACAAAAGCCACAAAAACGTTCACATGATTTCTCTTTAATTTTAAATTCTTTTACTTCAGCGAAGCTACTTTACAAACTCTTATGTCCATCTTTCTGTGAGATCAGCTACATTTGTAGAGATACATGTAATTCTTTGCTGCTATTTAAGATTTGTGGAGTTTTTTTTCAAATGAAAATTAACAATGAACATTTGGTATTTAATTATTTTTTTGTCTGTCAATCATGCAAAAAAAAAACATTTATGGGAGGTTTCGTGGTTTTCTATTAAGTTAATTATGTTTAATAACCAATGAACAGTGACGTCCAAGAGTTAGGGGAGGGGGTGTATTAGGTGTGTTTACCCCCCCCCCCTCCCTCCAAATGCAAGTTTTATGCAAAATTTTAGATTTTATCCTCCCGTGGATTTTAACGCCCATTTGAGGGTACTAAGGACACCACAAAACTTTTAAAATTTGAATGGAATTTTAAAAAGAATCCAAAGTTTATATGCAAAAGAATTCGACATTACATATACAAAAAAAATTTGCCACCTAAATAATAATTTAAAACCGGCATGCATAACATCCCCAAGGAACGCCTATAGATATATATAAATTCAATACTTAGTACATAAAGAAGTCAACCTATTATGAATGAAAACTGTTAACAAATAAATTGGCATTTAGACGGACGGGCCCTAGTCATACAGTCGCAGCGTTGCTAAAAGAATTGATATTGGATCATGGAAAGAAAACGAAGTAGCGGGATTCGTCGTATTTTCACAGTAGCTTTTGATAGGTTACTTTGGTTAAGTTAAATGATAATGATAGTCCCGTCTTGTTATAGTCCCCTGAAGGTGCTAAAAAAGGAGAAAGCCGCTGTAAAAAAAAACGACCAAACCCGCTACTTCGTTTTCCTTCCATGATCCTTATTATATAATTATTTCCTAATTTCATACTAAAAAGACGACATTGATTTTCGTGCATACAATAATATTGCTAGCAGACAGAGAGCGCTGTTTGTTTTGATACACGTAGCAGACAAAAATTTACTTTCATTTTCATTTCAGTTTGACTTCGTTCGTTCGGCTGTGTTACGATTCCGGTGATCATTATGTTTTTAGTTAAAGGTATATTTTATTTTTTATTAAAAGATCTATTTTAGATGTTTTAATAAGAAAATTACCATATCATTTATTGAAAAAATGAAAATATGTTAACATTTGAGTTCATGTAATCTTTTATGTTTTATTATAATTAGATAAGGATTTTTTATTTCAGCAATATTTCGTCTTAAATTATGTTCATACATTAATTAGTAACGTAATGGTAATCTATTTAAGAGGAATCATCCAAAAGTATCGATGCACAATTAAAATCAGTGATTGACAGAACAGACACAGTTATTGAACAGCATGACCGACAGCTAGACAGACAGATGATCAGTATACATCTTAAATAGCAGCCGAGAAAAACACATTTCCCTTATAAAGCGTTACGGACGGACAGCAATGTTAGTTATAGAGTAGCTTCTCTACAGTATAAAGTATTGTGTGAAAATCATTGCTGCGGTAATAAAATTAATATTTAGTATACAATAACTTACTTTCTAAAATTCAAGGATTTTTATTAATTATGTATTTGATGAATCCTTTAATTACATTCACTTACAATTTTCAACGCTTCATTACACACCTAACAAACCAAACACACCCGCACACTTATATATACGCACACACTCACACACAAACGCACACACACACACACCAACGCCCACACTTACACACACCAACGCACACACACACACACACACACATTTTTAACACATTTAACGGAGGAAATCTTAAGAAGCACAACAAATAATAACTTTTTAAGGTAAAAACACTAAGGTAATTTTTAGCTACTGCTTTAGCTATGCTCCTAGCATCTAGATTCTAGAGGCTCTGCATCCGAAGGGGCTGAGAGGGGCTAGAAATAAGCCTCAAACCGTTCAAAGCATTAAATCTGAAAATAAAATAGCCTAAAACCATTACAGTGCCTATGGGAGCTTACCTAATTATTTTAATTAGAGAACCCAATCGATTCATTAGTTATCAAGATCTTAAGATTCAGACAAAAAACCTTACTACTTAACATATATTATTATAGAAGTTGCTGATATTTTCATTTAAAAAGTTTATCTATGTACCTAGGCAATATAAAAACAATTAAATTCTTGATATTTTAAAATCCATTAAATATAAAGTTTAAGTAATTTTAACTCAGGATATCCTGCGGAGATTTAGACAAAAATTCAATTATACCCAACTTATAAAGTATCTATGCTACTTTACACATATATTGCCTTTGAATTTATATTTATTTGATAAAATCAGCATAAATTCTTTAGTAGAATTTTATTGCAATAATGAATATGATTTATATAATATATAACTAGTAAAAATAAAACACTTGATATATATTTTCAGAATTTTAAAAATGGAGTATGTTGAATTGAAGACTGTTAATGCATACTGCAAGTAAGAATTATGAATTCTAGTTTCAAGTAAAAAGTCACGCCAATAATCCAATCCAAAGACCTTTGCTTGACTTATTAGTATGCTTTTGTTGGGTTCTCATTGACTAATAGCCCTGATGACCGGTATTTCCATTTAATAATTTGACCAATTTAGGATAGCAAAATTTGGTGCAACGCTTGTTGATTGGAAAGTGGAGGAACAGCCAATAATTTTTGTCAGCCCAAACGCTGTCTTTGACGGGAAGAAAGCTATCAGGTATTATTATTTTGAAGAGTTGATTTTACTACTATATTTAGTCATGGAGGGAGGAGACATTTGACTGTAAATTACTCTGGTATCCAAAGTTTTATGACTAAGTTATTGTTGTCATTGGCCTATAAATATTGAACGCCTTTAGGTATCAAAGGGGGAGGCGGAAGTGACACTTTTTTAAACCAAAACTAAAAGTCAAAGGAACTCAACTGAATAAACCGCCGATTATTTTTTGCCTTTTCTCGCCTAATCAGACAATTTTAATCATCTGAGATAAACTTTTCTTTTCATAAAATTTTTTACCTTTGGAAGAAGAAGTTTATCTCAGATTATTGAAAATTGTCTAATTTGGTGAGAAAAGGCAACAAAAATTACGGCGGTGTTCGGCGGGAGCGGTGGTTCCGCCGCTATTTCTTCACAGTTCCATAATGTACCTCTTAAAAGCAACTGCCATGCCAAAACTCAGAGCTGTAACTAATTGTCTAATTTGGCGAGAAAAGGCAACAAAAAAAAATACGGCGGGGTTCGGCGGGAGCGGCGGTTCCGCCGCTATTTCTTCTCAGTTAAATAATGTACCTCTTTACCTCTTTAAAGCAACTACCATGCCAAATCTAAGAGCTGTAACTCTTTGACTTTTAGCTTTGGTTTCAAAAAGTGTCACTTCCGCCTCCCCCTTTTTAATTTATTGGTTACATACTTGTAGTGTCCAAACTTTTCAACTAATAATTTTGATATACAGAGGTGGTTATTTTGTTTATCATTATAACAAACTGAAACTTTTAAGATTACAAAATGTATACTTGTATTTTCAGGGGAGGAATTCCTGTTTGTTTTCCATCTTTTGGACCATGGAGTTATGGGGCACAGCATGGCTTTGCTAGGACCTCCAATTGGCAGGTAATGGGAGCTGTCCATAATCTAAGAGGAGTAATGTCTCCTTTTTTGTTCACACATTCATGATAGTAGGTAAAGTAACACTTAAGAAAACCAAATCATAATGCATGAAATTTGTCAGTAAGTCCTAACTGTGCACTGTAATAAGCTTCCATGAATAAGGTATATTATAGCCAACCAGCGAAATAAATCTAAAATGATATATGTGGGCAGATAGAAAGGTCAACAATTTTAATATGTGTTGCCCCTAAACGACAGCTGAAAATCACGTATAGGGTTCGTGATTTTGTTTTCGAATTAATTTCGTTGTTTGTATAAGCTGATAATGGCTAATTAAAATCATTACATCTTTAATGATACTGTTGTGAAACTCGAACTACCTACACGGCCATCATCCACACCCACGATCCGCGACCTAGGCTCAACACGTATCGCATCCGCTCGTCTTCGGGCACGTGATAGGTTCGAATCTCGACTTTAAAAATAGTTCCTACTGCTGCTATGTCAGGTGTGTGACATAAATAATTAGAGTAGGGGGAATGCCTTTGCCCATAAAAAAGGCGCAACTCATTACCATGCACAGTTAGGTCTTCTCGTACAAAGATCAGGCAATCAAAGGGTTGGTTATTTGTTGGATGTTTCTTAACATAATATCCACCATGGGGCGTAAGAGTATTGCATCCCATTACAAGCGGATGATGCCCTTGGGTTCTCTATATGATGAACTACTCACCCACTGGTCTTCTTCTGGAAGCTTCTGATAAGGTTCATTATTCAGGTAGTTGAGGATCCAACCAATGGCGAAGACGAATCTGTAGTGGTTTTAAGGTTTGTACCCAATCTTTGTCAATATCTCTTTGATTTTTAATTACTTTACTATAACTTAAGAATGTGCAAAAAATGCGGACATTTTTAAAATTGAAATTACGCGGCTTGTGTAGAAAAATGTTACGCATACCGTTAGAACCGCTAAGAATTCTATTTTTTTTAAATATAAGAACGATTTCTGTGCTGCGTAAAGTTAGGGAGCTACATGTTAAAATGACTGACTTAAAACTTGACTTGCGAGTATATTAGTAAATATTAGACAATAATTCTTGCAAAAAGACGTGCGTACATTTTTTAAAATTCAAATTGCGCGGCTTGTGTTAATGGCAGACCAATGTTACGCATACCGTCAGAACCGCTATGAACTGTATTTTTTTGGAAATATAAGAACGGATTCTGTGCTACAATTATAATCTAGGAGCTAGGTGGTAAAATGTCCCAAAATTTACTCGCAAGTCAAGTTTGAAGTCAGTAGTGACATTTTAACACGTAGCTCCCTAACTATACGTAGCACAGTAATCGTTCTTATATTTCCAAAAAAAATAGACTTCTTAGCGGTTCTAATGGAATGCGTAACATTTTTCTACTATATACACAAGCCGCGCAATTTCACTTTTAAAAACATCCGCATTTTTTTTGTGCACACCCTTTATCTTTGTCTGTTTGCCGCCAACCGTTACACTATGGCCAACATCTTATTTATTTGTCTGCTATCAAAGATAAAATTTACCATTGCGCACTTTTGCCCTCTAATTTACTGTTCTTTTTAAATATTTTATTTTCATTTTGTTGCTGTGCTACTTATTTTTTTATTGTCCTTTCCTAGGTTGGAAGATACAGAAGAGACAAGAAAAATTTGGAACTTTAAATTCACTTTGGATTATAAGGTTTGTTTTTATCCTCCTATTGTGTAAGTAAAGTATTAATGGTTTTTGTCTATCCGTTAAGATGTTGCTAGCTAAGGAACATATTTAGTTCTCCGATAGAGGAAAGATTTTCATAAATTAGGATGGGGCCAGGCTATTTTCTGCAATTCTCTCCCCTCCAAATTCTGAGCCCTGGATGCTAGGAGCGAAGCCAGTAAGGAGTGATAACTGCAATACATTTTACATATACTGATGAAATTTAAGTAAACAAGGATGACAACATCCATAAGGCGAAGCACTGAAACGGTAGGACAAACGGACATTAACACTTGTATAGTTTCAGAACTGAATAATCCTAATATAAATGTATAAGAGTCAAAGCAAAATTGTAAGTAAATTTGTTAAAAAACTGCTTGATACAGGATAATGTTTAATGTTTATGGACATACTTACATTTTTAGAACTTGATTATAGAGTTGCTTCGTTTATTACATTATACTTTGTTGTCCCAGGAATCAATATACCAAAAATCAGATCAATCCGATGATTAGATCACATAAAAATTTGATGTTAAAAAAGTAAAAAAATCAACATGTTTAACATGGACATACGAACATTTTGGTAATGATTATAGAGTTGCTACGCTTTCTAAATCGTACCTAACTGCTAAAGGAATCACCATGCAAAATTTGAAATCGATAAGACAATTCTAACATGCCTAAATTAACGAAAAAAGCTATCCGTTACGGACGTACGGACGGACCGACCCTAATTATAGAAAAGCTTCGCTTTTAAAAATCGATGTGAGAATGGATGTAGAATATATGTGGATATTGTAACAGGAGAAAAATTGTCGTTAATTTAGCTTGCTAACATGGAACTCATTTATTAATCAGATTGTTCATCTATTAGTAGGAGGGGAGGGTAAGTAGTAAATGGAGTATAATGGGGAATCGTTATTTTAGCCCACTGCAAGTTTCACTTTATTATAGTAGAACATAAAAATATGGTGTAAGATCCAAGTAATAATAATATATCCATTTATTTGAGCAACTTTTGATCTTCCCAATATAATTAAGGAAAACCAAAATTTTTTTTTTAGATAAAAATCTCAGGAAAAGTTTTGGATTTGTGCCTGGACCTGAAAAACAACGGAGAGGAGGATATTTCCTTTACAACTGCTTTACACACATACTTCTGGTAATTTTATTTTTATCCAAGGAAAATTTTCATAGTACTTAATTTTGCTTTTTGGTTTTACCCTAATTTTTAACTGTACATATTTTTTTGGTTACTAAAAGCTTTCTCCCCCCCCCCCCTTACTTCAATTATCCATACATATAAATTTATTTAGTGTGGATGATGTAGAAAAAGCAAGCATAGCCGGACTGAAAGGATTACAATACCTGGATAAAACTCTACCTGACACACCAAAGCTTACTGAAGACAGGGAAAAGGTTTTTAACTTTTTTTTTAAGAGTGATGAAACATTTTCTGTAATATATTTAGATATTCCGTTGTGGTAAACTTATTTATGGTATAAAATTAACGTGAACTATAGGAATGAAGGGTATAATGTAAAGAAAATAGCTGATACTTTACTTGTCCCCGGGATTAATAATGTTTTTTTTTATAAAGTTTACTAATGTACTTCAGGTGGAGTTGGCAGGCTGGACAGATAGGGTTTATCTTGGGTCATCAGAAGCTGTCAAAATAACAGGTAAAGTTGTTCCATCCTAATCTTATCCCCGTATTCCATTGAAGAGGTTGCGTGAATATGTGATTATGTTTTGTTAGGTGAGGTTTATTAGTGTAACTTAACCTAACCTAAAATAACTTAACCTAACCTAATAAAGCTTATCTTTCACACATGCGCAGCTGCCGCGTAACCTCTCTAATAAGAGATACGGGGGTAAGATTACGATAGAACAAGGATTAAAATAAGCCAGATGATCTGGATAAGCTGGACAAAACTAAATCTAAATTTTTTTACATATACATTTGGACATAATTATCCCTGTTTTTAAAACATCCTTTTGCCTGTATCAATGTAGGTATGCATTTAGGATTAGTTGATGGAGGTGAAGTGAGTTTGACCAGTAGCAACCTTCCAGATACTGTTGTCTGGAACCCGTGGAATGAAAAGGTACGTTCATTTTTTGGCTTAGGTCAATGCGTCGGCAGGAGTAATATGAAGTAAAGGATAGTTACACGAAGTGCATTCAAAGGGTTATATTAGTAACATTTTATATGATTATATTAAGAGCGGGTATGCCTCTAGAGGTAGCTTTGTAGACACTTGGGGGAAAGTGAGGGGTGAGTGGTAAGTCGACGATCCATTTTTAATTTTAGTTCTGGAAAGAAAATAAAATATCTAAAAGATATAAAATAAAAATGCATTTAATTATATGCTGTATAATAAAGCAATAAGAATAAGACTTTTGTTGTGCT
Organism: Acartia tonsa; assembly: GCF_053477335.1. Classification (NCBI taxonomy): domain Eukaryota; kingdom Metazoa; phylum Arthropoda; class Copepoda; order Calanoida; family Acartiidae; genus Acartia; species Acartia tonsa. Next base: position 41,761,733 of record NC_137264.1, on the reverse strand, counting down.
CTATTATGCAACTTTTAGGCAGTATTTTCGGGTATTGTCAGTTTCGTGTCATCACCTCTTAAGGGGTGTTTCGTCGTATTTTCTCGGTGAAATATGAGAAAATCTATCGTAAAAATACGACGTATTTGTATCAGGCGTATCAGGTAATGTTAAAATATTTCAGAATAATAGAATGGGGTCAAAATCTTATATATATTTTAACATTTAAATTTGATTTTAAATTAGTATAAAGTTAAAATTTGATAATTATTTTTACCTAACTCGGAAAATTTAATAATATTTGTTGAAAGTAGGTATTCTATTTTAAATTTAACAATTTACTTCATTTTACTGAAAAGATAAAAAATTTGACGGATAAATTACCCAAATTATTTATTTTATTTACATACGTTTCCTGGATGATAGGAGTTCAGCCGTTAAAATAAATAAAATGATCAAATCCTAAAAATAGTTATCAAATCTAGGCCGCAGCTATGGGTGACCTAGGGGCCGAGGCTTGGCCCAAGTTCATCTGTGTTGAGGCAGGAGCATGTGTAGACCCTATAGTTGTTCCTGGCAACCAGTCTTGGAGTTCTAGCCACAGGTTACCCCTTAATTTGTAGGAGTATGGTATTGTCAATTATCAAAATAATCTATAATAATATTTGGAGGCCAGATAAAAATGTCGTCTTTACTACGATGTGTTGTCGCCTTAAAAATCACAAAACATTTACGAATATCTTTTTCGAATGTATTCAATTGATACTCAAAGCTGGATGGGAGTAAATACACATCAGGAGCAATAGGACAGTGTATCGTAAGTTATTCTGCACCTTAGGTTTATAATCACGTTTTTACATTCGTTGGTTTGAAAAAATGGGACTTTTATTATATCTTCATTTGCTACTACAAATTAGACGTGTCCAAACTGATCACTATAGTTTATGGTAATAGCAGGGACTAAATTACAAATAAAGATGAGATTGTCCTCGTAAAATAAGGTTCAGTAATCGTTATCAATAAAAGAGGAAAACCGTTAGAATAGCAACTTTGTGGACTTTTATTGGATTTTGATTGGTTGGTTCACTACATCGGGTAAAACTGTCCAAACATTTCAATCGCTAATTTTATTCTAAAGAAAGGTTAATTTTGTTTATCCTCATTGGAGATATTGTACATCAATTTATAGGCCATTGTCTTATCCCTTTAAATCCCTGATGCTAACTTGTTTTATGTTTTTTTTAGGATGGAATACAGCAAATAAAGTGAAATTATACTGTTACAAAACAAAATGATATGATACAAACTTCCAAAGAAAACTAGTTTTTGTAAACGTGCTCACAAGAATTTTGAATCATCAACTTTCATAGTTTTGCAGAGGAAAAAACCGAGGTTTTTGAATTTTTATATGTACACTGCAATAATTCAAAGTATTGTAATCTATAATACAAAGTAGCTTGATGTTTGTCCGTCCGTCTGAAGCTTAAGATCTCGGTAACCGCTGAACCGATTGGGCTCTACTCTCGAGGGAATATAACTACTGGTCCTTTAGGGGTTTAAAGCTTTTTTTGAGGATTTAGACACCCCACCCCACAAAAAAAATTCCCCACTAAAAATATTTTTTTTAAAAATTTTTTTAAATGTTTGAATTTTTTTCTCTCAATATTTTATAATTCATTTTCTTTTAAAGGCTAGAGACAAAGACATTTTCAAAAAACATAGGATAAAGGAAGAATCAAAAAATATAAGAGAGATATAAAGAAACAAAAAAAGCTAAAAAAAAAATCAAAAATTTCTAATTACTTTCAAAAAATATCCACTGATCCTGTAGGGAAAATCCCCTAGAAGCTAGGGGTGAAGCCACTAGTCCTATCCTATAAAGTAGTAAGTTTTTTAGTCTGAAGCTTAAGATTTTGATAATTACGTAACATTTAATTCTTCATTTTAGATAAGCTTCACATAGGACCTGAGACGTTTTTAGGCTATTTTTTCTGACCCCTTGTTACCCTATTGATGACTTAGTCCTTAGATGCTAGGGGTGCAGCCGCTAGTTTGTTTGTTTCTTTTATGTTATCATATTCATTTTTGTAGTATTTTATTTACCAGTATTTAGATTAGATTAAAATAATCCGAAATGTAGTGCATTTATATATAATATACAATTAAATGTTAATCTAATGAAATTATGAATTATAATTTTAGATAATAAAAAGTAAATTTGTCATATCATTAATAAAGTAAAATATTCTATACCTACCTACTTAAACTAGTTTTTCAGATATAAATTGATTACAAATGGTCAAATGGAGGAATATAAGGTAAGAACCTAAGGGAGTAAGGGAGGGGACAATGGATCGAATATTCAATTTTTAAGAGTCTCAGACTTTAAGGGTACTGGCTTAAAGGGATTGTGTACGAATTATGCAGTTTCTGACTGACTTTGGGTACTAGCGCATCAATGCCCTGCTAACTAGCTGAGTTAGTTTTGAATATAGCAGACAGAAAAATTTGTTACTAGATGGCTTGTTTTAACAAATATTTTTTCCAAAGAAAATTTCATTTCATGTATAGAAACTCTACTGTAATATTTATGTATTAAACAATCTAAGAACCCCTTGAATTTAGGTGGCAGTTAAAAATATATGAGAAGGGTTGACGAAGTTTAAACACAATTTTTCTAGTGATTAATTACAGAATGTTTACTACATTGTGATGCATTGGTAATTTAATTTTTAAGTAATTGATTTTTTTCTTAGAACTAATTTTGTTCTATATTATATTACCCTGATCTCTTTACAATTTTGGTCAAATTTTCTGGATAAATCTGGTTTTCATCGCTTTTCAGTAAAAACTCTTAAATTGAATTAATTGCCCATTGTCCTCTCCCCTACTCCCTGTAAGAACCTACATAGAAACCAAGAACTATTTTTATTTTTTTTGTGGGGGGGGGGGGAGGGTGAAAACTTATCCCCATTTTGAGTGTGTAAAAATTTAACTAATTTTTAAAAAATAAGGGATTTAAAGCAGAGCTGAAAGCATCTACCCCTAAAACTTTTTTTTTTAATTTTTACCTGAGCTTGATCTTTAAATCATTTTTATGCCGCGCTGAATCGGGGCGATTCAGAGGTGAACCGTAGGCGCGCTGGTGGTAAGCCACAGCGCACCTGATTTTTAAAAGATTTTCGGCGCGGTGTTGTTAAATCGCTTGCGCACTCACTAAAATATCGATCCGCGCCAGTACAACTTTATTACTTAATCAGTGCCAGTAAGGTATTTTATATAAAATACCGTGTCAGTATGGTATTTTATATAAAACTTAATATATAATTTATTTTAAAAATAACTATAAAAATGTTTTCACGATAGTTTTGCAATAAAATATTAAAGTAATTAAAAAAATATCCATTTATTACATATGCAATGGGTCTTTCGTTGGGGCTCAGTGCATGATTCACCCCGATTTAAACCGGCAATGCCACTCGGTGAGTGCCATTGCCGCGCCGGGCCCGCGCCACTGCCCGATTCAAATCGCCCATGCAAATTCGATTTAAAGATTGATATTAATAATTTGATGTTGCGCCAAATGAATCCGCCCCGGTTTAAATCACCTATAAACGATTTAAAGATCGAGCTCTGTACAGAGAGGACCTGGAGGCCTGGAGCTCCGGAACCTGGAGGTCTATCCAAAAAATTCATCATATAAGAATGATTTTATCTCTAATAACCTATCCTCCCAGTCCAAAGATAAAGCCTATACTCACTGTTTACGCAAATGTGTCAAAACTTCCCCCCCCCCTTATTTCATTATAGAGCAAAATAAAAACATGCTAACAACTTCTACATAAACTAACCAGTCCAGTTACACAAGAAAGTCCAAGGGCCGTGGGTTAATAGAGAAAATCCCCCCCCCACCCCCAAAAAAGTTTTTTTCGGAGGTTAAATATCCCTATTGGGTAAAAGAGGATCTTAGATTTAAAAGAGGGATTGAAAGAAAATGGATTGTGCGCTACAAAAGACGTCCAAGCTTTTTTTGAAGGGGGAGTGGGTCAAATGAGGAGTTTTAAATGTTTGTGGGGTGGGAGTAGTCTAACGGTTTTAAAACAAACTGAGGGGGGTTAATATGATGGCTTTCAAAGTTTTAAGAAGTGTATAGTATTAATTAGGGTTGGGCAGGATATCCGGCCATTTTCAATATCCGGCCGGATACCGGATATTGAAACTGTCCGGCCGGATATCCGGCAATATAATCTTTTATATTTTTCAACAAAATCTCTGCTATTTTAAATTTTAAATGGCTGTAATTTTCTTATTATTGAAGCTAGAAGAACAATTTTTTCTAAATATGTTCATATTTATGTAAATTTTATATTAGAAATCTTAAAACATAAATTTTGGGTGCTGCAGCAGTACATGGCAGCTTCCAGCCGCAAACTGGCGGTCGGCAGGTAAACGGCAAAGGATTTTATGAAATTGTAATATGTCATAAAGACATATAAAAAAGCCTACCTTTAAAATTTGAAGTCTTCTAGTCAAAAATTGCAGTCACAAGAACCATTTAAAGATTTCTAAATGACCTTGCCAGGTTTACTGGCATCCTGTGGCCTCAAGAAGGTATTAGAAAAATTCCAACTTTCAGTTATGTGTGATACCCATAATTCGAAAGTCACTCAGATACACTGAATAAATGAGATAGAAATAAACAGAAGTGGGGGGGGGGGGGGGAGCGGTGGGGCGTTCAACGTTACCTCCCCGCCCATCCTTTAACCGTTAGGGGTTAATATTACAGAATACAGATTGAGGGTATTTAAGTTTTGACCTTAATTTTATATAATTAAACCCCAGTTTATGAAGAATTTTTTTTGGCTACTTTCGGCCCAACCATAGACTATATATTAATATATATTTTTAAAAGGTTTTAAGGCGGGTAAAATGGGGGTATCAAAGTATGAGAGTGGGTACCCTTTAATCCCCCATCCCATGGTCGTCTATGTGAGTTGTGTAGAAGATAATTAAAAAAAGTCCTTCAAATAAACATCTAGGTATAAAACAATGATTATAAAAATGTTTAGTTTTAAAATATGGAGAGAAAAATTTTTCGGAAGAGTCGGTCGGAAATAAAAATCAATGACTAGAGTCTCTGTTCAGAGTTCAGTCTTCCGTTGGAAACTATTATCTAACTTATATTTCTTACATTCAGATATACTTAGATTCAATTACTCTTCTTTGTGAATAATTAGGATCTGTACTGGTTTTGATTTAGTGTTTAAGTCATTCTTTGTAAATTATTTACATATCTATAAAACAAAGTCTGTCTGTCCGTCCGTCCCTTAAGATCTTGGTAACTACTGAACCGATCGGATTCTTCTCTTCAGGGTATATACCTACTGGTCCTGTGGTGGTTTTAAGCTGTTTTCTTGTTGGGGGTTGGTCACCCCCAACCCCCCCAAAAATGAAATTTCTTCCCCCCAAAAAAAATTTTTCTGGGGAAACTACTTCACTTAAAATTGGCAGCAACAGATTTTTTTTTAAAAATTACCTCTAAGGACAAAGAGGCTAGGGGCAAATTCGCTAGTACAAAATAAAGAAATGCTATTTCTAAGAGGTAATTTTCCTATAGATTCCTTTAGGTGACATTGAAGATGGGGAAGGGGGGCAAACCACTTCCTTAATTTTTAGATCTTAAAGGATAAATAAATTATATTTTGTTTGTGGGGGGTGTCAATTTTTCTTGGGAGGGTAGAACTAGGGGTACCCTACTGAAAGAATTAAATATCTCCCAAGTCATACCAGAAGCTTCAATGTAAAGGAGAGCCATATCGGTCTTGATATCTAGACTGAAGGATATTGCTAAATGCTGAACCGATATATTGTTCTCCTTTACAATGTAGATTCTCATAGAGGTACTGGGAAGGATTACAACTAGTTTGAAGGAGGGTATTCTGTTTTACTTTTCCTTTTTAAAACGAAAATTGAGGAAAGTCTTCTCCACTAACTCCCCATCTTCAAGTGCCCCTAGAGGCCTCTAGGGCGCGTAGCCGTTAGTTTAAGGATACGGATTAAAGAGTCTTCCTCAACTTCAGACTTAATTTTTGAAAATCACCTTTATATCTAAGAATTTGGTCATCCTTGTTTCATATTTTGTGAATTTACTCAGAATTTCTTATCTATTCAAAAATCAATAAAATGTAAGATCAACTTGATACCTACCTAAAGAAACTGGCCTTTTTAAATACTTGACAAAATATAAACTTTCCGTTATTGTCCAACTTGAAAAAGATAAAACTTTACTTATTTTCATATGAATCATCAATCATTAAAAGGTCTATCATTGCTTAACAACTGCAAACTCATTTGTTCACCTAACTTGAATAAATCTCTAAATATAATGTATAACCAGACAACTACCTGGATCTCAGGGACCTTTTTCGTCTGCTAGCAAATTGCTTTCTGCTCTTTGGTAGCGTCTTGGCTGTGTTAATATTCCCGACACTATTGGTTGATTTTCAAAGGCCCATTTAAAAGTCGGTACAGGGTCCTCGGAATTGGGACATGCAATTATTTAACCCCTTCCCCTCTTTTTTTTTATTTTTATAATGATTCTTGATTGATTATTATGATTTATAAAAAATACATGATGACTTAATTTGCATTTTTTCTATGGTTATATAAACTTTCTCTATTAATTTATGTCATAGATAGTATCCCACCAATTGCCCCCCCGGGGCCCCCCCCCCTCCCCCTATTAAATAAACTGATAAGGTAAAGTAAGTCTTAGATATGCTCTGCAGGGGCTGATTCTTCTCAATTTTAGAGCTTCCCGCAGGGGAAAATTATTTTTTCAAAACTTTAAAAAGAAAAAAAAGCGATAGTGCCATTGGTAGGTATGGCCCTGAATTTGTTTCCAGAGATGCTGCCATATAACAGTTATGCAATGGAAAATTTCATGGAAAAAACCTGTAACATACAATATTATATTAAATAGAGAGTATACGGTGTCCCTTCATTTCCGTATCAATAATAAATATTATATTTTTAACTTTGTGCAAGAAAATTACAAGATTGCATTGTTTAAATGTTTTCATGGCCAAAACCATAATTTTACTATTTTAGTGGCGGAGTTTCTTTATAATTTAAAATATAAGTATGGCCGCTACGTTTAGGAGGAAATGTGATTTTCTTGGATGATCTTTTAGGTTATCGGCTAGATTTTGATTTAAAGGAATTTGAATCTACTCTATATATTAAGTATTTTAATGATAAATGAATTTTATTGATTTTAGTAGCTAAGCTACTTTATAATTCACTTTTCTGTATGTCTAATCGACAGTCCTTTAAAATAAGGTTAATTTTTTTCACTGCTATTTTTGGCTGATTTTTTGGAAAAGAGCATACAATTTAAACTCACTCGTTCCGTCGGTCTTGCTATAAAACCATTTATATATTCGAGATTTCGTTATTTCTCTTATTTTTTCCCCAAATTGTTTCATTACTAATGAACATTTGCTCTCTAACTTTTTTTGTGCTTCCCTACTTAGAGATGTTGTCAACCTTGTTAAAATTCTGTAACGCCAATTTTTTTGAGGAATTGATAGTACAGATGGTTGAAAAGGGTGACAGATCAATATTTATAAGAGAGAGAGAGAGAGAGAGAAGGAGGCTTAGTTGTTCTCCGAGAGAGAGATTATTTTGTAAGAGTTCTTCACATTATTTTAGATTATTTACATTTTAGTTGATAATCATCACAGTAATTCATAATAATCATTTTTATAGTTGCTTTTAAAATAAAGGATGCTTTTTTTAAATTCTAAAATTAACCCACATACCCTTGACTAATTCTTAATTTCTTTTTTTCTGCATTAAATCTTGAACACTTGATATTTTAAAAATAAGTTAATTTGAAACAAAAGTTTAAGCCAGAATTTGTAACAACCCATAATGGTTTTACTGTTATAAACTCCCCAAAGCCAATAAAGAAAAAAATATGTTAATGATCAATCTATGTCAAGTCTAAGTGGGTTAAATTATGCAATACATTTGTTTTGTTAAAGGTTTTTTGTTAAAAATACGGTTACGAATGTATTGTTCTTAATATTCAGGGAAGCTTTATCAATGTCTTGGGGTGGTTTTAGAATATTTTTTGACCTTTTCTCTTCCCTAGAGGCTAGTACGATGAAACTAGTCCTACATGTACAATAAAGATTTCAATAACCACTGAACCGATTTAGTTATATATTTTAGGGAAGCTTTACATAGGTTCTGGGGTGTATTTATAATTATAATTTTTAACCATTCCTACCCCTTTGAATAGAGATATCCTAGATATTTTTGCAGGAATTGTTTATAAGAGAATATTCGGGTATTGGGGATTGGTAATTTTGTCAGGGCAAAGAATGTTTGTAGATTTATTATACATTGTCCCCTTCCTCCCTGATTATAAAGATTAGTTATGAAACATAACTTATCTTTCAAACACAATATAATATAATAAATACTAACAAAACTTATCTATTATTATCTTTCTAGTTTGTTTACATTTTAAAACACAATTATTATAAGAGTTGAGGTTGATTAGCTACTCTATAATTAGATTATGTCCGTTTGTCTGTAAGAATTAAACAATTGACAATGGATAAGACAATGACTATAATTTGTAAACACCCCCAAAGAAAGGACAACCATATAAAAACGGATTTTAAAATGATCCTTTTTTATTGGGGGAGGGGGGTTATTAAAAAAAAAGATATAAAAAACTGGGATTTGGCATGGCAGTTAATGAGGTTCGATGTTTTCGCCAATTTTTTTTTGCTTTTTCTTGCCATATTAGATTATTGTGAATCAATTAAACAAACTACTTATTTTTTTTTCCATAAAAATTTTCGTTATAGGTATTAGATTTAGCAAATAACACTTTTTCTGTAGAGAAGTGACTTTTTCGAAATTTAGAAGTGTCAAGTGAAAAATAACGAATTATTAATGAAATAAAAGTTTGTCTTATATGATTCACAAACGGCGGTTTTCGTGGTTCACAGTTCATTATTGTACTACATCAACACAACTTTTATGCCAAATATTCTATGGTAACCCTTTTTTCTTTGTATTTTACGTTTGGTTACAAAAAATGTCTCATCCGCCCCTTACCCCCACCCCATGTTGCAAAATTGCCAAAATACATTATTGTTTTTTTTTGCATGTTTGTTTAATTAAATACTCTCTAGGACCTAATTGTAAAATTGATTTGCATATAAAATTGTACCCTATTATCTAAGGAATCATTATTTTATAAGTCATATGAATAACTATTTATAGCATTATCTAAAAAATTGTTGCAAAAAGGAAAAATTCAATATGTTTTAAATTGACCTATGGGCTTTCTGGTAACAATTATAGTGCTGCTTCGCCTTCTAAATCCTACCTAACTATTACAGGAATTATCATGCCAAGTTTGAAATCGTATAGGACAATTCTACAATGTCTAATTTACTGATAAGAGCTAACTGATACGGACGCACGGACCTACCCTAATTATGAAAAGCTTCGCTTTAAATTATTGAAATAGAAAAATCTGGTAAAAAATTTTAATCTTAAAAAATTGCTCCATTTATTCATAAAATTGGCATTAAACGAAGAAAAAACCATAGAGCAACGAACAGTAAATACTGTATTTACAAATTATAGAGCACATAGTATGTAAATACTAGTATGGAAAATTACAAACTTATTTTGCGTCCAAAATGCATTGAAACAAACCGCAGTAGAAAACAGTTAAAACTAAACCCCGAACAAACATATTATGCAATACTGAATTTTCAAAATAGCAGCTTTATTATTCATTTAGGATGATTTTACAATAAATATGAAATGTAGATGCCTCTTTTGGTTACAAAATTCCACTGTTATTTTTTAATTAGTCAGCACCAATAAAGCACAAGATCTCAAAAACAGCATTTGGGGGTAATACTGGTGAACAAATATATTATGCAAATCCAAAACAAAGCAACAAAAAAAAGGTTTTTTGGCACTTTTCTCCTCTTTTAAAGATTGATTACGATAAAATGATATTTTTTTAAGGGATTTATGCATTAATTATTATGAAATATAGTATAAGGTAGAAATTAATGATTTTTCTAAATAATAAATGTATGAAAAAAATAAATTCGATCGCTATCACTTTAGAGGACAGCTGCTGACCCCCAGTCTTATGGATGAACCTAAATACATGTTAAAGATAAAAATTACCCTGAAAATTATACAAAAATGTTTTTTGGTGTGTTGAAAAAATCTATTTTAAAATCTTGATTTTGAGGATGATGACCTTTAAGATGCCCCTATTGGTGGTGATGGTGAGCCAAATGTTATCAAAGTGCATGTCCATGATGACAACTTATATATTAAACTATGATCCAATTTTTGTAGTTATAGCATCCTCCAGCCCAGCATTATTAAAAAAGAAAAGAATTGCAATTTTATTTACTTCAATTCATAAGGTGAATACTGTAGTTTTTAGAAGATGGTTATATTTTTTGTCGGAAGGCTCCATTGGAGGCTGCTATGACTACAAAAAATGGTACATAGGTTAATAGACAAGTTGTTGTAATGGGCATGTACTTAGATAACATTTGGCTCACCATCACCACCAACAGGAGCATCTGAAAGGTCATCATCCTCAAAATCAAGATTTTAAAATGAATTTTTTTAACACATAAAAAAACATTTTTGTATAATTTTCAGGGTAATTTTTATCTTTAACATGTATTTAGGTTCATCCATAAGACTGGGGGTCAGCAGCTGTCCTCTAAAGTGATAGGGATCGAATTTATTTTTTTCAATCATTTCTTATTTAGAAAAATCATTAATTTCTACCTTATACTATATTTCATAATAATTAATGCATAAATCCCTTAAAAAAATATTATTTTATCATAATCAATCTTTAAAAGAGGAGAAAAGTGCCAAAAAACCTTTTTTTTTGTTGCTTTGTTTTGGATTTGCATAATATATTTGTTCACCAGTATTACCCCCAAATGCTGTTTTTGAGATCTTGTGCTTTATTGGTGCTGATTAATCAAAAAATAACAGTGGAATTTGGTAACCAAAAGAGGCATCTACATTTCATATTTATTGTAAAATCATCCTAAATGAATAATAAAGCTGCTATTTTGAAAATTCAGATTTGCATAATATTTTTGTTCGGGGTTTACAACAAGAAGCATGTTGTATTATTGAGTCTATAGAAACTTGAGTAAATAATCTTATTTTTAAAGTTTAATATATTATTTTATTAGTTTTTTTTATTCAATAAAAAAACTACCTACAATTAAAGGATTATGAATTCTTTATTGCTCTTTAATTTCTATACATATATTTTTAATTATATAAGTCAAATACGTGAGACTTTGAAACTTAACTCTGTGTATGTCTGTCTGTTTATCTAATTGTTTGTTAGTTAGTCTGTTCGTGTATTATAGTGGTCCGTCCAATTATCCGTCTGTATCTGTGTTGTGTGTGTGTCTGTATGATAAGCGCCTTTAATACGAGTTTTGTTTTGTAGAATTAAGCGGAGCTCTGCTGGACAAGAGACGGAATTTTATTTTTTTACGAGGATTTTACACCTCAGAGCATACATATTACTGTGTAGAACTGGAAATATTTAGAACTGCTACTGAACAGCTGATTTCGTCTTTATATATTTATTTTGATTTGGACAAGTGAAATAGTTATACAATATACTGCATATTGAGTAAAGTTATTATTAAATAAAAAGTTATATACATATATATTTGAGTGATTAATGAAAATAAAACGTGTAGAAAAAGTGCTTGTAACAGTTTTATATGTTAAATAGGTTGTAGTTACAAAAGTGTGTTAAATTGTGATGTTTTAGTATTTATGTAAGTTTTTTGTAACAAAGAGAACTTTAAAGTTAATTTAACCGACACCATTGATTGATTTTTTATGGATAAACAAATTTAATTTGCATTAATGTCACTTAACTTTAACAAATATCGTTTAATAATTTTTAAAAAAACTGTCAATAAACAAGGAAATTAGTAATATAATAAACAATCTTTTAGTTCAAAGTACTTCAGACGGACAAACATTTCCATTTCCCAGTTACCATTTTATTAATCTTAAATTGAATTGTGGGAGAAGGTGCAAGTGGTCACCCAAATCATCCTTATTGTGCAATGCCCCTAAAAACTAGGATCTAGGCCTGGTATTATTGGCCTTAGATGGGTTTATGAAAGAAGAATGCCGCGTTTTTTTATGAAATTATTATGAAAATGCCTAGTAGGATTTAAACATAGTAGGTATACAACTTAGAAATTCAAAAGAAGGCGTCTTAACTTTCTTGCTTTTTATTTAGAACTAGCGGCTTCGCCCCTAGCCTCTAGGGGCTTCGCCCTATATAGTTTTGGGAAGTCAACCCTCCTTAATAGAAATATTCAAAAAATTATTCTTTGTTTAATTACTCTGTGGTAAAATTAAACCCAGGTTGTGCGCTTTAAGCACAAAAATTTTAATTTGTACAAATTAAACCCAGGTTGTTTGCCGTATACACAAAAATTTCAATTCGTAAAAATTAGACCTAGGTTGTTCGCATACACAAAAATTAAAATTAAAAAAAATATTTTGATTTTTTTTTCGGGGGGAGGGATTCATGGGGGCTTCGCCCCATGTTGCAGTGGGGTTCCCCCACCCCAATTACTGGTTTTTGTTTAAAAAAAATTAAAAAAAAAAAAAAATTTTGAAGTGGGAATTTTTTTATTTTTGGGGGGGTTGGGGTGTCCCACCCCCCAAGAAAATAGCTTAAAACCACCAGAGGACCAGTAGGTATATTCCCAGAAGGGTAGAGCCCAATTTGATCAGCAGTTACTGAGATTTTACAAAAAATGTAAAAAAAAATTTTTGGGGGTTGGAATTTTTTTATTTTTGGGGGGGTTGGGGGTGTCCCACCCCCCAAGAAAATAGCCTAAAACCACCACAGGACCAGTAGGTATATTCCCTGAAGAGTAGAATCCGATCGGTTCAGTGGTTACCGAGATCTTAAGGGACAGACAGACAGACGGACAGACAGACGGACAGACGGTCAGACGGACAGACGGACAGACATCAAGCTACTTTGTATTATAGATAGCTAGCCGGTGCTTTTAGTACGTAGTAGATGTAAAATTTTCCAAAGAATTCAGATTTGCAATCGTTTTTTTTATAGCCCTCTTATTTTTGAAGTAATTTAAGTTTTTCAAAAGAATAATTAAGTCGGTTTTAAGGTACTAAAACGCAACAAAATAAAATAAGAAAATTGCCAGTATGAACACCTCACTTTTTAAATTCTGTTGAGTAATTATTGAAAAAATCTATTTTTTTAACCTCGTTTTAATCAAAACTTTAAACCTAAATATTTTCTCTCACGGGCATAAAAAATATGTGTTTATATATAACTTTAGAATGAGAAAAATATTACGAATTCATTCTAAGCAAAATTGAAAAATTTTTATAAAATTATAATAAAAAATATAAATAAAATAAGAAAGTTGCCAGTATGAACAAAAATAGTAAGATCTTTAATTTGACACCTTACTTTTTAAGTTCTCTTGAGTAATTATTGAAATAATCTATTTTTCTAACCTTGGTTTAATAAAAACTTTAAACTTAAATATTTTCTCACACAGACATAAAAAATATGGGTTCATTTATACCTTTAGAATCAGAAAAATATTACGAATCTCTTCTAAGCAAAATTGAAAAAAAGTAAAAACTATTAAACTAGCCAATCAAAAATCTCAAAAATTGACAAATCAAGAAGCTTCAACTCAAAACTCAACCAATAGAATTGACAAAAAAAAGCAGGGTTCGGAAGCCGCAGCCTCAGCCTCAGCCACCATCAGCCGCACGGCTTACGAGAAGCCTCAAAATCAGCCGCGCGGCTTCCTCAGCCACCCAATAAGCCTCAGCCTTAGTCGCAGCCGCGCGGCTTAAAGAAAACATAAGCCACTGTAAGCCTCAGCCGTATTCAGCCACTGTAAGCCTCAGCCACTGTAAGCCTCAGCCACAAAACTCCAATTCAGCCACATTAAGCCTCAGCCGCACTAAGCCTCATTCAGCCAACGCCCCTCTAAGCCTCAGCCGCAATCAGCCGCGCGGCTTATAGTTGGGGAAGCCTCAGCCACACTCAGCCGCGCGGCTGTTAATAATTTGAAGCCGCAGCCGCACTCAGCCGCGCGGCTTCAAGAAAGCCTCAGCCGCAGCTGCAAAGTTATGATTATGCCGCAGCCGCAGCCGCGCGGCTTGATATTTGTAAGCCGCAGCCTCAGCCGCAGCTTAATTTTTAAAATTCAGCCGCAGCTTTGACACAGCCGCGCGGCTGAGATATTGTAAGCCCCAGCCGCAGCCGCAGGTGCTAAATTAGTACAAGCCTCAGCCGTCAATTCAGCCGCGGGGCTTAATTTTCATTTAATTTTGTCTGTCTGAAGCTTAAGATCTCAGCAACCACTGAACTGACAATGTTGTCCTTCTCAGGAATCCTTTTACTAAAGTAACAGGATGTCTGTGTGTCTGTGTATCTGTGTGTCTGTACCGAAGGATCTCGCTAACCGCTGAACCGATCGGGTTCTCCTTAACAGGGTAGCTTCTCATAGGTCCTGGGAAGGTTTATAACTATTTTTTTGGGGGTGGGACACCCCCAACCCCCCCAAAAAATTAAAAATCCCCCCCCCAAAAGAAAAGAAAATTTTAAATTCTTTAAACTAAAATTAAAAATGAGGGGGGAGGCAACCCCCCCCCCAAAAAAAAAAAAGAATTCCCCCCCCAAAAAAAAAAATTTTTTTTTTTACTTTTCTTTAAAAATTTAAAATAAGAAATTGGGTTATTAAATTTGACTCTCTCTCTTCCTCAAGTGCCCCCTAGAGGCCTCTAGGGGCGTAGCCGCTAGTTATATATACAGTATGACCCTCGAAAAAGTATTTTTAAGCATCTGCAGCCTTTATTTCTCAATGAATTATTAAAAAATGCATATGTCCTTGTTCTCCATAGTATTCCACGTAAGTAGATATAAAAATATTTTTTTTACCTCCATTAACACCGGAGATTTTTAGAGCTAAAGTTTTGAAAAAGTGACTGAGAAAAAGAATTTTTTTTTGTTTCTCTTATTTTTTGGATGGTTATATTATGTTTTTCTGGCAACTGAATAATGAGACACAAAGAAAAACAAGTTAACTAAATATTTCTTTTTTATTCCACAAAAAAATATAAATTTTTAATGGCAAAAAATACTACTGAATGAATTGATTATTTGCAAATTTTAAGTTATTTATTAACCCTTATTTATAGAAAAGGATTAATTATGACAGTTGCTCCGCCTACTTTTCTGACATCTCAATTATTTAATAGGGGGTAAATTAAGCTTTTTAGACTAAAAAATCATTATGTTTTATTTTTATTTTCTTTATAACTTTTTTGTTATTAAAGTTAGGATTGTGAAACAAAAACAATTTTCCTGCTATATTCATAGAGATTTATTTGTTTTTTTAATCTTAAACAATTTGCCTAATAAGTAAGTTTTTCAAAATATCATTAAACTAAAAAGACTCAAAAAATATGTGTAAAAAAATGCTTTTTACTCAAAAACTAAATTTTTTATTTCATTTATGTATAAAGTTTCTGCTAGTAACAAAAATAAAAGGATTTCTAGCTTAATTTTGCTAAAAAAATCGTTTCATGTTAAAAGCTACTTTTTGCTCAGTCACTTTTTCAAAACTTTAGCACTAAAAATCTCTGGTGTTAATGGAGGTAAAAAAAATATTTTTATATCTACTTACGTGGAATACTATGGAGAACAAGGACATATGCATTTTTTAGTAATTCATTGAGAAATAAGGGCTGCAGATGCTTAAAAATACTTTTTCGAGGGTCATACTGTATATTGACATTGGATGGTTTTGAGCTAATTTTGGGGTGGGGGTCAGACATTTCCATCGCCCAAAAATAATTTTTTTAAATGTATTTTTTTTTAAATGTTATACTTTTAAATTTTTTTATATTCTTTTATTAAAATTTTATCTTAATTTTTTTTAAAAATTACAACATAGAAACTACCATCTCGAACAACTACAAAAAGTTTGAACCTGTAATGTAAGAGCTCCAGTGGCGCAATCAGTTAGCGCACGGTTCTTCTACACTGTTATGCCGGGGTTATAAGTTCGAATTTCACCAGGAGCAATACGTTTTTGAACGTTGATACTTATGAATATTATTGAATACTATTTATAGGGTAACTGCCCTACTGACGTTTGCCTAATTTTATTGTTTTTAAAAGATACAAATTTTTCAGAATTTACTTAATATTCACTATGAATTTGTATTATCTTAAATTTTTTTTCTTGTACAAGTGGCCTATTTAGCTCAATGGTAGAGCACTCGTCTTGTAAACTAGGGACCAAGAGTTCAAACCTCACAGGGGGCAATCAATTTTTGTGATACTCAAGTTATATAGTAACTTCTCTATTATTTTTCCGTTTAGGTACGCAATACTTGTTCTATATAATTAAGCTTCTCCTACTTAGATATTTCTTCAATTTTAAATGTATTTAATACTTTGTGGTTGATGAGAGACACTGAAAAAGTTATGCAAAAAAAAGATTTATACATATTTCATTTTTCATAGTATTTTTAAATTAATGAAAATAATTAAATTAAGATTTGGGGAGGGGGGAGGGTGTGTGTGTGTGTTTATTTTGAACACAAATTATCCTAATATGTTTTCTAACAAAAAAAATTTAAACAGCGATGTATTTTACTTTTTAAAGTTGGTTAAAAAAAGGTCTGTAAAATGCAATAAATTGTCCTGTATAATATGCAAAAAAATCTACATAATCTTTATGTACTCGATAGATTGAAATAGTTAAATGATTATCATATATCATCCGATTTTGTTTATTTTACAAAGATGCTTACTAAAATTGATTTTATTTTCGAAACTGCAATTATTATAAAAAAAAATGTTTCTTTATCTTTATCATTATGTTATACAATTTCTGAATTTATAAGCAATACATGAATCGATATATTATTAATTTGATGTTGTCCATATTTTCATGTACTCTGATAAAGAAATAATCTCAGCTGGCTAAAATAACAATAACCCCCATACACCCCCTTTAATCCATCTCTCCCCTCTTATGGGATATATAAATGAACTGGCCAATTAATGAGGTCCATAATTTTATTAACAAATTTTCTTTTTTTTTAATATATCCACATATTCTATTATATAAAGTGGTAATGTGAAGCTTCTTATTGATCCAGGGAAGGTTTATAATTTTTTGGGGGAAATGTATCTTTTCTCTCCCAAAAAAAGATGACCCTCAAAATAAATTATTTTTGCTTCCCTTAAGTATTCCTAGAGGTTTTAGGGGCGCAGCCACTAGTATCCTTTAACCATTAACTCATTACATATTAAAACAGGTTTTAAAAGTATGTACATAAGAGTTATACCTATGAAATTTAGCACCCAATAATTTATTATAATTGTGATATTTAGACCTAAATTTTTCTTCAAAATTTCTGTCACCTTTGGTCTAGGGGTTAGTGTGGCAGTCGTGTGTTGGAAAGGTTCTTGGTTCAATTCCACCAAGAATTGAATGTGATTAAAGTTTTTATTCTGCTATGGACAATGGACAATAATTTTTGTTTCCTCTCATTTATATTTAGTTATTTTCCTCTCAAGTTGAAAAAAAAATATAAAAGGAGGGTGAATATAATGTGTAAAAAAAGATTAGAGGAGATTTGTTCTAGGTAAACTTACTTTATTTGTAATATTATTAACTAAATTTTAATATAAAATTGCTTTACACCTATGTTCTAAGGGTTAGTGCACAGGGAGTAAGGGAGGGGACAATGGATCAAATATTCAATTTTTAGGAGTCTCAGACTTTGGGGACTGGCTTAAAGGGAATGTGCAAGAATTTAGCAGTTTCTGACTGAGTTTGGGGACTTGCGCATAGAATGCCGCTACTCGTTATGTATGTTTTGAATATTGCAGACGGGGAGAAGGGATAAGGGAAATGGGGGCAAGGGAAATAAACACTCGTTGTGTTAGTTTGGAATGTAGCAGATGGGGAGAAGGGAGAAGGGAGGTGGGGGCAAGGGAAATAAACAGAATAAAAAGGGGCAGTCATATTCTTGCTAGCAGCTGGCCGGGTCCAATAATCTTTTAAGTTATTTTGTCTGTAGATTAAGAATTCGATAACTACTGAACTAATGAAAACTTTTTAAATTGCCTTTTCCAAGTTTTTGAATTTTAAAAAAAAAAATCAACCAAACTCCCCCCTATTTTCCCATAAAAAATTAATAAAAGTCACCCTTCATCCCCCCCAATTTTTTTTTCTTCTGGGATTCGAACCCGGATGATAGATGGTTCAAAGCTGTTACCGTACCAAAAAGCTATCAGAGCTCCAATATTTCAAAATGAAAATTTGTCTTATTTTTAGATCATTAAGTATTATGATGTCTGTTTGTTTGTCTGTCTATCTGTTTGTACTTCAGGATCTCGCTAACTACTAAACCTATATGGTGCTCCTATTCAGGGTAGTTTCTTATAGGTACTGGGAAGGTTTACAACTATTGTGGGGGAGGGTACCATCACACTACCAGAAAAAAATTGCCTTAGAAAAAAAATTAAACATCACCCCAAAATTAAAAATGGGATTTACTCGCCCCGGCCCTCCCCACCCGATAAAAATCACCCTACCCCCCAAAATATTATTTTAATTCAGTTCTTCTTTTTCCAGTACCTATTGTTTAGTATTTTTTGTAATAACTTCATAATTACATTTGTCATTAAGATTATGTGACATAAAAAGTTTGTCATAAAAATTATACCCATGAATAATTGTAATAAAAAGCACTTTTGTAAAAAAAAAACATTTTTCATAAGAGGTAAGTTAGTAATACATTTATTGCAAGTGTACATATGATAAGTATTTTAAAGACGATTATTTTTAAGACAAATGTAACCTGCGTATCATGGCTCAACATGTAGCGCATCTGCTTGTCATCATGGAGGTAATAGGTTCGAATCTTGGCCAGACACTGCGTGAAAACTGAAGACGTTAAATGGTTCCTACTGCAGCTATGCCAGGTATGCAACATGTAAAGTTAGAGTATGAGGATTTCCTTGGCTCGTAAACAGGCATAACTCATTACCATAGGACTTTCTGGCAGGTAGTTGGTTGCTGGATAGATGTCACTTAAATTGGAAAGAATTGGTTCCCCTTAATTATCCAAGGTTCAACAAGAAGCGCATCTGCTTGTCATCATGGAGGTAATAGGTTCGAATCTCGGCCAGACACTGCATTATAACTGAAGACATTAAATGGTTCCTACTGCTGCTATGGCAGGTGTGCAACATGTAAAGTTGGAGTAGGAGGATTTCCTTGGCTCATAAACAGGCGTAACTCATTACCATAAAACTTTCAGGCAGGTAGTTCAATAAAAAAAAAGTTGGTTGCTGGATAGATGTTACTTAAACTAATACAGAAAAGGAAAGAATTGGTTCCCCAAGGTTCAACAAGTAGCGCATCATGTAATAGGTTCGAATCTCGCCCAGACACTGCGTTATAACTGAAGACATTAAATGGTTCCTAGGTGCTAGGTGTGCAACATGAAAAGTTCCTCGGCTCACAAACAGGCGCAAAGGAAAGATATAATTCCCCTTAGTTATCCAGGGTTGTTGGACCTTGAGTTAATGTCATAGAAACCCTCGACCGTGGCTCAACATGTAGTACATTGGCTCGTCGTCTGGGAGTTGATAGGCTTTGTACTGCATCATAACTAAAGATGTTGAAATAAATTCCTACTGCTAAAAAACTTGTATAAAACTTTGGGTACCAGTATAAAACTTTGGGTATCAGAATAAATTTTTGTCTATTAGTATAAAACTTTGGGTACCAGTATGAAACTTTGGGTACCATTATAAAACTTTGGGTACCAGAATAAATTTTTGGCTATTAGTATAAAATTTTGGGTACCAGTATAAAACTTTGGGTACCAGTATAAAACTTTGGGTACCAATATAAAATTTGGGTACCAGTATAAAACTTTGGGTACCAATATTAAAACAAAATTTTAGGTATTAGTATAAAATTTTGGGTACCAGTATAAAACTTTGGGTACCAGTATAAAACTTTGGGTACCAGTATAAAATTTGGGTACCAGTATAAAATTTGGGTAACTGTATAAAACTTTGGGTACCAGTATAAAACTTTGGGTACCAGTATAAATTTTTAGTACCAGTATAAAACTTTGGTAACCAGTTTAAAACTTTGGGTACCAGTATAAAACTTTGGGTACCAGTATAAAACTTTGGGATCTAGTATAAAACTTTGGGTACCAGTAAAAACTTTGGGTACCAGTATAAATTTTTAGTACCAGTATAAAACTTTGGGTACCAGTTTAAAACTTTGGGTACCAGTATAAAACTTTGGATACCAGTATAAAACTTTGGGTTCTAGTATAAAACTTTTGGTACCAGTATAAAACTTTGGGTACCAGAATAAAATTTGAGTACTAGTCTAAAACTTTGGGTACCTGTATAAAAACTTTGGGTACCAGACTAAAACTTTGGGTACCAGTATAAAACTTTGAGTACTAGTATAAAACTTTGGGTACTAGAATAAAACTTTGGATACAAGAATAAAATTTGAGTACTAGTATATAATTTTGGGTACCAGTATAAAACTTTGGGTACCAGTATAAAACTTTGGGTACCAGTATAAAACTTTGGGTACCAGTATAAAATTTTGGGTACCAGTATTAAACTTTGGGTACCAGTATAAAACTTTGGGTACCAGAATAAAACTTTGGGTACCAGTATAAAATTTTGGGTACCAGTATAAAACTTTGGGTACCAGTATAAAACTTTGTGTACCAGTATAAAACTTTGGTTACTAGTAAAATTTGGGTACCAGTATAAAACTTTGGGTTCTAGTATAAAACTTTTGGTACCAGTATAAAACTTTGGGTACCAGAATAAAATTTGAGTACTAGTCTAAAACTTTGGGTACCAGACTAAAACTTTGGGTACCAGTATAAAACTTTGAGTATCAGTATAAAACTTTGGGTACTAGAATAAAACTTTGGGTACCAGAATAAAATTTGAGTACTAGTATATAATTTTGGGTACCAGTATAAAACTTTGGGTACTAGAATAAAACTTTGGGTACCAGAATAAACATTGTGTACTAGTATAAAACTTTGGGTACCAGTATAAAATTTGGGTACTAATTCTGAATTAAACATTTGAAAAAATCCTGCTGTCCTCCCCCCTCTTCCCTCCACTCCTATTCTCACAACCCCTAACCACCCTCAACTCTCCAAAAAATGTCCTAGAATGCATTTAAAAAATCCAATTTAGCCGAAGCCTCAGCTGTAAAGCTTATTTTGTAATCAGCCATAAGATCAGCCGCAAGGCTTAATATTGTATTCAGCCGCAGCCGCATTCAGCTGCGCGGCTGAATTTAATTCAGCCACAGCCTCAGCCGCACGGCTTTCAGTAAGCCGCAGCCTCAGAATCAGCCGCGAGGCTTAATTATGTTATCAGCCACTCTCAGCCTCAGCCTCACTCAGCCGCGCGGCTTAATTTTCCAATCAGCCACTGTAAGCCGCAGCCGCAATGAGCCGCGCGGCTTTCAGTAAGCCGCAGCCTCAGCCACAAATCCTTCAGCCACTGTAAGCCTCAGCCACCCTCAGCCACTGTAAGCCTCAGCCGCTCGAAGCCTCAGCCACAAAATTCCAATTCAGCCACTGTAAGCCTCAGCCACCCCAATTCTTATTAAGCCTCAGCCGCATTCAGCCGCAGCCACTCTCAGCCGCACTAAGCCTCAGCCACTCTCAGCCACTTCCATAACTATAAGCCTCAGCCACATCAGCCGCAGCCGCAGCCGCAAATTAGGATTCAGCCGCAGCCGCAGCCGCGTGGCTGATAGCGCGGCTTCCGAACCCTGAAAAAAAGGATAATGTTCATACAATATATACAATAGATACTAAAATAAAAATAGTGATACTTACATAACATGTAAAGAATGAAAAATTATGAACAAATATGCTTCAATCTGTTTATAAACTTCAAAACAATGCAGTTAAAAATGCATTATTGTTTCTTGTGTTTAAAAAATATCTGTTACAGTGTATGTACATTTGTTTAGGTTTTGTTCAGGTTTTGTTCAAGTCAACCCTTTAAAGCCGAAAATTATGATTCTTAAACTAAACTTATATTTTTTATTATGATTTTATAAAACTTTTTCAATTTTGCTTAGAATGGATTCGTAATATTTTTCTGATTCTAAAGTTATATATAAACACATATTTTGTATGCCTGTGAGAGAAAATATTCAAGGTTTAAAGTTTTGATTAAAACAAGGTTAAAAAAATAGATTTTTTCAATAATTACTCAACAGAATTTAAAAAGTAAGGTGTCAAATTAAAGATCTTACTATTTTTGTTCATACTGGCAATTTTCTTCTTTTATTTTGTTGCGTTTTAGTACCTAAAAACCGACTTAATTATTTTTTTTAAAACTTAAATTACTTCAAAAATAAGAGGTCTACAAAAAAAACGATTGCATATCTGAATTCTATGGAAAATTTTACATCTACTACGTACTAAAAGCACCGGCTAGCTATTCCAAATAAAAAGCAAAAAAGTTAAGATGCCTTCTTTTAAAATTATTATTTCAGCAATTTGTATTATGTCTAATATAGCTCTAAAAAGATGCATTAATTAATATACAGCAAAAATGGATTTAAGATTTTTTTTTTTTTTTTAATAAAAGCCGTACAAACAAAAGCAAAATAATTAAATAAATAGTTGTATACTCTGTTTAAATCCTACGAGGTATTTTTATAATAATTTCATAATAAAACGCGGCATTCTTCTTTCAAAACCCATCTCTGGTTGAGAATTTCTTTCCTTAGAATTTATAATAAGGATGACAACGTCCATAGGTAGCGAAGCACAAAAAAGTAATGGCAGAACAAACGGACAAAGTCAGTTGTAGATGTATAATGGTTACAAAAAATAAGTGAAACCTATACCTACACATGTGAAGTGAACAAACATGCTCGAAAGAAACAATTTGTAAAGGCTTTATAATATGTAAAATTAATATTTTGTTTGTGAGTTAACCTCCCAACAATACTTCTTTAATATACAACACATAATATATAATTTCTAGCATGACCGACAAGCCGACGGACAAAGTAAATTTTAAAATGAATAATTAATTATATATGGAATCTCCACAAAAGCTTTAGGCATCTATCTTGAATAATGGCCGATATGTTCATCTCTTATCCAAACAGACGGACAAACGTTTCGAACCATAGAGTATCATCTTCGCTATTATATTATATCTATTGTCTAGATAAATGTTTCTAAGTCACGCTTTTATATCAAATGTGAGTAAACTCACGGAGGAAGAGGACAATGACTGGAAAAAAATATAAAATTTTCTTCTCCCCAGTATATGCAAGATTATAACTTTATAAGAGTTGAAATTTATACATGAAAATAAGGGATAAATTTAATTTATTGTCTTATCCCTATTATCCCTGGAGTAAGGCCGAGAAATACGTATCGGAATTATATAACTCGGAATATTCCACACCATGGGAAATGTTTAATGGTGTCCCCAAAAAATCTCCTTTTTCAAGTTTAGTAAGGGTTGTAGTTTAAATGGTAGTGGGTGGAGGATGGAAGGAGGGAACATTTGGGGTGGACCCATTGGAGGCAGGAGTTACATTGGAAGGAGCCAGTGGATTTTGTAACACCTAAGGAACAGATAGGGCATGGAAATTTGGGGCCACGGGATTTAGGTGGGGGTGTTGATTGTTGGGGGGAAATGGGTGAGAAGGGGGTAGGGGAGGCAGAGATGCAGGGTGGACAGGACCAGTTAGAATTGTATTCGGATTTGGATGAGAGGAGGGAACATTTGGGATGAACCCAAAGTTGGCAGGAGTTACAGAGGAAGGCACCAGAGGAGCGGGTTATGTTGCGGGAGCAGGTAGAGCAAGGGTATTTGGGACCAGGATTTGGATGGATGTCGCCAGAGAGGATGAGGGGAGGAGGGGGGGTGATGTTGGATGTGGTTATGGAGGGTTGGAGTTGAAAGGCCTCCAAGGCCTCCAGAGCTGACAGGGGCTGACTTAAAAGCCCTTTAGGCCAGCCCCGTGGGGGAAACCCGGACGGGAGACATGGCTGTCAGAACAGGTGGTTTGGTGCAGGTTTGCCCGGGGGTGTACATCTTCTTCTCCTCCTCCCCGGATAGGTCCACTGCGGAAAAGCTTGCACCCTCGGACCCCTTTCTCCAGGTTCAGGTGCTGCAGGCTGGAAGGTCACTTCTGGACAGGTGTAAATGAAAAAAAAAATTGTTTGAAGAGTTAGAGATCAACTTATTAAACCAAATATTCAAATTTTGGGATTTTATGAGCATATGTGAAGAAAAAATAAAAAAAACAGCCTCCAGGTTCAGGTCCTGCAGGCCTCCAGGTGAATTTTGGACAGGTAAAAACTAAAAAATTTTAATTTTGAAGTTAGAACAATAGTTGCTACTTTATGGATGGTATGAACTAATTTGATGAAAAATTTGAAATCAGGCTCCAGGTTCAGGTAGTGCAGGCCTCCAGGTAAATTCTGGACAGGTAAAAACTGAAAAATTTGAGTTTTAAAGTTAGAGCATAAGTTTTTTTAACAAAAGTTGCTACTTTATGGATAGTATTAACTCATGTGAAGAAAAATTTGAAATTGGGCTTCAGGTTCAGGTACTGCAGGCCTCCAGGTGGATCCTGGACAGGTAAAAACTTAAAATTTTTACTTTTGAAGTTAGAACAAAACAAACTTAACAAAAGTTGCTACTTTATGGACAGTATTTACTTGTTTTTACTTTTAAAGTTAGAGCATAACTTCTTAAACAAAAGTTACTTTATGGATAATAGGTATTAACTCATTTGAAGAAAAATTTGAAATCAATTACAAATTTTTCTTTAAATTATTTAATACTATACATAAAGTAGTAACTTTTGTTAAATAAGTTTTGTTTAAACTTCAAAGGTATTATTTTTAGTTTTTACCTGTCCAGAATCCACCTGGGGGCCCGCAAGAACCTGGAGCCCGATTTAAAATTCTTCTAATGAGTTAATAATATCCATAAAGTAGCAACTTTTGTTAAATAAGTTATGCTCTAACTTCAAAAGTAAAATTTTTCAGTTTTTACCTGTCCAGAATTCACATGGAGGCCTGCAGTACCTGAACCTAGAGCCCGATTTCAAATTTATCTTCAAATTGGTTAATACTATCCATAAAGTAGCAAATTTTGTTAAATAATTTATGCTCTAACTTAAAAAGTAAAAATTTTTAGTTTTTAACCTGTCCAGGATCCAGCTGGAGGCCTGCAGTACCTGAACCTGGAGCCCGATTTCAAATTTATCTTCAAATTGGTTAATCCTTATACTAAAGTAACAGGGTGTTTGTCTGTTTGTCTGTACCTAAGGATCTCACTAACCACTGAACTGATCGGGTTCTTCTTAAAAGGGTATATTCTCATAGGTCCCGGGAAGGTTTTTAACTATTTTGGGGGAGGGTACCACCACCCTCCCAAGAGAAATCACAAAAAATCGAAATTTTTTTTACGTTTCTTAATTTTAGAAAGAGAGTTAAATGCAAATATAAATGTCAAAAGCAACATAGACATATTTTAAATATAAAAAAAAACATTTAAAGTGCCATTAGAGGCCTCTAGGGGCGTAGCCGCTAGTACTATCCATAAAGTAGCAACTTTTGTTAAATAAGTTATTCTCTAACTTTAAAACTGAAAATTTTTTGTTTTACCTGTCCAGGATCCACCTGAAGGCCTGCAGTACCTAAACCTGGAGCCAGATTTCAAACAATTTTTTTTTTCATTTATACCTGTCCAGAAGTGACCTTCCAGCCTGCAGCACCTGAACCTGGAGACCTATCAAAAAAATAGATATAAGGAAAATACACCCCAAAACTAAACTTTTTTTATTGAATAATCTATCCTCTCACTCCAAAGACAAAGCCTATGCTCCCTGTTTACGCAAAAGTGTCAGAACTGCTGCCCCCCTTAATAAAATTCACCTAGAATTGCCCTCTGGCACATATCTTATAACATAACTCCTCATGTTAACAACAACCAAACATGGAAGCCAACATCCATATAAGCAAAGCTCTTAAATGGTAGGACAAACGAACATTAACACTTGTAGAGTGTCAGAACTTAATAAGCAGAATTTTAAACATAAGTCAATATAAAGTTGTTACACTTTCTAAATTATACCTAATTTTTATAGGAATCAACATGTAAAGTTTGAAATTGATAGGACAATTCTAACCTGTTTAAATTAACTGGAATAGCTAACTGTCCCAGAATAAAATAAACTCACATACAGACGGACAGACCATAATTATAGAAAAGCATTGCTTTTAAAAAAACTAATCTGTATTTACTCACTGACAGTAAAAAACTGATTCGTTTTCCAATATTTTTTACAAAAGCAGAAAAAAAGTTACAATGACAAGCTGACAGACATCTAAATTATAGATAAAATTCGCCAACAATTTCAAGATCCATATTTCAACTCCATTTATACCTGCAAACATAATTTACATTGATGCGAATACATTCAAACACATGCGACGCATGTGAATTAATTGATACTTTATCTAAAGTCGCTTGTAATAAAAGATTTAAATGTATCTATGTATATAAAATACATTAATATACAGATTTTTATTTTTGTTTAAATTTTAATTATTGGTGGTGTTTAAACCACTTTTTTGAACAACGCCCCCATAAAACGTTTACATGTATAAATTGAAGAAAAGTACATTAAGCTATTAAGTACATCGATAAAGTATTTTTTTTCTTCATAGTATTTAAATTAATTTTTGAAACAAACTTAGAAAAAAAGGTTTTGAGATTTTAATAATCATTAATTAATTCTTTAAAAAAAAAATTAATTTAAATATCTGAAAATTTGCCGTTAGTTCTTAGTTGGTATAAAACAAAATAATTTAGAGTAGCTGGGCTACTCTATTACTATTAATATTACAGAAATTTTACATGAGAATTAAAGTAAATATCATAAGATTATCACCAGTTTTGTTAGCTCAGGCATTCGGAACCTTGTTTTTACTAATTATCCACGGAAAGATGTCTATAATACGATGTGGTAAATTACTCAACAAAATTTATTTAGGATCTACAATTTTGATATACAAGATACAAAATATATTTGTTTTATTTAATGACAAAAAATATATTTCTTTTATTTCATGAGAAAAATATTTTCTACTTTTCATCCCTTTTGTCCTTGTTAACACAGTATAAACTTTGTACAGCAGAGAAAGAGTGGGCAATGACAATAGTCCCCAAAGTTATTAGGTTGAGTGTTCACACTTTTCAACCACAAATTTTAATCTACAGAAGGGGTTATTCTAAGTATCATCATAGGGCCGGGGATGTATATTAATTTATCGGCCATTGTAGTATCCCTTTAGATCCACTACTGTATACCCCTTCTAATATAATTTGCTTTTGTGTATTGATGAAACAATATGCTGATGTGATAATATGCGGAAATGACCGCACACCGTTTAATTGGTACTTTCCCCCCCAACTTACTTGTTTCACTACGATGAAGGAAGATGTCCATCATAACTATTTTCGGTTCGATTCGCCCCATCTCTTTATGCTTTCCCCTTTGAACTGGATTTTTCTGGATTATATATTCCAAAACTTGATAGCGATAAGGTGTTTATACAAGTGCGCCAATGTTTTTTTTATAAAATTGTTAAAAAATGACATCTGTTTGGTTTTCCTTTGCAATTAAGCTTTTTTTTAGGTACAGGGAAGGTTTTTAACTATTTTGGGAGAGCGTATCTCTACCCTCCTAATTTAAAATCACACCCCCAAATTTTTTTTTGAATATTTCTTATTAAAACTCCGTTAAAAAGTAGAAGGGCGGTTGACTTATCCCCCTCCCACCTTAAGAACACCTAGAGGCTTCTTGGGGGCGTCCGTTGCCCTATAGTCTTTCTTAAAATAAAAGCTATGTCTTGCATTTTTTTCAATTAGGTGTTTGATCACGAATTTCATATGGTAAAAATATTTTTCTTTTTTAATTGTTATCCTAATAAGATAAAAGTTATGCTTGAAAATTGTTTTAATAGCTATTATTATATGTTGCATTTTTAGATAAACGTGAGAATTGCGTTCAGAATTGCGTCAGAATTTGCGTCATTTGCGTCATTTCAATTTTCAGATTTTTATTACCCGTCATCTTCACTACGCCTCCCACAGTACAAAACTGTATAAAAAGTCGTCAGAAATTAAGAACTAAAAATCATGAGATATTTGATCATGCAGGTAATGCGTGGACCTACCAGATTCCCCACAACCTTAGTAAGCAAATAATTATTATTGGCCATTTTTGTATAAATATATTTATTTCAAGTTTAGTTCCTTTGGTATATCTTTTAAAATTAATTTCTCTGGCCTCTAGGAGCACTTTAGGAGGTGGGGGGGGGGGAGGGGGTAAGTGAATGTCTACCTTCCACTGTAATTTTTAGAAAAGTAAATAAAATTTTTGGGGGAGGGGATACTTTTTCTTGGTGTGATTTCCCTTGGGAGGTTGGAAGTACTCAAAAATACTTATAATCTATTAAACTGTTTTTAAACTATTTTTGAATGGGGGGTCAAAAATATACTAGGACACCTATAGAATCAGACTGCAGAGCCCAAATTTGAATTAAGTCCCCAATAAACTTTTTTTGGGGGATTTAAAAATTAATTTTTACTGTTGCTCTGGTCATTTTTACCAGATCACAGGGTCTTTTTTTACTTCGTGTAATATTGTAACTTAGTGAACAATTTTATATAATTCACTTTATACTGATACAATAAAAAAAACATTACTCTGTTCAATGGAAATAATTTTTTTTCTAAAACAATTAATTTCATTGAAAAATCTGACATAATACAATAAAAAACATAATGCTGAATTTAAACCAATTAGAAATTAGAATTTCCGAAAGAGTGTTTTCACAAAGTGACTTATTTCAAACGTAGTTAAATAATTTTATTTAATAAAAATGAAAAGAATGAAAACCCTACTCATAAAAGATACATACTTTTTAAAAATATTTTTAAAAATATGTTTGAATAATCTTATTTTATATCATATTTGTATATGTGACAAAAATAAATTTGTTGTATTGCATAAACATTTGTTGTCATCTTAATTTATTTAACCCTTTACAGCCAATTTTTATGTGTTTTAACGTATAATAAACATGAAACATTTTTATGTTAATTCATTGATATATTGTAAAGAATTAATTTTTAATTAGTATTGATAGATAAAATCAAAAGACCTAACTTTACTGTATACTAGCATACAATATTTACGAAGCAAGACACTCTAAAAGCTGAGTATTTTACCTACAAAGGGAAGAAACATCACGATTCAGTAAAAATTATTTAATCCATAGTAAAAAATAAACTTTAAAATCCTAATAAAAATTGATGTGGGCAATTGTTCTCATTTTTGGCTTTGTAGTATGATTCTACAGATGTCAAAGTATATTTTTAATATACCTTTTAAAAATAGTTTAAAAACAGTTTAACTTTCTCTAAACCTATGATAAGCATGGTGATTTAAACTTTTTTAGCAACAAGTTATTATGTGATTTAGATATCCGATTGATCTGATTTCTGGAATACTAATTCATATTATATTAATTCCTGTTATAAGCGAAGCATCTCTACTAAGTCTTAAAAATGTAAGTATGTCCTAACACAGTATCCTCTATTTAAGTAGTTTTGCAACAAATTTTCTTACAATTTTGTTTACGCTTTTACATTTATATTTATAATTATATTTAGTTCTGACACTCTACAAGAGTTTAAGGTCCGTTTGTCCTTCCTTTTTTATTTAAGAGCTTCGCATTTATTGATGTTGTCATCCTTGTTCAGTTAAAAAGTATGCAGTTTAACCTACCAATCAAGATTAAAAGTTACCATTGTTTATTAGAAGTCAACGAATTGGGAAATCGTATTTATTAAACTTTTGGGACCAATTTAATGTTAATTCCAATGTCTCCTCCCTCCTTAGGCTATTTAAAATTAATTAGTGACACCTTGTTGAAGAAGGTATAATGAAACTACATCTCCAGAGAGAAAGGGGAGAATGGCTATTTATTACACCAGTCCCCAACGTTTTATAATAACGTTTTATAATACGATGGCTCATAACTTTGGGGACTTGACTTTTAATTGGTTGTTTCCTTAAGAAGAATTTAAACGTGTTAACCACAAATTTTTATCTACAGAAATTTTTTTGTATACTTTTGGGGATGTATTGTATTGTACATCAATTTATCGGCCATTGTCTTATTCCTTTAGATCCCTGACTTATACAAATTCTAAAACTTAACATTGAATTTTATGTTTAGACTTTATGGATAAAAATGATGATGAACTATTTGATGACGAGGACTGTGACATGGAAGATGAGAAAACAGAGCAGCAACATTCAGGAATTCATATTTTTATCACCGACGACTTACTAACTTAAGGTAAGACAGACAAACTGACGTATGGTTCATCCGTGTAGAATAGTTTTAATTTTATTTTTGATATTAAGCTCTAATATGTATTACAAGCGGCTACGCCCCCTAGACGCCTCTAGGGGCACTTTAGGAGGGGGGATTTTTTATTTTAGATTTAAAAAGAATAAGTTTAAAAAATTGGTGGGGGATTTTTTTAGAGGGGGGGGGGGAGGGGTAGTGTCGACTATCCCTTCCCCTATTTTAAATTTTAGTTTTAAAAAAAAAATTTAAAAATTTGAGGAGGAATGTAATTTTTTTCTAGTGGCGATTTATTTTGGGAGGATGGTGGTACCCTCTCCCAAAATAGCTTTAAACATACCCAGGACCAATGAGAAGCTACCCTGTAAAGGAGAACCATATCGGTTCAGCGGTTAGCGAGATCCTTACTTACAAACAAACCGACATCCTGTTACTTATTATAAGGATTACCATAAATGATCAATGAGAATTATTGAACTTTTTATACAACTTCCAACTTCTACCCTAGTATCTAGCTGTAGTTGTAGCTCTAATGTTTGTACTAAACTCTTAAAAAAAGATATTAAATCAGATTAGTTGAGTCACGTGTGTTTTTATTTAAGTTAGACTTGTGCAGAAAATCGGTCGAATGTACAGTTTTGAAAATTATGTAAGAATACATAATACATATATACATGCATATAGTTTTAATAATGCCAAGCAAGCCAAAAAGTACAAAATTATATAAGAATTAAGAATATATTTATAATACAAATTACTGTCTGTCTGAAGCTTGAGATCTCACTCAGTAACCACTGAACCGATTGGGCTCCAATCTTCAGGGAATGTACCTACTGGTTCTGTTATGGTTTTAAGCTATTTTCTTGGGAGGTGGGACATCCCTCCGCCCCCCCCCCAAAAAAGAGATTTTATTACATTTTAAAACTAAAATTAAAAAAGGGGAGGGGTTCACTAACCCCCCCCCCCCCCAAAAAAAAGCAAGTTCCTACCCCTCCCCCCCTCCAATTTCTTTTTTAATCTAAAATACAAAACATTGTTTTATCAAAATCAACCCTCCCTCTCAGGTGTCACTGGAGGCCTCTTGGGGCGTAATAATACATACTTCTCGTATTCATTCGAATCCGGTGGATAGGAACCGGTTTTCATCCATACGTAAAAACTATGTCTAGCATCGTATTATATCCAGCTTTCTACGAATATAAAAATATACAATCATAAGATTAAAACCAGTTTTTTTTTATCCCGTAACTACGGCACCTCGGGGCTATAAAAACTGGTTCTAATCTTATAATTTTACATTCTATATCTGCGGAAAGCCGTTTATAATACGATGCGAGAAATAACTATTACATAAATATCTTATCCTACATAATAAAGAAGTAATGTGTTTTTGACGTAGTAGATGATCTATCTAAATACTGAACCGATACGGTTCTCCTTTACAGTGTAGCTTTTCAAAGGTCCTGGGAAGGATTAGAGCTATTTTGGGGGAAGTTACCACCAACTGACCCACCCCCAAAAAAATATTTCCATAAATTTTTTTTCACTTTTTCTATTTTGAAACTGAAATAAAAATTGTATAAAAGTAATAGGATCTGTGTTTGTCTGTCTGGACCGAAGGATTTCGCTAACCACTGAACCGATATGGTTCTCCTTTACAATGTAGCTTCTCGTAGCACCTGGGTATGTTTTTAATTATTCTGGAGGAGGGTACCACCATCATCCCAAGGGAAATCGCCTTAAGAAAAAAATACAAACCCCCCAAGAAAAATAAAAAAATTAAGCCAAAATAAAAATGGGTGGTGGGGGTAGTGTGTACTCCCCCCTCCTAAAACATGGAAAAATTTTGGTTTGATTTTTCTTTTCTGAAACTAAAATAAAATATGAGGAGTGGGGGTCGAAGTTAACTACCCATCATTTCAAGTGCCCTAAGAGCCCCATAAGGGGGAAACCGAAAATACATTTCTTTGCATTATAAAGTACATGTGCCATAGTACAAAATAAGGAAGAAAATTTTTAAAAAATATTTTAGGAAAGATTTTTTTATTGTTTTAAATTATAAATAAGTACCTAGCGACTTGGTCCCTAGAATTTTTTTAACTTTGAATTTAATGAGAGATGAATGGGGGAAATATATACCTAGCTTTAAACCATCCCAGACCCTATTTACAAATAGTATAGGCTGAAACCATTCAGGTGCCTTCTTGAAATGGAGAACTAATCCAGTTTAGAGATCTTAACTGACAAACCTAAAAATCTTCTATTTTGTATAATAGGATAAGACTACAAATATATTTTTTTATTTAAGTTTCAAGGAAAAATTAGTATAATTTACAGCTTGCATTTTTACAGTATGTTGAACAGAAAAACCTTGATTGGTTATAGAGTAGCTTTGCTATAGTTTTTATTAAAATAAAAGGAATTTTTCCATCAAATTACAAAGTAAACTTGGACTTCGGAATTAATTTTAAAAGTTTTTTTTACATTTAATTCCTTTCCTTTTGGACGTCCAGAATGGACAGTTCTTATAGTTCATTAATGCATGTTAGAGTTATCCAATAATTTTAAAACTTTGCATGCATGATGATTTTTGTAACAATATGGTTCAAGTTCACTGTTCTTTTGTAACACTGTCTTTTGTTAAACTTGGCTTCTATGAATATTTGTCATATTTTTTTAGACTAGCAAAGATTAATTCAGAAACGATTGTAAGTATAGTTAACAGGCCAAAAAGTAAAAATCAGTATGTTTAAATTGACGTACGGACTTTTTGGTAATGATTATAGAGTAGGCATGCTTTCTAATTCGTACACAATTGTTATAGGAATCATCATGCAAAGTTGGAAATCGACAGGACAATTCTAACCTGTTTAAACTAATGAATAGAGCTAACAGTCCCGGACGGACACACGTACAGACGGAC
This sequence comes from Acartia tonsa, assembly GCF_053477335.1. NCBI lineage: Eukaryota > Metazoa > Arthropoda > Copepoda > Calanoida > Acartiidae > Acartia > Acartia tonsa. The sequence continues at coordinate 41,728,171 of NC_137264.1, read as the reverse complement.
TGACCTTAATATTAGAAAAGCTTCGCTTTTAAAAAGTTAAAGTATGGAAAACTCCGCTACCTATCACGTTACCCCTCCCTACTACTCTACCCCATCCTGGCTGCCACATAATTATTAAAACAAGGATGACAACATTCATAAAAGCGAAGCTCGGAAACGGTAGGACAAACGGACATTAACACTTGTATAATGTCAGAACTGAATAATCAGAATGCAAATGTATAAGAGTCAAAGCAAAATTGTAAGTAAATTTGTTGAAAAACTGCTTGATACAGGATAATGATTATGGACATACTTACATTTTTAGGACTTGATTATAGAGTTGCTTCGCTCATAATATTGTACTTTGTTGTCCCAGGAATCAGTATACCAAAAATCAGACCAATCAGATAATTAGGTCACATACAAAGGACCTAGGAAATCTCCTGCAGATCAAGAATATTTACCCCTTTACCCATTGTTGTATACTATATTTGTGAAATTTTTTATGTAGATTTCAAAAATGATGTTGATTTTTTTAAATTTTAATTATTTATATGTTTATTTTAAACAAAAAATTTAATCAACACAATTCCACAATTATCCGCCTTATTAAGAATTATATGCATTTTTTACGAAAAACCGCTGACAGAAACGGTTCTTCATATGTTATGTTCGGGTAGTTGATTTTGAAGATCAAAAATTCCATATAATTTTTAAAACATCTAAACTTTTGTCTTTTATCGTTGTTTTCCTTGTGAATTAGTTAAAAAACAAAATCTACAAAACATTATCCCCCACATACTATTTTTATAAAGTTCTAATTATTGTCGTCTGCTAGAAAAGTAAACAACAATGAAAATTAAATTACATGTCACGTTTTTCCTAGCAGTCTAACTAAAACCAAATCATTTAAATTCTCGCTAGTTAGTTCCTAGTTATTTATTACATTTTTGATTAAAATAAAAAGATATGAAACGTTTTTAAAACATATATGATAATTAGTTAATTTTCATGATTTTATTTCTGTACGTACCTAAGGCCGGAGATTGCTTTAATTTTGATGAACTCTTTATTTAATCATTTTACTTTAATTATTAACTAGCAGCTACGGCCCTAAGGGCTTATATGGGTATTTGCAGTAGTGTGGGTTGAATTTGACCCCCTATCTCCCCTCTATTTCTTTAGTTTAAACAGTAAAATAAAAAATCCCACTAAATATATATTTCTGGGAGGGGGGGGGGGGGGGGGGCTAGTTTTAAACCTTCCCAGGACCTATAAGACGCTACATTGGAATAAAGTACCATATCGGTTCAGTGGTTAGTGAGATCCTTCGTAACACACACACACATTTTCAACATTTTTGGTTAAAAAAAGCGGGTTTTAATCTTATGATTGTACATATCTATATTTGTAGAAAACTGGATATAACATGATGCTAGACATAGTTTTTTTTGTATGGGTGAGAACCGGTTCCTATCCACCGGATTCGAATGAATACGAGAATTAGTTTTACCAACTATTGTCACCTTTTAAAAAAGACTTTCATTGATCCTAAGATATTTTCTTTGGCATGAAATTTAAATATCTACTTTTTAATGCGTCTTCGCGCGCTACTTAGCTACATTTAAAACACAATATATTTTACCTCGTACCTTATTAACTAAAAAAATATTTTAGAAAATAAAATGTGCATTATTTAGTGATAAGCCATCTTGTGAAATGACGTTAATTTAAAGATAGTTACAAGTAAGTATCATTATTTTTTTATACCTTTCTGAAAATAGGCAAATAATTTTCACCTACTCTATCAACTAAAATTTTGTATGGCTTTCTGGTCCTTTGTATGTCCCTTGATAGCCAAATAGTATGGTTTGTTTAGTTTTAAAATTGTTTAACCGAGCTTAAGCAATCTAGAATACTACGAACGTCCATATATATACGTACATCTCTCCGTCCGTCTGAAGATATGCGGCATAATACATAGAAAAATAGATTCACAAATTGACTAACAAACGAATATTGACTAACAATGCCTACTTTTTGCCCGTTTGACCAAGGAATCGTGGTATAAACCATTATGTCATAGAGGACAACTATATCCCTAACATTTTTAAGCTAATGTTTGAGAGATTGTATGTATAAAACGTTGTGTACCAATATTATATAATTTCCAGTCCAATGTACCCCTCTCTTCTCCTATGATTAAGTTTTACTAATCACCTAATAAATGTAAATAATATACCTATGCACTTGAATTATGTAAAGTAAAAAGAAATTCTACTTCCAAACTAAAAGAAAATTTTTTTTTACTAAATGTTTTTTTTACTAGTGTGCCCCGCCAAATTGATTAAGGGGGGGGGGGGGAGTTTTGACACATTTGCGTAAACCGTGTGTAAAGGCTTTATCTTTGCACTGAGAGGATAGGTTGTTAAAGATAAAATCATTCCTATATGATGAATTTCCTCCAGATTTAAGATTTTTTGGATAGGTCTCCAGGTTCCGGAGCTCTAGGCCTCCAGATGGTCTCTATTTTTATTAACACACAGTTTATGCAGATGTGACAAAACTCCCCCCCCCCCTTAATTTCTATTGTACCAGATATTGACTTTAAAGAGTTTTTTTTAATGTCACATAAAGTTTGGTTTAAATATAATAATACCATTAGCTTCCGGAATGGGAGTTTAGTCCGATATCAACAGTAACATCCATGCAATTAAAATTTGAAAGGCCTTCCCCTTTTTTCACCTAAAGAAATACTATCCTGGTGAAACCCTGTGCACGCCACTGTTTAAAACTTAATATTTTGGCTTGATAGAGCATCAATTACTAACCCTAGTTTTTGAAATCACCCATAGAGAAGAAAATTAATTTTCCTAAAATATCAATTGTAAAAATAACCATGGATTATAAAGGGATAAAACAATGGGCTATAAATTGATATGCATCCCCAAAATGATTATGAACAAAATTACCCTATCTGTAGATTACCTCTGATTTGAAACCACAATAAATATTTAGTGTAAGTATAGTAAAGTTTTAAAGTAATGAATAAGTTAAGTTTGGGTACTGCTGTAATTTAGAGTCCTCTGTCCCCTCCCTCCTTGAAGAAATAAGCATGTTTTTATTTATCGACAAAAAACTAAATGCCTACCTATATAAAAAATTTAAGTAATAACCTCTAACAAAAATAAACTTAGCCTTTCTATTTCAGAATGAGGTGGAATGGAGGCAGCAATCTACGTAATGTCCTGGGTTACTGACAAAAAAAGGTACCTTTTTTATTTACCTTTAAGATGATTACATTAATTTTCGGTTAGGTTTTATTGATTTTAAGTTTATTTGGGGGGAGGGGAGGGTATGATACTTGACCTATTTTTATTAGAAGGATCAAGCTACTCTTCAGCTAGTGTCATTTATGTATATCTCTTAAAAACAGACGGGATATGTAAGATATACCTACGTCTTACAAGTACACTAAATTTTGCCACTGACTGTTCGTCTATCAGAGACAGTTGCAATAAATTTTTGGTTAGTTTTTAATTAATTTTGAGGTTATTTTAAAGGGTGAGGGTGCTGTATATTATTATTGAATTTGTTTAGTCTGCTTTTACATGAAAGGACAGTAGGCATTTTTTTCTCACAAAGGCATGACTTTTCATGAAAACTATTTAGTTTTCATTCATGGAACTACTACTTTCTTAAAAACTGAAATCAACTACTTTACTAAAAATTTTGTTTTAAAAATTACAATAGATGGTATTTTTTGTGCCAATTGCTGTAAAAATAATTTGCAGGCAGCTGTGATCATTGGTTATCAGTTACACAGCTGCTGTACATGAAAAGATACCTATATCTTATTTTTAGGGTGTAGTAACAGAAGGGTTCGATCCCGGTGGAATAGAAACTTCGTATACTGACTGGTTAATGGACATCATCATCGCTTCTCAGAGGTATGCTAGGGTCATATTTTTTTTTTTTTTGGGGGGGGGGGGTCAGTCATAGTTTTGTTGTTGAGTGCCAAATTAAGGAAAATACCCTTTTCTGAACAGATAATGGGATGAAAAATCAAAGTAATGGGTACATTATTTCCATAACTAAACTCCAAAGAAATTTTAAAACATTGTTTTGAATTTTTTTTTCAACCTTATCATCAAATACATTTATCCAATAACTAAACTCAAGAAAATGTAAAAAATACTTCAAACATATCTTCAAAAATCAAAATTATAACCGTTACGGACTGGTGGACGGACGAACGGACCGACCGATTATAAAAAAAGCTTCGCTCTTAAAAAGATGTTCTTATTATTTCATTCTTTTTTTTGGAGGGGAGGGATGGGTTGTAAAGTGTTGCCTCTCATGTAGTAAGAATCTTATCTCCACATATGCACAGCATACCTTTTTATTACATAACCTGCTAATGTTGACAGTGCCCGGGAATGAGTGCTGCAGTTTTGAGCCAATGCATTCCCTCTATTCTATATTTCATTGCAGATGTCAACTTTCAGTCAATAATTTTAAAAGTAAGGCTTATTTGAATGTATTTAAGCCAAAGGTGAAAAGTAATCAAATCAATCTTCATTTTTTATTTTAGTTTTATAAAAAAAAGTTTAACTTTTAAAATTTTGATTAGGGGGGGGATTTTTTTTCTTGGTGCGATTTATCTTGGAAAGGTGGTGGTACCCTCCTTCAAAATAGTTATAAACCTTCCTAGGACCTATGAGAACCTACCCAGAAAAGGAGAACCATATGGGTTCAGTGGTTAGCAAGATCCTTTGGTACAAACAGACAGACTGACAAACATCCTGTTACTTTATTATGCTAAATTTTAGCTGACACTCTATATTTCTGAAATATTATTTGAATCAAATTCTTAATTAACGAAAAAATGTTAATTCTTTTTATTTTCAGGTTATATTTTGAATGCAACTTCATCTCTTGGACAGTGTTAAAACATCGAACGACTATTTGCATATTTTTGGAGTGATTAATAATTTGAAGTGATATAACATACTTATCCCCTCAAAGCTGATTTAGCATGCCAGTTGCCTTAAATAGGAATAATGTGAAACTGCGAAGAATGTACGCTCTAGTCAAATACTGCTAATTTCCGCCGAATTTATTTTGCTTTTTCTTGTCAATTTTAACAATTTTGAATCATTTTAGACAATCTTTGTTTTCAACAACAAAAGGGGGGGGGGGCGAAAGTGACACTTTTTGTAACCAAAACTAAAAGTCAACAAAGGAACTCAACTAAAAAAAGAGTTACAGGTCTGAGATTTTGCATGGCAGTTGCTTTATAGGGGTACAATATGGAACTGTGAAGAAACGGCGGCGCAACCGCCAAAAACCGCCGTTTCCCGCCGAAATTTTTTTTGCCTTTTCTCGGCGGTTTTCGGCGGTTGCGCCGCCGTTTTTTCACAGTTCCATATTGTACCCCTATAAAGCAACTGCCATGCAAAATCTCAGACCTGTAACTCTTTTAGTTGAGTTCCTTTGACTTTTAGTTTTGGTTTCAAAAAGTGTCACTTTCGCCCCCCCTTTTGAATTATTAAATTTTTTTAATATGTTTGAGTATTGAAAACATGTGTCAAAGGAAAATTTTATAAAAAAAGAGTATGTCTTGGATGATTCAAAATTGTCTGATTTAGCAAGAAATGGCAAAACAATTGGTGGAAAATTGCGTTTTACTTTTAGGTTTGGTTTTAAAAAGTGTCACATTCGCCCTCGCCCAACTTTATGTATTCTGTTAATGTTTTAAGTAAAGTATTTTTGATAATTTTATAATCTTGACTGAAAAATAATTGCAATTATCATAATCTTCTCAATACTTTTAACTTATTTCATAACTTTTAAGCAAAATTAAACTTCCAAAACTTGTTTGCAATAATTTAACTTTAGTAGGTAATGGTATAGAATCCCAGTTCAATCTTATGTCTTGTCCATCCCCTGCATTCAAGTTAATTTATGTACATCAATTGATATATTATGCCTAGATTTTAGTTGTAGTGAATTTTTTGATATGCCTCATTGTTTTATTATTATGTGATTTTAAGTTAGCTCTTTACGTTAATTTAAACAGGCTGTAACTGTACTATCAATCTCAAACTATGTATGCTGATTACTATAAAATTGGTTACGATTTAGGAAGCGTAGCAACGTAATTGTTACCAGAAAGTCCGTTCGTCCATTTAAAATATGCTAATTGTTTACTTTTTTACAACAAAGAGAGGGGTAGGTTTCTGGTAGAATCCGTAAAGTTTATGTGTTATAAGTTAAAAACAGTAGTAGAAAGATAAAAATTTATGTTAACTTTTAAAAAAAATTTGTCTATAGTTCTTTTCAATAAGAAATACACATATTTAGTGAATATTTTCCATCTACTACTATTTTTAAGCCTTAAAACATACACCTTTACAGATTCTACCAGAAACCTACCCCTCTCTTTTTGTATGTCTCTATAATCAATTCCTGAAAATTTAAGTATGTCCCTTAACACTATACTGTATTTTAGAAGTTTTGCAAAAAAAATACTTACAATAAGGTATTCGGTTTTAAAGTTAGTTTAAAAAAGAAAACTAGGCTTTTTCAATATCATGCAAGAGGAAACCTAGATCGATATGTTTTTGGGATTTATATGATGCCTGATTTTTGTTTTTTAGAATTGTATCATTATATGTGTTGTCGTTTAAAAATATATTATTCATTTTACTAAATTTTAATAAATACCTACCAAACAAAAACTTTATTCTTAATATTTTTCTTTTGTAATACTTATATAAAGAAAAAGAATGTCTGTCTGTGTGTACCTAAACGGATTTTGCTAACTGGTGAATTCTATGTTTTTTTTTTGCAGTGAAGCTTTTCATAGGATGTTTTCAATCTTTTTTTCTAAAGTTAAGCTAATTCAGGGATGATAGATAACTTCGAATAGAATTAATAGTTATTTCTTGCATCGTATTATAAACGGCTTTCTGCGGATATAGAATGTACAATTATGAGATTAAAGACTAGTTTTTTTTAGCCCCGAGGTGCCGAAGGCACCGGCTAAAAAACTGGTTTTAATCTTATGATTGTACATTTTTATATTCGTAGAAAGCTGGATATAATACAATGCTAGACATAGTTTTTTCGTATGGATAAGAACTGGTTCCTATCCACTGGATTCGAATGAATACGAGAAAGACTTTTAAAGAAGGAAATCAAAATTGTGGAGTATATTTAGGTAATCAAAGAAAGTTTAAATGGCTTCACATTTTTAAAATTTGGTAGGCGTGTTAACCCTTTTACAACCTCATTAGCTACTACGTTTTAGATTTAAGGATTTATTGGTATTGGCAAATGTTTTAAAATTCCATAGAACTGGGTAATAATTCTATTAATACAAATCAACAAAATTTAACCTCATCATAAACAAAGCTATTCGATAATTCCCTTTTTTTTTTGTAAGTTCTTATATTTCTGTAACAATGCATGTTATTTCAGATAGTTAGCTGTATGAAAATTCATACTATAATTCACTTGGTCTGTCAAATTCTTGGAAACATTAGAATCATGCAAAAGTAGGATTTCTTAACTCTCCTAAAAAATTAAAAGCTATTCTTCCAGTTTTTATCATCTCTTCTATTTGCACCCCCTCAGCAAAAAGTTGAGCAGAGCACGTAACTAGATGAATTCTATACTTATCATAAAGGCTGATTGTTTTAAAACAAGAATTTTAGTTCAAATGTATTTCTACTTTTTAACTTTCATGGTCCATCTGTAAAATCATGGAGAACTCACATTTAGGTAAGGGAATAGTTATTTCTTTCATCGTATTATAAATGGCTTTTCGCGGATATAGAATATTTTTCAGCCCCGAGGTGCCGAAGGCACCGGCTAAAAAACTGGTTTTGATCTTATGATTGTAATGTACACTTTTATATTCGTAGAAAACTGGATATAATACGATGCTAGACATAGTTTTTCGTATGGATGAGAACCGGTTCCTATCCACCGGATTCGAATGAATACGAGAAATGTGTTTCTTTTTTGTTTAAAGAACCTATTGAATATCATTGTGAAGATTCTGTAGACTAATACATATCCTCTTAATACTAACTTTGTTCGACTGTCTGTTGATTACACTTTTTTCCTATGCATGAGCTTCGCTATTTATGCATGGTTTTATCCTTGTTTATTAAAGATGTTTCATAGCAGAAATAATCGTTTCCTACTTCTAAAAAGCAGTCCGACCGCCATGGGTGTTCTATAGTCAATTATGCATTACAAAAAGGGGGCAAAATCGAAAACATGTGATTTTAAACACCTTCCAGCAGTGAACCTGAATATCTTTTCGTGAAAATACTAGCCTAGGTTTAATATACCTAGTTAATTTGACTAAAAATATGGATTTCACATTTGTCCTATATGAAAAAACTATGAAATGTTAGGCATTTTTTTACGCAATATCATCTAATTTTGTAAAGGGGACTATCCACGAACCAGAGCAAGTGATTCTAAGCATCTTCCAGCATTGACCCATAGTATTTTTTTAGTGAATATACTAGGTTTATGTTTAATATTTGCTTTATCGACTAAAAAGTTAGGTTTCACCATGGTTTTATATGAAAAAAACTTTGAAATGTAAAGCAATATCATCAAATGCTTTGTTGAGTTCAAAGGACAAAATAAAATAACACTGCAGAAAAGCATCAAATGTTGTAAATTGCAAGAGTACATTAATTAAACTGTTTACAAGTTACCGACCCTTTTTCTAAATATACAATTTTAATGCTTTTAACAACAATTTGAACACTTTAAAACATTCGATGATATTGCACAAAACAATACTTAACATTTCAAAGTTTTTTTATATAAAACCATGGTGAAACCTAACTTTTCAGACAATAAAGCAAATTAAACATAAACCTAGTATATTTACTATAAAAATACTATGGGTCAATGCTGGAAGATGCTTAGAATCACTTGCTCTTGACCTTGTTCGTGGATAGTCCTCTTTGTTAAAGTACATGAATTTAACTGTTAACAAAATTACATATCTAATACATTTTTAATTGATATTGTATACTTTAGTGTCAAAGCTTTTTAAACTCAACAAAACAATTGGTGATATTTCATCAAAAAATACTAATGTCATAGTTTTTCACATATAAAATCATAATAAAATTAAATATTTTTAGTCGATAACACTATATTAAGCACAAACATAGCATATTAAAAAAATTACTATAGTTCAATGCTGGAAGGTGCTTGAAATCACTTGCTCTCGTTCATGCATAGTCCCCTTTCAGCCTTTTATCTTTTATAGTAGGCGAGAAAATAGCATTTCCCCCTATCCATGTCTAACGGACGGGCGGACATTTGGAATTATAGAGTAGCTTCGCTACTAAAAACATAACAATCATAAAAAAAAACTTATTACATTATATGTAAAATTTATTCATTTTATGTAAAACTAAAGTATTAGGAACTTTATATTAACAATAAAAAACATACATAACAAGAATAAAACTACATAACAAAACATGGGGGTGGTCACCAATGCCGCTTTGCATCTAATATCTTTTGCATTTAAGTTGCTATAATGAAGTAAAACGCGGAACATTAAAGTAAAGGCGGATGAACTGAAGTTTAGTTTGGCTAAAAGGGAGTTTGCAAGAAATACACCGCTCAACTGTTGAATGACCGCCACAATTAAGAGCCAATATCCCAAATGTGAAGCTTTTAGCTTCATTAACAAAAACGTTGGATGACGAAAAGAAAAAGAAGTATCGGGTTTCATTATATATTCACAGTAGTTTTCTCCTATGTCTAGTCCCTATGGGGCCAATTTCTAATCCTGCTGCGGGGCAACCATTAACATTTACCTAACCTAAATAACCTATCAAAAGCTACTGTGATATACAACAAAACCATCTACTTTGTTTTCTTTCCCTGATCCATAAATGTATAGGAATCTTCAAATGATATTTAATGTAGATGACAAATTTTTAAGTTTTCCAGTACTACTAAAAGAAATTTCAATATTAAATTATGTCCGGTAAAAACAATTTACAGTATTTGAAAAAAAAAATTTCCAATGGATAGGGAATTTAAAAAAATCATGACTTTATTGAAATATAAAAAGAGTACCTATGTATCTAAAAATAACAACAAAAAGTGAATAATCCTGGAATCTTATTATTCTCATTTTCAAATTTTTAATGAACTTGTTTTGAATATGTATGAAATTCATTTAAGTAATAAATATTCATCAGTTCTAAAAAATAATAAGTAAGACGAATGGTTAACGGACCCAACATGTAAAATCCTCAGAATGAAAAACTCAAGGCATCAAACTTTTAAAGGGGGGGGGGGGGGGGGGGCGAAAGTGACACTTTTTGAAACCAAAACTAAGAGTCAACAAAGGAACTCAACTAAAAAAAGGGTTACAGGTCTGAGATTTTGCATGGCAGTTGCTTTATAGGGGTACAATATGGAACTGTGAAGAAATGGCGGCGCAACCGCCGTAATTTTTGTTGCCTTTTCTTGGCGGTTTTCGGCGGTTGCGCCGCCGTTTCTTCACAGTTCCATATTGTACCCCTATAAAGCAACTGTCATGCAAAATGTCAGACCTGTACCTAACTCTTTTTTTTTAGTTGAGTTCCTTTGACTTTTAGTTTTGGTTTCAAAAAGTGTCAATTCCGCCCCCCCCCCTTTATTCAACGTTTCGAGGGCAAAACTGCCCTCATCATCAGGTACTAAACAAAAAAATAACAATTAAAATTTATCAAAATATGCATTTTAAAACAATTATTACTTAATATATGTTTTATAGGCATTTTTACATATAAAAAAAAAGAATTAAAATTCCCTATGGTTACACATTGATAACAAATAAAGTGAATAAATAGGATATATGTTTATACAAGGTTAATTAAATGCAAAGTAGGGCAGTTTAAATAACAAAATAGAATTAAATTTGAAATTAAATCTTACTTTTTTTCGTCCATGTACATTATTAACAAAACACAAATTGAACCTGGCAAATTTTTGATTGATTTTTTGTATATTTTTTGAAAGTTGGACGGTCAAATTAAACAAGTTATTAAATCATTTGCTCTAGAAAAAACTTCAGTATAGGTGCTGCTTTGCAGATCAAAAATAATAATTTTCACTTAATCTTTTTACCTACTTAAAATAAGATTTTTTCCTTGTTCTTACATTTATCTAGAAAGGTTAAGAAACTGAATATCACCCCTCCCCACTCCCCCCCCCCCCAAAAAAAAAAACTATACAAAAAAAGAGGTTGCATTGCATTTGTCACATATTATGTGTTAATGATGTCTATTTTCAATCAATATTTACAGCATGGTTAAAATCACTGAAAATATATTATACAAAAATTCATGATTTGTATATTTTTTTCAAGCGCCGCAAACCGATGAAATTTTTTTTATTGTCTTTCAGCCAGGTAACTCCGTTCACGGCCATCCTGGTTTCACTAGCCTGAGATTAAGAGTAAGATCACTCTTCTCTATGCTTGCGGATGCATTTATCTGTGTCCTGAAAATAAGTATATACTTTAGTCAAATAAGGTCAGAAAATTCAAACTGCTTAATATCTGCTGGATTAGAACTAGTTTTCTGCCATACATAAAAAAATCATGTTGTATAGCATCGTATCACAGACAATTTTTCCACAATTATTAAAATAAAAATCATGAAATTAATGCTAGAATTCAATCCCCTCTGGCCCCTGGGGTTTAAAACTGGTTTTAATCTTATACTTTTTTCATTTGATATCCGTGGAAAGCTGTCTATAATACGATGCGATGAATAACTATGATCTTTGCATGAAAGTTACGCTTTTATCTGAAACCTTAGGCATAATTTTTTAAGCAAAGCTTTTCTATAATTAGGGTCGGCCCCCAAAGACGTCCAAGCTTTTTTTTGGGTGGGGGGGGGGGAGTTTAAAATGAAAAATTTGGGTGGCCGGTTATCTTTTTAAGTGGAACAGTTAGTTCATTTCGTTAATTTAGACATGTTATAATTGACCTATAGATTTCAAACTTTGTAAGGGAAATGTAGAAATCAATCGGTTCAGTTGTTATGTACCGAATTAATGTAATGTTTTAGTTTGTCAGTAAATATATACTGGATAGAGTTCCTGTTTTTTAGGAAAGCTTCAAATAAATCCGGGATGTTTTATACTTCTTCATATTGAGATTTAAGTCTTAAGGTGGTTTTAATAAAGTAACAGGATCGCAGCGATCGGCTCCCTAGCCTAAAACCTAACATAACCTAAAATAGTTGTTGCTGTTGGGGGGAGGGGGGGGGGGGAGTACTCAAATTTTCAAAATTGAAAAGCAAATTTCTAAGAGGAGAACGCCAAGCGAAGCACTGAAACGGTAGGACTAACAGACATTTACACTTGTAAAATTTCAGAATAATCAGAATAGGTATAAAAGTATAAGAGTCGACGCAAAATTGTAAGTAATTTTTTTGAAAAACTGCATGATACAGGATAATGTTTATGGACATACTTACATTTTTAGGCCTTGATTATAGAGTTGCTCTCTTATAATATTGTACTTTGTTGTCCCAGGAATTAATATACCAAAACTCAAACCAAATGGATAATCACATCACATAAAAATTTGTTGTTAAAAAAGTAGAAAAATAAACATGTTTAAAATGGACGTACAGACATTCTGCACTGGTAATGATTATAGAGTTGCTACGCTTTATAAATCGTACCTAACCACTAGAAGAATCACCATGCAAAGTTTGAAATCGATAGGACAATTCTAACATACCTAAATTAACGAAAAAAGCTATCTATATCGGGTGGACGGACGTATATACGGACAGACGGACCTACCCTAATTATAGTAAAGCTTCGCTTTTAAAAATAGTATGTGTCAAATTCACTCCCCCACCTCAAGTGCCACTAGAAGCCTCCAGGGGGGCGTGGTCGCTAGTAAATAAAACATAATTGTTTAATTAAAAACATTAATTTGTTCGTAACACAACTATTTTTCAACTGGGGGTTGTCAGTAGGTCTATCTGTCCCTAAAAGATTAGCAATAAAACAATTATACTTCAATCTTGTCAAACTTGTTGATTTATAAATAAACTTACCAAGGAATGACTTATTTCTTTTACTGATCTGGTATCATTCTTGCTTATTAATTTGCAACACAGTACACCTAAAATAAATACAAAAAAAACTTTAAAATGAATGTTAACAACCCTTTCTAAATCAGTTGGGAGTTTGTTTGCCTGTATGTATTAAGAGATATTATGTTTGAAGTGCAAGTATCTAATAGTTCGAAAATTTGAAATGTCAAACTTTGCTGCACTGGGGGGGGGGGGGGGCTGTTCGGGAAGAGTTATTGATGCATTGTATTATAGACTGCTTTCCGCGGATAATTAAAAATTAAGAAAATTAACTAGTTTTGTTAGTCTCGAGGAGCCGAAGGCATGGGCTTTCAAAAGTAATATTAATCTTATGAACTTTATTTAATTATACAAGGAAAATTGTCTGTAATACAATGCTATTTACCTATTTATTTTTTTTAGTATGGCTAAAGTGAGCTGGGTTGTAATCCATCGGATATTAATCGGTTTCAAAGCAATACTTGAAAATAGCTTAAATCCTTCGTATAACTAGTAACTGAATAGCAGAGCCAAATTGGTCCAGCGGTTCTTCTATAAGGGCGGTTAGGCGTTATCCTCTTAGAAATTTTTTTTTCAATTTTTTTCAAATTTCAACTCTCAGTTATGTGTCATACCCATATGTCGAAAGTCACTCAGTTATAGCCCTCTACATTTTATACACAGAAAATAGGATAGAAAAAACAAGGGGGGGGGGGGCAGGCATTCAACGCCACCTCCCAGCTCATCCTTCAACCATTAGGGGTTGATATTACAGATAGAGGGTAGTAATAATTAATTAGATTTATTTGCTAAGAAGAAAGATCATTAAATAGTTACTTAATTTTTAAGTTTTAACCTTAATTCTATCCTATTATATAAAGTAAGCTTTTTTTTGTCTGTGGAGAAGGATCTCGCTAACCGCTGAACCGATATGGTTCTCCTTTAGAGTGAAGCTTCTTATAGGTCCCAGGGTGGTCTTAGGCTATTTAATTTTTATAAAAAAAATCGTTGTAAGGTTTTAAGTTATTTTTTTGCACTTTCATGTCCCTTCTAATATCCCTAGATACTAGGGACGCAACCGATAGTATAATATAAAACACCAGTTTATGAAGAAATATTTTTGCGGATATAGTCCTTTTCGTGGTAACGCCCCTTAAGAAGCGATTATTCGAATTTTCACAGTAGCTTTCCTCCTATTTCTAGCCTCTCGCGGGGGACTCTAACTTTGCGGGGCCAATTGCTTAAACTTGCGGGGCAATCACCTAACCAAATATAACCTAATCTAAAATAACCTATTAAAAGCAATTTTAAAAAGTCAACGAATCGCCCCTTAAGGTGCGATCTCACGAAAGGGACTATATCCTTTTTAGATACTTTAATATATAGTAATTGTGCCGGTTATCCCGACCGGATATCCGGTAATTTGGCCGGATAACCGGATATTTGCCGGATATCCTGTGTTGGCCGGATATCCGGTATCCGGCCAAAAAAATATCCGGCCCAACCCTACTTAAAACTTTGGTACCAACATGTTTTTTAAAAACCAGGGAGGTAGGGGGACATAAAACAATAAATTATACTAGTACCAAAGTACGAAGTTTAATTCAAACACCAGAGAGGGAGGGGACATTGGGGTAGACTCTTAATTAAAAAGGTACCCAAAGTTTTATAAAAAATTGGGCTAAGAGAGACATAGAACTTAGTTTTACAGGTGCCCAAAGGACAATTCTAACATGCATATCAACGAAAAGAGCTAACCGTTAAGGCTACGTACAGTACAGACAGACCAATCCTTATTATAGAAAATATTAATTACCTAGCTATATACCAGGAAAAAGAACTGTGTTCCACTACATGCAGATTAGCGTTTATGAAAAAATATTAATCTGAAAGAAAAACAAGTCAAATATCAGACAATAATAATAAAGTAAAAGGATGTTTATTTGTTCGTACGGTTGTCTGTTTGTACCAAGGGATCTCGCTAACCGGTGAACCGATAGGGTTCTCCTTAACAGGGTAGCTTCTCAAAGGTCCCGGGAAGGTTTATATCTAGTTTTTGGGAGAAGAGAAAAACAAGACTTCCAACGCCCGAAAAAAAAATTTAAAACTTAAGTAAAATAATGGGTTTTGAGATTCATCTAGAGGCCTCTAGGGGCGTAGCCGCTAGTTACTAAATAAGGATAAAAGAATGGATATAAAAATAATTACGAGATTATATGGCAATAACATTAAGCACAGTAGCGTACTAAAAAATCACCGGCTAAAATTAAAAACACATGTCACCCTTCAATCATGTAATTATTTATTTGCCATATACCAAGTCAAAACCAAATGGTGTAAAACTGTAAATATTAATTTCACTAGAGTATTAATACATGCAAAATTAATTTAAATTTCAATGGATTCTCCCAATAATTGAAAGCTGCTAACTGATCTAAAATAAGTGTGGTTAGGTTACTGGACTCAGTTCAGTTACCAATGATAAAGTACGCAAAAGTTTTATTATGGTTTCTTAAATAAACTGATGTGGACAATGCGTCATTTTTAACATATGTTATAAGCTGTCGCAGTTAACCGATGAAAGGCAGGGTTGCCGTACTAAAATTCATTTAAATTAGCATAAAAGGCCTATTTGGGACAAATGTCGTCTTATAAAAAAACCTAATACATCTTGGTATTTATTTTATTAATGGTATAAGTAATGAAAAGATGCAAAGAGTATAGAAAATAAAGAAAAAGTACAAAGAAGAAATTTTTGATATAAGTTAAATACAATATATAATATTTTTTATGTCGATAAAACAATTTTTTAAAAAAATCGCTTGTCAATTAAGATCTTAAAAATAGGCGCATGCTGAATTTTTCAATTTTTTTTTTTTTTTGGGGGGGGGGGGCAGGGGGCTGGACGGACCCAACCGCTGTCCTTTAATAAGTAATTTTTAATGTTGAAAAGTAATTTATATTTTTTTGGAAAGCTTTGTTTTTGTATGGAAAGAAAATTTTCTTCCTTCAAAAAATTTTATTTTTAATCTACAAAATCATAGTAGCTATTTGCTAATTTACAAAATTAATGCCACCCCAATTTATATTTGTTTTTATTTTTTTCTTCTGAAGTACAAATGCCCCGTACGAATTTCGACAGCTTGCTTTGGTTAAGCTGTTTTAACCACCTTCGGTTAAGTCTTAACTGATGTGAACATTGGTTTAGCTTTAACTTATGTTATGACGTCACACATCGGTTATCATGATCAGTTAAATTTACTTCAGTTTGGTCTATGAAACACTTAACAGCACCCTAAACTTATGTCTAAGCTGCTAACCGATGTCAATTTATTTTATGAAAACGGGGTTATGTAATAATTAGCTTTCCATTTTTTGTAGTTAATTTTGAAGATCAAAAATTCTATAATTTTAAAAACATTTAAAACTTTAGTCTTTCATCGTTTTTTTCCTGTGAGTAAGATTTCAAACAAAATCTACAAAACACTTACCCCCCCCCCCCCCAAAAATCAAAATGCCCCTCGGGACTCGGGGGCACTTTGCATTAGAGGGGGGGGGGGGCATTTTAAACTCAAAAATACGCAACATGTTTTTTTTTCACTTTGTTATAAAAGCTAGCTTCGAATTGTGTATATTTATATATATAATAAAAATAAAGACCGTTTTTTACTGTAATGTTTTTAAATATACTAAAACAATATTTTATAAGCAAAGCTATCTCTTAAAAATAAAAACATAGATCATATCACATATTAAAAAAATTAGATCTTTACAATTAGAAAACCTCAGAACATATATTAGAAGAGTTATTATTGCTTTAAGTATTGTTCTGAGACTTTGTTGTCGGCGGAGTTTTGGAAGAAATGCATATAATTTTTTTATTCCGGATAATTACGAATTTATGTTGATTAAATTTTTTTTATAAAAAAAACACATAAGAATTATTTTTTTTAAAAAAGTAATAGCATATATGAGGTCTCCATATAAAATTTCACAAACTTGTATGAACACTCCTTTGCATATTATTGCCTCTAGGGATATATATTCTTTTTTGCAGGAGATTTCCTAGGTCCTTTGTTGTTAAAAATGTAAAAAAATCAACATGTTAAAAATGGACGTACGGACATTCTGGTAATGATTATAGAGTTGCTACGCTTTCTAAATGGTACCTAACTATTACAGGAATCACCATGCAAAATTTGAAATCGATAGGACAATTCTAACATGCCTAAATTAACGCAAAAAGCTATTTAAAAAAGTAAAAAAAATCAACATGTTTAAAATGGACGTACGGACATTTTGGTAATGATTATAGAGTTGCTACGCTTTCTAAATCGTACCTAACTACTAAAGGAATCACCATGCAAAATTTGAAATCGATAGGACAATATACCATGTCTAAATTAACGAAAAAAGCTATCCGTGCAGGACGTACGGACGGACGGACCGACCCTAATTATAGAAAAGCTTATCTTTTAAAAATAACTACCTTCTGTAGACGAAGAAAACCACATTATTTTGAAAATTATTGCAAAACTTATTATTTAAATTATTTTAAACAAACTATCTATTTTTTTTAAAATCGCCCATGATCTATTTAAAATTTCTATTAGAGTGATAATAACCTTAACTTAATTATTAATTAGTGTGTAGTACAAGGAATAATGTAACGACAGCTAAAAATCAAGGATAGGTTTCGTGCTCTTTTCTCGAATTATTTTCGTTGTACATAGGTGTGTACTACTAAGCCTTAGCTAAAATTAACAGCCTAATTAATTGGTTGTTAAAAATAGTTTATTAGATTGAAAGGTAACAAGTTTGAAATTTACCTTATTTAAATGTTTAACCTAATCTATGTACCTTACCCTTATATTTTTAAAAGCTAAGCGTTTCTATAATTAGAGTAGGTCCGTCCGTACGAATCGATGTGCTTTTTCTTAAATTTAGACATGTTAGAATTTTCCTATCGATTTCAAACTTTGCATGGTGATGCCTTTAGTAGGTACAATTGAGAAAGCGAAGCAACTCTATAATCGTTACCAGAATGTCAGTAAGTCCATTTTAAACATTTGATAATTAACTTTTTTAACAACAAATTTTTATTATTTAATGATCCTGTTTGTCATCCTTAGCTAGAGGCTAGGGGCGAAGCCGCTAGTTTTGAAAAAAGCATATATTTATAACTTTTTCCACCAATTTCCTTGGGACCTCTATAACAGTGGACTCCAAAAAATATTTTTATGTGTGTTCCAGACTTCCTATGTTGTTTTTGAATATCTGTTCATGAACGGACAGTAATCTTTTTTTCTTTCAAGAAGGCTTCAGTTTTCATAAAGAAAAAATAGTTCCCATAACTAATGGTTGCCTCCCTTGCATCTAAAATTTGAAGTGAAAATAGCTTGTAACCTGCCCTATAGCTAATAAAACTAAAGCTAATAAAACTAAAGCTAAACTCAATACAATCATAAGATAGTGAGATCTTAAACGACCGACAAAAACTTAAAATACTTTATGATAGGAAGCATAGACGTCCAAGGGGGGGTTGTAATGGGGCGATTACCCCCCCCCCCCAAATACGAATTACCCCCCCCCCTAAAATTTTTTACCCCGCCCAAAAAAAAGCTTGGACGTCTATGATAGAAAGTAATAAAATTGAAAAATTATGAATTATAGAAGAAGACTCGTCTAGCCCCCCAGCACCGAGTTCACAGAGACAGAATCAAAAGAAAAGAAATGCCCAAGGTTCCTCTGCAGTGTAAGTAGTTTGATCCATAATTTATCCAAAGGGATAAGACATTGGCTGATAACTTGATGTACAACCCCAATGACGATACACAAAATTACTTCCTTCTGTACATTACAATAAGTGGTTAAAAGGTTTGGACACTAAATAAACTTACCTATAAAAATTCAATAAAAGTCCTTAAGGTTGTTAAGCCAACAAATAAGAAAATGTTATTATAAGTCTTTGGGAACTAGTGCAATAAACAGCCCAATGTCCCCTCCCTCCATGAATTTATCGGACAGAAAAACAAACATGTGCCTATTAAAATTATTAATAACTGATAATATTTAATTCAGAATGGAGAGCAAATGTGCTGTTTGTGGTTTACCTATTCCAAAACCCAGGCTCCATTATGGAGGTGACCATTTTTATGCAAATTTTCTGAAATGATTTGTTGACAAGGTTATACAAATATTTTTTTTCGCCACCCCCTTAATTTTCAGGAGTTTTATTTTTTTGTTATTTCAATATTTATTGATCTAAAATTATTTTTTTTAGGAATTACATGTTACCCCTGCAGAGCATTCTTCAGGTAGAATTTATTTTCCAGAATGACTCTTTTCTTTTTTATAATATGTACCTTTTCAACTTGATTTATATAGTTTTTTGTTTTTATTGTTCGTTTATTATCTTTTTTTTTGTATTTAAACGTAGAGATAATGTCTTTTGTGACACATTTTTCTCAAGGAAAAAGTATTTAAATTGTAAAAAAGGTAATCATTGGCCATTTCATTGGTATTTGTACTTTTAGTGGCATGTCTGCCTATGCATTTTCTAGAGGATCCACACCCATTATTTTAGGGGGGGGGGGGGGGCTGAGGTGCATCAGGGTTACATTTGCAAGTGTTATCCAAAGGTTGCGTGATTTTATACTCATTTTTTAACACATTAGATTATATGATACTAGCGGTTACGCCCCTAGATGCCTCTAGGGACACTTGATGGAATGTAAGGATGGGTTTACTCCCCCCCCCCCCAAAAAAAAAAATAGTAACAAACCTTTCTTGGACCTAAAAGAAGCTTCGCTGCAGAGGAGAACCATGTCGGTACAGCAGTTAGGGGTATCCTTCGCTACAGACAAAAAGAACTTATTACTTTACATAAGAGGATTATTGAACTTTTCCCAAAGTTATTAGACATTCTAAAGTGCTTTATAAATCTAGGCGGAATGTACAGAAAGGACTTGGAAACGACTTTATTGGAGACAGGAATTGTAGATGTACTGATTCTGCTAAAAAGACATGTACTACATGCAGGTGAGATATTTTTCACATCAAGTTAATTTGGGTGGAGATAATTGTAAAGATATTGTATGCCTACAGGCGAGGCTGCTGTCCATGACACTAACGTCAGGTCTAACAACCAAGGATAACTAAGGGGAGCAATTCTCTCTTTCTGTGGCCAAACGTCCGTAGGAATAGGTTAAGTAACAGACAACCAACTCTTTTATTGCATGACCCTAGATTTGGAAGTCCTAAATGAACATCAGTTCGTCTGTTTTGGGCTATGGCATTCCCCCTACTCTGTCTATTAATGTCGCACACCTGACATAGCAGCAGTAGGAACCAATAAATTTTTAGCAAACCTATATGTTTTTACCCATTTTCAAACCGAATCTAGAGTTAAATTAAAAGTATACCTAGCAAAGAAATGATGTTATTTCTTCAAAATTGTATTTGTTTGGTTACTAATATTTTGTTTTGTCTTTGAATAAAACTATCATAATGTGTTTGTTTGATATAAATTTTTGTCTTTGAATAAAACTATCTCAGTTTGATATATTTCTCATTTATAGGATGAAAAAATGTCTTGCAGTTGGAATGGACCCCGACAAAGTTTTGACTCCAGAACAGAAAAAGGTACAATTTTATAATTCTTTAAGGCTCTACAGACGATAGCCGCGCGTCAGCCGCCTGCAAGTCTAGGAAAATCAACAGGTTACAATTTTACAATAAGCTGGAAGTCCAAACCTGACCAAAATATAGCAATCCCTTTTATGAAAAAAATTTCAAAGGTTTTTTTTTTAATGCAACCATCTCGTACCTAATCAATGAGTAAATGGCACTTAGAATTCCAATTGCCATCTGATATTTTGCATGAGTAATCCATGGTAGGTCTATTTTCCCTAAATCGAACAAAAAGTTGGAAAAGTAACGGCTAACGGCTGGCTGCTCAGCCGTTTTGTCATTTTTGGTTATCTTCAGGGCAAATTAGTCACAAACCCTATCTCCACATAATACTCGTTGTGCTCCAAAACGTGATCAAACGGTTCTAGCCGGTAGCTGTTGGTAATAGAAATTTAAAATGATTATTGCTATCATTTAACATGGATTAAACCAAAAATATGTGTTAAAAAGTTGATTCCTACGTAATTAATGATGAATTTGCCCTGAAAATAGGCAAAAAAGGGCTAAACGGCTGAGCCGCCAGCCGTTACATTTCCAACTTTTTGTTCGATTTAGAGAAAATAGACCTACCAAGGTTTAAATTTGAGGCTTAGTGGCGGCGAAGCCCTTCTTATTTTCATATTTCCATTTTAAATAAATATTTTAATATCTTACACAGTTCACACACACAGCCATCCTTATTGACTTGATTATAACAGAATTTTTAGAAAATAAGCTTATGTAAATTTCTATTATTAAGCTATTACCCGACACTTAAAAAATTTAATTTTGATATTTAAAATGTTTTCCAAGAAATTCCAATTTTAAATTGAGATTGTTGAAGTTTACGTAAGAGTTTTAATTATTTAACGATTATGATTTGTCATAAAAAAACTGTTCTCTGAACCAATTTTCCATTTCCACTCAAATACTTTTGCTGCAATTTTAGGTACGATTTCGAAAATTGAATGAAAAGAAAAAACAACCAGTACAAGGCAGTTCAAATGAACCATCACACGAGCAATCAAACACAAACGCTGAACAAAATGTGGATGAAGAAAGAAATAGTTTTCTAGAAGCCGAACTTGATTATGATGAAAACTTTGATACTTTTCAAGACAACTTGGATTCTGCAAATGCTGTTGCAACAACCTCTTTTTCTACGGATGAATCATTGACAACATTTGACACAAAAGATGATATCTTCAAGCCTCAACTGCAATCATTTGAATCAACAACTGACATAAATTTAAATTCTCCTGTGTTTGACCTTCTTGATATCAAGACAGATGACACAGAACCAGCATTTTCAAGCTTCTCAACGGATATAACGTCACGAAGTTCACCTGTGACCAGTCAACCAAGCATGTTTTCGCCATCATCAAATTTTTCATCAGCTGATCATTCAGACATTTTTGTTCCCTCAACAAGTTGTACCAGTGCATCAAGTCAGGCGTATATAACTTCACCGCCTTGTGGTGCATCTGCCAGCCAAACACACACATCGTCTAGATCTAGATCTTTTAATTTAAATGAATCTGGCACCATATATCCCCCAACATCAAGTACAGCAGTCATATTGCCGTCGCGGACTATGAGAGCTCAAGAGTTGATACAGCCAAAGGGAAAAGTGCATGCTGTGAGGGTTCCTGTAATTGCACGAAATAATCAACATGTATCACGGCAGCAAATTATTGAACAACGTCAAGAGAAACCCCAGTCTTGTGGCAATGAAATTTTCGCTGGCATAAACAAACGAGCTCGAGATTCTTATGAATCATTTGATATAAAAGTTAAAGATGATTTTACTAAAACTACTGGTTATTTTGGTCGCTACGTTACTGAAAATGAAAGATTACTTTATTTTGTTAAATCCAAGAGAAGTAACAGCGTAGACCAACAAGACTTAAGCTTAGTCGAAAAAAGAAATCAACACTTTACATTTCCAACAAATTTCTGCGCTGTTTCTAGTCCAACAAGGGCAGCTAACTCAACAAATTTAGATTTTCCACCAATACATGATTTTGCTAGTCTTATATCTGAAAATGAAGTTCGATATTTAGAATTTGAAGAGGAAAAATTTTGTAGCGCGCCATCAACAAGTAAAATTGTATCATCAGCTCCCCTACCTTTGGATGAAAAAATTGAAGAAATTGAAAGACAGTCCGAGGGAAGGTTGATAGCTGGCGAACGTATATTAAAAGAAAATCTGAATCATTTGGAAAAGGTGGATGAATTGGTGAAGGATATTATTTACAAGCATAAGAAGATGAGATGGAAAGATTCAATAGTCAAATTTCCAGGTATACTTTTTAAAATACTAGGTACACCAAAGACACCACAATATCCGATCGTTATTGGGGGGGAGGGGGAAGAAGGTATTTCAGATTAGTTTTACATTTTTATTTTACTTTTGAAAGTTACAAATCTCGCCTATTCAAGCAAAGGATATTTTATTGAAGGTTGCGTGATTATATTTTGACAAATAACTGAAAACCACTTAAATATACTGTACCATTAACCCTTTACAGTCGGGCCCCATGCCGCACCTTAATCGGTCAGGGGGGGGGCGTTCAACGCCCCCTCCACCCTATTATCTCAGTTCCTGTTAGAGCTAGAGGGTTAAATTTTTTTGTGCAAGTCCCCTGTTTGATAATGAATATCCGACCTTTTATAAGTCTAAGTCAATTTTCGCTTTCTTAACCCTTTTTTTAACAACCTTTGTTTTTAGGTCTTTTTTTACTTAAAAATTTCAAACGGCTGTATTTTTCTTATTTTTGAAGCTAGAAGAACAATTGTTTTCCAGAAAATGTTTATCTTCATGTAAATTTTACATTAGAAATATCAAATATAAATTTCAGCGGCCGCAGCTGTACTAGGAAGCTGTCAGCCGCCGCAGTCGGCGGTCGGCGGGAAAAACGGCGGCGGATCTTAAAGAAATTTTAATACGTTATGTAGACATGTCAGAAAAGCTTAAGTTTAAAATTTGAAGTCTAAATCAAAAATTGCGGCCACAGGAGCCTTTTAAAGATTTCTGGAGACCTGGAGGATCAGGACCTGCAGGATCATACCTGGAACCTGAAAGTGACTTGAACACCTGTTTTTTTTTATATAAGGATGTACTACTAGAGGATATTTTAGTATTTTGGTAAGTCAAAAAAATATTTTTGCTCTTTACCTGGATGACCCTACCAGGTTTGCTGGCATCCTGTGCTCGCCAGGATGGAGATTTTCAAAAAATTCCAACTCTCAGTTATGTGTCATACCCATACTTAAAAAGTAACGCAGTTTGGGCTCTTTATCTTTCACACACAGAAAATGAGATAGAAAAATCGGAGGGGGGAAGGGCGTTCAACGCCCCCCCCCCCCCCACCCCTCGACCGTTAAGGGTTAAATTACTTTAATATTTTATTAATCCTGATCCAAATATAAAGTTATATTTTTAGAAGAAATGCTTCAGAAGGCTGCTCAGGATGTTTTCAATGATACTCAGGTAAAAATTATTCTGTCAGTCTGTAACGCTTATAATGTTATAATGTCTTGGTTTACCTTCATTATCTTTTGGATAACCTTTTGACAAAAGTAAAAGATTACAGTCCAGTACTGTTTTTATAGTATTATTTATGATAATTTGGGTATCCGCACATTCTAAATGCGTTGTCTAAATGGATAATAAATCGTCAATCTAGGTTGCTATTTTCTATTTTATTGGTCAGTTTGTTAATCCAGTAGGAGGGAAGGGGATGTGTAAAAGAGAAGGGATGGTGGTTCGTTTTTTCAGCCCGTTACATACAATTCACAATATTAGAAAACATGATAATCTGATGTAAGATCTAAGTGTTAATAAATCCATTGTTGAAAATTGTTAAAATGAAGTCCGGTTAAATTATAAATACAATCCCAGCTGCAATTCCCTGACATTTTAGTTTTCGTTTTTGCTGCTGCAATGCCTATTTTTTTCAGGAGGAGATAAAAACACGGACCATGGCGAATATGGCAAACAAACAAAAATATACGTTTACTGAAGAAGGTAGGAATTGAAGTTTTTTTAAAAGTCCTATTTTAATTTTTTTTAAACTGGTGCACATTTCATTGTTTTTTTTTGTGGTATGTTTTTGTTTAATACTAAATTTATACTACTGAGCTGAATCTTTAAATCACAGCGATGCCACTGCCTATGCCTCTAGTGAGCCGAGTTTGAAAGAGACTCACCTGTACTTTGTTAATTATGCTGAGCTACGTTACAGTATTTATCATCCTTGTTTTTTTTTTAGAAATCCAAGAAGCTTTGAAACAAGCATTGAATGCTGATGTGAACTCTCTGGAGTCTATGCTCTCACTTGAAGAAAAAAAATATATAGGTAAACATGTTTTTTTGCAAAACCTTTAACCTGAAATGATTTACTTTTCAGTTTGGATGTTTTAACACGTAGCTCCTAAACTATGCATAGCACATGAATAGTTCTTATATTTCTAAAAACTAGAGCTTATACTTTTTTCTTCTTACCACTCATGCCGCGCAATTTTAATTTTAAAAATCTTATCTACGCATTTTTTTGCATACCCTTTAACAAAGTTAGAATTATAAATAATTTTGTATAGAACATTGAATGAAACTTATTTTGCTGTTGTTTCTTTTGACTATAATATGAAACACTTTTTTTAAGTTATGACACCTTGGCATATGGGAAAAATAAAATTTATAGTTACTTATATAAAACTGTGAAAATTATTTTGGCACATAAGTAACAACAAATGTTTCTTTCAGATAATCTCGAGTTCTCTTTTTGGCAAAACTGGAGGTCATTTAATTTAGGAGAAGGTAAGCAAAAGTATATTAGTTGCGAAGCTACTCTGTAACTCACTTTGTCTGAAATTCCATTGTTTTCCAGTGTGGCTAACTGAAACCAAATAATATTCGCCGGATTAGAACCGGATTTCAACCATGCTGAAAATGATGTATAGCATCATATTGAAGACAAATGTACACGAATAATAAAATAAAAATCTTAAAAATTAAAACTAGTTTTGTTAGACTGGGCATTCGGCCCCTTTTTAAATTAATCATTATTTCCGCATAAAGCTGTCTAAAACCTATTATTTAGATTCTTGGAAATCATTTAAAGAATTTCGCAGCAATGGTGAATCTCTCTCCTTGGAATACTCTAGAGATACATACAGACAGTTTTGTGCTAGGATTATCGGTAATTATGTATAACTTTTTTCAGTATGGCTTTGAAATCGATCAATACCCGCTGGGTTAATACCGTTTCTTAGCCATACTAAAAAAATGAATTGAATCGTATTACAGATAGTTATCAAATAAAAATCATGATAATAATTATAGTTTGCCCGGGCAATTTGGCCTATCGGGCCCAACAAAACTGGAATTGCGGTAGGCTGTCTATAATACGATGCGATAAACAACAAATCCAATATTGTTCAAGCAAATTACTTTATAAATATTTTGGTTTATCGCTAAAACCGCCGCGCAGTTTGAAAAAGAATGAAAAAAGTCACTAGCTATAATATTTTGATTTTTTTTATTGATATCTTATTTTAATTATCCTCGTTTAAACCTAAAATTATACACGAACGGTCAGCTCTCTTTGAGGTGATTAACTCTACACACCATTCGTGCCTGCACACCCAATTTTACTGCATACTAGAATATTTTCGGATCAGGAATACAAAAACGTTGTTTTGTCGAAAAGGGCAGAAATTTCCTTCCTTAGATTTGACTTCAGATGAGCTAGGTATGAGCTAGAATCGATATTTAGGTGTCTATAGAAGATTAAATGGCATGTTTTACAAATAACTCGACACAACCTAAGGATTATCTCTGATATTTCAAGTACTTTGTAAGAATACTTTGTACGAGTAAAACGTCTGAAAATTTAGCTTTTAACAAACGAAAGTAATTGAAATACTAAAGAGATACCCTAGGTTTTGATGCCCTTACGCTTCTATAGACACCTTGACATCGATTCTAACTAACTTATACCTACTGGCCCATCTGAGGTCAAATCTTAGGAAGGTAATTTCTGCCCTTTTTTGGAAAAACTTCGTCTTCTTTCCATGATCCATATTTTCTGTTGTATTACTGTTTTCATTACATTTTACTGTTTTATCTTTTTCGTAAATGTTGTTAGTATAATATTGTTGCGCTGTTAATGGAAAAATTTTAACAAAGGGGGGAGGCGGAAGTGACACTTTTGAAATCAAAACTGAAAGTCAAGGGAACTCAACTATTTAAAGAGTTACAGCTCTGAGATTTGACATGGCAGTTACTTTAAAGAGGTATAATATGGAACTGTGAAGAAACGGCGGCGGAACTGCCGCTCCCGCCAATTTTCTTTTGCATTTTCTCGTCAAATGCAAATATAAGGAACGACAGGAAAGTGGAAGGCTGCTTATGCAGGAGAAGAGTGTCTAATGAAAATATAAGGGGAATTTTTATGAGAAAAAAAATATTATTTCAGATGATTTAAAATTGTCCAATTTGACGAAAGCAAAATAAATTTTGGCGGGAAACGGCGGTTTTCGGCGGGAGCGGTGGTTCCACTGCGGTTTCTTCACAGTTCTATATTGTACCTCTTTAAAGCAACTTCCATGTCAAATCTCAGAGCTGTAACTATTTAGTTGAGTTCCTTTGACCCTTAGTTTTGGTTTCAAAAAGTGTCACTTCAGCCCCCTCCCTTTCTTATAAAATTAACCTTTTAAACATCAATGCCGCATAAAACCCTTTTTTTTTCATTTCCCGAAATTTTAATAGCAATATCTTTTTTGGATAGATTCTTCATTCTTATGAATTTTTATGAACCTTTAGACAACAACATTGTGATCATTTGCTATTTTAATTTTGGCTGTAGTGTTAATTAATGGTTACTTATGCTATTCAGGCGGAAGTTATTCCACACCCATCATTTTAGGTTACGCCTCAGACTTGTCCTTGTTGAAAGGAATGTACTCGGGAGATATTGATTCAATTTTAAGGTTTGGTTTTAAATTTCAAGTGGATCGTAGCTACTCTATAAATATAACGTTTGTCAGCAGAATGGGCATAGAATACATGAATATTGTGACAGTGGAGTTTTTGTCGTGAATTTTGGTTGCAAATATAGTCCTCAGATATTGGTTAATATGTTCCTACATGTTCAAGAAAGGGAATGGAGTAAATTCAGAGATGATGGTGAATGTTGAGTATCGCTATATTAGCCACTTCACATTTATCAGGGTATATGAGAATCTCTCACAATATCCACGTATTCTAAAAAAACAAATTCTTTGATAAAAAGCTTAAAACTCTATGACCAAATATTTATGACAATCCTATTGAATCAATTAATAAGCATTTTTTCAGGGGCGTCGAAGCTTTTTTATTTGGGGGGGTAAAATTTTTTAAGGGGGGGGTTAATTTTTTTTTTTTTTGGGGGGGAGGGATAAAATGGCGCCCTCCCCCAAAAATTTTTACCCCAGGGTTAAAATTTGTTTGTTTTTTTTGGGGGGGGGGGTAATTAGTAATTACCCCCCCTGAAATCTGTTGGCAGGGGTAAATTTTGTTTACCCCCCCCAAAAAAAAAATTTACCCCTGGGGTAAAACTTTTTTTTTCTTGGGGGGGGGGGAATTCTGTATTGTAAAAAAATACCTACCTGTAAAAATGCCCGCGAAGCGCGCCAAATTTTTTTTTGCTAGGGATTTTTTTATTTGGGGGGGGGGGGGTAAATACTCCCTCCTAAAAGGGTTGGGGGTAAATTTTAAATGTGGGGGGGGGGGTAAAATGAAAAATATTTGGGAGTGCCTTCCCCCCCCCCCTTGGACGTCCTTGCATTTTTTTTGTCTGTAGCGAAGGACCTCGCTAGCTGCTGAACCGATATGGTTCTCCTTTAAATTGAACCTTTTTATAGGTCCATGGAAGGTTTTTAACTATTTTGTGGGAGAGTATCTCCTCCCTCCCAATAAAAAATACCCCCCCCCCCCAAAAAATAAAAAAATATTTTTTTTCTCGTACTCATTCGAATGTCTAGCATCGTATTATATCCAGCTTTCTACGAATATAAAAATGTACAATCAATAAGATTAAAACTAGTTTTTTTTATCCCGTGCCTTCGGCACCTCGGGGCTAAAAAACTGGTTTTAATCTTATAATTGTACATTCTATGTCCGCGGAAAGCTGTTTATAATACGATGCGAGAAATAACTATTCTACTATTTCTTTTTAAAACTTTAATTGCGAATGATGTTGAGTCGAAATCCACCCTCCCCCCTCTTCTTTAAGTGCCCCTAGACGCTTCTAGGGAGCATTCATTTGATTTTAAAATTACAATATTTTTCCAGGGAAAATATTCAGAGATGTTCTCAGACTGTGTTTATCTGGACAGGTCTATTTGATCTAGACAGTCAAAAATATATGTACCTAGGTAAGGATCATTTATCCTAAAGTGACAGTATTTTCGTTTGTATGTATGCAGGGATCTTAGGGGATAAGATAATGGCCGATAGATTGATGTATGTCCCAAATGAAGATACACAAAATTACACTTTCTTTAAATTACAATTAGTGGATGAAACGTATGGACTTTCAACTTAATTAACCAACCAATCAGAAAGTCCCCAAAGTTGTTAAGCCAACCAATAAGAAAGCCTTTTTATAAAACTTTTGGGGACTAGTGTAATAAACAGCCCAATGTCCCCTCCCGCCCTCCCTGGTATGTATTACAATCCACCCACGTTCCGATAGCTTAAAACAGACTACTTTTTTCGGAAGAATAAATATCTGCTTGATTTTAACAAAGGCTATTCGAAGTTCTTTACCTAGCTATCAAAAAAGTTTGATCAATATTTAAAAAATATTTGAGAAATAATAATGTTTATATCAACTATTGAGGTTGTTCCGTCTGAATCATATCTCATAATATGGAGGTTACGTGGCATGTGCGCGTGTGTGATAACCTAACCTAACATAATCGTGCAACCTCTCCAACAGGATAGAGGATAGGATTCAGATGGAACTAGGTAATGTAATATTTAGGTGTAGAAGATGTAAAAGTGTGCAATGATTTGAAAATTGATTGTTTTATCACCATCCATGAATACATGTCTCTGACGCCTTTGCCAGAGGCTAGAAAGTAAGTTTTCAGTATCAGTATGGCTTTAAAACTGATTAATATCCGCTGGGTTAGAACCGGTTCTAAGCCATATTGAAAAATCATGTATCGTATTGTATTATATCCAGATTTCTACAAATATAAAAATGTACAATCACAATATTAAAACCAGGTATGTTAGCCCGTGCCTTCTGCATCTCGGGCTTAACAAAACTGGTTTTAATCTTAGTCAAGCACAGAAATCCCCCCGCCTTCTTTTTGAAGTAAAATAAGAATAAGGAGGGGTGGGGTTGAGTAGTTTCCGTTTTATTCTTAGGTTAAATTAGGTTAGGTTGAATTGGATATAGGGTAACAACCTGCGTGAGGGCTCTCCGAAGGAGTTAGACATAGGGAGTAAAAACTATCCATTCTCCCTTATATAAATTTTGAAAGAAGTGTGTAGGTTTCTGTGCTTGGAAGGCATTTTGAGGGTAATCACCAATAATATTTGTACAACTTATAAATGATTCGAAGACATTTAGACTAGAATTTAAAAGTTTAGGGATTATTAAATAAATATGATTGTAAGATATTTTTTAAATCGTAGTAAGTTTATTTTAAAAAGACTCGAGATAGAAAATTGTATGTAATAAGTTTACACACATTTAAACTTTATTTTCATTAATATCAAAAATTATCTGTTAAGGAAGAAGTGTTTACAATTGTTAGCAGAAGCAGAAACTTTTGATCTCCTAAAAGACTACAAGGCAAATAATTTTTTTTACATAATTAAAGATTAAAAAAAAACTTTTATATGGAGGTAAAATCAATACATAGTTATATTAAAACATGATAATTACAAAACAATGCTCTTTGATTTTTGCATAGTTTCTAAAATTCGCTTTCTGTTTTGTTACTTTGACATTTGCGAAGCATTTGACATTAAATCTTTCAATAGAAATAAACTTTAAATATAGATAGTCCAGATGAGCAAAATTTGAATTCCAACCAACAAATGTAGCAAGTAACAACCTGAAGATTTTTAAAAGCAAATCTTATCTATAATTACTAATTAGGGTCGGTCCCTCCGTGACGGTTAGCTCTTTTTGTAAATTTAGACATGTTTGAATTGTCCTATCGATTTTAAACTTAGCATGATGAGTCCTATAACAGTTAGGTATGTCCTGAAACAGTATCCTCTATTAAAGCAGTTTTGCAATAAATTTACACAAAATTATATTTTACATTTATATTCTACTTCTGACACTCTACACTTGTCCTATTGTTTCAGAGCTTTGTTTTTATGGATGTTGTCATCCCTGTTTTTTAATTTTAGGTTCTTTCAATGTTAATGCCCCTGGTTCTTTGTCAAGTTCGGAATAATCAAATATTACACAAGCCAGAAGATTTAAAAACTCAATATGACTACAGTGAAAGTATGCTTAGGTAACTAGTTAAGTTTTCTTATTTCATTTTATAGTGGGAGATTTTAGAGATGGGAAAATGGGCTGTTTATTCATATAGTCCCCAATATTTAATAATAACGTTTTCTTATTCGTTGGCTTAACAACTTTGGGTACTTTAGTGGATTTTAATTGGCTGGCTCATCAGGTTGAGGGTTCAAATGTTTCAACCACTAATTTTAATCTAAAGCAGGGGTGATTTTGTGCATTATAGCTTGAGAGATTGTTTCTTAAGATCCCTGGGACATTGGATTTATGTTTGGAAAATCTCATTTACTGAGCTGCTACTAGAGATAGAAGGCTAATATTTCTCTATCAGCGAAATCAAATTTACGGATGGTCGGTAAAAGTTGATTGTGTAATGTTTTAGTTGTTTGGTCATGGGAATCTTCATAAAAATATCAGATGTTTATCATATAAAAACTAAATAAAAACTGTTTTATATTTTCTTTCCATTGCAATTGGTAGTTTTTTAATGGTATTTAAAGGGGGGGGGGGGTTAATGCAACCATCTCGTAATCAGAGAGCAAATGGCACTTACAATTCGAATTTCGATCTGAAATTTTGCATGAGTAATCCTTGGTAGGTCTATTTTCCCTAAATCGAACAAAAAGTTGAAAAAGTAACGGCTAACGGCTCAGCCGTTTAGCCGTTTTTTGGCTATTTTTAGGGCAAATCTGCCATAAATTATGTAGGAATCAACTTTTTGAAACATATTTTTGCTTTAAATCATGTGAAATGATACAAGAAAAACATTTTTAGATTTCTAGTACCAGCAACTAGCGGCTAGAACCGTTTGAAAACGTTTTGGAGCAGCTTAAAGTATTATGTGGAGATAGGTTTTGTGATGATTTCCCTTGAAAATAGTTTTAAAAATGGCTAAACTGCTGAGCCGCCAGCCGTTAGCCGTTACTTTTCCAACTTTTTGTTCAATTTAGGGAAAATAAACCTACCAAGGATTACTCATGCAAAATTCCAGATCAAAATTCGAATTCTAAGTGTCATTTGCTCACTGATTACGAGATGGTTGCATTAAACCCCCCCCCCCCCCTTTAAGGAGCTCTCATTAGATAGCCGGTCAAATCATAATTTCATCGCTGAAACGTAGAGCTTGATGGCCCTAGTGGCTATACAAAAGTGTCTCAACCTACACTATGACGTCTTAGGTTCAAACCATAAGAAACTAGGGATAAATTATCAATCAATTAAAGGGGTAGTTTTACGAAATGCATTTGAACTTAATTTAGTGAACTGCATATTTTTTGCTAATTAATGGGTTTAACTATATTTATATAGCATATATTTGAAAGAATTGCAATTTTCTACCACGTAGTTTTGAAAAACTCAAGACTTGAAAATCTTCTTTTTGTGATATATGCAATTTAAAAAGACGATTTTCAAGTCTTGATATTTTAAAAACTACGTGATAGAAAATTTAAATTCTTTCAAATATATGCCATATAAATGTAGTTTAACCAATTAACCAGGAAAAAATATGCGGTTCACTAAATTAAGTTCAAATGCCTTTCGTGAAACTACCCCTTTAATTTTATTTTAGACGATATTTCAAGTACAAGCACGGAGATAGGGACAAAGTTGAGGCTGCTACGTTCCAATTGCACAGACTTATCAGTATGGCAGACGAACTGGTCACACACTTATCCACGCTCCAATTAAAGGATTAAATCTGTTTAGTTCATGGCATATTAATAACAAACAACCACATTAATTTACGTGGTTTCAGCTGTTTTCGTTGGTCTGAACAAAAGTACCAATTCATCAGGCCATATTATTGTTTAGCAAATTTTGTGCTATTCTTCAATCAAGTTATCCTTAACATAAAGTAAAATTATGTTTGTTTGTTTGTCTGTCTGTACCGAAAGATCTCGCTAACCGCTGAACCGATCGAGTTCTCCTTAACGGGCAGCTCATAGGTCCCGGGAAGGTTTATAACTACTAGGGTCTCACCACTCTCCAAAGAGAAATCGCCCCTAGGAAAAATTATTTGCCCTCCCCCCCAACAAAAAATATTTATTTACTTTTCTAAACAAAATCTAAATTTAAAAAGTTGGGCTTTGGGATTCAACTCCCCCCTCCTCAAGTGCATCAAGGGGCGTATCCTCTAGTATATTACTAGCTGTAGTAATATATTGATATAGTACCTGTTACTTAATGTATCTTAGACTTTATCAAAATGTTTATTTACACAATCAATATATGAATTTGTATCTTATCCAATTAATCAAAACTTAAAATCCTCTTTTGTGATGATAGCCCTTTCTCTAAAAATTAAATTTTAAACTCTAAAAGTAAATGTAATAATTAAAATATAATATATATTTATGTCTATATGAATAGAATAGTATTTTTCGTATTATAAAAAGCTTTCCGCGGATATAAAAATGTACAAATATAAGATTAAAACCATTTTTTTAGCCCGGGAAAAAAAACTAGTTCTAATAATTTTTATATTCGTAGAAAACTGGATATAATACAATGCTATACATAATTTTTCAGTATGGCTGAGAACTGGTTCTAGTCCACCGGATATAAACCGGTTTAGAAGCGATACTGAAATTTTTTTTTTGAATATCTTGTGACGGTTGTACCTTGTCATTCTCTTACCGTCTTTACCAACCCGGCTCTTAAAAGACGGCTATTTCAGCCGTTAGAAAAATGGATTATGGAAAGAAAACGAAGTAATGGGTTTCATCGTATTATCACAATAGTTTTTCCCCTTTTTCTATCCCCTATCAAAGGCTACTGTGAAAATACGTCAAACCCCACTACTTCGTTTTCTTTCCATGAAACCTTTTTTTATCATCGATTGTGATTTGGATTTACAAGTTTCTCTACCTTTATTTAGATTAATATATTATTAAGACTTTAATATGAAAAATTGTAGATTTTTATAATTGTTTTATAGCGAGATATTTTAAGAAAGTACTTGTACGTACGTGTTTTAAATTTAGATGTTATATTTTGTCTACTCTATTTTGCACTGTATAATAATATTATAATAATGTTATCACTATACTACACTACATAGTACCTATGTAAATCATCAAAAATAAATACTCTATATCTGTTGTTAATTCTTTATTTATAACTAGCGGCTTCGCCCTTAGCCTCTAGGGGCTTTGCCCCAAGAGGTAATTAATGAAAAAAAAATTAAGTACCTTTAGAGATGCACTCACTCCACCACTAATTTTAAATAATTAAAAAATAAATAAAAAATTAAGTACCTGTGGAGAAACCAGGGTTGTCATTTTGGGCGGGCGCTTTTGGGCCGCCCAATATAAGGTCCTTTTGGGCAGTTTTGGGCACACCCCTTTTGGGGGGGGGAGAGAAAAAGGGGAAGGGGTGAAAAAAGAGGGGGTGGCGGGCCTATTGTTTGAGTGATATCCTTATACTAAAGTAACAGGATGTGTGTCTGTTTGTTTGTGTGTCTGTACCGAAGGATCTCGCTAACCGCTGAACTGATCGGGTTCTCCTAGCTTCTCATAGGTTCTGGGAAGGTTTATAACAATTTTGGGGGAGGGTACCACCACCCTCCTAAGAGAAACCGCCCCTAGAAAAAAATCACACCCCCTCAAAAAAATTTTAAAAGTTTATTTTAAACTAAAAATATAAATGGGGGAGGCAACCCCCTTCTCTCAAAAAAAAAAATCATTCCCCACCAAATTTTTTTTTACTTTTTCTTTTCAAATCTAATACCTATAATAATTGGGTTATTAAATTTGACTCTCACCTCCTCAAGTGCCCCTAGAGGCCTCTAGGGCCGTAGCCGCTAGTTAACTATATAAATTAGTAAGCTTTTTTGTATCTAGAGAAGGATTTTGCTAACTACTGAACCGATATGGTTCTCCTTTCCAGTGGAGCTTTTATAGGTCCTGAGATGGTTTTAGGCTATTTAATTTCTAATAATAAGCCTCGGTATGGTTTTAGGCTATTTTATAAATCTTTTTTATATGCTTTTTACGCCATTTGCCCAAAAAGGGTGCCCAAAACCACTTTTGGGCGCCCAAAACCCTTTTGGGCAATTGGGCCGATCAATATCAAAAAAAGTGCCCAATTCGACAACCCTGGGAGAAACCCTTACTCCACTACTTATTTTAAATACCTAATTATAAAAAAAATTGGGGGGGGGGTTGGGGGAGTCCCCCCCCCCCAAGAAAATTTTAAATTGTATTTTTGGGCTCTCAAACAATCACGAAACCTGTCTGATATATTTTCATATTTTTGCACGATTATATTTTGTATGATAGCTGATACACTGAGTCAAAGTAAATTACATACTGGATGTACAGAACAATGAGAAAGGGATAGTTGCATGAAGTGCATTTAAGAAGTTTGT
Organism: Acartia tonsa; assembly: GCF_053477335.1. Lineage (NCBI taxonomy): Eukaryota > Metazoa > Arthropoda > Copepoda > Calanoida > Acartiidae > Acartia > Acartia tonsa. Next base: position 41,692,469 of record NC_137264.1, on the reverse strand, counting down.
TTGCAAACATAGGTTATAAAAAGTAAATTAAATGCTGGATGCTCAGATGTTCGGTAAATTTAATTTTGTTACTATTATCCACAAAAATTTTGTAAATATGGGGACCAAAAACACATAAGATATTTTTAAAAATCAAACAAAGCTACCTCTCCTTTCATCTTTGAACACCGAAATCCCTTAGAACAATTAAAAATTTAATTTTGATATCCTTATTTACTTTTTGGAGATCGGATCAGGGTGCGCCAGAGGTGGTCCAGATTTGCGCACCTTGTATCGATCTTTAAATCAAAATGGCATTGGCGATCCGGCCCACCAAGTGGCGCATCAGTTACACTCGTTTGGTGTAGCCACCGCGCCGGATCGGGGTGAGCCGTATTTCATTAATTAATATTTTTTTCAATTAGTTTTAATATTTTATTGCAAAACTATCGTGAAAACATTTATATAACTATTTTAAAATTAAATTATATATTGATTTATATAAAATACCGTACTGACCCGGCTTAAGTTATAGAGTTGTACTGGCTCGTATGGATATGTTGCCTTCAAAACATATAGGTAACAATTTAAGGAAAGAAGGCGTCTTAACTTTTATTTTTATAGCTAGTCGGTGTTTTTAGTAAGTAGTAGATGTAAAATTTTCTTTAGAATTCAGATATGCAATCGGTTTTTTTGTAGACCTCTTATTTTTAAAGTAAATTAAGTTTTTTTTTTAAATGAAGTCAGTTTTAACCCATTAGTGCCGAGCACCACTTTTATGGGCTGATCAAGCTGAAAATCTCAGGGAAGCTTTATAATGGTAAAAACGGAATTCCAATTTTTTGTTTTGCTCTAGTGGGGTGCACAGGAAAGTTGCAAAAAAACCCGGTTTGGCCTGGCCATAAATACCAACCAGGCATTATTACCCGTTTTGGGCGGTTTCCGCCGGCATTAAAACCCGGTTTTGTAGTAAAAACCCGGTTATTTCGACCAAAAATCGAAAAATGTAATTTTTGAACGCCAAAAGTGAGATGAACACTTTTTAGAACTTTGATACGATCCGTAATTGAAAACTACACAACCTCATGTAATCTATAGAGCTACAAGTAATATACGAAGCGATTTATTTCAAATTTAGTGTTTTGGCTATAGGTGCCGCCGTTTTCGGGTAAAAAAACCCTGTTTTGTTGTTGTTGTCAAAAAAGATCTATTAGTAAAACCAGGTAATAAAAATTTCAGACTCCTAACTCCTGTGCCGAACCGGGCTTATATAGGGCGTAAAAAAAACAATAAAAAAATTTTATAAAAAATAATAATTTGAATAAAACGAATTCACAAATAGATGTACTTGTCAATAAACTTTAGATTTCACGAAAAAAATCAGCGACTTTACTATAAAAACAAAAAAGTTAGATGGGGTATTTTGAATTTTCATGATTTTCAAACTTTGTTGAACTAAACCGGCAAACGGAAGTAAGCTAAACTGCCTGCTCCAGGGGGAAATGAAAGCCAGGGTAGTAGAGGGGGGATTCATACTGAAAATGATGCAATTATGAAGCCGGAAACCGTTTTTTTTTACATTTTCTGGAACCGGGTTTTAATACCCGGTTTGTCACTAATGGGTTAAGGTACTAAAACACAACAAAAAAAAAGAAGAAAATTGTCATTATAAACAAAAATAGTAAGATCTTTAATTTGACACCTTACTTTTTAAATTCTGTTGAGTAATTATTGAAAAAATCTATTTTTAACCCACGAGAATAAAAACTTTGAACTTGCATATATAATTACACAGGCATAAGAAATAGGTGTTCTATATACTTTTAGAATGAGAAAAATATTACAAATCCATTCTAAGCAAAATTGAAATAGAAAGTTTACAAAATAGTAAACAAACTACAATATAAATTATATGAGAATATTATATTATATTATACAGGCAACCATCTTAAATCGTTGTTTTGGGGTAAAAATGGGAAGGGGGTAAAGAGTGGAGGAAATTAGTGTTGCCTGTACAACATAATATGTTGGGCCATTTTTGTTATTTTTATTTTTTTACGTTTTTCAATTTTGCTTACAATGGATTAGTAATATTTTTCTGATTCTAAAGGTATATATTAGGGTGGGTTCATATCGGAATTAGACAAAGAGGGGATATGCAACAAATAAAATTAACCTTAAAAACATTTCTGACCGAAAAATAATTTTAAAAAATTGAGTTTTAGATCGCGACCACTAAAAAATACATTTCATTACTTATTAATATGCAAAGATGACATTCAACATTTTTTTTGAATCAGAACTATGGCTTCATGGTGCTCCCTGGAAAGGCCTTTCCTAGAATCAGGAACTTTTGACTGTTTCAACAAATCTCGTTCCTAGCCTTAGAAATCACTAAAAACCACAATTCTTTAAGGTTTATTGAGAATTGTCCAATTTGTAAAGGTTTTTTAGATCTTCTCAGGCTTATCTTCAAGATTTGTTGAAACAGTCAAAAGTTCCTGATTCTACTCCTCATTGCCTTTCCTGAGTGCACCATGAAGCCATAGTTCTGATTCAATAAATTTTTGACTCCCATTTACAAATAGCTATACAATTGAATGTCTGGTCGTCAGCGGTTTTAAATCATCAAGAGGTGTATTATACTCATACAAATCATTTGCAGATCCCCGCTTTGGCCTCAGAAAAAAAATGTCCAAAATCAACCCACCCTAGTATATATGAACCCATATTTTTTATGCCTGTGATAGGAAATAATTACATTCAAAGTTTTGATTAAACCAAGGTTTAAAAAATCGATTTTTTTCAATAATTACATGACAGAATTAAAAAAGTAAGGTGTCAAATTAAAGATCTTACTTTTTTTGTTTATAATGGCAATTTTCTTCTTTTTTTTTGTTGTGTTTTAGACTGACTTCATTTTTTAAAAAAACTTAGATTACTAAAAAATAAGAGGTCTACAAAAAAACGATTGCATATCTAAATTCTATGGAAAATTTTACATCTACTACTTACTAAAAACACCGACTAGCTATAAAAATAAAAGTTAAGACACCTTCTTTAAGAAAAAAATAAGAAAATTAGGAGTTCTTTTAAAATCAATTCAATTTAAAAATGATAGGTACATGATAATTTTTCTGTTTATTTATTATTTTTGTTTTTTTGTTTTGGGGGGGGGGGATGAGCCTAAAAAAATTATTTAAAGATTGATATTTTATTGAGTGTCGCCAGCGATCTGGCAACACCGCGCCAAAAATCTTTTAAAGATCAATGTTTTTTAGCAGTGGCTGTGGCTCACCTTCGGCCCACCTCTGGCGCACCCCGATCCGGCTCACCACTAAAATGATTTAAAGATCCAGCTCGGACCAAAAACATTAAAGATATGGGGAAAATGTATAATATGAAAATAGCCAAGAACCTGCTGAAAAGCATTCTAACCGCCATGGTTGTAATATTGTTGATTATGCTCAATTAATGATGGAAATATTGACAAAAGTTTCAGCCGTGTATCTTGAATAGGAGCCGAGAAAATAACGTTCCCTCTACTGTGTTTCTTACGGCTTGGGAAGCAATATAGCAGAAGGTGCATACCTTCCATTTCGTGCCTTGCAAAGAGTTTTTCCAGGGGGTGTGAACTTACACATCCTGAGGTGGATACTTAAAAACATCAAAAACACTTGAAGACACGTTCGACGACTCAGTCTTCCACGAGTCGAGGTTAGATTTTTACCTCTTCTTAAAAACACTTCAAGACACGTTTGAAGACACGTCAAGTTTTGTGTAGTTTCGCGTAATTTTCCGTTAAAAAATCCTACTGCTTTCCCACCTAGTATTCTGTCATTAATAAGAGTTCACAACTTTTTTTCTTAAGTTTTTTTTACATTTTTTCAAAATGAAAATCACAAGCGATTTCGCACCTAGCATTTAGGAACTCTATATTTGAAGGGTAGAAAATAGCATAAAACCATTTATAATTGGATATTGTATTGTATAACAAACAATTTTCAATGAATAATAAAATAAAGCTTCGGTCCCTCGGAAAATAGCAATTGATAATAAACTTATGATATTTAATTTTACTATCCGTGGAAATATTAAATAAATATTTAAATAAAAAATTTTGTAAAAATACTTGTTTGTCCCCCTATGACCTCCTACTGAAGGAAAGTGCCTATTTTACAGACTAACATACACACACTGTTCGATGTAAATTGAGAACACTTCGAAGACGTCTTCAACTACCTACTTGAAGACTTGTCTTCAAAGAGTAGCTCTTCAAGAAAAAGTTTTTAAGAATTACTTTTTGCCAAAATACTTGAAGACTACAAGACTTCAAGACGTCGACAATGTTTTAAGTATCCACCTCTGTGGTTGTGGTTCAAACTCCGTGATATAAAAACGAGGCAAATTAATGTCGTATTCTAAGGTAAGTAATTTGAGGAATTTTTCATTTATTGTTAAATTAACATACCTAATACATATATTATATCTATTACCATATATACAATACTAGCGACTAAGCCCTTAGAGGCTTCTTGGGATTTATCTGTTTTAGATTTTAAAAGAAATAGTAATAAAATATTTTTTTTGAGGAATTTTTTTTTCTAAGGGGGGGGGGAGATTCTCTCTCCCCTTTTTTAATTTTAAACCAAAAAATTTAGATTAAGAAAAAAAAAATGTTGGAGGAAGGTATTTTTTTTCAATGGAAGATTTCTGTTTGGGGGGTGGTGATACCCTCCCCCCAAAAAGTTATAAACCTTCCCGGGACCTATAAAAAGCTACCCTGTAAAGGAGAACCATATCTGTTCAGGAGTTAGCGAGATCCTTCGGTACAAACAGACAGATAGATATCCTGTTTCTTTAATATAAGGATTTTATAAAAGTTGGATAGAATAACAAGGTTGACAACATCCAAAAAATCTAACCAGACAAACTGTAATTGGACATTCAAGAAACAGATAATTAATATCGACTTAATAAAGATGCTTTCCTTATTACATGATGCCTAAACAACATGTTATTATCAATTAAAAACTCATTTTTATAGGACACCTTTCTTGAAGTGTAAATGGAAAAAAAAATGTGTGCCCTATAAGAAGAAAACAAAAGTTTTAGACATTTATATCAAGATTAAATCCTGAAATTTTTAAAATATTCCAACGAGGGTTTTTAGAAAAAATTAGATTTGAAAATTTCAAGTTCAATTTTTATCCCCTAGGAGTCAATGCATAATCATGACAAGAAAAGCGAAGATTAGGTATTTATTTAAAATTTTAAACAACTTTGCTTTTATTTAGTCTTTCATAAAACCTCTCTATATATGATTTATTTAAGGCTAAATATCCGTGACCTTAGCAAAGCAACTGATAAAAATGGCCATTAAGGGGGGGGGGGGTGTACATTTATAGGAAATGAAAATTCAGTATCAAATAGAAGAAAAGTCCCAAAATTCAATTTTTCTTAGTTTTACAGGTAGATCCAATCATATGTGAGTGTTTACAAAAAGAATTAGGTTGATAACTATAAAAACAAGCCCAAAATGTCAGGGCAAAATTTTATACTGAATTTTCATTTCCTATATGTGTACAAACTCCCCCCCCCCCTTAACTCCCTTCAGGAGTGGTTTTATGAAGAACTTTATAAAAGCAAACTTGTTCAAAAGAAGGCGTCTTAACTTTTTTTTATAGCTAGCCGGTGCTTTTAGTAAGTAGTAGATGTAAATTTTTCCATAGAATTCAGATATGCAATCATTTTATTTGTAGACCTCTTATTTTTTAAGTAATTTAAGTTTAAAAAAAAAATTAAGTCGATTTTAAGGTACTAAAATGCAACAAAAAAAGAAAGAAAATGGCCATTATGAACAAAAATAGTAAGATCTTTAATTTGACACCTTACTTTTTGAATTTTGTCAGGTAATTATTAAAAAAATCGATTTTTTAAAACCCACAAGAATAAAAACTTTGAACATAATTTTATCATTACCCAGGCATAAGAAATAGGTGTTATATATACTGTTAGAATCAGAAAAATATTACAAATCCATTCTAAGCAAAATTGAAATAAAAAGTTTACAATATAGTACATAAACTACAATAAAAGGAATTATATAAAAATATTATATTATATTATACAGGCAACCATCTTATTTCTTGTATTGAGAATAAAAATGGGAAGGGGGTAAAGTGGGGATGAAGAAAGTGTTGCCTGTACAAAATAATGTATTAGGCCATTTTTTTATTTTTTTACTTTTTTTCAATTTTGCTTACAATGGATTTGTAATATTTTTCTAATTCTAAAGGTATATATGAACCCATATTTTTTATACCTGTGTAATGATAAAATTAAGTTCAAAGTTTTTATTCTTGTGGGTTTAAAAAAATAAATTTTTTCAATAATTACCTGACAAAATTAAAAAAGTAAGGTGTCAAATTAAAGATCTTACTATTTTTGTTCATAATGGCCATTTTCTTCCTTTTTTGTTTGTTGCGTTTTAGTACCTTAAAATCAACCTAATTTTTTTTAAAGAACTTAAATTACTTAAAAAATAAGAGGTCTACAAAAAAAAACGATTGCATATCTGAATTCCATGAAAAATTTTACATCTACTACTTACTAAAAGCACCGGCTAGCTATAAAAAAAAAGTTAAGACGCCTTCTTTTAAATAAATAATCTTTGCTTTTCTTGTCATGATTATGCGTTGACTCCTAGGGGATGAAAATTGAACTTGAAATTTTCAAATCTTATTTTCCCAACAAAAAAACCGTTAGAATATTTTCAGGATTTAATCTTAATATAAAATGTCTAAAACTTTTGTTTTCTTCTTATAGGGCACACATTTTTTGTTTTCCATTTTCACTTCAAGAAAGATGTGGATGCCTAAACAACATGTTATTATCAATTAAAAACTCATTATGATAGGACATGTTACTGTTTGTTGTTAAATATGACTCTTGTTTGATAAGTCAAACTTAGCTCATTGGAGTAAAAATGAACAATTAATATTCTAATAAAACTACCTTTTATATTCTTGTACCGGATGACAAATATCTAAAATAACACCCAAAAAAATCCCTTAAAATAGTACCTTTAATGTCAAATGTTTATGTGTAAAACAAGCGCCGCATCTGTTAGTTAGAATTGTCCTTGTTTCAAAATCTGTCTGACCCAATAGCATGGTTCGTTGGAGCAAATAATTGGAATATTAAATAGTGAATACTTTTACTTCATCTATCCTTATAATAATGTAACATCACGTCTGTCTCGGTAACCGCTGAACCGGTATGGTTCTCTTTTATAGGGTAGCTTTTAATAGGTCCTGGGAAGGTTTGTATTTTTTGGGGAGGGTACCACAACCCTCCCAAGAGAAATCACCCCTAGAGAAAAAAAATAAGGACCTCCCCCAAAATAATATTTTAATTACTTTTTTTCTAAAATAAAAAAAATGGGTTATCGAATTCAACTCCCCGCTCCTCAAATTCCCCTAGTGGCCTCTAGGAGCGTAGTTGCTAGCAATCCTATAATATAAAGTAGTAAGCGTTTTTTGTCTGTCCCGAAGGATCTCGCTAACCGCTGAACCGATATTGTTCTCCTTTACAGTGAAGCTTCTTATAGGTCCTGGGAAGGTTTAAAACTATTTTTGGAGAGGGTATCTTCACCCCCCTCCTCCAAAAAAATATTTTTTATTCTTTTGAAACTAAAATTTAATATGGGATTGGGTCGACTTTTCCCCCGTCAGTGCCCCTAGAGACTTCTAGGGCTTAGCCGCTAGTCTATAATACAAAGTAGAACGATGTCTGTCTGTTTGTTTGTAGCGAAGGATCTCGCTAACCACTGAACCGATCGGGTTCTTCTTTACAGGGTAGCTTCTTATAGGTCCCGGGAAGGTTCATAACTATTTTCTTGGGGGGTGGGACACCCCCAACCCCCCCCAAAAAAATAAAAAATACCCCCCCAAAAAAAAAATTTTTCTTTTCTTTTTAAAACTAAAATTAAAATAGTGGGGTCGACTACCCCCCCCCCAAAAAAAAAAAAAAAAAAAAATTTTTTTTTATTTTTCTTTTAAATCTAAAATACGAAAAATTGGTTTGATTAAACCTCTTGGGGCAAAGCCGCTAGTATATATAAATAGTAACAGTTTCAGTAGGCTACAAAATTCTAGGTAAATTAGGGAATAGTCAATGGACGATAAGTTAATATACATACATCCCCACAATACCGTAAGAAACAAAATTCAAAGTATATTAAGATTATAGGTTGGATAGTTTGAACAATACTTTGGTTTGGAACCAACCAATCAAAATATAATAAAAGCTTTTGAGCCAACGAATAAGATAACGTGGTTATACAACTTTGGGTACAAGTTTAATTTACAGTCCCATTATTATTATCTCCCTCTCCTGAAATCCTTACGTTACTCACCTCCCAAGAATTATAAAGGATAGGGTTTTTCATATTCATTCAAATCCGGTGGATAGGAACCGGTTCTCATCCATACGAAAAAAACTATGTCTAGCATCGTATTATATCCAGCTTTCTACGAATATAAAAATGTACAATTAAAGATTAAAACCAGTTTTTTTAGCCGGTGCCTTCGGCACCTCGGGGCTAAAAAAAAATAATTTTAATCTCATAATTGTACATTCTATATCCGCGGAAAGCCGTTTATAATACGATGCAAGAAATAAATATTCCTCATTTGTTAGCTTCGTTCATAACTGAGCAGTTTTTATCAAAACTTCTAACCTTTTAATCCACCATAAACGCAACCTGGAAGCAAAGCTGGACATTCAGTCGAATCCGCAATAAACCATGCAGATTCAAGAGAGAAGGGCGGATTGTAAGAAAATTCAGACATTTATCCGCTGCAAATCCCTGTCTACGAAACCCTAAGGTGCAGCTACTCTGCGGATGCCGAACCCTGATTTTTTACCATTCCTTTTTTCATTCCAATTTTAACATATTGACTTCCTGGATTTTAAATTCCCTGTTGTGTAATAAATATAAAATTCATCTTTCCTATAAATCAGGAAGGAAGGGGACATTGGGCTGTTTATTACACTAGTCCCCAAAGTCTTATAAGAACGTTTTCCTTATTGTTGGCTTACTAAACTTGACTTTTATTATTGGTTGGTTCACTAAGTTGAGTGTCCAAACATTCCTAGGGGTAATTTTGGGAAACATCATTGAAGATGTTATCAATTTATCGGCCATTGTCTTATCCCTTTAGATCACTGCCTATAAATACAACTTTACCATACATACAAAATATGCTTTTACCTCATTTATTAGTAGCGACAAAGATATCCAAGTTAGGGGGTTTTTACCCACCTCAATTTATTTTAGGATGCCAAAGGCAAAAAAGTATATATAAACATTCTCTGAACCAATGAGAAGCTTCACTATAAAAGAGGCACCTATGGGCTTTTGGGGCTAGTGGAGGGGGGGAGGGGTTTTAGCCGACCCTCCACTTTGAAAAGAAAAAATTAAATAATTTTTTTTTATATGAAGGCTTAATACAAAAGAGAACTATGTCATTCTAGCGGTTAGCGTGATCTTAAGCTACAGACAGACATCCTGCTGTTATAATACCACAAAAGTATGCAATTTCTAATATATAAAGTATTATGCTTTTTTGTTTGTCTGTAGCAAAGTATCTCGCTAGCCACTGATCCGATTTGGTCCTCATTTACCATGAAGCTTCTTATATAGGCCTCTGGGTGGTTTTAGGCTATTTTATTTAATTTGATAAAGTCAGGGTATGGTTTTAAGCTATTTTTCTACCCTTCGAATGTAGAGATGATTGGGCTCATTCGCTAGTATGTATACATAGGAGGTTTATCTTACAAAAAATTGGTTTTACTTTTTAAATGAATCCACTTATTATAACTACATATTTTTAAAATTATGTTGTTAAATCTATAGCACAACACTCAAGACATGTAATTTTCAAGAATTTCAGAATAAAAACCTGAAAAAAATGAACGTGGTCGATTTAAAAGATTCCATTCTAGGCGTAACCAGGGAGGGAGGGAACATTGGACAGACAATTAGTATGGTACTCAAAGTTTTATTATTCGTTTTCTGGCTTAAACCTTTGGGTACTTTAATTATAGCTTGATGGGATATAGTTCAAATTAGAGTTTAAAATTTTTTTAATCAAACCAATCAGCTTAATTTAGAAAAGGGGTCCTTTTGTAATTAGATGTAGGTGCATCGATTTATCGTCCATTGTCTTATCCTTTAAAATCCCTGATAAGATTATTTTACGCGTATCATATCGTACATCTGTTGCTTATGTTTGGCAACATAATGGGGGGGGGGGGGGAATAATTTTTTTGGGCGGGAAAACCATTTGAGAAATTCCCTTCGCATTCTACGATTAGACTGGGATATATTTAACCATATGAAATAAATATTTTACACTAGATAAACAATCAGACATAATGATCCGTTTAGCTTTAGAAAGAAGAAATTCCTAGCAGACAAAGTATTTCAATTGTATTGAGTCACACATGATTCCAATTGTTCTTAATCACAAAGGGAGAGGTCATTTTCTAGTAAATCCCGTAAAGGTGTGTGTTATAAGGCCTAAAAATAGTAGTAGAACGATAAGGTGCTCTAGATATATGTATTCCCTATTGAATAGAACAATAGGGAAATTTTTTTTTTTTTTTTGATAACCGTACCTGGATTATCTAAAAAAAATACGAAATTTCTATCAAACGCTTTGTTTGGCTCAAACTGACAAAAATTTAAAAAAAATATAATTATAATAATAATGTTTTCTATAGGTACAAGGTAAAGGTTAAGAACAATCTATACCATTAAACAAAGGAAGAAGTCATTCTTTACAGGTTGATTTATTATAATTATATTTTTTTTTTATTTGTGTCAGTTTGAGCCAAACAAAGCATTTGATAGAAATATCAGATATTCCAGGTACGGTTATCAAAAAAAAAAAAAAAATTTCTTCCCTATTGTTCTATTCAATAGGAAATACAAATATATAGAGCACCTTATCGTTCTACTACTATTTTTAGGCCTTATAACACACACCTTTACGGGATTTACTAGAAAATGACCTCTCCCTTTTTTTTTTGCCTTCCATGCACTGTTTAAACTGAATTAAAACCCAAAATAGTTATTTATCGCATCGTTATTATAAACAGCTTTCCGCGGAAATAAAAATGTCCAAACTTAAAATAAAAATCCAGTTTTGTTTCGAATATAGTCTTCAATATGCAGGAAGGGAGGGGAGGGTGCATTGGACTGTAAATTATACTGGCAACCACGTCTCTCAATCATTGGCCTAAAACTTTTATTAAGTCTAGATTGTTTGTTTGTACTAGCAATATCCAAACTTTTCAACCAGTATTTTTAAATATACAGTTGGAGTAACTTTGTTTCCAGTATGGCTTCGTAACCGATTAATATCCACTGAATTAGAACTAGTTTTAAGCCATGCTGAAAAATCATGTATTGTTTCGAATTATAATCAGTATTCTGAGAATATTTAGTTATTCATTTTAATATCCGCGGAAAGCTGTTTATAATACGATGCGATAAATAACTATTTTCATCTGATGGGGAGTTTATCAATTTATTCTTGATTGTCTTTTCTTTTAATATCCCTGGTGTTCACAGATGTACATTGTACGTGTATAACGAATATGTTCTGATCTTCCTGTGTAAACTGCGAGCATTACAAATCAGCAGCCACGCTGCTGATCGAAAAATTTATTTCGAAAAATTTTTTTGGTCACTCTGTTCTAGAAATTAGTTGGCAACCCTGACGGGTTGTCAGCTGTCGTACATGAGGTACGGCAAGATGGCGGCTACTTCTAGTAGTGATTAGCATAAATCAATTCTATTCGGCGTAGGCTCTGCCAAATAAAGGACTAAAATTTAATTGAGCTGTGCCGATAAATATTAGTGATATAAAAGAATGGTATATAGGTAAAATTTATTAAAATTTTTTAAATTTTGTTAAATATTATAAATAATTTCAGATACATATTTAAATTTCGATCATGACTCCCATTGAGGGAGCAGAGCTCAACGTCATGCGTCAGTTTATTGACAAAAAGTTATTTCACGTGATAAGGGATTTGATTGGCCACTACCATTTTGCGGTAGGCGCCAAAAACGACGCACAATTTATTCTCCAGACACTTTTTCCACGTGCCGATGAGCTTTGCTTCAGATTTGAAAGGCTTACACCTGGACCTTGGGATTCTTATATTGTTTATAAAACATTTTTTGGTGAATTCTGGGGTGATTTAGTGGATTTTGAAGCTGAAGTGAAACAAAATATCAATGTACTCATAAATTAACTAAATGTAAAAGATTTTTTCTGAATAATAGGTTGTTATTAAAATGATATAACAATTTCAGATAAGTTAAGTTAGAATAAGATGCGTAGATTTCAGTATGAAAAGTTAATGAGGGAGTGGTTCTACATTAAAATGAAACTCCGTGGCTTTAGATATGTTCTATTGGACTTTTACAAAGGGGCAGTTCATGTAGAATCTGATCTTGCCTATTTAATTCCTGTTTATCTGGAAGATCTCAGAAAACTGAGTAATTCCGCAAATTTTTTCAAACCTCATATCAGAGAGGGGGCAATACGCTGCAAAGTATTCCTCCAGGAAATTTGGAGAAAGGTTAGGGCCATGGAAAAAATAGTAGACTCTGTATTTGATCATTTTTAAGTGATAAGGCAAAGAATAAGTCAATAATAGTGATGTAAAGTTTAAATTATGTATGGATACATAAATAATTAAGATATTTTCAAATAGTTTCAATATTCATACTAGGTACTTAATGAAAAGTTTTCAATGTCAAATAACATGAATAATTATATAAGAACATCGATAAAGGAATATTTGAAATATATTAATTATTTATGTAATTGATTCAATTTTAAATAATGCTTCTATCATGATTATGATATTAATATATGATTGTAAAATGTAAACACTTTTCTATGATTAAGATTCAAGTATATTCGATTTTAAAAATAACTGGTAACTTTAGACTAAAATTAAAACCAAAATTGGAAATTTCAAACAATAGATATTTTAACTTTACGAGTGTGATTTATGAAGGAAAACTTTAATAAACATAATTTCAAATTTCGAATAAGTAATTTAATAATCAAAAAACAATTTCTTCCTTATAAAACGGTTTAAATTTTTGGAAATAATATGAATCTCTATAATTCTTTAAGAAGTTTTGATAAAAAGTTGACTAATTTCTAACATATTTTTTAAAAAAAAAAAAAAAAAAGTACAAAACAATTTTGTGATTAAAGATCTGATATTTTTGATAATTTATCATTTTGATAAAAAGTTGACTGATTTCTAAGATATTTAACAGTATATTATGATTTGTGATATAAGATTTGATATTTTTGATGATTTTATAGTATAAGAACTGATTTTTTCATATTTTGATAAGAAAATTGCTAAAATTCTAAAACAATTTCAGAATAAAGTCTACAGAATGTCTGAATTACGTAGGCAATTAATGATTAGTAAATATAGGGCATGCACGGATAGAATGTGTGTTCTAAAAGTGGTTCTTAAAAGCCACTACGATTTGGCTAGCGATCCAGATTTAGTGAATCATATTGATACTAAAGATATGCTGGGAAAGATGATTAAATCTTTCAATTTTCTTTGTTATGAACTGGACAATTGTCAGCCCAATGATGGGTCAAACTATACTCGGTTTAAGAGAAAAATGCAATATATAAATCATTATGTTGATCAGTTAAATTATCAACTAACCTATATTATCGAAGAATTGTTCAATTGAAATATGAATGAATAGTTTGAGAAATTGTTGAACCAGAAATATTGTCTATTCTAATTGTTATTTCCTTTTACCAATAGTAAAAATTTTTCCATTATAAAAACTTTAACATAAATTATTTTCTTTCAAAATTTGATCTTAATGATTGGAAAATGGGTGATAACACGGAGTCAAACAGTAAGAAAGCTGATGAGAATGATCATGAGAAAGGTAAAAATACATAGCCTATGGGTAGCATCAATCGTCAATTTAGTTTTCTTTTTGGAACAGCTTAGCTTTGCTATGCTTCAGAGTTTTGATCGGTGCTACCTAATAGGCAAATAGTTTATTTATCGATGTAGAATAAGTTAGAAATTAAGTTTTGATTAGCAGTGTCCTGCTCTGAAGGGATGATTGCGTTGAAGCAGGATAATCTGTTCCTGGCGGAGCTGGGTCCCAATCTCAAAGCGAAGCCAGGAACTGATCTTCCTGTGTAAACTGCGAGCATTACAAATCAGCAGCCACGCTGCTGATCGAAAAATTTATTTCGAAAAATTTTTTTGGTCACTCTGTTCTAGAAATTAGTTGGCAACCCTGACGGGTTGTCAGCTGTCGTACATGAGGTACGGCAAGATGGCGGCTACTTCTAGTAGTGATTAGCATAAATCAATTCTATTCGGCGTAGGCTCTGCCAAATAAAGGACTAAAATTGCCCACCCCCCCACCCGGGAGTAAAAAACGAGAATTGCAATCACACTGAAAGTAGCTTCTATTCTATACTACTAGATTTCATAACTTAATATTTAAAGCATGTGGGTATCAAGTCCCTCAATAAAAGAAAACTTTATGATAATATGAATATTGAGCTTCATAAATGCAAAATATAATAATAGAATAAAAATGTAATTTATTACATATGATTAGAAAAGGGTATAAAAGTCCCGTAAAGATTATATAAAAACCGTTGAATTGTTAGAAATGAAAATTGAAAGACTTTTCAATTAAAAATAACATGGTTTAATTTTTTAGATACCATAACTGAACGGTTTGTAATTGAAAGACTCTCAGAAGAGGCATTCCAGACGAGAAAAGAAAAGGTATGTAAAAAGATAGATTAGATGGAAAAAGATAGAATGAAATTAGAATAATTGAAAAGTTGATATGAATATTGATAGAGATTCGATAAAAAGTAAATAAGAATTGACATAAAACTTATAAATCAAGTTATTTTAGAAATAAAAGAATAAAGGAAAACTATAATATTAATTAGTTTTATAATTTAGATTGTCAGTGAGGCTACAATTTGTAATGCCTTTTCGATGACGAGTGACCGTCAAAAATTAGTCGCGTCGGCTAATTTTTTGATACAAGCTGAGATGACGTTGCTAGGACAACCTAAAGAGATAGCAACAGGTATGTTAAACTTAGAAATGTAATATTAAAGCATGTTAGTAAAGATAGATGATTATGCTTGACTGAGTAGATAAAGAAAACAAAGCTAATACTAATAAGAACATAGATTTATGATAATATTTATAGGAAGAGATTAATGTATTAAATGAATTAAATTTAATATTAATAATATTAATATTTAGATGATGATGCTACGAAGACTGCCAAGGAGGCACAACGCCAGGCGGTAAGAGGTCTCGTGTTACAAACACGGGACCAATATCGTCTAGCCTTGGCAGAATTCCAATTTGGTCCACAAGTGCGCCATCTGGTCCAGAATGATCATACTACGTTTAGTATGCTTGGATCTAAATTGACTAGGTAAAAATTTGATATAATGAATGGATAGATATATGACTAATATTTGAGACAGAAATGAAAATAAGAATAGAAATGTCATTGGGACTAATTACACAGAAACTGGAAAGATAGATAGTAATAATGCACAAAATAGAATAATAAATGATATAAACCTAAAAATATTTAGGACGCTACAGAACCATAAGATGAAGGCCCGAGGCGGAGCCCAGAGAGGCGGATATATCAATCGGGGCCGATACAACCCTGGTTATTCTGGATATAGAGGTCGTGGATATGGAAGGGTAAACAACCCGCCCCAACAGGATCTGTTAGCAATTCTTGCCTCCGCACTACAGCAAGTGCAACCGCAGCCGCTACCGAGTACATCGGGGACTACAACACTGCAAAGGACCAATATTGCAGCACAAAAGTAAGATGAATAATTATTCTAACTTTTATTTTTTCAACTATGAGACGTAGGATTAAGAATATTCTAAATAAATCTTTTTGAATTATAATTTGAACATAGGATTGAAATAATAAATTGACTAAGGCTAAACCTTTTACTATTTGTTGTATACTAATTAAGATTATATGATATTTTATGGGATAAGTTTTTCAAATTTTTTCACAGTATTATAACTTACAAAAATAGAGGTTAATATTTTAAATGACTATAAATATAGAATTATGAAAAAACTTTATGACAGTTAACTAAGGAATGAATATTTAGGATGACTAGTAAATGTACCAGATGTAATGTTGTTGGACATTGGTATCGTGATAATGTCTGTAAAGATGCGGATATCATGGCGTTTGAAGCCCAGAGAGCCCAACAAGGGCGAGTGGCAGCACTGACTCTACATCCTGGAAACAATAATAGAAGTAAGTAATATAACTAGATAGAACAAGATGTTTGTTTAGAATTAAGATCTCACAACATAGAATAAGGAGAATAAAGCTACGAATATGTTATAAATTTCAATAAAAATTGCTGAACTTAAGATAAGATAAATTAAAATTTTTTAGATGAGTTCATCGAAATCGTCACGAAGTTAGGATGGGAAAATCCTAAGCTTACAGCAGATGAACTTGAAAAGTTTCTTGATGAGAGGGGTCATTCTTTGCCGGAGGAGCCATTTTCAATACATTCGAATGCGAGCATTCACTTTATGCATGATATACTGCAACCAGGCCAGGATTTTATGGTTTTATATTAATATTTGAGATAAATAGATTAATTTAAAATAGCTTAATATTAGTAATTAAATTTACAACATAAAAATCATAAAAAATATTTTAAGATCAATGGGTTATGGAGTTATTAAGAGATGGCTTAAAACTAGATTTTGTTAAAAACCCTCCTTCTTCTTATGAAGAAGAAAATAACAAAAGTGCCCGTGAGCACATGGCAGATTTGAGGGAAACTGTTAAAAAATGGCAGAATGAAGGGGCAGTCATAGAATTGGAGAACAAACCGTTGTTTGTAAATCCATTGTCGGTCTCAGTAGAGAGAGATGATTTCAATAATATTAAGAAAAAACGTCCTTGTATAGACGTTAGCAGGCACAGATCTTTAAAAATTGCAAAGATTTATATAATAATTTCAATAATGAGCTTAATCAACAAAAATTTACTTGAGTAAAGTCAAAAATTCTGGGAAATTTTAATAAAGATCTGAAAATTTTAGATGTATCAATCTACATATCAATTCGCCTAAATCAAAACTAGAAACTCTCAGTGAAACAGAACATCAAATATTCAAAGATTGTTTTTTCACTAGTTTTGATTTGGCGAATTGTTATTTTCATGTGAGACTGCACCCTGACTATCGCAAATATTTCTCATTTAAAATTATTGACGAGAAAGGCATAGAGAAATTCTATGTCTTTCTCGTAATGTGCTATGGCATCAGCATAGCTACTGAAGTGATCAATAAGTTAACAAAGCCAATTAAGTCTCTTATACACATTTTGGGCATCATTTTCAGTATATACATAGGTAGGAAAAAATTTAATATTCCAAAAAATCTTTTAAGTACCACATAGTATCAGGATATATTAAATTACATAATTTATTATTGGAAAATTAAATTTTGCACATAATTTAGACGATGGCAGAGTAATTGCAAAGTTCAAAGTAGAATGCGAGCAGAAATTAAGGATAGTGATAAGATTGTTCAATCAGGCAGGCTGGAATATTTCCTATAAAAAATCACAATTAATAGCTTCGCAAAGTATAGTCTACCAGGGATTTATATCTAATTCTATCAGGATGCAGTATTTCACATCGAGTGATAAACAAACTAAATATCTAAATTCATTGAGAAATATGTTGGCTGAACACAACCATGAGGGCTCTATTCCAGCCAAAACGGCTGCTAGTGTGCTAGGTAAAATTCAGAGCCTTAAGAAATCACATGGTGCCATCGTGGCGATAATTCCTCGTAATACCTACAATGAGTTAGGTCGTCAAGTGATTTTGTATGGATGGAACACTAAAGTGACTTTTGTTAGGGGAATACCTGAAATGGAGTTTTTTCTCCATAATTTGGACAAATTTAATGGTAAAGCAATAAGTAATGCCCGTATAGGAGCTATGACAGTGACACAGCAAGAAGTTATTAAAATGGTCAATAATATTAAGGACACAGCTATACCTATCTCTAATCTGTTACTAACAGATGCTTCTGATAAAAGGGCATTTTCCCTTTTTCATGGGGAAATAGTAGAGTTACAGAACTATGAATTTGATAGTAATGAACAACAGTTAAGTTCAGGTCATAGAGAGCTTTTAGCTCTAGTGAGTTTTTTGCAGTACAATATATCAATAGATAGGAAATTTCAGTTCCCCATTATTTACTGGGAGACGGATTCCCAATTATGTTATTATTTTCTCCATCATGGTAGTAAAAACTATAATACACAACAGACTTTAATTAAGGTTAAGCAAATGGAGATTCAACTGGGCATAACGGTCATACCGATTTGGACCCGTAGGTCACATTGTCGTATGTTATTGGCAGATGAGGGTTCTAGGTTCTCTTCTGATACCGATTTATGGGGTATACCCCGTTTTATGATTAATTCTATTTTCTTGTATTTCAATTGTGAACCCACTGTGGATGGATTTGCAAATCATTCAAACAAAATTTGTACAAAATATGTTTCCAAATTCTTAGATAATGACAATTTAGCTATAGACTTCTTTTCTCATACTCCAAATGAAAGTGAAATTTACTATTTATGCCCTCCAGTGGCAAAAATTGGACGTACTATAAGGAAAATAGAATCCACAGTGGGGCCGTTATTCATTTTGGTATGTCCTATGTGGACATCGGCTTCTGGGTGGCCGTTGTTACACAATGGAAAATCTTACCACGAGCTCATTAGAGCAATATATATTTTTGATTGTAAACCTGTTTTATATCACAATTTAGAAATTGATAATATTTTCAAAAAATCTATGAAATTCATTGCTTGTTTAATACATCATTAATAACTATGATCAAAGTTGCATAAAACTAATAATGACCAGATTTTAGTTGATAAAATGATAAATTCTCTTTATAAAATATTTATAATGTATAAATAATATCAACTATTATCAATAATAAAGGTGATCATAGTTAATAAAGATGATAAAATATTGTTATTGGTTAAATGTATGAATATGGGCCTAGTCTATACAATATAACCTAGTTATATATATATGAATATTCAAACAGTTAATGTTATTCACACAGTTTTTATATAATCTTTATTTATTTTCAAATAGTAAAATGTCAGAACGACTAATTCTAACGGTGGAAAATGAAGTGGAGATTGAGACCCAGGATGATTTAAGAGAGGGGATGGAGGATCTACAACTCCAAGCGGCGGAGAATGGAGTTGGTACTCTAATAGGTAAATATTAATAGATAAAAAAAAAAAAAAAAAAAAAAAAAATTTTTAAATAGATAGTAGAATATAAAATATGGAGAAAGAAAATTACGGAGAGTTTTAGTTATATTACACGATAATTAGATAAGTAGATATGATAAATAGGAAAACTTAATGGATAGATAAAATGGTGGAATATGAATGAAAAATTACGGAGGATTTTCAGTATATATTAATACAACACATAATAAATAAGTCTAATACTTAAATATTATAGGAGCTCGCAGATTCCAGCCACATGGAATTGATGTTTCACAAATAGAGGGTGTTGGAGAAATAATAGAGGACAGACCACAGTATTATGACGCCTTCCGTACAATCTTCTCAGGACACCTGGCACAATCAACTCACCTGGCCTATGATTGGATTCTTGGACCGTTTAGGATATTTTGCCATGCAAACGGTAAGATTTAGGAATTATTAAAAGTTGGTTAAAACACAAATAAACGCATGAGGTTCAAATGTAGGATTTTTTGAATGAATACATAAAAAAGGATTAATGAATTTTATTCAACAACCGATAAAGACTAATTTAAGGAATCTTAATTAAGTAATATAATAGAATATTTAAAAATTAACTTATATGAAGGGATAACAAATCTATGTGTTTTAGATTTTGAATACCCACTGTTCTCGAGTCGAGCAGCACTACAATTCCTGGGATGGTCAGTGTTACAGGAGAAGGGATTTTCCTGGTTCAAGAAGATGAAGCCAGCCTTGGCGAGCCTGGAGACGTCACTAGGGAGATCTGAGAGTCAAATACCTCCTACAATTTCGGCTGGGTGTTCCGCCATGATGCGCAAGTTGGCCGCTAAAAAAGTAAGATATTAATAACTTAAATTTACGAATATTAACATAACTGAGTCTTAAATCACGGAATAATAATAAATAAAAGTAAGGAACAATATGGGAAAATGTATAAGAGCGAATGTAAAATGAATATTATATCTAGGTACTAATATTAATATATATAAATTGTATTAACAATATTAAATTAATTTAGCCTCCACCGAAGAAATGTGTTCCTTTTGGAGAACCTGAATTGAGGACTTTAATTAATGCCATTGTGTGGGAACCCAAAGCGAGAGGACAGAACCCTTCACCAACGGAGTTTCGGGCATTATTGAGGATTGTGACATACTTCTTCACATGGAGCAGGTGAATACAAAACTAGATAGATTAAAGATTGGCTTATGGGAACGAAATAAAAGAAATTAACATTATCTTAAGACATTGGGGAGAATAATAAGATATTTTTTATTAGATATTCCGATTACAGTCTTCTCACAGAAGCCGATATTGAAGACAGAGGAGATCATATCCGAATTAATTTTGTCCGTACAAAACAGGACCAGTTCTATCAAGGCACAAAGTCCTATTTGCCTCTGGTAGGGGGAAAGTTTTGACCTGTAACCTTATATAGATTGTATGCACAACAATTTCACTTTAATTTTAGTCCTAAAGGCAGTAGAATGAAATATTTAAATTTTATGGTTTACAATTGTAACGGTCTAATAAAACCCAAGTATCATAAGTCTTTAAGCTATGGAGCCGCCATGAATGGCATGAAGGAGATTCTAGCAAAGTATGGCATTAGAAAAGCCTATACTGAGAACTCCTTCAAGGCGGGGGGAGTTACCGCTTACATTGAAAGCGGTAACTCCCTGGAGGCCACCATGATCCATGGCAGATGGCGTGGCCTCCAGACACCCCTATACTACTTGAGGGGGACAGATCAGTATAGGCTTAATCTAGCCCGTAATATTCCTAAGATTTCTGACGCTCAATTTGAAATTTAATACAGTCTTACAAGCTTAAGCAAATATTTTAAAAATTATTTTATACATATTTTATAAATAGATTTTATACGAGATTTTATATAATATATATGAATATTAATTGTAAAACTTTATTTGGAATTTCCAGTGCAATTTAATAAATAAAGCATAATAATACAGTCTTTTAATATCTTAACAACACCAAACTCACAAAAATAAAAAGTTAATATTTTAAAGCAAGGAAAATAATATTTATGCTATATTTATTAAAGCACGAAAAGAAACTTCAAATAAAACACATTTTATTCTACTTTCAGAATAAAAATGACTGAAATCGTTAAGATTAAAATGTTATCACCAAATGCGAAATGTCCGAAGAGGGGATCCTCCATGGCGGCAGGATATGACGTGTTCTCAGCCAGAGATGTAACAATCCAACCCGGATGTAGGGAAATGGTATGGACTGACTTAATGATGGAGATTCCGCCAGGGATGTATGGGAGGATAGCTCCGAGGTCAGGATTCGCATATCTTAATGCTATAGATGTCTTCCAGGGAATAATTGACCCCGACTTCAGAGGAAATATAGGAATCTTGGTCATAAATAATGGGAATGATCCTTTTATAATAAATAAAAATATGAGGATATGCCAAATTGTATTCGAGCGTATAGCGATACCTGATCTGGAGGTCACACAAGAGTTGGGGATCACACTAAGAGGAAATGGTGGATTTGGCTCAACTGGAAACTAATTAAAATACTGTGATATTCTTTTAAACTGTAAAAAATATGTGTAAAAACTTATAATATCAACATATTAAATGGCCTATATCCATTTCAGACTTAAAATGGTTTCGGAACAATGTGTTGAAATGTTGCAGAATATATCTTTGGATGAGGAAAACTTAGACGAAAACATAGGTAAGATATAATTACATAAAATATATGGACAGACTTAATACTGACATAAAATAAAGGCCTTACGAATAAATAAGTTGTTGATAAAATGAGAACATCAATATAAAGATCAAAAATTTATTATTTGTAATAAAAGATTTACCATTTTTAAATAAGAGACTAACATTTCTAAAAAATTATGAAATATTAAACTGAATTAACATTCAATATATTCTAGAGCTGGATGAAACCAGGTTGCCGTTATACTTGGAAATATGGAGAGTACAACGACGCACCATGGCGGCGATGGAGACTAAGTTCTTCAAGCACTATGACAATGAGGATGATATGGGACAACTACAATTCCAGCACTGGAGGCAAAAGATGGATACCATCACAAAGATAATGTGGGACATACACATTCATGTACCAACGGTGGGAATGAATCGGTCTTACGTTATTGAAATATTAAAACGTAACCATCAGGAGATCTTCAAATTTCGAGAAACATGTAAAAACGATGGAATTAATTTGTAAATGTAATACATTATAATTGTTACATTAAAACTGTTAAAATAATAAACATTCATCTCACGAATTTAGATATATTTCACTGATACTTTCAGATAAAACAATTTTTTAGAAATGTAAATCTTTACTAAATCTTACTAACGACACAATTACATACGGCCAACACAATCGCCAACACGCAGTGCAGTGCTTTGCTATGCTTCAGAGTTTTGATCGGTGCTACCTAATAGGCAAATAGTTTATTTATCGATGTAGAATAAGTTAGAAATTAAGTTTTGATTAGCAGTGTCCTGCTCTGAAGGGATGATTGCGTTGAAGCAGGATAATCTGTTCCTGGCGGAGCTGGGTCCCAATCTCAAAGCGAAGCCAGGAACTTCAATTTGAAAGATCATTCCCCCCCTTAGTTACAGTTCTTTTACAAAATATCAAATATTCATTTAGAAATAAAATTTGGCGCAATTTTGAAAGAAACAAGGATAACAACATCCATTAGTAGAGAAGATCAAAATTATGGATGAATATCTGTAAAAAAGAAATAAAGAGCAGTGTCAAAAAATGAACATTAAACTAAAATAAATCACAAAACGTTTAAAATATATAACGTTAAATAGGAATCGATCTAGCACCCCCATTAATTGACGAATCTTGATGAAACTTTATAAAAAACTAGCGGCTACGCCCCTAGAGGCATCTAGGGGCATTTGAGGAGGAGAGAGTCGAATTTAATAATTCAATTTCTTATTTTAGATTTTAAAAGAAAAAGTAAAAAAAAAGTTTTACGTTTGACGTTTGTTTTTCGTTGAACTCTCTTTCTAAAATTGTGAAATTTAAAAATAATTTAATTTCTCTAGGGAGGGTGGTGGTATCCTCCCCCAAAATAGTTATAAACCTTCCTGGGACATATGAGGATCTACCCTGTTAAGGAGAACCCGATCGGTTCAGCGGTTAGCGAGATCCTTCGCTACAAACAAACAGACAGACAGACAAACAAACAAACAGACAGACATCGTTCTACTTTGTATTATAGATATGAAGAATGTTAACTTATTTAATCCCAGGCGTTTATCTTGAAAAGGAGCAGAGAAAATCACGTTTCCCCAAAAACGTTTTAGAAGGATCTTTCAAATTATAGAGTAGCTTCGCTACTAAAAAAGGATCGGTTTTACAAAATTAAACTTTTTTTATTAAGACATTATTAATTGAATATTGTACCTTGTTGACGTATAACCATTATTCCAAAATTTAGATGAATATGATAATTACATATATTATATAAAAAAAAGTTTTCAAAAAGTAAAAAATCAGAAAGTTATAAATGAACGTAGGACTTTCTTGTAACGATTGTAGATTTGCTACGCTTTCTACCGTACTTAACTGTTAAAGGAATCATCATGCAAAGTTTGAAACCGAAAGGACAATTCTAACATGTCTAAATATACGAAAAGACAAACCGACGGGCCGACCCTAATTATAGAAAAGCCGCGCTTTATGTAAAAATTTACCGTTCTATGTCATACGAATCTGTGACAGCGCAATACAAAAATCCCCGAATCAAATACGAACCATATTGGATATTAACCCCAATCCCTTCCTACTTTTTTTTTAGTTTCCCTTCGAGTCTTTGTCGTTAAACAGGGATTGGTTTTCTGCGATTTTAATTACATAAGTTTGTTTTGTAAAACTGACTTATTTTACCCACTTTCAATTCCTTTAACCATCGATTATAGATAGTAAAGCTTAAACGAGTTAAATAGTTGGTTGTCTCGAGTATCTGTTTACAAACCGTGTCATATTTAAAGACACTAAAATATTCTTTTACTGCTGTGGCAATAGTTTAAAGCAAAGGGAATGCCTTGAATCAAATCCCATTTTTTATAGGCTGTTGGACTAATAAAAAAGTAAAAAATTATTTAAAATTAGTTTTACACATACAACATAAAATTTGTGAATATCCATACCTTATTATGCATTTAGTCTTGATGGATAAATGTAATTATTATTATGGCGGATATTATATGCGTCATACTCACACGTCATATGGGGGTACGGAAAAGGGGTGTAGGGGGCTGTCAACACCCCCCTATAAATTAAAAGTGGTGAGTCCTGCTTTCTCCTTATTTAAGCCCCTTAAGGTTCACAACTTCCCTATGTGAGAACTATTATGAACCTCCCGTGGACCTTCAAGAAAATTTACTGTGCAGGAGAACCTTCTGAGTTCAGCTATTGGTGAGATACACATTATTGTTTTGATTCTAATTTTAATTTTGATAAAGTTTATCTCGGCAAAGCTCTAAATCAGAAGGAAGGAAAACTCTATCTTGTAGATTGTCAAAAGCAGAACTATCAATTTGAAAGTCTCACAAAATTGTACATAAATTTGTTGCAAATTGCGTAAATACAGGGTGCCTCAAAAGGACATACTATCAAATATCTATTATTTTTTAAAAATTTAAGTCCTCCCCCCCGAAAAATTATGAAAACTGGCCGCGGCGCTCGGCCCTCTAGCCTTTAACCCTAACCTAAACTAAAAAAAGTTTAGGTTTGGGGTACCAAAATTTTCCAAATTGAAAAAAAGTTATAAGAGGATAACGTCAAAAGTTGGACATACGGACTTTCTGGTAACGATTATAGAGTTGGTAACTTCCTAAAGATTACCTAACTGTTATAGAAACCAATAGGAAAATTGTAACATGTTTAAATTAACAAGCTAACCGTTACGGACGGACCCTAAATATAGAAAATCTCCACTTATAAAAAAAATAACAAAAATATCTTATGAAACTATATATTTCATCTATAATGGATAAAAGTTAGTTATGTCAGATAGTTGATACATATATATAATAATAATAATTCAATATAATAATCATAGTATATAGGACCTTTTTATAGTTAAATGCCTCATTTTTTCCTATATATCATTAGTTTTATATATAATTAATAAGTAGAAAAATTAGATTGTTAAATATAATATACTAAACTTTCTAAAAATTGGATTAAAAAGAAACAAAAAAGGTTAAAAAAGAACAGGATAACTTGTATTAAAAATATATATGGAAAAATTCTGTAATGCCCATAAATTTTTGTTTAAAAGGTAGCACAATACAATGATATGACTTGTTTTTTTTTATATTTTGGAATAAAATCTTTAAAAATAATTAGACCTTTTTTATGGTTTTTACAACTAAAGAAATAAACTTAATAATAGTAACTTATTTTGAGCAAATATGTGAAATTGGTTTTAGCCAAAACGAACAAAATGATTACAATGTTTTTTGTTAAAAATTTTTGTGTAAAATACATGGTTTATAATTTTTAGAGTTCACATTTAGATCTAAGAATTTTTTTTTATAGTATAGTGTAGATTACAAAAAAAAACTAAATCATTTAGATGCTTAATTATTGTATAAAAAGTTTTGGCAAGAATAACTTTGTAATAAGTTACAAAAAATCTTTAGTCATAAGACTATATACATAATTAAATTGAATCCAAAATGTTGTAAAATACATTTCAAGTATGACTCCGAATTCGGTTCATTAAGGTTTGTGTTTTACTTTTTTTCAAAATCATTCAAAACTGGTTTTAACCCAGCGGAAATTAATCGGATTCGTAATACTTGAAAAGCAACAAACACTTATAATTTAATCCTATTAAGAAATTTTGGAAACCTTATATGATGCTGTAGTGAAGCAAAATATGCTTGTTCAAAATGTACACTTTAAATCTTAGTTGAGAATGAAACCTTAATAATAGCTAGGTATAGATTGCACCTGGCAAAATTTGTACTTTAAAAGTACTTCACAATCATTGGAAATGACTCTGTAAACCACAAATTGGATTCTATTAAAAATTAATTAATGAGTTATGTAAGAGTAAAAAACTCCTGATTAGAGAAATTTTATAATTATTTCACCAGTTTCAATTTGCGGATTTACTCTTTCTACGAAATCAGGTAATTACACATTTTTTTATACAGATTAAGATTTTGTTTAGGTCAAAAAGAAAGATTATTTTGTTTAAATGTTTATGATGAAAAGAATGAATGTAGAATAAAATTTGCTATTGTCAAATATTTAAGAATTTGTTGAGGAGAGAAAGGGTAGGTTTTTTTAGGGGGGCAACAAAATGATGGAAAAAATACAACTATAAAAAATAGGCCTTGTTGTAGATTCACCTCCCCCCCCCCTCTCTTAAGGAGAAGTGGGATGGTGGGGTGAACAAGTAAAATAAGGAAAGTGCAAGTTTTATTAATGCTTTCTTTTTAAAAAATCATCATTTTTTGAGGAATAAAATTCTCTAAAAATTATTCGACATTTTATAAAATTATAATTTAACATATCATGAATTAATTCTTGTAAGTTTTTAGGGATTTAAATGAAATAATTTCATATTGTTTTATTTGGGGGGGGGGTGGAGGGGGCATCCCACCTTTGAAATCTGTAAATGGAACAATATAATTTTGTTGAGGAAAATATGCAGGTGAATAAACAACAAGATTCAAATAAAAGGACTGTGTAGATAGAATTTTTTTGTATAAAATTTTTAGAAAAATCTTAAAAGGACATCCCAACATTGATTTTAAATTGACAATTGTTGATTTAACTTTGAATATAAATAATACATCATTTACTTTTAGCATTGTTAAAAATTTCAGTTGTATTGTCCTTTCATTGCAAAAAGTTAGGAGAAAAAAGCGATCTTTGACTTGCCCAAATTAGCAATAAATATCATTCTTTACAGTTTACTACACGGAACAAAAAAGGGATATTAAAAATGCAAAACTTTTCTTGTTTTGTTTTCAGAATAAATAAAGGATGGAAAGTATCTTTTTTGGAATCTCTATCAGTATTTAATCTCGCTTCTAATCTCTTTATATCTTAATTTGTTTTCTTTTGGACATGGTGTAAAAAAAGGAGGGAAAAATTCTTGTCTTTTAACATTTACATGTTTGGTGTTTAACAGTTAAATAAAATCAGATTTTTTTTGATGGAAATTTTATGCTTGTTATGTAATCTATTGCATTTTTTAACATTTGATTACATTTTTGGAGGAGAAATGCATGGAAGATATTTTAAAATTGGAAGATTTTTAAGTTGTAATGCCATACAAAACAATACATGTATAAAACATACTAAAAAAATTGTGACAAAATGATTTCTTAAACAATTGTTTTATATTTTATTGGAAGTTATATTTTCTGTATCACCAAATAATATCAATTTTAAAATCTCATAAACATGCATAGCTTAATTATAATTGATTGTAATTAAAAATAAAATTGATCAGATCTGCTTTTTTTATGATGTAAATATTTTAATAAATAATGTCTAATACACAATAATGCCCTATGGTACATTTCAAAATAATTTAGCACTGAAAATCATCACATTTTTTATATCAATAAAATGACTAATTTTTTTGTTTTTCTGATAAAATTCAGATTCCAGAAGTCTAAAATGACTTTTAACAACGTAAAAATAGAAATAAAACACATTTAAAATAAAATTTAAAAATAAAACATTAAAATTAAATAAAAAACAATTAACATTTTAGAAAAAAACAAGTGATGCTAAAATTTGTTAAAAAAGAAAATGAAACATAAAAAATATTTTCTTCACTATTTCTACAAATTATAAAATAAGATCTGTTATAGTAAAAATTACCAGACTTAGTTTAGTAAACCAGTATATTTAAAGACTAGTTATTTTGTCATTTATAACTAGCTAAAGACTAGATACATTTTCATAAAAAAAAATAATAATAATAGGTTTGATAATAAGATTGGTTAGTTAACATGGATAAACTACAAAATCTATGATTTTAATGTTATTGGTTAAACAAGGGAAAAATCAGTTCTATAAATTTTCATAGAGATTACAAAACTGACATTTTTGCACAAAAAAGTTTATTTTAGCTGCAAAAATGTCATAAATAATCCTTTCATTGGTTGTATAGTTGCCGGGGTTCAGTTTTATTTAATCTATTATTTTAACTATAAATTGTTTCTATTGTTTAAATTAAAATAATCATAATTTTGTAAAAAAAAAGCATATCTACTAAACAAGAAAACTAAGATTAGAAACCAATTCAAACATATTCAGAAATAATAACTATCTTATTTCCATAGTTTTAGTAGATATAATTTTTAGGAATACACAAATAAAATAATGATACTACTACACCAGAAATTATCCAAGGATAAGTATTCAAGATATTTAAAACATAATAGAACAAAAAATGACCAAATAACACTGTTTAAAAAAGTCACAAAATAAACAGGAATGTTAGATTATTTTAAAATGTTTACTTATGACAACTATAAACTTGGTCATTTGGCTTTAAAAATTGTCCTAAATATTTTGAATAATTAAGACCCAGGTTATAATATGAAAAAAAATAAGTGATTTAGCTGCACATGGGGCCAGGGGTGTGGCTGCAACACAACAGGTTTTGTTAAGTGAGCCACATACACAGGGAAGCAAACAAATAAATAGCACAATAATTTTTATTTATTTTCAAAAATTACATATGTTCAAATTTTTTCTTTGACTTTTTTTTGAAAATAAATAAGATTTATATATATTAAAAACTAAATAATAAAAAAGAGACTGCAAGATAAAGGTACAAAGTGTTTCTTATACATATACTTATTATTATCTTTTAAAATTTTAGACAATTTTTAAAAAGTAGAAAGTTGTGTAAATTGCAAAATCTATTTCAGTATCAATATTTGATTTTTTAATGCCCAAAAAGGTTTGATAGGAAGATAAAAATGTTGTTTCTGTAAAAATTGTGATCTTTTTTGCTTTTGTACTTTGAAGTATAATGTATAAGTAGTTTACAAATCTGTAATATATATGATAATAATAATTTTAGGACTAGAATATTTTCACCACCAAATTGCATTGGTGGATTTTTTGTGTAGAGTTTTGCGCCAGTAGATTTGTTGTTGTAGTTGTTTTGCCTTTACGCAGCTCCACTGCAGTCAATTTCAACGATGTCGCCAATCTTGGGCACCTCAACGAACTGGTAAACTAGACGCTGACCGTCAACTTTTGCCAGAATACCCCGCTGGTAATAGTATCTGCAAAATAATAATTCTTAGACAAGGATAAAACAGAGAAAATTTATTATATTTGTTTTATTAAACAAGGGACATTATGCCTAAGCTTCTTAGAATTCTATACTTCAAAAGTTAAATTTAATATAATTATCTTATAATAAAGTAAAAAAATCGTTATGTTTGTATTGGCTTTTTTAGTAAGGTTTACAGAGTTGCTGCGCTTTCTAAATTATTCCTGTAATCAGCTTGCAGAATTTGAAAACGATAGGACAATTGTAACATGGGTGAATTATCGATTATTTTAGTGACAGACGAACTTCCATAAATGTAGGAAAGCTTTGCTTTCAAAAGACCAGCAGTGTTTTTTATGAAATACTAGCGGCTTCGCCCCTAGCCTCTAGGGGCTTTAACCCAAGAGGTGATCAAAAATTTTTTTGGCGAAATTCGTAAAAGGACCAAGGAAATCTTCAGCAAAGAAAAATGGGGGGGGATTTTTTTGTTTTTGGGGGGGTTGGGGGTGTCTCACCCCTCCCCCCCCCCCCCAAGAAAATAACCTAAAACCACCACAGGACCAGTAGGTATATTCCCTGAAGAGTAGAATCCAATCGGTTCAGTAGTTACCGAGATCTTAAGGGACGGACAGACAGACAGACAGACGGACGGACAGACATCATTCTACTTTGTATTATAGATATTGTTTACCTCAATGCTCTGCCCATAGTTTCATAGTTCATATCTGGTTTATTCTTGTGCATACCCCAGAGACGAGACACAGCTTTACTATCAACAAGCTTGAAGATTCCTTTCTCTCTGTTGCTCCACTTTATAAACTTGGGACAACATTCCTTGTCCTAAAAATATTAAAATTTTATAATTTAGTTTTGTAATGTTTTATGTGAAAAAAAGATTTAGTGCCCTTTTAGACCACATAGTATAGTAATGTATGATTTAAACTCCAAGGTTCTAAAGAGATAAGATAATGGTAAATAAATTGATAATCGGTGCTTGCTTACATGTGAAGACCGGAGCACCGAAACCCCCCCCCCCCCCCGCTTAGTTTTGACAAAAATCAAAAATAAGGGGGGGGGGTAGTTTTTTAACCCCCCGCTTAGTTTTGACAAAAATCAAAAATAAGGGGGGGGGTAGTTTTTAACCCCCCCCCCTTAATTTTGGTTTTCTTCAAAATTAAGGGGGGGGGGGTTAAGTCTTTGCCTTGCTGAGCACTTTTCCTCCTTGCCGTTTTCCAGACATTAAAAAACTACCCCCCCCTTATTTTTGATTTTTGTCAAAACTAAGCGGGGGGGGGGGGTTTCGGTGCTCCAGTCTACCACATGTAAGCAAGTACCTGATAATCATCCCTAATAATTAAAAATAGAATAACCCGTTCTGTAAATTAAAATAATTGTTTAAAAAGTTAAAACACTACTAGTTCTAAACTTTCCAATTAAGATTTAATAAACGAATGAGAGAACGTTGTTATTTTCTTAGTTTTAAATTTAAAGGAGGTTGACACCCTCCAAAAATCCTTTCTAACCACTTTTATCCAATTCAAATTTAATTTCTAACCTGAAGCAGTTTGAGCAAGAACTCCCAGAGGTAAGTGGTTGTACCCTCCCGACTTTTGCGCTTCATGGGGAGACCCTCGGGGGTCAGTTTGGTTCCTGGGGCGGAGTTGTGCGACCTGACCGGCCCGCCGCCCATGCCAGGGGTGGGCTTCTTCTTGACTAGCGGCAACCCCACGCCTCCTCCCCGCATGCTCATAGAGTTCTGGAAGCTTACGAGTGCGGCGGCCGCGGAGTTTAATCGTTGACTGTCATCCTAGAGCAAAATGCAATTAGACAAGAATAATTATTGCCATATAATGTAGTGCAGCATTAAACAAACCAATGGCATATTTATTTACCACTTTAAATGAAACAATATATAATTTGGCAACAAAGTGTTATAGAAAAAATGTATAACTGCATTTATTTTTCAGGAAAAAACCACGTGACTTTACACAAACACCACAAACTTACCTGCATAGCACCAAACACAGAATGATGAGGGGGAGGAGGCCCTTGCTGGGCCACGCCTGGTCCACTGAGTGGGGGCGGGGAGGGTGGTCCCCCCCGGAAGGAGGAGAGAATGTGTGAGGCAGGGAATGTGGAAAGAATGGTGGCAGGGTGAAGACGACCATAGTGGAGCATCGACTGAAGCCGTTCGGCAACTGAAAAAAAATCTCTTACAATTTTTATTACAAAATTGGAAACTAGTAAATTTTCTAAATCAAATTACTTAACATTCTATACTTAAAATATCTGTTTCAATTGCAAATTTTATAAAATGTGCTTCGGTAAAATGAAGTGTTTATTATTGCGGAGAAAAATATCTGGAAACCTTTTAAATGTTATTACAGTGGGAAAAGAAAATTGTTATCCAAAATGCTTTTTTTCCTCATTCTAATTATTTCACTTATTAAAATAGATTTATTGTCCTAGATGGAAAATTAGACTTACAATAATTCAACTATTTACAGCTGACTTGATTTGTGGATGAAACTGTTTTACTGTTATTTACTATTACTAACTATTATTTACTATTACTTAATAATTTTTTTTATAACAATTTGTTTCATTGTTTCAATTTTAACGCTTTTTACATGTAATAGATTAAATTGAAAAGTGATATACCATTTATCTGCTACAGCACTTTTCATATATAATATAATAATTTTTTTAAAAAGCTAAATTTTGTTCCTTATTATGTAGCATTACAAAATATGTATAAAGGATTATTCATATTAAATTACTAAGAATGCGTCTTCCTTTATATTCAGGGTTCTAAAAGGATAAGCCAATAGAGGATAAATTGATCTACATCTCCACCTTTACCTCGTACGGGAGGGATTGCAGTCAAGAACCTAATCGACTTGATGTACTGTCCAGGTCCTGGTCCAGCAATCCAGAAGAACTAAGTATGACTGTTACGCACCCTTCTATGTCCAAACACCCAAGGATATTAGGTTAAGTAACATCCAACAGACAACCAACTCTCTGTGATGCACGACCTTTGTCTGAGAACTGTGCATGGTAACGAGTTGCGCCTGTTTTGGGCCAAGGCATTAACCCTACTCTAACTATTTATGTCGCGCATTTGACATAGCTGCAGTAGGAACCATTTTTAACGTCTTTAGTCATGACGCGGTGTCGGCCCGAGATTTGAACCTATCACCTTCCCGACGACTAGCGGATGCGCTACGTGTTGAGCCAAGATTGCGGGTATATTTACATCTCCAATGATAAAAGACACAATTAACCTTTAGTAGATGAATATTTTTCATTGAAAAGTATGGTCATTGCTAATTTATCCCAACAATCAAGAGTTAAAAAAGACCCCAAAACTATAGGACGAATGTGTTTGTAAAACTTTGGGTACCAGTATGATTTTTAATCGAATTACCCCTCCCTCCCTGTTTATATTAGGTATGTATATAAAATCAATAACATCAGGAATATAAGGATCGGAAAATGGATGATAAATCAATCTCCTTCCAAATTTTTAGAGTTATGTTCTGGTTATAGTAGCTTGCAATTTAAATGAAATATGGTCCTAAAAACATTTTTTCCACCTATATTATATGGGGGCTCAAGAGGAAGATTTTAAAAACTAGAATTAGCAAAAGCACTACATGATTCAAATATATAAATGTTGAATGCATATTTGTACAAGTTATGTAAAGAAATATACTTGTAAGGGTAAAAAAGAATTTCTTGCAATTTCCGCTAAACTTCAATGGTAGTGAAATCATCTTTAACCCCACCTCAAAAAAAAAAAAAAATAAATACATGTTTTGTGTATTGTTATTTTAAGGTTAGGTTATGTAAAGTAATGTTAAAAGAGCCCTGTATGGTTAAATCTTATTCAGGATCTATATCCAAAATTAAAGAGATAAAAAAGGGGTTTATACAGGGATCTAAAGGGATAAGGCAATAGCCGATTAATTGATGTCCCTAATGATGATACACAAAATTACCCATTATGTAGACTAAAAAAGTGGTTGAAACGTTCGAATACTTAACATAATTAACCAACCAATTAAAATTTACGAAAGTCCCAAAATTTGTTAAGCCAACGAATAGGAAAACAATATTATAAACTTTGGGGACTAGTGTACTAAACACTCAGCCCATTGTACCCTCTTTCTACGGGATTTATATATGGTCCAATCATTAATATCAGGGATAATGCGGCACCTTTTTCTTGGGATTAGCAACTAATTTCCTTAATCAAATATAATCCTTATTAATTTTAATCCTACAAATCATATCATTTTGTGCAACATTATTATATGGCTTTAAATATGATTACAAAATAATGTATTTTATAGGAATAGTACATATCAGGGAACTAAAGGGATAAGACAAAGGTCGATTAAAAGTACATTCACAATGACAATACACAAAATTACATCTTCTGTAGGTTACAATAAGTAGAAATTAATTATTTTGGAAATAACGTTATTAATTGTTTTATAAACTTTTAGTACATTTATATAAAAAAATCACTAAACCTCTTATTAGATAAAACGGCAACTGCATATGAATTTTTTTTTCTCGTATTTCTTCGAATCCGGTAGATAGAAACCGGTTCTCATCCATACGAAAAAACTATGTCTAGCATCGTATTATGTCCAGCTTTCTACGAATATAAAAATGTACAATCATAAGATTAAATTAAAAACAGTTTTTTTAGCCGGTGCCTTCGGTACCTCGGGGCTAAAAAACTGATTTCATTTTATGATTGTACATTCTATATCCGCGGAAAGCCGTTTATAATACGATGCGAGAAATAACTATTATTTCCCCTGTATCTGTTTCTATCTGTCTAACCTAGTCACTTTTTTTGGTGTTTTAGTGATTTTCAAATTCTAACCCATAAATTGTTACAAATTAAGCAACCTAAATGACAAAATATCACATCGATCCAGTTAGTGATTTACGCGCTTAATTTGAAATTTATTATTTATGTCAAATTGTCTTGTTCGCTACCCTAATATTATTGCGATACCCTTTTTCAACAAACAAAAAAACTTTTACAGAAACTGCTTCTAACCGAACCAAAATCTCTAAATTAAGATTGAACGTAAAATTGCAGAAGTAATGTCCATCTGTTTGGTAAGCCTTAATTTTAAGGCCTGCTCATTCTATTTCATGCCCTACGCATTCTTAGCATGCTTTTACACAAGCCAAAAATAAATAGAATGCCTAGGAGGAGAAGAGTGGGGGGGGGGGGGGGGGTGGATAGGCCTGTGGTTGGTTATAGGCCTTAGAAGTGTTTTCTTCAAAGAACAATAAACCAGATTTCTTTAGATCCTATTGTGACGCGTCGTCCATCTCTCTCTCTCTCTCTCTCTCTCTCTCTCTCTCTCTCTCTCTCTTTCTCTCTCTCTTTCTCTCTCTCTTTTCTATTTCTAATAACGTTTGTAACAAATTTGTATGTTTTAAATGTGTAAAAGCTTTTAAAATTTCTTCATAATGAGTTATAGCATTAGATTTAACTGTTAATTAATCCTGTTATATAAAGTAGTAAGCTTTTTTGTCTGTAGTGAAGGTCTCTGAACCGATATGGTTCTCCCTTTACATTGAAGTTTCTTATAAGTCTGGGGATGGTTTTACACAAATTTATTCGTATCATTAAGCTTGGGTATGGTTTTAGGCTATTTTTCTGCCCTTTCATGTTCCTACTAATATAGAGCCCCTAGATGCTAGGGGCGCCAACGCTAGTACTAAATAAAACATGCCAATATACAGTTAATCTCTTTCTTTGTATGTGTAATAAATGTATTTCATCAAAAAACTGACTACTTATTAACAAAATAAAAAATGTTTCTGTGTCAATTTTATTAAAATGAAAGAAAACAAAAAAATGAATAAAAATATCTAACTTTTTTATTTAACTTATTATGCCTTTTTATAGGAAAAGTATATTTATTTCTTACGGGTCCTTATAAATACTCTTAAGGAACATAAAATGGCCGACCTTACTTTAGAAGAATTTTGATATTTTTAAGATTTCATCAAAATTCATTATACATTATTATTACTTTGAAATTAACATAGAATTGTTATAATTGGCAATAATTTTTCAATTATGAAAACAAAATTTATATATAGCCGGATGGTTTAAATTATTTTTTTTAGAAATCTTGGGTTGGTTGAGGAAAACACCAACCACTCCCAAAACATGGATTATTCTTTCTCCAAAGAAAAACTACGCTCACGGACGTACAGACAAACGACAACACTTAAAAGTAGGTGGTGGTTTGGGAGGGAGGGCCCGGGGGGGCGTACTGTTTTATTTATCCTGTATAGGGTATAGCTGCCACAGCTATATGTTCCAGTGGTAGGATAACGGAATTTCCGTTATCATCATCAAGAACGAATCCCCGCCCTTTCCCTTCCTCCCTATATTGTATCCATAGAAGTATAAAGCATGTGCGTGCGTGTGTCCGTGTGTGTGGCCTTGAAAAATCTTCCAAAACACACAGGCAGTGGAGGAATGGTGTGGGGTAAATATATGGGGGTAAAAGAAAGCATGTAAAACGGGCAGCAAAGGGGGAAGAGGATACACAGACAGAGAACAGGAAAGGATCTTGTGTTGTAATGAGGGTCAGGGGCGTCCCCCCCCCCACCATGGCGATGGTGTAACAGTAAAACATGAATCTGTTTCACATAGGGAAAGGGAAGAGTAGGAAAGCAACATGTTACTTCAACAGTTGTGTGTGTGTGTGTGTGTGTGGTGCGCCTAGGACCTTAGGCATGTTTTGGAAGTTGCTTTAGAAAATATGCTGTAGCCTAGTGGTTACACAACATAAAGGGGAGGGGGGGGGGGCAGCTTTGGAAATTATCTTCTAATGTTTCTTTTAGAAAGAATTAGGGGAGAGAGTCATGTAGGCAGAAAAAAAACATAATAAAACCTCCCCTACGCATAAGAACTCCCTTTTGTGGCGTAAAAGGTCTCAAAAACCAAGCCACCCTTTTCCGTTTCTCCTTAAACATAAATATAAAAGCAATTTGGTAAGAAAAAGGAAATTAGGTTGTTTTTATAAATATTTTTTTGCAAAATCTTTTCCTGCCTTGTCACTTAAAAAAGAGTTTTTACCTATTCCAATGGTTGTTATGCAGTAATTTCATAAAGAAAAAATATTTGTGATTATTTGTCAAAGCTAAATTTTGTTATCTTGGCCATATTTTATAATTGGGCTAGAACCATCAGAAAGCAATTTCCAGTTGTTCTATGAAATAATTTGTAGGATGTATGTATGTCTGCCAGCATTAAATTTTGTTTTTCTTGGCCAAAAGTATTAGAAAATGTGTTGTTTGTATGCCTGTCCACTAAATGAACAGTAATCTTCTGTTATTTTTTTTAAGGCTTCATTTTTTTTTATGAAAACAAATCTTATTATTATCAAACAGGAAATATAAGTCAAGTAAATATAATAATGTTTCACTAAAATAGTTTTTTTTAGAAATTACAAGTGTTTAAATTAAAAATTAAAATCTATGCAAATTTAAATATTTAAAGGGAGTGTGAACGTAATAATTTCTCCTCTGATTATCAAATCTTAACATTTTCTAAGCACATTTCACTACACTGATCAACCAAAAACGTCCTATTAACAAAAATATCCAGGAATAATGCCTTGATTTTATGGTATTTTGGAAGGGAAAAAGGAAAAAACAGGGAAAATCTGAACGTTTATGTTCCTTATAATGTTTGTAGGGATATTTAACTTATCATATATAGTTGAAACAATTTACTTACTGTTAAGGATTTATTTTATGATATAAAATTGCCAATTAGTTTTTTTTTATAACGTAGTAATTAGGTAATAAAGACCTATTTTAAATTCGTATTATTGACAAAAAAATACCTCACTGTCTACAAAGGGTTGAATCTCAAAGGTTATTTAAAATAATAATATCCTTTTTTATTGTGTCGGACAATAAATAACCCACTTTGGAGAATTAGTTTACACTTTTATCAGACTGTTTATAAAGAAATATTGCGCCTTTATTATTTACAAATTTGTAGTTAAAGGTGGGCGAGAGATGGGCCATCTAAAGTTAATTGGATACTAATAAAAAACCTGTTTCTAGATTTGTTATTGTATTTGGTTTTCCATAAAAAATATTGCTTATTTTATCAATTTCTAAGTAACTATGCATTGGTTTAAAGCAAGAATTATGTTAAAAGTCAGCTTAACCGTTAGGAAAATTCAAGAACTATGTGAAAAAGTTTAATTTTAGCTATAAAGGGAGAAAAAAGCAATTTAATGCACATTTTATATAATACGGAAAATTTCTTCCTTTCCCTTTACCTTATAAAAATCGTCGGAAAAAGCCGTTTTTTAAGCAAACAAAAGCGCGTTTTGCTCTATCTGTGAGATATTATGATTGAGATAATGTTAAGATTTGATATTAAGATGAGAAAAATTTACGTTCACAGTCCCTTTAAATTAAAAATTTAGGTCATTAAATTTTACTTTTTTGCTAGGGCAGACGAAAAAGTAATTTAAGCAGTAACAAATGTTCATTAATTGAAGAATATAAAAAGTTGCAACCTTACCTTCAAATTTAAAAGGAAGATTTTTTTTTACACCGCACATTGGGGCAAATCAACCAAAAAGGGGATTTAATTATTTAGTACCCTTAAAATTCATCTCACAAAAATTTCATTTTATACTTTTTTGTATGTAATTTAACAACAAACAAATTTGCTTTTATGTTTTTTTCTGTCATTTGAAAGGAACATGGAGATAAAGGTCATTTTATGAAGGTAGATAGAAAATTACCAGATTAACCCCTCCCGAAAATAGCCCCCCCTTACCCTATCCATCTATCTATCCATCTATCTATCCATATATCTATCCATCTGTCTATCCATCTATCTATCCATCTATCTATCCATCTATCTATCCATCTATCTATCCATCTATCTATCCATCTATCTATCCATCTATCTATCCATCTATCTATCCATCTATCTATCCATATATCTATCCATCTATCTATCCATCTATCTATCCATCTATCTATCCATCTATCTATCCATCTATCTATCCATATATCTATCCATCTATCTATCCATCTATCTATCCATCTATCTATCCATCTATCTATCCATCTATCTATCCATCTATCTATCCATCTATCTATCCATCTATCTATCCATCTATCTATCCATCTATCTATCCATCTATCTATCCATCTATCTATCCATCTATCTATCCATCTATCTATCCATCTATCTATCCATCTATCTATCCATCTATCTATCCATCTATCTATCCATCTATCTATCCATCTCTCTATCCATCTATATATCGATCCATCTATCTATCCATCAACTATTCATCTCTTTATCCATCAACTATCAATTTATCAATCTATCCCTCTATCTATCCATCCATCTATCCATCTGTCTATCCATTTACTTATCCATCTATCTATCCATATATCTATTCATCTACTTATCCATCTATCTATCCATCTATCTATCCATCCATCAACTATCTTGAATTTCGTGTTTAAAATGTCTAATTAGGGGTTTTGGTTATCAGAGCAATATGAGAATTTTTTAGTAGCGCATCTACCCTATCACTAGCTTTTTGGGCCCTTTAAAGTGTAACTAGGTTAATTGTAGTCCGATTTTAGTGTTCAAAGTGTCAAATTTGGGGTCATGGAATTCATTTCAGTAGGAGGGGAGGGGATGGTGTAAATGGGGGTGGATGGGGATCCTTATTTTAGCAAGCTACAAGTTTCACTTTATTTTTATGTTTAATAAATCCATTATAAATGTGGGCATGATTAACATAAATTTTTATTAACTAATATCTATATTTATAATGATATTATGATTCTTGTTTACTGTTTATATGTACACTAGCGGTTTCGCCCCTAGCCTCTAGGGGATTTGCCCCAAGATGTAATTAAACAAGGATGACAACATCCATAGAAGGAAATCTCTGAAATGGAAGGACAAACGAACTTTAACACTTGTGAAGTGTCAGAACTGAATATTAATGCATGTCTATACAAAATTGTAATTAAAACTGATTAAATACATGTTACTGTTTAAGGACATACTGACGTTTTTAGGACTTGATTCTAGAGATGCTTCGCTTATAACAATAGACGTTATTGAAATAGGAATCAGTATTCAAAAAATCAGATGAATAGGATATTTTTAACATTCAAAACCATTATTTGTTGTCAAAAAAGTAAAAATCAGCTTGTTATAAATGGATGTACGGACTTTCTGGTAACGATTATAGAGTTGCTGTGCTTTCTAAGTCGTACCTAACTGTTGTAGAAATCAGCATGAAAAGTTTGAGATCGATAGGAAAATTCTAGCCTGTTTAAGTTAAGTAAAAGAGCTAACTGTACCAGACGTACGGACGGACCGACCCTAATTATAGAAATATGAAAAAATTGAGGGGGATTTTTATTTTTGAAAAAGATCTTTAAACTACCACAGGACCAGTAGATATATTCCCTGAAGAGTAGAATTCAATCAGTTTAGTGGTTAGCGAGATCTTAAGTGATGGGCGGACAGACAAACAGACATCAAGCTACTTTGTATTATATATTAACACCTAGGGATCTAAGGAACAAAACAATAACCGATTAATATGTACATCCCCAATATTGATACATATTTAATAAATACATATTTAATTAACTATATTACAAAATTATTTGTCTGTAGATGACAATTAGTGGTTGAAAAGTTTTGACACTCATCTTAATGAACCAACCAATAAAAAATCAATTAAATTTCCTGAAGTTCTTATGCTAACGAATATAAAAACGTTAATATAAAACTTTGAAGTTTGGAGACTAGTGTAATTAACAGTCCCCTCCCTTTCTAAATCAAACTGCTGACTTTAAACATGAATACCCTGTAACTACATAATTTAAAAACAAAGCATTTCCAATAGACAGACAGAAGACTACTTGCTAATTCCAATTTAGAATGAATATAAGAACCTCACGTTATTTGCATATTAACTAATTTTGAGCTAGGGGACATTGGGCTGTTTATAACACTAGTCCCCAAAGTTTTACAGTTGTGTGTTCAAACGTTTTAACTACTAACTTTAATCTACACAAGGGGTAATTTTGTGTATTATCATTGGGGATGTACAACAATTTATTGACCTTTGTCTTATCCCTTTAGATCCCTGATATTTGTAAGAATCTATAGAAACGATTATTTAGTTACATTAAAACATCAAACATAAAGAGGTTTAGATTTAGGTTTAGCCCCCCCCCCCCTCTCCTCCCCATCATTTAGTGCAAAAGAACTTGAAAATATTTATTATTAACTTTAATTCTAAGTCTGAATAAATATTTCCCAATATGTCTATGTTTTTGTGTCTTTTATTTATTTGAATTATATCGTAAGTTTTGACTTTAAAAGCGCATTTAAACGCCTTTTCTTACAAGCTTTTCGTGCACCCACGTTCAGAAAACGGGCTAAAAACCCCTACGGGGGCGCGGGGGGGTAAATGAAACCAGTACTGGTGATAAAAATATGTCTTTGGGTAATCAAATATCGCTTTTTTAGCCGGCGACACCCGGCGAAAACATGTTTCCTCTTACTGTCTTCTCAAATGTTGATTAAAAAACAAACAAATAAAAACTAATATCTTGACTTCAACTAGAATTATTTAGGACTAATTTCTTCAATTTGTGTTTTTTTCTTTTATACTGTCAAAATACATGTAATGCATGACTCATCAGAAGTTATTTTGTCTAATTACGTTAATTCTAAGAGATTTTATAATACTTTTAAAATTGTTGGTGAAACACAAAAAGTATGCCTTTTTCTGTAAGAAAATTTTTGCATTTCTTGACTTCCATG
The DNA here is from genome assembly GCF_053477335.1 of Acartia tonsa. Classification (NCBI taxonomy): domain Eukaryota; kingdom Metazoa; phylum Arthropoda; class Copepoda; order Calanoida; family Acartiidae; genus Acartia; species Acartia tonsa. Next base: position 41,650,821 of record NC_137264.1, on the reverse strand, counting down.
CATTAGAATGCTTACTTAAAAAGCGTATTTTTACGATTCCTTTGAAATCTGAGGTACATTGGGTATGATAATACTCATAGAATGTTTAAAACTTGATTTGGGGGTGGTGAATTGTTGCCCCTTGTTGCCCTTATGTGCACCGTAATAAAATCATTGTAAAGTTTTTGTCAAAATTGAAAATTGGCCATAAAAAATAAGGCTTTTAAATGCTGTTAAAGTTTGAGTATAAAAGGGAAAGTAAATTTCATATTTAACAATTTTTGAAAATATTTTTTCGTCAGAAAATAAGGAAAAGCTAAAATCTTTAAGACTTTTTTTTATGAATTTACTGTTAATTTGACATTTTTTGTCCCTTTCTTTTCTTTTTAATGCATGTGTTTTAGCAAGAAAACAAAAATATCTAAATACATCCAAGCAATAATAGGATGCTTTGTTTTTATTTAAAGACATACAGACTTTCTAGCAATGGTGATAGAGTTGCTACGCCTTACAAATCATTTTTATCTTTTACAGAAATTGATGTTTAAATCAAAATATGGACGTAGGTAAATGTCGAGAAGGTTTGATTTTAAAAAAGATAGGTTCAAATATATGAGAGAGAGAGAGAGAGAGAGAGAGAGAGAGAGAGAGAGAGAGAGAGAGAGAGAGAGAGAGAGAAGAGAGAGAGAGAGAGAGAGAGAGAGAGAGAGAGAGAGAGAGAGAGAGAAAGAGAGAGAGAGAGAGAGAGAGAGAGAGAGAGAGAGAGAGAGATATATATATATATATATATATAGAGAGAGAGAGAGAGTGAGAGAGACAGAGAGAGAGAGAGAGAGAGAGAGACAGAGGTAGAAGGGGTGGGGAGGAGGAGAGAGTGAGAAAGAGTGAAAATAAGGTGGAATTTTGCAAAGTATTTCAAGTCAACCATGATGGACTTTGTCTGTCTAGGTCTATCCACAACCCACTAACTAACAAACAAACAAACATATTAACAAACACTTTAAAATTCTTGTTAAGCAAAATAAATGTTTTTAAAACTTAAAATAAGTATATATAACGTTTCCTGCCTAATTATGCTTTACAAGCAAGAAATATGAACATAATATTTCAATTTTGCTAAACGCTGTTGAAAAGCCGTAAAAAAATTTTAGCAAAAAGTGAAATGTTCTAATCGGGTCAAAGTTGATGAAAGTGAATTTCTAAAACTTGTTAGAATAAAATTTTAAAAATGATCAAACAATAAATTAGTCCTTCCATAAGATCTGCCTCCTTGATTTTATTACTAATTGGAAGGAGAAAGGGATGTAGAATAATAAAAGCGCTATTGTCCAATCTGTACTTTTACTACAACTATTTGACTCACAGTTGTAATTAATGATTTGCCAAGATGAAAACATACATAAAAGCGAAGCTCCAGATAATTTAAATGTTCCCTTTTATTAGTGAGGGGAGGGAAGACTTATTGTTTCAGACTATAATAATGATTTATTATAAAAAAGTAAAAATATTCCAAATTGGCTACTCTAATTGTATATAAGCTATGCTTTTTAAAACACAGGTGTTGAATTACACCAAGTTCTAACTGTACTTGCTGCAGTATGTGTGTGTGTGTGTGTGAGTACTTATGTGTGTTCCATCAGTGTTTTGTAGGTTTAAATGTGCTTTTTTTTGTAGTGACGCCTCTTTAAATGTTTTAAGCTTTGTCTATCAATATTAATTTGTTTATTTTCCAATAATTTTTTTAAACCTTAATTACTTTTCTAAGACAGGAAAAGACTAAAAAGTTAGTTTAAAATTCTTTAAATCTAGTGGAGTTCACGGTAAAATGTTTCTGGTAACGATTTCTAGTTTAGTAAGGTTTATATCTGTCACAAGGAAACGTGGCTTAGCACACACGCAGGATTAGATAAAGTAAATACTTAAATGATGAAGAAAAGTAAGATTGTTAAAGTAAAGTACAATATGCTATTTATATGAATAATCTTTCCCGGTAATTAAAGTAAATCATTAGAGTGGGAAGGGGTTTAATAATTGTATGTTCCCACCCCGTGGACCCTGTGCCGATTGGGTCTTTGAATATAAACCAATACCATCGAAATTATACACAGCTAAGTCTCTACAAAAAAGCAGAAAGCTATTTGCTAACAGACTAATAAGGTCCCCAACACTGGATCCATATAGTTATCTAGATTTTATGTCTATACTTACTATAAAATTAACCTTCCTTCCTTTGGTGTCTGTTTTGTGTGTGTGTGTGTGTGTGTGTGTGTGTTAGAATCAAGGCTTGTGTAATATGAGAAGATGTTTAGAATTGAGACTGTGGCCAAATATCATAACTTTATACACTAACACAAAACAATTTTACAAATTAATTTCTATAGACATAATACTGATAAATCATAATCTTAATAACAAGGAAACTTTAAAAATTCTACTTACAAGGTTTAGTTTTAATCAAATCTAAAGCATTTGCAGAAATTGAAATATTAGAAGTAACGTAACATAGAAATAATAAAAATTAATAGATAGTAGTTTTTTATTTCACGACTTTTGACTGAAAGTGCATGGTAATGTTTAAAGGCAAATTCAATTCCTTTTATTATTGATGTCACGCGTCTGACTTAACTTACCATGAGCAGGATATGCGGAGTAGATATTGTGTACCAGACCAGGAGGTTGCAATCCTGAATCCTCTCCTACAATTATTTATTAGTTTGTATTAGCAAAAAAGAAGGGATTATGGAAAGAAAACGAAGTAGCGGGTTTCGTCGTATCTTCACAGTAGCTTTTCTCCTATTTCTAGCCCCTTTGGGGCACTAACCAAACGGGGCAATCATTAACATTTGCCTAACCTAACCTAAAATAACCTAAAAATCAAAAGCTACTTTGAAAATACGACAAAACCCGCTATTTCGTTTTCTTTCCATGATTCAAAAGAAGATATTCGTTATTTTAGCACAGTTGTCTTTCCCCCCTGTGCAATTTTAACTGATTTTTACTGATTTTAATGTAATAAAAAAGATTTTTTGTTGTTGATATTTTAGGTTTTCGATTTTGACCGTCAAATGCTACAGTAAAGTCAAATTAACGGTGATTAAACTATTAGGAAATAAACCTTACTAAAACCTGGGATAAAACCCCCAATAATATAAAACAAAATCAAAGCTTTAGTTGGTTAAATTATTGGACACTCCAAGAAATGTTCGCAAATTTTTTCATCTAACAAATAAGATAACATGTCTTACTTATATAGCGTTAACTGAATGATAATTTTTAACTTGTCGACTTGCTTTTTACCACTACAAGTGGACACAAATGTCTTTTTAAAAATCAAAATTTTACTTACTTTTTAGCAATGGAAGACCATTGATACTTTTGGATTCCTCATCCGAGGCAAAGGAACCGGTTTGTTCTACATCACTCACACCAGAATCTGATGGACTAGGGGGGTGAGAACCTGAAAAATTTAGTTTTGATTGGAGGTTCAAATAATAACCCTCAGTCAAGTCATAGAAATTTCTGGTTTTTTTTTGGAACATTGAAAATTAATTAAATTAATTATATTTCTTGTAATTGGTTAAGAAATTTCACCAATTGTTATATAATTTCCTGAAATATTTTAAAATTCTTTAAAATTTCTTTTAAATCAAAAGACTTTTAAAATTAAAACCAAATTGAAAGTTTTATTTACTTAAAATGAAAAATTAAATATACCCAACTACAAAGATCTATAAGCTGATATAATTAGACACCCTAATACAATAAGTGGATGAAATTTAAAAACCATTGATGGCCTAGAATTAAATGAGTTAAAAAAAATAAATGTATCATATATTGTTAGAAATTCTGTTAAAATGTAAATTTATTATTAATAGCTAATCTTTTTGTATAAATGTAAGTATTATATTATCTACTATTATTTTCTTGTTATAACTATCTTTGCTACTTTTTGATATTATTGTCCTTGTTCTTCATAATATTTGTCCTAATCTGCGCCTGCTGTAAGTTAAGATTATCCTTTAGTAAAATAGTTAACCTCTGATACTGGTGGGAGAGGGGGGGGGGAAGCAATATCATAATGTTGAAATGAAATGAGCCGGAATACAGTTTTACCTGTCCAACACAAACTACCGTTTACACACACACACACACAAACATCCTCCCTCCTCTCCTGTATGAAAACAGAATGATATTGTTCAAAAGAAGCAGAGTTTCAAAAAATAAGCAAAAATAGATATATGAACGACTTAAAGCCTAGATTCAAACTTATCATATGATATAGCAAAGATATTTTTTTGTTTGAGTGTAAACATACAAAAAGACACTACTTTTTTTTTATTTCTGACAGACCAACATATGAAACGTGTATAGAGTATAGCTACGCTGCTAGGACAAACCTACATGTAACAGACACACGTACATAATCAGGATATTAGCAAAATATCCAACTCACATTTTAAGTAGTAAGGCAACTCTATAAGCCTTTATGGACGTATATAATAATCTCATCTGACGGTTAGCAATAATAATGTAAGCAGACTGTAAAAGATATAAATCCATTTGTAAAGCAGAATTAAGATTAATCAACCGTTAATTGATATATTTGACTTTTATATCTTTGACTATTCAAAAAGCTTCGCTGAGATAAAAGTTATGTCTTTTTTAAACACACGTTCACACACTCACACACACACACACACACACACACACACACACACACACAAACAAACAAGCATTCTATTTCACTCCTATTATTTGAAACTTTATTATAGCATAAAAAGGTATATTTACAAATTTATATATTTGCAAAATGCCATTAATTTTAAATTTGACCTCTGAATGTTTCCCTATCTTATTTAAGGATTGTTAAATTCAAAATTTATATCCCATATTTTCAATCATTAATGCTTTAAGTCAATTCTTTTAAAAATATATTTTTTAGTAAACTTTACATAATAACGTGAAATACACTTATTGAAATTGATGACCGCCTTGTTTTAATTACACCATGTATAACTATTGTAAATTGTCTGTAAAACGCATTATCTAATGCACAAACTTAAAATTAAGACTTTTATTAAGGATGTCACGTGTCTAATAGAAAATAAAATGTATAGATATTCTGTTGTCAGAACCTTTTTAATTGCAAAGCCAACTAATTGTTAATTGTTCAGACTTCCTTTTGGCATGTCTAGCAATCCTATTATATAAAGAGTTTATTGTCTGAAGCTTAAGATGTAAGATTTAGGATGGTTTTAAGCTATTCTTTTTAACCCCTCTTTGTTCTTTCTGATACAGAGCCCCTGGATGCTAGGGAGTGTGTCTGCTAGTTTAAATATATTAAATCAATTTGTAATATAGTATAAGGTAATGTTCACAACCTATAATAGAGAGAACCATAGCGAGAGCATAACTGCTCTCTTTTAGGTTCTCTTGTGTGTGTGTGTGTGTGGGCGTGTACATGTACCTGTACCCTACCTGGTAATCACCTGGACTGGACTGGACACACCAAATTTAAAAGGAAAATTGGAAAATTATGAGAGAAATAAACATTACAGTTTGCCCTCAGAAGAAAAAAAAACTTTGGTGTGGCAACTTTTTATAAAAAGCATTCAAAAATAACAACCAAACCAAAAAAACTATTTGTGTGATAGCACCAAAATCCTGTAAAACATATTATAAAAATAAAAAAGATAGATTAAATTACATTGTTTTACACTGTTAAGATCTAAAAAAGTAATCCACACCCCAAAGTCATAAAAACAAATGTAACAATTATAGTTCATACAATGTAGTCAATTTTTTAATCATTTTTAGCTAATATTCTTCCCTTCAAGGTTTGAAAAAAAAATCTTTTGCGCAAATTCAAATTTTATAAAAAACTTTCGCATTTTTTTTTATATTTTATTTGCTTATTTGCTAAAACTACTCTAAAAGTAAGATTCTTAACCTTGACCCGATGTGAGAGCTTTCAGCAGATTTTCAATAATTAACCCTTTTAGTTTTTCACAAAATTAGCAGGTGAAGATACAAAAGTTTCAGGTAAAATTTATTTAAAACTAATATAAAAGAAATAAGGAATTGAATAATTATAGGGAAGCTTTATGAATAAAACAAATAGCCTAAAAAACTTGAATTTGACGGTGTTCAATAGTGTGCTTCTCTGAAAATTATAGTTAAGTTCAAAGATTTTACTATACACACACAAACACACATCCATCCAGCTACTACAGCATAAAGAAAATAAACATTAAACAAAGACGTTAAGATAAATCTCATCTGACTTAATATCTAAATTAGTTTTTACCAAATCTCCTCGAAGGTAGTCGTGTGGTGCCAGAATTTAAATGTCAAATGGAAAATTCATGAGGAAATCTAATTTCTTAGAGTAACAAATGCAACAAATATTTTTTTTTTTAAATTCCTAATTTTACTCCATTAAGCAGTTATAGTCAAAGCAATTTTGATAAATCATCAAATAGATATGTACAATGTACATATAAATTCTATACATAATAGCCTCGCCTTAAAAAAATAAAATCTATCTTTTAGGGCATTTATTAATAAATGATTAAAATTAAACTTAATGAAAAGTTGTCCATTCTAATGCAAATAGCTCTTAGGACCACATTAAAAATTGTGTTTTTCATTGTGTTCTAAAGCAATTTTTTTTCTAAAGTTCTGAAAGGGGTGTATTCATATAATTATAAATTCAAATTTTCTTTATAATAAGCAAAGCTTCTCTAAAGTTTTATAATTAATCCGTTGCATTGATACAAAATGAGTATTTTTTTTAATTTTGAAAGTTTAAAGTGCGTTAAAGATGGGGGGCAGAGACTTCTCCTTATTTGCATCCCACATTACCAACTGTCAAAATTCTGTGCACACACCTTTATAAGTTAGATTTTTTTCACAAAATTTGAAAAATTAATTCTATATGAATGAAGTCCCTAGCATAGTACAGGCGAAAAAATTTCGCATCCTGAATTTGCAGAAATGCAAATGTTGAAAAGTAGTTTTTTTTCTTAGATAAAGTATTTTATACGCCCACAAATTTCACAATATCACAGCCAGTGGTAAAAGGAACAGGTTATCATTGTGTAATAAAGTAGTAAACAGTTTATATGTTTGGCCAATACGATCTCGTAAACGGCTGCATCGAAAAGTAAAACCTTATGAGGACAGTTTTGTTTATACGAATCTTGGTGGGGAGGGTTTGCCCCGAGAAATAACCCTATATTAATTTCAAATACTTTCCTTTCATTCCCGAAAAAAAAACAGGGAACAGCTTTTATCTCACTTTTATCTATTTCTGTTACGGAATAATATGTTTTAATTCATTTAAAATAAATGTCTCATGGCTTCACCAAAAGTTTATTTTTACATTTTTATCAGTTTTTGACAGTCTTTTGCATTAAATACAGCTAAAGAATAAATATATGTTAATCTTTTGATTTTACTTTAAAGTAAAATCAGACACACTTTGTATGATTTAAGTTAATTTATTCAATAATATTCAGTAACTAAAAATCGCGAAAAGAGCTGGTCTGATTAAAATGTGCTTTATGGGGAGCTTTACAAATATTTGTTTTAGGCTAATTTTCTTTCCGCCTTCCCCCCCTTCTCTAGAGCTAGGCTAAGGGCAAAGTAGACATAAATTTAGAAATAAATTGGAAATGTATTTGAGTGATTTTATTTGTTTGTTGTGATGATATTTGAATATGTTTATCCTTGTATTTGCATAATAATAATTATGTAATTTCTATTATAATATTATTGGATCAGTCAACATGAAATTTTTTACTAGCGAAGCTAATCTATAAATAAAGTATTTCTATCTGTCTGACAGTTCTTGTTTATCCAATGATTTAATAAACAAAAAAATGCAATGTAAAAGGTAAAAAACTAATTCATCGATTTTTTAAACAATTATATAAAACATGGCATTTATAAAAATCTTCTATTTTTTGTATGTGCGTTTGTTAATGCTGTGCTTCTTGTTAATATTTTCATCCTTGTTTTTTTTGTAATATTTGTTCCAAGAATAACATTTTTAGATCATTACTATAGATGTTTTATTTTCATGTTAATAAGAAATCAAGAATATGTATATTAAAATATCTTCTAGCGGCTACGGTCCACTTAAAAAAAGTAGGGGGGGGGGGGTCTTTCAATTTTAGTTTTAAAATGAAAGAATAAAATTTCTTTTAGGGAAGGGGGGAGTTTTTTTTCTGGAGTCATTTATTTTAGGAGGGTGGAGTTCATTACCCTCCCCAATAGAAGCTTTACTGTAATGGAGAATCATAGATCTTAAACTGCAAATAGACACACAGATAAAAAAACTGACAGACACAGAGACAGAAATACATCCTGTTACTTTTGTAAAAGGATTTACACTAAATGTCTACCTGTAGTGAAAACATGGTTCCTTTCCCCTGTCAGAGCTGCAGGGTTGGGGGCGTGCACGTGGAGGGGACTAAATCCTTCACCTAAAAAAGCAAGAATTAAATTTGTAATTCTTAGATAATTTCTGTAAGTACTTTTCAAGTTTGACTTGAGACCGACAAATACCCGGTGGATAAGAACCGGTTCTCAGCCATACTGAAAACTTAAATCCAGTTTTCTACGAACATACAAATTGGTTTGAATCTTATAATTGTACATTTTTATATCCGCGGAAAAGTTGTTTAGAATACGATGCGAGAAATAACTATAATACTGAGCGAAGCAAGTGTCCGTATTACAGACAAGCCAACTAACTCAACCTGTAGAGTACCTGCACTTCCAACAAAATTAAAACCTACCTGGAACCATCCATTGGGCCACTGCCCTTCCATCCTCCCCTCTGATTGTTGGAGAACTGGCAACTGGATAATCTTTTGAAATAAAAAAACATTAGTATTGACAAAAATGCAACTTTATAAAGAAATTGAAAAATATATATTTGCACATAAATAGATTATTTGTTTAATGTACGTTAAATTATTCATAGAAAAATAAATTGTTAAGAGTCATGTTGAAATTAAAAATACTCTTGAATCATAGTTCAATTAATCACACAGAAACGTTACTTTCAGAGAAAACATTTTACAGTATGGCTTCGAAACCGATTAATATCCGCGGGAGTAGAACCGGTTCTCATCCATACTGAAAAATCACATATAGCATTTAGTTACAGACAATTTTCCACGTATACTAAAATGAAAATCATAAAATTAACATTAGTTTTGTTAGCCAAGGCCTTCGGCTAACAAAACTGGTTTAAATCTTATAATTTTTCATTTTATTATCCAAAGAAAGCTGTCTATAAAACGATTCAATAAATAATTATTACAGCAATGCAAAAACTAATGTCTTCTACATTGAGGAAACAACATTTTTTAGACACCTAATGCCTAAAAAGACAATCTAATAGACAGTTTTTAGAAATTCCATCGTAATATTCTATGAAAGTGGCATATCTTCCACAATTTTTTGCTTTTTCAAAAGCTTTTAGAAAACTGAAACAAAATTTTCTGTTTAACTTTACTCTCATATTTTAATCATATATACACTTTACTGTTATGTTACTTTCGTGGAAGTGATAGTACACGGTTCTATATGACGAGGCCATGATTCGAACATTTTTCCAGCGTTTTTCTTCTCTTTACGCTTGAATTAATCAAGAAAGTAACAGCGTTCCAAATTCCTTTTATTTAATCATTACATAAATTGATTTTAGTTTGAAATAGGTAAGAAAACATTAAATCCAAGCAATGGATAAGACTATCAATATAAGATTCGTATTAGATTTTGACTTTGAAAGTATGTAATATAAATAACATTCCTGATTACGAAGATTATTTCATGTACCTAACCAATTTAGCCACTAAAGTATGGCGCATACCAGAAGGGAGGGGAAATTGAACTGTAAATCATACTTGTATTCAATGTTTTATCTGTTAGTTTAAAAACATTGGTTACTTTAAAAAAAACTAACAGTGTCCAAACTTTGCAGAATGGGTAACATTGTTTATAATTATAGGGGATGTAATTGAAAATCAATTTATCGTCCATTGTCTTATCCCTTATGATCCCTGTCTGCATCCGGATCTTACTATACGCGCAAAATTAAATCTCTGGGAGGGAGGGAACCCAGATGGATATTGAACAATGGGCTGTTTATTACACTGGTTCCCTAAGTTTTATAATAACGTTTTCTTATTCGTTGGCTTAACAAATTTGGAGACTTTAGTTAATTTTTATTCGTTGGTTTATTAAAATGAGTGGTTAAACGTTTCAACAACTAATTGTAATCTACAGAAGGGGTAATTTTGTGTATCATCATTGGTGATGTCCATACATTTATCGGCCATTGTCTTAACAATTTAGATCTCTGGAGGGAACCATGATTAATTTGATTTACAGCACTTTTATCTCCCAAAATTTTTCAGTTACCAAAAGCTCATTTCTTTGCATTGGAGATTATTTATCATCCCTTGGGCCATCCATAGATCCCTGGGTAAAACTTAATCTCTTATCTAATCAATTCTGTTTAGTTCTCAGGGATAAAGGCAGAGGATTTTATTACGTTAGTCCCCAAAGTTTAATAATAATGTTTTCTTATTCGTTGGCTTTGGGGACTTGATTGAATTTGATTGTTTGGTTCATAAAGTTAAGTGTCCAAACGTTTTAACCACTGATTGTAGCATACTAATTTGTTGTATAATCATTAACGGTGTACATCAATTTATCGGCCATTGTCTTATCCCTTTAGATCCCTGATTTTTCTAAAGTATTTTGATTTATTAACCAAGCTTCCGATGAAATTAATTATATAACATTAAATAACAAAACCACGATTTCTAACAAGAAAAAATATTTTCAGCAAACATTAAAGAATATTTCATTCAGATTTTGGTATTTATCTAAAAAAAATGGGTGAAGATTAATTTATCTGTGATTGTCATATCTCGTCTTTTGTTTGAGATTTCAGCAACAATTTTAATGTTACAAAATTGAACCTGTTCATAGAAAAACCTAAATTACTACTACGTACTAGTATTACGCTTTTACTAGGAAAGCAACTCTGTAATTTACTTTTTCTGTAAGTCCGTCTGTACGCCAAAGGGAAAGTAGTTTTACATTGTGGAAAGATTCTTATAAACATTTATATAATTTTTTTATAACTTTTTTGAAATTTAATTTTGGATCATATGTAAAAAAACTAACATAAAACAACCTTTCAAAAGCTATTGTGAAAATACGACGAAACCTGCAACTTCAATTCCTTTACATGACCCCTAACTTTTTATTATACTCAGTTTCGTTCTTTATGGATGTTGTCATACTTGTTATATGATATATTGGGTCAAACCTTTTGTTTCGCAATAGAAAACTAGAAATAGGCCCTTGAGGTCAAATATTTGAGTTAAGATTTTAGTTTAGACTAATCTTTAACAGATTTTGTATACTTAATATTATATTTAAAAAATAATCCATCCTACATTTAATGTGCAAAATTCTTCTTTTTATAGCTAAAATACTAATTCATTTGACATTACATTGTTTCTACTTACAGATGAGCATATTTAGGAGGTAAGGAAGCAAACTAGCTTGAAACCATGCCGAGACTTAAATCTAAAAATGAAATAGCCTAAGACCATCCTTGGGACCTATGTTGAGCTTCCCTAAAATGGAAAACTTAATTGGTTAAGTGGTTAGTGAGGATTTGTGGGCTATAAAAATTAAATAAAAAACGGACAATCTAAAAAACGTCTCATAATGATATGAAAAGAACGCAACAGACGACCTAAACCTTGCAATTTGGACAACAACCACAATGTGTTGGTCGACCTTGGTTTTGGCCCTAAGGTCAAATGTCCAGATTTTTTTTCTTGTAATCAATGAATGATTTATAAAATATCAAAGTACGTTGTAAGGTAGTAGTATTTTAAATATGACTCAAATATCTTTTTTAATGAATTTTGTATTTTTTTTAACGAGTTAGAGAAATTATTAAGACAATTGAATTTTGTCTTGAAGAAGCGTAGCAATGACGTATTAAAGCAGTAATCTGAAAAATAATAACGCATATTCTGTATAATTATTTGATTTTAAATAACAATATTAACCTTATACATAAATAACATTTTATCGTCAGGATATATCCTAATATAAAAAGTAGTAAGGTTTTTTGTCTGAAGCTTACGATCTCAATAACTACTAAACAGATTAGGTTCTTTATTTTAGGTAGGCTTTACATAGGTTCTGTGATGGTTTTAGGCTTTTTCATTTTAAGATTTAAGTCGTAAGATGGTTTTCAGCTACTTTCTAGCCCCTCGAATACAGTGCCCCTAGATGCTAGGGGCGCAGCAGCTAGTCTAAGTTATAGAGCAGCTGAGCTATTTAAGAAGAAAAAAAGAAACCAAGTTAAAATAATCGCATAGATAAAGAGGAAAGCAAATGACATTTAATTTATTGTTTGAAAAGAACCCCTCCCCTCTCATTTATCTTTTTTATCTCTTCTAGTACACACACACGCACACATACACACACACACACACACACACACACACACATACACACACACACCCACACATGGTTGTGGCAGCAACAACTTAACACAACACCAATCTAGACAACAACACTGAGAAAACAAGACAAAAGAGAACCGTTTAACAACATTATGATACAACACCTTTCCCCACCTTCTCTTTTCCCCACCATGCAACAGGCATTAATTTCCCCTTCCCCATTCTATTTTTTGTCCCTTCCCTTTTTATTAAGGATTTTACTTATTAGGTTGAAAAATACGTAGGTATATAATTCTTAATATAGTGATACCTATCTATGAAATATGGGTATTTTATATATTACTTCGATTGATATGAAACAAATTTTTAATGCTTTATGGAAATTTTTTAGTTTATTAAAATATCTAAGACGATTTTATATCAAGATAAACTGTAGAATTCTATCTCTATTTAGTTTCAACAAGGATGACAACATTCATAAAAGCGAAGCTTAACAATTTAGACGGACAAACTAATAGTAACAATGACAAAAATAGATTAATGGACATACTGACGTTTTGGTAAAGATTATTCTTTCTAATTTGTACAGAAATCATTATGCAAAATTTGAAAATTTCTAATATTGCCAAATCAGCTATCAGTTACTGATAAATTATCTGACCCAATTGTAGAAAAACTAGGCCTTTAAAAGGCACATTGAGACCAAAAAATGCCACGATAGGAGTGTGTAAAAAAGGGAAGGGCATTCTTTTTTCTTGTTGAGAATGAGATGTAGATAAGATGGGGGTAGGGGCACATTTTTCAAATCACACAAAGAACCAGAAATTTGCTTAGAGGAAAACATAATCATAATCTAACAATTTTCAGATACAGAAAAAAACAAGCAAAGATGTTTTTGAAAAAGCGCAAAATCTTTTAAATGTTAGTTTTTGTACTTGTTTATTAATAAAAAGATAAGCAATAAAAAGTAATATTTCTGTAAAAGCTTCTTGGCTAAAATTACTTGTAAGGAAATTTTCAAAGAAATGTTCCTCTTATGCAATAAAACACAGAAATTCACTATGGCCTAGAATACTTTATTTGTGCAAAAAATACAATACATTAAAAAATTATACATAATGATTAAATCACTCAGCCGTTCTTGAAATCTTACTAATAACAAACCACGTAAGTTTTTAAAATCCCAAATAAAAATTATGTCTTTTTGCAAACTCTGAAATTTGGACGGGAAACTAAAAGAATTTTATTTTTACAATTTCCGCTTTATCTTGTTATGCCTAATATACAGAGATAGGATAATGGACAATAAACTAATCTTTCGGCCGACAAATATAAATATTTTGCCTGTCTGAATATCAGGGATCTAAAGGAATAAGACAATGGCCAATGAATTGATGTACATCCCAAAGGATGATACACAAAATTACGCCTTATGTATTTAACATTTAGAGGTTAAACGTTTGGACACCAATGAACCAACAAATCAAAATTCAGTAAAATTAAAAGAAAACCCAATATCCCCTCTCTCCCTGATATATATAGACCCGTCTGCGGCAAAATTACCATGTCGTCTGTGATCTTATGAAAAATCTTACCTAAAATAAAATATACTATGAATAACTATTCATTTTTCATAAATAAAAGTTGTGTAAGATGTTTTGGGAAAACTGAAGGAGAGACAGGATGACAATTTGGAAAGCGGAAAGAAGAAGAAAAATACGGGACAGGGATATGCAATCTAAAATAATCAAGGACAATTATGTTAATCAAAATCGGAGCCCCAAACTTTTTAATAGGGAAATTTTTAGCAGGTAGTGTCTATGGAATTTATCTCAAAACCTACAAAAAAATTTTGTAAAAGTAAATTTATATTTCTTGTTTAAATTTTAAATATGTTTTTGCTTGTTTGAATATTTGTCTTTGGTATGAATACAGACTGCAAATATTATTGCAAGAATTAATTCCCCTCATCTCCCCCCCAACCCTTAAATTCCAATTGCAAAATAGTTTTGAAATTAAGTTTTATAAAATCCTTTCTATACGTCTGTAATGGAATATCAATTACATGGAAACTTAATATAGTAGTATTATTAATACTGTAGGTAGGTATTGTAAAACCCAATCAATACATTAAAAAAGTAACTTAGATTTTTAAAAGCAAAGCTTTTCTATAATTAGGGACGGTCATACGTTCTTATGTCTGTAATGGTTAGGTCTTTTCGTGTTTATTTTTGCTTTTTTTAACAAAAAATTTGTATGCATTACAATTAACCGATTGATCTGATTTTTGGAATACTGATTAATTTGCAGTTCAATAACCCATCCTTCCTTTTATTGCTTTTATGAACAGCTTGATAATTGATTCTTTATTAACGCATTTGCTTTATAACTAGAATATGTCCGGCTGTCACTAAACTACCGTCAATAATAGCCAAACAGACATAAAATATAAAAAAGTTCTATTTAGACAAATTTTTAGGCTTGGCCTAGGGATCTAATTGGATAAGACAATGGCTGATAAATTTAAGTACATCCCCAATTATGATAAACAAGATAACACCTTCTGTAAATTTAAATCATTAGTTGAAATGTTTGGACAATCAAACTATTGAACCAACCAATCAAAACTCAATAAAAGTATCCAAAGTTGTTAAGCCAATAAATAAGAATACATTAATATAAAACTTTGGGAACTAGTGTAATAAACAACCCAGTGTCCCTTCCCTCTCTTGCTTTGGCCCCATCTCTGAAAGCTAAAGATTTCATCCCACTTGGCAGGGTGCAAATTCTAGCAAAATTGTTATGATATATATGTGTGTGTGTGTGTTTATGTGAGAATATGTGTGCAAAAATATTGACCTCAGAGCAATTTTGCAGAAAAATTGCAGCGATTGAAAGAGAAAATGTGTGTGTGGGAAATGAGAAAGAAAATTAGAGATGAATTAGATATATGTAGATAGATAGACACACATATGGATAGATAGACAGATAGATAGATAGATAAACATATGGATATTTTAAATCGGAGATAGATAAGTAGCGTAACAATTAAAAGCTGGTAAAATGTTTATAACAGTATAGCGTGCCTGCTTGCCGCTGTATTACGATTATGGACCACACTGCGTAATACAAAAGACGTAAAATGGTACCTACTGCTGCTATGTATGTTTCAGGTTTGGTTGCCTGTTTAATTTTGAGCGATTTATGTTTCAAAATTTTCAATTTTACAGAACTGACAATTATTTTACTGTATGTTACAGATGAACATACGGACATACACAAGTTATATATAGTAGCAGCGCTAACAGCGGTGTTGACAATCTAACTTTTCATTGCAAAGAAATCTAAAATTTGAAATTTAATTCTCCATTCCTACTCTAACTCTTTTTTATTTTACTCTTTTCAAAAGTGAAGTTATTTTTTAATTTCATAGTCTGTCTGTCTGCAGTTTTCTTTACAGTAAAGCTTTTTGGTATTATCCTCTTAGAAATTTTTTTTTCAATATTGAAAATTTGAGTACCCCCCCCCCCCCCCCCCCCCGACAGCGAACTATGAACTCTGGCCGCAGCGCTCGGCTCCCTAGCCTGCCTAGCCGCAGCGCTCGGCCCCCTTGCCTGCCTAGCCGCAGCGCTCGGCCCCCTTGCCTGCCTGGCCGCAGCGCTCGGCTCCCTAGCCTAAAACCTAACCTAACCTAAAATAGTTGTTCGTCGGTAGTCGGGGGGGGGGGGGGGGGGGGTACAAAATTGAAAAAAATTGAAAAAAAAATTTCTAAGAGGATCACGCCAGCTTTTTATAGGTCCAGGGAAGTTTTATGACTATTTTGGGGGAGGGTATCACTAAACTCAAAAGAGAAATTCCCGCTAGAAAAAAAATTACTCCATCCCATAATTTTATTTACTTTTTCTTTTGCATACTAAAATTGAAAGCGTTGAGGGAGGTCGATCTCTTCCCCCCCCCCCCCCCCCAACCCCCCCGTCTAAATTGCTTCTGGAGGCCTCTGGTTTGCAAATTGTTTTTAGTATCAAAGCTTTTCTGCATTTGAAGCTTGTTATCCTTGTTGTCTTTCTCACTATATAAAGACGTCGAATGCAAGATTATTTAGAGCGGCAAGGACATTGGGTTATGAATACGTTTTAAAATTTCAATTAAATATACAAGGATGCAGAGATGAGTTGATGTAGGAAAGATACTTAATTCTCCCCCCACCTACAAAAAAAGGGTTGATTTATCCTTTTGCATCCTGTTCTTGCATGACTTATTCACTGATAGTCTGCAAAACTTTATAATCTTAAATCATTAGTTACTAGAGGCTGCGCCCCTATCAATTAGGGGCTCTTTACTGAAGAAGTAGGAAAAGGTTTGATGAACAGCCCAAAACCTTCCATGGACCTTTGTAAAGCTTCGTTAAAATGAAGAACTCATTTGGTTCAGTAGTTATTGAAATCTTAAGCTTCAGACAAAAAATCTTATTATTATATATGATAAGAGGACTACAATATTGTAAGACATCCTAATCCCAGATAACAAAGAACTATTAAAGCTAAAAGTAGCGTAGCAATAAAAAAGACACTTTTAGCATGTATTGCTAATAAATCACTTAATAAGAAGTATCTTTAGATAACACCTTTGATTTTATAGATCAGAAGCTTATAATACACATACAAAAAAAATTCAAAGACTAAATTCAAA
Source organism: Acartia tonsa (assembly GCF_053477335.1). NCBI lineage: Eukaryota > Metazoa > Arthropoda > Copepoda > Calanoida > Acartiidae > Acartia > Acartia tonsa. The sequence continues at coordinate 41,633,638 of NC_137264.1, read as the reverse complement.
AATTGATAAATTTGTGTAGCTGCACTTCTTTAAAATTAACGTACAGCAAGTTTGACGGCCACATTGGACACTTTGTAACACATGGAAATGCAGACGAAGGGATAAAAATAAAAAGAACAAGGATTATTATGGCCATTGTCCATAATAATCGCATTTAAAATAACGTATCAACATTTCTTTTTATGAAATTATGAAAAGACAAATGGCAAATGTTGGCAGGTGTTGGTAATAAATCTTAGCAATACATGAGAAATTTTCAGTTACTTGCATTTAATTTGACATAGTAACTGAGTGACTGACGGACATACACCCTAGTCATAGAGCAGCTGCCCATCTAATAAAAATAGGACATTCCGCCTTCTATGTGTCCCCTGAACACAAAATATCTTAGATGACTTCAATTTTCAAATTAGATCAAATTTGCATATAATCCTGAATTTTTCACTCAGTAGGGACTGACATTCACAGATTTTAATCAATTTTATTTGTCGTGAAATGTGTTTGTGTGTCGACAATACGACGGTCTTGGTTGACATATTTTCGACATCCCATTTTTGTTTGAAAATAATTTGATATTTGGACAAATTTAATAGTTACATTATGTTTATAAAAAAGTCCAATTGGTGCCGGCAGGAATGAAAAATTAAGACTGTTAATTATACTGGTACCCAAAATTTTCTAATCTGTTGGCCTAAATATTTTGGGCAATATATCTTTATTGATTGGTTGGTTCAATCTTACTAGTCATGAGTGTTCAACAAATAATTCTTATCTACAAAAGGGGTAATTTTGTTTAACACAATTGGGTTTAATTTTTGTTTAAACTAATATTAACATCAAAACCTAGTCCCCTTAATATTTGGTAGTGGTATTTAGGCCATTTGCTAGATTTTTGACATTGCTGTCTTAATCACGTAGCTAACTGCACAAACTATCTAATTAATCAAAATTAAACAAGAATAACTGTGTCCACAAGTAGTTCAACAACAGCAAGTAAACATTTAAAAACGTAGGAAATATTAAAAAATATTCAGCAATTGTAATGTTTAATTATTAGAAAAGCAATCTTTTTGAACAATTTTCAGCCCCTTGTACACATACCCAATTAAATAATTAATTTTATTTTATTTTTGCATTTTTTATAATTTCATTATTGCTTTTTCCAGTATGGCAAGGAAACCGATTAATATTAGTTTAGAACTGATTCTCAGTCATACTGAAAAATCATGTGTAGCAACGTATTACAGACAATTTCCCACGAATATTAAATAAAAATCTTAAAATTTATACCAATTTGATATCCGCGGAAAGTCTAAAATACGTTGCGATCAATAACTATTTTTTAAAGTTTTCCTTATTTAAATAAATACTTCACGGATTTTAATAACTGCAAAAATTGAATCCTATTAGTGCAATATCTGAATAATAAATAAAATATACAACAAAATGCATCTTTAAACCATGCATAAATTGTATTTTCCGTGTATAATATTTATATAAGCAAAAATATTAGTCTTCTTTAAACTTTTGTGATAATTTGTCAAAATTGTTTATTGAGAATTTTACACATCAAATAACTTAATTGTATTTAATTATTCGCAGTTTTCTGTGTATAATACTTTACTGTTCTTTCGGAATAAAAATAAAAGTTAGCCTGTAACTGCTGCGCTACTTAAATATTGTTGCAACCCAAGGTCAGGTGAATATCCTAAAAGCGTTTGTTTGTTTTGGAATGGACATACTGGACGGAATACCTTATTTCTTTCCCGTGTGTCAGCACTCCAATATTTCTTAGTAGCGAAGCTAACAGGATTTGTTTCTGCGTGTCTGTCTGTATATACCGAAGGATCTTGCTAAACACTGAACCGATATGGTTCACCTTTACTGTGTAGCTTCTCATATGTCTTGGCTTGAGGATTAAAGATATTTTGGAGGAGAATAGCACCATCCTCCGAAGAGAAATTGCTTCCCCCAACAAAAAAATTTCAAATATTGTTATACAAAAATTGTATCATAAAGGCAACTCTAAAAATAACCTAATATTTAAATTTTTCTAAGCTTTATTTAAATGTAATTTTAAAGGATTTGGCACATTGTTGTCCTTGTACTTCTTTCATGCTCTTAACACATTGTTTATTTTGGCACATCTAGTGTACTGTTGTTCTTTCATACATCAAGTAATAACAAAATGTAAAGAAATAAGCTATTAGCCGCCAAAAATCTGCAGATAATTTTTGCTGCAAGGGTAAATATAGAATCTTGATGGTAGAAAAATTTGCTAAAAAGTTTTTTTTTAACCATACAAATATAATATTTAGCAGCCGTGATTTTGTTCAGCAGCAGGCTTTTAAAACAAAATCTGCACAAATTTAGACTAATTTACTTATCATTTAATCCACATATTTAGGAAGGAAGGTATAAGCTTAACAATATAGTAAATTCAACAATGCGTCCCATTCCTAATGTATGATGTCATAGTTCTTAAAAGGATATTTCTGTTTATTATTCTTTGGCTATAAATACATATACTCATCGTCTTGCACTTAAATGCAATCAGATAAAAAATACTCTTTTCAGTATGACTTAGAAACCGATTAATATCCGCTGGATTAGGACCAGTTCTCCTCCATACTGAAAATCATGTGTAGCATCGTTTTACAAATATTCCACGAATATTAAAATTATTACCAGTTTTGGACCTTTGGCCATTCGGGCCCTACAAAACTGGTTTAAATCTTGTCAATTTTCATTTTAATATCCGCGAAACGCTTTCTATAAATAATGTATCTAAATTTGGTTTAAATTTAACAAAATAGGTTTTATAAACTTATGCCTTGAACAGGAAAGTTAAGAATTCCAAATAATTAGTATCAGCTTGACTTTGTCGAGGCATTTGATGTGTTTAAGTCAAACTTTGACCTAGGGCTTATAAAACTAAAATTGTGGAAAAAAAGCTCCAATATGGTGTAAAATTGAAAAAATGCAGCATTTTAAACAATTGAACAGGTTTAATAATAGCCAAAGCAGCGAAGTTTTTACTATTATATGAAGTAGTGAGCTTTATTGTCTGTAACGAAGGATCTAGCTGCTGAACCGATATGGTTCTCTTTTACTGCGAAGGCTTCTTATAGTTTGACAAAAAAACATTTATTGAACAATGTAATTTGCAATATATGAGAATAAAACTACGAATTAGTTGTTAATAAAGTTGTGAATATAAAAACTTTTTGGAGAAGTTTTGCTTCAGAAATATAAGCAATGACTTTTGCAATTAAGTTAAGATGTGCTGAGACTAAATTGTTGTCCGTGAGTCATCAACAATGTTTGAAAAAGTCATTTTTTCCGTTCATACTTTTTTTTCTTCTTGCTTTGTTGTGTTTAATGGACTAAAACATTAAAACTTTACTTTTTAAACTCTACTTAAGTCAGGGTTATGTTAATAATGGTAAAAAATGTGCAAAAAAATTAATTCGTATATATTATGTAGCTTTTTTACCAAGTGTTTAATACTCTTATTTTGTAAAAATTATTATTCTACTTAAGTTTAATTAGATTTAATAAATTTGAAGTTATTTAGCCAAAGCAATTTAAAATTACTCTTGGCAAAATAGTTGATAGATTTTTCGTATACTTGATATTAAGGTCGTAATTGCTTTTTGTTCTTTTGTCCGATTTTTCGTAATCTTAATTTCTAATTAGGTCTAGTATAAAGATAAGGGGAGGGGAGTTTTGCAAAGGTATCGTAATTCATAATCTAATTGTAAAATGATAAAAATGGTAATAAAAATCAAAATTTTGAAAGGGGTTTCTCAAAACTTAATTATCGTCGAAAACCTCTATTATTTAGATTGATCAAATTTTATTTTTTGAGAATTATTTCTCATTTTAATGATTATTCCTCTAAACTCTTTTTAAAAGTTTTTTTGTTTAGTTAAAATTGCTGTTTACATATTGTGGAAAATGAGGTAAAACCTTTCAGACTAAAGGTAAAGATAGGCACAGGCATTTCTAACTTTTTTGTTGTCTGACTGATTATACATTAACAAGCATGACAACATCCATAAAAGCGAAGCACTAAAACGGTAGGACAAACGGACATTAACACTTGTGTAAGAACTGAATAATCAGAATATAAATATATAGGAATCGAAGCAAAATTGTAAATAAATTTGTTGAAAAACTGCTTGATTCAGGATAATGTTTATGGACATACTTACATTTTTAGAACTTGATTATAGAGTTGCTTCGCTTATAATATTATACTTTGTTGTCCCAGGAATTAATATACCAAAAATCAGATTAATCGGATGATTAGATCACACAAAAATTTGTTGTTAAAAAAGTAAAAAAAAATCAACATGTTTAAAACGGACGTACGGACATTCTGGTAATGCTTATAGAGTTGCTACGCTTTCTAAATCGTACTAACTACTATAAGAATCACCACGCAAAGTTTGAAATCGATAGGACAATTCTAACATGTCTAAATTAACGAAAAGAGCTATATCTCTGTAATGGACGGACGTATTGACGGACGGACGTACGGACGGACCGACCCTAATTATAGAAAAGCTTCGCTTTTAAAAAGACATACATATTGCATATATATATATATTTTAAAAAGTAAAATGCTGTCTGTCCGTCTGTTAGTCAATCTTGATGAAGCCTATAATCTCGTTGAATCGATTAGGCTCTACTTTTCTGTTAATGGTGCTACAATGGTTTTTAGGATATAAGGGATACTAAGTTTTATAACACTAAAAAAATGTCAAAGATCTCTGGTAAAATTCTATGATCCCATTATTTTCAATCATATTTAATCATGCTTCTTTGAAAATATACTTTTACTGGTCTTTAGCTTATTTATACTTTAAGTATATATAAAAAAGCATTTTTGTACAATTATAAGGAAGATAATTGCATTTGACACTTTTAGAACACTTTTTAAATCCGATACAAGCATAGCTTTTCAATAAGTGTACATTCAGACTTTTTTCACACAATGTGTAAATTTTTAAAGGAAGGTATTTTGTTCAATTACAGCCACGCTTTTTTTTATAGTTGTGAAACTTATTTAAATTCAAATTATGAAATGTTTGTATCTTATGACAGAGTAATATATTTGTAAAGATATCTGAAGCCTTATACAATTTGTATTTTAGAATTAGATACATTGATAGCTGATAGTAGTTTGCAAGATTTGTACAGCATATAACTTTAATGTAATCAAATCAACGTATCTAAAAGGCAGGATGTAAAAAAGACCTCTTAAACAGCCGTAATAATTGAATAGTTTTTTTCAGACAAGCTTCGTATAGACATGTGTGATACTACTACTAAATCTGTGAAAGTAAATGATACAGTCTGTATAAATACAACAAAAAGTACATGATACAGTCTGTATAAATACAACAAAAAGTAAATGATACAGTCTGTATAAATATAACAAAAATTATTTTCGTCACTACAATGTAAAAAAATGTCACGCTATTTAGGAATTTTCTAAAATTTAAACAGTCTCTGTTGTACTTTTTTCCTCCGTCAATTTACATATTTATTTCCGGTAAATGATAATTAACATACTAATTTTAGGCTCAGGCTACAGAAAATCCGGTAAATTGTTTTACTAAAATACCCCAACACATACCTAAAAAATAACATATTATTAAGTAAAATATTCAAATTAAGTGTTTTTGTATCTAAAAGTAGAAAAACAATAACAAGTTAAAATAAAACAAATAATAACATAGTAATGACCTTTGGGGTACGAACATATAATAATTCAATAGTTGCTTTACAACAAATTTTTGTATATATTAAAGATATTAATATGAAAACTCTACATGAAAATTGAAGAAACCTATCTTAAGAAACAGACGTAGTGTCTGACATATTTATACTTTTCTAATGCGCGCCAGTAATTTATGAACATGAAAATTACCTAAAAAAATAAACATTTGCTTATAGATATTTGTACTAAAAGATATTAATGTTTTGTAGGTATTATCAAAATATCAATAAATGCTGTTTTTATTATTTATACATCATTTTATTGCTTTATGTTCTGTGAATAATACACTAAGGTATGAACATTCAACAAACCGTAAGGTTTAAAGTAATTTTGTTAAAATTTTTAAAAACAACAGAAGCATCTTATATTGTCTGAAATAAAATGACGTCGTACAATACAAATTTTACAATTGGTCAATTATACAGGTCTATCATTGGTCATTTGTATTGTATGACGTCAATATTTATTTTGCACTTTAAGCTGCTTTTAAAACAACATGTCTATAGTATGCCACTCGGTAGTCATGAAAATTTTTTTATTAACTGCTTTATAATCGACATAAGTATCCCTATATCCGTGGTTGCATTCAGACAGGTAGAGTAAAAAGTTGAACTGTGTGGCGAGGCTAAAGAATTTCTGTTAAAGATGCATTTTTTCAGGTAACCTTCACTTCCGCAAATGCAAACTTTATCTGATCAGAACCGCACATACGACTCCTGAAAATATGATTCTTTACCCCCCCCTCTTTATTTACTATATTGCTGTTTTTGCGTTTAGTGGTTACGCCACTAGAGGCTTCTAGAGGCACTGGAGGGAAAGGTGGGTGAAGGTACCCTCCCCAAAAATAGGTATTCATTCGACCTATGAGAAGCTTTAATATAAAACATATCCGTATCTGTTAAGCAGTTAACGAGATCTTTCGCTACAGACATACAGACAGATAATCAGTTACTTTTATAAAACGATTTGATACACCATGTGGACGTGAAAACACAGATTTTTTTTTGATGGGACACATAGATTAAAAATGAGGGAAAGTTAAAAGCCAGGGGGGAAGTGAAATTTTACCTAAAGAGAAAGGAAAAGTAATTAAAATTAAAAGCCTGTAATGGGAGTAAGGTGGGGGCATTTTTTCCTCCACCTCATATCACGGTATTTTGACCATTTACAACGCCACTCTAAACTTTAGACAAGCACTTAATGTCAGTAGCACAGTTGTAAAAAATATTGTATTTTAGAAATTTTTGTTTTTGAGTTCATTTAAAGCTTTTATGTTAGATTTTTTGATAAAATTTGAAGTATGTTCTTAAAATTATCTATCATACAATCCCAAATTGATTATATTTAAATTTTGAATGAAGCTCTTCGTCACGACATCAAAAATACAAATGGCCAATGGTAGGCCAATACAAGGACTAAATTACCAATGGCAGGCCAGTATACATTTTAATTGACCAATTTTAAAACAGTATGGCGTCACTTTTAATGGCGTATGGCGTCATGAAAAGCTTCTTTAGAAATTCTAAATTTAATTTTTCATAGTGTAGCAGAATAGTAATTGATTTCCTGGTTAAGATAACTCAATAATTTTTAAGACAAAATTAGGATTTGTCCTGTTTCTATGTGCTTATTAACCTGTACACTAATTATATATCAAGTTAAACGATGTCCTTTTGTCTGTCGGAAGCAAAAGATTGAGTTCTGGTTTTCTAGAAAACTTTTTACTTACTTTTAGCTATTCCAATACAGTAAGTCACTAATATCCTGGTAAAGGTTCACTAAAATTTTTGGGAATAGTCCCTTTCGTGGCAACGCCCCTTAAGGGGCGATTCGTCTTATTTCTAAAATGACTTTTTATATGTTATTTTAGGTTAGGTTAGCTTATATTGGGTTAGGTGATTGCCCTACAGAGTTAGGCAATTTGCCCTGCAGGGTTAGAGCCCCCCGCAGGAGCTAGAAATAGGAGAGAAGCTACTGTGAAAAATACGAAGAATCGCCCGTTAAGGTGCGTTGCCACGAAAGGGACTATACCCCAATTTTTTATTAGTTTCCTAATGTTTCATAAAATTCGTGTGACTGCGTCCTAAGCATTTGAGGTCTCAATATTTAAGAGAAAAAGGCTTTAGATGATAGAAAAAAACATCCTAAAACCATCTCAAGAATTATATGAAACTTCAAAATTGAAGTTTATTGGTTAGCGAGATCTTACCGGACAAACAAAAAACCGAGGACCAATTTATCCTAAAGGGGTTCTGCTACCCATTCTAGATGAATATCTAATGTTACAGACATACATCAGGATTTTAAAAAGACATAAATCGAAGCATAAGTAGGTAGAGGCCAAAAAGATTAATACAGAATGAAAACTAGGATAAACAATGACAGATATTTCAGGAGAAAAAATATGCAAATTAGGAATAAGACATACACAGGAAGAGAGAGAGAGAGAGAGAGAGAGAGAGAGAAAGAGAGAGAGAGAGAGAGAGACAGAGAGAGAGAGAGAGAGAGAGAGAGAGAGAGAGAGAGAGAGAGAGAGAGAGAGAGAGAGAGAGAGAGAGAGAGAGAGAGAGAGAGAATGATATATGAGGATTGAAATGCAAATTGTTTCTGGGACAAAAGTATTCAACATTTTTCTAAACATTTGAATATTTCAAGGTGCACAGAAACAAACTTCAATATCCCTCTAATGGCCATTGGACCTCCCGCCCCAACTCCTCTCTCATAGAAACCATCTCAAAATGGGGGCAATATGTTGTCTTAAAAATTTACTGGATTTTATCGACTTCTATGATATCCTTTCAATAATAAAAAGAAGTCAGATGATAAAGATCTGAGAATAATGATCCATATTATTTGCACTTTTCAGGGGATTGTCTTTGGCTGGTTTTAGGCTATTTTCCTCACATTTACCGCCATCCCCTATAGGCTAGATGGTAAGCAATTAGTTAAATAATAAAGAGTATGACTTTTGTATTTTCCATAAAATATTAGAATTTCAATTTCCGTTAAATTGCATGAAGGGGCTATCTGGTAAATTGGCCATTTAAAGGGATACTACGAAACAAACATTACTTATTCTTTCTCGTGGTTAATTCAGGTACAGATATACACTTATTTCCAGATTTTAATCAACTTAGTTCCTGTAAAGTTTGTTTTACCAATTTATGTTCTCAACTCCATTAACTACAAAACACCCAGAAAAAAGGATATATTTGACATAATTCAAATGGATAAAAAAATGGTAAAATATTGGTCCCTGATTTATTTTTCAACATTTGTTTGTATATTTTGTCTTTTTTATACACATGAGAATTTCTTTGCTGTACTTTCATTTTCTGACTTTCATCTTACTTTATCTTTATTAAAAAGACCGTTTTGTGCTATCTTTTCATGTATCTATTATTAGTAGAGATTCTCTTTTTTTATGATGATAAACAAAATAACCTCCTTTGTTAATTAAATTAGAGTTGATAAGTTTTGACATTTATAGATTAAGCCAACTAATCAAGATTTGATCAAAGTACCGAAAGTTTTTGAGCTATCAAATGAGAAAACGTGTTCTTAAAAACTTTGGGTACAAGTGTGATTTACCAGGAATCTAATGATGACACACAAAATTATGCCTTCTTTATATTACAACTAGCGGCTTCGCCCCTAGCCTCTAGGGGCTTTGCCCCAAGAGGTTTTATCAAACTAATTTTTCGTGTTTTAGAATAATTTTTTTTAGGGGGGGGTATTTTTCATTTTTTGGAGGGTTAAGGGTGTCCCACCCCTCAAGAAAATAGTTATAAACCTTCTCGGGACCTATGAGAAACAGACAGACAAACAAACATCGTTCTACTTTGTATTATAGATTAATAGTTGAAAGGTTGGACCATTGGACGATATGAACTAACCAATCAAATTTAATAAAAGTCCCCAAAGTTGTTGAGCCAACGAATAAGAAAACGTTATTATAAGAAGAACAAAATCAATGAAGCAGTCATAAATTTATTTCTTTAAAAATAAACATACAGATAAACATCCAAATACTTGCATAATTGAAAACTTACTGATCAAACGAATTACATGTTTTTTATTTGAAAAATTCTTGAACTTTTAAATTAAAGAAATTCGTATGACAGCAGTTACCTACTTTTCAATCATTTTACTATGCACCTAATATATAGGGTGTTCTATCACATTCGTAAAGTGATACTCATTAGCGATCGAAAGGGATAAGACAATGGCCGATAAATTGATGTACTTCTCCAATGATGATACATAAAATTACCCTTTCTGTAGATTACATTTAGTTGTTGAAACGTTTGAACACTCATCTTAAAAATCAACTAATAAAAATTCACTAATAAAAAAGTCTCCAAAGTTGTTAAGCCAACGAATAAGAAAACGTTAATAATTAATATAAATTTTGTGAACTACTGTAATAAACAACCCAATGTCCTCCCCCTCTCTGAATATTCAAGTATCAGCAAATTGTTTCATATTTTCACTTTAGCAAAAGAATTACATAGTAGAAGAATTTTGTATTGCTTATAGCAAAACAAAAAGGTTTTTGTGCTGTTGTAATAATTCAGTGATTATACTTCTCTCATACACTGGAATGTTAATATACAACTTTCACTTAGATAGATAGATAGATAGAGAGGTAGAGATTGAGAAAGAGAAAGCGAGGAAGATATGAAGAGAAAGATAAAAAAGAAGTAAATTTGAATGAGAAAAATGCTAGACAAATCAATTATGAGAAGTTAAGTGCTTGACAGCATATCATGCACTCTCCCTATCAACATTCACTACTGCAGCTATTTTATAGCAAACTAGCAGCTGCGCCTCAAGCATCTAGGGGCTCTGGGTTATAGCCTAAAACCATCTAAAGGCTTGAATCTAAAAAAATAGCCTAAATCATCACAGGACCTAAGTGTAGCTTTCCTAAAAGGTAAAGTTAATCAGTTCAGGTGTCAATGATATCTTAATCTCCAGACAAAAACGTTACTTCTTTATATTGTAGGAGATGATGTGTTTATACGTTCGTTTGTCCAAAACATAAATAACAAACAGTATAAACAATCTAATTATATTGATGGATTCTAAAAAAAGCTAATTTAAAATCTGTTTCGATTATCTAGTTTTTAACATTTAAATATATTTATAGAGAGCTTTGACCCTTTTCTCTAATATTTTCTATCGCTAACGAAATTACAGGAAGTATGGGGATAGTGGAATATAAATTACACCAAGTACCCAAAGTTTTATAAACACGATCTTTCATTGTATGGCTTAAAATCAAATTGTGATTGGGTTGTACAAACCTTCAATGTCCAATATAAATGTATCCTGATGTGACATATACCTGAATTTGAGAAAGAAATCTTGATTATGTGTCCAAATAGTACAAATTAAATGTACTTTTCTTTGGTGATTTACCTTAAATAGACTAGCGACCATGGAAACCATCTCCTTATTGCTCTTATTATTTGAAAAAAGGGAGGGGCAGTTTTTTTTCTTTATATCGAACCCCTGCGAATAAACTAACTCTGGGGTGCCCTAGCCCTTCGGGGCTACGATGTACCTAATATAACCTAACCTTATCTAAGGCAAATAACTAAAATACGTAAAATTGATTGACAAACTCTATCTAAAAAGTAGATGTGCTTCTAGAAATGTTTACTTATATCCTTAAACTTAGAGTTATTTAATGAATTTTCAATTAGGGCTGATTTATAAGTTGTTAGTTAATAAATGAATTTGGCCCACATAGTTAGAATGTGGTATTTTAAGTAATGTGTAATCTACAAAATTAATATAAAAATATTTTAATTTTCTTCTCTCTCTAATCCCCCTCTATTTATCTATCTCGTTTGGTCTCAGAGATTTTTAGGGTTGTGCCTGTAGTTTTTTTTTGGCGAGGGAGGAAAATATCTTTTTTGGGGTAAGGAAGGGGAGGGGTTGCGTATACCCTCCCCCTCTTGGACGTTCTTGCCCTGTTGAATTTTAATGTTTCTCCTATAGGTTGATCGGCTCGATATTTGATGATTTTACATCATTATCAAGATAAGTAATCATCCTTGCGATGACAAATTAATTAAAATGTAACAGGGTAGGGGAGAGAGAGAAAGAGAAAGAGAGAGAGAGAGAGAGAGAGAGAGAGAGAGAGAGAGAGAGAGAGAGAGAGAGAGAGAGAGAGAGAGAGAGAGAGAGAGAGAGAGAGAGAGAGAGAGAGAGAGAGAGAGAGAGAGAGAGAGAGAGAGAGAGAGAGAGAAAGAGAGAAAGAGAGAGAGAGAGATAGAGAGGGAGAAGGAGTGAGAGAGACAGAGAGAGAGAAAGAGAGAGAAGGAGTGAGAAAGAGAAAGACAGAAAAAGAGAGAGAGGGAGATGGACAGACAGACAGAGACAGAGAGAAAAAGTGGGGGGGGTCTTTGTTGATTAAGAATACGATTTGAGTGAAAGCACCAAAATTCATGATTAAGTTATCTACAAAAATGCATAAAAAATCGATTTATCTAGTTTTATTGACATAAATAATTTACTATTTTAAAGCAAAACAGGTCAAATTCTTTTATAGATGTCCCAATAGAATCATTTCAGAAAACTCTGTAATTTTTTGTATTTCCTAATGTATATAGAACAAACTATTTCGTTGGGTTAAACAATATTCATTCCTAAGCTATCTTAAGGGGTAAGACAATGAGATCTAAATTTATTACTTACACTAGTCCAAAAATTTAACAACTTAACAACTTTAGAGACTTTTATTGAATTTTGATTGGTTGGCTTTTTAGTTGAGTGACAAAACGTTTCAACCACTAATTGTAATCTAGAGAAGGTATATTTTTGTGTATCATTATTAGGTATGTAAAAACATTTATCGACCATTGTCTTATCCCTTAAGATCCCTTGAAAATACACAAAGAAATAGAAAGGTAGAAAACTATAACACACAAACATTTTATAATTAAAATTTTTTGCTAAGTAACCCAAAATTCTAAACCCTATCCCTTTTTAATTGCGGATTTCATGATAAAAAATATTAATCTGCGCATCAAAAGTACTCCAGTCGAATGCGTAGCATCTCTATAAACGTTTATCTAACTCTTACATTTGTTTTGGTAGTAAATCTTTTGATTTTCAATGTACTTTTTTAGCTTTCTTTTTAAGTATTTGTTTTAGTTTATTTTTTTGTTGACAAAAACCAAAGTGTGTTAAAAATCACCCATGTGACGTCGTCATAAAAATGGGGGATTATCCATCTCTTTTTTAGGGGTTTTCTTCACACTTCTCCTTTCATCTCCCTCATTTTTATGACATCACATGGGAGATTTTTAACACACTTTGGTCTTTGTCGTTTTTATTCTATGACCGTACGCAGTCTTGTTTTCGCTTCATTCACGTGAATAACGAAATGACAACACTCTTTTATAACACACGTTTTTAAACATCAATGAACAGAAAAAATGGGTTAAAAATTTTTTTTTTGAAATTACTAGTTTAATGGAAAAATCAACAAACACGGGTTTAAACCCTGATTCATTTAGACCAAATTTCCAAAAGCTTTGCGACTGCAGCTAGTGGTAATATAAATAAATGGATGTAGGATAAACGTCGCATCGATATTATGACATGGGAATAATTGTCAATTTAGCTTGCTAACATCAAAATGACTTATTGGTCAGTTTGTTCATCCAGTAAGAGGCAAGGGGATAGTGTACATTGGGTTCCATGCAATGCTTTTGCATTTAATAAAAACTTATGTATTGAAAAAATATCTAAATCATCTTATTTCAAGTACTAATTAATTTCATTAATCGTTCCAAAATTCCAATCTAACATAAAAAGTTGATTAGAATAATTAGATTTTAAAAAATATTTCGTAGGTTTTTGACTGCTTCATATAAAATCTAAAGCGCAATTACTATATACTAAACAATTAACGCCCTTATCAAAAGTCCATCCATATATATTTGTAAGCACAACAGTTAAAATATCACGTTTCTTGTACAAAATAGCTTTTTAATGTACAAGATTGATTAAAGGATAAAACTTTTTAAAACGACGATCTCCCCCCCCCCCTTCCCCCCACCTAAAAAAAGATGGTCTTGGTTTCTGATATCTTTTGCTATTTTTTTTCATACAGGGATCTTAAGGGAGAAGAATAAAAAGAATAAATTCATGCACATATCTAATAATGTTGAACAAAATTGCCCCTTCTGTAGATTAAGTTTATTGGTTAATAGTTTGGACACTGTAAGTTGAAAACAACCAATGAATTCTTTAAAGAATATATCAAAAGTTTAATAAACCAAAATGTTTACTTAACTTTGGGAAACAATATAATCTATAGTATAATGCACCTTCCTTCCTAAAGAAGCCAAACTATTATGATAGTTTCAAATTAATGGTTGAACATTGAATGCCAGGACCAATTATATTTAGAGTAGCTATATCCTATCCTATTATATTAGGTAGTAAGCTTTATTTGTCTGTAGCGAAGGATAACACTAACCACTGAACCGATATGGTTTTCCTTTACAGTGAAGCTTCTTATATGTCCTATGATGGTTTTAGGTCATTTTGTGCCCTTCCATATTTCTCCGAATATAGAGCCTCTAGATTCTAGTGGCACAGCACTATAGATGACTTAAAGTACAAGGTTATCAGATTTAATTTGCGTCTTAGAAAATCTTGGAAAACGTGATGCTGCAGGAAAATATCATTTTTTCATCTCATTTTTTTTGTTTATAATACTTTCACGTTTATAAAACATAAACTCAATTAAGTAGGTATAAACCTTAATATTATTCTTATTTTGAAATAACCGTTTGTTTTTTTGTGTGACTTTTTCTGCCATTTAAACTAACTTGATTATTAAGTACTAGTGGAGCGCCCTAGCATCTAGGGGCTCTTTATAGGCAGAAAAATAGCCTAAAACCATCTCAGGACCTTTCAAAGCTCCACTGTAAAAGAAAACCATATCGGTTTAGCGGTTACCGAGTTCCTTTGCTACAGACAGAAAAAAAGCTTACTACTTTATATAATACTAGCGGCTTCGCCCCTAGCCTCTAGGGGCTTTGCCCCAAGAGGTGATAAAAAAAATTAATATTTATTGTTTTTAGTGAGAGAATGTTGCTATTCTTTCATTCAAAATAAATGCTGGAATAAAAAATATTTTTTAACAAAGGACCTAGGAAATCTTCAGCAAATAAAAAAAAAAAAAAAAAAAAAAAAAAAATGGGGGGGGGATTTTTTTGTTTTTGGGGGGGTTGGGGATGTCCCACCCCCCAAGAAAATAGCTTAAAACCACCACAGGACCAATAGGTATATACCATGAAGAGTAGAATCCGATCGGTTCAGTAGTTACCGAGATCTTAAGGGACAGACAGACAGACGGACGGACAGACGGTCAGACGGACAGACGGACAGACAGACATCGTTCTACTTTGTATTATAGAAGATGCTAATTCCCCCCCAACCCCAAGAGGATATAGGCAGTAAAAAAACCCCGCAGGGGGCACAATTTTCTAACACTTCTTTCTCATTTAGTTAGTCTTTAAAAAGGATTCAAAATGCATGGACATATATCTTTTTAACTCTTATTTTATACATCTTAATTGGAACTGATGATCTATTTTTATAGAGAAACATATGTATTCCGCAAATAAATAGTTAAAAAAATTAAATGTGTTTATACATATAATAATACTTTATATAATAGGATAGTCTCCTTTCTTCCTTAATTAAATGGAGGGTCGACTCACCCCCCCCTTAAGACCTCCTCCTTTATTCAAGTGCACCTAAAGCCTCTAGGAGCTTAGCCTTAAGTACAGAATATAGTAATTTGATAATTATTGAAGTGTACTTTAATGTTTAAAAATTAATCAAAAAGAATTCGGACAAAATACATAAAATGACAAAGTACTGATAATTATAGAAAATATGTTTTGGCAATTGACGTTATACTTATTTTCTACTAAATTCTCCTAAACCAAAAACACTTTTCTTCATTAAACTAGAAGAAATTTATTTTTTAAATCTAAAAACACCCTATAAAACTTGTTTATAAAAGCGTCACTAAATGAAGGGCGCGGCGGACATATTAATATTTCTTAACATGTGTAGACAATTCAGTGAATAGCCAGGGAAACGACAATGGATGAAAATTTTGATAAAGGTTATCAAAATCTTGTTTGTACACAGGGAGAAAACTTGTTTTAATATTTTTATGGTATGCCTCAAAGTGCATAGTCGAACATAGCAATCCCCGCCCTTATTTTTTTTTTGATGTGGTTGTTAGACCAGGTTAGGTAAGGTTTTGTACAAGGTAGCCCCATATAGTTAGGATTTAAGCCACGCAGGGTTAGGGCAACTTGCAAGGTTACGGTATAAATAAAAAAAATATATCTAAATTTTTCAATTGTGTAATAAAAAATAAGGGAGGTGGGTTCTGTGTTCACTATACTTTTTGAGAGAAAGCAAAAATATCTCAAACATATTTATCACGCCTTTATAAACAACTTAGATAACATAATCAGACTAATAAACATAAAATGTACATTCATAGCTTAAATTTAGACAGTCAAAAATAATTTGCATAAGATGAATTTATTTAATAACTTATTTAAACTTAGATTAATAACTTTTTTTTTATAATCTTACCATAATATAGGGAGTGAGGTGACATTGGACAGTAAATTATACCGGTACCCAAAGTTACAACCACGTCATATAAATTTTGTTTTGGGTATTTTTTATTGAATTTCGATCGGTTGGTTCAAATTTTGTAATGTCCGAACTTTTATTCACTTATATTGACAGAAAGGGTAGTTTTGTTTATTATCATTAGAAGCAGCAAATTAGTGGCTCTTTGCCCTGCACTCTTCAAACTTGCGTACATTCTCAGACTTCTTAGTCCATGTCATCTATATATAGAACATCAAGGAGAGAGGGGGCAATGGGCTGTTATTAAACTGTCCCCAAAGTTTCTTATTCGTTGACTTAACAACTTTGGGGACTTCATTTCGTTGAGTGGTCTAATGTTTCAACCACCAATTTTAATCTATAAAAGGGATAATTTAGTGTAGCATCATTCGGAATGTACATCAATTTATCGGTCATTGTCTTATCCCTTTAGATCTTTAATAGAACCTACATTTTCATTAATCTAACTTTCTTTAAAAAATTTACTGCAAAAACCAGACAAAAAAATTAAGTGATTAAAGAAGTGAAAAAGAGTTGTATAAATAAAATAAAACTTATATAAGACTTTAAAAGCACATGTTTTAAAAATTAGAAAATTTGGGAAAAGTTCAAGAGTCGATATTTTAATTTATTGAGCTACGCAAAAAATATATATAATGCACAGACAGACAGAAAAAATCTGAGGTGGATTCTTAAAAAAAAGCTTGCCCCACTAATCGCTTAGTGGGGCAAAATTGTTTTCGTGATAAATCCACCAAAATCAAATTGAAAATCTACAAAAAAACACAATATTATAGAAGGGTTATGAACATAAGATTTCATTTAATTTTTGTAGATTTTTTATGTGATTTTGGAAGATTTTTCACGAAAACAATTTTGCCTCACTAAGCGATTAGTGGGGCAAATTTTTTTTAAGAATCCACCTCTGGCATTTTTTTTAGTAGCGATGCTACCATTCAAGATAGTTATGGCTGTCTGAAGCTGTGCGAAGGTAAGGGATATTGAATGTAAATTACACTGGTACCCAATGTTTTCAAAGCAATTTATCTTATTCGTTGGTTAAAAACTCTGGATACTGTTGTTTAATTTTAAATAGTTGGTTCCATACAATAAGTGTTTAAACTTTTCAACCAATAAATTTAATCTATTTTTTGATGTAATTTGTTTCGCATCATTGGGGATGTTTAAACTTGTATGCCAATAAATTCAAAGACTAATTGTCTTTTTATTATATAACACTTCTTTTGATTTTATTCGTTCTTGTTTACTATCAAAACATGATAAATAAAGTGTACTTTTATCATTCTTGTATAAACGATTTTAATATATTAGCAGATATGTCTTGATTTAAAGCCATTAATTCATTGATTAAAAGAATAAAACTTGAATAAAAACCAAACAATCTCATCATTGGGCAGCTATCACTTTAAAACCCGTCCATAAACAAGGAAGTTCATAACCATTAACAAACGGACGAACATATACTAGTTATAAAGTAGCTGCGATACTAAACATAACAAATTAGCTAGCTGGACAATTTTAAATATCATTAAATTGTAATCTAAAATGACAGTTATGTGCTGAAATTATCAACCTATATCAAAATAACTAAACTTTTTTCAACCAAAGAATATTTACTGCAAATTTTTCTGTAAATCTTTTGGGGTAAAATTTAAGCCTTTTTCTTATCTTTAGGTACTTGCTTACATGTGGTAGACTGGAGCACCGAAACCCCCCCCCCCCCCGCTTAGTTTTGACAAAAATCAAAAATAAGGGGGGGGTAGTTTTTTAATGTCTGGAAAACGGCAAGGAGGAAAAAAGCTCAGCAAGGCAAAGACTTAACCCCCCCCCTTAATTTTGAAGAAAATCAAAAATAAGGGGGGGGGGTAGTTTTTTCACTGTACAACACGCCAGAAAGTTGAGTGAGGTAAATCAAGAAAATTCAGTATACCAGAGGGGAAACCTTATTACAGGGATATTCATGTTTTGGGGCATAATTTCCTTATTTATTGACTTTGGCCAGTAAAAGGTTTTAATTTTGCGCAAAATTAAAACCTTTTACTGGCCAAAGTCAATAAATAAGGAAATTATGCCCCAACACATGAATATCCCTGTAATAAGGTTTCCCCTCTGGTATACTGGATTTACTTGATTTACCTCACTCAACTTTCTGGCGTGTTGTACAGTGAAAAAACTACCCCCCCCTTATTTTTGATTTTCTTCAAAATTAAGGGGGGGGGGGTTAAAAACTACCCCCCCCCCCTTATTTTTGATTTTTGTCAAAACTAAGCGGGGGGTTAAAAAACTACCCCCCCCCCCTTATTTTTGATTTTTGTCAAAACTAAGCGGGGGGGGGGGGGGTTTTCGGTGCTCCGGTCTTCACATGTAAGCAAGCACCTATCTTTATACGTTGAAAAATCATTTTAGAATAAAAAATTTATGAAATAAAGTATTAAAATGGAGGGATCTAAAAGGAATAAGACACTGGCCAATAAATTGTTGTTTATTGCTAAAGATTATACACAAAATTACCCTTTAATTAACCAACCAATTAGAAT
Source organism: Acartia tonsa (assembly GCF_053477335.1). Classification (NCBI taxonomy): domain Eukaryota; kingdom Metazoa; phylum Arthropoda; class Copepoda; order Calanoida; family Acartiidae; genus Acartia; species Acartia tonsa. Next base: position 41,614,597 of record NC_137264.1, on the reverse strand, counting down.
TTACTGGTGTTCCCAAAGTTGTTCAGCCATCGAATAAGAAAACGTTAGTATACAATTTTGAGGTTTAGTGTATTAAACAGCCCATAGTCCCCTATCTCTCTCATAAAATGCAAGCCTTTACCAGAAACATAATAAAAGCGCTTTAATTGTACGCGACACTAACAGCTACGAATGTTAATGAAAATGGCCAATTTGAAGCATTTTTTCAAACATAAACAGTGCAGATTGTCAAATGCCTTGTTCGCAGCATTTTAGTTCAGGGATCTGAAGGGATAAGACAATAGACGATTAGTGAATGTAAATCCACAATGATGAAGAACAAAATTATATAAATTTGGACGCTGCTTGTTCCCTTCTTCCCATTGACGTCATACAAGATGCTAATATGGAACTTATCTAATGGTCAGTTCATTCATCCAGTAGAAGGAGAGGGGATGGGGTAAAGGGTGGGTCCAGGGGTATTGTTATTTTAGCCCACTGCTAGTACCACTTTATTTGAGTACGAGAAAAACTGGTGTATCATCCAAGCGTTAATAAATCCATTTAAGAAAAGCTTCTTTGCCACTTTCCAGTTTAAGAAAAAGATATCCTGTGGATGTTGTCATCCTTGTTTGATAAAATGATTATAATTATTTTAATTGAACCAACAGTAAACCAAATATTATGTGTGTTAACAATGAACAAAATAAATATTTTTTCCAGGCGATTAGTAATTATTACCAAAGCAATTAGAATTTAATTCATTTCTAAATTACTTAATGGTTAATTCACTTTCAATTTAATATCCCTCCATGTCAGGGAGGTAGGGAACATTGGACTGAAAATTAAACTGGTGCCCAAAGTTTTTATTAACAAGTTTTCTCAACCGTTGACTTAAAAACTTTGGGTATTTTTAAAATAAATCTTGATGTTTGTTCAAACTAGCAATTTTCAACCAATAAAAGGGTTAATTTTGTTTATAATATTGGGAGATGTGCATTAAAATTTATCGTCCATTGTCTTATCCTTTAAATTCCCTGAATATTATAATCTCCTTCCCACTCCCTTTCATTTTACACTTTCATAGAGTTGCTCTTTTTCTATTTCATTGAGTTGGTATGTTATCATTTTTAGTTGGATGTGTGTATGTATGTGTGTGTGTGTGTGTGTGTGTAAAGTTGTTGGGTTTACGGTACTCCCAACACCCGACTAGCCAACAACAGCAAAACCGCTCTGTTGTTAGACATATGCGCGGGAGCGCGCAACCGCGTTCCACCATGAATGTATATATTAGTATGAGTGTTTGTGTTTGTGCGTGAGTGTGAGTGTGTGTATCCCTTATCCTATATGTTGTTGGGACCGTTATATGAAGCTGTGGTGTTGTTGTGTGGTTGGGAGGGAGGAGGGGATTACGGTTGTTGTGTGTTGTGTTAAACAACAACAGACATAGAAAAATTGGCGGGGGGTGTGGGGGGGGGATCTGTCGAAGGGAAGCTTTCAAAGAAAGGAAGGATATATGTATGTATGTATGTATTAAATGCTAATATACATACATTTTATATGTTTGAATTATATATATACATAAAATGTATATATATTAAGGTTTAAATGATGTATTTCTTTGATCCTAACAGCTTTAATGTACTTTTATAAAGGGCCATTTATTTGAAACATTAAAAAAATTTTAATGCCACTAAATTATGAATTGATGCAAAAATATATTTAAATTCATTTTCGTATTTATATGAAACCGATTATAATCCGGTGGATTAAAGCCGGTTCTCATCCATATGAAAAAACTATGTCTAGCATCGTATTATATCCAGTTTTCTACGAATATAAAAAATGTACGATCATAAGATTAAAACTGGTTTTAATCATATAATTGTACGTTTTTACATCCGAGGAAAGCCGTTTATAATACGATGCGAGAAATAATTATTCTTGCATTTTATAAAACTTACTTTAAAAAAAAGTTAGACATACCTACAAAAAATGATAATAATTAGTTTTTCAATTTTGTACAAGTTAACATAAAAACATTAAAATATGTTTACGTTTCATTTGTTAAATTGCCCTAAGATCCGCCTCAAAATTAATGCAACTATGCATGCATCCATTCTAGTTTTAAATGCTTTGTTTTGGGTCCTTAACTTGAAATAACAACAATAGAAGGAAAAAAAGTTTAAAATCTCAAATTGAAAACACAAAAAAAACTTATTTTTGCATTTGTTGATAAGAATGAGAAAATTTTGTTTACGTTTTGTTGAGATAAATATGGCTTATTTCTAACAGAGATTTGCCCCCAACAAAGTTGTTCATTTAGAAGTTAGAATTTTAACATGAACAATTTTGTCCTTAACAAAGCTCTAATTGAATAAGCTATCTTATAACTTGGGTTTGATTACTTTTCTTCCTTATTTATTAACTGAGTTTGAAAAGCAAAAATACAACTACTTAAAATCATATTTGGTACGTTTCAGACAAAAACTACCTAATTTTAAAATCATTATTATATATATAAACACAGGTTATTTCTTTAACTTTTTATTGATGGAAGACAATTGTTTCACTATTAAATAGATCATCAGTTCCAATTAAAATGTATAAAATAAGAGTTAAAAAATATATGTCCTTGCATTTTGAATCCTTTTCTTTTTTTTTGTTCTTGTCTCATTAACTGTATTGTTTTGCCACTATGTTAATTGCATGACAGACAGACCAACGAACCAACCGACCACCAGGAAAATAATTAACTATGCCACGAAAGTCTTTTTTTTATTCTAGAGTTGTAAAATTTCTGTTAATAAGGAATTCATAAATTATCTAATGATTCGAAACTGCATCAAACAGTCAGCTAAATTTCTAACCTGCCTAACAAAAACTTTGACATTATTTTTTTCTTGTATTTGCAAGAAAATGTGAAGAAAAATGTAGCTTACTGATTGTTTTGGCCAGGAGTAGACTTCAACCTTTTATCAGTATCAACTTTGACTTCGGTAATTTATGCAAAATTATTATTTTAGCATTTTGTCTTTTTACCCTTTTTACTGGAGAAAATTAAAATTTGTAACCGAATTAAAAAAAGTATAACAATGTTTATAAGTAGCACAGGGATAACAAGCTAACAGTATTTTTATGAAAGAGAACAGTTAAGTAATATACAGAATGTATAAAGATTTATGTTACTGATTATTTATGTCAATGAACGCTAAATATGAAATTTTTATTAGATATTTCCTTTATTTTTAGGCAATATATGTTTTAAAAAAAATTTTCATATTAAATGTTTTTGATGAGTTTGAAAATAACAGACAATTCTATCATTAAAAATTGGGCTGCTTTTTCTAAACATTGGATATGCTAAATACTCCTTAACAACTACTAGAATTGCAAATTATTATCTCTAAAACATTTCTAATAAACAAACAAACAAACACACAATAATACCAACAATAATAATACTAATAATAATAATTTTCTCAGAGGCTATGAATGATAGTTCAATAATTTTTCTCATTAAGATTTCTTTTACCATCGGGTATGTTTGACCAATGATCCATAACTAAATTTTGCATTTTAGCTTTTTTCTTATTGTACGTTTTAGCATTTGATTATGATGGTAAAATCTGTTAAGTGTTAAAAAAAGCTCAAGTAAGCCTTTAAACAAATTCAGTTTTAATAGTTTTTCTACATACATATATGTCAGCCTTACTTGCAATATTTTACATTTCTAAGGAAAAATGCAACTAAAGACACTTTTTTCTTGTTTTAATTTTGTTTAAAAATTTACTTATTTAACGTACTATTTTAATATATGTATACTAATATTAGAATATTTTATTAAAATTTGTAATTCATAAGAAAATCATATGTAAATGATATGATAGTACGAGAGATTTACATAATTCAGTTTCTTGAAATAAGAGAAAAAAGTTGTTATTTAATTATTATAAAATAAGGAAAATAAAAACAGGTATTTTAAGGGATAAGAAGATTAATTAAAGAATTAAAATACACCCCCACCGATGATAAACTAATCAATCCTAATTTAGAGTAAAAATATTGGTTGAAAAGTTGAATCAACCAACCAAAATTATCTACCAACCAACGCTATTCTAATAATCCGAATAAAATGTTGATGTATTAATAACATGAAAGACTGACACGCAAATATGATATATATCTGTTTCTTTTAATCTTGTTTTTGCATAACCTTCAAAAATTTTGCACTAGAAATTGGAAAAACATTTTGAACATTATGTACAGTGTCGTGTATACTCCCCTGTTAAACGGAGACATTGTGTTGACAACTTATTTCAATAATTTATGTCGACTTATTTGCGTTATGTAATTGCAATGTATTAAAGTATGCATTGCTAGACCCCAATGTTTTATATTAATGTTTTCTTATTCATTGGCTTTGGTGAATTTTGATTGGCTGATTTATTAAGTTGAGTGATCAAGCGATTCAACCACTAATTACAATCTACAGAAGGTGTAACTTTGTTTATAATCATTGAGTATGTACATCAATTTATCGGCTATTGTCTTATCCTATTAGATCCCTCAAAATTTCACTAATCTCAAGTCTTAATTATTGTAGCCTAAAGATTTTGTTATCAATCATCTTTTTTTCAATTTAGCTAATTTACATGTAATAAAGAACAAACGGACAAAGTCTGTTATGAAGTAGCCACGCTATTGAAATGAAAATTCGCATACATATGAAATGAATAAGAAAAGCTGCATTAGAATTTGAGAATCACGCCAATACAATCAAAGAAAATTGTTTGAAAAAAAGTGCATCGCTTATCTGCGGAATATGGTCATGAAATTGCATTTTCTAGTAGCGCAGCTACTCTATCACTATAAAATGTCTGAACGTCCTATGGTCCCTTAATGTTGTTAGCATAATTAATTACAAACTAATTTAAAAAATCTTTAATATGCTTTGACTAACTTATCTAGTAGAAATGCTCTTGAGTCGCTTCTTTGCCTGAAACTTTGCCTTGTTTAATTGTTTATATCTACTTCTTGGTTTTTGCTTGTTTTCATTTAAAAATATTTTTTTAAAAAATGTATTTAATTTTTAACATGTCAATTGTTAATAAATAAATTCATTTTAAATTGAATAACTCAGTAATGATTTTGTAATTACAAATTTATGACACAATAAAAACTGTCCCGAATTTGTATTAATTTTGAGGAACACGACTCCAGTGACGTCATATTTTTCTTTCCCGAAAAAGGGAAGGGGGGAAGAAAATCTCTTCAAAAGAGATGGGGAAAAACCCCTTTTCTCCCATCTCTTTTTTCTTCCCCCCTTCCCTTTTTTTTCTTTCCCCCTTCCCTTTTTCGGAAAAGAAAAATATGACGTAACTGGAGTCGTGTTCCTCAGAATTAATACAAATTCGGGACAGTTTTTATTGTGTCCAAATTTATGTAATCAAAAATCTAAAAATAAATAAAACTTTCAATAGTAAAAAAAACTTTAACTTTCACCTTGTCTGCAAAATGACAAAAGTTGATTTTGTGAAAAGTGCAATTATGAAATAATAAAAACAACAGTATAATGATGTTAAAAAAGAACAATAAATTACCTAAAAACAAATTTCATTCAATCAAGAATAAATCATAAAAGGTATATTTAATAAATCATGTCATGACTCAATTTTTGTGTTAGACTTTTTTTAAATCTTCAAAAAATCGTCATTAAACAAGAAAGATTTGTAAAAATTTCATCATGGCCTATTTTCATTGGCTGTCCAACGTACAGACAAACTCTAATTATGCAGCTACGCTACCTTATAATTGTGTTTATATTTGCTAACTAATTCTGTTCTTTTCACAATCAACGTCGAAACTTAGATCCAATAAAAAGTAAGTGCAATAATAATTCAATTAAGGGCGATGATTTTCAAATGCCTTTACATAAAATTTTCCTACTACAGATTTTTAAAAGAAATAAACCAATTTGGTGTCTAAAACATTTAAATTTAAAAAAAGTCTATTTTTATCCCTTTTTTAGGGGTTCCCCTCACCCTTCCTTTTTAGACGTATTTTTATGACGTCGCACATGACACTTTCCGCTGTCCCTTTAAATTTCCATTTACTATTCTCTACGTAGAACCCATTTATTGTACTATTTGAGTTTAACATACACTATTTCTATTAATGCATTTTTTATACTTTAATGTTTAAATCCAACCAATCCAAGAAGAAAAAACAACTTTATTTAGGTCAAGTTAATCTACATAAACAGGAAGATACTTATACCGCCCAACCTCAAATTAAATGAATCCCAATGGTAAAATCCTTGCCATAAAGGTATAATTTAGGCTCAAAAGTATGTATACAGGCAATTTGTTGTGAGAGTCCCGGCCTGGCCTCGACCTTAGTCCTGCAGCAGTGACGAGACGACGGTGAAATGCTAAATTTTGCTGTTAGAGGTTCCATTAAGTTAAGCCATGTAAACCCACTCACTCACTCACTAACTTGCTGGCTACCTTGAACCAAATAGAATATATATTCATGTACATGCAATATATATATTAGATTATATTATGGCTAGACACCACAATTGCAACTTAACCCTACCCTACCATCATCCTTCTCAAATTTATGGAGGTTGCATGGGCTTCAGGGAGGATTGAGGATGCAATAATCTCTCAGTAAGGGCAAAAAGACTTCTTATAATACCTACTTTTTGTACCAGTTGTTTTATTAAGAGTGCATTGCAGGGGAATATCAAATGTTAAAACATTTTAATGAGTAGTTAAAGTAATTTATATCTGTAATTTTAAATAAAAAAAATATGTTCTTACATTTTTTTTAAATACCAGAAAAAAAACATTAAGACTGTCCTAAATTTTATTTAAGTGTTAATATTTAAACTTTATTTAACCCTGGTCCTTTGAGGACTTTAACACAGCATTTTAGCACACCCGGAAGTTTTTCATGTTCAGGAGGGGGGGGGGGGTGAGACATCCCCCCTCCCAGCTACACATATTTAAAAGAGAAATGGCAGTGTATAATAGAACTTGAGGCGGCCTCTCTGGAAATTGGGAGCGAGGTTAAACCTTGTTAGAACATCATTTTGGTGCAATGGGAGCGGTAAGGGGGGGGGGGGCGGTTACAATTTTCTGATCACAGGGAGAAGTAGTCTATATATATATTTGGCCTATCCCACAGTAACCCCCCCCCCCCCCCCCTATCTCTTTCCTCATAGACTATTACATAAAAGCTCTTTTCCGGCTAAAACAACCCCCCGTACCATACCCCAAACCAATAAAGACTTCCTCATCCTGCCTACCCAACCTAATCTTAACTTGACCCTGTCCTCCTTCTAGACAACACAAAACTACAAGTTGGCACACCAGGGGGGGGGGGGGTTTGGAGCCAGCGGCAGGATGGAGAGGACACACGGGCAGACATTATGTACTGCAGTTAAGTAATGCTCATATGAGGGTTAGGGGGAGGGGGTGAACCAAAGGGAAGTTGGCTGCCAACAATTGCATAAATTGGGCTAGGCCCATGGGAAGGCATAAAATTGAGAGAGTAAGAGGAAAAGTTTGGGAAATATATATTTGAATGGGGAGACATGGACTGGAGACAGTTGGGTAATCAGTTACACTAACTGAAGGAGGATTATAGGAAGAGAAATTCGGGGAGGATGGTTTCAGAGTTTTGGGGGGTGGCAGGGTCGAGACTGGCAGATTTGGGGCCTGAGGCTGCACCAGACAAGAGACCATTTTTGGCCTTGAGACTGTCTGAATGCACATTCTCTCTCTCTCTTTCTCTTTCCTTTCTTTGTTTCCTTTTCTCTCTCTGGAAACATCATGTACTACTTCCAGAAGATAAATAGGCCTAGAGAATATATGGAATATATCTCTCAACCTCTCCTCTGAATTTGAATATTTGGCGCTCAAAATTAAATATGTTATGCTCTTGGTCTAGGTACTAGTATGTACAATATGAAGGCTTTTATCTTCCAAACCCATGGAGGATAGGGACAATGGTCCCCAAAGTTTTTAAAATACACTCTATTATTCACTGACTATAATTTTTATTCCTTAATCTTGATTGAGTTGTATCTACCTTCAGTGCTAAAATTATTATTCAATAATTTTATCGACAGAAGTGGTAACTATCTTAATCATAATTAGGTGTTGTACTCTACATTAATTCATTGTCTAATGTCTTATCCCTAAGATCCCTGACTAAACCTGGCTCTACAGAGAGGGCTATAGTGCACACAAAGAAAATAGTAGGAAAATTTAAACATAAATATCCAAATTAAAAAAAAATGTGTACAGAATTTTAAATGCATTTTAAAATCTTGAAATGAAACAACTAACTTTTTAGCAGTTATATTAAAACGACCAGTCTTTTCAAATAAGTTTTTTTTTTTTGGGGGGGGGGGGGAAACATCTCCTCAGTCTTTTAAGCATGTTTCTAATCGCTACATAAATTTCATTTGCATATTAATCAAATTTACCATAAAAAATATAAAGAAAATGAATAATTGTTATTACAAAAAATGCATGCTGAAGTAAATGTAAACTCATGCGAGAGAAAACTAGGGCACCACGTCCTTGTAGATCTATCCAGCTATCAATCTATCCATCCTTGTTTACTCTCATTTGTTTTGGAAACCAATACCTCTTGCCTATTACACACAGCCACTGCTGTATGGGCCTAATTTAAATTGGAATAGGGGGGAGGAAGGGTGAAGGGGTGTGGATTTAAATAAAAGGGTTTTGGGGCAAGGAAGGGGAATGGGTTGTGTAGTCTCTCTCGGAAGTGCACCCGGAGAATTATATGTAGGAGAAATTACATTCTTCCTGTCTATATACTATAATATATTATTTTTCAGTACACAAATCAGCTGTAGAGGGGCTGGTTTGGGTTAGGTCACCTTCAGGCTTCGGGGATGGGGTAGGGGTGTTACAGAGAATAGCAGCATCATTAAAATACATACAAAATATTCTATATATATATATGCATAGTATATGTTGTATGAACTAGTATTTTAAATTTCAAAGACCTTCAAACTTTTCTCTATTTTTCCCTTTTCTCTTTAACCCTTTGCATCCCTCTGATGTTTGAAGTCAAATTTAACTTCCAACAAACTGTCTAAACTCTCATCTATCTGTTCTTCACTTCATCTATCTATCTATCTATTTTGAAATATTAATCAATCTATTTTTTCCTCTATTTTTAATCTATCCATCCATTTATCTCCAGTCTATTTATCTTTCTCTCTACATAATTACATATAGAGAAGAACTTTTTTAACTGACTGACTGAAAAGTTTAAAGTTATTCAGTATGAGTATCTGTATCTATACTGACTTCAAAGAGGTCCACAGGGAATATTTTATATCTCAAGGTGTACATCAAAACTTTCTATTTATCTATCTTGGCATATATCTATCTATCTATTTATCTATTTGGGCATATATCTATCTATCTATCTTGGCATATATCTATCTATCTATCTATTTATCTATCTGGGCATATATCTATCTGCATTGGCCATTGGGAATTGTATTTATAAAAGTAGATAGCACAACATGAAAGACATTATAAAAGGCAGGGATATAAAGGGATAAGACAATGAACACTCAACTTAATGAACCAACCAATCATAATTCACTAAAGTCTATCAAAATGGTGAAGCCAACCAATAAGAAAACTTTGGGGACTAGAGTAATAAACAGCCAATTATTCCCTCTCTCTCTGATAAAAGAAGATAAAAGAATGGAGGTAAAGATAGCTGAATATATCTCTGCTAAACCATTGTGCTGTTATTATATCAACATAATTCTATAGCCTTAGGTTTTTTTGTCTGTAGCTAAAGTTTTCAATAACTAATGAATCGATTGAGTTCACCATATCATTGAAGCTTCTTTTAGGTACCTGAAAGGTTTTAGGCTATTTTTCTTACAAAGCTCATATATGCTAGGAGCGCGGTCGCTAGTATGAGAATAAAGTAACATTAGGGAAGGTGGGAACATTGGTCTGTAAATTCCACTAGAATACAATTATAAACTATAAACACGTTCTCTCATTCGTAAGTTTAAAGGGGGGAATTTTGTTTATAATTGTTGGCAATATTGTCTTGTTCTATTTGGTGCCATTATTTCGACCATTGAAATTCTATGTTTCCATTTAACTGGGAAGATCCAATATCCTTTTCACAATTTAGAAATAGGGTCAGTTCATCTAACATACTTTAGATCAGTGGCGTGCTCAGGATTTTGCCAACCTCAATGTGTGAAAAAGAGAACATATGCCTTCCCAATTTCAATTTTAGGTAGTTGCCTCCCTCCCTTGCTTGAGATATAACTTCTTTACAAAATTTAACCTACTACACTTCTAAAGAATATTCGATTTCATATCTGTACTTAAATAAACTCCCAAGATTTGCTTAAATCAAATTATTAAGAAACAAATTTATATTAATAGAAAAGTAAAAAAAATTCATTTATTTATGACTTTTTATAATGAATTAGATATATTATCATGATATTTTTAGGTTATTATGACGACAAGAATGAAACATCTCTAAAAATAATATCAAGGTTATTGAGTATATGTAAATGCGCCTGTCTTCATTTGTTCTTTGGTGCATACAGCCAAACAAAAATAATATCCTCAATTTGTCCTTATACATACACTCTATATTTCCTGTCTTAGAAAAATAACAGTTATGCCGAACATAACTCTATATAATGGGGTAAGGAAGAAATGAAAAGTAAGAAGGCCTATTTCTCGTGTATCCCCCTTGATTCTGAGAAAAATTTGTCCCCACTACCCTCGAAAAAAGCACAAGAAGCTGCTTTGATTTCCCCCCTTTAGCTGCATTACAAAGTACGAGGCTGATTTGTTTATAATAACCTTCTCAAATCGGAAAATCAGCCCAACCCCCCAAAAAGTTTCAGACAGTCATTCTAAACCATCTCAACCAAAGATACATTATATATGCCAAAAGAGAGAAAGACAAGGGGTAGGGAAGAAACTACCCAAAGATGAAATTATGCAACTTTGGCGTGGGCCCAGACAGTCTCTAGGGAGCAGTACACCTTTCCCCTTTGGGGACGAGAGGGATGGATAACCAGAGGATGGAATACCATGGGGAAACAAAGAAAAATGGGGAGGAATGGCAGCATGCAGGCACAGAATACACGCTCCGGTGCCAGGGCCATCCATACAATTCCTCTTCCAGCCAGCCCAGACCTCAAGCTCAATCCTTAATTCAATTTTTACCCATTTTTACTAAGTTAACAATTAAACTATATAAAATTAAATCTCAAAAAAGTAATTCATTACTAAAACTGCTCTAGCATACCCCTAACCTTTTGAGTAATGAACTGTTAATATGTCTAAACAAAGTTAGATATGTTTAAGGACTAAGCCCAACCCAGGGAAAATGAAGATAAAAAGGTTTCAAGAGAAGAGCGCACTTTTTGTTCTGTGTGTGTAATTCTGTATTTATGTGTGTGTGTGTGTGTGTGTTTTTTTTTTTTTAGAGACTTATATATGTATTTTATCCTCTAAATGCATTATTGTTTTGTAATGATTATGGAATGCTGGTTCTTTTTTACTTGTGTGTGTGTTTGTGTGTATGTGTTTGTTGAATAAAGGCAATCAAGCCAATTCTAACTGTTACATATTACATCTAAATACAAAGATAAATTGATGCCTGTTTAAAGCTATATTTTAATCTATTTTAATGTCTAAATTATAAATGGTTATCTTGCTTAAATGTTAAAGAACTCAAAATGAAATGGTTAAATTGATTGGTTGGTTGGTCTCAGGGAGCTAAAGGGATAAGACAATGGCCGATAAATTGATGTACATCCCCAATGATAAACAAAATAATTTCTTCTGTAGAATACAATTAGTGGTCGAAACGATTGGACACTCAACTTCATGAACCAACAAATCAATTTCAATAATAGTCTCCAAAGTTGTTAAGCCATAGAATAAGAAAATTTATTTTAAAACTTTGGGGATTAGTGCAATAAACAGCCTATTGTCCCCTTCTTTCTCGGGTTGCAGGTTTGCTTGTTATAGTTATGCATTAATAAAAATATTATTTTGTCAAACGTCATCATAGTGCTAATTATATAAAATCGAACAAATCTATTTTAAAATTTACTTCGTATGTTAGTTGCCATTCTTGTTTCAATGTAAACAAGATTTCTTAAACAAGGATAAATTTTTTGAATAAAAAACAAACTTTTGATACATTTTATTGAGGGATGGCACTTTGGACTCTAAATCATACTGGTATCTAAAGTTATTTATAAACATGCTGTCTCATTAGTTGGCCCTAAACGTTGGGACTTTTATTAAATTTTGATTGGTCAGTTCAAACTAGCAGTGTCCAAACAATAATTTTTCATCTACAGAATCATTGTTTATCATCATTTGTAAGTTACATTAATTCAATGTCCATTGTCTTATCCCAAGAGATTACTGGATATAATAAACTGTATACATGTCCCCAACTCAACTCATTTTTGAACACAATGAAAAGAAGAATTTTTCTCGTATTCATTCGAATCCGGTGGATAGGAACCGGTTCTCATCCATACGAAAAAACTATGTCTAGCATCGTATTATATCCAGTTTTCTACGAATATAGAAATGTACAATCATAAGATTAAAACTAGTTTTAATCTTATAATTGTACATTCAATATCCGCGGAAAGCCGTTTATAATATGATGAAAGAAATAACTATTAAAATATTTTTGTCCTTAAGGGTAGAAAATACAAATTTCTTAACATAAACATTTAAAATCTCACAATAATACTTTTTAAAGATTTAATAAGCAAATTTTCTTTATTTTGATAAGCAATGGTGTAAATTCCATTAAGTAAAGTTCAAAACAAACCAATTTAAAGCTTCAAGATTATGGAGTTGCTACGACTGAAATAAAATTTTTACCTGAAGAGCTATTTAAAAACTTGGACAAATACCGCTTGCGGGGTCCAGCCCGCAACTCGGCGGACGCGGATTCCCGCAGCTCGGCTGACTCGGAGTCGCGCAACTCAGACGCATCAAGGTCGGGCGACCCACAGTCCGAGCTCTCGGACATCCGCCGCATATGACCGCCGCCACTGCCGCTGACCGCCATGAGAGCGGCTGCCGCGGCCGCGTGGCGGCTGTGTGCATGGTGGAAGACCAGGGATTTGTGTTTGTCACTGATGTCGTAATCAGAGTCAGATCTGTCCGCGGATTTGACCGACAGGTCAAGCGGCTGAACTTGGTAACTTTCGTAACTCATTTTTAAGTTAATTTTCAATCAATTCACAAAAAAACATACACTTCAAATAATTAACTATCAATTTTAAGTTAATAATTTATAAAACATTCACTTCATAGTATATTACAAAATCACTCATTCATAATAGTTAATATTTTTCTCCCTCAGGTTTCTTCTATTTTAGCTGCGCTGATGAAGGGCTGAGGAATGTGACGTACAGCACATACACATTATAATAACATACTTTATTAGCTGCCCAGTAGAGCTACACTTCTGGATGATTATATGAAAATAAAATAGGATTAATAAAAGTGCTTTACATTACAGTGTTCACTTTACAAAAAATTTAGCGGAGATATTTCTATTGAGTCAGGAAAACAATTTGACTATTTTGTTATCAATATAGTCACTTGTTATTTCCAGCAAAATGGTTTTGGAGTTGGGTAGATTTGGATAGGTGTAATAGGGAGTTGGGTAGGGGTGCTAGGACTCAGCAACAAGGGGGTTAGTTGACTTGGCTGAAACCTGACCACCTGGAGGGTTATATTTAGTTATTGATTGGCTTTCAAACTCATTAAGTAACAATATTAAAATATTATCTAAGAAAATGTGTTGCAATAAAACATAAATATAAGTATGCAATTTTCAGAAAAATGTAGATTTTAATAAAATTATGATGTTTTTTCTTCCCCTCTGTCTTTATATTTCATTTTTCTCTCTCTCTCTCTCTCATTCATTGGTGTGTTGTTTTATACTAGTTGCGCTTATAAAATGGAGAACTCAATCGGTACTAAATTGAAATTTTTAGCTATAGACAAAAAAACCTTACTTATTTATAATACAAGGTTCCTATATCACTAATGTACAAGTCTTCACATCCTTAATTAATCCCAACCACGACTATCTTCATCCAAATAAGTATATGCTTCCTGAGGCAGAATTTGACATGAGTTTAGAGTGAATATTAATTTCTTGTTGATTGTGCTATCCCTACACCTAAATACCACACCCTTATATTAGTATGAATAAGTATAACAAGCACACATGTGTACACACAGCTATAAAGGAACAAGGTCAATGTCATCTATTACATGTTGTTTAGTGTGTATGTGTGCGTGTGTGTGTGTGTGTGTGTGTGTGTATAGAGTAGGCGCACACATATGTTTCATTACTTACAAATGGTGCCCTTGCCAACCAACTAAACAACTTTTTCTTAAAATTTTTTACAAAAAAAATTATTTTCAGTAAGAAATTTTTAAAGATTTGTTAAGAAATAATTTTCTTATTTTTATAATTAGTTCTTTGATAAAGCAGTTTTGTAGTCTAACTTTAAGTTACTACTATAGAGCAGCTTCTAACACTCACACACACACACACACACGCACCACATATACATATTTTAGACATAGCGGTATCCTTAGATTAGAGAGCCCCTTGCTTCCACAATATATGTATATTTAATATCAGGGAGGATGGGGACAGTTGTGCAATCTACGGCCCTTTCTTCCCCCCAATAATTCTAAGATCTCACAAAAGTAATTGAACATTTAAGATTGAAAGGCAAAGATTTATTTTTCTCTATTGTTCCATCCCTGTATCCACTACCCTGACATGCATACAAATACAATTAATTCTTTAAGGCAGTCAAAGTTTTTAATCGGTATAAATTATGTTATTTTCATAAAATAATAATAGTAGAACAAGTTTGTATGATACGCTCTAAAATGAAAAGACTTTCTTTAAAACTGTTTAGTACATAATTTTGAAATGACATTTAAATTTCATTAGATTTTTTTTATTACTACTTTACAGTTTTCTGTTCTTTTTTTGGGTTCTTGCTGCGCTAGTTATGAGTTTAAATGTTCTTGATGTGTTCCATAATCAAACATGAAAATCATTCAACGTTAACATACTATTAATAACATTATTTAATGAATATTATAACATTTTTCTTAATATTTAAATTTTTGTCAATGTACAATTTGAAGAAAAAACAAGGATGACAACATTTGTAACACAATCATGGAATTGCAAACGTACAATTTGATGTATAGAACAGATGTTTGGATGTATATGTAGAGTGTCTTTTGTAGCATAACCGTCAGACTGACGGACTAAGTAAATTATATACTGGTAGCTAATTGCTACACAGAATATTTACTAATCATGTAGCTGGACAATGTGTAAAAACAATCAGCCATGTGACGTCATAAAAATGACTTAGATGAGAGGAGAAGTGGGAAAGAAAATCCCTAAAAAATAGAAGGATAATCTCTCATCGTCGAAGCTATATATTTCGAATAGTAGCTGAGAAATTGACTTTCCCCAATGCTTCATTACTTCACATTACTGAAGGATGGACGGACGGACAGACGACCATTTTGAATTATATTCCGAATAGCTATCACTAATAAAATGTTTAATTAAAAAGGTTAAAAAATCACAAAAATATGAAATATAAATTTAATGTTTACTTATCAAATTCTTAAAAATTTAATGTTTTGTTTGTATTTGAAATACTAAAAAATATTTAATTTCTGAGGTATGCATATCTCTAACTAGAAGCATAGCTAGCTACCTTTTCACAACTCTAATAAATCTCTCCTTATGAATATGGTATACCTAACTTCTGTAAAGTTCCTAATTAAAAGACTGTAATGTTTTTGTTTACATTGTCTTATCCCTGTGTAATTTCATTGTGACATCATTACTAACAGATGTCATTTTGTTATCTAGGGAATGAGGAAAAGTATTTTGGAACGTGCCCTACCCCCCCCCCCGCCCCATGTGGCCTTGCCATCCTTTTGTTATTTCCTTGAAAGGATTTCTTAAGTAAAACAACTGCAATTTTCCCCATATATCAAGTAAACCACCACATTTTTTCATGAAAGGTTAAGTACGGGTTATGGAAGCCCTTTAAGGATTATCCCCGCTGGGTTAGGGTCCCCTGTAAGAGCTAGAAACATGTCTTAGTTAGATGCTATGTCTTCAGGCAAATATAAAAGATTATATGTATGTATATCTATGACCCCTCCCCCCTTTAAGTGTTTTTTTTTAATTTGTTGCCTCGGAGTCAAAGTTCCCAATTTTTTTAGTCTTTTCAAATGGTACTTTTGGTGAAAATAAAATTAGATCCATCCATCCTGGCGGCTACAGGAACCATCAGACCTGGCGGCTACAGGAATCATCAGACCTGGCGGCTACAGGAACCATCAGAAGTTATAACCAAACCCATAGTAACATTGATTCCTAAACACACTTATTGAAATCCAAGAGGCCGTGGACAAGTATACCTGGCACCAGAAGTACTTGGAACCTGCAGCGTCCAAGCCTTTAAACGGGCAAAACACCCACGTTTTGATTTTTAGAAGACCTCTAAGAATACGACTGAAACAAATTTTCACGATTTAATTCACAATATAACACAAAAATAACACTAATTCACTATATAAATAATCTAAAAATTTAACATCACAAAAATGTTTAACATTAAGATCGAACCAAAGCACGAGTTTCAATTCGGATATTAAAATTTTTATGGTATTCCTTAAATCATCCGACGCACCGTGCGTACAAACACACACAGTGCACACACACACACACACACACACACACACAAACACACACACACACACACACACACACACACATGTGGTTCAACCATGTATAGCGCATGTCCCCACTTCCCCTTCCCCCTATTGAGAAATGCGTCAGCAGACCCTTTTTCACGCATTACGGCATATGTCCCTTTTCTCCCCCCCCCCCTATAAAGGCCCGTTACTATATGAAACACACACACACACACACTCACACATACATTTGCGTACTCTAATTTGAACCAAATGAGAGAGAGAAAGAGAGGGAGTGAGAGAGAGAGAGAAAGATAACGGACTAAAAACGGTGTCGGCATTATATATTGAAAAATATAACTGTTTTGTCTGAAGCTACACGCTAGCTGTTGTCTCCCCTACAGCTATATACTAATAATCATCTACTACATATATATACACTTTTTTAAGGGTTAAACAATTTTAGATATAAAAAAATTCCTAAAATATATGAATAAAATCGATAAGTAATTCCAAGGAATGCACGGAAATGAATGAAAAAATGCATACAACTTTTTATCTAAATAAAAATAATTTGCCTAGCTTTTAAGATATCATATTACAGTATTTATTTACTGTTAAAATACATAATGTATATTTTAGTATTGTTTTCAATACTTCAATTGTATAAACGAAGCTACTCTATAAGTTCTAAGATTAGTCGGTTTTATCGGTAGTGCACCTGTTACATGCATTAATTTTGACATGATCATGGTTTTGTGCATGGTTAAAATAAAAATTATTTAAAAAAAAACTACTGCTATTGAATATACATAATTTTCCTATTTTGATTAAGATCTAGCAAATCATTATTCCATTTTAGGGAAGCTTTATACAAGTTAAGGGCCGGTTTTAATCCTTTTTTTAATAATGAAAAGATACTTATTTTGTAATAAGGTTTATATTTACCAATCAATAACTTTCCTTGGATTCAAATGTGGATATTGTTGTAGGATGAACAACTAAAACACTTTATCTGAGGGACTTTTTGTATTACAATATTGTACATTTAGTTAAGTCCTACTTGATCACTCCCACACTAATGCAGAATATTAGTGATTCTACGCGATTTTTAAAAAAAATATTCAATTTCGCGGATTTTTGTTATTAATATGTTATAATGTTATTATATATATCACTTCACGTATATATTATATAATTCTACGCAGTGTCTCTGAATTGCACTATTATTATAATTATTGTTATGACCGCGTAGTAACACTAATTCTAGTGACAAAAGGGAAGAGTGACGGGGGGCGGTATCACTTCTGTAGCACTGACTTAACTCGACTAAAAAGTGTATATACTATATAATACAGATCTTTCTCTCTCTCTCTCTCTCCTCTATCTCTACTACTTCAGACGATATAGAGATAGAGAAGGGGATTTCAATATAGAGAATTTAGGAAACACGGTTACGGTGGGGGAGGGGTGTTGTTCCGTAGTTTAGATACTTCTACGGAGATGAGTGGGGGGGACGAGAGGGGTGTAGATTGCTTTTCCTTCTTTTACAGTATATATTATACAATGTTCCTTGCTTTTTTGGGGGTTATGTGGGGGGGGGGGGGATGCAGTATTTTGCCCCCCTTTGTTTTGCCTTATTTCTTGCATACCGACTTTTTTTTGCATCTTTTCCTTTTTATCTTTTAATATATAAAACAAAAAATGTTTTGGTTTTAGTAATAAAACCACGATAAAATATGTTATTAGAAGGGCGCAGGGGAGAGGGGTTTTGGTTTATATTCTAAAAAAACAACATCCTCTTATCCTAAAAATGATTCATCTTGTACTTTGTTGGAATATAGACTACACTTATTTTATTTCATCATTTTAACATTGGCAATTGTCTTTTCTTTTAGATCCTGGTTTAAGTGGGTTCTGTTTTTCAGGGAATATCCTTACTTGTCCAGTCATGATCTCAACCATTTTCCTTTCAGAAAATATGCTTTCCAAAAAGCATCTACTTTTTAAAAGGGCTTTTTCAATTTACTTTTTAAGAACCCAGAAATTAAAATACATTATAAGAAAATTTTGGACATATTAAGTAAATGTAAATGAAATTTGCATAGCATTTGATGGTTCAGGATTAGAATGCAATGTTTATATTTATTTTAAATCTAAATGGTCTAGTATTTCGACAGCATTAACATACATCTATAATACAAAGTAGAACGATGTCTGTCTGTCCGTCTGAAGCTTAAGATCTTAGTAACCGCTGAACCGATTGGGCTCTACTTTTCAGGGATTATACCTACTGGTCCTGTGATGGTTTTAAGCTATTTTCTTGGGGGGTGGGACACCCCCAACCCCCCCAAAAAATGAAAAATCCCCCTCCCAAAAAAATAATTTTCTTTTTAAAACTAAAATTAAAATAGTGGGGTCGACTACCCCCCCCCAAACAAAAAAAATTGCCCCCCAAAAAAATTTTTTAAATAAAATTTTTCTTTTAAATCTAAAATACGGAAAATTGGTTTGATAAAACCTCTTGGGGCATAGCCCCTAGAGGCTAGGGGCGAAGCCGCTAGTAATATATAAACTATTAAACATCTAATCCTTTTTGTAAGATATAATACAGGGCAGCTTCGCTCTTTTGAACAATTTCATAACATCTTTACTTACACGATTCTTCTACATTTATAGTCGGTCCGTACGTCCGACAATAACGGATTGCTCTTAAACTTAATTTTGGCATGTAGAAATAATCTTATCGATTTAAAACTTGGAACAATGGCTCTATAATAATTCAGTAAGTAAGTATCCTATTTAAACTTAGAGAATTTTATAGCTCTTTCACTAATTTGTTTCTATGATTCAATATAATTATCTAACTTTTTGAAACATTGACTCCAAAGATGATTAGGCTGAATATTATTTTTAAAGTCCTAATAGTTATTTCTCGCATCGTATTATAAACGGCTTTCCGCGGATATAGAATGTACAATTATAAGATTAAAACCAGTTTTTTTAGCCCCGAGATGCCGAAGGCACGGGCTAAAAAAACTGGTTTTAATCTTATGATTGTACATTTCTATATTCGTAGAAAACTGGATATAATACGATGCTAGACATAGTTTTTTCGTATGGATGAGAACCGGTTCCTATCCACCGGATTCGAATGAATACGAGAAAGTGTAATTATGTCGTATTATACATCTTGTAGGTAAATTTGAGAATATATTTACAAAGAATTTGAGACTTCCAAATAATAATGAATATCAAAAGCATGGTTGCTTCCATAGAGGGAGAGGACATTGGGCTGTTTATAACAGTAGTCCTTAGAGCATATATTTTCTTATTCGTTGGATAAACAACTTTGGGGACTTTTATTAAATTATGATTGTTTGCTTTATGATGCTGAGTTTCCAAACAAAAAAAAGGGGTAATTTTATGTACCATCATTGGGGATGTTAATCAATTATGGTCATTGTCTTATCCCTTTAGATGCCTGGGTTGCTATTCATTTTTAATGTTCGTTTGTCTGACCATCTATCTTGTTAAGCATTGCTTTTATGGATGTTTTCATCCTAGTTTTGATAACATATTTGATTACTAGCGGCTTCGCCCCTAGCCTCTAGGGGCTTTGCCCCAAGAGGTGATAAAAAAAAAAATTATGGCGAAAATCGAAAGGACCTTGGAAATCTCCTTCAAAAAAAAAAAAAAAAAAAAATGGGGGGGGGATTTTTTGGTTTTTGGGGGGGTTTGGGGTGTCCCACCCCCCAAGAAAATAGCTTAAAACCACCACAGGACCAATAGGTAGATACCCTGAAGAGTATAATCCGATCGGTTCAGTGGTTACCGAGATCTTAAGGGACAGACAGACAGACGGACAGACGGACAGACAGACATCGTTCTACTTTGTATTATAGATAAATGCATTATAATCTTGTTTTCCTGTGAACAACATATTAGAATCCTATAAAATGTATATGTTTTCTTTAAAACAAGGATGACAACATCCATAAAAGCGAAGCTATTGAACGGTAGGACGAATATTAACATTTGTAAAGTATATGAACTGAATAAGTAGAAAATATGTAAATATATGAGTCTAAACAAAATGGTAATTATATTTTTTTGCCAAACTGCTTAACTACAGCACATTGTTTATGAACAGACTTACATCTTGAGATGTTTCGCTTATAACATTATACCTTGATGTAATATGAATCTTTACTCCAAAAATCAGATGAATAGGATAATTATAATACACAAAAAATTTTGTTGAAAAGGTTAAAAATCAACATGTTGCAAATGGACGTACGTACGGACTTTCTGATAACGATTATAGAGTTTCTACGCTTCCTAAGTCGTACCTAACTATTAAAGGAATCATCATACAAAGTTTAAAATCAAGAGGACAATTCCAACATGTCTAAATTAACAAAAAGAGCTTACCGTTACGGACAGACGGACGGATGGACCGACCCTAATTACAGAAAAGCTTCCCTTTAAGCAAAATCCTTTTTACAGCAAGTAAAAGGTCTATTTCATAATACACTACGCATCTATTCTATATCTAGGTTATTTTTGTCTCTATGTAATTACTCCATTGAAAACCGCCGTCAATAGGTACGGGAAATAATTAATTAGTCATATGTCATATACAGTGATTTATTTACATTACCTGTCAAAATTTATCTTTTTGATATTCATTCTGTTTTCTTATTGTTCTATTATATTTACTAGTAAGCTTTGTTGTCTTTAGTGAAGGATCTCGCTAACCGCAGAACCGATATGGTTCTCTTTTACAGTGAAGCTTCTTAAAGTTCCATGCAACAGACAAAAAGGAGAGGGTATTTGAATCCTTGACAAAATATGGTATTATATTGTTTAATTGTACTATTGTTAGTCACTTCATCCCTAGCATATTAGGGAATGGAAGGAGGCAGAAAAATGATCTAAAACCATCCAAATACTAAAAATAAAAATGGTCAAAGTCTTCTTCTCCTTAATATTTATAGCTCAATTAGGTCAGTTTTTTTCCGAGATCTTATTGGACAAACATAAACAATAGAAAAATGTTTAGGCTTTACTAGTAAGCCTCAACGTGGTAATTCAGGAAAAGGGAAATAGAGTCGTTTATAAACTTTTTAGACTGTTTTATTTCATGACTTTAAGATCTTCTAGAAAAGGCTTCTTGGCATTCTCCTCTTGTTTTCAATTTTGAAAATGTTTAACCCTCCCCAACCCCCCCTCCCCCGACAGAACAACTATTTTAGGTTAGGTTTTAGGCTAGGGAGCCGAGCGCTGGGGCTAGGCAGGCAAGGGGGCCGAGCGCTGCGGTTTGGCATACTAGGGGGCCGAGCGCTGAGGCTAGACAGGCAAGGTGAAAAAATAAGAGGATATTACCGAAAATAAAAGAAACCGTGAGATTAATTCCAGTTTATTTTCATTTTCATGGTCCCAGGAAACATTTAAGGCATGTTAATCATTTATTCTACTGACTGTTCATAGTTGCTCGGAGCGCAGCCAGGTACGTCCAATGGGGGGTGATTAGGTCCTTAACCCTTTACAGTCGGGCCCCTTGCCGCACCTTAATCGGTCGGGGGGGGGGGGCGTTCAACGCCCCCCCTAATTATCTCAGTTCCTATTAGGGCTAGAGGGCTAAATTTTTTTGTGCAAGTCCCCTGTTTGATAATGAATTTCCGACCTTTTATAAGTCTTAGTCAATTTTCGCTTCCTTCACCCTTTTATTTAACAACCTTTGTTTTTAGGTCTTTTTTTACTTAAAAATTTCAAACGGCTGTAATTTTCTTATTTTTGAAGCTAGAAGAAAAATTTTTCCCAGAAAATGTTTATCTTTATGTAAATTTTACATTAGAAATATCAAAATATAAATTTCAGCGGCCGCAGCTGTACTTGGCAGCTGCCAGCCGCCGCAGTCGGCGGTCGGCGGGAAAACGGCGGCGGGTCTTCATGAAATTTTAAAACGTTGTGTAGACATGTAAGAAAAGCTTAAGTTTAAAATTTGAAGTCTCTAAGTCAAAAATTGCGGCCACAGGAGCCTTTTAAAGATTTCTGGAGACCTGGAGGATCAGGACCTGCAGGATCATACCTGGAACCTGAAAGTGACTTGAACACCTGTATTTCATATAAGGATGTACTACTAGAGGATTTTTTAGTATTTTGGTATGATAAAATGCTTTGTTTTAGTCAAAAAAATATTTTTGCTCTTTGCCTGGATGACCCTGCCAGGTTTGCTGGCATCCTGTGCCCGCCAGGATGGAGATATTCAAAAAATTCTAACTCTCAGTTATGTGTCATACCCATACTTAAAAAGTCAAGCAGTTTGGGCTCTTTATCTTTCACACACAGAAAATGAGATAGAAAAAACCGGATGGGGGGGCGTTCAACGCCCCCCCCCCGACCGTTAAGGGTTAATTGAGCGCAGTCCTAGTAAATTTTAAAATTATTTGTTACAAACAGACAGTAATAAATAAAAAGAAAATATATGAAAATTATGCAGTTTAAGATGGAAGAAGGGAGAACTTTTAGATAGTCATCATTAAATAAATGCATTTTCTCCATTTCTCTCCCATTCCCTCCCCCAGAAACTATGTCATTTCATAAATCTTCCCTCAGACCAGCCCCGTATCATGCAGGGAGTGACAGGACAATTGTGATTAAACTGGTCTACAATCCATTTTCTATGTCCTCAATTTAGAACTAACAAGCTACAAAGGGAAGAATTTGACATATTATTTGATAAAAGATAAATTATCCCCTGTATCCCTGGTGGGTCCGGGTGGTGGTCCCTTCAGGGATCTATAAGGGATAAGACAATGGACATATTAATGTTCATTTTACATCCCAAATCATGATAATATGAATTAACCCTTCTATTGTTTAAATTATTGTTTGAAAAGTTTAAAGTTTTTGGGCCAAAAAATAAGATACATGATAAAAAACTTTTAGAACTAGAGTCGAAATTTCCCTCCCTGGGGTCCACTAGTGGGTGGTGTAGCTAGCAAGTGAAACCATATTTATAGTCCAATGTCCCCTCCCTCCCTGTGGTTCACTAGTGGGTGGTGTAGCAAGCAAGTGAAACCATATTTATAGTCCAATGTCCCCTCCCTCCCTGTGGTCCACTAGTGGGTGGTGTAGCAAGCAAGTGAAACCATATTTATAGTCCAATGTCCCCTCCCTCCCTGTGGTCCACTAGTGGGTGGTGTAGCAAGCAAGTGAAACCATATTTATAGTCCAATGTCCCCTCCCTTCCTGTGGTCCACTAGTGGGTGGTGTAGCAAGCAAGTGAAACCATATTTTACATTGGAAAATAGGCAACTTCGATTCTCTGAAAAATAAGGATAACAACATCCTTAAAAGCGAGGCAATGAAATCAAAATGTTGAACAAAAGAATATGATAATGTCAAAACTTAATAAGCAGAATATTAATCTAAATTGCAATAAATCATTCTGTTTAAGGACATATTTATATTTTAGGACCAAATTATAGAGATGCTTTGCTTAAAATATCAACCTTGCTGTGCTTGGAATCAACATTCGGACGTACGTATATACCCTAATTATACTCATCGGGGGACTGCCATTTACACATCCAGCAAATTTACAGTGGATGTGTTTTCGCCAGTGCAATGGATGTATTTATGACAAACTGAATTTTTACTGTATAAATGACAGTAAAATCGATTCTCTTGCCATAAATACATCCAACACTGGCATTTACACATCCATACTTTTTCAATTATATGTCATAAATACATCCGACACAGGCATTTATACATCCATAGAAATTTAATGTAAAAAGATAAGAAAACAATACATTTGTATATTATAATATATTTTTATCAGGTTAAAATAAAAAGCATTATAAAGATTTAAATTATAATATATTGGTCAGGTTAAAAAGCATTATGTGATGGATTGTTGTGATGATCTTGATCTTTTAAAGGTTTAAATAAGGCTTTATCATAGAATAACAAGAATGAGCATATCCGTAATATCAAAGGATATAAAGACACACTTATATCCTCTTACTTAATATAGGATATAAATTATATAATATAATATATATAATATAGACAACCATACTAATAGGAAAACAGCGGTGCTATTTTAAAAGTTTAATTAATGCTATATAGAGTAACAAGATTAAGCATATCCGTAATTGCAAAAGATATAAAGACACACTTACAGCCTGTTACTTAATAAAGGATGTAAATTATATAAGAACTAACTTTTTATCTTTGTGACATAACAAAAATTCATCTCTTTTTTAGGGGTTTCCTTTCCCACCTCCCCTCTCATCCTATATATAGGTCGACCAAAATCACCACTTAATAAGTGAATCCCTGTACTGGGTATCCATAATACTTCTTTGGAGAAAAAAAACATCATCTTGTATTTGGAATAAGTTATTTCCACATCTGGATTTTCATTTAAATCAAAACATGAAATTTCAGTATCAAGTAATGGAGCTTCTACATTTGACTGCTATGTGACTGGTGCCAATGTACAAATATGTCTCTTAAGATAGGCATTACTGTAGTACTATGAACTAACAATGAATATCTAAATTATCATTTTATATAGAAATAATTTGACCACTTGCTCAAAAGTATTGATGTTTTGTTGGGAGCAACTTGAGAAAAAGGAAAGGGAGTAAATAGGGGGAGAGTAACTAAAATAGGGCATAAAATTTTAAACTATACTGTACTCATCACCAAGAACGGCTCTGTACGAAGTTTATAAAGTTTTTTAAAAAGCTTAATATGAGTAATAGTTTTGACAATTTGACAATTATTAGAAATAAATATTAAACCTGTGTTAAACATGTGCAAATAAAACGAACAAAGAAAATTTAGTAGAAAATCTTTGTCTGTCTACACAACTATTTCCTTTCATTCATTTTCTTAGAAAACTGCAGAGAAAAGTTGGAGTTTTAGGAAGTTATGAAGCAAAGACAGACAAAATGCTATGCAAATTTTATGCTTCATGTTTTTACTGATCAAAAATACTGATAAAATTTTGTATGTCTGTATCTTTTTGTGCGTTATTTGAAGAAATGATAGCAATATCTAAAATGAAAGCCTGTTAATAATAATTCCTGTGGCCATGTGAGCCTTTTAAACTTTGCTGGAAACCTGGAGGATAAGGACCTGGAAAACTTGGTCACCTATATTTTTGTTTGCAATACTAAAGGATATTTTAAAATTTTTATCTTGTTGATTGTTTTGTTAACATCACAAAAATATATTTACTCTTTACTTACCTGGATGACCAACCATACCAGGCATGCTGGCATCCTGTGCCCACCGGGATAAATAAATTTTAAATATTATCAGCTAGCCTATAAGTATATATTTCATAATTCAGTCTGACCCCATCATCCACTAATCTCTTTCGAATGTTTAAAATCGCTGCATTCTATGAGTAAAAGTGCACTAAAATTGCAAGATAACATCTGGTTTTGTCTATCCTTTTCTTTTGGGAAAAGGAACCAATAAAATCATATAATTTATTTTGATAAATTATTGTATTTTAGATTTTGCTCATGGTGGCCAGTAAAGATTAAACTATAAATTATCTGGGATCTAAAGGTATAAGACAATAGCCGATAAATTGATATACATCCCCAATAATGATACATAATATTATCCATTCTGTAGATTATAATTATGGTTGAAACGTTTGGACACTCTATCAAACTTGTTATTAAACTTTCGGGACTAGTGTAATAAACATCCCAATGTCAACTCCCTCTCTTATAAATTTACGTAAATAAATTTTATTTCTCATTTGACCAACCCCCTACCCATGATTCGACGACGCTTATAAATTAAAATACTTGATCCAACCCAAAAAATCGCCCAAACATTGATTTAATCTCTTTCTTCTATTGCATTATAAAACCAGCACTACCAATGATAGTAAAATTCGTGGTCTAATTAACAGGACCTAAATTGATCATAAATTGTTTACAATAAAACAGGTCTTATGAATCGATCTTATATCATTTGATGCATCCTTGTAATACAACAAGGACAAGAAAATTGCATGGCAACATTCATACCTACATAGATATACTATCATGTAAAATCCAACGCATTAACTTTTGTTAAAATTAGAATAAATTCTTAAGGGGGGAGGGGGTTGTTATACATTTTTTCTTTGGGCCATACCTCCATGTTGTCGTATCCCAATCCCAAAATGCTTAAATACCTTCCAAGGACAAATCAATCCTTCCCTGAAAATTGTTAAAGAGTTTGTTGTAGGACATTCGGAATTTCAGACGGATAT
This sequence comes from Acartia tonsa, assembly GCF_053477335.1. NCBI lineage: Eukaryota > Metazoa > Arthropoda > Copepoda > Calanoida > Acartiidae > Acartia > Acartia tonsa. Next base: position 41,587,468 of record NC_137264.1, on the reverse strand, counting down.
ACAGGATGACCTCCTGTTAATTTAGCAGAGCTTGATCTTTAAATCATTTTAGGGGTGATTTGGATCGGGGCGCGCCAAACTTTCAGCCAATCACAGCGCTGCATTTTTAAAATGCAGCGCTGTGATTGGCTGAAATTTTAGCGCGCCCCGATCTGAATCGCCACTAAAATGATTTAAAGATCAAGCTCAGGTAGGATAGTATTTGTTGTTTAAGTTTAATTTTGTGGACAAAGCGTAAACAAGCCAACAATATTTTAAATCAAAATGACTTGAAGCTAATAATTTATTAGTCAATTCAGAAAAATGTCGTATAGACGCATGGACAATCATATTAATTATAGGGAAGCTGCACTAATAAAATAAATTCTTAAACCAAGGGCGTGGCATCTTACAACCCTAAAGACATCTTTTCTCAAGCAACCCACTAACATCCACAGGGACACAGGTATAGGAAAATGGACGAAAATCTAATCTTTCTCCGATTCTTTATTGGGAGCTTTCACTTTTATTCTTGTAACTATTGGGGGAAAGACAGGGCTGTCGATTGACTGTTCAATTCTTCCCTGATAATCCTTATCTTAACTGATACACAGCCATAGAAAATTAAAGAACATTATCGACAGGAAGCTCAAATGAAATACAGATGAAACATAAAAAAGATTAACAACGTTCATAAGTAGCAAAGCACAGGAACAAATACAGTAGTTGCACTTTGGTTTGGATGTTTAAATGGCTTTAAAAATTACAAATTTAGCTACCTTAACCTTCATCTATAATTCTTTGAATGTTTGAACTACAACATGTTTTAGGTGTTGGCCTGTGATGTGTTCAAACAAAACTACAGAATGATTAGCGCATCTGCAAATCTCTTTATAGTGCCTATAAAAATGACATCATACAATACAAGTGACCAATGATAGGCCAATGCAGAGACTAAATTACCAATGGCAGGCCGAAATACATTTTAATAGACTAATTACCAACTGTAGGCAAGTATGACGTAATCTTTTATAAGCACTATAAAAAGCTTCCGAATTTGCTGAAAAGATAATCTCCATTTCCGAAAGATGTTAAAATACGGTATATTCTATATTTGTTATCCTCAAATTGTCATGTTGAGAATGGATATACAGACTTTCTGGTACTGATTATAGAGTTTTTACGCTTTCAATATTGTACCTAACTGTTACAGGACTCATTATGCCAAATTTGAAATCCGTTCAAACATGCTAAATCTACAAGAGGTGTATAAACGGATAGACTTACTCTAAATGTAGAAAAGCTGTATTATTGTAGCAACGTTTTTTATGTTGTAACTGCGGTAAAAACACCACAACCAATTTCAATTTTGCTGTTGTCTTTCCAACTTCTTTGCTCCTCTGTTGTTGTCACCGCCAACTTCTTTTTGTTGTCGTCTGAAAAGAAGAATTTTCCCCCAACAGCCTCTTGGACTTTAAAGCCCCCTCCCCCTACCCAACGCCTTTATTTTAATTTAACAGGTATAATTAATTATAAGGACTTTCTATTACCTTACTTAACCCAACCTATAATGATTTAAAAACTATGTTAAATGTTTGTTTTTATAGACATATATCTTTAATAGCAGACGTGAACATATGATTTTTTTTAGGGGAGGGGGTGTTATTAGATTCAAAAGCAATTGGAAGGATGTTGCTAAAGAATTTTATAGAGCCTTGTTCTATCTTCCTGTCTTTATTTTAGCATTTTCTTTTCTTCACAAATATTGTTTTCTTTATCTCAAGAAAGTACTTATTTTTACATTTTTTTTTAAATCAACGTAGCTACTCTATATTTAGAGTACGTGCGACGTAACTACCTTGTATATGGACAGATGTTTGAAATAAATTAAAATCGAAACCCATTATAGTGCCTATAGCTGGACAAAGTGTCTCAAAAATCAGCCATGTGATGTCATAAAAATGATGGAGGTGAAAGGAGAAATTGGAAAGAAACCCTTCGGGCCTATACAAAAATGACGTCATACAATACAAATGACCAATGATAGGCTAATACACAGGCTAAATTACCAATGGCAGAACAATTACATCTTAATCAACCAATGATGGCCTATGAAAAGCTTCATAAAAATCTAACAAAATATATAATTGTCGAAAGGTCAAATCCAAAAAATGTTTTAGGCTATCCTAAAAGTTCCTAATAAAACATCAAATTCATTGTAATAGGTCAATAAAATTAGGCATCCCCAAAATTTTGAATTTTGAATTTTTACCACCCCCCCCCCAAAAAAAAAAAAATTTAAAGTTTGTACGCCTTTGATTGGTAACTTTTCTAGACTTGCTCCATTTGCTGAATTGTAACTAACTGCTTTAGAAATCAGTATGCAAAGTTTGAAATCGAGTTGACAATTCTAACATACCTTCCCAACTATGCTGATTTCTGATGATATCATCCTTGTTTATTGACCAATTATTGAAATTATGATTTATTCCTAATAGATAAATAATTATTTATCCAGTTAATTTAAATAACACAAAAACATAAGTAGACCTTAAAGCTATTTTAAATCTTTATATATTACTAAGAACAATAAAATTCAACAGTAGCGATTATTATTTAAAAGATAATCTATTTCACTTTTCAAAAGTTAACCATTATATTATCGATGCTTTTCCTTAAACCTAATTCTTGTACTCCCAACCCCCTTTATTTTCCATTTTTATATTTTTGTGCCAACAGGGCACTTTTTACCTGCCTAACCTAACCTAACATTTTTTTAAAACAAGATCTTAGACTATTTATTGTAAAGTTATCCTACAACGTTTTTCTTTGACTTTACTTTATTTTATGTCTGACAGACAGACGCACAAAATATTGTATTGTAGCTACGTTATCAAGACTAGTAAATGATTATGAATGTAAGAACAAAAAGGTTTAAATAACAATGAAGTAAATAAACAATATATTTGTAATACATAATCAAGTTTATTTATTGTAAGGCTATTATGTAGTTAACTTTGTCAGTTTGTTATTGTATTAATTCGTTATTAATTTAAAAGTACAATATGATGGCTTAAATTAAAAAAATTTTGTGTCAAATACAAAATACTTATTTTTGTTCAGGGAAGTCTTTTTTTTGAGGTTTAATGCTATTTTTATAAATGGGGAGTCATTGTGCCTAAAAGAAAATCTTTTAAATATTAAATATCATTTGATACAAGAAAGAAAAAAACTGAACACAAAATTTTTTAACTTGCTTTGCCATCATTGATCTTAGTTAAATAAATGGTTTTTAAAAGTAATAGGAATTAAAAACCTTTTATTCTCTGAAAAAATCAAAAAAATTGCTGTTTTCTGGCAAAATAACTAAAAAAAAACTTTTTTAAATTCGAAAGTCTATAATTTTCATTATAATTAAATAAATTAAAAACGGAAAATAATATTTGTTTATATATATTGTACTATAGAACAGCTGTTTTATTTCATATTAATTCTTTAACACTTTTATTTACACAAATATTACATCATTCTATTTGATTAAAATATGTGACTACTAGTCAGTATCCTTGGTTGAAAACTCCTCAAAGGGATGTTACGGGACCTTTTTAGCTATTATAAACACACACACAACAAACACACATACACTCACTCACACATAGTTTTCCGTTATCTTGGTTAGACTCAAGACTGGGTCTTTGTCTTTCATTCATTCTCTATCTCTTTCTCATATAAACTCTCGCTCTCTTTTATAGGAAGCGCAGCTACTGTATAAGTTGGTGTATACATCAGTTCTTATTTTTTTACTATCCCTAATATCTTCATAACTTAATGGATAGAAAGATAGACACAGTATGTGAGATAAATTTGAAAAGCTATAGGGGATTAACAAACTTAATTTATTAGATAAATTGACCTAGAGATGTGCATTATTTCAGAAGATAAGGAAAGAGTCATGTGTGACGACATAAAAATACGTCCAAATCCATCACTTTTTAAAATGTTTTCTTTTTCATTTCTCCAAACAGCATTCCTTCTTAGACATATTAATATGACGTAACGCATGACACTTTCCGTATCTCTATAATTCCATATTTTAATGACTAAATAGACTTGATTTTTAAAAGCGAAGCTTTTCTATATAATTAGGGTCGGTTCGTACGTCCGTCCGTCCGTCACACATGAAAAGCTTTTTTCGTTAATTTAGGCATGTTAGAATTGTCCTATCGATTTCAAACTTTGTATGGTGATTCCTTTAGTAGTTAGGTAAGATTTAGAAAGCGTAGCAACTCTATAACCATTAGAAGAATGTCCGTGCGTCCATTTTAAACATGTTGATTTTTTACTTTTTTAACAACAAATTTTTATGCGATCTAATCATCCGATTGATCTGATTTTTGATATGTTGATTCCTGGGACAACAAAGTATAACTCTAATCAAGGGAGTGGGGACAAAACACCTAATTTAAAAATGCCTAACTAAAAATGCCTAACTAAAAACACCTAAGTTTAAAAATACCTAATGTTAAAAACACCTACGTTAAAAACACCTAATTTATAAATGCCTAATTTATAAATACCTAATTTAAAAACGCCTAACTAAAAATGCCTAACTAAAAATACCTAATTTTAAAAATGTCTAATTTTAAAAACGCCTAATTTAAAAATACCTAATTCTAAACTATTTAAACGCCTAATTTAACAATGCCTAATTCTAAAATATTTTTTTTTAAAAGCGAAGCTTTTCTATAATTAGGGTTGGTCCGTCCGTATGTCCGTCGATACCAGATAGCTTTTTTTTTGTTAATTTAGGCATTTTAGAATTGTCCTATCCATTTCAAACGTTGCATAGTGATTCCTGTAGTAGTTAGGTATGATTTAGAAAGCGTAGCAACTCTATAATCATTACCAGAATGTCCGTACGTCCATTTTAAACATGTTGACTTTTCTACTTTTTTAATAACAAATTGTTGTGTGATTTAATTGTCCGTTTGATCTGATTTTTGGTATATTGATTCCTGGGACAACAAAGTACAAAATTATAAGCGAAGCAACTCTATAACCAAGTTCTAAAAATGTAAGTATGTCCATAAACATTATCCAGAATCAAGCAGTTTTTCATCAAATTTACTTACAGTTTTGCTTTGACTCTTATACTTTTATTTTCTGATTATTCAGTTCTGACACTATACAAGTATTAATTTCTGTTTGTCCTACCATTTCAGTGCTTTGCTTTTATGGATGTCGTTATCCTTGTTTTCACTAAAATACTTAAAATTTTGATAACATTAATCCAATTGGCTGATTGTTCTTGTTGAAGGATATCGCTAGTCATTGAACCAATATGATTCATCTTTACAATGAAGCTTCCCTTAGGTCATGGGAAGGTTTATACGCTATTGGGGAGGTTACCAACACCTTTCAATGAGAAATCGCCCTTTGAAAAAAAAACCTGGCTCCCCTCCCCCCGTTTTTTTATATTTCTTCAATCTTTCTTTATAAAACTAGAACTAAAATGGGGGATGGTCAACTATCACCCCCCAATAAAGTAACGCTACGGCTACTTAGGTTAGGGAAGAAACCAATAAAAATTTAAATTCATTTTCTTTGTCCTTCAACCTTTGATTTTACTAATTATTTTATTTCTCATGTGAGGTGCCACAAACTAATCATAAAAATTATTTTTAGACGCGAAGCTTTTCTATAATTAGGGTCGGTCCGTTCGTACGTCCATTCAGTTTTCTATTTCAAACTATATTTTGAAATTTTGGAGGGGGTCGTAACCAACCCCCCCCCCCCAGACTAATTGAATTCCCCTCCTCACTGCAATCGCCCCTAGAGGTTTTTTTAAAATTAGGTTCGTACGTCCATTCAGTTTTCTATTTCAAACTATATTTTGAAATTTTGGAGGGGGTCGTAACCAACCCCCCCCCCCCCCAGACTAATTGAATTCCCCTCCTCACTGCAATCGCCCCTAGAGGTTTTTTTAAAATTAGGTATTTTAAAATTAGGTATTTTTAAACTTAGGTATTTATAGTTAGGTGTTTATAAAATTAGGCATTTTTAAAATTAGGTGTTTTGTCACATTAGGCATTTTTAAAATTAGGTATTTTTAAATTAGACATTTTTAAATTAGGTATTTATAAATTAGGTGTTTTGTCACATTAGACATTTATAAAATTAGGCATTTTTAAATTAGGTATTTTTAAATTAGGTGTTTTGTCCCCACTCCCTAATCAAGTCCTAAAAATGTAAGTATGTCCATAAACATTATCCTGTATCAAGCAATTTTTCAGTAAATTTACTCATAATTTTGCTTTGACTCTTATACATTTATATCCTGATTATTCAGTTCTGACACTATATAAGTGTTAATGTCCGTTTGTCCTACCGTTTCAGAGCTTCGCTTTTATAGATGTTGTCATCCTTGTTGATAGTAAGATAGACAGACTTACTTATTGATACATAAATAGACATGAGGTGGATTCTTAAAAATAAATTTGCCCCACTAAATAATGTCTCTGAGAAGTCCAAATAGGGTGAAATTTGCGATCTAAAACTAAATAAAATATCTAAATTTACAGATAGATATTAAAATTTTCAGATAGATAAATAGACAAAGTCTCTAGGAGATAGACATAATGTCTCTGAGAGGAAGTCCAAATTAGTGACTACAAAACTAAAAAAGATATTTAAATTTACAGATAGATCTATAGACAAAGTCTTTAGGAGATAGACAGAAAGTCTCTGAGAGGAAGTCCAAATTCTCTGTGAGGAAATTAGTGTCTATAAAAATCAATCAAGTTCAAGGGTAAAAATAAACGCCCTGTCAACAAGTAAGAAAACATCCACGAAGGCAGGGATCCACTCAACTAACTAAAACAACCAATTTAAATGCAATAATTGTCCTCAAGGTGTTAAGCCAACGAATAAAAAAAAACATTATCATAAGACTTTAGGGAATAGGTTCATAAACAGCCCGAGCCCAATGTTCTCTCCTCCTTCCCTGCATGAATGTCATAACATTTATCTTTAAAGAGCTAGTAAAACCTTTGAGGGCTATGAATAATCACTTTTAATCAAGATAGGTTACGGTCATAAATCATAAATACTTTAAGAAAAAATTTAAATTTAGAGAAAAATAACAAAAGGCTACGGTTTATTCATATAGCCATGGTAGCCAAATAAATAATATTTCATGACCGAAAGCTCTTTTCTTTAATGGTATTATTGACGGACTGAATGATATAATGACAAATGAAATAAATTAAAAATAATTCTTCATTATCTTACCAAAAAAATCAAACCTGTATCTTATATAGCAGACAAGAAAATTCCATTTCCCTTGTATCTAACTCAGAGAGGTAAAACTACGGACTTACAGAAATTGTTATAATGCAGCTTTGCTACCAGAAATAGGCCTACTAAGAAAAGTGTCTAACACTGAAACAATATAAAAATAAATATTCTTTGATGAAATTTAGGTCAATTGTTAAACTTGTCTTAAAAGTTAAAACAAATTTTAATTGTGTTAAAAATCCATTTGAAGAATATAATTCATCTTTTACGAGGAAGTTCTCATTGATCATAAAAAAACGCGCAATTAAAAATTATAAATTAAATTTATTGGATGTTAATTGTTCAAAGTATCCACTAAAAAAAGTCAAGGTTTCGTGATTTAAATTTTTGTTAACCATTTAAAAAGATTATTAGCTCTAAGGGTGTGCACAATCACATATGTAGGGGGAGAAATTCACTCAAAGTGGGAAAGAAAACCCCTAAAAAAGAGAAGGATAATCCCTCATTTTAATGACGTCAAGTGGCTGATTTTTCAGTGACTTTCTCTCCCTACTGCAAATATGCTTAGATGTGGTAAAATCGACCCAACCCCATTCCACCTTAGGCATTTCTGTGCTGTTCGTTGATCCAGGGGAGTGGTAGACCCCTTCCCTTGGATCAATTTCTTGAGGTTATGCAATTCATCCTAAGGGGCCAGATACAAACCTAAGGGGGGGGCAAGACACTTACCTTATAACACACCTCTATCATTATTTATCTGATAAATTGTTATCATTTAAAAAATAAATATCAAATAAGCCAAATAATTTTTTAGCTGTCTATTTCATAAAAAATTGTCTCAAATTATGAGAGAAGGAATTTGATCAGTGAATCTTAAAGGCAAGAAGCGAACCAGTCTTTTTTTTCAAATCGAGCCAGTCTAATGTGTATTTCCTTTTGTCCGGAAATTGAGAGAGGAAGTTGAGTTGTAATAGTTAAACAAAACAAAATAAAAAACGATCACTTGTGGAATAAATATTTTTTTTTATATAAAACATATGTAAAAATGCGAAGCTGCTCTATTTTTTATATAATTTTGCAACGTCAGTATGCCTATGTCACGAACCTTCTTGTATTTTCAAGAACAATATATTATTAAAAATAGATTATTTAAAAGATTTCTTAGGTGCTTTCTATCATATTAAATTGCCATATTTTTTAGGTTAGGTAAGGTAAAATGAGGATCAGTAGAACCCTATATGGAAAGATTTCCGCAGAGGCAATAAATATTTGTTAAAAATAAGGGGGGGGGGGGGAAGGTTTGAATGAAAGCATTCATTTAAGCAAACTATAGAATTTTAGTAACCAAAAGGGCAAACTTGCAAGCATGTGCTAAAAAAAGTTAAGATTATATCTTTATTATTTTACATGACCCTAGAGGCCTCTTAGAGGGGTAAGGGGTCGATTATCCCCTGTTTTTAATTTCATTTTTAAAGAGAAGAAGTAAAATAGATTTTATGGGGCTCGGTAATTTTTTTTTTGTGGGGGGGGGGGGGCTGAAATTAATTTTAGAAGGTTGGTGGTACCCTCCTACAAAATCACAAAATATTTATAAATATTCCCAGGACCTACAGATTCACTAAAAGGATAATCATATCGTTTCACCGTTTAGCGAGATCCTTCGTTACACACAGATACACACGTTACAGACAGATAGATAGACATCCCGTTACTTTTATATAAGTACTTATAAAATCAACGTTACTTATGATGAAAATTGTTTTCCTTTTTATATTTATTCTTTTCAAAATACATAATAACTGATCTTATTAATTCAAAAGTATTTTCATTTTTTTAATGTTTTTAGCAATATCGAACAGAAATATTTAATTTAAACAATAAAATCACTAAATCTATTTCATTGTTAAAACCATTAATATTCAAAGGGAAATATTTCTGGTTATTTCAATTATTCACTTTTCAAGTGATTTTTGAAGGCGAGAAATACGCCAAACTTTTTTTTTTTTTGGTTCTTAAAATAGTATAGAAGTTTAAACAGACAACAACCTGGATCCCCTTGTTGTAAACCTTTTTCAAAGACCCAATTGTAAGTCGGTAGAGGGTCCTCGGGAAGGGAACCTACAGTTATTTAAACCTTTCCCCCTCTATTGTTTTACTCTAAAGTTCTAGGCATACAGTTGTGTTTTTTTTTAATAATAAGAAACTCGACAGAAGCGATTATTTTACAGCCTTAACCATATCCATTCTTACATGACGCATACTTTAATTAAACCAGGGTTCGGAAGCCGCGCCTCAGCCGCGCATAAGCCTCAGTTTTAAACCTGCTTGTGAGCAGAAAAAGAAATTTTTGAAAGAAGGATTGTCTACTAAAGAGACAGTTTTATACATCCAGCTAAATTTTATAGTGATAAAATGACGATTTCACTGAGGCTTACACGCGGCTTACGCGCGGCTTCCGATCCCTGAATTAAACATTAAAGAAAAACAAGGATGGCAATATCCATAAAAGCAAAGCTCTGAAACCAACTTTAGAACAAGAGAATATATGAACTTACTGCAAAATCACGCGAATACAGACTCTTCTATTTAAGAACGTACCTACAATTTTAGGTTCTAATTACAGAGATGCTTCGCAAAAAATCTTCCATAAATCAGATGAATAGTTTGATATTATTTCACTAAAAAAAGTTTTCCAAAATGTAAAAAATCAGCATATTTTGAATGGACTTAATGGATTTTTGGTAACACTTATAGAGTTGGAACCGCTTTTTGAATTGAACCTAACTGTAACAAGAATCATCATACAAAGTTTGAAATCGACAGGACAAATTTAGTTGTTAAGTACGTACATACAGACCCTAATTATAGAAAAGCTTCGCTTACAAAATCTAGGTTAAAATATTAATACAAATACATACACACATTAATAATGTATAATGAATTATAATTTTTATGTAGGTCATTAGACGGAATTATTGATTTATTTCATAGAATATTTACTATAGATTTAAATAGCTAATCCTCAAATAAAAGAAATAGGATGTCTATTTGTACTGAAGGATCCTGCTAACCGCTAAACCTACATGATTCTCCTGAACAGTGTAGCTTCTCATAGCTCCTGGGAACTTGGAAGATTTACAACTTTTTTGGGGGAGGGTACCATCACTCTTCCAAGATAAATCGCCTCAAGAAAAATTACTCCTCCCCCCTAAAAAATTAATTTCATAATTTTCTTCATAAAACAAAATTTAAAACTAGTTTGTTAAGTAACGTTTGGTAATGATTAGTAGCCCTGTAGGGTTAACTATTTAGGTTATATTAGTATAAGTTATTAGTAGAAAAATATTACTTAAATGGACCTTATGGGATGTGATTTAAAAATTACTAATTTTATAAAAGTAAACTAGATTACAAATTTTATGTATTTTCAAAAATAGTTTGGTTGTTGGTTCTACCATACACTAAATGTCATTGAAAGCTTAGTAATTATATTCTCATGCTAAATTAAAGCTACCTATCTTTTCATCTACAATAAGCTATGAATCGTAAATGCCAAAAATGGGTTGGTATATTATTTGTTTAACTTTTTTCTTTTATTTGCCTAGTGCCTTTTAGCATAAGTAAATAATGTTATAAATGCGTAGTTCTAGTCTCATTAATTTCATTAAAATAACCCTATTTGTTCGTGTGTGTGGGTTTGGGGTGATGTCAAAAGCATTTCTTCTGCCGTATATCACCCGTCAAAGGCCATGTAAAGGTCAGAAATACTTTAAAGTACTTATTACTTTTGAAGCTTTATCGCCATAAATGACTTGTTCTTGGTTTGGCGTTAGATTAATTTAATTTAAGAATTATAATACATGCCAAAAAAAGGTAAAAACTTCACATACACAATCCTTCAAAATAACCTTTTAATAACCTTCAATTTCGGCAAAAAAAACCTAAGCAAATAAATTTCAAACATATTAAGAACATCTTAGAAAAGTTCAATTCAGTCGCCATGGTTTTAATCATGTGCGGAAGGCTCACCCTTGCTTCTTTATCATGTTTGAAACTGGCCTGCACAGTGTCAAATTAAGTTTTTCCGCTAGATTTAATCTAAATATGTTCTTATGCCTATTATCTCATTATTTAGCAAGAAATAAGTGGAATTTTTACACAAAGCACACAGCACAATGATAATACACCCCAAATTTTGAAAAAAAAAAGGTTAAAGTTTCCGGGGGGAGCATTGGGTAGTTTTATACGTCAGGCCAGGTTAAATTATAATGGGTGATACTGATGGGTAGCCCTGTAAAAGAAAAACAAATCACCCTCCTCCCTAGATTAAATTAAGTTTTAAAAAGATGAATGGATGGAATGATCAGTATGCACTTTGTATGAAAGCACCGAAAAAGTAAATGAACACATTTAATCAAATTAATAAATATTTTTCTTCCTTTTTTAAAAATGAAACTCCTCATCCCTCATTTTTATGACGTCATTGCTGGACTGTATTCGTCTTTCAAATAAGGTTAACAACGACTATTAAAGGGAAGCCCAACAAATCAAACAACAAACATAAATTGAAACTTACCAGGTAACAACGAATAGTCTAGTGGCGTGCAAACCCACTGCAAATCAAACTTTTATATAAGTATACAGAGGTAAATTCTTAAAAAACATTTGCACCACTAAAATCAGTTTTCCCCACTAAAATCAGTGAGGCTCGCTTAAAATTTAGAGGGGATAATTTTGCCTCACTAAAATCGGTTTTAATGAGGTAAAGTTTTTTTAAGAATTCACCTCAGGTCCCCAAAGTTTAGTAAAACTTTTTCTCTTTATTGACTCAAAAACTCTTGGGACTTGAATTGTAACGGGTAATGTCCAAACTTTTCCTGTAATTTTAATCTAAAGATTGGATGATATTGTCAAGGATGGACATGAATTTATTATCCATTGTCTTATCCCTTAAGATCTCTGCCTGTAATAAAAGTATTTAGAGTACATTGATATAAATAACTAATAAAGATACTTTATAACCTAAATTATTAATAATGAATATATCATTTTCTACCATTTATTACATACAAGAACAGAACTTCTTCTTACAGAAAATCTAATGTAACACAATGACAGAACAGTTCTAGGACTCATGCTATAATGATATTACGCAGTGAAGGAGGGGACATTAGGTTGTATATTACACTAGTCCCCAAAGTTTTAAAATAACGTTTTCTTATTTGTTGGCTGACAACTTTGCAGACTTTTATTAAGTTTTTGAAATTTCAACCACTAATTGGAATCTACAGTAGGGTTATTTTTTCATCATTGGGGTGGTACATCAATTCATCCTCCATTGTTCCCTGGATATTATGTGTTTATAATCTGACGGCTAGACCAAGATATGTGGATGAATACAAATGATTATGTAACGGTACTTCCATGTTGTGAAGGATAAAAAGTATTAGAGTGGCCAATAAAAAAGTTTTAGTTCAGGTATTTCTTTTGGGCATCTAGAAGCATCTAAGAGGTACTCTCAAGAAATGGGATAGGGATCCACTTTTAATTTTATTAAAAAGAGAAAGTAGTAAAAAAATTCAGAAGGGGGTGGGGTCGGGGGGGGGGGGGGGTTCTTTTTTATGGGCGATTTACTCCCTGGACCTTCAATGTGAAGAAGATCCTTCGGTACACACAGACAGACATCCTGTTACTTCTAATAGAGAAACAAGGGTGACACTATCCAGACAAACGAAGATTAACAAATATAAAGTGGATGTTTAAAAAATGATTTTGTGTGTGGGGAAGGGGTAATGTTAAAAAATTTATATTGTTTACCCTCCCCTCGTTTATATTACTTTTAAAAATAACAATACTTTTAAAATAACAATATCTAATTTAAACATTGTACTGTTGGTGCTGTTTTAATGACAAATTTAAATACAATTGGAGGACCTAACTTATAGAGTAGATGCGCCACTAAAAATACGGGATGGGTCTGTAAATATGACAAAGCACATTCATACATCTTCTTTAGTTTTTTAGGTCAGGTTAAGTTCGGTAACAAAATGGGCTAGACACCACAAGATCAGAGCGTTTTGACAAATTTAAGGAAATATTTTTCTTGTTAGAACCACTCTGAACATTAATTTTGTATGGAATTATTGGTCGGTCATCAGTGACTACATAATAATAAATAAGATTAAGAGAAATAGTTCACTCACTTTTTATACAAACTCTCATAACAAGGATGGAATCATTCCAAAGGTTTAAACTAATTTATTTTAATATCATCATATAAAAGTAACAGGATGATTATCTGCAAAATATTTCGCTAACCGCTGAATCTATACGAGTCTCCTGTACGTTAAAGTACCTATTAGTAACTTATTAGTGTGGAGATACAAAAGGCAGAATTACACGCTTAAAAATAGAGAAAATGGCTTCTTTTAACTTATCTTTTTAATGAATATATAAAATCTAATAATAATTAACAATCAAACCTATTACTTAAGTCTAATATACAAAAAGAAAAGCTTGTCATATTTTTTTCTCTCGAAAATTTAAAAAAATAAATACTAATTTGCATGCAAATTAAAAAAATCATAAGGTTTCGGATGTCCCGTTAGATCTGTTAAATTAAAGGAATAATTTGTGGCTATCAGGAATATACTTCACTTTTAGTTTCCCTATAAATATAGCCAAAAAAGTTCCTATGTAGAAAAAACTTAAGAATATAAGAAAAACTAATCTAAAGACAGGCTATAAACTATACCAAAAGTACAGACTAGAAAATACGTATTATGCAACTTTTCCTAATAATATAAATCTACCAATCATAGAATAGGTCTACACAGAATTCTTCTAGATTAGCTGAAACAGTAAATAATTTGTATCCTTGCCTAAAAGAGTCAGGACGTTTGTCTATACCAAGATTTTGCTTACCGCTGGACCGATCTGACTCTCCCTAACAATGAAGGAGCTTCTTAGAGGTCCCGGGAAGTTTTTTTTACATATATTTTGGCGGAGGATACTTTAAATATCAAAAGAAAGTATATAACTCCCCCCCCTCCCTTGAAAAAAACCTTTCTTTTCAATTTGAGTTGGAAGTTGTTAAAAACATTCCAGGGGGGGAAAGTAGAGGGCAGAAAAATAGCCTAAAATCAGACATACTTTAAGAATATTGTATTCTAATCCAACCCAGGACCTATATGAAGCTTTCCTAAACTCAATCAGTTTAGTAATTTGCCACATCTTAACGGACCAACAAAAAAACATATATGATTGTATTGCTTTAAAATAAACTAGCGGCTTCGCCCCTAGCCTCTAGGGGCTTTGCCCCAAGAGGTGATAAAAAAATCAATATTTATTGTTTTTAGTGAGAGAATGTTGCTATTCTTTCATTCAAAATAAATGCTAGAATAAAAAATAATAAAGGGCAGCCTGCGGCAGCCTGTACCAGAGCAAAATAAAAAATAAGGGGGGGATTTTTTTGTTTTTTGGGGGGTTAGGGGTGTCCCACCCCCCAAGAAAATAGCTTAAAACCACCACAGGACCAATAGGTATATACCCTCAAGAGTAGAATCCGATCGGTTCAGTGGTTACCGAGATCTTAAGCTTCAGACGGACGGACGGACAGACAGACAGACAGACAGACATCGAACTACTTTGTATTATTGATTAATGAATAACATTTAAGCTCTAGATAATATTCTGTGTGATCAATGTACTTAACACTAGCTACGACCAGAGATTGAGGGGACAAGGGATGATTAATTCATCTTCACCACTTTCTTCCACCCAATACTCATAGGCTACTGAAGTTTTAAGAATTGAGGGTAGAAGCTTTTTACATAGCCTATAAAAAATGACGTCATACTTGCCTACCATTGGTCAATTAAAATATATACTGGCCTGCTATTGGTAATTTAGTCTGTGTATCATAGGTGATTTGTATTGTATGACCTCATTTTTGTCTAGGCACTATAAAAGCTTCTTGAGGGTGTATGGGTCCATGGGGAATTTATCTTCTACTGTGGTATCCCTGTATCCCTAGTTATCACAGATAAGTAATATCCACATAAACATCATTTTAATTAATTTTTAATAACTTTAGCTACACAATAATAACTAAAATATACATATAATTGCTTATGTAAAAAAAAGTCAGTATGACTGTCTGTCTATGTAATTTTACAAAAAAAAATCGCTGAACAATATCCGATATGCTTCTCATTTATTTAGAAGTTTTCATGAAGTTTTAACCAAAGCATTTAATGAAAAAAATGGTACTCTATTATTTTTATCATTATGTTGCAAATAAAACTTGATGCTGTGAGTATTGGTGCAAAAAATATGACGTAACAAAAAAATTAGCCAATGAGAGGCCACTATAAATTTTACCATTGGTCAATAACGGCCTCTCATTGGCGTCATATTTTTTGCACCAATACTCACAGCATCATAAAACTTATCATAATTTTCAATTTCAGTATATTAGTTTCAATGTAAATGGAAAAAGTAAAAATATGTTGGGGAAAGGGGTAGAGTTTGTTTCTATGGGTAATATTTCTTGTGGGTGGTGAGGTAGATATCCTCCCTCAAAACAGTTTAAAACCTTCCCTAGACCTATAAGAAGCTTAACTGTAAAGAATGATTAAACGGTTAATTAGATCCTTTAGTACAGAAGTCAGACGGACGTACAAACAGACAAACATTCTGTTATATAAAGTATTTAAGACCTCGCCACCCAATTAACCAATTAAATTTTCCATAAAAGGAATGCTTCACATAGCTCTTTGGTCAATTTTAAGCTATTTAATTCTTATATTAAAGTATAGGGAATGGAGCCTTAGATGTTAGGGTGAAGAAACTAAAGAGGATATTACAACTAATTTTCGTTGACCTGTGATTAAGTGTATGTAAGTGTGAATAAATAAGTAAAACAGCACAAAAAGTGGGGGCCCTAATTTATTTCTGTGTACTAACGTAAAAAAGTTCAATTGCATAACGAAAATGTATTTACACGTACAAATTTTTTTTTCTTCTCCACTTTATTAGGGGAAAAGTTACTCTATAATTGTTTATGTGTGTTCGTTTGTCGAATGGTTAATCTTCAAAGTTTAAATACATATATGTATATATATGGCAAAAAGAAACTTAAAGAAACAGCTTTTGGTGCATATTAAATTACGTCATGCAATACCAATGACTATTGGCCATTATACATTTTGATTGACCAATGGTAAAATGTATACTGGCCTATCATTGGTCATTTGTTTTGTATGACTTTTTTTATAGGCACTATAAGCTGCTTCGAACTTAATCTGAAATTGGAATAAAAGCATTATACTATTAGGGGATTAATTGCCTGCAACCTTATGAGACTTTACTTCAGGGCTCAGCAGCCTCAGCCACAATCAGCCTCGCGGCCTATAGAAGTTTTACCGTCAGCTGTTCTTTTTTTCTCCTATTTAAAGCTTCTCTTCTTTTTTATACACTCGATCTTGTTCAATGTTGACTAGTATACTATTCACATAATCAATACAGAGTAGGAATATTCCACTCCTCTTTTTTTGTCAGATTTCTTTAGGTTAGTTAGGATTAACCTTTTACATAATCCTTTGGGTCCAAGTATATCTAGTTGCCCCCGCGACCGTGGCTCAACACATAGCGTATACGCTCGTCTTTGGGGAGGAGACAGGTTCGAATTTCGGCATACACCGCGGTAGAAATGGTTCCTACTGTTGCAAGGTCAGGTGCGCCACATAAATAGTTAGATTAGGAGGAATGCCTTGGCTCAAAACAGTCGCAACTCATTACCATGCACAGTTAGGACTTCTTAGACAAAGGTTAGAACCCGAAGCGAGCTAGAGAGTCCCCTAGAGGCCATATAGAGCTATTTAGTTGGTTTTAGACTATTTCTTTAAAAATGTTCTTACGTAATGGCAGTCGGTTGTATACGCAAAAGATCTCGCTAACTGTTAGAAAACTATGGCTTTCATTTATAGTAAAGCAGCGCCTCTTGTAGGCCCTCCAATATCATAAAACTAAAAACACCTCTATGCGGTTGTAAAGGCTATTTGAAAATAAGACTAATAAAGGGGAAATATCCTAAAAGCGGACTTTATAAAAAAGATACTACTTCAAAAAATCTATATTTAAAATATAGGTATTCCATATTATTTGATAACTTTATTCAATAGGTGATTCGTTTTAAGAATAACATTATTTTAAGTTTTGCCACGTAAAAGGCTAAAAAATCAGTCATCAATTTCATAGGTTTATTCAAGTGTTGTTTTCTGAGAAAATTTATATTAAAAAAAGAAGGTTAAAGTGATTGAAAGACTAAAGGAGAATTTAATTTCTAACAAACATTTCGGCTCCCCCTATACAGGAAAGGCAAAGTTAAAACCCACACGATTGGCTTGGATCTAAATCTTGAGGGCAGACGGGGGGGGGGGGGGGGGTGGACGTATGGGTCGACACTTGCTATCTAGATATCGCTTAATTTTTTTGTTTCTCGTAATCGCATTCTTATCGAATTATTAATATTCATATTATTAAAACTATAAATGTATAACTTAAAAGGACACTCTTATTTTCTTTTGAAGGTTTTATAAATAAAAAATATTTAAAAGGTAGACAGTGGCGTGCGAAGCACTTTGTCTAGGGGGGGGCATTTTGAAAATTTTGTAAAATTTTGCCCCCCCCCTAAATCAAAGTATACTCCTACAAATGTTACTATATGTACAGAAAATACATAATCAATTGAGACTCCGATCATTAGAAATTAATGCACACATCATACTTATTACTTAACATGAAAAGACAAACTTAGAAGCAGGGCTCGGCAGCCGCGCGACATCCACTTGTAATCCACGGGGAAATAAAACTTTTACAAATTTAAAAAACAACTTGAAGTCTAAACCTGACCCAAAAATGCCAATAATAATTTTCAAATCACACAGACTGGAAACACAAAATTTGATGCTGCCGAGCCCTGCTTAGATGTGGAGTAGTGCATTATTAATGTTGCTCTGAGTATGTTTATGCAATCAACTTGTCATCACCAACCACACGACCACCAGCATTCACCCAATGACTCTCATACACACCTTCCCTTCTAACCTTAAGATCATAGCATAAACCTGAAGGAGGACCATTCCTACATATCATCCACTCCCTCTCTCCCTCTCTCGCTCTCTCTCTCTTTGTCACCCTCTCTGTTTCTGTATGCATTTTTTTCTGTTTGTGTATGTCCTATTGCAAAACTATTCTACAAATATTTGAAGGGCTGTCTTCAATTAATCAATGTCATAGTCGGTATAACAGTGATTTCTTCGATTTCTGTAATTTTATGTAATTTAAAAAAAAAATAACAATATGAAATAAAAAAGTTCAAATATCATACTTGTTTCTTTCTCTCTCTTTCTCTCTCTCTCTCTCTCTCTCTCTCTCTCTCTCTCTCTCTCTCTCTCTCTCTCTCTCTCTCTCTCTCTCATTCTCTCCCTTTCTTATCTTTTTAACTTCTATGGAAGGTTGAGTCTCGTCAAATGTCGGAGGGTACAGCCTTGTGTTTTTACACTGGGGTAAAAACTAGGATGACAGCAATATGAAGAAGATATAGAATACGTGGATAATGTAAGAGATTCTTGCATACCCTGATAAAATGTTTTTCACAGCTGGCTTCTATAACGATACCCCTATACCCCCCCCCCTTCCTTATGACTTTACTTACCTCATCCCCTGAACATGGAGGAACTTATTAACCAATAACTGAGGTCTATATTAGCAATCCAAATTGCCGACAAATATGCCCCTGTCTTAATATCTACGTATTCTATATCCATTTATAGAAGTAAAAATTATGTGTAATTGTATCCCAAAATTAATTGAAAACAAAAATTAATTAGGACATACTTACATTTTAGGCTCGAGTATACAGATGCTTTCGTCTTAGGAATCATTATTCCAAAAATTGAATTAACAACAAGGTAGAAAAATAGATAGACATCCTATTACTTTTAAATAAGGATAATTTTTTTTTTTTTTTGTTACTTTTCTAAAAGTCAATAAATTTGAGCAGTTTTATCTGAAGTAATAGAGCAGTATTCAATATTCATGACCCAATCAAGGCTCCGTATCATAAGAGTTAATGTAGAGTTGTCAGGATAAATCTATTATCCCACTCTTGTATACTCTACTAGTTACTAGTCAATTATTAAATTTTTTTTTAGAAATATCATCTAGAGGTGCGAAAGAATGCAACACATATAGCCTTAATCCAATCCCAGCACTTTAATTCCGAAATGAAATAGCATAAAACCACCTTGAAGGCTTGAAGCCAGCAGAAGACCTAAATACTTCTTTTGATTACTCTGGAAGTAATAATTGGTGTGTAGGATGAGGTTTCTTTTTCAGTCATATTTAATTGGGTTATCTAGGGTAACTTTTCATATCTTTACTATATTATGAAGCTTTTTATAAAACTATAAAAAAACTACCCATTCGCCTAAATTTCAATTTATTTTAAAATAAAAAGGGAGGAGGTTAATGCTCGATTAGGCAGTTTTAGTTTAATTTTGAAATTAAGGTTTGAGATGGGGAGATGATCCACTCGTCTGGTCGAGGGAAAATACCTAAAACTGTGCTAAAATAATTAGAGCGATTCTTCGTTTTTTTCACAGTACCTTTTATCCTATTTCTAGCCCCTGCGGGACCAAGTGTCTATCCCTGTGGGGCAATCACCTAACCCAATATAACCTAACCTAACCTAAAATAACCATTTTAAAAATACGACGAATCGCCCCTTAAGGAGCGTTGCCATGAAAGGGACTATTCCCATTATTTTTTGCCCTGATTCCAATGTGTAAAATTTTGCTTTCTGAAATATTGAATATGTCAAAGCTTTTTAATTCCTTGTGGAAAACGTTGTGGTAAAATGAGTGTTTTCCTTCTTTTAATGGGGTGGCTGGGTGTAATCACCCTTTATTCCCCCTCTTCGAACATCCATGGGTCAATTTAGCCCCGTCATTATTCTATTACTTCTGACTGAATACAATTACATATACAAATGAACTGTGTGCAAGTATTTTTAAAGGATTTGGTATCCGCGTAAAATCTGCATGTAATAATCCACCAATTTAATTTTGGACTGCTTATTTTAATGGTAAAACAGCTTTGAAGGTGCACATGGCACCCCTCAAAGACGTCCAATGGAGGGGGGGGGGGGGGGTTAGAGAGAAATCTATTGCAAACTTGGCCTTCATCCTGTATGTTGGACGTTTTAAGCAGCAGCTGCGAATTTTTTAAACATTTGACGGCTGCTTAGTCTGCTTAAAATTGTTAAATATGCAAATCTGAGATGTTGCAAATTATGATGAAAGAAATGTGTATGGATAATTAGTATTTTGCACAGGGGTCGACATAAAGGAAAATGTGCACCTCTTAAAAAAGATATTTTTCTCCCTAAAAATGGTAATTTTAAAGGACCCTAAAATAAGGAGCAAACTGTTTGTTTTATTTTAAAAGGATAACTCAATTGGTCGGAAAACAGGACAGAAAAATAAAGACAGACTTACAGACAAACGGTGTACATTGTACATTTTTAAATTATTGATACGATCTGATAATACTAATAGATATCGTATTTGCCACTATTTAACTTCACTTACAGTTCTCAAATCCCCCCCCCCCCTGAAAAGTAGTAATACTCCTTCGCAATACCTATAAATCTTATAATTATCATTTATTTAGCTCAGAAATAGTCCTCACCCCCCTTTAATGTGATGAATACGCCCTGGCAATACCAGTTTATCTTATAGTTTTCCTTTATTTAGCCTTAGATATAGTCATCACCCCCCTATAAGTGTTGAATACGCCCTGGCAATACCGGTAAATGTTGTATTTTCCCTCCATTAAACTCCAGGTTAGGCACATCAAATTTGCATTTTTCAGTAGCGTAGCTTATATTCATCTTCCCAGGTGGCACATCTATAGGTAGTCTGTAGGTAGTTTAATTTTTCCATTTAGGAAGTAGCGGGACAATGTGTCTCAAAAAATAGCCATGTGACGTCATAAAAATGAGGGAGATTTGAGTAAATGTGGAAAAGAAAACCCATATGACGTCACATGGCTGGCTTGAGACAATTTGTCCCGCTTTAATTGTTAATGACGGTCAGACAAAGAAAGCTATGAAGTAACTACAAATCCTAAATTTGAAATCATTATTTCAATTCAGTTTTTACAGCTACTCATAATTAATGTAGCTGTACTACTTATAACCTTTGTCCAACTGTCTTTATTTTTCTGTAGGCTGCATCCTTGTCACAATATGATGCTAGATATTTTCTCTTAAAACACATAAATTTCAAAAAAGGAAATTTACAGTCTTAAAAAATATATTTAAAATATACTTCAAACATACATATTTTTATGAAATAAATATTTCTTTGTTTAAAAACAACTTTTGAATGATTTAGTGGATTTTCTATTGGAAAATATTTATTTTATTTGTTTAGCCTAATTATTTTAAAATAATCAAACAGTAAATCACACAAAATTTAAATAAAACACATAAATTACATAAACTATAAATTAATTTTAAAAATAATTTTATTTATCAATATAAACTAACTTTTTAAAACTCTCCAAGAATAGTTATTTATCGCATCGTATATTAAACAGCTTTCCGCAGATATATAAATGTACAATTATAAGATTTAAACCAGTTTTGCTAGACCCGAGATTACAAAGGCAGTGGCTAACAAAACTGGTTTTAATATTATGATTGTACATTATTATATTCGTAGAAAACTGGATACAATGCAATACAAGATATTTCAGTATGGCTTAGAACTGGTCTTAATCCAGTGGATATTAATCGGTTTATAAGCTGGAAAGAAGTTTTACCTAGTCTCGACAACAGAGTTAAGGGCGGGTCGGATGCAGCTGGCAATGATTGATAAAAACATTAGCTTGGCTGTGGCTTCTGCCGCTATCAGCCGTTTTATTTGTTAGCTAATAGTTAATACTGCATATTCGTAATTTTCGTTCAACAAATTTTTTTTCAAGTATCGCTTCGAAACCGATTACCATCCACTGGATTAGAACCGGTTCTCAGCCATACTGAAAAATTATGTCTAGTATTGTATTATATCCAGTTTTCTACGAATAAAATAAAGTACAATCATAAGATTAAAACCATTTTTTTAGCTGTACTGGTTTTAATCTTCTAATTGTATATTTTTATATCAGCGGAAAGCTGTTTATAATACGATGGGATATATAATATTTTATTATTCTTTTTGTGTGTGTTTGCACTGCTATTTACATCAAAATTGGTATTCCCATTTTATTAAAAATTGTTTAACGCCTAACATTGTATATTATTTGTGTATAGCATATTTTTACAAAAATAGGTCAATTTTGAAAGGAAAAGGAATTTAATAATAATAACATATTTTTAGTAAACAAATATAAGCTGGGAGAAAAGGAAAATCGATTGTTAATTATAGTAATAGTTCTCTATTTTAATGAAAATTTTATATATGTCTCAGGATGTTGTCAGGCCTAATTCAATTTCCGATTAATGTATCGGTATGGTTATGGGCTATTTTTCTGCCCCATGTCGCCTAAAATAGAGGATTAGCAACATGCGTTTAATAACCTTTTTACTGTCATATTAACTTTTTGTTTTATTATTATATCAGTATAATGGTTTGAAAGCAAGGATATGAGGGATAAGACAATTTGAAATACAAAAAGATTTACATACCAAATATAAATAAATATAAACATATTCAAATTAACACTTTTGAACATAAAAACAGTTGGTGGAAAACCCAGGTTTAATAAATATTAAATATTCCCAAAGTTGGGTTCATTATATATGTTCTTCCTTGCCTGGTAGACCATGAGTTTTCTTTAGAGAATGATATACACTATTGAATGATGTAATACTAGCGGCTACACCTTTAGAATCCTCTAGGTGCACTTAGTGGAAAGAGAGAGAGAGAGGGGGGGGGGGCGATATACTTCCAAGATTAGTTTTTAAAAGTAAAATGATTTATTTCTGGAGAGATGCATTTTTTGTATGGGACAATCTCTATTAAAATACTTATAAACCTTCCCTAGACCTATGAGAACTACCCTGTACAAGAAAACATATCGGTTCAGTGGTTAAAAAGATCCCTGGGTACAGTTGTCAGACAAAGATTCTATTAGTTTCAAATAAGGATAACTATACAAAATTTACTATTCGTAAATTCCTGAAAACTATACATAAAGTCACTCAATATAAATATTTCAGAATTTTGTTTTGTTTTCAAAAATTCCTGCAGATATGATAGATAGATCGATATTATAGGTTTTCAATAGCAAAGCTATTCTACATAACATTTAAAAATTACGCTGTATTTTGTCCGACATCACAATCTGTGCAATGTATAATCCTATTATAATAAGCTTTTTTTTTGTCTGTAGCGAGGGATCTCGCTAACCGCTGAACCGATATGGATCTCCTTTACAGTGAGGCATCTTATAGATACTGGGATGGTTTTAGGCTATTTTTCTCCCTTTCTTTATCTATTCGAATGTAGAGCCACTGGATGCTAGGGGGTAGCCGCTAGTAGTAAATTAAAAATTACTTTATCGCTGGTTAATTAATGATATATAGAAATGATTTATGCACGTATTAACAAACCAATCGCTTTTTATGTTTCTGAATTTCCTTTAAATGTGCTTAAACCTTTCTAAGGCATACTTAAATTCACTAAAACATAGAATTTTATCAGCTTGGTGGTTATCGAGATCCTAACAGACGAACAAAAAAGGCTTATTATTTTTAATTTAGAAGAAGTGGGAAAAAGTGACTCAAAAATTAGCCATGTGACGTCATAAAGATGAGGGATTATCCATCTCTTTATTAGGGGTTTTCTTTCCCACTTCTCCTCTCATCTCCCTCATTTTTATGACGTCACATGACTGATTTTTGAGTCACTTTGTCCCACTACATTACTTACTATTTTTACAAAACTTCAGAAACAACTTACTACATCTTATAAGACATGCGTAAGTAGGTCAAATCTATAGAAAAATACATCTAGATAAATATCCTATTTTGATTGTCATCTAAAAACAAAAACATTTTCGTTCTAAAAATTCTATTTTTTGACCCAAAAATATTTATCATTGTCATAACATAGACTTATAAATATGTTTATTTTTTATAGGATGAATATAGATTACTAGTTAAGGAGCTTATTTGCCAGCATGAATAGAATTTTACTTAAAGGAAATTTAAAAATAAACAATTAAACAGTTAAAATTATTCACCCTTTAACCTTTTCAGCTTCACCCAAAGAGAGAATGCGAAAAATTTAGTTGTTTGAGAGTTTTTTTTCCAGGATAATATCTTTTGGGGTTTGACCTACCCTTCCAACTACCCACCTACTCTAAACTAATACTGACTGTGTTTCCTGAAACGTTGCAGATTGATAATTTGAGTGTCACATCCCCAAGGAAACCATGGTATGACTTATAGAAATATTTCATAAAAATCAGAGCCAGCAAGATCTTAAGCTTCACCCAAGCAAACAGACATCGTTCTACTTTATGTGTGTGTGTGTGTGTGTGTGTGTGTGTGTGTGTGTGTGTGTGTGTGTGTGTGTGTGTGTGTGTGTGTGTGTGTATGTGTGTGTGTGTATGTGTGTGTGTGTGTGTATGTGTGTGTGTTTGTGTGTGTGTGTGTGTGTTTGTGTGTACGGTACATTTAAATTTCTTGTCTTACCTTCCCTTGCCCTTTCTTATCATTTCCAACACAAATCACGAATCTAAAGGGATAAGACATTGGATGATAAATTGATGTACATCCCCAATGATGGTAAACAATTTCCCCCTTCTGTAGATTACAATTAGTGGTTGGAACGTTTGGACACTCAACTTTATAAACGTACAAATCAAAATTCCATAAAAGTTCTTAAGAAAACGATGTACTAAAACTTTTGGGACTAGTGTAATAAACAGTCCAATGTCCCCTCCTTCCCTGGCTTACAATACAAAAACAGAGGGAATAAAATTCGTATAAACAAGGAAGACAAAGATTTAAAAATAAATTTAACTTTTGAAAAAATATTAAAACAGATATTTCTTTTTACAATGCATGACATGTGAATAAATATCATGCAGATAACCAACCTTTATTTACTTTTAATATATACCAATTCCTTAACAGTGGCGTGTACAGTGTTTGCCAAGTGGTTGAGAACCATGAGGTTGAGAAAATGGGATAAATCACAATCCCATCCAAATTAAATTTTAAAACAATGGGTAGGGGTTGGCATTCTTCTTTACGCAAAATTTTGTTCCTTATCCTTTAAAATTGATTAAGGAAATCTTCAATTCTATTGAAATAATTTTTTCTTTGAAACCAATACTGGTCAGGTACACTACACAGATCTGTATAGACTAGTACACACTCTCACATATGCGCATCTCTTTTTTTAGGATATGCAAATAAGATTTTATGAAATATTTCCCAATCGTATGACGTCATGATCTGTTGAGGGACTTTAATCATCTTCATTATTTCTACATTACAATACAGTTCTTTTATAATTTATACTGTATTATTGTTGTTGTTCTTTTTTAGTAGCGAAGCTACTCTATAATTCACTTTGTCCGTCAGTCCGTCAGTCAGTCCGTCCGTAACGCTATGGGGGAAATGGGATTTACTCAGCTCCTATAAAAGATAGAAAGCTGAAATTTTTTGACAACATTCCCATCATTAAGCAGCACAATTAACTATAAAACATCAATGGCGGTCGGACGGCTTTTTAGCCGGTTTTAGGCTATTTTTTTATTTTCCACATTTTTCCTCATATCTTTGGTGTTTATGGTCCGATTTTCAAATTTTTTTCAGTTAGATATATCAAAATTAAATTTTCCGTCGTTTGGAGAACCAACAATGACGGTCAGACTGCCTTTTTGCAGGTTTTTGGCTATTTTTATATTTTTACATTTTCCCCCATATCTTTGGTGTTTATGGTCCGATTTTCAAACTTTTTTCAGTTGAAGAAAACAACAATGACGGTCAGACTGCCTTTTTGCAGGTTTTTGGCTATTTTTATATTTTTTACATTTTCCTCCATATCTTTGGTGTTTATTAATCGATTTTCAATTTTTTTTAGTTAAAGATATCAAAATTAAATTTCCCGTCGTTTGAAGAAAACAACAATGACCGTCAGTCCCATCCACGAAAATTTGTGCTTCGCTACTTATGGATGTTGTCATCCTTGTTATTAGTTATTTTAGCATCTTAGTTTTATTTCATTTTATTTTAATATTTATCTACATTTTTGAGCTAATAGTTTGTCAGATTATATATCATTTTCTGTGTGTAAAATCTAAACATACATGAATTCATGTATAACTCTACACACACTCACACTCACACACACACACACACACACACACACACACACACACACATACACACACATACATACTGTCTGAGAAGAAAAAAAAACTTATTTAAATTTTTACCACGCTCTAAATAGCCCCTGAAGGATTTTAAACTTGAATAGACGAATTGGATTTTACACTGAATATAAAGGGGAAAAAAAAATGGGGTGTCTGTCTTTTCTCTTTTATCTAGTTTTCCTATTTGTACTTTTTTTAAGTTTTATTTTTAGAACAACTTTACAGAATTTTTTTTCAGTGGCGGATACGATTGTACCTTTAATCATATTTAAACAACTGGAATGATTGATTTTTATCATTAAAGCATTTATAGTTTATTGTATTAATTCAATTCGTTTTGTTTACTTTCTGAAGTATTCGACATGACACAAATAAAATTAAGTTTTAATACTAAAATTCAATACCAGTATGACATAATTAAGAAGTGACACCTTTTAAAATGATGGAATAAGCGGCAAAGATGTCGGCTAAATAGCTTAACCAACAAATTTTCGTAAATTTCTTTAAGCTAATTAAAAGATACAGAAGAAAGGGAAAATAAAGTAAAGAAAATTAAAAATTTTCAGCATGATTACTCGAACTTATATTATAAATCACAGACTCTCCCCTTTTATATATACCTAAAAAAAAATTACCTAGATGTGATTCTATCGCCGTCGGGCTTTTATACACCTTTCTCTACCTAAACTTACCAGCCGATACTGTATTTTTTTAATGTGGTTCTCTAAAATCTGGAGGGTAATTCGTAAGTTTTCATGTGAATGGAATCACGTCTGGAAAACTTTAGAATATTGCATTCATAGTCTAGTGTACTGTGACAACTAAAATGCAAAATAAAATAACATTTTCCTTCATATAAATGGTAATTTTGATAAGGTTCTACGTAAAACAAAACTATACTTAAAACTAAATATGTATGTATAATACAGAGTAGAACGTTGTCTGTTTGCTCTTAAGATCTTGAAAGCCACTGAAATAAATGCTTGTGCTTTTAAGGAAAGACGCATACAGGCTCTTTGGTGGTTTTAAGTTATTTCTGTGGGGGGTAGTAAGGCTCCCCCCCCCCTAATGTTTTTCAGTTCTATTGAGATAAAGTACATTAAGTAATTGTTTACTAAATGAACCATGGCACTCGAAAAAACATAAAAGCTTATTTGATACACCTTGACTTAAACAACGTGTTTGATCATATGTTGCAATGTTATTTAAATTTGAAGGCTTTCTTGATATTTTGATATTATAATCTGTGGTCATTTTATTAAGAATCGCCCACTTCATTTCAAACTTTGCATTATGATTCCTTTGACAGTGAGGTACAATGTATTAAATGTAACAATACTCATTCCCATATAAACAACCCCTTAAATAGTGGATGTAAATATTCATTTTTTTTTCCTGAGGTAGTCATCTATTTCCCGGAGGTAGTCATTTTTAGAAGATTTTAAATTTTTTTTGGAAGATTTTTGAATTTTATTAATTATTAAAAGAAACTTGATATCAGGGATATAAATGATCATAGCCGGGAAATATATGAAAATTCCTAAACAAAAAACTTGACAGGAATACCCCATTTCCAGAATTTTCGTAAGTATATTTTCATTTTTTACATTTTATCTACAGCTTATTGGATAAATTCTTGTTTGAAATTTTATTTATAAATATTGATTACTAGGATGTTTAGGTAAAATGTTTCATGCATCTCTTTTTAAAAAGTATGCTTGTATAAGTAAAGTATCCGTAGGTAATTAAGGTATGAATTTATATGGTATTTCGTTCAGACTTCTGATAAATGCGTTTTAACTCTATATTTGTTAATTTTTAGTTTGTCTGATTTGTTCAGCTATGCTGTTATGGTTGTTGTCATCCTTGAAATATTTTTTCATGTGTCACTTATAATCATAGTCTTGCAAAAGGCATAAAGGATAAATGCTGAATAAAATGTTAACTTTAAATGGCTTATACTTAGAACTCGGTAAATTGAAAAGTTTTTCTAAAAAGTACAACAATCCATTAAGGATAGGTTAAAACAATTTGAAGTACAAATTATCATTGATTTGTAACCTTAATTAAACAAAAAATCCAAAATTACCTTTATTATACCTTGTTGTTACATGAATCAACATGCATGGTATAGAATTAAACAAGTCTTAATGTATTGTTTAACATATTAGTAATCTAAAAATATCACAGAATTATAAATAAAAGGTTATTGATGACAACTTATCAATATTGTGACAGTACAAAAGATTTCCCTCAAAAAGCCTAGTCGAGCTTAGAACCTCCCACCTCCCACTCTTCCTTATTTTTCAACAAATTGAAAAATATGTTAGGGGTAGAATTTTTTGTTGCTTTAGGTCGTGTTGGTTAGATTATGTAATATTTTAAAGTTAGTATGTTTTTCAACCTATTTTTAAAAAAATACACTATTCTAAGACATGAAGATATATTTCGATTTTAGCAATCATTTTCAATTCATTTTGTCTCTTGTAGAAGTGAATCAAGCAATATTAGCTTGGTCGTTTTAGACCTTCCCGGGACCTATGAGAAGCTACCCTGTAAAGGAGAACCCGATCGGTTCAGCGGTTAGCGAGATCCTTCGCTACAAACAAACAGACAGACAAACAATTACAATTGTATGTAATGCAAAGGGAAAATACTAATCTCTTATTTTCAATTCGTGTAAAAATAAAGGTTCCTTGATCGACAGTCATTTAAAGGAAAAACACCAAAAGTTATATCATTATACATATACATTTGTTTGTACGACGTACTGGTATAAAGGGAACGATCAAACTACGATTGTAGTAAAACTTTGCTTATAAAAATAAAACAAAAACATACATGGAAATGAATTAAAGTATAAATAATTCAAATGGAAAACCTACGTAAATACGGTACATGATGGTCTAGTTTTAAACTAGTTCAAGGACATTTCCTGTTTAAAGTCATTAAACATTAAACCATTTTTTTTCATAAACAAGATCAATTATGTTCAATGGATTTTTTTTATTATTCTTGATTGGTGAAAGTTAAGCCCGTGCCCAAATTCCCTAAAAATACTAAATTCTTTAAAAAAAACATATATACTGTTTTGGAACTAACCAAGCCGAGGGCGTCCAAGCTTTTTCATTTGGGGCAAAGGGGGTGGAGTAAAAATTCAAATTTTTAAAAATCATTTGAGGGGGAGAGGGGGTAAAGGGACCGGGTGATTGGACGTCCTTGAACCAAGCAATCATTTTCTTTATAAACTATTTAGTGGTTTCGCCCCCGGGGGTGATGGGGTGTCCTCCTCCTGGCTATTTCTGTCTTTTGAAGTAAAATTCATTTTTTTGGGATATAGCTCAAAACCTTTATATGACCAAAAGGTAAATAGAAAAAAGCAGAACCAAATCGGTCCAGTGGTTAGCGAGATATTATCATACAGACAGTCGGAACAGGCTAAACAACCAACTCACCAACACATAATACTTGAAGAGTAGAGACACTATTAGAACTATTATAAATAGCTGGAATTAATATTTCATGATACTAAATCAAACATTTTATCCTACATACATTTTTATATCAGAATTGCAGCTACTATAAAATGCTATGTCTGACAATACGATTCAAAAATCTTTAAAATCTTTTCTTTTATTGTCGGAGGTTTGAATTAAACTCTTGATAATTATAACTAACTAAGCAATTTAACTTATATCGTTAATAACTTTTTTTAAAGGTGTTTGATTCGAATCTCTGCCAAACACTGCGCTAAAATGTTGAAAATGGTTCCTTTTTATGTTATGTCAGGCGCGCAGCATAAAAGCTAAAGTAAGGAATTAGGCCTTGGCCTAAAAATACGAAAATCTTGAACATGAACAGTTAGGACGTATGATCAAAGGGTGTGTCTAATAAAATGATACAAATTATTTCAACGATTTGGTTTATAGATACACAAAATAAGTTTTTAGGTTTTATAATTTTAAGTTTAACCTAAATTGCTATATTCAATTCAATGCAATTGACTTAGCTGTAAAGGTATACCTAAGTGTTTGTTTTCAAATCATTGTTCCGCTAACTATGGATATAACTATAATATGTATCAAGTATATATATGGGCCTTTATACAATATGAAACTGGGACATGTTATTATTTTATATTTGGATTGGCCTACTTAATTCAGAAGTACTTTTACTTTTTTTCAACTTGACATGGCCTCAGGAAGGATCACATATTTCAATTTATAAGAAAACAATTATATAGCTTTTAAATCAAATATAATCTAAAGACAAAGGTTGTCAGATAAATTAGTGAAAGAGCAATAATTTAATGCCTTTGACTGGAGTTTGGAATTTCTGTATAAAAAAAACAACATTTTTTGGTGGGCTAGCTTTAGTAGAAAAATGGAAGGGGTTTTGACATTCTTCCTTCATCTTTTAAGGTTTAAGGTTAAAAATTCTTATATTTCACGAAACCTAACAAATTTTATCATTTATTTTCCATACGGTAGAAATAAATATTTTATTACGGAAATAGAAAGTAAATATTAATAATTAATGTTTAATGTATCGACTATAATGTGTGCTTAATTATGTCTAGGCCTTTATTAATGTACATGAACAAGGATGACAACATTCATAATAGTTAAGATTAGATTTGTGACAATTTGGAAATCTTAAATTTTTTTTGTGTATACTATATCTTCAACTATCTGTCAAATATCTTCATCCATATTCAGCATATGTTTTATATATTACATGTATGTTAAAACAACTAAATATCTTCCATGTAGCTTCTAAAAATTATTTTTGTGTAATTTTTCTCTATATTTTCCACATATTTTCCTAATTTCTTCATCAATCTTCCACATATCTTGTATATTTTTTTTCATTTATCTTCCATAAATGCTTCCATATTTCTTAAACTATCTTCCAATTGTATTCCACAAATCTTCTGTAAGTTTTCCTCTTATCTTAATAAATTTTCCACTTATATTCCACATTCCTCTTTCATAATTCACATAAAATTAAAATATCTTTTTTACATCTTCCATATATAATAACAAATCTTCCATATTTATTCAACATGTCTTCCATAAATCTACTACAAATTTTTCATGAATTTTCCATATAATTTTCAAATATCTTCCACATAACTTTTCCATATATCTTTCACTTTAATATCAATAAAGCTTTCCGTATCTTTCTTCCATATATAATCCCTATCTTCAGCACATATTTTCCCCAAATCCTTTATATAACCACCATATATATCAATAAATGAAATATTTGATATTTAATATTTAATGACGTATATACAAAGTAAGTTGAATAGAAGCGTTGCTGGTGAGTGTACGCGAAGTGTAAATACCACAAGTATATGGAATTTAAACCATGTCATGACCTAGATATTCCATAAATCGATATTAAACCTGCATTATTCATAAAACAAAAATATGTAGCATTTTACCCTCATAGAAATTGAAAGTGCTTTTTTAAAAAGTTCCATATGTCCGTTTGTCCGCCTGTCCATAATAAACTACATATATAAAGAGTATCATGAATTGTTGACTGAAATGTTGCAATTCCTTATACCAATGAGCTTCCAGAATATAATATACTTTGTCCGTCAGTCTGTTGGTAATACGTTGTATTTTAATTATATCTATAATAACAGAAATGCAGGCTAAAAACACAAAGGAACAATAACGTATCTTACATTATGTTTGTTTATAGAAATGACATTTTTATTAATTTTTTTTGGAAATTTGTAGCTAAAATTCACAAATTTTATATAACTATAAAAAGATGAATAGAATTATTTTTGCTAAAGTTATTGTCAATAACTACGTAGGTATGATATTAAGTTACTTATTATCTAATTTTATGTCTAATTTCATCCTAAATAGGTTCCAGAGCTCGGCACTTACTTTTGTCTTGATTCAATTGTAGCCTGGCGTGATTTGGGCACAACAGTTTGCCAATAAAATTTAGAATTTTGTCTTTTTTTTATACGATAATTCATTTCAGAATTGTTTATTTACAATATGTTACAAAAATAATCAAACAAGAAAAGACAATAAAGATTGTAATTGTCATTTCGACAAATATTTTTTTTAAGTTTCAACATTTTTAAAATATGGAAAAAGGCCATCATAAGCCAGTTCTCCAGGTACTTTAATCATTTTTTTCTCGGCCAAATGAAAAACAAACAAAAAATGTGTTTGATCATATCTGTTGATAAGAAAAAGATAAGCTTTCAAAATTCCCCTTCCTTTAAAAGTAATGTCAAAACTTTTCCATTTTGTCATCATTTTTTAAAAACATCTTTAAGTGGGTTAACCTTCACTGTTGAAAAATAGCCTAAAACCTGCCCTGTTTCATTAACCCTTAACGGTCGGGGGGGGGGGGCGTTGAACGCCCCCCCATGCGGTTTTTTCTATCTCATTTTCTGTGTGTGAAAGATAAAGAGCCCAAACTGCTTGACTTTTTAAGTATGGGTATGACACATAACTGAGAGTTGGAATTTTTTGAATATCTCCATCCTGGCGGGCACAGGATGCCAGCAAACCTGGCAGGGTCATCCAGGTAAAGAGCAAAAATATTTTTTTGACTAAAACAAAGCATTTTATCATACCAAAATATTAAAAAATCCGCTAGTAGTACATCCTTATATAAAATAAAGGTGTTCAAGTCACTTTCAAGTTCCAGGTATGATCCTGCAGGTCCTGATCCTCCAGGTCTCCAGAAATCTTTAAAAGGCTCCTGTGGCCGCAACTTTTGACTTAGAGACTTTAAATTTTAAACTTAAGCTTTTCTTACATGTCTACATAACGTATTAAAATTTCATGAAGATCCGCCGCCGTTTTCTCGCCGACCGCCGACTGCGGCGGCTGGCAGCTGCCAAGTACAGCTGCGGCCGCTGAAATTTATATTTTGATATTTCTAATGTAAAATTTACATAAAGATAAACATTTTCTGGAAAAAAAATTTTCTTCTAGCTTCAAAAATAAGAAAATTACAGCCGTTTGAAATTTTTAAGTAAAAAAAGACCTAAAAACAAAGGTTGTTAAATAAAAGGGTGAAGGAAGCGAAAATTGACTTAGACTTATAAAAGGTCGGAAATTCATTATCAAACAGGGGACTTGCACAAAAAATTTAGCCCTCTAGCTCTAATAGGAACTGAGATAATAAGGGGAGGCGTTGAACGCCCCCCCCCCCCCGACCGATTAAGGTGCGGCAAGGGGCCCGACTGTAAAGGGTTAATAAATAAATATACAGTTACACCCAGCTATTTTACTACCAATACAATTGGTTAAATATAATAAATCCCTAATTTTTGAGGTTTGATAAAAAAAAATATAAATATCGGAGGTCACCTATTACTAAAATGGAAACTTAAGGACATTACTCAATATTTTTGATATTTTTCATCTTTTGAAGTTATATTCATTAAAAGATTTTATTTTCTATTTGTGTGTGTGTGTATTTTTCTCGTATCCTGAAAATATTTTAGCCTTAAAGCAATATTGGATGTTACGGCCAGCACTAATTCCCAGTTAACCTAAAAATGTTTTGTTGACAAAAATGCAAAAAGTTTATGTCGATAGCCTGGAATTAAACAACACTTAACTTTCATAACATAATGTTAGTCTGCTAATTTTTAGCTGTAGCGACGCTACTATATATTTGAAATGTCTGTCCGTCTGCATGTCTGTCATTTAGGGAAATACGTAATTTTCATGGCTTTTTTTTAGGTTCCGAACACCATGAACATCCAGTATATAATTTACTTGGTCCGCTGGTCTAAGCTATGCTCCAAAGGCTAAAAGGTTTCATGATTTTCTAATTTTGAATTGCGCTCTCTTTTATAAATACTGAACATCTACTGTATAACTCATTTTTTTCTGTTTGATCATCATTGATCTATATGCATTGTTACTTATAGATGTTGTCATCCTTGTTCTGCTACATTTTTGCTAATAACAGTCACCGAACATATAAGAAGCTTTAATGTAAAGGAAAACCATATCGGTTCAGTAGTTATTGAGATCTTCAGACAAAAGAAAACCTTACTACTTCATACATTAGGATACAATTATTTGTTGATATACTAGCAGCTAAATAGTTTAAACTGTGTAGAAGCACACATTTTCAAATATTTTAATTGATTTACATATTTATATATATATCGAGGCAATAGATTCAGTAAATACCCGAGAGTGACAGAATATGCTAATACAACTTAACTTCAAATTGGAAAGGTTAAGAATGTTATTTCACAAGAACAATTATGTCTATAAGTTCCACAGCAAAAACAAGTAAACAGGGGTAACAATATTCATCAAAGTAAACCCCAACACATCAGGTATTGACAAACATCTACTATATAAATTACTTGGTCTGTCTGTAATGCTCTGAAATGCATAAAAAAATTTCTTCGTCGAAAATACACTGCTTAAAATTTGTTTGAAATTCATATAACCACTGAGCTTATACTATACAACTTCCCAAGTCTGTCTGTCTTTCTGTTTTTCTAAACACACTTTTTTCTTCCATCTGCTTGAATGTTGAATGTTGAATGTTAATGTTATTGATTTTAATGTTAAGAGCTTCGTTATACCTTATGAATGTTGGCATCCTTGCTTATTGACAATCTATATTTTTACAGTTTTCACATGTCTATTTTCCAAAATTGATTTATATTTGATAACTTCCTTGCGCCTTAAGAAACAGGGATAGACATCCACAGATTTAAATTGAATAAAATCCTAAATTTTACTAGTATTATTCTATTAACTTTTGTAGCCACTCTATGCTTAGTGTATGCACTTACGTTTACCTAGCAGTGCGTCCCATAACTTAACTTATTGTTTTATTTTTTAAAAATGAAAACAAAAATAAAAATTTATTATAATCAAATAACATAGCAAATGAAAATGTTGTATGATTTACTGAAATTTCTGTATTCCATAAGTCCATACGCAAATAAAACAAATCGATTCAAATTACTGATTAAGCTCCCCTGTCCACGCTAAGATATGAACCCCGGTCTAATATCTTTCTAATAGTGATGAAAGTATATTTAAAGAATATTGATTAACTAGAGTTATTTTAGTCAATTAATCTTTCTGCCTCAATTAATATTTATGACCTTATAGGATACTTGAAATTCTAATGCTGAAATTACATATCCGTAACTCAGCTGCGAAAACAGCTGCAGCTGCCAGCCGGCCATCAAATTTGAATAATTAGCAGCCGCAACCGACTGCCGGCTTTTGATACACTAATAGTTTAGTTTATGTAGCATTGCTACTCTGTAGTAAGGGTCTAACGTAAGACATTACTATTATGTAGTATTAATTGGCGGATTTTAGTAACGAAAGTGTCATATCTAGTGATTTATTTTTTTTACTGTACATATTAATGTAATGTATCTTTTTCCTCATTTGTGATTTCACTTTCTTTCTAACAAGCGGCTATGACCCTTACATCTAGGGCCTCTGTATTCGCAGGAGGATGGAAGGTTCAGATTAAGAAAAAAAAAAATTATTATAAAAATATCAAGCCTAAAATTTTCTGAAAACAAAAGTTTCCCTAAAATGAGTAAACAGTCAGAACAAAATATTAATAAGAATATTAAAGTAAACAAAAGCAGCCGGGTAGTTAGTATTTTTAATAGTTATTTCTCGCATATTATTATAAACGGCTTTCCGCGGATATAGAATGTACAATTATGAGATTAAAACTAGTTTTTTTAGCCCCGTGGTGCCGAAGGCACCGGCTAAAAAAACTAGTTTTAATCTTATGATTGTACATTTCTATATTCGTAGAAAACTGGATATAATACGATGCTAGACATAGTTTTTTCGTATTTATGAGAACCGGTTCCTATCCACCGGATTCGAATGAATACGAGAAAATTGATTAAAAATGTTTCCTGAAAGTGGCCCCTAACTGGTAAAACAACAAACACGGACAAACATTTTATCTAAATGTTATTCTTAGTTAACAACAGAGAAAGTTGTAATCAAAAACATCTTTTTTTGCGGCACAGCTACTCTTTAATTAATAATTTGTCTGACTGTCCGTTAAGCCTGCCACGTTAAATAACCAACCATAACTTTCTTTTTGAATTGTTAAAATAAATAATTGTCTTAAATTCGACGACTAGTCAAACGCAAATGTGTTTTTATTGATGCATCGAATATATAATATTGCTGCGCTACTTGTGAATATTATTATACCAGATCATTATTTTCTTTTGTTGTTTCGACCTTGAAAGATATTGTTTGAGTTTTAAGAAAAACACCATGTTCAAAAAGCTAATAAAGAATCAGGAATTTGAGTGAATGTAAAACAGGTCAGGGATCTAAAGGGATGGCCGATTAATTGATGTACATGCTCAATGATGATACACAAAATTACCCCTTCTGTAGATTACATTTATTGGTTGAAACGTTTGAACACTCAACTAAATAAAACAACCAATCAAAATTTACTACCTGTTTTTTTTTATCGTATGTACAGTGTACACCCAAGAATAATAAATCTATCTACTAGCGGATGCTCCTCTAGAAAGGAAAAAAAGACTAAAACCCTGCCGAGACCTATGTGAAACTTCCCTAAAAGTTAGAACTCAATAGGTTCCGTAGATATTGAAATCCTTTGCTTCAGACAAAACAACCTTACTACTTTTCATAATAGGATACCCCCATCTATTATTTTAGAGACAGACGAGCACTTGTAATTTTAGAGCAGCTTCGCTATTGATTTAGATGAATATGGGGGAAACAAAATATCCACCTAATTTTCTTTAACAAAACACCTTTAGACGCATTTTTGTATTGGACATTCATACATATGTATATATGTTTTTTTTTTCATTCACATAAAAATTTACGACAGTAAAAGTTAAAGGGTTACAGGTTAAATACCGAGAAAAAAATTTTCAAGAAAATTCGTAAAAATAATTAGCTTTTTGTTTATGGACAGAAAATAAAGATTTGAAAGTAACAGGATGTCTTTCTGTGTGGAGCAAAGGATTGCAGTAGAGCCTTCTTTAAAGACTTACTAGCCCGGCAGGGCTCTCATTGCCCTTATTCAATCTAACCTAACCTAAAATAAGCATCAACAATTCGTTTATGCAGTAGTTTTTTACACCACGGACTGTTTTCCAGAAATCAAAAAGTTAATTGCTATTTTGTTCCCAGACAGTATTACCAGTGATAAAGGGATTTATAGCACAGACTAATATTCTTACAATCATTAATAAGCCTATTGCTTAATCCCAGG
Source organism: Acartia tonsa (assembly GCF_053477335.1). Classification (NCBI taxonomy): domain Eukaryota; kingdom Metazoa; phylum Arthropoda; class Copepoda; order Calanoida; family Acartiidae; genus Acartia; species Acartia tonsa. The sequence continues at coordinate 41,549,458 of NC_137264.1, read as the reverse complement.
GCATATTAAAGATGGGAGAAGTTTGGATAATCCTTTTATATAAAGTAGTAAGCGTTTTTTGTCTGTAAGTAAGGATCTGGCTAACTGCTGAACCGATTTTGTTCTCCGTTACAGTGAAGCTTCTTATAGGTCCTGGGAAGGTTTTAAACTATTTTGGGGGACGGTGTCTTCACCCCTCTCCCCCCAAAAATATTTTTTTTTATCTTTTTGAAACTCAAATTTTAAATGGGATGAGGTCGACTTTTCCTCCTCCTACCTTAAGTAAAGTGCCCCTAGATGCTTCTAGGGGCGTATCCGCTAGTTTAAAAATAAAGGAATAGGGTAGCCCTTACTCTGGGTGCATTTATATTGGGATGCCCTAACCATGCAGTAATACTCAGTACCAATACAACCTAACTCAAATTTACCTAAAGTAATAGACAGACAAATGAAAAATACCCCATCCCATTTTTCAAGTCCCTAAATAATGGTGGGGATTTAGTGATCCATATGCTCTTTGTGATAAAAATTCAAATCTTTTCTTTTCTAATAACAATTCCCTGCAGCCCTCGCTAGCTTTTCTTGCTCTACCTCGCCTAACATAAATGCCTCGTCAATCCAATGTAATTTTGTTACGGAAGCGACACAAGGGTTTAATTAGCTAAAAACTTGCCATAAAATGGAAAAGTCGTGTGACCGCCTGTACAAAAAGAAATCTGAATAAAATAAGTTAGTATATTTTGCGCAATTTTTCGATACAATTTTTAAAGTTGAAAATGAATAAAAAATTATCCATAAGTAACTGACAAACAGACAAACCAATTGTTGAAGCACATACACACAAAAAAAGAAACTCGTACTGATATCTTAAACATTACATTTACGGAGTACATCATAAGATTTTATAAATATTGCGCTGCTTATGAAAAATCTTTTTCTATTTACTTTGAAAATTGCGCGAATGTTATTTTGAAAGTAATTTTGTACAAATAAACAAGGATGATAGTAGACAACACAGATGTAACTTAAATTTTAGATTATTTTACTTTAAAAGTCCTTTTTTCCATTAAATTATTGCAAAAATAAAATGATTATGTTGGAATTGAACCAAATTTTTACCGCGAACAAGCGCATCTCATTATCATGCACAGTTAGGACTTCCAGGCAAAGGTTGTGCAATCAAAGAGTTGGTTGTCGAATTGGTGTTACTTAACCTAATACCCCGGGTGTCTGGACAGAAAAAGGAAATATTTGGCTACCCTTAGTTATCAAGGGTTGTTGAAACTAATGTTAGAGTGTCATGGACAGCTACCGAGCCCAAAATACTGTCTCCTACGCGGGAACTAAACTTTGGGGAAGGCATAACTACTGCAAGAAGCTGCTTTCATTTTGTGAAAATTTGTAGTAAATTGATCCGTTTCGAGCGGGAAAATTACTGCGTAGAAATATTGAAGAGAAGTTTCGCCACTAAAAGGTAAATATGACGGTCAGGTATGTTACAGGTAGGGCAAAATTTGACATTGTTTACCGCTAGAACTTCACGCCTTTACAATTTCACTTTTTCTATCTGTCTATCTTTTTAAAATTACTAGAATATAAAATATTTATTTATTATATGTATAAACACATTTAATTTTTTAACTATTTATTGGTGGAATACATATGTTTCTCTATAAAAATAGATCATCAGTTCCAATTAAGATGTATAAAATAAGAGTTAAAAAGATATATGTCCATGCATTTTGAATAGAATATAAAATAGTAAAATTTTTATACTTTCTTCTAAATCTTTGTTTTATGAAAGTTTCACTATAAGATTTGTATGTTAGAGTCTTTTGATGGTTTTTGGTTATTTTAATGTCTCTTTTCTCACCCTTGAGTCCCCATATGCTAGTTATTATTTTATTATTATTAATTTATTACATCTATTTTAAAGTCAAACCAACACAAATTAACATCTTTATCAATATAAACGCAATTTATTTGATTTTTATTTGTAGATTATTTTCTAAATAGGGTGATTTTTTTCAAGTATTTTTTTCAATCTTATGATTAATTTAAGATGATTGATACATTTGTCAACATTCAAGCAATAACATAGCGACTGTTAGCGTATTAGTATGCGATGTGTAAAAATACTGCAATGCACTATTTTTTTTAACAAGACAAAGCGTGATTTTAGGACTTTAAATGAAAATAAATCATATAGATTCGTAGAAGCAATGTTCTATATGAATATATTTTTCTGTATACAAAGACGTCCAAGCTTTGTCATTTTTTGGGGGGGGGGTCGAAAAATATTTTTTTGAGGGGGGGGGGTAACCTTAATATCATAGACGCAAGGACGTTCAAGGAGGGGGGTGGGGAGGGGTAAACATTAAAAAATAATAAAAAAAGATTTGGGGGGGAGGGAGTAATCACCCCTTGATCCCTCCTTGGACGTCCCTGGCTGTATATACATACACACGGACAGACTGACCGTAGCTTTAGAGTAGCAATTTTACTAAAAATGGCCACGACCTAAATATAAATTGTGTAATTAAAGAGATAAAACAACGATTCAAAGTTAATTACACCAAAATTGCTGAAAGATTGATATTTCATAATGATAGAATTTGTTATTAGGATGTTTCATTACTTTTGTATCCTTTAAATAAACATTTTTCCTAATGAAATCGAACAAAATTATTTTCTTTTTTTTTCTAAGCATCTCTAAACTGGAAAATTCAAAAGGTTCAATCGTTAGCTATATCTTACGTATATTTCAACTAAGATCCAATAATCTTTAGAAGCGAAGCCATAGGCGTCAAGGGGGGGGGTAATGGGCCATTTGGTACCCCCAAACGATTTTGGGGGTGCCGTAGGCACCCCCAAAATATTTTGAACAATACCCCCCCCAAAAAAAAATTACCCCTATCTTGGGGGTGCCGTAGGCACCCCCAAAGATTTTGGGGGAGGTATTTACCCCCCCCGAAACATTTTGGGGGGGGTAATTACCCCCCTCAAAATAAATGTTCTTTAAAAAAATTTTTTTGGGGGGGGTATTTACCCCCCCCAAATGGAATGTTCTTAAAAAAAAAATTTTACTTAAAATTTTTTTTTGGGGGGGGGAGGGAGTAATCCCCGCCCCCCCCCCCCTAAAAAAAGTCATAGTGTGACTCGAGCCTTGAGGTGTAATATATTTTATGTTCCTCGTTTGGTCTCCTAATAGTTAATGAAAAGTATGTTTCAATTAAATCAGATCTTGAAGACGACATTTAAACCGGCTTCCAAAAAACAGGTTTCTTACGAATACGTTCATAGCAGACAGATTGTTATTGTTTACAAATTTCATCATACACGCTAAACGAGAATAAAAAATATTTTAATTGAAAAAAAAGATTTAAAGTTATTTTGGTGAACTGTGTTACCAAAAATAAAATAAGTAGTACATTAGTCGTTGAAATATCAAGCTTTATATCATTGCAAACTGTCAGTCAGTCATAAAATCTTTAGGGTAGGGCAGGGCCAAGTCAGTTGCTAGGCGAAATCGTTATTATTTTGACATATCTTCATTAAATGACATTTATCTCCATGTTCTAATCGATTGACAGAAAATTACATGAAACATAAGTTGTTTGTTGTTAAATTGTTTCTCTCTCTTTTTATTGTCTTTTACATAATTTGCATCGTGGCAACGCCCCTTAAGGGGCAATTCGTCGTTCCTAACCATGATAACAAAAAATTTAATAGTTTGATCATGTTTTATTTGCTTGGGCCTTTATAAGGGCTAAAACCATCCCGGGGATCTATGATGTAATTGTAAAGCACTGAAGATTCCATAAAATAGATACCTAACTAAATTAAATATTTCATTAAATAATGAAAAAGAATTTCTATAGGCGATTTCTTTTGGGAGGATGTCAGGGTGTCTCAAAACTAGTTATAAAACTTACCAGGACCTATAAGACGCTTCACTTTAAAGTATAATCATATTGGTTCATTGGTTAGTGAATTAATTATTGTATTTTTATGTTCTAAAGAATGAGATACTACTATATATTTGAATAGTAGTGGCGCCCTTAGCATCTAAGAACTCGTGTTTTCTAAAGGGTAAAAAGGGAGGAGAAAAATAGCCTAAAACCACTCAAAGGATTGACCTATAATAGTGTGGAACCATCATGGGATCTATGTGAAGCTTTCCTAAAAAGGAGAACTCAGTATTAAAAGTAATGAAATCTGAAGCTATAGTCAAATAAACCTTACTTACTACTTTATGTTATGTTATAGGATAGTACTTATTAACTTAATAGATTAGGTAGGTGCTTTTTTTACATAATTAAATTACCCCCCCCAAAAATTTTACCCCCCCTAAAGTCTGTTGGGGGGGGTAATTACCCCCCCCAACAGATTTGGGGGGAGTATTTACCCCCCCCAACAGACTTTAGGGGGGGTAATTACCCCCCCCAATCAAATTTTACCCCCGGGGTAAAAATTTTGGGGGGGGTAAAAAAAAATTTCGGCGCGCTTCGCGCGCCATTTTACCCCCCCCAAACACGAATTACCCCCCCCCCTAAAATTTTTTACCCCCCCCAAAAAAAAAAGCTTGGACGCCCCTGAGCGAAGCTACTCTATAATTAACTTTTTTTGTCCGTCCAACCGTTATTTTCTCGGCTGCTATAAGAAAGACTGTTTTTTAGTGATACCCCTTACCAAAGAGCTTCCTGCCTACTACTTAATTGGACCGTCGGTCTGTCTGTCATGCTGCAAAAGACATGCACTGCACATTTGTTTATATGATTATGAGTATCGTATTTTTCTTTTTCTTTTTTTGAATACTAAACATCTGCTATATAACTTATTTTGTCTGTTAGTTTATCCATAATATCCATTTTATTAACATTATTTTATCCATGATTTTGTGCCTCGCTACTTATGGATGTATATAACTTTTACTTGTTAGTTACATTTTTTTATTTTTCGCTTCCTTTTTTAAATTTGTCCTTCAATTACTTTTACTTTTTGTTGTTGTTGCGTTTGTTACCTGTCCAAGGACCTATGTCATCATGGATAAAGGAATATTTATTTTTAAAAATCGGTTTTTTAAAATAATGATAAGGCTATGCTAATTAAAAACTTTGATAGTCGAAGATAAGTAATGACTAGGGATAAGGCATTAGAAGAATAGCAATAAAAATTAATTAATAGTTTCGCTCCTAGCCTCTAGAGGTCTTTTTGAGGTTTTGAAAACAAAATCAAGATAGAATACGTTTCTTTGACGTGGGCTAGTTTTTCGAAAGAGGGTGTCCAACTCCCCCTTAAACTAGCTTATAACCTTTACGTGACAAATAGCTTTGTTTAATAACAAGCACAACCTAATCGGTTCAGTGGTAACCAAGATCTTTAATCATCAGACGGACAGACATCGTACTACTTTGTTTTATACATGATCCCTTTATTCTTGTATAGTTAGTAGTATATGATTGAGAATGCCTGCTTCTGTTAAATGTCATGTAATATCACTTTAAAAGAAATTGTAAGAGGTAAACAAAATAAAAGAACACTATTTACCTTTTTACATTTTATAGTAAAAATTGCTTCGCCCCTAGTATGTATTTAGAGATTTAAAAACAGATAGTCTGAAACCATCCGAAGACTTTAAGATAACTTTGAGTTGGCCTAAAAGGAAAAACAAACAAAATATACAGCTATACAAAATGGCTAGAACAGACTTTGTTTACATAGTTCATCACTCTCTAAGCTCCCCGTTACTTTCCCGTAAACCTATAACGCTTATTAAATCACCCCATCTTCTGATAAAATTATTGGTAGAACGTTGATTGTTATAAATAAATTTAGATTATAAAATAACCCAAAAAATAAGAATGTGTTTATTTTACAGTCCAATTACTCCTTTCATATGTGGTAGGGTTGGAGCAAATGTATTATAGAGACGCTCCGCACCCAAATGATTCTGTTATTGTGATATACAGTTATGAGATAGCTAAAAATAGAATGTTGATAACAAATAAGGTGCCGTTATTTGTTATCATCTGTCAAGCCTACTGAGGGAGGGGGGAAGTCTCCCTCCTCCCCCCAACCCTCAACACCGTGACCACCACGCTGCCCAGGCTAGGCTGTTGTTATTACAATTGGCCTACAAGATCTATTTATAGATTTTGTTTATTACTATATATATATCTCTGTAATTTGTATTCTAATTCAGTTCAAATAAATCTGTAATTCAATCACTGTCTGCCTTTTACTTAGCTGCCAACGAACCGCAGATTCCATTATCTGCTCGCGCCGCCACAGGGTTCACAACTGCTTACCCTGTTAGACATACAAAGTGTTTTTTATATATTTTTCTGTGAAGATACTTATTAAAATTCTAAAACTTTAGAAGTTATCTTTACAATGGGTAAGAAAAATTTAAATTTACCATGTGTTTGCATAAATGAATCTTTGACGTAAAAGTTTTACTGCAAACAACACACTATAATATTAACTATTTGTGATATAACATAAAAATAAATAATATAACTATGAATATTGGATTAAAACTCTATATTTCTATTTATAGTTTATGAAATATTGGTGTGTTGGCATTTTTAATATTTTCTCCGATTGCGCAATATTAATTTTTAATGCTTTGCTGACTTAAAAAATTATGAAATTCTAAAATCAGAGCTTTTCGGGGGAAATTTTAATTTTTAGCATTAATGGATATTGGCTATATTGGAAATGTTGTAGGTTAAGTCTTGAAAATCTTTGCTTAGGTGGTTAGATCTTTTAACAAGGAGAATTATGATCCATAAGAAGCATCAAGGTTTCCAAAGATTTTTTTTATTTCATTTTAATTTAATGCATGGTTGTTTTAAAGAGCCAACATGAAGAATAACATGTATTTTTCTTACATTTTATATATAGTTTAATTCCATGGGGTAGTTAAAACCCGCGGCATTAGCTTAAATGATAGCTTGCCTGCTTGCTATCGGGAAGGTATCGGATTCTAGTCTAGCCCACACCATGTAATACTAGATACGTTAATAATAGTACCGACTGTTGCTATGTCTGGTACATGGCACTAATAGAGAGAGTATGGGTAATGGCTTGGCCCATAAAAAGATTTAACTCATAACCAGACAATGGTCGTACAATCAAAGGGTTGGTTGTCTGTTGGATGTTTCTTAACCTTATATCCTTAGAGTTTTGTATCCTATTACAGGCGAATGATCACTTAAATCGAAGAAGAACCCACCCTAACAAGATAATAAAAAGGTAATGTTGATGGTAGTTTTAAATTAGATAGGAAGGTTTAAAATAATTAAATAATTTCAAAGAGGAAATTTAAATAGAACAAATTGAAATGTTTCCTGGCAATAGCTGTAAATATATTTTCAAAGCATTCGGCAGTTAAAAGCATTAAGGAAGGATAGAAATATATATTTACAAGGCAAAATATTTCTGCCTAATCCATGAAAATACATTCTAATGTGTCTTTTTGGCCTGTTTAAATAAAAATAGTTGTGATATTTACGAAAGGGTCATTTTTAGACCCCCGTCAAAAATTAAAAATTATTTTTTTAAAAGCTATTTTAATGAATATATATCTTTTATTCTTTAATGTGCTGCAATTTCAGTAGGAGCACTTCGCATAGGGGAGAGGTAGTACCACCACCTTAAATTACAGTTTAAATTTTTAGGGGGTTGATTTTCATGAAGAGAGGAGATACAATCCAAAATATATAATCTATTCTGTCTTAATTATGATTCATCGATATGGAGAGCCATGTCGGTCCTGTGGTTAGCGAAATCTTTCAGTAAAAACACAAACTCAGAAGAACAGACATGTAAGTATGAAGGCTTAATTATTTTTATAAAATCATTACTTTTAAAAATATTGTTCCATTAATTGAAAATGAAATCTAATAAACATTAAAATTCTATTGTTATTGAAATATTAATTAAGACTCTTTCTGGAGGGTGTCAGAAAAACCCTCCAATTCACTAGAGATGGACATTCCCTGTCGGAAATTACAGACAAATGTCAGGTTATGTGTTTATGCATGGAACAGTGAGGCATTTGAAACTTTTATGGGTAATTCAGAGCAAATAATCTGCCTTATGCTTGGAACAGTGAGACAGATAAAACTATTAAGGGTATTGCAGAGCGAATAATTTGCTTTATACATGGAACAGTGAGGCAGATAAAGCTATTAAGGTATTACAGAGCGAATAATCTGCCATATGCTTTGAACAGTGAGGCAGATAAACCTATTGAGGGTATTGCAGAGCGAGTAATCTGCCATATGCTTTGAACAGTGAGGCAGATAAACCTAATGAGGGTATTGTAGAGCAAATAATCTGCTTTTTTCATGGAATAGTGAGGCAGATTAAGCTATTAAGCGTATTGCAGAGCGAATAATCTGCTTTATGCATGAAACAGTGAGGCATATAAAGCTATTAAGGGTATTGCAGAGCGAATAATCTGCTTTATACATGAGACAGTCAGGCAGATAAAACTATTAAGGGTATTGCAGAGCGAATAATCTGCATTATGCATGGAACAGTGAGGCAGTTAAAGCTATTAAGGGTATTGCAGAGCGAATAATCTGCTTTGGGCATGGAACAGTGAGGCAGTTAAAGATATAAAGGGTATTACAGAGCGAATAATCTGCTTTATGATGGAACAGTGAGGCAGATAAAGCTGTTAAGGGTATTGCAAAGCAAATAGCCTGCTTTATGCATGGAACAGTGAGGAGGCAGATAAAGCTATTAAAGATATTGCCAAGTTAATAATCTACTTTATGCTTGACAGTGTGGCAGATAAAACTATTAAGGATATACTAGCGCGAATAATCTACTTTGGTGAGGTTACTGAAATAATTGACAACATCACAGAGCGAATAATCTTATGTATCTGACTGTTTTTAACTTCCAAAATGTTTAAAAAAGGATATAGCCTGGTATTCTCTTATTGACTGCTCAAGCTAACGTTATCAACTTATTTGCCGCACCAAGAAAATTCGGACAATATTTACAACAATCATAAATTAGGATAATAAAATTAAAAGGATTATTTACAGGAGTTAAGGAATAAGAAATTTTTATAAAAATGTAAAATATTTTTCATTTTGTTTAATGGAAAACTTTATGTACAATCAAAATAATCTTATTTAGCACAAGTAGCTTTATTAATAACTAGTTGCTTGTTCATTAGACTCTAGGGGAGGGCTGGAGAGGTCAGGAAAATAGCCTAATTTCACATTAAGACATTTCTATAGCTTCCATAAAAAATACAATTCATTCGATCGGACCAGCCATTTCCTTAAGACTGAAAAAAAAACAGTTTTTAGCCTTTAGTCCTACAAATAATCTTAAATCCAAAGTACTAGGAAACAGCAGTGAGAGAGTGGACATTGGGAAGTTTATCATACTAGTCCCCAAAGATTTTTATAACGTTTTCTTGTTGGCTTAACAACTTTGGGGACATTTGATGAATTTTGATTGGTTGGTTCATTAATCTGAGTGTTCACACGTTCTAACCATAATAGAAATCTAAAATAGAGGTTATTTTTTGCAATCATCAATTTATTGTCTTTTCCCATAGGATCCTTGCAGAAACAGTATGTAAATATAAATTTAATCCTGTCCTTTGTTGACTTGTCTCTTAACCCAAGGTATCTAAATGGCCGATAAATTTATTTACTTCCCCAATAATAATACACAAAATTCTCCTGTTGTAGATTACAATTAGTGGTTGGACCGTTTGGACACTCTTGGAAAATATAAGACTTTGGGGACTAGTATTATACAGCCCAATGTCCCTACCTTCCCTACTTTGACCCAGTCATATTCTAAATATTTTATCATTAAATGTATTGTCTCTATTGAAATTTTTAACACACAAAAATTTCTAGGGCAAACTTCATCCCCCCCCCCGCTCCCCTCCCTTCCTTTTTATATAAAGATTTGTTAATAAGTAGGTAGCAGAGAGTGAGGGGATATTAAACATTATTAATTATGGTATTATTTTTTTAAAAAATGCTCTAAAATTGTTTGTCCCTAACACTTTATTAAATTCTGATTGGTTTGTTCAAACTAGCAGTATCCATACTTTTTAACCAATATGTTTAAGCTTCAGAAGAGGTAACTGGTTTAACTTTATCATGGATGTACATCAATTTATCGTCTATTGTCTTATCCTTTAGGTTCTCGGATATAAACTTTCCAACACCCCGAAAAAGATCTAAAACGAACGATAGTTACAGCGCTTTTAAACAAGCAGTTTCAGAGATCTTAATATACACTACGCTTGAACCAATGCAAATTTGATAATGTAATTCATAATATTTCTTTGATTATATAAATCTAAAATGCTAGTTTGATGCTAGTAATCTAAAAAAATTAACGCCCCCCCCCCCCCCCGCCCCCCTCTGACCATTAAGGGTTAAATATGAATTTACTACTATAAATGCTCGTTTGTTCCAAAGCTTATGGAAATTAACATACTGATAAATATTAATTTTCTCAAACTTTACTTTTAAGATCTACATTTCTGTCATCATGAATGTTTAGGTTGTAAAAAAACAACAAACAATAAATTTGACCAAGAATTATGAAGGACAGATGGACAGACATGTGAACTGTAAAGTCGTAACCCCTTGTAAAATGTCAATTAACAAGCTACTTTAGTTTCAATATAAACAGGGACAATTTTGTATGTAAGAAGCGCAGCAAAAACATCCAACAAATTGAACACAACAAACAAAAAACTTACCCCCTCGTTTATTGTAATTTATGTTAAAATTATTGGTAGGAGTTTTTGTCTTAATCAGCCACTTTGAGATTTAAAAAAATAAGAAAACAATTTAAAAATCTCTGCTAACACAAGAATATGAGCGTGAGGATATTATTATTAATGAAATTACGTGACAAATGTATCAGACAGCAAACTGAAACTTGTAGAATAGTGTTACTGTACAAAACTGACCTAAAGATTTAGATAAATTCCTAGATAGTGGTAAACAGAACCCTTTTGAAATTTATTTCCTTATTTTACAATGAAATAAAACTATCTTAAAAATATGGTAATGGCTTTTTGTTTGCTTGTTTGTTTTCAACCCTAAAAGATCTTGAATTGGGGGGAAGGGGGGGGGGGTGCATTTTAAAATAAATACAAAACTGCCTAGAATCAAGTATCCATCATAGATTTAGTTTTAACTGTTTTGGAGATTTTAATTAACATTAATTAAATTATACGTGTAGATTAAACTTGTTTTCTTTTAAAATAAATAATCTAAAAACAAAATTTTGTGTATAAAAGAAATTTTCCACATTTTTTGTATCTTTTAAGCTCATTCTAAAATATAAAATAGTTTTTTGGAGGTTTGTCTGTTATGATCTCAATAACCACTGAACCATTTGTATTCTTAACACAGGGAAGCTTCACATTTCACATAGTTTATGGTGTGATATCGGGTCATTTTACATCTAAACCAAAGTCTTGATATGGCTTTAGGCTATTTTCTACTTTTTAATTCCTTTCAATACAGAACTAGGGGCGAAGTCTCTAGCATGATATAAAGCAACAAAAAAACTTTTGTTGCTATTGTTTTACCTGGGTAATCTGGGCCAAATAAAAGTACATTATCCCTCCCCTGGGTGCTACACAGTTATTTACTAAATCCTAGTTCAGGGACTATAGGGAGGTGTCACTGGAAATTAACAATTTACTTAGAAAAGAACAAAAGGTGAAAAAAAATTTTACTTTTTTTTCAAAAAATACTTTTTTTTACGTTCCATTGAAATAGCATTCAATTGTCGTCGAGTTGGTGATAGGTTCTAATATCGACTTATCGAAGCGTCATAACTAAAGACGTTAAAAATGCTGTCATGTCAGGTTGGCGATATTAATTGTGAGAAGGGGGTATTCATTGGCCCGAAAAAGGTGCAACTCAAAGTTAAGACTTCTAGACAAAGGTCGTGCAATCAAAGGAAGGTGGTCTCCCAATTCTGGGTTTGTTAACCTGATATTAGAGTGGCATTGACAGTAGCATCGTCGTTATGATAGTTTACATATATCCCAGAAACGTATCCCTGTATCCGTGCATGCCTTGACATTCATCTGCCTAAATTATGATATTTTGATAAGATTTTATTTTTCTGACCTACATAGTTTCCCTTTCTTAACTATTCAAACAAGGATAAAACTTTCACAGGTTAGAAAAAAACTTGAATATCTTTTTTTTTATTTTTAAATAGCAAAGCTACTTTACATATACAAAGGGTATGTCCGTTTTTAAGAGACACTTATAAGTCATAACAGTTTGATATATTATGATTATGTTAATTTAACTTTTAAAATTGGAAGTAATATTAAAAGTTAAATATGCTTGATTCAATTATTTAAAGATTATATGAAAATTAGACTTTGATAAAACATTAATCCCTTTTTGTCAAGCTATCATTGTATACATACTGATTTAATATTTCATACACACGATTAAATTTCTTTACGTAGTTTGTTTTGTATCACAGTGAGGTTTCGTAAGAGAGCACTAATATCTAATTTTCAGTTTAATTAAAAGATAAAAAATGGGGGGTGGGGATAATTTTTACTTTATGCCTAACCCTTGCGGGTGGTCCTTACCATGCGGAGCCTACATCTGCAGTGCCCTATCATTGCATGGCATTGGCCACTACCCAGAATAACCTGACCTGACCTAAATTAAATAACAATTTTAAAAATTAAAACTATCTCTCCCTTCTTATTTTCAATTTATTAAAATTAATGGAGCTAGTAGGGCTTTCTGTGCCTGACTAGGCACTTTGATGCAAGCAATCTCATGTCCCTGATAGTTCTTATCATTTATTACTATCGTTTTCGCCCGCTCTTGGAGATTCGAAAAATTTTCAGAAAAAAAACATTTGTAGTTACAGAGAAGTTTCGTTATTATTTAATATAAAGTTGTGAAGTTTTTTATGTCTGAATATTAAGATTTCGATAACTACAGAACTAATTGAGTTATCTCTTTTAGGGAAGCTTAATTTAGGTTCTGAGATGAATTTAGGCTATTTTATTTTTAGATTTAAGCTTTGGAATGGGTTTGGGCTGTTTTTCTGCCCCCATTTTTGAAGAGAAGAGTGAGCGGATCTGCTGTATATTAAAATTGAATTAATTACTTAATGAGTATATGACCTCACCCTTCCACTTGATCTGAATGATAAACTTTAAATTTCGCGGAAGCTTCGATAAAATACCGCCAAGGGAAACTATTTTATTTACAAACAATAATTTTAAAACTTTTAAAAAAGATTATTTTTTATAATCAACTAGAGGCTACGCCCCCTAGAGGCCTCAAAAGGCACTTGATTTGAATTCCATAATCCATTTTTTATTTTAGATTTTAAAAGAAATAGTAACCCCTCCCCCATTTTTCATTTTAGATTTAAAAAAAAATTAAAAGAGATAAAAAAAATTGGGGGGCGGAAAATTTTTTCTATAGACGATTTATCTTGGGAGGATGGTAATATCCTCCCCCAAAATAATTATCAACCTTCCCAGGACCTATGGGAGGCTACCCTAAGGAGAACCCGATCGGTTCAGTGGTTCGCGAGATCCTTTAGTACAGACAGACAAATAGACAGAAAGACATCCTGTTATTTTTTTATAAGGATTGAATTTTAACTACATACGAAATATATAAATTGCGATACAGATAGTGTATAAAATCTATTCAAGGTACTTTAAAATCATGCATTTAATTTAAAATTTAAGTCAATGAATTCTATTTCGATTATATATTTATAGAATATATATGTGTATCTTGGCCAATCTAAAATCTGGGCTTAGGGCTCGCAAACCGTTCAACTGATATGTTTCTCCTTTATGATTAATCTATAATTAAATAGATTAAGGCTAGGTTTAAAACCTCAATCATTTTATGGGAAATCGCCCAATTAAGAAATTATCCACTTCCTCCAAAAAATCTTTTATTTTTCTTTATAAAACTAAAATTTAACTTGGAAGGTCGACTACGCCCCCCTCTACTTCAGTGCCCCTATTTAGTTATTTATAAAGAGAATAAAAATAAAGAGTGTCTTTTTATCTAGAAATCTCCGGCCTACACATAAAATAAAATAAAAAGCATTGAACCCCGCAAATACTTTACAATTCCTCACATTTCTTGTAAATCTGTGAAAATTTGCATGAAAGAATGTTCTAAAACAGGCAAAAAACTATATGGAGTATTTCCAAGTACTGTAAATAGTATATATCAGATAGAGCTTTAAACGGTATTTGAACAAATTCTGTAGTAGGATAAACTTGGCCCTGACCTAGTTGAATATTTTATATTTGTACTACTCACCTAATAAGTATAAAAAGACTAGAACATCAATCTCTCAAGTGGTCTATAGTCGAACACACATAGTATAGGAACAATCAGACCATATTATTGGCTTATTGTCCCACGTTTATTGGATTGAATCCAGTGATCTAATTAACGGGAAAGGATAATGACCGATAAATTGATAAACATCCAAAATGATTATACACAGAATCATCCCATCTGTAGATTACAATCAATGTTTGAAACTTTTAAACACTAAACTTTATAAACCAACCAATCAGAATTGACTAAAAGTCCCCAAAGTTGTTCAGCAAACCTAGTAAAAGTGTCTGACTCTGATTATGACGTAAAAAAAAATTAGCCAATGAGAGGCCAGTATACACTGTAATTGACCAATGGTAAAATTTATAGTGGCCTCTCATTGGCTAATTATTTTTACGTCATAATTAGAGTCAGACACTTTTACTAGGTTCTTGTTCAGCTAACAAATAAGAAAATCGTTGATATAAGACTTTTGGGACTAGTGTAATAAAAAGCCCCTAGTCCCATATCTCTCTGGAATTAATCTTCTGCTTTGACAGATTATAGTGAATAATTGACCGTCTAGGATAATAATTCTTTTACTGGTGTATAGCAGGGAGGGAGGGGACATTGGGCTGTTTATTACACTAGTACTCAAATGTTTAGAATAACGTTTTCTTATTCGTTGTCTTAACAACTTTTGAGACTTATGTTTAATTTTGATTGGTTGATTCATTAATCTGAGTGTTCACACGTTCTAACCATAATAGAAATCTAAAATAGAGGTTATTTTTTGCAATCATCAATTTATTGTCTTATCCCATAGGATCCTTGAAGAAACAGTATGTAAATATAAATTTAATCCTGTCCTTTGTTGACTTGTTTTTGACCCAGTTTCAACCCAAACGTTTCAACCACTAATATATTATCTACAGTAGGGGTAATTTTCTGTATCGTCATTAAGGGTTGTACATCAATTGGCCATTGTCTTATCCTTTAAGATCCTTAGGTGTAGAGCATATTTGCTTTATAAAGTTGTCCACCAAATATATTGTTAGAGTTATAGTTAAAGTAAACCCACTGGCTTGCAGCTTTATTTTTTTAAGCAGCTGGATATCGGCTGCTAAAAAGTAATTGGCTGCTTCCTCACTAAAGAACCCTTCATACAAAAATTTGAGAAATAGACCAATAAAATAAAAAAATTAATAACCTCCATTTCAAGGTGTTGGACACCCTGTAATACATTGAAACAATTTTAATCTTGAGACACCCTGTAAAGATTGAGAATTGTATTAGGTCTGTCAAAAGTATTGAAAACTTGAACCTGTCAAAACTCACATGGGTTAAGTCAAGGAGTTTTTTTTTCAAAGTGAAATAAATATGGGTTCCTTCAAATTATTGTACTACTCCAAAAAGTGCCCTTATCGAGAATTAAACTCCCCCACCCACTTATTCACTTATTATTAAGGGGTGGGGGATATAGTTTTCTTCCTAACGAGATCTAACAATCTGAAAATTGATGAAAAGAGTATATCAAAGTACTAAATAAAATTTTTAAAAAATATGCTAAATGTAATCAAACATTAATTTTGTAAAATATAAACTAAATTTTTAGTTAGACAATATAATTTAACAAATCACTTTAGATAATAATTATAAATTTATATATAAACTAATGAATTAAGAATTTTGACTTACATTGGCGGAAATCAGGGAGGAAGGGATGGGACTATGGAACGAATATTCAATATTTTAGGGTCTCAAACCTTGGGTACCAGCTTAAAGTGTTCGTGAAGTATTTAGACTGAATTTGGGGATTTTGGGTACTAGCGCATAATTGCCGCGTAATTTGTTGTGAATCTAGTAGACTTAAATAAAAACAAACAATTAACACATTTTCTAGCAGACAAAACATTTATATAGTATAAAATTATTTTGGCTGGTTCTAACAATTTTCTTTTTATCAAGAAAATGTCATTTCATGTCTAGAAACTCTACTGTGATATTTGTATAATAAACAATCTAAGAACCCTTCATGTCATCCTGAATTTTGGTGGAAGTTTATAATAAGGAGAAGGGATGAAGAAGTTCTAAAGAGCGATTTTTCTAGTGATTAATTACAGAATGTTTACTCCATTGTGATATACTGGTAGCCTAATTTATGAGTCGATGTTTTTTTTTCTTAGAACTCTTTCTCATTTTGACTTTTCTAATTTAGATAACCATAAACACATTATAATTTTCTTTAAATTTTCTGGATAAATCTGGTTTTCATGGCCTTTCAACAAAAACTCTTAAATTGAATTAATTGCCCATAGTCCCCTCCCTTCCCCCCTGGACAGAAATACATTGTCTGAAGAGTACCTGCACTGCTAATATTAATTTTTTTTCGTAGAATATTAGCCTCCTAATTTTTCACCAGTTAGAAAATACTCCTTATGCTATCTCTAGGTAAGATTGTCTATATAGATAATGTATTCTGAAGCCGCAGTCTTTTAAGTAGAATAGCTTATACATATGCTTTACTTTTTCTTTCAATTAACAGTGTTTTACTCAAACATAATTTTTGGACTTCATTATCCCACGTAGATATTTAGGAAATTTTTCATAGAAGTGTCTTGTAGAGCACAGAACCAACAATTTTGAAACTTATTGTAAATTAGAGGGGTAGGGGGTAATTTCTTCATTTTTAATACTTTAGGTAGGGTTTTGTTAGGTTATATTGGGTTCTGGGTAGAATTGCAGGGTTAGGGCTCTCCAGGTATAAGCCCGCAAAGCCTGCAGAGGTTATGCATAGAGAAAAAGATTACCTCCCCATTTTTTCAATCCTTATAAAAGTATTAAAGGAGGCTGGGGGGGGGGGGGGAGGGTTCAGTGCTCGATAGGTAATTTCAGAGAAACTTAATATACTAAGAAGATTATTGATGTTGTATTATTTTCTAGAAGCTATGCCCCTAGAGGCCTCTAGGAGCACTTGAGCAGGAGGGAGTTGAACCATTTTTTTGGGAGGTCGGTGATACCCTCCCCCAAAATAGTTATAAACCTTGCAAGGACCTATGAGAAACTACCCTGATAAGGAGAACCCGATCGGTTCAGCGGTTAGCGAGATACTTCGGTACAAACAAACAATCAAAAATCCTTTTACTTTATTATAATTAAAAGGATTTACATATCAATGCAATTTTTTTTAAAATTGAATTTTTCTTTTGTATATCTAAATTTAATATTTAGCCTATGTAGGTAATGAGTAAACGTTGGTAAAAATGTAAATTAGTTGAAAAAATGCAATTAAAAAATTTCAATGCTGAAGTTTTCAAGATCCTTTTGATGTCTTACTTTGAACAGTACATTGATACAGGAATCAAGTTATACAAAATGAAAATTATTTAAATAGATAATCAAAATTTATTTAGCAAATCACAAAACCTCTTAACATATAATAATTTTCTTTATAAGTAGTAAGGATTTTTGTTTGTCCGTTAAGATTAAGCTAATCAATGAACCGATCGTGTTCTTCATTTAGGGAAGCTTAACATAGGCATTATTTTATCTTATATTTTTAATATTTTTTACAAATTCAAGTCTTTGCTAAAGAAATAAGTAGGTGTTAATAAAGTCAATTAAATTTAATATTAAAATCTCAATTAACTTTCATTTTTATATTATCAACACTTATCATGATTTGATATAATTCTTGCAAAATCATGAAAAACCTACCTACAAATCCAAAATGGCTACCTTACTACTGTTACTTATACTTTTATGTATAGTCATCATCATCATCGCCATTTATCTCTTCTTTCCAGAGCATAGGCCACGCACAATGGTTCTCCATTTATCTTTGAATTGGGCCTCAGTAGAGGCTTCACTGAAAGATGAAAAATTCTTTTTACTCAGCTCTTCAAGGAATTCCCTCCTCCAGGTTGTTTTTGGTCTACCTGGTTTCCTTTTTCCTGTAAAGGGGTCCCAAGTCAAGGCTTGATAGGTTAAATCATCATGCCCTTTCCTTAGAGTGTGCCCCAACCATCTCCATTTTCTCTGTTTTATTGTCAGTTTGATGTCTGACATATCACTGCGCTCTAAAAGCTTAGCATTTGTGATCTTGTTTGGCCAAAAGATCTTGTGGATTCTCCTAAGACATTTGTTGACATATGTCTGAAGCTTGGAGACCAATGCTGTGTTTAGGAACCAAGTTTCGGCCCCATACAGCAAAACAGACAGAACATTTGACTTGAAAAGTCTTAACTTGGTCTTTATGGAGATGTTGTTGGAATTCCAAATTTTGTTCAAGCTGGCAAAGGCTGTTCTAGATTTGTTAATTCTAGCTTTAACATCTGTCAAAGTGCCTCCAGCTTCATCAATTTTACTTCCAAGATACTCAAAGCAGTTAACATCCTCAAGAATTTGGTTTCCAATAATTATTGGTTCTTGGGAGTTTGCATTTAATCTGAGTATTTTAGTTTTTGGAACATTTATTTCAAGTCCAACTTTCTTGGAAGTTTCAGCTATCATGTTAATCCTTCTTTGCATTTGACTTCTATTGCTTGTTAACAAAGCAATATCATCAGCAAAGTCCAGATCTCCCAAATATTTGGGATGGCCAAATAACTGCCAGCGAATGCCATCATTGCTTTCACAGTTCTTCATGATCCAGTCAATGGCAAGGAGGAAAAGGAAGGGAGAGAGAAGGCATCCTTGTCTGACACCTGTTACAATCTCAAAAAAGGTTGATAGTTTACCTTTATACATAACATTTCCACCTCCTTTATGATAGATAGCTTTAATGATATTGATTAGCTTTTCTGGAATGCCATAGTGTCGACAGATTTTCCAGAGTGATTTCCTGTCTAAAGAATCAAATGCTTTTTTGTAGTCAATAAAGTTTACAAAAAGCTCAGAGTTCCATTCCTTGGATTGCTCTATGATGATTCTTAGAGAGGTTATCTGATCAATAGTGGAACGGTTTGGTCTAAATCCAGCCTGATTAGGTCTTAGCTTTTCATTAACCTTCTTCTTTATTCTATTAAGAAGAATCTTACTAAGGATACGGCCAGGCACTGAGAGAAGCATTATCCCTCTGTAGTTTCCACATTGGGTCAAGTCTCCTTTTTTGGCCAGTATTGAGATATGTCCATTTTTCCAGTCCTCTGGGCATAACTCATCATTCCATATCTTAGTGATCAAAGGTAGGAATGCCTCAGCAGATGTGTCTAGGTCTGCTTTCATGACCTCAGCTGGGATGTTATCAGGTCCTGCGGCCTTGTTATTTTTCAAACTTTTAATGGCCTCTTTGATTTCCAATAGATTTGGCGCTCGACAGTCAATGTCAAGTGCATCTGAGGGTGGAATCTCAGTTTCTTCCTCTGGAACTGGAAGATTCAGCAGTTCAGTGAAATGTTCTGCCCATCTATTTAGAATATCCTCATCAGTTTTAAGGAGTGAACCATCCTTGTCCCTGATGTGTGATCCTGATTTGTGTACTTTGCCTGCAATGCTCTTAGTAATCTCATAGACATCTTTCATTCTATTTTGATTAGCAGCATTTTCTGCTTGCAAGGCAAGGTTTTCCAAGTGTTCTTTTTTGTCAATTCTGACACTTTTTTGGATTTCCCTGCTGAGCCTCTTATACAGGTCTTTATCTTCTGGAGAGTTTCTAGAGAGTGTCTTTTGTCTTACCTCTCTTCTTTGATCCATGAGATCAATGGATCTTTGAGTGATCCACGGCTTTTGGTTAGCCTTTTTGAAACCTAATTTTTCTTGGCTGGTATCATTATAAACTTTTTTGATACCTTGCCAAATATCTTCCACTCCATCTTCCTCTTGAAGAGTCAGTAACTCAAATCTATTCTTTAGAGTGAGCTTAAACTCTTGCAACTTTTCAGAGTTTTGGAGGGTTGTTAAATTATATTTCTTCCTGGGGTTAGGCTTTGTGTCCTGCTTTTTAAATCTAAGCCGAACTTTAGAAGATAGAAGATAATGGTCTGAATTAACATCAGGTCCTCTTTCAACCCTGACATCAAGGAGAGAGCCTTTAAAGCGTCTAGATATACATATGTGGTCTATCTGGTTAAAGGTTCTTTGATCTGGTGATCTCCAAGTGGCAGTATGAATCTTTTTGTGTTTAAAGATGGTTCCACCAATGACAAGTTTGTTTTCAGTACAAAAACTTACAAGTCTATCACCATTGTCATTTTCCTTGCCATTACTTAAGCCTAGGCCATATCTGCCCATAACTTCTTCTAAACTCTCATTATTACTCCCCACTTGAGCATTGAAATCTCCTAGGAGCATGGTCAGATCCTTTTCTTTATGACCATTTTTAAATACAGAGTCAAGCTGGTCATAAAATTCGTTTTTGACCTCTGTATTTGCTTGTTCTGTAGGAGCATATGCTACTATAATTCTCAGTTTGATGTTTTTAACTGAGGATTTGAAATAAGCCTCCATAATTCTAGGACCATGGGGTTGCCAACTGATCATGGCCTGCTCTGCTTGCTTGGTCAGCATAAGAGCCACCCCTTGATTATGGCCTAGATCCTCATTCATATGACCTGAGTATAGTATTTTCAAGCCAGAATGATGTTTAAACTCTCCATTGTTTGTCCACCTTGATTCGGTGATAGCCAGGATGTCAACCTTGGCTTTTAGCATTTCTCGGCAAATGTTTTCTGTCTGGCCTGACTGAAACATTGTCCGAACATTCCAGGTGCAAATTTTTGCTGGTCTGCGGGAATTCAGAATCATCCGCCTGACTGGTCCGTTAGCGGTTTCCCAGCCAAACATCATATTGTTGTTTCCAACCTCTACTTCGTTCCCGAGCCCAAAGTTAAATTGGTTTTTACTTTGTGCGGGTTGAACATAAGCAGGTTTTTTCTAGGGAGGGATTGTTAGCCCCACCCAAACCCCCTGGACTGGGGGGAAGTGACCAGAATTCAGTCTGGCATCTACCCTGGGACCTTTCCAGCACAGTAGGACTCTTCTGGTGTAGCTGCCAGGGTCATTGATGCACGGTGCAGGATGGACGGCGTGCACGTACCTGGTCTCCCATCCTAATAGTATAGTAGATGATGATAATCATAATTACCCTTTCTGTAGATTTAATGGTTGAAATGTTTGAGCACTGCTAGTTTGAAATCAACCAATAATATTTCAATACAAGTACCAAAAAATTTGAGCCAACGAATAATATCACTTAGTTCTAAAAGCTCGGGTATCAGAGTAATATATAGTCCGATGTTCTATCCTTCATAGCTGTAGACAGTAGTTGATCCTAATTTATCGTTAGGGAACCTAACTGTCCTTAGTTTATAAGCAATTTATTTAGCTTCCATTTGCTTATCCCTGATTTGTGCTAGAAATACAAATGATGCATGATAAATTGCACACAAGTAAAAAAAATTTACTTTGTTTTAATGTAAACACACAAATTTTGTCTTAAGCAGTGGTGATACAATGTAGAATAATTTTTGCTTTTTATAGTGCCTATAAAAAATGACGTCATACTAGCCTACCATCGGTCAATTAAAATGTATACTAGCCTGTCATTGATAATCTAGTCTTTGTATCAGCCTATCATTGGTCATTTGTATTGTATGACGTCATTTTTTGCATTGTTGGCGCAATAAAGAGCTTAAAAATTCAGTAGGGGATTCTTCATAGCATAAAGTTCTTAAAAATGAAAAAAAATGTGTTCTAATTCAACGATTTATTGACAATGACTGTCAAACAAATCAAATTTTTAAAGAGTTTTGAATCTAAGAAATAATTTAATATTTTTTGTATGACCACTTCATGAATTTTGTGATAGTTTGTCACTGTCCAATCTTTTAAATCTTTTATACAAGAGAAAGTGATTGCCCGGTGTGAACACATTTGCAAAAATTGTTTTCATAAATTGCAAAAAGTAACTAAAATATCATAAGATTAGGTATCACGCTTGCAGTAACGTGTCTTCCTAAGATGCCCTTGCTTCGGACAATCTTAAATTATAGAGTGGTCTCGGCCAGTGACAGGGGTTAATATCACACAGATGTTGATTCATTGTCTTTATTTATGAAGTAAAATAAAATAGCACAAAGAACATCTAAAAAAGAAAGAAACGAAATTAGTTAAAAATAAAATATAGGTATTGTTTAAGTTTAATAAATTTGAAACAAGAAAAATATCACCTTTTTTTTAAGTAAAATCTTTAGCGTATTCAGAAATAGCTTAAAACCAAATATCCAAAAAAATCCAAACACCTATTTTCCTAGTAGTAAATTATAGTGTAGTTATAACTCATAATATCATAAGATTAGGTAATGTGTAATCACACCCTATTTTCCTAGTAGTAAATTGCAGCTAAAAGACAATGTGGTATGTATGCTGTCCAGCAAGATAGGAAAAAGTTATCATTCAGAACAATATCCATTTAATTTCATATGATTTAATAAACAAAGAAGTAGCTTGTGTGTCTGTCTGTCAATCTATATGAAGCTTAAGATCTTAGCAACCGCAGAATAGACGAGTTTGTGCTGGTAGTTTTTAGAGCTAATTAAATTTTCCATTTTAAAAGTTTCGCATAGCTCCCATTCCAAGATGGGGTTTGGGCCATCTTATTTCTAATTTTTAGATTGCTGGGATGGTTCTAGGCTGTTTTTCTGCCTATACCTCAACCTCCGAATATTGAGCTCATAGCTTAACTATGTGTATAAATAAAGTAGTTTGGATGTATATGAATTTGAATGTAATACCACAGCTAGAAGGGTATATAAACACAATTTTCGAAAAATATCTTTGGTTCGATTAAGGCTGATTTTAAGGGAGGGAGAGAACAAGGGGCTGTTTATTACACTAGCTAGTCCCCAAAGTTTTAAATTAAAGTTTCCATATTAATTGACTTTGAATTTCAATTTGTTGATTGATTTAGTGGAGTTTCAACCAACAATTGTAATCTACAGAAGGGGTAATTTTTGTACATCATTGAGGATGTATATCAATTCATCGGCCATTGTCTTATCCCGTTAGATCCCTTGGTAATTTTTAAGCATACAGCTTCAGAAAATTCTCAGCTTAGAATTATAACGAGCTGCGCTAGTAATATTCAAAATAGTTTTTTAATTACTGCCAATTATGTTCAAATGACTTTAAATTGTGATTAGCGGCATAACTGAAAATAATAAGTTGTTCAAATTGGGTTTGTTATAAAGTTCTTGTTTTTAAAGCTGTATCAAAGTAACAAAAAATATAAAATATAAAAATATTTTTTTAAACACCGTTATTTTTTAGCAAAAAAATCAACAAAATTCTTTTAATGTAAAACACTAGAATATTATACAGTTTTCTTTATCCTTTCATAAGAATTCTTTGTGTGTGTGTGTGTATATATATGTGTTTGTGTGCGTGTTAGTGTGTGTGTGTGTGCATCTATACTTGCATTGCAGGTATGTAGTTGACCTACACAGCTATGTAGTTTTATGTATTTATAAGTTGCGCACCTACTCTATATCTAGTTATGTTCGTTCTAACTTCTGTCCGTGCGTGAAAGTTAGAAAACATGGCTTAATAATGATTTTATACTAGTGGATTTTCTTTTAGAGGTATTGACTAAAATGGGAGTGGATGGGGTTAAATTAAGATGTTATTTTTTTTAAGATACCATTTCTTAAAAGGGATTGACTAACAACAAAAGAATCTGCCCTGAAAATACGAATAGTAAAGTCGTTTACGAGATTTTAAATGACATAAATATTTCAAAGCTTAAGTTTATAGGATGCCTCAGTCACGTAGTGTTCTTAACAAATTCTATTTAATCTTTTAATTCTTGTTTTGCTGCCCTTTTCGTGTACGAAATTTTTCTTGTTTTGTTTATCTATGTGTAGATATGTATTGATTCACTTTGCATTATGCGACTTCACTCTTGGGTCTGATGTTTAAAATTATACAATAGAAATTGGAACAAAAATAACAACTTCCTAATTGTAGGTTAATTTATAAAATATCTTGAATACTTTATAGTATATTTGTGTGCGCTTTCCCTCAAAGTTCCATGTTGAGAACAGAACATCCAATATCCTTTATTTTTAAATGAATTTAGAAAGTGGGAGGGGGGTAGTTTTAATGCTTGTTACTTTAGGTCAGGTAAGGTTAGGTTCCAGTGGGTAATGGGTAGATTCGCATTGTTAAGGCACCGCAGGTATAATACCCGCAAGGTTAGGCATAGAAATACACTGTTTGAAATAGATTGAAAATATGCAGGGGGTAAATTCGTATCGATAGGCACTTTGTTAGATAACCATTTTGTCAGTTTAATGAAAAATTTAATTATATTATCTGATATCAAAATCTTTATAACTTGTTGTTTAATTGTTTAATTACAAAAGTCCTAAAAAGAATATGCTACTATATTTTTTTTTAAGGTTAAACTCAGTTTGAAATTTGTTTAAATCTATCTCTAGATAGACAAAATAAATTTATGTTGCTTTGAACTCAAAATAGCGTTTGATAGTAATATACCAATATAGATTAGATTCAAACAAAATATAATCTAGGATTCAGGCATTATTTAATGGACGACAAATTGGTGTAAATTCTCCAGTTATGATACACAAAATTATCCTGTTTTAAGTATTGAACCCAAACTGCAACAAAGTATTGTCCTTTGAACACATTACACATTTTTTATACCAATTTATTTGCTCCTAAAAATACTTGGCCCTGATTTTAATTGGCTGTTGTTATGCTTGTTTCTGTCTGTAACATTAGTAATCAATAAACATAGAGAAAACTTGGGAATGTAACAGTTAGACAAGCAGACATCCGGCTTCTTTTTATGGATTTATTTACAACTATTAAAGTAACTTTACAAAGTGTCTCAAAAATCAGCCCTGTGTGGTCATAAAAATAAGGGAGATGTGATAATAAAGGAAAGAAAAGAAAACCCCCAAAAAAGAGATGAATAATCAAGCATTTTATGACGTCACATGGCTCATTTTTGAGACACTTTGTAAAGTTACCATTTAAATGGTACTTTTTGAATGAAGCTCGTCGATAAAGCGATAGGATAGGACTTAATAAAATGACATTTTTTACCGTGCATTAGTTTTTGGAAACAGAGTTTTTTTCGTCAGAATGTTTCTTTTTGAATGTAATTTCTATATATAAATGCCAACCAGTGATTAATTTTAAAATAATTAGTATTGAATTGTACAATGTATTGAAATTAGCTTTTTTTCATTTAAGTATAATTGTAATGGAACCCTTTCATTAAAAGAAATTCTTTAAGTAAAAAAAAATTAACATTTACTGATTACAAAAAATATTTTTCAGCACTTTTTATAGTCAGTCCTCCAAACTTTTGTATTTAATAGTTAAAAATTCTAACAAGCTACTTAATTCTCTATCTATAGTTTTCCAAATTGTTGATTTAACCTAGAAAGATGAGGTAATTTCTGTATTACTTTCAAAAAACTCTCAATTAATTAATCAGACATTTTTTCTGCAAGGCTTGGCAGCCGCCACCATTAAAGGCGACTGCCTCCTACCAAGGCAGACTAAAATTTAAATGTCTTAAGCTAAACTAAATTCAGTTGAGGCAAACATATGTTGGTTCGACACCCAACTGCTAACAGCCTTTACTAGCGGCTGTATATTTTTTTATCATTTTCTAAACATAGCAGGACTATATAGAATAGTTTTTAACAGGAAACAACGGGGCAATGGACTGTTTATTACTCTAGTAACTAGTTCCCAAAGTTTTAAAGTGAGGGGTCAAAGTCGCTAAAAAATTAGTATTTGACGTCATAAAAATGAGGGATTATCCATCTCTTTTTAGGGGTTTTCTTTTCCACTCCTCATCGCTCATTTTTATAACGTCAGAATTTTTTTTTGGGGGGGACTTTGGGGACTTTTTATTAATTTTGATTGATTGATTTATAAATCCAATTGATTGAGCGTCCTAAGTTTCAACCATCAATTGTAATGTACAGGGAATTTTGTTTATCATCATTTGGGATGTACAATTTATAGGGCATAGTCATATCCCTTTAGATCACTGAGATTTTAAACATTTGCGGCGAAGATAATTAATTAGCGGTTGCGATGAAATAATGGAGTACAGACATTTAAGCGGCTATATTTGGCTCCGGCCGTAGAGCACTTTTTTTGTTTGTTAAATGTAAGTGCTTTTTTTTAGTTTTACATTTAATAGACAGAACATATTTTAATTTACAGTACTTTTAAGAAATTTGTCAATCTTCTCTATGCAATTAGGTGTACAACTGTGGTTTGTCCGTATGTCCGTCTTATTTATCTCTTTTATTCCATCGATATTTATGGAACCTTCAACTGAATTGAACCTGTTTATAAGAGACAGCATTTGTTAATACACTAGTCCCCAATGTTTTCTAACCTTTCCTTAACTTTGGGGACTTATATTGAATTTTTATTGGTTGGTTCATTTTGTTGGATATCCCAATATTACAACCACTAATTGTAATCTACCGAAGGGTTGTTTTGTGTATCATCATTGGGGATGTACATCAGTTTATCAGCCATTTTATTATCCCTTAAGATCCCTGTGATTTGAACTCATTACCCCGCCAGCTGTTGCGTTACTTGTTACGCTAGAGTCGCGTGTTTAACTTGCAACTGTTATTTGTAACCTTACAGTTTAACATTCCTAAGACTCGGTTGAAAATTTAATTTCTAAATAGAATCTAAAATAAGAAATGTGAGTAAAGTATTTTAAAGATGGCAACAAAGGAAAGTTCCAAATTTGATTTATTTGTACTCCAGCAAAACTAATTGCTATACGTCTTTCTGTATGTTATGACTTTTTAAGATAAAAATGAGTTTGATTATGAAACGTTTCTAAAGCATTACTAATCAGTATAAATATATATATATGGAAAAAATAAGAATTTAATTAAAGAATAGTTATTTCTCGCATCGTATTATAAACAGCTTTCCGCGGATATAGAATGTACAATTATACGATTAAAACTGATTTTAATCTTATGATTGTACATTTTTATATTCGTAGAACCTGTTCCTATCCACCGTATTCGAATGAATACGAGAAATATTATTTGCCTAATTGTTTACTGCTGTTTTTTTTTACTTATGGCTTCGAAACCGAATATCATATGCTGGCTTAGAACCGGTTCTTAGCTCTACTGAAAAAATAATAGTAACGATAATTTTCTACGAATTATAAAATAAATAAAAATACCAGTTTTGTTGGCTCGCTATTGCCTTCGGCCCTCAGGGCCCTTAAAACTTGTATTAATCATATATTGTTTCATTGTACTATATCTTACTATAATACGATTCGATAAATAACTATTCAATAATAACTAAGAATCTGCTCTGTAACTTACTTTGTCCCTTTATATGCTTAGAACACTATAGAAGAGTACAAATAAAACAAATCTGGACAATTTCCCATTTCTAATTCCCTAAAAAAAAAATATTTTAAGTACAATTGTTCTTCTCGCTGAGTTAAGTAAGTACACTTTTATAGAATAGGTACAAATACAACTAATCTAGGAAGGTCAGATTAGTTAGACATACACATTTTAGGGATAAGTAAATGAACCGGCGACAGTGGCTCAACGCGTAGCGCATCTGCTCGTCGCTGGGGTGGTAATAAGTTTGAATATCGGCTTAACATCGCGTCATAACTTAATTAGAACGTTAAATTTGGTTTCAACTGCTGCTATGTCAGGTGTGCGAATTTAATAGTTAAAGTAGGCCAAAAACAGGCGAAACTTAAACTAATACCCCGGGTGTTTGGACGGAAAGGAATATTTGGCTCCCCTTAGTTATCCTAGGTAGTTGAACCTGATGTTAGAGTGTCATACACAGCAGTCTCGCCCCTATGAGGTAATTGATAGGGATAATTAAATGATTTCAAAAATTATAAAATGGACAAATGAATTAGTTAGGTCTCCTGTAAGTAACACAATAGATTGTTTACCCTATAATCCGTCCAATATAAAGTAGAGTTTCTAGCAGACAAAGGCTTTTATTTATATGATATTTTGAGGCAATATAGTTTCCCTAAGCAAAGAAATTCAACCATTTATAACTGAAAATTAAAGGGAAAAAGTGGAAAAAGAACTGCACTTTCGTACCAAAACTTCTATACTTTAAAACCAATAATGTAGTCATATTGTTCCGACACTGTTTACTTATTTTTCGATTAAGTAAATTTGTTAATAAAATTTAGATTTTAAAATAAATTTTGTTTTGTTTTTCATTTCGTAAATAAGGTAAACAACAATTAAAATAGTTATAAAATCAACCATCTTCCTAAGTTTTGTAAAGTTTTATTCACCATTAAGATAGTTAATGGCCCCAGGTATAAGGTAATAAAACCAACAAGCGAAAAAATCTAAAATATTATTAGGGGGGCAGTTGGAGAGGTCTTCAATTTTATGTTTTGCCCCCAACGACAGCTGAAAATACGTATAGGTTTTGTTATTTATTTCCCAATTCATTTCGTTGATGATATAAGCTGATTAGACCGTTGGTATGCAACTATTATGTATTTATTTAAATAGATTAAAATTGTCATACTGAACTTGATTCTAGGATTTGAAATTGGCACATGTACTCCTAGAGGCCTTAAGGGGCAGTTTAGGGAAAAAGGAAGGCCGTTAAAATGACTCTCCACTTGCTTATTTAGTTTTGGATAATGGAGGTACCCTCCCTGAAATGTGTCATAAACCATCCATGGACCTACAATACTCTTCAATGTTTAGGAGAACCATGATAGCCCAGCAGTTAGCACAAAAAGACAAATAAATATCCTTTTATATTAGGGTTTTACCTATCATTTTGTTTAAGAAATAAAATTGCAATTTTTGTGTCTAGTGTGGATATTTTGGTGATAGGGTAAATTCTTAGTGTACTACAACCAAGGAATAGGGGATAACTGAAAATAATTTTAAGAATTGTCCATAAAAACATAGAGATATTGGTAGAAGCACTTTTAAAATCATTTAACAATTATCTTTTTTAATTGAAAGTATTTGTAATCTATAATACAAAGTAGCTTGATGTCTGTCCGTCTATCTGTCCGTCCGTCCTTTAAGATCTCGGTAATCACTGAACCGATCGAATTCTACTCTTCAGGGAATCTACCTACTGGTCCTTTGGTGGTTTTAGGCTATTTTCTTGGGGGGCGGTAAGAGGAGATTTTTTATACCTCTTGGGCAAAGCCCCTAGAGGCTAGGGGCGAAGCCACTAGTTACTGTATAAAGCTATTTGTGCTTTCAAATGATTAAAATCAGCACAATTATTTAAAATTGCAGTACTAACCCCTACTTCCAATATCCACAAAAAATTATGAAAATTACATTTAAAATCATATCTAGATTACTTAAAAGGTACGGAAAAAAAACACTAAAAAACTGCTTCTAATAGTGAAATTAATATTTTTTTAAATATCTTTGTTTTGAGAATTAAATAAATAAACTTTGTAAAATGTTTGTAACACAACCCGATAAAAAATGCGCCTGTACAAAATTGTACAAAGAATTAACCTATATCTATACCTATATCCCTGATTACAAGCGGATGCACAACCTAATTCATTAGTATCAATTTTATTGCGATACAAATATTTTTACGGGTTATATTTGTCAGATTTTTATTTATGCTGTTCATCTTTTTTTTGACAAATGAAGATCAAGGGTAAAGGATTTTAAAACTTCCATAATGGTTTCTACAACAATTAGGTACAATTTAGAAAGCAACCCTATAATCAAAGCATATCAACTTTAAAAACATTTACTTTTGATATTGTGACGTAAATTTTCACTTGATATAGTTGAATTATTCACTTTACCAATTTTTTTAATCGGAAGCTCTTTATAGTGCCTTTAAAAAGGGGGATAAATTTAAAACGCTTGGCCGAAAAATTCCGACGTCATATTAGAATAATTGACTAATCTAATATGACGTCATTCGGGATACTTCAGCCAAAAGATTTCAATAAAAAGTAGTAAGTTTTTTTTGTCTGTAGCTTAAGATTTCTATGATTATAAGAATCGATTGGATTTTCCATTTAGGGAAGCTTCACAGAGGTCTTGGGATGCATAATTTTAGACTAATTTGCATTTCAGATTCAAGACTTGAATTGGTTTTAGACTATTTTTCTACCTTTCCCTTCAAGATACTAGAGGCGAAACCGCTAGTACATTATAAAAAGCTTCGTTTGGTGTTACTCTAATACAGTTCCAGGTGTTGAACAAATATTGCGGACAACCAACCCTTTCATTTTAGTGTTTATGACGCAGTGGGGTCCTAGATTGAAACTTATCACTTTTATGAATCGAGTTAAAGTTCTATGTATTGCGATCAACTGAAAATTAATTGCCTATTTCTTTCCTAATTTACGAAGTTGTACAGCATATAACCCAAATATTGCAAAACCTATTTTCAGCTACTCCGGTCAAAGGGATATAATGTATAAACTAGGGTTGGGTCGGATATCCGGTGTGGCCGGATATCCGGCCGGATAGTTACAATATCCGGTACCCGGCCGGATATCCGGCCACACCGGATATCCGGCCCAACCCTAGTATAAACAATTTATACATTCAAAATTTTAGTTTTTCAAATTTAGATTTTTTAAAGTTTGAAGCTTTTTTTAGCTAGTAGTAAATATATAATGAGATTTGATGAGTAAACTATGTACACAATCGGCAACTAAAATTCAGCTGACCCGTCTTGCTCATTTTTACGGATAAAAAGGTACAATAGACTAATAAATAGGATATAATTATTTTATAGGGAGAGAGGTAATTTGTAATGTAAATTACACTGGTACCAAGTTTAAGAAACAGTTCCATCATTTGTTGGCTAAAAACTATAGATAAATTGTGATTGGTTGGTTCAAACTAGCAGTGTCTAAACTTTTCCCCCATTAATTTAATCTATAGAAGGGTAAAAATGTTTATATTTGTTTGGGATGGACAGAATTGTCATATTCCTCAAGATTTATGCATTATTATAAGTCTAATGAGTACAACTTTTCACCCTATAAATTTGTAGAAGAGCAAGTAAGACAGATAAAACTAATGAACAAGCATACAGACATGTTTCATTAATCTAAATTAACAAATTGTTAAAAATCACTGTTCTCTATCTTTATCTATCTATCTTGTACTCTTACGTTATACTTTAAAATTACAAATAATACCTAGTGTATTTTTTTTAAAGAACAATAAAATGTACTAAAAGAATATCAAATTCTACAGTTTTTAAAATTTTTTGAAAATAAAAATAATTTTTGGACACGTAATGAAAGTTCATATATAACCTTTAATCAGAAGCGAGCAGAAGGGGGTGTGTTAACCCCGTCCTCCGGCAAAATCAAGATGTATAATTCCAGACAAAGGTCCTGCAATCAGAGGGTTGGTTGCCTATTGGATGTTACCTAACCTAATATACTTTGATGTTAGAGTATCGCATCCTATAACAAGCGGATGATACTCTGGCTTCTCGAGAATGAGAATCTCGACCTAACGAGGTAATTAGCTACGTACGATGCTAGGGGCGCAACCGCTACTAACACCAATAGTACTTTCATTGCAAAGCATTAATTTTACTTTTTGTGTAAATGAATATCTTAGATTGTTTTTGTAGAGTAATTCTTTCAACACTAAACGTTCTAAATATCTAAATACAAGTATTTAATTTTAAGTTTTTAAAGTCTTTACATCACTAGGAAGCGCTGGAAAGTGTCAGGTGTGACGTCATAAAATTCGTTTAAAAAGGAGGGATGATTGGAGAAGTGGTAAAGGAAACCCCTGAAAAAGAGATGGATAGTAGACGCATTTTTATGACGTAACACATGGCACTTTCCAGCGCTTCCTTCACTAAATCCAAATTTTTAACATTTTATAAACAATATTCTGGCCATTAAAACGATAATATAGGATTAATTCTTAATTTGATGGCCCCAAGGGGCTGAACTTAAGGCCCTGGCCCAACCAATATAACATCATCTTTAGTAAATTGTCTAGTAAAGAATACGCTATAAGTTGTTTTTCAATAAAGCTTTTTAATATAATAATACTCATTCGGATTTAAAACTATACAGGAAATTTTTTTGGTATAAAAAATGACTGATTTTGACAAGGACGTCAACCAAGCATAATTACGACGGAGCGGCGCTACTTTGATTATGTGACTGTGATGCATGTTTGCTCTTAATTTGACTGAAATAGATTCTTCTCCAAATTTTGCATCTCATTGCAAAATAATGCACATAATGGATAGTGAGTGTCGATTTTTAAAAGCAAAGCTTTTCAATTATTAACTCTTATATTTAATTTAGAAATGCTAAAGTTATCCTATCGATTTCAAACTTTGCATGATGATTTTTATAATAGATAGGTACGGACACGGTTTAGGAAGCGTAGCAACTCTATAATGGTTACTAAAAAGTCCATACGTTCATTTAAAACATGCTGATTTTTTACTTTATTAGACTACAAATTGATTTTCTCATTATAAGTTTTGATACTCTACAAGAGTTATGTTCGTTGGTACTTTCTTCTGATTTTAGATCTTCGCTTATAACAAAGCTTTTCCAAAATGATGGAAGATACGTCTGTTTGTAATGGTTAAGATTTATCAGTTCTAAGAACATATCTTGAGATACAAATGTTAAAATCGATGCAACCTAATTGCACCTTAAATACCTTTGTATGTCTATTCACCCATTTTGAACAGAGAATAAGATAGAAAGAGAGAGAAAGAGAGAGAGAGAGAGAGAGAGAGAGAGAGAGAGAGAGAGAGAGATATTGACTGAGATAGCGAAAGTATTCAGCGATAAAGATAAAGGTCGTAATAAATTGCATCGAAGTATAATTGTATTTGTATGTATTATTTTCCTATATTTTTCTTTAAATGGGGTTTAAATAAAGCTATCCTTAATTTAAGTATCGTCTTACGTAACAAGTAGTAGGACACACGTCTGTTTGTTCGTCAAACAAGACCCTGCACGCAGGGGCGTCCAAGCTTTTTTTTTGGGGGGGGGGGTAAAAAATTTTAGGGGGGGGGGGGGTAATTCGTGTTTGGGGGGGGGGTAAAATGGCGCGCGAAGCGCGCCGAAATTTTTTTTTACCCCCCCCAAAATTTTTACCCCGGGGGTAAAATTTGATTGGGGGGGGTAATTACCCCCCCTAAAGTCTGTTGGGGGGGTAAATACTCCCCCCAAATCTGTTGGGGGGGGTAATTACCCCCCCCAAACTAATTTACCCCGGGGGTAAAATTTTTGGGGGGGGTAATTTAATTATGTAAAAAAAGCACCTACCTAATCTATTAAGTTAATAAGTACTATCCTATAACATAAAGTAGTAAGTAAGGTATATTTGACTATAGCTTCAGATTTCATTACTTTTAATACTGAGTTCTCCTTTTTAGGAAAGCTTCACATAGATCCCATGATGGTTCCACACTATTATAGGTCAATCCTTTGAGTGGTTTTAGGCTATTTTTCTCCTCCCTTTTTACCCTTTAGAAAACACGAGTTCTTAGATGCTAAGGGCGCCACTACTATCCTATTATATAAAGTAGTAAGCGTTTTTTGTCTGTCCCGAAGGATCTTGCTAACCGCTGAACCGATATTGTTCTCCTTTACAGTGAAGCTTCTTATAGGTCTTGGGAAAGTTTTAAACTATTTTTTAAACCCCACAAAATAATTTTTTAAATCTTTTGAAACTTAAATCTAAAATGGGATGAGGTCGACTTTTCCCCCTCCTACCTTAAGTGCCACTAGAGGCTTCTAGAGGCGTAGCCGCTAGTTAAAATATATAGTAGTATCTCATTCTTTAGAACATAAAAATACAATAATTAACTCACTAACCAATGAACGAATATGATTATACTTTAAAGTGAAGCGTTTTATAGGTCCTGGTAAGTTTTATAACTAGTTTTGAGACACCCTGACATCCTCCCAAAAGAAATCGCCTATAGAAATTCTTTTTCATTATTTAATGAAATATTTAATTTAGTTAGGTATCTATTTTATGGAATCTTCAGTGCTTTACAATTACATCATAGATCCCCGGGATGGTTTTAGCCCTTATAAAGGCCCAAGCAAATAAAACATGATCAAACTATTAAATTTTTTGTTATCATGGTTAAGAACTGTTTTAACTGGTTGGACTATATTGGGGTATAGTCCCTTTTGAGGCAACGCTCTTTAAGGGGCGTTTCTTCGTTTTTTTCACACAAGCTTCTCTCCTATTTCTAGCCCCTGCGGGGGGCCAATTGCTTAACCATGTGGGGCAATCACCTAAACCAATATAACCTATCCTAAAATAAACTATCAAAAGCCATTTTAAAAATACGACGAATTGCCCCTTAAGGGGCGTTGCCACGATGCAAATTATGTAAAAGACAATAAACAACAGGAAATTTAATTTTGATACCTATAATTGAAAAAATTTTGGAAATCGGACCATAAACACCAAAGGTATGAAGAAAAATGTGAAAAATACAAAAATAGCCTAAAACCTGCTTATAGGCAGTCTGACCATCATAGTTGTTTTCTTTAAACTACAGGATTCAGGAAATTTAATTTTGATATTTATGTCTGATAATTTTTTTTTAAATTGGACCATAAACACCAAATGATATGGAGAAAATTGTGAAAAATACAAAAATAGCCTAAAACCTGCTATAAAGCGGTCCTTTTATCTTTTATCTTTTATATGAGTCTCGCCAAAACTAAGACATAAGGACATACAGACAGACGGACAGACAGACAGACATTTCAAATTATAGAGTAGCTTCGATACTAAAAATCTAGAAATCAATCTAGCCCCTCAATTAACAGACAAATTAATTAAACATATGTCATAGGAATCTTCACTAAAAATTTCAGCTGTCTATCTTGTAAGCCAAGAAAATCACATTTCCCCCATAGCATTACAGATGGACGAACTGACGGACGGACTGATAGACAAAGTGAATTATAGAGTAGCATTGCTGCTAAAAAGCAAAATCCAGATTCATCCCACCTCAGAAAATGTCAATTTTTGAGAAAACTAAACAAGCTTTTTTTATGATTTCAATGGAATTGAATGCTTATTCTGTCCCATGAAGACGTCTAGACTCCTAACTCTTACCCGTTTTTGTACAACCCAATCTTTTTCTGACCTTTAAAAATAATCAAAAAATGTTTTTTTTCTCGTTCGACTTTGAGACCCAATAAGTACCCGTAAAAATCATCTCACAAAAATTTGCTTTTATACTTTTTTTGTAGGCAATTTAACAACAAACAACTTATGTTTCATGTAATTTTCTGTCAATCGATTAGAACATGGAGATAAATGTCATTTAATGAAGATATGTCAAAATAATAACGATTTCGCCTAGCAACTGACTTGGCCCTGCCCTACCCTAAAGATTTTATGACTGACTGACAGTTTGCAATGATATAAAGCTTGATATTTCAACGACTAATGTACTACTTATTTTATTTTTGGTAACACAGTTCACCAAAATAACTTTAAATCTTTTTTTTCAATTAAAATATAACTTCACTTTTTTATTCTCGTTTAGCGTGTATGATGAAATTTGTAAACAATAACAATCTGTCTGCTATGAACGTATTTGTAAGAAACCTGTTTTTTGGAAGCCGGTTTAAATGTCGTCTTCAAGATCTGATTGAATTGAAACATTAGGATATACTTTTCATTAACTATTTGGGGGGGGTAAATACCCCCCCAAAAAATTTTTTTTTAAAGAACATTTATTTTGGGGGGGGTAATTACCCCCCCAAAATGGTTTGGGGGGGGTAAATACCCCCCCCAAAATCGTTGGGGGTGACTACGGCACCCCCAAGGTAGGGGTAATTTTTTTTTGGGGGGGGTATTGTTCAAAAAATTTTGGGGGTGCCAAATGGCCCATTACCCCCCCCCCTTGGACGCCTATGCCTGCACGCTTTTTAATGGGTCCTCAGCAGGTTTCCACCTAGTTTGGAGGAGGGTAGGGGCGGCAAACAAACTGGTTCAAGAAGATAATTTTTCCTTGCAAAATTGTTTTCAGAATATCTTGCCTTGCCTTTAAAATTATCAGAGTGAGAAAGATGAAATAGAAAGAGAGAGAGAGAGAGGGGGGGGGAGATATAATAAATAGAAAGAGATAGAGAGAGAGAAGAAAGAGAAAGAGAGAGAATGAAGGTGAGAGAAATAGCATAACTCTCCCTTCAGACCCAGATATCTAAATAGCCTTGCACAATTTTTTGCACACCAAATTTGCACACAGACTGCACACACATACATACACACAGACTAAACACACATACATACATCCAAACAGACTACACATACACACACACACACACACACACAAAGTGACTTTGTGTTGCAGTTTTGATAAAATTTTAGTGATAAATAAATTGACCTGGATTCCTCTGGGCGTTTTGGCGGGAGAGAAGTTATAACAAGAATAATTACATACATAAAATTCAATGATCCTGAGAAATAATATAATCCTTAAATTAAGATATAGGATGTCTGTCTGTGTGTAACGAAAAATATTGATAATTGCTGAAACGATAATTTTTTTATACTTTATCTTTTTAAACCTAGAATTAAAAGAGCTCCGATAAGTCATCTAGTCATCAAAGCCGCTTGTAGACGATATTTTAATATACATCCTCAATGATGATAAACAAAATACCCCTTCTGTAGATTAATGAGTTATTGTTTGCAAAGTATAAAAACCACTATTTATTTGGAACAAACCAATTCAAAATTTATTGAAAGTTATGTTTCTGCGTTTTTAAAACTTTTGGTACCAGTATAATTTACTGTACAGTGTTATTTCCCTTCTGGTTTCTAAGAGATCATTTCTAAATTAAATTGAATTATTATATGCTCTGGCTAACTAGAACAGATTACCCCTGGAAAGCATTAAAGTCAAACGTACCTATTTCTTTGGAAATAGAAAAGTTGCGCTTATGCAAATGAAATATAAATAGACTGCAGCTGGCTTTCAATGTGTTAAGGCCACCCTTTTATAAATATGTAGGACGGTATGTAATAAAGAGTAGTAGTGCACTTAGACTTTAGAAAAATAAGACAAAATAAGATTTAATAAACATAGAATAACTTTTCTCTGAACATGTTTAAAAATAAACAAAAGACCAAAACGGCGCTCCTTGGAAAATTACAATAGTAATTATAGAAATTTAAAAATAGTAAAATATACGTAAAGATCTTATCAATGGCTGTATGCTATCAAGCTTCATATTGGCAATTAGCAAGTGTTTATCTATTTTGCTAGTAAAAAGGTAAAACATCTATGGGAAATATTAAACTAAAGACTTTTATTTTGTAACTTTTTATTAATAAATGTATTCTAACGTACTTATCTTTTCATTTAAAATTCAAGAAGCTAGATGCTCTAAGGGATCTAAAGGGATAAGACAATGGCCTATAAATTGTTATACATCCGCCATGATGATGCATAAAATTTTCTCTTCTGTATATTACAATTGGTTGAAACGTAGAACACATAATTTAATGATCCAACCAATCAGAATTAGCTGAAAGTCCCCAAGATTATTAAGCCAACGAATAAGAAAACGTTATTTTAAATTTTAAACTTGTACCCTCCCTCTTCATATCAGTTGCTCAGATGCCATTAGTAAACTGCAACCACAATTCAAGCATTTAAAAGGTCATATTCGACCCCCCTAAAATTACCGTACTGATAAAAAAATAACACTTGATTATATTTGGTTTTATATCTGAAGGACAAGGACTGTTTATCACACTTTATCTAAAGGTCCAACAGCTGAGGATAACAACTGTGTGGTATTAGATAAAGTAACCTTTGCCCGAAAGTGCTAACTTTGACAAGGAGGTGACATTGGGCTGTTCATTACGCTTGTCCCCAAACTTTTTCTTATTCGAGGCTCACCCACATTAGGACTTTTTCTAAGTGTCCAAACGTTTCAATTGATAAGTAATCTACAGAAAGGGTAAATATGTGTACTATTATCTGAGGTACATCAATTTATCGGTCATTGTCTTATCCTCGTAACTTTAATCGCTTCCCCTTTAATCGCTAGGGGGCATAAAGGGATGACGATTTATCCGAACGCCATTGTCCTATTCCCCTATTGCTGATTTTAAAAAGTACAAAATATTTTTTTCTTATGCTATGTGATATCTTTACGTGTAACATATCTTTTATTTTAGCATTCTGTAATTCTGAAATTCTAGAAATTTTCGATATATAGTTTTTCCTTCATGATGGAAAACAAGGATGATAATATTTAAAGTTTACAAAGCCTATGAATACAAAATTAATATACCAAAATATTAAAAACAGTCAAAACATATACAATGAGTTATAGAGTAATCAGTTTTGGGGTATAGTACCTTTCAAGCAACGCCCCTTAAGGGGTGTTTTTTAATTTTTTCATAGTAGCTTTTTCCTAATTCTAGCCCCTGCGGGGCCAATTGCCTAAACCTACAGGGCAATCACCTAACCCGATATATCCTAACCTAACCTAAAATAACCTATCAAAAGCCATTTTGAAAATACGACGAATAGCCTCTTAAGTGGCGTTGCCACGAAAGGGGCTATACCCTAATTTGAAATTAAGAAATTTCGGTTAACTATCTTTAATAGCTGCTAAGGAAATAAATATTCCTCTTAATAAAATATACAACTCTACCAAAGTGTACAAAATACAACGACCATGAGAATCTTAAGAAATATAACGTCTCTTTAGGGATAAGAAAATAGTCGATAAATTGATGAACATACCAAATTATAGTAGGCAACGGATACGCGTGTTTATAAAACCTTGGGTACCAATGTGCTATCCCTACCTGCTAATTAAAGATAAAGCTTGCAAGGACATAATAAACCTACCATGAAAAGGAGAAACCGTTGGACAAGGGACAGAGAGACATATATGTCTAGTTTGTAAGTTCTTATTTTATAGTTAAAGCTTAATTTTGTTTCATCATTTAATAAATCTTTCACTAAATCTCTGAAATTCGACTTTTGATAACAAATATTTGAAAGGTGTCAATTGATAAGAATAAATAAAATATGATTTTTGTTTAAATATACATTTTATAAAATACATTAGATTACATAATAGTTAACTTTTTAGTGGATTTTCTTAAATTATAGTCTGTCCTTCTGTACGTTAAAGTTGAAAGCACAGTAATTTTTTAAGGTGGTTTTCCTCATATCGCATTTGGACAACAAACAAACTGTTTGAAAAACGTTTTTTTAGGTTAAGACAAGTAATTAAAAGTACTAAAATAGATGATAAGGGGTGTCGATGGTTCATTTCAAGTATGAGTAATAGAACGGTTTTATTCTTCTTTTCATTTACTAAGTATATTTGCTATTACATTTATTTAATGAAATCTTCTAATTTTTAACATGTACAAAACGGCCTGCTATATTGCATCAAGATCCATGACAGATCTATATAGGAAATAAACGTCTATAATCGAGCTCGAATCTTCCAAGCGTACAGTGTATAAAACTCATAGTGCTCCAATAATCCCTATTAAATTCTCATTGACCAGAACGTTAAGACCCATTATTCTACTTTTAGCATCATAAATTCAGTTTTTTAATTCATGTTGCTATTTAAATAACATTGAAGTATTTGATTTTTATTCATAAAACAGAAAACTTGAATTTATAATATAGTAAATCTAAGAAAACTTAGTTTTAAAATGAAATGATTCATGCGACACTCCCGTAATGTGGTCAGATATTAAACTAAACATTTCAACCCTTTGAGGACGATAAATTGAAATGAAGAATATTAGGATTTCAATCTTTAAAATATGATAAAAAAATGGAGCAAAACGTTAAATCGTGTATTGTTACATTGGGTGTAAATATAAAACTAATAATTACTGATTAAATATAAACAGATATTCTAA
The DNA here is from genome assembly GCF_053477335.1 of Acartia tonsa. NCBI lineage: Eukaryota > Metazoa > Arthropoda > Copepoda > Calanoida > Acartiidae > Acartia > Acartia tonsa. The sequence continues at coordinate 41,509,188 of NC_137264.1, read as the reverse complement.
CGTAAAATATCATTATGTGTAACGTATATATGAAGAGAGAGAGAAAAAAAAGGAGCGAGAGAGATAGAAAGAGAAAGGGGGGTAGACCGAGAGAGAACGGGGGAATGAGAGAGAGAGAGAAAGAGGTTGGGGGGGGGGGGGGAAGTGAGAGAAAGAAAGAGAGAGAGAGAGAGACGGGGGGGGGAGGGGGTACATAATGAATCATTGGCATTCTAATTTTATTACAAGATGAATTTGAAGAGATGATAAAATGAACATTTAATTGAAGAATAACAGAATAAAATTTGTAAGGCAAAGAGCGATAGTATTTAAAAAGAGTAATTATCTCTGATAATTAATAACATTAACAAGGATGACAAAATCCGTAAAAGAGAAACATTAATCAATTCTACTAAAGAAAATTTAGAAATATAGAGTAACTGTGTGGTAATACGACAACCAGACGGACAGGCAGTTTACAGAGTTGCTTCGCTGGGACTTATGATAACAAACCCCCTGCACTAATCTTATTATATCACCATCTATCTCATGACCGCTGTTGACCCCGCAACCCAGCGGTTAAACTGGCCTGCCTAAATGTGGGGAGGGGACTCAAACATGCAGTGATCACGCGCTATTCACGCGATTATACAACCGGGAGGCGCTGCCTCCCCTTTTGCCACCGCTGCCCCCACAGCCTGTCTACCGCCGGGAGCTAAGCCCTAGCGTCCCACACCCCCTTCAAACCTAACCATTGTTATAATCTGTTGTATATATATAGTAAACATTCTCTGTAAATATTATTCAGTTTAAATATATAATTTCTGTATGATTGAATCCTGCTTGTTTGTTTTGGTAGAATAATTAAAGGCTAGGGCTCGTTGAACTCGAACTCGTTACCCTGTGGGCCGAGAACGCTCGGCTTACCAGAACTTGGTGTCAGCGTGTTTCAATCGAGCCTTACAGAAACTAGCCTATTCTACCTCTGATTGGACCCTTTGGCAAGTAAGGGGACAATCAGCCGCCAACTGAGAAGCCAACTGACCCGTGAGACGGCCTTTTTAGGTCGAATTTCCATCATTTTGAACGCAATATGTGGGCCTCTGGCCTACGGCAAGCAGATTTAGCCTGCTAAAAGCGCCAGTTAAGACGCTTTTCCGTGCCGTGTAGGAGTAGCGCTAGGTGCGCAGCCATGGCAATCGGATAATTTAGCTCAGACGGCTACAGAACTGAGTCTAAATTGGCAAGTGTAGCTGGGACAAGCCCCAGGACACCCAGGCCAAACCTACGAGACAGACAGCTGGGTGCTGGTCTCCTTAAGAAGGCAATGTGTGGCTGCGAAGCTTCAGCACACAAGTAAGCCCTACCACTGCGACGGATAGCAGATTTTGAGCCACAGGCACGGCAGGACGGGACATTCCCTGCCGCTGCCTTCCAGGATTCGAACCCGAGGCGCTGCAGGACGGGCCATTCCCTGCCGCCATTTTCGGGATTCGAACCAGCGGCGCTGTAGGACGGGTCATTCCCTACCGCCGTCACCCCTCTGAACCTTGCAGGACGGACATTCCCTGCTGCCAGTGCTTCCAGAATCACACCTAGAGCTCCTAGTGATAACAACACATAAGTGTGTATAAATGTCAACCAAGTGATAAAAATAAATATAAAATTGTTGACCCAGTGATAATTAATAAGCTCTAGTGATTCGAAGCTACAGTCTAAGCCACCATGGTAAGCGATACCACCATAGCTGCGGTTCGGCCACCACCGAAGTTTCTGCCAACCCCAGCCGAACGAGAGGCCCCCTTGTCTCAAGGGCAGGACCTCCACTTCCCCTGCCATGTCAGGGTGAGGTTTCCTACTCCTGACCCTGCCCAGCATGTACAGGTTGATGCCATGATCGATTCTGGCAACCGTGTACCAGGGTCTGCTGTAATTTCTGAACACCTCATGCACGCGATGGGCGTGCAACGCATGTTGATTCCGGACAACACCCAAATCCTGACTGCTAACGAGGAAGGCCAGCCCCTCCAGGTAATAGGAAAATTAAAAGAGTTATATATGGCAGTCTCACACACCCTTATACTCCATCTATACCACGTGACTGTGGTCCGGAACCTCTCACACCCTCTGAACCTAGGAGGGTATTTTCTCAAGGAGTTCGGAACTAGGCTCTGTTTCGACATGCAACCACCTTGCTTGTGGGTGCGTGGGGAGTTTATCCCACTCCGTGGTGTCCCCATTGACCGAGAGACAGCCGAGAGAGAGCTAAGTTATGAGGGGCCTCTGCCAGGCCCCCTGCCAGAGCAGCCGCGTGTGGTTGAGAAAGGCACGCACTGGGTGGACACTGAGCTCAACGCACACAAGGGGGCCAACCTGCTAGCCATGGGGTTGCCCCCAGTGCCCAAGGTGTCGAGGGAGAGCCTGCCAACAACGTTCATTGAGATTGCCAGCCCTCCAGAGCCCATCTTCTCCGCCGACACTTTTATCAACGGCCAGCCGTGTCCACCTGGCCCCCTCTACCTGGGGCCCCCGGCCAGTCAGCCAGCCCAGCCTGAGCCCAGACCCGTCAAGTCGTGGTCTGAGGCACCCGGAGCCACACTCAATTCCCCGGCATCAGCCTCTCCCGGCGCCGAGCCCGTCAAGTCGCCGCCGGACGCCCACGGAGCCAAGGCTGGACCCAGCACCTCGGCCTCTCCCAGTACCGAGCCCGTCAAGTCGTGGCCGGACGCCCTCGGAGCCATCCCTGGCTCCGACACGTCAGCCCCTCCAGACGCCGAGCCCGTCAAGTCGCGGCCGGTGGGTCCCGGAGCCAAAGCTGACCCCGCACCAGCCACGTATAGGCTAAGCGCTGTCACTCCAACTGATGGCCAGCCACCCCAGCTCCGCACAGCCAAGCGGGTGGTCCTGCCTGGCCGTGGGGTCATGGCAGTCCCTGTTGAGCTAGTAGGCCATCGCACCAAGGATGCCATCCAACTAGCTGCCCCAGAACAGAGGTTTGGGGAGGATCTTGTCATCCCAGAAGGCCTGTATGCCCACAGGCCTGGCTCCGCCACTGTGTTTCGAGTATTGGTGGTAAATGAAGGGGAGGTGCCCCTCCTGCTGGACGCCGGCCTCCCAGTGGCTGGGGAGCTGGTCAAGCCTGACATACTAGAGGTTTCTGATACGCCTCCCCCGCGCCTCCACTCGTTCCAAGAGCCTGCTGAGCCCCCAGAAATGCAGGAGTTGTGGGAGGCCCTGGAAATGGAAGACAATGAGTTCCTGCGCAAGGACCCCTTGCTCAAGAAGGAGGTCTGGACTATGCTATCAGAATACAGAGATGTCTTCTCCAATTCTACCCCCGGCTGCACAGATGTGGTCGAGCTGCAGCTGCGCCTCAAGCCAGGGACCCAGCCGATCCGCCAGAGATTTAGGGATCTGAACCCGCGGCAAGAGGCTGAACTGGAGAAACAGCTGGACACCTGGCTACAGGAGGGAGTTATAGAGCCGTCAGACTCCGCCTGGAGCAGCCCCCTGGTGCCCATCAAGAAGAAGGACGGGAGCACCCGCTGGGCCGTCGACTACAGAGCCCTCAACAAGTGCCTGAAGCTGGACAGCTACCCCCTGCCTAGGATCCAGCAGTTGGTAGAACGAGCTGGAGGGCACCGTGTCTACAGTGCCTTAGACGCGGTGGCCGCATACTACACCATCCGTGTGTCCGAGGACAGCCGGCCCTGCACCGCCTTCACCACCCCCAGGGGCTTGTATCAATGGAAAAGGATGCCCTTTGGCCTGGCTACGGCACCGTCTGTCTATTCCAGGTTTATTGCAGGGGTCCTAAACCCACTAGGCACAGCCAACCTCCAGTCATACCTTGACGACGTCCTGACCTTCCACCAGGATACCTGGGCCCACCTGGCCAGGCTCCGAGAGGTCTTGGAAGCCCACCGCAGGGGAGGAATCCGCCTCAAGCCAGCCAAGACCAAGCTGTTTCGATCCAAGGTAGATTATCTGGGCCACACCCTCAGCCGTGAGGGGATAGCCATGCAGGAGGACTATATTGACCGTATCCTGGACTGGCCAGCTCCCAGCACCCCCAAGGATTTGCTGGCGCTGCTGGGGTTCTTTGGATACTACCGCCTGTTCATCCCAGAGTATGCAGACCTCACCTACGAGATGAATCGGCAGAAGACGGCCAAGACCCTAACCTGGACGCCTGAGATGGAAGCCCAGCTGCTGCAACTCAAGGACAAGTTCCGCAAGGCCCCCATCCGAGCGCCGCCCAGGTTTGATTTGCCAGCGGTATTCCAGCTCACCACAGACTTCAGCAGCCGCGCCATCTCTGCCATACTGAGTCAATGCCAGGATGGCAAGGAGAGGCTTATTGCCGCCGTGGGGCGCAAGACAACCTACCCTGAGACGCGCTACCCGTCCTGGAAGGGAGAGATGGCCGCCATTATGTATGGGATCCGAAAATTCCACGGCATCTTGTCCTACCGCAGCTTCCAGATCAACACTGATTCCTCAGCCTTGCTACAAATGAAATCACTGAACACATCCACAGGGATGGTGGCCCGCTGGCAGGAGGAGCTAGCAGCCTTAGATTTTACTGTCTGCCACCGGCCTGGCACCCAGAATACCAACGCCGACGCCCTCAGCCACCGGGAAGACGCCAACATGCCAACGGCTAGCGCCGAAGAATTAGCAGAGCAGGCTGAGTACATCCACAACCTTTGCCAGCTAGGGGAGTCCGCAGCTAGCCGGCCCCCTGCCGCCCGACTGGATCCAGCTAGAGTATTGGAGGCCCAGACACAGGACCCCCTCCTGCTCCGTGTCCGCCAATGGGTGGCTGATGGCAAAGCCCCAACTAAGGCTGAGCTGCGTGGCAAGGAACGAGACGAGCAGCAGTACGCCAGCCGCTTCCCAGCCTTGGGGCTTGACGAGCATGGCTGCCTCACCACCACTGACCAGACCCTGACAGGGGAGAGGACAAGATACCTGCTGCCTTCGGCCCTCCAGCAGGACGCGTTCTTTCTAGCCCATGGGACCCCCATGGCTGGGCACTTTGGGATGGACGCGACTATCGCCCGCGTTGCCATGCACTTCTGGTGGCCCAACCTGGCCCGTGACGTCCGTCTGATGGTTCAGACTTGCCCTGAGTGTGTCCAGAAGGTTACCAAGGAGAGACTGAAGCAAGGGATACACGTGCCCTCCCGCCAGGGGTATCCACAGCAAGTCCTATTTATCGACCTGGTGGGGCCACTGCCAGAGACCCCAGCTGGGAACCGCTATATCCTCACCTGTCAAGATGGGTTCAGCCGGTTTGTCAGCCTCTACGCCATCCCCAACAAGCGCACCCTCACGGTGGCTGAGACCCTGCTGCACCGCCACCTGGCCACGTTCGGATGCCCCCTGAAGATCCATTCCGACAATGGAATGGAGTTTACCGGCCAGGTATTCCAGGAACTGGCCTCCAGGCTTGAGATTGGCCTGACACATCCACCACCCTACAACCCGCAGTCCAACCGAGTGGAGAGGTTTCATAGGACGCTCAATACAGGCATGCGCCTGTTCCTAGACAGAGACGATAACAACTGGGAGCCCCACCTGCCTGCCATTGCCTTAGCCTACAACACCAAGGCCTGCAGATCCACTGGCGTGACCCCGTTCCTGGCCTTCTTTGGGAGAGAGGCCAAACTTCTGGTGGACATGGTACTACGGCTGCCAGAGACCGAATATGCTTCAGTTCCAGCCAACGTCCAAGCTCTCTTGCAGCGCTACTATGCAGTGTATGATGCCATCCAGCAGAAGGAGGAGGGAGCCATCCGGAGGAGCGCGGCAGCTTACGAAGGCACGGCCAAGTATGAGGTTGGAGACTTGGTCTGGTACCTGGCCCCCCGCCTGGTGCCAGGGAAGGCAGCCAAGATTACCAAGAGATGGACTGGCCCCTGGAAAGTAGTGAGGCAAGCTACAGAAGTACATTATGTCATCAAACCTGCCTCTCCAGTAGCAAGGATCTCAGAAGTTACCGCGCATGTAGGCCGACTGCGCAAATACACTGGAGATGTGACTGCCCACCAGATCCCAGCAGACATCCAAGTTGATATGGACGGCGACGAGGATGCCACCGAGCTGCCAGTTGGAGCGGCGGCGCCCACAGCTAGCGACCCAGGACAGCTCCCAGTGCACCAGCCAGCCGCAGCCGCCCCACAGCCTAGCGCCCAGGATCGTGACCCAGTAGAGGAGAACCTGCAGGAGCAGCCCAACGAACCACCGCCGCCGCCGCCCGCTCCAGAGCCACCCAGAGATGCCATCTGGAATCCTGACGCGGACATGGAGAACCTGCCAGCCAGCAGCGAGCCTGTAGGAGAAGAACCAGCCACTGCGATGGAAGAGGCCGCCCCAGAAGACGAAGCTGAAGCCATGTGCCCCCTGTTGATGACAGCCATCCCCATCCGGGTAGGAGCTAGGAGACCAAGCAACCTGAATCAAGCAGGCGCCCCCATGGAGTTCTATGCGCCCTCTGCCATCGTCATTCCCCCCTTAGGAACCACCAGAGTCAGCCTAGGCCTCCGTGTCCAGTTACCAGCTGAGGCAGAGCTAATCCTGCAGACGAGGCAAAATTTCCAGCGGCGGGGCTTGGCCGTCGCCAACCCACGCCTAGAAGCCAACCAGGAGCTGACAATGCTGATATCCAACCACAGTCAGACCGAGCAACGAGTGTCCCGGGGAGCCTGTGTAGCCCGAGCTGTCCTCCATCGAGCAGTGCCTCAAGAAGAGCCTGTCCTGCGCAGGCACAGGTTGTCGTATCCCCAGGTTCAAGGCCTGGTGGCTCGAGAGCCACGCAACCCTTGAAGGGGAGGTTGTGGTAATACGACAACCAGACGGACAGGCAGTTTACAGAGTTGCTTCGCTGGGACTTATGATAACAAACCCCCTGCACTAATCTTATTATATCACCATCTATCTCATGACCGCTGTTGACCCCGCAACCCAGCGGTCAAACTGGCCTGCCTAAATGTGGGGAGGGGACTCAAACATGCAGTGATCACGCGCTATTCACGCGATTATACAACCGGGAGGCGCTGCCTCCCCTTTTGCCACCGCTGCCCCCACAGCCTGTCTACCGCCGGGAGCTAAGCCCTAGCGTCCCACACCCCCTTCAAACCTAACCATTGTTATAATCTGTTGTATATATATAGTAAACATTCTCTGTAAATATTATTCAGTTTAAATATATAATTTCTGTATGATTGAATCCTGCTTGTTTGTTTTGGTAGAATAATTAAAGGCTAGGGCTCGTTGAACTCGAACTCGTTACCCTGTGGGCCGAGAACGCTCGGCTTACCAGAACTGCACTTAAAAGAGAAAATATTTAGATTTCAGCAAAAATTTAAGTAAATATGTCATTTAATAGCTTAAATAAAAGTCATTTTATTTGGACATACTAACGTCATGGTGATAGGGCTATCAGAACTATCTGTTAGGGACGTACGGATGGACAGATTAACCCCCACTGAAGAAAAGTTTAGCTTTTAACAAGAAATAGATCATTAACATTATACAACCCTTTTACCCCATTTCCTTCCCTCTTACTGGATGAAAGAACTAACCAATAGATAAGGTCCATACTGGCAAGCTATATAGGGAATATTAACACAATTTTCAGCCATTGAATAGCAAATGAGAAAATAACTTTTTCCTCTAATCCTAGCCAACAGACGAACGGACGGACATTTTGAATTATAAATAAGCAATAAGCAATTATAATAACAAATAACTTAAAAAACCTAATCAGTGTTTCGTCAGTTCTAAACAAGAAGTGTTCAAACTTTTAAATCAACCGAAGGCTTACCCCTGTTTATCATCATGGGGGATGTAAAATAAATATAAAACATTATTTCCTAAGATCCCTGAGTTTAAAAATCATCAACAAGGATGATAATATCCATAAGTAGCAAAAATCCTAATAGTAAAAGTAAAACTCAAAAGCAAAAAGAAGAAAACGCGGCATAACCCACAGACAGACGAACGATGATCAGTGCAGTGGTCATACAAATCTTCACACAAAATATTAGTAGTCTATAGACAGAATAACGGACTAAGTAAGGAATAAAACTTTTAAAGTTTAAATTAATTGACTTCGCTACTAACATTTAACAGGTAAATAAGGATGACAACAGCCATAACTATAGAAGCTCTTGATTTTAAAAAAAACAAAAGGCAAAGCAAATAAAAGCAAAAAGGGTGCACAACAGACAGACATATAAAGTAATGATGCATAGTGAATCTTTACACAAAAAAAACTTCGATAAAAGCTGGGAAAAGTATTTAAGAGCATTACCGATAGACCAACAGACAATATTATTCTTAGAGTAGATGTGCATTGGTCAGCAAACATAAAATAAGTCTTCTGTCTTAACCCTGAAAGATCGGGCCCTCTACAAATTCTTAACTGATCGGATTTTATACCTTAATAATTGCATTAGCCTTCTACCTTTCCAGTACGGATATTTAATATTCCCAAGAGCATTACAGACCAGCGAACAACGTGAGCTGTAGGCTAGTAATCATAATATTTGATGAATTTCAACAAACATTGTGTTGTTTCATTCTAAATTAGTCTTTGCTTTATCCAAATTGAAGTTGGCTGCGCTACTTATGAGCGTAAATAGTTGTCCTTGTTCTTAATTAAATATGTATTATGAAAATCTGAGTTTATTTCCTAATTTGATAATTTAACAAATTTTCAAAAAACAAGGATCAATATTTCAAATCATAGTAAACCCTTCGGATGAAACAATTTCAATCAAAATTTGCATCATATTAAATATTCCATAAACAAGGATGACAACATCCATAAGTAGCGAAGCACAAAAATCGTGGATGGAAATGCGTAAAAGAAGATTTAAAGTGTATTTATCCCAAAAAAGTTTGAAAATTGGACCAAAACACCAAATATATGGGGAAATATGTAAAACATATAAAAATAGCCAAAAACCTGATAAAAGGCAGTCTGACCGCCATGGTTGTTTCTTTAAACGACGGGAAATTTAATTTTGATATCTATAACTGAAAAAAATTTGAAAATCGGACCATAAACACTGAAGAAATGGAGAAAAATGTGAAACATACAAAAATAGCCTAAAACCTGCTAAAAAGGGGTCCGACCGCCCTTGATGTTTTATAGTTAATTGATAGTTAATTGAGTTAAAGATATGGAGAATGATGTGATAAATACAAAAATAGCCTAAAACCTGCAAAAAGGCAGTCTGGCCGTCATGGATGTTTTCTTTAAAAGACGGGAAATTTAATTTTGATATCAATAACTGAAAAAAATTTGAAAATCGGACCATAAACACTGAAGAAATGGAGAAAAATGTGAAACATACAAAAATAGCCTAAAACCTGCTAAAAAGGGGTCCGACCGCCCTTGATGTTTTATAGTTAATTGTGCTCCTTAATAATGGGAATGTTGTCAAAAAATTTCAGCTGTCTATCTTTAATAGGAGCCGAGAAAATCACGTTTCCCCTATTCTGTCTTACACGGACGGACAGACGGACAGACGGACGGACGGACGGACGGACGGACGGACATTTCGAATTATAGAGTAGCTTCGCTACTAAAAAACCTTACAGCGCAATAAGAAAAATTTTATAGCCGTTGTAAGATCGTTTAGGGTAAAAAATTCAATTTTGTGTTTTTTTTTAAATGATTTATTCTTCTTACTAGAAAAATCATAAATAAATTAAACATGATAATATTACATAATACACATATTTATATTTTGATTTATACTGATATCATATTACTTTTTTATAAAAATGGAGATCGGACGTTATCTAACAACTAAAATATTTTGTATTGTCCTTATATTCTAAAACAAAATCTATAAAATTAGTTACTAAACTGTAATTTAATCCAATGGAATTAAGTAGTTTTATGGTAAATTGCGCTAGGATATCAAATCAAGAACACAATTTTCTAGAGGCCTTGCAAAGGTAAAATTTTTGTTGGAATCGAAAAGTATCTTAATAACTTTATTTCCATGAGAGATTTCTCTTGAGAGCGTGTAGGTACTTTTACCACAATATAACTTTAAAACTTCCCAAAACCAATGAAAGAAAAACTTTATTGGAGAGTCATATCGGTCCAGTGGTTAAGCAGATCTTTCATCGAAGACTTACAAATAGATATCCTGTTAATTAGGACAAAACATAAGATATAAAAGCTATGCTACATTAAAAGATAAGAAATTGTTTTAAATTTTAAAAACGCATACTTATGCAAATAAAAACTATAGATAATTTATATTATTTCAAATATAGGAAATTTTGTGGTGGCATAATTAAACAAGAGGTAATTTTACACAAATAGCCATACAAAGAATGTTTTTTTTATACTTTTAATTAAAAAATAGTATCGCAGCTACTCTATAATTAGAATATGTTCATTGGTCTGTCCGTCTTTGTGTCACTGCGTGGTTCCTACGCATTGACAAACTGTGAGAGCTTCATTCATTTAACTAATGTACTCAAACCTTACATTCAATTTTTGAAAAAATAAAAACCTATGTTTAGCTTCAACAGTGGGTGTTGTCCCTGTGGGGCTCTTGTATCCCCCCACTTTAACTAACCTATAAAAAAAACAGTTTTACTTTTCACAAAAGGTATATTTGTAATATTTTTATGTATTTTTGTAGTGCCACCACTTCCAAAACACAGCAGGTCATAAAGCCAGTGACAAAACAAAGACTGTGATAAATAATCTATAAAAAATACAAGATTTAAACATTTGAAATGGGGGGAACCGCGGGGGAGAGAGGGAACATTGAACTGTAAATTTCTTTGGTACCCAAAGTTTTAATTATCGTTATCTTGTATTTGTCATGCTAAGCCTTTTTAATCAATAACTGTAATCTACAAAAAAAGGTAAATTTGTTTGTCATCATTGGGGATGAACATAATCTATCTATCGTCCACCCAGATCCCTGGAAATTGTATAATTTACAAAATTGGGAGTGTCATGAAGTTAAATAATTTACAAACATTACTAAACATTTTAAGTTATATAACCTTATCATAAGAGTTCAAAATCATTGGATAAATATTGTAAAAATATCAGATATTTGATTACATAGTGCCTTATCATCCTAGGAATACTTATTATATTAATCAAATGAATGAAATAATTGTATCTTACAAACAAAAGTATAATAATGCTTAAATAGACATACGGACATTCTGGTAATGATTTTAGAGTTGCTCCGCTTTCTAAATTATACCTAACCATTACAGGAATAATCCTGCTTATCGCTACAGACGTGCCGAATAATAAACAGACCGAACCAAATTATAAAAAAGGTTTGCGCGGCAAATTTCCGAACTATCCACTTTTGTTATCATTGCCTAATATATCACCATAGAAGAAAATACATGTACATTATACATAGTACTCAGGGAGGGAGGGGACATTGAGCTGTTTATAACTCTAGTCACCAAAGTCTGATAATAATGTTTCCTTATTCGTTAGCGTTACAACCTTTGGGACTTTAAATAAATTTTGTTTGGTTGGTTTATTTAGTTATGTATCCAAACGTTGGTATAATTCTCTTAGAAATATTTTTTCAATTTTAAAGAATTTTATTCAAAGAACTATGAACTCTGGCCGCGGCGCTCTGCACCCTTGCCTGTCTAGCCGCAGCGCTTGGCTCTCTTGCCTGTGTAGCCGCAGCGCTCGGCTCTCTAGCCTATAACGTAACCTAACCTAACCTAACCTAAAATATTTGTTTTCTGCCAGAGTCAAAGTTATGTCGGGGGGGGGGGGGGGGGGGGGGTGGAAGGTATACAAATTTTCAAAAAAACAGGATAACGCCCAAACGTTTCCACCACTTATTGTAATACACAAAAAAGGTAATTTTGTGTATCTCATTGGAGATGTACATCAATTTATCGCTCATTGTCTTATCCCTTAGATCCCTGGTACTAAATACTACGCAAGAGCATAGTAACATAGTAACTTATAAAATCAATACACTATTATGTCCTATTCCTGGGACTAAAGTCTTTTTAAGCGACAGTTTTACACCAAGATTTAAGTCTTTTAGGTTAAATCCTAATCGTAATTATAGCAAAATAAAAGAACTTTGAAATTATAACAGTGTATATTTTAGTCATTTTCATAGTGATAGACAAAAAAGGAAATCAGTTATTTGTGAACTGTTGTTCAGCAAACATCTAAACATTTTGAAATGGACGTTGTTGTAGTTACAGGTTAGATTTTTCATATGTGTATTTCTTTTTGTATTTTATTAAGTCTGATTTTATTAATTTTAAAAGCTATTGATCCATTTCAACCCAAGACTACTTTATCAAACTAACATTTTTGTACAGGCCATATATATATTTCAATAACTAAGGTTATCATTCTCAATCGTCCTATAAACTTTTTTGGACATTTTAAACATATTTACACTCCCGCTACATATCTATTTATGGTCTAACAGCAGACCAAGAATAGATTTTATTAGGAATTTATCTTTGACTTTAATGTCAGTTTAATTTAATTTAAATCTTAATACAGTGCTGTCTAAAAAATAATTCTATATAAATGAAAATGATATTTTATGTAAAAAAATTGTAGTAGGATGTAAGTTTGTCTATATATTGTGTCCTGTTGTGGTTTAGCTATTTTTCATTCTAATTCAACAAATAGCAAATGCGATAATTAGGATGATATTATCATATGGAAAAAAAATTTGTTAGTCTAAAATTTCAACAATTTTAAAATAGACATACGGAAGGTTTAATTGCGCGAAGCACAACCAAAAATTTGATAATCAAAAGGGAGTGGACGTGAGCTTCAGAGTGTGTACTTTACAACTCCTAACTGTCCAACCTGTGAAAACATAATTAACATTCTCATAAAAATAAACGTATTTTGAATATTTAAATTTAAGTGGGGGTTGAAATATATTTACCTTGACACCTCTCTTGGTTTTTAGTGGGGTATATTAACCCCCAATGAAACATTCCTTCTGCACGCCTCTGCTTTTTACTATAGATATAGATAAAGGGTGTGCAAAAAAATGCGGACTTTTTAAAATTGAAATTGTGCGGCTTGTGTTAATAGTAGAAATATACTACGCATACCGTTAGAAACGCTAAGAAGTCTATTTTTAGGAAATATAAAAACGATTCATGTGCTACGTATAATTTATGAGCTACATGTTAAAATGTCCCAACTTACTTAAAACTTGACTTGCGAGCAAATTTTGGGACATTTTACTATCTGGCTCCTAGATTATTTGTAGCACAGGAACCGTTCTTATATTTCCAAAAAATACAGTTCATAGCGGTTCTAACGGTATGCGTGACATTTTTCTACTATTTTCTAACACAAGCCGCGCAATTTTAAATTAAAAAATGTAGGCATCTCTTTTTGCAAAATATCTTCTCTAATTTTAAGTTATATTTTAAAATTTACTCGCAAGTCAAGTTTTACATCAGTTGGGACATTTTAACACGTAGCTCCGTAACTATACGTAGCAGAGAACTCGTTCTTATATTTCCAAAAAAAAATAGACTTCTTAGCGGTTCTAACGGTATGCGTAGTATTTTTCTAATATTAACACAAGCCGCGCAATTTTAATTTGAAAAAACCCGCATTTTTTTTGCACACCCTTTAATTTAAAATCCATATTTTAACATTTATTTTGAACAGGATGCTCTCGTGGTATTGGTCTGGGTCTGGTCAAACAATTCTGCCAGAAGAAGGTAAATTATATACAAAAAAAAAGTTATTTTTCGCATAGCATTAGAATCGGCTTTCCGCTAATTGTAAAATAAAAAATATAAGATTAATATTAAAATAATGTCAATAATACGATACGGTACATAATTTTTTAGTAAGGTTCAGAACAAATTTTTATCCATCGGATATTAATCGGTTTCAAATCCCCATTTCAAAGGGGTTTTGGACAACAAATAAACTTATTGTTTCAAATGCGTTTTTAAGGTTTGAATAAAGGGTTTACGAGCCCGCAAGGATAAGGACCCATATTGTTAGAGTCCACCTCGGTGCATAAAATAAGTAGGTCTAAAATAAAAATTATAATACATAAGTAATATGCTTTAGATAATTTTGTTTGAATTTTAATAGGGATCTATTCAGACTGCTAACAGATTCACCTATATATATGTAGTGCATTAGAATCTAACTTATCATAACTAATATCATTATATATGCATATTCTAACTGCAAACTTTAGAGGAAATTTTACTTTTAACTTAATCTAAGCAAAGTATTTAAAGTAAACTCAAATTGAGTTAGATGAATTTAACTGTTGGGTTTAAAATTAAATACATAAGTTTAACTTTAGCAACGCATTTATTAACGAATATTAAGTTTTTTCCTTAAAGTAACTAACTAGCAACCCCTACCCTCTTTATCTATTAAATATATGAAAATAAGAGGGACAAATAAAATGTTTGCTTTATTTCATAGTCCTGCGGGGAGCCCTAACATTGCGGGGCTACCCTCTACCTTTACCTAACCTATCATAGCTTAAGTTATAAAGATCACAACTTAAAATTAATCCCTTACTTTGACATTATCCAACATATTTTTTAAAATTTTCAAAATAAGGGAAGAGGTCTTTCTTTGCTCGACTAGACACTTTGAGATAAACCACCGAATGTTCTTAATGTGCTATAACATTTTATATTATACAGGTGGTGCATTATTTGCCAAATGTACCACTTTTCTGCACTACCTCTCCGATTTTGTTAATACTCTATATTTTGGTCCGTTAGGTCATTCAAGGATGCTGGATGGCCAAAAAAAAGTTTCAGAGTCCCTGGATGTCTAGATATCTAGCTATCTATGAAGGTAGGTAACAAAAATTTAAAAAACACCCATTTTCTCACAATTTTAAAAATTAATTTTTTCTTCAATCTTACATCCAACCTATACATTTTATACATCAAAATGATCGTTTTTTCATGTAAAAAGCGCACATAATGCTATTTTGGCTAAAACTCTAATTTTACAGGGTGTCCAACAAAAAGTGTATTTTGGATATCTAGCGTAATACCCAAAATACCTGTCCGAAAAAAATCATTTTTTTTTGGCTTAAATCCTGTGTTTTATCTGTGTGCATATGTGGTATATAACGGTTCTGACCACCCGGGACAATAAGGTTGTCAAATTTCACTTTGGGACACCCTGTAAATGTGATTTTTGCGTCTGCAGAGCTTAAACTTGGTCCAAATTGGCTATTTTTTTCAAATTACTCTAATATGTGTCTTAGTATGTTTGGCCATAGTGTTTCTGACCAGATCAATATTTTCATATTTTTTGGACACCCTGTATTTTCAAAAAAAGAGAAGAAAAAGATTTTGTATTTTAAAAATTTTTTTTCTATTTTTAAGTTACTTAAAACTGTCATATAGATACAGGTTTTGACTAATAACAATAATATTTGCCTATTTTACAAATTTTTACACTTTTGGGACACCCTGTGCATGTTTTTGAAAAATGATGGTTTTTGCCCATTTTTTGGGGGAAGGAGTCGTTTTAGGGCCATAGACTATTTCTTCATTTTTGTAGAACTTTTCAAGACATATCATTTGTAATTTATGCAAAAACCGCAAAAACCGAACCGTTTTGCCGTTATTCACCGCCACAGGCGGAATTTTTTACGTTTTTGCTGTTCCGGAGGTTGTAATGGGCATTTGTGGTAAGAAAATGTTGATTTATCAAGATCCCTCTAAAATATTTTTATTTAGGCAATTCAATTTACTAAATTTCATATTTAGTAAAAAATTTTTGTGCAGCTAACCGTTTTTCGTCGAGATGGATTTCAATTGTTAAAACAAGAAAATGAAGTGAATATAACATAAATAATTGCTATAACATAAGTGATAAAAGAAACACAAATCATGTGCATTTGAAATTACTTTTGACAAAAATCGGTTGGATATACAAAAAAAATTACTTTACATGAAATTTAGTAAATTAAAATGTCTAAATAAAAGTATTTCACAGTTATCTTGATAAATCAACGTCTTCTTACCACAAATGCCCATTACAACCTCGGAAACGGCAAAAAACATAAAAAATTCCGACTTTGGCGGTGATTAATGGCAAAACGGTTCGGTTTTTGCGGTTTTTGCATAAATAACAAATACTGTGTCTTGAAAAGTTCTACAAATATGAAGAAATAGTTTATGGCCCTAAAACGACTCCTTCCCCCCAAAAATGGGCAAAAACCATCATTTTTCAAAA
This sequence comes from Acartia tonsa, assembly GCF_053477335.1. Lineage (NCBI taxonomy): Eukaryota > Metazoa > Arthropoda > Copepoda > Calanoida > Acartiidae > Acartia > Acartia tonsa. Next base: position 41,492,945 of record NC_137264.1, on the reverse strand, counting down.
ACATGCACAGGGTGTCCCAAAAGTGTAAAAATTTGTAAAATAGGCAAATATTATTGTTATTAGTCAAAACCTGTATCTATATGACAGTTTTAAGTAACTTAAAAATAGAAAAAAAAAATTAAAAAAAAACAAAAAAATTTTTTCTCTTTTTTTGAAAATACAGGGTGTCCAAAAAATATGAAAACATTGATCTGGTCAGAAAACACTATGGCCAAACATACTAAGACACATATTAGAGTAATTTGAAAAAAAATAGCCAATTTGGACCAAGTTTTAGCTCCACAGACGCAAAAATCACATTTACAGGATGTCCCAAAGTGAAATTTGACAACTTTATAGTCCCGGGTGGTCAGAACCGTTATATACCACATATGCACACAGATAAAACATAGGATTTAAGCCAAAAAAAATTATTTTTTTCGGACAGGTATTTTGGGTATTACGCTAGATATCCAAAATACACTTTTTGTTGGACACCCTGTAAAATTAGAGTTTTAGCCAAAATAGCATTATGTGCGCTTTTTACATGAAAAAACGATCATTTTGGTGTATAAAATGTATAGGTTGGATGTAAGATTGAAGAAAAAATTAATTTTTAAAATTGTGAAAAAATGGGTGTTTTTTAAATTTTTGTTACCTACCTTCATAGATAGCTAGATATCTAGACATCCAGGGACTCTGAAACTTTTTTTTGGCCATCCAGCATCCTTGAATGACCCAACGGACCAAAATATAGAGTATTAACAAAATTGGAGAGGTAGTGCAGAAAAGTGGTACATTTGGCAAATAATGCACCAGGTACATTGAACAATGTACATACATAGAGTTTCTTGCAAATGTGTAGAATTTTTGTGTCTGTGTCTGTAATTAGCAGCGCAGCTTCTCTGTAATTTGTCCCTAGTTGTTCTTGGGTTTTTTCAATTGACCAGACTTCCCCACAAACCTGTAGTACTAAGGTTTAGAATTAAAAGGTAAGATATTTTGGCAATATATCAAGTAGTCATTAAAATAGCCAAAAACCTGACGTTGACCTAAATGTTTATACCAAAAAAAAATTCAAAAATTGCCAACAATTCTTGAAAATATATACAAACATACATCCATTGATCATAACATATATTTTTTCGTAATTATTGTGTAACCTTTGGACTCATTTTTTCTTGTTTAGAATGCAATTAAATTTGGGAATGTATAGTTCGCACTTCACTAACAAAAACAATAGTTGACAAGAATAAAAACTATCAAAAATATTTTGTATTATTAATTACAAAACGCGCGGTTGATTTTTGGACCACAAAAAGTTTTAATGCTAAGAACCCATTGGGAGGTTTGGTAATTAAAAAAAGGTTAGAGTAAAAGTTCCTCAACATCTAATGTCGGTTGATTGCACGACCTTTATCTATAGGTCCTAAAGGTATTTAGTGAATATATTACTAACTATTTGATTGCAAGACCTTTGTCGTACAGTCACGATGACTTTGGGTACCGGTATAATTTACAGTCCCCAAAGTTACTATTCACGCGGTTTAAAATCTAAATTAAAGTTTGTGAGTTATTGAGAAGCTTCACTCTCGAATTGAAATGTAAAATCATGTCTTTACTCTGCCAAAGTAAACTAATCCCCTAAACTATTGCCCTTGAATCACTAGCCTGGAGTTTTTTTTTATGTTGCAAAACTTCTTTTCAAGTTGTTTAATTCGTCAGTTTAAAGGTTTATCCCTTAAAGGAAGACGGACAGTAATCACCAGATAAAGAGGGACATTGGGATTTTTATCACACTAGTCCCCAAAGTTTTATAATATTTTCATATTTGTTCTTACAACTTTGTTGACTTCAGTTAATTTTGATTGGTTGGTTCATTAAGTTGAATGTTGAAACGTTTCAACCGCTAATATTAATCCACAGTAGGGGTAATTGTTGTCATAATTAGGGATGTACATCAATTTATTATTTATTCCTATTTTTTGTGATTTTGTTTCATTGCATTTCCATTAAACCTTCGTTTCAAGTAGATCTGATTATCCTGATTTTATTTTTGCAAAATTAAAAAGTACTTTAAATATTTTATTTTATTTTATTATTTTATTAGATACTAGCGGCTTCGCCCCTAGCCTCTAGGGGCTTTGCCCCAAGAGATGGTAAAAAAGTGTGGAAACCTTTCACAAAGGTTACAAAAAAAAAAAAAAATGCAGCCTGCGGCAGCCTGTAGCAGAGCAAAATAAAAAATAAGGGGGGGATTTTTTTTGTTTTTGGGGGAGTTGGGGGTGTCCCACCACCCCAGAAAATATCTTAAAACCACCACAGGACCAGTAGGTATATTCCCTGAAGAGTAGAGCCCATTCGGTTCAGCGGTTACCGAGATCTTAAGCTTCAGACGGACAGACATCGTTCTACTTTGTATTATAGATAATTCGAATTTAGTAATGTTGCTTTTTCAGATATTTCCTCCCAAACACGTGACTCTAGGGCATCATCATAGGAAAAATACCATAATCGGTGAAGGTAGCTTCGACCCAAAAATATATATTTATCGCATCGTATTATAGACAGCTTTCCGCGGGTATTAAAATGATAAATTACAAGAGTAAAACCAGTTTTGTTACCCCGATGGGCCACAGGGCCGGTATAACAAATCTGGTATTAATCACATGTTTTTTTTTAAATTCGTTGAAAATTGTCTGTAATACAATGCAATACTTGATTTTTTGGTTTCGAATTGGAAAGGTCTTACGTATGCTCTTTAAAAGCATTTCAAGTATTGCTACGCAGCTGATCCATTTCTGCTTTATTAAACCGGTTTTTGTTAGTTTACAGTTTAGGGGGGAAATACTAGAATCACAAGGTGGACATGTATTGTTTTATTGTTTTTATTGTTTTCTTGATAGAATTTAATCATTTATATCTTATTTTCTTGGAGAGTTTTTTATCATAAAAACATTTTTCATGGTTTTTAACAAATCATCTCTTAAACGTAGGTGATTTTATAAATTTCACAGGATCAAGACCAAATAATAGAGTCATAGTTACATCAAAATGAAGAATGTTACCCTCAGAGTTTATTTTTGTTCTAGGTACAGTTGGTGGCAACCTGCAGGAATCCAAGCAAAGCTCCAGAACTAGCAAAGATTCTCAAGTAAGAAATTTCTTAGGTTCATGTATTTAGTTCAATGTGTGAATTTGGCGTGAATTAATGATGATTTTCAAATAATTATTTTTTAAACGAAGGTATTATATAATTAGGTCAGTCCGTTCCTGAGCTCTTTGAATCCTAACGATTTTAACTCTGATTTTGGAGGAATGATTTATATGAGGATTAGTCGGAAGTATCTTTAAAATCCAGTCTCAAAAAGTATATATTTTTGGATTAAGCTGCCCGTATTGAAGTAATTTTAAGATATACAGGGTATTCTTGTGTAGATTTCTACATATTGTTGAATATTGAATATGCAATGTGTTATTATTTTAAAATTGTCAATGTTCATTTGTCGGTCTTATTTGTTGAACTTCACCTTTATAGATTTTATCATTCATGTTATTTTTAAGAAGATGAATGTAACAACGGATGTACATTACAATATCATTAGAGGGGCATCGTAGCTCAGTGGTAACGCACTGAGTTACGGTGGTGAGAGTTTGAGTTCAAGTCCCCATGTGGCAACTAGAATTTCTCAGTCGCAATTCATTCACGCATTTTCCCCTTGGTTGTGTAAGAAGGGTGATTATTGGGTAGTTTGGATATTCAATAGTCACGTACATAATATAAGTGCAATCCTTACCCAAGCACTTCTGTAAAGAGCGTCATTCATTAGGGTGACCTAATTTGGGACACCTGCCATACTCGGCGAAGGTGAGGTAATAAAGAGTAGATCCCTTGAGACAGCGGGTCAAGTACTTGGACCTTGACCTGGCCCTGGTGCTTGCATACAAAAGTGTCTCGTCCACTCCATGACTACTTAGGTCCAAACGCTAAGAAACAATGGCTACACACACAGAGTAGCTGTGCGCCACAAAAAAATATCTAAAAACTTTCTTAAAAAGAAGATTGTAAAGCAAATATAAAGTTAAATATTTAACTACATGATGTTCAAATTTGTCAGTAATTGTTGAAGTCAAATTAAACAAAACTTTATCAAAATAAGAATGAATTTATAAGTAGCAAAGAACATAAAACTTCTTCATATTATTGTTATCTTTAAGTACTTCTTTTAGTACACTCTGATTTTTTATTAATAATTTCTGCGAGGAGTTTGACATTTAGTACCGCCTAATCAATTTCATATTACATATATATATCCCTATGTCCATGCATAGAGTTAGACATTTAGTACAGCCTAATCAATTTTATATTACATTTATATATCCCTATGTCCATGCATAGAGTTTGACATTTAGTACCGCCTAATCAATTTCATATTACATTTATATATCCCTATGTCCATGCATAGAGTTTGACATTTAGTACAGCCTAATCAATTTCATATTATATTTATATATCCCTATGTCCATGCCTAGAGTTTGACATTTAGTACCACCTAATCAATTTCATATTACATTTATATATCCCTATGTCCAAGCATAGAGTTTGACATTTAGTACAGCCTAATCAATTTCATATTATATTTATATATCCCTATGTCCATGCCTAGAGTTTGACATTTAGTACCACCTAATCAATTTCATATTACATTTATATATCCCTATGTCCAGGCATAGAGTTTGACATTTAGTACCGCCTAATCAATTTATAGGCATTTCTTTCACACAATTACAATACAGAAAAATTTTACAAGTTGGCCCTATTTTTAAAAGCGAAGCTTTTCTATAATTAGGGTCGGTCCGTCCGTACGTCCGAGATAGATAGCTTTTATTAGTTAATTTAGGCATGTTAGAATTGTCCTATCGATTTCAAACTTTGCATGATGATTCCTGTAGTAGTTGGGTACGATTTAGAAAGCGTAGCAACTCTGTAATCATTACCAGAATCCGTACGTCCATTTTAAACATGTTGATTTTTCTACTTTTTAACAACAAATTTTCAAGTGTTTTAATTATCCGTTTGATCTGATTTTTGGTATATTGATTCCTGGGACAATAAAGAACAATATTATAAGCGAAGCAACTTTATAATCAAGTCCAAACATGTAAGTATGTCCATAAACATTATCCTGTTTTTAAGCAGTTTTTCAACAAATTTACCTACAATTTTGATTCGACATTTATACATTTATGTTCCGATTTTTCAGTTCAGATACTATACAAGTGTTAATGTCCGTTTGTCCTACCGTTTCAGTGCTTCGCTTTTATGGATGTTGTCATCCTTGTTTTTTTAAAGTTTGTAAGTTTTAACGGACTAAAAATTTGTGTATCCTCAAAAAAAAGTAACAGGATATGTGTCTGTCTTTCTGTCAGTATGTTGTAAATCTGTCTGTGTGTATAAACTGTATGATCTCGCTAATCGCAAAACCGACAATGAAGATTCTTTTAAATCCTTTTAAAATCATTTCAGGGAGAGTACTTGACCCCTAGAAAGAATCTTCCAACTCCCAAAAATTAGATTTTATTTTTTTACTTTGGCATTGACAGTTGACAAGGGGTATTTAAATAAATTAAATAAAACTCAACCTTGATTATCTTGTTTCAATAAAATGCGAAAAATTGTGTCATTCATAATATTTTTCTTTTAAAACAAGCTTTCATATATGCAAAATTATTAAATAATTAAATTATCACAGTACTTTAGTCATTATATGAATATCAGTCATGCCCTCTTTCATTTAATTCCATATAATCACCATAAACAATATAAATTAAATTTAATCTTTTTAGATCAAGTATTTTTGTTTGTCTCTCTTACAACTGAAAAAAATGAGATCAATGTTTTCGAGAAGCTGGGGTTGGTTTTAGGCTATTTTAATCCCCAACCTTCCACTGAATAAATGGGACGCACTGCAAGGAAATTAAAGCATAATTATCAAAAGGCCTGTTTCAATAAAACTACTAAGGGTGTATTAAACCAGGGATCTAAAGGGATAAGACAATGGCCGATAAGTTCATGAACATCCCCAATAATGATACACAAAATTACTCCTTCTGTAGATTAAAATTAGTGGCGATAATGTTTGAACACTCAACGTTATAAACCAACCAATCAAAATGTACTAAAGTCCCCAAAGTGTTAAAAACCAGCACAATGTCCCCTCTCTCTATGGTATTCAAGATATACCAATAACTTTATATAATTTATAATACACCAGCGGTTACGACCTAATCCCATGTTAAATTTGAGTTTCAAAATAATAAAAAAAATTGTTTTGGAGGAGGGGGGTGAAGACACCCTCCCCAAAAATAGTTTAAAACCTTCCCAGGACCTATAAGAAGCGTCACTGTAAAGGAGAACAATATCGGTTCAACGGTTAGCGAGATCCTTCGGGACAGACAAAAACGCTTACTACTTTATATAATAGGATAAAGTTTTTCAAGTGACATTGTTGATTAATAAGTTTTCAACTAGATATAAGTTGCTACTCTATATGTCACACTGGTCCATTTATCAATCAATTGTATTTGTTGCAGGATTTAGATAAAGAATGGCAATTGGCTAACCTAAGAATTATACAAATACGAGAGAAGGAGGTGGGGGAAATAAGTTTCTAACCATTTTTAAACAAATTATTGTTAACAAACCAACATAACTACATTACTAGAGAAACTAAATGCTCACATGTCAAAGGTTGGCAGTTTTATGAAAATATGATTATAAATATATGAATATAAATCAATGAACCAATATTATTTCTCTAACATGAAAATGCTCACTTTACAAAGCTTCACAGATATTGGACGTAATCGTCTTGATAATGTTAGAAAATTTATGAGCTATGATGAAGTTGCGAAAATTTGCAGACAGTTTCAACATTTTTACGGTGTACATTCAATTCCACACATAACCACCAGAGACAAACATTAAACCCACATATCATGACAATAGCAGAAACAACCCTTTTTTTTAAAGCGAAGCTTTTCTATAATTAGGGTCGGTCCGTACGTCCGTCCGAGATAGATAGCTTTTATTCGTTAATTTAGGTATGTTAGAATTGTCCTATCGATTTCAAACTTTTCATGATGATTCCTGTAGTAGTTGGGTACGATTTAGAAAGCGTAGCAACTCTATAATCATTACCAGAATGTCCGTATGTCCATTTTAAACATGTTGATTTTTCTACTTTTTTAACAACAAATTTTTATGTGATCTAATTATCCGTTTGATCTGATTTTTGGTATATTGATTCCTGGGACAACAAAGAACAATAGTATAAGCAAAGCAACTCTATAATCAAGTCCTAAAAATGTAAGTATGTCCAAAACATTATCCTGTATCAAGCAGTTTTTAAAAAAATTTACTTACAATTTTGATTCGACTCTTTCGATACTTTTATATTCTGATTATTCAGTTCAGACACTAGACAAGTGTTAATGTCCGTTTGTCCTACCGTTTCAGTGCTTCGCTTTTATGGATGTTGTCATCCTTGTTTTTTTTTACTTTTCAAGTAAAAAACATCTGATTTATAATATATTGTTTTTTTTGTGCTTCCTAAAGTTCACTATTTAATCATTTTACAGAATTTAATGCCCCTCTTTATTTTTCAAAATAAATTGAAAACGAGTGTAGATTTAGAATGAGGAGAATTTTTTTCCGTACCTAGCCCCTACAAGTCTATACTTAGTACACAATATTACCTGACCTAATGAAATCGAGAATTAAAAGAAAAACTTCATTACCCCGCTTTTTTCTATATATTTCAAAATGAGGATTGGAGGGGCTTGACTAGGGACCTAGAAGAAAAAAGGCTGTCTTTTTGCAAATATGTAAATCTATACGGATGTGATATGATGCGGAAATTAGTGCACACCAATTTTCGCATTACCCCTTCCCCATCTCTGCTCACAAATCCTTTTTCTTCACATTTTTCTTGCTTCCATCTTTAGTGTTAAAAATCTGCAAAAAAAACCCATAAAAAGTGGAGAAAAAAAACCTAATTAGTCGGTGGTCTCTGTTATTTTTCAAAATACTTTTATATGAAAAGGTAAAAATTACCTTTTTCCAAAAGCTGATTCTCCTAATTATATTTTGCTAATATTATTGCTGCGCTACCTTAAGCAATTTTGTAAAAACACTATAGCTCCTATCCTTTACATAAAATATGTAGTTGTGATTTACTTCACCGCAATCACGTACGCAAGGATTGGTCAATTGGTTTAAATAATAATCTATCCCAAAATGTTAGGCATAATATCTTACTTTGATGTATAGTCAGCTATACTGAAGATTAAATTATGTGCCATTGTCTGTTCCTGACAACTTCTATGAATTTTAGAGCTATGTGCATTATTTTCAAACATTTTCCTTGTTTTTGCAGCGAAAGAACTCAATCATATGGATGATTATTTGAAGTACTTCCCCAATTATGATGAAAAAAATTGCCCCTCCTCTTGGTAAAAAATATTGGTTGGAAAGCTTGCAATGCACAACGCCAATTTGAATCAACCTAAAAAAGAAAAATATTTAACAAATGAGAGACGTAGAAGTACTAGTATAATTAACAGAGCAATACGCTCTCCTTCCCTCCACTTATAATTGGCCCATGTTTACATACATATAAGCCTTATGATTGGCTAAGAAACATCATTTTTTTAAAGCTTTTTATAGTGCCCAAAAAATGACGTCATACTGGCCTACCATTGTTCAATTAAAATGTATACTGGTCTGCTATTGGTAATCTAGTCTGTGTATTGGCCAATCACTGGTCTATTGAATTGTATGTAATTTTTAATAGGCACTATAAATGGCTTCCCTTTTTTGTTTTCATAGAAACTATCTTAATATTTGTTTCAGGGACAACGGTCAACCTGAGGCACTTCCCCTTGACCTAACCAGCAAGGAATCTGTACAAACACTGGCGGATAACATCAAAACTAAATATGGAAAGGTAAATCAATCAATATTTAGTGCCTCTAAAAAATGACGTCATGCAAACAAATGACCAATTATAAACCAGTATACATTGTACAATATATACTGGTCTCATTTGTCATTTGTATTGTATGACGTCATTTTTACAGGCACTATAAGCTGCTTCATCATTTAAAGAGAATTCAAACTTTAGGTTCTAATTTTATTATTACAGAAACTCTATAACTAAACTATTTTTGTACAACTGTCCAGCCGTCACTAAAAAAATTTTTTAATTGTTTAAACACGTCATTTTGTTTGTTGGCTTTAAAACATTGAGATGGTGGTTTTTTAACTAACAGTGTCGAAATTTGCCACCTATTATTTTAATCTCAAAAGAGGGAATTTCGTTAACCTTTATTGGGGATGTACATAATTTTATTATCCATGTGGTTTTGATTACTACTTTTATAACTTGAAGGTTGATATTCTGTTGAACAATGCTGGTCTGGCCACCAAGAATCATCCCCATGATCCTCCTCAAGATCTGGATACACTAGAGATGATGCAGGTATGATAAAAACTTTGGGTACTAGTGTGGACCTGTTGTCTTCGGCACCTCGGGGCTAAAAAAACTGGTTTTAGTCTTATAATTGTACATTTTTACATCCGCGGAAAGCCGTTTATAATACGATGCGAGAAATAACTATTAACGCATCGTATTATAAACAGCTTTTCGCGGATATAAAAAAAAAGTAAAAATTAAGAGCTTAGGCCCCCTCGGGTCCAACAAAACTGGTAATAATTTTATGGTTTTTCTTTTAATATTCGTGGAAAATTGTCTGTAATATGTTGTTTTATATAATTTTTCATTGAGGCTGAGAGCCGGTTCTAATCCAGCGGACAATAATCGGTTTAGAAGCCATACTGGAGAACATTTTCCTTTAGTAATGATTTATAATTTTTTAACAAGCATATACCTTTTATATTTTTTTTAGATCTTTGAGACCAACGTTGCTGGTACTTGCCTGGTCACACAGACCTTGTTACCATTGCTCAAGGAATCTTCAAATCCCAGGGTTCTGTGCATTTCTTCCTTCCTGGGTAAGAATTCAATATTTTAACCAACAAATTTAGGCTAGATGCCAAAAAGTTTTGAAATTTGTCCTTTAGTAATTTCCAAAACCATTATTTATTTTTTAACAAAAAATATACTGCAATTATCTGCATTGATATTTTGACTCTTAAAAAATCACGTTATGCTTTACATATTTAAGCATGTAAGGTTTTTTTATTTGCTATAGTATATAAATATCTATTTAGGGAGTATCTCAAAGAATACACCTTCCGAGACTAATTTCTACATGGCTACATCTTACAGGTATTCTATGGTTTCAGGCTATTTTGATGTTATATTTCAATCTTGGAGTAGATTTTGATATTTTCTATCCCGTCCTAGTAAGATAGATTTTTCTCGTTTTTTCTATAAATAGAGTATATATTAGATTAAGATGTGAGGGATATCACGAATATTACCCCACCCCTATCAAAGACAAATAAAAAGAGAAAAAAGAGGAAGTTTATTAAATAAATTTGTTAATCTTTTTGTAGTTTTGACTTTTACCATGTATTTGATTATCTTTTTATACCCTGTTTTTTGAAGGGACAGTGGAAAGTGTCTTGTGTTACGTCGTATAAATACTTATATAATCCATCTCTTTTTAGGGGTTTTATTTCCCACTTCTCCTCTCATCTGTCCTTTTTATGACGTTACACATGACACTTTCCGCTGTCTCTTTTATGACGTTTTATAATACACTGCTTTTTATGCTCTTTGGTTGATTATGTCCGTATGTCTAAATCTTTCAAATGTGTAACTATGGATATATATAAAAAAAATATGAATTGTTGAAAATCAAAAGAGACATCTGACAAAAGTCCTATGAAGGAATATTTTTTCTATTGTTGACTAAATAATAATAATGTTTTTCAGATGCTCCAAATCTGCTTTAAATCAGCTGATCCGTTGTTTTGCTCTGTCCGTACCAGAAGTTACCTTCCTGTCCGTCAGTCCTGGACATGTCCAGACTGACATGGGCAATGCCTCAGGTAATGCCTAGATTCGTTGTTTTGCTTTGTCCGTACCAGAAGTTACCTTCCTTTCCGTCAGTCCTGGCCATGTCCAGACTGACATGGGCAATGCTTCAGGTAAAGTTATATTTTTGGTGTTAGTGTAGCGGATAGATATAAAGTGAAGACTAGCTTCGCTTCGATTATTAATGACATCTTTGTAAACTTTGCCTGTTGTCAATAATATATTGATTTGAATGTTGTATGCAGTTTGATTTGAGGTTCCTCTCCCAAAATACATAGGAAGGGAGGAGTCTGCTATTATTAAGCTTTATCTGTCCTACTGTTATACCTTCCCGCTGAATTATGAATGGTGGAAGCCATTGTAAACTTACCTATTTGTTTATATATAACTCTAATTGAGTATTTTCTGAACAAACTTGTATATAAATCTTACTGCTGTTGATTGGCATGACCATATCGGCTAGAATCTACACTACACACAGACAAACATGATGTTACTTCTACATAAGGATTAATTAAATTACTAATTTCTAATTGAAATATAATTATAGGTAGAACAGCCCCGCTGACAGTCGATCATGTTTCTGACAAGATTTCGGATCTGTCTATCAACATGAAAAAGTAAGTTTTATCCTAATAACAAATGAATTCATGTAAATATGATCTAAAAACAAGGATGACAACATCCATAAAAGCGAAGCTCTGAAATGGAAGGACAAACGAACATTAACATTTGTAGAGTGTTAGAACTGAATAAACTGAAAATTAATTAGTATGTCAATTTGATACAACATTGTAAGTACATTTGTTGCAAAACTGATTAAATACATGATACTGTTTAAGGACATACAGACGTTTTTAAACTTTATTATAGAGATGTTTCGTTTATAACCGTAACGGGCGGACAGACGGACCGACCCTAATTATAGAAAAGTTTTGATTTTAATGATTATTGATTTCCGTATTATATTTCATTCACCGTGAGAGTTAGTTAAGGAAACTTGAATTTTTATTTTATTTTCATATATCCTAACATCATATGAAATTATAAATTGAATAAAATAACTACTCTTACTGCATACAACTGTTCTTAATAATTTAAAATATTTCTATTTTAAATCCTAATAATAATATTTGTTTTTGTAGGGAGCAGAGTGGAGCCTTTATGGATTTCAACCAAGAAATTATTCCTTATTAATCAAAATTATGTGAATTGTTTTTTTAATAAATTCGTTTTTGTAATTTTTGTCTTATTATGTTACAATTGGCTTCGTCTCTAGCACCTAGAGGCTCTGTTTTTAAAGGACAGACTAATAGCCTAAAACCAAATGTAGGCTTAAATTTGAAAATATTAAAGAAAATATGTATGCCTTTTTGATTTTTATATAAATAGATAGGTAGATATGTATTTCAACAAAATTTTTTCAGCATATAAAATGATAATAATATTATTACACATATTAACATATTTTTATGCATAGTTTGGTACTTTCATAACCTTGGTTGGCCGTAGCAAAAGCTAAAATACCAGTTTAGGACATTTTTATTCAAATGAATATTATAATGTTTCTAGCTACATAGAATTTTAATCAGTTAATTCTATTGGATATATACATATAACATATAAATAGGTTGAAATAGAATGAATAGTAAGGTATCAATGATGCTATTTACACTATGATACATAGGGCACTGGATGGTTTTAGGCTATTTTTTAAAATTTGAGTCTCAGGATGAATTTAGGCAATATTTTCATCCTTCCCTACTGCTTCGAATACAGTGTCCCTAGATGCTTGGGGCGCAGTTTTATATAGAGTTTTTATTATACCTCCTCTCCTTAAAAAAGATTAAAATACAAGAAAATTCTACGTAAAAATAACATATTTTAAGAATTTAACACCCTACTTCCCCTAAAGGTTATTTCTTAGCAAGAAATTAAGAAATTTTTGTTAAAAAGATGTTTTTGTTCCATGTGTTGCGCCACTTTCAATTTCACTTTAAATTCCCCACCTATTCATTAACATTTCATACAAACTTTCCTGTTAATCTGGATGGAATGTGTTGACTTGCATCATCATTTGTGTCGACGGTAGTTTACCATAATTGAAAAAAAAAACTTGTTTTAGAATATTGTTGTTGGTTAGGTTTGGTTAAGGAAAGATAAGCCCCGCAGGGATAGGATTATTAGGGGTTTGGTCTCCCCGCTGTTGCTGGACACACCCAACAGATAGTCAACTCTTTGAATGTAAAGACCTTTGTCTGAAATCTTACCTGTGCATGCATGTTATTAGACTCACATGTTTATGGACCTCGGCACTTTTCTAACACTTATTTGTCACAGGATTGAATTTTTATTGTCTTTACTCATGACGTGGTTACACACTTGACCAGCATAAGTTTACACAAAAAAAACATATGATGATACAATATTAGCACAAAAGTTTAACAAAGTTTACTTTCCCTTCCGTCCCAAAAGTCCTATATGACCTTAAAGTGCTTTATATACATTCATATACATTCTTACCTATACTCAGGGGGTATAGGGATAAAAATGACAGTCAGACAACCTATAGTTATAGAGATACTACTCTATTAATAATGGGAAAATTTATTTTAAAAAATGACAAGTTCATTTAAGAATATGCTTAATTGGTCAGCCAAATCTTTACGAAAAATGTTGATTTCCCCTTATAATTCAAATATCTACCAAATGATAACGGACCAAGAAAGTTATATAGTAGTTTCTCAATTATGAAAGGCATCTTTTAAAAAAAGCCATCTATTTAAAATAGCTACCTGGCAAATATTATATTCCTTATAGAGTTACGGAGTACTGACAAACGGACAGACAAATTAACTTAAAATATAGGAGCCTTGCTTCTAACAAAAAAATATTGATAAAGTAAAGATTAGGATTTTTTTATATTCAATTTACCTATTCCTGTATGCCTGCATAAATTAAAAATATGTGTAAATACCCAGGAGGGAAAATTTTCATAGAAAGTGAAACTGAGAGACACTGTACATGTACCTTAAAGGTCCTATGATAAGGTAATTATAGAGTACAGAAACTGGACCATAGAATTTAAATAATAATGAAAAAATAAGGATGCCCCCAAAATTTAAAGGCTCAAAATGAGGGCTTTGTGGTAGGTTGTTGTAGTGAGGATGACAACAACCCTTTAAAAGTAACAAACTTTGTAGGCCTTGCCTTTTTATCTAAAATTCCCTTCCTAAATGTAAATCCCTGTGCACGTTGCGGTAAGTTTGTTATTCTAACTGACTAAAAGCCCATGAACTAAGTTTCAATGTTTCAGGAAGGCAATTTAAATATGGCATTCAAAGACTTTGCATTCAGTATTGTTATTTTTGCATTCATATTCTAGAGTCAGTTTTCTTTACCTGAACAAAATCCAATTCCGAGGTCATCTTCTATATTCTGTACATACAATATTGTTATATTTACATTAGGAAATCTTGTAGGGAATTTAACTTTAAGAGTCTCTACTACATGTCACTTTCACACAAAACGCCTAATTTAATCAAATCTAAGTTTTGATTCTTATATTCTGACACTTTTATTCATTTTATGTCAGTCCCTTAAGTTAACTGACAATGGTGTACAGATTTTACTTTTCTAGATTCCCTAAAGAAACATTTTCAGTCCTATGTTCAATGGATATTCTTAAAACGATAAAGTAAGAACTAAATTTGTCAAAGCCTTTTAAAAAATGTTTACTCTGATTGATACAATGTATACTACCCTTAGAAAAGTACACTTTTCTGAGTGAGGGTGGGGGGGGGGGGGGCATATGCATACAAAAACTCACTTACCCTCCCCTAATGCTAAGTAATAATGAAATTCCACGTTTTTGAGTTTTTCGCCAACCTGTTGTGAATTAGAAGGGAAGTTCTCTGTTAAACGACGTTGTCAATATTAAGTCAACATGCAATTTTATGATATATGTGGTATATTTTTGTTTGTGAATTAGAAGGGAAGTTCTCTGTTAAACGACAGTGTCAATATTAAGTCAACATGCAATTTTATGATATATGTGGTATATTTTTGTTTGTTTGTCAGTTAAGATCTCTCTAAACGCTGAACTGATAAGATTTCCATTTTAGAATGCTTTATATACACAGTTCCTTGGAAGGTTTTGGTCTTTTCTTCTGAATTAAAGTTGGTTTTAGGCTATTTTTTCTACTCTCTTCTTCCCTCTCAAATGCAAAGCCCCTGTATGCTAAAGACGGAGCCATTAGTATTTGATGTCATAAAATTTCGACTAAAATATCAATAAGAATTGAACTTGTATGTCATCACATTGCTTCCTGAATTGACAGAGTTTACTTGACAGCGGGACACGAGATAGCAGGATTTCCTGGATTTTCATACCTGAGCGGTCAAATTAGAAAGTGAAAGGGGGTGGGGGTATAGTAGTGGGAGAACAAGGGGAGTAAGGGGTTGGAGGGTAAGTGTGAAAAATCAAGGTGAAATTCTTTCAGAAATGGGGGCAAATTTTAAAGTTAAAAATGTATAAACCTTTAAATCCTTAACATTTTTGTTTAGAAAATAAATTCAGCAAGGTGGCTACGTTTCACCACTTCAAATGGACCCTTTTATTTTAGTTTTTTATTTTAAAAAATATTTCAAATATCGTAGCCGCTCTTCAATATAAACGTGTTATTCTGTCGGTCCTTCAGTGGATTTTCATTGTATCTGCTTAATAGCATGAGAAAATGAGGTTTTAAGGCACTCAATCAATGCAATGGTTGATAATCTGGTTAACAAAACTTTGAAATATGTTAATTATCTTATTTTAATAATCAAATTTCTATAAATATTATTGCTCTTGTTAAATTCATTTTGTTTTTAAAGGTAAAATTCTCGACTTTAAATTGACTGTATTACGTTATTTTAATTTGTAAAAAGAAAATTTTAATCTAATCTTTTTCATGGAGTAGCTTCCATACTTATGTAAAAGTAACAGGATGTCTATCTGTATTGTGTCTGTGTGATTGTACCGAAGGATCTCGCTAACTGTTGGATTAATATGGGTTTCCTTTCCATTTATAGTTCTAGGGAAGGTTTATGTTGGGCGAGGGTATCTCCATCTTCCCAAGAGAAATCGCTCCTGTGATAAAATACCCGTACCCCACTAACTTTTTTCCGGCAGCCACGACTCAGCCGCGTATAAGCCTCAAATTTAAACCCGCGTGTGTGCAAAAAAAAATCTGAAAATATGGATTGTCTATTTAGGAACAGGTTTAAACAGCCAATTTAATTTTAAAGTTATAATATGACGATTTCACTGAGTCTTGCACGCGGCCACCGCGCCCCGCTTTTTTCTTCTTTTTGGTAAAAATTAATCTCATTTGAGCAAAAATTATTGCGCACAATGTAAAGCTAAACCTTGTATACATAAAACTTGACTTGCTCTTGATATTTTGTCCATTATTGACAGCTTCAAATATACTTTTTGACAGAAGTAGGAGGAATACAAATATGTAAACTCTACCTGGGATACAGAGATAGCACAATAGAATATAAATTAGTCTTTATTCCAGTTTCCATGTTTTAATTTATACCTTGAAAGTTTCTAAATATAGAGGAAAGAAGGGGTTGTATTTATATTTCATTGTCATTGTTCTATCCCTCCCTGAATGTGTACACAACACATGGAGGGATAGGAAATAGGGCAGATAAAATAGGTTTTTCTTTCTTAACAAGCTGAGCTGTGTCCATCCTTTTATATAAAGTAGTAAGGATTTTTTGTTTGAAGCTTAATATTTAAGAAACTACTAAACTCACGAGGTTCTTTACTTTGGGGAAGCTTAATATTTGTCCTTAGATGGTTTCAGGTTATATTATTGCTAGATTTAAGTCCTGGGGGTGATTGTAGGTTAAATTTCAATCCCATCACTACCAATTCGAAAGTTCCCAGGCTATTATTGGCGCAGCCGCTAGTAAGTTACTAAGCAACCACATGCTTATAATTTTTTTTTATGATATTACTTAAGTGGAGCGAGTAAGGGCATTCTCTAATACGGTAATCAGAATGTCCCTTCAGAGATTGAAATGGTTTTACATTGAGGCTCTCCTTCTACCCAGCAACAAGGTGGTTAGCTGGGTATCCAGTTTGGGTGACACTGACACGTTATGGCTTATGTACGGGCCCCTCTACCTTCCTATCTCCCCTTCTGGTATGGATCACGATAATTTTTAGTTTATCTGTAACGTAAAATTAAGAATTAATAAATAGTCAAACATGCCCTATAGTAATGTAAATCTACATTAGAGAAATCGTACCTCTATCCCCTATGTTATCTGAGAAAAAATATAAATTTTGAAAACCTACTCTGTAAGACAGGAAGACGGACAGTCTAACCCTATTTATATATAGCTGCACTACTGAAAATGTAATATATTGTAGTAAGTATAAACATATTGTATTACTAGCTGCTATCTCCCCCTAGAGGTCTCTAGGGGCACTTGAGGGGATAGGGTTGAATTCGACAACCCATTTCTTTATTTTAGCTTGAAAAATAAGATTAATAATTAAATGTTTCAAGGGAGGTTGGAGGTACCCTTCCCTAAAATAGTTCTAAACCTTCTTATGAAGTTATTACTTATGAGAAACTACATTATAAAGAAGAACCATATTGGTTCAGCTATGAGTGACACACACACAGAGATCCTGTATCTTTTATATAAGGATTATAATTGAAGTGATTGTTTTCAACTGCCCAACTAATACTTGAAAAGGAAATATTTGAAACATAAAACATTTTTCTTTGCATGATTCATTTCCTCTATATTGTCTTACTTAAACATATTTTTAATGGCACTGGAAGGGTAATTTTCTTCTTACTTTAAAGTAGTATAATGTATATTAGTAAATCTGTTACTGAAATTAATATTTTAATATTTATATGAAAAGATTACAGAAAACATAGTAGATAAATTAAACGTTTTGATCTTACTATTGTGACTTAAAATCTAGATTAGCGGCTATTCATTCTCAACTTAAAAATTAATGTAAAATAGAATTGGGGTTAAAATACACTAATAAACTCTAATAGATTTGTCTCTAATTGCACTCTATTAGCATACACTCAAATATGGTTTACAATTTTCTGTTAGAAAGAGTCGATGAGGGAAGAGGAAACTTATATAGATGCTATGCATCTAACAAGTTAAATGATATGATTAAGGAAAGTAAAAGTATCAGAATTCATACGTAAGATATAATCTGATATTCCCCCTACATTTTATTTAACATTTGACATAGAAAAAAGGAAAAGTGTATAAACTAAACTTATATAAAAGTAACGAGAAGAAAGATCTCTGTAACCGCTGAACGGTTTTCCTTAACAGTTTAGCTTCCCATAGGTCCTGAGATGGTTTATAACTACATTTGGGGGGAGGGTACCATCATCCTCCCAAGAGAAATCACCTTAGAAAAAAATGATCCTTTCCAAAAAAAATTTTGAAGCCTTTTCTTTTTAAAAATACTACTGGAAGTGTGGGGTCAACTTCCTCCCACCACTTAATGGCCCTTCTAGATACAAAAAAATACAGACTGAAAGAAATACAACAAGAGGGGGTGGGGTGAAAATTTTGCAGAAATATTAAACCTGCTATCCCTAACAAGATGCCCCTAAATTAATGATGAATTAATAACAAAAACTTGGGGGGGGGGGGGGGGGGGTAGGTCCCCCAATCGTTAACCCTCAACCACAAAGTATAATTACCTCCAATATTGAGAATTTATCCCCCCCCCCCCTCCAAAGCTCTATATATTGTGGTAGATTTCTTATTAAGTGGGTATCCACCACGGCTAATAAACTATTCTGACGTCCTTGGTCTTAAGCAAAGCTTTTCTTCAATCCTCTTACTTATTTATTTCTCCCTGAATTAAACAGATGAATAACATTGATAAATATCATCTAGTATCATAATATCAAGGTTTTCATAACAAAAACATTCTCCCACATAATCTGACCCCAATTTAGAGATGTTTTGTGTTTATAGGTGAAATTTGGGGGATTTTTAAGAGCATAGATTTTCTAAAAGCCCTGTTTGTAGGTCAGATTGTTTTATTTAAACAATAAACTTATAGTAAAGATGTATTACCAGACAACTACCTGGATCCCCTTGTTAAAGATCTTTTTAACCGGCTATCAAATTGCTTTCTGCTCTTTTGTACCGACTTGGCTGTGTAATATTCCCTACGCTTTATTTTAAAGACCCAATTGAAAGTCGGAACAGTGTTCTTGGGCCGGGGACATACAGTTATTTAACCCCTTCCCCCTCTAGTGCTTTACTCTAATATTTAAACTTATTACTTTTATCTTATAATAAATAATACTTTTGAATGTCATTATTTCTTTGTTGTTAATAAAGCATGAAAAGTTTTCTTAGAATTTGTATAGCCTTCACTGTTTGAAATTATAGTTTAAACGTCATACATTGGTCAATTAAAATGTATACTGGCCAGCTATTGGTAATTAAGTCCGTGTATTGGCCTATCATTGGTTATTTGTTCTTGTATAACGTCATTTTTAATTGCTAAAGTTTTTTTTTAAAGTCCAACTTATAGACACTTAAAGAAAAGGAAAAAACGTGCGATTTAGCTCTTAATGTGAAACTAAAAGTAGGCCAAAATATCATTCCAGTTTGTTTATAAACAGCCCATTCAAAAGATTTAGAATCCCCAGTCAACATAGGGATAAAGGGAGAGGTAAGTAGCATAAAGCTTCAATAGAATATCCTGGTCCTTATCAAAAAAAAGTAACAGGATCTCTATCTGTCTGTCTGTACTGAAAGATCTCGCTAACCGGTTAACAGATATGGTTCTCCTTTACAGAGTGTAGCTTCTCATAGGTCATTGGAAAGTTTTTAAATATTTTGAGGGAGGGTACCAATACCCTCCTAAGAGAAATCGGCACTAGAAAAAATTATCCCCGTACCAAAAATATATGATTTCTTTTTCTTTTTAAAACTTAAATGAAAAAAATAGGGGGTGGTCGACTCTAACTCCGCCCGCCCCAATCTTTTTTTACTCTTTTCTTTTTAAAAATGAAATAAAAAATGGGTTATCGAATTCATCTCCCTCCCCTTAAGTGCCTCTAGAATGCTCTAGGGGCGTAGCCGCTAGTCTTAATATACAAAGTAATAAAGTTTGTATTTGTCCGTAAAGATCTTTCTCACCACAGACCTATTGGATTCTTAATTCAAGTTAAGCTTTACAAAGGTTTTAGTATGGTTTTAGGCTATATTATTTTTAAATTAACTTTTGGGTGGTTTTGGACTTCCTAACAGCGAATTATCTTCCCTAGACAATGCTAAGGGCGAAGTCTTGTGTCAAATTTGATAAAACACATGCAAAAATCTTGAGTTATTATACAATGAAGCCTATCTTACATACCAGCGGAGTAAATATTTATTTTCAAACATACTTGTAATGACAGTTTTAGAGTAGCTTGTTTATTTTTCTCTTTATCCCAACTTTCCTTTTCTAAACATAGGTAAAGCATTTTAGAATGTTTTCTTGTGTGAAAAACCCTAAAGAGGTTAAATTCATATTTATATTTATGTTTCTTTTTCTGATTTCTTAATTACAATAAAATGTACGTTTTTAGCTTCTTTTGAGGGTTAAAGTAGAAACTAAATTTGAAGAAATTTTTTTTTCATGTGATAGATTTTATGCTTTATACTTGTTTAATTAATTATGTTATCCCCCACCCCTAAATTTTAAAGTTTTTTCAATTATGTTTTTGCCCTATAGAACAGTTTTAATACCTTCGGGTCTCACACCTAACTAAATTAGGTTTATCCAATAAAAAATTTAGTTTGTCCTCCACTTTTTACTTGTAATATTGTACATTATGTCTCTCAACTTTTATGTCGGTTTTGAAACTGAGAGAAATATTTAGAATTCAAACTTCAATGACAAAGACGACATTTTAAACCCTCGGTTTACAAGATGATAATGTAAGTTGTTTAATCCTCAAGCATTAGGTAAACTCCTATATATTAAGTAACTGGATGTATGTGTGTTTTCTAATGAATATAAATGGATTGAGAACCAAACTACAATATTCAGAGAAGTTTGGTACTGATCCATAGAGGAGTTTATTAGACTTAGGAAGGGAATTTCTGTCCTTTTTAGGAATGACTTCATTTTCTTCATAGGATCCGACTTATTTTATCCGTATGCTAAATAAATCATTTAAACAACAACAATAAAATGCTTTGAAAATTGTTAATTTGTTAATTAACGCGGGTTAGAAGTTTAATAAATATTCAATTTTTACTCTTTCAAAGCCTAAATATATCATTCATATCTGATGACTTTCTTCTCTTCAATTAGATAAATTAAATGATTGCTTATTTTATTGGATTTTGAAGAAAGTGTTTGCCCTTTTCTTTATGTATTTATTATTGAACATTAAGAAAATTACTTTCTCGTATTCATTCGAATCCGGTGGATAGGAACCGGTTCTTATCCATACGAAAAAACTATGTCTTGCATCGTATTATATCCAGCTTTCTACGAATATAAAAATGTACAATCAAAAGATTAAAACCAGTTTTTTAGCCCGTGCCTTCGGCACCTCGGGGCTAAAAAACTGGTTTTAATCTTATAATTGTACATTCTATATCCGCGGAAAGCCGTTTATAATACGATGGAAGAAATAACTATTATAATCAACATTTAATTTTATTTTTAAGGGATGAATATGATTTTTTTAAAATATCTAATTCATTATCATTAAAAATGTAAAATGATCGGATTTCAAAACTAAAAATAAAATATGAATAAAACATATTTGAATCAATAACAAAAAGTGTTTGACGTACTCAGTTTTGCTAGTACACTGTTGCTCAAAGGTATTACTTGTGCCAAAATGGAAAAGTCTAGAATAATAAAAGTGCTTTTTCAACTTTTTGCCATTGGGATGTTTATATATATCAGATGTATAACTCTGTGTTTAAGTTTGTTGAGCGACCTGTTGTTCAACTTACATCAACTATCAAGTTTGATGATATTCAGGCATTTGTCCATATTAATGTTTTCAAACTTAATTTGCATTGCATGTGATTTAAAATATCCTGTAAGCTTTTTTTGGAGGCTCTAGCTAACCACTTAACCGATATGGTTCTCCTTTAAATCAAGCTTGTTATGGGTCTTGAGGTGATTTTAGGCTATTTTTCTACCTTTCCATATCCCTTCTGATATATATAGTAATTCAATACAGTATTATGGTGGCGTACATTTTATTCATATTCATTAGGTGTAAAAATTGTTGAACCTATAACAACTATTATGATATATATTATAATGCTATCTGGTAGGGGGATGGGAGTGGGCTATTGAATTATACACCATAAAAACTAGTCTACTTTAGTATAGTCTTACCTAAAAAAAAATAATCAGAGCAGATATGAGAGAGATTTAAAGGGTCAAAAACTTCAACAAACATTTTATAAAGGAAGCCTGCAAGAAATACACCGCTTTAACTCCTTAAAACTGCCATAAGTAGACCCAATATCCCCAAATTGAAGCCTTCGACTTCAATAACAGGCATTCTATTTTTATGCCCAAAATAAGCTCATAATTTTACTTCTGGCTAACATGATCTATCTTGAGGATCGGAAAAATTTCAAAATTTTCATATAACTAAAATGACAATTTAAATTTTCTACAACTTTTTTGTTATTGAAGCTGAAGCTTTCAAATTTGGGATATTAATTCTTCTTGTGGCAGTTTATCGGCAGTTAGATCGGTGTATTTCTTGCAGGATTCCTTTAATGTAAATGGACAAATCTTTGATAGGAGCCATTGATCTACACCTGTCAGGATGCACAGTTTAGCAACACAAAATCAAAAGAATTTGGATATCAAAGCTATACTTCATTTCTCACTGGAAGATTGAACATCACAATTCTTTATTATGTCACCTGGAGTGGCAAAAATGGGGACAAGTCTTTCAAAGAGCTGCAAAGTATTCTGTTTGGGCATAACTATTCAAACTTTGAGGCTTTGCATTTGAACGCAAAAAACTATTGGCATGATATAGAGCATGAAATGGTTTATATTGACTCACCAGGATTTTGTCAGAAATTAAACAAGGTTTACGGTGGTACAAATCAAATACAAACAACTGAAAAATCAACTCTCTACCTAGTTGACTCTTACAGGACAGTGATTTTACTCAGTATTTGATAATTATATACATCATTATTAGATAGGTCGGATTTTCATTTAAGCAAAATATAACCCTTTCAAACAAAACATAATTTGTTTACACTACACAGTACCTACAATAAATTTAATTTTGCCTGATGTATAGATTGCATTGGTCCCAGGAAAAAGTTAAAGCCAACAAGCAAAATAAATCTAAAAAAATATTTGGGGGGCATAAAAAAGTTCGACAATTTTACTAAGTGTTGCCCCCCAACGACAGCTGAAAATCTTGTATAGGTTTTTGTGATTTTTTCCGATTTAATTTCGTTGTTGGTAAAGCTGCCTTGGTCCTCACTCCATGTTGCTAAAATAATGCTTAAATTAAAGTTTATGTAAGAAAAGAATACAATTTTTTATTGGAATTGATTAAATTTTACAAAACAGGGCAACAAAACTGAAATTATGTGGACATGAATATTATTAGTATTGGAAGAACAGCCGACAATGATTTCTGTGAAGGATTTAATTATGACATAGAGTTTAGTCTGCATGATTCAAGAATAAAAAATGGCAGAACCTGTACAGACTATGATAGGATTGGAAGCACATATGGGATGTGTGTAGAAGAGAATATTAGAGACTTTATGCTGGATAGATTTGGATGTTTGTTTCCCTGGTTCCGAGAATCTGAAAATACCTGTAAAGAAATTGGGGAATTCTAGTGTGCATGAGGGGATACTGGATTTAGGTAACTTTGTGCCAGGTGTAAAGACCAATCATATCCAACCTTGTAGGCCACCTTGTCAAACAGTCTCCATCAAATTGAAAAGAGTGGATCACTGGACTAGTAAAGACTATGCACAGCTGCAATTCAACATTCTTAAAGAAGTGACTGTTCACACTGATACACCGGCTTATGATATGTTTAATCTGGTTGTTGATCTTGGATCTGCTCTTGGCTTGTGGTTAGGTCTCTCTGCAGTCAGCATATTTGATTCATTGGTCGATTTCATCCGATTCACCACAAACAGTCAAAACTAACCCTAGATTCCATAGATTAAAAGCGAAGCTTTTCTATAATTAGATAATTAGGGTTATTTCATCCGTCCGTCTGCAAACGGATTTTTTTTTCCGTTAATTTAGGCATGTTAGAATTATCCTATCGATTTCCAACTTTGCATGTTGTAGTAGTAAGGTACGATTTGGAAAGTGTAGCAACTCTATATTGTTACCAGAATGTATGGACGTTCATTTTAATCATGTTGATCTTTAACTTTTTTAACAACAAAATTTTATGTAATAAAATTATCCGATTGATCTGAGTTTTGGAACACTGTGTCCTAGGACAACAAAGTACAATGTTATAAGCGAAGCTTCTCTATAATCAAGTCCTAAAAACGTAAGAATGTCCTTAAACATCATCCTGTATTTAAGCAGCTTTTTAACAAATTTACTTACAATTTTGATTCGACATTTATACATTTATGTTCTGGCACTCTACAAATGTTAATGTTCGTTTGTCCTACCGTTTCAGAGCTGCGCTTTTATGAATGTTGTCATCCTTGTTTTATTCTACAGAATGGGTAATTTTGTTTAACTTCATTGAGGTTGTAAAATGAATTGTTGTACATTGGCTTTTTCCTTATGTATGTATATGTTCTTTTTTATTTTTCGCAAGCGTTATTGTAAAATGAATTGGTACATTTTTTTTCAAGTATCCGGCTTAATTTTAGTATAACGCTAGGGAAATAATATTGACTTAGTTAAGCAGAACAATACTCTTCCTTCCGGCCATCCTGTTTCCCCGTACACCCCATTTCTCACGGATAACGGACAGAGTTAAAAAAAAACTACCTATTAGCTAAGATTAACAAACTAACATGCTAATTGCTAAGATTTATTACACATTTTCATAGGTCCAGGTATGGTATTAGGCTATTTTCTGCTTTACCTACCCTTCGAACACAAAGTTCTTAGATGCTAGGGGTGCAACCGCTAGTCCTATAAATAAAGTAGTAAGCTTTTTTGTCTGTAGTGAATAACCGCTAAACTGATATGATTTTCCTTTACAGTGAAGCTTCCTATAGGTCCAGTGAAGGTTTATAACTATTTTGTGTGAAGGTATCTCAACCTCCCAATAATTTACTTTTTCTTTTTATAGCTTAGTTTGAAAAAGAGTATGGGCCCCCCCCCCTCCTTTTCACATTAAGTGCCCCTAGAGGCTTATATGGGGCATAGTCGATAGTAGATTTAAATGGAACATGTTCATTTCAATAGACTTTTTATATTCACCAACCCTTTCCCTGAGATATCTTAATTTCCTGTAACTTTTTGGAATATACGCTAGTTTTTAACGGATTTTATGGTCAACCCAAGCGGAAAAATATACGCATTATCCAACTAATTATTTTATCTAATATCCTTCAGTCCTAAAAATAAATCTGTGTTTAAATATATATGGTAATACAAATAAATATTTTTTTAAATCAAAAATCAACTTTTTATTGAACACAGTAATAGTGTCTGACTGATTATGACGTGACAAAAAAAATTAGCCAATAAGAGGCCACTATAAATTTTACCATTGGTCAATAACGGCCTCTCATTGGCTAATTTTTTTTGTTACGTCATAATCAGTCAGACACTATTACTGTGTTCCTTTTTATTTCTTTCTTTTTAATTTTTGCTGAAATATAATTTGTCATCCGTTATTTATATACACTTTATGAATTGCCGACGGTTTGACGGACAAACTCCTCAGTCGTCAGCATATTCTTTTAAAAACAAGGATGACAACATCCATAAAAACGTAGCTTTGAAATGGTATGACATATAAACATTAACTCTTACAGAGTGTCAGAACTGAATATACAAAATATAAATATATAAGTTTTGACAAAAATTATGCATAAAGGGAGGAGTAGGTTGCGCTAAAAATCTGTTAAGGTTGTGAGTTTTAAGTTAAAAACAGTAGTAGAACGATAAGAATTTATGTTAACTTTAAAAAAAAAAAATTGTTCATATGTATATCTTTTCACATATATTTAGTGAATATTGTAGTTCTAATGCTATATTTAGGCCTTAAACTCACACCTTTACGGATTTTTAGCGCAACCTACTCTTCAATTTGTTGCAAAACTTCTCAAATACAGAATACTGTTTAAGGAAATACTGACATTTTCAGGACTTTATTATAGAGATGCTTCGCTTATAATATTGTATCTTGTTGTTAGAGAAATCAGTACTTCAAAAATCAGATCAATCGGATGATTATCTCACATGAGAAATTGTTATTAAAAAAGTTAAAATCAATAAATTTAAAATTGACGTACGGACATTCAGGTGACGATTATAGAGTTGCTACGCTTTCTAAGTCGTACCTAATTACTACAGGAATCATCATGCAAAGTTTGAAATCGATAGGACAATTTTAACATTCCCAAATTAACGGAAAAGGCTATCCGTTACTGACGTACGGACGGACCGACCCTAATTATAGAAAAGCTTCGCGTTTAATAGAATTTTAATTAATGGTCATTAAAGTGTAAAATCATCACAAAAATAGGTGTCAATTTTCAATAGTATCCGAGAAATTTTCTTTTTCTCCAATATTCAAACAGAATAACATTTATAATTATAGAGTAGTATTGCTATTACCTCATACCTCGGGAACAACAAACCAGGGGAAGCAAAATCTCTCCTTGTCCGTCCAAACACGTTTTCGATTAAGTAAAACCCATCAGACAACCAACTTGCAAGATTTTATGAACTTTGTCTTGAAGTCCTTAACTGTGCATAGTAGTGATTTGCGCCTATTTTGGGCAAATGCACTTCCCCTACTCTAACTAATAACTTAGAGCACCTGGCGTACCAGTAGTAGGAACCATTTTAACGTCTTTAGTTATGACGTTGTGTCAATCCGATATTCGAAAAACTATCACCTCCCGACAACAAGTGGATGCCCTACGTGTTTGGGCGGATTAAACAATATATCATCCAATCTTAGGGAATATTTTTTTCAATAGCTCATTTCCTTTTCCTATCTGTCTAGCTATAGTCTCACAATTTTGAAACATTCTTGGCTCATCAAAGGGAAATGGGAGGAGTTATAAGGGTAATTCTTTAAACTGTTCTATAAAGCAAAGCTTCTCCATACTTTGGGTATTTCAAGTCTCTTCAAACAGCGTTGAACATAGCCCCTCAACAGAAAAAAATGGGAACTTTATCAAAGCTCTTAAAGTGCCTAAAATAAATGACGTCATATTCGAATAGTCTATTATTCTAAAATTATGTAATTTGAGAGTTTTCGGCCAAAAGTTTTTAAATTTAGTGCCTAAAAAAAGAGGGAAAATTTAGAAAATTCAAGCAGAAAAATCGCAAATAACGTCACATTATAATTATGGACTATTCTATCATGACGTCATTTTTATAGGCACTGTAAAGAGCTTCAGCTTTACCACTTTGAATTTGTTCATGGTAATAAGTAAATATGTTCAGTTAAATTTATTTTCTTTTTTCTGTTGAATTAATTCTGTAACTATCATTAATATATTTATTTCATATGTCATGAGGTTTTTCTATGGATATAATCATCCTTGTTGACGTAGAATTTGACAATTAAAACTGAGGGGATTCTTCAGTAGTAGTCAAGGTCAAAACTTACAGATGGGTAATATGAGAAATTTAAAACTTGTTGAAAAATGGCGGGAAATTAAATTAAGAATTTCAGTCATTGCAGGAACAAGGATGACAACATCCATAAAAGAGAAGCTTTGAAACGATAGGACAAACGGACATTAACACTTGTATAGTGTAAGAACTGAATAATCAGAACATAAATGAATAAGAGACCAAGCAAATTGGTATAAATTTGTTGAAAAACTTCTTGATAAAGGATAATGTTTATGGACATACTTACTTTTTAGGACATGATTATAGAGTTGCTTGCTTATACTATTGTACTTTGTTCTCCCAGGAATCAGCATACCAAAAATCAGAACAATCGGATAATTAGATCACACAAAAATTTGTTGTTAAAAAAGTAAAAAATCAACATGTTTAAAAAAAAAGAATTAAACAGCATAAAACCATCCAGGGACCTATCAGAAGCTTCCATATAAAGGAGAACCCAAACGAAATCATAAGCTACAGAAAAAAAAACTTACTACTTTATATAATAGGATTATGTTAATTATGTAAATAATTACCAAGTACATGACGAAAATTATAAAAATCTAATTTATCTTTTCCCATCAAATTAAGGAGTGGGAAAGGACGGTTGAAATGTTAAAAACGAAACTTCCTTTTCCGTTTTGGAAATGAGGTCTTTTATGCTCCACCCATCTTACTCCCCCTTTAGATAGATTTCATAACCCTCCAAAAATTTTACTCTTCCTTTTTAAGATATTGGTTCATTTTCAAAAAAGCTAAAAAAGAATTTTTTTTTTTGATGAAATCTATAATATTTTATTGCTTTTATACTGATTAAGTTCTCCGTTTTATGGAAGCTTTACATAGATCCTGTAATGGTTTTAGGCTATTTCAATTAAGATATAATTCTTTGGTAGGTTTTAGGCTAAATCTGTCTCTACCTCTTAATCCAAATCCATAGCCTGACACGGTTAGACTGACGTATTTGCACATTATAATTGTGAAGTAGCTGCACTAATAAAAATAGCTATTTATTTTTTAAAATATGCTATATTTGAAAACAACCCATTTAGAACCATGTGAAAACCAGGAACAACCCCCCCCCCCCCCCCCCTCTAAAATAAGTTTCTCCCTATTTTTGACTGATTGACTTCTTTCTTACCCTAATTCCTTCCCCCCCCCCCCCCCACACACCCTCTTCTTCCCACGGATTACCTAACCTATACATACTTCTTCTATTCTAATTTGGTTTGAGGAAACGGGTATAAACTAGAGGATGGATGGATGAATCAATGGATAATTAAATAAGCTCAAAATAGTTTAGCAATTTTTTTTGGCTACATGTTACAAATGCTTTTGTTTTCTTCCTACTGCTCTATAGTTTCAAATGTGCATATTTTTTAATTCTTTTTTGAGGGTAACCAATAAGATATGTGTCTGAATTTTATCGAGAAGATTCCCATAAACAATGAACATCTTTTCTATAAGAATTATTTCTTATTATCTCAGCTTCTATTTGATATGTTTCTAAAATAAATAAATATAAATACTACAAAACTGCAGCTGTGCGACTGTTTGTCTCTTTAGTTGTTCTTAACTATAATACGAAGTAGAATAATGTCTGTCCGTCCGTCCGTCTGTTCCTTAAGATTTCGGTAACCACTGAATTGCTAGGATTCTACTCTTCAGGGAATATACCTACTGGTCCTGTGGTGGTTTAAAGCTATTTTTTTGGGGGGTGGGACACCTCTAACCCCTCCAAAAAATGAAAAGTACCACCCCCCTCAAAAAAAAATTAGTTTTCTTTTTAAAACTAAATTAAAAAATTAAGGTCGACTCCCCCCCTCCAAAAAAAAATCCCCCCCCCAAAAAAAAAAAGTTTTTGTTTTCTTTTTCTTTTTAGATTTAAATAACACAAAAATAGTTTGATCAAAACTCTTGGGGAAAAGCCCCAAGATGCTAGGGGCGTATAGTAATTTAACAAAGTAGGTAATTTTTTATTTGTGTTTTTTTTCTCATAGATGTGTAATTTAACCCCAGAAAATATTCCTAAAACGGCTTTGCATTTTAATAAAAATCTCGCCAACTACCTCTTCCTTTGCTCCTGTTCATGGTTGAAGGAGATGGGTGGGGTTTCCGATGACAGTAGTTCGAAATCTCGGATTTTTAAAAACTTGTTTTGTTCCCCCCCCTTATTTTTGTGCATTAACTGGTGTTTATACAAATGCGCCAATTTCAAATCCCCTACCTAAAATTTTTTTATAATATTTTATTTTTTAAACTCAAATTAAAAAGTAGAAAGGCGGTTAACTTATCCCCCTCCCACTTTAATAATACCTAAAGGCTTCTAGGGGGCGTTGCCCCTCGTCTATCTTAAAATAAAAGCTATATCTTGCATTATTTTTTTCAATTAGGTGTTTGAACACGAATTGCATATAGTAAAAATATTTTTCTTTTTTAATTGTTATCCTAGTAAGATAAAAGTTATACTTAAAAAATTGTTTTAATAGTTATCATTTTATTTAGCATTTTTAAAAAAACACCAAAATTGACCAAAATATGCGTATATATTTTGTACTCACTTGCGTCATTTATATTTCAGATTTTATTTACCCGTCATCGGGGTTTCCTACCTCAATTTAGAAAATAACAGGGATCTTAAGGGACAAGACCATGGACGATAAATCGATGTACATTCACAAATTGATTACAAAATTATAAGATAAATATCTAGAATAAAATTATTGGTTTGAATGTTTGAATTCTGATAGTTGGAACTTACTATTCAAGTTCATTAAAATAACCTAACAATTTTAAGCATATCCCCTCGATTCCTGGAAAATACACATAAAATTACCTTTAAGAGGTATTCTCAAATATTTTTGTAAATTATAATGTTTTTTTTACATTAGCCTTATATTAAAATAATTCTAATCTAACCAATTTAGAAATTATTTATCATTAGTCTAATAAGCTTATTCTTAAATTATGTACTGTACTTTTGGATTATTTTTTTTTCAATCATATCTTTTAAAGTATCTATAAACTTAAAGGGCTAATTATGTGTATATGTACATACATTGTACATTCTTTAAAATTTGATGTCAAGTTATCTTTTAAAACTGGAGAGACATATTATAATGGATTTACTATTACTTGGATATTACACCAGATTATCATGTACTCTAATAAATAAAAAGTGCAGCTGGATTAGACAACGATTACTCATATTCACCCCATCACCTCCTATAGGATGAACAAACTGACCAATAAATGTCCATGTAAGCGTACTAAGTTGACGCAACCTGTCAAAATATAGACATACATTCTATTATCTATTCATATTAAAGACTTTTTAGTAAAGAATATAGAGTTACTACGCTTTCTAAATTGTACCTAATTGTATTTTGAAATCAAAGGACATTATAATGCATTATCAACGTACGTACGTAGACAACAATTATAGAAAAGCGTCGCTATTAAAAATGCAATAATTAACTAAATTAAATATCTTTGAATTTTTTTATTGAAAAACATAAATATCTATCATAAATGACAATAATATTATAATAATTAATTAATAGTACATTTTCTTGCTAATAAAATGATGTATTATATATATTTAATTTAGAAAAAGGTTCATAACTACATATTTAAAACTTATAAATTAACATTTGGTTTTCTTTTTTAAAAGCTAACAATTAATATATTAATGTAATATGTGACCAAAAAAATTAAGAATTTATACTGGTTGTTCAGAACTAAATATAAATTAGATATCACAGTTGAAAATTCGGGCAAGTTTTAAAATAATTAAATAAATAGAAGATTATTACTTATAAGAAATATGTTCATTTAATAAAAAAAGCTCTAAAAAATCTAAGTAACAATAATTTCAGATGTTTATGATTTTATTTTAAGTATTGAAGTAGAAATTTATCAATTGCCATTGAAAAATTGTACAAATTTTGTCAAATTTAGAAAGTTCATAGAAAACGTTTTCTTTGCTATTATTAATTTTAGTTTCTTTCAATTTTTCTTCCTTTTCCGCAAAAGTCGTTCAAAAACTTGACAGGCCAACATTTAGCACATTTTAGCACATGCATGAAAAGGGGAAAAAGGACAAATTTTAAATTATTACCATTTTTATTTTCCAGTATTTTAATATTTGTTTTTATGTATAGCAAATTTATTGTTTCAAAATGTTTTACTAAAGTCTATTTTGTTTTTATTTAGCTGCTCAGAATTTGATTTGTCTATAAAATAAGAAATATGCTGCCTTTTTGAGATTCAAAGTTATGATGCTAAACAGTTAATTTTAATAACAAAATAACAAAACTGGTCAGAAAGTTATAAAACAGACATATATAATAATCTCTAACATATGTCTATCTCTAAGAATCACATATACTGTTCTATTTGTTGTTATTGTGCATATTATTCGTTGCAATCAATCTCATGAATGTCGCCAATCTTAGGCACCTCAACAAACTGGTACACCAGTCGTTGACCGTCAACCTTGGCCAGAATACCTCGCTGGTAATAATACCTGAAATTAAAGATGATTATTAGAATTTGTGGATCAACCATGGATTTGCTTTGCTTTAAAAATAATCACAAATATTGAAATAAAAACTTAAATGGAATTTTAAGGACAAAATTTCACAATAGCAGAAAACGCTTCGCCTTCAAAAATAAACAATAATGAAAAGTTTGAAACTCACCTCAATGCTCTGCCCATAGTTTCATAGTTCATATCTGGTTTATTCTTGTGCATACCCCAGAGACGAGACACAGCTTTACTATCAACAAGCTTGAAGATTCCTTTCTCTCTGTTGCTCCACTTTATAAACTTGGGACAACATTCTTTGTCCTGCAGAAGCTTCAGTAGGAACTCCCATAGGTAGGTGGTGTTGGTCTCACGTGACTTCCGCCGCGCAGGCAGCCCGCCGGCGGGGTGTGATGTATTTACCGTTGAAGAAACCCCGTTGTTATTGCTTGGTGATGGATTGTGCAAAGGTCTTTGTGGATGAGGAGCATGGTGGGGGTGATAACCGTCCGGCTGCCGTGACGGGGGGGATGGAAGAGAACTTGTTTTAACCGGTTTAACTAAGCTTGGATGGTGGGGATGCGGGTAGGGATGTTGAGCTGACGGATGGGAGTATGGAGAGTATCTTGAGTGATACCTTGCTGCGCTACCAGCGCTTGGATGACCTCCAGGAGGTGAGAGAAGAGCTGGATGGTGGCGGGGATCACCAGGTGGTAGATGAGGATATGGTGGCCGTGGGTGGTCACCATGGTGGTAGGAAGACAAGAACTGGGCAGAAAATGGTAAGCTGTTCCGACTGGGGCTGGGCGATGACGGCCGAGGACCGGTAGGCTGGCTGGACGAGGATAATGGCGGGCCCGGCAGGTGCAGACTAGATTTGTGTGGCGGGGGCGCCAGTGGGGGACTTGGTAGACTAGATGGATAGCTGCTGGAAGGATGGCGGGAGTTAAGTTGTGATGGGTGGTTTGCCGCGGCAGCCCTAGCCGCTACAGCCAACGGAGAAAAGAACTTTGACAAGCTGCTGAAAAAGGGATGGTTTGGTGGGGGAAGGGGTGGGTAGGAGGAGTCTCCTGGTAAACGGGTGTGTGGATATGTTGGAGGGAGGTGCTCTCCATAAGCTGACCGGGAAGAACGTTCTAATGGCGGACTCATCCGTCCTGGGGAAAGTGGGCGGGCGTAGGGAGCAGAATCAGATAACATGGAGGGGGAATGGGGTGGGATTTCAGTCTTAATTCCATCCAGAAACCGGTTTTCTGAAAGAAAGAAACATTTATTAATAAAAGATTGAAATTTTTTTAAATAAGCATGTGTAAGCTTTTGTTAATATTTCACAATTTTCTAACTATAAGTTTAACCTTCAAAAAGACATTATCGAATCATTGTTATTTTCTCTGTTAATTTCTATAAAATTAACGGTGTTCGCCTTGTTTAAATGCCATTAAAAAGTCAGCAAAGTGTGATATTTGGCAGGGATCTAAAGGGATAAGGCAATGGCCTATAAATTCGTGTACATTCCAAATGATAATGCTCAAAATTGCTCCTGCTAAAGATTACTTAAAACAATCAAAAATCACTAAAAGTCTTTAAAGTTGTTAAGCAAACAAATAAGAAATTTTTGGAGACTAGTGTAATAAACAGGCCATTGTCCCCTCCCTCCCTGGATATTTGGTGTGTTCAAATGATATATGATTAATTGATTATTTCTTTGTAAAAGTTGGAAATTTGGCCAATCATTGTGTTAGCTCGTAATACAACGGTTTTTAATTGTGCGGCTACTCTTTAACTGGAATATGCCTTCAAGGTTCTTATCTAAAACAAAATATGCTTGAAATTAAAGGTGGCAAAACATATTTGGATTTAGATCAGAGATCTAAAGGGATAAGACAAAGTCCGATAAATTGATGTACATTCCGAATCCCAATGATGATACAAAAAATTGAAACATTTGGCCCCTCAATTTCTAAACCGACCAATCTAAATTTAAGAAAAGTAGCCATAGTTGTTAAACAAACAAATAAGAAAACGTTATTATATAACTTTAGGGACAAGTGTAATAAATAGCTGGATTTAGATTAATGCCATATTATAATTATTGTTTCTGTCTTATCTCATATAGTTTGTATTGAAATTTAAATTATTTCGCAATGTGCAAATAAGATATGCATAATCAAAGTATGATACTAATTAAAATGGCTTCCTTGTAAAAATTTCCAAAAATGCTAATTTATGAAACTATGCAAATGAGGCAGAGCAAAATGGCACCAAAAATTGACATCATACAATAAAGTTGTCCAATGAGAGGCCAGTGTACATTAACCAATGGTAAAATATGATTATGTACTCGCCTCTCATTGGTTATTTTATCGTATGACGTCATAATTTTTGGTGCCATTTTGCGCTGTCTCCAATGACAAGGTAAAACATTTGTTTCAAAGTATTGCTTCCGATGGACGCAATAGTCCTTGTTTATAATGCATTTAGTATTGTTAAATAAATATCAATGCCAATGGCATAAATCCTGTATTTTTGATTAGATAATCCAATATAATTTCCCATATTATCTTATGGACTGAATGGAAACTATCCTCCCATTCTTTTGTTTAAGAATTGATCGTATGAGATTCTCTAACCTTAACCTAACCTCTTATAAAAAAAAGCATTACTAATGTATGCTTTTAAAAAATATAGGGGGGGGGGGGGGGTTGAATAAGAGCTTCATTGCCAATTAAAAAAGATATTGCTATTAATCCTTATAATCTTATTAAAATATTCAGCTATAAGTTTTATGAAATTCTTTCAAATAATACCAACACATAGTACAATATAATATACAGAAGCTGTTGCGCCCCTAGAATCTAGGGGGGGTTTTATTTTCTAATTTTTATTATGGATATGTTTTTGACATTCTTAGGACATAAATAACTAGACAATCTCTTTTTATTTGAGTACTAGCGCCTACACCCCCTAGAAGCCTTTAGGGGACCTAAAGCAGGGAGGAGGATGAGTTGACCCCCAAATTCTTCATAAAAGTTTTAAAGAGTAAAAGAATGTTTTTTTGAGGGGGCAATTTTTCTAAGGCTGATATCTCATGGGAGGGAAGAGATACCCTTCCCAAATTAGTTCTAAATCTTCCCTGGCCCCATAAGGTGCTTTATTGTAAAGGAGAACCATATCACTTCATTGTTTAGCAAGATCCTTTTACTTTATATAATGGGATAGATGAAAAGTCTTGTAAAAATTCCAATTTTGTAAAATTAGGCAATAATACATGAAGCTCAACACTCTGTTGAAAGAAACAAAGAAAATAAGTATTTTTTCTATAAAATGTAAAGGATATGAAACAGTTTTGAAACAATTATATGAATGTACACATACACCAACTGTTAGCTGTCACGGATATAGGGAAGGTTGCTTAAGCAAAACCAGGGAAAAAGGGATTTGTCATGGCTTTCTATAGGCTAATCTTTTAAATTTGATTGCCTTTTTAGTTTAACTTAAGCTTTTCTTACTAAATGTTAACTGTTTAACAATTACAATTTTTCAAGATTTGTTACCATTTATCCCTGGGTAAAATTACGCAACAGGCTGCGGATGGCTGAGGGGGGGGGGGGAGAAAGGAAGTTGTATCTGTAAAATGATTATTATAACCATGAGCTTGAAAATTTCACAACACTTCCACTCTCCCCTTCCCTCTTCCTCTTGCACTTTACACTAAAAGTCCTATATAGAATTCAGGCGTTCTACAAGGATACATCTTTGGAACTACAAAAAGCATTGGAATTCTTTCATAAGATTCTGTCCAAAAGTAGCGCAACAATAACAAACTAACAAAATATTTGACAAAAATTGTATAAAATTAAATAGATAATTAACCAATTTAGTGCATAGGCAAACTTATTGGTAAGATTTTTATACTTAAAATATATGTGATAGAAGCTAAGTAATCTAAAAATGCTCCTTTTTTGACAGGTTAACACTGTATTTTGTCGTGCGTTTTGTAAGAGAAGGGAAAAAATGTTCGTATCCGCTTCGTTGGTTTAAAAAGATTAAATACAATGTGTGCATCCTTGTTAAACTTTTCTGCTGTTGTTTGATCAATATAGGGGACATTATTACTAGATCTAGTGTAAAGTAAAAGTCAATTTTTGACATAGCGCTGAGTAGTACCTACAAGATTTATTATTACTTGGATCTTAGGCCAGATTAACATGTTCCCTGATGAAGTGAAACTTGAAACTGGCTAAAAAAATCCACCCCTTTACCCAATCCGCTCCCCTGCTACTGTATGAACGAACTAACCAATAAGTAATAAGTCAGCATATGTCTCCAGGTTTGGCAGGGATATGCTTGTGGTGTAACGAAGAGAGAGAAGGAACAATGAGATGTTTATTACACTGGTCCCCAAAGTCTTATAATAACGTTTTCTTATTCGTTGACTTAAAAACTTAAATGAATTTTGATAGGTTGGTTCATTAAGTTGAGTATCCAAACGTTTCAACTACAAATTAAAGGGGCAATTTGTGTATAATCATTGGGGATGTACATTAATTTATCGGCCAATGTCTTATCCCTTTTGATCCCTGGGTACCCACTGCTGTGCCGTGTAGGTCATTATAAAACATTTTAATTCAAGTAACAGACAAAAACCAACATCATTTTCTTAATTTACTTAAAGCATAAAAACGAGAAAATTTAAGTAACGCGGTAACAACAAGCTATAAAACAACAGTAGACTTTCATACACATAATAACAAAATTTTCTTGGGTTATTGAAAACAGCTTTTTTGATGATATGTTTTTAAGTGAGCAAGTTAATGAGATTAGATATTTTAAGGACCTTTGAGCGTCGAAAAGACATTCCAAGAGTAACGAGTAGATTCGCTACAAAAAAAAAATAAGTGTTAAAAATTTAAAATTAATTACATGTATTTTTAGCCAACACAAGCTAGAGCAGAAAAAATTTAAATGCAATTTTAAGGCTGCCTATGAATCATACGGTCACTAGGAGACTATTTATATTTCTAGTAGAAAATTACCTAATTATTTTACTACTAGCATAGTAAATTCTACTATAAGTATCTATCTATCTGCTGGATATGTAGATTCAGAATGTAGATACATGGCCGAGACATTCTACGTCAATACAGGAGACAACATGAGCTGTGAACAAAAATACTTCAGCATTCTTTTAAAACGGTATGATAATTATTTTTTTGCAATAAAATACGTTTTAGAAATG
Organism: Acartia tonsa; assembly: GCF_053477335.1. Taxonomy (NCBI): domain Eukaryota; kingdom Metazoa; phylum Arthropoda; class Copepoda; order Calanoida; family Acartiidae; genus Acartia; species Acartia tonsa. Next base: position 41,455,272 of record NC_137264.1, on the reverse strand, counting down.
TACATACGTTACCGGTTATGTAAAGATAAGTGTTTTTTTGTTTCATATTTTGTTCTAAAAATCACACCAAACCTTAAAAGGCTGGCCTAATATGAAGAGCATGGCCGTTTTTGTGTTAATATCCTTAGCATATAACATCCTATAGCTACCCCATATATCCCCATACAGTCATAAGCAACTGGACACATACAGAAGGATTTTAGGATAAATAATTTCCATTGTCTTATCCCTGAATCCCTGCTAGTTACAAGGAAATGTGTGGAGGTGGGTGTTTCACTGTCTGCCCAATTTTTTCAAGTCTGTTGTACATTTTTTCTAGAAATTAGGTATAAAGTTGCCTGATAGTTCTACCAATTTACTACAATCGTTGACCTATCTTAGATAGGTTTACATGCAACTTTTGTGATTCAACCAAACTTTCATGTATTTCAGGAAAATTAAATGTTTATGGTTGTCAATTTGATTCCATCTTATTCTAGGTTTCAAAAAAGAAATTAACTTTTCTAAAATTTAGGAAATATATATGTATACTCCAAAGTTTTTAAATAAAAGCTTGAAAACGAAATACAAAAAAAATTACATCATAGATGACATTAATCTGTTTTTATTTAATCAAAATACTATTTAAGTAATTTTTACTTTTTCATAAATGCTTGGGTTTTTTTTTTGCAATTTTGACAATTTTTTCTCAACTTCAATCTTATGGGGGGTTATTAACAACCCCCCTCCCTCCAATACGCCTACAAAAATACTATGCCTATGTAGTTTTAAAATTGAACATTAGTAAATTTTAAAGAGTAAAGTAATTAGACCGTTTTTTAGTTTGAAAATAACAAGATTAAAAGGCACAGAACGTATTTATTTTGACTAAAAACATCTCTTTATTTTAACTTGGCCCATGGCTTTATTATATTAGGCTAAACATGAAAAATAAACAAATAAATTGCGTAGCTAGAAACTTAAATAAATTTAAGGAAGTTTTAAAATATTTGACATGTGATCATTTAATAGTAAATTTATATATTTATTAATGGATCTATCATTTAGGTGCACCTATCTTCAATGTTAGTATAACTAATTAACATTTCAATCATTCAGCTTTTAAGCTTTAAGTAGTGGAAACTTAAGGACAAAGGAACTTGAGTTAAAGAGGTGCTCAATTTTACAAACAAGAAGAAAAACAAATGTATGATGACCGCATAAGCTAGGAAAAGGAACATTATGGGGTTCACAACATTTAATCATGTTGGGTTTAAAGAACTACACCATAAATTTGTATCCCCAAAAGCATAGCTACCTTTGATATAAAAAAAACTGGAAATCATGGGCTTTGCAGGATGCGTATAAATTCATTTTAAACGATGTTTATTTCTACTTTATATTATGTGGTTTGGTTTCTGTAACACAACATGGATAAATCCGTGGGTCCTTTAATGACCACCTGTGGGCAGGAAGAGATATATCCGCATTTTTTTCATCATTTCAAAGCTGCTAGTTTTTTTGCTCTTGAAATGTCACTCGTTAAAAGAATTTCTAGCGGTTAGGTACAGAATATGCTGTACGGGTCTGCACGGAAATAAATTAATTCCTGTGAATATTTTTTTTAAAAGTAGTAGTTTTTTAGACAATTCTTAACATGTTTTTGGGCTTTTTTAGCCTATCCTGCCACTTTTACAAAGCCCCTAAATGCTAGTTAGTATAAAAAGTATAAAAAAAAGTTTAAATAAAACTAACAAATTTACCCAAATATAGAGCATAAGACCAAATTCTTGCTATGACTAGCCAAAGCATAATTTTCTACAAAATCCTGCCTTATTTCACAAAATGTACAGGATCTATCTGACCTTTCTTTAAAGACAATAATATGTACAATTCTATTTACATAGTATGTGAAAAAAAAGAGTTGAAAGAAATATTTCCGTGTATAGAAAAAGTATGCAGTAGAGATATATGCAACTATAAAGGAAAATAGAAAAAAGGAATGAGTAAGAAACAATTGGAAAGTAAGGAATTTCCGCATACAAAACCTTTAAAGGTAAATAAACGTAGAAAAATCATGAATATTTTAAACATTACAAGTTATAAATACATTTTGCAAAAACTATAATATTTCAGACATATAATCCATACCATAACACTAAAAATAGCATTACATGTAATCCAAAAATAAATTTCTTTAAACACTATTGATTGACAAAGTACTATTCTGTATGGAATTCAGCCTTTCAAACATTTAAATAACAACATTAACAAATGTCAAACGATGACGTTTGGGCAGTCAATAATAGAACAGTTCTCAAATGCTATACAATACGTTTGGGTTAGAGGGAAAAAATGAAGAAATCTACCTGATTTTTGTACTGCATGTATTTTTGGTGGATAGGTGCCCCTACTGAGCTCATCTGCGCTAGACGGCATCTCATAAGGATGGAAACCCCGCCGGCGGTAGTAGTGATCAACCCCATGCGGCGGTAATTCATGCCGCCGCTCCTCAAACCGCTCCAGACCAGCATTGGGCGGCGGTAATTCTGAATGTATTGACGGCGGTGGTGGCGGCAGATATTGAGAATGGCGGGTGGATGAATAATCATCGGCGATTTCGGGGGATGGCGGTGGCAACGGGGAAGAACAGTATGGCGGTTGACGCCGCTCTTCGGGTGCTGGCGGCGATAAGCTTGGACTGGACGCGGCGGATAGGTTGACAGCGGAATCGTGACTAGGTGATGGAGACCGACGTCCTGAAAACAAAAATAATATTTCTAAACTTATAAAACAAAAAGTAAATAAATTAAACTGAACATTTTTTATAAGTAGTCAAGGACACCTTCGGGGTAATACTTGTTTTAGGATGTTACCAAATGAGCAAAGTCAAAGATGTTGGTTTTAAGAAATATTTCACATTTATCGCGGCTTAATTTATTTTCTTCTATAAATGAAAGGTTTAGTGAGTTTGTATCTATTTTGAAAATATTCCTTGTAAAAATATAAAGATCACTTTCTAGATTTGAATAAGTTATACAAAATTTTAAAAATCTTATTCTTTAAAAGGACAAAAAAAATATGTGAAAAATAAGTTAGGAAATTATAAATCAATGACTGATAAATCAATCTTTACCCATATCTTACCCTAATAATAAAAACCAACTTGCATCAGAATTTGATAATGACGAATTCAGGGAAGATTTATTTATCGTACATTGTCCTATCCTTGAGAACGAGCAAATCAATAAAATTAAAAAATCACAGAATAAAAAGTTTTACCTTTGTGTTCTTCAATATATTTGGTCAGAAATCTTTTAGTGGCGGGACCAGACGTCGCCAAAGGAGGTGAGGCGGCAGCACTATCCACAACCGTTGGCGATGACCTGTGCATCGCCTTTGGACTCGGCGATCCTTCACCACTCTCATAATCACTGTGTGACCCAGCACTGCTCATGCAATCACTGTCACCAATTGTTTTTCCACCGCCGCGACTATCGCTGCCGCCCAACCGCCGTCGGTTATCGATAACCGGCGATTCGGCGCCACTGTCATTGCGGCTGTAGCCGGCGGATGATGGCGATAGACTCAGGGGTCGGTCACTGGTTAAGCTAATATTGTCTGAAGAACAGTTAGAAAAACGGCGGGCTTGTCCGTTATTGCCATTAACGGTGCTACGTATATCACCTTTGTTTCCAATACTAACAGGAATGTTAACGGATAGTTTAGAAAACTCACCCGTCACCGGTAATTTGTTACCGGTGTCCGGCCAATAACGGGGTGGGCAGGTAAGATCTAACGGTTGATCCGCCATTGTATATTATATTATTAAAATTGTTTTATATAATAATGCCAATCATTTATTATGAAATCACTAAGATTGTATTATGAATGTTCATTACAGCTGCTTAGCTGTGGTTCTTGAGCAGTTGTTGTCTGATGAGAATAACTGACTAGCAATTTTGACTTCTGTTCCTCTCTCTCTCTCTCTTTTGTACACACTTCCCTTATTCTGTGCCCCCAAACCCCGTTAAACTTCATTATTTGACGGTCACAGAATTGAGGCAAAGGACAGGAACGAGGGGGTGGGGATAGGGAGGGGGTATTAACTGTGGAATGTCCGGTATTACCCCTATTTAGGAAATAGCGGAAAAAGAAAGGGGGGAGATGGATAGAAAGGGGTGGGGGAAAATGGAGAGCGGGAAAATGAACGAAGACTTGATGCACCGAAATTTACACTTACAGACACTTAGGAGAGAGAGAGAGAGGGAGATGAAAAAGAGGCCTAGGGGAAATTAATGAGATTCATAAGGGAGGTAGGGGGGGATTCCGCAAAGAAATTTTTGTCTGTGAGATGAAAGAGGGGTTTTGGGGGGTGATAGGCCTACCCTGACACACACACACACACACGGTGTATGAAGTGTGCATATACGGGAAAATATGGAATGAATACCCGGGTGAAAGTTGGTTTCTTTCATGCAGGCGGGCGGTTGGGGGGGGGGGGGGTGTTATTGTCATGGGGGGACAAAATTTATGTTGTTGTACAAAACATCATATAGACACCCCCCCCCCCCCCAATCCTGACAAAACACAAATATAATAGTGCAACTTCTTTATATTATTCTTTGGGTTAGATAAAATGTAAGAAATGGTGGGAAGAACTAAATAGAGAGAGAGAGAGAGACTTCCTTATATTTCTTGGATGTTCCAAGAATTATCCCCCCCCCCCCCCCAAATACAAAATCATCTTGGTCCAGACTATTTATATAACTTATGGACGAAGTCAGAGAAAACAAGGATAGCACAATGGATGATGAATTGGTTCAATAATCATGTGTGGATCAGAACCCAAACCTTCCCTCATTTTATACAATCTACTAAAGACAGAATTTTACACATAAAATGTGGGGGGAGGGGAAAGATGTAAAATTGATTTATCCTCCATAGTAACAGCCCTGAATCCCTGGGTCAAAGTCAGAGGATCCTGGTGTACTCAAAATGCACAAATTGGGGGGTGGATGGGGAGCTGAACCCCACTAGGGCAAGGATAGAATGGAGTTTCAGAGGAAAAGAGTTTCTAAAAATATATACATATTAGATTATTGAAAAAAGGTGGATGATAGGGGAGTGGGGGGGGGGGGAATAGTATAAATGGTATACTCTTATTTCACTGGATGCTTATGTAAAAGTCATAATGCAGCTAAGAAAAAAATAGAGAGAAAAAAATATTTATATACATGATTTATTAAAAAATTCAGTGTCTGTTTTAAGAAGCAGCCATTACAATTTTTCATAACATTACAAATTATATATAAATATATTCTTTGTTTAAATATATAAAATAATAATTCTATTATTAATAGCAGCCAAGAAAATTACGTCATCAACTCCTCAATATTGAAATTTGATGGGCCTTATTTCCAATTTTCTTCATCCCCACGGGGTTTCCCCCTGGCAAAATCCTGTACACGCTAAAGTTTCCTCCAAAAAGCAGTATAAAAGTGATCCAAAATTTCAGCCTTCTATCTTAAATAGTAGCCAAATCTATAATAATTGTGGAATGAACGTACAAAGTGAGTTTTAGATAATCTTCCCTACCAAAACAGTTTTTGTTCTGTTTCAAAATCTCTGTTAAAATTCTTGCGTTACACATGATTTGTTTCAAATTAATATAATAAATAATCTTTTTAATCCTATTTACAAAGCTGGTTGTCTCATGGGTGTTTTTGTGTTTTATGTAAAAAGGAAGTATTTATAATTTCTTTTAAAGATAAAAATATAAACTTTTCCGGGAGGGGGGGGGGGGGGTAGGTGGTTGTGGGAAAGAATAATAATGAGGAATCAACAGGCGTTATACAATATTACAATAAACAAGTACAAACAACATTCAAGGCAAGTTTTGTAGATCAAAGACAGGTTACATTTCTATATTTCTGTAATGTTTTATAAAGTTACTTTTAGCTAACAATGTATTTAGTACTTTTTTTATGTTGTTTCATATTAGTAGGACGATTATATCGTGTTGAAAAGTAGGGAAAAGTTCTGCTAGCACGGTTTATATGGTAGGTTCAAAAAATGTATTTTGATTATTATACTTGGTTAAAATAAGGGTTTAAGCAAAGGGTAGAAGGGCCCGTTGTGATTGGATCCAGCCATCTTTGGGGCCAGTGGTCAAGAAAGAGGTTTGAGTGGAAGCACATAATATTTTACAAATAGCCAAAAAAATAAATTAGGTTAGGTTAAGTTTGAAAATTGAAACATATAGTCGAGTTAGAATAATCCCGTGTTTTGGACTTTATGACCCAAGTACCCCTTGAGCTATAGAGTAGCTGCGCTACTTACAATACTCGTCTGTCAGGAAGTCAAGTTCCGTCTCCTTTTAACCGTCATTCCACAGTTTAATGCGTTTATTCTTGTATATTTCATAATAGGACTGTACATTTTAAGATAATTCCTAAAAAATTCTATTCAGCCTAGATTAATGAAACAGTTGTATTCCATAAATAAAATGAGAAAAAATAAGTTGTGTTTAAAAATTCTATCAAGTCTATATTAAATACTATATTTAATTTTCTTCATCACTGTTCTTTCTGTTTTAGGGTCGGTCCGTCCGTACGTCCGGAACGGAGAGCTTTTTTCGTTAATTTAGAATTATCCTATCGATTTCAAACTTTGCATGGTGAATCCTTTAGTAGTTAGGTAAGATTTAGAAAGCGTAGCAACTCTATAATCATTACCAGAAGGTCCGTACGTCCATTCTAAACATGTTGATTTTATTTAGTTTTAACAACAAATTTTTATGTGATTTAATTATCCGATTGATCTGATTTTTGATTTATTGATTCCTGGGACAGCAAAGTATAATGTTTTAAGCGAAGTAACTCTATGATCAAGTCTTAAAAATGTAAGTATGTCCATAAACAATATCCTGTATCAAGCCGTTTTTTAACAAATTTACTTACAATTTTGTTTGGACTCTTATTTATATTTTGATTATTCAGTTCTGACATTAAACAAGTGTTAATGTCCGTTTGTCCTAACGGTTCAGTGCTTCGCTTTAATGGATGTTGTCATCCTTGTTTCTCATAGAATGCCATAGGGTGTCCTGACTAATGATAAGCTTTCCTTGTCAATGTTAACTGATTGATCCAGCACTTTTTAAGATCTTACTGAACATACAGTAGATAACATCTAATCTATGTACAAACATCCAACTATTAAATAATTTATTGAACTGTAAATAACACTGATACCCGAAGATTTATATCTTATTCGTAGACTAAAAACTTTGGACACTTAAATCAAATTTTTAATGAATCTACAAAAGGAACATTTTTTTATCATCATTGTATATCAACTAATTGTTAATTTTCAGGTAGGAAGGTGACAATGGGCTGTTTATTACACTAGTCCCAAAAGTTTACATAAAAGTTCTCTTATTCGTTGGCTTAACAACTTTGGGGACTTCTACTGAATTTTGATTGGTTGGTTCATTAAGTTGATTGTCCAAACGTTTCAACGGGCATTGCTTTTCCCTTTAGATCCCTAAAGATCCCTACAATAAGCAAAGAATGGAAAAAACTGGGATGTATTGTCCTTTTACCGTATATTGTTTTAACATGGGAACAAGCCATATTCTTTGCTTATATTAAACACCTTTCCTTTATATTTTACTTTATATGTATATTGTATATAAGGATAATAACTTATCCACCAATCATTTTAAATTGCTAATGTCTAAAATCTTATTTAAACTAAACTGTAAAGGGGAAACCGTTCTTTTAGCTAGCTGCAAGTTACACTTTTTTAGAGAACAAATAAATCTTATATACTACAATACAAAGTAAGATTTAATGTAATTAGGTTATTTAAGATCTCAATAACTACTAAATCGTTTGAATTTTCCATTTTAGGGAAGCTTCATACAGGTCCCAGAATGGTTTTAAGCCATTTTAAATGTAAATATATGAATTGTTGTAGACAATTTTTGGCACCCCTCCCTACTTTGAACATGGAGTCTCTGGATGCTAGTAGCGCAGCCGCTAGTAACATCAAAAAGGGTCTTTTAAATTTCAAAATGACTGACATATATCAAACTACAGATGTTGAATGTGCAGTAGAAAATAACACATTCAAAATATGGAATAAAATTTCTTTACATAGTTATTTTCAATTATGTCCTATAATTACTTTAACACCATTTAAAGCAACAAGAATTTATCAATGCCCCCCCAGCCCCCCCCCCCCCCTATAAATTGACCTCATTCATTGGTCAGTTCTTTCATACAGTAGAAGTGAAAGGGATGGTTTAAATGGGGTGGATGGTGGGTATCGTTATTTTAGCCAGCTGGGAAGCATAATTTTCTAAGAGTACCTGAAAATGTGGTTCTAGCATCCTTTTTTTTGTAACACGATGAGCACGAGCAGGTATTGGATAGGACAATGGAAGTTGAATTATGGAAGACAATAATGTTGTTGTGAAAGTTACACTGATACTTCATGCATCCCTATAAAGATTAAATCTAACACCCCCCAAAAAAGTTTTTTAGGCTATTGAATGCGCTATAACGAGATTATAAACTTTGTAAGGGCAATGTAATTTACAGTCTATTGTCCCCTCCCTCCTTGGTAACATGTGACCATTTTAATTTCCCAATACATTTAAAAGGTTAACATTGAACCCCATAGAAACCATAATTATTGGTCTTGTAGGGTCTGTTCACCATGTTTAAATTTCTGTTAACCCGTATATTCTTTAATTTGGTGTTTTTGCAAAATTACTTTCAATACAATTCAACCATTTAGCAAAAACTGTAAACATTAATCTTATATGCGTACGGTGTAGGGGTTTAAAGGGGTATCAGGTATTAATATTGACAGTTTTCGTCAAACCCTTAAAGGTTTACACCCCAATGACCAAACCCTAAGCACGCTACTGGTGATATTGATTTTCCATTGTCTTCTTACTCCCTGATTTTGCATCAATCCTAAAGAGAGCACTGGCGTACACAGAGTTTTGCAGAGGGTTGTGAAACTGTACGGGATGAAAAGGGGAAGGCATGAGAGTAATATGTCTGCCTTTACGTCACAAAAGATTTCCTAAACTACTATATACATCTGAAATGATTTTTATATTTTGTACCTTAATTTACGGGGAAAGCATGATTTTCTTTGCTACTATTAAAAAGAGACAGCTCCTGCGTTTGTCCCACTCCGACGTTTGGGGACTCCTGCGTTTGTTCACTCCGACGTTTTTCCACTTCTACGTTTGGGACTCCTACGTTTGGCGTGGAACCTTATTTAACAACTTTGTAAAAACACGAATCTATAAATATCATACCCGTCTCTTCCTTCCTTATACATGTTGAACAATATCAATGTCCATTAACCACCTTACCAGCAGGTATATATGGATAGGTCAATAGAAAATAAATCATTCTTATCCAAACCCATGTACTTTCCTAATTTTTAGCTGTTGGGCCTTAATATCTAGGAGAGAGAGAGAAGGACTAAAATAGCATAAAACCAATCAAATCTTTATTTAAAGACTCCACAAAAAAGGACTGCCTATTCTTAATTTATCCAGCTGTTTCCGAGATCTTCAGCTCCAGAAACTAAAAAAATTCTATCAATTAAAAATTAAAATGAATTAGATCTTTCTCTTTTAAGGTTGACATAAGAATTCAATGCTACAAGCACGAACTATTACCTCATCAATTAATATGCCATTGATATATCCTAGTATCCCTGCTCTCTTCCTATATCCATCTACCCACCCATATCTACCACCTGGTTCTTCTAATCAACCCTACCCCTCCCTCCACCCAGCAACAACCCCTATCTCCTTTTTCCTGAACTTATTTTAACAGGGTTAAAATGATCTTCAAATGTTTAATACTGTTTTTATGTTTATGTTTTAATAGCAGAAATTATTCAGTGCTTTAAAGATATATCCTGATATAAAAGTAACATAAAGCCTTTCTGTGTGAACCGACATGATTCTCCTTTACAATTTAACTCCGCATAAATCCTGGGAAGGTTTTTAACTATTTTGAGGAAGGTTACTACCACGCTCCGAAGAGAAATCTTCCCTTGAGAAAAAGTCCCCTCTAATTTTTTATTTTCTTTTCAAATCTAAAATTGAAAGTGGGACCACTAGAGGCGTAGCAGCCAGTCCTTTTTAAAAGTAACATGATGTCTATGTGTGTTCTACAAAGGATCTTGTTAACTAATGAACCGGTATGGTTCTTCTTTAAAGTGAAGCTTTTCATAGGTCCAGGGAAGTTTTATAACTGTTTTTTTTTGGGAGGGGGGGGGGGGGTAAGGGGTTAACTTCACCATCCTAAAAGAAATCGCCTTAGAAAAAAGAACCCCCCCCCCCATAAAAAAAATCGTACAATTGCACCTTCCCCTAATCCCTGAAATGTTCAACAATTCGTTTCCCACATTTTCATCATTTAACCCGAAATTTGTCCGTTAGATTTCTGGAATAAAGAAGGAAATGAATATAGAAGAGGGGTTCAAATGGGGAAGGGGGGAGAGTAAATGGCTCGTAAACCACCTGTTTTGGGGGGTTGGTTTCTAAACTTAATAAAAGATTATAATAACAACAGAAATACTGGCTAAATTATGTTAAAAGTTATTGTAAAACATCAAATAAATATTGTTGAACCCATCGATTCTAAAACCATTGAAACACTGTGTTGCTTTACATATCCTTATTCCACCATTATAAAAAGCGAAGCTTTTCTGACTTTGGGGGTGTCTGTCTTTAGGTCAGTCGGTTTTTTACAGACCACTTGCATGAGAATTCCTGTAATAATAAGGCATAATCTGGAAACCGTAGAGACATTGCCAGACAGTCTGAAATAATTGTACGTCCATTTGAAACATTGTGATTTTTTTGGCTAATTTGACAAGTATTTTATGAAAGTCTTATCCTAACAAAATAGTTTTTGCAATGATGATTCCTTTAGTTATTAGGAGCAACCATTATACATTATATTTGTATATTTATGACATGGCTATGATTTGTTGGGCTTTACAGTCATGGATGTTGTTATCCTTGTTTTTTCTTCCCATGTAGCGGGAATTAAATTTAAAAATATTACATTCTGTAATGAATCGGTATATTCATTACTTTTTAAATTGACATAAATTAACCGTTAAATACCTTTAGAAAATAAAAAATAATAGTTCTAATGTTTTCCTGCTGGGTAGGTGCGAAAATTTGTGATCCGTTCTGCTGGGTAAGTAATAGAAGATGTAATTATACCTCTTGGGGCAAAGCCCCTAGAGGCTAGGGGCGAAGCCACTAGTATTATATACATTGCCAAACTAATCTAAAGTCTAACTAATCAGTAGGGGAGTGGCATCTTTATATGAAAAATTTGTTAATCTCTTAACATCCTAACATACAGAACTTAAACATATAAAAGCTTAACTGTCAAACAGTTATAAATAAAACCAAACTAAGGTGCGATAATAATAAAAACCAGGCTAAGGGTGGGGGGGGGGGGGGGGTTGTGATAGTCAAAGTATAGTTATTAAAGGATTTAAAGTTATTGATAAACAAGTCAACAAGGATAACAAAATTTATAAAATGCGAAGCTCAGCAAAAAGGACAATTTGAAGAAGAAAAAATTTTTTTAACATCAATCTAATATTTTGTAAATCTGCTTGAAATGATTTGTTTAAAAAACAAAGTATATTTGAAATATATGTGCCCGCCGAAAAGCCTAAAACATAAAAAGTACATACAGACACCTAAATTGATGATTATAGAGTTGCTACGCTTTCTAAAATATTCGCCATTATTACATTTATATTCTTACATGGTTTAAAATCGATAAGACGATTCTGGTGATCTAATCTATCCGTTTTTGGACTTACAGACGGACGTACTCAAAATGTTGAAACGCTTGGCTTTTTAAATCACAGTATAGATTTGTTATTGTGTCAAAATTAGACAATTTATTATCACTACATATTTATTAAACATTTCCTCTTTAACTTTCAAAAAAGGATTTTTTATTTCCTGGGTGGGAGGGGACATTAGGCTGTTTATTACACTAGTTCCCAAAGTTTAATAATAACGTTTTCTTATTCGTAGGCTTAACAACTTTTAGGACTTGGTTGATTTATTAAATTGATTCCCTAAACGTTTCAACTACCAATTGTAATCTACAGAAGGGTGTAATTTTATGTATCATTATTGGGGATGTACGTATATTGTATATTGCCAGGCGTTGTCCTCTCCCTTAGAATTCTAAGTATTGGTTTTTCCTTAATTACTGGTGTTCTATGATAGTTCAATCTCTAATTCTGAGTTTGAAACATGTAATGTTTGCTAGAACCATCCTTAAACAACTTTAAACCATCAACATTTTATTGACCTTTTTTAAAGCGATGCTTTTCTATAGTTAGGGTCGGTCCTTAACGGATAGCTCTTTTCGTTAATTTAGGCATGTTAGAATTGTCCTATAGATCTCAAACTTTGCATGATGATTCCTATAGGAGTTAGGTACGAGTTAGAAAGCAAAACAACTCTATAATCGTTACCAGAAAGTCCGTACGTCCACTTTAAACATGTTGCTTTTTAACTTTCTTAACAACAAATTTTTATGTGATAAAATTATCCGATTGGTCTGATTTTTGCAATACTGATTCCTAGGATAATAAAGTAAATTGTTATAAGAGAAGCATCTCTATAATCAAGTCCTAAAAATGTAAGTATGTCCTTAAACAATGTCCTGTATTTAAGCGGGTTTTCAACAGATCTACCTACAATTTTGTTTCGTTCGACTTTAATACATATATTCTGATTATTCAGTTCTAACACTCTTCTCAAGTGTTAATGTTCGTTTGTCCTACAGTTTCAGAGCTTCGCTTTTATGGATGTTGGCATCCTTGTTAGATAATGCATAAGCATTAAAGTTTTGATGGTTTTTACCCTTTATAGTTATATTTATATAATTGAACTAATAACATTTTTAATAAATAATAAGCACATTAAAGTCAATTAACTTTTTTTATAAATGTTTACTGGTAATGACTATAGAGTTGCTACGCTATCTAAATTGTAACTAACTACTACAGAAATCACCATGCGAAGTTTGAAATCAATAGAACAATTCTAACATGCCTAAATTAGCGAAAAAAGCTATCCGTTACGGACGGACGTACGGACGGACCGACTCTAATTATAGAAAAGCTTCGCTTTTAAAACAGTTTCATGCATATCCTATTAACTATTACACAATAAAAAATATCATAATTGAGGAACACAAAAATATAATATCCTATCGTGTTCATGGACTATAAGTTGTGTTTATACTAAAGGTATAAGACAATGGCCAATAAATTGATGTACATCCCCTTTATTACCCCTTTTGTAAATTGCAATTCGCAGTTGAAACGTTTTAATCTTATAGTTTATTATTTTAATATCTACGGAAAGCTGTTTATACTACGTTGCGATAAATAACTATTACATAAATAGGGGGAAGATAAATTTACAGATTTTTTAATATCATTAAATCCATGGTTTTTACAACATATCTGGATCCAAACATTTTTTATACCACTTCCCTTCACTTTTTACCCTTTAGGAAAGGGAAGCCTTGAATATGAAATTTTGTTTCCTTTTCCTCCCTTTTTTATCTTTCTTCCTGTTCTCTCTCTCTCTCTCTCTCTCTCTCTCTCTCTCTCTCTCTCTCTCTCTCTCTCTCTCTCTCTCTCTCTCTCTCTATCACTCTCTCTCTCTCTATCTCTTCATAAAACAATTCTCTTTTTATACACACACACACACACCCACACAGACACTCACACATACCAGGATCAAAATTTCATTTCGCAATTTCCCGACCTTGAAAAAAATTTCCTCCCTCCTTTCCGGGTGCCCCCATCTTCTTCATATGTGGAAATTATTATTATACCCCTGTCACCCCGTATGTCTCACTCACGCCCCTGTAACGCCCCTCCCCCACTAAACCGGCATTTTCTCGTCACATATATGTGAAGGAACGCTGCCTTAGCAAGATTTTTTTTGGATAATACCACAGTGCATGGCCCGTTAGAAACCATATGATCACCAGCGCCGTAACAAACATTAATACTTTAATTCTTATTTTTACACTTGGCTTTGCCACTAGCCTCTAGAAGCTGCAAGAAAATGCCGTACTTCCAAATTAAATAGCCTGAAATTATCCCAAGACGAAAAGCTTTATCAAAAAAGTACATAAATTCTTCCCTCTGAGGGTAAATTTTTGTTAACAAAAAGATAAATCTCGTTTAACTTCTCTAGCATTGTTCTCTCCCTTCCTTGGCTTATGTAGTGGTTGATAATACGACTTTCAAGTTATTTTATCCTATGTAAAAATAATTTTCTCTATCTCTGACAGTTCATAAAAGATTACACACACATACACAAGGCTTATTTCATACGCGCACAGATTAGAATGTGCGTGCACATAATAACACAAATTATGAAATTAATATCTAACAATTAATTTTTTCCCACTATTCTAAGTGCAACTACTCTATGAAAAAATCCCCAAAATTTCCAAAAGCTTGGATTTCAAATTAATTGGCACAATGTTGCAAAATTGGCAACTCTTTAATTCTTATAATCTATTCAGATAAGAATAAATGTTAGAATTATCCCATTGTTTTCAAACCGTGTCAAAAGTTACACTAAAGCGTAGCTCTGCCGACACCGTCAAAATTTCGGTTTTTTAACCAAAAAAAAGCTGTTATAAATAAATTTAACGTTAAATGGTATCATAATGTTTTAATTTATTGCAATGGAAAATTATAGAAGCATAAAAAGTGTGAAATTACTTGTCTGATTTGTAAAAAAATAGATTTTTCCATTTCTGGAAACTTTGCATTGGTCTTTTTTTACTACACAAAAACACATATTACGCACCCCTTTGCTAAACGGATATTATTTTTTTACGGTGCCGGGGAAAGGAGCGGGGAAAAAAGAGCGCGGGGGGGAGGAGATGTATTTTTACCAGTTATAATATACATTTATATACACACACATATCCTTATGTCCTAATGTAGGATGCAGCCATTTCCGGGAAAATAAAGGTGCTTGGAAAGAGGGAGAATGGGGGTGGTGGATATCCCCCCCCCCCCCAACCCCCACCACTTCAACTTAAAAATTAAGGGAAAAGATATTAAAAAGTGTTTAAAATTCAATGACACCAAATTACGCAAGCTGAAGTATCATATGGATGGAGGATAATATTGATAATCTGCTGCTAATAATCATCTATTAAATGTAATCATTTTTAATAACTTTGGTTTTAAAGATTACATTTAGTTGCTGATTTTATTAGTTCATAGTTACCACTAAATCAATTTTATTAGTAAAGCTAATCTAAAAGTCAAAATGTATGGAATTATAATTCTGATAGAAATATGATTTTTTTCGGCAGGTATTACAATTTAACTACTGATTTTTTGTGCAGATTTCTCTTAGCTTTCATACTTTGACAGTCAAATTTCTATTAGAAATTGTGGGGTTTTTTTGGACGAATATTAGGCATATGAAATTTCTTAGTGTAACAGAGGATTTATTTTCTAAGGCTTCACATAAATGTAAAGGACTACTGTGTAAGACTTAGGAAACCCAAACTACAAGGCTTGCCAAGAAAATTTTTATATGATCCGGCTCATTAAATTTATACGACTGAAATTTCTAAGGGAGATTTTCATGACCTCTGGTCTCTTACCCGTTTTGTTTATTTGTACATCCATTTTTTTTGTTACTTAATGATGTTGTCATCCTTGTTTATTACTTAATAGGTACATGTTTCTAAATATCTTTTTATTAAAATATGCTGTTATAGACCGCTAGTATAATACTTTACCCATATAGAAAAACTATCTTATGAAGCGTAGACAAAAAGTCAAAAAATTAAAATCGATTTTCTTCCTGTTATGGAATTAAAAATGTGATGAATTTTCATTCAAGAATCTGTAGACAACATTCTTTTTATATTCCTATAAAAAATGACGTCACGCTGGCCTATTATTAGTCATACAGGCCTGTCATTGGTAATTTAGTCTGTGTATTAGCCTATCATTGGTCATCTGTATTGTATGACATAATTTTTTGTAGGCACTATAAAGTGCATTTGCGGCTAAATTGGTTGCGATCGTCAGCGGTACGGACTGGAACCCAGTAAAAGTGTCGGACTGATTATGACGTAAAAAAAATGATTAGCTAATGAGAGGCCACTATAAATTTTACCATTAGTCAATAATGGCCTCTCATTGGCTAATTTTTTTTTACGTCATAATCAGTCCGACACTATTACTGGGTTTTAATGAAACTGCCAGGTTCCTGTAATTTAGGTTATCCAGTATTTCTATATATATCTATTGGAACAGGGGAAAGTGTCATGTGTGAGGTCATAAAAATACGTCTAATATTCATCTTTTTTTGTAGTGGTTTCCTTTCACACTTCTCCTCTCATCCTTACTTTTTAGACGTATTTTTATGACGTCACAAATGACACTTTCCGCTGTCCTGTTTAGATTTTGTTTTTCATCTAATTTTAGTTGTAATGTCAGAATTAAAAAAAATTTCATTTTTTAAGAATTATTTGCTTGTCCCTAGCATACAGGGGTCATGCCCAAAGAAGGGGTTGGAGATAACAAATCAAACTTGTTAAAAATACCTCATCGTAATCATAATTTTTCTGGTCGAGTGGGGGGGGGGGGGGAGGGGTAGATATGTTTATATATATAATCAGTAGGGATATTCCTTAATAAGACAGACCTATCTCTCCTACAGTTAGCGAGATCTGAAGGTGAGACGAAAAGACATCATTCTACTTTGCATTATGGATGTATGGTTTTTCTTGCTTCAATTATTTTACTAAAATTAAACATTTCCTAACTGATAAATAAATTACTTAATTCAAAAAATGGAAAAAAATCTGTATTTTCCTCCAGCCCCTTTCCCCCCTCCTCTACCTCAGTGCCCCCTGTGGTCCAACAGTTATAAGTTGTGGTGTTTGTTGTGTGTGTGTGTGTGTTTGTTAGTGTGGTGGTATAACCTTGCCCCCTAAAAAGTGTGTGGACAGCCTCGAGGCGCCACAACTAACCATATGTGGATCTGCTGACACCAGGGATAAGACTATGGACAAAAAAAATATTATACATTTTCAATTTTGATAACAATTTTGACACTCAAGTTTTAAACCAACCAAACAAAATTTATGAAAGTACCCAAAGTTTTTGAGCCAACGGATAAGATGATGGGGTTATACAACTTTGGATACCAGTGTAATTTACAGTCCAATGTCCCCTTCCTTCCTTATAGGTAACACAAACATCTGAAGGAGAAAATATGCCTAAAAAATAACAAAAACAAATATGTCCATAAATGAAATTGGCATACAGTTAGAATAGAGAACATTTAAGCCAACTTAGGTTTTAATAAAACTTGTTCAGTCTTGTTTTTTATTGTTATGATTATGAGAAGGACTGATTTAATCTCAAATAGTCTAGAACCTAACTTTAGCCTTCCTAAAATTTTTTTCAAGTCATTAGAAATGAAAACATATAAACAGACTGACATACAATGCATAAATTTAGGAACACAGTAAAATTGTCGGACTGATTATGACGTAAAAAATTAGCTAATGAGAGGCCACTATAAATTTTACCATTGGTAAATAATGGCCTCTCATTGGCTAATTTTTTTTTCGTCATAATCAGTCCGACACTTTTACTGTGTTCTAAATTTAGGTAACCTTAGTATTAGTTTAGGATTGAATACACCAAAAAATCTTTTATAAATCCTTGTAATAAAATGACAGAATGTTTGTCTTTCTGTCTGTACCATAGGATCTCGCTAACCGCTGAACCGATATGGTTCTCCTTTACAATAAAATAGCCCCTAGAAAAAAATTACCAACCCCCCAAAAAATTTTTCTTTTTAAATCTACAATGAAATATGGGTTATCCAGTTCAACTCTCACCTCTTTAAGTGCCTCTAGGGGGCGTAGCCGCTAGAATTTAAGTATCTCCGTATCCCTGTATATCAGATCATATGTGTGTACATTGAACTCTAAAGATTTTCCAAGAAATTGCTGAGCGCAGCTTCGACCCAACCCCCTACCCCTCCCCATCTCCTAATTTATAAAGACCTTCCTGGTTTCTTATAATCAGGGATAGGGCATCGGAAATTAATGATAATAGTTGTATTTGCATTGCTCTTCTCATGTATAAGGATGAAATACAACTATGAGGTGTTAAGTGTTAAGTCTTTTCCTTAAAAGTTCCCTTTTAAGCACTGAAATCTCCCTATTATTATAAAACCACCACTAAAATAAGAAAGGGGGGGGGGTTAAGTTTTTTATTACTAACCCCTTTAGTGCCTCAACTATGCGTTTCTACCCAGTACCCAATCTGACCAAAAGTAAAAAACAAACAAACAAAACCTCCCCCCCCCCACCCTCCCCCATATCATTAATTAATTTCTCTGCTCGACTGGGAACATTAAGGGAAATCGCCCGACAAAAATCTTGTTATGTTAAAAATTCAACGTATGATATCAGAACCGCAGTTCCAACTGGAATTACCTAATCCTGACCTCTGTATGACAGGTGTTCTACCCTAATGAGTTAGGGGTAATTCAAATCGACACCACATCTTTATAGAGTCAAACAACCTAACTGTGTTTTGATAAAAAGTAGGGGGCAATTACAACTACTTGACTTAAATTTAAAAAAGAATAGACTGAAACCATCTCAGGACAAATGTAAAGCTTCCCTGAAATGGAAACTCAATCTGTTCGGCATGGACTAAAAACAAAAGTGTTAAGATGATTGAAATTGATTGGACGATTCTAACATACTTGTGATAAACTGAATTGTATAAAATTTTCCAGCCTTTAAAAACATTTGAAAATACTTAAAATTGAGATTTAAAATGCCTTTTCCCCTGCTTATCCCACTCCCTTTTCACCCCAACCTACAAATTTCCCTCCGTCAAAAATTTCACAAGAAAATCGCAATTTCCCTTTGGAAAAAATGAGGGAGGCGAGGAAATTGGTTAGAGGGCACTGTCCTTACACACACACACACACACACACATATGATATCGTCATCATATCTCTGTGTATATGCTGCACCGTTATAAGAATTTCTTCCCTTCTCTTTTGTGTGTGCATGAGTGTATGTATGTGTGTGTAAAAGTGCAAACCATAATCTGGTGTATACACAGAATTGCTTGAGCCAAAGACCGACCGTACGACGACAAAAGAAGCTATAGGCCATCCTTAGATGTAGCGCAGCTATTTCTACAACTTGTCTATCATGTCTTTGTTTATAGGAAAATTAATGGGTATAGTCCTTTCCACGACATCCCTCCATAAGGAGCGATTCCTCATATTTTTCACAGTAGCTTTTCTCCTATTTCTAGCCCCTGCGGGGGGCTCTAACCCTGCGGGGCCAATTACCTAACCCTGTGGGGCAATCACCTAACACAATATAACCTAACCTAACCTAAAATAACCTATAAAAAGCCATTTTAAAAATACGAAGAATCGCTCCGTATGGAGGGATGTCGTGGAAAGGACTATACCCAAATATTGTCTTAGCACATTAGATGGCTATTGAAGCGCTTTTTAAAGACACTAGTGGATTCGTCTCTAGAATTTTCTAGGGTCACTTAGGTAAGGAGGGGGGGGGGGGGGGTCGACCACAACCAGTATTTTTAATTTAAGCTTTAAAAAAGTAATTTAGGAGGGATATTTATTGGGGAGGGGAGAGATAACCTCCTTCTCTGGACCTACATATAAGAATCTTCTCTGTGAAGGAAAAGCTTAATGGCTAGGCGGGTAAAGAGATCCTTAGCTACAGACAAAAAAAGCTTACTACTATAAACTATCTAATAGGATATATTCTCTTATTACCAGCAAAACTCTTCCATAACTAAGCAAAATAAGGATGACAAAACAAATGGTTGAACAAACGAGCATGAACTCTTAATAAGCATTAGCATGTTTTAAATGGACGTACAGACTTTCTGGTAACGATTATAAAGTTGCTACACTTTCGAAAAGTATGTTTTCTATTCCATATGTTGTCATATTGTGAATATTTAGTTTTTGAGCTATGCTTTTAAGGATGTTATCATCCTTGTGCTACGATCACGCCACTTCCTATATTTCTTAGGTTAACTTAAGTGTGTGTGAGTGGTTGTGCCAAGGTCAATGATATGTGTGTGTGTGTGTGTTTGCAATGTTTACATATTGTGTATATGCAGCAAAAATTTGCATAAATTTACACACACGCAGACGCACATAAACAATACAAGAAATAATAATTAAGCTTATTGAAATGAATAAGACTAATTTAGTGATTATTTTCAGCAATGAAGCCTGTTTTATTTTCATACCTTTAAGCATAATGACAAACTTTTGACCAACAGTTATAAATGGAATAACTTTTGTTTTTGTAGTTTCTCTCAAAGACCCAAGCAATCACAGAACCAAGAACATCCAAACTTTTTAAGCCGGGCTAACAAAATGTAATAGGGGGGGGGGGGGGAGTAATTTTTATTTGAAGGGATAAATTTGTGATGAAGGGGAAAAAATAAAATAAATAAGTTGTCTCGGGTTGAGGGCCAGGGGTATAAGCTTCTATGGTTGCAAGGCACTTTGATGGAAAACAAGGTATATATTTTATTTTGGTCCTAAGTTTAGGATAAAAATGCAGGTATAAATCTTTGGTTAATTCAACCTCTTACTGAATTATATTGATTATTTGCTTTAATAGTTTTCAAGAAGGTTAGACATTATTTAAGATTTATTCAAGACACAAACCCTAACCCAGGGAGGGAAGAGACATTAGACTGTAAATTATACTATTAGTTAACACTTTCTATCATTTGTTGCACTAAACTTGGTTAGTTTAAACCCGCAGTGTCCAAACTTTATAATTTACAGGAGTAATTTTCTTTATCCTCATCGGGTATGTAAATAAATTGAGCATCATTGTCTTATCCCTTAAGATCCCTGGCCCCTACCCAACTCAACTGTAACAAGTTTTTCCAAGAAAAATACTTCAAACAAACATACACACACACACAAACAGACAGACATAATTACAGACATATAAACCAACAGACAGAATTACAGAAGACAAACAAACAAAATTTGCAATATGTTTATCTGTGTATATATGTTGGCAGATATTGCAAAAAGAAAAAGGTTGCAATCTTATGGTAAAAGGTAAGGAAACAAGGATGACAACATTTTATTGGAGAAGCTGATAACATAATTTTAGATTTTATATAAAAACTGTTCAAAGTCTAATCAATAATATGAACTAATATGTAAAAAGTGCAAGATTAAATAAGGACACATCATTATTTGAAGCCACTTGTCCTAAAACATCCCACAGGATCTAATTCTATTGAGTCAAATTTGCATTCAAAATAAACGTAAGAATTTTCTTGTTTAAATATAGAGTAGTTTTGCTACATGCTTGGTCAGAATGGACTCATCTAACAAATTTCATAAAGATAGAGCAAGACTTTCATGCTTAAAATCTAATTGAAGAAAAGCTTTGCATTTTAAACTTTGGGTACGCGTTGAAAAGAGAGAGAGGGGGTTGCAAAAAAGAGATATACAAGGACAGAGGAATAGAAAGAGAGAGCAAAAAAGAGATAGAGAGATGGGAGTGAAAAAAAGAGATAGAGAGATGGGGAGAGAAAAAAAAGAGTAAGAGAGATATAACCAAAAGGTCATCGACCGAAAAGATGCATTTTAAAACACACATTAATATATATTATATAAAATTGTAACTACCTATGTTATATGATATTTAAAGTTGCGTAATGAAATTGTAACTACATGCTGCCAAATCAGACGTGTGATTTTAATAATAAGGCCATAGATGCCCTTTGAATAAACATTATTATATGCACCTAATAAAAAAATTCAGTAATCAATTTGTCAACATAAGTATGTAGTGTAGTATGTTATTAGATTGTCGATATTTTGTCAGCCAAAACCACTTTTTATTAAAGCTTTATCGTCGCCATAAACCTTGAAAATGCATATCTAAGGAATGCAAACAGTTTTGGCAGGACGGAAGAAGGTTGTAAGTGGTATCTATGTACATCCCCTTACAACATAGGACCGTCAAATTTTTTAAACCTCTCCAGGTATGATATTAGAAAAAAATTACTTAATACTTTTTTCACCCCCTCAAAATTTCACACTCCCCCCCCCCCCTGGTGAATCGCTGTGCACGCCCCATAGTAAGATAGGTATACCTATGTCTATATCCGTATAATAAAGTAACAGGATGTCTACCTGTCTGTACCGAAGGATCTCGCTAATTTCGCCGAGCCGTCATGGTTCTCCTTTACAGGGTATCTTATCATAGGTTTTGGGAAGGTTTATAGCTATTTTAGGAGAAGGTACCACCACTTTCCTAAGAGAAATCTACCATAGGAAAAAATTGGTTCATATCTAATTCAACACCCACCTCCTCAAGTGCCCATAAAGGCCTTTAAGGGCGTAGTCGCTAGAACTCCTATATGGGAATCCAGGTAAAAAGCTTCCTATAAATGAAACTGAGTTTAATTCATGATAAAAGTACATATCTTATTTCAATGCCAAATAATGCAAAAAAAACTTCCTTACATTGGCAATATATGCATTTTTACCGTTCCATTCATTAATACACATAAAATAACAATATGAAGGCATTTAAAGGTTCAACAACCCCTTTCCTCCTTCCGTGTATTATTATATTACATGCCTAAGCCGTTTGCCTGCCTGTACCAGTTAGGTGCATTAATAGATTTATGTATGGTAGAAGATATATGTCAAGGGAGTGAAGGGAAAAGGAATTGTGGGTAAATTTAACTGGTCCCTAAAGTTATATAAAGAAGTTATCAAATTCCTTGCCTTTATATAATTTGAAATTTTATTAAATGTTCATTAGTTGATGCAAACTTTCCACCAATAATTTTAATCTAAAGAATTTATGTTTTTTTCCATTGGTTTCTCTGCCCCTAGCACCACGGGGCTCTGTATTAAAGTGTTGAAGAATAAAGGCCTATGACCATCCAGGGACCTATTTGAAACTTCCCTTGAATGGAGAACTCAATAGGTTAAGTGATTATTGAGATCTAAGGTTAATAAAGAAACAAAAAAATGCTATATTTAAGCATATAGTCTATATAAAATTGAAATTGCGTTTGCTTTTCCAAAACACACTTGACCTTTCGTTTATCTAACTATACATGCTCTAAGGCCTATAGCAAAATATTTCCTTCTATGTATTACTACTTGTGTCTAAGACGCCTGTATGTATATTAATGTGATTGGCAACGCAGCTACTCTACCATAGTGGTTTGTCCGTACGCCACTGAATAACCTCCACAGGACCATAAGGCTTTATTTTAATATATCTGGGGAAAAAATCTTGATTATGCATCCTGCAGACAACCAATCCCCATGATTTGAACTTTGTATGAAAATAATTTGAACAGTGCATGCCAAAACTGATCTTAATATTTTGCAAATTAACTGTATTATTGTCCTTGCTGCGCTACAGGAGGACAAAATTGCCCTTGTGTATGCAAAATAGAGAGGGATATAAGTTTGCGGTATTTTCTGACTACGCGTGGGTGCTCTTTCAAACCTGCTGAAATTTTGATACAATATAGCAAGTATCAGATCATACCACCAGACAAACGAACGAACAGTGTGTATCAATAAATGTAATATTATTTAGAAGTCTAATCTAAAATTCTGCATAATCCCAAAATTACTTAATTACAGAATGTTACTAACAGGTTATTAAGGATATACTTAAATTTTTAAACTTCTTTACAGAGAAACTTCACTTAAAAAGTGCCTTTTAGTACTAGGAATTGGTACTCCAATGATCAAGTGAATAGGAACATTAATTGTATATAAATATTGTCAAAAAATTGTCATTTTGTTTAAAATGTACATACATCAACAAATGGTGTCGCTTATTTTAACACAACCAAGTAGCAGATAATAATTTAGGAGCAGACGAAAGAGGTCTTTGGAAATAGAAGGGAGGTAGTTGTCTGTATATACATCTGATGTACATGCGGACTTGAGACAGTAATGATTGATTAAAGCACCCAAAGTTTTGAGCCAACAAATGAGAGCATTTTCTAAAAACTTTGGGAACTAGTATTAGTTATTTCTCGTATCGTATTATAAACGGCTTTCCGCGGATATAGAATGTACAATTATAAGATTAAAACTAGTTTTTTTAGCCCCGAGGTGCCGGAGGCACCGGCTAAAAAACTGGTTTAAATCTTATGATTGTACATGTCTATATTCGTAGAAAACTGGATATAATACGATGCTAGACATAGTTTTTTCGTATGGATGAGAACCGGTTCCTATCCACCGGATTCGAATGAATACGAGAAAATATATTATACACTCACTTCCTGGCTGACGCAACCAACCCGCCTTTTTTTTAAAGCATACGCAGATGTGTCCTAAAAAAAGGTTGCTGCCGAGCCCTGATAAATACAATCACAGTATCAAAACAATTGCTTATATTTTGCTGTTTTAAAGCAACACTTGTATGCGTATATGATGCTGGAAGCGTATCATAATACGTACGCCAAAAGTGATGGTAATGACCTACCAAGATATTTAGAAAGAGAGACGGTAAGATAAAAGAAATGGCACGAAAGTAAGAGGAGAAAAGAGGAGTGTAGCGTGGATAGTGGTTCCGTTAAAGGACGTGCAGACAAAACAGCAAAAGAACAATTTTATCCACTTTTAAATTGAATAAATACTACTTAATAATATTTTAAAGGCATTGCTATGATTTACTAAATAAAATTAGTTTAGTAAAAGAACGACTTTTCAAACATAAATGATTATTTAGTATCTAGGGGAGATCAGAAAAATAGCCTAAAACAACCCCGAGATTCCTTCGTTTTTTATCTCTTTCTTAATAGTAACTTTTTCTTTTACATAGTATTGTTTATTATCTAGTATTTTTTGCTTTCTCATCATCATAACTAAATTTAATAAAATCATATTATAGATATTTAAAAAGCATTCCTGAAGAATACAACCCATTTGAACCAGCAATTACCGAGAATATGATCTTATTAACTCTGCTGAAAGCGTTGAATTAGATAAAATCTTTTAAGAGTTTTGTTAATTGTCCAATTTAAAAATTCTAATATTTTTGGCTCAAACACAAGCTTATACCTAAGCATCTGTTTTTGAAAAACACCTCCGTTAGCATTCAAACTCATAAAAACTCTTCTGTTATATCCTTAAAAACGCACACACACACCCACATACTTCCTTTACTTACTAACCCCCCCCCCCACCACTCTCGCCCTCTCAAAAAACGGAACCTTACACGGAAGTTGACACACACACACACAGAAAATATGAAAGAAGGCCTTGTCACATATGAACTTAGATTTCCCTCTCACTTTTCCCTGGGTTCGATGCTTAAAATTGATTTTAGTGACAAAAGAGAGCATTCCTTAAAAACTGTTATTTCTTGATATTTTTGTTTTAGATAAAAAATATTAAAAGCTCTTTTATCATATAATCTATTCATTAATCATATAACTATCTCGACTTATTATTAAACGTGCCCTATTTGAATTGTTAAACAAGGATGATAACATTCTTAAAAACCGCTTAAACGCCCGACAAAGAAACATAAACAGATGAAGATTATCAACTCATTTAGTGAGATTTTAAATCTTCTATAGGTACCTACATAAAAATCAACATTTTTTAGAAGTCTGAATAAAATTACAATATTATAAATCTTTCCTAAAATTACTTCATGGAAGGACTAATTTCAGTCTTGATTGTAGAATTGTTTCTCTTATTGCTTTGTGTCCATTCGTCCTAAGAATCATTATTCAAGGTGCTACGTTTTTTTTATTTCTATCTGACTATTAGTTAAATTATGCCAATTTTGAAATGAATCTGAACATTGTAATCGACTACGTCTACGTTCAGAGTTATCCGTCACGGACGGACTGACCCTAAATGTGAATAAGTCTTTAATATATACGCAATCTACGCAACGTCAATTAAACTACAAAAACAACTGATAATTGTGACGCAATATAACGCAACCCTTGCAGAGCATTTTTTAATATGTGGTGACGCCGTCATTAACAGGAATAAAGATACTAAAATATAATTTAACCAAATAAATAAGTGAATCTGTTTGTCAATGTTCGTTTGTCCGTCTGGATTGTTGAGCTTAAATTTGAAGATTTTAATTTTTTTAAATTTTGCTTTCTGTGATTGTTGCTTTGATTTAAAATCTCGAATTTTTCTTCTTCACTTGCACCGTACACAAATATCAATTTAATCTTCATAAATAAAGAATTTCAAAAAAAAGGTTGTGCAATCTATGTTATTGGTTGTCTTGGATCAGCTGATAGCAAATAAATATTTAAATTTTTATGAGGAAGCTTTATCCAATTTTCATTCGTGTTAAACGGCCTTTGTAAGGACAACAATATCGTAGATATGAACTTCAGGATAAGGTAATAGGAATAGTTATTTCTCGCATCGCATTATAACAGAGTTCCGCGGATATGAAAATGTACAATTAAGTCCTGTGATGGTTTTAAGCTATTTTCTTGGTAGGTGGGCACCCTCAACCCCCCAAACAATAAAAAATTCCCCCCTAATTATTTTGGTACCTAATCTTTTTAAATGACCTCTTGGGGCACAGCCCATAGAGGCTAGAGACGAAGCCACTTGTATCCTATTATATAAAGTAGTGTTTGTTTTTTGTCTGTCCCGAAGGATCTCGCTAACCGCTGAACAGATATTGTTCTCCTTTACAGTGAAGCTTCTTATAGGTCCTGGGAAGGTTTTAAACTATTTTTGGGGAGGGTGTCTTCACCCCCCTCCCCCCCAAAAAACTTTTGTTATTCTTTGAAACTCAAATTCAATATTGGATGAGGTCGACTATCCCCTCCTAACTTAAGTGACCCTAGAGGCTTCTAGGGGCGTAGCCGCTAGTATAGTTATAAAGAACGTAAAAAATTACATTTGAAAAGTTTTTGTCAATATATAATAGTTATTTCTCGCATCGG
Source organism: Acartia tonsa (assembly GCF_053477335.1). Lineage (NCBI taxonomy): Eukaryota > Metazoa > Arthropoda > Copepoda > Calanoida > Acartiidae > Acartia > Acartia tonsa. The sequence continues at coordinate 41,428,158 of NC_137264.1, read as the reverse complement.
ATTATAAACAGCTTTCCGCGGGTATAGAATGTACAAATATAAGATTAAAACAGTTTTTTTGGCAACGAGGTGCCGAAGGCACGGGCTAAAAAAACTGGTTTTAATCTTATGATTGTACATTCTTATATTCATAGAAAGCTGGATATAATACGATGCTACACATAGTTTTTTCGTATGGATGAGAACCGGTTCTTATCCACCGGATTCGAATGAATACGAGAATAGTTATTTCTCGCATCGTATTATCAACAGCTTTCCGCAGATATAAAATGTACAATTATAAGATTAAAACCGTTTTTTTTAGCCCCGAGGTGCCAAAGGCACGGGCTAAATAACTGATTTTTCGTATGGATGAGAACCGGTTCCTATCCACCGGATTCGAATGAATACGAGAAAATCCTTTATCCCCGAATGATTTCTCAATACATAAATTGTATTGTTCATTTTTATGCCATCCAGAAGATGACAAGAAAAAGGATGGCAACATTCTTAAAAGCGAAGCTTAACAAACCAGTTGAGACATGGAGTAGAAGCATTTGATATTTAACATTATTTAAGCCTGATTAAAAATTAAATACGGATGCTAATATGGACATTTACAGACTTTATTAGGAACGGTTAACTTAAAACATTACCTATAATCCAAAGTAGAACGATGTCTGTCTGTTTGTAGCGAAGGATCTCGCTAACCACTGAACCGATCGGGTTCTCCTTTACAGGGTAGCTTCTCATAGATCCCGGGAAGGTTTATTACTAAACTATTTTCTTGGGGGGTGGGACATCCCAAACCCCCCCCAAAACAAATAATTTTCTTTTATAAACTAAAATTAAAATAGAGGGGTAGACTTCCCCCCCCCCCCAAAAAAAAATATTCTCCCTCCCCCCCCAATTTTTTTAAAAATCTAAAATAAGAAAAATTGGTTTGATCAAACATCTTGGGGCAAAGCCCCTAGAGGCTAGGGGTGAAGCCGCTAGTACCTAATAATGGATTTAATTGGATCTTACAAGAGATTTTCATGTTCTATGATAAAGTGAACTCTCTAGATGGCTAAAATACTGATCTCCGCAATCCCCTCCTTCTGGATAAACTTCCCGCCCAATAAATGCGAGGGGAAATTGCAACCTAAATTGACAATTTTTCTCCTGTTAATGGTCCTAGTAATCAACAACATTCCGAAAAATATTTCAAAAATATAATACATATGTAAGTAGGTAGGTAAAAGGTATAATGGGAAAAATCAAATACATATTAGGTAGCTAGCTCACATGTTTGCTTTACCCTTTAACAGATTTGTTCAGCATCATTTTAGAAAGCGTAGCAACCCTATAAGTTACCAATATCTCCACAAGTCCATTTGAATCATTTGGATTTTAACTTTTTATGTAATATACATATATCCTAGGTAGGTATATATCTGATTTTTGGAATAGTGGTTCCTACAAAGTGCAATATTATAAGCATCTCTAAAATAGAGTTCTTTAAACAAAATGTTTTATTTAACAATTTTTACAGTTAATGTTAAGTTTTATTAAAGCTTTAATTTTATTCTGCTTATTCAGTTCTGACACTCTACAAGAGTTAATACCTTTTAGTTTGTCCTACCGTTTCAGAGCTTCGCTTTTATGGATGTTATCATTCTTTTTTTTAAAGCATTCAGTACAAATGTATAGTTTCGCTTAACAAATAAAAAACCATGAAAACTGAAAAAATGTAGGTAATAATTTAAGTCTTTATTGTACAACAAGAAGGTAATGATGCATTATTTTAATTGTTTAAATGTTTCAATATTGTGTTTTTACAATAGGACAAGAACAAAAAAATTAATTCACAAGAATGTAAAATTATGATAGTACATGAAGTTTTTGTATTTCACCTTTAACAATTCATAAATTTAGAAATCAATTTTTTTTCTCACCAAAAAAATACCATCATGATTTTTGGTCAAACAAATGAATGGAAATTTTAGATAAAGAATTGACGAGGAAAATGTTACTTATATTGAACTTGCAAGCACGTGTTTGGAGGATATTTATTTTATAATTATATTATAAATGTTGTAAGACTTCATTGTAATAGTATCAGTAACCTTGTGGTACATATAGTACATTTTCTAACAACATAGTACGTCAACAAACTAATATTTATTATTATTCTTTTTTTGGGATTGTAACAAAATTAAACAACCTTAAAATAAAAAAGCTTAATTTCACTTCTAAAGGAAAACAAGACATTGCCCCCAAAACATTATCAAACCTATTGATCTTTTTTATTTGTAATTTCACTATTGATTAAATTAATTAAAGAGAGCAAACATCAGAATGAAATTAATAGCAGTTGATAATGCTCAACTTTATTGGCCCTAAGAGCCATCATGGAATCACAAATGCAAACTATTTTTGTAACTTTTTAATGCTTTCACTTTTAATAGATGTTTTAACTTTTCTTCATTGATTTTTCTTTGTGATTTTTAGCTCCTCATAATTGAATAAGCTTCAGAATGTTAGGAAAGATGATCTGTTTATTCCTTCTCTTGTTTAACGTTAACATCTCCATAACCTTCAACTGGAGCCGCTTTGGCCAGCTGAGCATCGTAACCTTTGTCAGAGGGCTCGTCCTGAAATTAGATACAGCTTAGAAAATGTTGTTGTCTTGATCAAAATGTTCTGAGGTGGATTCTTAAAAATAAATTGCCCCACTAATCGCTTAGTAAGGCAAAATTGTTATCGTGAAAAATCCTCCAAAATCACATAAAAAATCTATAAAAATTAAATAAAATCTTAGGTATGTTCATAATCCTTCTATGATTTCGTTTAATTCTTGTAGATTTTTTATGTGATTTTGGTGGAATTTTCACGAAAACAATTTTGCCCCACTAAGCGATTAGTGGAGCAATTTTTTTAAGAATCCACCTCTGATCTAATGCAGTTTACGTTAACATGTTCCTGGTAACGATTATCTCGAAAATACGATGAGCTTTTAGGGCTGCTAGATGCCCAAAGGCTAAACGTACATGCCATAACCGGTCAAATACACCGTTTTAAGTGGCATAAGAAGGCCTATAATCTGAAATAGCCAAGAACCAATGATGCACATTGCACAATGCACAGTGAAAGCTTCACTGAAAAAAAAGCATAAAATAACGAAATATTGCTCTGAATTATAGAGTAATGACTATTCTAGATTAATTGTACCTAGGCCTTCTTTCGTCGATAAAAATTTTGTGCGAACATAATCTATAGGTATACTTTCCACCTTTTGGTTGTTAGTAGCCTTTAAAGCTCATAGATTTTTGGAGATAATCGTTACCAGGAACATTTTACCGTAAAAATAGAAAGATACAAATATTTATTGTAGTTTGTTAATTCTTGAAAACTACTTTGTAGGTAAATAACTATGCTCAATCTCATACGAATATATATGCTAAATAAATATTAAAGCTAAAACTAAAAAATTTTTAATAGATAGTACCTAAGAAAGATTACGGAAAATGTTTAAAATATGATAATAAAATTCGTGCAATTAAGCTGGAATGCATTCTAGAATCTAAGTCGAAACTAACATAGTATTAAAGCATAGTTCATCTTTAAAAGAGATCTTTCCATGAATAGGGTCAAGATACATTAGGCCTTGAATTTAAAGTTTAAAATAGGGATTCTATAAGATCCGTCATAAAAATCAATGACCCTAGAATTAAAATCCACGCTGAAAGTTCTGCTCTTTTGAAGTTCACGGAATAAGATTGGTTTATCCTAACTTTACTGGCCTACTCTAAGGTAGATAATACGAACATAAGCTAATTTAAAAAGGATCTTATAAACTATCTAAGAGTAAGACTTCAATACTTAATTTGGCAGTTATTATCATAATTTATGAAAGTAGAAATAAGCCACTAGTAGAAAAGACTGACTGCTGCGCAACTTACCTAGTAAGACACGATATCGTTCTCATAACGAAATAATTCTTACATAAAAGTAACAAGATGTCTGCCTGTAGCAAAGAATCCCACGAACCGATATGGTTGACCTTTGTTAAGTTTCTTAAAGACCCCGGGAAGGTTTATAACTATGTTGGGGAAGGATACCGCAACCCTCACAAGAGAAACCCAAAAAAATTATCTTTGCTTTTTATTTCTAATTTATCATATAGGGCAGACACCACCCCCCCCCCCCCTTCTCCCACAACGACTTCCCTCAAATGTCCCATAAATGCCACAAGGGTCAAAGCTACAAGTAGTAAATAGATTAATACCTTGACATTAACTCCGTTCTCCTCCCCATTCTCTCTCTCCCTCCTTCTCCTGTCACGAGACCTGGAGCGGGACCTCTTTGACCTCTTGCGGTCGCGAGACCTACTGCGCTTGCGGTCACGGCTGCGGGAGCGCCTCTTGCGGTCACGAGACCTGGATCTGCGTTTGCGGTCACGGGATCTAGAGCGGGAACGACGCCGACGCTCGCCACGCCCGTCGTCACGGCCTGAACTGCGCACATTCTGGGCCTCGCCGCCTCGTCTTGTACCGCCTAATCCGCCGCCTAAAATCAAATATAAAAATATATATACCTACAGAAGATTAATAGTAGTTTTTATTGAAACCCTAATAGGAATTTTCCTACTAAACACAAAAAATATTACAAAGGTTTCGTGATTTTCATGTCTAAAATTATTTTATAAATCCCATAAAATATGTAGAAACAACCTAGAAAGCTGAAACTTAAATATAGAGTTAGGAGGGTAATAAATTAAGTTAAAATAATAGTTTTTCTCGTATTCATTCGAATCCGGTGGATAGGAACCGGTTCTCATCCATACGAAAAAATTATGTCTAGCATCGTATAATAATATCCAGCTTTCTACAAATATAAAATTATACAATCATAAGATTAAAACCAGTTTTTTAGGCGGTGCCTTTGGCACCTCGGGGCTGAAAAAAACTAGTTTTTATCTCATAATTGTACATTCTATATCCGCGGAAAGCCGTTTATAATACGATGCGAGAAATAACTATTCTCGTATTCATTCGAATCCGGCGGATAAGAACCGGTTCTCATCCATACGAAAATTCTATGTCTAGCATTGAATTATATCCAGCTTTCTAAGAATATAAAAATGTACTATCATAAGATTAAAGCCAGTTCTTTTAGCCCGTGCCTTCGGCACTTTGGGGCAAAAAACTGTTTTAATCTTATAGTTGTACATTCTATATCCGCGGAAATATACGATGCGTAATAACTATTAATAATTTTATCTTTTAAATAGTGAGATGTTTTTGGTCCGTTAAGATCTCATCGATAGAGTTCTCCAATTTTAGGGAAGGTTCACGTAGATCGCGGGATGAGTTTTGGCTATTTCATTTCTAACGTTAAATTTTTTTGCTTACCTAATCTTCTAGGCAGCCAGCCTTTTACAGTCCTACCGCGCTCCACGTCCACCAGGACACGTCTGCCGTCAATCTTCTTGCCATCAGCATGCTTGTACGCAGCTACAAATATAAGGATACCAATGATTACCTGTCATTTACGCTTACATCTTGGTAAAAGAAATTAAGGAACTGTGGATAAAAGGTTAACATATTTTTTAAAAAAAGTTTTAGGAAATGAATAAAATTAAAAGGAATAGGTAAACAAGACAGTAATCTGAGTTGAAAGGAAAATAAGAATTGTTTCCTAATTGGAAGGAGGAGGGTCAAAAATCTACGTCAGTTCAGGGAAATAAGATTTCAATCACAAAAATAGGAAAACTATCACAAGAGCAGAGAGCTAGAAAAATGAACAGGAGTTATGTAAAAGAGGGGGAATCGAGATATCACCTGAAAGATTGAACACAATAGTCGGCTTCATACATACATTAGCATACAAATTTCGCTCACACACACACGCAAACAAAATCATACCATGTCATACAATATCTCTTATACACACTCACACAACATATACTTGATACCTGATTTTATACCTTATCTTTTTAGTAATCATTGCTTTGAAGTTTTATTTATACACTAGATTTGGTCGATGGTGGTTTTTGGTTGTAGTATGTTCTTTTTATACCCTCATTTTTTTTATATCATGAACAAGCAAGAAAATTAATACTTACAATTTTCTTGCTTTAATACTTTTTATTTTCAAAAAATTTCTATACTAGATTTAGTTGATGTTTCCATAAATATTTCTTACCATTTGAATTTTTAACCCTTTGAATTTTACTTACATATGAAACTTGAATCTTAAATACTTTTTAAAAGTCCCGTATTTTTTTTTCGTTTTTTGGGGAGGAAAAAATGTTCAGTTCTTACCAAACTGAACATTCTTTTTATTTGAAAATGAAAGAAAATTCTGATTGGGTTTACCTTGACCCACATCAGTAAAAATATTAGAAAGAAAAAAAAAGAAAATCACCTTCATTGAGAAACCTCAATTGTTTGTTACTTCTTAAAACTAAGTTTTAAAATAAATCCCCATAAAAATATAAAAAATTAACCCTAGAATATTTTTTGTTTCCAATAAAAATTCAAATACAAAAAAAGTCAAATTTTTATTTCAATTTTCCCTCTAAACCTTTTTAAATGCTGTACTTATATTCCAAAAAAAACTAATTCATTTAATTTAACCCCCTTTTTGAATTTGCCCCCTTTGAAAGACAATTTATCTTACCATATACTTACATATGGCGAGTGCTATGCATGCATGGTGGTCGAACAGATCAACGGTGGAGGAACACTTTTATCTTGTATGTCAATCAATAAATTTTTTAAAATTTATGGGGAGGCAAATGGCAAGTAATGACTTAAAATTGAAAACAAAAGGGGCCGATGAACTTTTAAGGGAAAAAAGTGGTAAAATAGTTTTTAATAAAAATAAATCAAAAAGAGTTTTTTTTTCCAAATGAAATGACAATGACATACAAGACAAAAGTTATACTTAACCCGAATGTTTAATTTTCAATAAAAAGCATTAGGTAAAAGACCTCTAAGTTTCTATAAATATGGCATCAATAAGCAAATAATAAATCTCTTTTATCACATGTATTTTCTTTCTTTTGCGTATTTTAAACCAGGTCCAATACTTTTAAAAGTTAAGAAAATACTTTGACTTAAGCAGAGAGAAAACAGTTTACCACTTTGTTTCCCAATCCTTAAAAAAATATTTATTACCTTATTGATAAGATGCCATAAATAGTAATTAGAAACTTTATTCAACAAGACATGAAATACTATTAAAGCTTATCTGTATTAAATTCTTAAGCATTGAATTTTTATTTCTTGAAATTAAGTATGACGATATAGGCATATTTTTTTTTGGTTAAAGGCAAAGATTTGAACCTGAGGCCTTCTTACCTCAACCCTATGTATCATACTAACCACCATACAAACCTAAAACAACACTAGACACAACAGAGAGAAGGGAAACATCTGACAGATTCATTCAGAGTGATTGATTGATCTGAATCAGGAGATATTAGTCAGACATCGTTAACTTAGAGCGTCTCTTATTAAGGGGGATAAAACGTGCATCTTTCTATGACTTAAATATGCGAATATGATTTTTTTTAAATGAAAAAATATAGATAGAATGAAGTAAGAAATTGTACAAAAAGTAAATCAGGGAAAATAGGTGTAAAAAAATCTTGCAAATGAATCAGTAACATCATTCATTTGAAAGTTGAAAGATTTTTTATTTGAAAATATTTTCCCTAATACTTTGGTTGTACGAGTGCACAATGAATTGAATAGTAATGATATGATATTTTTATTTATTTGACTTACCATGCATGTCCTTTTCATTTTCATACTCGATGAAAGCATACCTGAAAAGAAATAGATATTAAGATTCGTACTTTAATGAACAAGGATGACAACATGTAAAAGCAGGAAAGCAAAAATCATTGATTAACAATTTACAAAGAAACAAATATTCAGTGATACTAATTTTTAATAAGGAGTCTAGTTCTACACAAAAAAAATCAGCAGTCTGTCTTAAACGAGAGCCGAGAAAGTTCAGTTTTCTGTGTTGTTTCTAGCAAGACTACTTAGGTTCACACACAGCATAGTTTTAATTTTAAATCAGGGATAGCATCATTTTGGTATCGAAGAATATAGGTTTTCCTTTCAATTCGGAAGTTTATTTTAAGGAACGAGATCTGCTGCTTAGTTATCCTTTTAGTAATTCTACATATAAAGTTCGATCTAGAATAATTAAAATAATTCTAATAAAAAGGTAACAGAATGTCCGTGTACTATAAGCGAAGGTTCTCCTAACCGCTGAACCGATATGGTTCTTTGGTTTTTACCGGACAGTTAAAGGCCGCCTTTTATCAAACCATCAACAAGGCAGTAAAAAGCACTTACATTTAAAGCCTAGTTATCTTTAAAAAAAAAAGATAAAAAATAAATTAAAAGGGTCGACTTTATATTTTTCATTGTTTTAAATAGTCCCAGAGATTTCCAGAAAAGGGAGGTCATTTAAACTAGAGAGGAAACTGTCATAATTTGGTTAACCATTGTAAGAAAAAAAATTGTCACATCAAGTGATCTTATAAAAAATAACATTTAAATATTGTTGCTAAGGAATACACGACATCCGTTAAATATTTCAATATTTACTCTACCATCAAAATATATGAATGCGTAAATTAAGGATAATCAATTTGGTTTTATGCATTTTAACTAGGTATTTAATCTTAATAGTTTTCTAATAATAAAAAGCGTGCATGGATGAGGGCGCTTGCTAAAAATGGGTCGTTGGTTTTGAGTATACTCAGCCTCACCAAGATGTAATTTGCCTCCTCACCCGTACCGTTGAGTTCAATTAATAAAGAGTGGATATTTAATTGGGACACCTGCCAGATTTTTCCGCAGGTCAGAATTGGGAAATATAACATGTAATTATAAGCTCTGATATGGAATATACCTATCTAAAGTCAGAAAAGGAACTAATACACAAACAGTTAATATATATTTATTATATTGATGAAAGGAACATTTTTTTTTTGCTTTACCTCCATCATCACAATAGAAGTAGCCTCAAGAAAAAATATATACCCGCAAATGGATTATTATATTAATGATCGCCAGAATTTTATTTTATTTTAAGTTGCAACTTGAAATTATGATTAGACTTACCCTCTTGATTTTCCATTCTTAGTGTTGCTGACCATTCTGATAGACCGAATTGAACCAAATTCTTCAAACTCTCGCCTAAAAAAAATAAACATTACTGTATTGCAACTACTTTGAAGAGTGTTATATTAACAGATTATGTAGTATAGCCATGTTTTTTTTATCCGCTAAAACGTACCTTGTGACAAACCAACTCCTTTTCCTTTTTGTAAGAAAAAGATGACGTTAAAAATAAGTCAGGGGTGTATATTTTTCCTTGATATTTTTCCAGCAAGGAACTAGAAAAATATTTTTAGAAATCGTTTATTTTATTCATATTATCCCCCTCACGTAAATTCTTTTAATTTTTTTACCAAGTAGGGGAGAAAAATGGAGAAAAAATATTTTCAGTTCTCCTAATTTTTTCATTCCCCCCCCCCCCCCCCCCTACCTTTAGCAGGTTCAACCATGCAGAATAAACAACCCTGAAATAAGCTATGATTTTCAACAACAAAAAATTCCGTACCTTAATTTACTCTCACTAGTATAGTAGTTAATCCTAGCAATAAAGAGAGTTTTAAAAGGATCCTCAGTGGCCCTGCCAATACTGTTAGGATCCCAGAGGGCGATTTCCTGTTCCAGTTTGTAAGCAACCTGTTCAGCCTTCTCCTTCTTGCGACGTTCTACTCGTTCCTCCCGAGTTTCAACCCTAAATATTAGGTGAATAAAAAACAATCTGAAGTTAAAGGTCGATATTTGGAAAGAAATAGTTTCTCAGCTGGTACTTAAACTAAAATATGTAGCGAGCATACCAAAATTTGGCATATAAAGGATAATGATTTCAAATTATGAAAGAAAATACTGTCTTAAACAATTCTTTAGTATAAGCGAAAATGATAGTTCCCTTATCGTGTGGTGGATTTACAAGTAAGAATTTGAAATAATAAGCTAAGACACCTTCTATTGAAAATCATAAGTTTAAGTCATGAAAACACTATATTAAATAGGTACAAAATAAACCTTAAACTCACAGTTTCGAGTATAATCGTTAAACTACCCTAATTAGATTTAAACTTACGCGGCTGGCTCAGGAGTGTCTGCGGGGTCCTCAAATAAATGGACATGTTGGGCGATGCCTAAACAAGAAACATTTATTAAAATAAAATAAGTCAATGATATGATAAGCCAAGTTTTCTATGAAGTAAAAATTTCTTCCTAAGTTACTAATAGTAAAAAAAACTGCACATTTATTTCTGAAGATCATAAGATGTAGTGTGACAAAAATGGGACAAATGTGGGTAAATATTTGACATATCACTTTCAAATTGATATATAGATTAAAAACAAAAGTACCTACTTTACAAAGAGAATAGGTATTTCACTTCAATCGAGAATTAAGTTCTAAACGTTAGGGGGGGGGGGGGGTCAAAATAATGTTAAAAATTCACACAAAAAAAGTTTTATTAGCATATTCCTCCCCCCCTCCACCTAAAAACATTAGTCTTTAAAATGTTCGAGTCAAACTTATCGGCAAATAATTTTACAGAAGTGCCATTATTTGGAATGTACATTTATAGGTAATATACCATTATTCAATACCTGTGTAATTATGTGTAACTTTCTTTTCATATGGCAATTTATCAACTGGAGGTAGGTAGGGGATAGGGTCTCTAGGCGCAAACAGCGCTAAGAGATTTGGAGGCAAGAATGCCGTCATTTTATCTGAAAATTAAACGAATTGAAGATATCTAAAGTATTGCAACTAGTAGTAATATTTAAAGTAAATATATTTTAAAAAATTTGAGACATAAATTATATTTTTATTTATATATAATATTAATCTTCTTGGCTTAATTAACTACATGATCTCTATTGAAAATAAAACATGAGAACTAGCTGTCCAATTTATTTGACAAACAAACAATTAAAAAGGAAAACCACCTTTAATATTACTTTTAAACATTTACCAAAAAATGTAACATATTGAACGGAAATGGCGAAGATAAGCAAAATTCATACAGAAAGACACAACATACTTCCTACTTTTTCGGCTAATAGACCAATAATTAATACATGATCTTTCAAATTACAGGAAAATATTTCTCAATACATGCATAGTAGCTAAAATAAACAATAAAAATATGTCAGAAATAACAAAAAGGAACTAAAGGACATTAAAAGGGAACATGTAACTATTGAAATCGTGACAAACAAAAAGTATTTTAAAATTAATGTGTATTAGTCTTTAAATGTATGAAGAGTTGACAAAAAGGCATTAAATGAAATATATTTTATTTGGTGAAAAATGTAACAACTTTTATTATAACAGGCATAAAAACTACGACGGCTTACTGAATCAATTTATTATTTAACTAAAGACAAAAAATCCTTTTATTCAATCATTTTAAATGAAGAAACTTGCTAAAAAAGCAAAATATATTCTAGTCTATTCTTCATCACTAATGCGTAGCCATTTTGGTTGTTGGCATTGCGGCGAGGAATATTGACGCATGCTCAGTAACAACAACAAACTCAGAGGTGTAGTAGACTTATTTTCTCCTGTTTTATTCTCACTCAAATTTGACACCGTTAGAGATTGATAAAATCGGATCACCTAGTATTTACAATATTCTTAGTTGAAAAAAAGAATAAGTTTGTGTTGTATTTTTTATTTATGTATAAAAACGAATATATATTTTAAAATAGCGTAATATAATCGGGGACATTTCTATACAAAGTATTCGTCCAAAACTTTGATAATCACGAAACCTATATTGAAAAGACGACCTTTTCATAATAAGCAATGTTAAAATATAAACATTAAAACAAATTACCCTACTCTCCATGGATTATAACTAATTATATACTGTTCCTGTAGTATTTTTTTTTTGTTTGGGGGGAGGGGGGTGGGTGGGGTGATAGGACAACAAATAAAGACGATTAAAATAATTTTTATAAGATCAAGCGTTAAATAAAAATACGCTAAAATCCAAATTTGTTGACGAAACCAGACATATATCTAATGATATCCACAAAACCATCAAACATTCCCAAGACTGATAGACCCAACCACAAGCCTAAAACACAGGTTAACAGTCACTAATATGATTTAAAATATATTCTCAGTTGTGTGTAATTACTAGATTTTTAAAAAGGTAAGTTGATATTTCCTTCTATCTTTAACCCTTACAGACAGGCATCCTTATAAAACCAACTCTTACCGACGTATAATTACTAAACTTAAAAAGTCTGGAAGTCACAGCTCTTTACCTTACCTACAAAAAATGACATTTATCTGTAAGGGTAAAAAAACATTAAATAAAATAATGCTGGTGGTTAAAAGAAATATCATGCATAATTTAGAAAAATCTTTTTATCAATTTGAATTTAGTCAAGCTTATTTTGTTTTCAAGGTATTTACATAATTACAATGCTGTTAACTCAATTCCTGTGGCACTTCCAATGTCAACAACTAGGCTGAAGAAATCATAAACATACATGGCTTTATATTGATCAACCTAGAAACATTATAATGAACATTATGAATATAGAAAAACAGGAACAATTAATAATAATCTTGAAGAAATAAAGAAAATTATACATTTAACATAACTTTCAATGTTATAAATAATTGCATCATATATACAACACAGAGTGAATAGCAATGACCCTTAAACCTAGAGTGAAAAAATGTATGTGAACTAATCATATGATAACTTATTCATATCAAAATCTATAAAAGTGAATGTGATCATAAATGTAACATGTACACTTGATGTACACTTGATGACATATTCTATAACTTACAGAGGAGCTATAATAAGCAACTAAAGTAAACCTGATCTGATTTCCAAATTACCATTACTGATCCAGATGCCATACCATATCCTGCATTTCTAGTTTTAATAAGAATGTTCATAGTTGTACATGGTTTAGGACATACTTTGGGTTCAAAAGTGAACATGTCAAGAGTTTCAAGTCTCAAATAAAAATTTAGCAGTTCATTTGCAGTTGTATTATTCAATTGCTTGATTGGTATATCTGTTTCACATGATAGATTTTTTCTTGTTTTAAACCAAGGGGCCATACATCCATAAATTGACTTTAGTTTCTCCCAAATTGTAAACCAAAACAAATAAAACAGCATTAAAAGCCCCCCAAAAAATGACGTCATGCAATACAAAGTACAAACGATAGGCCAGTATAAATTGTAATCGACCAATGGTAAAATTTATACTGGCCTCTAAATGGTCACTTGTATTGTGCGACGTAATATTTTGGCACTTAACGCTGTTTCAAAACAAATACATAAATATTTTTCACAAATACAAATAGTAAGATTTTCCTAGACCCGAAAATTAGGCTTTCATTTGAATCAAAATGTTAAATGAAAATCAACCAAACTAAATTATTTTTTTTTATGATTTGATAATTTGATTAATTTTAATACCTGAAGATGATCCATTACACATTGTCCATATGATGAATTAATCCTTTGGTAATTTCTACATTTAACTTCATCCAGAATTGTTTCATCAGTTATGCTGTATTCAATCATTACATCTTCACCATTATACAATCCATTCTCTAAGTTACCTATGGTTGCAACTGCATTGGGATCATAGTTGATCCTTAGGTCAGTTTGAGTAAATGGATCAACTGCAATTAAAAATACTTTCTTATTGGTTTCCAATGTAGGCAATTTGTTGTATTGAACATCTATCACCTCTTTACACATTCCAAGGTTAAGGCTAAAGAGGTTTCTACCAAGTTTTCCATGTGTCATTTTTACTACAGAGTAGTCAAAGTTGTACAATTCTTCAATCAATGCGGCATAACTTTGGTTTCCATCTTTTCCTTTCCAAGTCACTTTCTTGCCTACATCTAGAGTAAGGATACCCGACCAGAAGTTTACCATCCATTTATATCCAAATCTACTGCTTGTGTTGTAATTGAATTGGCCTGGTTGGCATACAAACAAAACAGGTTCAGGGATCAATTCTTTATGGTTTACTTTAGTAATGGAAATTGGACTATCAATATATTTCTGAATTGACTGATGCATTTGATGTAAAAAGAAACAGAAGGCTAGGATTTGAAACCCCAACCTAAGTTGTGTTACCCAAATCATTTTGAACTAACAACTGAACCAATTTTTTTTGGTATGAATTTATGAAAGAAAATAATTATAAATCCAATGATTAGAACCAATATATATTTATTGAATATGATGAAATATTCATACATATTACATACAGGGAGTAAGGGAGGGGACAATGGATCGAATATTCAATTTTTAGGAGTCTTAGACTTTGGGGACTGGCTTAAAGGGAACATGCAAGAATTTAGCAGTTTCTAACCAATCTTGGGGACCAATTATGAATGACGTCACGCAAAATCATGCATAATCTCGCGGCAAACTAGCGCGTCAACAAAAAGATAAACAATAACAAGCAGACAGAATTTTTTGATTTTGAAAATTATTTTGTAAATTGAATCATTACATTTTTTATATCTAATTTTTGTTTAATGTTAATTCATTCCGATTAGTTCGTTGTAGAAAGAAATTATATTAAGATTATTAGTTATTATGAGCAAAGCCTTCCTATAATTAGGTCCCGCACATTTGTACGTCCGTAACGGTTAGCTCTTTTCGTTACTTTAGACATGTTAGATGTTTCTTATTGATTTAATGTAAAGGCAAAAGTTTTTTGTCTTTAGCTTAATATTTCTGTAATTAATGATCCGATTAATTTCAAAATTTTAGGGAAAATTCACGAAGTCCTGAGTTGTTCAAGGTTTGTTTATCATTAAAATCTCAAGATGGTGTTATTTTATTTTTCTGTCCTGGATGCTAGGTGCGCAGCTACCAGTTATCCTAAGATATGTTACTTAAACCTTAAGATCTTTAAAATTAAGATGTACTTATGTTCTCAACTATTTTATTTATGTAGTATGGAATTTTGACGCAAGGTATCTCATTTTTATTTCGTTAAATGAAATAACTTGAGTTAAAAGTTCTGTAGGAAGGTAATTGTTTTAGTAAGTTTTGTAATATAATTATTTAAAGGCTTTTTCATGTCTATGCTTTTTAATAAATACAATAAAAAAAATTGGGTAAAAGAAGTTGTAAAAGTAAAATGGTCTGTTTCCTTAATTTTCCGAAGTTTAAATAATAACAATTATGGAAATGAATTGTAAACAAGGGTTTTGATCTCTAGAATTAAAGGTTTGTAGTAAAGCATCAGTTTAAGGATGGTGCATTTCGAATTAAAAACAATTCAAAAAGTCAAAAATTTCCACTAAAGGTTGCTATATTGCAAATACTTGTTTTATCTGGAAATATCTGGGTTTTCAACCTTTAAGGGTCACAACTATAAAATTGAATTAACTGCCCATTGTCCCCTCCCTTACTCCCTGTATTACATATATTTATTGGAAAAATAATGACATAACGAGAAAAATTTATTTAGTATTTCATTAGTATTTCTTAAATTTTCAAATTATAAAATAGAAATTATTTTTTAATTTATTACCTCTTGTTTTAATGGTTCTAATTAAAAAATAATAAAATTTCCAAATCATTATTGGTTAATGGTATTTATTGTGTTACAAGAGGTAACATTTCAATAATACAATATCAATTAAAATAAATGCATTACAGAAATTTTTGTATAAGAAAGTTATTCAATTTATGGTGAAGTAATTTTAACCAATTTACAGAATTACATTGATTCAAATTATTTAAATTCAATCTGACTAAGGTTTTCTTTTGTTTTACATGAACTGAATTAAAATTTAATTTTATGAAGAAAGTTCCTAACAATTTAGATAATTGTAATACCCCAATAAAAAAATTGGTAATAGTTATTTCTCGCATCGTATTATAAACAGCTTTCCGCGGATATAGAATGTACAATTATAAGATTAAAACCAGTTTTTTAGCCCCGAGGTGCCGACATTTTTATATTCGTAGAAAGCTGGATATAATACGATGCTAGACATAGTTTTTTTTCGTATGGATGAGAACCGGTTCCTATCCACCGGATTCGAATGAATACGAGAATAGTTATTTCTCGCATCGTATTATAAACAGCTTTCCGAGGATATAGAATGTACAATTATGAGATTAAAACTAGTTTTTTTAGCCCTGAGGTGCCAAAGACACCGGCTAAAAAAACTGGCTTTAATCTCATAATTGTACATTCTATATTCGTAGAAAACTGAATATAATACGATGCTAGACATAGTTTTTTCGTATGTATGAGAACCGGTTCCTATCCACCGGATTCGAATAAATACGAGAAATGATATTAAAACACTCGATCTATCATATTCAAAATATTTAAATCTTTAACCTGATGTACCTTAAGTTTCATACATAATTTATTTATATTTCAATTGCGTCAATGAAAATAATGGCATAGCAAGCATAGACGTCCAAGGGTGGAGGAAAAGGGGTGTTAACCCCCTCAAACTTTGAAACATCTCAAAATCTTCTAAATACATTAGATTTCCCCCCTCAAACATAATAAAAACTTGGACGTCCCTGAAGAAAGTATGACAGCATCCATAGAAATTTTTGTTTTGTTTTTTTTCTGTCTAATTTGTTGAATATTTTTCAGATAGAATTTTTTGCGAGATAGACAATATTTTGTATATTTTTACATTACGGCAGAAAAAAAGTAATTATTTTGGAACAAATATTACAAAAGAACAATAGAATGACAAAATTTATAGGTTGAGAAACTTTAAAATCATGAATGGACTAACAGACAAAGTAATTTTTAGGGCACATGTTCAGTTGTCATAGAAAATAAAGAGAGGTAATATACGTTTTAATAGCTTATGAAAAAACTAGGAAACATTTAGAAAGAAATAAGTATTTGTGTCTTTTAAGGCAAAACCTACATACTGACGGACGCACTAAGTAAATTATAAAATTGGTGTTTATATAGGTACAAGGAAATTTCATTTAAAAATTCAGCTGTCAATCTTAAACAAAAGCCAAGAAGATAATATTTACCCCATAACGTTACTGACGGACAGACAAAGTGGATTATAGAGTAGCTCCGCTACTAAAAAAGATATCATTGATGGACAAATGATTGGCAGATTGAAGATAATAATATTATCATGCATAAAAACAAACTTTTGTTGAATTAGTTTACTTAATCATTAGACGCAATAAAACCTCGAAAATGAAACTGCTTACATTAGTGTAAGTTAAAAATTTTAGAAATAAATCTTTCTTATAATATAAAGTTGGAAAATTTTTTATTGGCTGAAGCTTAATATCTTAATAAATACTGAACCGATTGGGTTCTCCATTCTAGGGAAGCTTCACATAGATCCTGGGATGGTTTTAAGCTATCTTATTTTTAGATTTAAGTATTTAACTGGTTTTAGGATATCTTTTCTGCCATCTCCTACCCCAACCAAACAGAGCCCCTTGATTCTAGGGGGGTATCCACTAGTCCTCATATAAAAGCAACAGGATGTCTTTACCTGTGTGTTTACAGAATAAGATCTCGATGTTGTTGTCCTGTAAAGTGAAGCTTTTAGATACAGGCAACAGTTATATCTTTTTATGGGAGGATTTCCCCTTCCCCCAAGAACCTTAAAAGGAAGCTTTTATAGTGCCTATAAAAATGACGCCACAAAATACAAATGACCAATGTTTACTATTAGGCCAGTATACATTTTATTTGACCAATGGTGGGCTAGTAATGTATGACGTCCTTTTTATAGGCACTATAACAAGCTTCCCTTGGAAGAAGCCGTTAGTGTTGATAAAGTCATTTATCGATTTGAATTTTATCTAAAAATGAAAATTGAAAAAATTTTAAATTTGAAGCTCCTTGTTGGTGTTGGTTTGCTGTTCAAATGGAAAGAGACTTGTTGAAATTAATACACAGTAAGTAGACAAGAATAGTAACATCCATAGAAAATATTGTATTTAAATTTATTTTTGCAGAATGGCTATAATCTTTAAGTTTTCGGGATGGTCTGTCCTGTCGGAACAGCTTGTGGCAGAGAGACCTTACAGCGCGGCGCTTTAAACTTGTGGGTTTTAACATGCGTAGCTTTTCTTAAAATTATGATGAAATTCCTCTTCTGTCACTGACTGACTCCCACATTCATTCAATAAGAAAAGTTGTGTAGGTGTTGGAGGCTGGATAGTGCTAGTTTAGAATACATATTTTTATCATAATTTTGAAACATTTACAAAACAAAAAGTATATGGGCGGTTTCTCTCAAAGAGCCTAGTCGAGCACAGAAACCCATTCCCCATTAAATTGTAAGTGAGTGTTTATGCGTGGAGGTCTAGTACCCGAAGCGACACCTAGCCCCTAGAGTCTTAAGTGAGTGGTTAAGGTGGGGGGGGGGGGGGGGGGGGGAGGGTGGTGGAGTTTAATTAGACATAAAAAAAACTCCCTTCCCCCATTGTTTTCAATATTTATTTCAGAAATAAATTAGGTTTCGCTGCTCGCTAGGTATTTTATGGGAAAGCACCGCGCCAATGTCTTATTGTATATTATTGTGATTGTAGGACATCATTCAAGGCAGATTCTGGTATGGATGGAAGTGGACATGTCAGCATGCAGTTTACCTCTACAACAGGTTTTTTATTTTTTTCCAAACTTTCACCTTAAACAAATCTTAAATGCTTCATTCTCAGGGATCTTATAGGATAAGACAATGGACGATAAATTATTGTACATCTTTAGTGATAAAAAAAGCACAAATGTAACTTTTCATCAGATTAAGATAATTTTTTGAAAAAGTGGATGATGCTAGTTTTGAGCCAACTAGTCAAAATTTAAATCCTAATGTTTTTAGGCATATATATGAGAGATTTAATTTACAAAACTTTGGGTACTATGAGAAAAGTATTTTTAGATAGTTGATACCAACTTAATTACAGTTGCTTTGTAGGAGCTCTTAAGGCAATATAATCCAACCAACTGTTATTGAAAACAGACAACACTGTGATTGAACAATAAATCTATAAATGTAGATGTATAACCAGACATTTACCTGGATCCCCTTGTTGTGAACCTTTTTCGTCTGCTAGCCAATTGTTTTCTGCTATTTTGTAGCGACTAGGCTTTGTTAATATTCTTGATCTTAAAAAACTTAATGACAGGTTGGCACAGGGTCCTCAGGTTGGGGACATACAGTTATATAATCCCTTCCCCCTCTATGATTTTACTCTAATGATTGAACAAAATTTGTCTTGAGGCCCAAAAGGTTTGATTTAAGGCATTTCATTTCTTTTTTGGCCGAGTTACCTGTCCATATTATCTAATAACACTTAATAACAGCGAGGCTTTTCTACATTTAATATGTGTCCGTCTGTATGAAAATCCTGGTAATTAATATGTTGACACATCCAAGGTGAACATTGTTCTGTAAGTGAAATGGACCATCCTTCCTTCAATGATTACAGAACTGGTGCTTTTGACAGATATGCAGGTTATTTCTTAATTATACTGATTTTTATTGCTAAACCTTTAACATTTAGGATACTAGGTTATTATTTTTCTTGCTATTTTTTTCTAGAATTTTGCTCTCTTACTTATTTTCTTTCTGTTTTCTTTAGAATCTCTACTATTAGGTTAATTGTACTTGTTATTTATTAAGATTTTTTATTTGTAAAACATTTTTCTAAAAATTTTGTAAAAAAGTTTTCTTTGAAGGTAGAATTTTAGATAAAATTTATCAAATTTACAATTAAAAGAATAAAATGTTATGACTTTGACAAAATTGTTATTTTCAATATATATACTAACAATCCTCTACAATTCTTTTCCAGATTTCATACCTAAAGAAAATACTTTTTTATGTAAATTGCGCATTTTTTATCCACAACAATAGGCTAGACTTTGAGAAACCTTAGCAGCTCGCGTTATTATAGTTCTTATCTGCCAAAATGGTAAAAATTCTGCAGTTTTATTTTGACAGAAACAATTGACCAAATGCCTACCAAATGTTTTTAAAAAAAACTATTGATCAGTTTTTCAAAATTCCCAGCTTCTAATGCTATTATTTATGTGAGTTACAAATATTGGTTTTAATTTTTACCTAAGCTTTTGAGAATTCCCACAACATCATTACTTTGATACTTAATTGCTTGATCAAGAGCAGTTTCACCTGAATTATAACAGATTTTAATATTATTAACTGGTTTCCTCATATTTCCATGGACAAACAAGCATTTTTTTTTTAAATTTATAGCTTATCTTAGGTTAGGTTCATTATGAATTCAAAGGAATAGAAATATATATTTTTTTCAGGAATAAAAGTAAAAATGTGGGGGGTCAATTTTGTACATTTGATAGTTTTAGTGAAAAGTAATTAAAATGAATATTAGTACAGTACATCAAATATATTCTAAACATTCTTCTAGATGACATAAAAAGTTCTATTTTGCAAATTTTTTCGTCTTAGAAAAAAAAATCAGAAGCTCTACAAAGTGTCTTAAAAAATTATCCATGTGACGTCAATAGATCCATCTCTTTTTTATTGTTTTCATATTTCGTAGTAATACTGACAGACTGACGGACTAAGTAGATTACACATTGGATGCTCAATGTTATAGGGAATTTTAACAGAAAACAAATTCAACTATCTATATTAAAAAACAACTGAGAAAATCAATTTCTTCCACAGCATGACGGACTGGCTGATGGACAGACAGACATATTGAAATTAAGAGTAGCTTCTCTCATAAATGATAACAATTTAACTATAATCATTCTTCAAATTGAGTTTTGCTCCATTATGGATAAGTAGTTTTATTACTCCTATCTCTCCTTTGTAGGCTGCTTCATGTAGGCTTGTTTCTCCTAACCAAAATATAATCACAGTTTTAATTAATAGATGAAATATTAGTTAAAATAAGTCGTTATAGAAAAAATTACCCCCCCTCAAAAAAATTTGTTTTTCATAATTGAAATTGAAAGTTTAATTTTTAGGGTGGAGAGGTTCAACTACCTTTCCAACCTAAATGGACCCTAGAGGTCTCTAGTTTATTAATTAAATACCTGATTTATTTGTGACATCAGGATCGGCATTGTTTTCAAGAAGAATTTTTACAACATCCATATGTCCATATCTTGATGCTAAATGAAGGCTTGTCCAACCTAAAAACAGTTATTATAAGTCCACTATACATTTTAAGGTTGAAAACATTTTTAAGTAGCTAAGTAGTAGAAAACTTTTCACTTACAATTGTTTGTCAGAATCACTTTCCCTTTGCCTGGATTGCACTAAATTCAAGTTAAGATATCTCCTATAGGTAACTTTAAATGCAGATTCTTTAGTTTTACAAATAGCTCATATTTTTTTCACTCCAAAACCAGCTATAATAGCTTACCCCAGTTAGCTTTAATATTGACATCAGCTCCATAACTGCAAAGAAGTTTGACCAGTTCAGCATGACCATTATAAGAAGCTGCATGCAGCGCAGTGTTTCCTTCAAACAAAAATATTAATAATTTGTCATATGCATATTAAACAATATTATTTACGAGGATAAAGTCATAAGAATAAGAGGAGACATTGTACTGGTATCAAAGTTTTTTAAAATTGTTCTCTTATTTATTGGCTTATAAACTCCCAGGACTTTATGGCTGGGATATTATTGTTTATTGATTGATTGATTGATTAGCCATAGTTTCTTAGGGTTTTAACCTAAGGAGTCATGGAGTAGGCTGAGACACTTTTGTTTAGCCACTAGGGCTATCAGGCTCCACGTTCAAGCACACTGTGGCCTGACCCGCTATCTCATGAGAACTAATCATTATTACCTCACCCTCGCCGAGTATGGCATGTGTCCCAAATTAAGTCGCCGTTATGAATGACGCTCTCCGTTGAGGAGCCTGGGATAAGGGTAGTACTAATATTATGTACGGGACTATTGAGTATCCAAACTTACTCAATAATCACCTTCTTACACAACCAGGGGAAGTTGCGTGATAATTATTGAAATGAGAAATTCGAGTCAACACATGGAGAATTGAACTCAAACTCTCACCACCGTATCTCAGTGTGCTACCATTTTTAGTAGCGAAGCTACTCTATAATTCACTTTGTCCGTCCGTCAGTCAGTCCGTCAGTCAGTCCGTCAGTCCGTAACGCTATGGGGGAAATGGGATTTACTCAGCTCCTATAAAAGATAGAATGCTGAAATTTTTTGACAACATTCCCATCATTAAGGAGCACAATTGACTATAAAACATCAAAACATCATTGGCGTTCGGACCGATTTTTAGCAGGTTTTAGGCTATTTTTATATTTTTCACATTTTTCTCCATATCTTCAGTGTTTATGGTCCGATTTTCAAAATTTTTTCAGTTACAGATATCAAAATTAAATTTCCCGTCGTTTAAAGGAACAACCATGAAGGCCAGACTGCCTTTTCAGCAGGTTTTAGGCTATTTTTATATTTTTCACATTTTTCTCCATATCTTTAGTGTTTATGGTCCGATTTTCAAAATTTTTTCAGTTATATATATCAAAATTAAATTTTCCTCCTTTTAAAGAAAACAACCATGACGGCCAGACTGCCTTTTTAGCAGGTTTTAGGCTGTTTTTTATATATTTAACATTTTTCTCCATATCTTCAGTGTTTATAGTCCGATTTTCAAAATTTTTCAGTTATATATATCAAAATTGAATTTTCCTTCTTTTAAACAAAATAACCATGACGGCCAGACTGCCTTTTTAGCAGGTTTTAGGCTATTTTTATATATTTAACACTTTTTTCCATATCTTCAGTGTATATGGTCCGATTTTCCAAATTTTTTAAGTTAAGGATTTAAAAATTAAATTTTTTGTCGTTTTAATAAAACAACCATGACGGCCAGACTGCCTTTTATCAGGTTTTTGGCTATTTTTATATGTTTTACATATTTCCCCATATCTTTGTATATTTTGATGCAATTTTCAAACTTTTATGGGATATCTGTATCAAAATAATTTTTCCCATTGTTATGAGCATCGTTAATATAATTTACTTTGACCATCATCATCATACAAAATAAAACAAGGTTTCATGTTTATTTTATCCAATAAATCTATTCTTGATTTTAGTAAAAACCTTTTAAATCTACGTATTCCAATCGACGATTTTTTGTGCTTCGCTACTTATGGATGTTGTCATCCTTGTTTATCATTATTATGGGTATCTTAAATTTATATTTATTTGGATTATCTCTAAGATATCTAATGTATCCATATTTTTTTCACAAATATAGTAAAACACTTTTTTTTAATTTCCCTTTTTTACAAATATTTTTAGTAACATGTTGAAGTAAAACTATCTTTACAAATGATTTAAAATTTTAAAATCAGTATTTGAACAATTTATGTTACTAACCATACTCATTTTGACCATTTATATTCACACCCTCTTCCAGCAATACTTCTACAGGTTTAATCAGTCCTTTCCAAGAGGCTTCTATAAGGTCTGAAAAAATATTTGGCTAAGTTTATCTACAAAAGGGGTAGTGGAGGGGGGGGGGGAGCGCTGTCCTCTACTAGGCCCAAATGTTCAATTATCTTATTTTTTATTATACTGGAATAATAATTGCAAAAAATGATTAAGTTCTCCTCTTTTATAGGCATTCTTGATTTATGTTTGTACAGGAAAGTGCAGTAGGCATAGGATTGTCAATATCCCCCTATCTTTCACCTCAAGTTTCACATCCTCTTATCTCTGTGTACAAATAGATAAGAGTATAAAATAATTAATTTCAGGTAAACGGCCAACCTGGAATTTTTTCTTCTAAAGATTTTGCGTCCCTATTTTCTGACAAGGCATATAAAACTAAAATAGAATAAAATATTTATTAAAAAAAAACGATAATAAAACTCCTTTTTTTGTTCACATTTAAGATTTTTCATTTAATGTATGTATAAGCAATGTAAACTTGTTTGTCTGTTAGTTAGTCCGTAGGTAACGCACAGCTTATACCAATAACGAAATGGTAATGCATTAACATGTGTATATATACACACATACTAATAATTAAGTAATCTTTTTCATTTAAAAACCCCTTTTTGCTCTCATCTGCCCTTAAACATAAAGTACAAAAATTATTCTTTATAATTATAAAAGAGTTAGAGACCATTTTGCCAGTATACCAAAGTTGATTACAAAAGAACAAATGGAAGCTTTACAATGTGTCTAAAAAAATCAGCCACGTGACGTCATAAAATGAGGGATTAACCATCTCTTTTTTTTTGGGTTTTTTTCCCACTCCTTCCCTCCTTTTATGACATCACGTGGCTGATTTTTTGAAACACTTGAATTTGTAAAGCTGTAACAAATGCTTTTGAAATTTTCTTAAATATGAATTTGTACCTGGAAAGAGAGTTTCAAAAACTAAAAGTAATTCTGTTCCTGCAAGCATAGGCAGTGCCATTCAGATAATATAAAAACAAGGATGACAACATCCATAAAAGCGAAGCACTATAACGGTAGGACAAACGGACATTAATACTTGTATAGTGTCAGAAACTGAATAATCAGAAAATAAAAGTATAAGAGTCGAAGCAAAATTGTAAGTAAATTGGATGAAAAACTGCTGGATTGATAATTGGATGATAATGTTTATGGACATACTTACATTTTTAGGACTTGGTTATAGAGTTGCTTCGCTTATATATTGTACTTTGTTGTCCCAGGAATCAATAAACCAAAAATCAGATCAAACGGATTATTAAATCACACAATAATTTGTTGTTAAAAAAGTAGAAAAATCAACATGTTTAAAATGGACGTACGGACATTCTGGTAATGATTATAGAGTTGCTACGTTTTCTAAATCGTACCTAACTACTACAGTTTGAAATCGATAGGAGAATTCTAACATGCCTAAATTAACTAAAAAAAGCTAACTATCTCGGACGGACCTACCCTAATTATGTTTGTATTATAGTTTCAATATAATAACGATTTGTCGATATTATGTTAGCCAGGGTCCAAATTTAATGAACCAATATAGTCGATATAAAAATAATAATATTTTAATTAACTGCCTAATAATAATTTGGGAAGGGGGGGGGTGTTGGGGGTGTCCCACGCCCCAAGAAAATAGCCTAAAACCACCACAGGACATAAATAGCAATCAATTAGGCACCGCAAAATAGTCATCACTCTTTTTTGGGAAAATAGGACAGCCATTTATGTTGCATACATCCAAAAAATATGATTTTCAAGTCTTGATATTTTTAAAACAACCTGGTAGAAAATTGAAATTCTTTTAAACATATTGATGTAGTTTAAACCATGGAATAGAAAAAAAATATGCAGTTCACTAAATTAAAGTTTAAATGCACTTCGTGCATTTACCCTTTAGATGATTTAACAATATACACAATATACCACATAAAAAAATTATTTCTTAACCCTTAACGGTCGGGGGGGGGGGGGGGGGAGGCGTTGAACACCTCCCACTCCGGTTTTTTCTTTCTCATTTTCTGTGTGTGGAAGATAAAGAGCCCAAACTGCGTGACTTTTTAGGTATGGGTATGACACATAACTGAGAGTTGGAATTTTTTGAATATCTTCATTCTGGCGGGCACAGGATGCCAGCAAACCTGGCAGGGTCATCCAGGTAAAGAGCAAAAATATTTTTTTTTGACTCAAACAAAGCATTTTATCTCACCAAAATATTAAAATAGTCTCTAGTAGTACCTCCTAATACTAAATACAGGTGTTCAAGTCAATTTCAGGTTCCAGGTATGATCCTGGCTTCTTCTAGGGTGAAGGAAGTGAAAATTGACTTAGACTTACTTATGATCCTGGCTTCTTCTAGGGTGAAGGAAGTGAAAATTGACTTAGACTTACTTAAGGTCGGAAATTCATTATCAAACAGGGGACTTTAGCATTCTAGCTCTAATAGGAACCGAGATAATAGGGGGGAGGTCGTTGAACGCAACCCCCTCCCCCCCCGGACCGATTAAGGTGCGGCAAGGGGCCCGACTGTTAATTGTTAATAGGAGTGAAATTTCCATGAATGAAAAGATCTGAAGGAATCGCCTATGCCTATTAGTAATAGGTTAAAATGCATTTTGTCTAAAACATGAAAAAATACAAATTTTTGCAAACAAAAATTGTACCATAAAAACATTTACTTAAAATAATAAGTAAGTATAGTTTTAGATATTTTATCTAATTACTTAAACATTATGATAATATATAAATTGATATTCTTAATTTGTTAGAATTGCAACTGTAAACTTTTGATGAAAAAAAAGCAAAAATACAAGTTTTGCACAAGCATCAGATACTTGATTCTTAAACAAGAACAATCATGTTCCAACTAATGCAGTTTAGAGATATCTTTATACAAGAATTTTTAAACTTTTAGTTATGAATATAGAATACGTGGATATTGTGACAGGGAAATTTTTTCCTTAATTTAGGTCGCTAATATAGTCCTCAGATATTGGTCAGTACGTTCCTCCCAGTACCCCAGGGTAGGCAATGGGTTAAAGTCATAATAAGGTGGAGGGGGGGGGGGGGTGGGGGTGGAAGGTATAGTAATATTATCCAACTGTGATAAACATTTATCAGGGTATGTAAGAATCTCTCACACAATGTCCACGTATTATATACCCATTCTTTTAGGCGAGTTGACACAAGGATGCTATGAACATGAATTTACTGATCCTCTACAAGATGTGTTGTAAGTAATGCAGGTCTTATATCAAGTAACAGGATGTCTGACATGTCTGTATGCATTTATAGAACAGTATCGATAGGCGTAGAACCACTTTAACTTTCCTTTTCATCCGGAAAACAAATCATTTTTATTTTAAAATTAGATTAAAGATGAGGGGTAAATCTCAAACCGATTAGTTTAGACTTTAGGTGCGACGCCGATAGTCGATGTATTTTAGAATAATCACCATAAAGATAACCTATTAATTTAAATAATTTTAATAGATTTTATCTGGCCTTAGATTAGCTACTCTTATAATCTTTAGCTAGCAGAAACCTTTTCTTGACCTGTAGGAAGACATCCTGTTACGTTTGTACAGGGATTATAAAGTTAAACATAATTTTTTTTTTTAAATATGGCATCTTTTTTGTAATTCTTCTCACATAGGATTAGGTATTAATAACTTAGA
Source organism: Acartia tonsa (assembly GCF_053477335.1). NCBI lineage: Eukaryota > Metazoa > Arthropoda > Copepoda > Calanoida > Acartiidae > Acartia > Acartia tonsa. The sequence continues at coordinate 41,400,922 of NC_137264.1, read as the reverse complement.
TTGAATTGATTGAAGGGTAAGAGGTTTGTTAACATAAAGTTTACATGCATTAATCAATAAGGTTTGATAAGCACAAGTATACTTTTTAAAATATTTACTTATTCTTGACATAGATAAGTTTAATGCTAGCCTATACACATTATCGACTGTATAAAGCTATGGAAATACTTATTTTTAGGCTTAATAATTTATCTTACTATGATATTTTAGTGTTCAACACTGGGGTTCTGACGCCTGGAGGTTTGACTTTGTTAGAGTAATATTTGATGATAACACTTTTGTTGATTGTGGCTCTGGTAATCATAATATTGATGATGGAGATTCTGTGCTTGTACCTTGCACATACAATTAAAATTTGTCTTTATAAAAATTCCAATTTATAATAGTTATTTATCGCACCGTATTTTGAACAGCTTTCCGGGGATATAAAAATGTACAATGCTGAAAACACGGGCTAACATAACTGCGTTTAAATATTATGTTTGTACACATTTATATTCGTAGAAAACTGGATATAATACGATGCTAGACATCGTTTTTTCGTATGGATGAGAACCGGTTCTAATTCACCGGATATTAATCGGTTTCGAATGAATAAAAAAATAAAATTTACTTAATCATTAAACAAAACTTCTTTGGATATAAAATTTATCTTTTGGCAGGGCGGAGTTTTTTAGTAGCGAAGCTACTCTATAATTCACTTTGTCCGTCCGTAATGCTTTGGGGGGAGTGAATTTCCTCTCCTGCTATTAAAGCTAAACCTCTAATATATTATTCAAGTCATGGGGCATAATTAATTATAATACAGTTTTTTTTTGTAAATACTGATTTCCACGTATCTGTATTGTTTTTGGTCCGATACATATATCTGTAGTGTTTTTAGTCTGATTCATATATACATATATAGTGTTTTTGGTCCGATACATATATCTGTAGTGTTTTTGGTCCGATACATATATCTGTAGTGTTTTTGGTCCGATACATATATCTGTAGTGTTTTTGGTCCGATACATATATCTTTAGTGTTTTGGTCCGATACATTTATATGTAGTGTTTTTGGTCCGATACATATACCTGTAGTGTTTTTGGTCCGATACATATATCTGTAGTGTTTTTGGTCCGATACATAAATCTGTAGTGTTTTTGGTCCGATACATATATCTGTAGTGTTTTTGGTCCGATACATATATTTGTAGCGTTTTTGGTCTGATACATATATCTATAGTGTTTTTGGTCCGATACATATATTTGTAGTTTTTTTGGTCCGATACATATATCTATAGTGTTTTTGGTCCGATACATATATATGTGGTTTTTTGGTCTGATACATATATCTGTAGTGTTTTTGGTCCGATTTTCAAAATTTTTGTGGGAAATAGTATCAAAATTTTAATTAGATTTCCGTCGTTCTGAAGGATTTGCTGTGTTCATAGATGAAAAGACAAGGAGCTTTATTTTAAGAAATTCGTTTCTTTGCAAAATTTGTGCGATTGTTGTCACATCATATAGCCCTATCTAAGCTACTTATGGAAGGTATTGTCCTTAATGACTTGAAAGCAATCAATAAATACAATTTATAAAGTTTTTATTATTATAGTAAAATAACAAAAAAATATTTAAAATAAAACATGAATCTCACTCATATGGTTTTCTTTATAAAAAAAGTAACGAGAAATAATACATAGTAAATGGTTTTTATTTATTGATATTGTTTTTTCTTCATTCTTAAAACAATAATTGCTCTGTTAATAAAAGTATTGAAAATAGAACATTTAATATTGTACTAAGTTTTGAAAAAATAACAACAACCTTTAAAATTTAATTTCCATCTTTTTTGGTGTTTATTAATTGTAATAATTATCTAAAAATGATGCGAATACTTAAGCAAAAAAACTTTGTGAAACCTAAATTAATTTTAATTCATTTTTATTTGTAAAATCATTATCATTCATCTTGAATTTAACAAAGCACTTGATTTTTTAAAATTAACTCGATTTTCACTTTAATATTAAGGGGTAGTTTCACGAAATGCATTTGAACTTAATTTAGTGAACTGCTTATTTTTCCTATTTAATGGGTTAAACTATATTTATATGGCATTTATTTGAAAGAATTTCAATTTTCTACCACTTAGTTTTGAAAATGCAATTTAAAAAGACAATTTTCAAGTCTTGATAATTTAAAAACTACATGGTAGAAAATTTAGATTTTTTCAAATATATGCCATATAAATGTAGTTTAACTAATTAACCAGGAAAAAATATGCGGTTCACTAAACTAAGTTCAAATGCCTTTCGTGAAACTACCCCTTTGCAAAAACCAGTAAAAACTATAAAGTTAATAGTTATTTATCATATTTTCGTAATATTGTGAATGCTAGAAAGGATATTAAAATTATTTCAACAATTTTGGTCATGTGATCAAAATTTGAATTTTCCTTCTACTATTGCCCCCTCTGGGGGCGAAGTAGGTGGAAATTTAAATTTTTGTCACTTGACCTTAATATTGGTGAAATAATTTTGAATGACCTTTCTTGTATAAGCAATATTAATAAAATATGATACTTGGTTTTGTCTCATTCTCTATCTTTTTCTTAAATTCAAAAAAGTCTATCAAAAAATTTACATCATCTAAGGGTGAACAATAAATATCTCTGTCTACTTTTCTCTATATTTCTTCCCCCTCCCTCACTTTTCTGTCTATTTCCTTCTCTCTCTCCTCCTCTTTTGTACGTTCATTTATACAATAGAGATAACCTAGACACAGCACAAGGGAATTTTGTTTACATTATGTATCAGCTATAAATTGTTGAATATCTTAGGTTAAAGCTTTCCTTGGGTGAAATATTTGAAGAAAATATTTCTTCCATCATATAATGTGAAGCGTATGACACAACATATAATAAGTTAGTTATAAATAATTTAATTTCTTATAATAAAGTTATCTTTCTAAAAATTATATCATTGCAAAATTTAGTTGCAAATAATGTTGCCTATAGGGCTGTATTTCATATACAACAAAAAGTGAACAAAGGTTTCTTTTTAAGAAAAAAATGGGGTCAGATTGACCATCTATGTCTAATGTTTATACCCACATCAAATATTAAATTATAACCATGTACAGTAGAATGGATCAATTTTGGACATTGAATTTGTAATCAACATCTACAGTTTAAACGTCATATAAGAAACCTAAATACAAAAAATTGATTTTGTCCTTGAGGGGAAATGGGGGGAAGGTGTTTCCATGCATTAAAAATTTTAAAAGTTTATTCTGGAGGTGCAACTTTTTTTCTTTCAAAGTATTGCTTTATGCATCTTTTTGAATTTGTCTTGTTGATTAATATAAGAATATCAAATTGGTTTTAAAAAATATTCATCCAAGCATGAAAAATCTTAAATTAAATGTAAAATCTCTTGGTTTTTAAATTTATTTATGGATTTTTCTTGCTAGGATCAATAGTTTTAAAAACAGATTTTTTATTCTTATTCTACTCTTCAAGACAAAATTGGGAAGGTGCATAAAGCTATACTTTGAAAGAAAAATAATTGCCCCCCCCCAAAAAAAAAAAAAAAAATTCTCCCCACAAGTGTCTTTCTAAAAGTTTACATGCATCAGCGAGCCTCCCCATTATCCAAAATATTTTCTTTTCATTTTTTGGTCTCTTATATGATGTTCAGACAGAAAGTGTATGTAGCACATTTAAAATTAGAAAATCATTGAAAATCAAGCCACTCTAATGTACAGCATTTATTTCTTCAATTCCACAGTACAAAATTATTCCTGTATTTAAATTTAACATATCATATAGGAAAAAATATTCTTGTATTTAAAATTAAAAATCATGTTGGAATTTTTTTTACAATTTTTAAATTTTTTAATAATGTACAGCAAATTATTTCCTTTTTATCTCATGTTTTGAAATTTATAAGATAGTTAGAATAAATTACAGAAATAATGAAAGTTTTAAAGAAGAGAGCATCAGGGGGGGGGTCGAGGGGGGTTTCCCCCCTCAGGAGAGGGGGGGTTGAGGGGGGTCTCCCCCCTCAGAAAAAGCTTGGGCTTAAATCTTCAACAAATAAAGAAAACAAAATTATTTTAAAAATTTCTTTTTTATGTTAAATATTATTATTTTTGTGACACTTGATTTTGAATGACAAAAAATGTTGAAATAAATATTACCCACTGTATGAAATGTTAAATTAGAAATCAATAATGATGTTGGAAAATTTATTCTCATTTTATACTCTGAAAAAAGGAATTGACAAAAAATAATAATTTTTATTCCAAACTTTTAAAACAGCATGCCTATTTCTTATTGGTTGACACTCGAATTAAAATAAAATAATGAATATTATTTCAAGACCAGAAATAAATTTGAAATAAATAATTTTCTTTCCCCTATATTTTTTATTCCAAAATGCCAAGAATTAATTTTGAAATAAAATAATTTTCTTTCCAATATTTTTATTCCTTTTTCTTATTGGACGTCATTTTGTGTCCAATGAGAGACTAGTGTTTAAATATTTTAAAGCTTATTCAAAGAAGATAAAGTATAGAATAGAATCCAGGTAGAAGATTCTGCCTGGCTAGCCTGAAGTAAAATTGGACCATTTGAAAGACCAAAACGGCTATAAGGCTGTTAGTAAATAACATGATTTCAGTAATTATTCTGAAAAAATATTCAAAATAAATTCCTTTTGCAATAATTTACTAAAAGCCTTGTAGCCAAGCTTCCACCTTTCTCTTCCCTATTCACAATGTATTAAAAATGAATTTGATGTGCATTTTAAGCCTTAAAAAATTTAATCATGTAAGAAAATTTACAAAAATATTTGTCTCGGTATTTATATTATAAAAAACTAGGTTGCGCTCTTATGTATGTTTTTAAACAGCTGATTTATACATGATAGCAACTACATCCATACATACTTGTGGTAGAGGGGGAGGGGGGAGGAAGGGGTTGTACCCAATTAGCTGAACCTTGAAAATTACAAATGTGGTCAATCGTACTTACTAAAATTAAAACAACATCATGTTTAGTGATTTTTCATCTTTGTCTAAAACGACCAAGCAGCTTTTGCTGTCTTCACTTTATTAAGAAGTGTGTATCAGAGGTGTTAGCCTTAGTCAGATACTTATGTTTATGGGTAAAGTATTACTCTTTGAATATAGAGAATGTTTCTAAATTGTTCTAAAGTCAAACGTGTTACACTACATATAATTTAAATCATGAAGATCAAATAAATTTTTAATAATATATATTAAATTTTGATACAAATTGAAGTTTTCTAATTTTGTCCAACTAGTCATTGTGATTTGTACTTTAGCATTATTGTCATTACTGCGCAAGTCAAAGATTTCTTCTAATTTCCCAGAAATTTTTAGGGTTTTCACTTCTATTCCTCCTTATTCTATGAGCTTATTACAGCATTTATTTTGAATATGATAATAGCAACATTCTTACATTAAATGTGATAAAATTTATTCTCATTTTATACTCTGAAAAAAGGAATTGACAAAAAATAATAATTTTTATTCCAAACTTTTAAAACAGCATGCCTATTTCTTATTGGTTGACACTTGAATTAAAATGAAATAATGAATATTATTTGAAGACCAGAAATAAATTTGAAATAAATAATTTTCTTTCCCCTATATTTTTTATTCCAAAATGCCAAGAATTAATTTTGAAATAAAATAATTTTCTTTCCAATATTTTTATTCCTTTTTCTTATTGGACGTCATTTTGTGTCCAATGAGAGACTAGTGTTTAAATATTTTAAAGCTTATTACAGCATTTATTTTGAATATGATAATAGCAACATTCTCACATTAAATGTGATAAAAGCTATTAAATTAAAATTGCAGTTTATAAAGTGGTAAGGTCTTTTGATCTCAATTGTACCAATGTACATAGTTTTACATTAAAATATATTAAAGGGGTATATCAACGAGATAGGTATTTTTAAACTTTTATTAGTGATCATATATACAATGCATTATATCTGAAAATCATAAACTTTAAATATTTTAAATTTCAACTAATCAAAAAGACAACAATGTGTCGAAAAGTTACTGCAAAATGAAATTCTAATAATAACATTATTCTTATAATTTATTTGAACTATCCTTATTTCTGTCATATTATAATTAAACATATATAGATGATCACTAATATAATAATCTAACTTGTAAAATGCACTTTAGGAGGATTCCTCAAAGAGGAACTCTTTCTTTTGAAACATCTACTGCAAACCTAGGACATCTAAGAAATTCTCTTTCTCTTTAATTTGACGACATTTAATGATTTAAAGATTCTTGAATATAAAGAATCGCCGCTTTATTGTATTAATATACTCTTTTTTTTATGGCACAAGCCTCTATTTTTTTTAAAAAAATCTTTAATATTTTAAACAGCAACGGCTACACATTTAAAGATCCAGCTCTGTAATCCTGGGACCTGGACCTCAGTACCCACGTGGTTCATGCTTCCAGCATATGTTAGTGCCAACGGCATTGCAAGTGGCACAAAAAGCCTCAAATCTTTCACGCAGATTTTTCCTAAAATGATTATTTTTTTCTATATTATTTTGTTTTAAATCAACATCAAATTGTGGGTGCTTGTGCAAAAGTCCAAACTGTGTATAGCCATGAGTTGCGCCTGTTTTGGGTCAAGGCATTCCCAACTCCTACCATTTACGTCGCGCATCTGACATAGTATCAGTAGGAATCATTTTTAATGTCTTCAAGTATTACATTATGTTGGTCCGAGATTCAAGTCCATCAACTCCCTACGAAGAGCGGATGCGCTATGGGTTAAGCTAGAATCGCACAGGTTTAACAACACCCCTAATAGAATATTTTAAAATGAATATAATTACCTGAGCTGTTCTCTCTGTGAATTAAGCTGAGGAAACATTGACAGGAATTCTTTGATCTCCTCTTGTGACAGCAGTATTGGGTCTTCATCGTCCGAGGAATCAGTCTCCAGAAGTTCACCAGAACCAGGTACAACCATGTTACATGAGGTACCTAAATTTAGTTTTTTTTTTAAAGCGAACTTTTGTTTCGACTTATGCATTAATATTCTCCTTATTCAGTTCTGACACTTTACGTATGTCCTTCGTTTCAGAGCTTCGCTGTTATGGATGTTGTCATCCTTGTTTTCTCAAGATTTAACTTCATATCAGAAAAAAATATGATAAGATCAATGATTGTCGAAGAATAAATAAATCATTGTTGGACCAACGGACAAAAAGAGTTAAAAAGCAAATGTTCAGTGGTAATAAAAAAATAAATGCATGGAGCCTTAAAATACAGATATTTATGCAACAAATTTTATACATCAATTTTAAAGACAAGCCGAGACAATCACGTTATAAAAAATAAGAGTAGAAATTGTCACGAAAAGAGATTAAATCAAGCAGTAGTCTATAATACAGTGATAATAGTACAAATACTCAATATGAAAATTACCTTGTTTACTGGCAGTACATTCATGTTTGGCAAACTCCCACTCTTCTAGACCTAAATCAGGTGACCCTCCTTTCATCCAGGCTCCATGCGAGTACCTACGTTCACCTCTATAAGAATAAGACAATCAGATAAATTTCATTTTTGTGAGCAGGTAGTTGGCTAAAAAAGCTTAAAACTTTCAAGAAAATCAAGAAAAATTAAAATTTTGAATGAATAAACGATTTATACATTATACATTACAAATTTTTATTAAAATTTTTTTTTTTAAGTTTGAAGCTTTTTTTAGCTAGTAGTAAATATTGAGATAGCAAGAGGAAACTATGTACACAATCAGCAATTCAAATTCAATTTTTTATTTAATCAAATTATCGACCAACCTGGCATAGACTGGGCTAGCATTCCCGCTCCATGCACAGCTCAGGCCGCTGTCACTATCGTCTGCGTTATTAGGACCAGCAGAACTGCTGTCACAGCTACTCTGGACATGAGAATTCTTCCTTTTTACTCTATTTTCCTTCTTCAGTCTCTTTTCATCTGAAAATTTAATTAGGTCTGAAATGATAGGAAAATTTTACTAGTACGTCTCAAAAGAAACCTGGGGTGGATTCTTTAAAATATTAGGCTCGCAATTTGCTGGTTAAGCAAAATCATTTTATTGAAAAATCCTCCAAAATCGCATAAAAAATCTACAAAAATTAAATAAATCATAAAATGGTTATTAACATAAGATTTTGTTTAAATTTTGTAGATTTTAATGTGATTTTAGAGGATTTTTCACAATTTGGCCTCACCAGCGAGTAGCGAGCCTAATTTTTTTTAAAGATTCGACCTCTGTTTTCATAAGGGCACTTGAGGGAAGGCGGAGGGAATCGACCCTTATATTTCAGTTTTAAAAAGAAAAAAGTAAGTTTATATTTTTTTGGAGTGTACCTTCACACTTTACTATATTGTTATAAACCGTCCCTGTGCCTATTAGAAGCTATTATGAAAAGGAGAACCAGACAGACACACAAATAGATATTTTATTACTTTTATATAAAGATAGGCACGGACCACATATCTATATCTCTAACATTAGTTTTATCAACAAGTGCCAGAGGGAAACTTTTAAAGCAGATAACATTGCCTAATAAAAAATGGCGTCATACAATATAAATGACCACTGATAGGCCTGTATTCATTTTACCATTGGACATTTTCCATTAGGTACTATAAGCTGCTTCACATTTTCCAGAAAACATATCAGTGCAGACGTCAAGAAAACCTTTTACATTACAAGAACAAACAGACATCCAAGTACTCGCTTACAACTATAATTTAATTTCCAGTATGGATTCGAAAACGATCAATATCCGCTGGATTAGAAACTGGTTCTTAACCACACTAAAAATCATGGATAGCAGATACTTTTCCAAGAAACATCCTAAACTTAATATCAGACTTGTTAGCCCGGGACTTTGGCACCTAGAGGCTAACAAAACTAATTTTGATCTTATAAGTTTTCATTTTAATATCCGCGAAAATCTGTTTATAATACGATGCAAAAAATAACTTTACCCATTTTCTTGCACTTTGGTTTCTTTTTAATGTTTGTGTCAGGAGCATCTTTCATATTTGCACTAGCAGGATCTTTCTTCCCTTCCTGGCAGTCCTGAAGTAGTCATAGTTTAAAGTTTTTTCAGTTGGTCTAAACCTGGGAGGGAGGACACATTGAACTCAAATCATGTTATTACCCAAGTTTTATAAACATGCTCTCACGTTCGTTTGCTCATAAAACTTTGGGCGCTTTTATTGAAATTTTATTTTTTGTTTCCTAACTTGTAATGTTCAATCTTTTCAACCAATGATTATAATCTAGACAAGGAGTTATTTTGTTTTTCATAATAGGAGATGAATATCAATCTATCAAATCTTGATTGGTAAGTTCAGCACCAGAAGTGTCTTTAGATTTTAATCTACAAAAGCGGGTAATTTTGATGTTTGTCATGGGGGGGAATAGATCTATAGTAAAGATGTATATTAGGGTGGGTCGATTTTGAACATTTTTTTTCTGAGACCAAAGCGGGGATCTGCAAACGATTTTTATGAGTATAATACACCTCTGGATGATTTAAAATTTATCCTAAGTCTTAAAACCGCTGACGACCAGACGTTCAATTGTATAGATATTTGTAAATGGGTGTCGAAAATTTATTGAATCAGAACTATGGCTTCATGGTGCTCCCAGGAAAGGCATTGAGGAGTAGAATCAGAAACCTTTGACCGTTTCAAAATATCTCGTTTCTAGCCTGAGAAAATGTCAAAAAACCTCTACAAATTGGACAATTCTCAATAAACCTTTAAAAATGGTGGCTTTTTTAGTCATTTCTAAGGCTAAGAATGAGATATTTTAAAACGGACAAAAGTTCCTGATTCTACTCCCCAAGGCTTTTCCTGGGAGCACCATGAAGCCATCATTCTCATTCAATAATTGTTTTACTCTCATTGACAAATAGCTATACAATTTTATGTCTGGTCGTTGGTAAAAGGTTGGTAAATAAAGGATAAGGAAGCGAAATATGACTTTGACTGACATATAGTCGGAAATTTATTATATAACTGGGGAAATGCACAAAAATATTTAGCCCTCTAGCACTAATAGAAACTGAGATAATAAGTAAAGATAGCTTGAATGCCGTCTTTGCATATTTTTTTTATTAATGAAATACATTTTTAAGTGGTCGCATTCTAAATATCAATTTTTAAAAATTATTTTTCGGTCAGAAATTTTATTTAAGTTAGTTTTATCTGTAGCACATCCCCTCTTTGTCTAATTCCGATATGAACCCGTCCTTATGTATATACAGACAACTACCTCCCTTCCTTTTTCAATGACCTCTTTCTTCTGCTTCGTAAATCTAGTGTTTTACTCTAATATGTAGATCAATTTATCGTCCATTGTCTTATTACTTAAAGCCTAGTTCACAAAAGACATAGGTCGACCTGTGGAAATTTTAGGTCGACCAAAAGAAGCTTTAGGTTGACCGATTTTATAAAGGCATTTGTTAGTTGTACTTGTTTAGGTTGACCTACAGAATAAATCGGTCGACCTCTAAAAGTTGTTTGTGAACTGGCATAAGATAACTTGTCACGACATTTTCGTACATTTCAATCTCTATCCCCCCCCCCCTTCCAACCCCTTCAGTAAAGTTAAGGTAATGTCCAGGGTTTCGGATCCGGATCCGCAAGGATCCGCATATTTTTGAGTCCAAGGATCCGGATCCGGATCCGGATCCGCAAAAAAATGCGGATCCGGATCCTTGGACTCAAAAAAATGCGGAAAAAATGGAAAAATCTACCTAAATTTATATAAAATCTCAGACATTTTCTTGATGAGAGCCAATCTTTAAGGTTTAGGTTCAGACTTGTAAATTAAAAGTATTTTTGACTTCGAATTAAAGAATAAAATTTTTTTGAAAAATTTGGTGATTTTATTTTTATTGTCAAGGATCCGGATCCGCACTGACCAAATTTTGAGGATCCGGATTTGGATCCGCATACAATCAATGCGGATCCGAAACCCTGGTAATGTCAAATCAGATTTAGGAATGTCAATCAGATCAATAGAAAGTAATTAAGTGGAGGGATGTTAAAGTTACAAAACTTGCAGAATTGACATTTTTCTTGCAAAAAAAACTTAGTCAATAACTAAACAATAAACAAAAACCACCTTTACTTGATCACAGCTTTTGGATGAATCTTCAGTCTTTTCCTCCTTAACAGCAGCCTATAAAAGAACATTTTTTAACATGTTTGACTCATCCCTAGGGTAGTTTAGCAAGGACGTGCAAAGATGGACACAAACAGGGGCAAAATACCACCCCACTCTCCAGAAAAAAAACACTGAAAACAGCAAAAAATAATAGATAAATTAGTGATTTTTAGAGGCATGATTGATCAGGTGAAATTTGTGTCTGTTTTATACACCAAAATGTAGTTTATTTATCGAGTTCTTAATGGAAAAACAAACAACCCTAATATTCTATAAAATAGTTTTACCTTCATCTCTCTTTTCTTCTGTTTTTGTTTGGTCTTTTTCTCCCGTTTTCTTGCTTGTCTTTCTTCTCTATCCCTATATAAATATTATATTTATAATAAATTATTGTATATATTAAAGATTCTATATATCATAAGTGCGTTTTAGTGGAGATTCTTAGTTGTAAGAAGTATCATATAAAAAAATGAGCTTATTATGTTTTATCAATTTTAGGTAAACATTAGGGTAAGTCCGGATACTTGTTTGGCCGGATAACGGATATCCGGCTGATTTCTAATGCCGGATATCCGGCCAGATAACAGGATATTGAATAAGCAAAAAAATCTTTATAAAAATCAGCTGCTGTTTAGCTGCCAACTACCGGCTTAAATTTTGAAAATTTTTATACCCCCACCCAACCCCTCTCACCGACAGAACTATGAACTCTGGCCGCGGCGCTCGGCACCCTTGCCTGCCTAACAGCAGTAATAGGATTTTTTGTACTATAATATAAAAGATCATATTGCCGGATCTAAGATCTACGGACCAAGTGAGTTACAGAGTAGATATTTATTAAATTAACTGATTCTACGTATAAAATCAATCCGTCTATCTTCAATGGTTGTGGAGAAAAACAAAATTCCCAAGTGAATAGTAAAGCATTGTAGAACAGAATGATTCAGCGAAATCATCACATAAAAAAATCGAGACAGCTTATAGTGCCTATAAAAAAAAACGTCACACAATGCAAATAACCAAAGATAGACCAGTATATATTTACCATTGGTCAATATAAAAGTATACTGACATATCATTGGTCATTTGTATAGTCTTACCGTTTATAATTTTTTTATAGGCACTAAAAACTGCTTTAAAAAAATCAGCTGTCTATCTCTTAAAGCAGCCAAGTAAACTCTCTTACTGCCACAATTTGTATACCTGTCTGTTTGTTCAATCATGTTGCACAGCTCATCCAGGTCAACATTGTTGCGCTTCCTTTCTATACACATGTCACAAGACTTGCGGAGAGTCATCAGGGCAACCAAACTTAACAGATCACAGGTCTGCTCTCCCTCCCTAAAAAATCAAGGATCTTGAAGGATAAGACAATGCATGATAAATTGTTGTATTTTTGTACATTATAATTATTGGTTAAAAAGTTTTTACACTACAAGTTTGAATAAACCAATCAACTTTTATTCAAAGAATTTTTGATGCTTTTCCACAAGTAGTCAGTTAGGCACCTCCTCTTTTTTTTTAATAAAATGACAATATTGGGCGGAATTTTGTTTTTTTTATGCTTAACCCCTGCGGGGACCCCAATCCTACGATTCTACCCAGTACCCAATATATCCCATTCATCTCAAATTAAGGGGGTTGCCAGTGCTCCAGAGGGTACAAAACTGGTTTTAATCTTATAATTTTTCATCTTCATATTCGTAGTAAATTGTCTGTAATACGATGCTATGCATGATTTTTCAGTATGGTTGAGAACCGGTTATAATCCAGCGGATATTAATCGGTTTCTGGATAAATTATTATGACAGAGACACCTGACCAACAATTAACTTACTAACACTTGCCTCAATCTTTGTTGAATTTTCTGAAATCTCTTGGACAAAGTAATGCTGATACAGATCAACAGTTCTTTCTGGGCAGCCACCATGGTCTTGGCATGTCTCTCCTAATTAAACAAGGATGACAACATACATAAGTAGTGAAGTACCATAAATAAATATATATGATCTTTGTAGTATGAATGACATACCGACGGAACAAGTAAGTTGAATAATATATGCTTTTTGGCAAGGGGTGTATCTTCAAAAAATATCAACAGTATCTTAAATAGAAGTCAATAATATCATATGTCAACCCCCCCCCCCCCCTATTGGAGGAAGGACAGACATAGGGAATTTGAAAGTACCTTAGCTACCTACAACAACAATTTTATATATAATTGGCGAGATTTGAACCTTTTTTATGAATAAAAATATGTGTAGACTAGCACACATCATGCTTATACATAGAAAAGTTTCTCAAAATAGACAATCAAATCCTAAAAAATGTAACATTTTAATATGATATAATTTTTACAAAAATACCTTACCACTTTCTCCCCCCCCCCCCCCATGGAAGAGGTGCCAACCTGTGAGGGGCCACTTATCCTATCTTTACTGCTTAATTTGCTTGGTTGATTGATTAGCCTAAGTCGTTGTTTAATTTATAAAATGTGTACCTTATCTAGGCCAGAATTATCAGGTTCCGCCAGCAGAAGAAGTTTTGAAATAAAGCCAGGATTTCTGGTAACATGCACATGCCCATCCTTGTCATAAAAACAAATGTAGTTAAGCGGCTACAACTAAAATTTTTAAAAATAGTCCAGTTGTTCCATGTAAATTCTGTCAAAAAATTTCAGGGCTTTTTATCAAATCACCTATTTAAAATAAATAACAGGGAAGTATTTTTCTGAATTCTTAACCCCTGAGTGGCTACTCTATATTACCTAACCTAGTCTAAGGTAACAACTAACACCATAAGAAATCACACTTCTCATTTATGAAAAAAGTAGTACGGTTATTTTTTTTGCCTGATCCTAGAGATCTTGTAAAATTGTAGTCCAAATAGGATGCACATTCCGCCCTCTTCTAGAGACTAAAGGTAAAGCAACTAGTTTCAATTTTGTTTTAGAAGAGGCATTTTGAGAAAAACTTTAAAATTCTTAAATAAGATAACCACTAAGTGAAGGGAAGTCATTATCAAAAAAATCTTTAACCTAAATAGTAAGTTACTATTTAAATTTTTATGTACAAAAAAAATTCTTAAAGCACCAAAGTATTCTGGTGAAAAAATGAAAAAATACTTACATCAATACAAGATGATATTCCAGTGAAGAGGTTCAGAGAAGGATCATCAATGTATCTACGTTTAACTTCTTTTACATCATCGTCTTTAATCATAGTTTCTTCGGTTTTAAATGAAAAAGGGAAAATGTCAAAAGATATAGAGACATCTTCTTACTTCTACACACATTGTTGGTAAGAGAGCTATTAATAATTCCAGTTGTCTGTCTCTCCATCTCAAACATTTTTTCTCAGCTACTATATAAGATAGACAGCAATTTTTTGTCATGATCCCATACCAATTTGCAAATAAATATATAAGGACATCAAATTAATATTTTTAGTAGCGAAGCTACAATTTAATTCCAAATATCCATCTCTCCCGCTGTCCGTACGACATAGTTACTTAAGTCCATCTGTATGTTTTGCTCTCTTCCATCTGCTTAGCTGTTCTCTTAATTCCTATTTAAGAGCTTTGCTACTTATGGCTATTGTTATCCTTACAATTATACTAATTATACAAACGAATCCAAAACTATTCCTTCGGAAGCATCATCATAAATTTCATCTCCATTTTCATCAACATTGAGTGGATCCTTCCCATTCTCAACATAGTATCTGAATGCCCTGTAAAACAAAGCTTTTTATAGTGCCTATAAAAAATTAAGTCATATGGCCTATAATTGGTCAAACAAGATGTATACTGGCCTGCCATTAGGTCATTAAAATGTATACTGGATTGCCATTAGTAATTCAGTCTGTACATTGGCCTATCATTGGTCATTTGTATAAGCATTAGCTTATAATTATAAAATAGGAATCTTAGAAAGCTTTCTAAAACAAAGAAATATTAGAGTTTGGGATCTCTAAATACACTAACAAGGATAGAAAGTAAAAAGTTACTAAAATTTTCATATCAAATATGTTTGGATATGCCTTTTGTGACACTTTTAATAGACTAAGTAAATTTTACACTGGATATATTGGGTATAGTCCCTTTCGTGACATCGCACCTTAAGGGGCGATTCTTCGAATTTTTCACAGTAGGTTTTCTCCTATTTCTAGCCCCTGCGGGGGGTTCTAACCCTGCGGGGCCAATTACCTAACCATGTAGGGCAATCACGTAACCCAATATAACCTAATCTAACCTAAAATAACAAATAAAGAGCCATTTTAAAAATATGACAAAGGTGCGATGTCACGAAAGGGACTATTCCCGATATATGCTCATTGATACAGGGAATCTTCACAGCAAATTTTAAAAACAGACAATGAAAGTTAGAACAGATGCTCCCACAAACCTTACAAATAAACATATATATTTGTCTTTTGTGGAATGACCAACGGATAGATGAACCAAGTAATTTGCATACTTGGGGTATCTAAACCAAACATTAACATACTAATTTAAATGGCAGCTGAGTAGATTACTTATCCCTCATAGCGTTACGGACGGACAGTCAGACAGACAAATGGATTAAAGAGTAGTTTTGGTACTAAAAACTAAACTTACTTGTTGACCATGTACGCACATTCAGGACAAAACCTGTATCTCTTTAAATATTTATCCAGCGTAGCTCTGACAACAACAAACATTGATAAATTACTAATACGATACACAACATGATTTTTCATTATGGCTCTGAACCAGTTTTAATCTGTTAATAAATATAATTATGATGTAATGTTTGAATTCCTTATGGAAGAAAATGGAAGCAGGACAACTTCATCTTTGCATTCCGTCTCCATAACATTCCAACAGTCCTGCCAGGAGCCGCTAAAAACAAAGATTCATGACCGAACCAAGTAAGTTGTTTACTGGATGCTCTTTGGTAAGGGAAATGTTCAGAAAAAAATTAACAGCCTAGATAATCAGAGTTATCCTACAGATTGACAGACAAAGGGAATTATAAAATTACAAAATGACTTACAAAATTGTAGCAGAAAATGACGGTTTTGACAGGATTCTCCCCCCCCCCCCCCCCCCAAGCAAAATCCTAATACTGACATTTTTTTGCGCGTCAACTTTTGGTTTCAAAAAGTAACACCAACCTCCTACCTTTTTCTTACTGAGGACCTTATGTTTAGGACCTTTTATTATAATGTAGAACAACTGCCATTTTCAGGTCAGAGATATCACATGGGAAAAGAGGGTAATAGAAATAATATTATTAATGACAATCTTAATGACAACCAATAAAATACAACAAATCTTCAGCCATATTTAAAGAAACTGCCATAAATACATCTAAACTTGATTTTATTTCCACTGCAGTGTCAAAATAGATCCAATATTTGTCAATAGTACACAAACTATAAAAACGCCATGAACCCATATAATTACCTGGAAGAAACTTTCTTCTGGTCAAGCAAATGATGAGCACATCTTCCTCCTTTCCTGACTACAGGCTTCTTACCAGTTGGTCCGGTAATATATCTTTTTTCCAACCTTAATCACAAAATGATGAAAATAAAAGATTTTACAGTACGGCTTCGAAACCGATTAATATCTGCGGGATTAGAACTGGTTATCAGGCATACCGAGAAATTGTATATAGCATCATATTACAGACAACTTTCCACGAATATTTAAATAAAAATCAAGATTTATACCAGTTGTCAGCCCGGGCTTTCAGCCTATCTGGGCTAACTAAAACTAGTTTTTATCTCATCTAATTTTCTACTTTAATATCCACATAAATCTGTCTATAATACGATATATAACTATTCTATAATTAGGGTATTTAGCCAGGAACTATTTGGTTGTAAATATAATGGAAATCAAATAATTTTCTCATTATATTTTTTTTCGATCATACCTGTCTATTTGATTACAGAGAAGATTAGACAGACTTGTTTGATTGTTGATATGTTCCTCGCTGAGTGTTATTGTCCCATCTTTGTTTATCACAAGTGGGTCCAGGGACCAATCCTTGCTGGACTCCTGAAATTGGTAACAATAGGTTTGTTGAACTAAAACTCCAACATCTTTTGGGAAGAAGTTTTTTTTTCAGTGCAATATCTCCTGAGAGGGTTTAGTTACCAAAAAAAAATTCAAAACCTAATCAGTCCTGTGGATTATGGCGATCTTTTTTTTTATTATATAGACATCTTGCATATAGTACAGCAAAGGCTGAAGGCCGGGTGAAAGATTAATTTATTATTCAATAACATAAACCAACCCACTGTATCAGACGTCAATTAATGCAAAGCATATGACAGTAATTAAAATCTATACATATTTGTTTACCTTAATTCTGAGATACAGAGTTTCAATAGATCTCCTGCATCCGACACAGCTGACTGTTTGTGTGAGGACAGGTAGAACATCATCCCAGGTTACACCCAGCGCTTCAGATAATTCATCCTGTATATTACAAACATAAGCAGGTGGAATGTGGTTTTATAAGGGTGTAAACACTAAACACCCTCCTTAATTCTGAAATTTGGAAGGTCTAACTTCCTCACTTTTTAAAATTCTCAAGGTTTACACTCATGTAGACGCCACAGCTAAAGAGATGGGACATTGAACTGTAAAATACACTAGAACCCAAAGTTTCATTTTTCTTTGGCTTAAAAGCTTTTTGTGCTTTTATTTTATTTGATTGGTTGGTTCCAAACTGGAAGTGTCCAAACTTTTCAACCAAGAATTTTAATTATCAGAGAAATGAACCAATTCGTATCCATGGCATATCCCTTAAGACACCTCAAAATAAGGTAATAGGACTATAAAACCAATGGCAGGCCAGTATACCTATTAATTTACCAATGGTAGGCCAGTATAACGTCATTTTTTATAGGCATTATAAAAAGCTTCACCAAACTAACCTTGTCAACACTGGCACAGTTTCTCTTAAATATTTCACCATCATCCGATAACTTAGATTTGGATTTTAACCTATTAAATTAATATATTTTATGTCATGGTTTCATCACTATGAATGCACAAATGAAATGGTGAAAAAGAACTAAATTCTATATTTGTTTGATAAAATGTATTTTTTTGGATGGGTTGGAGTTGCTTGGAGCTTTATTTCTGCTTGGAAGTGACACAACTTTCACCATATAGCCTTGAACATGCCTGGACAATTGATATAACTCACTAGATATTGTTGAATAATCTACCCAGCAGTTTTTGGGATTATAATGCGACTTACTTGTTACTGGCGGCCTGGGCACCGCTTCCGCAGGCAAGGCAAAACTCATCCAGTGCCATGACCATGGTAACATCAGGTTCAATCTCCAGCGGCATGTACCTGCGCGCCTTGCACCCCCGTGTACCACTCTTAGAGCCACCCTAGTTTACGCCAGAGTCAATATTCTATCAAATAAATCGTGGAGGGAGGGTATATTGGACTCTTATAATTATGATGGTACCCAAAGCTTTATAAACATGCTCTATCATTTGCTGGTTTAAAAACTGTGGGTACTTTCAAATCTTGATTGGTTGGTTCAAACTATCAATGTTCAAGCTTTTCAACAAATAACCATAATCTACAGAAGGAATTTTTTTTTATCATAGTTGGGGATAAGCGTCAATTCATAGTCCATTGACTTATCCCTAAAGATTTTTGCCATATGATTTACCCCACTTTGGAGATATATCCCATTAAAAAGGATCTCCCCCCCCCCCCCCTGGGAGTACTAAAATTGCTGGCTATTGATAAACATAATTGTCCTTGTTGTTGAGTTTAATGATTAAGAATATTTTCCTGATAAACATCCACCAGTTTTACCATTTCAATCTAAAAGAGATTTTATTTTAGGCAATAATAAATTTGCAAGACTATTCAATTTTTATAAAAGGGACTTACTAACATTTAAAGGTGTAAATACAGCGAGAGATATTTGCTCATACGATTAAATTCCTAACCGTCCAAGGAAATCAAGGAAATCAAGTTGCGCTTTTACACAATGTACTTTGTTAAGGGCTGATAACCTAACTCCCTTATATTTTAAATTTTTTAATAAGGGGGAAGGGGGGGGGGGGGTATAAAAACGTTCCTATTAAGTACACTTTTTGTAAGATAATTACTATAGGTAGGTCGAGGTTAGGTTATATTAGGCTCTAGCTAGCTCAGCAGATATTGGGAGAGGAAAAACATTACTTTTACTGGAATGAGTTGGGGGAAAATGTTTAAACCCCCCGGAGATAAAACTGATCGAGTCAATTCATACTTCAATGCCCCCCCCCCCCCACCAACACTATTTTTGGGGGAGACAAATGTCTCTTATTTTTATTATCCTATTATGGAGATGCCTCGCTCAATACTTGCATTAAAAGAAAACGTGATTTTTCCTGAAGGGTGGGGGGAGGCCGAGGGGGAAACAGCCCAATTCAATTACAAATAAACCCCAGCATATACATAAGCGGGTAAAAAAAATGGTCGGGTTTGAATTTCTCAGTGTTTACAGAGACACTCGTATATAAACCAGGGATAGAGGGATAGGATAACGGAAGAAAAAGCTATCCCCCCTCCTATTCTTCTGTAAATTCTTTGATGACTTACTACAAGTATTTTGAAGTTGGATAGGGGAGAGAGGGTAGTAAGAATTTTAACGCTGCACACACTCTTATCCCTGCTTCCTTGATTTTCAAGTAAAAACAGAATGAAAAGTCTTAATCTTAATATGTAGGTTCCACGACAAACGCAGGAGTCCCAAACGTCGGAGTGGACAAACGCAGGAGGGCTAAAATATTAATTTGATCACGTTTTTCTATACAGGTTAGGTTATGTTAAGTTATGAATATACAAATAAGCCCCTGCAGATAATGTAATCTTAAATTTATACAGCAATGTTCTTAATTTAACAATGTTTATATACTTTTTTGGGGACTAAATAGGCAAACTATTTTAAATTCCGTAATCAAATAAACAAAAAATAACTGAGACAAAGAAAGTATCGCTTAAAATTTTTAAAATATATTGATTTAATATGTATTCATTTAAGTTTCTAAGATATGTTTACATTGTCAACAACGAACAACATACATAGAACATTAAAATATAGAATAGCTATGCCGCTAAAAATATTAAGAATTTTAAACATTAATGTGCAGCAGTGTTAACTTTATATTAATTCACTTTCAATGTTCACGTGCGGGCCATGGATTAAAACTGATAGAATGTAGTCAACAAAGAAAACTTAATATAGAACACAAAATTAACCGGTTAAATCCGGATCCAAGTGGGCATAGACTAAGTGTATAGAAGGAAGGGAGGTCGTTGAACTATTCTGTGGAGGGAGGGGGGGGGGGGGGGTAGGAAAAATAGAATATTGCGCAGTAGAAAATTACTAGAAATAACACAAAAAGGGGAACTCGGCAGAGAGAGGGGGATGCAGCATAGACTCAGATGAGTTAGAATAAAAATAGGGGCAGTGGGCTGTGGGGTGGGGGTATAAGAGTACACAGACTAAGACTGATAGAGTAGAATAGGGGAAGTGGGTAAAAGGAAAGGGCGCATAGTAACTAGACGGACTGGACAGACGGCTAGAATACACAACGGGTAGGAAAGAGGGTGTTCAACAAAAAATTCAAATTATTTTTAAAACCTATTTTTCATAAAATATGATTAGATATAAAATATTAAAAAAAAAAACATTTTTGTTTGAATGTAATTTATTTTTATGTGAGAAAACATGAAAACTTTTAGATTTCGGAGATTTACAGAACTTGAATTGACTGTGCATGAAAAAAAAAAAAAAACATATTCTAGATATACATTTTAATAGGGCAAACTGTCTGTACAACCATTTTATTTCTAATTATATAGATGAACCTCTATCAAAATAACTAGTTAACTTTTGAAAATTTAGCTACATAAATATTTCTACGTGAAAGTCAATTTGATAAATGTTTAGGTATTAATTGTCGAAAACCTTTTCTATTATTAGTGTCGGTCTGTCCGCAAAAATTTCCGTCGTCCGTAACGGTTAGCTCTTTAAATTAGTTAAAACATGTTAAAATTGTACTATCGATTTCAAACTTTGCATGATAATTTCGCACGTCAATTCAAAACATGCTAATTTTTAAAACTTTTTGACAACAACTTTTTGTATGATATACTTATACTTCATCTAAATTTTTAATACATGGTACAATATTATAGGCGAGGCAATTTTGTTTAGGCTAGCAAACTAATATTCTATTCTTGGTTTTTGATAAACCATATAGGTTAGAGAGACCCTTCGTTACAGAAAAATTTAATATAAGGATAATATGACGACATCCATGAAAGCGAAAAGGAAGGAAAAACGAACTGAGTGTCGGAACTTAATAATTAGAACATTAATTTTTAAGTTTTAGAAAAATGTACATAAAGAGAGGGGTAGGTTTCTGGTAGAATCCGTAAAAGTGTGTGTGTTTCAATGCTTAAAAATAGTAGTAGAACGACAATATTCACTAAATATGTGTATTTCTTATTGAAAAGAAATATAGACAACATTTTTTTTTGAAAAGTTAACATAAATTTTTATCGTTCTACTACTGTTTTTAACTTATAACACATAACCTTTACGGATTTTACCAAAAACCTACCCCTCTCTTTGTTGCAAATAACATATCAGGATACCGAAAAAGGACATACTTTCATTTGATTTGATTATGGAGATGCGATTTAAGTAATAAATATTAAATGACCTGACAGTAATGTTTAATAAACTTTTTAGGGAAGCTTTGCATCAGTCCTTGTCAGGTTGTTATGGGAAGTGTGTGTGAGGGGTGGGGGGAGGTTGTATTCTGTTATTGAAAAAGAAAGTTTATTTACAGGCATATCCAACATTTTTATTTGAGAAGGGTAAAATGAGTGTTTCCAAACAGCTTATACCAACATAGAAATTAATTCGAAAAATCACGTAACCTATACGCCCTTCTGCTGTCGTTGGGGGTCAACACAGAATAGAATTGACGAACTCAAATTTTATTTTAGATTTATTTCACTTGTTTGCTTTCCAAAGATTTGAGGGGTGTTCTCTAATGTATTTTTAAAAATCTTTAGTGGGGTAAAATGAGTGGTTTCAAAGTTTGAAGGGGGTAAACCAGGTATAAGGTATAACCAACAAGTGAAATAAATCTTATATAATATTTGGGGGGCAAATTGAAAGGTCGTATATTTTACTATATGTAGCCCCCCAACGACAACTGAAAACCACGTATATATTTCTTGATTTTTTTGTCGAATTTATTTCGTTATTGGTACAAGCTGAGGGTAAACACCCCTTAAAACCCACTCTTTAGAAGTCAGTATAAGGTATGGGAAAAACCTCTAAATAAATATTTACTATATATATAGTATAAATACAAAGTAGCTTGATGTATGTCCGTCCTTCCGTCTGTCTGTCTATCCCTTAAGATCTTAGTAACCATTGAACCGATTGGATTCTACTGGTCCTGTGGTGGTATTAAGCTATTTCCTTGGGGCGTGGGACACCCACAATCCCCCCCAAAAAAACAAAAAAATCCCCCGTATTTTTTTTATACAATTAATATAAACTGTTTAAATATCTCTAGGAGCAAAGCCCCTAGAGGCTAGGGGCGAAACCTCTAGTATACATAGTATATTTGTCCTAATTAATACATATAAAGAATTTGTTTATATCTAGTTTGCAGCAAGTACATAAAAAGATAACATATGTATGATAAACAAGAACTAAAACATCCATCACAAAATAGGCTAGCATAAAACTAAAACTACTTTAAGATCAGTATATAAAAGCATAAAGAAATTAGTCCCATTTTTTATGAATCTTTTACTTTTGACTCAGGGAAAAGGAAATGTAATTCTGAGTGAAAATTTCTCCACAATCCCAATCCTTTTTTTCTCCTTTTCTTACCATATTCCCTTCAGTTACATCAAAAACAAGTTTTATTCCAACTCTACGCCAACAAAATATTGAATTAACGGAAATTTCAAATGGAATTAAGGGGGGGGGGAAGTTTTGCCACTTTCGCTTACTCCGTGATTATTGGGCTAGGTATTAAAGTTAGACTATAGGTTATTTGGGATAAAAGTTTACTTTTGGGTAGTAGCTCACGTATTTTTAATCATTTTTTGGATAACCCCACCCCCTAGCCCCCCGGGGCTCAAAAACCCCCTAAAAATGAACCTAACCTTAATTTTCTCAGGAACAATTTGACCAATTGAGATGATTTTTTAAACTTAAGCTTTATGCTTATAAACTACCTTCTAGTTTAGAAGTCACCCCCCTGCCGCCAACCCCTAGCCCTCCGGGGCTCCAAAAAACCCTAAAAATGAACCTAACCTTAATTTTCTCAGGAACCATTTGACCAATAGAGATGATTTTTTAAACTTATCCTTTTATGCTTTTAATCTAACTTCTAATTTAGAAGTCACCCCCCTGCCGCCAACCCCCAGCCCTCCGGGGCTCCAAAAAACCCTAAAAATGAACCTAACCTTAATTTTCTTAGGAACCATTTCATTTGACCAATAGAGATGATTTTTTAAACTTAAGCTTTTATGCTTATAAACTAACTTCTAGTTTAGAAGTCACCCCCCTGCCGCCATCCCCCAGCCCTCCGGGGCTCCAAAAAACCCTAAAAAGAACCTAACCTTAATTTCTCAGAAACCATTTGACCAATAGACATGATTTTTTAAACTTAAGCTTTTATGCTTATAAACTAACTTCTAGTTTAGAAGTCACCCCCCTGCCGCCAACTCCTAGGACTCCGGGGCTCCAAAAACCCCTAAATATGAACCTAACCTTAATTTTCTCGGGAACCACTTGACCAATAGAGATGAATTTTAAAACTTAAGCTTTTATGCTTATAAACTAACTTCTAGTTTAGAAGTCATCCCCCTGCCGCCAACCCCTAGCCCTCCGGGGCTCCAAAAAACCCTAAAAATGAACCTAACCTTAATTTTCTCAGGAACCACTTGACTAATAGAGATGATTTCTTAAACTTAAGCTTTTATGGTTATAAACTAACTTTAAGTTAGAAGTTGCCGCCAACCTCTAGCCCCCCGGGGCTCAAAAAAACCCTAAAAATGAACCTAACCTTAATTAAAATTTCTTATTTGAAGAGTTAGAGGTACATTTATTAAACCAAATATGCTTATTTTTGGATGTCATTGACATATTTGCTGAAAAAATTAGAATCGGCCTCCAGGTTTAGGTGCTGCAGGCCTCCAGGTCCACTCTGGAGACAGGTAAAATTAAAATTTCTTATTTGAAGAGTTAGAGGTACACTTATTAAAACAAATATGCATCTTTTTGGATGTAATCGACATATCTGATGAAAAAATTAGAATCGGCCTTCAGGTTCAGGTGCTGCAGGCCTCCAGGTCCACTCTCGACAGGTGAAAATTAAAATTTCTTATTTGAAGAGTTAGAGGTACACTTATTTAACCAAACATGCTTCTTTTGGATGTTATTGACATATCTGCTGAAAAAATTTTAAATCGGCCTCCTAACATACTTGAAGATAAAATTTAAATCGGCCTCTAAGTTTGGGTGCTGCAGGTCTCCAGGTCCACTCCTGAGACAAGTAAAAATTAAAATTTCTTATTTGAAGAGTTAGAGGGCAACTTATAAAACAGAATATGGATCTTTTGGCTGTTATTACTATTTCTGGAAAAAATATTAATTTGGCTCCAAGTTCAGATATTCACCTGGCCAGCTGCAACCAGCGGTCACCAAGACGCAGGTAAAAGTGTCCATATCAAAAAGTATCAATGAATATGATACCTAACATGTTTTAAAAAACTGAGAAAAAAACAGCGAAAATATCTGAAAATACCCCCAAAAAGCCATCTAGAAGCCTGCAATACCTGGAGGCCGATTTTATTTTTTCTTTAAATATGGTAATATTATCCAACAAGATGCTTATTTTCTTGGGAATTGACCTCTAACTCTTAAATTAAGAATCTAAATTTTTTCATGTCTAGAGTTGAACTGGAGGCCTGCAGCACCTGAACTTGGAGGCCGATTTAAATTTTATCTTCAAGTATGTTAATAACATAAAAAACAATGCATAGTTTGTTTTATAAGTTAACCTCCAAATAAGAAAATTTATTTTTACCTATCCAGTGTCCACCTGGAGGCCTGTAGGACCTGAACCTGGAGGCCGATTTTAATTTTTTCAGCGGATATGTCAATAACATCCAAAAAGAAGAATATTTGGTTAAATAAGTGTACCTCTAACTCTTCAAATCAGTAATTTTAATTTTCACCTGTCGAGAGTGGACCTGGAGGCCTGCAACACCTGAACCTGGAGGCCGATTCTAATTTTTTCATCAGATATGTCAATAAAATCCAAAAAGTAGCATATTTGTTTAAATAAGTGTACCTCTAACTCTTCAAATAAGAAATTTTAATTTTTACCTGTCTCCAGAGGGGACCTGGAGGCCTGCAGCACCTGAACCTGGAGGCCGATTCTAATTTTTTCAGCAGATATGTCAATAACATTAAAAAAGATGCAAATTTGGTTTAATAAGTGTACCTCTAACTCTTCAAATAAGAAATTTTAATTTTACCTGTCTCCAGAGTGGACCTGGAGGCCTGCAGCACCTGAACCTGGAAGCCGATTCTAATTTTTTCAGCAAATATGTCAATAACATCCAAAAATAAGCATATTTGGTTTAATAAATGTACCTCTAACTCTTCAAATAAGAAATTTTAATTAAGGTTAGGTTCATTTTTAGGTTTTTTTGAGCCACGGGGGGCTAGAGGTTGGTGGCAGGGGGCTTCTTCTAAACTTAAAGTTAGTTTATAACCATAAAAGCTTAAGTTTAAGAAATCATCTCTATTAGTCAAGTGGTTCCTGAGAAAATTAAG
Source organism: Acartia tonsa (assembly GCF_053477335.1). Classification (NCBI taxonomy): domain Eukaryota; kingdom Metazoa; phylum Arthropoda; class Copepoda; order Calanoida; family Acartiidae; genus Acartia; species Acartia tonsa. The sequence continues at coordinate 41,374,792 of NC_137264.1, read as the reverse complement.
GTTAGGTTCATTTTTAGGGTTTTTTTGGAGCCCCAGAGGGCTAGGGGTTGGCGGCAGGGGGATGACTTCTAAACTAGAAGTTAGTTTATAAGCATAAAAGCTTAAGTTTTAAAAATCATCTCTAGGTCAAATGGTTCCTGAGAAAATTAAGGTTAGGTTCATTTTTAGGGTTTTTTGGAGCCCCGGAGGGCTGGGGGTTGGCGGCAGGGGGGTGACTTCTAAACTAGAAGTTAGTTTATAAGCATAAAAGCTTAAGTTTAAAAAATCATCTCTATTGGTCAAATGGTTCCTGAGAAAATTAAGGTTAGGTTCATTTTTAGGGTTTTTTGGAGCCCCGGAGGGCTGGGGGTTGGCGGCAGGGGGGTGACTTCTCAACTAGAAGTTAGTTTATAAGCATAAAAGCTTAAGTTTAAAAAATCATCTCTATTGGTCAAATGGTTCCTGAGAAAATTAAGGTTAGGTTCATTTTTAGGGTATTTTGGAGCCCCGAAGGGCTAGGGGTTGGCGGCAGGGAGGTGACTTCTAAACTAGAAGTTAGTTTATAAGCATAAAAGCTTAAGTTTAAAAAATCATCTCAATTGGTCAAATTGTTCCTGAGAAAATTAAGGTCAGGTTCATTTTTAGGGGGTTTTTGAGCCCCGGGGGGCTAGGGGGTGGGGTTATCCAAAAAATGATTAAAAATACGTGAGCTACTACCCAAAAGTAAACTTTTATCCCAAATAACCTATAGTCTAACTTTAATACCTAGCCCAATAATCACGGAGTAAGCGAAAGTGGCAAAACTTCCCCCCCCCCCCCTTGGCTGAAATGTCCTCACTTATTTACTTACTCTAAAACTAATTGTTGTTGGAAACATGTTTTCTAACTATATAAAGAAATTTTTAAAATTTCTCTCTTCCTTGTGATTTTTATACGTTTATCCCTAAACAATAAGAAAAAATGGATAGCAAGGAAACCTAAGCAATGTAGAAAAACTATGCAAATTAAAAACATTTTGTAAACAACTTTTAGTTTAGTGATACTGATAACAATCAGCAAAAAAACAACAAAATATGCTAGACAGTTTTATAAACATGATATAATATTTCTTATGATTGATTATTACATTTATTTTTATGAGATATAAAATCCAGGGATCTAAAGGAATAAGACAATGGCAGATAAATTATTGAGATCCCCAAGGAGGATACACAACATCACCCTTTCTATAAGTGAGAATTAGTGGTTGAAACGTTCGAACACTCAGCTTAATGAACCATCAATTCAAAATAAACTAAAGTCCCCCAAGTTGTTATGTCAACGAGAAAGAAAACGTTATTTTAAACTTTCGGGACTACAGTATTAAATAGCCCATTGTCCCTTCCCTCTCGATGCATAAAATCTATCTTCAACAAGGATGAGAATCTTTGAAGCAAACATAAATTGTGGGAAAAGGGTTAAAAGGGATCAAGAAACTCCATAAGCATAGATTTACTCAGATGATCTATGATCTATGATTTAAGTTGTCAACACTCCCATCATTATGGGGCATGATTGTATATGACTTTGATAGCAGCCTGCTTTTTAAAGCATCCTTTAGCCGCTTTTATATTTTTTACCTTTTTTTTTAAAAAATTATCTTTGGAGTTTTTGATTCGATTTTTAGAATTTTTGTTGTTAATAGTACAACAATTGTATTTCCCTGTCGATCTTAGGGATTTTTGCGTTTTTGATGAAAGGACAAGTAGCTTTCTTTTTATTTGAATATATTTTTCATTTTTTCTGCTGCTATTGAAGATTTATTGGTGATGGTTTTTTGAAGGTTCTATTTTCAATATACAACTTTTTTTTCGCCAATAGATTATCCAAAAAAAATAAATATAATTTTTTTTATGATGGTTTCGCGATTTTTATAATTCTTAATATCTTTTATTCTCATGTTCTTCTTTCCCTTTCTTATTCTTAGTATCTTTTTTAAGACACAGAACATTTGCCTTATTCACTTTGTCCGTTTGTCAATTCATGTTATTTTCTGCTTCGGTACTTCGTTTTTTTTTCAGGTTCTTAAAATGACTGCTGAAAATGTTATTTCCATTGACCTTAGGTAGCTTACTTAATTTGATTTCGATGAAATAATTTGGTTTATTTTATATTATTGCAAAGTTGCTTGATTTTATATCAAGAACAGTTTTATCTGTCTGTAAACTTATTAATTTTTTATCCTTTGAGTATTTCTTTATGTACTCTTTTATACAAAGTAGTAAGCTTTTTTTGTCTGTAGCAAAGGATCTCGCTAACCGCTTAACCAAAATGGCTCTACTTAACATTGAAGGCTTTTTTTAAGTCCAGGAAAGGTTTTTAACTAAATGGGGGGAGGTTATCTCCACCCTCCAGAAAAACCGATCCCCACTACTTTAAAAAAAATTCTTTCAAAAAATTAAAAGAAAATGTGGGGATGGGGTGGAACGCCCTTCCCCCCCCCCACCTTCAAGGCTTCTAGGGGCATAGCCGCTAGTATCTGTATAAGTTGTCAGTAATGATGTTATGGTTATTGCCAATGAGAGAGGGTAAATTAAACTGCATATTACACTGGTACCCAAACTTTTATAATCGTATTAGTTCAACAATTTGGTTTGTTGGTTTCCAACTAGTAGTGTTCAAACTTTTCAAACAATATTTTTTAACTACAGAGCGTGTAATTTTGTCAGAGATGATCCTATACTAGTACTGAAGTTAGAGATGATGTTTTAGAAATGATCCTATACTACTATCTAACTATATATCTGCCTCTGAGATAAAATCAACCTTATTCGACGTTCACTCAAAGCCCAAAAATAATGGACTTAAAAGTGTATTAAACTGTATATAAGACATTCGCAAATATATTGATACCATTAATTTGCCTCTTAGATAGAAAAAAAGTATGTTTTTTTAATATTTTTCTCTTGCTACAAATCAAATTTCAAATTTGAGTCACCAAAAATGCTAAACTAATTTTTGCTCTAGAAGAATCAATTTTTGGAGTTAGAAAGTGCTTAATACCTCATTTTAATTGCCTGGCATTGCTTTATAATATACAGGTAATGACTTGGTTTTTTATGGAACAGCTGACTAAAAAATCGAGGTTTTGTGATAAACCCACTTTTATTGTTGCTCCATAAATGATATTTTTTTTCCCAATTTTTTTGGCTGTAAAGAAGCTTTATATATTCATATAACATCCACCTAAATTTGACTTTTGATATTTCATTTATAACATCACCAGAGGGAATTGAATTTTGGAAAAAAAATATCAATTTATATTTTACACTACTATGCATTGTTCTCGTTCTTGTTTCTAAAAAATATTTTTATAATTAAAAAGAGAATTATTTAATGCTTCTATAGGTATGTTAATCATTTTTCTAGTCTAAATATAACTATAATTTCAGCATTTTTTAAACATCATTATGTTTAAGTTATTGTAATTTTTAAATAAAATATCAATATCAAGAACTATTGGAACAATTTTTACCATGCAAAACAAGGTGTTATAAAGTGTAGGATCCCTCACAATATCTATCTGTCTGTCTATAATGCATTACACATGTAATGCTAATAGAGAGGATGCTATAAGAGTGCTCTTATAATGTGAACTTCTCATAATTGAATGGGCTTCCTGAAACCAGAGACCATAAAGTTGGCCTAGTCACTACAAGGGGGAGTGCAGGAGTATCCAGGGGGAGGTGCTTGTAAAAGGGTAATTTTTTTAGGGATGGGGGTAATCACCCCCCGTAATATATTATGGGGGGTATAAAACCAGCCTTTTATTAGGCTGGCAACCCTTAAAACAGCTGCATTTCATTATCCTATTATAGATAGTAATTATTATATGTATAAACACACTTAATTTTTTAACTTTTTATTGATGGAATACATATGTTTCTCTATAAAAATAGATCATCAGTTCCAATTAAGATGTATAAAATAAGAGTTAAAAAAAATATATATATATGTCAATGCATTTTGAATCCTTTTAAAAGAATAAATAAGAAAGAAGTGTAAAATAAAAGAATAAAAAATATTAATTAATTTGGGGCAACCCCATAATTTTTAATCTTCCCCTTCCCCCCCCCCCCAAAAAAAAAAAAAATATAAAAAGCTTTGACGTCCTTGCCTCTATTATATAAAGATTACCCCACAAAATGAACATGGGGATGCCCAAATTTAGATATTTCAATTCCCCCCCCCCCTTCCCCCCAAATCCAAAAGCTTGTACGTCCTTGATTAAGTAAGCTCATTTAAAACATACTGAAATCAATTTGTGTACAACAATTATCCTATTTAGTTTTTTAATAGTAAAGCTACTCTATAATTCAAAATATTTGTCCGTCCATTGTCTGTCCATTCATCTGTATGTCTGCTCATTGGTATGTCTGTCTGTCTGAGACAGAAAGGGGAAAACGATATTTTCTCGGCTTCTATAAAAGATAGAAGGCTGAAATTTTCATGGATTGAATATTCTCTCTCTCTATCAATACTCCATATTTTCATCAAGTTTCATTAGGATTTGCCAAAAAAATGGGGTGGGCTATATCGGTTCCTACATTTCAAGTTTTCATGATTTTCTCTACTCCTATTCAAGTTAGATGGTTGAAATTCAGGGATTGAATACTTTGATATTTTGCATAATTTTATCAAGTTTTATTGAGATTTACTTATTTGGGTTCTACCTCAAACATAGGAGTCCCAAATGTCGGAGTGGACAAATGCAGGAGTCCTAAACATCGGAGTGGACAAACATAAGAATGGGACAAACGTCAGAGTGGACAAACATCAAGGTAGACAAACGTTGGAGTGGAAAACATTGGAGTGGACATTGCTTAAATAAAACCTAGGAGTGTCTACTATTTTATAATATTACAATTTTGAAATTTTTTATACCCTTGTCTACAAAATAATGACTATGGCTGCAGCGCTCAGCCCCCTAGCCTATATCCTAACCTAACCTAACTAAGAAAAGTAACAGGACGAAGGTAGGGGGGGCTGTGTTTGTATAAAAAAAATTCAAAATTGAAAAAAAAGTTTGGGACTCCTGTGTTTGTCCACTCCGATGTTTGTCCCAAAAATCCTGCGTTTGTCCACTCCAACGTTTGTCCCACTCCTGCGTTTGTTCCACTCTGACGTTTGGGACTCAAGCATTTGTCCCTCCAATGTTTTTCCACTCCTACATTTGGCATGGAACTGATTATTGGTTGGGGTGCTAGTTTGATTCCTAGATTTGTAAGTTGTAAGGATTTTCTTTACTCCTATTAAAAAAAATTTAAAAGGCTGGTTTTATACCCCCCATAATATATTACGGGGGGTGATTACCCCCATCCCTAAAAAAAATTACCCTTTTACAAGCACCTCCCCCTGGATACTCCTGCACTCCCCCTTGTAGTGACTAGGCCAACTTTATGGTCTCTGGTTTCAGGAAGCCCATTCAATTATGAGAAGTTCACATTATAAGAGCACTCTTATAGCATCCTCTCTATTAGCATTACATGTGTAATGCATTATAGACAGACAGATAGATATTGTGAGGGATCCTACACTTTATAACACCTTGTTTTGCATGGTAAAAATTGTTCCAATAGTTCTTGATATTGATATTTTATTTAAAAATTACATTAACTTGAATATAATGATGTTTAAAAAATGCTGAAATTATAGTTATATTTAGACTAGAAAAATGATTAACATACCTATAGAAGCATTAAATAATTCTCTTTTTAATTATAAAAATATTTTTTAGAAACAAGAACGAGAACAATGCATAGCAGTGTAAAATATAAATTGATATTTTTTTCAAAATTCCAAAACTATCCAGGGTCCTATAAGAAGCATCCATAAAACACAGAACTCAATAGGTACTGTAATGGTCGAAATTTTAAGCTGAAGACAAAAAAGATTACTACTTTATATAATAGGATAATGAAATGCAGCTGTTTTAAGAGTTGCCAGCTTAACCCATTAGTGCCGAACTTCCCCCCTGTCGTCAGAATCACTTGAAATTTTAAACACAGCTTCCTTGAGGGATTGTAAGACATTTGTATTTTTAGATTTTTTGATTTGTGGCATACCAAAGAAGTTTTTTTTTTGCGTCGTTTCCGACGCATTCGGACTAATCATTTTTCCCATGCGTCTATTATGTACCATATCGGACTAATCATCTTAAGCTTTTACTGTATAATCTATTAGTTGCTTCGCCCCTAACCTCTAGGGTGGGTGGGGAATGTCAGAAAAATAGCATAAAACCATCCCAAGATATTTATAAAGCTTCCTGATAAGTAAAACCAATTCAGACCCGAAATTTCTATAATCTTTAGCTTCAGACAAAAACCTTACTACTTTATAGTATGGAACACTATACTAGCAGCGGCTACGCCCCTAGAGGCATTAAGGGACCCTTGGGTTGGGGGGGAGTCAAACCCCCTCTTTTAATTACAGTTTTTAGAGAAAAATTGAAAAAAAATTTTGAGAGGGGTTTATTATTTTCTAGGGGTGATTTCTCCTAGGGTGGTTGTGGTACTCTCCCCCAAAATAGTTATAAACCTTACCAGGTCCTATGAGAAGCTACCATGTAATGGAGAACCATATCGGTTCAGTGGTTAGTGAGATTCCTTAGTACACACAGACACATATATATAGAATGTATATCCTGTTACTTTATTATAAGGATACATAACACAGATACTTTACAATCAGTGTCTGTCTGTACGTCCATTTGTCTGTATAAAACAATTCAGAATATAATTATTTGCTACTAATGACTACGCCCCTAGAGGCCTTTAGGGGCATTTGAGATGGGGAGAGGTCATTGAATTCAACAACAATATTTTTATTTTAGATTTAAAAAGAATTAATTTAATTAAGTTAATTCTATTTTTTCTTGTGTTGGCGATTTCTCTTTGGGGGGTCTTTTTTAAGGGGCGATTTCTCTGTGGAGGGTGGTGTTACTTTCCCACAAAATAATTATAAACCTTACCAGGTTTATGAGAAGCTACCATGTAAAGGAGAACCATATCGGTTCAGTGGTTAGTGAGATTCCTTAGTACACACAGACACATGTAGAATCTATATCCTGTTACTTTTTTATAAGGATACATCACACATATACAATCAGTGTCTGTCTGTACGTCCATTCGTCTGTATAAAACAATTCAGAATATAAGTATTTGATACCAGTGGCTACGCCCCTAGAGGCCTTTAGGGGCACTTGAGATGGGGAGAGGTCATTGAATTCAACAACAATGTTTTTTATTTTAGATTTAAAAAGAATTAATTTCATTTAGTTTATTCTATTTATTATTTTTCTTGTGTTGGGGGTTCTTTTTTAAGGGGCTATTTCTCTTTGGAGGGTGGAGGTAACCTCCCCAAAAATAGTTATAAACCTTCCCAGGACCTATGATAAGCGACAAAATAAAAAAGAAGCATATCAGTTAAGCAGATACACAGAGAGATATCCTTTCACTCTATTACAATGCTTTAGCTAAGAAATATGATTTTGTCGACAATTATATTGAACAACCCAATACATGACAAACCCTCGACCCCCCCCCCCCCAGCCACTGATAGTCCCCAAAGTTTTATAATAACTTTTTCTTATTGTTGTCTTGACAACTTTGGGGAATTGTTTATTAAGTTAAGTGTCCAAATGTTTCAACCACTTAATGTAATCTACAGAAAGATTTGGTATGATAGCCCTGAGTAAGTACATCATTTTATTGGTCATTGACTTATTACTTTAGATCCCTAACAAATACATTCCTTAGTTGTAGAGTAGTTGTTAATTATTTGGATGCAATTGTATATATACAGACGGACTTATATACAGACAGACCATAATTGTAGAGTATCTGCGCTATTTTTATGAATCCCTTAACAGCTAGGCTGCAATAAAAATTACAGAAGTATAAACATATTTACAGTCTTTAATTGGCTGTAATTTTGATATATAGACAGACATACATACATTCCCTAGTTGTAAGGTAGCTATTATTTATTTGGATGCAATTATGGAAATACAGACAGGTGGACGTACAGACAGACCCTAGTTGTAGATTATCTGCGCTACTACTTTTATATCCTTAAAATAAAGTAACATGTTATTGTATGTCTTTGTGTGTGTACCAAAGGACCTTGCTAACCACTGAACCTATATGGTGCTCCGTTACATGGTAGCTTCTACTAGGTCCTGGTAAGGTTTATAGCTATTTTGAAGGAGGGTACCACCACTATCCCAAGAGAAATCACCCCTAGAAAATAAATTAAAAATAATTTTTTTTTAAAATTTTCTTTAAAAAATTTTAATTGAAAGAGGGGAATTGACTCCTCCCACAACCTAAGGTTCCCTAGATGCCTCTAGGGGCGTAGCCGCTGCTTGTATTGTATTCCATACTATAAAGTAGTAAGGTTTTTTGTCTCAAGCCAAAGATTATAGAAATTGAAGGTCTGAATTGGTTTAACTTATCAGGGAAGCTTTATAAATATCTTGGGATGGTTTTATGCTATTTTCATGACATCCCCCATCCGCCCTAGAGGTTAGGGGCGAAGCAACTAGCAGATTTAAGGAGATTATACAGAAAATTTTAACATGATTAGTCCTATAAGGTCAAAAAGGACGCAATGGCTAAAATGATTAGACCGAATGCGTCGAATACGACGCACAACAAATTATCAAAAAAAAGTATGTAAACTAACTAAAATTAAAGAAAACTTAGCAGAAACTAAAAATATATAATAAATGCTATAATTAATTATGAATAAGTATGTTTTAATTCTTTAATAGAAAAAAGTTAGACCTGGTGTGGAAATATTTTCCTATTTTTTCCACCTCTGCCATGAAAATATGATTTCATCTGGTCATCGAATTAAGTGAGAGCCCAAGCAATGTAGAGGCCAAAACTTGAAGCTCTATTCAGTTATTTACAAACATTTAAAAAGGACAGCATAAAAAAATAGAGTGATAGTATAGGTTTGAATTTGTGCGTCGTTTAAGACCCTATTGTCATTAATGGGTTAATAATACAGACCGATTCAATAATTGTGTTAATATGTTATGATGTCTAACTTTAAAATGGTGTAATTATAGTTATATTTAGCCTAGAAAAATGATAAACATACCTATAGAAGCGTTAAATAATTCTCTTTTTTATAATATAAATTTTTTTTAAAAACAAGAACAAGAACAATGCATAGCAGTGTAAAATATAAATTGATATTTTTTTTCCAAAATTCAATTCCCTCTGGTGATGTTATAAATAAAATATCAAAAGTCAAATTTAGGTGGATGTTATATGAATATATAAAGCTTCTTTACAGCCAAAAAAATTGGGAAAAAAAATATCATTTATGGAGCAACAACAAAAGTGGGTTTATCACAAAACCTCGATTTTTTAGTCAGCTGTTCCATAAAAAACCAAGTCATTACCTGTATATTATAAAGCAATGCCAGGCGATTAAAATGAGGTATGAAGCACTTTCTAACTCCAAAAATTGATTCTTCTAGAGCAAAAATTAGTTTAGCATTTTTGGTGACTCAAATTTGAAATTTGATTTGTAGCAAGAGAAAAATATTAAAAATACATACTTTTTTCTATCTAAGAGGCAAATTAATGGTATCAATATATTCGCAAATGTCTTATATACAGTTTAATACACTTTTAAGTCCATTATTTTTGGGCTTTGAGTGAACGTCGAATAAGGTTGATTTTATCTCCTCTAGGAGTGATACAGTTACTAAGCCCTCTGCAGAGATGAGAGCAGCTATAGCTAGTACTGAAATTAGAGATGATGTTTTAGAAATGATCCTATACTACTATCTAACTATATGTCTGTCTCTAGAAGTGATACAGTTACTAAGCCCTCTGCAGAGATGAGAGCAGCTATAGCTAGTACTGAAATTAGAGATGATGTTTTAGAAATGATCCTATACTACTATCTAACTATATATCTGTCTCTAGGAGTGATACAGTTACTAAGCCCTCTGCAGAGATGAGAGCAGCTATAGCTAGTACAGAAGTCAGAGATGATGTTTTAGAAATGATCCTATACTACTATCTAACTATATATCTGTCTCTAGGAGTGATACAGTTACTAAGCCCTCTGCAGAGATGAGAGCAGCTATAGCTAGTACTGAAGTTAGAGATGATGTTTTAGAAATGATCCTATACTACTATCTAACTATATATCTGCCTCTAGAAGTGATACAGTTACTAAGCCCTCTGCAGAGATGAGAGCAGCTATAGCTAGTACTGAAGTTAGAGATGATGTTTTAGAAATGATCCTATACTACTATCTAACTATATGTCTGTCTCCAGAAGTGATACAGTTACTAAGCCCTCTGCAGAGATGAGAGCAGCTATGGCTAGTACTGAAGTTAGAGATGATGTTTTAGAAATGATCCTATACTACTATCTAACTATATATCTGTCTCTAGAAGTGATACAGTTACTAAGCCCTCTGCAGAGATGAGAGCAGCTATAGCTAGTACTGAAATTAGAGATGATGTTTTAGAAATGATCCTATACTACTATCTAACTATATATCTGTCTCTAGGAGTGATACAGTTACTAAGCCCTCTGCAGAGATGAGAGCAGCTATAGCTAGTACAGAAGTCAGAGATGATGTTTTAGAAATGATCCTATACTACTATCTAACTATATATCTGTCTCTAGGAGTGATACAGTTACTAAGCCCTCTGCAGAGATGAGAGCAGCTATAGCTAGTACTGAAGTTAGAGATGATGTTTTAGAAATGATCCTATACTACTATCTAACTATATATCTGCCTCTAGAAGTGATACAGTTACTAAGCCCTCTGCAGAGATGAGAGCAGCTATAGCTAGTACTGAAGTTAGAGATGATGTTTTAGAAATGATCCTATACTACTATCTAACTATATGTCTGTCTCCAGAAGTGATACAGTTACTAAGCCCTCTGCAGAGATGAGAGCAGCTATGGCTAGTACTGAAGTTAGAGATGATGTTTTAGAAATGATCCTATACTACTATCTAACTAAACTGCGAACCAAAAAAATAAGCAAATCCGAATTTTCAAAATGGCAGCTTCATTATTCATTTGGGACGAATTTACTGTAAATATAATATGTAGATGCATCTTTTTGTTACAAGTTTCCACCGTTGATTTTTTATTAATCAGCACCAATGAAGCACAAGATCTCAAAAACAGCATTTTGGATAAAAACTGGTGAACCAAAAAGATATGCAAATCCAAAACAAATCAATGGAAAAACGATTTTTTTGCACTTTTCTTCTGTTTTAAAGATTGATTCTGATAAATTCACAATTTTTTAAGGGATTTATGCATTAATTATTATGAAATGTAGTATAAGGTAGAAAATAATGATTTTTTAAAATAAAAAATATTAGAAAAAAAGAAATTCATCCCCTATCACTTTAGAGGTCAGCTGCTGACCTCCAGTTTAATAGATGTAGCCTAATACATGTTAAAGATAAAAATTACCCTGAAAAGTATACAAAAATGCTTTTTAATGTGTTAAAAAAAAATATTTTAAAATCCTGATTTTGAGAATGATGTCCTTTCAGATGCTCCTATTGGTGATGACGGTGAGCCAAATGTTATCTAAGTACATGCCCATTACAACAACTTGTCTATCAACCTATGTACCATTTTTTGTAGTCATAGCAATCTCCACTGGAGCCAGCCGACAAGAAATATATTCATCTTCTTAAAACGACAGTATTTACCTTATGCATTGGAGTAATTAAAATTGCAATTTTTTTCTTTTTTAATACTGCTTGGCTGGAGGCTGCTATGAATACAAAAATTGGACCATAGTTCAATATATAAGTTGTCATCATGGTCATGCACTTTGATAACATTTTGCTCACCATCACTACCCATAGGAGCATCTTAAAGGCCATCATCCTCAAAATCAAGATTTTAAAATGGATTTTTCAACACATTAAAAATCATTTTTGTATACTTTTGGGAGTAATTATTATTTTTAATATGTATTTAGCTTCATCCATAAGACTGGAGGTCAGCAACTGTCCTCTAAAGTGATAGGGGTCGAATTTCTTTTTTTTCTAATATTTCTTATTTAAAAAAATCATTAATTTCTACCTTATACTACATTTCATAACAATTAATGCATAAATCTCTTTAAAAATTGTTAATTTATCAGAATCAATCTTTAAAACAGAAGAAAAGTGCAAAAAAAATCGTTTTTCCATTGATTTGTTTTGGATTTGCATATCTTTTTGGTTCACCAGTTTTTATCCAAAATGCTGTTTTTGAGATCTTGTGCTTCATTGGTGCTGATTAATAAAAAATTAACGGTGGAAACTTGTAACCAAAAGATGCATCTACATTTTATATTTACAATAAAATAATCCTAAATGAATATTAAAGCTGCTATTCTGCAAATTCAGATTTGCCTATTTTTTTGGTTCGCAGTTTATATATCTGTCTCTAGAAGTGATACAGTTACTAAGCCCTCTGCAGAGATGAGAGCAGCTATAGCTAGTACTGAAATTAGAGATGATGTTTTAGAAATGATCCTATACTACTATCTAACTATATATCTGTCTCTAGAAGTGATACAGTTACTAAGCCCTCTGCAGAGATGAGAGCAGCTATGGCTAGTGCTGAGGTTGGTGATGATGTTTTCAGAGATGATCCTATACTATCTATCTATCCATCATTCTATTATTTTTCTGTCTTTTGGAGTGATACAGTTACTAAACCTTCTGCGGAGATGAGAGCAGCTATGGCTAGTACTGAAGTTGGAAATGATATTTTTTGTGATGATCCTACAATCTATCTATCATCTTATCTGTCTGTCTCTAGGAGTGATACAGTTACTAAGCCCTCTGCAGAGATGAGAGCAGCTATGGCTAGTGCTGAGGTTGGTGATGATGTTTTCAGGGATGATCCTACCATTCTTGCCCTTGAGACTAGAGTAAGTCTTTAATAACATAAATGTATAACCATTTATTAACATTATTACAGTGTCAGAAATTTATATTACTATTTTTCGTTTAGAAATAATATTTTGGAATAGTTATTTCTCGCATCGTATTATAAACAACTTTCCGCGGATATAGAATGTACAATTATAAGATTAAAACTAGTTTTTTTAGCCCCGAGGTGCCGGAGGCACCGGCTAAAAAAACTGGTTTTAATCTTATGATTGTACATTTCTATATTCGTAGAAAACTGGATAAAATACGATGCTAGACATAGTTTTTTCGTATGGATGAGAACCGGTTCCTATCCACCGGATTCGAATGAATACGAGAAAATTTATTAAAATAATTGCTTCCTAGATGGCTAGGATGTCAGGAAAAGAGGCAGCTTGGGGCTAAAAAAACTGGTTTTAATCTTATGATTGTACATTTTTATACTCGTAGAAAGCTGGATATAATACGATGCTATACATAGTTTTTTTTGTATGGATGAGAACCGGTTCTTATCAAACAGATTGGAATGAATACGAGAAAATTTATTTTCGTATTCATGAGAACCGGTTCCTATCCACCGGATTCAAATGAATACGAGAATAGTTATTTCTCGTATCGTATTATAAACGGCTTTCCACGGATATAGAATGTACAATTATAAGATTAAAACTAGTTTTTTTAGCCCCGAGGTGCCGGAGGCACCGGCTAAAAAAACTGGTTTTAATCTTATGATTGTACATTTCTATATTCGTAGAAAACTGGATATAATACGATGCTAGACATAGTTTTTTCGTATGGATGAGAACCGGTTCCTATCCACCGGATTCGAATGAATACGAGAAAATTTATTAAAATAATTGCTTCCTAGATGGCTAGGATGTCAGGAAAAGAGGCAGCTTTGTTTGTGCCCAGTGGAACCATGGGGAACCTTATCTGTGTACTTGCACATTGCTCGGAGAGGGGATCTGAAGTTCTCTTGGGTGATAGAGCTCATATTCATCTTTATGAACAGGTTTAACATTTTTGTTTTGACTTGTGGAAATGTAACAGGCAAAATATGTTTTTTCTTTTCTTTTTAAAATACACTGATATTTATCGGTCCTAAAGCAGGCACGTTTCTAATGATAGCAGTACATTTTCAGCACTGAGGATTAGGTGGTTAAAAAAAACTATTAGTTTTCAACAAAACAAGGATGACAACACTCATAAAAGCGAAGCTCTGAAATGTTAAAACATAAAACATTAACACTGTAGGATGCCAGAACTAAATAAGCAGAACATATGTAGATGTATGAGTCTTAATAAATTTGCACGTTAGTAAATTTTAATGACATACTTTTTGGACCTGAATGAATGAGATAATAATTTCAAATAAAAAATTAAAAAAAAATTCTGGTAGCGATTATAGAGGTGCTGCGTTTTCTAAATCGTACTTAACTAGTACAGGAATGACCTTGTCAAGCTTGAAATCAGAAAAAGAACTTGTCAATATTTAGACAATTCAAATATATAGGGAGGAGTGTCTCAGTTAGGTGGTGTACATCCAAGAACAGTCAAGAACAACGATGATGGCACTTTTTGCCTAAAAGAACTTGAACTCAAGGTAAGCTATGTCCTAAATTTTCCCCATTGACTAATACTAATTGAATCCTTATAATAAAGTAACAGGGTGTTTATCTGTCTGTCTGTACCAAAGAATCTCGCTAACCACTGAACACATAGTTCTCCTTTACAGGGTAGCTTCTTATGTGAAGATTTATAACTATTTTGGGGGAGGGAACCACATAAAAACATAACTAACCCCATCTAGAGGCCGAGAAAATATTTTTGGTAAACAGCTGGAAGTAAATTAGAAAAAATAAACATTTCGTTCGGTTAGATGTCTTTATGGTCGTTGTCGCTAGTAAAAAATAAAGGATTAAAATATCATAGCAGCTGTTCTTCAAATGTTTAAATTAACGGTAATTGCCTAAACTATCCAGTGACATTTAAGATATCTTTTCATAAGCGTTTTAAATATCTAAACTGTCCGATGTAGCAAAAGGCAGAAACAAAATCATATTCTATTTTTATATAACTGTTTAGATTCGTGGTGATGACCCTCACTATCCACTTGAATAACTGTTTAGATTCGTGGTGATGACCTACACTATATACTTGATTAACTGTTTAGATTCGTGGTGATGACCTACACTATCCACTTGAATAACTGATTAGATTCGTGGTGGTGACCCCCACTATCTACTTGAATAACTGTTTAGATTCGTGGTGATGACCCTCACTATCCACTTGAATAACTGTTTAGATTCGTGGTGATGACCTACACTATCCACTTGAATAACTGTTTAGATTCGTGGTGATGACCTACACTATCCACTTGAATGACTGTTTAGATTCGTGGTGATGACCTACACTATCTCATTGATTAACTGTTTAGATTCGTGGTGATGACCTACACTATCCACTTGAATAACTGATTAGATTCGTGGTGGTGACCCCCACTATCTACTTGAATAACTGTTTAGATTCGTGGTGATGACCCTCACTATCCACTTGAATAACTGTTTAGATTCGTGGTGATGACCTACACTATCCACTTGAATAACTGTTTAGATTCGTGGTGATGACCCCCACTATCTACTTGAATAATTGTTTAGATTGTTTGTGATGACCTACACTATCCACTTGAATAACTGTTTAGATTCGTGGTGATGACCTACACTATCCACTTGAATAACTGTTTAGATTCGTGGTGATGACCTACACTATCCACTTGAATGACTGTTTAGATTCGTGGTGATGACCTCCACTATGTACTTGAATAATTGTTTAGATTCGTGGTGATGACCCCCACTATCTACTTGAATAATTGTTTAGATTCGTGGTGATGACCCCCACTATCTACTTGAATAATTGTTTAGATTCGTTGTGATGACCTACACTATCTACTTGAATAATTGTTTAGATTCGTGGTGATGACCCCCACTATCCAGTAACAAGACTGGTGGCATTTGAAAATTCACAAAACAAATGTGGAGGACGTTCAATTCCTGTTCAGTGGATTAAACAGCTTAGAGAACTTTGCAAGTAAGATCAAGATAAAGAAATAGCATAGCTACACTGCAATTATCTTTTCTTAAAGCGAAGTTTTCTATGATTAGGGTCAGTTCGTCCGTCCGTCTGGAACGGATAGCTTGTTTTTACAGTACAACTTATTGTATTAGAATACTGGGAGGGAGTGGACATCAGGCTGTCTATTACTCTAGTCTCCAAAGTCTTATTATAACGTTTTCTTATTTGTTTGCCTAACAACCTTGGGACTTTTATTAAATTTTGATTGGTTGGTTTATTTATCTGAGTGTCCAAACGTTTCAACCACTAATTGTAATCTGCAGAAGGGGTAATTTTGTGTATCATCATTGGCAATGTACATCAATTTATCGGCCATTGTCTTATCCCTTCAGATCCCTGATTGGAATATCGCATTCACATTACTATGACCAAGCCTTATTTCTGAAAATTCTACAAATCATTATTTTTTTTTGCAAATATGGACTGGCACTGCACTGTGATGGAGCTAGAATATTTAATTCTTGCATAAGCCAAGGCATATCCTTGGAAACTTATCTTGAGGACTGTGACTCGGCTTCTATTTGCTTTAGCAAGGTATATTCAATTTTAAGAAGGTTGGTTATATGTTTTTATGGTCAGATTTATTATCTATTATAGAAGTAATTTTTTTCGGAATTGTTTATTTATATCAATTAAAAATTTTCATCCTCTACTTAAAAGATAAAATTAGCTTATTCATTATTTTTAAAATCTTAAACCTGAAGATTTTAAAAAGAGTTTTATGGAATATTGCAGTATATTTGCTTTCAATAAGATGTTATTGCCTAATTTAATTTGCCCTAATTAAATTTAAGGTTTTTAAAGTAAGAACAATATTGCAACAAAATTACCCTCATACATATAACATTATGAATAAAACAAGAATGGCAACATCCATAAGTAGCGAGGCTCACAAATTTCGATTTAGTTTCAAGAATGGCCGACATACATATAAGAACAAAACATTGTATAGACCAGATGCACATAGGTATATTTACTGAAAATTTCAGTTGTTTACCTTCAATAACAGCAGAAAAATCACATTTCATCATTGCGTTACGGACTGATGGACTGAGAGACAAATTAAATACAGAGTAGTTTTGTTTAAAAATCTGTTTAATAAGGGTCTCGGTTGTCCAGTTGGATCTGTTATTGTTGGAACTAATGAGCTAATTAGAAAAGCTATCAGGCTCAGAAAAGTTCTAGGTATACATCTTTCAAAGTTTATTTTTCATTTCAAATATTTTACATAAAGTAGTAAGTTTATTTTTGTCTGTAGCAAAGGATCTCGTTAACCGCTGAAACGATATGATCCTGTTTTACAGTGAAGTTTTTTATAGGTCAAGGACTTTTTAGGGGTTATTTAATTTAAGTCTCGTTATGGTTTGAGCCTATTTTTCTGCCCTTCCATATCCCTTTTTAGATTTCCTAGATGGTAGGGGCACAGCCGCTAGTGTATTGCAATGCAATTATATTCTTATTCTGAATTAATTTATCTTTGTAATATATAAATGTATTTTCACTTGGATGTTGCACCAGATTTTTATTTACATTAATCTAGCGATACTTACAGCTGTTTAAAAGTAGCGATACCCTTACTACCACCCTCTTTAAGCCATCCCCATCCCAAATAAGACCCCTAGTGTATCCCATCCATTTTAGGCTATCCAAGGCTAACTGAACCATAGTTTTCAACAAAAGAAAATATTTTAGGTGGTGGTATGAGACAATCTGGAATATTGGCAGGAGCGGCTATCTATGCTCTTGATAACATGATTGACAGGCTTGCTGATGATCATAAACATGCTAAACAACTTGCCCAGGCTATCAATGATTCTGGAAAAAACAGGTGATTTTACTTCAAACACATGAGCATCAACATCAAACCGTATATTAAAGTAATAGGAACCCTGTTTGTCTTACAACTAACCACTGAACCAATAGGGTTCTGTTTACAGTGTAGCTTCTCATAGGCCCTGTGAAGGTTTATAACTATTTTAGGGGTGGGAATCCCCCCCCCCCCAAAAAAAAAGAAATCGCCCCTAAAAAATTACCATGAAATTATTCCTGAAATCTGAAGCTTTTTATAGTGCCTATAAAAATGACGTCATACTGGCCTACTATTGGGTAATTCATTCTGTGTAGTTACCTTGGCCCATCATTTGTCATTTGTATTGTATGACGTCATTTTTATTGGCACTATAAACAGGTTCCTGGAATCAAATATTTTATTCTTAGAAAGTTATTTATCTGCAGGTTTAAAGTTGATCTGAGTGGAGTGGACACAAATATTGTTATAATGTGGGTAGATCCTGACACAACTACTCCTGATCAGGTACACATTTGTCAATGAAGAGCCAGGATGTATGTCTGTATGTCTTACATCTTCTTAGTAGCAGCTTATAGTGCTTAAAAAATGTTTTACCATACAATGGAAATGACCAGTAATAGTCCGATACACAGACCTAAATACCAATGGCAGGCCAGTATACAAAATTTTAATTGACCAATGGTAGGCCAGTATGCCGTCATTTTTTATAGTCACTTTTGTAAAGCCAGGATGTATGTCTGTATATCGAGTTTTCTCACAGCCAAGTATAGAAGTCGCATAAGGATTACCATCCCTAAGCATTAAACATAATCTTTGCTAAATGTGTAATAGAATTATTTGAACATTTGGATCATGGAAATAAAACAAAGTATTTTCATGGTAGCCTTTGATAGGCTATTTTAGGTTAGGTTGGGTAAATATTAATGATTGCCCCGCATGGTTAGGAAATTGTCCCCGCAGGGGTTAGCAATAGGAGAAAAGCTACTGTGAAAATACAACGAAACCCGTTACTTCATTTGCTTTACATGATCTGAACATTTTTATACTTGAACTGTTTCAAAATAAATTTTTGAATTTATACTTCAACCTTAATTTTGAGACATTTACAAAGGTTATTGTTGTCCATGTGAGCTTTTGAAAAGGAAACCCTTAAAGACACTTTAACGTTAAGTCCAACACCCAACATGAACTAAGGAAGAAGTCTCTCCTTTTTCAAACACCCGGAGTTTTAGGTCTGGTCAAGCAGCCAATAGACAACTAACAATTTATGTCACGCACCTGACATGACATCCATAGGTACATTTTTAACGTCTCTAATATGACGCAGACACCTCCTCAACAAAGAAAATACATGTTAGTTTGCATATTCTAGGTTGTAAAGGCCTTGGAAGAAGGAGAAGTTAATGTGAGAACAATTCAGTTTGCTGCAGACCTTGTGAGTAGTTGTTTTAAGCTTATACCAACAATAAAATTAATTCGGAAAAAATCTCGAGACCTATACTTGACTTTCCAGCTGTCGTTGGAAGGCAACATTTATTAGAATTGACAAGCTTTTTATCTGCCCCCCCCCCCCTCTAAATATTATATTAGTATTATTTTGCTTTTTGGCTATACGTTATTTCTGAGTTGTTTTAGTTTATATTAAACAACTGATATTACTGTATGAATAAGGAATGGGTATTATGATAAGGAAAAATTAACATCAATTGAACTCGTTTATGAAAAAGTAGATAAAAACCACTACCTTGGCTTATTACAGGCAGCCACACACAACTCAGCACTCACCCCCATCTTCCTAGGTTCTGTAAAACAACACATATTCGTGTAGGACACCTGCCACAGGAATAATACAAAAACCCAAGGACTTGTGTGGAATTGGACAAACATTAAACATATTAAAATGCACAACATAGTTTATCTTACAAGTACAAATAGTGTAATAATCACGAGGTAGATTGCTTTGCTAAAGTGTTGATGTATGTATGTATGTATGTAGCCTTGATTCTCTGAAGTTAGGATTCAGATGCACGAGGAGATTGGAGGTGAGAATCCTTTGATCAATCCTAGATTGGTAAGCCTCGCGCACAGCTGAGTGTATTCTATGTTACATTACAAGCTGACCCGCAATTCTCGTGGAAGCTACTCAATTATTACATCACCCTGGCCTAGAGTTTTGGCAGGTGTACCATATTAAGCCACCCTAATTAATGGCACTCTCATATGAATGAGGAGCATGGACGAGGGAAAGCACGATTACAGTTGCTTGATAGGTAGGATCCTAACTTCCTACAAATCTCCCTCCTCACAACCTAAGGGCATCACAGGGAAGGTTGCGTGATTATATACTGACAAATTGCAACAGCATTTGTCATCCAAGTACAATATCTATGAGGGGACTTGAACTCGGATTTTCCCAACCACAGCGTAGTGCGCTAACCACTACTCCATGGGACACCCTTCTAAAGTGTTGATCTTGAGTAAGCTTGGACGTCCTCTCCTCCTCGGTAAAGTCCTAGATCAACATCACAGATAAATATAAAGATTCACAGTTCATTGGTCAGTTCGTTCATCTAGTAGGAGGGGACGGGATGGGGTAAAGAGCGCGGAAGGGGAATTCTTTATTTCAGCCCGCTGAAGTTTCAATTTATTAGAGGTAGAATCTTTATAATCAAGTCATAAAAATGTATGTAAGTTCTAAAATGTATTATCTATTTTAATAGTTTTGCAGCAAATTTATTTAAAATTTTGTTTACACCTTTATATTCCTCTTTCCAGTTCTGATACTCTACAAGTGTTAGTATTCGCTTGTCCTACCGTTTCAAATCTTTACTTTTATGTATGTTGTCATCCTCGTTTACAATTTTTTTGGTTTACCAATATTTGAACGACTATTTACACAGCTGACTAATCACATGAAAAAATATCTTTACTTTCGTAACATTCTTTGAATACTTCTTAACCAATAATGTGGGCAACTTGTTCCTTTTCTTATTGGTCAAAAAAATGTGAATGATCAATGATCATCTAGACTTTTGTTTCTATATTTATCACTAGCAGCTACGCCTTTGGAGGCCTTTAGGAGGAACGAGATAAATTCGTTAAGCCAATTTTTAAAAATTAAGTTTAAAAAGGAAAAGTAAAAAAATAGTTGGGGGGTTAGAATTTTTTTGAGGGGAGGGGGTTGATCCTACCTTATTTTTTTAGTTTAAGAAAAATTTTTAATTTTTTTTTAGGGGGGGGGGTTGGATTTTTTTTCTACAGGTGATTTCTCTTGGAAGGGTGGTGGTACCCTCCCCCAAAGTAGTTTAAAATCTTCCTAGGACCTGTAAGAATTTACATTGTACCAAATAGGTTCAGCGGTTAGTGAGATCCTTCCTTACAAACAGACAAACACACACACAGATCCTGTTAATTTATTATAGGGATGAATATTGTTTTGTTTAGGTAAGATTTGTGTTTCATGCTATGATAAGCACAGCAGAAGCAGAGATGGCCACCAAGAAGACTGTTCAAGTTATTCAACAATTTATCAATCAATAGATTTATTTATGTAGAGAAAATATAGGATATAATTACCTAAATTCTATTTTATTAAAAACATTTAGAAAAACGCTTAAAACAGCCTTGTTTTAGTGAAACAAGGATGACAACAAGTGAAGCTTTAAATCAGAAAAAGGACAAACAAACAATAACTTTTGTAGAGTGTCAGAACATAATAAGCAGATCATTGATTTGTAAGTCTAAACAAAATTGTAAATAAAGTTGTGGCAAAATTGCAGGATACAGTTAAAAGACATAATTTTATTTTTACCTTGGTGTTTTAGGAATCATTATTTCAAATATCAGATTTATCGGTTCTATGCCATACTGAAAAATCATGTATGGCATCCGTATTACAGGCAATTTTTCATAAATATTAAAATACAAATGGTAATATGAATACCAGCTTTGTTTCTCATCATTTTTCATTTTAATATCCGCGGAAACTTTCCAATTATCATTCTGCAGCTACCAAGTGCCCACCACAAAATTGGCGGTTAGAGAACCCTGAATAAATCGCACAATAGTACCAGATATATGCATTTTTTTTTTTTTTTTTTTAAATATTTCAGCAGATATACAATCGACAGGATTTGTAAAAGTATAAATTCCTGATTATATTCGCATGAAAATAATTTGATCTAAAAGTAAAGAATCAAATTCCTCACAATTTCAAACAGGAATTTTTATTCCTTGGTTTTAATGTTACAAAGTTTACATTTTCTTAATATTCAAAAAAAAGTTTTGAATGTGTTTTAGTTGATATTAATCTACACTGTGTTTACTTTCTTTTCCTTTAAAATTTTATTTTCTATTTACAATACTGTCCTTGTTTTAGCTAAAAACAAAGCAAGCCTTTCTGTAACATTTACTGCGCCCATATGCTCTACAATCGGACAAGCCATTTTAGTGATGAGAAATAAGAGTAAGACAATAAACGATCAGGCACAGACAGACAGACACAGATCCTGTTACTTTTAAGTAAGGATATAATTGGATTTGAAATTTTAAGGAAGTTTTAAAATTGTGAAGTCTATTGTCATACTCTTCGGCCAATTTATCGGCATAGTATATAGACATAAAAGAAAAAAAGGTTTGAGTGTCAAATTATCAATGATTACCATAAAGGCGCATGCATAGAATTTTTCTAAAGGGGTGCGCGAATGTAAATTTTTTTTACATTATTAAAGATCTTTGGGGATAAGACAATGGACGATAAATAAATAAAAATAATTGACAATCGATATTATTTATTTTGTATAATTATTTATGGAATAATATAAACTCTGCTAGTTTATACCAACCAATCAAAATTAATAAAATTATCCAAAGTTTTTAAGCCAACAAATAAGTGAACTTGTTTAAAATAAACTTTTAGTATCATCCTATTATATAAAGTAGCAAGTTTTTTTGTCAGAGGCTTAAGATCTCAATTACTGCTGTACTGATTGGATTCTCTACTTTAGGTAAGCTTCATATTGGTCCCGTAATGGTTTTAGGTTTTAGGTTTTAGTACATAAATTTACTTAAAACTCCCATATTTTTCAGAGAGGGTTATATGTTTAAGACACCCTTCCTGCACGCCCCTGTTACCCCATTATCATGCCTATTACCTGTAATATTACCAAATATGCAAGGCCTACCAATTTGATTTTATCCTTTCATTGCATTTGTAAAGAATTTTTCAAATTAACTTCTAAATTGTTTATTTTCTTGAATATATTTTGGTAGCTTTATTCTGTACGTGCAATATTTCATTGTTTTTTTTTGTATAAAATATTACATTTTAATTTTGAAAAATAAACGGGACAGTGGAAAGTGTCATGTGTGACGTCTTAAAAATACGTCCAAAAAAAGGAAGGATGAGAGGAAAAGTATGAAAGGAAACCCTAAAATAGAAATGGATAAAAGAAAAATCTTTATGACGTCACAAATGACACTTTCCGCTGTCCTGAAATAAATAATCAAAATTATGTTTGGAGATAAAACTTTTAGAGTTGCTTTGGTTACTAAGGTTCTTGTTGTACTAATTGCCATTACAAATTATTTTGTAATGGCAATATAATGTGTCTAATTAGAGAGTTTTTTTATTTTAGGGGGGGGGGGGGGTAATTGCCCCATTACCCCCCCCCCCCTTGGACGTCTATGATAGTAATACTAATATTTTTTTTTCAATTTTAGTTTCTTCTGTTTGACCCCTTTGAAACCTCCTGTATATGTTAAAACAAATGGTTTCTATAGCCGTTTTTAAGTCGCCAACAGTTTTGAAATACATGTATTAAATGTCAGCATTAAAATGTAAAATGAATGGCTGCTTAACATCTTATTACATATTATATTATTTTATATATTATATTGTCATTTAGACAGCCATATGGCTGTCAACTGCCGGCTAGTTGGCTATGGACTACAGGAACTACAAGCAAATTATAGTGCCTAATAAAAAATGACGCCATACAAAACAAATGACCAATAATAGGTCAGTTACTATACATTTTACGATTGGTCAATCAAAATATTTACTGGCATATCATTGGTCATTTATAATGTATTACGTAATTTTTTATTAGGCACTATAAGCTTCTCCCAGAAAATACAATATTTTGACAATAAGTTTAAGCACCCCCTAATTCACCATAAAAAATATGACCCTCCCAATCATTAACCTTGTAACTTGTTTATTGTTTAAACACAAAAAATAAAAGTTACAAAAATTCCCTCCTATTATGTAATAGGTTTTTTTGTCTGAAGATTTCAATTACTATTGAAGTTAGGCTATTTTTCTTTCCCCTTCTTATTAAGTTAAATACAGAGCCTCTAGGGGCGCAACCGCAAGCATAGGCGTCCAAGGGGGGGGGTAATGGGGCGATTACCCCCCCCATTTAAAATTTACTCCTACTATGGGGGTGCCGTAAGCACCCCCAACCATTTAGGAGGGGGTATTTACCCCCCCCCAAACAATTTTGGGGGGGTAAATACCCCCCCCAAAATAGAAAATCTCTAACAAAAAAAATTTTTGCGCGCTTCGCGCGCATTTTTAATACTGAATTTTTGATAAAATTTAAACAAATTTTACCCCTGCCAACAGATTTCAGGGGGGGTAATTACCCCCCCCCCAAGCAAATTTTACCCCCGGGGTAAAAATTTTGGGGGGGGTAAAAAAAATTTGCGGCGCGCTTCGCGCGCCATTTTACCCCACCCAAAACCGAATTACCCCCCCCTGAAAAAAAATTTTACCCCCCCCCCAAAATAAAAAGCTTGGACGCCCATGACCGCAAGTCCTTAAAAAGTATGTTTTCGACTTACAACTATTAAAAGTTTATGTGGATGCTTATGTTTATGAACTTGATCTTTAAAAAATTCAAAGAATCACATGTAAGGTTTATAGCTACTCTTCATTTTATTAGCAAAGCTGTTCTATAGGTCTACAGTTCTAATTGATCAGTTAAATTTAGTCATCCTTGATCGTGGTATATAAGTCAAAGTTGCATAAAATAATCTTGAATTTATTTGTTTATTGTGAATTTTATAAGAAAAAAAAAATAATATTTCCTTAGAATATTCTCAATAAAAACGATAACATTCTTTATAAAAGTTAGTCAGACTGGAAGTTTGACTGATAACCAGATTATCAAAGGAAGCAACTTATAATGTCCTTTAAAAATGACGTTATACAATACAAAGGGCCAATGATAGGCATTTTACCGTTAGCCAATTAAAATGTAAACTGGCCGATCGTTGGTCAAATGTATTGTATGATGTCATTTTTTACATGCACTATAAGCTATATCAAAGAAAAATTATAAGTTTAATTATTATATTTTTAAAACAATAATTTGACTATATACTATAGGACAATTTTTTTCAACTAGATTACTAACAACTTATAATCCTGCGCTACTTATGGACATTATTATCCTTGTTGTTTTTATCTTAACTGGTTGAGATCAAAGGTTTGTGTAACAATAGTAGAATAAATCAAAAGTATGACAGTTATATCTCACTGGTCAACACAATAGGCTTGCCTAGGCATACGTTGAAACACAGGGCGAGATACCATTTATCCGCAGGGATCTAATGCAATAAGACAATGGAGGATAAATTTATGTACATCCCCAAAGCTGATACCCAAATTACCCCATCCGTAGATTACAATAAGTTGTTCAGACGTTTGGTCACTTAATTAATAAATCAACCACTTAAAATTTAAGAATAGACCCTAAAGTTTAACAGCAAACGAATAAGAAAACGTTAGAATTTGACTTTGAAACTACACTGTTAAAAATAAAAATAAAAATTTAGCATCAGATAATACTATATATTCATTTCATTACTGTATAGCATCATCCCATACGTTCTAGCAAAAAAAACTCATTATGATATAAGGAAGATTCCAATACTGTATTGAGTATTACTTAGTGTTCTATGGAGTAATATGTATTACAAAATAAAGATTGTGCATTTTATAGTATTATCTAATACTCTCTATGGAATAAAATTCAATACGCTAGAAGGAAGTTTTTAATACTCTTGTTTGTAATTTTTGTTACTCTTTAGGGTAAGAATTGTTGCTAAAAACATAATATCTCTGTATAGTAATAGTTATTATGGTATATAGAACTACATGGTGTTTGTTATATATTCATTTTGTTGTTAATACAGCACACTTACGGGTCCAGGTCTAATACAACCCCAGCGTATCAATTGATACTAAATGAAAAAATTATTTTTTACAGTGTAGTGTAATAATCCGCTCCCCCCCCCCCCTCCCTGATTTTCCAGCGTGACTTAACTAGAGCTTAAAATCATTTGTGCTTTTCCTCGAACTCAAACTGGATGTTATTTTTTATCGAAATGAAAGATAGGGGGGGGGGGGGGGGGGGGGTTGGATTTTTTTCCTATGTCTAAAACCTGCGGAATGACCTAACCCTTTACTTTACGCGTAGATACTCAGCACCTAACATAACATAACCTAGTCTGACCTATAAATAAACAAAAATTATCCAACCTCTTAATAATTTCAATTTATTTCAAAATAAGGAAAAGGGGACACTTTAAGAAAAATCGACATTGTCCTTTGTCATATCTCTTAACAGATATTAATTCTTTACATTACAGATGAATTCTAATATGTGTTTTCGAATTTCTTCTATAACACGAATTATTCCAACACTCCCTTCCTATTATAGTAAATTTCATGGCTTCAGGATACAGCAAATTTATAAAATTAAAATCAATATAACATTTTCCATTATGACTCTAAATCTGATTCATGTCCTTTTGATTAAAACTGGTTCAGAGCAATACAGAAAAATAATGTATCATAACATATTATTTACATTTTTGCACGAAAAATAAAATAACTATTCTACTCGTTTTCAGTAGCAAAGCTACTCTATAATTCTTAACTCCTTTCAAAGTATCTTCAAGTATGTCTGAACCGTTCATGTAAAGAATAGATTTCTTGAATTCCTTGTGAATCATTCCAATATTCATCAAGAATCTAGTCTATAATTAGGTTTGTCTGATCATATGTTTATTACAAATTAGAATATGTGGTGTTTTCTTCCATATTGCATCTGGACCACAAATAATTTTTTTGAAGAATTTTTAATGTTTATATCAGGTTAGGTTTATTATGAGATTCCTGCAAGGATAAAAACCTGTAGGGATAGGATATTCGCAGAATCTTGGATATTTCTTTTTCTCAAAAATTGAATGGGGAGCTTGGTGGTTGAGAAATAGTACTAAGTAAAAGCACCGAATATATGTGAAATAAAAATTTATTTTAATTTCTAATGATCCATCCCTTAATCCCTGGTATCTACCCATTGTTTGTATAAATTAAGTTGGTTTAAGTTTATGTATATTGTATTATTGTGTGTATAACCCCCTGTCAAATCTAATACAAATAATCATAAGAATTAACAAGCACAAAAATCTCCATAATAACATAAAAAAATTAAATCTCTGATAAAAGGAAAATACATAGACATACATTATCTGTATTAAACATTTCCTTTTCAAATATATTGGCGTTCTTTTTGCAATTTTAAAGGCTTATGTCGTATGTATGGCTTTAATTAAAAGTGGTTATAGCTGACTAAATTTAGACACTTTAATGATATTATAACTACATACCTAAATTAACATAATTACGACACATTTCTAACAGTATTGGAATAGCTACTGTAAGCGTGTACTTTGTAAAATATGATGAATACACAAGAAAAGTTGTGACGTACGGACCCACAGGAGCTAGTAATAGAGTAGCTACGCTACTACTAATAAAAATAGCAGGCAGATAATCATCATCTCACGATTTTAAATAAAAATCTGCTCATCAATTTCCTAGCTTAGTTTTCCAAACAATATTATTTCAGTATTTTTTACAAATAAATTGAAAATAATTGGGGGGGGGGGGAGAAGGTGGTAGTTTTTAATGTGTTTATGTTTTACTTTAATACATGTTAGGTTATGCTATATTGGGTACAGAATATGCCCCACATGGTAGGGGACTGGAGGTATAGACCCTGTAGGGTTGGGGCAACCCTACAGAGATATACCATATTTGCATTAAAAAAAATAAGGCATTTAACTCTTTGTCAAACTTCAACATCAATCACAATAACTACTTTTTGTTCTACTTTTGAATAATCATTGCTGTGCTACTTACAGTATTATCAACCTTGTTTTATGTTGTTACTTGCCAATAAAAATAAATCCTTTAAAGTAGGCTACACTTTTTATATATGTTGTATATAATATTAGTGCTGTTATATCTGTTATTTTCAAGAAAACAAGAATAAAAATTACCTAATTATGTTTTAATTTTCATCAGCTTCCCTGTACAATTACATTGACCCAGGGCTTTGCATTCCCATATAAACAACCCCTTTTAATAAATGTATGAATAAATGATGACCTATCGGTCCATCATTTATTCCCTCGGGTAAGAAATATTCATTCCTAAACAAAAAACTGGACAGGAATACCCCATTTACTTCCCTGGTATCTCATTTATATCCCTGGTATGATTTTAGAAGATTTTTATTTTTTTTGGAAGATTTTAGAATTTTTATTAATTACTAAAAGAAAGAAAAATGAAATAAAAGGAAATAAATGAGAATTAAAAACCAAAATTAAACCACATTTTAGCATAAAAAATGAGTTTTTTGTTTAAATGAGAATGATATTCCTATCCAGTTTTTTGTTTAGGAATGAATATTTCTTACCCTCGTGAATAAATGATGACCTATCGGTCCATCATTTATTCCCTCGGGTAAGAAATATTCATTCCTAAACAAAAAACTGGACAGGAATACCCCAGTGGCCAAAACGCCAACATGCCAAATACGACAATCTTCAATCTAATTTCTACAAATATGAAGTTTGACGTTCATAGCAAATCTTTTTTTATTTATCTAGTTTGAAAAGAAATAATAAAAAATCTACTAATAAAATTTTTACAAAGGGGTAGTTGCACGAAATGCATTTAAACTTAATTTAGTGAACCGCATTTTTTTTCCTGGTCAATGGTTATGGCATATATTTTAAATAATTCCAATTTTCTACCACGTAGTTTTTAAAATATTAAGACTTAAAAATCGTATTTTTGTGATATATACAATTTATAGAGCTTGATTATATTCACAAAATAAAGCATGGCGACTAATTTAGTGATGTCTAATTGCTTGTTATTTATTGTATTACAAAATGAAAAATGTTTGATAGTATATTTGTAACTTTTGCTTAAAATAAATTTTCGAAATGCACTTCATGCAACTATCCCTTTAGAGACTTTTTGATAATACCTTTCAAAATGACATATAGACGGATGGTCTAGATAAATTGTAATGTAGTAGAACTGATAAAAATGCATAATAATTTCTGTTTGCACTTTTTAACATACACTCAAAATTTATTTTGATTGATGGACGTGCTCTTACTTTACAGCTATCTGAAGGGATTGGTACAAAGCTTCACTAAATTTTTAAGCCGTCTTTTTTTGTGTTACTTAGCCGTTATGTTTATTTGTTAATTAAATTAATCAGACAATTTTACAAATTGCTCTGTTACCAAAATTAATGTGTTTGTATTGAAGAAACATCTATTGGCTGTAATATTATACCAAAAAATAAAGTTCTTTAGAATTATTATATTTAGGTAAAAAAAGAGGTTAGTTGTTAGTCCGTTATGCATTGCTATGCAGATGGAAAATTTAAAAAAAAACACAATTTTATGGATATTTTGAGTAATTGATTCTTTAAAGAAAACCTTTTTATAACAGGAACTGAAAATGAATTAGATTATTACATTCTAGCTAGATGGAAACAATTGGTGGAAAAGTTTGGACAAATATCTAGTTTCTACCAACTAATCAAGATTTATTAAATCTTTGGTAAGTAGTATGATTTACAGTTCTTTGTCCCCTCCCTGCCGCAAATCAGAGTTAAAATTTAACTTTTAACAGGCGTTGAAATATAGATAAATGCACCCGAAAATTTTGACAAACCTCTTAGGGGGACGTGAAAATGTTCGTTTGTCTGTCTGCTTTTTTGAGTTTCGTTTTTTTTTGGATATTGTCCTCCTTGTTAGTTTAGTAACTACATCCATCCAACCTTTTGGCATATTTTAATTTTGCATATGTACGTAAATGCAACTAAATGCACTTTTACAGTACTTTTATATTTCATGCAAATACACTGTAAAAAAATTTTTAAAAAGAACGTCCAATTGAGTATGGATAGAAAATTTAAAAAGAATATCAACCCACCTTCCCACTAACAAAAAACTATCCCCTATAAGTTTTAGGGGAGGTAACCTTCTGAAAATGTTTTAAATGATTCCAAGCTTTTAAGGTAAAGAAGTTGTATCAACTTTTTTTTTTATAGCTAGCCGGTTCTTTTAGTAAGTAGTAGATGTAAAATTTTTCATAGAATTCAGATATGCAATCGGTTTTTTTGTAGACCTCTTATTTTTTAAGTAATTTAAGTTTTTTAAAAACATAATTAAGTCGGTTTTAAGGTACTAAAACGCAACAAAATAAAAGAAGAAAATGGCCAGTAAGAACAAAAATAGTAAGATCTTTAATTTGACACCTTACTTTTAAAATTCTGTTGAGTAATTATTGAAAAAATCTATTTTTTTAACCTCGGTATAATAAAAACTTTAGACCTAAATATTTTCTCAAACAGACATAAAAAACATGGGTTCATATATACCTTCAGAATCAGAAAAATATTACGAATCCATTGTAAGCAAAATTGAAAAAAATTAAAAAATTAAAAAATTAAAGAAATGGCCAATTATTTTTTTTGTTCAGACAACACTATTGTCTTTCCTTTTTTACCCCCTCTTTACCCCCTTCCCATTTTTATACTCAATTGAAGAATTAAGACGTTGCCTGTACAATATAATATGATATTTTCATATAATTCCTTTTATTGTAGTTTATATACTATATTGTAAACTTTTTTTTTCAATTTTGCTTACAATGGATTCGTAATATTTTTCTGATTCTGAAGGTATATATGAACCCATATTTTTTTATTTGTGAAATAATAAAATTAAGTTCAAAGTTTTTATTCTCGTGGGTTAAAAAAAATCGATTTTTTCAATAATTACCTGACAGAATTGAAAAAGTAAGGTGTCAAATTAAAGATCTTACTATTTTTGTTCATAATGACCATTTTCTTTCTTTTTTTTGTTGCATTTTAGTACCTTAAAATCGACTTAATTTTTTTTTTTTAAACTTAAATTACTTAGAAAATAAGAGGTCTACAAAAAAACCGATTGCATATCTGAATTCTATGAAAAATTTTACATCTACTACTTACTAAAAGAACCGGCTAGCTATAAAAAAAATAGTTGATACACCTTCTTTCAGATATCCCCCATATTTTTGTTCAGAAGGGGTGGGGAGGTTATTGGATCAACATTTCACCCTCTTAGTCATTTTACAACATACAGAAAATTGTAGAGTAGCCTTGCAAGGGAGAAAAGTAGATCCTAATTTAACTTCTATATTATTTTTCAAAGAAACATCAAATAAATAGATAATCCAGATAAATCTAGCTATGTTTAAAATGATTAATAATTATGTGCCTATAACTTTTCCACCAATAGAATATGCTTATTAACTTGCCTTCTTATTTATGATGAAATTATATTTAGAACAAAAAATAATTCTTTCAAAAATAAAGATTTATAAAAACATCTGGTAAAGTACGAATTCAATAAGCTGAAAGGCACCATAAGAGTTTTCCACGAGTTAACACATGAAAAAATAAGCCTTCCCCCATGTCATAATTTTACCCACATATGTGCAAATTAACACTTCCCTTTAAAGATATCTCCTTTATGCATTTACTCGTTGAATCAAAACTTAATCCTTTTTATGGTAATTCATACAAAACCACGAAAATAGTTAAATCAATAGTCAAATATTTTCTAGTATAACAATAACAATGGTGTGGATTTTCTGGTTTCAGAGAGTTTTTTCTTGTGATATTATATAAATTTAATAGTTCTTTAAGACCACGAGAAAAGTTATTGGCTTAAATCTCTCAAGCATAGGACTCGTTGAAATCACTGATTCCATATCTTCATGTTTAACATGTGCAAAAATACAATGTGATCACTTTACAATTTTTAATTTATTATCTTATCACTTTGTATAAACACTCAATGATTTTTCAAATGTCTCAAAGAGAAGTTAAAAGAGAAGCATTTGGTGATACTCTGCTTGGATAGTAGGCTCTGCCCAGTTAGCTGGGAAGTCAGGCCTATAAAAGGTGGCCCATTCGGGCTATACAGTCAGTTGTGATATAGCAAGACAAATCACCAGTCGAATTTCTTAAGGGATAAGTTGGGGTAAATCTTTGACTAGAACTTAGCTTGAGTAAAACTTCTCTCTGAGATTTTTGGCCATAACATACCTAAAATAAAATAAATTTTGTTAAATAAAATTATTCAATTTCCTTAAAAATAAAGATCTGAGATATTACAAAACTTTGTTTGTATTTTAGGTATAGGGGGGAAATAATAGGGTTTAAGCCCCTATGGGCTAATATTAATAGGTAGCTATTAAGATTAAGTACAAAGAATAATATTTGTTCGGACCTTAAGATATCACAATAGATTCCATATTCCGGAATCGCCTGATGGATCTGAGGCTCTGACAGGTCTTATTTCTTTAGCAGTATAATTCCTATACCATAAGATAACACCAAAAGACTGACATATAGTTGTCTAAAGGCTGGTTAGTGAACCCGAGCGGGGATCTTACTCTGAGGTTGGACGGAATTTTATTTCTCAATAATTTTGTACTAAGTTTCTGACATAACACCAGAGACGACCTAACGTTATCTCACGGATGGTTAGCCGGTCTGTTAGCTCAGATCTGGCTTATTCGACGAACCTTAGTATAAAATATTAGGGAACTTTTGTATATTTGACGCCAAGACTTTAAGATAACACCGTAAGCCGACTAAATTATCGTGGTCGCAGGTTGGTTAGTGAATCCGCCACATTATCGTGTAAGTCGGTGAGATCTTAATCTATAGATCTTGGCCTAAAATATTTAATTAAAATTTTATATAGGGCATCAATAACTTAAAAGTTTGGTTTCCAATAGACGTATGATCGTCGATATACATTCCTGAAACCGTTAATAACACGCAATTTTCGGAATAGGGTTTTTAGGCAAATTATATATCTACTGCTTAGTAATCTATTATCTAGTGATTTGGTTTTTAAGTATAAATAGTCATTTCATTGGATGGTATTTCTAATCAGACAGATATTAGTGTTTCACTGAATTGAGCTTGGACCGGGAGAGGAGGTGAGAGCGCTGCGCCTTGGCCATAGTAGTGTGACTGAAGGACGCGACTGTTCCGGGAACCGGGTAGTGAAGCATAATAATTGGTTCCGTTACCTACGGATTAACCCAGGTAAGATTTAACTTTTTTTCTATTTAGGGGAGAAAATGGCTTAACGCCACTAAAATCTTATCAGTAAAAACATCCATAAAAAGCGAAATATAGTAAAATTAAAGTTTGTCTACCAAAAATAGAGGCAACAAAAGTAAATTTATGTTCCATTACATTTTTAGGTTGATAATAAACATCTTTGAATTAATTATTATTAAATTTTATATAAGAAAGAAAACTCTAAATCAACCAATAGATCAAAATAATACTCTTTATGTTTATGAAGCAAATTTCTCAATTAAATTTGGGGAAAATACAAAATTTCTATATCAAGCAGTTAAAAGATTAATCCGAAATAGATATAATTTAATAAGACAAGACAATACAACTACAGGAGATAGAGATACAAATAGAAATCTTGATAATAATTCACCATATGATAATCTAGAAGTAAATCCAGAAATAGCAGGCCCATATGCCTTTAGTCATCTTGGAATTAATAGAACTCTAGAAAGATATCCTGAGTTTAGAGATTATTTTAGAAATTATATAGGTGGATCAATAATAATTGGAGGTAATCCACCTGATAACATCTATCATTCTGACTCGGAATAAAGAATAAAAAGTCATATAAAAAATATAAAAAATTAAAAAGTTGAGAAATTTTTAACTACCTAACATCTTAAAAATT
This sequence comes from Acartia tonsa, assembly GCF_053477335.1. Taxonomy (NCBI): domain Eukaryota; kingdom Metazoa; phylum Arthropoda; class Copepoda; order Calanoida; family Acartiidae; genus Acartia; species Acartia tonsa. The sequence goes on along the minus strand of NC_137264.1, from coordinate 41,340,737 downwards.
GTTTTAAATATCGAACACAAAAAGAAAAACTCAACAATAAGCTAAGATGGAAGATTATCGATCAGATAGATGATGAAATATTAAATCCACCACCCTATAATCCAGACTATCAACCTGGACTAAATAATGCAGTAAACCACTATTTAAGACTTGATGAAATAGAAGACGAAATCGAGGAAATACCTCGAGTACATGTTAGGCCAGAAATTAGGGCAGCCACAACAATGCTTGTACTAAACAATAGGCCGCGGCGACATAATAATCGCATAATAACAAGGCCACAAATTCATGTACAAAATACTTCTCCAATACTTGGAGAAGAACAAAATATCCAAACAATAAAGCAAGAACACAATACCACTAAACCCAAAAAAAGAGTAAAACCATCATCTGATTTTTCGGGTTATGAATCAGACTCTAGCTATAACAGTGAATATTCTGACAAAAAGAAAGATAAAAAACATTCTGAAAGGCCCGATAGAATGTATGATCCCCTTAATCCTCATGGTCATGAAGATCATGAACGCCATGACCAACATCATGATAGACATGGCAGTCGTTATAAACACGAAAAGGACAAGTCAAAGTCAAGACATAATAAGGATAAAGACAATAGTCACAAGGACAGACAAAGCTTCTCCATGCCAAGAAGAATGAATAGGCACGACGACAGTAGTGGTCCTAGTTCTAGTACAAGTTCGTCAGATACAGAATCAGATAAAAGGATTCCAAGAACAAATAGAGATAACAGACATAGAGAGACATCTCAAGACAATAACTTACTTGGAAATATGTTCTCCCAGTCTCAAATACACATCCTCCAGACACTGTTACAGCAAAATGCTACAGCCACAGATCTAAATATTGCAAAAATATTAAAATTAATACCAAATAACTTAATTTGGGGAAGTTGTCAACATGATTGCATCTTCAAGCAGATAAAAGTGCTAGGTAAAATACCCAATAGCTACGGGGAAAGCACCAACCCGTATACTTTTTTTAGCACTTTTAAATACTTGGAAGAATACGAAGACCCCTTCACCCATAGTTCATATAATAATATTCTTATTCACTACTTTAATACAGAATCAAGGAATAAACTAGATATGCTAGAAATAGATCCTAATGCCCTTAGTGCTCAGGACTTCGTAAAATCAATCTTAACTACCATAGGTGCCGAATTGCTTAATCCTCAGGACTACGAACGGAAATTCCATACCTATAGAATTTCCCCTGAGGACGAAGACAGACCTAACAGGACAGTAATAAATTTGGCAGCCATGTTGCAAAAAACAGGCAACAGTCAAGAAAATCAAATGGCAAAACTTAGGGAAAAAATATGTACCTATCTAGTACCACCATTATTGCAATCTGCATTTTTGTCTAGTACAAACGTACCTAACTGCTCGAAAGAGACAATCTTGAGCTGGTTTAGTAATAATAGAAGCTTTTACACCTCAGCAATTGAAAGAAAAAGAAAGATGGACAGACAAAGAAATGCAAATGTAAACCAAGTAGGAAAAGAGGACAAACCAAAAAATGACAAACCAAAAATTGAACAAAACAAAGCCAATAATAATAATAATAAAGGGGGAAATTCTAAAAAGGACCAAAACCCCACACAGGAAATATCAACCAAACCAAAGCCTACTTGCGAACATTGTAAAAAGCCTCACTGGAGCAAACATTGTCTTAGGCATCCAGATCCAGAAATAAGGAAGGCAAATGCAGAATGGTGGGATAAAAAGACCAAAGAAAAGGCATTAAACAACAGGATTGTATGCCTTTTGTGCAATTCTGACACCCATGGTAGCGCTGATTGTCCTACGTATCCTAACACAACACCGGCGCAAGAACAATGCCCACGTTGTATGCATTATGGCATTACAAGACGACATCATCCTTTGTCGTCTTGCAAGCTTCCTGCGCCGGCGGAAAAAAACGGCTAAGGCCGCCGAGTATATCTCAAGAAATCAAAAACATACAACTTATAGAACAGTTACCGTATATTGCGAATTCTTGGGACATACCCGGCACCCCTGTTCAAGGGAATAATTTACCTAATATAGACGGAGCCAAGTTAACCATTCCATTCTCAATCTCATTAAGCCTAAACACAAATAATAATAATGTAGATAAAGAAACAAAAAATACTGAAAATTCAGATATTAAAGGTCCTCTAATCAATAGTGTAAATAAAGAAACAAAAAATGCTGAAAATTCAGATATTAAAGGTCTTTTAATAAATAATATAGATAAAGAAATAAAAAGTGCTGAAAATTTAGATGGTTCCACGAATAAAGGTCTTGTAAATAATGAAATTAATTCTGTAAATAATATTATAGAAAACGAAAGTGGAACAAATAATACTCAAACAATAGAAGGCCCGTCTATAGAAAGTAATAATATTAAAGAAACAAAATCAGAAAGCATATTATTAAGTTCTGATAATAAATTAGCATGTCTCGATGAAAAATTAACTATAAAAAAAGTAGAAACCGAAATCCAAAATAATGAAAATATTACCGGTCAAGATACTGAGACCCATGAGTTACAGGCCGGTCAATCTCTCCAGAATAATTCTGAACAAAAAAGTAAATTAAATATTAATACTAGCTCCACAGATTCATTGTATCCAAAAGTCTGTGTTAATGAAATAAAAAATGTGACTGAAACGCTTCCATTGGACAATAATGATTTAAGTAATCTTTTTAACGAAAATCCTTTAATGGAAGATACCCCTGATTATGATATAAATGAAATGGACTTATTAACCGAAATTACAGGTTTAAGTAGGGAAGAAATAAAAGCTGAAATTGACAGAATAGATCTAAGCAGTGATACAGACTCAGATACAGACATGAGTGACTTAGATAGTGGCGATTTAAGCTTAAATGAGGATGAAGCCAAGCCTCCCTCAATATCAGTATCAGGGTTAGATAAGATTTTTGAAGGTTTTGAATATAATGGCAATAAAACCGTAGAAGAACATTTAAACAGTTTAAATCAAACCATAGCAAAAATCGATTTGGACTTAAAACAAAATACAGGTGAAAAAACAGAGGTCCAAACTATCTATACAGGAAGTATTTACCTGGAAACGTTAGAAGACCAAGACAGGATAAACAATGGGCCACATGAATCCGATGAAACGTCGCGGTCATTATCTGATTTTGATAAGTATGAAAGCAGTATAAAAATTAAGTCACATTATAAAAATGCTCTAAACTGTGAAAGTCGCGCAAAAATAGCTAAAGCAGTGTCCTTTATTAGCTATCTGCACGACTTTCCTTCTCAAAATAAGTTCATGGCAATATTGCTGGTCCTGATGACAACGCTTATACTGGGTCATTCTCTCGCGCCGATTGGTCTGTTGGCATTAATATTATTTTATGTCAACATACCAAACGGGAGACAATTTCTTCTGTATTTAGCGGAGCGCAGGACCGACATTATCGATATGGACAAACTTGAGGAACCAATCACTATAAAGACAATAAAATCAAATCTTGGCGTCCTTGACAAGATCCAAATTCCCATGGCAATAAATGGCAACAAGATTATTTTTGAATTGGATACCGGAGCATCCGTAAACTGCGTCTCCGAAAATTTATTACTAAAAGTGTTGCCAAATTACCATGAGATGGAACTTTGTTCGGCTTATAGGCTTTCCTCCGTCGAAGGAAAGCCTATAAACGTCATAGATGCAAGGCGCCTGGGGTGTGAGTTCGAAGGTGTGGGAAAAGTGTTCTTAGATTTTCATATACTAAAAGAGAAAAATATATGCCTATTAGGACGCCCTTTCCTTGTCACATGCAATATTAGTATGCAAGTGAAAGGCGAGCGAGTTTTTATAGAGTTAAACCCAAATAGAAGACAAATAAAAAACCCCTATGCAGTTAATTTACACAAATTAGATATAGCTCAAGGGGAAACAAAATTAGTTGAAATGGAGGTCAAAAATAAAAATAGTAATGAACACTTTATACCACACCTATCGAATCACAACCATCAAATTAAGCTTAAGTATAGGGTCTACAATATTAGACGGGAAGGGAAGGATCAACTCGCTGTGTATGTAGAAAATATCAGCAGCAAACCACTGGTTCTTCATGAAGGAGGATTCGTGATATCTCTAATCCCTTTCCAACCTGAAAATAAAACACAAATTAAAATTAAAGGCTTTGAAGCTCCAAAAATGGGTTCAATAAAATCAATTGCAATAGTAGGAAAAAATACTGGAATTAAAGAGCAGCTTAATAAAATAAATAAAAATTCTAGCATATTTTCCAGGCTCGGCAAGTATTTTATTAAACCCATCCTAAATAAAATAAAAAATACATTTAGATATATTAAAAAATATAGTATGAATATAGTAAAATATATAGTAGATAAAATACCATTCAAGATTGTTAGAAAAAACTGACAAAGCCCCACTCTAAGATCTTCAAAAAAGATCAAACTTATGTTAAAATAAATAATGTAATTTCTAAAGTAAAAATAAATAATGTAAACTCTAATGTTAATAGCTCTAATAATGAAAATATAAATGAACTCAGTCTAGAAGAAATAGCGGATATTTTTGGGGATAATAAAGAAGGGATAGAATTGACTGCGCCCCTACCCCCACCTCCACTAAGTCTAGAACAAATATTAGAAAAGTTAAAATACATAGAGGACCAAGATGTAAAACTTAGAGTAGCTAAGCTCTTATTAAAGTTTGAGAGCGGAGCTTCTCATAACTTTGATATCGGGGAAAGTATAGAAGAAATGGACTTTCCATGCCCTGAAAATTATGACAAAAATACAAAAATTTATAATTTGTCATTGACGGATACTTTGCATTTAAGATATTTTATAGATCTTTGTTTAAAATTAGACATAATAGAATGTTCCCCTCCTAGCCAACAATTTGGATCGCCTGTTTTCCTTACCAGTAGGAAGGATAAACAGGCCCCTCCCCGAATAATAATTGACTCCCGGGGGGTTAATGCAAGTATACCTTATAGCGTGTCATCGATCACAATGGATCCGATGAACACGCTAAAAAATCTACTGCCTAAAGTAAGATATGGAACTTTTGTAGATATAAAAAATGCCTTTTATAACTTAAAATTATCTCAGAAAGTATTGGACAGCGGTGTGTCCTGCATAGTTACCAGCTTCGGCTGCTTCCGTTTCAAAAGGGCAATAACGGGCTATGCAGGAACACCTAGTTTATTATTGCACTACATATTGTCCAATATTCACCTTAACAAGATGAAAATAAATGAGATAATAGAACTATTGCTAGTTTGGTTCGATGACCTCTCAATCTTCTCACGGCTTGAAGAAGACATCGAGGAACACCTTGCCAAACTAGAAATATTTCTAGAAAGACTAAATAGGCTCAACTTAAAACTAAATCTAGATAAATGCACTTTTTGTACAGATTTAACTAAAGATAAAGTAATAGTACTAGGGTACGAAATTGGCCAGGGGCGTATTACAATGCCCGATAAAAAGGTCAAATATATCATGCAGCTAAAAGCACCAAAGAACTTAAAGGAACTCCAATCATTTATTGGTAACCTGCAATATTATCGCAGTTTATTACCCCTACCTATCCATGGTCATATGAATGCTTTATTTAAACAGGTTAGAAACTTTGATTGGGACCTCGAGGCAGAGGGCCATTTTAATGCCATTAAGGAATTACTCGCCTCGGGTGACCTATTCAATGAATCTACCAGGAATGTAGATCTTCAACTGTTATACACGGATGCCAGCAAGCATGCCATAGGGGCAAGCTTGCTGGGCTTCGAATTAAAAGATCTTTTTGAACAGGAGATTCCTACATTCCAAGAAATGCCAATAGAATTAAATGAATACTTTGGCAACCATGAACAGATAGGGGTATTGTTCAAAGACGCAAATTATTTAAATTTATTATATCAAATAACTATCTTTTTGAAGCTAGATTTATCTAGTTCATTCAAAGGATGGTATAAAATATTTTCGAATCATTTTACAATGTATAGTCATTTAAGCTACCTTTTAGAAGTTACCTCCGACGGAATAGAGAGGACTAAAAAGGAGTTAAATAAGTTGTATATAGAAAAGATCAACCATCTTAGAGCTGGGGCGCTTGAATTAAATGATCCGTACGTACAGACATTCCTGTTACTTTCATATTCTGTGTTTACGAAACACCGATTAAGATTAATTTACCTGTCAAGTAAAGATGGTTCAGTTCTCGAGTCCTTTGTTAGCCAGCGGTTCTCGGAGACCTCGAGCTCTGAAATAATAATTTTTATTAATAAAGAATATTATTATTATCTTGGAGTACGAGAAAGTTTTGAAAATAAACAGACCACTTATAAAAAGACAGTAAAAAACTTAGATGTCTCGGACAGAGAAGTCTATACTTTATTAGAAAAAAGTATGAAAAATAATTTAAATGATATTGGCTTAAGAGGAAAAATCTTAGGTTTCTTTTCAAAAACAGTGGCCCCCAAAGTTATGGAGACCACTGGTATAGTGTACTTGGAAATTTTAGCCATCTACGAAGGACTTACGTTCTTCGAGGTGAAAATAAAACAAACAAGAACACTAATATTAACAGATAACGTAGCATGCTTCAAAATTCTCAGAAATAAAAAGATAGAAAATCGCAAATCCAAATTGGATTACTTGAGCCAAAAAATATTGTATTGGTTCGGAAAAGCTGTTTCTTTCCTTAGTATTCGAACAGATGAACAACTAGCCGATTTTATTAGTAGATTAATGCCCCATGCTTCTGAAAGGCTAGACCTTCAGGTGGAGGAAATAAAACCAGTCTATCAAGGGGAAAATTTTGCAATATATGATGCAAATCCCATTACTCGAGATAAGGAAAGTTTCATAAATAAAGAAGTTAAAATTTTGGCAGTAACAAGAGGTAAAGCTGAAGAAGTATTAAAAAGATATGAAGAAATGACTAAAACAGCTAAAAATAGGAGAAATAAAAAAGATAAAAAACTTGTTAAAAAACAAGAGGAAACAGTTAAATCTAAATCCTTGCCTCAGCAATTAATGGATCAACTGTTACCTAAAGCTCCTACAGTAAATAAAAGCAATAAAACTACCGAGCAAAATAACATAGTTTACTCGGATAAAAATAAAACTATCCCTGTCCCTGAAATGTCCGAAAATAAAATGAATGATTCAAATAATGTGAACACACAAAATAGGGACACACTTATCTTAACAAATAAAATGAATGATTCAAATAATGTGAACACACAAAATAGGGACACACTTATCTTAACAAATAAAATGAATGATTCAAACAGTGTGAATACACAAAACAGAGATACACTTATATTAACAAATTCACAAACAAGGGATATTTCCATGAAAGATAAAAATGAAATAGTTTCATCACAAAAGTCAGAACCAAATATAGTTATAAATTCCCCAATTATCCCTGAAGGAAATACAGTTCCCATAAATAATCCTATAAATATTTTGCCAGAAAATGATCAATTTTTAGAAAATAATCCTATACCTACCCTCCCTGAAATCTCTGAGAAAAATACAAAATCAACATTTGAAAATTCAAAAAGTACAAATAAAGACATAAATACAGATAGCATAAAATCTTTTTCTGAAGGGCTGTTAAATACTCAAGATCATAGTACAGTGGGACATAGCTCAAACAAGGCCATGAAAGATCCAAAAATGGGAAAATTTGAGCAAATGTTAAATAAAAAACCTGACAGGGAAGAAAGGGAACAAATGAGACAAGATGTAATAAACAACTTTCTAAACCAACCCCATGATAATGAACAAAACTTATCTAATACAACTTTAAGCTCCTCTAAAGATAATGAAAGTGAAATATTGTTACCAAATGCCAATGCAACTTTTGAAAGATTGAGAATATTTGAAAGATCTACCTTTATTCAATTACAAATAAGAGAAAACTTATCAAATGACCTGAATCCAGCCACACTTAAGTACAAGAATAACTTATTAATCCTTCCCTACCCACTATATGGGTTTTTAGTAGCCACTATGCACAGGGATATGGTACATGCTGGAGAATCAAGGGTATATAAGAATATTATATCCACTTTTTATGTACAATATAAAATGAAATTATTTAAAATAGTCAAGGCCATAGTTAGTCTATGTTATACATGTATAAAGAGTAAATCTAACCACTTAAGGTTAAAAAGAATGACTTCTATAAATAGAAATAATCAATTTAGAAATAATGTTGTGGCAATGGACATTCTGGAATTTTCAAAACTGTCTGACATAGATGGAATAAGCGGAATTTTGGTTTTTATGGACGTGTGTACCCAATATATTACACTACATTTCTTGCCCAAACTAAATTATGCTGATATTGAAAATGGTATTGCCCAATATATGTTATTACATGGTCACGTTAAATATTTTTGGAGCGATAATGCTGTAAATATTAAAAATAGTAAAAGTAGAGAATTTTTAATGAATATTGGGTCAAGATTTTTAGACAGTGCTGCTTATAAAAGTGCCTCAAGGGGCAATATAGAGAATAGGATAAAAATTATCCAAAATTTAGTAAGAATTGCTAGAGCACATTCAGATAAAGTTAAAATAAAAACAGCCCTATGTACAGTCATTCATATTGTAAATACAATTAAACTAATTGGCACTAAGCTAAGCCCTTATAATTTGCACTTTCTCTCCCTCTATGGCTTTGAGGGAGGAATAGTGCAGAATGATAATCTATTTAGGCCTAATTTCTTATTTGATGTGAATTCAATGTCAGACAGATTTGAAAATGCCCAGACCCCTTTTCTAAAACTACACAAAGAAACACAAGATTTTATATATGCTAGACAAGAAAAAATTATAAAAAGATTAAACAAGAATAGGCATGATCATAATTATAAAGTGGGCCAGTTTTGCGTACTAAGGCGTGACAACCTAAAAAAGTTTACTACGCAAAAAATAAGCCCCTATTTAATCTAATAGTTTATGTAATACTACATATAGGAAGACCATTAGTTACCATAAAGAACATATGGTCAACCGAAATAAGAAAGGTAAACCCTACCCAAATAAAGATAATAAAAGAGGACCTTATAGGGGATTACCAATTACCCGGTAAAATGGCTAGGTATTTTAGGCTCATAACCATCCGGGACATTAAAAAATTCAATAAAATAAATAAAGCCAATAGAATATTAAGAAGCATATCAGACAACATATCTAGTTCTAGAGTAGATTCACTATCAAGTATTTAATAGTAGCTAAATTAAAGAACGATATCCTCTGGAAATAGAGTAGCTTTGCTCCTTTAAAATAATGAATAAACCCTACCTTCCAGCAGCAGTATCAAAAATAGCAACTTCACAACTCTCTGGAACAGGTGGTAGCTCGCGTTGAATCTCCCGCCTCCTGCTGGAAACCTCGTATATTTCAGCATAAACAGCGTCAAAACCCAAGTCATCCAGAGGAATTGCCGGCTCACTCGTGGTTTGACTCAAGGGTCCCAAGGGATACAATGTGGGAAGGGACTTGGATGTGGGGTTACGCAAGCTCGATGGAAATCGCTCCAACTGAGCGCTAACCACCAGAAAACGGCTATGATATTCAACCCAACCAGCCTTTAGATCCATGCATTCATTGAACAGACGTTTTTTATCCTCACAAACGGTTTTGTTTTTCTTCAGCAGAATGTCGTTTTCCTCTTTAGATTGCGAAATCTTCCTTTTTAGGCTCCTCACTTCGCAGGCGAGCCAAAGCACATTTCCCAGACAAGAAACCTGAAATAAAATAAAAAGAATTACTAAAGTAGGTAAGATTAATTTTAGCTGGTTTAGTGAAACACTAATAAAATTAATAAAATAAAAAAATCAGACAATAAAAAACCTAAAATAAAATGTGTAACCTAAAGTCACGAGAAGTAATTGAAATAAAACAGAACCTATCATTAGAATTGAATGTTATATATATGGAGCTACTTCAAATTTATAGACAGTTAGAGCTTATGCTTGAAATACTACAAAACAATACTCCTAGTTCAAAAGCCTACACTGACCCCCTAGTAGAACATTGGAAAAAATCCTTCCAATCAGCGGTGTTCTTTTTTAATTACCTACAAGAAAGTTCAAGAAAAGCAACAAGGCCAATATTGCTAAAAGTACTTCTTCACCTCGCCAAAAGATTTTCAAACAGACTACGACACCCATTTTTTGAAAGGAGACTTCCATAATATTCCGATTCAGTTATATGCATATATAAATCTATAATACAAAGTAGAACGATGTCTGTCTGTCCGTCTGTCCGTCTGACCGTCTGTCCGTCCGTCTGTCTGTCTGTCCCTTAAGATCTCGGTAACCACTGAACCGATCGGATTCTACTCTTCAGGGTATCTACCTATTGGTCCTGTGGTGGTTTTAAGCTATTTTCTCGGGGGGTGGGACACCCCCAACCCCCCCAAAAACCAAAAAATCCCCCCCCATTTTTTTTTCTTTTTTTTTTTTTTTTTTTGAAGGAGTTTCCATGGTCCTTTATGGTCTCTCGCAATAATTTTTTTTTATCACCTCTTGGGCAAAGCCCCTAGAGGCTAGGGGCGAAGCCGCTAGTAAATTAAAAGCAACTACAATAAGTGAAAAAATACGCAATTGCAGAATAGTTAAAATGTACGGTGACCCAATCCCCAGGTTGCGTATGCATTACGCAAGAGGATCCCTGGCCCGCAGCATCAACCACAACCTCACAGCATATGATGCCAACAAAATAGCGCTGGAGTATATGAGTTTCCTGGAACAGATGTACCGTGATTATACAATAGTCTTGCATCACAGCCCCGACGAAGATCTGAAGAGCCAAGTGGCGCACAGGCTATATAAAACGGGCCAGTGGCGGGCCTTCGTCAAGAACCTTGTCTACTGGTACCGTGAAAGCCCCAACAGCCAGCGACTACCACAGGTTTTATATCAACACGCATCACAATTGGATCATGAAATGGCAACTTTCAAACGCATATGCCTGCAATATGAAAGAGACCTGTGGGATCTGCCAGAAAGGAGAAGACCTAGATTTTACATCAGAAGATCAGACCAATACCACTATCTACCACACTGGGACGGCCGCAGACATACCATCTCCAGAGACGAGAGGCCACGACCCATCGGCAGCATGAATAGGCATCAATAAAACAACTGCAACTGCATAATATAGTCTTAGTATAGCAATAGATAAAATATTTATCCAACATTTAATCTTATTTAACCTATATTGTAACCAATATTTAATCATATTTAATCAATGTTATTAATGTCATATTTAATCAAATATATTAATTGCAAATTGTAACAAACTGTTATTTATTCGGGTACGATTAAAATAAACAAGAGTAGCATCGCTCCTATATATATAAAATAAAACTCTGTATAAAAAGATCGGAATGTAAGAATTAAAAAACATGTGTTATTATTCAAACTTCTCATAAAAATAAGATTTTCTGTATCTCTAAAAAACTCCAATGCATAAAAAATGCATTATCAACAATCTTTTTATAAAATAGTAAATAATGTATGAAACCGAATAAAATGTTAATTCTATCTATCTTTCACTCGACTTTTAGACTATATCACTTTTCGCTCACTCTAACTCTAACTCTATTAGTCAAAAGGCCAAAATGTCTATCTTCTCAAAATACTCTAAAGAAAGAAAGAAATTAAACTTTTTAATACGTTTTATGCAAAAACATTTTCCATAGGTAATACGCAAAGTGGCAAAAAATAATAGAACTAAAATTTTTAGAATAGGTACCTAATTTAAAAAAAGCAGCAATTCAAAAATAATCTAAATTTAGTTTAAATAACAAAAAAGGTAGGCCATATAGGCCTAAATAGATAAGTCAAATAAAAAACAGCTGACAACAGCTTAATGAAAGGGAAAATCATAGGCTACCTAGCAAGGAAAGCAAAATCACAACATTTTGATGGCGCTACCACGGACCGGATAGAAAAATCTACACAAAACCTTTTCCGTGTAATCAACAAAATCGCAGCTTAACAATTACGCGATCATATACGCAAAATGAAAATGAAAGTACAACAGCAGCTAACAGCTTGCAATAATAACCAACTTGCAATTCTTTCAAAAACAAGGAAGCAACAATGCAATTTTTTTGCAAATAACAAACAATTAATAATCATTTTAGCATCTTTATTGCAAATACAAATTAATCATCATAATCTAAAATCTCTACATTTATAATTTCGCCTTCGTAAATTATATCAGCCCCACATTTTTCTTGGATTTCCTGGATAAACAGTTTTAGCTGCAGACAAACATTATACAACCTTCTTTTTATTAAAGCCAAATCTTCTCCCACAATAGGACGGGATAATGCCAATAAACTGGAAATTTCAACACTTCTATTCCTCAAAACTTCCAAATCGTCAGCGCTAAGATTCCTCGTCCCAATATGTCTATTAAGGAAATCCAAAGTTTCCCCAAATTTTCCCCAAAAAGCCAAACAATCAGCGAAGGTTTCCATTACTTCTTTACACAACCAATATAAACAACAAACTAGAACTACATTAAATTAATTATTTACAGGTAGGATTAATTTCCAGCCAACAAATATCATGACAAAATAATAAAATTTACAATAGGGTATCCAACTTAAAAGAACTTTCCACAAATTAATCATCTCCAGTGAGCTGGGTGCGGATTGATACATCCAACCTGGCCAAATCACGATATAAATCCCATTTTCTCAAAATATCCTTTTTAGTATCAGTTTCCTCTGGCCTGGACAACATCAGCTTGTTCAAAATAATGTCCAACTCCACCTTAAAATAACGCGCCTGACATAAAATGTCAGAAACATGCTCCTCATAAGGCTGGGGACAATATTTTTCAGGATGTTGCAAAACATCAAGAACTTTAGCATTCCTAAATCTCCACATTTTACGCATGGAATGCCAGTAATCCATCAATTCATCAAACTCAGAACCAATCATGATTGAATACACTAATAAACTAAATATTTTTCCAACCCTTCAATGAATTTAAACTAGTAAAACACGCCAAAATCAGATAAACAATCACGAGTAAAAAGCAACTCAAACCTGTACATCAAACCTGAACCAATGGATACCCCCCCCACAAAAAGGGGGACCTTTGTTATAACAACAGAGACAATAAAAAAGAATAAAAATAAAATAAAATAGCAAGAATTAGGCCAACTTCAAAATAATTTTTTCCCTAAAAATATAAATTTTAGCAACAATAAACATTAACCGGTTTTCCAAAAAAAAAAAACAATTTAAACAAAAACTTTCCTTCAAATACTCTCTTTATAAACCTAGATAAGATAATAACAAAATCCTTTTTAAACAAACATCTTACTACTTCAATATTTCCAACCTCTATATAAATTGAATAAACAAAATCCTAAAAAGAAAATATTAACAAAGCAAACTTCATTTTAGACAAACATCCTACTACCTTACTTTTCCAAATTTTTATATAAATTGAGTAATCAAACAAATAAAAATAAAAAAGGACTACAAATTTTTATTAATGCATAAAGTAACAACATAACTAAATTATTGACTACAAATAATACAATATACTATACTTTTTCTAATATTACTCTAAAAGTAATTAAGTCCTTAAAATCATCATACATAGCACTAATATCATCTATAATAGGATCCAATTTTAATCTAGTATCTTCAACGACATCACCATATTCTGGTCTAGCAAGGCTGAGACAATTGAACAACGCCTCTAACTTAATAGAATAACTCTTTGCACAATCTCTAACAAACTCCTTGGGCCCACATTCAGGAGGGTCGTGAATATGCGTAGTTAAAAAACTTCTAAAATGATCAAATAATTCACGAACATCTTCCCACAACTGATAAGATATCTCAAAATGTTTGTCTACATTAAATTCCGACATTTTCCTTACTAAAAAGCAAATGAAAACACTATAAAAATAATAAATATAAAAAACAGATAAAATAAAACAAGTTTAAAATATGCGCGCAAAATCAAGTGCTCATAATAAGTAGGACAAATAAAATACTGCAAAATAAAAAACATTAATCACACCCCTCCTAAAAATAAATAAGACAAATAAATAATCATTCCTCAAATTAGGATGAATCCATATGAATACCGCGAGCTACATGACAGATGGGACGCCCTCATGGTTAGGATGTTGAGACTCTTCTCCAAGCTAAACATTCGAGTTCAAGAGGAATCCTGTGGCATTGATGACAGTGCTGAAGTAGTAAAATTGTTATACCATCACGGCTGGGTAGAAACACATTTAAAGAAGAATGAACCTATGCCAGAGAATCTCTACGAGAACGAGAGGCCCCGCCTGGATGAAACCGAGAGACGTGTCATTGACCATGAAGCCGACTGTGCACCTTTCCTAACCAATGTCAGCCCTTTTTTCTAATTAAAAACCCATAAGGGCTAAGACAAAAGGTATTATACAGGAAAAACTTGCATAGCTTAGCAACCAAAACTTGTAAAACTACAAATTTTCCAAAAAACACAATACTCTTAAACATAAATAAACAATAAAAACAAAACAAAAAATATGTGCTCAAAAACTTTATTTAACACAAAATTAATAATAACAATTATCTCTTTTTAATCTTACTCTTCTCATACTCTATAGTCAATTTATCATACTCCTCAACCACAGGCATGAAGCGTTTAAAAAACTTATCATAACTTTCTCCATATACTGGACGTGATAGCATAAGATGGTTAAAACAAACATCAACACGCCTGGAAAATTCAGCCAAAAAGCCTGGAACCACACGTCTAGGAACTTCAGGATTAACATTATCCACGTACGCTTCATGTTCTTTCTCCTCTTCAATTTTTTCACGCAACCAGTCAACACAACTCCTTATACCCTCCCATCTTTCACCAGCTTTGTTGTAATCTCTAACCAGATCAGACATTTCAACTCAAGAATCAACCAAACAATGATAAAACATAGAGAAAATGAAAACTATTTATACTCCTTAACACATAAGTAAAACAATAATGCTCAAACCTGTACTTCAACCCCACACCCCACTCAAAATAAACAAAACACATCACCTAAAATTTTAATTGGTCACAATACAAAAAACCAAATAAAACAACCAAAATAAAATAAAATTAAACTAACAATAAATACAAAAACACAAAACTAATACCAGCTAAAATCAAATCTCAAAACCAATTAATTAAAAACCGAACCAAAAGATATATCATAACAACTCTCTTTCTTTCCGTCAGTCTCTACAAATATATACTAACTGTCTGTCCGAATTTATGCGCACCCAAATTAGTCTATAATAAAAACACTAACTAGAAAGAGAGAAAAATGATATATAATCATATAAAGAGGATAAAAGACGAAAAGGCTAAAAATTATACCCCACCCAACCACAAACCCTAAAATAAATATATATGGAACAAAGCTACACAACATACACATCTGTATAAAAATCGAAACCTCCTAGAAAGACAAAATCTTTTGCTTAGGGGGGAAAGTATTTGCATAAAAGCAAATAACATTAAATCTTTCTGTTAAAATACTATATAATAATCATATCCAAAGTTTCGAGTAAAATAAAAACATTGTGCATGCATACTTTATTTCCCCACAAATAGATAAAAGGTAAATCTATAGGGGTCTTTTCTATATTATATAAAAAGCTCTAAAAAGTTTTATAAGGGAATAAAACTGAGCAAAGATGGTTCTTAAAGCAAAGGATCACAAATAAAGAAACTTAAAATATGAAAATAGTACTCACCAAGAAAATAAACAGGACACAGGCGAGGCCCCCAGTCACAAGCAAGTATGCCGGACATAAGGCGGCCAACTGCCCGGACTCAACCGCCCGGACAACCGGAGCGGGAGTACTAACAACCTCGACAGCTCCCAAACCAGAAGCACTGGAAATCACGCCAGGTTTTGTAGTTGTAAACACGTCGCTTCGTGCCTGATGGTAGCGGCTAAAAACAGAAAGAATAGTTAATAACAAAAAATAAAATAAAATAAAACCGAAAAAAGAAAATTAAATCTATTAAAGTTTAAAACTAAAATGTTATATTACCTACAAATTACGTCTACTATTTTGGGATCTAAACAGTGGAGAAAATCCCCGTGATAATCTAACCGACCATCACGGGGATCTTCCTCATATTCCTCACTGTCCTCGACATATAAATCCTCATATAAGGGATCCATAACTTTTAAATAAAGATCAAACTTATTTCTAAAGAAAGTGTTTAATTACACTGACTATTAAAAACTAATTAAAATAAGATATTATTACCTCAAAGTTGCTAAATAGCAAATCACACCAAAATCAAGGGTGGAACAAGAAAAAAGTCAAATCTGAAAATAATTAAAGAATTAAAAGGACATAAAAATAAAGGACTTAACTACCTAAAAAAGGACTCATACAATTAACCAAAAAACCATAAGAAAGTTTATAACCAAAAAACAAAAACTTAGACACAATTTTTGAGGTTTTGAATAAATACTACTTAAAGCTTAATATTGAAATAAGTCCAATACTTAAAAATACTCACCACATAATAGAACAATAAGAGGTGTTGGGAGGAGCATTCTCTCCATCCCCACCAACAGAAGCAACAGCTAACTCCGGGGGTGACAAAGGGACAGGGTCATCTGATGGTCCCCTCTCCAAATCTTGAAGGGGGAGGACGGCAGGTGTCTCACGGACCCGCGCCCGCAGGGAAAAGCGACGCCCAAAGCTAGCGGACAATCGCCGAGAAAGCTTGACGACATCTTCGCGGTTTAGAACTGAAAAAATAAAAAACAGTTAAAAAACTTTAAAAAACAAATTAAAATCAAACTTTTAAAGATCGGACTGATACTCATAAATCTATTAGCTAAGAGATTTAAAAAGCAATTATTTCTATTTCAGCACAATCAATTAAATTGGATGAATAAAAGATGGATAAAGAGTTATCAAGAAGAAAGATACTATGCATTGGAGGAAGCTACTTCAAAAGAGTGCAGTCCGAACTTGAAAAGATTGGGTATCGCTATATATTTTTAACAAATGTGCAACTGCTATTTGCCGAAGACCTGCCCCCCAGGAAAAGAGAAATTAAGAGAAATTTTTTCAACAACCTCAGAAATGAACTAGACGAAAATACTATAATATTATTAAATTTAACAGGGAATTCACTTTTTTTAAATAGATGTAGGCAGAATCACCATAATCCGGAAAGTAGGCTATGTTTTGACAATCAAAAAATGGAATCTTATCTAAGCAACATGACCAGTCTAATAAGATTCATGCTAGCAGGACTCAAAGGAAAAGGCTTAAGTTGGGAGGAACTTAAAGAAAGAGTGGTGATTTTGCCCACATCTCCACGTTTTATATTTAAGTGTTGCAACAATACACAACACCATGTTCAGGATATGAAAACCATCCATGATACAATAACAGATCTACAAAAACAATTGAAAGATCACTTTGTTACCAGAAATATACCAATGGTAAAAGTAATTCCTTTGCGACATTGGATGAACTTCATCTTGTTGAATGTGGGAATATACAAAATTTTTGGAAATGATATGACTATATTAAAAAACTTAAGCAAGAAAAAATTCCAGTTCTCATTCAAGAAACTAGGTGGACATAAAAGCGCACAAAAAATAATATTATACCACATCATGGACATGGAAAGAGATAACGGCCTACATATATGGCCAGAATATAATGAACTTTGGATTAATTATCTACATAACCTAAAAGATCCTGATTTCTCTCCATATAGCAGAACTTATAAGAAATTGAGTATTTACTATGAAGAAATAAAAAAATATTACTAAAAAAGATAGGGCTTACAGCGGATGATAAAACTTTAATCTTTATTTATTTTTAGGCCATGATTTTGCTTATCCTAATCCTCCTAGTGGGTGAAAGTAGTGGTGTTTTACAGAGGGAACAAATTAATTTTCTAGGTGAGTCTCATTACCTTCCCGTGGAAAAATACCCCTCATATTATCAAGATGTGGTAAAATTCAAAATTCAAATATTGGGAGAAAAAGAGTTCAGAACCATCTTTAGGGAACACCTAGAATATGGATTGTGGCATGCAATTAGGTTTATGGCAAGAGGATTAATCCTTAATGATAAAATTAACCACATAGGAGTTGGGCTTTTAAATTTAAAGGAAAGTTTAAGCAGAATCAAAAATGGCACAATAACTTGCCAAATCTCAAATGTAGAAGACCTAATAATTGAATTGCACGATATGATAAAAAACAGTAAAAGTACATCCACTGATAGCCCTACTAGAAAAAAGCGCCAAGTTCCAAAAAGGCCTCATCCAGATCCTCCACCAAGTAATATACCCGATAAAAGGGATCGACAGGCTTATCCAGTATACAAAATGAGACAAATCATGGAAACAATATTTGACAATGGATTAGAAAATCCGCCTACTCTTTATAACGACAGACCAAGAACAGAGCAATTAAAATTAAGTATATCAGTATATATGGGAATAAAAAAGTTAAAACGAGAACAATTATTTAGAGTAGGGAAAGTAGGAAAACTAGAATTGAAAAAATATACAAACAAAGTCTTAAACAAAAAAGTAAGACAAGGGATAGCGAGACTACTGGGAATGGAAGGTATGCCAGACAGTACATATGACAGGTACATTGAACAATCCTCTATAGGATTAGCAAATTTCATGGATGGAAGTAACCTCCGATTACCTAGTGGAAGTACCGTTAATCCCTCTACTTCAGACGATGATAATGATAATAATGATGGATTAGTGGGCATAGACAATCTAGAGGACGAGTCAGATTTAAATATACCAGAAGGTGAGGAAGAATTCGACTATTCTGACTATGACAATGAACTGGACGATCCCACTTATCAACCTAATCTAGACCCAGACATTGACATGGACTCAAGCGTTGATTCCGAATTTGACGATGACTCCTCAGACAATGAAAACGACACCGAAGATCAAGAAAGAAATCCGAAACCGGACAATGATAGAGATCATACTAATCCTACTCCTGTCACAAATCCTACTACTGAAACTACTGTTTCTAAGGTTAATCCCAACACTCCTAACACTCCTGTATCTGATCCTATACATGTTACAAATCCTATCCCTGATACAACAGCCTCCAAAATTACACCAACACAAACGCCACCCACACAAACACCACCACAATCACCACCACAAACACCACCCACACGAACAGCAACACAAACACCACCCACACAAACACCACCCACACAAACACCAACACGAACACCACCCACGCAAATACCATCACAAACACCCACACGAACACCACCCACACAAACACTACCCACACAAGCACCACATACACAAGCACCTGTAGATGCACCACTTACACAAACACCACCTACCCAAGCACCTATAAATACACCACCGACACAGACACCACCAACACCAACATCTCCTACTCAAACCCCTCCAAATACACCACCTACCCAAACACCACCTACTCAGACACCTCCTACTCAAACACCTTTAACACAAACTCCTAAAAATACTCCATCTGCCACAACACCTGAAAACTTACTACCTACCCAAAGTCCTGGAGATGTATCTCCTTCACCACAATCGGAAAATTTAACACCTATGTCAAAATTGGAAAAATCAAGCCCAACCTCCGATAATTTCACTCCTCCTCCTAATACAGAGGATACTCCATTACCATCAAACTTAGATGTCAAGCCAGAAACACCTGAGGCTAAAACACCATCTCCACCAATCAATACACCAAAAGTAGAAAAACAAGAAGAAAATCAACCACCACCAATAACAGGCAAACCAGAAAATCCAGGTGACTCTGAAAACATACTGGTGAAACCTGACATTGATTTCTTCCTGCCAGAAGAAAAAGGGGTAGATCCCCTAGCTCCTGAAAATACACCTAACCCAGAGGAATCCGGAAACTATGAAGAAAATCCCGATCCTGTTAACAACCCACCTAAAAAGGAAGAAAGTGGAGAAAATAACCATCAAACCTTACGGTGTGTACATATTGACAGACTCACGAGTGAAATAATGGAGGTAGATCTCACTCTTTGTGATGATCCTAGCCATGTAGATTTACCAAAAACAATACTGGACTTGAGGCAACAAGTCCTATCATTATCAAATGAATTAGAAAATAAAATTAAAGAAATAAAAGAATTAAAATTAAGTATTATAAATATAGAAGGATCCATAGAAAACGAAAAACAAGAAAGGATTAGGCTAGAAAATCTACAAAAAGAATGTGTGGAAAAATTAGCTACATTAACCAACCAATTCCAGGAATTAAGTGAATTATATAATCAACTAGGCACACAATATCAAAGCCTACATGAAGAAAAATTAACATTAGAAAGTAGGGTGTCAGCAGAACAAATTAAACATAAAACTGCTGAAGAAAAATGGACTGAATTAAATAATAAATATTTACAATTGTCCGCAGACAAACTGGCTACAGAATTAAGTTTGAATGACTTAAAAAGTAAAGTAACATCATTAACAATTGCCAACACCCAAATAAAAGAAGAGAAAGAGCTTATAGAAGCAAAATTAGATAACAGGGAAAAAAGGATAATCACTCTCGAGAATAATGAAAGGGAACTAAATAATGATATTCTAAATCTTAAAAAGATGATTAATAAACTGGAATTAGCTAAAGAAAAAGCCATAAACGAAAAATCCTCTCTGCAAAACCAGTTGGATGCCGCCATCCACACCAAAGATAGATTTAAAGATGATAAAGTGGAATGGTTAAATAAGGAAATAAGAGAAATAGAATTAAAAAGGGCACTTTTAGAGGGAAAATTAGCAGAATGTAATAAAGCAAAAAGGGATCTAGAATTAGAACAGGATAATGCACAAAAACAATATGGCAGTAATATAAGAACAATGAAAAAAGAATTAGAAGATAAAATTTTCAAGTTACAGAACCAGCTTCAATCTGCGACTTTAAACATAAATAAAGGGATAGAAACTGTTCAAAACTTGGAAAATGAAAAGGCTAAAGCAGAAAATAGGGAATTAACGTTAATTGCTCAAAAAATAGAGTTAGAATCTAACATAAAAACACTTAACAAAACACTAGCATCAAAATTATTAAAAAATCGATTTTTAAGAACTCTATACACAAAAACCAATAGACATAACATAAAACTAATGAAAGAAAATAGGATACTAAAAAATAGACAAGTACTAGACAATAGCAACCTTCCGCTTTGATCTGACAATACACCAAAAACAGAAGACGATGCCCCAGAACAAAACTCCGGTACTCCAGAAACACCAGCTCTACCTAAAAGTGATCCAGCAGGATCAGTGACAGTACCATCAGACTCATCTAAACCTCCAGGTACACCCAATCCTCCCACTGGAGACAATAATCCGCCGAATTCCTCAACTGAAAATCCTAATGAAGAACAAGAGGAAGACAGCAGCGATTCATCAAAAGAAGAAAATAATCAAAATGAGCTTGATTTTTCAGGATTGAGAACATACGAAGCAATATCAGGGAAAATAGCAACAAATCTAGACGAGATAAAAACATTAAAAAATCTAGTTACACAAGATACTGAGACAAAAGATAGACTAATAAGACTAGAACATAAAAACAATATACTTGAGGAACTTTTAAATAAAATAACAACGGATAATGAAAAAACACATGATATAATAGATTCACTGCCAAACAGTGGATTTACACCCCTCTTTTCAAAGATAAATTTTAGACACACACTAAAACTCCAACCATTCGAACTAAAAGACAAAATGCAAGATATTTATGACGTCCTGAGAGGATCAAAATCAGTACTACAGAAAAGAATTTACGAAAGAATAATGGCTGAACTAGACCTACTATCTAACTACCTTATCAATATCATACCACTAGGAGATGGAACTATGGTGATCGATCCCTCCTTATTGAGGGAATGTGTGGACCTAGTGGCAACAGAAAAACCAATAGCTAGCATGTTGTACCATAATGACTATCTTTGGGCCTTTAATACGGATAAGCATTATGGATACAAATACAAAGCGATGTGGTTCGGGGGAGTGCCACAGTGGAGCCTGAGGGAAAGGACGATTTACTCGTCTACCTTTCCCCCAGAACTCCTCTGTGACAAAACCCTCGTCCACCATAACTCTGTTTATTGCTTAAGTCAACATACTAGAGCATCGGACTACAGCTGCATTAAAGATGTGGAAAAGGCCTGTAATTATACCTATTCATTCTCAGCTGACCCTCACATGGACTTAATAGAAGACCTGGTTTATGCCTGTAGCGCCAGCTGTGAAATCTACCTACACAAAGGAACACCTATCGCAGAGTTCATCATGACTCCAGATATTGTAGCGAAATATTTCGGAAAAACTGGATCCGCCAACGATATCCTGGGTGTTATGTATGATTTCTTAATGCACCATTGGTGGTCAATATTTGTATGGCTCAGTTTCGGGGGCTTCAACGTCCTAATTGTTATCCTGACCTGTTTCAGCAACTATTTCATCAGCAATCAAGGAGAATTTAGATGGGTTCCATGCAATAAAACGGATATGAAAAATCTGGCAAAATGTTGTTGTTGTAAACCTCAGGATATCAGAAGCTCAGAATACGAACTGGTCCCCATACAAAGATCAACAGACCAAACTTCCTAGAATGATAAACCATAATACCCTGATCCTCAGACCTACAAATGACAAACGAACAAATAGACATCATATTACTTTACTGAGTCTAGTGACTTGAGAACGGTGAAAATGACCTAGGATCCTAAAAAGATTTTTAAGAAAGAAGACTGGCTTGTCAAGGAATATCTGGAAGTTAATTCATTTAGGCAATAAAAATCAATAAAATATCCTATCCTCTAACCAAAAAATACGGAATTCATTTTTCTACCACCTTATTGGACAAAAAGACCATTTGTTGACAAAGACTCTACTACCAAACCTTAAAAAACAATGTAGTAATTTTTATTAATAACTAATTCTCAGCAGTGACAATCCAAGACGACATTTAAAGTATTTTTCTTTGACATTTAAGGACATCAAAATAGAAATCAAACTATATCCACTTTTTACACCAATAATAATATGAACCAATTTTTAGATCAAGAACCAGCAGAACTAGTGTGTAAACTAGTCTAGATAAACTGACACCTTAGGACAGCTGCCAGCTACAGAGTTGAAACTACTTATACCTGCCCCTCTTTGGTTCTATTGCTCGTATAAGACCAGTAAGTAAACTCTCTTTCTTCCTAAAACGAAGACTCTCGAGCCATACCTGTCACTCTTGTGCTTAGCTACTCGTTGGCCGAGAGTGCTGCCTGCCCCGCCCATTTTTGTGAGCGTATAAGTGGGTTGGAATAAACAGTTGAAACCATCACTATGTCAGACTTGTCATCACTAGATGTTTTAACAAACCAACTAATAATAGCGGACGGTCCTTATGACATTGGAAGATACCAAAATGTCTTGGCGGATGCACTGAATAACCTAGTCCTAATGCCAAATAACACTGATTTTACACCACCAGAGTGGAGAGACTTAATCGACAAAAACCAAACTATATTTACACCTAGACATGAACTTCCGCTTACACCATCAGATATGATCACCCTGTATCCCAACAAATGGATTTCAGGAGAAATTATATTTGCATACTTAATGGAAGAGCTAGGATATATAGAAGGGCTATCAATTTTTGATACCTATTTTGGGGATATGTTACATAAATACGAAAAAGAAGTATTAAGCCAGATGCTCCAAGATAAAACCAGATATTTACTGAGTAAAGAAGTTTTTATTATACCCCTACACATAAGAGGAAACCACTGGGCTTTTGTAATTGTTCACAAGTCATGCGACATGATTGAGTATTATGATTCTCTACTACAATGGGATATAACAGAACACCGAGCCTACATAACTAACCTTCTCAGAAAACTACATGATTTTCTGATCTTCGAAAAAATCTTAACAAGCCCTGTCACCACTAAAATAGTGACAGATACCCCACAACAACCTAACTTGACAGACTGTGGACTGTTTGTATGTCGCACGGCAGTGGCAGTGCTAAGAAATTATCCTCTGGATTTCAATCTACGAGACTTGGGATTTTTTCGAAGAATCATAGCAGACAAACTACTTGGACGTGACACTGCAAAATTACTGTTACTACAACCACAGCTACTTAAAGAATCTTATGACAAACAATCAAACAATCAAGCAGATAATACTACACCAGTCAACAACTCACCACCCCATCAACAAATAGAGAACAGAATTTGCAGTACCGCGGAAAGATTGTTCAAGAAAAGACATGAAGAACTACTTGAACATTTGAGAATGACCGACATACCTTACCTGGATTACAACAGCAAAGGAAAGCTCGTCACACAGAACTTCACAGGAAATTATACAGATTGCAGAAAGATGAGTGAAGTACTTTATGTTCTGCGTAAAAAGACAAAGAAGAATGTAACTGAAATATGGAAATACTTGGCTGAAGAAGTTAAAAAAGATGACCGGTTCTTAATTGAATGGGTCTCAAAAATAAGTGACACAACAACACCGTTTAGTTTCCTACCTGGATCCAGAGGAAACAGCCAAAGGCTAAGAAGACTTATGAAGCTAGGAAATATAACCCATCTAAACCGACCACCATATACAAAAAACAAATTCAAAAGCAAGCGGAAAAAATCATCCAAGAAGAAAAATAAGTTCCAAGTATCTGACCTCAACAAATAATCAACTATCCTACCCTATGGACTACCAGACATTGGACAACTATGAAGACAACACCTCAGGAAATATAAAAACTATACTAAAAAATTTAGACTATCGTAAAATATTATACTTTATGTCCTTAAACACTTATTTATACTAACTAATTTATGTCACGAGTAAAATTAATGAAATTTTTACTATTTTAATTCAGATTTAGCACGAGTAGAACTAAAAAACTCTTTATAATATGATAAATAAAACACGTCCTAGCATAAAAATCTTGTGTAAAGTAAAAAGTCCACAGCAAATTTAAAAACAAAAATTGTAAAATAAGCCGCGCTAATGCTATGTTGTAAAAAATTAAAAATTAGAAGACCAAAACTACTCTATAACTTAGTTTTAAGGTTTTTAATCAAGTATAATATAATTAAAAAAGGTTGCCTAGCCCATAACGTTATATCAAAAACCTAATAAATAGCTGCTCTTATCAAAGAAAGGTTGGTGATAAAAGTGTTATTGGCTACGTAACCTCTTAAAATACTGTAAAACCAGCGGAAAAAATGCATAAATAAAAAAGAGGTTAAAATATTAATGCACTTTCTCAATTGGTTATTATTTATAACATATTGATAAAATAATAATATGAAAAGATTATTGTAACGAGTTATTAAAAATAATTGATACTCACCACATTTAAATAAGAATGCTGACAGTAATACACTGCAGAGGCCCAAAATGGCTGCTATAACAGGACCGCGGTCAGGGTCACCCGAGCTGACCCAGCTGACACCCGACTGGGCCAGCTGGTGAAGCAACAGCTGAAAAATAAAATAAAGTCATATTTTCTTAAAGTCTTAATCATAAAAGTTAAAAACTAAAATTATTTGATTAGCCATAAATTCAATCAAAGAAGAAATAATTATATTTCAGGATATAACTCAGGAATGATTGCAATTATATGGAAAAATAATAGATAACTTTTAAGAATACGTATAAAATTTAGTCAATAAAACATTTATTCAGTGACAATTGAAAGGAAGACTAAATATTATATATCCAAAAAGCGTTACATAGGATTAAAAAAAAAAAAAAAAAAAAAAAACCCAAAGAAAATGAACTTTTAAACAGTGACCAAATGACCGAATCATATGTAAATACTTGTTGTAACGGATCGGACGTAATAGATAGCTTTTTAAAAACTATTAAAGCCCGCCTCGAGCGGTGTGGCGGCACTTCACGTTGGAATGGTAACGTTGTGGCTGAAGCGATTCAAGAGCGAAGCAACTCGTTCCCTTCGTTTGTACGTCTCCGCTAAGTTAAATAACGAATACTACACGCAAGTACCCACAGGGGATTTTATATGTTTCTGGATAATTAATTGCAGCTAGGATTAGCTGCCCACAAATTGGAGTTGATACTCTACTAACAACTGTTTGTGCGGAACTGATGTATTTTCAATAGACAAGTATAGTTTACACAAAATTAATGAATACATATTATATCAATATACATATAGGAAAATTACAGAGAGTATTGAAGTATTGAGGGGGCGTTTCTGATCATACAGGGATGGCAAGGGATACACGTAGGTCTGCGTAGGATATATCAGCAGGCCGGAGTGTATGTTGAGTTTCCCGTTTAGTCACGTTCAGTTGTGCAAGGGAAATCTCCGTGATGCATTGAGGATGCCAAATCCCTGGATAACTGGAGCTCTCTTCTACAAAAGTACATAAGTTAAATATCGCCTAAAACCTACACGCGTAGATGATAGAAAGGTCAAATATACATATAAATGCGGAGCATTATATGTATATTGATTTCTTGGAAAAATATGGCCTCATATGAGATATCACAAGATTTTAACAGAATATAATAAGTACAAATGTTTCATAATTAAAACTCGGGATCCGTCATTTGTGGGCTTAAAAATTCAAATAAAAGAAAAATCAATAGAGAAAATTTAACGCTTTAAAATGGTACTAATTTCTTAAAAATCTATCCACTCGTTTAGGATCACGAAAATGCCATTCTGCTTATTTCACAAGTATCTCAAGTAAGACCCACTACACTTGTAATTTAACTATCATTTTATTTTGCAAAACTAGGCAAACGGTCTCACAAAATTCAGCCAATTTTAGTTTTGAAAAATAAAAAGATATTAATAATGTAATATACTGTAATAATATATGACAAATTAGTTATGATAAAATGAATTACCTTTAGCTGTGCTATCGTCTCCTCCTTTGACATCGACCCTGCACTCAACATATCCACCAGCTTACCGCTGGCGTATATGTTCAGTGCATTAAACTGCTGCAATGTGAGGTTGTACTCGGCCAAAACCTCGTACACCCTCGCCATAGCAGCTTCGTTTAACATCAGGTCGGACAGTAACAAACAATAATAAATCTAAAAATAAAGTAAGGTAACTTAAATATGTGATAATATTTTTCACGAAGGCTAAAATAGAACTTAAATAACTAAAACTTTAAGGAGAAATTGAATTTTTTCACTCAAGAATTAAAAGCCTACATATAAAGATATTTTTTCTTTCATTTATCACTAATTTTTAAGCTCTAAAAACATTATTTAGCACTATTTCTCCAAATTTAAAAATTACAAAATTTTCAGCTTGTAGCCACCATATTAAGACTAAAATATAAAATCACCAAAAATGGCGTAGTCAAAATTGTAACGCGGCATTCGTCGTTTTCTCTTACAAATACGACTTTACGTAATTTTGGTATAAGTGTTATGGGCCCTCGTTAAAATAATGTATTCTATAAGAAAACAAAGTAAACTATAAGAAAAACCAATATATATATTTATCGTAAAATAATATTACGTTCGTCTGTGAAAAAATAACAAAAAAATTTTAAAAATCATATATAAAAAATATCTCAAATTTATATACCCTCAAAAAATTAAGTCGAATGCGACCATCTTTCATCTTAACCTCATGAAAATGGCAAAGCAGGACTTCTCTTTTTGGGGGGGGAGCATGGATCAACATTTCACCCTCTTAGTCATTTTACAACATACAGAAAATTGTAGAGTAGCCTTGCAAGGGAGAAAAGTAGATCCTAATTTAACTTCTATATTATTTTTCAAAGAAACATCAAATAAATAGATAATCCAGATAAATCTAGCTATGTTTAAAATGATTAATAATTATGTGCCTATAACTTTTCCACCAATAGAATATGCTTATTAACTTGCCTTCTTATTTATGATGAAATTATATTTAGAACAAAAAATAATTCTTTCAAAAATAAAGATTTATAAAAACATCTGGTAAAGTACGAATTCAATAAGCTGAAAGGCACCATAAGAGTTTTCCACGAGTTAACACATGAAAAAATAAGCCTTCCCCCATGTCATAATTTTACCCACATATGTGCAAATTAACACTTCCCTTTAAAGATCTCTCCTTTATGCATTTACTCGTTGAATCAAAACTTAATCCTTTTTATGGTAATTCATACAAAACCACGAAAATAGTTAAATCAATAGTCAAATATTTTCTAGTATAACAATAACAATGGTGTGGATTTTCTGGTTTCAGAGAGTTTTTTCTTGTGATATTATATAAATTTAATAGTTCTTTAAGACCACGAGAAAAGTTATTGGCTTAAATCTCTCAAGCATAGGACTCGTTGAAATCACTGATTCCATATCTTCATGTTTAACATGTGCAAAAATACAATGTGATCACTTTACAATTTTTAATTTATTATCTTATCACTTTGTATAAACACTCAATGATTTTTCAAATGTCTCAAAGAGAAGTTAAAAGAGAAGCATTTGGTGATACTCTGCTTGGATAGTAGGCTCTGCCCAGTTAGCTGGGAAGTCAGGCCTATAAAAGGTGGCCCATTCGGGCTATACAGTCAGTTGTGATATAGCAAGACAAATCACCAGTCGAATTTCTTAAGGGATAAGTTGGGGTAAATCTTTGACTAGAACTTAGCTTGAGTAAAACTTCTCTCTGAGATTTTTGGCCATAACATACCTAAAATAAAATAAATTTTGTTAAATAAAATTATTCAATTTCCTTAAAAATAAAGATCTGAGATATTACAAAACTTTGTTTGTATTTTAGGTATAGGGGGGAAATAATAGGGTTTAAGCCCCTATGGGCTAATATTAATAGGTAGCTATTAAGATTAAGTACAAAGAATAATATTTGTTCGGACCTTAAGATATCACAATAGATTCCATATTCCGGAATCGCCTGATGGATCTGAGGCTCTGACAGGTCTTATTTCTTTAGCAGTATAATTCCTATACCATAAGATAACACCAAAAGACTGACATATAGTTGTCTAAAGGCTGGTTAGTGAACCCGAGCGGGGATCTTACTCTGAGGTTGGACGGAATTTTATTTCTCAATAATTTTGTACTAAGTTTCTGACATAACACCAGAGACGACCTAACGTTATCTCACGGATGGTTAGCCGGTCTGTTAGCTCAGATCTGGCTTATTCGACGAACCTTAGTATAAAATATTAGGGAACTTTTGTATATTTGACGCCAAGACTTTAAGATAACACCGTAAGCCAACTAAATTATCGTGGTCGCAGGTTGGTTAGTGAATCCGCCACATTATCGTGTAAGTCGGTGAGATCTTAATCTATAGATCTTGGCCTAAAATATTTAATTAAAATTTTATATAGGGCATCAATAACTTAAAAGTTTGGTTTCCAATAGACGTATGATCGTCGATATACATTCCTGAAACCGTTAATAACACGCAATTTTCGGAATAGGGTTTTTAGGCAAATTATATATCTACTGCTTAGTAATCTATTATCTAGTGATTTGGTTTTTAAGTATAAATAGTCATTTCATTGGATGGTATTTCTAATCAGACAGATATTAGTGTTTCACTGAATTGAGCTTGGACCGGGAGAGGAGGTGAGAGCGCTGCGCCTTGGCCATAGTAGTGTGACTGAAGGACGCGACTGTTCCGGGAACCGGGTAGTGAAGCATTATTCAAAAATAATCTTTGATTATGGCTGAAAAAATATGGTTAAAGCTACAAAATGAGCTTTACTTTTATAAAAAAAGATATGTTCTTGCTGCCCAAAAATAGAAAAAAAATAATATTTTTTATGCCCAAAATCAATTTTTTTATAAATGGTATTAAAATCTTTTTTTTTTTACAGTATTTGATAATAAAATGTACATTCTATATGATTTGTACATTAAGTTAAGTCATTGGATGAAAGGTTCATCACATTTTGATATAATCTTTACAAGTTTATCCATTTAACACGTTCTTAAAAGCAAAGCTTTTCTATAATTAAGGTCAGTCTATACGTGCGTTTGTCCGTACATCCATAACGGATAGCTTTTTCGTTAATTTAGGCATGTTAGAAAACTTTTTAAAACTTTGCATGGTAATTCCTGTAGTAGTTAGGTACGGTTTAGAAAACTTAGCAACTCTGTAATTGTTACCAGATTTTTGGAATACTGATTCCTAGGACAACAATGTACAATTTTTAGGCTAGTCTTTTATATTAACTAGGTTGAGCCCCAAGAGGTAATGAACTTGGTTTGATCAACCCAATTTTTTGTATTTTAGATTTAAAATAGAAAAGAAAATTGGGAGGTGGGGAGGGGGGAGAATAACATTACTTTATTCGCCCCTAACTTTTAGGGGCTTCGCCCCAAGAGGTAATAGGCAAGGCAATTTTTTCGTAAACAGGCAAAAAAAATTGGGGCGGAGCACTTTTAGTTTGAGGTGGGGTTGGGTATTTTTCATTTTTTTGGAGGGGGGGGGTTGGGTTTGGGTTGTCCTACCCCTCAAAAAAGTAGCTTTAAACCGTCACAGGCCCAGTAGGTAAATTCCCTGAAGAGTAGAGCCCAATCGGTTCAGTGGTTACTGAGATCTTAAGCTTCTGACAAACAGACGAACATAGTTCTACTTTGTATCACAGATTATGTGATTTTGGGGAAAGCCTTCATAGGCTTGAGGCGAAGCCAATTGTAAACAAATAAAGTAACAAGTATCCTCGCCAATTTCACTAAGTAAAGATAAATTCAAATTAGATTTTGATTATCATGTGCATATTCTATAATTATAATATGAAGTTCTTCTCATGTATGTATTGATATTTATTTCGACAACGTTAGCTATCATTAAATAAAACCTTTTTTGTACTTTTACAATAGACATCCTTTAATCCTTACATTAAAATAACAGGATGTTTGTCTGTCAGAACCGAAGAATCTCGCTAAGGTTCTTCTTTACAGGGTAGCTTCTTATTTGTCCTGGGAACTATTTTGTGGAAGGGCACCACCACCCTCCCAAAAGAAATAGCTCTTAAATAATTCCCCCTCCTCCTCTTTTATTCTCAACCAATTAACAAGGAAAATTAATAAAAAAAAACGAATATGAGTTTAACATCACAGTAAGCCGTATTTTTCATGAGTATTCTGCCAAAAATATTTAGACTGAAGTTTTTGTTCTCATAAATCTATTATGAACTTTGTTAATAGTAAATTACACAATTACATGATTGAACGTCTAAAGATTAATGATTTAAACTTGGCTTATTGACAAACAAACAGGCAACAATTAGTGTTTTTCTTGTGTGGAGCGTACACCCCTCTCGACTCACTCCACACATAAATTTTATTTCCCACAAGGAAAAAACGATACTTAAAATGACGTCATACTGGCCTACAATTGGTCAATTTAAATGTATACTGACATACCTTGGTCAAATAAAAAGTCTACTGGCCTGCCATAGCGTAGGTAATTAGGTGTGTGTATTGGCCTGTCTGTAAAGAGCTTCGATCAAAGAAAACATATGTATTTGTGGTTCTACTTTTAGGTTAGGTGGTTAGCGGTCTAGACCCTGCAGGGTCAAGAAAATAGTTAAAGTTCCCCGAAAGAATATTTTTTTTTAAATAAGTGTGGATGTACTTGAACTTTATATGCAAATTGAGAGATTTTACCAAATAGGAAGACAAAGTGTTGCTACAAAAATGGCAAAGTTACATTATTGTTTTTAGCTAAAAACAATGATGAAACAGATGAAGGAGGAAGATAGATAGATAGATAGATAGATAAATAGATAGATAGATAGATAAATATATATATATATATATATATAGAGAGAGAGAGAGAGAGAGAGAGAGAGAAAGAGAGAGAAAATGAGAGAGAGAAAGAAAGAGAGAGAGAAAGAGAGAGAGAAAGAGAAAGAGAGAGAAAGAGAAAGAAAGAGAGAGAGAGAGAGAGAGAGAGAGAGAAAAAGAGAAAGAGGGAGAAAATGAAAGAGATACAGAAAGAGAGAGAGAGAGAGAGAGAGAGAGAGAGAGAGAATGAAAGAGAGATAGATAGAGAGAGAAAGCGAGATATGATTGAGAGTATTACAAGTTAGGTATATCTACGAGAGAGTTATGCCTGAAAAATACTTTAATCGCGGTTTAATTTCTTTGTAATTTTGAATGAACACACATAAAAGGCTTTAGACATTGTTGTTATTATTATTGATGAATAAAAGTACACAACAAGAACATTTGAGAATTAGAAAGAATTTTTAATAATCATTCGTTGGCCTGTCTGTCAAAAAGTGTCAGGGAAAAGATGATTTTTACGACTGCTATCTGAGATGGATATCTGATTTTTTGTGTGATCAAAATTATGCTATTTGAGCATTTATGTTGAAATTAGCTTGTCTTTTGATACGTCGGTAGAATTGTCTCATCAATTTGATGTTGATTTTTAAACTCATAAGATAAGATTATCCGTTTTATTTGATTTTTGTAATAATAATTCCTAGGACAACATGTTTGAGCAAACCATCCTGCATTTACAACATATTTATATATAATTTAGTTTAGACTGTTAAAATTTACATTCTGCTCATCAAGTTCTGCCACTCTACAAGTTTTAATGTTCGTCTGTCCTATTGCATGATTTAAGAGATTTGTTTTTTTGGATATTGTCATCCTTGTTTTTTAAACTTATGGACATAATTATCCTTATTAAGAAAGAAAGAATATATTTAACCTTTCAACTAACAAAGATTAAATAGTTGTGTCGCAAAATATATTGTTTTCAGGACTTTCAGTTTTTTATGTGTCGTTAAAATTCAATTACTGCATCAGTATTATTATAGTTATTTGCAATTATTAAAATCAAAGTTATTCTATAATTAAGATCATCTACAGCCCCTAAGGGTTTTAGAGCATGAAAGAATTATCTGATCAATTTTAAACTCTGCAAATAAATCAATGTGAATTATTTGTATCTAAGATACTAGCGGATGCGGGGCGCATCTTAGGGATTTATATTAGAAGGGATATGGAAGGGCAGAAAAATAGCCTAAATAGACTTATTTATGAAAATAAAATTGCCCAATATAATCTCAGGATCTTAATTGTAAAGGAGAACCATATCGGTTCAGCGGTAATCAACAAAAAAGTTTTATATAATAGGATAACTTTTAGTCTAGGAACTCTATAATTTGAACCAAAAGGTTAGTTGAACATTTAGAGTTGACAGACCGACGGACAAACATACGTACATCGTTCTACTTTGTAAAAAAAGTATTTTGATCTTAAATCAAGCAAATTTTTTTCCTATAGAAATTAATAAATTATAAAAAAGTGAGTATTAACCAAATTATGAAAAAGTTAAATTGCCAAATAAAAAATGCACCCGTTAAAAACAGAAGTGAAGGGATCGGACAATCTATAATGCAAAAAAATAACTTGATGTCTGTCTGTCCCTCCCTTAAGATCTCGGTAACAACTGAACCGATCGGATTCTACTCTTCAGGGTATATACCTATTGGTCCTGTGGTGGTTTTAAGCTATTTCTTGGGGGGGGGGGGGGGTGGGATGCCCTTAACCCCCCAAAATATGAAAATTCTCCTCCCCCCAAAAAACGATTTTTTTTCTCGGGAAACTACTTCACATAAATTGGCAGCACCAGCAACTTTTTTTTTCTTAATTTTTTTTAAATTACCTCACGGGGCAAAGCCCTAGAGGCTAGGGGCGATCCACAAGTAAATGATAAATCAATCTTCCTAAAATTCTTACTTTAATAGCTTTTAATTACTGGGAGAATGAAAAGGTTGTAGATTATAATAACAGCTATAGTCCTTCTCCCTAATTCCTGATAAAATGCAAAAACTGTGTTTATTTTGTGTATGCATCCAAGCTACTCTATAATTTACACAAAATAAGGATGATGGGGGGATAAGTACTCAATTAGACACATCCAAGGAAATCTTGGAACCTATTGACTAGGGCGGGTTCATATCGGAATTAGACAAAGAGGGGATATGCAACAGATAAAATTAACCTTAAAAACATTTCTGACCGAAAAAGAATTTTTAAAAATTGAGTTTTTGAACGCGACCACTAAAAAATATATTTCATTACTTATTAATATGCAAAGACTACGGCTTCATGGTGCTCCCTGGAAAGGCCTTGAGGAGCTGAGTCAGGAACTTTTGTCCGTTTCAAAATGTCTCGTTCCTAGCCTTAGAAATCACAAAAAAACCACAATTTTTAAAGGTTTATTGACAATTGTCCAATTTGTAGAGGTTTTTTAGATTTTTTCAGGCTAGGAACGAGATTTTTTGAAACGGTCAAAAGTTCCTGATTCTACTCCTCAATGCCTTTCCTGGGAGCACCATGAAGCCATAGTTCTGATTCGATAAATTTTTGACTCCCATTTACAAATAGCTATACTATTGAATGTCTGGTCGTCAGCGGTTTTAAGACTTTGGATAAATTTTAAATCATCCAGAGGAGTATTATACTCATACAAATCATTTACAGATCCCCGCTTTGGCCTCAGAAAAAAATGTCCAAAATCGACCCACCCTTCTATTGCGCATGCTTCCACTGGCAACTACCAAGAGCTCTATAGTAAATGATTTATTACTTTTTTTTCTCTGATATATGAGTTTTATAATTTTACCACAACCCCTCCTTGTTTTATTTTTAGCCACTGCTGGGGGCTCGGGATCTAACCCTGCGGGATCTTATCATTACAGGATACTATCCCTGTCCGGCTCCTATAATCTTTACTTAAACTAACATAATCAAATATGGGAATTAAGAATATTTTTTTTTCAGAAGTATGTTTGTGGTTCAGATGTGATATGAGAGAAACCGCCAAACGGTTCCAATAATTTAATAAAAATGAGCTCTGAAATTAAAAATGAGAATATTAACATAATAATCTAGAAAGTTTGGCTTTTTTTAGGATTCAAGCATCCTTGTTTTTTTGGGTGTATGTGTTTGTGTGTATACTCCACCGTTACGGTTTCGTTGTAGTAGAGAAAAGGTCAATAAATCAGTTTAACTTGGCAAAACAGTGCACAAAAATACTTTTTTATCAGGGATTTTAGGGGATAAGACAATGGGTAATCAAGCATTAATCCTCCCTAATTATGATGATATTAAGATTGATGATAAAAAATTTGAACATTGCTAAATTAATCATGCCTTAATAAAAGTACCAAGCAAATAAGAGAGTCTGCAATTCAAACGTAAGGTACCAAAATAATTTGTAGTCTAATGTCCCTCCCTCCCTGATAAAAGGATAAGTTAGAGGTATGCGATTATAATTTAAGGAAAAAGTGAATCATTGTTTAATTTGTTTACCACAAATGGCCTCCAGATATAGGAGCTTTGATTTAAAAAAAAATGTAAACAAAATATTTGCATAAGATGACCTCACCCCCACATCCTCCACCCCTACCAAAAAGCCTCGAATTAACCATTCCAGCCTATCTGAAATCTTTATTGTATACGAGAAGTGTTTAAGATATCAGAAACCAATGCAGAACTGAAAGGCTTTCTACAATTTTATTATGTTAATTTTATACTTATAAAATAAGAAATCAAAGTTTAACCAAAAAGATTCAACTTAAAATCACATACAGTGCAGTGGGATACTTTTAAGGTGACCGAACGCTAAATCCAAGTTTTGACGTTGCCCAGTCACCAGGGCAGCTACAGTAGACCATTTTAAAAGATGAAATGTACCTTTTAAACATACTACTGTAAATGGAAGATGATTTAAGTCCCTCCACAGATTATGACGTCATACGATAGAATAACCAATAAGAGGCCAGCATAAATTTTACCATTGGTCAATTACAGTGTATACTGGCCTCTCATTGGCTATTCTATCGTATGAAGTCATAATCTGTGGAGGTACTTTAATCATCATCCTGTAAATGAGGTAAATTATTAGGGGTGGGGATCTGCAAGGTATGCACAAACTCTTAAAAAATGCATAGGTTTCCATAAAAGTTTATAATTTATAATTTTAAAAAGCATAAAATAACAAAGAATAAAAAAAGGAAATATAATACTATGAAATCAAAGTAACAGGATATCTGTGAGTCTGTGTGACTGTCTGTTTGTACCACAAGATATCGCTAACCGATGAACCGATATGGCTATTCTTTACAATGTAGCTTTACATACGTCCTGGGAAGGTCTATAACTGTTTTAGGAGAGGCTACCACAAACCTCCCTAGAGAAATCACCCCAAGGAAAAAAGTCTTCACACCCTATTTTTAGCACTTTTTGTTTTGAAAACTGAATTCGAAAATGGGGAGAGGGGCAAATTTCCCCCTCTACTACAAGTGCCCCTAGAGGCAATGGTTTAAAACAAAAGAACGATTCTTACATACAAGAATAGGTATTATTAAAAGCTCTCTATTATTTTTTTTTTCTTGACCTATTCCTGAAATGATGTAAATTATTAGGTAGAATCCATTTTACAGGCATTGGACAATTTAAAACCCAACCTCACAAATCTTATTTGATAAAGGATAAGACAACGGTCGATAAATTGATGTAAATCCCAAATGTTAATACACAAAATTACCCCTTCTGTAGATTAAAATTAGTAAACAAAACGGGTGTACACTCAACTTAATAAACCAACCAATCAAAATTCATTAAAATTCCCTAAAGTTGTAAAGCCAATGAATAAAAAACGTTTTTATAAAACTTTAGAGATTAGTGTAATAAACGGCAAATTATCCCCTCCAACGTGTCTCCAAGGAGTCTTACTTGCAGGGTTACAACCTAATACGTTTTTTCCATTTAAAAAAAATATCAGAAAAGGAGAGGCTTACTATTGCCCTGCTGCTGTCAACTAAAAAGGATACTGCCATATTTTAGCATAATGTTTTACATAATTGACTCATCTTTAAAGTGCCTGTATTCTCCCTCCCACACGTAACACATAGCAAACCTTCTCTATATATATTGGTATTACGTTTCATAGAAATCACTTACTAGTATTTCCCTCTACACTTAACATACAGCAAAGTTTCTATAAACTTAGGCTGAAAACTTTTGGAAATACCAGATTATCAGATTTTTTTTTGGTTGGATCAAACTCACATTATTCATACTTTTCTGTCAATAATTTGAATCTACAGAAGGGGAATTAATGTTTTATATCATTGGAGATTATGTTTATTTGTCGTCCATCAGCTCCCAAAATCTTTAATTATAAAATAGAATATGTAGTTTAATTGCAAAACTATTAAAAATATCCTTTTTAAAATTTATAGCTATGTTTTATTTTGATCTTGTTGTATTTATACTTTAAATACAAAATTTAGTCACCTAATCGCGTGCGTATTTTAAAACATAAATTATACGCTAGCACATACACACACACACACACACATCTATATATATATACACACAAGCGTGCAACGCGCGTTAGTTAAAATCCATTAAAATAAAGACAAATTTATCATAATTTTATATTGTTAAGGGGAGGTATTTAACTAGTAGAATGAATAGTGTTTTTTTATTATTTGTTTGGTTTTTTAAAGCAAAGCTTTTCTATAATTAAAGTATCTTTTTTAATACACCACATTGAAAAAGGTTCATTTTGTGAATTATGCCTTAACTCTACGCGGGGCTACCTTGTATAAAATATAATCAAGCGTCACCCCCCCCCCCCTGTTTCATTTATTAAAAAAACTGCTCTGTTTTCGAAGTTCAAAAACTGAATTGCAAATTATTTAATTTGTAAAATCCGCTATAATTTTAAAAATTACTCTTTTCTACTTTATATTACACAATCAAAATGATTTACAGCTTTTTGTTATAGCTGTTGTATTGCTTTTTTATAAATCATTCATAATTCGATTTTAAATTTTGAAAAGCAAAACTTTTCTACATTGAGCGTTGGTTCATCTTATTGTCCTATCGATTTCAAATTTTATATGATGAATCCTGTACCATTTAGGTATATATTGGAAAGCATAGAAATATAGAAGATAGAAAGCTGAAATTTCAGTGATGATTCCTTAAAAATACGCGCATTTACTGTTTTACCGTTTGT
This sequence comes from Acartia tonsa, assembly GCF_053477335.1. Lineage (NCBI taxonomy): Eukaryota > Metazoa > Arthropoda > Copepoda > Calanoida > Acartiidae > Acartia > Acartia tonsa. The sequence continues at coordinate 41,302,585 of NC_137264.1, read as the reverse complement.
CTGTCTGTCTGTCTGTATGCCTACATAGATTACTACTTGGAGGCAATTAATTGATTTTCCATAAACTAGTCATATTCTAATTGATAAAATATTCAAAATATTATCCCTAAGGTATTAATAAATAGTATAACGTAATATTTAGCTCATCAAGGAATATTAAAATTTAAACAAGTATGATGAAATCCAGAAAAGAAAAGACTTTGTACTAACCTTAAAGCTACAATTGTAGAATAGTTACACTTTAGTACAATAAAATTCGAAATCAAGCACAAGTATTTTTTCAAACATATCCTATATGTCTCCGAATCCGATATTTTTCCGACGTATCAAAACCTGTTGTGGGCAATAACAAAATACATATTATAAATGAATATCCATAAACATAGATACGAATCATATAATTAATCAGTTTTTTATTGGCCTACGCCTTTGCTTCCTAAGGGCCAATAAAACAGATATTGTTACAATGATTATTTATTTCATTCACCGCGGAGAACTGTCTATAAAATGCGATGCGCAAGATAACTATCCTGTCCTTGTTCTATATAGGCGGACGAAACTATTTACAACAATGGGAGAGCTTAGAAAGAAGCGCGGAGTTTTAGAGTTTACTTAAAATTATCCTTCAAATCTTGCAGACTTTAGTTGCCTCTAGGCTTGCGGTGCTAGTAGACGTGCGCGCACGCGCGTCAGTTGTGTTAAAATTGATCACTTTGCAGTGAACTAATGTTTGTGAAATTTGTTTTGCACATTGCATATGATTTATTAATATTATTTATATTTTACATTTTCCACCAAGTATTTTTAAAAAAAATTATTCATGTGGTTTTCAATTTTTTTTTGTTACAATGCCTAACCAATAATCCCGCAGGGCTACTTTGTACCTAATATAGCCCAACCTAACCTTCCATAAAGTAGTAAACAAACAAACGAAAAAAATTACCAACCTTATTTTCAAATTATTTTAAAAATACAGCTAATTTTTATACTACGATATCTTTTTATGTAAAGTTAAAGTCTTTATTTTATTTTTGTGCTTGTTTCAAGATGATTATTACCTCATATAAAACAAAATAAAAATCTATAGAAAATAGATTCCAAGACAAGATTTAGTAATATAATTCAAAAAACAGGATCCAAGAAAAGCTTCCCGAAAATTTGAAAAAATTATTTTGGTTCATTGGTTGGTAAGATCTAATCGGACAAAAAATAAAACCGTTCTACTTTAAAATATGATAGGATTAAACTTTTAATTGCATACAAATTGATCATTTGGATAAATTTAATCTTGTTCTATCACATTATAATATGCCTTAGGTCAAAATAAATTATTTTTTTCAATCAATTTCTTAATGTTGCATGGCAAATTTTGACAAAATTACAAAACATTTTGTAATGGTTTTTATACATGATATTAGTTTCGCTAAGCAAAATTCAATCAATCATAATTTAGTTTTGACTAGTTCTAAATTTGTGGAACCGTAACTTTTAAATTGAAGTAAAAAGATTAAAATATAATTTGTTTTGTTCTAATTCAATTCATCATATTTTTGCTAAACTTTTCTTCTTTTTTTTTGGGGGGGGGGGGTGGGAAGGGCTTCTTTTGGGACATATTTTCTTGGGTGGTGCCGTAAAAGGACCAATATAAAATTTTTTTTAAAATTGTAAAATTATCAGTCTGCCTTTTAAGAGGGACAGATAGATAGACATACATATGTATTAGTTGTTTACAAACGGAGTCTGAACGGCTAACAGCTAGCAGTTTGGCCGCTGCAATCCTTTACAATTTTTACATGCAAAAAAATACACGCAGTTATAGAAATATTTTTTGCAGCTCTGGCTCTATTTTTTTAGTGTTTTTTTTTTATTGTACCAAAGATAAACCTTGTTGTAAAAAAACCTTGCTTATTACTTGGAAGTCAATATAAAAACATTCTTCCGTAAATAGCCAAAAAACAGTATTTTTGATAATGAAATGATAAGTAAAAAAAGTGAAGAAGCTTTTAAGATATTTTAAGTTTTTGTAAATGGAAATAAAAATACGTGGATATATTCACTGAGGGAAATTTTGTCGTCAATTTAGGTTGCTCATATGAATCTCAATTATTGGTTAGTTCTTTTATCCAGTTGGAGGAGAGGGGATGGGATAAAAGAATTAAGGTACATGAAAATCTGGTAAAACATCCAAGTAATATTATATCGATGTTCATACATTACTCATCACTATTTGCAGTAGACTTATTAATTTAGAAAATTATTGTCCTTTTTTTGCCCAAGTAATAAGTAGAACAATTTCTAAAAAAATGATCTTTTAATTGCATGACTACTTATCAAAACAAGGATGACAACATCCATAAAAGCGAACCTCTGAAACGGTTGGACAAACGAACATAAACACTTGTAGAGTATCAGAACTGAATAATCAGAATATAAATGTATAAAAGTCGAATCAAAATTGTAAGTAAATTTGTTGAAAAACTTAACTTTAAGGACATACTTACATTTTTAGGACTTGATTATAGAGATACTTCGCTTATAACATTGTTCTTTGTTATCCTAGGCATCAGTAATTCAAAAATCAGATCAATCGGATAATTTTATCACATAAATTTTTTTTGTTAAAACAGTTGAAAAATCGACGTGTTCAAAAAGGACGTACGGACATTCTATTAACGATTACAGAGTTGCTACGCTTTCTAAATCGTACCTAACTACTACAGGAATTACCATGCAAAGTTCAGAGTAGATAGGACATTTCTAACCTGTTTAAATTAACGAAAAGTCATAACTCTATTATTATTTGAATGTAAGTAGTGAGAGAGCCCATCATATTTATATCTTAATGCAAATCTGCCTATTGATTGCATCTATGCCATATGTAAAACTAGCGCCTGATCCATTAGCATTTACGGGCTCTGTATTCGAAATAAAATGAAGCTCAGAAAAATAGCCTAGACCATACCAATACTTTAAAGTCACTATACGGGGTATTGAATTTATTAAAAGATAGGTTAAAACCATCCTAAGACTTAAATCTTCAAATAAGAAAAGTTTAATATTATCCTATAACATATGTGAAGCTACCTTAATTTGCAGAATTTAGTAGTATCTGTAGTTGGCGATATCTTAACGGACAAACATCATCATATCATTTAATAGGCTAAACAAGCTTACATAGACTCATCAAAAATATGACCATAGAAAAAATGATTTCTTCGGTATTTTCTGAACACAAAAGCAACGCACATAACTCTAATTATGATTAAATCTTTCAATGTTGTAATAATCTTAATGAAAAATCTAATAGGTTGTTGAATAAGTATTAAGTGTTTTAAGTAGGGTTGGGCCGGATATCCGGTGTGGCCGGATATCCGGCCGGATACCGGATATTGAAACTATCCGGCCGGATATCCGGCTCTATAATTTTTTATACTTTACACCAAAAATCTCTGCTTTTTAAAATTTTAAATGGCTATAATTTTCTTATTATTGAAGCTAGATAAACATTTTTTCTGAACAAGTTTAACTTTATATAAATTTATAAAAGATTTCTGAAGAAATTTTTTTTTGCTACTTTAGTATCTGGTAATTTGGCCGGATAACCGGATATTTGCCGGATATCCAGCGTTAGCCGGATATCCGGCCGGTTACCGGATATCCGGCGTTTGAAATCAGCCGAATATCCGGTATCCGGCCAAAAAAGTATCCGGCCCAACCCTAGTTTTAAGCAAGGGTGCAGAGATTGTACAATAGAGTTAAATTTACTTATCAAAAGCAAGAACGACTACATTGATTAAAGCAAAGCACTGCAAACCAGACGGTCAGACACACGAACATTAACAAATAACTGACAAAAATGAATTTATCCCAAACAGGATACTTACAGGATGCTTAAGTGAACTTACTAACATTCCTGCCTTACTATGAAGATGATTTGCTATTTCAGAACGAACGGACCGACCCTTATTGCTTCGCTTTCAATAAACTAAACCCTTAATTTTACAGTCAAGGGCTTTATCATCACATACATAACCTTTAGTACCTACATACCGAAAACAATTAAAGAGCATGTCCGATGTTAAAAACTATGCAATTATAATACAAAACGTACAGATAGAATATAGCTTCCAAACTAATTACACAGTTTAATGTTTAAATGTTATTAAAACCCTTTATATCATAAATAAAAGAATCAATACATAGATAATTTTACTGTTTAGTTATATCTATTCACAAAACAGGCATTTTATCTTTAATACCAGCCTATAAAATTTCACATCCCCCATTCAATTACAGACAAACTGGTGGAAGGACGGACAGAAAACGTGATTTATAGTGTAGGTTTGGAGGTCCAAACCTACAAACCTTTATTTACACTAACTTCGTTCTTATAACATAAAGAACACTCATGTCTAAAAGTGTATAAAAAGCGCAGCAATAACAATCAAACTAGAAAGATTAAAGAATATATTCAATGTTTTTTTTTTATTAAAAAATAAGTATGATAATATACACATAAAAAAATCTTTTTCACTTTTTTCTTTATCCCTGGTTATTTTTTTACATTTACTGTGAGTGTGCAGTATAATTTATTTGCAATACATGTTAATTAATTATCATTTAAGCCAACTCGGTTTTGGCTACTCCAACAAACCATGGATATTAAGGGATAAGACAATGGCCGATAGATTGATGTACATCCCCAATGATGATGCATAAAATTACCTCTTCTGTATATTAAAATTATATAGTAGTTGAAACGTTTGGCCACTAAAATTAATGAATGAATCAATAAAATATCAATAAAAGTCCCCATAGTTGTTAAGAAAACGAACAAGACAATTTTATTTTAAAACTTTGGGGACTAGTGTAATAAACACTCCATTATCCACTCCCTCACTGCCAACAAAATTGTGTTGTTAGGGGTGGGGGCCGCCGGTTTTTTGAAGGCTTGTTTCGGTTGTAAGTTGTTTAAAACATCGACAAAATTACAGGGATCTTGAGGGATAAGACTAAAAAAGTTTAATTTCCAACAAATGAAAATTCATTTACAGTACCCAAGGTTTTTGAGCAAACAAATAACGTAGTTTCATTACTTTGAGTACCAGTGTAATCTACAAAAACATTTCAAAGATCCTGCTGGCAACTTCGTATTTTTATGTTTTAAATATATTGGTTTTTTTCTGTGGCTTTCTTTTATCTTAAATTTTTGCGGCTTATCTTGGCTGCGACTTTCGTTCCTTATATTTTAGATACGTTGTTCATTTATTTAAAAGAAGTTAAGTTAAATATAAAACAAGAAGAAGTGAGAATTTATAAGGGTAGAGGAGGAGTAAAAAAATAAATGAATAAAAATAAACTAGAAATAGTAAAAAGTTATATTAATAATAGATTGATTTTTAAAAAATGAACATCACATAGATAAAAATGTTTAAGATGTTTGGTTAGACTCTTACCATGGAGTTGCTACGCTCCTACAAATTTGGATGATTTTATGATTAATAGATGTACTCGATTTAGTTCCAAATTGAAAAAAAATATTTTCAAAACATTGCAATAACAAATTCAATTTCAAAGTTGAAATGAAATAAAAAGTAGAGCCAAAAATCCTTTTTTTATCTGTGAGAACTTTTGGACATTTTCACATGACAGAAAATGGTTTAGTGGTTGAAAATATTTTTCCTTCATTGAAAAAAATTAAGTTTAAGTCATACTTGGTTTCATCTTAATATATACCTATGTCTGTCCTCCTCTCTGTCTCTGTGTGTGTGTCTGTACCAAAACATTTCAATAATCGCTGGACTGATATGGTTCTCCTTTACAGTAAAGCTCCTTATAGGTCCCGGAAAGATTTGTAAAGAAACCACAGTTTTTTAAAATAAATCATCAATTTGATTATTGTCTTATAAGTGGTTTCAAACTGTTTATCCCCTAAATGTAAAGGGTATGGCTGTCAGGGTTTAGTATCGTAATACTCAATTTTGCTTAAATTATCTCTACAAGAGAGAGGAAATGCTTCCATCCTTCCAACTGAGAAATAAAAGTAAAAATACTAAGTATTAATGTTTAGTTTAGCCTTGATATAAGAATAATAGCTTTAATTAGTTGAAATGTAAAATTGCAATACGAAAATGAAGTTATTTATAAATGTGGACTTGAAATTTTTTAAACTTTGTTATTTTGTAAAATATCAATAGGTATATAGATATTTTGAGGGATATTAAGTGAAAAGAAAATCGATTACAAACTGACGTTTATTTCCACTTATGATTAACATTATTACCCCTTCTACCTAGATTAAAATTATCGGTGTATTTAAAAGTTAAAACAATGTTAGTTTGATCCAACCAATCATAATTTAAGTTAAAGTACCCAAAGTTTTTAAGCCCACCAATGAGTGAATATGTATATAAAACTGCCAAATCTTTCTTTTAAATCACGTATATCATAATAGAATTATGATAGTAGAAAAAAAGTAAAATTATACAGTTAAATTGCAGGCCAAACTTATTTTGCATTCAAAACAATGTTTTGTATTTGCAAAAATCAGTTTCAATCCTAAAAAATTGACCTTTCACGAAATTTCATTGAAAAAAGGTTACAATAACAGAAAAAAAAAGGAGAATAAAGAAAGCAACAGTTTATTTGAATTAAAACAAGGTGTTATATCCACGAAAAAAATTGAAATTATAAATAAATGTTGTTGAATACTTCCATTTTTATTTGAACAAGGATGACAACATTGATAAAAGAAAAGATTACCATTGATTTCACATTCATTAGAAGCAAAAATTTAGATTTAAACTGTTGTGAATCTTTAGAATGCCTAATGTTGACAATTAAGACTTTTGAGACGTAAATGTATAACTAATACCCTACCATATTGTGCTAGGAATCATGGCTAAATGTAGTATCTTCTATAAATCTATATAGAATTTTGCTTTCATTAAAAGTATATTCATATTTGGTTTGGAAGTAATAGGCTGATTTTAACATGCCTAAATTTACCATCAAAACTAACTTTTACTATGATAAATGAACCATTGATCTAAGGGGATAAGACAATGGCCGATAAATTAATGTACATCCCCAATGATGATACCAAAAATTAACCTTCTGTATATTAAAATTAGTAATTGAAACATTTTAACATTTTGACACTCAACTAAATCAACTAGCCAATCAAAATTCAATAAAAGTCAATAATGAAACGTTAATTTAAGACTTTGGGGACTAGTATAATAAACAGCCTAATGTCCCCTCCCTCCTTGGAAACCTTAGCTTGTTATAAATTACTGAATAAATAAGAATAAACATTACAAATTTCCAATAATTATGCACTGTATTGTATAATAACATGCATAATATTATGAAAATTTTAAATTTTAAAGCTGAATAATGAAAACATTTGAGTTTATTTATTATTTTAAGATTTTTTTCTTAGTTAAAGAATATTTAATAAAAGAAAAACAAAACTTTAAAACTATTTTAAGAGTTTGATATGGGAAAACTAACGAAAAAGTAAACAACCTATACAATTTCCGATTTAAAAAATCTTTATTTTATAAAAAAAAGATTTCATATTTTTTGTGGATATCATCCCGTGATAAATGAGAAATATTTTTTTTTTTCATTACAACGACAAAGTTGGAACTTTTTTTCCAAGGAGTGCCAAAGCAAAAAATGCATTTTATTGAGAAAATTCAACAAAGCATTGATTTTTTTTATGGAAATGAAAGAAAACAAAAAATGTTTTCCTTGTTTATTATACTTGTAAAAGAAGATTTTATAGTGCCTATCAAAAATGACGTCATATTAGAACAGTACATTATACTATTATGACGTAATTTTAAATTTTGTGCCTATGAAAAAGTATATAAATAAAATTTAAAAACTTTTGGCAGAAAAATCCCGAATTACGTCATATTAATCATTACGTCAGAATAATGGACTATTCTAATATGACGTAATTGTTTTTTACACTATAAAGAGCTTTCTTCAAGATATAGGGGAGATCACTAAATTACTTTCTTGAAGTTTTTTATTACAATTTTGATAACTTGTCATCTTATTTTTTTACTTTCAAATAATTGAACATTTTCGATTTTCCTTCAGTAGGTATTACACTTTAATATTCTTAAGTTAGTTAATTTTAGAAAATTAAAAAATTTATTTTTTGAAAGTTATAAAAATATTTTGGAAATAAGTATAAAAAACAGTTTAACGCAGATATTTTTGTATAACTAATGATATGTCAATTAGTAATTATAACATGATAAATTGTCTAAAACTGCGTTTAACTTCCTAATAAAGCAGAACCATTAACTTATCTATTGCTAAACATTAAAGATATGGTAGCTAACTTTTCACTTAGTTGCTGATACCTTTTAAAAAATATATATTTCCTCCTATTATATAAAGCTTTTTTGTCTTCTCAAAGGACTTTGATAACCTCTGAACCGATTTGGTTCTTCTTCTTGTAGGTCCTGAGATGATTTTAGGCTATTATATTTTTATAGATAAGTCTATATGGTTTTATTCTATTTTTCTGTTCTTAAGTATCAATTTTAATATAGAGCCCCTAGATGCTACGTTAAAGTTATATGTAAAATGCCATTATTATGCCACATTAAAAACTAGCTGGCTATATCTGAAAATTGGTTATAAATAAAAAAAAGAATATTGCTTCTAAAACAAATTTAGCCTCCTTAAATAACAATAACAAATAAGAAAAACTTGATTTCAAAAGCTTGTGTACCAGTACAATTTACACACTAATGTCAACTCCATTTCCTCATGCTTTAGTATATTTTCAGTATATTCTTTTTCTTCAAGAGACATATGACTGCCCCCTGTTTAGGCCATATATCGTGAATATTGTGTCCAAATGAAGCTCTCGCGGGATAAAATGTAAATATATGCCGGGTTATTGGCGCTTACATTTTCAGGCTTTAAACAAATATTTTTATATATGCTTTTTTAAAATCACATTTTTAAAAGTAAAGCTTTTCTATAATTAGGTTCATTCCATTTTCCGTACGTCACTGAGGTTAGCTATTTTCGTTAATTTATACAGGTTAGAATGATCCTAACGATTCCAAACTTTACATGGTGATTCCTGTAGTAGGTAGGTATAATTTAGAAAGCGAAGCAACTCTATAATCGTTACGTCCAATTTAAACAATTTTAACTTTTTTAACAACAAACTTTTACGTGATAAAATCTTCCGATTCATTTGATTTTTTTAATACTGCTTTCTTTGACAATAAAGTGCAATGTTATAAGAAAAGCATCACTATAATAAAGTCCTAAAAAAGTAAGCATATCCTGTATTTAAGCAGTTTTTCAACAAATTTATTTACAATTTTGCTTAGTTTTCTATGCATTTAATTCTGATTATTCAGTTCTGTCACTCTACTGACTCTAATTTTAATTTGTCCTATCGCTTTAGAGCTTCGCTTTTAAATGTTGTCAGCCTTATTATACAAATATTTGGGCTTCTCAAAGATCAAGCTTATAACATTTCTGGACAATAAAGTATTATACTGCAAGAATAGAGAAAAACTTAAAAATTATTTATTGAAAAACAATAAACGGAGGTATTTGATTGAATTAACCCTATTTGGCGAGTTTAAGCTACTTAATTGCATGATTATCCTTGTTTAATTAAAGGGAATGTCTTTTCATTCGATCGTTTAAATCACCATTTTAGTTACAATTGACATGTCTATAATTTCTTTTTAAAAACTGGGCTTTAGCGAGCCCAAGGAAATGGGATACTGATTGAAACTAACTTAATTATTTTTCAGAATTGGTAGTTAATAATCCGGGAGGGAAAGTTTTAAATCCACCTTATCTTTATCGTTGGCTTAAATATTTTGTACTTTTATTGAATTTAGATAGTTTAATTTCAAACTAGTAAAGTCCAAAAAACTCAAAATGATTATAATCTACAGAAGGTGTATCGTCATAGGGGTTGATTATTAATAAAGTTTTCGTCCATTCATTAAGATCCCTGCCAAGGATATAAACAAAGCTTATTTTGTTTACCAAATATAAAGATATATGCTATATCCCTTGTCCCTGAGCTAGCTACAGTAAGCATATATGCATATCCTTCAATCTTGGAGTGTTTAGAGAACACTCAAATTTCTGTGTGTGTGTGGGGTGTTTGTTTGTTGGTGCCTGTAGGTGTTTGTGTGTGTGTGTGTGTGTGTGTGTGGGGTGGGTGTGTGTGTTTGTGTGTTAATGTGCTTTTAAGGGTATTGGCTATATTTTTTAAGTCACTAAACAAACAAGGACTATTAAAAGCAACACAAACGAAGAATTTTAAGAATATAAACATGCAAATTTCAATGTACATTGTTTTTTTACTTAATATTGCTTAAAACCATAACGGGAAGAGAATAAATTTTCCATAAAAATTAGGATCTAAATTGTCTGCAGCTAATAATTTATGATGGGATATGCAAACAGTCATTTTACTACTTTAGAGGCTAGAATAAGCATTTTTTAAAACTGCATTTATACTTTTTAATCATAATTTTGAAATATTTATGATGAAATGTATATTTATATGATGGTCAGAAAATTATAAACATTATATCTAGCATACCACATACATATTTTATATTTATACTATGGTATATATTAGGAGTAGTGCAGCTACTCTATATGTTGGGCATATTTTTACGTCCAGAATTCTAAAGGTTCAAATTTAACTTCAGGGTTGTTCATATTAAGTAACTATGTTCTACTAAGTATACCTTTTCTTAAAGTTTTTTGATAGCTCTTTATTAGAGTCTCTATACAGTCTATTTTCTCTATACAATATACCATTCTACACAGTTTCTCATTACGCACGCAATGTATCATTACATAGCTTAAGAAATTAATATCTGACAAAAGTTTATGGTTCTTCTTATTATTTAGAACTAGCGGCCTCCCACCCCCCAAGACAATAGCTTAAAACCACCACAGGACCAGAACATATATTCACTGAAGAGTAAAATCCAATCGGTTCAGTTGTTACCGAGCTTTAGAAGGACGGACTGGCGGACATACATCAAGCTGCTTTGTATTATAGTTGGTTTTTGCTTGTTTATGTTGCGCTACTTATGGTCAGTATTATCCTTTTATTTTTATAAGTTATGGCTTTTCTAGCATTGGCTGTTTAGATAGAGGTAATAGTTGTAGACCAATTAGAAATATGAAAATGAAAAATATAGACCACTAAAATTATTATTGAAAGCAATCTTCATAGTATTTTTTGGTCAATCAACAAGAAAATTGTTAAAATATTTTACTTTCTCATGAACATTTTTATATATCATTCTCTACTCATAACTAAACATCATTTTCACCAAGGAAAAATGATTTTTTACCAGTGGAAATTAATTTTATCGGAGCTTTGATGAAAATATTTAGATTGTAATAGTTATTTGTCGCATCGCATCGTATACAAATCTCCGCGCATATTAACATAATTTTTTTTTTAAATTTAACAAGTTTTGTTTTATTATTTCTATTATAATTTTCGTGGAAAATTGTCTTTAATACGATGCTACATATGATTTTTCAGTATGGCTAAGAACCGGTTCTAATCCATTGGATATTAATCGGGTTTGAAGCTATACTGGAAAAGTATTTTTTCAACCTGCATCAAATTATTAAATCTTAATTAACTTTAAAACCAGACATTTCTCCTTTTCTTTTTTTTACCTCTAATGTGTTAACTTAGCATATATGAAAAATTCAGCATGTTTGGCCATTTATCTTAACTTGTAAACGTATCTCTCTTTCTATAGACTGATTTTAAAATGACTGGGGGTGCTTAAAAATTAAAAAAATAAACCTTTGCAACTTATTACCATGTATTGTAGGACTTCCAGACAAAGGTCATCCAATCAAAAGGTTGATTATGGTCATCCGTCCCTTTAGTTAGTAATCTTGTGTAAAAATATGAAGGTTGTCAACCTTGTTTTGTGTTTCTAATTTTGACAATTTTGTATGACCAAAATATGGTAATTTCTGAGAGAATATGAGGTACGGATATTCAAAATACTTTGTCTTAAGGGTCCTCGGTCCATTTGTCAAATTCATTGGTTTGTCATACGAATATGGAATAGTATATTTTAAGGCCATAAATCCAGGGATCTTAAGGGATAAGACATCTAAAATAGACGATAAATTAGTTTACATCCCCAATGATTATGAATGTAATAACCTCTAAAGTCGATTCAAATTATTGGTTGAAAAGTCCATACGTAGAGAACAAAACAACAATTAAAAGAGGTCCTAGTGGCCTCTTAGAGGCGTAACCGCTAGTATTTGATATTGCATTCATAGCTTGAAAGATTTTGAGAAGTTGTAAAAACCTTAATATCAAATAGATTAAATTTTCTTCAATATAAGATACAGGTCCGCATTTTGATGTAAAAATCCAAAATAAGCCGCTATAGTCTTATTATATAATCATGTAAATTTCAAATAAAATCAGTAGATCGCAATTTTAAAAAGACTAAATTGTAAATAAATTGCTGGTATTTTTTAGCCTTCTTCCTAATAGTGGAACCACAAAAAGGTAAAGAAGGGCGTTGATTAAGTTTCAAATAAGCACGCGACATTAATGGGACACTACGATAATTCGGCTTATTTTTTCAACACAATTAACAGATTATTCATTTTCAAAGTAGTAAAATTAGTCAAATGTATGAAAAAAGCATATCAGACAAACGAACATTATAAAATTCGACCGCCCATTTTTTTAGTTAAAATAGAAAAAGTAAAAGTTAATATAAAAAGCTACACTGTAAAGCAGAATCATATCGGTTCAATAGCGAGATCATTCAGTAAACACACACAAATTCAAGGATTTCCAAACTTTTTTTATTTGAGGGGGGGGGGGGTAGTTTGGTAAAAAATAGAATATTAATTTTTTTTTTTTTTTGGGGGGGGGGAATCTTTATATCATAGAGGTAAGAACGTCCAAGCTTTTTTATTTGGGCAGGGGGGGGGGGATTGCAAAATTTTGCGCACAACATTCATTCTATTCATATATTTGTTTTTAAAATTAATGCAAAGAAAGGAAACCAGAGTGTCCTTTGAACCACAAAAATGAGGTTAATTCAAAAACGAATACAAAATACACACACAACATATTTTAAACCCAGGGAAACAGAAGGATAGGACAATGGACGTTTAATTAGTCTTTCCTCCAATTTATTAGAATTCGTCCAATCAATGCCATTTTAATGGTATTGTTTTTTTCCTAAGCAATAAAAGAGTTATATTAGAATACTAAAAGCCAGAGAAATAGGGGGGACAATGGGCTGTTTATTACACTAGTACCCAATGTTTTATAATAACATTTTCATATTCTCTGGCTTAACAACTTTGGGGACTTTCGTAATTTTGATTGGTTAACTCATAAAGTTGAGTGTTCAAACGTTTCAACCATTAATTTTAATTTTGGAAGGTGTAAGTTTGTTTATCATCATTGGGGATGTACCTTAGTTTATCAGTCATTGCCTTATCCCTTTAGGATAATAAAATATCTTATGTTGCTAAGAAACTTTATAGTGTTTATTCTGTTTATATACATTTCCTGTCCAATAAGACCTTGTAAACGGCTTAAATGATTTTGCTACAAATTTCAGGGCAGTTTTTAGAACATTGATCCCTCTCTTATTAAAAAACATACACTTTTAACACCTTTAGAAGGAAAAAGAAATGATTACAAAAGTAAAAGAGGAAATCTCCTTATTTGGAAAATGTAGGTTTTTTGGGTACAATCAAAAATCAAATCACAGCGATAAAATATGGAAACAGGACTACATAAATTAAAGATAAGAATCATTTCAATTATATTTATTTTTTTCTTCTAAAGGACAAATGAAGTCAGGCGAAACAAAAAAAATCTTCCAAATAATGAAATTATTCTTTATACATATTTAAGCATGAACAATTTTTTAGCAACATCCCTAAAATCGCTTTTGAACCCCCTATTATCATTTTATAATTAATTCTGTAAGGTAAGGTTTAGTGCAGGGGGTTTAAGATATAAAATTTTCTAATTAATAGAGAGGGGGGGGGGGGTCCGGGTTGATAGGTGGTCCACTAATATATTTAAGTAATACTACATTTCTATTTGATTATTGACTGTAATTTATGCAATAAATTATTGTTCTGCATCTTTAAATTCATACATTTTAAATTTTACATGCTTAACCAAATAATAATTTAATTTTAACATTTTTTTTGCTTTTTTTTTTATTAATCAAGCCAAATTTCTTATTATGTCATTATCAGAAAATCATTTAATAGTAGATATATGTTTTAACCCTTACAGATCGGGGGGGGGGGGTCATATTGACCCCCCCCTCTAGTTTTTCAATGTCATTTTTTTTGTAGGTAAGATGGAGAGCTGTGACTTCATGACTTTTTAAGTTTAGTAATTATGCGTCGGCAAGAGTTGATTTTATTAGGATATCTGGTCTGTGTCGGTCGTGGTGTCCGGTCAAAGTCGGTTGGGTAGCACCAAAATCAAAAAAAAATTATAAATAAATCTTAATTTCTACATTATGACTTTTGTGTATAAGGTAGAAACCTAAGATTTTTTTTGTGAATACTAAGATATCAATGACCTTATCAGAAAAGTGGTGTTATGACCGTTTGACCGCACCCTGACCGACTTTATGACCGATTTTTGTCCGTCTTTTACTACAGACATATATCATGAATATCGAGGCTTCTATTACAGCTAGAGACCTATAATTTTTTTGGGTAAATTCTTGAGCAATAATAAACAGATAAAAATATTAACTGGCGCCGCCAACCGCCGTTTTACCGCCGTAACCGCCGAAAATGGCGGTTTCCGTTATTTGCCGTTTTTCGGTGATGATCAGAAAAAGTAATTTTTTTTTGTTTTGAAAAATAAAAGTTCGTCCTTAAATTTGGTCATCCTAGCTGCAAAATTGGCTGCTCTACAGCCGTTTTAAAATTTAGCGGCTGGCCGCTAAGGAGCGGCTAAGGAGCGGCCTGACCGCTATGACTAGAAAAAGTAATTTTCTCTAAAAATACACATGAACCACCAGAAAAAAATTTTACGTCTTTATCTCTAACAGAAGCCGAGATAGAGGGGGGGGGTCAATATGACCCCCCCCCCCCAATCTATTAAGGTGGGAATTGGGGCCCGATCTGTAAGGGTTAAAAAGTAATTTTAAATGTTGATCATATCATCGTCCAAGACTTCTTTGCACGGTTATTGCCTCCCCATATCTATTTATGTGATTGTTGAATTTAAAAAAAGGGGGGGGGGGTGGAACCCCCCCCCCTTTTCAAATTTACCCCATATCACGAATTGGCAAATCGACCCTAGAAAATAATAGACACCCCACCACTAATTAAAATAATCTGATTAAAATTTTAAAATAAAATTGAACCTCATCCCCACCCTCCCTCAAGTGCCATTTTAGGCATGTAGCCGCTAGTGATTATATAAAGTGATACAGACATATATCCATTTTAGTTAAGAATAAGACAGTAATTTTCTCTTATACTATGGCAAAAATGTAATTTAGTTCAGCTACATGTACATATAAACCTAGGCTCTGCAGCCGTGCGTCCGTCCGACTAAATTTGAGAAAAAAAATTAAAAAGATGGATTGCCATATTTTGTTCAGGTTTAGACTTCCAGTTGATTTTAAAAAAATTTTGAAGTTGATTTCTATGAGATTTACAGGCGGCTGATGAGCGGCTACCTAGCCCTGATATATATGTACATTGAAAGTGGTGTTACAAATCATCCAGTGTTTTTATCTCAATGAATTAAATTATAAATTAATCTTAAAGAAATAGAAATTCTTTTTTTTTATGGTGAATATACTTTACAGTTTAAAGAGAGATGCATACAAGACGTTTTCAAATATTTCAACCAATAATATTAATATATAATTAGGGTAATTTTGTTCATACAATTGGGGATATTGTTGAATCTATTTCCTATGTCCTGTTTCTGAAGATCCCTGAAGCCGAAACCGCACGAATGCCAAATTAAACACTATATTCTGTTCTGTCCTAGATATCAGATAATGTAGCAAAATTGTGTAGCAAAAATATTTTTACAATTGCAAAATTGTGTATCACTTTTACCACTCCCCTAGAGCTCTGTAGGGGTACTTGAGGGGGAGGTGGTTGTTGAACCCTGCACATTTTCAATTTTAGTTTTTAAAAAAATGAAGAAAAAAATTTGGGGAGGGGCATTTTTATCTAGGGGTGATTTCTCTTAGGATGTTGGTGTTACCCTCCCCCCAAATAGTTATAAACCTTCACTGGACCTATGATAAGTCTTATTGTAAAGAAGAACTATATCGGCCCAGTGCAGTGGTTCGCTACAGACAAAAATCCCTACTACTTTATATAATTTCAATTTTTGAATATTTATTTCATCTTAAAACATTTATGTTACATTGTATGAATAAAAATCTAAAATTGTAACAGTTTTTTGCTAAAATATTGCAAAATGTCCTTGGTCGTGGCTAATCAAACTAAATCTAGAAATTTTTATAATAAAGTAACAGTATGTCTTTTTGTACCGCAGGATCTCGCTAACTTCTAAACCGATATGGATCTCCTTTACAGGGTAGCTTCTCATATGTCCTGGGAAGTGTTATAAATATTTTGGAGGAGGGTACTTGAGGCCTTTAGGGGCGTATCCACTAGAGTATGTTAAACCAAGAGTGAATATGTACAATTACTAGTATATCTTTCTGAAGAATTCAATCGAAAATATTAAACCGAAGTAGTGTATTGTATTGTGGTATCCGCCTAGGGTAAATGGCAGACACCAGAGTTCGAATAAAGACTACGGCAGTGTGAACAGACGTGGACACCTTACTATAGAGAAGCTATGCTTCTCTAGCATTCACTAGACAAGAATCAACATCTATTTCAGTTGTCACTTTATTGAAGGTGTGAAGGATACTGAAGTTATATACAACAAACAATAACTACATGGATAGGAATAAATGATCATAACATAAAAGCATTATAATACATATACAATAGTCAGTTTGGGCAATCATGATTCCCCATCCCTGGAAAGGGTGGGGGGATTAAGAATACAGTTAACCATAATCTAAATACATATGGATTAGGAATAAAGATGGTTAAATATAAATCATACAGTAAAACATAGATAATTGCAATGGTTAGGTAGATGGCTATCCCTGTCTGGGGCAGGCAGGATAGCCCATGGAGCAGCACAATAGGTAGATAAGCATAGAGGGGTTGAGTGGTAGGTCTGGGTACTAAAGAGGGAAGGTTTGATGATTACTTGTGACAACAACAGTCTGTGTGGGGGCAGGTTTAGATCCTTTATCCTCAGGGTTGAGGTGGTGCTGATAACTTGGTGGTTGAAGGGGAAGGTTCCGATGCTTAAGATGGGAGAGGGAGAGTTAACACCCCTCCTTCCATTTGCAGGACAACTGAGGGATAAAATCAGTACCGTTATCTGACATCTTTTCAGGTGGCTTCAAAATTGTAGAATAACAGGATTTAACTAGGTGCGTAGCATCACTATAATGTCTTGGTTTCTGCATGGTCCAGAGCTGCCAAATACCACAACTCTCCCCTCGGAAGGCTGGAGGGGTTGTCTGCACCGCCAGACTTCCGACAGTGGTTGCGGCCTTCAGTTTGTTGTCCTTGTGGAATGGGTCCGCCAGGATACCAGTTGCTGGACGGTGGTGGACTCCAGCCCTCCCCAGGTCTAACGGAATCGGCTATATCTGCTGGAGTAGCTGGTCCTGTTGGATCTTCTGGCCGTTGGATGTGTACCTCTGAGGCCACCCTGGCAACCTCCAGGGGTGGCACAGCACATGAGGAGGCTTGGACCAACAGCCGCCTGGTAGACACCTCTGCAGGTTTCTCCACTGGGCTGGTGGTCTCCATCGTGTTGGTCACCTTGCTGCTGGCAGGCTGGCTACTGGATGCAGGCGCAGTTTCTTCGCCCTCGGGGCTGGTCAGGTTCATTTGGCTTCCAGGGTCTCTGTCAACGCGGGCAGGTGGTGGTTGCCATACTGTAGGAGCGTTGCCTCCTTCAGGCTCATTCTGGACATTGGCAGGGTGGTGCATGGCAATCCGACCTGCGGGGTAGGGAAAGGTCACAGTCCACCCTTGATGCCGGAGGCTGTCTTGGATCTGCAAGGGTGGCTCCGCTCTAGTTGGCTGGGAGACAGGCCCATCCACGGACACTGCTGCTAGTGGACTGGAGGCACAAGGCTCCGGATTTCCTCCCCTAGCCTGAAGGGGTCCAGGCACATTGTCTCCATCTTGGGTAGACATAATTGTTGGGGATCCTCTACTTCTATGGTTAGGCTCGGCACTTGGCGCATCTAGTTGTGTTACTCCCCAGGCAGCGGTCAAAGCTTCTTCAGTTTGGCTGGTAATGGCTGATACCCTGGCTCCTGGGGCAGATGCAGGGGGCGCAGGCAAGTTTGGCCCAGCCCAAACGTCCTGGTACACCAGTGCAATACAATTACCCTGGCTTGGTTGAGGGAGGTAGACAGCTGGATGCAGTTGAGGGTGAGGGACAGCTGGACTCTCCCTGCTGGCTGGGGGCTCTGGCTGGCTGGGGGTGACAGGTGTCACCCCTTCCTCTGGGGCTGCGGGTTCATTCCGGGGTCCAGGTATCTCGGTGGCGGCGACGGTTGTCGCCCCAGGCACCAGTGTGGGGGCGCTGGATAGCACCCCCCAGTCTTCACAGGGGTCCAGGTCTCTCGGTGGCGGCGACGGTTGTCGCCCCAGGCACCAGCGTGGGGCGCTGGATAGCACCCCCCAGTCTTCACAGGTGGCGGCGACGGTTGTCGCCCCAGACATCAGCTTGGTGGTGCAGGGGAGCACCTCTCGTTCCTTCCAGGTGGCGACGCCGGTTGGCGTCCCATACATCGACTCAGACTCGCTGGCTAGCGCCTCTTGCCTCTCCCACTCGGCGGCCGCCAGGGCCTCCCCGTACACCGTCCCGGTGGCGCTGGGTAGCGCCCCTCGGCTCTTGCTGGGGGTGACAGGGGTTACGGACACCGGTCCCCCGTGGTTGCGGCTGAGGTCCAGGCCAACCCGGTTGGGTTCAGCCGCTCCTCCCAGCACGTTGATCCTGGCCACCATGGTCCCAATCTGAGACACAGACTCCTGGGTAGCCGCGGCCCCAGCGGCGGCAGCTAGTTGGGGTGACGGCTGGGCATCTCCCTCCAGGTGGACCTGGGTGGCAGACTGGTTGCCTGCAGGTTGTTGGGCGGCCTGGTGTTTCTTCATTGCCCGGTCCCACCCGGTTCTACACTTGGCGGCGGTGTGGCCGTTGAAGCGGCAGCGCCCCTTCGTCCAGCTGGGTCCCATCAGGCCGGCTTCCCCAGGGTGTATCAACCTGCCAGGTCTCTCCTCCTCCAGTTGGGGCACCAGCTGACAAACAGGGTCTCCCCTACTAGGGGTCAGGCGGTGCTGGGCTGCTTGTGGTGGCTCCTTGGTTACGTTCAGCCTCCTCCCCATACACACAGGTTCCTTCCATCCAACAGCGGCTCTCCTCCCCTGGGTGGCGAGGCCAGCCTCGGCCTTAGCTTCTGCAGGTGCTTCTCCACATGAGGGATCCTGCCTCTGGGTATGCCAGGTGGTTGGTAGCAAAGGCTGTTGATGGTGCCAGTCGGAAAGGGGGCTATGATCTCTGGGGGGTACCTGTGGCCAGTGTGTGGACAGGTACCCACAGGTGGACCAGCAAGGCCCAGAAGATGCCATACTGATGGTAGCCTGAACTGTGTTCCGGACTGTCAGCAGACTGTTGGTAGCCACCTGAGTTGGGCCAGAGTTGCCAGCTAGTATTGTGTCCCTGCCAGGCTCCGTCAGCTGCTGGTGGGGAGCCCCTGCGGTGGTTCTGGTTTTGGCAAGGGGTGGCCTTCTTATTGACTTTCCTAGTTGGAGCTCTGCATCCTGGTGGGCCTCCATCTTCAGCAGCATGGGGGAACTTGGCTGGGACATGTGCAGTGGTTCAACAGAGTAGCGGCATCTGGTCTTGGAGTGTGGGGGAACAGCCTCACTGCTGCTGGTCAACCCTGCTCCCTCCGTGCTGGGTAAAGTCTTCCACTGCAGCAGGTCACCAGTCCCCATCCTTAGGCCGGTCCCCAGTTGTTCCATGCCTGGGGGCTCCCAGGGAGGCTTGGGTGGCGGCTCCCCCACCCCCAGGTACGCGTCGGGCATCTGGGTGAAGAGCCTATTCCCCTGGGACAGCTCCCCATCCTCCAGATTGGTGAGGCCAGTGCCAGGGAGGACCTTTCCACCCCAGAAACAGGTGGTACTGGCCCTAGGGCTGGGCCCCTTTGAAATCTCAGTTCTGGTAGTAGTGTCCATCTTGGGGCTGGCCACTAAGTCTCTGAAGCTTGTCACCTTCTCATTAGGCTCAGTTGCATCGTTCAACGCCCCCAGGAGGACACCTACAGGTTCAGCAACCCCCAGTCCAGTATTGCTATTTCTCGTACGTTGAGCACCAACTGAACAGGAGCTGTGCAGCGGACATTCAGTCACCCTTCCAGACAAGGGCATCCCAGGGACCAGGGGTCTGTGACCTGGCATGTGTTTGATGTTCACTGTACTAAACACAGTAGGCCAAAGTAATAACAGAAGCAGTATCTTGTAGATATAGGAGCAGAGTAGAGTAGCCGCACCGCAAGGAGGTTCGAGCCGGCTCACCCCCAGTATAAACACTATAGCTGTGTAATTAGGGTGGTAGTCCATGTAGCCGTAGGCTCGGTCCTCCTGGCTCAAGAGTTTCTGTGGCTGGCGCGCCCCCATGATAAGTAGTAGGGGGTTGGTTTGTTGGTGCCAGCGTCTTGTTTAACTGTTGAGCCTGAGTTGTTCTCCTTTCCAGTATAGCTCTTGATTTCTGTGGTAACCAGCGGATCTTAGCTTAAAGGTAACAGGGGATATGTTAGGTATCACAGATGTCTCTAGGAGCGTATCCGCTAGTGGATATATGGATAGGTAGGTTACCTATATATATACATGGCTACACGCCCATATATATATATATACGTGTATAGGAATATCCCCAGAGCTAGCTAGCTTTTCCTCCTTGCTCCAAAAAAAATCACGCTTCCTCTGTATATAGTTCACAACTATGAGGGTCGATGGTCCAGGTACACACCACCACTGCCCAGTGTGGGGCAGCAAGTCAGGCTATGTCCACAGGGTGGGCGTACTTTCGTTCAGTTACCATATCAGTTTCCAGTGTTGTTTGGTGAGGTTAGTATTCACTTGATTGTACCCATGATACAAAAAAAACAACATTATTTATCACTTGGGTATTTATATATACATATATTTGTTTCACTAACCACTCAGCTTTGAAGTAGGGTTGGCAGAGCTAGGAGATGTTGAGGGTCTGAGCGGGTTCAAGGAACTGGTTTAGTTTTCCTTATCACACTGTAGACAGGGAGGGAGGAGCTTGCAAGTTTTTCTCCTAAAAAAATATCTCTGATGTATGCTATAGAATGGCCCCTCTCCTGTGTGGGTGTGTGTGTGTGTGTGTGTGCGTGAAATCTCCTGTCCTTGCAACGCGCGTCCGCACCGTCAAATCCGCGCACACGGGGAAAACGCGCTCTCACCCCTCAACTCGCTCTCTCATTGGTCAGCTTCGTCCGTTGGATTTATGATATTTTCCGCACTCTGTTGCGCTACCCGTGAATGGCGCTCTGTGTGTCCGATCGCTAGCCCCACACTACAGACGGACTTAGTCTAGTGTGGGTAGGAAGGGGGAAGCGCGTAAGGGGACGGGGGTAACTCCGTCCGTTCCCCCTGTGAGGGAGGGGGGTAACTGTGGGCTGGTGTAATATTGCCTTTTCTTCTTAATCCTAGGTTTATCTATTATATCACCCTGATTGTATTTGCCTTCAATGGAGAGGGGCTTCTCCCCTTCCCTTGGAATAAGGGGTGTATTGTTATTGTGCTGTGGGCTTGAGATGTTTTGATTGTATATCAGGATCTTTGTTATATTACATCTAGATTCTATTTTTGTCCTTATCACAATTGCATAACAGATTTGTTTACCAACTCTGTTCTATTTTTAGCTGTTATCACAATACACAATAATCCAAGCCTGGTCTATTCTTAGATTTATCACAACACAACAATTTGTTTGCCAAGCTTTGCTCATAAATCTATTGTTTGGCCATCACATCAGGGTGGTAATCCCTGCAATGTAACATAATATCTGTTTTTCTAGATGGGTGGCTGCGTTGTAGCTTCTCAGGATACTTGGAGTTGACGTAGTTTTTCTCTGTTCTGGTGAACTACACTCGTATGTTGGCTCGCAGCTTGCAGCTATGTGGCGTGTTTCAGCCTATCGGCGGCAGGGAATGTCCCGTCCTGCTGGCGCCGCTTGCAGCTATGTGGCTTGTTTCAGCCTATCGGCGGCAGGGAATGTCCCGTCCTGCTAGCGCCGCTTATCCAAATCCAGCTGGTGGCGGCAGGGAATGTCCCGTCCTACTAGCGCCACTGGTTCGGATCCTGCTATCTCTTGCAGTAAAATTGGCCTATTTCCAGCCGTTTACACTTATTTGGCTTGTTTCAGCCGGTCCGCAGGCCTGTTTCAGCCCTTTTGGCGCTCAATTCTCCGTTAGATATCAGCGCTGCTCGCGGTTATTCGTCAAATTTCGCTGTCTCGCTTCCACAACTGCCGGATGCAGAGTTAAACTTTGCTGTCCAGGGTGGGTAATTCAGGTTGCTTGCGTCAGTTTTGCCAGATTCACTGCTGGGAGTACCTTAGCCTCAGATACGCGTCTGCTCTACACTTGTGGTTCGCCGTAATCTCACACAGCTGTCACCAAAGTTGTGGTATCCGCCTAGGGTAAATGGCAGACACCAGAGTTCGAATAAAGACTACGGCAGTGTGAACAGACGTGGACACCTTACTATAGAGAAGCTATGCTTCTCTAGCATTCACTAGACAAGAATCAACATCTATTTCAGTTGTCACTTTATTGAAGGTGTGAAGGATACTGAAGTTATATACAACAAACAATAACTACATGGATAGGAATAAATGATCATAACATAAAAGCATTATAATACATATACAATAGTCAGTTTGGGCAATCATGATTCCCCATCCCTGGAA
Organism: Acartia tonsa; assembly: GCF_053477335.1. Classification (NCBI taxonomy): domain Eukaryota; kingdom Metazoa; phylum Arthropoda; class Copepoda; order Calanoida; family Acartiidae; genus Acartia; species Acartia tonsa. The sequence continues at coordinate 41,279,430 of NC_137264.1, read as the reverse complement.
AGGGTGGGGGGATTAAGAATACAGTTAACCATAATCTAAATACATATGGATTAGGAATAAAGATGGTTAAATATAAATCATACAGTAAAACATAGATAATTGCAATGGTTAGGTAGATGGCTATCCCTGTCTGGGGCAGGCAGGATAGCCCATGGAGCAGCACAATAGGTAGATAAGCATAGAGGGGTTGAGTGGTAGGTCTGGGTACTAAAGAGGGAAGGTTTGATGATTACTTGTGACAACAACAGTCTGTGTGGGGGCAGGTTTAGATCCTTTATCCTCAGGGTTGAGGTGGTGCTGATAACTTGGTGGTTGAAGGGGAAGGTTCCGATGCTTAAGATGGGAGAGGGAGAGTTAACACCCCTCCTTCCATTTGCAGGACAACTGAGGGATAAAATCAGTACCGTTATCTGACATCTTTTCAGGTGGCTTCAAAATTGTAGAATAACAGGATTTAACTAGGTGCGTAGCATCACTATAATGTCTTGGTTTCTGCATGGTCCAGAGCTGCCAAATACCACAGTATGTCCAGAGGGACTTGTATAGTTGCTGTGCTCATATCTACACATCCAGAAATATACAGAAGGAGAGGGGTATCTACCCAATGGTAAAATCACGGGGCATACACCCCCTAGATGTTCACACCCCTACACTTCTCTACACCCCCTTGACAAGGGTTTATACCTCCCTAAAACAGCCAAGGGGAGGGTAAAGGAAAAAAGTCACATCACACTCCCATTCATTAAATTATAAGAAAAAAAATAAAATGTAATCTATATGAAATACTTTGAGAAATTATAGAACTCCAAGTTCCAAATCTAATCTTATTTGTAAAAGCGAAGCTTTCCTACAATTAGTGTCGCTCCGTCTATCCGTATATACGTAATTAATTAATTTTATTATCTTCCTATCGATTCAAATATTGTTATAATGATTTCTATACCAGTCCAAAAATCGGCGTTCCTATTTAGAATTTTTTTTGAATTTTGAAAATTTGAGTCCCCCCCCCCCCACCCCGACAACCAACAACTATTTTAGGTTAGGTTAGGTTATAGGCTAGGGAGCCGAGCGCTGCGGGTAGGCAGGCTAGGGAGGCGAGCGCTGCGGCCAGAGTTGTTCTTTGTCTTGGGGAGGGGGGGGGGGGGGTACTCAAATTTTCAAAATTGGAAAAAAATTTCTAAGAGGATATTACCCAAAAGTCTAAAGTATGTCCATATCAATTTTAATGTTTTTGGTAGTTTTGAGATAGATTTTTCGTTCAGTTATCTAAATAATTTTAAATTCTAAAAACGTTGTTAATGTTCGTTTTTCTGGCCAGATGAACTGTTGATTTTCGTTTTTATGGTTGTTTTCATCCTTGTTTTTTAAACAATGCGCCCTCGCCGAGGTTGATAAGATTGTCCAATATTTGAAATAATTTTATTTTATAAAAAATTGAAGTTAAGGGGATTTTGACTGCAAATCATAATGGTACCCAAAGTGTTATAAACACGGTGTAACTTTTATTTCCTAAAAACTTTTGGATACTTTTATTTTAATTGGTTGTGTCTAAACTTTTCAACCGATAATTTTGGTTTGTAGAAAGAATAATTTTTATTATCATCATTGTATATGTACATCAATTTGTCGTCTATTGTCTTTGTCACAGAGAGGTATCTGAACTTATGTATTTTACTTTGACGCCCTTACATCAGACAAACATAATTATAGAATAAAACTTTGGCCAGCTGTAGGAATCAATTTCATGCACATAGACGTCCAAGGGGGGGGGGGGTAAAGGGGTGATTAACCCCCCAAAAGGAACTTTGGATTTTCAATTTTACCCCCCCCCCAAATAAAAAAAATGCCTCTATGAAATAAAGATTACCCCCCTCCCCCCCAAAATGATCTTGGGCGTGCCGTAGGCACCCCTCAAAATTTTTATTTTCAACATTTAACCCCCCAAAAAAATAAAAAAAGCTTGGACGCCCCTGTTCATGCAGATGTCTTCGTACAATTTATTTGAAGCATAAAAACAATAGGATCACAACTAAAAAAGAATAAACAAAATTAGTTATATATTTATACATTTTAATTCAATAAATTTAATTCTAAAAGAAATAGAGTTATACTCCTTAATAGAATACCTTGGTGTTACTCGAATATCGCTTCCGCAAACAAACACATTTCCAAGACAGTCTTTTCCATTAAGATCCTTATAATGTTCATGGAAGACTTATGTGTTGAGATACCATGTAGTAAAATATATTTGAATATTTTGTGGTTATTTTGTTTTACTTTTATTGGCTCTTTGTGGTGAATATCTAAAGAATAAAAAAATGCTGAGGATACTTTCAGACAGTGAGGGCTTAATTAAAATAGCCATACTAATTTTTCATTCTTTTTTAACATTGAAACAATTAAAAACATTTGATAACAGTATGTTCGTTAGGTAATAAGGTTAATGTATGTTTTTTTAATACCATCCAGCCTAGATGAACCATTTTTATTTTATATAGATATGTTTCTTAGGCCGGGAGAGAGGGGACATTAGACTGTAAATTATACTAGTACTCAAAGTTTTATCAACACGTTCTCTTAATCGTTGGCTTATATTTTTGGGTGATTTTCATAACATTTAATAGGCTCGTGTTTAATTTTGTTGATTATCATTTGGGGTGTACATTAAAGCATCGTCCATTGTCTTATCCCTTAAGATCCCTGATTTTGCTTTACAGATAGTTCAATTGCATAAAATTTCGTTTACCAATTCTTGACAATATTTTTAATCCAATTAACATGAAGCTAACACTCCCAACAAATACTCTATGAAATACCTATATACTAGAGAGACACATTATTAGTCATCCTTGTAAAAAATGGTGTCATTATTATGTAAACATAAATATTTATGTAGTAAGAGAGTCATTAATACTTTCTATATTTGGATATTGTATAAGCCATAACTACTTTTTATCAAAGCCATATAGACGATGTTAATCCTTGAAATTAAATATCAATGGAATGCAGGGGGGAGAGGACATTGGGCTGTATATTACAGAGTTTTATAATTACATTTTCTTATTCGTTGGCTTAACATCTTTGGGGACTTTTAAATTCTAATTGGTTGGATTATTAAGTTTTGAGTCCAAACGTTTCAACCACTAATTTTGTGTATTATCATTGGGAATTTGTCGGCTATTGTATTATTCCTTTATATCCCTGACTTATACTGCAACTAGATAGTATACTATTTTAGTCAAGCTGTCCTAAATTACTGGATAAACTAATGTTTAATAATCGTAGAAACAGTATGTATCTTTAGAGTAGAGCCTCTCTATAGGTAAATATGTATGTTAGATTACACACATCAAATAACAAGGACAAACTTTTCAAAAAAAAAGAATCACCAAACATTCTAATTCATTGATACTTGTAAAAATCCTTATATAAAAGTAACATAATGTAAGTGTGTTTGTCTGTGTGTATCCGAAGAATCTCGCTAACCGTTGAACCGATTTGGTTCTCTTTTTTTGTGAAGCTTTTCATAGATCAATAGAAGGTTTATAACTGTTTTTTTAACGGGTATCACCACCTTTCCAAACGAAATCAACTCTAGGATAAAAGACTTCCTACCAATTTTTTGTTTGTTTTTTAAACTAAAATAAAAGTTGAAGGGTCGACTCTCCCCCCCCCCTTATCTTAAAGGTTGTAAATAAATCATATAAGTTTGAATATTTTTAAAAGAATGAAAGTACTTTTTTTTCATAGAGAAACAGCGCTTTAAAAATGCACATTATCTTTTGGGAATTCACATAATTAATAAAAATATTGCGTTATAAAAACAATTATTTCACATAATTACGAAGAAAATGATAATTTAAAGTACTTTATCAATCATTTTCTTAATTATATTTAAGCATATTTGTTAAACAATTATCTAAAATGCTATAGCAATAAAAAGTTGAACAATTAAGTTAAAGTTGTAATTTAATTGTAACAAACCAAAGAAGCTCTTATATGCTACGGGTGCAACCTCCTCAAAATTAAGCTAAAAGGAGTTGTCGTGATGGACAGTAATAAAATGCCGTTTTTGAAGTCATACGCGGGCAATATTAAAAGGGGAACACAAATTTCAGATCTCAGTTTTCGCGATTTATTTGATTCACTTATTTACTCTATAAGATAAAAGCGATGCTTGCAAGATTGTCTAATTATATAAATTTGAATTTTTCTCAAATCAAGAAAACTGAGATCTAAAATTTGCGTCACCCTTCCATCATTGCATATGACTGCGTACGACTTGGAGAAACGGCATTTCATTACTGTCTATCAATTGTGGTAACCATTACATAAAGATATTCGGATCTACTGGAGTTCACGGTAAAATATTGCTTGTAAGGCGGCATAAGAAAGCATATAAATAATCTGGAATAGCCATAAATCAATAATGCATAATTATCTCGCAGTGCAGAGAAATGCGCGAAAAGGGCCTATTTTACGCGTTTTTTCTTTATTGAAGCTTTCCCTGTGCATCATTGGATCTTGGCTATACCAGATTATTTGTAAGCCTTCTTATACCTTAAAATGGTGTGCGGGTATGATCTGTACATTCAGCCGTTTGGCAGCTAGCAGCCTTTAAAATTCATAGATTTTTGGCAATATTCGTTACCAGCAATATTTTACCGTGAACCGCAGTAGATCCAGATATTCTAAGCATTTGCTAGCCAGACATTTAGACTTCCTTATTTACTTTACAGGGTCACATAAGATTTCAAGGATTTTGCTAACCACTGAACCTATATGGCTTTCCTTAACAGTAAATCTTCTTATTGGTCCAGGGAAGGTATAAAACTACCACAACTTTCCCAAGAAATTAGTATCAAATCGAATTTAATCTCAAATTTTTTATTAAATTCGATGAAACACCCTGTATAAATTTTATTATGTAAAATATGAACATTAACAAACATTAAGTATAACATTATTCTTCTTTAAATCAGACAACCTTCAACTATTTTCATATACGTAGATAATACAACATAAGTTAAATGATTTTTATGATTTTTAGTATGTTTTCTCAAGACTGAAAAGAAAATTGATGCAAACTACCAACTGCAACTAAATTCAAAATATTCCTTCAATTTGGCAAAATATTAACAAAACACAAATTTTGGGTGCACATTGATTTATGATCTATTTTCTTATCCGTGATTTAACAATTACTTTCCAAATATCTGATTATCTTATATTTAGTAAAGAATAGAAAAAAATGGGAAGTAAATGAGGAATGCGTTAAAAATTCTTGGTGTCCCTAAATCCGTCATTTAAATAACACTTATTGACCATTTTCAAGAATGGTAATAATTATTGCTAAAAACGGAAGCGATTTAATTTAACAATTCAAAACCACAAGAAGAAGAAAAAAATGATTATTTATTTTAAGAGTTATAAATTAACCAAAATTTATTTCAATTTTGACAGATATAAGCAAAAACTATTTATTCCACATATGTATATTGTATATCCTTAAAATTTTAAACACACTGAATTTATTTCAGATTGAGTGTTACTTAAAACATCTAAAATGCTTTAGAAGAAATGTACACTTTAAGGTCCTGTTTTGAAAGACAACCAACTCTTTGAATATACTACTGTTGTCTTAAGTTCTACTAATGCATTGCATATGGTTGTGATTATTATTGAGCCAAGGCATTTCCCTCTTCCTCATTTTTTCCTCCCACAGTAACAATTTTGCGGTTAAGAGATATTTTTTAGTCCATTAAACGCGAGTAGGTAGGCTTGGAAAGAAAAAAAAATCAATAAATTTCCAAATAGATACAGGGTGCGCCACATAAAACCGGACTTTTTTAAAACGGCCATAGCGTCAAAACTACTTGACCAATCAGGACGTTTGACCCCACTATAAAAAGCCTAGGTAATGACCTTTTAGCACAAAAAAATCATTGGACAAAGATGGGCTCGTACTCCAAGCTGGCCGCGCTTATGTTCAACAAGGCAGATTCGAAATGCGCTAGTGGTATAATATTGATTCTCGACTAGGGCCCACTAAATCGGACCTCAGCCCATTCGTAGATGAGGTAGAGTTATGCAACATGCTGGGGATACTGTTAGATACATAAGTAAGACACTAGATAAGACTAGAGCTCTTTATCTAAAATGGCTTTGCTGTAGTACTCCGGCAAAGTGAAACGTGGCAGATTTAGAGATGTCAAAAAAGTCAAAAATCGTGTAAAATCGTGAAAATTTCTTGATTCTCGACGTTAGAGACCCATATGGAACTTAAAAACTTATTTTAGACTATAGATTGCGTTGACAACCCTAGCTGAATCTTCATGCCATTTCAAAAAGGTATAGAACGCCGTTCTAGCTCAACTTTAGCCCAAATGAGAGCCGCCGTGTCGAAGGGCAGTTTGAAAGTTGGGTGAATTTGGATCCTGCGGTTACTCACTTTCCTAAGGAAATAGGGCCTCCCAGCAGCCCGATCTTAATTCAAGTGACTTTTTGGCCTGAAGCTACTTTTAAGTATGCACCAATAGACGTGCCCATACCATAAAGACCTCCCTTATTGCCACTATCAAGGAGATCTTTGCTAGCTTGGACAGGTACATTTTGATCTGGGCCTGCCGGCGGTTGAGGAGGCGGGTGGAGGCGGTGATTGATCCTGGCGGCGATTTTATTGAATGATCTAATAGTCATATACCTAGTTTGCTTCCCAGATTTTAAAATTTAATAAAATCTTTAAAATTGACGATTTTATGTTCATTTGTTTACAAATTAGAAAAAGTCCGGTTTTATGTGGCGCACCCTGTAGATAGACAGATAAGAGGATGGTTAAATAAATTTATTGCTAAGAGAAGGACAAACCAGCGTTTTCAGTTGTCACTTTGACTAATGTCCTAATGTTAGGTATTTTCATTAGATTTATTATCATAGATGGTCAATCAGACACAATAACTTTAAATAATTTCTAGCAGACAAAGATTTGTTTAAATTAAGTCACATGATATGGTCGGATTGATCCTATTGCATTCCTATTAGTTCAATTCAAACATAACCATCTAGATTTCCTATATCAATTGTATTTTCCAAGTTGAAACATCACTTCCGCTTCTTATATAACTTGGATAGTATTTTAAGGTTGATTAACATTTCGAAATATTATGTAAATTATAACAGTAGAAATTACATAAAATGGACTTAATGTCAGCCATGGCCTCCTTTTTTCCCTAATAAATAAATCTTAAAGAATTTATATGTCAACACATTGTCATTTTGTTTAACAGGAGCACTTTTATAACCCATCCTTAGAATTCGGGTGGTCAAAATATCTCAAGTGAAGGTAATTTTTTACCCCCTAGGTCCTCTACCCTTTTGTAGATAAATATATACTAAGATGCGATTGGGCAAATAGACAAATAGATTATTAAACGGAGGGAGGGAACTTTTGCGAATCCCATAAAATCTTGATTGCAAACTAAAAGTGTAAAATTTTTCCACTAACAATTTTAATTTTATCTTTTTACCAATATTTAAGGGTGAACATCCATTTATCTGCAATCAACTTATCCCTTTAGATCCCCAAAAAGTTATAATCCTTCCTATAATGTATTTGAAGCTTTACCGTTAAGGTCTAAAGGCTAGTGAGATCCTTCGGTAAGCACAGACAGACAGGCTTACATAAAAACTTTTATATAAGGATAGATAGATAGACTGACATACAGATATAGATAGATAGACTGCTTGATAGACAGATAGGTACTGGACAAAATATCTTGGGTTGATGTCTTTTCTTTTCTCCAACCCATCTTCCCTATTCTTATTATCTTACTGGGTGTCCCCACATTTATCCAAAAATAAGCCAAAATTAAGCCGAAACTAATTTTAGTTTTTTTTTCTCTAGGGATTCGCCTTTAATTTATAGGCTACGTCATAAGATTAATTAGAAAGAAATTAAAGGAACATATTTTATTTGACAAAGTATAACCAAACCACCTAAATGGTCTAACCTCCCAAATTAAATCAAAGTAGCATTGTTTGAACACTTAAAAGGGATTGTTAAAAAACAAGCATAAGAAACACACTTCTTTTGAGAAGGTCAATGTTTATGCTTGATAAGTTGATAACTATGTATTAAATGAAATATTTGCCAGCTTTTTGGTAGAAGCTACTCTCATTTATTTAGATTACATAATTTAAAAATACACCTTTCTTATAATTCGGATAGGTCCGTTCGTCAAACTATACGAAACGGATAGCTTCTATCATCAATTTGGGCATGTTAGTACTGTCCTATCGACTTCAAACTTTGTATAATGATTCCTGTAATAGTTTAGTACGATTAAGACATCGTAGCAACTCTATATCATTTTGCATGATGATTCTCGTAACAGTTAGGTATGATTAAGACAGCGTAGCAACTCTATAATCGGTATCAGAAAGTCCATTAAAACATGATGATTTGGAACTTTTACTGGGGTAAGGGGGGGTTCTAAGATTAAAGTTTTTACTTCTACCTCTTTGAATTGAAAGGGTTTGAATTACTTCTTATTCTCGTTGTACTGTATAAATACGACTATCAAATTTGATGTCTATAGCTAGAAGCATTTGAATAAAACATGATATGTGTTGTACAAGTTATTCAATTCATTGAAAAATATTTGAAAATCATGTTGAGATGTTATGATTGAAGTACGAATATGATACCTACAATGACACTTGTAATGTTGTTACCGTAAAAAATTGTACACAAGAATTTTATATCTTAGCGCAGCAATAAATTTTTTTGCAAATCGTGATCTATAATACAAAGTAGCTTGATGTCTGTCTGTCCGTCTTTCTGCCTGTCTGTCCGTCTGTCTGAAGCTTAAGATCTCGATAACCACTGAACCGATCGGATTCTTCTCTTCAGGGTATATACCTATTGGTCCTGTGGTGGTTTTAAGCTATTTTCTTGGGGGGTGGGACATTCTCAACCCCCTCAAAAAACAGAAAATTCCCCATATTTTTTTTTTTTAAAGAAAGTAGTGGGGTTATCTTAGTGGGGGTACTTAATTTTTTTTGTTGATAGAAAGTAGTGGGGGCACCTTAGTGGGGATACTTATTTTTTTTTTTAATTACCTAGGGCAAAGCCCCAAGAGGCTAGGGGCGAAGCCGCTAGTATTAATTAAGTATTAAAAATAGTAAGATTTCTATTAATCACTAACCTGTGACCAAATTGAAATATTCAATTTAGTGAAGCTTCACATTGATCCGGGGATGATATAGACTATCTTTAAAAATATTAGTCTTGGGATTGTTTTATGCTACTTTTACATAACTCAGGATTATAAATGACTAAGGACCAAAACTAAGTGTCCATGAAAGGCACATGCCGTTTATGATATCTTAAACACATAGTAAGCAAAATAAACAGACATACTTTAAACTAATATATATAAATGGATTTAGCATGACAATTACATAATGTTCAGCTATTTTTGTAAAACTACTAACCAGAAACTTTAGTAGCAGAGCCACTCTATAATTCAGTTTGTCCGTTTATCTGTAAGTGAAATGGTAGTTTTAATTTCTTACTTTCAAAAGTATATTTTAGGTTATTCTAACCAATGAACTTCTACTACAGTATAACTTTTTAAAAATACCTTTATATCATGTTAACATATCATGATTACGAGGGAAGGGAAGTATGATTTTTATGAGAGGAATAGGGAAAAGAGGATTTTCCAGTAACAATTTATCTTGGGAAGGTGGAAAGTTCTATATCCCGAAATAATTAAACTATAAAAGCTTTACTATAAAGAAGAATTATATCAGTTCGGCGGTCAGCGAGATCCTTCGCTATCCACACACAAACAGTCAGCCATCATGTTACTTTGATCTGAGAATGACCTTTGAAATCTGTTTTTAAATATTCTTCAGTCCGCATCTTCTGCAGAAATCAATTAGTCCGACGATCGAAGTTAAGCAAAAGTGGAAAATGTTATTTCGAATACTCTATGAAATATTGGATAATTCAAATTAATTCTATACATTACTTGACCATTTAAGGAGCATACTTTAACTCACATTATTCTTCCTTAAATTAGAAATTTTCTATGCTTTGCTACTTTTTTCATCCTTGTTTTGAATTGCGCTGGTTTAAAAGTTAAGGTGTGAGGACGGCTTTTTTTTGCTTGTTAGCTCATCAAGATGAGTAAAATCATTTAGGCAAACAAAAATATAAACTGTCACCAACTTGAAGATATTCACAGTCGACCAAAAAGCACAAGAATATTTGACAGGCGGATTTTTGAAAACTGTGTACATTTTTTTGGAGTGTCTTTTTTTATAGCTAAGATACTCTATAACTGTCCATGAAATTCTTTTTCCGCGGATAATGAATTGAAAAGTGAATTACAATTATGATGACTCCGAGGGGCCGAAGTGTAGGACCAACAAAATAGGGATTAATTTAATGATTATTATTCTACTTCTCGTAGAAAATTTTCTATTAAACAATACAATACATGATTTTGCAGCATGGGTCCAAAATGAGCCATAATATACATAAATATGTTGTATCTGAATTTTTTTTTTTTTTTTTGGAACACTGTTACAATATAAGATAGTTAATATTACGTAAGAAGGAACACCATACTTGACTGTCATTAAACAGGAATGCTTTACATATAAGCAGCGTAGCAACAATAATCTAACAATGTTTCTATTGATTAAAAAGCAATTAACTAAAATACAATAATAATTACAACATCTCAGGTCAAAAATGGTAGCATTCTTTGATAACAAATGTTCATGGCTGATATGATTTCGACATCCCATTTTTGACATCATTTGAATATTTTTCTATCTCAACTTAATATCCTTTTATAAAACATACCATTGGTTATAGCTATATTGTTACGGACACATTGGCATACCTTAAGTTAAGAATATCTATTTTAAGTCCAAAAAAGAAGTTTTCAAATTGTGAACATTTAAAAAAAAGTAGGTGTATTAGGTATGATATTTATCATAAGAATTTAATAACGTTAGTCCAGGTTGTTGTTACTAAGTTTTTGATAGGAAAATGGCATTTATCGATTTTTTTATTTTCGGTTGAATTGTCTTAACACCAAAAGTGTCACCCAAAAATCATGTTTCTGTTTTTTTTTAGAATACAAATAGTTATAATTAAATCATGAAATAAATTTATGTAACAATATTTTTTGCATAATATTTGTTTAACTCCCAAATAAAGAAAATTTAATTGAATATTTTGAATGATTGAAATTTGAGTCAGCATTTTCTGAATCAAAACTTTTCTAAAAAGTAAATACCTTGCATTTGAAATCTTGCAATGTTATGATTTAAATTTGGTAAGTGTTGTAATGTAATATATTCCATTCGGAAAGTGGCCTTAAACGATTTTTATACTTATTGAGGGTCAGTTTAAGCTAAGCCATGCAATACCCTGTAAATAAAAGGCACTTGCGAATATTTAAAAGAAAGTTTTTTACTGAATGTTCTTTTTATTAAGGGGTAACTTCACAAAAAAAAGACAATTTATCTAAAATAGCAGCCAAGAAAATCACCATTCCCCCATAGCGTTACGGACGGACTATAGGATGGACTGTCAGACAGACAGACAGTGTTATAGAGAGGCTTCGCCTCTAAAAAATCTTAAAATAACATTTACATAAGTTCGTACTAATCAATTTCTTTATATTATCAAATCAAAATTGTAATATGATCTATCTGTTGTTTTAAACAACAAGGAAACTTTTATCCATATTTTCTACAACAACATTTAATTTAAAAAACTCAAAATTGTCAAGGATTTAAAATTTTTTTTATAAGTTTTCAAATCAGAACAGTAGTGTATCCTTGATCTGTTACTGTATAACTACAGTGCCGATCATTGCAGACGTACGGGCATACCTTATCTATAAAGTAGCTGCGCTATTAAAAATTATTATTCATAGAAATCTCAGTAGGACAAAAATGTATTCGGATTAAACTACCTAGATACCTTCCTTTAAATTTATTTCAATAACCATAAATTATATATTATAAATATGTATATTTTTTGAAAGCGAAGATTTGTACAGGGTGCGCCACATAAATCCGGACTTTTTTTAAACGGCCATAGCGCCAAAACTACTTGACCAATCAGGACGTTTGACCCCACTATAAAAAGCTTAGGTAATGACCTTTTTGCCCATGAAAATCTTTGGACGATGGAGGACGTGTACGCCGAGCTGGCCGCGCATATGTTCAACAAGGCACATTCGAATTGCGCAGATAAATTACCGTGGATTTATGACTTGGGCCTACTAAATCTGACCTCAGCCCATCTGTAGGTGAGATGGACTAATAAAACTTGCTGGAGTTACTATCAGATACCTAGTGAAAACACTAGAAAAGACTAGAGCTCTCTATCCCAGCTGACTTGGCCGTAGTGCTCCGACAAAGTGGATCGTGGTAGATTTTAAGATGTCAAAAACGTCAAAAATCTTGAAAATTTCTCGGTTCTTGACTTCAGGGGCCCATATGGAACCTTGAAACTCGTTTTAGATTATGTGTTGCGCTGATAACCCTATCTTAATTTTCATGCCATTTTTAAAAAGGTATAAAACGTTGTTCTAGCTTAACTGTGGCCCAAATGAGAGCCGCCGTGTCAAAGAGTAGCTTTAAAGATGGGTTAATTTGGATCCTGATGTTACTCACTCCTTAAGGATATGTGGCCTCCCAGCAGCCCCGATCTTAATCCAATGGACTTTTGAGCCTGGAGCGCCATTAAAGCATGAACCAATAGACGCGCTCATACCAAGAAGACCTCTCTCACTGCTCCTATCATGGAGAACTTCGCCTGCTTGAACAGGGACATGGTGACCAGGGTCGGCGGGCGGTTTAGGGGGCGGGTAGAGGCGATGATTGAGGCTGGCGGCGATTTTATTGAATAATCTAATAGTCATATACCTAGTTTGCTTTCCAGTTTTTAAAATTCCATAAAATCTTTTAAATTGACGATTTTATGTTCATTTGTTTAAAAATAAGAAAAAGTCCGGATTTATGTGGCGCACCCTGTATATATGTCCATCTAATCATTTTTACCGTTTGTTTTGGTCCCATTGACTTTATTTCTTTTGTGAAGTTTCCTGCTGTAAAAAAGTAGGGTTTTCATGTAATGGTAATGATTTTAAAAAATCGTTTTTAATTACTGATTAATTTTTTATATTTTTCAGATGATTTTTATAATCCTAGTATAGAATAATGTGCTCTAATCATGTTGAAATTGTCTTCTTCAATATTCATTTTCAACCTTATGATACATTGCGGGTAAGCTATTTTATTATAACTAGAAGCATAGTTATTTTATGACTAGGACACGTCCGTATGTCCGTCTGGTACAAACTAGCATTGTCTAAACATTTCCACCAATAATTGAAATCTACAGTAGGGATATTTTTTTTTATTGTAAATTATTTCTTTGTTAATTGTCTTATCCCCTAATTTCCATATAAAAAGTACGCGAATAAATAAAAGTTACTGCAAGGGGGACAAATACCCTATTCAGTTCTTACGTCTATGATTGTGCTATACCTTTATATTGGCATCTGAAAGATTTTATTTAGTTTTTTCTTATAAAAAATCACGAAACCTTTCAAACAATTAATTGATAATTTTTTAGTCAGGGGGATGAGTGTTACCACGGGGAGGAAGCCTCCCTGAGGTTAAAGAAATGGGCCCTGCGGGACTCTGTCCATATGGAGGCCAATACTGAGGCCTTCTTTGAAACTGAGCTTACTGTTATACAGTAAGTATAAGTATTTTTATTCTTTTAAAAATAAATTTGCAGAACTTTTTTTTATGATTAGAAATTTTATTGTTTTATTTATTCTATTTTATATTTAAAATGTCCAAAGAGTCCTCTAAGTATCTAGTTGGTCAAGGGTGGCTAGTACTATCTATCTTTCCCTCTATCTATCTATTTTCTATCTAGGATGCATGAAGAGCCAACCTGGTATCTAGTTGGTCAATAGTGGCTAGTACTATCTATCTTTCCCTCCATCTATCTATTTTCTATCTAGCATGCCTGAAGAGCCAACTTGGTATCTAGTTGGTCAAGGCTGGCTAGGACTATCTATCTTTTTCACTATCTATCTATTTTCTATCTAGGATGCCTGAAGAGTTAACATGGTATCTAGTTAGTCAAGGGTGGCTGGGACTATCTATCTTTCTCACTATCTATCTATTTTCTATCTAGGATGCCTGAAGAGCCAACTTGGTATCTAGTTAGTCAAGGGTGGATAGGACAATCTATCTTTCTCACTATCTATCTATTTTCTATCTAGGATGCCTGAAGAGCCAACCTGGTATCTAGTTGGTAAAGGGTGGCTAGGACTATCTATCTTTTTCACTATCTATCTATTTTCTACCTAGAATGCCTGAAGAGTTAACATGGTATCTAGTTGGTCAAGGGTGGCTGGGACTATCTATCTGTACCTCTATCTATCTATTTTCTATTTAGGATGCCTGAAGAGCCAACATGGTATCTTGTTGGTCAAGGATGGCTAGGACTATTCTATTATGAATCTGGACTGTCAGATGAGCCCAGGTCTGGAGCATACTTGTATCCTGATTTCTCTAATGCTGTTGTGGGACTATGGATGGATCATTTGCTACTTCAGGTTTATAGATAAATATATTTATAAATATGTTCATTGAAAATACTAGATCATTAGAACAAAAATTTGATAGGTTTGTATAGTAAGAATTAATTTTAATCACTAATAAATAGAAAGCAACCATGGACCTTATGGGATAAGCAATAGGCCGTTAAATTGATGTAAATCCCCATTTATGATACATAAAATTACTCTTTTGTAGATTACAATTAGTGATTGAAACGTTTGGACACTCAATTTAATAATCAAACTAAATAAAAGGCCCCAAAGTTGTTAAGCAAACGAATAAAAAATCGCCATTGTTAAACTTTGGGGACCAGTGTAATAAACTGACCAATGTCCCCTTCATCCCTGAAAAGCAACACTAAAAAGTAACTCTACTATATTATGTTTTCTTAATATAACTAATTTTGATTTTCAGGGTAAAAGAACTCGACTAGGAGAAATTTGTAAGACTGGAGAATCCTGGATTCTAAAATTTAGTGAACTTACTGGACCTTTACTAACATATTCACCTCCTTCTCATTATAGGTACATTTACCTTTACATTGCATTGATCTAATTATAAAACACATATCAAAAAGAAAGATTATCAAATGTCAATGATAAGAAGATGTTGGCTCATTGTTATCAAAAAAACTAATTTGCTAGATTATATTATTTGAAACAATTTTGTTCTTAAATTTTAGGGAAGTTGAGTTATGATTAACATATTCTTCTATTTAGCTTAGGGATAGATGCCTTGCACAAAGATCCATTTGAGGAAGACAGAGTGGAGATTAGGCAGAGCTCAATACCTGGAGCTATGCAGGGACTGTATGCCAGGCAGGATATACAAGCAGGTATATACAGATATAGTTCTATACCTGGAGCTATGCAGGGAATATATACTAGGATATACATGCAGGTATACACAGATATAGTTCTATACCTGGAGCTATGCAGGGAATATATACTAGGATATACATGCAGGTATATACAGATATAGTTCTATACCTGGAGTTATGCAGGGACTATATGCCAGGCAGGATATACATGCAGGTATATACAGATATAGTTCTATACATGGAGCTATGCAGGGACTATATGCTATGATATACATGCAGGTATATACAAATATAGTTCTATACATGGAGCTATGCAGCGACTGTGCCTTGCAGGATATACATGCAGGTATACATACAGATATAGTTCTATACCTGGAGCTATGCAGGGACTATATGCCAGGCAGGATATACAAAATTAATGCAGATATATACAGATAGATATTTTCATATAAAAAAAGACAAGTAGAATGAAAATAAAGTAACTGTATTTATTTTCAGGAGAAGTAATAACATTTTACAGTGGGTATATAATAGACTGTGATAGCTCTCTTCGACCATTAGACAGGTAAGTAATTTTTCTATATTGTAGGGAAGCTTCACATAATTCTTGATAGGGTTTTTGAATCTTTTTAAAGTGAATTTAATGAGTTATATGATTGAGTGAGGCAATTTTCTGCCCACTTCCCTCTAATTTCTTTTTGAGAAGCCCTTAGTTGCTAGGGTTCATTAAAAGTTCATATGCCATTGCACTAAACGGATTAAATTCTCCTCCACAATGCTAATTAGAAATATAGGATCATGGAAAGAAAACAAAGTCATTCCTAATTAGGACAGAAGTCACTGGAGATTGGTCTAAGGAAGGCTACTTATGTCCTTCATCTAACAAAATCTAACTTAAGGGAGGTGACTTATGTCCTTTGTCTGACAAATTCTTACATTAGGAAGGCTGCTTATGTCCTTCAAGTTGCAAAACTTAGCTTTTCTGTCCTTCACATAGCAAAACCTCACAAAACATACCATTTCTGTCCTTCACATAACAAATTCTTGCAAAACATAGCAAATTCTTGCAAAACATAGCATTTCTGTCCTTCACATAGCAAATTCTTGCAAAACATAGCAAATTCTTGCAAAACATAGCATTTATGTCCTTCACATAGCAAATTCTTGCAAAACATAGCAAATTCTTGCAAAACATAGCATTTATGTCCTTCACATAGCAAATTCTTGCAAAACATAGCAAATTCTTGCAAAACATAGCAAATTCTTGCAAAACATAGCATTTCTGTCCTTCACATAGCAAATTCTTGCAAAACATAGCAAATTCTTGGAAAACTTAGCATTTCTGTCCTTAACATAGCATTTTGGTCCTTCACATAGCAAAATCTCACAAAACATAGGCTTTTCTGACCTTTTTCTAACAGGAGATCAGAACTAAATCAGAACACACATAACAAGAGTTTTTACATAATACATTAAGATTATCAATTATGCATTTAACTCTGCATAAATTATGATAATTCATTATTATTAACCCTCCCCCCCCCCCATTTAAAATTTACCCCTGCATAAATTATGATAATTTCAGCTGAGTTAAAAGTACTGTTTGAACTTCTATTTAACAGGATATGAGAACTTAATCAGAACACACATAACAAGAGTGTTTACATAGTACATTTAGATTAACAATTATTCGATTGGCCCCTTTTCAGTCCTTCAGATGACATGAAAACGAGGTTGAGGTGGTGCCATGTAAGAAAAGTGGCATTGCAGAGTTTTCATGTCATCTGCTATGTGAAGGACATAAATGCTATGTTTTGCAAGAATTTGCTATGTGAAGGACATAAATGCTATGTTTTGCAAGAATTTGCTATGTGAAGGACATAAATGCTATGTTTTGCAAGAATTTGCTATGTGAAGGACAGATAAACTATTTTATGCAAGATTTTGCTATGTGAAGGACCAAAAAGCTAGGTTTTGTGTGGTGAAGGGAGGCTACTTTTGTCCTCCATCTTGCAAAATCTTTGTTAAGGGAGGCAAGTTATGCCCTTCATCTAACAAATTCTCACATAAGGGAAGCTACTTATGTCCTTCCTAGGAAGGTGACTTCTGTCCTAATTAAGGAATGACTTTGTTTTCTTTCCATGATCCGAAATATATTTTAAATATTGAAGAAAGCTTTAGTCTTTGTTATCCAAAATAAAATTTTATTCATGGAGAAAAACTTTTATTTATTTTTATCAAAACATGATTAGTGGGTTCAAACTAGCATTGCCTTGTAGTCTTGTAATTTCTTATTCTATCCTGTTTTAGACGAGATCTATCTGATGAAGAAGAACATGTTCGCAATATGTACAATATAGCTCTAGACCTAGAGGATGGTAGCAACCTCTGTATAGACCTTCCACCAGAGTTAGGAAATAATATTAGTAGGTAAATATGTATAATATAGCTCTACACCTGGAGGCTATAACCCAATATAATCTAACCTAACCTAACCTAATCTAAAGTTATAAAAAAATCTCTCCGCTCTCTCGTCTTGGTTATTATAAATTTGTTTCAATATCATAGGGAGGGGCGTTTGGTGTTCGACGAGGCACTTTTAGGGAAACCGCCAAAAGACAACCACATATTTTTATTATGTACTATTAAATCTTTAAAACAAATGTTATGCAGTGTTATTTTATGAGTTGATACTAAATTTCCAAAATCTAATAAAATGTCTAAATTTTAGGTATAATGCAACCCTAAGCCACAAGGCCAACCATGCATTTGAGCCCAACTCTGAATTCATCCTGTTCCCTGTCCATCCTATTCTGGGCACCATCATGGGCCTGGCGGCCATAGAAGACATCCCTGCGGGAACTGAGGTAAGTTCAATCATAAAAATCACTCAACCTTCTCTGGGACATTTTTTGTCTGGTTCCATTGGATAACATCTACAAACTGGCCTCAAACCCCTAGCAGGGGGCATAACTCTTGTGGTAGCCTAGATGCTGTGTGGGCCTTTAACAGAAACTAACTTTAAAACTTTTAAAAAATAATTCTACTTGTTGGCTATTTTATGAAGTGGTTGTTTGGAAGAAAAATGATGATTGAAATTAATTAGGATGTCTTAATATAGAACACCTGCTATACTCAATGCATCATTCCAATATATTAAAGTACATTTTTAAAAATGTATCTTAAAGGGCGAATATAGGTTCGATATGATATGAGCTTATATCAAAGGTGCCATTACATACTTTTAGAATATCTATGCCAAATTTGAAAATTCAAAAAAATCCTTAAGTAGATTTTGCAATTTTCTGTTTCAATTGAACATATAATAAATGAGATTGCCGACAAAATCGTTTATTTTAGCCCTTTACAAGACTTTTTTTTGACTATTTTGCTTAAGTTTGATTGACTATTACATTGGCACGCACCTTAAAAGATAATTTAAATGTTTATTAGGCGTCAGGAGTATTGACAGGGTAAATAATACGTCTTAAAGTTTATTTTCTGTACAGAGATCTTTGATTAATTCATGATGATATAAACAACCCTTCTGTGCGCATTTTCAACACACACACACACGGCCACAAAAAAACAGGGATTTGAAATCATTCTTCCTCCAAGAAAATTTTATCGATTATTTTTTTTTACTTTTTACATTATTTGATGTTTTTTTTTAACTTTTAAATAATTTACTTTATGAAGGTAGAAGGAGGGTATATTTACCCCTGATTAATTGGTTTCCATGTTATTACGACTATCATTTAACAAAAGCTTTTTAATTCAACCTTGCCACGAAGCCTTGTGTGATGCTAGGGTGTTTGAGTTCTTAGGGAACCACACTAATTCCAAATTTTTTTTTCGAGATTGACGGGTTTTAAGCTATAAATAGACTTATACAATTGAATATGTCAATATTTTTAAGTTATTTATAATCTATGGAATTGCACCTTTGATATAAGCTCATATCATATCGAACCTATATTCGCCCTTTAATGAGTATTTTTGTTATAGGTAACAGTAAACTATGGCTACAACTATACCAGCGACCCAGATCAACCTGATTGGTTTGTCCATCAATGGAAAGCTTACTATGGTACATCTTTAGGACCTAAAGATGAATTATGATTGTATTGATGATACATAATAGTTTATACATCTATGGAAAGCCCTTTTTTATCATCCTGATATTAAAAAGTAAAAAGCTTCTTTTTTATTTTCTAACATTTTCAAAATTTTAAATTTAACATTTATATGGTGTAAATAATATTTAAAATGTTAATTAATCGCATTACTGCACTAAAACCTGTGATATTGTATTGTAATAAGTTTAGATTTAGAAAAATAATATTTTTGTATTATTACATTTTTTTAGTAAATTTTTTAGTGGTGAAGCTACTCTATAACTCACGTTGACTGTCTGTTCGTGACGCTTTTGGGGAAATGTGATTTTCTCCGCTTCTATTCAAAATAAACTGCTAATTAGTTTTATTGAACATATTTCAAAAGCATCAATTAAACAACTTATTTGGTCTGTATGTCTATCGTTCATGCTACAAAAGATATACATATGTAAACATTTTTTTTAAGGTTTCGGAATTTTCAAATTTTTCTTTATCCCCCTTCTTTTTCCTTCTATTTTTAATCTGCTCTATAACTCAGTTTGTCCATTAATTCCCAAAAATATTCTTAATGAACGAGGCCCAATCTGTACACCTTTTGATTCCTGTGAGTGTGACTTCATATAAATGAGGAATATTAGACGAGAAGTTGGAAAGAAAACCCCTAAAAAAAAGAGATGGTGAATCCCTCATTTTTATTATGCCACAGGAATCAAAAGTGGTGCAAAACTGGTGCAAAAGTGGTACAGATTGGGTTTCGTCTTCTTGATGTTGTAAGAGTAAAGAAAAGTATTCTGAATTATATCCTTATATAAAAGTAACAGGATCTTTGTCTCTCTGTCCGTCCGTCTGTACAAAGGATCAAAATAACCACTGAACCGATTTGGTTCTCCTTTACAATTTGGCTTCTGGGAAGGTTAATAATTTTTTGGGGGCAGGGTAACACCTGCCTCCCAAGAGAATGGGCCTCTAGGGGCGTAGCCGCTTTCTAGCGATAAATTATTATTAATCACTTTAGGTCCGCCTTCAAATTATCAGAAAATTGTTTATCTTCTAAAGTTTTATTAATTTTACGACATGGTTTAATAATAAGGGTTCGGCGGCCGAGCGTCAGCCGCGTGCAAGTCTCAGTGAAATTAAAATCGGCAAACTAAAGCTTTAAAAATTCAGCTAGATGTCTAAACCTGTTACTAAACATGAAACCCATTCTTACAGAACTTTTTTTTGCGCATATGCGGTTATAAATTTGATGTTTCTGCGCGGCTGCCGAGTCCTGTTAATAATTCCTCATAATTTCTGTAAAGATAAGGAAAATTTGGATCATGGAAAGAAAACAAAGTCATTCCTAATTAGGACAGAAGTCACTGGAAATTGGTCTAAGGAAGGCTACTTATGTCCTTCATCTAACAAAATCTAACTTAAAGGACGCCTGCAAGAAATACCACGCTTTAACTGCTGAAAGACTGCCACAAGTAGACCCAATACCCAAAATTTAAAGCCTTCAGCTTCAATAACAAAAAAGTTCTAGGCATTTCACATTGAATATTTTGAAAGATTTCCAATGCTCATAAAAGAAAAATACAATATTAAATTATGTCGCCTAGACACAAAATTATAACCTTATCTTTGTCAGAAACTTAGATTGCCTGTAACTGATTACATTTTTATAATAAAAACACCACATTTCATAGTCAAAATCTATGAAAAATATTCGATTTAAATTGCATTTGTAAACAAAAATCATAGCGGAAACAAAGGGGTAAACTAATACAAGCTCAGCTGTGATTGGTTGCTTAGCTGATTCAGCCTTCTGATTGGCTACAGTACACTCGGTGCAATGCAAGTTAAACTTAATCTTTTTTAATGATTTTGACTATTAAAATGGGTATTTTTATTGTAAAAATATAATTAGTTACTGGCAATCTAAATTTATGACAAAAATAAGCTTATAATTTTGTTTCTAGACCACGTAGTTTAATTTCAAAATTTCTAACATTAGCATTAAAATTCTTTCAAATTTTCATTGTACATAAAATGTCATTTTAAAATGCCTAGAACTTTTTTGTTATAGAAGCTAAAGGCTTAAAATTTGGAGTATTGGGTCTACTTGTGGCAGTCTTTCAGCAGTTAAAGCGTGGTATTTCTTGCAGGCTTCCTTTAACCCTTTACAGTCGGGCCCCTAGCCGCACCTTAATCAGTCGGGGGGGGGGCGTTCAACGCCCCCCCTTATTATCTCAGTTCCTATTAGAGCTAGAGGGCTAAATTTTTTTGTGCAAGTCCCCTGTTTGATAATGAATTTCCGACCTTTTATAGGTCTAGGTCAATTTTCGCTTCCTTCACCCTTTTATTTAACAACCTTTGTTTTTAGGTCTTTTTTTACTTAAAAATTTCAAACGGCTGTATTTTTCTTATTTTTGAAGCTAGAAGAAAATTTTTTTTCCAGAAAATGTTTATCTTTATGTAAATTTTACATTAGAAATATCAAAATATAAATTTCAGCGGCCGCAGCTGTACTTGGCAGCTGCTAGCCGCCGCAGTCGGCGGTCGGCGGGAAAACAGCGGCGGATCTTCATGAAATTTTAATACGTTATGTAGACATGTAAGAAAAGCTTAAGTTTAAAATTTGAAGTCTCTAGATCAAAAATTGCGGCCACAGGAGCCTTTTAAAGATTTCTGGAGACCTGGAGGATCAGGACCTGCAGGATCATACCTGGAACCTGAAAGTGACTTGAACACCTGTATTTCATATAAGGATGTACTACTAGAGGATTTTTTAGTAATTTGGTATGGTAAAATGCTTTGTTTTAGTCAAAAAAATATTTTTGCTCTTTACCTGGATGACCCTGCCAGGTTTGCTGGCATCCTGTGCCCGCCAGGATGGAGATATTCAAAAAATTCCAACTCTCAGTTATGTGTCATACCCATACTTAAAAAGTCAAGCAGTTTGGGCTCTTTATCTTTCACACACAGAAAATGAGATAGAAAAAACCGGATGGGGGGGCGTTCAACGCCCCCCCCCCGACCGTTAAGGGTTAAGGGAGGTGACTTATGTCCTTTGTCTGACAAATTCTTACATTAGGAAGGCTGCTTATGTCCTTCAAGTTGCAAAACTTAGCTTTTCTGTCCTTCACATAGCAAAACCTCACAAAACATAGCATTTCTGTCATTCACATAGCAAATTCTTGCAAAACATAGCATTTATGTCCTTCACATAGCAAATTCTTGCAAAACATAGCAAATTCTTGCAAAACATAGCAAATTCTTGCAAAACATAGCATTTATGTCCTTCACATAGCAAATTCTTGCAAACATAGCATTTCTGTCCTTCACATAGCAAATTCTTGCAAAACATAGCAAATTCTTGCAAAACATAGCAAATTCTTGGAAAACTTAGCATTTCTGTCCTTAACATAGCATTTTGGTCCTTCACATAGCAAAATCTCACAAAACATAGGTTTTTCTGACCTTTTTCTACCAGGAGATCAGAACTAAATCAGAACACACATAACAAGAGTTTTTACATAATACATTAAGATTATCAATTATGCATTTAACTCTGCATAAATTATGATAATTCATTATTATTACCCCCCCCCCCCCCTATTTAAAATTTACCCCTGCATAAATTATGATAATTTGGTCGAATTTGATCCACTGACAAGAAATTCAGGATTTATTGTAACTGGTTTCTACCCCATCCCTTATCCTCTACCCCACTTTTGCTTTCATTGCAAAATTCTTCCATCCACACTTAACAACGCTACTCAATAATGTAGCTCACCAAATTTACACATAAACTGACATTAAAAAGCGAAATACATATCATTCATTATGAAAATGATATATCCAAGTGCGTCTGTCGATAAAAAGAGAAAGACGCAAGCACTCATTTAGCTCTTTATTTTTAATTTTTTTAGTTTAAAACTATTGTACTCAGCTAATCCTTGGCTGATTTAGGCTTTTAATTATATCCTGGCTGAGACAAATTTAGATCCGTTGACTAATCAAAAATCGGTTCAGTTAGAGGGATACCCAACGTTTCATTTTATTGCTACCCAAGTCTTATAACTACGTTGTAATAATATGTAACCCCCTAAATTAAGTTTAGATGAATGTGTACTATATATATTTAAATCACGCCCCTACCGCGTGGGTTAGTTTGGCACTCCTTTGTCAACAACCGATAATTTATGCTGAGTTAAAGGTACTGTTTGAACTTCTATCTAACAGGATATGAGAACTTAATCAGAACACACTTAACAAGAGTGTTTACATAGTACATTCAGATTAACAATTATTCAATTGGCCCCATAGTTGCCAGATATTTTTTAGATCAATGTGTACAAAAAATGTGTACATTGGGCCTTTGATGTGTACATTTGTGGGGGAGGGGAAGGAAAAAGGGAAGGGGGAAAGAGAAAAGGGAAGAGGGGTGAGGGGGCGTACATTCACTTGATAATGTGTACATTACTTATAAAAGTCCATTTTCCAAAAGTTAAAAATGTGTACATTACGCACAAAATGTGTACATCTGGCACCGTTGATTGGCCCCTTTTCAGTCCATCATATGACATGGGAAGGAGGTTGAGGAGCATTTTATGCAGCCTAAATCCCACTATGCTATGCCACTTTTCCTAAAAGGCGTCATAGCTGGCCTCTTTTGTGTCCATCATATGACATGGGAGGTTGTGACACAAAAGAGGCCAGGTATGGTGCCTTGTGGCACATTAATTATGAAAAAAACATTTTCCTGCATGAGGTCTCAGATTTTGATAAAAACTTCCAGTCCTCTTCATTTGGTCATAAAACTAAGGGCTGGGTGATTTTTAACTTTTTAAATCCATTTAAAGTCCGATTTTTCGCGCATTTTCTCACTGTGATGTTTTCACAATGAAAAAAAGGCATTTTTTCATGATTTTCAAGTTTAACATTTTTTACATTAATTTTCAACTTACAGACATGTTTTATAAATCAAATTAATCCCCCAGATGGGTACAATATAGAATTTGTCTTTAAAATCACAAAAATCATGAATTACAGGGTGTCCCAAGAAAAATGTCAAAACAGGTTTTTTAAACTTTTGACACTGTAAGGAAACGAAGTTTGCCCATTTCTTGCCTTGAGAGTGAATATCATCCATTTTACAACACATATAAAGTAAATTTGGCGTGGTAACTCCAAATTTGGACACCTGAGAAATTTTTGAAACACCCTGTAAAAGTGATTTTTGCGTCTGTAGAGCTAAAAATTGGTCCAAAAAGTATCGAAGTATGTTAGGCCATAGTGTTTTCTGACCATATTACAATTTTTATATTTTTTGGACACCCTGTATTTTCAAAAAATTTTTTTTTTGTTTTTTCAATTTTTCTTTTTCTTTTTTTAAGTTACCTAAAACTGTCAAATAGATACAGACTTTGACTAATAACAATAAAATTTGCCTATTTTACAAATTTACACACTTTTGGGACACCCTGTGCATGTTTTTTAAAAATGGTTGTTTTTGCCCTTTTTTGGGGGGAAGGAGTCCTTTTAGGACCAGAGACTATTTCTTCATTTTTGTATAACTTTTTAAGGCACATAATTTGTTATTTATACATCAACCGCCTCCGCTAATCCGTTTTGCAATTATTCACCGCCAAAGGCGGAATTTTGACCTTTTTTACAGTTTTGGAGGTTTTAACGGGCATTTTTGGTAAGAAGGCGTTGATTTATCAAGATCACTCTAAACTACTTTTATTTAGGCTATTTTAATTACTAAATTTCATGTGAAGTAAAATTTTTTGTGCATCTAACCATTTTTCGTCAAGATGGATTTCAACTGTTAAAACAAGTGAATGAAGTGAATATAATATTAGTAATTGATATAACATTAGTTTTAAAAGAAACATAAATCACGTCCATATAAAATTCCTTTTGACAAAAATGGGTTGGATATACAAAAAATTTTACTTCACATGAAATTTAGTAAATAAAATAGCCTAAATAAAAGTATTTCAGAGTGATTTTGATAAATCAATGCCTTCTTACCAAAAATGCCCGTTAAAACCTCCAGAACGGTAAAAAAGGTCAAAATTCCGCCTTTGGCGGTGAATAACGGCAAAACGGTTCGCCGTTATGTGCCTTGAAAAGTTGTACAAAAATAAAGAAATAGTCTCTGGCCCTAAAACGACTCCTTCCCCCCAAAAAGGGGCAAAAACCACCATTTTTAAAAACATGCACAGGGTGTTCCAAAAGTGTGTAAATTTGTAAAATAGGCAAATATTATTGTATTAGTCAAAATCTGTATCTATATGACAGTTTTAGTTAACTTAAAAAAACAAAAAAAAATTAAAAAAAAAAAAAAAAATTTTCTCATTTTTTTGAAAATACAGGGTGTCCAAAGAATATAAAAATTGTAATCTGGTCAGAAAACACTATGGACTAACACACTTAGATACTTTGTATGCTAATTTGAAAAAAATAATCAATTTGGACCAATTTTTAGCTCTACAGACGCAAAAATCACTTTTACAGGGTGTTTCAAAAATTTCTCAGGTGTCCAAATTTGGAGTTACCACGCCAAATTTACTTTATATGTGTTGTAAAATGGATGATATTCACTCTCAAGGCAAGAAATGGGCAAACTTCGTTTCCTCACAGTGTCAAAAGTTTAAAAAACCTGTTTTGACATTTTTCTTGAAACACCCTGTAATTCTTGATTTTAGTGATTTTAAAGACAAATTCTATATTGTACCCATCTGGGGGATTAATTTGATATATGAAACATGTATGTAAGTTGAAAATTAATGTAAAATATGTTAAACTTGAAAATCATGAAAAAATGCCTTTTTTTCATTTTTAAAACACCACAGCGAGAAAATGCGCGAAAAATCGGACTTTAAATGGATTAAAATGGTTAAAAATCACCCAGCTCTTAGTTTTATGACCAAATGAAGAGGACTGGAAGTTTTTATCAAAATCTGAGACCTCATGCAGAAAAATGTTTTTTTCGTAAATAATGTGCCATGTAGGAAAAGTGGCATTGCATTCTAGGGCCTAAAAGGCGTCATAGCTGGCCCCTTTTCAGTCCATCATATGACATGGGAAGGAGATTGAGGAGCATTTTATGCAGTCTAAATTCCCAAGAATGCAATGCCACTTTTCCTACATGGCACCACCTCCCATGTCATATGATGGACACAAAATTCTGTTTGTGCAGCTCTATTCAATTTTAAAATGTTAATTTACAGATGATATTTTTTCTTCACTGAAAAAATGTCTAAAACGACCAAGCTAATATTGCTTGATTCACTTCTACAAGAGATATAACATGTCAACGAACAATTTCAATATAACAAAATGTTTGTTGACTATTATAAATAATGGTAGCAGCAGCAGCAATAATGCCAATAAGAAGAAACCGTACGAGCGCTAAAGAGAAGAAAAGGCATAAAATTACCTACAAAAGACTGTTAAGACATTCAAAAATGAAGATGAAAAAACAAAGATGGAGTTTGAACCTGGACCATCAACTGAGCAAAAATCTTGATAAAATATAAAAGTTATGTGTTTTTTTTCTTTTGTTAAATAAATATTTTTTTATAAACAAAAAAAAAAAAAAAAAAAAATGTAATTCAACATTATTCAGACAAATACAAAAAAAAAACATCCTTACCATTGATTTAAGTAGCGAGACAAAGTGTCTCAAAAATCAGAGATGTGACGTCCAAGTGCAGGGGGGGGGGGGTAAAGATGTCATTACCCCCCTAAAAAAAAATGTTACCCCCCCCCCAGAAAAAAAGCTTGGATGTACTATATGTGACGTAATAAAAATGGGGGAGTTAAGAGGAGAAGAGGGAAAGAAAACCCTTAAAAAATAGATAATAAATCCCTCATTATTATGACGTTAAATAGCTGATTTTGTAGACACTTTGTCTCGCTACTTAATTCAAAGCTGCCAATCGATAAACTTGATTTATGACTGCAGCTGCCGACCCATAATTCTACTGAGTAAAACAAACTGATTGCAGGGAAATTTTATTTCACATAAAGAGCCTCATCTTTAAATTTTACAATGTACTAAGAAAAATAACAAAATTGTAAACTTTATCACTTCTCAGTCATAAATTAATATCAATTGTATGAGAATGAGAGAGTTTTTTTCTTGTGTGATTTTGTTTGCCTTTTGTTTTTCAAAATGCTATGCTGTTCGATGCTTTTGTAAGTATTTTTAAAAGCGACAGTTTTCTATATTTTATTTTGCCTGTCCAGCAGTTAGTCCGCAACTCTAAGATTAAGTCTTCAGCTTCAACATAAAAGGATTTATTTAGAAATAGTAATTTCTATGTATTATCTATTTTTAGTTCTTTTTTTTCTCCCCCTCACACTCTTTTTTATAGCCACCGAACCCCTTGTCTGTTTACCCATCTAATAATCTTAATGTTAATTGGCCACTCATGGATGTTGTTATCCTTGGACATATGGAAAGGGTCAAGTGAGACGTCATAAAAATACGTCTAAATCCATCTCTTTTTTTGTGTTACCTTTCCTGCTTCTCTTCTCATCCTTCATTTTTAGACGTATTTTTATGACGTCACACATGACACTTTCCGTCTCCGTCATCCTTGCTTTTCTATCTTTATTTTCGGTTGATCATAGAAAAGTAGGAAAAAGATGAATGCATGAAAAGCTTTATCGGCCCAGCAGACATTAATTGGATTTTACGACATAAAAAAGAAACAGAGAGACACCCATCTTATTACTTTTATAAAAGAATTATTGTTAGTATTTTAATTTTGACTCACTTAAAGACGCACAATTTATTTTCTGTTTGAATTAGCTTGTAGTTCTGACTCTATAAATCCTATGCCAAGCTGTGAGGGTCTGTATGACTTCCCAGTGGAAAATCCAGTTCCTATTACAGAGGTAACTTTTACTTGATATGCTACTAGCAGCTTCGCCCCTAGCCTCTATGCTCTTTGCCCTAAGAGGTGATCAAAAATAAAAGTTAAGTACCTCTGGTGCTGCGACCACTACATTTTAAATTAACTGTCCAAAAAAATTAGGAGGGGATTTTTTTTTGGGGGGGGGTGGGGGGGGGGGGTGGGGAGTCCCACGCCCCAAGTAAATAGCCTAAAACCACCACAGGACCAGTAGGTATATTCTTAGAAGAGTAGAATCCGATCGGTTTAATGGTTACAGAGACAGAACAGACGGACAGACAAACATCGTTCTACTTAGTTTTACAGATAGCGGTAGCTCCCCTAAAAATTTAGTGGCACTGAATTAGAAAGGGTAGATAACAGGGAGTAAGGGAGGGGACAATGGATCGAATATTCAATTTTTAAGTAGTCTCAGACTTTGGGGACTGGCTTAAAGGGAATGTGCACGAATACAGCAGATTCTTACTGATTTTGGGGACTTGCGCATCAATGCCCCGCTAACTAGCTGAGCTAGTTTTGAATATGCAGACAGAAAAGTTTGTAATTAATCGCTGGTTTTAACAAATATTTTTTCCCAAGAAAATGTCTTTTCATGTATAGAAATTCTACTGTGATATTTATGTATTAAATAATCTAAGAACCGCTTGAATTTTGGGGTTAGTTATAAATATATTAGAAGGGTTGGGGTAGTTCTAAACAAGATTTTTCTAGTGATTAATTACAGAATGTTTACTACATTGTGATGTGTTGATAATTTAACTTTCAAGTAAATGATTTTTTTCTTAGAACTAAATTTGTTCTAAATTAGGTTACCATGATCCCCTTACAATTTTGGTAAAATTTTCTTGAAAAATCTGGTTTTCGTTGCTTTCCAGCGAACCCTCTTAAATTGAATTAATTACCCATTGTCCCCTCCCTTACTCCCTGGGTAGATAAGGTCAGTAGGTGCCTTAAAAGTATACTATGTCTGAACATTTAGGGTAAATAATAAATGCAATCCAGGCTTTACAGCATTAACAAGTCTAAACTTTTTAATATATGCGCAGCTAAAGTGTTAAAGTTTGTCTTAGCAAAATTACATAATGTATACTTTATAACATAACTAAAATTTGATAATATACAATTTGAATGAGTGTCTTGATAAGCACAACCCCCCCCCCCCCCAATTAAAAAAAACAAAATTGAAAATAAAAGGAGGAGGTAGTTTAACATATGTTTTTTATTAAACTAGTAGCTGCCCCTCTAATTGAAAGGAATATTGAAGGGCAAAAAATGGCCTAAAGCCATAAACAATGACCAGACTTTTTATGATAATAAAATATTCCTAAACCATCCTACAAGAAGCTTCACTGAATAGGAGGATCGTATTGTTTTAGCGGCGAGATTCTTTGCTGATCCTTCGCTACAAACAAAAAGCTTATTACTTTAAAGAAAGTGATTCAGTGCTCTATTGGCAGCTTTTAAGAATACACTGAAATTTTCTAAAACAGCTTATAGTGCATATAAAAAAATGACGTCATACAAGACAAATGACCAATGATAGGTCTGTATAAATTGAAATTGACCAATGATAGGCCTGTATAAATTGTAATTGACCAATGGTAAAATGTATACTGTTCTATCATTGGTCAATTGATTGAATGACGTCATTTTTTATAGTCACTATAAACTGCTTCAAAATTTCAGTGTGCTTTGGATAACAATGGATTGCTGATGGATACCTGCTATGTTCAAGTTATCAAGACTCAGGGCACTGGAGATGTTTGGAATAGTAAGTTATATAGTAGCTCAGTATCTCTATCTATCTATCTATCTATCTATCTGCTATGTTCAATAATGATATAAGTTTTCCGGAATTGTAATGTAGGGAGTAGATTTGAAATCTGCATCAAATTTTAAGGATTTTTTATAAAATTCGTTTTTTGTATAATTCTTTATCTAAAAGCGGAAATACAAATTAAGTTAATTAATTTTGGCATCTGTGATTGGTGGATTTAAAAAATATGCGCTCTGATTGGATGTCGTACATCATTCAACCAATTAGAGCGCAGGTAGTTTAAAATCCACCTATCCTATTGGTCAAAATTAATTAACTTAAAATGTATTTTCGCTTTTAGATAAAGAATTTTACAAAAAACGAATTTTATAAAAAATCCTTAAAATTTGATGCAGATTTCAAATCTACTCCCTACATTAAAATTCCGGAAAACTTATATCTCTTAATGTTCAAGTTATCAAGACTCAGGGAACAGGAGATGTTTGGAATAGTAAGTTATATAGTTGCTCAGTATCTCTATCTATCTATCTATCTATCTATCTAGGAGGATGTTGTAAGTCAGGAACAGGAAACTCTTACTGTGATGGAGCTGAACATGACACCATCAGTGACATAGAGGAGGTGTGGAGGTCTAGGTGTAAACAGAATGGCTGCAATGTTATGGACCCTTCGTAAGATTTTCTTTGTATTATTTCTTTTTTTTGGAGGGGTAAATCAAGTTTTTAATAAGCTGGTTTTTAACCTTACAACCCCAACCCCCACAAAAAAATATTGATCCTTTTTACCCCAAAAGTAAAAACTTGCAGCCGCGGTGGATTGCTAAATATTGTTTTATTTGTAATGCATGATTTTTTTTTCAGTGGCGGAGACAATGGAGGGGGTGGGGGTGATGGGAGTGATATCATTATTATTGAGGGCAGGGACTCAGCTTCACTACCTGCAGGTAACCAGGGAGAGATGGGACATTGGGCTGTTTCTTACACTAGTCCCCAAAGTTTTGATGAGATATTGGACAATAAATTAATATACATCTCTTATGATGAAAAAAATGCTACATCTTAAAAATATTAAAAAGTTTAAATTTTTTAGTTAGAAACAACCAACGGAGAGATAATTAGAAAGAGGGGATAGAAGAGAGAGAAACAGTCGCATTAAAAAGAACAGACAGACAGAAGCCCATTCAAAGAGTCAAACTGTGTTTTTAGAGTATCTTTCCTGGTAATATTATAGTTATCTTATTTTTTAGGTGGATTGTTGTTCGTTCTGACAACTGCCTTGGTTCAAGCTATGTTGATTTAAAAGATTCATTGTAAGAGTATTATGTACGATTAGACTGTAAAAAGTGTATTTTAAATTAAATCAGTATTTTGATAATAAATTAGAAAACTTTTGAAATTCAGTTTTACTTTTCTATAGAAATAAATAAAATCACAAAACCTTTTAAAATAACGAGGAATACATCATCCAAAAGTAGGGAATTGGACAAAAAATAGAAGCATCTTATGGTACCTTATAAAAAAACTACGTAATACAATACAAATGACCAATGATAGGCTAGTATACATTTTTCCATTGGTCAATTACAATGTATATTTGCCTATTATTGGTATGACGTTATTTATTATTAGGCACTATAAGTTTCTTCCAAGACACCGAACAAAAAATACAGAAATAATTATTGAACAAATAATTATGAATAAGAGCTAATGCTTGAAATCAAATCTCTCAATAGGTAACATTAAAAGTATGCACCTTATATTAAAGCGTATCTTTTTTATCTGTCTTTGATACCATTTGATGCAAAATAAAGTTTGTTAATAAAGAAATCTACAAAAAAAATTATAAAATCTTATGTTAATAACTCTTCTATGATTTTATTTAATTTTTGTGAGGCAGCAATGCAGCAACCCAATTAAAAAAAAATAATTCGCATCTGATTTCTAATGTAAATATGTCTTGGTTACAGGAATTGTTGTATGATTTAGATTAAACATTTGTTTATCGATTATCGATTAAAAATATTTTGTCAATGAATTTAAAAATATATTATAGAGCTACCATTATTTTAATCCTGAATGGTTAGACTTTAAACACTTAGAGGGGGCAAGGGTATTTGAATACCCCCTCCCCCCTATAATCTGATACAACTAGAGGGTTTTAAATGTAATTCCCTTTTGACAAAACATTTAGACTGTAACACAGTCATGGTAAATATTGCGTTCTCCGCCCATTTATTTAGCAACCTTTGTTTTTAGGTCATTTTATAAATCAATTCTTCTCTTAAACGCAGAAAATGAGATCACCACCCTCTACTCCCCCCCCCCCCTTATAATAGTAAACATTTTAAAGTATTATATTTGCTTGAATTGACATGATACAAGTTGGTGGTATATCACAACCGCAATTAAGCTTTCAATATTAACAACAGCTAAATTAATGTTCAATATTTTATAGGCCGAATAAACAAAAGAAAATGGACAAATTTCTATTGTGGTAGATCGATTTTGAAAAGGTGCAATTTTTCAATGGTTCCGCTGAATTAAACAGGTTCTGAGCCGTACTGAATTATCATGTATCGTGTAGTACTAAAGAAAATTGCCAATAAAAATAAAAAATCCTAAATTTGATACCTGTTTTGTTATCCCTACTATCCTCTTATCTCTTTAGATCCTTTCTATTTATTCTTTTATTTATAATTTTGCTTCTGTTAGGGGGAAAATTAATCATGTTATTTTAATTCTTATTCCTCCCAAAATAAATGAAGAACAAGCTGCTGCTTAAACAAGTTCTATTCTGTACATAGAAAAGCATACAAACAGTTAAAACCTAATATTGATCATATAATAAATTCGTTTAGCATAATATAGATAAATTTTAAGGAAAATTTAAACATAAAAAGTTAAATATTTATCATTTATGTAACTACAATATACATCTTATATAATACAACTTATGCCTGTTTTATATATCTGCAGGATCTTTCTTTGTTACCTATCTGTCTTTTGTTCTGACTGTTTTTTTAAGAAAGGGAGGGGACTTTCAGGCTTCAGCTGTTTATTACACTAGTCCCCAAAGTTTTAAATAGCATATTCTTATTCGTTGGCTTAACAACTTTGGAGATTTGTTTTATCCATTAAGTGGAAGGTTCAAATGTTTCAACCACTACTTGTAATCGACAAAAGGGGTAATTTTGTATATCATCAGTGGTGATGTGAATCATCAATTTATCGGCCATTGTCTTACTCTTATCCCTTTATATTCTTGTTTTCTTCTGGTGTCTATATGTTTGTCCTATTGTCTATCAGCTTTTCTGTCTGTTTATTTTCAGTCTGTCTGTCTATCTGTCTTACCAACTTTGTTTGTTGACCGCTTGGGTCTGCATTGAAGATAAACTTTCTCCGTGATTTAGATGTTTTTTATAGAATTTTCCAAAGGGCTAAAACATCCCCTATATATGACATCAAAAGTTGTTTAATAGACTGATGGCTTAATTTGTCTGTATCTAAGGAGTACTAACTATGCGACCAATATTTTTGATAGCCTGTTTAGTTCTACTTTACGTTCAGTTTTTAATAGTTATTATAGTATTATCGCATAGTATTATAGAGAGCTTTATGCGGATAGTAAAATAAAAATAATACGATTGATATTTCTGACTCTATTGACTGATATTCAAAGACTATATTGAAAGTCGGCACAGGGTCCCCACCCTATGAACTTACAGTTAATTAACCCCTTCCTTCTCTATTGTTTTACTCTAATTTCTATACTATAGTCAGATATTTTATGATAGAAATCACAAACAACTTTTGGTCGACCTAAACAAGTACAACTAACAAATGCTCTATCGGTCAACCTAAAGCTTCTCTAGGTCAACCTTAAATTTCCAGAGGTCGACCTTTGTATTGAAAATCAATATCTTATATTTCTTATTTTTTGTATGTTTGTATTTTAACCAAAATGAGGAGAGATCTCTGTATACATTTTAATCAAACCTGTTAACCTTCTTAAAATAACAGTTCCTGAAATCTTAGTCAACAAACCGTGTCACAGGAAAGTTACAGTTTACATATATGTGATGAGGTACTGTCACATGAATTAATTTAGCTTTACTAGAGATTAATAAAATTAACCCATTTATTCCGTTCTTCAAGCATCTAAATTTCATCACAATGGGAAAAATACGGAATCTAGACCCGCGACTGTGGCTCATTGACTGGTTAGTAATAAGTTGGAATGTCTGAACTTATAATAGGGCATAAAAATATCAAAAAACTCATTGTCTTTGTATGGATATATGAAAATAAATTAAAACTATAACATTGTTATTTTTTTTGAAAAAGGTCTAATAAGAAATAAAAAAATGTATCAAGCCTACTAAGATTGCTATATAAATGATTTCATTTGTAATTTAGCTGGAAATACTTTTTTGCTATAATCATAAAAAGCTATAGGTTTTTTATTACATTTCTATTAAAACAATTAGAGATTTGTAATTTTGATTCCATGTTTTTTTCCCATGGCGTATTAGGGGGATATTGTCGTTTGAAAAAAGTAAGAAATTTATTTTAGAGGGTGAATAATATTCTTTAATATCATTTTTATTGTTTGGGGTGGGGGGAGGGGTTCAGCAAACTACCTTTAAACAGCCTAGAACCTGTCCTGCTTCTGACATATGAAATTATAAATAATCGACGTTCATTACATTTTTTTTTGTATTTATATGTAACTTTTTTCTTGAATTTCTGAATGTATTTCATAGTGGCACTTTTCTCTAAATCACGGTTGGATAGAATGGCGCATAATGATACAACCAACCAAGATAGCCTGATATCTAGTTGCCGAATGTGTACGCAGTTTCCTGGGTGTTTCCTCATCCTCGCTCAATATTTACTACTAGCTACAAATCTTCAAACTTCCCTTAAAAAAATCAAAATTTGAATGTGTAAACGATTTATACAATATACATTATAAATTTGAATTTTTTAAATTTTGATTTTTTTTTTTTGAAGTTTGAAGCTTTTTTAGCTAGTAGTAAATATTGAGCTAGGATGAGGAAACACTCAGGAAACTGCGTACACATTCGGCAACTAGATATCAGGCTATCCCAACCAAGGTCTATTTCTAGGGAAAACATTTGAAAACAATCACATAAGGTTTATTCAATACTATTATTAGAATGTCACACATCTGACATGACACAACAGATGATATTTTGGCAGGTTTCTAGAACTGGGCTAAATGCTGCATGCTTTTAGTAATGCGTTTTAGAAGGAGTGTGCTTGCCTCACAGCTAAAAATACTTAATATTAGCTTTCATGAAAACTTTTAATAAAATATTAAAAACAAGGATGACAACATCCATAAAAGCTATGAGATGGAAGGGCAAACGAACATATACACTTGTAGAGTGTCAGAACTGAATAAGGAGAATACTAACGCATAAGTCGAAACAAAATTTAAGTAAATTTGTTGCAAAACTGCCTAAATTCATGATACTGTTTTAGGACATACTGACATCTATTGGACTTGCTTTTAGAGACAATTCACTTATTTACATTTATCTTGTTGTTATAGGAATCAGAATTCCAAAAATCAGACGAATAGGATAATTTTAAAATACAAAATTTATTTTAATTTATTAAAAAAACAATTTCCTTTTACTCAGAGAGATAGTTATGGACATAAGTCTTATTTTCATTACTCTTTGTGTCATATTCTTCTTTGTTTTACAGGTGGATATAATTTAGAGATACTCTCTCTAAATCAGCCAATAGGATAACAGTAGAAGAACAATCCAGCCATGTTATTGGTTGAAAATTGAAAAGATTTGGGTAAGAATGAGCAATTATTTATTTTCTCGTATTCATTCGAATCCGGTGGATAGGAACCGGTTCTCATCCATACGAAAAAACTATGTCCAGCATCGTATTATATCCAGCTTTCTACGAATATAAAAATGTACAATCATAAGATTAAAACCAGTTTTAATCTTATAATTGTACATTCTATATCCGCGGAAAGCGGTTTATAATACGATGAAAGAAATAACTATTATTTCGTTTGCACAGCACAATGAGTCAACTATAAATAGTCGCAATTTTTAGGATAAACCTTTTTTGGGGTAAATTATAACATGTAGAAATTTCGTACCCCGTAAAATTTGAATCATATGACAAAAGATATAATAAATTTGCTCTTAATAGTTAAATTTCTTTGAATAAAGTTAGCTTTCTTATCGTAGAAAAATTGCGTCGTCATTTGTATTATTTACTTGAATTGGTTGTAAATAAAAAAAAATATAAAAAGTTGTTTTTCTGTAAGAATTTCTTTTTTTAAATTTGACGAATTACAGGGCTAAATTGACTATTTAGGTATACTATATCTAATGTTTTACAGCAAATTTAAACATATTAGCAGCTTTTCTGTCTTTAGCGCCAACCAGCCGCAGCCAGTCAGTAACAGTTTTCCTAGAGAAAAGCCGCTGTTGCCAAGCCAGAAATAAAATACATAACTGCGGAGCCTTAGATTTATTGTATTAAAAAGTGTTCTGTTAAAGATCTTTATAAGAAAATGACGTTATATTTACTATACAAATGACCAATGATAGGCCAATACACAGACTAAATTACCAATAGCTGGTTGGTATATATTTTAATTAACCAATGGTATGCCAGTATGTTAAAGTAAATTATAAAACATTTGTGGCTGTTATGATTGATTAATGTTGTAAGGTTTTGTGGGGACGCAGACGCTTAATTTTTAAAAAATCTTTTATTTTCTAGCGACTGGTCCTCAGCTTGGCCTCTGGGATGTAAGGGATATTGCATCTTTATTATACTATCATCATTGATGATTTATCAATGTCGTTTTATTTATGGGTCGACCCTATTGTAATTGTAATAATATAACTAAATTTATTTTGCTTTAAGTTTTAATAAAACCTCCCCATCTTATGCCTGTTTATGGATATTCCCCCCTTTTTATGTCGCTAACCTGACAAAGTATGTTGCATACTTTAGAACTCTTTAGTTAGAAATATCTTTATTTTCAAATCATCAATCTTTCTTAAATAACAGCCGAGAAAACACACTCCTCCCATAGAGTGTCGGACATACAAGTTAATTAAAGAGTAGCCTCTGTAATAAAATTTCTGATTATGCCTGCTATCCAAGATTAGACTTACTTAGATCTCATTATTTCAGCCCAATTCACATATTATCGGATGGACAACAAATTTTCTGACAAAATAAGACGATTCTCTTATCTATATTGTATACTATCCTATTATATTTATAAAGTAGTGTGTTTTTTTGTCTTTAGCTAAACCGAAATGGTTCTTATTTACAATGTAGCCTCTCATAGGTCCAGTGAAGGTTTTAAACTATTTTGTAGGAGGTTACCAAAACCCTCAGGAGATAAATCGCCACTTGAAAGATTTTTTTACTTTTTCTTTTTTAAAACAAACATATAAACGGGCAGTGGTAAACAATACTCCCCCCCCCCCCTTTCCTCAAGTGCCAGTATAAGCTAAAGTAGTGAAATGTATGTATCTACGTATACCTAGTGAAGAGACGTGCATAAGGGAGGTGTAGTAAGTTGATACAGCGCTCTAGGTGTCCTCCCCCTACACCCCTCTACATCCTACTTAAGTATACCCCACCAAATACAACCAAGGGGGGTGTCAAGGTAAAAAAGTCAGACACCTTTAAATTATATTATACCCCCCCCCCCCTTTGACACTATAATTAAACAACTCTTGATGTATATAATACAACTCCTCGATTTTTATTTTAGGTGAGTGTAAAAATTTGCATGATGGAAGTAAAATTGCACACCCTCATGGCAAAACCCTGTGCATGACACTGATCTAATATAACCTTTGAAACCAATGGTCCCTTTATTGAAATAATTTTGATCTTTATGCAATTTATCAGTACTAAATATTGACATATTTAATAATGCCATAAGGAAAAAGGATAAGAGGATGAATACTCACCCCTTTTTCATGGTAAAATACTACTTCCCCATCCCTAAATTTAGAAGCAGACGAAAATCAAAAGCCGCCCAGGGCTTTTTGTAAGTCAATCATAAATAATAATGTGAATAAAAAGAAAAGCGATATTTAGCAAACAGCCGTGGGCGGTCAGAATCAGCTGAATGTTCATTATGAAAAAAATTTCCCCCTTTTTAGAAATAGAAGGATTCATCTTTCATGAACAAATTTTTTTAAATCGAAATAAAATTCTATGTAATTTTTAATTAAAACATTAAAACGAAAATATCTAATCTAATATTCTTGCCCTAAATATGGAAATAGTAAAAAGTAAAAAAATATATTTTTTAATAATTTTAAACCTCCCATTTGAAAAGTAGTGGAATAGCAATAAATAGCATTTGAGTAGGACTCTAGGCCCACTGCCTATTTTCGTCTTCTAGTTGCTTCGATTCCTCTCTTTTATTTTTTTCTCTATGAATAATGCATAGGCCTACTAGTTCTAGGAATCAACATCTGAAAAACTAAAAAATAAGCTTTGGTAAACAGTAATTCTCTCCCAAACCATGTTATCATTTTCCTTTTTATTATTCTTTATAGCTTTATTGCTTCTAAAAATTTGAATAATTTTTTAACACACTTAGAAAGGGATTAAGTTTTGTTTCTTAGATTGGAAAGGAAAAATCGTTACCAAATTAATAAAATTTCATAATAAAAGAAGTTAAAAATTTAGTTTTAATACGTTTTGTATTATTAAGTTATTACGTTGTTCTTTTTTGTATATGTTATTAAAATCAGCATTAAGAAACAAGTATTGGTAACCATTGATCATACATAAAAAGTAAAGCTTCGAAACCTATACCTGTTCGAAACCGATTGATATCCGCTGGGTTAGAAACCTTTTCTCATACATAATGAAAAATCATGTGTAGCATCGTATTACAGACAATTTTTCACATTCTTTTCTCATACATGATGAAAAATCATGTGTAGCATCGTATTACAGACAATTTTCCACATTACAAAAATAAAATTATATGATTTATGTCGGTTTTAATCTAATAATGCGATAAATAACTATAAATATAATTTCTCCATATTTTAAGATTTTAGTATGGACAAAAAAATGAAATTATTAAATATTTATATGAAATTGAAGGTTTATTTTAAAAATAAATGACTTTAGCTTGTCATATTTAAAACAGCATTTAAATAAGCTATAGCTATAAATTTAAGCGATAGTACATTTACAGTTTTATGAAAACATTTTGAATCATTTTAAAATCTTTTTGCTTGGTTAGGTCGAACTAATCTATTTCAAGAAAATATTTTAGTTCTAAGAAAGACTTTGAACTGAAAAGGTAATCTATGAAACTTTCAAGTAATTTTTTATGTTAATTAATCAACCTAGAACAAAAATTTATTAAAATAAATTTCTTATAAATTATAAGTAACATATTAAGACAAAACATACACTTTTAAAAATTAAAATCATACCATAGACTCAAATATTTTTAACTACTTATAATAAAAAAAAATTCCTTCATAATACTTGCCTCACCAAGAGGCTTCGATTTAAGAAAGAAAGAGTGGCATGAAGGGGGGGGGGGGGGTAATTCACCTATTTTTTTTTTTTGTTGACCTTATATCCCCTTCACTCCCCAACAGCTAAAAAGCCTAACAATTCATCTAAAATTGGTAAACAATTATTCTAGCCGTTTTCTAGCCGTTTAGTACATGGATAAAGAAATTTAGTTACTTTAATACAAAGCGTAAACCCATTGCATCCATAATATGGTCCCTGAAGCATTTAGTACCTCGTAAGGGTTAGAAATAAGTTAGTGTGACTCGCAAGGGCGTCCAATGAGGAAGGGGGTTAGGGGTATTTTCTGCTTGAAACTCCCTCTCTCCTTTTGCTACCACAAAAAAATGAAATAAATGGACTTTCTTGTACGGAAGAGGTTGATTTGTATGTTCAAAAATTAGGTTTAAGTGAAAGCCCCGCTTTGCTCCATTCTAAAGAGATCTCATCTCTGAGAATGCAGATTACAGCTTTAACATCAAAATGAGGTTCGTTCTAAGTAGGTAACAAAGCAGAAAAAATGATCGGTCCAACAGTCTTCAACTATTTTGCTTTATACGGACAAGCAAACGGATAACATTAGTTTTTTTTGAATTACTGATGATTATTTTTCAGATATGATGATTATCAGATCTATTCTTCTGTTTGGGTAAATATTTTTTTTTCAAAATGGGATACTACATGTCGGAAACCTTTTTTAACAAGAGAATATTAAATAAAGTTGAGGGTCTGGCAATTGAAATTTAAATTTGAAATTCTAATGACAATACATGCGGGTTACACAGTACCAAATAATCTAACCTTACCTGACCTTATATAGTTGACAAAAAATCTTCCCTTTTTCAATTTATTTCAAAATGAGGAAGGACGGGGGTGTTTCAGTGCTGAAGAAAGTACTTTATGTAAAAATATGTCGGTTAGGTGGCACCAAAATTAGAAAAAATATTTTAAGTAAATCTTAATTTCTACATTATGACTTTTGTGTATAAGGTAGAGACCTAAATTTTTGGGGGGGAATACTTAGATATCAATGAACATTTGAGAAAAGTGGTGTTATGACCGTTTGACCGCTCCCTGACCGATTTAAGACCGATTGTTTTTTGCCCGGCTTTGACTATAGACATATATATTATAAATATCTTGGCTTCAATTAAATTTTTTGTTATGAAAAATAAAAGTTTCACCTAAAATTTGGTAATCCTAGCTTTAAAATTTGCCGCTCTACAGCTGTTTAAATGTTTAGCGGCTGGCCGCTAAAAAACAGCTAAGGAGCGGTCTGGCCGTTATGACTAGAGAAAGTAATTTTCTCTAAAAATGCACATGAACCACCAGAAAAAAATGTATCTATCTGTAACATAGGCCGAGACAGAACGGGGGCGGGGGGGGGGGGGGAGGGCTCTTACAGATCGGGCCCCTAAATCTATTGGGGCCCGATCTGTAAGGGTTAATGTATAATATCAAAATGAATAATATGATTGGGTTGGTTGACGTTGTGCTAGACTAGGCACTTTTAGTTAAACCGCCCTTAATTGATATAAAAAAATCCATTTACATATGTTCCTAATTATGATCGAATCTACAATTTTAAATAAATTTAGGCTTGTAGGGAGTGTATTCAGTGAGGGAGTCCTGCCCAACTACATGCTTGGCAAGTTCAAACTTTACAAGAGTGCTGACAACTATGATGACTTCATGGAGGCTCTGGGTAGGTATTCTTTACCTGAAGAGTTGTAATATGTCTTTAATACGAGCTACATATCCATTTAGGATATGTCTATTTTGGCTCTTTAGGAGCAATTTAATTATGACCTAAGTTTTTGGGCAGTCGAAATTGATTATTGTCAACCAACTCTTTGATTGCACAACCCTTGTCTGAAAGTCCTAACTGTGCATTGTAATAAGTCGCACCTGTTACTGGGCGAAGGCATTTCCTCCGCTCTCGCTATTATTGTCACGCGCTAGAATTTGCAGCATTAGCTCAGACATGGTGTGGCTGATGCTTGAACTCACCCCCTCCTCGGCTTGATCCTGCTACGGGTTACATTATTATATTTTATCCATTAGAGAGGACAACTTTTTAAAGGTAGTTTATTGTGCAGGTGTTGGATGGCTGAACAGACAACTGGCTTTAAGCTTGACTCCTACCCATGAAATTAGGTAAGAACATATAAAATTTGTATTTTTAAAACATATTTTATATGATTTTTATTCAAATAGACATAATTTGAACAGATAAGCTATCCTTTGTATAGGTTAGAGATACGGAAAGTGTCATGTGTAACGTCATAAAAATTCATATAAAAAGAAAGGATGAGAGGAGAAGTGAGAAAGGAAAACCTTAAAAAAAGAGATGGATTTAGACGTATTTTTATGACGTCACAAATGACACTCCTTATCTCTGTACAGGTTACTAACAAAATCCTTACTGCTTTGTCTACAGTTTGTCTTTTTAATGAAATGTTCTTTGTATTACTGTATTACACTTTACTGAATATTTTTTTCTTCTTTTTTCTACTTTTCATTTTTGTGTTATGACTGTTTACAGTATTATTTATTTAGACAAGATGGGGATACTGTTAGTGCGACTGTCAGTATTATTATATACTTTTTATATTTGTGTGTTATGGCTGTATACAGTATTTTTTATTTAGACAAGATGGGGATATTATTAGTGTAACTGTCAGTACCATTCTTTACTTTATATATTTACTAGCGGCTACGCCCCTAGAGACCTCTAATGGCCTTTAAATGTTTTTTTTTATTTTAAATATCTAATTTGAGAAATAACTTGTCTATGTTATCAATTGTTAAATTCATGCTTCTACGCAGCGCGACTACGCTATCAAAACTATGCTAGCGACACTATGCGGCGGAAATATTTCAATTTTTTTTCGATTTTATTGTAATTTCTCTTGGGAGGGTGGTGCTACCCTCCCCCAAAATAGTTAAAAACCTTCCCGGGACATATGACAATCTACCCTGTTAAGGAGAATCCAATCGGTTCAGCGGTTAGCGAGATCATTCGGTACAAACACACAGATACACAGACACACAGACATCCTGTTACTTTAGTATAAGGATTTGTTATGACTGTATACAGTATTGTTTATTTAGACAAGATGGGGATACTATTAGTGTTACTATCAGTACTATTCTTTACTTTACATATTTATGTTTTATGACTGTATACAGTATTGTTTATTTAGACAAGATGGGGATACTGTAAGTGTTACTGTCAGTACTATTCTTTACTTTTTATATTTGTGTGTTATGACTGTATACAGTATTGTCTATTTAGACAAGATGGGGATACTGTTAGTACTATTCTTTACTTTATATATTTACATGTTATGACTGTATACAGTATTATTTATTTAGACAAGATGGGGATACTGTTAGTGTGACTGTCAGTACTATTCTTTACTTTATATATTTGTGTTTTATGACTTTATACAGTATTGTTTATTTAGACAAGATGGGGATAATATTAGTATGACTATCAGTACTATTCTTTACTTTATATATTTATATGTTATGACTGTATACAGTATTGTTTATTTAGACAAGATGGGGATACTGTTAGTGCGACTGTCAGTATTATTCTATACTTTTTATATTTGTGTGTTATGACTGTATACAGTATTGTTTATTTAGACAAGATGGGGATACTATTAGTATGACTATCAGCACCCTTCTTTACTCTGGAACTGTCAAGTTTAAGGTAAATCTAGTGCCCC
This sequence comes from Acartia tonsa, assembly GCF_053477335.1. Classification (NCBI taxonomy): domain Eukaryota; kingdom Metazoa; phylum Arthropoda; class Copepoda; order Calanoida; family Acartiidae; genus Acartia; species Acartia tonsa. Next base: position 41,235,806 of record NC_137264.1, on the reverse strand, counting down.
CCCCCCCCCCCATTATTTATTTTTTTTAAAAGAAAATATGGGGGAATATTAGTTTTTTTCTATGTCTAACTCCTGCGGGCGGCCATATCCCTGCGGGATACCCAAAATAATCTAACCTCAACTACCCTAAAGTAATGAGCAAACCATAAAAGACCTGCACCTATTTGAATTTCTATCTATTTTTTATTAAAGGGAGAGAGGTTTGTACTTCCACCAAATCGGGACTTAATAAAAATGAGAATGAGAGGTCGTCTTTAAAAACGTTGGGGTCCAGCTCAATTTATAATCCCCTCTCTCTTTCCCTGATTTAAATAGTTTTAATGTTTGTTTTAGCTGGATGAGAAATATGAAGAAACAAATCCTCTAGGCGGAACCATTCCTGCTCTAGCTACACTTGTTGGTAATGTCCACATTTAAAATAGCCTAAAACATGACTGAGATCATTGCAAAGCTCAATGTAATTTTGAAGCCCACTCAGTTAATTGTTTTTATTTATATTTCTAATTTAGATGAAAGTTTTACAATCTGGAAATCATTACAAGACCATAACCATTATTAGAAAATCATAACGTTCATTTAAAACATGTTGATGTTTCCCAAATCATATTGCTGTTCTATTAACTTTAATTTTAAAGAAGAGGCTCCTCTACATTTAGCGTCAGTATGTACAGCTGTCAGTAACGGATAGCTCTTATAATTATGCTAGACATGTTATAATTGTTCTATCGATTTCCAACTTGGCATGGTCTGTAGCAGTTATGTACAAAATAGTATTTGTAGCAACTCTATACTCTTTACCATAATAAAGTCTTAGTTTTTATGCTACATATCATTAGTTTTTCACATTGCCTTAGTTTTACGGAACACAGCTTTTTAGGATGATTGCATAATGGTTAAGCATTTGCGAAATATCAGTATATTTATGTCTTAAAACTTTGAAAATTGAAAAAAAAAAGAATTCCTAAGAGTATAACGCCAAAAAGGTTGAATATTAAAAGCTAGTTGTTACTCTCTATCTACATTTAATGATGCTCATGTTTTGGATGTTGTCATTCTTGTTGAAGTAATGATTTTTTAGATGGTAATAAATTGAAGAGGAATAGATACAATGATGATGGTAGCCTGAAATTCTATGAGGAGAGAACATACACTGACGGAGGCAATAAATACAAACTCAAGATTGAGTAAGTAGAGTTTTGAAAACACGTTTCCAGTATGGCTTCGAAACCGATTACTATCCGCCATAAATAGCTATTTTTCAACTTAAATAAAGGATTATAACATCCATAACTAATTTTGGAGCAGATGTTAAGTGGTCATAAAATAAGAGAGGTAGAAAATACACGATGAAAAGAAAATCACAATTAACAGTCAGGCCCCCTTTTGTATCGAAGGGGGGTTGGTGGGGGGGCGTTTAAAGCCTCCTTCTGTCGGCCGCCGGTGGGATGGGGGAGATCTATTTTAATTGAAGCAGAAATACTCTAATGATATTCTAATCCTTATCTTATTTTCAGGATCCCTGGTAAAGTAACATCCTACAGATACTTCAAGAGAATTGAAGACTAGAAGAAAAGCTTCCCTGCTAAGTTTATTTACATCCTTGGTGCATTTTTATCTTTTTATGAAAAAGCTAGATAATACAAAATACTAATAGTTTGCTTAAGCAAATATAAGCATAATTTTTCTCATGTTTTTGCTCATTTCAGCAAAAAATATACCTCTTTTTTATATTATATTTAAACATGCATAATCTAAAAATATTAATTTAAAAATGCCCAAATTTTCAAATTTATAAATAAACCTTTCTTTTTGTGCTAAACTTAATCACTTAAAGGATTCTACTAATTAATAATCAAATAATAATTTAACAAAGATAAAAGTTTTAAAATTTGTAATTACTAAAAGAATTAAAAAAAAATTATATTAACCCTATAATCAACCATATAATCTTGAAATAATGAATAAAACATTTTGATAAATATTTTAGTTTTTTTTTATAACATTATCTAATAAACAAACGTTGCTACTTTATATAGTAGGACTAGAATCTACGCCCCTAGAGGCCTCTATAAAATTTTAGGCGAAGTCGAACCCCTTCTTTTAATTTTTGTTTTCTAGGGGCGATTTCTCTTGAGAGGGTTATGGTACCCTCCCCCAAAATTGTTCCTTCCAAGGCCGTATGAAAAGCTACATTGTAAAAGAAGACCACATCGGTCCAGCACAAACGCATAGATAGACATCCTGTTATTTAAGGACTATCTAAAAAAGAAATCATTTTAGCCACAAATTTTATTTCCAATTTCGTGAATTTGTTTTTCTTGCATTCTAACAACACTAAATCTATTATTGAAACCAGTTTACGCAAATATGGTTTTAATGATCTAATTTAGATACTAATAATAAGTACATTATCAATCAGAACAATCAGAAAAATGAATGTTTCTATTGTATATATATTATTTTTAAAAGCGAAGCTTTTCTATAATTAGGGTCGGTCCGTTCGTCCGTCCGTACGTCCGTCACGGATAGCTTTTTCCGTTAATTTAGACATGTTAGAATCGTCCTATTGATTTCAAATTTTGCATGGTGATTCCTTTAGTAGTTAGGTACGATTTAGAAAGCGTAGCAACTCTATAATCATTACCAAAATGTCCGTACGTCCATTTTAAACATGTTGATTTTTTTACTTTTTTAAATAGCTTTTTTCGTTAATTTAGGCATATTAGAATTGTCCTATCGATTTCAAATTTTGCATGGTGATTCCTGTAATAGTTAGGTACAAGTTAGAAAGCGTAGCAACTCTATAATCATTACCAGAATGTCCGTACGTCCATTTTAAACATGTTGATTTTTTTTACATTTTTAACAACAAATTTGTATGTGACCTAATTATCCGATTGGTCTGATTTTTGGTATACTGATTTCTGGGACAACAAAGTATAATATTATAAGCGAAGCAACTCTATAATCAAGTCCTAAATATGTAAGTATGTCCATAATCATTATCCTGTATCAAGCAGTTTTTCAAAAAATTTACTTTAATTTTGCTTTGACTTTTATACAGTCGCATTCTGATTATTCAGTTCTGACATTATACAAGTGTTAATGTCCGTTTGTCCTACCGTTTCAGAGCTTCGCTTTTATGGATGTTGTCATCCTTGTTTAAATATAAATTACTTTGATAAAAAATAAATGTACAAGGTATCGGTGCTTTGTATTGGTCTTTCTGGTTATATAATAACATTAACACAAAAGAAAATACGCCTCAGTGTTTTTTTAAAACAAGTGAAAAATTTTTAAAAAAAGATTTCGTTGTATGATTAACATATATTTCTCAGCTTATACCAATAACGAAATTAATTCTAAAAAAATTTGCTGTCGTTTGGGGGCAACACATCGTAGAATTGTCAACCTCTACATTTGCCCCCCCCCCAAAAAAAAATATTATTTTAGAATAATTTCACTTTTGGGTTGTACCTTATTTTAAATATTTAATTTTTTTTTGTTATTTTGCTAAATTCGCTAAAACTTTTATCTGTTGTAAAATATGAAAAATTCTAAAAGCAATGAAAAAAATAATGCAACATAAGTTAGTACGTTATATTTACTTTCACCAAAGTATTGTTTTAATTGTTAATTGTGATTTTTAACAATAGTTAAATTATTAAAAAATTGTTTTATTTAATGGCATGTTAGCCCAACAAAACCATAGTTATTACTTTTTCGGAAAAAATTCTCCATCATAAACGATTCATTATTTTTCAGTACGTTTCACAGCCAGTATTTTTCGAGTAAAATATTAATCAGATTAGGAGATATTTTTTTTACTTATGTGGATGTTCTATTTATTTTAGTGAATCAATTGAATTCCTTGAGAAAAAGTTTAAAATATATGTTGTGTATCTTTAATACAAAGTAGAACGATGTCTGTCTGTTTGTCTGTTTGTAGCGAAGGATCTCGCTAACCGCTGAACCGATCGGGTTCTCCTTTACAGGGTAGCCTCTCATAGGTCCCAAGAAGTTTTATAACTATTTTCTTGGGGGTGGGACGGCCGGAAATAGATTCATATATGGTTAACAACTATATATATTTAAATATTTTTTTTTAATATTGAATGCACTATATTTTGAAAAAAATTGAAAAAAAAATTTCTAAGAGGATAACGAGATAAAATCAACCTTATTCAACGTTCACTCAAAGCCCAAAAATAATGGACTTAAAAGTGTATTAAACTGTATATAAGATATTTGCGAATATATTGATACCATTAATTTGCCTCTTAGATAGAAAAAAGTATGTTTTTTTAATATTTTTCTCTTGCTACAAATCAAATTTCAAATTTGAGTCACCAAAAATGCTAAACTAATTTTTGCTCTAGAAGAATCAATTTTTGGAGTTAGAAAGTGCTTAATATCTCATTTTAATCGCCTGGCATTGCTTTATAATATACAGGTAATGACTTGGTTTTTTATGGAACAGCTGACTAAAAAATCGAGGTTTTGTGATAAACCCACTTTTGTTGTTGCTCCATAAATGATATTTTTTTCCCCAATTTTTTTGGCTGTAAAGAAGCTTTATATATTCATATAACATCCACCTAAATTTGACTTTTGATATTTTATTTATAACATCACCAGAGGGAATTGAATTTTGGAAAAAAAATATCAATTTATATTTTACACTGCTATGCATTGTTCTTGTTCTTGTTTCTAAAAAAAATTTATATTATAAAAAAGAGAATTATTTAACGCTTCTATAGGTATGTTTATCATTTTTCTAGGCTAAATATAACTAATAATCAAACTAGCACCCCAACCAATAATCGGTTCCATGCCAAATGTAGGAGTGGAAAAACATTGGAGGGACAAATGCTTGAGTCCCAAACGTCAGAGTGGAACAAACGCAGGAGTGGGACAAACGTTGGAGTGGACAAACGCAGGATTTTTGGGACAAACATCGGAGTGGACAAACACAGGAGTCCCAAACTTTTTTTTCAATTTTGAATTTTTTTTATACAAACACAGCCCCCCCCTACCTTTGTCCTGTTACTTTTCTTAGTTAGGTTAGGTTAGGATATAGGCTAGGGGGCTGAGTGCTGCAGCCATGGTCATTATTTTGTAGACAAGGGTATAAAAAATTTCAAAATTGTAATATTATTAAAATAGTAGACACTCCTAGGTTTTATTTAAGCAATGTCCACTCCAATGTTTTCCACTCCAATGTTTGTCCACCTTGATGTTTGTCCACTCTGACGTTTGTCCCATTCTTACGTTTGTCCACTCCGATGTTTGGGACTCCTGCATTTGTCCACTCCAACATTTGGGACTCCTATGTTTGAGGTAGAACCCCAATAAGTAAATCTCAATAAAACTTGATAAAATTATGCAAAATATCAAAGTATTCAATCCCTGAATTTCAACCATCTAACTTGAATAGGAGTAGAGAAAATCATGAAAACTTGAAATGTAGGAATCGATATAGCCCACCCCAGTTTTTTGGCAAATCCTAATGAAACTTGATGAAAATATGGAGTATTGATAGAGAGAGAGAATATTCAATCCATGAAAATTTCAGCCTTCTATCTTTTATAGAAGCCGAGAAAATATCGTTTTCCCCTTTCTGTCTCAGACAGACAGACATACCAATGAACAGACATACAGATGAATGGACAGACAAATATTTTGAATTATAGAGTAGCTTCACTACTAAAAAACTAAATAGGATAATTGTTGTACACAAATTGATTTCAGTATGTTTTAAATGAGCTTACTTAATCAAGGACGTCCAAGCTTTTTGATTTGGGGGGAAGGGGGGGGGAATTGAAATATCTAAATTTGGGCATCCCCATGTTCATTTTGTGGGGTAATCTTTATATAATAGAGGCAAGGACGTCAAAGCTTTTTATATTTTTTTTTGGGGGGGGGGGAAGGGGAAGATTAAAAATTATGGGGTCGCCCCAAATTAATTAATAACCCTTAACCCCCTCCCCCCCTCCCCCCACCGGGACATCCCTTTACATAAAGTAATGATTATAAAGTTGCTAAGTACCTTACTGCTACAAAAATCATCTTCCAACATTTAAGATTAATTCTAACACGCCTGAATTAACAAAAAGAGCTAACCATGGCGTGGATATACACATCCTAATTGTAAAAATGTTTTGCTTTTTAAAATTGTAAATCAATTATTCAGGAATCATTTTACTTTGTTTATTTACTAGCAGCTGCGCTCCAAGCATCTAGGAGCTCTGTAATTAAAGGAGTAAGGAAATTAGTAAAATAGCCTTATACTTTACCGAAATATTAAGCTACAGACAAAAAAGCTTTATATAATATGTATTAATTTGTAAAACTGCAAATGATAAAATATGACCTATTTTTTTCTCTTTAAAGATTCTCTTCAAACACCTCCCCCTTTTTATATAAAGATGCTAATTCCCCCCCAACCCCAAGAGGATATAAGCAGTAAAAAACCCTGCAGGGGGCACAATTTTCTAACACTTCTTTCTTATTTAGTCTTTTAAAAGGATTCAAAATGCATTGACATATATATATATTTTTTTTTAACTCTTATTTTATACATCTTAGTTGGAACTGATGATCTATTTTTATAGAGAAACTTATGTATTCCATCAATAAAAAGTTAAAAAATTAAGTGTGTTTATACATATAATAATTACTATATATAATAGGATAATGAAATGCAGCTGTTTTAAGGGTTGCCAGCCTAATAATACAGACCGATTCAATAATTGTGTTAATATGTTAAGATGTCTAACTTTAAAATGGTGTAATTATAGTTATATTTAGCCTAGAAAAATGATAAACATACCTATAGAAGCATTAAATAATTCTCTTTTTTATAATATAAATTTTTTTCAGAAACAAGGACAAGAACAATGCATAGCAGTGTAAAATATAAATTGATATTTTTTTCCAAAATTCAATTCCCTCTGGTGATGTTATAAATAAAATATCAAAAGTCAAATTTAGGTGGATGTTATATGAATATATAAAGCTTCTTTACAGCCAAAAAAATTGGGAAAAAAAATATCATTTATGGAGCAACAACAAAAGTGGGTTTATCACAAAACCTCGATTTTTTAGTCAGCTGTTCCATAAAAAACCAAGTCATTACCTGTATATTATAAAGCAATGCCAGGCGATTAAAATGAGGTATTAAGCACTTTCTAACTCTAAAAATTGATTCTTCTAGAGCAAAAATTAGTTTAGCATTTTTGGTGACTCAAATTTGAAATTTGATTTGTAGCAAGAGAAAAATATTAAAAAAACATACTTTTTTCTATCTAAGAGGCAAATTAATGGTATCAATATATTCGCAAATGTCTTATATACAGTTTAATACACTTTTAAGTCCATTATTTTTGGGCTTTGAGTGAACGTCGAATAAGGTTGATTTTATCTCTAACGCCGATTTTTTCTCCCATTATAGCTAAAATTAAACTTTTTCACATAGTTCTAGATTTTTCCTAACAGTTAAGCTGACTTTTAACATAATCCTTGCTTTAAACCAATGTATAGTTACTTAGAAATTGATAAAATAAGCAATAAGTCTGATAAAAGTGTAAACTAATTCTCCAAAGTGGGTTATTTATTGTCCAACACAATAAAAAAGGATATTATTATTTTAATTAACCTATGAGATTCAACCCTTTGTAGACAGTGAGGTATTTTTTTTGTCAATAATACGAATTTAAAATATGTCTTTATTACCTAACTACTACGTTATAAAAAAACTAATTGGCAATTTTATAGCATAAAATAAATCCTTAACAGTAAGTAAATTGTTTCAACTATATATGACAAGTTAAATATCCCTACAAACATTATAAGAATCAAAAACGTTCAGATTTTCCCTGTTTTTTCCTTTTTCCCTCTCAAAATACCATAAAATCAAGGCATTATTTCTGGATATTTTTGTTAATAGGACGTTTTTGGTTGATCAGTGTAGTGAAATGTCCTTAGTAAATGTTAAGATTTGATAATCAGATGAGAAATTTTTACGTTCACACTCCCTTTAATGGCTTTTCACATGTCTTATTTTATAAAGTAGGAAGGCTTTTTTTTGTCTGAAGCTTAAGATCTCGGAATTTCACCTTGCTCTATGCTCTATGCATTCGTAAAATGTACTGGGGTGCCCTTTCTTTACTGTTTAGTTTTAATAAGAATTAAAAAAAAACAATATTAGGGTTACTTTTCCTAGGAGTGAGAATATATATATATAGTTATAAACATTCCCTGATCTTATGAGAAGCTAATTGAATAGGAGAACCATACAGATCGATCCAGCGGTTTGTAAGCTCAGCATTGTTAATTTTTAAAACATGCATTTTTAAACTCTCTTTACAAACTAGAATGGAAGAAAATAAAACCAAACAAATCAAATACATATAAGACCGATCTTTATTTATCCATCTTTCTTTATTACTTTAAATATATAATATTTATTTCCATATTTTTATTCTGTTCTTTACTTAGGAATGATAACTTTTTAACCTAACCAAAATATTCAGGGTCTGCTGTATTCCGGGCTGTTCCTGTACCACCTGGCGTCGTATGAGAGCGGCGGCGAGGCGCTGGTGTCCTGGCATGTTGGAGTCACTCCTTAAGGTCATACAGTTGGCCAGCAGTGAATTGGAACACATTACTTTTGTTACTAGGTATGTTTTTCATGGTTTGATATACAAGTATTACACTGAAAGCTAGGTAAAAAAACAAGGTTGACATCATCCATAATGTATATCATAGAAATAAAGAAAAATACGCACAATTTATAAAAATAAGTTTCTTTGTCTTTTAAAGCATGACCGACGGACGTAGTAAATTATATACTGGTTTCTCGCCGTCTGTCTTGAAAAGGATCGCATGTTAAAGATTGCATCACATATTGATTTTAATCTTATATTGTATAACACAAACTTTGCTTAAATAAAAATAAAATCCTATAACGTAGCCCTATACTATTGAAAATAGTTAAATATAACAAAACATATTATTAATATCAATCTATCTGATTATTTAGGACGTACCCAAGCCTGGTTTGACCTGCCTACCCACGCGGGCTGCCTTGCTAAAATCTTCTAACAACCTATCTCTATTTAGGATGTACCCAAGCCTGGTTTGACCTGCCTACCCAAGCGGGCTGCCTTGCTAAAATCTATGCTCAACTTCTTAAAGAAGGCTATTCAGGAATGGGTTATTAAATGATTTAAGACGAAGTAAAATATTGTTTAAGTTTAAAAAAAGATTGTACTAAAATAATTTACGTTTCTGTAGACACAACGGGAAACATGGTTCTTATGGGATAGGACAAAAGACGAAGTATTGAAATTAAATCAAGATTTACCTAATAAAAATTAGGTACTCAAAGTTTTTGAGTTGACGAATAAGTAAACTTGTTTCTGAAACTTTGGATACCATTATGATATTTACACCATATTTTACCCTCCCTGCCTGGGGTTTAGGTCTAAATTTATCTAATATTAGTACTTGTTTGGGACAGGGATCTAAAGGGACAAGACAATGGCGGATAAATTGATGTACATCAGCAATGAAGATACACAAAATTACCCCTTCTGTGGAGTATAATTAGTTGTTGAAAGCTTTAGACACTTAACTTGATTAATCAACCATTCAAAATTCAATAAAAGTCCCTAGAGTTGTTAAAGCAACGAAGAAGAAAATAAAGCTTTGGGGACTAGTGTAATAAACAGTCCACTTCCTTCCTTCATTTAATCCTCCATAACTTAGGACCCCGCGTTCAGCGACTGCATACGCCACGTGTTGGAGGGAAGTTTGCCCAACAGTTTGAAGCATATATTCAGTAAAGCCGAGTACTATGGCCCCAGCCTGTTCTTGTTAGCCACGGATGTTGTTACTGCTTATGTTTTCCAGGTAAGCTTTCCCTTTATTTTTTCTTGTTCTGCGTTTTCAAAGATGTTTAGTTAGATAAGTTTGCTGATTTTTTTGCCACGTGTCAAGATGCCTGTAGGAAATGAATGAGGGGGGAGAGGGGGAGTCGAACCTACACACTTTTATTTTTGCTTTCAAAAGAAAATTTTAGGTGTGAGAGTAAGGGGGGGGGGGAGTTCTGACACATTTGCGTAAACAGCGAGTATAGGCTTTATCTTTGGGACGGACGGACAGACAGACAGACATCGTTCTACTTTGTATTATAGATTAGATATTTAGTAGGGAGGGATGGGACATTGGGCTGTAAATTACACTAGCCCCCAAAGTTTTAAAATAACATTTTCTTATTCTTTGGCCTAACAACCTTGGGTACTTTTATTGATTTTTTATTGGTTGGTTCATTAAGTTGAGTGTCCTAACATTTCAATCACTTATTGTAATCTACAGAATGGGTAACGATGTGTATCATCATTAGAGATGAACATCAATTTATCAGCCATTGTCTTATCCCTTTATATCCCTGTAATTATCTAATTAACTAATGAGCAATTTTATTCCAGGTTGAATATCATGGTTATACGAGGGAATGGGGCCGGTGCCCAGCAATTCCAGGAGGTTGCGCAACAGTTTTCGGCCAGAGCAGTAGAATCAAGAACACTTGTGTGTTTGGCGGCGCACCCAAGGGTCCTCAGCTGCGCGACATTGAGAACGGCTGCTGATTTATTAGAATTATTATTTTATGTTCAAGTTAAATAAATATAAAAATACAACAAAAAATTTTATAATTTTTTCTATTTTTAAAAATGAAGCTTCTCTATAATTAGGGTCAGTCGTTTTTTACTACTTTCTCACAATTTTTACCACCCGATTTTACCACAATTTTTGGTCAATTTTTACCAATTTGATTTGATTTCCGGTAAAATTTTACCAATTTAGGGCAAAAATATTACCAGGTGTTGAACAGTTTTACCACTTTTTCGGTAAAATCTTACAGAAATTTGCGGTAAGATTTTACCAAAAAAGTGGTAAAAATTGGTCAAAATCTGGTATAAATTTGCGTCCTAAAATGGTAATATTTTACCGGAAATCTGGTAAAATTTTACCGATAATTGTGGTAAAAATCGCTGGTAAAAAGCGTGAGAAAATACCACAAAAAGTGTTTTTACCACGGTTACGGTAAAACTAGGTTTTTTTATGGTATTAATTAAGTCCTGGGTTATTAACATTTACCTAAAATAAAACATACTATCAAAAGCTACTGTGAAAATACGACGAAAACCCCCTACTACGTTTTCTTGCTATGATCCGAACCTTTCAGATCGTGGCTAAGCCGTTTTTAACAATCTGAGTCTAATTAGTTTTAATTGTGTTTTAAATTTATTTTAATCCACTTATTTATATTAACAGCTATGGTATTTTTGCAATCTATCTAGAAATTCGCAAATAAATTTAATATTTTGGTTGCTGTAAAGCAAAAATGCTTGCTAAATTTGTATATAAAATGATATGAAAATAATGTAAGCTACAGTTAAACAAGTATATAGCAGGTGAAAAAAATACAATGAACACACTGAAAGATAATGTTTTATATTCAAAAGTAAGTTATTTTTATTAATTCATTTTATCAAATAAATCATTTAACGGGTATTATAAACATTTATTATTTTATTCTATTTATCTCATTTATGAATTATTAAAGACAGCTGACAACAAGAAAAAACAAGGATGATTACGTTCATAAGAAGTGAAAGACAAAAAAGTCATGGATGGACAAAGAAACAAAGTATTTCATAGAACAGATGCATTAAAAAAGGAAAACAAAGAGAAATGATATGCAATAAAAAACACGAAACCTTTATAAAGAATTTAAAGAAATTAATTTAGAAGCATGACTGACAGACCGCCGGAATGACTAAATCATGTACTGAATGCTCATTGGTACAGCTAATCTTCACCAAAACTTTCAGCTAATTAACTTAAATAGCAGCTGATAGTATCACAGTTTTCTTATAGCGTTACGGACGGACAAAGTGAAATATAAAGACAGAAAAAGTAAATTATAGAGTACATCCGCTACTAAAAATAATGTTATTAATTCTTTAGAACAAAAGATATTTATTTTGACTACTATTTTCAACTAAAAAACTTTGCACTTTTAAAATTGTAAAAAAATAATCAAATCTTAATGATATATTTTATTTAGGAACCTTATACACTGGAGAGTGGAAAAAGAAGATATATTTTTCATATTCTAGACTTAATTCAAAAGGAACTTAGGTAAATTATGGATAGATTGACAAGTAGAGATATCTCATTGATTATAGATAGATAGATGAATTAGGATAGGCAAATAATTACATGAATATGTAGATAGATGGATATGAATAAATTAAGGTATAAACAGATTGATAATAAAAAGCTATACAGATAAATTTTAGATACAGGTGTGGTATCCGCCTAGGATAAATGGCAGACACCACAGTTCAAAATGACTACGGCAGTGTGAACAGACGTGGACACCTATACTATAGAGAAGCTACGCTTCTCTAGCAATCACTAAATAATAAACAGCATCTATTCAGTTGTTCCTTTATTGAAGGTCTAAGGATTACTAAAGTTATATACAACAAACAATAGCTACACAGATAGGAATAAATAATCATAAATAAAAGCAATATAATACATATACAATAGTCAGTTTGGGCAATAATGATCCCCCATCCCTGGGAAGGGTGGGGGGAATTAACAATACAGCTTAACCATAAGAAGGCTGTCAGATTCAATCATTAATTTTAGGCATAGGGAGGGGGTCGGCAGACCCCTTCCCCAGGACTCAGGGGAGGGCCTTTGGCCCTTCCCCGAACCCCGGTCAGGGGTGCCATAGGCATGGCTCACGGTTGCCGAATACCACAACTCTCCCCTCGGAAGGCTGGGAGGGGGTCTCCCTGCCAGACTTCCGACAGTGGTTGAGGCCTTCGGCCCGCTCCTTAGGGCTAAGAAATATACAAATGATAATGATTCAATGGAATCCTAGTGGTGATTTTCAGGGCTGATGGGCTCCCAACGTGGGATAGAAGGTAGAGGCTGGCTTTGGTTGGACACGTAGCTCGGCGCCGGCAGGTGTCAGGTTGGCGTGGGGCACAGCTGCTGCGGGGCCGGTCAGCAGCGGGGCATTCTGGTTGTTGTTGGCAGCGGCTGGGGCACTGGCTGCCAAGTTGACCGTCTGAGCGGCAGCCTGGCCTCCCGAGGGGCCACGGGGTCTTCCAGAGGGCGGTCCAGGCCTGCCTGGGCGGTCATGCCCGCTATCGGCTGATTGCATGGACACCATTTCCTCGGCGGCTTCCCGGCCGATGGGAATGGCATCCCAGTCTACTGAAAAGTCCCGGGACTTGGCATGGGTGAGCCGGGCTCTGGCCAAGGCCTTCCTGTACAAGGTTGGATGGTACAGGAACACTTGTGACATCGCATTCATGGCTGCCCGTACACCTCCTTGTGCGGCTGCCAGGGAAATGATGGTCAGATCCCCCAGCAGTTTGAGGATCAACAACAGCAAACACAGTATGGCTGCGCCATCTCCCCACTCGTGAATAGCTTGTCTGAACCCAGCCCAGACATCCAGGGCGGCCTCTCCTTCCTCCGCCAGTCGGTCGATATTGTAGGACACGATCCCATGGTCTCCGGTGGCCGAACAGCTACCTTGCTGAACGCATGAGCCATAGGACTGGCCGGTCAGCATGGCGGCTTTATACGCTGGGAACGCTAGCAGCTGCTGCCAGTCGCTCAGCTCAGCCTGCGAATACAAGCCTCCTGAACTAAAGTCATCCAAGGGTTCTGTCAGCAGCTGCTTGGGCGTATCCAGCGGGGGTGGCCTCTTCTTAGGTGCGGGGGTTAGCTCTATCCAGCCTTCCTCTGCGTGCACAGTCAGGGGGTAGGTGGAGGAGCAGGGAATCTTGGTGGCGTGGCCGCTATACACCCGTGTCACGGCGTCTACAAATCCTGTGGGTTCCACTGGTACTTTGTCCCAACATTCATTGCTTTCACGGACAACATATTTGTTGCGTTGGCAGGTAAGCTGGAGCAGGACATCTCCCCTCAGCACAGAGAACGTGCTCCCCTGGACACGCACCGGGTGGGCCGGGTCTAGTTGCTGGAGCTTCCAGCAATTGGCTGCTACTTCTTCTGCCGCTGTGCTTTTCATGCGTGTCTCCAGGGTAAATCCAATGTAGCCTGCATGTATCTGGGCCTGCAGGGGGACATCCACATCCCTGGCCGATACTCTGGGCAGTGCTGCCGCGGCCGGGTCAGCTGCCACGAATAATGCTGGGTGGTTGGTGGCATGGGCCTCAAAGTTGCAGTTCACTATTGAGGTGGGGGTGGTCATGTTGATGAAGAACTGGGCTTGATGGTCAACCAGGAACGCATCCATCACTAGGCTAGGCTGGAGGCTGCGGATCAGCCTCAAGGGGCAATCTCTCCCCAGGTGGTCCCACACGTAGGTTGCTTCCCCAGTGATGCAAGACAGCTCAGAATGGGGACATTCTAGGGTCAGGTGGTCAGATTGGGACTCCACCCGTCCATCCTCTATTACGTAGGTCTCTTCCTTGACCAGCAGCCGTCGTTCCTGGAGCACTAATTCATTGCGGTACAGCTGGCCCTCGAAGTGGACGTCCTCCCCTTCACAACCCACCCCCTCAGGGCTGTTGACCAAGGCGCCCACCATGTCGAGGGTGAAGAACAGGGGATGGTTCAGCTGGAACGTCAGTGGCTGGGTCTTGCCTGGCAGCGTGTAGACGCGGTTCCTGGCCAGGTCTCGGCACGTTTCTGGATCAATCTTGGTTGGCCTCATGAGGGTGGGGACCGAGGTCACCTTGAGGTGACCCCATACCCCACACCTGAATGTCCACTGGGACACGGTGAGCTGACAACTGTATCCTGTTGTTTCCCTAATCTTGACTTGCTGCAGGACATGTACTTCATGGCCCAGGGGCACCTCCTGGTGTAGCGGTTCCGTGCTACACATCTTCTCCTTATTGTAGGCTGTGACGTGGGTGGGGTTGGCGCAGTCCCACCCTACCAGGACGTAGCTAGTTGTAGGCCACACGGCTGCCAGCAGTAGTCCCCACAGAACCATCCACCAGTGTGAGAAGCTACCAGACAGCCATCTACCTCGCGCACGCGGCTGGGGATCTTCGGCTCGGGTCACGGCTGCTTCTTGGGGCTGGACACGGCTGGGCTGCTCCTGGCTAGATACAAATTTCCATTGAGCGTTATCTTTGTGTGTCCGGGGCACCCCGATACCCTCCCCAATGACAGACTGACAGGCGACTGGCGCCTGCCTGGGTGTCGGCTCCCCTAGCCCCAAGGGGTCCCTTCCCTTGTCCATGGCATGCCCAGTGGCATGGGGCTGAAGTGCGTGTGGCACAGGCTCGCCCTGACTCACGTCCCTCCCCTGCCCTAGGAATTCAGGTGCATGTGGCACAGGCAAGTCCTTATATCCCCAAATTTCAATCTCCCCAGCCTCTGGTGCAGGAGGCACAGGCAAGGTTGGGGGTTTACAATCATTTGGATACAATACATTTGTTAAATTTAACTTATCCTGGCTCGACTGGAAGTGCTGGGCAGCTGGGTTCCCTCGGCTGGCAGGGGGCGCTGGATGGTGTATGGCTGGGCTCTCCCTACAGGCTGGTGGCGCTGGCTGACTGGGGGTGACGGGTGTCACCCCTTCCTCTGGGACTGCTGGCTCGTTCCAGGATCCAGGTATCTCGGTGGCGGCGACGGTTGTCGCCCCAGGCACCAGGGTGGAGGCGCTGGATAGCACCCCCCAGTCATCGCAGGTGGCGGCGCCGGGTGGCGCCCCATACATCGACTCTGATGCGCTGGCTAGCGCCTCCTGCCTGTCTCGTTCAACAGCCGCCAGGGCCTCTCCGTACACCGTCTCAGTGACGCTGGGTAGCGCCCCTCCACTCTTGCTGGGTAGGCTCGGTCGGGCAGGCCCCATCATGTTTAGGCTAAAGGGCTGGGGCCTCAGAACTTCTGGCTCGGCAATGTTGTTGGGCTGCACAAACTCCGGCCCCAGGTGGTTGAGGCTGAAGCCCAGGCCAACCCGGTTGGGTTCAGCCGCGCCTCCCAGTACGTTGATTCTAGCTGGGACGGTTCCAAACTGCAGCATTCCGTCGGCTCGGCCCGCTGCGTTGGGGGTGGCTGCTTGCTGCAGTGGTGCTGGGGGCGCGCTCCCTTCCATGTGGGCTACTCTGCTGGGCTTTCCTGGGGGAGCGCCCTTGTCTGCAGTGCGCCTCTGGCCGGCTACCTGGTCCCAGTCGGCTCTGCACTCGGCCGCCGTATGGCCAGCATAGTGGCAACGCTCGCACTTGGCAGGACGGTCATGGCGTGGCTGGGTGCGTCTCTCCTCTAGGCTGACTTCCATAGGCGTCGGACAGTCTCGGGCTCGGTGGCCTTTCCCTTGGCAGCGGAAACAGCGGCCTGAAGTCTTGTCATCTGGGGCAACCTTCCCCATCTGGTGGAGACCCGGAGCCAAGGCGCCAATCTCCATTGGCTCCGACTCGTCGTAGTTGGGCAACTGGATGCTGGCTGATCCCGTGAGCCCGTCGGTGGCGTCCACTAGGCACACACCCTCCTTCAGCTGCTTGGTAATCATGGTGACGGTGAACATGGCTCGCCTCGTGTACTCAGGTACAGAGGCGATCTCATGACTCATCATTTCACGTTTCACATTAGCGTTACGAATGCCACGATTTAATTCATCGATTAATAACTTGAGATCCTCATGGCTGTAGGCCTCCCTATACAAGGCACACTTTGTGGATATGTATGCTTGTATAGGTTCTGTCGAGTGTTGCCTGTAATCCCTGAAGGCTTGCTTCAAAGTCTGGGATTCAAAGGCTGGACGAAATAACATTTCACACTCGGCCTTGACTTGTTCGTATGTCAAGGCTTGGCCTGCCTCGCCAAACAGATGAGAAGCCATTTCCGCCGCTTGCCCTACCAGTGACAGTAAAAGGGCGTTGTGGCGGTTGAGGGTGTCATGGGGCGGCACGCGGTAAGCCGCCCATGACATCTCGAGTCTGCGGATGTGGGAACTCCAGGATTGCTTGGGCGGTCCTCTATATTCCGGCAGGTTACTCAGCATCAGCTTGCGGTACTCGGCTGGAGCCGGCTGGGGGTCATCCTGGAGCCATCCTTGGGCTTGGTCGCCTCCTGGCGCTTGCGGCTGCTCCATCGGGTCAACGGTTCAGCGGCGGGACACAAAGTTATAAGTCAATATTAAAAATGGTTTACACTTGAGGCTTTCTAGCCTAGCAGCCAACACTGTTTATCACTAGGTTGGTAGTTTAACTACAAGATATACTTAGATGTACTTGTCACTAGTTGTTTTTCTGAGTTTGTAGAGTAGGCTGGTAGGGGTAGATAGCTGTTGAGGGTCTGAACTGCTGTCAGGAACTGATTGGGTTTTCCTTTATCACACTATAGATAGGAGGGAGAAGCTTGTAATTCTTATTTTCTAAAAATATCTCTGTTAGATGCTATGGAGTAGCTCCGCTCCTGTGTGTGTGTGTGTGTGCGTGAAATATCCTTTCCTTGCAGCGCGCTTACGCACCGTCAAATCCGCGCACACAGGTAAAACGTGCACTTATCCCTCAACTCGCTCTCTCATTGGTCCGCTTTGTCCGTTGAATTTTGTGATATGTCCCGAACTCTGTTGCGCGACCCGTAAATGACGCTCCGTTCTCCCGGTCGCTAGCTCCACACCGTGGGCGGACTTAGTCAAGTGTGGGTAGGAGGGGGGAAGCGCGTGAGGGGACGGGGTAAAACTGTCCGTTCCCCCTGTGGGGAAGGGGGAGTGCTGTGGGTTTGAGGTAACTGTGTGGTGAGGTAATGGTGCCCTTTCTCCTTAATCCTGGGCTTATTGTTATGTCACCTTGATTGTATTTTCTTCAATGGATGGTGGGCCCCTCCCTTTCCTCTGGAATAAGGGGTGTATTTGTTGTGCTGGAGGCTTGGGTGGTTAGATTGTTTATCAATGCATTGTTATATTACATCTAGATTCTATTTTTGGCCTTATCACAATACATAACAGATTTGCTTACCAAGCCTGTTCTATTTTTAGTTTTATCACAATACACAACAAATTGTTTACCAATCTTTGCTCATAAATCTATTGTTCAGCCATCACACTAGGGTGGTAATCCCTACAATGTGATATAATATCTGCTTTTCTAGATGGGTGGCTGCGCTGTAGCCTCTCAGGATACTTGGAGTTGACGTAGTTTCCTCTGCTTGGTACACTACACTCGTATGTTGGCTCGCAGCTCGCAGCTATTTGGCGTGTTTCAGCCTATCGGCGGCAGGGAATGTCCCGTCCTGCAGCGCCGTGTATCCGAATCCGGCTGGTGGCGGCAGGGAATGTCCCGTCCTGCGGCGCCGCTGGTTCGAATCCTTGGCTTGTTTCAGTCTGTCGGCGGCAGGGAATGTCCCGTCCTGCAGCGCCGTGTATCCGAATCCGGCTGATGGCGGCAGGGAATGTCCCGTCCTGCAGCACCGCTGGTTCGAATCCTGCTATCTCTTGCAGTAAATGTTGGCCTATTTTCAGCCGTTTGCACTTAGTTGGCCTGTTTCAGCCCGTCTGCAGGCCTGTTTCAGCCCTTGAGCGCTCAATTCTCCGTTAGATGTCGGCGCTTCTCGCGGTTCTCCGTCAAGTTTCGCTGTTTCGCTTCCACAACTGCCGGATGCAGAGTTAGACCTTGCTATCCAGGGTGGGTAATTCAGGTTGCTTGTGTCAGTTTTGCCAGTTTCACTGCTGGGAGTACCTTAGCCTCAGCTGCGCGTCTGCTCTACACTTGTGGTTTGCCGTAATCTCACACAGCTGTCACCAAAAGTTGTGGTATCCGCCTAGGATAAATGGCAGACACCAGAGTTCAAAATGACTACGGCAGTGTGAACAGACGTGGACACCTATACTATAGAGAAGCTACGCTTCTCTAGCAATCACTAAATAATAAACAGCATCTATTCAGTTGTTCCTTTATTGAAGGTCTAAGGATTACTAAAGTTATATACAACAAACAATAGCTACACAGATAGGAATAAATAATCATAAATAAAAGCAATATAATACATATACAATAGTCAGTTTGGGCAATAATGATCCCCCATCCCTGGGAAGGGTGGGGGGAATTAACAATACAGCTTAACCATAAGAAGGCTGTCAGATTCAATCATTAATTTTAGGCATAGGGAGGGGGTCGGCAGACCCCTTCCCCAGGACTCGGGGGAGGGCCTTTGGCCCTTCCCCGAACCCCGGTCAGGGGTGCCATAGGCATGGCTCACGGTTGCCGAATACCACACAGGATCGATATAACATAAATAGATTAAAAAATGAATGTATGTATTAGTGTAGAAAGTTACTTGGATCTTACACCAGATTTTCATGTGCTCTAATAAAGTGAAACTATTTAGCTAAATTTTAAACCCCCATCTCCTTCCCTCCTACTAGATGAATGAACTGAACAATAAATAATGTCTATGCTAGCAATCTAAAATAACGACATTTAATGTTATTTAGAGAAAGTGGGGATAGAGATTGGTTGATAGATGCTGTACTGGAACAAAGTGTTAGGTAACAATTTTCAATTTTAGAAGTTCATTTGATGTTTTTAAAGTTCACGGCATGTTCATTGTTCATTTGGTTACTAATTAAATTATCTAATACTAGTGGATACGCCCCTATCATCTATGGACTTGATATTAAAAGTGATATAAAAGAAAAGAAAAATAGCCTAAAGCCATCCCTCGGTCTATAAGAAGCTTCACTGTAAAGTAGGTCCAAATCGGTTAAGCGGTTAGGGAGTTCCTTTGCAACAGACAAAAAAAAACTTACAATTATCAAATTTTAAAAGTCGTCTTTTAAGTAAAAATAACTAGAAAAGTGTCGCAAAAGATTATAATATTTTGTAATAAAAATCAGATCTTTCAGTTTAGTTTTAAATATTAGAGCCATGAATCATTAGCCGTTCATTATTTTTTCTCTTGTTTAACTTTAAATACGAAAAAAAAAATTTTTCATATGAAAGTCCTTACCTATTTTAAAACTTAGACAAAATAAATTAACTACAAACTACGTATGTACACCCTTTATTCTTATACATGTTGAAGTAATGGTTGCAGGTAAAGTCCCCGCAGGGAATGAACATAGGTAAAAAAAACTACCAAAACCCATTTTATTCATCATTCATTATTTATTATTTTACATAAAAAATAAGGCTTGGTGGTGAGATGGGTTCAGTGTTCGACAGGCATTTTGAAGGAAAGCATCAAATAATTTGTCAAGATAAATGATTCAAACCTTTAGATTAGTTTAAATTAAAAGAATTAACCCTTAACGGTCGGGAGGGGGGGGGGGGTTGAACTCATTTGATCTCATTTTCTGTGTGTGAAAGATAAAGAGCCCAAACTGCGTGAATTTTAAAGTATAGGTATGACACACAGCTAAGAGTTGGAATTTTTTTAATATCTCAATCCTGGCGGGCACAGGATACCAGCAAACCTGGCAGGGTCATCCAGGCAAAGAGCAAAACTATTTTTTTGACTTAAACAAAGCATTTTATCTTACTAAAATACTAAAATATCCTGTAGTAGTACATCCTCATATGAAATACAGCTTTTAAAATCAATTTCAGGTTCCAGGTATGATCCTGCAGGTCCTGATCCTCCAGGTCTCCAGAAATCTTTAAAAGGCTCCTGTGGCCGCAATTTTTGACTTTGAGACTTGAAATTTAAAACGTAAGCTTTTCTTACATGTCTACATAACGTATTAAAATTTCATAAAGGTCTGGCGCGTTTTCCCGCCGACCGCCGACTGCGGCGGCCGCTGAAATTTATATTTTGATATTTCTAATATAGAATTTACAAAAAGATAAAGTTAAACATTTTCTGCAAAAAATTGTTCTTCTAGCTTCAAAAATAAGAAAATTGCAGCCGTTTGAAATTTTCAAGTAAAAAAGGACCTAAAAACAAAGGTTGTTAAATAAAAGGGCGAAGGAAGCGAAAATTGACTTTGACTTACTTAAGGTCGGAAATTCATTATCAATCAGGGGATTTGCATAAAAATTAGCCATCTAGCTCTAATAGGAACTGAGATAATATGGGGGTGGGGCATTAAACGCCCCCCCGCCTCTCACCGATTAAGGTGCGGCAAGGGGCCCAACTGTTAAGGGTTAATGCTGTAAAAAGTAGACACCAAAGATTTACATATTACAAAGATAAGTTTGTTAAAATTTGATTATAACACTCCCTATCTAATTTATTGATGTTCTATTGATATGTAATGAGTATTTTTGTCGACTATATGGCTTTAATAGCTATTTCTTGCATCGTATTATAAACAGCTTTCCGCGGATATATAATTAACAATTATAAGATTAAAGTTTTTTTAGCCCCGAGGTGCCGAAGGCATTTTGTAAAAATCTTTAAAATTGAGATGGAACAAAAGCTTTAAAAACAGGTCTTTTGCAGATTTTAAAAAGTTTGTACCATCTCAATTTTACATAAATCAACCATATTTTGGCTTGGGGCCAAAATTATAACAAAATTTTTATAAAACGAGACGGGGTACTACACACTTGTTTTGACATTTTACTAGTATAGTTTTCATAATAGTTATTTTTTTTTAATGACACAGTTAACGTTTTTCCATTTAAACGTCGCATCTGACGGACGGCTACCGAGACCCATTTAGATTAATGAAAATATTTAAATGAAAAGTTGGGGCCAAATTTGTTTTTCTTCAAGTATTCATATCCCTATCCCTTATGGAGACAAATATTTTCGTTCTATGTTAATTTTTCTTCTAAGATCCTCTTGTGCGAAGCATCTCTATACCCATAGTATTGTTGACAATTGTGTAACTTTACAATGTGTCTCAAAAATCAGCCATGTGACGTCATAAAAATGATGTATTATCCATCTCTTTTTTAGAGATTTTCTTTCCTACTTCTCTTCTTATCTCCCTCATTTTGATGACGTCACATGGCAAATTTTTTAGACACTTTGTAAAGTTACACAATTGTAAGTGATTTAATGGTTTAATTCGACTAAAATATTGTTTGTTTTCATTTATAAAAAGTTATCGTGGCTGACATAATTTGCTAACATCATTTTTAACGAAATATTGACTGCAAACATATCTATAATACAAAGTAGAACGATGTCTGTCTGTTTGTCTGTCTGTCTGTTTGTCTGTCTGTCTGTTTGTTTGTCTGTCTGTTTGTAGCAAAGGATCTCGCTAACCGCTGAACCGATAGCTTCTCATAAGTCCCGGGAAGGTTTATAACTATTTTCTTTGGGGTGGGACACCCCTAACCCCCCCAAAAATGAAAAATACCCCCCCCACAAAAAAAAATAAAAATTCTTTTTAAAACTAATATTAAAATATTGGGGTTAACTTCCCTCTCCCCCCCAAAAAAAAAAAAAATTTCCCCCTCCCGGCCCAAAGAAACTTTTTAAAAAAATTTTCTTTTATATCTAAAGTACGAAAATTTCTTTTGATCAAACCTCTTGGGGCAAAGCCCCTAGAGGCTAGGGGCGAAGCCGCTTGTTTCTTATAAAGTACATTCTAGGACTGTTCAAGCCTTTTTTTTATTTTAGATGGGTAATTTGAGGGGTTGAAGTGTGAGGGGGTTAATTTAATGTAATTGAATGTAATTTTAGGAATTTTGAGGGGACTAAAATGGGGGATTTAAAGTTTGAGGAGTTAAACAGTTTTAGATTTTTTTAGTAATACAAAATTTTAACAATATATTCCAAGGATTCAAAATATTGACGGTATTATTGACCTTGGTTATTAAAAGTTTTTTTTCTCATTTCAAAAATTTTTTTTTGGCTAATTTATGACACATCTTTCCTTGTCTATCAAAGATTGATGAAATCGACCATTAGCTAAAATTAACTTGACATTCTTTTCATACTTTTATTTTGAATTATTGGCTTCGCAACAAGACTTTAGGGGCTCTGCTTTTAAATTTGTTGTGAGGACAATTTGCCAATGATGATATACAAAATTACCCCTTCTGTAGGTTAAGAGTAGTGGTTGGAACGTTTGGACTCTCAACTTAATAATCCAACAAATGAAATTTATTAAAAGTTCCCAAAATTGGAAAGTCAACGAATAAGAAATTGTTATTATAAAACTTTGGGGACTAGAGTAATAAACAGCTCATTGTCCCCTCCCTCCCGGCAATTCACCTCAACACTCACATGAAGCTTCCCATTGCCTCTAGGATCATCTATGCCAAGTATAATTTTAGAAATATTTCTTTAAATGTTTTAGAATATCCCATGTGAAGGGTAGGTCAATGAGAGTTGCTTCTGGCCTTAAAAAGCTTGGCCTTTCCCATGGAGATATTTTACATGTAAGTAAATTTTTAAAAATGTAAACAATTTATTAACCTTTATGGATTTTTAATTAAAACTAAATATGTAACTTTGATTTTAATAAGGCATTTGATTAATACTTTTCTGTGCTTGACTAGGCAATTTGAGGGAAACCAACAGTTTCTCAACTAGTTCATTGATGTCGTCCCTATTATTCAATTAGGATTCACTATTCTTATACTAAAGTAACAGGCCGATGTTTGTCTGTTTGTCTGTGTGTCTGTACCGAAAGATCTCGCTAACCGATCGGGTTCTTCTTAACAGGGTATATTCTCATAGGTCCGGAAAGGTTTTTAACTATTTTTGGGGAGGTTACCACCACCCTCCCAAGAGAAATCACAAAAAATAAATTATTTTTTACGTTTCTTGATTTTAGAAAGAGAGTTCGACGCAAACATAAACGTCAAACGCAACATAGACATATTTAAAATATAAAAAAAAACATTTAAAGTGCAACTAGAGGCCTCTAGGGGCGTAGCCGCTAGTAATTGATTATTTCAGATATCCGTGTCAACCTGTGTTGATTTCTACTGGCCTGTCTTTGGTGGGTGGCTCTGCGGGGCTGTTGTAAGTACAACATGAAGCTAGGAGCCAATGGATATGGAATACATGGATATTGTGATGGATCCTCCCATTCTCTGATAAAATAATTCTCCCAGCTGGCTATCATTACCTCGAATTACCCCCCTCTCCCTTTTGACTTTACCACATATCCTCCCAGAACCATGGAGGAATGTATCGGCCAATATCTGAGGACAATTATTCTATAAACATTTTTTGGCGCATTATTTACGAAATTTGTTATCTTTGTTATTATGTATTATTAATGTAAGTCGAGCCTCCCTAAATTTAATTCTAAAAAGAAAAAGTAAAATATTTTTTTTAGTGGGGGAAAAGTGGATATGATATTTATTTTTTCATGTTTGATTTCTCATAGAAGGGTTAGGTACCCTCACTAAAGATAGTTTTAGGAGAACCATATCGGTCCAGTGGTTAACGAAATCCTTTGCGCAGATAAACAGCATCCTGTTACGTTTATATCAGTATCAGTTAGCAACATTTTTTATTGATTATATTAAGATATTAAAATTCTACGTTTTAAATTAAAAGATATTTATTTTTATTCGACTAATTTCGTTTTAAACGTACAGACGGTTTATTAAATATTGATAATTATATTAAAATACTTCATCTAAACCGTTTAAAGGTAATCATCATTACTATAATAAAAAAAATCCTTGTCAGCTTGATGTCTTTAAGTCTATCTGATCAGCAAGGACATCCAAGCTTCACAGGGGGGTTAAATGCGTGTTTACCACCCCCCCCCCCCAATTTTTTTTATATTAGATTACCCCCAAACATTAGAAAACCCTCATTATTTCCCTCCCCAAAAATTACAAATTAATTTTTTTTCGTTTCCTTTACTTTTCTTTCCATGAAGATAATAATTCATTTTTCCTTTAAATATTACAATTGCACTCACAATCTGAACAAAATACCTTTTTTGGAAAGAGAAAGTGATTCTGACAAACATTTTTAAGTTAAAAGTTTCTCAACGACCCTCTTCCCTTATTCACCCCCCCCCCTTCTTATCCACTTCCCTTAGGTTACATAAAACAAAATTTACGCTAACTCTACGCCAACAAAATATTTAATTTCTGCAATTTCAAATGGTTCATTTTGCTGAATTGCAGCCCCTGCATAAATGTAAACTAAAACCATTCTATTGTGCGTAATCATCCTTGTTATTTAGGTGAGTGTTGGGGATCCAAATCTATCGGTGGAAGCATTAAGAGCACAAATCCAGGTGATATATGTAAATACGCGTGCTATAGGGGGTGTAGATAGGTGACAATGACATTTCGTATTTCAACCCTCTCCTTTTTGTATGATATTTTAAAAGAAATATTAAAAGCAAAATCGCATAATCCTAAAACGGCTTTAATTTTCTTGGTTTTGAAGCTAAAAGAACATTTTTTTCAGAAGATTTTTTATTTTTATGTCAATTTTATATTATAAATCTCAAAGTATAAATTTTGCCAACGGCAGCTGTACTTGGTTGCCGCCTACCGCCGCAATCGGTGGAATTTTGCCAAATTTAATGTCATGTAGAAATGTTAGAAAAATTTTAAAAGTTTAAAATCTTAAGTCCGTAAGTCAGGAGCATTTAAAGATTGCTGGATACCTGGAGGATCATACCTGGAACATAAAAAAATTGCTGGATACCTGGAGGATCACACCTGGAACCTAAAAATTACTTGAAGGCCTATATTTGATATTAGGATGTAATAAATAGGACATTTTAGGTTACTGAAATTCTTTGTTTAAGTAAATAAATATTTTTGTTCTTTACCTGGATGATCTTACCAAACATCCTATGCCGCCAGGATGAAGATTTTCAAAATTTTAAAAAAGGTACTAAGATGTCTTTCACATATTGAAATTGATGTATAAAAACGGACGCTTCGCCCCCCACCCCCCAGAACTTTAAGGGTTAACAGAAATTGCTATTGCTAGGAAAAAATTGTTGACTTAGTTGTTTTGTTTTAATTCTAGGACACCAAAGCTAAAATTGTGATATGTACTCGAGAGACTGCTAAAAAATATCTCGAAGCAAACAAGGTCAGTGATTTTTTAATTTAATGTCTTTTAAAGATAAATAAATATGTTGTGAATACTTTTATTTTATACCAAAAAAAAACTAGAAAAACTCAGTTTCAAAGTTGACTTACAGACTTACTGAAAATTTAATTGAAAAGATGATTCTTACATACCCAAATTACTGATCATATATTTTGACTGAATATGGATGGACGTATGTAACGACCCTGAATGTAAAAACGGTTCTCTTTTAGGGGCTTGCAGAACCAGAAAGAGTGAAGCACATACTTCTGGTGGATGTAAGTCCCTGGCAGGACTGTCCACCTGGAACCTCTAGTTTCAGGTATTCAATTCAATTCTAAGGGATGAGACCAGTTCAGTTTCAAGTATTGTATGCAATTTCAAGGGATGAGAACATGGACAATAAACTGATGTACATATGATTGGTAAAAGTATTGGTGGGGAACGATTTTCCTTACTGATTACTGAGCATGAGTTGATTCTGTTTATGGACCATAACATTCCTCCTACAATTAATATCACGCACCTTATATGTTAGTACTAGGAATCATTGTTATTGCCAATGTTTGTTCTGTTTGATAATGAGCTTTGCTTTTATGAATGTTGTCATCCTTGTTAATTATTGATTTAATGTAATTATTTAAAAGATAATTTATCAATTTAATTTAAAGATATCGAGAGAAAAATTCTGTTTAAGACTAAATCAGAACTCATTTAGTTAAATGCGTAAAACCAATTGATTTCTTATAAAAAAATAATATTAATTTTCTGATACACTTAAAGTTAAGTTGTTAATAATTATATATAAAAAAACTTCTACACAGTAAATGTCATGAAATTTGTTGAATTCTCTTAACAATTTATCTGTCTATCTATAATAACATTTTTTTTCAATTTTATACAATGATGTCTTGCTGAAAACTATTTTATTTATAAACCTATTACTTTAGAAAATTGTATGATGATGATGGTTCAACCTGTCCTACTGAAGATTCTTTCCCAGCTTATGATCCCAAGTAAAAATATCAAAATAGATTTTTTCTTAATTTATACATAAATATCCTCACTTTTTATGGGGGGGAAGGGGGGGGAGGTGAGATAATTGCTTAAAATCTTTAAATAGGTGTTATGTATAATTGATGAAAAGTACAGCCCAAATGGTCCAATCTTCAGCTGTATATCAAGCTTCATACTAACAGACAGGCAGACAGATATAATTCTTCTTTGTATGCATACTAGCGGCTACGCCCCTAGAAGCCTCTAGGGGCACTGCACTGGTAAGAGAAGGAAAAGTGGAACTCATCCTATTTTAAATTTGAGTTTCATAAGAGTTATACAAATCATTTTTTGGGGGAGAGGGGGGTTAAGATACCCTCTCGAAAAATAGTTTAAAACCTTCCCAGGACCTATAAGAAGCTTCACTGTAAAGGAGAATAATATCGATTCAGCGGTTAGCGAGATCATTCGGGACAGACAAATAACGCTTACTACTTTATATAATAGGATATATTTAATTATCTCCAGGGAGGCAAGCTTAATAAACTGGACAAGTGGAACAACTGGGATGCCAAAAGGAGTTGTTATTTCACAAGAACATATGTATTTTTACCTCAGGTATATTTAATACGATAATTTGCAGAAAATCTTTTTAAAAGCGAAGCTTTTCTATAATTAGGGTCGGTCCGTCCGTACGTCCGTCCGTAACGGATAGCTTTTTTCGTTAATTAAAAAAAAAAATACTTAGTAACCGAGTATATTCAGGAAAGGAGGGGATATTTTATTACACTAGTCCAAAGTTTTTAAGGAACATTTTCTTATTAGTTTACTCAAAACTTTTGGGACTTTTATCGTATTTTAAGTGGTTGGTTCATTAAGTTGAGTGTCCAAATGTTTCAACCACTAATTTTAATCAACAAAGGGGGTATTTTTTACCATCATAGGGGATGTAGAAGAATATATCAGCCATGTCTTATCCCTTTAGATCCCTAGAGTTAATTACATTCCCCAAATTGTTAGACTTGTTATATCAAACCCAAAAAGCATTCTTAAAAATATTACAGGAAGAGTAAGTTGGCAGAAAAGACAGCAGCTTTGACCACCAGTATTTTCTTTCATGGAGGTAAGTAGGAGCACAGCTACTTATTGTAAAACTTGACTTTATCTGTACGTCATTCTGACTGTCATCTATCAAAAACATTTCTTTTATGGCTTGGCAGCCGCGCATCAGCCGCAACTAAAGCCTCAAATATTCCCATTTGGATGCTTACAATTTTTTTTAAAACAGGGATGGCCATATTTTCATTAGGTTTAAACTTCTAACTGAGTTTTTAAGTCTGTAAGTAGCTACCCAACCGGCAATTTACCATCATTTAGCAACCTAATAATACCAAAATGTACGCACTTCTATTAACCCAAGCAAAACACTCAAGCTACTAGATTGAAATTTGACCGTCGTAATATTGTTTACAAGTTTAATGCGTTTTAGTCACTAAACTCGAAAGTTAATGCGAAAAATCAATAAACTGCAAAAATCTGAGAATAAAATATAGAAAAATATTTTCAAATAACCTAATATTTTCAAGTAATACCATTAACATATTTTATTTCATGCTTATATAAAATATTTTTTTTTAAACTCATAGGTTTTTAACAGCGTATCTTCTCCAAAATTAAGTGCGTTATTCTGATGCTAAGTTCAACATAGAAACATTTTATTTGTAAAGGCTACTTAAACAAGGGCTCTATTCCCGAAGGATCTCGCTAACCGCTGAACCGATATGGTTTACAGGGTAGCTTTTCATAGGTCTTGGGAAGTTTTATAGCTATTTGGGGGGAGGTCACCACCACCCTTGCGAAAGAAATCGCCACTAGAAAAATTACCCAATACAAAAATTGAAAAAAAACTAAAATTGAAAATGGAAGAGGAGTTGTCTCCCCCCCCCCCCTTCCCAACCAAAAAAGTCCTTCATTTTTTTAGTAGCGAAGGTACTCTATAATTCGAAATGTCCGTCCGTCTGTCCGTCTAAGACAGAAAGGGGGAAACGTGATTTTCTCGGCTCCTATAAAAGATTGAGAGCTAAATTTTTCAGGGATTAATTAATGTTAACAGTCTTTTTATTTTCACCAAGTTTCATTAAGATTCGTCAGTTGGTTGGGGTGCTAGATCGATTCCTACACTTATAAGTATTTATGATTTTCTCAACTCCTATTCAACACAGATGCATGGCTGAAATTTTCAATTTTCAGGGATTGAACACTTTCATATTCTGCATACTTTTATCAAGTTTTATCGAGATTTGCCTATTAGTTGGGGTGCTAGTTCGATTCCTAGATTTTTAGGTTTTCATGATTTTTTTTACTTCTATTTGAGATAGGTGGCTGATATTTTTAAGGATTAAAAAATTTTACACTTTACATATCCCCACAAAGTTTCATTAAGATTTGCTAATTTGCTGAGGTGCTAGATCAATTCCTAGATTTTCCCGTTATAAATCTTATAAGGTTTCGTGATTTTTTAGTTTAATGTTTCTTTTATGAAACTGCAATAAAGTTATTTTTTCCGGATATCTATCCATGATTTTTGAGCTTCGCTACTTATGGATGTTGCCATCCTTGTTAAATCTAAAATTCAAAGTTGAGTTATGGTATTCAACTTAAAGAGTGTCCATAGCCATGTTTTGAAGTATTTTATATACATACTTAATATACAGAGTTAAATTCTGAAATTGGTGCTTTGTGTGTATATACATTAAGATCTCAAGAACGTGGAATTTTGGACAGCTCAGAATTAAGGCTTTTATTGCAGACCAATTTGTATTTCATCTTTCTATAAAGCTATTGAATTGATATATTTTTCTATTATAATTTATCTATTTAGTCCGATATTTTTTTTGTATCTATTTATCTATCTGTTTAATTGTTAATCTATCTAGGAGGTTTTCAACTGCCACTCGACGGAGGGATAAACAATAAATTTCAAATACACTTTATCAAGGTATACAATTAGTTTAATTCTTTTTACAGGACGATTTTTATCGCACATTGAGGTGGAGGGTTGGAGCGAAATTACCACTAATGTCACTTTCGATTACATGTCTTTGCCTAGTATGGAGGATT
This sequence comes from Acartia tonsa, assembly GCF_053477335.1. NCBI lineage: Eukaryota > Metazoa > Arthropoda > Copepoda > Calanoida > Acartiidae > Acartia > Acartia tonsa. Next base: position 41,205,689 of record NC_137264.1, on the reverse strand, counting down.
TGACATTTTATGTTTGCCCTATTAGATCAGATAAATAGCAGGACATACAAATTGATGTACATCCCCAATGATGATACACAAAATTACCCTTCTGTAGATTACAATTAGTGGTTGAAAAGTTTGGACACTTAACTTAATCAATCAATTAATCAAAATTATATTTAAGTCCCCAAAGTTGTTAAGCCAGCGAATAAGAAAACGTAATTATAACACTTTGGGGACTAGTGTAATAAACAGCCAAACGTTCTCACTCTCCCTGCAGATAAATTATAATTTTTAAGAAAGTTTAGTATTGTATGTTAACTCCCCCTCCCCTCTGTTAGATATATGGCACAAAAATTGAGGTATTACTAATTGTAAATCTAATAAATTTAATTTGCAGCCTGACGACTTCAGTGCAGAAGTATTGTATCAAACTGTGGACAAATACAAGATTCAATTCTACATGTGTGGCTATGCTGATTTTAACGCGGTGTGTATAAACTTTATATAAACAAGGATGACAACTTTCGTAAATAGCGAAGATTACAAAATCCTCATAAAAAATCTTCCTTATATATAAATAGCATCGTATTATAGACAGCTTTCCGCAGATATTGAAATGAAAAGTTAGAAGATTAAAATCAGTTTTGTTAGCTGGACTACCAAAATTAATGTTAATATTATCATTTTTATTTTAATTTTCTAAAAAAAAAAACTGTTCAGATAGCAAGTGGTGATAGCTCTGGTTATGACCTCTCCAGCCTTCAAGTGGCTATGCCAGCAGGTGCACAGGTAAACTATATAGAAGCTTCCTCCAAGCCTCTAGGAGAGGACATGGTAGTTAAGAAAAATAACATAAAACATCACAAGACATTGACAAAGCTTTCTCGAAAATACTTCCTCTTCGGACGAGCTTCAGACAAAAAACCTTGCTACTTTATTTTATTGGATATATGGTAAAAATTATATACTAAGATCATAAGGAAAAAGGATAAGAGGATGAATACTCACCCCTTTTTCATGGTAAAATACTACTTCCCCATCCCTAAATTTAGAAGCAGACGAAAATCAAAAACCGCCCAGGGCTTTTTGTAAGTCAATCATAAATAATAATGTGAATTAAAAGAAAAGCGATATTTAGCAAACAGCCGTGGGCGGTCAGAATCAGCTGAATGTTCATTATGAAAAAAATTTCCCCCTTTTTAGAAATAGAAGGATTCATCTTTCATGAACAAATTTTTTTAAATAAAAATAAAATTCTATGTAATTTTTAATTAAAACATTAAAACGAAAATATCTAATCTAATATTCTTGCCCTAACTATGGAAATAGTAATAAGTAAAAAAATATTTTTTTTAATAATTTTTAATCCTCCCATTTGAAAAGTAGTGGAATAGCAATAAATTTTAGCGCGGCAACAGCGCTGAGTAGGCCTCTAGGCCCACTGCCTATTTTCGTCTTCTAGTTGCTTCGATTCCTCTCTTTTATTTTGTTCTCTATGACCAAGATAGAGAGAGTGGTATAAAGTTTTTTTTTAAGACTTCCTTGTGAAAATTGTAATCTTTGTGGGTAACTAGACGCGCCGAAGCCTCATACTTAAAGCCGTTTGTATATTTGAAAAAAAGAATTAAAAGACGGATGGCCATATTTGGGTTAGGTTTAGACTTCGAACTGACTTTAAAAATAGCCAATATTTTTTAATTGTAAAAAGTGAACAGCAAAAAAATATACTTTCTCTAAATGAGACAAAGATTGATAGATAAACCATATCCGTATAACTAAATAAAAGGATCTCTGTCTGTGTGTACCGCAGGATTTCGCTAACCGCTGAACCGATATGATTCTCCTTTACAGGTTAGCTCCTGGGAAGGTTAATATATCTACTTTTAGGAAGTGTAGCACCAAACTAAAAGCTAAAATTATAAGTGGAGTGAGTCAACTTCCTCCCAATTCCCTTCAAGGGACACTAGATGCCTCTAGGGGCGTAGCCGCTAGTTGTATATAAATTATAAGGAATGTTTATTTTATTTTAGATTTCCAGCACAAACGTAGAAAAGATAAAATCAAAATTTGGAAAGCTTCAACTTATTTATCAATTTTATGGTAGTACAGAGGTGAAAATTTATTCTTTTTTTGTACTGTTTTATATCTGTCCTGTCTGCCTGAATCATTTAGAGGAAAACATAATTTTCGCAGCTCGTAAATTGCTGGAAATTTTTAAAAATTTCCCTATACCAATGGACTTTACAGTGTAATTTAATTGTTTTATGATGATACAAAATACAATACATGTATACAAATAAAGATTGCATGTCCTTTTTTCCTGTCTTTTTTATGATCACTGAACATCTACTCTTTAACTCACTTAGTCAAAATGATTTTTCATGATTATTTGTGTGTTCTTCTCTAGTTATGGATATTTTCATCATTTTAACAAATCATATAGGATCTTTTTGCAAATAAAGTTGATAAATTTAAATCAAATTAGATATAAACAAAGCATTTGATGCGATTATATAAATGATCAATATCATGTTATCTAACCCATGGATTTTAAGGCATAAACCAATGGACAATAAAACAATGTATATACCCAATAATGATAAACAAAATTATAGGTTGGTGGAATAAGTGCAAGTTTTAATTCAGACAATCTTGGAGCTTTAAGGTAAAAACACCAGATACCCCAAGTAATTATTTTTCCTTGGGGAAAAAAGAAAGGGGAATAAACGATACAAATCCACAATTTTCAAATTAGTTTTTCTTATCTTTTTTTTTTAAATTAAAAAAACTTATCATTTATTTTTAGACAAGGTGTTGAAGTTTACATTAGAGACCAGGTATAATTAAAATTCCCAGGTCGAACAACCTAATTAAGATTTATAAAAACTTTTGAGCCAGCAAATAAAAGAACGCCTTAATAACATTTGCGGAACTGTATAATTTAGTTAAAAGGGACGTTTCTTTATTAGGTGACTGGGACAAAGCTTGGGCCTGGGCAAGAAGGGGAGATCATGGCTAAAACTCCAACAACAATGCTCTATTTTCTTAACAGGTTTGCTCAACAAAAAGACGACACTTCACACAATTAAAATAAAATAATAAATGGAGATAGTTAAATGGTTTGATAGGTAAAATCATAGAAAACAGTGAATTACAGATATTTTGATTGAATGATAGGCAATATTTATATATATAGAAAGCTAAAGATAGATAGATAAAATCAATTTTTAAATCAAAATAATGTCCAATCTGTAATAAATTTGATAATTGCCGATTATTTAAGTTTTTGTTGACATTGAAGTTTTTAAAATAATTTAGATTTATTAAAAACTATATTCTTTGGAAGAATAGGTGAACATAAAACAATCATTTATATATTTAATTTACAATCTACAGCTTAGTTTAGTCATTGCTATATAATTGACGATTTTCTTAGAGAAAAAGAGACCAGTGAACTGTTTGATGAAAATGGATTTGTCTTTATGGGGGATCTCGGTTACTTCGACGAAAATGGAACCCTTTTTTATAGGTATGATGGTTATATTTATCATATGCCATACACTAATGTGGAATTTATTGAATGGTGAAAGTGTGTTATGATAATTCCTTTAATTCTTGCATGCATCAAGTAATATAATCTTGTTGTAAAATATTTCAGTCAATGGGAAGTTAAAATGGACGCATATAATGCCGTTCATATAAGCCAACCCATAAGTCACAGCCGCAGCCGTGCTTAGCCTAAGTTACCCCTAACCGCAGCCACCATTAAACACAAGCCTTTTTGGCAGCTGTTACTGCAGTCATCTGAGCAGATTTAACGAAACTACAACCGAGTGATTTTTAGCAAGAATCAGAACTTTTAGCTGCAGCATAAGCCATCAGCTGAAGTCACTTTAAGCCTCTTTTCCGCTCCAGTTAACCTGGGCCCATGACCATCCGCAAAATTTTTCAATCAAAAGCTAGAATTTATTTAAAATGAAGCCACCAATACTAATATCTAGTAGCTAAAAATCAATTTTATTTTAGAGAAAGAATAAAGGAGTTGCTGAAATTAAAGAATTATTGGGTTGGACCACAAACAATTGAGGATGTTATTGAGAATATTCCAGGTAAAATAACAAGATCAATTATGTTCTTGTGAGGTACAGGAATAACAGGAAAAAATATAGATTTTAAAATGATATTATACAATAGGAATAACATTTGTTAGAAAACATATTTATTAAGTTTCTGAAATATTTTTTTGTATTCTTTTTTGTCTGACAATGAATACGACAAATTTATCCTAAAGTCATCAAACTTTAACTGTAAAACCAATGGCTATATTGTTTACCTCGGTATTGATTTTTAAGGCAAATTTTTCCATAAATTCTTAATTTTGCATGAAATATACCAAGATTGTTTTTAAATTATCACACAACCTTTCAAGAATCAGTGTGTAACACTAAGCATAGTTTCGTAGTAAATGGAGACGAATAGTGAATTTTTCAGATGTTGATTACAACATTTGTTTGATTTTTAAAATTCTTTTTTTTAAAGGCGAAGCTTTTTTCGTTAATTTAGGCATGTTAGAATTGTCCTATCGATTTCAAACTTTGCATGATGATTCATGATGTAGTTAGGTACGATATTAAACATGTTGTTTTTTTAACTTTTTTAACAACAATTTTTTTGTGATATATTCATCCGATTGATCTGATTTTTGGAGTACTGATACCCAGGGGCGTCCAAGCTTTTTTTTGGAGGGGAAGGTTAAAATTTTTTTAGGGGGGATTAAATGGCGCGTGAAGCGCGCCGCAAATTTTTTTTAACCCCCCCCCCAAATAAAAAAAAATTTACACTGGGGGTACAATTTGCTGGGGGGAGGGGGGTAAAATCCCTTCCTGAAATCTGTTGGCAGGGGTAAATTTTTTTTACCCCCCGATTTTTTTTTGTTAGAGGTTTTTTATTATAGGGGGGGGGGGTATTTACCCCTACGGCACCCCCAAATTTGTTTGGGGGGGGGGGGTAATCCCCACTTTATCCCCCCTGGACGTCTATGCTGATACCTAATACAATAAGGTACAATATCATAAGCAAAGGATCTCTATAATCAAATCCTAAAAATGTCAGTATGTCCTTAAACAGTATTCTGTATTTAAGAAGTTATGCAACATATTTACGTATAATTTTGTCAAAACTTTTATATTTAGATTTTGTATAATCAGTTCTGACACTCAATAAGAGTTAATGTTCTTCCGTCATACCGTTTCAGAGTTTCGCTTTTATGGATGTTGTAATCGTTGTTCTTTTCCAGGAGTAGCTGAATCTATTGTTTGGCAGAAATTATATCCTGAAACTATGGAGTATGTCCTAGAAGTAAGGATTATATTTATTCAACTATCCTTTTCTTTCATTTCTATATTAAAAATATAATTAACTTTTTTAATGGTAGTAAATCTATCAATCTATTTTTAATTTGGATTAAATTTCTATTTATTTTACTATAGACTTATATAGCCTACACTGTTAAAAATAATTTTTTTTTTGCATCAGATAATACTATATATTCTTCACATTAATGTATAGCATCAATCCGTACGTTATAGGAAAAAAACCTTATTATGATACAAGGAAGATTACAATACTGTATTGAGTAATACTTAGTGTTCTATGGAGTAACATGTAGTACTTAATAATGTATTTGTCTGTATAGTATTATCCAATACGCTCTTTGGAATAATATTCAATACGGTAGAAGTAAGTTTTTAATACTCTCCTTCGCAATTTTTGATACCCTCTATCATAATTTTTATATCAACAAACATACCAAGCAGAGCAATAAAACATTAATTTAAATGTAAATTTAGTAAAAAAAATGACTTTAAAGATGTTTAGGACTAAACATAATCCTTAAAAATAAAAACTATGGTCAGTCATAATTACAAAAATCAAAACTATAAATCTGAGCATAAATAGTAACATTTCATCTTTGTCTAAAACGACCAAGCAGAAACACTTCCATGAGAGGTGTGCACGAATGGTGTCTGTTTCAATTATTCTTTACAGTACAGATTTGTACCCTAGAAGGTATGAATAGTTACTATTTTAATAAACCATTCTCTTGCGTATTGTCTGATACTCTATAGCGTATGAAATAGTACTAAATTAAAAAAACATTTCTACAGCGTATTTTCCAGTACACTAGAGTGTATCAAATAGTACTATTTTAATAAACATTTCTGTAGCGTATTTTCCAGTATTCTAGAGCGTATCAATCGATACTAAAAAAATGTATGGGTTCTGTATAGTAATAATTATTGTGTTATATAGTATTACATAGTGTTATATATTAATTATATAGTTGTAGCGTACTTACGGTTCCAATACTCTCCAGAGTATCAATTGATACTAAATAAAAAAAATATTTTTAACAGTGTACCCTATGTACTACAATATATAATTTTTTGTACATAAAAAATGTTCACAAGCTAAATTTAAAAGCGAAGCTTTTCTATAATTAGGGTAGATCCGCCCTTTCGTACGGAAAGGATAGCTTTTTTCGTTGATTTAGGCATGTTAGATTTGTCACATCGATTTTAAACTTTGCATGGTGATTTCTGTAGTAGTTAGGTATGGTTTATAAAGCGAAGCAACTCTATGATCGTTACCAGAATGTCCGTACGTCCATTTTAAACATGTTGATTTAGATTATTTAATAACAAAATTTTATGTGATATAATCAATCTTCCAATTGTTCTGATTTTTAGAATTCTGATTCATAATACACCAAAGTACATTGTTATAAGCGAAGCATTTCTGTAATCAAGTCCTGGAAATATAAATATGTTCTAATGCATTACATTGTATTTAAGCAGTTTTTCAATAAATTTACTTACAATTTTGTTTCTACTTTTATACATTGATATTCGTTTAACCTAGTTTTTACACTCTACAAGTGTTATTGATCGTTTATCCCACCGTTTCCGAGCTTTGCTTTTATGGATGTTGTCATCCTTGTTTTTTTAGGGAAAGGTTACCTTACTGTGATATAATATTAAATCTTTAACCCAGGTTGCTCTAACCGTTGAAAAAGAAGCTACAAACCTGACCCCGGAAAATATTCGTCAAGAAGCAAATTCCAAGCTGGATGACTTGAAACAGATCACTGGAAGAATATTGATTGTCAAGGAATTGCCCCATAATCCCCAGGTAACTTCATGGAGCATGTGATAATGTGACTGAAAACTAATTAATTTTTCGCAAGTTATTAATAGTTATTTCTCGCATCGTATTATAAACGGCTTTCCGCGGATAAAGAAAGTACAATTATGAGATTAAAACTAGTTTTTTTAGCCCCGGGGTGCCAAAGGCACCAGCTAAAAAAACTGGTTTTAATCTTATGATTGTACATTTCTATATTCGTAGAAAGCTGGATATAATACGATGCTAGACATAGTTTTTTCGTATGGATGAGAACCGGTTCCTATCCACCGGATTCGAATAAATACGAGAAAAACAATTCTGATGAGAAAAAAGAGCGGTTTCCCTCAAAGTGCCTAACCGAAAAAAAGAACCCCTCCCCACTTTTATAATAAATCTAAATAAGGGGGGGGGGGTGGGAGGGTAGTTTATTATTTGTTAATTTATGTTTATATTAGGTTATATTCAGGTATAATATTTGGGGGGCAAATGTAATGGACGTCAATTTTACTATATGTTGACCCCCCCCCCCACGACAGCTGAAAATAACGTAAAGGTTTCGTGTTTTTTTTCTTCAAATTAATATCGTTATTGGTAAAAGCAGGGTTATATTATAATTTGTAGCCACGACAGGTAAGGGAATCCCGCAGGGTTTAGGAATAGGAAAATATCTTCACTTTATTTTCATTTGATCTTAGCAATAGGAAAGTTTTTTTATTGCTTACTAGGCTCTTTGAGGGAAAGCATTAAAAATAGATTTTTTATCTTACGTACAGTACCTTAAAGTAAATTTGAAAGCATTTATCATACGAAACTCCCTAAATATTACATTAGTGGGATGTGAAAATTAAAAAAAAACATCACTAGGGGTTTTAAAATATTTAGATTGTGTATCTCTTCCCTAGACAAAATATACATAGAATTTCGATATTTTATTTTCCATTAAAATATCCTTGCTCTTGTTTTCAGGGAAAGAAACTTAGAAAACAGGCTAGAAAAATGTTCTAAATATATTTCAATAAATAAAGTTCATATATTTGTATTTTAAATTTTTATGTTTGTTATGAATAAATTTATATCATATTTATCATTTTTGTTGTCTAAGAATCCTGAAAACTTTTGGGCTTAATTGTCCTTGTTTAATCTGAATTAAGGAAAATTTTGAAAAGGATTAGACTTTAGAGACTAAATACGGCCAGGGATCTAAATGTATAAGACAAAGCCCAATAAATTGATGTACATCCCGAATGATGATGCACAAAATTACTCCTTCTGTAGATTAAAATTATTGGTTGACACGTTTGAACACTATAAACCAACCAATCAAAATTCACTAAAAGTTCTTAAAGTTGTGAAGCCAACGAATAAGAAAACGTTATTACAAAACTTTGGAGACTGTTATAATCAGCTTAGTGTCCCCTCAATCTCTGCTAAATAACTAAAGATAAACAGAAATAATACATATACATATAATCCCAATACACCAAGAATATGAAGGGTTAAAACAATAGACGATAAGATTGATGTACACTCTAAATTATGATAAAAATGACATCTTTTTTGGATTAAAATAATTGATTTTTATGAAAGAGTGAAAGTGTTGAGTTTATAAAACCTGTGGTAACAGTTTAATTTACAGTCCAAAGTCCCTTCCCTTCCTGCTATACAGAAATTTCTATGCATTGATCCCAGGAGTCATTCGATTTATCTTTTGGACTGTCTGTCTGTAATGTTTTTTTAAACAGCTTACTTCCCTTTGAATTGTAATGTGCGTGCATGCCATGAATACCAAGTGGGGTCAAGGACCTCAAAAATAAAACTTCCTAATTGACTAATCGATTTTGTAAGTAATGAGATCTTTAGATACAAACTTATGTGGATTATAAATATTTATATTTGTATATCACAATTTTATATTTAGATATTCTCTAGTTTAAAGGATAGCTTTTATCCTCTAAACTTTGCATGGCAATTCCTTTAACACTTAGGCACAGAATATAAATAGCTGGAATTCTGTAATGTTTACCATGTAAGTAATAAGCAAAACATATATTTTTATTTTTGAGACTAAATATAAAAGTTAGTACGTGGACAAACATCAAATATTTAGCAACATATCTACATGAAAGTTTTGTTCAGGTTTGTTGAGTTTTGCTTTTATAGATTTTGTTATCCTTGTTCTTTGTTATTATTTGCCAACAAATTTCTTTATTTCTTTTTTTAATCCGTTTTTAAGATCAAACTTTAAGTATATACAATAGTATATGTGCTTATTTTATAATACATATTACATGTATATTTAATATCTTCATACTTTATATTAATTAAGATTAAGATAGTGCACATTGGGGCAAATCAATCAAAAAGGGGATTTAATTATCTAGTACCCTTAAAATTCATCCCACAAAAATTTCATTTTATACTTTTTTGTAGGCAATTTAACAACGAACAAATTTGCTTTTATGTTTTTTTCTGTCATTTGAAAGGAACATGGAGATAAAGGTCATATAATGAAGGTAGATGGAAAATTACCAGATTAACCCCTCCCCAAAAATAGCGCCCCCTTACCCTACCCATCTATCTATTAATCTATCTATCCATCCGTCTATCTATCCATCTATCTATCCATCTATCTATCCATCTATCTATCAATCTATCTATCCATCTATCTATCCATCTATCTATCCATCAATCTATCCATCTATCTATCCATCTATCTATCCATCTATCTATCCATCTATCTATCTATCCATCTATCTATCTATCCATCTATCTATCTTTCCATCTATCTATCTATCCATCTATCTATCCATCTATATATCCATCTATCTATCCATCTATCTCTCCATCTATCTATCCATCTAATTATCCATCTATCTATCCATCTATTTATTCATCTATCTATTCATCTATCATCTATCTATACATCTATCTATCCATCTATCTATCCATCTATCTATCCATCTATCTATCCATCTATCTATCCATCTATCTATCCATCTATCTATCCATCTATATATCCATCTATATATCCATCTATCTATTCATCTATCTATCCATCTATCTATCCATCTATCCATCTGTCTATCCATCTAACTATCCATCTATCGATCCATCTATCTATTCATCAACTATTTATCTATCTATCCATTTATCTATCCATCCATCCATCTATCTATCCGTCTATTCATCTGTCTATCCATCTGTCTATCCATTTACTCATCCATCTATCTATCCATCTATCTATCCATCCATCTATCCATCCTTCTATCCATCTGTCTACCAATCTGTCTATTTATTCATCTATCTATTCATCTATCATCTATCTATACATCTATCTATCCATCTATCTATCCATCTATCTATCCATCTATCTATCCATCTATCTATCCATCTATCTATCCATCTATCTATCCATCTATCTATCCATCTATATATCCATCTATATATCCATCTATCTATTTATCTATCTATCCATCTATCTATCCATCTATCCATCTGTCTATCCATCTAACTATCCATCTATCGATCCATCTATCTATCCATCAACTATTTATCTATCTATCCATTTATCTATCCAACCATCCATCTATCTATCCGTCTATCCATCTGTCTATCCATTTACTCATCCATCTACCTATCCATCTATCTATCCATCAAAGTATTCAAAATGTCAAATTTGGGGTCATTTAATTCATTTCAGTAGAAGGGGAGAGGATGGTGTAAAGGGGTGGATGGGTATTCTTATTTTAGCAAGCTACAAGTTTCACTTAATAATAAATCCATTATAAATATGAGCATTTTTGACATAAATTTTTATTGGCTAATATCTATATTTATAATGATATTATGATTCTTGTTTACTGTTTATATGTATACTAGCAGTTTCGCCCCTAGCCTCTATGGGCTTTGCTCCAAGAGGTAATTAAACAAGGATGACAACATCCATAGAAGCGAAGCTCTGAAATGGAAAGACAAACGAACACTAACACTTGTGAAGTGTCAGAACTAAATATTAATGCATGTCTATACAAAATTGTAATTAAAACTGATTAAATACATGTTACTGTTTAAGGACATACTGACGTTTTTAGGACTTTTATAGAGATGCTTCGCTTATAACACTATACCTTATTGTACTAGGAATCAGTATTCAAAAATCAGATGAATAGGATATTTATAACATTCAAAACCATTATTTGTTGTCATAAAATTTAAAAAATTAGCTTGTTATAAATGGATGTACGGACTTTCTGGTAACGATTATAGAGTTGCTGTGCTTTCTAAGTCGTACCTAACTGTTGTAGAAAACGGCATGAAAAGTTTGAAATCGATAGGACAATTCTAGCCTGTTTAAATTAACTAAAAGAGCTAACTGTAACAGATGTACGGACGGACCGATCCTAATTATAGAAATATGAAAAAATTTAGAGGATTTTTTTTTGTAAAATAGCTTTAAACCACCATAGGACCAGTAGATATATTCCCTGAAGAGTAGAAACTAATCGGTTTAGTGGTTACCGAGATCTTAAGGGACGGACGGACAGACAAACAGACATCAAGCTACTTTTTATTATAGATTAACGCCCAGGGATCTAAGGAACAAAACAATAACCGATTAATGTATGTACATCCCCAATATTGATACATTAAATAATAAATTATATTACAAAAATGATTGTCTGTAGATGACAATTAGTGGTTGAAAAGTTTTGATACTCATCTTAATAAACCAACCAGTAAAAAATCAATCAAATTTCCTAAAGTTGTTATGCCAACGAATATAAAAACGTTATTATAAAACTTTGAAGTTTGGGAACTAGTGTAATGTCCTCTCCCTTTCTAAATAAAACTGCTAACGCTAAACATAAAGACCATGTACCTACATAATTTAAAAACAAAGCATTGCCAATAGACAGACAGATAGACTACTTGCTAATTCCAAATTAGAATGATTATAAGAAAACTTCGTTATCTGAATATTAACTTTACCTTTCCGCAGTGAGAGAGGGGACATTGGGCTGTTTATAAAACTAGTCCCCAAAGTTTTACAGTTGTGTGTTCAAACTTTTTAATTACTAACTTTAATCTACACAAGGGGTAATTTTGTGTATTATCATTGGGGATGTACATCAATTTATTGACCTTTGTCTTATCCCTTTAGATCCCTGATATTTGTAATAATCCATAGAAAAGATTATTCAGTTACATTAAAACATCAAATATAAAGAGGTTTAGATTTAGGTTTAGCCCCCCCTCCCTCCCCTCTTCATCATTTAGTGCAATAGAACTTGAAAATATTCATTATCAACTTTAATTCAAAGTCTGATCAAATAAATATTTCGCATAGCTATGTTTTTGCATCTTTTATTTATATGTATTACATCTCACATATTGACTTTAAAAGCGCGTTTAAAAGATTTTCCTAACAAACATTTCGTGCACCCAGCCTTAGAAAACGCGCTAAAAACCCCTACGGGGGCGCGGGGGGGTAAGTGAAACCAGTACAGGCGATTATAATATGTCTTTGGGTAATCAAATATCGTATTTTTAGCCGGTGGCAACCGGTGAAAACATATTTCCTCTTACTGTCTACTCAAATGTTGATTATAAAACAAACAAAAATAAACTAAAATCTTAACTTCAACTAGAATTATTTAGGACTAATATCTTTAATTTGTGTTTTTTTCTTTTATATTGTCAAAATACATGTAGTGCATGACTCACCTGAAGTTATTTTGTCTAATTACGTTAATTCTAAGAGATTTTATAATACTTTTAAAATTGTTGGTGAAACACAAAATATATGCCTTTTTCTGTAAGAAAATTTTGGCATATCTTGACTTTCAGACTTTAGAAAGCTTACTTAAAAAGCGTATTTTTACGATTCCTTTGAAATCTGATGTACATTGGGTATGATAATACTCATAGAACGATTGAAACTTGATTTGGGGGTGGTGAATTGATGCCCCTTGTTGCCCCTATGTGTAGTGGTTTGAAAAAGCTGCATGTCGATATCATGTTAGCTACAACCACAGTTTTAAAGGGTTGATAAGAAAGAAATGAGGCATAATTTTGTTGTTTCATAATTGGGAGTAATTCATCCTTCCTATTTCAAACTTAATAATAATAATAATAATAATAATAATGTTTATTTGGTGCTGCCAGGTACCCCCTAGCTTAGGAGATAGCACATACAATACTCTAAATTGCTGCTATCTATCGACAATTTAGAGTTTACATTATGATGTTTAGTCTCATACAAAATAAAATAATATATACTAAGAGATTAATTATTAACTAAATATAAATTGGTGGAAAAGAAGTAAAATTTTCAGGATATGCACCAGGAGCTACAGGAGTACTATCTTGACCAAAATGGGGATAGTGTATTTGATTCCTGAAGCCCCTTTTTAAAGAAGACGAAAAGAAAAAAATGAATATAAAACAAATTAAATGTGAAAGGGAAAATTGAAACTTTAATTTAGTTAAATTGAGTTGTGAGGATGGTAAAAAAAGTAAAAAAAACACAAATAAACATTTATATTATGTTAGAGAAATCAGTAAATAATAAGAAAAATGAAAAAAAAAATATATGAAGGAATTTAGAGAAAAATAAAACAAAATTAATATGAAAGTAAAGAGAATAAAAAGGAAAAATAATAAGATAGATCATTGTTGTATATAATTTTATACCATATTTCAAGTTTTAAAATATCATTGAAGATTAATAAGTAATGAGGCATACTTTTGTTGTTTTATAATTGGGAGAAATAAAGATCTAAAAGGAGTGAAAAATTTAATTTATTTCTGATGAAATATTAGTTGATGAATAAATGATTTAAAGTTAGATAATTATATACATTAGGTTCAACAGCATGTTTATTAACTGACTAATCATTAGGATGGTATTGTTTTTACAAAAAAAAATCAACAATTATGGTACTGACAACATACAAAAATCAAAAGCTCCATCAGACAAACAAATATTAAGAATTTAAATATAACTTTGTGTCCAATCGCCCTAGGAATGAATATTCCAAAAATCAAATAAAAAGGATATTCTCTATATAAAAATACTGACAAATAGCTAAAAATTGTTTAAAATGTGGACATACGGACCTTTTTAGTGCTATAAAAGAGTTGATACTTTTTCTGAATTGTACCTAACTGACCAAAAACGGTCAGAGCTATCCGAACCGACCCTTAATGCAAACAGAAAGGCTTCACTCTTAAACCAGAGACAATCAGTACAAGAAAATATAAGACTTTTTTGGTAACATTTCAGACATCGGACATAAGTACAAACGAACATGTTGTATTATATAGTAGTCATCACTTACAAAAAAATAAGCTTATTTTGATTTTTTCAACATCATTAACTTAATATTTTTAATTCAAAATAATTTTAAAACTAACATAAAAATATGTTCAACTTATGAACCACCCTAAACAACAACACACACACACACACACACTGAAACACACCTAAAAACGCACAAAAATGTAAATCTATAAAAGTAACGGGACTTATCTCATTTCGTCACCTACTCACGTACTTATTTACATCATACGTGCACCAAAAAAAATATTGTTTAAAATAGTTATGTAAAAAAAATTTATGAAATGATTGAAAATGTCTCTGATAACTTTTTTATATTAAAGTAATTGAAGTTTTAACGATATAATTTAAAATGCATAAAATATGCTGAAGATACTAATTACAATAATCTTCCCTCTTTCTCTCTCTCTCTCTCTCTCATAGAATCGCATCTGTTGGCTTTAAATCGCGCTTCCATCAAAAGAGCAACTATAAATAAACTTCATAAAATCAAAAGATTGGTTGTCTGCTGAGTGTTACTTTAAATAATACTAGTGGCCACGCCCCTTTAAGCCTCTAGAGGTACTTAAGGTAGTAGGGGGAAAGTCGATCTCTCCTTCCTACTTTTCAATGTAAGTTTTAAAAAGAAAAAGAAAAAGAAAAAAAATAAGTGGTGGATGAGGTCATTTTTATTTGGAGGGTGGAGATAACCTCCCCAAAAATAGTCAAAAACCTTCGCAAATCGGTTGAGAGGTTTGTGAGATACTTTGCTACAGACAAAAAAGCTGACTAATTCATATTATAGAAAATTTTAGTTTTATATTCCTTGTTTAATATAAATTACAAAGTTATGCAACATGCGCCCCCAGCCAAAAGGGTCGACTTATAAGTGTAAAACATCATTGTTATAGTTAAGCATTTGTTTTTACACTACTTTAAAATATAAATAAGCCTGTACTGAAATATATTGAATCCATTTGAAATCTTTGGGACGCAATCAGTCAAAATGTGCCTTTCCAAGATATGCCACGATATAGTTGTCCCAATCTCCTCCTAAACAACTTAGACATTGCTCGTCGAAGCTCCACCAAGAACATTGCTACAATATTTTTGCGGGGGAGGGCTTGAGTCAGGCAAGGGGTGAAGCAAAGGGAAGTGGGGATTCAAATTTTATCAGGCATCATAGTGGATAAAATATATCCAGAAATGGAATCTTTGTTTGTGTGAGACCTTTCTTGTTTATTGGTAGATTTGAAAACTTTTATTATATTAATTGTTTAAACAAACGCCATTTTATGAACTTATTTAAAAGAAAATATAAGTATCATTTATTAGCATGTAAGCTATTTAAATAAGAAAGATTTAACCCTTAACAGTCGGGCCCCTTGCCGCACCTTAATCAGTCGGGGGGGGGGGGCGTTCAACGCCCCCCCTCATTATCTCAGTTCCTATTAGAGCTAGAGGGCTACAATTTTTTGTGCAAGTCCCCTGTGTTATGGTGAATTTCCGACCTTAAGTAAGTCAAGGTCAATTTCCGCTTCCTTCACCCTTTTATTTAACAACCTTTGTTTTTAGGTCCTTTTTTACTTAAAAATTTCAAACGGCTGTAATTTTTTTATTTTTAAAGCTAGAAGAAATTTTTTTTTTGCAGAAAATGTTTATTTTATTTAAATTTTATATTTGAAATATCAAAACATAAGTTTCAGCGGCCGCAGCTGTACTTGGCAGCTGCCAGCCGTCGCAGTCGGCGATCGGCGGGAAAACGGCGGCGGATCTTTATGAAATTTTAATACATTATGTAGACATGTAAGAAAAGCTTAAGTTTAAAATTTGAAGTCTCTAAGTCAAAAATTGCGGCCACAGGAGCATTTTAAAGATTTCTGGAGGCCTGGAGGATCAGGACCTGCAGGATCATACCTGGAACCTAAAATTGACTTGAACACCTGTATTTAATATGAGGATGTACTACTAGAGGATATTTTAGTATTTTGGTAAGATAAAATGCTTTGTTTAAATCAAAAACAAATTTTTGTTCTTTATCTGGATGACCCTGCCAGGTTTGCTGGCATCCTGTGCCCGCCAGGATGGAGATATTCAAAAAATTCCAACTCTCAGTTATGTGTCATACCCATACTTAAAAAGTCAAGCAGTTTGGGCTCTTTATCTTTCACACACAGAAAATGAGATAGAAAAAACCGGATGGGGGGGCGTTCAACGCCCCCCCCCCGACCGTTAAGGGTTAAAGATCTCTGAAAATACTTTTCCAAATTGATTGTACTTTTTAGGACAGAGTTATTAATGTCTTGTGATTGCTTTTAGGCTATCTTAAATATTTCAAAATTTATAGATTTAATTTATGAATTGTTTATCAAAGACTTACTTATTTTTTAAAAACTCATTATTTTTTCTATAGTGTTTGAAGAGGGCAGTGCCTTTTCTACCTATGCAAAGCACACCTAAGCATAAATAGCAGGTTCTTGTCTTCAAATCACATTTGAATATTGTTCTTTAAGAGTCTGAACTTGCTGTGACAGTACAATGGAAACCACTTAAGAAACCTCGTTTAAGCAGCTACACAGAGCATGTGTGGGTGGTTGATTTAGGGGCGTGGGAGGGGGGAGTACAGGGCAAGGAAGTGGGAAAGAACATACTTAACAAAAGGGAGGGGGGTAGAAAAAGAGCAAATTCTTAAGGTATGGAGGGAAGAAAAGGGAAGGTGAGAAAGGGATAGCAGAATACCAACTGGTTTTCAAGCACTCTAGCTACAACAACTTCTATAACAAAGTAGTTTTACCTAGTGTTTACAAAATAATCATTTTTTAATGACAATACCTGCTAAAAATAATATAAGGTTATGTCAAAAATTACCCTGCATTTCTTTGTCAAAAATAGATGCAAGAGTTCTTATTTTACAACTTTATGGAATTTACTCCTTGGTCAACAACACACACAGAACGAAGTCAAATCGCTGCTCCTTATATTATGACTTCTTTCGACTTTAGTCTGATTTGTGATGTTGTAAGGGAGAGACGTCATACCGACGCTTCCAAAAAGTGCTCATTTTTAACCTTTTTTTTATATAAAAAAATGTTTTTAATATTAATAAATATCAGTTATTTCTAAACAGTGAGTTTTTATTAGAAATGACTTGAGTTACTTTGTAAAGTGATTTTTGTTAAATACGATACTTTTCTCTTAGCTAGTTGTTATCTTAAGTTTTCAACAAATGTGGTTACAAAAAAGTTATAGATAGAAGAATAATAATAAAACAAGGCTTCGAGTCTCGAACCTATTACCCAATTTTCACAGAAACGCCGGAAAATGCTGAATTTAGAAGTTAAAACGGTAAGTGATTATTATAGTTTTTGTAGTTTTTTTTTATTTGTTTAAGTGTAAGCCGCTATGTTTATTGTGATGAGAGCAGTGGAGGAGGAGGAGGAGGGGGGGGGGGGCAATGAATGGCCTTGGATGACGTTATTCTGTGTGTGTGTGTGTGTGTGTGTAGATGCCTTCGTAGTCGATTGGATAGGCATTCTTATGTACTTGGTAGGCCTAAAACCAGTCCTTACAAAGGTATTTCTAGGCATATTTAGGCCCATTTCTGTCTCTCTCTTTCTATCCCTCTCTCTCTCTCTCTCTCTATCTATCTCTCTTTCTCTACCCAAATGTTTTGTTGACATCTATCTACCTTTATCTTGATGAAGTTTTTTTTAAATACTTTAATATAGATCTTACTTACTGAATTAAACAACTGAATTTTTATATAATTTCTATTTAGATAATAAGGCCTTTTAGTTATTTTATTTTACTCTACTTTTTTTTATAGATATTTCCTGTTTTTAATAACTTTTAGTTAGTTATCATACTGATACATGATAAATACCACTGAACTGTTAGTTTTTATATTGTTAGGGAAGCCTAATATTGGTCCTGGTCAGTTTTTATGTTATATTTTTATTCTCTTTTTAAAATCTATAAGAAACATCCTTTAGAAGCGCAATCTTTTTAAAATTTACTTTAACTTTTCCCTTTGACAATCAGATTCAAACAGGAGTGGACAACAAACACATTTAAAACAATCTTTAGTGCCTAATTTTTAGTCTACTAGCGGCTGCAACCCTTGCATCTTGAGGCTCTATGTTCGAAGGGATATGGAAGTGCAGAAAAACAGCCTAAAATACTTCTTATGAAAATAAAATAGCCTAAACCGTCCCGGGACCTTCTCTGTAAAGGAGAAACATATCGGTTCAGCGGTTAGAGAGATTCTTCGGTACAGAAAAAAAGCTTACTACTTTAGGATATTAGGTTGAAAAAGGATTATAAAAGACCTTCTTACATTAATTTTTACCTGAACTATTACAAAATTCATCATGCAAGTACAATAGGACAGTTCTAACATGTCAAATTAATAAATCAGAGCTATCCGTTACGAACTAGCTGGTTCTTAATATATACAAAAGCTTTGCTTTCAAATTTTAACTTCGTTTTTTTAACATTTGCTTCTTTAGTTTGCGTCTCATTTTATACATTTATGAGCAAAAACTTTCTATAGCTAAAGTATGTACAAACACATGTTTAAAAATTGCTGTATTATCATTCATTCTACTTGTTTTAACTTTGAAGATTGTTATAATTAGATAAATCATTTCGCTATTTTTGTACATAATAATTCTTGTTTCCTTACAATTTAGCATGTGTATTGTACTTGTGTAGTTGAAGCAACATTTTTTGCAAATTCTTTCTGCTATTCAAACCTAATTTTGCATACAATATGGAGGATAACATGAATAGCTATCCTGATGGCTATCTACTATGTATCTACAAGCGGCTGCACCCCCATTGTCAATTTTAGCTTTTAAAAGAAAAAGGAAAAATAAGGAAGGTTCTATAGGCGGTTTCTCTTGAAAATGTGGTGGTACCCTCACCCAAAAAAGTTATAAACATTCCCAGGACCTATTAAAAGCGCCATTGTAAAGGAGAATCATATCAGTTCAGTGATTTGCGAGATCCTTTGGTACAAAGCAGACAGACTTACAAACATCAAGTTACATTTATATAAGTACCACACACTATCTATTTTTTACATGAATTTTTCCAATCTAAATAACTATATTTGCAAATATTTAGTTTTCTTTAAAAAAATAAAATGAAGGGAAGGGGGGATTGTTAGTCAATAGATAGTTTTATTTGAGACACTTCAAAGTATCAGATTTTTATAAAGTTTTCTCAAAATATCAAAATACTTTTCAAGTGATTCAGATATTTTTTTAACTCTGTTGACTAAAAAACCTTATTGAATTTTTTTAATGAGCCTAAACGCCTCTGCAATTGCAAAGAATAGAAATTACCCCCTGTTTTTTTTTATTATTTTAGGGAGGTGTCTTTATTTTATTATTGTATCTCTGTTTTGTATAGAGATCTCTTATAGTAGAGTTACATTACTTAGATTGATAATATAATGACATGAGGGATCCTATATCAATTGTTAAATTAAATGTGAAAAGTATCATGGGGCTAACAAATAAGAAATTGTTTCAACTCTTTTTTAAGGTAAAATTTATAAACTTAAACTTATTTATAAACCACCATTTACCCCCCCCCCCCCCGAACCAAAATTAAGCATTAAAATTATATTTTTCTTATAAATTTGTGTTTATTGAATTAATCTAGATTTCATAGATAACTTAACATCTAAGATAAGTTTGAATTACACACATTGCTAGTAAAAGTTTACGGAGATAATTGAGTCATAGGCTTCGAACAATCTATGTATATGAATATAAAACTCTCCCCCATAATTTTTAGTTCTCAAAAACTTTCTTCCAAATATAGAAAGAAGAAACTTGTTTTGCTATCTCTACGCTTTCACGAAGCTGCAATTTTATACAGAAATGCTATTTATCAATATTCAATTGTGTCCGATTTTTTTGGTACAGTATGATTTTCTTAATTATTACACTAGGAGAAAGGGGACATCATAAACATTCTCTCTCATTGGTTGGCTCAAAAGCTTAGGGTACTTTTATCAAATCCTAATTGGTTGGTTTAATCTAAGGTTCTTAACTTCTCAACCATTTTTTTGCTTTTTACTTAACTGATGTAATAATTGCAAAATCATTTATTTTCATTACTTTTTTTGTAAATTTGAAAACACTGTTGAACTAAGCTATCTTTTCTTTCTGTCTTTAGCCTTTCACTCCCTATAATCATGATTTTTCCATGGTGGATTCCTTTAAAATTATACAATAAAAATTTTAGCGCATTTTAGACAGACGTACTTAAAATGTGGTTTTTAAATTATAAGAATTTTAAATGACTTTTTAAAAAAATATTTAGTATTATAAATTCATTGTTTCAGCCATTGATCTTTGAACTACTATATTGTATCATCCAATTAAGAAGTCCCAAAAGTTTTCAAGCCACCTAATGTGAGAACGTGTAGATAAAACATTGATGGCCAGTATAAATCACATTAACTTTACCTTTAAAAAAACCTAATTTTTCTGAAATTTAATTTAATAAAAAGTTGTAATTAAGGAAAAGCCGATTAAAAATGAAAGGTCAGAATTATAAGATGTTAAACTTAATTATGAGAAGTTTTATTTTTTATTCATTTTTAATATCCATCTATAAACAAATAAGAATATCTTTTTACTTTGGGCAAAGCACAGATATAAACTACACTAGAGTAATTCAGTTTAATAGAATACTTTTAGTAACAGCAAATTTAGCAATTTTCGTAGAAACATTGTTTTAGCTTTCACTGGCCAAAATTGGTTGGGCGACCAGATGTGTTTCTTACTAAGTCATTTTGGGTGGGTGGTGTGCAATTACAGTCGCATATAGTTCTTGAAAAACAGAGAGAGAGAGAGGTGACAACTGGCTGTCCCCAAAGTTTTATATTAACGTTTTCTTATTTGTTGGCTTAACAACTTTTGGGACTTTAATGAATTTTGATAGATGGATATTACTTTGAGTGTTCAAACGTTTCAACCACTACTTTGGGATGTACTTCAATTTATCGGCCATTGTCTTATCTCTTTAGACCCTTGTGAAAAACTGCATTATTAAAAGATATTCGATTATTACAACGTTTCTCGAAAAATTTGCTGAAAAGATTGCGCGCCATTTTTTGCATTCGTCAAGAGGAGGCTTTTCTTTTGTAAAACTGGTTTGCAAATTTCAGCTGGATTTTCTAATTTTAATTGTCCAATCTATTCAACTTTTCTGTCATCGAAAAATTTAATTAGCTAAAAAATATCTTTAATCATAAAATGTATTATATATACATTTCTTGTAGTTGGATGACTAATTAGCAATATATAAATTTTAAAAATGTTCCGTATCTACTTTATAATAAGGGTCTGACAGGCTGTACGTCTGTTCTAGTCACTTAACAAAATGGTGATTTTCTCATCTACTATAAGAACCACCAAAAAACATTTTCTGTGTAGAATCCATTAATTCTGGGACTGGCACATATATAATAATTTTATGATTTTAGTCTGACAGCTTCTTGACTGCTTTTAAGCCTCTTTTTTGTTATTCTCAGCCTGTATGAATTATAGCCACCTAAACTTGATATGTCAAGTACCCTTTTGAAGCATGCAATTAAATTAGTTGTTTGATTAATCTTTAACTGCCTTTTAGCCGCTTTTATCTCTTTTTTACAAATAAGACAGATTTTGAATAGAGCTTTGAAAATAGTCATGAATGGTAAATAATTATGACGTAAGCAGTATTGCATAACACTGCGCAAACAAATAAATACCTATGAATCATTTAACGTTTTGATAAGACTATTTTCAACAGATGGGCACAATTTTAGTTAATTACAGGGATGGAGGGGAAATTGGACTTTAAATTTCATTGTTGGAAAAGTTGCTTAACCATCTTATTCGTTAGCTCATAAACTTTGGCTACTTTTATTAAACTAGTTGATACCAAACTAGTAGTGTCCAAACTATTCAACCAAAAATATTAAACTACAGAATGTACATAATGATAATGCGTTAGTATAAAAAATAATTATCCGTTTTCTTATCCCTTAAGATCTATGAGTTTTTATGAATGTTTGTCTGTGTAAACTCACCTCCGCAAGTTGATCGCTACTTTCCCATCAAATGCCATTCGAGCACCGAAACCTCACCCTTATTTTGAATTATTATCTTTTTGGGGCTACCAAATACCTAAAAATACCTAACCTTACCCAACATGAGGTAATAATCAAACAAACCAAAAACTATCTCCCCCCTACTATTGTTATGGCCAAAATTTAATTCCTATAAGTAACTTAAACTTACCTCCCCCCCTTGTTTTTTTCAATGCCTATATACTGCGGGGCATATAGCCCTAGGGGGCCTTGCGGTTTCCTATCACTGCGGGGCTTCCCAGTACCCAATATAACCAAACCTAACATGACCTAAAGATATAAAAAAAAGTAAACGAACATCCCCTCTTTCCCTTTATTTTCATGTGCTTTGTGGCAAACTTTTATAATAAGTATTGTTCTTATAAATAAATTTATAAGGCATCTACTCAAGTAAAAAGTATATTATAAAGCCACAGCATGTATTTGAATATATCAAATATAACCTATGCCTTACTTTTCTATACGTAGGTCCTATTTCCATGTTTTTTTACTGCCTAGTGTTCATTCAAAAAAGAATAATTAATTATTATGATTTGTTAATATTAAAATCCCAGTTAGTCCTTTTCAATATTCTACTAAAATTTCTTAATTTAAAGATTTATTGTCGTAAATAAATATTTATTCAACCTTAAGGAACGTAGCGTATTTTATAACCAGTATCTGTCCGAAAGTTCACTATTCCTTACTTATTCTGAATTGCCGAGTCACTTTTCTCCAATTTTTCAGCAGCTATAAAAGATAGAATTATATTTTTTGTGTATGTTCCTTAAGGGACATACCAAATCAATTTCCAGCCATTATACCATTAGTACCTTTAAAGGATTGTTAATCAAATTATTTATTGCTTTCATTTTTATTTCCTTGCTCTACAGTTTACTAAAAAATGTTGGCTGTATCGCCTGAATAATTTTGTTACCGTATTCACATGTAAAACTTGGGTTTTATTGATTTAAGCAAAAAAACCTTACAATTGCCTGGTTTTAGGCTATGTTCTCAGACAGGAATGAAACTTTGTATAAATAATATTACCCTCAAGACTTTAAAACATATATATAAAAAATAAATATATTTAACAGCAAATGAAAAGTGTTAAATTCAGTTAAGAAAATTTTTTTGTCCTGTATTTATATTTAAATGAGACTATTATTGTTGGCAGCTTATAGGCCTAATACTTAAATTTGTATTTGTATGAATGAATAAACACTGCCGTATTCATCTGTAAAAATCCTTCCTCGGTTCTCTTTTTCTTGTCTATCTTATCAAGTAAGGCCGAATTCTTAAAACTTCTCGTAAGGAAGGACATACTTACATTTTAAGAACTTAATTATAGAGATGCTTCGCTTATAACATTGTTGTCCTATGAATCAGTATTCCAAAAATCAGAATATTTTTATCATATAAAAATTTGCTGTTTAAAAAGGTAAAAATCAACATGTTTGAAATGGACGCACGGACATTCTGGTAACGATAATAGAGTTGCTAAGCTTTCTAAATCGATAGAACAATTCTAATATGCTTGAATTAACGAAAAGTGCTAACCGTTACGGATGGGCCGACCGACCTTAATTATAGTAAAGATTCGCTTTTAAAAATTTCTATCATGGAAGGAAGGGCCTTATTCTTTAAAGTTATGTCTCTAGTTTTATTTATTTTACAATTAAGACCAAGATTCTTTAAACTACATTAAGGTATCTTTTTTCAATTCTAAGATTTTTAATGAATCTACTTACTCCAAATCTTTTTGGTGTACTTATTTGCAGAAATGAAAAGATATACTTTTTGCCTAAATATATAGATTCACCGTGTGATTTTTTGTCTGTGTTCTGATAAAAGTGTGTGTCTGAAAAGTCTTGTGGAAATTTTCTTCGTCAATAAGCATCTTCTTGTTATATCACCTTGCGTGTCTGTTTGTTCTTGTTATATAGTATTAACGTGCTTTATGTGTATGGGTTTCCCTATTTATTAATGTATTTATCCATGTTTTATGTTTGATATCATTCTTACTTTGTTTAACTTGTTTAACAAGGTTTAAAATGGGGAGCTGAATTTATATTCCATTGACGTATCCCTGCATTTCTTGGAGTTGTACTTCTGGCTCGAATCCAATGGTTTGAGCACGAACCTGCATAAAAGTTGATAAGGTCATACCCATGCTACACTTCTCTACTACTTAACTCTATTCGTGGTGGGGTGGTCATACCCATGCTAAACTTCTCTACTACTTAACTCTATTCATGGTGGGGTGGTCATACACATGCTACTCTTCTCTACTACTTAACTCTATTCATGGTGGGGTGGTCATACACATGCTAAACTTCTCTACTACTTAACTCTATTCATGGTGGGGTGGTCATACCCATGCTAAACTTCTCTACTACTTAACTCTATTCATGGTGGGGTGGTCATACACATGCTACTCTTCTCTACTACTTAACTCTATTCATGGTGGGGTGGTCATACTCATGCTACACTTCTCTACTAATTAACTCTATTCATGGTGGGGTGGTCATACTCATGCTACACTTCTCTACTACTTAACTCTATTCATGGTGGGGTGGTCATACCCATGCTACACTTCTCTACTACTTAACTCTATTCATGGCAAGGAGAGTCTGTTGAATAAAAACCATTGCCAAATTCCTAAAACTCCCATAAGTATTATCTATCACCCACCCCCTCACAAATAGGATTAATGCCTTTTTAGCAAGAAAGTCAACACGTTTATGAGTTACATTTTTAATTTAATTTTAATCTTTATTTTAGGTATGTTCACTTTGTTGAAGTTATACGTTGACATTGAATCATTGTCGACATCATTATAGCATTTGAAAATAGTGATTTAATAAAGACACTTTGTTTTAATTTGCTAACACGCTATATAATAAAGTAGACAATATTAAATTAATTTTAAGGACTGCTTAAGTAATTCTTATCATAGTGTAATTTGTCTCCATTGATTTAGTTCTATTTTTTAATTTATTATTCTTGTCAATAGTCAGGTAGATTGTAAATTTTACTGATACCCAAAGTTTTATAAAAAACTTTCTTTTTTTAGTTGACTTCTTTTAATACATTTAACAAATTACACATTTTGGTAGTTACTCTTCAAATTTTTTGATAAGTTGCTTAAAAATAATTTTTGTTAAACTCTTCAACAGAATGGTTATTTTTATTTATCACTATTAGGAATGTACATCAATTTTAATTTTATCATCCATTGTCATTTCCCTTAGGATCCCTGTGAATATTAAAATGGTAGCCATATCACCACCAACATAGAATATATCATGGATAAAAAGAAAAGTTAATTTTAAAGTTTACTTTTTTGTTATTTTGATGTGTGTTCCTTTGTTTATATAATCGTTATTTTCGTGCAGCTTCTTTTGGGATCTAAATGGATAAGAAACTGGCCGAGAAAATGATGTATATCCCCAATGATGATACGCAAAATTAACGCAAATTCTGTAGATATAAATTAGTGGTTGAAACGTTTTAGCACTTAACTTATTGAAACAACCAATCAAAATTCACTAAAGTACTCAAAGTTGTTAAGCCAACGAATAAGAAAACGTTATTTTAAGGTTTTGGGGACTAGTGTAATAAATAGCCCAATGTCCCCTCCCTTCCTGAGCTTGTCACTGTTCCTATGTTTGATTTAGCCTATTTATTAATCTCTGATAAATCAAGAGGGGATAATAGGTTGTTTATTAAACTAGTCCCCAAAGTTTTATACTAACGTTTCTTATTCGTTGACTTCGGTGAATTTTGACATTTTGTTTCATTAAGTTGAGTTCAAACGTTTCAACCAGTAATTTTAATCTAAAAATGGGTAATTTTGTGTATCATCAAAGGGGATGTTTATCAATTTATTGGCCATTGTCTTATACCTTTAGATCCCTGCTAAAAAATACACAAAGAAAGAAAGACATAAAATAATCCTTGGGTAGCAATAGTTGTAATTATAATATATACAAACAAGCATGAGAACGTCCTAAATGAAAAACTCAACGGAGATTGATAAATAAAGAGTGTCAGTGCATTCAAAATACTTTTAAGACTTGATTATAGAGATGCCTTACTTTAGCCAAACTAGCCTGGGAATAAATATTCAAATAAAAAAGTAAAAAGGAAAATTATCATATAAAGATTAAGAATAAGAAAGCTAACAAATCATCTTGTTTAAATCGACAACCATAATTTCTGACAATGCACTACGCTTACTTAATTAAAACCTAAATGTAGAAAAGCTTCGCTTTTAACAAGCTGGATAATATTCTTAGACATTATATTCAGTTACAAAGATATATTTTACACAAATGGCTGCGCGCCAGCCTCTAGGGTGATCTTTAATTTTGTTTTATTTAAAATAACTTTTACCCTTTTCAAACTATAAATTAGTTTATCTGAAATCAAGATAGGCGGGGGAGGGTTTTCTTAAAACTGTAAGAAACCAATTTAAATTTAATTAAAATTCTAGTTTAGGTTGCTAACATGGAACTCCTTTTTAGCCAGTTTGTTAATCCAGTATGATGGTACGGGATGGGTTAAAGGGGGTGGGCGAGGGGTATAGTTATTTTATCGCGCTGCGAGTTTATCATTTTTAGTGAACATGAAAATAATATATAAACATCCAATTAGTAATATATCCAATAGCAGTAATAATATATTTGAATCGAGCCTGTCACCTTCCTGACGAAAATTGTTTAGGTACAGTAAAAAAAATCTAAAATTTGGCTATTTTGTAGTTTTGATAAAATGTATAAAAACTGCGGAGGAGTAACTAAAAATGTGGGAGATACTTAACAAAACATAATTTAAATGGATAAATAGTTTTTACTTTTTAAAAATTGTTAATTGTCACACTTTAATTTGGATTTGGATTTAAACTAAACTAAGATATCAGATGTAAAACTCTTTTAGACTTAATAAAATTTCAAAAGAATCAATTTAAAAATTGACGTAATACATACATAAGACACAAAATAGAAAAAAATAACATGAATTAACAGACGTAAAAACACACACCACTTGTCAAAAAGCTTTGTTTAAAAAATGTGTCCAGATGGGCGTGAGTATTTTTTGTAAACCTGTTAAAAACGAAAGTTGACAATATTAATGAGTTGACATACTTTTATTTGGATCTATTGAAGTTCACGGTAAAATGTTCCTTGCAACGATTAATTTAAAAAATCTATGAATTTCAATGGCTTCTAGTTGCCAAATGGCTGAGCGTAAATGTCATGCCCGCACACCGTGTTAAGCGGCATACCTTGGCCTACAAATAATCTGAAATAGCCAAGATCCATTGATGCACAGAGAAAGCTTCACTGAAGAAAAAAACAAGTAATTTAAGTCTTTTTCGCGCATTTATGTGCACTACGAGATAACTGTTCATTTTTTATTAATGGCTACTCCATTTTATTTGTAGGCTTCTTTTGTCGGTTAACATTATGTGCGAGCAAAATCTATACGTTCCACCGTTTGGCCGTTAGCTGCCTTTAAAGTTCATAGATTTTTGGAGATATTCGTTAAAAGGAACATTTTTCCGTTTTCCTTTTATTTTATGTAATTAAACTGTATGTAGGTTTTTTCAAAGCGAAGATTTTCTACATCTAGAATTGATCCGTCTTTATGTACCGTCCATAATTAAAGGATACCTCTGATTGTTGATTTATGCATGTTAGAATTGTCCTAACCGTTCAAAACTTTTCAAATCAACTCACAGGCATAATAATTCTTAAATTATGACTAATAAGTATGAATAAGTTGCGGGTTTAAATTAAAATTGTTTCAACATTAAGGCGCAATAACCATATATTTATTATGATCAAAAACCTTTAACTATAATTATTATTTTATTGAGGAAATTAATATTTTGATTAATAGGCTACGTACTCATATTATTAAAGGGAAGGATAGGTTATATGAAAATATATTTAATATAATAGAATGAATTTGCGGGGTTAAATTACAATTTGCAACAAAAATCTGTCTATATATTTTCAAACTAGCTATTAAAATAAATATATGTGATTAAGGATTTGCTATAGAATTTTATAAGTTATATTTTCATTGGTGCGCTACTAATTGTTCTTGTTAGGAAATCAAATATTTTTTTGCAAGTCAAATTAATTAAAATTAAAATTGGGTCAAAGTTCGTAAGCCTCATTTTAATTTAAGATTAATTACAAATGTAATCTCAACGAGTCTAAGACTTAACTGACATTTAGTAATTTTAATCATTTAATGTTTGTGTTTTTGATGTGGCTGGATGTATATTTAATATTGAGGGAGAAAGGGGACAATGGGTTGTTTATTACACTAGTCCCCAAAGTTATATGAGAACGGTTTTTTAATCGTTGGCTTTACAACTTTTGGGACTTTAGTGAATTTTCATTGGTTGGTTTATTAAGTTGAGTGTTCAAACGTTTCAACCTCTAATTTTACGTTACAGAAGGGATAATTTTGTGTATCATTATAGGGGGTGTACATTACTTCTTCGGCGGACATTGTCTTATCTATTTATATCCTTGTTGAATATTGGTGTTTCAAAAACTTGATAAGCATTTTTATAATTTCCATTAGATGAGTTTTAGCCATAGGTGGTATTATGCCTATAATGTAACCATTAAATTTAGAAAATAGGCAAGATTGCATTTGTTTTCTTTTAACAAGTTTGTTTGCATATATCAAATCACAATCGGTTGTTAAAACTAGTAATGTACAAATTTTTCAACCAATAATTTGAATTGACAAATGTAGATTTCATCATGGGGATGGAATATAATTTTTGTATCGTTTAATGCCTTATTCTTTAAGATCTCTAAAAATCTGAGGATTGAACTGAAAATTCATTTTCTGTAACAATTTTTAAGTGACTGGCAGACATATGGACAAAGACTAAAAGTCCTGTGAAGGTTTTAAGCTATTTTCTTGGAGGTTGGAACACGCCCAACCACCCAAAAAAATGAAAAAAACGCCTCACAAAAAAAATTTAAAAAGGGGGGCAGACTAACCTCAAGCACCCCAAAAAGTTCCCCCCCCCATACAAATTTTTTTTCTTTCCTTTTTTCTTTTTAAATCTATAATACGAAAAATTAGGTTGATCAAAACTCTTGGTCCAAGCCCCTAGAGGCTAGGGGCGAAGCCGATAGTACTAAACATTTCAATAAAATTAAAATTGTCTGTATTTAGGAAACATACTAAATTGAAAAGTTTTGAGGTATTTAATCATTTATTCGTGTCTTCCAAAATTAAGCATATAGGTTAACAGAAGATAAATTTATAAGTCTTCATATGAAAAGTTATCTAAATTAAATCTTAGCTGGAAAAATTTTTAAGATTATTAAAATGTACTATTTTGTATGTGCTATCAAAGTAAGTTTTTAAAACCCATTGAGATAGAGACTAATTTCTCATATACGAATAAATCGTGACTATCTGATTTTTTCCGTCTGTATTTAACCAGGCCACAAAACATTTTTATTTCGAAATATAAATTTTATACTTAAGAACAACGAGAACAATTATGTTCAAAATCAACTATCTACCTTTGTAATCAATAAGTTCTTTGCATATATTTTGTTAAAAATTTATAATTAATTGTTTTTTATTAATCCATTAATATATCCCTGTATGATTAGTGAAATATGTCATAAATTGGTTGCGCCTTTCTTACAAGGATGACAGCATCCATAAAAGAGAATCTTAAAAAATTAGTTAGTCAAGACAAGCAAACGAACATTAACAAACATAATATAACAGCTAAATTTATATTTAGTAGAAGGCTGAACAAAAAAATCCTGCTTCGCTCATAACACTATACCTAATAATCCTTGGAATCCATATTACAAACACCACAAACTTTCTAGTAATAATTACTGATCAAATTGTACCTATCTGATAGGAATCATCATGGCAAGTTTGATCGACGATTCTAACTTGTCTAAATTAGTTATGAGAGCTATCCATTACAAACAGATGGACGGACCGACCCTTATTTTAGAAAAGCATCGCTCTAAAAATGAAGGAAGGATGTTGTCATTTTTACACTGTCTGCAACATCAAACTTTTTTCATACACATAACTATGGCTTGTTCTCATACAAAATGTTGCGCTTCTTATGGACCAAATTGTCCTTGATAACATTATTTGGCATGCAACTATTTTGCTCTTCGCATTTTTGACACCTTACATCTTATAAAAAATAGTGTTTATACAGAATAGCAAATAAATGTAGTTATATATTTTAATGTAAGGTAACTTAGACATTCCCCTACCACATATACAATTTTTAACTTCTTTTGTTTTGACGTAGTTTCCTTTTGATTCCCTCAATTTTATTTTCTAAAAGCGAGAGTTCGAAAGCCTGATTTTACCTAATAATATCAGATATCTGTTTTATAAATCAAAATCCCTGAAAACTTTTAGGTTTGATAATATGCACACTAAAATGTCTCAAATGATCTTTGATACAGGTATAGATCAATTGTAAATAAATCTTTTCAACATACAAAGTTCAGTATAACTTAATAAATGTTTGAATTTAAAATCTGGGGAAGTTAATGTATCTTTCATGTAATAACGCCTGCAACGTATCAGCTGATAATGCATCGTAAAAGCTGCAGTTTTAAGGAATTTAAAGAAATAATACAATGTCCGTTAAATTGATATACATTTCCTATGATAATACACAAAATTACCCCTACTGTAGATTAAGATTAGTTGGTTAAATGTTCGAACACTTGTGTTAATGTACCAACCAATTAAGATCCCAAAAGTTGTCAAGCCAACAAATAAGAAAACGTTATTATAACACTCTGGGGATTAGTGTAATAAACAGCAATTTTCCCCTCTCTCTCTGGCTAATAATGCATCTTAAAAGCTGCAATTATCCAAGTTTGATATGAAAATAAGTGTGTTGGTTGTCAGAGAGAAAGAGAGCAGGGACAATGGGTTGTTTATTACACTAATCCCTAAAGTTTTATAATAATTATTATTCTTTAGCCTAACAACTATGAGGACTTCAGTGCATTTTGATTGGATGTTTCATTAAGTTGAGTGATCAGTAGTTTCAACCACTAATTTTAATCACTATAAGGTTTATTTTTTATATTATCATTAGGTATGTATAATGTATTTTTATCAATTTATCGGCTATTGTCTTAACCCATTAGATCCCTTGTTGATTGTGCTATAATATGGACGATTATGTCTAAGTAAAAGTTTCACATTTAGAATATTATTTACTATTTTATACATTTTTATACATTTTTTAGTTTTTAGGCTAGAATCATTTAAACACTAAAGACCCAATAAAGTTTAGCATTTGAAGAAAAAAAATTTACATGTGTATTGCATTGGTTTAGGTTATTTTCATAGCACCCATTTCTTTGTCTAAGCAAAGTTGTAGGATTTTTTTAAAGCGACATTTATTTCTCTCTCCATATTCTTTTAATATTTTGATACTAGGCATACTATTGTACTATAATTAGAGATAAATGCAACATAACTTAAACAAAATGTTACAATTTCTTGTCATTTTTTCCATTAAAACTAAGGCCTTTGTTGATTAGTCATGAGTTGAGTGTTTTTTTGGTTCAGAAACAGATTAGAAGGTGGTTTTCAAAGATATTTCATACCTTAAAAGCTTACTGATTTTTTTGACTGTTATAGATTTATTTTGTGTTGTAAAAATAATTTGAGAAGAATCTATAGAACCATATTTCTGTTTTTGTTCTGTCCTTATTGCTGTGGTCAGAATTTTAATCATTGTTGCTCGTTATGTCTTTTTGTGTCTTTTTCCCATCTGTTCATTTATAACCGACTATCTATCCATTCATCTATCCCTATATCTTTTGCTCCATCCTTCTATCTATCCATTATCAATTTGACCATCCATATATCTATTCATACATCTATTTATCAATTTATCCATCCATTTTTATATCTATCAATCTATCTAAATATCTATCCATCCATTTATTTATCTTTTTATCCATCTCAATATCTCTCTCTCTAATCGATCTATCTATCTATCTAACTATGTATACATCCATCCATTCATCTATCTATCTAAATCCCATTGTCTAACTAATTTTAAGCTATTGACATTTACAGATAGGAACTCATTTGTATTTGTTCTACTTCATATTGTCAGGTGGAAAGGTATCAGGGATCTTTAGGAATAAGACAATGACCGATAAATTGATGTACATCCCCAATGATGATAACTCAAAATTACCCTTTCTGTAGTTAAAATTAGTGGTTGAAACGTTTGAACACTCAACTTAATGAATCAACCAATCAAAATTAACTAAGTCCCCTAAGTTGTAAAGTTAACAAATAAGAAGTCGTTATTATAAAACTTTGGGGGCTAGTGTAATAAACAGCCCTCTCTGATTATATCCCAATCAATTTATTTTCACCATGTTTTTTATACTGCATATTAACTAGCATGGATTTTTGTCATGGAATCAATTTTAATCAATGAATATTTTGTATTTTTAAAATGACAAGACCTAAAAAAACTGACCATGTCGGACTGACGTTTCATTTATACCAATTTATATTGTAGCTGCACTACTTATAATTAGTAAAACTAAGGAATAATAATTTAAGTTTCAATTTTTTTCATAAGATGGTCTTTTGTATCCCTGAGTTCTTTTGAGTGAGTGTGCCACTTTTTCATAACCTTCACTTACCTTTTCTTTAGTTGCACTACTTCTTTTTTTTATTTACTTGCGGCTACGCCCCTAGAGGCCTTTAGAGGCACTTGAGGAGAGGAGAGCCGAATTTTGTAACCCAATTTATTATTTTAGATTTTAAAAGAAAAAATTGAAGAAAAAAAATTTTGGGGGGGGAATTTTTTTTGGGGAGATGCCACCCCAAATTTTTTTTAGGGGGGGTTTTTTTTCTAGGGGCGATTTCTCTTGGGAGGGTGGTGGTACCCTCCCCCAAAATAGTTTCAAACCTTCCCGGGACCTATGAGAAGCTACCCTGTTAAGGAGAACCCAATCGGTTCAGCGGTTAGCGAGATCCTTCGTTACAAACAGACAAACAGAAGACAGACGGACATCGTTCTACTTTGTATTATAGATTATAAAATGCTAAGTATCTCTTATTTTTTCTTATGTATAGTGATAATTAAGGTTTTGACTAATTCAAATTATAAAATTAAAACGCACTCTCTCGTATGTACATAAATTTCGAATTTACTAAAGCAAAGATACTTTTGAACCCAGGTTTGTCCGTCTGTTCGACTAAGACTTTTAAAAATTCTTAAAAAGTTTTAAGGAGCAAATTGTTTTCTCATTTATATAGAATACGAAGAGAAAATGTCGTAATTGTGATCTATTCCCAGCCAGGTAGGAAGGGGACATTAGGCTGTTTATACCAGTAGTCCCGAAAGTTTTATAATAATATTTCTCGTATTCATTCGAATCCGGTGGACAGGAACCGGTTCTCATCCATACGAAAAAACTATGTCTAGCATCGTATTATATCCAGCTTTCTACGAATATAAAAATGTACAATCATAAGATTAAAACAAGTTTTTTAGCCCGTGCCCACGGCACCTAGGGGCTAAAAAACTGGTTTTAATCTTATAATTGTACTTTCTATATCCGCGGAAAGCCTTTTATAATACGATGCAAGAAATAGCTATTTCTTTTTCGGTGGCTTAAGAACTTAAGAGACTTTTAATGAATTTTGATTGGCTGGTTTATTAAGTTGAGTGTCTAAACGCTTCAACCACAATTTGAAATCTACAGAAAGGGTAATTTAGTGTATAATCATTGTACAACAATTTATGGGTAATTTTCTTATCCCCTTAGATTCCTGATAATTTGAACAAAATTGTCCTAGTTTTAATGAATTGATTATAGATTTATTCAGGTATATAAAGGGATAATAAGTATTTGAAGTACAATGATTATAAACAAAGTTTTCCTTCTGTTGATCAAAATTATCATTTGAAGTAAACTACTATTAGTTTGGAACCAACCAATCAAAATTCATTAAAAATACCATATGTTTTAGAGCCAACGCATAACATGTTTTATGTTAGAGTAAAATTTACAACTCAATGTGCCCTTCCTCCATGCATTTATTGAATTATTGAAAATTATTATTCTTTTTAATTTTTCAATTACTTATTTCTACTTAAATTTATATTCTTTATAAATAATAAGTGCTCTTAAGCGAACAGCTACTCCAAAACTATAGGGTTTTTTGTTTTAAATTTTTACAATACTAGATATTAGTACTCTACTGCTACGTCAAAAAGTCAAATCATCTTTCTTTGTATATTTTAAAACTAGAGTTGGCTCAATATAACTATATCGCTATTGGCTAGTTTTCTATAAGTACATATCTATTTCTCAATAAATCAATTTTCCTCCCCCGCCATTACTATCTAAAAGAAAGAAGTAAATATTTATTAATTTAAATGATTTTAAAAATAATTTTTCAATTATATTTTTTTCACATTACCATCACCAAAGGGTTAATATGATTAAAATTTTAGTTTTAATATTTTGACACAAAGGAAGTGTCGCCACAATCGAATTCTTTTAAAATACAGTTTTCTTAGATTTACTCTATTATGAACGTATATTTTTTATTTATGAAAAGAGGATTAAATACTTCAATGTAATTAAAATATCTACATGAAGAGAAAAACTTAATTCATTCCATAAACAAATAGAATAAAGGTCTTATCGCTTTGGTCAATGAGAGTTTAATGAGGATTATTGGAGCACTATGAGTTTTAAACACTTTACCATTGGAAGACTCGAGCTCATTTATAGACGTTTATTTCCTATATAGATCTGTCATGGATCTTGATGCAATAAAGCAGGCTGTTTTGTAAATGTTAACAATTGGAAGATTTCATTAAATAAAAGTAATCGCAAATATACTTAGTAAATAAGCATGGGTAAATTTAAGTATTTGAAAACGTATTTGACTTATTTCATCTTATTTTTCAAGAAAATTTTAAAAATGAGTTTTTGTAAATCAATTGTTTAGTATGGTTTCCTGTTTATTGTTTGTTATTATTTGCAGTGACAGAGTGATTTTCAGATGCGTAGCTTTATTTCTTTACTTTCTGTTTTGTTCTCCTATTTTATACAATTTATTTTCATCCTATACCTAAGAAACTTAAAACTATTTTGTTAAAATAGAAGCATTTTCTATAGTTAATGTTTTCAGTAAAGTTTCAAACTTTTTAAATTCAAAATTGTGAGGTTTTTTTTATCCCTGACAAGTTTTCCTTCAAGTTTCTACGTAGTTAAAATAATTCTCCATTCCTGTCATTTTCTTTTATTTTCCATTTTTCCATCTTTTCTAATTGTCCTTGTTTTTTTGTGTTTGAAAAAGTTTCAATAATATTAGCAAAGAAAAGATTTTGTCAAGTACATATTTATCTCTCTATCAAATTTTTTTTCTAGATAGCGCTGCTACTTTAGCACTAATGGAATGTTTGTGCTTTCTTCAGATGGTAACTAAAAACTAAACAAAAAATTGAAATTATTAAATCGAATTAATTTTTTAATGAAAACATTATATGAAATATGAATTTTCATACCTGCATAAAATACAAGTTCTTTATATGCATAGCGTATACAATTTTACTCCTCTTTTTTATTAAATAAGTTGGTACTGGTGCGCTACATATTAACAAAATATTCCTTGTTTCATTTAGGTTTATCTATCTATCAATCAAATATTTGGTCAAATATTTAAGTTTTTTTTCAGAGGCAAACAAACAATAATTTTGACAGCAAACAACTGAAGACCAAAAAGAGAGTTTTTAACAAAAAATAAGAAAAATATTCATAAATTTTTTCAGTAAATACTCGCGATATAGTCGCGCGTTTTATGTAGTAAAGATGCACAGAGACAAACTGCGTAGAGTCTGTAGAAAGTAATGTAATTGCAGAATGTGTAGATACTGTAGAGCCTAGGCGTAAGAAAAGTGGCGGTTTTCCACATATCGCGTATGGTCCACAATCGAAAACACATATTTCAAGGCATATTTTGAGGTTAGGGCGGTTCAGTAAAGGTTAAAAATGAGAAAATGAAAATAAGGGGGGGGGGGGTAGGTTTAGTTGGTTCAAGAATATGATTAAGTGAAAGCACCAAAACTGATATAGGAGAAACAAATATTAACATTTAATCAACAAGATAAAAGTATTATGTATGAGCTTGCTATTAAGTTTGCTTCTTTCAATCATAATGTATAAACATATGAAGTAAGCAAATATCTTAAATTATTGCAAGCCTTCAAGTAAACATTATTTCAATCACAGACGTGTACAAAATTCTAATATTGATAGGATAATTCTATCATTTTAAATATAATGTTGGCTTAGAATTGCCACACTTAACAGAACATTCCTTATGTAACGGAAATATTTATTAATTTTATTAAATCTACAGATTCAGCCTTATCTCAGTTTACGTTTAAATAGATTAAGTACAGATCTTCAGACTTACATATCCTTAATTAAAAAGCTTCGCTTTTAATAAACAAAATTAAAAGCTCTCGAAATAGTGTTTGATTTTTCGCCCTGTATTTAAAACTAGGCTTATTGAACACACTGTCTAATGTCAATCAAATGTTCATAGACATAAATTCCATGTAAGCAGGAATATGCCAATGCAGATAAACTTTTCAGGATGCTGTGAGTATTGGTGCAAAAAATATGACGTAACAAAAAAAATTAGCCAATGAGAGGCCGTTATTGACCAATGGTAAAATTTATAGTGGCCTCTCATTGGCTAATTTTGTTTGTTACGTCATATTTTTTGCACCAATACTCACAGCATCCTTTTCAGTCTTGTACAGCTTATTTTTAGTGATAGATTTAAAGAAAACTTCATCATCCCCTAAAATCTCTAACATACAATTTTCAATAAAACCCTCTTTGATTTAAATATTTGGGCCATTTTACCAAATCTTTAAACTTTGGTAGCCATTATAGCCTCAATGAAATTTTCCTGTAAATGAAATTTATTCATAATGCACAACAATACAAATATATTTCAAATATTATTTGAATTTTACAATGGGGCATTGGATTGACACATATCAACACAAATGAAAGAAAATCTGTATGAACGTCAGGGGGGGAGTGGGCATTTGGCTGTATATTATATACTACCGGCTTCGCCCCTAACCTCTAGAAGCTTTGCCCCAAGAGGTAATTTAAAAGAAAGAATTAATTACCTCTGGTGCTGCAACAAACAGTTATTGCTTCGTCTTTTTAAAAAAAAATTGAGGGGTCTCACCCCCCAAGAAGATAGCTTAAAACCAACACAGGACCAGTAGGTTTATTCTCTGAAGAGCAAAATCCAATCAGTTCAGTGGTTACCGAGATCTTAAGGACGGTCTGACGGACAGACATCATTCTAATTTGTATTATAGATACCTAACGTTTTATAAACACGCTCTTTTGTTCGCTGGCTTCAAATATTGTGGGCTTTTATTAGATCTTGATTGGTTTGTCTAAACTTTTCCATCGATTTAATCTATGAAAGAAATTTTGTTTATCATCGTTTGAGATGTATATCACTGAGCCGTATCCATTAGGAACCCTGATTAACGTGCACTATTATGTAATTCACCATAAGTAGCACAGCAATAACGTGCTATCAGTATTTAAGATGAAGAAAAACCAATTTATTACAAATAGTCTTTTAAAATCAGTTTTAAAAGTAGACAGTTTTCCCGTTAAGATCTTGTTAACTGCTCAATCGATTTAGTTTTTCGGTTTGGGAAAGTTTCACATAGGTCTGGGGATGGTTTAAGGCTACTTTGATTTTGATTTAAAGATATTATAGGATAACCTCTATGTTAAATAAAAGCAAGTTAGATAAAATATATTTCAGTATGGCTTTGAAACAGATTAATATCCGCTGGATTAGAACCATTTTGTAAAATCATGTATCGTATCTTATTGTAGACAATTTTCTACGAATATTAATATACAAGTAATAAAAGTAGCAAATTATAATGCATCTTATAATTTACATTTTTACTATCCTCGGAAAGCTGTCTTTAACAAATATAATATTTTAGTTGCAGCTACTCTTTAACTAGATTTATCCTTGTTCTACATATTTACAGATATAACCTTTGAATATAAGCCAAAATTATTTTTTTCTTTGTCAAAAACTCATGCATGATTCGCATAAATTAATTCTTTTTTTTTGCAAAATCACATTTACTAATGAAACAAAGACTCCACATGTTTATTTTATACTGCGCTTTACCTCAAAGTGTATATTGAGCACTGAAAGCTCCCCACCCCCTCTTTAAAAAAAAACAAATTGAAAATACAGGTGGGAGGGTTATTTTTTATCACCTTAGTTCAGGTTAGTTATATCGAATACTAGGTAGCACCACAGGGTTAAAACTCCCTCAGGTGTCAGACATTATTTAAAGAAAAAAATGATAGAGAGTGGGAGATTCTTACTCGACAGACACTTTTAAGGAAAGCATCTCTTATTTTTAAATCTTAACATTTATATTTTTCACATTTGATGTTTTAAAGATAGGTGTATCGGTACTTATTTAAAAAAAATGCCTAAATTCATAATAGATACTTTTTAATGTAAGTATAAAAAACCTATCTCTAGGCAACCTATATGATAATATCAAGCTGTAACATTTATAAATGGTTTAAATTGAATTATCATTATTACTGTATACACCCAACATGATCTAGATTTTTTCTTGGGTATGGATGGGACAACTGGGGCCGGGTAAAATTTTTTTTGTATCTTTTAAAATCTGTCATGTTTTATTGTTTAATTAGGAAGGGGGTTGATAATATAATGAGACGAAATGAAATAATTAGTTGAAAATTTAAAAAAAAGAAGAGGGGAAGTAGAATATTTTGCAGGGGCTTTAATATTTTAACCCTTTACAGTCGGGCCCCTTGCCGCACCTTAATCAGTCGGGGGGGGGGGGCGTTCAACGCCCCCCCCTATTATCCCAGTTCCTATTAGAGCTAGAGGGCTAAAATTTTTTGTGCAAGTCCCCTGTGTTATGATGAATTTTCGACCTTAAGTAAGTCGAGGTCAATTTTCGCTTCCTTCACCCTTTTATTTAACAACCTTTGTTTTTAGGTCCTTTTTTACTTAAAAATTTCAAACGGCTGTAATTTTTTTATTTTTGAAGCTAGAAGAAAATTTTTTTTGCAGAAAATGTTTATTTTTATGTAAATTTTATGTTTGAAATATCAAAACATAAATTTCAGCGGCCGCAGCTGTACTTGGCAGCTGCCAGCCGCCGCAGTCGGCGGGAAAACGGCGGCGGATCTTTATGAAATTTTAATACATTATGTAGACATGTAAGAAAAGCTTAAGTTTAAAATTAGAAGTCTCTAAGTCAAAAATTGCGGCCACAGGAGCCTTTTAAAGATTTCTGGAGACCTGGAGGATCAGGACCTGCAGGATCATACCTGGAACCTAAAATTGACTTGAACACCTGTATTTAATATGAGGATGTACTATTAGAGGATATTTTAGTATTTTGGTAAGATAAAATGCTTTGTTTAAGTCAAAAAAATATTTTTGATCTTTACCTGGATGACCCTGCCAGGTTTGCTGGCATCCTGTGCCCGCAAGGATGGAGATATTCAAAAAATTCCAACTCTCAGTTATGTGTCATACCCAAACTTAAAAAGTCAAGCAGTTTGGGCTCTTTATCTTTCACACACAGAAAATGAGATAGAAAAAACCGGAGGGGGGGGCGTTCAACGCCCCCCCCCCGACCGTTAAGGGTTAATACAGTAAAATTTTTCTCCTCCAAAATAGATATTGAAAGCATCCTTGAAAAGTACCAATCAACTGGCTTAGATTTGGCATTTTAAGTCACCATTGAACATATAATTTAATGCATACATATGTGTCCTACCTCTTTGTATTTGTTAGGATCATATTGTACAAATATTGCCCAAAGAGCTTTAAATTGTTATTCTGAGCTACTTCTGGACTTTAGTGTACTTGTTAAGATGAAACCTTCTAACTAAAACTCACAATGAATATTAGTCTAATGTTTTAATGACAGTATATGATTGTTCTAAGTTGAACTCTAATTTTATGATAAATATGATGCCCATATATGTAGTAAAGTAACAAAAAATGCTACACCTAGTAGGCATGTCCAATTTTATTGGCCGGGATTTTAAAAGTTTTTTTTGGAGGGGTGTATCAAATAACGATAAACTGTTGTGTAAAAAATGCAAGACAAGAAATGGACTTTATTAAATAACTTTTCGAGAGAAGACTTCAATATTGAATATTGCAACTTAAACCAAAATATTTCTAGCCAAAAGTATAAAAATATGCAAGCTATGGCCACTTTTCTTGAACGCCATTTCGAGAAATAAAATGTTAACGAAAGTTTTTTTTATATATTTGTGAAGACTTTGACGCAATGTCGGACAGACGAAATGACCCCTAAAATGTGTTGAGTTTATTCAACCAATGCAATGTATCCTCTCATAGATCTTTGGAATATTTTGGTTGAGAGAGAAATGGGACTAAACTAAACTGGGAATTAAAAAATTTGCTATAGTAAGATAGGCTTTTTATTCCTATATCTATATAAATAAAATCAGTATATGCAGGCATTTTTAGAGAAATTTAAAAAGTTGAAGATTCATTATCTTACATTACCTTTTTCTAAACCACTGACTAAACCTATAAATATTTTTTTTTTTTCAAGATTCCTTTGATTTATTAAAAACTAGGAGAAAATTTATTTACCCTTATTTTTTCTATTCCTATGTAACTTTTAAGCTTAAAGTTATTATAGACAATATTAAAAGTAAAATAAATTTTTATGTACATATCCAAATTTCCCTGACGTAATATATAGGTCCTTTTTAAAGGAAAGGGGAAGGTTATTCATAAGATATTGAGGGGATTTTGATTAATTTGTTAACCTATTAGATAACAAAAATATTGGATATATTTCGTGGCAACGCCTCATAAGGGGCGTTTCGTCGTCTTTTCGCAGTAGCTTTTGATAGGTTAGGTTATGTTGGTTTAGGTAATTGCCCCGCTAGGGCTAGAAATAGGGAAAAAGCAACTGTGAAAATACGATGAAACGCCCCTTAAGAGGCGTTGCCACGTGAGGGACTATTATTTAAATATTTAATATAAAAATGTGTTTACTTACATAAATACTAGCTCCTTAAATTAATAGTTAAAATTCCCTGAAAAGTATATCACTTTAGGACCAGTAAATTCAAAATATTGACTTCAGAAGAAAAAGTATACTACTTTAACTTTACTAGTGGCTACGCCCCTAGAGGCCTCTAGTGGCACTTTAAATGTTTTTTTTTTATATTTTATATATGTCTATTTTGCGTTGAACTCTTTTCCTTAAAAACGTAAAAAAAGGAGAACCCGATCGGTTCATTGGTTTTCGAGATCCTTTGGAACAGACACACAGGCAAACACACATCCTGTTACTTTATT
The DNA here is from genome assembly GCF_053477335.1 of Acartia tonsa. NCBI lineage: Eukaryota > Metazoa > Arthropoda > Copepoda > Calanoida > Acartiidae > Acartia > Acartia tonsa. The sequence continues at coordinate 41,163,552 of NC_137264.1, read as the reverse complement.
ATAAGGATTACAAGCTAGACAAAATTGTAATATCTCAACTTTAAAAGAATATTTTTTGACACTACGGTGAATTTGTGTGTACTGCCGTTGACCAATCCGTGTACTTCTTTATTTCTTTCCTGAATTTATGTCCTGAACTCTTAGTAAATTATGTCCACTACGATTTTAGACTTCCGCAAGTTTTACAATAGAGTTGCTGCATATAGATATACACTGTTTTAGGAAATGCTAAAAGTGTCGGGTTCCATAAGAGATCTTAAAGAATAAAACAATAGATTAATGGTGTTAAACAAAATAACCCTCTCTAATGATTATAACTATTGAAAGAATAGTTTTGACACTGCTAATTAAAACCAACAAATTTAATAAAAGTGTTAAGCCAACGAATTAAATACAGTTTTCTTTTATGTTATGTACTAATATCTTTTTGAAAAAAGCCATAGAAATAATGGAATGTATATCCCTACGTCTGTCCCCTGTCGACATGTCTCTTTGTTCGTCTGTTCAATAAATTTATATTTTTATTTTGTGTTAATTTTTATGTATATTTTAGGTAAGTTGTTGTTGAAAATAGAAAGCTTTCCTGAAAAGATATGGAACTGGATATATAAGTTTTTGCTTCTCACGGACAAATGCCTAAAAGTACAGACAGACGGACATTGTAGTTTAGGAATTTTATCATGGGTAAAGTAGTATTAAATTTATAAATAATGATACTTCCTTGATTTGAATATCAATAAATTCTTTATACAATGTTTTCAATATTATTCATTCACTTATCCCTAATTCTCATGCATGTATAAATTATGTCAATCAGAGATACAGGAATAAACAAATGGAAGATTAATTATTTTTTCTCTAACATCCCTCCAACAGTAAGTAACAAAAAGACATTCCTTGTCAATTATCTCGTATGTGCAATACAGCTGTTCATGATACTGGAACGTCAGGTCCAACAACCAAAGATAACTAAGGGGAGCAATGTCTTCTTTTCTGTACAACTGTCCAGGATATTTTGTTAAGAGGACCAGTCCATTGATAGTAATACCCTGTCTAGATGTTATAACTGTACATGGTATTGAGTTGCGCCTGTTTAAATGCCAAGACATTATTTCCATTCATAAAATTCATGTTTGACGCCTGATATAGCAGCAATAGTAGTTTCCATTTATAACGTCTCTAACATGCCATTACAAATGCATCTGGTTTTTAAAAATGTTTGAATCACAATTATAACCAATATACATTCTATTTACCTATCCTTGAATACTAGATGTAAAGATAAAATAACATTTATGAAATATGATAGTGCGTGGGGGGCTATCTGCAGGGATCATGGTGGTAAGACAATAAAGATAAATTTATATACATCCCTAATGATTATAAACAAAATTTTATGTAGAATAAATTTATTGGAAAGTTTTGATACTAAGCTATTAAAATGTACCCAAAGTTTTTAAGCCAATTAATAAGGTTATACTGTGTTTATAAAAAATTTGGTACCAGTTAAAATTACTGTCCAATGTACCATCCCTTCCTGGCTATCTGCTTTTAACATGTTTTTGTCGGGACAGTAACGCCAAGTTTGTTCTCTTATTTGGCCTGTATACCAGTCATTGGGAAAATTATTTGAAAATATATCCTAAATTCTCATTCTTCATCGTTTAAAAACCGTAATTTATCTATATGTGTTGCAATTTTATCTATTTGTTAAAAAAAAATAATTTGCAAAGACAAAATAAATGAAGACCTTTAAAGTTTTGGTGGCTTTTTTTTCACCCTCTTAAAGTAATAAAGGTAAAATAATATGATAAAAAAGTTCCAGCCGATAAACTACTATGTGATAGATATTTTGGTCAGCCATACTTATGTTTTTAACTACTTTTGTTTATCATAAACACCGTAAAACCAGGAAGAGTCAAGTTGGAACTAACAAAGTATCAATTTTCCATAAAAATTTTTAATGGATTCTCGTTGCAACAACATCGATTTATTTTAATATGCAAACTTTTTAAAACTTAAAGTGTTTATATAAGCCAGCAATAAATATGATGATGTATAAAGCTGTTTATAGTTCCTATATAAATAAAGTCACAGACTAGATAACTAATGGAAGGCCTGTATACATTTAAATTAACAATGGTAGGCCAGTATAACGTTATTTTTTATAGGCACTATAAAAAGCTTCTGAAGCATTGATTAAAATTTATTTTATTTTAAATATATATTTATTGGCTAGGACTTGTTTGAAACTTAAAATTGGCTTAGCTATGAGTTGTAAATATGGCTTTGAGCGAAGCTTTATTTTTTACCTTTGGTTTTATGGTTATAATGCTTCGCTATTATGGGTATAATTATCCTTGTATTTTATTTTAATCTATTTTGTAGGGACACTCAACATTGCATGAAGCATTTAAGTATATGATTGATGTAATAGAATTCGGTGTTGCTTCACTTTAACACCACATTGTCTATCATATTTGCTTAAAGGTATATATTGACCAAGGATCTTAATTGATGTATATCACCAATGATAATAAACATTAACCCCTTTGTCAGATTAAGATGTTTGGTTGCATTTTTGTCTTGTACAAACCAATCGAAATTTTAAAAAATTATCCTAGATTTTTGAGCAAACGAATAAGATAATACGGTTATAAAACTTTGGGTACCAGTGTAACATACAGTCCAATGTTCTCTCTTTCACTGCAGATTGACAAACAAATAAGAGGTCATGTATAATAAAAAAAAAACTGAGGGGTAAAGTCATCTTATGGATTCTAATACTTAATTTGATCAGTGGCGTGTGGCAGTAGGATAAAGGGTATTAGCAATACCCCCCTGGTAAATCGTTGTGCCACGCCACTGGATTTGTTTCTGTGATAAATGCGCGGAAATAAATGCACAACAATTTAAGAGAATTCTATACTCCTGCTTAAAAGTGTTCTTTATATTGAACTAAATTGGTATGTTAGCATATATTCCTTATTTTTTTGCTATTAATTTCCAGCCTGCTGCGCCAGTAGCTTCCAAAGGCTTCATCAAACACTAAAAGTACAATTAATTTAGTTAGAGATAGTTCTGAGAAACCTTTGTTTTACGTGATAAATATTCATTTGACTTTAAATCTTTGCTTACTTTAATTAATGGATTTTTAACACTTTTTTCAAAACATATACTATGCAAAATTCATAAAGAATATACATGCTAATATATTGTCTGCATATTTAGAGGTAACTCTGAGAGGGAGGAGACAATGGAAGATAAATTTATCATCCCTCTCAAATTTGTAAGATATATAAAGAAGTATATGAAACCCTTTTTAACAGTCTATCTGATTTCCTTTTTTATTTACGAAGCCATTCTATATTTTACCTTGCCTGTCTGTCCGTCCTTCCGTCCGTCCGTCCTACAATCTAGTTCTTATAGGCCATGTGGCAAATTGTACTTTATCTATTGTTAACGATAACCCGCAGAATTTCTCTGATTTTTTTTGTAAGATTTGTAGATTTTTATTTGAGTAATAAGTATCTTCCCAAAAACTTATTCTTTCCAGTCTTTATTAAAAATTCTTTATATTTGGATAAATAATCTTAAATGTCTGTTGTTTTTATGGATGTTGTTATCTTTGTTTTAATACAAACTACCCAGCATGGTTCATATTAAAGAAAAAAGGAACAGGTAAAATGTCTAAGCAAGCACTGATTCCCTACTTTTTTTTTTTTTTGAAATAAAATGAAGTAAGGATAGGGGTAGTTTTTTTCTTATTGCCAAACCCATGAATGGGTCCCAACCCTATGGGACCTATAATTGCGTTGCTCATACCTGTTCCTGTGTCCTAACCTTACGGGAATACCATGCACCCAATATCCTAACCTACGCTAAAGTTATACCAAACACAAAAATAAATACTTCCTAATTTTTATTTTATATTTTTATCAAAATACGGGGGGCGGGATGTTCCTATGCTCGACTAGTCACTTTAAGGAAAACCGCCCTTCTATCGTTACCTTTCTACCCCTTTATCCCTGAAAAGGAATTGTATTTAATTTATGTATTGTTTGTATGTAAATTATAGTAAACAAAAACCTTTCAAGCCCTTTCAAATATTTAATAGGCCCTTTTTTTTGTCATAAAGCTACATAATACCCTCTTATAAAGTGAATCTTAGTTATAGTTAGTTATATTACTACATACATTGCGTTCTCCATATGGTTTTATGCTATTTTAATTCTGAATTTTTATCTTTGTACATTTGTCTATTCCCTCCCAAATCTTGAGGCGAAACCACAAGTTTTTAAATAAAGTACGAAAATAAAAGAAAAACATTCTAATCTTTTTGTTAAAACATTTTATCAGAAATAAAAAAAACTTCTTAAAATGATATTCAGTACAAAAATAGCTCTAATCTAGATAAAATATTTATAAAACGTAATTTTCTTTTTTTGCCCTTAATAAAAAGTTTTTGCGCATTTATAGAAATGTATTTTGTTTCTGGAATCACAAAGTAAAAAAAATATCAAATTTAATAACTAAGCTTGATTAAAACTCTGATGTAAATACAGACGTAGTTTAAAACAAAAGTATTTATTTGCAAAGATAACAGCAAAAGGAAAACGGAAAAGATGAACTAATCTTCTTCCTTCCCGATTAGAAAAGTAAAAACTGCTGTTACTTTATAAGTTCAGCTACTCTACAATTCTATAATTTCTTTGTTCGTACATCTTAATGTCCAGAAAGAGATACTTGCTTGGAATATTATTGTTTGTTTATATCCTTGAATTTGTATTTTGAGGGATTCAATGATAGAACAAAATACGATAATTTAAATTTCCCGTAGTTCTTTTAGACAATACTTTGCCTTTTGAAACTAACATATTTTTTTATGAGGGAGAGGGATGTGGGGTTGGGGTGTAAATGGCTGCAATGGGCCATAATCTCCTCCCACCCGTATATAATTCAAAGTGCAATTGAATTGAAATATATCTTATTTTATTTTATGAATGCATAAGATACCAAAGAAAATCCACTCAAAGAATATTAATTTCTTTCAAATACAATGCTGTAATTCTTATCAACAAATTTAAAAGTGATAAGTTAAGGCAAGTATAGGTCTAAGCTTTATTAAGGATTTCAGAGGTTGGGGGGGGGGGGGGAGGTTAATCTTAAATCTTAAAAAAATATCGAGAAGGATAAATAAGAGGTTTCAATTACTTAGATTTCTATGTGTTAAGGCATCATATGTTGCAAACAAAGCTGGATGCAAAATTGTTTTCTTTTTTTGTCTTATCCCTTTCGGTTCAGATATGATTGTATAAAAAGATATCATGAATTTCTTTGTTGTTAATTTACCACCGTTATTTCAGGCATTATTTTGCACTAGATGTTGGATTTTAGCAGAGATATTGCATTTTAAGAAAATATCATATGCAAATCCGTATGTTCGGTTTTATTTGTTAGGGAATCAGTTTACCAAAAATCAGTACAATCGGATAATTAGTTCACATCAAAATTTTTTTTGTCAAAAAAGTAAAAAATCAACATGTTTAAAATGGACGTACGGAGATTCTGGTAATGATTATAGAGTTGCTACGCTTTCTAAATCGTACCTAACTACTATAGGAATCACCATGTAGAGTTTGAAATCGATTGGACAATTCTAACATGCCCAAATTAACGAAAAATGCTATCCGTCTCGGACGGACGGGCGTACGGACGGACCTACCCTAATTATAGAAAAGCTTCGCTTTTAAAAATATTACACTATTAAGATTTTTAACTTAATTAAAAATATATTGATGTGAAAGCATCTATTGTTTCTATTTATAAAAGATAAATAGCCTATTCAAGTAGACATAGAACATAAGTCAGCTAGGATTCAAAGATAGAAAGTTTTATAGATAGAAAACTATAAATTAATTCTATTATCTGGTGAGAATTAAGTATTTTACACTTAAAGTAGCGAAAGTGCCAATTTTCTTGCTCTAGAAAAATAATACCTAGTGTTTATACAATGATGTAAATTTAAAGTAACTAATGACTGCTATTTACAAAATATGACAAGTGTCTTACTTCAATCAATCCTAGCTTTAAGATACAGGTATAATAGTACTTTTGGTTTTTTAAAACATTTATAATTCGTTAAAATCCATCTACGAACTGAAAAGTTTTAATTTGATAGGATAATTCGGGTATAGTCCCTTTCGTGGCAACGCCCCTTAAGGGGCGATTCGTCGAATTTTCATAATGGCTTTTGATAGGTCATTTTAGGTTATATTGGGTTAGGTGATTGCCCCGCAGGGTTAGGCAATTGGCCCCGCAGGGTTAGGCAATTGGCCCCGCAGGGTTTGATCCCCCCGCCGGGTCTAAAAATAGGAAAAAAGCTACTGTGAAAATACGAAGAAACGCCCCTTAAGGGGTGTTGCTACGAAAGGGAATATACCCGATAATTCTTTTATCCAAGAACCAAATATATTTAGCATTTTTGTGTGGAATGATATAGAAACAATATTACTGTCACACTTCTGTTTTAAATTATAGGCCTTTCTCTTCCCAACTCAATTACGCCCCTAGAGGCCTCTATGGGTACTTTAAGTGGTTGGGATTGAATTATGCACTCTCAGTTTTTGTTTTAGTTGTTATAGAAAAAGCAACAAAAAAACCGCACCCCCCCCCCCCCAAAAAAAAAAAAACCCTTTCCAAAATTAGTTCCCAGGGACCTATGAGAGGACCTATGTAAAGGAGAACCATTTCGGTTTAGTGTTAGCGAGATCTTTCACTACAGACAAAAAAAGCTTATTACTTTGTATAATAGGATAGACAAAGTGAATATAAAATTAAACAAGGACGATCACTGTTATTTTTGCAACTATGTTTAAATACAAATGTGGACAGTAGTTTTATATAGTTAATGAAGTTAAAGTTATATTATAATACGTCTATCATCTGTCTATAATACGATGCAATAAATAACTATTAATGGACATAATCATCCATGGATTCATTAGATTTATACCTAGCACATAGAAAAAAATGCATAGCCTTAAAATATGATATCAAATACCCAAAGGGCTAAAGAACATAAAAATAAATAGTTTTAATCATTAATGTCTTCTGTTATTTTAAGTGTTACTCGTTTCCTGGATGCTAGCCTCCAAGGGTTAACTTTGTATGTACACAAATTTTGCAAGAACCAAGAGTTTTTTTCTAAAAAGGGAGAAATTTTAGCGCGTATTTTTCGGAAGATGATAAAAGTCCCTCACAGATTGAGAGGCAAGTATACAATTTATGCTGACCTCTCATTGGCTATTTTATCGTCATAATCTGTGGAGGGACTTTTTTCATCTTCATTTTTCGTGAAGATATGTGTTTTAAAACTTCAAAATAGGAGTAGAAATTAGGACATGCTTTTATTATTAAAGTTCAAAAAAGTCAAGAGCAAATAAATGGTCTATTTAATAAAAAAAACAAGGATGACAACATCCAACAAAGCGAAGCACTGAAACTGTAGGACAAACGGACATTAACACCTATATAGTGTCAGAACTGAATAATCAGAATATAAATGTATAAGAGTTGAAGCAAAATTGTAAGTGTAAATTTGTTGAAAAACTGTTTAATACAGGATAATGTTTATGGATTGGACATACTTACATTTTTAGGACTTGATTATAGAGTTGCTTTGCTTGAAACATTATACTTTGTTGTCCCAGGAATAAACATACCAAAAATCAAATCAATCGGATGATTAGATCACAAAAAAAATTTGTTGTTACAAAAGTAAAAAAATCAACATGTTTAAAATGAACGTACGGACATTCTTGTAATGATTATAGTGTTGCTATGCTTTCTAAATCGTACCTAACTGCTAAAGGAATCACCATGCAAAGTTTGAAATCGATAGGACAATTCTAACATGCCTAAATTAACTAAAAAAGCTGTCCGTTTGTGACGGACGGACGTACGGACCGACCCTAATTAATTATTAATTCGCTTCGCTTTTAATTAATAAGTTTGCCTTAAATGATTCAAATTTGTGTAATTAAGCAAGAAAAAGCAAAAAATGGCGGGGTATACCGGTTTCCCAAGACAGCGGTGGTTTGCCGCCGTTTCTTTACAGTTCCATTTTGTACCATATTAGAGCAACTGTTATGCCAAATTTTAAAGTTCTACTCCTGTTGTAAAGTTTTAAAACACGCACTTTTACGAAAAATACGCGAAAAAATGTCTCCCTTTTTGTCTATCGGTCAAGTCGTTGTTCCTGAGATATAATAGGACAAGATCATCGAAAAGCTAAATAACTATAGAATAGATTGATATGATTGTAACCGGAAAATAAACCACAACTATATACTTTTCAAATAAATGGAAAAATTGCCGCAATTTTTTTTCTCATGTATTTTTACAATGTTTAAAATAAAATTTCTTAAAAATATTTGAGCCTAAGATCATCTTTTTTTAATATGTCATTCCTTATAATCTATTGCCTATTGGTCGTTTTACTCTAATCAAAAATCTATTCATCTATTTATCAATTTTTTATTCGCCCATCTATTTATTTTTCATTCATTTAATAAATGATTAAGTATGGATTTATCTAATAGTACTTAGACAGACATAAAAAAAACCCTACCACTTATTTTGAAATAGATTGAAAATAAGAGGTGAATGGGATATTATTTTGTGAATTAGATCCTGTAGTTTTAGGGCTTCTTTTCCTGCAGTGGTTAGGTATTTATTTCTTATATGTTGCTTTTTCTCTAGATTGTAAAAACTCCTATTTTCCCAGGACTCATCGTTCACACACGCTTTTTAGCCTTTAGGCATTTTCCTATACATGCTCGATATTTTGTGGTATATTTCATTTTATCCGTTAGGTTGTCTCAGTTTCGCATTTTTTAAGCTTTTTATTTTATTATTATAACAAAATTTAAAAATAATCAAATGCTCGTGAATTTTCTAAATAACTACATATAAGCCCTAGATGCTAGTGGCGCCGCCGCTATCCTTATACTAAAGTAACAGGATGTCTATGTGTTTGTACCGAAGGATCTTGCTAACCGCTGAACCGATCGGGTTCTCCTTACCTTCTCATAGTTCCTAGATTCTAGTATTAAAGTATAAAAATAAAGGAATCATAGAAAACGGGTTATGTCGTGATTTCACAGTGGCTTTTGATGGTTTATATTAAAGGTTAGGTTTATGTTCATGATTACCCCTTTATGGTTAGAGCCCCCTCTAGAAGGGACTAGAAATATGAGAAAAGCTACTGTTAAAAATAAAATACGACGAAACCAGCTACATCGTATTCTTTCCATGATCCAAATAAAGATATATTTTGAAACGCTCTAATATAATAAAAAACATATATTGTTAATATCTGTTATGCTTTCTCTTTACTTCCTTTTCATTTATGGTTTATAATGAAATTAAAAAATCCTCTAGTAGTACATCCTTATATAAAATAAAGGTGTTTAAGTCACTTTCAAGTTCCAGGTATGATCCTGCAGGTCATGATCCTCCAGGTCTCCAGAAATCTTTAAAAGGCTCCTGTGGCCGCAATTTTTGACTTAGAGACTTCAAATTTTAAACTTAAGCTTTTCTTACATGTCTACATAACGTATTAAAATTTCATGAAGATCCGCCGCCGTTTTCCCGCCGACCGCCGACTGCGGCGGCTGGCAGCTGCCAAGTATAGGTGCGGCCGCTGAAATTTATATTTTGATATTTCTAATGTAAAATTTACATAAAGATAAACATTTTCTGGAGAAAAATTTTTCTTCTAGCTTCAAAAATAAGAAAATTACAGCTGTTTGAAATTTTTAAGTAAAAAAGACCTAAAAACAAAGGTTGTAAAATAAAAGGGTGAAGGAAGCGAAAATTGACTTAGACTTATATTAGGTCGGAAATTCATTATCAAACAGGGGCACAAAAAAAATTAGCCCTCTAGCTCTAATAGTAACTGAGATAATAAGGGGGGGCGTTGAACGCCCCCCGACCGATTAAGGTGCGGCAAGGGGCCCGACTGTAAAGGGTTAATTAAGGCATGTTAGAATTGTCCTATCGTTTTCAAACTTTGCATGATCATTCCTATGGGAGTTAGGTACGAGTTAGAAAGCAAAGCAACTCTATAATCGTTACCAGAAAGTCCGTGCGTCCATTTTAAACATGTTGATTTTTAACTTTTTAACATCAAATTTTATGTGATAAAATTTTTCGATTGATTGGTCTGATTTTTGGAATACTGATTCCTAGGACAACAAAGTGCATTAGTTTATTTCAAATGTTAGGAGATTTTAGTTTTAGAAAATATGTTTTTTAAACATATTTAAACTTTTCCTATCTTGATAGCGCAGCAGGCTTAATTCAAATAGATTATGCATTAAGAATAAGATAAACGAGGCAATAGGTAATAATAAATAGAATTTATCTCAAAATTATGCTGGCTAATTTGGTTCTTCTTTGTAGAGAATATACTTGTCCTACATATTACATAATCACATACATTTCTTAAATGTATTGTTTCTTAAAGCAGGGGGCGAAGCCAGCAATGTAACTTGAGATGAATCAATATCCTTTTTTTCAGAAATGTCGATCTACGAAAACAGTGTTGAGAATTTTGTAAAAAGTTTATTTCTTCACTATTTTTAGCAAAAACACAAGGAAAATTACAAGAAATACCTATAGTACTTTGTAAAGCAGTTGAACTCTTTAAAATAGTTTTACAGCTTTACTTTGTATTTCTCAATTTTTCGACATTACACTTATATTTATGTATACATTTTTGTCATTAAATTTTTTTCTGGTCTTTTTAATACCTTTTTAAAAGAAAATATGTAGACATATATAATTATATATACTTATTTTCCCTTCTTCTTAAGATTTAACATCTGGTTTTACGGGATCTATAAGTAGATTTTTCTCCCTAGAAGCCTCAATGTATAATCAGCATACGAAAACAAACTAATTTATTGCATGCAAGCTTCGTTGTAAAAATGAATTGAAACCTTTCTGTGAAATTCTATCCTACACTAAATAAAACTTTTTCAAAAAACTTCAATTCTTTAGAATTTTAATATTTTTACGTCATTATTTGAAAGGTTATTTTATTTTTAGTTTATTATCTTTAATAGAATGTTAAGAATCATTGACGTGGATAGAGTTTTGCCACCCTGCCCCCCTCCCCCCCCCCTCTCTAATTTTACAAGACCCAAATTGAAATGATGTTGGGTGGTGTAATAGTAATACAGACAACAAGAGGGGAGGTATATTATCGTCAATAGGTTGCAGGGGGGTTTTGGTGCCTGATGGTTTAAGTCATGGGTTGTGGGGTAAACACACCTACTGCACGCTTTTGTTTACAATATTATATGCACAAGGAAAGAAATTGTATTGTAATGGTTTTATCATCAAAGTAAAAGAATAGAGGCAACATAGGTTAATTATGTATGTTCATGGGGTGAAAATCCTACGCCGACGTTCAATTGGGTCTTTGAATATCAGCCAATAGCGTTGGAAATATTATCACATCAACGTCGCTACGAAAGAGAAGAAAACAATTTGCTAACAGACAAAATATGTCCCTAACTTTGAGACTTAGTTGTATGGGTTATTCATCTATAATTATACATTTATTTTTTATCTACAGTAAAAAGATTAAAATTTTGTTCTTTTGTATTTTTAGAATAACTATTTCCTTGCTTAAATCAGATTGTCAATCAAACTTTTTCTTTTCCAAATAATAATTGAACCTTTGACATCTTATGTGTTCTTACTAAACAACATTAATTTAGAGTTAGCTAGTTTGATTTATACTCTAATGTCCAGGGAGAGAGGGTTTATTTTTGTTGTAAGTTATAATGGTACACGAAGTTTTAAAAGTACCCTATCTTATTCGTTGGCCTAAAAACTTTGAGTACTTAGATTGGTTGTTTTAAACTAGTATTGATCAAACAAATCTCAATGATCTCTCTAATTAAAGGGAGAAAATTACTGAATTATATCAACATTTTTTAAATATGTGACACCTTTCCAAAATAAAATAAGGTTTCTCCTCAATTTTACCCAACTTATTTTTAGATATATATCATAATGATCATTTTTGCTTAACCTAGACATGTCACCTTTTTGTAACGGAACTTATTTAGAATTAGCAAATGACTGTTTGTCTATCAGATTCAGGAAGTTAGTTTTTAAAAGTAACAAGGATGACAACATCCATAAAAGCGAAGCACTGAAACGTTAGGACAAACGGACATTAACACTTGTATAGTGTCTAAACTGAATTATCAGAATATAAAAGTATAAGAGTCGAAGCAAAATTGTAAGTAAATTTGTTGAAAAACTTCTTGATACAGGATAATGTTTATTGAGTTTATGGACATACTTACATTTTTAGGATTTGATTATAGAGTTTCTTCGCTTAAAATATTGTTCTTTGTTGTCCCAGGAATCAATATACCAAAAATTAGATCAAACGGATAATTAGATCACATAAAAATTTGCTGTTAAAAAATTAGAAAAATCAACATGTTTAAAATGGACGTACGGACATTTTCGTAATGATTATAGAGTTGCTACGCTTTCTAAATCGTACCTAACTACTACAGGAATCATCATGCAAAGTTTGAAATCTATTGGACAATTCTAACATGCCTAATTTAACGAATAAAAGCTATTGATCTCGGAAGGACTTACGGACCGACCCAAATTATAGGACGGAAGGAAAGACGGACGTACGGACGGACGGACCGACCTTAATTATAGAAAAGCTTCGCTTTTGATATTACTTCATTTTCCTTTCTTTTATAAAGTTAAAAAACATAAAATGGAATTTATTGATGCATTTAACAATATTTATCTAATGTTTTTTTAGTATAATAATCAAATTAAGAATTAATAGTATTTTATACTTATACTTATCTACCTAAAAGTTAGGATATCCTTTTGTAGAAAGTAAAGTTATTTGGTAAACAGGCGTCTGTAGATTTATCCATCTATCTATTACTGTACTAATAAAATACAAAAAGGTGGTTTGTGATGACTAAAGTCAAGTTTACTTTATCTGACGCAAAAGAATAATACGTATTTAAGTGAAAGAAATACCTATACTGGTAACACTTTTAAAGAAAGATTTACTGGTCACAAGTCATCCTTTAACAATGCCAATGCAGAGCACAAAACCAGCCTATCATCCTTCATTTGGTCATTAAAACGAAATCAAACTAATTTTGATATTAGATGGTCCATCCTGCAGCAAGCACCAACCTACAACCCTAGCTCCGGTGCATGCAAACTCTGCAACCTAGAGAAGGTGAAGATCATGTTCAACAATGACGTCACCATGCTCAACAAGAGGTCTGAGATCAACAGCAAGTGCAGACACAGAGATAAGTTCCTTCTGATTGAACACCTGGCTGCTAATGATACCTGATACTGCCGTTTCAAGATAGTTTTTTTTTTAAATTATGTTTATTTGTAATTTCAATATTTTAAAAAATCCTCTAAATTTAATTGAAAAAGTCTATTAATTCTAGTATTAACCCTTTACAGTCGGGCCCCTTGCCGCACCTTAATCGGTCGGGGGGGGGGGGGGGCGTTCAACGCCCCCCTAATTTTCTCAGTTCCTATTAGAGCTAGAGGGCTAATTTTTTTTGTGCAAGTCCCCTGTTTGATAATGAATTTCCGACCTTTTATAAGTCTAAGTCAATTTTCGCTTCCTTCACCCTTTTATTTAACAACCTTTGTTTTTAGGTCTTTTTTTATTTAAAATTTTCAAACGGCTGTAATTTTCTTATTTTTGAAGCTAGAAGAAAAATTTTTTCCCAGAAAATGTTTATTTTTATGTAAATTTTACATTAGAAATATCAAAATATAAATTTCAGCGGCCGCAGCTGTACTTGGCAGCTGCCAGCCGCCGCAGTCGGCGGTCGGCGGGAAAACGGCGGCGGATCTTCATGAAATTTTAATACGTTATGTAGACATGTAAGAAAAGCTTAAGTTTAAAATTTGAAGTCTCTAAGTCAAAAATTGCGGCCACAGGAGCCTTTTAAAGATTTCTGGAGACCTGGAGGATCAGGACCTGCAGGATCATACCTGGAACCTGAAAGTGACTTGAACACCTGTATTTCATATAAGGATGTACTACTAGAGGATTTTTTAGTATTTTGGTATGATAAAATGCTTTGTTTTAGTCAAAAAAATATTTTTGCTCTTTACCTGTATGACACTGCCAGGTTTGCTGGCATCCTGTGCCCGCCAGGAAGGAGATATTCAAAAAATTCCAACTCTCAGTTATGTGTCATACCCATACTTAAAAAGTCAAGCAGTTTTGGCTCTTTATCTTGCACACACAGAAAATGAGATAGAAAAAACCGGATGGGGGGGCGTTCAACGCCCCCCCCCCCCCGACCGTTAAGGGTTAAATTGTAACTGAAGATTGCTTAATGCATGAAACATTCTATGTGGACTATATAATGGAACTAGGATATTATTCAAAGATCATTTAGTAAATTTTACTAATTTGTAATTTTTAATGTACAGCACATCTTTCCAATAATAAAAATATAATAAGTCTATGGTAAAGGAATAATCTGATCTTTAAATTAATACTCAAAATTGTGTTTTTGTTGTTAGTAGACAAAAATACAGGGTAAGGTAATAATCTCATCTCCATTTACTTATCCCTGAATGTCTAACTACTCTTGCTGTCTAGAATAATAACGCCCACGCGCCTAGCTCTCCAAAAAGTTGATCCTATAATTCAAATATTTCATTGTATCACACCAAGCTTTATTTCAAGAAGTTATACGTTTCGTGCTGTTAAAATAATGAATGTAGTTTCTGGAAACTACATTAGAGCTCTCCAAAAATCTTCTACTAGATCAATAAAGTTACAGGTCACCGTTTACTTGAATTTTACAACGTTCGTCTAGAATACAAATACTATAAGGAAGATTTTTCCTCAAACATTGAATCGATTGTTCTCTATTTCAATGGAGCCTGACACAGCTCCGAGCATGGTTTTAGGCTATATTTTTGCCTCCTCCCTAGTAAAAAAAATGAAAAGTGCTGATGAATTTGATTAGTCACAGTATTTTTTAATTGGGCATTTATCTATTCATCAAAAAAAGATATGATTTTTGTGTGACTATATAAAATTATATTTTAAGGCTTATGTCAATATTTTACTTGATGTGAAAATTGTCTTATTTTAATTTTTTTTAAACTTGAAAAGGTGAACTAAAAATCAATATCTTTTTTTCAAATCTAGTTTTCTGTTCTAAAGAATTGTATGATTAAGAAGGCTGCTTAAAAAGCTCAGATGTTACCCCAAAATAAGGTATTTTTACACAAAAGCAAAATTTTACAGTACATAGTGTTTCAGCCAAAAGTCTATAGTCCCAAAAGTTATTTTTTATTTTTATAGCTAGTTAACCATATAAGTGAAATATGATCATGCTTTTTGGTTTATTTTACCAAATTGCAATCGCGTGTAAGCCTTAGTGAAATCGTCATATTACAACTTTAAAACTCAGCTGGATATTTAAAAACCTTCCCAAACAGACAATCCATATTTTTTTTGGCACACAAGCTGGTTTAAATTTGAGGCTGAAGTGCGGCTGCCGAGCCCTACAAAAATGACTTTCATATAACAAATTTTTTTCACTTGCAAATTGCAAACAAAAATCAATTGAACTTTTATCTATTTTGACAATCTTTGACAAATTTCGTGCTATTGTGTATTTTTATATTTATTGTTTAAACATTTAATTCAATCAACTTAAAAGTGCTCAGATGTACCCAAATATACACCAAGAAAGTTTTATCATTTTTTAAAACATCATTATTACACCAGCGTTAATACTATACATTGCTAACTTGCTTCAGTGTAGTGAAACTACTCTTTAATATTGTCATGAAACAATCTCCTATTTGGATTGTTAAGAAAATATTCCCTGTTACAATCATTTCAACCAACTTGTTATTAACAAACAAATTTTACAACAAGTTGAATACTGGCTTTATATCCTATTATATAAAGAAGTAAGTTTTTTTTCTAAATCTTAGGATTTCAATAACCACTGAATCGATTGAGTTTTCATTTTTGTAGAAGCTTCACATAGGTTCTAAGATGGTTTAAGGCTATTTTATTATATAGGTTTATGTTGCATTAATTTAATCTGCAATTTTGCTTAACACCCAATAGTAGTTTCATTCAACTCTTCAAAAACTTCAGGGTTATTTGGATAGAACAAATCATTACATTATTTTTTTAACTTTGTGGAAAACGCAAAAAAATATTAAGATAAATGTTTGAAAATACTTGGACAGAAAAGATTTTTTTATCAACCTATCCTTTCTATCCCTGAGAAATGTGGGCGGAAATCTCTTTGTTTCTCTCTCTCTTTGTTTTGATACAGTAATTGAGTAATACATTTTACAATTGGAATCTTAAAATCCATCTGTACGAAACCATCACTACTATAGACAACCAACTCTTTTAGGGTATATGAATGCATTTTTTTTGAAGTAATAACTATATTTATCTACTAGCGGCTACGCTCCTAGAGGCCTCTAGTGGCACTTTAAATGTTTTTTTGTTCAAGTCTCTACGATACCTCTTTATGTTGTGTTTAAGTCTCTCAAATATTTAAATTATTTTCGATTTTTTTATGATTTCTCTTGGGAGGGTGATACCCTCCCTCAAAATAGTTATAAACCTTCCGGGGACCTATGAGAAGCTACCCTGTCAAGGAGAACCCGGTCGGTTCAGCGGTTAGCGAGATCCTTCGGTACAGACAGACACAAAGACAAACACGCATCCTTATTATAAGTAGCTTAAATTATACCCAGGACAAATCTGCTTTAAATTAGGAACGAAGGAGACAATGGGCTGTTTATTACACTAGTCCTAAAGTTTTAAAATACGTAATGTTTTCTTATTAGTTGGCTTAGCACCTTTGGGGACTTTTATTGAAATTTGATTGGCTGGTTCTTTAAGTTGAGTGTCCAAATGTTTCAAGTACTTATTGTAATCTAGAGAAGGGTTAATTTTGTGTATCATCATTAGAGATAAACATCAATTTATGAGCCATTGTCTTGTTTGAAATATAATATTACAATATTCACCACGTTGTAATTGCCGATAGTTATATACAGAGTAGCTGCCTTTCACAAAGATCACCCACAGACTTTGAATTTTGTTTCTAAAGATTTTATAAAGAAGGTGTATCAACTTTTTTTTTATAGCTAGCCGGTTCTTTTAGAAAATAGTAGATGTAAAATTTTTCATAGAATTCAGATATGCAATCGTTTTTTTTGTAGACCTCTTATTTTTTAAGTAATTTAAGTTTTTAAAAAAAAATAATTAAGTCGGTTTTAAGGTACTAAAACGCAACAAAATAAAAGAAGAAAATGGCCAGTAAGAACAAAAATAGTAAGATCTTTAATTTGACACCTTACTTTTAAAATTCTGTTGAGTAATTTTTGAAAAAATCTATTTTTTTAACCTCGGTTTAATAAAAACTTTAGACCTAAATATTTTCTCAAACAGACATAAAAAACATGGGTTCATATATACCTTTAGAATCAGAAAAATATTACGAATCCATTGTAAGCAAAATTGAAAAAAAGTAAAAAAATAAAAAAATAAACAAATGGCCAATTATATTTTTTGTTCAGGCAACACTATCGTCTTCCCTTTTTTACCCCCTCTTTACCCCCTTCCCATTTTTATACTCAATTCAAGAATTAAGACGTTGCCTGTGCAATATAATATGCTATTTTCATATAATTCCTTTTATTGTAGTTTATATACTATATTGTAAACTTTTTTTTTCAATTTTGCTTACAATGAATTTGTAATATTTTTCTGATTCTAAAGGTATATTTGAACCCATATTTTTTTACCTGTGAAATAATAAAATTAAGTTCAAAGTTTTTATTCTCGTGGGTTGAAAAAAATCGATTTTTTCAATAATTACCTGACAGAATTGAAAAAGTAAGGTGTCAAATTAAAGATCTTACTATTTTTGTTCATAATGGCCATTTTCTTTCTTTTTTTTGTTGCATTTTAGTACCTTAAAATCGACTTAATTTTTTTTTAAAACTTAAATTACTTAAAAAATAAGAGGTCTACAAAAAAAACCGATTGCATATCTGAATTCTATGAAAAATTTTACATCTACTACTTACTAAAAGAACCGGCTAGCTATAAAAAAAAGTTGATACACCTTCTTTTAACAAGTTTTAAAGTTCGCAGAACCACAATTAGTCCGTAGCCTTTAATTTTATCTTATAAATAGTGTGATCCTACAACTAAAGGCAACTTCTCACAAATAAGCATTTATTTTTATCACACAACTGTTGTTGGAGAGTACTTAAATTTGATTTTAAACGTTGTCGCCTGCTTTTAGACCAAGGCACTGATTTTCTCTTGCTAATTCGCATTGATGTTTTTAGAGCTACAACAAAACCATTTCGCAGTTTCTGTGATATTGCTGCATTTTAAAGTCCCAAAGCCTGCAGTGACAGAGTACAAATGAATTCAATTGTTGAAAAAAGAAAAGAAACGCATGCAACGAAAAAATGCATTAAAAATATATGGTACGATTATCTATTCTAGATATAAAGAAATCGGTCCTTTAAAGCAAAACTACACTAAGACATTTTAAACTAGGTTGTCTGTAAGTTCATAACAAAATAAAATCGTTAAATAACACAATGCGATGCATGATTTTTCAGTATGGCTCGGAATTAGTTTGATAAAGCGGGAATGAGTCGGATATGTAGCCATACTAGAATTACCTAGTGTTGTTTTTGCTTGAGGTAAGCCAAAAAAGATTGTTTAAATACCTTTCAATGTCAATTTTTTAATATTCTTTATTTTTTTAGGTATGTTTGCAATTTTAAATCATGAAAAATTTGAACTAAAGTTTTATAATACAGTAAATCGATTTTTTTTCTTTTCCTAATTGTTCTTCTCGAATGTATACCTGTATATCGACCTGTCAATATACAATGTTTAGTTTATATCTATCTATTTGTCAATTTCTACTTTTATTTTTTTTGGTGTGATTTTTATATTAAAAGATTATTGGACCCGGCCAGCTCCTAGCAAGAATTTATGACTGCCCCTTTTTATTCTGTTTATTTCCCTTGCCCCTTTCCCCCACCTCCCTTCTCCCTTCTCCCCGTCTGCTACATTCCAAACTAACACAACGAGTATTTATTTCCCTTCCCCTCACTTCCCTTATCCCGTCTCCCCGTCTGCAATATTCAAAACATACATAACGAGTAGCGGCATTCTATGCTCAAGTCCCCAAACTCAGTCAGAAACTGCTAAATTCTTGCACATTCCCTTTAAGCCAGTCCCCAAAGTCTGAGACTCCTAAAAATTGAATATTCGATCCATTGTCCCCTCCCTTACTCCCTGATTGGATGGTATATCTATCTATCAAAGACTGTCTTAAGTTGCTATCTTCCGAATAGGTAGTCTGTCTATCTATCTGTGATACTGTCTCTTTCTGTATGCTTGAAGAGGCTATATATGACTGCCTAACTATCTCTAGGAGTGTCTATCTATTTGTAAGACTGACTATCTGTCTGCATGACTGTCTTTCTATCTGTACGACTGTCTATCTAATTGTAAGACTGATTATCTATCTGTAGATGTTTTCTATCAATTAGTATGATTGTCTATCTTTTGACTATACAATCTATCTATCTCAATCTTTCAATTTACTTATGAATTTAAATAATATCTTATAATTTACGATTAGAATAAGCACCATATGGCAGTTGAATTTTGATTATTTCATGTTTGTAATATTAAAAGGAAGTGCCTTTGGATTGCCAACTTTAAAGGATGAGGTTTTTCACAGGGATTTAAAGATAGTAAAGTGAACATAAAATTATTACTAGAAAACCAATCCTTTCAACTTGTGTCAGTAAAAAAGATCTAAAGAAATAAGACATAGTGGCCCAAAAGACCTACGAACCAAAGACCTAATGGGACAAAAATCTACAATCAAAAGATAGGACAAAAAAATTCTTCAATGGTACCATCCCTTTATCCCAGATTTTTTCATTTGCCTACAAGCTTTTTTATTTACGAGAAGTAGTTAATGTTCATTCAAATTGGTAATATTCAATTTCTTAATTCTTAATGATGTTGAAAAAAAGGTCTAATAATAGAAAGAAGGGAAAAAATATCTGGATAATAATATCAACAAAATTACCTGTTTTACCCTTTTTTAGGTGAAATATTTCAGTTTGTACGATAACCCTTCGCTCACACGTACGTCTGCGTTTATTGCCTGAAGCTAGAAAGCTTTTCCAACAGCTTTCAATTTATATAAATAATAATAAGATTTCACCATATTTTATTGCAAGTACTTTGTAGACTACTGAGTTATTGTCTTCTTAAGTAGATACATAGGTAGATAGTTAGTTTCATAAAAAAGTAGATTGAAGAATAGATAGATAGATATAAAAATAACCTGTGACTTCCCAGAGATCTTAAGGGAACGACAATGGAGGACAAATAAAATTGTCTCTCCTGTAGATAAGAATTATTGGTGGTAAAGTTTAAAGACTGCTTGTATGTGCACACCAAGTTAGATTTAATTAAAGTTCCCAACGTTTTTTTAACCATCTTGTTTGGGGACTTTGGGGACCATTATAATATAAAGTTCCTTGTCCCCTCCCTTCCAGTTATTTTCAATTTTTGTTTTCCCTTCTTTTCATAGAAATTGTAGCATGGATATTAAGGTAATGGTTATTGCAAAAAAATCATTTCATAAAAAAAATTGGTTTGATTAAATTGAAGATATCTGAAGGCAGACAATAAAATATGCAGGGACTCCTTTTCCAAGGAGGGATTCTCCACCAAAATATAGAACAGCACAACAGGGCCAGTATGAAGCTGTTGTGGAAAGCATATCCAATATGTTAGCTGTAATTAGATGTAAAGCAAGATAGATAGATTGGTATGTAGAAAGTAATAAACATAGCTAAAAGCGGCTAGATGTTCGTTTGTCTGTCGTGGAAAAAAACATTTATGGCTCTCCTTTACATGGTGATTCTTATATGTCCCGGGAGGTTTTATTCTAATTTGGGAGTGCGTGAATTGCGTATCTTTAACCTCAAATGAAAAAGGTTTACTTCCCTCCTCTCCCTACAGACCTTATTTTTTTTGAAGATATTGATTGATCTTGATGATATATGGTTTGAATAAAAAAATAGATAGAAGAGCTCCAATAAGTTATATTTAAAGAAAATCACAAACTTACTTTGATAGGTAGATAATTGTAAAGAGTAAATATGAGTGTATATATAGCTGGCTCGATAGATAGATCCAATATAATTAGGATCATGTAACAAAGAATACAAAGTATAAATAATTTGTGATTAATGAAAACCTAGTAATTTACAGATTTTGCTCGACTTAAGTAAAGGCGCCAAATTCAGGCTTTTTTAGTGTTTGGATGAGCTGCGAACAGTGGTTTAAAAACTCCCAAAAACCAAAGTAGCTAGAATCTGTCTGTCTGTCTATCTGTATGTGTTTATGTATTGTAAGATTTCGCAAACGGCTGAATTTATAGTTCCAATATTTGAAGAAAAAAAATTAATGTTGGTGGAACCCTCAAACCCTCAAACGCCAGTGTTTTATTAGATACAAGAACATACCATTCTGAACTCCAATTATAAAGATCTTAAGCTTCAGACAGAACCTTAATACTTTATTAAAGGATGTAAGTGGACAATGAGATTTTTTTACTTGATCCGATAATTCAAGCTTGATGACATGCTATTTAGAAAATGATCTTTTTGAGTCAATTTAGATTGCTTTTTCGTGAAACTCTGATAGAGAGATAGAACAATTGTATTTTTATATTTACATTAATCTACACCTCTTCATATCCTATTATATAGAGTAGTAAGCTTTTTTGTCTGCAGCGAAGGATCTCGCTAACCACTATACCAATATGATTTCCCTTTTCTGTAAAGCTTATTAAAGGTCCATGGTAGGAAATCTCCACCATCCCAATGAAAAATGACCCCCCCCCCCCACCCATTTTTTTTTACTTTCTTTTTAACTTAAACTGAATTTGAAAGAAAGTTGATTTATTTCAATAATCCTTTCATCGTAATTTTGGCTTGAAATTAATAGATCATCTAATTATCTATCCTTGCATTCCTTCTGAATTAAAATAAAACGGCAATGTATTGTTTTCTACAGTTTCCAACCTTCAAAAGTTTTATTTTAAATCACTATTGCTTATTCATCATGACTCTTGGATAAACTTGTTTTTTTTTATGTAAACTGTATGTTTTTAAACTTTCATTAAATTTAAATTTCTTAAATGTGTAGTTGCACAGAGTGTCTGAAAAAATCATCCTTGTGACGTCATAAAAATGAAGAATTATTCATATTTTTTTGTGGTTTTCTTTCCCACTTCTCCTCTTATCTCCCTCATTTTTATAACGTCACATGGCTGATTTTAGAGACACTTTGTCCAGCTACTTTAATGACTGAGACAGCAAAAGTTGTACAAAGTGGATGGGAATTTTCACGATAATTATAAGAAGAATTTCTTATGTAACATCTTGGTAAATAGAATACAATTTCTCCAGTGTTATCTACAAATAGACAGACTGACGGACAATCCCTTCAACTTTTGTTTTAAAATTTTAATTGTGTATATAAGGGTGTAAAAAAGACAAAGAAAGCAATAAAAAAACAGGTACTATATTGTCCATACATTTTAATGATAAGATAGAAGATTTTTGACAAATAACTAAGTAAAAAATAATATTATGAATACTAAATAAAAAATTTTCGGCAATTATTGTCAACAAATCACTAAATATGTCATTTGATTTTTGTTAAAAAGTATCTTTAATTTCATCGATTCGTGGTTTTGAATTTTAAACTTTGAAAGATTTTTCAATCAATAAGGGATATTTATTGTATTATTTAGTATTACGAACATCCAGATAAATCCTGATTAAAGAGTAGCTGCGATTCTGAAAAAAAGAGAGTTACTGAAATTGGGCGTTGTCTATTTTTTTGCATCTTGAACACTCATTTTCCTCACATAATTACTGGGGCAGAAAAAAAAGAAAAGTTTTTTCTTCTTCATGTAATCAGGGACTGGAAAATTATCTTTTAATAATATTTTGTGTAAAATTTTGCCTTAGGAAAATATAAATTGGCATTATCAGCATCCCATTCTTAATTTTTTTGTCCTGCATTTTTAGATCTCACTTATAGGCAGATCCATATGTGTTATGTATTTATCTTGAAATATATGTAGATAAAAATTTAAGCTAAAATAAAAATTAATCTATTAAATACCAATATTAGGTCGACCTGTATCGGCGCGTGCATAGTTATTTGCAAGAGGGAAATTAAGCCTTTGGACAGTTAAAAAAGGGCCCTTATTCTAATTTAGTAAATATATGTCTCTAAAGTGTAAAGCAATAAGGTTTTTTATTGGTTGACCGTTGAGATCTGGGTAAATTTTTGTCAACAAATGGGTTTTCGGGGTCATTCTTTCATCCATGTTTAAATATTTTTTGTACTTTTGTCGGTCTATATTTTTTTGTCCATCCTCTTATATCTACTTGACAGCCCTAGCACGGTTACTCCCTGTTTATATGCGCATCAGACAAAGAATTCAGGAATCTAAAGGGATACGACAATGGCCTTTAAATTGAAGTACATTCCCAATGAGCAAGCCTATAAGATGCTTTCTTTTAATTTAATACTTCGTTAATATGTATTATTTTACCTTGTTTACTAATGCAACTTTTTATGATATTGTCATCCTTGGTTATGTTTTAATTAAAGATTACCATAATACAAATGTTAATATACAATTTATAACAGAGTATTAGCATATTAATAGCAAAAAACAAGGATGACAACATCTGTAAGTAACGAAACCAATAAACAAGAATAGTCATAAAGGGACTGTAAATTATACTTGTACCCAAAATTTTACAAACATACTGTCCCATACGTTTACTCAAAACTTTGGATACATTTTTAATAAGTATTGATTGGCTAGTTCAAATTATAAGTGTCCAATTTTTTCACCAATGATTTTATACTATGGAAGGGTTAATTTTGTTTATTATCATTAGAGATAAACATCAATTTATAGTCCATTGTTTTATCCCTTAAAAACCTTGATGGAATCAAATTTGTTTAATAAGATTACAGGTATTAGAATGATATATATCTTAATTTTAAGTTAGTCACAGAGCCATCTAAAATACATACAAATAAAATTATCATATTCTTATTATAAAAGTTATTCATATTTTAGAAGAAATTATAAAACTTTTTCGGGGGAGGTAATAACTTTTTTTTATGAAGTTATTAATATTGGTACAAAAGTTATGAAAACATTATATTAGTCTTAATGAAGGTTTAGGGTTAGAGACAACAACCAAATAATATGAAATATCACGCCAAAAAATACCCCTGTTTAAAGAAAAGAAAATTACTAAAATTAACGGAAACGTCTAAAAAATTGGCAATTCTTAATAAGCAAAGTGTCATAAATTTAGTTTATAAGTCAATCATAATCACAATTGACAATATTTAAATGTATGGTCAGCCAATACAGCAAAAACAAAAACATTTTTTTTTGACAAACGATGATTATTAATTTACGATTATACATGGAAATCTAACATCCTAACTCTAAAATGACTTTTATCTACCATGGACCAATACTCAGCTTCCCTTGTAGGGGAGACATTCCAGTGCTTTAGAAACTTTACATATCCAAACATATTCACATTCACACATGACTTTCTATTTTACATATGGTAGGGAGGGGACATTGGACTTTAAATTCATATTTGTACCCAAGGTTTATAAACACATTCTCTTATTCGGTGGCCTAAAGAAGTCGTGATTTCTAGTTGGTTCAAACTAGAAGAGCCTAAACTTTTTAACCAATAAGTATACTCTACACACATGGGTATTTTTTATTGGTTTCTTTTACTAGATTAGACATAAACAAAAAATTGTCAATTTTCAACCAACACCATTTTATACTTTGATTGACATAATTGTAATACAAGAATTAAATATTTTTCATTTTTGTGACTTATTAGATAAATTGATGCTTAATTACCTATAGCATTTTATTATAGACAGTTTTATACTGATAATAAATAAAAAAATATAATATTAATTAATTATAATTTTTGTCTCTGATATCATGAATTCATTTCAATTCAAAGTATATGTAAATTACTTTATTATTCTTTTTATGATATTGTTAGTTTCTCACTACTCATGGTCAAATCGTTTCTTGTTATATTTTATTATTATTAATTTATTGAGCACAAGCATTTATGCAGATGTGATTTCATATTGTTCCTCTTGGCTGAAAGCTTAACAATTGTCGCATTATTTATGACAGTCTTAAGCACAATAAACTTACTGTGAATAGAGGGTTAAATTGCAGGCTTTCCCAAAAGGGCTAATTTTGTGCATAACCATTGGAGACATACATCAATTTTATTAACTGATTAAAGTACACCTCCAATTATGAAAAATAATTAGCTGTCCTGTAGATAAAAACTATAGGTTGAAAAGTTTGGACACTATGGATTTGTACCAAACAATAAAGATTAAAAGTTTAAATCCGACGAATAGTAGAACGTTTCTATAACCCAGTGGGTATAGTATGGCGTTGTTGTCCTGCATTAGATAAAAAAAAGAATATAAATGCAGACTAAAACGTAGAGTGGCGTTGTCTATTTCTTATAACTTTATTTGTTATTAGTGGCAATATTGAAACTTTCTAATTCCTTTATAATTCCTCTCATATCATAACAAAAAGAATGGAGGGAAGAGAGAGATGTGAATAGATTTAATAATTAATTTTATTTATTTATTTTAAAAAAATTGTCCATAATTCATATAGAGACTAAAACCTTAATTTTAAGATCACTTAGGAAAACACAAAGACCTTACTTAATTCAACCTCTTTAATTACAATTTAATTCACATACAATTTCTTAAATCTAACAAATTAAAAGTAGGAAATAAGTAATTTTTATTCTCGTATTCATTCGAATCCGGTGGATAGGAACCGGTTCTCATTCATACGAAAAAACTATGTCTAGCATCGTATTATAACCAGCTTTCTACGAATATAAAAATGTACAATCATAAGATTAAAACTAGTTTTTTTAGCCGTTGCCTTCGGCACCTCGGGGCTAAAAAAACTAGTTTTAATCTTATAATTGTACATTCTATATCCGCGGAAAGCCGTTTATAATACGATGCGAGAAATAACTATTCTATCATCGTATAGAGCACCTCGGGGCTAACTAAACTGGTTTTAATCTTATAATTGTACATTCTAAATAACTATTCAAGTATTCATGTCCATATTCCTAAAGAGGATGTATAAAGAAAGCCCCCCTCCAACCCCACTCCCCTACCCGCAACCAATAAAAATGGAACTACTTATGCATGAAATTTCCCAAGTGATTAGAAAATCATGGCTTTCATAGCAAAACAAATTTTTTAAAGATAGATAGATAATTTCAAAGAATGATAGATAGAAAATTTCCTTTTAAAACTTTAACATTAACAAGATTGAAAAATATTCACTTTGGAATAAGGGGGGGGGGAGGGGTAAACGTTTACAAGATCTTACTAAATAAAGACACCCAATACATGCATCAATCTAATTTAGAATTTTATACATCCTTATACTAAAGTAACAGGATGTCTGTTTGTGTGTCTGTGTGTTTGTGCGTTTGTTTGTACCGAAGGATCTCGCTAACCGCTAAACCGATCGGGTTCTCCTTAACAGGGTAGATTCTTATATTCCCGGGAAGGTTTATAACTATTTTGGGGGAGAGTACCACCACCCTCCCAAGAGAAATCACAAAAAAATCAAATTTTCTCGATTTAACAAAGAGAGTTCAACGAAACGTAAACGTCAAACATAACATAGACATATTTAAATATTAAAAAACAAACATTTAAAGTGCCACTAGAGGCCTCTAGGGGCGTAGCAGCTAGTAATTGATATAGGAACTATCTTCATAGTTTAAAATCCATAGGACTATTCTAACCTGTTTCAATTAACGAAAATAACTGTCCCGGGACCCGGACGGACCGACCAACTCTAATTATAGAAAAGCTTCACTTTAATAATAAAGTAACAATAAGTGAATATAATTTCATATAAAGATAATAAACTTTTAAAATACAAAATTTTGATTTTTGAAGGATATACAATTTAGCGGTTTAAAAAAAGTACAATGCCAATAATCATAGATTATCTTTTGATAAGTCGTAATCTTTTAGAAATATACCTTAATTGGATAGTTGGACCAAGTACAGTTCACGGTATTATGTTACTTGTAACGAACATCTCCTAAATTCCATAAACTTTAAAATCTGCTAACGGCAAAACGGTGGATAATTAAAATTTTGCACGCACATAATTTTAACCGACAAAAGAAGTCCTACAAATAAAAGTTGAATAATCATTACTCAAAAATGCACAGTTATCTTGCAGTGTACAACAATGCGCGAAAGAGACTTATTTTACGCGTTTTTTTTCAGTGAAGCTTTCCCTGTGCATCATTAGATCTTGGCTGTTCCAGATTATTTGTTTCCTTCTCATGCCGCTTATAACGGTGTTAGGGCACCTTTTTGGCAGCAAGCAGCCTTAAAAATGTATAGATTTTTGGTGATATTCGTTACCAGGAACATTTTACCGTGAACTGCAGTAGATCCGGATATCTATATAGCAAGGATGATTATTGATGTAGATATCTTGTAATCAACCTTTATATAAGAACAGGAATCTTGAGGGATAAGACAAAGGACTAAATATTTGATATTCTCCCAATTATGATAAACAAAATCCCTACTTTTGCAGATTAAAATTCTTATAGAAAAGTTCCAAAATTGCTATTTTGTACCACTTAATTATTATTTAATTAAAATAAGCCAATTATTTAGTTAACGAAACAGATAGCGTATCTAAAAAACTTTGTATACCAGTGTTATTTTTATTCCCCAATATCCCCTCCTCTTTGAATAAACAGTATCCATAATTTAAATTATTTTAAGCATGAAATTATACAGTTTTAAGAAAAGTAATTTGTATAATCTATAATCAATTTTTCTCCCCTTTTCTTTTATAAAAGCGAAGCTTTTCTTTGATTTAAGCAATTGACTGTATTGCCGTTTGTACGTCAGAATAAAATGTTGAATCCAATACAAAAACAAATTTTTTACTTTATTTCATAGGCATTACCTTATAATAAAGGTCTATATTTTCTTTATCTGAAGCAATACTATTTCTGTTTATATATTTATCTAATTTGCAAAGATCTTCTTTTATGGATGTTAAAATCCTTGTTTTTATATGTATATTACAATCATTATATATTTGCTTTCTAACCTTTTTTTAGAAAGTTGCATCAAAATTGTCATCTAGCCTTTTTTTAAACGAAGATTTTCTATAATAAGGGTAGGCCCGTCCGTACTTTTGGAACGTTTAGCTCTTTGCATAAAACTAGACATGTTAGAATTGTCCTATTGATTTTAAACTATACCAGTTAGGTACAAAATGGAAAGCGGAGCAAGTTATAATCGGTACCAGAAAGTCTGTAAGTCTGTGAGTACGTTTTTTTCGGCCACCTATCTTTCTGTTAATCGTTCGGTCAACAAGGATAAAATCCATAAAAACATTTTTAAAAATTGCTTATGGTAACGCTTCGCTTAAGATAGTGTACCTTGTTGTCCAAGGAATCGTTGTTCCAAAAATCAGATGAATAAGCTAATTATATCATACAAATAGTTGTTGTCAAAAAGTTAAAAATCGGGATGTATTAAATGGAGGTACGTACTTTCGGCTAAAGATTATAAAGTTGCTAAGCTTCATAAATCGTACCTAACTGTTACATGAATCGTCATCCAAAGTTTGAAAATAATAGATAGTTTTAGTATGTTGTAAGGACTTATGGAAAGAATCTAATTATAGAAAAGCTTAACGTTTAAAAAATAATCTAAGATGACTCTTAAAAGTTAAGTTTTTGTAATGTAATTCTTTTTAACTTGACCCGGATGATTAAAAAAATAATACCTACATTTTTAATAATGATTTATTTTTGTATTTTAGGTAAGGAACCACTGGCGTGCACATTATTTTTATAACTCCGGAGCAGGAGAGAGAGGATCGAGGAGATCATAAACTTGAAAACACTAAATAAGAATAGATATCATAGTAAATTTTAAAATTTATTGCAAATGAAAGATTTTGAAATTACAGTGGTCCCTCAAAGCGTCGGATAGTGGGTAGTTTTTCTGGTGTTATTTGCTACCCAGAGGTCCAGCTTATAGTGTGTACAGGGTAGCCCCGCAGAGTTAGGGACTACCTCCCCGCAGGGGTAAGGCATTAAAATTTCTTTCCAAAATATTGGGAAAGGGTTTTTTTCTGTGCTCGCTGGATACTTTTATAGAAGCAAAATTGAACCATCTTTTATTTTTTACTCCATTTTTGTATGTAGCCTTTATTTTGTGACACGATAAGAATGATAATGCATAGAACGGCAACACAGATATATATATGTTTAGGAAGATAAATTGATAGAAAGCTTAAATGATATTCTTATATATGAATAATAATAGGATGTATGTGTATGTCTATGGATTAAGATCCCGCTAACTGCTAACTAATATAGTTTTTCTTTACAGGGAAACTTTTTTATATGTTCAGGGTAGGTTCATAACAATTTTGGGAGAGGGAACCTCTAAAATCTAAAAAGAAATCGCCCTAGAACTTAATATTCCTCTTCCCCCAAGTGTCCCGAGTCTTTTAGGGGCGTAACCACTAGTCTATCCTATTATATAAAGTAATAAGCTTTTTTGTCTGTAGCGAAGGATCTCAATACCGCTAAACCGATATAGTTCTCCTTTACAATCAAGCTACTCATAGGTCCAGGGAAGGTTTTTAACTATTTAACCTCGCACATTGATTGCCCCTAGAGGTTTCTAGGGGCGTAGCCGCTATTTTAGATAAAAGCACTAAGCCTTTTTTGTTCGATAAGATCTCATGAACCAATGAAAGGATTGAGTTCTCCATTTTACGAAAGATTTTCATAATTAACGTTGAATTTACGCTATTTTATTTCTAAACTTGGGCCTTGGGATGGTTTTAGTCTTCTTTTACATCCTGTTAGGGGCGCAACTGCTAGTAATATATCATTCAGAAAGGTTGCTAGAAAAAGATATGATTAGGCATACAGAATCGTGTACAATTGAGCATGCACTATAAAAAAATAGTTTCGCTTTCACAAATGTTTAAATGAAAAATATTTTTTGGTAGGTTTTTTCTCTAGGGCCTTTAAGATGGTTAACTTACCGAAGGGCAAAAGTGCTTCAAATTTGCGTTATACAAAGCTCACCAAAAAAATTTAGTGCTTAGATTAATCATCTTAAGGGAAAAAAACAATTTTTTGGAGTGCCATGTATCTGTGCATTTGAACCTCCCAAGAAGTGCCTATGTATTTTTCAAATGGTTCAATAAGTTGGGGATTCAAAACATCATAATTTGAAAGCCTAAAGTGCAATATAAATCTGTTATAAATACATTTCATTTTTTTCAAGCATTCTGTGGCTAAACTTTTCTGCCAATAATTTAATCTTCATTAGGGAAACTTTTGTTTAAGACAATGGGGGTGTAGATTAATTTATTTTTAATTGTGTTATTCCTTATGATCCTTGATTTATGAGCATTTGTCACATGTTTTTGTATTAAATGAAAAAAAATATACAAAAAATATCAAATATCAAAAGTAGTGCTGTTAATAGTAAAAGGGAAAATGCGCAAAACCGTGTAGGTTAAAAAAAGTAGGGAAGGGAAGGTTAAAAAGATTTGATGCTCATTTACAGTTTGTTTAGCTTAGCTTTTGCGGATATAATCAACATTGTATAGTTTATACATAGTAGCTATATCTTAAATGGGCGATTCAATGTAATATCATTGTTTCCTGCTGGGTAAATGCCGTTCAATAGATAGATACCAGCTTTATTCATTCATGGATAGATTCTTGATTGTGATATTCTAGTTGCCTACAGAGAAAATGGCTTTGATAAAACCCAGGAAAGAAAGGGACATTGTGCTGTTTATTTCACTAGTCCCCAAAAGTTTTATAATCACCTTTTCTTATTTGTTTGCTTAACAACTCTGGAGACTTAATTTTGATAGGTTGGTTCAATAAATTGAATGTCGAACGTTTCAACCTCTAATTGTAAAATTATGAAGGGGTGATTTATTTTATCATGATTGGGGATGTACGTCAATTTTTCGGCGATTGTCTTATCCCTTTAGATTTCTTATAAAAGTAGTCGTTGTAAATTTAAAAAATAGATTGATATAAAATATATCTTTTTATATATATGTAGGCCTTTAGAAATATAGCTTTAGTTAACTTGGTTAATTTGGAAAATAGTAAGAAAGATTTTTAACTTCAACTAAAAAGATTTCGATGTTAGGTATGAAAAAAACTATAGATTAACAATTGAATATAGAATATTGGAAAATAGTTTTTCTCATGAACATCTAACCTAAAATCTTTGGATAGATGGACATAGATAGATAGATCTAAAGATTTTCCCATGTGTATCTGACCTGAAAAGCCACAAAATTGGTTATCTGCGGTTTCAAGGCCTATCATTTGTGCATCCATTTTTTTTTAGAATTTTTTTTTCTTTTCTTTCTATTGATATTTGTATTCTCTATCCTTTCTACGTTTTTTTTTTAATTCAACAAAAATGCTTTTTTTCGCCCTATTCTTCTAGCTAGGTTTAGTATCAAATCTACTTTTTAATTCGTTCTGTCTGTCTGTTAATCCGGAATGTCCGGTATAAACTAAAAACATACTAGGCCCATACATAAAAATTTTGCGATTTTAAATCATTTGCCATATCAATAAAAATATAAATATATAGATATTTAATCCAAATAACTTCCTTAACCCGTGTTTGTGACCTTTTTCGTCTGCTAGCAAATTGCTTCTTGTTTGTAGAGACTTGGCTATGTCAATGTATCCGACGCTTTTGGCTGATAATCAAAGACCCAATGAAAAGTCGGCACAGACTCCACTCTTATTATTCCCCCTCTATAATTATACTTTAATGTCATATCCTTCTTTCTCATTCTTATTCTCTCTCTCTCTTTTTTTATTACCTCACCCAGAAAGCATTTTCTGTTTGTACTTTATATCTTTTCGATGTTGTTCTTCTTGTTATTTTTAATTGTAGTTTTTATTAGCGAAGCTACTCTTTAATTTGAAATGTCCGTCCGTCTGTCCGTCAGAGGCAGAAAGAGGGATGCGTGATTTTCTTGGCTACTATAAAAGATAGAGAGCTGAAATTTTCAGGGATTAATTATGTTACCATTCTACATATTTTCACAAAGTTTCCTAAAGATTTGTCAATTGTTTGTGGTGCAGGATCGATTCCTACATTTTTAAAGTTTTCATTATTTCTCAACTCATTTCAATTTTCAGGGATTGAATACTTTTATATTCTGCATACTTTTATCAAGTTTTATCGTGATTTGCTTATTGTTTGAGGTGCTAGTTCGATTCCTAGATTTTTAGGTTTTCATGATTTTCTTTACTCTTATTCGAGAAAGATGGCTGATATTTTTAGGGATTAGATAAGTTAACAGTATACATATCCCCACAAAGTTTCATTAAGATTGGCTTATTAGTTGAGATGCTAGATTGATTCCTAGATTGTCATGTTATAAATCTTACAAGGTTTCCTGTTTTTTTTTAGATTAATGTTTTTTTTATGCAACTGCTTTATAGTTCATTTTTTCAGGATATTACTCAATAATTTTTGAGCTTTGCTACTTATGGATATTGTCATCCTTGTTTATCTCCTTTCTCTTTTGTTAAACACTATCCCTCTATTTACGGCTTTATCTGTTTACTTTTACAAAAAAAAATATGTTTTCCCCTTCTTATGTAAAATTATTTCATCTTATCTTTTTTCGTTTTCCTCACAATACTCTTTCATATCTCACTTTTTCCAGTAGAAAAGACACTCGAAATATCCTTTTGTCGGTCTGTCTAAATTTGCCAATACCTCTGAGCATCTAGTTTCTAAATTTCTTAGTACGTTTGTTTTTCCGTCATTATTTTCTACCTCGAATTTCTCTATGGCCACTGAACATCAGTTCTATAACTCACTTTGACGATTTATTCAGCTAATTTTATATGTTGCCATACTTGATTTCTCACAATTCGCTTTTGAAATATCTTTTTCCACGAAGTTTAATTTGATAAAAAATACAACTTTTCATTTAATCCTAAATTGTCAAAATCTCATTATAAAGTTGGATTTTTTTAGAAAAGTAGAAAAGTAGATGCAGATTTGATTTGAATCAGGAAGGAAGGGAATATTGAAGGTTAAATTACGCTGCACTGGTCCCCAATGTCTAAACTGTTCCAGAAATAAATTTATTTTATTATTCTAATAGGGTAATTTTGTTCATATTATACAATCCCCAATTATAATGAATTTAGATGCGAAGCAATTTAAATAACATAAATATTTTGGGCAACTCTAAAATTAACCTTTTAAAAGATTGAAAAAAAGAAAAAATGGGTTAAAAACATAAAAAAATGGGATTGGAGAATTGTATTTCTCTTTTATGAAAATGATTAATTTTAGAAACAAATTATATACTTTAAAAAAATGTTAAATAGCTATAGTAAAATGAGATAATTTAGTTAAACAAAATTTATATTCTTAACAAAAAGAAATAGGAAAACAGGTAAAACTTAAGATAATTTACTTAAGTTTATGGTAAACATACATACTTATTAATATGGCGAATACTTTTAGTATAAAATATTATTAAAATTATTTAAAAATTCCATTTGATTAATTTAAACCAATTGGCAATTTGCGTTCTTTTAAAACTAAACATAAATAACTGATCGAAGATATTTGATATCAAAAGTGTTTGTATTAATTTATTATTTCTAAAGAATGGATGCATTTTTATAAATCGTATCTTATATTTTAATATTTCTCCTAGAAAACATGAATGACTCTCACACTCTGAAACTTAATTTGAAACTTAAATCTGATAAAATAAATCACTATTACTTAATTTCACCTATCTAATTGGAGCGAGCCTTTTATATTCAAACTTATTTCCTTTCACCACAGCCAAAACGTACCCCGAGGAGGCTGATAACAAAAAGTTAAAAGTCATTCATGATGTTTAGATAGAAAGAAATATTTTTGAGAATTATGGATGTGTATCTATCTATCTAATATTGGTAACCTGTAAATAGGTAAAGTTAGGACACACTTAAAAATCAAAAAAATGTAGTTATTTAGAACTGTTTAATAACTTATGAAGTTAATAGTTAAATCTACTGCTGTTTCGTCAAATGTGAGGCATCCTTATACTAAAGTAACAGGATGTTCGTTTGTCGGTGTGTCTGTGTGTCTGTACCGAAGGATCTCACTAACCGCTGAACCGATCAGGTTCTCCTTGACAGGGTAGCTTCTCATAGGTCCCAGAAAGGTTTATAACTATTTTCTTGGGGGGAGGGACACCCCAACCCCCCAAAAAATGAAAATCCCCCCCCCCCCAAAAAAAAAAAAATTCGCACCCCCAAATTTTTTTTTACTTTTTCTTTTAAAATCTAAAATAAGAAATTGGGTTATTAAATTCGACTCTCTCCTCCTTAAGTGCCTTTAGGGGCCTCTAGGGGCGTAGCCACTAGTAACTAGATACAGTAGGAAGAAGGCCTTCACCCATAACAGAAGCAACTCAGTATCTTGCAGATTTAGGTATTCCAGACAAAGGTCATAAAATGAAAGACTTGTCCGCAATTTATTGAATGTTTTTGCCTAGAGATGTAATAAAATGGTCTTGTAATAAGTTGTTAACGTCCCTAGAGGTAATCAAGTACATAAGTAGTGCAACAGATTTTATTAATTAAAAAAAATATTTAGCAGTAAAATTAGGAACTGTTTTAAAAAGTGTACAGTATTTTTTAACATATCTTAATTTTTAAAGGTTAGTTAGCATTGGTGGTTAAACCATAAATAAAGAGTAGTTTTGCTTTTTGAAAAATATATACATGTCTAAAGCAAGGATTTTTTAGCAGCTTTATTACAACACCAAAGATTTGAGATTATTCATTTTTGGAAATGTTATATTTAGAAATACATTCATGATTTCATTGTAATGGGTATTTTTTCAAAGCAACAATTTATCAATTTTAAAAAAAGTTCTAAATAACTTAAATAGCTTTGCCAAGGAAAATTATAATGTCCAAAAATTTTGTGTTTTTTATTGTGGAATTGAATTAAATGATCTTAAACAAAATAATCATATGCTAGAAATTCCACTTTTAGTGGACGAATTATTGTGTCTTATTAACCATCTAGGGTAATAAATCTATTAAAATCAAATAAGTATAAATTATATTTTTGCTAAATCAAATTTTAACTTTTTATATACTAACCTATTGAATAGTATATAAATGTGCTCTATTCACTGTCAAAAATGTTCAAGGAGAAAGGGGACATTGGTTCGTAAATTTTGGCTGGTAATTAAAGTTTTATTAATAGGTTCTTTCATTTGTTTGACTAAAAACTTTGGGTACTTTTATTAAATTCTGATTGTTTGGTTCAAAATATTTCTGTCGAAAGAAGGGTTAATTTTGTTTATTGTCATAGGTATTGTAAATCTATTTGTCTTATTCCTTACGATCCCTGAAAATATGTAAGGAAATGAGATATGTTATACGTATATGTATAGATAGATAGAATGTTCGATTAGACAGTTTTAGTCAGATAAAAAAATGTATAAAAGATAGATTCATAAAAAGGTACTTCGTCAGAAAGTCAAGATATAAATTAGATCATTGAAAGATAGAAATTTGATACATAGAAGCAATGTATGATATATATTGAGAGATAAATAGATAGTTAGATAGTTCAAAAGATAAATATTTAATAGGTTTAGAGGTAGATGTACATATAGATACATAAACATAATACATAACTGATTTGAATAGCCCATTTCTAGTGTCAAAACTGTTTCAGGAAGTAAGATGATAATTTTGAAATTTATTAAATAGCGTAATATCATTTTCTCCCAATTCCCATTTCATCCAATTAAAACTAACACTCATTTGTTAATGTATATATATGTAGTTAGACTGCCAATTTGACATCAATATTATGTCAGCTAAGGCCAATTATTAGTAAAACAATACCTACTGTCTATATAAATCCGTAATATTGCATATAATGCCCATAGATTTTACTAAGTTGTCTTACTGAAATTTGTTGACATTAATCTTGAAAGCTTTTTAAAATATTAAATTTTTTAAATGTGTTACCTATTGTTACCTTTGATTGGTAGAACAGTTGAAACACCAAATATTTTTTTTCTGATAAAATATCACACATTGGAGTAGCTTAGAAATAGTTTGGGCATGTTTGAATGAGATATATGATACAAACACAACTATGTACATATATTTTTAAATAGGGTATACAATATACATATGTTGTACACATAAAGGTACTATTAAACAATTTCTTAAATCTAAAAGAGTACCATAAAGACCCCCCCCCTTGAATTGAATTTAACAATATATATTTAGTTTATTCGAGAGCTCCAACCCTACGGGGCTTTTATAAATCTAACTTCACATAGCCTTACCTAGACAAAGCATAACATTTTACTAGTTATAAAAATAATTATAATAGGTAGGGGAGTTTTGGGTGCTCTTCTAGCGACTAGGAGGATATCACCTTTGTCCCTATTCAGTGTCATAATTGTCTAGGGAAGTTATTTAAATCAGATACAATGCATACAATGTTTGGTACTTACATTCAAACATATTTTGAACCATCTAACCCCCTTATTTCTATTTTTTAAAGATGAAATTACTCTTATCACCTTCGGGGGAAGCATTTAGATTAATGTTATTTGTTCAAAACTTTAGACACTACTAGATTGGAACCACCCAATCAAAATTCAGGATTCAGCAATAAATAAAAGTACCCTTAGTTTTTGAGTTCACGAATACGATAATGTTTTTATAATCTTTGAAAACCAAATATTTTTACAGTTGATTGTCCCCTGACAGATAAGTCTACTGTATAGTTATACGTAGACTTATCTAATTATTAATATATCAAATAAATAGAAGTGGACACTGTGATTGATGATAGCTTTCTACCTAAAATAATGTCAATTATCAAATAATAGTGTTAAGTCCATTGCCGATAAGTTCATGTAAACCTTAAATTATGATAAACAAAATCATTCCTTATTTGGTTTAAAATCATTAATGTAAAGCTTGTGCACTGCTACTTTTTACAAATCAATCAGGGTTTAGCAAAGTTAAAAAAAAATAGCTTATTCAGCTTTTTATAGTCTTTTCCTCTATACATCTGATGCAAATTTTTTATCAAAAGAAAAAAGGAAAGAAGGTCCATTGTCCGAACTGGAAAACTTATGGACGGACGGACACGGTAAGAATTTGGAACAGCTTTGCTTTCGTAATACATAATAGGTTGATTTTTCTTTTACAATTAGTAAATATAGTACATTTTTCTGACGTTTGTAGACAGTTTTCCTTAGTTACGGAGCAACTCTACAATTTAGTGCTTTTGACTGTTGATACGGCGAAGACGGTCAATATGTAACAATTATTGTATTATCATTCTTCATATTTATCTTTAAAATTGCAGTATGTATCAGACTTAAACTATTTCCCTTTATACTTTACGTGGGGGGTCCCGCAGGGTTAGAGACCCCCTCTCCCACCCATACTATGGGGATGGAAATAAGTTTTTTTCTCAAAAATTTAGAGACATCGGTGGTCAAGGATTGAATTGAGTAAAATCACCACAATAATTAAACAATTGAATGTATTTTTCCTCATTAGCTTTGCTACTCATGAATATATTCGTTGTTGTTGTTGTTATTAAATTATTGTCTTAGTTAATCTGATACAAATCTATATTCGTATAAACCTTCCAACGCTATGACATACTTAAATCAAATTTGAAGAAGTTTAATATTAGTTAATCTACGCTCCTAGAGGCCTATAATGGAACTAGAGTTAGGGAGAAGAAAAGGTTAAGGGAAAATCTCTCCTCTAAAAACATTTTTGGAAAGCGTTATTTTTTCCAAGGACGATTTTTCTTAAAGTGTAAAGATAACTTCTCCAGAAAATAGTTATGAATTTTCCTTGGACCTATTTTAAGCATTACTGCAAAATACAACCATTTCAGTCTAGCTGTTAGAAAGCTTTTAAGCTACAGACACACATATAGACATCCTGTTACTTTTAAGAAAAGTATACAAATAGTTTTTGAGAAAGATATTATTTTCTTACTAAAAGTGTATTTAATCTTGGTTATAACTTGAATTGGTTATACACAACCTGGAATAAACCGTTGCTGTCTGGCTGAGACAGAATGTATATTTTTATATTTTTTTTAAATATCAAAAATATTATATGCTTTTGTGTTATCACAAGAAAAAGTATGGTACCTATAGGTTTCAGGCATTAATGTTCATAGCTATCTTTAAATAAAACAAGGATGACAACATCCATAAACGCGAAGCTCTGAAACAGTAGGACATACGAACATTATCACTAGTAGAGTGTCAGAACTGATTAATCAGAATATAAAAATATAAAAGTCGAAAAAAATTGTAAGTAAATTTGTTAAAAACTGCCGAAACACAGGATAATGTTTAAGCACATACTTACAATTTTAGGCCTTCATTATAAAGATGCTTCGCTTATAACATTGTGCTTTGTTGTCCTAGGAATCAGAATTCAGAAAATCACGAAAAGAGCTATCCTTTCTGGATGGATGGACAGACTGACCCTAATTATAGAAAAGCTTTGCTTTTAAAAAAGGTTTCAAGTAGTAATGTTTTATGACTGTTAATACCCTAATTTGTCATATATTCAGTTGACACGAACCTAATCAATTGTATGTCAACATAAAACTTTCAGGTACAAAATGTAAAAATTAATTTCTCTTGAGGTGGCAAATTTTAATCCTTCCTTCAAAAAGCCGTTCTTTGAAGAGCAAAATAACTTTTCTCAGAAAATGTTTCTCCTTTTTAGAACAGAGGCTTTACGTTTTTATGTCATGCAGATAGTACAAAAGGAATAGGCATTAATATATTTTTATTGATTTTTCTCACAATTTAGACAGTAAAGTTATAAATGCACAAAAAAAAATTTTTTTTTTAATTTTCCTTTACAAGCTACATTTTTTGCCTTCATAGTTTTACAAATTTCTTAATTTTTACTTATCTTTTAATATGTAAATTAAATTAATATGTTTTATGTCATTTAGACTGAAGAGGGTGCCATGTTCACCAAAATATATTTCAATAAATAACTAAGAAGTATCAAAGACTTTTTGACTCAGTGAATTTATCAGAAACAATGAGGTCATATTTTAATGGAATTTATGGTTACTTATTATATTTTGGCTTACAAAAGCAGAAGCCGAACTTCCTTACAATTAAATTAGAGTCAAAATACCTTTGCTTTTAGGATGTTCTCTTATTTTTAAAACAAAAGATCACAAAATAAAACTTTAAAGAAAAAAATATAATTGTTTTCTTACTAAAAAAATATTTTATTTAACACTTTTAAGTTTTTTTTCACAGTTAAAATAATATTTCTCAAGAAAGCTTTTAAGATGTTGTATTATTTGTTACAAGTATCATTATAAAAAACTTGCGTATAATTACAAAATAAAACTTTAACATTTGGGGAGTTGAATCCATTTTTATAGAAGCAGAAATATTATCTACGATTACGGTTTTAACCCTCTAAAAAATGTAATCTACCATTCTACTTTCCCCTCTCTTGGTGATGATATCATCAACGCCAATACGATTTTTGAAATGTACCATTCCACTTTCAATAGAGGCGAAACTAGAATGGTACAATTATGTTTACATATCAGCGTATTCATAAACATTGATTTCCTTCTTAAAATCGACATCATAGTAATGATATATTCTGGTTATTATTTTTATTTGATTATAAATAGTATTTCATACATTCCTACGATTAACATAATTTAAAAATAGTATGTATGATTTCAATTATGTCGATGTTAAAAGTGTAAACCACCATTCCAGCTTCGCCTCTCTTGAAATGGAATGGTACATTTCAAAAATTGTATTGGCATTGATGATATCATCCCAAAAAGAGGCAAAATTGGAATGGTAGATTACAAAAATCATATCGGCGTTGATGATATCATCACCAAGAGAGGGGAAAGTGGAATATAATCTATGATTACGTTTTTTAGAGGGTCAAAACTGTAATCATAGATTATATTTCTGCTTCTATAAAAATGGATTCAACTCCTCAACTGTTACAAAATAAAACTTTAAAGAGAAAAATATAATTGTTTTCTTACTAAAACTTTGTTTAATTTGACACATTTTATACAGTTTAATAAATATTTCCCAAGAAAGGATGCAGTCTTATAATTGTTTTCTTACTAAAACAATGTTTTATTTTAAACTTTTAAGTTTTTTTTCGCACAGGTAAAAAAATATTTCTCAAGAAAGTGGTGATTGGTAAAATACAAAAAAAAATAAGAAATAATGTTGCAAAACCGTTTTAAAAATCAGTCTAGGATTCTAGGAAAATTAATTACGTGAGGTTTATAAGCAGCTGTAATTTTTATAAACATTTGCAAGCTATGAATTTTCATCACGGTATAAAACGGGTCAATTCCATAGCAAGAGGGTTGATAAGATAATAAAAATATATATTGATTGCTGAAAATAAAATTATTTTTACAAATTTTTATTACTTTTTTAGGTAAGTAATACAAACGTTGTCTATTGAGATCAAGTAAATACTGCTCTACAACACCATAATTAACTTAATACCCTGACTATGAATATCTAGTAGATATTGCTCTAATATACTATAATCAACTTTATATCCTGACTATCAAGTAGATACAGTTCTATAACACTTTAATAAACTTAACACCCTGACTATAACATTAAGTAGATACTACTCAAGTACATTTTCATTAACTTAATATCCTTACTATAAAGATCAAGTATACACTGCTCTATTACACTATAATTAACTGACTATACAGATCAAGTTTATAATGATCTAGAGCACTATATTTAACTTAATATCCTTACTATAAAGATCAAGTAGACACTATAACCCACTTTAATTAATTTAACACCCTGACTGTAAAGATCAAGTGGATACTGTTCTACTATACAATAATCAACTGACCCTGACTATAAATATCAAGTAGACACTGCTTTACTACACCATATTTAGCTTAATACCCTGACTGTAAAGATCAAGTAGATACTGCTCTACTTCACCATAATCATTTTGATGTCCTGACTAATATTCGTGTAGACTCATCTTATCAAAAATTTTCAGGGAGTAAGTGGATAGGTCCATGGCAAAAAACTCAATCTTCTAAATTACTCCCCTTACTTTAACTATTACAAGTTTTTGTAGGCCGAATATTGAAAGAAAAGTAGATTATTTTAATTATTGCACTATCCAAAAATCTTTGAAAATTTTACAGTCCGGCGGAAATTGTATAGTTTTGTAGTGTTAGTTTGTTTAAGCTAAAATACCTAAATGAAATTTGTTTCTTTTCTTTTTGTAGGAGATTGGTCCAATGGACGAACAGTTCTTAAAATCCAATAACTGAATGCATCGACTTATTTTTATTATTCACACCCAATTAATTATATTGACCAAATCAACCCTTCTGTTGAGTTAAATTATTGGTGAAAAAGTCTGGGCACTGCTAGTTTCCAACAACCCGTCAGGAGTTAATAAGACTACCCAAAGTATTTAAGCAATAGAAAGACTATTGGCTGTTTTGAAGGCAAACCCATTAAGAAGAATTTGATGCATGTGTTTTGTTGAGTCTTTATATCCTATGTTATTACATCAATGATTGTACAATTTACATCATATCATCAAAAATCTATATATTTATCCATCTATCATTCTATCTGTTCTAGTATATCCTTACTAGCGGTTACGCCCCTAGAGGCCTCTAGTGGTACTTAAAAAGTTTTTTTTTATTTTAAAAATCTAATATATAAAAAAAATCAATTAAAATTAATTTGATATCAAAAACAAGATTTTTTTTTAAATTCAATTTTTTTGTGATTTCTCTTGGGAGGGTGCTAGTACCCTCCCTTATAATAGTTATAAACCTTCCCGGGACCTAAGAGAAGCTACCCTGTTAAGGAGAACCTGATCGGATCAGCGGTTAGCGAGATCCTTCGTTACAAACATACAGACAGACAAACAAACAATCAAAAAGGCATCCTGATACTTTATTATAAGGATATAAAAATATTAGGATGTATGTCTGTGTGAAACGAATGATCTCGCAAACTGCTTAAAAGGTCTTCTTAACAGTTTGCTTCCTCATGGTCTAGTGAAAGTTTATAAAGATTTTGGAAGAGGTTACCCAATAAGAAATATTGTCCTAGAAAAATATCTCCCAAATTTTCTTTTTTTTTCTTTTGAAAAACTATCCCCTCCCCGTCTTTTCTCAAGTGCGCCTAGATGACACTAGGGGCGAAGCCGCTAGTATCCTAATATATAAAGTAGTGAGCTCAAAGTAGCCCAACAACTATATAACTCTATACTAGGTAAGCTTCACATAGGTACTGTAACTTTTCTAGGCAATTTTGTTTGATATTTGTCTTGGGATTGTTTTAAGCCATTTGACTAGCCAC
Source organism: Acartia tonsa (assembly GCF_053477335.1). Taxonomy (NCBI): domain Eukaryota; kingdom Metazoa; phylum Arthropoda; class Copepoda; order Calanoida; family Acartiidae; genus Acartia; species Acartia tonsa. Next base: position 41,120,692 of record NC_137264.1, on the reverse strand, counting down.
TCCCTGCCCTTCGAATACAGAGCCCCTAGATGCTAGGGGCGTAACTGCTAGAATAGATATATGTAGCTACAAGGAAATATAAGCTGATAATGTAACATATCCTATCTATCAATACAACACGATTTCGTTGTTCATACTTTCTAGCTAAAAAATACTTCTCAAAGCCTATAGTATAGTTTCTTTACAATTATGCCCTTGTGATCATCAAGTCAGCATGGTAAATAACTAAAAAGCTGTTCAAAATAGTTTGTTTCTTTAAAATGTCTCATTAGATTGTTGTTAGCTGAAATTATGATTGGAGTACTTATCAGAGACCGGAATGGAGACATTAGGCTGTATATTAGTATGCCATACAAAGTTTTATAATAACGCTTTCTCATTCGCATTATCCATACTTTTTAGCCAGTTATAGGCAGCTGGTGTACATCGTATAAACATAATTTAATATAGACATAGAATCGTAGTTACAAGGATAAGCCAATGGAAGATAAAATAAACTTTGTATTATTTAAAATTATGGGTTGAAAACTTTGGACACTACTAGTTTGTACTAACCAATCAGAATTTAATGAGTTGAAACGTCTAAACCCTCAACTTAATGAATCAAATAATAAAAATTCACAAAATTGTTAAGCCAACGAATAAGAAATCGATAATGTAAAACTTTGGGGACTAGTGTAATAAACAGCCCATTGTCCCCTCTCTCTCTCTGTATTTTAACAGTCCTTTGTCGACAATTTGAAAAGTTAATTATTAATTATCCTGAACTATTAAACTTGATGTACTGTTTTTTTGCAATAATTTTCATGTCAGTGTTTTTTTAAAACTGTAAACGTAGTTCATTTATGGTAGCTAAGATTTTTAGTCGTTTTTTTATTCCATTCTAATACTAAAAGATCTTGATAACCGCTGGAACAATAAGGATCTCCCTTTTAATGAAATGTGGAATTAAACATGGATCTAAAGGGATAAGTAATGTTCAATATATTGATGTGAATTTTCAATTATGATACAGAAAATTACCACTTCTGTAGATTACAATTTGTATACATACAACAAAATAAACCAACCATTCAAATTCATTTAAGTCCGTAAAGTTGTCAAGCCAACGAATAAGAAAACATTATTTGAAAACGTTGGGGACTGTGTAATCAACAGCCCAGTATCTCCTCCCTATCTGCATTAAGTACCTGGTAAATACTCCACAAATTTTGTTTTCTTTTACATTTAAACAAAAATGGTTTGGCGAAGTTTTAACTCCCCTCACGGGGTGAAGCCAAACTAGCAAATGAAGGGAGTAATAACTCAAGCTATGCACTAGTATTTCCTGACAACGGTTGTGCAATCAAAGTGTTATTACCAACCTTACTTTAGCCTTGCAGGATCCTTTTATCCCTGACTAACCTATCCTATCCATGTACTAATAGTTTTACAATTCAAAATATGAGGGGGGGGGGGGCGGGGGGGGGCATTGATGGTCCGCTAGGAAATTAACACATTTTGGCAGTTATCCTTTAGAAATAGGAAGTACAATATTTTACATTTTATGCAATAGTGCCGAGGATATAGGGATAGGGTGATGTAATACAAATATAATGTATTCTACAATTTAAATTTAAACTGAATTTTAAAAAATGAATCAGTTAACCTATCCCTCTAAAAATTGAGATATTTAAAGTGATTCTTCTCGGATTGTTGGAGCTACCTCTCCCAAAATAGATATAAAAGCTTCACTGTAAAGGAGAACAATTTTGGTCCAGCAGGTATCAAGAAATCATGTTACTTTTATAAATGGACCCTAAAATGTTTACATTGTTGTCTATGGAATATATTCTTAGATTAATAAATAGAAGGTACAGATATAAATTAAATCTACGTTAAAAATTTGCAAAAAAAATCTATGAATATTTTATCTTATAATCTATCCTTGATATCCATGGTGTTTTTATATCGCAAGCACTCGTCCAATAAATTTGAACCAAGATAATTAGTATGCACAAAAGAGTTAAAGTAGAGCTTCATTTTAGTATTATATATAGGATTTTTTATACATAAATATTGAAGCAATAATTAGCGAAGATGTGAATATTTGACTTAAAATATTAAGGTTTAAGAAGTATTAAGTTTGAATGTAAATTTTTTGCCTGTATATTAAATAAACTCTGCACTGTATATGAAAATCTTAAATTTAAACCTTGAAAAAAAGACGGAAAAAATCTTGTAGCGGTTATCGAGATCTTTATGTAAAACACACAGAAAAGAGAAAGAGAAAGACATCCTACTACTTATGTATATGCTCTAAAACCAAATAGTCTATTTATAAACGGATATGATTCATATAAAACCATTAGAATAATTTTAAAGCTAAAGAATATGTCTATCTGTCCATCTATATATTTATCTGTATATACATTTATCTGTATATATATCTATCTGTCTATCTATCTGTCTATCTATCTGTCTATCTAACTATCTGTCTATCTATCTGTCTATCTATCTGTCTATCTATCTGTCTATCTATCTGTCTATCTATCTGTCTATCTATCTGTCTATCTATCTGTCTATCTATCTGTCTATCTATCTGTCTATCTATCTGTCTATCTATCTGTCTATCTATCTGTCTATCTATCTGTCTATCTATCTGTCTATCTATCTGTCTATCTATCTGTCTATCTATCTGTCTATCTATCTGTCTATCTATCTGTCTATCTATCTGTCTATCTATCTGTCTATCTATCTATCTAATTATCCGTCTATCTATCCGTCTATCTATCTGTCTATCTGTCTGTCTATCTATCTGTTTATTTTTATGACTATCTATCTGTCTATCTATCTGCCAATCTATCTGTCAATCTATCTGTATATCTATCTGTCTATCTATCTGTCTATCTATCTGTCTATCTGTCTGTCTATCTATCTGTCAATCTATCTGTCTATCTATCTGTCTATCTATCTGTCTATCTATCCGTCTATTTATCCGTCTATCTATCTATCCACCTGTGGGTTTGCCTACATTTATATGTGTAAACCTAACTAAAACAACGATAATTAACACGCAAACACAAGATATAAGCTCACGATAAAAACTTAAACATCATGATAAAATTTAAAAGCCAAAGATATGAATTAAACATTCATTTATATACTTCCTTGAAAAATGCTTTTAATACTATATTTTAATGGTCTGTAATTTGGTAATGTTTGTAAAAGATAGATGGTCTCCCTCCCCTACATACTAGGTACCCTGCCTCTAGACGCATAAAAACAAAAACAAAAATAATCATTTTTATTACGTCATGGAGAGTCTGAGATACTAACCACTAAAGTAATTAATAAAATAATCTTAAACCCAAACAAAACTAATTAAGAGTTATTCTACAAAATTTAAACCAAATAGTTATCTTTTAATCGCTCTAACATTGTCATATTTTTGTGTTTGGTTTTTCTTTCATTTAATTTTTGAACAGTAATTGATGATTTCAAGTGTAACTGTTTAATTTAATTGTTTATCCTTTAACACTAAACAAATATTTTAACGTTTCTTTATTGGCTTTAAAAGTACAAATAGCAAGCATAGTGTTTTTTTTTATCACATCTTCCTAATTATCAATCTACATATTTTAAAATTCTCAGCCCAGATAGACGGGCTGACATCTTGTAACTTTTGTAAAGCCCTATTTTTATAATCCCTTCTCTCAGAATCTCTGCGCTGGCAACTTATTTTTCTATTTTTGTGTAAACATACTAACCACTATATAGTTCTATATTCCTTATAAAGACAATTAATCTGTTCATAACCCTTGAAGTCCAACTATAGATAGTTAGATAGATGAATACAAGTATAGATAAATAGATTATTTTGTGTAACAGTATAAAAAGGATATAATACTGTCATAATATAAAAGTAATAATAAGTAATTATAAGATGTCTGTTATACAAAATGTTCTCGCTAACCGCAAATATGGTTCTCCTTTACAGGGAAACTTTTCCTCAAGTTTCTCTAGAGGCGAGTAACTATTAGTCAAGTTGAAATACTTTGAAATTATAAAATGATAAAAAATCGTTGTCCATTATGTATGTCTATTAAAAAACCTATACATTTTGATTGATAGTTTAGAAAATACTTTAAATTCTTTAATTTTAAATATTCAGAAATATGCAAACAAATTAAAAAAAGGGTTTAATTTAAAATTTCAATGTAAGAACTTTTGACCGAGGAATAGGAAGAATTTAACTTGGATTAACTCACCAAAAAAATAAACGTTATCTAAAATACCCATTTTCCCAAAACTTTCTGAGACAATCTGTCGATCATACAGACGGACATTTCAATTTACAGAGCAGCTTTGCCACTAAAAATGTAGACAGCTGAATAGATAGATAGGAAATCACTTAATCTTGACCAATTTTATCCAATTAGAAAAAAAGTAATCACGAGCATTTACCATTTAGATGACTTTTTAAATTTACATGCAATTTCCTTCCTGTCGTAAGGGGCCCATCCATACTCCCCCCCTCCAATTATTTACCCCGGGGGTAAAATTTAAATAGATCAATGCGGATTCATTAGGATTCACTCATGTTAGTGTCTTACAAGGTTAACTTCTGCAGGTGTAGAGGTCCAGACAGAAGGATAGAACTTCCTATACAGGGTTTTATATAATCAAATATTTGGGTGATTTAGGATATACTGGTCAATGAAGGGAAATTACTCATTCATAATTTGTTGCTTGTCGACAGGGATAAAGTTATACCTCTTCTAAAAGTCAAATGGATACTTCAATTATTTACTTTTTCAGGGAGTGGATAAGATTAAATTTCGGCAAGATCCGCGCCTTAACTAAAGACATTATACGTTGTAACTACTGCTAACCTGACGAGCGATATTAATGAGCTAGACAAACATTTTTCATGTAAAACTTATGTAATCTATTAGAAATTTCAAAACATAAATTTCGGCGGTCGCAGCTGTACTATGCGGATGCCAGCCGACGCAGTCGTCAGTCGGTGGGAAAACGGAGGCGGTTCTTTATGAAATTTTCAAACTTTATGTAGACATGTAAGAAAAGCTTAAGTAAAAAAAGTGAAGTCTCTAAGCCAAAAATTGCAGTCACAGGAGGCTTTTAAAGATTTCTGGAGACCTGGAGGATCAGGACCTGCATCCCGAAATTGATCAAACACCTATATTTATGTCAAAAAATATTGCTCTTTACCTGGATGATCCTACCAGGTTTTCTGGCATCCCTTGCCCGCCAGAATGTAGATATTCAAAAAATCACAACTCATTACCATGTTTAAAAAGTCACTTAGTTATAGCCCTCTATCTTTCACACTTAGAAAATGAGATAGAAACCATATAACAATTTTTATGTCGGTGATTTCTCTCAAAGTGCCTAACGAGCACAAAAACTATCCCTCTTATTTTGAAAATATGTCTATGTCTAACCCACCCAGGGGGGGGGGGGGCTAACCCTATACCTATAGTTCCCTAACCATCCGGGGCTTCCCTGTACCTAATATAACTTAACCTAATTAACTGTCTATACAAATTCCAGGTATGGTTGCTGGTTTTAGCGGCTACTAGCTGTACAATCACAAGAGCACAGGTAAACATATTTTTTCAAGAACTGCGACTGTAGTGTCGTGGGTTCGAATCTCAGCTAAAGCAGCATCACATTTTATGACGTTAAAGAACTACTGCTTACATGTCAAATGCGTAACATTTGTCGGAGGGGGAATGCCTATGTCCAAGTTAGGCGCAATGCATTACTTAGTTTTAGTTACGTTGTTTACTATCAACCCTAGACGTATCTATCAAGGCTTATTGTCCTTACATTATCTCCCCCATAGAGGGCAGTGGCGGTTCCAAAAAGTATTAGTTTTGTAATAATTTTACATATTTAGCTGCCTTCATTAAATGCAAATTCGTTGTGGCTATTCACATTACAATTTCTAGTCGTTATTTTATTAGAAAGAAAATCTAAAAGAAAGTTCTCTAAAAATCTGTACCAATTTATTTAGTTTTTTTTCAGACGATCATAGGAAAAATGCAGAAGTGACAAACGTCGTAGTGGACACTTAACATAACCTAAATTATTCGAAACCATCTTATTGGGTTGTTAAATGCCTAACCCCTGTGTTGGGCTTATTTGTATATTTCTAACCTAGAAATACTTAATTAACTTAATATTTTAGACACTTCTGCATTTGTCCACTCCGTCGTTTATCACTCCTGCGCTTGTCCTGGAACCTTTCAGACTAACGAGTGAACATCATTCTACTTTGGTGTTTTTATCTTTTCTCTGTCTGTTCACATTTGTATTTAGGTACCTGGCACAGTAAAGCAGCAACATCACGATCCATTCTCAAGCGAGGATGCTTTTCATGAAGAAGCCGTCGTTGTCAAAGATAGTAAGTACCTTTTTTCAGTAGCAAAGCTACTCTTTAATTCCAAATGTCTGTCCGTCTAACAGATACGATAAGGGGGAAATGTGAAGTTTTCGGCTTCTATTCAAGATACACGGCAGAAACATTTTGTTCAACATTCCCATCATCAAGGAGAAATATTATATATTAAATATATATGGCGGTCGGACTGCTTTTTAGCAGGTTTTTGGCTGTTTTATATTTTTTGGATCATAATATCAAAATTGATTTTTTCGTCGTTCTAAGGGAAACATCATGGCAGTCGGACTGGCAGGTATTTTGCTTTTTTTAAAATTTTTCACATTTTTATCTATATCTCTGTTATCATCGATATATTATACTTGACAAAGACCAAATTATTGCAAAATTGTGTTAAAAATCGTCCATGTGACGTCATAAAAATAAGGGATTATCCATCTATTTTTAAGGGGTTTCTTTCCCACTTCTCCTCTCATCTCCCCCATTTTTATGACGTTACATGGATCATTTTTGACACAATTTTGAAGCAATTTGGTCTCTTTCATTATACTTAAATGTTGCAACAGATTTTCACTCTGATAAAGGTTAAGATAACGATACATCTATTACTCTATTTGTATATTTTCGTAAAACATTTTAAAAACACGTGGTCTTCTAGGCTCCTATTTAAGATAGACAGCTGATTTATAGAAAATATTTCAATTCCAAATGAAATGGTCCATACTCCATTGGTCTGGAAGTAATTCTACACAAAATAAAAATTTTCAAACAAATTTTAAAGGATTTGTCATTTTTTTTATGACAACTGAACATACTGTTGGAGTTGTTATTCTTGTTATATTGTTGTTAGTTTAAGTAACCAAATTAATTGCTTAAAACATTTTTAAAATCAGTTTACGGTAAAAGGTTCCAAGTAACGATTATCTATGAGCTTTTTATTAACATTTTACCATGAACTGCACTAAATATATTTTTTCTAGAAAACGACGTGGTAGAAGACATCCGAGTTTTCTGTAACAACGATGAAATCAGACTCAGGTATGACTAATTTTCTTCACTAAAAGTAACATGAAGTTTGTCTGTATGTATTTAGCTGGATCTTGATAACCACTGAATCGTTATAGGTTTTCCTTTACAATGAAGTTTCTTAAAGTTACTATTTTTAGGGAGAGAAATCGCTCTTAGAAAAATAACAACCAACCAAAAATTTTATTTTACTTCTTCTTTTTAAACTAAAAGATAAGAACTACTTAACCTACCCTCTACCTTCTCTTAAGTGCTCCTAGAGGCCTCGATGAACATTGTAAATAGAGAGGGGGGGGGGGGATTTGACCATCTATTTTCAATTTAGTAATTTTTTTTTATTTTAAAAGAAAAGAAGAGGTTATTTCAATATTGTAGGGGCAATATATTTCGAGAGGGTGGAGCCGGAATTATCTTTCCCCAAAACTCTGATAAACCCTGCTAGGAACCTAACAGACACACATTCTGCTAATTATGAATATGAATGTAAACTTTTCTGTTTCTAAATAATTTGTAGTCAAATAAAGTTTTTGTAATTTGAATACGAGAAAGTTAATTTTTATTCAAATTTGAGAAGTAAAGTTGTATAATAAAATTTCAGAAAAAAATTCTTTTTAGGGATTGTTTATCTTAAAAATAAACCCTCTTCTGTGAAAGCTATGACATCTATGAATGTATGCAATTTTAAAAATTGTAGTGCGTAGTTTTAACTTTTAATATTACATTTAGTAAAAGTAGTCTTGGCTAAAATATTCAATACTTACCTCATATTACTATTGAAATTATGTACAGTACACGGTATAATGAATTATGCAAATGCTCACAGTTTCACAGGGCATAAAAAGGATCAATTTAATATCCGTGGGTGCTATCAATACCTGTTTAAATTCAGAATATCATCTACCTTCTTTATTTAGAATTAAGTTAGCAAATATTCCAAATCTGGGGAATTATATTTTAGGATTCATAAAAGGTAACTTTTATGCTGTAGAGATTCCAGAAAATAATAATGGTATAAAATATAGAAGTACTAGGGGCAACGTCCCCTAGAAGCCTCTAGGTGTTCTTAAGGTGGGAGGAGTATAAGTCAACCGCCCTTTTGCTTTTTAATTTTAGTTTTAACCCTTAACGGTCGAGGGGGGAGGGCGTTGAATGCCCCCCCCCCCTCCGGTTTTTTCTATCTCATTTTCTGTGTGTGAAAGATAAAGAGCCCAAACTGCGTTACTTTTTAAGTATGGGTATGACACATAACTGAGAGTTGGAATTTTTTGAATATCTCCATTCTGGCGGGCACAGGAGGCCAGCAAACCTGGCAGGGTCATCCAGGTAAAGAGCAAAATTAATTTTTGACTAAAACAAAGCATTGTATCATGCCAAAATACTAAAATATCCTCTAGTAGTACATCCTTATATAAAATACAGGTGTTCAAGTCACTTTCAGGTTCCAGGTATGATCCTGCAAGTCCTGATTATCCACGTCTCCTTAACGTATTAAAATTTCATAAAGATCCGCCGCCGTTTTCCTGCCGACCGCCGACTGCGGCGGCTGGCAGCTGCCAAGTACAGCTGCGGCCGCTTAAATTAATATTTTGATATTTTAAATGTAAAATTTACATAAAGATAAACATTTTCTGGAAAAAAAATTGTTCTTCTAGCTTCAAAAATAAGAAAATTACAGCCGTTTGAAATTTTTAAGTAAAAAAAGACATAAAAACAAAGGTTGTTAAATAAAAGGGTAAAGGAAGCGAAAATTGACTTAGACCTATAAGGTCGGAAGTTCATTATCAAACAGGGGACTTGCACAGAAAAATTTTGCCCTCTAATGCTCTAATAGGAACTGAGATAATAGAGCATTAGGTGCGGCAAGGGGCCCGACTGTAAAGGATTAATAAGAAATATTAAAAAAATTGGTGGGGGGGGGATTTTAAACTGAGAGGGTGAAGATACGCTCTCCCAAAATGGTTAAAAACCTCCTCTTTACCTAAAAAAGCTTAATTGCAATGGAAAACCAAATCGGTTCAGCGGTTAGCGAGATCCTTTGCTACAGAAAAAAAAGTTACTACTTTATATTATAGATGATATAATACTTTTTTCCTAATTATTAATCTTTTATATGACTTTTATTTTTGTTATATATCATATTTCATTTGTAAAAAAGATTTGGTATGTTATATTCATTACTATTTTTATATGGGCGGCTTTCTTTTCAATATGAACATGATTTGATAAAATGTACGTTCTTTCTTGAAATTATTATAGATTAACCCTTACAGCTCGGGCCCCAATTCCCACCTTAATAGATCGGGGGGGGGGGGGGGGCTCCAAGAGCCCCCCCCTCTATCTCGGCTCCTGTTACAGATAAAGACGTAAAATTTTTTTTCTGGTGGTTCATGTGTATTTTTAGAGAAAATTACTTTTTCTAGTCATAGCAGCCAGGCCGCTCCTTAGCCGCTTTTTAGCGGCCAGCCGCTAAATTTTAAAACAGCTGTAGAGCGGCCAATTGTGCAGCTAGGATGACCAAATTTTAGGACGAACTTTTATTTTTCATAACAAAAAAAATACTTTTTCTGATCATCGCCAAAAAACGGCAAATAACGGAAACCGCCATTTTCGGCGGTTACGGCGGTAAAACGGCGGTTGGCGGCGCCGATTAATATTTTTATCTGTTTGGTGTTGCTCAAGGATTTACCAAAAAAATTTATAGGACTCTAGCTGTAATAGAAGCCACGATATTCATGATATATGTCTGTAGTAAAAGCCAGACAAAAGTCGGTAATAAAGTCGGTCATAAAGTCGGTCAGGGAGCGTTCAAACGGTCATAACACATTTTTTCTCAGAAGGTCATTGATATCTAAGCATTCACCAAAAAATTTTTAGGTTTCTCCTTATACACAAAAGTCATAATGTAGAAATTAAGATTTTTTTTAGAATTTTTTTCTAATTTTGGTGCTACCCAACCGACTTTGACCGGACACCACGACCGACACAGACCAGATATTCTAATGAAATCAACTCTTGCCGACGTATAATTACTAAACTTAAAAAGTCATGAAGTCACAGCACTACAAAAAAAATGAGATTGAAAAAGATCTGTAAGGGTTAACTTTGTTTTCTAATTTGTACAATAATAATCTGTCAAGTTTATAAATCTAAGATGCCTAAATAACTGAAATTGGACTAATCTTCCTTAAATGAAGAAAAAATATAAGCTTAGTTAATTCTTTGCTGCTATTTCTCTTTTATATTTCAGTCTAAAACCTTCTTTGGCAAATATAGCTTTTACAAATTAAAAGACTTCTTGTTCCAGCTGTTTTCGAGATCTACTGGTCATAAAACCATATTCAAGTTGTACTGTATTGAATTTATATAAAAATAATAAATTCCAAAAATACGAATATTGACAAAATCTGTTGAAAGTGTGGTTGATAGATTTTCATAGAGAAACTTTCAATACTCTAAAAAACAACTTCACTATCATTTAGAATATCAAAACTATATTATACTGTCCCTCCCTGGAAATATTTTGATAAATTTTTGCCCCCAGCCAAAATGTGGTTGAATTATGCAAAATAAATATTTTATTTCTGTAATGCAAAAATTGCGACCACATAAGTACATTGAAATTTTGAGGCCCCCCTCATGGAGGTCAAAAATTCATTGCATCAGAACTATGGCTTTATGATGCTCCCAGGAAAGGCCTTGAGGAGTAGAATCAGGAACATTTGTCAGTTTCAAAATATTTCGTTTCTAGCCTGAGAAATGACTAAAAAAGCACCATTTTTAGGGTTTATTGAGAATTGTCCAATTTGTAGAGGCTAGGAACGAGATAATTTAACACTAACACACATTATTGTGTATATAAAGATGAAGTTAAATATATTTGATTTTTTATAGTGAATGCACAAAATATATCTAAAGTTCGTGCATCTTATATCAAATTCAAAAATATTTAAAACTAAATGGAGCATTAAAAGTCTTAAGTAAAACCTTTCGTTATAAAATTGATAAAATTCTTATGTATTTAAACTTTTTCATAAAAAAAAATAAAAAGTTTTCATAAGCATGTATTCTATAATCATATGTTAGTACGTCTGTCTGTTCGTTTAATTATTTTATGTGTTAGCTATACTGTGTTCCACAAATTTTATATGCATAGTTTCTGGTAAATATTGTATCTAAAATATTGCTATTGCTTCGTTTCTTACATGCAGTTTAATCTTTTGTTATTAAAATAAACATTTTCCTTTTTCTAGTATCTGTTGAAAATATTTTGTCATACATTACAGCTTCTCAAATTTCTTTATAAACTTTGCCAACAAAATAGAATTTTCTTTCAAGTTAAAAATTTTGTATAAGAAACAAAATAATAAGTTTTTCCTTAAACAAGGGAAAGGGATTGAGAAACAGACCTACCGACCAACAAATGAATTACTGGGTGTATTGTTGTTTTGACTCAGTTTATTATTTGAATACATTAGATGGTATGGTATATTTATGGTAAAAACTCTATTTTTTGGTTCAAGATATTAAATTCCTAACCGTATTTTTTTACCTTATTTCCTCTATGCCTAACCTCTGTGGGGTTTGAACCTGCGTTGTCCTAACCCTTCGGGGCTATAGCCTAGCCTGACCTAAAGTAATAAAGCTACACCACGAAGGAATCTCGTAAAGCAAGACATAGAGACAGATAGACACACATCATGTTACTTTCAAATAAATAATATATTTTTTTTAGTTTAACGGTGCGAGGATTTTTGTTCAACGGTATGATCTACCCCAAGGGCCTGTCCAAAAACTCAACCTGTATGACAGAATATATAAACAAAGAGGTAAGCTAAAAATTGTTCATTTTTTTAGTTTAAAATTATGCAAAATTACCCGCATTTTTATATTTTTAACCCTCAATCTCTTAGCCACGATTTGATGCTTTTTTAAAATTTGAATGTCTTTAAAAATATAAAAGAATTCATAATATTTGTTTTGATAAATAAAAAATTACACTCTTCCTATTTATCCATCCTTCTTCCTGCTTAACTATATATCCTGAGAAAAATTAAGCTACAGCCTTGCTCTATGCGATTGCAAGCAAATAACTATTTTTTTTATCTACTTATCGACTGATTTTCCATCTAAATGTCATTCCATCCGGGAAAAAAATCGCTACAGTTGGGTCATAATACAAAAGCCGCTTCTTTGTCCACCAATGTGTTTAAATATATATCTATCTAGGGTAAAATTAGCTACAGCCTGCCACTGAGGTCCTGCAACACTATGTCAACTGACGTTGAAAATGGAGTTGAATATTTTAACACAATTATTGTTCAACCTCATAGGTAAGTCATTTTATTTTTTCACAACTTTCCCCTCTCCCTTTATATAGAGTGTTCAAAACCAATCGTTTCACTTTTTTTTCAATATAAACCCTATTATTTTGGTCAAAAACTAATAAAGAATGTAATCCAATTTATGCTCAAGCAATTAAAATAAGAAAACAATATTGAATTTTGAATCTGCTCAACTCTCCAGATCACTACAGCTCGAGACCTAGCCCTTGTGGAGAATATTTTACACCCTTTATAATTATTAATTTATATTTTGGTTTCTAATTTTATCAGGCATCTTTAGTACAAATCAATAGACGTTAAATTGTTTTACATCACCAATAATGATAAACGAAATTGCCACTTATGTTGATAAAAATTAAAGGGCGAATATAGGTTCGATATGATATGAGCTTATATCAAAGGTGCCATTACATACTTTTAGAATATCTATGCCAAATTTAAAAATTAAAAAAAATCCTTAAGTAGATTTTGCAATTTTCTGTTTCAATTGAACATATAATAAATGAGATTGCCGACAAAATCGTTTATTTTAGCCCTTTACAAGACTTTTTTTTGACTATTTTGCTTAAGTTTGATTGACTATTACATTGGCACGCACCTTAAAAGATCATTTAAATTTTTATTATTTTAGATTATATACTAGTTTATTTAATTTTTTAAAAAGCATAAAAATAATTTGCGTAGAAGGGCGTCAGGAGTATTGACAGGGTAAATAATACGTCTTAAAGTTTATTTTCTGTACAGAGATCTTTGATTAATTCATGATGATATAAACAACCCTTTTGTAAGCATTTTCAACACACACACACATGGCCACAAAAAAACAGGGATTTGAAATCATTCTTCCTCCAAGAAAATTTTATCGATTATTTTTTTTTACTTTTTAAATTATTTGATGTTTTTTTTAACTTTTAAATAATTTACTTTTTGAAGGTAGAAGGAGGGTATATTTACCCTTGATTAATTGGTTTCCACGTTATTACGACTATCATTTAACAAAAGCTTTTTAATTCAACCTTGCCACGAAGCCTTGTGTGATGCTAGGGTGTTTGAGTTCTTAGGGAACCACACTAATTACAAAATATTTTCTTCGAGATTGACGGGTTTTAAGCTATAAACAGACTTATACAATTGAATATGTCAATATTTTTAAGTTATTTATAATCTATGGAATTGCACCTTTGATATAAGCTCATATCATATCGAACCTATATTCGCCCTTTAAGTAATTGAAAAGTTTAGACACTGTAAATTTAAACCAAACATTCAAGATTAAATAAAAGTACCCAAAATTTGTTGATCCAAGAAATGAGAGAGCATGATTATAAAAAAGTAAGTACAAGTATAATTTACAGTAAAATATCCCCCCCTTCCCTAGTTTTTATTCATTCTTTGATATTCATCTAATTTATATTTATTTAGGAAACTTGTAACCAACCAGGGGAAAGGATACCATATTAGATGCAAGTATGCCATCAAGGAAAGAACTCTCAATAACAAATTTGAAGTCGGGTAAGTATAACTTATAATTATAAAACTTTATAAGTGATGCACACAAATTACGCTTTAAATTATCTTTTAAGTAGATTCCCTTACTCATGTTTAAGCTAAAGGTGTTTAAAATGAGCATCTTTTTACTATCTCTCTATGAGTAATATGGGCTATAACGTCCATACCTTTTTTATATCTATCTACTTTATGTTCTACAGCTATGCTGCCTAATAGTAGCTAACATAATAAAAGTATAATATCTATCAATCTAGTGGCCATAGTACAACCCCCTGACCGCTTCAGCCGTGTTGCCTTCTAGCACGGAAAAAATCTATCTATCTATATTAACTTTCATCAAGAGGCCTGGGTGCAACCCCGCTGACCGCTACAGCCTTTCTGTCCGCCAGCAAAATAAAAATATACTATCTATCAATCTAGGGGTCTGGGTACAACCCCGCTGACCGCTACAGCCTTACTGTCCGCCAGCAAAATAAAAATATACTATCTATCAATCTAGTGGTCTGGGTACAACCCCGCTGACCGCTACAGCTGCTCTGCCTGCCAGCACTATGAAAATATTCTACGGAGAGCCGGGAGAGAGCGCAGTAGCTGAGAATGTCAAGATTGGGGATCCTCTCACTCTTGTTGTTGGCATTGATGATCAGGTAAACCTTTTTAGATGTGCTTTTAGATAAACCAAGACATTTCTTCAACTCTTACTTTGAACGTTAAGTGCCTTACCAAGCAGCATCAAATCCCTAATCGACCTCTGAAAGCTTTTAATTTTTTTAAAGAATAAGGAGTTGTAAATTAATTGAACCGGTATTTTCTTTTACCTTTAGTGTTATCTAATAACAAAGCCCTACTGTCATATATCAAACGCTTTGCTAAGGTCAAAAATGAAATCACTTTATATAAAAGTATCAGGATGATTTATCTTTTTCTCTCCTTCTCTGTGTGTGTGTGTGAGTGCTTAGCGCTAACTGTTGAACTGATATGGTTCTCCTTTATAGTGAAGCCACTATAGGTCCAAAAAGTTTACCTATATCTATAGTATCTATGTAGGAGGTGTATGGGATGCATGTAACTGAGTGCCTGGTGAGGGATGGATTGGGCTGGAGTGAACAAGGTCTCATCACTAAAGACGGGTATGTTCAATTTTTTTTTCTTTCTAATAACAAGCTTTAACTATCTTCTTTTCCAAGGAACAAGTTGGTGCTTTCCCTCAAGTGTCAAAAGAGCACAGAGCTCCCTTCTCTTGTTATTTTTAATTAAATGAAATTCATGTTTAGGTGGTAGTGTGGTATCCGCCGAGGATAAATGGCAGACACCGGAGTTCAATTAGATTACAGCAGTGTGACAGACGTGGACACCTTACTATAGAGAAGCTACGCTTCTCTAGCATTCACTAAATAATAATCAACATCTATTTCAGTTGTCACTTTATTGAAGGTCTAAAGAGTACTAAAGCTATATACAACAAACAATAACTACACAGATAGGAATAAATAATCATAACATAAAAGCATTATAATACATATACAATAGTCAGTTTGGGCAATAATGATCCCCCATCCCTGGAAAGGGTGGGGGAATTAACAATACAGTTTTAACCATAATAAAGCTTGTCAGATTCAATCATTAATTTTAGACATAGGGAGGGGGTCGGCAGACCCCTTCCCCAGGACTCGGGGGAGGGCCGTTGGCCCTTCCCCGAACCCCGGTCAGGGGTGCCATAGGCATGGCTCACGGTTGCCGAATACCACAACTCTCCCCTCGGAAGGCTGGGAGAGGGTTTCCCTACCAGACTTCCGACAGTGGTTGAGGCCTTCGGTCCGCTCCTTAGGGCTAAGATATATACAAATGATAATGATTCAATGGAATCCTAGTGGTGAGTGTTTCTCAGGGCTGATGGGCTCCCAACGTGGGATAGAAGGCAGAGGCTGGCTTTGGTTGGACACGTAGTTCAGCGCCTCAGGTGTCAGGTTGGCGGGTGGCACAGTTGTTGCTGGGACGGTCAGCAGCGGGGCATTCTGGTTGTTGTTGGCAGCGGCTGGGGCACTGGCTGCCAAGTTGACCGTCTGGGCGGCAGCCTGACCTCCCGAGGGGCCGCGGGGTCTTCCAGAGGGCGGTCCTGGCCTGCCTGGGCGGTCATGCCCGCTATCGGCTGATCGCATGGACACCATTTCCTCGGCTGCTTCCCGGCCGATGGGAATGGCATCCCAGTCTGCTGAAAAGTCCCGGGACTTGGCATGGGTGAGCCGGGCTCTGGCCAAGGCCTTCCTGTACAAAGTTGGATGGTACAGGAACACTTGTGACATCGCATTCATGGCTGCCCGTACACCTCCTTGTGCTGCTGCCAGGGAAATGATGGTCAGGTCCCCCAGCAGTTTGAGGATTAACAACAGCAAGCACAGTATGGCTGCGCCATCTCCCCACTCGTGAATAGCTTGTCTGAACCCAGCCCAGACATCCAGGGCGGCCTCTCCTTCCTCCGCCAGTCGGTCGATGTTGTAGGACACTATCCCATGGTCCCCTGTGGCCGAACAGCTACCTTGCTGAATGCATGAGCCATAGGACAGGCCGGTCAGCATGGCGCTTTTATACGCTGGGAACGCCAGCAGTTGCTGCCAGTCGTTCAACTTAGCCTGCGAATACAAGCCCCCTGAACTGAAGTCATCCAAGGGTTCTGTCAGCAGCTGCTTGGGCGTATCCAGCGGGGGTGGCCTCTTCTTAGGAGCGGGGGTTAACTCTATCCAGCCTTCCTCCGCGTGCACAGTCAGGGGGTATGTGGAGGAGCAGGGGATCTTGGTGGCGTGGCCGCTATACACTCGTGTCACGGCGTCTACAAATCCTGTGGGCTCCACTGGTACTTTGTCCCAACATTCCTTGTGTTCACGGACAACATATTTGTTGCGTTGGCAGGTAAGCTGGAGCAGGACATCTCCCCTCAGCACCGAGAACGTGCTCCCCTGGACACGCACCGGGTGGGCCGGGTCTAGTTGCTGGAGCTTCCAGCAGTTGGCCGCTACTTCTTCTGCTGCTGTGCTTTTCATGCGTGTCTCCAGAGTAAATCCAATATAACCTGCATGTATCTGGGCCTGCAAGGGGACATCAACATCCCTGGCCGATACTCTGGGCAGCGCTGCCGCGGCTGGGTCAGCTGCCACGAACAATGCTGGGTGGTTGGTGGCATGGGCCTCAAAGTCGCAGTTCACTATTGAGGTGGGGTTGGTCATGTTGATGAAAAACTGGGCTTGATGGTCAACCAGGAACGCCTCCATCACTAGGCTAGGCTGGAGGCTGCGGATCAGCCTCAAGGGGCAATCTCTCCCCAGGTGGTCCCACACGTAGGTTGCTTCCCCAGTGATGCAAGACAGCTCAGAATGGGGACATTCTAAGGCCAGGTGGTCAGATTGGGACTCCACCCGTCCATCCTCTACTACGTAGGTCTCTTCCTTGACCAGCAGCCGTCGCTCCTGGAGCACTAATTCATTGCGGTACAGCTGGCCCTCGAAGTGGACGTCCTCCCCTTCACAACCCACCCCCTCGGGGCTGTTGACGAGGGCGCCCACCATATCGAGGGTGAAGAACAGGGGATGGTTCAGCTGGAACGTCAGTGGCTGGGTCTTGCCTGGCAGCGTGTAGACTCGGTTCCTGGCCAGGTCTCGGCACGTTTCTGGATCTATCTTGGTTGGCCTCATGAGGGTGGGGACCGAGGTCACCTTGAGGTGACCCCATACCCCACACCTGAATGTCCACTGGGACACAGTGAGTTGGCAACTGTATCCTGTTGTTTCCCTAATCTTGACTTGCTGCAGGACGTGTACTTCATGGCCCAGGGGCACCTCCTGGTGTAGAGGTTCCGTGTTGCACATCTTTTCTTTATTGTAGGCTGTGACGTGGGTGGGGTTGGCACAGTCCCATCCCACCAGGATGTAGCTGGTTGTAGGCCACACGGCTGCCAGCAGTAGTCCCCACAGGACCATCCACCAGTGTGAGAAGCTGCCAGACAGCCATCTACCTCGCGCATGCGGCTGGGGATCTTCGGCTCGGGTCACGGCTGCTTCTCGGGGCTGGACACGGCTGGGCTGCTCCTGGCTAGATACAAGTTTCCATTGAGCGTTATCTTGGTGTGGCCGGGGCACCCCGATACCCTCTCCAATGACAGACTGGCAGGCGACTGGCGCTTGCCTGGGTGTCGGCTCCCCTAGCCCCAAGGGGTCCCTTCCCTTGTCCATGGCATGCCCAGTGGCATGGGGCTGAAGTGCGTGTGGCACAGGCTCGCCCTGACTCACGTCCCTCCCCTGCCCTAGGAACTCAGGTGCATGTGGCACAGGCAAGTCCTTATATCCCCAAATTTCAATCTCCCCAGCCTCTAGTGCAGGGGGCACAGGCAAGGCTGGGGTTTCACAATGGTTTGGATACAACACATTTGTTAAATTTAACTTATCCTGGCTCGACTGGAAGTGCTGGGCAGCTGGGTTCCTTCGGCTGGCAGGGGGCGCTGGATGGCGTGTAGTTGGGCTCTCCCTGCAGGCTGGTGGCGCTGGCTGGCTGGGGGTGACGGGTGTCACCCCTTCCTCTGGGACTGCTGGCTCGTTCCAGGATCCAGGTCTCTCGGTGGCGGCGACGGTTGTCGCCCCAGGCACCAGGTTGGAGGCTGGCTCGTTCCAGGATCCAGGTATCTCGGTGGCGGCGACGGTTGTCGCCCCAGGCACCAGATTGGAGGCGCTGGATAGCACCCCCCAGTCATCACAGGTGGCGGCGCCGGGTGGCGCCCCATACATCGACTCTGATGCGCTGGCTAGCGCCTCCTGCCTCTCTCGTTCAGCAGCCGCCAGGGCCTCCCCGTACACCGTCTCAGTGACGCTGGGTGGCGCCCCTCCACTCTTGCTGGGTAGGCTCAGTCGAGCAGGCTCCATCATGTTGAGGCTAAAAGGCTGGGGCCTAAGAACTTCTGGCTCGGCGATGTTGTTGGGTTGCACAAACTCCGGCCCCAGGTGGTTGAGACTGAAGCCCAGGCCAACCCGGTTGGGTTCAGCCGCGCCGCCCAGTACGTTGATCCTAGCTGGAATGGTCCCAAACTGCGGCATCCCGTCGGCTCGGCCCGCAGCGTTGGGGGCGGCTGCTTGCTGCGGTGGTGCTGGGGGCGCGCTCCCTTCCATATGGGCCACTCTGCTGGGCTTTCCTGGGGGAGCACCCTTGTCTGCGGTGCGCCTGCGGCCGGCTACCTGGTCCCAGTCAGCTCTGCACTCGGCCGCCGTGTGGCCGGCATAGTGGCAACGCTCGCACTTGGCAGAACGGTCACGGCGTGGCTGGGTGCGTCTCTCCTCTAGGCTGACTTCCATAGGCGTCGGGCAGTCTCGAGCTCGGTGGCCTTTCCCTTGGCAGCGGAAACAGCGGCCTGGAACCTTGTCATCTGGAGCGACCTTCCCCATCTGGTGGAGACCCGGAGCCAAGGCGCCAATCTCCATTGGCTCCGACTCGTCATATTGGGGCAACTGGATGCTGGCTGATCCTGTGAGCCCGTCGGTAGCGTCCACTAGGCACACACCCTCCTTCAGCTGCTTGGTAATCATTGTGACGGTGAACATGGCTCTCCGTGTGTACTCAGGTACACTGGTGATCTCATGACTCATCATTTCACGTTTCACATTAGCGTTACGAATGCCACGATTTAATTCGTCCACTAACAACTCGAGATCCTCATGGCTGTAGGCGTCCCTATACAAGGCACACTTTGTTGATATGTATGCTTGTATAGGTTCTGTCGAGTGTTGCCTGTAATCCCTAAACGCTTGTTTAAGCGTCTGGGATTCAAAGGCGGGACGAAATAACATTTCACACTCGGCCTTGACCTGTTCGTAGGTCAAGGCTTGGCCTGCCTCGCCAAACAGATGAGAAGCCATTTCCGCCGCTTGCCCTACCAGTGACAGTAAAAGGGCGTTGCGGCGGTTGAGGGAGTCATGGGGCGGCACGCGGTAAGCCGCCCATGACATCTCGAGTCTGCGGATGTGGGAACTCCAGGATTGCTTGGGCGGTCCTCTATACTCCGGCAGGTTACTCAGCATCAGCTTGCGGTACTCGGCTGGAGCCGGCTGAGGGTCATCCTGGAGCCATCCTGGGGCTTGGTCGCCTCCTGGCGCTTGTGGCTGTTCCATCGGGTCAACGGTTCAACGGCAGGACACAAGGTTATAAAGCAATATTATAAATGGTTTGTCACTTGAGGCTTTCTAGCCTAACAGCCAACACTGTTTTATCACTAGGTTGGTAGTTTAGTTACAAAGATATAACTTAGCTGTACTTATCACTAGTTGGATTCTGAGGTTGTAGAGTAGGCTGGTAGGGGTAGATAGGTGTTGAGGGTCTGAACTGCTGTCAGGAACTGATTTGGTTTTCCTTTATCACACTATAGATAGGAGGGAGAAGCTTGTAATTCTTTATTTCTAAAAATACCTCTGTTAGATGCTATGGAATAGCTCCACTCCAGTGTGTGTGTGTGTGCGTGAAATCTCCTGTCCTTGCAACGCGCTTGCGCACCGTCAAATCCGCGCACACAGGTAAAACGCGCACTTATCCCTCAATTCGCTCTCTCATTGGTCCGCTTTGTCCGTTGAATTTTATGATATTTCCGCACTCCGTTGCGCTACCCGTAAATGGCGCTCTGTGTTCCCGGTCACTAGCTCCACACCGTGGGCGGACTTAGTCAAGTGTGGGTAGGAGGGGGGAAGCGCGTGAGGGGACGGGGTAAATCCGTCCGTTCCCCCTGTGAGGAAGGGGGGAGTGCTGTGGGTTTGAGGTAACTGTGTGATGAGGTAATGGTGCCCTTTCTCCTTAATCCTAGGCTTATCTGTTATGTCACCTTGATTGTATTTCCTTCAATGGAGAGTGGGCCCCTCCCTTTCCTCTGAAATAAGGGGTGTATTTTTGTTGTGCTGTAGGCTTGGGGTGGTTAGATTGTTTATCAGGGCGTTTGTTATATTACATCTAGCTTCTATTTTTGTCCTTATCACAATACATAACAGATTTGTTTACCAAACCTGTTCTATTTTTAGTTGTTATCACAATACACAACAAATCCAAGCCTGTTCTATTTTTAGTTTTATCACAATACACAACAAATTGTTTGCCAATCTTTGCTCATAAATCTATTGTTTAACCATCACACCAGGGTGGTAATCCCTACAATATGATATAATATCTGTTTTTCTAGATGGGTGGCTGCGTTGTAGCCTCTCAGGATACTTGGAGTTGACGTAGTTTTCTCTGCTTTGGTGCACTACACTCGTATGTTGGCTCGCAGCTCGCAGTTATGTGGCGTGTTTCAGCCTATCGGCGGCAGGGAATGTCCCGTCCTGCTAGCGCCGCTGATCCAAATCCGGCTGATGGCGGCAGGGAATGTCCCGTCCTGCTAGCGCCGCTGGTTCGGATCCTGCTATCTCTTGCAGTAAGGTTGGCCTATTTTCAGCCGTTTGCACTTATTTGGCTTGTTTCAGCCAGTCCGCAGGCCTGTTTCAGCCCTTTGAGCGCTCAATTCTCCGTTAGATGTCGGCGCTTCTCGCGGTTCTTCGTCAAGTTTCGCTGTTTCACTTCCACAACTGCCGGATGCAGAGTTAGACCTTGCTATCCAGGGTGGGTAATTCAGGTTGCTTGTGTCAGTTTTGCCAGTTTCACTGCTGGGAGTACCTTAGCCTCAGCTGCGCGTCTGCTCTACACTTGTGGTTTGCCGTAATCTCACACAGCTGTCACCAAAAGTTGTGGTATCCGCCGAGGATAAATGGCAGACACCGGAGTTCAATTAGATTACGGCAGTGTGACAGACGTGGACACCTTACTATAGAGAAGCTACGCTTCTCTAGCATTCACTAAATAATAATCAACATCTATTTCAGTTGTCACTTTATTGAAGGTCTAAAGAGTACTAAAGCTATATACAACAAACAATAACTACACAGATAGGAATAAATAATCATAACATAAAAGCATTATAATACATATACAATAGTCAGTTTGGGCAATAATGATCCCCCATCCCTGGAAAGGGTGGGGGAATTAACAATACAGTTTTAACCATAATAAAGCTTGTCAGATTCAATCATTAATTTTAGACATAGGGAGGGGGTCGGCAGACCCCTTCCCCAGGACTCGGGGGAGGGCCGTTGGCCCTTCCCCGAACCCCGGTCAGGGGTGCCATAGGCATGGCTCACGGTTGCCGAATACCACAGTAGCAAGGACGTCCAAGCTTTTTTATTTGGGGGGATAAGAAATAGAAAATAAAAATTAATTTTTTTTTTTGGTTGGGGGGTAATCTTTATATTATAGAGGCAAGGAAGTCTTAAATTTGTTATTTGGGGGGGGGGGGGGAGGAAAAATGAAAAATTATGCATGCGGGTATATCCTGTTTCCAATATTACATAACTTCGCCAGACCTAACGTTAGACTTAAACGCTTCGTAATCAATCCCCCTTTGTGTTATTTTTTACAAAATAAGGGAAGCGAAAAAGTTTTCTTTGCTTAAGTAGGCAATTGAAGGGAAACCTCCAAAAAATTACATAAAACATAACCTATATAACTTTTAAATTGCTTAGTTTTAGAATTTTTCAAAAATCAAAATTGTAAGAAATTATATTCGATTTTTGTGTTATAAAAGTTCTCTAGATATATTTAATGAACTTATTTGCGTACTTTATTGGGAATACTGAGAAAATTAGCTTAGTAGCAAATTTCATAGGCCCTCATTAGAATTAGAAATATAATAGATTTTATTAAATAGTGCAATACATTTAGATATTAAATTTAAATAAAATACATATCATACTATGAATTGCTTAGCAAGGATTAATTAAGACTTGGAGTAAGCCCTGTATTAACCCCTTTAATTGATTTCAATTTCATTTTATTTATAGTTAGAATCAAAAATAATTAATTAATCAAAGATATTCG
This sequence comes from Acartia tonsa, assembly GCF_053477335.1. NCBI lineage: Eukaryota > Metazoa > Arthropoda > Copepoda > Calanoida > Acartiidae > Acartia > Acartia tonsa. Next base: position 41,097,481 of record NC_137264.1, on the reverse strand, counting down.
CACAAGTTTTTTGACTGATTTTTAATAAAACATCTGTAAACATACCTTTTCTTACTAAGTTCGTGTAAATATTATAATTACATGACATAATTATTTACTCTTATAACCTGATATACTTTGTTTATAATTTAATTATGTATATGGACCACTTAAACTGAAGTTAATTTTTTCATTTTTTTCCCCCCAGAATGTAACATATAAAAAAAAGCGGTTTAATAATTTTTTTCTTCAAAATTTTCCTATTTTTTTCTAATCATAATAATCTTATATTATAATTTACTACATATATTCCAATCGAAGCATAAACATATGTTTGCCAAGAGGATGCGTGAAGCGCAACCGAAATTTTGACATCCCCGCCCTTTAACCCAAAAATCCAGGGGTTTTAGGAAGGGGGTGTGATCTTATGGTTTGTAATTTTATTGTCAGGGGGTTGTATAGTTATCAAACCCCCGTACGAAATGAACATACTCAAATGTCAAACTAATATCTTGTCTGTTTTAGTGGTATGTATAAGGGGGACTAGACTCGACCCTAGTCAAGAAGGGGTGTGGGGGGGGGGGTGGGGGTAGAAACCTGGAGGTGTATTGTATATACACCCTCCTTATTTTTTCCAAGCGGTGGATACAACCCTCTTCTGCACCCCTCTGATTACAATTGAAAAATTAAAGACGAATTTTCCATAAGTAGCTTAATTAAGAAATTAAGAAGGATTTAATTTATATTTGTGGTATCATACTGTAGAAAGCTTTTTGTGGTCATCAAGAAAAGGAAAAATCCTATCATTTTTCATGGAAAATTTCTAAAAGCAAGGAATATATATGTTTTCTTAGCACGGTTAATACCTGGTTTCAATCCAGCAGACATTGATAGATTTTTTGCGTAATGAAGAAGTTTTAAAACTTTGATATTGCTTGACTGAACCCTATTTGTCTTTAAATAAAGCTTTGCTACTTTAGGACATAATTATGATTGTTTAGATATATTTTCTTTTTTTTCTATGAATGCATTTATTTTTCTTCTATATCTGTTTCTGTAAATTTAATTTGATATAATGAAGTTGGTAAAGGTTTTTTTGTCTCTTTTTCCTTTCTAGTTTTCCTTAAAATGTATTTCAAGTAATTATTAAGGTTTATTTTATTAATTTTATGTAAGCCTGTTGAAAAAACGAGAAACGGGTCTGCGGTTGAAATCAAGCAGCTTTTTGGGCGGCTAAGTATATAAAGTCTAAATTTAAGCAGGCAGATACAGCTATGGACTATTCGATAACTTACTACTACTAGACATCATCATGCATATGAATTATTTGTGTGTGTGCATGTGTATCCAAAGTTTCTTAGTGTTTGGACCTAAATAGCCATGGAGTAGGACGAGACACTTTTGTATGCTAGCCAAACAAACAATTAATTTTATTTATGAAACGATACCCTTTAAAAAAATATTATTTAGATGTCCTGAGGATTATGAGATTATGGGCGAGTTTGAATACAACGAGAGGAAGACAGCTGCTTTGGTCAGATTCCAGGTATAACTTCAAAAAGGTTTCGCTTACGTCCCCTATTAACATCAGGGTGGGCATACAAAAAACCCACCAAAAAAAACCCACCCAGGGTTTTTCAATAAAACCCCAAAAAAAAACCTTAAAACCCTGGGTTTTTAAGGGTTTTTGGGTCGAGTTTTTAAGGGTTTTTGGGTTGGGTTGGGCTGGGCTTTTTGAAAAAACCCTGGGTTTTTCCCCACCCTGATTAACATCCCCACAAAAACTAATAGTAATTGTAGCCAGGGAGGTAGGGGACTTCAGCTGTTTATTACATTGGTTCCTAAAGTTTTATTATAACGTTTTCTTATTCGTTGTCTTCACAACTTAAGGGACTTTTATTGAATTTGGATTGGTTGGTTCATTAATTTGAGTGTCCAAATGTTTCAATTACTATAGGTGTAATCTACAGAAGGGTTGACTTTGTGTAAATTCATAGGGGATGTACATCAGCCATAGTCTTATTTCTTTAAATCATTAAAGTATAGCTCAAAACTTACATTTACTGATTATTTTTTTTTTCATCTGATTTTCATGTAATTATAACAAAACATAGCATTTATTCAACCTTTGCAGGGTTAAATATATAAATCCTTATACTAAAGTAACAGGATGCCTGTGTGTTTGTGTGTTTGTTTGTACCGAAGGATCTCGCTAACCGCTGAACCGATCGGGTTCTCCTTAACAGGGTAGCTTCTCTTAGGTCCCGGGAAGGTTTATAACTATTTTGGGGGAGGGTACCACCACCCTCCCAAGAGAAATAATAATAAATCGAAATTTTTATTTTAAGTATACTCCTACGTAACATTGCGAGGTATCGTATGAAGAGACTCTTACGCAACATATCGTAGAAACTTGAACGCAACAAAAAAACATTTAAAGTGCCACTAGAGGCTTCTAGGGACGTAGCCGCTACTATAATAAAAAGGACCGTACAAATGTGTAATCCCTGTCATAATCATAAATAAAATTAATTATTTTAGGCCCACAAATTCCCATATACCAGCTCAGTCTACTATCAGTGCAACGTGAAGCTGTGTATCAAACACGCTGGTGGCTGCGACCATGTGGTATGTATTATGTTCTTGTTTTTATCTAAAACATTTTTTGGGCTACTGAGTAAACAATAAACATGTATTACTTAATATAAAACTTTCAAATCAATTTTGACTGTTTATAACCTCAAAATATTGCAGAGGTTACTTTTTATTTATTTCCAGTATGGTTTCCAAACCGATTAATATCCGGTGGATAAAAACCGGTTCTAAGCCATACTGAAAAGTTATGTACCGTATCGTATTATATCCAGTTATCTACGAATATAAAATGTACAGTCATAATATGAAAACTAGTTTTGATAGCCCGATAATTGTCGTTTTTATATCCGCGGAAAGCTGTTTATAATACGATGCGATAAATAACTATTCTTGTATTCATTCGAATCCGGTGGATAGGAACCGGTTCTCATCCATACGAAAAAACTATGTCCGCTTAGTCACAATATTAAAACCAGTTTTGTTAGCCCGATAATTGTCGTTATTATATCCGCGGAAAGCTGTTTAATACGATGCGATAAATAACTATTCTTATTTTTCTTCTAAATATTTAACCTAACCTAAATTTGATTGCAGTGCAGTGTAAGAAAAATTATGAAAACATATTTAACCTGTCTGTATATGATTTTACAATTATGCTATACATAGCCACCCGTGTGCAAGAACGGCGAGAACTTGGTTCGTAAGCGAAGACAGGTCTTGGACATCTCAGAGGCGGATTATCTGTTGGATGAAAGAAAAGAGACCATTCAGGTATTAGATCTATAGTGTAGATGTATATACAAACCAATACCTCCCTCCGTTTTCTTCTAAATTATTTTCTGCTTCTTGGCTGTGTTAATATAAGCGACACCATTTTGGTTGATTTTCAATGACCCAATAGAAAGGTTGCACAAGGCGGTTGCGATGGGGAGATACAGTTATTTAATCCTTTCTCCCTGTAGTGTTTTACTCTAATAATCAGGTGAACTGAAATTAGTTTCCGAATGTGAACACATTTTCCTAGGTGTTTCCCAATCCTATCTCAATATTTGCTACTAGCTAAAAAACCTTCAAACTTCCAAAAAAAAAATCAAAATTTGAAAAATTAAAACTTTGAATGTATAATGTATAAATCGTTAATACATTCAAATTTTAATTTTTTTTTGAAGTTTGAAGGTTTATTAGCTAGTAGCAAATATTGATATAGGATTGGGAAACACCTAGGAAAATGTGTTCACATTCGGAAACTAATTTCAGTTCATCAATAATCAGGTATCTATCTATAGTAGCAAAGCTACTCTATAACAGTTAGTACCCTTTTGTCTCTCTACCTGCCTATCTGTTATTGATTACCAATGATACGCCAATACACAGACTAAATTGACCAATGTTAGGCCAGTATGACGTTATTTTTTATAGGCACAATAAAAAGCTTCTGTACATTAAGATGGGTCAATATTAGAATATATCCTAAAATGACAATATAAAATAACTAAATAGGTTTTAGCCCAAATCTGGAGAAAATAATGATTCAAAATATTTTTTGTCACCCAATTACACGTGTGGATATAAACGAACAGAAGAACGGACGTAACATAGTTCCTGAGTAGCCAATTGAGTATAAATACATTATATTTATTAACTATTATAATATAAAAAAATAAATTTATAATCATTGCTGTTTGGAGGATAATGCAAATAAAAATCTATTTTTAACAAATCTTGTAGTAAAGGAAATTAAAATGTGGATTTAATATTTTAAATCGTAACTTTTGCGGTGCCCTAACATTGCGGGGCAACCTTTTTACATGTTTTTTTTGAAAATTCCTCTAATATGTCATCATTTGCCATAATATTACTAATTTAATTTGCTTGCATTCTATTTTTTTGCTCAACAAAAAGATGTCTAGGTATCTATCTGCCAAAGCACCAACTTGCTAATTACCTATCTAACTATCTATCTATCTTTCTAGGTGTACTCAGGATTGTATGTAGATGAGGCAGAAGATTTGGAGGAGGAGGATTTTATCGACACCACTGTCGATACAATTGTAAGTATTAGCCGGGCCCGACAGGGGCGCTTAATCCTAAAAGTGTGTTTAAAAATAAAATCATGAAATGATGGATTGTCTGCTTAGGAACAGGCTTAAAAATCAAGATAAATTTCAAAGTCAAAAGATGACGTTTTACTGAGGTTACAAGCGGCTGACGCGTGGCTGCAGATACCTGGTATTAAGTTTATCAACAACATAAATATAAAATACTTAATTTTAACAGTATTTCTATTTATTTCTTAAAAAGATGAATTTAATAACATGAAATGTTTATAAAGAATTCAAATAAACAAAATTGGTAAGATTTAATTTTAAAAACATCTTTTGATACTGTACTCACTTATGTATTGTAAAGAATAATTAAAATTCTAATTATGAGTTGAATTTATTCTTTTGTAAGAAATATAGTTTAAAAGAAAACAATACTTCTTTGTAAAGAAAATTTTATTTGATCTGGAAAGACCATTTGACTTTGTTCTCTTTACATTTACATAATTTAATGTCTAACTAGCGGCTGCTTCTTTACTTTTAAATGTGAAATAAACATCTTACCTTTAATATCTCTTTTTTAGACTCGTGAGTATGACCCTGACAGGTTCTGTATCTCACAAAGGAGCTTCGCTATTGGGATTGCCATTGCTGGCATTATCCTCATCATTATTGTCATCGTTGCCATCTTTATCCTTGTCTCTAAGAGAAGGAGGAAGAATCTAAGCACAACAGGTAAATTTGATACAGAGACTATGTGTCCATCTAAAATGGATATAGAATACGTGGACATTATGATAGGGGAAGTTTATCATTAATTTAGGTTACTATAATTGTCCTTATTTAATGGTCATTTTGTCCTAAAATACAAAAATTATATTTTACCTATTGAAAACAATATTATAAGGTTTACTAGAGTTAACAAAATAAATGTCCTCTAAAAAAACTTCAATATAGAAATTTTTATTTTGCTAATCTGACTTTTAAAGCGCAAGCCACGCTGCCATGACACTTTGGATAGAATTTACTCTTACTTCCTTATTTATTGGTGGTTCATTTATTTCTAATAATTTACTCTCAATCACATTTTCTCAAAAATAATAAATATTGTTTTATGTTTAACTTTTTTTTATCGCTGTGCTATTTTAAGGACAGAGGTGGGTTCTTAAAAAAATCAAGCATCGCTGAATCGGATATGGTAGCCTGATCACAAAATTTTATTTTATGCAAATTCATCTACAAAATTAAGTGTTCTAAAATCATAGTAGAGTTATTAAGATAAGACTTTATTAATTTTTTTTGTAGATTTTTTATATGATTTATGAGGTTTTGTTACAAAAACAATTTTGGTGGTCTAGCTACCGTAGCCGATTAAGCAATCCTAATTTTTTAAAGAATCCACCTCAGGATTGTCTTTTTTATATATTGTTCATCCAATTCTGTTTATGTTGCAACTTTATTTCAGGAAATTGAAATAACTTGGAAAACTTTTCCTATCTCATAACATACAGGGTGCGCCACATAAAACCGGACTTTTTCTAATTTGTAAACAAATGAACATAAAATCGTCAATTTTAAAGATTTTATTAAATTTTAAAATCTGGGAAGCAAACTAGGTATATGACTATTAGATCATTCAATAAAATCGCCGCCAGGATCAATCAACGCCTCAACCCGCCTCCTCAACCGCCGGCAGGCCCAGGTCAAAATGTACCTGTCCAAGCTGGCGAAGATCTCCTTGATAGTGGCAATAAGGGAGGTCTTTATGGTATGGGCACGTCTATTGGTGCATACTTTAAAGTAGCTTCAGGCCAAAAAGTCACTTGAATTAAGATCGGGCTGCTGGGAGGCCCTATTTCCTTAGGAAAGTGAGTAACCGCAGGATCCAAATTCACCCAACTTTCAAACTGCCCTTCGACACGGCGGCTCTCATTTGGGCTACAGTTGAGCTAGAACGGCGTTCTATACCTTTTTGAAATGGCATGAAGATTCAGCTAGGGTTGACAACGCAATCTATAGTCTAAAATGAGTTTTTAAGTTCCATATGGGTCTCTAACGTCGAGAATCAAGAAATTTTCACGATTTTACACAATTTTTGACGTTTTTGACATCTCTAAATCTGCCACGTTTCACTTTGCCGGAGTACTACAGCCAAGCCATTTTAGATAAAGAGCTCTAGTCTTATCTAGTGTCTTACTAATGTATCTAACAGTATCCCCAGCAAGTTGCATAACTCTACCTCATCTACGAATGGGCTGAGGTCCGATTTAGTGGGCCCTAGTCGAGAATCAATATTATACCACCAGCGCATTTCGAATCTGCCTTGTTGAACATAAGCGCGGCCAGCTTGGAGTACGAGCCCATCTTTGTCCAATGATTTTTTTGTGCTAAAAGGTCATTACCTAGGCTTTGTATAGTGGGGTCAAACGTCCTGATTGGTCAAGTAGTTTTGACGCTATGGCCGTTTAAAAAAAGTCCGGTTTTATGTGGCGCACCCTTATCCCATCTGTAAATTCTATTAGTTGTTGACACGTTAGGACACTCAACTAAATGAATAAACCAATTAAACTTTAATAAAGTCCCCAAGGTTGTTAACCCTTAAAGATCGGGCTCCAATTCCCACCTTAATAGATGGGGGGGGGGCTAATTTTGCCCCCCTTCTATCTTGGCTTCTGTAACATTTAGAGACATAATTTTTTTTGTGGTATTTCATGTGCATTTTTAGATAAAATTACTTTTTCTAGTCATAGCGGTCAGACCGCTCCTTAGCCGCTTTTTAGCGGCCAGCCGCTAAATATTAAAACAGCCGTAGAGCGGCCAATACTAAAGCTAGGATCACCAAATTTTAGGTGGAACTTTTCATAAAAAAAATATTACTTTTTCTGACCATCGCCGAAAAACGGCAAATAACAAAAACCGCCATTTGCGGCGGTTACGGCGCCATTTAATATTTGTATCTGTTTCTAAACACAATAAAAGACTACATAAACAAAATTGGTTGGACTAGAGCTGTTTTGAAATTCGGCTGCTGGCAGCTTACAAACGGCAAAATTACAGGTAGGAAAAAGAAGTCAAAAATCGGTCAACGAGTGGCCAATGGCCATGACCTTACTACTCACGGAAGTGTATTATTGCTCAAGGATTTACCACAAAAATTTTTAGGTCTCTAGCTGTAATAGAAGCCACGATATTCATGATATATGCTTATAGTAAAAGCAAGATAAAAAATCGGTCATAAAATTGGTCAGTAAGCGGTCAAACGGTCATAACACCACTATTCTGAGATGTTCATTGATATCCAAGTATTCACAAAAAAAAATTATGTCTCTATCTTATACAAAAAAGTCATAATGTTGATATTAAGATTTATTAAAATTTTTTTCTAACTTTTGTGCCATCTAACCGACTTTGACCGGACGCCACGACCAACACAGACCAGATATCCTTATAAGATCAACTCTTGCCGACGTATAATTACTAAACTTAAAAAGTCATGAAGTCACAACTCTCTATCATACCTACAAAAAAATGACATTGAAAAAAATGATTAAGCCCCCCCCCCCCCCCCCCCGATCTGTAAGGGTTAAGCCAACAAATAATAAACAGCCCATTGTCCCTGCCTCCCTGATGCTTTAGGCTTTGCGGTTTCTATAAAGCAAAAAAAATGTTATCTTCAACTTTTAATCCAGTCAAAAATGACCATTATTAAAAAAATTAAACATTCAAATCTTATTTATTTATATTCTATAAATGATAAATTACTTTCCTTGAATTCTAAAATATCAATTTAAATATATTTATGTAATTTAAATCCAAAATTAAACATGTAATAATTGAATATTAAATGACAAACATAATTGCTTATGAACATTTCAATTTCTTATCTGCTTGGAATCTTTTAACATGCAACTTGATTTATTTTAAAGAGTAGTGTAACGACTACAAAGAGCATAATTTTTTTCGCATAATTCCGTAAACTTATGTGCAAATTTCTAGTCAAATGCGCTTATTAGGTCAAATTGTTCTTAATTACTCTATACATTTGATCATAAATCAGAACAGCTTGACCTATTAGAGCATTTGACTGGAAGCTAGCACTTAACTTAGTACTCTAGATTTTAAAATTTTAAAAATATAACTGATACAGGTTTTAATCTATACTTTGAATTTTTGGACATTTTTGAAGGGGACATTGGGCTGTTTATTACACTAGTCCCCAAGGTTTTATTATAATAAAGCTTTCTTACTAGCTGGCTTAACAGCTTTGAGGATTTTATTGAGTTTTGATTGGTTGTTTTATTGCCGAGTATGGCAGGTGTCCCAAATTAAGTCACCGTTATAAATGGCGCTCTCTGCAGAGGAACTATGTTTTAAGATATTATTGATCTTATTTTTTCCCTTCTTACAATCATTGTCAGCTCAGCAGACGATTAGATATAAAAATAAATAAATAAAGCAGCATTAAGATTTATAGAATAAAGAAATTGATGTCCTATAATTACATAAAACCTTGCATGATAGTTAAAATCTATAAATATAAACATAATATACTCAATTCTGCTCACTGTAACTTTTAAAAACATTATTTTTTTTTTAAGTAATCAATTATTTTTAGTCATTACGTTTATTGGAGCTTATAAATCTTTTTTTTTAAGACGTATGTAAGAAAAATAAATATCCAAAGAGAAAGATAATATTTGATCTACATTATTTTTCCTTAATTTAATTAGATGTATTGTTTAATATAATCAGTATATCTAAGTTTATAACATTAATGTTATCTAATTTATTTTATTTTGAGAGACTATTACCCTCTAACAAAATTCTTATGTAATTTTGTTATAGATTAGCCTAGTTTCATATATAACAAGGAGTACAACATCCATAAGTAGTGAAGCTGAAAAATTATGAATTGACATTCGTAAAAAATTATCAATTAGCATTGTCATAAAAAAAGATTAAATAAGATAAATCATGAAACCTTAAAAAAATTATAATAGTCTTTTGAAGCATTAAGCTAATAAGGATAACGTAAAAAATTTGGAATAGATTTAGCCCCCCAACCAATAAGCAAGTATTTATAAAATAAGCAAGTATAGCATCCCAATTAAGAGACATATGAACAATGCAATGTATGGATTAGATTAGCAAATGTCATAGAAATCTTCACTAAAAATTTTAGCGGTCTATCTTTAAAAAGAACCGAAAAAATTATGTTTCCCTATAGCATTGACGGAAAGACAGACAAAGTTAATTATAGATAAGCTTCGCTTTTAAAATTAAGGAAATTATTCAAACGCAACTTTATTTTAGGTTCTAGTATCTACAGTGGACCTTACACCAACACTGCCTACTCTCACAGCAGCCTCAGCAGAAGAAGTTAATTCAACAGACAGCCTACGCAAATTTAGATAACTCAAATCTGCCTCAGTTATGCTTAATTTAAGCAAAAGCATATCATTTATTTAGACTGTTTTTAATATTAATAAGGTTAACTTCACCAACAGCTTAAGCAGAACTAGTTAACATATTTAGAAATCTAAGCAGTTAAATCTGCTGCATTATTAAGCAGACTAAGTTTACCTTTGCTTTGGATTTTAACTTCTTTTGCTCAAAAGGTAGATTCAATTAACTCTTAAAACTTAAAGTTATCTAATTTGAATCTGTTGTCTAACTAGCATCAAAAAGCTTAATTCAAGTTTTGCTTTAAAAAAAAACTGTACCCACTGAATCTATACACACAGCTTAATTTAGCCTACCAACAGATTTTAAGTAATACTTAGATATGAATTATAAAGACACTGTTTAAATTAGTGAACCAATGAAAGTTCTACTGCCACGATGCACGGTGATAGTTATACGGTGATGTTTGCTTGGCAATTTTAATAAAATATAAAACTATTAGTATTAATTGTTAGCTATCAAAAAAGTTTTTATTGAAGTTGCCAAACAAAATTTAAATGTTTTTAAAGTATACTAATATGCTGCTTCTAAAACGCTACATCAGGATCAAATTATTTCATTTTACTCTTCAAAAATAAATTTTAAAATATATTTTTAGGAAAAGCATTTACTAATAATAATTGAAAATAAATTATTGTAAGTGAGCTAAAATCTAACACATACTTTAATTACTAAACTGAAACCATTATACTAAGTAAACTGTACCTTATGTTTAACAAAATTCTTGTATACCAATAAAAAAAATCAATAAAAATGCACAAAAAAGCTTGGGCATCTTTTAGTTTCAATTGAATTCTTATATTAACTTTAAAACTATAAACATTGTAAATTAATCAAAATGTAAAATTAATAATTTTAGGTAGTAATTATATTTCACAGATTAATGAATATTTTTTTACTTATGTAATACTATAATATGATGTAAACAAACAACTAAGCCCTTCATCAATATTGTCAATACTGCCAAATTTTGCCAATAAATAACAATATAAGTATGATTACTTTTTTATACATCAAATATAAAACAAAGTTCTGTATTTTTACTAATTCTATTAGGCTAATTTTTTTATGTAATTATAGGTTATTTTGTGAATGTTGTAAATAATGAAATGATTAAAAATTCAATGCTTCCAAGTGTCTATATAATACAACTAGATTGTTAGTATGGGCTTATTTAATACAGTAAATAATATTTTTAGCAACTCAAAATAAATAATCAATTTGAACAAGTATATTTTGTTATATTAAACATTTTTACTGTATTTCATAAGCATTTGTTTAAAAAAACAATTCTAGTAATCAGATCACACATTAAATGTTATTAATTAATTTCTTATATAAAATCAAATCAATTTCATTTTGTAAAATTTTACAAAAATCAGCCTGTTTTTGGCAGCTATATTTTTTTCATTTTCTCTAAATTGTTTTTTTAATAATATCATGAAAAATAAGTTTCAGAAAAAATAAACATTTAATTTTTTTTATTATTTTCCTAAAACTTTTCTTTTTAAGTTTTAGTTTTAGTGTGAATAAAATAGGATATTAAGATTTTTTCTATAGAAAAAAACACTAATAAGGATTGACTTTTTAGATGTCTTTTTAAAAATAAATCCAAAAACGAATAATATTTAAAAATATTTCAATTTCGAGAATTTTATCCTGTTTTTTTATTTCTATTGAGCAAAGTCCATTATTTTGTTATTTAAGTAACAAGACCCCTTTACCGTAATTAATTTTTAAGTATTCCGAATTTTTAAACCTAAAAAAATATTGCCAATTTCTAAATCAATTTCTCCAATTTAATAGTTTTAATATAGATGCCTTTTAATTAAAAGTGAAGGGTAAAAGTTGCATAAATTTCCAAATAATCGATTTTGATTTCCAACCATTTTTGTTTTGTGTGACTTTTTTGTTTAAAACTCTATAACTCAATGACCATTGTGATAATTAATGTATTGTAATTTCTTAACAAATACATTTTAAATTGGCTAAAGAGCTTATTTTCTAACGCGACTGCTATGGTTTTAAGGCATTCAATTAATTTCATGAGGGGTTACAGCTGATAAAATAAATGAGTTATTTAATTAAACAAAATTTAGCAAAAATGATTATTTCAATCCCAAGGTAATAAATGATCGAGCGATAGCTCATCATTTAATACCGAAAATGAATATTATATGTGTCATTTAATTTAAAAAAAAAATAGTTCTCACGATCAAAATTTTTTCCACTTTTTCATTTAAATCAAAATATTTATAAAACAGCTAAATAAATGAATATTTACTTAAATCAAATATCGCGTTTTTTTGCAATGGAATGATTATTTGTGACTTTTTATCTCTAAAAACAAATCAATGTTGATTTTAGGCTGACTACAGCCGTATTTTGACCTCAAAAAGGCCTTTGATACCTTGAGTGTCATGCTAGCCTACTTGAAAACCAAATAATTCACAATTTATGAATAAATACATACATATTTATATAAAATTAAGTATGTTCATGTCATATACTTTTAATCCATTTACCCTTTCCCTGTTTTTCTAGGAATGTTTTTGCCGCTGTCGGTAATTCAACGCTTTTTTAGAAATGCAAATAAATTAGTATACTCAAACTAGATTAAGAGTGATTAGATATTTGTAAGCTTAAATAACGCTATTGCGATGATAATATTAATTTTGATAGTCCTAATTTTCAGCTCTAAGTAACTTTGCCCTTTAGTTTCTATCGGCTGAGAGGGGGGGGGGGGGGGCTGAAGTAAAATTTAATGGCTGGCAGCCTCTGAGAGTAGCTGCTGCTGATTATGGCTGACACAGAGAGTGACTGAGAGCTGCTGCGACCACCAGTTTTCTCCAATCCACAATCAAGGCTGGCAGGTAACCTCGCCGCTGATGGTGGCTGCGGCTGTGGATAATGTTGCCGAGTCCTTCTGATTAGGTTACAAATATCTGCTTTATGAAATGTAGAAAAAACTTTACTTCTTAAAAAGAAAACCAAACTACATATAATATATTTATTTGTTTATAAATTTAAAATACATCAATAACATACATATATAATTTTAACAAAATTATAAATATTTTAAAGTAATTTTTATGTAGGTTTGAGCAAAAATATAATAATAAAAATAATATTATAAGTCTACAGTTATGAATATGATCAATGTCATATTAAAAGTCTTAAACATCCATACAACACTCCAACCCCTTAATTAATGTAATCAGGACCTTTTGCAATTGTCAAAAATAAGATAAAGCACAAAAATAAATTTTTCAAAACATTTGATTTAATAAAGTTAGTTTTGTGATATATTATCCCCCACCCCTTAAAAATCTAATTTGAGAACTACTTCTTATGTTTTATTTTTGAAAGTAGTAAAGTTCTGATTACATTAAGGAAATGTTTTATATAATTACAAAGGACTTAATAATACAAATTTTTATGATTGTCAGTGGATTTTTTTTTTAATTTTATGAATTTTAAATATTTCAAGTGTAATTAGATTTTAAAAAACTAGAAATTTTAGAATCATTTGGACTTTGTTGCCTCTAGTACATAATACCTTCAACAGTTAATAATGGACATGGTCGCAGCCTCCATAGCCGCGGGTGCTCGGCCTCCTAACAATATAACCTAACCTAAAAATTGAAAAGAAAAAAAATTAAAATTGTAAAAAATCTTTAAACTACTTTTTGTAAAATTAATGAAATAAGAAATTGTTAAGAATGATAATAACTGGTTGGGATATTCATTAAAATTTTAATTTCTTTTTTTAATTTCTAATTTTCTTTACAATTTTTAGGTTAGGTTATTTGGCTAGAGGGCAGAGCGCTGCGGATAGGCAGGCAAGGGGGCCGAACGCTGTGGCCATTATCATTATAACAGTTGATTATATATTCCTTAAGTAAATGTCCTGAGACTATTTTGCCCTAGAGGCTAATATGTCCAACCTAAAATAGTATGAACAAAATACAAATTGTATCAAAACTCTTAGGTTGAAAGACTGTTTAGGTTAATTTGCCAAAGTTTTTTTTAAGAAACTAAATCTATAAGCTGAGAAATATTGAATACTAAATTTCAAATTTCAAGTGGACGCCAATCCTACATATTATGCCAAGCTAATAAGTTTTGAAAATGATAAAAATGAAAAAGAGAAAAAAGGTTGGGGGTAATATTATCCAAAATCTAATAATAAAACAATAAAGGTTTAAAAACTCTCTTAGCCATTATTTATAAATATTTTATAATCAATTATAAATCGATTATCCACATTTTATATCTAAGAATATTTTAAAGACAAAAATCCAAATATCTTAAATTAACAAATATCATATCAATACATGTTAAATACACAATAAAGTTACAAAATTCACTTAAAGACAAAAAATATGTAAAATATTTTTAAAAATATAGTATTGCACTTTGAGATCTACGAAATAAAATATAAACAAGGATGACAACATCCATAGGTAGCGAAGCTCAAAAATTATAAATAGACATCTGGAAATAATTATCTATAGAGTATGTCATAAAAACTTCAAAAATAAAAATCACGAAAACTTTTAAAATTGTATATTGTATAATGGTCTTTTCAAGCATTAAATTATTAAACAAAACGTTAAAATCTAAAATTCGATTCAGCACCCCAAGTTCCAACCAATATTAAGTCTTTATAAAACTTTATCAAAATATGTAGAATGTTGACTTAATTAATCACTAAAAAATCCAACCGTTTATCTTGAACAGGAGCTGAGAATATCACAAAAACTTGAAAAACTAGGAATCAATCTAGCACCCTAACCAATAAGGGTATCTTAACTTAATGGAAATATGTAGAACGTAAACTTATTCAATCCCTGAAAATTCAACTGTCTATCTTGTATAGGGATCGAAAAAATCATGAAAACTTAAAAATCGAGGAATCGATCTAGCACCCCAACCTATAAAGGCATCTTAAAAACTTGATGGAAATATGTTAAATGTTTTTATGAAATTTCCAGCCCTTTATCTTGAACAGGAATCGAGAAAATTACAAAAATGTAAAAATCTAGGAATCAATCTAGCACCCCAATTAACAGACAGACGGACAAAACAATGTAAAGATTAAATGAGCTTATGTCATAGGAGTTTTCACTAAAATTTTCAGCTGTCTATCTTTAATAGGAGACGAGAAAATTACATTTTTCCCATAGCTTTACGGACTGACGGACAGACAAAGTAAATTATAAGTAGCTTTGCAACTCAAAAAACTATAATTATGTTATAAACAATGCCTTTAAAAAATTGTGTAAATATGTTTTTTATGAAGAAATCTTTGACATGGAAATTTAAAACCAAAATAATGAAGACCTAACTATCAACAAATATATGAAGATTAGTTTTTTTTACTAAAGTTTTGATAAAATTTAAAAAAATGCTATTATCACTAACATTTCACAAAAACCCTATGCTAGGGAATATGAAAACAACAATTGACAAGAGATTTTAAGCAATTTTAGAGATTGTTTAAGATGTTTTTTATTTATAAAGCTACTTTTTAAAAAAAGTATTTCGACCTGTCAACAATGCTTTTAGTTCAATACTTTAATATCAAACCTACAAAACGTTAAATAATTCTAACAAACTTTAAATGTTAAAAAAAGTTTGAAAATTTGCAGTTTACTTGTTTTAATTATATTATGATTATTTAGAGTTGATTTTTTTTGCTAAATAACTCTTGAATAATTCCACCTTGTTTCACAATAGAGAAACAAATTATTTGATTATGATAAATGTATCACATTTTACTAAATTAAAATGATGAGATAGGGTTCATTTTCCTTTTTTTAAATAGCTACCAAAAATAAATTTTATACCTATATATCTTCAAAATTGCTACACTTAATTTTATCATACTATTTAAATTGAAAGACTTTTAAACTGTCGTCGTTATCAACAAATATCAATAGTTTTCTTTCGGTTATTTTGACCCCTCCCATATTATTAATTTTTGTAAAAAAAAAAACAGGAGGGATTGTTGAACTTTGTGTAAGAGCAACCAATTTTTAAAGTGGGTTTCCTACTGTTTTGAAATGGAAATTTCCGGAAATAAAATTCAACCCTATGACATCATTATAATATATTTCCAGTACGGCCTAACAACCGAATAAAATCGGCTGGATTAGGTCCGGCTATAATTCATACATGTATCGTATAGTATTAAAGACAATTGGCAACATATTTCAACAGTTTTATTATTCCTCGCCTTTGGACTCATCGGGGTTAATAAAACTAAAAATAATTTTATAATTTTTCATTCTACTATCCCCGGAAAGCTGTCTATAATACGATGCGATAAATAACTATTACAACTTTATACAAAATTTAGGGATAAGAAATGCAATGTAAATAAAAAAATACCTTTTTGCCTTAAAAAATTCATTAAATTAAATGTGTTAAAAATTATTTTATTATTTTTGAATGTTTAAAAAAAAATTTTAATCGGCGTTATAAAGATGAAGGCAAAATATATTTTTCTTGCAGTGCCATGACCTTCCCAATGAAATTATTGAATACAAAACTTTACTTTAGTTAAACTTGCGATGATAGTTGTGGTGGTGATGATATGTACGGGCTGAGTAAATTCACAACTATTCTAACAAAAAATAAAAACTTTATTAGTTCAAGTGAAGAAAACAATTGAAAAGTAATTTATAGTGCCTAAAAAATGACGTCATACTGGCCTACCATTGGACAATCAAAACGTATACTGGTCTGCAATTTGTTAAGTAAGTTTGTACATTGGCCTAGCATTTGTCTTATGCATTGTATGACGTCATTTTTTATAGGTACTATTAAAGCGCTTTAATTGAAAATAATTAGAATTGCACTGGCCCTAAAAAAATCCTTAGTTATAATTTGTTAATATATGCTATTTGAAGGCTATTCAAAGAGAAAGGGTTCTTTTTAGAAAAAAGCTTTTCAATAATAAGGGTAGGTCCGTAGGTCCGTAATGGTTGTCTTTCTCGTTAGTTTAGACTTGTCACAATTGTACTTTACATTATGTACGATTTAAGGAGCGTAGTAACTCTGTAACCGTTTAAAATATGTTGAATTTTAATCTTTCTGACAACAACTTTTTATATGTTATAATTATCTTATTCATTTTATTTGAAATACTCATTTCTATTATAACAAGTTACAATGTTATATTGGAAGCATCGCTATAATTAAATCCTAAAAATGAAAGTAAGTCTTTTAACTGCATCCTGTATTTACGCAATTATGCAACAAATTTATTAACAATTTTGTTTAGACATTTATACGCTTTTATGGATATTGCAATCCTTGTTTTCTTCGTAAATAAAAAAATTTTAAAGCTTTAGTACCAGTTACCCTTTTAAAACATTCCAAAAATGCACACGATTTCTAAAAGAAAGTATTTTAGCTGCTCTAGAACTCATAATTACCTGTTTGTAAATCACAGAATGAAAGACAGGTAAGCTGAGGATAAAAGGAATTATGTCACTACATCACCTAAACAAAAACAGAATATAGATAGGTTAAGTTTTAAATGGTAAACAACTATAATTTCTTCAATATGTATCTTTAACTAAAACTTTTAAGCTACTACTTTATTTTATGGTATTTTACATTTTTTACAACTACAAAAATAATAGATATATGATATGATACTTTTACGTTATAATTATGACTTCTAATAAAGTATTCAATAAAGTAAAGAATATGTTGATCAGAAAAAGAAATATCTTTTGATAAATAAATAAACCAATAGAAAACATTTTTAGGGGGGATAATTTATTATTTCATTTCATTACTTTTAACAACTTTTAAATTAATAATATTATATTATTATCCTTTCCGAATTATAAAAATCCTTCAATTCAATAGATTAAAAGTTGGTTAATTTTCTCAGCTAATTCTTAAGGAGTGAAACCGGATGAACCGACAAAGAATTCAAATATATGTAAAGAATCTGCACTAACTAGATAAACTCAGGAAGTAAGGAAGGGAATAATGTATCGAATATTCAATTTTTAGGAGTCTCAGACTTTGGGTATTGGCTTAACCCTTACAGATCGGGGGGGGGGGGCTCAAAGAGCCCCCCCCTCAAGTTTTTTCAATCTCATTTTTTTTGTAGGTAAGATGGAGAGCTGTAACTTCATGACTTTTTAAGTTTAGTAATTATACGTCGGCAAGAGTTGATTTTATTAGGATATCTGGTCTGTGTCGGTCGTGGTGTCCGGTCAAAGTCGGTTGGGTAGCAAAAAAAAATTAGAAAAAATTCTAAATAAATTTCTACATTATGACTTTTTTGTATAAGGTAGAAACCTAAAATTTTTTTGGTGAATACTTAGATATCAATGACCATCTGAGAAAAGTGGTGTTATGACCGTTTGACCGCTCCCTGACCGACTTTATGACCGATTTTTGTCCGGCTTTTACTACAGACATATATCATGAATATCGTGGCTTCTATTACAGCTAGAGACCTATAATTTTTTTTGGTAAATCCTTGAGCAATAATAAACAGATAAAAATATTAATTTGCGCCGCCAACCGCCTTTTTACCGCCGTAACGGCCGAAAATGGCGGTTTCCGTTATTTGCCGTTTTTCGGCAATGATCAGAAAAAGTAATTTTTTGTTATGAAAAATAAAAGTTCGTCCCAAAATTTGGTTATCCTAGCTGCAAAATTGGCCGCTCTACAGCTGTTTTAAAATTTAGCGGCTGGCCGCTAAAAAGCGGCTAAGGAGCGGTCTGACTGCTATGACTAGAAAAAGTAATTTTCTCTAAAAATACACATGAACCACCAGAAAAAAATTTTACGTCTTTATCTGTACCAGGAGCCGAGATAGAGGGGGGGGGCTCTTTGAGCCCCCCCCCCCCCCCGATCTATTAAGGTGGGAATTGGGGCCCGATCTGTAAGGGTTAAAGAGAATGTGCAAGAATTAAGCAGTTTCTGACTGAGTTTGGGTACTAGCGCACGAAAGGCAGCTACTCGCTGTGTTAGTTTTGAATATAGCAGACAAAGAGAAATATAAAAAGTTAAGAATGCACAACCCCCCTACCATACTCTATTTCACTCCCCTCTCCCCCACCTCCCTTTTTTAAAGCAGACGATGGGGAATGAGAGAAGGGATGTGGGGGCAAGGGATAAAAGGGGCCAGGCAGGAGAGTTCCAGGGAGATTTTTTAGTAATTAATTACTGAATGGTTGCGTCAGTCTGATATACTGGTAATCTAATTATCAAATTATTGCTTTTTTTCTTGGAACTTTTTGTTAGTTTGAATTTTTGTAAATTTAATTAACAAACCCTTTACAAAATTCTTCCAAATTTTCTGGATTAATCTGGATTTCATGGCATTTCTTTGAAAACTCTTAAATTGAATTAATTGCCCATTTGCCCTCCCTTACTCCCTGAGATAAACTACATGGATACTATGGATGAAGAAAAGCACACAAAAAATACGGATAGAAAAACGGACAAAGTGAGTTATAGAGCAAATGTTCAATGGTCATAAAAAAGTGATAATTAGGAATAGAAAATATATAAATTAAATAAAATATTTATGTTATTTGTAGTATGGACGACATACCGACGGACCAAGAAAGATGTATACTGGATGCTCTTCACAAATAAATCAGCAGTCATAAATATCATAAATATAGACCGAGAGAATCCCATTTCCCCCATAGCATTACAGACAGACTGGAGGATAAACACTAACAGACAGACAAAGTGAATGATATAGTAAGTTTGTTGATAATAATAAACTGGCCGCCATGTGGTATGCTTTAACAAACTATTGATGCATGAAAAGATTATTTTCTTTGATCAAAAGTAAATATTAATATTAGATTATGTATTTCTATACTCAGGTTTTTTTTTGCAGTACAGCTACTCTATAACTATGGTAAGTGGAAAGAAAAAATATATTTGTAAGTCTGTCTCATCATTGTAAAACTGTAAGCAGTAATAGAAATCTGAAGTCGCAATTCAGCCGCCAGTTATATAGAATCCTTACTGGTAGACTTACAAATTCTTACAAAAGCCTCATCCTCAACCTCAAGTAATGTGTTAATGGTAGTAACTGACGCACTTTCGATAAATCCTAATATTCATTAAATACTATTATCATCCTTATACAGTTATACTAAAGTAACAGGATGTTTGTCTGTTTGTCTATTTGTTTGTCTGTGTGTCTGTACGGAAGGATCTCGTTAACCGCTGAACCGATCGGGTTCTCCTTGACAGGGTAGATGTCCCGGGAAGGTTTTTAACTATTTTGGGGGAGGGTAACACCACCCTCCCAAGAGAAATCACAAAAAATCGAAATTTTTTTTACGTTCTCGATTTTAGAAAGAGAGTTTAACGCCAACATAAACGTCAAACGCAACATAGACATATTTTGATGGTTTTAAAAGTTCAATTTTTGATAAAAAATGGACTTTTTACCAAGAGTTACCAAATTATAATATACTAGCGGCTAGGCCCCTAGAGGCTTTAGGGGCAAATGAGGATAGGGGAGTCGAATTTAATAACCCAATTTCTTATTTTAGATTTTTTTTTAAAGTAAAAAAAAATTTTTGGGGGGGGAGGGGTATTTTTCATTTTTTGGGGGGGTTGGGGGTGTCCAACTCCCCAAGATAATAGTTTTAAACCTTCCCGGGACCTATGAGAAGCTACCCTGTTAAGGAGAACCCGATCGGTTCAGTGGTTGGCGAGATCCTTCGGCACAAACAAACGAAGCCGTTTTTTAACGAAACTTACGGCTCCAGCTCCGGCTCCAGCAAAATATGGCGGCTCCACGGCGAAAACAGTAAAAGTGTCGAACTATGACGTCAAAAAAAATAACAATTATCCAATAAGAAGCCAGTATTCACTGTGGTAAAATATATAGCGGCCTCTCATTGGTTAATTGTTATTTTTTCTGACGTCACAGTTAGACACTTTTACTGTTTTCTCCACGGCTCCCGTCTCCGGCTCCGCAACACTGAGTAAAACAATAGAGGGGAATGGTTTAAATAACTGTATGTCCCCACGCCGTGGACCCTGTGCCGATTTTCAATTGGGTCTTTGAATATCAGCTAATAGAGTTGGTAATATTTAATCACTATAAAAGAGCAGAAAGCAATTTGCTAGCAGATGAAAAAGGTCTCCAACACTGTACCAAGGTAGTTGTCTGGGTTATACATTTATATCTATAGGTTTATTGCTCTTCTGACATGATAATGGCACCTTAATTTAATGAGACATGATTAAATAATTGTGTTGCTGACCTGTTTCGTTTATGTTTTCCTCTTCTATTGTACTTGCTCTTCCCCTGAAAATAAAATTATTAAAATTCCTAAATAACAATAGAAAAAGGTAAGGATTTGACCACTGAAGAAATTTTAACAATACAAAATATTGCTATTGGTAATTCTCAAAGACCATTTTAAATGGAAGACAAAATTTCTTCAGTAGCCCAATCCATCCCTTGAACAAGACAACACAAAACGTAAAATTACTTAAATACATTAAAGACAGCTACAAAACAGATATTAGAATACAGTAAGGCTTGCTACAACATCTTTGGTAGTAGAAATTAAACTACCCGTCTCTTTCAGGGCGATACATTTTTAAAAATGTTTCATTATGGTTTTACTTTGCCTTAGAAAGTTTTTTTACAGAGTTTTGAATTGGAATACCTCAAAATACATATAAAAATAAGCCCTTGCTTGGAGGTCTAAAACCCTTATTAACTGCGTGAAGCTCATATAAGGTATCAAACCTTATATGTAGTAACTATTTAGTGAAATTTTAAAAAATGGATATCCTTTACATGAAAAGATAGGCAATATTGATCTCAGTTTATATTTCTACTTTAATAACGATGGTTTAACGGCCCCAACTGTAAAAGTTGAAAATACCTAATCTTGTGATTTTGTATTGATGTAGCTGTTATAGTTGTTGTAACAGAAGTAGTTAAAGGAACATTTGTAAATCTAAATAGAGACCTGTTATAGCAGGAGATCATGTAAAGTTTTTCTGAAAAAAAGGCAAAAATTACCCTCCTTTGATTTGACCTCAGATGAGCTAGGTATGAGCTAGATGTTAAGGTGTCTATAGAAGTGTAATAGTAACTAAGGGTCTATCTCTGATATGTCAAGTACTTTGTTTGTTTAAAGCTGAATTTTCAGACGATTTTAAAAGTGCAAAGTACTCGTTTAAAGTACTTATAATATCTGAGATAGAACCTAGGTTGTGTGTAGTTCTTTGTAAAGCGTGCCATAACGTTTCTATAACCACCTGAACATCGATGATTCTAACTCACACCTAGCCAATTTGAGGTCAAATCTTAGGATGGCATTGTCTGTCCTTTTTCGGAGAAACATCGTCTTCTTTACCTTTTCCTTTAATTCTTTGCAAAATATTCTGTCTTTTTAATTGTTATATCATTTTTTCTCACCTTTCGTGAATTTACAAACGAGGTCATTTTTATCCACAATTAACGCAAGAAACAAGAACTAATGTTTAAATGAATAAATATAAGTATAATAGTATAATTAAGAAGTTCTTTATAGTGCCTTAAATGACGTCATACAATATAAATGACGAGTTAAAGGCCAAACACTTACTAAATCACCAATGGAATGCAGAGCTGGATCTTTAAATCATTTCAATGGTGCGCCAAATCGGGGTGAGCCAACTTTCTACCAATAAGATGACTGCATTTTACGAAATGCCGCGCTGTGATTGGCTGAAATTCGGCGCAATCCGATTTGGCGCACCATTTAAATGATTTAAAGATCCAGCTCATTTTACTTTTATATTGACAAATTTTAGTTCAGTATGACGTCATTTTTATCAGTTCGGGTTAAAAAAAGATTTTTGTTTTGTTTTGACCAATGGACTTGCGGCCAAACCCATGTTATGAAGCATCTGCGCTACTATTTTTTTTACCTCTGAGAGTTTTGATTTCTGATTGTTGAGGTTAGAGGAATACTGGTATCGGTTGTCCTTCTCATTGTTGAACGAAACGTATAGGAACGGTGGGGACCTAGAAAACAATAAATAACCTATATTTTTATTACTTGGGTATGAACAGTTGGTGTTTTTCAGTAACATTAAATTGTTGGCGGTTTCTCTAAAATAACAAAACCCCTTCCCATTAATTTAAAATTAATAGGTTAGGTTATATTAGGTCATGGGTAGTAACGCAGTGTTAGAGTCCCCCGCAGGAGTTAGGCATAGGAAAAAACTACCCCTCGTTATTTCAATTTATTTAATTAAAGGAGAAGAGATTCCTAGCTCTGTAGACACTTTAAGGGAAAGCAGAATTGATTACTGTACAGCATATTGACCCAGGACATTATAGTTATTATAGTTATTGCAAATAAGTTTGTTCATTGCAGGTATTCAATTCCTTTCCAAAATAAGTAACTTAAAAATTAGCAGGATTGTCTGAATATGTTTGAAGTGATAGATCTAGCAAACCTATTTCATAATGACTATAAAAATGACCGCATACCTGCCCACTATTGGTCTATTAAAATGTATTCTGGCCTGCCATTGGTAATCTAG
This sequence comes from Acartia tonsa, assembly GCF_053477335.1. Taxonomy (NCBI): domain Eukaryota; kingdom Metazoa; phylum Arthropoda; class Copepoda; order Calanoida; family Acartiidae; genus Acartia; species Acartia tonsa. Next base: position 41,073,836 of record NC_137264.1, on the reverse strand, counting down.
TCTGAATATTGGCCTATCATTGGTTATTTGTATTGTATGACGTCATTTTTTATTGGCACTTTAAAGAGCTTCCACGTAAGATTTTTTTTATATATTTAGTAAAGAGTACCTTCACCCGCCCATGATAAATCGCCTCTAAAAAATATACACCTGCACCTCAATTATATTATTTCAACTTTTTCAGAAAAAAAAACTAAAATGAATATAAGGTGGTAAGTTGAACCTCTCATTCCCCAACCTCCAATTATTAGAAATAATAACAAATTTGTTTTGTTAGGTCATAACCTATAATTAATATACAGATAAGATTTGTTTTATAACAGCTGCGCTACTCCTAGTAAGAAGTTGTTACCTGTTGGTTGATACTTCCCACAGAGTGTAGCTTTAAATGCATGTCTGAAAAAAAAATATACAGAAGTGAAACAGAGTATAGTGTCCTTGGGCGCCGACTAAAAAATAGTTTTAATCTTATGATTGTACATTTTATATCCACGGAAAGTTGTGGAGATGCGATCCCCAATTTTCAAAATTCTTTGAATGTACGAATAAGACTTTTACAGAAATGCTTCGCATCTAGTCTATCCATCTATGTTTAATATAAATTTTACACCATATAAGAGTAGAATCTAAATATTTGATTGACGTGCCACGGCAATTATCAAGCGCAACTCAGGCACGAGATACAATTACTTTAGCTAGCCCCGAGGCACCTTTTGTATGCTTTTAAGTATTTATTAGCCTATCTTTACCAATATAATACCATATATGGGTAATGCTAGCCTAATCATGGTAAAATTGTATGTGATTTATTAATGTTATATGCTTATTAAAACATTATGTTTATTGTTAAAGTAATCATGTAACCATTTAGTTCAAGTATGTATGCCTACAACCATAGTTTGATTTACGTCACAAGTTAACGTACAGACACTTAATTAAACAGACAAGTGCTTAGATCCTTATTACTAGTTGATGTTATAGCTTGCACTTCTTAAAATATCTCAGTTATTTATTGACTCTCTAACCATCAAGTTCTTCTGGCTTTAAAGGTAATGACTTAGTTGTTTGGCATGCATTGTAGTTTAAATTTAGGAACCTCAGTACTTAGCATGAATTGAGCTTAGGCCTTATGTTAGAACTCTAACACTTAGCACAATTCAATGCTTAGGACTTGGGGCACTTTTCTGTCCTACACTACTTATGATTATTATCAATTATCCTGTAAATATTTTCATACTTAACTTATTCACTTGTAATGTAAATACACTTTATAAAAACCATTTTCCTTCTTGAGTGCTTAATATACTTATATAATACCGATCGAATACCATAACCAACCATTTATTCTTAGTTTAAAGCAATATAATACCTCGCGTTGGTCTTTGTTGAGCTATCACAGGCTCAACCAAATTCGTATTATACTTGTGGGAATAGAGGGATAAGCATTCTAAAATGACAAGCCGACGATGAGAATGTCTATGTGTATTGCAGTAAAAGTAGGAATTTTAGTAGTACTCATAGAAGAGCGATCTCCATATCATAATATTGGACAAGCGCCCCATTCGCACTACCAGTTGTTTTATAATACGATGCGAGAAATAACTATTAAAATAAGGAACCTACCTGTATTTGAGACTCATAACATTGTACAAAATAGGATTTACTGTAGCACTAAAAAAATAGAATAATTATCATTGAACCTTATCCTTAAAAAGATTTCTAAATTTTAACTAGAAAGATTACGTTCAAAGTAAATAATAAGACCTTAAATGGCGTAGCAATTCTATTTTTGTATGAAAATTTTAAGAATTCTAATTGCTAAAAGTTAATGTTTGGTTATTTAAACGACGACCATGCTATTTATTTAACATTTGAAATAGAGAGATGTGTTATAGAAGGGTAGTCTTTATAGCTACAGCCCAAAAGTTAATTACTCAATGATGTATATCTTCAATTTGCGCATTTTTTCAATGGATAATTTTAATTTTTCGAAGCTTGCTAACATGTGAAGACCGGAGCACCGAAACCCCCCCCCCCCCCCCCTTAGTTTTGACAAAAATCAAAAATAAGGGGGGGGGGGGGTAGATTTTTAATGTCTGGAAAACGGCAAGAAGGAAAAAAGCAAGGCAAGGCAAAGACTTAAACCCCCCCCCCTTAATTTTGAAGAAAATCAAAAATAAGGGGGGGGGGTAGTTTTTTCACTGTACAACACGCCAGAAAGTTGAGTGAGGTGATGGGGACAGTCCCCGTGAAAACACTTCTGATATATTCTCCTTAAGACTACCTGTTCAGGGATACATCAATTACTAAAATCAGTCAATAAATAAGGAAATTATGCCCCAAAACATGAATATCCCTGTAATAAGGTTTCCCCTCTGGCATACTGGATTTACTTGATTTACCTCACTCAACTTTCTGGCGTGTTGTACAGTGAAAAAACTACCCCCCCCCCTTATTTTTGATTTTCTTCAAAATTAAAGGGGGGGGGGGGTTAAGTCTTTGCCTTGCCTTGCTTTTTTCCTCCTTGCCGTTTTCCAGACATTAAAAAACTACCCCCCCCCCCTTATTTTTGATTTTTGTCAAAACTAAGCGGGGGGGGGGGGGGGTTCAGTGCTCCAGTCTACCACATGTAAGCAAGTACCAATTTTTCTGTTCATTTTCCTATGTATAATGCTTGTTAAGCTTAACTTTTACAAATGTTATCATCCTTGAATTATTAAATAAAATAAAAATGTATAGAATAGAATAGAATATTTATACAATGCTGACTGAAATAAAATATAAAAGTAAGTTATGTATATTTCTTTATTTTAAATATTATTGGATTTCTCTTATTTGAAATTTTTACATACACTATACGCATTTTCATACATTTTCTATGTCAGGTATCATAGAGTAAAAGAAAAATTATTTTTTTCCTCTTCTACATTTTTTTCTAGCTTAACATAGTTCTTTGATTTTGATTGAGGATCTACTTGGAAAATACGACTATAGCGAACACCTAGGGCATCCACTCGTCGTTTGGGAGGCTTGAATCTCTACCTAAACTGTGTTCCAGACAAAGATCGTGTAGAGTTGGTTATCTGTCATGGATGGGATGTTAGTGCCTTTGAAGTTTGCTCTACGTTGTTGCCAACCGTCCCAAGAATTATAATTCAATGATGTTGACTTATTCATGATAAACACTTTACTAAAGTCAAAACAACATTAATAAGCCCAATATTTATTAGATGTTAAATATTTTGCTTTTTGATGACAAAATTAAGATAAGGACAATAAAATCCAAATCAATGAAGCGGAAACTTAAAGACTTTAAAATGATAAAATGTTACCTAAAATAGTAGAAGAAACCAGATATATAGAATAGATACTCGTGTATTCGGATAAATGTCCTAAAAATAGATACATAGTTAAATAAAGAAATTTGAAGAAATTAGTATGATTGACTTTAGTAAAAACATTAGTATAAGTGACTTTTAAATTTCATTTATATTATTTGATTAATGATTTAAAGCAGAACATTCTTGAATTTAAAAAAAATTTTCTCATCTAAAAAGTCATTATTAGGCCGGTTAGCTTCATTGTTAAATAATTTTATCCCCCCCCCCCCCCTCCTCTTACAATCTCTTACAATGCATGAAATTTATTATGAAAGCTAAAATATATCTTGCATCAATGTAACCATTAATCATTGGTTAGTTTATTAGAAAATAATACAAAGGCATTAACCATTATGGAAAAGTAACAGGATGTATGCATATCTATAAAAAGAAATGTCGCCAACTGCTCGACTTATATTACTCTACTTTACAGTGAAACTTCTTATATCATATAATAGGGTTTTTAGACTATTTTTAGATGGAAATAAAAATACCCCATTGACATAAAAAAAGTTGTTGGTCAATTCCCCCCGCCCATGCCTCATTAAAGTAATTATAATCCTCTTGTCTTGTATGACGTCATTTTTTATAGGAACTGTAAAATAAAGATCTTATTGGTTAAGAGAAAGCGTAGCTTTACAATTATATACAGATTGACAGATTATAATGAACAGAAAAATATAAAAGTTGGAAAATCAACTTACACATTTCTTTTGAGGTAGATGACACCCAACCTTTGAGCATGAAATGGCGCCCAACACAGAAAGAAGACCACAACCACTGCAACTAAAAATTTACGCGGCTTTAAATCAATCAATCAATAATAATTTATTTAAAATGATACAAAAATTATATGGCAATATCAAATATTTATTTTCTATCTTTACACATTATTTTAGTATTCTTTATCAGCATTTAAATTTGTATAATTAATATATTATATGTACATAATTTGAATGCTTGAACACACATTTGTTTTAATTGCTTAATTACTTTATGATAATAATTAGAAGGTGGATAAATAAGAGACAGGTGTGTTTTGCAAATATATATGATTCTAATTTTCCTTATGTTAAAAGTATCTTGTCTTTTCTTTAATACTGTCAGTATGTCTGTTACAATATAGTCTATCTGTCGCCTCAAGTTACCTTAACCTTAAACCCCTACCAGACATTAATCCCTTTGGGAACTTCAAAGCTTCTGAAAAAGCTAGAGACCTAGACATTTTTCTATTGTTCCATTTTTCAATAAAACTCGACTACACTTTTTACACTTTTGTAATTTTCTTAAAGTCCAAAGTTGGTTTTGCTCTTTCCTTGAATGACCCTGCTAGCTCAGCTGGTGTTCTAATATCCACCGTCCAGAGGTATTAAGGTTAGATATAATATAAAGTAACATCTCGAGAAGGTAAAGGATAATGAACATATAAAGGGGCACTCATAATTTTGTTAATTGTAAATAGGAGTGAAATTAATTGATCCATGATTTAGTTTACTTAAATAAAGGTTAGATTATTGATTAACATGCAAACTGTTAAAAAACTATTAAAGAAAAGTAAAAATAATAATTACAAGACATTAAAGTAAGTTTTAAAGGTTTAAAACAAGATATTCCACGTTATATTCTTCAAACCTTTAAATTGTATATTCATAAAATAAAACTGTGATTAATAAAAAGCAAACAAGGTAAGCCTAAATGAAAGAAATATCATAAACTTAATTGGTCTACATTCTTGAGCCAAATCCTATAAAATTTCGTATGTTAGTCTTGAAAAAAAGGATGCATAAACTTTTACCTATTCCTTTATACCTGTTTAAAACTTTGGAAATCATAACTATTAGGCTAGGATAAATATTATAGAATTTGACTCATTATAACTTCCCACAACTGGGAATTAGGTTTGACATAAAGCAGGGATCGACAGCCGTGGGTTAACCGCGACTTAGCCTCAAATGAAAACCCTTTTGAATGTTTTTTTTGTTGAAAAGAGGGATATCCATATTTGGGTCAGTTTTTGACTTCCAGCTGATTTTTAAAATTGTAAAAAGTTGATTTCCCCCTAGCTTAGATGCGGCTGACACGCGGCTCCCGAGCCCTGAATTAAAGTATAATTGTAATTAAACCAAAACTGGATTTCACCACTTTCACAAAATAGCCAAACTTTTGAAAACCATCAACCCCCCCCCCCCCCCCCAAATACGCACACACAAAAATGAAAAGCTTGGACGTCCTTGATAATATAAATGTTCATCTTTCACCTATCTGGATAAATATAGTGAAGGACGGTGGTGGCAGTCAAGGCAATATTTATATTTATATATGTTATATTATATGTGGGACTGGGTAGCCTGTGTTTTCGGTCTTTTCATGTAACTATGTAATATTTTCTATTTCTTTTTAGCTAAACCTAAAAGTTTAGTTATGTACCAAAATGTATTTTTATCCAGGGTTAATACATTGGCCGATGAATTGATCCCATAAGATTATACACAAATTACCCCTTCTGTAGATTAAAATTAGTGGTTGACACGTTTGAACACCTGACTTCATTAACCAACCAATCAAAATTCACCAAAGTCCCCAAAGTTGTTAAGCCAACGAATAAGAGCTCATTTCCCCTTTTCTCTCTGTTTTTTTTATCTTTATGTAAATAAAATTGCAATTCAATTTTTATTTAAACCCATTTTAGATTTAATCACTAATATTTTATTGCAAATTGTATATAATTGTAGTATTAATAAATAAAAAAATATATAGTGCTTTTAAAAAGAAAAGCAACTGTACAAATTAAGTCAGCTGCAATTAATTCCATTGTGTAAAAATATCTTGGTTTCATTTATTTTTTTTCCTGTCTAAAAAGAATCCAAATCTGATAAGGAATAATCCTTATGAATTGAGGATGTCGGTAACATAGTCTTTTAAAGGTCATTTTGTGCAATATTTGGCTGGGTTACAGTTACTGGGGCTACATCAATGTTTAGTAAAATAATTACATTTTCTTTTTAGTTATTATTACAAATTCTATTTGATCTAGAAAAACAAAGGCTAAAGTTTTTCTAAAACAAAACAGTTTAATAACCAAAACTAAGAAAGACAAAATATGTATGGTAGGATAAAAAATACACAATACAGTCACAAAACAATACAAAAAACTAGTCTTTAGGGTAGGTTATGATTGTGAGTATGTTTTTGTTCATGGTCTCGAGAAATTAATAGTGGTTATTTCAAATTATATTTATGTGCAAATTAAATAACCTAAGACATTTTCATTTATTTTTGTGTATGCAGCTGAATTAAATTTTTGGAGCTTTAAAAAGTTGAAACTAACTTTACAGTAGAAAATAATATATAATTCGACCAATATGAAGATGTTAAAGAGCAAATAAGCAAGATTATAGGACTATAAAAATAACAAAATAGAAAGTGTAAAAGCAGTTTTTTCATGGCATTATGAACACAACTTAATACTTATGTACTTTATGTCATGTCAAAAGTTAAGGTTATGTTCTGCTCATTATAAAATGTATTTACAAAAACATAAAATCAAAGATATATGTAGATTAAGCCATTTTAGTCTTAAGTGAAAATCTGCGACTAAAAGATTCCTTAAATAGCATGTCAAAAGTAAATTAAAGCAAAATTATGTTAAAGGAGATGTGATTTTTACAACATAGAGGGAAAATGTGTAGATTTAGAAGGGTTTTTAAATGATACAGAGTGTCTTTTTAAATGAATTGTTAATGTTTTATTAATCTTGATATAACATTTATGTTTATTGTTCATCCTAGGAAAAGTTTATCATATTTTTGTTGTGAAAAATAAAGAAAATTTGCAGAAATGAGACACCCTGTATTTCAAGCATTTGGACCTACCCAACAGCCCAATAATGCCTCGCTTGTTTGACCGCTGGCAAAAGCCGGTAAAGCTATCGCCACCACAGCTCCCAATATCGCCGTTTGGATTGCCGCCACCGCCGTCCGTCTGTACCGACACCAAGGAGCCAGTTTTTCCTTAACCAATATACACATCACTTAGAATGCTCACACAATTAAAAGGTGCATCCATGAAAAGCATTTGGTGAGGTCAATTATTTCAGCCATCGCACTTTAGGCGATTTGAATAAAAGACCATAGCATCTATGTAAAAAAAGAAAATTAAGTAATAGGCTAATTTTTGAAATAAATACTGTACATGGTTACAGTTAAAAAAAAATAATTAAATTACACTAATCATTACATTACATATTTTTAAAAGCGAAGCTTTTCTATAATTAGGGTCGGTCCGTCCGTACGTCCGTCCGTCCGTACGTCCATCCGTCCGTCCGTCACGGATAGCTTTTTTTCGTTAATTTAGACATGTTAGAATTGTCCTATCGATTTCAAATTTTGCATGGTGATTCCTTTAGTAGTTAGGTACGATTTAGAAAGCGTAGCAACTCTATAATCATTACCAAAATGTCCGTACGTCCATTTTAAACATGTTGATTTTTTTACTTTTTTAAATAGCTTTTTTCGTTAATTTAGGCATGTTAGAATTGTCCCATCGATTTCAAATTTTGCATGGTGATTCCTGTAAAGGTTAGGTACGAGTTAGAAAGCGTAGCAACTCTATAATCATTACTAGAATGTCCGTACGTCCATTTTAAACATGTTGATTTTTTTACATTTTTAACAACAAATTTGTATGTGACCTAATCATCCGATTGGTCTGATTTTTGGTATACTGATTCCTGGGACAACAAAGTACAATATTATAAGCGAAGCAACTCTATAATCAAGTCCTAAAAATGTAAGTATGTCCATAATCATTATCCTGTATCAAGCAGTTTTTCAACAAATTTACTTACAATTTTGCTTTGACTCTTATACATTCGCATTCTGATTATTCAGTTCTGACATTATACAAGTGTTAATATCCGTTTGTCCTACCGTTTCAGAGCTTCGCTTTTATGGATGTTGTCATCCTTGTTATATTCAAATCTTTAGCAAATGTCTTTAGAAATTCATAAGCATAAAAATATTAAGATCTAAGTATAATAATAGTTCTCGCGTCGTATTATAAACAGCTTTCCGCGGATATAGAATATACAATTATATTTCGGCACCTCGGGGCTAAAAACTGGTTTAAATTTTTATGATTGTACATTTTTATATTCATAGAAAACTGGATATAATACGATGCTAGACATAGTTTTTTGGTAAGGATGAGAACCGGTTCCTATCCACCGGATTCGAATGAATAAGAGAAAAAAATACATAAAAAGTTATTTTTAACGGCAAAAAGTTTTGACAGCACCATATAACTGTATCCAAATACTTATAAATGTTTTTTTACTAGTTTGTTGTGCAAAAGCCAAATAGTTTGCAATATTATTACAGCCCTTTATCCAATTAGACAAATAAAAGTATATGAATTTAGCGAACTTTTTTCTTTCATTAATCAAGAGGATACAATTTTGAGAAATCAAGAAATAATTTGGTGGGGTTTAAGACAAGCTAAACAAATTCTATTTAAACAAGAACAAAAAGTGTCCATAAGTAGCTGTGAAATTTACAAATTAAATGAAAAGGATGAAAGAACAACAGTTAAATGCTCATCTCTTGAAACTTACAAAATTAAGGAACGTAAAAATTACATAAAATTAAAATAAAAATTCACGAAACCTAGTAATTAAAGTGGTTTTTGACGAAGTAGTACACTCTATTTACAAAGAAGCTGCGCTTCTAAAGATATTTTGCTAATACTTGCCATAGAAATGCGTGAATATTATAAGAACTCCTAATATATGAAATAATTTGCACCATATGTTAGCACAATAATATAGGAATATTAATAATACAACAAACACAGAAAAAATCTTACTCGAGACAATTTTAGCGTCCAAGCTTTTTTATTTGCATGGGGTAAAAAAAATTTCATGAGGGGGGGGGTGGTATTTGCTTTTGGTGGGGTAAAATGACGCGCGCTGCGCACCGCAAATTTTTTTACCCCCTACCCTGAAATCTGTTGGTAGGGGTAAATCTTTTTAACCCCCTCCTAAAATTTACCCTTGGGGTACAATTTCGGAGGAGGGATGGTAATTTAATAATAGGCACCTTGCTTTCAGCAACAGTGATATTTGGTTATGATTCCCACTTTAACAGATCAATAGTCTTCAGTAACAGATCGTATTAGATTTTTCTATAAAAAAAGTAGATTCTTCACAGTGCTCGGCAGCCGCGCATAAGCCTTAAACTTAAACCTGATAAGGTGACAAAAAAAATAAAATTTATTGTTTATTTAGTAAGAGGTTTAGACATCCAGCTGAATTTTAAAGTTATAATATGATTTTTTCAATGATGCTTATACGCGGCTGACGCGCTGCTGCTGAGCCCTGATTCTCTTCTTTCGCCATTACTTCCTTTTTCAGCGATACCAAACAAAGAGCAGTATAAGAATATTATACAGTCTGGATAATAAAACTATAAAGGCAATAGGTGGTAAACAAGGACGTCCCTTGAATGTTGAAGAAATTGAAATTAAATAAGTTATATTAAACATGGCCTACTTATTAAACCTGTTATTGCTTAATTGATTATGAATATTATTATGCTTTAATAAAAGATAAATAATCATCCTTCTCCCAATATACTGAAATTGTAACTGTTTTTAATTTATTTTAAAAAGTGGGGAGGAGTTTTTTATCTTTCATTTACCTATCAAAGTAAAATATAAACATACACAAATATATATACAAATGAATAATTCCTTACCTAACATTTTAAGTACCAGGTATTTATGTTTAGCTCCATGTACACCAGAATCGGCGGTATTGCAGCCTCCGCCGCCTCCTCCGTTACTGGCGGAGGGCATGTCTGACCGCCGTAAGATTATACCCATCCTAAATAGTATAGATAGATGGATTGATAGTACGATTTATATTGAAATAAAAATAGATAGATAGATAAATTATAATTACAGACAGGTAGATATATAGACATATTACTTTAATACTTAAGATTTGTAGATAGCCAGACCTAAAACCCTCTTCCCACCATGTTTAAAAAAGAACTAGTTCTAGCCATTGTGGGCTCTTTTAACATCTGCTTAGCCTTACCTGAAATAGCAATGAAAAAACATAATTTTTGTTTTACCTGCAATATGTGAACACTCGCAAAAATATGTATTATATCTCAATCAGTCGAATGCAATAAATTTCCTTTTAAGGATTTAGTGTGAATTTTCAAAATTCTCCAATTTTTGCAAATCCTTATTTAAGCTCATTCACGCGTTTTCCCCCTTTTTTTTGTCTGTTTGTCTAATATATATAAAAAAATATTTTATACTCTAGTATCTGGATGTGTAAATGTATGTTTTTTATTGCAATTAGAAAGAGATTGTTTCAAAACAATGTGAGGTACTATAATGTAAAATAGATAATGTATTTACATCCTTTACATATCTATCTATCTTTCTATTATATATCAGGGTATACACAGATTTTAAATTAAGTAATTCTATTTGTAGTAATATTTGATTGGAGGCTAGTTTTTCTTTTTGATTTTGTAGGAAGATCTTCTATATCTACCTTTATTTGCAAGAATGTGTTCACATCATGATATTATATAACGAGATTAAGGATTAAGGACAGTAGAACTCTGAAGGATTCAAAAGATCTGTTTATGTCTGAGGTACAATAAACCTTAGAAAATATATACTGCTACTAAAATTATTAAATATGTTTTTTTCGAGATTAAAGGTAAAGCATTTTTACCATCAAAAAGTAAAAAAATCTATAAACCTTTTATCTTATTTAATCCAAATTTAAGATTTAAACTGAAACGTAAATAAATCAAAATAAGTCAAAGCAAAAATACAGAATGAGTTTTATTACTGGCTGACAAACAATTTTGTTCTTGTAAAAGATTTCAAGATTTGAATAGTTTTTCATATAAAATATGCTTCATTTTCCCTTTTCAATGAAATTTATTTCAGTGTAGTATATAAAAATAAAGGGGTCGCCCAGAGTTTTAAAAGTATTAGACACTAGTTCAAGCAGTATTTACATTAGGTTAGGATATTATTAACCTTAAGTTAGGATATATTATTAACCGTAAGTTAGGATATATTATTAATCTTAAGTTAGGACATATTATTAATCTTAAGTTAGGATATATTATTAACCTTAAGTTAGGATATATTATTAACCTTAAGTTAGGATATATTATTAACCTTAAGTTAGGATATATTATTAACCTTAAATTAGGATATATTATTAATCTTAAGTTAGGATATATTATTAATCTTAAGTTAGGATATATTATTATCCTTAAGTTAGGATATATTATTAACCTTAAGTTAGGATATATTATTAACCTTAAGTTAGGATATATTATAAACCTTAAGACAGGTTCCTTCTGCAAGAGTAATAGGAAAAAGTACACTCCCCTCTCACAAATTTTGAATATATTTTAATGATAAAGTGGAAATGAGGGAAGGGGGGCTAGAGGCACTTTGTGGAAAAAAAACCGAAGACAGACATATTTTTCTTATAAACTATCCACCTGTCCCTTGTCCCCTGAATGTCTTCGAAATTTGAAATTTTGCATGAATAGTGAAGAGTCGAGATTAACATGATTTTGCACCCCCCCCCCCCCCCCCCTCCCCAATATATAAATGTGGTAATTTTGGTAGAATCCCTAAAATCTAATAGTGGTTCAATAAATCCTTTTGTCATTTAAAAACAACTTAATTCTAGTACTAATCTTTTTTTAGCCGCAATTTTTTGTTTGTTTTATGGACTTAATTTTACCTATTTAAAAGTAATGTAAAAGTTCAAAAGAAAATGCAAATTTTTCAACATCTTTCATACATTAAAGAAAATCTTATTTTGAGGAAAAAAGATTGAAATTTGGTGAAAGATTCTTTCTCGCAGACAAAAGAAATACTCAGTAGAATGAAATGAATTACTAAGAAAAAATTAATTACACGAAAGTATTTTCTATTGGATTTAGATATATAGATAAATTGATAGATAGATAGATAGATATATAGATAGATAGATAGATAGATAGATAGATAGATAGATAGATAGATAGATAAATAGATAGATAGATAGATAGATAGATAGATAGATAGATAGATAGATAGATAGATAGATAGATAGATAGATAGATAGATAGATAGATAGATAGATAGATAGATAGATAGATAGATAGATAGATAGATAGATAGATAGATAGATAGATAGATAGATAGATAGATAGATAGATAGATAGATAGATAGATAGATAGATAGATAGATAGATAGATAGATAGATAGATAGATAGATAATAGAAATGTTACCTGGCATATAGATATAGAAGGATACACAATGGAAGAATAAAGAACATAATAGATGAGATCTGATATAAAGGATAACCCTGAAATATAAAAAAAGAATTGCTATAAATTACATCATTAAAATATTTAAGCTGGTTCCTTTTATCAAGTTCCTCTTGCTAAGAGCTTAAAGTTTGTTAGTTGAGTGTTAGCTACCCTGTTAAGGAGAACCCGATCGGTTCAGCGGTTAGCGAGATCCTTCGGTACAGACACACAAACAGACATCCTGTTACTTAAGTATAAGGATTATTGTCTGCATGTCAAAATGTCTTTATGTCAATATTTTATTACTTGAAGTAATAATCATTTTTTAAACATGAAAGAATCATCTGCTCATTTGAATTTGATATAATTCTATCCTAGGTTTGTTAATCTGTCTTTTAAGATCTTGCTGACTTGATTAGGTTCTTAATGTAGGTAGGATTTATTTAGTTCCTGTGCAGATTTTTAGTACTTTTTTCCCTTAAAATTTCATACTCGCAGCCGCTCGTTATTTCTATGGTAATGTGCCAATAAAACAACTCAATAGTTATCAACAAACGAAACACACTTGCCAAAATAATAACCAACAAGTTTTTAGTACAAAAAAATTTGGTTTAAATGATACCTTTTTCAAAAAAGATAACTTTGCAAATTCACTTTTTGATGCATAAAAATGTGCAAAATAATTGAGAAAAAAGTTAAAGGATGAAAACATTTTCCTTTGAAGTAAAAGTGTGTTGGAAGAGGGTATATCTTCAGAGATGGAGGAGTAATTAAGGTAAAAATAACTACACGTCTTACTTTCCTCAAATATATACTGCCCATCAAAGGCAATATTTGACAAATATAAATATGAGAAAAGAAAACTTTATTGCGAATTGACTTTTCTCTGCATCATATAATAAAATCATTCAAAGAGTAAATTTGCACTCCTGGCATCTAGTTTTGGAAAGGTTGAATAAAAACAGAAAGTTAGCTGTAATTACACTTAAATCTAAAAATAAAATAGCCAAAAAAAACATCCCAGGTCATATCTGATGCTCCTTTGAATTGGAGAACGCAATTGGGTTATGAAAATCTTAAACTACAGACATAAAAACTTATTACACTTTACATAAAAAGAATATATGTATGCATAATCCAGACAACTACCTGTCCTATTTCACAGTGACCCTTGTTATAGCAGGAACGTGTATTTTTTTAAAATGTGTGTTTTCTCACTGAGATAAAATAACAAAAAAATGCAAAAAAAAAGCTTTTTAAAGTGCCTATAAAAAATGACATCATACTGGCCTACCATTGGTCAAATAAAATGTATATTGGCCTGTCAGTATTATGTGTATTGGCCTATAATTAGTATTGTATGACGTCATTTCTTTATAGGCACTAAAAAGAGCTTCTTTAGGACTACATTAAACTAATTCCCTCTCTATTCTTTAACTTTATTATTCAGGGCGTAAGGTTTTTACTAGAAGCTTCTTTATGAAAGATTGTATAAACCTACCAAACCATTAAAGACAATTTACCTAACCAAGTTTTTAAGTGAGCATCTAGAGAATCCAGAGCATTATCCGCTTGTAATGGGATGCGATGCTCTAACACCCAAGAATAATAGGTTAAGTAACATCCAACTGACAACCAACCCTTTGATTGCACGACCTTTGCCTTAGAAGTCTGATAATGAGTGGCAATAATGTGGGCCAAGTCTTTCCCCCTACTTTAACTATTTATGCCGCGCACCAGTAGGAACTATTTTTAACATCTTCCGTTATAACACGGTTTCTGGCTGAGATTAGAACCTATCACCTTCCGGGTTACGTTTTCAGCCACATTCGTGGGTTTTTCAAAAGGCAGTAATTAAAAGTAGAATATATTTACCTCTGGTATATTTATTTCTAGTAGAGCACACATTGCTGATTCATTCAGGATCTTTGTACCTGTCTCCTAAACAGATAGATAGTAATCATAATAGGGAGAGATGGGTCATTGGCAGTAAATTATACTAAACACTAATTTATATATTCCAATTACATTACTTTGTATCCGTGGACAAAGGAATAAGAAATTAAAGACCAAGTCAGACTAAACTGGTAATTAACTAATTACAGATATTTGAAAATAAAGGACACAACTTTTATTTTATATCCAATAGTACCAAAACTATTTACGTAATATAAAGAACTAGTATAAAATTAAAACATAATATACATACTAATTGCATTTTGTAAGGTAATAGGACAATAGTTTATACATTACTATTTCTAATAACTAAGATAAAATGTATTATCGCTTATTTTTTTCAAATAATCAGAAATTGTTTTCCATGCTTCATATCCCCTAGAAAAAAACCAGTTCTGGCCCTGTGCCATGCTAAAATCACTTTAATTGCATCGTAAAATTTACAATATTACACGAAAAATAAAATAAAAGCCATAGCATTAATTTTCGTTTTATTTAAACTTTTGCCTTTCAGGACCAACACATCAGAATGGATTCAATAATCTTTATTTTCCTGTCAGAAGATAACTGTCTGTAATACGATGAGATAAAATTACATCACATCAATTATGCAAAGACAAATATTTTTTTGTTTAAACATAAAGTTCTTAATTTATTACAAGACCAATAAACTTCTACAGTGACTTTTTATCCTATCAAAAAAAAAAAAAAAATAGACAAGCTAAGCTCAAAAAAGCAAATTCCAGTGAACTGAAAAATCAAATTTGTAGCTTTATCATTATTTAAAACTTAAAATTAATTAAAATGGATTTATGTTTTAAAAGGTTGTGATAAGAAAAAATAATATATAAATGTTATTGCAAGTGTAATACCATATAATAGGCAGCAATGAATAGATGATTTAATGCCATGTAAAATTTACTATCAAACAATCCATGACAAAAATAACACTTAATTTATTTCAGTGTTTTGATGTAACATTTTCTATCAATCAATCAATATCACACAAATATAAACTTACCAACTGTCTATCTTAATAATTGATTTGAGTAAAGTATGCATAAGGATGTGTGTTCAATGCCTTGTAAATTTTTTTTTATAAATCAATCGATAACAAAAATAACTCACAAGCTGTCGATCTACATAATTGATTTAAGTAAATTAAGCATATGAACAGGCAGCCATGAATTGGTGGTCTAATGCCACGTAAAATTTTCTATCAATCTATTTTATCAATCAATCAATAACAAAAACAACTCACCAGCTGTCGATCTACATAATTGATTTGAGTAAATTAAGCATATGGACAGGCATCCATGAACTGGTGGTCTACTGCCACGTAACATTTTCTATCAATCAATTAATAACATTGTAACTAACTAGCTATCAATCCAATTTATCAATCATAAATAACAAAAATAACTTACTAGCTGTCGATCTACATAATTGATAAGAGTAAAGTAAGCATATGGATATCTATCAATCAATCAATAACAAAAATAACTCACCAGGCAGCCATAAATGACACAAACCAGATGTCACATAACATTTTCTATCAATCAATCAATAACATCGTAAATAGCTAGCTATCAATCCATTTTATCAATCAATCAATAACACAGATAACTTACCAGCTGTCGATCTACATAATTGATTTGAGTAAAGTAAGCATATGGACAGGCAGCCATGAATGACACAAACCAGATGCCAGTGATGATTTTTACTGCTCTGCCAAAACCAGACAACGCGTACTATCAGATAAAACAGTTTTTTCCACAAAAAATTCTGATTAAAAAGCTATTAAGTTTTATTGCAGGTTTATGGTTAGGGTGATGGTAAAACGTTCATTTACGTGTAGTAAGGATACCTTGCATTAGATGATATTAAAAAATTATTCCAATATTTACTTTAATAATTAAAAATAAATATACTTTTTAATGAAAACATACGATTAAAATATTTCCTTTAAATTTTTTTTACTTTTAATTGGATTTTTATAAAACGGGAAAATATGACATGTGCTAAAAAATAACGTGAACTTTAAACGTAGCGAAGCTACTCTGTACAATTTTGTAATGTTCAGTAAATAATGAAACAAAAACTTTCATCCAAAATTTTCATTGCATATGAGCGTTTTGATATAAGGTTTTAAAGTTTTGTATGTTCTGATTATTTCTTTGCCATTAACAAAAGCAAAAATGAAGTTACTTCCGAGCGAAAGCAAAAAAATACATCATTAATTAATTACAAGAGTAGATATAAAAGTTTACTTTTGTCTACTTCTAATGCCAAGATAAAAGATCCCATTGTGAAGAGACGAAAAACGATATAAAAGTGGAAATTTTAGGAATCAATTAGTTCTTTTTTTTAATTAACAAAACGGCATTATTATCCGGCAAAAAAAACGAGACTAATTTTGTAATTATTGAAAAAAAAATCTGTTTTCCTGGTAGAGCGGGTGACAAATAGCCAGATATCTTTCCATTGAGAATGCTACTATTGTCAACACAGAAGCATAGCTTGTCCTATATATACATAGATACATAGTTAGATTAAGAAAGGGGTAGTTAGATGGATCGATTGATAGTGAGATGAATTGAAAAGTAGTTAGATTAATAGATTGTTAATTAGATGGATAGAAAAATATTAGTTTTTTTCTAAATAAATGGATAATTAGATTCAAAGTTATAGAGCTAGTTTGATGAAGAGATAGATAGATAGACAGGTAGATAGTTGAATTTGAATATGTGGAAGGTGGAAAGACGGATAGATCTTAAGGAAGACGTAAAACAATATGTAGTTTGACGAGTAGATAAATGCATTAATCCCATTATAGAAAGTATTAAGATTTTTGTCTATAGCTAAATTGATATGGTTCTTCTTTACAGTGAAGCTTCTTTTGGGGGGAAGTGTATGTCAACCCTCCCAAGAGAAATCGCACCTTGTAAAAATTACCTCATTTTTTTACTTTTTCTTTTTAAAACTCAGATAAAAAAGAAAAAGTTAAAATAAAATAAATAAATAAATCTGAGAATTTGTATAGTTGTTTTGCCACTAAAAACTTACATTTCTGATATCAAAGCTCTAACTTTACATAATTGTTCTCCAAACATCCATGGGTATTGTTGCCAGTATGTTACAAGCTCATTTGGTAAACCTAGATAGAGATAAAGATGTGGAAATATTTATTGGAAATAAAATTCCAAAACAAAAAGACAATGACAATAAATTGTATGTAGTACAATGTATATCTATGATAAAACTTTTGAGATTAAATCATTGGTAAAAGTTTTACCAATAATTAATAAATTTGAACAAAGTCTTTAAGCTAATTGTGAGAACGTGTTTCAAAATTTGACGTCATACACTACAAATGACCAATGATAGGACTATACTGTACATTTAGATTGACAAATGGTAAAATTTTATATACTGACCATTAGTAATTTGTATTGCATGGCATCATTTTTTGTAGGTACTAATATAAGCTGCTTAATTCATAGTCAATTGTCCCCTCCCTCACTGAATTAATTAGATGAAGACATGTTTGTATTAAACGCTATTTTATAGTCTAACTAATATATTTGTAAAAAAATAAGTTAAAAATTAATTTTAACTTGTTGTAAAAAGAAACATCTTAGATTGACTAAACCAAAATTAGAATGATTTCTTATTACTTACTTTCAATTTAAATAGTTTATTAACTGTCAAACTATTTTTTTTAAAAGCCCATTAAATCCTATTTATAAACAACTTAAAATTTAATCGTTTGTAAAAACATATTAATTTAAAAAAAGATAGGTAATAGTTTTCCTAATCATCAAATTATGAGAAAATATTATGAGATTAAAGGTAGTTTTTTTTAGCCCCAAGGTGCCAAAGGCACCGGCTAAAAAAACTGGTTTTAATCTTATGATTGTACATTTCTATATTCGTAGAAAGCTGGATATAATACGATGCTAAACATAGTTTTTATCGTATGTATGAGAACCGGTTCCTATCCACCGGATTCGAATGAAAGGAGACGAGAAAGGATTTTATACATCTTTCACGCCAGGGGCGCGCAGAAGAGGGGTGTATCTAACACTTAAACAAAACTAAGAGAGTGAATACATCTACCTAGGTGTACATTACACTTCATTTGACAAATAGTCTACACCCCTTACCCTTCAACACCCTTGAAAAATTTAATCTAGTATAATTCACGGTAAATATGGCTGGCATAGACATTTTAAAAAGAGCTGCCAAACGGCTGACGTACATCGTTGAACCGCCTTAAGAATCCAATCAAATAATGTGTAATAGCCAATACTTAATAATCTCGCAACGCACTTTGAAAGTATGATGTTAAACTTAGTAAAATATAACAAAATGAATAAGACTATGGCACGATGAAGAACTTTGCTTTTTCTATCCTATTATATAAAGTAATAACTTTTTTGTTTTTAGCGAAGGATCTCGCTAACCGCTGAACCGATATGGTTCTCCTTTACAAGGTAGGTCTTAGGAAGGTTATAATTATTTTGAGAATGGGTACCACCACCCTCCCAAGAGAAATTGCCCCTAGAAAAAAATGACCCCTCCAAAATAATGTCTTCACTTTTCTTTTTAAAACTACAATTGAAAGTGGGAGCGACTTCCCCTCCCTCTATAGGCTCCTAGAGGCTTCTAGGGAGCGTAGCCGCTAGTTGGTTAAATAGTAATAAAAAGTTTTTTTTTTCTTGCAGCTAACCTTTCCCTGTCCGAAAACTTGAAGTTTATAGCAACTAAATAAAATAAGAGAATCCGTAAGAAAAGAGCTAATGAACTTTGTCAAGTATACGTACTTTTTTACATTAATTAGAACGCCTTTGAAAATTTTTTTCTTCATATTTGATTTACAAAACTTATAAAAACAGAAGAAAAAAATATTATTTAGGGTACGTGTGACGGAAATTTATTTTTCACTTTTCATTCCAAAAAAAATATTGAAATAGATAACATTTCATTGTGCAATTTTTTTTTAATTTAAATAAAGAATCTTTTGATTTATTGAATGAATGTCCATGTGATTTTTTCCACTTAATGAATGTGTATGTGTGTTAGTACTGAGGTCTGTTGAATAATGATTGTATATGAGGAGAAAACTGTAAGGATATAAAAAACTGACGGACGGACAGAGAGACTTTATTAATAGAGTAGCAATGGGCGAATTTGATTTCCTTAAAAGCCTTTGTAAGGGGGTTTTATATTGGATTTTAGGATATCAGACAATGGCTGAATAAAATTGCTGGCAAAAAAGTTTGGACATTGCTTTAAAGTACTATCAAATCAAGATTTAACAAAAGAGTTTGAGCAAAATAATAGCACATCAAAATTTAATTTTGATCTAAATATCTATTAATTAAAAGTAAAGTTAAGTAGGACGAAAATTCACCTATTTATATAAACTAAATTAATGGATAGAATGTCTTTAAATCATTTATTAGGGTGGACAAATTACGTCAAAATATATTAAATATTATCATATGATTAACAATTTACCAGGATCTAAAGGGATAAGACAATGGCCGATAAATTGATGTACATCACCAATGATGACAAAATTATCCCTATTGTAGATTAACATTAGCGAGACTCTAAAAAGTGTCAAAAATTAGCCGTGTGACGTCAATAGATCCATCTCTTTTTAAGGGGTTTAATTTCCCAGTTCTCCTCTCATCTCTCCCTTTTATGACGTTACGCGGCTCATTTTTTTTAACACTTTGTAGAGTCTCAAAATAAATGGTGATTAACATTTGATCAGCCAATTGTCCCCACTCACTCTGGCAATTTACCTATGCATATTATTAAGAAGAAAGGTATATTTATGTGTATATATTTAGTAAGTTTTTTGTGAAGCTTTTGTGGTTTAAATGCAACACAAATATTTAAACTGAAATCCAGACAATAAAACATTCATAGTACACGAATTTGTATGATAATTGAAACTGTTTTAAAGCCAAGACATTCTGTTAATCTTGATATTTGTCATAATAGATTTTGAACATCTCTAGTATAGCATACATAAACAAGAAATAAACGAGAAAAAAAAATTTGAGCCACTGAACTAAAACAGACAACCTCTGTTTAGAATCTTGAATGTTAATTTAAAGTTTGTTAATTAATCCATGGTCTCATCTTGGTACTGTCACTTTTTCAGGGAAATAGTGAGAGGTCAATCAAATATAAATTAGCATTCATTTTCAAAATTAAGTACTAGTTGTAGATTGCCTTTCTATTACTTAGATCTTCATACAGAAATCTGTGCTTTATCAAAATACATTTCCCTATACCTGTAGACCTTGTATTTATATAATAAACTAAAAGTCTTTACGCCAACTTTTAGTTAAGGAAAAAACAATCTATACAATCTGAGTCCATATGTAACTTAAAATATTACATGTTAAGATACTTAACCTTCAAAATTAAAAACCAAAAAAGGATGCTTCTTATAGTGCCTATAAAAAGTCATACTGGTTTACCACTGGTTAACTAAAATGTATACTGGCCTGTCATTGGAAATGTATCCTGTTTTTTGGCCTTTCATTGGTCATTTGTATTGTTTTGCGTTATTTTTTTATAGTCACTAAACTTATATTCCCAAAAAAGAACCATTAGATAACTTCTTAATCAGTTGTTTGCCTACTTTGCTTTTGACAGAAACACAGACATCTAAGTACTTGCTGTACAATATATATGCAGCAAATATCTTTAGACATGATAAATTATATAATATTAGGGGGAGTGTCTAATGCTTAAAGAATACAACAGGCTGTCTTTTTATATATTCTTTTTCTTCAATCAAAAATATTTCTCCCAAATTGTCGATAAAAATAAAATTTTACTAAAACTTCTTATGCAATAAATTTATAGGAATTTCAAACTGAAGTTGTTAAACTTTAATATCTAACCTAAAGCCACATAATTTGATTTAATGACAATACCTACCATATCTTTGTTAATTTTTAGCATAATGTATCAAACTTAGTCTGTAGAGTACTTTCAATTTAAAAAATATAAACGTAATGGAATCTACCAAAATGTTAAACTTAAAACTAGACCATCTGAACACATATTATTCTCAACATTATTTTATTGTTCATTAGACAAATATATAGAAGCTAGGCTACAGAAATCAAAAGGCCTTCTTTTAGCCTTCATCCTGTAAAACAGTATATGTACAGTTATACTCATCTCAAATATAATTCCCGTCTGTCTCAACATAATACCATCTATTATACCTTAATCTAATAAATTAAGGACGAACAAGGATGACAACCTCCATAAAAGCGAAGCTCTGAAACGGTAGGACAAACGAACATTAACTCTTGTAGAGTATCAGAACTCATTAATCAGTATATAAAAGTATAAAAGTCGAAAAAGTTGTAAGTAAGTTTGTTAAAAATTAAATACAGGATAATGTTTAAGGACATACTTACATTTTTAGTACTTGGTTCTAGAGATGCTTCGCTTATAACATTGTACTTTGTTGTTCTAGAAATCAGTAATCCAAAAATCAGATCAATCGGATAATAATATCACATACAAATTTGTTGTTAAAAAAGGTTAAAATCTTCATGTTTAAAATGGACGTACGGACATTCCGGCATTGATTATAGAGTTGCTACGCTTTTTAAATTGTACCTAACTTCTATAGGAATCACTCTGACTCTGATACGACAACTGGTATTTATTACTCTTATTCTTGTATTTTTAACATGATACCCTAGTTTATACATGTATGGTAAGTGTATTATAGTCTTAACAACCACTCAGTTATACACACATACATATTGGAAGAATTATCTTTGTTACAAAGCACCCCAACCAAGTACACTTTTATAATGTTAATCTAATTTTCTCTGTTATTTTAGGTTGTTGTGGTAAGAACCTAATTGTATTGTAGAAAACTAAATTAAATACATATCAAATCACACCATGCTTAAAAGCAAAAAAAATGTTGATGGCATAATTGAACTACAATTGAAATTGGCGTAACCTATAAAGTAAGAGCCTTTTCCTTCTTAATTTTAAGTAGATACATAAAACAAGGATAAAACAAAAGTGAAGCTCTAAAATTAGACGGAACAAACAAGAATCAACAATTGTAAAGATAAAAAGTGTTGTAAATAGGACTTTTTAGAGTTGCTACCATACCTGACTGTTACAGGAATCATTATACCAAGTTTTAAATCGATAGAAAAACCATTACATGCCTAAATTAATTATGAGAAATCTGTTCAGGACAGACAGACCTACTCCAGGGAAAAGGGAATGTGATTCTGACAAACAATTCTAAAGGAAAATTTCCCCACAACCCCCTTCCCCTTTTTCTCCCCTTCTTACCCACCCCTGTTCAATTACAAGAAAAAAAATTTAAAAGGTTTCGTGATTTTTTGTAGAATCGATTGTTAGAATAGCTACCCCTGGACCTACTCTAATTTTAAAAATCTTAGCATAAAGATGAGGTAAAAACTTTGATAAGATCCCCCCCCCCCCATATCCAGCGGATATTAATCGGTTTTGAAGCCATACTGGAATAATATTTACAAGCTTACCTAACACAAGAATGACCAGATCCGAAATAGCCAGAGAGAAAAGATAATAATTTGTGGCGGTATGCAGACTCTTGTGTCTAATTATCACTGAAATAGATAAATGAATATTTAAATAGAAACAAGGATAACAACATCCATGAGAATACGGACATGGAAATTTAAAAAGGATTTGTTATGATCTATTATACAGGAGAAAATAATCATGAAACCTTTCCCACAGATTTATTCTAGTTTTTATCTATATTTTTAAAAGCGAAGCTTTTCTATAATTAGGGTAGGTCCGTCTATACGTCCGTCCGTCACGGATAGCTTTTTTCGTTTATTTAGACATGTTAGAATTGTCCTATCGATTTTAAACTTTGCAGGGTGATTCCTATAGTAGTTAGGTACAATTTAGAAAGCGTAGCAACTCTATAATCAATACCGAAATGTCCGTACGTCCATTTTAAACATGTAGATTTTTACCTTTATTAACAACAAATTTGTATGTGACCTAATTATCCGATTGGTCTGATTTTTGGTATACTGATTCCTGGGACAACAAAGTACAATATTATAAGCGAAGCAACTCTATAAACAAGTCCTAAAAATGTAAGTATGCCCATAATCATTATCCTGTATCAAGCAGTTTTTCAACAAATTTACTTACAATATTGCTTTGACTCTTATACATTCGCATTCTGATTATTCAGTTCTGACATTATACAAGTGTTAATGTCCGTTTGTCCTACTGTTTCAGAGCTTCGCTTTTATGGATGTTGTCATCCTTGTTTTATGAAGAAAGGCATCCAAAGTAAATTACTTACTGGATGCTCAGAACAGGAAAATTTAATTTGGTAATATTATCTACAGAAAAAAAAAACTTTGAAAATCGAACCAAAAACACCAAATATACAAGGAAATATGTGAAAACTATTATTTATTTGTAGTTCAAAACCTGTCTAAAGGCAGTCCGACCGAAATTGATGTTTTATACTTAATTATATTATCCATAAAAATCACATTTCTCCCAAAACGTTTCAGACAGATGGACATTTCTAAATATAGAATAGCTTCGCTACTAAAAAGTAAGTTTAACGCCAAATTTTGTACCCTTATATAAACGTTAAAGGTACAAATCAATAATTAAAAATATTTAATAATAATTTGAAAAGAAAGTAATTAGTTTGGTAAATACATCGAATGTTTCAGATCAATATTTTTGCAAACTTCTTATTTATAAAAGTACTTATAAATTTATAATATCTGTTTAAAAATATGTTTTAAAACTGTTTTATAGTATTCCTTATTTTGATTTTTTTTTGGCATATTTGGTTTTCTTTGAATACATCACCATAACTTTCTTTGATATAAAATGTAACATTGAGAAAGGTCAAAGGTCGTCAATAAAAACATTACAAAACTTTTTATTGATTGAAAATCATTGCTAAAATCTATTCATGTCTTATTTTTACTATAAAGATAAAACTATCTATATATCATTTTTTTTACCTATAAGAATCTACAATGTATCGGTTTAGTGGTTAGCGAGATCCTTCGGTACAGACAGATAGACAGAAAAACAAACAAACAGACATACATCCTGCTACTTTGTTATAAGGATATAAACTTACCTAAGCAAACACAGATATTTCCGAGTACCCCTGTCAGAAATATGGCAGAATAAATGGCTGTCATAGGCAGTAACACCTAAACATATGAATGATTTAAAAATAGCGTGGCCATTATTTTATATAGGCATGTTCGTTTGGATGTCAGTACGCCTTCGATCCAATCTGCAATATGTTGAATTTTATTATATCAGAAACAAAACTAGGAGCACTCTATGTTTGATTCATTTCATGACAATGCACGAAGATATTGCTATTTTTTTGTGAAGAAATATTTATATATAACCATAACCTGATGAAGTTTATTCTAATTACCGAAAATATTTGGTGCCTTATGTGTTGATTTTTCGTCCTTTTTGGAGAAACGGGATAGGTAGTTTAGCAATAATGAGGTTACTTATGTGTATTGCAGGTTTATATGTTTTAAACTAATAAGTACAATCAGATTCATGTCAATTTACTAAATGAATATTTATTTACAAATTAACCTACAAACATATCGTAATTGCATGCACTATTAAAAATATACAGAAAATAGGCTTCTTTAAACATTTAGAGTACAATAGACTAGAGTAATTCCATTTACAGCAGAGTGGACTATAAAACCTCCCCAGTAATCTATTTCTTTCCCTTACAGAAATAATTAAATCAATGGGACTCTCATGAAAAAAAAATAATCTAAACTAACCTAAGAAAGCTCAATAGATATTTTAATATAAAATGGGGCGTAGCCTTTTCCCTGAAATATCATTGCTACCCATGTAGATAATTATCCTTGTAAGAATATACATAACATATGCAATTTTTAAAAGCGAACCTTTTCTATAACTAGGGTCAGTCCGTCCGTCAGTCCGAGATAGAAAGCTTTTTTTCGTTAATTGAGGCATGTTAAATTTGTCCTATCGATTTCAAACTTTGAATAGTCAGTCCTGTAGTAGTTTGGTACGATTTAGAAAGCGTAGCAACTCTATAATCATTACCAGAATGTCCGTACGTCCGTTTTAAACATGTTGATTTTTTTACTTTTTTAACAACAAATTTTTAGGTGATTTAATTATCCGTTTGATCTGATTTTTGGTATATTTCCTGGGACAACAAAGTACAATATTATAAGCGAAGCAACTCTATAATCAAATCCTAAAAATGTAAGTATGTCCATAAACATTATCCTGTATCAAGCAGTTTTACAACAAATTTACTTTCAATTTTGCTTCGACTCTTATACTTTTATATTCTGATTATTCAGTTCTGACACTATACAAGTGTTAATGTCTGTTTGTCCTACCGTTTCAGTGCTTCGCTTTTATGGATGTTGTCATCCTTGTTTTTAGAAAAAGTGTTTGGTATACCAATATTATAGGGGATGTTGCTACAGACAACTATAAATCAAACCTGATAATTCTCCTAATATTTTCTCCAATATTTGTAAGTGGTTAACAAAAAAACAATATAATATTGTAGGGCTCGGCATTATCTTAATTTTTGGATGGTTAACTGCAGCTGTTTATTTTTAAGGGTGCAACTCAGCTTTGGATGAATTATTGAAAAAGTGACGACCTTTGATAAAGGACAAATTAGTGACAGCTGAGGCTAAATCAGTCACAACTACTACAAAAATGTTGCCCAGTTGCAATGAAGACGGCTGTATAATGTAATGATACAGCTGCCGCTGACCTTTGTAACAATGCAGTTTGTATAGATGAAAGGAGCAAGAAGATTAAAGAAAAAAGTAAATTAGAGAACACGTCGAGAGTAATCTAATATGGTACAGCATGAACCACTAATTTCTTTACTAAATCGTTTATAGCCTCTGCATGCATATTTTCATGCCAATCTTTTAATGGGAAAGAAATGACTTTTCCCATAACTTTAAACTGTGTATATTTTAAGTTTTTGGTTTTGTATGATTTTTGCAAGCTCCATTGCTAATTTAAATTCGAATATTAGACGATTATATAGTTTTAATAAATTCACAGTGATAAAGCGATAAAATAAATACTAACATGTAGCCCCATATGCTGCGGCCCCAGCACAAGTTCCAGGTACTGGGCATCCGTCAAGTTGTCCATCTTCCTGGCAAGCTACTTCTACAGGTATCTAGATAGATAGATAGTTAGATAAATAGATGGATAGATAGACCACGAGAAATCGCCCCTTGACAAAACTACCCCCCACATTTTTTCTTTATTTTTTTCTTTTTAAAACTAAAGTCAAAAGTTGGAGATCGAATAAAAAGTGCCCCTTGACGCCTTTAGGGTCGTAGCCGTAAGTATACATAGATAAAAATATATAGATTATTAAATATGAATATATACTTTAATATAATATGCATAAATTGAGAATTCTACCAGCAAAAAATTTCAAGCTACATTTGGTGGGTGTGAAAAGAAATATATTCTCATTTATAAGGCGGCAAATGACCAAAATAGATATTCTCTCCCACAAAGAAAGAATTACATTGTAAAAATAAAAATCCAAACAATGGGTTACAAAGAAAAATATTCCTAACAAGTAAAATAAAAAGAACTAAACAGACAGATAAATGATGTCATAAAAAGTCAGTAAAGACGAAGATTTATCGTCATAGAATTTAAGACTTTTAAAAAATTAAACGTTGTTTTTAAGTCAATGTTACAATAATTGGCATTTTCAATTTAAAATGGGAGTAACATAACATTGGTTGTGTAAAAAGGTAAGATGGGAGATAAATGAGTAGTTTGGATACTCAATAATCACGTACAATCATTCATAAATTTGGACACCTGCCATACTCGGCGATGGTAATGTAATAAAGAGTAGCACCTGTGATACATCGGATAAACAAGTACTTGAGCGTGGCGCTTGAGCTGGCCCTTTTGGCTAATATACAAAAGTGCCTAGTCCTACTCCATAGCTAACTAGGTCCAAACACTAAGAAACTTTGGCTACACACACACACACACAGAAACATAAAGTGCTTTACTGTCTTCTTTAAAAAAAAACTTTTCTCTTAATTTCTTTCTTAATCTAATGTACATGTGAATGATGAGAATGTAAAAAAGTC
Source organism: Acartia tonsa (assembly GCF_053477335.1). NCBI lineage: Eukaryota > Metazoa > Arthropoda > Copepoda > Calanoida > Acartiidae > Acartia > Acartia tonsa. Next base: position 41,045,922 of record NC_137264.1, on the reverse strand, counting down.
TTTTCCCCTTTCCCTAAGTTCCAGCAATTTTACCAATTTTTTTTCTTCAAACTTTAGTAATTCTACTAATATAGTTATTTCAATTTGGACAAAAAAGTTCTTTTGAAAACTTTGTACTTTTATGTAACAGTCCTGTTAAAGAGTTAAAAATAATTTTACAACTATTTTTACCAAGAAAAAAAAATAAAAACTTTGGAAAAATATTAAATGCTTTTAGCTCTAATGCTTACTTTCCAAAATCTAATTAAAAAAAACATGTACCTTTTCCATAGACGTCCAAGAGGGGGGGGGGGGGGGGTAAAGGGGTGATTAACCCCCCCCCCCCAAATATTTTGGATTTTCAATTTTTACCCCTCCCCCCAAATAAAAAAATGCCTCTATGAAATAAAGATTACCCCCCCCCCCCCAAAATAAAAAAGCTTGGACGCCCCTGACCTTTTCAACTCAATATAATATTTAGTTTTTGGGAAAAATATCAGTTTTTCTTCAAAATCATTTACTGATATCAATTTAATTTCTTGTAGTTTGATATATAACACAACTTTTCATAAACGATCCACAACACGTTCAAAAAAGAATACCAACATCCACAAAAGCAAAGCTACAACACTTTAGTTTTTGGGAAAAATATCAGTTTTTCTTCAAAATCATTTACTGATATCAATTTAATTTCTTGTAGTTTGATATATAACACAACTTTTCATAAACGATCCACAACACGTTAAAAAAAGAATACCAACATCCACAAAAGCAAAGCTACAACACTTTAGAGTGTTAGCACTTGGGAAACAACATATTAATCGGAACAAAACTTCTACCATGAATAATTTATTTTCGTTTCTATAACAAGATATTTGTATAACTTTGAAAGCTAAATAGTAATAAGTTTTTAAATCAAACATTACATTTACATTTTATTATAAAGATTTTTCCATAAGGCCTTATTTTCTCCAGATTAAAGAGACCATCAATCGACCAGACTTAAATAATGACATACTCATAAGTATAAAGAATGGCTATGCTGCTAAAAACTGTAAGAAAATAAATGATACCTCATAAATTGAATATGAAACGGAGCTTTCCTAGTATTCGTCACATAAATTTCCGAAAAATAAATAAAACTCATTTTCTGTCATTTTTTTCTCTTTTAACTCGTTCCTGTTTAACTCTGAAAGATAGATAGGCATAAGAGATGTTCCATCGCTTCTGCAAAGTGTCATAAGTCCAGAAATTCATATCAACTAAAAGACGAAATAAAAAATAAAGCGACGTTTCCTTTTCGTCTATGAACAAAAAACCTTAGAACGACGGGAAATCTGATTTTGATAATATCATTCACAAAAATGTTAAAAATCTAATTAAAAACACCTCAGTGATATGTGGAAATCAGTAAATAAAGATTAAAGCGTTTAAAAAGTTATATATATTGAATATATTATACCTTGAATATTTCCTATACAGTAAGATCAAGATCAAATCATTTATTTCAAAATATATGATGAATCTTAATATTCAACAAGAATAAAATATGTTCAATATTGTCGCAACAATGGAAAAAATGAGAAATACCAAATTGACTTAAATATATAAAGAGTAGCAACGAAATTCAATAAATACTGTTTGTAACCATTGTTAAGATTGTAGTTTAAGGTTTCGATACCTGCTGGACCGAATGATTTACTCATCCATGGATGGCGTTAAGATTTTTTATTTGTAGGTATAAGTCTTAGAGTGTTTTTAGGCTATATTCATATCCTTCCCTACAATTTTGAATACAAAGCCATGATGCTAGGGGCGCATCTGCTAATCTAGAATAAAAATAATAATAAAAAACAACCTAGAATTATGAAACAATTATGATAAGGTAATTGGTGATATTATAAAATAATATAAAATTAATTCCAAGGACAGGCCGTAATTACGCCTAATCCCCTTAAACACTTAGATAGCAACAAGCTATTATACATACAATTATGTTTAAGTACTTTTACATAGTACTATTGTTTTCGCCCTACCTTTTTACATTCAAGTGTGGGATGTTTTCTTATAATTTTTACTTTAAATATCAATTACATTTCTACAGAGGATTGAACCACCAACCCCTCACTTAATATTTTTTTATTGCTAACACAGCTACTATTTTTTTTTTTGTTATTTAGTTAGGCCATGTATATGAACTGATTTATTATCACTTGGATCATACACCAGATTATAATGTACTCTAGTAAACTGAAACTTGCATCTGGCTAAAATAACGATCTCCCCCATCCAGCACCTTTCCCCAAGCCCTTTGCCTTCTAATGGATAAAAGAACTTGCCATCAAATTGACAACAATTTTTCCCCTATCATAATATCCACTTATCCATTTGTATATGAACTATGTACTGCTTATGCCAATTCAGTGGCTTTCACAGGGCTTTCACAGGGTTTTCTCCGGGGGGGGGGGGGGTGTAACCCTTAAACGGATGAAAAGAAGAGGACGGCTATATATCTGGTTTGGCTGGATATTCGGCCGGATTATTTTGCTACTAATATATCCTGTTATCCAACCAAATAACCGGCCATCGCCAGATATCCGGCTTAGTACCGGATATCCGGTATTATAAATCAGCCGGAATCCGGTATCAGATATCCGGCCAAAAAAGTATCCGGCCCAACCTTACTAGACAGGTATACACAATTTCATTTAAGGCGGATGTTGATACTCATCTCCCCGTAATTCACATTTCAGTGGCTTTCCCAGAGATTTCTCGGGGGGGGGGGGGGGGACGGTGTAACCCATAAACGGATGAAAAGAAGGGGACGGCCATATATCTGGTTTGGCCGGATATCCGGCCATTTGCAATATCCGACGGATGTTTTTGCTAATAAAATATCCAGCCAACGCCAGATATCCTGCCGGGTACCGCCTATCCTGTATCCCGCCAACTCTACTAGACAGGTAAACCCAATTTCATTATTGAGGCGGATGTTGATACCCATCTTAACCCCTCCCCCCCCCCCCCCACCTTGCTCAGTTCTAATTCGTAATAATTTTGGCTAAAAATAATTAAACTTCACCAAATGTGCAAAATTATTAAAGGTGAACACTAATAAGATATTTTATTACTTTAAAAACAAATTTACTTTTCACTTGTTAATGTTTTACTAATCGCCGTGTTTTAATATTTTTACTTTTACACGGGTACAGGGAAATGCCAATGAAAGATTATTATTAAAATTTATAATATTCCTAAAAATAAAGACATAAATTTTAATCTGGGCCTAACACGTCTCCAAAAGTTCTATATGTATTTGTGATAAGAAAATCTGAGAATTATACAATAACAGACAATTTTCAATCCTTGATTTCTAACCTTAAAATGTTCTTGTCAATCTGTCATTTTGTCTGTAACGATACTGAGGTCTGATTTTTATTATCAATCTTTCCACATAAAATTATTTGCAATACAAAATTGCGGGGCTACCCTAACAAGGGCGCACCCAAAGCAAAAAACAGGGACATGACGAGCAAAATATAGTTACAGGAATAAACATTGTTATTCCCCGAACATATTTTTTATCTTGTGTGAATATTTTAAGTAGCGCAGGCTACTCTATAACTACAGAAAGTCCATCCGTCCGTCCGAGTATGTTAGAAATTAGATTTTCTCAGAGTCTATGAAATACATAATTCTATTAATAGGACATGTTTTGTTCGTTTTATAAAATTGGCAGCCAGGCCGTTTCTTTGCTGCTTATGAAATCAACCAGCTTCTCCCCAAATCGAAAATAATCTAAGCAAAGCAGGTAAAGTAAAAAAAATAATTTCAGCCGATATTCCCAATTTCCCTTGAAACCAAGTAAGATATAGTAAAAGTATTATTTTTCCGGTGACATATCTCCTCCTAATTTTAGGGTTTACAGCATAATATTTCACAAGTGTCACAAATTATAGTTTTATTATCAAAATTTAAAGGTATCACAGTAGAGGTTTCGCACTAATTATCCTCATTGCCTACTGTAATTGTAATGTTAGATGGCTTTAGATTTTGCCTTGAATAACACAATAATTAAAGTTTTTCGATTAATGACAATAACAGCAAAAGTGAGGCTAAAGCGAAGACAATATGGCTAATAGTATTACTGTTAAAAATATCAATGAGAGTGTATATTAGAGTAGCTTTGTACTCAATAAAATCTAATGTCTTTAAAAAAGATAAGTTATTTTCTAGTATGGCTTCTAAACTGATTAATATCCGCTGGTTTAGAGCCGGTTGTCAGCTACACTGAAAAATCAAGTATTGTATCGTATTATATCCAGTTTTCTACGAAGATAAAAATGTTCAATCATAATTTTAAAACCTTGGGCATCTCGGGTCTAACAAAACTAGTTTTAATATTATGATTGTACCTTTTTATATCCATGGAAAGCTGTTTATGATCGATGCGATGAATAACTATTACTAAATTGGCCAAATTTGGAAATAATTTTAAACGAAATATTTAAATATGGGACTTTTTCTCTTCGTTTTAAACTATATCATTTTAATTTGAAGTTACGGAAAAAAACTCAAATCATCCTTATACTAAAGTAACAGGATGTCTGTGTGTCTGTGTATCTGTGTATCTGTGTGTCTGTACCGAAGGATGTCGCTAACCGCTAAACCGATCAGGTTCTCCTTAACAGGGTAGCTTCTCATAGGTCCCGGGAAGGTTTATAACTATTTTCTTGGGGGGTGGGACACCCCCAACCCCCCCCCCCTAAAAATGAAAAATCCCCCCCCCCAAAAAAATTTTTTTTTTTTAAATTTTTTGAACTAAAATTAAAAATGAGTGGGGGGGGGCACCCCCCCAAAAAAAATTTATTTTCGCCCCCCCCTAAATTTTTTTTAAATTTTTTTTTAAAATCTAAAATAAGAAATTGGATATTAAATTCGACTCTCTCCTTCTTAAGTGCCCCTAGAGGCCTCTAGGGGCGTAGCCGCTAGTATAATATAATTGAAAACATATTCTCAGATTTTAGAAATATAATTTGAAATTAGTTTAAACGTTTCAACTTCCATAATAAAAAATTCTTTCAAAAATCTATATCAAAGCCTTATTATGTGTGACCGATGATTAAAAACTAGATTTTTTTTTATTGTTTCAAGGCCGCTATAATTTCTTTTATTAAATTGATGTTCTTTTTCTAGATTGTAAAATCTTGAGACACAGCCGTTTCGAAGCTTTTTAGACTTTTTACCAGCAGTGGCAGTCGCATTAACATTCTCTAAATACAAACCTAATCCTAAAATCTCCAGTTGCAGAACAGTCACAGAATAAGGGGCTGACAGCCTAGCCATGTATATTGTTTAAAGTACAAAATATACCAAAATTGCCTAGAATTTTTAACAAGTAAGATTAAAGTCTAATACGCCTAATTTAAATTTGTGCTTCTTTTATAATGTCAAAATTTCAATAAAGAGTTAGCAAAAATAAAGTATTGTATTGTATGTAGAGATATATTAATGTAAGATGAATGCTTCCTCAAATATAAATCCCCGGCCCCTCTTATTTTAAAAATTAATTGTATATAAAGAGTTGTTGTTGTTTTTATATACCTAACCCCTGCAAGGGAACCATAAGCCTGAGAGCTTTAGCTTTGTGTGATCACCCTTATTTTAAATTTATTTTAAAATAAGCGAGAGGTTTTTTGGCTCTTTTAGGAAAACTTTATTTTATTCTCAATAAAAACCTTGATTTTAAATTTAAATAAATGTTTTGCTGTTTTATACACAAAAAAATACACGAAAACTAATTCAAATATTTAAGACTAGCGGCTTCGCCCCTAGCCTCTAGGGGCTTTGCCACAAGAGATGACAACAACAAAAAATTCAAAAAAAAAATAAGAAGAATTAAAGAAATCTTCTACAAAAGAAATTTTCTACAAAAGAAATCTTCTACAAAAGAATTCTTCTTCAAAAGAATATTTCTACAAAAGAATTCTTCACCAAAAAAAAAAAAAAAAAAAAAAAAAAAAAAAAAAAAAAAAAAAATGGGGGGGATTTTTTTGTTTTTGGGGGGGTTGGGGGTGTCCCACCCCCCAAGAAAATAGCTTAAAACCACCGCAGGACCAATAGGTATATACCCTGAAGAGTAGAATCCATTCGGTTCAGTGGTTACCGAGATCTTAAGCTTCAGACGGACAGACGGACAGACGGACAGACAGACGGACAGACATCGTTCTACTTTGTATTATAGATAACATAAACAAAAACTCTAAAGAATAATAGTCCGTAAAGGAATTCTAGGGAAAAAAGTGCCAATTTGTAACTGATGAAAGTCAGATAATTTTGATGCGTTGTACACTCTTCAGTAACGAGGATTTTTAACGTTAAGTGTCTGTCTGAATGTCATGCCAGTTAAGTTCAATTCAGTCTTAGGTATTAAAAACAGTAGATGTAAAATAACAAAGATATGTAAAATAGATGAGCATGTATTACAAATATGACATTTTCTGGATAGTTTATTGAATTTTAATTGAATTGAATTTCAGAGGATAAAACTTTGCTCATGTACATTTTTAAAAGCGAAGCTTTTCTATCATTAGGGTCGGTCCGTACGTACGTCCGTCCGTCCGTCCGAGATAGATAGATTTTATTCGTTAATTTAGGCATGTTAGAATTGTCCTATCGATTTCAAACTTTGCATGATGATTCCTGTAGTAGTTAGGTACGATTTAGAAAGCGTAGCAACTCTATAATCATTACCAGAATGTCCGTATGTCCATTTTAAACATGTTGATTTTTCTACTTTTTTTAACAACAAATGTTTATGTGATCTAATTATCCGTTTGATCTAATTTTTGGTATATTGATTCCTGGGACAACAAAGAACAATAGTATAAGCAAAGCAACTCTATAATCAAGTCCTAAAAATGTAAGTATGTCCAAAACATTATCCTGTATCAAGCAGTTTTTCAACAAATTTACTTACAATTTTGATTCGACTCTTTTGATACTTTTATATTCTGATTATTCAGTTCAGACACTAGACAAGTGTTAATGTCCGTTTGTCCTACCGTTTCAGTGCTTCGCTTTTATGGATGTCGTCATTTTTGTTTTACAAAAATTATTAGATTAAATCATGAGTAACCAAATAAAAACAAATCTAATTGCAATCTAAAAATTCCCTCTTAAGTTGGACGTATTTATGTGTTTGATTGATAATTTAGTATAATGCATCTCTTGGCTGAACTAACAAAAATATGTTATTCACAAAATCTCATAATATATTTAATTAAATATTTGTCAATACTCAAATACACTTATATTTGTCAATAAGTAAAATGTTTATTTAATTTGGTGTTAAATTAAAAACTTCAATAACACATATTATTCACTATATTTATGCAATTTTTCGTATTGTATGAAGAAAAAAATATTTATAGGTTTAAATAACACAGCTATTATTCATATAGTCGACCGGTTTTGCATCCTTTTGCAAAAAAAATACTCAATAAAAACTTGCTGATTAAAAAAACGGATAAGTAATAAAAAAAGTGTTTAAAATTTATTATGTATTAATTGCGCTACTTTTTGCACAAAATTTTACATGTTTTTGTTGAAAACTTTTCCATTCATGAAAATTAACTTGTACTGACAGTAAATAGGCATAGGATATCGATTATGTTTTGTTATACTAGATACTGGCGACGAAAAAAGAGACGATTTTTTTCGACGATTTAATTTTTAGAAAGCTTACTTCATTAAAAGAATTGCATAACTAACATAATATATGTTTTGTCATATGCTTTACATTATACGAGGGAACATTTTTTACACGAATTAATCTACCCAAGAAAAGCTTAATCCTAAAATGTGCAGCAATTTATAGCTGACTCATAATACGAAAAAATATGCCATTACGTAAAAGAATGTGTACACAACTTTAACCAATAAGATTTCTTGTATGTTCCTTTAGTTGTCTCCTATTGGTAGAATTAGATAATATGTCTATTAAGTTACCATATTTGACAGTATAACAAGGACAATTATGACCATAAGTTGCGCGTCTAAATTCTAATCATTTTGATTCAGTAATCAATGGAATCAAACGAATAATATAGTTACATACTTCTAAACTTTGTCCCATCCTTAAAAAGTAACAGGATGTTTATCACTGTGTGTGTGTGTAGTTAAAGATCATGCTAATTGCTGAACTGATAATATTCTCCTTTACAGCTTCCTCATAGGTAAAGAGAAGGTTTATAACTATTTTGGTGGAGGGTAACACCTACCTCACAAGAGAAATCAACCCTAGAAAAATTACACACCTCCCCTTTCTTCACTCTAGTGCCCCTAGAGGCATCTAGGGCGCAGCAGTTAGTTTTGAAAAAAAATGATATATAACAAATGGATATTTTGCCTTTCATAAGAACATAAGAGTTATAGTTATAGAATTTTAAAAATAAATTGAAGATGACAAAAAATATCAACTCCAATAATAGTTGTTAGATAGAACGCAATTTTAGGTATTACCGTTGTGCATTTTAAAAAGTGATGCTACTCTACTCATTTTTGTCTGTTGGTATTAAGTATACTTTTTAAATATTGTTTAATTTGTAAAATAAGGAGTACTATTATTCTAATCTTAGATAATACCATGGAATTTTCTTACCTGTTATCTATAATATATCTAACTTTCAACCTTTAGTAGATTGCGGAAATGTACTTAGATTATGTTTATACTTTCAAATGTATGCTGAAGTGCCATCAAAATACTTGTCAAAATGTATAATACTCAAAAATAATGTACTACTTTATAAAGTGTTGGAAAATATATTGCTAAAAGGAAAATTTTGTACATTGAAAGCGCAGCAATAGAAGCAAAAAAACAATAAGATATTAACAATAAAGAAATGAAAGTTAAAGTCTATGAAAATATTATTTTTTATTCAACAAATGGTTGAAATAAATTATGGCAGACCCTCTGATGGATGAAAAGACGATCTGTCAAATAACATCATATGAATGCAAAGTAGTTTCGCTTAAAAAGTGATTTAGATGAATATATAAACATTAAACAAAGTACATTATGAAATCTTCACACAAAAGATTGTCAACTTATTATGTTTCACATATTGTTACACAGAGTCTAAAAAAATATTATAAGTATACCTTCAAAATAAAAGGCACTCAACAAACTAAAATATGTATGTAAATTGCCAGTAGGTTAACAAAAATAAGATTTCTATTATACTAGGAATATAATATCAACTGATTTTTGGGTATAATTTTGTGATCATGATTGATATATTGATTCTCATTTTAATTACAGCTATTGTATGTGATTATACTATTGTTGTTTTCTATTTCTTCTTTTTAAAGTTAAATTGAATTCTTATGGTTTGACTACTGTTTTTAACTTAAAACTCACAACCTTTACGTATTTTTAGCGCAACCCACTCCTCCCTTTTTCTTATTGCCAATAGCAAATAAACGATCTTATACCAATATTGCTTTAACAATAAATTGGACCATCATTCTTTTTAAAAAGAAACAATAAAGAGCACATGTTGATAACAATTACAATGACTTGTGAAAACTGTATATGTGTACGTTTATTTGTAGGTTTAATTCAATAAAGAATTGCATTCATCTGTCATCCGACCCCAACCAAAATAATTTTGAGAAAAAAAAACATCGTGCCTCGCAATTAAACATGATAATTTGTGTATCTTCGACTTTAACACAGCGTTTGATTCAAGTTTTAACAATGTTTGTTAGCGTTGATCACAAGAAAATAGACAAAACAATTATTATGATAAACAAAATAAACTTTTCTGTAGATTTATATTATTGGGAAAGTTTTGACAACCCATGTTAGTATAACCAATTCAAGATTTGTTATAGTTTCCAAAGTATTTATTTAACCAAAGCGGAAAGGTGGAAAGTGGATATTCCAAATTTTCGTTTATGGCCGCAATTATAAACTATAATTGCAATACGATATAATCTTTGCATTGGTTTCCGTTATATTGCTTTACAACCAAGCAAACTTGTAATACATACAAAGAGTGATAGGACTATGTGAGATAATTTGGAAGGGTACAGGAAAGAAACCGTAAAGGTTTGAATGGTTTAGATACGTGGGTTCTCTAGAAGAATCCTCATTCCTCAACCCTCTACCTCACTATTATTTAAAAACGTAGGTGAAATCATGGCAGTTTTATGTTTTTCTGCAGTCGTTTTGGTGCTTTTACTCAATCATAATTCTAGATCAATTAAATCCCTCCCCCCCCTACAAAAAAAAAAATATTTTTCCAGGGGGGTTAACTCTGTCATACCTTTAACCTGCGGGATACTACCTCTTCTGTAGATTACAATTAGTGGTTGAAATGTCTGGACTCTCAACTTCTTTAACCAACCAATCAAAATTTGATAAATTCACCAAAGTAAGCCAACGGATTAGAAAGCGTTATGATAAAACTTTGGGTACTAGTATAATAAACAGCCCAATGTCCCCTCCCTTATAATAAAACTAACTACTCATTTACGATATATTAAAGATTTAAACACTTTTCTACATTTTAATGACTGAGAAAGCCGAATATATCCTAGCATACTGTTTCAAATATTCAAATTGTAATCCTTTTTTTATATCAATTAAGGTATATATATATTCAAAGTCGACGTCAGCTTTACGCACTTTTCCTTCATAATTTTGGCAAATTGTTACTTTTTCGAAATTTGTCGTTACTGATTTCCAAGAATATTTAAAACAAGGATTATAACATCTAAAAGTAGCAAAGCACGAAAACATCATAAATGGAAGTACGAACAAAATGATTTATAGAGCAAATGTTTATTGTTCATAAATTATTGAAAAAAATTACGAAAACTTTCAGATGTTTTAATATTTTATTTGTAGCTTGACTTACAGACCGATGGACTAAGTATATATTATCAGTACTGGTAAGCTTAAAAAAAATCAGCTGTCTATCTTGAATATCGGTCGGGAAAACCAAGTTCATAATATACAGACGGACGGACATTTAAAATTATAGAGTAGCTTCTCTACTAAAAAGATACAAATCCAGGAATAGGTTAATGAAAAATAAATCAATATTTCAATCTTATATAATATAAGTATACTGTTTTGAGACATGAAATATTTTTTTTATATGGAGCTTGTCCTTGCCTGCATCCCTTAAATTTTTCAATGTCAGCACGTTCATCAATCCTTTAATTTAAGATAAGTATTTATGCAAAAATCCACGAAAAAATATGAAACAAAATCATACGACACCCCGTTCAGCCAACTTGTAAAAGAGATGGGTTTTGAAATTAAAATAAATCAATAAATTAAGTACATAAATGTGGTTTCCCAAAATATTGATAAAAATCAAGGGGTTTTAAGGTGTCTCTGTTTAAGGTTAAGGGAAAATTGTTTTTTTTCTCGACTTTTTCTCAAAAATTGTATATGTGATAGTGTTAAAACTTAAAGGCGAAATCAGCACTTTTCAGATTAAGTTATGAGTTAATAATTAGATTTGTCTACAAATAGAGTACGCATCATTTTTGAGGGTAGGATTTCTTTCAAGTCTTAAAAAACTGGTGTATTATTTATTTTTGAAAATTCATGTATTGATTAAGGTTTCGTGATTTTATTCAATCATGATAATAAATGTCATTGTTTACTATATTAGTTTGATTCATGCATTTAAAAAATCACCAAAGTTCTGCTTTTGATATAATTGTTAAGAATTATTGAACTCCATATTGAAAAAAGTTCCCAAACATATGTAACCCTCAAAAGATTATAGCGGATTATAAATACAACATATATATGATGGTATAGAACACTAAGTTACAAAAATGATAAACCTTGGAAACTTGTTAAAATGTTAAAATCCAAAAATAGATATTTAAAATATATTGTTTTGAAATATGAAGAAAGTCGATTATTAATAATTTACACCAGACAGATTCTTAGTTTTTTAAACTACAATATAACAGTGAATTAAGGGTACTACAAGGTCTTTTACTTTGTTGTGATAGTTTTAAAATAGAAAGACTTAAGAACCGAGCTTTGGTTTCAGTGTTATCAAATTTTAGCAGTTTTATTATAACATTAAAAAAAATATTCAATATTATTATTAATAACGTTTATACACTGTGAATATTTCTGTAACGAATTGCTCTTTAATTAGTAACTTAGTGTTACTAAGAAAATAGCCTATAACCACCACAGGAACAGTAGGTATATTCCCTGAAGAGTAGAATCCGATAGGTTTAGTGTTTACCGAGATCTTAAGGGACGGACGGACAGACATCATTATACTTTGTATTATAGATATTTAGCAGATGTACTAGAAAGAAGTTTGTTTTAGAGTTTTGTTAAATAGAAAAAAAATAAGAAAACAGAATAAAATATCAGAAAATCAATTTTGGGATGAAATTCCTTTCCTCTATTAACAATTAAATGATTCTGGGGGGCGAAGCCGCTAGTATTCAATATACTTATCGCCAAACTTTTTTGATTGAAAGTTTGTAGACTAAATAATATTTACATTTTCAATAAAAGTTTGAAACAGTGTATTTAACCTTAATTCAACAATGAATAAATATTTAACCTAGAAATAAGAATAGAAAACAAAAATGAAAATATCTAAAATTAGTGAAATCTCACTTCACAGGTGCTTTATGGGAAGACATACAGACACGAGCAGTTATAGAGTATATGTTCTGGCATGTAAAGTAATGTTTGTTTTCCAAGTAATCTTAAACAGCAGTCGTAAAAATCGTTCCCCATTTAGTGCATTAAAATATTAGGGCTTCTATATCAAATAAGAGCTAAGAAACACAGCTTCTCCTTTACACATTTCCAATATTATAACGATGCTCAGGAATCTTCAAAAAATAAATTCTGCCTGCCATTTATATTTGTACCTTTTTTAATTGCTGTTAAGGATAGACGAATGAGAAGACGGGTATTTTGAAAGTGTGAGTTATAGAGTAGTCCCGCAATTTTTTTTGAAATTAAAATAATTAACTTAAATTGAATACAAACAAGGATGACAACATCCATAAGTAGCGAAGCACAAAAAATCATGGATGGAAATACGTAAAAGTAGATTTAAAGTTTATTTATTAAAATCAGGAATAGATTTATTGGAGAAAATAAACACGAAACCTTGTTTTATTTTGTATAACGAAGTCGGTCAAAGAAAATTACATAAAAGATGCTCATAACAATGGGAAAAATTATTTTGATACTGATATCCCAAAATGCATCAGAGATATGGAAAATAAGGGAAAAAATTTAAAAATAGCCAAAAACCTACAAAAAAGCAGTTTGACCGTCATGGTTGTTTTCTCTAAACAACAGGGAAATTTGAGTTTGATATGTATAACTGAAAAAATTTTGGAAATCGGACCATAAATACAAAAGATATGGAGAAAAAACAAAAATAGCCTAAAACCTGCTGAAAGCCAGTCTGGCCGTTATAGTTGTTTTCTTTAAAGGACAGAAAATTTAATTTTGATATGTAAAACTGAAAAAATTTTGGAAATCGGACCATAAACACCAAAGATATGGAGAAAAATGTGAAAAATACAAAAATAGCCTAAAACCTGCTTAAAGGCAGTCTGACCCCATAGTTGTTTTCTTTAAACGACAGGAAATTTAATTTTGATATCTATAACTGAAAAAAATTTGAAAATCGGACCATAAACACTGAAGATATGAAGAAAAATGTGAAAAATACAAAAATAGCCTAAAACCTGCTTAAAAGCGGTCCTATCGTCATCGATGTTTTATACTTAATTGTGCTCTTTAATGATGGGAATGTTGTCAAAAAGTTTCAGCATTCTATCTTTTATAGGAGCTGAGTAAATCCCATTTCCCCCATAGCGTTACGGACGGACTGACTGACGGACTGACTGACGGACGGACGGACGGACGGACGGACGGACATAGTGAATTATAGAGTAGCTTCGCTACTAAAAATATAAGAGTTAAGTTTTTTTTATAGCTTCAAGAGGGTGAGAGCGAAGTCACTGGCTAGTTGCAAAAAACGATTAAAAATGTCCAATTTGCACTTTTTTCAATTCTTTATATTTAGTCTGTAATTCTTACTGCTATTATGATAAATGGTTTTAATATTATAGTTAAAACAAACATACAATTTATCTTTAAATTAAAATTATCTACCACAAAAAAATTTAAATTTAAATTATTTTTGAAACATTAATTAAAGTCCGAACTTTAAAATTTATTTATGTAAGTAAAAAAGTATTTTGAAAGCACTTTAACTACTAAGCACTTTTAAACCATCAATAATTTTTCTAAAAATCTTTTTTTGACCATATTTTGTATTGTTGAGGTAAAGGTACAGATATAAACTGAGCGCATGAAGCATCCTATAGTATACCAAGCATTCTCGGTTTTAATTGTCTCTCTATATTACTCTTTCTCTCTCTTTCTCTCTCTCTCTCTCTCTCTCTCTCTCTCTCTTTCTCTCTCTCTCTCTCTCTCTCTCTCTCTCTCTCTCTCTCTCTCTCTCTCTCTTCTCTCTCTCTCTCTTTCTCGCTCTCTTTCTCTCTCTCTCTCTCTCTTTCTCTCTCTCTCTCTCTCTCTCTCTCTCTCTCTCTCTCTCTCTCTCTCTCTCTCTCTCTCTCTCTCTCTCTCTCTCTCTCTCTCTCTCTCTTTCTCTCTCTCTCTTTCTCTCTCTCTCTCTCTCTCTCTCTCTCTCTCTCTCTCTCTCTCTCTCTCTCTCTCTCTCTCTCTCTCTCTCTCTCTCTCTCTCCTTCCCTCTCTCTCTCTTACTGTCACTCTTTCCCTCTCTTACTGTCTCTGTATGTTTATCTATCTATCTATTTTCTCCGAGTAAAACTTTCTATGTCTCCGTCCGCACTGCAGGTAATCGGAGAATGGGCCTAAGGCCAAATAATACTCACACACAACGACACACATACACAGACTCAAGTTCAAATTTATTCCGAGAGGCGTCATCCCCCCCCCCCCCGCTAGCCACAATAAATCCCGGAAAATCTAAAAATCTCGAATTGCGTAATTTTTATCCGAGCTTTTATTAAAGCGGGAATTGCTTTTGCTTTAAAATTATTTTTTTCTAACTTGTTATGGAAATGAAAATTAAGCTTTTCTACATAGTTGTCGGTATACATCTGTCTATCGTTGCATCCGTCCGTGCCGCTGAAAATGTCCTACTAAAACTTTATGATGATTAATGAAACAATAAGGGCATCTCGGGGCTAACAAAACTGGTTTTAATCTTATATTTATACATTTTTATATCCGCGGAAAGCTGTTTATAACACGATGTGATAATTAACTATTCTCACATTTTCGAGCTAACTTTAGCCACTTAACAATTTGAAACCAAAGGCATAATTTGTTGAAAAAATCATTTTTGAATATTTGAAACATAAATGTCCCAGAATAGGTTTTCCAGATATATAAAGCACTTTTTATAATTGTTTTATTTTCTATGCATAATTAAGATATTAAAAAGACGTTTCTATTGAAACACCCTGTATTATTTTATGAAAGTGCTCATTGATGACTTCTTATCGACACTGCGATGTTTTGACTAAAGTTTATCTTTGACAGGGCAATAAAATAGTCGAAAGAACAAAAAACAAATAATTCCACTATGAATATTTATTATAAGCGCAAACTGAACAAAATACTCAAATTTTCAATATGGAAAAAAAATTTCTAAGAGGATAATACTGCTTTATCCGCATATGAATATCAAACGAGTCTTTAAAACTGCAATTATTTGTTTTTCAACGTATCTGTTTGCACTACCTTTGAATTTGATTGTTCTTACTGCTTTTGATTTTACACTAAAACAAGTTTTATGTTTTACAACAAATGTGAAGCGGCGACTTTGGAAAGTTTTGTTTTCATAATTTTTGTTTACAATTTGTCATTTACGAAACAAGGAATATTTTGATATTCACTATTACAGTTAGGGAGTTGAATCCATTTTTATATAAGCAGAAATATAATCTATGATTACAGTTTTGACCCTCTAAAAAACGTAATCTACCATTCTACTTTCCCCTCTCTTGGTGGTGATATCATCAACATCATCATTGCCTTTTAGTTCTCGGCAGAACGTAGGCCATGCACAATGGTTCTCCAATCTTCCTTTGTTTCTGCACGTTTTGAGGCATTGCTGAAAGATGGAATTTCCTTAGCTTTCAGTTCACTTAAGAGTTCTCTCCTCCAGGTTGTTTTTGGTCTATCTGGTTTCCTCTTTCCTATGTGGGGGTTCCAAGTCAAGGCTTGATTGGTAATATCATCATGCCCTTTCCTTAGAGTGTGCCCCAACCATCTCCATTTTCTCTGTTTTATTGTCAGTTTAATGTCTGACATATCACTGCGCTCTAGAAGCTCAGGATTTGTGATCTTATTTGGCCAAAAGATCTTGTGGATTCTCCTGAGACATTTATTGACATATGTCTGTAGCTTGGAGACCACTGCTGTGTTTAGGAACCAAGTTTCAGCCCCATACAGCAAAACAGAGAGAACATTTGACTTGAACAGTCTTAACTTAGTCTTTATGGAGATGTTGTTGGAATTCCAAATTTTGTTCAGGCTGACAAAGGCTGTCCTAGATTTGTTAATTCTAGCTTTAACATCTGTTAAAGTGCCTCCAGCTTCATCAATTTTACTTCCAAGATACTCAAAACAATCTACATCCTCAAGAATTTGGTCTCCAATAGTAATTGGTTCTTGGGAATTTGCATTTAATCTGAGTATTTTGGTTTTAGGAACATTTATTTCTAGTCCAATTTTCTTGGAGGTTTCAGCTATCCTGTTAGTCCTTCTTTGCATTTGACTTCTATTGCTTGTTAACAAAGCAATATCATCAGCAAAGTCCAGATCTCCTAAATATTTGAAATTGCCAAATAGCTACCAGCAAATGCCATCATTACTTTCACAGTTCTTCATGATCCAGTCAATGGCAAGGAGGAAAAGGAAGGGAGAAAGAAGGCATCCTTGTCTAACGCCTGTTACAATCTCAAAAAAGGTTGATAGTTTACCTTTATACATTACATTTCCACCTCCTTTATGATAGATAGCTTTAATGATATTGATTATCTTTTCTGGAATGCCATAGTGTCTGCAGATTTTCCAGAGAGATCTTCTATCTAAAGAATCAAATGTTTTTTTGTAGTCAATGAATTTGACAAAAAGCTCAGAGTTCCATTCCTTGGATTGCTCTATGATGATTCTTAGAGAGGTTATCTGATCAATAGTGGAACGGTTTGGTCTAAATCCAGCCTGATTAGGTCTTAGCTTTTCATTAACCTTTCATTAACCTTCTTCTTTATTCTATTAAGAAGAATCTTACTAAGGATACGTCCAGGTACTGAAAGGAGCATTATCCCTCTGTAGTTTCCACAATGGGTCAAGTCTCCTTTTTTGGCTAGTATTGAGAAATGTCCATTCTTCCAGTCCTCTGGGCATAACTCATCATTCCATATCTTTGTGATCAAAGGTAGGAATGCCTCAGCAGACGTATCTAGGTCTGCTTTTATGACCTCAGCTGGGATGTTATCAGGTCCAGCGGCCTTGTTATTTTTCAAACTTTTAATGGCCTCCTTGATTTCCAATAGATTTGGCGCTCGACAGTCAATGTCAAGTGCATCTGAGGGTGGAATCTCAGTTTCTTCCTCTGGAACTAGAAGATTCAGCAGTTCAGTGAAGTGCTCTGCCCATCTATTTAGAATATCTTCATCAGTTTTAAGGAGTGAACCATCCTTGTCCCAGATGTGTGATCCTGATTTGTGTACTTTACCTGCAATGCTCTTAGTAATTTCATAGACATCTTTCATTCTATTTTGATTAGCAGCATATTCTGCTTGCATAGCAAGGTTTTCCAAGTGTTCTTTGTTGTCGATTCTGACACTTCTTTGGATTTCCCTGCTAAGCATCTTATACAGGTCTTTATCTTCTGGAGAGTTTCTAGAGAGTGTCTTTTGTCTTACCTCTCTTCTTTGATCCATGAGATCAATGGATCTTTGAGTGATCCACGGCTTTTGGTTAGCCTTTTTGAAACTTTATTTTTCTTGGCTAGTATCATTATAAACTTTTTTGATACCTTGACAAATATTTTCAACTCCATCATCCTCTTGAAGAGTCAACAACTCAAATCTGTTCTTTAGAGTGAGCTTAAACTCTTGTAGCTTTTCAGAGTTTTGAAGAGTTGTTAAATTATATTTTTTCCTGGGGTTAGGCTTGGTGTCCTGCTTTTTAAATCTAAGCCAAACTTTAGAAGATAGAAGATAATGGTCTGAATTAACATCAGGTCCTCTTTCAACCCTGACATCAAGGAGTGACCCTTTAAAACGTCTAGATGTACAGATGTGGTCTATCTGATTAAAGGTTCTTTGATCTGGTGATCTCCAGGTGTCAGTATGAATCTTCTTGTGTTTAAAGATGGTTCCACCAATGACAAGTTTGTTTTCAGTACAAAAACTTACGAGTCTATCACCATTTTCATTTTCCTTGCCATTACTTAAGCCTAGGCCATATCTGCCCATGGCTTCTTCTAAATTCTCATTATTACTCCCCACTTGAACATTGAAATCTCCTAGGAGCATGGTCAGGTCCTTCTCTTTATGACCATTCTTAAATACAGAGTCAAGCTGGTCATAAAATTCGTTTTTGACCTCTGTATCTGCTTGTTCTGTAGGAGCATATGCTACTATTATTCTTAGATTGATGTTTTTATCTGAGGATTTGAAGTAAGCCTCCATGATTCTTGGACCATGATCATGGCCTGCTCTGCTTGCTTGGTCAGCATAAGAGCCACCCCTTGGTTATGTCCTAGATCCTCATTCATATGGCCTGAGTAAAGTATTTTCAAGCCAGAATGATGTTTAAACTCTCCATTATTTGTCCACCTTGATTCAGTGATAGCCAGGATATCAACCCTGGCTTTAAGCATTTCTCATCAAATGTTTTCTGTCTGGCCTGACTGAAACATTGTCTGCACATTCCAGGTGCAAATTTTTGCTGGTCTGCGGGAATTCAGAATCATCCGCCTGACTGGTCCTTTAGCGGTTTCCCAGCCAAACATCATATTGTTGTTTCCAACCTCTACTTCATTCCTGAGCCCAAAGTTAAATTGGTCTTTACTTTGTGCAGATTTAACGTGAGCAGGTTTTTTCTAGGGAAGGATTGTTAGATCCTCATTCATATGGCCTGAGTAAAGTATTTTCAAGCCAGAATGATGTTTAAACTCTCCATTATTTGTCCACCTTGATTCAGTGATAGCCAGGATATCAACCCTGGCTTTAAGCATTTCTCGGCAAATGTTTTCTGTCTGGCCTGACTGAAACATTGTCTGCACATTCCAGGTGCAAATTTTTGCTGGTCTGCGGGAATTCAGAATCATCCGCCTGACTGGTCCTTTAGCGGTTTCCCAGCCAAACATCATATTGTTGTTTCCAACCTCTACTTCATTCCTGAGCCCAAAGTTAAATTGGTCTTTACTTTGTGCAGATTTAACGTGAGCAGGTTTTTTCTAGGGAAGGATTGTTAGCCCCACCCAAACCCCCTGAACTGGGGGAAGTGACCAGAATTCAGTCTGGCATCTACCCTAGGACCTTTCCAGCACAGTATGACTCTTCGTGTGTAGCTCCTAGGATCATTGATGCACGGTGCAGTATGGACGGCGTGCACGTAACTGGTCTCCCATCCCAATATCATCAACACTTTCAAGAGGGACAAAACTGGAATGGTAGTTTACACTTTTAACGTCGACATAATTGAAAACATACGTACTATTTTAAAATTATGTTCATCATGAAAATCTATAAAATACCATTTACAATTATTTTTTTGTGTAAAATAAAAATAATAACTATAATATACCATTACTATTATGTCGATGCTTCTATAAAAATGGATTAAACCTCCTAACTGTTTTATTTTTACGTCTAGGTTATTTTTTTTGGCCATACGCTGTACGTATGAAATTCGGTGTTTCCTTTTGGTTGGGAGAAACCCGGGGGCTGTGTTTCAGCCAATTAATTCAATTTAAAAAATCCGAAAATTAGTCATTTTGTTGGCGTAGAGTTGGCTTAAAACTAGTTTTTTTGTCACTGAAGGGAAGTGGGTAAGAAGGGGGAGGAATAGGGGATGAGGGTTGTGGGAAAATTTTCACTTAGAATTGTTTGTCAGAATAGCAATCCCATAGTCCCTGGGAGAAACCTAGTTCAAATCACTTCATAGACTAAGCACTTAGTTGACAAATGCTGTCGCAATTTGTCAGATTGAAAACACGCAACTTTTCATAAGATGCCCTAAAGTAGGAAGTACTACATATCAAGTAACTTGTGTCATAATTTCCTTCTTCCATGCTCCTTATTCATATGAGAGTGTCATTAATAAGGATGGCTTAATATGGAACATCAGCCACAACTCTAGGCCAGAGAGATGTAATAATTGAGAAGCTCAACCAGCCACTTGTGAGAAAGCAATAAAAAGTGTTTTGGTATAATAAAATCATTAAATCCTAGCTTATCCAAATAATAGGCCAATTAGTAGGGTATAAAAAGTTTTCATCAAAAGTATTTCATAAATATTTTTTTTTATTGTGTACAGTACCTAGGTGTTTTTTTATGATCCCAGTAAATTAGGTTTTTAGTACGAAGCTTTTATACTTGTGGGGTTGGTCAGTAGCGGATAGCTCTTATCGTTAATTTAGGCATGTTAATCAAATTGATTTAAAAAGCATAATGATTCCTGTATCAGTAGAATACAATTTAGAAGCGAAGCAACTCAATAATCATTTCTAGAGAGTAAGTAGGTCCCTTTTCAATATAAAGATTTTAGCTTGTTCACACATTTCACTATAAAAATACGTATCTTATTCATTTAATTAATAAAATATTGATTTCTGGCACGATGTAATATGGTGTAGTATAGTACAATGATTGTACATCAATGTATGATATAATGTCTTATCCCTTAAACTCACTGAATGAAAATTTCTAATTTTGCGCCAATATGGAAGTCAAGGTGTACGTTCAGTACAACAAATACAAATATGTCATTCGAATTTTAAATCATGTAATTTTATCTGTTTATCTCAAAAAATAATAAAGTAAACTTTTCTTCTTTGGTTTATCTATATCACAAAGGTTAATGATGTATGTCTGTCTGTCCCTTTAGATCTAAGTTATCTTTAAACTGATTTGGTTCAGCTTTTTAGGTAGTTTAACTTATGCTCTTATCATGTTTTAAGCTATTTTCTTTAAAAACAGATTCTCTGTTGTGCTGTAATATTCCATTTAGTTACTTTGTATTAACAATGGTATGTATAATATTGAAGTAGTGTTTTAATCAAAAAGTTTGAATCTTGATGCAAACTTGAGGAAAACAAATTCTCATCTAGAGGTTCAATCCAATAAATCCTTAATTTTTAAGTAATGTCTATTCCCCTCTGTTAAAATAAGTAGCATACAGTACATAATTGATTTTGTCATGATTACTTATAGTTTAATAATAAAGATAATAGTATTCACATTCAAAATTCGTGTCAAAGGACTAATTAATCTCTCTCGAGGTAATATTAAGTAGCCTTTGCAGATAAGAAAAAAAATGATAAAAAAATATAATAGATAACATGAAGCTTAATTATTTAAAATAAGAACTTACGCATTATATATGATGGGGATTATAATGTGGAATTGTAAGGAAGGGAATTGGAGGGGAAAGTAACATGATGTGTGTTTGTAATATTGACTATAAACATTTATAATTAATATGAGGGGTAAATCAGTGAAGACTTGTAGAACAGACAGAATAAATGTTTTACATTCTTAGGTGGCAAGAACGGCAAAGAAGTCTATAACATGTTATGTCTATTTTTGCTAGAAGGCATTTTTTTAGCTTACTCTTAAATTGATTTAGGTTTAAGGCATTTTTTATATTATCACGGTCGTCAAAACTGTTCCATATCTTTGGAAATGAACAAATAGGAAGCCTCTCTACTAAGTTAATTCGAGAAAAGGGGACAGTTAAATTATTATTGTTTCTCAAAACGAAGTTACCATTTAATTCACCTCGTCTAGGCCACATATTATTAAAAGACCTTGGCAACAAATTATTTTTGTACTCATACATAAATTTTAGTTTGAAGTAATGAGCTAGATATTCAAAGGGTAAAATATTGAGATTTTTAAATAAAGGACTAGAATGGCTATAGTAGGTTGCTTGCTTAATACATCTCACAGCCATTTTTTGTTTAGTGATTATGCCAGTAAGATTTGTGGGTGATGCACATGAGTAGATAAGGATTCCATAAACTAAATGACAATGAAAAATAGAGTAATATAGAGCTTTGAGAGCTTTTTCAGTGAGTAGACCTTGACATTTTCGGAGACAAAATAATGATTTAGAGAGCTTTTTGTTTAATTCATTTATATGAACCTTAAAATTCAAGGCTGGATCCAAATAAATACCCAAGAATTTTATAGCTGGAATATCACTTTCATGGTTGACAAAGTCAATTCTATGTCTAAGTAAAGGGTTAGGGTTAAGGGTATTTGGATCATTATCATCAAAATATAGATTGATTTCATTCCATGGAATAAGGGAGGGAGTAGGATAAAATATAGTGAATTTTGTTTTGTTGGGATGTAAAGACATTTGATTAGCCCTAAACCACTGGGAAATATTTTTGAGTTCTGCATTAACAAATTCAACAAGCTCATTTAGGTTTTTACCTGAGGCTAATATAGTAGTGTCATCACAGAAAAGTAGGACTTTTAAAAGTGTTGACTTAGGCAAGTCATTAAAAAATATACGAAACAAAATAGGACCTAATATGCTACCTTGAGGCACTCCACTATCTATCTCTAATGGATCAGAGTCAAAAAGGCCAAATTTAACAAATTGGTTTCTATCTGTTAGATATGATTCAAACCAATTAAGCAAGTTCCCATTAATACCAAATTTCTGTAGCTTCATAAGAAGAGTATTTTTAGGCACACAATCAAATGCTTTGCGAATATCACAAAAAATTCCAATAGTATACTCCTTATTATTCATAGCTTTACTTACATGATTGAGTAAATGAATCATAGGATGATATGTTGAATTATTTGCCTGGAATCCAAATTGAAGTTCATCAATAAGATTATTATCAGAAAGATAAGCTTGCAAATTAATGGCAATGAACTTTTCTAGAATTTTTGAAAAAATAAGAAGAAGAGAAATTGGCCTGTAATCATTAAGATTGAAAGGATCTCCGCCTTTTTTGAAGACAGCTGTTACTTTAGCCATTTTGAATTGTTCAGGTACAGAGCCAAGTTCAATTGATTTATTGAAAATATGACATAAAGGATCTAGAATTTGTGAAACGACTTTTTTCAATAATCAATGGTCATGAGATCCATATCTATTATTTATGTATGAAGGTTCTGTGATTTTCAATTTTCCATGGCCACTGAAATCCAAAATTCTATAACTTACTTTGCTTGTTAATCCGTCCAACAACTTACGAATGTTGTCATCCTTGCCATGTTACAAAAATATGAGACCTTTTGTCTACTAATGAATATACTATTACATGGACTATACACCAGATTTTGATGTTCTTTAATTAAGTTAAATTTGCAGTGGATTAATAATGATTCATCCCTTCCACTCCCTTTACCCTGTTTTCACCCCTACTACTGGATGAACGAACTAACCAATAAATGATATTATAATATCTACTTATCCTGCATCCAAATGTTTACTTATGTTGATATATAATAATTGCTGCGCAATATTTGATAAGGGGTGAAGGAAAGGTGGGTAATTGTTAGTGTTCCAACGGCAAAATGAGTGATTATCTTGCTAAATCTGAATACCTACATAAAATTTATTCAAATTTTGAGCATAAAATCTATCCTCAATCAAAGTTTAGTCTACTATTTCTTATTGTTTCTGAGCAATTGCATTTACATTTCATCTTTATAAATTATATATCCTTATCTGAAAGTAACAGAATGTCTATAATTTCGAATGATCTTGCAAACCGCTGAAATGAAATTGAAATGGCGTAGCCACTATTCTATAATAAATTAAGTGCGTAGTTGATTATAATGTGAAAGGAAACTTTGCAAAGGTTTAAAGTTGTTTTGTTGCTTAATAACTTAATTTTATATATAACACAGTAAGAAAATATTAGATCAAATATAAAATTATTATTTTAATGTTATTAATTTTAGGATAATTTTTCGTTACTCGTATCCTATTTCCTTATGGTTACTCGCAAAGTTTTTCTTCAAATCTATGCTGTTCGTAGGTTGGTAATAATGTAATGAATAAATTTTTCTCCTCTATTATTTTGTATTGTTCTCTGTGGGAGGTTATAAGTTTGAATCTCTTCTAAATCACCACAATAACTATAGTCGTTACAAATTGTACTTACTACTGTTATGTCAGATGCGCAACATTATTAGTATTGGAAAGAGGAAATTCCTTGGCCCAAAACAGACACAATACATTATCATGCATAGTTAGGGGTTATGACTTTAAGCTAAAGGAAGTCTGATTATTTGGTTGGTTATCTGCAATAGTTGGGACATTAGTGTCCTGCAACACATACCCGTACACCTCCACTAATTTTTTTTTAAAGTGAGGTGTAACAATTTTAGTTTACGCTTCGCGCACCCCCCCCCCCCTGTGTCAAAACCCTTTGCACGCCATTAATACATACGTTTAAGTACGTACGCTATCTTAATTGTAGCATTAATCGTCATGCAAAGACAAATAATAAGACAATTAGAAGCTCTTCTGTACGTACGAACAACCCGACCATAATTGTAAAAAAGCATCACACTTTATAAACAAGGATGACAACATCCATAAAAGCGAAGCTCTGAAATGGAAGGACAAACGAACATTAACACTTGTAGATTGTCAGAACTTAATTAGCAGAATATTAATGCATCAGTACAAACAGTACGCTATAATATTGTAAGTAAATTTGTTGCAAAACTGCATAAATAAATGATGTTGTTTAAGGACATACTTACATTTTTGGGACTTGTTTATAGAGATGCTTCGCTTATAATGTTGTACCTTGTTGTAATAGGAATCAGTTTTCAAAAAATCAGAAGAATCAGATAATTTTAACATACAAAAAAAGTTAAAAATCGACATGTTTAAAATGAACGTACGGACATTATGGTATTGTTTATAGAGTTGCTACGCTTTCTAAATTGTACCTAACTTCTATAGGACTCATCATGCAAAGTTTGAAATCGATAGGACAATTCTAACCTGTTTAAATAAATGAAAAGAGCTAACTCTCTGTGACGGACGTACGAACGGACCGACCCTAATTATAGAAAAGCTTCGCTTTTAAAAAGATTAGGTAGGGTCCTAATAAAATTATCAGTTGTTACAAACTAAACAAAAACAAAGGATTTTCCTTATAACCAGGGAACAAGGATAGATAAATGTAATATAAATAATGATTTCCATGTAACAAAGCTTCTTTAATTTAAAATGTCTGTCCGTCCGTCCATTTAGAAATGTTGTAGTTTTAACTAGATGATGAGATAAATGACATGATAAAACGCAGTAATCTCTTTTCAGGAGTACTTGCTGTTTTGCCCCTAGACTCTAGGGAAGGCCAGGAGAGGTAAGGAAAATAGCCTAAAACCATCCCAAAAACTTTCTGTAAAATACAACAAATTCGGACCAGTATTTTTCGAGATCCTTAACAGACAAAACAACTTTATATTATTGATGTAGAAAGTTTATTATCCTCTACTGACCTATCAATTTGTACCTGAACTGACCATTTTGTAAATAGGTTAATAATAGATAATTAGGTTTTCAATATGTACTGAACTGAATGGGAAAACTGTGTTTACTTTCAGTAGTAGGATAAGTATACTCTTCAAACAATTTGTCTAATTATAAATCATAGATATTAGAAACAAAGTGATCTTTTTTAATAATCATTTCATCTTAATACTAGCTGCTGCGCTCCTAGCATCTTGGAACTATGTATTCAAAGGAGTAAGGAAAGTAGGAAATAGTATAAAACCAAACTTAGATCTAATAATTAAATAGCCTAAAACATCCAGTAAGAAGCTTCCATAAAATGGAGAACTTAATCGGTTAGGTAGTTATCAAAATCTTAAGCTATTGACAAAAACAAGCCTTTTTACTTTGTATAGTAGACTATAAAAATAGTAGCGAAGCTACTCTATGTTAGACTTTTCTGTCTGTCCATAACGCTATAGGAGAAATGTGATGTTATTTAGATTGATAGCTGAATTTTTCCCTGTGCCAATGAGCATCCAATATATATTTTACTTTATCCTTCGGTCTGTCGGTCAAGCTATAAAAGACAGATATTTTTTAATGTTTCTGTAATTTTGTAAATTCTATCTTTTTTTCTAATTTTTTCATGACAACTCATCATCTGCTTCATAACTCAAATTGTCTGTATGTTCATGCATGATATTTTGTGGATGTTGTCATCTTTGTTATTATTGCTTTTGGCTTAATACAAAAATCCCCTAGATTATATACATTACGTGATTTTTTGAGTGGGCGGAGATTTATTATAAAAGCGGGATTTAGGCTATTAAACTTTTACGCGTATGGGTTACGAAAAAAAGAGAGGGGTATTTGACTCCGCCCCTTAAAACTGTAAATTAGGGAGTTTTAAACATTTCAATGGTCAGAATCATAATATCCTGAGCGTACCTTAAGATTTAGAGGTATTAGAAAGAGCAATGCTCATAAATATTATGTTCTAATGGGTTATTTAATTATTCATGTTAGTTATTAAAGCACAAGTGAATAGACAGCATAAAAAGTAAGAAATTTTCAATAATGTAAATCCTATAAATATAAATTAGTCTATATTGTCCATATTTCAAACGTATTTATAAAAGTGTTTAATAGAGGAAATCAATACTTTTGAGTTGTTTGTGTTATAGAAAGTTTGAAAAAACAGCCGTTCTCGAGATTTTAAAAATAGGTTTAAATCGCAACAATGGTAGACAGCTCAACGTTAACGTTAGGGATGTCTTATTGGGCAAACTCGTAATATAAACAGCTTTCCGTGAATAGTAAAATTAATTCCAGTTTTGTTAGCCACAATAATTAATATTGTGAATTTTAAAAAAAACGCGTAGAATTGTCTGTAATACGATATTATGCATAATTTTCCAATGTGGCTAAGAACCGGTTCCAATCAATCAGATATTGATTGGTTTCAAAACCATACTATAAAAGAATTAATTTGTTTTTGTCTTAGGATGAAAATTTGGTTGTTATTGACCATTCTGGGTTCGAACCTTGCAGACCCAATCGATTCTGGACTGTACAACCCAGACCATTCCGGGCTATACCAGCCTGATAATTCCGGACAATATCTGCTTGACCACACAGGGCTCTATGTACCTGACGGGCTCCGGGATGTAGAAGATGATTTAGAAGAAGAACATGAGAGTGAGGATTTAAAAGGTATGCTTTTTCAACTACTAAAGAAATATATTCGTTTGAAAAGAGAAGCTTTCCGAGGAATACTGGACACTTTTAACAACAAATTAAAGCAAAGCATTACTATAATCAATTCCTAGAAATGTAAGTATGTCCTGTATTCTGTATTTAACAGAATTGCCAAAAAATACTTACAATTTTGTACTTGTTTATTCACATAAAATTGTCTTAATTTTTATCTGGGTTATTAAAATAAGAATTTGATTTCTAGTTTCTAAGGGTGGTATATATATAAATTAAATGGGGCAGCTTTACTGCAGAATTTAATTTGCCTTTAAATTTGGCGATTCCTCTGATAAATAAGCATCTACACTTTATGTTACTTTGTTAATATCTATTTATATTTATGTACTACGCTGGTTATTAAGTCATTCTTGTTTCCAAATAATTTTGTGCCCTTAAAATAAATTTATTTATTTAGATGATGAAGGAAGAGGCCGTGGTGTGGGGACAGGAACCGGGATTGGTGTCGGGGGCCAGGGGGGATCTGTCGTCATTAATATTCTAAACCATGGTGGGGATGGTGTGGGCACTGGCCTCGGAGTTGGAGGAGGTGACAGCAACATCCCATTAGACAATCAAGGCAATGTACAAAACCAAGGCGGATTTGCTCCGAATCAAAACACTGGAGGCTTTACGCCAGGTAATATACCTGTCCAGTTCCAGCCTGAAGCTTGTCAGAAATACGGACAGAACAGTCCGTACTGCTGGTCCCATATCAACTGCGCCACAACAAAACATCTTGTCTGCAAAAAAAAGTTTCTGAAATTGGTGAATAAATGCGAAAAGAAGCCAAGCCCAAGGCGTTGCAATAAAGTTATTAGACCGGGGAAATAATATATTGAATTGAATGGAAGATTCCCATATCAAAGTGCAGCCATTTACCCGTTTTTAAAATGAAAACTTAATTTTTACCCCTGGAGCGCTCTAAATCTACAAAACGAGGGATTCATTCAGCTATTTTCTAATATCTTAAAAAGTTGCTTTAGGTATAATATAATTGTATATATGTAGATGTATTTAATATAATTTAATATTATTTAATATATATTTAATATGATTTAATATTACTGTAAATTTGAAAGTTTGATAAATATATAATTAAAGCTAACAGAAAATGAATAATGGCAAGTCGATAGATAATTAATAAAGTAGAAGCTCTTTATAGTGCCTATAAAAAGGGGGATAAATTTTAAAACTTTCAAGCGAAGTATTCCCTTTTTATAACCACGGAACTGAATAAGCTTATCATTTTTAGAAAACTTCACAGTTAGATCCCGGTATGGTTTTGAGACATTTATATTTTTAAATTTTGGTCTTGGGTTTTGTTGTGTCTCTTTGCTGTCTGTCTTGCAATCCACGTCTGACGTACACAAATAATAGGATAGATTAGTGCTAAGTTATAAAAGAGAAACATTATAGGCCTTAAATTAAAAATTATAAGAGAAGAGAAGCCTCGCTTTTGTTAAAAAAAATTTAAACACCAATAAATTAAGAAGGGAAAAATGTTATTTATATAACATTCCCTTACTTATCCTACATAGAAGAGTGAATATAGTAGATACAGAATTTTATAAAAAAAAAAGTAATATGATGTCTCATTGACGTCCAAGCTTTTTTTTTGGGGGGGGGGGGTAAAAATCGTTTAAGGGGGGGGGGGGGTAATTCGTTTTTTTTTTTTGGGGGGGGGGGTAAAATGGCGCGCGAAGCGCGCCGCAAATTTTTTTTATCCCCCTCCCAAAATTTTTACCCCGGGAGTAGAATTTGCTTGTTGAGGATAATTACCCCCCCTGATATCTGTTGGCAGGGGTAAATTTAGTTTACCCCCCCAAAATTTACCAGCCCAACTAAAGACGTTAAAAATAGTTCCTACTGCTGCAACTCATAACCATTCACAGTTAGGATTTCTCAGACAAAAGTCGTGAAATTGAAGGGTTGGTTGACTGTTGGATGTTACATAACCTAATATTCACCAGTGGTTTCTTGACCATATAGCAATTTTGGTCAAGCATTGACTTCAATTACAACAGAAGTCCCCCACTTCGTAACTGACGGACAGACGGACGGACATTTCGAATTATAGTATAGCTTCGCTACTGAAAATGATGATAATTTAACCATCAGTAATATATTTATTTATAAACAATAATAATAATAATTTATCCATCAGTAATAGATTTATTTATAAACAAAAATAATAATAATTTAACCATCAGTAAGACATTTGTTTATAAACAATAATAATAATAATTTAACCATCAGTAACACATTTGTTTATAAATAATAATAATTTAACCATCAGTAATATATTTATTTATAAATAATAATAATAATAATTTAACCATCAGTAATACATTTATGTAGACAATGATAATAATTTAACCATCAGTAAGACATATATATATATAGACAATGATAATAATTTAACCATCAGTAACTTCTATAATAGCTGAGAACGACACTTTCAGATAAGTTGATTACACATTCAAAATAAATTCTAACAGTTTTCAAAATTAAAACTAACAATATACTATAATGATAAGGTATTATATATTTTTCAGATAATTCATTTTTTCATTTGTTGAGCAACATTTTCTGAAAATAAAGAAAATTATTTTTAAAAGCGAAGCTTTTCTATAAATAGGGTCGGTCCGTCCGTACGTCCGTCCGTCCGTAACGGATAGCTTTTTTCGTTAATTTAGACATGTTAGAATTGTCCTATCGATTTCAAATTTTGCATGGTGATTCCTTTAGTAGTTAGGTACGATTTAGAAAGCGTAGCAACTCTATAATCATTACCAAAATGTCCGTACGTCCATTTTAAACATGTTGATTTTTTAACTTTTTTAAATAGCTTTTTTCGTTAATTTAGGCATGTTATAATTGTCCTATCGATTTAAAATTTTGCATGGTGATTCCTGTAATAGTTAGGTACGATTTAGAAAGCGTAGCAACTCATTAATCATTACCAAAATGTCCGTACGTCCATTTTAAACATGTTGATTTTTTTACTTTTTTAAATAGCTTTTTTCGTTAATTTAGGCATGTTATAATTGTCCTATCGATTTCAAATTTTGCATGGTGATTCCTGTAATAGTTAGGTACGAGTTAGAAAGCGTAGCAACTCTATAATCATTACCAGAATGTCCGTACGTCCATTTTAAACATGTTGATTTTTTTACATTTTTAACAACAAATTTGTATGTGACCTAATTATCTGATTGATCTGATTTTTGGTATACTGATTCCTAGGACAACAAAGTTCAATATTAAAAGCGAAGCAACTCTATAATCAAGTCCTAAAAATGTAACTATGTCCATAATCATTATCCTGTATCAAGCAGTTTTTCAACAAATTTACTTACAATTTTGCTTTGACTCTTATACATTCGCATTCTGATTATTCAGTTCTGACATTATACAAGTCTTAATGTCCGTTTGTCCTTCCATTTCAGAGCCTCGCTTTTATGGATGTTGTCATCCTTGTTTTTTTAAATTTTATTTATAAAATTTACCTCAAGCTTTTTATGGCATCTATAAAAATGACACTATACTATACAATGAAAGAATAATACACAGACTAAATTACCAATGGCAGGCTAGTATATATTTCAATTGACTAATGGTAGGCCAGTATGATTCTTTTTATAGGCACTATAAACAGTTTCAAATTTTTTTACAGACTAAATAAGTTGGGCAAATTAATGAAAAATTTTATGTTTAAGAATTACTAGATACACTTTATTTAAATTATTAAATGTTTTACCTTATAGAGGACAAGCTATCCATTTGTACTCAAAAGATAGAGAAATAAGTACAAAAATAAAGTACAGGATGAACATTGCAAAGCCCAGAAATTTGGACATTTTCCAACCTGTTTGTTTCAGTTTGTTAAACATAATTATTTGTCATATTTTTACCTGCAATTTGAAATAAAAATATCCTGCATTTTTAAACTTTATTTTTAGTTTAGTTTTAGAAGTCTCTTAGAACATAACAAACAAAAACAGACATCTTAATCAAAAAGTATCTTTACAATTAAAGAAATTATCTTTTAATAAAATTAAAAAGTATTTTAAAGATTGGATCATTAAAAAAAACGAAGTAGCAAGTTTCGTTGTATTTTCACAGCAGCTTTTGATTTTAGGTTAGGTTATGTAAATGTTAATAATTGGCCGGCAGGGTAAAAAATTGGCCCCAGAGTGTTAGAGCTAGAAAAGCTACAATGAAAATACCAATTTTAAAATAGTATTTTGGCATTGCAAAGCACTTCTTGTATTTTTTGGTTTAACAAACTTTCCTGATAATAAAATACACAAAAATACGGCAATGATCATTGAAAAAAGTAAAATTATTGAGCATCCAAGTCCTTCGCTGCTAACAACAATTGGTTTCAGGAAAACACATGTATACAAAAACCAAGGAAGAGGTAACCTACGAAAATGTTTGTTAAAAAGATTAAAATACAAATAAAACAGGGTTGACAATATCCATAAAAGCGAAGCTCTTAAACAGTAGAAAAAACGACAATAACAAGTTAATAGACTGTCAGAACTAAAGCAGAATACATGTATTAGTCTAAACAAAATTTGGAAGTGTGTGTGTTGCAAAAGCGCTTAAATAAAGGATATTGTTTAAGAATATACTTACATTTTTAGAACTTGATTATAAAGATGCTTTGCCTATGACATTGTTGCAATATGAATCAGTATTACAAAAATTACACAAGAAAGATGATTATATTATATAAAATTTGTTATTAAAAAGGTTTAAAATTTTAATTGGACGTACGGACTTTCAGGTAATGATTATAGAGTTATTAGGCTTTCTACGTCACATCTAACGGACGGACGGACAACCACAGTGAATTATAGAGTAGTTTCGCTACTAAAAATCCTTACTCACCCAACAGTGACATCAAAAATGTTACTCCCAACAGAAGAAGACACTGCCATATCACCAAATCCTTTTCTGGCCACAATAACACTTGTTATTAAATCTGGAATTGAAGTTCCAGCAGCTAAAAACGTCAAACCCATAACCTAATAAATTACAATATTAAAAATAAATATAGATAACCAATCTTTAGAAATAAAAATAATAATTTTTTTACCGGTTCGAAACTGAGTAATATCCGATGGATAAAAACCGGTTCTCAGCTACAATGAAAAATCATGTATCGCATTGTATTATTTACAGTTTTCTACGAATATAAAAATGTACAATCATAATATTGAAACCAGTTTTGTTAGCCCGTGCCTTCGACATCTCTGGGCTAACTTAACTAGTTTTAATCTTAGATTGGATATTTTTCTAACCACGGAAAGCTGTTTATAATACGCTGCGATAATTAACTATTAAAATTTACCTCTGGGGGAAGTCCAACTGTGTCTCCAGTAATAGTTGCCCACCAAACCATTAAGTAAGAATATGCTGCGATCCATATAATGCTGCCGAAAAACGTTAGGACAAAAAACTTTTTAGCTGAAAAAAAATAATTATTTGTATTTAAAAGGATCTTAAAGGATAAGACAATGGTCGATGAATTGAAGTACATACATTCCCAATGATGATACAAAAAATTTCAATAGAATACAAATAGTGATTGGAACGTTTGGACACTCGACTCAATGAACCAACCAATAAAAAATAACTAAAGTCCCCAAAGTTGTTAAGCCAACGAATAAGAAGACGATGGAGGATAAATAGGTGTACATCCATAATAAGGTTACATTAAATTACCCCTTCTTTAGATTACAATTAGTGGTTGAATCGTTTGTACACTCAACTAAATGAACCAACCAATAAAAATTCAAGTCTTCAAGGTTGTTGAGCTAAAGAATAAGAAAACAGCTCAATGTCCCCTCCCTCCCTGAGTATGTTAACTAACCTGATTCTTTCCGAGTATCAGGCAAAGTTAGCCACAATGGCACAATAATTGGCAAAAATGCGACGTAGGTTATCCTTTCTCTGCATGTATCTGGCCATGAAAGATCCAAAGGTTGACTTTCCTCAACTTCTTCGATCATTTCCTATTTAATTTAAAACTTTAGCACATAAGATTTTTCTTAGTATCGTATCGTAAGCCACAAGGGTAAAACAATTGGAAGCAGTATTAAGTATAACTGAAAAGTTTTAGTCAAAGAATGTGTTGGAGTTGACATTGGAAGAGGATCAAATTAATGAACCCTTAACGATCGGGGGGGGGGGGGGTTATCCGGT
Organism: Acartia tonsa; assembly: GCF_053477335.1. Taxonomy (NCBI): domain Eukaryota; kingdom Metazoa; phylum Arthropoda; class Copepoda; order Calanoida; family Acartiidae; genus Acartia; species Acartia tonsa. Next base: position 41,012,168 of record NC_137264.1, on the reverse strand, counting down.
ATTTTCTTTCTTTATTTATCATCTATTTTTCTGGTCAATTTCAGGTTCCAGTTATGATTCTGCAGGTCTTTATTCTCCAGGTGCCGCAAGGGGCCTGACTGTTAAGAGATAATAAATAAAATATATCTAGGGCATTTTTTGTGTGAAAAAGTACCAAAATTAAAGAAAATATAAGAAAAAATATAGCTTTAATTTGTCAAAAATGGAAAAAATACATACATTTCCCATTAAAATGTTAGATGGAGAAAGGACTCCGTCAAATTCTTTTTGTTTTCCAATTTTTGACAGTTGTTCTGAATTTGTATATGCATCAACTTGTTGCACCTGTAACAAAACAAATAATGTAGTACACTATTAAAATCGAAGTTTTCTATAACAGTTAGGTAAAATTTAGGAAGCGTAGCAACTCTTTAATCATTACCAGAATGTCCTAACGTCCAATTGAAAGATGATAATTATTTACTTTGACAACAATTTTTTATATGTAATAATTATCCTATTCATCTGATTTTTGGAATATTTATTTCTTTTACAACAAGGTTTAATGTTAAAGGCGAAGCATATCTGAAATCAAGGCATAAAAATGTAAGTATGGCCTTAAACTTTATCATGTATTTAACAAATGTTAATGTTCGTTTGTCCTTCCGTTTCAGAGCTTCGCTATTATGGATTTTGTAATCCTTATTTAAACTTTCATTTCATTAAAAAGAGTAAATACCCAATGGATCGAATATTCAATTTTTAAGAGTCTCAGACTTTGGGTACTGGCTCAAAGGGAATGTGCAAGAATTCAGCAGTTTCTGACTGACTTTGGGTACTAGCGCATCAATGCCCCGTTAACTAGCTGAGTTAGTTTTGAATAAAGCAGACAGAAAAATTTGTCCTAAGATGACTGGTTTTAACAAATATTTTTCCCAAGAAAATGTCATTTCATGTATAGAAACTCTACTGTGATATTTATGTATTAAACAATCTAAGAACCCCTTAAATTTAGGTATATGAGAAGGGTTGATGAAGTTCTAAGGGTGATTTTTCTAGTGATTAATTACAGAATGTTTACTACATTGTGATGTACTGGTAATTTAATTTTCAAGCAAATGATTTTTTCTTAGAACTAATTTTGTTCTCAATTATATTACCATGATCCCTTTATAATTTTGGTCAAATTTTTTAGATAAATCTGGTTTTCATTGCTTTTCAGTGAAAACTCTTAAATTGAATTAATTTCCCATTGTCCCCTACCTTACTCCCTGGTAAATACCTGATTATTGTCATTTGGATCTGAATTATAAGAATCACTAGTAGTTCCATTACAATTTGCTTGGGGATTTGTCGCATCTAACAAAACCTACAGCATTAAAACATGTTTTAACAATATTTTAAAAAAAAATTTTAAACAATTATATGTTTTTAAAAAGAAACTTATATTAATATAGATATATTATATTGTAGCTTTTGCTTAGATATTAAGAATTATATTTATTCAAAACTACACAGATCTGACTTTTAGTGTAAATTTTGAAGGCTTAAAACGTTCTACAATTATAAAGGAAATACATTTTTTTTAGTATATACAACATATTAAGTTTTGCGTGTTTTCCTATTATCGATTAAATAAGTTCACATTCTACATGTTTTCACAAGGTTTCATTTGTCTATTAATTTGGTTGCTAAATGGATTCATTGATTTTTAAGTTTTCATGATTTTCTCGACTTCTTTTCAAGAAAGACGGCTGTAATTTTCAGGGATGAAATAAGTTCACGGTCACTTTCTCTGTCGGTATTTCTGTAATGCTTCAACAAAGACCATTTTAATGTTTAAAAATTTTGTGATTTATTCTGTCAAGTTTAATGTTTATTTTTTTTGACATTGCTCTATTGTTTATTTTTTTCCGAATGTCCATCAATAATGTTTTGAGTTTCGCTACTTATAGATTTATTCAACCTTGTTATTGTTGTCATTTCCTTCTTACCCATTTGCTACAGTATTTCATACCTTTAAGCTTGCTATGGCATGTAACTGAGTTGCTTTTTCATCTACTTTACCTAAACATTTGTGTAAACAAGATATATTCAAATACTTAAATCATTATTGTGTAAATTGAACTTTAAAACCTTTCTAAATAATCAAAAAGACATTTGACAATCATAATAATTATTTATTGTATCGTATTATCTTTCCGCGGAAATTAAATTATAAGGTTTTAACTACCTTTTTTAGCCCCGAGGTGCCGAAGTCACAGGCTAACAAACCTTGTATTAATTTTATGATTTTTCATTTCAATATTCGTGGAAAATTGTCTGTAATACGATGCTACACATAATTTTTCAGCTGAAAACCGGTTCTGACCCAGCGGATATTAATTTGTTTCAAAGACATACTGGAAAATTCATCATTAAAAAAAGGAGAAAGTTTAAATGTCAAGTGTGACGTCATAAAAATACATCTACAAAGGAAGGATGAGAATAGAAGTTGGAAAAGAAACCCCCCAAAAAGAGATAGATAATATACGTATTTTTATGACGTCACACATGACATTTTAGGCTTTCTCAAAAAAAGTTACCATCATGTAAAGGATCTATTGTATGAATCATGAGTTGGAGAAGCCCATGACGAAAATGAGAACCAGAATGTAAAACGGGTATTCCAGTCGTTGGCCTTTCAAAAAATACAGTTTTAAAAAAATATTATTTTTTAGTACCTTAGCTATTCTACAATTCGAAATTCCGAAACATTTGTGATGAAACGTAATTTTCTCGGCTCCTTTTCAAGATAGACGACTAAAATTTTCAGGGATTAGATATAATAAATTTTTCATTCTTCCCATAAAGTTTTAGAATTAAAATTACTTACCAAGTTTCATTAATATTTGTTTATTTGCCAAAATTTTAGAGCTTCGGTACTTATGGAGGTTGTCATCCTTGTTGGAATATAAATTTTAAATAAACTAAAACCTGTGGCCTCCTTCATTAACCATTGTTGATGTTGCCATTTCTCCTCCTTTGACTCCTCCCTGCAATATAGTTTATTTAAAGAAGTTCTTGATGGTGCCTATATTAAAATGACGCCATACAATACAAATGACCAATGATAGGAGGCCAATACAAAGTCTAAAAAAACAATGGTAGGCCAGTATGGTTTTAATTAGCCAATTGTAGGCCAGTATTAAGTCATTAAAAAAAATTATGAGATTAAAACCAGTTTATTTAGCCCCGAGGGGCCGAAGGCGCGGGCTAAAAAAACTGGTTTTATTCTTATGATTGTACATTTGTATATGTGTATAGTCGTAGAAATATGGATAAAATACGATGCTTGCTAGACATAGTTTTTTCGTATGGATGAGAACCGGATTCGAATGAATACGAGAATAGTTATTTCTCGTATCGTATTATAAACGGCTTTCCGCGGATATAGAATGTACAATTAAAAGATTAAAACTAGTTTTTTTAGCCGCGTGGTGCCGAAGGCACCGGCTAAAAAAACTAGTTTTAATCTTATGATTGTACATTTCTATATTCGTAGAAAACTGGATATAATACGATGCTAGACATAGTTTTTTCGTATTCATGAGAATCCAGTATTTAGGTATTAGTTTTGAAGTAATTTTGCAAAAAAAATAACTTACACTTGGAATAAGATGATCATTACTGGTTACCCTAGCATAGTAATTATGTAATTATATCCATTCAAAATGTCAAAAGTTCTAATAATAAAACAAAGATGTCAACATCCATAAAAGCGAAGCTCTTAAAAAACCAAAAGGAAGGACAAACGAACATTAATACTTGTTGAGTGTCACAACTGAATTAGCAGAATATTTATGCATAAGTCTAAACAAAATTGTAAGTAAATTTGTTTCAAAACCTATTAAATACAGGATGATGTTTAAGGACATACTTAGATTTTTAGGATTTGATTATAGAGATGCTCTTATAACATTTTACCTTGTGGTAATAGGAATTAGAATTTCAAAAATCAGATGAATATGATAATTATAGCATACAAATATTTGTTGTAAAAAAAATCAGCATGTTTTAAATGGACTTACGGACTTTCCGGTAACGATTAAAGAGTTGGTACCCCTTTTAAACTACTACAAGAATCACCATGCAAAGTTTGAAATCAACAATCGAAATGTATAGATTAACGAAATGAGCTGATCGCACGGACCGACCCTAATTATAGAAAAGCGTCGCTTTTAAAAATTTTATTTTAAAGATGGATATAATTTGCCTATTTTTTGAGATCATTTTCTTTATTGTTGATTCAGCTGCCGCATTGTATTTCATGAATATTACATAGGCAGCATACACACCCAGCAAGCCAAGTGCTTCCCACCACTCAATTTGGTTGTCGAGAAAAAATAAAATCAGGGTCAGCAAGGAAATGCTGTAGAAAGTACAATCTCTGAACAATGGCCACCATGTCAAAATAAGCACCGTTTTACTAAAAAGTGCACACATTCCTATCACAAAAAGAATGTTAAACACTGCTGAGCCCACAATTGTGCCAATTCCTACATCAGAAAATGCAACAAACACTCCAATAACTGCAGTAAATAGTTCTGGTGCTGATCCTCCTGCTGCCATAAAAGTTGCTCCTGCAACATCTTCACTTATGCCCAGTTTTTCAATAATTACATCCAAAGAAGGCACAAAAAATTCATCACAAACAATTGCTAGAGCAATAAACATATAAATTACACCAAGTACATGCAGAACAACTGCTCCATTGTTTCGCTGTTCTTGGGTAAAAAGATCTTCTGGAAATAGCGGATCTGCCTCCACAGTTTCATTATCAGATTGCAAAAGATGTCGCAATTTAAAATTATCACTTATTTCTGTGTTTTTGTTTGAAGTTTGATTTATTGTAAATTTACTGACAGCTGTTTGAAAGCACATGAGACCAACAACATAACATAATACAATTAATATATTTAATCCAATTACTTCAGGATCTTTCCAATTTTTGCCATTATTAAATCTGGCCTTGTAATGTTTTTTGTTAAACATTTTGTTTTAAAAATAAGTTTTCCATTAACAAATATCTTTTTATTTTTCACTAATTCGTTGTTTCATTATTTGGGAATAACCTCGAAATAGAGGTTTGTCCAAATAACAAATAACTGAATCAACTTTATGGTATGACTGGATTATTATATAGTTGACGGAGGATAATCATTATATTCCGAGACTTGGGGGATTTTACCGGAATATTCCGGTAACCATCAGCCAGTTTTAAGCAGCGATGCCTTTCCTCAAATTAAGAGAAATTAAATTCGATTGAAATGACGGAATAAATGTGGAGAACCTCTAATAGTTTGCTTTCCTTTATATCTCATACCAACAACGAAATTAGTTGGAAAAAATTACGAAACCTATACATGATTTTCAGCTGTCGTTGGGGTACAACACTTTTTACCTTCCCCTCCAAATATCATTTTATATTTATTTCTCTTGTTGTCTATACCTTATTCCTGCTTTCCTTTGCATGATTACTTTCTCCTTTTTAAAGCAAAGCATTTCTAAAGTAAATATATGTTTTCTGTACGTAAAAAAACAATTATCTCATCTATTCATGAAACATGGTATTATTTTTTGTTTGTCATATTACTTTTATTGCAATTTATTATTGATGTTTAATGTATTTCGTAACAATAGTTGAAACTCAGCAACTTTATACTTTTGCATGCATCTTCAGTGAATATTATTGGTTGAAATATTTTGACATCAACCTACATTTAATGAAAGTTCCCAAAGGTTTCATGTTTGCATGATGATTCCTATATAACAATTGGGTACAATTTTAAAAACGTAGCAACTCTATAATCTTTATCAGAAAGTCCATACGTCTATTTAAAATATGTTTATTTTTAACCTTTTTTAATAACAATTTTATTGTGATTTAACTATCCTATTCATTTGATTTTTGGAGTACTAATTCTTATTACATGAAGGTATAATGTTATAAGAAAAGCATCTCTATAATCAAGTCCTTATAATGTAAGTATGCCCATGAACAATATACTGTATTTAAGCAATTTCCAAAACAATATTTTAAATTATGTTTATACCCATTATACTTATATTCTGCTTCTTCAGTTTTGACACTCTATATATTCGTTTGACCTACCGTTCCAGAGCCTCGCTTTTATGGATGTTATCATCCATGTTAATCCAGAATTCCCCTAGTTTGGTTGTCAGGGAATGTTATATATACTACAGGTAAATAGATTAAATTTATTCTGCTTACAAAAAAGTGGAAAAAATTAGTTTTATATACTAATAAACATGAATTATTTTTTTACATAATTATAGACGTCCGTCATGAACGGATGGCCTTTTTCGCTGATAATGGCATGCTAGAATAGTTCTATCGTTCTCAAACTTTTCAATGTGATTTTTTTAGTTGTTAGGTACGATTTAAAAGTGTAGCAACACTGTAATCGTTACCAGAATGCCCATATGTTTATTTTAAACATGTTTATTTTTTACTTTCTTCAACAACAAATTTATTGTGATGTAATCAAAAACTAAAAATTCAAATTCCTTCAAACACAGGCATGTTGCATATCAAAATGACCGCATTGAAATGCTGATTACGAATCTGAAAACCGTTTTGAAAAATACTGCTCCTAGTTCGAATAAGATCTCATTAACCCTTAACGGTCGGGGGGGGGGGGGCGTTGAACGCCCCCCCATCCGGTTTTTTCTATCTCATTTTCTGTGTGTGAAAGATAAAAAGCCCAAACTGCTTGACTTTTTAAGTGTGGGTATGAGACAAAACAGAGAGTTGAAATTTTTTGAATATCTCCATCCTAGCGGGCACAGGATGCCAGCAAACCTGGCAGGGTCATCCAGGTAAAGAGCAAAAATATTTTTTTTAATTAAACAAAGCATTTTATCTTACCAAAATACTAAAATATCCTCTAGTAGTACATCCTCATATTAAATATAGGTGTTCAAGGCAATTTCAGGTTCCAGGTATGATCCTGCAGGTCCTGATCCTCCAGGTCTCCAGAAATCTTTAAAAGGCTCCTGTGGCCGCAATTTTTGACTTAGAGACTTCAAATTTCAAACTTAAGCTTTTCTTATATGTCTTACAAAAATCGGACCATAGTTTAATAGATAAGTTGTCATAATGCTCATGTATTTGGATACCATCTGGGTCATCATCACCACCAGCAAGAGCGTCCTTCAGATCATCATCCCCAAAATTAAGATTTAGATTATCATTTTTTTGCCATATTAAAAAACTTTTTGTTTTACTTTTTGGGCTAATTATTATTGCTAACAAGTATTTAACTATATCTTGTCAATTGGAGGTTGGCAGCTGTCCTCTGAAGTGATAGAGGTCGAATTTCTTATTTTCAAAATTTTCTTTTTTTGAAATACATTAATTTCTGCCCAATATTATGTTTCAGTATAATTAATGCATAAATCCCTTCAAGAACAGCCAATTTAACAGAATCAAACTTTTAAAATGACAGAAAAGTAAAATTAAGTATTTTTTCTGTTGATTTTATGTTATCTGTGCATATGAAAGGTAACACCCAAATTTGCCGTTTTTTAGTATTTTCATCAATTTTCCTTGAAATATATAAAGATATCTTAAAACTGATTGATTGGGCTTGTAAAGGAACCATTTGAGTATCTTCGGTCGAAAAAGGTCTGATTTGTGAGCATTTTTGTTCAAGTTGTGGCCAAATAATAATAAAACATAAAAAAAGGTAACACACTTTATTCTAATTATTCAGTTCTGTCACTCTAAAAGTGTTACTGTTCGTTTGACCTACCGCTTCACTTTTATGGACGTGTCATCTTTGTTTCAACTATATTCACTAAGAATATTAATACAATTTCATATACTTAGCAACTAAATTTAAACTTATTTATTTTGTATGTAGCAAATTAAGAAAATAGATTTTTTTTAAAAGCGAAGCTTTTCTATAATTAGGGTCGGTCCGTCCGTACGTCCGTACGTCCGTCCGTACGTCCGTCCGAGATAGATAGCTTTTATTCGTTAATTTAGGCATGTTATTTTTTTTAAATGAATTAAATTCCAAAGTATATCCATGATCAAGTCAACATGAAATACGTCATTTAAAAAATTGCTAAGCTGATAAAAATCATATCAAATTAATAATAAATTGAGGCTTAGTTGGTTAATGGGAAAATTCTTCCTATAAAAGTTTCAGACGCTTTCCCTTAAAATGTTTGTTGAACACTGCACAGTAAACCCCCTTATTTTTAAAACAAATTGTAAAAATAAGGAAGGGAGATTTTTCCTATCGCTAACATCTGCGAGGCCTATACATAGGGTACTCTGACCCTACCCTGTATCCGATATATTTTTAGTATAATTTCAAAAATAAGTTGGGGAAGGGGGGAGGATCCAGTGATCAACATGTACTTGGAGAGAATACGCTCCAATTAACCTCTAACTAATGCAAACTAATTTCCAAGCCTTTTCTATGGTTGTGATTGTTCTGATAGTAGATAGTTTTCAGATGGATTCATGACTGAATTGTTTTATGTTTTTATAGCTTTATTTGGTGGTCTAATAGACGGTTTGGTAAAATTTGTGGTCACTCTAAAAATTGTATTGGACTTTTTATAGCCTTTACCAACAACGAAATTAATCACGAAACCCATACGTGATTGTCAGCTGTCGTGGGGGAACACATAGTGAAAATGAAGACCTATTTAGCTGCCAATCAAATATTATTTGGGATTTATTTCGTTTGTTGGCTAGCTATACCTTATTCCTTTTTTTAACTTAAACTTCTCGATACTTAAACGATGTGGCCTGTTATTAAAACTAATGAAAGTGTTCTGCTTTTATAGATGTTGTCGATCTTGTTGTTGTCTTATTCCCCATTTGTGCCGATGACTAAGCAAACAGGTTAAGTATAAGAAAGAAAAAATCAGGTACTATTTCGTCCAATATCAGCAAATCTTTTAAATACAACGATGACAACATCCATGAAAGCAAATCTCTGAAACGGTAAGACAAACGAACATTAACAATTGTAGAGTGTCAGAACTGAAAAAAGCAAATATAAATGTATAACTATAAACAAAATTATTAGTAAATTTGTTACAAAAGTGCTCAGATAGAGGATACTGTTTAAACATACTTATATTTTATAGAGATTCTTCACTTTAACCTTGTAAATTGTTGTAATAGTAATTAGTATCCAAAAAATCAGATAAATTTTGTATAACTGCGTTTTAGAGGGGTTGTTTTGAGAGAGATTGGCGAGGCATTCACATGCCTCCATAGCAAAGCAGAAGACAGCAGTATAGACACGATTACTTAGAGGGTAGCCTTGCTACTAAAAATTAGAATGGAAATATGTTCTTTATAACCCTATTACGTGATTTGTTTTCAGTCTAGTAAACAAATAAACATGTTAAACAATAAAATAATGGATAATTAATAAAATAATATTATGATTATTATTGGTAAATAATAATAAATTTATCCTAATCAATAACTCATATTCTGAAGGAGTTTTTCATTTATGGAATCTTCTCTTAGGTCACAAGATAGTTTTGGGCTATTCAATTTTTACACTTATGTTTTGCGATGTTATGCTAGGGGCGCAGCAGCTAGTATAAATAATAATGATTATATGAATAAATTATTAAATAAGAACAGTTCTGTTCCAACCTCAAAATCTTTTAGTTACAAATCTTCCCTGGACATATAAGAAAATTCACTTTGAATGTGAACCATTTTGGCTTCCCAGCGACTTTTAGCGAGATCTCTCCTTATACAAGGCAGAGAGAATGATATCCTGTTACTTTACATAAGGATTGGTAAAATAACAGTAAACTTTGATACAGTATTTAATAAATTAGATAAAGACATAATGGCGGTGGGCCTTTTGTTATGGATATTCGGAGTTATCCTTATTTTAAAATTTTGGTACCCTCCCCCCCCCCCCCCAAATATTTCTAAGAGGATAATACCGGATGATGAACACAGTAATAGTGTCTGACTGATTATGACGTAACAAAAAAAAATTAGCCAATGAGAGGCCACTATAAATTTTACCATTGGTCAATAACGGCCTCTCATTGGCTATTTTTTTTTTGTTACGTCATAATCAGTCAGACACTATTACTGTGTTCCCGGATGATCCATAGTTTTATAGTTGTTAAACTACTAATTATATAATAATATTAGACAAATAGACTGGAGCAATGCATTTCAGTCGTCATTGTGTAGCGGTCAGACTTATTTGAAGAATAGCTGCGCGCAACATTTTATATGTCTTTATATTAAACCTGCAAATCTTAAATATAACTTTGTATCATCTTTTGTATTGTGTAATTACTTCCCACAAAATATGTATCGGGGAATTTATCCTCTGTGTTCTTGGGGATAGAAGCAAAGCTTCTCTACAGTTAAACTGAGTAACGTCCATCTGTCATGTTCCACCTCTTGCGCTATAATTGCTCCCGCTAGAATTGCACACAACAAGAAGAACCTAAACAAATAAGGATTATTAATGGTCTAAATTGGCAAAGGCATTGAACAGCAAAACACAACTTTAGTTGTTGTATAGAGAAGGGTGTTGGGCGGTTTTTGTGTATTCGTATTTTACCTTAAGTCATTTAAAGTTAGGTTATATTAACTGCAGGGTAGATCCGCAGGGTTGGGACCCCTCCTACGGAGTTAGACATAAAGAAAAAACTACAACAATCCCTTTGTTTTAAATTTATTAAAAGGGAAAAGGGTTTTGTACTCGCGAGGCATTGTGAGAAAAAGCAACAGAAATTTTTTAGAGTAAGAACGTCCAAGCTTTTTTATCTTGAAAAATCTTAAGGATTTGGTGTAAATGGGATGCTTTACTTAAAATGTTGTATCTTGTTGTTCAAGAAATCTTTGTTTTTTAAAAAACAGATAAATATGAAAACTATATTAAACAAAAAAATTTTATCAAAAAAGTTTAAATTAGCATGTTTTAAATGGACGTGCAGACATTCTGATAGAATTGCTACGCTTTCTAAATCGTACCTTATTGTTAAAAGAATCCAAAGTTTGAAATCGATAGAACATTCTAACATACCTAAATCAACGAAGAGAGATAACTGTGACGAATGGACATCAAGACTCTATAATCAGAAAAGCTTTGCTTTTTGTTTGTAGCCATGATTCTCTGAAGTTTGGATTCAGATGCACACGGAGATTGGAGGTGAGAATCCTTTGGCCAATCATAGATTGGTAAGCTTCGCGCACAGCTGGGTGTATTCTATGATATGTTATAAGCTGACCCGTAATTCTCGTGGAAGCTACTCAATTATTACATCACCCTGGCCTAGAGTTTTGGCAGGTGTTCCATATTAAGCCACCCTAATTAATGGCGCTCTCATATGAATGAGGAGCATGGACGGGAGAAAGCAGGATATAATTTGCTTGATATGTAGAATCCTAACTTCCTACAAATCTCCCCCCTTACAACTTTAGGGCATCTCAGGGAAGGTTGCGTGAATTTGACAAATTGCGACAGCATTTGTCAACCAAGTGCATAGTCTATGGAGGGGCTTGAACTCGGTTTCTCCCAACCAAAGCGTATTGCGCTAACCACTACACTATGGGACACCCTATAAGATTTGCTCTTAACCCTTACAGATCGGGCCCCAATTCCCACCTTATCAGATCTATCTTGGCTCATGTTACAGATAAAGACGTAAAATTTTTTTTAGTGGTTCATGTGTATTTTTAGAGAAAATTACTTTTTCTAGTCATAGCATTCAGACCGCGTCTTAGCCGCTTTTATGCGGCCAGCCGCTAAATTTTAAAACAGCTGTAAAGCGGCCAATTTTGCAGCTAGGATGACCAAATTTTAGGACGAACTTTTATTTTTCATAAAAAAATTACTTTTTCTGGTTATCGCCGAAAAACGGCAAATAACGGAAACTGCCATTTTCGGAGGTTACGGCGGTAAAACGGCGGTTGGCGGCGCCAATTAATATTTTTATCTGTTTATTATTGCTCAAGAATTTACCAAAAAAAATTATAGGTCTCTAGCTGTAATAGAAGCCACGATATTCATGATATATGTCTGTATTAAAAGCCGGACAAAAATCGGTCATAAAGTCGGTCAGGGAGCGGTCAAACGGTCATAACACCACTTTTCTCAGAAGGTCATTGATATCTAAGTATTCCCCCCAAAAAAATTTAGGTTTCTACCTTACACACAAAAGTCATAATGTATAAATTAAGATTTATTTAGAATTTTTTTCTAATTTTGGTGCTACCCAACCGACTTTGACCGGACACCACGACCGACACAGACCAGATATTCTAATAAAATCAACTCTTGCCGAAGTATAGTTACTAAACTTAAAAAGTCATGAAGTCACAGCCGTCCATCTTACCTACAAAAAAAATGAGATTGAAAAAACTAGAAGGGGGGGGGGGGCTCTTGGAGCCCACCCCTCCGATCTGTAAGGGTTAAGAACAATCAAATTTGAATAAATAGAAACTTTATAGGAAAATTTCCTACACACAATAAAATTACAAAATGTATCAAAATATTATGCCTTATGCTGCAACACTTGAAAGAAGGAGGGGATCAATTGACCCCCACTTTGAATTTAGTATTAAAAAAAGAAAAAGAAAAACATTATGAGTGGGTCATATCTTTTCTAGGGGCGATTTATTTGGGATGTTGGAGCTGAGGTACCTTCCCAAAAAATATTTAAAAACCTTTCTTGGACTTTTATGAAGATTCACTAGTGTAAAGAGGAACCATATCACTCCAGAAGTTAACGAGATCCTTCGCTACACACACAAACAGACAAAGGAAGATATATCTTGTCATATAGGGTTGAAACTTTTATAATATAAAACAAGACCACATATGGTTATATGATTCTCCTTTACAGTGAAGCTTCTTATAGGTCTTGAGATGGTTTTATGATATTTTCTGACCTTCCACATCCCTTCGAACAGAGATCCCCGTAGATGCTAAGGGCGCAGCCGCTAATAAACTTTAATACAAAATAATTTTTAAAATAAATAGTACAATATTCTTTCAACCAATATAAAGAAGTGATAATTCTGCTACTCGTCATTATAGGGATGTTTATTAAACCATTTTCCACTGTCTTATCCCTTAAGATCCCATAAAATTGACTAATGGTCATAATCTAAAGTCATTTTATATATATATTTATACTAATTTTAAAAAAATTCTTATCCCTTGATGCATGATTTCATGACTATTTCAAGATGTTATTTTCTTTTTCTTCAAAATATAATTATGTAACTTTTAAAATGCAATAGAAATGACAAACAAAAAAAGGATAATCAATAACTTTATGAACAATATTATATGTTGGGGTCATTCAAGAAGAAAGTATATTTACCTCGATTTAAATCCTGAATTGTAAATGATTTTAGACTTTGGTTACAAAAAGAAAATTAGCCCCCGACCGTTAAGGGTTGATTGGATAAAAATAATATTGGCTACTTTAATTGTATGTGTATTGCCTTGGTTATAATAACAACAAAATTTAAATGTCAATTAATGATTTACTTTACAGAGATTCGCTTACACTTGACAAATCATTTCTTGTTTTTATTTGATTCAAATGGCAATGAAATATCAAGAATAAATGTTATTAGTACTTCCAAAAAAATATGTATCTTTAAGAAAAGCTAAGCAAGCTGAATACCTTTCATTATCTAAGTTAAAGTTATATCACCTGGTTTGTTTTTTACATTCTTATTGAGGATTCGTCTATATAATTAGCTTTCAAAATAGGGTGTTTTACCTATAACTATGCATTTCTAAATTCCTGTAAAAATCCAATATTTTCTCCTAGATCATTCTCTTGTATTTCAACGAAAAAATGAAGCAGTATCTTATTTGGTCATTTTGAACCAATTTCTTCTTTTTATTATTAAATTCTTTAGTTGGAGACATTATTTTAATGATTACTAAATCTAATTCAATTCTTCTGAAAATGTCTGAAATCATGTTAGAAATTCAAAAATATTTATAAATATTTTTCACTGGGATATTGCCCTTTAGATGTATTTACATAAAACAACAAAAAATAATTGAGAATTTAATACTCAATTACATTTTCAATGAACAATTACACCCTAAAAAAATAAATTACACTAGAATTAGAAATAAACATAAGGAGAAAAAATATGAACTAAATGAAAATAATGCATAAGTTTTTTTTCAAATTTGCACATAAAAATCTGACAAAACAAATTTGGGTATAAGACTAATCAAGAGCTTGTAAAAAAGCTATTATCCTTTATATTAGAGATTGTCAATAAAAACCTTTGTAACTAAATTTTTAATTAAAGTCTTGTTGAAATCAATTACAAAACTAAACTAGTTTTTCCGTGTATGTATTATAAATAAGGCAAGGCTTTTAAGTCAATTATCAACATCCTAAAATGAAAATCCTAAAAGATAATAGGTCAAAAAAACAAAAGAAATCTTTTTAAATCCTTTGCCAACTGTTTTTCAAAAAGCTTAAAATCCTGACAATGATAAAAGCGTTTTCTTAATTGTATCTAAATTTTACAGTAATCATTAGGCCAAGTTTAAAATCGACCATGCGATTTAAAAAAAATGGTTAATAAATGTTAATTATCTGTTTCATGGAAACGTTTGTATTTTATAAACTAGCCAGTTATACCTTGACTTAGTGTCTGATTGGAAAGAGTTGAATCAAAGAATAAAATATTGTTTATTGCCTTTTTTTTTCAAAAATAGTGACAAGGACTTGCAGTGTTTTTACAATAATGTGAAAACTTTCTATAATTTTGATAAGATAGCATTTAGTTTTTACTATCCTGTCATATAAAGGAGTAAGGTTTTTTTGCCTGAAGATTAAAATCTTAGTAACTACTGAACCAATTGAATTCTCTATTTTATAGAACCTTCACATAGCTCCTGTGATTGTTTTAGACTATTTTTTTCAGATTTAAGTCTTGATATGATAGGTATTAAACTATTTTTCTAGCCTCTCTCTGTCCCTAATTAAACAGGGCGTCTAGATGCTATGGGCGTAACCGTCAGTCCTTAAATAATGTGGAAAATTTATATTATCTAATATTTATCTAGTATTATCAAAATATTGTTTTTATTGTAAAAACATAATAAAATGAAAATCAGTTTTCTGATAACTGCTGTACTTTGAATAAATTTATAGTGATGATTTTTATTTTTATGCCAATTTCTCGAATGATTACCCCTTAACTTGAAATTTATGTCCAAAACTAGCGCAGTAGTAACAAGCTAACGAAGCTTTTCATAGTGCATATAAAAAAAATACGTCATACTGTCCTACCATTGGTCAATTAGAATGTATATTGGACTGCTATTGGTAATTTAGTCTGTGTATTGACCTATCATTGGTCATTTGTATTGTATGACGTCATTTTTATATCCACTATAACAGCTTCCAAGCTAACAGTACAAATGACAATATATTAAAGCTTAACAGAAAGGAACAATAATGGTGTAAGGGTTTATTAAAATTATTTACAAAAAAAAGTCAAATATGAATAAATAAAAAAGTTAGATTTTATTATTATTTCATCTGAGGAATTAGTATTTGCTCATTTTAACTTGAAGTTTGATGTTTTGCAGATGCTTGGCTTTGTAGCTTATTAAAAATAAGCCTTTATCTGCGGCTTTAACAAAGTATCGGGACCCTGTATTTATTATTATACCATTTGTTAAATCTTATTCGTATCTTTTCAGATAATAAATAGACCAGGCTTTCAAAATGGCTACCAATAAATCTAAAATAAAGATGTCAAAGATATCGCTGAATATGAACAAGAAAAAGTTGAAAATGATGCAAAAAATGAATGTAATTTTAATTTTTTTTTTTAAATAGAACTCGACACTCAAGGTTTGGTTAGGATATATCAGTTGGGGTTTTGGTTCATTTGGCAGTAGCTAGAGCTTTGTAGTATCTAGGGGATTAAATCCATAGTGGGTTTTAATTGCCAGGAATGTTATCCTTATATAAAAGTAACACGATCTGTGTGTATGTGTCTCTCTGTCTGTACGAGGATTAATTTGCAATTGATGTAGACGGATGTAAGTAAAAGTTAAATAACGTCATAACTATTTCTCGGTCCTATGACAAAGACAGGAGTCCTAAACGCAGGAGTGGACAAACGCAGGAGTGGACACTTAACCTAACCTAACCTATTTTAGACCTTCTTTTAGGTTTTTTTAATCCCTGACTCTTGTTGGGGGCTTATTTGTACATTCATATCCTAACCTAACCTAATCTGTATAGAAATACTTAAATAAATTAATATTTTAACACTCCTGCGTTTGGGACTCCTGCGTTTGTCATAGAACCTATTTCTCAACACATTCCTTTAAAAATCATTTTGAGCCCATGTATAAATCAAAGGATTTAAAATTTAAATATTTCAACAAATGTTCTTTTAAAATTTTTAGCATTCCATAAAAAAGAATTGTTGAATTTATTTTGAATTTTAATAATAATTTAACAAAGATACTTTACAATTCATACCATGTTCGTCTGTTTTCCCAATGTTAGAATATCCCTAAAGAACCAAGTACGTGGTATGTGAGGAGGGAGAGGGAGGTTTACCCACCCTAAAAAAATGAATGAAAGAAATATATAACATTATCCCCCCCCCCCCCATTTCGCATAAAAATTTCCCAATCTTAAACCTATAATACCTGAAATTCAAATTTTCATCCCAAGGAAGTTTTTTTTTATGTGGGGGGATGGGGGTAGAAAAGATTTTGCGCGCTTCACTATATCAATCCCCAAATTTGTACAAATTATACAGATGGGACGCATTCGTTTAATCATATTTTGTGTGTTTCTAGAGTAAAATTT
Source organism: Acartia tonsa (assembly GCF_053477335.1). Taxonomy (NCBI): domain Eukaryota; kingdom Metazoa; phylum Arthropoda; class Copepoda; order Calanoida; family Acartiidae; genus Acartia; species Acartia tonsa. The sequence goes on along the minus strand of NC_137264.1, from coordinate 40,995,287 downwards.
TTTCAAGAGGTTAAAATTTAATATTTTAAATATTTTGTTGTTGATCTCTTCAAATATTTTAGTAATGGTCTATTTAACAATGTGTACAAAACAAAAGAAATTCTTAAAACCAAATATTAAATATTCTAAAATCCAGGGCGTAAGGGAGGGGACAATGGGCAATTAATTCAATTTTAGAGTTCTAACTCAATATCTTCAAAACCAGACATATCTGGAAAATTCCAAAAATTTAGATATAGCAATCTTTATTAGATTTGTATAATAAAAATTATTAAACACTGAAAGAAAAGTATTTAACATTAGGTTATCCTGTCTTGTTTTCCTGTAAATAGTCTGTAATTATCATAAAAGGTATGACCTTAGTACTGACAGTTTCTTACAAAATAATACCATAATAAGTGTTTGTTTTCATATTTGACAAGGGGTTGATTAGAATGGATAGTTACAGAAGTATCACAGTAGAATTTTTGGTTTATCCCACCCATCCCAGGAGAAAACTATTTTGTTTAAAAACCAAAATAAACTTGTTTTGAATTTCTTTCAAATATTCTGCTAGTATTTGTATTGGTTAGTTCAGTAAGAGTTGTCTGCTTTGGGAATAATTATTTTAGCGGCATTATTTGCGCTGGTACCCAAAGTCTTTGAAATTTGCCAAATTAATAAAAGTTGCATGTGTTCTGGTACCCAAAGTCCGAGACTGTCAGAAATATAAATTTTAGATCCATTGTCCCCTCCCTTTCTCCCTGTCTAAAATCAATATTTTGTGGTTATTTGACCATAAATTTCTTAAACTTGTATCTAAAGATATACTTTTAGTATCCAATAACAATTATAAGACTAAATAGAATTTAATATGAGTTGTACCAAAAGTTTCCAAGGGCAAGGGACGCAGCCTATATTAATAAAAAAAACTTTTTAAAGGATTTCAAAAGTTGCTGGTCCTAATTAGTTGTACTTATCAGTAAAGCTATATAGATATTAAGATGGTTTAAAGCTGTTTTTTTCTAGCATCAACCACCCTCCCTTAGAGGCTAGGGGAGAAGCAACTTGTTTTATACACAGTTTTATTACCTCTATAAAATATATTTAATGGATAGGAAAAGGAAGAAAAATATTTCTAAACAACGCAAATAAGATTAGGGTAATCCATTTAGATTTTGATACAGAGAGCTAATATTTGTAGCATTCTAGGATACCTGGGTGTCATTAGATATATTATATATATTTATGTTTTATGTAAAGTAAAATCTCGAAAGTTGCCATAGTGATAGATTTACAAATATGTATACAAATTTGATGGTATTTTAATTTTCTAACGAGGATAGAAACCCAACTTATAATTCTTTAAATAAATCTAAAATATAGTGTGAGAGTGTAGCTAGGTTTTTATTTATTTTGCCTAGAATGTTAGAATTCAAAATATACAATTGGCGGTAGCGGCAGTACTTAGCAGCTGCCAGCAGATGAAGTCGATGATCGGCGGGAAACAGCAGCGATTTTTGGCAACATGTGCCCCAACCTGTGGGGGGGTTGGAAAGGTTCTGTGCTCGACTATGAGGCAAAAGTATTTTTTGGCAAGGATATTCATCTACAATTTTTCTCTCTTTAAGGCCTAATAATGGTCTAAGTATAATAATAATTAAATTGTTAACTTGTTTTGTCTTTTGTAGGCAAAGTCTCAAGCTGCTCAGTCTAAAACAGTTGAAGATGACAAATCTCTTGTTACAGACTTTGTTTTTACTGCTGATGACCTAAAGGTAAATGAAAACGAGCCTGGAAGAGATAAGTTCTTGTACGTCTGGACCAAATCTGATCAGTAACTGAAGACGTAAAGACAGTACCTAATACACAGGGTGTTTTTTAAGGGAATGTAAGGGTTGCCTAATTTAACTCACTAACCCCTGACAGTAATTAATCATATACATTATTGTATATCAAATATAAAACATATATTTCAGAATTATTGATAAATTATGCCTTAAAAAAATATTTAAAAGTTTAATAGTTCAAAATTAAAAGTATATGCAGTTGAAAATATTTAAATCAAAAATTTTAAGGTCATTTTGACTAAATAACTTTGAATGCAGCCAGCTTCTTACAAACATCTGACAGCATAATCTCTGCCCGCAAATCAAAGTTCCATAATTAAATGTTTAAAAAAATAGTTAAGAATTACAAATTCATATTTATTTGATAAAGGGCGAGAGCAAAGCAACCAATGGTAAAGACAAGAAAGATGATTTAGATTTCCAGGTAACAGAAACTTCGATTACGTACATCCAATATAAGCATGATGTTTAGTCCATAACTTTGTTTCAAACCCTAACCCTGCGGCGCAATCACCTAACATAACTTAACTTAACCTAACCAAAAATAACCCTTTAGAAGCTACTGTGAAAATACGACCCATAAGTTTTCTAATGTTATGTTGAATGTTATTCTTTTATATTTGATAGAAAAACCGAGCACTGGCAGATAAAGAAGTAAGTTTAAAAAAAAACATTCTACATTTGTTCTTTATACATATATATATATTTTACATACTTACAGGACTATACTTTAATCAAACTTCACAATAGTACATTAAACTATAACAAATAAATTTTAAATTTTGTTTCTTTTTATACTTATAAAACATGATGAAAATGGTTTCAATTCATTTTTAATACGTAAATCTAGTAGACATTTATACTTAAGCTTTTTGTCAAGCATTTGAGTGCAAAAAAACTTATTAGACACAGTTTTTAACTTTGAGACTTAACTCGCATTATCATAAACCCCCCACTTAAATTTTAGTTTTAAAGAAAAAGTAAATATTTATATTTTTTTTTTGGGGGGGGGGGGGTGAATTTTTCTCGGAGCGATTTATTTTGGAAGGATGAAGGTATATTCCCCTTAAATCTAAATCTTCCCAGGACTTATGAAAGTCTACACAGTAAAGAAAAACTAATTAGATCAGCGGTTAGCTAGAACCTTCACTACTGACAGACAGAAACAAATAAACGATTCAGAAACAAAATTATGATTATAAATTTTACATATTTACGTAGGTAACCTTTTATGTTAAAATGTTTGTATAACATATTATTTTTCATACCCTACATATTTATATGTAGTCCTTAAGAAATTCATTACCTAGCTGTATAAACCATTTTCAACATAGCATAGAGTTTTACATACCTTCGTCTGACAGTTGTTACATACCTTGTTAAACAGCACATTTGTAGATATTTTTATCAATGTATGGTATGTTTTTTACATTAGAAATTTTATAACCTAATACACAAATTTGATTTGTTTCATGAAAAAAATATGTAAATTCAGGGATCTAGGAATGGGAGAATGAATCAAATTTTCAAACCTTTGGTACTTGCTTAAAGTGTTCATGAAGGATTTAGCAGGTTCTGACTGACTTATGATTCTAGCAAGTTCTGACTAACTTATGATTCTAGCAAGTTCTGACTGTCTTATGATTCTAGCAAGTTCTGACTGACTTATGATTCTAGCAAGTTCTGACTGACTTATGATTCTAGCAAGTTCTGACTGACTTATGATTCTAGCAAGTTCTGACTGACTTATGATTCAAGCAAGTTCTGACTGACTTATGATTCTAGCAAGTTCTGACTGACTTATGATTCTAGCAAGTTCTGACTGACCTATGATTCTAGCAAGTTCTGACTGACTTATGATTCTAGCAAGTTCTGACTGACCTATGATTCTAGCAAGTTCTGACTGACTTATGATTCTAGCAAGTTCTGACTGACTTATGATTCTAGCAAGTTCTGACTGACTTATGATTCTAGCAGACAAAAATCAATAAATATAATTAACACAATTTCTAGCAGAACAATAAATTTATATTCAATAAGATTTTTTCTGCTGGTTCCAACAATCATATTTTCCAAGAAAATATCATTTTATGTATAGAAACTCTTGTGATATTTGTTTAATAAACAGTCTAATAAAGAATATCTTTAAATTCACGTCTTCTTGATTTTTTTTGCAGTTTATAATATAGGACTAGGCATGAAGAAGTTCTAAGGGCGATTTTTCTAGTGATCAACTACATAATGTTTACTTCATTGTGATGCACTGGTTTTGAGTTTTCTGGAGGCTTTGGACTACTGCTGCTAAACTGAAATTTTATTGTTTAAAAATTCAGCCCTAAAATTATTCGATACAATAAAAATAAAAATCTTCTCCTTCTAGAATTTCCTAGTTTAAGATAAAGGAATATTGAATCCGGTTGACCATCGAGTGTAATACATCTATTATGAATGCAATAAAATGTTTAAAATTCAGGTCTCATGGCCACATAACGCATATCTGCGGTAATAAAACCACAAATAGACATTGGCAATTAAATTGTTGCCATTTATATTCTTATTATGTCCTTACAAAACACCCAGAGATCTAACGGGATAAGGCAATGGTCTATAAATTGATGTACATCACCAATTATGACACACGAAATTACCCATTCTGTAGACTTGAATTAGTGGTTGGAAAGTTTGAGCACCCTAATTAATAAACCAACCAATCGAAATTCAGTAAAAGTCCCAAAGTTAGTCAATGAATAAGAAAACGTTTTTATAAAACTTTGGGAACTAGTTTAATAAACAGCCCATTTCCCCTCTCTCTCTATGAATCACCACATTAGCTCATGAAGCCATTTTAAACAACGAATCTTTTCTATACTTAAGTTCGTCCACCCGTACGTAACGAAACGCATTTAACGTTAATTTCGGCATGTTAGAACTGTCCTATTGACTTCAAACTTAGCATGAAGATTTCAGTTCAAGTTAGGTCCAACTTAGAAAGAGTTGCAGCTCTATTATAGCCACCAAAAAGTCAGTAGTTCTTTTTTGAAACATAGAACAACAAAGTAAAACATTTTAGGCGAATCATTTCTATAATCAAATTCTAAAAATTCCTGAATATGTTTAGACTTTTAGATTATTATTCTGCTTATTCACTTCTGACACTCTACTTGTATTAATGTTAGTTTACCCTGATTTTAGTCCATATGATTTTAGAGCTTAGCTTTTATGGATGTTGCAATGGATGTTGTTAAGAATAATACAGTTTTGCAGTAAAAGTAATAAATATGTGTATTAGTGTAACTGTCTACAGCATAAAAAAAATAACTATTTAAATGTAAAATTTTGTCAAATGAGGGTAATTTTTTACGCGTAACTAGGTAAAATTGGGTTTTGGGTTGTAGTCAAATGCTCTTATTAAGTCAAAGTGTTCATAATTATAAACAAATATATATATATATATATATGTGAAATTGTCCATAATTGAGAACAGTAAGAACATTTGAATCCAACACCCATTTTTACAAAATTACGTGAAAAAATGCCCTCTTTAAACAAGTTGAATGTAACAAGAACACAAACCCTGTACAAAAAAATCTAACAAAAAACGGCTTTACTTAAAAAACGCCTATCTCAGAAAACGCCCATCTCAAAAAAACGCCTATCTCAGAAAACGCCCATCTCAAAAAACGCCCATCTCAAAAAACGCCTGTCTTAACCTCTTTTCGAGGAAGCTTTGTGTTTATCAAGTGCAAAATTAATTCCTTATCATTAAACCTAAAACTAAGCGCAAATGTCGTCTTTTTATGGCTTTCCCTTCATAATGTGGCGCGGCATGGATTGTTTTGTTTATTATGATGCGCACGTTCCTTACTTTTGAATGAGATATGAGAGTGTGAAGATTTCGGAGAACAAAATTGGGCCTATCATTGGTCTCATTGTGTGTGAACGACCCTAGTATATCAGGGATTTGAAACCATAAGAGCTTCAGGTAGAATTTGTTATTTTTATTAAGAAGTATGGTGTATAGGACGATTATATGTAGTTTTAAAAAGGCTTTAGCCAGCTAAGCATGAAACTTAATTATGATTAATATATGTTTTAGTAATTTTTATGTGCCTTATTGTTGCATTTAACAATGATTTATTAAACCAAATAATTTTCCTTTAAAGCCAAAGTTTCCAAAGATTTTACCGTAGAGAAAAATGATTTTTAAAAAGCAAATAAGATTACGTGGTTATAAATAACTGGAATTATGAACTAATTGATATTGTAATTTCAGGTCTTTGAAATAATTTCATCAATAAATCTATATTCAAACCTGCTGTTGAAACTTGATGGTTCCTGGTATTGGGGGTTTGTATGTTCGCCAACTGATCTCGTGAACTTCCCGCTAATTCGGAAGTCAAGCTCAACCAAAGTGTCATGGTTGAGACAATTTCAAAGTATCTGATGAATAGGCGTTAGCATTCATCAAGAGATCAATAGCATCCAGTGAATTATTGATGCAACAAACTGTGACAATTTTTCTGTGAAATAAGTACCTAGTGAATCAATATGCCACTAACCAAAAAGCAGAAAATTGAGCGAGCTATCGCTATTGGCAGTGAAAGGCTAGAAGTTTTTGATGAGCAGTTAAAAGTGTTTTATGACAATCTAAAAGCCTGCCAAAGTTTTAGTTCATGTGAAAATGTGACTGTAAAATCAATTCGTGACATTTTTAGTGAGGTCAAGGACCAATCTGACCTAATAAGAAGTCTAAAACCTGCCGTGGAGACTAGTGAGCTGCGCGAGTTTAAGCGTGATTTGGATGAAGCTAGTGAGCAGAAAACTGTTGCAGATAAAGTTTATGCGTCGTTGGAGCAGTGTACAAAAATTCTGTACTGGCTTGACAATGATTCAGACGACGCGAGGTCAAGCACTGTCGCCAGGAACCTCGACGTCATTGAGAAGGTGAAGATGGACATGGGAGTGCTTAAAATTTCCGTGGAGTTGCGCCAAGAAGTACGTGATATGTACCGAAGGCTTAGAGAGATGGAACGTCGTTCATCTAACCTGGATGAGAGTGGGACACCTGCCATGCTCTCCAGAAGTATGTCTGCCGTGGATATTCGGAGTTCCAACCCGCAGTATGGGCGCTGGGACAACAGTTTGTTGCCGTCGTTCGACGGTACTGACACGGATTACCCAAACTTTAAACAGGTCTTTAAAGATCTATGTTCTGGTTATGGATTTGCTGACCAGAGGTTAAGTCTGATGTTGTGTATGGAGAAGGTGATAACCAACCCGGAACTACGCAAGCAAGTGTCAGCGATTAGAGATCATAATGAACAATGGGCGTTTCTTGATCAGATGTTTTTATCAAACACTCGCCGGTTCATGAGGATTTTAACCAAGTTGAACAAGATGAAACCTGTGGATAAACCTGTGGACGTGGTTAGCGCAATTGCTACCTTCAAGAGCATGATGCAGGAGGTAGAAGCCATCGTTGGTTCTGCAGCTAAGGATTACAACCACCTGACTCTTATTCATATTTTTAAAGACAAGTGCCCTGAAAATTTGAGAGACAAAATTATGATGGAGCTAGGTAGCATGAACCAACCAAACATCCCGAAGATTGTAGAACTGCTGGAGAGGACCAGGGGTGCCATGTTGGCCGGTGATATGTCCTATGACAGTGGCGCCGGCAAGAGAAATCGTGACAGAGCTGCCGCCGCGCAAGTATCTGGCCGCAGCGACAATAAGAATGGTAAGGCTGGAAAGGACAAGGCTTCCAAGTGGAACAGTACATGTCCTGTGGAGAGCTGCAAGGAGAAACACCCGATTTTCCGTTGCCTCACGTTTAAGAAGATGGATGTGGTTGACCGAAAGAAAGTTGTCCAGCAGAAGAAATTATGTGAACTTTGCCTATGTGACGGCCATACTGCTGACAAATGTAATAAATCGGATAAGCTTGGTGTTTGTGGTACCAATAATTGCGACAGATACCATTCCAGGTTACTCCATGTGGCTAGTGCTGGTGTGAATACAGTTTACAAGTCAAGTTCTGCACCCAGCCCCTGTACCTTCTTACTGCAGTTGGTTCCTGTTGTAGCACCTGGCGGCGGCACCTGCCACGCCACGGTAATGTTTGACTCCGGGGCAAATTTGCCACTTGTGTCTGAGAAGTTATCCAACAAGTTGAAGCTGAAATCTACCGGCAGATATACAACTATTTCTGTAGCTGATGGCAGTGAATCTTCCTGCCGCAATGTTGTGTTTTATCTGAAGGATAGGGACGGCAATCTGAGGGAGTTTGAGGCAGCTGTCATGCCTACCCTCGGCGGGGCCAACGAGATGCGCTCGGTCCACCCCGAAACTGCCGCCGAGATATTTAAAATGCCGCCAGAAAGGTTTACATATATTAGTGGAGGCTTAGATATCATCATTGGAAATACACATCCTGACGTGTTTCCTTCGACCTACCAGAAAGTGGGCCAGTCTATGTTGTGGCGAACCATTTTTGGTAGTGGTTTTATCTGTACGAGTGCTGATGGTGGAGCTGGAGATCAAAAGTCGGCTTATAAGGCTGTTAGTGTCAGTGGAGGCACTTTGCCAGACTTTCTGACGTCTGAATCGTTTGGCGTACAGCCGCAGGCACTTTGTCCAGGATGTACTGCTTGTCAAGAGTGCAAGGCTATGGCCGACGGCACTACCTGGGACCAGCGTGAGAGGCAGAGGATAATTGAGGCAGGTTTAACACTAGACTTGCAGTCCAACAAGTGGACAGGTCAATATGCTTATATTGAAGATCCTCACACTTTACCCTACAATGAGAGTTTAGCCCGCAAAATTGCTGAAAAGGATCGTGCCAGGATGGTCAAGGAAGGTACCTATGGAATGTATGTGGAGGTATTCAACGACGCCATAAGAAGAGGCGTTTTTCAAAAAGCCACGCCTGAAGAATTGCAGTATGAAGGACCTAAGTCTTGTTCATCAATAGTGGTTGCCTTCAAGGAGGATTCAAGTTCCACACCCATGCGATTGTGTGCAAATAGTTCTCTGACGTTCAAGGGTACCAGTTTTAATAACATAATGCTGGGAGGCCCGCCGCCGATGCAGAAGATTTTTTATCATTTGATGCTTTTCCGCGGTTACAAGGTTGGTATAACCGCGGATATCTCCAAGTTTTATAACTCCATCCTGGCCACAGAGTTCGACAGCCAGATGAAGAGAGTTTTATTTTCCCCGACGCCAGATGGTCCACTTGAAATTTACCTGACCAAAGTTGTGAATTTCGGCGAGTTGGCTGCGGGAAACTTGGCAGTTACAGCCCTGAAGTTGACGTCCCGCCTGTTCGGCGGAAAGAGTGAAGCAGAGGTCAAGGAGATGTATGGAGAGGGACAAATAAACGGTAGTGAAATTGTTGCTAAACCTGAGTTATGGAAGGAGCCACCAATACCTACCTACCCTGATGAGGAATTCAAGTTACCTCAGATTCCAGTTGCAGTCAAGCTTGAGAAGCACAGCTTCATAGATGACGTTATTTCGGGAGCAGGATCGAAGCCAGAAGCCAAGGAGATGATGAAAGAGGCCGACAGGATTATCGGCAAAGGTAGTTTTTCCTTCAAACAAGTCATTTATTCTGGAGATGATTGCCAGCCTACCAAGGTTCTCGGGCTGATATGGAAGCCAGCCACCGATGTGTTGTCCATCGCCACAAGAGTCAACCAAGATGGTAAAGTCAAGGGAAGGAAGGTGAAAGAGGATGCTGATTTGTACAACCTCCAGGACGCCTTGGACGAGAATCTGACAAAGAAGATGGTCCACAGGTTCGCCGCCCAAACCTTCGACCCGATCGGGCTTTGCAGCCCTATTCTGTTGAGAATTAAACTTGTCCTGCGGAAAACATGTTTGCTGAATTTGGGCTGGCAAGATTTCATTCCAAAAAGTCTACGGGATGAACTTGTTCAGTCGCTGGAGGACAGAGCTGAGGTCGCTAAATTGGAGTTTGACCGTTGTGTGGTCCCGGATGAACCAACTGGCCTTCCATCCTTGATGATGTTTTCGGATGGGTCATCAGAGGCTTATGCATCTAATGCATATTTGAGGTGGCCAACTAGACAAGGATTTGAAACGTTTCTGCTAGCCACCAAGTCAAGAGTTGCGCTGGTCAAGTGTGAATCAATTCCACGCCTTGAGTTGATGGGGTGCCAGATGTCCACAAGGTTGGCAAAGTCCGTCAGAGATGCCCTGCCCTTTGATATTATCAGAGTGATGTACTTTACTGATTCATCGTGTGTTTTATCGCAAATAGTTTCCAACAGTGCTATGCTGAACACATTTAATTCTCATCGTATTGGAGAAATTCAATCTGCAACCAACAAGGATGACTGGAGGTGGGTCCCGGGGACGCACAACGTTGCAGATTTGGGCACCAGAAGCACCTGCAAGGTATCAGATTTGGGACCAGGTTCCAGGTACAGATTGGGCCCAGAATGGTTGCGCCAGGATGAAAGTGCGTGGCCGGTGAAAACTGCCGAAGAAGTCAAGCAGGTTTTACCCCCAGAGGAGTTGAATACCAAAATGGTTAAGTTATGTTCAATGAAAGTTGCCGGAGAAGCCGCTGAAGATGTCTTTAGGTTTAAGCACAGGAGATCATTTGGACAGGCCAAACGTATTATGGCAGCTGTCCTGCAAGTTGCGAACACCTGGTTGAAGAAGCTAAAGAGCAGACAAGAAGGTAAGACTACAGCCGCTGGTAGTCATGTAGCAGCCGCAGATTCTGTGTACAAGCCGTCTTTGTACAATTTTATGGCGGCGGCGGAACTTTTCATTGTGTCACGAAGCCAAGAGGATGAGTGGATGACGCTAAAGGCAATTATGCGTCATTAAATCCATTAGTGCATGAAGTATCATTGACCTGGCCTGTCGTTGGTCCCGGAGGAAATTATGTGACCAGGGAGATGAGGATTCTTAAAATGGTTGGTCGTGGACAGCCAGTCATTGACGCCATTACTGGCGGCCGTAAAATGATATTTGAAGACATGCCAGGTTTAATAATTTTGGAGCCTGGTAATTGGTTAGCTGCTGTTTTTATGAGAGAAGCGCATGTTGAGCTTCACTCTGGTGTCCGTGGAACTTTAGCTGAGAGCCGCCGTTGGTGCTGGATTGTGAAGGCAAGGAGGTTGGCCATCATGGAAGTGAAGAAATGTTGGCCCTGCAGTGTTGAGAGGGCTAAGGAATGTCGTGCTACCATGAAGGACGTGTTACCTGACAAGTTGGTCCCGAGCAGGCCTTTTGAAGCTGTGCAAGTCGACCTGATGGGTCCGCTGGTTACGAGGAGAGCTGCCGCCAAAACGAGGAGTCAGACAGCAACGAAGAAGGTGTGGGTGTTCGTGGTGGTCTGCAGGTTCTCAGGGGCGTTATGGTTAGATGCCTTGGAAAAGTATGATACCAGCAGTATCCTGTTGTCCCTGCGCAAGTTGGAAGCTGTTCATTGTCTGCCGAAGATCATAGTAAGCGACATGGGCACACAATTATCCGGTGCTCGCAAAGTTTTAGAGCAGAAGTTGGGCAGCCAGGTAGAGTTTTCTTGGTCTCAGATCCCGGCCCGAGCCCACCATTATATTGGGCAGGCTGAGAAAATGGTGGGATTAACCAAGAGATTGCTGTCCAAGAAGTTGGTGAATAGTTCTGTTAATTTCAACGAGCTCCTGGTGCTGTTGGCGGAGGTCAGCAAGTTGATGAATAGCAGACCATTGACGATAGAAGCTGCGAACGACGTGGAGAATTGGCGGCTGATCACCCCTGGCCAGCTGCTGGGACATGTTGACCGCCAGCCGTTGTGCAATGTGGCGATGAAACCGGAGGACCAAATTTCCTCCAGGTTGAAGTTGTTGGAAGATTTGTCTGCCCAGTTTTGGACTGCCTACCGCCAGGAGATCCTACCGAAGATATTACGGATGTCCAAGTGGAAGGATGAGATGGCGGAGCCACTAGCTGACGGAGATATAGTTCTGGTTACGAGTACCAATCCGCTGATGAGATGTTTGAGGATGGGCCGAGTGACGAGAATTGAGGATGGAAGAAAGACTGCAAGAGTCTTGTTCAGACTGACAGATAAATCTCCCCTAGAAGAACATGCTGTATCAGTCAGGCAGTTGTTAAAAATTATGATTAATAATTGATTCTTATTTTATGGAAATTGAGATTTTTTTTAGTAAAAAGCCACATTTTTCATATGCCTATTTTTATGCCTAAAATAAGAATCAAATGAAATGTGATTAAATATTCTTCTATTTCATATGCTCAAATTTAATTTTATTGAGTTTAATTTCTTTTCAAAAGTACAATTCATTTTAAAACTTACCTGAAAAGTTTAACAAAAAGGAATAAATGTGTCGAGGTTGCGTGATTCGATATTTATTCTAAGAAAAAATCAAGTATATTTTTAGCAGATTTTTTTTTAAAAAAAATTATATATGAATTTCAATCAAGTAAAACATTTTTATTCAGATCAAGGAATGATTGAAAATTCATATTTAAAGTCTCATATTTTTTTACAAAGAGAAATTGGTATTTTTTTCATAATTTCAATGAAAATTCTAACGAAGATATTATTATTTTGCTATTCTTTAAGTATTAAAAAGTTTTATTGTTGATTAAGATATTACAGTTCTTATTCATTCGGTTTGAAAAACTTTCTGCCCAAGGATTTTGAAAAATTTTTTCTTACTACTCTTTTTGATGCTTGACAAATTTAGTTTTAAGTACCTATAAATCTTAATTTTCTTGTCTAAGATTTATTTCGTTTTATTTTACCATTATTGTTTACATTTACATTTCAACCTGATTTCGTAGGTACTTATTGATTTATTAATAATGATTTATTACCTATTGATTATGAAATGATTATTATTTAGTATAGTTGTTATATTTACAACATCATGATTAATAGGATTATCTATTTTAGGATTTGTGTATGTGATCTTGTGATTGTCATGTGCATGGAATGTTGTATGGTACAAACCAATCCCCATCCTTCTATCCTAAAATGTGAGGTATTATGAGTCCTAGTGAGGAGTATAATATTGTGTATGCATTTCACGGGGTTTCATTTAGTTAGGAGCAAAAATTGTCACGTTTTTTGGGATGTGGCCATTCTCATGTGATTATGGTGAGTTGAGTTTAGTGAGAAATGTTGCTAGTGCTCAGCGCAAAAAAACCTTGAAACTCGTTAAGGAAGTTAATTTGACTTTCAAACGGGGGGTGTGTCTTAACCTCTTTTCGAGGAAGCTTTGTGTTTATCAAGTGCAAAATTAATTCCTTATCATTAAACCTAAAACTAAGCGCAAATGTCGTCTTTTTATGGCTTTCCCTTCATAATGTGGCGCGGCATGGATTGTTTTGTTTATTATGATGCGCACGTTCCTTACTTTTGAATGAGATATGAGAGTGTGAAGATTTCGGAGAACAAAATTGGGCCTATCATTGGTCTCATTGTGTGTGAACGACCCTAGTATATCAGGGATTTGAAACCATAAGAGCTTCAGGTAGAATTTGTTATTTTTATTAAGAAGTATGGTGTATAGGACGATTATATGTAGTTTTAAAAAGGCTTTAGCCAGCTAAGCATGAAACTTAATTATGATTAATATATGTTTTAGTAATTTTTATGTGCCTTATTGTTGCATTTAACAATGATTTATTAAACCAAATAATTTTCCTTTAAAGCCAAAGTTTCCAAAGATTTTACCGTAGAGAAAAATGATTTTTAAAAAGCAAATAAGATTACGTGGTTATAAATAACTGGAATTATGAACTAATTGATATTGTAATTTCAGGTCTTTGAAATAATTTCATCAATAAATCTATATTCAAACCTGCTGTTGAAACTTGATGGTTCCTGGTATTGGGGGTTTGTATGTTCGCCAACTGATCTCGTGAACTTCCCGCTAATTCGGAAGTCAAGCTCAACCAAAGTGTCATGGTTGAGACAACGCCTATCGCAAAAAAAACGCCTTTTTCATAAAATGCCTACTACATTTTACAAACTATCTTGTAGGAAACATATCAGTCTAAAAAGGTATTGTGAATATAGTTCAATATGTACATGATAAATCTTCTTATTTGAATATTTATCCCTGGCCAAAATGTTATAGAAGTCAAAATTTTGGTGATCCATTGTTCTAGTTATGTTGGTAAGAATTAGTAAGATAACACAGGTGAATTAATTTTATGGGACCAAAATCGAGTAGTAACCTTATATTTTCTTAAACATATGAAAAAAAGAAAAGAAAAGTATGATTATATATTGATAATATTATGCACTGATTATACATAGTTCTTATTGTGTCTTTAATATTATGTAACATTGTTTATAAAGGGAACATTCGCCCCCAATAATGTTTTCTTATTCGTTAGCTTAATAACTTTAGGGACTTAAGTGAATTTTGATTGGTTGATTTCTAATTCGAGTGTTTAAGTATTTTAACCACTAATTTATCGCTAATGAAAGGATAAATTTGTTTATAATCGTTAGGGATGTACATAAATCAATCGGCCATTGTCTTATCCCTTTAGATCCCTGATTTTCTCACTTATTATTCCTCCAATTCAAAACTTCAACTTTCTTTAAAATTAGGCAATTTAAAAAAAAATATGTAATACAAACTTAATTTCTGTTTTCTGTTTATTAAACATTATTCCAAAGTCAAGCCTTCACGAAATTTAATTTTATTACGTCATTAAACTTATCAATATGGATTACAACTGTATGTTTATCGTGAGCTTGACAAACTTGGGATATTTTATGAAAAATGAGACACATAAATTAAGAATAATATATGGGATAAAGGTACACTTAGATACATGATAATTTATTCTTGAAATAAAAACAGTACTAAATTCTACTTCCAAAGTGATATATGTCTATTCTTGTGCGACTACAGATAATAACTTTCCCTAATTTTTATGAGTAAAATTTTACCTTTGGTAGCTGGTAAATAAGGATTTAAGGGAGGAAACAAATTGTTGAAGATTAATTCATCGTCATTGTCCTATGCTTCTCTGACAAGCTAATCTTAGAATAAACTACGCATTGTTTATACAATCTCCATAAAAGCATAATAATATGGTTCTAGGACAAACGTAGGAAACCCCAACATCGGAGTGGACAAACGGTGGAGTCCCTAACGTCGGAGTGGACAAACGCAGGAGTTGACATTTTATACGAAAAACGCAGGAGTTGACATTTTATACGAAAAACGCAGGAGTGTCTAAAATACTTAAGCAACTTTTGTCCACACCCACATTTGTTCAACTCCGATGTTTGTCCCACTCCGATTATCAATTAAATCTATTTTTATATTAATTGACAAAAGAATATTCTTTTTTTTTCATGCGGAAACTTTAAATAGTGCCTAATAAAGAATAATGTCATACAATACGAATGACCAATGATAGGCCAGTATACATTGTAATTGACCAATGCTGCTTCAATGTATTGCTGTGGTTTTATAAATTGTTTTTTGGCATTGTATGAGGTCTACTTCTTAAAATATATGATGTGTAAACATTGTATGGAAATTGCCTTATGAATTATATATCATGTCAGGGATCTAGAAGGACAAGACAATGGTCGATAAATCATTGCAAATTTCCAATGATGATCACAAAATTACCCCTTATGTAAATTGAAATTTGTGATTGAAATGTTTGAACACTCAACCAACCAATCAAAATTCACCCAAAGTCCTTAAAGTTATTAGCCAACAAATAATAAAACGTATGGGGACTAGTGTAATAAATAGCTCATTTCCCCTCTCTCTCTCTCTTTCTGATATCATGTACATTTTCATATACAAATTTATCTTTATATAATACAGAAAAAAAGACGTTACTATTAAACAGCAGACAACAACCTTTTTTGTTATAATCAATTATAATTCTTTACTTTTATATACTTTCTAAAAAAATGGATCATGGAAAGAAAACGAAGTTGCCGGTTTCGTCGTTTTTTCACAGTAGCCTTTCTCCTATTTCTAGCACCTACGGGGGTCTCTAGCTCTGCGGGGCACATTCTCTAACACTGCGGGGCAATCATTAACATTTACTTAACCTAACCTAACCTAAAATAACCCTTCAAAAGCTACTGTGAAAATACGATGAAACCGGCAACTTCGATTTCTTTCCATAATCCAAAAAATAATATTGTTTAAGGCTAAGGGAAATTAAAAATTTTCAACATTTTAAATAAAAATCTTGGCTGACTTTTATTACAGACAGACACAAATGCTTGAAGAGAATACTTTTTTTGATTTCTTAGAAAATTTATTTCAATAGCGTTTTTGCTAGTTCTGACATAAAGATTAGTTGCTTCGCACCTAGCAACTAGAGGAGGGCACAAAAGATCAGAAAAATAGCCTAAAACTACGTATTAATCACAGCTGAAAAGAACAAACAATTGTCCCAAGCAATTTATTAAATCCTTGAAAGAGGCACGTAAAATTGTTTCTTTTCAATCTATTTTAAAACTCGCTGTTTACCAAAAATAGCATTTTCGCCGATAGATGGTGTTAGTTATGTTTTTAGCTAATTGCAAAAATATCCGCAGGGTGGCGTTTTTTATATTAAATTTTTTTGTCGATTTCTCTAGAAAGGGTGGTGGTACCCTCCCTTAAAATAGTTATAAACCTTCCCGAGACCTATGAAAAGTTACTCTGTTAAGAAATACCAGAATGATTCAACAGTTATCAAGATCCTTCGGTACAAACATACAAATTCACACACAGACAAACACACAGACATCCTGTTAGTTACTTTATTATAAGTATTGAACATTTTAGGTTATAAATCTATAAGGGACAAGAAACAACTCTTTTATATTTTCTACATACATTTTTGAACATAACATTTTTCAATGTATTGTACCATACATTATTATTTAAACTCATTTTATAAATTTTATAAATTCTAGCAGGTTTCGTGACTGATATAAAATAAACAGGACTAAAATAATTTAAAAATACTTCACATTTGTGTTGTCCTATTTTAGGTAAAAAGGTAAATCATCTAATTTTCATTTTAATTAAGCTATTCTATAGCTTATGTCTTTAAAGTTTTATTTAATATTTTTTTTATAAGCTACTCTATAATTAATTACGGTCTGTCGTTTCTGCTACTAAAGATATATACATGTAAAAATTACATGAAGGTTTCATGATTTTCTACTTTCTACCTTAATTTGTGTTACTTTTTCTTTCTTATGATCGCTGAACATCTTCTCTAACACTTAGTTTGTTCGTTTGTCCATCCTTAATTTTTTTTATTGGAACAAAAACAGACCAAACATTTGAAATGAAATAATTATTGTATTTAATAATTAAGATTTTTCTCCTGATTTATACCTTTTTGTCTTTAAGGGTAAGAAAAGTAAGACTTACAGAGAAGTTAAGCTTGATATTCAAGAAAAAGAAAGACAGAAAAGAAGAAAATCAGAGAGGGTAAGCATTATTTGATGAAGCTACTCTATCACTATAAGGTTTTAAGGTTCTATGTCAAATAATAATAGTCAGTTAAAACAATGTTTCATCTTAAAGGAAACCTGCAAGAAATACACTGATCTAACTGTTAAAAAAAACTGCTACAAGAAGACCCAATACCCTAAATTTGAAGCCTTTTTATGCCTCTAGCTGACGTAATTAAATATTGAAATTTTTGTCATAAGCGCCATAAACTTTCAAAATGTTCATCTACCTAAAATGTCATTTTGAACTTTTTGTTATCGAAGCTAAAGCTTTCAAATTTGGGGTATTGGGTCTACTTGTGGCAGTCTTTCAATAATTACATTGGTGTATTTCTTGAAGGATTCCTTTCAGCAATTAAAGAAACGAATCATAATTAATTTCTTATATTGATTATTATTTGTAGAAAGTTCAAGCTGCAATTTTGATAATTTAATTGTTAAATAAATTTGAGATGAGTGAACATTCCAAATATTATTTTATATGTAGTTGTATTTTTATTTAAGGCTGATATCTCTGTTTTCTAATTTTATATTTAAAATTGAATACTTATTAATTATGTATTTATATAACTGTATAGTTAAACATAGTAAAATAGTAGTGAACCAAAAGTTCCTAACTCACTGCGACCCGCTAAACTATATTTTAATCCTGTCTTTGCCCCACTGTGCAGTTTTGACATAATATTCCAGAGGTTTCGCAACTATGAAACACAATCATTATTGTTATTTGTGTGTTGATGTGTGTGTCCAAACATAACCTCACTAATTAGATTTCTTACACATACCAAAACCAAAAGATATATTGGAAACTAAAGCATATATCCTCCTTATATAAAAAGTAGTAAGCTTTTTTTGTCTAAAGCCAAAGATCTCGCTCTCCGGTGAACCCATGAGGTTTTCCTTTACAGGGAAGCTTCTTATAGGTCTATGAAAGGTTTTCAACCATCTGTAGGTAGGGAATCTCTACCCTCCTAGTAAAAATGACCACAAACCGAAAAAGAAAATATTTTTTTATGTTCTATTCTTAAAACTACCCCCTTCCACTGTAAGTGCCCCTAGAGGCTTCTAGGGGGCGTAGCCTCTAGTTTATATATAATACAGGGACGATTATTTCAAACTGCTTTAGAACAATGAAAGTAATTAAGCCGTTTAACTGTAATAGAAGCTGCTGAAGTTAATCACATAGATATTTACAAACAGGTGGTAATTTTTTTACAGACAATTATGAGTAACTTTGATTTATATTATGACGTTACGGACTAAAAGACATGCATTAGTTATCTTATAGTGGCTTCGCCACTTTAATAAGTTAGGGTTTTAAAAGATATTGTTTTAAAATTATCGTAATATTTTTTTGATAAAATATGAACCTTAGAATATCTCAAATTTTTATTTTATTTAACCTACAAAACGTCTATATACATATATTGATATCTAATATATAAAGAGAGCAAATTACATTATTGCAACTACATACATGATCAGAATTGACAGGGACATAACACTTGAAGAAAATCCAGGAAAAAGTAGTAAGATTTTCTGTCAACAACTAAAGATCTTGAACTTTGCAGGCCTGAAATGGTGTTACTTTTCGTAATAGCTTTGTAAATATGTAGAGGTGGTTTTATGCTATTTTCCCTACCTTAGTGGTCCCATGAAGGCTAGGCAATAGGCAATTTGTGAATAACAAGGATGACAACATCCATAAAAGCGAAGCTCTGAAATTTAAGGACAAACGAACATAAACACTTGTAGATTGTCAGAACTGAATTAGCAGAATATTATTGCATCAGTACAAACAATATTGTAAGTAAATTTGTAAGTAAATATACTTTTAGTTTTTACTCTGGTATTTTTGTATATTAAATAAAAAATTGTATTTTAAATAATTAAAGTATTAAAATTAGAGGCCGTTTAAGAGACCTTTCCTATGAAAATACGTTTTAAAATCACACATCATTTTTTCAAACTTTTTTTTATATTTATCTTAACTCTCAAAATATCTATTTACTCAAAAATTTACTTTTCTTGCTGTTTCACTTTTGCGTACTTTTGTTGGCATCTACTATTTGCATTAAAGGTGTCGGGAGAACACTTTGTAGATTTATTGATGACCAAAACTAAGACTTTATTTTTAGTATGACAGCTAATCAAAGAATGTTTTGTGTACTTTGCTGTTACTTGCAGAATTTGAATTCCTATTTTGTGCTTTCTCTCAAAAGTGCCTAGCAAGTCACAGAGCCAGCTCCCCTCTCCATTCCTTCTTTTTTTATGAAAGAACATATGGCTAAGAGATTTTTTCATGTCTTACCCATACTCATGCACAGGGCCCTAACTACATAGAGTTCGTACATGTGATGCACTAACCCTTTGGGCTACCCTGTATCATACACAACCTAAACTTTAATAAAAAAAAGCAAACACACAAAAAAAAACTTTTCTTCTTTTTATTTTCAATTAATTTGAAAATAAGAGGGAAGAAGTGTTGTCGATTCAAGCAACTTTTTCCTTGAAGGCTAAAAAAGTTTACAAAACATTGAAACCCATTACAAGACCTCAATTTAGTTGTGTGATAGTGAGATTTACTGCTTTAGATATTGGCAATGAAAACGACATTTTAAATCCATGAATCTTAGATGTAATGTAACAAGAATTACAACTTAAGTAATGGTTTGGATATGAAAATAAAATATATTGTCAATATATTGGCGAGGCTACTATATAATTCGCTTTAATCCGTAAATTTTTAACTTTGTAAATCTATGGAGGAAGCTATTTTTTTTCGGCTGCTATGTAAGATAAACTGCAGATTTGTTATTTTTTTCTATTTTTTTCCTCTTTTTTTATTACTAATGAACATTTGCTCTTTAACTCACGTTGGTTGATTGATTAGTCATAGTTTCTTAGGGTTTGGGCCTAGGTAGTCATGGAGTAGGCTGAGACACTTTTGTCTAGCCACTAGGGATATCAAGCTCCACAAACAAGCACACACGACTTGAGAGCTACTCATTATTACCTCACCCTCGCCGAGTATGGCAGGTGTCCCAAATTAAGTAACTGTATTGAATGACGCTCTCTGCAGAGGAGCTTGGGATAAGGGTAGTACTGATATTATGTATGTGACTATTGAGTATTCAAACTTACTCAATAATCCCCTTCTAACACAACCAGGGGAAGTTGCGTGATTATTATTGCGAATGAGAAATTTGAGTCAACACACGGAAAATTATCTCACCACCGTAGCTCAGTGTGTTACCACTGAGCCACGGCGCCCCTAACTCGTTGATCAACACGTTGGTCGTTGATCATGCTAGTTATATACGAGTTGAGATGTTGAAACCAACTTAAAAAGAAGTAGAAATATCATATTCGATTCATATTTTGTCTCTATTTTCTCTTAATTTGAAATCTTTGGAATTCTTCTAATTCTTCCTATCTGTCCGTTAATATCTTGATACCAGCTAAACAATATATTTAACTTGACATATGGTTTTGGGCTGTTTTATTTTTTAAATTGAGTCTTCAGATAAGACCCTATTTGCGAGAGATGCAGCAGCTACCTACAATATAGAAAAGTAACAGGATGCCTATGAAGGCTAGAGATGAAACCCAAAGTTTTAAATTTGATATTTTATTTAATTCTTACTCAGTGGTTATGCGTCCCGTTTTAATAAATTTAAAAATAATTTATTGAGAAAAATATATTTAAGTAAAATACTCCACGCTTCCAGCATTTAGTATTTAAAAATACTAATTAAATAAAAAAAAATTAAACCTAGTTTAAAATGAAACCACCTGGTGTGTTTTTGTAATGAGTTTATATCACGTGGTCTTTGTTCACTAAACAATTCTTTCATTACAATAATACTATTTTACCTTAATATTTTTAGATAATTGGATATCTTAATGTTTAATAATACTATTTTTAAAAACATCCAATTAAACCTAAATATAAATGAAACCACCCCAAATTAGTTTTGGTAATGAATTTATACAACGTGTTCTTTGTTCACAAAAAAACCAGATACTTTTTATTTATCCTTAATTTCTGAAAAATGTTTCATATTAGAAGACTGAAACCTTACTCTAAACAAAAATATTATTTTTATCAATTAGAAGTAAAACATCAAATTTTTCCTAATAATCTTAATTGGAATATTTATTATTTATTTACTAAAATTTCAACAAAAATGATGGTTTATTTTACACTACTAATTCATACACAGTTCGTTCGAAGGTGCTTTGACTTTTGTGTCAGAACCTAAATTGCGGCATTTCATTACCCTAGGTTAGGTAACTTCATTTACTTTTCAATAAAATCTAAAATGCAGCCGTTTTTTTAGAAAATTAGATTTGAAAATTTCAAGTTCAATTTTCATCCCCTAGGAGTTACCGCATAATCATGACAAAAAAAGCAAAGATTATTTATTTTAAATTTTGAACAAGTTTGCTTTTATAAAGTTCTTAATAAAACCACTCCTGAAGTGAATTGATTCATGGCCATTTATATCAATTGCTTTGTTGAGGTCACGGAAATTCAGCCTTTATTAAATCATATTTGGAGAGGTTTTATCAAAGACTTCATAAAATCAAAATTGTTTAAAATGTTAAATAAATAATATTTGCCTTTCTTGTCATGATTATGCGGTAACTCCTAGGGGATGAAAATTGAACTTGAAATTTTCAAATCTAATTTTCTAAAAAAAACTGCTGCATTTTAGATTTTATTGAAAAGTGAAATGAAGTTACCTAACCTAGGGTAATGAAATGCACAATGTCCCAATCTAGGTTCTGACACAAAAGTCAAAGCACCTTCGAAAGCATTGTGCATATGTTGTCTTTAACAAAACTTTATAAGTAAAAAAGATACTTTGTGTTAAGCATGCTTCCTTAAAATACTAAAATACTATCTACAAACACTTTTTCAAGTAGTAAGGCCTTGAATGAGGTATTATACATTGCATCTACAGATTTGGTTTGGGTTACTATAAATAAAAATTATCATTATATTTAGGAGTCAAGTTTTTATACTCCGAAATTACCTGTTTCTGAGGTCCACTAATAAACTATAATATATATGTTCAGCTAACACAAACAACGAAATCAATTCGAAAAAAAAACACAAAACCTATACGTGATTTTCAGCTGTCATTGGGGGCAACACACAGTAGAATTGACGACCTTTTAATCTGCCACCCCATTATCATTTTTGATTTATTTCGCTTGTTGGATATACTTTATTATTGATTTGTATTAAGCAAGTTCATTCCATTTGAAATTGCAAAAATTTGGATATTTTAGTTGCGTAATGTTGGTGTAAAACTTGTTTTGTACTGTAACTTAAGAGAAGTGGATAAGAAGGGAAAGATGCAACTGGTTTGTTGGGAATTTTTGAAATAAAATTGTTTATCAGACTCCCTGTACCCTTGTCCCTGTATACCAAGAGAAACATGGATGTACAAAGGAACGTAGCTTTAAAAATAACTTAACGAGTAATTACTTATGTTTTTTATTAAGGTTGTAGAGACTATATATGTTGATGCCCAAAGGAAAGTATCCGTACTAGTATCTATCTATCTATCTATATATGTAGGAAACTAATTATCTATCTATTCAGATCGTAGAAACCGTGTACGTAGACACCCAAAGGAACGTAACTTAATAACTATCCATCTATTTTTATATCTATTTATTTGCCTATCTAAAGTCTACTTATGAAGATACCTAGTCAAGAAGGATGAAACAGTAATTATATACAAAATTTATATTATTACATCTGGTCCCCGCATGGTAATCATTAAATCAAAGATATTGTCATCTTTCACTAAATTATTTCATTCATTTTGTATATATATTTATTTATTTATTTAATACATTTTATTATGTATTTTAATTATGACATATACATTTTTTAATTATTTAGATATTTTTAATTTCAGTGATTTATTTTTTATCTATCTATCTTGGAATAAAATTATCTTAGATCTAAGAGTCACTTAACCTTTTTAAAGACAAAATACGCACAAAATTTCACTACAAAAATCACAAAAATAGAGTATAATCTCTAGGGATAAAAGAATAAGATAAATATTGTAAATCTACTTTGCCATGGAGGGAGTGGACATTGAACTGTAAATTATACTGGTCCCAAAGTTTAGTTATCACTTTTTCTTCTAATAGATGGCAATAATATTAAGTGTTGTCCTTT
This sequence comes from Acartia tonsa, assembly GCF_053477335.1. Taxonomy (NCBI): domain Eukaryota; kingdom Metazoa; phylum Arthropoda; class Copepoda; order Calanoida; family Acartiidae; genus Acartia; species Acartia tonsa. The sequence continues at coordinate 40,971,751 of NC_137264.1, read as the reverse complement.
TTTGAGTAATTACGTAAAATGGGTTTGCAATCACCTGAAATTTAAAGGCCTTTTTTTGGAAGGGAGGGGGGGGGGCATAGGCGTCTAAGGGGGGGGGGGGGTAATGGGTCGATTACCCCCCCCCAAAACTTTTTTCATTTTACTCCCCCCATTTAAAATTTACCTCTACCCTGGGGGTGCCGTAGGCCCCCCCAACCATTTAGGTGGGGGTATTTACCCCAAATACCCCCCACAAAATAAAAAATCTCTAATAAAAAAAATTTTTGCACGCTTCGCGCGCATTTTTAATACTATATATTTAATAAAATTTGAATTACACCCCCCAAAAATTTTACCCCGGGGGTAAATTTTGGGGGGGGTAAACTAAATTTACCCCTGCCAACAGGTTTCAGGGGGGGTAATTACCCCCCCCAAGCAAATTTTACCCCCTGGGTAAAAATCTTGGGGGGGGGGGTAAAAAAAATTTGCGGCGCGCTTCGCGCGCCATTTTACCCCCCCCAAAACCGATTTACCCCCCCCTTAAAAAAATGTTACCCCCCCCAAAATAAAAAGCTTGGACGCGCCTGGGGGGGGGGGGTCTATCTAATGGCGATTTCTTTAGAGAAGGCAAAGTTAATTTCAAATAAATCATATCATTAAGAAGAACATATTAATTTCTTCACTATAAAGTCATTTTGGTCTTGCGGTTGGTGAGATCTTTTAGTACAAACCCAGACAGACGGACAAGAATCTTTTTTACAAGGACAGCTTAAACAAATTTCGATACAGAGTTTTTCACTATATTGTATATTATGTAAAGCATAATTGTAGATAGATTATGTTATATGTATACATATACTGGACATTATATACATTATTTTAGCACCATTTTAGCACAGCACCTTCCTTTCCATGTGGGATACAACTATCTCTATCTATCTATCTTAACTAGATTATAGAAACCATGTACGTCGATACCCAAAGAAACGTGGCTGTTCAACTTGGAGAGAAGGATGTAAAGGCGGATATCAAAGCTAAAAATAAGTAAGTACCGAAAAATTTGGCGTTTTAACTCAAAGTGCCTAGTCAGGCAAATTCCCTTCCATATTTTGAAATAAATAGTAAATAAAGGTGGGAGGAAGCAGTTTTAGTTTGTTTGTTTATTACTTTAGGTTAGGTTATATAGATCACTGCAAGTACAGGCCTCACAGGGTTGTTACCTGCTACAAGAATTAGACAAAGTAAAAAAAAATACTACCCCACCCTCCTTATTTTTAATTACGCTCGATAGACATTTGGAGAGACACCAGCAAAAATTATCCTTTGTTTCAAATTCTTAGCGTGCCCCTTTGTACTAAAGACTTAGGATAAATTAATCTAAGTATTATTAAAACAGACACACATCTATAATACAAAGTAGTCTGTCTGTCTGTCCGTCTGTCTGTCTGTCTGAAGCTTAAGATCTCAGTAACCACTGAAACTATTGGGCTCTACTCGTCAGGGAATATACCTCCTGGTCCTGTGATGGTTTTAAGCTATTTTTGGGGGTTGGGGGTGTTTGAATGTGGCTTACTTAGCAACATATTAGAATTATTATTTCTAGGCGAGAGAGAGCTTTGTTGTCTTTGGGAATGGATGGAGACGTTTCAGATGCAGATGCTTTCAGAGCTCAGGTAGAAATTAATATAGAATATAGCAAATCTACATTTTATAATTAACAAGGATGATAACGTCCATTATAACAAAGCCTTAAAACTAGACTAGGTAGGTTCTTTATCCGTTACGATATTGTTAACGATTCATTTAATTGAGTTCTCCATTTTAGTGAAGCTTTTTAAGGGCCACGTGATGGTTTTAGGATGATTTTCTAAAATAAGTCTTGGGATGGTGTAGGCTTCAACCACCCCTTCCACTTCGAATACTTAGCCGCAAGAAGCGCATTCGCTAGTCTTTATTAAAAAGTTGTAAGATTTTTAGTTTCTTAGCCAACTTCTTAGAAATTACTGGTCCGTTTGATTTGTGCTTTTCAGAGAAGCATCAGGGATGTATGGGGCAATTTTCTTATCCATTTTAGAGCTCATAAAGGCTATGGGTAAGAATAAAATCTTGGAAAATATCATCGATTTGGTCTTTGTATTTAAATAATTGTTGTTTTGTTTGTGTTGATTTTTATACCAAAAATATAACAAAAGATATGTTAATATTACATTTATATGGAATAGGACATAAATTATATTTTTAGATTTAATATAGTATGTACCTCGTGTATCTCTTGAACTCCAAATAAATGAGGTCAATATTATTTATTGTACTAAGTGTTATTCATTGGTTGTTTACTTAAGGTAAGATTAGGTAAATGCAAGGCTCAATTGATTTCCAAAGCGAAGCTTTTCTATAATTAGGGTCGATCCGTCCGTCCGTCAGTCCGTCCGTCAGTCCGTCCGTCACGGTTAGCTCTTTTTTGTTAATTTAGGCATTATAATTATCCTATCGATTTCAAACTTTGCATGGGGATTTCTGTAGTAGTCAGGTACTATTTAGAAAGCTTAGCAACTCTATAGTCATTACCAAATTGTCCTTATGTCCATTTTAGACATGTTGATTTTTACTTTTTTGACATACATTTTTTGTATGTTAGAATTATCCGATTCATCTGATTTTTGGAATATTGATTCCTATTACAACAAGGTACAATTTTATAAGCGAAGCATCTCCTAAAAATGTAAGTATGTCCTTAAATAGTAATATGTGTTTATGCAGTTTTGCAACAAATTTACTTACAATTTCGTTTATACTTAAGCAATAATATTCTACTTATTCAGTTCTGACACTCTACAAGTGTTAATAGTCGTTTGTCCTTCAATTTCAGAGCTTCGCTTTTATGGATGTTGTCATCTTTGTTTAGTCATGCTTTGGTTTGTCAAAAAAAGAATAGGGAGCTTTGTTAAATTTGTTAAATACATATAAAAAAAGTAACAGGATCTGTGAGTGTGTGTGTGTATGTCTGCCTATATCGAAGGATCTCGCTATCACTGAACCGGAATGGATTTCGTTTACATCAAAACTTCTCAAAGGTCCTGGGAAGGTTTATAACTATTTTAACTTGCAAGAGAAAAAGTAAAACCCAATCTTTTTAAGCTTTTCTTTTTAAAACTGAAATTGAAAATGGATGGGGACTTCACCCGCTCCTGACACATAGTTGCTAGTAAACAGATATACATTTAGGGAAGATAGGTATATCTATTTACAAAACAGCTAAATTGGAGATAGTTATATGCGTTGAGAAAAATATAAATCTAAAATACCTATCAATTACCACTTATGGGCGAGCCTGCTGTCCTTGACACTCAAACGTCAGGCCCAACAACCAAAGATAGCTAAATGGAACCAAATGTAGCTTCTTTTGTGTCCAAACCAGAGTATTTGGTTAAGTAACACCCAATAAACAACCAACTTTTTGATTGAATGCCCCTTGTCTGTTCATGATAGTGAGTTGTGCCTGTTTCAGGGCATTCTTCTTACTTTAATAATGCATGTCGCACACCTGACATAGCAGCCATAGTAACCATTTCTGTCGTATTTAGATTCGACGCGGTGTTAAGCCGATATTTGAACCTATCACCTTCCCGATGACGAGCGGTTGCGCTATGTGATAGGCCATGTTTGTGGGATTAAAAATGGTCCCACCTAAAAATCTTAGGCAATGTTTATGCTATTAAAAAGAACATTGATACCTTAATTAAGAATATTTTTAATTGTAGGGTGAACTCGAGATGAGGAGCAGCGGTGGAGATCTGGAAAAGGTAAAGCATACAGTGGATATACAATGGATATTTAATATATAGATAATTTTACAGAGAATTATTTTGGTCCATTTAGGCTGCTAATAGTTATCAGCTATTGACCTATGAATTCCTCCATGGACAGGGGAGAGGATGGGGTAAAGTCATAAGCGATGAGGGGCGATCGTTATACTAGCCAGCTGAAAATATATTATTCATCTTTTTTTAATGGTACAGCGTGGAAAGCAATTACCTCCCACTCCCCAGCTTATAATTGAATAAATCACTTTGTCTGTGTGTCCGTCCGTGACGATGTGCGGTTAATGCGCTTTTTAAGATATAAATCTTTAATTTTGGTGATTATTCCCTATACCAATGAGCATCCATTATATAACTTACTTGGTTCGTCGGTCTGACAATGAATCTTCATGACAAAAATCTTTTATCTATAATACAAGATAGTACGATGTCTGTCTGTCTGTCCGTCTGAAGCTTAAGATCTCAGTAACCACTGAACTGATTGGGCTCTACTCTTCAGGGAATATACCTACTGGTCCTGTGATGGTTTTAAGATATTTTTTGGGGGAGGGGGGTGGGACACCCCCAACCCCCCAAAAAAATAAAACCCCCCTCCAAAAAAATAATTTTTTTTAAATTAAAATTAAAAAGAAGATGTCGACTGCCTCCTCCAAAAAATTTTTTTTTTTCTTTTTCTTTTTAAATTTAAATAACACAAAAATAGGTTTATCAAACCTCTTAGGGCAAAGCCCCTAGAGGCTAGGGGCGTAGCCGCTAGTTTTTTATAAAGTTTTTGAGATCTTTAAGTGGGATTAATTTGTTTTCTTTTTTTATGACAATATATCATCTGCTCTATATCTTACTTTGGCCGTTTGTCTAAATATGATTTTTCTGTGCTTTGCATCAATAAGCTGTATAAGTAAAGGGTAGCTGTTACAACTTAGATTATATGCAAATTTCAGGGAAAAACCAGTACCTTTCCTTTAAACCACTATGCAACTTACATGCCCAACTGATCCCAACTTTTTAGACAAAATATCAAATTTAAGAAAAAGAAAATAGTTATCTCAAATGAAGCAATGATAGAACTCTGTGCTCTAGGCCATGGAATACTTTGACAAAGCCGTGAAATCAGAAGAAGAAGGGGAATTGGCCTATGTATCTAGAAGCAAGTAAGAAATGTACTCATCTGCTCATCAATTTACGGATGCGACTGTCCTTTCCATCTATTTACCTATCAGGGAATGGTCCCCTAGCAATACATCGAAGATAATTTGTAAACACTCCGCACTCGTACTTTTTACGGTTTACAACATAATTTAACAGTTTATCTGTATTATTTTTATGTAACCATCAACCAATCTATCTGCTCATCTATTTTTTTACTACTGGTTAAGAACTGATCCCCTTTATCCAACTATTATTTAAAAATATATTGAACCTAAGAAGGAGATAGTTTTTCCCCTATTTGTAACTGCTACTGCAGGGCTACGCAGTACTAGATATAGCCTTACCCAAAAAGACTAAAGTTATAAGCAAAAAAACGAAAACTTACCCCTCCCCCCTTTTTTATCTATTTCAAATAAGGGGTAGGGTTATGAGTGCTCACAAGGGTAATTTGTGTAAAAGCGCGAATTTATTAGTAGCGAAGCTACTCTATGATTCACAATGTCCGTCCGTCCGTCCGTCTGTCCGTCCGTAATTAATGAATTGGGGGAAACGTGATTTTCTCGGCTCCTATAAAAGGTAGGAAGCTAAAACTTTTTGACAACATTCTCATCATAAAGGAGCACAATTAACTATAAGACATCAATGGCGTTCGGACTGCGTTTTAGCAGGTTTTAGGCTATTTTTATATTTTCCAAATTTTCCCCATGTCTTTGGTGTTTAAGGTCCGATTTTCAAATTTTTTTTCCGTTAAAGATTTCAAAATTAAATTTCCCGTCGTTTGAAGAAAACAACGATGACGGTCAGACTGCCTTTATGCAGGTTTTTGGCTATTTTTATATTTTTTTTTACATTTTTCTCCATATCTTTGGTGTTTATGGTCCGATTTTCGAAATTTTTTCAGTTAAAGATACCAAAATTTATTTCCTGTCGTATGAAGAAAACAACAATGGCGGCCAGACTGCCGTTTAAAAGGTTTTTAGCTATTTTTATATATTTGACATTTTTTCCTTGTCATCCTTGTTTACATATAAATCATGCTTATTATAAATCTATTTGTGAAGATGTTGGTTATTACTTGGAAATAATAAGAGAGCTGTAGAGGATGCAGAGATAGCTGTGGGGCGTAGACCAGGATCTTTGATGGCTCTGGGCACTTTAGGTAACAACAGGGATAAATCATATCTAAATGGTGGAGTGAGATTTCCTCCATTTTCAAAGACTTAACAGATTTTTTCAAAAATCTCTTACAATATTATGAATACGATTTCAAAATACATTTTTTGTATAATGAAGGTTAGAATAGTTGAGGTTTCTTTTTTTATGTTTTCCTATTATTCAGGAAGTGCTCTATATACCTCTGCAAGATTTGAAAAGGCACTGGTTCAGTATCATAAGATTTACAGGTATGACTATGACCTGCTACATTAGCGTCAATGATAGCATGCTTGTTGGCTGTTGGGGAAATGTCGGGTTCGTCATACTAGAGATGTTAAAAAGGGTACATACAGCTGACATGTCATGCATGTGACACTAATAGTTAGAGTAGGCGCAACCTACTACTTTGCACAGTTAGGACTTCCAAACAAAGGTCATGCAAGGGTTAGTTGTCTGTCATTTGTTACATAACCTATTCTCCGTGGGCGTTAAAGTTTCACCTCCCATAGTAAGAAGATTATGCTCTGGCTTCTCTAATATGATCACTTTGAATCAAAGGAGAATCCAGCCCAAACATAGCTGACAGGGTAGCTTAAAATATGGCTTTTAGGTCTAGTTAAAAAGTAGACATTGTATATACCTTATTGACGCGGGCATCTACTAAAAGTATAAGCTAAAGTACTAACACTCTACCTTTTTTAATGATGTAAACAAAAACCATGTATAACCCTTACTGGTAGCTCTAATCCCAGATTATCCTTAATTTAACCTAAGAGAAAATCCAAAATGATATATTATAGATTTTTTAATGGTGTGTGTTTTTTGTCCTACTCTGGTAATAGAAAGGATTATGGTTTCCACTCAAATCCCACTTTAGAATGATTTATTTGCAGGGATCTTAAGGGATAGGAGAAGGGACAGTGAATTAATATATCTCTCTTGATTATAAGCAACATTACTTCTTTTGTAGATTACGTATTGCTTGAAAGTTAGGATACTACTAGTGTAGACCTACCTATCAAAATAATATAAAATTCCTTAAATATTTAAGCCAATGAATGAGATATCGGGCACCAGTATAATGTACAGTCAACTGTCCTCTCCATCCATGTATAATGTATATTTGTATGTTTAGAATTAGAAAAACTAAAGACACCCTGGACTGGATTCAAAGATGTCAACAAACAATCGAGGTATTTTCTATTCATTTCAGAGTTTAAAGCTACTCTACAAAGCTACATTAGATTAAATGAATAAATATCCAATAAACTATAAGATTGAATGGTCAATTGAAAAACTAGCCAACCCTTACAATCAAAATTCCAAAAAATGCAACCTTTGTTTAACAGAAAGGTTCGAAATAATGAAAGCTTTCAAATCTAACATGCAAACTTCAAACACCAGAAATGAAAACAACATAGATATTATCATAGATGGATAATAATCATAATTTAATTGGTCGATTAAATTCCCCAAGCAAAGCATTATCAAAAGAAGTTAAACTATTTTCATATGACTTACTAAATATATGGATGAAATAGAAAAAAAATACTGCCCTTTCTTACTTAAATGTGTAAAAAATTTACTAATACTGTTGTCAGATTGGTCTTACACTCTGTTTCTATTGGTTAAATGATAGGATTAAACAAAAAGCAAACTGTTTTTGAATATAAATATGTAATGAATCATCCATCTATTTTTTGGAGGTAGGGTCCCAAATACTACCTTCGAATACACACAAGTATGAAAAAACAAATAATAAACAGAAAAAGTAACGGCGTATAAATATGCCATGCATATTTACAGACCATCTTACAGAGAGACAGACAGACAGGAAAAAAATTATGTTTATGATTATTTCAATTATTATTGTAGGCATTTTTGGCAGCGGCCCAGTTCGACTTGGAGTTTCTTGAAACATTAAGGTAAATTCGAAAGTTTCTCACAAGTATCTAATCTTACTCAATACAACCGCCCCCCCCCCCCCCACAACCTCCCCTCATTGTATCAAATAAATTGAAAATTAGTTTTTGTTTTTGTTTTTAACATTAGGTCAAGAAAAACTATAAACAAAATGTTAAAGTCGCTCAAAAATTATACACGTGACGTTATAAAAATGTGAAATTATCGATCTCCTTCTTAGGAGTTTTCTTTTCCACTCCTCCTCTCATCCTCCTCCATTTTAAGACGTCAAGAGTGTGATTTTTGAGTGACTTTCTCCACGTACAAAAATAATAGGCTGCCTGTTCAATAGAAAAAAATGTCCTTTTTTGTGTTATAAGATAAATACAAATTTAATTTAGATTAATTACATATACAATGAACGTGCCAGAAAAAGTTTAAACTGGCGCATCTTCTATAAAATTATTCGTTATATCTAGGTTGGTCAGTCTTTAATTCTTTTGCATATAAATTTAAAGTATAGATGCAAAATCAGACAACTACCTGGATCCCCTTGTTAAGGACCCTTTTCAACTGCTAGCAAATTGTTTTCTGCTACTTGGCTGTGTTAATATTGGCTAATTGAGAGTCGGCAAAAGGTCCCTGGGATGGGGACTTACAGTTATTTAACCCCTTCCCCTCTAGTGTTTTACTTTAAACTTTTACCTTAGTTACATTTATTTTTTTTTGCGTTACTTTTAAGTCTTTTGAATTGACACAACCTAATCTTTCCAGATTTTGTATATTTTTTTGAGGAACACGACCCCAGTGACGTCATATTTTTCTTTCCCGAAAAAGGGAAGGGGGAAGAAAATCTCTTCAAAAGAGATGGGGAAAACCCCCTTTTCTCCCATCTCTTTTTTTCTTCCCCCCTTCCCTTTTTCAGGAAAGAAAAATATGACGTCACTGGAGTCGTGTTCCTCAAAAAATTATACAAAATCTGGAAAGATTCGGTTGTGTCTTTTGAATTCTTTAAATCATTTTTCTGAATTAAAACTTATTTGAGAAAAAACGTTGTCTTTTTCCACGATTTGTCTTCTTAATGTCTCTCTCTCATTGGAAGTGAACATCCTTGTTTGTATTCTAGACTGCCTCAAAGTTTTTATTCCTTAATTTAGAGAAAAACTAACAACAAACTTTTTATGTCCAGAAGAACAAGGACTAGTTGTCACACACAACAACAAAGATTTGATATTATAAAAGATCGAGATGGATAAAAAAGATTATTAGTATAAAAATGACAACGCTTTTTAAACATATGAAATGTAATAAATAAGTATTAAAAAAGCAATAGGGCCATGTGCAGTTAACAGTAAAATGTTCCTGGTAACGATTATCTTCAAAATCTATGAATTTTAAAAGCTGGTAGCTTTCAAACGGCTGAACGTACATATCATGTCCGTACGCCCTTTTAAGCGGCATAAGAGGACATACCACTAATATGAAATAGCCAAGATCCAATAAAGCACAGGGAAAGCTCCACAAAAGAAAAAACGCGTAGAATTTGTCTTTTTTTGTGCATTTATTTTCATCATTGACTAATGACTATTCCAGATTATCTGTAGGCCTCCTTTTATCGGTTAAAATTTTGTGCAAGCATAATCTTACGTTCCACCATTTGACCGTAAGAAGGATTTAAAGTTCATTTTTGGATTTTTTGAGATAATATTAATATTAGTTGCATATGCCTATATTGATATAAAACTAACAGACAGACACAAACAAAGATCAAAAGTTAATAAAATGATAAAGTTGATATAAAAAATAACACTGTCAAAAGCTGAAAAAGATGCAGAAATGTGAAAACAGAAATATGTACTGTTATGTAAACATTTAATTAGGAACAAATTACAGTTTGTTAGAACAAAAGGCGGCTAGTTAAAAAAATGGCGGTTAGTTAGAAAAAAAGGCAGCTAGTTAGAACAAATGGCGGTTTGTTAGAACAAAAGGCGGCTAGTTAGAACAAATGGCGGCTAGTTAGAACAAAAGGCGGCTAGTTAGAACAAATGGCGGTTAGTTAGAACAAATGGCGGTTAGTTAGATCAAAAGGTGGCTAGTTAGAACAAATGGCGGTTAGTTAGAACAAAAGGCAGCTAGTTAGAACAAATGGCGGTTTGTTAGAACAAAAGGCGGCTAGTTAGAACAAATGGCGGCTAGTTAGAACAAAAGGCGGCTAGTTAGAACAAATGGCGGTTAGTTAGAACAAATGGCGGTTAGTTAGATCAAAAGGTGGCTAGTTAGAACAAATGGCAGTTAGTTAGAACAAAAGGCGGCTAGTTAGAACAAATGGCGGTTAGTTAGAACAAAAGGCGGCTAGTTAGAACAAAAAGCGGTTAGTTATATAAAGATAAGAGGTTTGTTCTTCAAGAAACTTCCTTCTATTATCTCAGTTTCTGATAGAGCTAGAGAGCTAGACATTTTTTTGTGGTCCTTTGATTCCCTATACTATAATTTCCGCTAATCTTATGTTCTACTTATTCTTGTAATATTTTTTTAGTGAAGAAGATCTTTTGACATGGACAGAAAAATTGGGAGGTAACTTTTTGATCATGATTTGTCTCTCAAAATTTAACAATTGAACAAACCAATAAAGATTTGATGATGAAAGTACCCAATTCTTCTAAGTCTAAAAATGAGAGAATTTTGGGTACCTCCGTCACTGCACGTGCACAGAATGGGGAAATTTTTTATTATTAATCACTTTGCCAAAGTCAGACTGTTTTATAATATCTAAATTTTTATAATTCTCATATATCTAGCAGAGAGAGGGGACGATGGGCTTTTTCTTACACAAGTCCCCAAAGTTTTATAATAACGTTTTCTGATTTGTTGGCTTAACTTTTTGGACTTTTAATAAATTTTGATTGGTTGGTTTATCAAATTTCGTGTCAATACATTTCAACCATTAATTGTTATTACAGAAAAGGTAATTTTGTGTATTAACATTGGAAACGTACCTCAATTAGTCGATCATTGTCTTATCCTTTAGCTCCCTGGATATCTAGCCTTTAAAAGCGACTCATTTCCAAAATTATGACAACTTTGTATGTATGTTCAACGTTAGTATTACTATTACATCTTATTAGACGAGGACGAGGAAAGGCGCAGAACCGAGGAAACAGAGAAAGCAAGAAAATTAGCACTCAAACCTTTTGTTCCTAGTGCTAAAGAAGTGCAGGATATGAACAGGTTGATAGATAAATAGATAGATAGATAGATAGATAGATAGATAGATAGATAGATAGATAGATAGATAGATAGATAGATAGATAGATAGATAGATAGATAGATAGATAGATAGATAGATAGATAGATAGATAGATAGATAGATAGATAGATAGATAGATAGATAGATAGATAGATAGATAGATAGATGGATAGATAGATAGATAGATAGATAGATAGATAGATAGATAGATAGATAGATAGATAGATAGATAGATAGATAGATAGATAGATAGATAGATAGATAGATAGATAGATAGATAGATAGATAGATAGATAGATAGATAGATAGATAGATAGATAGATAGATAGATAGATAGATAGATAGATAGATAGATAAATAGATAGATAGATAGATAGATAGATAGATAGATAGATAGATAGATAGATAGATAGATAGATAGATAGATAGATAGATAGATAGATAGATAGATAGATAGATAGATAGATAGATAGATAGATAGATAGATAGATAGATAGATAGATAGATAGATAGATAGATAGATAGATAGATAGATAGATAGATAGATAGATAGATAGATAGATAGATAGATAGATAGATAGATAGATAGATAGATAGATAGATAGATAGATAGATAGATAGATAGATAGATAGATAGATAGATAGATAGATAGATAGATAGATAGATAGATAGATAGATAGATAGATAGATAGATAGATAGATAGATAGATAGATAGATAGATAGATAGATAGATAGATAGATAGATAGATAGATAGATAGATAGATAGATAGATAGAAAGATAGATAGATAGATAGATAGATAGATAGATAGATAGATAGATAGATAGATAGATAGATAGATAGATAGATAGATAGATTGATAGTTAGGTAGATAGATAGATAGATAAATTGAAAGTATATATGAATGAATTATTTAGATAGTTGAATATGTAGATATTTATGTAAATCTTTTTAAAACTAGACAGAAATTAATTTGACTAAATTAAAATATTTTAAGGATTCCTATACATTAAATCAAATTGCTTTTATTACGTTTGCTCCTCTTTAACTAGGGTATGTCTTTTTTCTTGTCCGTACAGGGATTCGACCGTTAGTCACGAAACCGTAAACACTAGGTGCCAAAAAAATATACAAGGGAAATATCATTAAACTTCAATTAAGACTCTAAAATTTCAAGTAAATAGATGCTATCTAGCATTTGAGTAAATTTGGCTATTTAAAATACTTCTGCACCTTTTGATGTTGTCATACATATTTTATCTATTGATCGTACTGGTAAATTTAATTGATTTAGGAATATATTTCTAAAAAAAAACTTTAATTTATTTTTATATTATCATGTAATCCTATTATATGTGTAAAGTGGTAAGGTTATTTTTTTCTGTATCTTAAGATTTCAATATCTGAGTGAGTTTTCCTTTTAAGGAAAGCTACACATTGGTCCCTGGATTGTTTTAGGCTATTTTCCTACCTTTTTTATTCGAAGACAAAGCCTCTAGATGCTAGGGGCGCAGCTGCTAGTACAGTTTAAAGTATGTAATGCAAAATATTCAAATGCACAATTATAGTTTGAGGTAATTTTTCTTGTTATATATATTTTTAGTGGCGAAGCTACTCTATAATTTAGGAGCATATTAAACTCTAAAAAATTGGTGGTGGTCGTCCTGCTTTTTAGCAGGTTTTTGGTCATTTTTTTATTTTTTTCCCCACATCTTTGGTGTTTATGGTCCGATTTTCAAAATTCTCTAAGTTGAGGATATCAATATTTAATTTCCTATCGTTTAAAGAAAATAACAAGGGCCGTCAGAATGCCTTTTAGCATGTTTTTGGCTATTTTTATATTTTTCACCTTTCCTCCATACTTTGGTGTTTATGATCCAATTTTAAATTTTTTATATATATTTTTTATATATATCCCCATATATTTGGTGTTTTTGGTCAGGTTTTTAAAGTTTTTGTGGATAATAGTAATAAAATAAAATTTCATGTTGAGGTTTTTGAGGTTTTGTGATTTTTTTCTTTAACTAATACTATTTAAATCTTTTTGTGTCCGTATTCTTAGTCATGATTTGTTTGTGCTACGCTATTTATGGATGTTGTCATCCTAGATTTTAAATATTGATTTTAATATTTTATCATATTTGTGGAAGAGCATAATTCATAACATCGCCATAGTTACAGGGATTTAAGAACATGAGATAAATTTATATTTATCTCAATTCAATATTTCATTCTTTGATAAGATAGAATTTTTAAATCATGGAAAGAAAACGAAGCAGAGGGTTTCGTCGTATTTTCACAATAGATATTCGATAGGTTATTTTAGGTTAGGTTAGGTTAGGTAATATATAAATGTTTGCCCTGCAGGGTTAGAAAATAGGCCCCGCCTGTCTAGAAATAAGAAAACCGCTACTGTTATAATACGAGAAAAAAGATGATCCTAACTAAGATGGTCAGTACCCAATATAACCAAACCTAACCTTACAATTTTAAAAAAAAACTCTCTCTTTATTTTCATTTTTGTTTTCTAGATAAAGGGTTATAGGGGTTGATTCCCTGCTCAATAAGGCACTACAAGGAAAATAGTATGTTAAATTTATCTTCCACCTACCTATCCCTGTTTGCTTTATTGACTTATCATTATTAAGAATAACAGTGTGTCATAAAAAAGACGCAGTTATATTTTACAATTCAGCTAATTTTTTAACATAGAGTAAGATTTACAAATAACTATTCCTAGCTTTTTAAAAAAGTTTGTTTATAATCTACTTTCGGCAAAAGAAAAATTATCATTTGCAGTCTTGTGCACGTTTTGCTTCTTGTTGTTACTTAACCCTCGACGTTTTTCGATCTAATTGCCTATGTGTTAAAGATAGAAAGTCATAGCTAACTTTTAAAATTTAATTAAACATTAAACATGCATAGAGTTTATTTTTTATAATATCTCAATCCTGGCTGGCACAGAATGCCACAAAAACAGGGTCAACTTTTGGTAAAATTGAAATTGTCATTTTTTTTCATGTTTGCTTCTTGTTTTTACCCATTGTGTTAAAAGTTTTGATATTTTTTCAGAACCTGTGTTTCACTTTTTATCATTATATGAACACTTGAATGCAGATGATTTGAGATGTAAAAAGTATCATTAATATTGGCACAACAGGCAGGTTTTATGCTGGAAACCTTTTATTTAGATATATTTTTATGGTATGGTTTGGCGTATCAAATTGTTATAGTATATTAAAGCGACTATTATGTTATTGTTAATTAGTATAGTTTGTAGTTTTAGATGTGTTCAACGAAAACTCAGCATAGAAGAGGACTATATAAACATGAGAGCTAATCACAAACGGTTTATTAGGGACCCTTTAAAAATAAGGGTATCTTAAGCTTTACTTTAGTTTGGGGGAGATAGGCTACCCTTAAATTTAGTAATGTCAAGCTTAAGTAAAGATTTTGATAGGCATACTTTAGCCTTACACAAACCTCTCATAAACAAGTGTACATAAGCCTGTACTAAACCTTCCTTATTACATCAACTTGCAATAAAAAATAGGAATATTTTAAAATCTTTCTTAACTTATCCTTTATGTATTTGTTTATGTAAAATAACGTGGATTTAAAAAAAAGTATTTCATAAATAAATTACAGTTCTCTTTGCATTATTTGTAAGAATAGAATTGTAGAAATGAACTCTTTGTATGATTAAAAGTTCATAAAGGCAAAGAGAAAAAAGTAAAAGAGGGGAATCAAGGGAATTTAAGAATGGACAAAATCAGTAGGCCTGGCCATTTTTGCTGTGCTAAACCATATTGTTGTTGCACCTCTTTCCAAACTAAAAGAATTTAAAGAAGATTAATTAACTTTTGTTATAAAATTTTGATATTAAATTGTTAAAAAAATATTTTAAACCTTTTTCTACTAATATCGTGGATTTAAAAGATTTTTATTAGCAAAGTTACTATATAATATGAATTTATGTCTGTCCATCTGAAACATTTATGGGAAATTTAATATTTGAGAAAGCCATTTTGGTTCAATTGCTTTTAATAGAAAAGGTTCTGATTGATTTGAAAACAATTTATTTTATCTTTTATCTTCATTTTAATTTCAACATTAAATGAAAATATGCTTAAAAATGATATTGGAAAAGATGTTGTCTTAACTCTTATTAGTTTTCCTCATGACATTATAAGGCTGCACCGCCAATGTATTTTTCCCCTCTCTCTTTTACTTTACTTACTGCTTCTCTTTTCCCCCCAATTGTTTATATCTACCCTTTTCAACCGATTCCCCCCAATAAGTGTACCTTAATTTTGTGTTAACACTCACTAGGCCAATCCTCCCCCCACCTCCCCCCCCCCTTAGTGTTCTTCATTTTGGGTTTAAAAGTTATCATGATTGAGGCTGTACATTTGTATCTTATGTTTTTTTTCCTTTTTTCCCATTAATCTTAATCTAGTTTTTGCTACTTTAAAGATAGCATTTTATTTCTTTTCTCCCTTAATCTTGTTTTTAATACTTTAAAGATAACATTTGTTTAGCTGATTTATAAAAACTCTTCCTATCTTTTCTGTAAAAGATAGGATACCCTAAGAAAAAATAAGGCTTTCCTTATTTTATTTAAATAATAATGAATGAAATTCTTTCTTAGCTAGACAATTTGATACATTTTTTTAACAAAACATATTGTAGATTAAATTTAACTTTACTACAACAGAAAAAAATTAACAATCTATTTGCATGAATTTGTCTATTGGATGTACTCTTTGCATTTTTCCTTTCTTATTAGAGAGTTGCTAAACAAGAATGACAACATCAATAAAAGCGAAGCTCTAAATTTGTAAACAATTATAATGTAAAATTGATTAAATGCAGGATAATGACATACACACATTTTTTAGGAATCATTATTTCAAATATAAGATCAAGATGAATAGGATAACTAAGTTTTTATAAAAAAAGTTTTAAAAATCAGTATGTTTAAAATGAACATGTGGGCATTTGGATAATGATTATAGAGTTGCTAAATCGTATCTAACTATTACAGGAAACATTATTTGAAATTGATAGGATAATTCTTATATGCCTAAATTAATAATATGAGCTATCAGATACAGATGGACGGACTTACCCTTATTATAGAAAAGCTTCGCTTTTAAAAAGAGAAGTACAAAGTTGCATTCTCTCAATTAAATTTGTTATGTAATTACATTTATGTTCCCAATCTTATTAGTATTGTTATTTTTAAAATTTTAGATTTTAGGAACCTGCCTTAATTGAATAGATATAGGACATTTAGATACACATTTTCTAATGCAGCCAATAGGAAAACAATGTAGCAATAATTCGGCCATATTATTGGTTAAAAATTGTGCAGATTTTTGTACAAAAGTGAGGACGTCAAAATATGTGGGGAAGGGGGGGGGGGAGGGATGGTTGTTTATCTTCCTAAAAATGCTTTGAAAAAAATTTTTTTTTATTACCCTCACAAACAAATCTTTACCAACATTTGATGAAGGGGTAAATAATTTTTAGTAGTGAAGATACTCTTTAGATCCAAATGTTTGTCTATCGGTCAGTTTGTCCTTCAAAGACAAAAATGTAGAGAATATGATTATCTCATCTCCTATTCAAGATATACAGCAGTAACTTTTTGTCAACACTCTCATATTAAGAAGTATAATTATCTATTAACCCTTACAGATCAGGGGGGGGGGGGTCATATTGACCACCCCCCCCCCTCTATTTTTTTCAATGTCATTTTTTTGTAGGTAAGATAGAGAGTTGTGACTTCATGACTTTTTAAGTTTAGTAATTATATGTCGGCAAGAGTTGATCTTATAAGGATACTAGTCTGTGTCGGTCATGGCATCCGGTCAAAGTCGGTTAGGTGGCACCAAAGAGGGGTATTTACTTTTATTTTTATAGCTAGCCGGTGCTTTTAGTAAGTAGTAGATGCAAATTTTTCCATAGAATTCAGATATGCAATCGGTTTTTTTGTAGACCTCTTATTTTTAAAGTAATGTAAGTTTTTTTTTTAAAAATTAAGTCAATTTTAAGGTACTAAAATGCAACAAAAAAAAGAAAGAAAATGGCCATTATGAACAAAAATGGTAAAATCTTTAATTTGACACCTTACTTTTTAAATTCTGTCAGGTAATTATTGAAAAAATAAATTTTTTTAAACCCACAAGAATAAAAACTTTGAACTTAATTTTATCATTACCCAGGCATAAGAAATAGGCGTTATATATACTGTTAGAATGAGAAAAATATTACAAATCCATTCTAAGCAAAATTGAAATAAAAAGTTTACACTATAGTATATAAACTACAATAAAAGGAATTATATAAAAATATTATGTTATATTATACAGGCAACCATCTTATTTCTTATTTTGAGAATAAAAATGGGAAGGGGGTAAAGAGGGGGTAAAAAGGGGATGAAGAAAGTGTTGCTTGTACAAAATAATATATTAGGCCATTTTTTATTTTTTTACTTTTTTTCAATTTTGCTTATAATGGATTCGTAATATTTTTCTGATTCTAAAGGTATATATGAACCCATATTTTTTATACCTGTGTAATGATAAAATTAAGTTCAAAGTTTTTATTCTCGTGGGTTTAAAAAAATCAATTTTTTCAATAATTACCTGACAAAATTCAAAAAGTAAGGTGTCAAATTAAAGATCTTACTATTTTTGTTCATAATGCCCATTTTCTTCCTTTTTTTTGTTGCGTTTTGGTACCTTAAGATCGACTTAATTGTAAAAAAACAAACTTAATTATTTTAAAAATTGCATAACTGAATTCTATGAAAAATTTTACATCTACTACTTAATAAAAGCACCGGCTTATATAAAAATGTATAATTACTAAACTTAAAAAGTCATGATGTAATGAAGGCAAGTGACATTGAAAAAACTAGAGGGGGGCGGCTAATTTAGCCCCCCCAATCTGTAAGGGTTAATTTCTTATTGCTCTAAGGGAAACATCCATGGTAATTGGAGTGCTTTTTAGCAGGTTTTTAACTATAGGACTACTTCCTAGAGTATTTAACCCTTAACGGTCGGGAGGGGGGGGGCGTTGAACGCCCCCCCATCCGGTTTTTTCTATCTCATTTTCTGTGTGTGAAAGATAAAGAGCCCAAACTGCGTGACTTTTTAAGTTTGGGTATGACACATAACTGAGAGTTGGAATTTTTTGAATATCTCTATCCTGGCGGGCACAGGATGCCAGCAAACCTGGCAGGGTCATCCAGGTAAAGAGCAAAAATATTTTTTTGACTTAAACAAAGTATTTTATCTTGCCAAAATATCCTCTAGTAGTACATCCTTATATGAAATACAGGTGTTAAAGTCAATTTCAGGTTCCAGGTATGATCCTGCAGGTCCTGATCCTCCAGGTCTCCAGAAATCTTTAAAAGGCTCCTGTGGCCTCAATTTTTGACTTAGAGACTTCAAATTTTAAACTTAAGCTTTTCTTACATGTCTACATAACGTATAAAAATTTCATAAAGATCCACCGCCGTTTTCCCGCCGACCGCCGACTGCGGCGGCTGGCAGCTGCCAAGTACAGCTGCGGCCGCTGAAATTTATAATTTGACATTTCAAATATAAAATTTACATAAAGATAAACATTTTCTGCAAAAAAAATTGTCCTTCTAGCTTCAAAAATAAGAAAATTAAAGCCGTTTGAAATTTTTAAGTAAAAAAGGACCTAAAAACAAAGGTTGTTAAATAAAAGGGTGAAGGAAGCGAAAATTGACTTTGACTTACTTAAGGTCGGAAATTCATCATAACACAGGGGACTTGTACAAAAAAATTTAGCCCTCTAGCTCTAATACGAACTGAGATAATATGGGGGGCGTTGAACGCCCCCCCCCCCCCGACTGATTAAGGTGCGGCAAGGGGCCCGACTGTTAAGGGTTAAAGCTAAAGAATCAGGAAAAAATATATCATCTAAAAATTTTGTTGCCCAAATTATTGAATTTAAACAAATACGTCTAAATAATCAAAAGCATTTCAGAAATTTATATCATCTAAACATTTTGTTGCTGAAATTATCAAAATGAAACTTATACAGTTACAAATAAACAAAAGGGTTTGTCTTACACCTCTATATGTATGACAGAATTTGGTGCCAGATAGACCATCTAGATCTTATATATCTATTCATTGGATGTCAAAGCTCTTCCCACCTCTACCTGCTTTCTTTTGAATTAAGAACCCTTAGGCATCGCTAACTTTAATGTAAGCCTACCTTAAAGTTGTACTAAAAAAGCTTACATAAATTTGAAAGTAACCTTTATCAACCCCCCCCCCCCCACTACCACCCTTCCCTATTAATTTCTACCTGCTTTCTTTGCAAAGAAAGGTTTAGGAATCCCTAACTATTTATGTAAAGGTAGCTTAATCCCCTCCCTATTTTCGATGCCCCTACCTTATATGAATCATCCCTTTTGATCCACTTCTCCATCAAAAATCCTAGGGTATCTTATCAAAAAAAGGTACCTTAACTAATTTTAAAAATAATAAGAAATAAAATTCTTTCTTAGGATGACAATTTGATGTTTTTTCAACAAAACTTTGTGTGGATTATTTTTAATTTTACTATAATAGAAAAACAAACTATAAGGATAGATCATATAGCACTAAAAGCTACTCTTTGTAATAAACATATAAAATTTGTTAACATGTGGCTCTTTGTAGATTTTAATTTTAACATCTATATAGATGTTCATACATTTTAACAAAAAAGTATCATAGGTTCAACACTTGCCTATTTCTAATATTTGATTATATGTCATGTGTTTTACCTATATTTTACATGGTGCCTTTACCAAGCTAAGAAATCACTCTCTACAAAACGTTTTTTTAACCTTTCTTTATAAATCTAACAACTTAAAAGCTTAGAGGGGTTGTAGCTATTAAGTATAACACAGACAGGACTTGAATAGAAACTACTTAAAAACTAATGAAAGCTATATAATTTTTATGTTTTTTTAGCTAAAAGAACAGTTAGCTGTTTTAAATAATAACCTTTAAAAAAATATTCTACCAAGAAAGTACAAAAGTATAGTGTAAAAAGTAAGCTTTAAAACACTTACCTTCTAACATAGCTTGTCCTTGTCCAAAATGCAACATCCAAGTAGTATCCTATAAAATGTTTAATATTGTAACAAGGATAAAAAAGTTCAAAATCAACAAATCATTTATTCGTTCCTTTTTATCACATCTTTAAATTTAAAAACCACAACCATTTCCTTTATAATCAAACTTAAAATATTACAGGCCTTTGGTGGAAGAATGGTTGTCAAGATGAGATTGTATTAGGCAGTCAATGAACTTTGTCATACACCGGGGTTCATAACCCAGTGACTCATACACTTGTTAGACAGAAGGAAAGTGAAAAAAGGGAAAGTTTTACCCTGAAAAGTGACAATCCCAATAAACAGTTATCCACAGATCAAAAACTAGACGTCTAGTATGCCAAATTTCACCATGTTAGAAAGTGAAAATATCAGTGATTTAGACGTCTAAAACCAACAACCATAAAAGGTTAGACGTCTGATATGTGACAATCATAGCAACAGATAGCCAAGATGGCCATTAATTATGGTTAGAACCAGACGTCTAGGGGGCGCAACAAGCGTCCCCAAAAAGTATAAAAGGAAGGGATTTCTGGAAATTCCTCACTCTTCTCATAGCCACCAAACTTAAAGCATCTCACTTGTAGAACATAGTCCATAGAAAATTAATTCCAGATCTATAGAAATCCAGTAAGTTTTACTTCAAAAACTTTGGTTAAATTACCTTAATCATATCCAAAGATACACCAAACACCAGTGGTTGAATTTGACTACCTGAAATAATTGACATTTGATAACAAATTTATTAAGCCAAAGGTTTAAGTAATATTAATTAAAAGCCTCAGTAATTCCAACACAATTGGTTGATTTTAAATTTTAAAATCCTAAGCTAAAGTTTTAAGTAACATTTATTTAAAGCCTCAGTAAACCTTTAACACCATTGGTTGATTTTAAAATTTAAATCCTAAGCTAAAGTCTAAAGTAACATTTATTTAAAGCCTCAGTAAACATTTAACACCATTGGTTGATTATTTAATTTTAAATCTTAAACTAAACATTAAGTAAAAGATTTGTTTTAAAGCCTCAGTAAAAGTCCGACGCTATTGATTGATTATCATTTTAAAATAAAGAAATAACTTTGAATAGTAATTAATACTTAAGTAATTAATAATCCATTGAGATAGGTATACCTATCACGTCTGTATTTAAGTATACATTAATTGATAATTCTTTGTGTTAAATAAGTTTTGTGTACAATTTTGTTTGGTCTTATTCTAAATTATTGCAACCATTTTGAATATAAATTGTTCTGTCTTGTCCTTTAATTCATAAGTATAACTCCACCTTTTATATATCCAATATCATTAAATCTTGAATTGTTTTGTCTTGTAAATAAATTCATAAGTATTATTCCACCATTTATATAAATCTAATATTATTAAATCTTGAGATCTTGTAATCTAATTGAAATCTAATTAATATCTTGTGATTGTTTTGTGTTTAAATTAAGTCTTGTAAAATAAAATTATAAAATAATAAGGAATTAGTTATTAATTGGTAAACTCGTTTGAAAACTACTCTATAATTTACCTAGCTCGAATATAACACTGTCAAGGGAATTAGTGGCAAGCCGTTAAGAAAGGGAGAACCTTATCGGTTAGAATTGGGTTTCCTTGAGAGTCGGGACTAGGATTAACTACTTACTGAACCAACATTTAAAGGATTGCTTTGCAGGTAGGAAGGCTGATACGTACGTCTTCTAATTTCAAAGGATAGATAGGTTAAAATCTGCTCTTTTGATAACGCAAGGTATAGAATAGCGGTAAACGCTATCATCACTCCTACAGGTGGCGCGACGTCCTTTTGAATCTTAGATAGATAAGAATTATTAAGAAAATTTTTAATTAAGTTCTCTTACCTTATTTTTCTATACGGACCCATAGCATTTTACCAAGAACATTGACTTCCTTGATATATACTTAATATTTTTGACAATCTATATCTTGTACAAGACAAAACAACTTCTCTACACTATCATATTACTATTTTTAATTGCGTCAATTGACACTAAAATAACAGCCAATAATTTAGTTTATAAACTTGAATTAGACAATTTAAAATCTGATAAAGCACTTGAAAATTTTGCTATTTTTTTAGATATAACTCAAAGGATACCTCTTATTTTTATTCTAATTGACATTATAACTTTAATTTGCTACTAATAAACTCTTTTCCATCTTTTTTCATAGTTCTCGAATTCTTTTCCTATCGGATTGTGTATTCTACACCATTAATAAGTATTTCTAATTTGCTGTGAAAAACTTTCTGTGATAATAACTCTTAGTAATATTAAGGAGACCTGTGATTTCTGATGGATCCGGTATATAACACCACAACATCAACAGAGAAGAGTCCCGTCAAAACAGCGATCTTTGGTCTTCTACCTGAGAAACATTCAAAATTTTAGGTAAGTGTATTGCCTTATCTTTTATTATTTTCGTATCCTTATTAGGTTTAGTAGCTTTATCTATTTTTAATATACAATTGTTAAAAAGTTTTGCTGAATTTATAAATCAATTTTTCTCAACTTTCGAAAATATTATAAAACTAATTAAGTCAAAATATGACAAGCATCTTTAAAAGAAGCGAAAAATCCCCCTCAAGACCTACGTCACAGGCGGGGTCAATCATAATGGAATCTCAAAATACAGATAATAATTTAATAAATGATGATCATCATAATAATCTAATTACTGAAAATGTGGCAAAAACATTACAAGACCCTATTGGTCGATTACTTTTAAACCTAGCTAGCACTTCAATTGCTTTGAGTAAAAAATCTGACATTCCTGCTCCAAATCTTGATATAGAAGACATAAGTAATGATTATCAAGAACATTTACAACAAAATAAAAAACGCATTGAAAAAGAAATCAGAGAAGAAAAATTAAAATTAGATCACTTAATAAAAAATTATACAGCGGATAAAAAATTTACAACCATGGAAACTATAGTGGCCCCATCAAAATATTCTCCTACA
Organism: Acartia tonsa; assembly: GCF_053477335.1. Classification (NCBI taxonomy): domain Eukaryota; kingdom Metazoa; phylum Arthropoda; class Copepoda; order Calanoida; family Acartiidae; genus Acartia; species Acartia tonsa. The sequence continues at coordinate 40,948,365 of NC_137264.1, read as the reverse complement.
GATATCTTAACTCATGATGAGTATAAAAGAAACTTAGCTCATAATCTATTTCCAAAAAAACAATTCAACACTAAAAGTCCTTCCTCTCCTTCCATTGCTGAACATTTAACAAATCTTAACGAATTTCAGGAGGACATGTGTTTATCAGAGGCTGAATTTAAAAGATTCTTACAAAAAAGTTTTACAAATGAACCTTATCAGTTTATATCTGATCAAATAAGCTCAAAATTGCCTATTAGCGATATCTATTCAAACCTATTAAAAAAATATGATACTCGCATAAATCCATTCCAAGCTAGAGATAAATTATTACAATATAATCCTCCCCCTAATTCAACTTTATCAAGTATTGAATCAGACATTCTTGAATTAGGGAACCGTGCGGCACTTATTCATGATGAAACCTCCAGAAATTCATGCTTTAATGCTGAAGTCATAAGTGCTTTAAAGAAAGCATTGCCCCGCCAATGCTCAGAGTACGTACTTAAAGCTGAAAAAGAGTGCAATGCTTACTACGGCCGTAACGCATCTTTTGCTGAATTTAGTACTTCATTAAAAGTTTATTCTGACCTCATAGATCTAGAATTAGAAAAACTTTATGCTAGCAAACCAATGAAGTCTATACATTACAGCAAATACAATACACCTAGACACTCTGTAAATGCTTTAAATTTTGATGAAAATCGTAGATCTACGTATAATAACAATAATCATGCAAAATCTAGCTATAATAATTATAAAAATAATAGGCACTTCATCAATAATCTCGATATAGAAGATAATTATATATTTTATAATAATGGATCCAATTTCTCTAATTATAACAGGAGCTATATAAATTCATTAGATATTGGCGGGACGCCCCAATACTCTAGAAATTATTCAAATAACTCCAATAATAATAATAAAAATCATTATAATAATCAATCTTCTTATATAAATAGAAAGCCACAATATAATCCTGGTCAAAGTTACCAAAGAAATAATAATAGCAACAGAAACAACATTAATAATTACAGGAATAATAATAATTATAAAAATAATAATAATATTAACAATGCTAGCTATAGTAAACAGCCTCATAACCAATATAAAAATGGCCAATATAATCCGCAAAATTTTTCTAAACGTCTTAGAGACCAATTCTTCGATAATTTTGGTTCTCACAAATATCACCACAATAAACCTGTAGAAGAATATAAAAATAAAATTAATTGCCCTCTATGCGGTGAATCTGGGCATGAATCAACTAGATGCAGACAAATGCGTTTAGATAATGGTAAATTAAAAGTTCAGCCACCAACAAATGTACCTTGCACCATCTGCCTTAAAGCAACAAAAAATGAAATGAAACTTCTCCACCCTGAACACTTATGTTTTCGCAGACCCGCTTTTATTCAAGCCAAAAGGGAAGGAAAACACAGGGATTATGATATGAGAGTAGTGAATCAAGAATATAGAAATCGAATTAAATCACAATAGCAACTAAATGTGATTTCTTTAAACACCCTAAAATCTGACAAGCATCAACTTATTTTTATGGATCTAAAACCTACATATGGACGGAAACTATATATACCAATGTTAATACATCTAACTAATAATGACTATAGATCATGTACCTCTATGCTGGATACAGGTGCTGATTTATCTATTTGTTCTTTTTCTTATTTAAAAGATTTGTTTCCATACTTTGATGATGATGAATGGGATGACATGATTCAACCTACAAATATTAGTTTAAAGTCTTACAGGGGTCACAAAATACCTTTATTAGGAACGATCGATTTTAAAGTTAAATTTGAGTATAAAGATAAGCCACAAATTATTAAACTGTACATTGTTAAATTCCAAGATAGATTTCAATGCAAACACCCAGTTATTTTATCATTAACAGATTTTCTTAATTTAAACTTAATTATTAAAAGTCTTAAAGCCGATAATTATATGCAACCAATAGTATACAAATCAAATGATTTAGAACAAGAAGTTCCTAGCTACTTTGATACTGATGAAAATTTAAATTTAGCTCATGCTTTTCTTAATGATTTTAAACCTAAAGAAATAACAGAAATCTATTTTCAATTATCCCCAGCTTCAAAATTTTTAGAAAACGATCACGTGATTATAAGTCAGGACCACATTCCTTACTCTCAGCATTATAATATTAAAATTTTTCCTTCAACTAGTTTTGTTCAAAGATACAGAAATAAAATGTCTGTAATAGCAAAAGTTCAAAATGTAGGACCTACGACTTATAATGGGATCCAGGGATATGTAGATTTTATTGAACAAAGCCAGGAACTTACTGTTATAAATCATATCTCCATAAATTCTTACATTGAGAATAAAATTAACTTACTGCATGAAGTCTCTTTCCTTGACAGTTCAATCACTCCAATAGGTGAAATCACTCTTCTAAAAAATATAGATGATAAAATTAAGACCGCAGACATAGATCAAAATATTTTTAATTTAGACTTTAACTTTGCAGAAGATTTTATAGGTAACCCAGATGCAATTAATAATGACGTAAAAGATCCAAAATATAGCTTGTCAGAAGAAAGGGATAGGGTAGAGGAATCACCTATTACATTAACTAAAGAACAGGAAGATTCTTTCCTTGATGATAATGAAACAATACAATTAGGCTTTAAACCAAACACTAAAGATATTGTACCTGAAGACTTACAACCCTCAGGTTTTTCAATTCCTTCAAATTATTACGAAAATGCATCAGACATTATATTAGAAAACAATTATGATGCTGAACACTGGCCATATATAAAAGACATTTTTATTGATAAATATCCACAAATAATCTCACTACACTCTCTGGATGCAGGTAAAATCAGCGACACTCTTGGTTTTTATAAAATTACACTTAAACCACATGTCTCTCTTCCAAAAACCAGAAAATGTTATTACCTGGCTCCAATGGAACTGGCACAGTTAAGAGAAATTCTTCGAATTCTTGAAAAACTTGGCATTGTCAGCAAAGCCAGCACATCAGGTTCGGAACTCAGTCAGTTTGCCAGTCCTTGTTTCTTAATTGCAAAATCAAATAAAGCTCAAACAGCAAGATTAGTTGTCAATTACAAACTACTTAACGAGCTTATAACCATAGAGCCTCCACTCATACCTACGGTTAGCTCAATCCTTAATAAATTAAGAGATGCTTCCTTTTACAGTGTCATAGACCTAAAAAATGCATTTAATTCCATAAGCATACATCCAGACTGCCGCAAGTACACCCAATTCGCAACACAAATTGGAGCCTATCAAATGAATTCACTATGCACAGGATTGGCCAGCTCTCCATCTATATTGGCTCGTTTCACAGATATGATCATTAATCATGTTCCTAGTAGAGATAAAAATAATACAATAATCTTTGATGACAATGGTTATCCTCTTATGTTGCCAGATTACCTGGATTTCTGTGACACCTACTACGACGACATTGTTGTCTTCACACCTGCAAAAGATACTTATGAGGAAAGTGTTAAATTTCATTTCCAATGCATAGAAAAATTAGTTTCTCGCTTAGCTTTTCACAAATGTAAAATCTCCATAGAAAAAGCATCCTTTTGTAAAAGCAAAATCAACATTTTGGGATGGTATGTGTGCAACAACTTTATACAAGCCGACCCCAAAAGGGTCGAAAAAGTGTTGCAAGCACCCATGCCAAAATCTAAAGAATGTCTGCAATCATATTTAGGTATGTTAAATTCTTTCAGAACAGTTTGTGGATTTGACGTATTTAAAGACATAAAACACATAACAGCACTCACAAGCGATAAAACAAAATTCATTATGAAAGATTCACATAAAAAAGTAATTATGGATTTAAATAAAACCTTATCATCAGCTCCATTGTACTCAAAAATTGTACAACCTGGAGTTCCCAAAATTCTTATGACAGATGCCGCCAGCGCATCAGGTTCTCAGTATAGCTGCGTCCTAGCACAAATTATTCCAGCAAAATTCCCAAAATTAAAAGTCCCAGAATACATCAACATGGACGATAAAACACACAGAATAATTTATGATTTAAAATTACCTTACAAACCTATCTTTTATCCAAGAGCAGACCAATCTCACAAAGCATTCATGGCAGACTTAAAAACATCTCAACCACCTAAACATGAATATCTATTAGATAAAACTTTAGGATATGGTGAAGATGTAAAAAACTCTTTTAGTCATAGTCTCAAGTTATTACTAAAAGTCTCAAATTGCCCTACAGAATTCAATACAATTTGTAAGAAAATGGTGACCTATATTAGGGACCACATCCTCCACCCGCAGATATTAGAAAACACATACATGTCAAACCGTCATATGATGAAAGATTTCATTAAAAATATGGAAAACGGAGAAATTTCCATAGACAAAGATTTAAATGTTTTTGATGCTCTAGCACGTGTACTATACAAATCAGTAATAATAATAAACTCAACAGATAAATTCAATAACCAAAAACAAATTATCTTTAATGCACCTAAACTTAAAAGTGCAGCACCCCTCATTTTTCTACTTTATGAATCAAAAGACACTCTAATTGTAAGACCAGCAATAAATATTTCTTACCCAGAATATCAGCTCAACAAACACAGAGGAACTTTTGAAATTATCTGTTATCACACAAAGTCTATACCTGAAACAGTAGAAAGTAATGCTATATATACTCTAGAACTTAATGCACTTCTAGATGCCTTACATGCTACGGAGCACCTTCGAGGCTTCGACCCAACTCTAGCATTATGCGACAATAAAACAGTCCTCTGGATGTATAATGAAGGAGTCACAAAATCATGTAGAAAAATGAAACGATGGGGATTAATTATTAAACATGACCATAAAACTGTCACACTTGCATTTTTAAGTTCAAAAAACAACCCAGCAGATTATCTAAGCAGAAAATTTCAAGTTCCAAAACATGAAAGAGTAAAAATACAATTACCTCTGTATGTGAAGGACAGCTTAGATGACAATATGCCTGCTGAGGAGATGTCCATTGGCGACTGGGCCAAATGGGTAGTACAACATCCACAGTTTGTTGAGTACAAAGATCCAAAACCTGAAAAATCATTATCAGTCAACAACATCACAGCATACTCCATTCCTGAAGTACATATTAACCTCTTATCTCAAATCTCTAGAGAAAAATTTGAAAAAGATTTTAAAGAGACAAAACTCAGCAAAAAAGTCTTAGGCTCTAGTCTTTCATACAATAAAATAATTGAAAATTTAACTTCAATCTTTCAACCATTGAAAGATTTAGAAAAAATTCTAACCACTCAAAGAATTATTGATGAACAAAAATTAGAATACAAAGACATTTACATCCAAGCATTAACGGAAGACACTTATGTACATAACAATAATAAATACAAAATTAAAAATGCACTTTTATATTACATTGACAAAGATGACATTCCAAAACTCTATATTCCTTCTAAGCTATTATATGCATATATAGCTTCTGCTCACCTGGCTACGAACCATTCTGGCAAAGATAAAATGATTCTTAATCTCCAAAATTATTTTCATCCTCGCCTAAAAGAATATGTTGATAAGTTTACAAAAACTTGTTATGCATGTCAGCTTGTAAATCAGTACTCCAAAAATGAAAAATTAGGATTCTATCCAATCAGTGACCAGGCAGGTGAAATTTTACACATGGACCTAATAGAAAGTCTTCCTAGTAGTAGTGGTTTTGTGCATATACTGATTGTAAAATGTCCAGCTACAAATTTCATTAATTGCTTCCCCGTAGTCAATAAGACAAGCGAGGAATTCTTACATATTTTTCAAAATTACATATTTCAATTTTGGCACCCAAAAAGCATACTTGCTGACAACGCCCCATTCTTTGTATCAAAAAAGACAATCTCAACTTTAGCTTTCTTAAAATGTAGAATGTTTTATTCCTCAGCCTTCTCAGGATTTTCCCATGGAGGGATAGAAAGATACGTCGGGCTCTTTAAAACATATTTCAAAAAAGTCTTGGCAATTAGTCCGTCATTCAATTGGAGTTTCCTCTGCTGCTCTGTCAGTCTATTGCATAATACCTCAAAAATTCACAAAACAGGCTATTCTCCAGCTGAACTCATCTTCGGACCAGGTGTACATTTGTCAGAAAATCCGCTTCTATCAGACAACCTACCTAAAATACATCCAAATGCTCATATCCACATTGACCAAATAAAAGAAAAACATAACTTTCTACAAAAAATATGGAAAGAAGCACAATTAAAAATTGAAAAAGTTAATGTAGATAGAACAACATACAAAAATAAAAATAGAATTACCAGAGATTATAAAATTGGAGACATTGTATTTGTAAAAGATCAATCCAAAATCTTAGGTAATACACGACCGTTAAAAACAACTTATTATCAAACACCCTTTGTTATTGTACAACTCCCTGAAAAAGCTGTAGTAGTAAAAGCTATATCTAATTTAAATAATAAACAATTAAGAAGAAACAGAAATGAGATAAAGAAATACATTCCTTCAGACCCCCTCTTTGACCCCCTCCCCCTTTCTGTTAAAAATATTTGCCTAAAACAGTATGAGGATATAAATAAAGAAGAATTAGATAATCTTTTATCATCAGATAATATAGTTCTTGAAGAAATATTTAACACACCTGAGGAAATTATTGACGACGAAATTGCAATTGTTAAGGAACTTGAGAACGGAGTTGTCCCAATAGAGCCCGTTGACCTACCTGAAGACCACAACGACGAAGACAAACAGATTGTAACAAGATCAGCCCTTAAAAAAGCACAAAATCAGAATAAAAAGGTAAATTTTAATTCAAAAGTTGATATTAAGATTTTTGATTCATAATGCTATTAAAATATCTATTAATATTAATCCTTCCGTCGTCAATATTTTCTTTGCAATTTTTCTTAATCGACACTATTACTACTAATATGTATGATTATAAATTTGAAACGATTATAAAACTTGAATGTAAATTACCTGATATTAACAAAATTAATACAACAGTATTCAATATTTATGATCAAGCAAATACAAAATTCCCATTGCCTGCAAGTAACGACCTACAATATAACACGCTAATAACAAATGAGTATTATGTACATTTATCATTAGTAAATACTCAGATACAAAAAATTATGGAAATAAACAAAAAATTTACTGAATTACAGCAATATTACACACAAGAGGTTCCATCGCCTTATCACCAATCTGGTAAATTTGAAGTATCTGAGAAATTTTTAAATGATACCCTTAATGCATTAGACTATTTAAATGCGGTCACAAAAATAACATTTGATAAATATGCTACTTGGGACGCTTTTAAAGCCAACAGTCAATCCTTTACATCAATTATTATCCAATTTCGATTTATACAAGAAACACTAAGTTATTTATTTACTAACCTGGACTCACATTATGAAGCCATAAAACAAGCCAAACAAAACATAATCACAGATCGCTTGGCCTCTGCCATCTCGACTTTTGAATACAACACACCTAAAACAGACATTAAAATAATTGATTCATTTATTAAGGATGGTATACCTACGTATTATATTAAAAAGATTGAATATCACAACCAAAAAACAGGAAACAAACTACTTCCTGTATATTATAATAATTTCGGTTTAGAAGAAGGTTATCTTTTTGATCCTTCATTACATAAATATATTAAGCCATCAGATAAATCTTTATCTTATAAACAAAGGATAAATCTTAATAAATGTCTAACAGCCTTAAACTCAGAAAATTTTAATGATACATTAAAATTTTGTGAATTTCAATATAACCCATCAAATACCTTTACACCAACAAATGAAGGAGTTTTGCTACATAAAGCCAGCCAATTAACTATTAATGCTATAAATAATCAATTAAATGTTGATTTAGCTCAATCAGACTTACCTGCGCATATAACTTTTGATGGTGATTTATCATTCATAGACATGGAGATTGGTTTAGTATCCTTCAAGCGTAACTCAGCAAGAGATGTCGAGGAATCTACATTTTCTCACAATAGAATAGATTACATGACAGATTATTTAAGAAAAAAAGAAGATAAAGTTAAAAATAATCTGACATTTCCTGAATATGTTGAAGATAATTACGTAAACATATTAATTGATATTTCAGCTGTAGGATTAGTAGTTATTCTCGTAGCCATAGTGCAAAAACTTTTCCTCAAATCTACACGTCATTGTAAAAGAGTTCCAATGGAAAATAACATTATTAAAATGGTAAGAAAAAATCATGCATAATTCCTTTTTTTTTGTTTCAGATGTATAACATATCCAGCACCATCAGAAACAATATATTGAACGTGGACGAAATAATAGACAGATCCTTATTAAAATTTAAACACCTTACGCCAGCTGAAAAAGATCTTTTTAGAGATAGAATCTTAAAACCTAATCTAGAGATCATTATAAAACATAAAGACCTCATTTTTATTTCTAATTTATGTAATGCCGCTATTATCTATAAACAGCTAAATCCTACAATAAATTTTGCACCTAGAGTACTTAGTTTCATCCTCCGAAATCATCTGCCTTATTTCTATTATGTATTTTACATATTCTTTGATGCTATGTCTATTTCAGAACGTAAAAAATTCGGATTTGACATCAATCTTTATAGCGACACATTTTTTAGAAATACGACAAATGATACTATTTAAATTACAATTTTGTTTGTGTATTTATTAATATAATTATTGTACATTATTTCTGTTATATTTTCTTTTATTAACCTTTATCGATTCCAACCAATTCAAACTAATCATATGAGTAAATCTAAGCTATATACTACACACTTTAATAATTCAATGCATCTAAGCATATTTCTATTGAATTACATTCCTTAATATCCGCCATATTAATTGATTAACTAACTTAAGTCCCAAGCATCAAATTTATAATTAACCCCTCCTAATAATAAGTAAAATTAGTCTAATCTCGAAATCGATCCACCCTAATTATTGTATAATATAGTTTTAACAATTACTGTGTACAGACCCCCCCCCATACTGAAATCGACCCATTCTAATTTAGCCTAAACTGTATAGAACACACTTAATTTTTTCTAATATACATAAACACGTTTCCGCGTCTAGCAAATAATTTTCTCCTTTCGTACCTAATAATATTCTTTTTATATATATATACGTGAAATTAAACCTTTAATCACCTTAGTATCTATCTGTTTAATTGTAACACTGCTTTTTTTTATTTTCATATAAATAAAATCTCTGACCTAATCTTTATTTTTTTTACTAAGCAATATAAAACACGCTTTGCATTAAACCTTCAAACGCTCATTTATTTATTTTATCAAAGTAACGAACAGTTCGAATTAACTTCTCACCTGTATATTAATCTCATTGTTAAGTATTATGAAGCATTTTTAACTTATAATTCTACAAAATAAAAGTTAAACCTTCTATTCTTACCTAATAATTTCTTTAATCGCATTATTACCTATTTTTATTGAATCCTAAGCATTATAGAACACGCAATTCTCACCGCTCTCCTTTAATGAAATCCAAGCTCTATTATTCATACATTTAAACCGTTTATAATTCCATGTTAAAATCGATCCAATATTTACATATAAGATAAAGTCCATACTATTAAGATTTTTTTTTCTAAGCTTTATAGAACATTCTTGCAAACAAATATTCAATAACGGTTAACTTATTTCCATCCTGTAATCCAAATTTCTAGTTATTCTTGATTACTAACATAAATCTTCAGATATTTGGCCAACGGTTTCTCTACATCTATTTTCGGCAGATGAAAACTTCTTGTCAATTTTCTTACCAAATATTTACCGCATAAATCTTACAACCTACCATTTAAATTAATGTTTATAACCATAAAGATAACGAAATCTCAATATTTATCTAAATATCTTAATACCACCCCATAAATTTTATAACCCCCTCCCCTCCGCACAAGCTTATTGTATCCTCGTGCCATAAATCTTTTTTGGTCCACTAAACACACAAGTTAAATTGCCCCTACTTATTTCTAACCAAAATTTTACAATGTATTTTTCACCCATTGTATTCATACTAACCTGCTCCTACTCAATAAACTTTAATCTTACTTTCAACCACTTAATAGTACAAATTTTAGAATTATATTCGAAATAAATACAACTTCTTTTTAATCTTAATCAAAATAACTAGGTATTACGTTTTAAATTGGTTTATCATAACACCTTTTCTTTTCATAAAATCAGTTTTTTTTTACGAGATCTTAAAAGCAGATTTACATTAAAATTTTATGTGTCGGAAATATACAACTAGGTATTATCGAATAAAGAAAAAAGACGCAATCGATTAATCGTCTTTATCTTTTAAAACGACCATTTAAAGATTAATATTTTAATTAAGATTTGAAAACATTCAACCTTTATGATCTTTTAAAATAAACCCTGACCTCGAAATTTCCGTAAATTTAAAACAATTTTTTATTCCAAAGAAGTAAAAAAAAAATTTTTTAAAACATTTTTCTTTCACTAAAACTAGTTCCAATCTTTCCGAAACATTTATAAAGAATCAAACAATATTCATAAGAAAACATTCACCTCGAAATTATTTTATTACACTCTCTTGTTTAATTCTTTATCAAATTTTAATTAATTAATTTACAGTTATAATAAGAAAAGAAAACGTGAGATTTATAAACCACTTTTATTTTAATTTTCGTCTTAAAAATAACGTTACATAAATTTCTGTCACATAATTACTAAAAACAGGTACAAGTTCTTTTGAAATACAAGCGTAATTTAGTCAAGTGCTCTAATCTTTTATATACAAATTTCTTAGGTACAATTTTTTTATCACAAGAATGCTAATAATATTATAAAACGATCTTTTCTAAACTTTAAAATCTTTAAAAATTGCAAATTTTAGTTTAATTTATACAAACTTTACATATTTACAAACAAAATTTTGAAAATTTACATCCTTGTTAAAATAATGAAGATAAATACAGATTTCCACTAGCTTCTCTCAAAATATTTTAACACCATAACCCATAAATCTTATAGTACAAAAGAATGATTCCCCTTAATACAACAGATTTTAAACGCTACTTGATTTACATAGCACTTAACTAACACCCATAATTCTTCTTGTTCCCTTTAATTAACCATCTATTCAAATAAATTATTTCCGATACGTTAAGAAGCTAATAAAAATCTATTTTTACCTCCATTTATACAAATAGGTGTTAAATTAATGTATCTCGAAACAAATTCCTTTCTTTGGTTTTACCAATATCAATTTAATGATAAATTAAAATCTATCATATTTTACTTCTGTTATTATACAGTGGTGTGTCTTTCGTTAACATTCCTGAAGAATATTCTAAAATTTTAACGATTTTATTTAAACCCTCCATCCAACCCACGCCATTAAAATGACGCACTCCATTTTTAACTTTTACTTAAATTTTACGCAAATACTTAACAAATATATTTAAGTTTCATAATTTCGAAGATAAAGACTTTCTTAAAATACTACGGTATAAATTCTCCAGGACGTCCAAACCTTGAGACACACACCTGATAATAAACAATTTTTGAATATCAAATTTTGAATTTTAAAAAAACAGAATAGTCCTTTAATTTAAAATTGAGCCAAATTTTAACACCAAATCTTAATATTTTATCTTAAATAACTTTAAGAATTTAGTCAAAGACTAAAATTCTTTTATTTTTTGAGAAAAAAACCATTCCAAACCTGATAATAGTGCATAAATAAATTAACCCCCTAAATTTATTAAAAATTGCTTTCAAAGCACTAAACTCTAAATCCTTATTCCATACATATTTCCCCTAATTTTACAACCTTTAAATTTCCCTTCAAATCCCTTGATAAATTTTTCTTTACACTTATTTTCATTCCAATAATAAATCTAACGATACCCATCAATATTAAGATATAATGTTCAATAGCCTAAACCCCCCACTCCAAACCAAATGTTATTCAGTTGTCAGGAATGTAGTGGTCTTTTCCTCTAAAAATATACATCATAATAATACATAGGTTAATAACATTCTAGTAAAGATTTTCTCATTTTTAATTTCATCCTAACCTAAATCCTTGCGCCCGAGAAGAAATATTAACTCCTTAAATTTTAAAATACCCCAACCTTAAAATTAATTTCATCCTAACCTAAATCCTTGCGCCCGAGAAGAAATATTAACTCCTTAAATTTTAAAATATCCCACCTTAAAATTAAATTCGTCCTAAATCTCTGCGCCCGAAAAGAAATCTTAATTCTTTCAATTTTATTACCCCCCCCAAATTTAACCCCCACTTTAAAATTAAATTCGTCCTAACTTAAATCTCTGCGCCCGAAAAGAAATCTTAACTCTTTCAATTTTATTACCCCCCCCCAAATTTAACCCCCACCTTAAAATTAAATTCGTCCTAACTTAAATCTCTGCGCCCGAAAAAGAAATCTTAATTCTTTCAACTTTATTACCCCCCCCCAAATTTAACCCCCCACCTTTCCGAACATTTTTACAATTAAAATTACGTATTTAAATACCTACCCACAATTTTTTTACTTTCGTTTCCTTTTATCCTGTAAAATTTCTTTCCATTCATATACTAAACCACTACAATCCTTTATTCTACAACCTCCCCCCCCTATTTTTCTCCCCCCCTAAAGTTAATACAATCCAACATATTTTTTTCCTTATCCAACTGCTAATCCTAAATTAAATACGTACCCTAAACTTAAACCCTCCTAACAAATAAATAACTTAACCCATCGAAAATCTCTACTTATGTTTTACCTAAATTTAGCCCTAGTATTTTTTAAGAAGAAAAACATTTTTAAACTAACCCCCCCCCAACTATGTTGAAATGTGGGTAGTGGTAATTCTTCTTAGAACTAATAGGCGCTTCAAACCTCATCCTAAAATATTAAATAAGATTTTAATCGAGAAATTTACTAACTAAACCTATAAATAACTTAAGAAATTATTTTAACTACTTATATATATCCTTCAAAATCCCCTCCCACACAATAAATGAAATACAAACTTACAAAATTAATCCGTCTGGGCTCGAATGCAGTTAACCTCTAAAATAATAAAGTATTCTCAAGAACCGAACAAAATTGCATAATATTTTTTAAAGCTTAACTACCTACCATTAATAAATTAAACCCTATTCTTACCTTTCTCACCAGGCCGGGACGGGGCTGAGTGCAGGTCTTGGCGCTGTCGCTGACAGGTTCCAGCTAAAAAAAAATATTATATTTTTTAAGTTTTCCTTCAATATTTCGTTTTTATGTATTTTTTCTTGCATTATAACTCTTAAATTGTATATCTTTTTGATTATATTGCATCTCCCTTTTAATTATATTCGACAAAATAATTATTTCTTTTCCAGAATCTAAAAAATGTACCTGGATTAATTCACCCGCAGCACCTCCAGACCCGACAACATCGTTGATCTCTCGGTTGGCAACTAAAAAGAAAACATTCAATCTATGAAAACTGTTATCAACCATACTGATGAACTGAACCCAGCCCAATTTATCGGTATTTTGATAGCAATCTTATTTTTACTGCCGGTAGCAATTATTCTAGTGACGGCCCTAATCTCGTCTGTATTATTTTACATTTATGGTACCTACAAACTAATAGACTACCTGTTTAAACGTTTCATTTTAAACAATCAAGCCCAATTCCCATTCGAAATTTAAGAACAAATCTTACCGGTGGATTGTCTCCATAAGCGCTTGAACAGCATCCGAAACAACCTGAAACAACAAAAAAAATATTAGATGTATGAACTAATCATCCACGGATCACCATACTTTAAAATAGAACAAATAAAGGCAGACTACTACTTAACCTCCCTTACATCATTTGTTATCCTGCCAGGACATACCAAGCTTGATTCCAAGATTGAAATTCACTTTGATGAAAAATTTTTATGCTTAACACAGCTTGAACGCCCTCAACTGGAACATGGTTTACTATTACAAGCAATAGACTTCCCGAATGGAATTTTAAATATAGATTTAGTCAACTTAAAAAACACACCCTTCTTTGTTGAAGCCAACACAAAAATAGCAAAGATCAACTTCACACAAAAACAATTTCTTGACTGCTACTTTGTTTTCAAAAATAACGATATTAACCAACAATAAAATTTTTTTTACTTACATTGAGAGAACGCAGATCGCAAAAACACTGCCCCCCACCACCACATTTATCGTCAGGGTATTGCCAGCCCCACCGGACAACACAGTTCCCCCGTCTCCTCCATCCCCCTCATACTCCGACTTAAAATCTCCGACCCCCAGCTCCTGACCCCCAGTCTCATCGTCGACATCAAACAGAACAGAATAAATATCCATATTCGCAAATAAATCTGAAAGCAAAAACATATTCAAGTTATAGTGAATAATCATAGAAGAAAACAGTTACAAAAGTTAAAAAGATAGACACAATACTCAGTGAAAAGTACTTTAATAATTAAAATCACATTTCTTATCATTACTCTGCCTTACAGAGATCATTAGATCAACTTCATTACTAAAGTGCTGAAAAATCAGGTAAAATTTTTTTTAATGTTTTTAAATAGAAAACAAACAGAAATTAAGTCGTATTTCACAAATTTATACAAGCTTTATCATATAAAAATACCCAAATTACTTTCAAATTTTTATATTAAATATAATAAAATCCTCAAATTTTCGGTTGACCTCTTATTTAAACTAACTTGTATAATTTTATTAAATACGATTTGAATTCACTCTCTAGAACTCGACATCATCATAGATGTTATTTCCAGCAGGGTTTAAGGGATTCATTTCAATGTGGGCTCCATTTCCCTCCTCCACTCGCCGAATATTGTTTGTCCTTCGAAAACACCGCTCAAATAACGCTAAAAAAATTAAAATTTTTTTTACAAAGAATATCCTCACTCCAATAATTTATATAAACAATGAAACACACGCGAATTTTAGTTCATTACTAGTAAAAAATTTTACGCGGCATACAGCGCTTGCATTATTTTAACCCTCCTTTCCGTATAAGGAAATTTAAAATACGGATAGAAAAGTAAAAATATATTCTTTATCATAAATATTTAATTAAATTAGAAACATACCTCCCAACTTAACGAAAACCATACACATTTGCGTTAAGACCAACAACAGAACAAGGACGAGAATCGCGATAAGCAACCACGTATTCAAGTCAATTCGGAAACCTCTAAATAATAAGAATTTTTTTATAAATAGATATTTTCCAAAAAAAAAAATGCAATTTTTTTCCCTTACATATTATATGTCTTACAGATTACCTGGGGACAGATTTGCCAGATCCATCTAGAACCACTCCTTCAACGGCTCCAAGATCTTCAGAACTTAACTCATTAGGATCCAGAAACGAGAGGCTAGGAAAGAATACAGCACTCATATTCAATGATGGCGCAGAAACAGCCAGTATATGACTGCTTTGTAAGTATAATTGTTTTAATATAACCCTAATATATAGAAAGCATGTAATTTAACCCGATAATAGATTCATATAGAATCACTAAAATATGTTATTTAGTCTAAAATAAATTTCCCCCCCCTACCCCTAAACCTCTTATTTCAACAAATCTTAAAACCATATTGGTTCAAATTTTTTTATCTTTTTATTTACAAAATTATAAATAATGTTTTCAACCCACAATCTTTTACTATTCCCAACTACACAATAATATTCTTTTTTTTACCTTTTCCTTACCTTTATATTATTTCAGTCTGACGATGAAATACAACCACTAGATCCACCAAGTCCTAAAAAATCAGGTAACTCTATTATTTTTCATATTTATATCTCGCTAACAAATAGCCTATTAAAAATTTGAACCGAACAAAAAGTGTAGATTTATCATTTATAATTGATAATCTGTAGGCAAGCTAATCTAAAAGTTACTGTTACACAAAAATTTAATTTTCCAATAACATATTTCTTCTTACACATCAATTATAAAGGCTTATTTTACATATAGAAAATTTTATTTTCATTTACCCCCCCCTCCACATTTTCTAATGTTTTGATTATACTGTAACATTTATCGCTAAAACTTATCCATAAACGTTAATTTTGGGGATATATAAAATTTATTTTTCATTTACCCAACCCTCCATAATTTTAGGCTTTCAACAATGTAACATTTATCTTCACATCCTATCTATAAATATTTCTTTTGGAGACCCATAAAATTATTTCCCATTTACCACCCCCCCCCCGCATTCTTTTTATTATTTTAACTACAATTTAACATTTATCTTCACATCCTATCTATTATTATTTCTTTTGGAGACCCACAAAATTATTTCCCATTTACCCCCCCCCTGAATTTTTTTGTAATATTATGACTACACTGTAATATTTATCTCTCAACCTATCTATATATATATTTTATTTTCCATTTATAACACCCTACAAATTTATCAACTTATTAAAATATTAAAATTTACCAATAAAATCTATTTGTAATATCAAAATGAAAATTTTCTTTCAATTTAAATATGAAAATATCTTCCAATATCCAACCCCTGCACTTACTAGTAAACATTGTTAAACTTATGCTAAATCTTAACCACAAAATAACTATATTTTGATGTAAATATAAATTATTCCCCATTGTCCTTTCACCGCCAAAAATCATATGTAAACAAATTCAAAAATTATCTCTCCAAATATCATGTTGTTGATAGAAACATATATTATTTCAATTTTAGTAAAGGAGCAAAGCTCCTCCCAAATTTATTGTAACTCAATGTGATACAATGTAAACTAACTGTGATATTATATAAAGCTTATACTTTAAATGTTTCAGGCGGCGGCGCCCCTAATAAACGCGTAAAGAAGACTTACTCGTGGACAAAACCCCGTGGCTCCAGCCCCGACTACAACCCCCCATCCCCTAAGAGAACAGTACGCGCCAGCACGCCCCCTAGAAAGTCCCCAGAATGCCCCCCCGGACCTTCAAATTCGCCATCCTATAAACCCAATTTTGGTCCTAGGACCCCTCCGGGAAGCCCACAATACATAATTTCAGCCCCAAACTCGCCCACAAATACAGAGGTAACCCCTAAAACAAGGCCGCCCATTCCATCAGCAGAACAACCCTCCAAGCGCAAAAAGATTTACTCACTAAATCGAAGACTGATGGACGGCTTCACAATCAGCGACCTAAATGAAAAAAGAGCATTCTTCACCAACATGATCTATCCTACCCCATTAGCTGTGGTCGAGCAAATCAACACCAACATGACCAATATTCCACAGATAACGCGGTGCATGGGGAAAGTAAACCAAGAAGGCATGAGCACTCTGAAGAATAGCTGTCCCCAGATAATACTCAGTAATAATATTATCAAGACCTACCAGCTGAGTCATGTATCAAACTTCTCCAGGGGGACAGCTAAATCATGCACATGGGATTTGGTGACAGACCAGCTGACGGTGTATGAGGCCCAAACAACCTCATACGCCATAACGCAGGGCTTATATGTACCTACCATGGTATACAGCCAGGGAGCCAACTTGGTGAGACTCGCCAATACGAGATGTCCACATTCGTGGGTTCCTTCCTTGAAGCACATTCACCAAGATTGCAGTATTGTCTCTGTCACATTGAATAATTTCAAATTCCAAGTCTTGGAGCCTCCAAAAAGATACCCGCTCACTCCCGAAGGAGAAATGTGCAGCCTCTGGCATCATGCCAACAGAGAGGTTTTAAGCACAATTCCTAACTTCTCCACCAAGTACCTGGAGAAGATGACCAACCGATACCTGATACTGCCCAGCATGCCATTGATCAACCACACCGTTCCAGCAAAACGTCACCTGTTAATGCAAATGTCTACCTACTCCCGCGCATATCGCCTGCCGGAGATACTGCAGACCATCAGAACGCTCACAGAAACCAATGAAGAAACAGTATACAGATTATACCTGTCTTCATCCATCACCTTCCGAGAGCTCCTAAACTGCATGCCCCAGGGAGCATGTTGTTTGATCCTACCCAGCAGGATCGCATACAAGATCACCCTAGCAGAGATTTCCCGCCTCATCATCATTGCCCACAGCAAGGAATAAATCACCAAAATTTTAGTATTACAGGTACTACATAAAAAATTTCCTTTTCTTTTCTCTTTCTCTTTTATGCAAAAAAAAATATACTTGGCAAGCCAATTAATTTTTTTTCTCCTTTTTTTTGTAAAGTAGAATATAATGTAAAAAGTAAGCTTTAAAACACTTACCTTCTAACATAGCTTGTCCTTGTCCAAAATGCAACATCCAAGTAGTATCCTATAAAATGTTTAATATTGTAACAAGGATAAAAAAGTTCAAAATCAACAAATCATTTATTCGTTCCTTTTTATCACATCTTTAAATTTAAAAACCACAACCATTTCCTTTATAATCAAACTTAAAATATTACAGGCCTTTGGTGGAAGAATGGTTGTCAAGATGAGATTGTATTAGGCAGTCAATGAACTTTGTCATACACCGGGGTTCATAACCCAGTGACTCATACACTTGTTAGACAGAAGGAAAGTGAAAAAAGGGAAAGTTTTACCCTGAAAAGTGACAATCCCAATAAACAGTTATCCACAGATCAAAAACTAGACGTCTAGTATGCCAAATTTCACCATGTTAGAAAGTGAAAATATCAGTGATTTAGACGTCTAAAACCAACAACCATAAAAGGTTAGACGTCTGATATGTGACAATCATAGCAACAGATAGCCAAGATGGCCATTAATTATGGTTAGAACCAGACGTCTAGGGGGCGCAACAAGCGTCCCCAAAAAGTATAAAAGGAAGGGATTTCTGGAAATTCCTCACTCTTCTCATAGCCACCAAACTTAAAGCATCTCACTTGTAGAACATAGTCCATAGAAAATTAATTCCAGATCTATAGAAATCCAGTAAGTTTTACTTCAAAAACTTTGGTTAAATTACCTTAATCATATCCAAAGATACACCAAACACCAGTGGTTGAATTTGACTACCTGAAATAATTGACATTTGATAACAAATTTATTAAGCCAAAGGTTTAAGTAATATTAATTAAAAGCCTCAGTAATTCCAACACAATTGGTTGATTTTAAATTTTAAAATCCTAAGCTAAAGTTTTAAGTAACATTTATTTAAAGCCTCAGTAAACCTTTAACACCATTGGTTGATTTTAAAATTTAAATCCTAAGCTAAAGTCTAAAGTAACATTTATTTAAAGCCTCAGTAAACATTTAACACCATTGGTTGATTATTTAATTTTAAATCTTAAACTAAACATTAAGTAAAAGATTTGTTTTAAAGCCTCAGTAAAAGTCCGACGCTATTGATTGATTATCATTTTAAAATAAAGAAATAACTTTGAATAGTAATTAATACTTAAGTAATTAATAATCCATTGAGATAGGTATACCTATCACGTCTGTATTTAAGTATACATTAATTGATAATTCTTTGTGTTAAATAAGTTTTGTGTACAATTTTGTTTGGTCTTATTCTAAATTATTGCAACCATTTTGAATATAAATTGTTCTGTCTTGTCCTTTAATTCATAAGTATAACTCCACCTTTTATATATCCAATATCATTAAATCTTGAATTGTTTTGTCTTGTAAATAAATTCATAAGTATTATTCCACCATTTATATAAATCTAATATTATTAAATCTTGAGATCTTGTAATCTAATTGAAATCTAATTAATATCTTGTGATTGTTTTGTGTTTAAATTAAGTCTTGTAAAATAAAATTATAAAATAATAAGGAATTAGTTATTAATTGGTAAACTCGTTTGAAAACTACTCTATAATTTACCTAGCTCGAATATAACACTGTCAAGGGAATTAGTGGCAAGCCGTTAAGAAAGGGAGAACCTTATCGGTTAGAATTGGGTTTCCTTGAGAGTCGGGACTAGGATTAACTACTTACTGAACCAACATTTAAAGGATTGATTTGCAGGTAGGAAGGCTGATACGTACGTCTTCTAATTTCAAAGGATAGATAGGTTAAAATCTGCTCTTTTGATAACGCAAGGTATAGAATAGCGGTAAACGCTATCATCACTCCTACAATAGTATAATGAACCAATAGATATAGTAGATCTAGATGGTAAATCGGGCCCAATAAGTTGTGAAACTTAATAAGAAATATCCAAAGAGGTAACTTTATCCCAAGAAAGTTAACTATTTAAAGATGACTTCTTATATATGTTATGTCATATATGCTTTAAATCATGCGAGGGAAGAAATTTTTTAACCATATGACCAAAGCAAAGGCTTATCCTATGAAAGACTATTTATAGATGATTCATTTTGCGAATGATATCAAAGGATAATTGCTCTTTCTAACCAAATTTTGTTTACTTTCTAACCAATATATGGTAGATTGATCCTCCCCTGTATTCCTATTGGCTGAATTTGGGAGTATGTATCTAGATTATACCTTTTAATAATTCTTACTTGATAATTTCTTTATTGGTGTTCTTTTATTTCTTCAAATCTTGAATGACAGCTTTAAATGACTTATTTTTGATTACATTTTTTTACGGCAATGCTTCGCCTATCTATTATGAAGTGTTGATTTAGGGAAAAGAGAACACTGAAAACATTTTTTACTGTGCTAAGAAAATTG
The DNA here is from genome assembly GCF_053477335.1 of Acartia tonsa. Lineage (NCBI taxonomy): Eukaryota > Metazoa > Arthropoda > Copepoda > Calanoida > Acartiidae > Acartia > Acartia tonsa. Next base: position 40,927,657 of record NC_137264.1, on the reverse strand, counting down.
CTAATAAAACATCACATGTTTTATTTTAATAGAGAAAGAGGGGACAATGGGCTATTTATTACCAGATTATACCAATAACGAAATTAATTTGAAAAAATCACAAACATTAACACTTGTATAGTGTCAAAACTGAATAATCAGAATATAAATGTATACGAGTCGAAGCAAAATTGTAAGTAAATTTGTTGAAAAACTGCTTGATACAGAATAATGTTTATGGACATACTTACATTCTAAGGACTTGATAGAGTTGCTTTGCTTATAATATTGTTCTTTGTTGTCCCAGGAATCAATATACCAAAAAGCAGATCAAAGGGATAATTAGATCACATAAAAAATTGTTGTTAAAAAAGTAGAAAAACCAACATGTTTAAAATGGATGTACGGACATTCTGGTGATGATTATAGAGTTGCTATGCTTTCTAAATCGTACCTAACTACTACAGGAATCATCATGCAAAGTTTGAAATCAATAGGACAATTCTAACATGCCTAAATTAACGAATAAAAGCTATCTATCTTGGACGGACCGACCCTAATTATAGAAAAGCCTCGCTTTTAAAAATCATCCTGTACAAAACATTTTGAAGCAATTCATATAAATCTAATATCTTTAGAGGGGTAGCCAAAAGATATGGTGTATGTCTGTCTGTGTGTGTAGGACTGGACTAAGAACTACGCATGAAAACAGTTTTTAGTATCTTTAAAAGTTTTTTAAAGCAAGAATAAGTTTCCTTTTTTTAAAATATAACTAATGGCATATAAGAAGCTTCCATGAAAAGAAACCTATTCATTCCAGAAGCTAGCAAGATATTTTAAACATCCTTGATTATATCTCTTTTTTTATGACCATTGTATTTACCTTCACTTTTACTTTATTTCTAAAATAGCAGCTACGCCCCTAGAGGCCTCTAGTGGCACTTTAGATGTTTTTATTTGTTAAAGTCTCTACATTACTTCTTTATTTTACGATAATTCTCTTTATGTTACAATGAAGTCTCCCATATATTTTAAATATTTTGATTTTTTGTCATTTCTCTTGGGAGGTTGGTTGTACCCTCTCCCAAAATAGTCATAAACCTTCCCAGAAACCATTAGAATCTACATATTAAGGAGAACCCGATCGGTTCAGCGTTTAGCGAGATCCTTTGGTACAGACACACAGACAGACACACAGACAAACAAACATCCTGCTACTTTAGTATACGGATTTTAGCGCATATGAAGGAACACAAATGAATATATCAATCAGTTAAATGTAGATGAAATCAGGGACCTAAAGGGATAAGACAATAGTAGATAAATTGATACCCCGTCCAAATTGAATTTTGGGATGCCTGGGCAAAATTTTTGAATTTTGATCTACCTCCCCCCCCCCCCATATAAAAAAGGCTTGGACGTCCTTGTACTGTACAATTAGTGGTTGAAACGGCTGGATATTAAGATTAATGAACATACCAATTAAATTTCGAAAAAAAGTCCCAAAAGTTATTAAGCTATTGAATAAGAAAACGTTATAATACAAATTTGGGGACTAATGTAATATTTTAGAAAGCCCAATGACCCCTCCCTCCCTGGATTGAATGAGAATTTGTACTTGCTTTCTACCTGACTTAACTAGATAAGATACCTTTTATATGTTAAGTATACCTAAGTAATTTTATGTAACCCTTATTAAATAATTAAAAAATAAAATTAAAAAATATGAAAGATAAGTCTTAATTAGAGTAAAGTTTTTTTTCGTCTACATAAATAGAAAAAAAGAAACATTATAAATAACTAAAAGTATACTCATTGTAATAAAATTTGAATTATAGCTCTTTAAATGTAGAATCAAATAATTACATCTATTTTGTTGTTCATTCATTTTAACGAAAAAAAAATAATTTGCAAATGTTTAGCACACCTGCCCATTTTCAATATTTGAATATGATTTGTGTTTTTTATATATATTGGGGAGGTTAATTTACCATATTTTCTACTAAAAAAATCACCCTATAAAAAATATTTTGAAGTAACCATTCTTTATAATTATGAAAATAAAAAAATATCTTTAAAGATGCCTTAGATGGTTAATTGCTATTATGTATAACACAGATAGGATGTATGTGGCAGAATTTACAAGGAACCGTGCTTAAAAACTTAAAAAAGATAGAAATATTTTTTAAAAATCTTTAGTTAGAAAAACAATTGGCTGTTTTAAGACATAACCAAAAAGGTACTCGTGTATCAAACCTGATTTTTCTTGACCTAACTTAATGTAACTAAGAACAAAATAGGAACCCCTAGTAAACTTCATAAGGTACCTTAAAGCTTTCCTAAGTCTTACTTAACATTACTACATTTAGGAATACTTAACAATAACTTAGAAACTTCATAGGGATACTTAACTAAAAGCTTACATAAGCCTGACATAAGAAAATACCATTAGGAACACTTATCTTCGTTCGTGATTCTCACTATGGTCTCTCAATCGTTAGATACATTATTGTGGTACTTTCCTTACAATTTAATTGGTTGGTACAAACTTTTCAACCAATATATATATCAAACAGAAACAGTAATTAACAGTATTAATTAAATTTGGTGTCATATAACCTAAATTTAAAAGAAATACAAATTGCCAATTAGATTTTGAACCAAATGAAGCTTCCGGAAAAAACTGGATAATTTTGATTCTAGAAGTAAACTAAAAACCGAACATTGAATTGTTATGCCCTGCCTCCATTCATATAAAATTTATATAAAAAAAAGTGGTTTGCGGTTTAGTGATATACAAGGTACATTGTGTGAAATCTCCTCATACCCTCCTGTTTTATCTAGAAATATTTGAAACACTCCACTGAAATTATTAAAGTGATATATTGTTAAAGTTTGAAAGTGTGTATAGAATATTTCATTTAATACTTATATTTGCGGGAACTTTTGTTTAATGAAATCTTCCAATTTTTAACATTTACAAAACAGCCTACTTTATTGCATCAAGTTCCATGACAGATCTATATAGGAAATAAATGTCTATATATGAGCTCAAGTTTTCCAAGCGATAAATGTTTAAAACTCATAGTGCTCCAATAATCCGTAATAAACTCTCATTGACCAGAACGATAAGACCCATTAATTTACTGTATGAAAAATAAATTCATTTTTTTTATTTCATGTTGCTATTTGAATTACTAGCGGCTTCCCCCGGGGGGGGTGAAAATGTTTTTTTTTTTTGGGGGGGGGGGGTAGTCGACCCCACTATTTTAATTTTAGTTTAAAAAAGAAAAGAAAAAATTTTGGGATGGGTGGGGGTAATTTTTCATTTTTGGGGGGGTTCAGCGGTTAGCGAGATCCTTCGCTACAAACAAATAAACAGACAAACAAACACACATCCTGTTACTTTATTACAAGGATATTGAAATATCAAATTTCTATCCATAAAACAGAAAATTTAAATTTATAATATAGTAAATAAAAGAAAACTTATTTTTAAAATAATTTGATACTAGCAATACGTGTGTAATGTGGTCAGATATTGAACTAAAATTTAACAGTTAACTAAACATTTTAACCCTTTCAGGACGATAATTTGAAATAAAAATATTAAGATCCTAAAATCGTCAGGGAGAAGATAATGGAAGAATAGGGTTAATAGTCAGAATTTAGATAACCAAAACAAAGTAAATAAAACATTGAATAAACCTAGCCAATAGCGAGATAATTATATCGAGCCCAACTCTAGTTAATATAATATCGAAATTTATGTCGACATTATGGCTTTCAAGTCTTAATACAAAAGTACATCAAGGACATATTATTTACCTACCATCATCAAATAGATTTCATCATTGAAATGTTATGTGGGCTATATGGTAATATGTTAAACTGTAAATGATTACTGACAAAAATCGATTGTTTTTTGTCTTCTATTAATAAAGCTATGCATTTTTTGGAGGATGTAATTTCTAGAAAGCTAACTTTATCCTAGATAATTCAACTATTCATAGCCAACTTATTATAGATTTACACTTTATCTTAAGAAATGCGACAATTCTCATTATGCGAATAAAATGAATAAATATGCCCTATAATATTATTGCAAAACAAAACTGAAGAAAGATTTTTTTACCATGAAAGAGCTAAACCAAATTTGTTGAGCAAACATTTAATAGTATACCAATATATTAGACAAATACAGAAAACAAAAATAATTATGTCCAGTAGTTGCGCAGCAAGAATAAGCTTTCACCAATTTTGATGATAATTGTAGACAGAAGAACACATTTAGTTTATAATAACACTATCATTACCTATACATTAATTTTTTTCTAATCTAGTTTCTCAGACCTATTACAGTTAGGGAGTTGAATCCATTTTTATAAAAGCAGAAATATAATCTATGATTATGGTTTGGACCCTCTAAAACTGTAATCTACCTTTCCACTTTCCCCTCTCTTGGTGAAGATATCTTCAACGCCGATACGATTTTTGAAATTTAAGATTCCACTTTTGCCTCTCTTGGTGAAGATATCTTTAACAAGAGAGACAAAAGTGGAATCTTATATTTCAAAAATCGTATCGGCGTTGAAGATATCTTCACCAAGAGAGGGGAAAGTGGAATCTTACATTTCAAAAATCGTATCGGCGTTGAAGATATCTTCACCAAGAGAGGGGAAAGTGGAAAGGTAGATTACAGTTTTAGAGGGTCCAAACCATAATCATAGATTATATTTCTGCTTCTATAAAAATGGATTCAACTCCCTAACTGTATTAGGAGGGATTACACTACCCTACTTCCTTCCCCAATTTTTTAAATACAAAATAAGATTTATATATCAATCAACTATATAAACAAACAAACATTTCTAAAATACCAATTTAGACATTTTGTTTCTTTCTCCAAGATTTGTTTTATTGTCTTCACAAAACAGTATTTTTTACTATTATGATTTGATGACATTATGTTTTTTAAATGTTGACATACGTTTCTTAATTTTCTTTTTTAAAATTATTTCTCGTATTCATTCGAATCCGGTGGATAAGAACCGGTTCTCATCCATACGAAAAAACTATGTCTAGCATCGTATTATATCCAGCTTTCTACGAATATAGAAATGTACAATCATAAGATTAAAACCAGTTTTTTTAGCCCCGAGGTGCATTCTATATCCGCGGAAAGATGTTTATAATACGATGCGAGAAATAACTATTAAAATATTATTTAAAATGCTCTAGTTCAAAATAGAAATTTTAGATTTTTTCACTTAACTAGAAAATTGAATAGTTATTTCTATCATCGTATTTTAAACAGCTTTCCACGGATATAAAAATGTACAATTATAAGATTAAAACGAGTTTTTTTTAGCCCCGAGGTTCCGAAGGCACAGGCTAAAAATACTGGCTTTAATCTTTTGATTGTACATTTTAAATATTCGTAGAAAGCTGGTTATAATACGATGCTAGACATAGTTTTTTTCGTATGAATGAGAACTGGTTCCTATCCACCGGATTCGAATAAATACGAAAAATTCTATTAATCTAAGAAACAGGAATTTAAGGATAGATATTGATAAAAAAGATAAATTTTCCAATTAAATTTTTAAATATTCTTTGTAAACGTTGAAGCATTTTATTTTCTGGAATAATGGATATTGTGTGTAAAATATCATATTTGGATTACAGATTCCTATTACAATGTTTTAAGCGAAGCATCTTTATAATCAAGTCCTAGAAATAAAAGTATGTCATTAAATATTATCCTGTATTTTAGCAACACAAATACTTACGATTTAGTTTAGACTTAGAAATCAATGTTTTGTTTTTACAGTTCTGATACTCTACAAGTGTTAATGTTCGTTTGTTATTATTATTATTATTAAAACTTTATTATAAAATGTAATAAAAAGCGAAAAGTATGAAATCACATGTTAATAATATAGCAGTGAAATGTACATAAATATATAAATTATTAAAAGTAGATAAAATTTGGTTAATTAAAATATTTGTTTAAAATAATGATTAAAATAACGGTGAAGTTTTAGAAGGTAGGCTCTTGAAGGGCGATTTTGAGGCATTCAATGTCTTCCTCTTCCGTGGCTGTGGATGCAATGCTGTTAATGCCCTGCTCGACTAGATAGTCGCTGAACAGCAGGTTTGTCAGCTTCGGAGGAGTGGAGTTCCTCCTGGAGTCGAGAAGAGACAATAAAAATTCTGCCAGAATAGTGTTGGCAACGCTGTTAAGGTGGACTCCATCCGTTAGGTGGCTGGCAGGAAAGTTACCTTTGAACATTTCCTGGAAGTGCACCAGGAAAACACGGCTCTGGACAACGCCAGGACTTGCCTGTATGTAATGTGAGATACCTTAGTGTAGGCAACCATGTTCACAGGAGAGCCATCAGGACTGTTGATTGCATGTTCAGGTTCACTGCAGCAAGGTGTAACATGTCTAGGGGTAGGCCTAACGTTTCATTTTTATGGATGTTGTCATACTTTTTTTAAAGAGTTCCCTACACTCCTTGTATTAGATAGAGCATTAGCAAACAAACTAAAGAATAGAAATGTGAAGCTTAGTTTCTATAATCTAGTTCAAATATATTTCATCTTAATAATCATATTTTTTCTCTCCTATTATTTGTTATTATGAAAATTCCTAGTCTTGTTTTAATTAAGCGACGTGATTCGAATCCATGCTGAATAATATTTAAATTCATAAAGAATATCAAAATGTACAGTACACAGCTATGTTTTTAAATAAAGACTTTTATAGAGTAGATTAAGAATAATTATGACTATTTAACCTAATTTTCCTTGTTTTTCAGCTTTATAGTTCACAATCTCTATTGGTTGTTAGATGTATAAACAAAATAAATTTAGGCTTTCCTAAGTTACCTTTTTTGACCCAATGCTTTCAAGTAAGTTTGGACACTCAAATTAAGAAACCAACCAATCAAACAATATTAAAGTCCACAAAGTTGTTAAGCCAATGAATAAGAAAACGTTATTATAAAACTTTGGAGACTTGTATAAAACAAGGATGACAACATCCATAAAAGCGAAGCACTGAAACGGTAGGACAAAAGGACATTAACACTTGTATAGTGTCAGAACTGAATAATCATAATGTAAATGTATAAGAGTCAAAGCAAAATTGTAAGTAATTTTGTTGAAAAACTGCTTGATACAGGATAATGTTTATGGACATACGTACATTTTTAGGACTTTTTTATAGAGTTGCTTCGCTTATTACATTATACTTTGTATATTGATAGGAATCAATATACCAAAAATCGATCAATCCTATGATTAGATCACATAAAAATTTGTTGTTACAAAAGTAAAAAATCAACATGATTAAAATGAATGTACGGGCATTCTGGTAATGATTATAGAGTTGCTGCGCTTTCTAAATCGTACCAAACTACTACAGGACTGACTATTCAAAGTTTGAAATCGATAGGACAATTCTAACATACCTAAATTAACGAAAAAAGCTATCCGTTACGGACGTACGGACGGACCGACCCTAATTATAGAAAAGCTTCGCTTTTAAAAATCCCTTCTATTCTATTTCTACACGTCGGCGCGGAGTATAGTATACAAACCTTATCAATCAAAAAACTAGCTGCTGCGCACCTAGAGGCACAAATATTGGATCCTCCTCAACCTTCATTGCTTCAACTATAATTTTAAACAGATAAGGTAGAAATGTTGGGGGGATGTTATTATTTTAATAGGGGCAATTTCTTTTGGGAGGGTTGTGGTACCCTCACCTAATATATAAACCTTTCCTAGACCAATGAGAAGCTACACTTTAAAGGAGAATCAAGTTGCAGTTAACGAGATTCTACGGTACACACATACAAACTTCTTGTTACTTTCATAGAAGCATTATTACTACTTTTTGAAAATTATTATTTCTAAATTTTACTTTGTATAAAGATAAAAAAAATCATTTTTTATTCAATGGAATATTTTTGTGCAACCTGAAATATAGAAGTTAAATAAGCACATTTTTTCTCTCTTCTAATGAAGAGTGAATGAAAGATAAAAATCTCATTAGAAGGTTGAGCAAACAAGATTGACATATAGCAGGAGATTGAGATGTACTTTTCACCGTAAAATAAACAAATATCCACTTTTTGGTATAAGCTTAAAAATCAGGATTTAGGAAAGATTTTACGCATAACTCTTTCAAATAAAGACATTATTTCGTTTATTAAATTTGAGGGAAATTAACTTACCAACAGCAATTCTCTCCTTATATCCTTGAAAGACTCTAGTTTTTTATATAAAGTAGTAAGGCTAATCTGTAGCATACTGTATCGAAGATTAGCATCGGTTTTAAGATGGATATGGACTATTTAATTTTTAAATTTTAAGAAGGTTTAGGCTATTTAGTAACAAACTGCCTTGAATAAAACCTTTCCAGCAGCTATTAAGACTAGCCACGCTAAAAAGGGTTAGCTCTAATAAAGTAAACACATTAAATTAAATATTTTCAAACTTTTAATATTATTATAATATTAATGTTATAAATTTAATTTATTGATGCACAAAATGAACTTTTACATTTCTACATCTGTATTCGAGGAAATATGTAGATGAAAACAGTTTCTTTTAAACTTATTATTTCCAATACACAGTGTTTCATTGTTTAATATTACCAAATCATCAGTTGTTTTGTAATTAAACAAGGATGACAACATCCATAAGTAGCGAAGCACAAAAAATCGTGGATGGAAATACGTAAAAGTAGATTTAAAGTGGATTTATCCAAAAAACGTTTGAAAATTGGACAAAAAACACCAAATATATGGGGAAATATGTAAAACATATAAAAATAGCCAAAAACCGGATAAGAGGCAGTCTGACCGCCATGGTTGTTTTCTTTTTTTTTCTTTTGGGAAATTTAATTTTGATATCTATAACTGAAAAAATTTTGAAAATCGGACCATAAACACTGAAGATATATGGAGAATAATGTGAAAAATACAAAAATAGCCAAAAACCTGCAAAAAGGCAGTCTGGCCGTCATGGATGTTTTCTTTAAACGACGGGAAATTTAATTCTTATATCTATAACTGAAAAAATTTTGAAAATTGGACCATAAACACTGAAGATATGGTGGAAATGTGAAAAATACAAAAATAGACTAAAACCTGCAAAATGGCAGTGTGGCCGTCATGGTTGTTTTCTGTAAACGACAGAAAATATAATTCTTATATCTATAACTGAAAAAATTTTTAAAATTGGACCTTAAACACTGAAGATATGGAGAAAAATGTGAAACGTACAAAAATAGCCTAATTTTGATATCTATAACTGAAAAAATTTTGAAAATCGGACCATAAACACTGAAGATATATGGAGAATAATGTGAAAAATACAAAAATAGCCTAAAACCTGCAAAAAGGCAGTCTGGCCGTCATGGATGTTTTCTTTAAACGACGGGAAATTTAATTCTTATATCTATAACTGAAAAAATTTTGAAAATTAGACCTTAAACACTGAAGATATGGAGAAAAATGTGAAACATACAAAAATAGCCTAAAACCTGCTAAAAAGGGGTCTGACCGCCCTTGATGTTTTTTAGTTAATTGTGCTGTTTAATAATAGGAATGTTTTCAAAAAGTTTCAACTGTCTATCTTTAATAGGAGCCGAGAAAATCACGTTTCCCCTATTCTGTCTCACACGGACGGACATTTCGAATTAAAGAGTAGCTTTGCTACTAAAAAAGATACGATAGTCAAACAAGTATTAAATACATAAAGATGCATTTTTTTCACACAGTAGGGGTTAAAAAAGAGGGGGAGGTGGTGAGGAATTTAGGTTTGTAGATATTGAACTATTACTAATTTTATAAAATTATATATAATAAAAATGAATATTTTAAATGATATAAATTAATTAGGCTAGGTAATATAAACTTTGTATAGGTAGTTAATAATCATTATATTTAAGTTAGTTTAGCCCAACAAAATTCAGTTGATTGAGGGATTTTTATGGTATAATTATTTATGTGAATTTAAATTAACGGGTTTATTAACCTTTGGTACCGCAAAAGTTTACTAGCGGCCTCGCGCCTATGTAACACTTTTATAATAAAAAAGTAAAATTTAAATAAATTTAAGCAATGAAATTGTAGAAAAATTGTTTTAATTTGAACAAAATATAATTTTATGACGTCAATCAAAAATATTAACCACACTTGTCATATGTGATTTAGGATTATTAATTTTTGTATTTGATGAGTTGGATTATTACTGTTGAAAGTGAACATTGAAAATATAACTAAGAGAAAGATAATTTTGTTTATCATTTATTAGCGACTTATTACAGATTGGCAACCCCATCGGTCAAGAATCAAGGAAAATTTTTTTTTGGACTTGGAAAATTTTTGTTTTTTTAAAATTTTTTAGTCGGATAAATGGTAACTTTTAATTAAAGTAAATCTAAGTTATAATTTCAAAAGATATTTAATTGTTTGTGAATAAAATCTAATTCCTTTTTTTTAAAGATAATTTTGTCTGATAAGGACAAAAAGATAGTACAAATAAAGTTTTGTCTACTAAAAATAGAGGCAAAAAGATAAAATTTAGTTACTGTAGATAGTACAAAAAAGATAATTTTGTCTGATAAGGACAAAAAGATAGTAAAAATAAAGTTTGTCTACTAAAAATAGAGGCAACAAAAATAAATTTATGCTACACTACGTTCTAAGGTTGGTAATAAACATTTTTGAACTAGTTATCATTAAATTTGATGTAAAAAAGAAAACTTTTGATCAGTCAATAAATCAAAATAATAATTTTTATGTTTATGAAGCAAATTTCTCATTTAAAATTGGGGAAAATTTGAAAATTTTATACCATGCAGTTAAAAGATTAATTCAAGATAGATATAATTTACTAAGACTAGACAATACAGCTATAGGAGATAGAGATACAGTTGGGAATCTTAATAATAATTCATTATATGACAGAGAGGAGGTAGATCAAGAAATAGCAGGTCCCTTTACCTTTAGTCATTTTGGAATAAACAGAACTTTGGACAGGTTTCCTGAGTTTAGAAGATATTTAGGAGGAACGATAATAGTTGGAAATAGTCAAATTGATAATATCTATCATTCTGATTCGGAATAAAGTTTTAAAAATATACGTCATAAAAACATAAAAATATTGAAATTTTCAAAGGAAAAATTGTTGTATAAAAGTGTAAATATTTCAATACAAGTGTGTACACCGGACATACACTGGAATTATATCTCTTTTATTATATGATATTAAAAAGTTGGGAAGTTGGAAAATTTTTAATTACCTAACATTTTTAAAAAATTGTTAAGAAAAATAAAATTATAGTTTTGTACATTGGACACAAAAGAAAAGTCCAAATTATAAAACTAAATATAAAGATAATTAAAAAAGATAGGATAAAAGTTTTGTATATTGAACACAAAAGAATAGTTCAATTTATAAAACTAATAAAATTATAATTTAAAAGATAACTTGGATAGAAATATTTTAGTAAAATAAAAATTTACTAAGATTGTTGTTGAAGTGATTAAATGATAAAATTTTGCTTAAATATTCTTGGTTTATGGAAATTAAAAATTCTATGTACTGAAATTAGAGGACAACATTGGATTGAAAAAATTCGAAGCTGTCAAATTAGTCTTGGTTCTATAAATATTATAAGAATAAGGTTCAAACAAACATTGTAAATTTCTTTTTTAGGTTAAAGATAATTTTAAAAGATAATTCTACATTGTTCCTGTTCAGATTTCATCAAATCTGGAAAATTGGAAAAGATAATTTTAAAAGATAACTCTACATTGTTCCTGTTCAGATTTCATCAAATCTGGAAAATTGGTAAAGATAATTTTAAAAGATAATTCTACTTGTTCATCTGGAAAATTGGTAAAGATAAATTTGAAAGGTAACTCTACATTGTTCCTGTTCAGATTTTATCAAATCTGAAAAATTGGTAAAGATAATTTTAAAAGATAACTATACCAGATTAATCTGGAAAATCATCAAAAATACATTGTTCCTGTTCAGATTTCATCAAAATCTGAAGTAAAGATAGTCTCTGCCAAGAAAATTGTTTCTGATTTATATAATTTGGTAAGATAAAAATAAAAAGATAATAATTAGAATAAAAACTTCCAACGATAACCAAATTTTATTTTATAATACACCATAAAAAACCTTTTTCTTAAAAATAAAGATAAAAAAGATAAAAGATGTCGGACACAGAACAACAAAATGATCCTTATTTTGCTGGTGCCAGAAGAAGAAAGTTTAGTACTTGGTTTCTGAAAAATAAGGAAAAATATTTAGAAAGGCTACAAAGATATAAAGATAACTTGGAAAATTTAAATGGAGAGGATTACAAGGGTGTACATGAAAACCAAGCAGATTTCAATACAGAGACAATGGATTTATTGCGTAATAGAGAAGCAGAAAGTTATATGACAAACGATGACTTTACAGAGTTTAATGATGATTTTTCACTTGGAAATCTCAGGGATGAAAGGGACAGAGAAATGAACTTTGAAAGAAGAAATTTTAATCAACATAAAGATAATTCTAATCAATTTAATTTTGATAGAGAAAATTTTAACACAAATGACTCTGAAAATAATCAATATCAAAATCAGTGGGGTGATTATAGAGGTTTTAATTATAAACAAGAACAAAGATATCCAAGAAATGAAAGATATTTTGAAAGAAATGAGAGAAATTCTAGACAATACAGAAAAGATAATTTTCAAGAAAATAGAGACTCTTATTTGAATAAAAAGTATATGGATGATTTGCAAAAGAAAATTGATAATTTAAATATGGAAATAAAATATTTAAAACGAAAACCAGCTAGAGGTGAAAAATTTGAAGCTAAAACAGTATATAGATCTGCTGAGAACAGGGACACTAGCCCTGCGGGACTCTCGCTGACCCATGCAGCAGAGGCGGTAGAACTATTAGAGGAATATTTAGTATCAAATCAAACAGAAAAACGAAAAATGAAAGAAAATGTTATTAAACAATTATCAAAAATTGGTAAGATACAAACACTAGAAAATAAATTTAATTCATCAAAGTTTTACAATTGTGAAGATTTCACACCTAGATTTATAGATACAAGTTTAAGATATTACAATGTTGAAAAAGTTAGTGATAAATTAAAAATTATAAAAAATCAACTCCTCTCACTGAAAAATGTTGGATTGATCGATTATATCGACCAATTCTGTGAATTTGATTTCGATGGATTTTCCCAGTATGAATTCAATGCGGTCTTCCACAATTCTCTCCCAAGAGATACTAAAGATAGAATTGAATGCAAAAATATAAACCCAGCAAAATTGACTAGCAAAGATTATTTGAACATTGTCAGTGACATTGTTAACAATGGAAGAATAGCTAATCATAACATTGATTATATGCTTGAAACATTTAAAACATCCAAGAGAAACATAGAAGATATTTATGATGAGTATAGAAGAAAAATAAATAATTTGCCTCCTAATATTATGTCTGCTAGTGAAAAAGAAAGAAGGATACATTCACAAATGATGAAATATCTACCAACTCAACTATTATCTATTTTGAGAATAGAAGAAGCTAAATTAGGTAGAAATCTTAATAGTGAAACACTCCATGATTTTATATTGCTTAATAGAGACCAAATAAATAAATATCTCAGATTTGGAAAGAATAATGAAAATTTCTAAAAAAGATAATTTTTATGATAATTAAAATAATAAATAAAATTTTTATGATAAATAAAATGATAAATTAAAAGGTAAAGAATTGAATGTACGGTAATTAAAAAGTAATAAACTAAATGATAGTAATAAAACAGTAAAAAGAACACTTGTGAAAGAAAATTAGGAAATTGAACGTACTTATGATTGCGTGTTAATGCTTTAAAATGATAGTCATCAAACCATAAAAATAAATAATTTGCCTCCTAATATTATGTCTGCTAGTGAAAAAGAGAGAAAAATACATTCTCAAATGAGAAAGTATTTGCCAGAAGATTTACTGTCAATATTAAGATTAGAAGAAGCTAAATTAGGTAAAAATCTTAGTGCTGATACACTTCATAATTTCATTCTTCTCAACAAGAACCAAATCAATAGATATATTAGATTTGTTCATAATAAAACCCTATAATGAAGAAACATGTTCTTGTTTACAAATGTAAAATAAGATAAATTTCCATAATAATATTAAAGATAATTTTGAGAAATTAAAAAGTCTGTGTTTACTGGCCTAACATTGGTTGGAAAAATGATAAAAAATAATGAAATCTTCAAAATGATAATTTCTTTGATAAACAAAGAATAATGGTACTATTTATTGATATTTTTACTGGCCTAACATTGGTTGGAAAAATGATAAAAAATAATGAAAGCTTCAAAATGATAATTTCTTTGATAAACAAAGAATAATGGTACTATTTATTGATATTTTTACTGGCCTAACATTGGTTGGAAAAATGATAAGAAATAATGAAATCTTCAAAATGATAATTTCTATGATAAACAAAGAATAATGGTACTATTTATTGATATTTTTGAAAAATCAATGTATATATAAAAAGAAAAATTAGGAAATTGAATATACTATATAATTAGGTGTTGATACTTAAAAATGATAGCCATAAAACCGTAAAAAAGGACACCTGTAAAATAGACCTAATTACACTAATTAAGGGTAATTAAATAAAAAGTGTACACTAGTTAATAAAATGTTTAATAAAAACACTTGAAAATGTATATGATTCATAGAAATTTGAAAAGTTTTGAGGTCATATAAAAATAAAATGATAAAATAAACACTCAAAAAGGTATATGATTCATAAAAATTTAAAAAGTTTTGAGGTCATATAAAAATAAAATGATTAAATAAACTTTCATAAACATAAAAATGATTAAATAAACAAAAATTGTATTTTAAATGTGTAAAGTAACTTATTATAGATTTGAAATAGGAGACATGAAATAATTGCTGATCATTAAAAAATCTAACCTAATGATAGTTTAAATTAAAATGTAAATGTATATTTTCAAAATGTATACAACAACAATCATTTGTTAATTAAAGAAAGATAATCGTTAACTTTTAAAAAGATTAGAGAAGATAAAATTTTAAATATTTACTTCTGTGAGTAAAAAATATTAGTTAAAAAGGAAAAAACCATAGTGTGTTTTATTGGAAAATTTTTATTAAGATAAATAAAATTTTAAATATTCACTTATGTGAAGAAAAATGTTAGTAGAAATGAGAAAAATTGTCCATGAGAAACATTAAGATAGTTTTAATATAAAACATGTTTAAAAAATGGAGTGTCCTATACACTATGAATAAAAACGGTCAGGTAAAAATAAAGTGGGGTCTCCAATTTAAGAAAAGGACACTCTTTTAGTAAAATTAAAAAGCAAAATGATTTCCTTTGAATTAAAATAAAAATAAAAGTTGAAAAAAAAGATATAAAGATAAAGATAAAGGGTCAAACATTACACACACAACACCACAACCCCCCCCCCCCCCAACATACTGAAAAATAATGAATATAAAAATGAAAGACTTGTAAATTATTCTTCATAAAAGATAATGTGGTTTATGAAATATGATAAAAGATAACTTGGGTTATTAAATTATAAAAATGAAAGACTTGTAAAAGATAATGTGGTTTATGAAATATGATAAAAGATAACTTAGGTTATAAAAAATTGTTGAAATAAAGTTAAAAATAAAGTTAGAAAGTCAAAAGAAAAAAGAGATTGTCCTTTTATAAATTATGCTTTAAAAAAGGGACACTCGGTCTGTTAATATATCAAATTGAAATAAATATTGTTGAGAAATTATTAAATAAATTATTAATCAAAAATAACAAAAGAAATATAAAAAATCTGTTTTAAATAGAAATAATAAACAAGGAAAAAAACTTTAGAAAAACAAACATAAGACGGTTTTTTTAAATAAAACATCTTTTTAAACAAACATAAGACTGTTCTTTTAAATAAAACATCTTTTTAGAACTGGACAAAAAACTATCAAACTAAAGTAAAGCAGCTGGTATGACATTAGTTAGTTAAAAATACTCTTATATGAAACAAATCTCAAGTTAAAATAATTAATGATCTCAGTTATAGTAAACAAGAATTCTTGGTTTTAATTTATTTAAAATAAGAAATAAATTAAAATTATAATACAGTTAATGATATATGTGAAATTTCAGAAGAAAATGGAGAAAGCAAGAGATAGAGAAAGAGACAGGAATAAAGATATGAGGTAAAAATTATTACCTAATTTCTTCTTGAGCAGACGGGTTTTTGTCAGTGGCACGCTTCTTACAGAAAAAAATATAAAAGTCTATGGGCTAGTGAATAGAGAATTGAGTAAAATCTATTAGAACACTATAATAAAGATATCCCTCAATTGAACAAAGTATAGTTAAACGTTCAGAAATATCATTATTAAACCATAGCAAAAATTCTTTGAATTAATTAATTTACGGTAACCATTAATTCGAAGCTTTTTAGAATTATGAATTATATGTTAAAAGTAATTCTAAAAAGATTACCCTTATGAGGTAAAGGGTAATAATACTTTTAAAATGAAAGTAAAAATGGTAAATTCATTTTAAAAGGGGTAATTTTGTATGGGATTCATATGAAGTCACCAGTAAAACCATTATTATGGAGTAACAGACAAGCAAGTAGCGAAGAAATTGCGTGCACAGAGTTGTAATCAGGGTTCCATCCTTAAAAGAAAATTTTTCTTCAAATATAAATTTCACACATTATATCAAATATATTCTTACGCTTATGATACTTAAGATTCTCATTTTTAGTGATATTGGAAACTAAATGCTCAAAGATAATATTAAATACTCAAATTTCCTGTGATTATTAAATACTTGTCAAATCCTTTTACTCATAAATTGTCAGATAATTAATGCCATACCATAGTTTAATGTTTTTTCTACGATAATTTTAAGGTTTAAACCTTAAATCCTCCATATATCATCCATATCTTAAGGTTTAAACCTCAAAAAGATACTTATCATATGCTATTAAAGATATATTTAAGGTTTCAAATTTAATGAAAAATGGTAAATTTGTGAAATATTTAAGGTTTCAACTTATGAAATTTTATAAAACGATAATATTTAAAGAAATATTTGAGGAAAAAATATTAGAAAGATAATTCAAATAGAAAGATAAAATGGTTAAAAAAATTTTGGAAAACCACAGCACCTTAACTAATATATAAATTAATTTTAGGTAATACCTGCGAGACACAACAAGAAAAGATTTAGCAGGATGCTGAAAATCAACGATGTCCATAATACGATGCCAGAGAAATTAACGGTGGGAAGATCCATCTCATCAAGGTATTGAGTTTTACCCTAAATAAAAGATAAAAAGATAAGATAATTTAAAACCCAAAAAGGTAAAAAGTCCTGGAAAAAATATTAGAAAGATAATCCAAATAAAAAGATAAAATGGTTAAAGAAAATTTAAAAAAAAAGATAAATAAAATTTACGATAGAAAATGCCTAAAGAAAATTTTTAAGATATTTAATTTAAAAATGTATAGAATTAAATGATAGTTGAAAAAATTCATTAAAGTAAAATTCTGTTTACTTTTAGGGTGTCCAAGGATAGGTCAACGGATCCTGATAAAAACGAAATGGCGCTGAATGGCTCATTGAGTAGGAATTTGAATGCCTGTGCCACGGTAAACACAGACATAAGTTAGTTAAACTGAAGGTAAACGGTATTACTACAACTCATTTTAGAAAATATCTATAAAAATTATTAAAAAGATATTACTTTTCTTGGGATATTTATGATAGACTATACAAAGTTATTGAAAGTTTAAAAGGTAATTAAAATAAATTTATCAAGAAAAATAAAAAATTAGAGATTAAAATGATAGATTCTAGTAGATGTATATAGATCACTGGAAACGGTAAAACTAATGATTAAATATATTACAGAAAATTGGGTTGAAACTGGTATCAACAAAAACCTGAAATAAAGAAACTAAAACTAAACAGGATAAAGGAATAGTCAAGTGATTTCTATGTTTAATTTTTCATTGCAAATGTTCTAATGTAAAAGTTGTGGTTTATTTCCTTTTTTCAAAAATAGAAAATTTTATTATTTAAAGAAATTTTTACAATTATGTTAAAGTCTCCTCAGAAAGTTTCAGTTAAAATTTTATTAAAAGTAAAAAGTAAACATAAGATTTTTTTTTGGTTGAAAAGTAAAATTACAGAAGAAATTTTTTTCCTTTTAATCATTTGAATATTATGAATAGCAAATTAAAAATTTTTTGTCTTTTGATAAGCAATTTAGAACTTTAGAAAATTCTTTTTATAGTTTTTGGAAATATTATTAAATGCAAATTAAAGGGAAATCACTTATGTTACCTGACCAATGATGAGTCAACAACGTCGATCCGTGTGCGAGTTCGACCAGTAAAAGCAGAGAAAACCATTTATCTGCTGAGGCACCATGAAACACCCATTCATCCCTGGAAATATAGAGAAATGAACACGTTGGATACATGAAACTGGAACCATCAGGAGCTGATGACGTATAGAATACTATAACAACAGATGCCACCAGGAATGCCTACAAAAACAAGAACATCTACATAATTAAAAGATGAATCCCTGATTAATATTGTAAATGTAATTTTTCCAAAATATGTTTAAATTTTATTACAATTCTAAGTTCTGAATACAAGCTGTAATTCGTTTTTTTTATTTTTATTCTTTTTTCTTTGAGAAAATAAGCAAAACTACAGTATGTTTTTAAATTTTGATTTTTAAGTAAAACAATTAAAAAGTACACTTTTTTTTATATATTCAAATATTCAATTTTGTTTAGAAAAATAAAATTTTTTTTTATCAAACAGTCTAATTGAAATTTTGTTTTCCCTAATTAAATGAAATTTTAAGCTTTTTGGGGGCAGACTGTAACACTTTTATAATAAAAAAGTAAAATTTAAATAAATTTAAGCAATGAAATTGTAGAAAAATTGTTTTAATTTGAACAAAATATAATTTTATGACGTCAATCAAAAATATTAACCACACTTGTCAAATGTGATTTAGGATTATTAATTTTTGTATTTGATGAGTTGGATTATTACTGTTGAAAGTGAACATTGAAAATATAACTAAGAGAAAGATAATTTTGTTTATCATTTATTAGCGACATATTACACCTAGCCTCTAGGGGATTTGCCCCAAGAGGTATAATTGCATCTTCTATTACCTACGCAGCCGAAAAAAATGTGAATGGATCGCAAATTTTCGCAAATAAATGGTGAATTCGCAAAATTCATTAAAAATTTCTAAATTTCATAAAAATTCGTAAGAAAATAAATAGGGGGGATTTTTTTCATTTTTTGGGGGGTTGGGGGTGTCACACCCCCCAAGAAAATAGTCTAAAACCACCACAGATCCAGTAGGTATATTCCCTGAAGAGTAGAATCCGATCAGTTCAGTGGTTACTGAGATCTTAAGGGACAGATGGACGGACGGACTGACGGAAGGACATACATTATTCTACTTTGTATTATAGATATCAAATAAATTATCCCTAATTCCTTCTTACTTGATCTGTTTAGGGGAAGAAATTGCAGAAAAAAACATCCTTAGAATAAATTTAAATATAAAATACCCTAAAACCATCTCAGGTCCTAAAAGGGAGAAATAAATTAGTACAGTTATTGTCAAAACCTTAAACAAAAAAAAACCTTACTACTTTATATGATAGGATAAAGAGGCAGTTGGGTGCAAACTGCTTAAGATCTGCGCTTGAGTAGTAAATCCAGTATTTTATCTGGAAGACTGGTATTGGTCTAGGTTAGGTTACTTATTAGAGAAGATCGGCTATATCAAAAGAATAGACTCCTTAAAATAGATATTTTATAGACGAAGGGAAGGTCTGGATGAGTTTTTAGGACATACTTAAAACTATCTACGATAGTAAAGCCCTTAGATGCTAGAGACGATGTTCATAAAAATTAAATCTAATATTTCTTTTTCAGGAAAAGAAAGCAAGAAGCAAGATTGACCAAAGCCCTTATGGGGAAACTAAAACAAGACATGGACTTTTTGGGTAAATATAACATATACATACGCTTTTGATTTAGTATCAAACCTACTCACTAATCGAGGTATAATTTGTACAAACTTTATGGCATTGAATTTACTCCAAGAGAGCTTAAATATTCAATAAATAAATTTCTTTGTTGTGTTCTTAATGGCTTTTTTTTAGAAATTTAATGCATCCTGTCTGTTTGTATGCTAACCGCTGAACTGATATGGTTCCCCTTTACAGGGTAGCTTCTTATAGGTCCTGTAAAGGTTTATAGCTATTTTTTGAGAGGGTACCAAGAAAAATCGCCCCTATAAAATACCACCCCACCCAAAAATATTTTTTTAAAAAACTAAAATTGAAATTAAAGAAGAACGGGAGAGGTTGGTCACCTCCCCCCCCCTCTAAAAAAAAGCAGCACAAATTTTTTTACTGTTTCTTTTTAAATTTGAAATTTAAAAATATGGTTATCAAATTTAACTCCGCCCTCCTCAAGTGCCCCTAAAGGCCTCTAGGGGGCGTAGACGCAAGTATATATTAAACAAAAGTACCAAAATGTGTAATTAAATAAATATATATATATATATATATATATAAATCATTAACAATTAAAAAGAATGTCACTTTTACAATGATTAATACAGTTAGACCAAGTAATACACGTTGCAAATAATGCCATAAATTCATTTTAAACGTCAGAGCTACCCTTTCCCAAAAAATAAATTTGTTAAGGGTTTCCTGTGCCAATAAGCATCCAGTATATAATTTACTTAAGCCCAGTTCACAAAAGACAAAGGTCGACCTCTGAAAATTATAGGTTGACCTATAGAAGCTCTAGGTTGACCGATTTTATAAAGGTATTTGTGGGTTGTACTTGTTTAGGTTGACATACAGAAAAAATCGGTCGACCTTTAAACGTTATTTGTGAATTGGGCATTAATCAACCTTCAAAAGACAGACATACTTGTTTTTCATGAAACAGATTTCGTGATTATTTAAAGGAATTTATGGCAAATTCTTTTTTGTTATTGACAACTGAACATCTGCTCTATGACTTACTTTATCAGTTTGTCATCCACTTTGCTTCACTACTTATGGAAGTTGCCATCCTTGTTCATGTTGTCAAAATGATTTTCATTTAGTATATGTAAAACTTAAGCATACAACTAAAGATTGCTAACATAGCAAAATGTCGAAATTGGTCAAATGTAGGAGCACTTAAATTATGGTATTAATAAATGTCTTATAATTAGTGAGTCTTGTTTAAATATAATTAGAATTTTAATTAGAAATTGAAACAAGCAACAGTTTTCATCAAAGTAAAACATATAATACAAAAAAAAATATTTTGGACTGTAAAAACATTTTTTTATCAATTAATTCAGTTCATGATAATAAAAAAAAAATATATCACAAAACTGACACAATACAATCTGTCCCGATTTTGTATTACTTTTGCGGAACATGATTTCAGTTACGTCATATTTTTCTTTCCCGAAAAAGGGAAGGGGAAAGAAAAAAAAGGGAAGGGGGGAAGAAAAAAGGAGATGGGAGAAAAGGGGGTTTTCCCCATCTCTTTTGAAGAGATTTTCTTCCCCCCTTCCCTTTTTGGGGAAAGAAAAATATGACGTAACTGAAATCATGTTCCGCAAAAGTAATACAAAATCGGGACAGATTGTATTGTGTCCACAAAACTTATTAAAATGAACAATTATTTTATCAAATGCAAGATTATTTTTTAATTAACTGTTGGGTTATAATGTATATTAACATTGTCTTCATGTTTTTATGATCTATTCAGATAAGCTTTGCTTGGACCCTGGATTTCCAATGGACGAGGAGCTCTTGGATGATGAATCTGAGAAGGTATAAGTATAAGTAACACAGCCTGCACAATGTTGAGTGATATTCCAGGATTCATATTTAAACCACAACTTACTTTTAGATTGGGGGAAACAAAATTTCTTGGGTTGAATTTGTCTTTGGTTAAAAAACTGTCGCAATTTGTTGGAAAATAATTACGCAACCTTCCCTGAGATAAGAAGGTGAGAGATTTTATAAAGTTAAGATCCTACTTATCAAGCAACTGTAATCATGTTTTATTTCTACTCACTAATATGATAATGGGAGGGCTATTATTTAAGTTGGCAATGAATATGGAATACATGCCATACATCTAGGCCAGGGTGATGTAATACTTGAGTAACTACCACGTGTATGGCTGTTCAGCGTGTACTGTAACATAGATTACACTCAGCTATTCGTGCGCGAAGCCTGCCAATCTAAGTTTGATTAAAGGATTGTGTCACTGTCGTGTGCATCTAGATCATAACTCAGAAAATCATTGCAATATATAATATATATTCTCGTATTCATTTGAATCCGGTGGATAGGAACCGGTTCTCATGAATACGAAAAATCTATGTCTAGCATCGTATTATATCCAGTTTTCTACGAATATAGAAATGTACAATCATAAGATTAAAACTAGTTTTTTTAGCCGGTGCCTTCGGCACCACGGGGCTAAAAAAACTAGTTTTAATCTTATAATTGTACATTCTATATCCGCGGAAAGCCGTTTATAATACGATACGAGAAATAACTATTCTTGCTTTTCTCAATGACATAAATTAAAAATATTTTTTTTGTACATTTTTGAAATTCTAAATTTCAAACGAAAAAGATAGAAAATT
Organism: Acartia tonsa; assembly: GCF_053477335.1. Lineage (NCBI taxonomy): Eukaryota > Metazoa > Arthropoda > Copepoda > Calanoida > Acartiidae > Acartia > Acartia tonsa. The sequence goes on along the minus strand of NC_137264.1, from coordinate 40,904,847 downwards.
TAACTTCAAACGTATATATTGTGTGTCTTTCTTTGAAGAATAAAAATATAGCGAGTCTATTCTACAAGCCAGGATTGCTTTGTCTATCTTGCTGTTTAAATTAAATGAGTATGTGTAATGTGTATTAAATGGTTTTTTTATCAAAGGAACTTTGGGGCAAGATAATGGACGATAAATTGATGAACACAACTCAGTGTGATAAACAAAATCAACCCTTCTGTAATTATTAGATCTTTTCATGAAAATACCCATTCTCGAATTTCATTCTTCTGCTAACCTAAAAAGTTACTTTAGGGGCCTAGAAATACATGTACAAAATTTCAGCTCTTTATCTAGCGCCAGGCATGTCAAATATCAACAGATAACGGTAGCACGGCGGTTTTAACAATATCTCAGTAATTTGCAGGTTTTAAGCTCTTCTGCATATTTCAATTTAAACACACAAGGCCAAAGATATTATATCCAAAAAATCTTTTGTCAAAGTCTACTCTACACCTAGCGCCAGTCAGTTTTCTAAAATCATGCATTTTATACCTGTGAAAAATGAAATCGCCAGCGCTAGGTGTAGAGTAGACTTTGACAAAAGATTTTTGGGATATCATATCTTAGGCCTTATGTGTTTAAGTTGAAATATGCAGAACACCTAAATTCACCTTCCAAGCCATTCTCTATGCATTTTAATTTTTTTTATGAAATAACGGGATTTCAAAACTTCCTTTTGAAAAGGCCTAAATAATATCTTTTTTTGTCCCTTTTTTCACTGTTTATAGTTACAACCTATTAAGATATTATTCTCAGTTAAAAAAAAATTGGCGCCTCCAGCACCAAAACCGGCAAAAACAGGCAGTTAAACTTCAGTACCCCTACTTAACCCCCTAACAGACCCCCCCTCTATCTCGGCTCCTGTTACAGATAGAGACGTAAAACTTTTTTCTGGTGGTTCATGTGTATTTTTAGAGAAAATTACTTTTCTAGTCATAGCGGTCAGACCGCTCCTTATCCGCTTTTTAGCAGCCAGTTGCTAAATATTAAAACTGCTGTAGAGCAGCCAATTTTAAAGCTAAGAAAACCAAATTTTATGACAAACTATTATTTTTTATAACAAAAAAAAATCCATATTTTTTTATTGTACTACATAAGTTTTGTTGTCCCTCATTTTTATTTGTTTTGTCAAAATTTATTCAGAAGGTACCATGTGATCAATCATATATATTTATTCATACTTTTTTACACTTTTTGTGTGTCAAATCAGATTGATTCCTAGATTTTCAATTTCTTGGGAAGGTGGTGTTACCCTCTCCCAAATTAGTTATAAACCTTCCCAGGACCTAAGAGTAGCTACCCTGTTATGGGGAACCATATCAGTTCAGCAGTTAGTGAGATCCTTCAGTACAGAGAGACATAAAAACAGACATCCTGTTATCCCCCCTAAATAAAATATCCTTCCCCCCCCCCCCTGCCTAATAAACACATTGGACGTCCTTGAAGGGGAGAATGGTAATATTACTACAATTATTTTTTACACTATATCAATATTATATATTTTACAAAAGTTTATATAAAGACAACCATAGACACAATTTTTCTCACTATCACTGATTATAAACTTTTTTTTGTTAGATACTATGAAATAGGTCCTTCACTTATTGTATCCACCTTTCAACTAAAATCAGAAGACATTTCTAAAGTCATTTTATACGTACTAGCACATACATCACCGGCAACTTCGTTTTCTGTCGATGATCCAGAATCTTTCTATCAACAGTTAAATTTTGAAAATACATCTTGCATTTGAAAAGGAAAATAAGAAAGATAATATGTAATAGGATGGAAAAGAACATCTTGATGTTTTTAATAATTAGATTTGTATATTTTGATTTTGTTTTTAACCCTTTGTAGAAAAATTGATAATATTTCTAGGATCATGGAAAGAAAACAAAGTCATTCCTAAATTAGGACAGAAGTCACCTTCCTAGGAAGGACATAAGTAGTAGGGTGGGTCGATTTTGGACATTTTTTTTCTGAGGCCAAAGCGGGGATCTGCACTCAATTTATATAGATATAATACACCTCTGGATGATTTAAAATTTATCCTAAGTCTTAAAACCGCAGACCACCAGACATTCAATTGTATAGCTATTTGTAAATGGGAGTCAAAAATTTATTGAATCAGAACTATGGCTTCATGGTGCTCCCTGGAAATGCCTTGAGGAGCTGAGTCAGGAACTTTTGTCCGTTTCAAAATTTCTCGTCCCTAGCCTTAGAAAATCTAAAAAACCTCTACAAATTGGACAATTCTCAATAAACCTTAAAAATTTTTGTTTTTTTTGTGATTTCTAAGGCTAGGAACGAGATATTTTGATACAGACAAAAGTTCCTGATTCAGCTCCTCAAGGCCTTTCCAGGGAGCACCATGAAGCCATAGTTCAGATTCAAAATTTTTTTTGAATGTCGTCTTTGCATACTAATAAGTAATGAATTATATTTTTAAGTGGTCGTGTTCTAAAACTCAATTTTTTAAAATTCTTTTTCGGTCAGAAATGTTTTTAAGGTTAATTTTATCTGTTGCATATCCCCGCTTTGTCTAATTCCGATATGAACCCACCCTAATAAGTAGCCTTCCTTATGTGAGAATTTGTTAGATGAAGGGCATAACATGCCTCCCTTAACAAAGATTTTGCAAGATTGAGGACATAAGTAGCCTCCCTTCACCTCACAAAACCTAGCTTTTTGATCCATAACATAGCAAAATCTTGCATAAAATTGGTTTTTGGTACATCACATAGCAAAATATTCGAAAACTTAGCTTTTCTGTCCTTCACATAGCTAATTCTTGCAAAACATAGCAAATTCTTACAAAACATAGCAAATTCTTGCAAAACATAGCAAATTCTTACAAAACATAGCTAATTCTTGCAAAACATAGCAAATTCTTGCAAAACATAGCAAATTCTTGAAAAACTTAGCTTTTCTGTCCTTCACATAGCTAATTCTTGCAAAACATAGCAAATTCTTGCAAAACATAGCAAATTCTTACAAAACATAGCAAATTCTTGCAAAACAGAGCAAATTCTTGCAAAACATAGCAAATTCTTACAAAACATAGCAAATTCTTGCAAAACATAGCAAATTCTTGCAAAACATAGCTTTTCTGTCCTTTACATAGCTAATTCTTGCAAAACATAGCAAAAAAGGGTCCCAAACTCAAAACGAAGTTTCAGCGTGATTTTTTGACACTTAGAATATTTTTGACCTGGTGTCCTCTCAGTAGGTACTCTTGGTGTCACCTGGGTATTTTTTTCTTCAAAAATTTGACGTCAAAATGTGTCAAAATATTTTTGGACTTAGTCAAATTTACTAAGGATTCGAACCATTTCACAAATCTTACCGTCAGTACAAAGGACACCAGGTCACCGTATCTCAAGAATTTGCTATGTTTTGTAAGAATTTGCTATGTTTTGTGAGAATTTGCTATGTTTTGTAAGAATTTGCTATGTTTTGTAAGAATTTATTTATGTTTTGTAAGAATTTGCTATGTTTTGTAAGAATTTGCTATGTTTTGTAAGAGTTTGCTATGTTTTGCAAGAATTAGCTATGTGAAGGACAGAAAAGCTAAGTTTTCCAAGAATTTGCTATGTTTTGTAAGAATTTGCTATGTTTTGCAAGAATTTTATATGTTTTGTAAGAATTTGCTATGTTTTGCAAGAATTTGCTATGTTTTGTAATAATTTGCTATGTTTTGTAAGAATTAGCTATTTTTTGCAAGAATTTGCTATGTGAAGGACAGAAAAGCTAAGTTTTCCAAGAATTTGCTATGTTTTGCAAGAATTAGCTATGTGAAGGAGAGAAAAGCTAAGTATTCTAAGAATTTGCTATGTTTAGCAAGAATTTGCTATGTTTTGCAAGAATTTGCTATGTTTTGCAAGAATTTGCTATGTTTTGTAAGAATTTGCTATGTTTTGCAAGAATTTGCTATGTTTTGTAAGAATTTGCTATGTTTTGCAAGAATTAGCTATTTGATGGACAGAAAAGCTAAGTTTTCCAATATTTTGCAAGAATTTGCTATGTTTTGTAAGAATTTGCTATGTTTTGCAAGAACTTGCTATGTTTTGCAAGAATTTGCTATGTGTTGCTAAAATTTGCTATGTTTTGCAAGAATTTGCTATGTTTTGCAAGAATTTGCTATGTGAAGGACAGAAAAGCCATGTTTTGTAAGGTTTTGCTATGTGAAGGACAGAAAAGCTAAGTTTTGCAAGATGAAGGACATAAGCAGCCTTCCTAATGTAAGAATTTGTTAGACAAAGGACATAAGTCACCTCTCTTAAGTTAGATTTTGTTAGATGAAGGACATAAGTAGCCTTCCTTAGATCAATTAGATCAATTTCCAGTGACTTTTGTCCTAATTAGGAATGACTTTGTTTTCTTTCCTATTTCTAAATGTTAATTTATTTAATTGCCTGCGTCTGGCATCTGACTAAAATAAAAATCTATTACATTAGTTTCAACAATTAACTGTGTTGCCCCTTTCCGGACCCTAATCAGCCAGTTTTTGTATGAAGTCTTTTATTGTGATCAATATCATAAACAAATAAAAATATTAATTAGCGCCGCCAACCGCCATTCTACGTTATTTGTCGTTTTTTGGCGATGGTCAGAAAAGGTATTTTTTTGTTATAAAAAATAATAGTTTGTCGTAAAATTTGGTTTTCTTAGCTTTAAAACTCTACAGCAGTTTTAAACTGTTTTTAACCTATTTTTAAAACGTATATAAAAAAAATACTATGACACCAGTAGAATGAGACTGCAGAGCCTAAATTTGAATTAAATCCCCAATAAACTTTTTTGGGGGGATTTAAATATTAATTTTTACTGTTGCGGTGATCATTTTGACCGAAGCAAAAGGTTTTTTTTTATTTGGGTAAAATTCGTAGCTTTTAGAGTGTTTTGCTTCATAAATATTGTATTCTGGTATAGAGTAAAATTAGGCCTTATGATTTTACTATAAAAATTCACTAAAAAGTTAATTCTTTATAATATATCAACTAATTAACATTAACATGTTTGTGTTCTCTCACTTATTTTAAAAACATAAAAAATGGCTGTAAAGGGTTAAATGACAACAAATGTTTATGCAATACAACAAATTTATTTTTGTCACATATACAAATGCGTTATAAAATAAGATTATTCAAACTTATTTTTTAAAATAATTTTAAAAAGAATGTATCTTTTATGTGTATGGTTTTCATTCTTTTCATTTTAATTAAATAAAAATTATTTAACTACATTGGAAATAAGTCACTTTGTGAAAACACTCTTTTTTTGAATTGTTAGGAATTGAAATAAAACAAGACTTCTTATTGGTTAGATTTCAGAATTATTTGTTTTATTGTAAATGTTATATTTTTCAATGAAATTAATTGTTTTAGAAAGAAAAAAATATTTCCAATGAACAGAGTAATGTTTTTTTTATTGTATCAATATAAAGTGAATTATATAAAAATGTTCTGTAAGCCACAATATTACCCGAAGTAAAAAAAGAGCTTTTGCTTCGGTCAAAATGATTACAGCAACACTAAAAATTAATTTTTAAATCCCCCAAAAAAAGTTTATTGGGGACTTAATTCAAATTTGGGCTCTGCAGTCTGATTCTATAGGTGTCCTAGTATATTTTTGACCCCCCATTCAAAAATAGGTTAAAAACAGTTTAATATTTAGCAGCTGGCTGCTAAAAAGCGGATAAAAAGCCGTCAGACCGCTATGACTAGAAAAAGTAATTTTCTCTAAAAATAAATATGAACCACCAGAAAAAAGTTTTACGTCTCTATCTGTAACAGGAGCCGAGATAGAGGGGGGGGGGTCTGTTAGGGGGTTAAGTAGTGGTACAGAAGTTTAACTGCCTGTTTTTGCCGGTTTTGGTGCTGGAAGCGCCAATTTTTTTTTAACTGAGAATGATATCTTAATAAATTGTAACTTCAAACAGATAAAAATATCATTTAGCGCCGCCAACCGCCATTTTACCGCCAAAATTGGCGGTTCCGTTATTTGTCGTGTTTCGGCGATGGTCAGAAAAGGTATTTTTTTGTTATAAAAAATAATAGTTCGTCATAAAATTTGGTTTTCTTAGCTTTAAAATTGGCTGCTCTACAGCAGTTTTAATATTTAGCAACTGGTCGCTAAAAAGCGGATAAGGAGTGGTCTGACCGCTATGACTAGAAAAGTAATTTTCTCTAAAAATACACATGAACCACCAGAAAAAAGTTTTATGTCTCTATCTGTAACAGGAGCCGAGATAGAGGGGGGGGTCTGTTAGGGGGTTTAGTAGGGGTACTGAAGTTTAACTGCCTGTTTTTGCCGGTTTTGGTGCTGGAGGCGCCAATTTTTGTTTAACTGAGAATAATATCTTAATAAGTTGTAACTATAAACAGTGAAAAAAGGGACAAAAAAAAGATACTTTTTAGGCCTTTTCAAAGGGCAGTTTTGAAATCCCGTTATTTTATTAAAAATTTTTAAATGCATAGAGAATGGCTTGGAAGGTGAATTTAGGTGTTCTGCATATTTCAACTTAAACACATAAGGCCTAAGATATGATATCACAAAAATCTTTTGTCAAAGACTACTCTACACTTAGCGCTGACGATTTCATTTTTCACAGGTATAAAATGCATGATTTTAGAAAACTGACTAGCGCTAGGTGTAGAGTAGACTTTGACAAAAGATTTTTTGGATATAATATCTTTGGCCTTATGTGTTTAAATTGAAATATGCAGAAGAGCTTAAAACCTGCACATTACTGAGATATTGTTAAAACCGCCGTGCTACCGTTATCTGTTGATATTTGACATGCCTGGCGCTAGGTCGCCAGTAGAGATAAAGAGCTGAAATTTTGTACATGTATTTCTAGGCCCCTAAAGTAACTTTTTAGGTTAGCAGAAGAATGAAATTCGAGAAAGGGTATTTTCATGAAAAGATCTAGTAATTATAGTTATTGATGGAAAAGATATATGACACTTATAGTTTTCCATGGATCCAATCAGAGTGTAACAAAAGTCCCTAAATGAAAGATAGTGTTTATAGACTTTAGGGACCAGTATAATTTACATTACAATGTGTCTACCCCTCCTACCGTATTCTTTCTACTTTTCCTATATTTATTTTCAAAATAATTTTACTGATGATAAGCCACTCCATTTCAGAGCATTAGTTTGATCTGTACATTGTATGTACATGTAGATTCATATTTTATTTCATTAAAAGAATAAGATGTAGAAGACATTATTTATTTGTATCTAGGGACCTTAAACAAAGAGACAAACTGAATTTTATTTAAAAGAATTAACATTCTAAGCTTCCTTTGTTACAATACCTTGTACTAATAGAGTTACTCAAGAGACATCCTGCCTGATTCCACCAATAGGAGAAAACTAAAGGATCATACTAGAGATCTCATTAGTTAAAATTGTGTACACATTTTCTATGTATGGGAATATATTTTTTTTCGTTCGAATTATGAGTCCGCTATACATAAATTGTCGCATATTTTGGGATTTAGCTTTTCCTGGGTAAATTAATTCGTATAAAAAATTCTTTTCTAGTATAATTTGAAGCATATTACAAAACATATATTAAGTTAGATATAAAATTCTTTTAATAAAGTTAGCTTTCTAAAAATTATATTGTCGAATAAATTCATCAAAAATTTTGTCGCCCGTATCTAGTACATAACAAAATGTAAACAAAAGGTATGTTTTCAAAACTTCCCTTTTTAATTTTTACCAAAAATGGGGTCAGTTGGACTGTCTAGATATACAATGTCTTTTCTTGTACCCAGGGATATAGGGATAGAAAATAAATTGCACTTTTCTCAAAATCAAAATAACCATTTTTTGTTTATTTACCCAATAAGTTAATCTTTTTGTATGTTATTAGTTGATATGGAAAGAAATGGAGATAAAGAAAACAGCGGGTGACACTCTCAAGTTTTTAACGGTAAACTTTCATATGTTTTAGTAGTGTAGTGTACCTACTCTAAAACCGGGGAGGGGGGGAGGGGGTATGTAATTATGTCTAACTGACTGGCCATCTAACAAATATATCAGATTAGGTGATTGATTTGATTACTTTTAACTTAGGTTTTGTCTTATTATAAAAAAGTTTCAAAAAAATATAGCTCTCTCTGTTTTAACATGTCAGCCAACTTACTTATTATAATCTAGGGATAATAATATAGTAATAGGATGTTTGTCAGCTTGTCTGTAAAGCTAACAGCTGAACTGATATAATTTACCTTTGAATTAAGTCTAGGGGAGGTTTATAAAAATGTTACCTCTACCTTGCCAAAAGAAATAAAATATCCAATCCCACCCCAAATTCCTTCCATCTTTGTAACAAAAATTTTAAGTTTTGCAAGAGACTAGGGGTGTAGCCATGATTTTACGAATAAAATGTAACAATATTGTACTTTTTTAGCTTCGTAAAAACTTCTGGGAGACGTCCGAGCCTCCAATACGCCGCGTAAGAACCAGGACAGACAAGGATGATAATAAATCTGTCCTATCCGGCCTAACTTCATCTATAGGTAGTATTATAATGATGTAGAAAGAGAGAGAGGAAGAAGGCGAGAGAGAGAGAGATAGATAGAAGGAGAGAGAGATGGAGGGAGGGGGAGAGAGAGAGAGAGGGAGGGAGAGAGAGAGAGAGAGGGAGGGAGAGAGAGAGAGAGAGAGAGAGAGAGAGAGAGAGAGAGAGAGAGAGAGAGAGAGAGAGAGAGAGAGAGAGGAAATCAGACGAGAAATTGAAAGAAAGAAAAAGTTATAGAATTAATTTAATTCAATTTTAGGAGTTTCACTAGTTATAGAAGACGACCATTCCCAAGATTTAAGAGATTTTGATTAAAATGTCAAACAATGCTGTGATAGTATTTATGAGGATATAGGGATATGTAAATGGAAGAAAACTTTGTGTTTTTAGACAAGACCTTGTTTATAGGGACAAATTGAGATTAAAAGTATGGAAAATCTGTTTCCCCATCACTTATTTCAATAGTAAAGATAAAAAGGTGGTGAGGTTATTCAGTGGCTGACAAGCACTTTGAGAGAAAGACCCAAATAATGAATCTTACAATTACCTATCAATATATCCCATGATAGAAGAATATCTTAGAAAATACATATATACTCAAACTTAAATTCTCTTTTCTTGACTATAGTTCTAAACCTGTGATCGTGATAATAACCACGGCAACCAGAAAATAGGTCATTGCATGTCAAAAAGATTAAGAAATTATGTTTTATGATATTAGCATAATACAACCATGAGCGTTTTTTTATTTTTGAAGCCCTTGTTGCAGGAAGATTTTGTATTATAATCAAAGTAGAAAAAAACCTTCATTGAACAATAACTAAGCTTATACCAACAACGAAATTAATTCGAAAAAAATCACGACACATTTAGTCAACACATAATAGACTTGATGACCTTTTTATCTGTCCCCAAATATTATTTTAGATTTATTTCGCTTGTTGGTTATACCTTATTCCTGTTATCTTTCCGGACACTTACATAAATCAAAACTATGAATAATAGGAAAGAAAGGATAGGTCATTGATCTCTCAATGACCTATCCTTGGGCGGCCAATACTGCTGCAGTTATTAATTTCCATTAAACAAATTCCCTTGCACAGATAGTATGCTCAACTGGTCAATTATTGATATGATATCTAGTTGGGAGGTATAAACTAACTCTTATTTATTAGGGAAATGGAAGGACAACTATTTATATCCATAGATCATGCATTGATAGATAGAAAAATAGATGCTTAACCTAAAAAGCGTCGGTCGGACACTAAATAAAATAATGAGGTGGGATTAGTTTTTTTCCTATGTCTAACCCCCGCAGGGATCCTCAAACCTACATTTTGGTAAAAAAAAATTTAGAAAATTTAGAAAATAGTCCGATGCTGTGAGTATTGGTGCAAAAAATATGACGTAACAAAAAAAATTAGCCAATGAGAGGCCGTTATTGACCAATGGTAAAATTTATAGTGGCCTCTCATTGGCTAATTTTTTTTTGTTACGTCATATTTTTTGCACCAATACTCACATTATCTATAGTCCTAATCTTATTTGGAGGTATTACTCGTTTACTAGCCCCCACCTCCAACCCCTAACCCCCTTGAACTTCGTTTTAGTATACAGTATTAAATCTCTATGATATTTTTAAGATAGGTGATGTGTTTTATTTCTCTCTACTGTAATATAATATTTGCACTAAATCATATATTAACACATAACAATAACAATACTAAACTATGATTAAATATTTCTATTGTACGTACATACAGTAATTGGATTTATTGGAATTATTGGATGTTTAAGTGTCTGTGTGTTTCTTCTTTACACAAATTTTACATCCTTCGGACCGATTTGAGAAGTTTTTTTTTAACTTTCTTCAAAGAAGTTTTGACTTTTTAAAAAATACGGCATATTCCCTCAAAGTGAATATGTCAGGTTAGGTTATATTGGGAACTTGGTAGTCCAGCATGGTTTCGGCACCGCAGCCAAATTAGGCCCCGCAGCTGGTTAGGGTAGGGATCTTTATTACTCAAAAGGCACTTCGATAAAGGCACCAAAAGATAAAATATCAAATTGGCAATTCAGAATAAATGAAAAACTGAATAGTGCCAAGACATTTAAAAAAAAATATATTTTAGGCCTCTTGCGAGGTTTCGTTATTTTTATATTAAACTAGCGGCTATGCCCCTAGAGGGATTCAGGGGCACTTGGGTTAGAGGAGGAAGTGGAGTCGATCCATCACATTTCCAAATTTAACTTTAAAAAGAAGCTTTTCTTGATCAAAACAATTATGAACCTACCCAGGACCTATGAGAAGCTATATTGTAAAGAGAACCATTTGCGTTTAGCGAGATCCTTCGGTACAAACAGACAGACAGATATCATGTTACTATTTATAAGGATAAAAAAAGACGAAGAAAATAAACAGCAATTAATGAACAATTAATGAACATGTTGGGAAAAATATGATATTAATTGCTTAGTTTTGATCAGGATAGGTTAAGGAAGGCTAGAAGAATTCCCCAGGGTTACGACAGTGAAATGACTAGAAGGAATTTTCTGTCTCAAAAATCAAACTTAATGGTATGGGAGAGGGGGGGGGGGGTAAGTGGTTCATATAAAAGTTATAGCGAAAGCATTACCAATACTATATGTGCTTAAAATAATCCCTGTTCAAATACAAATAACATACTTATTGAATAAATATTGCTTCGTGCCATGTTTATTGGCAATAAACAAAATCCATTGACCAATTTAGATAGATATCTAAATATTTCTAAAGTAGCTCAGCTCTTTAACTTCTAACTTTTCCGTATTTACTTCCTAAATTTGCTTCGCTACTAACGCATAAAGTTTTTCTTGGTTTTATCACAGCTATATAACTTGGCAGAACTGTCAGCATAATTTGGAACACGACTATTTTTTGTGAATATTCCCTTATAACATTCCAACATAATGTACTTGGTCTTTCGGTCATACTTTGTCCATTTGTGCAATGTTTTGTTTGTGCTTTGTAACCTAGGGATATTGGCATCCTTGTTCATATATACCTTACAATAAAAGCAAGGCCAACTCATAAAATAAAGATATTTTTATTATTTTTCAAAGGTTGTAGTAAAATAAAAAGTAATAAGAAATGAAATACAAGGCCAATCATAATAAATAGTACAATTAATGTTTTATCAAAAACATTTGATGTTAAAAAAATATAAAAAGAAGAACTTGTAAAAAGAAATATCTTATTAAAAAACTGCTCTATATGATTGATGGGTTACAATGGATCTTATACCAGATTATTAAATACTCTAATAAACAGCGATGGACTACTTTTAGCGATTTTGAGCGGCCCAATTGCCCAAAAGAGGTTTAAGCGCCCAAAGGGGGTTTTAGGCAAATGTCGTAAAAAGCATTTTTTTTACTAACAGAAAAACACTTAAATGTCAATTTAGTATTTAATCAATATACATAAAACTTCTATAGTTGTACATTGTTATAAGATATAAATGTAGGGATAAGTCAATAGGAGCTAAATAAAATGGCCTTAGCTCTATTATTTACATTTAAACAATCCCTTTATGTGTCTTTCTTAGTTTGGGGAAGATTAATAATCATACCATTGACCAATCTCTGTAAATATCTTGAAACAAAAGGTCATTACAAACTATTTTTTATTGCAACTACAAATTGTTTCGTAATTCCTAAGGATTTTAAAGTATAAGACATTGGATGAAAGAGCCATTTACTAAATTACTAAAAACAATATTACCCTATTGTAAATTACAATTAATATAACGCCAACAAATAAAAGAATGTGTTTATTAACTTTAGGTAACAGTAAAAATTCAAGTCCTATGGCCCTTCCTGATTATTTAGTTGAACTATCGGTTGATTTGTAATGATAATCAGGGAGTAAGGGAGGGGACAATGGGCAATCAATTCAATTTAAGAGCGTTCGCTGAAAAGCAATGAAAACCAGATTTATCAAGAAAATATTACCAAAATTGTAAAGGGATCATGGTAACCTAATTTAGAACAAAATTAGAGAGAAAAAATCATTTACTTGAAAATTTAATTATCAATACATCACAATGTAGTAAACATTCTGTAATTAATCACTAGAAATATCTTGTTTAGGACTACCTCAACCCTTCTCATATATTTTTAACTGACACATAAATTCAAGCGGTTCTTAAATTGTTCAATACATAAATATCACAGTAGAGTTTCTATACATGAAATGACATTTTCTTGGGAAAAAATATTTGTTAAAACCAGCCATTATTAACAAATTTTTCTGTCTGCATATTCAAAACTAGCTTAGCTAGTTAGCGGGGCATTGATGCGCAAGTACCCAAAGTCAGTCAAAATCTGCTGTATTCGTGCACATTCCCTTTAAGCCAGTACCCAAAGTCTGAGACTCCTAAAAATTGAATATTTGATCCATTGTCCCCTCCCTTACTCCCTGAACGATAATTCAACCAATGAAAAGGGTAAGATTTCAAAAAGGATTCAAATTTATTTCCAAGCAAATAAATATGTTGGATGTTAGTATTATAGCCTTGATCGCCTTAAAAAAAGTAAGTTATATGATTCATGCAATTGAATATTTTTTTTTCACATAAAAATACCACAGCATTTTTTAAAGATTATAATCTTAACATTTTATCATATGTATAATAAAATGCACTATAGTAAAATAGTTTATCACAAACGAATATCATTTTATGAATTAAATAATAAATATAGCTGTTAATAGAATAAAATACAATTTTATTTTATTTCGGTAAATTTTTTAGATAGGTATGCATGTATAAATATTTAATACTGATTTTTATCAGGTTTTTCTGTAATAATAAAAACAGGAAATAAAAGATAACACATTTATACATACATTTTTAGTAGCGAAGCTAATCTATAATTTGTTCTGTCTGTCAGTTGTTTAGCACATAACACTATAAGAGAAATCTCATTTGCTGCTCAAGATACAAGGCTAATATTTTTGCAACTTATTGCTACAAATTACAAACATTAAAAATCTAAAATATTTCTTCACTAAATATCCACGTTTTTTTGTGCTTTGCTGCTTATTGATGTGATCTTCTAAATATTTATTTTACATAGAGTGATCAACACAGTTTAATTAAACATGTTATTTTTATTTGATAAGTCCAATACACAGTGTTTCATGTTAAATCTTCAGTTGGTTATAAATAAAAAGACATGATGCTTTAAAGGGTGAATATAGGTTCGATATGATTTGAGCTTATATCAAAGGTGCCATTACATAGCTTTAGAATATCTATGCCAAATTTAAAAATTTAAAAAATTCTTAAGTAGATTTTGCAATTTTCGTGTTGTCTTCAACATATAATAAATCAGATGGCCTACAAAATCATTTATTTTAGCCCTTTACAAGACTTTTTTTGACTAGTTTTCTTAAGTTTAATTTATTATTTTATAGGCATGCATCTTAAATGATAATTTAAATGTTTATTTTCTTTAATTATATACTATTTTATTCAAATTTTAAATAGCATTAAAAATTTTGCTTAATATTGCGTCATAAAGATAAATATTACAATTTTTTAAATTTATTTTCTCTACTAAGATTTTAGATTGATTCAAGATGAATACAATATGTTTATATAATAATATATAATATATTTACCCTGTGGAGGCCTCATAACACGAACACAAAAACACAAACATGATGCAACTTTTGGCAAAAAAAAAATAATATTTTAATTTTGAAATATTTTTTTAAAACTAGTTTTCAGCCCTCCCTTTTTCAATGTACTTTTACAAAATTATGTTATGAAAAATTTATTTGATCAAAAGTAAAAGTTGCAGCATCCTTTCTTTTTTCAAATCCTTTCGTCTTCATTATGACTATGATTGAACAAAAGCTTTATAATACAACCTTCCGACGCAGCCTTGTGTGATGCTGGGATGTTTGGATTTCTTAGGGAACCACACTAGTTACGCGAAATGACGTAATTATATCGACGAATCAGTTTGGTTTTTGGCTATAAACAGACTTATACAGTTAAATATGTCAATGTCTTTAAGTTATTTATAATCTATATAATTGCACGCTTGAAATAAGCTCAAATCATATCAAACCTATATTCGCCCTTTAATGAGCATAAGTTTTATACTGTTTATTAAAAACAAAAGATAATTTTTTTCCTACATTGAAGGTAAGGAATAAGTGGGGGGGGGGGGTGATTTTGCATAATAAAAGGGAAAGGTAGAGAAGTAACTCTATAGTTTAATGTTGTTGCTATACAGTATTTGCACTTCTAGTGCTTCGTCGTGAGCTACCACCATGTCTGTTAGAATCTCTACTCCTTCTGAAATTTAATATTTTAGTAAAACTTTAATAAAAAATTATTTTTTAAAAAAGTTGATGTAATCCTGAAGATCTTTATAGTATAAAAAATGACGTCCTACAATACAAATAACCAATAAAAGGCCAATACAATTACACAGACTAAATTACATATTGCAGGCCAGTATACATTTTAATTGACCAATTTAAGGCCAGTATGGCTTCATTTTTATAGGACCTATTAAAAGCTTCTGTAATTCTATGTGTTTGAGCAGCTTTTGTTACAATTTTGCAGCCAATCAAAAATGAATACAGAATCTTAAGATATTATCAAACTATCTATCATTCTTTCTGTCTGCTTCTATCATAAAAGTATACCTGGATTCTCCTTGTTGCTATTTATCCATTTATTAAATAGATATTACTAGAAAGCTATCTTAAATGCTTTTCTATATCTTACTATCCATTGTTCTATGTGTAATAGTACATAATAACTTGATAAACTAAAAACTGTTTTTTTTTTAATTCAGGGAGGGGAGGGACATTGGACTGTTAATTACACTGGTACCAAAGTTTTATCTTATTTGATGGCACAAAAAGTAGTTTATAGTTTCCAAACTTTCCAACTAATAGTTTTAGTTTGCAGATAAATAATTTTGTTTTTCTCAATTTATCGGCCATGTCTTATCTCTTAAAATCTCTGATATTATTGTATGTGTTACCTAGATTCACTCGACACAGTTTCAATTAAATCTTCTAGACTCTCCTTCTTATGTGATGAATCTTTATTTACCCTGCATAAATAAACAACTTTAAGAACATCCATAAAAACGAATATAAACAAATTAGAAAATTTGCCAATCGAACATTATCTAACAAAGAGTACCAGGGCTTTTAATAATAGACAAACAAAAACATAAAGATTTCAAATATCGAAGTATTTAATGTTTAAGTAAAGAGATGTATGAGTCACTAATAAAAACAGGTTTAAGATACTTTTTTCACATAAAAATATAAATCAATATACAATATATTCATGGATGTTCTTTCAATTATTATAGAGTTGAAACACTTTAAATAATACATTTTTTATAAAGAAAGGAATATTCTGACAATTTAAAAAAGAATTTCAGGACTTTTTGATATACGTATTTTCTACACTTACGTAGAAAAGTTTAATATCTTTATATTGCCTAAAAAAATGACGTCATATACAACAAATTACCAATGATAAGCCAATACACAGAATAAATTACTAATGGCAGGCCAGTATATATCTTCATTGACCAATGGTAGACCAGTAGGACGACATTTTTTAGAGGCTCTATAAATAGCTACAGAAAAGATTAAGATTTGGACAAATAAATGCTTACTTATAAAGTCCAGAATAGCAGGCAACAACTGCGCCCCTAGTCTGTTGTAACGCGTCTAAAACTTGAACATCTTGACCGGGAAGTAACTGAAATAATATTTGAATAGATTTTAAATACCAAGTAAGTTTAAGTTTAAGATTTTTTAAGTACTTAATTTCGATGAGTAATATATTTTGACACTACGGATTTACGCTGTTTGGGCACTTTCCGATGTGCCTACTGAGCAATGAATCCAGGGATCTAAAGGGATAAGGTAATCATCGATAAATTTATGTACATTTGTATAGATTTAACTGTGCATGGTTAAGAGTTGCAACTTTTCCGGGCCAAGGCATTTCCCCTTTTCGTCATTAGTTGTGTCACGGTTTGATCCTACAATCCCGACAACGAGCAAGTCGCGGGTTTTTTACTTAACGTTTCTATTGCACGTAAGGACCAAGTTATAGAGTAGTCACTCTTTAAGATATATGTTTCTATTTTTATTTCCTCATAAAATGCAGTGAAATTTAAAATTCAAATCTCGTTCTTTATTATATTGTAGGGATAGGAAAATGGATTATAAATGGTTGTTTCTTTAGATTATCTAAAATTATAAATACATAACATCATAAATATATTTATAATTTAGGGGTAGGGCTAAAACATTCAATAACCTATACCCTATATATCCATAACATTAAATGTCTTCAAAGCTATTTGAAACATATGCTACTTGCAATCTAAAACAAGGATTACAATACTCATAAAAACGAAGTTCAACAATAGTTATTTCTCGCATCGTACTATAAACAGCTTTACGCGGATATAGAATGCACGAGCTAAAAAAACTGGTTTTAATCTCATGATTGTACATTTTTATATTCGTAGAAAGCTGGATATAATTCTATGCTAGACTTAGTTTTTTTCGTATGGATGAGAACCGGTTCCTATTCACCGGATTCAAATGATTACGAGAAATCAAATTAACATTGTCAAACATTAATATGAAATCATACGGCGGTAGTTGAACGTACAAATAATGTCCTAATAAAAATCTATAAAAAGTGACTTGATGTCTGCTTGTGTGTGTTTATAGTGATATCTAGATAACCTCGGAACAGATACGGTTCTTCTTTACAGTGAAGCTTCTAAATGGTCCATGGAATGTTTAAAAATATTAGCAATCGCCCGTAAAAAAATTAACCACACCCCAATAACTTTGTTACTCTTTTGTTAAAAAGAGAAATTGAAAGTGGTGGGTCGACTTATTTACCCAAAAAGCCTCTAGAGACCTCTTGGGGCGGAGGCGCCTGTAACAAAGATAATACCTTTATATTGAGCAACGCAACGTAGGCAAACATATCTCTTGCCAGTGGAGAAATTTGTTTCAGAAATATCACATTTTGTAGATCTACATCTTCCTAAATAAACAAGGACACTTTCAATGAATATCTCACCCAAGAATCCCCCCCCCCCCCTCCTTTTAAATTCTATTCTGTAACCGACTAGAATCTTTGAAGGAAACCGCCGGAAAATTATATGATTTTACCTTTTGTAAAAGTGTTGTTAAAACATTGAGACTAATCCAGGTTTTCCAGCTCTTCTCAAATCCTTTGGCTGTTCGGGATCCTGGTTCTAATACCTTAAATTTACATGATGGAAGCTATAATACTCTTCAGTTAATAATATGCTTATCCTTGTTTAAATTGTACTAAAATGCGAACTGAATTTAATGGAATTAATTGTCTGTCTCTATAATTTTACTTAGGTCGACTTTTTCATTGATTGCAAGGAATCTTCATATTATTTTTATATTTTTAAGAATTAAGGTTAAAATTCCCGGGTCATGGAAAGAAAACGAAGTAGCGGGTTTCGTCGTATTTCACGGTTGCTATTCTCCTATTTCTAACCCCTGCAGGGGCTTTAACTCTGCGGGGTCTATGTACTAACCCTGCGGGGCAATCAATAAAACCTACAATAACCTCTAAAGAGCTACAGGGAAAATACGACGAAACCCGCTACTTCGTTTTCTTTTCATGCTCCAAATTCCATGGATATAAAACCCCTTCGCTGTTAATATGAACGTTTATGTACAATATTGTATAATGGGCTGTTTATTACACTAGTCCGCAATACTTTATAATAACATTTCTTATTCGTTGGCTTACCAACTTTGGAGATATTTTTTTAATTTTAATTTGTTGGTTCATTAAGTTCAGTGTTCAAACTTTTCCACCACTAATTGTAATCTATGTATCATTTTTAGAGATGTGAATTAATTTATTGACCATTGTCCTATTCCTGTAGATCCCTGGGTCTACAAATAACAAATATTAAAATTTGTTTTTTAGCTAAAAAATATGAAGATCTATTGCAATCATATCATTTATAAATTAGGCAGAGTAAATTAGGCAGAAAAAAAATCAAGATAAATAACCATTTGTTTTTCATATTATAAAAATAATAAGTTTTAAAAAATCTCTTATTTTTGAGTTTTTAAAGCGAGGCTTTTTTAGATTTTTACATAGAGTCAGGCCAGAATTATGGTTCTAGAAGTAAATTTAGGCATTTGTTTTATGGTTCATGTAACAATAAGCTAGTAAATATTATATCATTTAAACAATATTTCTGAAGTTTTATTTGAGAGTCCTAACTATGCCAAAGAACTGTTTTTAGTCCTAACTAAATAGTGGTATCCCACCTGTTTATGCACGGAAGCATTCTTACCTTGCAGCCAAGAAAAATGATGGCATTAGTATCATACTCATGTCTATCATCTGATGCTATATCAATCTAGATAGATAGATAAATAGGAGATAGTAAGTAATATGGATAGGTAGGTATATAAACGTTATAGATAACAAGGATGACAAGTCCAGACGGACATATTAAATAGATGCATAGAATTGCAGAGTAGAAATTTTCAATAATAATATTATATTTTTTCAAATATATAGGCATTTAATATTCTGTAATATAAAAACATTATATTCCACATTCCTACTCTTATTAACGGTGAAATCAAATAGAAATATGAATAACCTTCTTAACAGATAGATAAACGTGTACGTAGTTATATTAAGGTAATACAACTATTTCACTTTAGAGTAGCTGTGTTACTGGAAATTCCTGACCTTGAAGGTACCAGATCCAACATTAGATGGTAATATTCCTAGTATACATGTATAGGGAGTAGACAATGGGCTGTTTATTACACTAGTAACGTTTTAACAACTTTGGAGACTTTTATAAAATTTTGATTTGTTGGTTCATTAGCTCGAGTGTCCAAACGTTTCAACAACTATTTGTAATCTTCAGACGGGTAATTTTGTGTATCATCATTTTAAAATACATCAATGTAGCGGCCTTTGTGTTATCCCTTTAGATCCCTGATATATTCCTCTTAAGAAGATGGAACATAAGTTAATAACAAATGCTTTTCCAGAAACAAACCCACAAACTAATTTACTCTACCAAAGAAGGGAAGCTTTAAAGTATCTTTAGTTAATTTTTAAATAACGAATAAAAGGACTTTTAGATCAAGTTTAAACTCTTTTGAAATTACAATGCAAAAGGGTTTAACCCTTTACAGTCGGGCCCCTTGCCGCACCTTAATCGGTCGGGGGGCTAGAAGCTAGAAGAATTTTTTTTCTCCAGAAAATGTTTATCTTTATGTAAATTTTACATTAAAAATATCAAAATATAAATGTCAGCGGTCGCAGCTGTGCTTGGCAGCTGCCAGCCGCCGCAGTCGGCGGTCGGCGGGAAAACGTCGGCGGATCTTCATGAAATTTTAATACGTTATGTAGACATGTAAGAAAAGCAGGAGCCTTTTAAAGATTTCTGGAGACCTGGAGGATTAAGACCTGCAGGATCATACCTGGTACCTGAAAGTGACTTGAACACCTGTATTTTATATAAGAATGTACTACTAGAGGATTTTTTAGTATTTTGCTATGATAAAATGCTTTGTTTTAGTCAAAAAAAGATATTTTTGCTCTTTACCTGGATGACCCTGCCAGGTTTGCTGGCATCCTGTGCCCGCCAGGATGGAGATATTCAAAAAATTCCAACTCTCAGTTATGTGTCATACCCAGCAGTTTGGGCTCTTTATCTTTCACACACAGAAAATGAGATAGAAAAAACCGGACGGGGGGGCGTTCAACGCCCCCCCCCCCCGACCGTTAAGGGTTAATGTATGAAGTCATTTAATTTTTACAATTAAATATAAACGTTATTCTAATAATACCGTTTATTTTTTACAGTAACTAAAACATGCATTTGACTTCTGTTAATATAGTTGACACATTTTATTTGCACAACAATACATAATACATCAGTAGAGTCTTACTTCCATAAAAAAATAAAAGGTTTTTTTTATAAAAGTGTTGTGTAGTGTCCCATCATCACACACTTCAGACAACATAAATCTTCTGTTCTAACATCTGCTAGCACTTTTTATTAGTCAAACTATTCTAAAATTCACTTTGTCTGTCCGTTTGTTTGTGCGCAAGTAAACCTATGGGGGAAATGTGATTGTCTAAGCTGATATTCTTGATAGACTGTTGTTTATTTGTGAAGATTTTTCTTACCTAAGAGCATTCAGTAAACAATTTATTTGGTCTGTAAGTCTTTCAGTTAGGCTTCAAAGACAAATATATTTATTTTTAAGTAAGGTTTTGAGATAATTATGATAATTAATAAACACACATTTTCGTTTTTTGCTGTATAACAACTGAACATTTGCTTTGTACATCTCCTTGTTCGTTTGGCCATCAATGATTTTGATGTGCTTCACTACCTTTGGATGTTGTCATCCTTGTTACATCAAAATAATAAAAAAAATGCACGAAAGCTAAAGGTCAATATTTACTTAAATATTTAAAGATTTAAAGAGTACGATCCTAAATTAAAAGTTAGAATCATTATATTCAAAAAAAGATATTTGTAAGAGAAAGGGAAATAAACTGATGTATACCCCCGATTATGATAAACAACGATAGACCCTAATTATATAAGGAAAGAAAATGTATACCTGTTCTAATTCTAAGTAAACTGCCTGAGATAGAAACAGATCTGTTCCTCCAATGTTAACCTTCAACATTGCTTTTCTAAAATTAGCGAAAAGATAATTTTAAAGACCAAGCTTCAAATTCAGGAATAAGGTATAGCAAACAAGCAAAATATATATTAAATAATGTTTGAGGGTTAGATAAAAAAGGTCCGCATTACTCCTAGGCTTTGTTACAACTGTTTCAAACTTTAGAATGATTATCTGAGTTTTCTAATCAATAAATGATATGATAGAGTAATAATGTCCATTTTTAACCTTTTACGTTATGAGCCAACTTTCAGACTCATCAACTACAGAATTAATTGAAGAAAAAAGTATTTCTAGAAGTTTCGTGATTTCAGTCTATTTTTTGGTATCTAATTTTACATAAAATGATTTTCTTTTTGGTACTCATAAAAAGTGTAATTCTTGCTAGCTTAAATATTTTGGACTGGATCTTTTTTTAACAACAATTTAAATGATTAATCGCACCAAGACTTGGTATAGGTGGACGGAAAGATGAATTTATACCTGGGTTTTTCAACAATATCATCTATTTTGGAAGAGTCTGTACTTATGTGAAAAATCGGATATAAACCTGTAATAAAAATTGTAATTGTAAAATATTGTGGGATAAATTTTGTAGTAAAGCTTCGTGTTGATCTTTTTTTACAGCTTTAGAGGAGGGGGGTTAATCTGTCGCAATTACCTTAAGCTTTTACCCCTCAGGTTAAATACGAATCCACTATCCTATTAAATAAAGTAGTAAGGTTTTTTGTCTGAAGCTTAAGTGTTCGATATTTTTCTGTGTATCCCTTCCCCTTAACTACGAAGCCTCTAGGTGCTAGGGGCGCAGTCCCTAGTTAGATAACAATGTACACAATCTAAATATATCAAGAAAAGAAAAATTAGTTAGCATACGTGACGAGAATTATAAATTACATCCTTCGATTTGTCTTTGATTTTTGCTTTGTCTAACAAGAAAACAAAGCAATATATGGTCATTACACATAAAAATACAAATAGAATAAAAAAAACAAGGATTACACCATCTATCAATTGCAAAGCGTAGAAGTAGAATAATTGATACAATGTTACCTCCAATGGCATTGCCGCCATTTTTCTCTGTGCCCAGAAAATAAGCTCCTTGTTTGAACACAGAGGAATAAGACTTCATCTTCCTGATTATTGAGTCCTAAAATTATAAATTAATTGTTGTGTAGTGTTCTTGTAGTTGGCAGATCTATATTTAAGAGTGACTGCGCTCCTTCTTATATTTATTCTTTGTAAAAATGTCTATTAGGTTAAATATATCTGATTTGAATTTTGTATTTCCATTGAATTAGTGATTCCTTCCCTCAAAATATGTAAAGGAAGGGATGTGCTATTATTGTACTTAACCCGCCCTATAAATATTGTTGTATTAATGTTATTCAACCCTTCCCCTAAAATATATAAGAGAAAGGAGCCTATTGTTATCGCATTTGACCCAACCTTTATTGAAACCAAGGAACGTCCGTAGGTCGCGTCCGCAGCTTACGTCCATCACACTAGATTATCATGTATAGGGATGATTATTGATGGGAGTTATTATCATAGATGGGCTGTCAGACACAGTAATCTGTCCGACTTAAATTAAATTTTCTAGCAGACGAATATATTTTGTTTTTAATATAGTCCCCTATAACTAATTACAATAATACAAGAGACGAAATTTGTGCGGGGCTACTCATAACTCAGTACTCTATGTAATCAAACCTAACCTGACCTAAAGTTATAAACAAACAAAACTTCCTGACCCCTAAGTTTATTTTGAAATAAGGTAAGGGGTTTCTGTGATCAACTGAGCATATTGAGGGAAACTACTTATTTTGTTTAGATTTATTGCTTTATTTTATCTGTTTTTTTTTATTATTTTACAAGGGCTCGGGAGCCGATTTTTTTTGTGCAGCTCGGGCTGTAAGTATAGAGGTTGTCAGCCATTAATACTTTTACTACAGGACATTTAGTCGACATAAACCATTAAATTCAAATAAAACTTCTATGTTTGACAAATGAAATATTTTATCAACTACGCTTTAACCTGTGCATTTAATGAGGCCTAAAACAACATACGAAAATAAATTACTTTTCATATTTGTCTTTTACATTTTTACAGAGAAATCATAATTATATAATATACACATATATTCTAATAGCAAAGCTACCCTATGAGTGTCTGTATGTCCGTTAAGCTTTTGCAGATTTTTTTAGATATACTCTTATCCATTTTTTCCCTTTTCCTAACTTCTGTGACCATAAATATTCTTAAATTTATGGCGTGCGGTAGTGGTTTGCCAACAAACACAATCCCCCACCCCTATAATAATAAATAAATCTGGCCTTCCTCCCCTTTCCCCGTTTCAGATACATCACCCCCTGTCCTTGTTGAAACCCTGTGCACGCTTCTATTTTAAACTAACTAATTATAATTTTTGATCTTTCAAAACCATTTCAATTTAAAAAGAACAATTTTTGGTGTATTCAACTGCTCTACATATTTATGATTTTCTTAACAAAAATTACTTTTACTTTTAAATGAAATATTAATATATTTTTTATCCATTATTCAAATCGCAATTGAAGGTAACATAAAATTAAATAATTTATTACACATAAATGTAGTATAATTAAAATTCTTTAGCAAAAATATCATTATCATGACAAACATAATGTATTTTTTTATATTAAAATGTTGATGAGTTGGCACTCTATAACTAAAACTTGTAGGTACATCCGACATTTTTTCCATTTATTAATCGCTAAGGATACAGTTTTTTTTCAGGTTTCCTAAGAAATTATTGGACCAGAAACAAAAATTTGGAGAAAAAAAACACATTTATATTTAATTAACAAATATTTTTTAGGTGTCGTACATATGTATTCCTTTTTTTGAAAACTAAATAGGAGAATTAAAATTCAATTTCTATAACATCAATTTCGAAAATATTTGTGATCAAGTTGTTTTGCACTTTCCCACAAAGTGCCTTGTACAGCACTTATACCCCCCCCCCCCCCCCTCCTTTGTTTAGGTCAGATTAAATTTGGTTAGGTTATATTGTGTACTAATAGGCCTCTTAGTTAGGGCCCCCTGCAGGGGTTATGCAAAGGTAGAAAAAATACTAATTAACTCCCCCTAACATTATATTACTTTTTAAATGTGGGGGGAAGGGGGTAGTGCTCAAGAGGCATATTGAGTGTAAGCATCAGTGGTTTAGATGTAAAATTGTCCTAAACCAATAGTTGACCCAATTAAAATTAATTCAATTGTTTTTGCTTCCAAGTCTCAACAGTTTTTGCTCTGTTACTTTCCAAGTATTATTAAATGACTTGTCTACAAAAATTTTACAAACAACGTTAAAGCTTTTTTCTATAACTAACTTAACTGATATGTTTTCTCGGTAAAGGTATATTTATCTTAATATTTTTGTAAACCAAAGTTCAAAATTTAAACTTTTCTTGAATTCTTTCATACTCCATATGTTTTGATTCAGTAGTTTATCATTGTTAGTCAGACTATATCATAAGTAATCCTGGTATATAGTAGTAGGGGTTTTTGTCTGAAGCTTAAGATTTCGATAACTACTAAACCAGATGAGTTCTCAATTTATTGGAAACTTGATATTGGTCCTTGAATGGTTTAAGGTTATTTTTAAAAATTACATAAATCCCGGTGTGGTTTCAGGTTATTTTTCTGCCCTACCCTAACCTTAAATTATAGAGCCACTAGATGTTAGGGGCACAATCACTATTTGTTTATATTTTATTAACTTTAAACTAAATTGTGAATTTGGTAAAGTCTTTGTTTTTGTCTAATTTAATTGTATATTGTAATGAAAATGATGCGTCATAGTAAAATATTTTATGAACTATTTGTATTCATATTTGTAGGCTAAATTGTAAAATAAACTATCATAAATACAATTACTTACAAATGTGTATAAATATGTAATACAATAATATATAATTTCATAACTTACGATATATTTCAAGGTTCGACAGTCGCCAAATACAAAAAACCGCGAGTACCTTCCGATTATTAGAACAATTGATGAACAATCATTTACTTGTATACTACATACTAATATAAAAGAAACAAAATAATTTGTAACGTTGTATGATACAAGTAAAGAGTCCAGAAAAAAATATGTCTGAAGTTTTTGCAGCATTTTGTGGACTATAAAGAATTTTTTGTCGGCTGCCAAAGTAGATTGTAAAGTAAAAACTACTACATAATATTACTACTTATATTGATTGGACTCATTTTCCGTTTTTCTTTATTTTTGTACTTTTAGGAAAATCAGCAAACCCTTTTGAAAAGGTATAAATTATTTATAGACATTTAAAACCAATGTTAATCATTTTGTGGTATCGCTATCTGACGTGTGTAATTAAAAGTAAGATAATCAAGATAGAAAGATAACTGTACCTGATTTCTGTCAGTGTTCGGGTCACATAAGGTTAACAAGAGCTTTCTTCCCGACATTTTCAATCTCAATAATTCAACTATTTCTTTTAAAAAACAAGTTGAATACCTAGGACATTTTCAAATTATCACATATTCTAAAAAAACTTGCTTTAAACATTTAAATAATGTTTTGTCCTCCTACCTTAATCAATTGTCACAAAACCCCTTGCAACACTAAGTTATAATCCCGTTGTTATAAATTAGGTAGTCAAGTAGAAATTTCAAATTTTCTGTAAAACATTGGGTATAATTTGTTTGATAGTAGGAATAAATTATAATAGCATAAATAATTTGGAATTTTCATGTTTCTATCATCACAGTAACATGTTTAAAAAATCCCGCATCCCCTCGTCGTCGGGAACGTGATGGTGATTGCAGAGTATGTCCAAAGTTGACGTGGAGAGGACTTGTACCTGAAGATCCACTACGCCCCCTGTCATCATCATCATAAACTGGTTTAAATAAGAAATGACTCAATTTTTATTGCACATTATGAAACTCAGAATAATATCTAAATAACTCATTTACTTTCTAGATAGATAAATAAATAGATGGACGGATAGACTGATAAAATGCATTATGTCTACAATAAACAAAAATGTAAGGAATGAAGTCAAGGTTTTGCTAATGCTCCACCAATGTACTTCAAAAGGGGTGTTAAAACAAAACCTATTTTTTGGGAGGGGGGGGGGGGGGGGGTTGGAGCATGTAGTTTAGTTGTCACAAATAAAGAAGTGTACAAATTGTAAAAACATATTCTTAATATTATTTGTTAGTTAAGGCAAATTATTTCGGTCATATTGTCATTCATAAATTCAATGTAGCTATCAAATTACCTATTCTAATAGACCAACAATTGTTCCAAAGTAGCTATGATGTTAGACAATGTTTTATAGATGTTTTGCATGAATGCAAAAACTACAGTTTCGGACTGCTGAGCTTTGTTAGGCCTAAAAATGCATTATTTTGTCTTTACACTATGATTCATACATAAACAAGAATGTGAACTTCCTTAAAAGCGAAGCTCTTAAACGGTAGGACAAAAAAAACATTAACACTTGTAGAGTGTCAGAACTGAATAAGCAAAATATAAATATATAAGTTTAAACAAATTTAGTATAAATGTTGCAAAACTGCTGAAATACAGGATACTTTTTAAGGACTTATACTTATATTTATAGGATTAAAGAGAAGCTTAGTTAATAACAGTGTACTATGTTGTCCTAGGAATCAGTATTCCAAATCAGATAAATAGGATAATTATATCACATGAAAAAAATATAAAAATCAGCAAGTTTAAAGTGGACGTACGGACTTCCTGGTAACAATTACAGAGTTGCTACGCTTTATCAATTGTACCCAACTGTTATAGAAATCATCATGCACAGTTTGAAATCTGTAGGACACTTATAACATGTCTAAATTAACGAAAAGAACTAACCATTACAAACGGACCGATCCTAATAATAGACAAGTTTTGCTTTTTAACAGAATATAAAAAATATACAAATAAACAAACTGCATGGCATTTAAAGAATGTCAACCATGAACTTAATGACCTATAAATTTTTACATAAACTAAAATTAAGTAGAAAACAATGGAAGAAAATTGAAGCGAGAAGAAATGTACTGACAGACAACGTTAACTTGTAAAAATTCCATATACACATTTATTGCAATAATTATTCTTGGTAATTAGCAATTTGAGTTTTGCAATTAGCATTAATCACGCTAAAGTAGACAATTAGAAGAAAAAATGGAATTACCGTGTCTTGAAATAAAATTTTAAATTGTTTACTGGCAACATATATTTACTTAGAAAAATGTATAATTAACTTTGCTTTCCTTCCATCTATTTTATATCAGCGGCTTCACCATTTGCCTCTTGGTTCTTTGCCTCTGGAGTGAATGATTGTAAACCCCGACATGTCATAAAATTTCATATAAAAGTAGAATTTGTAGAGAATGAATTTTACCAACCCCTCAGGAAAATAGCTTAAAACCATGAAAGTACCAGTGTTTTAATCTCTGAGAAGCACAGACTAATCGGTTCAGCGGTTATTAAAAAAAACCTATTTTGAAAGAAAAGTACAAGAAAAATGTCATAATGCTAATTTATCTATTCATAGTTTTAGAATACTTGACAATGCTACAATTCAAGTGTTTTCTTTTTACATTCATAACAATGGAATTTATAAAATACACACAAAAGATACAGAGACATGTACGTCATGTAATAGTGTTGCTTTTATTATGGATATTTATTGTCAATGCCTGTTTTCTGTTATTTAATAAAAAGGATCAAATAAAAAAAACACACCAAAACTCAAAAGTTCATATAGATACATAATACAATTATTTTATTTAGCTATTTTAATGATTTTAAAAAGCACTTACAAAGGCTTTGTTAATAGTATGATTGTTGCTGCGCTTTATGTTGATACAATTCTCCCTGATTTTTCTTCTTTTATGAAAACAAACAACAACATAAAAGTAACTAGGTGATGCAATTAAAGAGGTAGAGTCATTTCTTTCAGCAACAATAGTCTGGGATAATGGAATACTATAGAATAAATTAGCTAAGTATGTTTAGTTGTTTGTTTGTTTAGAAAGATCTCGAAAACTCTAAGAGCGAATTCATGGGTTATAAGATAAAACCCACGTAAAATAAATATGAAAAGAAAAATGCTTGTAAAATATTTTTTAAACCTATATAGTAATAATCTTTTTGTAGTACAACTACTCCTAAAGTCATAGAAGCAAGTTATTTCACTGGTTTGCGCGTATTCAGTCTGGTTATTAATTATTTCAACTTTAATCCCTTATTTTAGTAAACTACAACGCGAATCCTAATTAAGTTATAGCACAATCCCTTTAATCTGCTAGAGTGTAACATATAACAGGGATTTAATAGGATAAGACATTGATCGATAAATTGATCCCCATTGATGTTCTAATTGCTCTATTTGTAGAAAATGATTAAAGTACCTCAACATATTATGACGTCATACAATAAAATAACCAATGACAGGCCAGCATAAATTTTACCATTGGTCAATTACAGTGCATACTAGCCTCTCATTGGCTATTTTATCGTATGACGTCATAATCTGTTGAGGGACTTTAATCATCTTCCCATTTGTAGATTACAATTTTCGTTTAAAATGTTTGGAGACTCAACTTAATGAAACAATCAATCAAAATCTAATAAAAGTCCTCAAAGATGTTAAGCCACAATAAAAAAAAATGTTATTATAAATCTTTTAGGTCTATTTGGAATAAATGGCCCAATGTCCCCTTAATCCCTGAACATACAACCCCCTCCACATAACTTGTCCTAGATGCCTTACTCCCCTAAACCTTACATAATATAGTAAAAAGCAACAAAAAAGAAAATGTAGAGATATTTAGACAAATCTTATAAAAAATCCCAGGACTGCAAAAAGTCATGGTTTTTTATATTTAGTGTTTTGTTAGCCTTAAATAGAAATAAATAAATAAACCATAACTTCTGGGCAAGCATAGGAAATTCTATATAATATGGCCTAATATCTATGCCTACCAGCAGCAGTAGTTTATCTATATATGTAAACCTGGACTTCAAGACTAATTAATTGTAAGGAGTTGTAAGTATGTTAGATGTTGTTATCTTTATGTGTTGTGCATAATTCTTAAGTTTCACGGAATATTTTCTCGTCCTAAAGAGGTATCCAGCCATTTCTCAATAATCAAGAATTGTAGAAGAGGAAGGGGAGTGGAAGGTCCTAAAACGATTGCAAGGATTACTCCTACCTTATTAGTCATCATATTTGTAGAGAGTAATGTCAGAATATAAATTAGGTAAGAAAAATACTTTTTTTTTAATGGTACGCAGTTTGGTGTAATAGATAAATGATAATCAATTGCCAAAATATGATGAAATGACGGTCCAATGGTTCTATAGAGTTGTGTACCATACTAATGTATTTATTGATTAATGAAAGGAAAGGTAGTGCAGAAAAGTGGTCCACTTGCCAAATAATGCACCAATTTAATAAAGTAATAAACTGATAACGATTAATTATAAATGAATATACGAAAACAATATAAATTCATTTTCATTTTCTTGTTTTGCTATTTTGTAAAATTGTGTGTATTGTAAAAACATTGAATAAAATGATAGAAAATTGGTCATACTACTCCTGGAGTACTCACGGCACAAAAATAAATTAGGTAACTGTCAAGCAACTGTTCAACACATTTTCCGCGTGGTTTATTTTGTTTTGAAGCGCATCTTCTCTATTGGCTGTTGGTCCGTCTGTAAATGTAACTGTAAATTATACACCTGCGTCTAAGCTTATTATTAGGGATAGCAAGTTCGAGTCTGGACCACACCACGTCATACTAGAGACAATAAAGATATAATAACTGCTCCTAGTTAATGCGCATGACATCTTTAATAAAAAGGTAAAAGGAATGTCTTAGCCTCCGAAAAGTAGTCGTTTGTAGATAGAACAGTAAAATTTGGGAAATGGAGGCATTCGATTCGTGCAAACAAATGTACGCTATAAATGAAATATCTCTTTTTAATTACACGTAAAAACGTGATATTTTAAGCTGTGGAACATCATGTTTTCATCTTTTTGTTCATCATTATTTGTTGATTAAAGATTACAGAATTAGAGTACTCAATTTATTTACAGTCTCCAATTGTGTTTGTAGTTCGGTTGGTGTAGAATATGCCATGAAACTTTTACCATTTAAAGTAAAAGGTTTTTAAAAGCGAAGCTTTTCTATAATTAGGGTCGGTCCGTCCATCCGTACGTCCGTCCGTCACGGATAGCTTTTTTCGTTAATTTAGGCATGTTAGAATTGTCCTATCGATTTCAAACTTTGCATGGTGATTCCTGCAGTAGTTAGATACGATTTAGAAAGCGTAGCAACTCTATAATCATTACCAAAATGTCCGTACGTCCATTTTAAACATGTTGTTTTTTTTTACTTTTTTAACAACAAATTTTTATATGATCTAATTATCCGATTGATCTGATTTTTTGTATACTGATTCCTGGGACAATATTATAAGCGAAGCAACTCTATAATCAAGTCCTGAAAATGTAAGTATGTCCATAAACATCATTCTGTATCAAGCAGTTTTTCAACAAATTTACTTACAATTTTGCATCGACTCTTATACATTTATATTCTGATTATTCAGTTCTGACACTATACAATTGTTAATGTCCGTTTGTCCTACCGTTTCAGTGCTTCGCTTTTATGGATGTTGTCATCCTTGTTTACCTAGATTTTAAAGCTGTTTTGAACAACATAACTAACAAATAGAATCAATAACTGATTAAAAACTATGTGGATGGTTGATAATCAATCCATTCCATTGTACTAACATCCAGTCTATTGCAGACAATCAACCCTTTTATTGCATGACCTTTGTCATGAAGTCTTCACTATGCATAGTGATTTATTTAAGTCAATTTTAGGTCCGAGAATCAAACCCAGCACCACTCATGCTACCCTAAAGTCACTACTCTAGAACCTTTGGACGAATTAATAGAAATCTTCCACAAACAATACTCTATTTTTGCAAATCTATCTTGAAAAATATTTTGTTATTAATGAAAGTTTCAATTATTACTATTTATGTTTGTTTTTTTTCGTTGTTTATTTCTAGATTTTGGACATTTGGAGTTATTTAAAATAACAGCAAATTGTATCATAGAAATAAGTACAGAAATAAACAAGTTGAATCATTAAATCAATACCAGTTTTGTTAGCCCGATCTTTGGCCCCTTAAGACTAACAAAACAAGCCTTATAAACATCACCGTATAACAAAAATTTTAGACGCTTTGTAAAATTTAATTTTATATGATTCCCCTAATAAACTTGTGTATATTTAGATGATCTTAAATGTTAGGGCATTGCATATTAATAGGTTATAATACGTTTCATATTCTAAAAACTAAATTTTCTTAAAAGCTTTCCTTAGATAATCAAATTATGTTTATGTTAATATGTTTACAAAAACTTATATGGCTGAAAAATAACAAATTTAATGAAAAAAAAATAATATTTTTTAGATTTAGGCAGAACTTGAACTTAAAAAAAAAGGTAAAGCCTCTTGGTGTCTTTTATTCGCAAAGGTTTTTTTTTACAATAATTGTAGCACTTCTAAGTTTTCAAAATTAAAATAGAAGAAGTAAAAATGATTCACTTTTTGTATAAAAATTGGCGTTATTCATTATTTCATACTACAAAAAAAATAAGAAGATATTTTTGTTTATTGTATGTTTTGTTTTGAAGACATGTTTTACTTATTACTATATCCAATGCAGGTAATAAGAAGCCGATATTTAATAGGCTCCACGGTATTATATCATATGAAACTTCAGTTGAAAAAAATACGGCTATCCCCATTTCCATATTGCTTTTTCATACCTCTCTATCTTCATACTAGCCACTAGCATCTATAGCTGTGTACGGTAAGTACAAAACGAAAATTAGGGTTACATTTTTTAATTAAATAGGCTAAACCTATCTTGGGACCTTTATGAAGCTATCATCGATTCATTAGTTGTCGAAATCATGAGCTACAGTAAAAAGAATATACTTTTTTTTTTACATAATATGATAGAACATTTGAATTGAACGAATATTAATGACAGTTTGATATAAGCAAAGCATTTGATAGTGTAGCGTGAGTGTTTCTGAAAATAACAGTATAGTGCCAATCTTGTTAATAAGTAGCTAAACTTTAAACCCGTAAAAAAAGGTTGAAAAAGTAGAAAAATTTAGTTTGTACTAGTCTGTAAAATGTACAACATGAAGAAAAGACTAGATCTAGATTAGCAATTGCACTTTTTAAACTAATTACTTTATATTGCGTCAATTAGGTCACTATGAGTAATCAAGATAGTGTAATAGAAAAAAGGTAGAAGTCAAGTAACACGTCATTTTTGATGCATTTTTAAGTTTTAATTTGAATCTATTGTGATAATAAATGTTGAGCTAGAGAGTTAAGCAGAATTTTTTAACTGAAACGACGACAGCTACAGCTGTCCATAAGTATTTCATTTCTATTTTAAGCCAGATTTTAAATTTTATTTTTTTTAGGCACAGAACCGTAGCGAAGCATTTTAAGTACGTTAGGTACAATATCTTCATACTAGATTTTTATTAAAAATTTATTAAAAATACATGAAAAAAAAATATCATGTAAAAATCAATTCAAAATACCCATATACTCATGGATATAATTACCCTTGTTTAAAGACTAAAAAACATTTCAGCGTTACATACATGATTATATATACAGAGAGAGTTATTGGTCTTATAATTTAGAAATCTAAATACTAAACGTCTCTCTCTGTAAATCATTCATTTGAATTAAATGGTTCATCTAATTGGATCAAGATAGTGAATGTTGACGGGTAGGGAAGATTTTTTGTAAATATTTTGTAAAGGAACATTGGGAGATTTCTCTTAAAGTGACTTGTTAAGAACACAAACCCCTACTTACATTTAAAATGATGTGAAATTTAGTTTTTCATTTATTTGATTTTTACTTTGGGTTAGCTTTATATTGGGTCCTGGGTAACCCCACAGGGTTAAGGCACTGAATTGTTAGGTACAGGGGGGGGGGGGTGAAATTAATAATTAATAAATTTGGTGTTTGATAGGCAATTTTTGGGAAAGCAGTTAAATTAAAAATTGTTTGTCAAAGAGATTTGGTATTTATAAAAAAAAAACAGAAATAAACGTACTATAAAGATGTAAGGGCATTATAATGCTATGTACATGTTTTTACCAGGGATAAGGGATGGGAAACGTAGGAAAATATTATTTCAGGCCTATTTCAAGCCTAGGCCTATTTCTAGCCTAATAAACCAGTTTTGGGATAGCGCAGTGGTTCGTATAAAATGCTAATGAAAAAGCTGTGTTTGTGTGTGTAGATAAAGTATAGAATCAAATTCAGGTAGCTAGTTTAAAGTAAAAAACATAACTTTTTATAAACCTATATATTAATGGCCTTTGTTAAAATGAAGTTTTTTCTCTCCCAAAATTTTTTATCTTTTACTTTGGTAATTTGAACTGTCAGAAAGCTATCGTTGGGTTTCCCTCAGACAGATTTTAGTTTGTATTATTTGCATTTTTATTAATGAGTAAAAATTTTATTTGAAAATTTCATTGCTAATTAAAATTCAAAATAAATAAATAAATATGCACTTGGGTAACATTCTATCAAGTTCTTTGGATACTATACTGGATATAATGTAATGATATATCTGTACTGTGTTGTATTGTACAAAAATTAGGGTGAAGGTGTTTTATCAACTCCGTACTAAATTTTTAAAATTCAAAATACAACATCTAATTTATAAACTACCAAATGAAAATTCGTAGCTACCTTCTTTCCAAAAAAATAATCCCGTTATTTTTGTTTTTTCTATGTGGCCCTTTTTTAATGTTTAACTCTAAGCAGATTTAATAATTAAACTAAGCCCAAATCACAGAACACTATTGGTTTAGAGCGGTAGCCAATATGAGCCGTCCGCCAGTAAGGTCATTAAATTAGGCAAATGGTAAAAGTTGCATGATCCCTTTCAAAACCAGGCCGAGACCTAATTTATGGCCAGGTTTCCTATCCCTTATCCCTGGTTTTTACAATCCTTTTTTCTTTTCCTTTATAAAACCGGTCATTTAGTACGTGAAAGAGCCCTGCAACTTTAGTTTCACTAATTAAGTATGAAACTGACTTACGACCACTCCATGCAAGATGTAATTGTATAGAAGCCTCGCACTGACTAAATACACATTCTAGAAAACAAAATTTTAATTGGAAAAACAAACTTTGAATAAGTTTGAAATTTAATGGAGAAATTAGCTGAACCGAGAATTTGATGAATA
The DNA here is from genome assembly GCF_053477335.1 of Acartia tonsa. Taxonomy (NCBI): domain Eukaryota; kingdom Metazoa; phylum Arthropoda; class Copepoda; order Calanoida; family Acartiidae; genus Acartia; species Acartia tonsa. The sequence goes on along the minus strand of NC_137264.1, from coordinate 40,870,127 downwards.
AAATTTAGTTTATTTTTTTATAATAAAAGTTTATTAGATTATCACTGAAGCTTATAATCAATTGTTATAAATGTTAACTTTAGTTGTAGAAAAATTACAGATTCGTCTTAATGAATAAATTTAATAGAATTTATTGCTTATAGCTATTTTTACATATTAGATGCTTTTTGAACTACTTTTTGAGTTAGTCGAGCCCCCGTTTTGGTTGGCACATAAAAAACCAACTCCCCCACCCCCCTTACTTCAATTATTAAAATAAAAAGCTTAGGAGAGTTTACAGTGCATGTCACCCATTCTGTAGTTAAGTAATTTTAGGAGAGAGTTTTTAAAAATTATAAATAATGCTGTATTTTACATTCGTTATTAGTTTTTTGACCGTATTAATTTTTTTAATGAATTTTGTCATCCTTGTTTTATCTGTTTCTTAATAATCTAATTTAAACTTTAAACTCCAATCAAAAATTTTAATTCTTTCAAGATAAATACAATTTATCTTGTTTAAAATCAGATGAAGAGAAGTAATATAAAATATTTTATTCTTTTTTTTAATAGCAAAACTTCCTAATTTAAAAACTTTACCTATACGAAAAGCTTATAAGTTTGTGCTTTTTTTTCAATACTTAATCTAATGAATTTTTTGAAAAGTTTTATTGATTATATATTAAAAGATAGCTTGAATTATCGCCGTTTAATTGGTTTATAGCAAATCATTTGTCGTATTCTTACATAATATTGCCTGACATAACAGCAGTAGGAATCATTTATAAAGTGTTACTCTGTGTGAGAAAGTCTGGAGCCCGACACCTTACCGAAAATAAACAGTAGCTTAAATTTGGGCTATAGCAGCTTCTTTTTTAATAATTATTTCATGAAAAAAAAAGTTGTTTGAATCAATAAAAGTAGTTATAATCACTTTTATTGTAAAGAAAGTTAACAATTACTAAATGTATTTTTTGTGTTTGTCAAAGTATAATTTCTAGAATATTATTTTATACCGTATATCACAGTATCAATCATGCATAGCCTGACTTTTTAATGTGGTGTTATAGGACCGTTAGTAAGGCTTTAGAACTAATTAAAAGTGAATTATTGTGTGTGTGTGTGTGTGTAGGGTGTGTGTGTATTTATTTTGAATAGGTTTAATGCTTGGTTATACGTTACAACCCAACAACCGACGCTGGTTGCGGTGTTCATACAATAATGGTTACATTTTAGTCTAAAGCAGATATACCATTAAATGTAACTCATAACAAAAAAGAAATATGTTTGTTTAATAAAGATGGGATGGTACTTTCTTTCTCCTATTAAGTTTGCCATGCCCCTCACAAAATATTTTTGTTTCAAGAAAAACTTTTTTGGGGTGGTAGTTTTCCAGGGGGCCAGCCCTCTTAAAATGGTGCAGAATTGACTTATTATGACCATTTAAAGGCATATAATTTTCTGTATTGTTTTCATATTATTAATAAATAATATGGTTAAATTGCATATACTCAAGTCTACTCATTTAAGACTTTCTTTGTAAACCAGGAAATAGAACGATAACGTCCAGAAAAGGAGGGTAAATTTTACCTAAGGAAAAGTTAACTAAGATTATGAAAATCATGAAAATAATTATCCTATTAAGCAGCTAAGCAATAAAGAATAGGCAAGAAAGTTGAGAAAAATGTTCAACAATATACAGACACAGCTATACCAATAACGAAATCAGTTTTTTTTTAAATCACGAAACCTATACGTGTTTTTCAGCTGTCGTTGGGGGGGGGGGGCAAAATATTGTAAAATTGACGATCTGTCCCTTTGCCCCCCATACATTATTTTATATTTAGTTTGCTTGTTGGTTATACCTTATTCCTGATACAGACAGACAAATCGTTTTAATGTCACAAAGGCCGACTAAAACGGCTGATATTAAGTTTTACTTTTAAAAATCATATATATATTTTTTGGAAGGTGCGATTAATATACGTTTAGGGAAACACTTAAATTTCATATACAAATATATGTCTATATATTTTGTATGTAAACGCTTTTCTGTATAATGTTTATACCGTCAGTCCGTAGTTGGGTCACGAAATGAAATTTCCGGTAACAGGCCATATCATACATTTTACTAAAAATAAAATTCTAAAAATACGATGTGCAATTAAACACTTGTTTCTTTTAATGTTATAATAATATATTATTCTTTTTAAAGAAAATTGTATTTCATAAAAAAGCTATATTTTTTAACCTTGACTATAAATAATGGTAAAATTGACAATTTTAACATAAACAAAGGATTTTCCGTTCATGAATTTTTAATTCAAATTGCAGGCAATTGAGTAAAATATAAGTTTCTTAAAAAAAAAGATGACAACATCCATAAAAGCGAAGCTCAAAAATCAGAAGGAAGGACAAACGAACAATAACACTTGTAGAGTGTCAGAACAGCAAATTCTGCCAATTCTAATATTCGCAACAATGTAAGTGTGCCAAAAATATGCGCAAACCAATGTATTCAAAACACTGCTTTTAACCGGTCTTTTATAACAGGATAATGTGTATGGACATACTTATATTTGTAGGACTTTATTATATAGATGCTTTGAACTTTGTTGTCATAGGAATCAGTAATCCAAAAATATCACTTTTTTTGTTAAAATCAATTCTTTTGAAATGGACGCACCGAAATTTTGGTAGCGATTATATAGTTGCTAAGCTTTCTAATACGTACCTAGCTGTTATAGGAATCACAATGCAAAGTCTATAGGAAAATTCTAACATGCCTAAAAAAACGAAAAGTGCTCACTGTTACTGACCTATCCTAATTCTAGAAAAGCTTCGCTTTTAAAAGGATATACAACCTATTTTATATATATATATATATATGATTTAACATAGAATGAATAACAAAAAGTTATAGGTAATACACTGTGTTTCGTAATGATACTCTTCAGTTACAATAACATTTTGATACTGACAATAAAATCAAAATTCAAAAGTTTCAATGATTTTTACAAAAAACATTAGAGGATTTTTCATGACATAATTTAAATTACAAATATTTTTAAAAAAAAAACTATCTTGAATCGAGCAGTATTAGGTTCCATTTTCTTCCAGGTGATTGATCAACAGAAACTTCTCTCTGTGTCTACATTTACAGTTAATCTCAGATCTCTTATTTAGGAGATTGTTGTCCTTGCTATGAATGATGTTAACTTTCTCAAGATTACACAGTTTACAGGAACCAGAGATGGGAGTGTAGGATGGAGCTTGACTAATAATTGACCATTTCAGATTAAAGTCAATGTTATCCCTTTTAAGAGTCCAGAGATAGGAAGATAAACTTGTTCTGTGTTGATATTTTGCTTGGTTGAAAGATTGTTTGTGACCAGTGAAACGTGTTTTAAAAGTGTTGCTTGTGTTGCCAATATATGTAGCTGGTTTAGTTGTGTTGGTGACTTCTGCTTTGTAGATAAGAGATTCTGTTAGACATTGGCCATCTACAGGACAAGCATTCTGACCACCTCGGCAGTTGCACTGTCTTGTTGGATTGGTGGTAGTATCTGATTTTCTTAGGATATGCTTGTTGTGACCAGCGATGATAGCTTTGATATTTGGCATGCAACAGTAGGACACTTTGACAGTTGAACGATTAAAATACTTATGGAGTGGTGTGTTCTTGAAGTGTTTATCCACTAGAAGCAAAAATTTCTTTGCTACATTTGTTTTAACAGTCTGGCAAAAAGGTGGATTGAACTAAATGACTTTTTTTCTTCTGCACTTTGGCACTCGTTGGTTTGGTGGATGTTCTGTATATTCAAAATTTGTATCATGCCCAGCAGAATTAAGTGCTTCTTTGTAAGGTTTTTTCTCATCATCAAATATTTCTTTTGAAGAAGACAATTTGCATATTCTGTCACAAACCATTTTTGGAATTTCTTTCTTGATTTTTGTTGGATGATTTGACTTTGTATTGATGTAACAGATATCCGTGTTTGGCTTTGTAAAAGGCTTGAAAGTGTTGTTTTTCAGGTCAAAATATGCATCTAGAAATTCTGTGCTGGTGATATTGCATTCTATTGTCACTTTCAATTGAATATCTTTAAACAGGCTGAACACTTGTTTCCTCATTCTCTCGATTTGTGGCCCTGAACCTGACACAGCTGCTAGACCATCATCTCGGTAAAGACCAACATTAGGCTGTTGTAAGATGTTACATAGTTTATTGAGAATGAACAAGCCTACCAGTTCACAGCACTCAGCGCCATCATAGCTTCCCATTGTGATGTCAAAATCAGATTGTTCTTGTTTGATCCATGGGGTTTGGTTAAGGTACAAAAATGACTTTCTGGTGTTATGAATGATTTCAGTTTCAGCTTGGGAAAAATTGTAGTATTGTTTAGCCCAATTTATTGTTTGATCAAAAAGGGTCTTACTGATTGATGGATAGAAAGAAACAACGTCAAATTTGAAAAATGTCAGGTTTTCTTTGTTCTGTAGATTTTTGAACCATTCTATCACTTGATCAGAATTTTTCCACAGGTTTAAATTTGTAGCAGTTTTGATGGTTTGAATTGATTTATCTAGAATGATCTTGCTGACTTTTCCAAGATTGGACTTGGCAGGGTTGAGCAATCTGTATTCCTTTCGGTCAGGGAAATTAGCTTTATGATCTTTAACTGTTAAAAATGCTTCAGCTCTGGTATATTCATCAACTCTGTCAGCTATATTTATCTTTGAGGCTAGTTTGGCTGCTTCTTTATTTACATTGTTAACATTAGCTTCGTCTGATTTCTTGTAATCACTTGTGATGTTGTTTTTCAGGACACTTTTATATTCATTTGGTGAGATAGAATATAAATTTCTGGTTTTATCTGATTCAATGATGATGTCCTTTGAATCTTTGATTGATTTGATTGTTTCTTGTAATGATGATTGGAATTCATTATTCACCTTTTTAAATTCTATAGATGTTATTAGTTTGTAGACATCACCTTCAAAAGGTTTCAGCTCATCAATCTGGGGTGCAGTGTTTGTTGTTTTAAAACCATAGTGGTTTTCTTGATTCACTGTATCACTTTTAATTGCAATTAACTTCCATCTCATTCTTTGAATAAGACTTTCAACTTTGGATATCATGATGGAATGGTACTGCTTTCGGTTTCCAAGAGGAATGTTTTTTAGTGAATGTTTAAAATGAAACTTTTTCATTTTGAGTTTCTATGTGTTGATTTTCCACGTAAAAGAGATCTCAACTGTAGAACCAGGAGAATACTCGCATCAAAAATACAGGTACGGAGAAAGTCAGAGTTCTCAACTTACTTCACTGCTAAGCTCAGAAAGGAGATATATATGATTTAACATAGAATGAATAACAAAAAGTTATAGGTAATACACTGTGTTTCGTAATGATACTCTTCAGTTACAATAACATTTTGATACTGACAATAAAATCAAAATTCAAAAGTTTCAATGATTTTTACAAAAAACATTAGAGGATTTTTCATGACATAATTTAAATTACAAATATTTTTTTAAAATACAAAAATACAAATCATCATATGATAACATTATCCATACATAAAAGTAACAGGATCTGTGTCTGTCTGTCTGTGTGTAACCGCTAAACCGATATATATATATATGTATAGCACTAGGGATACGAGCTATGCATTCAAAGGGGCAGGAAAGTAGATAATTAGACAAAAACAATTTCAAGAGGACTTAAATCTAAAAATGAAATAGCCTAAAAACAATCCTAATACCCTCGTAAAACTTCACTAAAATTCAGAGTCCAACCGTAGATATCAAAATCTTAAAACACAAACAAAAACTTACGTATTTCTATATTATGTCAAACTATTTTATATTCTACTATATTCATCATTATATTTACTACTAATATATTACGTGTAATAATTGTAATCAAATGCTTTGTTTATGTCAAGCTGTCCTAAATTAAAGTATAAGTACAAGTCAAATAGTTTACCTTCATACATAAAGCGTATAAAGAAACATTGATAAATTTAACATTCAAACTGCATTTAATTAATCTTTTACCACTAAAAATTAGATTTTATATATATAATTATTAATTTTTTATGAAATATTGATAAATTATTAATTAAGTACATAATTAGTAAACTGTATAAAATATCTGTTATCCAAAATTAATATTTCACAAGTCCTTTTAAAATGAACTTTATTAATACAATACACAAGGTCTAAAAGTGCAAAAAAAAATTATTAAAAGATCATTCAAATTATCTTTTATTAAATCATTTTTAGTAGCAAAGGTTCATTTATAAAATATATGTCTATCCATAATCCATCTATTATTCAAATTTAAAATCACATACATTTTTTCTTTAAATTTTTTCATCTTGTGTTTTTTTATTTAATTATTTTTAGTAGCAAAGCTCCTGTATAAAGTTGATATCTATCCATCTATCATTCAAAGGTCATAGCAAATATCACCTACATTTTTTCTTTTACTTTTTTTATCATCTTGTTTTTAGTTTCTTTTTTTTTAAGGTTTGGCCATATATTTTGTTTATAATTTAAAATATTTTGCTTTTATTGGACGTTAATATTCTATAAATTCACAAATCCTGAAATCCCTTTGAGGGAAAGCGACAAAAATATCTAAATATTCTTTAAATCTAATTTGAGATATAGATATTACAAAGATAATGTAGTAAACCTCTTTGTCTGATTTTGTAAATAGGTGGTCCGAATAGGTTGAACTTTTTAGGGAAGCTTTATATATCCATGGGGCATTTTTAAATATTCTACTGACCTCCATTGCCTCTCTAAGTAGCTAAGGGAGCAGCAACTAGTAAAAACCAAAAATGTTTAGACTTGCCACCATAATGAAAATCACAACTGCGGGATGCATCAACTTCAAATTAATGGAAAGGTTGCGAGAATCACATTGCGACTTGAATATATTAGATAAAATCTGAAGTAAATATCAATTGCACACCACAGGCAAAATGTTATTTTTTTTAGTTTTTTTGCTTTAACATGTGAATAATGGTGCATATTTTTATATAAATAATTAGGATTACTGAAAATTGGTTTTATATGATATGTGTTTTATAAAGATTATTACAAAACTATATAATGCAATACATATCTATTGTATAATATTTTTCTTAACTAGACCACAAAACGCATTTTGCTTTCAATGAATAAAATTTTAATTAGTCGATTCTGAAGTTGAACGCCATGTAGTTTTAAAAAAAACTAGCCCGTTGTACGATTATTAATTTTTAAAATCTAAAATTATTGCATGCTATTACTGAGTTCAACAAAATCTTTAATTCTTTCAAAATGACCCAACATATATAGAGTTAAGAAATACAAATATGAGTATAAATAAAAATAATAAAACCATTATATAATAATAGTTTATTTCTGTTCTATCTAGAAAAAAGAGTTATTGAGTAGGAAAACCACCAGTCATAAAGAGTTTTGAGACAAATCTACTTAGAACATACAGACAGACATACATACAAACATACAGACAGACATACAGACAGACATACAGACAAACATACAGACAGACATACAGACAAACATACATACAGAAAGACATGTAGACAGACATACAGACAGACATACATACAGACAAACATTCATACAGAAAGACATGTATACAAACATAAAAGCGGATAAAAAAAAATACAAAAAGTGTGATATAATACAATAGATAAGCAACACTATGCTTTTCAAAAGAAGGTTATGCCAGTAAAAAAAATGAAGAAAAATTGTCAGAAAATGCACAAAACTGAAGCTACGCATCGCAAAAATGAGTCAAGGTATGTTTTCATCGTATTTATAACCTTATATTATTCCATCATTCATAAAAGTAAACTTTAACCTAGCTTTTACTTCAACATTAGACGTTATATTTCCTTATTTAGTGATTGTGATTGGCGGTTGTTCCCTTTAGTTTCTAGGGCTATATAAAAGGAATAATTGGGGGGAGGTAGTGTCGTCCCAGGAGGTTGGTTTAAAGCGGTATTATTCTCCCTCCCCTCTCAAACAAATTTTGAGTTACCATATTGAAAGTATAACCCATAGGGACTATTCCTCAATGTTGTTTTATTGCTATTTTTATTTTAAATTAAGTTTTCTAACGCTTGCTTTACAATGGATAGCAGTTTCGTCTTATATTTTTGTTTTTCTAGCTTAAATATAAAAATGGTTATTCTAAATTAATTCTATTAAACAATGAAGAACGCAAATCCTATATTTTCATTTATTCATTGAAAACTAAACAACAATTGTTGTAAACAAAACGAAGCTTCAAAATAAATAGGGTTTATATGGTTATTCGATTTTGGTAATTTTTTTTATAATTTTCAAATAGGTTTTTAATGTCCCTCCTTTCATTCATAAATCTATCATTTTGCCACAGATTATATTATGTAATTTCTAAACCCAAAGGACAAGCAAGTAAAAAAAATATGCTTTTGTAAGCTGGCCTTTGAAACATTATGATAATTATTTTATCCTATTTATTTTTTAAATTAGGATTAAATATATTAGAGAAAAAAACATTGTTGTACGTATAGAATATGTAAGAAAAATTACTTCTTACGAGAACTATTGTTGTTTTCTTCAATTCTAAAGTTTTCCCAACTTTTTTCCCAGCCGCACAAAAAAAAGTCAAAAGTTAGCAATAACAACAAGATATTGCAGACTTAGGCCTTTTCTTGTATTTTGTAATATCGGCTACGCCCCTAGATGCCTATAAGGGCACTTAAGATTTAAGATTGTGAGGAGGTGAAACGTAACCAACCCCAATTTTCAATTTTAGTTTTAAAAGAGAAAAAATATGTGTTGTGCGATTTATCTTAAGAGAGTGGTGGTACCCACACCATAAATAGTTTTAAACATTCACAGAACCTATTGAAAAGCTACATTGTAAAGGAGAACCAAATTGGTTTAGTGGCTAATGATATTCTTTGGTACAGACAGAGAAACAGACATCTTGTTACTTTTATATAAGAATTGTACTGTACTAACTAATAACAGTACAATGTGAATCACTTCTGTTTAGGAGGTGAAGCTTAAATTTATCATCTAATTCCCAATCACCTATTTATAATTATTAAATTATAAATTTACATTGAGGTTCAAAGGGTAAAAAGTCCAAAAATTATTTAAATTGTCTTGTACAAAAAAATGTTTATCTGTTACATATTAACAATGGTTTTTCTGTTGAACAAAAACCTACTGTTTGGTATATTATTCTTAAATTAAAAATGCGAAATTGTCTAATACATAATATTACAATATGCTATTCTTATTTCAAAATTTGGCACTTACACACCTTGTTAAGCTCCAATTGTGGAAATAAATTGAAATTGAAAATAAAGAAAGGGTAGTTTTGAGTTTGTTTGTTTATTTTTTAAAGTCAGGATAGGTTAGGTTGTTTTGCATGCTTAGTTCCCTTGGGCACCGGAGGTATCAAGGCTCAATGGGCACCTAAATTTAGTTTCTTTTTTAGGCATAATAACTTAAACTACTTATGAATAAATTATAGTTAGTTTAACCTCACTTCAAATTATTAGCACAACTCTAATTTTCATACTTAAAGAGAATGAACGTAGTATATCATTTTCTTACATGGATAAAAGTATAGGTTAATGGTTAATAAACTTTCCAAAACTCAAAGAAATATATCTTGAAGATATTTAGATATAGGGAAGAGAAAGCAGGAAAAAGGGATATAAAGAATGCACCCTGGCAGTACTGAAATTTTAAAATTTTCTTTTGTTAGTCATTAAATTCTTGAGAAAGAAATGGATGTAGTTTAAATTTATACTTTTTATTACTCTAACTTTAGTCTATATCCATGGTTGTTCTAATATACTTTTGATGTTTACAAATTAAAACTGTGATTGCTAGTCAGAGTTCGTTTTTTTAAAGTTATCACAAAAAAATAGTTATTTAGCAATTTATATCTTTATAAAAGTAATATGGTCCGTAGGACATCGCTAACCGCTGAGCGGTTACGGTTGACCTTTATAGTGAAGCTTTTCATAGTTCCATGGAAGGTTTACTACCATTTAGAGAAATCGACCCTAGAAAAAAAATGACCCTCTCCTACTTTCTTCAAGTGCTCCTAAAGATTCTAGGGGCAGAAGAGGATTAGGACAATTGAACTTTCAGGTGACATTTTCTATAGCTAAGAAAATATTTTCTCGTATTCATTCGAATCCGGTGGATAGGAACCGGTTCTCATCAATACGAAAAAACTATGTCTAGCATCGTATTATGTCCAGCTTTCTACGATTATAAAAATGTACAATCATAAGATTAAAACCAGTTTTTTAGCCGGTGCCTGTGGCACCTCGGGGCTAAAAAAAACTAGTTTTAATCTTATAATTGTACATTTTATATCCGCGGAAAGCCGTTTATAATACGATGCGAGAAATAACTATTCTCGTATTCATTCGAATCCGGTGGAGAGGAACCTCATCCATACGAAAAAAGTATGTCTAGCATCGTATTATATCCAGTTTTCTACGAATATAGAAATGTGCAATCATATGATTAAAACTGGTTTTAATCTTATGATTGTACATTCTATGTCCGCGGAAAGCTGTTTAAACTACTTTTTTTTAGCCCCAAGGTGCCAAAGGCACCGGCTAAAAAACTGGTTTTAATCTTATAATTGTACATTTTTATATTCGTAGAAAGCTGGATATAATACGATGCTAGACATAGTTTTTTCGTATGGATGAGAACCGGTTCCTATCCACCGGATTCGAATGAATACGAGAAATAACTATTAACTGATTTAAAATAATTTTACAGTTTTAACAATTTTGTATTAATACTTGTTTTGAAATGACATAATTGCCAAATTTGCTGGACATATCCAAGCCAAGCAAAATACAAGTCAAACCAATTCCTAAATATATATTATATCATAATATCACAGCAGAGTTTAGATATATCAATTACGATAAATTTGTTGTTATTTGGTTGAGAAAAATAGGTTTAAGGAACTGCATTTAACGCAACTAGGTCTGACTAAGTCCAGATTCATATTTTAAGGTACAAACTTTTGATAATTGAAAAATTGATATTTATTTTTTTAAATTTGTAAGTTCATTATCCTGGATAAATCAAAGCATACAATTCGTTAATATCAAAAAACAAAATTTGTCACCTATGTATTTGACAATGATAAAATGTGCTTTGTTTTTTCACACAAAAAAACGCTTTTATGTTTTTTATATTGAATATTCGTTTATCTATTTATTCTATATGAGCTAAAACTTACTAAATCTGAAATTATTTGCTATCATTATATAAAAGAAATTGGATGTATGTCTGTAGCTCACGAACAATTATAAAAATATGTTTCCTTTTATTACAGTGAATCTTTTTATAGATCCAGGGAAAGTTTGAGCTATTGTTTTTATTTATAAAACTAAAATTGAAAGTAGAGGGTCGACTTCCCTCCCGACCCCCCTCCATTCCTTAACTCAAAAGCCACTAGAGACCTCTAGGGAAGTAGCTGCTAGTTGTGAATTATGTACATTATAATTTACATATAAACAAATAAATTATTTGAATACAATTTATTTAAGTAAGGACCAAGAGTATAATTATTGTCAGTAGTCATGTTTATTTTACTTATAAACTATATTATATTAGTATGAGGTAGTGACTAGACTAAAGATAAACAAAATTTTATAGCATGGTGTTTATTCAACAAAGAATATTAATATTGAATCTAACCTAAAATCAAATATTCAGGTTTTATATAATAAAATAAGTCACACCTTAGAAAGGTGGTTTTCAATTAATATGACATTGAGGGTTGCTTTGCAAAGTTATCTGTAATACAAAGTAGAATGATGTCTGTCCGTCTATCTGTCTGCCGTCCGTCCGTCCCTTAAGATCTCTGTAACCACTGAACCGATTGTATTCTACTCTTCAGGGAATAAACCTACTGTTCCTATTATATAAAGTAGTAATCTTTTTTTAGGATCTCCATAACTGCTGAACTGATTGGGTTCTTTATTTTAATGGTTGTGTCGGTTTCTGTTTTTTTCCAGCCCTTCTCTGTCCCATCGAATACAGAACCCCAAGATGACAGGGGCGTAGCCACTTAGTATCATTTATTTGTATGAGGTATAATCCCAGACAAATTGACCCTGAACCAAACACAATTAATTTCCAAGTCAATATTACCAATACAAGAGATATTTATAGATGTTTGTCTCAACCATGACACTTTGGTTGAGTGTGACTTCCGAATTAGCGGGAAGTTCTAGAGATCTTGTTGAGGTACACACAAACCCCCAATACCAGGAACCATCAAGTTTCAACAGCAGGTTTGATTATAGATTTATTGAGGCAACTATTTCAAAGTCCTGAAATTACAAAATCAATTAATACAAAATTCCAGTTTTTTTTTATAACCACGTAATCTTAATTGCTTTTTAAAATCATTTTTCTCTACGGTTAAGCATCTTTGGAAACTTTGGCTTTAAAGGAAAATTATTTGGTTTAATAAATCATTGTTAAATGCAAAAATAAAAGCACATAAAAAATTACTAAAACATAATAATTAATCATAATAAAGTTTCATGCTTAGCTGGCTAAAGCCTTTTAAACTAAATATAATCGTCCTATACACCATTCCATTTAAATAAAATTAACAAATTCTACCTGAAGTTCTTATGGTTTCAAGCCCCTGGTATACTAGGGTCGTTCACGCACTATGAGACCAATGATAGGCCCAACTTTGTTCTCCGAAATCTTCACACACTCACATATCATTCAAAAGTAACGAACGTGGACGCATCAAAATATAAACAATCCATGCCGCGTCTCTTTAGAAAAGGAAAGTCAAACAAGACGACATTTGCGCTTAATTTGGGATAATGATAAGGAATTAATTTCGATCTTGATAAACACAAAGCTTCCTCGAAAAGAGGTTAAGACACACCCCCCGTTTGAAAGTCAAATTAACTTCCTTAACGAGATTCAAGGTTTTTTGCGCTGAGCACTAGCAACATTTCTCACTAAACTCAACTCACCATAATCACATGAGAATGGCCACATCCCGAAAAACATGACAATTTTTGCTCCTAACTAAATGAAACCCCGTGAAATGCATACACAATATTATACTCCTCACTAGGACTCATAATACCTCACATTTTAGGATAGAAGGATGGGGATTGGTTTGTACCATACAATATTCCAGGCACATGACACTCACAAGATCACATACACAAATCCTAAAATGGATAATCCTATTAATCATGATGTTGTAAATATAACAACTTATACTAATTAATAATCATTTCATAATCAATAGGTAATAAATCATTATTAATAAATCAATAAGTACCTACGAAATCAGGTTGAAATGTAAACAAATAATGGTAAAATATAAAACGAAATAAATCTTAGACAAGAAAATTAAGATTTATAGGTACTTAAAACTAAATTTGTTAAGCATCAAAAAGAGTAGTAAGAAAAAATATTTCAAAATCCTTGGGCAGAAAGTTTTTCAAACTTAATGAATAAGAACTGTAACTATCTTAATCAACAATAAAACTTTTCAATACTTAGATAATAGCAAAACAATAATAATATCTTTGTTAGAATTTTCGTCGAAATTATGAAAAAAAATACCAATTTTTTTTCTTTGTAAAAAAAATATGAGACTTTAAATATGAATTTTCAATCATTCCTGATCTGAATAAAAATGTTTTACTTGATTGAAATTCATATGTAATCTTAAAAAAAATCTGCTAAAAAATACTTGATTTTTTTTCCTTAGAATAAATATCGAATCACGCAACCTCGACACATTTATTCTTTTTTGGTAAATTTTTCAGGTAAGTTTTATAATGAATTGTACTTTTGAGAAGAAATTAAACTCAATAAAATTAAATTTGAGCATATGAAATAGAATAAAAATTAATCGCATTTCGGTTGATTCTTATTTTAGGCATAAAAATAGGCATATGAAAATGTGGCTTTTTTACTAAAAAAATCTCAGTTTCCATAAAATAAGAATCAATTATTAATCATAATTTTTAATAACTGCCTGACTGATACAGCATGTTCTTCCAGGGGAGATTTATCTGTCAGCCTGAACAAGACTCTTGCAGTCTTTCTCCCATCCTCAATCCTCGTCACACGGCCCATCCGCAAACATCTCATCAGCGGATTGGTACTCGTAACCAGCACTATATCTCCGTCAGCTAGCGGCTCCGCCATCTCATCTTTCCACTTGGACATCCTTAATATCTTCGGCAAAATCTCCTGGCGGTGGGAAGTCCAAAACTGGGCAGACAAATCTTCTAATAACTTCAACCTGGTGGAAATTTGGTCCTCCGGTTTCATCGCCACATTGCACAACGGCTGGCGGTCTACATTTCCCAGCAGCTGGCCAGGGGTAATCAGCCGCCAATTCTCCACGTCATTCGCAGCTTCTATCGTCAATGGTCTGCTATTCATTAACTTGCTAACCTCTGCCAACAGCACCAGGAGCTCATTAAAATTAACAGAACTATTCACCAACTTCTTGGACAGCAATCTCTTGGTTAACCCCACCATTTTCTCAGCTTGCCCAATAAAATGGTGGGCTCGGGCCGGAATCTGGGACCAAGAAAACTCTACCTGGCTGCCCAACTTCTGCTCTAAAACCTTGCGAGCAGCGGATAATTGTGTGCCCATGTCGCTTACTATAACCTTCGGCAGACAATGAACAGCCTCCAATTTGCGCAGGGACAACAGGATACTGCTGGTATCATACTTCTCCAAGGCATCCAGCCATAGCGCCCCCGAGAACCTGCAGACTACCACGAACACCCACACCTTCTTCGTTGCTGTCTGAATCCTCGTTTTGGCGGTAGCTCTCCTCGTAACCAGCGGACCCATAAGGTCAACTTGCACAGCTTCAAATGGCCTGCTCGGAACCAACTTGTCAGGTAAAACATCCTTCATGGTGGTAAGACATTCCTTGGCCCTCTCAACACTGCAGGGCCAACACTTCTTCACCTCCATGATGGACAACCTCCTTGCCTTTACAATCCAGCACCAACGGCGGCTCTCAGCTAAAGTTCCACGGACACCAGAATGAAGCTCAACATGCGCTTCTCTCATAATGACAGAAGCTAACCAATTACCAGGCTCCAAAATTACTAAACCTGGCATGTCTTCAAATAGCATTTTACGGCCACCAGTAATGGCGTCAATGACGGGCTCGCCACGACCAACCATTTTTAGAATTCGCATCTCCCTGGTCACATAATTACCTCCGGGACCAACGACAGGCCAGGTCAATGATACTTCATGCACTAATGGATTCAATGACGAATAATTGCCTTTAGCGTCATTTATCCACTCATCCTGTTGGCTACATGACACAATGAAAAGTTCCGCCGCCGCCATAAAATTGTACAAAGACGGCTTGTACACAGAATCTGCGGCTGCTACATGACTACCAGCGGCTGTAGTCTTGCCTTCTTGTCTGCTCTTTAGCTTCTTCAACCAGGTGTTCGATACTTGCAGGACAGCTGCCATAATACGTTTGGATTGTCCAAATGATCTCCTGTGCTTAAACCTAAAGACATCTTCAGCGGCTTCTCCGGTAACTTTCATTGAACATAACTTAACCATTTTGGTATTCAACTCCTCCGGTGGTAGATCCTGCTTGACTTGCTCGGCAGTTTTCACCGGCCACGCACTTTCATCCTGGCGCAACCATTCTGGGCCCAATCTGTACCTGGAACCTGGACCTAAATCTGATACCTTGCAGGTGCTTCTGGTGCCCAAATCTGCAACATTGTGTGTCCCAGGGACCCACCTCCAGTCATCCTTGTTGGTTGCAGATTGGATTTCTCCAATGCGATGAGAATTAAATGTGTTCAACATGGCACTGTTGGAAACAATTTGTGATAAAACACACGATGAATCAGTAAAGTACATCACTCTGATAACATCAAAGGGCAGGGCATCTCTGATGGACTTTGACAACCTGGTGGACATCTGGCAACCCATCAATTCAAGGCGTGGAATTGATTCAGTCTTGACCGGCGCAACTCTTGACTTGGTGGCTAGCAGGAACGTTTCAAACCCTTGCCTAGTTGGCCACCTCAAATATGCCATACATGCATAGGCCTCTGATGACCCATCCGAAAACATCATCAAGGATGGAAGGCCAGTTGGTTCCTCCGGGACCACACAACGGTCAAACTCCAATTTAGCGACCTCAGCTCTGTCCTCCAGCGACTTAACAAGTTCATCCCGTAGACTTTTTGGAATGAAATCTTGCCAGCCCAAATTCAGCAAACATGTTTTCCGAAAGGACAAGTTTATTTCTCAACAAGATAGGGCTGCAAAGCCCTAGCGGGTCGAAGGTCTGGGCGGCGAACCTGTGGACCATCTTCTTTGTCAAATTCTCGTCCAAGGCGTCCTGGAGGTTGTACAAATCAGCATCCTCTTTCACCTTCTTTCCCTTGACTTTACCATCTTGGTTGACTCTCGTGGCGATGGATAACACATCAGTGGCTGGCTTCCATATCAGCCCAAGAACCTTGGTTGGCTGGCAATCATCACCAGAATAAATGACTTGTTTGAAGGAAAAACTACCTTTGCTGATAATTCTGTCGGCTTCTTTCATCATCTCCTTGGCTTCTGGCACAGATCCTGCCCCTGAAATGACATCATCTATGAAGCTGTGCTTCTCAAGCTTGACTGCAACTGGAATCTGAGGTAACTTGAAATTTTCCTCGGGGTAGGTAGGTATTTCTGGCTCCTTCCATAATTCAGGTTTTGCTACAATATCACTACCATTTATCTGTCCCTCTCCATACATCTCCTTGACCTCTGCTTCACTCTTTCCGCCGAACAGGCGGGACGTCAACTTCAGGGCTGTAACTGCCAGATTTCCCGCAGCCAACTCGCCAAAATTCACCACTTTAGTCAGGTAAATTTCAAGTGGACCGTCTGGCGTCGGGGAAAATAAAACTCTCTTCATCTGGCTGTCGAACTCTGTGGCCAGGATGGAGTTATAAAACTTGGAAATGTCCGCGGTTAAACCAACCTTATAACCGCGGAAAAGCAACAAATGATAAAAAATCTTCTGCATTGGCGGCGGACCTCCCAGCATTATGTGATTAA
Organism: Acartia tonsa; assembly: GCF_053477335.1. Lineage (NCBI taxonomy): Eukaryota > Metazoa > Arthropoda > Copepoda > Calanoida > Acartiidae > Acartia > Acartia tonsa. The sequence goes on along the minus strand of NC_137264.1, from coordinate 40,852,970 downwards.
AACTGGTACCCTTGAACGTCAGAGAACTATTTGCACACAATCTCATGGGTGTTGAGCTTGAATCCTCCTTGAAAGCAACCACTATTGATGAACAAGACTTGGGCCCTTCATACTTCAATTCTTCAGGCGTTGCTTTTTGAAAAACGCCTCTGGAGATGGCGTCATTGAATACCTGCACATACATATCATAGGTACCTTCCTTGACCATCCTGGCACGATCCTTTTCAGCAATTTTGCGGGCTAAACTCTCATTGTAAGGCAAAGTGTGAGGATCTTCAATGTAAGCATATTGACCTGTCCACTTGTTGGATTGCAAGTCTAGTGTTAAACCTGCCTCAATTATTCTCTGCCTCTCACGCTGGTCCCAGGTAGTGCCGTCGGCCATAGCCTTGCACTCTTGACAGGCAGTACATCCTGGACAAAGTGCCTGCGGCTGTACGCCAAACGATTCAGACGTCAAAAAATCTGGCAAGGTGCCTCCACTAACACTGACAGCTTTATATGCCGATTTTTGGTCACCAGCTCCACCATCAGCACTTGTACAGATAAAACCACTACCAAAAATGGTTCGCCACAACATAGACTGGCCCACTTTCTGGTAGGTTGATGGAAACACGTCAGGATGTGTATTTCCAATGATGATATCTAAGCCTCCACTAATATATGTAAATCTTTCTGGCGGCATCTTAAATATTTCGGCGGCGGTTTCGGGGTGGACCGAGCGCATCTCGTTGGCCCCGCCGAGGGTAGGCATGACAGCTGCCTCAAACTCCCTCAAATTACCGTCCCTATCCTTCAGATAAAACACAACATTGCGGCAGGAAGTCTCACTGCCGTCAGCTACAGAAATAGTTGTATATCTGCCGGTAGATTTCAGCTTCAACTTGTTGGATAACTTCTCAGACACAAGTGGCAAATTTGCACCGGAGTCAAACATGACAGTGGCGTGGCAGGTGCCGCCGCCAGGTGCTACAACAGGAACTAACTGAAGTAAGAAGGTACAGGGGCTGGGTGCAGAACTTGACTTGTAGACTGTATTCACACCAGCACTAGCCTCATGGATCAACCGGCTATGATATCTGTCGCAATTATTGGTGCCACAAACACCAAGCTTATCCGATTTATTACACTTGTCAGCAGCATGGCCATCACACAGGCAGAGTTCACACAACTTTTTCTGCTGGACAACTTTTTTTCGGTCAACCACATCCATCTTCTTAAACGTGAGGCAACGGAAAATCGGATGTTTCTCCTTGCAGCTTTCAACAGGACATGTACTGTTCCACTTGGAAGTCTTGTCCTTTCCAGCCTTTCCATTCTTATTGTCGCTGCGGCCAGACACTTGCGCGGCGGCAGCTCTGTCACGATTTCTCTTGCCGGCGCTAGTGTCATAGGACATATCACCAGCCAACATTGCTCCCCTTGTCCTCTCCAGCAGTTCCACAATCTTCTTGATGTCTGGTTGGTTCATGCTACCTAGCTCCATCATAATTTTCTCTCTCAGGGCATCTGGACATTTGTCTTTGAAAATATGAATAAGAGTTAGGTGGTGGTAATCCTTAGCTTCAGAACCAACGATGGCTTCTACTTCCTGCATTGTGCTTTTGAAGGTAGCAATTGCACTAACCACGTCCACAGGTTTATCCACAGATTTCATCTTGTTCAGCTTAGTTAAAATCTTCATGAACCGGCGGGTGTTTGATAAAAACATCTGATCCAGAAACAACCATTGTTCATTGTGATCTCTAATCGCTGACACTTGCTTGCATAACTCCGGGTTGGTTATCACCTTCTCCATACACAACATCAGACTTAACCTCTGGTCAGAAAATCCGTAACCAGCGCATAGATCTTTAAAGACCTGTTTAAAGTTGGAGTAATCCGTGTCAGTACCGTCAAAGGACGGCAACAAACTGTTGTCCCAGCGCCCATACTGCGGGTTGGAACTCCGAATATCAACGGCAGACATACTTCTGGAGAGTATGGCAGGTGTTCCACTCTCATCCAAGTTAGATGAACGACGTTCCATCTCTCTAAGCCTTCGGTACATATCACGTACTTCTTGGCGCAACTCCATGGAAATTTTAAGCACTCCCATGTCCATCCTCACCTTCTCAATGACGTCGAGGTTCCTGGCGACAGTGCTTGACCTCGCGTCGTCTGAATCATTGTCAAGCCAGTGCAGAATTTTCGTACACTGCTCCAACGATGCATAAACTTTATCTGCAACAGTTTTCTGTTCACTAGCTTCATCCAAATCACGCTTGAACTCGCGCAACTCACTAGTCTCCACGGCAGGTTTTAGACTTTTTATTAGGTCAGATTGGTCCTTGACCTCACTAAAAATGTCACGAATTGATTTTAAATTCACATTTTCACATGAACTAAAACTTTGGCAGGCTTTTAGATTGTCATAAAACACTTTTAACTGTTCATCAAACACTTCTAGCCTTTCACTGCCAATAGCGATAGCTCGCTCAATTTTCTGCTTTTTGGTTAGTGGCATATTGATTCACTAGGTACTTATTTCACAGAAAAAATTGTCACAGTTTATTGCATCAATAATCACTGGATGCTATTGATCTCTTGAAGAATGCTAACGCCTATTCTTCAGATACTTTGAAATTGTCTCAACCATGACACTTTGGTTGAGTGTGACTTCCGAATTAGCGGGAAGTTCTAGAGATCTTGTTGACGTACACACAAACCCCCAATACCAGGAACCATCAAGTTTCAACAGCAGGTTTGATTATAGATTTATTGAGGCAACTATTTCAAAGTCCTGAAATTACAAAATCAATTAATACAAAATTCCAGTTTTTTTTTATAACCACGTAATCTTAATTGCTTTTTAAAATCATTTTTCTCTACGGTTAAGCATCTTTGGAAACTTTGGCTTTAAAGGAAAATTATTTGGTTTAATAAATCATTGTTAAATGCAAAAATAAAAGCACATAAAAAATTACTAAAACATAATAATTAATCATAATAAAGTTTCATGCTTAGCTGGCTAAAGCCTTTTAAACTAAATATAATCGTCCTATACACCATTCCATTTAAATAAAATTAACAAATTCTACCTGAAGTTCTTATGGTTTCAAGCCCCTGGTATACTAGGGTCGTTCACGCACTATGAGACCAATGATAGGCCCAACTTTGTTCTCCGAAATCTTCACACACTCACATATCATTCAAAAGTAACGAACGTGGACGCATCAAAATATAAACAATCCATGCCGCGTCTCTTTAGAAAAGGAAAGTCAAACAAGACGACATTTGCGCTTAATTTGGGATAATGATAAGGAATTAATTTCGATCTTGATAAACACAAAGCTTCCTCGAAAAGAGGTTAAGACAATGTTAGAAAAAGACAAATGTTAATTGTATCATGTCTGACTTTTGGCAAAGAAACACAAATTGGATAACAATAAATAGTATTATCTTCTCAACCTATTAGGATATATATAATTATATATATGCATGTAATTCATATTGAAAATTTAAAAGTAGATATCAATTTATTCTGGTAAATTTATAAAAAAAAAAAGATGTTGAGCTACATAAATCTTCATCTAAAAATGTCTTATATCAATAATCAAATTTTATAAAAGTAACGGGATCTTTGTCTGTCTATTTGAACTGAAAGATAACTGCTGAACCGATATGGTTCTCCTATACAGGGTAGCTTTTCATATGCCCTGGGAAGTTTTATACCTTTTTTTTGGTATTTGGAATTTGACAATTTGTGTTTCATTTAGGACTCGGTTACGTTAATAGAAATCTTATTTGTTGGTCTAATCCGGCATCAAGGCCGTTAGCCTTGAATAGGACAAACAAAAAAAGATACTTTTCAAAAAGAATATGGCCCATCTATCAATGATAAATAGAGAGATTTTAACATATCAAAAGTTTCAGTTTATGAAATGGAAGCCTTTTACTTTATTTTACCCCTTTTTCATAAATTTCTCATTTTTTCTTTTCTCCTCATTCATGAAGGATAAAGGGTAGGTCCATAACAAAAGCTCAGAATACATTTTTTTTAAATTTTGATCCACACCTTTGATTAAAATGAAGGTATTTTTCAAGCATTTTAAAATTATAACTTCTGATAGTTTAGAAGATACAAAGCAAATTTTTTAATACCATATTAAAACTGTCTATTAGAATGACACTATATTCATTAAGAATTCACGTTACTTAGGAATATAAAAATTCATTTTCCGTATAGGTTGATTTACAGTTAAATAAAAAAGCATAAAAAGGGAAGATATATTCGTTTTGGTATTAAGGACCCGAAGTATTACCATTGTTCTATCCTAGTCAAGTCTGTAATAATTCTGTAGTGCCTAATACGACATTCCATCAATACAACAAAGTTTCCCTCCAAATTTTTTTGAAAATAAAAGTGGGGGAGGGATATACTTTACTTAAAATTAGGTGCCCTGCAGGGTTAATGCACCGCCTGTATATGCTATTTTAGGGCTTCCTGCAGAAATAACCCCTAGAAAGAAAAGAATTTGTCAACAGCTTTTTTAAATTTTTATTTTAAATCTAAAATAAAAATTTAGTTATCGAATTCAACTCCACCCTACTTAAGTTCTTCTGGAGGCCTCTAGGGGCATATTGGCTTGTATTATATGTAGCAGTAATACTTTTGTATTGTAATTTATTACTTTATTCTACATTATTTTCTGATAAAATTTTGTAACATCGCATACACACCTCTGCCAGAATGGTGACTGTTGCACTTGATAAACAAAAGTTTCCCTTGCCTCAAAGTATTTCCCTAAACCAACAGAAAAAAAATCTTCAAAAATTAGCTTAAAAATCTTCTAAAATATGTTGATGATTGTTTATGAACTAATATAGAAACGGTTTGTAAATTAGATCTAATTAATATGTATTAAACATAATACATTTACTTATTCTAAAAGTTAATTGTTTTGTTGGAGTACTCTGCCTTCGTTCTACTTTAGAAGAGGTAATCCAGTTTAGTTGTTTCATTACAGCGGATTTGATTTCTTTGTTTTCAGTTATATTAAAGTATTTACCTGCTTGCAATACTTTGAAATATACCAAATTAAAAAATTTAAGAAAATATTTCTCTATATATTTAGAAAATAAAGATATATCTTATTCTACATTTCTACTACCTAACAAAAAAAAAGAATTAAATAACATGAGAAAAATCGAGTTTTGAAAATGAATTGTTTGTATAGACTTAATAAATGTTCATGTTTTATAGATTTAAATATATCAAAAATAGCCTAAAACCATCCTTAGACCTATATGAGTTTCTTACCTAAAATTTGGAAATTATTGAAAAAACTTTTTAATGTCAAATAGAAAGAAAAACTTTATTTAAAATCATAAAAAAGAATGTACTGTTACATATTATTTAAAACATAAATTTTGATTTGAATTAAATTAAACGTAATTATTCAAGGTTAAAAGGGATATGAAATCTAAAGAAATTTTGGGTATAGTCCTTTCCACGACATCCCTCCATAAAGAGCGATTCTTCGTATTTTTCACAGTAGCTTTTCTCCTATTTCTAGCACCTGCGGGGGGCTCCTACCCTGCGGGGCCAATTACCTAACCCTGTTGGGCAATCACCTAACACAATATAACCTAACCTAACCTAAAATAACATATAAAAAGCCATTTTAAAAATACGAAGAATCGCTCCTTATGGAGGGATGTCGTGGAAAGGACTATACCCGAAATTTTAAATATATATAATAACTAGTGGCTACGCCTCTAGAGAAATCTAGAGAAATCTTGGAATTTTTCTTGGAAGTGTGGAGGAAACTTCCCCAAAAAAGTTATAAACTTTAATAGGATCTATGAGAAGCTTACCTGTATAGAAAAACCATATCGGTGGTACCAGTGGTTAGCGGAAATATTTGGCACAGACTCACAAACTGTCAAACTTCTTATTGTCAAATAATGATTGTATTTATTCTATAATTGAAAATTAAGTAATGAAAAGACCACTATTAAGTTTACATCTTTTGACTTACCAGGGTTTTTAGAACAACTTTACAGAATGGTAAATAAATTTTGAAAATTGAAGGTTTTACGAAAGGGGGGGAGGGGTTCTAACGCATTGTTGGGCAAATTATTCTTTATCATCTGATGTTTTATCCCTGTGAATGCAAACATTTGAAATGATTATAATGTTATTAATAAGAAAGTGGATTATATATGCCTCATAGATCTGAGAATGGGTTAGTTAAACACAATTACAGAGCTGGATCTTTAAATCATTTTAGTGGTGAGCCGAATTTCAGCAAATCACAGCGCGGCATTTCAGTAAATGCTGTGCTCTCATAGGTGGAAAGTTGGCTCACCCCGATTTGGCTCACCACTAAAATGATTTAAAGATCCAGCTCAGCACTGTCATATGAGTTCTCAATTAAATGATTTTTTTTATTTTAGTGTATCATCAATTGTCTTATCCTGTTATATCTCTTAACCCTTACTGGTCGGGGGGGGGGGGGGGGCGTTCAATAAAATTAAATCCTGGTACGTTTAGACACACTGAGCAACCTGTACTTTTTGGCGACAGATTTATATATAGTTTTTAAACTTCTTTAAAAGTCTTATCACCAAGGCTAAGATGCGAATTTGATTTTATTACTGGTCATTGTTGTGGTCTAATGTAAAATTAATTGCTTTGATATTATCTTGGATGTCATTTATTAAATTATGTAACATAATTATGTACAATCTCCTATTTATACAAACTATTTAGTATCTACTTTATAAGACAATCCATTGGACAAAACTGGAATATTTGTCGTTTTAAATTAGACTAACAATTTAAAATTAGTATTTAATAAAAATATAATTCGAAACAACGTAATGTTTATTCATTGCTACCGAGCTAACTTACTTTTAATTATTGTTAGGTATTAAAAAAAAAATAATTTTAATACAGTTTGATATTAACAAAGCATTTGATAAACTTATTTGGTATACTAGTATTTTTTACTTTATTGGAGAATAAAGGTTGTCGCAAATATAGGTATTGAATAAAATAATTAGTTTCGTCCAAACAACCTGGGTATTAGGCTAAGTATCACCCAATAGACAACAAACTTTTTTTCGGCGCTTGTCTGGAAGTCCTTACAGTGCACGGTAATTAGTTAACCTGTTTTGAGCCAACCACCCCCCCCCCCCTCCAACCTCCCCTAACTCTAACTAAATGTCAAGCATATGACATAGCAGCAGTAGGAACTATTTTTAACGTCTCTGATTACGACACGACGTAGGGCCGAGATTCGAACCAATAACCTTCAGAACTTATTAAGCCAGGTCGCGGCCTGGGTTATAACCACTTCACACGGAATACAAAAACTTTTAAACACAAAAAATAAATGTAAATTCACACAAATATCTAACTAACTATTTTCCGAGCTAATTTAATAATAATCTTTAAGTACATATTCCCCTTGAAGTAAAAGCATAAAAATCTGCAAAAAGTGAAGTGTTTTATTATTGCCGCATTATACTACTTTTACCAAAAAAAAATTTTAGTGTATCTGCACTCCAGCGAAACAAACTTTTCAGCGACGCATCTGTAAAGTTATGTTTGCTGGTAAGTCGTTGTATTGTAAATCGCCCTTTAAATTATTTTTAAAAAAAACAATGAATTTAGTATGTATAATTTTGGCATGTTTTTGGTTCTGAACTATATACATTAATGTATCATTGTGTCTAAAATCATTTGAAAAGCTTTATCTATGGCAGGTTTACGCTGGTTCTTATAAGTATTAAGAAATTGAAATCATTTTTTGGCGTAAAAACTATGACTGTATTTTTATAATTCATTTATAATTTTTAAATATTTATTATTTAGATAATGTATTTCATAACTCTATCTAAAAGAAAATAAATAAACGTAGTTTTATCAAAATTTTAAATTTAAAGTATTTTACCTTAAGACACAAAACAGATTGCAATGTTCTTACAAAGCATTTTTTTCAAAATTATGATAAAAACTTTTTCGCTGTTTTGTGAAATATAATGCAAAGTTGTTTTATATTTAATTATTAGGTACATTCTTTAATTTCAAATAGTAGAACATTAAGCCCCATTCCTTAACCAATATGTTTTATTTATATAATTTTTGACCTTACTAGCCATATGAAGATCTTATGAAGAAATGATTTATGGAAAGGGGGGCCGGGGGGGTCCATTTGGGATCACTACCAAAATAAAAGATTATGTCAATTATAACAATGCTTCACAATATTTTAATTTTTATTCATTAAACAATTTGTTTATTTTTTATGAATTCATTTTATTTTTTCATCAGCAAAATATTGGGTTTAACTCTAAATGTTTAGAATTAACCCACGAACTTTCTGGTAACAATTACAGAGTTTCTACGCTTTCTAAATCGTACCTAACAGTTACAGGAATCATCATGCAAAGTTTGAAATAGATAAGACAATTTTATGATACCTAACGACAAGAGCTAACCTTTACGTATGTACGTACGGATGGACGGACGGACAGACAGCTTATTATAAAAAAGCTTCGCTTTGAAAAAGTTTCATTTTATTTTATATAAGTTTTTCGATATTCAAATTTGTCAATATTAGATGCAAATTATTTGTTTATAAACTACAATTTTTTCAGCCTTGACCCGATAGTTGCTCGTTTCTTTTTTGGAGTTATTTGTTTTTCATAGAAATAGTTTGATTAAGTTTAGTTTTGTGTTTTTATTACTGCAGCTACTCTAAAATTTGTGTTTGTCCATTCGTTCGTCCGTTTTTTTATTGGAACAAATAAACCCCAAAAATAATAAAATGTTAATATTGTCTGTTTTTTTACTTTCTATATTAAAATTCAATGATTTTAATTGCAAGCAATGGAAAGAAAATATTCCTTAAAATATAAATTAATTATTAATCTATTTTCATTGACCTATCCTTATATTTATGAGAAGACAAATGGTAAAGTTATTTTTTGTTGTTGTAGAGTCTTAATCCAGACTTTGACCATTTGGGAAAATATTAATTATAGTATAACCAATACAAAAAAAGCAGAAAATGAATAAAACAGGAATCTAAAGGGATAAGACAGTGACAGATAAATTGATTTATCCTAATCATTATTCACAAAATTACCAAAATTAGTCGTTGAAATGTTTGGACACTCAACTTCATGAACCAACCAATCAAAATTCAATAAAAGTCCCCAAATTTGTTAAGCCAACGAATAATAAAAAGTTAGTATAAAACATTGGGGACTAATGTAATAAGCCAAATTTTCCCATCCGCATTGGGTAAATAGAGTGTTCTTCCATGTAAAAACGACTTGTTTTGAGTAACGTTGCATTATAAAAAGCTTCTCCTTAATATAAATAACATTTTTAGTGGTACCTTAAGAAAAGTTAAGGAGAGCCCCAAAAGATTATTGCATTATAACTAAGCAGGGGCTAAAAAAATTTTAATTGGGTGTTGTAATTTTCCAAGGGATTCTACTATCAACTCAGTTTTTGTAATCTAAAAATATCGAATGAAAAAAAGAGGAGATTGATTTTACTTCCTTTATATATCACAAAGCCTTGGATTTTGTTATAATGAACAAAACTATTACTATCAAAAAAGTACATTAGCTTTGTAAAACTTATTTTTACTGTATTTTTACAAAAGAAGGTAAGAATAGGATAAATTGATAACTTTTATATTTAATACGCCCTAGAGGTCTCTAGAGGCACAAAAAATCTTTACCAAAAATATTTTTTCGTTGCTTTACAGGGTCACTTATGTTATTTTTTTTGCAATTTATCTTTGGAGGTTGGTGTTACCCTCCCCCAAAATAGCTAATAACCTTTACAGGAACTAAGAGAAGCTACCCTGTAAGGGAAAACCAGGTTTGGTAGTTAGCAAGAAACTTTGGTACGGACAAAAATACATCATGTTATTCTAGATTTTCTATCTATAACTGCACAGTGAAGAAACGGCTTGATACAGACCGAAAAGACCTGTCCAGAAATTTTACTACTACAACTATTTTGGGCGATTTCCCTCAAAGAGCCTTGTTGTTAATCCCTCTTTTTATAAAAATAAATTGAAAATAAGGAAGGGAAGAATTTTTCATTTGTTTAATGAAACTAAGTAGCCCCACAGGGTTAAGGCACAACAATTATAGGCAATGCAGGATTAGGGCCTTCACAGAAATTAGATGATAAAAAAACTACATCCACTTATTTCAATTTATTTTTAAAATATGGGGGGGATTCTTTCCTCCAGAGGCTTTTTGTGGGAAAGCACTTATTTCATTTTCGTATAACTTTGATTATCTTATCAAAATGAAACTATAAATCAAAAAAATTGCAATAAATCTTTTTCTTTATCAAAGTATTTTCATACAAATTATAATGACAGAATAATATTGATAAATGTATACGGTTTAATTAAAGTTTTTTTTCCATGATAGTACACTGTTTTAGATTTCTAGCCTCTAGGGTAATTTTGCAGAAAGGGGGTTTAGGGGGTTGTCGACCTCCCCCAATCCCATTTTTTATTTTAGTTTTCAAAAAATTATTTTTTTTGGGTGGGGGATAATTTTTTTCTAGTGGTGATTTCTCCTGGTAGGGTGGTGGTACCCTCCCCCAAAATAGTTATAAACCTTCTTTAGATTTATGAGAAGCTACCCTGCTAAGCAGAACACAATTTGCTTTGCGGTTAGACATCCTGTTACTTTATAATAAGAACTAGAGGATTCGCCCCTAGCCTCTAGTGGCTTTGCCCCAAGAGGTTTAATTACATCTTCTATTACCTACCCAGCCGGAAAAAAAAGGGAATGGATCACATATTTTCGCAAATAAATGGCAAACTCGCAAAATTTGTAAAAATTCGTAAAAAAATAGGGGGGAGGAAATTTTTGTTTTTTTTGGGGGGGGGTCAACCCCCCATCCCCAAGAAAATAGCTTAAAACCACCACAGGACCAGTAGGTATATTCCATGAAGAGTAGAATCCGATCAGTTCAGATCTTAAGGGACAGACGGACGGACAGACATCATTCTACTTTGTATTATTGACAATAGGTGAAATTCGTAAAAGGACCAGGGAAATCTTAAGCAAATTCTTTAAAAAAAATTGGGGGGGATTTTTTTTGTTTTGGGGGGGTTAGGGGTGTCCCACCCCCCAAGAAAATAGCTTAGAACCACCACAGGACAAATAGGTATATACCCTAAAGTGTAGAATCCGATCGGTTCAGTGGTTACCGAGATCTTAAGGGACGGACAGACAGACAGACATCGTTCTACTTTGTATTATAGATATCAGTGGTTGATTTCAAATATTGGTCAACTATGTATTTAGGTTTTCAGACAATTCACCTAATATTATATTAAGCAAAAAATTTGGTACTTTCCTTCAGTGACCTATCGAGCACCTGCAGTCCCCTAACACCTGCGGGGCTACCCAGTACCAAAATAAACTTAACAAACCTGACCTGAACTTTGAGGGATACCGGCAATTTAAATTTGAAATGAAAGCTCGACTATATTCAAGTTAAAACATTAAAAGTTAATTACGAGAATTAGTCTCAGAAGAACTTTAAATCTTCTTCCTATGTTTTAAATCTGCTGAAAGCACTGTAAAAATTTACTGTTTTAAATGATAAACATTGAATTATTTTGGCAAAGAAAATGACGTGGTTTTTGTGTTTGCTTGAGTTGACCTGAATTTAAAAATTTATTTCCATTTTCCCTTTTTACTTTGTGTCAGTGCAGTTAATCTATTAATATGGTTTGTTCGTTTGGACATTTGTCAGTTGAAGATTGTTAAAATACAGTTCCCAGGCCGTCTAAACTTTAAATATTTATTTTCTCTCATATATAATACTTGTTTGGTTATTTTCTTTTAGGTTGGCATGTTTTTAAAATGTCTATTTTTGAACAATACTCTCCATTTTTACCTAGACAGTGCAGTCATTCTAAAATTTGTTGAATAAATTCTAGTTTTGCTCTAAAAATCTATGAATGCTTTTATATTTTCCAAGATAAATTATAGTGACAGTCAATTTGTTTGTCTGTCTGTCTGTCATACAGGGACAGAGACAGATAGTCTTTCAGTAAAGCTATAAAATTTAAATCATATATAGTAAAACTTTTTAAAATTATAAAATGGAGGTGGATAAAATGAAATAAGAAACAAACACGATTAAAGGGGGTAGTTTTTGCATATTTTCCGTAAAGTTGTATGTAAGTTTTTAGTCAAATGTGCTTAATAAGTCAAACTGTTCTTAAATATGACCAAATATGCTCATTATACACAATGATTTCGAAGGTGCTTTGACTTTTGTGTCAGAACCTAAATTGGGACATAGTGCATTTTATTACCCTAGGTTGGTAACTTCATTTCACTTTTCAATAAAATCTAAAATGCAGCGGTTTTTGAGAAAATTAGATTTGAAAATTTCAAGTTGAATTTTCATCCCCTAGGAGTTATCGAATAATCATGACAAGAAAAGCAAAGATTATTCATTTAAAATTTTAAACAACTTTGCTTTTATAAAGTCTTTCATAAAACATCTCTATATATGATTTATTTAAGGCCGAATTTCCGTGACCTTAGCAAAGCAACTGATAAAAATGGCCATTAATTAACTCCCTTTAGGAGTGGTTTTATGAAGAACTTATAAAAGCAAAGTTGTTCAAAATTTTAAATAAATAATCTTTGCTTTTCTTGTCATGATTATGCGATAACTCCTAGGGGATGAAAATTTGACTTAAAATTTTCAAATCTATTTTTCTCAAAAACCGCTGCATTTCAAATTTTATTGAAAAGTGAAATGAAGTTACCTAACATAGGGTAATGAAATGCATTATGTCCCAATTTAGGTTCTGACACAAAAGTCAAAGCACCTTCGAAATCATTGTGTATACGTTTGGTCATAATTAAGAACAGATTGACTTAATAAGCGCATTTGACTAAAAGTTTAAACACAACTTTACAGGAAATATGGGGGAAAAGTGACCCCTTTGTTGAATAAATATTCCTTTTATTTGGTGTCACAAATGGTTAATGTTGTGGGGAAATTTTAAAATGATATTTTGTTTTGATTGTAATCTAATTAAAAGGCTTGAATCAAATACCTGATATAAGCATTTTTAAAATTGAAGCTTTTACATAAGTAGGGTCGGTCCGTCCGTCCGGGACAATTAGCTCTTTTTGTTGATTTAAACATGTTAGAATTGTCCTACCCATTTTAAACTTTGCATGATGATTCATAGAAAAATAGCTCTATAATCGTTACCAGAAAGCCCGTACGTCCAAAACATGCTGATTTTTTTAACTTATTTACAACAAATTTTTGTATGTTAAAATTACCCTATTCATCTGATTTATGTAAGTATGTTCTTGAACAGTATCCTGTATTTATGAAGTTTTGCAACAATTGTACTTACAATTTTGTTTAGACTTATGCATTAATATTCTTCTTATTCAGTTCTGACACTGTTTATGTTTATGTTCGTTGGTCCCACCGTTTTAGAGCTTCGCTTTTTTGGATGTTGTTATCTTTGTTTAGTAACAATGTTGTATATTCTCCGTTTAAATGATCATTAACTTGATACTGGATAGCGTGTTTTTATTCCTCATGAATCAGATTATTTCTTGATCCCTGATTAAAAAGGGTTGTAAATCAATATTAGATTACGCTTGTTTATTTGATATTAGTTTCTAGTCTCAGGGGGAAACTTAGATATTATAAGATAGGGAGTTTATAATATAGGGTCACTAAAAACTGCTGATTTAACTTTTTTTGCTGAATCTGAATCGTCTTTACATACATCATCTTGACTGTCAAATAAATTTCTTTGAGTTAAGGAAACGCCATTAACTTTTCTTTTGTAACAAGATATCAGTCTGTCTTTTTTGTCTCTTGCTAACCTTTGAACCTTTATGGTTTTCCTTTACAGTAAAGCTTTTTATAGATCTAGGCAGGGTTTTAACTATTTTGGAGGAGTATACCTCCACCCTCAAAAGAAAGATCCCTTATCAAGAATTCCCCCACCCCCCTTTCAATCTCTTATTTTATCGTCTTTTTCTTTTTATAACTAAAATTGAAAGTAGAGGATACACAATCCCGCCCCCCCCCCCCCCTTCATTACCACAAGTGCCACAGAGCCCTTTAAGGATGTTGCCACAAGTTTTCAATTAATTTTTTTAACTGTTCAGAAATATTATTGGGTTCTTAATATTTTCCTGTATATGTAATTGTCCTTGTCTAAGTTTTATTGAAATAGCAGGCAATACTTTACAACATATTTCAAGGTAACTGGGTTATCATTTTCAAAACAAATACAATATTTTACTTTAAACAACATTGATTTTAAAATAAAGCTAATAATTGACAAACCAATCATATTATTCCACCAAAGTATGTAAACAATCAACAGTCAACAAAAAAGATAGACTTGAAGAAGAGTGTTGTACAACTGAAAAACAATGTCATAAAAATATTGCATCAATAAATGTAGTGCTGGAAATAAAATGCAAAAGTTTTACCTTTTTGTGACGTTGATACATATTTTTCATAGTTTTTTTCTTCATTTTTAGGTCTATTCATGATGATTTTAAAACAATGATGATAATATCATATAATGAAGACTTAAATTAGATAGATAGAAAGATTTACATTAACAGTAAGCATTTTGTAAAAGCAGCTATATTTGGAAGTCTAAACCAATAATTCGTTTAATCTATCAAAAAATTATGGGAAAAGACCTGATGTTCATGTAATGTATATTGACATACTAACTTTAAAGACTATATTATAGAGATGTTTCTTTTATTAATCTATACCTTTCTATATAGGTATAACATTACAAGATATTTATGGTGGATATACTGGCTTTCTGGCTATGATATTAGAATCTAAATCATACCTGATACAATAAATAGCATACTAAAGTCGACAGGGAAATTAAAACGCTTAAATTAAGATAAGAGATAACCATTAAAGACAAACGTAAAGACAAGCCCAGTTAAAGAAAAGCTTTGCTTTTAAAAAATGTAAATAGTACTTTGATTACGAATTACTAGAAAAATTTTACTTCCCATTTAATTTTCAGACCTTAAAAATGCCCTTTTGGGACGGAAACAAAGAGGACATTGAGGAACTTAAGGATAAGATCCAAGAACAAGAAGAAACTATAAAGTAAGATTTTGTATTTTATTCATCTAAGTATGTATATCTAGTATTAGTTTATCTGTCTGTCTGAATGACGAAGCTTGAGGAAACTATGGAGTATGTTTATCTAATACTTACGGCTACGCCCCTAGAGGCCTCTAGGGGCACTTAAAATGTTTTTATATTTAAAATATGTCTATGTTGCGTTTGACGTTTATGTTTGCGTAAGAAGAACCCTATCAGTTCAGCGGTTAGCGAGATCCTTCGGTACAGACACACAGACAAACATCCTGTTACTTTAGTATGAGGATTTAGAGAGACGTCTTCCCTATCCCACCTAAAAAAAACATGCTTAATCGGCATTGAAATTAACATTCCATCATAAACACAGAAAGAAAACTCCAGTTCTTTCTCAGGGTATCTTTAAAAATTTTAACAATTCTCCAAAAAAAAAGGACCCTTGGGAACAAGAAAAATCTATTTCTTGGGAGATTTTTGAAATATTTTTTGGGGGATTTTTAAAATTGAAATCAAAATTCTAAATCTGTCTGGGAGAGAATTTGTCACTAGAGGTGAGGCCAGACAATCTTAAAACCTGTTTAAGGAGTTTTTGTTTAAATAGAAATGTTTCTAATCTGAAAATTATGTTGCTAAAGTAAACTCTATCTTTATCGGAATCTCTAATATAGAAAGGCAGAAAATTTACTGTCGTCAATAAATCGTAAATTTAATTTCATGTTTTTTTATTCAGGGACATAAAGGATGAGTTAGATGACCAGAAGAAAGATTTGGATGATATTCAAACTAAATTAGGAACAGTTTTAACAAAAATATTTTCCACAATTTTTTTTTCTTTTAAATATATTGAGATAAGGGATAAAACAATGAATGATAAATTATTATACATTCTCAACAAATCCCGATTTATTAAAAGTTCCAAATTTTATATGAGAGTGCACAAGAGAATCTTTCATAAAACTTTCATTACCAGTGCAGTGGATTTACAGTTTCCCCATCCCTGCATCTGTTTATTCATTTTTATGCATTCTATACAAAAATTTCTGAAATTTAAATATAATTTAAAAATAACTAAAATTTGATGTATCCATCAAAATAAAACAAAATATATTAAAATTTTGATTTTATAAATATCCTCTAAAACTGTTTCTGCCTAAGTAGATCAAATAATGCAGGTATTAAATTTTATTACATGCGCAGCTTTTCTATAACTGAGTTGTCTTCGAATGCTCTAAAAGCCTAGTTTACAAAAATTCGTATGCTATTTATTAACTGTTCACAAAGCTTTGTTTTATCTAACGCCCTCCAAATATTCCTATTTAAATTTTTTTAAAATATGTATAGTTAATAATTGTTCAAACTGCGATTTTCGAGCATTCAATGACACAACAAAACTAAAATATTGAGTACCTTCGCTACTTAAATGAAGTTTCTGAAAATTTACATCCCTCAGTCAACATGAGTTAGCCAATTGATATTATCTTTATTTTTTTCACAAGTGAATCTTGAACAACAAGCAAATTCTCATAATTAGTGATTTATATACAATTCTTTATCATTTTACAAATTTCTAGATGCTGACTAACACAGAAGCTGCGCTGAAAACGGAAAAGTACGAACGAACAAACATAAAGGAACAAACTCAATTTTATTGATATTAAAAATCTGAAATCCTTACAATAAAGTAAGAGGATGTTTGTTTGTCTGTTTGTACCGAAAATCTCGCTAACCGCTAAACCGATCGAGTTCTTCTTTTTAACAGGGTAGCTTCTCATAGGTCCCGGAAAGGTTGGGGTAGGGTACCACCACCCTCCCCAGAGGATTCGATAAAAAAAATTAAAGAACGCCGCCCTGCGGACATTTTTGCAATTAGCCAATAACATAACTAACACCAACTATCGGCGAAAAAAATATTTTTGGTAAATAGATGAATTTAAAATATATTGAAAAGAAACAATTTTACATGTCCCTAGAGGCCTCTAGAGGCGTAAAGCAATGACGATCATTTGATTTACATGCCTAATTATAGAACTATAACATGTCTTAAGGCATACAGGCGGGCGAGGAGCAACTGCCGAGCCCTAAAAAATTTTAAAGATATTTAATAATTAGGTTCAGTTGCAACAAAATGTTTAAAAATTTATTTAATTCAGTAAGATTACGATGATTTTTTTAGATATTTATTAATATCAGGTTTGGTAGCCCAGCCTTTGCCGCGCATAAGTCTCAAAATTAAACCTGCTTATTAAGATATATAAGTTTTCCGGAATTTTAATGTTAGGGGGAGATTTGAAATCTGCATAAAATTTTAAGGATTTTTTATAAAATTCGTTTTTTGTATAATTCTTTATCTAAAAGCGGAAATGCATTTTAAGTTAATTAATTTTGACCAATAGGATAGGTGGATTTTAAACTACCTGCGCTCTAATTGGTTGAATGATGTACGCCATCCAATCAGAGCGCAGATATTTTAAATCCACCAATCACAGATGCCAAAATTAATTAACTTAAATTGCATTTTCGCTTGTAGATAAAGAATTATAGAAAAAACGAATTTTATAGAAATTCCTCAAAATTTGATGCAGATTTCAAATCTCCCCCTAACTTTAAAATTACGGATAAATTATATATCTTACTGCTTATGTGGCAAAAAGAGTAATTTTGGAATTGATGGATTGCCTGTATAGGAACAGGTGTGAAATATCAAGCTGATTTTTAAAGTTATAGTTTGACGATTTCATTGAGAAAATATTGATAATAAATGGTTTTACTTTTGCATTTGCCAATAATGTCTTATTTTTTGCACAATAATTATATATATTTTTCTTATAACAGACACATAATAAGTCTGTAATTGAAGAATAAAATAGTTATGTATCGCATTGTTTTTATGACATCTTTCCGTGGATAGTGAAATTATTCGATTAATTATTTTTTTTTACTTTTTTTTATAAAAACAAACAGTAACAAGCTGTTTTGACACCACAGGGGGAGCATAGGCCGCTGACAACTTGTCAGTGTTTCTGTAATAATGTTTTTTTTTATTGATATGAAATAGGGTTGTCAACCCTAAGCCCTATGATTGAGGTATAAGCGTCCATTTGCCCATAAGACAACCAACCCTTTGATTGCACGACCTTTGACTGAGAAGTCTAACTGTGCATGGTAGTGAGTTGCGCCTGTTTTTGGGCCAAGCCATTCCCTCTACTCTAACAATTTATGTCGCGTTCCTGACATAGCAGCAGTAGGAACCATTTTTAACGTCTTTAGTAATGTCGCGGTGTCGGAACCTATTTTTTGTAAGTCGTCTAAAATTTCTGGAATACATGATTTTTCATTATGGCTAGAAATAATCTGGAATAGAAAGATCCAATGATGCACAGCAACACTGAAGAAAAAAGTGTAAATTAAGTCTCTTTCGCGCATTTATGTTCACTGCGAGAAAATCCAACTGTGCATTATTGAGTAATGGCTATTCCAGATTATTTGTGAGCTTTCTTTTGTCAGTTAAAATTTGTATTGGTTACATGATCTATATGTTCCACCATTTGGCAGTTCGCGGCCTTTAAAGTTCATGGTTTTTTTGGGGGATAATCGTTACCAGGAACATTTTATCGGATCTATAAAAATGTTTGTGATATGCTAGGAGGAGATGGTACTGGAGAAGGCGAGACTCAAGGATATTGTGGATAATCTTGATAAAGAAGACAAGGAAAATACAGTGGATCAATATATGCATATGTCAATCAAAAAGAACTAGGATTTTTGTTTGTCTATTTTTACTACATTAGATTTTTTATGTGCAATCGTACATTTGCTTTTTTCAAGAAATTGTGCTATAATTATGCTAAAACATGCAAATTTGGCATATTTGTGTATAACCCCTCCCCTACCCCCATCCATTTATTACTTTTAAATAAAGAAATCTTTGGGTTAGGTTAGGTCATTCAAAGAAATCCCCTAAAAATAACCCATATCTTATAGTTTGAAAACAACCAGAGATCATAAAGTATAAGACAAAGGACGAAAAATGTTTATTAACTTTGGGGACCAGTGTAATGCCACTTCGTACATAGAACAAATATTCTTCTCTTTCAGTCATTTAATAACATTTATAATTGGAAAACTATAGAATAATATTTTGGCCAATTACTGGTAAACTGCTATAAGATTATCGAAGTAGCGCAGCAATATTAGATATAACATTATCCTATTTTATAAAGTAGTAAAGTTCTTTGCCTAATATTTCAATAACAATTGAACTGGTTGAGTTTTCCTTTTAAGAGAATCTTCATATTGAAGTGGCACTTCTAGGTGCTAGGGGCGCAACCGCCTGTTAAAAATATAACAAGACATAGTTTTATACCCCTTTATAGAGTAGCTGTGTTATATACCAAACAGTACACAATCATGCAGTACTATCTATCTTAAACATAATTTCCTTTCATAATTATTATGATAAAATATGTAATATGAAAAAATATCATCTTCAGGGAAACATGAGATAAATCAAGTTTAGAGAAGAAAGCAGCTTATAGTGTCCAAAAAAATGACGTCATACAATACAAATGACCAATGATAGACCCATATACATAATAATTGACCAATCGTAAAATGTATACTAGAGAAGAGAAACCGGTCCTTAAAATCATTTTAAAAATTTAAGAGTTAGACCAAAATATAAGAATTTCTTTAAATTTTATGTTAAACGTAACTAATAATTTTTAAATTTGAAAAGAAATAACAAAGATTTTAATGTCCTTTCAATTAAAAAAAGGTATTAACCTCTTAGAAATTTTTTTTTCAATATTGAAAATTTAAGTACCCCCCCCCCCCCTCCGACAGCGAACTATGAGCTCTGGCCGCAGCGCTCGGCTCCCTAGCCTACCTAGCCGCAGCGCTCGGCCCCCTTGCCTGCCTTGCCGCAGCGCTCGGCTCCCTAGCCTAAAACCTAACCTAACCTAAAATAGTTGTTCGTCGGTAGTCGGGGGGGGGTGGGTGGGGGGGGGGGTGTACAAAATTGAAAAAAAATGTTCTAAGAGGATAACACCAAAAAAAAACTTGTATCAGTTAGTTTTAAACTACAAAATTATATTATTTGTTCCAGTTTTTTACCTTAACATAACATAATATGCGGGGGTCCTCAAATTTTATTAAAAAATATTAAACAAACCAATTATAACCGCTTGTATATCTAATATATTATAACAATATAACAAACTAAGTCATTATTTACGTCAAAATAATGAAATCAAATTTTATAATATAAATAAATATTTTCTCATCTTTTGTTTTTAACAATATTTATAGTTTCATAATTGTATATTATTTTTTAAAAATTTTATACTCAAATACGTTTCTTATAAATTTATATGTTTATCCATATAGCGAAGCAAAGATATATAAACCAGATAGCAAGATATCAATAAGGTCAAATATACCTATCAAAGATTACAAAAAGTTATAGAGAAGAATATTTTTTTTTAAATGATCCATCTATCTGTCTTTAAAAGTTCTTGCAAATAATATTTTCCTGTACAATAATGTTACTGACAGACTGACGGATAAAATGATATATAGACTTGGTGCGCATGGAAATAGGAATCTTGCGCTAGCTTTATATCTTAATTAAGGAACGAATTAAATTATAGAATAACTTTGCTGATAAAAATACATTTATCATCATAATCTGTACATTCGTTCAAAAGTTAATATACATAATTTCCTAAAATGATGAATCTTAGGAGAAAAAATTATGATTTTGATGCTGCTGAAAAACGGCAAAGATTCTTTTTTTTTGTACAGCACATTTTTCTTGTGCCATTTTTTAACCCATGAAAACAATAGGATTAAAGGATATTTTTCAAACTATAAAACAAATTTTGAAGCAGATTATTTTTTTCCAGGGAGGCTTCCCTTCCCCCAAATAGTTCTAAACTTTCTATGCGTCTATAGGGAACTTCTCTATAAATATTCGGTCAGCAAGATCATAAGCCACAGACATATAGACCTTCTATTACTTTTATGAAAGGATAATTATATTATAGTTTTAATGTGAAACAACCAAGGTATGACGTACGTTCATATAGAGAGAGTAATTGATCCACTGTTTTTTTATATTTAGGATATTTTGAACATAGTCACAAATCTCAAGGTTTTTATATTATAATTGTATAGTAGGTCAAAGATTAATTTAAGGTCACTTTGAACTTAGTAAAGCATCTGACAATTTGAATTTGTATATTAACATACATAATTTTAGGGTATTTGGGTATAGTCCCTTTCGTGGCAACGCACCTTAAGGGGCGATTCTTTTTATTTTTCACTTTAGCTTTTCTCTTATTTCTAGCCACTGCGGGGGGCTCTAACCCTGAGGGGCCAATTGCCTAACTCTTTGGGGCAATCACCTAACCCAATATAACCTAACCTAAAATAACTTATAAAAAGCCATTTTAAAATACGACGAATCGCCTCTTAAGGGGCGTAGCCACGAAAGGACTATTTCCGGGTATTTTTATTAGTAAAATATTAATAAACAGATTTACCAAATTTAAATAAAAATACCCTAAAATTTGTATTATATTCTTTAACAAAATATTAACAATGTTTGGTCTAAAGCTTTTAATTAGTTTGAATTTTTTAAGTTCCAAGATGATTACATTATAATGTAAATTATTTTTAAAAATAAGTTATAATTTATTTTATGCAATTATAAAGCTACATTAACTGGTTTATTAAGAATCATTTAAATTAAATTTAAAGCTAATCTCTGTGTATTTACACTTGTACTTTTGTTAAAGGTATCATTAAATCTTAAAATGAATGAATTAGATAAATATGTTCATAAAACTGTAAAACATTCAAATAAGTATAAAAATCAAACTTTTCTTATGTCTTGCTATCATATTTAGTACAAAACCTATGTTTATTCAAGTTCTTAAGTATTCTATGAAGAATAATTAGATATAAGTCTAAAAGAAATTTTAATTTTTCCAGTCAATAAAATTAAAACAACACTAACAAAATTACTTTAATTTTGAGTCTGGCCTTGGAATATTTTAAACAATCAAGATTTTTTTTAAATATCTAAGACAAAAGTACAAATAAGTTATTGTCAAACTAAATGTTTAATGAGTAGGTAAATGAAATAAAATACGATAATGCAAATTTCAACTTATGATAAAGTAAGAGGATGTCTTCTGTACCGAAGGATCTCGCTAACCACTCAACTGAAATGTTTCTCCTTTACAGGGTAGCTTTTTATAGGTTCTGGGAAGATTCTTAATTATTTTGAGAGAGGGTACAATTACCCTCCCAAAAGAAATCACCACTAGAAAAAGAAGAACCCCCATCCAAAAAAAAATTTTTTACCTTTTATTTTTAAAACTACAATTGAGAGGTCTCTATGGGCGTAGCCGCTAGCATTAAATAAAACATTGTTTCTATTAAGTATTTTAAATTTTCTATTAATCTACCCAATATCTTTGAAATGTGTAGATGCTTGCTTATCTACTATTTGCATGATCTTCTTAAAGCTTTTTTTTATATATACAGTATTACAAATTAGTTCATTTTTTGGGACATAATTTTTGTACATTAGCATTTGTAATATAGTTACATGTAAATAGTAGTAAAGCACGTATAATAATTTGTATAGTAGATACAGTCAAAGACACTCTATGACTTACTTTATCATCAAATTATATAGAGCATTTTGTTTTTTATTGAAACATGACGTACAATATGCTGCATAAAATGAAACTAAATTTTTTTAATTTAAAAAAAAGTACATAAGAAACAACATTTTACTAGTAAAAAGTTGCTATGTTTTTATATGAATAGATGTTATCTGATTAATTTCTTCTAAATTCTGTCCTTCTAAATATATTTATTTTTTTCCTTCTATACCAGTGAGGGTAATAAAGTGATCGTAGGTATAATAGAGCAGTTAATCAACTTTTTATTGATAATTGGTTAGTAAAAATGTTTGTGTTCCTTCAGATAAATCAAGATAACCATTTGATTTTTTCTTTAAGAAAATTATGTTAATAAAAAACTATATTTTACATATTATTTACTTAATTATATTGCTACCAAAAAGTGTCAATTAAAAATCTAGTTTGTTGTCATAGCTTATTAATTCATTAACGACTTAAGAAAATATTTTTTAATATTAGAAAAGCCAGAGCCTACTGGAAAAAAAATGTTTAAAAAACTGCTCTGGTACATCTAAATCATTTATTAACCTCACTCTCAGTCTTTTCTATTTTTCTTTTCTCATCAATCTGAGGCTACAAGACAATTGATTTCATCAAACTTTCGTATTTTTTCTAGAATATACAGAATTTGTATTTACTTGAAATTTTTGTACAAGAAAATAGTGAATGATAGTTGATTTTAGCAATATTTTTCATCTTGATTATCATTAAAATTTAATATCATTTAAAAATATAATAAGTAATTAATTTCTTTATCCTAAACAATTTATAATTGTCTTGTTTCTCAAAATGATCTTAGTCTGGTGTCTCACACTTAATTACGAACAAGGAATACTATAATAAATGATTGCTATCAGCATTTGATATAATTTACTTTTAAGCATTATTCTTGTAGTATTCCTTGTTCACTCTGCAAATCCTAAAGCCTAACTAAACATTAAGATGGAAGTTGACACAGTAAAGGAGCATGTGTCAGACCTTGGCAAAACACGAGACGAGCACCTTCATTTGATCACCCAAATCAAAGACGACATTAGCACAGTACGCAAGGAAATAAAGGATGAGGCTAGTGTGCAAGAGCGCCATCTTGAAAATCAAGAGGCAGCACTCAAAGCTGAGATAAAAGATTTAAAGGTATAACAAAAAATAATGATTTCGATCAGAAAAATTAAACAAATACTTCCCCTATCAAAGGTTATTTCATCTGTAACTTTTCTGCTAATGAAATGTTGATATTTAAGCAAGTTTATTTGATTTGGAAGGGTTAAAACCATTCTATAGTTATTTACAAATATGAAATTTGGACATTTAAAATAAAGTTGAGGGTTTGACATGTGGAATATATTTCAGGTTCCAAAACACTGTTCCTAAAAAGAAATTTACACTATTTTTAATTAACTTATAGTAACAATACGTTAAAGTAACTTAATACAAAGAATAATTATTATACCTGAAACTAGAGGAATTTACTAGACAAAGGTTGTTATCAATGTCAAGGATGGCAATTAGTAATCTAACTATAAGATTATTATATCAAAAGGCTGGATATTTTAACTATATTGCTTTGTGATTAGGAATGAAAAAATGTATGTATTATCTTTAACGAAAGGAATGCCAAATAATATGTTTTCAAAAAAAGAATAGTTTAAAATTTTAAAAAGAGATAATAGTGATTGAAAATTCAATCTATTGGGCTAAATGATAAAGACTAATTTTACATGTACAGGTAGTGTACAAAAATTAAGCAAAACTAGTTAAATAAATATCTAATTTGTATTCAAAGATTTAATTAAACACAAAATATTTAGTAATTAGTATTTCAAAAAAAGGTAGTTGTTGCTTTTTCTTTTTATTTCTTATTTATTTAAAATTAATAAGGATGACAACATCTATAAAAGGAAAACTTTGAAATCAAAGGGAAGAACAAACGAACACAACAACTTGTAGAGTGTCCAAACTAAAAAAGCGGAATAGTAATATAATTGTATATAAACTAGTTGCAAAATTGTGTCTATACAGGATTCTGTTTAAAGGCATACTCATATTTTTAGGACTTGATTATGAGAAAAAAATTATTGAGTTTTTACTCTTTCTAAATTGTAACTAACTGTTGCAGGAATCATCATCTAAAGTTTTAAATTGATAGGACAATTATGACAAATAGGTCTAACCATGACGTACGGACTGACCATTGTAGATTAAATATAAATTAAATATAAATGTAGAATACATATTAAAGCTAACTAATAGAAATAAAGCTTCTGTATTGTGCTAAAAAAAAATTTTAAATAAAATATAAGTTTAATATCTAGTAATGAAAATTGAAAATGTTTATCTGTGCTAAATTTAACTGTGCATAAAAGAAAATATTTTTTCACTCTTTCATTTCCAAAATAATTAAAACTTTACAAAAAGAAAATGGATTTATTATTTCTTTTTATATACGTCTCTCCTGAAAGATCTCTTAAAAAGCTTTTCCAGCAATTCACCATATTCAGGGAAGCTAAGTTATGATCATAGGGCAAAACTTTAAAGGGCCAACCATACCCCCCCCCCCCCCCCCTCCCCATTTATTTGGTAATTGATCCTATGCCACCTCTTTTGGATGAGCCTCCTAAATGCTACAGGTGAAGCCATTTTTGAGAGTACAACAAAAAAATATGTATATCCTATTATATAAATATGTATATATTTTAGGAATCCACAGAAAACGCCATCAACTCACTACAGAATGAATTTGTTGGAATCAGGTAAAACAATTTCTGGAGTATTTTGTAAGCTTCTGTAAACTAATGATCTGTTTAGTTTACCAAAAGCCTTGATAGAGTGCACATCTGCGTTTGTTTAGTTAAACCGATCTTGCTATATATGTGTGTCTTTGATGAGGATAACTAGACACCGCAATATCCGCCAAAAGTGTATGTCTTCAAAATTTCAAATAAAATCTTACCTGAAAACAAATTGCTACTATCCTAAAGAATACAGAAAGTGCTTTATTGCGTTGTAAAGGGGGCAAAAATTGATCATATACGTGGTCAAAAGAAATTATGAAAAAAAGAAACCTCAAACCTATTTCTACCCCAATAGCTCTGTGAGAAATTGAGTTAATGTATGGGTCGCTTTCCATTGAGGGATTATTTTCTGGAATGGGCCCATTTATTTATGGTTAACAGTAACATTTAAATCTTATTATTTTAGATCGAGTGTAAAGAGCAGTGCAGATAAAATGGAAACAATTTCAGCAGACATTACAAATAAAGTTCAATACATTGATACTGTGGTAAAAAAATAGTTAAATAAATGGATATAGAAAATGTGGATATTAAGATAGGTTCTCACGTCACAGCGCCTTACGTTGTTACTTTTCCACTACTAAAATTATTTGTTATTATTTGGCACTTTAGTCACGTTCCATCAAATAATCACAACACGTTAAATAATAAATTTAGCATCAAACGTATTGTTACAATTAAATTTACGAACTGTACACCTGTATGTGCATATAATATGTCATTACGCGGCATATGCACATATATTTCAGGTGTGCCAACTTGAAAACAAAAATTTTACCACAAATATTATTTTCGGATAAAATATTTTTTTATTATTCAAACATTTTTTTAAAACATAAATGTAAATTTATATAGGTATGAAAGTTTCTATGGGCTTGTGGAGCAAGAGACCCCCCAAAACTAAGATTAGGAGTTCTTAGCTTATTTTTAAAGATATCAACCTGATTTTTTTGAAGAAAACGTTTTTAAAAATTACTGAACCAAGTAACCATCACACATTTCATTTTGGGACTTTCCTTCTAGGGGCTTGTGGAGCAGAAGACCCCCCAAAACACTAAAAATAGGAGGTCTGAGCTTATTTTTAAAGATATCAACCTGATTTTTTAAAGAAAACTTTTTTTAAAAATAACTGAACTAAGTAATCATTACATATTTCATTTTGGGACTTTCCTTCCAGTGGTTGGTGGAGCAAGAGACCCCCCAAAACTAAAAATAGAAGTTCTGTGCTTATTTTTAAAGATATTAATCTGATTTTTTTCAAGAAAACTTTTTTTAAAATAACTGAACTAAGTACCATTACACATTTCATTTAGTAACTTTCCTTCTAGGGGCTTGTGGAGCAAAAGAACACCAAACTAAAAATATTAGTTTGAGCTCATTTTTATAGATATTAAGCTGATATATTAATGAAACCTTTTTCACATAACTGAACTACGTATTCACAACAGATTTTTTAAAAATCAGGTTGATGTCTTTAAAAATAAGGTCAGAACTAATATTTTTAGTTTTGGGGGGTCTTTTGCCCCACTAGCCCCTAGAAGGAAAGTCCTAAAATGAAATCTGTACAGATTACTTAGTTTGTTTATGTTAAAAGTTTTCTTTAAAAATTCAGATTGGTTTTTTTAAAATAAGCTCAGAACTCATATTTTCATTGTTTTGGGGGTCTTTTGCCCAACTAGTCCCTAGAAGGAAAGTCCCAAAATAAAATGTGTAATTGTTACTTACTCAACCTGATTTTTAAAAAGAAAACTTTATTAACATAACCGAACTAGGTAACCATTACACATTTCATTTTGGGACTTTCCTTCTAGCAACTAGGCTGATAACTATAAAAAACAAGCCCACACGTCCCTCCCAAAATTTGATACTGAATTTCATTTCCTATAAGTGTACATTGTACAAACTCCCCCCCCCCCTCTCTTTTTACAGTAAGTTTTAAAAATGTGTTTATAGTTGGCCAAATTTTAAAATGTATAGCTCTGCTTAATAACATTTTTACAGATTTCTGAAGTACAAATTAAAACCTTATAAAAGCAATTAAAATCTACATCTGACCATAAGATATCAGGCTATACTATGTGCAGTAGTGGTTAGTACCGTCTTACCCATAGTTTGCGCCTTCCTTCTAAGGTTAGAGGTATGGATTGGTCTCTAATATAGGCTTCCTTATCTCAGTTAACACATACCTTTACATAAAATAATGACCCCATTTTTATAAAAAGTAAGACATTTTGTTCTAGTGATCAGGATGAAAAGAAATTGCTAGATTTAAAGATCACATACTTTTATGGAAAATAATTACATAAATGAATGAAATATATCGATCAAATGTGGCGACCCTGAAATTGAATGGAGAAATTTGTGACGCACAAGAAATCAAAATTAGTGTTTATTAAGGCGCCGTGTCACATACCCTGATAAAATATTTTCCCAGCGCTGGCTAATATAACGATAGCAAACATTCCCTCCACATTTTGACTCTATCACATCCCATCCTCTGACCATAGAGGAAGGTATTGACTAATTTTTCAGGACCATATTGGCAACCTAAGT
Source organism: Acartia tonsa (assembly GCF_053477335.1). Lineage (NCBI taxonomy): Eukaryota > Metazoa > Arthropoda > Copepoda > Calanoida > Acartiidae > Acartia > Acartia tonsa. Next base: position 40,824,729 of record NC_137264.1, on the reverse strand, counting down.
TGACGACTAAAATTCCCCTTTCACAATATCAATATTCTATATCCATTGTTAAGTTTAGAGTTAAATTTGTTTTGTTTTTTTCATAGATAGATTAATTTCGTTAGTAAGTTCTATAGTCAAGAAAGTAGCACACTCAAAATTCATTAAAGTTTTATCCATGATTTAGCAAGGAAATATCTAAGATCATATATAAAACATAGATTTTTCAACCCACCTAGAAAAGGCAGAAAGTCTTTAGCCATTGCCATTGCCAAAAAAAATGAATTACGGACAATTCATCTCTAAAATTGTCTACTATCTTGTATTGACCAAATCTCTGGCATTGAATGTACTCTGAAAATACAAAATTGACATTAACACTGTTGTAAACATTTTATGGTCCAATTACTAAACACATTTATATTGGAGTTTCAATATTAACAGTATGGATACATAACCTTTACATACTGTAGACCAAATCATATATAAATTTCTAGGCTTGCCTCTATGTTAGGGTTTCCTGCTTATTTCAATATTAGAATATCATACAGGTTTTAATAAGTATACCTATCATGTTATTTATGATGACTCTAAAACTTCAGGGTACAAGCTTGCAATACGTTTCTTAACCTTGCCTAACATGACATAGCCTTAAAGTGTTATCAAGATATGCAAACCGAACATTGTGTTAGAAGTGTTTAAGGATGAACATTTTTTTCCTTGTCAGATACAGTAGTAATGTCTGAGAAAAACAGTATTTATGAAAAAAACAAGTGAATTATAGCAAAGTGACGTTACTAATAAATATTTTGTTTAGGTTGAGAGTTTAAAAGAAGATATATGGGAATTGGATTCTGCTAATAGGTATGTAAATGTTTGGTTTTTTTTAATGATAAAAAATAAATTTTATGTTTTTGCTATTTGCTAGATAACCTTGATGACTTTTCAGATTCTAGACCTCTCCAGTTCCACGCACTTTGAAACATACTCGTCTTATTTGCGGTGTTAAGCGTTTATTCGCCCTGTAGACAAACAACCCTTTGATTGCAAGAAAATTGGCTTAGAAGCAGCGTTGCGGAGCCGTTTGATTTTGGTGCGGCTCCGGCTCCGGCTCTGACCTAAAATCAAGAAAAACTCGACATATTTTTTTCCCCACGTCTATTTTTGACTTTTGAAGGTTTTAAAAGTTCAATTTTTGATAAAAATGACCTTGAAAAACTTAAAAAGGGCATTTCCGCATGACAAAACAGAGTTACCAAATTATAATTTATAAAAAAAATCTCTTTATTTATCTAGTCCGGAGCCGGAGCCGTTTTTTAACAAAAACTACGGCTCCGGCAAAATATGGCGGCTCCACGGCTCCCGGCTCGGGCTCCGCAACACTGCTTAGAAGTCCTAACTGTGAATTGCATTTTTACGTCTTTTATTTATAACGCGGTGTTAGGCCGAGATTCGTACCTATTATCTTCCTGACAAGGAGCAGATACACTACGTGATTTGCCACAGTCGTCGCGAGTACATGTTGACGTTATGTGATTGACATCTTAACCTTACAAAGCTAACCTTTATAAAAAACTATTTCAGCAAAAATGTATTATTAGAATCGTCCTTGTTTGATATGCAATATTGACTATTATTGTTGAATTAATAAAAGTTTTGATGAAATGAGTCCTGCAGTATTTCAAGTTTTAGTAACTTGTCAACTCCTCAAACTTACCAAGTTTGGTGAGTTTTCAGAGATAGATATTCAATGATTCTAAAAAATTCTGATATAGCCCAAAGCCATCCCGAAGACTACGAGAAGCTTTAACAAACAAAAAAACACATATCTTTAGTTTCTGAGATCTTTCAATCAAGTAATATCTCAAGTAATATCAAGTAATTAGAACCGGTTCTCAACTATACAAAATACGGACGGACGTACGGACGGACCGACCCTAATTTCTACGAGAATAAAAATTTATGTCCGCAGAAAGCTGTTCATAATGTGATGAGAGAAATAACCCCTTTCCCACTTTACAAAACAATATCCAAATGTTGAGTATGTTTTAAAAGCAATACATTTCTGGTAAAAGGTTTATTTGTAGGTGGAAAGCTTAAAATAGAAAAAAACGGCCTTCAATATGAAATACAGCATTATAATGGACCTAATTGACGTTCTTTTTTCATCTTGCTCATTAAAATATATGTATACTACTATTTTTAGTTTTACTTTTGCAACTTAAAAAGATTTGACCTAGAAATAAAATTACTTTTTCTGTATTCACCAAAATATTTTCAAACATAAAAAAAATACTATAAAGTCTTATCATAAACAAAAGTTTTCGTAGTGAAGATACCCTACAATTGGCTCATATCTTTAATTGCGACAACTACTATATCTAATTACTAGCGGCTTCGCCCCTAGCCTCTAGTGGCTTTGCCCCAAAAGGTGATAAAAAAAATTAATATTTATTGTTTTTAGTGAGAGAATGTTGCTATTCTTTCATTCAAAATAAATGCTAGAATAAAAAATAATAAAGGGCAGCCTGCGGCAGCCTGTAGCAGAGCAAAATAAAAAATAAGGGGGGGATTTTTTTGTTTTTGAAGGGGTTAGGGGTGTCCCACCCCACAAGAAAATAGCTTAAACCCACCACAGGACCAATAGGTATATACCCTCAAGAGTAGAATCTGATCTTAAGCTTCAGACGGACAGACAGACGGACAGACATCGTTCTACTTTGTATTATAGATTTACATAACTTTGGCAAATAATTTTTTAGCGAACTGTCCAAAATGTACAAAATTTAAAATAAAAAGAACTAACATTTTTTTAAAATCTTTTCTTTTTTTAGGAATAATGTTATTTTCTATGGAGTAAAAGAAGAATCTGGTATGAATGCTGAACAAACTATTAGGTAATATACTGACAGACAGACTTATTTAGAATTAGATAGATGTATAGATAGACACAGAACATAATAATGGTAGTAAGAAAAAATGTATGAAAATATTTATATACTACTTAATTCAATCTAAATTTTCTTTTTAACTTAGCGACTAGGTTAAGAGGTCTTTGAACAACAAAAAGTAAAAGTAGTAAAACTAAAAGGGTTGATACATTTGCAAAGTAAATAGCCTAAAACCGAATTCAAGCAAACTTAAAATAGTTCAGAAGTTCCAAACAGAAGGATGATAATTTTATTATTTGTTTATCCAGGCAAATTTTCAAGACTCAATTAAACCTTGGACGTGATATTGTAATTACAAGGTAAACTTTTTATAATTTCTGCTACAAAATAATTGTCTGTCTACAGCTTTATATCATAGTCTAATCTATCTTTTTATCTATCTATCCCTATCAGAGGCTTTCAGCTAATATTAGTTTAAATATCTGTATATCAATCTATCGAAAATTCTGTATAGCTTCCTAATTGGAAATCTATCTATCTATCTATCTGTATTAGGGTAAAGAAATGGAAGGGTGTGACTATCAGAGGAACTCAGCTAATAATAGTTTATATATCTGTATATCTATCTATCTGTATTAGGGTAAAGAAAGGGAAGGGTGTGACTATCAAAGAAACTTAGCTAATAATAGTTTATATATCTATCTATCTATTGGTATTAGGGTAAAGAAAGGGAAGGGTGTGACTATCAGAGGAACTCAGCTAATAATAGTTTATATATCTATCTATCTATCTGTATTAGGGTAAAGAAAGGGAAGGGTGTGACTATCAGAGGAACTCAGCTTATAATAGTTTATATATCTGTATATCTATCTATCTGTATAAGGGTAAAGAAAGAGAAGGGTGTGACTATCAGAGGAACTCAGCTAATAATAGTTTATATATCTGTATATCTATCTGTATTAGGGTAAAGAAAGGGAAGGGTGTGACTATCAAAGGAACTCAGCTTATAATAGTTTATATATCTGTCTATCTATTTGTATTAGGGTAAAGAAAGGGAAGAGTGTGACTATCAGAGGAACTCAGCTAATAATAGTTTATATATCTATCTATCTATCTATCTGTATTAGGGTAAAGAAAGGGAAGGGTGTGACTATCAGAGGAACTCAGCTAATAATAGTTTATATATCTGTATATCTATCTATCTGTATTAGGGTAAAGAAAGGGAAGAGTGTGACTATCAGAGGAACTCAGCTAATAATAGTTTATATATCTATCTATCTGTATTAGGGTAAAGAAAGGGAAGGGTGTGACTATCAGAGGAACTCAGCTAATAATAGTTTATATATCTGTATATCTATCTATCTATCTATCTGTATTAGGGTAAAGAAAGGGAAGGGTGTGACTATCAGAGGAACTCAGCTAATAATAGTTTATATATCTGTATATCTATCTATCTGTATTAGGGTAAAGAAAGGGAAGGGTGTGACTATCAGAGGAACTCAGCCAATAACCGTCTGTCTACAAACTTTCAAGGTGAACTATATTGTTCTATATAAACCATTCAAAATAAAGTAATTTAACAATTTGGCTAAAAATACTTTGTATTACATTAGAATTATTTCAAGGCTTTGTTGAATTCGAAAAGCTTCACCACATTTGTTACAGGCCGAAAATCATTATTATTATATCATATAAAAGCCATACAAATGATTTGTCCTGAAATGTTGTTTTGGATGGCTTGGTTGCAGCTTGTATCATTCATAAAAAAAATCATGACTATACCTAAAAATATTCCACCAACGGGCTCAAGATAAAAATCTATTAAAATTTTTAAAACATCAACTGTATTTCAAGAACACTTTGAAAGTTAAAAAATTCCAGACATCAAAATGGGTTAATAAAAGTCATACAAACTGTTATTTTCTTCACAATAACAAATCAATAGAAATTCTAAGGACAACTTAGTTGAATAGAAATAGTTGATACTACTTTCGAAGAAGTATAGTTACCATGATGCCTTCCTTCCTAAACACTGAATAGAAGAAGAATATCGCAAATTGTCTTAATCTTTATTATTACGTAACATGATATCTGTATGTCTGTACTGAAGGATCTTGCTAACCGCTGAACCGATATGGTTCTCCTTTATAAAATAGATTCTCATACGTCTTGGGAAGGTTTTTATTTATTTTTGGAAAGAGTACCACCACCCTCTCAAAAGAAATTAAAAAAACATAACTAACCCCATCTCGCGGCCAAGAAATATTTTTGATAAACAGCTGATCATAACTGGGAAAAAACATTTTCATTCTTTATGAAAGAAATTAAGAACTTGAAACACTAATATAAATATGACTATGACATATGAAAACGTCTATGTGCTATTCTACAAAAATCAAACGAAATATTATGTTAATAACCCTTTTTGATTTTATTTATTTTTGCAGATTTTTATGCAATTTTGGAGGATTTTGCACACAAATTTTTAGCGAGTCTTAATAATTTTAGTGAGGCAGTGAGCCACAAAGTTTTTTTAAGAATCCACCTCTTGTCTTTATGAGTATTCATATAAATATATTGAAACTAATATAAATGAATATGTAAACAATACATATCTTCAATCATTAAGTATATAGATAACTCGTCGAATCTAGCAAATGAGTTTATGCTCCTTTCTTCTATGTCTTTCTTTATTTATATATCTCCAAAAATGAAAATATTTTCTTTAGTTGTTGAAAACACCATGCATTTTAAGTTTGACATTATTCAATAAAGTTTTAGGATTTGAATAAAAAGTTTTTATCCATTCTTTCACTGTCACATTATCATAAAATGTGGCTCACTGCTCACTTTTTTGGCTCACTGCCTTACTTAAATAGTGAGGAAAAGATTTTTTATCGAAGCAAAAGTTTTTTTAAAATAAATATTAGGCGAGATCTAGGCTATAGACAGACACACATGTACAGATGGATAGTTAGGCATAATGTTACTTTTATATATGCCCTATTACTTGTATGCCCTTTGCCCTTAGACGTTTAATGTAATTTTAATATTTAGAGTGGGTAAATTAAGTGATCCAAAGTTTGAGGTGGGTAAACACCCACTTTCCCCCCCCCCCCTTCCCTTGGACATCCCTGGCCTCTAGATCCTCTTATTGAAAAAATAGCATAAAACCATCCTAAGATGAACCTACATATATAAGACTTCCATGAGAAGCATAACTCAATCAGACCATTTCTGAGTTTTTCTTTACTTTTTTTATAAGGAAGTGTCAACATGCAATCTAAATTATTAAATTTTTATCAGCAGTAAAATAGTAAAATTAGTTATCCCTTTAAAAACCTAAAACATTAATTATTCAATTCTTTTAATCTTTGACTATTTTCACCTATTGAAATTCTTATCTTTTAGGATAAAATGGAGGTTCTAGCTAAATCAAAACTTTTAAGGTAAGTAAATAAGATAAAAGCATCGACAATTGTATCCAATAGTAGCAGATCTTTTCAAGTCAGGTTTATGCAAGGACTGTGTTTCGGAACGCAATGCCTAGCCGTTCTCGAAATCTTATCTTCAAGCCCTCCGAATGACCAACATAGTGAAGTTTACGAATGTGTATTTATTACCATGAAAACAGTGAGTCTAAAACAAAAATATAAGAATTAATTACATAAAATTAATGGTTATTATTTTTGTGACATCGAGGTTGCGTGATTTCAATTTAATAAAAAATATGAAATTTCTAAAAAACTTTAAATTGGCACGAAACATATTAAATCGCATCAGAAATTGATAATTTTAGAATAAAATGATCAACAATATAAAGGAAAATATTCGTATGTTAAAACTTAGCAGTTAAATGGTCTATTTATTGAAAAATTAATGTTTTAAATTTCTTCATAAATTTGTACCATTCTACGCTTATTTTCAAGAATTAAAAGATAAATTCTTACCACATATGATGTCAAACTAAGCAGGAAGGCTTATTTGAGATATTCCACACATCAGAGCGCATGTATATTCAAGCAATACATTATTTTCATTCACGTAGCTCCTCACGTGGGACTAATCAAAGGAAAAGTGCGCGTTTCTTTTGTTCATTTACAAGCCACACGCCGCGCGGAGATAGTTAGGAATGCCGCGTAACACACTCATTCTCTAGGAAATTTGGTGTAAGGAAACAGGGATTAATGGGTTCGAACTTGCCAGGGAATACAAGAAATACATACCGAAACACACCCGTCTATTCACTGGGAATCGAACACAATACCTCATCTTTGCAATATGCATGCAGACAGTGTCCACGAAATCACAATCTCACAACACATAAACCACAAGAGTTTAAAATGTCATGGCCATAAGGCCTAAAATTGGTTATGGTAACTTACGAATACCACAATAACTCAAACCGACTCCACTACCACATAAGGATAGGAATAAGGAATGGGAAAAGCATTCAACATTCATGAAATGCACATTTACCACTCACACATCTCATTATATCATGGCCTCATAATCTCAATAAAATTAGAATTACAGACCATGTAATTGCGAATACATGAATTAATAATCAATAGTACCTAAACCTTGATTAGGTACCTACATAATAAAATAGGCAAATGATTTTTATATTAAAAATCGCATCAATAATTAAATAATCAACTCAAACTTTTTTCATCAAAAGAAAGAAAGATTAAATAATGACATCTTTTCTACTAAATCTTTTTGCTAAAAAAGAAAAGTAAAATTGCATAAAAAACTTCTCAATAATTAGAATTTTTCTCCGGCGGAAAAATACTCGTGCTTACATCTAAACATTTTTCAGATAAGATAAGTAAGATCCTTAAATCTAAACATGTTTAATAAAATAGATACTTAAATCTAAATAAAATATGACTGTAAAAAAAATCATCAAACTTCGGAAAATTAAAATTTCATAATTTTAAATCTTCGTGAATCAAAATTGCGTAAAATTAAAATTGCAATTAAAATATGCAAGTTAAATTTACCAAATAAAACAAAAGCTCAATATAAGAAAAGAACTTCTCTAAATGCTGAATTTGCAATTTCTCTCTGTTTTAAGAAGAAAGCAACTTATACATATTCAAACAGTCATAATTAAGGCAATTTGGGGCCTCAGTCAGAGTGAATCCCTCAAGATACAAACTAACAAATCCTTCAAATATTAATAATGCCATGTTCCAGCTATCCTGTCGGACGTTATGTCTTTCCATCACAACTTTTGATATTGCATAATTTCCAACAGGATTTCTGGCGCAGGGCTGCATCAACTGAAAATAAACATAATTAGTGATGTTTAAATCAAATTAAATAAAAAGAATCATGAAATAATTCAAGAAACTTTTAAATCATCAATCAAAGCGTCGAAAAAAAAATAAAAAAAATTATCTTATGCTTTAGTTTTGCCGTTCTGCGGTATGTCTGGCCGAGGAAACAGAGCTAAGATACACCGTAGAGCGGTCTTATTAAGCATAATTCTACGATACTCAAAGAATCTACTTAATTCAAGGCGAAAAAAATCTGCATTTTTTCTTTAGGTACATCAGTTCAAAGGTAAATAGTAATAATTTTAATATGCATGTAATATTAAATTATTTATGTGATTATAATAAATCATAAAGAAATATTTAAATGATGTAAAAATCTCATTTTGTTAATTTCTTATCATATCAAATTTCAATCCAACAAGGATAAAAATGTTTATATCTGCAAAGGTACCTAGGAAATTTTCCGCGAAAAAAATCCCTGGTCCCGGAAAGACTTAAATCATTGAAAGAACTTGCGTAAACGTATAAAAAACTTAAGTTTGCATTTCAAATGAAAAAAATCTTGCATCGATTTGAAAGTTTAAACGAAATTGTATCAAAATTTGCGTTACTTATAAATCTTAAGAAATGGTTAATTTCTTTTTTAAAAAAAATACTATTGAAGCAGTATTTTAATATATGCGATAAAAATGAAGGTAGAGTTAATTTAAAATATGCATAGTTTATCTTAAATTAATTCTGTGATATTAATATAAATTAATAATCAATATTTTAATAATATCATACATCGTGTTCATTATTATAAATGCTTAAACATGAACGAAAAATATATGTACCTAGGAAAATAATTGCCAAATGTATTTTCTCAAGGTTTAAAATTGTCCGAAATCGCTAGGTACGTATATTACTACGAATCTCTGCTCTCGGAATGAAAAAAAATCTTTACGCGTGGATTAATAGGAATCCCAGCTCCCGGAGTGAAAGAAAACTTTTGTACATGAATTGTTAAGAATCTCTGCCTCCGGAATGAAAGAAAATCTTTGATTTGCTTACAAATTTAAACAAATATCTTGATTTTTGCGATAATCTTTTAAAATAATAACGAGGAATATCTTAAACATTATCATAATAATATTACATGTTGTGTTCTTTACTTTAATGCATTATTTCATATGAGAACCTGAGAAATAACATTTTTTAAGTAAACGTGAACCATAAAAAATACATTTTTCGAGGTATTTTAATTCTGCAAAATTCATTTGGTAGTTAATATACACGAACTTTTGCTTTTCAAAATCATACTTAAAGAAACAAAATCTTTTAAAATCTGCTTTAAAAGTCTAAACAGTTTTGTAGAATTTTTGTGCTTAGGTATGAACAATAAAATTAGTTGAATAATGAATACTTATTCTTTACAGAACCGATTTAGGTTCCTTTCACAAGCTCAACATATAACTTGTAATATTTTTTCTTTAAAGATCATTTTCATACATAAATAGTTTATGTTGTGGATTAGATATGTGTGGTTTGAAAAATTTCAATGACTTTCTGGCGGCAACACCCGCCATATTTCCACCCGCCATTTGCAGGCCTCTTACCCTGTGTCGGGCGGCAAGGTTGGCAGCAGCCAAGTCGATTCTTGATTCATGACAGCACCAGGGCAAGTAATAAAAGTGTGACTGTCATAAAACTTAGAATCATCTACCGGCTTTTGTCCGGCCGGAACCGAAACTCCCGTCGGTTCTTGTCCGGCCAGAACCGAATTTCTTATCGGCTCTTGCCCAGCTGGAACCGAAACTCCCGTCGGCTCTTGTCCAGCTGGAACCAAAACTCTGATCGGCTCTTGTCCAGCCGGAACCGAAACTCCCGTCGGCTCTTGTCCGGCTGGAACCGAATCATTCAGCGGCTCAACACCCGCCGTAACAATATTATCAACGGCTACAGTATCGTTACCAATATCATCAGGAATAACTGCAGCACAACTAACATCATTATCAATATTAGCCACGGCAACACCCGCCGTAGCCATGTTGTCAACGGCTGCGGCACTAGCAGAACCAAAAGGTTCATCAGCAGCGTTACTAGCAGAACCAACAGGTTCAATAATAGCATCACAAGCAGCACCAACAGTCGGCTGCGGCTGAACATCTGAGCTTTCTGGTTTTAAAAACCCTATAGCTTCACTTTCCAACTCGAAATTTGAGCAGACAACATACCTACTCTTTGCTAATCCATTAGCACTAACAGCAAAATATCCAGATCCAAACAGGCTGGAGTAAAGCATGGTTTCTCCTACTGAACGTTCAGAGTAGGGAAACATCGACGGGCAGAGGTGCCCAATGAGCAAATCCACCTGCCCATTAACCAAAGTAAAATCTTCATGTTTCATATCAAACAAAACAGCTGCCTCCACAGGATTCATGGAGCAGATCGCCTCTTTTGGACCAATGAGAGGCACTACCACAGGTTCTAAAATGTGATAATTCTTGTGTCGATCAACTAAACATAGCTTGACCGTCGGGAGACGTTTAACTTCACCGTCAGCTAGAGAAATTCTTGCTGAACGTCCAGTAAAAGGTAACTGAAGTTTATTAACAAGTGACTGGGTTACCATTGTGGTAGTTAAACCAGTGTCCCACATGGCGTTCACTGGAACCTTCTGGCGATTAATGTCAACGACGTCTAATTGTTGTAACATTAACATTAGGTTCGCCTCAGGGGAAGTATGTACTTCATAGACGGCGGCAGCCATATCAACACTCTCATGCAGAAGGTTGTTATGGGCCTGACCACAATTATCCACTTTGCATCCGCCTATTACATCTGCCTTCGGGCAATCCACAGATTTATGCCCTTTCTGCAAACAAATCCAACAGCATCCAGCACTCTCCACAATACTCTTCCTGTCTGGCACTGACAGGTCATGAAATTTTGGGCACTTGTAAAGTAAGTGCATATCATTACAGCCATTAACAAAACATGACTGTTTCATCTTAGATTTACCAGGTTTACCTACGGCGGTAGCGGCTGTCACAGGGTTACCTTTCTTCTTAGAGGGGGTGTCCGTATCAGTCGAGCACCTCATTAAAATGGCGCACCGCTGTTCTTCAATAATCTTCAACAGCTTTGGGACGTTTGGGACATCCATCGAGCCCAATGATAAATTGAGCTTATCTTGAAAATCACGTGGCAACTTCTTGGATAACATTTCCAGAAGTATCACAGTCAACCACTGGCTAGTGGTAACCTCATCATCTTCATCATCTTTAGTCAGCTGCTCCAGCTGGCTAACTGCACCACCAAACTCTGCTAACACAGTCACAATCTGGTTGGAGTCCGACGGTTTAGACTTCTTCTCCCATTGGTTGAAAAGGCAGAGCATCTGACGTGTCTTCGACTTGAAACGCGCGTCAAGGTAAGCCCACTGAGATTCATGCGATTGAATCTGAGTTAATTGGAGTCTCAGCTCTTTATTTCTACAGACCTTCTCACTGCTCAACAATAACTGCAAATACGACGGGTCTTGTCCTACAGTAAGCTTTTTAAAAGTGTCTTTAAAACTTACGTAGGATGCTTCCAGGCCGTCGAAAGATGGAAGAAGACGTTTGTCGACACGATTCATATATCCTGGCGTGAACATAGAACCGGCGGCGAACTGTGGTGTGCCAAACGGTGACACAAATGGCGATGCTGTCGAGGCACCCACCGTCGTCATGGGTGGCTTCACAGGTTCAAGCTTAACCTCAGCCAATTTTTTCATCAATGCAGACAAAGTGTTTATAATTGCATCAGGCAAGGGAAAATATGGCCCTTTAATAACTTTCACAATCTTCAAACATCGATCATAAAGTTCAGCCTGATGGTTAGGCAAATTATCACCAACAACATCAACAACACTTTGAATGTCACTAAGCTCTTCTATAGCATCAAGAGCATCTTTCAAGGCACTATAGTCTTTTTGCACAGTAACTATATCAGAATAAATGTCACTAAATTCATCAAGCTCTTGGATTCTCAACCCAAGCTTGCTAAAACCGACCATGATGCTGTCAAATGTCTCGAACTTGTCATGGACAAGGATTGATTCCTTAGTGAGATGTCTAACATTAAGTTCTGAAGTATCACTGACCAACTTCATCACTCTATTTAGCTCACTGGTTAGGGCATCAACGGCTGGACGCAGCCGCTTACTCAATTGTTCACCTTTATTCTTTTTAGGACCCATAATTGTCACTAAAGTTAACTGTACTGATTACGACTATAATAATGTGTGTTAAGGTATCACAACCAACACATTCACAAAACTTCACAGAATGTTCTTAGTTCCATCTGTTCTGTCTTGTTTTCATTGTTTCGGAACGCAATGCCTAGCCGTTCTCGAAATCTTATCTCCAAGCCCTCCGAATGACCAACATAGTGAAGTTTACGAATGTGTATTTATTACCATGAAAACAGTGAGTCTAAAACAAAAATATAAGAATTAATTACATAAAATTAATGGTTATTATTTTTGTGACATCGAGGTTGCGTGATTTCAATTTAATAAAAAATATGAAATTTCTAAAAAACTTTAAATTGGCACGAAACATATTAAATTGCATCAGAAATTGATAATTTTAGAATAAAATGATCAACAATATAAAGGAAAATATTCGTATGTTAAAACTTAGCAGTTAAATGGTCTATTTATTGAAAAATTAATGTTTTAAATTTCTTAATAAATTTGTACCATTCTACGCTTATTTTCAAGAATTAAAAGATAAATTCTTACCACATATGATGTCAAACTAAGCAGGAAGGCTTATTTGAGATATTCCACACATCAGAGCGCATGTATATTCAAGCAATACATTATTTTCATTCACGTAGCTCCTCACGTGGGACTAATCAAAGGAAAAGTGCGCGTTTCTTTTGTTCGTTTACAAGCCACGCGCCGCGTGGAGATAGTTAGGAATGCCGCGTAACACACTCATTCTCTAGGAAATTTGGTGTAAGGAAACAGGGATTAATGGGTTCGAACTTGCCAGGGAATACAAGAAATACATACGGAAACAGACTGATATGGCATTAAATCAAACTGGTCCCCAAAGTTTAGAAACACGATCTCTCATTTGGTGGGTTAAAAATTCAAGGACTTTTATTTAATCTTGATAATGTATGTAGAACAAACTAGCAGTGCTTAAACGTTTCCACCACTACTTTTCATCTTCTAACCAATCACAATTTTTTATAAATTGTTTTTTTATTTAAAATTTCTTTCTTAAAGTACAAGATATAAACACACAGATAGAGTAAGAGGAATATATTATCGCGATGTAAAAAAAACTTTATTGATTGACCTAGTTATTTTTAATAAAAAAATTCTCAAATACTAAAAGTATCACATTTCTTTTCATGTGAATGTTTTAAGAACTTAGTCAGATTTTTAAAAAAAAAAGTAAGTTTTTTTCATTAGATTACTTTAAAGAATAAACCGATACTTAAATTTTATTTATATATGTAGTTCTAGAACAAAACTTGGATAAATCTTTAAAACAGACAACCAGCTACTGTAATAGTTTACAGGATAAGGAAGGCCAGATAGAAAAGTTAAATATTTTATATGTCTCCATCTTAAAATAATTTGAAATATATTATAGAAAACTAGATTACAGTTTCCTCACTTTCATACACTGTAAAAAATTATTTTCATTACAATAATTCTACTACTAGAGTTTTTGGCAACGCTTTATTCCCTACTAGCGGCTACGCCCCTAGAGGCATCTAGTGGCACTTTAGGTGGTGGTGTATTGTTTAAGTGTCAAAAAGAAAAAATACGAACCCCCCCCCCCTGTTTTTTTTGGGAGGGGAATAGTTATAAACCTTCCCGGGACCTATAAGATTATACCCTGTAAAGGGGAAACATATCGGTCCATCGGTTAGCGAGATCCTTTGGTACAAACAAACATCCAGTTATTTTATTATAAGGATGTCAAATATATACTAAAGATTTTATATTCTAAATCTATATTTACAAAGGCCGGCAAGCAATAACAAGCCAACAGTATTTTGATGAAAAAACTAGTTGAATATTAAGTACGCACGGTCGAGAATAAAGAAACATTTTCAATGATAGGTATATTCATTGTCCGGTTTTGTACAGCTAATTTTATGTACATATTGTTTTTTTCTGAGAGTTACAAATATTTCTACTCAAATGTGAAAAGGTAAATTGATGTGATTTTTGGGGCACATTTGAAATTTTGAATTACTCCTTGATCCTGAATTGATGGATCAAAATAAAATTTAAGAAAAGTTGCTTATTTGTGCCATTTGAAAAGTAAAAAAAAATTGTAACTGTATCTTTCACACAATTAAAGTTATAGGCAAAAACTTTAGAGGAGTGTTTGGTAGCTCTTGTATATATTCTTGTCAAACCGTTAGAGAGATCTTTTGGTTCATGTAACTTTTATACATGGATTAATTCTCTATTGACCAATCCCAATCTCCCTGTTATCAAAGTGTCACGCAAGGGCAGCTAGAAGTATTTGAACAATATAACAAAATTATAAAATTTAATTTAGCAGATAATTTATTCTTTTGGCTTGTTTGAAATTGTATATGCATTCAAAATAATATTTACATTTATATTTTACGTTTATATAATTTTTTTATGTTGGTTTAGGTTAAATAAAAATAAAGGTTGAAACCCATATGACAACCCAAGATAAGAGGCCCCTACAAGCACAAATAAATATTTATAAAAATGAAAATATAAGGGAAGGAATTGGTGGTATAAATAAACTTGCTGAAAGCCCTAGTTATATATCAGCTGCGCTTCAACTACAATAAAATTCTACAGACGTATACGTGGTTTGTGCATCTTTCAGTGTATTTATAAACATTTTGATATTGGCTTTCTGCTAGTTAAAGTAATAATAAAAGTTTTATTATTTTTAGAGGAACTAACATAATGGTGACTGAAGACTTTCCTCGAAGAATTCAAGAACATAGAGCTGAACTTACTAAATTTGCAAAAGAGGTAGGTAGATTTTTATATTAACTATTATTCAGAAGTTTGAACAAAAGTTCTATGTCACCCGTCATATAACTTTCATGGGGATGTGAAAAATTGCGTGCTTAGTATATTATTTTACCAAAAGAATACTTTTTTTACTTTGGTGAATGGATGGACGCCTAGAGGAGTGTATCCATCCCCATGCCACTAAAAATACACCCCTCTCATTTTTTGTAATTCATCAACTTACACACCACCCCCTCGATTTTAGTTTAGGGAGGTGTCAAAAAGTTTGGTGTCAAAATACATATTTCATTCTGAATAAAGTGCCGCCCTAAGATAGTTAGCTGATATTTTTGTGAATATTTCCTATACCATTGATTATCTATTACACAAGTTACATACCACGATGGTCTGACGGTCATGCTACAAAAGAGAAGACGAAGAATGTCCCTCAAAATAATTCTGACGTTATAAAAATGAGGGATGGAGAGAGGAGGAGTTGGAAAGAAAACCCCTAAAAAAGAGATGGATAATCTCTCATTTTTATGACGTCATATCGAGCGACTTTCTTTGTCTTCTACAAAAGGAATTTATATTTATTTGCAAATAAAGGTTCATATTTTCTATTTATCATCACAAAAATTATTTTTCTTTTTTCTTCTCCCTCTTTTTTGTTTCCTACTAAAATCTGCAATATATATCACACTAATTTCATGTTTTTTGTACTTAGCTACCTAAAGATGTTGTATTCCTTGCTTACATGCAGTTATTTGTTGCTGTTGTTGGCAAACAAAACTTTATAATAGATCAAATAAACTTTAGTCTAGAAAAAAATGAAGACACTTTCCAAAAACAATGAATAAATGAATTTCAAGAAATTCACTTATTTTCTAATATTACTTTTGAAAGTTTAGATATTGTTACCTAAATTTTACAAGCAGAGATACTCTATACTATATAGTTTTGAATGTTATGTTACGCTTTACCTACATTTAAATTTGTATGCCCCATTTTTAAAAAATTATTGTTAGCACCAACCTGTTGATTGTAAGACCTTTGTCTGAGAAGTCCTAACCGTGCATGGCAATGAGCTGCGCCGGTTTATGGGCCAAGGTATTCCACCTACTCTAACTATTTATGTCGCTTACCTGACATAGCAGCAGTAGATTCCATCTTTAGTTATGACAGTCTCAGTCCTAGATTCGAACCTTTCACCTCCTCGACAAAGTATAGATTTAGCTTATATCCAAACAACTGGAGACTTTTTTGAATGCTTGGCAAATTAAAGTTAAAACTGTCAACATAGAAGTGTTCAATAAGAATTCATAGAAAAACTTTGCAAAATATTCATTTCAGGTGAAGAAAGCAAATCCAGATGTCCGGTTAAGCCTCCAGTATGATAGGCTATATGTTGAATCTGAGCCTTACATTTACAAGTAAGATGCATAAACAGATAGATAGATCTTAGCTGCAGGTTGTTCATAAAATCAAAAGGTATTAGCTTCTACTGAACAATTTATAAGGAATGTTTAAAGCCCTTGTAACTAACTGTTTTCAACATAAATGTCCATGGTTATGATTTATTTATCGGGCATATGACATAGTAGCAGTTGATACAGATATTACATATTTAGCTTTAAAGCTATTTCCAAAATTCAGAGACCTACACCCTTCAGTATTTAAAAAAAACTTCAGTTAAAACTAAAAAAAATTAGTAATAATGCTTTCAAATGCTATCATAAAGTCAAACTGGCACAAATAAAATTTAAGTTGGACTAAGTTACATTTTTGGTAAAGGTAATGGTAATGAGAAATATTTAATTTCCTAATTTTCAGCGAGGAAACAAATAGTGTGGAGGCAGTGGAACATTGTGAAGAAGTGGCTGTAAGTCAGTTATTTATACTTTTATGAATAGTTCATAGGGATATACAGATAGATGTAGTAATTTTAGGCTTTAGCTGTAAGTTAGTTATATTCTTTTGTTATTAGATGATATAGATAGAGAAAGATAAAACATTGTTCAGATGTGACTGTAAGTTAGTTATTCATACTTCTATGAATAGAGAATAGAATAGAACAAAAAGAGAGAAAATATGATTTAGAGCAAAGTAAAGAAATTGCTATGAAGTTATCTAGATTTTTTAAAATAGATATATAGATAGAGTATTGGTAAGTAGTGACTGTAAGCTAGTTATTTACACTTTTATGAATTACTGATAGAGATAAAGATGAAAGTTATTACTTATAAGAAATTGCTGTAAAGCTAGATATTGTTAGATATATAAGATATAAGATAGAGATATAATTATACAGCTAGATGATTTGCTTGTATGATTCTATTTACTATTGTATCTAGTTACAAAACCGAAGCGCCCTGGCCAGAAAGATTTACCAGACAAGAAAATGCAACAAATCAAGCCCAAGGTAGATTAACATAATTTTATGATACTGAGAACGGTTACTAGGAAAATAATTGATTGCCCAATGCCTAACCTTTTCTTTTGGGTCAAGGGATTATCAAAGATTAAGGAATTTTTTCTATATGTAAATCCCTTCACAAAGTGGTCCAAATGTACACAAATTACTTCCCCAAGTCAATTTACAACTAAATTTTTAGCTTTTGCTAAGAAATACATAATTAGATAGGATAATCAAAATTCCCTTAATTCAAATGAGTAAGATACTGGAGAGAACAGAAATAAAATTGTAAAAAATTTGTGACTATTTTCATCTCCAATTCCCTCCCTATGCATGCTATATTTAATTCTTATATGAGTCAAGAATATTTTTTTTATTTTACAAAACATTTGTTTACCCTTTTAATTATCATCTTTATAGATCCTTTTCCCTATTCTTTAATTTAAAGAATAAACAAATTCAATCTTAAATAGACGCTGAAAGTACATATAAAATCTATGCTTTTTATAATAATAAATACTTTATGATGCAATGAGAGCCAAAAACTGTGCTTACTGATTTTTTATAAGAAATAAATACTACTGGAAATAAAAGAAAATGAGATGTGTTTTAAGATATTTGAATTCATATCTCAAATAACTTTGATGTCATTTTTAAGAGAGGAATAGACAAAATTCTTTTTATTTACATCGGTTGTGTTGGAATTACAGGACAATAAACAATTACAAATTATATTTAATCCTTAGAGAATGTTTTGAATCTCATTGGCAAACATTGTGGATTTGAAGATATACCCCAAAACTAGACCTGGTCAATAATTTACAATCAAAATTAGAACTTGAAAAAAATATTGCAATTAATCGCAAACTTCCTATTAATGATTCAACATATGTACAATGCAACAACAATGAATTAATGAATGCAATGCTTAGATGCAATTTTTATATAATTTACATTGCAAAACTTGTATTGTTAAATGTGCTCTTGACAATTACATGCAAAAAATAAATTGCATAAGTTAATAACTTTAAAGTTTAGGATAATCAATAATTATGTTTCTAATCTGGCATCATTAGATTATTCACAAAGTATATTGACTATTTGTAAATTTGCTTTACTGGTATATTCTAAGTGTAAACTCAAGAATTACAAATTTTAGGTAGATGTTACATTTACCATGCAAAATTTGCCTAGAATTAGTCATTAATTTTGAAATTCAGATATGAAAAAAGACTGCTGTCTACAAACCTTGTTTAAGCCTTTAAACAGTAAGGTATAGGAATAAATGTATAAGTATAGATGTATAATTTGAACAACTTCCTGACCCAAATAATGGAGACTCTTTTTGTCTGCTATCTAATTGCTTTCTGTCCTTTTTAGAGACTTGGATGTGTTTATATTGCCAACGCTCTTAGCTTATTTCAAGGACTTAATACAAAATTGGTATAGATCCATGGCCCTGTGGGCAGAGTTACATACATATAGCCCATACCCCCTCTATTCTTGTACTTTAATGGTATAAGGGCTTCAACAAATTCCGCTGACCATAAATTTATAATGTAATTAAACCATGTTGCAAGATTGCTGGTGCAATAAATGCAAATTAAACTTTGCAAAAAAATATTCACACTAAATCATCAGATTCATGGAAACTTTGAAGGTTAATTCAAAAATTTTGTGATAAAAGTACAAAACACAATGTTTTCTATTTTTTGGATATACTTGACCTTATTTGAACAGTTCAAGTTTTTATTTTTCCAGAGCTTAAGTTCAAATCTGACCTAAAATATAGCTCTCAGTAAAAACGGAATTTTATCTAATTGCATTAATTTCATTCGTATATTAAATAAAACCTCTCTTAAAATAAATAATGAAAAGTTTTTTTTATTATTATATATTAAAATAACATTGAAAGTGTCATAGATTATGCCCCAAATTTCAGGCACTGTTGTTCATCCAAATTTCTTCACAGTTGTCTGTGGTTTTCATATTCTGAATTAGCCCTTGATAACATCCCCAACTATCCCTACCCTACAACTCCAAGGTATGTGTGTGCTATCATCCCCAAACGCGCACTCCGCAGCAAGCACTTATTCAATAGTTTGCCACGTAGCCTTCTTAGCAACTGTATGTCGTCTTTAATTCTATGACTTTTCCTTCCCTAGTGTTAAAATTGTTTTGTGCATTAAGTTAGTTTTTTTGTATGCAAAAGGAATAAAATAATGTTATATTGTTTTATTAAAAATTGCTATCCTATTCAAATATGATAATTCAAGAAATTGAGAACAATTTCATTAAGAATAAATTTTTATTTTAGATGACAATCAAACAGTGACTACTGTTCTTATGGGTGATTAGGCATAAATTATCATATACATTTATGATACTCAATTCTGATTAGGGACAGATTCAATTGAGCTCTGAATAATTTGGCATAAAGTACTGGTCCTTTTGATACATAGTTAATTTTTATATTTAGTAATCTAATCTTTTTAAGTAATGTAAATCTGTTCCATTATGACAAGGCAACAGAGTTTTAGTTAATGCTTTATATTTTAGAATAATAATCAAGATTTATATTACCATGAAATTTGTTTAATAATTGAAAAATTAAAGTACCTTGCTGATTACTTCAATAACCAAAAAAAATTATTATATTTTGCATGATTTGAGTTTTTTTCTGATTTGAACAATTAGTTGAATTTTTAGAAATAGCTTTGAATGGCTAAGAAATTTACATTATTAACTTAGTGCTTCTAATATAAAGCTTGGATGATAAGTACACATCTTGGAGTTGTAGGTTGGTAGATATGTATTATAGTTTCATTGGCAGATTAAGACATTAGAAATATTTTCTTAGATAGTCTAATTTTCACATTTTATTCAATTTACACATTAATATATGTTGATTAATTAATATAGATAAAACTGCCTTTGGATCTGTAATAAGTAGTATGTTTTCATTATCAACTAGCTAAATTTCTTTGAAAATAATGCTTAATGTTATTTGTTTCAAATAACTTCTGTACTATTCCTTTCAACAATATGATTTCATACATTTTGTAACCTTTGGTTTAATTATCACTCTCCTATTTATTATCTTAAACTTACAGTTTTTTAAATCTAGTTTTATTATCAATAATGGGTCAAATCCTACAAATCCCAAAGACTAACCTAGAAATCAGGGTTTCCTTAGCCTTATAAATATAAGTATAAGTAACCAAAATTCCTAGGCTACCTTAAGAAATCTATAGGATTTGGCTCATTAACTTAGTGTGTCAGGTAATAAATCTATTCTTTTCAGGCGCAGAGTCAGAAAATCAATATCAACCGACACCGACTTCCAGAATTATCAGCAGAATTCTCCTCACAAACGAATGGTCGAAGATGAGCTCAGTGACCACATTGACTATGATGAACATGGAATCGATGATTTTGACTAATTTTTAAAACCTAAATTTGGTTTGAAGTAATATTACATAAACATGATATAATAACTTATTAATTTAATTTGTGTTTGGTTATCCTGACCAAAGATAAGGTTGATATATAAAATGATTTCAGAGAAGCTTTTGGTTTGTCTTGCAGGTTTAAGCTACCCTGTAGTAATTGAACTAACTAATTATGAAAATTATAATACTAGCCACCTATATCCCCACGCTCCTAAAAGAACTTTAGAACTTAATAAAGCATAGGGCTCAACTTTTAAATTAAATTGTTATAGTTTTTAAACTTTTTAGTTGAATATGTCTTTTAACAAAACTGTTAAATGTTAATTAATCTACTTTAGTGGATTTAATTGAATTCTCTGACTTTCAATTAAATTTGAAGTAATCTACATTTTGATTCATTGTCTTTAATGTATTCCAAAATTGTAAGAAAAATTATCTATTAATCAATCACTTAAATTACATCATGAAACTATTGACTTATACTTCTTTTTTGTTAAATAAAAATTTATGTAAGTGTATTTTATTTACAATTATTTAGACTTTTATCTTGATGAATTGTTCTTAGATCAAAGAATTTAAATAATAGGTTGATTATGAAATAAAAAAGTTTCTTTGTGTTACTTCTAAAGAAAATTGTTTAAATATTTCATTTAGCTTAAAACTTCTTTTTCAGATCTATGTAAGTTTTTAATTTATGTCCCTTGCATAACTTCTTTTTTTTCAATAAGATTGTAGATTTTTTACAAACAGTAAAAGTTTGATAAAAACATAGAGAAGTAAACAGTGTTTTTCTAAAATAAAATTTTGATTGTTAAATAACTATAGATATGCAAATTTGTTTCCAATAATAAACCCGTACAATAACTTTAAACATTGTAATATGTAATGTTATACATTGTATAGATATAATGTCTTGTTAAATTATTATGAAAATTTAAAATTTAGTTCTAGGATAGCTTTAGAATTTTTACAAAAATAATAAACTGCCAAAACTTAAAATATACTAAATGATATTACAAAAATTTGAGGTAATTCTCATAGCAAATATCTGATAATAAAGTAAGAAAAAAGTCAAATTATCAAAACAATTTAAAGTTTTTATCATGGAATTCATTTTTTGGATGCTTATTAACTCATAATATTATTTATTAACTACTATTTATGGGAAATGAATGCTTTTAGTTTTATTGATACCAGTGAAAAGAATGTAGACAATTGAATATAAAATATCTGTTATTACATTATGTGTAGTTTAAATTTAAATAAATTGACATATAAGATATTTTTTGAAATTATCTTTTATTTGTATGCCTCGACAATGAAATTAAGATGAAATTTTTTGGAATTTTTTCATCCTTGCGGCAAAAAAATCCATCCTAAATCGAGGTAAACTTAGCTTTTTTACGGCCAGTTTTATGATTTTCCACGTAATAAAGGCCGTTGACAGGTCTACCAAAAAGTGCTTAATTGGAGTGTCCTGGTGACCTTAAATTTTGATTTTAAAAATGTTGTCAAGATCAAGCTCTTGATCAGCTGGTTGACTTTACCGAACCGATAATGTATTATCAATCAAAAAAACAAGTAAATGGTGTCTAAGGAGTTTGTCATATTTATTATTGAATTTATCCTTGAAAACCGAAACACTGAATTAGAATAAAATTATTAGATAAATCAATTTATACATTATTTGGATTCTAATCATCTGTACAGTTAATTATAGAGTTACATCGCTCCAAATTTTTATAAGCTTATAGTAATTCACATGAAATTTTCATATTATATAAATAACAAGGGTAAGATAATACAAAGCATCACGGGTATATTTCTCATAATATATCCGTGCAAGTTAAATTAATTTAACAATGATCAATTATATCTCAACTTTTATACAAATTGTGCCCTTTAATCAAAAGAAACTTTGGTTCAAGTAGGATTATTCCAGATAAATCAAAGAAGTATGAATAATTTAAGGAAAAGTTTACCTTGTTTTGCTATCCACATTTATAACAATTTTGATCGATGCTATCTCCACAAAGTCCGTTCGGTAAGTGGAGAATATTTAAAAGTTTTTTGAATGAATTTTTTTTATCCCTTCAATTTCAAAGTAATTCAAGATAAACTTAATCAAACCAATAAAGTAACACATTGCTGTAATTATTTATTATGTTATACAATAACATATAAAAACTATCTAAGCAAGGCTTACCTCCTCATAAAGCCTTGGTTAGATATAATCACATATTTCTTTATGGATCACATAAATATCTTAAACTCTAACAGGTATAAATTAAATATTTATTATGTTTTAACTAAAGAGGCTCTTGTGGCTTCGTCATTCTAATGTTTACATTCTCATAAACCTAAAGAAAAATATATTAGAAAGATAGAGAAATATTTTATAAGCTGGAAATAAATGAAATTATTATTTAAAGTGTAACATACAACAAAAATTTTACAAATGCCAAATATCTATCCATTGGTATTTTAAAAGTTAATCAATACATAATTCATAAAGCTGAAAAATTGAAACAAGAAAATTTTTTAAAACCAAACTTCTAAATACTTACAGTTTTTAATCAAATTAACTTTTTTAAAAAGAGTTATTATAGACAGCCGCGTGTAAGCCTCGTTGAAATCGTCATATTATACATTAAAAAACCAGCTGAATGTTCCTAAATAGACAACCCATCTTTTCAGATTTTTTTGTTGCAAAAAAGCTGGTTTACATTTAAAGCTTATTCGCGGTTGAGGCGAATTAATAATGCTTTTTGAAATTCAAGTAAACATTGAAGAACAACTTACATTTTTCCAAAAGTTGACTTAGTTCCATCATGATCAGCTGGTCGCGGATGACCACCACTTCTCTTCAGACCAATGGATTTGCAGATTTGAATTATTCTTGAAAAAATTATTATATAAGCTTCTAAATTAATGATAAATGTTTATTTCATATTGCGCAATCAATACCTATAAAATACTTTAAAACAAAAAAGCTTATTAGAAATATGGAAAATTTGTCTTTAGCTATGAAAGGAAACCCCTATAGTACATTTTCAGTTGATTAGTAGAACATTTTCTTTCAAATGGGATAGATGTCTGAATAGGAATTTTGACCTCATGATAATGCATAAGTATACTCATTCCCTTAATAAATATTTTCCAACACAGCACTACAATAGAAAACTGACCTATAATCCTGTTCAGTAATTTTGTTGTGGTTATTGAAGGAGAAAACTGGGTACCATTCTGTCATTGACTCTACTGCCCTCAAGCGGGAACATAGAGAACTAAAAGTAAATCCTTATAATAAAGTAACAGAATATCTGTCTGTCTGTTTGTACCGAAGGATCTTGCTAACTGCTGAACCGATATGGTTCTCCTTTACAGAATAGCTTCTCATAAGTCCTGGGAACGTTTATAACTATTTTGGAGGAGGGTAACACCACCCTCTCAAGAGATATCGCCCCTAGAAAAAATCCAACCCCAAGATTTTTTTTTTAGCTAAAATAAAAAATTGGGGATGGTGGATCCCCCCAACCTCCCTAAAAAAAATCCCTACTCCAAATTATTTTTTACTTTTTCTTTTAAAATTAATGATAAATAAATTGGGTTATTAAATTCAACTAGTGGCCTCTAGGGGCGTTGCCGCTAGTACAATAATTAGTACAAGAATAATAGATAAAATGTAGACCTTATTTGCGTCTTAATCTTGTCAGTAGATGGCTTAACCGAACTTTTTCCCCTTTTCATTAACTTTGGATATATTTATGCAAAACTGCAAATAAAATATATCTTTAAATTTAGTATAAAAAAACTTTATTAAGCAAAATAAGAGTGTCCCGCAGGCATAGAAACCAGTAAAGAAAGAGCCCCTTTAATATTATTTAAAAATAAGAATAAGGGATTCCATTGGTAAAGAAATAGGTATTTTATATGCAAGTATAAGCCTGCGGGGCAATTATTAACATTTACTTAACATAAAATAACCATCAAAAGCTAGTGTGAAAATATGTACAACAAAAACCACTTCTTTGTTTTCTTTTCATGATTCAAATATCTTTTTATGTTAAATTGCTTTGAAGATTTTAGACAAAATTACCTTTGTTTTGAATTAAAATACTGTTTTGTAGAGACACAGTATCGATATAAGTTTATTTACTGCCTACTGTGATAAACCAAAAAAGGATTAGTAACAGTTTTAATTACAAAAAATAGAGATAGGTAATCTGAAGATGAAACATTTTTCCAATTTTTTTATATAATTATATAATATGAAAAGTCCGTCTGTCCGTATGTCCGTCTGAAACTTTTTGGGAGAAACATGATTTTCTCGGCTCCTTTTCAAGATAGACGCCTGAAATTTTTCGTGATTTATTTCAGTTAAATTTTTATTTTTTACGACACTGCTTTATAGTTAATTTTTTTCTGTATGTCCATCCGTATTTTTTGAGCTTCACTACTTATGGATGTTGTCATCCTTGTTTAATTTACAAGGTAATGTTTTTTTACAATTAGCTTTATTTATATGTTATGCTTTAAAGACCATACTCAATTGCTTTGATAGAAAAAAAAGTGATTGACGTGGCTGACAATACCTATCAATAAAATTATGCGGGCGAGGCTGCTTTCCCTGACACTCTAGAGTCAGGTCCAACAACCCAGGATAATTAAGGGGAGGCCAAATCTCTCTCTTTCCGTCCAAAAACCTGGGTTAAGTATCACCCATCAGACAACCAACTCTTTGATTGCACGACCTTTGTCTGAGAAGTCCTGACTGTGCATGGTAACGAGTTGCGCCTGTTTTTGGACTGACATAATATCGACATTTTATTTCATAGATATTAACCGTTAATAAGTTAAAACGTACACCACTAATTTTAAGCTACATGAGGGGTAATTTTTTTGTAGCATCATCGTAGATGTTTATCATTTTATTTTCAATTTTCGTATCTTTTAAAATATTCTGTTCTACTGTATCCTAGCAGTTAAAGTTTGATCGTAAGTTTAATATTTTAAGTTCAATTATAAATGGGAAGTTATAGTCCTGGGTCTTAAACATGGAAGCGTAAGTGTCATATTGCTTAATGAGGAAAATTAAAGATGTGCAAAACTTTTTTAAAAATTTTTATCTTTTGCCACTTTTTCTGAACAATGTGCATTTCTAAGATTTCTTTAATTTGTTTCTATATATTTCTTTATAATTGTATCTTGTTCTTTTCTTGCTTATTTAGTTTGTAAAAAGAAAGTACATTTAAAAAGCTAAATATGACAATCAGGAATTACCTGATTGATTAAAATCAATTTTATTTCTAATATGTTGATAATTAAATTGTAATTGTCTAATTTTATATCCGCCAAATAGTCTAAAATTACCCATTACTAGTCTCAGCTTCCATAAAAATTGTGATCTGATTCAGCCATTTAAGAGATCTTACCTGAGAATATATTTTGCTCTTCTGAACTCTGGTGTGTTTCTCTGAAAAATCAAATGATTTATTTTAAAAAATCATATAATCTAAAACATTTTTGTTATCCCGGGCCTTTGGGCTAAAAAAAACTGGTTTAAATCTTATAATCCTTTCCTTTCTTTAATCCACTCAAGGCCTGTGATCATTATTGAATAACAACAATTACCTTTTCATGTGTATTGGGATGACCAATAACAAGCAACATTTTCTTCAGAATATCATTCAATTCCAAGCGCAGTTCCTAAACAAAAAAAAGTTGAAAGAATAACGAAAGCAATTTTTCAAAAAAAAAACAAAAGAAAAAACCAGGTAGACCCAAGAACAACCTGGATGAGGGAACTTCTAAGTGAACTAAAAGATAAGAAAATCAAAATCTCATCGTTCAGAGATGCCTCAAAATGTGCCCAATCCAAGGAAGATTGGAGAACCATTGTGCGTGGCCTATGTTCTCATGAGAATTAAAAGGCAATGATGATGAATTTTCAATAAACAAATTAGCACTGAATGTTTCTTTTCGTAAAACATAGTAAAGAATCTTTAGATTTTGAAGCTATATAAACAAATTTATTGACCTTTTTATTGTTTTGGTTTATGATATAAACTAGCGGCTACGCCCCTAGAGGCCTCTAGTGGCACTTTAAATGTTTCATGTTTGCAAAAAATAATACGATACCTTGCAATGTTGCAAAAGAGTCTCTATCAAATTGCTACGATACTTTGCAATGTTACGTAGGAGTCTCTATTCGAGGGGAAAAAAATTCGATTTATTGTGATTTCTCTTGGGAGGGTGGTGGTACCCTCCCCCAAAATAGTTATAAACCTTACCGGGACCTATGAGAATCTACCCTGTTAAGGAGAACCCGATCGGATCAGCGGTTAGCGAGATTTTTAAGTACAAACACACAGACACACAAACAGACAGACATCCTGTTACTTTAGTATAAGGATAGATAGGAGAGGTACCATTTTATGAAAACTTTTGAGTGAACACTTACTTGATCTTGTGATCTTTCCAGGCTAATCAATGGGTGACTACCACTTGAATGAGTTCCTTCTTCACCAAAGTATCTAGATTCTTGAACATCCTGATAATGTATTTATCTATGTATCAATTGATGTATAATCAATATATTCAATGATGTAGTCATTGACATGTCATTTGATGCATCTTTTACATCTATTGATGTATCTATCAATGAATCCATCGAAGTATAATCAATATATTCAATGATGTAGCCATTGACATGTCATTTTTTGTATCTTTAATTTGTGTCAATCTATCAATACATCCGGCAATATATCTATCAAAGCTTCTATCTATTTATGTATCTATTAGTGTATTTATTTATGTATCTATTGATGTATCAATCAATGTTTCTAGCAATGCATGTATTGATGTTTTTATTGATGTATTTATTAATGTATCTATTGATGTATCTATCAATGTGTCTAGCAATGTGTCCATCAATGTATCTATCAATGTATATATCAATGTATCTATCAATGTATCTATCAATGTATCTATCAATCTATTTATCAATGTATCTACCAATGTATCTATCAATGTATCTATCAATGTATCTATCAATGTATCTATCAATGTATCTATCAATGTGCCTATCAATGTGTCAATTGATGTATCTATCAATGTATTTATCGATGTATCTATCAATGTAACTATCAATATATCTATAAATGTGTCTATCAATGTGTCTATCAATGTGTCTTTTGATATAAATATTAATACATTGTCACTAATGAAATATCTGATGATCTGTTTATCTATTTGTATCACCTGAATATTGGCATACGGTGTTTCCTGAACTCCATACATATGATCTCCCAAACTGTCTTGTCCCTCATGGAGAAGGTGGTCTTGACCTCCATGTAGGCCACCATCAACTTTGAAAGCTTTTGGTTGACATGGGATACAAACATATTCTTATGAGGTAATTTTTTTTTTCCTAATATTTATTTTCAAAGAATTTATTTAGTAATACTATATAAACCAAAAAAAATTTTGTGTAACTAAGTGTCAAAGGTTTGAGAACATACAATGCTTATAATATAATTCATTTTCAACCTTCAACTTTTCTAAGTGTAACTCTTAATTTCTCCCTTGGTTTAATGGTTGTAACACATGTTTTAGTTATAGAGTATTGATGCTATTAAAGTACTAATTTTTAAAATATATTTTAATGAAAAAAAATTTATTGTATCCCTCGTTTCCCCCATGATTTACTAGTTATCCAGTCTGCTCCTCCACTATAATAGATAGAATAATTTATATGTATATAGGTATAATATGATAGAAAGATACATATAGGGTAAAACTATTCAATTATTTTTGTTTGGGAAAGAGGGGACTAAAAGTATCTTCAATTACCCCCCCCCCCCAACTTCCTTACTGTCTTACCCATAATTATATTTTTGAATTTTTTCTAAGTTTTAAAGTCAGTCACAATTTAAACAAAAATGCATTTCAATGAAGTAAAATTTCTCGCGCATTTTCTCCAACCGTGCCACCCCTGTTAATTGTTTTTAAAAACTTACTTAGCATGCATGATAGCCATGCTAAAAAGCAAAAGTAGTTTCATCATTTTTGTTTGTGTAGACATATTTATGTAGGAAAGCAGCTGATTTCTTGATTCAATTTTAGTTTCTTCTTCCCATTCTGCTTATACTGTTCCTGAGATTTTAATAATCAATACACATTACAATAAAAAGGAAAATATGATGGCTAGTCAAGATTCCAGTTTTAATTGCAAATTTTGCGGCTAGGCGGCCGGTAGTTTTTAGATTAAAGTTAAATTGAGAACTAAAGTTAAATGCTAGTTTTAGGTCAAACTGTTAGAAAATCACAAAAAAAAAGTTTGTCTAATACTATGTTCAAAATTTGGCATACCATGTTACCAACAAATTTACTATGGCTTGGATCCTTTTAATGAAGTAAAAGGATATCTATCTTTCTATACATAAGGATATCCCTAACCACTGGACTTATATGGTTCTTCTTTACATTATAGCTTCTCATAGGTCCTAAGAAGGTTTATAAATATTTCGGAGGAGGGTACCACCATCCTTCAAAAAATTGCAAAAACATAATTAACATCAACAAGTAGTGATTTTTTTGTTGTAAATAGCTGAACTAAACATAGATTGAAAAGAAAACATTTCATGTTCCCTTAGAGGCCTCAAGGCGTATCAACTAGTAAAATATTAAAGAAACGCAACATTAAACTAAAGAAAATTTATCTAGGTTGTACAATTGGTAAAACCCAATACTTTTGCATTTAAAAATGTATATTTGAATATTGGCTTGACCTTTATTTAATTGTTTTTTTACAAAGGAGGGGAGAGCTACTCATAGATCTCGTAAAACACGTTGTTTTGTACATTTAAAAAATTTTCTAGATATAAGAAGGAGATATAAATGGCTTTCTTAAACACATACTAAGAAGATAATTAAAAATTAGCACAAAAACTACAACTTTTCATAATATTTTTATAAAAAATAAATGCTCATGATGTTAATGTGATGATTAAAAATGCAAAAAAAAACTGTTGGTTTCTAAAGGTGAACAATAAAATTTTGATGATTTATATTTCAAATGAGCATCTATTACCTAATGATATAGTTCTCCTTTACAATGAAACTTTTCATAGGTCCTTAGTAGGTTCCTAACTAATTTGGGGAAGGATACAACAACCACCCCCCCCCCCCGAAAGAAAAAAAATTTTTAACCCCCCCTAAAATTTCAAACTAAAATAAATATGGAAAGATCAAACCCCCCCCCCCTATTTTTACACTAGCATAACAGCTAGTATTTAATATCTTAATCATCTGTATTCATGCATCAGTAAAAGTTAGTTGACAAATAATAAACTATTGCAAATTAAAGTCAACAACCTACTTCTAGGTTTAACATGAACTCCCAATATTGCAATCCCATTTTAAGATTTGCATAAGTAAGTGCAAAATTCTACAGGTCAGCAAAGTCCCATATTTTTAAATAGAGCACTGATACTATTCCCCCAACTCTAAATGATATGGAAGAAATAAAAATATTGTAATTTTTTCGCAATATTCCGTAAAATTGGGTGCAAGCTTTCAGTCAAATGCGCTAATTAAGTCAAACTGCACTTAATTTTGACCAAACGCATAGCATTATTTTTAACCATAATTAAGAACAGGTTGACCTACTAAGCGCATGTAACTGGACATTTGCGAAAAAAATTACACTCTTTTAATAATTTTTATTGCTTACAAGTTCATCTTTAACTCTTGCTATCCAAATCTCCAGTCCTATTTGATGCTTCCCTAAATGTTTAACTCAATCGGCAGAGCTTAGCAAAGCCTTTATACATTACTACATGTTTTGTGTAGACAATCAACCCTTAGATTTTTTACCATTTTCTGGAAGTCTTAAATATAATGCATTGTAGTAAGAGTCTTCTGTTTTTGGGCCAAGGCATTCCCCTTACTTTTACTATACATATATTTGCAGTGAGTAAATATTTAACTTCTTTAGTTATAACAAGTTTGGTTGGCAATATATATCATGTTATATAAATTAGTAATTTTTTTCTGTAGCTTAAGATCTCAATAGTTATTAAACCGATTTATTTCTCCTATTTTGGTCAGTTTCAAATAGCTTCTGTAATGGTTTTAGGCCATTTGTATTTTTTTAAAAAGTCTTGCCATTTTTTTCTAGCCTCTCTCTTCAAATACAGAGCCCGTTAGTTTGAATTAGACAAACATACCTGATTCTGTGTTCTATTTGCTGGATTCCCTTCTTCTGTCCCAAATAACAAGTGGTTCAATCTTTTTATACAATTTCTAATCATTCATTTATATGTTCTTACAATCATACCATAAAAATATATTTCTGTTTTCTTTGTTATTGTATCAACGTATGCCAGAGACATAATGTAATTAAAGTATTTAAATAAAGTGCCATGAACTCCATTTGAAAAACCAGAAAACCTTAATTACATCACTGAACCAAATTTTGCTGATGTAGACACTCAACCCTTTGAATGCACGACCTTTGTCCATGATGATGTCCAAACTATGATGGTATTGAGCTGTGCCAGTTTTGGGCCAAGACATTCCTAACTATTGATATTTCGCCTATGGCAGATCAGCAGTATAACCTTTTTTTTAACGTCTTAAGTTATAACATGGTTTTTGGCCGTGATTCGAACCTTTAACATTCACAACAACTAGCGGATAGGCTGCAGCTTAGTTTTTGTTGTTTTTTCTTGCTATAACAAAGAAATTATAACAAAAAATGAACAATATTGTGGAAACGCTCTGTTAGATAATTGGTAATGAAATATAAAACGGCCTAACTAGCATAAATTGTAGTTGTTGTAATATCATGTTCTCTCAAATTAGGGATATTCTATTAAGATAGCTAATTGGAAGAATTAGTCAACGTCACAATTAGTTTTAGGTTAGGTATTTCTTTTTTTTAAAGTATAATTATAAACAGCTTATACCAACAAGAAAATTAATTCGAAAAAATTACGAAACCTGTACGTGTTTTTCAGCGGTCGTTTGGGAGCAACCCATAGTAAAATTGACGAACTTTCCATTTGCTCCCCAAATATTATTTAAGATTTATTTCACTTGTTGGTTATGCCTTATTCCTGAATTATAAGCAACAACAATAAGTAATTGCTTATACACGGATCCAGGACAATCGCAGGAGTGTCTAAAATATTAAGTTAATTGAGTATTTTTACACATGAAGTTAGGTTAGACTAAGATAGTAAAATGCTATAAATAAGCCCCCCGCATCGTTTAGGCAATTTAAAATATGTTAGGTTTGATTAGGTCAAGTATTCACACTGATGTTTGTTACTCCAGCGTTTTTCCTGCTACCTTATACACCATAGTTTATATTATTTAAAATAGTTTTTTGCATAAAAAAAGACAAGACAAAAAATTATAATAAACATTTATTTGGTGTGCTCTTCAATGTAAACTGAACAACAATTTTTCACTTTAAACAGGACTAGAGGGTCAAAACCAGTTTTAGTTTAGAGCTGTACATCACACTAACTTTCAATAAAAAAAAAAACAATACAATACAAGGTATACAATAACAAAATATTTGAGAATTAGACATGTACATTATTTTCATTTCTTTATTTTTTGTGGTAAATTTTATTAAGCTTTTATTATCATATTTTCATAAAAAAAATTGTTTGAAATCGATTAAAATACAATTTTAAAGTGCTTTGCCAAATAACTGGTGAGACCCAAAGTTAGGATACAGAAAAAGAACATTGTAAAAATTAAACAACACACAAATAGGAACCTTAATTAAAAGTCTGTAAATAAGACCTACAATTTAAACAAACAAGGAGTAAAAACAATTTGTAATAATAATTGAAAAAAGATAAAATAATAATAAAACATGGATATTATGCTTCATGGCAAGAGAGGCTTAAAATTGGATCAATGGGGATTGTAAACAGGAATATCATTGTGTTCAATATAGTAATAAAATATGAGTTATGCTTATATATAAAATTTAATGCTACTTTTCAATGACTTATGGACATTTCAGGCTTTTTTAGTTAAAATATTTATGAAATTTTAATAAAAGGGGGGAAACTTAAACAAAATATAATTGTATTTCAAATTATGTAGCCTTAAGTCCATTTTTAAAAAAAACTTTTGAATGAATGACATGAGTAAATGGTTTAAATCTATCACTGCATCTCCTATTTCACAGAGAGTCTTAAATTCAACTAAATTATATCTGATAATCATTGTACGTACAGTTGTACAGACATATATTTTATGTACAGACAGTAAAGATGTACAGTTATACTAACATACACTCTTTATGTACAGTCAGTCTTTCACAGGAGCAAACATTAGTGAAGATTCATTCATAAGAGCTATACCTCTCTTTTAATTATTGTCACATTATGATTATGTATTATTGTGTTTTGTATTAATATGCAATGAATTTAAGTTTGTCAATATCTCTTGTTGGGTAGTTTAATTAGTTAATTGAGCCTGTCTTTCTCCTCAACTTTGACATCAACCGTGTACATGCCAAGTTCTTTCTTGCATCCTTTATCAGCAATCTTCTCCTCGCTGATGTCCCTCTTCCTCCTCTTGCCAGTGTTCACATACTGCCCGTTGATGGTCTGGAAGCTGTACCCATGCTCGTGATGGTCATAATGCCCGGAGGGATAGTTGGGTGGTACATATGGTACATTGGGGATTCCAGCAGCTGGGGAAACAGGTTGAGCTACTGCAGGCGCAGGGGAAGGACCAGCATTACGGAAGATCCTGTTGTTTGGAGGACCAGCCACCTGGCCGTCAACGATCACAGGGTCAGGATCAACATAGCCCTGGCCACGGATTTGTGGGTATTGGGCGCCAAATGGTTGGGTGCCATCAAGGTTACCACGGTATCCTGAAATAAAAATATGTAAGAATTGATTATTAACAATAACACAATAAAGACTTATGAATAAAGAAATTATAAATATTTCACTTTGCTTCTCTCAAAAAAATCTAGACTTGTAGGGGAGAATTGTAGCATATCTTTTTTATTATAAAATTTTTTTCTTTAAAATGTAATAATTTTTGTTTGTTGGTAAAGCAGTTTTTATTTTCATATAATTTGATCTAATATCTTTAATGAATTTTCTGTGCTAATATAAATAAATAAGAAATAATTAAATAATAACATTAACAAGACATGATAACCTCATTTTAATTGCACACAAATAATTAATTTGTTGATCCAGCCAATATATTAATTACCAGGAATTCATTAAACAAAAATGCATTGAATTACTTTGTTAGAAAATAAATTTTTTTGTGCTTTTCCACAAAATTTTCGTCGAGCCCTGAACCCCTCCCCCCCTTTTCTTTTTAAAATAAATTCAATTTCCTAACAACCTTAGGTAACCATAACACTACGAGGCTACGCATTACCAAATATAACAGCTAACATAATCTGACCTCCCCCCCCCCGCCCCCCCCCCCCCCCACTTATATTTTTCCCAATTAATTTTGAATATACATACACCTTTTTGTATTGTATTGTATACAGGATAAGTATGAATAACAGGTTAAGTTGTTTCCAGGGTCATGTTTATTTGATTAACTGATTCGGACTAT
Organism: Acartia tonsa; assembly: GCF_053477335.1. Classification (NCBI taxonomy): domain Eukaryota; kingdom Metazoa; phylum Arthropoda; class Copepoda; order Calanoida; family Acartiidae; genus Acartia; species Acartia tonsa. The sequence goes on along the minus strand of NC_137264.1, from coordinate 40,790,077 downwards.
GACAATCCATCCAATATATTAGAGCCAATGTTAATCTGTATTCTAATAATCAAAGTTTTGAATATTTATTTATTAAAGATTAAAATAGAGATAAAACAGCTACTATTAGCAGGTAGGGATGGGACATGTTCGCTTTTTAATTGGCTTAAAAACTTTGGTTGGTACAAACTAGCAGTGTCTAGAAGATTCCACCAACTGTTTCAATTTAAAGAGAAGATAATTTTGTATATCATAATTGGAAGTTTTCATCAATTAGTCGTCCAACATTTATTATCGTAAAGACTTATGGAAGTTTAAATCCTAGTTTTCACTATTAGATATATCCAGGGATCTTAAGGGATAACACAATGAAAGATAAATTGATATAATTCGCCAATGATGATAAACAATATTACCCCCTCTGTAGATTAGATATTTAGTTAACAACCGTGCTTTGGAGTCAACCAAAATCAATAAAAGAACCAAAGTTTTACCTCATTGATAGTAAAAATGAGCATTGCATAGGCTTTACTAAAGAATGAACAATCACTTAATTGTTTTCTACCTTCTACGTGTTATTTTAGCTCAGCATCTGGGGGAATTTATAATTTATTAACAAAACATTAATGCTTATACTGCATTGGACGTGCATACATTTTTATTTAAGAAAACATCATTCAATAGGCATCTAGTATAAACTTTACTTAAGCTTACGGGCTTTCAGTAATTTCTTTATGAAAAATTAGATTTACTCGGCTGCAACTCCAGTTAGATGGCTGTTTTTTAGGAAAGATTTTTATGACCCATAAGCAACACAAAATGTCTGTTTGTATGTCTTGTATTTATAAATAGAAAATGATATTTATTTTATTGTTGATAATACCTGCCAAATATTGAATTTATTGTTCTCTTTTATTATTACTGTGCTACTTATTTCAACTAACTTAATAATATAGCGGGTTTGATATTTTTATTGATAGGTGTAGGGCGTGTCAATATATTGTGCTTTCTAAAAGTTGAAGCAACTCTTTCATTTCTCTTAATAATTAACCCCTTAGCAATTGTTGCACTGCTTATTTTCTTGTACTTTAAACCAGTTCATGGTTAAACAAGTTCAAAATATGAACCCAGTAAAAGTGTCGGACTGATTATGACGTAAAAAAAATAATTAGCCAATGAGAGGACACTATAAATTTTACCATATTGGTCAATAATGGCATCTCATTGGCTAATTTCTTTTTTACGTCATAATCAGTCCGACACTATTACTGGGTTCAAACTGAGACTTCCATTGCCTGCAATTTTGGCTGACAGCCTCTGACTTTATGGGCTTCGGCCTAACAGGTTTGGGGTTAGAACCTGTTTTTTGCAGGGAGAAGTGTCAAAAAGGAATGTAGCCTAAAAACCTTCCTCTGACCATTACTAAACTTCATTAAAAATTAAAAACAATAGGTTCAGCAACATATCTATAGTACAGATGTATATACAGATAATTATTTGACTCACTATTCCAATGATCTTTTTCGTTTGCTAGCAATAGTTATCTGCTACTTAACTGTGTTGATATTCCCGACATTATTGGTTGATTTTTAAAGACCCAATTAAGAGTCGGCACAACGTCATTGGGATGGGGAGATACAGTTATTTAACCACTTCCCCCTCTAGTGTTTAACTCTAATGGTTCAGCCGTTTAAAAATCTTCAGGGATTTACAAAAACACATACACACAAAAAAATACTATAGGTTAAAAGTATCAAACTAACACTCAAAAATTAACTACTTCAAACTGTATTATTTAACCAACAGATCTATAGTATATATGTATATACAGATAACTATCACCCTACCTTTAAAATGACCTTATTCGTCTGCTACTAAATTATTTCCTTTACTTCGTTGTGTTAATACACATAACACCATTGGTTGATTTTCAATGACCCATTTAAAAGACAGCACTAGGAGATGGGAAGATACAGATTTTAACCCTTTCCCTCTCTGATGTTGTACTCTAATGGTTTAGCCGTCTAAGGAATATTTAGGGACACACCAAAAACTAATAAACACAAACAAATACTAAAGGTTAAAAGTATGAAACTTACACTTAAAAATTATCTATTTAAAGTTTAATTTCCACCTTTCAACCAATCTTACTTAATTGATTTTGGCTGTTGTGCTTCGTTATTGAATTGACCTTGTTCTATGTGTACATTACATATGTATCTTGATATTGGTATTAAAAAATACACAGGAGAATTATACCAGGAATTTAGGATAGGTAGAAAAAAAAGTGCGGGAATGTGTTAAGTGTGATGTCATAAAAATACGTCTAAAAAGGAGGGATGAAAACCCCTAAAAAAGATGGATAATAACGTATTTTTATGACGTCACAAAGACACTTTCCTGCGCTTCCAGAAAAAAAAACATAATCAATCCCCCACCCCAAACTACCTATTTAAAATAAAATTTTGTTTTTGAAGATGTTTTAGATTATCCTTATCATAAAGTAACAGGAATATTTTTCTGTTTGTCTATTCCGAAGGATCTCGCTAAACACTGAACTGATAGAGTTCTCCTTAACAGGGTAGGTCCCGAAAATTCTTGAATTTAAAAAAAAATCTTATCCACTGGTCTATGCCTTTACCCATGTAATAAAGAAATGAATGGATATAAATGACTGACATTTATTTGGGTTTTTAGAGAAAACTAGCAATAAGCAAGCATAGTACAATAACAATAAATAGACAAAAAAGAGTAATGGAAAGGGTACAAATTTAAGAAAATCTTATGTAAATGTGAACATTTATTGTTGTGAGTGCAGCAACTCTAGAATTAGATTAAACCTATCTCAATAATATTCTGTCAAAGAACATTAGTAGTGTCTTTAAAGATCGTAAAAAACTTACTTGTTGTTTCATTCTAACCGAATAAAATTCACATTTATTAGGTTTTACTCTACAGAGAAACGACATCTAGTATCCAAACTATGGTTTTTAGCTATTTTATTTTGCCCCTTTCCAGCAAACACCCCCCCCCCCCTCTATCTAGTTAACTACAAAAAGTAATTGCTAGGATTTTAAAAACATTTTGTTTTGCTGTAACTAAGGAACGTAATTTGTATAGATTTGATTATGTATAGCACACATATTCCCAATACATCTGAGGCTCAAATTCGTTTAATAGAGCAGGGATTGGTTAATTAAAGATCTTTGTATTTTCTCTTGAATTCAAAAGTATTAATAGTCTTAACTTGTTAATTCAATATCGATCATATTTTCTTCTTCCTATTTCTGCATTCCTATCCTATTCAATAATGTAGTATGTTGTGTGTGTCCTAAAAGATCTCATAAACAGATAAATTGATCGCTTTACATTATCAGAGCCAGTAAAGCCAACAGACTGACAAATACCGACCGACCGACATAAAAATAAAACTTGTGGAGTATCTTCGCTGTAAATACATACCAATCCGTAACTTGCTTGGCTGCATAAAAGAACAAAAATTGGATTATATTTTGCATCGTAGTTTTTTAATTTTTTGAGTTATCAAGCATTTTATAACAATGTGACTTTTTATATTTTGCATTGTATATAAATATTTGGTTTAGTTTTTTTATTAGGTTTGCTTGGCCTCTAAGAAACTTTGTAGATTTTTAATCTCTTAAGTTATTAAGTTAATCAATGTATTTTATAACATTTTCACTTTAAATTTTACGAAAACATTTAAGGAATTTAATGATAAGATTTTTATTAACTTTAAAATATTTGGATTCATTCATCTAAAAGTAAACGATAAACTAGTTCTTTCTAGGTGAAAAGATAGAATTTTAAAAAGAAAAAATTGAATTTTTTTACTAGAATTAAATTTTTTACTAAAAATATGTCCATGAGAAGCGAAAAAAGAAAAGTAGTTAACCGCCTCATTAAAATTTAGATGACTTGGTATGACAGTTTCGTAGTTGTACCTTGTAAACAAACAATGCGATTAGCTGAAAGTCCCTATTGTCCTTAGTAATGAGTTTGTCCTACTGGGGCTAAAGCATGTCCTCTTCTTATCCTATCAATGTCGCGCATCTGACAAAGTAGCAGTAGATACATATAACGAAATTTGAGCCTAATTTCGATTCAAACCTAGTACCTCCCTGACGACTTTAGTTAGAATGTTCCAATCATTTATTACAGCTATAAACAGTTTAATTTCTAAGGATAAACAGTTAGGGAGTTGAATCCATTTTTATAGAAGCATAAATATAATCTATGATTATGGTTTGGACCCTCTAAAACTGTAATCTACCTTTCCACTTTCCCCTCTCTTGGTGAAGATATCTTCAACGCCGATACGATTTTTGAAATGTAAGATTCTACTTTCCCCTCTCTTGGTGAAGATATCTTTAACGCCGATACGATTTTTGAAATGTAAGATTCCACTTTCCCCTCTCTTGGTGAAGATATCTTCAACGCCGATACGATTTTTGAAATTTAAGATTCCACTTTTGCCTGTCTTGGTGAAGATATCTATAACAAGAGTGACAAATGTGGAATCTTATATTTCAAAAATCGTATCGGCGTTGAAGATATCTTCACCAAGAGAGGGGAAAGTGGAAGGGTAGATTACAGTTTTAGAGGGTCCAAACCATAATCATAGATTATATTTCTGCTTCTATAAAAATGGATTCAACTCCCTAACTGATATAGCTTTGCAAGGATAGCCTGATATCTAGTTGCCGAATGTGTACGCAGTTTCCTGGGTGTTTCCTCATCCTCGCTCAATATTTACTACTAGCTACAAATCTTCAAACTTCCCTTAAAAAAATCAAAATTTGAATGTGTAAACGATTTATACAATATACATTATAAATTTGAATTTTTTAAATTTTGATTTTTTTTTTTTGAAGTTTGAAGCTTTTTTAGCTAGTAGTAAATATTGAGCTAGGATGAGGAAACACTCAGGAAACTGCGTACACATTCGGCAACTAGATATCAGGCTATCTTTGCAAGGTAATAAATGTACAGTGTGTTTTTTTTATGAGAACTTTTTTGAAAGCAATTTTACCCCACTTATAGTTATCAGAATTTATTAATTAATGGCTTATTTTCTTCGTTTTTTAATGCAATTAATAGAACAACCAAAAAATATTTCAGTTATAAATTTAAACTTAGGTGTCAACATCTAAAAATGGTTTTAGAACATTTTTCTTATGCTCAAATATTGAACCTTTTGCAAGAATTGCTGCTAAACAGTTCAAAGTCATATCTCAACCAGGGAGGGAGTACTGGCCCCCCAAAGTTGACTACAGAAAATCCAATCTTTTTCTTGCAAAGATTTGAACTTAAGAAAAATGCGCTAAAACCATTTTTAGATGTTGACACCTAAGTTTTGAATTTTTGATTTTACTGTACTTTTTAAATAAAAACTTAAATATTTCTTTTTGCTGTTCTATTAATTGCATTAAAAAACGAAGATAATAAGCCATTAATCATTACATTTTGATAACTATAAGTGGGGAAAAATTGCTTTCAAAAAAGTTCTCATAAAAAAAATACTGTATATTGATAGAGGAGCTTCACTACTATGAAATTTCTAAATATTTATAAAATTTTATTTTTCCATCTTGTATATGGATAGGGTAACGCTTTTTTGTTTCATCCTTATTAGCCAGTCAAATAAGCATTTAATATATTAGTATCAATTACAGCCTGCTATATTATAGTAATACATAGCATTCTCTTACAGATCATTGACTATCGATGAAAAAATCAAAATTAAATTTTTTGGGTGTAGTCCTTTCGTCGCAACGCCCCTTAAGGGGCGATTCGTCGTATTTTCAAAGTAGCTTTTCTCCTATTTCTACCCCCTGCGGGGCAATCACCTAACCTAACCTAAAATAACCTATACAAAAGCTACCGTGAAAATACGACATTTCGCCGTTACCATATAAAGGACTAAACGCAATTTTTTAGTTACCATTTCCATGTCCCAGCTTATAAATAAATAAAATTCCATTAAAATTGGAATTTTGTGTTCTTCGAAAAAATATCGAACACAGTAATAGTGTCTGACTGATTATGACGTAACAAAAAAAATTAGCCAATGAGAGGCCGTTATTGACTAAAGTAAAATTTATAGTGACCTCTCATTGGCTAATTTTTTTTTGTTACGTCATAATCAGTCAAACACTATTACTGTGTTCGAAAATATCTGGCTCAATGGATTTTAAAATTTACAATGATTTTATAATTGAACAAGGATAAAATTAAGAGAAACAGAAAGATATTAACGTAATTAAATCCTTGTCATAAAAGTTTTTAATGAATATATAAGTTGCACAGCTACTTATCACAATGGTATGTACGTACGTCCATCCGTCAGTGTGTTACTTCGTAACAGCGTAAAAGTACAAGGTTCCGTGGTTTTATAACTACAATTAATTCAACTTTCTTTTGTCTCTCAAATTTTCTAACTTCCTGTTTTAATACAATCTAGTATTTCATTTTTAAATGATGTGCTACTTAATTATGGACATAATTGTTCTTGTATTCATGTTAAGGTATCTTTTTTGAAGCTTTTTATAGTGCCTAAAAAATTTACTTCTTACTGGCCTTTTATTGGTCAATTAATATGTATATTGTATACTGGCCTTTCATTGGCAATTTAGTCTTTGTATTGGCCTAACATTGCATTGGTTATGTTTATTTTATACCGTATCTGTTTTAAACTTACCTATATTACCCAGATCCAGAACAAAGCTGTCAGATTGTCTGGGTTGGGCTCCGAACTCGTTGCTGAATAGACCACCATTTCTTCCCTTCACTATGTCACATCGGATCATTACAACACCTAGATAGATAGATAAATGGATAAACAGATATAAATTTAGATATATAATGGAATGATATATATATTTAGATAGATAAATGAATAGAAAGATATATATTTAGATAGATAGGTGGATAGAAAGATATATATTTAGATAGATAGATGGATAGAATGACGTACATATTTAGATAGATAGATGGTCTTCTTCTTCTTTTAGCCCAGTGCTATCAACCATGATCATCATCTATTGCCAGGTTGAGGAATCTGGCGGCTGCTGGAGGATTTTTCCATAGGTCTCGGACTGTGAGGCTAGTAGGGTTGTTGTGACAGTTGAACAGGTGTTCTGTTGTATGTGAGCTGTCGCAGTTAGGACATTTATCTGCGACTGTTCCAGTTTTATCTACACGGGCCTTGAAACTGTTGAGATAAACACTGTAGCCTGATCGAAGTTGAGATAAGGTGGATCTTGTGAAACGAGGGAGGGCCTTCTCGGATTTATTAATTTCAGGCGGGCCGGTTCTAAGGACCTTGTTAGGTTCGTTGTTGCGAATCACAGTTTTTACTGTGTTTGTGTGGATTTTCTTGAGATTTACTTTATAGTCATTCTCAGAGAGATTAGGATATGATAAATCCTTTATTTCCCTTCCGAATTTTGACTGTAAAGTCTCGTTCATCTGGCGTCCTGGGGCTGGAGCATTCAGGTCAATCCTGTTAGGGTAGTCCGGTTTTTGAGTTGCCAGCAAGAACTGCTTGCTTAACATCTCGCAATGAGGTCTCACTTGCATGACTTTTGTTTCTGTGTGGAGATGGTCTAGATCAGTCATGATGTGACAGCCTGTGGCAGATCTTAGGGCTGTGTTTTGAGCTGTTTGCAGTTCTTTCCAGGATGTGTCGCTGAGGGCCGGCGTCCAGATGGGGCAGCAATAGTTCAGTAAAGATTGGCCAGTGGCTTTGTAGGTATTCACAATAGTTTCTTTATCCTTTCCCCAGGAGGTTCCAGTAAGGGCCTTGAGGATGTTGTTTCTGGACTGGATGTTGGTTTTAAGATTCCTGGTGTGTTCTCTGAAGGACAACATGTTATCAAATGTGATACCTAGGATCTTTGGCTTCTTTACTGTGGGTACCTTCTCGCCAGCAATTTCAACACCTAATTCTTCACTGCGTTCATTGAAGAAAGTTGTGAAGAGAGTGGCAGAGGACTTGGAGGGCGAGATGAAGAGGTTTCTGCTCTTGAACCATATGTCCAGTGTGTTCAGATAAGAGTTAATTTCTGACACTACTGGTTTAATCTTAGGTCCAGAATTCAGAATGTTACCATCATCAGCATAGGAAACCAGTACAATGTTACCTGGTGGATCTGGCATGGAAGACATATATAGGTTAAACAGGACGGGGGACAAGACGCTGCCTTGTGGTACACCCTGCTTCACCTTTCTGTATTTACATACAGAATTCCGGAAAACTACGTAGGTTTGTCGTCCTCGTAGGTATGCACATAGAAATCTCTTTATGTAGCTGTTCAGATCAAGTTTATTGATGTCGTCCAAGAGGATCTGGTGGTCGACCGTGTCGAAGGCACGGGACAGGTCTATGGCTACAGAGACTGTTCTATGAGATGGCTTCTTCCTGTTCAGGCCTGTATGCACATGATTTATGATGGCTTAGAGTGCTGTACAGGTGGACCTTCCCTTTCTGAAACCGTGTTGTTGGGGGGCAAGTTGGACAGCGTCATTGATGGAAGGAAGTAGGAGTGCTTCAAGGATCTTGATTGCTGGAGATAGGAGTGAAACAGGTCGATAGCTGGGTCCAAGGTTGGAAGGTTTGCCAGGTTTTAGTAGGGGAATGATCTTAGCTGTTTTCCATATGCTTGGGATGATGGACAGCTCCATGCACATGTTGAAGATCATGGTGAGGAAGTTGATGGCAGTAGGTCCAAGATTCTTCAACATTATGGGGGAGATGTTGTCTGGTCCTAGTGCTTTGGAGCTCTTTGCTTTCATTATTGCTGCCAGCGTCTGAGCAGGAGTGAAGATAATTTTGTGATGTTTAGTTTTCTTCTTCATGTTGCGTAGAATCCTGCGCAGAGGCTGTTGGGGTTTCTTGTGCGAGTCAGGAGTGTATTGCCTGTTGAACTGGTCTGCAATGTGTTTGGCATGTGTGTATGTCTTGTTGTTGAATTCAATGCCTTGATTATTGGGTTGTTGGGGCTGGTTACCAAGGCTCTTAATGGTGTTCCAGAGCTTCTTGGAACCAGGATCACATGTTCCTAGATGTTCCTGCCATTTCTTCTTCTTATGTTGGTTTATTAAGTTGTTGATGTTATTGTTTAGGTCAGGAAGTCTGGCATCCGCAGGGTTGTTTTTCTTCACCTCATCACGTTCGTCGATAAGTTTAGCTGCTTCTGTTGGGAGGGCATTGTAGATGGTAGTGATCCGTCCCGCAGGTATAAATCGTTTTGAAGCTTTTTGTAGGGTGGTACAAAAAAATTTTTCAGCTTCATGGATGTTGTCAACTTTCTTGGCTTTTGAAAATTCCTTTTGGAACTTTGGCCAATCCGCTTTAGAGAAGTTGATGAAAGTTTGCGGTTTAGAGTTGAACTTTTTCAGTGTGGCTGAAACACTGATAGTGATGGGTAAATGGTCAGAATTAAGTTTATTCTCGACCTTCCAGTTCGTTGTTGGTAGCAGGCTGATTGAGGCAATGCTTACATCTGGAGCAGTAGCTGAATTGTTGGCTACTCTGGTTGGCTGATCAAGGTTTATGATGGCGCAGTCTTGATTAGATATGACGTCTGCTAAGGCTTCACCCCTAGCGTCGTTGGTGGCACCAGAGTGCCAGAGTGTATGGTGTGCATTCACATCCCCTAATACATAGTAGTTGTCACCAAGTCCAGTAGTTAATTCGTTTAGGGGTGGCACATAGTTTGGTGTATTACAGCTGCTCACTGGTGGTAGATATACATTTCTGATGTTGAGTGGAGATTGTTCGCCAGGAATACTGATGGTTAGTGTCTCGTTCAAGAGTGGGAGGTGTTTTTAACAGTGTGAAGCTTACGTCCTTGTGGACTAAGAAACCTTTATTTACACCTCTGTCTTGTCTAACCTCTGTCTTGTCTAACAAATGTGTAGTTGGAAAAGATATTACCATCTACCTGCTAGATAGGTGGTAATATCTTTTCTCGTATTCATTCGAATCCGGTGGATAGGAACCGGTTCTCATCCATACGAAAAAACTATGTCTAGCATCGTATTATATCCAGCTTTCTACGAATATAGAAATGTACAATCATAAGATTAAAACCAGTTTTAATCTTATAACTGTACATTCTATATCCGCGGAAAGCGGTTTATAATACGATGAAAGAAATAACTATTCCAATATGGCCACCAAGACTCCAATTCATTTCACCTGAATTTCAATTTGTTCATACCAGTTTTTATGAAAAGACATGTATCTTTTATTCACACCAGAAAAACAAAAATTATTCATGAAGATTTAAAAAAAAATTTTAAAAAAAATAATATTTTTGTCATTTAAATTAATACTAAACAAATGGAAAATTTTAGTTAAATCTACAAAATATTTTCAATAACAAGTAAAAAATATATCGACAATAAGCGCAGCAATACAGAGAGAGAGGGGACAAAGGGCTGTAGTCCCAAAAGTCCTATAATAACGTTTTCTTATTCGTTGCATTAACAAATTTGGGGACTTTAGTGAATTTTTATTGATTGATTCATTAAGTGTTCAAACGTTTCAACCACTAATTTTGAACTACAGAAGAGGCAATTTTGTGCATCATCATTGGGAATGTACAGTACATCAATTTATCGGTCACTGGCTTATCCCTTAGATCCCTGGTAGCAATAACATTTTATATTAATCAAGGATGAATTTAAAAGTTGATTTAATATTTTTATCTAATTATCCTTAAATTATAAAGAAAAAAGACGAAGATCAAACTGCATAACTTTTGCACCACTTTTGACGTCATAATCTCCATCTCTTTTTTCCCACTTCTCCTCTCATCTTCATCATTATATGACGTCACAGGAATCAAAAGTGACACAAAAGTTATGCAGTTTGATCTTCGCCAGAAAAAAAGTTAAATCTTAAAACCTTTTACAACAGATAAATGTAAAAAGTTAAATTTATTGTCAGAATTTAATCTTCCCTCGCATTAACTAAAATCATGATATTTAATAAAAATGAAAATACTATTGATTGGAATGCTCTTAATATTAAGCTAAACTTTAACAATGAAAATGAGTTTGATCCTGAGAAAATAAAAATCTTAAATTATGTCAATTCAAGTAGCAATATTCCTGCAATTAAATTCCTAGGTGTATTTATAGATCCTTCTTTAAATTTTAAATATCATGTAGAACATTTACGTAAAAAGATTTCTAGTTCCTTATTTCTTATAAATAGAGCTAAACATATACTGAATTTAGATAGCAAAAAAATGCTTTTTCATTCATTTCTAGTCATTAACTTTACTGTTTACCTGCCTGGAGTTGTGGTCTTATATCTACTATGGAACCATTAATTAAATTGCAAAAAAAGGCAATAAGAATTGTTTTTAGTAAGAAACACATCTCACACACAATGCCTTTATTTAAAAAAATTAATGTCCTTCCTTTACATGAATCAGCTAATTATTTGAAATTATTATTTATGTATGATTTTATAAACAGTAAGCTACCAAGTTCCTTTCAAGGTACATGGCTTCGCCGTAATCAATTACATACCGGAAATCTTAGAAACTCTAATATGTTTGATGTTAGAAAACCGAAGTTTAAATCTATTGAAAGATTTCCTAAGTATCATTTCCAAGAATTATGGAATAACCATTGTAATAATGATTTATTAACCCACAATCAATCAAGAAAAAAATTTATTAAAAATCTAAAAGAATCTTTGTTATCAAGCTTAACTCTAGTGTGTAACAACCCATTATGTCAAGAATGTAGATAAATTTATATTTTTTTTGCAATATTGTTTGAAATCTGATAAATTAATCAAAATCTATTTGTTGAAATTTTTTTTAAAATTTCTATTATTGCAATAATGGTGTGAGACTTGTATGCCCTAATCAATCCTTCCTATTATCATCCTTTCTCTCCAATATGATTTTATTTATTGCTTATTATCTTTTTTTCTATTTTTTTGTCTTATTTATATGGCCTGTATGAAAACAATGTGTGAATACACATTACTGCATACTTCCTAGTTTTTAGGAAACTGCCATTTGGGAAGAAAATTTTTTTATAAATTAAATATATCAATAAAATTTGACTGTATATATAAATGTATATAATATTCATTTAATTCATTTATTATTTTGTTGGTTTTTTTTGCTATGTATGTGCACCCCAGAATAATAAATCTAACTTTAATTCAAACAGCTATTTACCCGTCATTAATTTAAGTAAACTGCGTCGTCCTTATATAATATTTTTTTCTTTTTTTCCATAAAACACCCCTCCTGCACGTCTTTTATTATAATTTAAAGCTTCACTGTCATGTATATTATTATTCTTGTTTTTATACAATTTTCAGTCTAACTATAAGATTGATTTTATATAACCTTTATTCAAAAGTTAGGTCTATGAAATCTTCATAATACACAATTTTTATTTAACACATTTGTATTAAATATAAAAAGGTTATATGGTCTTCTCCGCGTAATTTTTTTTCCAGAAATTTAGAGGTCTTACATACAGGCATTATCCAGTTACTTAGATTTAAAACGAATATTACTTGGCGTCTTAAATGTAAATCAAATTTTTTATAGAACAGTTTTATATGAAAAAAAAAGATTCATACTTTAGTTCTTATTTTTGGAAAAGCTTCATATAGGCCCTCACCTCAAAGTTTTTGAGCTACCTCTATTTTTAAATTAGAGATTGAGGATGTATTTAAGCTATTTCTAACCCCTTCCACCCCTTTAACCCTTAACGGTCGGGGAGGGGGCGTTGAACGCCCTCCCCCCCTCCGTTTTTTTTCTATCTCATTTTCTGTGTGTAAAAGATAAAGAGCCCAAACTGCGTGGCTTTTTAAGTATAGGTATGACACATAACTGAGAGTTGGAATTTTTTTATTATCTCCATCCTGGCGGCCACAGGATGCAAGCAAACCTGGCAGGGTCATCCAGGTAAAGAGCAAAAATATTTTGACTTAAACAAAGCATTTTATCTTACCAAAATACTAAAATAGATTAGCCTTTAAAAAATAGAGAGGATATATTTTTAAATCAAGATATGTGTTTGTTTTTTGTAGTCTAGCTCTCGTAAATGATAAATTATGAATAAGAAATACTTTCCGCGTTTTTACATTATTTAATTCATAAGTTGTAGGAGGCCTTACTATATCAATACGATTTTCATTGGCTAGACCCTCTGATTTTATTTGAGAAAATGTAAAAATTCATCTGAATGTCAACTCCCGGTAAAATATTACCCAGAAAATTTTAAATATTTTCTATAAAATCAAATGATTTATCTGAAAAGTTGCAAGAATTTTTTGTTTGATGTTTAAATTTTGAAAAAAGAAAATCACTTTAAGCTACTTATTTAGATAAATTTCTTGCACACAAAAAAACAATCTAAACTTTAAAACCTACAGTGGTTATTAACTATTTATAGAGTAACCAAATAATTTCATTTTAACATTTGGGTTTTCTGCAATTTTTCCTCCAAGTAAGCTGATTAGAAAACGGAAATATTAATATACTACCAGACAAGGCTAGGCAAACGAACGTCAGTTGCAATTGAGGCACAAATTTTTTTTATATCCGTTTGGTTTTCTTTTTTATAAACGAGGTATTGCCATTTTGGGTAGGGTTTCGACTTCCAGCTGATATTTAATATTGTAAAAGGTGGGTTTTCCCGAAGCTTACATGCGGCTGAGGCGCAGATGCCGGGCCATGCTTTCACAACTATTACTTTTTTTATTTAAAAAAAATAAACGTAGCTAAAGTTTTTAAAAATTTAATGCTAAAATTACTTACTTCCAGATGGATTGACATCAACTTTAAATCTTCTGTCGGGGGTAACTACTCCATACACATGCTCATCATACAGATCTTCAATATGGTAGCCCGCAGGGTTATCCAGTCCCAACTCCTTTAGGGTTACTGATACCTAGAGAGATAAAATGTACATGCTTCAATCTACATATTTAGATTGAAACTAACATATATAGATAGATAGATGATAGATAGATACATTTCATATTTCTTTCTGAGTTATCAATACCTATATTCAACGGTCGGAAGAAGGGGGGGGGGAGGTAAACGACTCCACCCCCTCTTTTCTTTCTTTCCTTGTGTGAAAGATAGGGAGCTACAGCTGCCGCCAACGAAATTTGTATTTTTGAGATTTCTAATATAAATTTACATAAATCTATACATTTTCTGACAAAAATTGTTTGTTTATCTTTAAAAATAAAAAAATACAGCTGTTTAAAAATATTAAGTATAGTTAAGTATAAACAGACCTAAAAACAAAGGTTGTTAAATTAAAGGGTGAAGGAAGCAAAATACGACTGACTGAAATATATTCGGAAATTAATATCGAACAGGTGACATGCACAAAAATGTTTAGACCATTAGCTCTAATATGAAGCTGAGATAATAGAGTGGGGAGGGGGGTGGGGTAGGTTCAAGAGATAAATTAAAATGTTAGTTTTTTTCTCTGTTTATATGAGGATAAATAGAATTGTATTGATAAGAAATAAAATAATGTAAATGAATAATGACACTAATTGCATAATACAAACAAAGTTTTAACATATCAGTAATCAGAGTTAGGGATTTGGATCCTCTAGAAAAACTATTTGTACTTGATCATTGGGTATCCAAGCAAAGAGCTTCTTATAGTAAAATTTTAAGGAGGTTGCGTGAATATTTTAGTGAAATTTTCATTCATGTTGTTGTAGTTTAACAAAAAACAATATAACTATATTTGACAAGGAGAAAATGATTTTTCTTATATGATAAATACCCCTCCCCAATAGTAAGAGGAAAACAATGACGTAGGGAAGGAAGGGGACAATGGGCTTTTTATTACACTAGTCCCCAAAGTTTTTAATAACGTTTTCTTATTTGTTACCTAGTTTATCAACTTAAGGAACTTTTAATGAAATTTGATTAGTTGATTAAATTGAGTGTTCAAACATTTCAACAACTATTTTTAATCTACAAAAGGTGTAATTTTATATATACTCATTGGAAATGTGCATCAATTTATCGGCCATTGTCTTATCCCTATAGATCTCTAGAAAGTACAATGTTTTCAATCAATCATAATACCTTCTAACTTTTCATAAACGTCTAAATTATATGAAGGATTCGTAACAAACTTTGAATTATCTAATTACAAGTTATGTTAATATATTTACTAATATAAAATAGGTAAGTTGAGTGTATATATGCATGTCTGTACTATAAGATCTATTAACCACTGAACCGATTCTGCTATAATAGTGCAATGCAATATTAAGAACAATAGAAATGTACCCATACATAAAGGATATAAAGGATTTACTTAAGGTTCTCTATAACCCCTGTAAAGGGTAGCTTTGGGAAGGTGTGTAACTATTTTGAGTTAGGGTACCACCACCCTCCCAAGAGAAATAATCAAAAAAATATCAAAATATTCAAATGGCCGCTAGGCAAGAAATAAGAATCAGCTGATCTTAACATAGATGGATAAATAGAAAGTATAAATAGATAGATAGATAATTACCTCACTAGGTGTACCATCTGTCCTCCTATTCAGGAACACAATGCCATATGAATATTTAGAACGGTAGACAGGTAGAATAGGCCGGGCCCAAATCTCGATACCTTTCTGCTTGTAGATTCTTCGACCCTAAAAAATTATAAAACTTTGATAGATGAATAGATAGATAGAAATATAAATATAGATATATGTCATGAATATCTTTTTGCAAGAAAAATACAATACTTGATATTGGCTAATGTAAAAATAGAGAAAGATAAATAATAAACTAAGATTATTCTATACTAGCTGGTATGCCCATAGAGGCCTCTAGGGCACTTGAGTGTTCTAGGGGAGAATTCTTTAGGGAAGTTGGTGGTACCAAACCCAAAATAATACTTTGCCTACTAAGAAACTATGAGAAGCTACATTGTATAGGAAAATCATATTGGTTCAGCAGAGCTGAATCTTTAAATCGTTTAGTGGTGCGCTAAATCGGGGCGATCCAGTTCACCCCGGTTTTGCGCGGCAATGACACTCGTTGAGCGCCATTGCCGCACCAGTACCGCGCCACTGGGCGCGCTGGTTCGCCCATTCCATTTTGATTTAAAAATTGAAATCTAATAATATCTAGGTGCGCCGAACGGGATCGCCACGATTTAGCGCACCACTAAACAATTTAAAGATCAAGCTCAGAAGTATTTCGGTGTAGACAATAGACATTCTGTTACTTTAGTATGTAGATAGCTGATAAAACAGATTTTAACCAGTTTTTAAACTAATATTAATGATTCTCGATTTAGAGCAATATTGAATCAAAAGATCTGTATAAGTAAAAAAACGCATTGATACCCAACTCCACCTTATTTTTAAATTTAATTGATTAAATGAGGGGGGGGGGAGGTTTTAAGAAAAAACCCTTTGGAGGGTCTAAACATCCAAAGCATATTTATAACTTTCCTATACTAATAAAGAGACAACTGAAAAACTACCCACCCCCTTTAATAACAAATTATTTTAAAATAAAGAAATAAAGGAAGGGGGGTATCAATGCTCAATAAGGTACTTTGTGTGAAAGCGCCAATTCATCTAGCATTACCAATCCCTGTTTGCCTGAAGTAAATATTGACTGACATCACTTTGTATAATCTTACAATTGTCGGATGTAAATTGAGTATAAAATTGATTTAGCTAATTTGAAGATGAACACAGATTTGTTTATTTAGTAAGAATAATATATCCGCTTGTTATTGGAGAGTTGACGTCTTTTGTTCAGCTTTACACAACGTCATAATAGAGACATTAATAAAAACAATTCCTAGAATTGAGAAAAAAATAAGAGAAGAGCTATTTAATAAATTTAAGGTTTTTGTTTCAAAGGAAAACTTGTTCATTGATTAATAATAAAAGATTCAAGAACAATCAAGCTTTTAGTCCAAAAACATGGGGAGTAATATTTAAAGGGGGGGAAAGTAAAATCTAACATATTTCTAAAATTTTGGGATAATCACACCCACTATTGTAAATTCCTTAACCCTGCTACCTATAAAATATCATTTGAACTTTTTTTGATGTTGAGAAGTTAAATCATTTTTAAATACTAATTTATCCATATTTTATTCTTTTTTCATTCCCTGTATTATCTTTTAAATAAAATTGATTATATATTTGGATTAATCGAAAGGAAATAATTTACCAATTATCTGTTTACAATTTTTTATTGTTTCTTTGTTTCAAATAAATTTAAAAATGTGTTTGACAACAAAAAGTAAAATTCGTATTTATTAGAGAAGTTGATGGAGAATAAATATAAAACTATCCAATTATTTCTTTTAGATATGTGAATTTTAGAGATATAATTTTAGAACAATACATTTTTTTAATTAATCAAAAATTAGTTAGGTAGAGACACGTGGGTATTCAAGGGAAGAGGGAGGGGTAGCCACTAAGATATATAAGATTTATAAAGAATTTTAATGTTAGAGGTAGATTTGAAATCTGTATCAAATTTTAAGGATTTTTTATAAAATTCGTTTTTGTATAATTCTTTATTTTAACGCGCAAATACAATTTAAGTTAAATAATTTTGACATCCATGATAGGTGGATTGAAAACTACCTGCGCTCTAATTGGTTGAATGATGTACGACACTTAAGCTTCTCCAATCAGAGCGCAGATAGTTTTCAATCCATCAATCACAGATGTCAAAATTAATTAACTTAAATTGTATTTGCGCTTTTAGATAAAGAAAAATACAAAAACGAGTTTTATAAAAAAAAATCCTTAAAATTTGATGCAGATTTAAAATCTACCTCTAACATTAAAATTCTTTCCAACTTATATAAATTAGTAGCCACCACTCTTAACAAACTTACTCTAAGGGTGGTCAAGTAATATATTTGAGTAAAAGTACCAAATCTTTTACATTTTACGAGAGTATAGTTTTAATCACAAAATTTAACTTTGGTTAAAATTAAAAGGAAGGAAAGGTTAAGCTACTGAAATTTTAGATACGGCTGTGAATTTCGATAGTTTCCAAAAATGTATAGCCACGATATCTTATTCGTTGATTCAAAACCTTTGGTACATTATTGACTTTAATTTGTTGCTTCAAAACTAGTACTGCTTAGAATTTTCAACCTACAGTTAAAATCTGCAGAAGGAGTAACTTTGTTTATTATCATTTAGGCTGTACTTCACTTTATATTCCATTGTCTCATCTCTAAATATTTTGAACTTAAACTAAACATCATTGCATTATTTTATAAATTCATATTTTTATTACCTGTATTCCCAGAGGATCCTGGTTGACAGCAATTATCTTCTTGTTCTTCAAAATTGCCTAAAATTAAATGAATTAGTACGAGTATAAAGATTAACTTATTTAACCTAAACAACAATCACTGCAGCAAAAATGTACAAAAATTTATTTTGTTGTGACATAGGATCATTATTATATGTGATTATAGTTATCCTTTTTTCATTACTGAAATTCTCATAAATTCTAATACTTATTTATATTTTCCCTTTCAAGGTTAAGTACATTTCTCGTATTCATTCGAATACGGTGGACAGGAACCGGTTCTCATCAATACGAAAAAAAACTATGTCTAGCATCGTATTATAAACCGCTTTCTACGAATATAGAAATGTACAATCATAAGATTAAACCCATTTTTTTAGCCCGTGCCTTCGGCACCTCGGGGCTAAAAAAACTGGTTTTAATCTAATAACTGTACATTCTATATCCGCGGAAAGTGGTTTATAATACGATGAAAGAAATAACTATTATAATGTACAATTTATGAAAATCAATAAAGTAAATTGAATTCTGCTGTCAAATGTTTTATTACAGTCAAAGATACAATAATGTATACTTTTGCAATCTATTCGATTCATATTAATTTACCTGCAGACAGACCAAATCAAAAATAGTTGCTTTGATTGTTTTTATTGTCTGCACTTAAATATTTTAATTAAATAAAGATGATGACTATGAGTCTGACTGTACCAAAGGATCTTGCCAACCGCTGGACCGATAGGGTTCTCTTTTAAAGTGAAGCTTTTCAAAGGTACTTGGGTGGTTTATAACTATTTTTCGGGGCACAATCACCCTCTCAAGAGAAGGAGCCACTAGAATAATATACAAAGTTCCTAAGCTTTTGTAATTATACATAAATGTTTCATATATCATTAAGCAAATTTTAAAAACGATAGCTTTTTATTAACGACTGACCCTAAAAGTTTTTTTTTTGAAACAGAGAGTAAATATGTATTAAGTATTTCTCACGTGTTTAATATTCTAATTAAACATAAATGTTTCATATATCATTAAGCAAATTTTAAAAACGATAGCTTTTTATTAACGACTGACCCTAAAAGTTTTTTTTTTGAAACAGAGAGTAAATATGTATTAAGTATTTCTCACGTGTTTAATATTCTAATTAAACATATCTAGCTCAAAAAAAAGTATATTGTACATTCAGTAATCATATTACTGTAGTAATTGACGTACTTGTTTTGAATTTCTGAATTTATTAAATTTAGAAGTTTCGCAATTTAATACAATTGCGGCTAGGAAAATAGGAAAATAGCTATAACCAAACTTAGATATAAAAATTAAATAGTCTAAAACCATCCATAGACCTATAAGATACTACCATTAAATGAATAACTCAATCGGTTCAGTAGTTATTGAAATCTTAAGCTACAGACAAAAAAAACTTACTTCTTTATATAATAAACTAGCGGCTCCGCCCCTAGCATAGGGACTCTGAAAGACAGAGAGGGGCTAGAAAAATAGTTTAAAACCAGCCCAAGACTTAAATATGAAAATAAAATAGTCTAAAACCATCACAGGACCAATATGAAGCCTACCTAAAATAGAGAACCAAATCGGTTCGGTAGATGTTGAAATCTTGAGCTTCTAACAAAAACCCTTACTACTTTATATAATCGGATAGCATGGGGTTAAAAAATTACTCATATAAAAAACTTATGGCATGCTAACCCGATCTTTTTTTTTATTTTAAACTTACTTTTACATTTGCATTTAGTTGTAATGATTGTAAATTGATTATTTAGGCATTTAATAACCTAATTTCCATTATATTGATTTTTAAATTTTTAATAGACGCATTATTCTAGGTAATTAATCAAAATATTATCATTTCTTATATTTAAGCCATTTTCTAAAATCTGAGCTTCGCTTTAAAAGATGTTAGGGTCCTTGTTACTTGTTAAATGAGTAATATTTGTTGTAAAGTTGGAACTATTTTTAACACTGTACTCTATGTATTTCTAAAGCAAAAAGTGATACCACCCCCCCCCCCCATGCCATGCCTCAACATAAATTTTCTACATTCCTAGACAAATTTATAACAGAAAATATTCTAACTTGTCAAAGCTGTGACAAAAACAGTTTGAGTAGGGTGAATATCTAGGCCTCAAACAGACAATTGATATAGTTATAGAAAAAATCTTACATACTATATAATTGTATTGCTTCATTTTAAGTTCAATGCCCGTCAAATGTATATAAAAAAATTCTCAAGAAATGTAAATTTCCCAGACCTATATAACCCCACTGTCTATGGTTTTTGGTATTTTTTGTTAAAGTGCTTATATAAATTAACAAATTAAATTTATGGATCACTTTTTGAGTAACAACCCCACTGCTAAAAAGCTTTTTGTCCCAGAAAATTTGGTTTGATTGTGTCAACAATATTTGATTTAATTTCTTTGTTTAAAAGACATGTAATTGCATGAGGCTAAAGTGTAAACGATGGTTTCTGTAACAATAAGTTACAGTGGTATGACAGAACTGTACTAACCTGGATCAAATTTATGTTAAATTGTAATAATATGTCCTAGGAAATTACCAAATAAGGGGGTAATCTATGAATGATAAAATCTTAATAATAGATTATTCAAAATTAAAACAGAAATTATTTTTCACAAATTAAATTTTGATTTACATTAATGACAGACATTTACTAGACTGAAAATGTATACAAAAGTATGATGACAAATAACTACTAAAATAAAGCCTCTAAAAGTTTTACTAATATTTTACTATTAAAGAAGCATATCTTAGTTGGTAAATTTTAGAACATAAATACTTTTAAGCACAACATGTAATAAGATAATGATATTTTAATTGATTGCATAAAATATATTGATGTTCTAAAACAATCATAAAAACCATGCTGATAGAAGCTTCCCTTTCTTAGAAATACACTGGGAGTGTCATTGTCATATACTTGATTTAATTTTATTGAAATTTAACTGATATTTTACCAAGAAGACCATCATGCAATCTTTTAACTAAAACGCAACAATCAATGGATCAAAAGTTAAAAATATAATTCATCTGTATTACGTGTAAAATTGTAGATAAATTAAAAGTATTAAGTTAAATATTTTAATTTTGAAATAATATCCTTCTATAATTCTTTTTTACATTTCCATGTCCTATAATAAAAAGTAGTTAGTTTTGTTAAGATCTCGGTAATCACCTAAACGATCAAATGCTTGTTACAGGAAAGCTACACATATCTCCAGAGCTGGATCTTTAAATGTGTAGCCGTTGCCGTAGCCGTAGCCGTGGCCATAGTCGTGGCTGTAGTCGTAGCCGTCGCCACTTGCAAATAAAACATGGATTTATGTTTAATTTTTTACGTATTATTGTTTTTTTTCATCATATTTTTACTTGAAATTCAAAAAAGTGGTTGTGATTAAGAGATCGAATATAGCCGTGGCCACGCGTAGCCAATTTGATTAAAAGATCAGTATTAGGTTAGTGGCTGTAACTCTGGCCACGGCTACGGCAACTGCTACACATTTAAAGCCCAGGAGTAGTTTTCATATTTTTTCAAACTTAGAAGTCTTGTCATGGTTTTAGGCTAAGGAACGTCAATAACCACATAAAAATTAAATAAGGATGTTACCCCTCAACTGTACCCTCTTAAAGAACCTAAGGAAAATGGCAAAGCTAAATTATGATTAAGTTTTATCTTTATTTTACCAATCCCTGTACCCAAATGATTTTACTAAGTACACTAGAAACTCTCCCATTTTGACCCCAAATAACAATAACATAATATAATACAGCCCTATCTTATATGAATCAGGGAAAATATGTATACTTATTCAGAGGAAAAAAATACATCTTAATAAATACCATGAAAATGCGTTATTAAATATTATTTATTTTACACACAACGCGTTTTACTTAGAATCCCTCACTGTGTATTTAGATCTGTTTAAGTGTATGTAAAGCTTGTTTAGTTTATTCCATTATTCGGTGATATACACAGAATATTTAGAAAATTGGTAATGAATATATCTAAACTCCTTTTTTAACACGTAATATTAACAACACGCCAGGCTACAATTGAATCAAGACAAAAGTAAGTGCCGAGCTCTGGGACCTATGTATGGTGAGAAGTTATACATAAAACCATGATGATTCCAGGTAAAACCAAAATATTTTAGCGGGGTCTTTTTGAGAAAGTTAAATTTTAAAATTTCAAGTTCAATTTTCATCCCCTAGGAGTTACCGCATAATAATGACAAGAAAAGCAAAAATTAATTATTTAAAATTTTGAACAAGTTTGCTTTTATAAAAATTTTATAAAACCACTCCTGAAGGGAGTTAATTAATGGCCATTTTTATCAATTGCTTTGCTAAGGTCACAGAAATTCAGCATTAAATAAATCATATATAGAGAGGTTTTATAAAAGACTTCATAAAAGCAAGTTGTTCAAAATTTAAAATTATTGTCAATTTTATTTTTTTTTACATAAAAACCATTGGTTTTAGTAATAAATGATGTACAATATATCCACAATATCCATATATTTATTTGCAGAGAGAGAGCGGGGACTATGGGCTTTTTTTATTACAATGACCCCCAAAGTTTTATAATAACGTTTTCTTATTAGTTGGCTTAAAAACTTTGGGGACTTTCATTGAATTTTGATTTGTTAGTTCATTAAGTTGAGTGTCCAGACGTTTTAACCACTAATTGTTATCTACAGAACGGGTATTTTTTTGTATCATCATTGGGGATGTTTATCAATTTATTGGACATTGTCTTATCCCTTTAGATCCCTGATTTATTTGAGACAAAGAATAAAAATTCACATAACTATCCCAGTTTTATGTTTTTACTCAGACATTAAACTTTTTCATCCTCAATTTAAAAGATTACCACGAGAAACAACAGCAAAATTATTAGTATGTGGATGTCTGTGTGCTTGAATTCTAAGCCTTTTTCAGGAAAGATTTATTTACATGTGCAGTAGCATTTTTTAAATTTCAAAAGGGTAAAGAAATGAAAGTGTATGATCGACTTAGCTATCTTAATTTCTTGACTTGAAAATCATTTAATTGTTTTGATTTACAAAAATGAAGGTTTTTATGATAAAGTTCTAAATTCAAATTTTTTATTTGTCTGTTTTGTACGTCCACTTTTTTTATGATTTTCAGTACGTTTTTCAAAGTTTTATGTTCTTTATGGCAATCCCAAATCCCAATTTAACTTAAACTTTCCACTTTCCTTGAATTTTTAAAAAGTTTTCGGGCAAGGTAAACTCCCCTACATTGAAAATTGGGGTTGGCGGTAAAATGAATGAATTCTACATTATTTTTTTAATGGTATTTCAAAATCAAAGCTACCTTATAATCCGGCTTGATGGTACGTAAGTCCACCGACATGAGAAGGGGGGCTGCAAAGATGGCCCACATAGCCATCTGGGTTTTACTTTGCTCGTACGACAATCCAAAATTACCTAGGAATTTAAAAAGTTCTTTATATATCACATCGTATCAGACACAGCTTTCCGCAGATAATTCATTTAAAGGGGGTTAACAAAATTGGTATTGGTGTTATTTTAGTAATGCTTAGGGGTAATAATTCCCCCCCCCCCTAATTCTCAAACCTACTTGCGCTATACTTTAGGATTTTCACCCCCCCCCCCCCACTTCCCGCAAAAAAAGCTTGGACGTCCTTGAGTATTATACATTGCATGAGCTCCCCCCCCCCCCCCCCAACCTTCCAACAGTAAGAATTTCAGAAGCCCTAACTTATTAAGGCATAAATGTTACATGCGCTACCAACGGTCGTTTAGGCTTAGTTGCTGATATGGTTAAAAGTGTAGCAAAGAACTGGATATACATAACATAACATAAATAAATTTGAAATATTTACCAATAATTAACATGTCTGGGTCGTTCCAATGTCCGGGACCAGCGTTGGCTATGATAATATCTTGATTATCTCCATAGTAATCTATAGTTCTTTCTACACTACTCCATGAGTCCTAGATAGATAGTTAGCTATGATAATATCTTGGTTATCTCCATAGTTCTTTCTACACTACTCCATGAGTCCTAGATAGATAGATAGATAGTTGGCTATGATAATATCTTAGTTATCTCCATAGTAATCTATAGTTCTTTCTACACTACTCCATAAGTCCTAGATAGACAGGTATATAGATAGTTGGCTATGATAATATCTTGGTTATCTCCATAGTAATCTATAGTTCTTTCTACACTACTCCATGAGTCCTAGATAGACAGGTATATATGTAGATAATATAATATCTTAGTTATCTCCATAGTAATCTATAGTTCTTTCTACACTACTCCACGAGTCCTAGATAGATAGATAGATAGATAGTTAGCTATGATAATATCTTGGTTATCTCCATAGTAGTCTATAGTTCTTTCTACACTACTCCATGAGTCCTAGATAGACAGGTATATAGATAGTTAGCTATGATAATATCTTGGTTATCTCCATAGTAGTCTATAGTTCTTTCTACACTACTCCATGAGTCCTAGATAGACAGATATATAGATAGTTGGCTATGATAATATCCTGGTTATCTCCATAGTAATCTATAGTTCTTTCTACACTACTCCATGAGTCCTAGATAGATATATAGATAGTTGGCTATGATAATATCTTAGTTACCTCCAAAGTAGTCTAAAAAGTTAATAGAACATATTTAAGGTTATTATTCTGACTAAATGACTTTAAATGAAGCTAGTTACAAAAAAAGCCTTCCAACACAGTCTCTGCTAGAATCGAAAGATCTATTAGAAAATTCACAGGAATAGTACAGCCTAAAAAATACTCCGTTTTGTATGCTGTGCTTTTTCTGTAATTTGTTATTATAATTTAGTTTAAACCTTTTGCTTCTTTCTTGTTATAATAATATACTTACACTGACTGTAAAACTAGTCGGTTGGGAACTAGCTGCATTTGAAGTTATTTTGTCAGAATAATGACCTCTAAATTTGGTGTTGGTCCTTTTTCTAAAATGATGTGCTTTGGAAAAACATGTTTTGGGCATAATCCATTGAAATTTGATCAATATTTTTGTCTTGTCCAATACTCCCCAAACTAAATTTCTGACAATGATAAGTAGGTTAAATTAAGCAACAACAAGAAGCACTGTATTCTACCTGGATATCGTCGAAATTTCTCCACAGGTTACATGTGTTGATAATACTCGTGTAATTTGGCTAAAATATAATAAAAAACAATAAGTAATAGAATAAAAAAAATCATATACGAATTAGAATTTGTGTTATATTTATTTTGTGGGGGGTGAAGGGATCAAGGCTCGATTTTTCTGAGAAGATAACAGATAAACATTCTGTTATTTTTATTGAAGGATTAAGTTTTGTATCAAAGGATATGGTGTAAAGTATTGCCTTGGCACATAAACGGGCCCAACAGAAAAATATATTATCTCTAAACTTCCAATCAAAGGTTGGTTGACCCTATAGTTGGTTGTCTGTAATGCTGAAAAGTATTACCTTCATGCCGCTATAGGTTTGGTACACAGGCCAAGAACAAGCATAGATCATAGGGCGACCAGTCTGAAAATAAATTAAAAAGTTATTCATACAACAAGACAGTAAGGAACATTTCAAGTAAATATTTTTTCCCAAATTAAAGTTTATCAATGTTTTACACAAGAACTTGTACATAGAAATTATTTTAATACACAAATATGAACATTCATCTGAAAATCGAAATATTGTATCTACCTAACGTATAAGCTGTAACACGGACAAAAAAATGTTCTGTAAGTTTAAAAATAAACAAACCTTTGATTTTAATATTATTAATATTTGTATATGTATGGATTAAGCTACAGCAATATTAAATAAGGATGACAACTCCATATAAGATAAGCTCAACAAAGATTGGCAAATATAATTTAATATTAAAAAATATATAGAAGTTTAAACAAAATTCTGTGTAAATTTTTACAATGACCTTTACACCGTATGCTATAAACTGACATAAGCCTGTCCCGCATTTGAAAAATTTAGTTAAAATTTTTTCCCCCGCCAAAATATGGTTGATCTATGCAAAAAAAAAATTATCCATGCAAAATATTTCTTCTGTAATGCAAAAACTGCGACGGTACAAGCAATGCAAAGTTTTTCAAATGAGCAAAAAAACTGTTTTTAGTGCTTTTTTAAGGCTTTTGTTTCATACCAATTTTAAAGATTTTTACAAAATTTCAATTCTAGTGTGACAATATAAACCTAAAATTAACCAAAAAAAATGGGGGCATCCCCGATTATAATATATGAAGGTGTAGCAAGTAATCTTCCAAAGTCAAAATTGTCAAAATTGCATACGAGGTTCAACTCTACAGTAGCCTGTCCCGGATTTGAACAATTGTGTTAAAATTTCGGTCCCCCACCAAAATATGGTTGATTTATGCAAAAACAATGACAAATGCAAAATATTTTTTCTGTTATGCAAAAATTGCGACGGTACAAGCACTTTGAAATTTTGAGGCCCTCCCCTTATGGAGGTCAAAAATTCATTGCATCAAAACTATGGCTTCATGGTGCTACCAGGAAAGACCTTAAGGAGTAGAATCAGGAACTTTTGTCCGTTTTAAAATATCTCGTTTCTAGCCTAAGAAAATCACAAAAAAAAACATCAAAAAACTTCTACAAATTGGACAATTCTCAATAAACTCTAAAAAATGGTGTTTTTTCGTCATTTCTAAAGCTAGGAACGAGATATTTTGAAATGGACAAAAACTTCCTGATTCTACTACTCAAG
Source organism: Acartia tonsa (assembly GCF_053477335.1). Taxonomy (NCBI): domain Eukaryota; kingdom Metazoa; phylum Arthropoda; class Copepoda; order Calanoida; family Acartiidae; genus Acartia; species Acartia tonsa. The sequence continues at coordinate 40,762,949 of NC_137264.1, read as the reverse complement.
GCCTTTCCTAGGAGCACCATGAAGCCATAGTTCTGATGCAATGCATTTTTGACCTCCATAAGGCCTCAAAATTTCAAAGTGCTTGTACCGTCGCAATTTTTGCATTACAGAAGAAATATTTTGCGTTGGTCATTTGTTTTCATAAATCAACCATATTTTGGCTGGGGGCAAAAATTTTAACAAAATTTTTCAAATCCGGGACGGGCTAACTGACATACTTACATATTGAGACTTAATTATTAATATGCCTTAATTATAATATAGAGTTGCTATGCTTTCTAAATTTAACTTAACTAATACAGAATTATCAAACTTGAATCAATGACAAAATTAATGATAAGAGTTATCTGTTGCCAACATATGGTCTGACGGACAGACCTAACCTAATTATGCTAAAGCTTCTCTTTTAAAAAGTTCAGAGAAGATTAGTATAATATGACTGGGATAAGATTACATTGAAAATACTTATAAGATGAAAAAAATACGATTTACATTAAGAGCAGCTTCAATACTATAAACAAACAGAATATCATTTGCTGATTAATAAATTTTTTGTATAAAATGTACCCACTGCTTGTATCATGATATTAAATATGTCAAAACCAAAAATTTGTCACTAAATTCAACGTCAGTCCAAGGATACTAAAAATTGTAAACATTTTCAGTGTAGCATTGGAAAAGAGTAATTTAATAAGAAAAACAATGAAAATATCAATCTATAATACAAAGTAGCTTGGTGTCTGTCCGTCTGACCGTCTGTCCGTTTGTCTGTCTGTCTTAAGCTTAAGATCTCAGTAACCGCTGAACCGATTGGGCTCTACTCTTCAGGGATTATACCTACTGGTCCTGTGATGGTTTTAAGCTATTTTCCTGGGGGTGGGAGAGTGGGACACCCCAACCCCCCTAAAAATAAAAAAATCCCTATTTCCAAACTTTTTATTTTTTTTTATTTTTTGTAAACAAAAACCAGTAATTGGGTTGGGGAAACCCCACTGCACCATGGGGCGAAGCCCCCATGAACCCCCCCCCCCCTCCCCCCAAAAAAAAATTTCACCAAAAATTTTTTTGGGGCTTTTTGTAACTTTTAAAAATTGACATCTTTAAAAAGTTGTTGCAATTATAGGTATTAAATAAAATTTACAGAGGAGAGTTTTCAATTTTTGTGTATTTGTGGTCCAATCAGTGGGACTATCAGAGCTTGCGCCGCATACAGGGTACTCGCTTATGCTCACCCCGTACGAGATATACGGTAAACAACCTGGGTTTAATTTTTATTAATTGAAATTTTTGTGCATACGGCGCACAACCTGGGTTTAATTTTACCAAAGAGTAATTCGGCAAAGGATAACTTTTTTGAAAATATAACTATAAAATTATTCTGGAGGGTTGACTTTCCATTACCTCATGGGGCGAAGCCCCTAGAGGCTAGGGGCGAAGCCACTAGTGAAATAAATTGCGGATCATGGAAAGAAAACGAAGTAGCGGGTTACGTCGTATTTTCACAGTAGCTTTGTATAAGTTATTTTAGGGTAGCCTATGTAAATGTTAATGATTGCCCGCAGGTTTAGAGCCACCCACAGGGGCTAGAAAAAGGAGAAAAGCTACTGTGAAAATACGACGAAACCTGCTATTTCGTTTTCTTTCCATGATCCATATTGGTAATGTTCGAAAAAAACAGTATAGTAGTTACATTTGATTATTATTATGGAAAACCTAAGCTAAAATGAACTTTATGAGTCACTAACGTAAAAATATCAATGAAGAATTTTTAAATTGTGACATTATGTGAATAATATCAACTATGGATAATTTAGACCTTAAAAAAGCGTTTGACTGTGTTCAAAATTATTCTTTTTATAACCAACTAAAGTAGCTATTTTGTGTTTGATAATTTCTCTGAGACCGCAAGTAGGAACCTGCTTTGTATTAAATAATTAATTTAAGCTATAAAAAGGGTGATACATTGGTATATTTAAAGGGCAAAAGACGTCAACGGCAAACCCCTATCTGGGCCTTAAGGGTCGCAGCCACTAGAAGCAGATGGTTTAGATTTATACTACTTTTGACATATGAGAAACTTGGTTACTTTTAATCGTATTATTGGAAAGATTATGATTATTCTAATAAGATTATCAATCATATGAATCATAATGTTTTACAAAACAAGAACAATTATGCCCATTATTACAGCGGAAAGAGCCTATTTTTTTTTGAAAAAGTAAAGTATCATTTGAAAATAATAAGAAGGTAGTAGAATTTGGAAATATAGTAGAATTTTAAAAACGGTAAATAGAATAATTAAAATCATGCATTGTTGCAAATTCCAATACATTGTTACATATCAACTAACAGACCGACGGATTTTCCCTAGTTAATGAGTACCAATAATTTTAATAATATAAAAAAGGAATTATCCTACCATTTCAGAGCTTCGCTTTTATTATTTTTGTTTTTCCTTATGTATAAATTGCCTCTAAGGATTTGGTACAGATGCAATAAATCAAAACTTAATACAAAAATATTCATCCGTGTATAGTCATACACAATCTTTAACATGACTATGTCCATCTGTCAGGCTTTTTTTAAATTAACAATTTTATTGATTAATCTAAACTATGGATATCTGCTAGAAAGATATACAGATATTTACCTTATTGAGCCAGTACCTAAACTCTGGATATCCGCTAGAAAGATATAAAATCATTTTTTTACCTTATTAAGCCAGTATCCAAACTCTGGATAACCGCTGTCCATGTCATTGGGGTGGCTGTAGCATCCGTCCAACTTGACATAATCAACTCCCCATCTTTCAAATGTTTCAGCATCTTCCTAGAATTTAAATTCAGCTTTCAATTTTTAAATTACATATTTAACAAAAAGTTCAATCTGCATATTTATATTTAGATTTATTGTCAGCAATTTTTAATAGTCGTTTATTTGTCCAATAACCATTTGTATAAAATATTAAACTTATCTTTCATTGCACTGTATTAGTCCTTAATTATAACATCAAACACTCTATTAAAGTCAAAAAGGCAGAAATTACATATCTTATGCAAATAATCATTAATAAAAGGGCAAATTAATCCTTTTATAAAACCTTACTTTTATTACAATATCCATAAGCGGCGAATCAAAAAAAACCATCGATGGACTGTGGACAAACGGACAAAGTGAATTATAAAGAAGATGTTTAGTAAATATAAAAAAAAAACAGAAAAACTTAGATTACGCATAAAGTCATGAAAAATTACAAAAAACCTTCGTGAAATTATAAGTATTTACGTCTCTTGATGTATTGCCGACAGACACAGTAAATAATATATTGAAGGCTCATTGATACAGGGAATCTTCACAAAAAATTCTATCTTAAAAAAGCAGCTTGGAAAATCATTTCTCTTTATAGATTTAAGAACGGGCTGACGGAAAGACAGAGTTTTGCTACTAAAATTGTAATTTTTACAGTGAACAAAAACTTTATACTTTGTAGCAATTAAGAAACCTATTTAATACAGACAGTTGGATAAAAAAATAATACCTTCAAATGACCAAGAATGCCAGGGTAGCCAGCACATGTGTAATTTCCTAAAAGAAAATTAAATTTAAAATCAGTATTAAAACTGTCCAAAATAAACAGATCAATTATACTTCAAATTCTTTAATACTTTTATTAGTATGGAAGCTAAAATAAATTAAAGAACTGTACAATTTACCTATCTTTTTAAAAATATGAAAACAAGTATATGGATGTTTTAAGAAATATATGATATTAATGTACTATGTGTTAGGGATCCAATTTATATATTTTCTGTTTTCATTCATTTATCTTTGATGTTCAACTAGCTGCAGATTTAATTAAACAAGGACAATATCATATACATGTTTCACAGCAACAACCAAAGATTTTTAAATAAAAATATTAGACTTTAATGACAGGAATAAGGTATAAACAATAGGCGAAATAAATCTTAAAGTGTTGTCCCCATATGAGAGCTGAAAATATAGTTTCGTAATTTTTTCCAAATTAATTTCGTTATTGGTATAAGCTGCTCTAATGCAGTAATTCTAAGTGAATATTGCTAACTGATATAACTCTACCATACAAGGAAGCTTTTTATATGTCCCGAAAAATTGCACAAATAAGCCTTTATGGGCGAAGTCGCTTGTAATAAGATAAAGTTTAACTAGAAAATTAGTTACTCCAAGTGTGTAAATACTGTCTAAGTATAATTTATTCACAGACGAACGTACTGACTTGCAGAGTTGCTGCAATTCTTAAATTTCCTTCACTTCAAATTTAAATTTGTCATGAGCAAAGTAAATAGGTTTTAATTGGATTGTAAAGAAAAAGAGTTGTACATTTTTCTAATCGAGTTTTTCCCTAAAATCGAGTTCCCAATCATATCAAATTGTTTTTTGAGGGTTTTTAAGTTAATAATATAAAAATGGTAATGAAATAAAGATAGTCTTGTATAATCAAAACAGTTTGATATAACATTTATTGGCCAAAATGAGAAATAAATTATGAGCTATCGGTCAAGCATTTAGATAAATTATTAATAACACATTGTATAATTTTCCAAAAACTGCTTAAAAAGAAAAAGAATTTACGTGCTGTTGATTAAAGTATACATACTATTAAAGTATATTCATATTCTTCTAACTTTAAATTATTCACAAAATTATAGAAATTTCTCTAAAATAATATTTCTTATACATATACATTTAAATTTGACATTTTCTAAACCAATGAATATGCAAATTTATTCTGAAATGTAATTTATATTTTGCATACAAATATAGACAAATCAGACAGAAAAGGTGTACTGTGTTTTTTTTAAAGTAATGTTATTTTAAACTAGAGTTGGTCCTTACGTTGTATAGCTCAGATCGTTCATTACGACCTGTTAGAATCATTTTATTGTGCATGGGGTATTCATTTCTAAACAAAAAACTGGACAGGAATATCATTCTCATTTAAACAAAAAACTCATTTTTTATGCTAAAATGTGGTTCAATTTTGGTTTTTAATTTTCATTTATTTCCCGGCTATGATCATTTATATCCCTGATATCAAGTTTCTTTTAATAATTAATAAAAATGAACCTAGTAATAGTGTCGGACTGATTATGACGTAAGAAAAAAAATTAGCCAATGAGAGGCCACTATAAAGTTTACCATTAGTCAATAATGGCCTCTCATTGGCTAATTTTTTTTTCTTACGTCATAAACAGTCAGACACTATTACTAGGTTCATAAAAATTCAAAAATCTTCCAAAAAAATTCAAAATCTTCTAAAAATGACGACCTCCGGGAAATAAATGAATATTTACATCCACTATTTAAGGGTTTGTTGGGAATGATAATTCCCAAATAAATAAAAAAAATGGTGTCAATTTTTTAATCTATTTCAAAAAGCTTTACCAATTATCTTACCAATACTAAGCTCCCCTGTAAAATATAAATATTGTCTATTTTTACACCACACTGGAAGTATGTCATAAGCCCTATGGCTAACACCCCCTGGACAAAATTAAAACTACTCTCTTTTTGTCAGTTTTATGAACTTTTACATAGGGTGTCAAAAATCAGCCCATGTGATACTTCTTCTCTCATCCAACATTTTTATGACGTCATATGGCTGATTTTTTGGGACATTTTGTAAAGCTTCCAGTTTCACACTCCCTTAAAGCTAAACCACCCACCTCTACAACCCCTAAATCTTAACCTTACCCTACAAACACCCAAATTATTGTTAGTTTAAGGGGGGGTGTCACTATCTTCAGGAAGGGAAATAACCCTTCAGGTCTTATTGAAATTCTTACTGTCCTTACAAAAAATAATTAAATGAAATGTATTTAAGGAAAAACTAAATCGAAAAAACGAACTTTACTCCTCTTAAATGTGAATGTTCAAGAATAACTTTGGAATAAAGATAAGTTGTTATCAAACTTTCGTTTAAAGAAATACACCATATATATTCTAATTCATATTTGTTTTTCTATATTTATAAAGAAGGTGTATTAAGATTTTTTTATTTCTTTTTAAGATATTCATATTTGCTTTTCAGCAAATTCCCTATTACTATTAGTGAACCAAAAACAAAGTTGTTAAATCTATTTTACATTTAGGCAAAAAAGCAAAACTTGCTTCATAGTCTGGAATAAAAAGGGTAATTTTTTCGCCTAATTCCGTAAAGTTGGGTATTGAGTCGTAGTCAAATGCTCTTATTAAGTCAAACTGTTCTTAATCATGGACTGCAACCAAACACCCACCTTCAAGGAATCAGGCGAAAAAAATGACCCTCTTTCTTATATTGGAAAATATGGGGGGGGGGTCAAAGTGCCACTAATCTATAAATAGGAATAATCTAGTTTTCTATTATAAAATAAATTGTATGAAAGTTTGTGGAAGGATTATGAAAAGATAAAGTTTAATATCATAAATAAACATTGTATTCATAGTTATACAGAAAAAAATAATATTATATAAATATATTGTGTAGCGACGTTTTTCTAAAACACATAATATTATGTTCTGTATCTACGTCTGAAATGGGCTTTAAATTGTACTCTATTGTCAAAGACGTTGTTTTTTTTTTGGTTGAAGTGGTTGGCATAATGGTTTTAAGGGGAAGGATCCTTTTTCCTCCCCCCCTGAAGTTCTTGCTTTTGATTATCATTTGATTATGATGTTGAAAATTAACTTCAAATTTAACAAAGTGACGAAACTCTTTATAGTGCCTATATAAATTACATCATACAATACAAATGACCAATGATAGGCTAATACACAGACTAAATTGCTAATGACAGGCTAGTATACATTTTTATTGACTAAAGGTGGGACTCTATAAAAAGCGTGCAAACTGACAAATAATCTTTAATATAAAAAAGATTTCATTCTTTTTATGTTTCACAAAAACCTTAAAATTTAGTTTTATCTAAAAAAGTTTTTTTTCCAGGTTCCAGAACAAACGCAAGAGTCCCAAAGGTCGGAGTGGACAAACGCAGGAGTGTTAAAATATTATTTTAATTAAGTATTTCTATGCAGGTTAGGTTAGGTTAAGATATGAATATACAAATAAGCCCCCCGCAGAAGTTAGGTATTTAAAACCTATAAGATAGTTTAAAATAGGTTAGGTTAGGTTAAGTTTCCACTCCTGCGTTTGTCCACTCCGACGTTTGGGACTCCTGCGTTTCTTTTTTTAGCCGCAACCAACCGCTCTTAAATCTTAGTTGGTCGCTAAAATAACTGCAGTCTTAAGCTACTTCACTTGGACAATTAGTATTTGTCAATATGGGATTGACTTTGATTAACAAAAGCCGTAGGTATACATATTTTTGAATTACCGCCAAGGTAAACTGTTGTTTAATTGATTAACTAGTGACTACGCCCCTAAAATCCACCTTATGCACTAGAGGTGGGAAGAGAAAGTCGACTCTCATCTCCCTCTCCTTTCATTTTAAATTTTAATTTTAAAAAGACCTATGAGAAGCTACAATATAAATGAGAACAGTATATGTTCACCGTTTAGTAAAATCCTTCTCTACAAACACACATACACATTAGGCAGTTGACGACCCATAAAAAATTTGTATATAAAATGCAAAATACCTGTAAGGATATATTTCAGATTGGATGTAATCCTCTTTATATCTTCACATTTATAAAATGAGAAAAATACAGAAAAAAGAGATTATGTATTATGTAATGTAAATTTTGTAATTCATTTGATAAGTTAGTCGGCACAGCTACAAAATAACTAGTAACATTCGTTAATTTCTTTTTCTAATCATATTACAATTTTATATGATAGAGTCTTCGCTTATGTGGGTGTTTACATCCTTGTTTTTATTTAACTCAAATAAAGAAAACTACGTAATTGTAAAAAGAAAGAATATTTATGTTATTAAACTGTATAAATTTTACATAATAGCTTTATATGTAGAAAATAAAGATTTGCAAACAATTTTGAACTGAGTTAAATTTCTATTTTCCTTTCTGTTAATATATGTTCTGCATATCTATGCAATATTTAAACTAGGGTTGGGCCGGATATCCGGTGTGGCCGGATATCCGGCCATTTTCAATATCCGGCCGGATACCGGATATTGAAACTATCCGGCCGGATATCCGGCTCTATAATTTTTTATACTTTACACCGAAAATCTCTGCTTTTTAAAATCTTAAATGGCTATAATTTTCTTATTATTGAAGCTAGAAGAACATTTTTTCTGAATAAGTTTAACTTTATGTAAATTTATATAAGATTTCTGAAGAAATTTTTTTTTCTACTTTAATATCTGGTAATTTGGCCGGTTATCCGGCCGGATATCCGGTAATTTGGCCGGATAACCGGATATTTGCCGTATATCCGGCGTTGGCCGGATATCCGGCCGGTTACCGGATATCCGGCATTTGAAATCAGCCGGATATCCGGTATCCGGTATCAGGCCAAAAAAGTATCCGGCCCAACCCTAATTTAAACCTTTCTTATATCTATATTAAAATTTACGAACTATTATTATCTTCTACATTATACCAACTATAATATCTCACGGTTAGGCCCTCAGATGTCAAAACTTTATTTTAGTGTTTGGCCAAAATGACTTAGCAATTGTATCTGTAAGTACGTCTAATAACACCCTTTGCTATTTTTAAAATCATAGAAAATTTTTTTTGCAAGAAAATTGCATAAATTCGCAACCTTTTTTAGAACCACTACATAACTCGAGTTTTAAAACTTTTTATATAAAATCCTTTTTACAAAAAATATCAATAATTACTTAAAATTAAACCTGAAAGAAAAAAAATCTCATTACACGTGTTAATTTGCATGTTTTAGGTCTTTTTTTGAGGAAAGTATAACTTCCACATTTTTGACAATAATTATATTTTTTAACATTTCAAAGTAAAATATAATAAAACTTAAACGATTTTTCTTGAATTATCAGTTGAAAATTTCATCAAACATGCAATTTAAGTGATGAAAATTTAATAAAATCATTTTTTGAATGTTTAGAATTACCAATTTTCTACATTTAAAACAAAATGTTAACAAAATTTAAAAACATTCTAATATATAACTTTAAAAATCAATAACATTTTATAAAATGATGTTTTAAAAAATAAATCATTAAAAGGTATTAAAATGCATTTTAAGTTGCTTAAAATTAAAACGAGAATATCTTTTTACACTTTATTCTTTGTAATAGAGATTAATCGTCATTTGCTGAAAATGAAACATTTAATAAACTAATTGAATCTTTTTGTGACCATATTTAAAATTTTTAATTTTTACACTAAGGTGTTTTTTAATAAAAATCTTTGTTAATTTCTGTTTTACGACAAAAAAAAGAAAGGGACTTTTTTACAATTTCTAGGTTATCTTATGCAATTTAAACTATATAATATGAAATAAATTTTAGTTGTCTTTCTTTTGAGCCACAAAACACTGTAAAATGTAACATATATGCAAAAATAACAATTTTTTTAATGAATATTATAATATCCTTATATGACATTGCGTCAGAGCTTATTCTTTAGATCATATGTTCATGAAAAGTAGCCATAACTTGGAGGGTTGCGCTATTTATTAGAATATTAAATAAACTTGAATGGTAAAAATATTAGCATAACCTTTGTCAATTCAAATGCTTTAGGTATATGATTCGGAAAGTTAGTTAAAAAAGAGAGAACTTGCTGTGTATACTGTTGAAAGACTTTCAAAAATGCGAATTACAAAGCAATCCTAAAAGATCGGGCCGTAGGCGAGTCTTAGTTGATTGGGGGGTATGGGGGTTTTCTGATAGCAAATATTGCGTTATTGGTATACAAGGTAAAAACAACATTTTAAAGAAATTCTTTAAATAAAACCCAACGTGTATTGACAGTACAAACATCTTAATGCTAGCAGACATATGTTTATCAACATTTGCAGAAAGCTATTTCCACAAGAAAAATTATTCAGGTTTCTACTTCACAATTTTAAATATTTCTTTTTGATAAAATGTTTGACATATATCGTATAATCATTTACCAAAAAAAATATTTTGATAATTTAGATTTCAGAGAAGATTAATCCTTTCAAAAAACTAAGACGACATTTTACATCTTCTGTCATGACATTTTAGAAAAAATATAAAAAACCAAAATTTAGTATGAAAACTATTTTCATCGATTTTTCTGAAGGTATTATCGTATTCTGTGGCTTTGTTATTATCATTTACTTATATCGAAAGTGCCAAACATTGTACCCTAACTTATTCATTTAATAAAAAACCAGCCGTGATCTGTTTATCCTGATTTGTATCTAACCAGCTTATACCAACAACGAAATTATTTTTTTAAATCACCTATACGTGACATCCAGCTGTCGTTGGGGGACAAGTGACATTGACAACTTTTTTTATCTGCCCCCCAAATATTATTTTAGATTTATTTCGCTTGTTGGCTATATCTTATTGCTGATATCTGTGAATCCAAATATCTATCTATCTATTATGATTTTAATTACTCTATATTTCTTAGTCCTAATATCTATCTATGTATTCACGCATATGCTTACCATAATCCTCATAAATTCCATATTTCAATCCCCTGTTATGAATATAATCGCCTAAAGCTTTCATACCACTTGGAAATCTAAAATAGAATAATATTATATATCTATCTATTGTTTCTACGGATCTTTCCTTTTACAATTACATAACTGTCTGTATGACTAGGTACATCTGTATTCTGTAGGGTCCTACGACAAAAGCAGGAGTCCCAAACGTCGGAGTGGACACTTAACCTAACCTAACCTATTTTAGACCATCTTATATGTTTTTTAAATGCCTAACCCCTGCGGGGGGCTTATTTGTTCATTCACATCTTAACCTAACCTAATCTGTATAGAAATACTTAATAAAATTGATATTTTAACACTCCTAAGTTTGTCCACTCCGACGTTTGGGACTCCTGCGTTTGTCCTGGAACCTTCTGTGAATAATGTTATATTTGAGCATAACATATTGTTTTTGTCTGTATGTCTGTATTTAGGCGTGAAATTTATCTATCTATCTGTCTGTCTATCTTTATATCAGTCCCTTTGTCTGTCTGTCTCTTGATTGTATGTCTGTAAGTATATCTATCTGTCTCTTTAACTTACTACCTTTCTGTCTGTCTGTCTTTCTTTCTATCTGTATTTCCATCTATCTATCCATCTATGTATGTACCTCTTATGATCAGACTGTAAGAAACCATGCCTGTCTGTCTGTATGTCTGTCTATCTATCCAGCTATGTAGGTACCTCTTATGATCAGACTGTAAGAAACCATACCTGTCTGTCTGTATGTCTGTCTATCTATCCATCTATGTATGTACCTCTTATGATCAGACTGTAAGAAACCATGCCTGTCTGTCTGTATGTCTGTCTATCTATCCATCTATGTAGGTACCTCTTATGATCAGACTGTAAGAAACCATGCCTGTCTGTCTGTCTGTCTGTCTATCTATCCATCTATGTAGGTACCTCTTATGATCAGACTGTAAGAAACCATGCCTGTCTGTCTGTATGTCTGTCCATCTATCCATCTATGTAGGTACCTCTTATGATCAGGCTGTAGGAAACCATGCCTGTCTCTGTCATGAGCTAACCAACAATCATCAACATTCACGTATCTAAAAAAAACAATCAGTTATATGGCATTCACAAAAATACATTTATAGATATTAATTGGGAATTTTATTTTACCATCAATGTCCTATCCCGATAAACCGTCAATTGTTTATAAATACTTCCAACTGTTTAACAAAATATTTGTCATTTAATGGTATTTCTATAAAGTTTGATTAATATCTAAACTGAGAAAATAAGATAAATCTGTGCTCTATTTAAGCGTAACCACCATATTTGTCATCAACGGATGACAAAAAATGAACTTATTTTTTGTCTTTAGCTATTTTTATAATATATTCAAAATGAGATATTTTTTTAAGAGATAAAATTTATTCATCCTTCAATACAACTAGGGTCCTAACTTTGAGCCTTAAGGGGGGAGAGTTACTACCCATTCTCTCCCCCACTACCACCACCCCCATGGAAAAAAATAAACCATTAAGTCTCAAGTAGTTATAAAAAACCATCATGATAGATCTTTTTGAGTCTATTTCTCTTGACCTTCCGACAGTTAAAAAAGATGACAACATCCATGAGAGCGAGGCTCTAAAACGGTGGGACAAACGAACATTACCACCTGTAGAGTGTCAGAACTGAATAAGCAGAATATAAATTGTTGTTAAACTGCCTAAATACAGGATATAGGACGGACGGACCCTAATCATAAAAAAGTTTCTATTTTTAAAAAATAATATTTTACAAGCAAAATTATCGCATTCTACGGTTTTACAACTAATAATAGACTAGACAATTTTGGGATATTTTCTTATTCAGAACAAAACAAAGATATTTGCTGTTGTGGTTGCACCCCCTCCCAACACACACTCACACAGAGGTGTGGGTGTGTGTGTCAGTAAATGCTCTTGTTCACCCAAAATTAACTTGTCATGTAATGAAATGTGCTTTTATAGCGGTTCAAAATCAACAGATGTGCTACAATTTTACACAAAAATTTTAACTTGAGGCTAGGGGACTATATAGACACTTAAGGGGGAAGGGGGATAAGTCGACCCTACACTTTCATTTTTACTATTAAAAAGTTTAATAAAAAACACACAAGGAAGCACACATCCTGTTACTTTTTTTAATACACCCTAACTACAAGTAGACTAAATGTACAAAATGTAAAATAAATAGATAGATTTGTTAAAAAGTATTTATTGACGAAATAACAATTAATATGCCTGTCAAATGAAAATTAAAATATATATTATAATTTTGTTAGGTAACATCAATTAGCAAGGATGATAATATCCATAGGTGATGAAATAACAAAATTTTAAACTCTTTGCTAGATAGGTATTGTAGGACTGTTAACTTTATTGTAATTGTTCTCAGTCCTTGAAACATAAATTTCGCGTAACTATAGAGACTGGGAAGCCGACAGACAAATTAAGTTATAAGACAGCTATGATCCAATTATAATTATAGACTAGATGTCATCCAATTTATTTGTATCTGTCTAAAACAGCTATTTTATAGAAAAATGCATTTTAGAAGTGATTTCATACAAAAAAAAATAATTCTTTTATTTTTTGGTATTTAAATGCAATTAAAAAGTTAAATCATTCCATTTTAGTTTAGTATAAAAACGATTTCTAGCCTTTGCTCGAACACCTAAGGGATCTAACCTTTCAGATTACTATTTATTCGAAGCTCTTCTAACATATACTAAAACTAACCCAAACTTGGCTAAGCATCAAAATATTAATTCAATTATCGTTCATATGCAATTAAAGGAAAACCACCTATAAGAAATATATACACTAACTAAATAAGATCCCAATAAGACCAACTATAAGTGATACAGACTTTCTAATATCATTTAGAAACATGAGAACATGAAAGGCAAACCAATACATATACAATTTTTAGATCCACAATCACATAATTGTACCAAAAGGAACATAGTGTAAGAATAATTTTGGTTCGAAAGTATAGACAATAGACATTTTAGTACAAAAGGTTTCTTTTCATTTCATACAAATTTAAGTCAGATTTGAATAGTTGATTAAATTGAAGTTATATCGTCCAAAGATTTTGTACTATGTGATTGAACCATATAGGACAAAATTTTCGTCTTCAATAATTTCCTATCTAAGTTTACCAGATGACTGTGTCTGATTGACCATCTAGGATAATAAATATATAGCCAAAGCCAAGGAAAAGTAGTCTACTCTGCAAAAATACAAGGAAAAGTTAGTTGATTAAAAATTTATCTCGTCAATTCTAAACAACATTAGATTATCAGTGTAGGGAAGCTTCACATAGGTTCCGGGATGGTTCAAGGCTATTTTATAAGTTTAAATCTTAAGATGGTTTTTGACTATCAATTAGAATACAGAGCCCATAGATTCTAGGAGCGCATCACCTTATATTTATGTACCAAATCATCTACCTCTTTAATTCCAAAAAACAATCTAATGCTTCCTAAAAAAAGAGAACCCAATCGGGACAGCTATTTTCGAGATCTAAAGTGACAATTATGCTTACAAGCACCTAACCTATTTCATACCTGGGACTATTTTCTATTTCTTTCTTAATAATATTTGTATAACAAAATTATATAGCCTAAAACAAACCTTAAACATTACTTTTGCATTAAATGCAGGGAAAAGGGAATGTGATTATGACAAACAATTCTAGGTGAAAATTTCCCCTCAACCCCCTTCCCTTTATTCTCCCTTTCTTATCCACTTCCCTTGCAGTTACACAAAAAAAAATTTACTCCAACTTTACTCCAACAAAATATTTAATTTTCGGCAATTTCAAATGGAATTAATTGGCTGACCCTGATTAAATGTAATTATATTAAATGTAGTTTATAATTTTGTCACTAGGTGTCTAAATAAAAGATATCTCACCTGTATCCAACATCATAATATCCTTCAGCAATAATCAAGTCCGCCATCTGCATGAATAATCTCTCGCTGAAAAAAAAGATAGTCAAAACTGCTTTCATTAATTATATCAAAACCAGAACTGTAAAATAAAGTAAAAAGTTAATGGTCCAAAACTAATAAAAATAACTTAATTTATGCTCAAGCAATAAGCAACATTCTCCACAGGGACTAGGTTCAAGCTGTAGTGCTCTGGAGAGTTGAGTACATTCAAAATTCAAAATTGATTTGTTATTGGCTTTGCTTGAGCACGAACTGGATTATTTTAATTAGTATTTGACCAAAACTGTAAGGTTCATATTGCAAAAAGTAAAGCGATTGTTTGTCTGTTTGAACACCCTTCATATGATTTAATTTCTACTGTTTAACATCTACAAAAGTGCCTCATGAAAGTTTATTGTTGTGGCAAAAGCCAAAAAAATGTTCCAAGTATGATAAGAAAGTAACTGAAAATTTATCTCCATTTACAAACTTATAATCGGGTTTAGGTGTAGTAACTTAGGAAAAATTTTTATAGGTCCATAAAAATGAATAATTTTCTAAATATATTTCGAAATCTGAAGGAAACAAGTCTATGTAAATTCGTCATTAAATAATTTAATATGGGATATTTTGTATCATCCTAATTACGTTTTCAAACTCGATTGTTTTAAAGCGTGCCTTATTGTCTTAAAAGTTGTCATTAACTATTAACCAAAGTTTATAGAGTTTTTGTGTTTTTTAATTGTTTAAGGAAACACCACTAGCTATCAGTTACAACGAACGGACAGTCCTAAAATGTAGAAAAGCTTTGCTTTTAAAATTACCTAATACAATTGTGAGGGTCATTTTCACAGTCTGTGTTACAACGAAATCTCTCCCACGCCAGCCAGCCCATAGGTGGCGCCCTAAATAACAAAATATATAATTCAAAATTTGGTCACCAGGTGAAAATTTTTGTTACGGTTAAATTTATAATACTAGCTAGTAGCAACATAAATTATACTTAATTTTAATCATAATCAGGTAACCTGCAAAAAGGTAAACTGCCTCCAAAAAATTGACGTCATACTATAAAATGACCAATGATTGGCGAGTGTACATTGTAGTTGACCAATGGTAAAATGGCCTCTCATAGGTCATTTTATTGCATAACGTCATTTTTTGGCGGCACTTTACGCTGTTTACTTTTTATTAAAACTTGATTGGAAAATTTCACTGATTCTTCATGCCTATATGATTCATACTCATAATATAACTATAAGTATCTTTATTTAAAACAGGGCTCGGCAGCTTCACGTTAGCTTCAGGGAAATTAAACTTTTACAATCTCTAAGATTAGCTGAAAGCAAAAACCTGACCAAATATGTTAATCCCTCTTCTCATCAAAAATTTCAAACCATTAAAAAGGGATTTAATTTTAGATATAGTCGCGGCTGCCAAGTCAAGATTTTTAGCCAAATTCAAGGTTTGGTATTAAAGAATTGGTAGAAAAGTGAATACAATACGCCTTTTGAAAAAAATTATAAAAAAAAACAAATCTACGTGTTAAATAAAAAGTACAAAGTTTAGATACATAATATCCAAAGAAATCCTCTTTTTCTAGTACAACATAAAGATTTAAATGGATTTTAAAATTTTGGAATTTTATTATTCATATTATTCTTCTTCTTAATGTATTGAGATGAATTTATTTCAAGAGATTTAAAGATTTAAATATTATGTATGCACAAGTATAGTATGTATATCAAATCATATTACAAATTTTATAAATCTGTAATCCTAGAATGGTTTTAAGTTTTTTCTGCTACAAAAATATTACCACATCCCAGAAAAAGCAATTAAGAAAAAACTTAGCCACTCATAGGCTAGCCTAAGAAATTTTATAAGATTTTGTTAATAGATTAGGTTAATAAAATAGACCTCATTTCAAATTCGGTCAAAAATGATACCACAACGTTATATACATACAAAATCCGCGAGTCGGCTCCTATTTTTTTCTGGCTCCCAATATCGAATCTCATATGTATTATAGTAAAGATTATAAGCAAATTTACATATATAATCCCAGAATTTTGGGAGCTAAATAATTTCTTCAAAGGCGATTTTTTTCAAAGATTTTTGGTGTTTGGGAGCCATTTTACAAATCTGATATGTAACGGTAATAAAGATGTTAAAGATAAGAAAGTATTGTTTATAAATAATCATAAACTTAGTAAAGTTTAAGTTTTATTGAATGCAAAAATTCACCCAATCTCCTTCTTATATTAATATGAAATTTAAATTCAACTGGAGCAAAACCAGTTAGCAAAACCTAACTTCTTTGTTTATGAACGGATTTCAAAAATTCTTTCACTAAACCCAGGGTGGGGAGGTATCGAGTGGGGGAAGAGGGGGGCGACCTCACCCCCCTAATTTTTTTCATTTTTTGTTTCTTAACCAATTAAAAAAATTCTTTCACACATGACATCACCAACCCCCGGAGAAAGAGGGAGGGGGGTGGGAGGTATTTCCCCCCCTCCCCACATTTTTTTTTAACTTTCTTGTTTCTTAACTTATTTCAAAAATTCTTTCACACACGTAATCACCAAACCTCAAGGGAGGAGGGGGGGGTAAGTCCCTGCATTCCTTAATCCAAACCTCCTAACACTGCGGGCAAACCTAACCTTAACTTAACACACCCTAACCTCCCTTTTCTGGACCCTGCGGGGATCTCCAATCCTACAGGTCTTTATTTCCAACCCTGTAGGAAACTGCTTAACCATTACTTAACCTTACATAACTAAACTAAAATGACAACATTCAGTAAAGTAAATTTAAAAAAAAACAGACGAATATTGAAATAGAGAGTAGCTGCAAATTAGCCCTCTTTACTTTAAATAAAGAAAACTTAAAATTTGTCGTTTTTTTGCTTATTGCTTCAGGGAGGAGACAATGGAATGTAAATTCTTCCCCCCCAAAAAAATCGTCTAATTTGTCTTTACGTAGTTGGTACTTTCTTATGATAAGATGGGATATTTTTTCGGCATTGACTAATCCCTCCCTGTTGTAATCTGAAAAAGTATATTTCATTTTATTAGAAAAAGTAGCCTTTTGATACTGCCTCGTTGTTGAAAATTTTAATTAATACCTAAACATTTCCCGAATAAAAAAAGTAAATAAAAGATGCTGCAGTTTTTAATCGCATGGGATGTCAAAGTAACCAATTTCATTGAAAGGCAATACATTTTTTAAACAGTTCCCATGGAGGAAGGATTTTCTTCATTCTTCATCATACAGGGAGGGAACATTAGGCTGCTCATTACTCTAGTCCCCAAAGTTTTATAATAACGTTTTTTTTATTTGTAGGTGTAATAACTTTGGGGATTTTTTAGAATTTTATATAGCTTATCCCTTTAAGTCTCTGAGTTTATGGCTAATATACCCATTATACAAGTTTCCGTTTGCTAAAATCAATAGATTTATTGCTTTAGATGGTTATTCAGAAACACATATTAAAAAAAATTTTTGGCAGAAGAAGATATTTTTTATAATTGACATATGTGTTACATTGAGTAATAAATACCTTCAAAATTAATGATTTGGTCGAAAACTTCCTATACTATTTTCCTTATTGGTATAATTTTAAAATTGTAGATCTAAACCTATTATGTCTATTGCCAAATTTTCCAAAACTTCAAAATAAGTGTTCTTTTAAAACAGCAAAAAAAATAGTTTTTCTATGATTAGGGTTAGTACGTCCGTCCGTCAGTAGTTAATTTAGGCTGGTTAGAATTGCCATATTAAATTCAAACTTTCAGGGACAAACCTTTAGCAAATATTGCTGTTAATTGTATCCTAAGCTTCACAATCAATAATTTTGTAAGCCTTATTATTTATTCATATAAACAAGAAAACGGGAAAGTTTGTTACCAATGAAATATATGGACGCTAGACTATTGCAGAACAGCGAGGAGGTACAACAAACATTACCAGAAAAATGAAATGTGATATTTTTTTGTTGTTTTCAATGTACACTTGGTGCATCTGTTTAGATTCCTACCATAAATTAGCATTTATTTATTCTTTTTGTCCCTGTCAGTCATGCTAATAAAGACATGGATTTGCCCAAAGTTTTATAATAACATTTTCTTATTCGTTAGCTTAAAAACTTTAGGTACTCTTAATGAATTTTGAATGGTTGGTTTATTAAATTGAGTGTCCATACGTTTCAAGCACCTACATAAGGGGTTATTTTGTGTATCAACATTGGGGATGTACATCAATTAGTCAGCCATAATCTTATCCCTTTAGATCCCTGTGAATTTTTTTTTATTTCAAAGTTAAAGACCATGTTTAATTTTAACGGAAATTTACAAAATAAGACACATTTTTTTGCAGCTACTCTTCATCTTACATTGGCTGAATCTTCTCACTAACTACTATGGCTGTCCTTCCGTATGTCAGGTTTAGGTGATAACGTAATTTTCTCGGCCACTAATTAAGATAAAGGACTCTTTTTTTCTGTGTCAATTCTGTAAATATTTGTCTCAGAGTCTGTTAGTCAGGTGACCAAAGGTATAAATGTATAATTATAGAAATGTGAATTTCCCATTTGTTTTTTCAGATGGATAGATAGTAGGGTGGGTTCATATCGGAATTAGACAAAGCGGGGATATGCAACAGATAAAATTAACCTTAAAAACATTTCTGACCGAAAAAGAATTTTTAAAAATTGAGTTTTAGAACACGACCACTTAAAAATATAATTCATTACTTATTAGTATGCAAAGACGACATTCAAAAAATTTTTTGAATCAGAACTATGGCTTCATGGTGCTCCCTGGAAAGGCCTTGAGGAGCTGAATCAGGAACTTTTGTCCGTTTCAAAATATCTCGTTCCTAGCCTTAGAAATCACTAAAAAACCAAAATTTTTTAAGGTTTATTGAGAATTGTCCAATTTGTAGAGGTTTTTTAGATTTTCTCAGGCTAGGAACGAGATTTTTTGAAACGGACAAAAGTTCCTGACTCAGCTCCTCAAGGCATTTCCAGGGAGCACCATGAAGCCATAGTTCTGATTCAATAAATTTTTGACTCCCATTTACAAATAGCTATACAATTGAATGTCTGGTCGTCAGCGGTTTTAAGACTTAGGATAAATTTTAAATCATCCAGAGGTGTATTATATCTATATAAATTGAGTGCAGATCCCCGCTTTGGCCTCAGAAAAAAAATGTCCAAAATCGACCCACCCTAATAGATAGATAGATATATTGTATATTGAATGTCATATATATTGATAGGTATATGATTAGCGCACCCCCCTGGCAAAACCCTGTTCACGCCACTGAATAATGAATTCTACAGAGAGAGAGGGACAATGCGCTTTTTTTACACAAGTACCCAAAGTTTTATGATAACGTTTTCTTATTTATTGGCTTCACAACTTTGGGGACTTTTGATAAATTTTGATTGGAAAGTGTCCATACGTTTTAAACACTAATTGTAATCTAAGGGGTTATTTTGTGTATTAACATGGGGATATACATCAGCCATAGTCTTATTCCTTTAGATCCCTATGAATTCTAGCATATTTCCATAAAAAGGCTTCAATCAAATTCATAATAAACTCCTGTTATGGAGATTTACAAGGATAAAAAGTTAAAAACATCCTTAAAATCAGATCTTTAAAAAAATCAAATTTTTAATTATAGTTCTAAGCAAGGTAACTATGTTTTGGTTGTTAAATTTTTGGTCAAATTACAGAGTTGCTTACCTTATAGAAGAATCGCTATTATAATTCAAAATGGACGTACTTACCGTTGTAGATAAAGATTATAACAATAGAGTTGTTTTTCTTCCAAAATGATAGCTTTTTTGTTATCAGAATCAAAAACAATTTTGTTTAAGATTTATAACCAATAGGACAATTCTTTTATTTTACATGAACTTACTGATAGAGTTTTCTGTTTTGCTGTACATAAACGTATGGACGTACTGGAATACTAAAGTTATAGAGTAGCTATTCTACAAATAAAAAGGAGCTACACCACAATACGTCACCTATTATGTTTTATATACAGGCAATAAAGTTGGGTGGGTGAATATATCCAACTCGATTATCAATTATTAAATTAAAAGTATTGCTCAGTATAATCCACTTATCTTTAATACCTTTTTTTATCAGAAACAAGAATTATCAGTTTTCAATAATTAAGCTTCAAAACTTCTTTATCAAAATAAATGATTTGTGAAATAATGAGAAAACAAGTTGTCTTCTCAGTTTTCTGTGGTTTAGAGTTTGTCAACTTCCTGTGCATTTGTAGTCAGAGAAAGAGCTGAGGGGACATTATGGTGTTTTTATGCTAGTCCCCAAAGTTTTATAAGTACGTTTTTTATTCGTTGGCTCAACAACTTTGGGGACTTTTATTGAATTTTGTTCTGTTGGTTTATTAGGTTGAGTGATAAAATGTTTCAACCACTAATTTAATTAACAGAAGGGATAATTTTGTGTATCATCATTGGCGATGTACATCAATTTATGGGCCATAGTCTTATCCCTGATTTATAAATGGATATAGAATATACGTGGATGAAATCAAAGGAGAAAAATTGTCGTCAATTTAGGTTGCAATTTTCCCCTACATTTTTTGGTTGAGCCGTTTATCCAGTTGGAGGAAAGAGGATGGGGGAGATTGTTATTTTAGCCCGCTTCAGAGTTTACTTGATTATTATAGAACATCCAAGTAATAATACATCCATTGATTTATAGTACTTTAATTCATAATCCATGCCCTGCTTTTAACAGTAGATGCCAAGTTGGCAATAGAAGTTTAGAGGGAAGAAAAAAATCATTTTTAAGAGAGGAAAAAAATTCAACCTTTCCAACTGTAATATTTAGAATTTAGATAGCATTTTATCTGTTTTCTTGCATTTATCAAATAAATAGCCCAAAACCACAACAAGACACTTAAAATTCCAACAATTGTCAAGATCTTAAGCTTCGCACAAAAAAAACTTTGTACTAAAGGGATAAGACAATGGATGATAAATTTATTTTGATCTTCAGTGATGTTAAATAAATTGCACTCTTTCTGTTAATTAAAATAATAGTTTAAAAGATTTTAAAAGTTAGGACACCATTCTAGCTCAATTCGTTCGCTAGTTATCGAAGAAATAAGTAATTTTCAAACCTAAACAGGTGCCGCTGAAAAATTCAAGTTTTTGCCACTATCTGGGCTAGGATTGAGCTACATAAGATTTAAACACGGCAAAATGTTCGTCTCAATGAGTAGAATAAGCACACAAATTTTGGTGAACCTAGGACAATTTTAAGGGGGCTGGACCAAACAATGTAACTTCCATCGATACAAGTTTTGGCTCACTCTCACTAATTTCTGCCTCTCATGTATTGAAAAATCTAAGTTTTCTCCACCATTTGGGCTAGGATCGAGCTACCATCGATATTAAGGTGTCTAAATGAGCGTCTCACCGAGTAGAATTCACCCTCCAAAGATGAAGATCCTAGGACAATTTTTAGATAGGCGGACCACAAGATGTAAGTCCATCGATACAAGTTTTGGCTCACTAAAATTGAAGTTACAAGTCGTGGTCCAGCCCCCTTAGAGTTGGAATCTTGACCCCAAATTTTGTACATGTGTGTAGCATATTGAGACGGACATTTTGCCACCTTGAAGTCCAAAATCGGTTGAGAAACAAAAAAGTTTTCCTAGGAAAAACTGATTTTTTGGATTTTAATGAGCCAAAACTTGCATCAAAAAATCAAACATCGTTTGGTCTACCCCCCTAAAAGTTGTCCAAAATTAACCAAATTTTTTGTGTGGGTCCGTGATGTCGAGACGGTCATTTAGACACCTTAACATCGATTCTAGCTCAATCCGTTCGCTAGTTATCGAAGAAACATGGATTTTGTCAATTTGGTATTTAATGTTTTTAAACATATTTAAGTGTAATTTTGAAATCTAGTGTATTTTCTTGGGGAACTATGATGTGCGTCTATCTTGGTGACCCTTTATGGACTTGATGGAGGTTTTAGCGTTAAATGGCAACACAAAAGTGTCTACTAAGCTAGTCTACGATGTAAAACTGTCCTTTAGAGGGTAGATAGAGCCCTCTTAGCTTAGTATAGAAGGCTTATAAATAGACTACGGTTGGAGATATCTTAACAACAGTTAGTTAAAGATCTTTAGTTCTAGCTTCCAGAGGGCTACTTTGGGGATACCCTGGCTTAGCTGGGTAGTAGATAACCTGGGTATTGGTGTCCTGGCCTAAGGAAGAGTGTCTTGAGGCTGGATTACGGTAGTCTAATTGCGCTTAAGTAGGGAAAGGAAGCCTATAACTGGGCGAGGGTTAGGGGTGGAGTAGTGTAACCTTCTCATGCTTGACAAGGGTTACTGTATATGCACAATAAATGGTTTCAATATCTCAATAGACAAACAATAAATTAAGCCATTTTCTACTTTCAATGCAGGGATTCGAACCTTAAACATTCATCTAGAACTGTGACCTGTTAGTATGTTATAACTGAAGGTCAGACATTTCTAAAAATGTAAAGACCAAAATTTTGTGACACATATTGCCATTTGTAGAAGGTAAAAATGAATAAAAATTAATTTAATAAATAATCAAACTTTGAAAGGGCCTGAAACCTGCAACCTTTGTGATATGAACTTAATTTCTTGTGCAAAAATTGTAAATAGATAAGTCTATTAGCTAGTTTTGAAATTTTGTTAAAATGTTAAAAGACCTCGAAGCTAGAGTGCTGGTTATGGAAAAACCAGAAAAGATAAGTTAGATTAGATTAGAGTTGACTGATTTCCAAAAAATCACTTGGAAGTGGTACATAGTTATAAGAAATGTATATACACAATAAATGGTTTCAATAACTCAATAGACAAACAAGAATGACATTGTTGTAACCTAAAAAAAACACTCAAAAATATCAAAACTTTAAAATGGCCTCACACCTGCCACCTATGAGATATGGCATTGATATGTTGTGCAATAATGTCAATAAATAAGTCTATTATCAAGTTTTGAAATTTTGTTAAAATCCTAAAAAAACTCGGAACTAGAATGCTATTTAGGTTAAATCAGCAATGTTAGGTTAGGTTAGGTTGTAGTTGACTGATTTTAAAAAATCAACTGGAGGTTGTTGATAGTTATGAGAAATGTATATGCACAATAAATGGTTTCAATAAAAGACAAACAAGAAATTGAATTTTTTATGAGCTTATTTCCAAAATACAGCCATTTTCCACTTTCAATGCAGGGTTTCGAACCTTTAACCTTTAGCTAGAGCTTTGACCTTTCAGTATGTTATAACTACAGGTCAGACAATTCTAAAAGTATAAAAACCAAAAATTTTGGTCAATTAGGAGCTGAGCAACGATTTTTTAAACATCAAAATTGTCATTTTGGATTGTTTTTTTGAGGCTCGAGGCCGCCAGAGGCCACCAATCACTTGCTTAAGAAGGAGCAAAAATGACCAGCTCGTCAAGCTGATATCATTAGACACTTAAACTTAATCTGATTTGATTCAATCCATTAAGGTTAAAAACTGAAGTTACCTCTAAATTTTCAAAATTGGATTATGTTTTCTTCCCGGTCATCAAAAGTAGCCTAAAACCTTCTCTAATAAAATTTTTGAAGATTTATTATTTTGGCCCATTTATGAGGGGGTAGTCGAAGCGGACTTTAGCCCTCCTGGGCCTCTGAAATGAAAATGTCTGCAAAATTGTAAAAGTGTACCCAGATTATTGGTTTGCTGAACCTAAAATAAGTTCATTTTTTGGCCACTTAATCTCTGGCCTCCGAGGCCGAATTTGGTCAATCTGAAAACACTTTTACTGTAAAAAAATTTCATTTGAGTATTTTTCCAACTGTCGTTGAGCCTCTATGGGCAGGTTTGATGCCAGAGATTAGGCCTTATTTTTTTGCTAAAAACACGAAAAGACCGAAATGCTTCTAAATGCTGTTCTTAAAATACACTGATTTATAATTCTTTCATTAAAAAATGTATAGAATAAGGAAAATCTGTAGGTAAATACGTTTTTTATGAAGTTTTTAAAAGTTTACATTGCTTTAAAAAAAATGTAATTCGTCATTTATAACTTTAAATAACTTTAGAGAAAACAAGGATGACAACAATTACTAGAAGCAAAGATGTATCGATCAGACTGTCATTTAACAAATGTAAACGATTCCTTTAATCAAACAATTAAATATCAGCTGAATTAGAATTCTGAAAAATCATCTATAATACAAAGTAGCTTGATGTCTGTCTGTCCGTCTGTCCGTCCGTCTGTCCGTCCGTCCGTCCGTCTGTCCGTCCGTCTGTCCGTCCGTCTGTCCGTCCGTCTGTCCGTCCGTCTGAAGCTTAAGATCTCAGTAACCACTGAATCGATTGGATTCTACTCTTCAGGGTATATACCTATTGGTCCTGTGGTGGTTTTAAGCTATTTTCTTGGGGGGTGGGACATCCCCAACCCCCCCCAAAAATGAAAATTTCCCCCCCCCCAAAAAAAAAATTTCATATTTTTTTCTAATTTTAATGTTTTTTATGTTTTTATATATTTTTATATGTTTTTATTAATTTTTATTATTTTTATATTTTTTATACTTTTTTATACTTTTTTATATTTTCTTTATATCTTCAATTATTTTTCTTCTTTTAAAATTTCTTTTCTTCTTTTAAACTTTGTTTTATTACATTCAAAAAGATTGTGAAAACTTCCTTCTCCTGTGGGGGCAAAGCCCCAAAAAGACTAATGGCAAAGAGATTTTAAAAAACAATAAAAAAAAAGAAAAATGTCAAAGGTTTTAAATATTATAAATCAATATAAAAAGTTATAAAGAGTTATAAAATGTTATAAAGAGTTATAAAATGATATAAAGAGTAATAAAATGTTATAAAATACAAAAAATATCTAAAAATATGTAAACAAAATTTTTTAAATTCTCCCCTGAACCTTCAAAAATAAAGCCTCTAGAGGCTAGGGGCGAAGCCGCTAGTTTATCATAAAGTATTATGGACAATGTGCAACAAATAAAAAATAAAAATGTCATTCCAAAATATACATATTTTAGACGATCTTATAGTGATGCTTTACAGTTACAGACAGACAGACAGACGAACAGGTCTACCAAATCTAAAGTTAGAAAAGCTGCTCTTTTAAAAGTTTATATTTTATCTTAAAATATATATTCATAAATTGCAGAATTACATTAAAAAAGAATCCCAAATGTATTGAATCTCAAATGAACCATCATTTTTGCATTACATGAATATTTGCAAATTTTTTATATAAAGAAATAACAAATCAAATAAATTTTTGTAAATAAGTCGGATTCAAGTGATTTGTGTTATTGAAAAAATATGTAATTTTATTTTCATAAGTAGCGTGGCTTCAAAAAACTAACATCGAGAGAAAAAAGACCACATAAAAAATATAATCATCTTATTTCTAATAAATCTTTATATATATAAGTGCCCAAAATTTTGTGCGAACATCCGAGAGAATGTGTTTTCAAAACTTTGAGCAACAGTATAATTTTCAGACCAAGAAAGCTTAATTTATTTTTAAAAATACGAAAAATAATTGAGTATATGCAATGCCATAGGTCCTGTGATGGTTCTAGGCTATTTCAATTTTAGATTTAAGCCTTGGTTTTAAGCTATTTTTGAAGCCCTTTTAGATACAGAGCCATCCTAAAAATGAAAGTATGTCCCATATTTAATTTATTTTGCAACAAATTTATGTTGTCTGATGTTGTCATCCTTGTTTTGGTAAATTTATGTGCTGTGTTCATTTTTAAAAAATTATTATCCAAAATAATCCTTCTATTAAAGTAACAGTGTGTGTGTGTGTGTGTGTGTGTGTGTGTGTGTGTGTGTGTGTGTGTGTGTGTGTGTGTCTGTCTGTGTGTGTCGAAGGATTTCGCTAACCACCGAACCGAGATGGTGTTCTTTTACAATGTAGCTTTTTATAGGTCCTTGTAAGGTTCATAACTATTTTGGGGGAGGGTACCACCACCCTCTGTTACAATACCTATAACCTTTTGATTTTCATTCTATGTTAACTCGTACATGAAAACTTTTTTCATATTTAAGGAGTTAAGAAACATAGAACAATCTTAGAAGTTAAATAATAAAGTTCAATTAATTCAATTCATTTATAAGTAGCGAAGCTTCTCTTTAATTTACTTTTTCTATTCGTCAGTCCGCCAGTCTGTAACGCTATGGGGGACATGCAATTTTCTCAGCTGCCATTGAAGATAGACAGCGAAGATTCTATATCAGTGAGAATAAGTGTAAATTTATCTTTATCTGTTAAAGAAAACAAGGATGATAACATCCATAAAAATAAATCTCTAAAAACGAAGGACCATAGAACATTAACACATGTAGAGCGTCAAAACTTTGGGTACTTATATTTAAATTTATTAGTATACTGACTTCTTAAATTTTAAGATGTCCCAACCTTTTAACCAATAATTTTAATCTAAAGAATGAATAAATTTGATAATCATCATTGAAGACGCATAAACATTTATCTTCTTTTGTGTTATTCCTTAGAAACCCTGCAGAAAATAGATGTTTTAAAGGTGAAATGCTAGAATTAAATAATTTATTGTCTGATATTTTCGTAAACTCTAATAATCACAGTTAAGTACAATTTAGAAAGCGTAGCAACTCTATAATCGTTACCAGAAATTCCGTATATCCAATTAATCATGCTGATTTTCTTGACACTTTGACAAAATAATTTTGTATTACATAGTTATCTTATTCATCTGATTTTTTAAATAATGATTCTTAGGACAACAAGGTAAAGTATTATAAGCAAGGCAACTCTATAATCAAATCCTAAAATTGAAAGTATATATTAGAGAGAGGGAACAATGGGCTGTTTATATCACATGTCCCCAAAGTTTTATAAAAAGCATTTTCTTATTTGTTGGCTTAACAACTTTGGGGACTTTTCCTGAATTTTAATTGGTTGGTTTAGTAAGTTGAGTGTTCAAACGTGTCAACCACTAATATCAATCTACAGAATGGTTAATTTTTTGTGTCATCATTTGGGATGTACATGAATTTAACAGCCATTGTCTTATCCCTTTAGATCCCTGCCCAATTATTTCCAAAAAAACAAAACGGTCACGTATTAATCTCTATTAGACTATAGACTATTGTCTGCCCATTTATTTTTATTTGACGGTCATGAGTTAATCTGTACTTGATTTTACAAAATTGGGGTTAAACTACCCTCCCCCCCCCATCCCCACCTCTACAACCAAACAAGGAGAGGTTAAAAGCCTGCCCAGGATTTATATAATAAATAATTATTTTAATAGAGATGCTTTTCCTAATACATTGAAATCAGATGAATGTCATACAAAAAGATGTTGTAAAAAAAACATTAAAAATCACCCTATTTTAAATGGACATTTGGATTTTCATAGAGTTGCTATGCTTTCTAATTCGTACCTAACTGTTATTGGAATCATCATGCAAAATTTGAAAACAATAGAACAATTCTAACCCATCCAAATTACCATGCAGACAGAATTAGAAAAAAGTTTTGTTTAAAAAAAGGTTTTCAAGAAATTTGAACAGTATAATGTAATAATGGAACATATATAGTCTGGATGACATAGATCTAAAGGGATGTGACAATGGCAGATATATTGATGTAAAACTCAAAAGATGATACACAAAATTACCCCTTCTGTAGATTACAATTAGTGGTTGAAACGTTAAAACACTTATTGGACTAACCAATCATTATTCTTCAAAAGTCCCCAAAGTTGTTACACAAAAAAAACTTTGTGTACAAGTGTAATAAACAGCCCAATGTCCTCTTCCTCCCTGGTATAATGTAATAAGTGAAAATGTATGTAGCCTTGATGTGCATAGGTCTTACAAGTTTTCACCAAAAATTTCAGCTTTCTACATTAATAGTAGTCAAGAAATTCATGTTTCCCCTTAGCCATACAGATGGACAGACGCACCAAGTTATTTCTAGAGTAGCTTTGCTAAAAAAATATAACATTAAATGATATTTAAATATTTCTGTATAACAAATTGTTATAATATAACGAGGGATCTAAAGGGATAAGATAATGGCCGATATATTGATGTACAACCCAAAGATGATAAGAAAATTGCCCCTTCCGTAGATTACAATTAGTGGTTGCAACATTTAGACACTCAACTTAATGAACCAACTAATAAAAAGCCAAGAAAAATCCTCAAAGTTGTTAAGCCAATGACTAAGAAGAAAACATTGTTATGACTATAGGGACTAGTGCATTAAACAGTCCAATGTCCCCTTCCTCCCTGAATCTACAGAAGGGCTAATCTTGTTTATCATCATCAGGAATGTACAAGATTTGACTATTGTCTTATCCCTTTAGATCCCTGAGGTAACACCATGAAAGAAATGTGAATTTAAGATTGTTTTTTTTTTCCAAATATATTAGGGATGCTAGGAAAATAGCTTAAATCCGCCCTCTAGGATATTTATAATAGAGAGAGGGTATAATGGGCTTTTTATTACATTAAACCTCAAAGTTTTATGATTACATTTTCTTACTCATTGGATTAACAACTTTGGGGACTTTTAATCAATTTTGATTGATTGGTTTATCAAGTTCACTGTTTAAATGTTTCAACCACTAATTTCAATCAACATAAGGGGTAATTATGTGCTTCATCATTGGATATGTACATCAATTTAGCGTCCATTGTCCTATCCTTTTAGGTTTTTTCTATTGATGAACACTTTGTCTCTAGCCTCTGGAGGAAGACGTGGGATGTCAGGAAAATAGCTTAAATCAACCCTTAAGATATCTATAAAGCTTACCTGAAAAGAACAACCAATTGGGATCACCTATTTTCGAGAATTTTACTTTATATTACTTTTTAAGTGGATAAAGTCATAGTGATTTATTCTATAAATTGTAAAGTATCTGGATGTGTGATTGAGTGTAAGTCCTATAAACGGCTTAACTATTCAATGTTAAATTGTCATAAAAGCTTAGCTTTGTTATATGGACAGGTTTCAGGTTATTTCTTTTTATTTGATTCGATCTATCTATCTGTATATCTATATATCTAACCATCTATCTTTTAATCTATCTATCTATCTGTTTGTCTGTCTGTCTGTCTGTCTGTCTGTCTGTCTGTCTGTCTGTCTGTCCATCTATCTATCTATCTATCTATCTATCTATCTATCTATCTATCTATCTATCTATCTATCTATCTATCTATCTATCTATCTATCTATCTATCTATCTATCTATCTATCTATCTATCTATCTATCTATCTATCTATCTATCTAACTAACTAACTAACTAACTAACTAACTAACTAACTAACTAACTAACTAACTAACTAACTAACTATCTATCTATCTATCTATCTATCTATCTATCTATCTATCTATCTATCTATCTATCTATCTATCTATCTATCTATCTATCTATCTATCTATCTATCTATCTATCTATCTATCTATCTATCTATCTATCTATCTATCTATCTATCTATCTATCTATCTATCTATCTATCTATCTATCTATCTATCTATCTATCTATCTATCTATCTATCTATCTATCTATCTATCTATCTATCTATCTATCTATCTATCTATCTATCTATCTATCTATCTATCTATCTATCTATCTATCTATCTATCTATCTATCTATCTATCTATCTATCTATCTATCTATCTATCTATCTATCTATCTATCTATCTATCTATCTATCTATCTATCTATCTATCTATCTATCTATCTATCTATCTATCTATCTATCTATCTATCTATCTATCTATCTATCTATCTATCTATCTATCTATCTATCTATCTATCTATCTATCTATCTATCTATCTATCTATCTATCTATCTATCTATCTATCTATCTATCTATCTATCTATCTATCTATCTATCTATCTATCTATCTATCTATCTATCTATCTATCTATCTATCTATCTATCTATCTATCTATCTATCTATCTATCTATCTATCTATATATCTATCTATCTTTCTATCTATCTATCTATATATCTATATATCTATATATATATCTATATATCTATATATCTATATATCTATATATCTATCTATCTATCTATCTATCTATCTATCTATCTATCTATCTATCTATCTATCTATCTATCTATCTATCTATCTATCTATCTATCTATCTATCTATCTATCTATCTATCTATCTATCTATCTATCTATCTATCTATCTATCTATCTATCTATCTATCTATCTATCTATCTATCTATCTATCTATCTATCTATCTATCTATCTATCTATCTATCTATCTATCTATCTATCTATCTATCTATCTATCTATCTATCTATCTATCTATCTATCTATCTATCTATCTATCTATCTATCTATCTATCTATCTATCTATCTATCTATCTATCTATCTATCTATCTATCTATCTATCTATCTATCTATCTATCTATCTATCCATCTTTCCATCTAACTATCTATCTATTCATCCATATTTCCATCTATCTATCTATCTATCCATCCATCTTTCCATCTATCTATCTATCTTTCCATCCATATTTCTGTCCATCCATATTTCCATCTATCTATCCATCTATCATTGTCATTGTTAAAAAACAAAGTTTAACCTTCAGTTTTTCTAATGGACTTTCCCTTATTTTAAACATCTTTTAAACAGTTGAAAAATATCATGGATAGATAGATAACATTTGTTTTGTTTTATGAGCCCTAAAAGTAATTAAGGGGGGTGGGGGGGGGGGGGTAAAGAAGAAAGGGGAATAAGTGCTAAAACGAGCTTCCAATAAACAGGAGGATATGCGCCAACTCTCGGAGCCACTGTCTTCCCTTACTCCGTAAACTTTCACTCATATTATAGAGTGAAGGGGAAAAAGGGAGGGGGGGGGGGGATATATGTGTGTGTGTGTGTGTGAAAAAGATAGACTCCTTCGTTAGACATTATTGTAGATATTTTAGTAGCAAAGCTACTCTATAATTTACAATGTTTGTCCTTTAGACACAAAATAGGGGAAACATCATTTTCGGATCCTATAAACAACCAACTATTAAACATTCATGGTGGTCGGGCTGATTTTTAGTAGATTTTAGGCTATTTTTATATTTTTCATCAGACTTTTGGTGTTTAGGGTTCAATTTTCAAATGTTTACGTAGATACAATTTTTTGTGCTTTTCTAATTATGGATGTTTTCATCCTTGTTTCTCTTTTCAACAGTTGACATATAAGAAGGATATATGGACCAAGATATGTAAGAAAAAAACATTGTAAACATGGATATTAAGGGATAAGACAATGAATGATAAATTGATATATGTACATCTCTAATGAGGATAGACAAGCTTACCCCTTCTGTAGATTGAAGTTATTGGTTGAAATGTTTGGACTAGTTTTGAACTAACCAATCAAAATTTAGTAAAATTCCCCAAAGTTTTAAAGTAACGAATAAGATATCGTGGTTATGAAACTTTGGGGACTAGTGTAATAAACAGCCCATTGTCCCCTCCCTCCCTGCATTGTAAAGAAGTACTATATCTGAGAGGGGGGGGGGGAAGGTGTGTGTGTAACCGTCTCCTCTAAAAATTTTTACTTTTTTCATAATAAAATACAATGACCAGTACTAATTTTAATAAATACGATTTTTTGTCTGAAGCTAAAATTCTCAGAAATTACTGGTCCTAAGGGTTTAATTTTCAGGAAATCTTTATTAATGTCTTTGGGTTGTTTTAGACTATTTTTCCAAACTTCCCCTGTCCTGCCATAGAGGTTAGGGACGAAGCAAATAGTATGTTAAAAAGTAGTAGAATTTCTGTCTATTCATTCTACTAATTTTTAGAAAAACAAGGACAATGTTTAAAATAACAAGGACAATCTAGTTTATGTTGATATGTAGCGCAGCATTTAAAATTTACACATTTTAGGATGAAAAGGTGAAAGAAATGAAAAAAAAAAGATAGAGACAGAAAGAAGAATAGAAAGATGGACATACTGATTTGTCCTTTAATTAGTTTATTTGTGAAAAAAGTCGTTGAGTTCAGACCTTTTTGGGTGTTAAAAGATATTTAATGCTTTGATGGCTTCAATAAATCTTAATATGTGTTAAAAGAATATTTAAAATTAAGGACAATAATGTTGACAGGTAGCGCAGCATTAAAAGTTTGTTAACCCTAATAAATAAAACAGATGATCTCACTAATGGAGGAACCGATATGGTTCTCCTTTACAGAGAAGCTTCTTATAGAGACTGCAAGGGGGCAAAACTGCTAGTCTTAATATAAAGAGAAAGAGAGAAATATCAATTTAAAAATAATTGAAGGAACAAAAAGTATGGATGGACATACTTTAATCATAGAGTAGCTGCACTTACAAATTAGCAACTTTCACAGGGGGGGGGGGGGGGGGGCAGGACAAGGATTAATATAAGCTTAGCTAGAGGTAGCTTAACAATTATACTAAAGTTTTTTTAATAACAAAATGTTAATAATTCCAAAATACCTGGTTGTATAGTTTTACTAAAACAATAAACCTTGATTGGTTGGATAAGATTTAAACAAAAGTAATTTTGATTATCATCATTGGGTGCAAACATTAATTTATCGTCCATTGTCTTATCCCTTAAGATCCCTAATTACATAAACATATGTACTCAAGCTACTCATATGTAAAACCCACAGAGATATAAAGGGATAAGACAATGGCCAATTATTAATGCACATTCCTAATGATAATTCACAAAATAATTTCTTATTTATTAGCTTAAAAATAAAATCTGATACTTTGCAAGAAGGGAGGGGACATCTACCTTCCTTTAGTTTTAGACTAACCCATTCTATTTTCTCCTCCTTGTTTATCTTATCCTGTTTTAAATACATATGAAAATTGTTGAATAAAAAGTTTTTAAAATATCAATATGTTTTAAATGGACATATTTAATTTCTGATAACAATTATGGAGTTGCTTCGCTATAAAAAAATTTATTCAACTGTTACAGGAATCATCATATAAAGTTTGAGATCGATATAACAATTCTAACATGCCTTAACTTAATTTAAAAATCAATATTTTTCAAATCATAGGTCAACCTATTTTCTCTAACAATGATAGAGTTGCTAAGCTCTGTAAATTGTACTTAAATATCACAGAAATCATCATGCTAAGTTTAAATCAATAGGCGAATTCTAAAATATAATTATATGCAATATGCATCATTGACAAAAATTTTAAATATTTGAAAGATTTAAAAAGTGCCTTGTTAACTTGTTAAGACTACCTTTGTTATTAATATACCGTCCTACTATTATTTAATTTTAAAAGCGAAGCTTTTCTAATATTAGGGTTGGTCCTTACATCCCTCTGTCCGTCCGTCACAGATAGCTTTTTTCATTAATTTAGGCATGTCAGAATTGTCCTATCAATTTCAAACTTTGCATGGTGATTCCTGTATTAGTTAGGTACGATTTAGAAAGCGTAGTAACACTATAATCATACATGAATGTCCGTAAGTCCATTTTAAACATATTGATTTTTTTACTTCTTTAACAACAACTTTTTATGTGATCTAATTATCCGATTGATCTGATTTTTGGTATACTGATTCCTGTGACAACAATATACATTATTATTAGCGAAGCAACTCTATAATCAAGTCCTAAAAATGTAAGTATGTCAAAAATGTCTAAAAAACATTATACTGTGTAAAGAAGTTTTACAACAAATTTACTTCCAACTTTGCTTTGACTCCTATAAATTATATTCTGATTATTCAGTTCTAACACTATACAAGTTTTAATGTCCATTTGTCCTATCGTTTCAGAGCTTTGCTTTTATGGATGTTGTCATCCTTGTTTAATTTAGGAGGGGGCAGGGTATTTTTTCATTTAACTTTGGTTTAATTTATACAGCTTTTTGGTTCCGATATCTAAACAATGTATACTACTAAATTTGTTGGTTTCATTAAGTTCGTTTGTCATTTATTAGCTTTACTTTTAAGGATGTTGTCATCCTTGTTTAAAAGATAGAAACAGGGGAAAAATTTGGTGAAAAGATATTTAAGTTGTAAAAATAACATAAATAAATAAATAACAAGAACAAACATATTGAAATATTATCTCTTTAGAAACATAAGAGAGAAGAAAATATAAATCATTTACACATAATGTTAAAAATAAGAATATTATCAAAGCTTTTAAGATATTTTATTTAACATCAAAGTTGGTTTTACTAATTTTGACGAATTTATTTGAATCTATTGGATTGGGATATATGAATCCCAACACAATAATATTTAATGAAAAATAAAACAATAGCCTCTCATATATCAGCAAGGCTTATCTAAAATTCTATAAAAAATGGCCAGCCCATTAACAAGTCCTACTAGATTTTTATTTTGTTTATATCAATCAAAAGATAAATCATTAGTAAGCTTTGCTCCTACATATTTGTATGTTGCCCAGAGGTAATTTGTATTTTTTAACAGATTTATTTGAGGATTTTTAGTGGTCCTTTTTTAAGGAAAAAATTATAAATAATACAAAGGGAAAAGGGGAGATATATAGGTAAGTAATTTTAAAATTTAAAACAAAGGTTGTTAAACATTATATAAAATGGTGAAGGAAGTGAAATTTGACATTGACCTACTTTGGGTCGGAAATTCATCATAAAACAGGGAACATGCACAAAACTTTTTAGCCCCTTAGCTTTAAACTGAACTGTGATAATAGGGGGGGGGGGGCATTCAACACCCCACCCCCCTGACCGATTAAGGTTAGGCAAGGGTCCCGAAAGTTAAGGGTTAAATGAGATTCAAGTTACTAAATATCATTATGTAATTATTCCTAGCCTATTTACTTTTCTCTATATCCACGGAAATGTCGTTTTAAGTGGGGGGTTGACAAGGGATAGGGAAAAATATGCTTCAAGTATTTCAAGAACTCTTTTTGTATTGAAATCTTTAAATCTTAGAAAAGAAACTGATAGGAAGGGTTAGGTAGGAGGGATTTGGGAAGATTTACTAGATGGTTTGCAAAAAAAGTAATTTTTGTCATTATGTTTAGAAAAAAATCATATCAAGCACATAAACTAAACATCTAATAACAATTTTTGATTACATATTTCTGTCCTAATGTGTTATTTACTTTTTCTTTTACAAGTTCACTTTTATTACTAAGTGAACTTGAAAACTCTTCCAACCTTTGTAAGATATGCTTAAAAAAAACAAATGATAATGCACAAAATTACCCCTTCTGTAGATGAAAATTAGTAGTTGAACACTGAATTAACCAACCAATCAAATTCACTTTGGTCACCCAAGTTGTTAAGCCAACAAATAAGAAAACATTATTATAAAACTTTGGGTACTAGTGTAATAAACAGCCCATATTTCCTTCTCCCCCCCCCCCCTCCTCTTCCACTCCATCCTATTCTATAAAGTAGTAAGCTTTTTTTGTCTGTAGTGAAGGATCTTGCTAACCGCTGAACCGATAAATAAAGTTTTTTTTTTATGGGAACCCGTCAACACATTTAGCTGTGCGGACGAGATAGCACATCATTTATATGATTAAAGAAACAGAAATACTTTGCAGTAGGGGAGATTTGAATATGCTTTTAATCTAACATTTATGTGGTGATGAATAAATTATCAAATTACATAAAATTATTAAATTCATAATGAAGCTACTCTGTTATTGAAAATTTCGTTATCATTTACGTAAAATACTGTCCAACAAACAATTAACCCTTTGATTGCACGAATTTTTTTCTGAAAAGTTCTAACTGTAATTGTTAACGAGTTGCGCCTTTTTAAAGGCCAAGGCATTATCCCTTCTCTAACTGTTTATGACGATCACATGACAAATCCAAAGTAGAGAGGATTTTTAATAACTTTAGTTATGATCTAGTGTCAGTCTTACATACGAACCTATCACCTCAATTTTTAAATTAACAAAAAGAGCTAACCGTTACGAACGGACGACCTTAATTGTAGTTTTATAAAAAAAATACTAAAATGAAAATTATTTCATATTTCATTCTGAATACTGAAAAAGAAAAAAAATATTATTATTACTTATCATGCTGTGCTAATTTTGAATAATTTCATCCTTTTAATCAATTTTATCAAAATCTTTGGAAAGGTTGTGTGATTTAAACAAGACATTTTTGGTTTTCATATGTGAAAACTCTTAAACTGGCTCTAAAAAAATATTGAGAGCCACTACATATTAGATTCCAATGTTTATCTCTAGATCAAGGTATTTATGACTTGGTGCTTATCTTAGCTAAAATCTTTTACATATAAGATTCAACAATGGCTCTTTAAAATTCTCCAATGAGCCGGCTCTCGGATTTTATATTAATACATAGTTACAGACATTATGTAGAGAAAAGATTGATGAGATACTTTTTACATGTTAAAAGTATTTAGGGCAGACATCTAGATACCTCTAAAAAGATAGAGTTCAAAGACTAACCGCTAGTCTCTGATTTACATAATTGAAATATAAGAAAAACTGCTCACCTAGCCAAACCATTATCAAGTGCTGATATACTAGGCATCCATATTAGCAACAGCCACAACTGAAATAGAAAAAAATAATTAAAAATAACTTTATCTTTATATGAAGAAAAATATTCAATTATTAAAATATCAAATACTTCTAAACTTTTAAACTTCTAAAGTGCAACTTTTGAACCAAACAACTAATGCATGTAAGTTTGATGTATATTTAAAGTACTATTTTTGGATAGGTTTTTCCTCTCTAATCGTGTTAATATTGGGAATGTTTTTATATCAGTGACCAGTATTATTACTGTAATAATTATTTCTCGCTTCGTATTTTATACAGCTTTCCACGGATATTAAAATGTAAAATTAAAAGATTAAGTTAGTTGTTAGCATTGAGATGCCGAAAACACTGACTAACAAAACTAGTTTTAATCTTAAGATTGTGCATTTTTATATTCGTAGAAAACTGGATATAATACGATATGATACATGATTTTTCAGTATGGCTTAGAACCGGTTCTAATCCAGCAGATATTAATCGGTTTCGAGGCTATACTGGAATAGTTATTTCTCGTATCGTATTATAAACGGCTTTCCGCCGAAGGCACCGTCTAAAAAAACTAGTTTTAATCTTATGATTGTACATTTCTATATTCGTAGAAAACTGGATATAATACGATGCTAGAAATAACTATTCCAGTATAGCCTCGAAACCGATTAATATAATTTTTTCGTATTCATGAGAACCGGTTCCTATCCACCGGATTCAAATGAATACGAGAAAAGAATTTATATTTCTTTACAAATAAAATCATTTCTTTACACCTTTACTTGGGAAAGTA
Source organism: Acartia tonsa (assembly GCF_053477335.1). Classification (NCBI taxonomy): domain Eukaryota; kingdom Metazoa; phylum Arthropoda; class Copepoda; order Calanoida; family Acartiidae; genus Acartia; species Acartia tonsa. Next base: position 40,725,003 of record NC_137264.1, on the reverse strand, counting down.
AATAAAATAAATTCTGATAAAAAATTCCGAAATGAATACACCAGTAGAGAGTTGATTTGACTACAGTACTTATACCTATAAAAACGAACAAAGTACTATGTCCAAACTTTTCTACCAATAATTTTAAAATACTTAAAGGGTAATTTTGTTTATCATGGCGCTGGGGTAGGGGTTGTGGTAAATTTTTGATCATTTTTTCAATTAATTAAATTTGGTAAATGTTATTTAAATCAAAATATACTTTTTGTAGCGGGCATCTAATGGAAAAATGAAAATGTCATAACACAAAATATTATAAAGTCACACTGTTTTGTGAAACATTGATTAACAAATCCATGTACTTGTGTGATCTTTGAATGTATGTTGAATATATAAAATAGAATAGCATACAAGTCTCTTTATTAATCTGGAATCAAAACATATTCCCCACTGCATTCTATTTTTTCTATATTTTTTTCTTTTGAAAAGATACCATAAAACTGGTAAGTTTCATACAGGTTTGTTAAATTGGGACATTTTAGTTATAAAATGTCAATTCGTCATAATCATAATAAAGATGATATTGGAAAACCTCCAGTTATGGAGGTTTCATTTTTGCTCCAAGTTTTGCCCCAATCACCTCTTCTGATATTTATAGAAGACAAGTTGGATTTTAAAAAAATTATTCACTCTACAGGCAAAATCTAAAGTGTGGCTATACACCTCCCAGGGATCCATTCCCCTGAACCTCACTTGACAGCGGTATTCACCCACCTGATACTCCCCCCTAGAACAGCCTATTGGGGTGATAAGGTATAACAACCTAAAAATTAAGTCTCAGATTTTAATAATCATACGGTTCTTATAGATTTGAGATAAAATTCCACTCGCTTTTTATTATTCAAAGGATTTCTGTTGAATAGTTCTATCAAATATTAATATACTAGAGTTGGCTCGATATAACTATCTCCCTATTGGCTAGTTTTCTATATGCATATATATTTCTCAATAAATCTATTTTCCTCACCCGGCATTAATATTTAAACGGAAGTAAATATTTAATAATTTAAATGATCTTAAAAAGATCTTTTAAATTATATTTTTTCTTTCCATTACCATCACCAAAGGGTATTATATGATTACAATTTTAGTTCAATATATGAACACAAAGTGTCGCCACAATCGAATTCTTTTAAAACAGAGTTTTCTTAAATTTATTATATCATAAATTTAAATTTTCTTTTTTATTATTAGGAATTAAATACTTCATTATAATGTAAATAGCAACATGAAATGAAAAAAATGAATGTTTTTAATAAAGTAAAATAATGGGTCTTATCGTTCTGGGCAATGAGAGTTTATTATGGATTATTGGAGCACTATGAGTTTTCAACGAATAGTCCTTGGAAAACTTGAGCTCGTTTATAGACATTTATTTCCTATATAGATCTGACATGGATCTTGAAGCAATTAAGCAGGCTGTTTTGTACAGGTTAAAAATTGGAAGATTTCATTAAATAAAAGTTATCGCAAATATACTTAGTAAAAAATGATTACAAGCACAAACAATAAAAAAAAATTGAAAAACAGTTATTTATCGCATTTTACTATATACAGCTATCCGCGGATATTAAATGAAAAAATTAATATATTAAAATCTGGTATTAATCTGATGAGGTTTTTTTAATATTCCTGGAAAATTGTCTGTAATACGATGCTTTACATGAATTGTCAGTAAGGCTTAAAACCAGTTCTAATCAAAAGGATATCAATAAGTTTCGAATCCATACGGGAAAAAAGTATTATAACATAAAATTGATATATTTGGAAGAAGCTATAATCAGCTGTAAGTTAAACAACTACCATTTTTCAAAAGTTGACAGCTGCGGCTCGCATATTAGTAATGAAAATATTTTTCTAGCTATTTGACTACAGGTCGAACTAAAATGTGCTTTTTCTAAATGTCTGAGTATGAAAAGCAAAATTACCCTTTGGAGGTGAATTTAAGTGTTCTGGTTTTTTTTAAATTAGAAAATGCCATAAAGATTGTTGTGCTATCTTTGAACCGAGACTAGCGCTGGCGATTTCTTTATTTCACGATTTTCAACGATTTCAACTTCTAGTGCTAGTTGTAGAGTAGACTTTGACAAAAGATTTTTTGGATATCAAATCTTTGGCCTTATATGTTTAAGTTGAAATTTGCAAAATAGCTTAAAACCTGCACATTTCTGAGAAATAATTAAAACCATTATCTGTTGATTTTTAGAGCCTGACACTAGGTAGCAAGTATAGATATAGAGAGAAAAGTTTTGTACATGTATTTCTAGGCCTCTAAAGGAACTTTTTAGGTCAGCAGAAGAATGAAATTTGAAAAAGTGTATTTTGAGTATCACGTCTAATGTACATCATTTTATCCTTTTTTGTCTTATCCCTTAAGATCCCTATTTTTATAGAACTAAATTTACAGTAAAAAGGGATTACGTAACACCCATTATAACTTATACGTTGATAACCACTAAATAATATCCACCCATGTATTACATAACAGGGAGGTAGGGGACATTGGGCTGTTTATTGCACTAGTCCCCAACGTTTTCTAATTTGTTGTCTTAACAACTTTGGGGAATTTTGTTAAATTTTAATTGGTTGGTTCATTAAGTTAAGTTTCCAAAGGTTTCAACCAATTATATAAATCTAAAGAAGGGGAAATTTTATGTATCATCATTGGGGATGTACATCAATTTATTGGCCATTGCCTTATTCCTTTAGAACCCTGTTTAATTCTGTTTGTGAATAAGTTGTAAAATGAAAGGAAGTTAAGATTTGTATCAAAACAATTATTTACACAAATTGTCCGTGAAATAATCTCTCTCAATTCAAAATTCAAAATGTCATTTTCTGAAAACTCTATATGCTTCAACAAAACAAGTAGGATTAGACCAAGGGATTCTAAGGGATAAGAGAATGTACGATGAAATGATATACACATCCAGTAAACAAAATAATCCCTTCTGTATATGACCACTGACCAGTTATATTTTTATTGAATTTTGATTGGTTAGTTACAAATGACCAAAAACGTCCAAGGGGGGGGGTGTAAAGGGGTGATTACCCCACCCCCCAAATAAAAAAGCTTGGACGCCCCTGCAAATGATATCAACTTTTTCTGACCTTTTTAAAAACTGCATTTTTATTGGAGTAGTAAGTGGTTTTGTCAAGTCACAATGCCCTTTTTTTCTCTTATATTTACAGCTTCTCCTTGCCTTACTCATTTTGTTTTTGAAATATATACGGTCAGCATCAACTAAATTTTTGACTATAAATTGATGTACTTCCCCAATAAAAAAAAGTACACCCTCTGTAGATTGAAAAAAATATTATTGAATAGGGCTAAAATGAACCAACCATTCAAGCTTTAATTTAATTACCTATAGTTTTAAGTCAGCGAATAAGAAAGTGTGATTAAAAAAACTTTGAATAGAATTTACAACACATGTTCTCTATCTCTCGGGCTATTACAACAACAATTAAAGAGGCTATATACTAAACCAATTTTTCAAACTTTTGTCTTACAGGTTTCGTGATTTTTTGTAGTTGTCTTTCTATAGAAAAGTTAACAAATATTTAGCATGGATTTAACCCTATACCACTTACCTGTCTCCCCCCAGGTTTTTTGTGTCGTTTTAATAGGAAAACAAACTTCTTTAAATGGGTTCATCCATCCTTGCGGCCACAGGAGCCATCCAAAATCCAAGTACATTTTCAAAAACGTTGGAGGGATAACTCCTTCCGCTACTAACTTTACATACCACGCTTGGTTTTTTATTAAATGAATAAGTTGGGGTACAATGTTTGGCACTTTCGATATAAGTAAATGATAATAAAAAACCCATAGAATGCGATAATAACTTCAGAAAAATCGAAGAAAATAGTTTTCATACTTAATTAACGTTTTTAAGTTTTTCTTCAAAAAGTTTAGATAAGATGCCTTTAAATGTCGTCTATGATTTTGTCAGGGATAAAAATGTAACTTTAAAATAAGAATTAAAACATATTTTTTCAATTAGTACAAAGTAAAATTTTGAACATTTTATTGATCAGTATATTTTTAAAAATGTGAAGTAGAAACCTGAATATTTTATCATGAAAATTGTGTTATGATTTGATTGTCTGCTAGATTACAAGAAAAAAGATACTGACAGTACTTGTTGGTTCTTTTAAAAAAATTAGGTAGATTACTTTCAGAACCCCTCTTTTTGCAACATTATTTCAATAGAACAGAGCCGTAGTCTTAGTGTACTCAATATCTAGACAGCCAACCATTATTTTAGAATTGTTCAATTTTTTTAACTTCTGATAAAAACAGAATTAATGGTATTTTTGTAAATATTATACCTCCAAGAAATGGCTATACTTCCCAATCATATGTTGTGTGGTATTTAAGAGGAATTATTTTGATATAATGTCATTAAAATATTCGTTGAAAAAAGTGCTATTCTAGCTTATACTTCACATTTTAATGTGTATGATAATTCAAATAAAAGATAAGAAGATTTATATTATATTTAATTGTTATAATTATAAAGAAAAACCTGGAAACAGTAAAAAACTGACTTTATTTTATTGACGTAGGGAAAATTTTGTCAAATATTTGAATAAAAAAACAATATACAACAAAACAAACTATTTTTAATATAGTCACAAAAAGGCTTAATGAGTTTAGGAAATATTTCATTTACTAATCATGTCATTTAAACTCTAGAAAAGATGTTCTCATTTTAATTTTAAGTAATTTCAAATGCATTTTAATACCTTTTAATGATTTATTTTTTGAAACATCTTTTTATAAAATGTTATTGATTTTTGAAGTTATATATTAGAATGTTTTTAAATTTTGTTAACATTTTGTTTTAAATGTAGAAAATTGGTAATTCTAAACATTCAAAAAATGATTTTATTAAATTTTCATCACTTAAATTGCATGTTTGATGAAATTTTCAATTGATAATTCAAGAAAAACCGTTTAAGTTTTATTATATTTTACTTTGAATTGTTAAAAAAATATATTGTTGTCAAAAAAGGAGAAGTTATGTTTTCCTCAAAAAAAGTCCAAAAACATGAAAATTAACACGTGTAATGAGAATTTTTTTCTTTCAGGTTTAATTTTAAGTAATTATTGATATTTTTTGTAAAAAGGATTTTATATAAAAAGTTTTATAACTTGAGTTAAGTAGTTGTGCTAAAAAAGGTTGCGAATTTATGCAATTTTCTTGCCAAAAAAATTTTCTAGGATTTTAAAAATAGCAAAGGGTGTTATTAGACGTACTTACAGATAGAATTGCTAGGTCATTTTGGCCAAACACTAAAATAAAGTTTTTACATCTGAGGGTCCAGCCGTGATACAGATACTTTATAATATAACTAGCGGCTTCGCCCCTAGCCTCTAGGGGCTTTGCCCCAAAAGATGGTAAAAAAAGTGTAAGGTGAAATTTGTAAAAAAAATATTCCACAAAGGAAATCTTCTACAAAGGACCAAAAAAAAAAAAAAAAAAATGGGGAGGATTTTTTTATTTTTGGGGGGGTTGGGGGTGTCCCATCCCCCAAGAAAATAGCCTAAAACCACCACAGGACCAATAGGTATATACTCTGAAGAGTAGAATCCAATCGGTTCAGTGGTTACCGAGATCTTAAGGGACAGACAGACGGACAGACATCAAGCTACTTTGTATTATAGATACTATTACATAAAGTAGTAATGTTTTATTGTCTGAAGCTTAAGATTTCGAAAACTACTGAATTTTCAATTTAGGGAAAGATCCAAATAGGTTTCTAGTTGGTTTTAGACTTTTTTTTATATAAGCATTAAGATAGTTTTAGGCTATTTTCTGTTCCTCCCTTCCCCTTCGATTATTGATACACTAGATGCTAGGGGTGCTTCCGCCAGTATAGTATAATCCTGATAACTTTTAGAAAATGATAAAAGTGCAGCTTAAACCAATAGACATTAACTGAAATCTTTCATACGGAAACACCAATTTGTCAGTAATAAAGGGATAAGATATCTTTAAAAATTCAATATTTTGAGGTAATCTTTATTCTATGGCAGTTCAGCATTATCTAAATAAGTCCATCACAGGAATAAGCAATATTTTAAGCAAGTTTTTAAATCAGACTTCACATTTATTTGATTATTTAAAAAATTAAAAAATTTGCAACAAAAACATTGATATAAATCTTTCAATCCTATACTGTCAAAAAACATTTTAACGCAAACTAAAGAAAATAAGTTTTTCTTCAATGAAAAAATATATTCCTGTATTCCAACGAGCAATAATAATAAAATTGTGTTTTAACTGTTTTAGTTAATTGCACCTTAATTAAATACATGTTTAATAAGCCAGTAAAATTAAGTGACAAGGATATGGCAAACAAAAGCAATAATTTTAGAACTCAGAATTCGTTTTGTAGTAAATTCATCACAAAATTCGCAGCTCCGCCAGCTTATTATTGAGGGAAAAAATTAAAAAATAATTAGGAGGGGCTAGTTTTTTACCTATGTCTAATCCCTTGCAGACGATTTAATCGTGTGGGTTTTTCCGCTCTTTGAAAAATATTATTTTTAAATATTTTTTTTACAAATTGCTATACCTAAAGTAATTTATATTTACAAATTGAAAATCTTTTAATGCTATGTTGTAATTTCTATTAACAAAGAAAGGAAAAAACTCAGATATAGTTAGTTGAAAAGTCTTTTTATGTGCCATAAACTTCTTCTGATAAAATTTGACAATTCATGTTAGGATAGGTATGCTTTTCCATTTTAGCTGTGTTTAGGCCTAATTCGTCTCATAATATTACAAGAACTGCTAGAATGAAAAATATTTTTATTGTAAGTATTTTAGCCAGAGGAAGACTGTAGTGATTTTAAAAATCTACAATTATTTGATTTTCTTTTTATTAAAATAAATTCCTAATAAAACAGATTGTTGAAAAAAACTGTCAGTCTATTCGCCGGTTAACAGTTATTTACAAATATTGGGGTTCAAACAATACAACAAAACAGCCAATTATAAACTATGCTTATCAGCCTTAAATAATATGCAAGAAAATGATTATTATATATTAATAAACCAATGATAATTTTCGCATAAAAGATAAAAACAAAACAAATGTCATATCCTTAACTAAATAAAAAAATTTAAAATGATAAAATCAATATTGTTGTTTCATTAAAATATGTAAATTTTTCAGACAATTGACTGGGACCGAAGTATTGGTTAAATGTCAGATAAATTAATAATTTCTTCAAATAAGAAAAAATCTATTTTGTATGTTCCTATAATCATTCAAGATTCGAATGTGAAAGCATGTATGGACAAACAATTTCAATGGTTTATCGCTCATCATAATGGTTAATTTTCCTCATATTCGACAATGGTACGACCTTCTAATAAGGACATTAAGAAAATGGAAGTTTATTTTCCCTGTACCTATCTCTGTATGCATGGAACCATTGTTAATTATTATCCTGAGAAATAGTAGTAAAGCAATTATTCATGTAAAGTGCTTGTTAACACGTATACAATAACTTTAACAGTATTCTTAATAGCGAAGCTACTCTATAATTCGATATATTCGTCTGTAGGTCTGTCTGAAATGTTTTGTTTTCACAAATAAAAGAAGAAAAGCTAAATTATCTATAATACAAAGTAGAATGATGTCTGTCTGTCCGCCTGTCTGTCCGTCCCTTAAGATCTCGGTAACCACTGAACCGATCGGATTCTTCTCTTCAGGGAATATACCTACTGGTCCTGTGGTGGTTTTAGGCTATTTTCTTGGGGCTTGGGACACCCCCAACCCCCCCAAAAGCAAACCCCCCCCCCCATTTTTTTTGTAGAAGATTTCCTTGTTCCTTCTTTTTTTTCTTTTTTTTACGAATTTTACCTTAACTTTTTTTTATCATCTCTTGGGACAAAGCCCCTAGAGGCTAGGGGCGAAGCCGCTAGTTTTAATTAAAGTATATGGGTATAATAAATTTCTTATACATCAGGCATAAGTTTGATAATTGGTGCCCTGCAGGACATTTGACCCAGAACACAATTTTCATCAAGTACAATATTACTCTAAAAAACTTCATTTCCTAATTTCTTAAAGAACTAGTCATAAAACAAATATACCTTTAACATCTATCTTAATACTGATAAATTAAACTTTAAATCAAAGATGTCAATAACAATTTTCAGATCATGATGTAATGATCAGATCATATTTGCTGTTTTACTTTGTTAACTGTATTGTTTTTAGTCCTAATTTAAACAATTGTATTTTCACTTTTAAAATTTATTGTTTTTTATGCAATAAAACAATAATACTGTTACACTGTTCAGTTTTTTTAAAACAGGAAATTTTAAAAAAGAGTTTTCATAACATTAATTAGAAAATAATTAGTTTTCTACATTTGTTACATAAAAACTTCATGCACCCCTCTATGCAATCCAAATATTCGCTTTATAAAAAAAAACTCTAACTATGAAAGTCAATTTTAGATTGGGTTGATCAATTTCTTAAATCTTAAAATTGAGTTGTAAAGTTGATGAATACAAAAAACTATTCATAAAAAAATCTAATCTACCTAATTACAATGTTACACTTTTGATAGCATAGACGTCCAAGGGGGGGGGGGTAATGGGGCGATTACCCCCCCGAAACGAATTTGGGGGTGCCGTAGTCACCCCCCAAAAAAAATTTATTTTACCCCCCCCCCCCACATTTTAAATTTACCTCTACCCTGGGGGTGCCGTAGGCACCCCCAACCATTTAGGAGGGGGTATTTACCCCCCCCAAACAATTTTAAGGGGGTAAATACCCCCCCCCCCCAAAATAGAAAATCTCTAACAAAAAAAATTTTTGCGCGCTTCGCGCGCATTTTTGATACTAAATTTTTTATAAAATTTAAATTACCCTCCCCAAAAAATTTTACCCCTGCCAACAGATTTCAGGGGGGGTAATTACCCCCCCCCCCAAGCAAATTTTACCCCCGGGGTAAAAATTTTGGGGGGGGTAAAAAAAATTTGCGGCGCGCTTCGCGCGCCATTTTACCCCCCCCCCCAAAACAGAATTACCCCCCCCCCTTAAAAAATTTTACCCCCCCCAAAATAAAAAGCTTGGACGCCCCTGTTTGATAGTACATAATTTTGTATTACAAAATAACTTAGGTAGCTTTTTAAAAGTTAAGGGGTATCTAAATAATCTTTTAAAAATCTCGAAAGAGTGTCATTTTCTAAACAAAAATAGTCGATACCATAAAAAGAATAAACAGACATCTTGTTCGTGCATATAAATAATCTATGAAATAGTATTGACAGTTTATGATGGACAAAATACTTATAGAGTTGCTGCACTAACAAAAAAAAGTAACTCACCATTTTGTTTTCCAGATTTGAACTTTGAAACAGTTTAATTAAAAAATAACAATTTGTTTTCCTCACTCTCTCTTTCTTTATACTTTGAACAAAAACTTTCGTTTTAATTTCACTTATTGGTGAACATTTTTTTCAATTATTTTTCTTTATTGTTTCACTGCGGTTTTTCCACACACACATACAACCTACTTTTTCTATTTGTTTTCACTTACTAAATTTTTGCACATATGTAAATTAATTTAGTAGATTTTTTTGTTTGTTTTTTAGTGGATTTTTTGAGGGAGTTGGGAGATTTGCCTGATTTAAAAAAAAATATTTCAAATTTTGTAAAACTAATTATTAGTATATACTCTATTATAAGGTATGTCCGTTCGTCTGACAACCTTTTTTTGTAGACTGATTTTAAAAGTGAAGTAATCATCATTGTTTTTATTAATTCTTATAAAACTTTGAAATATCTTTGCCTTGATTGGAGGAAAATAGGGGAGAAGGATAATTTGGTTACGTAGGATAAAAGATGATTCTCATGGTTTTATACAACTAACAGTCATTTTGTGGACATTATTTTCTGAAAAAAATAGCATTATTAGTATAAAAAATACCTAATTAAAAGGTAAATAAATAGTACATATTTAAAATCAGTCACAAACTTTAAAACTCTTTTTTCATTCAATAGCGGAGGGTGGCTTTTTCCGAGTCGCTAAGTTCCTTAAAACAGCTAAGTTTGTTCTTTAAAGCTGCGCGAATCAGGGTGGCCGCAGCTGCAGCTAAAATATGCTAACTTTAACTTTTTGTTGGGGGCTTCTGAGATTGACTGAGTTAATATTTGGTGGCTGAGGGTTGCTTTTGCTGAAGAAGACTGCGGCTAAATGTGTCCACGGCTGTTGATGGCTGTGTCAGTTAGCTACTGCAACACAGTCAGCTGTTTGTAGCAGTGGCTGTTGCTCATTGAGTGTCTTAATTATGCCGCACGACTGAATGTGGCTGCATAAGAGACTGCCAAGTCCACGATATCATTCTTTGAAGTAAATATATTAAGATATGTAGTATTAAAAGATATTAAGGTAAAAAGATAGAAAGACTGATAGATAGATATTCAACCTTTGAAGCAAACATAACCATTATGTACTTAGCTGCTTTTCAATATGGCTTCGTAGTCAGGGAAAGGAATGTCTAATAAAAAAAATCTAAAACTTTTCTATTTTGTTTCTTGATAATTACTAAATCTAAAAGTAAAGACAACACTATTGATTAGAATAAAGTTTTGAATAAATAAGGACCAATATGAAGCTTTTAGCTTCCTTAAAAATTTAAGCTAGATTTAATGAAATTTTTGTAATCTTGTATGAGAAACACAGAACAGAATTACATTTCAATGTTGACTTTAATATTTCAGTCCATGATCCATCCCTGCATCCCTGTTATTATATCTCGGAAGTGCATGAGGTTTAACCCTTGACATATTCCCCATCCCCTCCATGCCTAACCAGCCCCGCAGGGTTCATACAATATTAGCAATATTATACATAGAATAGATTTTTTTTGTTTTTGTTAGCAACTGAAGAGCTATAGCATAAGTTGTAAAATAAGCTGGTAGGCTTTTTGATGACATTGTTTAAAACAAACAAAAAAGTCAAATCCGTATTCTAAGTAGGTGTAACTACCCTCCCAAAAAAAATACTAAATGAAATTTTAGCAGTTGTGTAAAAATGTATAGAAGAGAGGTATGTATGTAATTCTATTTGAATTTATATGTTAAACTCGTATAACTGAATACAGTATACAACAGTATAGATCTATATGTATATATAGGTATATGTATGTGCCATTTATATTTTTAAAAGCGCACCTTCTCTATATTCAGTAATTAAAAAAACATATGCTTTAAAATTTGGTATTGAAAGTTTGCTGCTTTTATTATATGCCATAACCTTTAATAAAAAGAAGTAAAAAATTGTATTTCTCCATTTTAGGAAATCTTTATATAGGTCCTAGGATGGTCTAAGATATTTTAATTTATCTCTTGTGATGGTTTTAGGCTATTTCAATGCATTCCCTACCCTAGATACTTGCTCCCTTGCTCAGCTACCAGAAATTTTTTGTCTGACTTTCAGATGAATCTACACTTATTTCTTACTATATAATCTTCATTATTATTGGATAATATAAAATTGCTTTTTGATTAAAATATCAATGAAGAACCTAATTATCCTTGCTTATTCTCATATGTACATATATTCTATTTATATTATTGTGTATATGAATATTATATCTGTAAACATGAAGTTATGCTTTTTATAAAGGTTATACATTAGTGAGTCCATGGATTTTGACATTTTAAGAAATAAAAAACGGCCTAATCACATTATATTAAAATAAAACTCAGCAAAAAAATAGTCTAATTCAAAATTAATATATTTTAAATAACATTTTTAATATTATTTAATTTGGTTTCTGAAGTCCAACATGAAAAAAATGCATTTTGTCACCTTATTATGTAAACTTTATTAATTTTCATATGCTCTAAACGGAGTTTAAATAAAATATCCACTTAAAATCGAGGCTGATTGCTTGATTAATTTAATAATTTGTTACATTTTTTTTAAATTTAAATCGTGGACTGTTAACAAAACAATTAAATCTAACTTTTCTTAAATTTAAATTCAAAGATTATTTTATTTTTGTATTTAAGTGCTATAATTTGTAAATTCTTTCATATTTCAAATAAATAGGTCTAAATATCTCCTTTAATAAAAGGTTTAAGGCTACTTTAATATAAATAGAAAATAAAACCAAAAATGGCTTGAAGCAATTTTTAATAACAAAGTAATTATGAACAAAACAAGATAATTTCATTTAATAAAAGAATAATAAGTGTCAGAGATATATAAATGAAAGATAAATTAGATTTTCTGTAAATATTTAAGAAAAGCTCTAAATACGATAGTTTTTATATATTACATTAAGTTAAAAAAGGTTATTTATTTTTTACTAATAAAATGTCTCTCTGAATCAATTATTAATTCATTGTGATTGCTGAGCTTCCTATGGGCATAATTGTCCTTGTGTTTGTAAAAAGAATAATGAGCTACTGACAGCAGATAAACTCCCAAATCCAATTCTTAATGGCTTCATAGCACCCTTCAGGGCAGATAGATAGATAGATACACAAATAGATAGATAGATAGCTTCATATATAGAAAGATGGGAAGACAGATGATAGGTTTATTAGATTGATAAGTACATGAGTAGATGAATAAATAGATAGATAATTGCCTTTGGGTTTAAATTGTCCAAATAACCAAGTAATGACCCAAGATTGAGTCATTATAGATAGAGAGATAGCGGGAAAAAAGTTGCTTTAGGGTATAATTGTCCACACATTACATATAGTGGCCACACAAATTAGCCAGGATTATCTAAAAAACAAGGAAACTTTTTTCCATAACAAACACAAAGTAAAAGTGAATAATTACAAAAATAAAATAGAAATAAATAGGACCACTCTAACCGCTGAACGTTATGGTTCTCCTTTTAGAGAAGGGTACGATACCTTTACCATCTTTTAAGAAAAAACCCATGAAAAAATGCTTTTCCTCCAAATTACTTCACTTTTATCGTTTAGAACTAAAATCTGTCCCTTCCCTTTTTTAGGGTAGATAAAAGAGTGTCTTTAAGGAGCATTTTTTCATGGTTGAATACAATGAGAAAAATTAAAGAGTAGCTTCGTTATGGAAAAAAATGTACAGTTTAACGTAGAAAGGAAACGATCATTAGGATATAAACCTATTTCAAAATTTTTATTTGATAACTGCTCTAGCTATAAACATATTTTAAGTTAATTTAGATAAATATGTACATAGACATATACAAAACAAGGATGACAACATCCATAAAAGCGAAGCACTGAAACGGTAGGACAAACGGACATTAACACTTGTATAGTATCTGAACTGAAAAATCGGAACATAAATGTATAAATGTCGAATCAAAATTGTAGGTAAACTTTTTGAAAAACTGCTTAAAAACAGGATAATGTTTATGGACATACTTACATTTTTGGACTTGATTATAGAGTTGCTTCGCTTATAATATTGTTCTTTGTTGTCCCAGGAATCAATATACCAAAAATCAGATCAAACGGATAATTAAAACACTTGAAAATTTGTTGTTAAAAAAGTAGAAAAATCAACATGTTTAAAATGGACGTACGGACATTCTGGTAATGATTATAGAGTTGCTACGCTTTCTAAATCGTACTCAACTACTACAGGAATCATCATGCAAAGTTTGAAATCGATAAGACAATTCTAACATGCCTAAATTAACGAATAAAAGCTATCTATCTCGGACGGACGGACGTACGGACGGACGGACGGACGGACGGACCGACCCTAATTATAGAAAAGCTTCGCTTTTAAAAAGATAGATTAATAGATAAAGATTTTAACGTATGGATAGAAAGATAGCTAGTTTGTTAAAAAAATTTTAAAGGGCTAGGCTGTTAGAAAAATAAAGAGATAAAGATTTTAACAAATGGATAGAAAGATAGCTAGTTTGATACAAAAAAAAATTTAAGGGCTGTTAGAAAAATAGATAGATGAAAATTCTAACGATAGAAAAGAAAGATAGCTAGATTGATACAAAAAATTTAAGGGCTGTTAGAAAAATAGATAGATGGAAATTCAAACGATAGAAAAGAAAGATAGCTAGATTGATATAAAATGTTGAAAGGTCTATTAGATAGATAGACACTAGATTTTTAGATAGAAAGATATGTAGCTAGAATTTTACACAAGACGTCAATCATTATTGCTCCTAGCTAGATAGATACTAGGCATCTCTATAGAAAGAGGGCTAGGGTGTTATACATATACAATGCTATTTAATTAGATACTAGGTATCTAGAAAGCTAAAATGTTATACAATATACTCTAAAAAATTGTAGGTGCTTTTTAGCCAGATAAACACTAGGTATCCACAATCTAGATAAAAATATTGCTAGAATATTACATAATATTGTCTATCAAAATTTGTATGTGCTATATAGATAGATAGATACCTGCTATGTAGTTTGATAGAGAGCTTGAATGTTATACAATGTAGTCCATCAAAATTGTGGGTGCTTTTTGGCAGCTAACATTTAGATAATCGCTTTATGCTTTGCTTTTAGGGCAACCAAGGAGTTGCTTATCAAAAGTTTACACAACATATATTTTGAATGCTGTTATTGTTCTCAATAAAGAAAATAAATAGAGTATACGAATATTATGCTTTGATTTTATTTTAAAAGTAAATTTACGATGCTTACCATTAAAGAAATAATTTTGAGGGTAAAAATATCAATATTGGCATCTTAAACTGCGATAGCATGATATAATTGTTAATTCCAATAAGATATTATTGTACAATAACATGCTGTTTGAAAAATTAATTTGGTGAACCTTTGAAAAATTTTCATTCCAATTTTACACCCAATATTTTAACATTCAATTAGGGGCTAATTAATAGTCAAAATATTTTCCCTGCTTAAATTTCAGATATTAGTAAAGAATTCTTGGGGGCATTTTTGTGCATTCAAACACACACACACATGTATGCAAATTCAAGTCTGTGTGTGCAAATATTATGTGCGTGGTGTGTGTGTGTGTACGTGTTTGTAAGCAGAAACCCATTTCTGGTATATTATGTGATTTTGATGTGTGTGTGACTGTGTGTAAGTATGATATGTAACACATACACATACATAATAAAAACAGAGTAATCATCTTTAAAAGATATTTATAGTTTAAAATCAACAATTTGATTTGCCATTTACCGATGCGTAAGTAAGTTTACTTTGATAAGCAAAAAAAATCAAAAACTTAATCTAAACTTATATGTTTCTTAAGCTGCTCTTTCAATATGTATCAATAAGTCAGCTAGATTACAGAAATTTTTTAAACCTTTTCTGATGATTCTACGATGTATTTGTCTTCTATTTAAAAACCATTTGTATCTATATGCCATTCTAAACATTCAGTGGCGTGCGAACCGAAGGGGGCATTTGGGGCAATCGCCCCCCCCTAGCGACCAAAACGCCCCCCCCTGCCCCCCCCTAGCAACCGCCCCCCCTGCCCCCCCCTAAATGTTAAAAAATGCCCCATTTTGCCCCCCCCCTGGTCAACAAAAATGCCCCTTTTTGCCCCCTACCCTACAAAAAGCAAAACTATCCCAGTTTCCAAAAAAAAAGATTAAGAAATACTCCAAAAAAAAAATTTTGGCGCTTCGCGCCAAACAGACAGTTACTATTCATTTAACCTTACCAAATTTTTTAATTAATGTAGAAATTAGGTTATAATCTTTTTTCACTGAACATAACAAACCAGGTTATAGGAAGTATTTTATTTTGTATAATATAAACTTTTTACCAAAGAAATTTTGTACATCCCCAATGATGATACAAAAAATTACCCCTTATATAGATTACAATTATTGGATGAAATGTATGGAAACTCGACTTAATTAACCAACCAATCAAAATTCCATTAAAGTCCCCAAAGTTGTTGAGCCAACGAATAAGAAAATTTTATATGAAATATTGGGGACTAGTGTAATAAATAGCCCAAAAACCCCTCCCTCCCTGCATATTTGAAGAAAAAAATTTGCGCTTCGCACCCTTCCAAATGGTTTCTGCTATAAAATATTGGAAACTAGTGTAATAAATAGCCCAAAAACCCCTCCCTCCCTGCATATTTGAAGAAAAAAATTTGCGCTTCGCACCCTTCCAAATGGTTTCTGCTATGAAATATTGGGGACTAGTGTAATAAATAGCCCAAAACCCCTCCCTCCCTGCATATTTGAAGAAAAAAATTTGCGCTTCGCGCCCTTCCAAATGGTTTCTGCTATGAAATATTGGGGACTAGTGTAATAAATAGCCCAAAAACCCCTCCCTCCCTGCATATTTGAAGAAAAAAATTTGCGCTTCGCGCCCTTCCAAATGGTTTCTGCTTTTTATCACAATGAAAGGACAAGTAATTTTTTTTTATTTTTTACACAGTTCATTATATCTTTAGTTTTTATGGTACGATAAATTTTTTTGTGGATTATAATATTAAAAAAAAATTAAATTTCTCGCTGTTTCGAACATCCAGTATGTAATTTACTTTGACTCATCACACAACATACAGGAAAAAGGATTTGTGACTTTTTCTACCTAAAATATATATTTATTTCAACAGATGCTCTTTAAATCTACTTGTCTGTATTCTTATTAATGATTTTTTGTGCTTTGCTACTTAAAGATGTTGTCATCCTTGTTGTCAAACAATAAAGAAATATTTAATATCATTTTTTCATATTAGGTTAATTTTTGGTAAATTATTTTCAAAATGAGTGTTTTTATCTCCCCCCCCCCCAATTTTTTTTAATGGGGTTATTCATCCTTCCTGCTGAGATTTTATAACATCCCCTTCCACCCATTAAAAATGTTTTGTGGTGGAGGGGGGGGGGGGAAAGGTTAATTTATCTTCTGTACTATTTTTTCGAAGATGCTTTCTAGCTCCCTTCCCTTCGGTCATTGCAGGGTGTGGAGAAGGGATGGGGGAGAAGAGATGGGGAGGGGGGAAGAGGTGTGGGATATAAATGGGAAATAGGGATGGGAGAAGGGATGGGGAAGAAGGGATAAGGACTAGGAGGCCCATAATCAAATAATCCCACCCCTTAAAACGCCCTTATTTAAAATTAGTATATGTAATCAAAATGCCCCCCCCTAAAGCAAAGTGCCCCCCCGGGGCACTTTGATTTAGGGGGGGGCAAAATTTTACAAAATCTTCAAAATGCCCCCCCCTAGACAAAGTGCTTCGCACGCCACTGTAAACATTCTTAACCCCTGAAGCTCCTACACCCAATGCACTATCCCCCCCCCCCCCACTTCCTTGCATATGTCTTCAGGGATCTAGGGATAGGGCATTAGAAAATATTTGTTTTTCCCCTACCCTCAAAATTTTGGATAAAATTCTGCAAATTGTAAAATTGATGAAATGTTGTATATCAATTTATCCCACCAAAAACAGAAACTTAAAAAGTAGAATTTTTGAAAAATATAAGGAATCTTTTCAATTTCAAATTTATCATGCCCTATGCTTGCATCTCTGGACCAAACCCTTGCTTAGATAGCAGAAGAATTACATCTTGAAGTCAAAGTGTTCTTACAATTTCGAAAAAATTACATTTAGCAAACAGTGTATTTTATGACAGTCTGAAAATAAGCTTTTTTACATAATCCTAATTGAAAACAATAGCAATTTACAAAAAAAAATTTTATTTGCTGATGTTATGTATTAAATTAAATATCTGAAACAAGAACAAAATGCTTTTATAAAAAGCATATTATTTATAAGACCTCTTTTAGATTTTGAAATTATTTTACTCATTTCTTTATGAACATTTTTTTAAGATCACAATAGTTTGTGGTTTAACATTTGATTCCTACATTTATTTACAAATAATATCACTTTCCAATGTAGGTCTGTTAAAGGCTTTATAGAACAGTGATATTTTGAGAGATAGTACTTAACAGAAACCACTATAAGCATCTTTCCTTCCCATACACACATCTTTTTCCCCCGCTTTTTACACCCACAGACATAGATATGGATTTGAAGAAAAACTTTTTGCCGCAAGTGCAAAACTGTCAATATAACAATTTCCTTGTACTTTGATTTTAACTAGTTGCTTCCCTCTTATCCTGTACAGAATAAGGAGAGCTCTGAAACAAACATCAAGACATTTGCAAAGGAAACCAATCGTTCCAGCTATTTTTGAGATCTTTAGCTACAGACAAAAACCTTACCATCTACTATTATAGGATGTATTTTTTCGGTATCTTATCATTTTTAACTAAGAAACGTTAAACAATGGTTTTAGAATATAAAAATAGTTTTGGACAAAAATTCTTTAGACAACATATCCCTATCGCTGCCATATAAGGATTGAAAAACGTCGTATTATGCGCCATTTACCGTTACGCTGTATCAAAAAAGGACTGGAGGGGGAAGTGGGAGGGGGCGGAAAAACGCAACTTTTAGGGGTTTGCTGAGATAGAGGGGGGTGGGGAATATTATGATATGTTACTTGGGGGTTTTATGGGTTGGGGGGAAATATGACTGCTCACTCAGAATGGTGTTTAAACAAATTACTTATTGTTTTTCTCAGAAAATTCAGCTAAATAGTTTTTAAACACATTTTAAATAAAAGGTTTTTGATACCAAAGAAAGTATGTATTGCTATTGACAAAAGCTTTAATCCTTAGCTTGTTGTGCCTAATTTTCTTTAATTAAAACTAACCTGTCAAAACCTAGAAGTTTTTTTTTCACAATGTGTATCATCAAATAGATGGATAGAAAAAACAAGGTATGGCTTTTATGATTTCATAATGTATTTTGTATTTTTCTGATTGAGGCAATAATAACATAAATTGAGAAATAGGGGTGCAGTGGTTTTTATTTAAGACAGTACTTGGGTATGGCTTTCTGGAAACAGGGATGGGTTAATGCTAGATATATAAATATGTTTTCCATAAAAAAAAGGAAAAATTAGCTTTCAAATATAAAAATGAAGCAGAATTTATATTGAGATGATTTTATCATTAAAATGCCTAATAAGATACAAAAAAAACATTTCCATTTTAATAGCATAAATAAAAATAAATCTAATGGAAAGGTTTAATTTGGCGGGACACCAAGTTTTCTCAAAAAAATTTCCCTGGACAAATGAAGTGCTAACATTTTTTTACCAACAAGCAAGAAATATTGTAAGTCGTATTCAGAGCAGCAGTTATTGTATGCATGTTCATATTAATTTGTTGAATAAGATCTAAAAAATAACTAAAAAACAAAGTCTTACAGCTTTAAATTAGCATTGTTTAGATTTAAGGCAATTTTTATAAATCAAAGAGGGAGAGGAAGCATCCCCCAACTTAAAATAGAATATTTTTTTTTCTTTTTCACTTTAAAAGCAAAGATAAGGCAAGTGTCATAATATATTTAAAAATTATAATGTTTAAACTAAAATTATACTTTTTGTGTATGAAAAAAAGTCATATGTATGTTGAAGAAAACCATTTTTCACTTGTGACACATATAATTTGAACAAACACCCATAAACAAGCAACAAAAAGCGGCAAAAAACTGCATAATATACAACTATTCACTTTGTATGATCAATTGTTTGTTTGACAGGGGATGGTAGTTTAAAGAATAGGACAAATAAGCCAAATAAGCACATGTCTCCTCCATACAAAAGTGTTCTCTTTATAGTATTTACCATCATTTAACATAACTGTTTTAACTTCAGGGTTTATTATTACAACTCCCCCATTTAGAGTCTTCTCTGCCCTATAATTCACAGTTTTACATATGCACAGTACAATTTAAAGTTCAACATAAGACAAATGAGCATTAGAAAACATAGCTTGTTAAAGATTTAAGAAACTAGAAATGTGTAATTTTTTCAAATTATAATTTCTTATTTTTTAAATTGTAAGTTGTTAACAAATTAAAGGAATCACTTTTTGAAAGAGCATTATAATAATCGTTAAAAATTCAATTTATATTTCTATTGAAACTCTAATAGCAACCCAACTGTGGTTAAGATTGAGGTTAGGATAATCTTAACAAGACTGTTATTATGCAGGTTTTTCAACTATACAAATATCAAATTGAATTATCACTATGTCTAGCCACATACTTTGATCCTTTTCAAATGGACAGTGAGATTTAAAATGATCTTTTGATCTATTTTAACCAATCTGGTGACTTGTGTAATTGACAAACAAATCATCTTGCATCTAATCAAGAACACCCAGTTTTGTCAAATCACTATTTAAAGCTGATTATCTTTTCATTTTCTAATTGTTCATTGTCATTCTGTTTGTATAGTTTCATAATAAGGCATGATATTTGAGTCTTATTTGAATAATAATCAGCAGGCCAAAGTAGTAAAAAATATTCAAAAACAAACATGTTTCAACATCATCTTACTTTACAATTATAACTAGTGACCAGAAAAATAGCATAAAACAATCTCTGATCTAAGATATGAAAATAAAACAGTATTAAACCATAATGGAACCAATGTGAAGCTTCACTTAAATGGAAAATTAATATGTCCAACGGTTACTGAGATCCTTCACTAAAGGCAAAAAATCTTACTACTTTATTTATAGGATATGCTAAACCAAACATGATGTATAATATTTATAAGAAATCTATCTAAGGTTTATTTTATCTTTAGTTTCAATGGTATAATTTATATTATTGACTAAATGCACATTTTGATATATGGAGTACCCAAATAAAGCTGTCAAATGTTTCCAACATAATTATAATGTTTTGGAAAATATACACATACATGCACAATTAGTGTTAACTTAATGTTGCTGCTGTTTAATTTTTAAATTATTTGCATTTAAAACATTTTCAAGATTTAATTTTATCCAACTACTTTAGAGAACAATATACCTAACATAACTTTCTTTTAAAAAACAATAGAATTCCAAGAGAGTGATCATCAGGGTGTTTACTGTTTAACCCCCCTTAAACTTAAACCAATAATTTACCCCCATGAAAATATTTAAAAACACATCCGATTACCCCCCTCTAACCTTCAAACATCTGATTTTAAACCCCTCTAAATAAAAAGGCTTGGACGTCCCTGTATGAGACCATTGCTTCTATTTTTTATTCTCTTTTATTTAATTTAACCAAAAACTACATGTGATAAATTTTGTAATTTTTTGATGTTATTGTATTAACACCTGCTCATGCAGAATGCACAAAATATTAGCCAAGAGTTGAAATTACAAAAATACCGCAACAATTTGGGCGCATGGTCTGTCTTGAAGCTCTGGTAACTGTTGCATACCAGGAAAGAAGGAGGCAATGGTCTGTTTATTACACTAGTCCCCAAAGTTTTTAATAACGTTTTTCTATTTGTTGGCTTATAAACTTTAGTAAATTTTGATTGATTCATTCATTAAGTTGAGTGTTCAAATGTTTCAATCACTAATTTTATTCTACAATAGTGGTAATTTTGTGTATCATCATTTAGGATGTACATCAATTTAACGACCCTTAGATCCCTTTAGATTCCTGGTTGCATACAGTGTAAAATTGGTTTCAGTGTAAATTGCCAAAATTGTTTGAAATTTTGGCACCTATTTAGTTACTCCCTAAAGTGTGAGAAAAATCATACTAAAAACTTTTATCAAAACTTTAATCACCAAAAATAGCCGACAGATTATTTAATCCCATAAATTAACTTTAATTAAGCCCCATTTGTATGTATAATAATATCAGACAAGATTTTGTAAATTATGCAAAAATTTTACAGTTTTCTGACCTTTCATAGGCATGCAAAATTTTTGCCCATTTGTGCTGAAGAAAATAAGTAGCATTAAAGTGTTGCATATGCATTGTTTGGTAAATTACAGCTAGTTTGTAAACAAATTATTACTTTTGTTCAAAATTCTTTATTAAAAAGCTGATTTTATCTGTAAAGAAAGAGGTAAAATGCATTTATCTTGGCATTGTGGGGTTATCCTATTGTATGCATAGGTTTACATTTATGTAAGAAGGATATCTATTTGAAGAATATTGATAGTGCATATAGAGTTACTGCTTCCTATATATTTCAAATTACATATCGAATTAATACATACTATCAAATGTTGTCATATAAATAAGTAAAATATTTCTTATGTAAAAAAGTAAATCCAAAGGAGAATCTATTTTAATAATATAAGGAAACTAGCGGATGTGCCCCTAGCACAGGGCTGTGTTTGTATAGACGGGGCAGAAAATAGCCTAAACCCATTTCTAAACTTATCCAGTAAGATCTTGTAGAAATATGGGCTGATTAAATTAAAATTTTTAAGATAGCTTAATTTGGGTCCTTAGAAGATTAGGCCAAGTATAATAATCCTATTTTAGGAGAAAAAGGCATCTTTTAAATGTTAAGTGTCGAAATCAATTAAAATGATAAGAATACAGAATGATATTTCGCTATTTTTGTGTATTTTTAAATCCTCTTCTAGCATCCTTAAAAAAGCTATCAATGATGACACCAATACTAAAGAACACACACACACACATACTTTTCACATGAATTGTTATCTCAGTGGGTTCTCTAATTGTTTACTGCTTCCGGGGATAGTGCAGTTACCCCAGAAGCCACCATCGCCGCTCTTACAATATCAAAAAATACTTTAGATTTTTAGTAAGAGTGGGGGGAATGCCGTTGCTTATGAATATCAACAACATATTATCAAACAGACCATCGATATATTTGTGACAAAAGAACTAGAATCAAGGCGAGGTTGTTAGTTCAAAAATTGCAAAGAAATGGAAGTAATGATTGCCCTGAAATCTTGTTAAGCATAACTCATTCCTTTTTTGTATAAATATAAATAGAAGCAAGTATAGGGGCAAAGCCTGTGCATTAAAAAAGAATAATTTTGTCCTTATGTAGAGCAGCAACAAGATGCTGTATCAAGATATGATAAGAACCTTAAACTGTAAAAATAAAGACTTTTGAAAGAAACTGTGTAGATACTATAGACTGCACAGAATAAACTGCTTAGAGACTGCAGAGTCTATGCAAAGTAATTTATGAACAGTCCAACTTATGTTTGTCATTGTAGAGAATGTTTTTAGAGCACTATCCCTAATTATTGAGTAACTGCGCTCCTAATAATAGGTGGGGCTGTGTGTGTGTATTATCAATATTGTGGTTGATATAGTTTTCATGCTAATTCTATCATCCATCCGGCCAGGTTCCGACGTAGATAGATAGATTAATATTATATATCTGCACCATAATCATCAACATTTACCGTAAATTTCAAGTTTTACAATCATATTATTTTTGTTATTGATTTAAACAAGGATGACAAAACTGTATATGTAACGTAGCTTAAAACCATAAAATAGCAACCTTGAAATCATTTTTTGAACAATAAAAGCGAAGAATCCTTCATTTGCTGCTTGACAAATTTTTACATTTTCAAAACTGTTGAATACCTAATTTCAAATTTATAAATATATCAAACAAATTTAAATAGCCCTACTTTTATGGATACATTGAAGATCATGATATCCTGCAAAGCTTTAAAGAGGTGGAAGGGCAAAGCTAAATACTCAGAAGCTTTGTTACTGAAAAAAAATACAAACAATCTAAAGTAAAAGAGTTTCCTTTTGGATGGAGCAAATTCTTGAATATTTTATATAATTTAATTTCAAAATTGGCTCTATAATTTTGGCAATTGAAAGATATTGAATCCAATTTGTACAAATTTAACTTACATATTTTAGATTTTATTCTACTTTATTGAAAATATTTTTAGACAGTCTAAATTTAAAACAATGTCAATTTGAAGACTTTTATATGGTTCCAGAAAGAAAAGGGTAAATTATTCCTCAATAATGTTGTTATTAATAGTTTTATTTTAAATCTATTTTTTGTAGTAAATGTAATGGAAAAATATATTACATTCAAATGTCTTGCTTAACTAATTCATATAATGATGTTCTTCATTAATGATTTCTTTTTCATTGACTTCTACCTCTAAAAATTATTCAGAAATAATTATTAGATTTGTTTTAGAAGGTCTATTTTTGTGTAGTAAATCAAATTTCTTGCTTTACTTATTCATATAATTTGATATTCTTCATTAAGGTTTTTTCTCCCATTGACTTCTACCTCCATACCTGGCTTCAATTCAAGAAAATATTGTTGAAATAACATATCTATAGTATAGATGTATTTACATACAACTACCTCCCTTTCTTTTTCAAAGACCCCTTTCATCTACTTCTAAATTATTTCCTGCTACTTAGCTGTGTTAATATAAGCGACACCATTGGTTAATTTTTAATGATCCAAAAGAAGGGATGCACAAGGTGGTTGCGATGGGTTGCGATGGGGTTTCTCCCTCTAGTGTTTTACTCTATTGTTGAAATATGATTCTGTTTTCGGTTTAATCCCCGTCTCAAACAAGGGGACCATTTATATACCCCTAACCCCTTAATTGACAGCAGCTAACTCTTTAATACAAAATTATATTTCCATTATCTAAATTGCCGCTAAAATAAACCATTTTGTGTCTACACTTTAAAATACTAGATGATAAAAAGAGTAGGGGGTTAAAAGCTCCACAAGTGAAAAAAGGGATATTGTTCTTTCATTTCTACAAATTCAATCAAAGATTGTTTCAAATTTCATTTAACCTAATTTTCTATAATAACAAGAAATTGACACCAGAATAAAATCATGTATTAACTTTTCTACCATTATAAAAAGTTAAGCATCCTCCATTTTTTTCATATTGTGTTGGTGCTACGTCCCCACAGCCCACAAATTATTAATTTGCTAAAGTTATATTGATTTACCTTCAGTATATTCTAGTACGTATCTAAGGACTCTGAAGTGGTAGGGGAGGGGCAAAATGTTAAAAATAAAATAGCTTTAAGACACCTCAAAACCTTTGTAAAGCTTTCTAATAAAGGAGTTCTTACTTAATATATCAAGAGATATATAGCGTGATCTTAATGGACAAACGAGCCATAAAAACTGAACACTTTATTAAATAGGATTCAAAATACATCTCTCTAAAATTTAAGATTAAGGACAAAACCCAACTATAATGACAATAACGCTGAATTGAATACTCAAAAAAAGTCTTCATTCAACTTAACAAAGAAATAGATAGGGATAAAATATTCAGTGATTCTAATCATTTTTTTTTTATTTTTTATGTATTTCTTATAATCACCTTTTTTCTTTCCCCCTCATATCTTTCTTATATATTTCATGAAGAACTTTACTTTACATTATGTGATTTAAATAGAATAAAATCAGTGATTACATGTTCGTTTCCGCGGCCAAAAACTACCCATAATAATGACTACCGTTTTTCCCCCGCGGCCCAAGAACTGTTCCTTATAATGACTTATCGACTTGCTCTAATAACTTTATATCGTGTTCACACAATAACACAGAAAAATCTAATCTAAGGATAAAAATTCAATCTATAAGTACGCCGTTTGCTAAGTAATTTTAAAATATAAAGTTATAAAAATTAGATTTTTACCTATCATAACAATGTTTTGTGACTTGGGTCAAACACTCAAATTAATAGATCTAATAAGATTAAGAACAAAATAAATTCAAATAACAACCATCCCTTTTTGCTGTTGAAAAATATTATTAATTTTTAAAGAAGACTTTAAACTGTTGTCGATGACAAATGGGGTGATAGAGAGGAAAAAAGTCGGTGTTTAAAATCTTAACTTGGGTCAATATTACTGAACATTTGCAAGGTAGCTAAGGTTGTAACATTATTGTCTTTCTATGTCATTAGGTTTTAATGGAACCAGCTAAAGTGTATATAATCTATGGAAGATAAATGGACATGTTTATAATTTTGGCAGCCACATTTAGGGCGGTTAAAAGGGATCAGACCTTTTTTCCAACCAATTAACAAAATTGGCCTTTAAAATTGTTAACTGTTGATTTTTTTGGGAGCTATAGTTTACAAGATATGAAATAGATTTTGTTTGAAATTTTAATGATCCTCAATTACAAATTAAAAGGTTATGGAAATATTTTTCTCGTATTCATTCGAATCCGGTGGATAGGAACCGGTTCTCATCCATACGAAAAAACTATGTCTAGCATCGTATTATATCCAGCTTTCTACGAATATAGAAATGTACAATCTCATAATTGTACGATGCGAGAAATAACTATTCCAGTATGGCTTCGAAACCAATTAATATACGCTGGATTAGAACCGGTTCTCTGGCATTCTAAATAACCATGTATAGCATCGCATAATAGACAATTTTCCATAAAGATTTTTTATTAAATAAAAAAAATTATACCAGTTTTATTAGCCACTGCCTTCAGCTCCTCGGGGCTAGCAAAACTGGTTTTAATCTTATTGCTTTGCATTTGAATACCCACAGAAAGCTGTTTATAATACGATGCGAAAAATAACTAATGTTAAATCTTTATTGCTATATTTCTTTTAATCCTTGCAATTTTGAGAAGAAATCCTAGTAAACGAGAAAAAATAAAGGTATTGGTTCTTCTTATATTTGCCTGGCCATTTATCTCTTTATGTATTAACTTTTCAAAAATAATGCTTGCCATTAAATTTTCCGTTAACATTTAATAAAAGTATTTAAACTAATTAAGTATTCAAAATTTTTAATTTAAAACGATTATTTATTATGTTGTTTTTACCCTTTACACATTTAGCATTTTTTGGAGGGGGTGGGAAGTGTAGAGAGGCGTTAGATCACTATCCAATTAGAAGTTGGCTAATACATAGAGTGATTAAATCAAACCTAAATATCAAATAGATAGATACAAAGGTACTTATACATATAGTTAGTTAGATGGATAGACACACAGTAATAAAGGCACATCTACAGACAGATAAATAGATAGTCATAACTTATATTAATTGTTGGATGGATGGATGGGTGGATAAATTGATTGACGGATGGATTGATGAATAAATGGTTGAATGAATGACTATATGGACATATATATAAATCCTATAGAAGTAAAATTAATTAGTCTGTTGATTGATTTCTCTTTATTATGTAATCTTTTTCTCTAAACACTTATGATGCCTCTGGAGGCTAGGGTTTAACCATATATTATTCAAAAATATTATCTAATTAAACATTGGCTAAAGAACCTTTTCAAACTGATGGAATTAACCTCGTCCTATTAACTTTACATACAGTGTAACAGTCAGGGGCAGGGATAGAGCGTCTCAAACAATTTTCCCTCTATATTCAATTAATTCTGTCATTAGCAAGACAATGGCATTCCTTCCGTCAATGTGAAATTTAATACTCTTGGAGAAATATTTGTTCGAACTTTTTTTATAAGATGCTGTGTCACTGTCCCTGCCAAAAGGATTCTTAATTATTTTTTGGCTTCAACTTAGTTTGACCTTTTAATAGGCATCTTTAGAAGCAGATCTATTCTTTAATTTAACGCGCTTGTCTGCTGAAGTATACAGTTAAATCTTAAAACAATGAGGTAATGTTTCCACTATTCAAAAAATACATCAAAAAACGGCCACGGCTACGCACGTAGCTGCGATTTTTTACGTTATCACTGTTTTCTTTTTAGTAGTGGAAAATTAGAATTTTTACAAGCACTAGAAAATTTTGGCTGTATTAGGTTAAATTTTTAGATTGTATGACAATCAGTTGTAAAAAATAAAAGTGAATATAAAGCTGCTTAAAAGCAGTCAGACGGCTACGGATGTTTTATATTCAATTATGCTCCATATTAATGGGAATGTTGACCAAAAGTTTCAGCTTTCTATCTTTTATAGGAGCCGAGAAAATCATACGTACAGACAAATATTTTAAATTATAGAGTAGCTACGCTACTAATAAAATAAAGAAGCACTTATAGATTTTAGAGTTGTTTTTGCAAAATTATCAAAGCTTCAAGAAGAATATTTGCAAAATTGTCGCATAATTAAATTTACAATTTATTTGTACTTCACTGCTCTTTCTTAGAACAAAATAATAGTTAAAATATTTGATAAATAAAAATAAATTAAAAGCAAGGATAGATAAAATTAAATAAATGATTATTTGTCTTAACATTAGTTTCTAAAAATAAGAGAAAAAAATCATACAAAAAGGCATATTTAATGAATAATATAAAGCTTTAAATTGTTTTCAAGTTAATTAACAAATGGCGTAAATGCAATAATTAATGAAATTACGGACATGTAACTAGAATAGCTTCGTTTCTAAAACTTATTGTACGAATTTTTTAAGATTTTGCAAATATTTCATAACGGATCAATTGATAAAATTTTAAATATTAAAGATTCAAATACACAAGATATACTTCTGTATACTATTATGCTCTTCTGTATACTAAAGAATAAAAAATTCGGCGGTTTCCCTGAAAGTGCCAAGTCGAACACAGAACCCCCCCCCCCCCCCCCCCACACACACACACACACACTTAATTGCAATAAATTGGGAATTGGCCTAGGAAATTTTCTGTATGTTTGTTTATTACTTTAGACTATGTTAGGTTAGGCTGTATTGGGTACCATCCCTTAATAAGAAGAGGAAGTTATGTTGCTATGGTTCTTCCCCTGTATCCATTAATATTATAAGGTCAAGCTATAAATCTTGTTTCTGAACAGTTAACTTTTTAATTTCCTACCTACTACAATGGATATATAATTACTTGGATCTTACACCAAATTTTCATGTTCTATAATAAAATGAACTCTGTAGCGGGCTAAAATAACGATCTACCCCATCGTTTACCCTTTTCCCACCTCTCCTACTGGATAAACGGCCCGACCATTATAAGCGAGGAGAAATTGCATCATAAATTGGCGAAAAAAAAATTTTCGTGTCACAATATCCACGTATATTCTACATACATTCCTACAACAGTGTTGCCTATGAAGTCGTGCTGTTACAATAGAGAGGATTATCCATTACTTTTATAAATAAGTTAAGTGATGTCTGTTTGTCTGTTCATCTTTACAGAAACTGCTTGTGCACTTCTTTTCAGGAAGTCTGCCTGCTAAAAATTCAATCTTGTTTTGAACTCTTGTGAAATAGTTGTCTTTTATAATTAAATTTTGAAATGTGCTTTGCCTTCGAAAGTACAGAGAGGAGCTAGACTAATAGCTCAAAAACGTTCCAAAAATAAAATCTGATAATAAAATAGCATAAACAAACAATACAGGACCTATGTGAATCCTACCTAAAATATACATTCCTATCTGTACAGTATTTACTGAGATCTTCAGCTTTAGACAAAAAAAACTAACTACTTTATATGATAAGATATTAGTATCTAAAATAGGACATTCATATGCTTTGCTAATCTGAGCAAATAAATGTTAACCAGTTCCCATAAAGTATCTACTCATCTGTCTATCTAACTATTAATGTATTTATTTAACCTTTTTAATGGTTTAATTGAATTTCAGCCAATCGGGATATATTACATCTTCTTAATTGATGCACCAAAGCCTTTTTAAAAGCAAAGCTTTTTTTAAAAGCGAAGCTTTTCCATAATTAGGGTCGGTCCGTCCGTACGTCCGTCCGTCCGTCCGTACGTCCGTAACGGATAGCTTTTTTCGTTAATTTAGGCATGTTAGAATTGTCCTATCGATTTCAAATTTTGCATGGTGATATAAAGTATATATCAGGCTAAAAAAATAACACAAATGGGGGGGGGGGGGGGTTAAAACATTACCTAAACAGCAATAAAAAATAACATATACATAGTATTATTTCTGATGATTAGATACGAATGTTTATTTTAAGAAATGTTTCAGGCTAAAAATTTTTTTGTTAAGTTGAAATATTCCCATTCCTGGTTTTATATGACCATAGATTTATTGATATAATTCTAAAAATTCAGGTTAGTTGATCCAGAAATAAAAGGGCAGCTTGGCACTAAGGGATGCAGAAACCAAATAAAAAATATGCACTTTTTTCGTCAAAATAATATTCATAAAAATCATTGCCTTTCAGGAGCTTTTGTCACAATTTGTTTTATTCCGGCCTTAGAATGATGAACATTCTCCCTGTATAAAGCAAGTTAATCTTTTTTTCCTGTATCGCTTTAAAACCGATTAATATCCGTTGGATTAGAACTGTTTCTCAGCCATACTGAAAAAGTATGTCTAGCTTCGTAATATTTCCAGTTTTTTACAAATATAAAAATGTACAATTATAAGATTAAAAACAGTTTTTTAGCCTGTGCCGTCAGCATCTCGGGGTTAAAAAACTGGTTTTATTCTTATAATTGTACATTTTATATCCGCGGAAAGCTGTTTATAATAACAAGCGAGAAATAACTATTAGTATTTTTTGTTAGATTTTATTCCTTACATCTGTGAATAGCAGCATTTAAATTCCTTGTTATTGATAAAATCTTGTAAAAAGGCATTGATTCAAATTAGCAGAAAAATTGAACACAGTAATAGTGTCTGACTGATTATGACGTAACAAAAAACAATTAGCCAATGAGAGGCCGTTATTGACCAATGGTAAAATTTATAGTGGCCTCTCATTGGCTAATTTTTTTTGTTACGTCATAATCAGTCAGACACTATTACTGTGTTCAGAAAAATTGCAATATCTCTATAAGACACAAGTGATATTTGAGCAAAATTAATTATTAATCTGCAAAATTGAATAAACATTCTTAAAATGCACTATAAAAAAAAACAAGGAAGACAACATTAATTAGGCCTTACAATGTCAAATAAAATGCAACAGTTCATATGTACATGATATTTAGAAAAAAAATAGATTGATAGTTCATATTGATAGTTAAACCTTCTAAAAGATTCCTTTTTTCAATGTGATGTTAGGAGTAATATCTACACCGTTAAGAATTCCCTTTAAACAATAACCGATAAAATCACAGAATTTTTTTTTTGTGTAGCATGCTGTATTTTGTATAGACAGTTTTACA
This sequence comes from Acartia tonsa, assembly GCF_053477335.1. NCBI lineage: Eukaryota > Metazoa > Arthropoda > Copepoda > Calanoida > Acartiidae > Acartia > Acartia tonsa. The sequence goes on along the minus strand of NC_137264.1, from coordinate 40,694,062 downwards.
TAATACCTAAAAAATGAATTTGAGGGCAAAACAGTTTTTCTCCCTATGCTTTGTCCATATTCTTGTTTTTTTGTCTTTTAAATGTCCTTGCAAAATTGAACCTTTACATTTATAGAATTTAACAGGTTAGAATCTAAGAAAAAAGGGAGAGATAAATTAATAAAAAAAACCTCTAATCTTAAAAAGCAAGGTATCTAAAGGGATAGGAGTATAGACGGTAAATTGATAAACAGACAAAAATAACCATTATGACGATTAAAACTATCAGCTGAAATGTTTAGAAACTTAACTTAATAAACCAACTAATCAAAATTTGATAAAGTACTCAATACTCAACGAATAAGAAAAGTAGCAATGATAAAGTAGACTTTTCCCCTTTAAATTAGGTTGAGAAAGATTTCTAACTTTTTTTAAGAAAAGTTATAATCAAATTATGGGGACTAGTGTAATGAAAAGTCCAAATGACCATTTAAAATCTTTAGCAGATTAATTTATTCGCCATTAATTTATCCCTATATCCTGTGATTGTAAAGCTTTCATAGATATCAAAATGATATTCATATGTTCGTGAAGCTTAATTTTTATAAATTAATCACGACAAGGTGACTGTCATTCGATACGAATATGCAGGGATATATAAATGGAAAATAATTTAGCGTACCCATAATCATGTACCTTTTTTGGTTGGTTGGTGGGGGGGGGGGGTAAGCTTCTAGTAAGATAAATAGTAAAATATTGTATCTATTGTTTTTTAGTGTAGCTTTGTTTAATGGATTTAGTATTACTTGGATCTTACACTAAATTATGATGTACTCTAATAAAATCAAACTTTTAGCTGGCTATAATAACAATCCCTCCATCCACCCCGTTTACCCAATCTACTCCCCTCCTACTGGATGCACGAACTGCCCAATAATTGCTACTAATGTTAGCAACCTAAATATACAAAAAAAATCCCTATAACCACGTATATTCTATATCTATTTTGGTTCTAAATCTAATTATTTATACGAAATAATTTTACATTTTGTTGGAAGTTAACTTAAATTACATAAAATGAATTTAATTAAAACAATAATTAATCTGGCAAACGATATGAGACTGTAAAAAAAATATGTTAAAATTTAAAACTTTTTAAACTACTAGCGGCTTCGCCCCTAGAGGCCTCTAGTGGCACTTTAAATGTTTTTTTTATATTTCAAATATCTAATTTGAGAAATAATTTGTCTATGTTGCGTTCAAGTCTTTAAGCAAAAGCGAGAATATATTTTTTAAAATGATCTTTTGTGATTACTCTTGGGAGGGTGGTGGTATCCTCCCCCAAAATAGTCATAAACCTTTCAGGGACCTATGAGAAGCTACCCTGTTAAGGAGAACCCTATCGGTTCAGCGGTTATCAAGATCCTTTGGTACAAACAAACAAACATCTGGTAACTTTATTATAAGGATGTATCTACTTAATATAAACTGTAAAAAACAAAAATGTTTAATGCATTAACTAGTAACAGTGAATATATAAATTTGAAAGAAAATTATAAAACTTTTAAACGGATTATATCTAAAATTAATATAAGGAAATACTTTAGTCTAAATATACTATACATACGTGTATGGTTTTACTCCATTGCAAATCTAAATAATCTTTTAGACTTTTGAATAACTAGCGGCATTTAAAAAGCCTTCAAAAACGAGCAAAATGCCCATTTTAAGTCTACTTCAATTAATATACAAAATATTATATAATTTTGTACAAATTACTCTTAACAGTATAGAAGGTATATGGCATTCAAAGTAAAATAATGCTTATTATATGTATTATATCATAACTAGTAAAATTTATGTTTGTCTTAGTATCACGCTAACTACAGAACAGATTGAGTTCTTCATATAGGTCCCAGGATAGTTTTATTCTATTTTAATCATAACAATCAGAATTTGAAAAACGTAGATCGAAAATTAAAGGCATAACTGTTTTCCTACGGTTGCCATATTCCTCAACTTTATTTTATCAAGCATAGACGTAGGAGGGGAGGAGGGTAAAGGGGCATTGAACCCCGTCAAACTTTGAAACCCCTCATTTTACATCACTATTTTTTTTTAAATACATTAGATTAACCTCCTCAAGCCAATGGAACCCCAAATTTCCACAATTCAAGAAAGCTTAAACGTCCTTGTTCTCAAGTTGTTGGTATAATTTTATCTTTAGATGAAGTATCCCTAATATTAGTGACTGTCTCTCAAAAATTATGTAAATTTTAAACTTTTTTAGTCAAAAGAATTTGCAAGTAATTAGATTGTGCAAAATAAGATAGATAGATAAATATACATAAATTAGGGAGATAGATAGATAGATACAGAAAGGTAAATGATATACATATATAACCTGGTTTTTTCAAATATTGTTAAATTCACTTACAACTTTTCACTTTTCATTGAGCATTATATTAGTCTGAAAATAGAATGATAAATTAGGTTAAATTTGAGGAAAAAGATAATCAATGTAAATAAACAAGGATGACAACATCCATAAAAGCGAAGCACTGAAACGGTAGGACAAACAGACATTAACACTTGTATAGTATCTGAACTGAAAAATCAGAACATAAATGTACAATCAAAATTGTAGGTAAATTTGTTGAAAAACTGTTTAAAAACAGGATAATGTTTATGGACATACTTACATTTTTGGACTTGATTATAGAGTTTCTTCGCTTAAAATATTGTTCTTTGTTGTCCCAGGAATCAATATACCAAAAATCAGATCAAACGGATAATTAAAACACTTGAAAATTTGTTGTTAAAAAAGTAGAAAAATCAACATGTTTAAAATGGACGTACGGACATTCTGGTAATGATTATAGAGTTGCTACGCTTTCTAAATCGTACCCAACTACTACAGGAATCATCATGCAAAGTTTGAAATCGATAGGACAATTCTAACATGCCTAAATTAACGAATAAAAGCTATCTATCTCGGACGGACGTACGGACGGACGGACGGACGGACCGACCCTAATTATAGAAAAGCTTCGCTTTTAACAAGGATGACATCATCTACAAGTAGCGAAGTGAGAAATACACTTTTCATAAAACAGTAATAAAAAACCATTTCGAGAGTTACCCTAAAAAGGCATTTGGAAAAAAAGGTTTTTGATGCTTTTTTATGCTAGTTTTCGCATTTAGACTGATATAGTTAAGTTATAGAGTTGTTATTGAAACAAAGAAAAAGAAATAAAAGTATCAAATGTAAAGAAAAGCTTTTAACTGTTCAACTTACATGTCAAATATAGTTTTATAGAAAACTTTACAAATAAAGAAAAAAACAATGATAACAAAAGATCAAAGGTTCCACTCTAAAATTAGTAAAGAAAAAAAGAAACCCTTTAGATATAGATAAATCAATTGGAGATGAATGTTCTGAAAATTATCAGCGAAGAAACAAAAACGTTAGTTTGACCCAAGATCCTATATTCAAGAAATTATGCTAAAACTTATAGAAAATTTTGTTTAGACTTATAAGTGACTTATAAATTAGTATTCTGCTTATTAAGTTTTGACACTCTACAAATGTTCATGTTCTTTTGTTCTACAGTTTGATTTCGAAGCTTTACTTTAAGGGAGATGTCATGCTGTTAACTGCAAAAATCTATTTTTTCTTATAAAGATTAAAAAAAGATTATTTAATTCTATATTCAAATAGTACAAATTACAGTGAAATTAATAACTTTTGGTGAAGATTTATGTATCTTTATTTTATGTCACATCTCTACATGATATTTATTGAACTACTCTATAAAACTTTGAAACCCAAATTATTGAATGTAACAAATAACAATTTTTTAGTAAAGTTTTGAAGGTTTAATGTAAAGTATTCTCATAAAATCACCAAAATAAACTTTCTGCTGTAAATTGATAAGAATAAAAAATGTTCTATATGATTGCTCTTCATCAGCTAAACTACAAAAATTATTCATTTATTTAGTAACAGATTTCCGTAGGATAATTAAATAATCTTGCTTCAACCCTGGCACCTATGAGAGGGCAGGGGAGATAAAGAAAAAGGCTTAAACTAGCATTGTTAAAGCTTTCATGAAAAGTAAAACCAATTTGATAAGATAAGATAAGATAAGATTTATTTTCCTCAATAGGTACAACATATTTTTAATTGATATATGATATTAAAGGTTACTATGCAGGATCTTTGATTTGGTTCTTCGTGGTTTAGATTCTTCATAATTCTGATTTGGGCACAATAATAATAATTGCATAATAACATGTTTTTAAAGGTACCTAGCATGGAATTGACTGAACTTCGTCTCCACCTAGTTGCCAAGTCAAGTTCATATATGATCTAAAATGACATTTTACAAGAGAAAACTCCATGCAACATTCTACCAGATAGTTGGCATAACCCTTTAAGGGTTAGGGAGCCACTGGTGTACTTTGACGCTTGCCAAGCCGGTACAATGTTAGATGTAAAAAAAATACAAATCTCAATAATACAAATCTTAATAATAATAAATAAGATATCTTGCTGTGTGTTCAGACATCCTCCTACCATTAGTTGCAACTCCTCCAAGCATAAGTTCGGAACATTTATTATTTCTTTACCTTAATACAAAAAATACGGTCGAAAGATGGTTGGATAACGTAAGTTATATAGTAGTTATGCTTCAAATGAATTTAGCCATTACACGAAGTCACTACTTTATATCACAAAAAAGCATAAGAACAAGGTTTAGTCATAAATAAGTTTACAGTCCCTCTTTAACTAACCTAAGTTTTTTAATCATGAATAAATGTTTGTTTTGTTTGAACCTTTCAAGGCATAGTTTGCTGTTTTACTATTAAAGTTTTTAAAAAACTCCAGTGACAATTACAAAGTTTTTATTTTCAAATGGTGCTTCAGGGATAGAATTCAACCAATTTCTTCTTCCATTTAAAGGAGTCACAAATAAAGCCTATTATTAGAATAATAGTCTTTTGATTTAAAACTTTATTGTATATACGTACACTAATTTGCAAATTTTCGTCTCATTAATCTTAAAAAAAAACACTTATTTGTCAAATTTAAAAGATTTTGCATATTAGCGTAAGCAGGGAGAAAGTAAAAGCCTTCGTCTAACAGAAATTTGGAGCGGATGTGCCACTTTTTGAAACCGAAAGTAAAACGCGCATGATCTCAGCCCATAAAAGAGTTACAGCTCGAAAATTCGGCACAGCAGTTGCTTTTGTGGAAAACAATATGGAACTGTGAAGAAACGGCGGCGGAATCGCTGCTTCCGCCGAAGACCGCCGTCTCCCGCCGAATTTTTTTGCCTTTTCTCGCCATAAAGGATAATTTTCAATCATCTGAGATAAACTTTTTTTTATAAAAATAATTTCCCTTATATTTTCACTTGAAACTTGTAAGATTTTACACTTGCAATTTTTTTTTAATATTGACACGATTGAAATATTACAAGTGTCACGTAAAAATTTTATCTTAGATGATTGAGAAATGTCTATTTGGCGAAAAAAGGGAAAAAAATCGACGGGAAACGGCGGGTTTAAGCGGGAGCAGCGGTTCCGCCGCCGTTCTTCACAGCTCCATATTGTTCTCCACAAAAGCAACTGCTGTGCCGAATTGGGTAACTTATTGTTAATAAGTACTAAATATATAAATGGTGGTTTATATTAAGTGCAAAAGTATTTCAAATTTTCTAGCTTTCAAATTTAAGAGGAGAGAGTAGTTTTGCCATTTAAAAAGTCAATAATCATTACTGACAAAACTAAAAAGAGGCCTATAACACTTCAAACTTTTTACTTTTATTGATCCATTTATGTTCTTCTACATTAGACATAGATATATTAATTCAAAACGTTTGAGAGAGGCGAAAGATAAATTGTATATTATTGTTTTGATTAGTCTTTCTGTTGATCTGTTGGTCTGTATTGCAATCACACAAAAATGTAGAGAGAGATGGGACAATGGGCTATCTTCAACTATTCCCCAAAGTTGTTTAATAACGTTTTCTTGTTGGTTGATTTAACAAATTTGGGGACGATCATCGAATTTTGATTGATTGGTTCATAAAATTGAGTGTCCAAACGGTTCAACCACTAATATGAATCTATAATTTTGTGTATTATCATTGGGAATGTACACGAATTTATTGTCTTATCCCTTTAGATCCCTGCAACAATGCAAATATTAAACTTCGTGTCAACTGGATATAAAAGATTTACTGACAACAACATCCTGCCATTTGCTTATTAAAATCTTTCCAATTAATGGAACTACTCGTTCATGTTGAAGAAAAAGCTTGCCAGCGACCTTTATAATTCATATTTTTCTTTAAATTAATGTTGAGAAAAACAATAAAAGATGCAGTAAAAATCTTTTTGTTTGCTACTAAGAACTAACAGTGTTTTATTAGATTGAACTTTTTATCATTTTAATACAATTTCATATAAATTTTTTTAACATCCTTATAACATTAAAGTGTAATACATTAATTTCTATATATCCTTCTACTTTGAATTGATTGTTGAAAAAATAAAGACAATCTTATTTTAACTATCTTTCTTTCTTAATTTATGTTTAAAATGTCCCCATAAATAAAAGTACGTATGCTTGCAAACTTCCTGAAAAGAGTGTCTTAATGGTTGGGTAAATAATAAATTTCAAATACTAGAAAATACATAATAATTATGACTATTCTATAGGCGTTAACTCTATTAACGATGCATAATTTTTCAGAAAATATAAAATTTCTTTTCGAATACAAACACTAAATGTCCTTAAAGCGTGTATTCTGTTAGAAATACAGGGTTGGTATATTGAAGATAAATTTTCTTTCCTTTGAAACTATGATTCTGTTTTTATGTGGAAAGAAGACTACTGTCATAATGTCATTATTTGAATATCTTTATTTGGTAGATATAGGTTACCAGCAGTAATGCTGAGTAGATCTCAATACAAATTTAAGGTAAATCTTTTTAATTCAAGTATTGATCCAGGTTTTGATTGAATGTTTATGAAATTTTCTTTAAAAATCATAAGATTCTTGCCGTTTATCTGTTTAAAAAATTCAATCATAATTTCAACTTCAGTCAATATCATTATTTTACTTTTTTTAACAGACTTAACAAACGAACGTAGGGACTGAAAATGATGATACTCAAAGAATTGTTTACTTTTTTTAAATTTAAACCAAAATTAGTCTTTCTCATGTCATATTCATATATTAAAATTTCTCTTCATATGCAAATTATTTGTAAACATGAAGTTTGTTTGTCTTTGAAAAATTCAAGTCATTCGTTTCAGGGATCTAAAGGGATATACGACTAATACGATTATAAAAAAAAACATCAAGATTCAATAAAAGTCCACAAACTTGTTAATCCAACGAATAAAAAAAACGTTATCATAAAACTTTGGTGACTGGTATGATTAAAGGGCGAATATAGGTTTGATATAATATGAGCTTATTTCAAAGGTGCCATTATATAGATTATAAATAACTTAAGGATATTGACATATCTAATTGTATAAGTCTGTTTATAGCTTAAAACCTTTCTAACTCAAGATAATATTATGTAATAAGTGTAGTTCCCTAAGAACTCAATTACCCTAGCATCACACAAGGCTTCGTAGCAAGGTTGAATTAAAAAGCTTTCGTTAAAGGATAGTCGTAATAATGTGGAAACCAATTAATCAGGGGTAAATATACCCATCTTCTACCTTAATACAAATTATATAAAGTAAAATATTTAAAAGTTAAAAAAACATCAAATAATGTAAAAAGTAAAAAAAAAATAATTGATAAAATTTTCTTGGAGGAAGAATGATTTCAAATCCCTGTTTTTTTAAGGTTTGTGTGTGTGTGTGTTAAAATTGCGTACATCAGGGTTTTTATATTTTCCAGAATTAACCAATGATCTTTGTACAGAAAATAAACTTTAAGACGTATTATTTACCCTAGTCAAAACTTTTACGCAAATTATTTCTACGCTTTTTAAAAATTGAATTAAAGAGTATATAATCTAAAATAATAAACATTTAAATTATCATTTAAGATGCGTGCCATTGTAATAGTCAATCAAACTTAAGCAAAATAGTCAAAAAAAAGTCTTGTAAAGGGCTAAAATAAACCGTTTGTCGTCAATCTCATTTATCATATGTTCAATTGAAACAGAAAATTGCAAAATCTACTTAAGGATTTTTTTGAATTTTTAAATTTGGCATAGATATTCTAAAAGTATGAAATGGCACCTTTCATATAAGCTCATATCATATCGAACCTATATTCGCCCTTTAAAAGAACAATATCCCCTCCCTCCCTGCATTCATTCTCATCTTCTTTTCAGGGACGAATGGATAGACCATGCAAAGATAAATTATATTCCTAGGTCTTTATTTAAATTAAGCTTAAATTCTAGATATCTTTGACAAGGACAAAATATATTATTTTTAAAGCTCTTCGAATAACTAATCCCTTAATCATGTGACTTTCATATTCATTCACAGAATTATATAGAGAAAAGTTCTCAACCTATTATGTAAAACTTTGAAAATATTTTAACACAAACATTTATTTAATTACAATTATTTGTACTTTGAAATTATTAGTGTCACAAGTTTCAGTAACAATTAATTGTTATCACTGCATCCAAACGAAGCTTTTTAAAGTGTCTATAAAAAAATTACGTCATACTACTTACCAATGGTTAATTAAAATGTAATGCCATTGGTAATTTAGTATGTGTATAGGCCTATCTTTGGTCATTTGTATTGTATGACTTCATTTTTATTGGCACTATAAACAGCTTCCATTCAAACCTTTAAAATGTGAGAGATGCGGGTGCTAATCACTGAGTGATGCTAACCTAACTAACTATAAATAGGCTCATCAACAAAAATCGATGACAAAACGAAGAAGAGTCTATATAGAAAGTCTTGTTAAGATTTATGCTATATTTTTGGTGCATACTAAATTTAAATTAAAGCCCATAGAACTAGAGGCGCAGTTATCACATTATATATTCTCGTAGAGAATAATTCATCCACAAATGTTACGCTAATCAAAATAAAAAAGAGATGCAACGTATCTTTCTTTTATACAACACAAATCAAGTCTGCTGTTTTTATTATATTACTGTTTTTTGACTAAAGTTTTTATTCAGATGCTAGCTCCCTGTTCCATAAAAAACAACAGGAAGGGGCATCCATAAGAGAAATATGTAATTTTTTACAAACACGCAAATTTTCAGGAATATCGCATCAAAGGTTTAAATTTCTACCAATTTTAGAGGGAAAAAATGATTTTCTGCTCAGACTGCATCGAATTGTATAATCATATAAAAAAGGAATTGGACTTAATATAAAGGACTTGACACTTGATACAACTGTTGGTTTGAATATTTATCCACAGGGGATTCCACTCAATTACCCCTCTATTTATACCACTCTAGCCCTTGAATATTACAACACCATACAACCATAAACCTTTCTTAACCTAACAAACACAATATAACAATTTGCCATCCTGTAAGGATGCAAGTAATCTTTTTAAAGCTACAAGCATAGACTTCCAAGGGGGGGGTAATGGGGCGATTACCCCCCCCCCCATTTAAAATTTACCCCCAACCATTTAGGAGGGGGTATTTACCCCCCCCCCAAAAAAAAATAAAAATCTCTAATAAAAAAAATTTTTGCGCGCTTCGCGCGCATTTTTAATACTATATATTTCATAAAATTTAAATAACCCCCCCAAAAAATTTTACCCCGGGGGTAATTTTGGGGGGGGGTAAACTAAATTTACCCCTGCCAACAGATTTCAGGGGGGGTAATTACCCCCCCAAGCAAATTCTACCCCCGGGGTAAAAAATTTGGGGGGGGTAAAAAAAATTTGCGGCGCCATTTTACCCCCCCTCCCCCCAAAAAAAAGCTTGGACGCCCCTGGCTACAAGGTATGAAAAATACTTCTAAATTCCTTTAGTAGTTAAAGCAATTAATTGACAAGCTTTTACAGAATCATTGATAAAAAGAAATAATTTTGTCAGTTTCCATATCCCTTACTGTTGTGTGGAATGACACGCTCTAATGGCTGAACCTATGCAATTTATATTTTTACAATTCTGACAAGTTTTTTAGTTGATACAGTCGCGATATTTTTCGACTATGGCATAACATGCAACCCATCTGCTTGCTGTAGGGTAGCTTATCTCGGCCCAACAACGCGTCATAACTACACACGTTACAAATATTGTTCCTACTGCTGTTATGTCAAATGCGCGTTATAAAAAAGTTATAGAAGGAAGAATGTTTTGGGCCAATACAGGTGCAGCTAATTACCATGCACAGCACAGTAATGACTTTTGAAAAAAGGTAGTGGAATCAAAGAGATGGTTGTCTGTAGGACGTTTTGCTGCGCAATCATACATTTTTAACATAACTTGGTTCAGATATACGCCAATATAAGATATATATGGTGTATCCCGTTTTTATCCAAGTTTTTGACAAGATTTGAGGAAAAGTCAGAATTCTGAATTTCAAATATCTTTTTAAAGGCGAAGCTTTTCTATAATTAGGGTCGGTCCGTACGTCCGTCCGTACGTCCGTCCGTCCGTACGTCCGTCCGTCCTAGATAGATAGCTTTTATTCATTAATTTAGGCATGTTAGAATTGTCCTATCGATTTCAAACTTTGCATGATGATTCCTGTAGTAGTTAGGTACGTTTTAGAAAGCAACTCTATAATCATTACCAGAATTTCCGTACGTCCATTTTAAACATGTTGATTTTTCTACTTTTTTAACAACAAATTTTTATGTGATCTAATTAACCGTTTGATCTGATTTTTTGTATATTGATTCCTGGGACAACAAAGAACAATATTTTAAGCGAAGCAACTCTATAGTTAAGTCTTAAAAATGTAAGTATGTCCATAAACATTATCCTGTATCAAGAAGTTTTTCAACAAATTTACTTACAATTTTGCGTCGATTCTTATACTTTTATATTCTGATTATTCAGTTCAGACACTATACAAGTGTTAATGTCCGTTTGTCCTACCGTTTCAGTGCTTCGCTTTTATGGATGTTGTCATCCTTGTTTTTAATGAGAATTACCACCCTACATTTATGGTATGTTCATTAGAATATCACTAGATTTTGAAAATTAAGAAGCATAAATTGCTTTAATTTTTAGAATAAAGATGTCTAATCAAGTAATGGATTTATAAAACTGAAGATTATAAATTATTTAGATGTTTTCATAGAACACCATGCAATAATAATAACTATTAAATATGATAAATAATTTATGAACAATAAATATTCACAAAAAAATACATATGTAGTATGTATGTATATGTGTTTAAACGATGTCCAAATTATGATAAAATATTAAAATCTTTCATATTCTATAGTACACTGATTTAGCTTTACAAAAAAGTCATATATAAATTATTTGTTAAAATTGAAGTAAATCATTACCATGTATTTTATTCAATAGGAGATGGAAGCTTCCCAGAGAGAGAGGGGACAGTGGGCTGTTTATTACACTAGTCCCCAAAGTTTTATAATAATGTTTTCAAATTTGTTGGTTTAATAACTTTAGGGACTTTTACTGTATTTTAATTAATCGGCCCTTTAGATCCCTGAAACTTCTTTTATCAAAACCCATTTTAACATTAGGATGTTAGCTTAAGATTTTAAATCTAGGTTTATATTATAGTAACGTTTAAAATGGAAATTATTGCTACTATGTCAAGCGCATTTTAATACCAATAAATTAGATGGTTGCACTTGCAAATAATTCTAGACAAAGATCCTGCAATCAAAGATGCCAGATGTTACTTTAATCATTGCAAAACGTATTTTGCCAGAAATCAAAATAAGAACTCGTATGAGATCAAATGTCAAAACTCCTTAATCTGAAGGGATAAGACAATAGAATAGTAATCTAGTGGAATATATAATATCCCATGCAGGGAAAAGGGAATGTGATTCTGACAAACAATTTCCCCACAACCCCTTTCCCCTTTTACGCCCCCCTTTTACCCACCCCTCTTCAATTACATAAAAAACAAAATATACTTTTACCTTCCTTTAAAAGGTTTCGTGATTTTTGTAGAATTGATTGTTAGAATAGCTACCCCTGATCCCATGTTATACCGTCCCACCAAAATTGAATAAAAGCACCCAATGATAATCACTTTTGGAACCAGAATGATTTATAGTTCAATTTTCCCTCCTTACCTGTTGAAGAGACAATTTAAGGTAAATTAAAGAGCTGGATTCTCAACAAATTAAATTTATATGAGATAAATGAAGTAATTTTGCTAATAATTTAACACTTCATATTTATCAATCATTCAAGTAATGATAATAAAATAGGAAAAGAAAAACAATTGAGTAATGTTTTATAAACTGACCAAAACGTCACTTTTATATTAAGGTTGTTGTTTAAGCATCCTTAGAACAAACACATTCTAGAAATTACTCATTCAGTTTACTGTTATTTGTCATTGCTAACATTGTAAGTAATTCCTTGTTTTATAATTATTGTTCAAAAATCGTTCAAAGAAATGTATACAAAGAAAACAAAAAATCCGCAAGATAAAATGTCTAGTTTAACTCTAATAGGTTTAAAAAGCAATGCGGAAAAGAAATAATAATTTACGGGATAATACGTTTATGCATGAATAAGACTCATCTCATAGATATCTAGCTATCTTTCTATCTACCTTGCTATCTTTTATGCTCTTAAAATTCTATTTACCTAATGAAAAGTATTGTTAAAGGGAATAGTCTCAATCAAAAACTTTTTAAAGCAAAGCTTTGTTCTATTGACTTCAAAATTTGTATGATTCCTAAAACTGTTAGAAGCCAAAAAATGCCGTATGGCATTTTAAAGTACAAAACAAAATATCTAGCACAGAAAGAGGTTCGACAAGAAAAATCCTCTAATGGTTCTGGTTTGGGTTGGGGGGTGGGGGTAGGATTGGATATTGCTCCAATTATAAAAATTTAAGATTCCAAACTACATATTTTGTCCGTTTGTTATTCATTAAAGCATGAATAAAATAATTTGTTAATTTTCAGTTATGCAAAACTATATTTCATAGAGAGGTATTTATAAAATATTTACTCACAAAAAAAAATTAAAAATAAGGACAAAATTGTTCATATGTAAAGCAAAAATGATAATACATTTCAATCTGTGACGTACTACCCCTTCTATTTATTAAAATCAATTGTTGAAAAGTTAGGACACTACTAGTTTGAAAGAATGGTTATATTATAACTTGGATCTTATACCAGATTTTCATGTTCAAAGTTAAACTCGCAGCGGGCTTAAAAAACTATTTCCTTTATTCACCCCCTTTACCCAATCCGCTTTCCTCCTACTGGATGAAGAACTGACCGAAATTGGCGACATTTATTCCCCTGTCATAATACCAACGTATGTTCTAATCCATTTTCGGAACCAATACGACACAAATGGCCAAAGTTTTAAAGCATAATTATAAAACAAGTACAATTGCAATTCACAGTCCAATGCCCCCCCCCCCCCCTCCCAGGTACTATTATAAATGTAACATTCGTATGAGGAAATACAAAAATAATTAGCAGAAATATAAAATTAAACATTATCAACTAAATGCTTCTGGTCTTCGAAATAATTAGAATTAAACAGAGCATTTATATGTTATTTAAACTTTTGTAAACAAGGACAATCCAGTCGAAAAGTAGTGTAACAATTGTTTGAATGTTTTGTTAACTTACTGTAACTACTCTTTATAAATTAGGGGGGGGGATTTTTAAATAGCATGGGAACTTGAGAGGTTAATTTGTCCTCCATTGACTTATCACTGATTAGTTGGACAAATGAACTCTAGACTGCTAAAGTACGGCGCACAGACAATTAATTCACATAATTTCGACTACAATTTCAACATTATGTGGTTGGGAGGCTAAACAATATCACATCTCTAAAAACTTTAACCCTACATTTTTTCTTCTAAACTTAAAATTAGTGTAAACACCCATCTCTGTAATAAATAATCATTTTAACAAACGAACATAGAAGAAAGCTATTTTGTTTTTCGCTTCCTTTTCCTTTCATAGTATTCCAAATATATCATAAGTCAAGACTCTAAAGTAAGGCTGATTGCCTGTAGGTAAAAAATAGTAAATCTTGGACCCTGACAAGTAATATTATCAATATATTTCTATTAGAAATGTGGGATCATGAAAAGAAAACGAAGTTGCGGGTTTCGTCGTATTTTCACAATAGCTTTTCTCCTATTTCTAGCTTTTAGCATTAGCATTTACTTAACCTAACCTAAACTAAAATAACCTTTCAAAAGCTACTGTGAAAATACGATGAAACCCGCAACTTCGTTTTCTTTTCATGACCTGAAATGTGTAACTCAATAACAAAAGAAAAGTTTGTATGTATGTCTGTATCTCTGTTTGATAGTCTATAGGTTAATCTGTATGTCTTGTCTGTCTGTCCATAAGTTTGTCTAAATGTCTGTCTGTATGTCAGTATGTCTTTCAGTCTATCTTAACATTTCTGTGTGTTTATTTAAACTAAAAGCCACCCACAAGTACATGTGTTATTTACAATAAATATATATATCATAAAAACATCATAGATAATATGTTATGCATGACGTTTCTAAAAGAAATTAAATTATAAGAGGTTTACAAACTATAAATAAGGTGATATATTCAAAAAGTTTCTAAATGATATAAATTTTTTTCATTTATTTATCCCATTTTGCTATTATCTATAGTTTATATTTGACTGTTTAGTTTGCACACTGAAAGTAGGAAGTAAAATGTAGTAATGTTCAAAGCCATATATAAACACAACAACATAATCACTCTAAAAAATGCAACGATCAAATTTCATTTAATTTTAATTTTCACATGCTAATTTTGAAGAGCTAATTTAAAAGCTTTTCTACTAAACTTATATAAATATCTAAAGCATTTAAGTGTTCTTTTCAAAAAAAAGATTAAAAATAGTTAGTGTTTTTATAAATTTAAAATTAGACACATTTAATTAAATTTAGGATAATTTTTTTATAGTGCTCCTGCATGCTACTGAGAGTTCTGTTTACATGCCATTTGCCAAAAATTTTACCCAAGGGTTTAAACAAAACCGCTATAAATTTCTGAAAGCTGAATATGTTGCTTTTTGTTACTTTATGTGTAAATACAAAGAAATCAGCATGTTTATAAGTTATATAATGAATAATTTATTAATTATCAATTATTTTATTCTTTGAGGAATCTTATAAAGTTTTAATAATTTTTACTACATTGAATGAACATTTATGATTCTGTTTCTATGTCTGTTTAGAGAGGAGGAAAGTGTGTCATTTGGTTTTTGTAAAGAGACAGCATACTCTAATATTTAAAGCTTAATAGAAAATAGATAGATCACAGCTGAAAATTAGCTAAGTAGGTATTCTTACACCTTTAATATTGGCTGATAATATTTTTGAATGAATATAATATTAAGTTGCAAGGATGTCCAAGCTTATTATTTTAAAAGGGGGGAGGGGGGGTAAAATCTTAAATATGTTTTAAAGCATATGTTAAGGGTGCCTATGCTACTTTAAAATAAAAAAAATATTATAAGGGGTATTATCCTGAAGTCCACACACTTGGACATGCTTGTTCTCATTTTGTTTTTGAATATTTTATTACATCTTTATCCAAAATTCAAACTTATGAATTATGGAAAATATAAAGGCTTTAAAACCAAGAAATGGTAATTTAATGGGAAATAATAAAAAAATTAAAGTGATCATTTCATTGGACTTTGTTAATCTTTGTCTTTTATAATGCATATTAATTGAAAGATATCAACAATAATATTTTATTTTATTTCTCAATGAGGAAATGGAAGTACACAAGTCTAGAATTTATGCAAGTGACTGACCATGAAACACTTGATAAACTTCTGCAACTTAATTAAATTAAACTGTTTGTGTTGCAATTGATTGTATCGCATGCAAAATAAAACAAGTATTTCAACTTTTGACAAAATAATTGACATATTTAAACTACTTTTTAAGAAATTATATATGTTAAAAGTAAATTTCTTCCTTAAACATTTTCAAGTATATGTTTTATTAAAACACTTTTATTTCTGACTCTTTGAAGCTTAAATGTCTGCTAAAATTAAATTCCAGATTGGCTAATTAGTATTTCATTGAATTGCCCCAAGACATTAAGCAAATGGATTAATCAATTAAGATTACTATGTAAGTAGGTTCATTCATAATAACCAAGAAAATTAAGAATTTCATAATTTTATTTTGTAAGACAAAATAAGTATACATTAAATAGGATTAATTCTTATAATGGCTAATAATAATAATAATTATAATTTCAGTTTAATTTTTAAAGCTTTAAGTTAGTTCGTAGTTTGTAAAAAAAATTGTTGTATTATAAGTATTCTCTTCAATTTAAGTGTATGGAATTAAAATACTTAATTAAATTCTTTCAAATTAGATTGGGTGGTGTTGCTGTTGCTAAATTCAATATGAAGTTTTTTTCATTCAAATCTGCATAGTATCAGACTGCACATATAATTTTTCCTTTTTACAAATTCTTTTAACTTTCCATATACAAATTGGTGCTTTACTTCAAAGAACCTGTTGAGCACTGAAATTTGTCTGCTCTCCCTCATTTTAATAAAATTTGTAAAAAAAAATTTAAACTGATTTTTTAAAAACAAAAGAGGAAGCTCTACGCTCAAAAAAGGTAATGTCTTTTATTCTAGATATGCATAAAATTTAAGATGCAGATTTTAAAAAGGTAAATAATGTCACATGTTCGGTGTTCAAATAAAAAGAATAAAGCCTTGGCTATCAAAGAGGCTTAATGTAAAGATATTCTAAACAAAATTAAAATTGGGTTTGTTGTTTAGAATTGGTGATTAGAAAACTGATTATGCAAGTTAAAATATTCTCCATTCATTATTGGTTAATTTGCATCAGACAAAATTGATTACATAATTCCATATACACTGTCTCTTTAGGATGTTATTAAAACATTAATAGATGCTTTAGATTCTTACACATGTGGTTATGTGGTCAATAAACAGATAATTATTAACAAAAATGACAAAATTGAAATGAAATGTCAGACTTTTCAGTTTTGTTGGTTAAATGGTCAAATAGTTAAAACCAACATAAAACTCTCAAGACATAGAAGTAAATTGATATCTTTATTATTATCTTAATTTAAGAAGCTCCACAAATACAAATATGTGGTAAAAAAGTTGGGGACTAGAAGGTTTTTGCTCATACATACAATAATAAAAGATCATATTAAATTCTCTAAACATTTACAATTTACATGGAGGTAGAATTTCACCTTAATTCAAGGGAAACTTTATATTTATTTCTTCCATAACCTATCACTGGTATAAAAACTATTCTTTTTAAATGATCCATAGTTTAATTTGTATGGGAAAAAGTTTAGAAACGCGTATTAATGTTTTAATGTTTAAAAGGCAACTCTTTTATTTAAATTTTTTATCATTTTGATGCAGATACTCTAAAGCTAGAGTATGTCAGCTTTTCTCTTCAATGTATGACAAATTAACCATAAAATACTGTTTCGGTATGTTTTCTTGTATTCCCTGGCAAGTTCGAACCCATTAATCCCTGTTTCCTTACACCAAATTTCCTAGAGAATGAGTGTGTTACGCGGCATTCCTAACTATCTCCGCGCGGCGCGTGGCTTGTAAACGGACAAAAGAAACGCGCACTTTTCCTTTGATTAGTCCCACGTGAGGAGCTACGTGATTGAAAATAATGTATTGCTTGAATATACATGCGCTCTGATGTGTGGAATATCTCAAATAAGCCTTCCTGCTTAGTTTGACATCATATGTGGTAAGAATTTATCTTTAATTCTTGATAATAAGCGTAGAATGGTATAATTTTATGAAGAAATTTAAATCATTAATTTTTCAACAAATAGACCATTTAACTGCTAAGTTTTGACATACGAATATTTTCCTTTATATTATTGATCATTTTATTCCAAAATTATCAATTTCTGATGCTATTTAATATGATTCGTGCCAATTTAAAGTTTTTTATAAATTTCATATTTTTCATTAAATTGAAATCACGCAACCTCGATGTTACAAAAATAATAACCATTAATTTTATGATATTAATTCTTATATTTTTGTTTTAGACTCACTGTTTTCATGGTAATAAATACACATTTGTAAACTTCACATGTTGGTCATTCGGAGGGCTTGAGATTAAGATTTTGAGAACGGCTAGGATTGCATTCCGAAACAATGAAAACAAGACAGAACAGATGCAGCTAAGAACATTCTGTGAAGTTTTGTGAATGTGTTGGTTGTGATACCTTACCACACATTATTATTATAGTCATAATCAGTACAGTTAACTTTAGTGACAATTATGGGTCCTAAAAAGAATAAAGGTGAACAATTGAGTAAGCGGCTGCGTCCAGCCGTTGATGCCCTAACCAGTGAGCTAAATAGAGTGATGAAGTTGGTCAGTGATACTTCAGAACTTAATGTTAGACATCTCACTAAGGAGTCAATCCTTGTCCACGACAAGTTCGAAACGTTCGACAGCATCATGGGCGGTTTTAGCAAGCTTGGTTTGAGAATCCAAGAGCTTGATGAGTTTAGTGACATTTATTCTGATATAGTTACTGTACAAAAAGACTATAGTGCCTTGAAAGATGCTCTTGATGCTATAGAAGAGCTTAGTGACATTCAAAGTGTTGTTGATGTTGTTGGTGATAATTTGCCTAACCATCAGGCTGAACTTTATGATCGATGTTTGAAGATTGTGAAAGTTATTAAAGGGCCATATTTTCCCTTACCTGATGCAATTATAAACACTTTGTCTGCTTTGATGAAACGGCTGGCTGAGGTTAAGCTTGAACCTGTGAAGCCACCCACGACGACGGCGGGTGCCTCGACAGCATCGCCATTTGTGTCACCGTTTGGCACACCACAGTTCGCCGCCGGTTCTATGTTCACGCCAGGATATATGAATCGTGTCGACGAACGTCTTCTTCCATCTTTCGACGGCCTGGAAGCTTCCTATGTAAGTTTTAAAGACACTTTTAAAAAGCTTACTGTAGGACAAGACCCGTCGTATTTACAGTTATTGTTGAGCAGTGAAAAGGTCTGTAAAAATAAAGAGCTTAGACTCCAGTTAATTCAGATTCAATCGCATGAATCTCAGTGGGCCTACCTTGACGCACGTTTTAAGTCCAAAACACGTCAGATGCTCTGCCTTTTCAACCAATGGGAGAAGAAGTCTAAACCGTCGGACTCCAACCAGATTGTGACAGTCTTAGCAGAGTTTGGTGGTGCAGTTAGCCAGCTCGAGCAGCTGACTAAAGATGATGATGATGATGAAGTTACCACAAGCCAGTGGTTAACTGTGATACTTCTTGAGATGTTATCCAAGAAGTTGCCACGTGATTTTCAAGATAAGCTCAATTTATCATTGGGCTCGATGGATGTCCCAAACGTCCCAAAGCTGTTAAAGATTATTGAAGAACAGCGGGGCGCCATTTTAATGAGGTGTTCGACTGATATGGACACCCCCTCTAAGAAGAAAGGTAACCCTGCGACAGCCGCTACCGCCGTAGGTAAACCTGGTAAATCTAAGATGAAGCAGTCATGTTTTGTTAGTGGCTGTAATGAGATGCACTTACTTTACAAGTGCCCAAAATTTCATGACCTGTCAGTGTCAGACAGGAAGAGTATTGTTGAGAGTGCTGGATGCTGTTGGATTTGTTTGCAAAAAGGGCATAAATCTGTGGATTGCCCGAAGGCAGATGTAATAGGCGGCTGCAAAGTGGACAATTGTGGTCAGGCCCATAACAACCTCCTGCATGAGAGTGTTGATATGGCTGCCGCCGTCTATGAAGTACATACTTCCCCTGAGGCGAATCTAATGTTAATGTTACAACAGTTAGACGTCGTTGACATTAATCGCCAGAAGGTCCCAGTGAACGCCATGTGGGACACTGGTTTAACTACTTCAATGGTAACCCAGTCACTTGTTAATAAACTTCAGTTACCTTTTACTGGACGTTCAGCAAGAATTTCTCTAGCTGACGGTGAAGTTAAATGTTTCCCGACGGTCAAACTATGTTTAGTTGATCGACACAAGAATTATCACATGTTAGAACCTGTGGTAGTGCCTCTCATTGGTCCTGAAGAGGCGATCTGCTCCATAAATCCTGTGGAGGCAGCTGTTTTGTTTGATATGAAACCTGAAGATTTTACTTTGGTTAATGGGCAGGTTGATTTGCTCGTAGGGCACCTGCACCCATCGATGTTTCCCTACTCTGAACGTTCAGTAGGAGAAACCATGCTTTACTCCAGCCTGTTTGGATCTGGATATTTTGCTGTTAGTGCTAATGGTTTAGCAAAGAGTAGGTATGTTGTCTGCTCAAATTTCGAGTTGGAAAGTGAAGCTATAGGGTTTTTTAAACCAGAAAGCTCAGATGTTCAGCCGCAGCCGACTGTTGGTGCTGCTTGTGATGCTATTATTGAACCTGTTGGTTCTGCTTGTAACGCTGCTGATGCACCTTTTGGTTCTGCTAGTGCTGCAGCCGTTGACAACCTGGCTACGGCGGGTGTTGCCGTGGTTATTACTGATAATGATGTTAGTTGTGCTGCAGTTATTCCTGATGATATTGGTAACGATACTGTAGTCGTTGATAACTTTGTTACGGCGGGTGTTGAGCCGCTGAATGATTCGGTTCCAGCCGGACAAGAGCCGACGGGAGTTTCGGTTCCGGCTGGACAAGAGCCGATCAGAGTTTTGGTTCCAGCTGGACAAGAGCCGACGGGAGTTTCGGTTCCAGCTGGGCAAGAGCCGATAAGAAATTCGGTCTAGGCCGGACAAGAGCCGACGGGAGTTTCGGTTCCGGCCGGACAAAAGCCAGTAGATGATTCTAAGTTTTATGACAGCCACACTTTTATTACGTGCCCTGGTGGTGTTATGAATCAAGAATCGACTTGGTTGCTGCCAAGCTGGCCGCCCGACGCAGGGTAAGAGGCCTGCCAATGGCGGTTGGAAATATGGCGGGTGTTGCCGCCAGAAAGTCATTGAAAATATTCAAACCACACATATCTAATCTACAACATAAACTATTATGTGAAAATGATCTTTAAAGAAAAAATATTACAAGTTATATATTAGGCTTGTGAAGGGAACCAAAATGGGTTCTGTAAAGAATAAGTATTCATTATTCAACTAATTTTATTGTTCATACCTAAGCACAAAAATTCTACAAAACTGTTTAGACTTTAAAGCAGATTTAAAAGATTTTGTTTCTTTAAGTATGATTTGAAAAGCAAAAGTTCGTGTGTATTAACTAACAAATGAATTTTGCAGAATAAAAATACCTCGAAAAAGTATTTTTTATGGTTCACGTTTACTTAAAAAATGTTATTTCTCAGATTCTCATATGAAATAATGCATTAAAGTAAAGAACACAACATATAATATTATTATGATAATGTTTAAAATATTCCTCGTTATTATTTTAAAAGATTATCGCAAAAAATCAAGATATTTGTTTAAATTTGTAAGCAAATCAAAGATTTTCTTTCATTCCGGAGGCAGAGATTCTTAACAATTCATGTACAAAAGTTTTTTTTTGTTCACTCCGGGAGCTGGGATTCCTATTAATCCACGCGTAAAGATTTTTTTTCATTCCGAGAGCAGAGATTCGTAGTAATATACGTACCTAGCGATTTCGGACAATTTTAAACCTTGAGAAAATACTTTTAGCAATTATTTTCCTAGGTACATATATTTTTCGTTCATGTTTAAGCATTTATAATAATGAACACGATGTATGGTATTATTAAAATATTGATTATTATTTTATCTGAATGCCACAGAATTAATTTAAGATAAACTATGCATATTTTAAATTAACTCTACCTTCATTTTTATCGCATATATTAAAATACTGCTTCAATAGTATTTTTTGTAAAAAGAAATTAACCATTTCTTAAGATTTTTCGAAAGACAAAAAACGCAAATTTTGATACAATTTCGTTTAAACTTTCAAATCGATGCAAGATTTTTTTCATTTGAAATGCAAACTTAAGTTTTTTATACGTTTATGCAAGTTCTTTCAATGATTTAAGTCTTTCCGGGACCAGGGATTTTTTTCGCGGAAAATTTCCTAGGTGCCTACGCAGATATAAACATTTTTATCCTTGTTGGATTGAAATTTGATATGATAAGAAATTAACAAATGAGAGTTTTACATCATTTAAATATTTCTTTATGATTTATTACAATCACATAAATAATTTAATATTACATGCATATTAAAATTATTACTATTTACCTTTGAACTGATGTATCTAAAGAAAAAATGCAGATTTTTTTCGCCGATGAATTAAGTAGATTCTCTGATATTCGTAGAATTAAGCTTAATAAGACCGCTCTACGGTGTATCTTAGCTCTGTTTCCTCGGCCAGACATACCGCAGAACGGCAAAACTAAAGCATAAGATAATTTATTTCAATTTCGATTGCTTTGATTGATGATTTTAACAGTGTCTTTGAATTGTATCATGATTCTTTTTATTTTGTTTTGAATTAAACATCACTAATTATGTTTGTTCAGTTGATGTAGCCTTGCGCCAGAAATCCTGTTAGAAATTATGCAGTATCAAAAATTGTGATGGAAAGACATAACGTCCGACAGGATAGCTGGAACATGGCAATTATTAATATTTGATGGATTTGTTAGTTTGTATCTTGAGGGATTCATTCTGACTGAGGCCCCAAATTGCCTTAATTATGACTGTTTGAATATGTATAAGTTGCTTTCTTCTTAAAACAGAGAGAAATTGCAAATTCAGCATTTAGAGAAGTTCTTTTCTTATATTGAGCTTTTGTTTTATTTTGGTAAATTTAATTTGCATATTTCAATTGCAATTTTAATTTTACGCAATTTTGATTCACGAAGATTTAAAATTATGAAATTTTAATTTTCCGAAGTTTGATGATTTTTTACAGTTATATTTTATTTAGATTAAGTATCTATTTTATAAAACATGTTTAGATTTAAGGATCTTACCTATCTTATCTGAGAAATGTTTAGATGTAAGCACGAGTATTTTTCCGCCGGAGAAAAATGCTAAATATTGAGAAGTTTTTTATGAAATTTTACTTTTCTTTTCTAGCAAAAAGATTTAGTAGAAAAAATGTCATTATTTAATCTTTCTTTCTTTTGATGAACAAAGTTTGAGTTGATTATTTAATTATTGATGCGATTTTTAATATAAAAATCATTTGCCTATTATTATGTAGATACCTAATCAAAGTTTAGGTACTATTGATTATTAATTCATGTATTCGCAATTACATGGTCTGTAATTCTAATTTTAATTGAGATTATGAGGCCATGATATAATGAGATGTGTGAGTGGTAAATGTGCAATTCATGAATGTTGAATGCTTTTCCCATTCCTTATTCCTATCCTTATGTGGTAGTGGACTCGGTTTGAGTTATTGTGGTATTCGCGAGTTACCATAATTAATTTTAGGCCTTATGGCCATAACATTTTAAACTCTTGTGGTTTATGTGTTGTGAGATTGTGATTTCGTGGACACTGTCTGCACGCATATTGCAAAGATGAGGTATTGTGTTCGATTCCCAGTGAATAGACGGGTGTGTTTCGGTATGTTTTCTTGTATTCCCTGGCAAGTTCGAACCCATTAATCCCTGTTTCCTTACACCAAATTTCCTAGAGAATGAGTGTGTTACGCGGCATTCCTAACTATCTCCGCGCGGCGCGTGGCTTGTAAACGGACAAAAGAAACGCGCACTTTTCCTTTGATTAGTCCCACGTGAGGAGCTACGTGATTGAAAATAATGTATTGCTTGAATATACATGCGCTCTGATGTGTGGAATATCTCAAATAAGCCTTCCTGCTTAGTTTGACATCATATGTGGTAAGAATTTATCTTTAATTCTTGATAATAAGCGTAGAATGGTATAATTTTATGAAGAAATTTAAATCATTAATTTTTCAACAAATAGACCATTTAACTGCTAAGTTTTGACATACGAATATTTTCCTTTATATTATTGATCATTTTATTCCAAAATTATCAATTTCTGATGCTATTTAATATGATTCGTGCCAATTTAAAGTTTTTTATAAATTTCATATTTTTCATTAAATTGAAATCACGCAACCTCGATGTTACAAAAATAATAACCATTAATTTTATGATATTAATTCTTATATTTTTGTTTTAGACTCACTGTTTTCATGGTAATAAATACACATTTGTAAACTTCACATGTTGGTCATTCGGAGGGCTTGAGATTAAGATTTCGAGAACGGCTAGGATTGCGTTCCGAAACAAATACACATAATCTAACTAATATATGAAACAATTCTCTTCAATAGACAGGATAGGATAGGACAATGTAAAATTAACTTTTAGCAAAACCAAACAAAATTATTCAGAAGAATCTGCAACATATTTAAAAACTATTTCATACAGTTTATTAATAAAATTGAACTAGCACTTTCCTCTAAGTTCGCCCCTAGCTTTTAGGGAAGGATGGGTGGTTGGAGAGTTCAGAATGATAGCCTAAAACTTGCCAAGACATTTATTAGCTTTCCTCCTAAATTTTTAGCTGCAGATAAAAAGATTCAGTATATTAATAAAATTCTAGTCATTCAAAGTTGAAGATTATCCTTTCAAAGCATTTTGTAATATTAATGTTAAAACATGGAAAGTGAAAACTAATGCAAATTATGTCATTAAACAGATATATCATGTTTCAAATTTTAATAAAATATATGACAGTTAAATGTTTTATGTAGATTATTTTTCTTTTTTGAAATAATGTTTTTTTCTAATGGACTACAGTAATAGTATCTTAGCATCTATTTTGAACCAATAATCCTAGGTTAGGGTGTTTGAGGGAGTATCTCTCCCCCCAACAAACACATCGCTTTCAAGATAACTAAGACAAGAACAAAGCCTAAAACACAAGTTTATAGGCTTACTAGCCCAGAAGTGTATGTGTAAAAGGTATTAAGTAGCACAAAAATACTGGAAAAAAATTTCAACATAAATAAATATTTCTATAATAAGCATATCTTCCTATTATATAAAGTAATAAGCTTTTTTCTGTAACGAAATATCTCAATTAACCGCTTAACCGATTTAGTTCTCCTTTTTAAGGAATCTTCAAATATGTCTTGGGATGGTTTTAGGCCATTTTGTTTCCGGATTTATGTCTTGGGATGGTTTTATGCCATCTTTTGCCATTTTCTAGCTCTTGAAATACAGAGCCCCTAGATGCTAGGGGCGCAGCCGCTAGTTCTTTATATAACAAAAGTAGATAAATTTCTATAACACGAAACTTAATGTAAATATAAGGAAGTTTTTTTACTCTATCTTCTCTTAATTTGAACCATTCAAAGTTTTCCTATCTTATTCAGTTGGAAGGGTGGAACTAAATTGTGTACCTCTCATATATTTGAAAAGGGCACTTATATCTTTATAATAGGTAAAAATTGATTCCAAATTATACTTTGATTTAACTAATCCTTTTTCATATTTTTTGAACATGTTAAATTAAACAAAGGTTATCACCATTGTTATATTAGTTATTTGTAAATTATCACAAGATCACAAGTTGTTATAATCAACATTAACCAGTTTAAGAGGGATGAAAAAAGTTTCTCCCTAGAAAGAGTAAGTTTGTTGCCCCCAACTGTCAGACAAAGAAAAAACATATGCTCCGAAAACTTCACATAAAAGAAAACCTAAACATTAGAGTTATGTCAAATATTTGAAGACTGGTACAAAACTTTTATTCTATTATTATTTTATTTACATCCTATTAAATAAATATTAAAAAAAAAATTTGTGTAAGGCTTAAGATTTTAATAACTACTGACCTGATTCGTAGAATTAAGATCGCATATAAAGAAAACTAAATTGTCTGTTTGAAGATTCTTTTTTATTGGGAAAGTAGGGCTTCAAAAGCTAGCTATTATAATGTAAATAAAGTTGTCAAAACACTGTGTAATTTGATCAAAAGATATTTTACTTGAGGATTTTTTAAATTAGTCTTGATTTAATTTTTAATTTCTATGATCTTATCTTATTTCTATTTCTTAATTAGCCAAGGTTCCAGAGATAGGTAAATGAAAGATAATTTTTCCGCAGGCCTATCACCCCTCCACCCTATAAATAAAACAAGACATTATTTTAATTCGATGTAAAATTGTTTATAATCCATTTATTTATCCCCAAACCCTTTTAATTAACTAAATAGCCACCAAGACCCTTTTTTCAAAGTCATCCTGGGGAACTTTAAAACCAACTTTAGTCCATGTATTTCTAACTTCTAATTTCTGGCTGAGTATTTATTTATAAAAAAAAACGTCTAATGGTAAGGAGTGGGACAAAGTGTGTCAAAAACCAGCCATGTGACGTTATAAAAATGAGGGATTATCCATCTCTTTTTTGGGGGGTTTTCTTTTCCACTTCTCCTCTCATCTCCCTAATTTTTATGACGTCACATGGCTGCTTTTTGAAACAATTTGTCCCACTCCAAGTAAAAGATTATTTCATAAGTCAGAGATATGTTTCATACCCATAAAACAATAGAGCTAAGCGTTCCTGCATAATGTATTAAGCTTGTATATTATCAAAATATAGACCTTACTTATAAGAAGAAGAATTGCTCTTTTTAACAAGTCAGTCTAAACAACAGAGAGGTTCTAAAGTTACACCTTTACATTTCTTTAACAGTATAATATGAGTTATTAGTGTTGCAACTTTGCTGTTAATTTATTATATCTTAATTAAAATCTACAGAAACCACCTTTTTTACAAACAATGTGAAACAGATGAAAAATGATAAAAAGACATAATTTTGTGGGAAATATAAGGTTAAAGAAAATTATAAAGAAGCTCTGATTTGCTATTATACTATTATTAACCTTGAACAACTTACTATAATTCAAAAAGAGTAGTTTCATGAAAGATACTTGGATAGTTTAATACATAAAATAGTTATCTTTTTTAACTGAATTTAGTTTTTAATATTAACTTAAATGGATAAGGTTTTTAAAAGAAACTAAGATTTAGAAAACAGACAAATATTTTTAACTTTTTTTTTATAGATTGGGTTATTACCTATTAGAATTATATTTAATAATATTCGGCCAAGTAAAATAAAAGATGAGACACAAAGTTTTATAAACACGATCTATCATTCGCTGGCTTATAAACTTGATTCAACTCATTAAGATTCCAAACGTTTCAACCAAAATAAATCTAAAGAAAACGTAAGCTTGTTTATCATCATTAACATCAATTAGAATCTATATCATTTTTTCCATTGTCTTTTCCCTTAAAATTTAATTTTAGTAATTTTAGCACTCCCTTTAATGCTCAAAATCTTACTATCAAAAAATTGTTGTTGTAACTTTTAGGTGCAATTGAAAAACAAAAGACCTAAATCACTTTTGGTGAAATAATTTTACATTAAAACAAAAATAAAAGTTTAATTTAATTTCATTTTAATTGTCTCTAAAAAAGGGTTGGGTCACTATTAATTAAATGACAAAAAAAGTAGAAAAAGGCTCTTTAAAAAAATATAAATTTAGTAATAGACAAGGTTTTTTTGAAAATTAAAAATTTTTTAGGGATAAGAGAGTTATTGAGTTTATAATTCTTTTCTTTAATGATAACTTATTAAAGTTTTATTGGAAAATTATTCTTTGTATGCATTATTCCTTTTTTATGATTAATAAGATGAGATTAAAGTTTATGAACCGATTGGGCTCTACTATTCAGGGAATATACCTACTGGTCCTGAGATGGTTTTAAGCTATTTTTTTGTGAAATTAAAAAATGGCGGTGGTCAACTAACCCCCCCCCCCCCATTAATACAAAAATAAATTCCCCCCCCCTCCAATTTTTTTTTTACTTTTACTTATTAAATCTGAAATACAAAAAATTGGATTAATCAAACCCAGTTCATTACCCCTTGAGGCAAAGCCCCTAGAGGCTAGGGGCGAAGCCGCTAGTAGATTTGTAAACGTTTGTAACTAAACGGACGGCAACACACAGGCTGAGGACATAGTTATAGAATTTCTGCGCAACAAACAAATATTATTTTATATAAAAGTGTGAAAAAAGTAACCTTTATCCTCAATGAAGTAAAACAAATATTTCACTAAATCATGACATATAACACATTTGGTTTTGCCCAGGGAACTAGGGATAAGACAACGGAATATGAACGGTTATCTTCGGCCAGCATTAATCCGTCAAAACACCGCGTAAAAAAAATGTTTTTTCTGCTATGTAAGATGTAAGATAGTAAGAGTGGGAAGAATGTCTTGGCTCGAACACAGGCGCAACAGATTACCATGCAAATTAAAGACTTACAGAGACAAAAGTCGTGCAATCACAAAGTTGGTTGTCTATTGGGTGATACCTTATTTAATACCCTGGGCTATTGAGCGCGTTACACTACAATTCAAACGCAGAGTATGTTGAAGGAGGCTTTGAGAAGACTTGTACCCGGAGCGTCACCTAGCCCCCAAGAGGTCTTACTAATCTTCGGACAACAAAATAGTAGCAAGCCTTGTGTCACTTTTCAGAAAATTTATAAATGGTTTAATAATATGACTTCCTTTAAGCTTCATAAGAGCAGAAATTTGTATTTTAAATTTTGGGGGAAAACAACTTATTTATCTTCAATTGGCTAATCCCTTAACCCCTTTTGGTTTACGGAATGCATGGCCGGTTTTTTAGAAGCAAATCTAGTCTATAATTATAATGTCTGTCTGTCCATTGAAACGTGAATATTTGATTTGTAGGCAAAACCTATGAAATTAAAAAAATATTCAAAATTTAATGTACATTTCTTAAAGTTACTTTTAAATTTTAAGTGCTATGATAATTGGCATTCTTGTTTTGATATTATTAATAAAATTATGGTCACTGAATTAGCAATTTTTCATAAATATAATTTTAAAGTAAGTTTTTAAAGGTCATTTTAAACTGTTCATGTTGCTAGTTGCATTTTATTTATTGGAATATTTGTGATAAATTATATTTTTATCATTTCACAAATTAAAACCTTTAGTGAGGTTTATTCTTTAAAAGATGTCCTTATTTAGCTTAGGTACTTAATATTTATAATTACAATAATATTTTAGAAAATGTTTTTTTTATTCAATTTTTGGCGAAAAGCAAAAAATTTATTAAAAATAAACATTTAAATCTGAAGTATTAAATCTAAAAATTTGATTTTAAAAGAATAAAACATCATTATGACATAATCATAATGTTTAAAATTCAAACATTAAAATTAATGAGCTATTTCCTTGTTTATATGATCAATAATGTATTTATAAGTATTGGATTTTAATCACCAGATTTTGATGATAAAAAGTTACCAAATAATGTGTAATTGTAGCCAACTAGAGGGATTATCAATTGATGGATGAACATACTAAAGCTGTTATTTCTAAATTATACAAATACAATAATTTTATTAATGACTGTTTGTTGAAATTTTAGTTTAATAAAATTATATTTAAATAGGCTCTTTCTATTTAGACGTGTTTAAAGGTGGTCCAAAAAGCTTAAAATTAAATGACAATGACAAATATAAACTTTTTATATGAAGGTATTGCTTCTTACAAACCTTTAAAAGGGATTGTTGTGGTACTTCATTATAAATATAATCCTATTATATAAAGTAGTTAGGTTTTTTTGCCTCAATTTAAAGATCTCTGAGATTACTGGTCTTAATGGGTTGTACTTTTCAGAAAATCTTTATCAATGTCTTGGGGTGGTTTTAAGCTATTTCCTGACCTTCCCCCTAGTGGCTAAGGGCGCATCCGCTAGTAAGATATAAAATACTTACAATACTGATATTCCTGAATTTAAAGCCTACATGAAAAACAGAAATAAAAATCAAATTATAATAAATTTTAAGATGATTAAATGAAACATAATCAAATTTGAATTTATAATTGTTGTAGTTATAGAGTAGCTTTGCTTTGTCATGAGAATATAATATTTACAGTTTGAACTAAAGTTTAATAATAAATACTTATCATGTTGATATTCCTTGAATTTTAAGGAGTTCCGAAAGGTTCAACACAAGGAAACATTGATAAATATACACAAGACACATAAATAGATAGATAGATATCCTGTATAAAACACTGCAAGCACAACATATATAGATATATCTGTAAAGCACTGTTAATGGTACATACACTCTGGCACAACAAGGGAGTGAGGGAGTAAAGTGAGGGAGATGGAGAGGGAGATAAACTCACTATATGTAATGTTGTTGTGCCTTATGATAATGTTATTCTCTGACTAAAAGACACTGCTGTTCTCTCTCTCTCTGTGTAGTTAGTCTCTAAATTGTTTCTTAAGACCCCTTAAATGGCAGAATCACTAAATATAATTGGCTATTCATGTATAAATTATGCTGTTACACTGCTGAACAATGCAACTGTAAAATCCCACATCTATCTCCTATGCTAAAGTCGCGATAAAGGTGTCCTTTCATTTCAGCAAAAAGACAATACACTTTAGCAATACTGTGTTGACAATTAATGAACTATGTTTGGATATTTTCTACGAGAATTTTTAATATTTGAAAACAGTAACTTTAAGAGTTGTTAAAATTTCAAACACATATAGTTGTCATCTGCAGATTCTAAGCTATTTACTGGTGTATGTTGTAACTTGATTGCTAAGGAAAACAATTTTATCTAAGGTTGGTCTATAAATGTTTTTGTAGATTTTTTCAGTGCATTAAAATTAATATGAGAAATTTAAATTTGCTAATTTAAATAGAATATTTCCAGCAGTTTTGTGAATGTTTTTGCTGTGGTTGAAGCGATAGATAGAGCTGTGTGCACGGTGGTTGGAGTGCAAACGTTCTCGCCAAACTATAGAGTAATTTTACATGATAATTTTTTTAATTAAAAAAGAATGGTCCTTGAAGAGGTTTACTAATTAAATCTAAAAGTAATTCTTCATTATAAACAACTATTTTTATTAGGATTGAGCTAGACAACCATTAATGAACTATATCTTTAGATAATTCTGCATTTTGGCTTATTTGTATCAATATATTAAGTTCGTAAGGAAGAGAGAGAGAGAGAGAGAGAGAGAGAGAGAGAGAGAGAGAGAGAGTGCAATCATAGGGGAGTGTTAGTTCACTCAGAGAGTTTAACGCCACCAACAACACACACACACACACACAAACACACAAGTTCACACACACAAACACATCAACACAACGACATCTTTCCTCTTTGATCCTTAAACCCTAACCCAGGCCCTGGAATTCCCCCTTTCATATAGAGCTTTATCTATTAACCCCTCTTGATATCTAACTATCTATCTACCACTCTTCTTTATCTATCTATATATGTGTATCTATGAATCTATCTGCATTTATCTATCTCGTGTCATTTAGAGTGCGTTGATTTTTAACCTTGTACAGCAAGATGTTCAAATTAAAAATTGAGTGACAATAGATTTTATTTTTAGGGGGAGAGGAAAATTGGACTGTAAATCCTATTCGATAGCTCAAAACTTTGGTCACTTATCTATTGATAGGTGAATTCGAACTAGCCTTGTCCAAATTTTCCAAGCAATAAGCTAAAGAAGGGGTGAGTTTGTTTATCATCATTGGGAAACTATAATAATCTATCCTCCATTGTCTTATCCCCTAAGATCCCTAATAATTTTCAGTAGCAAAGGAAATCTAATAGTTTTTGAGTCTGCCTGTTTTTTTACTTCTATCACTGCAATTTTATTTTTACCTCATTTAAATAAATATCCATAACAAGTACAACTTTGAGAAGTTGACAACAAATTAGATTTTAAAAAGAACAGTTTACTTAAATAAAGTAAAAATACTGTTTGGGTAACTTTGTGTGTATGTTTCCTTGTCTGGATTTCAATGCATTAAAACAATTTTCCTTACTCCACAAACAGTAGGAGACGACTTTAGTTCAGCTGGTAAACTCGGTATTTTCTAAAGAGATGCGCAACCAAGCCAAACAAAAGCATTCTTTTGTTTATACTCAGCTCAGCACCATGTTTGGTTATGAAAATTCATGTATTGTCAATTGATATGTGTGTTAGCTGTGCTTAGAATCCCTCTTATGCTTCCCGGCTTGATGAGTACCCATCCAAGGTGAGCTTAAATGTGCTTTTTAAATGATTTTTTATATAAGTCAAAGTCATATTGCTTGTTTCTTAATTTTCATTTAAAAGACCAATTTAAATTGAATTATTTATACGTACGATTATTTTTATGTATATTTTTGATGATTTTATCTGAAAATTATTAATTTCTATTATGTTTTGTTGCAAAAAGCATTAATTTTACATCACTTCCTCGTGTAATTTTATGAAAATCACCAAACCTCTCGCTTAGCTGATTTCAAAAATTAAAAGCTCTTCGAAAACTTATTTTGCCTTAATATGATATTAATATTTTGTATTAATTCTATTGTTTTTTTTTAGAGTGACAGTTTCATAGTATTTCAATAAATACAATTAGTAACCTGCTCTGTTTGTACTCTGGGGAAGTTGAGGATGATTGGTCTGTTCGACCTTAAGATCTTGAAGACGGCAATGTCTAGCCGCCTTCTGCGACAAATACAGAAAAGGCTATTCTGAAAAATGTAATTTTCAAACATTAATTAATGTAGAAATTAAAATTTGCATATTTGAGTTTATATTTATATATACAGTTGTCTGTTGATGGGTGATATGTTCTAGTACATGTCCCTATTAGTACCTGATACATTTTTAGCTCTATATCTCAACTTTGAGTGTTTTAATGTAACTGAAGGGGAATGGGTAAGAAGGGGAGAAAAAAGAGAAGGGGGTTGTGGGAAAATTTTCTTTTAGAAAGGTTTGTCAGAATCACATTCCCTTTTCCCTGCAACTACCTAGTATTACTGAATGACAGATGACAGACAGACACACACAAACACTTATAGAATAGCTTCACTTCTAAAATGCAGTCCTTCTCTTTAATCGAAGCGTCCTATTAGAATTAAAGGTATTATGTAAATATATAAATGTTTAAATGTTTAACATGTATAAGAGTTGCAAAGCTAAGTCACATGTCTTATGTTCAGGTCAGTCTGTCGAGAATGTAAAAAAAGGAGACTAAAATAATTTTACTCTCCCTGAGAAAGTATTGGTCAGGGGGGTTAGCAACCCCTACCCCACTATCGATAAGAACGCATTTGAATAGAAAAATAATCCCATATAAAGGTTTGAAGAATATTATATAGAGACATATATACATTTAATTACCAACACACATGTATTTAAAGGACGCCTGCAAGAAATAACACGCTTTAACTGCTGAAAGACTGCCACAAGAAGACCCAATACCCCAAATTTAAAGCCTTCAGCTTTAATAACAAAAAAGTTCTAGGCATTTCAAAATAGCATTTTATGTACAATGGAATTTTTGAAAGATTTCCAATGCTCATAAAAGAAAAAACAATTTTTGATTACGTCGCCTAGACACAAAATTATAACCTTATCTTTGTCAGAAACTTAGATTGCCTGTAACTGATTACATTTTTACAATAAAAACACCACATTTCATAGTCAAAATCTAGGAAAAAAAATTTGATTTAAATTGCATTTTTTAACGAAAATCATAGCGGAAACAGAGGGGTAAACTAATCCAAGCTTAGCTGTGATTGGTTGTTAAGCTGATTCAGCCTTCTGATTGGCTACAGTACATTCGGTACAACGCAAGTAAAACTTAATTTTTTTTAATGATTTAGACTATAAAAATGGGTATTTTTATTGTAAAAATATAATTAGTTACTGGAAACCTAAATTTATGACAAAAATAAGCTTATAATTTTGTTTCTAGGCCACGTAGTTTAATTTCAAAGTTTTCAACATGAGCATTGCAATTCTTTCAAAATTTTCATTGTATATGAAATGTCATTTTAAAATGCCCAGAACTTTTTTGTTATAGAAGCTGAAGGCTTCAAATTTCGGGTATTTGATCTACTTGTGGCAGTCTTTCAGCAGTTAAAGCGGGGTATTTCTTGCAGGCTTCCTTTAAATATGAAGTTTATTTTGCATTACAAATTGTTTCATGTAGAGATATGTACAATTCTTAGATGTTTTTAAGATAGATGTATGGATATATAGACAGATAGATCGATAGATAGGTAGGTGTATAAATAACAAGGTAGAGAAATAACAAAAAATAATTATATAAAAAAGTCATAAAAAGCAAGAAAAAATTTGATATGCATAAAGATAATAAGATCAACTCTTAGAAAAATAATCAACAACAGATAGATGCAAATATATAAAAGAAGGCGTCTTAACTTTTATTTTTATAGCTAGTCGGTGTTTTTAGTAAGTAGTAGATGTAAAATTTTCCATTGAATTTAGATATGCAATCGTTTTTTTTTAGACCTCTTATTTTTTAAGTAATTTAATTTTTTTTTAAATTAAGTCGGTTTTAAGGTACAAAACACAACAAAAAAAGAAGAAAATTGTCATTATGAACAAAAATAGTAAGATCTTTAATTTGACACCTTACTATTTTAATTCTGTTGAGTAATTATTGAAAATATCTATTTTTTTCAACCCACAAGAATAAAAACTTTGAACTTGAATATATAATTACACAAGCATAAGAAATATGTCTTTTATATATTTTTAGAATGAGAAAAATATTACAAATCCATTCTAAGCAAAATTAAAATAAAAAGTTTACAAAATAGTAAATAAACTACAATAATAGAAATTATATGAAAATATCATATCGTATTATACAGGCAACCATCTTAAATCGTTGTTTTGGGGTAAAAATGGGAAGGGGGTAAAGAGGGGATGAAATAAGTGTTGCCTGTATGACGTAATATGTTAGGCCATTTTTTTATTTTTTTTTATTTTTTTCAATTTTGCTTACAATGGATTCGTAATATTTTTCTGATTCTAAAAGTATATATGAACCAATATTTTTTATGCCTGTGATAGAATATATTTACATTCAAAGTTTTGATTAAACCGAGGTTTTAAAAAATTTATTTTTTCCATAATTACCTGACAGAATTCAAAAAGTAAGGTGTCAAATTAAAGATCTTACTATTTTTGTTTATAATGGCAATTTTCTTCTTTTTTTGTTGCGTTTTAGTACTTTAAAACTGACTTCATTATTTTTTAAAAAAACTTAAATTACTTAAAAAATAAGAAGTCTACAAAAAAAACGATTGCATATCTAAATTCTATGGAAAATTTTACATCTACTACTTATCAAAAACACCGACTAGCTATAAAAATAAAAGTTAAGACACCTTCTTTACATAGAAGGATAGATAGATTAGGGATCTAAAGTGATTAGACAATGGCCGATGATGATACACAATATAACCCCTTTTAAAGATTACAATTAGTAGTTGAAACGTTTGGACTGGACACTCATCTTAATAAACCAACCAATTAAAGTTTAAGAGAAGTCTCCAAAGTTGTTAAGCCAACGAAAAAGAATATAAAACTTTTGGGACTAGAGCAATAAACAGTCCAATGTTCCCTTCCTCCCTGTAGATAGATACAGGAAGAATAATGGGTGGGGTATATGGTAAAATGTTCATTCAAACAAGAACAATATTGAAAATTAGCAACAACAAGAAAGGAAAAATGAGTGGATAAGAATTCCCACTTATATAAGGGTTATGATAGAATGAGTGATTAACTGGCTGTGTGTCTGTACCGAAAGATCTCGATAACAGCTGGAGAAATCAACCCCCATGTGGCCTACACTAAAAAGTGGTGGATCAACCATCCTCCAACTTATTTTTTAAAGTGCCCCTAGAGTCCCTTAGGGACGTAGCCGTCTAGTAACCCATTATGATAGAATTTCTCTTGAAGCTATTCTTCGTTTAAGAACTATATGTTTTTTGTTGTTAAAATGATTTATTCAACTCATGGAAAAAAATCATAAAAAATAATAGGAAAAATACAAACAATTAACTAACAAAATGATACACAGATAGCAAATAATCATTAGTACAGTAAGTTAAGAACAATGTTTAACAATCTCACAGTGAGTTAGATAGGTTCAAAAACGATAAATATGATAAGTTAGTTATGAGATTATTAGCAACATAATGTTATAACATATATAATATAATGACACATAGGTTATAATATGGTTAATATCATGATATAATAGTTATTGGATGATAGAGGTTAAAGTTTTAGCAGCTAGATTCAAATTTCCTCATTTATTGTAGATATTTATCCACTGACAAATGAAGTTTACTATTGTCACTTTTTACACTATATACATAATCCACAAAGACAAATGTCATTGCTTCTCGGTGCTGATTTCTTCTGCAGTATTACCATGACTTGAAATTTGAAGAGGAAGGTGTCAGGAAACTGCAACTCGTCGACAGCAAGACGCCAAAGTTTCAATTAAGAAACCCTTCATCCATAAATAAAAACGGCTGACGCCTGGCATGGATGTAACCAAGAGATTCATACTGAAAAATCAGGAGTTATGTCAAAATAAATTAGTCATCTCCAACCTAATTTATTTTAAATGTCCAAGATTTACCCATTGTGTGAGTTGTAGTGTTATGATGCTTGGTTTCAAATTGCACGCCAACTTTAATTGCGCGTAGGTCAGGCTGGAGAGGAGGAGAGTAGGCTCTGATTGAGGGGTGTAAGGGGAGGTAGAGTATTTCTGTAAGGGGAATATTTAATCCCTTCTCAGGTGGGAAACAAGGATTTTTTTGAGAAAATGATATCGTTTTAACTAAAGCTGACGTTCATTGAATGGTTTTGGTATGTGGAAATTTCTTCTTGGTGGTTTAAAAAGTCTCACAACTCTATGCTTCACTGGGCTCTTATACATTTATTCAACCCATATCAACTTTGAGCTGACTGCATAAGAAATACTGAAAAAACTCAGCTTTTATTGGAAATTGTCGGTTAGATCCACACTCCACCACAGCTGCGACATAAGAACTATATGTTTATGTTTAAGGACACCATATGTGTAGTAAAGGAGAGGGATAAACAATAAAAGATAAAATAATTTTCTCCAATATTTAGACAAACTTATAATATGTAGAACTAATTATTGATAAAAGTACGTGGAAAAGATAAATTTTTTTTCTATTATATATTTCTTTCCCTATATCCCCGCGTAAATGGTGATATTCCTACCGTTATGTAAAAGATGTTTTTGTGTTCACACACACACACACACACACACACACACACACACAAACAATATAATATAAGTGGAAAAGGAATATATAGATAAAAAGTAAAAAAATTAAAAATCAAGTCAAGCCTTCTTATTTCTTCAGTTTAAAAAGTTGACTAGAAATTTTTTTAACAACAATTAAAATTGACATGGTAAAATAAAATAAGAAAAAAATATGTAAAATTCAATTGAAAAACTAGATACATGGAAGATGTCCATCTATCTGTCTATTACGCTGTGTTTGATAAATTAATATTGTTCTCAGTTGGTGTTCAAGATACAGGTTCGAATTTCACATAAAGAATTCCATGATCAATAGGCATTTGATCTTTCTCTAATCTTATTAATCTTTACTACCTTTTTCAGCCTATGATCGCTTTTAAATCTAAATCTTTTCAACCAACTTGCTGAGTCTGTAACCCTGAAGATCAGAAACCATATGATTGGTATACCCCTTAACCGATAATCATAAACTCATACTTACACAGTAAATGTGTGAACAAAATCTGCAAAAAATAATTCTTAAATAGTCAAGAATCTGTATAAATCGTGAATATATGTATGTCTAACTAAAGCTTTTTAGAGAGGAGACAATAGGCTGTTTTTTACACTAGTCCCCAAATTGTTTTATAATAACGTTTTCTTATGTTGGCTCAACAACTTTTGAGACTTTAGTGAAATTTGATTGGTTGGTTTATTAAGTTGAGTGTTCAAACGTTTCAACCACTAATTTTACGCTTTACAAGGGATAATTTTATTTTCATAATTGGGGATGTACATCAATTTAAGGGCCATTGGCTTATCCCTATAGATCCCTGATAACTTTTCTTTAAAAGAGTCCAAAATGATTTCTCTCGTAGTTTTCAAGCAAATATATTTTGATGTTGATTAGAAAGAGAAAAGAGAAAAATCAAGAATAAATTTTTAGTCAGTATTGTAAAAACATATGAAGATGAACAAGATAGCAGAACATTAAACACATAACAAACACACGCCTTTATATTTATAACTATAATTTTAAATATATAGATAGGTGGTTATGGGTAGATAAATTGATAGATAGATTTAAATCTCTGGGGCCAGAATTACATATGCACTAACATAAAAGTTATTGCAGACATTCGTCCCTTTGATTGCACGATCTTTATCTGGAAGTTCTAACTATGTTTGGTAATGAATTGCGCCCATTTTTGTTCCTCTTACTATTAATGTCGTGCATTTGATTTAGCAGCAATAGGCACAGCTTTAATACCTTCAATTATAACACGTTTTGTGTTGAGATTCGAACCCAACATCCCCAAAACGACGTTACAGTCGCGAGTATGACTCAGGAATAAGGTATAACCAACAAGCGAAATAAATCTAAAATAATATTTAGGGGGCAAATGGAGAGGTCGTCAATTTTACGATGTGTTGCCCCCCAACGACAGCTGAAAAACACGTATAGGTTTCGTGATTTTTTTCCGAATTATTTTCGTTATTGGTATAAGCTGAGTATGACTAGATTTATGTAAAATTCATTAAAGGAAGGAAAAGAAAACTTTCGCACTAAAAATTCATCCAAGTAAACAATTAGACATCTAACTTCAATGGAAGATAAGTAAATCGCCTTCTTTCGAACTGACTAACAAGAGCAGCTACGCTCCTTCTTTACATGGCTAGGGTTAGTTTTCTTCTTACTTAATACTATGTATTTTTTATGTTTATACAATACAGACAAAGTAAATAGATTGACAATTTTGCCCTGTGGAAAAGGGCAGTAATATGTAATTCAGTAATAATTTAGAATACTATTGTTTAATCAACATCAAGTAATCGTCTGAAAAGTTTCTGTCGACCCCCCCCCCTTTCGCTTTATTCGATTTTAAGTTTAGGGTGGTGTCACCATTTTGTGGTGTGCACCTCTCATGCTCATCTTCATTCTTATCCACCATACTTCAAAGACAGGGAAGAGACATGACTTTGATAAAAATCTTCCACTTTTGCAAATTCGAACATTTATTTCGATAAGAATCGAAGTAACATCAGAATGATAAAAAAAATAATCGACTATATTATACAGAGCTAGATCTTTTAATGTGTAGCCGTTGCCGTAGTCGTGGCCATAGTCGTGGCTGTAGTCGTAGCCGTCGCCACTGCCAGTGCTGCTAATAAAACATGGATTTATGTTTATTTTCTTACGTATTATTGTTATTTTTTCTTCTTCATATTTTTACTTAAACTTCAAAAAAGTGGTTGTGATTTAGAGATCGAATATAGCCGTGGCCACGCGTAGCTAATTTGATTTAAAGATCAGTATTAGGTTAGTGGCTGTAACTCTGGCCACGGCTACGGCAACGGCTACACATTTAAAGATCCAGCCCAGTACTGTTTGGACAAGCATTGTTAATCAATAGTTGCTAAGCTTTTTATAGTGCCTATAAAAAATGACGTCATACTGACCTGCCACTGGTCAATTAAAATGTATACTGGCCCGATATTGGTAATTTAGTTTGTATATTGGCCTAATAATGGACATTTGTATAACCAAATAACATGGAAGCATGTTAGTCATTTTAGTATCGACCAATGAGGATAGAGTACTAATAAAAACTTGTTATTAATAAATGTCATAATAAATATCCCAGATCCTTGATTTTTTTTCTTTCTTTTAAATTGGACCTTTGTTTCACCCTAGCAAGCTGCAAAAG
The DNA here is from genome assembly GCF_053477335.1 of Acartia tonsa. Taxonomy (NCBI): domain Eukaryota; kingdom Metazoa; phylum Arthropoda; class Copepoda; order Calanoida; family Acartiidae; genus Acartia; species Acartia tonsa. The sequence goes on along the minus strand of NC_137264.1, from coordinate 40,654,002 downwards.
TATGGATACGAAAATACTATTTGAAAAAGTCCCAGTTAACACAACGTAGCAACTGCCGCCGCCACTTCAAATTTTAATTTACATAAAAAAAGTTTCCCTGAATAAATACTAAAAAAAAGTTAAAGCTTAATCAAAGCGTGAACGAGCCAAAGCTGCATTTTGACTGTTTTTTTATTCTAAAATTGTGAATTAAAGAAGGAATCCAAAGTTTAGCTTCAATAGAACCTGAGATGGAATAAGGGGAGGTCATTTAACACTTCCAAAATATTTTTAAAACTTAATGGGAGCAGGATTTGAAATTATAAAACATTAATCATGGACCTATTTTTTTAAAATGACGCTATGGCTTTTTGTGGCACCACTTGACATCTCCAATTTCTTGGTTATTCAATCCAAAACTTTTTTTCTCCATCCTTTGTTTGTTTTTTGGATAGCGGCAATTTCCTGTGCAGTAACACGGTGTCGTGTCAAGACAATGATGTTAAAAAAAAATTAGCAGGTATTAGTCTATCGGTCGTAGATCAGTACTTTATATATGCATCAGAAGTATATCTTTATCACTTCTTTGGGGGATAACATTACAAAATATGAGAAAAGAAGGAGGAAATAAAGAAATCAAGATTTGAACAAATAAAATGTTTCTATGATACTATAATGCTTAGGCTACAGAAACTATTTTGCCTACTGCTTTTCTGTTTGCTGTAAACTACTGTTTACTAAACTCAAGAGCTACCTCTCCTTTCTTACATCAGATAAAAACCTATAAACCAAAGAAATAGCTATTATGTAATTTTTATTATTTTCAATAATGTATAAACATAAAATGGCAGATGGCTGTTTTGTTTCTTATTTGTTTTGTAATTACTAATGAATGTTCTTTTTCAGAATATAAACAGTTAGGGAGTTGAATCCATTTTTATAGAAGCAGAAATATAATCTATGATTATGGTTTGGACCCTCTAAAACTGTAATCTACCTTTCCACTTTCCCCTCTCTTGGTGAAGATATCTTCAACGCCGATACGATTTTTGAAATGTAAGATTCTACTTTCCCCTCTCTTGGTGAAGATATCTTCAACGCCGATACGATTTTTGAAATGTAAGATTCCACTTTCCCCTCTCTTGGTAAAGATATCTTCAACGCCGATACGATTTTTGAAATTTAAGATTCCACTTTTGCCTCTCTTGGTGAAGATATCTTCAACAATAGAGACAAAAGTGGAATCTTATATTTCAAAAATCGTATCGGCATTGAAGATATCTTCACCAAGAGAGGGGAAAGTGGAAGGGTAGATTACAGTTTTAGAGGGTCCAAACCATAATCATAGATTATATTTCTGCTTCTATAAAAATGGATTCAACTCCCTAACTGATAAATGTGAACTTTAAAATTATTATGAGTTTTCTCTTAAATTGCCTATCGATCACAGAAACCCTCCTTCCTCCACCCCTTATCTATGAATAGCAAATAATGGATAGGCAGTTAACCTATGTATATTGTATAACCCCTACGAAGTGCCCTAACTCTGCGGGGCCTATACCTGCAAAGCCCTACCCCTACGGGGTTACCATTTAACCAATATAACCTAAAGAGACCTAAATTTAAAACAAAAAACGAAAAACTACCCCCTGGCCTCTACCCATCTAAAAGCTACTCATTATTTGCATGTTTGATATCAGGGGCTACCATTCAGCCAATTAATTCCATTGAAATTGCCAAAAATTAAATATTATTTTGGAGTAAGTTGGAGTAAAACTTGTTTTTTGCATAGCTGAAAGGGAAGTGGGTAAGAAGGGGAGTTTGATATATACTTCCAAAGGCTTTGCTACCTTTGAAAACAATTTTCACATTTTAAAGAGCTAGGCTACTTAAAAATTTACTTTGTCTGTTCGTCTGTGTGTGTCCGTTACGCAGTGAGGAAATGGGACTTGTTAGTCATTCTATACTTATGGATATTTTCATCCTTGTTAAAAATGTTATTATTTGGTAATCTTTGTTTATTAAAGACTAGTATTTAGATTTTTAAAAACACTATAAAAATGAATGCAGAAGCCGGAAATTTATCTAATGCATTAAGATTTTACTTTGAAACCATTATTTACCAAAATAAAATCTTACGTTATTAATTTTCTAAGGGAGGTAGGAGACATAGGGAATTTTCTTTGTGAAAGAAAACTTTTCTCATTAGTTGGGTTTGAAAAGTTAAAGACAATTTTTTCTACAAAATACTTATTTAAACTCTACAGAAAGGGTAATTTTGTTTATAATAATTAATTAGGCGTACATAATTTATCGTCCACTGGTATTCTCTAAGATCTCAGAATTTATTTTCCAGTATGGCTTTGAAACTGATTAATATCCGCAGGATTAAAACCGGTTCTCAGCCATACTGAAAAATTATGTAAAGCATCGTCTTGGAAATCAGTGTGGGTAAAATTCTGTGTTTCCATGTCTTGTATGTCGTCTTTAATAATATACAATTAAAATTAAAATTAGATTAATACAACGATGATTCTATCCTTTTATTTATTTCAGTAAGTAAAGAAATCTTAATGAGATAGCAGAAAAAAAGTTGATGTAAAACCCATATCCCTATGATGATAAACAAAATTACACTTCAGATTAAAATTATTAGTTGACATGCACTGCAAGTTTGTGCCAACCATAAAAGTCCCCAAAGTTATTAAGAGTGTTCATAAAACTTTGGGTACCAGTATAATGTCCCCTTTAACCCTGAGTAAATGCTATGCATCCCCTATAATTTGTCCTGGATTGGCTTCATACAATTTCTGCATTTAACATATATTTATTTAAGTAGAATAATATTTTAGGGTAGAATAAACTTTTTGATTCATAAACTTTTTTTCTGTATATCAACTACATTATCAATCTACCCATCTAATAAATGTCCATCAGACTATCTATCTGAACCTAATATTGTTTCATATTATAGTTCCAGGTCTCAGTTTGTCCGTTAAGATATTGCTAACCACTAAACCGATTAAATTATTCATTTTATGGAAGCTCGACATAGGTCGATTGATGTTTTCAGACTAATTTGCTATTTTATTTAAGCCTTGGAATGTTTTAAGGGATGTTTATGCCCCCTCTATCCACCTAGATGTCAGGGGCGCAACCGCTAATTGCTAACATAAGTTAATGCAGGATCCCAATTAACAGAATTATGAGAAAAGGTTAATCTGTTATCCATTGTTGTGTCCCTGTACAACTGGTTATCCTGAATTGGGTAAGATTACTCAGAATTTTTCAATTTTGCAATCTGATTGGATAATAACCATAAAATGTATGTTCTACAAAACAGTAGAAACAAAGTTGATTAACTTGTTTCTTGGGTTCTGGATTAAATTTAGACTTCTTAATTTACTTGAAAGGACAAATTATAGTGTTTACGTAATTTTTAGGTGGTGTCTGGGGGTAGATGTGCCAATTAAAAACACAATTGATGTACATGACAATTAGTATCAAATAACTCACTAATCTCCTTTCTTAAACAAGCATAGGGAAGTTGCATGAATGTATTGCGACGGAGAAATTTTACTTACCAAATTGGGACTTTAATTCGAATTTCAACGTCATAAAGATTTTTTTAAATTATAAATATATTTTTGTGTATTGTATAAACATGGAATAAAATACAATAATATGCGGAAATTCTATATAAATATGCATCAGAAGTATTTCGAGTGAAGGTACGGGTTTCCGAAGGTTTCCAGAAAATATGTATAAAGACATCTAATATTACGACTAGCTTTTACCAAAGAACCCATATGGTATGGGTTTTTTAGCGGCAAACTCATTCAAAACTTACTATTTTATATTATAAAATGCACAGTATGATCATATATTACTGAGAAAAAAAAGTAAATACCCAAATAAGGTTAAAAAAACAGTAAATATAATTTTTTTAGATTTTTCATAAAACATACTACTGTAACAGTTTGTAACAAGAAAAAAATAGTTCGTGGTTTTTAACAAATTATTCCTTAAAAACAGGTTTTTCCAAAGTGCTTTTTTTAATGAAATAAAAATTTGACATCTTATCATTGCTTGGATTTTATATTTTTGATATTTCTACATGTTTTTTGTCTAATACTTTAAAATTTTCAAATATTTGCTTTACTTAAATCGAGTTAAAAATAAAAATAGTTTTGTAATATTATTGAATGTGCAATGTTTTTGTGTGTATTATCAATGTCCAGTATGATCTCAGAAACTACTGGGCCTGAAGTTCAAAAGTTTTAACAGAAGCTTGATTTGTTTTTAGGCTTAAAAGTTTTAGGCTATGTCTAAAAAACGCTGTGTCGATCCCTTTGTGTGTGTTGTATAATGCATGTAATACCACCTTTGTCTCTTAAATGACTGGATCAATTGTTCCAAAGTTATACGCATTTCCCAAGTGTGAGGAGTATTTCACAAATCATTAGAACAGTTTTGTTCAAAAAAAAAATAAAAAAAATTATGTGCAAAAAAAACCCAAAGATAACAAACATCAGTAGTTCAGAAAATCAGATTTCCCCCCATAGGGTTACAGACTTACTGACGGAAGGATAATCAAAGTGAATTATAGGATGGCTTCGCTGCTTCTTAAAAAAAAAGATAAAACTTACCTTAATGCTAACAATATTTTATAAATTAATCACAAGTATCGCAACACTGTTTCACTAATTGATTTTCATATTGCCATCCCAAAATATAATAATTCTGACGCTAAAGATCTCGGAAATTGCTGTTCCGAAATGGTTATACTTTTCAAAGAAGCTTTGGTGTTGTTTTATGCTATTTTTCACATCCCTATTAACCTATAAACGCTTAGAAGCAACTAGTTAAAAATAAACTTCCTACCAAAGAAATTCCTGTTTAGTACTGATAACCCCCCCCCCCTCCCCCTCCTCCAATATTACTAAAATAAATTTAATATAAGGGGAGAAGGGGATAATTTACTAAATAAGATACATTGAGTGAAAACGCAAAATATATTAATAATAATTTACTATATATAGTATTTGATAATGATTCAAGTTACATCTTAGCAATTCACGGTCAAATGTTGCTGAAAACGAACATATCCTCACAGCTATGAACTTTATAGGCTTTTAGAGGCCTAACAACTATTCGCTAATCGCTCTAAACAGCATAAAAAGGCCTACACATAATCTGAAATAGCTAGGACCTTATATTACCCAGGCATCGCTTTTTTTCCAGATTATATTGCAGGTCTTCTAATACCGGTATTAGAGATGTGCTGACATAATTATGTAAATGATCAGTCTTTGGAACTTCAGCAGTCAATAAAGTTCATTCCAGAAGCATTTAACAGTTTTTCATAATAAACCAAAAATTAACAATTGTTGTATTAGTAAATCAAAATATAATCATAAATCTATGTAGCTAAACCCATATGATACCATTTTTAAAGATTATTAAAAGCTACTTAGAATTTAATGATATGTTTATTAAGCTCTGTCACTCTACAAGAGTTATTGTTCGTTTGTCTTACCTTCTTACTTTAAAGCTTTGCTTTTATGGATGTTTTCATCCTATGGATCTTTTTATTCTAAAGACTGTTCTCTATTCGAATCACTATTTTGTCACAACTAACTTTGTATTGACAAACAGTAGCAGACAATTAATCTTGCTTTCCTTTTAATCTTTTTTACAAGCAGACTAAATAAATTGAAAAAGGCCCTTTCTTTACTTATTTGAATAAGAGAGGTTTTGTGAATATCAAAACCCTAAACAAAATATATTTTAAGATATATTCACTAAACCTCTCTTTTTTAAATAAATAAAGAGAATGCTGTTTGCATATGCAGGGGGACAAAATTAGTTATGAAATGCAGATTCCAGAAATCCGATTCTTGACATATTACCTCCTCCGCCCCCCCCCCCCCTTAATTTTAATTTGATCTAATATTTTTTGAATTGTGGATTAAGTTTAAAATCCTTGGGATCTTAGGGGATAAAATAAAGGACTATAAATTGATGTACACCCCCTATGATGATAGAAAAATGCCCATTCTGTAGATTGAAATTATATTCTTTTTATCCATGGTGTTTTGATATTTCCACCCAAAAAGTAAGTATATTTAATCAAACTCTGCCCCATTTATAAAAAAGTTTAAGCCAGAGCCATCAAATTTTAATATAGCCACCCTCGGCCGCTGCCAGCCCTAGTAGCAGCCATCCTCAGCCAAAGCCAGCTGCAGCCGCAACCTTACATTCAGCAAATGTCACCCGAAAATACAATTCTTCCCAATAGCTGCTGTTAATCCGTTAGGTTTGTTGCGGCTGACAAGAGGAATAAAAAAGGAATTTTATTGATAAATAGAATCTTAACGAGAAAGTTCAAGACGTTTTTCAAACGTTATAATTTCCCCTATGGCGTTAAGTGTTATACTGACGGTCAAAATTAATTATAGAGTAACCCGATGCCTAAACGTTTCGGTAATTGATTCGCTTTTTATTAAATAATATTATTATAAATTGATTTTGACTCAATTGCATTTATTTTGATAAAATACAAATAATCACAGAATAATATATTAGATCACAGAAAAACAAGCAGAAAAATTATCTTTAAAACAGGAACGTCCGTACATCCGTACTATAATTAATATTAACATTTCTTAATTATTTTAAGATTTAATAATTTTAAAAACATAATATGCTATTCTGTGTTTTGGACAATATTTTCAAAATGAAGCTTTTTATAGTGCCTATAAAAAAATGACATCATGCTGGTCTACTATTGGTTAAAATGTATACTGGCCTGCCATTGGTAATTTAGTCTGTGTATTGGCCTATCATTAGTCATGTGTATTGTATGGCGTTATTTTTTTATAGACACCATAAAGACATTCTTTTAAAATTCTTTTTTTCATTTTTCCCATTAAAAGGTTGAAATCTTGTAATATCTGCGCTACTTATGTTGAAATAATTACCATTCTATTCCTCAGTATCCAAATTCTAAAAGCATGTACATTTCTTTGGATATTCATATATACATATAAAGAAAAATGTCTAAGGAAACCCTAACTTCTAGATCGATTAGCCTTTTAAATTTTATAATATGTGTCCTTTTTTCTGAAGGTTCAGGGGAGAATTTTAAACATTTTCTTTACATTTTTTTAGACATTTTCTGTATTTTTGAACATTTTATAACTCTTTAAAACTTTTTATATTTATTTATATTGATTTATATTATTTAAAACCTTTGATTTTTAAAGTTTCTTTGCCATTAGCCTTTTTGGGGCTTCGTCCCTACAGGAGAAGGAAGGTTTCACAATCTTTTTGAATTTGATAAAACAAAGTTTTAATAAAGAAAAGAAAATAGTTTAAAACCTCCACAGGACCAATAGGTATATATCCTTAAGAGTAGAATCCAATCGGTTCAGTGGATACCGAGATCTTAAGCTTCAGACGGACGGACAGACAGACATCATTCTACTTTGTATGTACTATAGTCTGCTCTGTTCTGCTGTATGTTTCTTTAGTGGACTAGGATAAGTCACCTTAAGAAAACTGTTTATCCTTAAACTTTTTTGCCGGTCAAAAATATTTTTTGATCATATAGTTTTTCAACAGATGACATTTCATTGTCCCTAATTTTAAAAATTTACAAAAGCAATTATTTAAGATATATTAAAGCTACAATAAAATTAGGTTAGACAAAATTTACAAAAATATAATATTAAATTGTTTTATAAATACTTGAATAAATTTGAATGTAGTTATGTCAGGTGATTGAATAAATACAAAATGAAAATGAAACATTATGATACACTGAAGATAGGTTAACATATAATAATATTTACAACAGAAAACAAGAACTTTTTCGTCCTTAGCAAGCACAGTTTATTTCATAATTTCTCACAATTTAAACCTCCCCTTGGGTTCACTCTTAAGGTTAAGTTAACATTGCTTATAATACTGATTTTTAGAATCTTACAGTCAGATACTTTCAAGGTGACCGAACGCCAAATCCAGGTTTTGACTTTGCCGAGTTATCAGGGGAGCTACAGTAGACCAATCTTGTATGTTAAGGTGTCTATAGAAAGCTATTGGTATGACAAAGAAAAAACTCTAACGGTCTATCTCTCACCCAGTTCCCAGCAGAAAGGCGAAAGTGACATCTTGAAAGCATCCCACTGTCCATATTGATTCTTATTCCTTAACCATGTGATGTCTAATTAAAAAGAAAATCTATGAGGAACTGTAGTTGAACATTATAAGAATGAAGAAATTGAAATTTATTAAACAGGTATATTAAATTCAGAAGATATATTGTCAGTTCTGTTAGGTTTACAAAATATTTATAAATGCAGAAATTTTCATCATTAATCTTTTGAATCTTGATAACTTTGATATTGTTACTATGTGGTAAATAAGAAACTATAAAATTATATCATTGAAGTGAACAGAAAAAAAAATATTAAGTAATACATCATTTTTGTGCAGTTTCTTTTTTATTTATGTTTGATGTTGATAGAATAATTTTCTAAAGGTTAAAAATCTAATGAAAGAAATCTGGGGAAAATACATTCTAGGCTAAAACTTTGTAATAAAATTTTTGGCATTTTTTTCTAAAAAAAAAGAAAAGCAATGGAGATCGATATGTTTGCTTCAGAGAAATTCTGTTTATTTGAATTTAATTTGATATGTTTTCTTGTAGGGTTAATACGTTCTAATTTTTTCACATTAATACATTGGTGGTGGGGGGCGACCCCACCACTTGTACACCTGATAATTTTCCTGCCCCCCCGTCACTTTTCTCTGTATGGCCTTGGAGGGAGAGAGTTGTTTTTGCTTGGAAGGTGAAGGTTTCTCTTTGGAAGGTGAAGACTTTTGTTTCGGGGTTTTAGGAATTATCAGTATTTGTCAATTTCTGACGAGAACGAGTTTTTTAGTCGTGTTCATGGACACTTGTCTCGCCAGACCTCGGTCCAACTCATCAGGGTCCTGAATATAAATATAATAATGGAATCACAATAAAGGTAGGTATTACCATCTACAAAAAAAAACACCCTCTTTAGTAGATAAACATACCTAAATATTAATTTGTGACTATTACTAAGAAGCAGCTATTAGTGCCTATACAAAAAATGACTTCATACAATAGAAATGACCAATGATAGGTCAGTATACATTATAATTGAACAATGGTAAAATGTATATTGGCATTTTATTGGTCATTTGTTTTGTATGACGTCATTTTTTACAGGCACTGTAAGTCTTTTTTTTATTACTAAAGCTTTTAATACTGTAAATTATACTGAAAACTTTGATCTTAAGGATCGCAACAATAAAAAGCTAAAAACAAAATAAAAATTAACAGTAAAATTTATACAATGAAGAAAACACCTATAACTGGAAAAAGGGTCCAAAAGTGTTTTACATAATTTTTGTGACAATAATTCTGGTTTACTCTTTATTCCTATATCTTACCTAGTTCTCTTTTATCTATTTTTCCTGTTTAATATTTTTCTCAGTTAACAAAATTACGAACCATAAATTAGGCTTAAAATGTAATTATATTTCGGCTGTAAAAGTTAAAAAAAAACCTGAATTGAACTGTTGAATACTGATCCCACGTTTTCTTTCAACATCTAAATAAACATATTTATTAATTAAATTAAATTTCTAAAATTGCGGGATTGCAAATTTAACACTAGATAGGTTAGGTTAGGTTGGGTTAAAAAAGGTTTATTATAGTTAGGTGAGGTTTGACCGGGATTTAAAAAATTTGTCTACCACCTCCCTTTAACTGAAAAAGCAAAACCAGAGCTGCATACATAGGAATTAGAATAGTTATTTTTATGATTGATATAAGTATAGATGAATAACCCAAACAACCACCTGCCCCCTTTCTTGGGGACCTTTTTCATCGCTAGGAAACTGCTTTCTGCATTTTTGTGGCGACTTGGCTGATATTCTAAGACTCAATTGAAAGTCGGCACCGGGTCCACGGGGTGGGGACATACAGTTATTTAACCCCTTCCACCTCTATTACTTTACTCTAATGATATGAGAAGACAAGACGGACAAAGATTTAAGAAAAATTACCTTAACATGAAGGGAATTGCTGTCGACCCAGGCATCATTGATATAAACTTGACTGTAAAGATTGATATGATATTCTACACCCTCCTCCAGCTCCATATCAAGTGCAAAGGCAATTAACTCACTGTCTGGATCCTAGAAATTGCCATTTTATAAATAGGGGCGTGCAAACAATATTAGGTGATTCTTCCATAATTAACCAACCCCCTTCCCCAAAGAAAAATACACATTCAGACACATCAACACAACTGGAACATGCTACTTTAGATTTAACCCTTACAATCGGCAGTATTATCCTCTTTAAATTTTTTTTTCAATTTTGAAAATTTGAGTACCCCCCGGCCCCCCCCCCCCCCCCCGACAGCGAACAATGAACTCTGGCCGCAGCGCTGCTCGGCTCCCTAGCCTGCCTAGCCGCAGCGCTCGGCCCCCTTGCCTGCCTAGCCGCAGCGCTCGGCTCACTAGCCTAAAACATAACCTAACCTAAAATAGTTGTTCGTCGTTGTCGGGGGGGGAGGGGGGCCCGGGGGGGATACTCAAATTTTCAAAATTGAAAAAAAAATTTCTAAGAGGATAACGCCCAATCGGCTATACATGCAGTACAGTCAAAACTACTATTTCTGACAATTGCACACAAAAAAATAATTGTTTTACCTAATAAAAGCCATTTAATGATCTTACAGGGAAAAATATTACATATGGTCTGAAACATATTTCAGGGACTAAGCTGTTTTTCAGATCTTACAAATAATGTTACGATAGATATTAGGCAATGAAAAAGATGTGGACAAACTTCAACTGATATATTTAAGAAGGGAAAAGAGCAATACACTATAAACACATTTTCTCATTCGTTGTCTAAAAATTATTTGAACTTTAAAAAAATTTGGATTGGTTGGTTCAAATAAGCATTGTCAAAACTTTTCAACCAATAAATTAAAACTACAAAAGGAATATTTTTATTTTTTTATTACGCTTTTAAAAGATGTACATTAATTTATCTTCCATTGTCTTACTACTTAAGATCCCTAATTCATTATGAAATTTTACCATATCTTTAATGAAAAAATCTTGGGTCTTCTCTTGTTTTCCTCGAATCTTCAGCTTGTACTGCGTCACAGATTTTGTTGACGATTTTTTCCATTGAAAAATCTAAGAAGAAACATGGATAACAACATCCAAAAGTATCGAAGCACAACAAATCATGGATGGAAATCCAGACAAAGTGATTTAGATGCTGATTTTCGGTGCTATTAAATCTATCGGGGGGAAATCAAAACCATTCATATGTCTTTTATATATTTTAATTTAAATTTTTGTTAGTATGACTGACATACCGACGGACCAATAAAATTTTTAATTCGAAAGTTTACATTGTCAATAAATCAATGAAAGTGAAGTCCTGATTTATTCTCTTATTTATTAACTAGCGGCTACGCCCCTAGAGGCCTCTAGTGGCATTTAAATGTTTTTAATTTATTTTAAATATCTAATTTGAGAAATAATTTGTCTATGTTATCAGCTCTTAAATTCATGCTTCTACGCAGCGCGACTTAGCTAGCGAGAAAACGGTAGCGACACTATGCGGCGAAAATATTTTTAAAAAAATTCGATTTTATTGTGATTTCTCTTGGGAGGGTGGTGGTACCCTCCCCCAAAATAGTTAAAAACCTTCCCGGGACACATGAGAAACTACTCTGTTAAGGAGAACCCAATCGGTTCAGCGGTTAGCGAGATCCTTCGGTACAGACACACAGATACACACACAGACAAACAAACATCCTGTTACTTTAGTATAAGGATGTGCCAACGAACGAAAGACGGATAATAACATACCCCGTTTGTAAAGTAACCGTGTTACTAAAAATTTATAAAAAAAATTTCTAACCTGTTCTTCGTTGTCTAAAATTTCCAAATCAGACGGTGGGATAGGTCGTGTTGTGAAAAATCCTGCAAAAATTGTAGGTATTATCATACAACAATGGGTTTTAGAAATCTAAAGTTTAGATTTTTGTTTATAACACTAAAGGATAATAAGCATATTATTGATAGCTGGACAAAGTTTCTCAAAACTCAGCCAAGTGACGTCATGAAAATGAGGGAGATGAGAGGAGAAGTGGGAAAGAAAATCCCCTAAAAAAGAAATGGATAAACCCTCATTTTTATGACATCACATCAAGGCTGATTTTTTGAGACACACTTTGTCCAGCTACATCCCATTGTTATGTTTTATACTTTATTTCTATTTTATTGAATTGAGGTTGCAAACAAAGCTTCTTCAGTTTTTGACTGAGGTAGATGGATCTAATTATTTTTTTAACATAGTTATATTTTATATCTTAGGCCTTTTGCATGATCAACCCTACTCGAAAAAATATGAAAACAATCTCAGAAGCCAAATGAAGCATCTCTGACAACACACATCCCCCATATTTTATCTTCTTTTTATATAGAATAATAAATTTTATTTTGTGTTAAGCTTATTATTTCAATTACTTCAGAACTGATAGTGTTCTTCTTTTCAGGGAAGCTTTAAATTATTCCCGGAATGTTTTATACTATTTTATTTTTAGATTTTAGCGTTGGGCGGTTTTGAGCTATTTTTCTGCCCCCTCATTACAAATTTAAATACAGAGCCCCAAAATGCTAGGAGCGCAGCCGCTATTATCATTAAAATATACATTTTTACCTGTCAGTGCATCAGTGCTTGTAAGGTTTTCATTATTGTACAAAATTACAGTCTTTACTGAAACCTAAGAGAATTCATTATTTTAAAACTTGTTCGTCCCTTTAATATAATTTTCCCATACATAAACTATAGCGAAGCTGCGAGGGTTATCAGATTCTTATCTAAAAAATTTCTAAATAAATATCCTTCTTAGTCTTTCAGGGAAGCTAGTTATAGTTCCTGTAAAAAGGGGGATAAATTTAAAAACTTTTGGCCAAAGTATCCCGAATGACGTCATATTAGAAAAGTCATTCGGGATTTTTCGGCCAAATTTTTTAAATTAATTCTATTTTTATAGGCACTATAAAAAGCTTCTCTTTTCGGTCTCTGTAACACTTATAATAATGCGTTATTACATTATTCCAACCACTATAAAATTGTGTCTGGTCGGAAGGACGCACAGACAACCTTGAGTTGTAAAGTAGCTCCGCTACTATAAAATGTAACCTACCGAATAGAGCGCCCCAGAGACGGGCAGATTTGCCAATTTTAATGTCGGCTCATTCGCTCTTTTCACTGATTGGTAGGTCTCCAGGGACTCGAAGGCGTTGATACCACCCAAGCTGTTGTACGACATCACCAGGTTGATCTTTATAAAGCATTAATTAATTGATTTTGCATTGTCAGTTTTCTGCAGACACAAAAATAAAAAGACATACTTTATGGGACATAATTTCTAGTATTAAATAAAATTATAATAAAAGACCTACCTCAATGTCATATTCAACACTGTGCGTGGTGGAGACAATGTTTGGTTGGTCCCAGGACATCTTCACCTTGTTCACCTCGGGCTTGTCGAACGTAAGGTTCGTCGGGGCCGTCGGCAACGACATAAACTGCTTCTCAACCTAAATTAATATTTTTTTTTCAAAATATTCAATGTAAGGCTAAGAAGAGAAAGGTTTCCGAAGCTCTTTATAGTGCCTATAAAAAATGATGTCATACAATACAAATTACTAATGATAGGCCGACACAAACTAAATTACCAATGGCAGGCCAGTATACACTTTAATTGACCAATAGTAGGCTGATATAATGTCATTATTATAGGCGCTATAAAAAGCTTCAGGATTTTCCCTACCCAACCCTAACTTAAGGGAGGTGGGTATCCTACACCACTAAAGAGACGAAACCCCTGAAAAATTGTACTTGCTGCTTGACAAACAAAGTATACCTTTGGGCTTTTGCTATCCAGAAAAATTTTCCTATTGACATCTCTCATCCTGCAGATGGTGGCAATACCCACGGCATACTCCTGACCAGGGTTCAGGTTGCTGAAGGTGTATCTGTACGTTTGCTTGTTCACAAAGTCCTTGATCAACTCCTTGCCTGAGGTCGTCTAGAACAGAAAGTATTTCAATGAAAAATCTTAATTTGTTTAAGAATCCAGATATGCATAAGTTATCACTAAAAAGCAACTTTAATTTCAATGTATCTATGCTTTTGAAAAATAATGAAGTGACTAACGGACAAATAAAAGTATAGCGTAGATATTCAGTGTGGTTGTAGTGGGATCATAAATAAAATCACGAAACCTTTATATTTAAAGGTCTTTTTTTGAATGACTGACAGACAATGGGAATCTTCACAGAAAAAAATCAGCCATCTATCTTAAATATGATCTAAGAATTTTACGTTTCTGATGAACAGCAGAATATTTCAAATTATGAAGTAGCCTCGCTACTGAAAAGAAATAGTATTCATTTTTAAAAACCCAAAGACTTATCATAAGTCATAGTTATAGAGACGATGTCATATTAAAAATATAAATTTCTTGACAACATGATGTATACCTTAAGTTCAACTTCATAGCTCTCCAGTAAGGATAACGAATCAGGCTCCTGTTTTATTGGGGGCTGCCAGTAAAGGTCCACACTGGTGGATGTTACCTGGATAGATAGATTAGATATATAACTAGATGGATAGATAGTAGATGGATAGAAAGATAGATATATATATATCAGGCTCCTGGTTTATCGGAGGCTGCCATTAAAAGTCGACACTGGTGGATGTTACCTGGGTAGATAGATAGAAAAGTATGTAAATGGATAATACATAGATAAATAGGTGGATAGAAGGATAAGTGGCTGTTATTATAGGTCTATATTGGTAGCTGTTAATTAGATAAAAAGTAAGAAATGTATTTATCTAAAGATAGGCTTTTAGTAATACAGAGAGATGGTATAAATATACAGAAACTTGATAAACCAATTAAATCTTGTTTTATTAAAGGCTGTAAAAAGCTGTTAACCGGTTAGATATATAGAGTATTGATCACTAAAAAGACGGATGGATAGAGAACAAGTTTACAAAATGCAAAGGTATAATTCACCATTTTTACCTGGAACTTGATGTTTTCCGCTTGTGGTGGTAGTGGTTGTGTCAGGTATGACTGTTCTGGTATCTTCTCCTCAGAGCAACATTGGCTTCCAGTCACTGATCTCAGCCTGGCTTTGTACGCCTCCCCTGGAAAAATAGCATGTTTAGATTTTATCAATTAAGCTTCTCTTTAATTGGTGTATTTTCGTTTGTCCATAATATATGCTTACCGTAAATTTTAGAGGCCTACTTAAACCTATTTTATATTAGGCATACCTGAATATTTATAATTTATAATATATAGTTTTTGATGCATAAATATCACCTGAAAGAATCTTCATATTTATTCTAAACTTTCTTAATCAAAAGTAGGTACTTCCATAATATTAAATGTATATTGATTCATTAAAGTCATTGTGCCCAAAATATCTACGGGCTTAAAAGAAAGGATTAGTAGAGAGTAGAAAATCGGTTAAATGGTTAGTTAGCTATATATTAAAGGACATACAAAAAAACTTTTTTATAATTAATGTCTATTATTTCAAGCATAGGAAACCTATAAACAAACATTGTCAATGGTCAATGATTTATGTAAATACCTGGCTCAAGATTTGAGATGACAAAATCTTTTTCTTCTTTGTTGATAATGATTTCAAGAACTTTTGTGGCTGCGGCTTCCTCAGGTGTTTGGGCTTCTCCTTTGGGTGGCACGTTATTGCAATTTCATTTTAGTGGATTTTTAAATATAAGTAAATTATGACACCTTTATTAGGGTATGTATTACGTCTGATTTATTCAAGAAAATTGTCTGTTTTCTCCTTGTTTATAGTTCTTCATTCAAGAAATAAAAGAAAATATTTACATTTTACAAAATCTGCCTGAATTAAAAAATTTTGCATTTAAAATTATAAACTGTAAAACTGAATGAGCATAATAATTCTTGTATCAATTGTAATCAATTGTATCATACTGCCACCCTTACTAAGAAACCTGTCCTGACTATCAAACTGATCTTTTGCTTCATACGGGCGGGAGGATAGACAGGCATCGCAATATGTCCTGATAAATTATATAAAAGAAAATTGCAAATATCTCCTGCCTCGTGAGCATTTTCTGATATCCAGAATGTACTTTTCAAATTGTCCCTTTGGAGGTATCCAGGTTAGTTTAAGGTTCGAGCCCTCTGTGCGTTGTATCTCCTTTATTGTATGGATATATCAAATTATATAGATGAAATGATTAAATAATGGTGTCTTATACAGTATGACCCACGAAAAAGTATTTTTTAGCATATGCAGCCCAAATTTATAAATAAAATATTAAAAGATGCATATGTACTTATCAGAGGATATTAAAATATTTTTTTATATCAATTAACAGCCGCGATTTTTAAAGCCAAAAGTGCCTGAGAAACTGGATATTGCTAAATGTTTCTTCGTTTTTTTATTAGTATATTACTTTTTTCAACCAGTTAAGAAACAAATAAGAAAGAAGAGCAAGTTACAATTGATACATTATTAATTGCATTAAAAAATGTTAGTTTTACATATAAAAATTACTTTTCAAAATTTCATCAAATGCATTTTTCTCCTTATACCCATACAATATAATTTATAATCACCCCTTTTTTATAACTTGACCTTGAATGGCCCCGCCCACAATTTCAACCACTAATCTTCTATCCAATAATTGTAAGCATGGCCATAAAGTACTAGAGTAACCTTGACCTAATAAATTAACGCCCACTTTAATACGTTTTAAATTGTTAACTATTTAATAATTTAAGTTTGTAGCTGTAACTTTTACTTTTTTTATTTCAACAAAATAAAAAAGTTTGATTTCTGTTTCTGTACTTTTAATTTGCTCTTATATTTTAAAGGATTTCTTTGTGTAAGGGTGTTTTAGCAATATAAACTTTTTAAAAAATGCCTTTTAGAACAAGTGAAAAAAGTGCTTTCAGCATGAAATAAATTTCTTGGAAACATCTTTATATAAGTTTTATAAAAAGTATTGAAATTGTGAAGAAAACACCTTATTTCACTTTTAAAAAAACTTTCTTCAGCCACTTTTCAAAACTTTAGCTCTAAAAATCTCAGCTGTTAATTGATGTAAAAATAGTTATTTCTCGTATCGTATTATAAACGGCTTTCCGCGGATATAGAATGTACAATTATAAGATTAAAACTAGTTTTTTTAGCCCCGAGGTGCCGGAGGCACCGGCTAAAAAAACTGGTTTTAATCTTATGATTGTACATTTCTATATTCGTAGAAAACTGGATATAATACGATGCTAGACATAGTTTTTTCGTATGGATGAGAACCGGTTCCTATCCACCGAATACAAATGAATACGAGAAAAAAAATTATATCTACTTATGTGGAAATCTATAGAGAACAAGGACATATATATTTTTTAATAATTAATTGAGAAATATGGGCTGCATGCTGAAAAATACTTTTTCGTGGGTCAATCTGTATATACTTTTACATTTAGGCAAGTTTGACCTCAGTACAGCGTTTGTTGTTTAACAAGGATGACAAAATCCATAAAAGCGAAGCACTGAAACGGTAAGACAAACAGACATTATTACTTGTATTTTGTCAGAACTGAATAAGCAGAATTTAAAAGTATAAGAGTCGAAGCAAAATTATATGTAAATTTGTTGAAAAAATGCTTGATACGGGTTAATGTTTATGGACATAATTACATTTTTAGGACTTGATTATAGAGTTGCTTCGCTTATAGTATTGTACTTTGTTGTCCCAGGAATCAGTATACGAAAAATTAGATCAATTGGATAATTAGATCACATAAAAATTTGTTGTGAAAAAAGTAAAAAAAATCAACATGTTTAAAATGGACGTACGGACATTCTGGTAATGATTATAGAGTTGCTACGCTTTCTAAATCGTACCTAATCATCATGCAAAGTTTTAAATCGATAGGTCAATTCTAACATGCCTAAATTAATGAAAAAAGCTATCCGTTACAGACGTACGGACGGACCGACCCTAATTATAGAAAAGCTTCGCTACATGAGTTCTCCCAACATTTCCCAAAACATCGCAACGCATTAACGTGCATAGTAAGGACTTCCAGACAAAGATCGTGCAGTCATAGAGTTGGCTGTCTTAAATAACGCTTGACCATGTAATTATGCACTTAATTAATGAAGATTTGGTTCATAGATACAAAATTAGAACTTGTGGTGTATCACATCCACTATTTTCATACATTTATTTAGCTTTGTATATCCCTGGACAAATAGATTTTGTGGTGGGTACGGGGGCAATAGAGTTTTCCACGTAGCACCTAAAAATAATCATAAATTTTTATTTCAAAATATATGAACACTTGCGGCTATTCTCCGAGCGTCCTCTAGCGAAACGTAATATATTTTCTTTTTAATTTTTGTTAAAATCAGCTTTTTACAAAAATGTTTTTTTTTGGCATGGTGGTAGTACTCGTTTGGAGATGCGACATCCAAATTTCAAAATTCTTTGAACGTACAGACAAGATTCTTATAGAAATGCTTTGCATCTAGTTCACTTTATTTATACTCTCTATAAATTTAACACAGTATAAAACTTTGATCTAAATATTGATTGACAGGTCATAGTAATTATTGCGCGCACTTCAGGCATAAAACACAGATACTCTGGTCAGCCCTTAGGCAGTTTTAATGTATTTTTATGCATTTTCAAGTCTATTATTACCAATATAACACCATATATGGGTAATACTAGCCTAATCATGGTAATCTATATGTGATTGAATATTGTTATATGCTTATATAAAACATTATATCTATTGTTGAAGTAATCATGTAACCATTATGTAATACTAAGTATACCTATAGCCATAGCTACATTTACGTCACAAGTTTAACATACAAACACCTTATTAAACAGACAAGGACTAAGTCCTGGTAAATAGTTGTCGTTATAACTTGCACTTCTTAAAATCGCTCAGTTATTCATTGACTCTTGAACTATTAAGTTCTTCTCCTGGCTTAAAGGTAATGATCTTAGTTAATTTAGCATGCATTGTAGTTTAAATTTAGGTTCCTATGTACTTAGCATTAATTGTGCCTAGGTCTTATGTTAGAGGTCTAACACTATGCACAATTAGATGCTTTGGACTTAAGGCACTTTTCTGTCCTACACTACTTATGTTTATTATCTCCTATCCTGTATATATTTCATACTTAACTGATTCACTTGTAATGTAAATACACTTTATAAAACTATCTTCCTTCTTAAGTGCTTAATATATTTATATGATATAGATCGAACATCATAACCAGCCATTTATTCTTAGCTTAAAGCAATATAATACCGCGCGTGGGTATTTGTTGAACTGCCACGGGTTCAACCAAATTCGTATTATACTTGTGGGAATAAAAGGAAAAGCATTCTTCACTGACAAGCCAACGCTGAGAATGTCTATGTGTATTGCAGTAAAAGTAGGATTTAAGTAGTACTCATAGAAGAGCAATCTCCATACCGTAACTTTTGGACAAGCGCCCCATTCGCACTACCACGTTCCCAATATAGGTAAAGACATACTCAAGACCTAAGAAAAGCTACATTGAAAAGGAGAACCGTATCTGTTCATGGTTAGCGAGATCCTTCGGTACAGACAGACAGAGATCATGTTACTTTATTATTAGGATTGCTATTAGCTACACCCCTAGTATGAAGGCGCTCTGCATTTGAAGTAGTATATATAAAAAAAACTTTTTTTAATACTCTTAAAGGTTGATCATATATTTTGCTTTTAATTCAAACAGCTTCGCTACTTTTGAATATAATCCTTTTTTAAGAAAGTAAGAATTGACCTACCTTTCATTTTTGCGTTGCTAACAATCGCTGATACTGTTATTATGTATTCCTATTTTTTCAAATAATTCAAGTAAAATAAAATTTTAGCAAAATCTGCAACATCAAGTAACAAATGTCAATAGGTTGTAGTCTAAAATCTATTGGATTCAGGAGTGTGGGAGGGTGATGTAGTGTAAAAATTTATAAAAATTCAATTTTTTTAGATGTGCACGCCACTGACCAGGACTCTTAATTTTTAAAAGCTTATTCTTTTTTAAAAGTTTACGGCCCATACCTTAAAGTCGTATCTCCACTGTGGGTGTTACCCTCCTCACAAATTTTTTTTGTTGACCTATAATAAGCTTTAATTTGAAATTTCAGCCAGACAGTCATTTTTTACTTTAATAAAAGAATAATAAATAAAAGAAAATAAAATTTATTTATTATTAAATTATTTTCCTTAGTGCCACCCTCAAGGTTTTGAAACAGTTGCTCTCTCATCCCACTGAAATAGACAACATTTATTAGAATATTTTGATAATAAAAATATAGGTTTTGGTTTTAATCCTATGAGTTAGAGTTTCCTTAGCCTAATATAAATGGAAAGGAATTTGACCCACCTATGTAGCATTACAGGCAATCAACCCTTTTACTGCACGATCTTTGTTTTAAAGTTTAAAGTTTTATTCATGACTAGCAATGAATAATCATATTGGTGGAAATGAATAATTATAATCATATAGGTGGAAATGAATAATTATAATCATATTGGTGGAAATGAAAATTATAATCATATTGGTGGAAATAAATAATTATAATCATAGTGGTGGAAATGAAAAATTATAATCATATTTGTGGAAATGAATAATTATAATCATATTGGTGGAAATGAATAATTATAATCATATTGGTGGAAATGAATAATTATAATCATATTGATGGAAATAAATAATTATAATCATATTTGTGGAAATGAATAATTATAATCATATTGGTGAAAATGAATAATTATAATCATATTTGTGGAAATGAATAATTATAATCATATTGGTGAAAATGAATAATTATAATCATATTAGTGGAAATGAATAATTATAATCATATTGGTGGAAATGAATAACTATAATCATATTTGTGGAAATGAATAATTATAATAATATTGGTGAAAATGAATAATTTTAATCGTATTGGTTGAAATGAATAATTATAATCATATTGGTGGAAAAGTTTGTACAAGCCAAACAAAGTTTAATAAAAGTCCTTAAAGTTTTTGGGCCAACAATTGTCCTCTCCGCCTCTCACTGTATTTGATACGCTATGGTTTAAGGAGAATGACGTAGCAGCAGTAGATACCAGACGTATGTAAATGTATTGTGGAGTGTCTTTGCTATTAAAAGAATCTAAATATTTGAAAAGATTTACCTTTTAGGAACATTGTGATAATACTCTCCAACTTTGGGAAATATTGTGACAACATACTTCTGGAGGGTGATGGGTTTTTCCAGCTGAATATGATCAAACATTATTCCAAAATTCTATTGCAATCTCTTTCTTATGATTCTTATCTGTGGTTATTTTAGGGAAATGCAATAAAAACTAATTGTAAACTTTTAACATAGTAAATAATTCGAATTTAATATTTTACCATTTTATTTGAAAATGCTAAACATTTTGTTAATGTGGTTTCAAGAAATTTGCACTTTTTTATACATTTCCTTTTAAATGCTTTGATAACATAATACAATTTTCAGATTTCAAAACAGCTAAAATACTATTAATATTTCCCTTTTTTCTGTTGACTAATTTAAATTAAATGGAAGCTAGATAATGATATCATAGGCAGACATTTATTTATCAGATTTTTTTAAAAGAATAATATTCCTCTGTATCTAAAGATGCCAGCTGAGGTGGTTTCCAACTTATCCTTATCTCAGTTTCAGTCAATTTCATCCTGAAAATACAAAAAAAAATTAAAAGATTTTGAATTTTGTGGTGGCCTAGCCAATTTTTCTTTGTGAGGAAGTTAAGACTCTACAACCCAAATATTTTAATTGCAGAAAAAAGATTAGAAGATCTTTAAAGGATGATTGAATATCTATGTAACGCATCGTATTATAGACAGCTTTGCGAAAATAAAAATGAAAAAATATAAGATTACAAGATTGTGTTAGCTCCAAAGGGTCGAAGGCTATGCTATATATGATTTTTCAGTATGGCTGATGTCCGGTTCTAAACCAGCGGATATTAATCGGTTTAGAAGCCATACTGTAAACTATTTTTTCCCCATTTCCAGACTAAAAATATGAAGTCTTGAAGATTTAATGCATTTTCCAGTATTATTCAAAACCGATAAATATCCGGTAGATTAAAACCGGTTCTCAGCCATATTGAAAAAATAATGTATAGATCGTATTACAAAAAATTTTCATGAATATTAAAAAAAATCGTAAGATTAATACCAGTTTTGTTAGCCCGGACCTATGGCTAACAAAAGTGGCCTGATCTTACAATAATCATTTTGATATCCGTGGAAAGCTGTCTATATATAATAATACGATGCGTTAAATAAATATTACTATTATATTATTTTGCAAGGTAAAAAGTATTGTAAGATTGTTAATTCTGCGCTACTCATGGACATATTTATCATTTCTATAATCATGGTCTGTACGTTGGTACTTCATTTTTTATCAAAATCTACTACCTGGAAAAGTTGATATTGGGTTTACAGAATTCAGCAAATTGGTGAGAGGTGTAAGTCAAAGTTCTGAAAAAATGTAAAAAAATTAGCAAAGTTTTTAAAGTTTTGTATTGGAAACTAAGAAATAAACGAGATAAAGAGGTAATGTGAGAGATAATAAATATTAAGTTTTTAAGAACTCAATGTCTAAAAGGTATAAAATTGATGTATATAAAAATAATATTATACTCGAACAACGATGATAACATCTAAACGCAATAAAGCACAAAACACATGTATGGACAATTGTGGTGAGGTGTGGAGTACTTGGTCAGCGGTCATAAAAAAAAAGAAGAGTAAGATAAAAACTTACTAAACCTATATTGAAAATAAGTATATTTGTTTTTGAAGCATGACAGACAAACAGAAAAATAATGTTGTTTACTAGATGTTTTTTTGGGGAAGTACAAAAACTTTTTTTAAAAATATTATGCTAAAATAATCTACTTGTACCAAGGATCTAAAGTGGTTGCATTGTTTAGACATTCAACTTTATGAACCAATCTAATTTTAATTAAAATCTCCAAAGTTATTAGGCCTAAGAATATATAAACGTTATTATTAAACTTTGTGGACTATTGTAATAAACATGCCAATGTCTCCTCCCTCCCCTGACTTGTACCCACCTAAGAGTCGCAGGAAGACCACAATTGTGCGCCAGCATGTCAAACAAAAATATAAAATCTTTCCCATCAGTTTTGATTATTTTCTTGTCTCCCTGATTCAGAAAGTTTGCAATCTGATGGCAAAAATTTGTAACCATTTAGATCTGGCGCGATTAAAGAAATTTGTCATAATGGGGGGTGGGTTTGGTCATTGACGAAATGAACCTAAAGAAAAGTGTTGACTTAGTTTTTTTTTTAGATCAAATTAGATATTTATTTTTCAGAATAAGTAGTATAATTCTATCTATAGAAGGATTTTTTGTTATACAATCTAAAATAATCAGGACAATATATGATCTAAATTTAATACAGAATAAAACAAATTAAACAGTAACCCAATAATTTTGAATCAGCTTGTACTGCCTATAAAAATGACGTTATACAATACAAATGACCAAACTGGCCTATTATTGGTCATTTGTATTGTATGATGTTATTTTCAATAATTACAACACAAAGTCTAAAGTTAATAAGTTTTTAGTGATAAAAAAAGGTTATTAATTGTTCCTTTGAGATGTGTCTGTATCCAGCCCCCTCCCAGAGCCAGACAATAGAGCACAGGTTGGTCACAACTGTCAGAAGCATAAATATTATGAACAATACTATCAGCGTCTATACACATATTCAACCAATAATGTATCAATCATAACATTAACAAGGATGACAACATTTATAAGTAGCGAAGCACAAAAAAATCGTTGATATAGATAAATGGACAAAGTCATAAAAGAAAGAGAAATGATATGTGCTGATTAGATATAATCTTTTAAATGTATATACTTGAAGCATAACAAAATTCTTATTTTCGCTTAAATTAAACCCCTCCCCGAGTCCCAATTCTAAATCGCGCACTCGAGTAAGGAAGGACTTTAGATCCCAAATTTTAAACAAGAGAAAAAAGGTAAGGGGCATATGATAAGATTTATGATGGTGATTTCTGGTAAAAGTAGGAATACATGCTTTTTATTATTTTTGAATATGTTTCCTGGTTGATGTCAAATCTTTTCTGTCTACACTGCAGGGTAACTACTGGAACCCCATTAGGTCCTAGAAATAAATTAAACATTTGCATTTTCCCAGCACTGTAGTTAAACAAAATCCAATTATATAAAGTAGTAAGATTTTTTGTACGTCTGTGCAAAGGATCTCGCTAACCTCTGAACCTATATGGTTCATGGTTCTCCTTTACAGGGAAGCTTCTTATAAGTCTAGGAAAGGTTTCTGACTTTTTTGGGGGGTAGGGTATTTCCACCCATCCAAGAGAAATCACGCCTATAAAAAAAAATTAACCCCCCCCCCCCGAAAAAAAAAAAATATAAAAAATTTACTTTTCTTTTTAAAACTTGTCCACTCCTCCCCTTCACCTTAAGTGCCCCTAGAGGCTTCTAGGGAGGGGGGGGGGCTAGGTTAATATTATAAAAAGTCAGAGAAAAAAATTTTAAAAATCGTGGTAAAAACTGAACTTTGAAAATCTGTAAAAAAAATAAAAACAACCGAAACTTTTAAAACTTAATTTTTTTTTTAATTTGCAATAAATTTTCAAACATTCAAACAAACTTAGGTTTGTATTTTAATTAAAGAGAATGATCAACAATCTTACATTGATTTTTCCCTATAAGAAAAAATGGATATAGCCGGTTTCGTGACACCTCCCCCTATCGACTCTTCTAGGGGCGATGTCACCAACTCCACCACAAGGTGATGAAGGGGCGATCATTATATCGCCTCTTGGGCCAATAGGCGATTGTATTGCCCCATATGAAGTGGTGATCGATCGCCGCCCTTTCATAGGCGGTGTCACAAAACTGATAATACCCGAAAAAAGTGTGAAAAATTTTAAATTTGCAGGCGTAAAAAAGTGTGAAAATCATGCCATTAAAAAGTAGTTAACTGCAATTCTATAAATAAATAGTCTGTCTTGTTCAACTATTTATTTTTCTATGTACCTCCGATGCCCTTGCTGCTGTTTCCTACATAATACAATAATACATAAGTATAACACTAGAAGTATAAGGGACCCCAAAAATTATACACAAAATTAACCCTTCTGTACATTAAAATTAGTGTTCAAAACGTTTGAAAATTTAACTTAATGAACCAAGCAATGAAAATTAAATTAAAGCGACAACGGATAAGAAGAAACTATCATAAAACTTTGGGGACTGGTGCAATAAACATTATAATGTCCCCTCCATCTCTGAGAAATATAGCATTACCGATAGACAAACCGATCGAAAAAACGGTCTGTTTTGTAAAAAAAGAGAAATTATTATTAATGAAAGTAGTTGGACAAATAAATGTTTGTCTGGAAGCTTATGAAAAAATGACGTCATTCAATACAAAAGACCAGTGATAGGCCAATACACAGACTAAATTACTAATAGCAGTAATTTATACGTACTTATAGTAAGTATAAATTAAAATAAAAAAAATTGGGGGATTTGATGTAGTTTTTAGTGTTTTCTCAGATCTAGGTTAGGTTGTATTGGATACAGGATAGCCCTAAAGTGAACTATAGTTATAGGCCGCAGGGGTAAAGTGTGAATTAATAAGGTATGGAAAGTGGGGCTTTGCTAGGAACTTTCAATAAAATGGACAAAATTGTTGTTGTTGTTGAAATTTCCTTACCTAGAGGTATGTCACAGTATCCTTAGCCATCACAACATAATTTTCTTACCTAGAGGTATGTCACAGTATCCAATCTCATCCTTAGCCATCACAACATAATTTTCTTACCTAGAGGTATGTCACAGTATCCAATCTCATCCTTAGCCATCACAACATAATTTTCTTACCTAGAGGTATGTCACAGTATCCAATCTCATCCTTAGCCATCACAACATAATTTTCTTACCTAGAGGTATGTCACAGTATCCAATCTCATCCTTAGCCATCACAACATAATTTTCTTACCTAGAGGTATGTCACAGTATCCAATCTCATCCTTAGCCATCACAACATAATAATTTTCTTACCTAGAGGTATGTCACAGTATCCAATCTCATCCTTAGCCATCACAACATAATTTTCTTACCTAGAGGTATGTCACAGTATCCAATCTCATCCTTAGCCATCACAACATAATACAGATCAATGCAAGAAAATGCCAGCCCCAAGAATATCTAAAAAAAGAATATTTTTCTCGTATTCATTCGAATCCGGTGGATAGGAACCGGTTCTCATCCATACGAAAAAACTAAGTCTATCATCGTATTACATCCAGCTTTGTACGAATATAGAAATGTACAATCATAAGATTAAAACTAGTTTTTTTAGCCCGTGCCTTCGGAAACCTCGGGTCTAAAAAAAACTGGTTTTAATCTTATAATTGTACATTCTATATCCGCGGAAAGCGGTTTATAATACGATGAAAGAAATAACTATTATCTTTTCTTGAATGATTATGTTATGAAATAGCATAATCTATTATACCAGCTGTATGTAGCAATACAAAGGTCATCCAAAAAGAAAAATCCAATTGGTCTAGTGGTTGATCGGATCTGCTCTAATAGGACAGACATTTTGATAATCATCGTTCTGTTTTGTACTTTACACACATTTAGAGTCCTTAAAACTATTTATATTATTTTACAAATTACAAAACTTTGGGGACCTAAATATGTATCTTTTTTTTAGTGGAATCAATTCTATTGAAAATTATCTACAAAAATCTTTCATGAGAATTTCAACAGGAACGGAAATAAAAACTTTAGGCATATACTTTATATGCATACTAGCTGCACCCCCTAGAAGCCTCTAGGTGCACTTAAGGTGGACATCATCCCATTTTAAATTTGAATTTTTAAAGAGTAAAAAAAAATAATTTTTGGGTGAAGAGGGGTGAAGACAACCCCCCCAAAAATTAGTTTAAAACCTTCCCAGGACCTATAAGGAGCTTCACTGTAAAGGAGAACAATATCGGTTCAGCGGTTAGCGAGATCCTTCGGAACAGACATAAAACGCTTACTACTTTATATAATAGGATAGGATAATATAAATTGAAATTATTTATAACCTGAAGAATATTCTTGCAGAAATAAGTGTTGTAGATTGTGCTGCTTCGTTTCAGTGAACCACAAATTTCTTCCTTTTGCCTTGATTGAAAAAATAATCAATTTTAATAACAATTATCAAAATACTTTATAGTAGCAAAGCTACTAAACAGCTCACTTCATTAGTCCGTCAGTCAGTCTTGATCGCTCTAGGGGAGATAGACGTGATTTTCTCGGTTGCTATTGAAGATAGAGAGCTAAACTTTTCAGTGATTATTCCTATGACAAATGAGCATCTTTTCTATTGTTTTGTCCGTCTGTTTGTCGGTCATGCTTCAAATGACATAAAAATTATTTTTGAAATTTTGCTTACTCTCATTCTTTATTACAAGTGAACATCTGCTATATAACTCCCTTAATCCGTTTGTCTATTCCATGATTTTTTTACTTACTACCTATGTATTTTTTTAGACACAACCCAATCTTTCCCGATTTTGTATAATTTTTGAGGAACACGATTCCAGTGACGTCATATTTTTCTTTCCAGAAAAAGGGAAGGGGGGAAGAAAAAAGATATGGGAGAAAAGGGGGGTTTCCCCATCTCTTTTGAAGAGATTTTCTTCCCCCCTTTCCTTTTTCGGGAAAGAAAAATATGACGTCACTGGAATCGTGTTCCTCAAAAAATATACAAAATCGGGAAAGATTGGGTTGTGTCATTTTTTTATCCTTGTTTTTCATATACTTAAATAATATCAATGTTTCATAAGCTTGTTTAAATTGAGCATTACTTTACAAAAAAACGTTGTTCGATATATTAAATTAAAATGACAAAATGCAACATACAGAATTCCACCTGTAAGGTATTGCAACATTTTAACAAGAATAACTCAGGTTAACTATGGTTGGAAGCTTTTAAAAGTGCCTATCAAAAATGACGTCATACTGGCCTACCATTGGTCAATTAAAATGTATTATGCCTGCCATTAGTAATTTAGTCTGTGTATTGGCCTATCATTGGTCATTTGTATTGTATGATGCCAGTTTTAAAAAGGCACTATAACGAGCCTCCTTTGGTTTGGTAAGTCAAGGTTAATAAGTAGTTCACTTTCCAGTTTGAGGGAAGTTGTCGAAGTGAAGGTTATATTTACCTTGTTCTAAGTATCTTGTCAACACTCAGATCACTGCCAGCCAGGTCATCAGCTATGTCAGGATCACGACCTACAAGGGTCTCTTCAACAACACTCTGTCAAGCAAGTAATATATAATTTATTTTCATTTGTATTCAGCGGAATTAAGTTTTTATAAGTTTTATATCTTTTTTTTCAAAAAAGGGGTATAAAGGAAAAAACTTTAGGTCGAAGTATCCGAATGACTTTCTAATAGAATAATGTACTCTTTTAATATAATGCCATTTGGGATACTTCATCCAAAAGTTTTTTAATTTATCCCTTTTTTATAGGCACTATAAAGAGCTTCAGAAACTTGACTTGCTGTAATGTATCAAAAATTGAGAACATATCTACACATTTAATCGTTATGTACTTGGCCGATGTATCATTAAATCCCAAATAATCATTCTTTGTATACAATTCCTTCCTTAAAACAATCTAAAATATTTTACATAGTACAAAAATTATAATATATGAAAAATAGTATAATTAAATTAGGAAATCAATATGAGCTTTCTACCAAATAATGGGTATATGAATTAATTCATAAATGCACCGCATAGAACATAGAAAGATGGTTGTTAAATAAATAATGAACTGCATAAACTTTCACTTCTCTCTCTATTTAACATTACTAGCGGCTGCAACCCTAGGATCTAGGTGCGCTATATGTAATAATGTATATAAATGACTAGAAAAGTATATACTACCCTAAAAATAACACCATCAAGAGACCTGAGTAAAGATTCCCTATAAATTGAGATCTTAATAATAATCTTATGATAATGACAAAAAACTAACTACTTTGAATAAGAGAGAACTACAAAAATATAAAATTTATATTTTTCATTCCTTGTAAAATCTTTCCATCTGTTGGTTCATCTTTGGTAATAATATGTTTATCCTCTCCAGTATAATCATACTCAATATCTGAACATACATTTGCTTAAAGATATCACTTTACTACCATATTAATATTCAGTAATATGTAGTCATTGTAGGATGTGTAGGTAAGGTATAATAAGTGTAGGTAAGGTAAAATAAGAAAAGCTTTACTTCGAATTAGCAGTAGAGCTGCTACGCTATAGAATTTCAACACAGGTTGATGAAGGATAAATGTCTTTATTGTTTAAAGGCACAGGTAATACTAAAACATTATAACAGTTTGTGGTTAACATCTAAACTACAGGTACATGAGTACCTTCCATTTAGCCCGCCCTATCTCAGGATAGGAGGTTTAGGCAGGATTAACGTGTAGTTTCCTTGCGGTTTGTATTTGAGCAAGGAATCTTATCTAGCACAACTAGCCCAAATTCTGCCTGGCCACTACAAATACACAAAATTAATTTTAAAAATATTGACCTGAATCATAATGAGAAATGGTCCATATTTCTCAAAGCCAAGGATTTGAGAGTTGAAGGTCTTTCTGTGACATGTAGGATCCTGAAAAATAAATACTTATTACATAAATTTTTTTAAAAAATTTAATCCACTTTTTAACACATTGCAGAAAGGTGAAATTCACAGAAAAATTCAGGAAACATTGCAATTTGCTATTTCTAAAAATATTCATTAAAAACATAATAATTATCTACATAAAAATAATTAAATAATTAACATTTATGAACTCTTTAAAATGTCTTTTATATATTTTCAAGATTCCCAAGTAAACTACAACTACAAATTAGGGTGCTACATGTTTCACAAATAAGCTATGGCTCACTTTATTCTACAATAACATGCAACTATAGAGTGTGCAACTAGAAAAAAAAATAGATAAGCATCCCAAAACAAGGTTTAGAAAACAGCAGAACAGTGAACACGGAACAAAACACAGATTGTTTGACAGGTCTTTAAGGCTTTTATTAAAGATCATTTAATTTTCAAAGTAGAAACTTTTCAATTGTTTAAAACAAAATTAAGGATAATTTGCCTGAATTATTGAATATAGACCTAATGTTTCATATTGAGCTTTTTTGTGTTCCTAATTTGAATATTACATGATCTTTGTAAAATTGTTGCCCAGATTTGTTATTTACCTGGGCTGCATATGCTGCCATGACAGCATGCATGGCTCCTGCCACGTTCTAATAAGTATTGCAGTAGTCAAAATTTTATCAAGAAGGCAGGGAGGGGGGGACAATGGTCTGTTTATTACACTGGCCCCCAAAGTTTTATAATAACATTTTCTTTTTCTTTGGCTTAACTTTTTTGGGGACTTTTTTTGAATTTTGATCATTAAGATGAGGTTTTAAGCTTTATTAAATTTGAGTTAAGTCATATTATAAAAGTACACATGTTAAAATTAAATACAAATTTCATGTTTGAAACCATAAACAAATATTAATTCACATACAAACGTACATATATATTTAAAGTATATTTCTGCATTTTTAAAGGTTCACATTAACTCAATGTACTCTTTGTTCATTTAAAATTTGTATGTTGCAAAACCCAAAGTAACATAAAACTTTAATTAAGTTTACTAATCATATATGTGGTAGAAAAGAATATTCCCTTAACTATAATCAGGACTGAGAATCAAACAATTTACCCCCATCTAACGATTTACTTTCTACCCCACATTTTAAAATTTTTGAATTGGTGACAAAAATCAACAAGGCATGAAAAAGTTTCCATGGTGCTTTGCACAGCACACCCCCAGAGCAAAATCCCGGACACACTCCTTTGATATATGTATATTAGTGTGGCCCAAATGAAGGTCTAAATCGCTTTTCAATGTGCGGAATGTAAAAATAGGTTAGGTATTGTTGGTAGATTTTTGCCCTATAATTGATTTTAAGAAAAAATCTATCGCTATCTCGTCAAATGCATATTCATTTTCACCTTTTCTTCCCCAAATTAAGAAAGCCTTACACCAGATATAAAGCAAAACATCAAATTTTCTGTCTGTTTGTTTACAAACATTGAAATAAAATATTAAAATCACCAGGAATAAACATATGAAGAAAGAAAGTATGAAAATTTATTTATGTACAATTACAATAATTTGGGAAAGCTAATTCATACTGCAAAATCATTAAAGAAAAATAATTGCTTCATATTTGAACTCTTGTTACATTATTTTAGGTTGGCAGTTCTTTAATTATTTCTTGTTAAAATCATGAAAATATTAAGTTTTTGATTAAAAGCTTAAGATTGAAATTTCGAGATCAATTTTCATTGTAGAGAGGTCTAGTTTTCACTAAAAGGTCTACATTTGAGCGGGTAACAACTTCTAGGTATCCGCAAATTGATATGGTAAAGATTTAAAAATTCATGTTTTTTTGGGCCAGTCTAATGTATATTACTATTTTATTGATTTATGTCAAGCTGTTTCAACATTAATCAAATGTTGCAGTTTAATTCAAAGTACTTTAAATATTACCAATGAATATAATTTGTTTAATGTATGAAAGAATAAAATAAAATATGACTTATTTATTTCTATATTCAAATATTTGATGCAATAGTCTGAATTTTTATTTTTTTCTTAAATGTTCATAATGTTACTCAGCGGATTTTTAAAATTAAATATTAAATACAATTTTTTTAAATGTTAGAAATTTTAGAAGATTTTGTAATAGTACATATATTGTATTCCTCTATAATGAATTTTAAATTATATAAGAATAGTTATTTTAAGTTAACAGTGATCCTTAATTATTATAAATCTTTTTTAAAATTCCTCCCCAATAATGTTAGTAGCGAGGCTTCTCTATAATATGTATATAAAGTTGTACCTGAGCTCCGTAGGACGCCATGGTGGCATGGACTGGTCCGGCCATATCCTGTTGTTATCAATTATTATTTCAATTTTCAATACATTCAAGAATATAACAGACATGATTTCATTTGTGGAGTATTTTATAATTTTCAGAAAGTACAAATATTAAAGCCACACAACAAGAATGACAACATTCATAAAGTAAAGCTTTACAAATCAAACCAAAAGTCAAACAAGCACAAATGAGATTATAAAGGGACTATAAAAGAGCAGAATATACAACTGAATTAGGTTCTTAATTGCAAAAATTCAAGTAATTAGGTTTGAAAGTAATAGGGCGATATTAGCATACTAAAATTGAAAACTATATCCACCATTTGAGTCGCAGAAATGGATGAGAGTTTTGGCATATCATAAACAAAGAAAAGCTTTGCTTTTAAAAAGAAATTTAAGTTGATAACTTAATTTTTCTAATTTTCTTATTGTACAGCAAAGTACCAATGAGTTGAAACTGTAGTCGGTATACTTCCTATAACCAAGAGCTGATTACACATATACCCCCTCCCCTTATTTTAAAATATAAAGATCAAAAAATAAAAACTTGTTTATTACCCCTGTGGGGTTCTCCTAATCCTTACTGATCTAATATAACCTGAAATAGTCATCACAATAACGCATATTAAATAAATCTAAATAAGATTCAGGGTGAAGAGGGTGGGGGTAATGCTTTGCTGGCACTTTCGTGTATGTTGGAAAGCAAATCAAATGTGACGGATTTTTTACAATGCAATGCATTGGTTTAGTTGGTGGTAAATTTTAAAGTTCGGCAGCCGCAAATTTGTATTGTGGTTTGTATGCGGATAGATTAGGATAGGCTCTGCAGCTGCTGCGGCTACAGATAGCACTTTAGCGGATTATTAAGCTTTTTGCGGCGGATTAGCAAGTTTGGACGAATAGCTACAGATGCCTAGCCCTGGTAAATTTCTAGAGATCAAAATTGCACTGGTTGGAATATATTTGATATATAAATATTTAACAAAATTAATCATTCTGAATTATTATTAAAGCAACAAGAATCACATGATTTCTTCCTCCCTCAAACCTAAATATTTTTATTAAATAACCGCTTCCATGAATTATTCGCGATATTTAGGGATAAGACAATGGAAACCACATATCAAGACAAATTAAATTTCCCATCTTTGGTATAATTTGAGGTAAAATTTGGATACTGAAAGATTGTACAACCATATTAAATTTTTAACAACCCAAACAAGCAAACAAATTAAAGATTATGTTTATAAAATTTTTGGAACCTGTGTAATTAAAGTCAATTGTCTCCTTCCTCCCTGTTGATGAATTATTTGCTGAGTTATCAAGGAGGGAAGGGACATTGAAATGTTACTTACACAGGTCCCTAAGACATGTCTGTTTACAAGAAGAAAATATGATTGAAATAATATTCCTCAAGATTGAATGGATCTGTAGCAATATTACTATTCCTCAGCCATTCTCTATAGTCACCACATTTTAAACATCAACAAATCTGCAGCTTCTGACGGCTGTATTTATATTGCATTTCAGGACGCCTAGCTGCGGCTGTAGATTATTGCAAGTGTAGAGTAAGTCTGGGCGAAAAATCCCAGAAATAAGGTATAGCCAACAAGCGAAATAAATATAAAATAATATTTGGGGGACAGATAGAAAGGTCCCCACCCCCCAATGACAGCTAAAAATCACATAGAGGTTTCTTGATTTTTTCGAATTAATTTCATTGTTTGTATAAGGTGGAAAATTCCTAAAGGGTGAGCAAAAAACTGAATTTAAATTTTGTGTTTAAAATGTTCCGCTTGCCTTTGTGTTGCATTTAGGTTTGGATCATAAACATCAATAACAATACAGAGTATGTCTCCAGCTTGCAGATTAGCTCCGATTCGAACGGCAATATCTAAAAACAAAGACCGTTTGCGTCCAATACTGGCGAAGCTTTTTGAGATTGTATACGGTATACGGTCAACATTTAGAGAGCTAGATACAAAAGGAAATAGAAAGTAAACAAGAGAAAATTATAAATTTACAATAAGACCCACGTAAAGTTATCTTTTCGGGTTTACAGCCTTTATTTCTTAATGTATCATCAAAAGTAGCATATGTCCTTGTTCTCTATAAATTTTCACTCAAGAATATATAATTTTTTTAACTTTAACTACATTAACAACGGAGATATTTAGAGCCTAAGTTTTGAAAAAGTGACTGAGCAAAAAGTATTTTTTTATATGAAACGACTTTTTAACAAAGTTAAGGTAGAAATCATGTTATTTTTTGTTACTAGCAGAATCTTTATACAAAAGTGTAATAAACTTAGGTTTTAAATTAAAAGCATTTTTTTTCACAAATTTTTTGAGTCTATTTAGGTTAATAATATTTTTAAAAAACTTACTTATCAGGCAAAATTGTTTTAGATAAAACAACCAAATGAATAATCCTATTATCCTATTATATAAAGTAGTAAGCGTTTTTTGTATGTCCAGAAGGATCTCGCTAACTTCTGAACCGATATCGTTCTCCTTTACAGTGAAGCTTCTTATAGGTCCTGGAAAGGTTTTAAACTATTTTTGGATGTGGTGTCTTCACCCCCTTCCCCCTCCCCAAAATATTTTTTTAACTCTTTTGAAACTCAAAATTAAAATGGAATGAGATCGACTTTTCTCTTTTCTACCAGTGCCCCTAGAGGCTTCTAGGGGCGTAGCCACTAGTTATGAATATAGCAATAGAATTGTTTTTGTTTCATAATTTTACCTTTAATAACAAAAAAATATAAAGAAAACTAAATTTCAACAAGAGGATTTTTTATTCCAAAATGCAAATTGAACTAAATTCTATTTTATTGACATGTCAAAAAATGGGCAGAGTAACTATCATAATTAATTCTTTTGGTTGAAAAGGGTAAGAAAATAGCCTTAAATTTGCAAATAATCATTTCATTCAGAAGTATTTTTGTCATTAAATAATAATATTGATATTTTTTTGTGGAATAAAAAATAAATTAAAAGTAATTTTGTTATTCTTTGTATATTATTATTATTCTTACATGTTGTCAAGAGCATTTTAGAAACTTTGTCCTTAAAAATTAAGGCTGTAAACCCTAAAAGATACTTTTTCGTGGGTCTTACTGTAGAAAATTCGAAAAACACCCAGGGCAGCTAATCTATAACTAAGAAATGTCAGTAAGTTCGCGTAATAGAAAGTCTTCCAAGATGTGTTTCCGTAACGATTGTTTGTTTGATCATTATTACTAAATTAGAATATAATGTTCTTTTTAATGTAAATATTGTTTGCACGAACTGTTTTGTTATATTGCAATCGTATACCATATGGCAAACATTGTCGCTCTATACGCTCTCAAACTAATAATTTGTTGTTTATTTGCACTTTTTATACAATAAACATTTACATCTTAAACAGTGTATTCGTTTAGTGCTAATTTTAACTGTCTATACGTCACAAGTTGTAGGGTATGCAAAATTTGCAAAAGGGGTTGGGGTAATTATCTCACACCTATTTTTTTATTGGGGGGATTGTGACCCATATTTTGGTAAATGAATTGTGAAATGTCAACGTTCATGATATTTTGTAAAGCTAAAAAAAATATGGGTTTCAGAGTTTTTTGTTGATGGAAGGGGGGGGGGGGATTCGAGGGGGTTATAATAAAGTCACTTTGCAATCTACAATCTACAGGAAATCTTTTTATATTATATTACTATATTACTATTAAATGCCCATTTAATACTCATAAATATTACAGAGGCTGCGCTGTAGACGACAAAATTATCCTTGTATCTCAAAAAATAAGCATCTTCATCTTCTTTTTTTTTACCTATAGTTGCAATGGCAATCAGGGCCTTCTGAAGATACTCCTTAATAACATCAAAAGTATTCTTGAAAACCTTAAAAAGAAAAATGTTAGATATATGTAGAATGGTAAGATTTTTTTAAGTAAGCGTGTTTGTTTTTAAGTATATCCTACATTTCAAAAACGTCTTCATGATTTGTTTTGTTTCATGCTGGTGAATTATATATTCTATAATTATTTACCTATATAATCAATTTAAGCTCTTTCAAATTTGCATTTGTTAATATTAGTGTATCTGATTATCTGATTTGTTCAGCTTTGCTTTAATGGATGTTATCATCTTTGTTTTTTCAAATTTATTCGATAATAAGTAGTGCTAAATTCTGTTTAAATTGTGATGCAAAAATTAATATTTAACATTAAATTCACACTTAGAAGCCAAGAATAGTTATTTCTCGCATCGTATTATAAACGGCTTTCCGCGGATATAGATATTAGTAGAAAGCTGGATATAATACGATGCTAGACATAGTTTTTTCGTATGGATGAGAACCGGTTCCTATCCACCGGATTCAAATGAATACGAGAATAGTTATTTCTCGCGAGAATAGTTATTTCTCGCTAGTTTTAATCTTATGATTGTACATTTCTATATTCGTAGAAAGCTGGATATAATACGATGCTAGACATAGTTTTTTCGTATGGATGAGAACCGGTTCCTATCCACCGGATTCGAATGAATACGAGAAAAGATATTAAGAATCTAATTAATAGGATTTTATCCATTAAGGTGTCTAATTTTATCAAGCACTAAAAACCCTTTACCTCTTGTTTTTGAAATGATAAGGGGTTGTGGGGCGGGGGGGGGGGCTAAAAACTGCGAGGCCTATCTTAAACCTACTTTACTCTTACCCTGAGGGGCTACCCAGTACTCATAATAGCATAACCTTCTGTGCTCAATAAGGCACTTTAAGTGAAAACACCATATTTTTATAAAAATTAATTAAAATCTATCAATAAAACAAGTTTTTAATAAAAATACGCTGTATAATTGACGAATAGTACTTTTAAAAGTCATTTATAAGCTTTACTGATCAAAACATTGCATGACTAAAAAATATACCAACCCTGTTCCAATTTGGTTCTATGAAAAATTCCTTAGCTGCTCCTTCTAGTGCCATTTTTTCAAGTCAATTGTCACTTTTTACTGTTTGTCATAACATAGTCTAGAAAAATAATTAATTAAAAAACTATTTTAAACAGATATTATGTTTTATTAGTAATTGGTGTATTTAAACAATTCTAAAAAAGAGTTTTTTTAGAATTTTTTAAAAAAATTAATACAAAATGATAAAGTCAATTTTTCCTTGATCATAGACGACTTAAAAAAAACAAGAATATCATTTTTGTCGTTTTTATATGTCTTGTTGTTTATGATTTGAATATACCAATGCGAGACATTGATTTTACTCATGGTTTCAAACTGGTTTATGTCCTATGAAAAAAAGAAACAGAAATTAAGATTTTTTGGGAGAAATAAAAAAAGGGAGGGGGGGGGGTATCACCCTTTCCTCCCCTCCCAATGTCCATTACACTTCCGTTATCAGAAAGCACTAAATGGAAAGGCCACCTGTCCAAAAACAAATTCATTAATACTTAATATATGTATATTTGTACTTTTAAAATGCTTTATACATTTTGATGTTTAATTTATGACAAAGCTCGAACGGCGGAAATGACTAATAAATGAACAAGGATAATGATGTTCACAAGTTTCGCAACAATAACAAGATAAAAATACTTTTGCAGGCTTATTTATTATAAATAGATGTAAAATTTTATTGTAAATTTAGTCAATAAATCACGATATATCCCAACCCATGCACTGCAAGCCTATATGTGTTGTGTCTTAACCATGTGGAGCTACCTAGTACCCAATATCTCACCTAACCTGACCTTATATACGACCCTACTCCTTTTTATGTAATAGTGCCGATTCCGTAAGACAGACGGACTGATGTACGCTTTCGCTTACAGAGTAGCTGTGCTACTGATAAGCTTATCAACTCACTCAACAATGCTCCATATTGAAATTAGAACTAAAATGATATATAAAAAAATATAATTATGTTATCAATGTTAATTGTAATATCCTTTTTAATAGCGAAGCTACGCTTAACAAAAGAACAAGAGTGTGTCCGAAAATCGTCCGACTTATATATTACATCAGGGTGGGGGGGGAGGAACGCTAACATCCCCCACCCCATTTTTCTATCTCATTTTCTGTGTGTAACTGACTTTTTAAATATGGATATTACAAAAAGTGGAAATTGAAATTTTTTAATATCACCATCCAGGAAAAGGGCAAAAATATATTTTTAAATTAAACAAAGAAACGTTTTTGTTACGCTGCTTATAGGCATAATTGTACAGAGGCAAACTATTACTAATGTGTTATCGAAAAAAATATATTAATTAATTATTCAATAGCTTTGTGAAATTATTGCCCAACCTCCACCATCAAATCACGAAACTTTATAGTCCAATACTTTGACGCTATTGACATCGCCCCTAGCTTCTATGGGTTTCGACATTTGTATTGTATGATGTGAAATTTTTTTTATATATAAAATTTATAAAGTTTTAAAGCTGCCTTGTTACTAAAAAAGTCACTATGATAAAAAGACATTTCAGAAAAAATGTAAAAAAAATTGCATTTCCTTTAGATTTTCGCTATATAGCTGTCTTTGTTATAAAAGATGGAATTCATATGGTTGGTAGATAAAGGTCTTTGTCTGATGAGATAATAATCAAGAGCAAAAATTACCACCCTAAAATTAATGTTGAAATCTAGGAATAGTTATTTCTCGCATCGTATTATAAACGGCTTTCCACCTCAGGGCTAAAAAACTGGTTTTAATCTTATGATTGTACATTTTTATATTCGTGGAAAGTTGGATATAATACGATGCTAGACTTAGTTTTTTCGTGTGGATGAGAACCGGTTCCTATCCACAGGATTCGAATGAATACGTGAAAACATTTTTCATTATCAGCACAATATACAAAAAGCAAACATCATTTAACATTTTAAAAGGATTAAATTGACGGATTTTCGGATTTCTATAAAGACATCTCTTTTATTTTACAAAGAAATTAGTTTATTTTAGCGGCAAAATAAGAAATTCAGAATTCTAATCCTGTATAATTGATATGGAGAGATACGATTTGCTCATTTTAGTGGCAAATAACAGTTTTAGAAAGTCAAAGTTGTATCATTGTATAAGAAACACTTACATACGAACATATCCTAATTCTAGCGTTGTTGTACTTTTAAAAATCATTTTGAAATTTAGACTCAAATAACTTTAATTTGAAAATATTTCAAAAGCACCATTTTAAATTCAATCAAGCAAATTAGGTATTTTGTAAAGCTCTGTTTACAAGAAGTGAAAATGGTTTGCAATTACCCATGTGTCTGTCTGTCTGTCTGCAGTAGTAAGAAAAATTAAATTTAGTAGTTAGATACAGACAATGGCTTAAAATCGTAAAAAATAATGCTTCCAAGCTTTTTCATTTGGAAGGTAAAAATTCAAACTTTTTTTTTGAAGGGGGGGGGGGATAATCACCCCTATACCCCCTTACTTTCAATTTATTTCAAAATAAGAAGTAGGGGGTACATTGCTCGCTAGGCACTTTGTTGGAAAGTTCCTAAATGACTAAGAGTAATAATTGATTAAAATTGTTGAGTTAATAACTAATAATTTTTATTTTTTTATAAATTAATTAATTGCTTCACCATAATCAACTCAATCATCCTTGTTGGAATTGAATAGAGATGTGTTTTTTAACTGAATGGCCTTTTCAATCACTTACAATA
The DNA here is from genome assembly GCF_053477335.1 of Acartia tonsa. NCBI lineage: Eukaryota > Metazoa > Arthropoda > Copepoda > Calanoida > Acartiidae > Acartia > Acartia tonsa. Next base: position 40,614,025 of record NC_137264.1, on the reverse strand, counting down.
ACAGAGAATTATTATACATGAATCACGTATTTTGTAACTGATCTCGCTAGCCACTGTACCGATTGGGTTCTCTATTTCAGAAGCTGTATATAGGTTATGGAAGGGTTTTAAAGAATCTTATCTTTATTTAATTTATTTAAGTCAAGGTGGCTATTGTAGGCTGGGTAAAATATATAAAAATGGATTATATAATGCGATGTAAAGCATATGTCTATGTGGGCAGATTTCTCAATACTGAGTAGAAAAAGTTTGTGTCCGTGTTCGTCTGACAGAGTGACAGTATAATGGTTTCTATCCCGGGTTAGGCACACGTATGGATTTTTGTGTATTGATAAAACTACTGTAGTTTATCTTGTATAAATGTTGATTTTTAATAAGTAAAACGTTTTCTATAAAGCTTAGGTTATTCTATGTCCGTTTATAAATTGGAGCTTTAGGCGAATTAGCTCTCCCAATACACAGTTATATATTTATGCACCTAACTATATATAATGGCTCACTTGACACATTATCTAACCCAATACACAATTTTGTATTGATTTACCTAGCTGTGTATATTGGTGCACTTGACTTATTAGCTCTCTTAATGCACAGTTTTATATTGATGTACCTAACTGTGTACAAGTGCACTTGACTCACTAGTTTTCCACATACACTGTTTCATATTCATGAACCTAACTGTGTATACTAGTGCACTTGACTTTTTAGCTCTACCAATACACAGTTTAATATTGATGTACCTAACTGTGTTTACTAGTGCATTTGACTCATTAGCTCTACCAATACACAGTTTTATATTCAAGTAACTAACCGTGTATACTAGAGCACTTGACTTATAAGCTATCTTAATACACAGTTTTATATTGATGTACCTAACTGTGTTAGTGGACCACCTAAACCCCTCCCTATTTCTTGATGCTTAATTTATAATTATTAATGGGCAAGGGAGTGTGCCGAAGCATTAAAAAAAAAAATTATTACAACGGTTTTGCAAGAATTGGAGACATGTTTGGCAGTGAGTTTAGGTTGGGTTTCCTAGTTAACGCCCGTAGGATTTAAATATTTAACTCCCCCCCCCCCAAAAAAAAATGCTTGTTGCCTGTTATAAGATTGAAGGATGAGAGGAGGGGCATTAGTGATCCATTATTCAGTTTATGGGATATTGCAATAAAAAGGATATTTTAACAAATTTAAAAGGTTCTTCTAAGAATCTATACTTTTGCATTAATATGTAATTTATATTGCACATAATTACTATTACTCATTCCTTCACTAATTCATTGTAAAATATCGTATTTCATGTTAAGTGCTTATCATAGATGGTGACATGAAATAGTTATATTATGTACTAAGCAAAGTTATTTGATTGGCCTACTGATACTCTATAGTACTTTTATGCGGTAAAATATCACTACCGCATATGGTCTTATTATTTTAATGACAAATTTATTAGCTCTGCAAATATTAATACAGCACAAACTACATAACTTTCCTTATACTCTATCATCAAAAAATCCTCCAAATATTTTTTGTTTACTTTTGAATGCTTTTCGATTAAATAATTGGGCGGAGGGTATGGCCCACTCCTAACCAGCATTTATATATAATGCTTTCTAAAGAGAGCATTCAGACAAAGGTTTTTATTCTTTTGAGTTTCTTTAAACATTGCAGGACAATCTAGTGAAAGAAAGTACTCCCTGTCAAAACTGGTAACATTCTACTTATATGCTATTCCATTGGTTTATATCGACTATATGGCATTAAACAAAAGTTGTCATTTCTGACATATATTCTTGACATGCCATTCAAATCAACGTTGATATTATTGCTTAAAATAAAAGAGATATAACTTTATTTATCCCATCATAAAGACAGCTTTCCGCGGATATGAAAACCAGTTTTGTTTCTTCTAATATGTGTGGGAAATTGTCTGTAATATGATGTATATGATTTTTCAGTATGTCTGAGAACTGGTTTTCATTCAGCTGATATTTATCATTTTTTTACCGTAAAAAAACGTTTCTTTTATATAACAAATTAACCTAAATAATTGAATTTAATAATGCGAAGTCTTAAAGCATGACTCATTTTTTACGACTATGAAAAATAACTGAGTTTAGAGTTCGGTAAGGGGTTGTGCAGTGCCCCCTTAAAATTGAAACTAAAATGCCTTCCTTCCCTTTTTAGCACCCCCTGGTAAATAGCTGTACGCGCCACCTTTGGAGTTGATACCAATAGTTTGATGATATTTAAATATCTAGATATTGTAGACTAAACAAAGAATTAAAGATCTATAACCAGAGAAAGAAGTAGTAAAATCTGCTTTCTATTTATTTTTAGATAAATTCACTCTCATATCAAACTAACTAGGCAACCATAATGGAGCACGGTAGCCGCTGGTTCGCATCCGAGTCCGTAAAGCGTCAAACTGAGGATACATATTTTATTCCATTTATAAATGAGTCAAAAGCTAGTACGCATGGTTAAAAAAAGAGTAAATTTATCGATTTAAGTATTTTTAATAGTCCTTAGACTATTAAAAAAATGTTATAATAAATTTTATGGAAAATTCTATTCCCGTATTGTCTAGTCTATTATCGGATATACTGTTTAGGAGATATTTAGCTTAATACTATTATTTTGATAGAAAGATATTTTTTAGATTTTAAATTAACAACTTTATTAAAAGTTCAAGTTCTAAAATTGTTTAAATGATCCCGCAGGGTTTGCTGGCAACCTGCGGACGCCAGGATTATGATTGCATCTTTTAAACAGTCATAATGAGACAAGAAAAAAAACCCAGGAAAGTGGCTTTCACTCCCCATTTCCTCCAAACATATCCTTTTTGGGGTTAATATTACTAAATTATAAATGAAAATTATGGTACTTGTTCAGCTAAAGCTAAAAAATAGAAATTACAAAATATGATGAAAAATTGTTTTGTACTTAGCAAGCCTTTTTGTACTAGGTCTGCCGGAGTAAAACTTTATTTCCGACATTAACCAGTTTCATATGGATGTTACTCTCTAACCTTACACCCCCCCCCCCTCCCTACCTACAATTTCATATGGTTGTTACTCTCTAATTTCACCACTCCCCCCCCCCTTTTTTTCAAATGGTTGTTACTACTCATTAACCTTCCCTCCAAGCAAGCCTCAATGCACACACCCTATTACCCCTTTTTTCATTACTGACAAAAGTACGTTCGTCTAACAGAGCTTTAACAGAGTGCCAGCGCTACAACTTTCTCCGATATAGAAAATTGTATAATGACAAATTCAATTACCAAAAAAAGTCGGAACAGCATTTTGAAAAACACAACTAATTTGTACAATATTATCGCAGCAACAATTTGAAGAGAAAGCCCAATCTTTCCCGCTTTTGTATTACTTTTGAGGAGTACGATTTCAGTTGCGTCATATACGTTTCGGGAAAGAAAAAGGGAAGGGGGGGAAGAAAATGTCTTCAAAAGAGATGGGAGAAAAGGGAAGAGATTTTCTTCCCCCCTTCCCTTTTTATATGACGTCAAAGGAATCGTACTCCTCAAAAATTATACAAAAGCTGGAAAGATTGGGCTTTCTCCAATTTGGAATGTATAATATTTTATTTTTGTTTAAAAAAAAGGACCAATGAAGTCCAATAAAAGTCTTATAATAGAGAAGTATTTTGAAATCATATGCAACCTAAACAGCCAACCATTAAAAGTGTAATAGAATGGAGAAAGAGAAAAAAAGTAAAACAAGAATGACAACATCCATAAGTAGCGAAGCTTAAAAATTATGGATGGATATCCTGAAAAATGAACTGTAAAGCAGTTTCAAAAAAAAACATTAGACTAAAGAATCAAAAAACCTTGTAAGATTTATAACGTGAAAATCTAGGAATCGATCTAGCACCTCAATCAATAAGAAAATCTTAATGAAACTTTGTGAGAATATGTAAATTGTTAACTTATTTAATGCCTAAAAATTTCAGCTCCCTATCTTTTATAGGAGCCGAAAAAAAATCACATTTTCCCCTTTCTGTCTCTGATGGACAGATAGACGGACGGACATTTCGAATTATATAGTTGCTTCGCTTCTTAAAATAAAGAGGAAAAGATAAAATTTAAATTGTTTTATAAATTTATATCCCATGATGACACAATGTGATTTTTTTTTGTCTGTAGCTTAAGATATCCATAACTACTTAACTGATTGAGTGTCCGTTTTAGAGAAGCTTTACATAGGTCTATTTTGGTATAGTTTTAAGCTTTAGTTCTGCCCATAACTTCGTCTTCAAATATATACCAGTGGCGCAGCCACTAGTAAAGTTATGGCACACTAATATTATTATTGACTAGTTAAGTATTTTAATATTGCATGTTTGTGTGTTTGTGGAAAATGTATACAGTACTTGTTTTTGCTAAGGGGTCAGAAGACTGCATAGAGACTTTGCTCAAATGATGAGTAAAAAAAAGAAAATATTGTTGTTGATTAGTCCAATCTAACTCTAATGTAAAAGTATGGTAGTGAGAAATCGATAAAAATGTTAAAAAATTGCACGGAGTTGACAAATTATTGCTTAATCTTATAATGTAAAGCAGTAAGGTTTTTTTTGTCTTTAGATTAAGATATTGGAAATTTCTGGTCCAATTGGTTGTACTTTTCAGGTAAGCTTTGTAGATATCGTTTGGTTGTTTTAAGCTGTTCACTGGCATACCTCATCCTCCCCTAGAGGCTAGGGGCGAAGTAGTTAGTATCAAAAAAAGCATTAATTAATCTATAAGAGTATGTATTCCTATGAAGCTGGATTGTATATGTGTCTTACCAGTAAGATCTCATAAGTGGTTGGACGAAAAATACAAAAGTTTTATTGAGAAGCTTTGTTTGTGTACATATGTATGTATGTATATCACTTAAGTTTTATGCATAAAGAACACCTGATAGGGGGCAGGAAAATCAACACCCCCATTTAATACACCTTCCCCCCCCAAATTTTTTTTTGGGGGGGGGGGGGGAATATAGACATTTTCTCCGCCCTCCTCCCCCCAAAAAATCTTTAACAAGGTTTATATTTCGAATGATTTTGGGGAAAACCAAAAAATAAGATTGATATGAAAACCTTCTCTCCAAAAAAAGATCCTTAGTCCTGAGATTCATCATACGGATGTACAGACAGACATCTAATTACTACTTTGTATAATAGATTTGTACTATATGTAAAAAAATAAGTGAAATTGGCGCGAAATCAGCACGGGCATGGCTTGCAACCACAAGGGTTATACTTCATTTCCGCTTATTTCGTTCTTTATAAGTTGCTTCGTCAAATAGGGGTTCTGATAAACCCCCAACAATCATTGATTTTTTTAAAAATATTTGCATTATTAGTAGAAATGAAATAAAGGTGTAAAAAATATATTTCTGTAAGAAAATAAGCCATCCAGAAAAAAAGCTTAAAACCATTCAAGGGACTACCTAATGTATTTAATTCCTAAAAAACACAGCTGTATCAATACAGTAAGATCTTAATCTTGTAAAGAGAGACTTTTTTCTCTGTTGGAGGGTGGTATATGTCTTAAAAATAACCTAAAACCACCCCAAGACATTTATAAAGCTTTACTAAATAATGAATCCAATTCGGACCAGTATTTTACGAGACTTAAGCTTTAGACCAAAAAACTTTACTACTTTGTATTATACTTTCAACTTTGTGTTATATGTATTATCAGGTTTCTTATCATTCTATACCTATATGAGCGATTACTTTTTCTGTTTTTTACCTTATGAATTATTTTTGACAGATTTTTTATAAAACGGCTTGCTTTATTGCATCAAGATCCATGACAGATCTATATGGGAAATAAACGTCTATAAATGAGCTCAAATCTTCCAATAGTAGAGTGTTTAATACTCATAGTGCTCCAATAATCCATAATAAACTCTCATTGACCAGAACAATAAGACCCATTATTTTACTCTATAAGGAATAAATTTATTTTTTTAATTTCATGTTGCTATTTGAATTATATTAAAGTATTAGATTTCTATTCATGAAATCGAAAATTTAAATTTATAAAATAGTAAATCAAAGAAAACTTAGTTTTAAAATGATTTGATACTAGTGATGCGTCCATAATGTTTTCAAAAATTAAACTAAAATTTAACATTTAGCTAAACATTTTAACCCTTTTAGGACGATAATTTGATACAAAAAATACTAGGATCCTAAAATATTTTAAAGAAAGAGAGACAAAATTTTAAATACGGTTTTAAATAAGAATAATGAAATTTAAAAAAGACGGAAGGAAAGGGAAGTTTGTAGTTGGGTTGATATTCAGGGATTGGACAATGGAAGAAAAAGATTAATATTCAGGGATAGGCCATGGGAAGAAAAAGATTAATATTCAATCTAGCCAATAGCGGGATAATTTTAGAACGCCGCCTCTAGTATTTGATACGGCCGGGTTTTTTTTTTGCTGTTATGAAAGGTAAGCAGATGTGATGGAACACAACCACAAAAATGTAACAGTTTTCAGGGTTCAAAGTATTAAGGGATACGCCAATAAAAGTTTTTTGGATTTTGCTAGTTTGTACAACCCAATCAAGCTTTAATAATCAAAATAAATCTACAGTTCAATGTCTCCTCTTCCCTTATACCTTCTTTCAACCCTATATCGATCGGGGAGGGTGGAGGGGGGGGGGGGTAGGGTGGAGTTGACAATCTTGGTGTAACATCCAATAAATCTTATTGGTAAAATTAATCTACAACTATCCCCCCCCCCCTCTCAAGGGCAAAATTTTAGAAACTAGAATTAAGAGGGGTTATATTAATTTTCAATGGTCCTACCCCTGTATTCACTGTCATACAAACTTATATTTGTCCATTGCAAAGAGTTACGGACGAATAGACATATACGAGACCTGTGAAGGGGAGGGGGGAGGGTGTGCACAGGATTTTGCACACAGTGATTTGTTGACACTTGCAGTGCAGGGGAAGATGCACTTTTAACAGATGTAAGTCTAATTATTCACAAAAAAAATATGTCAATACATTATTTTTTGTTGTCATCGTCTAACCTTTTTTTTATTAAAAAAATGCCAATGGCTTTTTATTGTTGCGTTACATAGTTTTTAAATGTACTTCCATGTAATTTTGGTTTTATTTTCCCTAATTATTTTAACTGTTTTCCATAGCACTGTATAATTCTTAATAAATCAATCTTGTTTTTTAAAGTAGCAAAGCTACTCACGACTCACAATGCCGTCGCTACGTTTCATTTACTCAGCTGTTATTTATATCATATCATATCATATCATATATATATCATATTTATATCATATATGTAGATTTAAATTATATGTGACAATTACCCTGACCGCTAAGTAAATAAACTTTTTTTCCGTTAATGAGCATCTACTCTATAAAGTACTTTGTTCGGCCTTTTCTTCAGCTTTGGTTAATATTTTAACAAGGGTTTCGGCTCTAGAGGCCTCTAGAGACAACTGGTGGAAGGGTTTAGAAGGGGTGGGGGGGTCTTGGAAGTGTTGAGGTACCTCCCCCTAAAAAGTCATAAATCTTATCTGGACCTATAAGGAACTTCTCTGTAAAGGAGAACCATATTGTTTTGTTGGTTAGCAAGATCCTTTTCTACACACAGACATACATCTTGTTACTCTTATATAATAGGATTCGCTACTTATTGATGCTGTTATACTTGTTTACATCCTACCTATAAAAAAAAATAATAAAATCAGCGGATCACTTTTGATTAAACAAAACAGGAGCTTGTACTTTTACTAAACCCCTAAATTTATATTTATTCATATGTACTATAGAGAAAGTCCACAAACAAAGACTATCTTTGATCCATCTCCAATTATAACCAAGAACGATTAATTACAAAAGCAGTAAGGACATAAAAACATATTAAAGAAGACAGTAAAAACAAAATATGATAAAACTGCGATAAATCAAGTTGTCATATTAAACATTTTTTGGGTATAGTCCTTTTCACGACATCCCTCCATAAGGAGCGATTCTTCGTATTTTTAAAATGGCTTTTTATAGGTTATTTTAGGTTAGGTTAGGTTATATTGTGTTAGGTGATTGCCCCACAGGGTTAGGTAATTGGCCCCGCAGGGTTAGAGCCCCCCGCAGGGGCTAGAAATAGGAGAAAAGCTACTGTGAAAAATACGAAGAATCGCTCCTTATGGAGGGATGTCGTGGAAAGGACTATACCCCATTTTTTTAACATTTTAGTCAACAACTTTTGTATCATATTTTTTTATGCTTATAATCTGTGTTTGAAATAATGATTCCCTTAACAGCAAGGTACATTATTATAAGCTAAGTATCTCTATAATCAAGGCCTAGAATGTAAGTATGTTCTTAAACAATATTCTTTATTTAAGCAATTTTACAACAATTTCACATTTTAACAATTTTGTTTAGGCTAATAAATTATTAGTTACCTCATTAAGTTCTGACACTGATACATGTGTTCATATTCGTTTGATTGCAGAGCTTCGCTTTTTGGGATGTTGGAGCATACCGCTAATTTGATTAAAAGCAAAAAATCACAACTGAGGTTCGTTCCATTAGCATTTTGGCCACACGTGGATTCCGTCCACTTACTACACCTAGCCCCTGCGGGTATTCTAAACCTCTACAGTACTTAACCTCTAGTAGGCTAGCAAGTAACAATATTGTTTTTATAGTAAAACAGAGAAAACATATGCGGTTATGCTAGGCATGTCTGAAGTCAAGCACACCAAAATGCAGTAAACTTATAGAGTGGCCCCGCTTATAAAAAAAATAAAAGTACACGGGCCTAAAAACTAATTATTAATTACCCTTTATCAACGTTGCATATCATTAATAAAATATTCAACAAGTAAACATATTTCCAAAAAAAAATTCAGAAAAATATAAAAGCTAGAAGTTTTAATACTGAATGCAATAGAGTTTACTCATGACATAGCCTCTAGTCTTTAGGCTTCGTCCAATCATGGGCAAACAATCAATATTTCTTTTAATTTTTTTTACATTAACACAATATACTTGTTCCTCAGGGGCCCTCGAGGTGAGGATGGGGGAAGTCGACCCCCCCCCCCCTTTATTTTTGAGGGGAGTGGACATTTTTCTATTTGGAGGGTGGTGGTAACCTCTCTTAAAATACATTTCCTCAGGGCCTATGAGAAGCTACACTGCAAAAGAGAATCATATCGGTTCAGCGGTTACAGAGATCCTTAGGTACAGACAGACAGACAGAAACATATCCTGTTACTATTATATAAGAATACACTAATACTAATACATATATAGTTGGGAAAGCTAAGCTTTATAGACCACCCTTCCGTGTTATAAATAAAACTAAATATTTATGAATCATAACCCGGGAAACCAACAAATGATATTATTTATTTACAACTTCCTAATCAAATCAGTTATCGACCTCGCTCCCTCTGCTTAGAGAGAGAGAGAGAGAAAGAGAGAACTAGATGTAACTAGTTGCTAATCCTTCATTATTTTTAAACTTTACATAAAAAATACTTGACCTCAAAACATTCAAGTACCTGTGGAATAATTTTATTAGTAGCAAGGCTACTCTATAGTTTACATTGTCTGTCATTCCATAACGCTGTGGGTGAAATTCTATGGGTGAAATTTTCTCAGCTGTTATTTAAGATAAATGGATAGATAGTGTGTGAAGATTTCCCATAGCAATGAGTATTCAGCATTTAACTTACTTTGTCTGTCGATATGCTACAAAGTATAAATAGTTTAAAATATAAAAATACGTTCTCAAGGTTTTGTGATTCTTGATTTTGACAAATACTCTTTAAATCTCCTTGCCCATGATTTTTTTGCCTCAATACTTATATGTAGATGTTGTCATTCTTGTTTTAAACACTTCAATTATCGTTATAATAGCCTTTCACTTTATTAAAGAACAAGATTCTGTTGTAATAAGATCCAAATAGTAATACATATCCATTAGACCTGTTACTCAAAATACACTTTTTCGAATTTAATTCGTCTGCTGACCTAAAAAGTTACTTTAGGGGCCTACAAATATATGTACAAAATTTTATCTCTCTATCACTACTGGCTACCTTGCTCCAGGCCTCTAATAAAGTCCATTTGTGAGATCCCGTTATTTCATACAAAAATTTCAAATGCATCCGAAAATGGGTTGGAGATTAATTTAGGTGTTCTGCTTTTTAAAAAATTATATGATGAGATTAAGATTGTTGTGTCAAAAGTATGCTGTGCTATCTTTAAATCGTACCTAGCGCTGGCGATGTCTGTGTTTTTTTTTAACATTTTTCAGCAATTTTTTTGAAAACTGACCGGCGCTAGTTGTAGAGTAGACTTTGACAAAAGATTTTTTGGATATCATATCTTTGGCCTTATATGTTTAAGTTAAAATATGTAGAAGAGCTAAAAACCTGCACATTGCTGAGAAATTGTTAAAACCGCCGTGCTAGCGTTATCTGTTCATTTTTTAATGGCCTGGCGCTAGGTAGCCAGTAGAGATAGAGATTTGTAGGCCCCTAAAGTAACTTTTAAGGTCAGCAGAAGAATTAAATCCAAAAAAAGGTGTCTTTTGAGTTACAGGTCTAAATCCATTGCAAGATGCTTACAGAGTAGATTCGCAACTAAAAACTTTTCATGATACATTTCTGTGTATGAAAGGAAAGTTATTTATGAATTATTAAAACTAGAAAAGATTTTGCTAGAAGGATTGTATTTTTTCATAAAAAATATTACCCTAGATGTTACATCAGACATAGATCCGTCAAAAAATGAATTTCTAGTAGACGAAGATTTTAAAGCAAAATGTGTACACCTTTAAACCATTAATCATGTGATCATGAAGATGACTTTTCGTATGTATGTTTTACTGGCATTGTGCTTGTTTTGATTGGAAATCATTTTTGAATTTGCTTGGGTATTTTGTTTTGAACGGATAGAGGAAATTCATTATTGAAACAAAATATATTGTGCTGTGCTATGTGGATGCTATAGGTAGTGGATTGGGTGCTTAATGAATTCTTAAAGCAGGTATGAGTGTTTTTATCTAATTTAACCCGCCCTAATATTAATAATTGCGTCTACAAGCATAGTGTGAGATAGAGAAACCAATTTATTTTTTTAGAAGAAAAATAAGGAAAAGCACAAAAACACATATTTTTAAAATCAGCATATTTCATTTTGCATTACAAGTCAGTGTTATTTTAAGGCCAAACTAAAGATTTTTCTTTTAGCTATAGGCAAGCAACATTAAAGTGTTCAGGAACATAATTTTGATTTTCTTATTCTAAAGTGAATAAGAAGTATTTTTTTATTTCATTTATTGAATTGAAATGTATTAAAATGTAACTAATTATGTTATTATTTTTTTAGTTGTTCTACTGTATTTTTTGGATTAAATAAATCAATTACTACTGCAAGAGACTTCAGCCCATTCCTGGCCAAAGCATTTCTACTGTGACGTCTGTATATGTCATAAGTTTAAAACACTGCTGATCAGAGGACAGCCGTGACATCCTATGATAATCCAAGCTTAAAATATGCATGTAGGAAAGGTCTGGGACCCTTTGTCTTGACTCCTGCACGTTTGTGATATATGACATGTAATCCCCACGCCTCCCCACTTTTGTATGATTACTTGATGAGCGGTCAGTTTACAAGCGCAAATTTAAGCATGCAGGTTCATGACATGTCATGAACCTTCCCCATTTCCTTTCAAAACCCCAGAAGGAGGGCTGATGTAGCCCCACACTGGAAAAAACCCTCCTAAAATAGCCACGGAGGCAGCTATATTGCAGTCCTATTGTCCAAAGCCCCCCAGAAATTTTGAATGCAAAGGGGTCCAAACATTTAAAGTTTAATTCACTGTTCTTCTCCAAAGAGTAAGGGAGGGGACAATGGGCAATTAATTCAATTTAAGATTTTTCGCTGAAAGGCCATGAAATCCAGATTTATCCAGGAAAATTGAAGAAAATTGTAAAGATTGTTATAATCTTTAGAAAACTATAAAATAACAAAAAAGTTCTAGGAAAAAAGCATTCATTTAAAAATTAGATTACCAGTACACCAGACTGGCATAACCATTCTGTAATTGATTACTAGAAAAATCGTCCATGGAACTTGTTCACCCCATAATTCTAAATTTTAAAATGCCACTAAATACAAGAATTAAATTTAAGGGTTCTTAGATTGTTTATTACACAAATATCATAATAAAGTTTTTATCTATGAAATGATATTTTTTGAAGAAAAAAAGTTGTTAAAACCAGCCATCTCATAACAAATTTTTCTGTCTGCTATATTCAAAACTAACTCATCGAATTAGCGGCAATGATGAGCTAGTACCCAAAGTCAGTCAGAACCTACTAAATGCTTGCACATTCCATTTAAGCCAGTATTCAAAGTCTGAGACTCCAAAAATTAAATATTCGATCCATTGTCCCCTCACTTACTCCCTATTTTTACAAGGAAAACGAATAAGAGGTTATATATTTAGAGACTGCATGCAACTTTTGAAAAAAACCAATAAACTGCAAGTAAGAAATTGAGAAAAAGAAAAAAATCTTTGCTTTAAAAACGTTTTTATAAATGGGAGAGAGTTTAATTAGAAAGTAATTTTCTAGATTGATACATCAAAATACCATGGCTAAAAAGAATAATGCTAATTAACAGAATGAGAATTTTTTCTATCATCATTTGGGATGTATATCAATTTATAGTCCTTTATCTTATCCCTTAAGATCCCAGACTATTAAACTTAATCATAAATTTAAAATATATAACTTAATTGAACAACAGGCTAACATACCCTAGCTGTAGTGCAGATGTGCTAAAACAACATTAGATTTTTTATTACGTACTTATTTTTAAAAAAGCGAAGCTTTTCTATAATTAGGTTCGGTACGTTTTCTCTTTCCTATTTTAAACTCTTTAGGGGGACCTTACATTGAACTGAACTGACTCGGCTGCCGACCCCTGCTAGAATTCGGTAAGATTTCTATTATCATTGAACCTATTGCATATAGCTATTGGAGTGGTTTCAAACTTTATTTTCCTGAACCATTATAAAAGATTCGATTCGCTGTTCCTTTTACCCAGGGAGGGAGGAGACATTGGCTGTTTATTACACAAGTCCCCAAAGTTTTATAATAACGTTTTCCTATTCGTAGTCATAATAACTTTCTGTAGTTTTATTGAATTTAATTACGTTTGGTGTTCAAATGTTTCAACCACTAATTGTAATCTAGAGAAGGGGTAATTTTGTGAATCATAATTGTGGAAATTCATCAATTTATTGGCCATTTTCTTATCCCTTTAGATCCTTCTTTTTATCACAAATAATGATATAAGGAGGAGGGCGCGGCAATTGACTTTCTAAATGTCGTCGTTTAAGTTTCGTCTGCTTTAAATCTCCTAAATACTGCCGCACCAAATCATGTTTTATATTTAATCAAAACAAATAAAATAAATATCAAAACAAATTTACAAAATAAACTGATGATTAATTCTAGTTGCAAAGCTTCTCAATATTTTGAAATGTACGTTTGGCTGTCAGTAACGGTTTGCGGTAAATGTGAATTTATAAAAAAAATTAATACATACGGCTGATTTCTTTGTGAAAAGATTCCCATTACCATGCAAATGAGCATCCATTATTTATAATACAAAGTAGAACGATGTCTGTCTGTTTGTTTGTAGGTCCCGGGAAGGTTTATAACTATTTTCTTGGGGTGTGGGACACCCCTAACCCCCCCAAAAAATGAAAAATTCCCCCCCACAAAAATTTTCTTTTTCTTTTTAAAACTAAAATTAAAAAAGTAGGGGACTACCCCCCCGGCCCCCCCCCCTCAAAAAAAATTTCCTTTAAAATTTAGAACACGTAAATTAGTTTGATCAAACCTCTTGGGGCATAGCCCGGCCCTATAGGCTAGGGGCGAAGCCTCTAGTATGTTTATAATTTACTTTGTCTGTTTGTCTTGCTAGGTATAAATTAAATATATTATTTTTGTAAGATTTTGTGGTTTGTATTTTCCATTTATTTATATGACAAAAACATCTTTAACTGCCTTTGACAGTGCGTTATTAATATCATTCATCGTACCTCATGAATGTTGTCATCCTTGTTGTATGTTCAATTAAAGATAAGATAATTTTATCTGTAAGTACTGTCATTCAAGATAAGTCGGTGCTAAATTAAATTGCATTTTATAGCAGATTCATTGTATCAAGTTAGTTGTCATTCATTTAAAATCTAGAACTCCAAATTCTGTAAATTTTATCCAATGGCGCTCTTGTAAAGAGTTTTCCCATAGCTATTTATACGTTTGTGGGCTTTTACGGCCTAAAAAATAAAAACTCTAGTTAGGTTCATATATAACCCGTACGTGCACCGGCCCCCTCCTCCCCATGGCTAAATTAGGGGGTAGGTGGATATACCCCCAAGTGTCCACCCTTTTAAAAACTGCGCAGCAAGGGTGGTGTCGAACTCTATATCACACCTTCCTTAAATTTAAGAGGTTGTGGAAAAAAATCCGTGTTATTTATCTATTAAAGAAGGCTTGTTTGAGAGCTTGTGATGTATAGTCCCTTTCTTCCTGACTTGAGAGCAATGTATGTATTTTGTATATTAGCTTTTAGTTCTTGTGTCAACGGTTTCGGAGCAAGACATTGCTCTGCAACACGACACGAACATAAAAGTGAACAGTTGTCTTAATATTAATGTTATTATTGTATGTTAACCTTGTATTGAATTAATACATTTTATAAGAATATTTAGCTGTTTATTCTTACTATTGCTACACGTCATTTTGGCGCAGTAGTGTAGTACGAATCTATAGCTCAGATTTTCTTTTAATTGTATTATTTCTTTTCTTTTTAGTTTGTTCAGGTATTTTTTGTGTTGGAATAATGGGCTTGACCATTGATGAGTGGAGGAAGTTGTCTCAGGATGAGAAGGACAACATGTGGGTGTCTCTGTTTAATTCTTTGAATAATAGAATTGATAATGTGGCGGCGGGGATGGCTGGGCGTGTATCGCCGCTGGAGAAGCATGTTAAGGAGTTGGCGGATAATGTTGATACCAACGGTGCTGCGGTTACAGGATTAGCTATTAGTATGGACAATTTCGAAGCTCAAACTGCTAATGAAAAATTTTGTTTCCTTGAACAAGAAAGTTTGGTGGTGTTGCCAACACTTTCTATGGACGATTTCAAAGCTCCAATTGCTAATGAAAAATTTTGTTTCCTTGAACAAGAAAGTTTGGTGGTGTTGCCAACACTTTCTATGGACAATTTCAAAGCTCCAATTGCTAATGAAAAATTGTGTTTCCTTGAACAAGAAAGTTTGGTGGTGTTGCCAAACAGGTTAGGGGGGGGAGAGTGTATAGGTGGAGAGGACCAGGTAACAGTCAAGGAGATGGTGAACCAGGTCGAACCTCTGGAGGAGGAGAGACATGTGATGCTGGACCAGGTCGAATTCCTGGACCAGTTATGCTTGAAGAATGGAGAGATGGTGAACCAGGTCGAACCCCTGGTGAAGGAGAGATATGTGATGGTTAAGAACACCATGTCATCATCCTGTCCATTGAAGGACACCATGTCATCATCCTGTCCATTGAAGGACACCACGACACCATCCTGTCTAGTGAAGGACAACATGTGGGTGGAGGACACCAACATAATGTCCAGGGAAAGATATGTGCCGCCCTGGACATGTACTATGTTGGTGGAGGACACCATGAAAGGGGAAAAGGTGCCGCCCTGGACATTGCAGGACAACATGTGGGTGGAGGACACCAACATAATGTACAGGGAAAGATATGTGCCGCCCTGGACATGTACTATGTTGGTGGAGGACACCATGAAAGGGGAAAAGGTGCCGCCCTGGACATGTATCAGCAGGGAGAGAAGGATAGACATGTGTTGTTAAAAATATATCCTTTTATAGTTTGTTTCTACAGGGAGACGAGGACAGTTGAGTATTGTTAAAAATTGTTAAAAATGTATTCTCTCTATTGTGTATTGTTTCTACAGGGAGACGAGGACAGTTGAGTATTGTTAAAAATTGTTAAAAATTTATTCTCTCTATTGTGTATTGATTAAACGAGTATTTCTTTCTACAATTTGCAGGGAAGAAGGATTTTCTCTACAGTTTTGGATTGTATCAGCAGGATATACATGTACTAAGGCGATTGACGGCGGTGTGGCGGCGATCGATTTTTGTAGTTTTGCAATTAAGATATCTATAATTGAATAAGTTTTGTATCTGATAGATTTGACGGCTTATAAAAATGTATAGAAGTTGTGCTTCTGGAAGTATTTTTATTGAGGAAATAAAACTCATTATTTGTGGAGCAACTTTTTCTATAATGAACGAAAATTTATCTGCTATTGTTATATCCATGTATATTACTGATCTTACTCGATTTTTTGGGAATGAACGTCAATTTATTTTCCATTGTTGTATCCATTGCTAATCAATGTAGATCTCTGATATTATTCGAATTAGTGGGATAAATGTTAATTTATCTGCCATTGTGGTGTCCATGCACAAGGTTAGAATTTATAACATATAATTTGGAAAGCGCTGACATTGTTTAAATAATAAGGAGAGAAACGAAGCAACTCTATAAAGTTTGTGATGGAAAATAATTTGATTTATGGTAATTATTTGAATTCTGGAAATATAACATTTTGTTAACTATTGAATACGAGTTTATGAGATTATGTTATTATGAAAATCAAAATATATGCATTTATTTTTTTTTGTTTTGTTACACTGGAATTGGATATTTGGATATATTTATTTTTGTTTCAGACTATTGTGGTGTCTAACAGAGATAAGAATAATAAAAAAAAATTGAAGATGGATTAATTTCAACGAAAATAGGAATACAATTTTGTAAAATTGTTAATGGAAGAAAATTGATTTTATTAAATGTTAAAATCGTGATTTTATGAAAATTGGATAAAAATTTGAAATTAGATACTTTAAAAGGTATTAGAATTTTGATGAAAGGCTGTAAATTGTTTTAAAAGTTGAGTCAGTTATTATGGTTCTAAGTATTTAATTTTAAAACAATTATATTGCGGTTTATGTATAAATAAGAGTAAAGCTACTCTTAAGTTTATATGTATGGAAACAAAATATTTTGAATATGGTTAAAATGTGCTATGAATAATAACGATTGTACTTGCGTGAAGATAGATATGTGATCTTTGATCTGTGATATATTATTCATAGTACGAAATTTCTATTATAGATAGAACAGAAATTTTGTTTGTTTTGTTTTTTGAATTTACGTTGATTTGGATTGATACATACTTGTCATCATGATCAGTAGAATGTGATATTTGATTGGTGGGCGGAATTTTTGTGGATTTAACTAGATTTATTTTAAACAATTAAATGGCGATTTAAGATTGGAATGCATAACTCAGCAAAAATTTTTAATGAAGCAAAAATTGTTATTCAGTATTTGATTATGATGTGAGAAAGAGAGAGAGAGAGAGAGTGAGTGAGAGATATGTGTGTAGAATTGGATTGTACAATGGACATATTATATGTGGATTAATTATGATATGTGTGCAGAATTGAAATGGACATATTATATATATATGAATAAAATATTTGTATAGTAGGAAATGAATGTTATTGGAAATATTTGTATGGAGAGAAGAGAAAACTTGTTGATGTGTGTACAATGGATATATTATTTATGGATTTAGAGAAAACTTGTTGATGTGTGTACAATGGATATATTATTTATGGATGTTTGTTGAAAATAAAACTTTGTGCAAGTTTTGACAATAGATCTATTATATATAGGATTGTGTAGGGAAGAGATGTCTATTGTGTATATCTATATCCAATGATGGGTGATGCAATATAGATTAATACTAAATGTGTTGTTTAGACTTGGTGGTTAAATGTGCAAGTTTAGTTTGACTTATATATGACTTCTATTGTAATTGAAACGTTTTCGGATATGATGTATAAAAACAAAGATGACAGCATCCGTAAAAACGAAGCAATGGAATGGCAGGACAAATGGACATCAACACTTGTGTAGTGTCAAAATTAAATAATCAGAATATACGCGTATAAGATTCAATGCAAAATTGTAAGCAAATTTGTTTGTAATAAACAAGGAAGACAACATTAATAAAAGCGAAGTATTGAATGGTAGGACAAACGAACATCAACACTTGCATAGTGTCAGAACTGAATAATTTTTGTAAAAAACAAGGAAGACAACATTAACAAAAGCGAAGCATTGAATGGTAGGACAAACGAACATCAACACTTGTATAGTGTCAAAACTGAGAAAATAATTGTATAAGAGTCGATGTAAAATTGTAAGTAAATTTGTTAAAAAAGAACTGATTGATACAGATTGATGTTTTACTTACATTTTATGAACTTGCTTATAGAGTGGCTTCGCTTGTAAACCGTTTAACACGTAGCACATCTACTTGTTGTTGGGTAGGTGATAGGTTTAAATCTCGGTCTGACACTGAGTCATAACTAACAAAGTTAAAAATGGTTCTCACTGCTACTATATCAGATACTTGAAGTAAATGAAGTAAATAGTTAGAAGTAAATAGTTAGAGTGAGGGAATGCCTTGGGCTAAAACAGGCGCAATTCAATACCATGCACAGTTAAAATTTCTCGAAAAAGGTTGTGCATCTCAGAGTGTTGGTTGTCTGAAGGGTGATTGGATGCTTGACACTGTAATCATAAAATATTGTACTTTGTTGTTCCAGAAATCAATATACACCGAATCAATCGGATAATTAGATCATATAAAATTATTGGATAATTAGATATTTTAACTGTTTCGATTATAATGTTGAATTTTGTTGTTCCCGGAATTAGTATACAATCGGATAATTAGATCATATAGAAATTTGTGGTCAAATCAACATGTTTACAAATGGAAGTACGGACGTCATAGAAATGATTATAGTGTTGCTACGTTTTCTAAATTGTACCTATCTGCTGCAGAAATCACCATGTAAAGTTCGAAATACAAAAAGTAGATAGATGTAAAGTATGGATGGGCGGACCGAATCTAATTATAGAAAAAAACAAATATATCAATAACACAGGGTGGTGAATCAAAATGGTCGTATGGATGGGCGGACCAAACCTAATTATAGGAGAAGCAATTATATAAATAACACAGGGTGGTGAATCAAATTGCACTCAAACTTGAAATTGAAACATTATGTGTTGCTCAATTTTGGATGAATCAAATTAAAGTGAATAGATGTGGGCGGATTTCAATCTATTTAAAAACTTGGAATATAATGAACGTATTGCGAAAGTTTTGGTGGATCAGAATAAAATGGAAGAATATTGAGGGGCGGATTGAAATCTACTAAAACTTGGAATTATAATGGATGTGTTAAGTTTTTGTTTAAGCTTAAATTTTATTAAGGACACTCGATATAGAATAGTATATATTGCGATTTAGTGATGTTGATTCAGCAAAATTATTTATGAAGCTTAGAATTTCATGAAGCAAAATTGTTATAATGCATTAGATATTTGAGTGGAGCTGTCTCTCTTCATGGAGAAGGGGGGTGGGCAATAATTTGGCAAGGAAAGTTTGCACTGTCTCTCGGAGTTGGTATGCGCAAGATGGGGTGGTGCAGAGAGGTAGCAGCAATGATGAGCAGGAGTTGGGCGTTGTATGCGCAAAAGTTGAGCTGCGCAAGAAAGTGCTCTCAGGTATAGAGAAAAATAGTTAGTTGTGCTTCAACTTTCAAGATTCTAATACATAAAAATAGTTGTGGATGATATAAGTTATTATTCAGATATTTCATTGAATAATTAGGTAAATTTTTTACTGTATTAGACTAATATATTGTATTAAGAATTATTTTTATGTTGCTCGATTATTGACAAACATTTGATTAATATTATATTTCTTAATACATTTTTAAGAAGACATGTTGAAATTTTATTTGTTAAGTGATAACATTTAAGTATGGCATCTAAAATAATTGTATTATGTTTTAGATTGGTCGAAAAGAGGAGTAGTTGTGGTGGTTGAGATACAGTATTACCTGTTGGTGAGTTTTAGTTTGTTAAGATTTTAATGATGTTCAATATTGATATACATTTGATTAATGTTATATATACTAATACATGTTAAAGAAATTATTTTATTTTGTTGAGTGAAAATAAAATATGTATTAAATAAGTTTTGGCATCTAAAATGATTGTATTTTGTTTTAGATCGGCCGCAAGAGAAGTAGTTGGTGGTGACTGAAATTTAGTTTTGAATTTGGCCATTGTTTTGTGTTGACATTGATATTATTGGAGAGTGGAGGCTGGTACATAATACACTTTGATCTGACCGATTATATGTTGAATTAAATGTTGGTGGAGAGAGAGTGGAGGCACATGATACACTTTGCTCTGACCGATTATATGTTGAATTTTATTAAAGGAGCGTTATTTATGATTGTTTAGTGATTGGGTCAGTAATATTGTGAAACATGCTATTGCTGCTGGAGAATCTGTTTATAGATTAGATGTGAAGTCTGTTGAAGTTCAGAATGCTAAACAGGAAGCTAAACAGGAAGCTAAAAAGGATGCTAAAACTGCTCTCAATAATGCGGTCAAGAAGCTTGGAGTATCACCAGGAAGGTAGATATCAAGTTCAAGGTTCCTGTATTCTCTGGCAACTATAAGGAGATTTAGTGATCATGAAAAGTACCTGAAGCTAACAACTGAGTGCTTGCACAAAACTCCAAAGGAAGCCTGTGCTGGATTAACAACATATTTGGAATGTATGGAGCTGCTGGAGTTTATGGATTTACTAATATTCTGTCTATTGTGCAACAGAATATGTTTCCTCATGATGTACTAGAGCTGATGATGTTACAGATTAAATACTTGCAAACAATGATTGATGAAGCTATCTTTGAGCTTGAATATGATATCTTGCAAACAATGATTGATGAAGCTATCTTTGAGCTTGAATATGATATCTCTATATATGGGAAGACTATTACTGATCTTGGCAAGAAGAGTCTTAAATCAACCAGTAGTGGCAAATCATATGCAACTAATGATAGTACTGGTGATAGTGATGATCATAATCCTACTGAAGCAAGTCAATCTGTTGATACTGTTGTTGCAACCCTTTCTCAACCTGTTATAAGTACTCCAATCAACAGTCCAACTGCTGCCAAGGAGAAGAAAAGTAATTTAGATTTATAGATTGCTAGATTTATAATAACTGTTGAAAAGTTTTGAAGACTTGGAGGTGTTAAATTTAAGCATTTAAGCAACAGTTGTGGATAATAAGACGTCGGAGAGTAGTTTTGAAGCTTAATTTGAAAATTGAGGATTCGTATGTCAAGGATAATGAAATAACGTTGAGTTAAATGAAATATGTTGATATTGTAACATTTTGAACAGATGTGCACAGTGTGCCAGAATAACGTAAATAAATGCACAGTGAGTCAGGTAGATACAAAGAGCTAAACGAATTATGTTGATATTTATTTTGAACAGATGTGCACAGTGTGTCAGGATGATGCAAATAAATGCACAGTGAGTCAGGTAGCTACAAAGAGATGTATTTACAGTTGTCAAAATGAGAAGTATTTAGTTGATAGATAATGATATACAGAGATATACACCATGGGCTAGAAGCTATTGTGAAGTTGTGCAGAATTTTAAAATAGCATGCATTGTATCTTAAATATATTTATGACTGATAAAACGGATATTTGTAAGTTGTTAATACAGTGGGCAGTCAAAGTATAATGCTGGTTAGTGAAATTTTAGCTGTTCTAAAGAAGGCGGGGCTTAAAGATGATGTGGCTGTTGTAGATTTGACTGCCAGGTTGGATATCTTACTTGTCAATAGCTGGTGTTTTTGTTGATAGTTAGTATTGAAAAACGAAATGGATCAGATTTCGAATCAATCTATGGCGAAGGTTTTGGTTGCTTTTGTTCGGCTGCAGTTTTCTCTGTGTTTGTTGTTTCTGTTCATTGTTTTCAACGTTATCATTGGTTGGAGTGTCGACAGTAGCATCATTGTTATAACGAAAATCATTGGCAGTTTCTGTATTTTGAATGACATGTCGATTTTTGGATTCTAACAGAGATGTTAATAGCAGTTATTGTGGTTGTCATTATTAGGCTTAAGTCATGCCTGACTATGCAATAGATATAATCTCCTGGATGATAAATGTGAACAGCAGTTCTGATTTTTGACCTGAGACCTCAAACATTTGGCAGGTTTGGCTACTAGAATGGTTGAGTTAGATGCTCGGTTGGCTAACCTGCAGGATCAGCAACGTATTTTGAAATGAAGTAGCTAGAGTCGATGCTAGAAAGGATTCGATTCCAATTTTTTGAAGAGATTGGAGGCTTCTTGTGGTGGAGGTGAATGGCTGTTGTGTTGTTTGAGAAAATGAGAAAATGAGAAAATCACAGTTGCTAAGTGGAAACCAGTTTATAACTAAGTTTATAACTAAGCTAAGGTCAACTGGTATGGTTATATCGTTTGTGGTGTTGTAGCATTGGTATGGTTATGTCATTTGTGAGATGATTGATGGATTGATGGATAATGATGGATTGATGGATATGAATGATACTACTATTATCAAGAAAAATTTGGCAAAAGAAAATGAATATTATGATCAATGATTATGAATAATTATAGTTTTATGTGTGTTAATTCATATTTTATTTTATTTTATGTATTAAATATTTGTTGAGGCAGTAGTAGTCTCGAAAAGGTTCAAAATTAATGTTTTATATTAATGCTCTATAATGCCATGTTTTAAATCTGATGGTTATATGTTAATCAGTGTTTTTTTTATATCATGCATTTATAATAACTATGTTAATCAATGTTTTGTATGTTAATCAATGCATTTCAGTGATTATATATTAATCAATGTTTTTTTTAAAAAAAAAATATTAAAAAGAAACAAAAAGAAAAAAACACATAAAGAAAAAAGGAATATATATAAAAAAAAAAACACAAAAGAGTTCTAAGGAACCAAAATAATAAAAAAAAAATGTATATGAAGTGTTTAAAGATCTGGAAATAAAATAAAAAAAAATAAAATAAAAAATATGGCAGGTGTCATACCAGATCAATTATTATCTATTTAATAAGCATTCAATGCTACTTATAATATATATATGTCAATTAACATGTAATAAACATATTGTTATATTCAATCTGAAATATTACAGTTTTGAAATCCATGTTCATGTTAAAGCCAGGGAGAAATGTGATGTATAGTCCCTTTCTTCCTGACTTGAGAGCAATGTATGTATTTTGTATATTAGCTTTTAGTTCTTGTGTCAACGGTTTCGGAGCAAGACATTGCTCTGCAACACGACACGAACATAAAAGTGAACAGTTGTCTTAATATTAATGTTATTATTGTATGTTAACCTTGTATTGAATTAATACATTTTATAAGAATATTTAGCTGTTTGTTCTTGCTATTACTATACGTCAGACTCTTGAGTATGTTGATTATGTAGGGGGATGAAAACATGAGCCCCCTCACAATAAAATAACACCCCTTTTGTTGTCTAAACTCACTTTACGTTTTTAAGGGGGTATCAAAAGTACTGTAACGATATTTATATTTTATTAAAATATTTGATTTCCAGACGAAAATGTAAATAATTTTTAAAAAATAAGAAAAAAAAACATAATAGGTAATCATTAAAATGGAGTTAGACACGCCGAACATGACAACCCAGGCGCCCACCCCACAGAACGAGGCGTTTGAGGAATTCATGAACACATTCAAGAAACATGTCATCAATATCTCAAGACAAAATATTATTGATGAAATTAATGAGCTGGGTATGTTTATTTATTTTAGGTACTTTAATAACTTAATAAAATTCAGGGGTCTTAAGTAATAAGACAATGAAAACAAATTGACGTACAAATACATCCCCAATGATGGTAAAAAATTATCCTCCATAGATTAAAATTATTAATTAAAAAGTCATATTTTTACCTACTTTAATTTATTTTGATATTTTATACAAGTCATATAGATTTCAGTAAAAGTATATGATTTGGATTTGGATGAAAATATACCTGAAAAAAATTAAAAGAATCTAAATTTTTATGAGAAAAATACCTACCTAATGTTTTTAGTACCAAGATCAATAAATGTCATTGATGAAATTAATGGGTTAGGTGAGTGATATGAAGCTGAATTATATTTCTATACAGTATTCTATAGGTATCTACACAATATACTTCTTGTATAATATAGATATATAAGGGTATTAACAAAGCATGTCGTATTAATTCTAAGGTTAGGAGAATTTGGAATTAAAAATTAACATCAACGATATAGAAAATTTACTGTTGAAGGGCTTTTTAATAACAATAATATATATTATTACTGCACACACAACTGAAGCACGATTATGGTTGTTTAGGTCCTACACAAAATTAAAAGGGAGCACCATTAAAAACAAGCCAATCTCTTATTCTGGGTGATTTTAATGCACATAATCCTTTATGGTATTCAAACATCCAAGATGCCAGAGGTGAGAAACTTGCAGAAGAGATTGCAGAATCCAACTTTGGAGTTCTTAATGAGAATGTGCCAACCAGATTACCATCAAACGGCCAACCCACATCACCAGACATCTCATTAGCTTCAACATCTCTTCTACCTTATATAGAATGGGAAACTAAAACTGCCCTCAGCTCTGATCACTTACCCATCATCATCAAATTAAAAACTTCCATCCAATCAAAAGTGATTTCAGAAAATTCGTGAACTTTAAAAAGGCAGACTGGCAATCTTTCACCAACATCACTGAAGAAAGATTCAACAGACAACCTGAGCCTGTCAATGTTCACGAAGCAGAAAAGAAGTTTAGAAAGATCTTAAACAAAGCCTCCAAAAAGACTATACCTGGAGGACGAATAAAGGAAATAATTCCTGAAATACCTACAGCTACCACCAACAAGATGAAAGAAAGAGACAACCTCCGTGAAACTAACCCAGATTCTCCAGATATTCAGACACTCAACAAGGAAATCTTACAAGAGATTAATGTCCATCGCAAGAACAAATGAAGAGAAAAGATCAGTGAAATCACAAGCGGCTGCTCCTCTAAACTATTCAAACTTATCAAAAATTTAAATGGTAAGAACAAAAGCAATGACAACCAAGCCATTAAGTTCAAAGGGCGCTACCTAACATCATCACTTGGCATTGCAAATAGTTTTAATAAACAATATACATCAATTGTTAGACATGTCACTTCTCCAACATCAAGACTTGTCTCAAGAGGGTTAAAGAAAAACAGCCTAGAGGAACCTAACTCTTTCACACCCCAACAAACTGCCGAAGCTATAAAAGCATGTAAAGCCTCCAAGGCAGCAGGACCAGATAACATCTCCAACCTGCATCTGAAACACCTAGGCCCCATAGGTATAAGCTACCTCACCAAGATATTTAATCTTTCCATAGCTAGCTGCATTATACCTGATATATGGAAGAACTCGGTCATAATCCCCCTTCTTAAACCTGGTAAAGATCCCCAAGATTCCAACTCCTACCTTTCAGTCTCCCTTCTTTGTCCTGCTATTAAAATCCTGGAACGTTTGCTTCTCCCAATCCTAACTGAATCCCTGGAAATCCCTGTCTTTCAACATGGATTTCGAAAGAACCACTCAACTGTTTCAGCACTCAATGATTTTAATGACCAAGTTGCTTCTGGCTTCAGCAAGAAACGACCACCTGATAGAACAGTTTTGCTGCAGATTGATCTCAGCAAAGCCTTTGATATGGTGTCGCATGATAAATTACTAAATGACATTGGACAATCACCCTTGCCAGATTCTCTGAAAAGATGGTTCTGCTGTTACCTGAAAGGCCGACAATCTCGTGTTAATTTCAGAAACACTACCTCTAAATGCAGAAATGTTAAGGCAGGTGTCCCACAAGGAGCGGTAACATCTCCAGTCCTTTTCAATTACTACCTCCGGAACCTTCCAAATCCACCCAAGGGTATCCAAGTAGTTCAGTATGCTGATGACATCTCAATATATGCTACTGGCTTGGATATAGATGCTCTAACTGAAGCCATCAATGCATATGTTCCCAAGGTCATAGACTTTCTTAGTGAAAGAGAGCTTACTGTGTCACCAGAAAAATCTACTGTCACTTTATTCACTCTAGACACCAAAGAGTACAAGATCCATCCACAAGTCAAAATTAACAACATCCTGGTGAAACTGGAGCATGAACCCAAGCTGCTGGGAGTGACATATGACACAATGCTCACATTCTCCAAGCACATCAAGAACATCTCCAGCACAGCTAACACCAAGATCAACATGCTCAAATCTCTTTGTGGCACTGACTGGGGCCAAGACAAAGAGACAATGACAATGACGTACAAAGCCATTGCCAGAAGTGCCATGGAGTATGCCTGCCCAATCTAGAGTCCTATCATCTCAGACTCTAATTGGGAGAAACTTCAGATCTCTCAGAATAAAGCTCTGAAAGTAATCACTGGAAATCTTAAAATAGCTCCTTTTCAACATATTCACCAAGAAACTAAAGTGTTGCCAATAAAAGAACACTGCATGATGAAAACCAAGCAGTTTCTATTAACATGCCATCTTCCTGAACATCCGGGCAACAAACATGTTGAAAAGCAGCTACCAATCAGAAAACACCTTAAACCAACAATTCAGAACTTCAGAAGCAGCATAAGAGAACATCTACCTATTAATGCTGATAACAGCGTAAAGAATGGTGCTCACCTTTCTTGGGGCATTACAAGCTTGATCCACTCTGAAACACATCAGACCATTAGTATTCTTATTGGATTGCACATTGACATAGACAGCATGATAACATCACAGAAATTAGATCTATATGACTTCATATCCAGCATTCTTCTTATTAATCTTCTTATTTATCTTCAATTAACATATCCCTCTTGTTGTCGTCATTAATATATAAATCATCTTCTTCTTATCCTAAAATAGGGAGAAGGTAGATTGGCGTCCCCCCTCTTTGAAGTGAGAACAGGAGGTTAAATGGAGGCATGACGCGCCATGAAATCCACGTCAGCATAGGGCAGATCAAAAACATCATCAAGATCAGCTGCATTTTCAAGAACGTCCACGTCTTGATAATCCCATTCAAGTGAAGAATGACATTCTCTAAGCTGATCCAAAAAAGCTGGCGGTATGACTGGTTTAACCGGACTGGTATCAGGAGTAGGATTTACAGAAGTAGCAGCAGAAGGTACAACAGATGGTGGATTTGAATTATCGGTTACATGACCATCTACTTGAGGAATGTTTTTATGATAAGTGGCTGCTATTCTCTGTTTAGCTCTGGCTTTGATAATGGAACGTTTGTCTGTAGCATCTGTTTCTGAGGGACTGTCTGAGTCTGAATGTTCATTTACAGATTGATTTAATGCTGTTAATTGTTGTGCTGCTTGAAGTCTTTGATTGTTTAACCAATTATCAAGTTGTTGATAAAGTTGAGGACGTTCGTCGGCAGTTTCTGTGGTATGTGTTGGAACTAGGTTATCATCATTTGCCGAGGAATCATGAATGATTTCTGGTTGATATTGTGTCAATGTGGATGTAGGATATGATGATGATGAAGTCTTAGAAACTGTAACAGGTGGAACATCATAATTATCTTCATCATCAGAATCTTTATATTCACGAATAGGATTCCATTCTGTTGAGGTTTTCAGAATATTTTTTCTTGGTCTGAGGTTGTATTGAAGATTATTTTTTACAACATGTAATCTGTCTCTGGAAGTTGTGTAGGTTTTAGATCTAATAGATGGGTTACTGTTAAATGAGTGGATCACCCTTTGGATTTTCACATTATCTTTGTTTTCAGATGTTACCATGTAAATATCTTTGGCTTTATGCTTGTCATGCTTATGAGTCTTAACAGTTACAATGTCGCCTGTTTTTAGAGGAGTAATTATAGGCAGTTTGACTTTATCATTGTGTTTGATATTGTGGTATTCTCTGCTGGCTGTTTGTTGGTCTTTAATTTTCTGATAATTCAAGTTTAAATTGTCGCCAGATTTGAGATCTCTATTAAAATAAATTTCAAATGCACTAATTTTTCCATTTCTCCTAAGTTTGCTATTTAATAGCTGAACTGCTATTTGTAAAGTTGTGTTACTAATTTGTCGGCCATCAGGCTCTAATCTTACTAATTCTTGCTCTAGTTCTTGACAAGCACGATCAACGACAGAATTAGCGTTGATATTGAATACATCTGTTGCAATAACAAGAATGCCTAATTTATTGAGATCTTGGTCTTTTCCATCAAGAATAGGTTTGAATCCAGAACAATTATCAACTTTTACTGTAATATTTCCCGCCAATTTAATGGGGGTTAGGAGGTCAATTATGCCTGATTTTAAGTCTTTGCTTTGCTCAGATCTTACAATTTTGGCAACTGTGTATGATGAAAAATTGTCTCTTATAGTAAGAATACATTGAGTGCGTCTTTTGATTATATCAGCATGAAAATTCACTCCTGGGACATTTGAGTCATCTTTGGTATAATGTGGAACAATGGATGGTATTTTTTTTTGTGTTACACAAAAATGACAATCATTGTAAAGTTTGTCAAGTTCAGGATGTAAACCAACAGAGTAAAAAGATTTTTCAAATTGACTTTTTAACTGACTCTTTGTTGGATGATGTAAAGAATTATGTATTTGCCATAATACTGCTGGTAAATGTGAGGAAGGTATGACTATAAGTTCATTTGTTTTAGATGAAAATGACGTTGGTTTGGACAAAACTACCAATAGACCATCTTTGCTAATAGTAGCTACAGATGTAAGTCTTCTTACTTCAGAATGTAATTTTCCACTAACTTTAGAGGGTGTTTTGCCAGTTGTAATATGAAATTTGGCTTGAGTGCAAGATTTACTTTCATCTTGGATTTTTTTCCAGGCCAATTTATTGTCAAGCATATGATCATTTATGGCGTTGATAGCATGTGGGTTTATTGTATTTTCAGACATTTCATTTACAAAATTGCAAATAGTGCAATGTTCTACAAGGCAAGTTGAAGGATTTCTTGATTGGAAATCTGCACAATTGTTTAGGTTATTTTTACCATTTGCTAATTGTACAATTAATGGAAGCCTATTAACATTGGTAATAAGAGCTTGTATTCTAGGGCTGGAGCTGTGTTTGCCTTTTTTAATCAAATTTACAGCATCTGCGACTGCTTTGCTGTCAGGGGTGATCAGGATGGGTTTAGTGCTTTCCTTAAGAATATTATATTCAGCTGTTATGGCCGTAGCAAAGGCCAAAGCTTCAAGTTCACAGCTGTGCCACTTAGAATGATTTTCACTCAATTTTGTTGAGTGAAATGAGACAGGCAATTTATGATTATTTTTAATTGCATAAAGAATGTGGCCTAGACCTGGTTTGGCTTTAGCTGCATCAACGACAATCATTAGTTGGTCATTTGGATGTGGCAAATACAATGTTTGAATGGAATCAATGGCTTCCTTTGCTTTGTTAAAACTAATTTTTAAGGATTCGTCCCATTGAATGGGTTCTTTAGACTGTTTGTCAGCAACGGCTTTGTCAAACGGGTCTAATAGCATAGTTAGATTCTTAGTGGCAGGTAATAAAGTTTTAAATAGTCCTATCCAAGAGCGCATGTCTTTAACACATGTAATATCATTGTGGCATGTGTTTTTAAGTGAATTGACCCTATGGGGGGATGGAGAAATGAAACCACCATGTTTCCACACCCAACCTAAGACATCCATGGATTCAAGGAAAATTTTTGTTTTATCAGCAGAGACTTTTAAATTGGCTGCATGAAGTTTTTCAAGGACATTTTCATAATTTTGAGCTGTTTCTAAAGGGGTCGCTCCTCCCACAAAAATATCATCTGCAATTCTGGCGACAATTCCTAGCTTCATTTCATTACATAATACCTTAGAAAGTAGTTCATCCAGTTCTTCTGATTGTCCCAAGAGTCCTTGGCCGCTTCTTTTCATGAATCTGAGTCCACCAAATGGAGAGCTGATACCTAGCCATTGGCTATCATTTGGGTTGATATGATTTTGGAAAAATCCCTGAAATAAATCCATAGAAATAACATATTTCCAACGTCCTAGGTGTGTAAAAATGTCTTTAGGTTTTGTGATGGGGGTGGGAATATTTTTAAGGTGTTCATTAATATTTCCAAAGTTTACTACCATTCTTACATCCCTAGAGGTCAATTCATTTTTTGGCTTATTTTTTGCTCTTTGCTTACGGACTAAAAAAACAGGACTAACATGCTGAATATGAATATTATGATCTTGAGGGATGCCTAAGACCTCAGATTGTGTAAATTCATCAATGACCTGTTGAAGTAGGACTTTAGTGCTGTGGTCATAATTTATATTGTGTACCTTATTTGCAGGTGGTCTTGTGTCATTGGCCCAGTTCAGAGAACAGACGTGGCGACCGAATTTCATATTATAACCTTGCTGCAAATCATCATTAAAAACATCTTTAAATTTTTCATTGACAGACTTGACATAATCCACGACTTGTTTATCAATATTGGTACAATTAATTTGGACGTTTTTATAATTATCATTTTGGACAATTGGCATAGAGACATTTGAAAGAAGACATTTGTTTTCAGGATTAGAGGCAGAATCTAATGTACGAGCTGTAATCTTGTTATTTGCTTTTTTTAAAGTGAAAACTTCATCAGTATTATTAACAACATGAATGAAACCATTACTAACCTTGCAGAGTTGTGGTGGAGGCCAGGATCCTGATTTTGATTGTGGACATGGTTGTACTGCTAAAACTTGATCCTCTTGTTGTTGGGTAGGATAAGATACAGATTGTCCAGGAAGAACCACGTTCATGTGATTGTTGTGCAGGATGGTGTTGTTTGCAGAGGTTGGTAGAATTAGTAGTTTATTGGTTTCAGGTACAGTATATTTTTTGTGTACTGTGATTGATTTATTGCTAATATCTTGAGTGACTTCATTTTCTTGAAAAAAATTGTTACCAGCTACAAAATTTGTATGAAGTTCTCTTGTTACAATTGCGCAGAATTTTACTTCCCATCCATTTCTATAAAAGATTTCATTAATTTCCCCGACAGCTGACATTTTTGTAACGCCGTCTGCTAGTTTGCTTGTTTGAGTATTTGGCATTATTTTAAAGTTGTGTTTTTTTGCGGCATCATATTTTACATAAGAACAGGTAGCACCAGTGTCCAGGTCTAGGTGTACATTTAAACCATTGGCATCTTGTACAGTTAATATTTGAGAAGGAACTGGTTTGATGAAGTTTAGTTTGGAATCACTGAAATAATTAAAATTACAATTATTATCAGATTTCAGATTATCATTATTTTTTAAAAATGCATTGTCCACCTGTTCATGTTGATGATTGATGGAGGCATAACCATATTCGGCTTCCAGGTCAGGTTCTTCTTGTAGTTGCACATTTGACAGTTGTGAGGATACCCTTTCAATTAGTTGAGATCTGTCTCTGTCTGACATTGATGGACAACTTTCATCTCCAACATAGTGGCTCGAAAAGGTAGATCTTGGTTGGCCTGAGAGTTGACAAAGTCTACAGTATGGTGGAAGACTGTTTCTGTTGGGTTGTTGGCGTTGGTTTGATTGTTGGAATCTCCTCGGCCGATAGTTAGATCTTTGATATCTTTCTCTTTGTCTGCCACGTGTACTGATGTAGTTAATATCTGGTTCTTGTGGGTCTTCACCTACTTCAACATGATTGTTCACACTTATTGGTTGAGATTCAATTGATTCAATTTCTTCAATATATTGTTTTGCCTTTGTTAGAATTTCAACTTTGTAATCCATGATTCTCCTAGTTTCACCAATTTTATGGGCATACTGGTCTTTTACATAGGCAGGTAGGCGAGGATGGAGAATGTTAAGTACATTTAAGAGGATCAGATCCTCAAAAGTAGGAGATAAATTTTCATCCTGTGATAATTCTTTGTTCTGCCATCCTATTTTGTCTCCTTTCTTACCTAGGCTGCCCATAATTAAGCTTCTGTAGTTGTTGTATAGACCAGTTGGTGTTGTAGAGGCTGTGATGTCATATTTGACATCTAGTATATTCAGGAAATGGATACCTTGCTGTAGGATGTCATAATCTTGACGTAGACGGGTGTATATCCATTGTAAGCTCGTACTTTGTCGAAGGATAGGATTATAATAGTCAGTGTGAATAAGTTTTGCGATGATGGTTAACATTTGTCTCAACTCTCTTCTGAATTTGGAAGATCATCATCCCTGTCTGGAGCTTTAGCTGTGATTAATCTGTCTGGATTAGATTCTGCGGCTAGCCAGTTGTCATATCGGCCGCCGGGAAGAAATTTTTGGAAGCGGTCGTCGATGTCCAAATACACCTCCAGCTCCTCTGTCCATATTTTGAATTGGACATCAGTAACTCCTTCGGCTGGAAGCTGTTGTGGGGGATAGATCTTGATGGTCGCCATTGCAATGTTATCACTTTATAGTCTATGTCAATGTGCAACTGTGTTTCAGATAAAAAAAATCTTTTCTAATTTTAAATTAAAAAGGGGGAACTTTCATAAAATTGTTTTCACTGTAAACACTATTTTTCCAAGTGTTTTTTTTGTTTAAAGAGGATAAAATCCGGGGGGGTGTAGAGGAAAATTTTCCAATGAATAAAATAAATAAAATGTTTTTAAAATGAGATAAAAGATAAAAATCCGATAAGGATAGATAAAAAGGAATGTTTATATCACTGATTGATCACTCCAGGTAGCGTCTCCTCGGGGTTCCGGGGCTCGACCTCGCTGCCACCACGTAAAGAATGGTGCTCACCTTTCTTGGGGCATTACAAGCTTGATCCACTCTGAAACACATCAGACCATTAGTATTCTTATTGGATTGCACATTGACATAGACAGCATGATAACATCACAGAAATTAGATCTATATGACTTCATATCCAGCATTCTTCTTATTAATCTTCTTATTTATCTTCAATTAACATATCCCTCTTGTTGTCGTCATTAATATATAAATCATCTTCTTCTTATCCTAAAATAGGGAGAAGGTAGATTGGCGCAGGAAAGCTAAGCTTAAAGCTATCCACACACAAGAAGTCAAAAACACGCTTGACAACCTTCCCCAAAACAATGTTTTGTGACGGGCCCCCCCTGAAGTTAACAAAGAAGAACTGAAACTAAGCAGACATGTCAGATCTCAACTCTCTCAATTGAGATCTGGCTACAGTAGAAGACTAAATTCCTACCTAACCAGACTTGACAATACAGTTGAAGATAAGTGCCCCAACTGTAGCTACAGACCTCATGATACGGCACATCTTTTTAACTGCCCTGACGACCCCACAACCCTAACAGTTTTATCTTTATGGACAAAGCCTTAACAGGCTGCTGAATTTCTCAAGCTCGACGAAGGAACCCCCTGATAAACTTCATTATAAGATGCAAAATACATGTTTTTGGCAGATACATGTGACGTCCTCTGGAGGCTAACCAACCCACCAACCAACCAACAAGCCAAAGATTTTTTGCCAACAAAGATAAGAATTGATATTCCTTCGTTTTTTTTACCTCTCAGTAAGATTCCATGTAAATAATCTCTTTCAAAAAGTGCAATCTTTCTCATGGCGCTATTGAAAATCGGACAAAGAAAGTTACAAGTATTTATTTCGGTAATTACCACAAAGATTCACACGCGTGTTTCTAATAAATAGCGGCTAAGCCCTTACAGTCCTCTGTCTCTGTTTTAAAAAGAAAAAGTAAAAAATAATGCCTAAGTAGCAGTTAGCGAGAACCTTCGATATAAACACACTGACAGACAAACATCCCTTTACTTTTATATAACGATAAATTAGAATATTACATATCCCTTAAATC
Organism: Acartia tonsa; assembly: GCF_053477335.1. Lineage (NCBI taxonomy): Eukaryota > Metazoa > Arthropoda > Copepoda > Calanoida > Acartiidae > Acartia > Acartia tonsa. The sequence goes on along the minus strand of NC_137264.1, from coordinate 40,580,053 downwards.
TTGTAGAAGGTATACAGACAAGTCTGTGAAATTATATTAATATATAGTTTACTCAGCTACTAATTTTAATTTTTAACCGATGCACCGGTGAGGGGCTAACCAGTTTATGTATAATAAAGAATTATACTCATAGAAACATCATTTAACTAACAATTAACATACATTCTTTAAAAATTGGTAGGTAAATATTAAAGGGTGTGGTGGCACTATGAATAGTTAATTAAATTGAATAATACCTAATGGTTTTATGTATTTAGAAATTTTCCCGCCGATTCCTCAGGAAACAAACTTTGCCTTCTTTCTTTTCTCCCTCTTTCTTGCTATGATATGGGTAAGTGTTACTTCTTTTTTATATTTTTAGCGGCTACGCCCCTAGAAGCATCTAGGTATATTTTTCCTGGTGTCAATTATTTTGGGAGGGAGAGGATAACCTTCCCTAAAAAAGCTTTAAATCTTCCCAGCACCTATTAGATGCTTCATAATCATATGCTAGAGGCTTCTAACTTTTAATAAACCTTAAAAAATAAGCATAAAAATTAGGTATTTTTTCCCCTCTAAAATATATGCGATTTGAGGAAAACCACCTGATGTTTTGTATTTTTACTGTTTATTACAGACAGTTACATATCATTAGCCTTACTTAAAAAAAAAATATTTTTCAACTAATACCTAAGGGTTTTAAAAAATTATTACTTTTAGGTAACCTACATAACATTTTTCAATTCTCGAGTTGTTGGCAGTGTTTTCACAAGAATCATCAATAAATTCTTTATGGATAAAAATGGTTATATAAAGGTAAATGAAAACGAGTAAATTCTTATTTTGTCCATTATTTAAAATTAAGTATATAAATACAGATCCTTTCAAACAATAATCGTCTCTTTTGTTGTGCTGTGAATAATGTTCTACTGCATAGGAATGAAATACAACCACTTTTTTTAACTTTGTATGGCAGGTGTCCTACTTAAATAATAATCAACTATATTGAATGGATCTTTACATTAAGGCAAAGAGAAGTTCAACTCACCACATCTTTTTGATTAGCATTACCAATACACAGTAACGCATTCGTGTACCTAAACCTAATATAAATATTTTTATTTTTTTAGGTGGGGTCGTTGAGTTTTTCGGTAATGGCTGGAAAGATAATGTTTCGAGAGTTTGCTTATATAACTCCAGATTGGTCAGTTAGAGCATTAGATGGTTATATCATATTTAGGTATTTATTTACTTTTTTTTTAACGCAAGGTATGCATTTATAATTAGGAGGAAAGACTTTTGAATTATTAATCTACAACCATTTCTTTTCTTTTAAAGGTGGTGGAGAACCTATGTGCCAAAAGATGTTTCTAAGGACCTTTCACATTCTGATACAAGGTAGGAACATTTTTACATTATTTGAAAAGTCAGGAATATCCATTAGATGGTAGAACTTCAGGAAGGGAGGGGACATTGGAATGTAAATTACACTTGTACCCAAAGTTTTATGGTCATGTTATCTTATTTGTTGGCTCATAAACTTTTTATGGAATTTTGATTGATTATTTCCAAACTAGTAGTGTACAAACTTTTAACCAATAATTTTTATCTACAGAAGTAATTATTTGTTTACTTTGCAGATTATCTCTGCAATTAAATGGTTTTGAGTTGCATGTCTATAATCGGTCACATCTGTACCAGAACCTTGAGAAAACCTTTGGTCTGGAGCCAGGTATCCTGCCTGAACAGGATACAGATCAAACAGCTCAGGTAAACATAAATATTTGTTGTGCTGAGATTTACAACAACATTATCTAAAATTTATATATTAAAACAGCTAAACACTGAAAGCTTTAAAAAGCGAAGATTTGTTACATACATGGTAGGTCCGTATTGAATATTTCTTAAGTAAAATTAGCCAGAGTCGCCTTAGCGGATATATTTGTAATAATTACCTTATTTACATGTTTTTTTTAAAATTGATGATTCCTAGGATGTTTAGGCACAATGTAATGGGTGTAGGAACACTAAAATGGTCTAATTTATAAAGCTTCGCTTTAATGGATGTTGTGATCATTGCTGATATGATATTTTTAGCTAACCTGTAAATTTTAGGAGGACCCGGGTAATCAAATAGATACAAGTGAATACATACTTGGCAAAAACTGGAGGGATCTTATACCTGTTATTAAGGTAAGGGTTTCAGTCATATTTTAGAGTATTTTTTGTGGTGAAGCTATCCTGCAGGCCAATTGTGTCTACCGGCCTGTAACATTAATTTACTCCACTCTTATTACTTTTATTTTGTATGAATTTGTGTTTAAACTTGTGAACTTCAATTTCATACTGTTGTCAGATAATCGAACTTAACTCATTTGTCATATTGATACTTTTTTTGGTTTGAAGATAAGCTTTGCTTGTCTGTTTGATTTGCTTTTTTTTTTCAAAAATTATGATTATATTCATAATTTCAGCTTTTAGAATGTATAACTTTTTAAGAAATAGTGGCTACACTCATAGAAAATGGGGGGAGGGATAATTCGACCTCCCCATTCCCCCTATTCAATTTTAGTTCATTTTAAAATTATCTTGGGAGGATGGAGGTACCCAGTCCACCCTTTCCTCAAATAGTTGTAGAACTTTACTCGACCTATAAAAAACTTCATTGTAAAGTAGAACCATATTGGTCAGAGATTAGCAAGATCCTTCGCTACACGCAGATATACATTATACATTCTGTTACTTTTATATAAGTAGGAAATTACTACCTAAATGATTTAGGTTGATATCTCAACTGGGAAGTTTGTGTTTGGAAACCGACTGCTCCCCACAACTTTATTGGTAAGTAATAATATTTCCATTATGTCTTTGAAACCGATTAAAATCCGCCGGATTAGAACCGGTTCTCAGCCATACTGAAAACTCATGTATAGCATCGTATTACAGACAATTTTCCACAAATGTTAAAATAAAAACTGTAGGTAATTTAATTAATCTTATAATTTTTATTTTAATATCCGCGAAAATCTGTCTCTAATACGATGCAATAAATAACTATTATTTTTCATAATATTTCTATATGAATATTGCGACAGACGAAAAAATATTTTGCCCCACTTCATTTTTCAATAAAAAAAGTTAGGTACAATATTGACTGACGGAAAATAAATTTTTTTGTTTTTATTAGGTACCTAATCTTTTTAGTTATCACATGATTTGATTTTTCTTAATTTAGATATCATTTGAAGAGGGCCACTTCACCTACTCCACAAAGCCAGCTAATAGCAACCTTGACCATTTCATGCACTTTGTCAAAGTAGATGCTGAAAATACGAAGGTGATAGATAAAATTATTTTTTCAATGATAAATCTTCCAAAAAATGAGAAAAAAATCGTCAAGATTTTGTAACATGGTGTATACCTACAAAAAAAACTCTTTTGGTGCATTAGAAAAGTTTCATATCAATATTATGTATATTGAACCGATTTTGAGAAGATTTTTGTTGATTTAGTTTAGTCTTTTTCAAAGTATTTAATCAATAAAACGCCATTTTTCTATTTATTAACAAAATAAATTTCTTCTTAAATTGGATTATTCTATATAGTAGTTTAAAAGGGGTACATGCTTAATTAGTCATTTAATTGCTAACTTTACATTTTTGTAATATACTACTGAAATATTATTTTGAAAGTAATTTTTCCTTCTCCTTTAGGTATATTTAGCAGAAAGTCCAAAATACACTGGGCTTCGATCTCATGATGAAGCACCTAGGTAATTTATTTTGAAAATATTGTATAGTTTATCCAAGATTCTTTGAAGAGCAACCTAAAATGTATATTGTATATGTATATTGAAGTGTCTAATTCTATGTGCCGTTTTTGGTAATCAATTGATAATTAAACTTCCTAAGTCATAGAAGCTTCTAATTGGTTGTTAAAGTAATGTTGAATGGGATCTTGGACAAAGTAGCTTCAGGACATTTACTTAAGAAAAGTAGCTTCTTAAGAAAAATTATTCTCCAATAGTAATAAAGGTCATGGCCGTAGCGCTCGGCACCCTAGCCCATAACCTTATCTATGTTAGCCTCAGGGCAAGTAAAATATCCTTAACTGTTAATACATAGGTGGTTTGGAATTTCGTGGATTTTACAAAAAGTGGTTGGTAGATTTTTACAATTTTTAATATTGTTTTTACAATTTTTAAAATGATGTTTTTACAAATTTTAGGTTAGGTTATAGGCTAAGGGGCCGAGCGCTGCGGCCATGACCTTTATTAACAGTGTAGGCTACTTTGCCCGAAGCTACTTTGTCCGAAGCTACTTTGTCCTGAAGCTACTTTGTCCTGAAGCTACTTTGTCCTAAAGCTACTTTGTCCGAAGCTACTTTGTCCAAGATCCGTTGAATGTCATTTCCTCCGAGTAATAAAACATAAAAAATGTATACCTATAAAAAAGTTGTTAGGTAATGTAAGAAAAAACATGAATAATTTATTCTAGAAATATGGGAGAAGGTTTTGTAATGCTGGCAAGTAACAGAGTACTCTTGTATTACTATATGGATGAGGTAAGAAACAAACAGTTTTTGATAGAGGAGGAAAGGGCAAATGTAGGTGCATTTATCTTACTCCAAAAAAGGTCCTTTAATATTAATTTACAAATATTATTTAGAAATTTTTTGGATCATGGAAAGAAAACGAAGTATCCAGCGAGTTTCGTTGTATTTTCACAATAGCTTTTTCCTATTTCTAACCTCTGCATGGCCAATTTCCAATCATGAACAGTTACCTAACCTAACCTAAAATAACCAATTAAAATCTACTGTGGAAATAAGGCGTAACCCGCTACTTCATTTTTGTTCAATGATCCAATTTTTTTCTATCTTTACAATTATATAGGTAGTTTGATTATGCTGAACTAACTCTATTTTTATCTACCTAGCCTGGATTGGTGCCAGAAACAGAGGAGCTATTAACCCTCCCGTCCGGGGAGATGGTAGAGCCCCAACCCCCTTCCTGGGGACTTGACATCCAGTGTGGCAAGGCGACGGACATCAGCTATGGTCCTTGGGCGGACAGGTATAGAAACTTAAGTTACTTCCGGGGTAAGGTTAAACTGTTTTTGTAAACCCATTAACTTTAAATTTCTCTTTTCATAATCATATTCCGTTGTAACATGAATCCTATTTCTCTAATCAGTATGGTAGACAATAAAACATTTCCCCATTATGATTTGTATTATCTATTTTAAAATTTATGTTTTTAATTTGAACAAACCAATATCATGAAAATATTTCAGGCAACGAGAGTATTTGTACAAGTTCTTTTTCCCTCCAGATTATATACCTATGAAGGTAAGAGTACTGTTTTGTATTTAATAAAGTATTAATTCATCTGTAAATGTCACTTAAACCTTTTTAGCATATTTTCTTATTACAGTCATAATTTTTATTTTTGTTCCATCTTACAGGTCTTGCTTAGTTCTATGAGAAGGAAATGAAACTGGGAAAAATTAAGTAGATCAAATTAAATTTCAATAGTAAATATAAACAAAGCATATGGCGCTATCACTCAAAGTACTCTCTTAAGCACTGATAACCTCCTCCTCCTCCTTATTTTGAGATAAATTGAAAATAACTGGAGGGAACCGCAGGTGTAGGCCCCGCGTTAGCCCCCCCCCCCCCCCCCCTCCCGTCGTTAGGAATAGAGGAAAAAACTACCCCTCCCATATTTTCAATTTATTCTAGAAATAAGGGGGGCATGGAGGGAGGGTTTACTTATCAATGCTCAACCAGCCACTTTGCTAATATTAACCATTTTTTTACATTATTAGGCTACAGGTCCAAAGCTACCAGGAGAAAGAAGAGAGGCAAAGAAGTTTGATATCAGGAATGGTTACAAAATTTAGAATATGTTATTTTAACATTAAAGTAAAACACTAGAGGGGGATAGGGTTAAATTACTGTATGTCCCATCCCAAAAACCTTTCGCCGACTCTCAATTGATTCTTTGATAATCAACTAATAGTGTTGGGAATATTAACACAGCAAAGTAGCAGAAAACAATTTGCTAGCAGACGAAAAAGGTCTTTGGAAAAGGGGGGCAGGTAGTTACATTTATACTTATATCTGTTTTTTATCAACTATATTCAATCAGCTTATTCTTGATTATATGAATTGTCTTTAAAGCAAAACTGTTTATTCTGATCATCATTAAATTTGGGCAACCCTGTAATCCAGGTTTTCAACCTTGCAAGAGGCAACCTTGGATCTATTATTCTCCAAAGATAAAGAAACAAAAGCTATCTATATGAATATTGCTCAGGTATGATCAATTTTAATAAAAAATATTGCGATTCCTGAGCTTGATCTTTAAATCATTTCAATGGTGATCTAAACCACCCCGCACGAAATTTCAGCCAATCACAGCGGCTGGTTTTTAAAATGCGCCTCTGTGATTGGCTGAAATTTCGCGCGGGGTGGTTTAAATCACCATTGAAATGATTTAAAGATCCAGCTCTGGATAAATTGTTATTGTCCGTCAGTCAAAAAGTAATTTAGAGCCAACTAATTTAGATAGTAAATGGTAGGACAGATGTATAGATAGAAAAAATATTATTTTAGATAAGCAAATTATAATATAAATACAAATCGGATTTCAATCAATTTAATATTTTTCTTGCCTATATTTGCAAAAAAAACAAAGGTACCTACCTATTATAATTTTAATCTTTTTGCTTTCAGGGGAGCTATTTTGAGCTTACAATTCCTTGGATAATTGAGAATTCTACTGGATATACAACAAATTTGAAAGGAACTTTAATGAATCCAAAAGCCTCTACCAGTTTGGCTTACAGGTAAATTTATTTAAGGGGTAAACGGACTGACAAAGTTAGTCACTTGAGTAGATTATAATTATTGGTCAGGGGAATCTTCTTGAAAAATTTCAGAAGCCTAGGTACCTAATAAAGAAGTTGAGAAAATCTGCGTTATTGATTGATGTACAATGTACATACTAAGAGTATCTTCTAAAGAATTGTTAATAGTTAAATTCAGGGTTCGGAAGCCGCGCCTCAGCCGCGCATAAGCCTCAGTTTTAAACCTGCTTGTGAGCAGAAAAAGAAATTTTTGAAAGAAGGATTGTCTACTAAAGAGACAGTTTTATAAATCCAGCTAAATTCTATAGTGATAAAATGACGATTTCACTGAGGCTTACACGCGGCTTACGCGCGGCTTCCGATCCCTGGTTAAATTTCAAGAACAATCCGAGTGAATCTCTTTCATCAATATGCAAGCATACTTACAGGCGATCTTAGCTAATTAAAAAACAATATTTTAGAGAATTGTTGCAATGTGAAACTTTAGAGTTTGAAATTGATATGTGCTATCCACAGTATTGGAACTTAAAACAGGTCAGTCTTTTCGGCGGTTTTCCTTTTCATGCATCGGGACTACAAACAATCTTATTCGAGAAAAAACTTTGTTTTAAGGTTAAGGAAATATTAGGGGAACCTTGCAGGTTTAGAGCCCCCCCGCAGGATAAATTTTTTTTTCAAAGATGGATGGAACATGGAGGGTTCGTTGGTTACTACCTTTTTAATTGAACTTTTCTTTACAAAATTTATAATTTAGTCTATTGTATCTACTTTTTTTTCTAGGAATGGAACTTTTCCTTTACAGTGAGCAGAGCCAGTGTAGCATTTGTCTTTGCTCATAAATGGTTCTTTCAGGTAACAAACATAGATCATTTTTTTGGTGTCACAATGAGATCACGCAACCTCGACTGGTAGTTCTTTTAGGGAATAACAATAGAGACAAAAAAAATTTCTAAAATAAAAGATTGGAAACTTTTGCCTTAAAAATCGTCATTGATACCTTCTTAAAATTATTTTTCTCTTTATCTGGTGTAAATAAGTAAAGAAATAAGTGCTGTTTACCATAAAGATAGTTTTTTTTGTGGGTCTTACTGTAGGTGCAATACATAAAGTTATTACTATATATCTTTCTTTTTAAGGATTTGATAGAGGATTGGTCCAGCAGATCACCTCCAGATCTACTCTCATTCATACCTTATGATTGGAACTTTCAATTTATTGTAAAGGTATGTTCCGAGGATTTTCTCACTCTTTTTTCTAAAAAAATATTCTTGCGCAAAGAATTTATGAATAAAATAGAAGTTTACTTAAATGTAATAATTTACAGATAGAAAGAGACTGTGATTATATATTTGGCATTTGTTTGGCCCAAGGGACCTCCAAAACTGTGGTCTCAAAAAAGTGTGTCTATCTATGTGTGTGTGCGTGTAACACATTTTTCCCAGGGGAAAATTTGGAAATACTAGGTTCCGGGGAAAGCACCAAAAATACCTCGTTTTTCAGGATTTTGAGGTGTACACCCCAGCTAACGAGTACAACTGGATTGACACTAGCTCAACGGCTCCAGAGAACTCTCACCTGGCTGTGTGTGGCAAGCTGCTCACTGTCACCTTCACTCTCCCATACACGGAATTTGTTCCAGAAACCACCCAGTTTCTGTTTAGTATTTCAGGTAAGAGCTTAGTTTAACTGTTATTTAAGAATAAAAATAAATTAGGTATCCGTATATAGAAGTAACATGATGTCTATGAGCCTGTCTGTCTGTATGTATTCAAGGATCTCGTAAAACGCTAAACGATATGGTTCTCCTCTACAATGTAGCAATAGGTCCTGGGAAGGTTTAACTTTACGGCTATTTGGGGGGGGGGGGGGTACCTTTACAACCAAAATTCCAAGAGAAATCGAGAAAAAAAACGGCCCACCCCCTATTTTTGTAAAACTTTTTCTCTTTAAAACTAAAGTTAAATATTGCGGGTCGACTTCCGCTCCCCACCCCGTAAGTGATCTTAGAGGCCTCTAGGGGTGTATCCACTAGTAATTTAATACCAGAAGAAAGATAAAATCATAAAACTTTGCAAGCATAGGATTACGCACTCTTACGTTGTGACGGAATGACATACAGACGTACGTGATGGACGTACGGATATGTCATTGTAATAGAGCAGCTGTTGTTTTATAACACATGAATAGGATAGTCAAACAATCCCCAGTTTTTACAAACAAAATGTCATAGATTTGTCCATAGGAATCTATAGGAAGATTATTTTTAAACTACCGGAGAAATTCACCTAAGATTACCTGAAACCTGTTAATTTTTAGGAGAGAGTCTGGATCTTGTATTGAATGTACCAGATACATCCAGCACACATCATATTCTTACCACTCTTGATACAGAAATTAAATATATTAACAGGAAACTTATGCAGATTTGACACTATTCTAGTTTTAAAAGATTTCAAGTCATGCCTAGTCTATTAAGTAGCTTCTAAAGTTTTACCCTGTAGGTTTAATAGGTAGCTAAAGAAATTTTTTTAAAACTTAAAAAACAAAGATAAAAAACTTTTATTACTTTTCCCGTATCGCTTTGGATTAGAACCGGTTCTCAGCCTTACTGAAAATCATAATTAGTCGTATTACAGACAAAGCTGATTTATATCCTATAATTGTTCATTTTAATGTTCACTGAAGGTTGTCTATAATACGATGTGATAAATAACTTTTCCATTACGATTTAAAAAATTATTTCTTGAACTATATTGAGAAAACTTGTCCAAAAAGGTAAGTTACATTTATTTGATTGGCCAGGAGATATTTCTTATTTAATCAAATACTATGTCTTATCTACTTATATAAACAGAGATGGAAATATTAGCTGGAAAAGAGATTTACAGGTAAACAATATTTGTTTAGGTACCTATGTATTTACTAAAGTAAAAAAATAATCTTTTGTTACAATGAATATAAAGATGTATAATTCGCGTCTGTGAAAGAAATATAACTACAAATGAACATTTTCGAAAAAAATTAGACTGACAAAGTGTTTCATAATCGCAAAAAGTAATATAGAAAATAATAAATGACAGTGATATTTAATTGTATGTTAGGAAAATTTTAGCTTGTATTATAAAACAATTCTTCAGCTTATAAATAATCTAAGCTTTGAGAGATATATATTAATATAAGTTCTTTTGAAATAGTATTTAGAAACCTATATAGGTAAACAAAGGACAAATTTAAAAACTATTTGTTAAGGCTGGAAAGTGGAGAAGTAGATGTTCATATGCAGATGGATGGATAGATTGTTGGTGTGTTCCAAACCTTACTCTAGTCATTACATTCCTCTATCATCCTATCACAATGCCGGGTCCCAAACCTCAGGTATTTATCCATCGTTTTTTTTCATTTTTGGTGTCTTAGCTCACTGTTTTTCAAACTTTACTCTCATAATTGTTGACTATGAAATTCTCTTGTATAGAGGTGAGATACAACCTAGAAAAGCAAGAAAAACGGTTTGCTTAGAGTTTTACGTCCTCTTATGTAAAGCAATTCCAACTGGAGTTCACTAATCATGGCTTATTTATGACAGGTGTATTACTTTTTCCACCCTTTTAGGCTGATATATGCACGCCTGAACAAGAGATGCACCTGCTGGGACCATTAAGACCAGATGAACCTGTAACTATGAATACCTCTGGAGGTAAATATAGATAATTATGGTTGATGGGAAGTAATTTTTTCTACTTTTTTTTGCATCTCTATAAAAGAGAAAATTTGAAAAACACGAAAAATAAGCACATTCTTGTTTATTTTACTGTTTACTTCTGGCTTTTTTGAATTTTGCAAAAAGCCAAGGAGATTTAGTCACAAAAATATGCCCATTTATGCTTCAAAATAAGGAATTAAAAAAAAATCTTAAAACTGGAAATAATCGTTGTAATATATGAATAGGGGAAGCCTCGACCAGTGCTAGTAACCAAGAAGCTTTAGATTTTGATCCTACTGTTCTAGAGCCTGATGTTTGCAAGGTAAATCTATTTGAAAAAAAAAATCATATAAATTATGCATAGGTACTTGGAAGAAAATAAGAAATTTTAGTAATTTAGAAGTTATTTGTTGTTCAATGCACTTTGTTTTTTACACCTTTGCCATCAAAAACAAAGGATAGCTTAAGATTAAATAATAATGTGTAAGTGTTTTTTAGAAATATACAAAATTTGTCTTTAATTGTATTATATGCTTCTAAATTTTATTCATATAATCCTTTTAGCTTGATTTGGAGGTTGGACCAAGTATTGTATTCTTCTATGGAACCCTTATCAGGAACTTCATGCATGCCAAGGTACGATCAGTTTTTAAGATATAAATTGGTTTGAAAACTAGAAGGTGATACACTAGAGGGGGAAGGGGTTAAATAACTGTATCTTCCCATCGAAGTGTCCTTGTGCCAACTATCAATTGGGTTATTGAAAATCAACCAATGTTGTCGGTTTTATTAACACAGCCAAGTAGCAGAAAGCAATTTGGTAGCAGACAAAAAAGGTCATTAAAAAAGGGAGGGATTTAGTTATCTACCTACTATATATACATGTATACTATAGATCTGTTGGTGAAATAAGCGACAATAACATTAACTGTGTGACTATAATTCATTCCATTATTTACAGATATATATTACCTTAATAGATCAAGTTTCAAGTTTAATAATAGCTTGCCTCTGAAGTCATTTTTACACTGTTTACCCTTATTGATAAACAATTATTTTATTTAGGAAAACTTGTTTGGAGAAAACCAAGAAATAACTCCCATGACAGACCAAGTAAGTATTTTCTATTCAAGTTAGGTGTGCACAATTTAGGCATATCCGTACTTCACTTCAATTTTCTGTCTGTCTTTCAATGATTGTACAGTCACTATGGACGTTTTATGGACTCTTAAAGTCTACATTATACTATCTGCTCATTATTAACTCTTAAATTACTTCTGCAGTGGCTTTCTCGTATTCAATATGTTATAATTGTACTATAGTTTACTGTTGTTTTCTATCTATTTTGTTATGTTATCTTAAAGGTTCCCGAGAAGAAAGAGGAGAATACCAAAGTCCGACCATTTGACTCTAGAGAATATAGACCCCTGAATCTTACTCTTGATATTACTGTTCATGATTTACAGGTTATTATTTTAACTCTAAGATAATATAGACCCCCGAATTTTACACTTGATATTACTGTTCATGATTTACGGGTTATTATTTTAACTCTAGAGAATATAGACCCCTGAATCTTACTCTTGATATTACTGTTCATGATTTACCGGTTATTATTTTGACTCTAGAGAATATAAACCCCTGAATATTTCTCTTGATATTACTGTTCATGATTTACAGTTTATTATTTTGAGAGGATAAACCCTTGAAAAAACGATTGCATTTTAAACAATATTTATGTTAATTCTAGACTTTCTTAAACATTGTGATTAAGCTCTAATTTGAGAATCTTACATACATTAGAATAGTAAAGTGCTGGCTATAAAGGACTATGGACGATAAATAAGTCTTCCTTCCAATTCATATGTTTAAATTTTTTCTATTGAAGCATCTACGTATTAAGGTACTTTGAGCGTAGTTGTCCATTGGTTAAAATTCCAAACTCTTTAAATATATTTATTAGAAATTTTCCTTTTTAAGTTGAATACCTTATTTGATTATTTATAGCGCGAAGCATGATAGAAAATAAACCACATTTAATTTATTTGCAGGCCAATCTAGTAAAATATTGTGCCGCTTCGGAGCCACCTGTTCCTTTGCTCTGTGCTGAAAAGCTTGTCTTTGAAATGGACAAATCTTTCAGGTAAAAGAATGTGTAGTATTCTATTCTTTACAATTTTATCCAATGCTTTGGAGATGCCTGGTAGACGTTAGCTGCTCAAAGATTATTAATGACTGGTTAGTTAAGACACGACGCTGATTTGAATACATGGAGACTGCAGGAGATTTTAACATTTATAACCTTTTTATCAATTTAAAACTTCGCAAGACGTTTCCCGTGGCAGAAAGGTACAACTTAGATTAGGAAGCAATTATATAATCGTTATCAAAAGTGCAATGACTAAAATTAACTCGATTGAGCTGAAGATATTGTTTAGTCTCTTCACCAAGTGTCTTCAGGAGGCTTCTGGCCAGGCTGAAGTCTGAAAATGATTGACCTTCACCTACAAATATTATATAGATGCTTTAAGTATAAATGATCCCCAGCTGATTTACGTAATTTTCCAGGCTTCATATTTAAAATGTGGTTATCTTTTTTTAGGGAAACAAGATTACAGCTTGTTCTATCACCTGTACTCTTAAAGGTAACATTCCTATTTTTTTCATAAAATATAAACAAACTAGTGATGGCAATCCGTCACATTTTTGGGCCGGATTCGGATTCCGGATTCTTAAAGAATCCGTAAAAAAAATGGCGGATTCCTTGCTGATTCCGGATTCTTATTTTTGGCGGATTCCGGATTCTAGCAGTATTTTAAAAGGATTTTTTTTAAATTTAAAAAATTAAGTGCTACATATGTCCTAAAAATTAATGTTCTTGGTGTTCTCTATAATTCACTTTCGATAATCGAACCAGATTTTAAAAGATTTTATATGTAATGATAATAATCTTTGCCTTCAAAAAGAGGCAGTTGAAAGAAAAAACTCAAGACGCTAATTTTAGCCTACCAATTAAGAATCCGGAATCCGCTATTAAAAAACGGATTCCGGATTCGGATTCCAAAATTGGCCAAAAATTGGGCGGATTCCGGATTCTGATCCAGATTGCCATCCCTAACAAACATTTACATACTGATGTTGTGAAATAGACAAAATATAAGTTATTTTCCCTTCTAGATATCAGATTTGATTGACAAGGACGAGCCCTCTCCAAAAGTGAGTCAGCCAACCCACGTGAAGAATATTGGCCGTCAACATTCCATACCTGAAGAGGGAGATGACAAGACTCAAGCTGGCAACCTCAGGGAAGGTTTCCTTGTACTCACAGGTAGGCTTTGGTATTTACAATTTATTTTAGAGGAAAAAGAAAAGTCAATTATTTTACAGTAAACTAGATAGAATTATAATTCAAAAGTCAATCATAATATTTTGTTTACACAAGTTAGAGCAAATCATGTGGAGCTATTTTCAATTTCATGACTGTAAGACGATAGTCCCACTCAAATATAATTACTTTGAGTGCCAACTTTTATTTATTGAAAGAGAAGTATTTTGACTAAAAATGATTCAAATAAAAAACTACCTAATCTATTTATTCTCAGAGATTTTCTTTGATTCATTCTCTGATTACATACATTTTCTAAAAGTTTGTGTCCGTCTGACAGTCCGTAGCGCTATTGGATAAAATTTTATTCGATTCTTATTTTAGATTGAGTACTGATTTTTGTTGTTAAAGATCAGGGTATTGTCCCTTTCGTGGCAACGCCTCTTAAGGGGCGACTCGTCGTATTTTCACAGTAGCTTTTCCCCCATTTCTAGCCCCTGTGGGGGGCATTCATCCTGCGGTGCAATCACCTAACCTAACCTTAAATAACCTATCAAAAGCTGTGAAAATACGACTAATCTCCCCTTAAGAGGCGTTGCCACGAAAGGGACTATACCCTTTTGATATTTCATATCATTTTTTGTGCTTCGCTACCTAAAGATGTTGTCTTATTTTTATATTATCATTATTAAAGGTTTACAATTTCGTGGGCACGCGATGTTTTCTGAGCTAGACAGACCCCTGGGAGGGGATACTATAGAGTATGCTTGGCTCATGGAACTATCTTGTGGTAACCTTTGTGGAAAGGTTAGTTGTCATTTTTTTCCGAGATTTTTTTCACAACAAATTTCCTTTAGTTTTAAACTGGTGGCAAGAAAATTGCAACTAAAGAAGTTAGCCTGTCAAAATCTATTTTTTTTTACTATGGAGCCAAATATTATAGGTATATGTTTGGTTGTTTCATCCCCCTTATTTGAAACAAAGAATTCAGGGGGAGGAATATTTTTTTTAGAAATTCCCAGCGGGTGTCCTAAGCCTGCAGGTTTATCTAAAACCCTATATACCAAACCTAGCCTTGTTGTTTCAGGTAACCATCCCACAACTGTACAACATAGTGATGTCCCTAGAAACTCTTCTTTACCTGACACTGGACAAAGAAAATGTTATGAAGCACCCTAGACCTTACAAAATTTGTCAGCATAATAGAAAACAGAAGGTAAGCTTCATTTAAGAATTAGTTGCTGCGCTACTAGCATCTTTTTGCTCTTTATCAGAGGAGGGAGAGTATCTTAACACCATGCCAAGGCTAAATTTTAAAATAAACCGTTCTGAAATGGAGAACTCAATTAGTTCAATCTTAACGGACAAACAAAAAAAACACTTATACTGAACTGAAGGGTTTATAGACATTTGTACATGATATGTCAAGTAATATCTCTACAATTGCAAACTCTAAGGCGACAGGTCCAAATTTTCAAGCAAATTTAACAAACAAAACTTTGTCGCATTTTTTTGTAGGAATGTGAGGAATCTTATGAGGACATGTTATGTCCTACAGATACTGAAGTCAAATATATGATGTTTAGAGCTTCAGTTGACCTTGTAGATATTAATATAGGTAATAGTAACATTTTATTAATAACAATTGAGCTGAAAGACCTAATAAATTATGACCTCTAATATATGAGGTCAAGAAAATGTTGTTTAAAGCTTCAGTTGACCTTGTAGATATTAGTGTAGATAATAGTAACATTTGACTATGAAAGGTCTAAGTATGACCTCTAATATCTGAGGTCAAGTATATCATATGATGTTTAGAGGTTCAGTTGACCTTGTAGATATTAAAATAGGTAATAGTAATATTTTATAAACTATAACATTTCACCTGAAAAGACAACTTACATTACAATTTTAACCTAGTTTTTATAAATAAAATTAAAATTAATGATATTTTCTTTCAGTTGAGAAAAGTGCAGCCCTGCGGCTACAATTTTGTCCTCTGAGGCTGTCAACCTGTAATCTTCATGGTCAAGAAACTCATCAGGTATTATAGACGAAGTGGTCTACTTGGAGTTGACATTAAAGAAAATGCATAGTACAATTAGAAACATCTTAGATAGGTTTCTATAAACATGTACTAGAAATTTCTATTTGAATATTAAAATCTTATCTACGACAGTTCAAATATTCGTTAACACTTTTATCCACTTATGAACACCAAAGGCTCTGGAACGTCAAAAATCATTTCAACTTACTCCTAGACAACTTTTTGACAACAAAATACAAATTTTGTGTTAATTTCAACTTAAATCTTCCGCATACCTGTTCTTAAAAGGCTTTATTTGAATTTAAGCTTTCTATCTTTAAAGGGATCACTAAGTTTTTTCCTGTTCATTTTGTTAAAAAATCATATAGCTAACTATCTGATATTTATTTGAGTATCTTTCTATCTAGGGTGTGACGGCTATAGTAAATAATGTACAACTACACCAATATGTTTGCTCAAATATGAAATCCAACAGAACAGATTCTAGTCAATCTCACCATCCGGATATTTGGGTGGAAGCAGGTTACATTTACTCATTTTCATAAGGACAATTTGTAGAAAAGTAGCGCACCAACAACAAGATATTTTTATTTCTAAAAAAAAATGCATTCTTCATTAAAAAAAAAGGATGTTTTGGCAGGTATTGTTAAAAAAGAATTAACACTCTACTGAAAGGTTTTGTTGGATATTTTGAAGATATAGTTTGTACCTACTGGAGTAAAAAAGATGAGATGATAATTAAATGCCAGGAATAAGTTATACCTAGTCAACAATCGAAATAAATCCAAAATAAATTTTGGGAGGCAGCAACAACAGCTGAAATTAAGTATAGGTTTCGTGACTTTTCCCGATTAAATTTCGTTGTTAGTATAAGCTGCTCAAATATATTTTATTTTAACAGTAATGGTTCATCAACGATAATGGACTGATAACTAACGTATAGGCTTTAGAGTTTAGTTATTGAGTAGTTGCGATTTATTATTATATCATTAATGTAATTATCAATGTATGTATTTTAAGGCTCCATCAAAATTGGACCTGTGTACCTGGAGGCCGCGCTGGCCACTCATCTTCTCAGAAATACAAAGTTTCAAATTAATCAACACTGCTACCTTCAAAGACATGATAAAAAGTAGGCTTTTATTTTGCTAAGGCTATGACAGTAATAAACATACATAGAAGTGAATATTTTAAAGGTTATACACAAAGAAATATTAAAAGAGCATGAAAAATCAATTTAAGAGTAAAATCTGATTATCACAAATATGATTTTAATTAGTGGCATTTATTACAAGAACACATTTCAAATCAATTACAACTCTTAGGACATATCACACAATTAAAACTTTATTTTCAGGACCAAAAAGCTGTGGTTCCTGTGGCCATGGCCAGTTGTACAGGTAAATAAAATTATCATAGGTTTGTTTACAAATAAGTTATTTTAAGATTATAAATAACTTTGTTCTTTTTTATTATTTATATACTTTATATTTTTTTTACTTACTAATGTTATGATTTTATGATATTTAGTAGTTACATTTTTGAGGCAAAATATATACTCTTCAGATAAATTATCTCTTGCTAATGTTAATATTTTTTTTTACCAGGATAAAGCTGCAGTACAAGGAAAATGCGCGTGTGTTGGTGGTGCTAATTTCTTTGGTTCTAATCAAAATGGAAAGACTTTCTTCAAACCAAATAGAGTAAGTTCTTAAGTCTTTTAAAAAGTAACTGATATAAGTTTTTCTAAGCTGTTTGAACGAGTATCACAGCGGCTTCAGCTAATAAAAAACCACTCAATGAGGGTGGCCGTAGCTTTGGAAAGCTGAAACTTGTGATGCTTAGGGTGGTGAATGAGGCTTACTTGGTGTCTGAGTAAGCCGCGCGGCTGTCAGTTAGGTTTAGGAATCCGTGCGGCTGAATCTACCTTTGGCTGCCGCGCCTTGCTTTACTGGGCCTTTTGGTGTGATTGGAATTAAAGCAATCAAATAAATAAATAATGTTATTTTATCATTATTTCTTAAATCGAAATCTGACATTTCTAATTTTGATTTCTTGTATAGGCTACTGATATCTTTTAATTCATATATATTCTTTTTATATTTTATTATTTTTAATGATTACAAGGGGGGGGGGGGAGTTCTGACACTTTTGCGTAAACAGTGATTATAGGCTTTGTCTTTGGACTGAGAGGATAGGTTATTAGGGATAAAATCATTCTTATATGATGCTTAGGGTGGTGAATGAGACTTACTTGGTGTCTGAGTAAGCCGCGCGGCTGTCAGTTAGGTTTAGGAATCCGTGCGGCTGAATCTACCTTTGGCTGCCGCGCCTTGCTTCACTGGGCCTTTTGATGTGATTGGAATTAAAGCAATCAAATAAATAAATAAAGTTATTTTAACATTATTTCTTAAATCCAAATCTGGCATTTTCTAAATTTTGATTTCTTGTATAGGCGACTGATATCTTTTAATTCATATATTCTTTTTATATTTTATTATTATTAATGATTACAATTAATATGAATTGGCAATTTTTAGGACGAGCTTCGAACACGACACAATGTAGCTCTGGCATGTGTACGAGATGATAGGTATAACAGTCCAGGATTTGGGCAGAGTATTCTCCATCATAAAACTGGATTGTTGTATCCTGCCAGACGCCCTTCTGGTAACCCACAGGTATAATTAATGAACTTTAACTGTATGACAAATTGAATATCTTACAAGGAAAAAGTATTTAGTAATTTTTCTCCCTTTAATAACTTTTAAATCGGAGAGCGTTGTAAACTTAGTGTACGATTAACTTATTTTACTATTTTCTTGTCGTTGACAGTTTTATATCTTATTTTTAAAATAGTTTCAAAGTTTTTTGCCTTTTAAAATTTAGCGTCATTTGTAATTTTTCATCTGATTTAATTTTTTTGTCTTTACAAGAAACTATTCCTTATTTTAATGAATAATTTTTTCTTGAAAATTAATCTTGTTTTCATTTAGGATTATGATGGATATAGTTTACCTGAGAGTTGGCCAACTACCTGTCACCAACCTGTCAAATTGAAACCCTGTCAACAGGTAAAATAAACAAATAGAAAACTTGTCAAGAAAGATAAAATGTCGCATTTTGAACCAAAAATTTTGTTTATCATTAGAGATGGACACCAAGTCATCAATATATCGCAATTGTCTTATCCCTTAAAATCCCTGCATTCCGAGGAGCTTTACTTGTATTCGGATTAAAATCTACCTTTTTCTTGGATTCAGATTCGGATTTTGATCCACAATTTGGCATCCATAACGGATTTATATTGTCACCACTGTTGTTATTGTACCAAAACAAATTGGTTTTTATTTTCAGATGAAGCCAGGAGGATCCACGATGGATAGAACTCCACGAGCCGGAGGTTCCAGGCTGACTGGCAGGAAAAGTATCCCATCTACTCCACATGGTTCCTCTACCTTATCTCTCAGGTAGGATTTTTAATATTTAAACAGAAATGGGTGCTTTCCCTCTAAATGAGCTCTGAATCCCCCCCCCCCGCTGCCCCAATTTATGTTATAAATATGTTGGGGAGGAAGAGGGGGTGTGTGGGGGGGGGGGGAATGGTGAAGAGTTTCTGCAATCAAAAGGCCCTTTTCGGTAAATCTCCTAATGATAACACTATAGCCAGTACCATTACAGCAAAATTTAAAAAAAATATGTGTTTCTTTAATTACAAATATGTAGACAATGCTATATTGAAAATTATAAAATCATTTATTTGTTGCATTAACATTTTGTTAGAAAAAGGAAGAGTTTTGCTGAGAATGAGCAACCTGGCAGATCTCTGCAGCACAGGGCTCCCATGAATAGAGCAGCTTCCGTAGTTGGAGAACATCCTAATGTTAACATTGATTATGACAGGTATTATCATTCAATTTAGTATAACATTTAACAAGGGAATAGGTATTATCTATAGCCTCTCTCTATGAGAGAATGGACATTGGACTGTAAATTACCAAAGTTTTATAAAACACTATCTCCCATTTGTGGTTTCAAATCTTTTACTTTTATAAAATCTTGATTGATTGGTTTGTCTTATCCCTTAAGATCGCCCACATAAGAAAGTTTTAATCCACTATTTGAAAGGACTTTAGATTAAATTACTAATTACAATAATTTGTTTTGAATAAAATAAATTAGATAATAGTTAGTATAACGAAACATAAAATGGAGTATTTTAAGTAAAATAGATATATAGTAATTATAATAAAAAAGACCCCATGACCGTATTTTTTTTTAATTGCACATATAGGGAGGGAAGGAGGAAAGGTTTTAGTAGTTGAAGGTACTTAACAGAAAAAAACACCTTAAACCTGTTATTTCTAGGCCATCAAGTCGAGCCTCAGCCTCGCCTCACTGTACAAGCAGAGTTCAATGTACACCCCTAGCCTCTCCGGATCCAGAACAGCTCGTGGCGGCTGATGAGCAGCTAGCAGCTTCTGCCACCTCCAAAGATTCTATTAGCAACTTGGCCAGATATGCCGGCTCCACCGAAACTATTTCAAGGTATGAATATATTTCTTTGTAGTTTGACGATAAGTATGTTTTTTAGTAGCGAAGCTTTTCATTAATTTACTGTCCGGCTGTCCTTATAAAAACTTAATACTTAGCCCGTCGGTCTGTCATTTATGCTACATAACTAGAATTATTAAAACATTAAAAAAACAAATGTTAAGTATTCCATACATTTATGACCACTGAACATTTGTATTTTAATTCACGATTTTGGCGTTTTTAAGGGTTAAACTACCATTTCAGTCAACTAAAGATTTGCTTCGCCTATGATTATATTGTAATATTCTGATTAAGATAGTGTAACTTTGCTACTTAACACGATTGTTTAGGTCAGTGTCGACTTCCTCATTCATGTCGGCAATGTCAGAACAAGAAACCTTGGACACAGGGTACCATGAAGATTTTGGTCTTGTCAACCTACATTTACAGGTTAATATTATTTATCTATCTGTATATACAGGGAGGAAGGGGACATTGGACTACATAAACATTTATAACCTCGATCACTTATTCGTTGGCTCAAAAACTTTTAGTACTTGTGTAAAATTTTGATTGGTAAATTCTTTTCTATTGGTGTCAAAACCAACAATTTTTATCTACAGAGGGGTTAATACAGTTTATCATTATTGGGGATATAAATCAATTCATATCATTGTCCCTGAAGATACCTATTACATTTAAACAACTATCCAACTAAAGTGTTTATTCACCACAATATTTTCAGGGTAATAAACAAATAACAGAGTTTCCAATCTTGATGTCAAGTTATCTCACACATTTAACACAAATAAGGTAAGAGGGTGGGGGGTGAAGTTTTGACACATTTGCGTAAACAGTGAATATTTGCTTTATCTATGGACTGAGAGGATAGGTTATTAAAGATAAACTCATTCTTATGTGATAAATTTTCCTAAGTTTTAATTTTTTTTGAAAATGCCTCCAGGTTTAGGAGCTGCAGGCCTCCAAGTGGTCACTGGACAGGTAAAAATTAAAAAAAACTTTTTTTAAGATTTAGAGGTCAACTTATAAAACAAAATATGCATCTTTTTAATTGTTATTTACATATTTGAAGATATAAGATGCCTATTTTTCTATAAGTTGACCTATATCTCTTTAAAAAAATATTTTAACTCTTAATTTTACCTGTCCAGAGACCACCTGGAGGCCTATTATCATATAAGAATGTATTTATTTTTCTATCCTCTCAGTCCAAAGATAAAGCCTTTATTCACTGTTTACGCAAATGTGTCAAAACTTCCAATGCTCTTTAGTCTTTATAGTCATTATAAAACAATAGGATGTCTTTCTGTACCTTAAGATGATTCTATCCGCTTTTATATTAAGATATTTTTTTTACAGAAAGTGACACCAATGAAAAAAAATATCATCCTCGATTTTACCTATTTTTCATATTTGACATCAAGGACGTTTGAGAAAATTCATTAGAATAGTTTTTTCCATTTTGTTCCTAATCATCCTTATAATTGTAGATGTATCCATATTGAACAAAAATTTCAAGCCAAAGAAGAAATTCGCCAGAAGCCGATGCTCGAATTCACCGACACGCTGTTGGCAGAAAACCTGCCGGGATTCGAGCTGATGCTTGAAGGATTCAGCTGTATTAAGATGTTGGACAAAGAGGGAGAGGAGTTTAATAATCCCATACCCACCCCCACACACCCACAACAGTTTACATGGGGCGAAGATATACTAAGTCAGGTTGGTTCAACATTTTTTATGTTTTTTGGTTTTCCCTCATCAATTGATCTAGTTACAAATCATTAGTCACAATAATATCATTCATTAGATCCCTGAATCTAAAAATACTAGGTATACCTATCTTTCTATCTATTTTCAGGGAGATACAGATTCTGACTCATCAAGTGATAACGACACTCTACTACAATCAATCAATAATATAAATAATATATCTATCTATCTGTCTTCAGGGAGATACAGATTCTGACTCACCAAGTGATAAAGACACTCGCCTGCAATCAATCAATAATATAAATACCATATCTATCTATCTGTCTTCAGGGAGATACAGATTCTGACTCACCAAGTGATAAAGACACTCTACTACAATCAATCAATAACACAAATACAAGCAAGACTACTATACTTGTGCAATTCAGGCAAGGGTTTATTGAAAATATAATAATAGTTATTTCTCGTATCGTATTATAAACGGCTTTCCGCGGATATAGAATGTACACAGTGGGATCTTTTGCCAAAAAACGGGACATTAAGGGTAGACAAAAGTAAACATCAATAAAAAAGCTTGTATTTGACGAAATGATGTAATTTCTTTTGCTTTAACTCAAAAATAACATAAATTTTGCTCATGTTAACTTCTAATGTGCATTTGGTAAGTACGTCTGGCGGTTTTGGAGGAGCGAAGCTACCCTATTTTTAAAAAATCTATAAACCTTCATAACTTTAGTTAGGATAGGAATATTTTAACAAAATAAACGTCTATGTAAATATTTCTTCAATGCAAACAATGTTTGTGAACATGAATATAGCGTCAGGTGCACCCAGTTCGAGTCCCGGTATTTTTAGGTAGGTCCAGTATAAGTAAAATAGGACACTAATAAGGCATGTTTTCTAATGTTTTTTTACAGATATAAACAACAATAACATAATTTTCAAAACACTTTTGATTTTGTGTTAATACCTTTATTCTAAGTCTAGCTATCTTCATTTAAAGTTTGTATAAGAATATAAACATAATTGCTTATATTATATTCTCTCTCAAAGGTATATTTCTCTCTCTCTCTCAGACGCATATATAATGTTTTTGCAATATTATAATTAATCCCCGAATTTGAATTTCTGCTGAACCAAAACCAGTTAGAAATACAGTTTTTTCAAAACACGTGAAATTTAGCAAATTTAATTGCTAAAATAAAAGTATTTATAAGTCATCTTTTTTTAAGGACTCCTTGTTCCCTTAAATGTCCATTAAAACCGCGAGAACGGCAAAAACCGTTAAAAATCACACCTACGGCGGCAAATAACGGCGAAACGGTTGGCCGGAGGCAAATAATGCTTAAGTAAAGAAAGTTCCGCCTCAAAAAGTTAGAAAACATTGCAGAGATGACTTTGGGCTCTAAAATGACTCCTTCCCCCTCTAACGAGGGAAAAGGGGGGGGGGGGAAATGTGGTGACTCGTGCCACGACATACCAGCAATTTTATTTTGGGTGCTACTCCCTTAGTTTTAGAGATAATTGGGTGAAATCTTTTGGGCTGGGTCACTAATTACCCCAACTAGTGGTATCTTTCAAAAAAAACGGCGGCGGGTCCGCCGCTCCCGCCGTTCGCCGCCATTTTCCGCCGCCGCCAAAAAAATTTTTTTATTGCATTTCTCGCCGAATTAGGCAATTTGGAATCATTTGAGACCATGTTATTTTTTTCAAAAATTTTTCCCCTTATAACCAACCCTGCGGGGGGACTTAGTCATTTTTTTCAAATTCTCGTTTATCAAGGTATATCTTAAATTCAGTGCCTCTCCTAAGCTTTTAAAGATATTGAGACAAAACCTTTTGAGGTAGATCAGTAAAACATATTTGAATAAAAAATAGCGGCGGTACCGCCGCTCCCGCCGTCCACCGCCATTTTCCGCCGTCGCCGCCAAAATTTTTTATTGCATTTCTCGCCGAATTAGGCAATTTGGAATCATTTGAGACCATATTATTTTTTTCAAAAATTTTTCCCCTTACAAGCCGTCCTGTGGGCGGCGGAAATGGCGGTGGATGGCGCCGCCATTTTTTATTCAAATGTTTTTTTGCTGATCTACCTCAAAAGATTTTGTTTCAATATTTTTAAAAGCACAGGAGAAGCACTGAATTTAAGATAAACCTTAATAAACGAGAATTTGAAAAAAAAGTCCCCCCGCAGGGTTGGTTATAAGGGGAAAATTTTTTGAAAAAAATAACATGGTCTCAAATGATTCCAAATTGCCTAATTCGGCGAGAAATGCAATAAAAAAATTTTGGCGGCGGCGGCGGAAAATGGCGGCGAACGGCGGGAGCGGCGGACCCGCCGCCGTTTTTTTTGAAAGATACCACTAGTTCGGGTAATTAGTGACCCAGCCCAAAAGATTTCACCCAATTATCTCTAAAACTAAGCGAGTAGCACCCAAAATAAAATTGCTGGTATGTCTTGGGACGAGTCACCACATTTTCCCCCCCCCCCCCCCCTTTCAAATTAACAAGAACGAAATTGTTCAAACCATGCAATGTAAAATGCTCAATTACTCAAAAACGGCCGGGAGGCCCCAGGTTATGAAAACTGCTTTAAACACAATACATGTTGCATATTAATATTATTATTGCAAAACCCGGGGCATCCTGGCCGTTTTTGGGTAAAATGGAGAAAACTGATTTTTTGGGGTTAAAAATCTTAATGTTTTTGGTGAAATTTTCTCACAAAATGTCAATTTACACCACCAAAAAAATATTTTTTTTTAAATTTTTCTTTAATTAGTCATTGGTACAGGTATCTGAAAAGTACCTCAATCAAAAATTATTTTCATTAGATGAACATAAATGTATTTTTTGTTGCTTTGAAAAAATTGTGTAAAAAATCTGGAAAATCATCAAAACTGAAAAGAAATTTTTCACTACCTTTTTTAAAAATGGCATAAATCCGCCAAAAATGAATATTTTTTAAAAATTTCTTTTCTAGCTGTCTACTTACAGCCATTATTAATAACTAGGATAGATAAAAGTCAATTTTAAATTTTTTGGATGTCCCACTGGATCCCACTGTGATGTACAATTATAAGATTAAAACTAGTTTTTTTAGCCCCGTGGTGCCGAAGGAACCGGCTACAAAAACTAGTTTTAATTTTGTGATTGTACATTTCTATATTTGTAGAAAACTGGATATAATACGATGCTAGACATAGTTTTTTTCGTATGGGTGAGAACCGGTTCCTATCCACCGGATTCGAATGAATACGAGAAAAAAAATTATTTTAAGTTACTATTGAGAAATAGCAGTGATAGGATATTGCATTGAAAAATTGACCTCCTCTCTACCCACTCTCCTCAAAATTCATTGATTAAATATTTCTTATAGCCATATTATATTAAAGGGATAATAGATAAGTTGATGTACATCCCCAATGATGACACACAAAATTACCTCTTCTGTCGATTAAAATTAGTGTTTGAAACGTTGAACACTCAACTAATAGGCATTCAGTAAAAGTCCCCAAAGTTGTTAAGCTAACAAATAAGAAAATTACCTATTAAACTTTGAGGACTAGTGTAATAAACAGCCCATTGTCCCCTCTCTCTCTGATTATATTATCATATTACCTTGTTACCACAGAGACTCGGTGGACATAGTAGCCTCCCCCATAATGCTTGAAGGATTACAGCAGTGTGTTGACTCACTTACACCTACATTTGAGGTAAACTACATATTATACTTATTAAATAAACTATCTACTGTTAAACATAACTTCCCATTTTGGAGGAATATTTTATTAGAATGGATTTATCATATTCTTAGTCTCAGAATTGAAACATGATTTAATCGGACAAAAAGCAGATGTGTTATACCTATGCAATCAGTTTCGCAGCTATTCTATATGTTTTTATAAAATATGTTACCTAGGTATTACATCCTCTGACCGTAATCAACCATCTCCATGCCACCAGCTTGGAGCGTGTTGAGGAAAATAATACTCTCAAGAAAGAAAAATCTTTAGACCTTCAGGTAATAAAGTTTTTTGTTAAGTATCTGCGCTTATTAAAGGATATAAAAGGTTTAGTGTCTTTTTATTAAACATTGTGCTTAAGTCTAAAATGCACAAATCAAGATATTTCATTAAAGGAATTAAATTAAATGAAAATTTAAATTTTAAGAAGTAAAGAATCGTTTCTAATGTTATTATTATTTTTAAAAATAAATAGCGGTTTAGACCCCTAGCCTCTAGGGGCTCTGCAAAAAAGAGGTAATAAATTGGGTTTGATCAAGCAATTTTTTTTGTATTTTAGATTTTAAAAGTAATAAATTTTGGGATGGGATTTTTTTTTAATGAGGGGGTTTGGGGTCTCCAATCCCTACTCTGTATTATAGATAGTTAGTTCGCGAAGCTAGGCATTAATATTTTTAGTAATTTTATGTTAGGACAAAGTTATTACAACAACAAGTGATATTCGAACCAAAGAAACTTTGCAGCGTGGCAGTGGAAATATTCCTTACCAATCTGTATCTAGGGATGTTAATACAATAAAACTTTATTAAATATCAGAAATTTCTATGTGGTGTGTGTGTGTGTGTGTGCGTGTTTGTTATCGCCTCTAAAATTTATAGAAATACATCTTTTGGGAAGTTTAAATCATTCTTTAATACTCCTCCTTGAGGCATCTAGGAACACTTGAAAGAAAGGGGGGGGGGGGGGAAGTTGAGACTAACCTTTAGATTTAGATTTAATTTTGAAAAAAATGGGGTTGGGGTAATATTTTGGGCGATTTTTCTTGGGAGGTTTGCACTTTCCACCAAAATAAATATAAACCTTCCCAAGACTTTTGGGAATCTTCACTGTAACGGAGAACCACATAGTTTCAGCTGTTAGCGAGATTCTTTGGTACACACACACAGACAGACAGACACACATCCTGTTACTTTTACATAAGAATAGATGATTGTATGAACATTGTCTGCAGAACTTTTGAGAAGAGCATAGCCTCATCCATCCAGGGTTCTATGATGATGCCAAAAATTAATGTTCTTATGCTTCAGGAATATTTGCATTCAATTTTCTAATTATTTGTTTAAAAATACTAGAGGCGAAGCCGATAGTAGTGTTATAAATTGGCAGGACTGTAACTAAAACAAATGTAAATCATTATGCGTATCTAGTTACTTTGTTCTTTTTTCTAGGCAGGGAGATTAAAATGACTGTTTTAATCACCTATTTCCCCTTCTTACTTCAATGACTAATCATCAAAGCGGGGCGGAATATTATTACCCTATCCATGTATCCCTGACTATGAGTATCCTAATCTTTAAAGTAGCAAGTTAATTGAGATGGTTTTAGGCTAGTTTTGAAAAACTAAAACAGATAAGTAATGCAAGTATGCCACTGCAGGCCTGTGTTATTGAGGAAAGTTGTACCTTCTCTGCCCTGGACAAGGTGAGGGACATCACCTGCGTGTCCTTGTTGGCCCTGGGCATCAAGGACATAGGGTTCAAGTTCCACAAGACGTCACAGTCCAAGAAGATGGTCAAAGTGCTGTCGCATAATGATAAGATACCTCTGGGTAAGTTACATTCTGTTATCGACATCATCTGTAGCCTTATTAAGTCTCCAAGCAAAAAGATCAACTTATAAGTCCATAACCGAAGCCGAGTCGCACATTAAATAAAGTTAATGCCGTTTTGTGGTTACAAGAAATTAAGTATCTAGGTAACTATTATAGAAAATATATAAAGCTGGTTTTTCATTATTAAGTAGCAAGTCGTTGTTTGTCAGAAATAACTGAAACTAAATTATTTGTTAAATTCAAACCAGGGCTCGGCAGCCGCGCGTCAGCCGACTGAAAGCCTCAGGAAAATCAACCGTTTGCAATTTAAAAATCAACAGAAAGTCCATATAAGACACAAATAAGGCAATCCCTCTTTTCCAATTTTTTAAAATGTATCACGGCTCACGGCTGCCGAACCCTGATCAAACTATTGTTTTTAGCATAAAGCGATATTAATGTTATCTTTTTATAACATTGCTACTTATAAATTTACTTTTTCCTTGTTTTAAATGCATTTTAAACCTTTTTTTTATGTTCAACCAAGATTAATTGTTCAAATTGTATAGGAAAGAAACGTAAACCAAAGATGAAAAGAATAGCACAGTTACCAACAGGCAACATTGCTTTTGAGTCTTCAGAAACTCAGCTAGAAGAAACTATTCTCATTGGATCCATTAGTAAAATACACACTCAACTGCGCAGGAAACTAGATATAATAACATGCCTAAAATTGTCCCACCATATGAAGCGGTAAAGTTTATTATTGTCTGTAGCTTAAGTTTTTGATACCTAACTAATGAACAGGGTTTCCCATTTTTAGGAAAGCTCCACATAGGTCCCGAGATGTCTTTTTAAAGTCTGGATGGTTTAGGCTATTTTTTCTCTCTCTTTCATTACGGAGCCCTTAGATGATAGGCCCCTTAATTGTTTTAACACGCTGAATTGTAAGGAAGTAGCGCCACAATAAAAAGGTAATTGTAATGAAAAAGAACAGTAAACTGTTATAATGAAACTGTAATAATTTTCTAAGAAATCTTAAGGTATATGCAATGCAAAAAGATTATTAATATTGGTGAAATAATGTATATACTTACGTTATAATGAATATAGTGCACAAAAAATCTTATTAAGGATTAACTTATTGTAACATTATTATTAAACATTTAGAATATTATTTTTCCATTACTATTATATCCATTGCCCAGACTGAAGAATGACAGCTCGTTGTTAAAAGAAGCCGCTATCACTGCTATACCTGATCATAAATCAAAGGAATCCTTGCAATATTTTACCAAGAAATGAATTGACCAAAAGTAGAGCAGCAAAAATGCATTAATTACCTTTAAGATAAGCACTATGTATAGAAAACTGTCGAGTGTTTGCAAATTGTTGGTATTGTTCTCTTTTTCTGCAGAAAGAAACTGTAAAAAGACTTTAGTCATATCTTTGATTTGATTGTTAAAATTCCATGCGGATCAAGAGGTCCATTAAAGAAATGTCATATTGTATCTGGAATCAACAAACTTTTTATCTTTTGTAAAAGTAATATTTTCACTAGATTTATGCATCAATAGGTGCTAATAGTTTTTTATTGGCAGATTATTTAGACGTACAGACAGGACCCTAATTATAAAATACCCGCGCCACAAGACGCATAAAGATTGCAACTTTTTAATCCAGGTATTCTTTGACTATGTGAACGTGCCGGCTATGAGTGCTATGGAGACCAGTACTGTTAGCGGCGGCATGGATACGAAACAGCCGCAAACAGGAGCAGATGATTTCCATCCACTAGGTTTTCATCAAAACGGCTAATATATATTTTTATATAAAGAAATGATGGTTTTTTCTTTCTAAAAAAAGAGATCGTGCTCTTACTCAAACCTATTGTAAATTTTAAACAGGTTCATTTTAGCTGATTTTTTATGAGAAAAAAAATCTAGGATTTAACATGTGTGAATTTGGCCTGGAAGGAGTTACTATTGGAATATCAAAGAAATCGAGCAATAAAGACAAAGAATTAAAAGGAACACTGTTCGACTTAGTTTTATCTGCTTTTAAACAATGAAATATATATTATATGTATAAATAATACCAAGTTTTAGGTACTTGAAGTTTTTTTCATTTTGAATGTAAGAAAGATTGTCATTTTTAGACCTAAATAAAACTTGTTCACAATTTGATGGTGGCGGGTTCGGGGCCCGGGCCCTTATCCAAACCAGGCTATAAATGAAGATGTTAGAACTATTTCACTGACTATGTCCATATATTAGAGTAAAACTCTAGAGGAGGAAGGGGTTAAATAACTGTATGTCTGCATCCCAAGGACTCTCAATTATTCTTTGAAGATCAACCAATAGTGTCGGGAATATTAACACAGCAAATTAGCAGAAAACAATTTGCTAGCAGACAAAAAGGGCTGAGGTAGTTATCAGTATGTACATATGTACTATAGATCTGTTGTCTATGTAATAGGGGAATGCATTGTCACAAACGGATGCAACTTCCAATCATTCAAAAATTGTTTAATCAGGATGGGTTGGTTGTCTTTAATAGGTCACCATTCATATGCGTTCCCAAGCATCTAGTACCTGTCAGGAAAAAGTTAAATACCAAAAAAGAAATTACCCTGCCAGTTAATATAACGGTTTAAAACCGAAAAGTGTCACTTTTAAAGATTATGAGAAAGAAGGTGCTGGCGAGGTTGCTGCTGATAAGATTATAGTTGAAGAAGAAATTGAAACTGTTACAACAGGAAAATAATATTCATTAATTTATTTTGTGATTGATAATTGTAAAAAGCTCTTTATAATGACTAGTAGTGTCTTTACTTTGAAAGATATTTTACTTTAAAAAATGTTTTAAAGTGTTACATCATAATTAGTTAGGTTATAAATCGTTAACTCTACAATTAAAACCAAAAAAAACCTTTGTATTTTATACTTCGTGTTTAATAAGCAATTTAGACCGAATTAAAAGTTGGATTTTTGATAATATCAATGTAATATTTGATTTTATTACAAACTAGTTTGCTGATCTAACCTCGTTTTCAGTTTATTCTTATTTGTGAACTTCTTTTTTGTCAATACAGTGAAAGTCAATGGAATATAAATTATTTTTTCCACATTTACATATATGTGAAAAATATGTTTTCATTGGGTGAGGGCATGGCTAAAGTTTAATGTAATGCTCGATTGTTGGTCTCTTCCTGGATTTTAAAGTAAATTGACATCCTCGTTTAATAGGTAAACACTAATATTTGTCAGGGAGGGAGGGGACATTGAGCTGTCTATTTCACTAGTTCCCAATGTTTTATAATACCGTTTTCTTATTCGTTCGATCAACAACTTTGCGGACTATTATTTAATTTTGACTGTTCAAACTTTTTAACTGCTAACTGTAATCTACAGAAGGGGTAATAATCAACTTTAGGGATTACATTAATTTATTGGTCAATATTTTGTCTCTTTTGATCCATGAATATTTGTAATAATGAATATGAAACACAAGAATTAGGGCAAGGTAATGAGAGTGGGACAGAGGTTACAGTTACAGAGACAATTATTTTAGAACCATCAGAAATTATAAATAAGGTAAGAGAAGAATTAATTTAAAATCTGTTCTTTTAATTCCTTAAATAAAATGAACAGGGGGGAAGGGTAGTTTGGGATGTAAATTTTACTGACCCCCAAAAATCATAAACTCGTTCTATTATTCTTTGGCTCATACTTTTGGGTGTTTATTAAATCTTAATTGGGTAGTTCAAACTAATAGTTTCCAAGCTTTTCCGCAATGATTTTAATTTTTATAATTATGGGGGATACTCCAGTTTATTGTCCATTACCCTATGCCTCTTATCCCTAAAAAACTAGGAATTGGATGAAGAAATCTTATTTGATCTTATTTGACAAGATTTAAAGATACTGCACTGTGTAGTATGTATGAATTTATAATACAGATGTACATGTTGAATCAATATGTGTCTTATCATCTAATTAAGGGAAATAAATAAATTTAGGATGTCACTGAGCCAGAAAAGGCTAAGGTTGAAGGTGAAACTGCTCAAGCAGCCAACAATGCTGCCACTAATCCTCCTGAAGAAAAGGAACTCAAGCCAGAAAAGTTTGCTGATTACCAAGGCAAGAAATCTAAATCCTCAGGTAAAAGTCTCAACTAAATAATTTCAAAATAAATTTTATATACAATTTGACATTTTTCAAGTCAAATCATGCTTTTTTGTATGATTAGGTATACAAAAATATTTGGTTAAGGTTCTGTAAAACTTAAGACCGTTTGGTTCAACTTTGCTGCGCCCCCAAAGAAGCCTATAGCCAAGAAGATGAACTTTACAAAGTTGGACTGGAACCTCCTATCTACTGGAAGTCCAGGTAAAAATGCGGGAAAAATAATTTTTTTTTTCATATTGGGTTACTCTTACTATACAAGATTCTATGGATTTTTGATAACGAAGTAAAGCCAAAACATTTTAGTAGGTTCAGTTAAACTAAAATCCCAAGTTTTGCACACAACCAACCCTTTGATTGCATGATCTTTGCTTGGAAGTCTTAAATATATATGGTAAGGGGGGGGGGGGCGGAAGTTTGTACACGTACAGGAAATGAAACTTTAGTATAAAATTTTGCCTTGGACATTTGGGCTTGCTTTTAGAGTTATCAATCAAATTATTTTTGTAAAATGTCTCATATGATTGGACCTACCGATAAAACTTTAAAAATTGAATTTTGGCACTTTCCATCTAGCGGCTTGTGGGGCTAACCCCCCCCCCCCCCCCCCAAAAAAAAAAAACTCTAAAATTTAAAGTTCTGAACTTATTTTAACGATATTGAGATGATTTTTTTATTGGAAACTATTTTCACATAACTAAAATAAGTAGTAACAACAGATTTCATTTACGCTCTATCCTTCTAGGGGCTTTTGGGGTAACCCCCCCCCCCTCCAAATACAAAATTTATAAGTTTTGAGCTTACAAGCCCCTAGAAGTAAAGTGAAAAATCAAGTATGTGGTAACTAATTAACTCCTTTATGTTTAAAAAGGTTCCTTTAAAAAGATCAGCTCTATATCTTTAAAAATAAGCTCAGAACTTATAATTTTAGTGTTTTGGGGGGGTGTTTTGCGCCACTAGCCACTTGAAGAAAAGTGCAAAAATGAAAAGTTTTATAGGTTGATCCAATGATATAAGAGATTTTAGAAAAAGAATTAGGTTGATAACTATAACAACAAGCCTAAACGTCTAGGGCAAAATTTTGTACTAAAATTTTATTTCCTATAAGTGTACAAACTTCCGCCCTCCTTAGTTACGTCGTTTTTTTGCCCAGGCATGCCCCAAATAATGTCGACAAATAACAAGATCTTATATCCATAATAGGTTCAAATTTTAATTCTGAGATAGGGCCAGGATTCGAACCCACCACCATTATATTATATATGTTTAATGTTTAAGGTATTGATGCCTGGTTGAATCCTGCCATTAGGTTCCAGAATTCCATATCTTTTCTTGTTAACAGGTAAAGAAACGTTTAGATATTAATTTATGTTTACTACTTGTCCTACTTGTCTAGAGTTTGTTATTTCTTTTAAGCTTATTTCTATTTACTAGTTGTTTCACCTCTATCCTCTTGGTAAGGGCGTGGATATCAGGAATAAAGCATAAAACCATCCCTAGACAATTATGAAGTTTTCCTGAAAATTATTACCCGTTAGTAACAGAAATATCCAAGATCTTTAGATTCAGACTAAAATAATCTAACCACTTTTTATTATCGGATTTCAAAATTAGGGTACAGAAGGGGGGTTGTAAGTGCTCAAGAGGGTTCTTTGTGTGAAAGTGCTATCTTTTTGTCATTTTGAAAAAATTCAAAAACCATTAATATTCCAGATATAATACTCGAGTTGGCGCCATAATCGCCTCAGTCATGGCGGAAGCTTTGGAGGCACAGGAGCTGCACTTTGCCAAGTCCAGCAAGTATGACAACCTGACCGCACTGGCCAAGACCTTCAAAGAGGACCCATCTTGTCAGCTTTGCTCTGTCCTGCTAAGATATGTCAAGGAAAAGGGATTAAAAGAGGTGGAAGCCAATTTGGATCCCAAGATTATCCCTCCATTGATTAATATAAGACAGGTTAGAAATTATTCAAAAACTGTAAACAATATATGTATAAAGTGTGTTTTAATAATAAAGTGTTTTGCTTTATCAAATCAACTTGCAAATTTACAGAAATTAATCATTAAATTTCTAAATCCTACAAATAAAATAAGATATTTCCGAATAATTTGTGTTTAAAGTAAGTGGGTTGAATTAAATAATACTAAATCACCTTGTAATTATCAGGACTTGGCAGCAAATTGTTAGATATCTGAAATGGAAGCAGATAGAGCTTAATTACATTTTTGAGCAGTATTGGAGGCTATAAATCAAAACGACTGCAGATGAGTTAAGTTATAATCTAGGGATATTTTATTGGTTGTTTAAAAAACTGCGCTTGCGTTTGTGGAGTATTAGCATGCTAGGCAGTTCTACAATCTTATAATTAGACTGTAAGTTAGTAAAGTTGCTGCTGCTTATGGTAGTTATTGCATATGTATACAAATTATTTTAGGGTATTGTTGTGTTGTCTCGTCAATGGAAGAATGTTATCTACACTCCTATACTGATTGAGTATAATCTAAAAACAAGTGGCATGAAAAATCTCTACAGGCAGGCACATCAGTTCATTATTAAAAATTAAATGCGATACTATGAAAACTTCCATAAGTAACGTAGCAAAGGCAAGTTTACACCTCATTGTTTTTTAAAAATAATATATTATTTTACATTCGCAGCCGCTAGTCTTATTTAAAAGTTAATAGTCGAAGTTTAAAAAAGCATTTTGATCATCATATAATAGTACCATTAATAGATAATTAAATTGATTTGTAAATACGAAATATGTATATTTGCCTTTGTGAGGGGATGTTGAAAATGATATAAATTTTGAACTGATTGTTATTGTACATTAATAGACATGATGTAAATATGGATATTTCAGAAGAGTTAGAAGATACAAGTGACGAAGATGAGGGTAAGAATATTATATTTTTAAATCAATTATTTTTTAGTAGCAAAGCTACTTAATAGCTTACATTGTTTGTCTATCGTACAAAGAATGTAGAAAATTAAATTTTCATCTGCTTTTGTCTAATTTTCTTTCATTATAAAGTTTCTTTAAGTATAGATATTACATCAGTAGCAGTCTGACGGTGTTTAGGAAGCTTTTTAGCCTTTTTTAGCTTTAGGAGTGGGGGAGGGGTTAAGCTTGATGACCCTTAAGGAGCCTTAATGGTATGATTGAAGAACTTGGCTTCTATATTAGATACCAATACCATCAATAAAATCAAGTTTAAAACAAATGAGTACCCACAGTTTAGACTTTCTGATTTAAGTTATGTACTTGTACTTGTAATTATATTGTATATGAAGAGAATTTAATTAAGGTTTCTCTGACCTGGAGACAGATGAAGAAACTGCTCTACTAAAGAGTCAATACAGCAAGGCTGCTAATATTTTTCAGGGATTTATGCATTCATTTTAAAAAACCAGGGCATTATTTTAAAGACTAGCTGCTTTTCACTCCTAGCCTTCAGAGGAAACCAGGGAAATTCGCGAAAATAGTCTAAAATAAATCTAAGACATTTATGAAGCTCCCCTATAAAGTAAAACCAATTCGGACCCTCATTTGTCGAGATCTTTAGCTTCAGACAAGAAAACCGTTACTATATTGCTGGAAAAATTATAAAAACAGGATATGCATAAACAAGGATATCTAAGGGCTGGGATGGGAAGGGAGGGGAAAGTAAGTTTACCACCTTACCCCAATTTTTTTTGAGAAATACACTAGATTAAACTCCCCCCCTCTCCCTTAAAACTCAAAAATCCCCCCCATAAAAAAGCTTGGACATCCTTGTGCCTAAAAAACTTAAAGAAAGTAAGTTAAAAGAACTTTAATAAGTTGTTACGTTTTGTAAAAAAAACATGCATAAACAATCACAGGAAGGGTCAATAACCTCCAACTTCTCATATATGAAAACTGCGAAGAGTGGCATGCGTTCCTCTGGATACAAGAGTCCTCATTATGATGATATTCTTGTACTTCTAGAGAATGGGGGTGGTGTTGGGGGTGTCAGGCATGTTGGATTATTAGATTAGAGAAACATAATTATTTGAACAAGGATAGTTTTGTCCCCATGAGTAGCACATTAATAAGATTGATAATATTCTACATAAATTAAAGGATAATAAGCTTTAAGACAGATAATATGATAATCTGTTTAGGAATGTAATATTGTTACAATCCTAAAAACACTGACTCTAGTGGGGATGTTTTCTTTTTCTACAAAATAATTTTCCTGAATTGTTAGGTATCGTTATCCTGACAATATTTGAGTTGCGGATTGTCGGACGTACGGACGAACACCACAGGGTTAATCATTTTTAATCTCAAATCTAATATCTGTATTACCAGACCAAAGGGTGGATCAATTTATAGTGATGATTCTATAGCTGTTAAATCAGCTAAAAGTGCTGGGAAAATTATGTCAGGTATTCATATAGTTTTTATTTTTGCTTTATAAACCTAAATAGTGATCTGCCTTTTTAATATTTAATGCCTTAAATTAATTTTTTTTGTTTTAGTTTTGTGTACACTGATTTTTATATTTGAATTTTTTGTATGTTTTCATTACAGTTCATTAAAATTTCAAAAATCTTATAAAAATTGATTTAGGACCTTCTTCGCCGAGCGTGAGAAACAAAAGTTTGCGTAAACAAGATGTAGAGGGCGAGGACTTGTACCACTGGCTGAAACGCCAACAAAACGACGTTGAAATTGGCGCCGGGGGTATCGCTGGCCTTGGCGGTGCCGAAGCTACCGGTCTTGACGGCGTAGCTGACGAAAAACACGAAAAATCTGTGAAAATTAACGATAAACCCGGGAGTGGTTTCGGCAGCGGGAAAACAAAATATCCAACAAACGCGGCCAATCATTCAACGCCCGCGCTCGGAAACGCGTTCCTGGATGCGCATATTATTTTTGAACCACTGCTGTCAAGCTTGGGATTAATGCCGCAGCAGATGACCAACTTGTCGCTGAAAAATATGGGTACTCAGATAGTTATGACGGTGGCTGTAGACACATTCCAGATCTCCTTGGTCGAGTCGGAAATTGGCAAGGAGCCCAGACAGGGAAAGGTATATCATTTATTTTTCCTATTATATAAAGTCGTAATGATTTGTTTGTGTGTGCAGATCTCGCTAACAACTCAGCCGTTTGAGTATCTATTTTAGTGAAGCTTTGTACAAGTAATGGGACACGGTTTTAGGCTACAAAGATTTTAGATTTATGGTTCAGGGCCATTTTTCTGGCCTCTTTCCCTTTCCTCTTAATAAAATAAAACAATGCCAGACTTCCTGTTTTATTACGCTTGCTTGAAGCTCTTTGTCTTTATGGCAATTGATTATGACATCACCTCTAATTGTCTTACTAAGGTAATTGTCAAAAGATGGAAAAGTGTAAATATTTTAGTGGTAAAATCCTGTGTACGCGCCAAAACTAATAGAATTTCTAAATAATGTTTGTATTTCTAGGTGAAGCTTAATCTTGAGCCAGAAGTGAATAATTCGCAAGCCTTTGTTTGTCAGAAGATTGCAATGAAAGTTGATGTCAAGAAGATTACAGATATCATGAAAGGTAGGCATTGTTATCTTTATTTAAAAGTAACATTATCTGTGTGTCTGTCTGTACCGAAGGATTTTGCCAACAGCTGAACCGAAATGGTTTTCCTTTACAATTAAGGTTCTCATAGGCCCTGGGAAGGTTTATAACTATTCGTGAGAGGTTACTCCTCGACCCCCATCACTTTAAGTAGAGGCGTACCCGCTAGTCATATAGAAAAATGATAGGATATTTCATGAGTGTGTGTTCCAAAGGATCTCGCTAACCACCGAACAGACCTTCAAAAGTAAACAATGTACCTATCGATTATTGAATTATTTTGTTTAGGTGGGCGAGGTGGAAGAGAAGAAGTGATGCCCCTGTATGTATCAAGAAACCAATTAAAAAGACACACAAGCAGTGTGGCAAACTTCACCATCGAGGAATGTACTTTATTTTAGGATTAAGAAGTTTGCCTTTTTAGTTTGGAATCATTGGGTTATAGTCCCTTTCGTGACATCGCCTCTTAAGGGACGTTTCGTCGTATTTTCACAGTAGCTTTTGATAGGTTATTTTAGGTAAATGTTAGGTGATTGCCCCGCAGGGTTAGAGCCCCCCCCCCCCGCAGGGGCTAGAAATAGGATAAAAGATACTATGAAAATACGACGAAACGCCCATTTAGAAGCGATGTCACGAAAGGGACTATACCCAATTATTGTATTGCTATTGTGGTATCCGCCTAGGGTAAATGGCAGACACCAGAGTTCGAATAAAGACTACGGCAGTGTGAACAGACGTGGACACCTTACTATAGAGAAGCTACGCTTCTCTAGCATTCACTAGACAAGAATCAACATCTATTTCAGTTGTCACTTTATTGGAGGTTTAAAGGATACTAAAGCTATATACAACAAACAATAACTACATGGATAGGAATAAATGATCATAACATAAAAGCATTATAATACATATACAATAGTCAGTTTGGGCAATCATGATTCCCCATCCCTGGAAAGGGTGGGGGGAATTAAGAATACAGTTAACCATAATATAAATACATATGGATTAGGAATAAAGATGGTTAAAGATAAATCATACAGTAAAACATAGATAATTGCAATGGTTAGGTAGATGGCTATCCCTGTCTGGGGCAGGCAGGATAGCCCATGGAGCAGCACAATAGGTAGATAAGCATAGAGGGGTTGAGTGGTAGGTCTGGGTACTAAAGAGGGAAGGTTTGATGATTACTTGTGACAACAACAGTCTGTGTGGGGGTGATTCTATCAGGTGAGGGCAGGTTTAGATCCTTTATCCTCAGGGTTGAGGTGGTGCTGATAACTTGGTGGTTGAAGGGGAAGGTTCCGGTGCTTAAGATGGGAGAGGGAGGGGTAACACCCCTCCCTCCATTTGCAGGACAACTGAGAGATAAAATCAGTACCGTTATCTGACATCTTTTCAGGTGGCTTCATAATTGTAGAATAACAGGATTTAACTAGGTGCGTAGCATCACTATAATGTCTTGGTTTCTGCATGGTCCAGAGCTGCCGCATACCACAACTCTCCCCTCGGAAGGCTGGAGGGGTTGTCTGCACCGCCAGACTTCCGACAGTGGTTGCGGCCTTCAGTTTGTTGTCCTTGTGGAATGGGTCCGCCAGGATACCAGTTGCTGGACGGTGGTGGACTCCAGCCCTCCCCAGGTCTAACGGAATCGGCTATATCTGCTGGAGTAGCTGGTCCTGTTGGATCTTCTGGCCGTTGGATGTGTACCTCTGAGGCCACCCTGGCAACCTCCAGGGGTGGCACAGCACATGAGGGGGCTTGGACCAGGTTCATTCGGCTTCCAGGGTCTCTGTCAACGCGGGCAGGTGGTGGTTGCCATACTGTAGGAGCGTTGCCTCCTTCAGGCTCATTCTGGACATTGGCAGGGTGGTGCATGGCAGTCCGACCTGCGGGGTAGGGAAAGGTAACAGTCCACCCTTTATGCCGGAGGCTGTCTTGGATCTGCAAGGGTGGCTCCGCTCTAGTTGGCTGGGAGACAGGCCCATCCACGGACACTGCTGCTAGTGGACTGGAGGCACAAGGTTCCGGATTTCCTCCCCTAGCCTGAAGGGGTCCAGGCACATTGTCTCCATCTTGGGTAGACATAATTGTTGGGGATCCTCTACTTCTATGGTTAGGCTCGGCACTTGGCGCATCTAGTTGTGTTACTCCCCAGGCAGCGGTCAAAGCTTCTTCAGTTTGGCTGGTAATGGCTGATACCCTGGCTCCTGGGGCAGATGCAGGGGGCGCAGGCAAGTTTGGCCCAGCCCAAACTTCCTGGTACACCAGTGCAATACAATTACCCTGGCTTGGTTGAGGGAGGTAGACAGCTGGATGCAATTGAGGGTGAGGGACAGCTGGACTCTCCCTGCTGGCTGGGGGCTCTGGCTGGCTGGGGGTGACGGGTGTCACCCCTTCCTCTGGGGCTGCGGGCTCATTCCGGGGTCCAGGTATCTCGGTGGCGGCGACGGTTGTCGCCCCAGGCACCAGTGTGGGGGCGCTGGGTAGCACCCCCCAGTCTTCACAGGGGTCCAGGTCTCTCGGTGGCGGCGACGGTTGTCGCCCCAGGCACCAGCGTGGGGCGCTGGATAGCACCCCCCAGTCTTCACAGGTGGCGGCGACGGTTGTCGCCCCAGACATCAGCTTGGTGGTGCAGGGAAGCACCTCTCGTTCCTTCCAGGTGGCGACGCCGGTTGGCGTCCCATACATCGACTCAGACTCGCTGGCTAGCGCCTCTTGCCTCTCCCACTCGGCGGCCGCCAGGGCCTCCCCGTACACCGTCCCGGTGGCGCTGGGTAGCGCCCCTCGGCTCTTGCTGGGGGTGGCAGGGGTTACGGACACCGGTCCCCTGTGGTTGCGGCTGCGGTCCAGGCCAACCCGGTTGGGTTCAGCCGCTCCTCCCAGCACGTTGATCCTGGCCACCATGGTCCCAATCTGAGACGCAGACTCCTGGGTAGCCGCGGCCCCAGCGGCGGCAGCTAGTTGGGGTGACGGCTGGGCATCTCCCTCCAGGTGGACCTGGGTGGCAGACTGGTTGCATGCAGGTTGTTGGGCGGCCTGGTGTTTCTTCATTGCCCGGTCCCAACCGGTTCTACACTTGGCGGCTGTGTGGCCGTTGAAGCGGCAGCGCCCCTTCGTCCAGCTGGGTCCCATCAGGCCGGCTTCCCCAGGGTGTATCAACCTGCCAGGTCTCTCCTCCTCCATTTGGGGCACCAGCTGACAAACAGGGTCTCCCCTACTAGGGGTCAGGCGGTGCTGGGCTGCTTGTGGTGGCTCCTTGGTTACATTCAGCCTCCTCCCCATACACACAGGTTCCTTACATCCAACAGCGGCTCTCCTCCCCTGGGTGGCGAGGCCAGCCTCGGCCTTAGCTTCTGCAGGTGCTTCTCCACATGAGGGATCCTGCCTCTGGGTATGCCAGGTGGTTGGTAGCAAAGGCTGTTGATGGTGCCAGTCGGAAAGGGGGCTATGATCTCTGGGGGGTACCTGTGGCCAGTGTGTGGACAGGTACCCACAGGTGGACCAGCAAGGCCCAGAAGATGCCATACTGATGGTAGCCTGAACTGTATTCCGGACTGTCAGCAGACTGTTGGTAGCCACCTGAGTTGGGCCAGAGTTGCCAGCTGGTATTGCGTCCCTGCCAGGCTCCGTCAGCTGCTGGTGGGGAGCCCCTGCGGTGGTTCTGGTTTTGGCAAGGGGTGGCCTTCTTATTGACTTCCCTAGTTGGAGCTCTGCATCCTGGTGGGCCTCCATCTTCAGCAGCATGGGGGAACTTGGCTGGGACATGTGCAGTGGTTCAACAGAGTAGCGGCATCTGGTCTTGGAGTGTGGGGGAACAGCCTCACTGCTGCTGGTCAACCCTGCTCCCTCCGTGCTGGGTAAAGTCTTCCACTGCAGCAGGTCACCAGTCCCCATCCTTAGGCCGGTCCCCCGTCGTTCCATGCCTGGGGGCTCCCAGGGAGGCTTGGGTGGCGGCTCCCCCACCCCCAGGTACGCGTCGGGCATCTGGGTGAAGAGCCTATTCCCCTGGGACAGCTCCCCATCCTCCAGATTGGTGAGGCCAGTGCCAGGGAGGACCTTTCCACCCCAGAAACAGGTGGCACTGGCCCTAGGGCTGGGCCCCTTTGAAATCTCAGTTCTGGTAGTAGTGTCCATCTTGGGGCTGGCCACTAAGTCTCTGAAGCTTGTCACCTTCTCATTAGGCTCAGTTGCATCGTTCAACACCCCCAGGAGGACACCTACAGGTTCAGCAATCCCCAGTCCAGTATTGCTATTTCTCGTGCGTTGAGCACCAACTGAACAGGAGCGGTGCAGCGGACATTCAGTCACCCTTCCAGACAAGGGCATCTCAGGGACCAGGGGTCTGTGACCTGGCATGTGTTTGATGTTCACTGTACTCAACACAGTAGGCCAGAGTAATAACAGAAGCAGTATCGTGTATGAAGAAGCAGAGAGTGGTGGGGTACAGATGTTGGTGGTTCTGGTCCAAATGAAGACTTCTGTCCACCACAGTGTCAGCAGCAGGCCTAGGCACACAGGTAATGCCCAATCATGAATGTCTTCTATTTCCGCACGTCGGGCTAGGGGCTGCCAAGTTCTTATCTTGTAGATGTAGGAGCAGAGTATAGTAGCCGCGCCGCAAGGGGGTTCGAGCCGGCTCACCCCTAATATAAATACTATAGCTGTGTAATTAGGGTGGTAGTCCACGTAGCCGTAGGCTCGGTCCTCCTGGCTCAAGAGTTTCTGTGGCTGGCGCGTCCCCATGATAAGTAGCAGGGGGTGGGTCTGTTGGTGCCAGCGTCTTGTTTAACTGTTGAGCCTGAGTTGTTCTCCTTTCCAGTATAGCTCTTGATTTCTGTGATAACCAGCGGATCTTAGCTTAAAGGTAAAAGGAATATGTTAGGGATCCACAGATGTCTCTAGGAGCGTATCCGCTGGTAGATATATGGATAGGTAGGCTAACTATATACATATATATATGGCTACACTCCCATATATATATATATACGTGTATAAGAATATCCCCAGAGCTAGCTAGCTTTCCTCCTTGCTCCAAAAAAAATCACGCTTCCTCTGTATAAAGTTCACAACTATGAGGTCGATGGTCCAGGTACACACCACCACTGCCCAGTGTGGGGCATCAAGTCAGGCTATGTCCACAGGGTGGGCGTACTTTCGTTCAGTTACCATATCAGTTTCCAGTGTTGTATGGTGGGGTTAGTATTCACTTACTTGTACCCATGATACAAAAAAAACAACATTATTTATCACTTGGGTATTTATATATACATATATTTGTTTCACTAACCACTCAGCTTTGAAGTAGGGTTGGCAGGGCTAGGAGATGTTGAGGGTCTGAGCGGGTTTAAGGAACTGGTTTAGTTTTCCTTATCACACTGTAGACAGGGAGGGAGGAGCTGGCAAGTTTTTTTTTTCTCCTAAAAAATATCTCTGTTGTATGCTATAGAGTGGCCCCTCTCCTGTGTGGGTGTGTGTGTGTGTGTGCGTGAAATCTCCTGTCCTTGCAACGCGCGTCCGCACCGTCAGATCCGCGCACACGGGGAAAACGCGCTCTCACCCCTCAACTCGCTCTCTCATTGGTCCGCTTCGTCCGTTGGATTTATGATATTTTCCGCACTCTGTTGCGCTACCCGTGAATGGCGCTCTGTGTGTCCGATCGCTAGCCCCACACTACAGACGGACTTAGTCTAGTGTGGGTAGGAAGGGGGAAGCGCGTGAGGGGACGGGGGTAACTCCGTCCGTTTCCCCTGTGAGGGAGGGAGGTAACTGTGTGCTGGTGTAATAGTGCCTTTTCTTCTTAATCCTAGGCTTATCTATTATATCACCCTGATTGTATTTGCCTTCAATGGAGAGGGGCTCCTCCCTTTCCCTTGGAATAAGGGGTGTATTGTTGTTGTGCTATAGGCTTGAGGTGATTTGATTGTATATCAGGGTCTTTATTATATTACATCTAGTTTCTATTTTTGTCCTTATCACAATTGCATAACAGATTTG
This sequence comes from Acartia tonsa, assembly GCF_053477335.1. Taxonomy (NCBI): domain Eukaryota; kingdom Metazoa; phylum Arthropoda; class Copepoda; order Calanoida; family Acartiidae; genus Acartia; species Acartia tonsa. The sequence goes on along the minus strand of NC_137264.1, from coordinate 40,536,541 downwards.
TTTACCAACTCTGTTCTATTTTTAGCTGTTATCACAATACACAATAAATCCAAGCCTGTTCTATTCTTAGATTTATCACAACACAACAATTTGTTTGCCAAGCTTTGCTCATAAATCTATTGTTTAGCCATCACACCAGGGGGGTAATCCCTGCAATGTAACATAATATCTGTTTTTCTAGATGGGTGGCTGCGTTGTAGCCTCTCAGGATACTTGGAGTTGACGTAGTTTTTCTCTGTTCTGGTGCACTACACTCGTATGTTGGCTCGCAGCTTGCAGCTATGTGGCGTGTTTCAGCCTATCGGCGGCAGGGAATGTCCCGTCCTGCTAGCGCCGCTTGCAGCTATGTGGCGTGTTTCAGCCTATCGGCGGCAGGGAATGTCCCGTCCTGCTAGCGCCGCTTATCCAAATCCAGCTGATGGCGGCAGGGAATGTCCCGTCCTGCTAGCGCCACTGGTTCGGATCCTGCTATCTCTTGCAGTAAAATTGGCCTATTTTCAGCCGTTTACACTTATTTGGCTTGTTTCAGCCGGTCCGCAGGCCTGTTTCAGCCTTTTGAGCGCTCAATTCTCCGTTAGATGTCGGCGCTTCTCGCGGTTCTTCGTCCAGTTTCACTTCCACAACTGCCGGATGCAGAGTTAGACTTGCTGTCCAGGGTGGGTAATTCAGGTTGCTTGTGTCAGTTTTGCCAGTTTCACTGCTGGGAGTACCTTAGCCTCAGCTGCGCGTCTGCTCTACACTTGTGGTTCGCCGTAATCTCACACAGCTGTCACCAAAAGTTGTGGTATCCGCCTAGGGTAAATGGCAGACACCAGAGTTCGAATAAAGACTACGGCAGTGTGAACAGACGTGGACACCTTACTATAGAGAAGCTACGCTTCTCTAGCATTCACTAGACAAGAATCAACATCTATTTCAGTTGTCACTTTATTGGAGGTTTAAAGGATACTAAAGCTATATACAACAAACAATAACTACATGGATAGGAATAAATGATCATAACATAAAAGCATTATAATACATATACAATAGTCAGTTTGGGCAATCATGATTCCCCATCCCTGGAAAGGGTGGGGGGAATTAAGAATACAGTTAACCATAATATAAATACATATGGATTAGGAATAAAGATGGTTAAAGATAAATCATACAGTAAAACATAGATAATTGCAATGGTTAGGTAGATGGCTATCCCTGTCTGGGGCAGGCAGGATAGCCCATGGAGCAGCACAATAGGTAGATAAGCATAGAGGGGTTGAGTGGTAGGTCTGGGTACTAAAGAGGGAAGGTTTGATGATTACTTGTGACAACAACAGTCTGTGTGGGGGTGATTCTATCAGGTGAGGGCAGGTTTAGATCCTTTATCCTCAGGGTTGAGGTGGTGCTGATAACTTGGTGGTTGAAGGGGAAGGTTCCGGTGCTTAAGATGGGAGAGGGAGGGGTAACACCCCTCCCTCCATTTGCAGGACAACTGAGAGATAAAATCAGTACCGTTATCTGACATCTTTTCAGGTGGCTTCATAATTGTAGAATAACAGGATTTAACTAGGTGCGTAGCATCACTATAATGTCTTGGTTTCTGCATGGTCCAGAGCTGCCGCATACCACACTATCTCTTTTTGTGAATTCATCAAAAATGACAATATCCATAAGAAGAAAAGCAGAGAAAATATAGATTGCCAAACGGACAATGTAGATATAAAGCGTATGTTCAGTGGTCTTTAAAAAAGGAAGAGATTGAAGGAGACTTAAAAAAGTAAATTATCTATATAATTGTCGTTTATAGTATGACGGACCAAGTATGTTGTATACGGAATATTCTTTAGTAAAGTGTATGTTTACAAAAGAATGAAAGTCTTAAATAGCACTTGAAAAAAAATCATATTCCTGCCGCAGTGTTAGGGACAAAAACTATTAATCACATAAAAGACTATTCAGTTTATTTACTAAAGCGAAATTTAACTGTAGTTATGCATTAGAAAAATTACTATTAACTGAGCCTAACATACAAATATAAAACTATTAAATCTATCGATGCTAAATTAACCCTCAAGAGTCAAAACTACCTTGGTTTGTCAAAGATAAGCAAAGATGCATAAATAAAAGTACATATTAAATGTGTAGGTTGACTATATCTCCCAGAAGGTTAACATGCCCTTGTTGAGGCTTGTCAATCAGATTGTAACTATGCATCTCAATGCTAAAGAAACAAATGAGGAATTGAGAGAGAAAAGAACTAGTGTTACTAAGGTAACCTTTTTATGTAAATATTGTATAATGAATATATGTCATATGAAAATATTGTTTATGAATATGGAGGGTTTTAATTATTAATAACTTAGAATTAAAGATCTATTTATCGAATTTGACTTTTTGAGTAAGAGGGTTATTTTTTTTGGCGTAATTTCGTAAAGTTGGGTGTCAAGTTTTCTTAATCAAAACCGAATGTATATTTATTATAATTGGTCCATAATTAAGAACAGTTTGTCATTGTAGTATAAACATTGGGTATTGTTTATGTTAAAATAACTAAAAGAGAAAATAATGCCTCAAAAAAGCAATCATATCAACTATCAAAATTGTGATCGAACTACAAGTTAGGGAAAATATTGTTTTAAGGAGCCCTACAAGAAGCACACAAAGCATAGTAGTTCTGAAGGATCAGTAGCAAGTGAAATAGGATCCACTCTGCTAAGACCTGCCAGTGAGGTAGGATCAGGTCTCGGATCTGGTCTCTACAGGCCTGAAGAATTTTCAGGTAGAACACTTTTGCCATTTTAATATCAGAGATAGGTTAGGTAATGGTTTATTAATTTAACTTTCATGGTAAGTTTTGCTTTTTGTATTAAGTATTTAAAAGAAATTTTTCCGAAAATTAAATCAAAATGGACTGAATAAGATCACCTATTTAAGATTAAAGTTAAAAGTTAACTTTACTTTAAAAACTGCAGCAGACAATTCTTAATCATAATTACATGTCTGAACTTTAAAAAGAAAATCATACTTGTTCCAAGTGAATCAAATACATGATACTTAAATAGACCTTCTTTCACTATAAGTCTTTAATAAGACTGTGCTTAATAATCATAGGAATCGTCATACAATCATATATAATACAATTTATTTAAGGATCATCCGCGCATCTGCCAGTGCGAGCTCAGCACAGCAATCCCTCACAAAGTACACCAAGCCCTTCAATTGGCCTCAAATCTTCTTTGAAGCAACGACCAAAGAGCTTTGCTTCTAAGTTCAGGTAGAAAAAAGTGTTAAGTGAATTAACAGCTGTTTATCAATGTTTCGGTAAAACAGTATTATTGTTTGATAACTGAAAAGTAAAAGGTGTGATAAATTTGTTTAAAAAACAATCGCTAATAATTATAAAGCTTTCCTGAAAATATAATAATGTAATCCCAATGCAATGGTCTCGTAATTTATAAAATCTTATATTGAAAATATGAATTATATTTAGGTCCAATAGCCGTCTAGGCGGCTATACTAGCCTTGGAGAATCCCCTCAGCAGGACCAACAGGATGCATTCATGTTTTCTGCAACTGGTCATCATCCTCTAGAAAAGATTACTGAAGAACAGGTTATCTTTTAATATATTTTTATATACTTTAATATGTTTATTTTTAAATGTATCTATCTAAAAACCATTCTTTTAATTCTATCTACTACTTTTTTCATACTTTTACACTTTATGCATTTGATTCAAAAGGAAATTTTTCAATCTTAGAATTAACTATTTTGCCACCAACTTTTTACCTTAAGGATAAAATATTACGCATAGATTTGGCGGTAGCCAACATTCGATTTGAAGAATAATTAAATTTTGAGTCAAATAAAACTAGGGGGTTGTGCAATAAAAAAGAAATGACAATAGCTTCAAAAAATTCAATAAACAATATCTAATATCTAATTTAAGTATTTTTCAGAAAACTCAAATATCTTATCTCCGATAAACAAAAGAAATTTACATAACAAAATATTCAAATTAATCTAGGTGACCAAATGCTGGAAAACAATATACTGCCTGCTGGACCTGTACGCCACCTTGCCAGAGACAAAGTTTATTGATCAGAGACACTCTATAACTCAACTTGCTGATATTTCTTTGCTACAGAGAAGCAGGATCAAATATGCCCAGGTAAAGAAATCTATTTTTACTATCATCTGGATTTTTAAAAAGAAGGGGTTAAATTGTTTTACATTGGAATTCTTTCTTTCTACCTAAGGCAGAATTTAAACTTAAAAAGAAGTGTGCAAATTAACAAACCGCCATTTGATAAAATTTGGTTATGTACCTACTATCTGCTCATTTGGTTTACTTTTAAATATTAACCTTTTATAGCAAATGTCAAAATATTAAAATATTTATTGTGCTTAGCGAAAGGGCGTTGTAAAAAAGCACAAATGGATATTTTTTACATCGAAATCAGATAAAGAATAGAATAATTACATAAAAGAAACAGGGACTATTTCACTTATGCATATTTCTGAAATATACATATTTTATTGCTAACAAAGTATGACAAAAAATATTGTTTTCTAGATGAAATCTAATGACCTTATAAAAACACCTGAGGACAAATCACCAACCAAGATTTTGAAAGAAGTTTCTTTTGCCAGACCAGAATATTTGAAAGAACATTTCCCATTGGTCATTGTCGGAGAGGCCAAAATCAACAGGTAAAAAAGTATGGCTTGTAAGCTGCCGTCAGCTAGCTGCCAGCAAGTCATCTGTTTACTGCAGTTTGCCGACCAAAAAATGTTACTGAGTGATTCATTTATGTAATAAAGGGATAGTTCTATGAAGTGTATTTAAAGAGTTAAGGTACTTAGAGTAGTGATCTTTTTATATGTCTTAGTAGAATATATTAGGCATTTGATAGATATGATTGTGATAAAGAATTTTAACATTGACCAGACCAAACTTTTTTTATTTGACAATATCGAAAAAAGTTAAAGAGATTTGCCACATAAATTACATGAGAATGGTCTATTTTTTTCCAAATATGTATAGCCAAAACACCAATTTTAGATAATATTTTTCCACATATTTCACAAGAGTTATAAAAAAATTGAACAGGGGTTCCCCTTGGGACAAGTTACTTAAAAAACATAAAAAATAACGTCCGGTTCACTATAGGACAGGTTTTCTATAGATTCTTTTTAAAAAAAATAAAGAAAACCGTCCGGTTTACTTACAATATACACATTATCTCACGCGGAAATACCAACTAACCATACAACATATATATATATAAAAAGACCATTCTCATGTAATTTATGTTGCAAATCACTAACTCTTTTAGATATTGTCAAATAAAAAAAGTTTGGTCAGGTCAATGTTAAAATTCTTTATCACAATCATATCTATCAAATGCCTAATATATTCTACTAAGACATATAAAAAGATCACTACTCTAAGTACTATAGTGAATATTTTATTGGTCATTCTTTGTTGTTATGTGTATTTTGTTGTATAAAAAGTTTAAAGTTCTATTAACTAGTAAATGCTATCTAAAGTTGTATTTATGACAAAAAAGTTTTTGCCATATATAACACGCAACGAAGTTGAAAATAAAAATGAAAAACTCATTTTTTAAGGAAAATCCCTGGTAAAATCTCTTAATTTTAATCAATAACTTTATATTATGCACTACTACGTTATTTAAAATAGAAAAAACTTAAAGTTCACTATTTTTTTTTAAATGCACTTCGTGAAACTATCCCTTTAAGACTTTTAGAGTGAAAAAAGATTACGAATTTTATGAACCATAAAATGTAATTACAAGCCAAAATGTATTAAAGAAATAGTCTTACTACGCAGCCTAAATTATTGTTACGGGTTGTACATTTGCTATAACTTCTACATACATACAAACACAAAAAAATTATTATCTTAAATTTCAATCGTCCTAGTTTCTTATCCACAATTTTTAGGGTTAATCTAACAGCAACTTTGAGTGGCCTAAAGCTGGAAGGAGAAATTACAGGGCTGGGTAGTTCTCTCAACTACAAGGAGAGAGTTAAGGGCCTCCAGAAGGGTGTCATAGTGGACGCCCAGATAGCTGGCAAGGTGAAGGAGACAACTATAGCGCTGCTGGAAGGTTCTCCCTCCCATCAACAGACTGTTGTTAAGGTACGTTCTAATCCCGCGGCCGTGGCTCAACGAGTCACCATGTGAATCGTCGGGGAGGTATTTGGTTAGAATCTCGACTCAACACTGCATCATAACTAAAGACGTCAAAAATGGTATCTACTGCTGCTATGTCAGATGCGCGACACTAATAGTTAAAGTAGGTGAATGTCTTGGCCCAAAAAGGCGCAACTCATTACTATGCACAGTTATTACTTCCATTCAAATGGACACGCCCATATGCGTTTATTGAAAGGTACTTTTTAACATTATTATTTTGTTTGAAAACTAATGAATGGACGTAAAGTTCTTGATTACTTCATAGAATTACTTTTAAAATAGTTTACCTATTTAAAATCACATGTTTATCGAAGTACAAAAGTTAAAAAGTTTACCTACATATATTTTAATATCTACGATCTATAACAAGATTGGTGTACGGACATACCTCATTTGAGGAGTAGCTGCGCTACAAAACACTATTTATTTAAATTCACATGTTAATTATTTAGGTGACCATAAAATCATCCTCAGTGAACTACAAGACTCACATGTCCAAGAAGGACAAGAACGACGGGTCCCTGATCATCGGTCCAGTGGATGTGAACATTCCCCAGCACCCGGTCACTCTGCACGGCATCATGACCAGGAGCACCAAGCAGCTCACCAACACGCTCATGGAGTTCAAGGGAACTAGGATTTTATACAAAGGTAAATAATTTAGTTAAAACAAAGACTATTTGAGATCTCGATAATACATTATATTTATCTCTTTGAATGACAGTCGAACGTCTGACCGTACAAACGTAAAACATACCTGTTTTACTGAGTATTTATGCTTCTATAAGAACAATAAAATTAAAGTTTTTTCTTTCTCAGGATTTAATAGAAGTTAAATGTTTTACTTATGTTAAAGTCACAATTAATGTGTAGTTATTTTAGAAAGAAAAAGTCTATTGGCTAGGGTATTCAAATGTTAGAAGATTATGCTATATTATTAAAGAAATTATTTTGCAATGTGTACAATCTATAGAATGATTTTCACATTCTCCCAAATTCATGATTTGATATACCCTTTATGGATATTTATGAACAGACGAATAGACAAATGACGTCAAAGTTTTTATTTTTTTTTATTGGGGGGAAATCTGGATGCCGGAAGGGGATACCCTCCCCCCCCCCCCCCCATTGGACGTCATTGGATTAGACCCTAAATGTAGGAGAGATGCAAATTAATAATTTAGGTAAAACAACCCTGGAGGATTCTGACTGTGGGGCCCAGGGTTCTCCCAAGATGAAAGAGACTCATAATTTCACGGCCTCCATGGAAAAAGATAAAAATGAGGACTCAAATCAGACACAGGTCAGATAACTATTCTTGTTTTAACTAAGAATATCGCCAAATTTTAATTGTTGAAATTTTATAAATGACTGTTTTCATTGCTGCGCTAATATTGTACGCATTCGTCCTGGTTTTGTTGTAATCATACATTTTCTTACAATTTAAATTCTTAAGGCCGGCCTATTTAAAGCCTTTAGGTAAAACAACCTTTTGTTCAGGAGAAATCTCAGTTGTTAAAACCACTGGTGATGACGTTCTTCCTTGAGATAGAAAGTTTCGCAGTGAGTGCTGCGCTCCTGCCCTCACTTCATGCTGAGTATAAGATGGAGAAGGTTGTTTCTAAAGGTAAACATAAATCACATGATTAAGATTTATTTATTTACTTGGTTTGTTTGGTTGTCTGCTTTAGGAATAGTTGAATCAGTGTGGTTTCCTTTTGTCAAAAGTGTGCTTTGGTCTTTGATTTTCTATAGATATTTTTTATCGTTCGAATTTTTCTTGTCTGAAAACTCGCCTTAAATTTCCACGGATAAGGGGAAGACCTCAATACCTCAACAAATATTGTTTTATTACTAATAATTTTAATTTTGTATTTTATATCTATTAACTATATAATGTTTGTTGGTCTAATAACGTTTACATTTTATGTGGAAAATTACCATCCTTTGACTAAATTAACCAGACTAGTCCTGCTCTCTTCATCTTTAGATTACAAATATTTAGGTTTAACTGGAAGTAAAGCCAAGTTTAGTGTGTTACTACCACGACACAAGCTAAGCTTCACTACAAGGCTAGAAGAAACTTTGGAGAGGGAGACAAATCTACCCTCAGAAGCATCTATTGATTTACCAAAGGTAGTTTCATATATCTTATTTTAAGCATTTTCCACCAATTAAAAAATATTGTCTTGTCTTTGTATGATTTCAAAAAATTGTCTTTTTGTAAGACTTTAAGAATTTTAGATTTTATTGTAGTACAATTTATATGGTTCGAACCAGTAAGATTATTTTATGTCTGTAATTTACGGTCTTTCATTGGATTTTAAAAAGTACTTGCTAATAAAAGTAGTAGAATGACTCTTCATGTGTTTTAAATAGAAAATTCCCTTTTATCGGTTGGGTTTAAAAAAAACAGCTTCAGGTTTATGTAAGAACATTTCTGAATGCTCTACTATGCGATTACTGAAAATTTTTACATTTTTTTTTCATTTTAGGTGCATGTGGTAGCTGAGTATATTCAGGACGAGTTTGTTGGCTGTGGACAGGAGACAAGGAAAGGGGCGGATGGGTCCATGTACAGCAAGGGAAATTATTTCAAGGCGGATGCTGAGATAGGTAGTATAGACAAATAGATAGCTATCTAGCTTTAGATAGGTAGATAGCTATTTAGCTTTTCATAGTTAGCTATCTAGCTTTAGGTAGATAAAGATTTTTTAAAAGATAGTCAGTGAGATGGCTTAAAATTGTGATAGATAGGTTTTTGTTACAGATAGATAGAAAGTTAGCTATATAAGATAGCTGAAAAAAAGACAGATAATGATGCACTTATGAATTATTTGTTTGAAATATGCACATATATTTAGTTGTATTTGAATTAGATTCCAACCATGTACCCCCATAACTTATTTTCTTATAAGAAAATACAAAATTTTAATTGACCTTGTTTACCGTAATAAATTCATATTTCTGCGTTTAAAAGCTTAATGACTTCGCCTCTAGGCTATCATGGACGTTTTGTTCTCTATATCACTGGGGCTTGATCTTCCCTTTCATCACATACAAAAAATGTATAAGAAAAAGTACTTAGCTTTCTTTACTATTTATCTAGCCGTTTACAAGATCTTATATGGATACACAGACATACAAACATACAGCTACTCGACTAAAAAAGATTATTTGTTAAGGTGAATTAGATCATGGTCTGACAACAGATATGTTGAATCATCTGGTTTTTGTACAAAAAGTATTCATGAAGGAAGTCAACGAAGTTGTTCAAAAAATGTCAGGTTGGTTTTTGCAGTATTAGTAGAATACTTTTTGTCGGTCCTTTCTATTATGTAAATAAAAAATACTATTATTTCTTTTATACTTCTTCATGAAAATTTGTTAGGATGTTTTTTATTGATGTGCATTTAATTGAATGCTTTGTTTTTGTTCAAAATGCGTTAATTCTTTAAAGTTTAGGTAATAAAATCAAAAATATTTTGATCTCTTTTACCTTTATTATTTCAAACACTAAATCAATTAAAATTCGACTCATCGATAATTTACTGAAAATTGTAGTCCAAATGTTGGAGCCATTTTGAGATTTGATTTATTACTTATACAATACATCCAGTTACTATTGTGTTTAGCAGGGCTCAGCAGCCGTGCATAAGACACAACTTTAAACATATTTTGTTGCTTTAAAAGTTTACCGAACAGATTAATTGCCATAGTAAGGACAGGTTTTGACAGTTTTTAGGTTTTAAAACGACGCAATTTATGGAGGTGCCGATCCCTGGATTCTTGAAAGGGAAGATAACTTTATACTTTAATTAGGCGGAGATGTGTTGGTGCCTGTATGGACAGAGTTTGGAGAAGAATTTGAGCTTTACCACTCAACACAACCAGCTAAACAATTACTTTATACAGGTAACATTTTTATTTACAAGTAAAGAATCTGCAACTCAAAAATTTCTTGTATTGAATCCCCTTTTCTAAAGTAAACTCCACAAATTGTCTTCTTTCCACATTATTACAAAAATCTATTGACCTAGTCTTATATCTGATATTGAATTCCTTATTCATTAAATGCCTATGGATGTATAATGTATCTCACTCCTATACACGTCAACACTATATTAAACAAAAACTATTATAATTTAGAATTTAGTAGTTTTTTGGACATCAGAAATTTTTAATTGTTATTTTTCATAGTAATGTAAAAGAATAAGACAATGGCCGATAAATTGATGTACATCCCGAATGATGATACATAAAATAGGAATACTTTATTATAAAACTTTGGGGACAAGTGTATTAAACAGCCCAATGTCCCCCCCCCCCCCCCCCCGACCCCTGTACTTTTCTATAGAATATGTTTAAAAAAAAAACAAGTACATTTTAATCTAGGTATAATTTTCAACATCCTCTATTTCAGTTTCTGTAAAGTTGAAGAGAATCACCATAACCGCGACTACGCCCTCCAACTCAGCTGTCAGGTTCGAGACCGGCACCTCGGAGTTAATACTTTCAAATAGGATTGCTAATGTACAGGCAAGTTTAATGGGTTTTGTTCTGAAGATGCAAATAAATGTGCTTAAATTCGTTCTTAACCTTGGCTATTGGAAGAATTTGTCGCTATGAACCAGGAGATTATTTATTGATTATTGATACCTATTACACTTCCAGCGTGGCCACATTCTTCAGTATACTGAAAATCTTCAGTATTCTTCAGTATTTGGAAATTGGGGCTTCAGTATTTTCAGTAAATACTGAATATTCAGTATTAGAAAATTTTATTCAGTATTTTTCAGTTTTTGGAAATTTTCATGATTCAGTATTTTCATTATTTCTTAAATTCCAAAAAAAATTGCATAAATAAGATGTTTTTTTCAAGTAGTTGATGTCAGATTTTTTTCGGCGCTTCGCGCCTCACTTTACTTTCCTTTAAATTACCCTATAGGTAACTTTGTACATTAATTTTGCCATTTATACAGTATTTTTTCAGATATTTTTTTTGTCTATTAATAGAATGAATAATCTAAGGTGAGTACTTTGCATGGTTATTGAAGGTAAAGTATTTTAGCATGCTCTTAACCATAGACGTCCAAGGGGGGGGGGGGTAAAGTGGCGATTACCCCCCCCCCCCAAACGAATTTGGGGGTGCCGTAGGCTCTAACTAAAAAAAATTTTGCGCGCTTCGCGCGAATTTTTAATACTAAAAATTTAATAAAATTTAAATTACCCCCCCAAAAATTTTCCCCGGGGGTAAATTTTGGGGGGGGGGGGTAAACAAAATTTACCCCTGCCAACAGATTTCATGGGGAGTAATTACCCCCCCCCCCCCCCAAACAAATTTTACCCTTGGGGTAAAACCTTTTTTTTTGGGGGGGGTAAAAAAATTTGCGGCGCGCTTCGCGCGCCATTTTACCCCCCCCAAAAAAAGCGAATTACCCCCCCTTAAAAAAATTTTACCCCCCACCCCCCCAAAAAAAAAGGTTGGACGTCTAGGCTCTTAACTCAACTAAAAAGTATTTAAGTTTTCTAATCATTTAAAATATTTATCAGTCATTTTCTGCTTAATTGGTGCAAGAAAATCTAAGAGGCAAAATTAAAAGATCTTTAAAATAATAAAGCTATGATGATATGAAATTTTGAAATGAGGAATCATATAGAAAAAATACTTATTCAGTATTTGTATTTTTTTGTTCAGTATTTCAGTATTTTTTCTTATTTTAGGATTCAGTATTTTCAGTATTTCCTTTTTTTTCTTCAGTATTTTCAGTATTTTTTCTTGTTTTATGATTCAGTATTTTCAGTATTTCCCTTTTTTTCTTCAGTATCAGTATTTTTTTGGTTGTGGCCACACTGCACTTCATTCCTGGTTTATTTTCATAAAAAACTGTAGATTTAATACTTCAACATTGTTTAATCGGGACTTAATAAAACATATTCAAGTTTTCAAATTCCTGCTTTATTTAATGCTATTCTTCAATTTAGAGGTCTCAATGGGCTTTTGTTTTAAACTTTTGAAACATTTCCTAGGGGAATATATATATACACTGAAAATATGTACATTACTTATTAAATTATTAAAATTAATTATAAAATATTCTTCTGTCAGGGATCAAAATCAGGAGTGAACAAAATCTCGACAAATGCGAAGATTTTCTTAAAGTTGAGCCTGGGTCAGGTCATCAAGGACATTATTTATCCAGAGGCAGAGCCGCAGTTCCAACAGCATGCTTATTTCAAGGTGATTATGAACTACTGTTTAATTATGAATATATTAGAGTTCACCCTTTCCCACACTCTAACTTCTTAAATCATTAAGACAAAGACAAAAAATCGATGTACCCCAAATTATAATAAACAAAATAACCTTATCTGTATAGCTACTAACGTTATTGGTAGAAAAGTTTGAACACTGCTTTTTGAATCAACTAATGAAGGTTAGGTCCCAATAGTGTTTAATTTAATGCAATGAATGGGAGAAAGTGTTTACAAAACTTTGAGGACTGGGATAATCCGTATTCCAACGTCACTTCCTAAATTAACCTTACTTGAAAATTGTAATATTAGCTCTGTTGAATCTTATGGCAGAGAAGTTCAGACGCACTTTTGATTTCTTTTCTATTATTATTATTTATTAAGACGACTATCCACATGAGAAATGCCCTGGAGGACGATTCTGTGACCGAGGAGTCTTCTATACCTGACAAAGAGGTAAGTTACCATTGAGTTCAATTTTACCTGAAATTATTACTTCATGGCATTGTCCTCTGGATAGGACAGGTAACTTGCAAAAGATTTTAGATTTAAAAATTTTAAAAAAAATTAGTCTTATTTAAAACCTTATAAACTTTCACAACAAAAAACTAATAAAAAGCTTCATTGAAAACTAAAAATATCGAGTTACAAAATGTTGAAAATCCCATAAATAGAGGCATATTCCTAATTAATTAATTCAAAATCAAACTGATTTAAGGTTATCCTGATTACCTGTTATCGGCCGCTGATCTTTTTCCAGCCCATAGCTGTGGACAAAGCCATCCTTGTTTGGTTGAGCTACAAGAACGCATGGGAGTATTGGGCGGAGCAGAGAAGTAATTTGAATAAGGAAGTTTTAGTTGCCACTCAACAGGTTAGCAGTATTTCTTTACTTTTAGAGTAGCATTTACTTTGTATTTTGTATGTTAATGTATGTAACATTTAGCTTATTTCCTCAAAGTACTTGTTAAAATCTGGACATCCCACCCTTTTGAGATAAATAGAAAATTAAAGGTAGTTTTTGTTTGTTTGTTTCTAGCATTAGGACTGTTTAGGTTATGTAGTCCGACAGGGGCATGGCTCCGCTGGTAAAAGCCCTGTGGAATAAATCAGGGGTTTACATAGGAGAAAAAAACAGAATGCCCTTATTTTCAATTTAATTCAAAAACAGGAGGTTGGATTAGTGCTTAACAGACCCTTTATATGAAAGCGCTAACATCTATTTTATATCATTGCGACATAAAAGGGCAAATAAATAAACAGTAACTCAGTTTTAAAAAAAATATTTTATGAGTATATTAGATTGGTTAGTGACTGTAAAGTTTACAGAGAGCAAAATAGATACTGTAGAGTTCAGGAAAGACTTTTTTTTTTGTTCAAGATGGCTTGTGCATTTTGTAATTTATTTAATGAGTTGTTTTTCTTGTAAGATTAAACATATCTGTTTAAAAAAAAATGATAATCATTTTCCGTGTGACATATTATGACGTTATATACAGGTTATTGAGCGAGTTCCCATCTCCCACATCAAGGAGCAGATACGCGGCAGCTCGCAGCATGTGGGCACACTTTTCCTGCAACTCAACGTCACTGACATTGGCGTGGCCATCCCGCTGATGTCTGACCCCACCAACAGAGGTGGGGGAGGGGTGGATAGTGAGAATCGCGGGGCTATAGTGTGCACGGTGGAGACTACGAGTATCTCGGCGTGCTCGGCACAGTCCATGGTCAGCAAGGGCAAGTTTGATGATCTTTGCATCAGGTATGGCACATAGAGAAATTTTAATTGTTTGATTCGTGTTTTTTTTTAGTGAGCTGTTGTTGGTTTAACAAATTAACAGTTCAGATGAATTAGAGGAGTTTATTTACTAACCCTCTATTTACGGTACACTTGTCTTACAGCCCAAAATTTGCTTGCTATTGAATAGCGCCTAAAAAACCGGCCAGAATATTCACCCTCCTTTTATAATATAATTCGGTTAATTAGGTATGCATTTTAAAGATACAGACAAAAATTTTAAGTATTAATTGAAGATTTTTCTAAAATTTTCTCTCTACTTTGACTGCTATCCTTTTATCCTCTAATTAAATCCTCTACTCTGCATTTTAATGATAATACATATGTATATTTATATTTATACTCTTGTTTATTAGGTTTGCAGAAGATTTTAACCACACTCTAGATGATTGGAAACCAGACAGAAAAGATGAAAATCTGTTGAATCTATGTACTGTATCTAAGGAAAAGTTTTATACATATATAAAAAATGACATGGGTTTATTTTGATTTTAATATTAATTCCTTTTCTTACATTGCATTGGGTTACGATTTTTAGGGGTTCATGATAAATAAGGGGATATTAATAATAGAGCTTGAACATTACAATAAAAAACTAGAGAGGGAAAGGGTTAAATATCGCACTGTCCTTGTGCCGTCTTACAATTAAGTCATTGAAAATCAACGAACGGTGTGGTGTGTATTAACACAGCCAAGTAGCAGGAAATAATTAGGTAGTAGACGAAGAAGGTCATTAAAAAAGGAAGGGAGGTAGTTATCTGTATATACATCTATGCTATAGATCGGATGCTTGAACAAATGCTACAATTTAAAAATGTTGTTTCACGTCTTTTACAAGTATGCTAAAACTAATGCTTGTCTTGACCTAACCTTGCAATAACCCCAATGTATAACTGAACCTGAACTGAAGGGCTCCTACGAGGTGTGCAGTAAGACAGTGAAGGCACAGTTTGATGAGAGGACCAAGACTGTCAAGAATGCAAAGTGGATTCTAAACATCAAATGGCAAATGACTGGAGTTGATGTTAAGGTAAGCCGCAGTTTATGTCAGTCACTTTATAGATTGACTGTGAATCTTTGTGTATAAAACTTCTTTCTTCAACCCTTGTCTCTAGTGGCTGTGAGTCCAATATAAAGAATGCAATGTAAAAACTTTTTTTGAAAAGCATATTTCAATCAGTCAACCCGTTTCAGCGATCCTTTGCTACAGATATAATTTAAATTGCTTAAATCTGATTAAGCATCTACCGAAAATGTCATCTTTAATGATTTATTTCTGTATACTTGCAAAAATTAAACTTTACTTTACTTCTAGTTTTATCTTTATTAGGTTATCTTAATAGTTTTTTTCTTCAAATTATCACTGTATAATACTCAATTGTTATTTTTTCATCAAAATGTTGTTAGCTTTAATTTCTGTATTATTTATATATAAAAAATTTCGTTTATTTTAAGGTTGATACAGGTATAGGAAAGCATTTGAGCTCCTTGGGACACACCCTCACCACACTGACAGGTGAAGAGGATGAAATTACAGAGGACTCTTCCATCAGTGATGATATTGACAGTGACGTCATTCTTGTTGATGATTATACAGCTGCTGTAAAGAAGAGAGCAATACAAATAGAAAATCTGCCAAGCTTTGTTTTTGATGCCTCTATTGATCCAGGAATGTATATATTAATTTTTACAATTTCAAGGTGACCTCTTTGAAAGAAATTAATTAAGATAAATGACCTAAATGTTTAAGAATGGGAATTCAAGATTGTAAGCAGAATTTTTAAAATTCCAGATATTTAGGGGGTAGATTAGTTTGAATTTAGTATAACATTTGATTACAAATTGACAAAAGATTTTGGTTGCTTTTACCCATATCAAATGAATGTTAATATTTATTAATATTTTACATTACAACAGGCCAACGTGCAAAGAAAATGAGAGAAGAAATGTTGGAGCAGTCAAAAATAATTGAAGACCTCAAAAAATTGGGAGCCTCTGAGAAAACCATTGAAATTGAATGCAAAAAGTTGTCAGACATGGAAGCTTTTGCTTCGAAAGATTTTAGAAAAGAAATGGTCCAGAAGTTCCGCCGCCAAAGTGCAAGAACCCAGAGTATTAAGGAAAAATTTGGCTGGGGCGGATCAGCAATGACCCCCACAGGGCCCCCAACCCGGGGGATAATGCTGAGGGGGAGGTCCTTGTACCCTGCTGCCCAAATGGAGTTGGGAAGCTATGATGATATGTCTTTTGATGAGAGTGTGCGGGCTAGGTTGGAGAGTGGTAGCAAGGATGCCGTAGATGCTGTAGGATTAGAGGTAAGTCTAGTTTTACTTTTTCTCAGTTGTCTTATTAATATTTTTGTAGCGAAGCTACTCTTTAACACCCTTTGTCTGTTCGTTCGGATGTCAGTCATTAACCCGTCAGTTAGTCTGTCAGTCCCTAACGGTATTAAAGATATATAATTTTCATGGATCTTATTTAAGATAGACTGCTTATTTTTTGTGTGAAGAGCGCCCTCATTATCTAGTTTACAACTTACTTGGTCCGTCTATCTG
This sequence comes from Acartia tonsa, assembly GCF_053477335.1. Lineage (NCBI taxonomy): Eukaryota > Metazoa > Arthropoda > Copepoda > Calanoida > Acartiidae > Acartia > Acartia tonsa. Next base: position 40,519,730 of record NC_137264.1, on the reverse strand, counting down.
TCGATATGAATACAAAGATTTCATGATTTTCTAGTTACAATCATATTTTCTCTCACATTCTTTAACTTCCTTTTTTTATGACCACTACACTGAACACCATAATTATACCTCACCGTTTGTCAATATATGTTTTTGTTTGTGCTTAGTACAGATTAGTTAGTAACATACTGAACAATATCTTTAGAATTCAATATTTGATTTTTTACACTACTTGCAAGTAGCGGCTATTTTGCATTCGTGATTATTGCGTGCAACACCCCGTCTCACATTCCATTTCTGCTAAAATTGATCAGATACCTATAAATTTTTTTCCATCCTATTATATAAAGAAGTAGGTTTATTTTGTTTGAAGCTTAAGATCTCGGAAATCACTGATATGAATGGGTTGTAATTTTTAGGGAAGCTTTATAAACGTATTTGGATGGTTTTAGGCTATTTTCCTGATTTACCTCGCCTTCCCCTAGATGGTAGGGGCGAAGCACATAGTAAAATAAGTATAATTTAGCAAGAAGAGGAAGAGCCAGTGAAAGTTAGTCCACCAACAGGATCTGCTAGAGAGAGAAAGAAAGCTTTCTATGAAAGGTGAGAAATATATCAGCAGTTTCTCGCAAAGTTCTCAATTGGGCACAGAAAACCCTCCACTTCCCGACTCCCGGGTGTAGTTTTTCGCGTTTTTTAATAAGAGATTATATAGGTTTTTTTCTGATCGCTTGAAACTTTGAGGAAAACACATCCTTTTGTTAAATATTTTTATCACCTATTAGAGATTTAGTATGTTTATCTGTTGTTATGAGCAGGTTTTTTCCCTATTGTGTTAAATGACCCCCAAAAAAGCGTTGTGACCTTATAAAGGTATCTTAAGGTACAAAGAGAAAAATATAGCTTTGTAAACTGTATGTTTGATTATTTGTCACCTTTTTAATCATAAAATTTTGTACCTATTTTTTTACAGGAAATGTCACACAATCAACGAGGACGTTTCAATGTATCCTGACCCAGATAATGCTGGTATTAGCAGTATTGAAAGCTTATCTGTTGACAATATCAGTCCTAAACATCAGAGCGGAGCGAATACAAGTGGCAACAATGCAAATACTGTTGATAAGAAAGGTGCTACTGAGCCTAATGTTGATTATATCTTTGATTTCAAGATCTTTATCAACTATGGAAAATGTATCCTCCACACAAAAATGGAAGAAGACAAAGGAAAAAGTAAGAAAGATAAATCCTCCAATTTTTATGATCCGTCTGACAGTCCATTGTCCCAGCGAAAATTCAGACATTATTCAGATAAAGACAAGAGCAGAAATAAGGAAAGATCTACATTGTCTGTGAACAGAGAAATTGCCACAATATTTTACATACCTGGCCTGGATGTTAAGGTTCATTTTACATCCAAAACAGATCCTGATATGGAGATTGTTAATCTTGATCTGCCAACAAGAGACAGTGAAGGAAGTCTTGGAGCACTCACAAGAAAGACTGGTGGTAAAAAGGCAGTTTTGAGCACCTGGGTTACCCTTCAAAGTATTCCTGAAAAGACCATCATAACCCCAGCCATCCTAGAATTTTTAGAGCAAGCAATTGAACCTATATCTAATATTTCAAAGATTGGTTGGTCAGCAAACGCTGTGGATATAGTTGATAATAGTGTAGATGAGGATGTTCAAACAACAACCATTTCCTACCCCGTTGATGTTATTGTATACTTCCACATGAAGAGCAACCAGTTTCAGTTTTCCTGTATGCCAGTGTCAAGAGTTGAATGCATGTTGACCCTACCCTCCCTGGACCTTGTATTTTCATCAAAGAGGTCAGAGCTTGATTTTGCTGAAGGAGGAGGTCCCAGTGGTGATGGGTTGGGTGTTAATCCACCTCAAGCTTCAGGATTTCCCAGCAGTATAAAACGGGAACAGTCTTCATCTAACCTGGAAGATAAAAAGAAAGAAAATTCTGGAGGATTAAGTGTCACTGGTTGTTTGGCGGATTTTTCTGTCCACGTTTTTCATCCATACGGTGGAGCTTATCTGAAAGGCGCAAATTCAACACAAGATCGCAAAGATTCTTTGAGTGTAAAGGTTGCCTTTGTCAAATTTCACATATCAAGATCAAGAAAATTGGCATTTGAGAAGGTGAATAGAGAATCATCAGCAAAGTTGCCAAAGCAGATTAGTGATCCTTTTGGCAAAGCTTGTGTTAGATTTAGTACCATTGTTGACATTGGTAAAGCTACATTTAACTATGATATGCGAAAGCTGACTGAAATTCTTGCCTTCCCCAAGGCTTGGTACAGGCGGACCCTAGTGCGGCGGCTGTTCTTAGGTGAACAAAAAGCAACCCATATATATACAGACTTTGATTCACCTGCTGATTTTACTCATGACTTTAGCCAGTTTGGCAACACCCCTGCAGGGGTTGTAGCAGCTCATAAAACAGACCAAAGCCCGTCTTCACCACAGGATTCAATATTCCATGGCAGAAAACAGTCACTAGTCCTACCTGGATCTCAACTTGGAACACCTAACCTAAAACGCAGCCAGAACAATTCCAACGCCTACGGATCATCAGCCATAAACAAAAGCAAATCAAATGCAAATCTTCTAAAGAAACAAAACTCCCAATCCTGGGAAACCTTGGTTCTCTTTGCTGTCAAGTTTAAGGAATTAGAGGTTGGCATGAATATGGGAAATGTGATGGGAACAGTTTCGTGGATCTCCAAAGATTTTACCTCTGAAGGTCGCCTGTCCATTGGCAGTTCTGGTCACAAGGATCTGTTTATTGGCATAGGACTGGAAGGATCAAGTCTGGAGGCTAAAGGAGGTATCATTGGTGGTCTGCTAAACCTGGGGAAGATTGATATTTATGCCAGAGTTCTAGAGGATTTTGGTCAAGAACCAAAGCATAAGGTAAACTGATTCTTATCTCTTTATTTAGCCTATCTATTCTTTAAGTAAGGTATGGTTTTCCCGTATGCTCGAGAACACCAACCAAATTGTAACTAAATTTTATTTTGATGGAGTAACAAGCATAATTTGTAATACAATACTAAAATATAATATTAAGCATGGTAAGAAATGTACTCTTGTACTGTATCTAGGAATGATTTTTATGACTGTGTTATTGCTTAAGGTTGGAATGAAACTTGATGCCATGGAGGTACGCGTGGACTACATGGGTACAAGCGTCCTCATGGGCCGGGTCAGCCATCTCAACGTTTCCCTGGCCAACGAATGGCAGGTACCATCAGCTACACCCGCAGAGAGTGGAGCTAGCGGCAGTACGTCAAACAGATCAATGGTCTACATATTTGGAGATCTGAAATGGGATCAGTTACAGCTTATGATTAGCAAGTCTACAAATGCGGATTTGTTGAAGATTTACTACAAGCTTGAGGAGTTCTTTGTACAGCAGTTTAAATCTAGTAAACGGGTGCTCAGTATTCTAGAACCTTGGCCGGGAGCTAATAACAGGAATAGCACTTATTTAAAAAAAGATAATATATTTTTTAATTTTCCTAATTTTTGGGGGGCTATTTATTCAAAGAAATTTATCTTTGGATCGGGTTAAAAAAGGATGTGTTCGTTCGCAGATTCTACTTAAGCGGGGGGGGGGGGGGAGGGCAGGAGGGCTCTTTTTTTTTGTAGAAAATGGAGTAAAACCTGAGAGGAAGTGGACATTGGAATGTAAATAAAACTTGTACCCAATGTTCCTAAAATTTGGGTACTTCAAACTTTCTAACAATATTATGTTTTATTATTATTGGAGATCAACAACAATTTATAAAACATTGTCTTATCTCTTAAGTTACTTGAGTTATTGGTTAAAAAGTTTGGACGCTTTAAAATTGAACCAACCAATCAAGATGTATTTAAAGTACCTACAATTTTTAAGTTAACCAACGAGAGAGCATATTATAAAACTTTGTGGCGTTATCCTCTTAGAAATTTTTTTTTCAATTTTTATAATTTTGTACCCCTCCCTCCCCCCCCCCCCCTCGACTACCGACGAACAACTATTTTAGGTTAGGTTAGGTTTTAGGCCAGGGAGCCGAGCGCTGCGGCTAGGCAGGCTAGAGAGCCGAGCGCTGCGGCCAGAGTTCATAGTTCGCTGTCGGGGGTGGTGGGGGGGGGGACTCAAATTTTCAATATTGAAAAAAAAATTTCTAAGAGGATAATACCAACTTTGTTTACAAGTATATTTTATCATGTCCCATCCAGTTAACCCAAACCTTCTAAAACTTTGAAAGTATCTCCACCATTTAAAAAAACAAGTGTGTTTATGACCAGGGGTGTCGGGGGAGGTGCCTTGGGTGGAAGTGGAATCAAACTTGGCAAGAGATCCTCCAGCAGTATGAGGTCCAGTTCCAGCCAGACTGTATCCCACCACAGGTGTCATATCACTTCCGCGTCAGTTGCATAACCGTAAATTATTATTAACACTAAATCAAAGATGGTATTATTGTAGACAAGTGGGTCTGAGATTTTTAATTGATGGTACAGTTGTAAATGAAATTGTGGAAGAATTTACATATAGGGGTGGAAATTACTCCCTCAATTTTTTGATGGGAGTGTTTTTTTTAGCTTAAACTTTTAGACGTCTTTGGTCCAATAATTTGCAATAAGTTCATTGCGACTGACATAAATAGATGGACAAAATGTTTATTCTAGTAGCAGCGTCAAAATCCGTTTTTCTATAAATAGTTCATGCAAATAAATTTATATATTTAACCCCTATCATATCACTTCAACCTCATATTTGCTTCACTAATTTGATGATAATTAGAATATGATTATATAAGTATATGTAAATTTTTTTGGGATTTAAATGATATTTTCGATCGATAGTAAGCTTTCCTGCAAGACTCTGTTTTGAGAATTTTTCATTTGCGGAAGTGATGACACACCATTCACTTAGACACTGGCAACACGCTCTGGAGAGGGCGTCTGGTGTTAAAATTAAGAATCTGGCCATTCCGTTGCCTAAATCTGGCTCCATTCTAGGAATTAATAATATTAAAGATCTTAGCTTCTCATGGATGTTGTTATCTTGGTTATTTTTATTCTAATTTAAAATGTTTCTTTGTGTTTTTTTTCAGTGAATGTATATTGGTTTATGTCATAATATATTATACTAGCGGCTACGCCCCTAGAGGCCTCTAGGGGCACTTAAGGAGGAGAGAGTCAAATTTGATAATTCAATTTCTTATTTTAGATTTTAAAAGAAAAAGTTAAAAAAATTTACGCTTGATGTTTATTTTTCGTTGAACTCTCTTTCTAAAATTGGTAATTTTTAAAAAAATTTAATTTCTCTAGGGAGGGTGGTGGTACCCTCCCCCAAAATAGTTATAAACCTTCCCGGGACATATAAGAATCTACCCTGTTAAGGAGAACCCAATCGGTTCAGCGGTTAGCGAGATCCTTCGGTACACACAGACAGACAGACACACAGACAGACACACAGACAGACAAACATCCTGTTACTTTAGTATAAGGATATACTTACAGTTTTTAAGGTAAAATAAGTTTCTCTTACAGCATACAAAAATACACATTTAATTATATTTTAATTTAATATTGATTAACCCAGGCGGGCGTCTTGAACTGTCAGGGAAGCACATATCCCTGGCCTGCTTCCACGGCATCAACTTCAAGGCAAAATCTTGGGCCCTGTTCTCCCTGAAAGATCCCTTCATCTCCTTTAACAGCGAGGCCCAGGGTGTCATGGTTGACAACACAAAGAAGACCAGCATTGAACAGCAGATGGTGTTCTCCCTGGGCATGGCTGACTCCATGGCGTTTGCTCAACATGAATCTATGGCCAAGGAAAGATAATTTAATAATCTATCTAATGCGAAGCTTCTCTGAAAAGGAGAACTCAATCGGTTCTGACAAACAAAAAAGAAACCTTACTACTTTATATCACATTTCATTTTGTTATGAATTATCTTGAATTTTGCGGCAGGTGTGCAAGATCTCGCGTAACTACATGTATTCGCCCCAGTTCAAGACCTTGTCCGAGTGGTTCAGCTACGCGTTCAAGAACAGCGACCTTGACGAGGTGGATAGGTTTCCTGTCATCAGCAATGCTGATCTGAAATCAGGACTTAGAGACAAAGGTTTGTGTCACAAATATTTTGACTACATTTTTAAAAATCATCAATATAATAGTTATTTATCCCATCCTATTATATTTCCGCCGATATTAAAATGAATAATTATAATATTAAAACTAGTTTTGTTAGGCCTGAGCGGCCGAATTCATGGGCTTACAAACTGGTATTCCATTTATGATTTTTAATTTAATATTCATGTAAAATTGTCTATAATACAATTCTATACATGAATTTTGATATGCCTGTTGACCAGTTGTAACCCAGCGACTATGAATCAGTTTCAAAGCCATACTGAAAAGTAGTTTGAAGTTTTAGATATGAGGTTTATTTTGGCTTATTAAAGTTGCTATTGGTCTACAATTAAACTGAAGAAACCTCATGGCCGTTTTATAGGTAGGAGTAGGAAGGCCTTTCCCTCTTGTAAAAGAGCTTAGTCTTAAAATATTTTCTTGTGCTCCAATAAGACCATAGAGAAAAAAATAAAAGAGAGGAATCGAAGCAACTAGATGACGAAAATAGGCAGTGGGCCTAGAGGCCTACTCAGCGCTGTTGCCGCGCTAAAATTTATTGCTATTCCACTACTTTTCAAATGGGAGGATTAAAAATTATTAAAAAAATATTTTTTTACTTTTTACTATTTCCATATTTAGGGCAAGAATATTAGATTAGATATTTTCGTTTTAATGTTTTAATTAAAAATTACATAGAATTTTATTTTTATTTAAAAAAATTTGTTCATGAAAGATGAATCCTTCTATTTCTAAAAAGGGGGAATTTTTTTTCATAATGAACATTCAGCTGATTCTGACCGCCCACGGCTGTTTGCTAAATATCGCTTTTCTTTTTATTTACATTATTATTTATGATTGACTTACAAAAAGCCCTAGGCGGCTTTTGATTTTCGTCTGCTTCTAAATTTAGGGATGGGGAAGTAGTATTTTACAATGAAAAAGGGGTGAGTATTCATCCTCTTATCCTTTTTCCTTATGAATAAGACTGATTCTTAAAACTTATTATTTTAGGGCCATATAATCAGAGTCTTGAGATTATATTTGCTGTTCCTTGTATGAGTATGATCCTTAAATCTGGTCATATGCAGGTAATCTTTTTTTATACTAAAAATTTAAATTTAAATAATATAGCAATAGATCTATAAATAAAGATGTATATCCAGACAAAACCTGGATCCAGCTGTTGGGATCTTTTTTCTCTGGAAGCAAACTTTTTTTTCTCTAGAAGCAAACTTTTTCTGCTCTCTTGTTTATATCCCTAACTCTATTGGTCAATTTTAAGGGCCCAATTGAAAGTCGGCACAGGGTCCTCGGAAAGGGGACATACAACTATTCAACTCTTTACCCTTCTATTGTCTACTCTAATATTATAACTAATAAAATAATAACTTCAAACTGTTTCTGAAAAACAACGCTCATGTTAAAAGGAACCTATATTATAAATTTGGTGATAGATAAAAGTAAAAATTATTTTATTTTGTTGTCAGTATTTATCAACTGCTTTGTTTAAGTCAAACTGTTGTTTAAACAAAAGTTTAATTGTAGGGAGAACATCCACCAACATCAGAAGATCCTCGTCCTGTTGTTAAATGCACATTTATTACAGAATTTGAGGTATTTTTGCTTAATATATAGTTGATTTAATTACAGCTTTTAATTTAAATCATACCGTTAGAACTTCACACAAACTAGCATTTACAAATATAAAGCATCTGCATTAATTCATTTAAAATTCAACATATTTTAGAAGTCTGAACAAAATTTAATCTTACCCAAAATTACTTACATAAAGGATGCTTAATTTGGATTGGACATACTTACACTTTACTTAATTATAGAATTGCTTTGCTTATAATATTGTGTATAATCGTCTAAATAATCAATATTCAAAAATGAAGTTAATGGGATAAATTTTACAATATCACATGATTGAATATTTTTAGTTTAGTGAATAGATTGATGCCTCGGAAAATCGAACCTAAACTGGAATAATTAGTTAAATCCCCTCACAAAAGTTAAATATAAAAAATAAGATTAATATTTAACATTGTTCTTCTTTCTAGGATCATATTTATGTAACTGTGGATGCTGAAGCATTTTTCTTTCTACATGATCTTATCATTTCCTATGTCAAGGTAATGTTTTTAAAAAAATGATTTAGCCGCCTACAAATTCTGGCTCACGAGGTCATTGCTACCCAGAAGCGCTTTCTCTTTCCTTAATCTCTGAAAAAAAAGCATAGGGAAGAAGTATCAGGGATACAGGGATGGGACAATGGGCAATTAATTCAATTTAAGAGTTTTCGCTGAACGGCCATGAAAATCAGATTTATCCAGAATATTTGAAGAAAATAGTAAAGTGCTAATAGTAATCTAATTTAGAAATTTCAAAAATAAGAAAAAAACATTTACTTGAAAATTAGGTTACCAGTACATCACAGTGAAGTAAATATTCTGTAATTAATCACAAGAAAAATTGCTCTTAGAACTTCTTCATTAGGTACTCATCGCACTTTTAAAAAAGAGTATCTAGAAAATGAAACTGATGTATGTTTGCAGGAGAAGGATAGAGTATTGTCAAATCAAACCGGCATTACCCCGCCTGCAGCCTCATCCAGTTCAAATACAGGTACAAATATGTTTATTAAAATGTTGAGGATGTCTATGATCCCCAAAGTTTTTAAGTCCACACATGGGAATTATCGTGTTTATTTTATTCTACATAGAAACGATACTTTATTACTTGCCATAAATTAATATATTTTCAACATTTTATAAGAAAAATATGTAATTATATTTATAATTTTCTGGGTTACAGTTTACTATTCTTTCATAATCATTTAATTTAGAAGCTGCAACTCCAGATTCAGGTACAGGAGAGGAATCCTCCAAGAAAGGAGATACTGCAGGCAAAGAAAAAACTACCAGCTCTTCTTTCCAGGTACAAATAATTTTAGAAGCGCAGCTATTCTATTATATATTATATTTATATTCGTATTTAGTTCCGAAAATGTAATATCACTTTAGGGCCATTCCTTCACATGAGTTATAAAAAGTATGAATTTAGAAGACCTTGGCCCGTGATTAATAATTATTTAATTTAGGTTTTTATGTTACTACCTGACGTAAATAAAATTGTACAGTACAAAGAATAATTCACTTTGTTCAAACTTTACTAACCTAAACAATACATTTTAATTTAATTTGGTATTATTTTTTCGTAAGTTTTACAAAATCTTATACGGGCAACCGTTAGATTTTATATATGTTGGCTGATAATGTGTCAAAATTATGGGCACAGCTACAAATAATGTAAAATGTAAAATAATTTCAGAATGATTGGAGAAATTTTGAATGTCAAACTTGGAGACTGGAACCCACGGTCAGGCTCCAATCTTTAGCAGGTAAATTCAGGGTGGGAGGGAACATTGGGCTGTATGTTAAACTAGTACCCAAAGTTTAATAACCACGTTTAAAAAAAATGTAATTTACTTTTATTGTGTTGTGATTTGGGTTCCAAACTTTTTAATTTGATAATGTTAATCTGCAAATGGAATAATTTTGTATATCATCATGGGGGATGTACATCAAATTAGCGTCCATTGTCTTATGATTATCCCTTATGGTCCTGATTTATATATATTTAGGGATGAAACAAAAGACATTAAATTATGACAAACAAAATGTCCCTATTAATAAAGTTTCAAATTATTTGTTGAAAAGTTTGGTTTGGACAATGCTAAATTTTAGGCAAAAGAATGAGAGAACAAATTTATTAACGCTTCATAAAGTTCACCTATTTGTTTCAGGAATCTATAAACAAAGAAACAAATTCTATTATTATTCTAATACCGATTTTTTTTTGGAAAGATGTACCTAAGATAATATTTGTTGTTTAGGTCGCCATATAGAACCCTACGGTGTTGATTATATCCTGCAGAGACTTGGGTTTACACACGCTAAAGTTACCATACCTAAGTGGCTTCAGGTTAGTTGAATTAGCGTTCTAGTAGCGAAGATTACATTACCCCTACTCTAACTGTTTATGGGCCAAGGCATCCCCCCTAATCTAACTATTAATGTCGCGCACCTGAATTAGAAGAAGTTAGTAGGAACAATATTTAATGTCTTTAGTTGTGACGCGGTGTCTGGCCGAGATTCGAACTTATCACCTCCTATAACGAAAGGATGCGCTATGTGTTAAACCACGGAATAGGAGCGAAGCTACTCCATAATTTAAAATGTCTGTCGGTATGTCGAAAGGGAGGGGAATATGTTTTTGTTTATTACTTTAGGTCTGGTTATGGCACAGTAATTATGGGCCCCTGCAGGGGTTAGGCATAGGAAATAAGATCCCCCTTCCACTTTTCAATTATTTTAAAAATAGGGTTTCTGTGCTCAGTAGGCACGAAAAATTCATATAGACTGCTGACACTAATATTTTTAAATGTACTTTTCAGAGAGGCTTCATGGATCCTCTGGATAAGATATTATCAGTGATAGTTCTCCGTGCCATAACCATGGTATCAGAAGACACAGACCAAGATAATGACGAACCAAGAGTTATCAGAATTCAAACTTAGTAAATATTTTGAAAAATTTTCTTTTTGTTTGCCCTTTTTAAAATAGGTATGTATATTGTATACATAAAGGGAACTATCCACGAACAAGAGCAAGTGATTGTAATTACCTTCCAGCATTGATCCATCGTGTTTTTTAGTGAATATACTAGGTTTATGTTTAATATTTGGATTATCGACTAAAAAGTTAGGTTTCACCATGGTTTTATATTAAAAAAAACTTTGAAAAGTAAAGCATTTTTTTGGTGCAATATATTCAAATGTTTTGATGAGTTCAAACTGTTTGTTAAAAGCTTTGACAAAAAAGTATATTATTTTGATTAAAAATGTATATTTAGAAAAAGGGTTGGTAACTTGTTATATTGTACCTATACAGTTTAATTAAAGTACTTTTGCAATTTACAGCATTTAATGCTTTTCTGCCGTGTTATTTTATTTTGTCCTTTCAACTCAACAAAGCATTTGATGATATTACATTTCAATGTTTCTTTCATATAAAACCATGGTAATAGTTGATAAACCAAATATTAAGCATAAACCTACTATATTCACTTAAAAAATACTATGGATCAATGCTAGAAGGTGCTTAGAATTACTTGCTCTCGTTCGTGGCTAGTTCCCTTTTATAAAGTTCTATCTATTATTAGTAATGAATTTAGTTAAATATGTTCTATTTTATGAAAGTTTGATTCCAATTAGTTGATTTTTTTCAAGAGCTTGCTTGCCGTTTAATCAAAATTATGAATTGATTTAAATTTATTGTATATTGTTATTTATAATGTATTGTATATATAGATTTTTAATATTGTAATGCATGCTATCATTAGGTGTGTTATCACTTCCTCAAATACATAATTTATCACAAGACACAAAAATATATCAAAGTGTTTAATCTCCCCCATCCCCTTCCCTCATACTGGATTAAAAGGGCCCGATCAATGCAATAAAAGCGAGGGGAAATTGCAACCGAAATTGACGACAATTTTTCTCCTTTCATAATATTCACGTACTACATTCTACATCCATTTATATGAATCAGTTGGGAAGAGTGTTAGTGCTGTAGTAATATATTACTTTCTGATGATTTGGGAGTTTGTTGAAGTGATGAGACAACCATCAAACAAGACACAATCCTTTCAAATATTGTAACAAAATCAAACTCTTTATTCAAAAATGCAAATATCAAGCTTTATGTAATCATAAAAAGCCCTGATTATGAATCTAAAATTTTAACGTATGTTTGATCAAATAAAGTTCTTATGCGAAAAAAGGTGAGTTAAGTCAATAAATGACTCAGTATGACATTTTCTGAAGATTATTTTTTTTTTAAATAAAAAAAACATAAGTTATGATTTTGCGTGACACTTCTAAATATATTAGTTAAATGAAGTTGTAGCGTCATGAAAAGGATTTCAGCTCTTATACAAAGTAGAACGATGTCTGTCTGTCTGTAGCAAAGGATCTTGCTAACCGCTAAACCGATCGGGTTCCCCTTTACAGGGTAGCTTCTCATAGGTCCCGGGAAGGTTTATAACTATTTTCTGGGGTTGGGACACCCCCCAAAAATGAAAAATACCCCCCAAAAAATATTTTTTTCTTTTTAAAACTAAAATTAAAATAGTGTGGTCGATTACCCCCCCAAAATCTTTTTAAATTTTTCTTTTAAATCCTAAATACGAAAAATTGGTTTGATTAAACCTCATGGGGCAAAGCCTTTAGAGGCTAGGGGCGAAGCCGCTAGTATGAAAATAAGCAGTCTAAATTATTGTACAACTTGAATATAAACTTTTTCATTCTAGAAATATACATATATTACCTTATCTTGTACCATTCTGAAATGACTTCCAAGTCAAGATTTTAACAATAATTTAGGATTTTTATTTAAGTTTTAACCTCGACTAATAATTTAAGAATATTAATATTTCCGACTATTTTTTACCTTGCCAATAGAATCTATTGTTTTTATAATAAATGGAATTTTTAATCTTTAATTAATTTTATTTATTTTCAATATCGTATTATTTAAATACTTGTTATGTACAACTATTATATTAATTGTGTATAAAATTGATTATTTTGTTTCAAAAATTATTTGTCATGTTAGTCTTATTAATTAGATTGTAGCAATAAAGTTTCAGTATTTATTATTAATGTTTTTATTCAAAGAAAAGCCACTAGGTATTCTAAAACTTGCCCATAATACGAGAATTCTTAACTTACGATGTTAAAAATACTGTCGGTTTAGAGTCTTACCAAACAAGTCACAATAGAAAAGGTTCCTAAAAGGGTTAAGCGCGTAAAGCTGTTAGTAAGAGTTTTGGGATGCCGTAGCCCGTAAACAGTGATTTAAAACTTTTAGAAAAACGCCGTGCAATTAGACGATTGCTTGAATGTTACAAATTCTTCATTTTTGTTTTCAATAGTATTCTTTTTATTGGGAAAACTTTTCTCTACATTCCTACCTACTGGTCATTTTTAGTAGCGAAGCTACTCTATAATTCACAATGTCCGTCCGTAATTAATTAATTGGGGGAAACGTGATTTTCTCGGCTCCTATAAAAGGTATAAAGCTGAAACTTTTTGACAACATTCTAATCAGTAAGGAGCACAATCAACATTGTCGGTCGGACTGCTCTTTAGCAGGTTTTAGTCTATTTTTTTATTTTCCCCATATCTTTGGTGTTTATGGTCTGATTTTCATAATTTTTTCAGTTAAAGATATCAAAATTAAATTTGGAAGAAAACAACGATGACTGTCAGACTGCCTTTTTGCAGGGTTTTGGCTATTTTATATTTTTCTCCATATCTTTGGTGTTTATGGTCCGATTTTCGAAATTTTTTCAGTTCAAGATATCAAAATTAAATTATCTGTCATTTGAAGAAAACAACAATGGCGGTCAGACTGCCTTTTAACAGGTTTTTTTTATATGTTTGACATATTTCCCCGTATCAATGGTATTTTTGGTCCAATTTTAAAACTTTTTTGCATTAACAGTTTTATCCCCATCGTTATGTGCATCTTGTATTTAACCGTCTTCATCGTACAAAATAAAACAAGGTTTCGTGTTTATTTTCTCCAATAATTAAATACACTTAAAATCTACTTGTACGTATTCCCATCCACAATTTTTTGTGCTTCGCTACTTATGGATGTTGTCATCCTTGTTTTTATTACACTAGTCCTCAAAGATTTAAAATAACGTTTTCTTATTCGCTGGCTCAACAATTTTTGGGACTTTCATCGAATTTGATTGGTTGGTCCTTTAAGTTGAGTGTTTCTTCAACCCCTAATTGTAATATACAGAAGGTGTAATTTTGTGTATCATGTGCATCAATTTATCGGACATTATCGCTTTAGATCCATGAATAATGTACCTAGTCTCAACTGATGAAGGGGTAGGTAGGTTGTGTTAAAAGTGTGAGTAAGCTTCCAATCAAAAGCGATTAAAAAGTCTAACTGTTATTAACAATGCATTTAATTTTACTACGAGTTTTGTCAATATTAAGAACAGTTAGACTTAATAATCGCTTTTGACTGGAGGAATACTTACAGTTAAACGGATTTTTAACACAACCTATCTCCCCCTTTGACCGTAGACATTTTCCCTGAAAGACAGCGCTTAGCAAAATCTTAAGCTCCAATCGCACATACACGATATCGTTTAACTATGTAAAACTAGTGCAAGTGGCCAGTGGACATATCGAGCCTAATTGTTGTATAGTGTAGGGTAAAGCGGGGCGAACTCGGTTTTTTTTTCGGTTTTTTGAACCTGCATATCGTAAAAATTATTTTTTTTTTTTCAATGGGACCAAGACCAGTAGAAAGATCTCGGAAAAGTCGATCAGGTCCTAAAAGGACGTAAACCTAGGACATTGGGAAGTTTGTCAAAATTGATCTCTAAAACGGCACCGACTTCGCCCCGCCTTGAGGCGAAGTCGGTAGGGCATTTTCAAGCTTCGAAAAATCGATGACGTATTGATTTTATTACAGCATGCCCAAAAGGTAAAAGTTGCTAAATGTAATAAAGAGTATGCACAAAAATTTTTATTAAGTTAGGTCAATTTTTTCTACCAAAAAAAAATAATTTTTCCAAAGTACGCGAAATTTGACTTTTTTCGAAATTTTTTTTTGATATAAAACATAAAAATACTACTGGAAAAAATAACTTTTTATGACTTTTAAGGCCTGTTCCTTAAAATTCAGGCAATTTTGAATAGATTTGGCCAAAAAAAATTTGTTCTATTAGCAAAATTTCCTGAAAAATTCAATTTGAAAAAAAAGAAAAGTTTGGCAAAATCTGTGGTCGATTTTCCAGCTTCAAAAAGCCTATAACATATTGATTTAATTACAGCATGCCCTAAAGATTAAAGTTGCTAAATGTAATAAAGAGCATTCACAAAAAAAATATGAAGATCGGACAGTTTTTCTGCAAAATAAAATAGATTTTATCAAAGTACGAGAAATTTGACTTTTTTTCTCGAAAATTTCACTTTTTTATATAAAATTGAAAAAGTTAGTATAAAAAGTGAAAAAACCGAGTTCGCCCCGCTTCACTTTTAGTCAATTTAAGAAAAAACTATACACGCTTTTTTGAAGTTTTAAACGGAAATGGATAGCCCATTAGATTCTTAATAAGTCCCCTGAAGACGTCTAAGCTCTAGCTCTTACCAGTTTTTGTCCAACTTACCGTTTTTCCGACCGAAGCAAAAAAATCGAAAAAAAAAATTTTTGTCGTCCGACTTTGAGGCTCAATAAGTACCCTAAAAATTTATCTCACAAATATTTCATTTTATACTTTATTGTAGGCAATTTAATAAGGAACAAATTTGATTTTATGTTTTTTTCTGTCAGTCGATTAGAACATGGAGAAAAATGTCATTTAATGAAGGTGGTCAAAAAAATACCGACTTCACCTCAAAACCGAGATCGCCCCGCTTTACCCTAAGTAACCTACGGACTTACAGATCCCAATTGTAGAACAGCTTCGCTTTCAAACAAAATAATTCAGATGATGAATTTATTGATAGGTAAAGCTTAACTTATCAAAAGATAGAAAAAGAAAAATTTACTTGAAATTTACATTACGAATATCTATTACAAAAACAGAACAAGATACAAGTCTCCACCAAAATATACATAATAGCTTAGACCAACAAAAATAATTTATTTTAAACAAAATTCATTACTAAGAATTTATTGTTGTTTTTTTATTGTTAAAAAAACGAAAAGTAACTAAAAGATAATACTTGAGATTAAACTGGATTACAAATTGGTTCATACTATAAAATAATTTTCATTTACTTAAAAGTGATAAGGGAAAAGGGACATAACGAGTATATGCAGTTAAAAAGGAAAGAAAAGCAGTGCGTATAAAAAGTCACTGCTTTAAATCACAATTGTATATAATAATGTTAGTACGACGTAACATAATGGTTTGACTTATTATGATACAAGGGGTGTTTCTCTGGTTTCTTACTTTTCTTCACACCACTCATTCTCCTTGCGAACCTAGACACAAATAAAAATTCATTATGGTGTTCTCTAAATAAGATAACAAGCGTGACCTTGTTTTAGTGTATAAAGCTAAAATATAACAACATTTTAACGACCAATTCAGACATACTACTAAAGTGAAAGGGGGACGTAACTGAAGACTTTTTGATGCAGGGGGGGGGGGGGTTTTCTCCGGAACCACTTGATGAACCGTGCAGATTTTTTGGACTTAAGCTTTTATGGGTATGAACATCTCATGGTTTCGAAGCCACCCCCCTACCCCCCCCCCCCCTTCTAGCCCCCCGGGGCTCAAAAACCCCCTAAAAATGAACCTAACCTTAATTTTCTCAAAAACTATTTGACCAATAGATATGATTTCCTAGAATTAAGCTTTCATGCTAATCAACTACCTTTTAGATTAGAAGTCACCCCCCCCGCTACCAACCCCTAGCCCTCCAGGGCTCAAAAAAACCCTGAAAATGAACCTAACCTTAATTATCTCAGAAACTATTTGACCAATAGATATGATTTCTTAGAATTAAGCTTTCATACTAATAAACTATCTTTTACATTAGAAGTCACCCCCCTGCTGCCAACCCCTAGCCCTCCGGGGCTCCAAAAAACTCTGGAAATGAACCTAACCTTAATTATCTCAGGAACTATTTGACCAATAGATATGATTTCTTAGAATTAAGCTTTCATGCTAATAAACTATCTTTTAGATTAGAAGTCACCCCCCTGCTGCCAACCCCTAGCCCTCCGGGGCTCAAAAAAACCCTGGAAATGAACCTAACCTTAATTATCTCAGAAACCATTTAATCAATAGAGATGATTTCTTAAACTTAAGTTTTTATGCATATAACTTAACTTATAGTTTCGAAGTTACCCTCCTGCCTCCAACCCCTAGCCCTCCGGGGCTCAAATTAACCCTGAAAATGAACCTAACCTTAATTTTCTCAAAAACTATTTGACCAATAGATATGATTTCTTAGAATTAAGCTTTCATGCTAATAAATTATGTTTTAGATTAGAAGTCACCTCCCTGCTGCCAACCCCTAGCCCTCCGGGGCTCAAAAAACCCTGGAAATGAACCTAACCTTAATTATCTCAGGAACCATTTGATAAATAGAGATGATTTCTTAAACTTAAGTTTTTATTAGTGATAGAATCCGGATCCGGAATCCGAATCCAGAATCCGCCCAATTTTCGGCCAATTTTGGAATCCGAATCCGAATCCGTTTTTTATAGCGGATTCCGGATTCTAAATTGGTAGGCTAAAATTACCGTTCTGAGTTTTTTTCTTACAACTCCCTCTTTTTGAAGGCAAAGATCACCCCCCCCCCCCCCTCTTTTCTTCGCACATAAACCACGAAGTTGATATACCAGCTAATAACACAGAGCTCTCATTGTCAGGCCAGCGATCACGTGATGAGCTATTCAATTCCAAGACCTCAGATTTGACAGCCAACGATCACATGATGAAGTGTAATCCACTCACCATCAACTAAGCCCTCTAATTGGCTGTACAGTGATTACATGACATAATAATATACACACTCCCGTTAGAAAATACCAAGCACATTTTTAGGACATACGTAGCACTTAAATTTTTTTCTACATAACAAATTTTAATAATTACTAATGTGATGTAAATGTTTTAGTTATGCTGGAAGTCAACACTTTAAACAAAACAAGGCTTCAACCAAGTAACAAAGTGATAAATTAACGAAAAAAGCTATCCCTCTGTGACGGACGGCCTTTTAAAATACTGCTAGAATCCGGAATCCGAATCCGGAATCCGCCAAAAATAACAATCCGGAATCCGCAAGAATCTGTCACTTTTTTTGACGGATTCCTTAAGAATCCGGAATCCGAATCCGGCCCAAAAATTCGACGGATTCCCATCCCTAGTTTTTATGCTTATAAACTGACTTATAGTTTCGAAGTTACCCTCCTGCCTCCAACCCCTAGCCCTCCGGGGCTCAAATTAACCCTAAAAATGAACCTAACCTTAATTTTCTCAAAAACTATTTGACTAATAGATATAATTTCTTAGAATCAAGCTTTCATGCTAATAAATTATGTTTTAGATTAGAAGTCACCCCCCTGCTGCCAACCCCTAACCCTCCGGAGCTCAAAAAATCCCTGGAAATGAACCTAACCTTAATTATCTCAGGAACCATTTGATAAATAGAGATGATTTCTTGAACTTAAGTTTTTATGCTTATAAACTGACTTATAGTTTCGAAGTTACCCTCCTGCCGCCAACCCCTAGCCCTCCGGAGCTTAAATTAACCCTAAAAATGAACCTATCCTTAATTTTCTCAGAAACCATTTGATCAATACAGCAGATTTCTAGGACTTTTATGGTTTAGAAGTCACCCCCCTGCCCCGATCCCATAGCCCCCCGGGGCTCAAAAAACTACTTTTCTAGGAGAAGAAGGATGTCAATCAATTTTGTGAGAGTTGGGACTCAATACTTTGTTTATTGAAAAATCTTACAAAGCAAAGCTTTTATTTAATTAGATATGGTCTGTGAGGGTTAGCTTTTTCCCCGTTCATTTTGACATGTTATAAATGTCCTATAGATTTTAAACTTTGCATGATGTTTTCTATAGCATTTAGGTACGTCAGTCACAAACGGATAGCTTTTTTAGTTAATTTAGGCATGTCAGAATTGTCCTATTGATTTCAAACTTTCCATGGTGATACCTTTAGTAGTTAGGTACGATTTAGAAAGCGTAGCAACTCTATAATCATTACAAGAATGTCCGTACGTCCATTTTAAACATGTTGATTTTTTACTTTTTTAACAACAAATTTTTTTGTGATCTAATCATCCGATTGATCTGATTTTTGGTATGTTTATTCCTGGGACAACAAAAAAAGTATAATGTTTCAAGCGAAGCAACTCTATAATCAAGTCCTAAATATGTAAGTATGTCCATAAACATTATCCTGTATCAAGCAGTTTTTCAACAAAATTACACTTACAATTTTGCTTCAACTCTTATACATTTATATTTTGATTATTCAGTTCTGACACTATATAAGTGTTAATGTCCGTTTGTCCTACAGTTTCAGTGCTTCGCTTTTATGGATGTTGTCATCCTTGTTTTTTTAACATTGATTGATTTTCTATCTATATTTCACATCTAAAACATAATTTATTAGCATGAAAGCTTAATTCTAAGAAATCATATTTATTGGTCAAATAGTTTGAGAAAATTAAGGTTAGGTTCATTTTTAGGGTTAATTTGAGCCCCGGAGGGCTAGGGGTTGGAGGCAGGAGGGTAACTTCGAAACTATAAGTCAAGGGAAACCGGTCCAAAAATTTGACGGATTGCCATCCCTAAAAATAATAACACTAAACCTATGCGAATATTTACTTTTTAGTGTGAATTACCTACCAATTGAATAACGACAATTTATGAAATGAAATACCTACTAACCTAGTGATTATTATATAATATTTGACTCATTTTTGTTTGTTAAAAATACATTTTTCTGAGTACCTAACAAAAAATTCTTAACTAGTGTTTTTTTTTATAAATAAAAAAGTACTCTACCTGTTCCTCTTCACTTGGGGTGAAGTCATTCTTAATGTTGAAGGTTTTTCTGATCTCCTCAGGAGTCTTGCCCTGTAAAAAAGGTCACATTGTCATTTCGATAAGATTAACATAAGGTATTTTTTTGTTTCAGTAAATTGTAAAATAAAGTACTTTTCATCTAATGCAATAGAATAACCTTTCCACGTCGAAGTTAACTTAAATTATAATTTGAAAGCTCGTTCAGCTATTCGTTGGCTTAAAATCATTATGGGCATGTTTCAGGGGTGTATATTTTGCACAAGATTTATTTTTTTCCCCTGCTACAAAATTCTTATTTTTCTTCCCCCCCTAGTTTTTTCTCACCAAGTAGGGAGAAAATGGAAAAATATTTAAAGAACTCTATATTTTATTTTTTTTATCCCTCCTACCACACATTTTTAAAAGTTTTTTTACCAAGGAGGGGGGGGGGGGGGGGGGGGGGGGAATGGAAATTTTTTTTTTCAGTTTTCTTAATTTTCACATTTTTTCCCCCTCCAACCACTTATTTTTTATTCCCCCCCCCCCGCCCCCTGAGCAGGGGATCCCATGTAGAATATACACCCCTGGCATGTTTATAAATTAATTGGATCAATTTTTCTAGTACCTAATCTTTATCTACATTAGGGGTAATTTTGTTGTCCAAAATTAGAAGGGTTCGTCGTCTATTGTCTTATCCCTTAAAATCCCTGGATATAACTGACATCCTTACCTTGATCATGTTCGCCACAGTTTTGCAGGTTACGTCCAACAGACCCTAAAATACAAACAAACTAAGGAACTGCTAAAAAAAAATTTCTTTCTTGGGGTTAAGTTTTTTAGTGTTTTTGGGGTTTGGTTACAAAATGGCATTCCACACCCCCCCCCCCCACCTCCTTATTAAAAGTTTGTTATTATAGAATTTTATAGAAATAATAATTTAGGACATCAGGAATAAGGTATAGCCAACAAGCGAAATAAATCTAGAAAAATATTTGGGGGACTGATAATAAGGCAGTCATTTCTACTAAGTGTTGCTCCCAACGACAGCCTAAAAATCAAGAATTTTTCGAACTGATTTCGTTGTTGGTTTAAGCTGTAAGGATATTTAAATAATTCTTAACAAACAAAAATTTGTTGGTTACAGATAAGTTATTCTACAAGTTATTACACTACCTTGATATCCATGTAGTTAGCAGCAATGATCAGTTCAAACAAGGTTCCCTGATCTCCCTAAAAAAAGTGTTAATTTAAATGTTTTTTTTTATGACATCAGCGATTTTTTTCTTTGATACAAAACCTAGCGGAAAAACACGAAACCATTTGGAATTAACATGGATTTTATTTACATTTAGTACGAAAGATTTTTCTATTCTGTTTTCAGAGCTCTTTTCTCCTCCTCTTTTCACATATTTTTTTCATTTCCCATCCCCCCCTTTAGCAGGGGATCCCGTGCAGAAAAAAAACCTATGAATTAATCCGAAAAAGATTTTATGCTTTGAATATACAAACCTTAAGAAATTCCGCATCCCAGGAGGAAATATCATCAGTTCTCTTCTCCTTATTTTCATCATCCTCAGGTAGAGGGGGATCATCCTAAATATAAGGAGATTTTAAGGGGGGGGTAAGTTTTGCCACTTTCGCGTAATCAGTGTTGTGTGGGCTAGGTATTGATCTGAGATTATAGGTTATTTAGGATAAAAGTTTACTTTTGGGTAGTAGTTCACGGAAATTTAATCATTTTTTGAATAGGTCTCCAGGTTCAGGTGCTGCAGGCTGGAAGGTCGTTTCTGGACAGGTAAAAGTAAAAAAATTTTATTTAAAAAGTTACAGGTACACTTATAAAACAAAATATGCATCTTTTTGGATGTTATCATCATATTTGCAGAAAAATTTAAAATCGGCCTCCAGGTTCAGGTGCTGCAGGCCTCCAGGTACACTCTGGACAGGTAAAAATTAAAATTTATTATTTGAAGAGTTACAGGTACACTTATAAATCAAAATATGCATCTTTTTGGATGTTATCATCATATTTGCAGAAAAAAATTAAAATCGGCCTCCAGGTTCAGGTGCTGCAGGCCTCCAGGTACACTCTGGACAGGTAAAAATTAGAATTTCTTATTTGAAGAGTTACAGGTACACTTATAAAACAAAATATGCATATTTTTGGATGTTATCATATTTGCAGAAAAATTTAAAATCGGCCTCCAGGTTCAGGTGCTGCAGGCCTCCAGGTACACTC
This sequence comes from Acartia tonsa, assembly GCF_053477335.1. Lineage (NCBI taxonomy): Eukaryota > Metazoa > Arthropoda > Copepoda > Calanoida > Acartiidae > Acartia > Acartia tonsa. The sequence goes on along the minus strand of NC_137264.1, from coordinate 40,497,726 downwards.
TGGACAGGTAAAAATTAGAATTTCTTATTTGAAGAGTTACAGGTACACTTATAAAACAAAATATGCATATTTTTGGATGTTATCATCATATTTGCAGAAAAATTTAAAATCGGCCTCCAGGTTCAGGTGCTGCAGGCCTCCAGGTACAATCTGGACAGGTAAAAAATAAAATTTTTTATTAGAAGAGTTACAGGTACACTTATTAAACTAAATATGCATCTTTTTGGATGTTATCATCATATTTGCAGAAAAATTTAAAACCGGCCTCCAGGTTCAGGTGCTGCAGGCCTCCAGGTACACTCTGGACAGGTAAAACTTAAAATTTTTTATTTAGGTACTTTTTGATATTAGAGGAAAGGTTTCTAAATAGAAATTGTTAAAATATAATAAAATAGCAAAATTTATCAAGTAAACCTTTTCCAGGAGCCTGCAGGATAGCTAATAATCTTAATACATAATTTTTGAATTTAGAGAAAAGGTTATGAAATAGGAAATGGTTAAATATCATTATCAAATACAATACATATTATTTAATGTCCCTAGATGTGCTTTAGACAGGCTCAAGGTGGCCTCCATGCTCAATTTTTTATTTAAGTTTCTTATCTTTTTCTATATAATATACCTTCCTTTACACATTTAATTTACCTGTCCAGCAGGCCCCTGGAGGCCATCTAGAGCCTGTCTGGAACACATTTCGAAGCCTTAAATACTATATTATACTAAATTATTATAATTTAGCCATTTTCTTTTTAGAAACCATTCCTCTAAATTCAAAAATAACCATTTAGGCTTTTTTAACTGGCTAGCGACAACCAGCAGTCAACAGGATCCAGGTAAGGTGTCCATATCAAAAAGTATCAAAAAAACATTTGGTTTAATAAGTGTACCTCTAATTCTTTAAATAAGAGATTATAATTTTTAACTGTTCAGAGTGGACCTGGAGGTCTGCATCACCTGAACCTGGAGGCTGATTGTCAATTTATCTTTAAATATGATAATAACATCCAAAATTACGCATATTTAGTTTTATAAGTGTACCTCTAACTCTTTAAATAAGAAATTATAATTTTTACCTGTTTAGACTGGACCTGGAGGCCTGCAGCACCTGAACCTGGAGGCCGATTTTAATTTTAACTGCAAATATGATGATAACATCCAAAAAGATGCATATTTGGTTTTATAAATGTACCTGTAACTCTTCAAATAAAATTTTTTAATTTTTACCTATCCAGAGTGTTCCTGGAGGCCTGCAGCACCTGAACCTGGAGGCCAATTGTCATATTTTCTTCAAATATGGTAATAACATCCAAAAAGATGCATATTTGGTTTAATAAGTGTACCTGCAACTCTTCAAATAAATAATTTTAATTTTTACCTGTCCAGAGTGTACCTAGAGGCCTGCAGCACCTGAACCTGGAGGCTGATTTTAAATTTTTCTGCAAATATGATGATAACATCCAAAACGATGCATATTTTATTTTATAAGTGTACCTGTAACTCTTCAAATAAAAATTTTTAATATTTACCTGTCCCGAGTGTACCTGGAGGCCTGCAGCACCTGAACCTGGAGGCCGATTTTAAATTTTTCTGCAAATATGATGATAACATCCAAAAAGATGCATATTTTGTTTTATAAGTGTACCTGTAACTCTTTAAATAAAATTTTTTTATTTTTATCTGTCCAGAGTGTACCTGGAGGCCTGCAGCACCTGAACCTGGAGGCCGATTGTCATTTTTTTCTTCATATATGGTAATAACATCCAAAAACACGCATGTTTGGTTTTATAAGTGTACCTCTAACTCTTCAAATAAAAATTTTTAATTTCTACCTGTCCAGAGTGTACCTGGAGGCCGATTTTAATTTTTTCTGCAGATATGTTAATTACATTCAAAAAGAAGCATATTTTGTTTTATAAGTTGCTCTCTAACTCTTCAAACAAAATTTTTAAATTTTTTTTACCTGTCCAGAAACGACCTTCCAGCCTGCAGCACCTGAACCTGGAGACCTATTCAAAAAATGATTAAATTTCCGTGAACTACTACCCAAAAGTAAACTTTTATCCTAAATAACCTATAATCTCAGATCAATACCTAGCCCACACAACACTGATTACGCGAAAGTGGCAAAACTTACCCCCCCTTATTTATCTCATTGTATTATAGACAGCATTCTGTTGATACTAAAATGAAAATTTTGTGCTGGCTTCGCCACAAGCATTCATGTTCCCTATTTAGAATTCAACAAGAAAGAAAACGTTCATTCCCCCTGGTTAAATGTTCTGTAATATCAAGAAGCCAACCATCACTCATGTAAAATTATTTTAATTTTGAAAAGATTTTTTTAAATTTTTATAAAAAAAGATTAAATCCATTTCAGAAAGATTTAACAAAACATCAAGACTTTTTAAGCTCCGAGCCACCTCGTTTCTAAACAGCTGGCTAAACAAGGAGAATTCAAAGCAAAGTAAGATTTTGTTACAAAAATCCATTTAAAACTTATTTTTAATTCAATCCTTCACATGTAAAAAATATTTATTTTTTTAGAATGATTGTATAAACTGTTAAGCTGCTCAAAGTGATCAAAGCCCTAATAATTAATAGGTATACTTTTGTAAAGCAGACATTTATTAAAAAAGAAATTGTTAAAAAATAGTGAAGAAAAAATAAGCCCTCAGCAATAAAGTATTATATTTAGAAAATTGTACCTACTGTTGCTGTGATAGATTGTTGGAACACTAAGAACTTTGTGTTGTTAACAAGGTAAAAAGAAACCAAAATTCAATATGTTTTTGAAATATTATATTAATAAGCTTTATAACAAAGTAAAAAAGGGGGGGGTTTTTAATGCAACCATCTCGTAATCAGTGAGCAAATGGCACTTAGAATTCGAATTTCGAGCTGAAATTTTGCATGGGTAATCCTTGGTAGGTCTATTTTCCCTAAATCGAACAAAAAGTTGGAAAAGTAACGGCTGGCGGCTGCAGCTCAGCCGTTTAGCCGTTTTTTGCCTATTTTTAGGGTAAATTCATCTTTATTTACGTAGGAATCAACTTTTTAAAACATAGTTTTGGTTTAATTCATATTAAATGATAGCAATAACCACTTTTTAAATTTCTAGTACCAGCTGCTAAACGGCTAGAACCGGCTGAAAACGGCTGGGAGCGGCCAAGAGTATGAAGAGTAGATAGGGCTTGTGACATGTCTAGGGGTAGGTTTTTATGGGTGCTGAGCTCAAAAATACTACTAAAAATAGTGAAGACCAATACAAATGGCAGCTGGGTAACAGCTGCAGCTCAGCTGCGAGCGGCCAAGAGTAGAATGAGTAGATAGGGCTTGTGATGTGTCTACGGGTAGGTTTTTATGGGTGCTGAGCTCAAAAATGCTACCAAAAATTGTGGCGGCCCATCCATGTGGCAGCTGAATAACGGCGGCAGCTCAGCTGGGAGAGGCCAAGAGTAAAATGAGTACATAGGGCATGTGACATGTCCAGGGTTAGGTTTTTATGGGTGCTTAACTCAAAAATGCTTTAAAAATAGTTTCGGCCAATCCCTATGGCAGTTAAGTAATAGCTGCTGCTCAGCTGCGAGCGGTTAAGAGTTGAATGATTAGATAGGGCTTGTGACGTGTCTAGAGGTAGGTTTTAATGGGTGCTGAGCTCAAAAATGGTACCAAAAATAGTGGCAGCCCATCCATATGGCAGCTGGGTAACGGCCGAAGCTCAGTTGCGAGCGGTCAAGAGTAGAATGAGTAGATATGGCTTATGACGTGTCTAGGGGTAGGTTTTAATGGGTGCTGAGCTCAAAAATGGTACCAAAAATAGTGGCGGACAATCTATATGGCATCTGAGCAACAGCTGCAGCTCAAATGGGAGCGGCCAAGAGTAAAATGAGTACATAGGGCTTGTGACATGTCTTGGGGTAAGTTTTTTTGGGTACTGAGCTAAAAAATGCTCCCAAAAATAGTGGCGACCCATCCATATGGCAGTTGGGTAACGGCTGCAGCTCAGCTTGGGGAGGCTAAGAGTAGAATGAGTAGATAGGGCTTGTGGGCTGTAGCTGTTACCCAGCTGCCATATGGATGAGCCGCCACTATTATTGGTAGTATTTTGAGCTCAGCACTCATAAATACCTACCCCTGGACACGTCACAAGCCCTATGTACTCATTCTACTTTCGGCTGCTCCCAGATGAGCTGCCGCCGTTACCCGGCTGCCACATGGATGGGTCACCACTATTTTTGGTAGCATTTTGAGCTCAGCACTTATAAAAACCTACCCTAAGACACATCACAAGCCCTATCTACTCATTCTACTCTTGGCCGCTCCTAGCTGAGCTGTAGCTGTTACTCAGCTGCCATATGTGGATTGGTTGCCACTATTTTTAGTAGCATATTTGAGCTCAACACCCATAAAAACCTACCCCGAGACACGTCACAAGCTCTATCTACTCATTATACTCTTGGTGGCGCGCAGCTGAGCTGCAGCTGATACCCAGCTGCAATGTGGATGGGTCGCCACTATTTTTGGTACCATTTTTAAGCTCAGCACCCATGAAAACCTATCCTAGACACATCACAAGCCTTATCTACTCATTCTACTCTTGGCCACTTGCAGCTGAGCTGCTGCTGTTACTCAGCTGCCATATGGATGGGTCGCCACTATTTTTGGTAGAATTTTTGAGCTCAGCACCAATGAAAACCTACCCCTAGACATGTCACATGCCCTCTGTACTCATTCTACTCTTGGCCTCTACCAGCTGAGCTTCGGCTGTTACCCAGCTGCCATATGGATGGGCTGCCACTATTTTTAGTACCATTTTTGAGCTCAGCACCCATAAAAACCTACCTCTAGACACGTCACAAGCCCTATCTAATCATTCTACTCTTAGCCCCTCGCAGCTGAGCAGCAGCTATTACTTAACTGCCATAGGGATTGGCCGAAACTATTTTTAGAAGCATTTATGAGTTCAGCACCCATAAAAACCTAATCCTGGACACGTCACATGCCTCATGTACTCATTCTACTCTTGGCCTATCTCGTCTGAGCTGCGGCCGTTACCCAGCTGAGCTGCGTTCATTACCCAGCTGCCATGTGGATGGGCCTCCACTATTTTTGTTAGCATTTTTGAGCTCAGCACCTATAAAAACCTACCCCTAGACATGTCACAAGCCCTATCTACTCATTCTACTCTTGGCCGCTCGCAGCTCAGCTGCAGCTGTTACCCAGCTGCAATATGGATTGGCCGTCACTATTTTTAGTAGCATTTTTGAGCTCAGCACCCATAGAAACCTACCCCTAGACATGTCACAAGCCCTATCTACCCTTTATACTCTTGGCGGCTCCCAGCCGTTTTCAGCCGGTTCTAGCCGTTTAGCAGCTGGTACTAAAAATTTTGAAAAATGGTTATTGTTATCATTTAACATGAATTAAACCAGAAATATGTTTTAAAAAGTTGATTCCTACGTAATTAATGATGAATTTGCCCTAAAAATAGGCAAAAAACGGCTAAACGGCTGAGCTGCCAGCCGCCAGCCGTTACTTTTCCAACTTTTTGTTCAATTTAGGGAAAATAGACCTATCAAGGATTACTCATGCAAAATTTCAGATCGAAATTCGAAATCTAAGTGCCATTTGCTCACTGATTACGAGATGGTTGCATTAAAAACCCCCCCCTTATTTAAATTTTAGATTGTGCTGTTATTCTGATTTTATCCTGAATATTGTTGGCCTAGCAGCCTTTAATACCTTTTCTGGTAATTATTTTTTTAAAAGAAAAAGAAATTTTATTTTTTCCAAAAAATCAAAATGCAAAAGTGATTTCATTTTAGTCATAAATCGAGCGCAGTGAGAGTTTGAGTTCAAATTACCACCCCAGGCTCTATAATATACCCCCAGAGGTAAATCATGTTTATTGTAATAATGTTATTTATAAGCTCCGAGAAATTTATGTAATGAATCCAGTCATGCTTGTTTTATACATTTTTAATTTATCTTTCTAAACCTAAAATATTCCCCTTTTATTTAGTTTTGTGAAAGTTCACGAAGAACATTTTTATTTCAAAGTTGAAAAATGTCAAGCTGTCCACTAAATATGGGGAAATCTGCCTGGTGACGTCCTACACCTGGAGCTGCTTGCTGACCACCAACCGGCAGTAAGGCTGATACAACCCTCCAGAAATCACAGGTTGTACAAATTTTTGAGATTAAAACCAGTTTTGTTAGCACTGAGTGGCCGAAGGCCAGGACAAACTAAAATGGTGTTAACTTTATCATTTTTAATTCATTTTTCGTGGAAAGTTGTTTGTAATACAGGTTTTTTTTTGATATGGCTAAATACCGGTTGAGAACAGAAAGGGATATTGAAAAATAAGAGAATTGTTTTTAAATAGGTATGCAACAATGTGTAAAAATATTTTTAAAGTCAAGAAACATTGTGACTGCAAAATGCTTTTGGAGATCCTTGGGACGGAGTGACCTCTATACGGACGGAAATGTCCTACACATAGAGTAGTTGTGCTACTAGAGCATAAAACTAACCTTGTGGTGTGTGGCCCACTGAATGACTTTCTTGAGAATGGCGGCGTTTACGTTGGGCAGGGGCACAATTTCTTCATCGTCGTCCTAAAATTGAGACAGTACTACAGTGTGTTTTTTTTAATGAGAACTTTTTTGAAAGCAATTTTACCCCACTTATAGTTATCAGAATTTAATGATTAATGGCTTATTTTCTTCGTTTTTTAAGGGAAATTATGAAACAACAAAAAAAATTACAGTTTTTGTTGAAAAAGTACAGTGAAGTTGAAAATTAAAAACTTAGTTGTCAACATATAAAAATGGTTTTAGCGCATTTTTCTTAAAAAAATGGATTTTCTGTAGTCGACTTTGGGGGGCCAGTACTCCCTCCCTGGTTGAGATATGACCTTCAAACTTTGATATGTTCTAGTACATGTCCCTAATAGTATCTGTATACATTTTTAGCTCTATATCTCAACTTTGAAGTGTTTAGCAGCCATTCTTGCAAAAGGTTGATTATTTGAGCATAAGAAAAATGCGCTGAAACCATTTTTAGATGTTGACACCTAAGTTTTTAATTTTCAACTTTACTGTACTTTTTCAACAAAAACTGTAATTTTTTTTTGTTGTTTCATAATTTCCCTTAAAAAACGAAGAAAATAAGCCATTAATCATTAAATTCTGATAACTTTAAGTGGGGTAAAATTGCTTTCAAAAAAGTTCTCATAAAAAAAACACACTGTATAATGTTGATCACTGAATAGGGGGGGGGGGGGGGGGAGTTTTGACAAATTTGCGTAAACTTGGCACCTAGGCTTTATCTTTGGACTTAGAGGATAGGTTATTAATGATAAAATCATTCTTATAGGATGAATTTCACAAAATTTTAAGATTTTATGGATAGGCCTCCAGGTTCCGGAGCTCCAGGCCTCTAGGTGGTCTAAGTACAGGTAAAAATGAAAAAAAGTTAAGTTTAAAGTTACAAATCAACTTATAAAACAAAATATGCATCTTTTTTCTTCAAATGTGTGAATAATATTAAAAAAATATGCATATTTTGTTTCATATGTTAACCTGTAACTTCAATTTTTTTTTTTTTTTCATTTTTACCTGGTACAGAGACCACCTAGAGGCCTGGAGCTCCGGAACCTGGAGGCCTATCCAAAAAATCTTAAAACTTTGTGAAATTCATCATATAAGAATGATTTTATCATTAATAACCTATCCTCTCAGCCCAAAGATAAAGCCTAGGTGCCAGGTTTACGCAGATCAAATGTGTCAAAACTCCCCCCCCCCTTATCTATAATACTAAGTAGAACGATGTCTGTCTGTGTGTCTGTTTGTCTGTGTGTCTAAGGTTTTTTATATTTTTTTTTAAAAATCTAAATTACGAAAAATTAGTTTCATCAAACCTCATTAGGCAAAGCCCCTAGAGGCTAGGGCCGAAGCCGCTAGTCTATAATACAAAGTAGAACGATGTCTGTCTCTTTGTGTGTTTGTTTGTAGCGAAGGATCTCGCTAACCGCTGAACCGATCGGGTTCTCCTTTACAGGGTAGCTTCTCATAGGTCCCGGGAAGGTTTATAACTATTTTCTTGGGGGGGTGAGACATCCCCAACCCCTCCAAAAATGAAAAATACCCCCACAAAAAAATTTTCTTTTTAAAACTAAAATTAAAATAGTGGGGTCTACTAACCCCACCCCACAAAAAAAAAATCCCCCCCCAAATTTTTTTATTTTAAATCTAAATTACGAAAAATTTGTTTGATCAAACCTTTTGGGACAAAGCCCCTAGAGGCTAGGGGCGAAGCCGCTAGTATTGCATAAACAAAGAAACATAACTTAATGAAGTTTTCAATCAATCTATTTAAAAAGCCGAGTTTTGATCAATCTCTTGGTCTACTTTATTCAGAATATGGTGATTTCCTTCAAAGTTCCTATCGAGCACTGACTCCCCCTTTCCTAATTTTAAAAATATGAAAAAAACAGAGTTGGCATAAAAAAAGTTAAAAAAAACCAAGTTGTTTTTTTTGGGAGGGGTTTTGAAAGTACCTTTCTTCGAACATTTTAACTATATTTTGACTATTGAGGAGTAACATTTTCATACAACTAATAGAAATTTAAACAATTTAGTGTAACTATTGTATAACTGCGTTTTATTTTGTTTTCATTATACTTTCTTTTCAAACGCGAGTTTACTAGTCTAGTAGTCATACATACCTTGACGTCTAAATCCTCCAACATCTGCTTGATGGTGACAGATTGTTTAGCAATGTCAATGTCCACAGGGAACACCTCACCGTCACTGGACTGTAACTTGATGCTGGGCATTTTGGAGTGTCTGAAACATAGTTATCTATAGAATACCAGTAGTGATACTTCCAAGTTTTCCAGATATAAAGTATACCAAACAAAAATAAACCCGTTTATACTTTACATCCGTAACAAAAACCGCAATAGTTATAATAAAATGTGACTAAACTGAATGAATATTTGTATATTTTTAAACAAAAAAATTATTTAAACAAAATTATCTATGGAAAGGATAGTAATCCAATCCAGTTCTGTCATTAAAGATTTTTCTGTGTCTGGGCGGTCTACGTCCCTCTTCGACCAGAGCTTGAATGGAAGGTCTGTCTGCCGGGGATAATAGCTCGCTGTCGTAGTTCATCGGACATTCAATTTGTTTCTCTGTTTTTGCAAAGAAAAGCTTTTGCAAAATATCTTTGTCACGAGCAAGATTATCAAGGATATCATCTACTGTGTTCGCCTTTAGGTCACATTCCATCAAGAAATAGGAACCTAAAAACAGATAGATATTAAAATTAGGGTTGGCACTCCGTATCCGGAATCCGCCCAATTTTTGGGCCAATTTTGGAATCCGAAATCCGTTTTTTTAATAGCTGATTCCGGATTCTTAATTGGAAGGCTAAAATTAGCGTCTTGAGTTTTTTCTTTCAACTGCCTCTTTTTGAAGGCAAAGATTATCATCATTACATATAAAATCTTTTAGAATCTGGTTCTATTATCGAAAGTGAATTACAGAACACCAAGAACGTTACTTTTTAGGACATATGTAGCACTTATTTTTAATTTTTAAAAAAATCCTTTTAAAATAAGAATCCGGAACCCACAAGGAATCCGCCATTTTTTTGGCGGATTCTTTTAGGAATCCGGAATCCGGCCCAATAATTAGACGGATTACCATCACTAATTAAAATACTTAGAAACAAACACAAAGTTCTAATTTAAGGTAGAATAACACTGTATTTTAGACAGTCTAATAGGCAGATAAGATAAAAGTCTATCTTAACAGTCACGACTATTTGGAATCTACGCAGTGTAAACTTTAGTCATATAGTTATTATTCGGTATTCAATCCCAGAACACACTTTAATGTGGGATGTGTCGCTTATTTTGAAACCAGGCCTGACCTAAAATACTAAGATACACACTAAACAACCAAAATAAATAGTTGCATCTAAAGGATTTAGCATAACTTTAATGAGGCACTAGGTGAATAAAATAGTCGCACTGTCCCCCATCCCCCTTAAATATACAATACCCTTTCTCTTGCAACACAGCTATTTCAACCCCCTATTCTCTGAATTTTTCTCATTATGTATTTTAAGTGCTGTTTTTTCTTCTGATAAAATAAAATTTTTAATTTTTTCAATAGTTGTTACATAAGTCAATTTACCTTCTCTGTGTCTCTCGCCTTTGATGTGTTTAATGTTAGGCAATCTTCTGTCTCCCAACGAATCAACTTTCCTGGATGAGAACTTTTGTTAATACACTGATTATTGTTCACGTTTAAACTTTTAATAGTGTAAGAAAAGTAGGCTAAAACTAAAATGGTTAGTTAGATTCGAATAGAACATAAATCGAAATTCCAAATTTTGTCACTGAAATTGTAAGTAAACAAAATCTGATTATTTGGCAAAATGACTCAAAGTTCCCCGTAATTGTATAGCTGCTGCATGGGCTATTTTATCAGGTACGAAATGATCTGTACATATTTTACACAATTTCAATTCAGTTTTCTAAATTAAGATAGATACCTTATATAACCTTGATTTTCATAAATATATCCGCCGGCCCGTTTCAAAGCATCCACGAGTTGTGGCCGTGCCAACTAGATTAAAAATCAATAATGTTCTTGCATAAATTTACTTTTCAACGTGTTTTTAAACGTACAATGGTACTGCTATATATTAGAGAAAATAATGATTGGTGTAAATTGTAAAAAGACAATAATTACAAAATTTGTTGTTATGAAACTTGTAATGAAACAGAATAATTTCCTTTTGTGTAATGTGTATAAATATATTAGTGATGGCCGGATTCGGATTCTTAAAAAATCAGCCAAAAAAAGTGGCGGATTCTTGCGGATTCCGGATTCTTAATTTTGGCGGATTCCGGATTCTAGCAATATTTTAAAAGGAATTTTAAAAAATTAAGTGCTACATATGTCCTAAAAATCAATGTTATTGGTTTTCTCTATAATTCACTTCCGAGAATCGAACCAGATTTTAAAATATATTATATATATTGATGAAAAGTTTTGCCTTCAAAGAGGAGGAGTTGTAAGAAAAAAACTCAAGACGCTAATTTTAGCCTACTAATTTAGAATCCGAAATCCGCTATTAAAAAAAAGGATTCCGGATCCGGATTCCAAAATTGGCCAAAAATTGGGTAGATTCCGGATACGGCTTGCCATCCCTAATATAAATGCTAAATTAATGAAATGACCGGAATCGAATTTCTATTGGAATTAACAACAAAGAAAAACGGTACAAATTAAAACTATTCTTACCTTTCGCACAATTAATGATAATTCATATGTCGGCATTTTAAATACTTCTTTATATATAAATTATCTATTTTATTCGTAAAAAATAAAAATTAAAAAATAATAATCTTCGTGAACGGTTCTTTTCTTCTCTACCAAGAATTGCTGAGCAAGTTGCAAATGTTTACAGAGATCCCGTCTTATTTTTTATGTATATTATATTAATAATAATTCAATACAAAACTTGCTTTCTTAGTTTATTAATATAAACTAACATTATATATTTATGAATTATTTAACATCTAACGAAGGTTAAAACATAAGTTTACTATTTCAATTCAAAAAAAATAAAAACATAAAATAAAAAGTTGTGTACTTAAAAAAATATTCAGCGGCAATATTATGACTCATGGCTTTTAGTAGATATTTGCTTATACAAATCTATTTCTTTTTTTCAAGCTAGATTTTTCAAACATTTAATTAAGCGTATTCAACAAAAAAACAATTTTTTCTAATTTTTTATATTCACATTTAAAATCTAATTTCTATAAATATTTAATTAATTTTTTGGTAGAAAACTGTTTTACAATTTTACTAAAAGCCAATTTTGTGAGCGATAACATGAATATTTTAAAATCCTATTTCTAAAGCTAGCTCTAACAAATTAAAGGTAGCTTTTATAAAGTTCTTTTTATTCCTTGAAAATCATTCTTTTTACAGTATAGCCAGGTATCAACAGTAAGTTATATATTTTTTTAAAATAAGTAAAAAATATGAAAAAATTCAGCCACTTTATATAGAAATCAAATAAATATTAAATTACATTATTAATTAATAATTTTGTTTTTTTTACGAAATATTTAAATTTTATTTCCTCAATAACATTATTAGAATTCTAGGAAATGATGTAATGACTAATAATTAGAAACAATTGAAGCATAAAAAAGATGAATAAAGAAATTTGTTTTCCTTTAATACCAAAGTAAAATTGTCTGCTAGAATAATGTTACCAGATGAAAAAGGAAAGGGGATCAAAGATCTAAATCATTAATTTCCCCTCATTGAGTCATTATTGGTGATCATTACCATATTTTTATCCCCCAAAATATTATTAGTGATTAATAATAACAAAATTTTGTCGAAAACTGGTAGGACCTAAAGATAAAAGTTACTTAGATAAATGTATAGTTTGTCAACCTATCTACTACGTCACGCCTTATTGGTCAGCTGTTAAATACATTTACAATTTGACAGAACAGAACTCTTTTTAAACATTCTAACCCAATTCTTATGCTTAATTAGTACAGTACTTTTACAAAATACGTGATAAAAAGAAAGCGGATATTGATTTGCAATTTATCAAAAAAGAAAGTGAAGTTTCAAAATAAAGGCTAAAAAATCAATATCTTCCAAGTGAAAAGTGAAATTTTTGAAAGATTGTTTAACGTAAAGTTTAAAAAAAAGTGTGAATAATTTTGTAAATTTTTTTTACAGAATTTAATCTCTAACTTAAGAATTTTTTAGCAGAATTATTCTACTCCATTCGTACGTAAATGTCTGTATGTACGTTCTTTTTATAATAGGCAAAATCAATAGGTATATCTCTAGCTGTTTTTCTGTATGTTGCCATTTATTTCTTTAATTATTCTTCTATTTTGCAGAGGGCTTTATAATGGGTGAAAATAGTGAACTACAAGATGAAGAGTTAGAAGTTTTAAAGTCAATTTATGAAGGAGACGAAAATTATTCGTCACAAAGCAATACAAAGCACGCCTACAAATATGGAGAGGACCTGAAATCGCGCAGTTTTTTGCTGGAAATCAGTTGGCCGGACGAGTATCCGTCCATCCTGCCAGAAATAAGTTTGGACTCCTTTTATAATAAACACCTGTTACCTGAGGTGTGCACCTCTCCTAGTTGAAGAGTGGAGTTAACCTTGTAACAAGGGGGGTCTGTTCATTTTTACCTGTACAGAGATCACCTGGAGGCCTATTCAAAAAAATCCCAAAACTTGGGAAAATTCATCATACAAGAATGATTTTATCTTTTATAACCTATCCTCTCAGTCCAAAGATAGCCAATGTACCAGGTTTACGCAAATGTGTCAGAACTCCCCCCCCCCCCCCTTATATTTCACCCTCCCCACTTCCATAGGTACTTTTATCTTACTTATCTTCCTCAAATATATTAAGCAATTATGTCTTTAAGTGAAACTAAACTTTTAGGAGAAATTTGATGATCATGCAGAATTAAATAGGATCCCGTGTAAAAAAAATTACGAACATAAGGGGTGGCCGTATTATTAACTTTATTTTTTTTAACTTTAACCTAAATGACAAAAAAAGTGTTACACTACCTACTCTGATTTGGCTCATATTCCACAATCACATTGAACCCCATGAAAGCAACTGTGATGTTTAAATGTTTAAACAAGTAAGATTTATAAGAGTAAAATACTGAGAAACCTGGCCTGGGAAATTACGGGTTGGAGGGGAGAAGTTTAGAATTTAGATGTACAAGGCTTCTTCACTCTTCAACTATTAAACTGTCAAGGTTGTTGATCATATAAAAAGTACGGTCCTGACGGAAGCTGAACAGTTCCTGGGCATGTCTATGACCTACTCACTCTTTGAATATGTTAAGGCAGGAATAACGGAGTAAGGAAATAAATCTTTCTAGTTTTACATTTATCTTTTAAATCTTAATCATTAGGTATACGCACGCAATTTAAAAATGTTAGAAATTCATCAATATGGAAAATCATTATCTAGGTATTTTTAGTCATTAATTGAACATAAAACTCGCAAATTATTTTGAGATATGTGTTTTTAGATTCATATCAGTACCTAGTGGCTTAATAAATCTTTTGAGTAAACCATAATTCCAATTTTTTGTTTATTGCATTATGTTTTGAGTACCTACCTAAACATTTTCTTATTCAATTATCCTCTAAATAGGAAAATTTTGATTCTTTAATGGAAAAGCAGCCTGCCACAATAGAAGTTGTATCAGAAAAAATAGAAAAAATTCAACTTGATGACGAACAAGAAGATGGTTCTAAAGATGTAAGTAAATGCTTTGTAGTGATAGTTTTATAAATTGAATATTTCGGGGAGGGAGGAGATATTGGACTGTATATGATACCAGAGATGGCATAAAAAAACCATGTGGTTTTAATCAAGTGGTTTAAACCAAAAAAAAGCTTAAAAAACCCAAAAAAAACCAAGGTGGGATGGTTTAAATGGTTTTAAAAAAAATATTTATGCAAATGCCTATCTTTCCAGTTATATCTTTTCATAACGTAAATAATACAGTAAATAACTGTCAGTCAGGGTTGTCAAATCGGTCGGGCACTTTTGGGCGGGCGGATTTGGGCTGCCATTTTTCGGGTTCTTTTGGGCACCCCCCGTTTCGGGGGTGAGAAAAAGGGGGAGGGGGTGAAAAAAGAGGGGGGAGGGGCAGGCCTATAATTTGGATATTAAACCTGGTTTTTATAAAAAAAAAAAAAAAAAACTGGTTTAAACCAAAAAAACCAAACTGGTTTGATCTTTTTAAAAAAAACCTGGTTTTTTTCCATCTCTGTATGATACTGGACCTTATTTACAACAATATCTGTCATTCATTAGCTTGGTGACTTATTTATATTACACCTTGATTGGTTGGTACAAACTAGCTGTTAACTTTCCTAAAATAAAGGGGTAGTTTCACGAAAGGCATTTGAACTTAATTTAGGGAACCGTATATTTTTTCCTGGTTAATTGGTTAAACTACATTTATATAGCATACATTTTAAAGAATTACAGTTTTCTACCACGTAGTTTTTAAAATATCAAGACTTGAAAATCGTCTTTTTAAAATTGCATATATATCACAATAAGACAATTTTCAAGTCTTGATATTTTCAAAACTACGTGGTAGAAAATTGAAATTCTTTCAAATATATGCCATATAAATATAGTTTAACCCATTAACTAGCAAAAAATATGCGGTTCACTAAATTAAGTTCAAATGCATTTCGTGAAACTACCCCTTTAGTCTACGGGATAGGATATTTTTGTTTATCATGCATTTTTGAGGTTATACACCAATCTATACTTAAAACTTTGCCAAATCCCAAATAGATCTATTTTCAAGATCTTATTGAACACATTAACGTTCACATCATGATTTTATGATTATTTTAAGTTATTTGTTCAGTTGATTAGGTATTTGTTTTTAGTCTAAAAAGAAGAAAGAGCAGTTGACAAAATCTCAGAAACGGCGGATGTGGGACAAGGGTGGGGCAGAGGAGGACAGAACACGGGGCTGGGACTGGGTCGACGTTGTCAAGCATTTACATCAGACTGGCGGCAAAGAGGACGAGCAGTTATAATTTGTAGGATTTGGCAGCGGCAGTTTTTTCTGTTATTTGGCGGCTTTAAATTTTGTTCCTTTAATAAACTTTACATCTAGCTATTTTTTTAAAGTTCTAAAACGTCAATCAAAGGCAGCTGCCGAGCCCTAATAACATGTGTTTAAGTTTTTTTTATGCTCAGAAAAAAAACAATATTAAATACCTGTCCCATTTTTTTGTTATTCCTAGGGCCTTCGTTAGACCTGTGCTAAAAATGTGATTTAAGCTTTTTGGATTAGTTCAATTAAAAATTTAGGAAAATAGGATTAAAGAAAACATTTATATAAAAAAACACATGATTTTAAACAGTTGAAATTGCAGACTTTCTTTGGTGATATAGTTAGTCTTAATTTTATTACCTATACATTTTTTATAACTCCTTCTTTAAATGTTTTCTTGGCTTTGTTACTTTTTCTACCATAAAATTCATGCAGATAAAACAAAAAATATAAGATAATGAATTAAATTGTGCTTCCTATTAGACACATGCCATTATTAGCTCAATTTTCATAGTTTTATATCTTGTTTAATTATGTATTATTTCTTTAGATATTTACATAAAATGATAAGAAAAAAGAAATAAAAAATGTAAGAAAAAAAGACACAGAAAACTGTCAGTATTGACGAGATTCGAAAGAATACAAAAATTCTTTAGAATTGAATAAAAAACAAAAAAGACAAAATGGAGGAGAAAGAAGACAGGGAGACTGTTTACAGAAATTCAGGCATTTTATTGGAATAATAATTTACCAATAAACACACAATAGAATCGATCTATTGACTTAAAACCATCGTGACGTCTTTTTTGCATTTGAGCAAAAAACTTAACAATAATTATGAACTTGATTATTCTAGCTGCGCTTTTTAAAGACTTTCTTGTTCTTGTCATAATCTACATATGAAATATAAAACTATGTTACATAACACAGTTATGGAATCTCAACGACAAAGATTTTTTTATCCAATCTTGACAAGAGAGGTATTTTTGGAAAGAGGAATTTATATAGAAAACACCTATAAAAATTAGAAAATCCGCAGAAATCATATTTGCAAGTTATTTGCAAAAATCTGCAATGCTAATTTGCAAAATTAATTTCATGCCTTAAAAGACTTATTTAGAAAAAATCTTTTTATGAAATGTGTTTATTTATAAGTTTAGAACATACTTAGGGCAAAAAAAATTTCTTTAGTGTTACTTTTTTCACCTTATATATGAAAAAAGCAGTTTCTCACATTTTATGATTAAAAAAAGGTATAGGAACAAAAAATATGATTTTTCTTGATGTAAACACAATAATTGGCATAAAATCTATCATCCTAAATGTAAAAATCAGATATAGAATCCTTTTTAGAGCTAATATAGTGCAAAAAGTAACCAAGACATTTTTGCAAAGTATGAAAATCTGAAGAAAATAGTTCTTTTTGCTTTTGATATACATATCAGATAAATGTATATAAAATTAGTGATTAAAAACTATAAAAACATCTTATAAGTTTTTTTAACACTGTCATTGATTAAATTGCACTTTTAGGTTTAAGAATTACCGAAGTAGTGCATAAAAACTCTTTTTATGATGTAATTAAACAAAATAAATACCAAAAAACCAACTACAAAATGGTCTACTGCATTATAAAAAACGCCTAATTGTTGATTTGAATTTATTTTGTTTAATAACTTAATAAAAAGAGTTTTTATGTGCTACTTTGGTAATAAGTAAACCTAAAAGTGCATTTTAATCAATGATAGGATTGAAAAAGTTATAACTTGTTTTATAGTTTTTGATCACTAATTTTATATACATTTATCTGATATGTATATCAAAATCAAAAAGAACTATTTTCTTCAGATTTTCATACTTTGCAAAAATGTCTTGGTTACTTTTTGCACTATTTTTGCTCTAAAAAGGATTCTATATCTGATTTTTACATTTAGGATGATAGATTTTATGCCAATTATTGTGTTTACATCAAGAAAAAACATATTTTTTGTTCCTATACCTTTTTTTATCATAAAATGTGAGAAACTGCTTTTTTCATATATAAGGTGAAAAAAGTAACACTAAAGAAATTTTTTTTGCCTTAATTATGTTCTAAACTTATAGATAAACACATTTCATAAAAAGATTTCTTTTTAAATAAGTCATTTAAGGCATGAAATTAATTTTGCAAATTAACATTGCAGATTTTTGCAAATAACTTGCAAATATGATTTCTGCGGATTTTCTGATATTCATAGGCGTTTTCTACATATATTCCTCTTTCCAAAAATACCTCACTTGTCAAGATTGGATAAAAAAATCTTTGTCGTCGAGATTCCATAACTGTGTTAATAAAGTTGGTAAGAGCAATAGCATTTACTTAATGCAATAATGTGTTCATGTTTTCCACATTTAGTCACTATAGACATACGAAAGCATCGAAGCAATGCGTAATTATTGCGTTAGCTGTATGTAATATTTTTAAGTTATGCAGGAATTTGGGAATTTGGGAATTAGCAAATGTAAACGAAATGGATAACATTCTGGAATAGAAATATATCATGTAATTTGTATTTAGGGAATTGTTTTAATTAGGTAATCTTGAGCATTTTCTATAGGTAAATTGGAAAGATACTTTACACTTTAGGTATGACATTATGTACCTTATTACGTATTATTTTACAAGAAAGGTTTATAGCCTGCTCGCTCTAAAATATAATTTCACAACAATATTAAAATATTTTAACTAATATTTACTAAACTAGCGGCTACGCCTCTAGGCCTAGGTTTTACACTGTTAAGGAGAACCATATCGGTTCAGCGGTTGAGATCCTTCGTAACACACACACAATAAAGATTATTATAAGAATTAGCTGATGTTTTTTTACATTTAAATATATATTTTTATCCCTTGAAATTAATACTAGACATAAATGAACGTTGATTATATTTAGCATTTTTAACCAAAACCACAAATCACAAAATCTTGAGATATTAATCATTTGTCTTGCTAACCTTCCCCTCAGGGATTTAGAGATAGGTCAATCGAAAAAAACTTTAAATCTTTTACCTACTTAAAAAAATTACAAAATTAAGTTTTTATTTAAAAACATATGAGGGGGTTTGATGTTGAATTATCTTTCATGTTCATATCCCTGAAAACCTGCTTCCTATTTAAATATAATTCAACCATATGGTGTTATTTATAGTTATGTTTTTATTATTTTAATTTAGTGTGAAAATGCAAATAAAAATGTTTTATTCATCAAAAGAAATTAATGCTCTGAACTTTCTTGCTTTATGTTACATGTTAGGGATTTGAAACTTTTGATTATTAAAAACAAGGATAAAAATCCATATAAACGACTAGAAAAAATATTATTAAGGCTTTTCGGCTATTTATTGGCAAACCAATAAAAATATAATGTAGAAAAGATCAAAATTTCCTAAAAATAAATTAAATTTTACGAAGAATTTAAAGCACTTAGTTGACAGATGACTGCAGTTATCAGGGACACAGGGACAAGGCAACTGGCGGTTAATTATTAATACCCTAATTTCTCATATTTATAAGTATGGTCTTGGTGATTGGAAATGCTAGAATATAATGTGGTTTAGATTATTTTAGCTTTCATTGCCTTATCCCTCAGTGGCTTGTAACACTATAGTTTTGTTTACAAAATTTACTTGATTAAAATCTTTATCAAGTCATCTTAGTTTCATAACATTTTCATTGATAAAAAGTAGCTAAGTTAACTAAGTAGATAGCTGATGTGAAAACTTAAGTCATTTTATATTTATAAAATAATGTGAAATTTTGGCTGAAAGAGTTATAGTAACTTTACATGACATTTGTTTTAATGCTATGGGCATAACTGTCTCTGCCGCCAAAAAACGGCATATCCGTTGATAATTTTGTGTCATCGTTTAATAGTTTTGCCAGTGTATTATCTTTTTTGGAAGATTTTAGGTGTAATGTTATATAGTTTTAAAATTTGACACTTCCACCTTGAGAGTAAGATACTGCATAGGCAATAATTTCCCCATCTATAATTTAAAATTATTAGTAAGTAGTTAAGATATCACCTAGTTGAACAAGCCAATCAAGATTTAATCTAAGGCTCACAACGATTTTTTAAAGCCAATGAAGGAGAAAATATGCATTTAAAAGGCTTTTGGTAATTGTACAATTTACAAACATATTCCTCTCGTTTCCCAGACATATCCTACCTTTAAAGTAGTTGTGCAACAAAATATTAATTTTAAAAAAAATATTTTGTGGATTTATTTCATATTTCTAGTGTATTACATTATCCACGTTATCTAAATGAAAAAAATACACTTATATAACTAATTTTACCGCATACACTTTTCCAATTTATTTTATCTATCAATATAGTAATTGAGTTGCTTAATTTATTCTATTAATTACGATAATTCATATTATATTAAGATCAAGAAAAAAAAACAAGGACATTTTTTATAAGTAGCGCAGCAATAACAAGAGAGCAAAAAATAAAGTTAGATGCACTAAGTACCTACAGTACATAAAATTTCTAAGTTGTTGTCAAAGAATAATCTGATATTTTGTGCGAAGATTTAAATCATATGACCATTGAGCATCTATTCTACAAATTACAAAGTGCGTCAGTCATGCTCACTAGGGATCTAAAGGGATAAGACAAGGGCCGATAAATTAATGTACATCCTCAGTGATAATACACAAAATTACCCCTTCTGTAGATTACAATTCGTGGTTGAAACATTTAAACACGCAACTTCATGAAGCAACCAATCAAAATTTACTGAAGTCCCTAAAGTTGTTAAGCCACCGAATAGAAAACGGTATTATAAAACTTTGGGGACTAGTGTAATAAAACAGTCCATTGCCCTCTCTCTCTGCATGATCACTTCTTCCTTCCATCTGCAGCTCTTACTTTTTTATTAATGTGCTTGTTAATGTAAGTTATATTTAGATCATAATAAATAAATAAATACAAGAAAGAATATAAGAATGCGAAGGCGTAGTAGATATTATTATTCCAATGAACCTGTAAATTCAGGGGATGAGAACCACATAGTTATGAATGAACGGGTACAGGCACTGGCTGGCAGCATATACGAGGTAACATTAATCTACATCCATTTCTTCCCCCCTAGCTTGCTTCAAAAGTAGTTATTTCACACATTAGAACTGAGAGAAAAATTAATTATTTCAAAAATCCATGTCTGTTTACTACCTGTTTAAACAAAAAATGGGTTAGATAAATACAATCATCTTAGTTCTAAAAGTAAAATCTGCAAACGACACTTCTCCCTGGAAGGTGTGTGTGGGAAGGCATAGATAAAGATAGACAGACATCCTGTTACTTACATATATAGGGTCGGCAAAATTTTGTTACAAAGAGCATAATAAAACTAGTTTTAACAAGTCACCGACAGACAGACAGAGGGATGTACAGTTACAGACAGTAAACATTCAATTATTTTAGGAGTTTGAGAAGATGATATCAAAATATGACCAGGACGTGGTCAAAAATCTTATGCCTCTCATTGTCAACGTATTAGGTACAAACATTTAGTAATTTAATTATATAAACAAGGATGACAACATCCGTATAAGCGAAGCTTCGAAACGATTATAGAGTTCTTAAACTTCCTAAATCATACCTTATTATTATAGGAATCCTCATGCAAAGTTTAAAACCAAGGGGGGGGGGGGGGGAAGTTCTGACACTTTTGCGTAAACAGTGATTATAGGCTTTGTCTTTGGAGATAATGGATAGGTTATTTGGCAAAAAAGTTTCCTTTTGGGATGTAGTTTTCCTATTTTTAAAAAAAATTTGGATTCGGCCTCCAGGTTCCGGTACTCCAGGCCTCCAGGTGGATTCTGGACAGGTAAAAATTGAAAATTCAATAGAACAAAACTTATTTAACAAAAGTTTGTACTTTATGGATGGTATGAACTAATTTGAAGAAATTTTTGAAATCGGGCTCCAGGTTCTGGTACTGCAGGCCTCCAGGTGGATCCTGGACAGGTAAAATTTGAAAATTTTAATTTTAAAGTTAGAACAAAACTTATTTAACAAAAGTGGCTTCTTTATAGATGGTATTAACTAATCTGAAGAAAATTTTGAAATCGGGCTCCAGGTTTAGATGCTGCAGGCCTCCAGGTGGATCCTGGACATGTAAAAATTGAAAATTTTTACTTTAAAAGTTAGAACAAAACTTATTTAACAATAGTGGCTTCTTTATGGATGGTATGAACTAATTTGAAGAAAATTTTGAAATCGGGCTCCAGGTTCAGGTGCTGCAGGCCTCCAAGTGGATCCTGGACAGGTAAAAATTAAAAATTTTTAATTTAAAAGTTAGAACAAAACTTATTTAACAAAAGTGGCTTCTTTATGGATGGTATGAACTAATTTGAAGAAAATTTTGAAATCGGGCTAAAGGTTCAGGTACTGCAGGTCTCCAGGTGGATCCTGGACGGGTAAAAATTGATAATTTTTACTTTAAAAGTTAGAACAAAACTTATTTTTACAAAAGTGGCTTCTTTATAGATGGTATTAACTAATCTGAAGAAAATTTTGATATCGGGCTCCAGGTTCAGGTGCTGCAGGCCTCCAGGTGGATCCTGGACAGGTAAAAGTAAAAAATTTTTACTTTAAAAGTTAAAACAAAACTTATTTTTACAAAAGTGGCTTCTTTATAGATGGTTTTAACTAATCTGAAGAAAATTTTGAAATCGAGCTCCAGGTTCAGGTACTACAGGCCTCAAGGTGGATCCTGGACAGATAAACAGTATTTTTTACTTTAATAGTTAGAAAAAAACTTATTCAAAAAAAGTGGCTTCTTTATAGATGGTATGAACTATTTTGAAGAAAATTTTGAAATTGGGCTTCAGGTTCAGGTACTGCAGGCCTCCAGGTAGATCCTGGACAGGTAAAAATTGAAATTCTTTACTTTAAAAGTTAGAACAAAACTTATTTAACAAAAGTGGCTTCTTTATGGATGTTAGGTAGTAATTTGAAGAAAATTTTGAAATCGGGCTCCAGGTTCAGGTACTGCAGGCCTCCAGGTGGATCCTGGACAGGTAAAAACTAAAATTTTTTTCTATTAAAGTTAGAACAAAACTTATTGAACAAAAGTTGATACTTTATGGATGGTATTAAATACTTTAAAGAAAAATTTGAAATTGGGCTCCAGGTTCAGGTACTGCAGGCCTCCAGGTAGATCCTGGACATGTAAAAATTGAATTTTTTCACTTTAAAAGTTAGATCAAAGCTTATTATACAAAAGTTAATACTTTATGGATGGTATTAACTAATTTGAAGAAAATTTTGAAATTTCAAAATTTTCTTCAAATTACTTCCTACCATCTTTAAAGAAGCCACTTTTGTCAAATAAGTTTTGTTTTAACTTTTAAAGTAAAAATTTTTAATTTTTACCTGTCCAGGATCCACCTGGAGGCCTGCAGTACCTGAACCTGGCGCCCAATTTCAAAATTTTCTTCAAATTACTTCCTACCATCTATAAAGAAGCCACTTTTGTTAAATAAGTTTTGTTCTAACTTTTAAAGTAAAAATTGAAATTTTTACCTGAACCTGGAGCCCGATTTCAAAATTTTTTTCAGATTAGTTAATACCATCTATAAAGAAGCCACTTTTGTTAAATAAGTTTTGTTTTAACTTTTGAAGTAAAAATTTCA
Source organism: Acartia tonsa (assembly GCF_053477335.1). Classification (NCBI taxonomy): domain Eukaryota; kingdom Metazoa; phylum Arthropoda; class Copepoda; order Calanoida; family Acartiidae; genus Acartia; species Acartia tonsa. The sequence continues at coordinate 40,474,346 of NC_137264.1, read as the reverse complement.
GTTTTTCCCTGTCCAGGATCCACCTGAAGGCCTGCAGTACCTAAACCTGGAGCCCGATTTCAAAATTTTTCTTCAAATTAGTTAATACTTTCTATAAAGAAGCCACTTTTGTCAAATAAGTTTTGTTCTAACTTTTTAAAGTAAAAAAATTCAGTTTTTACCCGTCTAGGATCCACCTGGAGGCCTGCAGTACCTGAACCTGGAGCCCGATTTCAAAATTATCTTCAAATAAGTTCAAACTATCTATAAAGAAGCCACTTTTGTTAAATAAGTTTTGTTCTAACTTTTAAATTAAAAATTTTCAATTTTTACCTGTCCAGGATCCACCTGGAGGCCTGCAGTACCAGAACCTGGAGCCCGATTTCAAAAATTTCTTCAAATTAGTTCATACCATCCATAAAGTACCAACTTTTGTTAAATATGTTTTGTTCTATCTTGAATTTTCAATTTTTACCTGTCCAGAATCCACCTGGAGGCCTGGAGTACCGGAACTTGGAGGCCGAATCCAAAAATTTCTTCAAATTAGTTCATACCATCCATAAAGTACCAACTTTTGTTAAATAAGTTTTGTTCTAACTTTAAAATTAAAATTTTTCAATTTTTACTTGTCCAGGATCCACCTGGAGGCCTGCAGTACCAGAACCTGGAGCCCGATTTCAAAAATTTCTTCAAATTAGATCAAACCATCTATAAAGAAGCCACTTTTGTTAAATAAGTTGGGTCTAACTTTTAAATTAAAAATTTTCAATTTTTATCTGTCCAGGATCCACCTGGAGGCCTGCAGATCAGAACCTGGAGCCCGATTTCAAAAATTTCTTCAAATTAGATCATACCATCCATAAAGTAGCAACTTTTGTTAAATAAGTTTTGTTCTAACTTTTAAAGTAAAAATTTTCAATTTTTACCTGTCCAGGATCCACCTGGAGGCATGCAGCACCTGAACCTGGAGCCCGATTTCAAAAATTTCTTCAAATTAGTTCATACCATCTATAAAGTACAAACTTTTGTTAAATAAGTTTTTGTTCTATCTTGAATTTTCAATTTTTACCTGTCCAGAATCCACCTGGAGGCCTGGAGTACCGGAACCTGGAGGCCGAATCCAAAAATTTCTTCAAATTAGTTCATACCATCCATAAAGTACCAACTTTTGTTAAATAAGTTTTGTTCTAACTTTGAAATTAAAATTTTTCAATTTTTACCTGTCCAGGATCCACCTGGAGGCCTGCAGTACCAGAACCTGGAGCCCGATTTCAAAAATTTCTTCAAATCAGATCATACCATCCATAAAGTAGCAACTTTTGTTAAATAAGTTTTGTTCTAACTTTTAAAGTAAAAATTTTCAATTTTTACCTGTCCAGGATCCACCTGGAGGCCTGCAGTACCAGAACCTGGAGCCCGATTTCAAAAATTTCTTCAAATTAGTTTATACCATCCATAAAGTACCAACTTTTGTTAAATAAGTTTTGTTCTATCTTGAAGTTTTTTTTTTACCTGTCCAGAATCCACCTGGAGGCCTGGAGTACTGGAACCTGGAGGCCGAATCCAAAATTTTTTTGAAAATAGGAAAACTACATCCCAAAAGGAAACTTTTTTGCCAAATAACCTATCCATTATCTCCAAAGACAAAGCCTATAATCACTGTTTACGCAAAAGTGTCAGAACTCCCCCCCCCCCCCCTTGGACAATTCTAAACTGTTTAAATTTATGAAAAGTGATATTTTTCCCGGACGGATATTAACAAAATCCTGATATTTTAAATACTATATAATAGATAATTAGAAAAAATGGATCACTAATTTTCAATTTGAAGCTGTCCGAAATATTCCTTTGTATGCATATACAGTGTTTTTTTTTTTATGAGCACTTTTTTGAAAGCAATTTTACCCCACTTATAGTTATCAGAATTTAATGATTAATGGCTTATTTTCTTCGTTTTTTAAGGGAAATTATGAAACAACAAAAAAAATTACAGTTTTTGTTGAAAAAGTACAGTAAAGTTGAAAATTAAAAACTTAGATGTCAACTTCTAAAAATGGTTTTAGCGCATTTTTCTTATGCTCAAATAATCAACCTTTTGCAAGAATGGCTGCTAAACACTTCAAAGTTGAGATATATATCTAAAAATGTATACAGATACTATTAGGGACATGTACTAGAACATATCAAAGTTTGAAGTTCATATCTCAACCAGGGAGGGAGTACTGGCCCCCCAAAGTCGACTACAGAAAATCCATTTTTTTAAGAAAAATGCGCTAAAACCATTTTTATATGTTGACACCTAAGTTTTTAATTTTCAACTTTACTGTACTTTTTCAACAAAAACTGTAATTTTTTTTGTTGTTTCATAATTTCCCTTAAAAAACAAAGAAAATAAGCCATTAATCATTAAATTCTGATAACTATAAGTGGGGTAAAATTGCTTTCAAAAAAGTGCTCATAAAAAAAAACACACTGTATTTTTAACTTTAAGTTTATAATATTTTATGATATTTAATTTTCACAACAAATGCACTATCACATATTTACATAACTTGATAGAAATGATATTATATGAGGGACTAAATAGTAAACAAAGCAACAAGTAGCAGACTAAACCTTATCTAGATCTTATCAGTTAGATATAAACCAGGAAGAAAGGGGAGATAGAACTGTACAGTTTATTTAGAACCTGTTCTCTCATTCGTGGTTTAAAAACTTTGAGGTCTTTTATTGAGTGGTAAAATTCAAGCTTCTCTAATTTCACCACCTAGTTGTTTTAATTTACAGAATGGGTGATTTGTTTATCATCTCTAGGGATGTATAATGTATATTTTAGTGATGGCAATCCGTCGAATTTTTGGGCCGGATTCGGATTCCGGATTCTTAAAAGAATCCGTCAAAAAAAGTGGCGGATTCCTTGCGAATTCCGGATTCTTATTTTTGGCGGATTCCGGATTCGGATTCCGGATTCTAGCAGTATTTTTAAAGGCTTTTTAAAAAAATTAAGTGCTACATATGTCCTAAAAATTAATGTTCTTGGTGTTTTCTATAATTCACTTCTGAAAATTGAACCAGATTTTAAAATTTTTTATATGTAATGATGATAATCTTTGCCTTCAAAAAGTGAGAGTTGAAAGAAAAAACTCAAGACGCTAATTTTAGCATACCAATTCAGAATCCGGAATCCGCTATTAAAAAACGGATTCCGGATCCGGATTCGGATTCCAAAATTGGCCCAAAAATTGGGCGGATTCCGGATCCTGGATTCCGGATCCGGATTCCGGATTGCCAACCCTAGTATATTTATTTATCGTCAATTGTCTTATCCTTAAGATCCCTGGAAATATACTATCTCATTTAAATTACAGGATCTATTAAAAGATAATCTTTCAGAGAATTATGTTATTATTGATATTAAATAAAGCATAAGTAGCTGCCTTTTGAATATTCCAATTGTCTTTTATTGTTATTTTTAAACAAGGATCTATAAGTGTGAAACCTTGAATTCAACAAATAAACATGAACACTTGTAGAGTGTCAAAACTTAATAAGCAGAATATTAATTTAAAGGTATAAACAAACAAAATTGTATTTAAACAAGTTGCAAAACTGCATAAATATAGGTTTCTTTTTAAGGTTATACTTTTATGACTTAAAGAGTTGCTTCGCTAAAAATATTGTATCTTGTTGTCCTTGGAATCGTTGTTTAAAAAATTTGATGAAGTTTGAAATTGATTGGACAATTAAAAATGTCTAAATTAACAACAAGAGCAAACTATGACGTACGGAAGTACGCACAACAGAGATGCGGACCCTAATTATAGAAAGGCTTCGCTTTTAAAGAGTTGTCAATCCTGTGTTGTGATATTTTATTTGATGTTTATTGACTCAAAGATGGGATATTGACATTTTTATTGGAGATTTTTCTTTTTCAGAAAAGATTTTCAATTTTATTTTGATATTTCATTTTTGGTTCATATTTCATATTTGGTTTCATTAAATATGTATCTATACGATGCATAATATTTGTTCTTGGTATTTAAAGTTGGATCTTAATAATTAAATATGAATAAATCCTAAAACAAAATATGAAAGGTATTTGTCCTAATTGGTTGGTACAAAATAACATTGTCCAAACTTTTCCACCAATAATTTTAATCTATTAAAAGGGATCATAAGTTATAAAGAGTAGCTATCATGAGAATTGCGGGTCAGCTTATTTTACATAGAATACATCCAGCTGTGCGAAGCTTATCAATCTATGATTTGCCAAATGATTCTCACCTCCAATCTCTGTGTGCATGATGCATCTGAATCCAAACTTCAGAGAATATGGGTTACATACACATTAGAAAAAATGATTAATTTGTTATTTTTTTTAGAATCCTTAGACTTGGCATACACAGAGAGTCAAGAATTAGAGGTAAAATTATCATTCTTTACGTGATTTCAGGGGTGTATATTCTGCTCAAGATTAATTTTTTTCTTCAGCAGCAAAAATACTTAATTTTCCACCCTAATTTTTTACCAAAGGTGGGATGAAAAGTAAGAAAATGTTTATTTTATTCATTTCTTCCCCTCCCACATATTTTCAAGTTTTTTTCCCCTTTCATATATTTTTTATTTCCCTCCCCCTTCCTTTTAGTCGTTGATCCTATGCAGAATCCCCCCCCCCCCGCTTTATTTAGCCACATTATAACTTTTACTCAACAAGGCCAAAATCCTGCAATCGTATTATTAAGAATTGTGCATTTATGATTATGAATAATTTTGTCTACTTGCACAATATTATTGTCATGCATCTAACATTATAGCAGTTGAACCAATTTAACGTCTTTTGATAAGACGCAGTTAGGACAGATTCTTAAAGTTGCTTCAATAACAAGAACGATATTACAGGTTGAAGTAGAGCTGCTAAAAGAGGACAACGAGCAACTAGTAACCCAATATGAGCGGGAGAAACAACTCAGAAAATGCTCGGACCAGAAGAACCTGGAACTCGAGGACCATTTCGAGGGCGAGCGGAAGGATCTGAAAATGAAACTGGAAAGCTTGTCCTCGATTGTAAAAATGTTTGAGCTGAAAGCAAAAAATTCACAGGTATCCCAGCTAAATTAATATCATTCATGACGTTAATGAGTAATTACATGCAGGATTAAAAAATTTTCTTTCAATTCAGCTAACTTGTTGATTACACGCCCTTTGTCTGAAAGTCTTAATAGTACATAAGTAATTCAGGTGTGACTATTAATGGAAATTCGCAGCATTACTCTTACAACTATCACCATGCGTCTGACCAGAAATAATAGAGAAAAGAAATCTAACACCTTTTGTTGTGACTCGGTTTGGGCAGATATTCGAACCCATTACCCCCGTCTAAAACGATTGGAAGACTTTTTACTACAAGCTAAATCACGGTATTTCTAAATATCCTAGGTATTATACATAGTGTAAAGTTTTTCTTGTTTGTTCGTTAAGATCTCGTTAACCACAGAACCGATTGAATTATCTGTTTTAAGGTAGCTTTATATAGAATTGGGATTGTTTAATTATATTTTCCTCACTTTTCGAAGACAAAGTCCCTAGATACACGTTCCGAGGAGCAGCCGCTAATATTACATTAATGCAAGCACCGCACTATGTGCCCAGCCAATGCAAAAACCCCAAGATTCAAAAAAATGCATTTTTGAATATTGACCAATTTTAAAGTTTTAGGTTAATCTTTGTCATATTTGAGAAGGATTCCCAAAGCTAGAGGTGAAAATATCAATTACTTACAATTTTACAGCCTCGAGAAGTAGCCTACCTAGATATTTAGGATTTTGCAAAAAAAAGCCTGACTATTGAAATTACATTTTATATGCAAACTTTAAATTATCGTCAAACTACCAAAAATTAAGCTACAGTAATATGTTATACCTTTTTTGAAAGCTTATTGAATATACTATACGATTTTTAATTATTTTTTACACGTTTACTTATAAAACTTGTGAAAAAATTGATGTCAAAGCATTCCCCCTTAAAGAATCAGGAATTATAATATTTTGTAATGATACTCTCAACTTCAAATAGTTTGATCTTTTTTCAGCTAACGATGCCGCATATCAGACCTTTACACATGTTTAACCAAGGCACTCAGTGATTGAATCCCGTTGGTTTCAATGGCGGCATCGTTAGCTGAAATTTTTCTTTCGCATTTTTGTAGGAGTGGTCGGATCCATTTAGTAGCAATTTTAACACAAACAAAGACAAATTAAAATAACTTTATTTTTACAAACCATTTTATCCTGATATTTATAGTTCTCGATGCAATTTTTGATACAATCCCTTATTCTCATTGCTTAAAGTCTTTAAAGGATATCCTCGCCCCCCCCCCTCCGGAGTGTGGGGGGGAGGCCCCCCATGCACACGCCTAGGAATATTTTTTTATTTAAGCTATGTAATCGAACCTGTTGCTTCTAATCAATTACCATTCTTTTTAAATCAAATGAATAATATCTTAAATGTTTCAATTTAATAAAACTAAAACCTATTCCACCCCATATGCCCGCCCTAAAGAATTAAAAGAGTTAAGCAAACTTATAAAGAAAATAAAAGATTTAAGCAAATTTGTTAATAAATATATATAGGCCTAGGAATCTAAAGGAATAAGAGAATGGCAAATAAATTGATGTACATTACTAATAATGATACACAAACTTACCCTTCTGTAGATTACAATTATTGGTTGAAAAGTTATGACACTCAACTTAATAAACAAGAAAATGTTATTATAAAACTTTGGGGACTAGAGTGATAAACAGCCCAATGTCCCCTTTCCTCCTGATAAAGGCCCTATTGCAGACAATCAATCCTTTGATTTCAAGGCTTTTGGATTAAAGTTTTTAGTGCTTTTGGGGTGATTTGAGATATATTTGCTTTTATTTTTAAAACACGTCAATTTTTTAATGAAAAAGTACATTAAAATGGGTTATAGGAAATTAAATAGAAAATTATTTTACAAAATGTTATTAACATGTTTCCTTGTTTATAGTTATTAATGTCAACAAATCCAGGGATCTAAAGGGATAAGTTAATGGCCGATAAATTGATGAACTTTTCCAACGAAAATACACAAAATTACCCCTTCTGTAGATTACAATTAGTGGTTTAAACATTTGTACACTCAACATTTGAAAAAAAAAACAATTAAAATTCAGTAAAAGCACCTAAAGTTGCTAAACAAAGAATAATAAAAAGTTATTATAAAGCTTTGGGGACTAGTGTAATAAACAGCCCAATGTTCCCTCCCTCCCTTAAACAAATCAATTGATATATAAGTATTTCATTGATAATTTATTAAGGGGGGGGGGAGGTGGTAAAATGTGGTGACTTAAAACACGACATACTAGCAATTTTATTTTGGGCGCAACTCCCTTAGTTTTAGAGATAATTGGGTAAAATCTTTTGGGTTGTGTCAACAGTCGCCCCAAGTTTTGGTATCTTTAAAAAAACTGCGGCGGAACCGCCGTTCACGGCCGTTTTCCGCCACCACCAAAATTTTTTTTATTGCATTTCTCGCTGAATTAGGTAATTTGGAATCATTTGAGACCATATTATTTTTTCAAAAATTTTCCCCTTATAACCAACCCTGTGGGGGGGGGAACTTCATTTTCAAATTCTCATTTATCAAGGTATATCTTAAATTCAGTGCTTCTCCTGTGATTTTAAGATATTGGACCCAATTCGTTTTAGGGTGTCACTAATCATCCCAATTTTTGGTATCTTTGAAAAAAAACGGCGGCGGGTCTGCAGCTCCAACCGTTTTCAGCCGCTGCCGCAAATTTTTTTTTTAATTTCTCGCCGAATTAGGCAATTTTGAATCATTTGAGATAATGTTGTTTTTTGACGGCGGAAAATGGCGGTTAACGGCGGGAGCGGCGATCCCACCGCCGTTTTTTTTTAAAGATACCAATACTTGGAGTAATTAGTGACCCAACCCAAAAGATTTTACCCAATTTGAAGCAAAATTAACAGAATTATGAGTTTTTGTTTTATATTGGAATTCTGGGCACATAGTGCACCGTGTGTGCAAAGATCAAACTTATATTACATTCTGTTTATAACAATATTGCAACGTCATTCATTTTATTAAAAAGTTTGTAAAGCTGTGAAAGTTTAGACTATTAATATTTAGGAACAAATTGGCCGCCTCGAGGAGAAGGAAAATGAACAGAAGAAGGAATATCACAAACTACATGAGAGGTATAATAGTTATTTATCGCATCGTATTATAAACAGCTTTCCGTATAAAAATTAGGGTTGGGCCGGATATCCGGTGTGGCCGGATATCCGGCCATTTTCAATATCCGGCCGGATACCGGATATTGAAACTATCCGGCCGGATATCCGGCTCTATAATGTTTTATACTTTACACCAAAAATCTCTGCTTTTTAAAATCTTAAATGGCTATAATTTTCTTATTATTGAAGCTAGAAGAACATTTTTTCTGAATAAGTTTAACTTTATGTAAATTTATATAAGATTTCTGAAGAAATTTTTTTTTTACTACGTAACTTTAATATCTGGTAATTTGGCCGGTTATCCGGCCGGATATCCGGTAATTTGGCCGGATAACCGGATATTTGCCGGATATCCGGCGTTGGCCGGATATCCGGCCGGTTACCGGATATCCGGCATTTGAAATCAGCCGGATATCCGGTATCCGGTATCCGGCCAAAAAAGTATCCGGCCCAACCCTAATAAAAATGTACAATTAAAAATATTAAAACCAGTTTTATTGGCCCCGAGATGCCGATATAACTGGTTTAATATTATAATTGTACATTTTTATATTCTTAGAAAACTGGATATAATACGATACCGTTACGATACATGATATTTCATTGTGGCTGAGGACCCGTTCTTAGCCACCGGATATTAATCGGTTCCGAAGCCATACTGGAAATTATTTTTTTTAGTAGCCGTGCTATTCCATAATTCACTTTGTTTGTCCTTCCGTCATTACGTAACACTGTTGGAGAATTGCAGGGACAATTGCTGATGTACATCCCCATTGATGTATACATAATTACCCCTTATGTAGATTTCAATAAGTGGTTGAAACGATTCTTAATTTCCAACTAATCAAACTTTGGGGACTAGAGTGATAAACATCCTATTGTCCCCTCTCTCATTGGGGAAATGTGATTTTCTCGGATGCTATGTAAGAAAGACAGCTAAAATTGATACCCTAATTCTGAACTTCGATAAAACGCAGGGAAGGATGGATCATTGGACTGTAAATTTTGCTGGTATCCAAAATACTTTTGAAAATCTTGATTGGTTGGTACAAATTTTGGGGGTGAAGGGGTGATTACCCCCCCCCCCCCCAAATGAATTTGGGGCTGCCGTAAACACCCCCAAAATTTTTAATTTCCCCCCCCCCCCAAATAAAAAAAAAATGCCTCTATGAAATAAAGATTAACCCCCCCCCAAAAATTTTTATTTATAAAATTTTCCCCTCCCCCCCCAAATTAAAAAAGCTTGGACGCCCATGGATGTGCACTGTACAACAATTTATCGTCTATTGTCTTATCCCTTATGATCCCTGAGAAAACGGAAAATGATTTTGAAAGTTTGTAAAGAAAGAAACTGAACTCGCAACTATCCAAGAAAACCTTTAATGAGGAATAGTGGATGAAGCAAACTTTGTCAGTTGCGAAACATGTGCAAGCTTATTCGATTCTCGCACTATCTTTGATTTTTGAAAATTAGCTAATAAGATATTATTATAATTTATAAAGAAGTTTTTCAACGTTAGATAATAATCTGTCTAGAACAAAAGTAAAGCTTTCCTGAAATGGAAAACTCAATAAATTAAGTCATTATCGAGATCTTTATTGGCATACATATTATATTATTATCCGAGTGGTGTTACAAAAAATTCTACTCAGGGTATTTAAGATGCTCATATTAAGAATTAATTTTTTGGTTGAATTGATTCTTGGTATTGCCAGCTGATTCATATAAAGCAGATGGTGCTAGGCGGCGGTGAATCAAAACTTTACACCAACTCTCTTCTCTCTCTTTTTGACCGCAAGTTTTATAACACTTTCTTATGGGGTTTCTTCCTCACAAATAAAAGGATTAAATATTTGAGATTTCAGTTTTTTAAAATTTCTTTCTCATTATGTTTAGTTTTTGGATAATTTTTTGCAATGAAAGATAATAGGGTTTATAGGATATTATTATTCCAATCTGCCATTAAAACCCTTTTCGAAAAAACCTATAAAAGTGCTAGATTAAATGTTTAAATCTATTTTACAAACTGATTTTCCTTTAACCCCTGGAATTGATGCATCACGTTGAACTTTTTTACAAATATTTTTTTTAAGAGGTTGCAGAATGAAAAAGTTTTTAAATGTTCTGAAATTGGTTAAACTTTGCTAGTTTATATGTGTGTGGAGTACATGTTATTGCATTTTGATACTTTTTTTGAGGGGGGGGGGGGGTGGAATCTACAAGTTTTGCACATCAGAAAAAGTAAAAAGGGCTTAGGTATGATATAATATATTTATATTTTCAATTTTTTAGGGTATAGTCCCTTTCGTTGCAGGTTTTCTCCTATTTCTAGCCCCTGCGGGGGGCTCTAACCCTGCGGGGCCAATTGCCTAAAGGGACTATTCCCATTTTTTATAGCTTAAATTCTTTGGCAGATGAAAAAAGTACTTTTATTTTTCGACCTTTAGTACTAGATGCTACTAGCTGCTCTCCACATTTTTTTTTTTTGAGGGGGGATTTTTTATTGGAGGGTTCCCCCCCCCCCCCCCCCCCTCAATTAATGGTTGGCCAGTAGGTATATTCCCTGAAAAGTAGTATAGCAATCTGTGGTGTCGAAGACCTAATACATAGACATTGTTCTACTTTGTATCATTATCTAGTTTTCTGCAAAAATAAATATTCATTATATCAAAATAATACATGTCTCAACTACTACTAACCCCAGTAAAAAATTCAAGCTCGAAAGAAGATATCTATCCTCATCGGGGCCCAAAACTACAAAATTTATGAAATATTTAAATTTTTACACAACACTGTCTACTTCCAGGTACACTGAGCTGTTCAAGACCCACATGGAGTACATGGAGAGAGCCAAGATAGTAAATCCCGAGAGGATGGATCCTGGATCCGCCAGAAATAAACTACCTAACATGAGTCTTAATCAATTAAACAGGTACAGGTCATCAAAAATCTTTATTATTACAATTTTTGGTAGATTTATATAAAAATATTTCATAATTTATGTTAGGATTAGTCTTGACTGTATATTGTAAAAATTAAGACCTGCTAATGGGCCAAGATATTTCTCCTTATTTTTACTATAATTATCACGTTTTTAATATATCGGCAGTTGGAACTTTTTAATATCCCTATTTAGAAAGCACTTTTTATCAAAATGCTAGTTAAAATTTAGCCAGGTGTATATCAAATATTTATCAGATTCCTAAGCACTAAAAGAATAAAATCCTGATTTAAATATTCTTTTTAGATCAAGTGGACCCGTATCTTTTGGATATAGTGAATTAGAAAATAATAATGAGGTGATTCATATTTAGAATTTTTTTTTTATTAGGAAATATTTATTTATTCCAATAGTAGGTACTTTTAATAATCTTTTCTATATGTAGCTATTAAAAGAGGTATGACATCCTTAAAATGGAAGGTCAACGAATCGAAAAAAACCATATATTAGCTAATATACAGTGACATCGCTTTAATATTCAAGCCTGAAAAAAAATGTTTCAGTACATAAAATTAAAATAGATATCTGTATTATTCGCTATTGTCTTAGAAATCACTTTATTAAAACATAGGTTAATATGACAATTATAATATCATAAAAATTGTAATTCAAAGTAGGCTAAAAATCAATTTGTTCAATTTAAATACTCTTCTAGAAACGATTATATATACCTAGTTTCTACGCTTTCAAAATTCTACATGATTGATACAGGAATCCTCATGTAAATTAATGGTTTAGATTTCTCTGTTGAACTGTGATACAAGTGTGCAAACTCCGGGCATGGAATATTCAGCTCCAAGTATTAAACGAGAACTAAGTGTAAGTTCATTTATTAGTCATTTTTAATTGGGTACCTAATCAATTTTTGAAAATATTAGATTATGTAAATCCCAAGTTTTTCATTGAAATATTATGAATAGAATAGTGTTCTACTTAATATTTTGAATTCTTTGTATTATTGAACTATTGAACATATTTGGGTAGATCTCTTGTACATTAAAAAAAATATATTAACATTCTGTTGAATCATTTATATCACCAATGGATAGTAAATTTTCCCTCCAAAAACTTTATCGCGCCTCTCTTTAAAAAGACTTCAACCTTTTCTGGTCAAATTAAAAACTTACCTAAAAACTTAGGATTAATCCAACCGTTTTAACTAGAATTTAACGCACATAGAGATAGACAGACATCCTGTAACTATAGTATATATATTACATATGATTGAAACATATTAGATTTGACTAACCATATTTGAGAAGTTATATAGACTTTGTAATATAAAGAAGCATATCTATATTCTATATAGCTACTTTGTAATATAGATTATACTTAGAAAATAAATATATCGTGTTTATTTAGCAGAGTCAAGACCCCTGGTGGATAGAACACCGAACTAAGGTTAAACATATAAATATATGTAGCTACCTAGTCCTTCTAATACTGTATTCCATTGCTACCTACTAACACTGTAGCTTTCTACTGATTAGCTACCTAATAAAACTAAGTAGCCACTAATACTGTATTCCATTACTACTTACTAACACTGTAGCTTTCTACTGATTAGCTACCTGCTAAAACTAAATAGCTACGAATACTGTACTATTTAGCTACCTACTAACACAATGTAGCCTTCTACTGATTAGCTACCTACTAAAACTAAGTAGCTACTAATACTGTACTATTTAGCTACCTACTAAAAGCAAGTACCTACTAATAAATACTGTATTTTATAGCTACCTACTAACACTTTGTAGGTGTTTAAAAAATGTTTAGCTACCTACTAAAACTAAGTACATACTAATAAATACTGTATTCTATAGCTACTTATTAACACAGTATAGCCTTCTACAGATTAGCTACCGACTAAAACTAAGTAGCTACCAACTCATTAGCTACCTACTTACACTATGTAGCTTTTTTATTATATCAAACTAATTATAGTATCCATGATATTATACTGTATTCTATAGCTACCTACTAACATTTTGTAGCTTTAAAAAAAAGTTTTGCTATCTACTAAAACTAAGTACCTACTAATAAATGCTGTATTCTACAGCTACCTACTAACAGTTAATGACTTATTATTATACTTTTAGCTACCTACTAAAACTAAGTAGCAACTAACTAACTCAATTCTTTTTAGAAACTTACAACATTATAAATAAATACTGTAATCTTATATCGTAATTTTGTCTCGTTTATAGCTAACTAATGTACACCCATTATTTTTCTTCATTTTATGGATACAAATCTATCTAATAATTTGTTTCTAAAGATTCAATTTAATTTTTCAACATGGCTCCGAATTTCATTCACTTTCCGCTCTGGATCAAAACTGGTTTTTAGTCTTACCGAAAGAAAATACATTTAAGTAAAGATCATAAAGTTAACTTTAAAATTTTATTCTCATGAAAGTAATTTCTTTACTTTTATTAATATGATTTTCATGGTTCTACATAATATTTTCTAAATATTATGATAGGTATGCTTTTTAGACGTGCTCCTTTAGATATTTATTTCAAATTTCAAATAAAAGTTTGTACCTATCATTATACAATTGTGCACAAAAATACATTTTAAAAGTAATACATATATAATACATACATAATATTAAAAAGGACACTATTGAGTTTATTGGGTGAGTGTAGCTACATTTTCTTTGTGGTTAAACCTACCTAAGTAGTGTAGTCATAGACTAGGACGAAATACTTTATAGCCAATAATGTAAGCTTAGACTAAACGTTTAAGCACATAATCAGATTGTCCATCAGTTACTAGGACTTGAAGCTTAAATACCAAAAACATTTAGTTTTATCTATGTAAATGTAAAAATTAGTGGATTCATTGCATTGATTTGCACTACAATTTTGAAAGATGTTATGTAACAATTTTACCATGGAAATTTGAAGGCCATGATAGCTAACATACCAATGAGCTTAACTATACTGAATCAGTACAAAATAAAATTGCGTAGGTAGTTTCCTTTTAAGTGTACATATATTTGGTTTCATCCTTCAGAACTTTGAGAATTCTTTACATTTATTCACATTTCTTCCCATTTATGGCAGAATGACAAAAATCAAAGGGATTTGGAATGTAAACCAAAATAGTTCCAACAAAATTCTATGTCAATATTCTATAAAAGTAACAGGATGTCTCTGTAGCGAAATATCTCGCTAAATGCTGTCTGACATGAATCTCCTTCACTATAAAGTCGCTAGTGTTTAATTAAGTAGGAAATTAAACACAATATTTAGAAAGCTGAGTTGTTTTCGCTTTTTAAAAGTTCTACAGAGTGCGGGTCACTTGCCATCAGTGTTTCGGAGCCGGAGCCGGGAGCAGCAACATTTTTGGTGGAGCCGGAGCCGGATCCGGAGCCGTATTTTTCGTTAAAAACGGCTCCGGCTCCGGATTAGCTAAAAATTATTTTTTAAAGTAGTATTATAATTTGGCAACAGTATTTCCATATTAATGATAAACTGAAAAACGGAGCCGGAGCCGCATCAAAATTAAACGGCTCCGACACCCTGCTTGCCATAAACATGATAAGTAAACTCCGAAAATATTGCGGGCTTAATATCAGATGTTGAATTATCAATTTAATGGTAAAACAAGGAGATCACAAATAAAACATTGATTTATTGTGTCATCATATATTGGTAATTTTTTTTTATAAAAATGATACCTAATCTCTTTAGTCGTGAATAAAAGCATTCAAATTCTTTGATCTCTAAGATATTTTCCTTTTATGTATTTATGTGCATGACATTAAATAATAGTTTCGGGTTGGCTGACAATGGATAAAACTCTTGCTCTATTTATTATTTACCTAACAGGAATGAGAATATGATATTTTATGTAGGTTAGATTAAATGGGAGAGACCGAGGGGATTTTTTTAGCTAGTTGACTAATAAGGGGGGGGGGGGGCGAAAGTGACACTTTTTGAAACCAAAACTTAAAGTCAAAGGAACTCAACTAAAAAAAGAGTTACAGGTCTGACATTTTGCATGGCAGTTGCTTTAAAGGGGTACAATATGGAACTGTGAAAAAACGGCGGCGCAACCGCTGAAAACCGCCGAGAAAAGGCAAAAAAAATTTCGGCGGGAAACGGCGGTTTTCGGCGGTTGCGCCGCCGTTTCTTCACAGTTCCATATTGTACCCCTATAAAGCAACTGCCATGCAAAATCTCAGACCTGTAACTCTTTTTTTAGTTGAGTTCCTTTGTTGACTTTTAGTTTTGGTTACAAAAAGTGTCACTTTCGCCCCCCCCCCCTTTTAGCTAGTTGACTAATATTGTATTGTACTTAAGTAGCACAACAATAACAAATAATATTATTGCCTACCAAGTAGAACAGTAGCATACAGTAGAAATAAAAAAATTATAATTTTCTCAGCAGGTACTGACTATGAATCACTAAAAATGATAATTTCTTTAGAAATTTTTAGCTACTTTGTCTTATAAATCTGTTAATGTGTATAACATAACGTACTTTAAGAGAATAAAGTAACTGAATGACATTTACGGTTTTAATTGGAAATGACTCTAAAAAAATTTACTTGTGTTAGATTATAATTTACGAGTACCTACTTTTTATATTGATAAACAATAAAATATTGTTATAATGTCCTTTTTTGCAGGGCCCTGGTGACCAGGGAACGCTCAACCGTGGCGGCAGACGGCGTGTCGGCGGCGGCAGTCAACTCACAGACAAAGGTCAGGTTACCGACGACATTATAGCACAGCACCCGGAGCTGCACAACAACTCAGAGCACCAACAAGATCACGCTGAATCAACCGCCGACGGCGGAGAGAGCACTACTTCGGGCGGCGGCGGTAGTGGTTCGCCACCAAATGCACAACGACTGTCACAGCAGGGTGATTATGAGAATGCATTGCACACTATTTTTGTTCTTGTAGTACATAACATGCATATTTTTTTATCCTTGATCAAACACACTACCCACTTATTTGTTTCTTGGAAGATTATTAAAAAGAAAGTCCATAGGAATAACAAGAAAATAATATTTGAATAAAGAAATACTAGAGAAGTCAATTTTGGCATGTTTTTTTTCATATACCTGTGAAATGATACTTTCATGTTTTCTAAGGTTTTAGCATAAAATGCATAAAAGGAATCACCACAGTAAGGAAGCTGCACTATATATTCTTAATGATAAAACTCTTAAAATACTTTGTTTATGATTTGAATATTTTGTTTATAATATAATAATCTTCCAAAAAATCATCACCCAACCTAACACAGTAGATTTGTCTCGTCCTCTAGCACTTTTTAAAAGTTTATTTTGTTTTGAACATTTATTATTTTATATCATTTAATTTTTCGATTTTTTTATGCATACAAAACTTCATTCATACACCCTAGACTTAAAGGGACAGGTCAATTAAAGATTGTTTATTTCCTCAACCTGTTTTCAAGCAATATAAAAGGCCAAATGTTTAATCATGATTAATCTTTAATTGACCTGTATTTGCCTGTATTTCAATAAAGTAGCATAATAAAAAATACAATTTGGTTCAAGACCCAAAAACTTAAAGATAATAATCAGCATGGAAATAACAAAATCATACTATTACTTTATTATTACAAAACACAAGACTAATTTATGAAGAAGAGATATAAAGTAGTTTCTCGCTTTAAGCAATTATGTCTTTATGTATCAAATATTTTATAAAGTAAAAAGGAGGGATTAATCCTAGTATCCTATTATAGGAAGGTTTTTTTCTGAGGCTTAAGATTTCAATAACTAATGAACTGAAAGAATTAACTGTTTCTGGGAAACTTTAAGGTCCTGCCATGGCTTAGGCTATTTCTATCTTTAGATTTAAGATTTTTCTATACTGAGCCCCTGTATGCTAAAGGCGCATCCGCTAGTTGCAGATAAAACAAGTATGGAAGTTTGCTGCACTTTTGTTCATTAATAAGAACTGCTTTATGAATTCTTTAATCTGAATATAACAAATTATGCATGCACAAATAGCACCCTACATACACATATTAAAAAATACATTAAAAATATAAAATATAAACCCCTGGTAAGTCACAAACAGAAAAACATATATGGAAGTTTAGTATTGTAATCTCGTAGTATAGTTTACATTTTTAACAAAAATCCTACAAACTGTTTTTTATTTATTTAAAGATTGGATTATTTTATGAAAGTATGCAGTATCAGGACTTTTATTTAGCTGCATTTTACTCTATAATTATAGATGTCCTTACCTAAAACATTTTGTAGATTTTAAAAAATTCTTAATTAAGATAGAATTTTTTTTGTGAAGATTTCTATGTCATTTACTTGGTTTGAAGTTCTGCTACTTATGGATGTTGTCATCCTTGTTTCAATTCTAATTGTATAGAATAATCCAGTCTTTGCTTATATAACGACACTAATAGCGTAGCAATAACAAGCTATTATTATACTTTAAAAGGATAAAGGTACATCAAATGGCCTATTCAGTAAATAAAATGTTTAAACAATTACACATGTGTTTTGTCTTTTTTCTCTGTCAAAAAAATAGTGATAAATGTGTGTGGAATGTATAGACATACCTAACTAATTTAGGAGTAGCTTCACTCCAAAAGAATCCACGAATTTTAAAGCTAATATATTTTTGTATAATAGGGAACTGGGTTGAACATGATATCTCTCCAGAGATGGAGGAACAGGGCCTCGACCAGGTTCAGGATATCTCAAAGGTATTAGTTATTTATCGCATTGTATTATAGACAGCTTTCTACAGATATTAATATTAAAAATTATAGGAGTAAAACTAGGGGCTAATAAAATGGTTCAATTTTATGATTTGAATTGTGGAAAATTGTCTATAATACGATTCTTTACCTACATGATCAGTATGGTTCTGAACAATCATTGATATAAAATATTCAGGGAGGGAGGGGACATTGGGCTGTTTATTACTTTAGTCCCCAAAGTTTTATAATAACGTTTTCTTATTCGTTGGCTTAACAACTTTTGGGCCTATAGTGAATTGAATTTTGATTTGTTGGTTGATTAAGTTGAGTGTTTAAACGTCTCAAGCATTATCCCTTTATATCCTTGAAAATATTACATTACTTGTCTCCGTTATTAGGATTGAAACTTATTTCACATTTGACATGAGAACACTAAAGCGATCATTTTTTGTAGGACCCAAGTATCGGACCTGGCACCCCAGTGTCACCCAGCAACCCCATCATGTGTCAATCTCATACCAAATCGTAAGTAATCTTAATATTATGCTATGGCATCCCAGTCTCTACCCGTAATATGATGTTATGGCACCTCTGTTTCTAACAATAACAAAATACCAATCAAAAATCATAATTGCAAGTGACTAGAATTATCAACGGTTGGGCAAGAGTTGAGCTTATCCCCCCCCACCCCCCCCACCCCCACCCTTTCTGGACATAGGTATAATACGATTTTAAGTAGAAAAATTATTGAAATGGTAAGATAATTTTTTATTGATTTATTATGAAAATATTCCCAAAGGCCAAAACCATAACTAGAGAACCCATTAAGAATAAAATCTAATACCTAGTTTTAAAAGTTTTTTACATTTTTCAATGTAATCTATTTTACAAATAGTGTAGAAATTTCATATGAAGTTAATGAAAAATTTGAGTTTGAACTGATATAAATTTTTGAAAATTATTCATCTCTAAATTCTATGGCTACTTTTCGTAATGGAAAAAATATAATAAAGAGATTTTTATTTATTTACCTAATGTAATAAGTAAACAAATTCAATTTACTTCTTTAAATTTTCCTATCATATTCTTCAGTAGCAAAGATTCTCTGTAATACTATTTGTAGGTTATTACTGAATTTCCTTATTCATATTAATACATTTACATTATATTGTGGGTTAAATCCGGGATAGAGGGGACATTGGATTGTAAATTACACTTGTACCAAATGTTTATCTTATTATTTGGCTCAAAAAAGTTTGGGTACACTCAAATGAAGTAAAATGAGGGCTCTAAAAAGAACGATTAAAAAGTTCCTTTGTTATTAATGAACATATTTGTCCTGTTATGATACCAATAATTTATTTTATTATTTAGTGAGAAGAGACTTGGTAACAACCTTTATCAAGAACTTAGTTTCCAGGTATTTTATTAGAAACGCAGTTACTATATAACTAGGATCTATCATCAGTATGTCCGGTATCCAACGAGAAATGACGGTCAGTTTGTAATCTATAATACAAAGTAGCTTGATGTCTGTCTGTCCGTCCGTCCGTCCGTCTGAAACTTAAGATCTAGGTAACCACTGAACTGTTCGGATTCTACTCTTCATGGAATATACCTACTGGTCCTGTGGTGGTTTTAGGCTATTTTCTTGGGGGGTGGGACACCCCCAACCCCCCAAAAAACAACAACCCCCCCATTTTTTTTGTAGAAGATTTCCTTGGTCCTATTTTAGGGGCGAAGCCGCTAATCTATAATACAAAGTAGTACGATGTCTGTCTGTCTGAAGCTTAAGATCTCAGTAACCACGGAACCGATTGGGCTCTACTCTTCAGGGAATATTCCTACTGGTCGTGTGATAGTTTTAAGCTATTATCTTGGTGGGTGGGACACCCCCAAACCCCCAAAAAAATGAAAAATACCCCCTCCCAAAAAAAAAAAACTTTTCTTTTTAAATTTAAATAACACAAAAATAGGTTGATCAAACCACTTGGGGCAAAGTCCCTAGAGGCTAGGGGCGAAGCCGCTAGTGTAATATAAAATAAACACAGCTGTGCGCATAGCCTATCAATCTAAGATTAGCCAAAAGATTCTCATATGATCCAATCTCCGTATGTATTTTAATACCTACATTTTCAGTATATCTATATCTTAAGGCCTTTTTATGGTATATTAAATTTAAAAAATTGATATTAACAGTATCAAATTTTGTTTTAATCCTAAAAATAAAATTAAAATTAAGTTGAAGTTTTTTTTTGTCTTAAAAGAGTAATTTAAGATAAAGAGTAAAATAGTGAGGTAAAAGAATAGAGGGGCCTGTGTTATAAAAAACTCTCCCAATTTTTATTGGGTCTTGAATCAACTAATAGCGACGGAAATATTAACACAACCTGGTCACTACAAAAGAACAAGCATACGAAAAGGGTCTATGCCACTAGGGGAAGGTAGTTGTCTGGATTATTCATCTATACTTATACCTTTTTTGACAAAACAAAGTAGAAACTTTCATTGCTTGATGTAATTTTATTGATAAGTATTTGTGGGATTAATATGTAATATTTTTATCTTGTTCCAAAATTGCCGTTAAATTGTATTTTGATTGATCATTTTAAAAATAAAATTATGGAATATTTTGTGTGTTGTGCATTTTTCCCAAACAGACACAAATATTCTAAGATTTTATTCTATTGAAATTTTGGAATATAGTGTTTATTTTCAATAGTTTTATTACCGTTACCCTTGTATAACAGACAAGAAGAGTGGTGTATCTTTAGTGTTAGAAGGGTGGATAAACCCCTCATGGTGTCACTGACCATACGACCACTGAATTGTCATAAAAGTGTCCCTGAATTAGTAATTGTTGGATTTGGAAAGCGCGCAAATTTGTTTTCAACAACCAACTTAAGTTTAAGTGGGTATTATCATATGTATGTATGTAGCCTTGATTCTTTAAAGTTAGGATTCAGATGAACGAGGAGATTAAAGGTGGGAATCCTTTGACCAATCCTAGATTGGTAAGCTTCGCGCACAGCTGGGTGTATTCTTTGTTACATTACAAGCTGACCCGCAATTCTCGTGGAAGCTACTCAATTATTACATCACCCTGGCCTAGAGTTTTGGCAGGTGTTCCATATTAAGTCACCCTAATTAATGGCACTCTTATATGAATGAGGAATATGGCCAAGGGAAAGCACGATTAGAGTTGCTTGATAGGTAGGATCCTAACTTCCTACAAATCTCCCCCCATACAACCTAAGGGCATCACAGGGAAGGTTGCGTGATATTTGTCATCCAAGTGCAATATCTATGAGGGGACTTGAACTCGGATTTTCCCAACCACAGCGTAGTGCGCTAACAACTACTCTATGGGACACCATCTTTTACCCTGTCATCCCCATTAGCTGTGTTAGTAGGGGAACTGTAAATCCTTGCTAGGGGGAGAGGACTTCTACGGGGGTGTATTCACCCGATACAGAAGGAGAAATTCTCCCCGCCCTGCTGAAAATTTTTCCAAGTTTTTATCCCCATTTGTTTAACATATGATTCTGATTTAACTGGTAGAACCTGCGTCTCTTTTCCTGGATTTTGCATCCCTAAATTTTGCCAGATATTGCAAGGACATTGACAAGATTTTGTTCTTTCCCGGGATACAAGAATATATATTTTTAACAGATGCGTAAGATTAATCAATTCTCACCTGGTTTAGGTACAGGTAGATTTCTGTCCAAGACTCCACGAGTTTGGGACGGGCGCTGCCTGGCCGCGGCTGCGCACCTGGCCCACCTCCAGTCCTAGATAACTTTAAGATCAGACACACCCAGAAGCACTAAGCCCGGACCATTATTTAATCTGAAGAGACATGACTTTGTAATGTTCATAAAATAGATCACTGTGTAATATTCATCACAAAGATCATTTAAATAGCTAACAATATTGACAATTACAGTAGTATTAAAATCTTCATAAAACACTTCTCCAGCTGGATATAGCTTGTCGTTGGAATTGTCTAAAACAAATAAAACACATAAATCTTATGTCACGATGTTTTGATTAACTAGTAGCCCCAGTGGGGTGTGTGGGTAACCCCCTTCATTAAAGTCAATAGTTTAAAAAAAGCGACATCAACATCATTACTCAATGTGTAGAGTAGGGGATGTCCCACCCTACAGGATGTATAAAAGGGGATCTTTTAGGTTTAGAAATTGAAAAATCTTCTAGAAATTAATGTTAATTTTCTTATTACTTTTTCCGTGAAAGATTCTGTTCTGTTCAATTTATTCCAGAACATCAAACAAGGAAAACTTTATTTTCCAATCTGGAGCCAAAGCAATAGCAGGCAGGATGTCACTTTCTTCCTGCTACATAAACAATTTGTGATGACAATCACCAGTTTTAGTAGCGCAGCTTCTCTTCAACTAAAATGTGTTTTCGCATCTCATTTTCTAAACGACAATCTTGAACAATTTATATTCTACTAATGTTATCACAAAAAACGAATTAAAACTCTTTTCATTTTGATTTTCTATCAGTTTACTGGTTGTCACATTTACTGAAAATGCAACAAGATTATTACTTTATACCTATTGTTACTTTATTACAGTTAACTGTTTCTTTTAAAACAAGGCGGTGATTGATTGATTTACAAGAAAATCTTTAAAATCTGTTCGTTAATATGAAATGTTAAGATGATCAAAAGTGTTTTTGATTATTGGTTGAATAGTCTGTATTACACTTTTTCTTAGGAGAAGTTTCATAGTAATAGTAGTTCAAGGAGATAAGGATTTCCACAAGTAATTTTTTTTCATATTCTTTTTTTGTATTTGTTTAGTGTTCGTACAAAATATTTTTATATAAACAGAGGTCAAAGTTCTTAGAATAATTCCAAGCGTTTGCTTTTAACCAAAACTTTTCAAAGTAGTTTTCACCTTTAAGGAATTTTTCGGGTTTCTTGTGGTTATCAAAAAGTAACTTTGGATTACAAGAACTTATTTATAAACTTATTAAGTTTGGGAATTTGTAAACTGGGAAAGTTAGGAGTATTTGTAGCTCCGCTATGCTTCACGTGGCATGTCCGTCCATCCGACCATTAAAATCAATAGAAGAGGTAATTTTGTTTATCAACATTGGGGATGTACATCGATTTATTGGCCATTGTCTATTCCCTTTAGATCCCTGCATGTATGCTACTACTATGGGACATTTGTTTATTTTCCATATAAAATGTTTCTTTTTAAAAATGTTTTTTTTTGTAGGACAACGAGGTATTGGGAGAAGTGGACGAAGGTGCAGATTTAACAGGTAAAAAAAAACTATTTTGCCGCATTTTTATGCAAAGAAATTTAAGTTAATTTAACATGAACAATGAACATTGCAAAAGAGGGGAGAACAAAGTTTAAATGCACAAGTATTCACTGCTTTATAGCAGTATAACATACATATATATATACAGTGCATAGTATTTTGGTGTTAGGGAGTCCCGTTTTAAGGCAAGCATGTTTGAACCACTATCTGAAGTGAAGTGTAACTTTTAAAATAAATCCGTGTTTAGACATGTTAGCAAAGTCTTATTATAATTTTTGCTCTTATGGATTATGAATAATGCCAAGAAATACAAATTTAATTGATAAGTCTTGGTTTTAATGGATTTAAGGTTTTCACGATTTATGTTGATTGTAAAAACCACAATAGGTTTTAGAATTTTCTTGAAAATATCTTAACTGTGCATACAAAATAAATTATGTCTCAACTTAGAGTTTTTTTCTCCATACTTTCAAATGTTTGTTCCACCTATTGGCTGAAAACGGGACGCCCTAACTAATGCATATTACATATTGGAAAAACTGTGTAAATGAATAATGGAAAATATTTGCACGCCTTCAAGGAGGTTTTGTACATCCTGGGGAGTTTGCTTCAAATGGTTTGTATTTTATTTATGTTATTTATTACTAAAAGTATAAATGGGTATCCACGGAATGGTCCATTTTGGGATGCAGAAACGGGAACATACAATATATTGGAAAAAGGAATAGTTCCAAATGCAGAGCTATCAAATTAAGAATGGTCTGTTTCTAACGTTTTATTAGTTGTCTTTTTTCATTTAAAGATATCTGTAAATTTTCAAAAAGTTTACAAAAATAAGTTAGATATTTGCACTTGATATTTAACCTCAAATTTAAGATGATTATTAAACAAAAAACTTTCAATTATTATAGTTTTTTGTGTTTCTTTACTCCAACATGTACCAATCCGTTGATATCCAAAATTATAGTTCTTTACTTACAGATCATTCATATGCTCAGTAGATATTAGTGAAGTTAAAATGCAATTGACAATACGATGCAAAAAAAGATTTCACCTTATTCTTAAACTTTATCTCCATTAGATGAACTAGATATTGTTAAAAATATATGATTTGTTACCTAAAAGCATCTACAGATTTTTAAAAAAAGTCACCTTAAATTTATTTTGAAGCTACAGTTTTTTCTTTTGATTTTAAGTCTTTTATATATTTTATTAAGAATCTTTGATAGGTAGTGAATTTTAAAAATATTAAAACACATTTTCTTTAAAATTTTCAATCTCTTACCAAAAAAAGAATTGTCATTGCATTGTCAAAATATTACAGATGAACAGAATCATCCCACTGCTGTAGAAAAGTTTTGCTTAATTTCAAAGGAAGTAGCGCGGCTTATTAAACATGATCTGAAAGTAGAGAACTAAAATCTGCACATAACCAGTTCATGTGTTTTATGCACCCATTTATTTTTATTTTGAAAATAATTTCATAATTTTTATTTATTTATGTTTTGTTTTTGCACGTGGTGACAAACATTAATTTATTTATCAAAAAAGCGACTTTATTAGAAAAATCCAGGGATTTAAAGGGATAAGACAATGGTCATTACATTGATGTACATCCCCAATAATGATACTCAAAATTCCCTCTTCTGTAACAAACAAACAATACTGAACTTAATGAACGAATTATTCAAAATTCAATAGAAGTCCTCAAAAGGTGTCAAGCCCTTAACGTTATTATAAAACTTTGGGGACTAGTGTAATAAATTGCTGATTGTCCCCTTCCTTCCTGCTAAAAATCTCTTCGCAAACAAATGAAGTATCAGCAACTGTATAAACCTTTTTGTGGTCCTGTTCCTTAGTTTTATAATTTATTGAAAAAAACTATTTAACTAGTTTTAAATAAATCTCTTTGCGAGTTTAAAGATCCGCTAAAATATATTGTAAAAATCCAGCAATTTGTGATAAATAATATAATGTTTGTTACCATCATATTAATAATTGCCAGCCATGACAAATGTAGAAATCTTATTTATTGAATGCACATTATTTTGTTGTTTGTTGTAAATATAATGTAGTGTGTCGCGATCACAGAGTCTTGTCATGGCTGAAAATTATGTTACCATTTATTTTCTTTTTGTTTATTTTTATTTAGACAGTGATAACGATGACGGAGTAAGTTATCGTAGTTACGACAATGGTAAGCGTTTTGTCCTTGTTTTTTTTTTAGTTTTATTACTTTTATTTAGCATGTTTACCGTTTGTTTGACTTTACATGTAAATTACAGACAATGGGGTTAATAACATTAAAGGATTATATGTCTATATGTAGCGCAGCAATAACAAGCTATGAATTAGAATAGTGAAAAATTATCAATAGAGAATAAAGGGAAATTTCGCGTAATTCCGTTAAGTTGGGTGTTGGGTTGTCGTTGTAGTCAAATGCTCTTATTAAGTCAAAGTGTTATTAATCATAACCAAATGTACATCATACATGAAATGGTCTATAATTATGACAGTTTGATTACAACCCAACATTACGAAATTACCCGAAAAAATGACCAACTTTGGGCAAACTCTAAACTATTTTTCAGTGGTGTATATTCTGCAAATTTGACCCGGCTAGGGGGGAGGGGTAAAAAAATTAAAAAAATATGTGGTAGAGGCGAAAAAATGTAAAAATTAAGAGAACTTAGAGCATTTTTTTTACATTTTCTCCACTCTTTGGCGAAAAAAACTAAAAGAATATGTGGGAGTGGGGATAATTTGAATAAAATAAAGAGTTAAAATATTTTTCTCTTTTATCCCCTTCCTTGCTGGAAAAAACTAGGAGGGGGAAAAAATATAAAAAAAATTGCAGCAGGGGAAAAAAATTAATCTTGTGCAGAATATACACCGCTGCTATTTTTGTAAATATTGATAAAAAAACATCAATTAACCTCTCTTTAAATCCATTAAATTCAAGTGTTTACACCTGCTCTGTTAATGAACCAAAACGTTGGAGTCAATTAACAGTCTGACGGACGGACCCTAATTGAAAGAAGCTGCAGCAGTCAAATTGGTAAAAATCTAACACAAAAGTAGAAAGGGTATGAGTATTATCAAATTTATAAAAAAAGATTTTTGTATTCATACAAATGCTAGGTAGTGTTTGGTTTTTAGTTAGATTTATTAATACTTGTAAATAAATACGTAGCTTTTAAGTTGGAAATAATACAAAGTGTAAAGAAGTAAGATTCTGATTATTTTAGCCTAAAAGTTTTAATATTTTAGTTCTTAAATACCTAGTAGATATTATTTCAAAAGTTTCCAACATAAGAAATTAATGTTTAAGCTTCAATTTTTATTTGTGACATAGCTGGATTCTTTGATCTATTAAATTAATATTTTACAATATGAAGCCAATGCATTTAGAGGTGTTCATTTGGACTTGTCTATTTATATAACAAGGTTAATAGCAATTTATTCTGTAATAATAAAGAGTGATAACACTTTTTTTGTAGTAAAATTACCATTTAAATTCTTCTAAAACATCAAAAACAGTCTGAAAGAATCTCTTATCAAAAGCCCAAAGTTATTAAACGTGTTCAAAATAAATTCTTTACATTTCATGTTAGCTTTGTTATATTTTAACAATTCCAAATTAACACCGTTCCTCTGAAATTTTTAAAAAGAAATAGGCTAGTGCATATAAAAGGTTTTATTACAAACTTGAGATGATTAAGATATAATAAGAAACTTTTATTTCCTTTCTACCCCTTTTTTTGAGCTCGTAAAAACAGTAAATTCAACTTCTCAATTCTGAACAATAAGCAAATTAAAATCTTAGTCAGTGCAAGTTTGTCAATTTGTACGTAAACAATTTAACCTTAAACATTTTGATACAATTTACTAACAAAATATTTTTCTTTTTTTTCTGCTCTGTCTGCAGCCCTGGACAACTATTACGGTGAGTCTTTTGGATTAATATTAACTTTTTTGTACTAATATCAATTTTATTAATTAGCTTATTTTATACCTAGTAGTTTTCATTATTATTAAAGCAAAGTTTCAATCAAAGTATATTGAACTTTTAATAAGGATGGTCATTTTTTACCAGTATTTTCCATAAATTTGTGTGTTAGCGTTTAGTCAAACTGTTCTTAATTTTGTCCAAATGTTTATTTATGAAATGTTCATAAGAACAGTTTGACTTAATAAACGTATTTGGCTAAATGCTAACACACAACTTTGCAGAAAAATACGAGAAAAAAATGTCCCTCTTTTTGGTAAATTTATCTTTTTTTAAAAAACTTAGACTCTGGAAAGTGATTTGAAAATTTATTATACACTAAAATAAGCTATTTGATAAAATATCTACCTATACATTTTACTAAACATTTTTAAAAAGAATATTTTGTCTAAACAAAATGTTTTTATTAGGTGAATCAAGACAAGATATTATTCGACATATTCGTATTTTAAGAAGTAATGTTAGTTTGGATTTTAATTTTTGGACAATTTAAAAGAAATTGCTTGATCAATTAGTTTTCTAATGGTTTAGGTGTACTGTAGACATTGCAATGGTTGTTTTTAGTTTTTTTAACGCATCCTTCACTGATTTTGCTTGGATAAAAAATATCTCTAAATAACATATTTAACTTACACAAATTCAATTTTTTTTATGCAATTAAATAATGGGTGCTGTTTATAAAAGAAAATAAGGCAAGTTTAGGAAATCAGGGATATGGCACAAGTAAATGAAATTGTTAAATTTTCAGGGACAGGGACACTGGGACAGATCAACAAAAGAAGTTTATTTTTCTTATACTCCAAATATAATTATTTACCCAATACCCAAGATTACCACCCTACTCAAAATACAAAATTAAAATTTGTGTAACAAAACTTTATTTTCATTTACTTGGCCATTCACTCAAAACCTTCCTTGGTCTTGATTATCACTCTAATGTAATGAATATGTATACGATTATCACATGGTGCCTTAGTATCCTATCAAACATTATAAGCAAATATTTTTACACAATTAAAACCAACTTACCCAGGCCTGCAGAAATCTTAAATTACCAAGACCCATCTTCTAAGCCCAAAATGAAATATCTAAAAAAAAAAATTTAATTTCAAAACTTTTTATTTTGGTACATAAAATACCTACTTAATTAAGGTTTTGCATTAACTTTTATACATCTAGAAAAGTGTGGGGAGTTTTTGAAATTGTTGTTGGTTAATTATTATTTTCACAGAACCAAGCATGACCCAATCCTGAGGTCCTCTAATGCGCAATGGATTCACAGCTCCTTTGTTATTTTTGCATTATTGAGTCTTTATAAACTATATAATATTATTTTGGGGGTCTGTTAGGATAGTGATGTGATTTATTATGAACGTAGCTGTACGGCCGTTAGCAGGCTTTTTTACAATGTGTGATAGTATACTTCGGAATTTTAATGTCATGATCAAACTTTTTTTTCAATGCTATTTAATTTTGATAATTTGTTTAGGCATGGGCAAAGAAGTGGAGAACCTTATCTCTGAGAATAATGAATTATTGGCCACAAAGAATGCTCTGAATATTGTCAAGGATGACCTCATTGCAAAAGTTGACGAGCTTACTGGGTAAGTCAATTCTTAGTTGATCTAGTTCGAAATCCTGTTATTTATTATAAAAAAAACAGCAAAAATACAATATTTTTTATGATTTAAGGACAATTTTAATATGAATCATAAAATGATTTATTAGGTAGGTATAACATTAGAATATGAGCTTTAGAGTTTTTTTTCCCTAATAAAACAATGGTTAAAAATAAGATAATCTTTTATACCTATTCATTACTCGATTCAAATCGATTAGAATATTCTACTTTTTTTTTATATTAGATGACAATATCTCTAAAGAAATAAATGTAGAATAATGTTGAGGTTAAGGGTTACTATAACCATTAAAAAGCAATATAGACACATATTATCTCATGTAATAAAAAGATAGGTGTATGGACATTTAATGTTGAAGGAAAAAGTTGAATTATTTATTAAATAAAATTTATAAATGTGTTCTACTTTAATGTATAAAGAGCAAATGAGAGCATTCGGACAAACAAACCGTTAGATTGTATGACCTTTGTCAGGAGGACATATCTGTGATAGGATGTATCTTTTTTTTGGCTGAGATATTTTCTTTACTCAAAATATTATAGTCACACTGTATGTCCTAAATAAGAAATGGGGGAAACAATTATCTTTACATTTGAATCTAAAGTTTTGGGAAAATTATAGGATGTGGGATCTCATTCGCATAATTATCACATAATCTAACAACCAGAGCCTCTGATTATTTTCTCCTTGAATTTTCTCCTTTTGCTATTGTGTCTTTATCTTATTGTATAATGTAGTAAGCTTTTTTTTATCAGTAGCAAAGGGCATCGCTAACCGCTGAACCGATATAATTCAGTGAAGTTACTTAATAGGTTCTATTTTAGGGTATGGTAAGACTTTTTTTAAATTGAAAATTTAGGTGTGGACTACACCCCCTCTCCCCCACCTTAAAGGACCCTATAGGCTTCTAGAGGTTTAGCCGCTAGTACGACAAAAATCTAAGCGGAGATATGACTATGCGTGGAACACAAATTTTAGAATATCTTCACTTCTAGTAACTTCTCAACTATTTTAATTTTGTTTGACAGTGAGCATGAGATATTGCGGGAAGAGGTGAGAAGTTTACAAGAAGTAAGATCCAGACTCACAACAAAACTTGAACAATTTGAAGAAGAAAACAAGAAACTTAAAGTAAGTTTAATTTGGTAATATGGATATTTATTCAGTATTTCTAATCATGTTCTTTGTACATTACAGGTGTCGTAAGTGGATTATCATTAAGTTACCATTTTCGGCGTGAAAGAAGACACTGACCTGTCTATTTATAATTTTCTATACTTTTTCCATCCAGTTAATTTATTTAAGGAGGCAGAGAAACAGAAGATAGAGAAGGAGGAAGAGGAAGAAGTTCCCATGGCACAACGCAAAAGATTTACCAGGTCTTTAGTTCATTTTAAGCTGTATAATTAACGTGCTAGAGATATGATTCATTTTTAGATTTAGTCAACATAAATAAGATTGGTCTAATGCTGTTCCAAATAATGAATCTCTCCTAGTCACTAAGGGCTTGTATTACCATATTTAGTGTACTAGCGGCTACGCCCCTAGAGGCCTCTAGGGGCACTTGAGGAGGGGGGGAGTCGAATTTGATAACCTAATTTCTTATTTTAGATTTTAAAAGAAAAATTTTTAAAAATAATTTTTTTTTTTGGGGGGGGTGTATTTTTCATTTTTGGGGGGGGTTGGGGGTGTCCCACCCCCCAAGAAAATAGTTATAAACCTTCCCAGGACTTATGAGAAGCTACCCTGTTAAGGAGAACCCGATCGGTTCAGCGGTTAGCGAGATCCTTCGGTACAGACACACAGACAAACATCCTGTTACTTTAGTATAAGGATTATTGGGATATTGTCTTGGACTAATTTTTTGGGCAAGGTTGTCCCACATTAGTTTATAAACATTATTGCTTAAAAGTTTACTCATTTTGCAACAAAAGGGCATTTTTATTTCATCCATATATTGAGTTAGCTAAACAATATCTTTACATTTGTGTGAAATATTTTATTTAATAGTCTATCTAGGGTAATAAATCTATTAATAATAAATTTGTTAACTATTAGGGTTGAGATGGCGCGTGTATTAATGGAGAGGAACCAGTACAAGGAAAGGTTTATGGAGCTACAGGAGGCGGTCAGATGGACTGAGATGATCAGGGATGGATATATATTTACAATATACCTGTCCTATACATTAACAATGAAGAAACTATTATGATATGCCTACGTGTTTAGTTTTTAGTGAATAATGCTTCAGAGGGAACGATGGGCTGTTTATTACACTTGTCCCCAAAGTTTTATAACAGCGTTTTATTATTCGTTGGGTTAACTTTTTAAATTTATACTGTTATGATAAAATGTAATTTTTTTAAAAAGGGACACCATAATTATCAGAGGATATAATATTAATGAACGCGTTCTTTTCAAATTCATAAATAATATCAATAAAATGAATAATGACTTACACCTCCATATTACAAGATAGTGGATAAATCACATGGAAGGAAGAGGTAATTGGGATATAAACTAAACTGGTACCCAAGGTTCTATAATATTATTATTCATTGGCTCAAAAACTCTCGGTAATTTTATTGAATTTGATCGGTTAATCCTAAACAATATTTATACTCTACAGAAGAGGTAATTTTGATTTTCATTATAGGGGATGCATATCAATTTAACGTCCATTGTTTTATCCCTTTAGATTCCCTCCTAAATCTTTAATAATTTATAATATCCATTGTGTAGAGCAAGCAAAACATCAGATCCACATATTGACAAGAAGAACAACAAGGGCATTTGGAAATTGTAAGTATAAAAAAAAAACAATAAATTCAACATTATATTTTTCATCTCATTACAGTTAGGTATATATTTTTCAATTTTTCAATTTTGTATTTTGTATATTTTTCAATTTTTGTATTAGGAGGAATGAAAAAATTTCCAGTGCAGTCGAAATTCCATGGACTAGGGTCGAACAAGACTATCTTGAACATAATGACAAACTTCTATCTGTAACTCTACTATTACCAATATCTTGTTATCTCTTTATTTACTCCAAACATTTATATTTCAATAATTGTTTCTTCAAAAGTAATATAATGTTTAAGTGCAACACAAATTGCATTTGAAATAAACTTTGTTTTTATTTTCAGTTTTAGCAATCTGTTTAGTGGAACAGAACGACCTAATGATAATCTATCCCCGTACATGACATACTCAAATAGTGAGGTGAGTATTTTTATTTTTATAGTAGCGAAGCTATTGAGGAAACGTTATTTTCTCAGCACTTGTTTAAGATAAGTGGCTGATTTTTTGTTTTAAGATTCATCTTACAAATTAAATATAACTTTCTTGGTTCCTGGACCTTAGGTCTGTCGGTCATGCTATCAAAGACATACGTAACATTTATTTAACAACAAAAAAGTAAAAGTTTTGTGATTTTTTTATTTCTTAATCGTTCTCTCTCTTTTTACCCCTTTTGTTTTTTATGACCACTGAATATCTACTCCAAAACTTAATTTCTCCATTTGTCACTCTATTATTGTCTCCTACTTGTGAATGTTGTCATCCTTGTCTTAACACAAGGTAAAGTTATCCATAAGTAGCGCCAGAAAAATATGCGAACAAAATGAAATAAGAATAGTAAAGTAAACAGTAAGAATAGATATTTAGGAGTCGAGATATGAACAAAAAGTTCTTAATAACATCTATGTACTTATAGTATTCGTTTCTAACCAATGCAATGCAATGAAGATCTTTATTTGTACTTTAAAAAGTTTCCAAAGTAAAGTTTGTGATCACTTCCTCTTACCTATAGAATTTTACACACACAATGAAATATAAACAAAAATGCACTTGCTGAAATATTTATAGACTTTAAGTAACTATTACATCAAACTTTCCTTACATTTTTATAAACTAAATAGTTACATATGCATAGATAAAGGGTGAACTAACTGCAGAGATCTACTAAAATAATAGTTATTTCTCGCATCGTATTATAAACAGTTTTCCGCGGATATAGAAAGGGCTAAAAAAACTGGCTTTAATCTTATGATTGTACACTTTTATATTTGTAGAAAGCTGGATAAAATACGATGCTAGACATGGTTTCTTTCGTATGGATAAGAACCGGTTCCTATCCACCGGATTCGAATGAATACGAGAAATAAACGTCCTAAACAGACAAAAATTAAAAAATAAGACTGATTAGAGCGGTTAATAATTTGATCATCATGGACATCCAAGCTTTTTTTTATCAGGAAGGGGGGAAAATGAAGGTTTTTAAAGGTCTGGGAGGGGGACAATCTAATTTATTTTTAAAATTTTAAGGATTAAAATATGTTTTCTTTATGTGGGGGTAAAAACTTCTCCTTGACGTGTTGCTTATCATAGAAAGCTACAGTGAGTTTTTTTGTTATGAGAACTTTTTTTGAAAGCAATTTTACCCCACTTATAGTTATCGGAATTTAATGATTAATGGCTTATTTTCTTCGTTTTTTAATGCAATTAATAAAACATTAAAAAAATATTTCAGTTTTTAATTAAAAAGTACAAAAAAATCTAAAATTCAAAACTTAGGTGACACCATAAAAATGGTTTTAGCGCATTTTTCTTATGCTCAAATCGTCTACCCTTTGCAAGAAAAATTGGATTTTCAGTAGTCAACTTTGGGGGGCCAGTACTCCCTCCCTGATTTTTAGCTCTAGATCTCAACTTTGAAGCGTTTTGCAGATAAGCAACCCAAATTTACAGCATTTTTCTCAGCTGTGCTTTATAATGAATTGCATTTAAGGAAAATCTTGGGCCCCTAACCATGAGAAACAGGTCCCAGTCTGACCGGCGCACTAGCTCCCAACCAAGGGGTACAGATGTTTTCGATGGAGGCGAGGCTGTGTAAGTATATTTTTAGTATTTTTATCTCGTGCATAAGGAGGTTGGCCATAGAATTGCACCCACATGACGGGATTATACCTACTCATTCGATAGAAACTTAAATGGCAAAACATGAATTTTCGGCTGCTATTTAAGATAGATGGCTGAATTTTAAAAAAGATTTTGTGTTACACTGAGCAAAGAATCCTGTATGAAATTGGTCCGTTGGTCTGTCGATCATGCTACAAAAGACTTATATTTGAATTAATGTAAAAAGGTTTTGCCATTTTTTACTTGCTTTTTTTTAACAGCTGAACATCTTCTCCATTATTGACTTTGTTCTTTTTTTCTAAACATGACTATTATGTGCTTTGGTATTTATGGATGTCATCATCCTAGTTTAAGTATAGTTGGGTTGTTCTGGTAAAGTTAATGCCTCCAACTGGTCTTTGGTGCATTTGGTGTATTCCCGGTCGGGTGGAATTCCAATGGTCCCATATAAAGGAAAGAATAATGAAAATTAAATTTTAATGTTGTTAGAATTTAACACGACTCTTGGTATTAATGCAAATGAGTTCAGAATATCATATTTATTGATTTCTTATTTTACTCTTTTTGATTGAAACCTTATGATTTTGTTTAGTTACCTAAACTTTCAACATAAATTTTCTAAAAATTAAATGATTCTTAAAGATTGTCCTTATTTGAATTAATCAGGAAAAGTTAATAAGAAAATAAGTAAATTATATAGAATCTAGGAATTAAAAGAATTAGGTATTTAAATTGTATAAGCTAGATATATATTTGTTTCTTTTAATCCTAGCCTTGGTATAGGGAATGTTATGTTGCCTCCCCCCCCCCCCCCTCCTAATAGCAAACAAATGAAATACTTAATCCTTATAATAAAGTGAAAGGATGTCTGTTTTTACCGAGGGATATCGATAACCACTTAACCGTTATGGTTCTTCTTTACAGTGTAGCTTTTGGGAAGGTTTATAGCTATTTTGGGGGAGGGTACCATCACCCGCCATTAAGAAATAAAATATAATATTTTTGGTAAAAAGCTGATCTTTACATAGAATGAAAGAAAACATTTTACGCTTCCCTAGAGGCCTCTAGGGGCGTAGCCGCCAGTATACATTCATAGTGATACCTAATTCCTTTTAATTCTAAGATTTCAAAATCAAGTTATGTGTATTATTACCTTTGATTGATAAGAAGGAAAACTTTTCCATAGGTTTTCCCTATTGCCCTTGTTATTTGTTGGAACATCTTCTAAACGTACGTAAACACAGCCTGTACTCTATACTGTATATGTATATTAAAATAAATGTAGTTTTATGCAAACAAAAAATACAGTCTCAGCATTATAGCCTTAGGTTTTTTTTTGTGTGGGTAGGTGTATCAAATATTTTTTTATAAATAAAAATTTTATTCTAAATTATTCTTTGGATTGAGAGAAACAAAGAAGTGCAATATTATAATATATTTTTCTCCAATTTTCTAAGCCAATGATCTTGATGAAAAATGGAAAGTTTTGCGCAGAAAATATAATCCTACGTAGCGGTGTTCATTTATTTATATTATTTATGTAGCATTACTTGAAAGCATAGAACATTAATCTGTTATGCATAAGATTTTAAAGGTCTGAATTTTAGGGGCTTTACTTGCATCTTGTTTTATTTTAATAATTTTTAAGCTAAATTGAAAATATGTATTCAAAGTTTTAGTGGGAGGTTTTTTTGTTTACTATCCAAGTATTTTTGTAATTAATATTGTTTTACACCTACCCACACAAACCTAAATAATTGTAAATAAGGTGGTGGTCAAAGAGCAAAGAACATGTGATCCCTTTGCCAGGCCCAGCTACCGACCTTTGTCCTCTACCTGGCTCCACTGATGACCTAGCTGCTCCACTGCCCGGCCCAGCTGGTGACCTGGAAAGCCCAACAGCCATGAGCACATCTTCTTATTCATCAACTATGTCACCATCATCCTCTACTTTTTCATCCACTGCCTCATCCATGGTATCATTGATAAGCAGAGGAACCACCACCTTACAAGCTGTTGTCAATCGTGTAGATTCAATTCAAGCTGTTATTAACCGTGTTGATGTGTTGCAAGCTTTAAATCGCGTAGACTCATTGCAAGCTGTCAACCGCGTAGAAACAACTAACAGCCTTCAAATGAGCAATTTGACTCCCAATGGTGACTGTCTAGACGCATCACAATCTGTCAACCGTGTAGATACTAATGTCCAAAATGCGAATCCTATTGCTAACCGCGTAGATACTAATCCCCGTTCAAATGTTGACATTTGTTGGTTTGATGATTTGAGAAAAATTCACAGAAGAGCGTTAAGAAATGCCTTTAAAACAATTTAGTTTTTAATTTTAGTTTATGAATTAGTTTTTTACTATAAGTTTGCAATTTAGAGCTTAAGGCTTTGATATATTATTCATTAAATGAAAAAAATATTCCTTAAATTTTCTGTGATAAGATTAGACCAAAGTGATATCCCATTTTTAATTTTTTTAGCTTTTTTCCTTTTTAATATATTTTGTTATTATTTTTATAAACTATTTGGATTCGAGAATAAGAAAAATTGTTAGAAGAGACAGATATTTGAATTATATTTTGTTTTTGTGTTATTTGTTGGTTTATTTTTGTGGGAGGAGAAAGGTTAAACACGACCAAATGACACAAACGCATAGCTGTTCCAAGCAATTTAAATCGATATTAATCTGTCTTTGTACTGTTAAAACATAAAAGTTCTTAGAGTGCAATAATGATATAGCAAAACCAGAAAAAAGGAGATTATAAAGTGTATTGACAGTACATTACTCAGACACACAAAAATAATGTAAAAATATTGATAAATTGTCAAATATAGAGAAAAATATTTTGTAGCTAGAAATAGAAAATAACATAGTAGAAAGATATATTAATATTGTAAACAAACATGTCTAAAGGTTTAACATGAAATAAATTTTCTCTCTGCCACTATTTTGTATTGTTGTTGTGTGTAGATGCAAAAATTGTTTTGTTTCGCTGCAAAATGCATCAGCTTTTTAGTCACTTGTCCGTTGAAAGTCAGGCGTCAACGGAAATCCAATTGGTAATAAACCCGTTGACAGAGTTATCTGTAAAAATACAAGCTTAAGTAAGTAATTTTAAGATCGCTAACCCGTTGATGCATGACTTTACTGTGTGATTTTTTTTTACTGAAGATACTATTGAACTAACTTAATTGTCTCTTGAACACCAGAGAAAAGCTCATTCTTTAGCAATTTATGAACAGCTGATTGGCCTTTAAATAATTGTACAAGAAAGGTTATGTTCCATAACAAATAAAACGTGTTTTGCTTATTGAATAATCAGATTATTTGTTAGAAGAGTTAAAATTAAGTTGAACCTTTTTATACAATTGTGTTATAGATACCTAGTGAAAATAGTATAATAAAATGTTTTATGTTGTAAGTTAATATAAATTTAAGACCTAAACTGTCCTTTGCTGTGTTGTATTAAAAATTACTAAATTAGAAATACTAAAATTTGCTAGTCTTTTTCAATTTTTTTAAATACTTCTAATCAACGCTTAGTTTTTGTTTGTAACCCAACCAGCTAAGGACAGGCTTGGGCGTGTGTGTGACCCTTACTAACTCTCTCCCCTTTCCCTTCAGACCATCTGACAAGCTGACCGCCCGGCGAGCCCAGGAGCGCAAGGAACAGTACAAGCAGGTCAGAGCGCATGTCAAGAAGGATGATGGACGGTTGCAGGTAAGACATCTTTATAATTTCTCCATATAAAGATTTTAAGAACAAGGGGGGAGAGGGGTAAGTTCTGACACTTTTGCGTAAACAGTGATTATAGGCTTTGTCTTTGGAGTGAAAGGATAGATTCAAAAAGATGCATATTTTGTTTTATAATTTGATTTCTGATGCCTATAATCACTGTTTAAGCAAAAGTGTCAGAACTTAACCCCCCCCCCCCCCTTCCCCTTATGTCCATAAGAAGCACAGCAATAACTGCTAACAGTATTGGTATTTTTTTGGGGTATAATCCCTTGCGTAACATCGCTCCTTATGGGGCGATTCTTAGTAGCTTTTCATCTATTTCTAGCCCCTGCGGGGGGCTCTAACCCTGTGGGGCAATCACCTAACCCAATATAACCTAACCTAACCTAAAATAACCTATAAAAAGCCATTTTGAAAATACGACGAATCGCCCCTTATTGGGCGATGTTACGAAAGGGACTATTCCCTTTTTTCTTGAAATGATTGACTCAACCATCCCGCATTATGGAATAAACTGTCTTGTACCTGAATGAAGCTTCTCTAAGAACATGATATTGATTGATTGACAGGCTCACAATTAGAAAATAGACCTCCTACACAATTTTAAGAAAATTTTTGTGCAGGCATATGGATGGTCGCTTCCAGCCAAGTCACCTTCAGCGGGACCTAAACCTGAACAGGAAAACACCAGGTACTACCTTGGTTTCTTTTCAAGGGGCGAATGCATGGAGGGAAGGAACATTGGAATGTAAATTACACTAGTACCCAAAGTTTTATATCCACGTTATCTAATACATTCATTATTGGCAGGGAGGTAGGGGACATTGTACTGTAAATTACTCAGGTCCCAAAGTTTCGTATCACTTAGTGTACTTTAATTTGAATTTTGATTGGTTGGTTAGATTTTTTAATGTAATAAAAATCTACAGGACAGGTTTTATTCCTATAGAGATTAAGCAAATTCCGTGCCATAAAGGAAAAATCTATTTTATATTTAGAAAGTTCTCTGATTAATCAAGCCTTGAAAGATTAAACGATTTTTTATGGGGGATATTCACATTAACCCTCCCGGAATATGCATAGCTTTTCCTTTCATCATTGTCGTTTATCAAGATTTAATTTCTTGGATCAAATAATATATGGATAAAGCAGGGATAATTTTGTCCATAACAGTTAAAACAAGTTAGGTATCAATATTGTGATGAAGATGAAATATTAGACTATTTTCAGTTGTGAATTATAAGAAGTTTTGTCATATTATTTAAGAAAATGTATTGTTTGAATACCTAGCACCTTTAGATAGAGAGAGAAGTTACATAGAGACTGTAGAGTACACTGCTGAGAGTATCAACTCATTTTCGGACGGACATAAATACAGATGGACTTCATTACAAAGCATTAGATCAAGTATATAAAACCTGTAACTATGTGCACATTTATAGTCGTTTATGTTAAAGAATTTTATAGATAAAAATTGGAAAAATAATCTTTATAGGTATTTTTTCAAAAACTGATTTTTTATAGCCTTATCATTATACCATTTTGGACATCATCGTTCTTGATGAAAATTAAATCTAAAAATGCCCTTATAGTACCTTATTTAACAGTATTAATATTGAATATTTTATTCCTATATTATGTGAAGATTTGAAACAAAATTGCAGCAGAGAGTGGTGGTAATTCTCTTTTTTTAAAGGAAAATTGTAAATGCATTTTCCCATAACTGCTAACAATAGAGTTACTCTCGAGTGCGCAACATCAGTAAATAGTAAGTTTAAAAGAACGTCTTAAGTTCAGCTGCCGGTTTTTATGACTAGTAGAAAATTATATCAAAGTAGGATTACTTCAGTAGGCCTTGATATTTAAATTATTTTTAGCTTCTCAATCTATTTACATTGTAAACTACTCAGTAATTCTTTTATTCTTTTTATTTTCAAGTTTGAGAGTCACGTAATCTGTTAAAATATAGTTAAGTAAGCTTCACTGGAGAGAGAATTAATAAACGGATAAACAGTGGATGTAATTTTTGAGATTTTTTAAACAAAAAAAACCCAAAGCAGTGGTATACCTAATAAGTTGTCATCAAATCAGCTATATTTAACAAATTATTTATTTCGAGAGAGAAAATTTACCGTGATTTCAACAGTTTTTGGATGTTTGGTAATTACTGAGGTAGATCCAAAAAAACAGCTGAAATTACGAAAAATTGTCTTAGGCTTGTTGGCCTTACCTAATTTGGATTTGAAATACAAACAAGAAAGGAAATAGACTTTTCTCGTATCCATTCGAATCCGGTGGATAAGAACCGGTTCTCATCCATACGAAAAAACTATGTCTAGCATCATATTATATCCAGCTTTCTACGTATATAAAAATGTACAATCATAAGATTAAAACCAGTTTTTTTATCCCATGCCTTCGGCACCTCGGGGCTAAAAAACTGGTTTTAATCTTATAAGTGTACATTCTGTATCCGCGGAAAGCCGTTTATAATACGATGAAAGAAATAACTATTTTACATACAATTTTAAAGAGAATCAACAGTGACACTTCATAGAAAGCATGTACCGCACACTTTTAACTTTCTTCCTTAATATGAAACAGTGCATTACATACAGGCTGATAGGCTAACAAACTACCTTTTAAAGTCAAATATATTAGTTTCTTTATCCATGAAATTTAGGGTTAAGTTTAGCAGCTTATGGTGAGGCATTAAAAACTTTAACTTCCGCAAGCCATTGATGGAAATGCTTTTACGGATTTAGGTTTTAACAGATTTTTTCTTGATTCTTTAATACCTTGAAAACTTTAAAGCTTTTATTTTTGGTTTTAAGCTGATATTGTATGATTTACTTTTACGATAGGAAACTAAAAATGGTAATTTTTTTAACTGAGATATATTTTAAGCACAGATTGGATAGTTTTTGTAACCAGCTACTTTAAAAAAGTTTTTTTTCTAATCCTTATTGCAATATGTTGCCCTTGTAATTAAACGGTTTGATATTGTTGAAATGGTAACGTTTTAAATCCATTACAAGAGCAATTTTATTAATCAAAGCTAGGACTCTCTTTTTTTGATTTTGGAAGAATATTGTTATACTTTGGGATTAATATAAAACCTATTTACCTATCCTTGTATTCATACGCTATACCAATTATTGAAAGAGATAGAAGGGTAGTATCCCATTGATATTGGATGGATTGATTAGACCAATTTTCGATTATTTTTTCAATTTATGTTAAGATCATCTGTTTACCAAAAATATGTATATTTACGCTGCTAGATGAGGTTTATCATCTTTTATGTTTAGTTTTTCGATTTCTCTTGGAAGGGTGATGGTACCTTCCCCCAAAATAGCTATAAACCTTCCCAGGACCTATGAGAAGCAACACTGCAAAGGAGAACCATATCGGTTCAGTGGTTAACGAGATCCTTCGGCACACTCAAGTATTAAAATGTTTCGACAACTAATTGTAATGTACAAAGGGCAATTTTGTGTTTCATTATTAGGGATATACATTCATTTATTGGCCATTGTCTTATCCTTTTATATCCTTGGCGAAGATGAGTATTTGAATCTCATCAAACCCATTAACTTGGGAATGTTCAATGCAACTAAATTATTTTCATTGCACTCAAACCAACTAGGAGAGAGTTTAAGACTTCGAAATATTCTTACAGCAGCAAGAATTTAAATTTTTCTATTTAGCCCCTTTAGTAGTTATTTATCAAATCGTATTATAAACAGCTTTCTCTGGATATTAAAAGTACAGTTATAAAATTAAAACCATTTTTTAGCCCTGAGATGCAGAAGGCACGGGCTATAAAAACTGTATTTAATCTCTTGTATATTTTTATATTAGTAGAAAACTGGATATAATACAAGGCTATACATAATTTTAAGTATGGCTGTAAGAACCGGTTCTAATTCACCTTATATTAATCGGTTTCGAAGAATACTGGAACAAATATTATAATCCTTTAATTTCATTCTCACTATACAATATCCTTTAGATAGATGAATATATGTATCTTTTTGTAGTATCTATTGTAAGTGAAAATAAGTGTTAGCAATATATTTATTTATACAAACATTTCATGGATATGTCATAGCCAATGAATATTCTAGTAATATAAGATTTTAGGAAAGTCATCTGTTTGGTTAAAAAGGGACTTGCTACTCCTTTCTTATCTGTTACAAATCCCTAAAAGGATTTTTACAGTACTTTTATTTGGCAGGGTATTTAAATTAACAAAGTGCAACTGATAAAAATATCCTCCATCTATCTTTGATATAAACCTTTTGACTATTGACTCTAGGGGCGTGGTGACGCTTCGACTACAAGTCCTCTCCACGTCATCTTTGAACATACTCTGCATTTTAAATTGCAATGTAACGCGCTTAATCGCCTTAGGTATCAAACACCCATCAGATAACGAACCCTTTGATTGCACGACCTTTGTCTGAGAAGTTCTAACTTTGCATAGTAATACTTATGTCACGCATTTGACATAGTAGCAGTTGGAACCATTTTTAACGTCTTTCGTTATGATGTGGTGTCGGACCGATGTTCGAACATTTCACCTTCCCGACGACGGGCGGGTTGAGCCACGGTCGTGGGTTGTTGATAAATACCTCAACCCTGAATGCATATAATGCATGATTCACAAACATTCACATTGCATATTGTGCCCAGGGATCTAAAGGGATAAGACAATGGCCGATACATCCCCAATGATGATTCAAAAAATTACTTCTTCTGTAGATTTTAATTAATGGTTGAAAATCTTGGACACTCGACTTTATAAACCAACCAGTCAAAATTCATTAAAAGTTGTTAAGCCAACAAATAAGGAAACGTTATTACAAAACTTTGGGGACTAGTGTAATAAACAGCCCAATATCTCTGTATTGTACCAGTGATAAAAGAAAAATATGAATAACTAAATTTTTTTTGAAAACAATGTCTTAAACATTAGCAGGGTGAAACTTTGAATATTTGTATTCATAAATTTCACAATTATTGGCGACAAATATATTATTGTCATTGTCATATCCCTGATATTTTATGTGTATAAAGTAGGGTTGGGCCGGATACTTTTTTGGCCGGATACCGGATATCCGGCTGATTTCAAATGCCGGTTATCCGGTAACCGGCCGGATATCCGGCCAACGCCGGATATCCGGCAAATATCCGGTTATCCGGCTAAATTACCGGATATCCGGCTGGATAACCGGCCAAATTACCAGATATTAAAGTAGTAAAAAAAAATTTCTTCAGAAATCTTATATAAATTTACATAAAGTTAAACTTATTCAGAAAAAATGTTCTTCTAGCTTCAATAATAAGAAAATTATAGCCATTTAAGATTTTAAAAAGCAGAGATTTTTGGTGTAAAGTATAAAAAATTATAGAGCCGGATATCCGGCCGGATAGTTTCAATATCCGGTATCCTGCCGGATATTGAAAATGGCCGGATATCCGGCCCAACCCTAGTATAAAGTAAATATCCAACAAATATGGATACATTTGTAGATATCTTTTATCAAATAATGGATGAAAAATTTAAGGATAAAGTAAAACATAGGTAAACATCATACATGCAGTAGTTGGGTTCTTGGAACCCAACTGGAACCCAACTTTTCTCCTCCTTATAAAGGGCCACCCTAGTAAAAGGAGGGGCCAACCTCCTCGCAAGGAGGGGCCAACCCCAAAAAGGAGGGGCCACCCCCCAAAAAAAGAGGGGCCATCCCCTAAAAAGGAGGGGCCACCCCCCTAAAATGAGGGGCCACCCCCCTAAAATGAGGGCCCAACCTCTTAAAAAGAGGAGCAACCTCTTATTTTAGTTCTTTTTATGATTCCTAATTAAATAATCAGAATTATGTTATAACCCTGAAAACGAGGGGCAAACCCATTAAAAAGGAGGGGCAACCCCCCTAAAAAGGTGGGGCAATCCCCTAAAAAGGAGGGGCCACCTCCCTAAAATGATGGGCCAACCTCTAAAAAAGAGGAGCAACCTCTTATTTTAGTTCTTTATATTATGATTATTTATTAAATAATCAGAATTATGTTCTATTTTGAGGTGTTTTAACCCTGAAAAGGTGGGGCCACTTCATTAAAAAGGAGGGGCCACCCCCCTAAAATGAGGGGCCAACCTCTAAAAAAGCGGAGCAACCTCTTATTTTAGTTCTTTATATTATAATTCTTTATTAAATAACTAGCGGCTTCGCCCCTAGACTCTAGGGGCTTTGCCCCAAGCGGTTAGATCAAACTAATTTTTCGTATTTTAGATTTAAAGGAAATTTAAAAAAAAAAAATTTTTGAGGGGGGGAGACTTTTTTTTGGGGGGGAGACTTTTTTTTTGGGGGGGGGGGTAGTCGACCCCACTATTTTTGGAAGGGGTTGGGGGTGTCCTACCCCGCAAGAAAATAGTTATAAACCTTCCCGGGACCTATGAGAAGCTACCCTGTAAAGGAATACCCGATCGGTTCAGCGGTTAGCGAGATCCTTCTCTACAAACAAACAGACAGACAGACAAACAGACAGACAGACATCGTTCTAATTTGTATTATAGATTAGAATTATGTTTTTAAGGTGTTATAACCTTGAAAAGGAGGGGCAACCACATTAAAAAGGAGGGGCCAACCTCCAAAAAAGAGGAGCAACCTCTTTGATTTTAGTTCTCTATACTACACATTGCGATCTTTAGACAAAAGTAAACTTCAATATCTAGGCTTGTATTTGAAGAAATGATGTAATTTTTTTGCTTAAGCTCGGAAATAACTTAAATTTGCTTCTGTTAACTTCTAATGTACATTTGGTAAGCACGTCTGGCTGTTTTGGAGGAGCGAAGCTACCCTATTTTTAAAAAATCTATAAATTATCATAATTTTAGTTAGGATAGGAATATTTTAGCAAAATCAACGTCTATTTAAATATTTCTTATATGCAAACAAAGTTTGTGTTAAAGAATATAGCGTCAGGTGCGCCCAGTTCGAGTCCCGGTATTTTTAGGTAGGACTAGTATAAGTAAAATAGGACACTTAAAATGCATGTTTTAAAGGGGGGAGGCGGATGTGACACTTTTTTAAACCAAAAGTAAAACGTGCATTATCTCAGCCCATAAAAGAGTTACAGCTCTAAAATTCGGCACAGCAGTTGCTTTTGTGGAGAACAAAATGGAACTGTGAAGAAACGGCGGCGGA
Source organism: Acartia tonsa (assembly GCF_053477335.1). Taxonomy (NCBI): domain Eukaryota; kingdom Metazoa; phylum Arthropoda; class Copepoda; order Calanoida; family Acartiidae; genus Acartia; species Acartia tonsa. Next base: position 40,429,534 of record NC_137264.1, on the reverse strand, counting down.
ACAGCCGCTCCCTCCGAAAACCGCTGTTTCCCGCCGAAATTTCTTTTGCCTTGACACTTATAAGATTTTACACTTTATGAGAAAAAAGTTTATCTCAGATGATTGAGAACTGTCTAATTTGGCGAAAAAATGCAAAAAAAATCGGCGGGAGCGGCGGTTCTGCCGCCGTTTCTTCACAATTCAATATTGTTCTCCACAAAAGCAACTGCTGAGCTGAATTTTAGAGCTGTAACTCTTTTATGGGCTGAGATCATGCATGTTTTACTTTTGGTTTCAAAAAGTGGCACATCCGCCTCCCCCCTTTTTTACAGATATAAACAACAATAACCTAATTTTCAAAAAAAAAAATTTGATTTTGTGTTATTACCTTTATTCAAAGTCTAGCTATCTTCATTTAAAGTTTGTATACACAAATAAGAACTTGACATCATGTATTTTTTCTCTCTTGTGTTAAACAAAAAAGCTAACTTTTAACAATTTATTTCTCTTGTGTTACACAAAAAAGCTAACTTTTTACGATTTTTTTTTACATATTTCTTCATGAAGCTTCAATAGTTGCTAATATGAGTAAAAGGGGGACGTAACTGAAGCTTTTTTGATGCAGGGGGGGGGGGCGGGTTTTCTCAGGAACCACTTGATGAACCGTGTAAATTTTTTGGACTTAAGCTTTTATGGGTATGATCATCTTATGGTTTCAAAGTCTTCTTCTAGTTTTGTAGTTACCCCCCTGCCGCCAACCACTAGGCCTCCCGGGATAAAAAAACCCATAAAAATGAACCTAACCTTTATTTTCTCAGAAACCATTTAATCAATAGAGATGATTTCTTAAACTTAAGCTTTTATGCTTATAAACTAACTTTTAGTATAGAAGTCACCCCACCTGCGCCAACCCCTTGCCCTCCGGGGCTCAAAAAACCCTAGAAATTGACCTAACCTTATTTTTCTCAGAAACCATTCGACCAATAGAGATGATTTCTTAAACTTAAGCTCTTATGGTTATAAACTAACTTCTAGTTTAAAAGTTACTCCCATGCCGCCAACCCCTAGCCCTAAGGGACTCAAAAAAACCCTAAAAATTAACCTAACCTTAATTTTCTCTGAAACCATTCAACCAATAGAGATGATTTTATAAACTTAAGCTTTTATGGTTATAAACTAAATTTTGGTTTAGAAGTCACCCCCTAATATGAGTAAAAGGGGGATGTAACCAGGGTTGTCGAATTGGGCACTTTTTTTTATATTGGGCGGCCCAATTGCCCAAAAGGGTTTTAGGCGGGTTTTGGGCGCCCAAAAGTGGTTTTGGGCACCCTTTTAGGGCAAATGTCGTAAAAAGCATATAAAATGGATATAAAATAGCCTAAAACCATACCTAGACTTATCATTAGAAATAAAATAGCCTAAAACCATCTAAGAACCTAAAAAGGCTCCACTGGAAAGGAGAACCATATCGGTTCAGCAGTCAGCGAAATCCTTTTCTAAATACAAAAAATCTTACTAATTTATATAGTTAACTAGCGGCCTTATATAGTTAACTAGAGGCCTCTAGGGGCACTTGAGGAGGGGAGAGTCAAATTTGATAATCCAATTATTATGTTAGATTTAAAAAGAAAAAGTAAAAAAAAATTGGGGGGGGGGAATAATTTTTTTTTTTTTTTTGGGGGGGGGGGGGGTTTAGTTTAAAAAAAGTTTTTAAAAAGTTTTTTGGGGAGTGTAATTTTTTTCAAGGGGCGATTTCTCTTAGGAGGGTGGTGGTACCCTCCCCCAAAATAGTCATAAACCCTTCCCAGAACCTATGAGAAGCTACCCTGTTAAAGAGAACCCGATCGGTTCAGCGGTTAGCGAGATCCTTCGGTACAAACACACAAACAAACAGACACACATCCTGTTACTTTAGTATAAGAATATCACCTAAAAAATAGGACCGCCCCCATCTTTTTTAACCCTCTCCCCCTAAAAGAGGGTGTCCAAAACTGCCCAAAAGGACTTTATATTGGGCGGCCCAAAACCGCCCGCCCAAAACTGCCCGCCCAAAAGCGCCCGCCCAAAATGACAACCCTGGATGTAACTGAAGCTTTTTTTATGCAGGGGGGGGGGGTTTCTCAGGAACCACTTGATGAACCGTGTAAATTTTTTGGACTTAAGCTTTTATGGGTATGATCATCTTATGGTTTCAAAGTTTTCTTCTAGTTTTGTAGTTACCCCCCTGCCGCCAACCCCTAGCCCTCCGGGGATAAAAAAAAACCTATAAAATGAACCTAACCTTTATTGACCAATAGAGATGATTTCTTTAACTTTAGCTTTTATGGGTATAAACTAGCTTTTGGTCTAAAAGTCACCCCCCTGCCGCCAACCCCTAGGCCTCCGGGGCTCAAAAAAAAAACCTAAAAATTAACCTATCCTTAATTTTCTCAGAAACCATTCGACCAATTGAGATGATTTCTTAAACTTAAGCTTTTATGGTTATAAACTAAATTTTGGTCTAGAAGTCACCCCCCTGCCGCCAACCCCTAGCCCTCCGGGGATCAAAAAAAACCTATAAAATGAACCTAACCTTTATTTTCTCAGAAACTATTTGATCAATAGAGATGATTTCTTAAACTTAAGCTTTTATGCTTATAAACTAACTTATAGTTTATAGGTCACTCTTTTAGCTCTCCGGGGCTCCAAAAAACCCTAAATTGAACCTAACCTTAATTTTCTCAGAAACCATTTGATCAATAGAGATAATTGCTTAAACTTAATCTAAAAAGCTAATAAACTAACTTCTAGTTTAGAAGTCACCCCACTGCCGCAAACCCCTAGCTCTCCGGGGCTCCAAAAAAACCCTAAAAATGAACCTAACCTTAATTTTCTCAGAAACCATTTGATCAATAGAGATAATTGCTTAAACTTAATCTATAAAGCTAATAAACTAACTTCTAGTTTAGAAGTCACCCCACTGCCGCCAACCCCTAGCCCTGCGGGGCTCCAAAAAAACCCCTAAAAATGAACCTAACCTTAATTTTCTCAGAAACCATTTGATCAATAGAGATGATTTTTCAAACTTAAGCTTTTATGGTTATAAACTAACTTTTGGTTTAGAAGTCACCCCCCTGCCGCCAACCCTTAGCCCTCCGGGGCTCAAAAACCCTAAAAATGAACCTAACCTTAATTTCTCAGAAACCATTTGATCAATGGAGATGATTTTTTATGTGTATAAACTACTTTGTTTGGCAGATATATGGTTATAAACTAAAAAAATTTTATTTTAGAAGTCACCCACCCCATAGCCACCCTGGGGGTAAAAAACCCCCTAAAAAATATACTTTAGCTTAAATTTCTAGTAAATTTTTTTTAGTAGGCTTTCAGAGGAATAACCTAACCTCAGTTTTTTACTTTGTGAATTAAAAATTTTGTTAAAGCAAAGCTACCCCCCTGCCGCCAACACCTAGCCCTCCGGGGATCAAAAAAACCCATAAAATGAACCTAACCTTTATTTTCTCAGATTCTCAGATTTCTTAAAGTTTAAACTGAAACTTTTATGCTTACAAACTAACTTATAGTTTAGAAGTCACCAGCCTGCCTCCGACCCCTAGCCCTTTGGGGCTCAAAAACCCTAAAAATTGACCTAACCTTATTTTTTTCGAAAACTATTTAATCAAGAGAGATTATTGCTTAAACTCAAGCTATAATGCAAATAAATTAACTTCTAGTTTAGTTGGTCACCTCCCTGCCGCCAATCCCTAGCCCTCCAGGGCTCAAAAAACCCTAAATTGAACCTAACCTTAATTTCCTCAGAAACCATTTGATCAATAGATATGATTTCTTAAACTTAAGCTTATATGCTGATAAATTAACTTTTAGTTTAGAAGTCACCCCCCTGCCGCCAACCCTTAACCCTCCGGGGCTCAAAAACCCTAAAAATGAACCTAACCTTAATTTTTCAGAAACCATTTGATCAATAGAGATAAATTTTTATGTGTATAAACTACTTTGTTTGGCAGAAATATGGTTATAAACTTAATTTTATATTAGAAGTCACCCACCCCATAGCCACCCTGGGCTCAAAAACCCCCTAAAAAATATACTTTAGCTTAAATTTCTAGTAAATTTTTTTTAGTAGGCTTTCAGAGGAATAACCTTACCTCAGTTTTCTCAGGAACCGCATTATTAAATGCAGATATTTTGGACTTCAGCTGTTATGGGAAAAAGAGTTGGGACTCTATACTTTGTTAATTAAAAGCTTTTCTTTAATAAGGTTTGGTCTGTGAGGGTTAGCTTTTTTTCGTTAATTTAGACATATTATAATTGTCCAATTGATTTTAAACTTTGCATGATAATTTCTATAGCATTTAGGTACAATTTAAAAAACGTTGCTACTCTATAATCATTAACAGAAAGTCCAAATGTCCATTTAAAACATGCTGATTTTTAAAATTAAGGTTAGGTTATTTTTAGGGTTTTTTTGGAGCCCCGCAGGGCTAGGGGTTGGCGGCAGTGGGGTGACTTCTAAACTATAAGTTAGTTTATAAGCATAAAAGCTTAAGTTTAAGAAATCATCTCTTTTGATCAAATAGTTTCTGAGAAAATTAAAGTTAGGTTCATTTTTAGGGTTTTTGAGCCCCGGAGGGCTAAGGGTTGGCGGCAGGGGGGTGACTTCTAAACTAAAAGTAAGTTTATAAGCATAAAAGCATAAGTTTAAGAAATCAACTCTATTGATCAAATGGTTTCTGAGAAAATGAAGTTCATTTGTAGGGTTATTTGAGCCCCGGAGGACTAGGGGTTTGCGGCAGGGGAGTGACTTCTAAACTATAAGTTAGTTTATAGAATAAGAGCATAAGTTTAAGAAATCATCTCTATTGGTCGAATAGTTTCTGAAAAAAATAAGGTTAGGTCAATTTTTAGGGTTTTTTGAGCCCCGGAGGGCTAGGGGTTGGGGCAGGTGGGGTGACTTCTATACTAAAAGTTAGTTTATAAGCATAAAAGCTTAAGTTTAAGAAATCATCTCTATTGATTAAATGGTTTCTGAGAAAATAAAGGTTAGGTTCATTTTTATGGGTTTTTTTTTGATCCCGGGAGGCCTAGTGGTTGGCGGCAGGGGGGTAACTACAAAACTAGAAGTTAGTTTATAAGCGTAAAAGCTTAAGTATAAGAAATCATCTCTATTGGTCAAATGGTTTCTGAGAAAATAAAGGTTAGGTTCATTTTTAGGGTTTTTTGGAGCCCCAAAGGGCTAGGGGTTGGCGGCAAGGGGGTGACTTCTAAACCAAAATTTAGTTCATTAGCATTATAGAGTAAGTTTAAGCAATTATCTCTATTGATCAAATGGTTTCTGAGAAAATTAAGGTTAGGTTCATTTTTAGGTTTTTTTTTGGAGCCCTGGAGGGCTAGGGGTTGGCGGCAGGGGAGTAACTTCTAAACTAGAAGTTAGTTTATAACCATAAAAGCTTAAGTTTAAGAAATCATCTATTGGTCAAATGGTTTCTGAGAAAATAAAGGTGAGGTTAGACTTTGAAACCATAAGATGTTCATACCCATAAAAGCTTAAGTCCAAAAAATTTACACGGTTCATCAAGTGGTTCCTGAGAAACCCCCCCCCCCTGCATAAAAAAAGCTTCAGTTACATCCAGGGTTGTCATTTTGGGCGGGCGCTTTTGGGCGGGCAGTTTTGGGCGGGCGGTTTTGGGCCGCCCAATATAAAGTCCCCCCCCCCCCCTGCATCAAAAAAAGCTTCAGTTACGTCCCCCTTTAATATTCATTATACAAAAATATTTCTTGAAGTCTAAAAAATAACTACCTAAATAATAATAAGTAAAAAATATCAATCATTTTAATTAACCAATCAAATTGATCAAAATTCAGTTTTAAAAAAAAAATTGTAAATATTTCTTTTTCACAAAAAAATATAAAATTGCTTTAAGATTGTTAAGAAGGGGATTCTTTGACTGTTTTCAGCATAATATCTAATTCTAATAAAAATTAATTACCATTGTATTAGTGTTACTATGGCGCGAAGCGCCAAAAATCGTTTTTAGTGATTATTTGGCGCGTAGCGCCAAAAAATTTTTTTAACACCTAAATGCAGACCTATAAGAGGATATTTTTCTATAAGGAGGAGAGGGGCCACCTAGTGGAACTGAGGAGCTGAAAAGTACTGCATGTATGGTAAACATAGAATTGAAATATCTACCTTAAACTGCTAAGCCTAGGGTTTGGTTAGATGAAAGTTTGTTATAAAGGGAAAGTTAAAGGATAAAATTTTTGCAGCTTATCTTATATTGAAGACCTCTCAACTTCTAGAGCCAAATTAAGGATGGGGGAAGGGGGGAGTTTTAACACATTTGCGTAAACCGTGTGTATAGGCTTTAGCTTTGGACTGAGAGGATAGGTTATATGGGATAAAATCATTCTTATATGATAAATTTTCCCAAGTTTAAATACTTTTTGGATATGCCTCCAGGTTCAGGAGCTGCAGGCCTCTAGGTGATCTCTGGACAGGTATTAATTTTTAAAAAAAATTTAATAGAGTTACCTAGAGGTCAACTTAAAAAACAAATGATGCATCTTTTTTTAATGCTATTTACATATTTGAATATAAAAGATGCTTAATTTGTTCTGTAAGTTGACCTCTAACTCTTTAAAAAATATTTTTTTTATTTTTACTTGTTCTGAGACCTCCTGAAGGACTTCAGCTTCTGATCCTGGAGGCCTGCCCAAAAAAAATTAAAACATGGGAAAATTTATCATATAAGAATGATTTTCCCTAAAAACTATCCTCTCATTTCAAAGATAACGCCTATACACACGGTTTACGCAAATGTGTTGTAACTCCCCCCGCCCCCCCCCCCCCCTCTTAATATAAAATTGAATACATCCCACTGTGGGCTACAATTGAATCAAGACAAAAGTAAGTGCCGAGCCCTGGGACCTATGTAGGGTGAAAATAGACATAAACCCTTGATGATTCCAGGTGGAGACAAAATATTTTAGCGGGGTCTTTTGGTTTTTTTTCAATTTAAAGTTCTGAAAAAAAATTGAAAAAAATATGAAAATCTTTAATAAAAAACAAACAAAAAATAATTTTTAATATTTTTTTTTATTTAAAGATACAAACAACTTATATAAATACTATAAGCTTTAAAAAAAATCACAATTTTTAAATTTAGACTTTCAATATAAAGATTTGTAGAAAAAACCTAACAACAAATTCTAACATATTTCTGATCAACATAGCAATAAAACGTCTTTTGCAAAATCTTTATCATCAAAAATAAATAGCACTTACTAAAGACTTTTTTTCATTTAAACTTATACTTTTCACATTAATTAACTTTAAAGATTGATTTTTTTAAAAAGAAAGGTTGCGTGATTTTTTTATTCATAATTAATTGCCTAATTTTGAGATTCAGATAAAAAGCCTTACTGCTTTATATCATTGGATACTCTACTAGCAGCGGCTACGCCTCTAGAGGCATATAGGGACACTTAGGTTGGGGGGGAAGACGAACCCCCCTTTACAATTACAGTTTTTTTTAATGAAAAAGTTAAAAACATTTATTTTGGAGAGTTGATTCTCTTGGGATAGTGATGGTACCCATCCCCAAAATAGTAATAAACCTTACCAGGACATATAAGAAGCTACCATGTAAAGGAGAACCATATTGGTTCAGTGGTTAGTGAGATCCCTTGGTGCACAAAGACTTACATAGAACGTGTTACTTTATTATAAAGATACATATATACACAGAAACTCTACAATCAGAGTATGTCTGTTTTTCATCTGTCTGTATATAAAACATTACAGAATATATTTATTTGGTACTAGCGGTTACGCTCCTAGAGGCCTTTAGGGGCACTTGAGAGGGGAAGAAGTGGTTGAATTCTACAACTAGATTTTTATTTTAGACTTAAAAAGAAAAAGTTTTTTTTGTGTGTTGTGGTCCTTTTTTAAGGGGCGATTTCTCTTCTCTTTCTCAAAAAAAGTTATAAACCTTCGATCCAAGGACCAATGAGAAGCTACATAGTAAAGTAAAAAAAGAACCATATCAGTTTTTAAAGCATCAGAAAGATGGACAAACAGACATCAATCTATTTTGTATCATAAATAGTGCTTTAAAGCAGGGAGAGAAATATCATCTGGAAAAAAAAAAATTTCCTACCGTTTAAAAGTTATATCCCTGTATAAAAAAGATAGGATGTCCGTGTGTTTTTTCTGTCTGTGCCTAAAGTTCTTGCTAACCGCTGGACCAATTTGGTTCTTCTTTATTGACCTATCTTTTATACTGATAATAGGATCAACATATTAAGGAGTAGTTAGGTGTCTGTTAATCCTTATATAAAAGTAACAGTTTCTGTGTCTGTCTGTTTTTTTGTGTGTGTGTGTGTGTGTGTGTGAGGGTGTCTGTCGGTACCGAAGATTCTTTGTAACCGCTTAACTGATATAGTTCTTCTTGGTTCAAGTTTTTCATGGTCCTGAGAAGTTTTGAGTTTAGAAAAAATTAGTTCCTACCCAACATTTAAAAAAAACTTTTTCTTTTACATACTAAAACTGAAAGTAGGGGAGGGGTCAACTTCCCCCCACTTATCAAGGGCCCTTAGATGCCTCTAGGGGTAAAACCGCTAGTGATAAAATAATTTTTATCTTGAATTATGATTAAATTGTTCTTTTTCCATTTAATAAAATATAATTGTAATTATTAACCTCAAAGAATATCCAGAATTAGGTTATTGGATTTAACAAGGGAAAAAGACAACATCCATAATTAGTGAAGTTTAAAAGAATGCAAATAAAGAAAATAGCAAGTGTAACATACAGATACAAAAATATATTAATCAGAGCGAGATGGGACAATGGGCTATTTATCAGACTAGTCCCCATAGTTTAATATAGGAATTTGTTATTCGTTGGCTTAACTACTTAGGGGACCTGTTGCGATTTTTGTTTGGTTGGATTATTAAATTAAGTGCCCAACATTTCAACCATTAACTGAAACATACAGAAGGGTTATCCATGTATCATATTTGGGAATGTAAATCAATTTAGCGGTCATTGTCTTATCCCTTTAGATCCCTGAATAGTAATTAACAATGATCAATGGTTCTTTTTTTCTATGTAGCTTCTCATTGGTTCTTGGAAGGTTTATAACTTATTTTGGGAGGGTACCTCCACCATCCTAGGAGAAATCAACCCCTAAAAAAGGACCCCATTTCACACACAAAAAATAACTTTTTCTTTTTAAGTCTAAAATAAAAATCTAGTTGTAGAATTCAACCACTTCTTCCCCTCTCAAGTGCCCCTAAAGGCCTCTAGGAGCGGAGCCGCTAGTACCAAATAAATATATTCTGTAATGTTTTATATACAGACAGATGAACAAACAGACATACTCTGATTGTAGAGTTTCTGTGTATATATGTATCTTTATAATAAAGTAACACATTCTATGTAAGTCTTTGTGCACCAAGGGATCTCACTAACCACTGAACCAATATGGTTCTCCTTTACATGGTAGCTTCTTATATGTCCTGGTAAGGTTTATTACTATTTTGGGGATGGGTACCATCACTATCCCAAGAGAATCAACTCTCCAAAATAAATGTTTTTAACTTTTTCATTAAAAAAAACTGTAATTGTAAAGGGGGGTTCGTCTTCCCCCCCAACCTAAGTGTCCCTATATGCCTCTAGAGGCGTAGCCACTGCTAGTAGAGTATCCAATGATATAAAGCAGTAAGCCTTTTTATCTGAATCTCAAAATTAGGCAATTAATTATGAATAAAAAATCACGAAACCTTTCTTTTTAAAAAAATCAATCTTTAAAGTTAATTAATGTGAAAAGTATAAGTTTAAATGAAAAAAAGTCTTTAGTAAGTGCTATTTATTTTTGATGATAAAGATTTTGCAAAAGACGTTTTATTGCTATGTTGATCAGAAATATGTTAGAATTTGTTGTTAGGTTTTTTCTACAAATCTTTATATTGAAAGTCTAAATTTGAAAATTGTGATTTTTTTAAAGCTTATAGTATTTATATAAGTTGTTTGTATCTTTAAATAAAAAAAAATATTACAAATCATTTTTTGTTTGTTTTTTATTCAAGATTTTCATATTTTTTTCAATTTTTTTTCAGAACTTTAAATTGAAAAAAAACCAAAAGACCCCGCTAAAATATTTTGTCTCCACCTGGAATCATCAAGGATTTATGTCTATTTTCACCCTACATAGGTCCCAGGGCTCGGCACTTACTTTTGTCTTGATTCAATTGTAGCCCACAGTGATCCTTCTTTAATATACAGGATTAGTAAATAGTTATCCCTTGTCCACTAGATATAAATCTGTTGTATATCTCTTGAGATTTTACAATTACTGATGCCACGCAGATTACAGTGCAATTTTCCTTCTCTACACTCATATGAGAAGTTCATGGTTATAAATGGCTATTATAATCCATTAAAATTATTTATTTCTTGTATAAGAAGAATAACGTTCTAATTCTGAGGACGCCTTAAAAGTTTGACGTTGAACTGTTTATAAAAATATTTTGCTAAATCAAAAATTAAAATAGATCATTATAAAAAAAATGGAGGAAACCCCCTCCCCCTTACTTGGTCTAAGAAAAAAAGGATTTAAATATTGTTACTTAGTACTTTTAAGATGAATATTTTCCAATAAAACAACCTACCTATACACTTGAAAGTGTAATTAAAGAATTAATATTGAAATAATACAAATTCAGATACGTACTTAAACTATTATATTGCTCCATCTGGTATAGATTAATGGTTCAACTCAAGGGCGTGCCTAGGGAAGAAATTAGGGGTGTGTGAAGTGCCCCCAAAATTTAAACTCCCTTTTTTTTTATAAAACTAGTTTATCTAAGTAAAAAAAAGTTCGTACAACGATTTTGTTAACCTTTTTTTATTATTGCTCCGAATCCTTAGGGCAAACAAAACTGAAATTAATATTTTTTTTATTTTACTATCAGTAGAAAACTGTATATTACTATAGGATAAATGATTATTTAAAAATTAGAATAAACGCGGTGTATGTACTGATACACCCCCCTTGTGCACGACGATCCTTTGAACCATTAAGTATGCAAAATTTGGAACTTTATTGGGAATTGAAATGGAGCCTTATCTTACTATCTTTCTCCCCCCCCCCCTCTTTCTCTCTTTCTCTCTCTCTCTCTATCATGCTGCATATGATTACACCTAGTCTTACAGATGTGTTTCTTTAAAATAACACTTCCACTATAGCTTTGAAACCGATAAATATCCGGTGGATTAGAACCTGTTCTTTATCATACTGAAATATTACGTATAGCATCGAATTACAGACATTTTTGCAAGAATAAAAAAGATAATACTACCTAGTTATGTTAGCCCTGGCTTTCGGACCCTCGAGTCTTACAAAACTGATTCTTTATCTTATAATTTTTCATTTTATAATTTTGTTCATAGAAATCTGTCTATAATACGATTTCTTACCTTACAATTGTGATAAACAATTATACCCCTTATATTGTAACTTTGTACAACTCAATCAAGATTAAATATAACCCCTCTGAATCTCTTACATTTATATTTCATTGTAATTATGCAGTAAAATTTTATTTCTTGATTAGGTATTAGGAAGCTTTTCTAAAAATTAAAACATATTTGTGGTTTTATATGAATACTTTCATATTTGAATATTGATATCAAACTGATGCCAACCTGGACTAAAACTTAAATATCAAAAGTTGATCAAAATGGGAAATTCAATAAAATAATGAGTTTAGATAGCAACTGTACTTAATATTGTACATTTTGAAATTTAATAGCTTTAGAGCCTGATATATAATTGACACTTCAAAAACTTGTTTATCTTGAGAAACTACGAAATAAAAAAGAAATGTTAAGGGATAACTAACTTTATTTTTTTACTTTTGAGATCTTTATTGTTATCAACAAATTTCTAACGACTATCTTTCTATTTTTTACTTTGTAGATCTACAGTACCAGTACCGGTACCTGTGTACTGCAGGCCTCTCATGGAAAAGGAGCAGGGAATGAAAATCTGGTGCGCAGCTGGTGTTAATATGACAGGTGACACTTTTAATACAAATATTTTGTTAAATTGGAAGTATCCATATGTTTTAGATATTAAATCTTACTTCTCCAAGCATCAAAGACAAATATTTCTCAAAACATATCCATATACCGCTATAAGGATCTCGCTAACCGCTTAACCGATGTGGTTCTTCTTTACAATATATTTTCTCATAGATCCTGGGAAGGTTTATAACTATTTCAGGGTGGGATTTATGTTTTATGTTTTAAAACTAAAAGAAAAAAGGAGCTGGGTCGAATTCAACCCCCCACCACATCAAGTGCCCCTAGAGCCCTCTAGTGGTGTAGCCGCTGGTAATGAACAACTTGGTTATAAAGAAAAATTTGGAATGTAGCAATTTTTAGTTTTTTATTAAAACTATCTTCAGGAGGAAGAACTAAAGATGGCGGCGAAATTGTGGGCGCCAGCGTGTTCTATTCTTCTCCGCCAGAATCTGAGACGCGGCAAAGCGCAGCGGCGGAAGAGGAGGAAGACGAGATTTCTAAATTAGATGCAGAGCTTAAGGTAAGCAATCAATCAATCCAAATGTTTTATATTATTTTCCTTACAGTAACTTACTGATTTAATATTTTTGAAAACGATTTAAAAAACAAATGATATCTGTTCATTAATTTCTTATGCCTAGATTATAAATATTTTCATAGTCATTTATCGCATCGTATTATATACAGCTTTCTACGGATATTAAAATGGCTGAGAACCGGTTATAATCAATCGGATATTAATCGGTTTGGAAGCCATACTGGAATTAAATATACTGGTACTTTAATAAAATATTTTAGGAGGGAGAAATAATATCCCAAGAGCAGCAGGAGCAAAGCTTATCCTCTCTAGTATGGATCTGTACATCAACACAAAGTGTCAGGTAATCATCCTATTTTATAAAGTAGTGCGGTATTTTGTCTGTAGCTTAAGATCTCACTAACCGATCAAGTTTTCTATTTTAGAGAATCTTCACATAGGTCCCGGATTGGTCTTAGGCAATCTTACTTGATTTAGGTCTTTGATTGGTTATAGGCTATATTTTTGCGCTTTTCTATCCGTTCAAATATAGCGCCCCTGGAGGTTATAAATAAGCTACCTATCTACACTCTAAAGAACTAATACCTTCTCTTAATTTATAAAAAAGATTTTAAAAAGACCAACCAAGGATTACTCCTGCTAATTTTCATAACAAAATTCGGGTTCTAAATCAATGTCATTCATGAACTGATTATGAGATGGTTGCATTACCCCTTCGTTTTATTTCATACAGCTTGAACTAAACAAAGCATTTGATTTTATTGCATAAAAACTCAAGTTTGGAAGAAAAAATGATAATTATTTCCAATTTATCTTTGAATCAAATTCAAAAGAAGTAAAAGCTTGGAAGTCCTTCTTTTTAAATAAAAACTAGGTATTTATTATTAATCCTTGTATATGTTTAGTAAAGTGACAGTAATAGATGCAAATAATCCCGCGGAGATACTGGAATCCTTTCATGTTTGTTCATCACATCTTCTTTGCATAGCAAGTGTTCCAGGTTAGTTTCAATTATCTTAGAAACTTCCAGGGATAAGGCAATGGATGATAAATTGGTGAAGATACAAAATTACTCTCTTTGAATAATGAAATTGTTGGTTGAATTGTTTGGAATCTATTTTTGAATGTCCCATCTCTTCTTTGTACAGTATAAACTTTATTTACCATTGGTTAGTTTAAAACATTTGGTGAATGATAATTAGGAGTTTAGATCTCAAAATAAAATTACCTATGTTGCTCATTATTATGGGGGGAAAGATTAATTTAAAGTCCTATCCCTATATACCTGAATATCCATGGTTGCTAATTGGCAGAGAGGTTGAGAAGTCCTTTAGATCTTACATGCTATTACTTTAATTGATGGTGCAGGTTAATATATTATAAAGAATAATAAGCATAGGTACCTAGTAGATGTTAAGTTAAGAACATTCTTGTGTTATGGGTTTCTGGTAGTGTCTATAATATTAATAATGCGTAGGTATATAATTAATTGAATATTGCTCCAGTTTTTCATGTACTCTAATAAAGGGATACAGCCAACTAAAATATAGATACCCCGACCCCCCCCCCCCCCCCCCTCATCAACACGTTTTACCCCATCCTCTTACCTCTTACTAGATGACCGAATTGACTATAAAAATGGGGTCCATATTGGACCTAAATTGACGAAACATTTTCCCCTGTCATTATATCCACGTAATCTATCTATATCCATTTCTATAATGTTGAAAAATATTTGATATTTCTCAATTGTATGGTGATAAACAAGCTTTGATTATTTTTAATTAGCTTTTTTAAGTACCTATGTCATTTGTCTAATACTAATATTTGATTATTTCAAAGACACTCTTCTATTACAAAAAGTTTCAAGAACAAAAAAAGCTTAAAGAATCATATTTAGTAATCCTAGAGTGTTCTTTTATGATAAAGCTTATTCTTCAGTTGTTTTATGTCTTATAAACATTATTTGGGTCGAAAAGGAGGAAAATTTTAGACAACGAAGAAGTATCAACAACACTTACCTATCAAACAACTTGTAAAGTAAATTAATATAAGTCTTTGTGACTGTGACGTTAACAACTTTGTCCTCTGTCCCCAGGTGCAAAGGAAGACGACTATAAAGTGGATCCTGAGCTAAATAAGATTATTGTGGACGAGTCACGTGACAAAGAGACATCACAGGAAGAGGGGAAAGTAGAAGTCGGGGGAGGTGCGGGAGAGGAAGAAGCAAAGACGACAATTGGATCAATCAGGTATTCAAAAGTGTTAAAATGGCAAATGAAAGTAACAATTTCTCTAAATAAAACTAGCGTATACGCCTCTATAGAAGCGTCTAGGATCACTTGAGGTAGGGAGAGGTGGGAGAAATCGACCCCTTCTCTTTTCAATTTAAGTTTTAAGAAGAAAACAAAATGGGGGGGGGTGAAATTTTTTAATAGGGAGGGTGTAAATACCCTCCTCCAAAATATTTTAAAACCTTCTTTGAAAGAAGATTTACTGTAAATAAGAACCATATCGGTTCAGCGGTCAGCGAGATCCTTTGCTTCGTACAAAAAAAGCTTACTACTTACAGCTTACAGGATATACCTAGGCTATGTAATGTAATCATAAACCTCTGCTAAAACTTTGAATTTATGTTAGCTTATGGCTTAAATTATCCATCTTTTATACAAAATCTAAATTTTTTAATAATTCACATCTTTTGATGGTTATTTGAAAATTATTTCCATTATGGCTTCGAAACCGATTAATTTCCGTCGTATTAGAACCGGTTCTCAGCCATACTGAAAATTCAAATGTATCATCATATTACAGACAATTTTCTTCGAATATTGAATTAAAAATCATAAAATTGATACCTGTTCGGTTGACCCGGGCCTTTGGCCCCTCGGGCCAACAAAACAGGTTTTGATTTTATGATTTTTAATTCTAAAATACGCGGAAAGCTATCTATAATACGATGCCATAAATAATTGTTATAAATATATTATTTGATCCTATTATTAGTTTTGTGAGCTGCGGGGCAGGGGACCAAACTGTTGAACAACATCCGCTGGATGACAAACAAGAACAAGGTATTAATAAAGAATTGATTAATTAATTTCTTCTTATTTTGATATTTTAATGTGGTAGTTCCATAATGACCCATTTATTTAATCATGTACCCTGTTATTCAAAAATAAAACAGATATATTGGTCAAGGAAATACCACCTTAATATTTATATTAAAAATTATATTCTAAATTTTACTTTAAAAGATGAAACATTTTAATTACTTTTTTAGCTGGCATTGAAATAGGTAATTATGTCCATTTTTTACTAGCTTTTGAAACTTCTTTTGACAAATAAACATTTTGAAGAGAAAACACTTTTGAAATTATTTAGAAAGAAGTTTCAAAAGTAGCTATTTTGGGTAGTATATGTTATGGGAATACGTATTTTGAAATTATTTTTATTCTATTGTTTTGTCACTTATTTTTATCTTTGCATGGTTAGGTTAAACATATGATTTTTTATTATTTCTAGTTGAACATTTTTATTTCAGTTATATGTCTTGTTAAAATATTTACATATTAAATAATAGGTACACAGAGAGGAGACATTGGACTATAAATAATACTTTTCCTTAAAGTTTATAAAAATATTTCCGTATTCGTTGGCTTTTAAACTTTTGTCAAAGGGATGGTTGCTTGAAGTGCATTTAACAAGTTTGATTACAAGTATAAGTTACAAGAATGCCATCTAACATTTATAATTTTGTATTACAATAAATAACAATGAATTTGGCAGCACCAAAATAGTTATCATGCTGTTTTTGTAAAAACAGGACAGCTATTTATGTTGCATATATCCAATAAATATGATTTTCATGTCTTGATATTTTTAAAACTATTTGGTAGAAAATTTAAAATCTTTCAAATATTTGTTCTGTAGATGTAGTTTAAACTATTGAACTAAAAAAAATATGCAGTTCACTAAATTCAAGTTCAAATGCACTTCTTGCAACTACACATTTGGTCGGTTTAATCAATTCCTATTCAATAATTTTAATCTGCAAAAGGGGAAACTTTGTTTATGATCATTGGGGTTTAACATCAATTTATTGTCCATTGTCCCATCTCTTAAGATCCCTGGAGAATACCAATAAGAATTCAAAAATTACTGAATTCTCATCATTTATCTCTGTATATTTATTGAATATCTGTAGACATAAAGTTATTCAGACGGTGAAATTCAAATTATTCGTTTGTTAATCAAAATTATATTTTACCATATATTTTGTAACTAAAGTTTTTGTCGTCTGAATCAACTGTTTTCTACAAAGTTTAGCATCCCTTTTTATTATTTTTTAGAAGTAAAGCCTCGGCTTACACGTGAAACCGCTCAAGACGTTGGTAGGTTTTTTTTATTTTTTTTCGTAGATTTTTTTGTTTGCATTTTGAAATGTTTCGTTTTAGTTTGAATTTATTTTAGCATTAGTTAATTTTGTAGTTTTAAATTAATCTTAAATGTTATTTCATAATATTTTGTATTTAAAATCTTTAAGTTTTGAATCCTATATTTTCTAAAATCTAATTATGACATAAAACATTTTAACTTTTAACTTTTGCCTCTAACTTTAAAGTTTATGCGAAAATTAAAGTTCTTATGATGAAGCAGATGATTTTATAGCAACAAAAGTTTTAATTTTAGTTAACGGCTTGGCTCAAAATATTCTTAAATATTTAGAACTATTGGTCTAGCTGTTTACCAGAGTCCACTAAACTCTAAGAGAGAATAATTTTAATGTTTGGCTGTTTAAAAACCTTGCAATTTTGTTGCAACACCACTAAAATTGCATATTCAAGTCTTGACTGAAAAAAAAAAATATTTACAGATTGTGCAAACATTTACAAACCAAAATTTTCCGGGCTTTTTATGTTGCATCTTTGTTTGTGCTTTTCAGGAAATTGTGGATAGTTAAAATATGAAATAAAACTCCCATAAAGGAAACTTTAAAGAGTTTTTAAGTAATTTATATTTGCAATTGAATTTTTAGTACTTTTATGGCTTATTGTTTGTTTAATTTCAAATAAGTTGAGATACTCTAATATCTGGTCATTTATTACCATGATATTAAAATTATTCCCTAATTTTCTTTTTTCTTTGTATCAATTTATCCATGAAACTTTCTGTTTATATTTGTTTTCATTTTAACAGAATTGGATTTGAATAATTTTCTAAATTCACTATGCGAGCATGTTATTTTTAAAAAGTTATTCAAATTTCATGTTAATTTTAATGTTTGACTGAGAGTATGGACTTGATATTCCTTTTTGTATTAAAGTACTAGTGGCTTCGCCCCTGGGCTTAGGCACACTCTAAGAATTACCTCCTCCACTGTTGCGCTACTTATGGACATAACTTTCCCTGTTTTGCTATCTACATTCAGGGATCTAAAGGGATAAGACAATAGCCGATAATTTGATATACATCCCAAATGATACATCAAATTACTCCTTCTGTAGTTTAAAATTAGTGATTGAAACGTTTGAACACTCAACTTAATGAATCGACCTATCAAAATTTACTAGACCCCGAATAAGAAATCGATATTACAAAACTTTGGGGACTAGTGAAATAAACAGCCAATTGTCCCCTCTCTTTCGGATCTACATTACTCTACATTTAGTTTGGAAATTCTCTATATTATTACTAGTTTTTATCTCGTATTTGTTGGACAGGCTTTGTTTGACAAATAGTGCAAGTTATAAACTGAAGAGAATTCCGATACTTTCCATTTACACTACATTATCTCTGTAATGGAACCATACATAGGTTACATGAATTGGATTACAGACGATAAAAAAATATACCCCCCCCCCCCCCCCATTCTTAATTGTTAAATTCTGAGTTCAAGATGTTTATAGAGAAAGTTTTAATATTCAGCTTCGCTTCTCAAGCCTAACCTAATATTTTAAAACTACCAAGTCTATTTCTATATTACAGCCTATAAAAAATACCTATTTTGCCCCTGGACAAAATCTGTCCCCCTTTTAAAGGTCATAAAACTCCTATTGTTTTAATACTGTAATGATTTTGTGTCTTTCTCATTATTCATTATTGAATTGCAGATACCTGACATGTTTAAAATATTCGCTTTTTGAGTATTTATATTGGACAATGTACTTTAAAAGTACATATTATACTCACGCTGTTTTTCAATGAAATTAAGATTTTTTCAGCAATATTTAAAATTTTATTTTTATGCCCATATTTTGAACACCTTAAAAACTAGCGGTTACGCTTGAGGAGGAGGGAGAGTTGAATTCTAGAACACCCACCCCCCCCCCCCCTGCTTATAATTTTAGTTTTAAAAAAATATTTTTTTTTTTTGGGGGGGGGGGGCGATTTTTTTGTGAGGGTAGTAGTACCCTCCCCAAAAATAGTTATAATCCTTCCCAGGACCTGTTACTATATTATAAGGGTTAAAAAAATTTAAACTAGATATCTTGATGATACTGAAGGACTGCGTGTTTAACTCCTGTGATAGTAAAAAGCTGTCTCTTCTGTGAAAGCTTATCTATCATTCTGTGTTTTATCCCTTTCTAAAGATTAAATAAAGTGTGTAGTACTCTGTCAAGAAGTGTTCTCATTATCATAAAACTTGATCAAACCTATTTTTTAGTAGCGCAGCTTCTTTATAATAAGAGTGTGTCTGTCAGTATGTCAGTACTTTCTAAACTCCATATTTTCTGTATGTTTCTATATGCATTAGTTTGGTTTTTCTTAATTTTGCTATTTTACTAACTTCCTATTTTTTCTTCCAAGCTATTGTTTACTTGCAATGCTGCGCTACTTATGGATATAATAGTTCATTTTCTAACATAAATAAAAGAATTTTAAGGAACAAAATGAAAGTTATGTCCAATTTTAGTTAAGCCTAAGCTTATTTGATTTCCCATATTTAGCAATAATAGATTGTTGTATGTTATATTTAGATCAACACAGATTGGTCACTAAAAGATCCTCTCTAAATGAATACCCCTGATTAAGAAAATGATTCTTCTATCTTGTTTAGTTTGATATATAATAAAGTTTTAATACTTTTCTACATACCGTTGAACTTAGATATACTAAGAATTGTAGATTTTTTACGCTGATGAAATAAATATTCTGTACTTAAGAAACAAGAGCAAATAGCATGCATTTGTATAATTGACTTTGTTTAAAATTCTGCTTACTAATAGAAACTAACAAACCCAATTAGGAAAAACAAATATAACCCCAAGATTACTAATTAGTGATGTACGGGGTGCTCAATTCAAGCTGTCATATTTTTAATACTGAAAAAAAGAAGAGTTATAGTCAGGGACGTCCAAGGGGGTTAAAGGGGTGATTAACCCCCAAATTGGAGTTACCCCTAAAATATAAAATTTTTAACCCATCCCCAAATGAATTTAATTTTGATTTTTACCACCCCCCAAAAAAAAGCTTGGACGTCCTTGGTTATATTTAATTTTATTAACTCTTTAATATTTGGGGACTAAATTAGTTGGAGAAATTATGGACAGCTTGAATTAAGCACCCTGTAATGTATTATTTTGCATGAATGTTTGTTTTTGTTTGGCATCGTTTTTTTGTGTTTGTCAGGCGGTCAAAAGCCCGGACTGGACCGGAGGCCTAATGTATATAAACTGGAGGAGGGATCGCTGGTTCAAACGGTCGGTGGCGCCAACGTCATCCATCCTGCGCCCCTAGACACCCTACCCTTTATTTCTGTTAACACCCTAAATATTTCCAAAGATTTTGACAGTAAGTATTTTTTTTTAATTATTATGTTATGTTTTCCCTTATTTGTAAGTTGGACATCATTTCCCTTCCACCCTTTCTCGTGGCTTCAAATGTTTTTTTTTTTTTTTTTTTGGGGGGGGGGCTTAGGTCAGTGAACCAATTAATACTTCTAGGTTTAAACTGAATAAATTTTTTTTCATAAAACTTTGGGGGGGGGGGGGGGTAATTGATGTTCAACTTGTAAAATATGGGAGAAAATATTGTATTTTTATTAGATTATATTTAGAATATATATTTTTGTGTGCATGTTTTATTGAAATACTAACAATTTTAGGTAATTTACCCCCAAAAATTACTATTAACTTGTTAAAGGGGTTTGTCGGTGCGTTGGACCCCCTGCAAAATTATCTCTTTTCATTGATTTTTTTTACATATAAAATAGTGAAATATAAGAGGTATAAAACATAGCTTTATAGCTTCACAATTTGTAATTGACACCAACTTTTAAACACATTATCTTGCTGTACTACTTGTACACATTCAGGTCCTTGTTTTTTTAGCTTAATTTAATCCCTAAACAGACGGAAAAAGTACATAAATAGTTCTTTACATAAATGTACATACAATCAGGGATCTCAAGAAATAAGACAATGGTCGATAAATATTTTTAAATCCCCAATGATAGTTAATAAAATTACCCTTTCTGTAGATACAATTTATTGGTTTGAAAGTCTGAACGTTTCTAGTTTGAACCAACTAATCAAAATTTAGAGAAAGTACATAAAAACAAAAATGAAAGAAAATGTTCATAATTATAGTCAAAAGTCCCCTCCTACTCTGACAAACAATAGTGTAGAAATAAGTTGTAACAAATCCCAAGTGTGTTAAAAATAAATTGTATTGCTTGAACTCTGTGGGCAGAGGAATGATAAAGTTTGCTAGAAATATTCATTTTGACTTTTATGTAAAAATGGTTGAGATGACAATTTTAAGTCACTTATATGCAGTCGTCGTATATGAGTGTATTATAAAGATTATATAAAGACTCGGGGAAAAACATCTGTTGGTAGTAAATTATATACATAATCCTAAGGTTTGTGGGATCTTTTGTTATAGACGAGTGGTAGGACAGACCATGTCCTACATTAAACATTAAAATTAAGCTTTTCTGTCGTAGTCATCTTTCAATCTAATATTGAATATTTTACCCATTTGCTTGTTATTTAATTTCTGTTGTAAGCGGGCAAACTGCCAGGCTGAAGGGGCAAGAGGCAGGTTGCGGATTAGAAATAAAGTCTGACTAAGTTTCGACTAATTGCCTTTCTGCAGAATAAATGAAAACAGCCAAGTGTGAGCAACAAATATTCAAATTTCCTAATACAAATTATCATTTTTTGAAGCTTGCTTTAGAAAAGATGTCTTCTTTCAAACTTTCTTTTCGACTTTAAAGCATGTTAAAAATCGTTATATGACTCAAGCCTTCTAAGATCCAACATTGTCATGGGCCATTGATTAGTATCTACACTAAACCCGTGAGCCAACTTAACTTAACCTAACCTGTCTAATAATGTAATGGTTAGTAGTTGCAATATTTATCATTTCATCTGCTAATGATTAAATATTAATGTATGATAGACTTAGACATAGTTGCATTAAAACTTATAGAGTCAAATCCTATTGCTAAATCTTAAAAAAATGTGTCTTAGTTGTAATGTTGAGGAAAAAGAAACAAATCACACTTGCTATTTGTTTGTTTTGATGCAGATGTTTAGAATCACAGGACTTATGTAACTTTAGTAGAAGCAAAATACATCCAATTTTCTCTTAAACCAGCCTTTTCTTTTTCAATTTGACACACAAGTCTTTGTTCAATATTTTTCTTTTGCACGATTTATTCTTTTTATAAATGAAGAAAATTGTGTTTTAAAGTGCATTTCCAGAAAAGGTTATAATAGGGATAATAATCCAATTAACTGATATAATTGCCCTTTGTTATCAACCCAAAGTAAAAGTAACTATAGTTTAGTAACTATAGTTTAGTAACTATAGTCTCGAGTAGCTGAATGCCTTTGATTCTTAAAAAGATAAAATAAAATTAGGGATAATTCTTACCCTTGAGCAAAATAGCCTAAATCCATTATGATATGTTTGTTAAATCATTAAAATCTAAAATTGATTGGTTTCAAATATCTTACTTGCAATTAGGAAAGAAAAAATGCTTAATTTTTATTGGAACTATGATTAATAGGGATGGCAATCCGTCAAATTTTTTGACCGGATATGGATTCTTACAAGAATCCGTCCAAAAAAAGGCGGATTCTCTCGGATTCGGAAACCGGATTCTAGCAATATTTTAAGGCTTTTTTTAAAATTTAAGTGCTACATATGTCCTAAAAATTAATGTTCTTGGTGTTTTCTATAATTCACTTCCGAGAATCGAACTTGATTTTAAAAGATGATAAGATATATAATGATGATAATCTTTGCCTTCACAAAGCGGGAGTTGAAAGAAAAAACTCAAGACGCTAATTTTAGCCTACCAATTTAAAATCCGAATCCGCTATTAAAAAACGGATTCCGGATTCGGATTCCAAAATTGGCAAATTGGGCGAATTCCGAATTCGGATACGGATTGCCAACCTTATTAGGAACTATAATTAATTTCTTTTTAATTGAAAGAGACGGTGTAAAGCAATTAAGAGAAAAAGTGTGTAGTCAGTAAATTAAAGAACAGAAACCAGAGAAATTAATTAAGAAAGGAAATTAAATGGAAAATTAATAGAATTGGAATATATATAATTTATAAGATTCATATATTGCAGATAGAGAGGGAATAATGGTCTGTTTATTACACTTAAGTTTTAAAATAACGTTTTCTTATTCGTTGGCTTAACAACTTCGGGAACTTGTGATTGGTTGATTCATTAAGTTGAGTGTTCAAACGTTTCAACCACTAATTTTAATCTACAGAAGGGGCAATTTTGTATATAATCATTGGGGATGTAAATCAATTTATCGACCATTGTCTTATCCCTTTAGATCTCTACCTATAATGTGTCTGCTTTTTAATAAGATATAATTATAATTTAGTTAAAAGGTAAGAAATGAAAAAGAAAAGTTATATCTACCACTCTAAAAAGCAGTGTTTAACCTAGTTACCAAATAGAGTTTACTTTTCTTAAATCTTAGTAAACCAAATTTATAATATTTTCCCCCATTAAATAATATTTGTTACTTTTTATGACAGGTGTCCTAAAAGCAGCTGCTAACATTATTCTATTTTCAGGAGCCGAGGAGCTGCCAGCCGTGTCAAGCAGCAGTTCTAGCAGCTCTGACAGCCAACAGAAACCAAGAGTATCCAAAGATCACTCTGTCAAGATCAGAGATGGAATTTCAGAAATATCAAAGGTAGGAATATAAACATAGTTGTACTGAAGTAACTAGAAGGGAGCTTAAAGCTTCTGGAAGCCTAAGTCTTCCATTAATAAAACTACTTTAGTTAGGTGAAGTTTTAAAGACCGAACAGTAGAAAGGGAATTTTTAAGTTGTGTGTGTAGCGATTGATTCTTAGATTTAAGATAAGTAGTCACTAAGTAGGACGAGACACTTATGTATAGCCACCAGGGCTATCAAGTTTCATGTTCAAGTACATTTATATGGCGTGACCTCATGGGAGCTGATCTTTATTATACCACCCTTGCCGAGTATGGCAGGTGTTCCAAAGTATATTAAGTTTATTTGTTGATTTTGTTTGCCAATTTAAGTATAAAGGATGACCGTTTCTTTAACATTGTCCTTTATGTAATCAAAAGATTAAACAGTTCAAATGTTAAGACTTTATTGTGAAGAAAGAAAAAAATTCTAAAATTACACTAACATTTTTAAGATTAAATGTTATTTTTACTCTCGCGTACTAAATATCTCTTTTTCATTTCTATTTTATCATTTTTACAGAGTAAAAAAGAATATTTATTTATCGCAATGTATTATAGACATCTTTCCGCGGATATTAAAATGAAAAATTATATCATTAAAACCTGTCTTGTTAGGCCCGAGGGGCCAAAGGCTCCGACAAACAAAACTGTTATTAATTTTATGTTTTCTACTTTAATATTCGCGGAAAAATTGTCTTTAATACGATGCTTTACATGGTTTCACTAAGTGATATACCATTAGAAAACGGGCCCTATGGACAGGGTAGGACTTAAAACTAACTTACCCGCGACTGTAGCATAACACCTAGCTCATACGGTTAAATAGATAGAGTTAGGGAAATGCATTGACCGCCGCAACTCATTACAACCCGAAGTTGGGATTTTCAGTCAATCAAAGGGCTGGTTGTGTAAAAAGGCGTTTTATAGTATGATCATGAACATCATAAAGCAGGATTTGGTTAGGCTAAATCTTTAACTTACAAATTAGGCCAAGATTCTGTATTTGAATGTTATCAAATACCCATACTGCATCGGTCCGTGTAGATTTATTATCTACTTTTAACATATTTTTTAGAATGTAGATGCATTTAAGATGGTTAGACGTAAAGGGTTTATTTTTACCACTCATATGTTGTTAGTAGGTATCAAACATTTTCACGCGTAATTAGATCCATAATTGGAATAAAGAATTTTAGCGTTTATCTTGTTCAAAGACTATCCATAAGATTAAGCAGGGA
Source organism: Acartia tonsa (assembly GCF_053477335.1). Classification (NCBI taxonomy): domain Eukaryota; kingdom Metazoa; phylum Arthropoda; class Copepoda; order Calanoida; family Acartiidae; genus Acartia; species Acartia tonsa. The sequence goes on along the minus strand of NC_137264.1, from coordinate 40,404,481 downwards.
TTAACCTAAAACGACAGGAGAATTTTCTTTATAATTACATAGAATTACAAATGAATAATTCCTCATTTTCCCATAAATATTCTCTTAAGATAAAGTGGGATTAGAGAATAATTTTAACAAGGATAGGAGCAGGTGTTAAGTGATTTTAGGTAATTTGTTTACATTATGAAATGACTTATTAACTTGTAGCTGATTGATAAAACGATCCTCCCCATCCACCCTTATACCCAATCCCCTGCCCTATTACTGGATGAACTAACTGACCAATAAGTGATGTCCATGTTGCAACCTAAATTGACAATATTCCCCATGCATAAACACGTATATTCTATATCCATTATATTATGTTAATGTGCAAATTTGCAAAACATAGGTATGAGTTTTTTTTAATTGAACAAAATTATTGCTTAATTCAATCGACGTTCCCTTAACATGAATTATTCATTAATATGTTATTTTCTCCATTGGGTAGTTTTAAACTAGAAAAAATATTAATGAATTATTAATTACAAATTATGCATTAAAAACCTTTAAAACATTAATCGATTGTGAACAAATTATTTAGTAATTGTGTCAATAAAATAACTATAAATACAGTTTTTAACAACTTAAAACAAATTGTTTCTTACTTAGGTGTAATATATAAGAATTGCAAATATCTAAATGTCTGTCCCCAGTTCTCTGATTTTCAGACTCTAGTAAATTACATACATTAATCAAGAGAGAGATAGAGTGGGGTATTATCTTTAGTAGATAACTAACTTAGAATTATCTTCTATAACAGTTAAGTAACAGTTAGGAGGTTGGAAAACTTAATTAATTTTACCTGAAAGGGTTAAAAAAAAGAAACTTATCCATAGGATTTTAGGATGTTCTCAATTTATGGTCGAGTTTAGAAACCTGACCCTAAAAAATATTAATTTTCCTATACTTAAATTCAAAATTTAACTATTTTCCCCCAGAGAGAGGGGGGACAATGGACTGTTTACTACACTAGTCCCCAAAGTCTTAAAATAATAACGTTTTTTATTCCTTGGCTGAACAACTTTGGGGACTTTGGTGAATTTTGATTGGTTGGTTAATTGAGTTGAGGGTTCAAACGTTTCAACCATTAATTGTAATATTTAGAAGGAGTTAATTTGTTTATTATCATCGAAGGTTATAGATCAATTTATCACTGTCTTATTCCTTTAGATCCCCGATTATCCTTCCTTTTAAAATACCTGGCATTGATAATAAAAGTAGTTATTTATCGCATCGTATTGTAGACAGCTTTGCTGTAACTAGAGATTTTAAGCAACAACAAAAATGCACATCCAGATAATTTATGCATACATATAAGGTCTATTAAATATCCCAACTGACTAAGGAGTAATGTATAAAAATATCTTACTACAATGTGTGCAGGAAAAAAGAGATAAAGGGACGAAAAGATATATCATTGAGTAGCTATGCTTTTAAATATAATCGTCCATAAGACATACTATGTTTCGCTTCATATAACATATTCATCTATAAAGTTGTTATGCCTAATCTTCTTGATTCAATTTATTCCAAATTTTAAAACAGCTTATGATCTTTACACTTTCTAGATTATACTTAAGTGTTACAGGAATCTTAATACAAGATTGAAATTCGAGAGCGTAAATAAAATTTAAGAATTATAGCTCAAAAATAAGTTTAGATAAAAGCCTCATTTTAAAAAAATAACAAACTATCCCCTATACCCTGATAAGAATACAATTATGCGGATAGAAATATTGAACATTGTCTGACCATTATTCATACACTCAACTCACCAAGGGCACGAATAAATATGCGGGAAATAAGGAATGGTGTTAAACAATCTTGCTTCTGTTTTGTAATATTTGATCATTATTTATGTACATGTTTGAGTTTGTTTCTTTTAAAAGCTTCTTATTGAATGTTATTCTATTTTATAAGAATAAGTTGTCGTATACTCTAATTGTATGATTTTCAGAAACTATAAACCAATCATATATAAACATAAACATTATATTATTATAAGATTGTACATTTTTATATTCATAGAAAATTTTATATACCTAATACGAAGTTATACATAATTTTTCAGTATGGCTGAGAACTAATCCATCGAATATCAATCTATATTAAAGTCAAAATGGAAATTTTTTTACCATCATTAAAATTGCCATTCTTGCAATCTAGGGTTTCTAATTGTTTTTAAGAATATTACTCTTTTTCTAATTTATTCTATACTTTCATGTCGTTATATCATTATGTTGATACTAAATATAAACTGTATGAAAGAAATATGTAGGGTTAAACACCCAATTTTCACTGAAAGGGGTAATTTTTTGCGTATTTTCTGTAAAGTTGTGTTTTACTGTTTAGTCAAATGCGCTTATTAAGTCAAACTGTTCTTAATTATGTTGTATATATATATATGAAATGGTCATAATTAAGAACAGTGTGACTTAATAAGCGCATTTTACTAAAATAAAACGTTACGAAAAATTCGCGAAAAACTACCCCATTTTTTATATTTTTTACCTGAAACAAATAAGAATCTTAATGAACATCATTATGAAGAATGTGTTTAGTTTAAGAAAGTTACAAAAAAAAATCAAAACCATCCCCTGATGGTTATACCAGCGGCATAGACCCCAGGTATAAGGTATAGCCAACAAGCGAAATAAATCTAAAATAATATTTTTCTGGCGGAACTGTGTTGTCCTTAAACGCTAGCTGAAAATCACGTATAGGTATCGTGATTTTTTTCCCGAATTAATTTCGTTGTTGGTATAAGCTGCCTAGACCCTTGCACAGGAGCTTTTATTCAGATGAAAGGGGGTAGAAAACAGCCTACAACCACCCGAAGAACCCATTCACAGCACATTCCCATTCAAAAACTATACAGGGTGAGTCAGAAAAAACTGAGTTTTCTGATTTTCTGATACAATCAGTAGGAATATGGAATAAAACAATTATAGGTTCTTGTTCTCTATAGAAATATGCATTAAACTTAGAAAAGGTGTTTTTGAATATCTCTGAAAACAATGGCGCTTTTAATAGCATAAAGATTTCAAAAAGTGTGTGTGATGACTTTTTCGGCTATTATTTTGTACTTTTAGGTAGATTTTTTTATAATTAAAAAAGTCTACCATTCTAAAAAGATAAACAAACATAATTTTTGATTATTAAAATTTGTATTCAACAGATTGTAAATATTTAACATCTTAAAAATACAATTTATTTAAATTAAATTATCACATTATAAATCAAACGTTTTGTTGTAATCTATTGTTAAGATTTAATACTCCATGACCGGAAAACCAGCTCATGCCGGAAATATTTCATCTTGTTACCTAAATTCCTACCCCCTCCCCCTGAATTTCCTCTATATTTGGTGCATGACTGGATTTAATCTCCAAAATCTCCGCCCCCTTTTGACAAATTATACTTTTGTGTCTAATCCATCATAATAACTTCATTTAAATAGGGTAGGGTTTCTAAAAGGCATTTTCATTTTAAAATTCAAACCTTGATAACTTTTTTATCTTAAGAGATTTTTTGTCAAATAAAAAGTTTTTTTTTTACTAAAAGCTACGTTATAATAGAAGATTCTTTTAAACCACATGCATCACAATCAAGAAATATGAAAAAATGACAAATTGCAGTATTCTAAAAATGCTTTTGTGAGGAGCCAAAAAGCATTTCACCTTTAAAACTCATTAAAGTACTTTTCTTAGACCTTTTTCTAAATAAATATTGAAATTTTAAGATTTTTTATACAAAATTGATGAGTTATTTTAATTTTTCTTGATCAACATTTTTCACACAAGGCATTTTTTGACACCATAGACCTATCATAGAGGCCGCATTTTTAGAGATAATGAAAAATACCTTTTACAAGTTTGATGTGCTTTTGTACAGAGAACAAGGATATATAATTATTTTTTCTGTATTCCTTTTGGTTGTTTCTGAAAATCGAAAAACTCAGTTTTTTCTGACTCACCCTGTATATTCAGATTAAATCCCTTATTACTGAATATAATAGATTTCATTAGTTTGTAATTTTGGAGGATAAAAAATCTGTTGGAGCATTCTGCACTAGCTAGCCTGACCATAAATTATAAAAAAAAATTGTTTCAGGACAATGAGTTTGCCTATTCCGAAGTGGAGAAGATGTCGAGTGTTCAGCCCACCATGTGGTTGGGGTCTCAATCAGGTTAGGTTTTTGGGACGATTCCACCAGTAATCAGCACATTGACTATTTTCACTGGTACCCAAAGTTTTTGACCACGCTTATATGTTGGCTCAAAAACTTTTGTTTCCTAATTATTATTGGCTAAACTTAACCAACAATGTTTTATCTACAAAAGCGGTAATTTCAGGAATCTAATTGGATAAGACAATGTCCGATAAAATGATGTACATCCCCAATGATAACACACAAAATTACCCCTTCTGTGAATTAAGATTAGTGGTTGAAACGTTTGAAAACTGAACTTGATAAACCAACCAATCATAATTCAGTAAGTCCCCCAAAGCATTAAGCACACGAACAAGAAAACTTTATTATAAAACTTTTAGGAACTAGTTTAATAAATAGCCCTTTGTCCCCTCTCTCTCTTAATTTAATTTATCAGCATATGCAAGGTACATTAATTTATCGTCCGTTGTCTTATTCTTAAAGATCCCTGCCAAGAATATACATTGATTTAGGAAGAGATTTTAAGGTATAAGACAACGTAAATTGTTTTACATTCACAATTATAAACAAAATTATCTCTTCATTAGATCAAAATTATTTGTGTAAAAATTTGGATATTTGCCAATTTGTACCACACAATCAATATTTAATAAAAGTTCCCACCATTTTTTAACCCAACGAATAACAGAACTTTGAAGACTGTAATAATTTACAGCCCAATGTCCTCTGCCTTCCTTTTATTCTGTATAGAAGCACGAAAAGATCAAACCATAGTTTAACTGTAGTAACGCTATATATAAAAGTGCATTGAGTTAAAAATTATATATTGATCTTAAATTGTTTGTTATATAATAGGGTAGTGCAGCATGATAATAATGATTATCAGGATAGGAGAGGCAATATTTATATTAAGCTTAATCTTATCAAGGCAATTAGTCCCTGAATTATAAAGGAAGAACTATAAAACATATAACAACATTCTATATTGCATAAATATCTCTGGGAGTCTGGATGGCTAAATAGGTTTCAAGCTATTTTTAGGTAAAGTAAAATAAAATAAAAATTAGGCCTATTTACTGAGTTAAGTTGGTACGCTTAAAGACCTAAAGATTTTGTATAGCGTGCTTATGGGGGTTTTGAGGACCTCATTTAAACACAACACTGTGAGAAACTGCCTTCCCTTTTCCCCCTTCAGTTAAGGGTTGACACCCCCTTTGGGATTCACTGTGCACGCCACTGATTAAATATTAACGATGTATATTTTATTTTCAGGTTCTATCTATGTTCATTCTGGTGTTTCTCAGTGGAAACGATGCATACATTCAATTAGGCTCAAGGACTCAGTTCTATCCATTGTGTAAGTTTGATTTCTTTTTTGGAAAGCTACTCTATATCCTACTTTGATCTACCTTATGATAAAGTTACAGGATGTCTCTTGAGTATCACCACATTCACCCTCTCAAAAGATATAGCCCCTAGAAAAATAATATCCCCACTTAATTGCCCCTAGATGCCTTTAGGAGCTTATCTTTTATAATTCAGTAACACATTGTTAAGGCCTACTTTATAATAAATTAGTAATTATGTCAATTTGCTTGTGTGTACTTGTATGTCAATAAAATTGTAATTACTCATATGCAATTAAAGATAGTAGTCTTTTTAGCAAAAAAAATATATTATTATAATAGGTATTATTTTGTTATAAAAAAGATAAAAAGATCGTTTACTTTTTATGAAATCCTACTTTTAGAACAAAACCTTGTTGTTCTTACATTATGAAATTTGAAGTTCAATAATAGTTTTCTCTATTCATCATTTATTACGCATTCTTAAATATTTAATAGTTATTTATCACTTCGTATTTTACCTAGACAATTTTCCGCGGATATTAAAATTAAATGTGTTAAGATGAGGATGACTTTAATGTAACAAAAATTATTGTTTTCTTATAAAACTTTTCTAGAAACATTTTTTATATTTCAAATTTATTAATAAATGGAGATTCATTGACTCCGATAAATGATCTAAATTTTAGATGAGAATTGAAAATTTTGATGATGTGTTAGGACATTTTCCAAAGTAGGGGGGAGACAATGGATTGTAAATTATACTGGTACCCAAAGTTTTATGAACATGAACACTCGTTGGCTTTAAATCTTTGGAAACTTATATTAAATCTTGATAAATTGGCTCCATCTAACACTTCTCAACTTCCAATCAATGATTTTGATTTACAGAAAGGGCAAGTTTGTTATTCATCATTAAGGATGTACATTACATTAATTTATCATCCATTGTCTTATTCCTTAAAATCCCTGGATTTTCTCTGAGAAAGACACTAGGACATAATGTATTATGATCATGCTAACACTCAACTTTGTTCTGTATATGAAGTTTCATTTACATACTCATTAAATTCAGAGAAATAAACAGTTATTTTGACATTTATATTAATTTAAATTAAGTTTGTATGTTATAAACCTTAAGGTACTAAAGGCAGAATTACACACAAAAAAGTTTGGGGGAACAAATTATTTATTTTCTATTACATTATTCCTGTTTATATGACGTTTTGATTAAATAAAATTATAAGTACAGAGTAAACTTTCCCCTTTGATAGACTGCTCAAGATGATAATTTTATATATTATTACCTGTCATTAACATTTAACAAAAGCAATTTAAATAAAATTGGATTATTATGAAAATCCTAGGGAGGGAGGGCACATTGGGTTGTTTATTACACTGGTCCCCAAAGTTTTATAATAGGGTTTTCTTATTCGTTAGATTGACAACATTGAATTTGATTGGTTGGTTCATAAAAATGAGTGTCCAAGTGTTTCAACCACTAATCGTAATTTCCAGAAGGGGTAATTTTGTATATCATCATGTATATCAATTTATCGGCCATTGTCTTATCCCTTCAAACCCTTCAAAAATATTTTTTTCATATTGATTATATCAATAGTCTTTTCAACTTTTTATTTTAACATTACTTTTCAATTTTCATCAGGAATAAATTTTTTTTTATTGTCAGGCATGTGAAAGGACGAGTGTTAGCAGCAATGGCCGACGGAACTGTAGCTATTTTCCATAGGGACAAAGAGGGACAATGGGACCTTAGGTGAGTGCTCTTTTATTACTATTGATCTTTCCTATTCAGTCTATATATTTTCAGTACTGCCATTTTCTGATTTTCTGTTCTTCTGACTATAAGCCATTGATTTAAAAGTTGCCAAGGCTTCAAGGAGGCTCACATTTTTGTATTATCAATTTTTCGTTCCCTGGGAATTTTGAGAGTGCGTATTTATAGTCTATATGGTCTAAACTTTACAGTTCCTGTAGATTTAGGAAGAGGCTGTTTTATGGGATAAGACGGACGTTATTAGTCGTAAATACATAACCTAATCATATAGTTGCCGCGCTTCTAGAAATATTGTAGAGATTTGCATAAGAAAAGAACTCTTTTGTCAATAAGAACCAATAAAATAAGAGTTTTGGCATTAGGATTAGTGTTCTACTAATAACGCAAGAAATTAGCATAACCAAATAGCGTTAGTTTTTGGTTATATAATGAAAATAACCAGTCTTTCAACTGTTCATTTTTTGGCAGCTTTATTTGCAAGTTGTGTTCTGAAAGTGAAATTAACCCTCTTGAAAAAAATGTTTATGTATTTTTGAAAAAAAGGCATCGCGTTTTCACTTCTTCCGCCAATTAAAAAAATCTCAATGCTTTCCTTTTATATTTATCATGCTAAACACCACCCATTATTTTCTTTTTTATCCTAAAACCTTGTCATAATAATGTGAGTCGTCTTTATTTTCGTGGGATGAAGCTGCTTGGGTCTAAGGACAAAGCCACTATTAATACATAAAGATGTAGAAAAGTATGTAATTACCTAGGTAACTCATTAAACTATTTCCTAAAATTTTTAAAGAGTGACAACTTTTTTGTAAAATACTATTTGTTGTTTTAAATGTCACCTGGAATGAATGCTGAATGAATGCTTGGACGAGCAGTTATTGTTTTATTTAGAAAACAAAAGCTTATGCTAACACAGCAAATCATGTATATTTAGTTTTATTACAAGAAAATGTGTCCAATATCAATAAGTAGGTTCTAAGTAATGGAAATATTTCAATTATACATTTAAAAAACTTTTAAAAAATATAATATTACAAGACTAGGTATATAGACTGACAAACATTTAATAAAAGCTAAAATATTTCCACTTTCAGATAAACCTATCCTATAATATAAAGTAATAAGCTTTTTTTGTCTGTAGCAAAGGATCTCGCTAACCGCTGTACCGATATGGTTCTTCTTTACAGTGAAGCCTCTTATAGGCTCTGAGAGGGTTTTAGGCTATTTAATTTTTTCAAATAAGTTTGGGTATGGTTTTAGGCTATTTTTGTGCCCTCGAATGTAGAGCCCCTAGATGCTAGGGGCGAAACCGCTAGTCTTTAAAAAATGAAGTTCAACTTTTATTTGTACTTGGCACTTGGGACTTATCTGTTCTTAATATTTAAAACATTTCATAACTCTACCCAATAAAATCACAAGTGTCAAGAGAAAATAAAAGGGAAGATTAAAGATGAAAAAGGTTTCTCTATTAAAGCAAATTTTAATGTAAAAATAAATACTTTTAAGGCGAAAAAATCATAAATGCCCCCTTCCCCTTTTTCCAAAAGAATAGTCTTTACCCTATTTGATTAGAACTGTAGTATTGACAATTAATGTTAGGTTACTGAGTATTTAATACCAATTTGAGAGTCTTAACCCTGGTAGATAAGAAATATTGGAATATAGAGTAATGACTAGTAATCACTGTCCAGTCACTCAGCAAAGTGTTTTTACATTACCACTTAAAATTAAAACTCAAGTAGCCAATTCATTTACTAAATTTGGTAGGTATAATTTTACAATTTACTAAATTAGAGTTTACTTGTGCTAAGATGTATTAATGCATTTTTACTAAAAAAACAGCTGTAGGCAAAATACTTATTTTAATTGCACTTTCAATTTTATTCATGAAGAAATTTTTTTTTTTGCAGAGTGTTATATTTCTTTTATAAGGGCGATTTTCTTGGGAGGATGACAGACACACAGAAAAACATCATGTTACTTTTTTATAAGGATTTGTAGTTCAATGGTAATTGTAATGTAATGTAATGGTAAATGTAATTTCGCGAGTATAAGTGGACAGCTAGGCTGTAGCTCACCTAAACCTCGCAGTAACTCTGGCGAGTAGTAACTCAATTATTGGAAATACTTGCAACATTCCTTAACTGAAAGTGGAGAACCAATACCCAACCTCCCCACCTGCCTCGAAATGGATGTTCAAAGATTAATACCTTTGTTGTTGTAGCTAAGCTTAAATAGCTACTCTAAAAGTTACAGGGTACCCTTGCAGGGTTATTTCACACAGGGTTAGGGCTCCCTTCAGGGTAACTTGGGTTTTTAGATTGTGTAGAGAAGGATATTTTTTCTGTTTTTTACTCAACCAAAACATTTTTTATAAAAACAAAATGAAGATTTAGTTGGTATAGTGAAACTTGTTTGTCTACTGACAGTAAGAGGGAACCAACCTTCATACACATTTCTTTCTGTGTAATGTATTATGTATCTTAGATTTACTTAATCCTAATACACAAAACTTATCTTGTACCTAACACATGCATTTTGGACTCTTGGACAATACTTGGATGAAAATAGGAAACTGAAAGCCATTAATAAAGCTACTATAAACTGACTAAGAGCATAAGATTTATAGACTGTCAATTATGAATACGTTCTCTCAATCGTTGGATTAAACCCTTTGGTTAATTTTATATTGATTGGTTGGTACAAACTAGCAGTGTCCAAACTTTTCCACCAATGAAACCTAAACGGAAGAATAAGTCGGGAAAGTAGTTGCACATCGGTAAGCTGCTAACCAATTTTTGGCGTTTTTCGGCTTATCGTGGATTATATGAACTATTAAACAAATTCAGCTAAAATAAATGATTTTTAAAACTTTGATAAATCCATTATTCTTAAATCATAAACAATTGTTTTGTTTTAAAGAAAACAAGGATGCAAATGTATGAAGTAACAAAATGTAATAAAACTTGATTTATTGCTCTTTTGTTCTTTGCAGAATTGTTTCGTATATTATACAACCCTAGAATACAAGGAAAGCTAAAATCATATAAAATAAAAATTAATTAATGATTAATGAATAGTAGCTACGTAAATTCATTCTTAAAGGATTAATAGTTCTTATGCTGAAAAATATTTGAATTGACAAGGAGGTTTTTTTCTTTTATCCATATAGGTACTAAAGTAACAGGATGTTTTTCTGCTTGTCTGTGTGTACCAAAGGATCTCGCTAACCGCTGAACCGATTGGGCTCTCCTTTACAGGGTAGCAACACATAGGTCCCGGGAAGGTTTTTAACTATTTTCTTCGGGGGTGGGACATCCCAACCCCCCCCCAAAAATGAAAAATACCCCCCCCCAAAAAAAAAAAAAAATTTTAAATTTTCTTTAAAATCTAAAACACCAAATTTTAGTTTGATCAAATCTCCTGGGGCTAAGCCCTTGGAGGCTAGGGGCGAAGCCGCTACTCATAGGCGTCCAAGGGGGGGGGGGGTAATGGGCCATTTGGCACCCCCAAAATTTTTTGAACAATACCCCCCAAAAAAAAAATTACCCCTACCTTGGGGGTGCCGTAGGCACCACCAACGATTTTCCCCCCCCAAACCATTTTGGGGGGGGGGGGGTAATTACCCCCCCCAAAATAAATGTTCTTTAAAAATTTTTTTTGGGGGGGGGGTATTTACCCCCCCCAAATTGAATGTTCTTAAAACAAATTTTACTGAAAATTTTTTTTTGGGGGGGGGGATCTATGATGTAATTGTAAAGCACTGAAGATTCCATAAAATAGATACCTAACTAAATTAAATATTTCATTAAATAATGAAAAAGAATTTCTATAGGCGATTTCTTTTGGGAGGATGTCAGGGTGTCTCAAAACTAGTTATAAAACTTACCAGGACCTATAAGACGCTTTACTTTAAAGTATAATCATATTGTTCATTGGTTAGTGAGTTAATTGTTGTATTTTTATGTTCTAAAGAATGAGATACTACTATATATTTGAATAGTAGTGGCGCCCTTAGCTTCTAAGAACTCGTGTTTTCTAAAGGGTAAAAAGGGAGGAGAAAAATAGCCTAAAGGATTGACCTATAATAGTGTGGAACCATCATGGGATCTATGTGAAGCTTTCCTAAAAAGGAGAACTCAGTATTAAAAGTAATGAAATCTGAAGCTATAGTCAAATAAACCTTACTTACTACTTTATGTTATAGGATAGTACTTATTAACTTAATAGATTAGGTAGGTGCTTTTTTTACATAATTAAATTACCCCCCCCAAAAATTTTACCCCCGGGGTAAATTAGTTTGGGGGGGGTAATTACCCTCCCCAACAGATTTGGGGGGAGTATTTACCCCCCCCCCCCCCCCAACAGACTTTAGGGGGGGTAATTACCCCCCCCAATCAAATTTTACCCCCGGGGTAAAAATTTTGGGGGGGGTAAAAAAAAAATTCGCCATTTTACCCCCCCCCCAAACACGAATTACCCCCCCCCCCCTAAAATTTTTTACCCCCTCCAAAAAAAAAGCTTGGACGCCCCTGCCGCTACTTATCCATAAAGTAGTTTGTTAGCATTTATTCACATGAATTTATTAAGTCAAACTGTTCCTTATTTTGACCAAATATATATATATATATATAAAATGGTCAATATTTAAAACAGTATGACTTAATAAGAGCATTTGAATAAACCCTCAACTTTATAGAGTTTTGCAAAAAATAATGACGCTCTTAATACAAAGACAACAGCTATGTAAGTCCAATGTTTAATGATTAATAGTTCATATGCTGAAAATTAATTAAATTCACCAATTAATATGACAATGGTCAATAAATTTATGTTTCCAAGTTCGCAAAGTTATTAGAAGCCGTTATTATAAAACTTTAAGGACTACTATAATAAACAGCCAATTTCCATGACCTTCCTTGTTTTCACTAGTTTTGGTATATCAACTTCACTTTAAAAAGGCATTATTGGATATCAATCTAGTTTCCTCTTGATGGTTCACCTGACGTTCCCCTCCTTGTTTGCAACTCAATAAAAAGCAAAAGTTTACCACAATAGCTGCCTGTCCCTATAATCCCAGAATAAAGTTTCAACTATTAACCGCTCATGCAAACAAACAAACAAACATTGTGTGAAGCATATTTTGCAAATCAAAGTTTTCTTATAAATTCTTAATTTAACTTGGATTTGCATTAGCATAGTGCTAACTTTCTGTTTCATTGTGTTTATTGAAAAATACAAAATTTAAAGATTAGCAACATCATATTGTATTTTCTAACCAATTTGATTAAACATTACATTTAGAAAAAAATAAAATTTTGAAGTTTAAAAATAACATCAAAATTTAAAAACCTTACTTACACTATTGTCATTTTGATATTAGCAACTTTTAAACGTTTCTTATTCCCAATAAGAATATTTTCAGAAGCACCTAATTCAATTTTGTTAATATTAGAAAATTAATCCAATACCGAGGTATATTCTTCAATTAAAAATAATTTCTGAAATAGCAAGTTAAGTTTTGATTATTATCTTCATAAATAATGTAGATAAAATTGAACTTAAAGAAACCTAAAACCTAAAAGATATCTAAATTTTGTTTATCTGAACCAATGAAATATTAATTACTGATGTGAATGATTATATTGTCAAAAGCCTTTCAGACAACCAGCCCTTTGATTGCCCGAAGTAATGGTAATAAGTTGCGCCTATTTTAGGCCAAGGCATTCCCGTTATCCAACTATTTATGTTTAGCACCTAACATCAGCAATAAAGACCGTTTTTAACATCGTTAGTTATGACGCGATGTTGGGCCGAGATTCGAACCTACAACTTTACCGACAACAAGTGTTACGTCATAGCCGTAATTACCATGTTTAGGTGAAAATGTCCTTCACTTTTGACTTTATTTTTTTTGTATAGGAATTATTATCTGCTTGATCTTGGACGTCCCCACCACTCCATCAGATGCATGGTGCAAGTACATTCCAAAGTGTGGCTCGGATACAGAAATAGAATTCATGTAATTGATCCCAGGTAAGCCTCACCCTAGTTCTAGAAAGAATATGCGAAGCAAAATAACATTTTGTTAACGCAATTACTGTATACATCTGTCCTTACTGATGTCTGACAAAGTCACTAAATTAACACATAACATTTGAATGTCGCTAAATTAGAACCGATTTTCGGTCACACTAAAATAATTGTTCCACAAATATTGAAATAAAATTCATAAAATTAAGGCCATAACTTTGGTTTGATCTTATATTTTTTATTCTAATATTCTCAGAAAGCTGTCTGTAATACGATGCAATAAATAAATATTCTAACATTTGCCGTTTGGCCGTTCCTTATTTGTTCTCTTGCTTAAAGGGAAAAATAGAAACTTCGTCTAGTCTGAAATTTGTTTCCCAACAGCTAAACGTATTAATACTTGCGTTTTTTAAAAAAAAGAACTAATATGATTTTATCCTCATGTGACAAAAATATTTGAAAACTGTGAAAAAGTTTAAAGACGTGCTAGATTATAAAAGTTTGAGGAGAGACTGAAATTAAAGATTAAAATACCCAGACGATCCAATATAGATAGACAAAGATTTTCAATTTACTAAGAAATTTGGTTTCAACATTATAGAAATAACAACAACAGAAAATATAGTTGATATCCAGGGATCTAAAGGGATAAGACAATGGCCGAAAAATTGATATACATCCTCAAAGAAACGGAGAAAGAAGATTATTATTTAGTTCAGGGTTTATCAAGATTTAAACGGTTCACTATTTTACATTATAGATAGATTATTATTGATATTTAACAAAATGTCCTAAGATTTAACATAAAATAACATTTTATATATATTTAGTACCTTAGGTTTTTTCTAAACCTTTTCGAATATATACATTTCGGGTACATCCAATTCTTTATACCTAATAACTTAAAAAATTGATGTGTTTTATATTTGAATGGATGAATTATTATACTTTTTAGACAAGAAAAGATTTTTTTCTCTAATTTTATTATTCTTTCGGATAGGATGGATTTCTTTCTGTTTTTATAAACTGTACAAATTATAAACACAAAAATTAGATGAATGAAGTGATTTTCGTCGATATCTAATTAGTGTTTTACTTTAGGTCATTTAAATTAGGTAATATACAGGGTAGCCCTTCAGGATTAGTGGCTTGGGATGATAGGGCTCCCTGCAAGGGTTAGGCATGAATATAAAAATCAACAACAACCCCTCCTCTTAATTTTAATTTATTTCATTGATAAAGGAAAGGGGTTTCTGTGCTCGTTGGCACTTTCAGGGAGAGCACTAACCAATTGGTGAACTCTTACACAACATCACCTCTGTATAAATATATGTAATTGTGTATAAACATTCTGAAAGTAGAATTATGTGCTTGTAAAATGAGTTGTATAGTTAATAGCTGTACATGGCTTCTATCACAGAATACTTCTTATATCGCGAAATTGAGAAGTTTGATTAAAATCTCACTTTATACATTTAAAAATGTTGGTTGATTATGATCCTTCCCACTCCTGACTGAAAAGTTACATGCAAGAGGTTTCATTATAGTAGAACACCTGATATTTAGTTAGAAAGTAAATAGCTAGCTCATGTATCATATGATATTCTGTTTCTAATATCTTATGATAACTCTGATATACAGGGAGGGAGGAGACATTGATTACACTATGACACTGCCCAAAGTTATATAACCCCGAGTTCTCTTATTCGCTGGCTTAAGGACTTTGGAAACTGTATTTGAATTTTGATAGGTTGGCTCTAAACTTTCAAAAACCATATGACCCATTTATTGTTGAATTACCTACCATTCCCATTATCTACATAAATTATTCTATGGTTCAGATTTATATAGAAAATATATTCATTTTATTCAGTATCATAAAGAATATGATAAATCTTTCTGTGTATTAATGTCATTTACTTTTGACTTATCTGAATACATGAACTGTCTTTTTAGGTATTAAAGAAATTTTTGTAAAGGCTTTAAGATGTTTGCCTGTTTAAGATTGTTAATAGTTATTTTTCGCATCCTATTACAAACAGCTTTTCATAGATATAAAATGTACAATTATAAGATTAAAACCATTTTTTTACCCCCGAAATACTGAAGGTACGGGCTAAAAGAAATTGGTTTCAATCTTATGATTGTACATTTTTATATTGGTAGAAAGCGGGATACAATACGATGCTAGACATAATTGTTCAGTATGGCTGAGAACCGGTTCTAATCCACCGGATATTAATTGGTTTCAATGCGATATGGGAAATAAAATTATCAATTCCCGTAAAAAATTACTTTATAATATAAAGAACTTCGAGCTAAATATATTTTGCTTATTTATGTGGAACACTGCTGTAATTGTTATCAAACAAGTTAAAAATGTATGTATTTTTTTATCTTTGGTGGCTAAAGTTAAGGTAGATATATTATAGAGTTTGTGTTCTTTCTTTAATATTTAGATTGTTTTATCTTGTGCCTACGTACTATGGCATAAATAAGGGCCAATTTTAACGTCTGTAGAATATATGACTATGGTCACAGTCAGAACATTAAACATTAAACACGCGGTTAACTGCTATTATTCTTAATGCTGCAGTTTTTATGCTACAAGCTGCTTCACACCTAGTCTCAATGGGAGGACCAGGAAAATAGCCTAAAACCACCCCGTAACATTATCAAAGCTCACCCGTAAAGTACAACCAAGGAATTTATGAGATCTTTATCTTCAAACAAAAGAAATCTTACTATTTCATATTATGCTGTGAATATTATTAACCTTGTTTTATTTTCTTTAGACTAATGAGCGTGGAGGCAAGCTTTGATGCTCATCCAAGAAAAGAAAGTCAGGTAAAAATTAAGTTGGCCAGCATGGTGGCTGGATAGGGATAGGACAATGGCCTCTAATGATGATACACAAAATTACACCTTTTGTCGATTACTAAGTTGTAAAAAAACGTCACTATAAAAATTTTGGGTACTACCAGTTTAATAAAAACAGCGCGATTCTGATGTATTACACACAAAAAATCAGAAATCAAATCGTAATAAAAAAGGCGGCTAGTACTGAAATTTTTACTTTTTAAAGGGATTTTAGGCCGTATGTTGATTGAAATTAAAGAGTTCTTTGGAATTTGCTTATTGAAAGATCTACCTACATAGTATATAATAGTTAATAATCTTTTCAAAAAGTCAGAGTTTAACAATTGAACACTAGAAAGAAAAGACCGAAATGTATTTGTTTAACATCAAAGGCTTAGTCTTGCCTGTCAATTCTCAACCACTAAGTCTAGCTAGGTACTTGTATTCTAACAAACAAATTGTCTGACAGGTTATTATAGATGAAAGGGAATAAGTGAAAATTTTCTAATCCAACAAATGGAGGAGTAGGTTGCGCTGAAAATCCGTAAAGGTTGTGATTTTTAAGTTAAAAACAGTAGTAGAACGATTAAAATTTATTTTCAACAAAAAATTTGTCTATAGATTTTTGCCATATTTTCTTAGATGCAAAAGATAAAATTTTTAAGACCAATATAAATTTTCCTCTTTTTTTATAATAGCCATACCTACCCCGTGACACTAACAACATAGACATATTAATATGATTGGCTATTTGTGCTTTTCCTTATTTCCACTTATACTTAAGTAATTGCAGTACTGTACACTGTATATTTTACCGGGCTCGGCATCCAGTGGCGGCTGCTTAATGTTAAAAATGTGATTCAGCCGCGAATATAAATATATCCTGTTTCAAAGTAATGATTGCGTCGTTTGGTCAGGTGCAGTTTGTCTCAAAATAGTTCTAATGTGGCGACTTACTAGCACCTAGCGGAAGGAGGGCAGTAAAATAGCCTAAAACCATGGTAAGACTTAAGTCTGAAACTATCTCGGCGAGGCAAAAACCGTACCATATATATTAGGAATAATACATATAGATATCAACCTTCTTATTTGCTATGATACCTTTAAATCTTATACAGATGCGCTTTCATGATTAGATCGTCAAAACTTGAGTACATTTGAACATGGATGACAACATCCAACAGTAGAATAATTACGTCGCTTCATAGTTTTTTTCAGTTATTAATTTTATGTATTTTTCTTTGGATTTATACGATTAATTTTTTAGTATATTGGCTACTTTAAGAGGAAATAAAATGATAATATTGCAAAATATTAGAAAATATTGCTAAAAAATATTTTTTTTTGTAAAAAAAATAGTAGGTATTCTATGTTTGGCACAAGTGTAGCAATGTTATTACTCAGAAATTATGTTTGCTTATAAATACACACACACACACACACACACACACACACACATGCACACTAAAGTTATATATATATATACACTTAAACAAACCTGTCTGATATTCAATATCAAGATATTATTCTTTAAATATCAATAAGAAAATGTTCCTCATTTATGTAAGTTTTAAGCAATTTGTGTAACTTTGACTTCATGAAAGCGTTTGACATTGTACTTTTACCGCATTTGAATTTAAAAACAGTTATTTTTTTAGCTAATGCTTTTAATATCAACACATTTTTGTGTGAAGGGGTATCTTTTAGTGCCTAGTGACAAACTGACAGTCTTACGGAAATCTTTAGTTAAAGCTTGGCTACGTACTAGAAATGAAGATGTTTTGAGAATAAGGCCGTGATATAGGGTATTGGTCGAGATTGGTATCTATTAATACAAATATGATTTATCATATCTAGCTAGATGTACATCCTTTGTAAATTGTCCCGTATCTATGTTTAGGCTTTAAAATATCGGTTCAAGTACAGTTCATGGTAGAATGTTACTGGTATCGATTATTTCAAAAAATCTAATAACTTTTAAGAACTTTTATAATAATCTGAAATATCCATTTATAAAAAATGCAGTTATTTCGCAGCGCACATAAATGCGCGAAGAAGAATCAATTTATGCCTGGTTTTCAGTCATGCACTATACGTATTATTGGATCTTGGCTATTTCAGATTATTTTTATGCCTTTAATGTGCTGGCTTTAATTGGCAATCTAAATCCGAAATCCAAAATCCGTAATCCGACCAATTTTTAGACAATCCGAATCCGGCCCAAAAATTTGGCGGATTGCCAACCCTAGTGCGGGCATAACACATTCCTTCACCCGTTTTGCAGCTAGCAACTGTTAAAGTTCATTAGTTTTTTTGAGATAATTGATCCCAGGAACCTTTTGCCGTAAACTGCTCCAGATCCAATATTTGAAAAAATTTACAATGATGTAAAAATAATCAACATTTGCAAAATTGATATGTAAAAATCGGAATTATGCTTTAATAAGTCATCATTTTTTTTAGAAGATTAAAAGATTGTCTGAGACATTTTAAAACTCCTTAAAAAATGGAGAGTTGAAAAATATTTGGGGTGAACACTAAGCTTTTACCTAGATACGGGACAACTCAATCTTTATACAGCAAGGAAACCACTTGTATTACCAAACTAACATTTTTTATTAATATCAATAATATGAGTATTAAGGCATTCATTTTGTTTCATGAATGAAACCGCGAGATCCATTAGGGCATATCATGTAACATTTTAATATAGGTATTTAGTTCAATTCTCCTTATAATATATTTCTTTTTATAAAGATAAATAAAATTATAATCAACCCCTTATCAACCACATATGCTTAATTTATACTCAAAAAACATTTAAATACAATGTATAGGTATTTAGTCAGTCTGAATTCTAGCTTAAAATGTTTTCTTTTTATGTCAGACATAGAAATATTCTTCCAACTTTGAAAGAAAAATTATAAAGGTTCAAAATATGTATCTTTCTTAACAATGATTTTCTTTATATCAACTTAAGATTAAACTTTCAACAATGCGTAGTTAAAACATCACATGTATAAAATTGCTAGCTATCAAAATCCGACCTTATTTTAATCTCTTAAAAAATGAAATTTAAGATTTATTTTACATTTTATTACTTTAGAAAATGATTCTGTAATACTATTTGAATATTCAATAAAGAACTTTTCTTTTTTTCTATTTCTCACACACCCAAATCCTTTTACAAGTTTCCTTTGGTCCAATTACTATAAATTGAGGGAGACTGACCTTTTTGTAGTGAAGCTACTCTATTTATATGTCAGAGAATCTACTTTTAATGGCTCGAATTTCTTTCTCGTCTTCCCCCCCCCCGCCTTTGAATTTTTATCTGCTTATATCAGTTGCATTGGTTAGTAAAAGCCATTTTATTTGTATAAGCCTGGCGCAATATGTATTTATTAATTTCTTTAAAAGCTTAGCTACTCGAGTTTTGAACACAATCATTCTTGTTTTTTGTTAGGTAAAAAACTAAAGGTTTTAGATGGATAAATTGGATTGGGCGTTTGAGAAAAATCTAATAGGATTAAACATTGAAACACTTCCTTCTTTTTTTTTCTTTTTCTTATATTAAAAACAATTTCTTTAACTGGATTTTAAGGGCCAAAATATAAATAAATGCCCTTAATTCTCTTCCAAATCTGTAAGAAAGTTAATTAAAATACAATGGGATAACTTTACTTTGATGTTGATATCGTAGCCTCTATTAAAATTTTCGGGTATGGTCCCTTTCGTGACAACGCCTCTTAAGAGGGGTTTCGTCGTATTTGCACAGTAGCTTTTTCCTATTTATGGCCCTAACCCTGCCGGGCAATAACCTGATCTAAAATAACCTATCAAAAGCTAGATTAAAAATACGAAATAATGCCTCTTAAGAGGCGTTGTCAAGAAAAGGACTATACCCAAATTTTCATATATTTTTAGGTTAGACAGATGGCATGGGTTGGAGATGGAGTCTGGGTTTCAATCAGACTGGATTCTACACTCAGGTAACATTTGTTTCTCACGGGTTCGAATCCTCGAATCACCCATTTAACCCCCCCCCCTCCCCTTGGGCGTTTTATAAAAAACACTTCTTGAAATTCTATATTTAATATTCTCTGGAGGCACACCGTGAAAAAAAATCTATTAAACTTGGACAAAAAGTTTGCTCACAAAGTGACACAAATTTTTACATTTAGTAGAAAACTTTTATCATTTGGATGTTTGCATTCAGGGGGAGGGGGATTTAGAAACAAGCTTAAAAGTGTCCATTAGAAGCCAAATATTAATATAATATCAAGATAAAAATGTTTAAAAAATAAAGTTTTACCTAAAAGAGAGCATTTTAGACAGAGTTTAAAATTGTTAAATATTTAGATAAGATAATTCATATTTTGGAATTGCAGGTAGTGTAAAAACTCAAAATACCTAGGTATCTTATTCTATTTTGTCAAATTTTAAATTAGGGAGATTATTTTTGTAGATTTCTAGTACGCATAAAAACACCTCCAAAATCTTTAAAGCTTCTTTTGATAATACATTCCGAAGCTTGATTGGAGTATCGTATCCAATTCAAACGTTAAGTCCGAAAACATATAAAAAAGTTATTTCTTTCATCGTATTATAAACCGCTTTCCGCGGATATAGAATGTACAATTATAAGATTAAAACCAGTTTTATATTCGTAGAAAGCTGGCTATAATACGATGCTAGACATAGTTTTTTCGTATGGATGAAAACCGGTTCCTATCCACCGGATTCGAATGAATACGAGAAATATAATTACTTCACATCAAAAGTAAAAAAAATTAAAATTAGAATTCTGAGGAAAGTTTTATTTTTAATCTGTTTCTAGATGAAATTTTAGAACATTAATATAAAAAGTTTTGAGACATACATACACAACATGTATGATATTTATGCAGGGAGGGAGAGGACATTGGGCTGATTATTAAAGTAGTCCCCAATGTTTTATAATAACATTTTCTTATTCGTTAACTCAACAACTTTGGGGACTTTTACTAAATTTTGATTGGTTCATATTTCCAAACGTTTCAACCACTAAGTTCAATTTACAGAACTGGTAATTTTGTGTATCATCATTAGGGGTGTACTTCAATTTATTTTCCATTGTCTTATCCCTTTAAATCCATGATATTTGTGTAGCTGTTTTAACAATAAAGCAGTAGCAATAATTGTATTAAACAGCCTCCTCGTGACAAGGGTATGTCTGTCCATATGTGAACATGAGTTGTGCCGTCTAATATTGATAAGTTATGATTAACAAGCACGATTACTTTCAATTGTAGCGAAGTTTATTGTATAAGCAATTGAGTTAGTTAAGAGAAGAAAAATGGGGTATATTCCCTTTCGTGACAACGCCTCTTAAGGGGCGTTTCGTCGTATTTTTACAGAAGTCTTTGATAGGTTATTTTGGTTAGGTTAGGTTAGGTTAGGTTCAGTTGGCCCCGCAGGGTTAGGCAGTTGGCTCCACAGGGTTCGAGCCTCCCGCAGGTGCTAGAAATAGGAGGAAATCTACTGTGTAAATACTATGAAACGCCCCTTAAGAGGTGTTGTCACGAAAGGGACTATACCCGAAAAATGATATAAAGCAGAAAGTAAAAAAAATGATGTTTCCATTATGCACTGAAGAGACAGAAAGTAGAAGAGTATAAAGAAATAGACAGATACAGACTTTTGTAGTGTAGCTTTACTACTTTTTCCACTTTTCTCTCTTGTTTCTGCATTATAGTTCAATTTTCAGAATAATGCATCTTGCTTTTATAATAATTTATTTATTTGTTTGTTAATATTTTAAACGGTTTGAAAGGACCACTTTATGCTCTAATGAAGTCTATACAACTCTGTAATACATGGAATAGAGTGATGTAAATATTTATCTTATGATTGTAGTCCTACTGTCCTTAGTGTGTGCTAAATATTTTACCTTTTTAGGGGTACATGGCATTATTATAAATAGCATAAATAAACTATGTTTTTAATTAGGTAAATGGTTTTCATTTCTGTTAAAAATTATTTCTGACAAAATTATTGTTTTAATTGTACCTATTAATTTACAACTCTCAAATAAGGAAATTGCAACTTACATTAGTTTACATTAAAATATTGGCACAGTAAACTCGAAACATCTACAAGTTATTATTATCATTCTAATGAAACTTCTATTTCATGTCCTAATAAACCAGACTTTTCCTCGAAGCTAAATTCTTGGCCAAACTTGGCGGATTATAAGAATTCGCAAGTGTGCTAGTGTTTAGACAATTACGCTATAATTCTATTCTGGATACCCTTTGTAATATTTATCTTTTTAAATTTATAAATATTTATCCATATCAATATCATAGCCTAGGAAAAAACTGACCTTTTTTAGCAGATATTATTTCACAAATTTAACTGAAATAAAAAAAAATAAAGATTTGCTGATTCATTAATTTTAATTTTGATTGGTATTGCATGAACTTTCTTAAGTGTTACTTATCATTAATCAAGACCATAAACTTTTTGCTAGAAGGTACCTATATAATATTTAGAGTTTTATAATCAATATCTATGAGTGCAGCTTCTATACAATTATAAAATCTATGTAGAACTGCCTACATATTGTTTATTTATGATTAATCTTAAGGAATAGGACAATATACTCAAGAATATCCCCAAAGATGTTACACAAAATCTCCCCTTTCGTTTATTGCAATTAGTTGTTGAAACGTTTGGACACTTAATTTCATGAACTAACCAATCAAAATTCGATAAAAGTTCCCAAAGTTTTTAAGTTAACGAATAAAAATATGTTATTATAAAACTTCGGGGGACTAGTGTAAACCCTTTGTCCCGTCCCAACCAGAGTCACTCTTTAGGCAAAATAATTTTACTCGTGAGTAGTTAAAATATTTACCAAATCTATATTCAATTTCTTTACTTTTTGATTTTAAAATATTCTTTTATGGATGAAACTATTTTATAACATAAATATTACTTGAGTACCTAAACAATTTATTTTACAAAAACTTGCTGATTTCATTTGCAGAATCAAATTTGGTGCGTAGCTAAATTTCTATTTAGTTTCATAAAGTTAAGTGTAGCAAAGCTATTTTTTTATATCAATCTGTCCGTAACAGTAAGAGAAATTTAGACTGGCAGCTGAAGGGTAAGGATAGGATTCCAGGGAAAGAATCTCTTAAAAAAGCTCAATCGGTTAAGTAGCTATCGAAATCTTAACATTCAGACAAAAACCCTTACTACTTTATATAATAGAATGTTTTTTTTTGCGTGTGTGGAATTATATTTTACTAAATCTAATTTTCAAAAATCTTGGAAACACCCTTTTACATAATTTTTCTGAGACTGTTGTATCTGCATTCTATGAACGCCATGCATTCTTACTTTTGCAATTTACTTGGGATTTAGATTTATTTTTTCCTATTTGAAGAATCAATGCTACTCTTCAATCACCTTTGTTCCCCAGTTTATCTCTGACGAAATTACCCTTACAATATAATAAGAATTATTAGTTGAAAAGTTAGAACACTGGTAGTTTGAAATAACCAATAAAGATTTAAGTAAAGTACCCAAAGTTTTAAGTCTACAAATGAGAAAATTTGCTTATGTTACTTGGGTCCATGTATAATTTACAATCCATATCCCTTACTTTCCTGTTTCTTTCTTTTAGCATATGATATAACTCCTTGACAAAACCAATCAATAACTTAAAACATCGCCTTTAGTATTTACTGTATTACACTTGACTTAACTATCGTTATATTGCTTTGTCATATATTGTCCTTGTTAGTATAAATGACATTTTATGATACCCAGGAAAGAAATGCTCGCGTCGTATAAATCAAAACAAGAATGACATCATATAGATGCAGTAAATCTTTAGAAAATCCCAGATATGCATAGGGGGGATAAACGAAGGTTACATTTATCAAAAAAGATTTGCACATTTTTTGCAATTTTTGAGGGCGAAGCTTTTCTATCTTTAGTGCCCTTTCATTAAAGGATATTGTCACCTTAATTTTAAGCAACTTATGGAATATTTTGTTCTTGATATATCATTTATTTGATTTAAAGATACATTTCAAACTAATACTATTTATACCACTAGCGGCTTTGCCCCTAGAAGCCTCTTGGGATCCTTGAGAGTTAGGGGGAAAGTCCTTCTCCCATTTTCAATTATAGTTTTTAAGAATGTTAATTAAATATTTTTTTTTTTTTTGGGGGGGGGGTTATTTTTTTTCTATGGGCGATATCTCTTTACACTCCCTTAAAAATAAATAGTTATAAACCTTCCCAGGACCTATGAGAGGCTACTCTGCAAAGGGGACCATATCTGTTTAGTGGTTAGCGAGATCCTTCGGTATACACAGACAGATATCATTTTACTTTATTATTTATGATTGTATTTACATTGGCTGCAATATATTTTCACGAATTTATGTAATAATGATTTGTTTTCAGATTATACCACGCACACACACACGAACACCTTCAAGATGTTGATATTGAACCTTATGTTAGCAAAATGTTAGGTAAGGAACCTTTTTGATAAAATTGACGTTTTCCCTCAAAGTGCTTTGTTAAGAAGAATCTCCTTATATTTAAACAAATTGAAAAAAAGGAGGGAGAGTAATTTGTCTTTTGGTTGTTTATGGGTTCTTTAGATCAGATTAGGGGTATAAATTGGGCACTAAGTAGCCTCGTAGGGTTAGGGCACCTCAAAGGGTTTCAGTGCTCGACAGACACTATGAGGAAGAGGCCTCATTTTAAAGGATATATAAGGAATTTTGAATGAAAAAACATTTAAATTGTAACAAATTATCTTAAGTTATAAATAAACTATCTATGTAATATTACTCTAAATGACTCTTATGATAATGTTTATTGTTCACGAGTCCGCATTTAAATTAATTGAAAATAACATATTTTGATAAATACATAGGTCCAACAATACCTGTGGCTGCTAGTCATTGGAAAGGTACAGAAATAATGTAAATTCTTCTTTGTCAAATATTTTTCTATCCAAACGAAATTTTTTAGTGTGTGATTCTTTCTGTCAATATTTATAGCTCTTTTTTAAAAGATGAATTTGAATGTATATCAATCCTAAGGCCAATATTTTATTATATTTTATACTTAGAGTTATTTGCAAACTGCTGCAATACTCATTGTCAAATTTTTTCACTGCCGTCTTTGCCCTTTGGGGACGAAGCAGGTTAAATCTTAAATTACATGTACTTTAAAGTATTATTGATGGCCTATTACATTAAAAATAAAATAAAAACTTTTCAATATATTTTAAATAAAGATGATTTAAATTTTAATTGAATGTCTTAAATAGCGTATTTTCTATAATATTGACATGTTTGGTGATAACTTTTATTTGGAAATGGTATCTCTTCATTTCAAAGGGGTTTGTGCGAAAATTGAATATTAGCAATAATAAATTTAAATGGGGAGTTATTTCTAAACTGGTTTTGAATTGCTAAGATTTTTTTCTCAGCACATTCTCCTCTATTCTTTTCTTTTAACTTCTTTATTTCACGGTCTTTGGTCTTTTTAATTAGTTATACTCTAATTTCCTCATGAGTTTCGGTATCAACGTTTGGTTGTGTTAAATGTTTGGTTTGGATCATGAAAAATGTTATGCATTAGTAGCGAATAAAATATATTGTGTACTTGTTGTTGCTGCGCTATATTGAAACAAAATTATCCTTGTCACAGATAGATTGGAGTTTGTTAAAGATATGTTGAAATGATACTTGAATTATACTTTACTTTACAAGGAAATTCAAAGCTCAATATTTTGGTGTGGCTACGTTTTCGTGGATTTATTTTCTACCATTAACAGCAAAAATATATCTACAAATTCGCCTTCACTTTAGATAAGCGCCATTTTTGTTTTCCGGATAGCGAAAACCTTACATACGGATTCGTAAACAGACAGCCCGTACTTTAGATAATGGGATGCAAATAAGTTGGATTATGTTAAGAAACATGAGGCTTAGCACTAACACAAACAAATCAGTTAGAAAATAAGGAAATAGTATTGTAAATGGAAGAAACGCATCCTTGTTATTGTTCAAAAGTACAAATTACTGTTATGAAAAATTGTGCAATCTTGCTTGAACACTTTGAATTTGTGCTTGAACTTGAGAAAAGTTGTCAAAATTTGTTGCAACATGGTTGAGGGGGCAAGGAGTATTTACCCATTTGGAAGCTTAATCACAATACCTGTATTTTATCGTCCTTATATCTTAATTTTTACGCTGTTGCCTTTGTTAATAGCCTTTATGGGTAATTTTTGTTAGGGTTATATTTTCCAAAGGGTCATTTATTCAAGATTTTGATTTTGACATACCGCACAAAATAAACTAAAGAACAAATGAAATTTATATAAAAAAAGCTTATTTGAGATGTGTTTTCCTCGACAACAATCATAGTATAGCAATAAATTCTTGGACATACAAACATATCCTAGTTGTAGAGTAGATCCACTACAATCTTATTTACCAACTTTTATGCTAAAATCTTTGAAGTTGCAGGTTGAACCTTTATTCAACCTGTGCTCTTCCTGTCCATCCATCCATCCATCCATCTTTCTATCTATCTATTCGTTCTTCAATCTACTTATATATAGCTTTCTATTATCTATCTATCCAGTCTAGTCTTCCATTCCATCTTTTACTTGTCTTACTTTTAGTCATCCTAACATTCTTAGTCTGTCTTCTGGCCAAGAAAAGCTTATGTTCATTTATATTTCTATTAATCTAAACTTTAGATGTACAATACATTTATCCATCTATATATCGATCTAGCTTTTATCACATACATCTATTAATCCATTAACCAATCCGACCATCTTTTGTTTGTCTAATGTTCTGTCAAGTAAAACCTTATGCATCCTGTCATTTCATCTTTTTGTCAATCCAGCTAACTATCCATCCAGCTAACTGTCCATCCAGCTATATATTATTTACATTCAATAAACGTCTTCCATAATATTTTTAATAGAAAGCCCTGGGACTAAGGAATGTCCAATATTTTAAAATCAAATCTTATTTCTGAGGACTGAATTTTGTAAACAAAGATTTAATATTCATGGAAGAAATGAAAATATCTAGAACACACATTAACCTACATACAGAACACAGTCATCGGGGACAGACATTCTGATATCTTCTGCAAATCCTACTTCTCTGTTAACAACTCATTATTTAAAGGAAAAAATCTTGAATGAAGACAATGAGAGGGGGGGGGGTCTATACCTAATCATTTAGGGGGCCCTAATACTAAAGGGATATTTAGTACCCAATATAACACATAACTGGACCTAAAGTAATAAATAAACAAACAAAAAATTATATTGGTCAACAAGTTCCTTTAGCTTCAAAGATCCGAAAAAATCTGATTAGAATCAAATAATAATACGTTTTCAAATAGATCAAATCTTCTGATTATTTGTCTTTGTTTGTGAAGAGAATTGCAATAAAATTAATGTATGCAGTCTGTGAGTAAACCAAGGGAAGATGGCAATGGTTTCCCTCAAAATGCTATGTTGAGCATTGACTCTACCCCTTCCGACCCTTTATTTTTGAAATAAACTAAAAAGGGTGTGGGGGGGGAGGTTGTTAGCTTGTTAATCACTTTACTTAGGATAGGTTAGTGGCCAAAACTTTGAAGCACTTTACAATGGAAAATTATCTTTCTGGTTTTGATTTTGCAGATTTCTATCCTTTTATTCACCATCTTTCTATTGTACATGATGTACTTTCCAGTATGGCTTCGAAACCGTGTAATATATCTGCTGGATTAGAACCGGTTCTCAGCCATACTGAAAAAAGCAAGTATAGCTTCATATAACAGACAATTTTTCACGAATATTAAAATAATCATAAAATTAATACCATTTTTGTTAGCCAGGCGTCCGGCCTCTCGGGGATAATAAAACTGGTTTAATTTTATAATTTCTCTTTTGGATATCCGCGGCAAGCTGTCTATAATACGTTGCTATTCTATCATTAATTTTGTGTTCAATATCATCATGTTCAGTATCATGTGTTATTTTCTTGTTTCTACTGAAAGGTGAAATGTGAAAATATAAAATATTGTATGGCCATTATTTTTTATTGGGAGCAACTAGTCTTAGACTTTCTTTATTAAATACAGGGATGTGGAGCTTTTTTTTAGGAGTGAAGCTACTCTTTAGGTATCTACTCAGTTGGTTGTTTGTATAACAGTTCAAAAAGTCACCTCATGTGTACAGAGCAGGGATTTGATCCATTCCACCTAGTGAAGAAGGGGACATTTATCTGTGAATTATACTTGTATCCAAACTTTTTAAAAAGATGTTCTCTCATTCATTGGCTTTAAAACTTTGGGTACTTAAATAAAATCCTAAATTCAAACTAACTTTAAATCTACAAAAGGGAAATTTAGTTTGACATAATTTAGGGTTTATACAACAAACAGTTCATTGTTTTAGTTTTTTTTACTAAATAGCTTAAAACCAACACAGGACCTGTATCTAAAAGTCCTGAAGGGTAGAGCTTTAATGGTTCAGCGGTTACCGAGATCCTCAGCTTCAGACGGACGAACGGACATTTTCTGCTTTGTATTATAGACCAAGATCCGAAGCCCCATATAAATAAATTTTATTTTATTTTCAGGTACTGGAAAGCTTGGATTTTCATTTGTCAGAATTACTGCTCTAATGGTCTCCTGTACAAGGCACAGTTTTTTATCCTTAATATCTCGAGAACTTTCGGAAAGACGTCAATTTATATTATACTATCGGCTTTGCCCCTAGCATTTAGGGGCTCTGCATTAAAAGGGGCTGAGAGAAGATAGAAAAATAGATTAAAACCAGTCTAAGACCTAAATCTGAAAATAAAATAGCCTAAAACCATCACAAGACCTATGTGAAGTTTACCTAAATGAGGGAACTCTTTCGGTTTAGTCGTTACTGAGATTTTAAGCTTCCATTAAAAAAAACCCTAATACTTTATATAATAGGAATAGCATTATTTCCCATCGTCTGACATAGCAGCAGTCGGAACCATCAATAATGTTACAAAGCAATAAGTAAGCTTTTTAACGACATATTTATATTATATTATAATAGTGAATGCCCCCCTAGCTTCTAGGCTAGGGGCTCTATATTGACGGGCAGAAAAAAATAGCATAAAACTATACCCAGACTTATATATAAGAAATGTAAGTAATAGTCTAAAACCAATATCAGGACCTATATGAAGCTCCACTGTAAAGGAGGACCATATTTGTTCATCGGTTAGTGAGATCCTTGGCTACCTACAAAAAAATCTTCTTTATATAATTGGATTAAAATTGCAGTTCTTGTTTGTCAATGTTCGTTTGTCCGTCTCATTATTAAGCTTTGTTTTGAGGGATTTTGTTTATCTTGTTCTGAGCTGCAATCTTATTTTAATAGAAAAGAAAATCCTTAGTAAATCCAAAATAATGATTTGGTAAGGAAGGATATGGACATAGGATTGTCTATTACACTAGTCCCCAAAGTTTTATAATAATGTTTTTTTATTCGTTGGATTAATTTGAGGAACTTAGGTGAATTTTGATTGGTTATTTATTAAGTTGAGTTTACAAACGTTTCAGACACCAATTGTAATATACAA
The DNA here is from genome assembly GCF_053477335.1 of Acartia tonsa. Taxonomy (NCBI): domain Eukaryota; kingdom Metazoa; phylum Arthropoda; class Copepoda; order Calanoida; family Acartiidae; genus Acartia; species Acartia tonsa. The sequence goes on along the minus strand of NC_137264.1, from coordinate 40,374,592 downwards.
AATGGGTAATTTTGTATAATATCATCAGGGATATACATAAATTAATCGTCCATTGTCTTATCCCTGTAGATCACTGGATTTAATAGAAATATAAGATTTGTCACCTTAAATAACTAAACAAAGGAACAATGAAATATTACTTTGTTAAAGTTACTACGCATAATTAGAACAAAGTTTTGATAAAAATCTTTGTTTTATAAGATTTTTGTATATGGAGGGCCGGGTTGGAGAAATAAGATAAGTTAAAATTAATAAGTTTTGATGCTGTAGTAATAAATATGCGGTTTTTATCGCAATGGACTGTAAATTGATGAACAATCACAATTATGATAAACTAATTTACCTCTGCAGATTAAAATTTTTAGTAGAAAAGTTTATATACTGCTAGTTTGAATCAACCAATCAAGATTTGATCTAAGTACCCAAAGGTTTTAATCCAACGGATCATAGACCATATCTGTATAACTTTGGGTTCTAGTAAAATTTACAGTCCAATGTCCTTTCCCTCTCCCTTGCCTTTAAGTCATAATGTTGAATATTCTCTAATCTGCTAGCTCTTTTTAACTTTATCTTCACAATACTTTATTAATTTATGAATTACTCCATCAAACTTTCAACATTCATGAATATTAACACAAACACGGACAGTTTTCTTCATTTTTAAACCAATTTTAGGTGTGAGTATGTTTTTAAGGTAGTTTTTAATCCCCACACACAGTACCTAACGATTTTATTCGCTTTATGCCTTTTAGTTTATTGCATTTATTAGAGTGGATTGAGGTAGGATATATTCATCCTTTTACATAAAAAAGTAATTTTTGTTTTTTGGTTGTCCGTCAAGATCATACTATAACCACTGAACCGATTGAGATCTCCATCTGTCAAGATTATTTTCTGCTCTCTTCCTTTCCCTCCATGTAAAATACAACTAAAAATGATAATGTTTTTGATGTGTAAGTTAAGGTTGGGCTTTTGGTCTGATATCGGGTGATTAGCTTACCATTTTTAGTTTTAACATCCTTATACATGAGAATAGTATGGTCAACAAAATATTTTGGATAAAGTCCCTTTCGTGACAACGCCTCTTAAGTTGCATTTCGTCATATTTTCACAATAGCTTTTGATAGGTTATTTTAGGTTATGCTAGGTTAGGTGAAATAGATTATAATAGGGGAAAATCTACTCTGAAAATACGACGAAACGCCTCTTACGATTCGTTATCACGTAAGGGATTATACCCAAAATTTTAAAACCCTATATCGAATACAATGACAATATAAAAAAGTTTGATTTTATTATTTTAAGCAAGACATTGGGGGTGTTAAAACCTTTGGGGTTAATAATGGGGAAGGCAGGTTTTATCAATTTTCAGGGGATTTTGATGCGCCCTTCAACACACCACGGATTCAAAGTTAATAAAATCAGTGAAAATCTGATCCTGTTCTTGGAAATACTTTGTTAAAAGTTTCAACGCAACTTTTTAACCTTTAAACTTAATCTGTATGCAAATACATTAAAGCTAATGCCTAGGTAGTAATTTGCGAATGGGGTCTTTGATAAATATTATTGAGTAGAATTAATAAGGCATATTATGAAAAGCTTTGTCTAAGGCTAAAAAATAGGTTTATTTGAGGCATATTTTGACAGCTGATTCTAAAACAAGAGACGACAGGTTGTTGTTCGTAGTTTTCAAGGGACACTTGGTATTAAAGTATAGATTAAGTAAGGTTGTACTCTTGTTTAAAATTATCAAAGTTCGCATAATATTGATGCTGCATACTGGGGGTGTAATCATTTTCACAAAAAAACAGCTTTATTGAAATTGCCAATAATTGCTTGTTAAAGTGTCAAATTCTTTTTTTTTATAAAAAGCAAGATGGTATTATTGTCATATAGGGGAGGGGACATTGGACTGTTAATTACATTATGACCCAAAGTTTTTATTCATTGGCCTAAAAACTTGTGGGTAACTTTTGATAGATTATTTCGTTAAAGTTAAGTGTCAAAACGTTTTAAACAAGAGCTTTAATTACTGAAGTGCTATTTTTGTTTATCATGATTGGGTTTTACATCAATTTATTGTCCAATATCTTATCCGTTAAAATCCCTAGATTATTGGCTAATCTGTTAATGATAAAAAAAATTATGTAATGAATCTTTAGCTTACTGCGTTTGATATTAATCCGGTATTTTATTAAATCGCCTTTTTTGTGAAAATGATAGCACATTTTGGTGCTGCATAAAAGTTTGTTTACAATTATTATCTTCTAATATCGGCATTTTTATAAGTTAAATTATTAAAGCATTAAGTTCAGCTACAATTTTTAGCAGTGCAACTTCTTATTATATTATGTTTATCCATCCAATTTTCCCTGTGTTTCCTCAAAATCGGTTAGAAATTCAACTTTTATTACCCCTTTTATTGATGGATTTTAAAGAATAAAGAACATAGGTAATTGACCGATCATATGTAAATAATTTTTAAAAAAATAACAGTTTTAATTGAGAATTTTTTGTCTAAAATTAAGAATTAATCATCCGATCTTTACCCTTGATTAATTTTTCTTTAATTATATTTTTATTGGTGAGGGACAGTTTAGGTTATATTGGTATAGCCTCCCCCTCTTCCCCCCTCCGTAAGGATTAGGGCCCCTTGCAGGGGTTATGGATACTGGGAAAAAAGAATACAACTTCCCATTATTTTCATTTCTTTTTACAAAACTAAAGTGGGGGGGGGGTGGTTCTGTGCTCAACAAGGTACTTTGAGGGAAAATGTCGAAGTTTTTTTTTGCTTGTAGCTTGCAAAATTAAGATATATGGTATCTATGCATATTAAAACATGGAATGTATAGTGTATACCTATCCAAGTACAAGTTGTATTCCTATTACAGTAAACGAGGAAAAGTGAATTTCTTGCTTTAAAAGGCCTGTACTTATTATATTTTTTCTCATTAAATAACAATCACAATAATAGTATAGAAAATATCTATAATACAAAGTAGAATGATGTCTGTCTGTCCGTCCGTCCCTTAAGATCTCGATAACCACTGAACCGATCTCCAGGGAATATACCTACTGGTCCTGTTGTGGTTTTAGGCCATTTTCTTGGCACCCCCAATCCCCACAAAAACAAAAAAATCCTCTCCCAATTTTTTTTTACCAATTTTGCAAATTTTTACTAATTTCACAAATTTTCCGCTAGTTGTTATATCAAAAAGAACAATGCAAGCTTTTCCCTTTTTAAATTAAACATTTAAACATTAAAATAGATAAGTTTCAAACATTATATACGATATAGAATTCTGAAATGCTTCAAACATCCGCATTTATTAAAATTTCATAAACGTTACTGACATACCTTATTCTATTCAAAAATGATCTTTAAAAATATTTTTACTGATAGAATAAAGTTGGTAAGCTTCCTTTTAAATAAGAGTAGTGTAAGGATAAATGCAACGCATCTCAATCTGATCTATAAATAAAATTTTCTTATTCCAAAATTTAGGATATTATACTTCAACATCTTTATATTACACTTTTACATTTTATACAGTGTAGCTACTTTAATATTTCATTTAAATTAGAAAAAAAGGATTAAACTTTAAAATTATATTGGTTTCTATTGTTTCAAATACTAAGTATTACGTGGTAAAACAATAAGTTTGAATAACAAAAGTTTCTGATACATCCAAAAAGCTTAAAGAAGGTGTATCAACTTTTTTTTTTAGCTAGCCGGTTCTTTTAGTAAGTAGTAGATGTAAAATTTTTCATAGAATTCAGATATGCAATCGGTTTTTTTGTAGACCTCTTATTTTTTAAGTACTTTAAATTTAAAAAAAAAATTAAGTTGATTTTAAGGTACTAAAGCGCAACAAAAAAAAGGAAGAAAATGTCCATTATATACAAAAATAGTAAGATCTTTAATTTGACACCTTACTTTTTGAATTTTGTCAGGTAATTATTGAAAAAATTTATTTTTTTAAACCCACAAGAATAAAAACTTTGAACTTAATTTTATCATTTCACAGGTAAAAAAATATGGGTTCATATATACCTTTAGAATCAGAAAAATATTACGAATCCATTGTAAGCAAAATTGAAAAAAAGTAAAAAAATAAAAAATAAACAAATGGCCAATTATATTTTTTGTTCAGGCAACACTTTCGTCTTCCCTTTTATACCCCCTCTTTACCCCCTTCCCATTTTTATACTCAATTCAAGAATTAAGACAATGCCTGTATAATATAATATGATATTTTCATATAATTCCTTTTATTTTAGTTTATATACTATATTGTAAACTTTTTTTCAATTTTGCTTACAATGGATTCGTAATATTTTTCTGATTCTAAAGGTATTATTATATATGAACCCATATTTTTTTACCTGTGAAATGATAAAATTAAGTTCAAAGTTTTTATTCTTGTGGGTTTAAAAAAATCGATTTTTTCAATAATTACCTGACAGAATTGAAAAAGTAAGGTGTCAAATTAAAGATCTTACTATTTTTGTTCATAATGGCCATTTTCTTTCTTTTTTTTGTTGCATTTTAGTACCTTAAAATCGACTTAATTTTTTTTTTTTAAAACTTAAATTACTAGAACCGGCTAGCTATAAAAAAAAACTTTAGTTCTACGCATACATGCAGTACTTTTCAGCTCCTCAGTGGCGCTAGGTGGCCCCTCTTCCCCTTTTTATAGGGTGGCACTTCATAAGGAGGACAAAAATTGGATTTCACTTGGGTTGCGAAAAACCAAACTAATGTATGGTTCTACGTAATGTTTTAGTGTTATAAATCCCTTGAATACAAGATCTGTACAGTAACCCCCTTTTTATATTATATGTGCCCGCCTCTGTGAGAGGGATTGCATCTAGTAAATTGAAAATAAACTCAAGACAAATTATCCAGTCATTTCCAGGGATTTTACGGGATAAGCCAATTGACGATAAATTATTTTATATCCCCAATAATGACATAACAAAATTTCCCTCAATGTAGATTAAAATATATTGGTTGAAAAGTTAAGACACCTTTAGTTTGTAACCAACCAATAAAAATTAAATTCAAGAACCCATAGTGTTTAAAATAACTTTGGGTACCTGTTAATTAGATTCCCCTACACTCTGAATCATTTACCCAAAAGGGAATTTGTAATAGAAAAAAATTGATGGAAATCAGTGTACTATTTCGCCATTAAAAATCTGAAATCAATCAAATTTATTTTCTATAGTTATGCATGTTAGAATTGACCTGTCGGTTTCAAACTATTTATATTAGCATCGTAACGTAAATTAATATGATTAACAAGTTCATAAATAGCAAGGGAGGCTGTCTTGAAATATATCTAGTAATTTTTTTCCTGTTTCCTTTATTCTTGCAGCTTCATAAAAAGTTAGATTGTAGGATTTTATATTACATTTTTCACTTTTCTATCTTTCCTTATTTTATGTTTTTTTTTAAATGCATTACCTAACTAAAGATTATTTCAATTTTAAAAAGGAATGTCCTGGCTGGAAAAAGGTATTACTGATTACCATGCACAGTCAGGACTTCCTAAGGCATTATTTGGGATAGTCGTGACTTGGGACCTACTATTATAAATCGTCCTCAAAGATATGAAACATATATAATAATTTTTGGATCTTTTATATATCAATGAAAAAAACTGTTGCCCTCTACAGACTGTGGCTGGGCACTGGTAACGGTGTAATCATCTCTGTACCGCTGAGTGCCCCCAACTCTATGGGAAAATCGTCCAGTGGTAACCTGATAGCCGATGTTATTGAGAAGAGCAAGCCCGGCGCGCCGGTCAGAGTTTATTCAGATCATAAGGTAAATATAAGATTTTATTTAGGATCATGGAAAGAGAACGAAGTAGCGGGTTTCGTCGTACTTTCATAGTGGCTTTTCTCCTATTTCTAGCCTCTGCGGGGGGCTCTAACCTTGCTATTTCCTAATCCTGCTGGGCAATCATTTACATTTACCTAAACTTACTTATCAAAAGTTACTGTGAAAATACGACAAAACCCACTATTTAGTTTCCTATCCATGATCCTCTTTATAAGTAGCATAGGTACTCTTCTAGTCATCCATGTAAGTCAGTCTGTTAGTAACTGACAAGTTAATTGCATAACTAACTATTTATCTCTCTATAAGTTTATATTTATGACAGAAAAAGAACATAGAATTTTTTTTTCATTATTTATTTTTTGTAGAATCTTTAATTAAAGTTTAATTTTAAATCTGTAAAGTTAACCTAGATTTAAAGTATCTCAATCTCATTTCCAGTTTTTTTTACACACCAAAAGATAATTAAAGTTTTTTTTTACAGACAGAACTTTATACTTTTACCAAAGAGAGTCCTCTACTCTAAAAAGTACACTCTATGTTCTGTATTAAGTAATAATAGTTAGATAACATGAAACAGGGTGCAACCGATTTTAATACATTCCAAATTAAAGTATAAAAAACCTTCGTTGCAACAAAAAAAAAACCTAAAAAACTAAGCATTTCTAAGATCTAAAAAAAGCTTTCGTAAATTTTTCACTGCACCAACTTTTATTTGGTGAAATAATAGGTTTTTTTGGGGGGTTACAATTTAAAAAAAAACGTTATTTCCAGCCACTATGGGGAGGGGGGAGTTTTTTTTCTAAAAGTTCGTTCCTGGTACAGATGCAACATTTTTGTAGACATTTTATAGACCTATAAGAAGTGGGGACCAAATGGAAATTGCCCCAGAGAAATGGAAATACCATGTTGTCTGTTAAGCTTCATATTCTGAAATAGAATAAGGTCGTATACATTAAAAAAACCTAAGTTCTTTTATTTGTAATAAAAATGAAGACAAATCCTTGCTTTACCACTAAGGGATTTTTTAAAATTGAACAATTGGGCAGAGACATGGTCCTTGCCCGAATTAGCGCCGGCTAGAACTTGATTTTTGTTTTCAACTGCATTTTTACATTATAGAAATACTAATGGACTAACACATAACCTGTTACAAAGTAGCTTCGCTATTAAATTACAATTTGTATAATGGATATTTCTTTTACTTCCGTTTTATTAATTATAGTTCTCCAAAAGAAAAAGCTACATTATGGTCGGCTACCTACCGCTTTTTCTTAATAGAAAATATTGATTTTTTTCACAAATGGGCAAGTTTGCTTTTTAACGTTAAACAACCGGCCTTTTATGTTTTCTGTTTTACTGGCGGCTGCCAAAACTGCAGCCAATGCGGCTATCTAGCCATAAATATTATAATATACCTTTTTACGGATTTTTGAGCCCATAACAAATGATGTTGTTACTTGTTGGTAATGACTTTCCCGTCTTTGTTTAAGACATTTGCAAGAAATATTACTTTCTTTTTAAACATTAAATAGATCATTAGTATAAAATATATTTTTCAACTGTTAAAAAAGGTTTGAACATATAATTCTCTTATGCTTTTAAATGAAATTCTTCTATATTTTATTATTCTATGTTTCAGGACCGTGTAATACCTGCTAGTTTTATACCATATTGTTCCATGGCACAAGCACAGCTCTCCTTCCATGGTCACAGGGATGCTGTCAAGTTTTTTGTGTCCGTTCCAGGTAAAATATCCTTGAAATATCTTGTCCATTTTTGGGCCGTAACACCAGCCGGACTACCGAATTTTGACTGAACGACCTTAGTCTAAAAATTTTGACTGTGCTAGCTAATAAATTTCTCCGAAAAGGTGCGTGTTTAAAGACTTTAAAATAAGTGTAGAACTCTAAAATTTGGCGTGGCATTTACTTTAATGGGGATGTAATGTGGATTTGTATAAACGGCAGCCGCTCCCGCCGAAAACCCCCGAACTTTTTTTTCGCGTTTTCTCGCTAAAATAGACAATTTTGAATCATTTCCAGAGCAACTACCATACCAAATATTAGAGTTCTACCCCTATTTTAAAGACTTAAAACACACATCTTTTCGGAATATTGCGGAAAAAAAATCCCTCCATTCTTCCTAGTTTACCCTTAATAGAACTATCCCATATATATGAATTATGTTCTTTATTGTGTAGTGCACAAAATAAGATTGGAAAAAAGTGGTCAAAAATGACTACCATTATTTATTTGCAAGAAATAACTTTACAAGCCATGAAATTGTTTCTAACAATGTATGAATCTTTCTCAAAGCAAATTTTTTTGATTTTAGTAACTCAGCATCTTTTAAAGTAGGTTGTTTCCAAGTCAGCTTGGGAGGGGGGGCGGTGGAGCTCGCCACTGTCAATTGTATTTAAACAGAAAAAGTGTTGGGGGGGGGGGGGGGATACTTTTTTAGAGGCTATTTCTCGTAAAAGGGTAGAGGTAGATGTTTTAAACTTTTCCTGGACATATTCGAAGCTTCGCTTTAAAGGAGAACCATATCGGTTTAGCGGTAAGCGAGATCCTTTGCTACAAACAGATAGACATCCTGGTGCTTTAAGTATCTATACCTAATAATATTTATTGCTTTGTTTTCTGAAATATTTCTATTATATTTTCTATCACTATCCCCAATTCATCCAAAGTTTTGACCAAACCGAATATTGGTTTATACTCGGGCTTTATGCAGGCTGCAGGGATTGCCAATAAGAATATTAAAGAATAGAACCTGTTCAGTGTTCATTCCATTTCATTCCAATAGCAAAATGTAAATAACACCCTAAGTCAAAGGTTTAAAACATAAAATTCTTAGAAACTGCTGGTCTGAATTGATTGTACTTTTCAAGGAAGGTTTATAATTGTCTTAATGGTTTTAGGCTATTTCCCTGACGTCCTTTGCCCTTTCCTAGAGGCTACGGGCAAAGTAACTACTTGCCCTGCCTAACAATGAAAATAACATTTGTTGATCTCTTAACAAAACAAGAAAATTGTAAGACAATCCAAGATTAATTTATCTTCTATTGTCCTATCTCTGAATATTACTGGGCTTGGATATTTGTTTCTCCCCCAACAAATCCAATAATCCTTTTGATTTATATTTCAATCTTTGCTCGGAGAGATAGGACAACGGGGCTTAAGTAATTGGAGAAAAATGCATCAACTTTATTTTTTTTTCATTATCCTTTAATATAGAATACCTAGTTATTTATCGCAGCGTATTATAGACAGCTTTCCGCGGATTTTGAAATGATTAAAACCAGTGCTAACAAAACTGGTAGGTATTATTTTATGATTTTTTTTTTAATATTTGTGGGAAATTGTCTGTGATACGATGCTATACATGATTTTTCAGTATGGCTGAGAACCTATTCTAATTTGCGGATGTTAATCGGGTTTGAAACCATACTGGAAATACAGTTATTTTAGTCTTTTTTGGGAATATGAAACACAAGATATGAAAATAAAAAAATAACATTTGCACATAAAGAAAAAGAACTTCAGTTCATTGATATTTTTCCTTTCCCTGTTTCCCTAAGATATTGCTAGTCATAGATTCATACTACAATCATAAATAAATGGGTTTTTTTTTCTAAAATATCTACTGCGCTGGTTAATTTGTTACATTTATTAGAATATTTATTCGTTTTTTGTAAGAAAATGAGGTTTGGTTTAATGCATCTTTTTAACAATAAAATATATATTGTTTCATAACTTCTTTATATCATTAATATTACTTTTAAACTCTGGCGTGTACATAGTTTTCAAGGGGAATGTGAACTTAAAGGGAATTAAAAAGGAAAAGCCCTACTCAATTTCAATTATAAGGGGCAGTTAATTACAAATTATATTAAATGCTTATTCAAAGTCTAACTGCTGTTATATTAATAATTTTTCAAATATAGACTCATTTATTTGTTTCTTATCTCATTACTTATCTTTCCTTAAATCCCTGTTTGATTATTAGAATGACCATAAATCCACATTAGCATGCACAAACTATCATAACATAATAGGGACACTGGGATAGACCAACGACAGAAAAAAATCTCTTCTCGGCCCCCTACCCTCAAATTCTGTACATTCAGATTGTTATTCTTATAATGGGTTAGTTTGAGTTTCGGATTATACCTATTTATTTTCTATTGACCTATCACTCTTCCCTGATAATCTTACAATTTTAAAGGTCTTAAGTATTGTTTAATATTTTTGTATGACATTTATATATTTGCAGTATATTAAACTGTAAAGAATATAGATAGATCATTTCTGGAACCAGAGCATTTCATTTGAAGGGTAAGGCAATGTGGTCCATCCTGCATTATAATCCTGTTTTCTCCTGCTAATGCCAGCTGACAATATTATTCCTTTGCATCTTAATGACTTAAAGGGTTGGTGCTCGTAACTGTATCTAACGAGTACAGATTATTTGCACAATGATCCTAAAAAGATAATTAAGTAATAATACTTAAGTAAAATATTATTTCACAGATATATTGGCGTTTTTCAAATTGCCTGGGTTTGCTAAGCACAGAAGCCTAACCCTCCCCTTATTTTTGAAATACATTATAAATAAAGGAGAGAGGGGGGGGGGAGGGTGATTCTTTCAATTTTTCAGGTTAGGATCGGTAATTGCAAAGGTTGAGTAACCTCAAATTATACAACAAAGTTAAATAAATAGATTTTTTGAATGAGGGAAAGGGGCCCTACCGCCCATAACAAGAGTATTTAGTTAGTACCATATCGCTCTATTGAAACTTTTCTTAGGTTAATTAGCTAGGTACGAATTTATGAAAGAGATGTTTCTTAGTGAAATTAACCTTGAAATTAAACAAATAGCTGGAATACAATTGTTCTTCAGGAATTGGGCTATAAGGACTTGAATAATTGGCGTATAGATTATTTTATCTGTCTATACCCTTTGTAGTATAGTTGGTATTTGTTTATATATTCAAATATATTTGTATCTCTGTATCCCTGAGTATAGAGTATATATCTTTGTAGTAGAGTATTTGTTTATATAATCAAATATATTTGTATCTCTGTATCCCTGAGTATAGAGTATATATCTTTGTAGTAAAGTATTTGTTTATATAATCAAATATATTTCTATCTCTGTATCCCTGAGTATAGAGTATATATCTTTGTAGTAAAGTATTTGTTTATATAATCAAATATATTTCTATCTCTGTATCCCTGAGTATAGAGTATATATCTTTGTAGTAGATTATTTGTTTATATAATCAAATATATTTCTATCTCTGTATCCCTGAGTATAGAGTATATATCTTTGTAGTAGAGTATTTGTTTATATAATCAAATATATTTCTGTCTCTGTATCCCTGAGTATAGAGTATATATCTTTGTAGTAAAGTATTTGTTTATATAATCAAATATATTTCTATCTCTGTATCCCTGAGTATAGAGTATATATCTTTGTAGTAGAGTATTTGTTTATATAATCAAATATATTCCTATCTCTGTATCCCTGAGTATAGAGTATATATCTTTGTAGTAGATTATTTGTTTATATAATCAAATATATTCCTATCTCTGTATCCCTGAGTATAGAGTATATATCTTTGTAGTAGATTATTTGTTTATATAATCAAATATATTTCTATCTCTGTATCCCTGAGTATAGAGTATATATCTTTGTAGTAGATTATTTGTTTATATAATCAAATATATTTCTATCTCTGTATCCCTGAGTATAGAGTATATATCTTTGTAGTAGAGTATTTGTTTATATGGATCAGTAATATTTGACATAATATCATTTGATATAAATTCATTTCACATAAAACATTTGACATAAAATCACTTCACATAAAGGTACATTTGACATAAAAACATTTGACATAAAGGTACATTTGTCATAAGGGTACACTTCACATAAAAACGTTTCACATAAAGGTACATTTGGCATAAAGGTACATTTTACATAAAGGTACATTTGACATAAAGGTACATTTCACATAAAGGTACATTTCACATAAAGGTACATTTGTCATAAAGTTACACTTCACATAAAAACGTTTCATATAAAGGTACTTTTGGCATAAAGGTACATTTGACATAAAGGTACATTTCACATAAAGGTACACTTCACATAAAAACATTTCACATAAAGGTACATTTGGCATAAAGGTACATTTCACATAAAAACGTTTCACATAAAGATACATTTCACATAAAAAAAATTTCTCATCAAAGAATTTTTCACATAAAAACTTTTAACATAAAGATACATTTCACATAAATTTGTAATGAAAACATTTGTCATGGGTACCAGTATAAACTTTGGGTACCAGCATAAAACTTTGGGTACCAGTATAAAATTTTGGGTACCAGAATAAAATTTTGGGTACCAGTATAAAACTTTGGCTACCAGAATAAAATTTTGGGTACCAGTATAAAACTTTGGGTACCAGAATAAAATTTTATTCTGGTACCCAAAATTTTATACTGGTACCCAAAGTTTTATGCTGGTAGATTTGGAAGATTTTTTTTCATAAAAATTATTTTGAAAAAAAAACATGATTTTATGCGAAGTGTAGTTTAGGAATGTACCTTTATGTTAAATGTATCTCTATGTCAAGTGTACCTTTATTTTAAATGTACCTTTATGTTATATATACCTTTATGTGAAATGTTTTTATGGGAAATGTACCTTTATGTGAAATGTACCTTTATGTTAAATATACCTTTATATGAAACGTTTTTTTTTTTGTAAAATATATGTCCAATGTTTTTATGGGAAGTGTACCTTTATGTCAAATGTACCTTTATGGCAAATGTACCTTTATGGCAAATGTACCTTTATGGCAAATGTACCTTTATGACTTTAAATAACATTGTTATACTTTAAATGTAATTTTTGTAAGTAAATGATAAAGACAAATAAAGAATCAAATAATAATAATGATAACCTTTATGTGAAATGTACCTTTATGTCATATGTACCTTTGTGTGAAATGCTTTTTTTTGTGTAGTTTACCCATATGTAAAATATACATTATTGTTAAAGAAACTTTTTTTATGTGAAGTGTATCTTTATGCCTAATATACCGTTATGTGATATGTTTTTATGTGAAATGTATCTTATGTCAAATATACCTTTATGCCAAGTGTACCTTTATGTGAAATGTACCTTTATGTGAAACGTACCTTTATGTCAAACGTACCTTTATGTGAAATGTACCTTTATGTGAAATGTACCTTTATGTGAAATGTACCTTTATGTGAAGTGTACCTTTATGCCAAGTGTACCTTTATGTCAAATGTACCTTTATGTCAAATGTACCTTTATGTCAAACGTACCTTTATGTGAAGTGTACCTTTATGTGAAGTGTACCTATATGTGAAATGAGTTTATGTGAAACGTTTTTATGTGAAGTGTACCTTTATGTGAAATGAGTTTATGTCAAATGATACTTTATGTGAAATGTTTTATGTGAAATGAATTTATGTGAAGTGATTTTATGTCAAATATTACTGATCCGTTTATATAATCAAATATATTTCTATCTCTGTATCCCTGAGTATAGAGTATATATCTTTGTAGTAGAGTATTTGTTTATATAATCAAATATATTTCTATCTCTGTATCCCTGAGTATAGAGTATATATCTTTGTAGTAGAGTATTTGTTTATATAATCAAATATATTTCTGTCTCTGTATCCCTGAGTATAGGGTATATATCTTTGTAGTAGAGTATTTGTTTATATAATCAAATATATTCCTATCTCTGTATCCCTGAGTATAGAGTATATATCTTTGTAGTAGATTATTTGTTTATATAATCAAATATATTCCTATCTCTGTATCCCTGAGTATAGAGTATATATCTTTGTAGTAGAGTATTTGTTTATATAATCAAATATATTCCTATCTCTGTATCCCTGAGTATAGAGTATATATCTTTGTAGTAGATTATTTGTTTATATAATCAAATATATTTCTATCTCTGTATCCCTGAGTATAGAGTATATATCTTTGTAGTAGAGTATTTGTTTATAATTAAGTATTCAAGAAATGCAGAATTGATCCACTTAAGCCAGGAATAAAAAGGATGTGGCACTCAAAATGTATTTTTATTCAATTCTATTCTCATATAGTAGAAAAAATAATCCTATCTATAATACAAAGTAGAACGATGTCTGTCTGTCCGTCTGTCCGTCTGACCGTCTGTCCGTCTGTCTGTCTGTCCCTTAAGATCTCGGTAACCACTGAACCGATCGGATTCTACTCTTCAGGGTATCTACCTATTGGTCCTGTGGTGGTTTTAAGCTATTTTCTCGGGGGGTGGGACACCCCCAACCTCCCCAAAAACCAAAAAATCCCCCCCCATTTTTTTTTTTTTTTTTTTTTTTTTTTTTTTTTGAAGGAGATTTCCATGGTCCTTTACGATTTTCGCAATAATTTTTTTTATCACCTCTTGGGGCAAAGCCCCTAGATGCTAGGAGCGAAGCCGCTAGTTATATTTATAAAGTAGTAAATATTTTTTGTCTGTAGCTAAAGAACTGCTGAATCGTATTACATAGGCCCCATGAGTGTTTTAAGAAAATTGTTTTTTAGATTTAAGTATTGGGAAGTATTTAGGCTATTTTTCTTCCCCATTGAAAACTGAGACCCTAGATGCTAGGGGCGCAGCCACTATTATTGTAATTAAGCAAAAAAAGCACAATTTCCTTTCTAACTACAATAAGACAATTGACAGAAGCTTCTTACAGCTAATCTCCATGTGCATCTGAATCCTAAATTGAGAGAACCAAAAATAAAATATTGCTTGTAAGATGTTCTGTCTATTTTATCTCTCAACCTAAGTACTATGTAAAGTGCAGTACAAATGCTTCCTTATTGCTCTCTCTCTTTAAAGGATTTTCTAATATTTTACAATTTTGTATAAGAAGATTCCATATTATATATATTTTTTAGTTAGTTACTTTGATTTGAAACCCATTGAATCTACGAAGAGCCAAACGGATGTCATATTTAAATTTTGTCAAAATAAAGTTCAAAATGTAGACAGATTTTGGTGACTTTTGCTATACATAAGAGAATCATTTTTTCACAAAGCCAATTCCAATTGAGATAGGTACCTAACATTTTTGCCTGTTAGAAACTTGGTCATTTTTATTGACACAAAAATGGCATTGGTGAAATTCATAGTTATCATTTCACTTCAGATTCCTTTAACTAAAACTATCGGCAAATGCCACTAGAGGCCTCTAGTGGCATTTGAGGAGGGGAGAATTGAATTGGATAACCCAATTTCTTAATTTAGATTTTAAAGAAAAAGTAAAAAAAAATTTGGGGGGAGAAATTTTTTTTTATTTTGGGGTAGTGGTACCCTCTCCCAAAATAGTTATAAACCTTCCCGGGACCTGTTAAGGAGAACCCGGTAAGTTCAGCGGTTAGCGAGATCCTTTGTTACAAACAAACAGAAAGACATTGTTCAACTTTGTATTATAGATAATACTGCAGCAGTAAATAAAAAATAATTATAAGTTTGTTTATTACCTTGTTTATACACATCATCCATGGGTAAAGGCAAAGCTAAAAAAAATTTTTGTTTAATTTTTATATGAAAAGTTGATAAAAGTTCTAGCTAAATAATCAGCGATATTAGTTCATTTATGTAACAAAATAATTTTGGAAATAATGATTAAGCTTATATGAGAATACACTTAAGTCTTTTTTTATCGGAATAACAGTCAAAGTGTTTACAAAGATGAAATAGTAATAATACAAAAGGTGGTAATATTTTAGGTAAGATTTAATATAGATTCATAGAAACTGGTTCTATGATACATTTTTGAAAAATATGTACTTCCATATACTGAAAAAATGGCCAAAAATAGGTATTTTCTTTGTTTAAGTAAAAAATCATTAAAATCTATGAAAATAATCTTATCTCTACACCTTGACTACGAGTTTTTTACATTAATCATAACCCCTCCCCCCCTCTTAAACGATTTATGTAAATATTCCGTTCCTCATATCCTTGCTCAACCCCGCAACAGTAAAGGTTGACAGGGATCTAAAGGGATAAGCCAATAGCTGATAAATTGATGTACATATCCAATGATGATACACAAAATAACCCCTTCTATAAATTACAATTTGTGGTTGAAACGTTTGATTACTACCCTTATTGAACCAACTATATAAAATTCAATAAAAGTTCTCAACGTTGTTAGGTCATCGAATAAGAAAACGTTATTGTACAACTTTGGGGACTAGTGTAATAAACAGCCCAATGTCCCCTCCCTTCCTGAAAGGTTGAACATATAATAAAGAAATATACTTGCATAATGGATATTGATTATATTAAGCTTTTATGTTATATGCTTCAGGGACTTACATTGAATTTTGATTGGTTGGTTGATTCATTAGGTTAAGTTTCCAAACGTTTTAACCACTAATTGTAATCTACAGAAGGGGCAATTTTGTAAATAATCATTAGGGATGTACATCAATATATCGGCAAATGTCTTATCCCTTTAGATGGGTGCATCTCATGTTCCTCTTGTGGAATTTCTAAACCAAGTACTTTTTTCAGCATCGAACTTTTTAATATAAATTGTTACAAAAATCATAATTATTTAATTTTCAGTCATTTTATGTTTGTTATTTTCATTTTTAAAAATAATAAATGACAGATCAATTTTCGAATTCAGGAGAGAGAAAAAACGTATGATATTGATCTATTCCTGTAACCCTGACTATTCATGTATACTGTAGTGTTTATGGATTCTTTTTGTGGTAGATTATCTAAAAGATACCGAATAATCAATTAACCTTTTTATTTGGGTTTTTCCTTTTAATCATAGAATTGCATTTCTTGTTACTTTTGTTATAGGTACTCTTTAAGCTCATTTTAGTTTAGATAATCTTAATTATTATTCTGAAACTTAAAAGCGATGTTGGTAAGGATTTAGTAGTCAAAGGCATTTTTTTAAGGTGGAGATTAAGAGATATAAGTTTTCCGGAATTTTAATGTAGGGAGTAGATTTGAAATCTGCATCAAATTTTAAGGATTTTTTATAAAATTCGTTTTTTGTAAAATTCTTTATCTAAAAGCGAAAATACATTTTAAGTTAATTAATTTTGACAAATAGGATAAGTGGATTTTAAACTACCTGCGCTCTAATTGGTTGAATGATGTACGACATCCAATCAGAGCGCAGATTTTTTAAATCCACCAATCACAGATGCCAAAATTAATTAACTTAATTTGTATTTCCGCTTTTAGATAAAGAATTATACAAAAAACGAATTTTATAAAAAATCCTTAAAATTTGATGCAGATTTCAAATCTACTCCCTACATTACAATTCCGGAAAACTTATATCTCTTAGTGGAGATTTGTTTGCTTAAGTATGTAATTCGCCCCTTAGTGTCTACTAGGGGCTCTAAATTTGATGGGGTAATGAATTAGGGAAAAATAGCCTAAAATAACCCGGAGACTTAAATCTAAAAATAATATAGCCTAAAACCATGAGAAGCAAAGGAGGACTTAATCGGTTCATTAGTCAGAGATTACAACCTTTAAGATAGGATGTTATTAATGAATCTCAGCATGTGCTTTTGTTGAGCTTTTCGTTAACCAGTTATTTGTTTTAAGGACATGGTGGTCTGTCCCTGGCAACTGGAGACAGCGAGAAGGTTGACTCCATGCTGGTCATGTCGGGCGGAGAGGGATACATTGACTTCAGGCTAGGTAGGTCAACTCATGTAGGCACTAGCAGGCAGGGAGATGACAATGGGTGATAAATAAATCTTCATCATTAAAAAATCCTGCCCCTGTCCCATGATTTTTACAAGCTAGCAAAATATAAGAATTGGAGGGAAGATTAATTTATCGTCCATTGTCTTATCCCAGAATCCTGAGTTTGTAGTAATAATATTTTTAGCACTGAAATGTAACACATTTATTTGATTAATTGAGCAAGTTTTCCATTAAAGATATCATGTAAATTAGTCTATATTTTTTAACATCATTAGCCTTGATAGGCAAGGGTGTAATGCCCCTAACTAAGTTTTCCAGCTATGAAAGACGGATGCATTTACAAACCCAATTTATAAAGTAGCTGAACTTAATATATCAAGGTTTAGATAAGAGATAAAAACATGTTTAGTACTAAATTGACATGATGTCTTTAATGGAACATTCTCTCATACTTAAAAAAAAACTTCTTGTGTTACAGATCATCCTTATTAAACATGTTTGGTCCATTTTTTGTTCATTTTGATGAATTTGTTTTTGTTTTTTTTTTATTTTGGGGTATATGTTTTCGTTTGGTTATTGGACCTTAAAAGAATTTAATATCCTCTTTCCCTGATTTTTTAATACTAAAAAGATGGTGAATACTTTATTTTTTTTTAATCTGCGAAATTTCTGAAAAATACACCCCAAGTAGTCTGTGTTGTTGAACATGATATTTTAGTTGAGGACGGAACAGAACACGATTTTGATTCCCATATCATGGTTTGGAACGTAACCGATCCTTCCGCCACCGAAACAGCTGCCAATGGGGCAGCGTCGGCTGTTGGCGGACGTGCAACCGCTCATACTTCTCTATCATCATCAGCTAATTCATTACGGCCGATATCAACAACGTCGAGCAGTTTGGATCTTGGTCCCACCCCAGGCTCTGGCGTTGGCTTGGATTCTCAATCTGAAGACTTTCTGGAGTCCGACAGTGAAACAGACACTCTGCCCTTGTCAGTTGTATCACAAGGGTCGTTGACACGCGGTGACTCGGTCGAGTCACAAATTCCTGTAAATAGTAATCATGAAGCTTTAACTGTTAACAATGTTCGTAGTCTAGATGATCATATAGAGACTGGTACTGATACTCTACAGTGGAGTCAAGATATTGAGAGCATGCTCAATAATCCACCACCAGACACATTCCAAAGTTTTCACTTGGCAGCTGAGCCTTCACTCTCTAGTTGGGTTGTTCCTTCATATGCTCAGGATCAGCTTAATATTGACAAGCAAGGTCACACCACGCGTCCGTATCAGGTGGATTTTGGACGCAAGAAAAGCCGGTCCCGTAGTAGATCCTTAAAGGGTGCCAACGGCACAAAAGCTGCTCTGCGTAGGGATTCAATTCAAGAAAATGCAGTCACTACTTCTTCAAGCCATAGTCCAAATAAAGACTGGTCAGTGTCAGAAGATTTAAATGGGAGAAAAGAGTCATCACCATCGCCAAATGGAACAGCCATGTCAACCAAAGAACAGACCCCGTCATCGGAATCTGGAAGCACGGCGGAGCTGGAGCCCCTGGAGGATTTTACACAGCTCATTTCTGGAGGAACATAGACAGAAAATTATCTGGTATGGGCATTCTCTTTTAGTAGTAACCAACACAACCAGTTTTTGCTTAACAAGAAAAGAGTTCAATGTTGTATTTTTCAAATAAATGCGTAAAAAAAAATAAATGTTTTTTTATACTTATTCTGTTTTAACTTTAATATGGGTCTTTCCAAATAACTAAAAGATTTTTAAAAATATTTATTTTTTTTCATTTTTTTAAAATAGTTTTTTTTTATTTTATAAGTTAAAGAACTCTTTTCTTTGCTAGACCTACTTTTAGCAGGTTTTTTGTTGACTAATGCTCAAACGCGATTTTCTCTACTAATTTTTTTTCTTCTATTCTATCTTTCTTTTTAATGTTGTGTGATATTTGTTCATTAGTCAACTTGAGAGTCAGAGAAAAATACAATACACTTTTATGAATTTTTTGTACAGAAAACTAAGATCAGTTAGATTTTAGATTCATAAAGTAAAGTCTACTTAACAGTTGATTTTTAATTAGACCAATAAACAATTTTTCAACCTATTTGATACACCTTTCCTTTTTGTTACAGGGTTAGGTAAAATGTCTACTTCTTATATTGAATCTTACTTACTACTTACTCAGTTGATCTGTACTAGAAATTATGATTAAATAGGGAAAGGGGGGACAAGCTTAATTAATCCTTTAAAACAAAGATTTTAGTACATTTAGAAACATCCTAGAAAGTCAAAATTCATTTAATGAAAAGGCTATTGAACTTTTAGTTTTCTAAGGTGTTTCTTAAACACTTTGTTTTACTGGATTTCTAATTAGATCCCCTTCCTTTTTTTACCAAATAAAAAGAAAACATTTTTCAAACTAAACTAATAAAACTGTATTGTATCTGACTATTTAGTAACTTAACTTTAGTATAAACGGTGTCTGGACGCAAAAGCAAGCACTCGAACTCGTTAAGGGAGAGGATTCATCAAATATTATCAACAGCACAGGGATTATAAGGTGCATTGTATCCATGCAATGACCCCGCATCCCTGACAAGCACAGGGCTTAAAAGCATGAACATGAAATTAAAATTGTAGCACTTTCTAATATAGTTTGCATTAACTGACAGACACCCACTTATACGCTTTGTTTTCAAGAGAATGCCTTACCTATCCTATTTCTGCTATGTTTAGGTTTCCTAGCATTGCGTTATTTCATACTTGTTTAAACCAAGGACAGAGATTTGCAAAGTTAAATAATAAGACGGGACAGACAAATATTTTAGTTAGGATTATAATTATCAATGCCAGGACAATTTGGAACACCCTTAAAAGAGCAAGAAGTCTACCCTTTTTGTATTAAATAACCAAACCCTCCAACTACCCTTTCTTCAATTACATTTCATTATTGTTCTATTTCGTCATCAGATTACTTAATTTTAAAGTTTTGTCAGGCCTGTTTTATTATTTTATTGTCATTTTCTTTATCCTCAAATTTATATATACAATGGAAAAAAAAAAAAAAAAAACATTATAATAATTAAAGCTTGGTTTATCGGTGAAAATAAAAAATAAAGATACCAGCATGACATAGCTTTTTGGGAAAACATAAGTTTAAATAAAATCATTGAAATTGTCTTACACCAGGAATCATAAAATTATCACATTTATACTAAAGTATAAAATAAAGGCTTGATATGGTTGTAAGTGTGAAAAACTGTTCTAAATTAATACCAAATATATGTGTTATATATATATACTAGCGGCTACGCCCCTAGAAGCCTCTAGGGGCTCTTAAGGTAGGAGGGTGAAAAGTCGACCTCATCCCATTTTATATTTAAGTTTCCAAAGAATATAAAAAAAAAAAATTGGGGGGGGGGGGTGAAGAAACCCTCCCAAAAATAGTTTAAAACCTTCCCAGGACCTATAAGAAGCTTCACTGTAAAGGAGAATAATATCGGTTTAGTGGTTAGCGAGATCCTTAGGGACAGACAAAAAACGTTTACTACTTTATATAATAGGATATATATATCAAATGGTCATGATTAAGAACAGTTTGACTTAATAAGCGCATTTTACTAAACGGTATCACACAACTTTATGGAAAATATGCAAAAAATGATTCCTCTTATTTAATAATTGATTTGTTAGCTTATTGAGGAAAAAACGTGTCTAAATTAATCAATTAAATAGAATTATTACAGAAATTAACAATATTCTGCACATTGGCAAAATTAATGTCCCTCTTTTTTTTGTAATTGCAAGGAAAGATTTGGAGAATATACAAATTATAATTTCCTTAGCATAATTTTTACTGGCTCTTTTCACAACTTATATAGTTTTTATTTTCATTTCAATAAAAAAAAATATTGAGAATTTTTAAAGTCTTAAAGCAAGTTATTGAGGAGTATTTTCTAACTTCACCACATCATATTTTTATGATATTAAATTAAATCTAAGATTGTGTTATTTTATGATAGTCTAGCAAATAAGAAGTATATTTTATACTTCTTAATGGACTTTGTAAAAATAGAGTAATAGTTTTATATTAATACTTTGTTAAATTTGATTAGCAAGAATACAATTTTTAAAAAAATAAGGATTTAGGAAAAATAGCCTTTGGTAGAGTTATGTAGCAAAAAGGGGGGGGGGGGGTTTAATGCAATTATCTCGTAATCAGTGAGCAAATGGCACTTATAATTCGAATTTCTAAAATAAAGTATTCATTTTTTTGTCTGAAACTTAAAATGTCATTAACTACTGAACTTATTAGGTCCTCCATTTTAGGGAATCTTCACATAGGTTCCAAGATGGTTTAAGGCTAGTTATGGCTTAGTGTATTATATGCCGCTAATCTAGCTCTTTCTATGCTATGGGCGTAGCCGTTAGTTTCTTTAAAAGAAGCTATATACTAAGTTTTAAATTTTATTGAACACTGTGCCATCTATATATGAATAAAAAGATCTCTTTCTAGTCCTTTATATTTGACACCCTGTTGTAAATGGATATGACGTTTGGGGTACTAATATTTGCAAGCATGTAATTTCTAATGCATTCTGTTCAGTTCAGTAAAATACTAAATTTATTTGGATATCTTCAGGGTTGAGAGTATAAGAGATAGCTTATTGATTTTATTTCTAATAGTGATTAACTCTAAATCAAACAGATTTTGAGAAAATTATAATTATAAAGATAGAAAAAAAGCTATTATTTATATACTTTTCAATCTAAATATGTTCTTTCATAATTTGCTGAAAATGTCTTTTGAAATATTGAAAATTTTGAGGTGTATTTGAATTTGCTATCTACTTTGCATTCAGATTTTTAAAAAGAAAATTATATATTTAACATTCAGAAATAATAAATAAAAACCAAAGTAAAAGACAAAAATCTTCTAAACAGCATTACAGATGGGTGTAATATTGCCAAACATAGTGCTATTGCCCCAAGAATTAACCCTTTGTGCCTGGTATGTGCACAAATGTATTAAATCTGTGTGAAGCTCTGTGCCAGAATAGAGAATACACACACAAGCAATATCAAACTATAAACAAAATAAAAAAAGTAATTTTAGTTTGAGGAAAAGAGTGGTGTGTCATACAATTTACAATCGAGCTCAACTTTGTATAAATTAAAATTAATTTTTCAAGATTTTACTTTCCAATCAATCTACTCTACATAATCATAGCGGCTTCGCCCCTAGCCTCTAGTATTAGCCTCTAGGGGGAGGGGGGAATTCTTTTTTTTGTGGGGTTGGGGGTGTCCCACCCCCCAGGAAAATAGCCTAAAACCACCACAGGACCAGTAGGTATATTCCCTGAAGAGTAGAATCCGATCGGTTCAGTGGTTACCGAAATCTTAAGCTTCAGACGGACGGACGGACAGATAATAATTAAACATAATTTAGTTATAATTTGAAATAAATTTTACTCAATTAAAGTTTTAATTTGAATGGGCAAAGTTTTATGTTTAGTGCTTAGAAACAAGAAAAAGAACTTTTTGATCTATATTATGTAGTTGGATTTTAACATTTTTGCTGTAGTTTTACTTTAGCTATTGTAGCTATGAGCCTAATAAGTTTTAGAAAAAGAGTTTTGCAATGATTACTGTTAAATAGTTATTCTTACTACATTCTGATGATAGAAAAATTAAATTAAATCAAAATTAATAAGAATGTTATTAAATTCTTTTTTTCTCATCAAATTTGCTATATCAACTCAAATTCAAATATTTTATTGGGACAAAACACTATATATACTAAATATCAATATTTATAAATGATAATTACATTGCATTAAAAATTTATTAATAAACTATTTTTAGTAAACAATGAATACTATAGGTTTAACACAATATAATTCAAGTATCCAAAGACTAAAAACGCCTAGGGGCTGTGTTGACTGAAATCTAAAGTAAGAGATGGATAAAATAAAACTAAATCCCAAATAAAATAAAAGTAAAACTAAGCACTTTGATTTTATCCTCTGAAGAATGTTGAATCTCTGTGAAGAAATGTGAAGAGAAAATTTATGATGTCTCTGGGGGAATTTTGTTTTGCTTAGGCTTACTTACATTTTTCTTTTATTATTATCATATAAATTTATCGCATAGTTTTTCTTCTGAAATCACTTCAATTATTTATCTTAGTTCTTGAAATTAAATTTTACATTCATATTGCAAGAAAAATCTTTTCCTTTGACTTTCATAAATTCTTATTGTTCTTTATCGTTAAAAAAATTTCTGAATAACCAAAACGCAGATATTACAACACACTTTTGTCAAACGATAAAGTCAACATTATCACATATCATACCATAAAGATATATAACAAATACATACTTTCATACACAAAATTGCTTCATATATTGAAAAATCAATATCAGCTTTTGGATCAACTGCAGTTCACGGTAAAATATTTCTCGTAACGAATATTTCCAAAAATCTATAAATTTTAAAGGCTGCTAGCTGCCAAACGGCTAAACGTACAGATCATACCCGCACACCATTTTAAGCGGCATAAGAAGGCCTACAAATAATCTGGAATAGCAAAGATACACTGATGCACAGGGAAAGCTTCACTGAAGAAAAAAGGCGTAAATAAGTCTTTTTTCGGGCATTTCTCTGCTAGGCGCGCGAGTTAATTATGCATTATTGATTCATGACTATTCTAGATTATTTGTAGGCCTTCTTATGCCGCTTAAAACAGTGTACGGGCATGATCTGTACGTTCAGCCATTTGGCAGCTAGCAGCCTTTAAAATTTATAGATATTTGAAAATATTCGTTACTAGGAATATTTTACCGTGAACTGCAGTTGGTCCCAGCTTTTTTGCTTGAGATAAGATATGATGCTGTATTTTGTGTATCCTAGCAATGCTCTACTTTTAGTAACATAGATACACTATACTTAAAGTCTAAATACTTATGAATTACACTTATATTTCCACACTAGTAAGTTAAGGAAAGTTACTTTAACTTTTTTATGTTTGACAGATTTGAATAATTAAAATATGCTAATATGGTCCAAAATGCTTCAGATGTTAAATGACAAAACAAACTATTTTGAAATGTTTTTAGGATGATATTGCAACGTTACCTCTGGACATACTTGTCCTTGTTTAGTTGGAGGATTAAATTATTTCTTATGAAAAATTACAATGAATGTAGAATACGTGGATATAGTGTGATATTCTTGCATACCCTGATAAAATGTTTCTCCTAACTGGCTAATATAACGATACCCCATAAACCCTATGACTTTAACCCATTCTCTTCCCTGATCAGTGATCATGGAGAAACATTGACCAATAAATGAGGACTTTGTTGGAACCGAAATTGACGAGAAAAATTTTCCCTGTCACAATATCCATGAAAGTTATACACTAACTTAATAAAATATCATCACTTGTAGATTTAACTGGGTCTCTTATCAAAATCTTTTGTGGTCCTTTTTTATTCATCAAATTAAAAATAAGTTTTCTTATTTCAAATCATTATTATCAAGTTGATAGTTTATATTAAGTAGAGTTCTGTTGGCCCTCTTTAGGTAGATAGGATGAGGGGGGGGGGGGTAAGTCGACCCTTCATGCCACCTTCAGATTAAGTTTTTGAATTAGGTGAGTAATTTGTTTTAAATGGCGAATTCTCTTAATTTTAAGGATGGAGGTACCCCCCCCCCCCCTAATAGTTTTAAACTTTACCTGCACCCAATAAGAAGTTCCACTGTAAAGGATAACCATTTGAGACCAGCTGTTAGCGAGATCTTAGCTACATACAGAAAAAATGCCAGACTTGTTATTTTTGCGAAGCTACTCTATAATTTGAAATTAAGTTTTGCGAGAAACGTGATTTACTCGGCTCTAATCTAATCTACACATTGTTTTGTCCATCTGTCTGTTACTTGGGGTGCTAGATCAATTCCTAGATTTTCAAGTTTTTGTGATTTTCCTATTCAAGATGGAAGGCTGAAACTTTCAGAGATTTATTTATTTTACATTCAAAATATTTTCACCAAGTTTTGTTAAGATTTGTTTATTAATTGGGGTGCGAACTCGATTCCTAGATTTTTAGGTTTTCGTGATTTTCTCTACTGAATTAATGTATGACACTGCTCTATAGTAAATTTTTTCCCGATATCCATTTATAATTTTGAGCTTCGATCCTTATGGATGTTGTCATCCTTGTTTATAAGGATATAACTGTGTTTATTTAATAAAGTTGTAGTCAGTGCAGTGGTTAGTATTTACCTCTTAATATGACAACTTTGAGCTTTATTCATCACCTCTATTAATTAAGATGGTTAATAAACATCTAAATCTATATTTTGGGCAAGCCTGCGTGATTTAATGCTACTTTTTATGCAACAAAGTTATGATATTTTCTCTCCAATTCAAAACCTTTTAGGAAATGAAAATATGGAATAGGCCGACGACACATTCTTACAGCAAAGATACTCCGTAATTATAAATTTCTGTATGCTATAAACTTTTAGAGGGAAACGGGAATTTCTGCTTTGATATTCAAGGTAGTGAACTGATTTTTTTGCTGCTTCCTTTTCACCAATAAGCATTCAGTTTGTCATACACAATTCTGTCGGTCTGTCTGAAGATTTTTATAGAAAAAAAATTATGTCTTTGGTCAACTTTCAAGTAAAACGACTACATTTTTATAAAGAGAGCATCTACTCTGCAAATCACGTTGTTCGACTATTAGTTCAGAATGTTCTCTTGATATTTTAGTAATTGAATTATATTTCTGTGCCTTGCAACTTAAGTTATCATCCTTGTTGTTAAAATATGTAAGAAATATGGTGCAATATTGTTATCATAAAATTGTTTCCACTTGAAATAGGATTTATTTTGTGCCTTGACTGTCTCTCATTTTAGAAGCAAAGCTACTCTAAAACTCACTCTGTGTGTACGTCCGTCCGTCAGTCCTTAATGCTAATTGGGATATCTTGTGCTTCATTGGTGCTGATTAATAAAACTTAACAGTGGAATTTTGTAACCAAAAGATGCATATCATTTTATATTTTTTGTAAAATCATCCTAAATGAATAATAAAGCTGCTATTTTGAAAATTTAGATTTGCCTATTTTCTTGGTTCGGGGTTTATGTAAAGCAAGATGCAATAAATAACTGTGCTTCATTCTAATAAACTTAAGTTTTAATTCTTCGAATTATACTTTTATAATTAAGAAAATTGAGAAAGATTATTGACTTCAACACGATATCTCATTTGTTGGGTTTAAAACTTTGCTTTAGTGTCCAAACTTTGCCACTAATAATTTTAATTTGCAGAAGGGATAATTTTGGGTGTACATTTGTGTAGCGTCCATTGTCTTATCTCTTCAGATCCGAAGAAATATTGGGTATAGTCCCTTTCGTGGCAAGCCTCTTAAGATGCGTTTCGACGTATTTTTGCAGTAGATTTCCTCCTATTTCTAGACTCTGCGGGGGGCTCTTATCTTGGGTGGGCAATCACCTAACCCAATATAACCTAACCTAAAATAACCTATCAAAAGCTACTGTGAAAATACGACGGAACGCCCCTTAAGAGGCGTTGTCACGAAAGGGACTATACCCGAATTATTCTATCAAATTCAATTCTAATTTTACCATCTTTTGATCCAGGTAAAGCCATTTGAACACCACATAACCTTCATCAATACAAGTTTAAGCAAATTGAAAATGGATGAAAATGAATTATAAATGAAACAATAACAAAGTAATTTACATTGAAAATTCCAATGAAGATTAAAGTTTATCCTGTGATTATTCGTTCAAGATCAATTCTTTTGCTAAGTTCAAAGTGAATTAAAGCTGAATATAAATTTAAGTAGCAGATCTGGCATTGAAGCCTAGCATGTAATGTTTGTTGATCTAATTTATGGTTTATTCATAATGTCTTTAATACCTACAGAAAATGGACATGTGTAATTAGATGCAAAAGCAATAAAATAAATATTACTTAAATTTCTTAAATTTAAATCATGATTTCCGCTGATAATAAAATGAAAAAGTATATGATTAATTTATGTTTAAGGGGGGGGGGGGAAGTTTTGACACTTTCGCTTACTCCGTGATTATTGGGCTAGGTATTAAAGTTAGACTATAGGTTATTTGGGATAAAAGTTTACTTTTGGTTAGTACTTCACGGATTTTTAATCATTTTTTGGATAACCCCCCACCCTAGCCCCCCGGGGCTCAAAATCCCCCTAAAAATGATCCTAACCTTAATTTTCTCAGGTACCATTTGACCAAAAGAGATGATTTCTTAAACTTAAGCTTTTATGCTTATAAACTAACTTCTGATTTAGAAGTCACCCCCCTGCCACCAACCCCTAGCCCTCCGGGGCTCAAAAAAACCCTAAAAATGAACCTAACCTTAATTTTCTCAGGAACCATTTGACCAACAGAGATGATTTCTTAAACTTAAGCTTTTATGCTTATAAACTAACTTCTAGTTTAGAAGTCACCCCCCTGCCGCCAACCCCTAACCCTCCGGGGCTCAAAAAAACCCTAAAAATTAACCTAACCTTAATTTTCTCAGGAACCATTTGACCAACAGAGATGATTTCTTAAACTTAAGCTTTTATGCTTATAAACTAACTTCTGATTTAGAAGTCACCCCCCTGCCACCAACCCCTAGCCCTCCGGGGCTCAAAAAAACCCTAAAAATGAACCTAACCTTAATTTTCTCAGGAACCATTTGACCAACAGAGATGATTTCTTAAACTTAAGCTTTTATGCTTATAAACTAACTTCTAGTTTAGAAGTCACCCCCCTGCCGCCAACCCCTAGCCCTCCGGGGCTCAAAAAAAACCCTAAAAATGAACCTAACCTTAATTTTCTCAGGAACCATTTGACCAACAGAGATGATTTCTTAAACTTGAGCTTTTATGCTTATAAACTAACTTCTTGTTTAGAAGTCACTCCCCTGCCACCAACCCCTTGCCCTCCGGGGCTCAAAAAAAACCTAAAAATGATCCTAACCTTAATTTTCTCAGGAACCATTTGACCAACAGAGATGATTTCTTAAACTTATGCTTTTATGCTTATAAATTGAGTTTAAGTTAAGAAGTCACCCCCTTGCCGCCAACCCCTAGCCCCCCTAGAGATGATTTCTTAAACTTAATTTTTTATGCTTATAAACTAACTTCTGATTTAGAAGTCACCCCCCTGCCACCAACCCCTAGCCCTCCGGGGCTCAAAAAAACCCTAAAATGAACCTAACCTTAATTTTCTCAGGAACTATTTGTCCAATAGAGATGATTTCTTTAACTTAAGCTTTTATGCTTATGAACTAAGTTTAAGTTTAGAAGTCAACCCCCTGCCGCCAACCCCTTGCCCCCCGGGGCTCAAAAAAAACCTAAAAATGAACCTAACCTTAATTTTCTCAGGAACTATTTGTCCAATACAGATGACTTCTTAAACTTAAGCTTTTATGCTTATGAACTAAGTTTAAGTTTAGAAATAGCCCCCCTGCCACCAACCCCTTGCCCCCCGGGGCTAAAAAAAAACCAAAAATGAACCTAACTTTAATTAAAATTTCTTATTTGAAGAGTTAGAGGTACACTTATTAAACCAAATATGCTTCTTTTTGGAAGTTATTGACATATCTGCTGAACAAAAATATAATCGGCCTCCAGGTTCAGGTGCTGCAGGCCTCCAGGTCCACTCAGGAGACAGGTAAAAATTTAGATTTCTTATTTGAAGGTTTAGAGGTACACTTATTAAACCAAATATGCATCTTTTTGGATGTTATTGACATATCTCCTGAAAAAATTAGAATCGGCCTCCAGGTTCAGGTGCTGCAGGCCTCAAGGTCCACTCTTGACAGGTGAAAATTAAAATTTCTTATTTAAAGAGTTAGAGGTACACTTATTAAACCAAATATGCTTCTTTTTGGATGTTATTGACATATCTGCTGAAAAAATTAGAATCGGCCTCCAGGTTCAGGTGAATATCTAAAATAGTTAGTTTAAAATTTAGAGGAAAGGTATTTTAATAGAGTAAGGTTAAAGTAAACAATATAGTCAAATTTATTGTTTACGGCTTCAATATGTATTCCCGACAGGCTCCAGGGGCCTGCTCAACAGGTAAAAATCCTTATGTGTAATGTTTGAATTAAGATGAAAGGTTACTAAATAGAAATAAAAAATAAGTACAACAAGAAACTTAATCAAGGTATAAAAAATCTAAAGTTATCCTATATGATAGCTACTTATTTCCAGTGAGCAATATTATCGCCATTTTAGAACTCTGAAAAAAATACCTTGCAGATTAAATTATTTGTTAAAAAATACAAAAATACAACTTACTTAGGGTGGGTCGATTTTGGAATTTCACATTAGTAGACATTGGCATGGGTTACTAGGCCAATATAAAACCCTGTGAAACTTGAAAGAGGTTTTTAAATCCAAAAACAACGGGTGCACGGAGGGTATAAAATGTGCCCAATATGGAGATATGTCAATAACATCCAAAAAGATGCATATTTGGTTTAATAAGTTTACCTCTAATTCTTCAAAAAAGAAATTTTAATTTTTACCTGTCTCCAGAGTAGACCTGGAGGCCTGCAGCACCTGAACCTGGAGGCCGATTCTAATTTTTTCAGCAGATATGTCAATAACATCCAAAAAGATGCATATTTGGTTTAATAAGTGTACCTCTAAACCATCCAATAAGAAATTTAAATTTTTACCTGTCTCCTGAGTGGACCTGGAGGCCTGCAGCACCTGAACCTGGAGGCCGATTCTAATTTTTTCAGGAGATATGTCAATAACATCCAAAAATAAGCATATTTGGTATAATAAGTGTATCTCTAACTCTACAAATAAGAAATTTAAATTAAGGTTAGGTTCATTTTTAGGGTTTTTTTGAGCCCCGGGGGGCTAGGGGTTGGTGGCAGGGGGCTGACTTGTAAACTAGAAGTTAGTTTATAAGCATAAAAGCTTAAGTTTAAGAAATCATCTCTGTTGGTCAAATGGTTCCTGAGAAAATTAAGGTTAGGTTCATTTTTAGGGTTTTTTTGAGCCCCAGAGGGCTAGGGGTTGGCGGCAGGGGGGTGACTTCTAAACTAGAAGTTAGTTTATAAGCATAAAAGCTTAAGTTTAAGAAATCATCTCTGTTGGTCAAATGGTTCCTGAGAAAATTAAGGTTAGGTTCATTTTTAGGGTTTTTTTGGGCCCCGGAGGGCTAGGGGTTGGCGGCAGGGGGGTGACTTCTAAACTAGAAGTTAGTTTATAAGCATAAAAGCTTAAGTTTAAGAAATCATCTCTGTTGGTCAAATGGTTCCTGAGAAAATTAAGGTTAGGTTCATTTTTAGAGTTTTTTTGAGCCCCGGAGGACTAGGGGTTAGTGGCAGGGGGCTGACTTCTAAACTAGAAGTTAGTTTATAAGCATAAAAGCTTAAGTTTAAGAAATCATCTCTGTTGGTCAAATGGTTCCTGAGAAAACTAAGGTTAGGTTCATTTTTAGGGTTTTTTTGAGCCCCGGAGGGCTAGGGGTTGGTGGCAGGGGGGTGACTTCTAAACTAGAAGTTAGTTTATAAGCATAAAAGCTTAAGTTTAAGAAATCATCTCTGTTGGTCAAATGGTTCCTGAGAAAATTAAGGTTAGGTTCATTTTTAGAGTTTTTTTGAGCCCCGGAGGACTAGGGGTTAGTGGCAGGGGGCTGACTTCTAAACTAGAAGTTAGTTTATAAGCATAAAAGCTTAAGTTTAAGAAATCATCTCTGTTGGTCAAATGGTTCCTGAGAAAACTAAGGTTAGGTTCATTTTTAGGGTTTTTTTGAGCCCCGGAGGGCTAGGGGTTGGTGGCAGGGGGGTGACTTCTAAACTAGAAGTTAGTTTATAAGCATAAAAGCTTAAGTTTATAAAATCATCTCTGTTGGTCAAATGGTTCCTGAGAAAATTAAGGTTAGGTTCATTTTTAGGGTTTTTTTGAGCCCCGGAGGGCTAGGGGTTGGCGGCAGGGGGGTGACTTCTAAACTAGAAGTTATTTTATAAGCATAAAAGCTTAAGTTTAAGAAATCATCTCTGTTGGTCAAATGGTTCCTGAGAAAATTAAGGTTAGGTTCATTTTTAGGGTTTTTTTGAGCCCCGGAGGGCTAGGCGTTGGTGGCAGGGGGGTGACTTCTAAATCAGAAGTTAGTTTATAAGCATAAAAGCTTAAGTTTAAGAAATCATCTCTTTTGGTCAAATGGTTCCTGAGAAAATTAAGGTTAGGTTTATTTTTAGGGGGATTTTGAGCCCCGGGGGGCTAGGGGGTGGGGTTATCCAAAAAATGATTAAAAATCCGTGAAGTACTAACCAAAAGTAAATTTTTATTCCAAATAACCTATAGTCTAACTTTAATACCTAGCCCAATAATCACGGAGTAAGCGAAAGTGTCAAAACTTCCCCCCCCCCAATCTCGATGAGCAAAAGGCCAACATAAAAAATAGGAGTTAATTATTATTTTATTTTATTTTTCATGGAAAATTGTACAAGATCTTCACAAAATTCACTATTCTCTTAATCATGCAATATTCATAAATAAATGTGGTAAAGCTATTTTGTTTTTCAACGAAAATAATTTTGTTACTGCATAACAACAACAATAAATGCAAACCTATTCTACGGTCAGGAATAAACAGAAATATGTGGATAAGGAAACAATATATTTTCACAATGATTTCACCATGTTTGATATATTTAGCAGTCTATGCTTACCTGAAAGTTTTAGATTATTCTTAATTTACATGCCCAAAGGGATTTGCGTTAGAGAAATATGACAATGCTTTACTTAGGACTATGTAAAGATTTTGATAACCTTTTAGAAAGTATCAAGAATTCTATTTTTCTAATTCTTGACTGCTATTATTTGACTTTGGCTGCTTCAGCTGCTGATAACTTTTTAAATTTAACAGGCAACAGTAATGACTGATAATAACTTATTATATCTATCCATATCCCTGTGGATAATAGGGATGTTAAGGGATAAGACAATAGACGACAAAATGATGATAGACAAAATTATCACTTCTAAAGTAAATAAATAATAAGTTGAAAAGTTTGGAGTCTACTAGTTTGGAAAGTATCTAAAGTTTTTGAAGCCACAAAAAAGATATTGTGGTTATAAATCATTGGGTACCAGTGTAATTTACAGTCCAATGTCCCCTCATTCCCTGGTGAATACCTTTTCTATGCCTCTTACCAGATATAGATTTGCATAATTTTATAATTAAAGGTAATGGTACATATATTATTCACAATTATGGAAACATTTATTTTCTACCTATTTGAATACACTTTTCTCGTATTCGTTCGAATCTGGTGGATAG
The DNA here is from genome assembly GCF_053477335.1 of Acartia tonsa. NCBI lineage: Eukaryota > Metazoa > Arthropoda > Copepoda > Calanoida > Acartiidae > Acartia > Acartia tonsa. The sequence goes on along the minus strand of NC_137264.1, from coordinate 40,341,580 downwards.
GAACCGGTTCTCATCCATACAAAAAAAACTATGTCTAGCATCGTATTATATCCAGCTTTCTACGAATATAAAAATGTACAACCATAAAATTAAAACCAGTTTTTTTAGCCGGTGCCTTCGGCACCTCGGGGATAAAAAAACTAAGTTTTAATCTTATAATTGTACATTCTATATCCGCGGAAAGCCGTTTAAGTATTTCTGCTGCAAGCATGTTTATACGTTATTTGAGTGTATGTTTTTGTATCTTAAAATAATATAGTCTGCATATTCTTAACATTCTTAAGACATGTTACGGGCGTACGGACATTCTTTAAAGTTAAGTTATGAAATATTTTTTTTTATATTTCACTTTGTATTAATAATGAAATTAAAATTACACAAAGCCAAGAAATAAAAATATATATTGTAATAAATTAAATTATATCATCGCATCATATTTTCTTATTTACCATATTCTATCGAACGATCTATAATTACTTGGATGTTGCTCCATAATTTTGCCTACTCTAAAAAAATGGTCCTTCCAGCTACCTAATATAACGACCCCCTTAACCCCACCCCTTTCCATTCTACTGGAGGAAAGTACTGACCATTGAATGAGGACTAAATTAGCAACCTAAAGTGACGACAAATATTCTTCTGTCATAATATCCACGTATATTATATAATATCTATTCTTCTATCTGACTTTCTTTGACTCTATCTCACCCTTTTCTTATTTTCACCTTATTATAATTACACTAAGGGGGAGGTAGGTTGTGCTAAAATTCCGTAAAGGTGTGAGTTTTAAGGCTTAAAAACAGTTGTAGAACGATAATATTCACTAAATATGTGTATTCTTTATTGAAAAGAACTATTGACAAAAAAGGGAAAGGAAGGTTGCGGGTAAAATCCGTAAAAGTGTGTATTTTAAGGCCTAAAAATAGTAGTAGAAAGATAATACTCACTAAAAATGTGTATTTCTTATTGAAAAGAACTATACCTAGACAACTATTTTTTAAAAAAAGTTAACAAAAATTTTTATCGTTCAACTACTGTTTTTAACTTGAAGCACACAACCTTTACGGATTTTACCCGAAACTTTCCTTTCCCTTTAATATTAAAGTTAACATAAATTTTATCGTTCTACTACTGTCTTTAAGCCTTAAAACTCACTCCTTTACGGAATTTTAGTACAACCTATCTCCCCCTTTGTTTTATGTAAACCAAGACAATTATATCCAAAAAAAGCAAAGCTCATTTTCAACTTTATTTTCTCTTTAGCTGTTCTTTTTAACCTAATAAAGTTTTAAAGAGTAGCTTTGTATTAAAAAAACAAATATTTAAGAAAATAATGCCTTTTTCTAAGATTAATATCTAACAGAACTAACAATAAAGTTTTAAGAAAAAATCGGGGAGCTTCCACTAAAGAAAATGCGTGAAACTTTAATGATCTAAATATTTTAGGTGATACAAGCAGCGAGACAACGGGATCTGACGAGGCAATAAATACTGACGCAGGGGAAGAAAGTAAGGTGGATAGAAGTCATCTTGTTGTGTGGACAGTGGCTCTACCACAGGCTAAACCAAAACCTCCCCTTCTTATGTAGATTCATTTTTAGATTTTAGATATAATACGTAGTAAAAAAAAGAGTACTAAAGAAAAAAGTACTGAAATCAAAATGATATCTTGGCTAAGCCAGTCTAAATTTTGTTCTAAATTAAAGCCAATCAAAAAATATACTTCCAAAATTTTAGAATTTGACTTTCTTGTGGTTTAAATTAATATAAAAAAACTGTAAAAATTTAGGACGATTATCAAGTACAAAATTATTGTTTATACAAAATCTAAGCTTGGTAAAGTGCTCAGATTATTTTATTGTGTTGTGTTTATCATGACCTATCAAGATGCATATTGCATTCAGGTTTTGAGGATTTTTAACCAAAAATTACATTGTAATACAGATATTAATGTTTAAAATGACATACTCAACTAGTTTGAAAAAAAGTTAAAATATTTTTGAATTCCTTATTTTTTTTGTTTTAATTGAAAACTATGTAAAATAATTGAAAAGCCACTAATTAAAAATTTCTTTTGGGTTTTGATATTGTAACGTCTTAGATATTGTAAAATTTAAAAAAAATGGAATTTTCAAATTCTTTTCTATACTTATATTGCAGAGAGTGATTGGACAATGGCATATAAATAAATATTACATCCCTATCTCCCCCACCCCCAATATCTACCAGCTATTAAAGGCAGTATTTACCAATAAGACTTTGATGGATGGTTTATTTATTCGTCCATTGCCTTTTCCCTTATTGTATTGTGAATATTTATCAAGGGCGAGTATGTTTAATAATAGCGAAATTGATACAATAAGTACGTAATTTTTTTCACAATATTCCTTGAAATTAAGTGCAAGTTTCAGGCAAATGCGCTTATTAGATTAAACTTAATTTTGACAAAAAGCATAGTATATTTAAATGCATAATTGAGAACAGTTTGACCTATTAAGCGCATTTGACTTGAAGCTTGCACCTAATTGACGGAATATTGCGAAAAAAATTAAGCTCTTATTAGGTATCACATTGTTTGCTTTTAACGTCTCCTTTTAAAGTTCTAAAAACTAACCAACACAAAGACTCTTAGAGTAGCTGTGCTACAAAATAATTAGAAATTATATTCAAACAAGTAATCTTGTGAATTATATGTTAAAAAATTTATGTTTTACAACAAATTTCACCCCCAGCTAAATTTTAACAAAATTAAAAAAAAAACAATGCATGTAATTTAATTATTTAGACCTCAGTGTAAATTTTGTCTGTTGTTTGAAGCTGTGTATAAAAATCTGGGGTCAACTGTAGTTCACGGTAAAATTATCCTGGTAACGATTATCTCTAAAAATCTATGAACTTTTAAAGCTTCTAACGGCCAAACGGTGGAACGTATAGATTATGCTCGCACAAAATTTTAACCGACAAAAGAAGGTCTACAAAATGATGTGCGGGCATGCAATATACGTCCAGCCGTTTGGCAGCTAGCAGCCTTTAAAATTAATAGATCATCGTTACCAGGAACATGTTACCGTGAACTGCAGTTGACCCTAAGAATGTGTATATTTGTCCTATGTAATTATTTCAATCTTTTTGTGATATATTTAATTCTTAAATAGTCAACTTTGTACATAGAATTATTATTATTAATGTTATAAATAGCTGTTCTAAATTTAAAATAATCCAATTTAAGTAACCAAATAAATGAATTATTAACAATCATCATATGTTTTATTAGGGTAAATGCTTTATAACTAGGGCATATCCGTAACGTCCGTCAATCAGTCAAAAATCTCTTCAACTTAAAAAGGAACTTTAAACAGGCCAATATTTTGTTTACATTTATTCAATCATCGGAATGCATTTTGATGATAATTTTTATAATTAAGTAAAGTATATTTTAAGAAATGAAAATAACTACGTACTCTTTCGTACAAAAATGAGTTACCACTGGTTCAGTAAAGGAATTTTAAATTTTTAAGATTTGCTTTATTACTATTCTTTTGGACTAACTTATAAAAAAATTTACTTTGTTAAATATGATATAAAAAAGATATTAAATTTTTTTCAATAGAAAAAAATAATTTCATCTCTTTAACTGATACGGTTAGGATTCGCACAAGTATGATAATTTTATTTATTAATACTATTCCTATATATTAACTCGTTAAAAAAATAGGTTATACTAGGAATTAGTTTTAAAATTTTGAAGAGAAAAATTGGAAGGAAATCTGAATTAAATTTTGTGCCGAAGCTGAAAGTAAAACTTAATTGGCTGCCCTCTCTCATTCTATACTTTCATTCCAGGTGTTCTTACAAATTAGCTTTCCATATCAAAATAGCAATATAGGTTTTCAAAATACGAAAGACCATCCTTTTTGCAAAAGGATTATAATTTGCATCTGTAGTACCCTAAAAACTATTTTTAAAAATTTTGAAATAGTTTGTTGCTAACCGCTAAACCGAAAAGATTTACATTTACAGTGAAGGCTCTCTTAGGTCAGGAAAAGATGTTTGCCTGCCTTTGTTAGAAATAGATCTCGTTAACTGGTGGCTTAAAACTATGGGGACTTTTATTGAATTTTATTTTAATTGTTTTATCCCTTTAGATCCCTTGTAAATGAGACCCGTAAAATCCCCCACTCCAAATTTTTAAAAATAAAAAAAGATATCTTTTTCAAATGTACATAAATGATGATAGTATATCCCTTCTAATTCACAATATTCGATTCGTGTACCTAACTGCCGAAGAAGATCGATCTTTCAACTCGAAATTAATTGGTGGTTTTATGTTCTCTCTAATCTGATGAAGGTGTGCATTAACTGCCGCATCCATGGTCAGAAAAAGAAGAGGTAATGTTCAGGGATCTGAAGGGATAAGACAATGGACGATAAATAGATGTGCACCCCTATTTAATAAAAACAAATTTACACTACTCTTGATTAAAATTAACCAATCAAAATTCCCTTAAGTCCCCAAAGTTGTCGAACCAATAAATAAGAAAACGCTATTACAAGACTTTAGGGACTAGTGTAATAAACAACCCATTGTCCCCTCTCTCTCTAGTTATGTGAGTAAAGGGGGGCTGTATTGCGGTTTAGATAATAATGTGATAAATATGCGGAATTAAATGCCCACCATTGGTGACACATTATTCAACTTTAGTGCCAAGTAACTTCAACACAAAATAGCCAAAGTCATATTTATCAAGGGAGAACCTAATTCAAATTCACCACCTTTAATTAAGCACAGGTTTTTTTGTGGGTGTTATAAATTAAACCTAACTAGAAAATTAAGAATATTCCTGTAATTTTTTTTAATAGATTTATGTATGTTTATGACAAATATTCTCAAAAAAAGTATAATTTTTTGATTGTCCATTACAAAAAAATCCCTGAACCGATTGAGTTCTCAATTTTATGGAAGCTCCACATAGGTTCTGGGTAGGTTTTATGCTATTTTTTTAGATTTAATTCTTTTAGATTGTTCAGGATCATTCAGGCAACCCTAGATGATAAGGATACAACTGAATGTAGTTTCTGAGTATCCAAAGAAAGTCACCCCCCCGAGAGATATATATTACTAGCGGCTGCGCCCTAAGGATCTAGGAAGTCCTTATTCATAGGGGCTCAAAATATAGCTTAAAAAGGTCCCAAGACTTAAATCTGTAAATGAAATAGGCTAAAACCATCAACTATGTAAAGTTTAGTAGTTATTGAGATCTTAAGCCTTACACAAAAAAAACTCACCACTTTAAATAATAGGTTTAAAAAATTTCCCTTCCCTTTAACTCTTTCTGAACCTAAATCTTTATTTTATTTTTGGTCTGGGCTGATAATTTATTCCTCAAGCCAAATTTCACAAGATTAAACTTAGAAAATGGTTTGGCTCTTGTCAGGGATCTAAAGGGATGAGACAATTGCCGATAATTTAGTGTTTATCCTCAATGATGATGCACAATATTTACTCCTTCAATAGCGTAAGATTAGTGGTTGAAACGTTTAAACACTCAACTTAATAAACCAACGAATCAAAAATCACTGTATTCTCCAAAGTTATTAACAAGAAAACGCTCTAATAAACTTTTGGGACTCAGCGAATATGAAAAAAATTGTTGAAAATTTAATTTTAACAGGTTTTTATAATCAGTTTTTTTCTTCAAAAAACCAAAAAAATAGACTCTAACCACGGGGTTGGGACCCTGTGCCGACTTTAAATTGGGTCTTGAATGTCAGCAAAAAGCGTCAGAAATATAAACACAACAACAAAAGAGCAGAAAGCAATTTGTTAGCTGACGAAAAAGGTCCCATTTGTACAAGATAGTTGTCTGGGTGTTGTACATTTATACTTATAAATTTATTGATTTTTGTTTTTCACAAAAAATATTCATTTTCGTCCTTGTTAAATTAATTAAATTTCTTTGCTGGGCCTTTTTGTCTAAATTAGTGAGTGTGTCCACTGGAGGTAGATTAATGAATCTACCATAATCATTTCAAGACTAATGAACTCGAGACATCTCTGTTAAACTATTGAGCTGTTATTGTATCAATAAAAAGACTCCGATTATTAAAACATTATAATAATAGCGAAATCATGGAAAGAAAACGAGATAACAGTTTTCGTCGTATTTTCACAGTAACTCTTGATAATTTAGTTAAATGTTGGTTATTGCACCGCCGGGTTAGGAAATAGATCCCGCAGGGGCTAGAAATAGGATAAAAGTTACTGTGTAAGTTACTTTCCATGATCTGAATAGCTTTGAATTAATTATCTAAAATTAGACTTAGTGTGTGTCGACGCTAACACTATACAAATAAGATCATTTAATGGCATGTTGATTTTATGTCAGCTAAAACTATTTTCAATTACTAGCGGATACGTTCCTCGAGGCTTCTAGGGACACGTAAATGTTTTCTTTTCAATCTATGTTAAGATCTGTTGTTTACAAAAAAAAATATCCGCTAGGCGGCGATTAATATTTTTTTGATATTTGACGATTTCTCTATATGGGGTGGTGGTACCCTCCCCCAAATGAGTTTAAACCTTCCCGGACCTATGAGAAGCAATTCTGTAAAGGCGAACCATATCAGTTCAGTGGCTAGCGAGATTCTTCGGTACAGACAGACAGACAGACAGACACACAGAGTTTCTTTTACATCATTATAAGGATAGACAATTATATTCACAGTAAGACATTTCTTTTAGATTCAACAAGAACTGACACTGTCAAAAATGGTGTAGTTATGTTATGTTATTTAATTGTAGATATTATGTCAGCCACGACTACTTCTTATTAAAGCGTCAAATTGTTATTTTTTCTATGGCATTTTTTTTAAACAACACTTTTTTATAATTGGGGTCGGTCCGTCCGTTCTTAACGGGTAGCTCTAATCCTTAATTTGGACATGTTATCATTGTCCTAAAAATGAGCGAGACATATCTATAATCAAATCTTAAAAATGAGGTATGTCCTTTTACTGTATCCTATATTTATGCAATTTTGCAACAAATTTATGTACAATTTTGTTTAGACTTACAAATTAATGTTTTGGTTATTAAGTTCTGACACTCTACAACTGTTATTGTTTTCTTATTTTAGAGTTTTACTTTCATGGATGTTTTCATCCTTGTTTTATGTCTAATGCTTAATGAAAGAAAAATACTTAATTATCTTATCCATATAAATGACGTAAGTACATAGATATGCAGTATATTTTTAGTATAAGTGTTTGTTGGTATAGAAAGCTTATTTATTTAACCCTTGAGTAATACATTTATTACCCTAGATGGTTTGTCAGACACAATAATCACACCAACTTAAAAGAGAATTTCCAGAAGAAATGTTTGGTTTATATTTCATTTTTCATTTCAATAATACTAGCGATGAAATTTTTGGACGACATAATTTTTCAAGAAATTAATCAGGGAGGGAGTGGACATTGGATTGTTTATTACACTAGTCTCCAAAGTTTAATAAAAACGTTGTATCATTTGTTGGCTTAACAATTTTTCGGTTGATAATGGATTTTGATTAGATGGTTCATTAAGTTATGGCCAAACCTTTAATTGTAATCGACAGAAGGGGTGATTTGGCGTTTTTTTATTGGGGATGTACATCAATATATCGGCCATTGTCTCATCCATTTAGATAACCGATTTGAAAATGAAAAATAATAACTGCACTTTCGAGATTTGTCTACGTTCTAGCCAATAACTTGCCAGGACTGTTCTTACACTGTATTCTTATTGGTCAAATTAACTGATTAGGTATCAAGTTGTATTATATTTATTCCTTGAGTAAATATTCTTACAACCATGAAGCTAGTAAAAGAAGCTAACTCAGATTATGACGTCAGAAAGAAAAATAAAAAAGAGGCAAAAAAAATTTACTATTGGTCAATTACAGTGGCCTCTCATTGGTTAATTTTTTTTGACGTCATAATCTGAGTCAGCCACTTTTACTAGCTTCTACAACCATTGCTGAAATGTTTGTCTTATATGGTATAGCCATCATATAACTTTGATTGTATGTTATTTATATTATGTATTACTACTGGCTACGCCCCCCTGGAAGCCTGAAGGGGCACGTAAGATCAACTATCCCCTTGACATTATCAATTTAAGTTTAAAAAGTAAAATAATTTCTATGGGTGATTTCTCATGGGAGAGTGGAGATACCCTCTCCTAAAATAGTTATAAACTTCCCCAAACATATAAGAAGCTTCCCTGTAAATGTAAAGCATATCTCTTCAGCAGTCAGCAAGATCCTTAGCTACAGACAAAATAATGTTTACTACTTTATATAACAGGATTGGCTTGGCTCCAAGAAAAGAGAGGAAGATTGAAGTCCCTCAACTTATTATATATTGGATCATTTTTTTTGGCCATCAAAATGCTTAGAAAACTTTTTCGACCTAATAAACTCACATACATATATTCTTTATATATAAGTTGATGGACTTTTTTATTTTAAAAAGAAAAAAAATGGTTTCTTTTCGTTTCTTAAGAACTAAATTGATGGGGGAGCGAATAAAGGTAAATTATGTGCTTTTCTAAAAATAATGTAATTCCCTAGCATTACCGACAAAATTACATATGGAGTAGCTTCAATACTCTCTAAAGACCTGAATTGGATTTTCCAGGATTAAGAATTTAAAATTCAATTCTAAGAACATTTTTATGTTGCGCAAATGTGAAATAAAACTGCAGGACACGTCGTTTCTCTCAAATTTTGCCAAATTAAAAATCTTGAAAATTGTGATCCTTCATGATTTTATTAACATTCTAGTCTTTCGTTCTTTGACTTTTGGCTGTTTTAAACTGACAGTATTCCAATTTTTCAACCAATAATTTAGTTTGTCATCATTATCTCTAAAGGCCCCTGGAGTTAAATAAAAAAAGAAACTTATGTTATTCACACAATAAATAGCACGAATTTGTGCTTCTTAAGAAACAAAAATCTAAAATGTTTATTTTTTTTAATAAAACACACTGTAGTCGAAATTGTCCAGTTAAAGAAATGGTGCATTGCGTCTTATCATAAAATAAATATAATTGTATTCTATGCATAATTTTCTTATAATAATCAACAATTTTCTCTTGAATTGTGTTTCATAACTTTGCTTATAAAGCATCTTGCGTTGTAATAAAATACAGAATGAGTCAAAATAAACTTTTTCAGTATGGCTTCGAAACTGATTAAAATTTGCTGGATTAAAACTGGTTCTCTGCCATACTGAAAAATAAATAGCATCATTTTACAGACAATTTTCCACGAATATTAGAATATAAATTATAAGATTAAAACCAGTTTTGTTAGCCCTGGCATTCGGCTTCTAGTGGCAAATGGAACTGTTTTAATTTTATCATTTTTCACTTTGATATAAGCGGATAGCTGTTTATAATACGATGCGACAAATTATCATTCTTTCTTCTTCAGTTTTAGATACACCTGTAAGCGTGCAGAAGGTGTAGTGGGGTGTCAACACCCCACTTTATATAAAAATATTTAAAGGCCGGACTTCTCTTTTTTTTCAAATCCTTATGTATAGTTGTGCCTGATATTGCACACTACCATTACAAAAACGAAAATAAATTAATTGTCCTTCTTCTATGATGTAAAAATATTTATCAAATCTTATTCTGGCCTTTTTAAATATCTCTATGATGTATGCATTACTCAAATGTACAAAAAAAAGCCTGGTTTTAAAACGGTGATGAAAAATTAACACAAACATTATGCTTAGGTCAAACTGCTTGTAGTTCAACCAACACAAAAAAAACTTTTAAAACTTTTTGTAAAATGTCCTTTTACTCCCTTTCCCTATTAAATTTTTTTAAATTCCTCCCAATTTTACCCTATTCTAGGGGTACTTAATCCCTATTCAGGTTTTCAGGTATTAAATTAGCTGCACTAAATATTCTGAGTTTTCAAATGAAACACACACACACCACTTTTGGTAATAAAGAATTTGATTTCAATTTAGTGGCTACATTTGTTATTTAGTTTAATAAATAAAACTCATAACCCTTGCATAAGTATTTTAAAAAGCAATAATAAAATTAACATATGTTCCCTAAATTAAAAACATTTTAATCCTTACCAACAATTATAGCTATTTAAGGGATTTAAATTAAACTTTTATATTATGCAAAATTCAAAATTGCAATTTACAAAGACTATAACTACTTTTTTTTATACAAAACTTAAAAAACTAATGTTCTTTTTTGCATAAAAGAAGATAGAGCTACAAGATAAAAATAGTTTTAGTTAAATGATTGATTTTTTTTCTTTTATAGAATTTAGAAAAGTGAGAGTTAATTACTTCCTTTTTACTTCAATATCAAAGATTTAATTCACCGTCTATAATTAAGTTTTCTTTTGTTTGTCGTTAAGATCTCCTGGACCACTAAACAATTGAGATTTCCATTTTAGAGATGCTTACATAGGTCGCAGGACAATTTTTAGGCTATTTTTTTGCCCCATTCTAGAATCTCTTCCTTTCAATACAGAGACCCATTTTAGATATTGATATCTGACGGATTTTTAAGTAATATTACATTAACTGAGTATGCGATAAAATTATTTCTCGTATTTATTCGAATCCGGTGGATAGGAACCGGTTCTCATCCATACGAAAAAACTATGTCTAGAATCGTATTATATCCAGCTTTCTACGAATATAAAAATGTACAATCATAAGATTAAAACCAGTTTTTTTTAGCCCGTGCCTTCTATATCCGCGGAAGCCGTTTATAATACGATGCGAGAAATAACAATTATATTTTTAGTGTATTAATTTTGTTTTGTTGATACTGGTCTTATTATCATTAGACTATGCAACACTTGTCCTCTAATAATAATACTTCTATTATTATCATTAGACTATGCAACACTTGTCCTCTAGTAATAATACTTCTATTATTATCATTAGACTATGCAACACTTGTCCTCTAATAATAATACTTCTATTGTGAAAAAGTTTAGCAATAAAAGGGGAAAATGTGGTGTTATTTGAGAATATTTTAGTTGGTTGCCTCAAGATGCGGGGATACGTATTCAGCTTTTTAAATTAGTTTCAATAATGTCCTCCAAATTTCAAACAATTTTTTAAATTTTATATTCCCTCCCCCCCCCCCCCCCCCCCAAATTTAAACTATATTTTATTTCTCCTGGAAAATTTTTACATGCGAGGGGGGTAAGGGGTAAGGGGATGGAGGGTTTATCAAATTAAAAAATTTAATATAGTTTAAAAACATTAAGAGCTTGGGGGTGGGGGTATTACACCTATTACAAACCCCATTGGGAACCCTCACCTGGTTTAAATTCATACAATCTATACATTTATAAAATACTTGAATACCCTTCTCAGTATGAATGTTTAAATTGCATTATTCTATACTTTAATCGCTGCCCACTGCCTACTTTTTCCCACAATAAAAAGGCTATTTAACCAGCAAAGCTACTCTACACTTTGATTTTTCTGTCCGTCCATTTGTCTGTCTGTAACACTATGGGGAAAAGGTAATTTCCTCGACTGTTATTCATGATAGAGGTCTGTTTTTTAACGAAGAGTCCCTCTCTTAATGTGAGCCAGCTTGTAACTTACTTTGTTCATACCCGTTGGTTTGTCCTCCTTAGTTATATGTCACCCAAATATAAAAAGGCATATGATATGAATAACCGTCCGTCTGTATCTGTCGGTCGGTAATGCTTCCAAAGGTAAAAACCTAATTTTTAAAGATTTCGTGATTTTTTTATTAATTTTCTTTCTTTGTTATGACACCTGAACATCTGCTTATTAAAACACTTTGAGCATGTTTCTATCAATTATTTGTTTGTTCTTCGCTACTTATGGATTTGTCATCCTTGTTATTTACACAATAGATTATATTTCATGAATGTTGTATGATATTATATTGTAATTATCAGCATTGGAATATGATCATAAACTATGTCATTATAAGAATTGCATTAATCTAAGTGTAATAAACATGATTTAACTTAACCTAACAATGTCTATTTCATGTCCATTAGTTTAGATAGATTCTGACATTCTAATATTATTTTCAAAAGTACAAGAAATAAAACAAGGATGACAACATCCAGTGAAGCGAAACTTAGCAAAGTCAGAAAGTTTGACAAACTAATATCAAAATATGTTTATAGATATTCTAAAAATCAAGTGAAGAGTATGGTTATAAAGCTTGAAATCTTTTTTTTTTTAAAGGAAAAATCATCATGTTTCTTGTATTGATTATAAAGTTGCTACACTTTCTAAATTATACCTAACTGTTGCAGGAATCATCATGCAAAGGGTCAAATTGACAGTAAAACATGCATTAATTAACGATAAGATCAATACGTTGCGGACGTAAGGACAGATTGTTGTAAGCACTGATTTATCCTACATGTTGAGAAGCTTCGCTTTGAAAACTTACATATGGTGTAAAATGGTTAAATTCTGTGTCAGTTTCATGCACATAAATCATCAACAAACTTTTTTGGGGCGGTAATCCCACAAATCTACCAAAATTTAATTCTAACATGGATGGCAACATTAAAAAAAGTAAAGCTCTAAAACGGCAGGGCAAACGAACATTGTAGAGTGTTAGAACTGAAAGATCAGAATATAAAAGTTGAAACAAATTGTAATAAAATTTGTTGAAAAACTGGTTAAATAATGTTCAAGGACATTTTTACATTTTTAGGACTTGATTATAGAGATGATTCGCAGATTTAAATGGTTGACAAACGTTGTGGTAACGATTTTAGAGTTGCTACTCTTTCTAAATCGTACCTCCTACTACAGTAATGACCATACAAAGATTTAAATTGATAGGACAGTTCTAACATGCCTAAATAAACGAAAAAAGGTATCCTTTACAGACATACAGACCAACCCTAATTATATAAAAGCTTCGCTTTAAAAAAAGGGACATTAGAAATAATCTCTCTATCAAAGGATATGATTAATTTATTTACATGCTCACTTATAATAAACTTTCAATTTTATGGATTAAAATTATAAGTTGAAAATTTTGAAACTGAATACAGGAATGAGGTATAACAAACATGCGTAATAAATCTAAAATAATATTTGGGGGGCAGATGTACAGATATGAAAATAAACAACTACAAAACCTTAACACCCTCATAAATGGTCAAAAATTATAAAAGGGAAGCACCTTTTTTCTTCTTTATAGTAAAAACACCTTTATAAAGCTAGTCTGGAATGTTTTATATTCTGGAGTTGTATCTTGGTAACAATGGATTTATTATTACTTGGATCTTACACCAGATGTTCATGTTCTCTAATAAAGTAAACATTGTAGCGGGCTAAGATAGCGATCTCCCCCATCATTTCAATTTGCCCCATCCCCTAGTAGTTGTTGCCACTTTTCGGTCAGATTAGAAATTCACTGTTACTAGTTTTCAGATTTAAATCTGTCACAATATGACTCTTTGTTAACAAAGTTCAGAATATGACAAAATTTGACTATAATACAGATTTCAATCTGATTTTTAGTGACATTATGTCAGGTTATTTTCTCATTTTTGGCAATGCAATCAAATCTAACACAATATCACCAAAAGTCATATATGACATGTAGTGACATAGAGTCAGAGTTGAGAAAATTACCTAATCTGACACATTCTTACTAAAAGTCATATATGACATTTAGTGACATAGAGTCAGAGTTGAGTAAACATTACCTAATCTGAAACATTGTTACCAAAAGTCATATATGAGATTTAGTGACATTGAGTCAGATTCGTCAGATTATAATCGGAAATACCCCTGGCCAGATTAGAATTTGGCGGCAAATCTGAGTTTTACTTACCAAAATGGTATAAACTCAGGTTTCGTCAGATTATAATCTGACGAAATGTAATCAAAAGTCAGAGTTTATAGATGAGGGGCGGGATTTGAGTTTCAGATTAAAACCTGACCAAATCTGAAAAGTAGTGACAAAACCTTGAAAAACTCAGATTTAGTCAGATTGAAAAACTACTAGGAATCCTTTCCCCGCCTACTGGATAAACGAATTGACCAATACATGACAGGGGAAATAGCAACCTAAATTGAAGACAATTTTCCCCTGTCATAATATCCAGGTATATACTACATCAATTTGCATAACCTGTATTTACATATTGAGTTACTTACTATGTGCTCTGGAACAAAAAATATATTACAGGATAAATCATTATTTACATGCCAATTTTAGTAATTCTTGTTAATCTATAACTTCTTATTCCAATGACAGATTATGAGCTTTCTAAACCGCGTCATAACTAAAGACGTTAAAATAGTTCCTACTGCTGCTATGTCGAGTTCGCTGTGTGTTTAATGTTACTTAACCTTTAAAATCTGGGTGTTTGGACAGAAAAGGGGATATTTGGCCCCCCTTAGTTATACTTGGTTGTTGGACCTGACGTTAGGGTGTCATGGACAGCAGCCTCACCCATATAAGGTAATTGACAGGTACAAATTTTTAAAGATAAACAATTTTCTCCAATTTCTTGGGTTAATGGTAACTGAGGCAGGTAATTGTCTGGAGTATACTTATACTTTTAATTTATTGTTGCAACCCGTAGTTGTTATTTACCACATAGCTTAGCCCATAAATAATACCATACTCATAAATTAAGGTATCGACAGCATACACACAGGGATATAAAAGGATAAGATAATGGACGATAAATTAGTAAATACCCCCATTTATGATAAAGAAATTAATTTATCAGTAGATTAAAATCATTAGTGGAAAAGTTTGGACACTTCAATAGTATGTACAAACCAGTTTGAGTTAATGAAAGTACCTTAAATTTTATGCCGCAAAAATAAGAAAATATGTATATAAAAGTTTGGGTACAAGTATAATTTACAGTCCTATGTCCCCTCGATCCCTGGAATATGCCACACACCTGCATTTTAACAAAAAGAATTATTTTATTAGTAGCGCAGCTACTCTACAACTGCATTGTGTCCATTAGACCTGTTACTCCAAATACACTTTTTCGAATTTAATCCTTCTGCTGACCTAATAAGTTACTTTAGGGGCCTAGAAATACATGTACAAAAATTTTATCTCTATCTCAACTGGCTATCTAGCGCCAGGCCTCTAAAAAAGGCCATATTTGAGATCCCGTTATTTCATACAAAAATTACAAATGCACACGAGAATGGCTTGGAGATTAATTTAGGTGCATATTTTTTTAATTATAAAATGCGATTAAAATTTATGTGTCAAAAGTGTGCTGTATCTTTGAATCGTAGCATGCGCTGGCGATGTCTGTTTTTTTAGCATTTTTTATAAATTTGTTTGAAAACTGACCAGCGCTAGTTGTAGAGTAGGCTTTGACAAAAGATTTTTTGGATATCATATCTTTGGCCTTATATGTTTAGGTTAAAATTTGCAGAAGAGCTCAAAACCTGCACATTACTGAGAAATTGTTAAAACCACCGTGATACCGTTATCTGTTAATTTTTTAGAGGCTTGGAGCTAGGTAGCCAGTTGAGATAGAGATAAAATTTTGTACATTTATTTCTAGGCCCCTAAAGTAACTTTTTAGGTCAGCAGAAGAATTAAATTCGAAAAAGTGTATTTTGAGTAACAGGTCTAGTGTCCATATTCAAGTTTACAGTAAATAACTATAGTTGAAATAAGGTTCATAACGCAGAAACAGCGTAAAGTGCCTCCAAAAAATGACGTCATACAATACAAAGTACCAATGATAGGCAAGTATAAATTGTAATTGACAAATGATAAAGTTTATACTGGCCTCTCATTGATCACTTGTATTGTATGACGTAATTTTTTGGCGGCACTTTACGCTGTTTCCATTACGAAGTATTGAATCTACAGATGACGAAACGAGTAGTTTTTCCACCTCTTCTGCTTCTAGTATGTTCTTCTTTTTTATCTAGAACATTTTAGCTTGTTAATGTTGCGCCAACTATGAACAATACCCTTCTGGTTAAATATTTTACCCAATTTCCATTATTAGTCTAAGCTGTCACTGTCTGGAGTATATAAACCATATTGGTGCCAATAAAAATGATTTATAGATCTGAAAAAGTTTGAAATATATATTTATTGTATGGTATAAAGCCTTAAAGTATTACCCAAGCATTAATTGTAAATAGACAAAATTTGTCATAAGCTTGAAGTATACAAAATCTACAGTTAAATCGCAAAAGGTACGAAATTAAGTGTTCATATTAGTCAATTATTTTACGTATATCTTCTGTAATTGGAAGATTTTTTAACCAATATGCAAAGCTGAATATTACTTCCAACTATTACTAAACAATAATTTTGACATTATACCCCACCATACAATAATATAATATACCAATTGAGACAAAAAGTGTCAGACTATAACTAAATAGTATAGGTTTATATTAGTATACAATATCTTTCGTGCTCATAATGGGTATATAAAAATCCTATTATATGAAATAGTAAGGTTTTTTGGTTTTAGCATAACATTTCGATATACTGCTGAACCGATTGTGTTCATTATTTTACGGAAGACTCACATCGGACCTGGGATGGTTTTAGGCTATCTTATTTTAAGATTTATGTTTTGGGATAGTTTTAAGCTATTTTTTGAGCCGCTAGTGATATTTAGCAAACTGACACTTAAAGAGATACTTTAACATTTAAGTATATAAGCTGCACAATGGATAAGAAAAAGTATTTAATAGTATCTATTAATACAAGATTATGAAAAAAGTTTCTTGTTATGCGAGTTTTGATGAAGCCTTTGGAATCAAATATCGCTTAGGAAGCAGCTTATAGTACCTAATAAAAAATGACGTCATACAATATAAATGACCAATGATAGGCCAGTGTAAATTTTACCAAGCACTATACGCTGCTACATCTCTTTCTTCTACATTTATGTCTATAATTAGTGTATCTTTGAATTTAACATAACGTTTGATAAATAAAATATACACGTTTCCAGTGGGGGAGATGATATTGGAAGTTTAAAAAAAAACAATCTTTCATTTGTAAGCTTAACAAATTAGGGACCTCTAAAATTACTCTCAAACAAAGGTCGTGTAATGAAAAGTTAGTTATGAAATCATTGCATAGATTAGAAAGTTTACCTGGATATTAATTTAGTTAGGTTGACAGTTTATACCGAATACTAAATAATTTCTGCAAAAAGATATATGTAACTCTGCCCCCCCCCCCCCAAATAAGAGAAAAATGTGTATGTCCCCCCCCATCTCCCATGGCAAAGAAAAAAGAAAGAAAGTAAATAATAGACGTATAAGATTAGATTGGATGTCGAAAAAAAAATTTCTTTGTAAACCTATCCATCCTGAGTTTAGTTTAAAAAATTGAAACATTATCTTATCTTATCTTATTGGTGAAATTTTATTTTTTACATGTTGTTCAAGACAGGCAGCTTTTTAGTTTTTAGATATGATGTGGAGAGTCCTGTCCCAAAGAAAATACTTTACCTGTAGTCTCTTAGGCTTACCTTTAGTAATTCTTTACTTAAATGAAATGTCCCGTTGTTCTTCTATCATGAATTAAAATATAATTTAAAACATCCTTTTACTTTATATTATAAAAGATAAATGTTGACATCTTTGAATCAGAATCGAATGTTAGGAATTATTTATCTATGTATGGGTTGGTCGATTATCTGTGAGAAAAGAAAGATTGAGTATGGCGATCTGGGCAAGAAAACTTTTTGATGGGAATGCAAAAAGTTCTTGTATGTGTGGCTTTTCTAAATATGGGGTGAGTCTGTCTGTTCATTTTTATGTAAGATTTTATGTTTGAAAACAAAGCTTAACAAAGTATATAAAAAATCAGCCATGTGACGTCATAAAAATGTGGAATTATCCATCTCTTTTTTATTGGTTTTCCTTCCCACTCCTCCTCTCATCCCTCATTTATATGACCTTGTAAAGCTTCCTGAAAACCAATGAACAGTGAACAGATATATATCATTAAGATGAAAATTGTTCTATCATTCTGAAACCCCTCTTAAAGAATTCATTCATTTTAATCTTATGATTTGTTTCAAGCAGAGCATTTCTATAATACTCCCATCAAGGTAAATAAATAAATTACATTAAAAATATCACAATTTAACCAATTTTACAACAATTTAACAGCTGTTTTTTCTACAGGATTTTAAAGAAATTCTGTTATCACTACCTTCAAAATAATATTTAGTTATTACTATTAGTATGCATAATCTTGCAATAGGGATGTGTAAACACCCTACACAAATAATAGGAAGAATTGTATTCTCCCTTCTTTTTATCCCCTCAAGGTTATAAACCCTCCTACAAAACCCTGTGCACACTTCTGATTGTTTGTAAATTTGTAGTTTGATCAGATTTTCCTAAAATGCTACTTCAACTTAGACTGAATTTGTGAGCAAAGCGACAATACAAGGTATATACTACAAATTTTTAGTTTTGATATTATTGATGTAGTGATCCTTGTAGTATTTAGTTTAAAGTATCTGTGGCTCTGTGCTCATAATTCCTCTGGATACTCTGTGGATATTGTGATTCTTGTTGTATTTAGTTTAAATTATCTGTGGCTCTGTGCTCATAATTCCTCTGGATACTCTGTGGATATTGTAATCCTTGTTGTATTTAGTTTAAAGTATCTGTGGCTCTGTGCTAATCATTCCTCTGGATACTCTGTGGATATTGTGATTCTTGTTGTATTTAGTTTAAAGTATCTGTGGCTCTGTGCTCATCATTCCTCTGGATACTCTGTGGATATTGTGATCCTTGTTGTATTTAGTTTAAAGTATCTGTGGCTCTGTGCTCATCATTCTCCGGATACTCTGTGGATATTGTAATCCTTGTTGTATTTAGTTTAAAGTATCTGTGGCTCTGTGCTCATCATTCCTCTGGATACTCTGCGGATATTGTAATCCTTGTTGTATTTAGTTTAAAGTATCTGTGGCTCTGTGCTCATCATTCCTCTGGATACTCTGTGGATATTGTGATCCTTGTGTATTTAGTTTAAAGTATCTGTGGCTCTGTGCTCATCATTCTCCGGATACTCTGTGGATATTGTAATCCTTGTTGTATTTAGTTTAAAGTATCTGTGGCTCTGTGCTCATCATTCCTCTGGATACTCTGTGGATATTGTGATTCTTGTTGTATTTAGTTTAAAGTATCTGTGGCTCTGTGCTCATCATTCCTCTGGATACTCTGTGGATATTGTGATTCTTGTTGTAATTAGTTTAAAGTATCTGTGGCTCTGTGCTCATCATTCTCCGGATACTCTGTGGATATTGTAATCCTTGTTGTATTTAGTTTAAAGTATCTGTGGCTCTGTGCTCATCATTCCTCTGGATACTCTGTGGATATTGTGATTCTTGTTGTATTTAGTTTAAAGTATCTGTGGCTCTTTGCTCATTATTCCTCTGGATACTCTGTGGATATTGTGATTCTTGTTGTATTTAGTTTAAAGTATCTGTGGCTCTGTGCTTATCATTCCTCTGGATACTCTGTGGATATTGTAATCCTTGTTGTATTTAGTTTAAAGTATCTGTGGCTCTGTGCTCATCATTCCTCTGGATACTCTGTGGATATTGTGATTCTTGTTGTATTTAGTTTAAAGTATCTGTGGCTCTGTGCTTATCGTTCCTCTGGATAATCTGTGGATATTGTGATCCTTGTTGTATTTAGTTTAAAGTATCTGTGGCTCTGTGCTAATCTTTCCTCTGGATACTCTGTGGATATTGTGATTCTTGTTGTATTTAGTTTAAAGTATCTGTGGCTCTGTGCTCATCATTCCTCTGGATACTCTGTGGATATTGTGATCCTTGTTGTATTTAGTTTAAAGTATCTGTGGCTCTGTGCTCATCATTCTCCGGATACTCTGTGGATATTGTAATCCTTGTTGTATTTAGTTTAAAGTATCTGTGGCTCTGTGCTCATCATTCTCCTGGATACTCTGTGGATATTGCGATCCTTGTTATATTTAGTTTAAAGTATCTGTGGCTCTGAGCTCATCATTCCTCTGGATACTCTGTGGATCCTGATCCTTGTTGTATTTAGTTAAAGTATCTTTGGCTCTGTGCTCATCATTCCTCTTCATACTTAATACAAATTAAATCTATTAAAAGTTATTAAAAACTTATTTTCAAGGTTTTTTAAAGAGCTTTTTTATTTTCATGTTTTTGAGATTTAAAAAGAAAAAGGAAAAAAAATATTTTTTAGGGGGGGTGTGAGGCCATTTTATAATGGAAGGGTAGGGTTCCCTTACCCAAAAGAAGCTTTACTGTAAAGGAGAGTATAGGTTCAGCGGTTAGCGAGATCCTTCGCTACAGATAAAAAAGCTTACTACTTTATACAACAGGATTATGTATATATTCTTTGTCCGGCACGAAATCGCTACTGAACAGATTTAGTTCACCATTATAAGGACGCTTCACTTAAGTCCTAGGATGGTTTAAAGCTATTTTAAATTTATATATTAAATCTTGGCATGGTCAGGTGCTTTTTTTTGTCACCTTTCGATTTCTATTTAATTACATGTTCATATTATTTCTTTATTTTTTGCATATTTTGCACCATTTCTATAACCTTTAAACAATTCATCAGTTTGTTAGTTTGATCAATTACTAAGATAAATACTTGACTTCTATCTTATTTTATTAGATATAAAAATTGAATATTAAAACTTAGAAGGAATAATAAAAAAAAAACTTACGTCTAAATGGATTTTTTCTCTCAACTACATATCATTAAACATTTAATGAATCATTTTCTTATAATCATTCTTAGTTTTAGCCAAAAAAGGTTTCTGATAAATGATCAAATAGATTAAATGTAAAAGGATTTTTATTAGCGAAGCTTCTATATTTTTTAAAAAGTACTTAACAATGTATTTTGTTGACTGTTTAAGCGTTATAGAGGAATAGTCATTGTTTATTGAATTTTACTTTTATATACTTCCTATTTTCATTTTATCTTTGCTGATTATTTATAGTTTTACTGTACAATACTTTAGTGTTCTTTTATTCTCTTGAATAGATATCTCTTGCATTCTTTTTCTTTTTGTTTGATATTACATAAGGTATCAAAAATCAAATAATCAGATCCACAAATGATTACTACAGAACATACTGAATCTTCACATGTAGTTCTCTTTGCCTAATCTAGTGTATTTTTGAATAGTATTATTTACAGTGAACACAGTAATAGTGTCTGACTGATTATGACGTAACAAAAAAAAATTAGCCAATGAGAGGCCGTTATTGACCAATGGTAAAATTTATAGTGGCCTCTCATTGGCTAATTTTTTTTGTTACGTCATAATCAGTCATACACTATTACTGTGTTCATCTTTTTTTTTTTACATATCTTTTCTTACATTTCTATGAATGATAAAAACTATGCTCGGCAGCCGCAACCTTGGATTGCACTTATTTTGCACCCAACATTGTTATGGCCTCCGGCATGACATATGTTTTGGACAATCTAAAGCTGTTATTTTTTCAACCAGCCGTCTAAAACCTTTATATCTTTACTAGGCTGCATTTGTTTTTCTTTCTTTAAATAAATCACATCTGTCAGCGGTGTTTTGTTTTTCAAGTAATAGCAGCCGCAGAATGTTTCCCAATACATCCTATAAGCGGCTGCCGTCCCTAAAAAAGTCTTGCTCGGTTCCAAAGAAGTGAATATGTAGAATTCAAGCAACAGATAATTGTCATGTTCAAAGATAAGTTGATTTATCAGCTTTAGTTTTCTATAAAATTAAAATATTAAAAGTAAAATGGGGCTGTCAATTCCCCTGACAAATTTTCATCCTTAATATAACCTAGTTCGTCGGTATTTTGGTTATGATCTTAGAAATAATACAATTTTACTATTTATCTTAACAGATAAAAAGCTGAAATTTCTTGAGAAGCTACTTCTTGAGGACCTACTGTTTTACAATTCAATTGGTCCGTCTGTCTGTCTGTACTGCTATGGAAAGTTACAAATTACACTACATATTCATGATATAGAATCTTAAAATTTCATGTGAACAACTTTTACTTTATAACTCTACTTTATAACTCTATTTGTTCGTCTGTCTATTGAACCTTTTGATAGTTTAATAATTTTATTTTTGTGCTACACTACAAATTAATAATCTATTTTATTTTTAATTTTTCTCTCAATTTTTCTTGTCCAGAAAATGTAATTTTAATCTTTCTAAAATAAATGCATAATTTGTGAATTTTTTGTGTGTAAATGTTGGTCTTCTTGTGTAACTGGACAAAGTGTCTCAAAAATCAGCCATGTGACATCATAAAAATGAGTAATTATCCATCTCTTTTTCATGGGTTTTCTTTCCCACTTCTCCTCTCATCTCCCTTATTTCTATGACGTTACATGGCTGATTTTTGTCCAGTTACTTTTTGTGTGTGTCCAGCTTCTTTTCAGTTCTGTGTGTCCATATCTCTCTGTGCATGTTTTTCTGTTAAAGTGTGTGTGTATGTTTTTCTGTGAAAGTATGTGTGTATGTTTTTCTGTGTAGGTCTGTCTGTATGTATGAGGTCTGTGTGTTTGTGTGCAATTATATGAATATGTGCCCCATTAAACCTAAAAACCAATTCAAAAGTCAATTAAAAGCTAGAGTATTACAGTAGATTTATTATACAAATGGAACCATTATTGTGTTGTAATTATTGAGCATAAATGTTTATAGACTCGTCTAATCTTGTTAAATGCATGATGAGATTCAAAATGTTCATAAGTGTAGAAACATTCATGGCACTGTCTTTTAATAAAAAAAAATAGCGGTTACGCCCCTAGAGGCCTCTGGTATTTTTATTTTAATTTTGGTGATTTCTCTTGGGATGGTGTTGGTACCATACCCCCAAATAGCTATAAACCTTCCCAGGATCAATGATAAGCTACACAGTAAAGGAGAAACATATCGGTTCAGCGGTTAGCGAGAGCGTTCCGTACAAACTGACAGACAGACTAACAGACAGATAGAAAGAGATCCTTTTATTTTATTATAAGAATAACTCGCTTTAGTTTATCATCTTTTCTAAATCCATAAAGACTTTTTTTTCTTAACCCCTTATAATAACTTTTAGGTCTAAATAATACGATTGTTTTAAACAAAAGAAGTAAAAAATAAATAAATGATTAATTTGAATATTTATTTGTTGCATCGTATATTCTGCGGATAGTAAAATATAACATCAATTCCAGTTTTGAGACCGAAGGCACGGGCCAACAAAAATGGCATTGATTTTATGTTTTTTTTACTATTCGTGGATTACTGTCTATAATACAAGACGTTACATGATTTTTCAGTAGTATTATGGCTCAAAACCGGCTTTGAATCCATTTTATTTCTCTAGTGTTATTGGGGTTTTGTCTAAACAAGGTTGATAATATTTTTAAAATATAAATGTTACAGGAATTATCATGCCAGGTTTGAAATCGATATGACAATTCTGACAAGTCCTGATTAGAGCTATCTGGAAGGACAGGCTTACGTAAGATCCTAAATATAGAAAAGTTTCACCTTCAAAAACAGTTGAATCATGTCAGACTTAAAATAATTTTAGAATATTTTCAACTTATTGGATTAGTTTTATGTTACCTATTGAGAATATGAATTTATCTGACGAATATTATATATTTTTTTCTGTCTGTACTTTCATTCAGGGATCTCAAGGGATAAGACAATGGCCAATAAATTGATGTACATCCCCGATGTTAATACACAAAATTACCCTTTATCTAGATTTCAATTAGTGCTTGGAACGTTTGGACATGCAATAAATCAACTAATCAAAACTCTTTAAGTTCCTTAAAGTTGTCAAGACAACAAATAACAAATAACTTTGGGGACTAGTGTAATAAACAGCTCATTGTACCCTCTCCCACTCTGACTTTTATTCTATACTCATTCAATTGAATTTTAAATAAAATAACTGAATAATTTTATTTTTGATATTTGAAGCAAATTAAATTATTCAAAGTTATGTATAGATTATCTAACAGACGGACGGACGGACATTTAAAATTAAAAAGTAGCTTCGCTACTACAAATGGTAATAATGATATCTTTATATAAAAATAACAGGTTGTTTGTCAGGATCTTGCTAACCACTGAACCGATAAAGATCTTCTTTACAGTGAAGCTTCTTATTATTTTATGGAATTTTTCTGATGTTTTTAGGGGAGAGTACCTTCACCCTTTCAAAAGTACCATGATTTTTGAAATAGTGATTCCTAGGACAATTAGGATCCATGTTATAAGCAAAGCATGTCAATAATCAATTCTAATAGCGTTAGTCAAATATTCAGTCATTCTATGTTTGTCAATATTGTTTGTCTGTCTGATTTGTCAAGCTTTGCTTTTATGAACGTTGTCACCCTTGTTACAGATAAAATTATACTAAGATATTTAGAAAAAAAGGTGTTTTTGTTGGCACCTCATGTAGATGATATATCAAGTTATCCAGGAATATAAAGGGATAAGACAATGGCCGATTAATTAATGTACATTCCTAATTATGAAACAAAAAATTGCCCTTTTCTAGATTAGAATTATTTGTTGAAACGTTTGAACACTCAACTTAATAAGCCAACAAATCAAACGTTTCCAAAGTTGTGATACAACGAATAAGAGAATATTATTATAAACCATTGGGGACTAGTGCAATAAACAGCCGATTGTCCCCTCTCTCTCTGAAAATTATACCACAATATCATCTATGAATGTAATCAATCGACAGTGGAGGAGCAATAACCCCCCCCCCTCTCCGTTTAAGTCGGTGAAGTTTAGTCTAGAGTCAAGGATGACAGGAGATTGGGTTATTATATATCTAGGAATTCTTAAAACTTGTTCTCCCCCCTCTCGTTTTCTATACTTCTTTATTTGGGTAATATTGATTAGGGTGGGTTCATATCGGAATTAGACAAAGCGGGGATATGCAACAGATAAAATTAACCTTAAAAACATTTCTGACCGAAAAAGAATTTTAAATAAATGAGTTTTAGAACACGACCACTTAAAAATATAATTCATTACTTATTAGTATGCAAAGACGACATTAAAATTTTTTTTTTGAATCAGAACTATGGCTTCGTGGTGCTCCCTGGAAAGGCATTGAGGAGCTGAATCAGGAACTTTTGTCCGTTTCAAAATATCTCGTTCCTAGCCTTAGAAATCACTAAAAAAAACAAAAAATTTTAAGGTTTATTGAGAATTGTCCAATTTGTAGAGGTTTTTTAGATTTTCTCAGGCTAGGAACGAGATTTTTTGAAACGGACAAAAGTTCCTGACTCAGCTCCTCAAGGCATTTCCAGGGAGCACCATGAAGCCATAGTTCTGATTCAATAATTTTTTGACTCCCATTTACAAATAGCTATACAATTGAATGTCTGGTCGTCAGCGGTTTTAAGACTTAGGATAAATTTTAAATCATCCAGAGGTGTATTATATCTATATAAATTGAGTGCAGATCCCCGCTTTGGCCTCAGAAAAAAAATGTTCAAAATCGACCCACCCTAATATTGATAGTCTATGGGTGTTTATACAATTGCGCCAATTTTTCATTTTATAAAAATTACATCTGTTTGGTAAGCTTTTTTTTTTAGGTACAGGGAAGGTTTTTAACAATTTTGGGAGAGCGTATCTAAACCTTCCCAATTTAAAATCCCCCCCCCCAATTTTTTAAAATATTTCTTATTAAAACTCAAATAAAAAAGTAGAAGGGCGGTTGACTTATCCCCTTCCCCCTTAAGAACACATAGAGGCTTCTAGTGGGCGTTTACCCTAGTCTTTTTTAAAATAAAGGCTATGTCTTGCCTTTTTTTTCAATTAGGTGTTTGATCACGAATTGCATATGGTAAACATATTTTCTTATTTAATTGTTAGCCTAATAAGATAAAAGTTATGCTTGAAAATTGTTTTAATAGCTATTATTATATATTGCATTTAAAAAAAAGGTGAAAATTGAGATCAAATTTTGCGTATCTTTTGTACTCATTTGCGTCATTTCTATCTTCGGAATTTTCTTACCCGTCATCGAGTCAAGAACTTTTGTCTTTATGCTAACCGGTTCTAGCCCATCCCTTATTCTCTTCCCCACTTTCCCTTTCATTACAAAATACTTCCATCAAAACTTAATAATGCTACTCAATAATGTAGCTCACTAAATTTACACATAAGCTGACATTTAAATGGGAAATACATATCATTCATTATGAAAATAGTTTATTCAAGTGCGTCTGTCGATAAAAGAGAAAGACGCAATCACTCATTTAGCTCTTTATTTTTGATTTTTTAAGTTTAAAAATATCGTACTTGGCTATTCCTTGGCCGATTTAGGCTTTTAAGGTGTCTAAAATATATCCTGGCCAAGACAAATTTAGATCCATTGACTAATCCAAAATCCGTTTAGTTAGAGGGATACCCATCGTCTCATTATATTGCTACCCAAAGTCTCATAACTACGTTGCAATTATATAAAAAAACCCTAAATTGAGATTAAGAAAATGAGTATAGTACACATTTAAATCACGCCCGCACTGCGTGGTTTAGTTTGGCAATTCTTGGTCTACAATTGTTTAAAGGGACTGTGAACGTAAATTTTTCTCATCTTAATATCAAACCTTAACATTATCTCATTCATAATATCTCACAGATAGAGCAAAACGCGCTTTTGTTTCCTTAAAAAACAGCTTTTTCCGACGATTTTTATAAGGTAATGGGAAAGGAAAAAAATTTCTGTATTATATAAAATGTGCATTAAATTGCTTTTTTCTCCCATTATAGCTAAAATTAAACTTTTTACATAGTTATTATATATATTATTATATATTATAATTTTAAATAACCTATAAGATTCAACCCTTTGTAGACAGTGAGGTATTTTTTTGTCAATAATACGAATTTAAAATAGTTCTTTATTACCTAATTACTACGTTATAAAAAAACTTATTGGCAATTTTATATCATATAATAAATCCTTAACAGTAAGTAAATTGTTTCAACTATATATGACAAGTTAAATATCCCTACAAACGTTATAAGAAACAAAACCGTTCAGATTTTCCCTGTTTTTTCCTTTTTCCCTCCCAAAATACCATAAAATCAAGGCATTTTTCCTGGATATTTTTGTAAATAGGACGTTTTTGGTTGATCAGTGTTGTGAAAGGTGCTTAGAAAATGTTAAGATTTGATAATCAGATGAGAAATTTTTACGTTCACACTCCCTTTAAGTCAAAGTTTTATATAAACACATTTTCTCTTTGTTGGCTAAAAAACTTGATTGGTTGGTTCAAACCAGCAGTGTATAAACGTTCTAATAATATTTGAATCATATACAGAAGGGTTATTTTATTTATCATCATTTAGGATGTATATTAATAAAAGGTGGTTATGGCTTACAGCTGCTATTTTTTGAGAGTAAGGTCATTTGTCCCATTAGGTCTTTCACCCAAAGTGTTCAAAATAAAAGGGGTTTCCTATATTGTCCAATGGGAGATTAAAGGGATGCTGCCATGGACAAGAGCTAAGATAAGACTCTAGGGGGCTAGGTGTCGCTTCGGGTACTAGACCTCTTCTCCACGCACCTTATAACATACTCCGTTTATGATTGCAGTGTAAAGCGTCCAATCACCCATCAGACAACCAACTCTCTGAGATGCACGACCTTTGTCTGAGAAGTCCCAACTGTGCATGGTAACGAGTTGCGCATGTTTTTTTGGACAAGGCATTCCCCTCACTCTAACTATTTACGTCGCGAATCTGACATAGTAGCAGTGGGAACCATTTTTAACGTCTTTAGTTGAGACGCGGTGTCGGACCGAGATTCGAACCTATCGCCTTCCCGACGACGAGCGGATGCGCTACGTGTTGAGCCACGATCACGGGTTGTAAATGGACAAGAGATAGTTTATCAGAAGAAAACTAATTTAAACCAACTCTACTTCAAATAAAAAGTATTTTTTTTTATACATTATTTTTAATTGTGAAGCAGCTACTGCATGCAAGAACCCGTTATTTGTAAACTTGTATTTCTTGGCTGTTATTCAAGATAGACGGTTTGAATTTATTGTGAAGATTCTCTTTACATAAAATAAATTTATTTGTCGGTAGGTAAGTCGTTCTTTCTACAAAAACCAATACATGTTTTTAAAGACTGGTTTTGTCATCTAGATATATGTTAATTATATATAACACTGAATATCTGCTCTATAGCTGACAAATAAATAATTTTTGACTTGCAGAAAAATGTTTAATCATCATTTATCCCTAGATGTTGCTGGTTATGGATCTGGTGCACATATATAATAATTTTGGCTGCACACAATATTACATTATTTAATCCTTAGTTCTTTGTAGTAATTGCCAAACAAAAAAGTGTTGTGCCTGCCATGATTGATTAAAACAAGGACGCATACCAGGGAGGGAGGGGACATCGGGCTTTTCTTCACACTAGTCCCCAAAGTCTTATAATAACGTTTTTTTTTTTGCTTCACAACCTTTGGAACTATTATAAAATTTGATTGGTTGGGTAATTCAGTTGAGTGTTTCAACCACGAATTGTAATTTTGTGTATCATTATTTGGGATGTACGTACATCAATTTATTGGACATTGTCTTATACCTTTAGATCTCTGGATCGACGCATACACACAAAACATATAACTTGGTTTGATTTTATTGTCAGTTAAAATTTCATTAACCAGATAATACATTGAGCTATCAATTTAAAGGAACCTTCACATAGGTTTCTGGATGGTTCTATTTTATTCCATTATTAAATACTAGCGGCTACATCCCTAGAGGCCTCTTGAGACACTTGTGGGATTGGAGGGTGGGAAGTTGACCGTTTGCTTTCAACTTTTTTTTTAGGGAGTTGGTGTATTTTTCCTAGGGGCGATTCCTCTCAGGAGGATAGAGATAGAGTTAGGCAGTTAGTGAGATCCTTCGCTACAGACCAAAAAAAACTTTACTGCTTTATATAATAGGATAACACTTACGCTTCACAAAAATCATATTGGCCAAGATGATATCATTATGAAGAGAGGGAAAAATAGAATCAGACATTACCTTTTTTAGATGGACAAAACAATATTCATAGATTACATTTTTGCTTTTATAAAAGTAGTTTCATCCTCCTAATTGTATTAGATGAGGTAGGAAAGGGGTGTAATCAACATATCTAAAACAAACGTCATACCCTAAGATAAAAGTAAAATATTTTTAAAAATAACAGGTTATTTTTTAACACCTCTAATTTCCAGGATGGCAGATCAAATTTTGATTGGGTGGTACAAACATTTCAAAAATAATTTTTAATTAAAAAAGGGTAATTTTATTCTCCAATATTCAAAGTTCTCATCAATTCATGATCCATTGACTAATCCCTTAAGACTTGTGCTATAGACCAACAAATAAACTCAAACAAATTTAAATGAAAATCTGCAAACTTTGCAATATAAAGCAAAATATTCTTTTCACAAGAAATCAGGTTTGTTGTTTTTTTTGGTTGTTGAAAGGAAGGGATAATCACAACAGATAGAAAAAAAAACAATCCAGTTTGTCTCCGAAACCGATAAACTTCCGCTGGATTAGAATCGGTTTTCAGCCAAACTGAAAAATAAAATATATCATTTTGATGCAGACAATTCTTCACGAATATAAAATTAAAAATCATAGAATTAATACTAGTTTTGTAATTTTAATATCCGCGGAAAGCTGTTTAAAATACGATGCGATAAATAACTATTTTAAGATTAATGTATAAGCAACTATTTCTAGTAGTCAAGCTACTCTATAGTTGATCGTGTCTGTCTATCTATACTTCTGTCTGTATGTACTGATAGAGTTTCCCGATTTTTCAAATTATAATAAATGTTGATTTAACATTTATTTTCTCTCTCGATATTTTACTTGAAGCTCATTACAGTGCCTGTAACATAAAAGACGTCATATATTACAAATGACAAATGATAGGACAGGCATAGACTAAATTACCGATGGAAGGCCAGTATGACGTCATTTTTATAGGCGCTATTAAAGCTTCATGTAACAGTTTTGATTTTAAAATGATAAAATTACTGAAAGAAAAATTTACTTTTTCTCATATCGCTTTTGTTTAGAATATTTATGATATTCATAGGTTTTGGCAAAAACAACTCTGATTTATTTTCGTAGTAAATCGATCATATTTCTTGCCATTATCTTTATAAAATTTGTAGATTTATGATACATATTTATAAATTGTTTATATTTTGTTCAAAATCGTAGCTTTCAACATTTAAGTGTTTTTAATCCATGCTTTAATATGAACACAGTAATAGTGTCTGACTAATTATGACGTAACAAAAAAAAATTAGCCAATGAGAGGCCGTTATTGACCAATGGTAAAATTTATAGTGGCCTCTCATTGGCTAACTTTTTTTGTTACGTCATAATCAGTCAGACACTATTACTGTGTTCCTTTAATCTCTATAATATGATATTTTGATTACATTGCACTGAATGAAGATTCTTTGACAATAAGGTATAACAAAATAGTCATTCATCAACGGGTCAGTTTGTTTATTTTAAATGGTGATTCATGTGATATTAAGCATGCTGTTAAAAGCGTAGCATATTTATAATCTGTCTATGTGAATTTCTACTTTATATTTAACTAGTAGCCTCGCCCCTTAGAGGCCTCTAGGGGCACTTGAGAGAGGGGGGGGGGGATTAAATTCGAAGACTCAATTTTCAAGAAAGAAAAGAAGAAGGGGGGGGGGGGGCGGATATTAGACCAGCCCCCATTCTTGGTGCAAACAACCAAACAGAGATCCTGTTACTTGAACATCAGGATTATATATAACATTTTTGACAATGGACATAACAATGGACATTGGACATTGGTGATATAAGTTGTTGATCATTCCGAACCACGATGATTAGAATTACCCCATCTGTAGATTTAAATCATATTGGTTGAAAAATTTTGAAACTGTCAGTTTGAATCAACCAATCAAGATTAGTAATAGAACCCAAAGTTTGTGTTTAAAACTTTGGGGAACAATTAATGTATAGTTTTAGTCTAATGTCCCAGCTCTCTCTCTTCACCTATCATTTATCAGTTGAATTTCTTATTCAACTTTAGTTTAAATGAATAATTCACAAAAATAGAATGCACATTTTTTTCTACATTTTCTAGTACTTTTCTAAACATATAACTAAAAACTTGTTCAATTTTTCTATGTCAAAAAGTTGACAGAGATTTGAAAAAGTGAACACGAGAAAAGGGAACATCTAAAACAAGGGCGTGCACAGACATTTCAAATAATAAACGCCCCAAAAAATGAAACAAATTATCCATTAATTGTGTATGTCTCTATTATAAGATTAATAAGGAATTACATCTACATGGTATTAACCCAAAATAATATCACTCGATTTTTAATTCGAATTTGGACAAAAAGTTTGTGTCGCGTCTACCTTTAAAAGAATTAAAGCAAGAGAGTCAGGCAATTTTTCCATTTTCCAAAAAAAAAACTACCAATGGGAGTGAAAAACAAGTTTTTCCTGGCTTTTTTTCGCTCTTGAAAAATACTATTAGCAATATTTCCTTAAATCATTGAACAGTCTACAAAAATTAAAGCTATGGGGTCGGAGGGGTATTTTTAGTAAGGAATTTAAATATTAATATATGATTTTTTTATAAGCCTTATTATTATAACTGCGGTTATAACATTTCCAATTTTGTACCTCTCTTACATACTTCTATGATGTAGGGCATCACTATATATTTTACACACTTCAACATTTTCCCTCTAAAATTGTGTATGCCAATTCCCATTTAATCCTTAGTAGCTCGCCCTTACCCTCATAAAAATTAGACTTAATCTTAAAATCATATAATTTGATGCAAATCAACCGCAAAATTGCTGAAATAATAAAGTAATGTCAAAATGGACGTTCTTACATTTTAATACTTGATTCAAAATCAAGAGATTTAAAATATCAAGTTAATAGAAATAGATTCATGTTATTGTCCAAACAGCTAAACAAAATCAATATGCTTCAAATAGACATACAAACTTTTTGAAATGATCATAGAAATACAACAGTTTTAAAATTGTATATTATTGCCACAGTCAGACGAAGCCCAAAATACATAAATTTTGCACCACGTCGTCTTCCTTTGACGTCATAAAATGAGGGAGATGAGAGGAGAAGTGGGAAAGAAAATCCCTAAAAAAGAGATGGAGAATATGCATCACAGGAAGACGACGTGGTGCAAAAGTGTATTTTGGGCTTCGTCCCACAGTCATCAAAATTATGTTTTAAATTGATATGACAATTCCAACATCCCTTTACTAGAAAGATTTGGGAATTGGTCCAATGGTAGCTTGGAGGATTCTACCTTTTGTGTTAAGTAAAAAGAATTTGCAAAACTTTTTAAAGTTGTAAAAGGTGATTTGTCATCATTTTTATTATTTTTTCATGATGCATATTTCCTTTAACATCTATTTATAAACAAAAATTTAAACTAAAATTTTAAGAATTATGTGTTATGTTCAACTTATTCTCTCTTTTTTAGAGAAAGGGGGGAAGAGAATTGCGCAGAATTTTGCAGTTACCACCCCTCAAATTTCTCTTCACTCTGGGGATAATATTTAAATGATTAGGGTAAAATACCTGATTGTCTTTACAGCATTTTGATGTATGAAATGTAAAAAAAATCATTCAAAAATATTGACTTTTAACTATAGGTTTTTATTCATTTTTGGTTTTTTTTTACCCTACCTAGATATCAAATAATCATTAGGTATCTTTCTATTTATTTTTGATATTGCCAGAGAATTTGTAATAAACTGTATCAGTCTATGTTTGTGTAATATGTCCTAAAACAGACTTATTAAGATGTAATACACTTCATTATGGATTCTTTATAGGATAGATGTACAATACATAAAGATCTTTATCAAACATTTAGCTGTTAATTCATAAAAGCCAAAAATAGCCAACAAGCAAAATATATCTAAGATAATATTTGGAGGGCAGATAAAAAGGTCGTCTTTACCCACAAAGCTTTGCATTCCAAAAAATATTACTTCCCCCCACACAAAATAATAATGAAATTCACTGCAGCAATAGCGCAAAATAGGCCTCTAGGCCCACTGCCTATTTTAGTCCTCCAAATATCTTGGATCCTCTCTTTTATTATTTTCTCTATGAAAGAACTAAATATTTTTTTAAATCTTTTTAATTTATTTGTTGGTACAGCTGATTTAATCCTCCTCTAAAAAAGCTGCACATTATGTTTGTGTTGGATCCTACCACTAGGGCACATATCTATTAATCAGTGGCAAATACCTCAAGCTGACAATGACAATTTTAATTAAGAGCTTGATTTTTTTACCTGCAACCATGACTCAACATGTAGTGCATCCACTCATTGTCGGGGAGGTGCAACTCATTACCATGCACAGTTAGGACTTTTCAGACAAAGGTCATGTAATCAAAGGGTTGGTTATCTGTTGGATGTTACTTGACCTAATATCCTTGAGTGTTGGAGTATGGCATCCCATTACAAGCAGATGACGCTCTGGATTCTCTAGATGATCACTTAAAAATCAAAGGAGAATCCTGCCCATACAAGGGAAGGTAGATGCTTGATTTAATGTAAACGGTTTTGAAATGAAACGTGGACATCCGAGTTTTACAATTGTTTATCTTAATCTTGTATATCTATTATGAATGATAAGACTGCATAGAGGAGAGAGAGAGAGAGAGAGAGTAAATGGTCTGTGTTAAAAGGAAACTCTTTATTTTATGATTTTCTAAAAAGCAAATTCATCATAATTGTTAAAAATATATAATATGTTACCAATCCCCCCCCCCCCCCCATTAACAAATTGATCCTCAATATAGGGGTCGCAAATCATAAGGTTTTGATCAGTTATCTTATAGCTGTTATTTTCTGCTACTTGGCTGTGTTAATATAAGCGACATCATTGCTTGATTTTCAATGACCCAATAGAATGGTTGCACAAGGTTGGTTTTGCATAAGTTTTTTTCTTATAAATATATGTATAGTAGGGTACTTTTGATGACAAACCAACCCATATTACATACATACAAACATGTAACATGACACTGTTTAGTAATTGATCATACATTCATTTACATACACATTACAACATTATACAAGCATCACTACTTGTAAAATAGCAAACAAATGGTTGTCAAAAAGATATTTTAAGGTCTTCTTCTTAGTGAAGTTCTCAAAAGCAAAGCTTTTTTAAAATTATTACAGGTTCATCGTTAATTTAGGCATGCTAAAATTGTCCTATCGATCTTAAATTTTGCATGAAAATTCCTGTAATAATTAGGAATTATTCGTAAAAACTCTTTAATTATTGCTCGAAAGTCCGCATGTTTATATGTGTTTTTTTATGATATTGATCCTTAGGACAATAAGACACTGAGCCATAAGCGAAACATCCCTAAAATTAAGTTTAGAATGTTGGTATGTCTGTATTTAGCATCCTGTATTAATCAGGTTTTTTGTTTATACGTCTTCTTAATATTGAATACCTATGAGAATTCTATCTTTACAGAAACAGCATAAAGTGCCGCCAAAAAATGACGTCATACAATAAAACGACCAATGATAGGCAAGTATACATTGTAATTGATTAATGGTAAAACTTATACTGGCCTCTCATTGGTAATTTTATTGTATGATGTCATTTTTTTGAGGCACTTTACGCTGTTTCATGTTTACAATGACGCAACGCTATGGCAGTCATGTGTTGATATAATAATAGCGCAAATGTTTTTCAAGTCTACTCAAAACCAATTTTTTTTCACTCTTTTTTACCATTATTTCCAAACTGCTTATGATACACTAGTTTAAGTAAATTATAGAGTTGCTCTGCACGAGAAGAAAACTGTCCTCGTGTGAAAAGACATGATTATATACATTTTGTGTGCTATCCATTCCAGACATAAATATGTTTTTATTAAATTATCCATAAATCAAATATAGAAAAATATTGGTTGCTTACTCTAACTCTACTCTTACTATATGAAAAACTAGCGGTTGCGCCCCTAGTATCTAGGGGATCTATTTTAGAAGGAATATGGAAGGGCAGAAAATAGCCTAAAACTATACTCAGACTTATTTATAAAAAGTAAAATATCCTAAAACCATCTCAGGGCCTATAAGAAGCTTCACTGTAAGGAAGAACCATAATAGTTTAGCTGTTAGCGAGATCCTTTGCTACAGACTAAAAAGCTTACTACTTTTATCATACTAGCGGCTTCGCCCCTAGCCTCAAGAGGCTTTGCCCTAAGAGGTATATTTACATCTTCTATTACCTACCCAGCCGAAAAAAGCGAATGGATCGCAAATTTTCGCGAATAAATGTCGAATTCGCAAAATTTGTAAAAAAAATCCCACCCTCCAAGAAAATGGCCTAAAACCACTCCAGGACCAGTAGGTATATTCCCTGAAGAGTAGAATCCGATGGGTTCAGTGGTTACCGAGATCTTAAGGGACAGAAGGACAGACGGACAGATATTATTCTACTTTGTATTATAGAATGGATAATAGGATAGAAAACAGGTTAGGGGGGATTGGAAGATTTATTTATAATGTTTCATAAACATATGTATCATTGGTGCATATTTCTTTGTAATTACTTTTTACAGTGCACATTGGGGCAAATCAACCAAAAAGGGGATTTAATTATTTAGTACCCTTAAAATTCATCTCACAAAAATTTCATTTTATACTTTTTTGTAGGTAATTTAACAACAAACAAATTTGCTTTTATGTTTTTTTCTGTCATTTGAAAGGAACATGGAGATAAAGGTCATTTTATGAAGGTAGATAGAAAATTACCAGATTAACCCCTCCCGAAAATAGCCCCCCCTTACCCTTTCTATCTATCCATCAATCTATACATCTATCTATCCATATATCTATCCATCTATCTATCCATCTATCAATCCATCTATCTATCCATCTATCTATCCATCTATCTATCCATCTATCTATCCATCTATCTATCCATCTATCTATCCATCTGTCTATCCATCTATATTTCGATCCATCTATCTATTCATCAACTATTCATCTCTTTATCCATTAACTATCAATTTATCCATCCATCAATCTATCCCTCTATCTATCCATCCATCTATCCATCTGATTATCCATTTACTTATCCATCTATCTATCCATATATCTAATCATCTATCTATTCATCTAAATATCTATCCATCTATCTATCCATCAACTATCTTGAATTTCGTGTTTAAAATGTCTAATTAGAGGTTTTGGTTATCAGAGCAATATGAGAATTTTTTAGTAGCGCAGCTACCCTATCACTAGCTTTTTGGGCCCTTTAAAGTGTAACTATGTCAATTGTAGTCCGATTTTAGTGTTTAAAGTGTCAAATTTGGGGTCATGGAATTCATTTCAGTAGGAGGAGAGGGGATGGTGTAAATGGGGGTGGATGGGGATCCTTATTTTAGCAAGCTACAAGTTTCACTTTATTTTTATGTTTAATAAATCCATTATAAATGTGGGCATGATTAACATAAATTTTTATTAACTAATATCTATATTTATAATCATATTATGATTCTTGTTTACTGTTTATATGTATACTAGCGGCTTCGCCCCTAGCCTCTAGGGGATTTGCCCCAAGAGGTAATTAAACAAGGATGACAACATCCATGAAAGAAGCGAAGCTCTGAAATGGAAGGACAAACGAACATTAACACTTGTGAAGTGTCAGAACTGAATATTAATGCATGTCTATACAAAATTGTAATTAAAACTGATTAAATACATGTTACTGTTTGAGGACATACTGACGTTTTTAGGACTAAATTATAGAGATGCTTCGCTTATAACATTACACCTTATTGAAATAGGAATCAGTATTCAAAAAATCAGATGAATAGGATATTTTTAACATTCAAAACCATTATTTGTTGTCAAAAAAGTAAAAATCAGCTTGTTATAAATGGATGTACGGACTTTCTGGTAATGATTATAGAGTTGCTGTGCTTTCTAAGTCGTACCTAACTGTTGTAGAAATCAGCATGAAAAGTTTGAGATCGATAGGACAATTCTAGCCTGTTTAAGTTAAGTAAAAGAGCTAACTGTACCAGACGTACGGACGGACCGACCCTAATTATAGAAATATGAAAAAAAATTTGGAGGTTTTTATTTTTGAAAAAGAGCTTTAAACAACCACAGGACCAGTAGATATATTCCCTGAAGAGTAGAATTCAATCGATTTAGTGGTTAGCGAGATCTTCAGGGATGGGCGGACAGACAAACAGACATCAAGCTACTTTGTATTATATATTAACACCTAGGGATCTAAGGAACAAAACAATAACCGATTAATATGTACATCCCCAATATTGATACATATTTAATAAATACATATTTAATTAATTATATTACAAAATTATTTGTCTGTAGATGAGAATTAGTGGTTGAAAAGTTTTGACACTCATCTTAATGAACCAACCAATAAAAAATCAATTAAATTTCCTGAAGTTCTTATGCTAACGAATATAAAAACGTTATTATAAAACTTTGAAGTTTGGGGACTAGTGTAATTAACAGTCCCCTCCCTTTCTAAATAAAACTGCTGATGTTAAACATGAATACCATGTAACTACATAATTTAAAATCAAAGCATTACCAATAGACAGACAGATAGACTACTTGCTAATTCCAATTTAGAATGATTATAAGAACCTCACGTTATTTGCATATTAACTTTACGTTTCCGCAGTGAGGTAGGGGACATTGGGCTGTTTATAACACTAGTCCCCAAAGTTTTACAGTTGTGTGTTCAAACGTTTTAACTACTAACTTTAATCTACACAAGGGGTAATTTTGTGTATTATCATTGGGGATGTACAACAATTTATTGGCCTTTGTCTTATCCCTTTAGATCCCTGATATTTGTACTAATCTATAGAAACGATTATTCAGTTACATTAAAACATCAAACATAAAAAGGTTTAGATTTAGGTTTAGCCTTCCCCCCCTTCCTCCCGTCTCCATCATTTAGTGCAATAGAACTTGAAAATATTCATTATCAACTTTAATTCAAAGTCTAATCAAATAAATATTTCTTATAACTATGTTTTTGCGTCTTTTATCTATATGTATTACATCTTTCATTTTGACTTTAAAAGCGCATTTAAAAGATTTTCCTAACAAAGTTTTCATGCACCCAGCCTCAGAAAACGCGCTAAAAACCCCTACGGGGGCGCGGGGGGGTAAAAGAAACCAGTACTGGCGATTAAAATATGTCTTTGGGTAATCAAATATCGTTTTTTTAGCCGGCGACACCCGGCGAAAACATGTTTCCTCTTACTGTCTTTTTAAATGTTGATTATAAAACAAACAAAAAAAAACTAAAATCTTGACTTCACTCATAATTATTTAGGACTAATTTCTTCAATTTGTGTTTTTTTCTTTTATACTGTCAAAATATATGTAATGCATGACTCATCAGAAGTTATTTTGTCTAATTACGTTAATTCTAAGAGATTTTATAATACTTTTAAAATTGTTGGTGAAACACAAAAAGTATGCCTTTTTCTGTAAGAAAATTTTTGCATTTCTTGACTTCCATGCATTAGAATGCTTACTTAAAAAGCGTATTTTTACGATTCCTTTGAAATCTGATGTACATTGGGTATGCTAATACTCATAGAATGTTTAAAACTTGATTTGGGGGTGGTGAATTGTTGCCCCTTGTTGCCCCTATGTGCAGTGTATAATGTCAGTTATAATCACTTTTATACACTTTTACCCTATTCCGTTTGTGTGAGAAAGGAGGGAGAGTGTTCTATCCTGAAAATCTTATTCTAAAAAGTTTGGTTAGGATTCATAAGTAATTATGGATTTTATGGCATTTAATTGCAGGACGCCACAGTTACATGAAATACAGATATACATAAATTGAAGTCCTTCCTGGTTTCAGCTTATTATCAAATTTTTAAGAAGGCACAAATAAAGTGATTCTTTAAAGAAACTAGCGGCTTCGCCCCTAGCCCCTTCGCATAGTTGAGCCAATCAGAAAATTTTATAATTGTACCTTCTACACAACTAATATGAAAGGCAAATACCTACTATGCATAGGTATAGGCATTAATTAAATAACTGACCAACATACCTACAACTTGAGTAGTAGAGTAGCCACGCTACCACAAAAGAAGATACAAGTATTATTTTTAAAATATAATTTATTTTAGACTTTTTGGCAAAATAACTTAGATAAATCATATAAATTCTAATATATATCAGAAATAAAACAATAAGTATAAATAACAATAGACTAATAAGTAATCATATATCTGCAATGTACAAGAAATTATTATTTTTTCGGGGTTCAGAATATTGATAATCATAAATATTTTCTTTTATTCTAGAATTTTTTTTTACAGTGGGAAAATACTCACTTTTGTACTTTTTTGATCTAGGAAAAAACTAGCACATCCTAAAAATTGTCTTAATATTTTCTATGCATGATATTATATGAAAAATTTATATCTAATATTATGATAAATCACAGGTTTAAATGATAATAAAAACTCTATCAGGATGTTGAGAAACATTTAAGATCTTGTCATAAACTATTTCTTTTATATTATCTTAGGTTAGGTTTACTTTAAAAAAACAGACCATGTTGTTTACATTTATAACATAACTCATAGATCATAAAATTTATTCATGATTTACAGAATTTGATGTCCAATTCTAGTTCAAATGCCACAAAATTTAAAACGTTAGTTATATTTTAATCTCACGCTTATCTACTGTTAAATAAGTAAAACAAAAGATATAAATAATCCTATTATATAAAGTAGTAAGGCTTTTGCCTCGCTAACCGTTGAACCAATATTGTTCTCCTTTACTATGTAGCTTTGTTTAGGTCCTGGGAAGGTTTATATCTATTTTGAGTACCACCTTAATTCCAAGAGAAATCTTATCTAGAAGAAATGATTCCCCCAATTTTTTCCCCATTTTCATTTAAATAATAAAATTGAAAGTGGGGATGGGTCGACTTGTCCCCATTCTCCTACCCTCAATTTCTCCTAGAGGCATAGCCGCTAGTTATAACAACTGGTTTTTCTGGCCAAATAAAATTGTTGAAATATTTTTATTCTGCAGATTTATAAAATGTTGCACAATTGAGCAGATTATGATGTTTACATGAATCAAGACAGGGGGCACATTGCAGCAAAACTTTTCTAGCAATTTACAACAAAATAAAAACTAGTGGATGCGCCATCTTAATATGTGGTGGAGGGGGGAGTCGACACTGTGCTTTTAATTTCATATTTTAGACAAAGAAAATTGTAAAAAAAATCATAGGAATGGGATTATCTTTTAGTGACGTTTTTTCTTAGATAAATCATAAACACACACCTTTCGTAGACTTATAAGAAGAATATCTGTGTACAGCAATTTCTTTTTAATAAAAAAAAGCAATCATTGAGACGAATTTCTTACAGTTGGTAGAAAATTTTTTGCTGCAAATCAACCTCATATTTTGGTGTATGTAGTATGAATAATGGCCAATTCATGTTGCATTATTAATCTTTATCTCTGCCCAGGGAGGGAGGGGACATTGGGCTCTTTAGTACACTGGTTCCCAAAGTCTTATAATAACGTTTTTTTATTCGTTGGCTTAAAAACCTTGGGGACTAGTATCGATTTTGATGGTTGGTTCATTTAGATGAGTGTCCCAAAGTTTCAACCACTAATTGCAATCAACAGAAGGGTTAATTTTGTGTATCATCATTGGGGATGTACATCAATTTTTTGGCATTTGTCCTATCTCTTTAGTTCTCTGATCTCTACCAAACTATACCCAGGGATATAGGTATAAAGAAACACTTTATAGAACAATTCATTATTTCTGTCTGTTTGTCTGTTATGCTCACTTTTCTATTCCATTAGATAAGCTGATTTTATTTATATTGTCATTCTTGTTTTTTTTCTAAAGAGCTATTAAATTCTTTCATACTTATTTTGTACTTTTGTTTCACCACTGCAATAGAAATATGAAACCCAAATTTGTTTTGGCCTATCCATATATTCGTGTCTATATCCCTACTGCAGTAATGGATGTATAATATACGTGGATATTATGACAGCAGAAATATGGTCGTCAATTTAGGTTGCAATATCCCCTCGCATGTATTAGTTGGGCCGTTTATCCAGTAGGAGGGGAGGGGATGGAGTAGAGGAGGAAATGGGGGGAGATCGTTATTTTAGCCCGCTACAGAGTTCACTTTATTATAGAACATGAAAATCTATTGTACTATCCAAGTAATAAAAAACCCATTACTGCAGTTTATCATAAAACTTAACAATTCTAAAACATTCTGAATCAACTTATTTTCCTTGTTTTTCTTATCATGATATACTAAATATTTCTTGCAAAGTAATCCGCGGATAAGTATATAAAAAACTTAGTATAAAAAAACATTTAAAGTCCAAAAGAAAAAAAATTATTCTAATATAAAAATCCTTCATGCTAAAACCAACAGATATTTTATTTAGTTCATTTTCTGGCATTAAAGCTTAAACTCGATATCAAATATAATTTTTAAAATAACAAACAAATGAAAAAAGATTAAGTTTGTAAAGTTTAATAAAATTTTACAATCTACAGATTTTTTAGAAAAAAAAGACTGCCCTGACCCTCTTACCGATTAGGCGTTGGCACCTTTAAGGGGATATAAATTGTGTGATGCACACTTAATATAATGCCCGAAACTCCCTTTTTACAGGTATGCAAAAAAGGGCTGCTATTCTATTAAAAAATAAAAAGTTCTAAAAATGCTTATTTAACAAAATATCAGATATGAATATAAACAATTTGGTAACAATATCATGGTTTTAAAATAATGTTTATTTTCTACAGCTTAAAATAAGGTGTCCCATTATTGCGCCAATGTATCAAATTATTTAATTATCAGAACAGAAAAATACTTCATCAGTTCACGCAATAGCGGAAATAATGGCTCACCAAAATATTTTGATTTTTTTCAAATAAATAATAGTGAAAAATTCAAATTAGTTATGGAATCTCTATATCTAAGACTATTGAGTGAGAGGTATTTTTAATCAGAAAGTTATTTTCAAGGGTTGTTTAACAATCAAAATAGATATTTTGATGTCTAAAAAAAGGTTTTGTCTTGTTTTCAGTCGTATTTTCTATACATATGTTTATGTTTTTTTGTCATTTATTTACTATTATACAGATTTATATGGATTTTTTTATATATGAACTAAAGAACAATCTTAGAGTTATTCTAATCTTAAAATTCAGAAATAACTTGATAGTTCGACACAGTATATTAAACTAATTCATTTCAAATTAATTTATTGCAAAAATTCTGTTGAAAAGTGGTTGTACAATTATTTAATTTTAGGGACCTACCTTCCCTATTTTAACCCTAAAAAACTAGAGGATCCTACAATTATCGAAAAATTTCCTTATGGGG
Organism: Acartia tonsa; assembly: GCF_053477335.1. NCBI lineage: Eukaryota > Metazoa > Arthropoda > Copepoda > Calanoida > Acartiidae > Acartia > Acartia tonsa. The sequence goes on along the minus strand of NC_137264.1, from coordinate 40,298,988 downwards.
CTCTTCTTACGATTACCCAACCAAAATAAACCTAAAATATGCAACACAGCTGGAACATTGAAAAAAAATCCTTTAATCTTGGTATTTTTCCTATTTTTATCATTTTTGTTTAAATCCCATTCATATAGAACTGTTCTGATCTGTTCTTAAAAAAACACATTGAAAGTTTTGTTTTAAGAATTTAAAACTAAGTGTCCTTATAGCTATCAAATATTACAATAGGAAGGAAATCACATCTGTCTTAAATAGAATCAAGGTAAATTTTCTATAGGATTAACACAGAACTAAAAGGGACATAATCCTTATCATTTCAAGTCTAATTGCTCTTTTAAAATGTTGTCATTAATTCTTGAAGGGAAGGGACATTTACTTTAAATTATATGAGTCACCAAAGAATTAAAACCATGTTCTCTTATTTGTTGACTGAAAACATTTTTGGACTTTTATTAAATCTTGATTGGATAGTACAAACTAGTGATGAAAATGAACTCCTGAAATGTGTCTTGATTCAATTAAAGACAGATGTGCAGAATAATTAAACTAAATTGGCTATCTATGGCCGACAGAATCCCACTTGTAGACAGGGGCTGAACTTGGTGGGGTTGTTCAAGTTCATGCTGCTCTGCTCCTGCTGCTGGTTTATCAAGGCCATCCTGAAAACAAGGACAATTATCTCCATTAACTGCAAAGCTGTATAAAATGGTGATCTGTTGCTCTTTTGAAATTTAAAAAGTTTCTTAAATTTATTTCTTCCTTTTTTAAAGCTTCTTTTAATTATTTTAAGCGGAATCTGCAGCTACAGCTACGAAATAGAAAAAATTTTATGAAAACTGATGCTCCTTTAAACTGAAATAATAGGGTTAAATAAAGCATAACCGACAGACAGACGGACAAAAAATGTATAGAGCAGATGCGCATATACAAAAGGAATCTTTTCTAAAAAATGCAGCTGTCTATCTAAAATATCAACATATATAATAGGAATCTTCACTAAAAATTTCAGATGTCTATCTTCAATAGCAACCAAGATTCTTTTTTTGAATTTGTGAAAGAACCGAACATTAAAGGACTTAATTTCCAAAAGGCATAAAATACTAATACTAACCTTCTAACAGTAGGAGAAACAGGGCTTGGGGTTGAGGGAGGTCCAACCTTGTGTTTTGAAGGGGCAGGAAGGCTGGGTATCAATACCTTAATATTAATAATTATTTTTTTTATTGTTTTCTTTTTTGTCAAACTACAACTCATTTTATGATATTAATTTAACCATCATTTTACATTTTTAATACAACATTTATATTTCTTTCTTCCTTGATTTCTAAAACTATGAATATTTTGCAGTAGGAAAACTGTATAAAAAGATCATTAAAACAGAAAGATAAAAAGATAGATTTCTGTGTTTTTGTACAGTTTTTATAAATCATGTTTTTGTAAAATAATATTTCTAATAATTAAGAGTATTTATTTAATTTTAAATCTAATTACAAATTTTTTCTTCTCTTCTTTACTTTTCCATGACAATATAAAACCTATTTTTCAAGAATCATAAAACTTATATAGTTATCCCTTTTCGTAGAATCCTGCTGGTATAGATAATCGATAGAGTTTAACTTAAAGTCAAGAAAATAAAACATTATGATAACCCGTTTTACCCCATCCCTTATCCTCTACCCCACTTTTGCTTTCATTACAAAATTCTTCCATCCTAACTTAACAACGCTATTCAATAATGTAGCTCACCAAATTTACACATAAGGTGACGTTAACATGGAAAATACATATAATTAATTATGAAAATAATATATCCAAGTGCGTCTGTCGATAAAAAGAGAAAGACGCAATAAATCATTTAGCTCTTTATTTTTAATTTTTTAAGTTTAAAAATATTGTACTCGGCTATTCCTTGGCCGATTTAGGCTTTTAATCATATCCTGGCCGAGACAAATTTAGACCGTTGACTAATCAAAAATCGGTTCAGTTAGAGGGATACCCAACGTCTTAATTTATTGCTACCAAAAGTCTTATAACTACGTTGCAATTATATAAAAACCCGTAAATTGAGTTTAATCAAAGGAGTATACTACACATTTCAATCACGCCCCCATCCCATGATACAGCGTGGCATTAATTTGTCATCGACCAGATAATCTCTGCCAATGTACAGCAACCCATTTAAATATCTAACTGTAAAATATTGTGCCTTACCTCTGTAAAATTCTTGCTGGCCAAGTTATGGAGCGACAGAGAGGGGCGCATAGCACCAGTTGGAGTGGGGGTGGGGGGATAGAACTGCTCCCACGGGTTCACCATGGACGCGTGACAGGACAGCGGAGTTGTCATAGTTCTAAGTACAAGGTTAGGTTAGGTTGTATTTATTACATTAAAGTTAGGTAGGTTTAGGGTACGTAGGCCTAACAGAGGTTAGGCATAAAGAATAAAAACTACCCCCCCCCCCCCACTACATTTTTAATTTATTTTAAAAATTAATGAGGATGTGGTCGCTGCTTGTTAAGACCTTCAAACTAGGATTCTAACGGGACAAACTGTCTCAAAAATCAGCCATGTGACGTCATAAAAATAAGGGATTATCCATCTCTTTTTTAGGGGTTTTCTTTCCTTCTTCTCCTCTCATCTCCCTCATTTTTATGACGTCACATGGCAGATTTTTGAGACACAATATTTTTACCTTTTTGGTTTGTAGTCATAATTCTTCTTGAGATCAAGTTTCAGCTTGGGTTGAATATTTCTGAATGTGGGTATTACACAATTGGACAAGGAATCTTCATCCTGGTATTAGTTTTACTTAAACATTCCGGCAATTTCACTTAAAGGTATAATCGATCATTAAGCCTCCTCTCGCTTTTACAGGATGTGTGTTTGTCTATCTGTTTGTTTGTACCGAAGGATCTCGCTAACCACTGAACCGATCGGGTTTTCTCTAACACCACCACCCTCAAACGCCCCTAGAAAAAAAATCCTTTCCCCCCAAAAAAATTTAAAAAGAATTTTTAACTAAAATTCAAAATGGTGGGGGCAACCCCCACAAAAAAAAATATTTTCGCCCCCCCAAAAATTTTTTAAAATTTTTCTTTTAATGCGTAAAATAATAGATTGGGTTATCAAAATCGACTCTCCCCTCCTCAGGTACCCCTAGAGGCCTCCAGGGGCGTAGTTTAAAAAAAGAAAAGTGCAGTTTCTGTGCTCGATAAGACACTTTACGGAAATTACCAATACTCCCTATTTTTCGGTAATTAAATTAACACAGAACTTAAAGCCATCATATAATTCTAAAAATTTTTTTATATGATAGAAATAAATGTCGACGTAAATATTAGACAAATTCACTCTTATAAAGACATATCGATAACGAGCAGAGATGGAGGAGACCAGGGGCGTCCAAGCTTTTTTTTTGGGGGGGGAGGGTAAATTCTTTTTTTTTTTTGGGGGGGGGGGGGGGAATGGCGCACGAAGCGCGCCGCAATTTTTTTGTATCCCCCCCAAAATTTTTACCCCGGGGGTAAAATTTGCTTGTGGGGGGTAATTACCCCCCTAAAATCTGTTGGCAGGGGTAAATTTTGTTTACCCTCCCAAAATTTACCTCCGGGGTAAAATTTTTTTGGGGGGGTATTTTAAATATTATTAAATATTTAGTAGTAAAAGTGCGCGCGAAGCGCTATAAAATTTTTTTGTTAGGAAAGATTTATTTTGGGGGGGGGGGGGTATTTACCCCTTCCTAAATGGTTGGGGGTGCCTACAGCACCCCCAAGGTAGGGGTAAATTTTAAATGGGGGGGGGGGAGTTATCCCCACTTTACCCCCTCCCCTTGGACGTCCTTGGAGGAGACATTGGGCTGTTAATTAAACTAGTCCCCAAAGTTTAATGATAACGTTTTTTTTATTCGTTGCCTCAACAACTATGGGGTCTGTTAATGAATTTTGCTTAGTTGGTTCATTAATTTGAGTGTTTAAAGTTTCAACCACTAATTGTAATCTACAGAAGTGGTAATTTTGTGTATTATTATTGGGGATTATTTGCCATTGTTGTATACCTTATAGATCCCTGGATAAACAGTCAGCAACTATATCATCCGTCAAATGGATGTATAACAAAGTATGCTATAGAGTAGCTACATATAAAAAAGTTGTATTATATCTAACATGGTAGCTATATATAAACAAGGATGACAACATCCATTAAAGCGAAGCTCTATAATGGAAGGACAAACGGACATTAAGGCTTGTAAAGTGTCTGAAGTGAATAATCAGAATATAAATGTATAAGAGTCGAAGCAAAATTTTAATTATATTTGTTGAAAAAAGGCTTGATACAGGATAATGTTTATGGACATACTTACATTTTTAGGACTTAATTAAAGAGTTGCTTCGCTTATGATATTGTACTTTTTTGTCCCATGAATCAGTATACCAAAAATCAGATCAATCGGATAATTAGATTACATAAAAATTTGTTGTCAAAAAAGTAAAAAATCATTATGTTTAAAATGGACGTACGGACATTTTGGTGATGATTATAGAGTTCCTATGCTTTCTAAACTACTACAGGAATCACCATGCAAAATTTGAAATCGATAAGACAATTCTAACATGCCTAAATTAACGAAAAAAGCCAACCGTTACGGACGGACCGAAATTATAGAAATTATAGACCCTAATTATAGAAAAGCTTCGCTTTTAAAAAGTTGTATTTTATCTAACATGCACTTTATATTAGCTGCTAATAAATGAACTTATGTTAATGTAACAGGGCACGTAAGGTTTTCATACAAAAAAGTGGAAAAAATGCCTCTAAGTCGTTTAAAAATACATGGCTAATGATATAAAAAAAGAACAAAATACTTCAATCATAGACGTCCAAGGGGGGGGGGGGTAATGGGGCGATTACCCCCCTAAAATTTTTTTCATTTTACCCCCCCCCCCCCATTTAAAATTTACCCCTACCCTGGGGGTGCCGTAGGCACCCCCAACCATTTAGGAGGGGGTATTTAACCCCCCCCAAACAATTTTGGGGGGGTAAATACCCCCCCCCAAAATAGAAAATCTCTAACAAAAAAATTTTTGCGCGCTTCGCGCGCATTTTTAATACTAAATTTTTGATAAAATTTAAATTACCCCCCCCAAAAATTTTACCCTGGTGGTAAATTTAAGGGGGAGGGGGTAAACAAATTTTACCCCTGCCAACAGATTTCAGGGGGGGTAATTACCCCCCCCAAAACCGAATTACCCCCCCCCCCTTAAAAAATTTTTACCCCCCCCAAAATAAAAAGCTTGGACGCCCCTGACTTCAATACAGTGATTATTTGGTAATTTGGCAAAAATATTAACGTAAAATAGTCAAGTAAATAAACAAGGATGACAACATCCATAAGTAGCGAAGCATAAAAAATAAAATCATGGATGGTAATATGTACAAGTAGATTTAAAGTGTATTTATTAATTGATTTATTGGAGAAAATAAACACGAAACCCTGTTTTATTTGTATAATGATGACGGTCAAAGTAAATTACATAAAAGATGCTCATAACAATGGGAAAAATTATTTTGATAATGATATCCTAAAAAAGTTTTAAAATTTGACCAAAAACACTAAAGATATGGGGGAAAATGTAAAAAATATAAAAATAGCAAAAAACCTGCAAAAAGGAATTCTGACCGTCATGGTTGTTTTCTTTAAACAACAGGAAATTTAATTTTGATATGTATAACTGAAAAAAAAATTGATATCGTACCATAAACACCAAAGATATGGAGAAAAATGTGAAAAATACAAAAAATAGCCTAAAACCTGCTGAAAGGCAGTCAGACTGTCATAGTTGTTTTCTTTAAAAGACAGGAAATTTAATTTTGATATCTATAACTAAAAAAATTTTGAAAATCGGACTATAAACACCAAAGATATGGAGAAAAATGTGAAAAATACAAAAAAAGCCTAAAACCTGCTTAAAGGCAGTCTGACCGTTATAGATGTTTTCTTTAAACGACTGGAAATTTAATTTAGATATCTATAACTGAAAAAATTTTGAAAATCGCACCATAAACACTGAAGATATGGAGAAAAATGTGAAAAATACAAAAATAGCCTAAAACTTGCTAAACAGCGGTCCTACCGCCATCAATGTTTTATACTTAATTGTGCTCCTTAATGATGGGCATGTTGTCAAAAAATTTCAGCCTTCTATCTTTTATAGGAGCTGAGTAAATCCCATTTCCCCCATAGCGTTACGGACTGACTGACGGACGGACTGACTGACGGACGGACGGACGGACAAAGTGAATTATAGAGTAGCTTCGCTACTAAAAACTGCATACATGAATACTAATTACTTAATTTTTTTAATTGACAGAAAGACGTAAGGACATGCTCCCAGGGAGGGAGGGAACATTGGGCTTTTTTTACACTAGTCCCTAAATTTTTACAATAACTTGGCCGGTTCAACAACTTTGGGGACTTTTAATGAATTTTGATTGGTTGGTTCAATAAGTGTTCAAATTAATTGTAATTTACAGAAGGGGTAATGTTCTTTATCAGCATTGGGGATGAACTTCAATTTATTGGCTTTTGAGTTATCCCTTTAGATCACTGACATGCTCCTGAAGTAGTTTTGCTACATATAAAATTTACGGTTTTACAAGAAGATAATCACGTAATGCTAGTACTGCTAAAAGGTAAAATATATAAAAATGTGAGCTCAACACATTACATTTTTGGGCAAATCTATTTTTTTAGTTGATCACCCATAGACCCCCCCTCCCTCCCCCTCCAATTTATAACTTTATTCAAACAGGTTAAATTGACACAATACAATCTGTCCCGATTTTGTATTACTTTTGCGGAACATTTTTCCAGTTACGTCATATTTTTCTTTCCCGAAAAAGGGAAGAAGGAAAGAAAAAAAGGGAAGGGGGGAAGAAAAAAGAGATGGGAGAAAAGGGGGTTTTCCCTATCTCTTTTGAAGAGATTTTCTTCCCCCCTTCCCTTTTTCGGGTAAGAAAAATATGACGTAACTGGAAAAATGTTCCGCAAAAGTAATACCAAATCGGGACAGATTGTATTGTGTCGGTTAAATTCAGTGTAAGGCCCTTGTGGGGCTAGAAGAAAGTAATGGAACAAATATGTTGGAGGGGGGGGGGGGGGGTGATTAATGTCCGGTAGTTAAATAATTACATTTTTTTCTTCGGATTTTCTTGTAATATCCTGTTATGAGGATTAACTATTAAGTACATTGGGAAAGGGTACCAACAACTTTCCAAGAAATATAACCCCTAGAAAAATACCCCACTCTCCTAAATTAATTTACTCTTTCTTTTTGAAACTTAAATTAAAAAAATACAAAATATTATAGACCCTTTATTATTATTGTACTTTAAACTTTTAAAATGTTGATTTTTATGTTTAAGTTCCTGTTTAGGAGAATCAATCTTGACACTTTTTCTTGATCCAAATCTTTCCTCCTCTTCGAAGCTAGACATGCGATTCTGACCACCAAACTAAAAAGAAAAATAATACAATTTTAGTAGTTGATATCAATAAATAAACTTATAGTGCATTTCATCTAAAGCTTTTAAAAAGTTGTAATAAAAGTTAACCCTATTACGAAAAGAAGGGGCTTTAGATTCCCCTCCCCCAAGATTTTTTTCTTCCTGCTGACTTTAAATGGCCAAAACCCCCATTTTAAAATGATTTAAAAACAAACTTACAGAATGAGAAAGAGTAGCTTGTTTTCTAGAATTATTTTTACATCAAAAAAAATTATAGGAATTTATCACAAGTTGTTATTTAGTCAAAATAATACAAACGATAAAAATATGTAAATTGTCAAACATGGATGTCATCATCCACAAAAGCGAAGCATAAGAAATCCAGGGAGTAAGGGGACATTAGGATGTTTATTAAAATAGTCCCCAAAGTTTTATAAATAAATTTCTTAATCGTTGTCTTAACAACTTTGGGGACTTTTATTGAATTTTGACTGGTTTGACTGCAAAAATACATTGTTCATTATTTCGCAGCTTCAGACAATTACATTTTTCTTAAGTATGCAGCCGCAATCAAGCTGCCGAGACCTGTGTAATAATAACCACATCAGATTTATGAGACAAAATTGACCAATTTTGTCGTCAATAATTTTGAAACAGTACGACATTGTATCCTTTTATAAAAGTTGCCTATTTATGTTTTTCAACCAGTAACAGAACCGATTCCGGTATGGTTGCTCAATCAAAGAATGTGTGTTTAACTACTTCCCTGGATATTCATAATAATTCTGACGTTACAGTGTCGTGGATGGAAAGCAGATTCCCGTATTATGAGGGAAGCAGATTATATTGCCTATAAATATGACTCTATACAATACAAATAACCAATGATAGGCCAATATACATTTTAATTGAAAAATGGTAAAATGATTACTGGCCCATCATTCGTCATTTGTATTAGTTGACGTCAGTTTTTTACAAGCTTTAATATGAGGCTTTTAAGTAGAATTTAAAAATTACCTTTTTATCGTTTTTGTTGTCCATGGCCTTGCCATAGCTTCCAGCCCGGGGTCGTCTTTGATCCTTGTCTGGGGTTCTGCCGCCATTTTCTAAATTTATTTTGTATAAAAATGCAAACATAAAATAATTTTGGTTGGTTTATTGATTATGAACTCTTCAAATAAAGTACATACGTACGTCATAACACAGTTTCTAAGCTACATAACTTTATATTCAGGATCTTCAGGGATAAGACAATAGAAGATAGATTTATGTTCATCATTATTAATGTTAAACAAAATGACCCCCTTTAAAGATTAAATCATAGGTTTGTACCAACCAAATATCAAGATTTAATAAAAGTACCCAAAGTTTTTAAGCAAATTAATGAAAACATCTCTTTAAAATAAATTTTTGGGTGCCATTTAAGTTCAATGTCGCCTCAGTCCTTGCATTTACAGTTATAATCTTGTTTTGTTTCTCTTTAAAAACGTATTTTCTTGGATGTTATATGCCAAATTTTTTTGAAAGATTTTGAAACTTAGATAAACAAGGATGACAACATCCTTAAAGCGAAGATTTAAAACGTTAGGACAAACAAACATTAACACTTGTAGATTGTCGGAACTGAATAATCAGAATATATATATATGAAAATTGTAAATAAAATTGTTGAAAAACTGCTTAAATACAGGATAGTGTTATAGGATATTTTTAGGACTTGATTATAGAAATGCTTCGCTTATAACATTGTACTTGTTGTCCTAGGAATTAGTATTCCAAAAATCAGATCAATCGGATAGTTATATCACATAAAGATTTGTTGTTAAAAAGTTAAAAACAACATGTTTAAAATGGACGTACGGACATTTTGGTAACAATTATAGAGTTGCTACGCTGTCTAAATCGTACAACACTTCTACAGGCTATCCTTCAAGACGTAAGGACGAAACGAACTTAATTATGGAAAAGCTTTTAAAAATATCACTGCCAACTGCATACCGTTTTCATATAGCTTATAAATATTTTTCTTGGCTGCAAAGATGTTAAATCAAATTTAATATTTAATAAACTGGCACTGAGTAAAAAGCTATATTCATTATGCTATGTGGTAAATTCAGCTCTATCATCTGGGATTAAGGGAGAAAAAATTAAACTAAAAGTAGGAAATCAATCAGGGGCGTTCAAGCTTTTTTTTTTTTGGGGGGGGGGTAATCATACCTTTACCCCTCCCCCCTTGGACGTCTATGAAATGAATCAAGAGTACTGCGACAAACTAGGTCTGACCTTTTGTTTTCTATATCTTTATATATTGTTCTTTAATCCATGTACTTAGCTTGTTATGGGCATAATAGTTATTGTTTTAAAATAAAATTGTTTATCCCCCTATCCCTGATTACATCCGTTGTCGCTGCTACTTCTTCCTTTCTTTTGTAATATACAAAAATTCAGTGAAAAATGCACAAAATAGATTTTTATTAAAAGATAAAGTATTCAAAGAAGGTGTATCAACTTTTTTGCTTTTTATTTAAGATAGCTAGCCGGTTCTTTTAGTAAGTAGTAGATGTAAAATTTTTCATAGAATTCAGATATGCAATCGGTTTTTTTGTAGACCTCTTATTTTTGAAGTAATTTAAGTTTAAAAAAAAAATAATTAAGTCGGTTTTAAGGTACTAAAACGCAACAAAATAAAAGAAGAAAATGGCCAGTATGAACAAAAATAGTAAGATCTTTAATTTGACACCTTACTTTTAAAATTCTGTTGAGTAATTATTGAAAAAATCAATTTTTTTAATCTCGGTTTAATAAAAACTTTAAACCTAAATATTTTATCAAACAGACATAAAAAATATAGGTTCATATATACCTTTAGAATCAGAACAATATTATGAATCCATTCTAAGCGAAATTGAAAAAGTTTTAAAAAATTGTAATAAAAAATAAAAAAAATAAAAAGTTTATTTTAAGAATTGTAACTACTAAACTAGCCAATCACAAATCGCGAAAATTGATGAATCACGAAGCTTAACCTATAAAGTTAACCAATAGAATTGCCGAAAAAAAAGGAGAACGTTCATACAATATATACAATAGATACTACAATAAATATAGTGATATTACAGAACATGTAAAGAATGAAAAATTATGAACAAATATGCATCAGTCTGTTTATAAACTTCAAAACAATGCAATTAAAAATACATTATTGTTTCTTGTGTTTAAAAAATATCTGCTACATTGCATTGTCTTTTGTTTAGGTTTTGTTCAGGTGAACTGAAATTAGTTTCCGAATGTGAACACATTTTCCTAGGTGTTTCCCAATCCTATCTCAATATTTGCTACTAGCTAAAAAACCTTCAAACTTCCAAAAACAAAATCAAAATTTGAAAAATTAAAACTTTCAATATATAATGTATAAATCGTTAATACATTCAAATTTTGATTTTTTTTTTGAAGTTTGAAGGTTTTTAGCTAGTAGCAAATATTAAGATAGGATTGGGAAACACCTAGGAAAATGTGTTCACATTCGGAAACTAATTTCAGTTCATCTTTGTTCAGGTTTTATTCAAGCTAACCCTTTAAAGCCGAAAATTATGATTCTTAAAATAAACTTATATTTTTTATTTTAGTTTTATAAAAGTTTTTCAATTTTGCTTAGAATGGATTCGTATTATTTTTCTCATTCTAAAAGTATATATGAACACATACTTTTTATGCCTGTGAGAGGATATTTTTAATTTTAAAGTTTTGATTAATCCGAGGTTAACAAAATTGATTTTTTCAATAATTACTCAACAGAATTTTAAAAGTAAGGTGTCAAATTAAAGATCTTACTATTTTTGTTCATACTGGCCATTTTCTTCTTTTATTTTGTTGCGTTTTAGTACCTTAAAACCGACTTAATTATTTTTTTTAAAAACTTAAATTACTTCAAAAATAAGAGGTCTACAAAAAAACCGATTGCATATCTGAATTCTATGAAAAATTTTACATCTACTACTTACTAAAAGAACCGGCTAGCTATCTTAAATAAAAAGCAAAAAAGTTGATACACCTTCTTTGAGAAAAATTTGGGTGTTTTACAGAAAGTATTGCGATCATTTTTTAAGAGAGGGTTGGGATTCTATAGAGACATATCAACCCCGCCCCCCTAAGAAAAATATTAACTTGGGGACCTAACAGTTCTGCGGTTTGATATATCTTATAAAACACACGCACCCACCTTGTTTTACTTAATCAAGATAAAAAGCCATTTTTAGCTACAAACACAATCCCCTTTATAACTTTAGGCATGAAGAGGAAACTACTTCCTCCTTTTTTTTACAATCAATTAAAAAGGGGGGGGGGGTTGTTCAGTGCTAAACATGCACTGTGTTGGAAAACACCGATTTACGAAGATAAGGAACGTGACATGTGTGACGTCATAAAAATACGTCTAAATATTCTTTTTAGGGGTTTCATTTCTCACTTCTCCACTCATCCTTTATGTTTAGACGTAATTTTATGACGTCACACATTACACTCTCCGTATGACCCCGATTTACCTGATTTTGACTTTGAAAGTTTTCTGTTGAAGTTAGATCTGGGTGAGGGCAGCTTTGCCACTTTTCTATCTGTATCACTACCAGGGGAGGATCTTATCACAGAAAACAAAACTTTATTTTCTTCTTTGCTATGTCAGACGCGTTACAATATCGATAAGAATAAAAGGATTCGAATACTATAGTTTTGCAGAGAGAGAGGAGAGAGAGAGAGAGGGGACAGTTTTATTACACTAGTCCGCAAAGTTTTACAAAATTATTTTTATTATTCGTTGGCTTCACAATTTTAATTGATTGGTTTATTAAGTTGAGTGTTCAAACGTTTCAACCATTAATCTTAATCTACAGAAGGGGTAATTTCGTGACTCATTATTGGGGATGTACAATGTACATCAATTTATCGGCCACTGTCCCTGTTAGTTTAGCTCACATAGATGAATTGTCAGAGAACCTTCGTTTTGACCCTGGTCATTTTTTTTTTTGGGAGGGGGGGGGGGGGCGCTGAAGGGGATTATAAAGGCTGGGCACTAAAAAATATGAAAAAGAATGGAAAATAAAAAGAAAATATGATTGTATAAAGTTTAGGTGTGAAAATTTGTACTTTGAATCTATATTTATTTATAGATATGTACTTTTTATTTTTCTTAACAATAGGGGATAAATGAGATAGGTCTTAATCTCATTTAAAAAGTAAAAATACTTCCCTAATACAGAGTGTAAACAAGGATGTCAAAGCTTGTAATTCAAATGAAAATTGACCATATTTGTAAAAACAAATGACTTTAAATTATGGTGTAAATCTTTTTTTTATGTTGGCCTGATCCTACTGGACCTTATCGTTGCCATCAAAATAATTTTCAATGGTCTCTAAGCCCAAGCTTATAAAACGATAGGGTATAGTCCCTTTCATGGCAACGCCACTTATGGGGCGATTCATCGTATTTTTTAAATGGCTTTTTATAGGTTATATTGGGTTAGGTGATTGCCCCACATGGTTAGGTGATTGGTCCCGCAGGGTTAGAACCCCCCGCAGGGGCTAGAAATAGGAGAAAAGCTACTGTGAAAAATACGAAGAATCGCCCCTTAAGGTGCGTTGCCACGAAAGAGACTATACCCAAACTATATTATATTGTATTACCATATCCCTACATCTATGGTTACTCACACAAGAAACAATAATCAACAATTCACTTTTTCTTTTCCTTACACAACCAAAGATGTCAAAGAATAGATTTACATTAAAAGACATAACTATGCGATAAATTCAATGTCCCTATCCTTGGCAGAAAAAAAGGTATAAGGACAAGAAAATATTTCTAAAAAAGATTTGATAAACCTTTATGTTTGGCTATTTGTGTGTGTCATCGATCCAACAGTTTAAAATAAGGCATCTAGATTTTGAAGGCCTTACATAATTATTTCCAAACATTATATGAAGTAATTGTTTATAGGTTGTATGTGTGACTATCTTTATCAAATTTTGAATATCTTGGCCATCTAAACGTTTCTATGTGTGTGACAGTATTTTATTTATTTAAAAAAGGCATACACTTTTATGAAAACTAATCTTGTTCTATCTATTTTTTATCTTTCTTCTCGCAATAACAACAAAAGAAGATAAAAAGTATTCCTTGAATCTATTGATTTTCTGTGAGATGTAGGTGTAGAAATACTTCGGGAATCCTGGTAAGAGAAATAATTAAATATTTTATTATTTTATTTTGATTTACAAAGAATAAGGAAAGAACAACTCCAAAAATATAATCAAAACCTTTATGTTTAGTTGGTACACAATACACATTATTTTCTACAGAACAAAAATTTTCTAACTTCACATTTAATCATAAGCACGATAAACTTTTTTTAAGATTGTACACTGTTGATATCATTAAAACGGACGTACAAACAAACATACGTTACGGAAAGGCTCTGATTACACAGTGGCTGCGCTACAAGTAAAACAAAAATACCTGTTTTTGATCTGCTTTGCCGTTCATTATGGAAGATTTGATATCAGAATGGGTACTTGGAGTCTTTCTACCAGAATCAGAATATATATTTGGAGTCTTTCTACCAGATTCAGATAGGGTACCAACTGGGGTTCTCTTTCCAGATTCAGATAGGGTACCAACTGGGGTCCTCTTACCAGATTCAGAATGGGTACCAACTGGGGTCCTCTTACCAGATTCAGATAGGGTACTACCTGGGGTTCTATGGCCAGAATGGTGCTCTCCGTTTTCTAAAAATATAACAAAATAAAACACTACAAGCAGAGATCTTAAGGGATAAGATAATGGACGCTAAATGTATGTTCATCCACCATGATGATAATCAAAACTAACCCTTCTGTAGATAAAAAAAAATGTTTGAAAGATTAGGTAGTGCTAGTTTGAATTAACAATTCAAGATTTAATTACCCAAAGTTCTTAACCACACAAATAAAGGAACTTATTTCTAATACTTAGGGGACCAGTAGAGACAATAAACTTTAATTCAATGTACCCCAATGATGGTAAACATGGTTACTCCTATCGTAGGTTATAATTATGGGTAGAAAGTTTTAAAGTTTATATCAATTATATTGATTTTAAAACAATTTTGATAAATGCTGTGATAGAATTATCCTATTAATTCATAACCAAAATTTAGTCATTTTGTACAAAATTAATATTTTGCACTTAAAACACATGTAAATAATTTCTCTCTAACATGAATAAATTATGATTATTAGCTATGAAACTTTTTCATGTAAGTATGTAAATTTGTTTGATATGATTAGAAATTATATAAAGTTTAAATTTAATGTAATATTATGTACTAATGATAACTAATTTATAAAAAGATATTTGTCAATAGCTAGCAAAGAAATAGATGACGATATTCTAGAGCTTCGATTTAAGTATAAACTGTGTTTTAATAGATCACTACGTTACAAAACCCTGTCAAAAACCCTGCTACAGGTTTCATTTTATTAGAGAACATGAAAATCTGGTATAAGATCCAAATAATAATATATACATTAATGACTACAAAAAATTACTTGATTCGATGTATGGACATAACCTAGTTGTAGATAAGCTTATCTATAAAATAAACATTTAATTTGTAAAAAAAAAATCTACATTGAAAAATCCTAAAACTTCTTATTGTTTTTCTATGGCTTCAAAAGTTCAGCGACAAGAGTCAATATTCTCATATTTTCCTGTAGAATATACAATTATTGCAAAAACAAAAGGTAAAAAAGCGGCCATTGCTGACAAATTATTGACCTGCTGTCATAATAATTTGTTTTTATATTTACATCGACATTGTGCCATGAAAAGTTAAACTATAATTACCATCAAATTCTCACATAGTAACATTGATTAAAATCGGTGAAAGACTGTCCGTGTTTTAACGACGTCATTACTAAAGTAAAAATTCATATTGCAATTTTTGTAAGGCTTTACTAATTGTATTGTAAAAATACATTTTTTTTCAGCAAAGCTTTTCTACAATATTTGTTTGGGATTATAATTTAAAAAAAGAATATACACAAGAAGTAAATTTTAGGAATACACATTAGGGGATTTTTTTCCCCCGGCTTTTTTTGAAATTCAACTGGTGCAGTTGCTATTATTATGCCTTTTGGTGAAAAAACACTTGTGTAAAAATTTTAACCATTTTGGACCTGTATTATTCCCAGTAATATCACTTTGAAATTTTGACGCCCCCCATATGGGGGTCAAAAAATCATTGCATCAGAATCATGGCTTCAGGTGCTCCCTGAATAGGTCTTGAGGAGTAGAATCAGGAATTTTTGAAATTTTCAAAATATCTCGTTCCTAGCCTGAGAAAAGTTCAAAAAACCCTAAAAAACGCTATTTTTGAAAATTGGCCAGTTTTAGAGGTTTTTGAACTTTTCTCAGGCTAGGACGAGATATTTCAAAAATTCCTGATTCTACTCCTCAAGACCTATTCAGGGAGCACCACGAAGCCATAGTTCTGATGCAATGAAATTTTGACCCCTAAAGGGGGGCGTCAAAATTTTAAAGTGAAATTACTGGGCATAATACTTTTAACACAAGTAATTTTCAACAAAAGGCATAATAATTGCAACTGCACTACTCGAATTTCAAAAAAGCCGGGGAAAAAAACCTCTAATATACAATACATATATAAATAAATTATTATGGCTAAAATTGATTTTATCATGAGTGGTTATAAACGGGAATGGAGGGAGGGGACATTAGACTGTTAATTATTCTTGCACTCAAAGCTTGATGAACATCATAAATCTTGGTAGGTTAGTATGATATATAAGTTGGAAGGAATTTTTTGTTTTTAGTATAATTATTTATCTAAAAGCGGAAATACAATTTAAGTTCCTAAATTTTAACCAATAGGATAGGTGGATTGTAAACTACCTGCGCTCTAATTGGTTGAATGATGTGCGACACTTAAGCTTCTCCTATCAGAGCGAAGATAATTTTCAATCCACCAATCACAGATGTCAAAATTAGTTAACTTTAATTGTATTTCCGCTTTTAGATAAAGAATTATACAAAAAACGAATTTTATAAAAAAAATCTTTAAAATTTGATGCAGATTTCAAATCTCCCTCTAAGATTAAAATTCTTTCCAACCTATATATCTTATTGGTTAGTTTAAACTAACAGTGTTTAAACTTTTCTACAAATACTTTAAATACACACAAGGAGAAATTTGGTTATCATCCTTGGGAATGTACACCAATTTATTATAATAATTAGGGTATGTGTAATTTGAGTTTATTTTTTTTGTGTTTGTGTGTGTGTGTGTGTATGTGTCATTGTGTATGTGTGTGTGTGTGTGTGTGTGTGTGTGTGTGTGTATGGGTATGTGTATTTGTTTGTGTATGTGTGTGTTTATGTAGGTATATATAAAAAGGAATGTACTTTGTAAACAAGAAATATATTTTAAAACAATAATTCAAGAATATTAAATTGTATGTTTTTAGTCTACTTGTTTAATTTTAATTTACTAGTTCAAACTGACTTTAAATAATAACATGAACAATTTTGTAGCGGAACAGTAACAACATGACAGTAAATTGTTATACAGTAACAAAATCTTTTTTTAAAAATCTTTTATTAAGTTTAATACCAAGAATAGTCAAGAAATCCAAAATGTTTTAGGCCATGCTATTTTTTGATTTAATATTTAATTGTATTAGGCTATTTTTCTGCCCCCTCCCTCCCTGTTCGAATAAAGAGTCCCTTGATGCCAGTGGCACAGCCGCTACTACAATATCATATGCTGGAAAAAATTTAAAGACTCCATTTTTCATAGTAATCTTAACTTACCCATATTACAGAGAAACTTAACTACTAAATGTTGCTTGATAAACATTTTTATAAAGTATGCATAATCATATCATTGGTTTTTATTTAAGAAAATATGCTTTTTTCATACATTTACGGACCCCTTTCCCCCTACAAATAAATGTATAAAGATAATTAAATTTAGACAACTACCTGCCCTAAGTGGATGAGACATTTTTTGTCTGCTAGCAAATTGCTTTTTGTAATTTAGAAAATTTTTAGGGAGAGAATTAGGAGAGAATTTTTTGTTCATTGTTACATCCCTTAATCTCTGTTGTATTTTCATCCTATTATATAAAGTAGTAAGCGCTTTTTGTCTGTCCCGAAGGACCTCACTAACCGCTGAACCGATATTGTTCTCATTTACAGTGAAGCTTCTTATAGGTCCTGGGAAGGTTTTAAACTATTTGGGGAGGGTGTCTTCACCCCCATCCCCCCCCCCAAAAAAAATATTTTTTTACTCTTTAGAAACTCAAATTTAAAATTTTAAGTGTCCCTAGAGGCTTCTAGGGGCGTTGCCGCTATTTATTTATATAGAACTAGTTTTAACTGGCTCTTTATTATTTTATTTTCATTTAGATACTTATCAATGTGGAAAAATATTGTTTTAGTACTTAAGCTCTACTTTTTTAAAACTATTTCAACAAAATATTTTATAACCTAATTTTATTATTTTTATTCTTATAGTCCCTAAACATTTTATTTTGTATTTAATTCGTAATTAGTGTATCTCCTAACTTAGCAAAGCGTTTAATTAAAATAATTAGACATTTCTATGAATTTGATTGCACTACTTTTTTCTGAATATAACTGTTATGACTTCCAGAAAAAAGTTGGGCAATGAAAGGATTTGGTGTCTATTACCTAAACCAACCACTTTCTTTGTGAAGAGGACCATAACTCGAAGCGACACCTCACCTCCGAGGGTTAATTTTAATAACAGATGAAAGATATAGTTTTACAAAATAATATATAGCAATTTCTCTTATTTAAAAAAGTGAAAATATAATAGTATAAAATAAAATATACCTTACAATCACAATATTTACATATTCAATGTTTTAAATAATAACACATATGCTATTTAATTTTGCTTTAATGATAATCATTTAATTGCACAAATTAATAATGTTTTGTAACAGATATTAAGTTGACAAAAGGTTGCTGTGTTTCAAACTAACTATTTACAAATCAAACACCTTCACACATACGCACAAACACACACACTCACACACCGTAATGCATTATTAATTTACACATCAAACAAACTTATATTGCAATTAACCACATTTAATTAAAATTTAAACATTGTACCTAATAAAAAAACACTTTTTGGTAGCTTTTCCTTCCAAAACTTTTTATAATTTGATATATTGTAATAAAATTTAAATATTAATAATAATAGTGGTTACATGATAAAATGAGCTTTGTAAAAACAACACCCACAAAAGTGTATGTTGTTAACAAAGCATAAGGATAGGAAAATAAGTTCTAATGTAATGCTTATACTAAAGTAACAGGATGTCTGTGTGTCTGTACCGAAGGATCTCGCTAACCGCTGAACCGATCGGGTTCTCCTTAACAGGGTAGCTTCTCATAAGTCCCGGGAAGGTTTATAACTATTTTGGGGGAGGGTACCACCACCCTCCCAAGAGAAATGACAAAAAAATCAAAATTTTTTCAAATTTAGAGGAGACGTCAAATAAGGTGGTATCGTACATAAAAAATTAACTTTAACAAACAACAACATTTAAAGTGCCACTAGAGGCCTCTAGGGGCGTAGCCGCTAGTTAATTGATTATTGTAGTTAAAGTAGATAAAAAACAGAAAAATTGCAAACAATAATTTTAATTTGTATATAACTTTTATACTAGTCAAAATTAATAGTTATTATTCAATATAGGAATCAAAATATGTCTGCCAATTTATGAAATAGGTTCATCAATATATAAAGAGATATAACTTACATATTTTTATTTGTTACACGCTCATTTTTAATAGCGAGGCTACTCTAGAAGATTTTGTGTTTGTCTGTATACAAAAAAATAACATGCTATTGTACTCTTCTAGTGAAGTCATCCAAATTTTATCATATTTAATTTTTCCATTTTTACTTTCTGTTTTTCCATATATCATATATATACCGTAAATCTTGTTTTCGAATTAAAACAGCTTTACTTCTTTAAGAAATTATCATCCTTGTTGTTTAGGTTTGTCCCATACATGTTTTACCATTTTTAGCCTACCTTTATTTAACTAGCGTCTGCGCCCCTAGCGTCTAGGGACTACGTATGGAAGGGTTAGACTGAAAAATAGCTTAAAACCATCTTAATAATTTAATCTAAAAACGGTATTTACGGAAGCTACAGGCAAAACACATTTTTACTTTATATATTAAGATAATATAACGACTGTCCATATTTGAACAATAATGCCTTTCCCTAAATGTATGGATTAGTTTAGTTAGCAGCAGAGCTTTCTCTTTCCAACCAATTAAGTATAATGGAGCTTATGGTTTTATAAACTTTACCGAAACCACACATCACAAAAGAGCAACTAAAGAATTGTTCTCAAATTTTTGTTTTTAGTTTTCCTTAATTCATAAAAATAATCGGTTAAGTTTTTTTCACATAAAAATGTTGCTAGTAGGGAACCTTTCCTAGTTTTTAAGATTATTTGGAGGTTGCTAGATCCAGAAGCAAAAACTCCTAGAAAACTTCAGCGTTTGATATTTCTGGTTGGCTGCAACTTATGAACAATCCTGGCAACCTCCAGATTTTAAATCTTCCTGGTATCTAGCAATACTACCCTTCTTATGGAGAGCGCCAATAAACAATATTTTATATTTCTATAACATAATTTAAAGTTTATTTTGAGGGACTAAATTTTAAATTTTTTAACTTGGGAGAAATGATTTCTCATTAACTCTCACAAAATAGCCAAACGGGCCAATACCTATTTTGTTTATTTATGTAGTAGCTCTAACCTGAAGTGACATAATTTCTTTTTTCAAATACTTATACATATATATGTACTGTACAGAAAGGTTCCTTTTTTTCAGAGAGAGAGGGGACAATGGGCTGTTTATAACACTAGTCCCCAAAGTCCTATAATATTGTTTTCTTATTCGTTGCCTCAACAACATTGGGGACTTTAGTGAATTTTGATATGTTGATTCATTAAGTTGAGTGTTCAAACGTTTCAACAACTAATTTTAATTTACAAAAGGGGTAATTTTGTGTATCTTCATTGTACATAAATTTATTGGCCATTGTCTTATCCCCTAGATCCCAGATTTTTTTATATTTTTCAAGGATATTAGAAGTAGCGAATATAAAGACGTGAAATTTTTTTGTTTTGCTAAAAATGGGTGTATTCAGAATTTTAATTTTTAGAGGTTTGTTGACAAGGCGTTGCTACAAAAGATCAACTCTACAAAAGACCAACGCCTACAAAATACCAATTCTACAAAAGACCAACGCCTACAAAAGACCAACTCTACAAAAGACCAACGCCTACAAAAGACCAACGACTACAAAAGACAAACAAATATATATTGTTATATAAACATAACATTCATTAATAAAGTAATACATTATCAATCCATGGCCGCAGCGCTCGGCCCCCTGGCCTGCCTAGCCGCGGGCGCTCGGCCCCCTTGCCTATTACCTAACCTAACCTTACCTAAATATTGTAAAAGAAATATTAAAAATTTGAAGAAAAAAATCTACCAACCACTTTTTGTAAATCTACACAATTCTTAACTATAATTAAGTTAACGTACATTAAACATTCATACATTATTACATATAGGTTAGGTTAGGATAAAGGCAAGGGGGCCGAGCGCCCGCGGCTAGGCAGGCCAGGGAGCCGAGCTCTGCGGCCATGACCTTCTAGCCATACGATTTTTTGTAGTCGTTGGTCTTTTGTAGAGTTGGTCTTTTGTAGGCGTTGGTCTTTTGTAGGCGTTGGTCTTTTGTAGAGTTGGTCTTTTGTAGCAACGCCGTTGACAAACCCCTTTTGAACATACAAGATTGTACAAATCTTGATTGAATTCCATATATAGAGGTTGCACCTGTTTAAGGGTCACACTATTTTACTATTAATGTAACATAATTCTATTCTAAAAATAGTAAGGTTTTTCTTATGTTTGTGCGTTATTATCAAGCGATATAATCATTCTTTCTGGAAAGCTTAACATAGATCTAAAGATAGTTTGAGGCTATTTCTTTATCAAATTTAAGTCTTCGTATTGTCTTAAGCTATTTTTCTTTTCTCAATTCAAATACTGCAAATCCTTATAATAAAGTAACAGGATGTTTGTCTGTGTGTCTGTGTGTTTGTCTGTATGTTTGTACCGAAGGATCTCGCTAACCGATGAACCGATCGGGTTCTCCCAGGGTACATTCTCTTCGGTGCTAGGAAGGTTTATAACTATTTTGGGGGAAGGTACCACCACCCTCCCAAGAGAAATCACAATAAATCGAATTTTTTCTTCTCGAATAGAGACTACTACGTCACATTGCAAAGTATCGTAGAAATTTAATAGAGACTCCTTCGCAACATTGCAAGGTATCGTATTATATTTTTTTTAAACTCCAAACATTTCAAGTGCCACTAGAGGCCTCTAGGGGCGTAGCCGCTAGTACTTAGATAAAGCAATTAAAGAAAATTTAACTGATGTAAATTTGTCGCAGGTACGACCCCGTCAGTTTATCGATCACTTGCACATAGGATACATTTAATAATCGCATCGTATCATAGACAGCTTTTCGCGGATATCAAAATATAAATTCTAAGATTAAAACCAGTTTTGTTATGCCAGAGCAGCCAAAGGCTCGAGCTAGCAAAGCTGGAATTGATTTTATTTTAATATTCATGGAAAATTTACTGTAATATGATGCTATACATGATTTTCAGAGTGCTGAGAACAGTTTCTATAATCTAGCGAATATTAATCGGTTTCAAAGCCATACTGATATATTTTTACCTTTGATTTCATTGTTGTTCTGATTTGTAAATTTTCCCTCCTGACTTTTCTTTTCCTCCTGGGTTAACACATTGTGAATTCCACTTATCTAGATAAAAAAACAAAAAAAATAACAAGGATGACAACATCCATAAAAGCGAAGCTCTGAAATGGTAGGACAAAATAACATTAACTCTTGTAAAGTGTCAGAACTAAATAAGCAAAATATAAATGTATCAGTTTTGACCAAATTAAACTTTTTAAATACAGAATACTGTTTAAGGACATACTTATATTTTAGGACTTGATTATAGAGATGCTTCGCATAAAATATTGTACCTTGTTTCAATAGGAATCAGTACTCCAAAAATTAGACCAATGGGATAATTATATCTTACATGAAGTTTAAAAATCAGCATGTTTTAAATGGACATACGGACTTTCTGGTAACGATTATAGAGTTGCTACGCTTTCTAAGTCGTACCTAACTATTACAGAAATCATCATACAAACTTTGAAATCGATAGTACAATTCTAGCATGTCTAAATTAACAAATAGAGCTAACCGTTTCCGACGGATGGACTGACCCTAATCAAAGAAAAGCTTCCTTTAAAAAAAAGCAAGCCTTTTTTTAAAAAAAAGAAAAGGTTTTCCCAAGACGTCAAAGAGGGTTACTAACCCTATGGTAAAATGTTTTAAGAGGAAAAGAAAACCCTGGCACCATTTTAACACTTTCAACGTTTAAGTTCCCCCTCCCCCTCTTTTCTCCTTTATTCATTTAAAAAATCCTTGTGGACTCCATGAATTCCCCTCCCCCCTCCAGAAAAAGTAAATGTAGAAATAAATGTTCTGTTCTGATTTTAGATTAAAAATAAAAATATATGCCCAATATGTGCAAAAAATTTATAATTTAAGGAATATATAAAAATAATATTCCATTTCTTTTTGAACTCCAGGAAGAGAAAGGAAAATAATAAACAAATATTTTTTCTATCTTTTCCCTCTTAAGACATTTAGCAGTTATCAAGGTCATAACATTACACAGTATAATTTTAAGGATGATTATTTTATCTATTATTGTCTATCCCTGTTGTAGTTCCATAATAAAATATTTAATGCATAAAATTTTAATGATTCTCTTACGCAAGAAAGTAAAAAATCTAGAGTTACAATTTACAAAAGAACACTTTACTTCTGGTTCGAGATTACTCTGAAACTAGTTAAATATTAAAACGTTCGTCTAAAAATATTACTATCCTATTATATAAAGTAATACGCTTTTTTGTCTGTAGCGAAGGATCTCGCTAACCACTGAACTGATATGGTTCTCTTTTATAGTGAAGCTTTTTATAGGTCCAGGAAAGTTTTTTTAAAAACTATTTTGGGGGAGGGTATCTTCACCCTCCAAATAAAAAATGGCCCCACTAATTTTTTAAACTTTTTTTTAAAAACTCAAATTGAAAAAGGAAGGGTGTCGACTTTTCCTTCTCCCCACATTAAGGGCCCCTAGAGGTTTCTAGGGGCGTAGCCGCAAGATTAATAAAAAATAGGTAAGCTATTGTTACTACGTCACTTATTGACAAATTATCCTCCTTTTTAGGTGTGAAAGATAGAGGGCTATAGTTGACTGACTTTTTAAATTTGTGTATTACACAAAAGTAAGAGTTGGAACTTTTTGAATATGATCATCCTGGCGGGCACAGGATGCAAGCAAACTCCTGGCGGGCACAGGATGCATGCAAACTCCTGGCGGGCACAGGATGCAAGCAAACTCCTGGCGGGCACAGGATGCAAGCAAAATGGGTTGGGTCATCCACGTATTTTCTTGACGTAAACAAAGCATCTATGCTGCTAAAATACTAAAATATCCTTCAAACCCCCCTGCTTTCCCCGAACGATTAAGATTAGAAAGGGGGCCCGTCTGTGAAGGGTTAAAATTGCCTGAGTGGTTATTAGAATGTTGTCCTTTAGGTACGAAAACAACCAAAATAATGACCAACAAAATGGAATTTTCTTTAAAAATTTTGAGGACATTATCGAGACCATAAGCGTCCGGAAGGGTGGTGTAGGGGTTGTCATCAACCCCACTGAAATTGGAATGGACTGTCATTCCTTTTTTAACTCCCACAAGGCTTTGCACCCCCCTGGTGAATTATGTGACCGCCACTAATCAAGACATTATTTTTTTACGGTTTAAAATTTTTTATATTCTTTCTTGTGAGATCTTTAATATTATTTCTCGTATTCATTTGAATCCGGTGGATAGGAACCGGTTCTCATGAATACGAAAAAACTATGTCTAGCATCGTATTATATCCAGTTTTCTACGAATATAGAAATGTACAATCATAAGATTAAAACTAGTTTTTTTAGCCGGTGCCTTCGGCACCACGGGGCTAAAAATACTAGTTTTAATCTTATAATTGTACATTCTATATCCGCGGAAAGCCGTTTATAATACGATACGAGAAATAACTTATTTACTTGTATTTCTAATTAATTGTTCTCTTAATCTTCAGATTAACACAGAACAAAATAAAAAGAACACACATGTCATACAATAAAAAAACAAAGACTGCACCAAAGAACAGGCAATTTAAGTCATATAAGTTTTTTTATATTTTGAATCTAATTTCTACTTTATAGGTAAGTGGAGGGGGGGGGGGGGGTTAGATTTACTCCCTTCCCCATTTCCACCTCTCGTCTACTAGAGATAAAATAATTCTGGAACCTAGATAGGAGAGTCATATTCGTCTAGTGCTTAGCAAGATCATTTTGTATACACAGACCAACATCCTGCTACTTTTGTACAGTGTTATAGTAAATTTAGCTTTATAGAACACACTTTGCAATAGAAATAAAACCATAAAAATGCTCTTACCAAATAAACTTGCTTTTGTTTTTCAAACAAGATTTGATCAATAGAATTTAACAATAAATCATCCTGAATAAAAACAATAGTTTATTTGTTCATCAATTAAGTAAATTTCTTTTAAAATTTTTTTTCATTATGGAATTGTTTATTAAAAAATGAATCAAAAAAACAAGAAAAGTGAGGCTTTTTGTAGTGTCTATAAAAAATGACCTCATACAGGCGCCTACCATAGGTCAATTAAAATGCATACTTGCCCTCTATTGGTAATTTAGTCTGTGTATTGGCCTATTATTGGTCATTTGTATAGTAAGACGTCATTTTTTATAGAAACTATAAAGAGCTTCAAATAAGTTTAGCGGGACTTTTAAAATTTTCTTAAAAAGCTTAAATTACCTATAATGGATTTTTAAAATGGACTAGTTATATGCAATTTAGTTACATTATTACAGCGTTGCTGCTCTACAACCAATCTAACCTGTTCTTGTTCCTCCTCCTCTTTAATTGACAGGGATCGCTCCGCCTCCTGGCGCCATATGTACACTTCAGAGCGTACCAGCCGTACTTCTTCTTGTACGACAGCAAGTTGTACACGTAAATCCCTAAACAATATTTGTATATTGTAAACATTTGTAAACTATAACTCTTTGTTGTACAGCATTGCAATGGCGCCATTTGTACACTTCAGATTGTACCAGCCGTACTTCCTCTTGCACGACAGCAAGCTGTACACGTAAATCCCTAAATAATATTTGTATATTGTAAACATGTAAACTATAACTCTTTTTTGTAAATCACTGCAATGGCGCCATTTGTACACTTCAGATTGTACTAGCAGTACCTCCTCTTGTACGACAGGATCTGTACACGTAAATTTCTAAAGGATATTTGTATATTATAAATATGTAAACTGTAACTCTTTTTTGTACTCTTCAGATTGTACTAGCAGTACCTCCTCTTGTAGGACAGGATCTGTACATATAAATCTCTAAATAATATTTGTATATTGTAAATATGTAAACTATAACTCTTTTTTGTACATCACTGCAATGGCGCCATTTGTACAGATCAGATTTTACTAGCAGTACTTCCTTTTGCACGACAGCAAGCTGTACACGTAAATCTCTAAATAAAATTTATATATTGTAAACATGTAAACTAGAACTCTTTTTTTGTACAGAATTGCTATGGTACAATTTGTAACCTCAAAGCATACTAGCCATACCTTCCCTTTTTTAAGACAGCAAGCTGTACACGTAAATCCCTAAATAATATTTGTATATTGTAAACATTTGTAAACTATAACTCTTTGTTGTACATCACTGCAATGGCGCCATTTGTACACTTCAGATTGTACCAGCCGTACTTCCTTTTGCACAACAGCAAGCTGTACACATAAATCTTTTTTTTGTACAGAATTGCTATTGAACAATTTGTAACCTTAAAGCATCCATTTATTACTAGAAGAAATTTTTCAGAAAGGTATAAAAAGATTACATTATATTGTGCTACAGACCGACAAAAGGACAGACACAAGCACTAATAATGTAGCTTCTCTATAAAAAACGGGATTTTAAGGGTTGTAAATTGTATAAGAATCTTTTATATAATATGAAAATTTGACATGGTAAAATTGTAAAAAGATTTGCATAAAGTTGTTAGTAAATATGTAAATGTAAAATATATTTATTTGAATCATATGTAAACATTCATATTTAAAGGCTTTTCAGCCGTTAAATTATATGTTTTATTTCTATAAGAAAACTTTTGAAAACTTTGAAATAAGATGCGATTGTGGCTAAAAAAAACAAGTAAGCTAAGTAAGTATGTAGCTGGTTAATACAAAAATGGCGGTTTTATATAATATTAGCATTTGACTAACATCAACCGAACTTTTTGCAGATGTTCTTGCAACTGTTGCAAAAAAGGCAGCAAATAGCTGCTAAAATTTTGTGTTTTTCCTTAAAGTGCCTTGCCTAGCACAAAAGCCAGGCCCAACACCCTTTATTTTTTAGAATTATGTCAATTAATTTTAAATAAAGCGAAGGAGGAGTGTTATTCTACACTCAACTAGGCGCTTTGAGGAAATCTGCCAAATATTCTAAATATTTATTCTGATAATTATATATGCGTTTAGCGAGCCCTGTAAAATGGATTTTAAAGTTTTGGTTGAAAATTGCAGGGCAGACACATAAATAAATGTTATGTCACAAATAACCCAAAATTTGTTTGAATTTTACCCAAGTTAATGCTTGTTATTTAACATGAATAATCTATTACAAAACAAGGACGACATAATGTCTGAAAGTAGAAGCACTATGAACAATCTTTCAAATCAGAATATAATTGAATTTTAGAATATTATATGAGTTGAAAGATGAGAAAATTTCTAATGATTGTCAACAAATCACTGAAGATGACATCTGGGGATTTTATAAAAATAATTAAAAAGAGATTTCTTTAGACTTAATGTTAGTCATATAGTCGGAACTAAATGCAATGAAATACTGGAAGGAATGGGACAATGGGCTGTTTATTGCACTAGTTCCCAAAGATTTAAAACGTTTTCTAATTCGTTGGCTAAACATCTTTGGAGACATTTAATAAATTTAGATTTATTGAATCATTAGGTTGATTGTCAAAACGTTTCAACCAATAATTGTAATCTACAAAACAGGAAATTTTGTGTATTGGGGATGTACATTAATTTATCGACCATTGTCTTATCCCTTTAGATCCCAGTATAAAATGACATGTTCTAGTTATAATGTAGCAGTGCTTCTAACCAATGAAAACAGATAAACAATAAATCAAATTCATAATCATTAAAAAATAACATTAGTTGTTTTTCTTGGAAGCTAAACCAAATAGCAAATAAACTTTTATTTGCTGCTAAACAATAAAAACTTAGGGAAGAAAAGCAAACAGATTATTTGCAGCATTACTTAATATTTTTATTTAAATATAATCATATTTCTATACTGTCTCTCTGTGAGTGTGTTAGTGTGTAGCAAAGGATCTCGCAAACCGCTAAATCAATATAAATTCTCCTTTAATACAGTAAAGCTCCTAGAGGTCCAGGAAAGGTTGATATCTATTTTGGGGGGAGGGTTACTCCCCCAATCCTCTAAGTGCCACAAGTGGCTTAAAGGAATGTATCTACTGGTACATTTAATTTTATTAAATTAACAGAGTTCTTGGAGCGCTGTTTAGTGTAATAATTTAACCTGTTTTCATTATAATTTTAAAAATATTAAACATGTTGCAAAATATAAAAATTTATGGAAAAAAATTCAATTTTATTAAAAGTTTAGCAAGACTTGCCAAAATAGTTTTTATCAGTTTTATGCACTATCCAGGAAGTGATGGGACATTGAACTGTAAATCATGCTGGTACCCAAAGTTTTAAATTCAAGTTTCAACTTTTATTCAACGTTTATTTAATCTAGAGAAGAGAAATTTAGTTTAACATCATCGGGGATGTTTATCAATTTATCTTCTATTGGCTTATCACTTAAGATCTCAATGAACAATTAGCCCAGCGGCACCTGCTGGGGTTTCGTGTACTTTCTACTCAAGAAAAATCTTTCAAGGTCCTATAAACAGCTTTTCTGTTAAAATAAATCTAAATTATAACATTTAGATATTATTGCTATTTTTCTATTGCTATACATGATTCTTTGTGTGGCTGAGAACCGGTTCTAATCCAAAGGATATTAATCTGTTTTAAAGCCAAACTGCAAAATTTTTACCTGTTTTCTTTTTCTAAACAGTCAAATTCTTTTCGAAGATCCATCATCTGAAAAGCAAAAAAAACAATTGTTGTTTTAATAATGTTAAAGTCCCATTAAAGATGAAATCAAATGTTTCCTACATAAAGAAAAAAAAATCATATATGTATAGCTTCCTATAAACAAATATTTGAAAGTTTAATAAAATTGATATAAAAATGTTAAAATGTAGTGGTATTTTTTTATTATCATTTATTTACAACAAACATGCTGTACAAAAAATCAAATATCTTTTGCGGAATCTGTCAATTTCTTTTTTTATTCTATTAGATAAAAAAGTGAGGGATATTTTTGTCTGAAGCTTAAGATCTCAATAATCACTGAACCGATTTAGATTTTTTTGGTCAACTATACATAGCTAATGTGATGGTTTTAATCCATTTTATTTTCAGATTTAATTCTTGGAATAGTTTTAAGCTATTTTTATAGTTATACCAGCTAAATTTTATGTAAGAATTATGTTTAAAATGAATATTGATTTTTACATTTATATAAATTAATTTACCTGCAGTTTGAGTTATTTTACTGCAATAAAAAATAAAAACTTTCACCTGACAATCTTTAAAATTAAAACTTTCAAGTTTGATACAGCAAAAAATAGATTATTTTTTAAAAATTTTACAACAATGACTAAAATATTAATTCCAATTTAACATTTTGATAGAAGTTGAGTATTTACTCAAATAAGATAAAATAAAATTGTATGAAACACAAAATTAAGGAAATATTTAAAAATCTATTATATCAATTAAGAAAATCGCGTAATGTCAATTAAAAACGATAAGAAAAAAGATTAGTAAATCTAAACTAATTTTATTTATTGTATAAAAATGTTATTATTGTAAGTTTGAAATTAGCAAAACATTTGATGCATAATTAGAAAAATTAGGTTTTTTTTTGTAAAGGAAAGACGAATGATCAGCAAAAAAGAAGAGATGCTTTCATAGATTATTTTCAATTTCGCAAACGACAACATGAGTTGAGTTTCCCTCAAAGTTCCCTCCGAGCACAGAACTCTATTCCTTTAGTTGTGAAATAAATTGAAAATACGGGAGTTAGGTAAACTTATTTCAATTTGTTTCATTTTAAGGATGGGGGGGGGGGTGGTTTCTATACTCGCTAAACACTTTAAGGGAAACTGTTGCAAAACTACCTGATCCAGAAGATTTGAGGAATCACAGCCAGTATTGCAGCAACAAGGTTCAGATATATCATACAGAGGTTCTAAAACAGACAACATTTAATTGGATTGATAGATCTACAATTTTAGTAAAGCATACTGTTCATTTGTTCTTAAATTCCCTCCTCCCCTCTTTCCTCCTCTTGAGTTTATATCTTTTGTTTATATTAAGACTCTTAACATAAACAAAAGAAATAAACTGCAATGATATACATAATTTTCAGTATGACTAAGAACCGGTTCTAATCCACCGAATATTAATCGGTTTCGTAGAGATACTGAAAAATACTTTACACTATGTCTGGCAACGTATGAGTAAGATAAAAACCATTGATATATATTGTATATCAATGCAAAATGTGTCAGGTTCAACAGGCTTTAAAATGATACAAGGAAAGAGATGGCTGAAATTGGATACAGGGCTCTAAAGGGACAAAACTATGGAGGGTAAATTGATGTATATTCCTAATGATGATAAACAAAATTACCCCTTCTGTGGATTCCATTTAATGGTTGAAACGTTTGGACATTTACTTAAATGAAGCAAACGAACAAAATTCAATAAAACTCCCCAAGACTGTGAAGCCAATCAATGAGAAAACGTCATTATAAGACTTTGGGGACAAGTGTAATAAACAGTCCAATGGCACCTTCCCCTCTAGATTGGATGACTTTCTGTGCAAAAGAAATATTTGTAAACAACATTAACCTAATTGTTATTGGATTAGAGATACAATATTAGATAATAAAAATAAATTGTCTGCATTAACAAAACAATGTCAACTAGTTTCATTATAAACGTAGCAAAAAGAATCAAACAGCTTTAATTAACGAATTAAATAGTAGTGTTATTAAGAAGTATTATAAGAAGACTTTCCGTTACGTCCCTATCAGCTAGGGGCTTTGTATTACTATTCATGGGACAGGGAAATAGTCTAAAACTATCCTAGAAATTATGTGAAGCTTCCTTAAAGCGGAGAAATCGGTTCAGTGGTTGGCGAAATCTTAATTGATAAACAAAAAAACCGTACTACTTTATTTGTAAAACTAGCGGATACGCCCCTAGAGACCTCTAGGGGCACTTGAGGAGGTGGAGTTAAATCCCAAAACCAATATTTTTCTATTTTAGTTTAAATTTTTTTTGAGAAGGGGGAGTAATTTTTTTTCTGGGGGCGATTTTTCTTAGGAAGGTGGTGGTACCCTCCCCCAAAATATTTAAAAACCTTCTTGGGACCTATAAGAAGATACCCTGTAAAGGAGAATCCAATCGGTTCAGCGGTTAGAGAGATCCTTCGCTACAGACAAAAAAAGTTTACTACTTTATGTAATAGGAAGAGGAATTAAATAACTGACTGACAAAACCTAATCATAAATTTGCTGCGTTATTACAAAATGTTAGTGTTTTATTGTCAGAAAATTACATAAAAACGAAAGAAAAGAATTGTTACATGTTAGATCAAAATATTACATTTTGTAATCTCCTAAATATTGTACGAGTGTTTGTTTTTAAATAGAAACTTAATTGCATAGAAATTATGGAAATAGATCTTAAAACAAGGATAATCATGTTGATAAATGGCGAAGTATACAATACATTATTAATAATAATATTTCATTAGATGAATTGGTTATTTGTGTTTTGATTTAAACAATATGATACAGTTTTTAAAAAATAACTTAATCTGACGGAAAAAGTGATGGAATTAGAGTAAAACAATAGAGGGGAATGGGTTAATAACTGTATGTCCCCACCCCAAGGACCCTGTGCCGACTTTCAATTGGGTCTTTGAAAATCAACCAATAGCGTCGGGAATATTAACACATCCATGTCGTTACAAAAGAGCAGAAAACAGTTTGATAGCAGACAAAAAAGCTCTCCAACAGGGGTATCCAGGTCAGACATCTATACTTATAGATTTACTGATATGGACTTACAAAATATCCTGTTTAATGAATACTTTCACTATTATTTCCTAGAAATGATTAAATAACATATTTTAAATTTCAAGTGTCCAGAGAATTATGACAACATATTTTCAGAAATTAATGTTCAAAGATAAGTCCCGAATAGGGGTGGTGTGTCCTTGTGGGGAGGGGAGGAGAACAATTCAAATTTAATTAAAAATTTTCAATTCTACAAAAAACACAGTCCGGGACAAATTAAAATTAAAATAAGTTATTTTTTTTTAATTTAAGACATTTAAACAGTACACAAGTTTAAAGTTTCAAAATAAGCATAACTTTTTTCTCTCTTGAAAAGTTCATTTATGGTCTAGATACAATATGAGGGAAAACGCCTAAAATAATTGTTTAAAATTATACCTGAGCAGTTTTTATTTGAAATGATTACACCATTTGTAGCATCACAGTTTGAGTCAAACCTAAAAAATAAAATTGTTATATTAAGAGGGATGACAATATTATTAAGAAGCTAAAGCTAAAAGGAAGCCTGCAGGCAATACACTGCACTACTAACTACTGAATCACTGCCACTAGCAGACTCAATACCCTAAACTTAAAGCCATTTAAAATGATATTTTAAGAAATTTCATTAATAAATTATTTAGCTAGAAAGAAAAAATGTAATTATAAGGTGGTATCCACTGCTGCCATATCAGACAAGTGCTTTTATTGGCAAGAACCTTTACTGTGCACACTTTGGACTTCCAGATAAAGGTCGTGCAATCAAAGAGTTAATTGTATGTTAGTTGCTATTTTTCCTTATACCCAGGGTGTTACATAGTTTTTCAAGTTTTCTTGTCATATAGAAAAATGTTTTGCTACAATGAGCGTTACTGAAGAACAGACAGACTAGTTCAATAATATTGTAGCTTTGCTATTAAACATTGTTTCAGTATCGAGGCTTACATAAAACCATGGCACTTTCAAAGGTCTATTCTAAAATAAAATATCAAGCTATATATATATTTTTTTTAAAGAAGCTTTTCTATAATCATTTTACTAGAAAATAACAAAATATATCTTAAGAAAGAATCATAAAATTTCTGTTTAGATAAAAAAAAATTGGCAACATAATATTTGAAATTATTTCACATAATTGTACTTGTTAATATCATCATTTAAAAATGTCAAGTAGTTTTTCTGCAAATGCTGAAAAAAATGAAAATAATAGTTTGTCATAATTCTTCTTAATGAACTTTCAGTTTGCATCATTAATTATATATTAATTAGAAAGGAAAATTTTTAAAATGCATTTTATTTGCGAAGATTTTCCTCTTTAGTTTTGTGTCTGTTTGTTTTTAACGGATAGCTAAAGTAGTGAACGAAGGTGTAGCAACTTTTTGCAACATACAATTAATTTTACATGATAGAAGTATCCTATTCATATGATAATTGGAATAATGATTTCTATAACGATTAGGGGCACAATGTTATAAAGTTGAAGGCAGTTAAACAATAAAAATATAATGAATTTTTGTTTTCTGTAAAGATGCAATATTTAAAAATCTTTGCTATAAAAAAATTATTTTTTTTTGTTTTTCTTTATTTTGACATAATACATTTTGTATATAAGGATATTATGATCCTTGTTTCTTTCTTTATGACAAATAGCAGGGCTCGGCAGCCGCGACTCAGCCGCGCATAAGTCTCAACTTAAAATCCGCTTGTGTGCATCGTTAAGAATTGGCTGTTTAGAAACAGGTTTATACATCCATATGAATTTTAAAGTAATAGTACGACGATTTTACTGAGGCTTATACGTGGAAAAAGCGCGAGTGCCGAGCCCTGACTAATAATTACCTAATATTTTCATTCCACTGGTTGTTATCATCCATGAGGTCATTATTCTTCTTACAAGTTTGGTCCCAACTTTCTTGAGATATGTTGTTGTCATTTATTTCCTCTCCTCCAGTGCATTTCTCAGTTATGATAATATTGTCCCCAAAGTTATTGCATTTCTCCTTCAATATGTTATTTTGGTCCAGGCTAGTCGGCTTCTCTATCATTACGTTATTCTGACCATTGCATTTGTCTGGTAATTTGTTATTCGCGTCCACGCCATTGTGTTTATCGGTAAGATTTTTGTTCTTTCCCACCACGCCGTTGCAATTGTCCTTTATTATGTTTGTGTCACCCCCTCCATTACATTTCTCCATTATTATGTCTGTATCCCCTCCCTGCATCAGGAAAGTCAATCTTATTTTTTTTGCTATTGCCTATGCCTAAATTTTCTTTTAACAATGACAAATATGTGAAAAAAGCAGCATTAACAACTAATTATGTTTTAAGTTATTGAAAAAAACCTGTTTTTCATACATAAGTCAAAAGCGGCTTTATAGTAAGCTCATTTTCAATGTAAAAATATATTATCCCAGTTAAAAATAAAATGAAGAATATAAGATTGACTTTTTTTCCTTATTCCCACAGACATCCACTGGATTCATTTTCATTGCACAACTCCTTTTTTACATTTCAACTTTTCTGAAATAAAAAATTTATTATAAACAAAACCCAATGCGATATTTATTTGTAACAAGGATGACAACATCCATGTGTAGCAAATTATTACACTAACAAGAATGAGATAACCCTAAAGTAGCGAAGCACAAAAGATCATAGAAGATATCATGGATAGTGATTTATAGTGCAGACGTTGAGTTATTACATGTTTTAATATTTATTCTATACCTATATAAGCGATTACTTTTTCTGTTTTTTACCTTATGAATTATTTTCGACAGATTTTTTATAAAACGGCTTGCTTTATTGCATCAAGATCCATGGCAGATCTATATAGGAAATAAACGTCTATATATGAGCTCGAGTCTTCCAATAGTAGAGTGTTTAATACTCATAGTGCTCCAAAAATCCATAATAAACTCTCATTGACCAGAACTATAAGACCCATTATTTTACTCTGTAAAGAATAAATTCTTTTTTTTTAATTTCATGTTGCTATTTGAATTATACTAAAGTATTGAATTTCTATTCATAAAATAGAAAAATTTTAATTTATAAAATAGAAAATCAAAGAAAACTTAGTTTTAAAGTAATTTGATACTAGCGCTGCGTCTGTAATGTGTTCAGATATTAAACTAAAATTTAACATTTAACTAAATATTTTAACCCTTTAAGGACGATAATTTGAAACAAAAAATTCTAGGATCCTAAAATATTTCAAAGAAAGAGAGACAAAATTATAAAAACGGTTTTAAATAAAAATAATGAAATTTAAAAAAAGATGGAAGGAAAGGGAAGTGAGAGAGAGGGACATATAATCTCTAAAAAATGATGAAAAAACGAAACTAAAGTCGTAGTATCTTTTTAAAAAAAGTGTAGTAACTTTTTTGTAGTTGGGTTGATATTCAATGGTTGGACAATGGAAGAAAAAGATTAATATTCAGAGATAGGCCAATGGAAGAAAAAGATTAAGATTCAATCTAGCCAATAGCGAGATAATTTTAGAACGCCGCCTCTAGTATTTTTATATAGGAAAAAAAGTATTTTCTACAAATTAGTAATTACTTAGGAACTTTATCCATAGTTTAAATATCCAAATAATGAAGAGAATTCCGCAAGAGAAGCCTTGCAAGAATGTGCACAGATTTTTCATTCTAAACCTTGCATTTTCTTCCAACAATGGATGTAAAACACATAGATATTGTGACAGGGTTTTTGCCATTAATGTAGGTTGCTGATATAGTCCTCATATATTGGTTAATATGTTCCTTAATGGTAAGGGGAGGGGATGAGATGAAGTCATAATGAATAGGGTATATAGAGTATCGTAATAATAGCCAGCTGGAAGAAACATTTTATGAGGGAATGGAATAATTTTTTATATTATCCACATGTTTTTCTATATCCTTTCTTTCACCACGGGT
This sequence comes from Acartia tonsa, assembly GCF_053477335.1. Taxonomy (NCBI): domain Eukaryota; kingdom Metazoa; phylum Arthropoda; class Copepoda; order Calanoida; family Acartiidae; genus Acartia; species Acartia tonsa. The sequence goes on along the minus strand of NC_137264.1, from coordinate 40,262,952 downwards.
TCATAACGAACAAGTACAAGTAGCTTCTTAAGTAGCACAGTAATAGCAAGCTAACAAGTTCGGTAACCTTTCATACACAGCAGAACGATGTATGTCGGTCTATCAGTGTCCGTATGTCTGTAATTCTAAAGCAACAGATTCCTGTTTGGTCCGATTTTACATTGCTTTTCAGGGAATTTACTTATGGTCATACAATGGTATCAAGCTGTTTTTTTTGCAGTTTGGACACTCCCCCCCCCCTCAAAATTCCTTGAGGCGAATCCCACGGTTAAATATATAAGGAATGGAAAAAAACCTTTCATTTTTTTTTTTTTTTTTTACCTAGAATACAATATTTTAGAAAAATAGAGATTAAAAAAGTTACAAATATTTAGTTGGCAATTTTCTTGTTTTACCAAGAAAAACAAAGTGATAATACACACAGACATACACACATACACCTACACACACACACACACACACACACACATAAACAGTAGGTTTGTGTTGACATTGTGACATGTTACCATGTAAATTAGCCAGGTTCAATGTTTTTATTTTTTAAAGGAATAGTTTATTGCTTCGTATTATAGACATCTTTCCGTGGATATTAAGATGTAAAATTCAAAGATTAAAACAAGTTTTGTTAGCCCCGAGGGGCTGAAGGTCCGGGCTAACAAAGCTCTTATTATTTTTATGATTTTTATTTTTTAATATTGGGATGGTGGTTGTTCCCTCTCCCAAAAAAACCCTTTCCAGGACCTAAAATAAGCTACCCTGTAAAGGAGAACCATATCGGTTCAGTGGTTAGCAAGATCCAAATACTGAAATAAAGATATTGAACTATGCTACACTGCACACATACACATCAGGGATAGAAAGGGATAAGACAATGGCAAATAAATTGATCTACATTCCCAATGATGATACATAAAATTACCCTTTTTGTAAATTACGATTAGTGGTTGAAACATTTGTACACCCAATATAATGAATAAATACCAAAATTCAATAAAATACCCCAAAGTTAATAAGCTAACGATAAGAAATCGTTATTAAAAACTTTGGGTACTAGTGTAATAAACAGCCCATTGTTTCCTTCCTCCCTGCATACACTGTTGTAAAATTAATATATTTAACAACAAAGGAGTTTGACAGTTCCTATGTACATTCTAAATATGCATATTATATGGTCAGAGCAAACCTAATTTACCAATTCTTTTTAGTAAAAAACTATTCAGACGGTATGACAAACGAACATGAAAACTGGTATTGATTTTATGATTTATATTTTGATATTCGTGAAAAAATGTCTGTAATTCGATGCTATGCTTAATTTTTCAGTATGGCTGTGAAAGATTCTAATCCAGTGGGTATTCACCTGGTTCGGAAGCCATACTAGAATAGTTATTTCTCGCATCAGCTTTCCGCGGATATAGAATGTACAATTATAGGATTTAAAAAACTGGTTTTAATCTTATGATTTTACATTTCTATAATCGTAGAAAGCTGGATATAATACGATGCTAGATAAATTTTTTTTCGTATCGATGATAACCGGTTCCTATCCACCGGATTCGAATGAATACGAGAATAGTTATTTCTTTCATAACTAACTTTCCGCGGATATAGAATGTACAATTATAAGATGAAAACCAGTTTTTTAGCCCCGAGGTGTCGAAGGCACGTGCTAAAAAAATTTGGTTTTAGTCTTATGATTGTACATTTCTATATTCGTAGAAAACTGGATATAATACGATTCTAGACATAGTTTTGTCGTATTCATGAGAACCGGTTCCTATCCACCGGATTCAAATGAATACAAGAAAACATATTATTAAAGTCCTTATGTGACCACCCAATGCAATGTATTGTGTATATATGCCTGAAAATGACGCTCACCAGTACTCAAAATTAGTTTTCTTTTTTACATCATTTCTAATTTTATCAAAATTTTTAAAAGGGATAGCTATTCTACAATTATGGCCAGTCTGGCCGCATGTCCGAAACGAATTGCTATTTTTGTTTATTTAGGCATGTCAATTATATATTATTTATAACTATACAAAAAGAGAGCAATTCTACGTTTAGGGTCGGTCCGGCCGTCCGTTAATTGTCCAATGCATGATAATTCCTGTAAGAGTTGGGTACAATTTAGAAAGCGTATAAACTCTACAATCATCACCTGAAAGTTCGTATGTCCATTTTAACATGATGATTTATTTAATTGTTTTATGGAAAACATATTTTTATTTATCCAATTCATTTGATTTTTGATTACTGATTCTTTGCAAAATTATATACAACATTTATCAAATCATCTCTATAATTAAGTAATAAAATAAAGATTATATTCATACGAAATTTTTGTTAAGACCTGAGTTGTTTTTCTACTTTTCTTAATGTTCGTTTGTCTGACCGTCTAATATACTGAGCATCGTTTTGTATATGTTGTCATCCTTGTTTAAATACAAAGTTAAAAATAATTGACCCATTAATAATAATTAAGTTATTTTACACTAATTTCTAAACAAGTAATTAACTTGTCAACCTTTGATTTAACAAGAACATATATTTTCATTGCAAGTTCACCAAATCAGGAAGGAAGGGGACAATGGGCTCTTTATTTAAAGTCTCCAAAGTTTCATGATAACGTTTTCTCAATCTTTGGCTTAAAAACTTTTTTTTTGATTTTTATTGAAACGGAAGATGAAAAACAACAGTAAAATATTTAGAAAATGTTATACGTATTGTATCAAAAGTAAAAACAAGGATAACAACATATATAAAAGCGAAGCTCTGTAACGGTAAGACAAACGTTTATTGACACTTGTAGAGTGTCAGAACTGATTAAGCATTAAAAAAATCTGATAAATAGGATAATCATATCACATAAAAAATGTTGTTGAAAAAGGTTAAAATTGGACTTACGGATATTCCGGTAACGAATATAGAGTTGCTACGCTTTCTAAATTATACCTGTTATAAATAACTGTTATAGGGTTCAAAAAGCAAAGTTTAAAATCCATAGGACAATTAGAACACATCTAAATACGAAAAGAGCAAACCGTTACGGATGGACGAGCGGACGGACCGAACTTAATTTGCTGTATCTCTTAACAAAATCTTGCTAAATGTGGTCAAACGCCCTTTAAAACAACCAACCCATTAATTGCACGACCTTTGTCTGGGTGTCCAAACTGTGCATGGTATTGAGTTTTGGGCTTAGGTATTCCTTCTTTTCAAACTATTTATGTCGTGCAACCTGACATAGCATCAGTAGGGACAATTTTTAGCGCCTTTAGTTATGACGCGGAGTTAAACTGATATTCGAAACTATTAACTTCCCGTCACATAGCTCCCAGAATGATTTCATTTAGGCTTATTTTTCTAAATTAAAGTCTTGGAGGAAGAATTAGGTAATTTTTTCTCTAACCCTCTACATAAAAAGAGCTCTCCTAATTGCAAGGGACAAAGACACTTCCAACCAAGAAAGCAATGGCAGATTTATAATTAGTATAAACATTATGTGTTGGCTAATTTATGTATATCAAAATTGTTGGCAGAAATGTTTGAACACTGCAGGTTTGTACAAACTAAACAAGATTTTATAAAGACCCCCTAAAGTTTCAATCAACAAATGAGATAATGTGTTTATAAAGCTTTGGGGACCAATGTAAAATACCGTCCAATGACCCTTCCCTCCCTATTTTCTATAAAACACTTTATTTTTAACAAATAAAACAATAACTGTAAAAATAGTAGTGACATATGAAATAAAGATAAATGATAATATTCCCATGTAAACATTGGATTATTGGAAGCGCAGCTACTATATAACATGTTATAGTCGTAATAAAACAACTACAAGGATTTTATACAGAGCAACCAAAGTGACGACTTACCTCAATTTTTGCTCTTAATCTTTTTATAAGCAATTTTTTACCAACGCATATCGTATTTTATTGGCATACATTTTAATCCATGTGTATATTTGTGGTCTCATCAAATTATTTGCGCATATTTTTTAGTCGGGTTGGCGGGAACCTGAACAAATGTGCAAAAAACTATCAACGCTGTGCTACTTATGAACATAATAGTCCTTGTATTTATTTATATATTTGTTTGGTAGAATAAGAATAAGCATTGTTCAATTAATATCTATAAATATATAATACAATGCAATGCTCAATGTACACTATTAATAAGGATGACAACATCCATGAAAGCAAAGCTCTGAAACGGTAGTACAAACGAACATTAACATTTGTAAGAACTGAAAAATCATGTATTAATATCGAACCAACAGTGTAAATAAATTTGTTGAAAAACTGCTTAAATACTGGATAATGTTTAAGGACATACTAACGTTTTTAGGACTTGATTATAGAGATGCTTTGCTTATAACATTGTACTTTGTTGTCCTAGGAATCAGTATTCCAAAAAACAGACCAATCGGATAATTTTATTACATAAAAATTGGTTGTTAAAAAAGTTAAAAATCAACATGATTAAAATGAACTTACGGACATTCTGGTAACGATTATAGAGTTGCTACACTTTCTAAATCGTTCCTAACTACTACAGGAATCACCATGCAAAGTTTTAAATCGATAGGATAATTCTAACATGCCTAAATTCACGAAAAAAGCTATCTGTTCCAGACGGACGGACGTACGGTCAGACCGACCCCAATTATAGAAAAGCTTCGCTTTTAAAAAGGACAAATATGTCCATAAGTAGCACAGTAATTAAACTTAATACTTACTAGCTTGAATAAAAAAACTAGTTACATGTTAGTAAGTAATGTAATTACTAGATGATTAATTATTGGTCAGCAGAATCCTGGCAGCAGGATTTAACCAAATAAATTAAATAACTGCATTTCTGTATACAAGTTTTATTACAAATAGGCCAACGGACAAAATAAGTTATATAGTAGCTTAATCACTGAAAATTGTGTATTATAACAGTACGTGAGTTTAAATCATATTAGCTCCTGCAAAATTTGTTTAAAAATAATTTTTTAGCTATGTGTATATTATTTTTCCTTGCATATTACATCTATCTAGTCAATTTAAAGGTCTTAGAGACCAGCACCGTGAAACTTACGTCCCTGACAATTTAACTTGTAGTGCAGCATAGCTACCAGAATGTTATTTTTAACTGCTTTTGTTTCATTTTTGTTTGTTTTTTCAATTATGCACTTTTCCTCACATTTTCCCCTCATCATTGCACTTGCAAAGTAATACTACAAAAGTCAATGTCGGTAATAATGACAGAAATATTGGTTTAATTTTAATGAAAGATATCCTTATAATAAAGTAACAGAATGTCTCTTTGTTTGTTTGTCTGTTTGTACCGAAGAATCTCACTAACCGCTGAACTGATCGGGTTCTCCTTAACGGGGTAGCTTCTTATAGGTCCATGGAAGGTTTTTTAACTATTTTGGGGGAGAGTACCACAACCCTATCACACACCCCCCCCACAAAAAAAAATTAAACCTAAATTAAAAATAGCGTTGGTGGGGCCGGGGGGGGGGGGGACTTCAGTAAAAGTCACCGAAGTTTTCAAGCCAACGAACAAGAAAAACGTTATTATTTAAATCTTAAGGTTAAGACAACAAAAACTTATGGATAACAATAAGATTTATGTGTAAAATTTTTCTGAAATTATTTCTTGAGTTTAAAATTCAATTTTAGTCAGGAAGGGAGGTAACATATCAGCGTAAAGTTATACTGCTACCAAAAGTTTAAAATTAACATGCACGATTTCTTACTAGTTGGTATATATATTAACTATTGATTTCTTGCTTCAAACTAGCAGTGTTTCAACTTTTTAACCAATAATTTCAATCTACAGAAGGGGTAATTTTGTAATCATTATTTTTGATGTAAATCATTATTTCATTTTTATGTTTTAAGATAACCAAGTTTAAATTTTTTATAAATTCTGTTGCGTACTTTTAGTTTTGACGTCATGTGTATGGAGTTTAAATAGGATGCAAGGATATGTTAATGCAGGATAAATTAATTGCTACGATGCTTTTGCTCAAAGTCTATAATCCTCCAACCGGGTCGTCTGCTCCTCTGGACTAACAAAACTAGTTTTAATCTTTTTTTTTCATTTCAATATCCGCGGAAAGCTGTTTATAATACTGAGTATGCATTACAAAACTTTTATCTATAAATGGTTTAGATACAGGCTAAAAAATTTACTTTATTTATCAATTCAAATGAAAAATTGTACACATTCAATATGGAATAAAATATGATTTTTAAAAATACTAATAAAAATTTTGCTTCATTTTTTTTTGCATATTTAATCACTCTTAAACAAATAGATGCTAAGATATGTAATTCACTTTTAAAATTTTAAGCCCTAGCTAAAATGAATTCAATTTAAAAAAAAACATATCAAATGTATAAAATTAAGCAAGAATATTTCTTAAAAATTAAAAAAATTTTTTTGTCATTCTTGTAATTACTGTCTAATTGTTCTGTTTCAAATAGTCTATATTTTAAAGTTTTTATTTGATTATAATGGATTCACTTTAAGTTGAATTTAGTATTCTGTAAGTTAAAGTAAGTGCACTAGAAGAAATATAAAATGATTCTGTAATAATGTTTGAATTTTGCACATTTGATATCAATTTTTCAAATTTTAGTGTAATTAATAATTAAAAATTGTTTTTATATTAAATAACATTTTTGAACACTTTTCTTAAGCAAATTGTCTTTCAAAGCAATTTAATTAAAAAATAAATAATACACTAAAGTTTTTAATAATATGTATTCCACAGTAAGCGAAATCCTTGCCTGACGAAGGTATAATCCAAACTAAAGATAGGATAATATAGTAAAACCAAACCTCCGCTGTCGGAGTGGTGTGTGAGTGTGTGTGTGTGTGTGTGTATGTAAAGAATCTACACCCATCATAAGAAATCCTCCGTATGTGTTTCAGAATTGATGCGGAGTGATTGGGGTGGGGTAACCCCCCCCCCCCCCGCGAATGTGACTCAATTATGTCCGAGGGATGAAAAATGTCTCCGAGTGGTAAAAAGTTAAGTTGTTGTTAAAATGATTTATTCAACTTATGGAAAAAAATCATAAAAAATAATAGGAAAAATACAAACAATTAACTAACAAAATGATACACAGATAGCAAATAATCATTAGTACAGTAAGTTAAGAACAATGTTTAACAATCTCACAGTGAGTTAGATAGGTTCAAAAACGATAAATATGATAAGTTAGTTATGAGATTATTAGCAACATAATGTTATAACATATATAATATAATGACACATAGGTTATAATATGGTTAATATCATGATATAATAGTTTTTAGATGATAGAGGTTAAAGTTTTAGCAGCTAGATTCAAATTTCCTCATTTATTGTAGATATTTATCCACTGACAAATGAAGTTTACTATTGTCACTTTTTACACTATATACATAATCCACAAAGACAAATGTCATTGCTTCTCGGTGCTGATTTCTTCTGCAGTATTACCATGACTTGAAATTTGAAGAGGAAGGTGTCAGGAAACTGCAACTCGTCGACAGCAAGACGCCAAAGTTTCAATTAAGAAACCCTTCATCCATAAATAAAAACGGCTGACGCCTGGCATGGATGTAACCAAGAGATTCATACTGAAAAATCAGGAGTTATGTCATAATAAATTAGTCATCTCCAACCTAATTTATTTTAAATGTCCAAGATTTACCCATTGTGTGAGTTGTAGTGTTATGATGCTTGGTTTCAAATTGCACGCCAACTTTAATTGCGCGTAGGTCAGGCTGGAGAGGAGGAGAGTAGGCTCTGATTGAGGGGTGTAAGTGAAGGTAGAGTATTTCTGTAAGGGGAATATTTAATCCCTTCTCAGGTGGGAAACAAGGATTTTTTTGAGAAAATGATAGCATTTTAACTAAAGCTGACGTTCATTGAATGGTTTTGGTATGTGGAAATTTCTTCTTGGTGGTTTAAAAAGTCTCACAACTCTATGCTTCACTGGGCTCTTATACATTTATTCAACCCATATCAACTTTGAGCTGACTGCATAAGAAATACTGAAAAAAACTCAGCTTTCATTGGAAATTGTCGGTTAGATCCACACTCCACCACAGCTGCGACATAACTGGTAAAAAGTTAAGTAACAATTATATCCATAAACTTAAATAGAATGATGACTGTTCGTCCGTCTTTCCGCCCGTAAGGATGAAGCTTAAAATCTCGCTAACCACTGAACCGATTGTCTTTGCTTTTCAAGTAATATACCTTCTGGTCATACAAAAATGGAAGTGTTTTTTTTGGGGGGGTGGGGGGTGGGGATTTCACTTGGAATTGTTTGTCAGAATCGTTGTCCCCCATAGTCAAAGAAATATTTAGATTGAAATATATCAGGTGAAAACTCGCTATGCTTTTCATTACCTCAAACTTTGGGGGTTAAGGTAGGTTTGTACAAAGAACAAGAAAGACAATTTAGTTAAAAGCGAAGCTCTAAAATTCGAAGAAAGACAAACGAACAATCCTTATACTAAAGTAACAGGATGTTTGTCTGTCTGTCTGTGTGTCTGTCTGTGTGTCTGTCTGTGTGTCTGTCTGTGTGTCTGTCTGTGTGTACCGAAGGATCTCGCTTACCGCTGAACCGATCGGGTTCTCCTTAACAGGGTAGCTTCTCATAAGTCCCGGGAAGGTTTATAACTATTTTGGTATCGTACATAAAAAATTAACTTTAACAAACAAAAACATTTAAAGTGCCACTAGAGGCCTCTAGGGGCGTAGCCGCTAGTAAATCTTATAAAGTGTCAGAACTTAATAAGTAGAACAGTAATTTGTAATACTTGATAAAATTAAACAGAAACTTGTTGCAAAATTGCTTAAATACAGGATAAAAGACACACTTACTTATTTAGGAATTGATAAAAGAGAAGCCTCTAACACGTCTAAATTAACGAAAACAGCTAACCGTTATGGTTAGAGGGACGGACTGACCCCAATTATAGGGAATGAAATGTTTTATGACGTTGCAATTACTTGTATTGACTAGGTTTAGTGATTATTGTAGTTATATTTATAGAAAATTTGTACCTTTTTGCAGCTGCGTCAATTTATATCAAATAAAATCTGTACATTGAGAGATATGTGTTTTAGTAATTTACAACCACGGCTACGTCCCTAGAGACCTCTAGTGGAATGTAAAATGTTTTTTTTTTTAATTTACACTAAGATCAGCATTTACCAAAAATATTTTCTCGGCCGTTAGATGGTATTAGTTATGTTTTTTTTGTTTTATTTTGAAACATTGGTGTATGGTAATGGCAATTTGAAATTGAAAAAATTAAGAATTTTATTGGCGTAGAGTTGGCGTTAAACTTCTTATGTAACTTTGGGAAGGGGGTAAGAACGGTGGAGACTTGTAGCATAATTGGACCAGTAGTTTATAATTTAAGATGCAGATGAGTGTCATAAACAATGCAGACAGAGCACTGGCTGAGTGTCATAAACAATGCAGACAGAGCAATGGATGAGTGTCATAAACAATGCAGACAGAGCACTGGATGAGTGTCATAAACAATGCAGACAGAGCACTGGCTGAGTGTCATAAACAATGCAGACAGAGGACTGGATGCACACAATGTACCTGGATTTCTGTTACTTGCTACATGTATATCATCCTGGAAGGTTACCAATTTGTTTTTATAAATAATTTTAGGTTTAAGTTATAACATAAAAAAACAATAATCTGTAGGGTGGGTCGATTTTTGACATTTTTATCTGAGACCAAAGCGGGAATCTGCAAATGATTAATGGCTTATTTTCTTCGTTTTTTAAGGCAATTAATAAACAACAATTAATTGCCTTAAAAAACGAAGAAAATAGGCCATTAATCATTAAATTCTGATAACTATAAGTAGGGTAAAATTGCTTTCAAAAAAGTTCTCATAAAAAAAACACACTGTATAATACACCTATGTATGATTTCAAATTTATCTGAAGTCTTAAAACCAGACATACAACTGTATAGCTATTTGTAAATGAGAGTTAAAAATTTATTGAATCAGAATTATAGCTAATAACCATGCATGAAATTAGTTTCCTCCCCCTTAAAAAATTAAGGGGTAGGAGACAAACCCCAAGGGACTTATACACCCCAAAAGACTGGTCTACACCTACATAAAACAACATAAGGGGGTATCATGTTAAAAAAATGGGTATGAGACAAAATTGACTCCTTTATATTTTTATACATATCTAAATGTCTGAACTTAAGATTTTCAGGATATATATTTAGTTAGCACGTAGGCTATTCTGTTTTACAGCCTAAGGCTTACACCCATCTAGATTTAGAGTTGAAAATTGTAAGTGCACTTCCCAAAACCCTGTGCACACCACTCAAATAAATTAAATTTTTATTGAAGGGTTGCTGGATGGATTTCTGGTACAAAAGATGGTGACTTCTTTAATCTTTGGTTAAATAGAAATTCTAATCCACAAAGTTTTAATTTTAAAAATCTTAGTTGACAATCACCTTAATAACTTTTGAAATAATTGTAAAACTGTTTTACATTTCCTTTTATATAAAAACAATTTTTTGTAAATTTTATTAATTCTAAAATTTTGTGCAGTTCAAATTGATTACAATGAAATTTATTTGAACATTGATAAATTTTATTAGTGCTGAAATTTTGTGGAAGTGCTGGAAAGTGTCATGTGTGACGTCATAAAAATACGTCTATCATCCATCTCTTTTTTAGGGGTTTCCTTTATCACTTCTCCTCTTATCCCTCCTTTTAAGACGTATATTTATGACGTCACACATGAAACTTTCTATTGCTTCATTTTGTGCAGTTAAAAAATTTATTAATGATTTTTAAATAATTATAAGAAAATTTTTTTTAACATTCATAATTTTTTTGGTTCTATTTTTTTGTGGAAGCGCTGGAAAGTTTCATGTGTGATGTCATAAAATTAGGTCTATAATTTATCTTTTTTACGGGTTTCATTTCCTACTTCTAATCTCATCCCTCCTTTTAAGACGTATTTTTATGACGTTACACATGTTACTTTCCAGCTCTTCTTTTTGTGCCGCAAAAAATTGAATAATAAATTATAGAGATTAAAATTTCTTTGATCATATATAAAAATTAGATTAATAATGAAAAAAATACACTGATTTCCTCATAATAAATCAAACAGATTAAGAATATTGTTGCCTATCCGTAAATGTTGTCTGTCTGAGAGTATGTCTGTCCATTTGTCAATTATGATCTTGCGGATCACTGAACCAATTAGTTTGGGCTTTTCATAGACTATATCCACTGGTCTTATGATGGTTTTCAACTATTTTATTTCTAATGCCACCTCCCCATTTTTTTCAAAACAAAATAAAAAATGAAGAGGACACCAACTCCCCCATTGTTCAAGCCCCAAAATAAGAATCCTCCCAACAATTTAAAAAAATTAAATTAATTTGGGGAGAATCATTTATAAAAACACAATACAATATTCAACAGTGCAAGTTACAGATTCATTAATATGCCTAATTTATTAACATAGCTTTTTTTTGGAGGGGGGAGTAAATTTTTTTTAAGGTGGGGATAATTCGCTTTTTTTTGGGGGGGAGGGGTAAAATGGCGCGTGAAGCGCTCCGCAAATTTTTTTCCCCCCCCAAAAAAAAAATTTTTACCCCAGGGGTCAAATTTGCTTGGGGGTTTATTAACCCCCCTGAAATCTGTTGGCAGGGGTAAATTTTGTTTACCCCCCCAAAATTTACCCCTGGGGTAAAATTTTAGAGATTTTTATTTTTGGGGGGGTATTTACCCCCTCCTAAATGGTTGGGGGTGCCTACAGCACCCCCAGGGTAGGGGTAAATTTTAAATGGGGGTGGTAATCACCACTTTACCCCCTCCCCTTGGACATCTATGAACAATTATGCATCTTTTTGTAATAAAATTTTGAAATTCAATATTGTTCAAATTTTCTTTATATTTTTCTATATATATATCATCTTGATTACCAAAAACACATGTCAAAGATATCATTTGTTACAAAATTGATTAAAAAAGAAAAGAAATCTAACATTTAAGCCAGTTGAAGATATTGATGATGTGGTTGATTGGATCCAGACCAAAGTCAATGAGTGAGATAGCAGAGAGTCCAACCCAGGTCCCCAAAGAACTACCTGACAAATATAAATCTTATTAGTCATAATCTATTAGTGTTTAGTTGCAAAGGTTGTAATTATATATCCTGATAGAATGCAGTTCGGATATAAGACTTTTTAACATTTATGTGCACTTTAAGTAAAAATATTTAGTATTACCTACATCCACAATAAAGTTAAACCACATGTAACTTGGTTCCTCTTTGACAACTTTAACTTCAGGTTCAAAGTAAATAGTAGCCAATGATGAGTTGTTAATGCTTTTTGCTTTATTCCTGAGAGAAATCTTGATTTTGTGTTGTTTGCATGGCTTTAAACAGTTTCTTTCAGCTTCAGTTGGTGCAAGGAAAAATAAGTACTCTATATATTTTTTCCGTAACTTTATTATTGCATCATCTTTCTCATTACCCTTGGGATCATAGGTTTTGCAATGATCTGTTGCTGATAAAGGAGGAGGTACACATCCATACAATGGTTTTAGGTCAGAATGCACATAATCATCAACACATTTTTCATATGAGTAATTAGGATCAGGATTACATTTGGCTTTGTTTTGGGAATGATACATTTCCAACTCAACAGAATAAGTATACATAGATTTAGTTGATGGCATTACAGTTATCATGTCACCCATCATTGATCCTATATTGACACCATAGTGGGTTTTAGTTTGTTTATCAGTCAAAAAGATTGAAACATTTTTTTCCTCTTGCAGAGGCTGTATAAATGTCATTTTTGCAACATCAATCTTCCTCTCAAAGCAATAGCCAAACTTTGGAAACAGTACTGGTTTTAAATCTCCCTTAAAGTATTTTGCTTTGTTTTCTGGTTCTATGTCAATAACTGCTCTTACAAGTTCTTCAAATGACATGTTATGATTGTTTCCACTCCATGACTTGGGAATAAAATCATTCGAATCAATTTTACCTTCAAGCATTTCAAAAGCCTCATTATAGCCATATTCACGTAATTTGGTATTGTTGTATTGATCAAGAGGACAAATATAGACAAGTGGAGCTGGAACAGAGCTATCAGTGACATCCACAGTACTCATGGTCATCATCATAGGAGGGTTCAGGATTGATTTCAATGCAATGGATAATTGATAACCCAGTAAACCAATTGCAAATAGAAAAAGAGTTAACTTTAACCCTTGTCTACACCACTCCATGTTCATTCAAAAACTACGTTTAATGAAAATTAATTTAATCTTGTGCAAACATTTTGACTCAATAACATTAATTTTTTAACAATATTTGCTCTTTGCACTGTTTGAAAGTTTTTAGAACTATTTGCTATAGATTTTTCATTACTTAAAAGTAGGAGTAGATAATTATGGAAATTTTATCCTTATTAGCAGATGGGGAATGAATACATCTTTATCTATAATTAATTTTTGTAATTCTACTCTTTCATAAAAAATAGATGTTGGGGATGTAACTTGATGGGGATTATATACTTATTTTTTAACTGCAGTTGCAGGATCTTTTCAATTAAAATTTTTATTCAGGTGATAAGTTGAGGTGTTAATTAAGAGCCCTCAGTTGAAAATAGGGAAATAATTTTACATTCCGTTAAACCCTGACAATATCATAGGAATAGGAATAGATATAATATATCTAGATAAGCCATCTGACTCTATTTTTTGTAAATCTTTAAGGGATATTTTGCAGACATAAACCATTGTTTATTATTTGGTATATACGAGATATATTTAGGATATAGGGCAATTAATTTTTTGATATAATATCAAGAAAGCATATGAAAAGAAAAAAATTATTCCCTTACACAGTCAAATCTGTAAAATGTTTGAACCAATGACAGGTCTGTGATGTACTGTCACTTTTCTCCTATTGGCTGTTTTAGACAAGATTATCTCTATTGGAATTGAATAAACTATTAATGCAAAGGTTGGAATCAAGCCAGGCGAGGTTGGTCTCAGGGCTTTAGGCCCTTAACATAAACTTTTAAAAATTTTGATTAAAAACAAAAGATTCAACGAACCTCAGTTGAAAATGATAAATATCTGGTGGATTAGAATTATGTCTAGCATTGTATTATTATCAGTTTTCTACAAATATAAAAATATGCAATCATAAGATTAGAACCAGTTTTTTATCCTGCGCCTTCTGCATGTCAGGGAAAAGCTGTCTATAATACAATGCGAGAAATAAATATTCCAATTTCCCGAGCTAAAAGCTATATTTAAGTTCTTTATGGAAAGGCAATTTTGGAAAAGACTAAAATTCTCTAAGAGATAATTTCTATACCTACTAAAATCTTAGTACCTATAGGTCATATATAAAATATCACATTAAAAAAATGGGGAAGGGTTAAAAAGCATACTTTTTTTTGTGTACAAATAAAGCACCCATCCTACTAGCACATTCTCACAATTTACACACCATTCTTACCTCCTAAGAATTATATGTTCAGCACAAGATCTCCGAGAAACATAACAGAAACAATGCTCCGACGTATGCCGCGTTTTGCGCGTCTCCGGCGCTTTTTTTTACCTACAGAGATATTAGGGCATAATTTTATCCAACATTAACTTTCCCATTATAGTCTAGTTATAGTTATAGTCTAAGACCAACTGAATCTTAGTTTCCGATTTTGTACATATCACCCTCATCCTTTCTCAATATTTACTACTAGCTAAATAAGCTTCAAACTTCCAAAAAAATTCTAAATTTAAAAAATTAAAATTTTGAATGTATAATGTATTTATCACTTTGTTTTCACAAATTAGACTATTTTTACGTTTTGTTAAATGGAGTTCAAATTAAAAAAGGGAGGACATCTAGTGTAATTTCCAAAAAGAAAAGGGTTTTCCAAGAATACCTTAGGAGAATATAAATAAATGGGAATATAATAATAATCATTTATGAATCTCCCCTCCCTTCTCTTTCAGACTCTCCCTTTGACCGGAGTAGCTGAAAATAGCTTTTGCAATAGTGGGTTATCTGTCGTACAACTTCGGAAATTAGGGAAAAAAATGGGTAATCAATTTATGTTTATCTATTGCAAATATATGTACTTGCAACACTTGACGACCTTTTTATCTGCCCCACCAATATCATTTCAGATTTATTTCGCTTGTTGGCTATACCTTATTCCTGTCTTTTACCACGTTATAAATTATTATCAAACACAAAAGAAATTTATTAATGTTTGTTTAAATGCAAGTTTTAGCTAATATATTGGACTAACTATTGGAGAACTGTGACTTTCCTTCATTGCGCCTTAAATATGCTTGAAATTCGAATATACTATTGATTAAAAAATAAGATAGCCTAAAACCAACCTAGGACCAATGTGAAGTTTACCTAAAATGAAAAAGTTCAATAGTTATTGAAATCTTGAACTACAGACAAAAAAC
The DNA here is from genome assembly GCF_053477335.1 of Acartia tonsa. Lineage (NCBI taxonomy): Eukaryota > Metazoa > Arthropoda > Copepoda > Calanoida > Acartiidae > Acartia > Acartia tonsa. Next base: position 40,247,421 of record NC_137264.1, on the reverse strand, counting down.
CTTTCTACTCTATATAATAGAATATAAATAATTTCTAGGGTAATTCCTTCTGTCCGTATATTGTAATTAAATGTTAGAATCATCCCACCAATTTCAATCTTTGTTTGAATTTGTAAGCCTACGGCATTAGTGCTGGTAATATGTCGGCTTGCAATCTATATGGGCGGTTACGAGATCGAGTCTTGTCTACACTGCATCATAATAAAGACATTAAAAAAGTTACCTACTATTGCTATATCTGGTGTGAGACATAAATAGTAAGAGCATATTCTTATGTTGAAAGCATAATAAAATCCTAATATATCAGATATTTTTTCCTTCTTTACTCGTAAACAAATATGATAAAGGTCGTCTTGTTAGGACTTAAATAAAAAAATAAAATATCTTGAAAATAAACAGTTGATGGCGAAAAATATATATATAACTAATGTTTGTCCATAAGTTAATATAAAACATCAATCTGTCTCTTCTATAATTATGGTGTTTCTGTTCGTTTGTCCCTCTGTTCATGATGAATAGATAGGTAAGATTTGATAAATAATAACAACTACTATGTTATTGTTAAAATGTAGAACTGTCTTATTAGTATTGCCCCTTAGTTGAATGCATCTGTTCAAAGCAAATTTATAGAAGGGTCTGTTTGTGCTCCACCCCCCCCTCTCTTTACCCCCCCTAAAATTTTCTTAGGTGCCAATAATAGAAAATTCATATTGGTTACACCAAAGCAAAGTCCAAACGGTTAACGAGAAGCAACGGGCGAAGCTTCTATCACATCTGTACCTAAAAAGTACGATATTAAGCAGATAGTGTCTTAACTTGACAAAAGAGGTTGTAATAGCTTATAGAAAGGATCGTATCGTACTTTCATGTCTTAATAGGATCACATAGAGTCAGAGGCGAATTATACTATCCACACCTTTCCGCAAGAATCCGCAAAGTGTGGCGATAAAATTAAGTCCTATATTTCATGTTTTCATTTACAGTTAAATCCTTCTTTCCCCTTCTTCAGAGATATTTAAGTTTTTTTTTTAAATTAAAAACCTTATCATTAAAATCAGTACGACGACTTTCAATTTTTAGGACTAATATATTGCCTATCAAAAATATATTATATTGAAATACGATTATTGACAATTAATTAAATTATCTTTTAAAATGAAAAAAAATCTAAACTTTTTTTTTATATCCCTGAAAATTTTACCTTTATAAATTTAAAATAAATAATTGTCTGCTAAAATGTACACAACATAATATAAATGTTCATATAAATAACTCCCAGTGGTAAAAAAATAATAATATTAATTTGTTGTAATTTATAACAGATTTTTAATGCAATAGCGTTTGTATTTGATATATTATAGAAATAATATTATAAAAAACGTGTTATTAGGCAATTAGCATTGGAGTTTTTTTATTACAGTCATAGCAGTGCCGCATTATTTTGCGGTAACCAAGACGAAATTTAAATTATCTCCCGCAAACATGTATTCAATTTGCAAATGAAAAAACAGGGCCCAGATGCAGTAGCCATAGCATAATTTGAATTACATAAGTTAAATGTTAAACTTTTTATAATTAACACTAATTGAAAGGTCGTAACTTATTGAATTAAAATGTGATTTTATATATTTAAAAGCAAAGCTTTTCTAATTATGAAAAGTGTGCGTTTCTATAATTAGGGTCAGTCCGTCCGTCTGTCTGGAATGGATAGCTTTTTTGTTAATTATGGCATGTTATAGTTTTCCCATCAATTTGAAACTTTGTATGGTGATTCCTTTTGTAGTTAGATACAATTTAGAAAGCGTAGAAACTCTATAATTAATACAAGAATGTCCGGACGTCCATTTTAAACATGTAATTTTTTAACTTTTATAACAACGAATTTGTATGTGATATTATATCCGACAATAAGGAGGACATCCTACTTCTTATATTTTAGGCTGGAAACTAAAAAGTTTAAACTAAAGCTTCATGAAAAAAATTTTATGAAAAAGTTTTCCCGCCAACCACCATCTGCGGCGGAGCTGCTAAGTACAACTGGTTAAGATGCGGAAAGGGGTCCTACTTTTGAGGGTTAAAGACTGTTAAAGATATATAGTTTTTAATTCAAATTAACAGGGTTCAACAGCCGCGGGTAAGCCTCAGTTAAATCGTCATATTATATCTTTAAAATTAAGCTGGAAATCTAAACTTGTTTCTTAACAGACAAATTTCCTTATTAAAATCTTATTTTGCACACCTGCGGAATTTTAGGCTTGTGCGCGGCTGTCGATCCCTTGAAATTACTATTCGTAGCCCAACATAAGAAAACGATATATTCTTTGATAACAGCTGATTTGATAAACAATATTTCCTTTTAATGAAAAAATATCTATTTTTGCAAAAATCATGTTTTAAAATTTTTTAAAAAGTTATACAGCTTAGAAAATAAATATAAATAATTTTTATTTAACACCTTTTTTTATTTTGCTGCCTTAATAAGGAAATATTTAATATATTTGAATCGGCTTAATGCAATTTTTTTTCTTTTTTTTATGATTATTCAATACATATGAAAAAATAGCATTTAAAAATCTCGCCACAAGAAGATTTAACAAACAAAACATTGATTTTAAGTACGATTTGATTTTTAAGTTTTAGAAAAAGTATAGAAATATTCAAAGTTAAGTGTTTGTTTACATTTTGAAAAAATAATTTTGCCCTGTTCTATTTGATTATAACTTTTCAAACAAACTTTATTTTATAAAAGATTAATATTTTTTAATGTTTTTTAAAACATATTACTTTAGTTTGGTTAAAAGTTTATTTTTCTAGGTGATTTAGGGGTTGCAATTTTTTTGCAAATTACGTTTTTTGGCTTTTCATTGAAATAAGTTGCACAATTCTGGTTTTTACTGTATAAATTTATTAAATGACTTCAGAAAAACATATTATAATACTTACATTTACTTTTTTTTCTAACAATCTGTTTTTAAGGAGACTTTTTATATCGCTGACAAAAATGGCATTATTCTGCAAAAAAAATAACTTTTTTGCAAATATAAAGATATGAAAGTATTTAATAAATGGTTAACTTTAATTTTTGTTTTAGCAAAATGGATTATTGTTTCTTATAAGATGAAAATAAGGTATCGCAAATATTTGTTGCAATTTTAATGCGATTTTATTGCAAATAGGAAGACATAGGATTTTAGTTTTAACAGATTATGATTCTGGACCCAAAATTACATAGGACTGAAGTTTTCGTTTGTTGATTGCTGAAAGTTAAAGTTTCTTGCTCTAGAATCGCTATGTGTAGGACTATACATTTCAATATTTCAATTAAAATATAAAAAAATATTAGAGATAAAAATTTATTGACATAGTTTAGGGATCGATCCATTGAAGATATGTAAATTACTGTCTATTAAGAAACTTTCTAAGGAATCTTTTAAGAAGTGTAATTTTTTTCCCCTGTCAAAATGGTTCTATACAAAATGTTTCATTCCGAACAAATTTACACTTTTATTTTAAGAGCTAAGTTCGTAACTTAACTTTTAATAATGACATTAGGAAGGGTAATGCAGAACCAAGAGGCGTGCAGAGAGTTTTGTCAGTGGATGCGGGAAGCGTGGCCAGAGCTACAGCTAACTTACGATTTTGATACCACTCTTTAGAATGCACTGGCAAATATGCATCCTATGTACAATTGCCGGATGTCCTGTGATAGTCTCTCGTCGAGAGTTACAGAGTTGCTTTGCTGATGAGGAAACACTTAGATATTACACAAATACTTTTAAAAAGTGTTAGATTGTCAAGCTGTTTCTATATGTGTACAATAAGATCTCGCTAACAACTGGACCTATCTGCTAGAGCTTTATAGTACCACTAGCGGCTTCGCCCCTAGCCTCTAGTTGCTTTGCCCCAAGAGGTAAAAACTAAAAAAATTAAGTACCTCTGGAGATGCCACCACTATTTTCAAATAAAAAAAAGTAAGGTGGAATGTTTTTTTCAGTTTTAGAGGGGTCGGGGTTGACCCACTCCCCAAGAAAATAGCCTAAAACCACCACAGGACCAGTAGGTATATTCCCTGAAGAGTAGAATCCGATCGGTTCTGTGGTTACCGAGAACTTAAGGGACAGACGGACGGACAGACATACATCGTTCTACTTTGTATTATACTCCTACTCCCCTAGTTTATTATTTTAAAAAATTAAAGTTGGCGTCAATATCCCCCTTCCTAAATTTACCGGCCTAGATGCCTCTATAAGCACCTAAGGCGTGGGGAGGAGTCTACCACCAATTATCAATTTTAAATTTAAAAAGAAAAGATAAATATTTTTTTTGTGGTGTGGGGGGGATAATTATTTTAGAAGCTTTTAATGAACGGAGAATGGTGGTACCCTCGTCCAAATTAGTTTTAAAATACCTTCCCAGGACCTATGAGAAGCTACACCGTAAAGAAGAACGATATCAGTTTAGCGATTAGCAAAATCCTTCGGTTCAGAAACTTAGAAATCCTTATTTTTGTTACTTTTGTATAAGCACAATCAGCTACTCCCCAAGTAGCCTCTAGGAGCACTTAAAGTGGAATTGAGAGAAGTCGACGCCTCCCATTTTCAATTTGATTTTAAAAGTAAAAACAATTTGGGGGGGTCATTTTTTATTGGGAGTGTGGAGATACCCTCCCCAAAAATAGTTGAAAACCTTCCCTAGAAATATGAGAAACTTCACGTTAAAGGAGAAGTATATCGATTCAGTGGTTACGGAGATCCTTCGCCACAAACAAAAAAAGCTTATTTCTTTATATAATAGGATTGTACATTTAAAAATGTCTTTACATTCGTTTTATAGTACAGTCCTTTTAACTGCAATATCAGATTTAAAATACACAAAAATACATACTTACTTGATAAAACAATTCTCAGAAAAAAAGTAAACATTAATCAATCTGCCGGACCAGCCCCATTTTAAATCCCCCCCACCCCCTCACTTAAAAAAAAGGACGCACAGCTATTCCCTCTTCTCTTTAAGATATGGGCATATGTACATAAAGGCTCCGATAAAAAATATCCCTCTTGATAAAAGAGAAAAATTGAGAGAGGAAGGAGGTGGGTGGGCTGCATCCATAATTGTGCGGACAAAATAATAATAACAATGCCTCCCTAATCATCCTTCCCTCTCCGAGAAGACCTCTGTGCTTGCTCAGTTTTGTTATAATGCTTGTATTGCTCCGGGAGCCAAGATATATTAATATTTACTAGAGAAGAGCCTCAAAGTGTCAAAGTATGAGTGAGAGGTGCTTCTAATGTCAGAGTCGGTTACACGTGGCCGGAGCAATAACATCTCTTCCCGGAGATCAATCATACTCTTGTTAATAACCCTAAAATATATACATAAATGAACTATAGTGATACATATATAGACAACCATTGCATGGTTTTGTTAACATAATTATTTTGAAGAAAAAAAAACATTTTTGTTATTCTTTTTGTGAAAAAAAAATATGCTTCAACTCGTTATCAAAGGTAAATATTTTAAATTAACTTTTAAACTATTGTTTTGGCATTAAGTAAATTAGTAATTGAAAACAATATCATTTTAATTAGATTTCTTTAACCAAATGTCGTAATAGATGGTTTTTAAGGCAATTGAAAAATTTGAATTGTAAAGATTTGATCTTACTTTTGATTTATAAGAACTTTAATTGATATAGTTTAATAATAATGATAAAAATGCAAAATTGTCTTGTTTAAATTTGATAAAAATGATGACAGATTTATTTATTAAACACGGACATTTTTTCCATAAGAAGCGCAGAAATAATGGTAGAATTGTAAAGCATTTTGTAGGAATAAATAAGACATCTGTGCAGATACTGTCAATCAATCCCTGAATATCATATTTTCGTTTTCGAGAAAATCTGATTTTAGCATTTTTTTTACATTTATATTTTAGATACTTTAGATAGACTAACTATTAACAAGCAAAGAAGTTTTAGTCATTTATAAAACGACCAAGCTAATATTGCTTGATTCACTTCTACAAGAGACAAAATGAATTGAAAATGATTGCTAAAATCGAAATATATCTTCATGTCTTAGAATAGTGTATTTTTTGTTAAAAATAGGTTGAAAAACATACTAACTTTAAAACATTTATATACGCTCATGATTGGACTTACAGACATGTTATAGTCATAGCGTAGCTTTGATACTAACAACTTGCAAGAGACAATATAGACTTGCTTTAAAACAATGTGCATTTTAAGCAATTTCATTTCGTAAATTTTGTAAATTAAAAATTTTAAAAGTCTTTTTTGTATGACTTAAATTCTTCTCTATACTAAAACGAGTATTCAATTTGACTTTTTTGTCCAATTTAAACTTTTGTGAAGCATCTGAAAAAAAACCGCAATGGTGTGATAAAAGGGATGAAAATTTATGTATGTTTAGACTAAACAAATTAGAGGTGCATTCTAAAAAATATTTAATAAAAAATATCAAATATAACAAACAAATTTAAATCGTATTTTTAAAAAATGAAAATAATTTTTATTTTATTTGTATTATAGATAGTAATCTGTCAAGTAAATTTTTTTTTAGAATTCTGGTCCTTGAATTTGAACTCAAATGACTTGAAATTCACCTAATTTTGACTTTGCAAAACCCTTTCAATGACCTGTATTTAAACTCTTTGCCTATACATGAAATAAGGCTTTCTTTAGAAAAATATGCATACTAAATAAATAGTTTTAAATAATGAAAATCATGATACTTTCTCAATGTACTTTAGGAAGATTTTGATAATCATAAAAGTACAAATATTTCAAATTACATCAAAGTTAACTATTATTTAACAATGGAAATATGTTAATAGGATGAATTGGTTAAATATTTAAAATGGATCATAACTTTAATACCAGTTTTAATCTTATACTTCTTCATTTCAATATCCACGAAAATCTGTCTATAATACGATAATGAACTTTTCCTGTTTTTTGTAAAGCTGAAAAAGTAAATGAAAGATTACACCATTATAGAACAACACATTTTAACAAATGAATTAAGTCAATAGTAAAATTTTTTTCAAAGATAAAAAAGCAACATGAATCATCAGAATTTCAACATTTACATTCTTAGTTTCACCATAACATAAAAATTCAAAGATAAGGTGACAACAATATGAAGCATATTTCTCATTTTAGTTTGCAAGTAATATTCTAAATTGGTGCTCATGTTTTGTTTATAACCTTCAGCTCAAGTGAAAACTTTCTGGTTTGCATATTTTAAAGCAATGGTATGTAATTTAAAAATTTTAACATTTCATCAATAAATGCAAAAGGACATGATATACTTTACCTTGATCATTCATTCTAGTTTTTAGTTTGAATAAATTAAGTTGAAATATTGTTTGTCTAATGCACTGTTGATATTTTAATTATTTAAGGCCTTTTTTAATGTTCTATGTTCAATGATCGAATAATCTGTTGTAGGTTATCTGTGATGACGGCCTTGTTGAAACCTTCCAATCTTTTGAAAACTGTTTGACATGACTAAGGGACTGCTTCCTCACGTAATATCCTTGGTGTTCTTCGTTGCTCAGGTCAATATCTAATATTTTTATTTGAAATAATATTTTTAAAAAAATTTCTAATTACAGAGAGATTAAAGCAAATATTAAAGTTCTTGATATAATTGTGTAGTAATGGTATAAATTTGATAAAAACTGCATCCACAAAGCCATGATAATAGTTCTCAATATCCTATGCACTTTGAATAAACCTATTTGATGTTATTACTTGCAATAAACTTCCCTCGTGTTTTAATATCTTTATAAATTAGTTCTCTTTGATATTAAGTTAATATTATGTTTAGTTGATTTAGTTAGTTGGGAGGGGGGTTAAAATGTAATTGGAACATGTTATGTACAATTCAAGACTCCACCACAAAAATTTGGTTGCTAACACCAAGTTATTTGAAGTGCAAATGCTATAAATTTTCCGGGGATAAGTCTTTTCTGCAATTTTTTAGTGTATATGTTTTGTTACAAACCATTCTTAGCGCAGCTACTCTATAGGTCTGCATAACTGTATAATGAACGCTACTTTATGATGATTTAGAATATATTCTATACCTAAATTGGCTCTATCTATAGTTTCTACACAGTATTGCATTTGTGCTTGGCAGATTTCTCCATTTACTGTTCTTTTTTATGTAAATTTTGTTTGTGCTCCTTTGAAACATAATTATCCGGGTTTTTATTGTACTATGTTTATAAAAATATTATTATTATTTTAGAATTGTATAACCAGTGAAGGGAACCCCATGGGCACCCTGATGCCGCACCCCCGGGTAGTACAATCCGTACACAACAGCACACACCTAACCCAAGACATGTACACTAGCAGTAAAGTTACAAGCACAGCAACAAATACTGTGCAGACACCTACTAGTCCGTACAATTATATTCCCGCCACACAACAACACCAACAACAGTTGATAAAGTCAAGAATAGTGAGAGAAGCAACACTAGTGCCATCTCTGAGCAGTGAACACAACTATTTTGATGAGAGTCAGTATGTTAATGATGATCCTAATCCTACCTTTAATATTAATGGTAAGTAATACATATTCCTTCGAAACCGATTAATATCCAGTGGGTTAGAACCGGTTCTCAGTCATATGAAAAAATTATGTCTAGCATCGTATTATATCCAGTTTTCTACGAATATAAAAATGCACAATCATAAGATTAAAACCAGCTTTTATAGCCCGAGCCTTTGGCATCTCGGAGCTAAGGAACTGGTTTTAGTTTTATAATTGTAGATTTTATATCCATGGAAAGCTGTTTATAATACGATGCGAAAAATAACTATTCCTGATTTATACATTCTTCTTTTGATAAGCAAAATTAAAGGTTTTAAGCTATTGATTTATATTTATTTACATATTTAGAAGAACCAAGTGATAGTGATTCAATAAGAAATCTTACAGAATTTGAAAAGAGAAGAATACGAAAAGAGGTAAATATAATTTTAAACTTAATTAAAAGCTAGTATTTTTATATTTAAACTGTACACTGTCAAACGCTTTGGTTATATCAAATTATAAAAATGATATCACGATTTATATTTCTAACCTTTATTATTCTTTAGGATCGTTCTCGAGTGTATGAGTATTATCGTCAATACCCAGTGATACAGATTCATAACAAACATTTTGGTAGAAATATAGATATCTCAAGGTGGGCATAAAAGATACATTTTAAAAAATAATTAATAGATTTTTTTAACGTTTTAAATTTTTTTTTCAAAATTATGTTATTAGCCTCTAAAGGTTCTGATATTACTGTTTAATACACCTTTAGGGTTCTTCTAATTTATTCTTAACCTAACCACGAGTAAAATAAGCGTTTAATTTTTGGGGGGTCTATATGCGATACGATGTAATCACCTTAATCTTTTTACTTTGATATATTGAAGTGAAGCATAATTTATATGTTTTTTTTCAGAAAAGGAGAAATTTCATTAAATGCCAAGTCTACTTTGTCAAGTAAGTTATTAATATATTTTATTCTAAATAATCTAATATTATTTTGTCTATTAACATTATATGTGATATGTATGCGAAAATAATCAGAATATGCTAAGTTATGCAGAAAAGGGTTTATCATTTCATTAGAAAACGTGTCAATTTTTTGGATAAGGGTGTGTTTTATAATGAAAAGTGTTCATGTGTACTTTTCTAAATGTTAATTAGAATCTCAAGGGTAAGGAATTAGACAATAACTCAAAAATGATTATTATAATTTATAAACATATATATGGTTTTTAAGTTTTTACCTTCCTAAGAAATGTGAATCAATAACTCTAGATTGCTAACATACTACTAATGCATTTTATGGGGACTTTTATGATTTTCTTTTAATTCTACATAATTCCTTTTAGAACTTATAAAAATATCACTTAATCCCTTTGTGCTAGGAATAAGTACGAGTTTGATTTTTCCTAATTAAACAAGTAAAATTGCTTACCTAAATGTATTTATAATTGGACAAGCTAAATGTTTTTTTGTCATTTAAACTGCATTAAATCAATTATCATCTCAGATATATTACTAACTTTATGATGATTCAAATAATTCTATGTAAAAAGAACATAAATTAAGCTGCAAGATGTAATTTTTCATTGGTAATGAAAGTGTTGATATTAAATTTCCGTTTTGTCATCACAAATCAGATTGATTCAACTTAAATTGGCAGATTTATGACAATTTTATTTTTCGTCAACAGTACCAAACTTGTTTTAAAGTTTAATATAGTATACAAATAACGATTAGGACTTTCCGTTACGGACGGACGAATGGTAAAACATTTAGGCCTTAAATGTAGAAAATTTTATAGCGGGCAACATATTTTATATGATCTTAAAGCATTAACAAATTCTCAAAAAAAAAGATTTTTAATGCAACATCTGTTAAAGAAATACACATGAGCATTGAATTAAAGGATGCAATGCTTTCATCAATGTATTAAAATCAGAAGCAACAACAAGATAACATTTTCTATAAAACAAAACTGTTGTAATGTGCCAGAAAATTTTGTTTTTAATTTTTCTTGAGCTCTTTGATATCTTATTTTACTCGAAAAAATAAAATAGGGGATGGGGGTATCCTCCTTACTTATATTTAGTTAGAAAAATAGTCAAAAACTTTCATAAACTAATACTAAATTTTCCAGAAAATTCCATATTAGTCTTCGAGATTTTCGCAAAATATTTTCAGAGTTGACCCTTATCAGTGCGAGCTCTTTCATATCCAACAAAAAAATGTTTTTCCATTGTAAGATATTTGTTTTTGCTTAAATAATTTGAATATGTTAAAGAAAATATGTTATAGAATATCTGGTAAAACATGTTAAATATCTTTTGAAATATGATAAATAATCATATCCGATATCTGAGATATACAACTGACCAATATATGTGCGTGTGTGTGTGTGAGGGTCTGTGTGTGTGTGTGTGTTATCATAAACCTTGTTAAATGTGCATTTCCCAAAAAAATCTAATTTTAATGTAAATTTTTGGTAGACTTTTTTGGTCAAAAACATATATTTTTTTATATGATAAATGAAAAGAATATATCTTCTTTAGAAATTTTGTATACATTTAATCATGTGTGTTGATTTGTATAATGTTTACAAGGCTAATTATCAAGGCTATAAATAGATTCTTTCATCTTGTAAGTCAAGCCCTAAAAAATATGCCAATAGTCGGGCCTACCCCCACCCCCCTGTTTCCACCTATAATAACCTATTATTTAAATTTCTCCTGATTTACTCTCCCTTTCTTACCTATTTTCTTTTCCTCCATCACAAACTCTCAATCTCTTTGAACTGATAAACTGAACTATGAGTACAAAATTCAAAGTTCATTGATGTTAAAATTACATATACAAATATGTACACATGTACAAAAAAATTGATAATGCAATAAAACCAAAATTTTCAACTCATTTTGCATTTAAAACAGAAAATCTTTAAGTTACACAAACTTAAAACATGAAAAAAATATCAGCTATTTAACAATAATTTCTCAAGTTACTAAGATAATAATTATCTAAATAATAATAAAAATTGACAACGTTTCTGTCTCATTTTGAAAATTTGTTTTTGATTGTAAATAACAAAAATCTAAATCCCATAAAATTGTATGGCTAGCTTAGGTGCAAGGGTGTCCTTTTTCTTTCAGAGCTGTAAAGGAAAATGTTAATCCAAACTCCTAGGCTAACATAAGAAATTAAATAGGATTTGGCCTAATTTTTTTTTTAAAATATAAACTTAAATTCATTTTTATTTCAAACTTTAAGTTAATGATAAAATTTCTTTAAAGCTAACCCCTAAATGCTATTTATACAATAAAAATTTGGGATCAAAAAGCTCGAGTTGTAACTTGATTTTTATCGGTCAAAAACTTTACATCTCTGAATATTGTTTTGCAAAAAATAAGTTACAGACGTATGCAATTTTTCAATACATGTACTGTAAAGTTTTATAATTAATATTTTCTTTACATACAACTGTACATTTTCCACGGCGTTTGAAAGGAATGAATATAGAATAAACATGGATTTAAAAAAATTTTGTCGTCAATTTAGGTTGCTAACATGAACATCATTTATTGGTCAGTTTGTTGATCCAGTAAGGGGATTGGCTAATTGGGGTAGATAGCGGTATAATCGTTATTTTAGCCTTCTACAACTCTCACTTTGATAGAGTACATGATAATTTGGTGTAAGATCCTTCTAATAATAAATCCATTTTGAAAGTGGTGTAATTTTGTCTTATGCAACCCATAGAATTTCAAAATCTCATTAACATTATCATTACTTATCTTATCGATTGAATTACTTTTTTAGGCCCAATATACTAAACCTTCTTAGGGGGTACACTTTAAAAACGTCTGATATTTTGGTAACAATTTATCACATGTATAAATACATATAATAACCGTAATGAATGAAAGACCTTGATTCTCCCCAATCCATCAATAACAATAAAGCCCTTCCATTCATTCATAAAAACTTTATTGGCATCAAATGTATGACAAACCTTTTCATTCAAATGAATGGCAAGCTTATATTTCCCCCTCCTAAAGTTGTTTCTTTTATAAAGTTTTCTCCCGGAAACTCCACAGGATATTTATACACTTATATATTATGGGTTATCCATTATAATTGGCATAAATATGTAGGATAATGTGTTCCTATTATTATTAATGTTGTGTTAATAAAGAAGGGTAAAATAACTTTGCATCCATTCATTCATTTGGTTTTAACAGAAACATGGATATGTCACCAGTAAAAAAATTAATTCTCCCAATTTTTAAATTTTTACCTTTTTTAGTATTAATTGATAAGTTAGAAAAAAATATAGTACCAAAAAAAATGTTATCTGTGAAAAATATGAAAAAAGTATTGTGTTTTACCTAAACTAGAAAAAAAAGATTTTAAAAAAATTTATCTGTGGAAAAGTTTTCTAGTTGAAATAGAAAAAATGTATTGTGTTTTACCTAAAACTAAAAAGAAGATAATTATAAAAAAAACTTATTAATTCTATCATTTTAGATTGTGTTATTAAAGTCACCAATTACATTTAAAGATAGCCCATTCATTTGATGATAAACTTTTCCCCCACCCAAAATTTCCCCGATTTTTGTTTGTACCCTTCCCGGATTTTTGCATGTACCATCCGGAAATGCAACTTTTCCACATTTTGGCAAAGTTTGTATGAACTAAGGGAAAGTGATCGCTTCCTGTTATGGTTATCATAATAGCTATAACAATAACATATTTTACTTGTTTTACCTCCTATTACATAAAGTAGTAGTAGGCTATTTTTGAGTTCACCATTTAAGGTAAGCTTCTCATAGGCCCCGGGATGGTTTTAGGCTTTTTTTTTAGATTTAAGCCTTTAGATGGTTTTAAGCTACTTTTCTGCCCTTTACCAATTTTTGAAGACATAGACATAATAATATTTAACAGAATTTTAGAAAGTTATTAATACTTTTCAAAGAACTGTTAAAGATGCTTTGTGCTGAATCATAATTACTTTTCTAATCTTTATAATGATTTAAATATAAATTATGGTATTGTTATTACTTATATAAAATTAGGTTATATAAGTTTGAATAAATAATAAGCTTTTTTTAGTTTCTTTTCACATTAAAGACAAATTTTGATAATTTTAAATGTTTAGTCTATTCTTCAAAAAATCATGTAAATCTTTCAAAAAAGAGAAATGATAAATATATAAAGATGTATATAATTTTATATGATAGAATTATGTTTCTAATGTATGGACATAAATTTAATAATTCTGAGAAACAATTATAGTTTTATCTGTTTATAAGCACTATAAGCATCAGCAAATGCGATTTATGAACATTTATTTACCTCCTACATGGAAAAAATTGTGTATACCTTTAATTTAATTAAATATATTAATTTTGTTAGCAACGTAGCTACTTTTCAACTATTAAATACTGGTTGCTAGATGATTTATTATTTCCAGAAAACAATTTACGTGATGGTCCATGAAATATATTCATTTTTTTATTTGTCAAATAAAACTTATTAAAAAATTGATTTTTTTAGCTTTCTTCCGCGAGCATAGAGAGAATAACTTGACAGTGTTGACTAGCCTGGCCCATTGTTACAAACTATGTATTGACAAATCTGGACATATCTATACCCAGGTAAACATTTTATTTTGAAATAAATACATGGTGTTAAAACTGCAGCTACAGCCAATATATCTAATGCAGGGATCTAAAGGGATAAGCCATTGGCCGATATATTGATATAATCCCGAATGATGCGTTACAAAATTTCCCTTCTGTAGATTTCAATTTGTGTTTGGAACGTTTGAACAATCAACTTCAGAAACTAACCAATCAAGATTCACTAAGTCCAACGTTATTGTCAAACTTTCGGGACTAGGGTAATACAGAGCACAATGTCCCCTCCCTCCCTCGTCTCTAATGCCAATACTTTCCACCCAAAAATAAAAATCCGCAGCTGCATAACATTTGAAAACTCCTCATCTGCCAAAAAAGAAAATTTTTCTTTTAAGTTTTATCCGCGTCAGAAAGGTGAAAGAGCGGCTATTTTCAATTATATACAATTTGCAGCTGATATGTTTAGACCTTCTTTAAGAATCATTAAAAAGTTCAAAATATTAAAATCTTGTAACAAATTGTTTATATCGTCAATTAACATGAAAAGCAATCTTTTTGAATCTAAATATATTCGAAGGTTGTATTTCTGTCCTTGTTTAGAATTGTTTATGTAAATCTTATCAATGTTTCACCGGCAGTTTGACCTTTGAAGGGCATTTGATACTTCTAAATGTATTTTTTTAAATACAAACATTGAAATATTTTGGTCAAAGAAAAATGGCAAATTTATATTTTGAAAAGATATATTTGGGAGGGGGGGGGGGGAGGGATTATTGGATTAAAAATGGTGTATACGCATCAATATCTGCAAGTGTTTATCTTAAATATTGTCAGAATGTTTACATTTTATCTTTTGATAACTAAAACTTTGGTGTTTGTATGCAGAGACATGAACAAACTTTCACAAATTTTAATCATTTAATGTTTGTGTGAAATAACCCCTCCCCCCTTAACCCCTAAAATTAAAAGAAAAAGGATAAAAGCAATGATTAAAAAAGAAGGGTTTAAAATAAAATAAAAATACTTAAATAAATTTTTAAATATTTATATAAGACCTTATATAGTTTTATGTGTGCTTGTGTGTTTTAGATACATTTATTTACATGTGTGTGTGTGTGTTTGTGTGTGTGTGTGTGTTTAAGTGTGTACGTGTGCATGTACTCTTTTGTATATAGTCAGACTTAGTTAGGCGCCTCTCATTAATTTTTATTACCTTTTTTATTATCAAAAATATTATTTTAACGACTTTTTTATTAAAGGTAAAAAAACACTATAAAATAATAGCAACCTTGTGTTTATGAAAACTCAAAAGCCAATTATTGTTGAATTCTTTTTTAAGGGTTTAAAAAATGGAAATTTGTTTTTGATATAAATATTTGATATTTTTGCATTAATTGCTGCAACATGATTCAGTCTAAACCAGTGGCGTGCACAGTAATTGACAAGAGGGAATTAAACTATTAGGGGGTGAAAAAAGACTGGCCTTTCGAATTTCAATTTTAAGGGGGGTAATTACACCCCCTCATACCGCACGCCATTGGATCAAACTATTGTAGAATATAACCTAATAGTACTAAAAACCTGAAAATTTATATAAGCAGGTCAATATTATGTGGACCTTTCTCTCAGACAATCACGTGTACTTTTTGCAAAAATAATAAAGGCCATGTTCTGTGTTAGAAAATAAGGTCATAAATCATATAGGGGTATCAAATTTATTGTTCCCTGCAACAATTTTAGTTGCATTAAAATAATGTTTTGCAACTGTATTATATAAATTATCTAAAAAAATATCTTAGTAAAGTTAAATTAATCCTAAATGTTTTATTTTCTTGCCTATACCTGTCTATCCATCACTACCTTAAGTTAGTTTATTTTATTAAATCCAAAAAGTAAAATCATGTTTCACACACACACAAACAAAAACACACACTCACACACACACTTACACACATACACAGATTGCATTTTTATTTCGGCGCCTAAACACTTTTCTAGAAAGAAAAAAGGTAGATACAGAAAGAGAGAGAAAATTAATGTAAATCTCAAGGGGGGATTTCCCCTGATTTTATGCCTGTTCCCAGGGCTGCCAAAACCAAATTACAAAATTTTAAACATTATCATCATGAAAGTTTGATTTTTATTTAACTTTGTACACATAACTCTATAATTAACAAAGCTAAAAAGATATTTTTAAAAAAATTTAAATTTAAAAGGTTTTGATTTGAATTTTGGTAGCCCTGACTTTGTAGTGTTGCATATACCTGTAAGCCGCTAGACTGAGAACTGTTTATATAAGCAAACACTGTTCCAATCATCCACCTTCCATGTTTACATTTACATTTTTTTAATAGAGCTCAGCTGTTCTGAGATCTTAAGTGGCTTAAAGACAATTGAAACCCAAAATTTCTAGTAAGAAAAAATTGGGTATAGTACCTTTCGTGACATCACCTCTTTAGGGGCGTTTCGTCATATTTTCACAGTAGCTTTTGATGGTTTATTTTAGGTTACGTTTGGTGATTGTCCCGCAGGGTTAGGAAAAAAAGAAAATTATCCCTTTTATTATATTTTAAGATTTTTTATTGAATTTTGAAAAAGTACATTCTTGTTGAAATCATGTTTAGCTTTATTGGCAATTTTTTTCTCCTTAGCCAAGGATTTTCTCTTCTCTCTCCTACTTTCTCTTTTCTCTTTTCTCTTTTTTTTCTCTCTCTCTCTCTCCCATCTCTCTCTCTCTCTCTTTCTCTTTTTTCTCTCTCTCTCCCTCTTATTCTATTTCTCTCCTAGCTGTTAAATGATATAAACCAGACTAGGTTTACCCGAAAATTAAAAGGGTTAACTCTCTCCTTGTTTTTCTTACAATAATAATTTCTTTTTACATTAAAATCTTAATCTAAGCTATCTTTTCTTAATAATAATTCATATAATATTCAAAAAAATTTTCTCATTAATAAATTATCATAAATTATAGAAAAATCATAAGTTACTATGCAAAATAAAGTCAGCATGCTATCAAATAAATATTAAATAGACTATCAATCAACTATTTTAAACCAGTAAAATCTAGCCCATTAGCTAGTTGCTAGTTTAATTAAAGATTCTAGTACACCAATCAATTTTGATTGTTTTTTTCTAGGACCATGGTTCTGTGGACCCGGCCTGTAGTTTTGATAAATCTCTTGGCTATAGAGATATTACTCAGTATATTAAGCTGGTAAGTTTTTATATAACAATATTAGCAGAGTGGCGACTCTATAATTTACTTTGTCTGTCCGTCAGTCCGTAACGCTAAGGGGAAAATGTGATTATCTTGGCTGCTATGTAAGATTGAAGGCTTTTTTTTGTGAAGATTCCCTATACTACTGAGCTATGAACACAGTAATAGTGTCTGACTGATTATGACGTAACAAAAAGAAATAAGACAATGAGAGGCCGTTATTGACCAATGGTAAAATTTATAGTGGCCTCTCATTGGCTAATTTTTTTTGTTACGTCATAATCAGTCAGACACTATTACTGTGTTCATAAGCTATCTTATTTATAAGGTCCGTAGGTTTGTCAGTCATGCTACAAAAGTATAATACTTACATTTACAATATCTATTCTTAATTTTAAAACATTGAACATCTGCTCTCTAAATAACTTTGTTACTATTTTTATCTATGATTTGTTTGTTTTTTGATACTTATGTATGTTTTCATCCTTGTTTTTAAAAACTTTATTCATAGAAGTTTACGATTTTAGTCTTTGATTTGTTTTATATTTAATTTTTCTATTTTAGATCAGCAGTGTCAATTCTAATGATTCCCATAATATGTATCTCTATCCTTCAAATAGAAGAAAGTAAGTTCAAATTTTATACAACTAGCGGCTGTGTCCTTAGCGACTAGGGGCTCTGTGTTAAAAGTTTAGGAAATGGCAGAATAATAGCCTAAAACCATCCCAAGACTTAAATCTAAAAAATGAAATGGCCTAAACCTTTCCGGGACAAATGTGAAGCTTCCCTCAAATGGAGTTATCAAAATCTTAAACTACAGACAAAAAAATCTTACTACTTTGTATAATAAGATATTTCATAATCGATATTTAAACACAAGGGTAAGAGTATCCATATGCAATACAAAAATAATAATTTAATCTTCTTTTAGATTGGTAGGAAGATCATTTAAAGAAAGTGAAGTCGATTACTCAGAAGAATTAGACCCAAAAAATTCAAG
Source organism: Acartia tonsa (assembly GCF_053477335.1). Lineage (NCBI taxonomy): Eukaryota > Metazoa > Arthropoda > Copepoda > Calanoida > Acartiidae > Acartia > Acartia tonsa. The sequence goes on along the minus strand of NC_137264.1, from coordinate 40,228,989 downwards.
GTATACATTTTTTATTAGAATGTTTCTAAATGTAAAATTTTTAATTCTTAAATAGTATTTTGAGTATGTTGTTTTTGTTTATTTTAAATTACTTAAAAGTATCAATTTAAAGAATTAATTTCGGGACTTTTCCAAGTTATGAAGAAGTGTATGTTTTATATGTACTTGTGTTTGTATGTCTGTTTATGCCGAAGAAATGTTTATTTTTCAATTTTATATACATCAAAAGCAACTGTTGGAAAGAAAACAGAAATGCTGGCTCTGACTAGCCCCGCAATGGCCAGTCAGTTAGTTTGCACAATTTTTGCTCTGTACACATTTAACTAACTAGAACATGCTTTTGAAACATGTTTTTAGGGCCCTTGAAGGAGAAATAAGATTGTTTTTAAATTTACTCTTTGAACTTCACGTCTTTAATGTCCGTATGTAGCGCATCCCCTCGTCGTCGTAGAGTTGAAATATTATCCCCAACAACGTCATCACCAAAGACTTTCAAAGTCATACGAACTGCTGCTATGTCATCTGGGCGATATTTTAGTACGAGCAAAAGGGGTAATGCCTTGAATCGAAACAGGCGCTACTCAATAGCATTTACATTTATGACTGACAGACAAAGGTTGTGCAATCAAATGGTTGGTTATCTGCAATATTTGAATGTGTTAGGGTAATGGGACCTACTATAAAGGTCTGACTATACATTTTATTATCAACCCTTCTTTAAAATCAGCTTGACTTTAGCAAAGAATAGACAATTATATGACAGAAATGAAATAATTAAGGACATTAATTTGTGCGAATATTAAACATAAAGCTGTTTGTACTGTTATAATAAAAAATATGTAAAAATTTCTAAATTTACATAAATATTACGCAAATTATGATTAACACATAGGTTGTTAGGAAAAAATAAAAAAAAACTTAATATTAGATCAAGATAAAACTAATACGATCTTGAAATATATTTTCATATTTTGTTTTATTAAAATAAACTACCTATTTTATATCATAATAAAAGAAAAGTTAATAGATAGTGCCTAATCAAAAATATATATTAATAGTTCACAGTGGCTGAATAAAAGGCGTACAAGGCCTAATAAGGGTAATGAGGCCCAGGAGCAAAGGTTAATGTCTATGTAAATTTTATCATTTATATGCGTAACAATTTGAGACATAAAAAATAAAATGCATTTTTGTTTTAAGGGAATGGGTGTTCTTGAGAGTGAATGAGACAGACGTGGTGAAGCATAAACAGACATTCAGGTAGGTGCAGCAGTCATTATGCTTTAACTCTCTTCAAATTATGGAAATCAAATTTCTTTTTGGGATTCTTTTAAATCTAAATTTCTATTTAGAGAAGGAACATTGGACCGTATAACATTCTGGTACCCAAAGTTTTATAAACACATGTTCTCATTCGTCAGATTAAAACTTTGTGGACTTTTAATATATCTTGATTGGTTGGAACAAACTAGCAGCGCTCTGTATTTTCCACCAATAATCTAATCTTTTGAAGGGTTAACTTTGTTTGTCATAATTTGGGGTGTACATCAATTAATCGTTCATTGTTTTATCTCTTAAAATCCCTATCAAAGATCTCATTTTGTTTTTTTTTTCAATTGAATTTAGTTTGAAGTATTTTATTTTTGCAGGAAGAAAGCTGGTGGCAACAGAGACGATAGAAACAAGGACGGTCACTTGCATTACGTGCTTCACAGGGAAGCCTGGCATTCCTATTGCTACTCTGTTGTGGAGCAACGCAGGCGGGCAGAGAAGAAACAAGAGGCGAGAGTTAAGAAGTATTGTGAAAACCAAGGCATTGAAGATGAGAAGGTGAGTGTTATGTTTCATGTTATTGACAAAAACTAAAAAATAAGAGTTAATACCAAATCCCACTTCATTTGGTCACACTAAATCTTCTTTGATTTAAAAAATTGCGCTTTTCCCAGTCGAATTTAATTGAAATTTAAGCGGGTAGTTTTTTGTTTGTTAGTCCTGGTTAGGTTAGGTTATATTTGGTACGTTGAGGCCCCTCCCCACCATTTTCAGTTTTGATTTTAAAAAATTTGGGGGGAGGGAAATTTTTTCTAGAGGCGAATACTCTTGGGAGGGTGGTGGTACCCTGTCCCATAATAGTAATAAACCTTCCCTCTACCTATGTGAAGCTACCTTGTAAAGGAGAACATGATCGGTTCAGCGGTCAGCGAGATCCTTCAATACAAACACACAGACAAACAGACATACAGACATCCTGTTACTTTTTATAAAGATAGGTTGACAAAGTTTGACTTGTCTTAAGAGAAGGGTATACCTTAGTTTAATCTATAATATCCACTTTAGAAATAAATATATTCCAGGTATGCCAAGAAGAATTTGCCTGTGTCCAGCAGCGCAGGCAGAACAAGGAATCAAGTTCCTCTAAATCAGCTGTTTGTACTCAAGCTGAAAGGGACAAGAAATTCGGGCGCGGCTGGAAATGGAACACAAGAAACTGCTCGAGTCTACCAAAATCCGCTAAAAAGGAATGCAGAAAGGAGAAACGGCAGCGCTGTGTTCAACAGAAAATGGACGACGAAAAAATGCCGCGAAAACTTGCGCGTCAGCTTTGCAAAAAGCGTAAATTAGCCGATGGTGTTGAACCAAAGAAAGCTAATTTTTACTCCAAGTGCTTGAGGAAACATAGTTCATCTATGTCTCGTGAAAATGCTAAAAAGCTGTGTAGAAAAAACAAAAGAAGACATGAAAAACGACATGTTTTAAAACATTAAAAAAAAGTTATAGATACTCAAAAACCCAAAAGTGATTCACACAGCCTTAAAAAAACACTTAAACAAGTGCTCTAGTATTCAGCCTACTGAAAATTCCACTTATGATACATAAAGCCCACGCGTCTTTCATTTTTATAGATATATCATTGTGCTTTGTAAAATTTAAAAATTACTCATTTTTGCAACGAAATTTTATTCTTTGCTCGAGCCACTTTATAAAAATCTCAAAAATATTCAGGGAAATTTAAGGGATAAGACAATGGACGATAATGAATGTACATCTAAAATGCTGATAAACAAAAGATTTTTAAAGATTACAAGATTGGTCAAATAATTTGGTCAATATCATAGAGTAATTATAAAACTTTGGGTTCCATAAACAGCTACTGTCCAATGTCCCCCACCTCCCTGTCTCCCTGGCTTTTTGCATAATCAATATTTAATTATGGTTAAATTTTAATTTTTCTACTCATTGACAAATTAAGAAATATTTTATTTCTACTTTATAATTATTTCTCGTATTCATTTGAATCCGGTGGATAGGAACCGGTTCTCATGAATACGAAAAAACTATGTCTATTATCGTATTATATCCAGTTTTCTACGAATATAGAAATGTACAATCATAACAATAAAACTAGTTTTTTTAGCCGGTGCCTTCGGCACCACGGGGCTAAAAAAACTAGTTTTAATCTTATAATTGTACATTCTATATCCGCGGAAAGCCGTTTATAATACGATACGAGAAATAACTATTATCTCATCGTATTATAAACAGCTTTTTGCGGATATAAATATAATCGGCATCTCGGTGCTAAAAAACTAGTTTTAATCTCATTATTCTACATTTTTATGCTGGATATAATACGATGCTACACATAATTTTTTAGTATGGCTAAAAACCGGTTCTAATACACCGGATATTAATTTCGAAGCGATACTGGAAAGGGTTTACATTCTTTTAAGATAGACAAAAATTATATATGAAACTTATATATATTTGGATGAAAGTTTTATATGGATTAAATTGTAGGTTCAAAATGAGTCCGAAAAAAAATAATAGTAAAGTCTACTAAAGTACTATTTATGCAATCTGGTATATGTGTGTGTGTGTGTGTGCGTCATATAGTATTGCTAAAATGCACACAACTATACACTTTAGTTTTCACTTAGCAAACATATTTGCACTGTAACAAATTATACGCTACAAACTGTTTCATTATTGCCTTAAAAATAGTTTTTAAAAATTTGCTTTAGAGTAAAAGTACTAGGTTGTTAAAAATGCTCTAACCCTAAAAAAATCTCCGACTATATTGTTCATAATACAAAAGCAATCTTACACAATTTTAAGTAAAACTAGTCAAAAAAACTTTTTAACAGTGTAGACACAAAACAAATAAAATAATGTGTATAAACAATATCCGAGGACACACGAATCTAAGCTTAAATTTAAAAAAATATTATTTTAAGGGCATTTTTTTTAAGTTACAAAAATGAATATTGCTCAAAGATGACCTAATCAATACATGTTAATAATTTAAAATGTAAAAAGCATAAAGGTTAAAAATAAAAATAAATTTATGGCGTAAAAAATGTGTAGCCTTGTTTGAGTAATACATAATAAAACCCAGGGTGATAAAGTGTGTATAACATATATCAACAAAATACACATCCGGTCACACTTAAACACACACACACACACACACTATTTACTTACTCCCTTGTATGACGTCATCAAATTTCATTAAGGATGTCATAAATTAATAATAATGTTTAAAGTCTAATATGAGCAATCCAAATATTAATGCTAGCTTGATATAAACAAAGCATTTGACGATTAAAATTAATGAGAAAGAAATAATTATCATTGCCTTGTAAAAAAATAGAGAATATTATATACCACATCATTATATATATTTATTTTATATGAATTATGATAAGATAAAAATATTCTATATTTGTAAAAGTTGTATGAAACCAAAGATGAATGTGCAATACTTTAAAAGTCTAGAAATTTTTTGCATATGTCAAGAACACTGACTTGCCTATTGTAAGTGTATTCAAAATCTTCCAGAAGTTTTGTTAATATTTTCCTTTTATTTTGTTATATTTTTATTAGAATATGTGATCTCAATTATTGATAACTATTTATTTGTTATCATTCAAATCCTAATAACAAAATCAAAATGTTTATGTTTTTGAAATTTTCATCCTTGTCAAAGATTAACTAAACTTATTAAGAAAAAAATTCATTCAGGAAAAATATTTAAATTTGTGTAAAATTACTGTGATGTTATTATATTATTAAATGTAATTTTTTTATGGTTTTATTATTATCTTTATTATATTATTATTATTATTTTGTTTTATAAAGGACTATCTCTAAAAATATTTAATCAATTGTTGTTAATAAACGGATAAAAAGTTTTTCTTTTATTTGATTTCATATGTTAAATCGATTGAGCAATCCATAAAAGCGAAAGATTAAAAAATTATAACAGTTCTGTACGATCTAAAAAGGATGACATCATTGATTTTGAACCAAAAATTCTGTATAGATCGATCCCAAAGGGAACTATCTACGAACGAGAGCAAGTGATTCTAAGCACCTTCCAGCATTGATCCATAGTATTTTATTAGTGAATATACTAGGTTTTTGTTTAATATTTTTTTTATCGACTAAAAAGTTAGGTTTCACCACGGTTTTATATGAAAAAATCTTTGAAATGTAAAGCATTTTTCGGTGCATTATCATCAAATGTTTTGATGAGTTCAAACTGTTTTTTAAAAGCTTTGACACAAAAGTATATTATTTTGATTAAAAATGCATAATTAGAAAAAGGGTTGGTAACGTGTAATTTTGGTTACATCATAAAACGATTTACATTTTAAATTTTTTTCCTCTAAAACCATGGTAAAACCCAATTAGATGATAAACCAAATGTTAAACAAAAACCTAGTATATTTACTTATAAAATACTATGGATCAATGCTGGAAGGTGCTTAGAATCACTTGCTCTCGTTCGTGGATAGTTCCCTTTACCTTTATACAGAAAATGTTAAAAGGACATTATAAAGTTGCTTCTCTAATAACACAACATCATACCTAAGGACAGTGGCGTGCTCATGCCTATGCCAGGTGAGTGCGCGATGCGAAAAAAAACATCTACCAAAATAGAGGGGTGTGTATAAGAAACAACATTAGGGGTGTTATTTTATGGTCTGGAGGGTATAGGAGGGTGTGGGCCTTTTAATGTAAATTAAAATATGTCTTAGATTCACATGCTGAACAACATATCCTTATACTAAAGTAACAGGATGTCTAAGTGTTTGTCTGTGTGTTTGTACCGAAGGATCTCGCTTACCGCTGAACCGATCGGGTTCTCCTTAACAGGGTAGCTTCTCATAAGTCCCGGGAAGGTTTATAACTATTTTGAGGGATGGTGGTACCCTCAGGAGAAATCGCACATAGAAAAAAATTACCCCTCCCGAAAAAAAGACTTGAACGAAACATAAACCAATTATTTCTGTAATTAGATATTTTAGATAAAAAAAATCATTCAAAGTGCCACTAGAGGCCTCTAGGGGCGTAGCCGCTAGTAATATACTTAAAGTAGTGGCCTCGCCCCTAGCATCTAGGGGCGCTGTACTTAATTGGGTAAGAAAAAGCTAGAAATTAGACTAAAACCCCACTATGCCTTAACTTACAAAATAGCCTAAAACCACCTCAAGAAATGAGTAAAGCTTCCCTAGAACAATAGAGAAATCCATCGGTTAAGTAGTTAATTAAATCCAAAGCTTTAGACAAAATTAACGGGTATAGTCCTTTTCGTGGCAACGCTCCTTAAGGGGCGATTCTTCGTATTTTCACAGTAGCTTTTCTCCTATTTCTAACCCTGCGGGGCAATCACCTAACCCAGTATAACCGAACCTCAAATAGCCTATTAAAAGCCATTTTAAAAATACGACGAATCACCCCTTAAGGGGCGTTGCCACGAAAGGGACTATTTCCAAAATAACTTACAACTTTGTATATTTATTCAAACAGACATGAAGATGTAGTAAAACAAGGATGACAACATCCATAAAAGCGAAGCACTGAAACGGTAGGACAAACGGACATTAACACTTATATAGTATCTGAACTGAAAAATCGGAACATAAATGTATAAATGTCGAATCAAAATTGTAGGTAAATTTGTTGAAAAACTGCTTAAAAACAGGATAATGTTTATGGACATACTTACATTTCTGGACTTGATTATAGAGTTGCTTCGCTTATAATATTGTTCTTTGTTGTCCCAGAAATCAATATACCAAAAATCAGATCAAACGGATAATTAAAACACTTGAAAATTTGTTGTTAAAAAAGTAGAAAAATCAACATGTTTAAAATGGACGTACGGACATTCTGGTAATGATTATAGAGTTGCTACGCTTTCTAAATCGTACCCAACTACTACAGGAATCATCATGCAAAGTTTGAAATCGATAGGACAATTCTAACATGCCTATATTAACGAATAAAAGCTATCTATCTCGGACGGACGTACGGACGGACCGACCCTAATTATAGAAAAGCTTCGCTTTTAAAAACTATTTAAATATAAAAACTTTAAAAATAGAATTGGTAAATTGTCGCGCAAATGGGTGTGACTTTTTTATATACTTGACAACCCCCTTGGCTGCATTAGGGTTGTGTAGAGGGGTAAATGGGGGTAGGCCCCTTGGGGGAAGTATCAAAACCCCTTATTTTTGGTAGCCTACACGCCTATGCCTAAGGATCCTAGTAAAGAACGTCCATGGTTTTCTTCCATTTTATTTCAAAAAGAAAAATAATTTAATGGGCGGGATAATTTTTAAGAGGCAAGTTTTCTTCGGAGGATTGTTGTATCTCTCCCACAAAAAGTTTGAACCTTCCCAGAAGCTACACTATAAAGGAGCGAGATCCTTTGGAACAGACAGATAAATACACACACATCCTCTTACTTTTATTTATGGATTTTTATGACCTCCATAAAAGCGAAGCTCTTAAAAGAAAGACAAACTGAAGTATAAACGAATGTCAACGCTATATAGTAGTTGTTTCGTCGTAGTAATCTTATCCCAGAGAATCCGATTGGAGAGGTTGCGTGATTATGTGAGGTTAGATTGGTTTGTGTAAGCTAACCTAACATAATCATGCAACCTCCCATATTCACATGTTTCGTTTTTAACATTGTACCTTGTAGTTCTAGGTATCATAATTCCAAATTAGCAAAGGACATTTAAACCTCACACAAAAATTATTTTTAAAAACAGTCTGTTTTACATGGACGTATGGACTTACTGGTATCGATTATTAAATTGCTACGCTTTCTAAATTATACCAAACTGTTACAGGGAAGGTTTATAACTATTTTACCATTACCCTTCCAAGGGAAATCGTCACAAGAAAAAACAATCACCCCTCCAAAAAAATTGTTATAAACTTTTCTTCTTAAATCTAAACTTCAAAAGGGGGATTGGTAGATTTATCCCCATCACAAGCAATAAAGAATCATCCCCAAAAATTTTTGCTCTAACTTTTTAAATCTACAATAAAAATTTCTCTCCTCCTTAAGTGCCCCTAGAGGCGTAGCCGCTTGAATTTTCACTTCCTTGACCAAATTTATGAGTCTGTATTTACATGTTCTAGATCTAATGAAATTCCGTATTACACTGCACAGTGGGCCGGAAAAGGTCAAAATTGATGTCGTTCATTAGTGTTTAAGTGTCCTATCCTGTTTTATAAGGTGGTAAACTGTTTATCTGTAGCAAAGTATCTCACGAACCTTTGAACCGATTGGGTTCTCTTGCTATGTTTTTAGCGAGATCCCTCGGTTAAAAAGACTAACACACATCGTGTTACTTTATTATAAGGACTAGCGGCTACGCCCCTAGAGGCATTTAAGTTGGGAGGGGGAAAATTCGAGCTAATCCAATATTAAATTAACAATTTCGGTTCCGCGGTTAGCAATACCGGACAAAAAATCGCTTACTACTTTGTAAGATACTAGCGGCACTTTAAAGGTTTTTTTATATCTAAAATATGTCTATGTTGCGTTAAACTCTCTTTTCTAAAGTTAAGAATAAAAAATTTCGATTTTTTTGCAATTTCTGTTAAAAACCTTCCCGGGACATACGAGAATATACCCTATTAATGAGAACCCGATCGGTTCTGCGGTTAGCGAGATTCTTCGGCACAGATACACAGACAAACCTCCTGTCACTTTAGTATATGGATACAACAGGCAATAATTAGACAATCTCAATATCCATTAAGTAGTAAAGTAAACAAGGATGACAACATCCATAAGTAGCGAAGCACAAACAATTAAATAAGAATTTAGATATTAGTTGTCAAAAGCATGTATATTAGGAAAATATCACGAAACCTTTTCAACATTTGTTTTAATTTCTTAATATTTATATTTAAGAACTATGATAAACTGACTGATGGTTAAAGTAAATTACATAGTGGATGCTCAAAACAACGGGAAATTTAATTTTGATATGTTTAACTACAAAATTTAAAAAACGGACCATAAACACCAAAGATATGAGGAAAATGTAAAAAATATAAAAATACCAAAAAACTTTAAAAAAAAGGCAATCCTGACCGTCATAGTTGTATTCTTTAAACGATAGAAAATTTTATTTTGATATCTTTAACTGAAAAAATTTTGGAAAGCGGACCATAAACACCAAAGGTATGTAAGAAAATGTGAAAAATACTAAAATAGCCTAAAACCTGCTTAAAGACAGTCTGACCGTCATAGTTGTTTTCTTAAATCGACAGGAAATTCAATTTTGATATCTTTAACTGAAAAAATTTTGGAAATCTGACCATAAACATTTGATATAGAGAAATATGTGAAAAATAGCCTAAAACTTGCTAAAAAGCAGTCCGACCGCCATTGATGTTTTATAGTTAACTAGCGGCTACGCCCCTAGAGGCCTCTAGTGGCACTTTAAATGTTTTTGTTTGTTAAATTTAATTTTTTATGTACGATACCACCTTATTTGACGTTGAAGTCTCCCCTAAGGGGGGGATTTTTTTATTTTTGGGGGGGTTAGGGGTGTCCCACCCCTCAAGAAAATATCTTAAAACCACCACAGGACCAGTAGGTATATTCCCTGAAGAGTAGAGCTCATTCGGTTCAGTGGTTACCGAGATCTTAAGCTTCAGACGGACAGACGGACGGACAGACAGACATCGTTCTACTTTGTATTATAGATTGTGCTCCTTAATAATAGTAATGTTGTCAAAAATTTCAGCCTTTATCTTTTATAGGAGCCGAGAAATTTAAGTTTCCCCCAAACTAAGACGGACGGACATTTCAAATTATAGAGTAGCTTCGCTACTAAAAAATATATTGTAAATTAGACTAATTAATAATCTAACAAAGCTAAGAATGTACGAATCCTTCAAAATAGATTGTTTATTCTTTGCTTTTCTTTCTACAACTGTCAGAGCTGGATCTTTAGTGGTGAGCCAACTTTCCACCAATGAGAGCACAGCAATTCAAGAAATGCCGTGCTGGGATTAGCTGTAAATACTCACCACTGAATGATTTTAAGATCCAGCGATTTTTTTAGGGTACCTTCCTCCAAATTAGTTATTAACCTTCCCGGGATATGAGAAGCTACCCTGTTAAGGTGAACCCGATTTGTTCAGCGGATACCAAGATCCTTCGCAACAGACAAAACAGCATACTACTTAATATACTAGGATATTTCGGCAGAAAGATTTAACAGTTTAGACGAGCAGAAAAAGTCGTTGTAATAGGTAGAAGCTGCCAATAGGTAGTCAGAATTAATGGTTTAAAATTCCATTGTGCTCCACGTTGATGGCAATTTTGATCAGTTTTGGCACTATCCGCACATATATAGCACAAGAGCCGAAAAATAAAATTATCCCATAAATAAGATAAGGTGTACATTTCAAATTATAGAGAAGCCTCGCTACTCAAGCGTTAAGGAAAGTTATATTTTTCAAATTTATTAAGTTTAATAGGCAAATTTAAAACATATATTAATGCAAATTAATGTTGAGCATGCAGTGGTGACCACTTAACAGCTGTAAATTTACAGCCATAATTGTCAAAAGTTATTCAGCAAAGATTCATCCACAACCTAAAAAAAAAGTTTGTTAATATATATGCTTAAACATTATACATTTTAAAGTAAAGAATCGTATCAGTATTAACAATTTTCATCTCTATAGGTCAGGTGAACTATGCTTAAATAATAACATCATATTAAGGAGTTGAAGGATTTACATACATTCGTTATTTCAGTTTCACGCAAAATTGCCCGTATAAAACACCCTACCAGCACTGAAAATTAACTCAATATCTAGGGATAGGCATACAATTTAATAAGTATTTTACTAGGGTTGGCAATCCGTATCCGAAAAATTTTTGTTAAATTTTAGAATCTGATTCAGTTTATAAATAGCGGATTTAAATTCCTTATTAGTAGGCTAAAATTAGCGTCTTGAGTTTTTTTCTTTCAACTCCCGCTTTTTGAAGGCAAAGATTATCATAATTATATATAAAATCTTGTTTCTCGGAAGTGAATTATAGAAAACAAAGAACATTAATTTTTAGGACATGTGTAGCACTTAATTTGTTTAATTTTTAAAAAGAGACATAAAATTTTGCTAAAATCCGGAATCCGCAATTTTTTTTAACAATCTGAATCTGGTCCAAAAATTTGACGGATTCCCATCCCTTTATATTACGAATGTATGCAAATATTCCCTTATTTACTAAAAAATGATAAATTATATATACCTCTTAATTTTACCCCCAGAAGATAAGTCAGTTCAGTCACAAATTCTAAATAAGAATTATATTAACGTTAGCCTTAAAGTTTTTATATTTGTTTAGGATTACAATTATCAGAAATATTTTCATAATCATTAAAATCAGAGGATGTTGCTATTAATCTCATCATAGAAAGAACATGCTAAATAAATTAAAAGATAAATAAAAAGCTTTAATTACTTGTTGAAATATATCTTCCGAATTATTTAGTCAGAAAACTTCAATTGATCTGAATAAGAATAATATTAGTTTTAGCCTTATTTCCACAGGCTAGCAAATAAGGACATAAATAAATAAGCAACTATCCCCCTCCTTTAGCTTAGCATTTCGATAAAGTACAGTTCTGATATAAGGGGGGGGGGGGGGGGGGGTTTAAATATAGCGACTCAAAAATTCTGTCCCAGGTAATTTCCAAGTATCTTTTCCACAGAAAAAAGGAAAAGAACTAACGATGAAGCCTGTAATTAATCTAGCAACATAACGACCAATATGGAATAATAAATCACATACTGGAGATACCAAAGTGCATACTTAATAGCTTAAAACATTTATAACATTAAATTTAGTTACCTTCAATCACTAACAGTCCAAAGTTAATTCGGATCCAAATTCTAAAAGATATTAAATATTAGTTTTGCAATATTTAGAATATGTTTAACTACTTATTTTAAAACAAAGTCAGAAGATAATATCATCGTTATAATCAGGATGTTGCTAAATTACCTCATCATTTATAATAAGTAGCAATAGAAATTTCAGGAATATTAAACTAGTTACCTAATTACACAGAGCCAATACGGATACATAATTCTAGATTGACTTGATCCGCTGCCAGCCTAAAATGAAATATATTTAGTAAAGAAATTTTACTAACAATGAAAGTATAATATACTTTAAAATCAGGATTCAATTATCCTCACTAAATTCGGAACACGTATGTCAATATAAACATCATTTTAAATCTTTATACTATAGATTCAACGAGTAAGCTATAGTAAGCTATTAGTTACCTACCTAGAATATTCAAACAGACAGGGTATTAAAGAGCTAGCCTAAATATATATAAAGATTTTGATTTAAAATTTATACGTACAGGATTCAAAATTCCACAATAAAAATTAGGGATAGAGGTGAATAAAGGAATTATTTTAATAATTAAAAAATTTTGTAGCAGGGAAAAAAATAAATCTAGTGCAGAATATACACCCCTGTACTTATTTAGAACATAGTTAGAAGATATTATCATCATTATAATCAGGATGTTGCTAAATTACCTCATAAAGTATAAAAAGTAACACTAGAAATTTCAGGAATATTAAAACAATAGATACCTAATTACACAGAGCAAATCCAGATACTTAATTCTAGATTGACTTGATCCGCAGCCAGCCTAAAATGAAATATTAGTAAAGAAATTTTACCAACAATGAAAGTATAATGCAACTTTAAAAAATCAGGATTCAATTCTCTTCACTATAATTCGGAACAGGTCTGTGAATATATACATCATTCAAAACTATTGTTACCAAGGATTCAAAAAGTTAAAAACTATAGTTACCTAATTAGAATATTCAAACAGCCAGGATAGATTCCCCACATCACATTAAAGAGCTAGCCTAAATAATAAAATATAGATTTAAAATTTTTACGTTCATAATTCAAATCTACATAATAATAATTTTTAAGAGGTAAGTAAAAATCATTTAAATAAAAAAATATCTCTAAAAAATGTTATTTCTTTTAAAGAAACTTTAAATAAGAAGCAGGGACGACGACATACAAAAGCAGAGCACAAAATTATTGATGGAAATACAGATAATTTTAACACTTAAAAAAGATAAGAAAAAAAAACTTAAAAACTTCCGCATTTCTAGCATTACAGACAGACGGAAAACTAAAGAACATACTCAATGTACCCAATGGCGTTAAAAACCAGTGAATTGTAGAAAAGACTAAAAAGTGATGAACATACCTTCGCCATTTGTTCAGTCATAAAATTGTAGAGTACCATGCCTGAACCAAAATAAAATAGATTAACGGCAACCAAGTTTTAATATGATTTGAAAACTTTATTTAATTTTTCAGTATAGCGTATACTTTATTGCCAGTCAACAGTTACAATTCTGAGAGGGCAAGTGAATCATCATGCAAACGTATATGTAGCGCAACAATACCCAAAATTTAACTTACTTTTGGATAGATTACAAAAGGAAGTACTTTTCTTACAAATAAAACAATATTCATACCTATGTTAACAGAATCGAAGACAATTTGACAGAAGATTAACAACCCATTCTAAAATAGTAAAACAAGATAAATTACATGTAAATCTGTGTTTAAGACAAAAATATATAAATATTTAGATTCAGAAATAACAGCCAGTTGTATTTTCACAAGAAATCAAACGGTAATTCCAATTATTCATCATGAATATTAATACACAATTTTTTAAAATCTTAAGTTGAAGTATATTTCAACTTACCTTAATCAAAATCAGAAATGAACACCTTGAATTGGTCCTGAAACATAAAAAAAAATATTAGACAATGCATTATAAGAGACATAAAAATAAATCAAAGACGAAATCATAACAGTTAGTATCATCATAATTTAATTATGTCCGCTCGTCGCTGTAAAATAATCATTTTAACAAGATGCTCATTCATGGAAAAAGTTTTATTTACCTTATAAATACTAGCTTTTCATCATCATACTGAACTTGTTGAAGTTATAAACACTAAGAAAAGATTTAGGAATTAAAAAGTATTAAAGCTAACAATGTATAGAAAATGGTAACTTAAGATCAGTTAATTAAAGAAAACCAATCATCAAATAATTCAGATTGGGGCGGTACGTTGGTCATCATTTCAAATTAATAAAAAAAAATTCTCATTATGAACGTTAATTTTTCAATACTCCATACGAACGCAAAATAAAATCGTTATCATGAAAAAGATAAAATCATTTACCTTAAGAAAAGGTTTCAGGTCCAATTTCTCCGTGCAGCAAAAAAATCTATTATCAAAAGATAATTATTAGAATTTTCTTACCTAGAGCTAAAAATTTTAAAACCTAAATATGTTCAGAAAGTTAGGTTTAGAATGAAGTTGTCAGCAATTTTGGACTCAGTAGACCGTCGTGATTGTATCATCATTTAGTCTGTTCGAATAATGAAAAAAAAAAGCGAAGTAGAGAAATTTGTCATACTCAGTTCCTTTTGATAGGATATTTCAGGTTAAGTAAATGTTAATATATGCACCACAGGGTTAGAGCCCCCAGCAGAGAAGCTACTGTGAAAATACGACAAAACCTACTACTTCAGTTTTCTTTACATGTTCAGTCTGTTTTAGGTATGGAATTCTTTTAAAACAAATACCTTTACAGAAATACAAAGATGCTTCAGATCACGAAACCTCAAGAGAATCCTAAAATAATGATTATGTTAAGTCTAGGGGAATAAAAATATGTTGAATTAAGCATTTTATAATTTTTCAGACAGCACAATAAGTGCATTTTTATCCTATTCCAGTGGGTTCCGCTTTTTCAAGCGCTGGATCATATTAAGAAATTTCATCATTAACAAACAAAATATCCATAAGTAGCGAAGCATAAATTTAAGAGGGACAGAGTTCATGGAGCAGTTCAGTAAATCAAAATGTTGAAAAGAAGGTTTATCAAATAATCAAGTACACAATAAATTCACAAAATCTAATTCCAATTCTGATTAGTACGCCTGTCATTGCGTTACGGACAAAGTTAATTGTAGAGCCAGAATGGATATCAAAAACTCAGTAAAATAATATTTACCTAATTTTATCAAAAATCAGTTTTCCCAATAACAAGAAAACTCCTGAAAATATTTGAATTTGAAATCTCCAGGAAGTTTGGAAAAATAATAAAAAGCCGTTTTTATTATCAGGTATAGCCATAATTTCGCACCTATGAATTAAGGAACAGAACGTTTCTTTATCATATCGACCTCGTCAGATAATACTCATCATTTAAGAAGAAAGTTACAATTATTAAGATAATTATTTTACCTAATAGTTCAACTGCAATAGGAAGGCTCTGTAAAAATCACAATCTAAATTAAAAGATAATTATTACAGGATTGATGCATATTTATTTTAAGTCTTGGGGTAATTTAATCAGTGCCTATTGGCGCAAAGTCAAATCATCTTTCTTCGTTAGGTGTCCTAAGTTTGACATCATTTCAGTTATTTATCGCGTCGTATATCAGCTAACGCTTATCAAAAACAGATTAAATCTTGAAATTTTTAATTTTGATATCCGCGGCAAGTTGTTAAAAATAAGATGCTATTAAAATTTATTTAGAATGACTGAAAACCGGTTCTAACCCAGCGGATATTAATCAGTTTCGAAGCCATACTGGAAAAAGTTAATCTATATCCAAACTTTAAGTACCTAGCATTGATCTGACAGAAGGACATTTCTCTTTGGTGTTCTATACACACCTAAAGAAAACAAAGAGTTTGTAACTAGATATTAACAATTATAAGTATAAACGAATTTATATTTATCAGAGCCTAATGGCGCAAAGTCAAATCATCTTTCTTCGTTAGGTGTCCTAAGTTTAGCATCATTTAACTCAAAGGTCTAACAACTTAAACATTAAATAAATTACCTTGAGAAAAAAATATCTACAATTACAAAAGCACAAACTCCTAAAACAAATCATTTAGTCAATAAACAAAGGACTACAGAAAAATATAATTTAATTTTTAAAATTTCAGAAAGAATTTGTCCCCATGTTTATGTAAGCCAGGGATAACTAGTTTTTTCACATCATTTAAGTTTAAAATAAAAGTTAACAGAAAAGCTTTTACTTTCTATAGTGCCTAATCCTATAAAAATTGAAATCATACCGACCTACAATTAATCGATTAAATGTATCGCTATTAATATAGAGCTTCAATTGTAATTTGTATTTTAAGACTTTTATTCAAAGGCACTATAAACAGCTTCTTCAACGAGAAATAAAAAAAACCTTACCATATATTTTCGAAGGTATGGATAATGAAACTGATAAATATTCTCGTAGCTGCCTAAAAAAAAAAAAAAAGTTTAAAGCTTTGTAGCAAACAAAATAATTTTAACTAGTTTTTAGTAGATCAGCGAATAAAATTATAATCATTTATATCAGGTGAAACACGGATTACATTGTCATCATTTAAATTTTTTGAAACCTATGAATTCTTTTCAGCAAAATTCCTCGTTTTTATTTTTACCTGTATTATATACTGCATGTACAGAACATAGTAGATTACATTTTTACATTGACGATCCCTAAAAAGAAAATACATTAATTAAGCGTTTACATTATCTTAGTTTACGGTCTATAGGTACTTACATGCAAAATATTATTTTTTCCCGGCTGCATAATTTTTTAAGAACACTCCTAATTTTTTTTAGAGTAGAAGGGGTGTGTGTGGGGGGGGGGGTTATTGTAGTTACTCGCTAAGACATGACCAGCAATTTTAATTTGGGCGCTTCTTAGTTTTAGATGTAAATGGGTTAAATCATATTGGTAGTATCCATTTCGAAAAAAATTTCTACTTATAACCAACCCTTGTTTCAAGATATTTAATTATAAGCAAAGAAGAAACACGATAAGTTTATTAAAAACCTTGGAGCTAGGTTTATGACAAGAAAAAGGCAAAGCTTGAACTAAACGAAATCTTATTAGATAGAAATTAATTATCAATACGTTCTAACTATTAGTAATAAATTTGTTTTAATTTCGAGGAAGGGATGTAACAAGAATAAAAATATTACATCCCTGAAGTTAAAAATCAAATTTTAATCTTCCTCATAAAACACTCTAAAGCCATAATGACTGGACAGTGTCAAGAACTAGAGGGTAAAAAAAGTAAAGTCCTACAACATACCTACACAAATTCCGGCGTTCAAGATCAAATACTCTTTTAAGACCTAAAAATAAACGTAGTTAGGCCAAATATAAAGTTAAAACGTTGGAATGTAAGAGGAGAGAAAGATCAGTATTATTTGGAACATATGTTAGTCGTCAGTTATGGTTTCCGAGAGCTGGGAAATGTCGAAGTTGTCAGACAACGACTCATCATCTCAAAATTATTAATAGGGTTGGTCCATGAAATGCTTGATAATCTATAAATTCCAATATTATGCAATTCAATCGTATTTACAATAAATAGTGCAATGTACGCTAATATCTGGACCAAAATAGTCCCATATAAGAAAAGATAAAGACCACGAGTTTTATTAACTCATTACAGACTTCTACCAGATGTATTATTCAGATGTATGCCAGGGGTGTATATTCTGCACAAGATTTATTCCCCCCCCCCTATTTTCTTTATTCACCTAGTAGGGGAAAAAAAAAGGAAGAATATTTAAATAACTCTATATTTTATTTATTTTATCCCTCCTACCACACATTCTTTTAGTTTATTTCACCAATGGAAAAAATGTTCAGTTCTCAAATTTTACATTTTTTCCCCCCTCCAACCACTTATTTTGTATTCCCCCTCCCCCTGAGCAGGGGATCCCATGTAGAATATACACCCCTGAAATATGCACAACCGATATTAAGTATAATTCATGGAACACCCCCAGAAAGAAAACAGATAAAATACCTCATTAAAGAATCTTTGAACCATCAATCTGTAAACACACCAAGAATCCTGAATAAAAACAAAATTTAAGAAGAGAAATGTTGAAATGAAAGCATATTATAAAATCTATTTCAGGTTATAAACATGAATCATTAGGTTCATAAACACAGATCAAGATTAGTATTAATCATCATTTACACAATAGAATAAAATTGTGCCATAGATAATAATGAAATTATTTACCTACTAATATATTCTGCTAGACGCTAGGTTTATTAGTCAGGAATATATTTGAAATAAAAGAAAATAAACTAAATATTTGAATATTTTAATTAAAACATTAGACATTTTTAAAAATCAGTTGTAGTTTATGGGTTAAGTAGCATTATTTTCTTAGAGTAGAGGCGCGACTAATTTATTCATCATTTTCTAAAATATTACAAACTACTTGACATAATATTACCTGATCGTCTATCTTAATGGTAGTTACATTTAAGCAAGGCATTAGGTACCATTCTAAATTAAATGTATAGTTAATTAATGAAATATACATGTAAATTATTGACTGGTCTGTGCTTCAATCAGGTCGTGGTTAATGGGTTAAGTCGCATTATTTTTCTTAGACAAGAGGTGACAGATTTATTCATCATTTAAGAACAAATTACAAATCTACTTAAAATAATACCAGCGGATACGCACCTAGAGGCCTCTAGGGACACTTGAGGAGAAAGTCGTATTTAATAACCCAATTTCATATTTTAGATTTTAAGAGTCTAAAAAAATTTTGGGGGACCAAACATTTTTTTTTTGGGGGGGGGATGTCCCACCCCTCAAGAAAATAGTTATTAACCATCCCTGGACCTATGAGAAGCTACCCTGTTAAGGAGAACCCGATCGGTTCAGCGGTTAGCGAGATCCTTCGATACAAACATACATCCTGTTATATTATTATAAGGATTACCTGCTAGTCTATCTTTAAAGGTGGTTTCGTTCATGCAATACAGGGCATTACCATTCTAAAGTAAAATGAAAAAGTTATTTGAAGAAATTTTTAGATAAATTTTTGTACATTTCAGATTAAATCAGGTCGTGGTTAATGGGTTAAGTCGCATTATTTTTCTTAGACAAGAGGTGACAGATTTATTCATCATTTTAGAACAAATTAACAATCTACTTAATATATTACCTGCTCGTCTATCTTTAAAGGTAGTTTCATTCATGCAAGGCATTACCATTCTAAATTAAATTAAACGAGTTATTTTAAGTAACTTTTAGATAAATTTTTGTACATTTCAGCTTAAATCAGGTCGTGGTTAATGGGTTAAGTCGCATTATTTTTCTTAGACAAGAGGTGACAGATTTATTCATCATTTTAGAACAAATTAACTATCTACTTAATATATTACCTGCTCGTCCATCTTTAAAGGTAGTTTCGTTCATGCGATACATTACCATTCTAAATTAAATGAAACGAGTTATTTTAAGAAACTTTTAGATTAAATTTTTGTATAAACTAGCCTAAATCAGGTCGTGGTTAATGGGCAAGTCGCATTATTTTTCTTAGACAAGTGACAGATTTATTCATCATTTTAGAACAAATTAACAATCTACTAAATAATATTACCTGCTAGTCCATCTTTTAAGGTAGTTTCATTCATGCAAGGCATTACCATTCTAAATTAAATGAAAAGAGTTATTTTAAGAAACTTTTAGGTTAAATTTTTGTATAAACTAGCCTAAATCAGGTCGTGGTTAATGGGTTAAGTCGCATTATTTTTCTTAGACAAGAGGTGACAGATTTGTTCATCATTTTCTCAAAAATTAAATTTGAGTAATAAATTATATAGGCGATTTAATATACCTTCATACTGCCGACAGCTTTAGTCCAGAACTGTATAGTCAATCGAAACTAAAAATGTAGGTAAAGAAGGATTTGTAACCATTTAAATCATAACTATTTAGTTTAGAAGACAGCAGGCCGTTCCTGCTATCATACATGAATTCAGCATTATTTGTGCATTTAAACAATCGATTAATTACAAAATAAAAGTTAAAAGTGTAATGTACTTTTATCTACCTCAATAGGTTATTTCTCTACTTTCCATAGAATTGACCCAATTACACTGAAATTGACAGGAATTTTAAAATCTTTATCATTAGCAGTAAAAATGATAAATTAGCAATGAACTAAACTAAAATTTCAAAATACTAACAAATTAAAGAGTAGAAAGGAATTAAAAATGGATCAATCTTTCAAACATGTAGAATAACCTGTAAATTCTGTACACATAAGGATTATACAGAGTAGAATGACAGACCATACAGTTACTATACCCTGTATTTATTACATTTACAGACATGTGTTTATCTGCAATGCACAGTCACAGGGATAAGTTGACGAGTATTAAAAGGGGGGGGGGGTGCGTAATGACATAAGCTCTTAAACCGTGAGCAAAATGGTCTAAATATTGAGCTAGACCCTTCAAACTTGGTATATAAGCCTAGTCCTATAGGTATTACATCTAAATGGCAAAAGAATCCAAAAAATTTTATTTTTAGGTTAGGTTAGGTAAGAAAAACCCTGCGGAAATGGGGTTTTAAGGCTTTTTTTAGTCTATTTTGATGTGGAAACTTGTCTTAAATTGTTTTTTCTTAGGGTTTTAACTTAATTACACTGTATCTATTCATATGGACATTATTTAAGATGATTCAGCAAGTCGGGGACCGACCCCAGGGGGCTAGGTGGGTGGCCCGCAGGGGTTAAGTTCATTTTTCCCAATATATTTGTTGTGATACATCAAATTATAGGTTTTTTAGGTCAAGGAACTCAAATTCAGAGCTAAAATAAGCATTAGACTAATCTGAAGCTAGCCCCAGCGGGCTAGGTTGGTGGCCCGCAGGGGTTAAGTGCATTTTTTCTAATATATATCTTGTTATATATCAAACTGTAGGTTTTTTAGGTCAAGAAACTCAAATTCTGAGCGAAAATTAGCATTAGATTGACCTGAAGCTAACCTCCCCGGGCTAGGTTGGTTTTCTGCAGGGCTTAAGAGCATTTACCTAACCTAACCTAGAAACTTACTTATATTTTTACAGGTTTTTTTCTTGAATAAACTGTGTCTATTAATGAAGACTTTATTTAAGATGATCCAGCAAGTCAGAGTCGGGGACCGACCCCAGCGGGCTAGGTGGGTGGCCCGCAGGGGTTAAGTGCATTTTTCCAATGTATATGATGTGATACATCAAATGATATGTTTTTTAGGTCAAAGAACTCAAATTCAGAGCTAAAATAAGCATGATCTGAAGCTAACCCCAGCGGGCTAGCTGGGTTGCCCACAGGGCTTAAGTGCATTTTACCTAAGCTAACCTAGAAACTTACATTTATTATTTTTCGTAGGTTTTTTTTCTAGAATAAACTGTCCATACATGAGGACTTTATTTAAGATGATCCAGCAAGTCGGGGACCGACCCCAGCGGGCTAGGTGCATTATTTCCAATATAGATCTTGTTATATATCAAAATAAAGGTTTTTTAGGTCAGTTCACTCAAATTCAGAGCTAGAATGAGCATAAGACTAATCTGAAACTAGCCCCAGCGGGCTAGGTTGGTGGCCCGCAGGGGTTAAATGCATTATTTCCAATATAGATCTTGTTATATATCAAAATAAAGGTTTTTAAGGTCAAGAAACTCAAATTCAGAGCTAAAATTGGCATAAGACTTACCTGAAGCTAACCCCTGCGGGCTAGGTAGATTTTCCACAGGGCATATGTGCATTTTACCTAACCTAACCTAGAAACTTACTAATTCTTTTTTGTTTTTTTCCTTGAATAAACTGTCTGTTAATGAGGACATTATTTTAGATAATCCAGCAAGTTGGGGACCGACCCCAGCGGGCTAGGTGGGTGGCCCACAGGGGTGTAGTGCATTTTACTAAAGTATGTGTTGTCATACATCAAATTATAGGTTTTTTATGTCAAGAAACTCAAATTCAGAGCTAGTTTAAGCATTAGACTGACCTAAGGCTAACCCCCGCGGATTAGGTGGGTGGCCTGCAGGGGTAAATTTTCCAAATTATGTGTTGTTATACATCAAACTATAGGTTTTTTAAGTCACACAATAGCAACCTGATGCTAGTTTTTTTGTGGTATGTGGTATACATTAAATTAAAAAATTGTATTTATTAGCATATTAAATTCTTCCACCGCTAACACTGTACTATCAAAATTGAAATTCTTTCAAATATATGCCATATAAATGTAGTTTAACCAATTAACCAGGAAAAAATATGCAGTTCACTAAATTAAGTTCAAATGCATTTCGTGAAACTACCCCTTTGAATTTCTGGACCTAAAAAACCTATAATTTTATGTATGACAACTAAAAATGCACTTAACCCCTGCGGGCCACGCACCTAGCCTGCTGGGGTCTTAAATCTTAAATAATGTTCTAATAAATAGACACAGTTTATTCCAGAAAAAAAACCATAAAAAAAAACAAGTAAGGTTCTAGGTTAGGTAAAAACTTGCAGGCAACCCACCTAGCCCGCTGTGGCTAGCTTCAGATTCGTCTGATGCTTTTATTAGCTGTAAATTTGAGTTTCTTGACCTTAAAAACCTATACTTGGATGTATGACAACACATACTTTTTTTTAAAAATGCATTTAACCCCTGAGGGACACCCACATAGCCCGCTGGGGTCGGTCTTCGACTTGCTGGATCATCTGAAATAAGGTCCTCATGAATGGACAGTTTATTTGAAAAAAACCTAAAAAAAAATATTAAATGTAAGTTTCTAGGTTAGCTTAGGTAAAATGCGCTTAAGCCCTGTGGGCTACCTATCTAGCCCGCTGTGGTTTGCTTCAGATTATTCTCATGCTTATTTTAGCTCTGAATTTTAGTTCTTTGACCTAAAAAACATATAATTGAATTTATCACAACATATATATTGGGAAAAATGCACTTAACCCCTGCAGGCCACCCACCTAGCCCGCTGGGGTCGGTCTTCGACTTGCTGAATCATCTGAAATAAGGTCCTCATGAATGGACAGTTTATTCTAGAAAAAAAACCTAAAAAAAATAATAAATGTAAGTTTCTAGGTTAGCTTAGGTAAAATGCACTTAAGCCCTGTGGGCAACCCAGCTAGCCCGCTGGGGTAAGCTTCAGATTATTCTCCTGCTTATTTTAGCTCTGAATTTGAGTTCTTTGACCTAAAAAACATATCATTTGATGTATCACATCAAATATATTGGAAAAATGCACTTAACCCCTGCGGGCCACCCACCTAGCCCGCTGGGGTCGGTCCCCGACTTGCTGGATCATCTTAAATAAAGTCTTCATTAATAGACAGTTTATTCAAGAAAAAAACCTGTAAAAATATAAGTAAGTTTCTAGGTTAGGTTAGGTAAATGCTCTTAAGCCCTGCAGAAAGCTAACCTAGCCCGGGGGGGTTAGCTTCAGGTCAGTCTAATGCTAATTTTCGCTCAGAATTTGAGTTTCTTGAACTAAAAAAACCTATAGTTTGATATATAATATAACAAGATATATATTAGAAAAAATGCACTTAACCCCTGCGGGCCACCAACCTAGCCCGCTGGGGCTAGCTTCAGATTAGTCTAATGCTTTTTTAGCTCTGAATTTGAGTTCCTTGACCTAAAAAACCTATAATTTGATGTATCACAACAAATATATTGGGAAAAATGAACTTAACCCCTGCAGGCCACACACCTAGCCCCCTGGGGTCGGTCCCCGACTTGCTGAATCATCTTAAATAATGTCCATATGAATAGATACAGTGTAATTAAGTTAAAACCCTAAGAAAAAACAATTTAAGACAAGTTTCCACATCAAAATAGACCAAAAAAAGCCTAAAAACCCCATTTCCGCAGGGTTTTTCTTACCTAACCTAACCTAAAAATAAAATTTTTTGGATTCTTTTGCCATTTAGATGTAATACCTATAGGACTAGGCTTATATACCAAGTTTGAAGGGTCTAGCTCAATATTTAGACCATTTTGCTCACGGTTTAAGAGCTTATGTCATTACGCACCCCCCCCCTTATTATTTGCGCCCTAATATAGTTCACCGAGAATGTCTGAAGTGTAAACTTAAGCTAAATAGATTTAGATTTTGTTAAAAAAACGTTCAATTTTTTTTTAAAAAGGTAAGGAGAGAACACAATCACCACCCCCTAAATTATCAACCTAAAACTGAACATTTCACAGTGCGTATTTAAATTTTATGTTCTAATATTTCTTAGGAAGCCAAGATAACGGCCCGACTTCCTTACACACAATTAGAATTAATTTACCCCTCGAGAGCTATGGATAATTCAATAAATCTGAACTACCCTTTGGCTTAATATGAGGGGGGGTGTTGATTATAACCACAGTACCTAATTTAAATCTCACCTCAGGTGACCTCTTTGAGCAATGGTTGAGTCTGAAAATCGGTACATAGGAAACATCTAGACAACAAAACATAAATTATTTTAATTCACAATTAAATTCATACAATTAATCTAATTAAAATATCAGTTCTATCATTTAGTAATCATGATAATCATGGTTAAAAAGCTCTTTAGATTAACATCACGCAATGTCATAATTTTAAGGAATCTTTATTACCATAAATAAAGCAAAAATTTATAATAAGTATTTAGATTTACTTAAAGATAAATGCGGATCAAAACAAAGTTTGGTAATTTTTATTTTATAGTTCTTTTTTAAAAAAAAAAATACAATTAAAGTTAAGGGGGGGGGGGAAGTTTTGACACATTTGCGTAAACAGGGAGTATAGGCTTTATCTTTGGACTGAGAGGATAGGTTATTAGGGATAAAATCATTCTTATATGAGGAATTTTCCCAAGTTAAGATTTTTTGGATAGGCCTCCAGGTTCCGGAGCTCCAGGCCTCCGGGTCCTCTCTGTACAGGTAAAAATGAAAAAAAAAATTTTTTTTTTGAAGAGTTCGAAGTCAACTTATTAAACAAAATATGCGTTTTTGTCTTCAAATATGTGAATAACATTCATAAATATGCATATTTTGTTTCATAGGTTGACTTCTAACTCTTAACAAATTATTTATTTAATTTTTACCTGTACAGAGAGGACCTGGAGGCCTGGAGCTCCGGAACCTGGAGGCCTATCCAAAAAATCTTAAAACTTGGGAAAATTCATCATATAAGAATGATTTTATCCCTAATAACCTATCCTCTCAGTCAAAAGATAAAGCCTATACTACCTGTTTACGCAAATGTGTCAATACTTCCCCCCCCCTTAATTTTAACCAATAGGATAGGTGAATTGGAAATAACCAGAGCTTTAATTGGTTGAATGATGTTAGATAATTAAGCTTCTCCAATCAGAGCGCAGATTGTTTACAACCCACCAATCACAAATGTCAAAATTAATCAGCTTAAATTGTAATAGCGCTGTTAG
Organism: Acartia tonsa; assembly: GCF_053477335.1. Classification (NCBI taxonomy): domain Eukaryota; kingdom Metazoa; phylum Arthropoda; class Copepoda; order Calanoida; family Acartiidae; genus Acartia; species Acartia tonsa. The sequence continues at coordinate 40,203,323 of NC_137264.1, read as the reverse complement.
ATAAGAATTATACAAAAAAAAAGAATTTTATAAGAAAAATCTTCTAAATTTTATGCAAATTTCAAATCTTTTATGTACATTAAAAATCTTTCAAACTTATATAGCTTATTATTCAATATGTCTAAGAGCAAATTATTTATAATCCAACGGATATATAAACAGTTTCAAATCCAATCTGAAAAATTCCTCAAACTCAAAAACAAATAATACCATTCAATAAGAGATAAAACTAAAACAAGTATCTCATGCTAACATACCATTCAAATTATAAATTAAATGCTATTTTACCTTGTATATGTGAGAATAGTTGGATAAATTGACTTTGACACCATGACCATACTAATTATAAAACCTAAGCTAGTTTAAAGGTAGATAAACCGATGATTGCTTGGCTTGAACTGATTTACCTTTTGTAACGCACATGGAATGATACCATGCGACTAAACTTGGAAGCATTGGGCATGGTGGACAAATACTTCTACACAATTTCCCCTTGTTAAATATATTTTCTTGAACATGGGATAAAAACAATTTTCATGATCACATTTACAAAATAAGATTATTTTAAAGTAAATATATATTTATTCCAAAATTCAAATTACTACGAAAATAAAGAAAATATAAAAGAATTATAATTCCTGGAAGGGAAAAAATATCACAAAACAATTGTCTAAAAATTTCTAAATTACCTTACAGAAAGTGTACACTGGATGTTAAGATTTTAAGGGTAAATATATCTTACAAACTTTAATATAAATTATATGAAGAAACACAATTTCAAATTATTTTAAAGATATAAATTAACTTTTCTGTAACAAATTTTTTAAAGAATAGAACAGGGGAAATTTGGGATAAGGATTTTAAAATCAATGTCATTTTTAGGTCCCGATGGGCCAAATGCTCCTTGGGTCCCATAAAACTGGAATTAATCTTATAATTTTTCTATCCACAGAAATCTGTCTATGATAAAAAGCTATATATAATTAATAAAAATTATTTTGATTAATAATACGACGACATTTTAAAAACCTGGTTAGTACAATATTTTTATTTTTTGACGATATATCTAAAATTTTCTTTAGTGAAAATTTTGAATATTGATATGATAGAATTGAAGTTTCCTCTCCTCATTTGTTAATTTTACGAGATTTTATCTAGCATAAAATTCATAAATGACAATACAATACTTTTAGGGTTTATAAATTTTAGTTTCCTTTGAATTGTGCTACGTTACTTTTACAAATTAAAAAATTGAAACTGAACTGCTGCCGACGAACCCTATTTTAAGCAGAGAGAGAGAGAGGTGACAACAGTCCCCAAAGTTTTACAAACACGCCTTCTTATTCGTTGGCAACTTTGGGGACTTTGGTAAATTTTGATTGGATAGTTTTTTTTCCATCGATACGAGTCGAGGCTCGCAAAGTTGAGTGTAAACGTTTAAACCACTAATTTTAATTTATAGAAGGCAGGGGAAATTTTGTGACCATCAATGGGGATTTACATCAATTTATCGGCCATTGTCCTATCCCTTTAGATCCATGTACTTTAAATCTAAAAATTAATATTTGTTGCATAGATGCTATATGGTGCTAGGGGCACATACAGTGTTGGGTAAAGAAAAAAAAGAAAATTTAAAAAACTATATTTTGTGGGGTGAAAAAAGGAAAGAAGGAAAGCGAAGAGTTGGGTCCTTTATTTTAAAATAAATTGAAGTCAAAACACTCATATAATTTGTTTTTACATTCACAGAACAACCCTTATACTTGGGACTGAATTATGTAAGTTAACAACATTTGAATTTACTTTAAAAAGAAAAACCTTAGGAGCTTTTAGGGGGAAAATATTTAATCTTTTTGACTTTTGCTTTTGAATGATTTTATTTGTCATTATGACTAACAAAAACAAGGATATGCTGTTACATGGAGGGCTTAACTTTTTCTTTATTTAAATCTTAGACAATCACAATATATATATTACATCTCATGTTTGGATAATTTTATGACTCTTGCCAACCCTTTACATTTGGGCCTTATAACATCAGATATAAAAGACATTAAAAATTGTTAATGATTCAAACAAATTCTTGCTTTTTTTATTAGACTGGACTCAGTCCAAGGTATGATTTAACACACCTTGAGGCAAATTTTATTAACTATTACAATTATAATTTGTTGTGTGTGTGGTGTGAGCACTTAAAAAGAACTGCTACTTCTTCCAAACGGTGATTGTGTTGAGGGGTATCCTCGCCCTGTACAAGTCTCTGTGTGTAGCGGTGGTAAAGGTTGGTGTTTACTAGATTCAACAAATACATAAAATCAATATTGTTAGACATACATTCATAAAATAAATGTAATTTTTAACATATTTGACAATATTTTGGTATATTGATGTTTTTTCAAATTTAGGAAGAATCTTTAAACTTTGATGATTTTCCCTCATCTTGGCTGTTTTCTATGGTTAATATTATCTTGTTTTTTTTACAAAAAGCTTATTTGAAACACAAGTATTATACAGAAATCACACAAAGTCATTTGAATTCATACAAAGCTATACACGGTTGGACCCTCAGATGTCAAAACTTTATTTTAGTGTTTGGCCAAAATGACTTAGCAATTGTATCTGTAAGTACGTCTAATAACACCCTTTGCTATTTTTAAAATCCTAGAAATTTTTTTTTGCAAGAAAATTGCATAAATTCGCAACCTTTTTTAGTACCACTACATAACTTGAGTTTTAAAACTTTTTATATAAAATCCTTTTTACAAAAAATATCAATAATTACTTAAAATTAAACCTGAAAGAAAACAATTCTCATTACACGTGTTAATTTTCATGTTTTAGGTCTTTTTTTGAGGAAAACATAACTTCTCCTTTTTTGACAATAATATATTTTTTTAACAATTCAAAGTAAAATATAATAAAACTTAAACGATTTTTCTTGAATTATAAGTTGAAAATTTCATCAAACATGCAATTTAAGTGATGAAAATTTAATAAAATCATTTTTTGAATGTTTAGAATTACCAATTTTCTACATTTAAAACAAAATGTTAACAAATTTTAAAAACATTCTAACATATAACTTCAAAAATCAATAACATTTTATAAAAAGATGTTTCAAAAAATAAATCATTAAAAGGTATTAAAATGCATTTAAAATTACTTAAAATTAAAACGAGAACATCTTTTTACACTGTATTCTGTGAAATAGAGTTTAAATGACATGATTAGTGAATGAAATATTTCCTAAACTCATTAAGCCTTTTTGTGACTATATCAAAAATAATTTATTTTGTTTAATATTGTTTTTTTATTCAAATATTTGACAAAATTTTCCCTACGTCAATAAAATAAAGTCAGTTTTTTACTGTTTCCAGGTTTTTCTTTATAATTTTAAGAATTAAATATAATATAAATCTTCATTATCTTTTATTTGAATTATCATACACATTAAAATGTGAAGTATAAGCTAGAATAGCACTTTTTTCAACGAATATTTTAATGACATTATATCAAAATAATTCCTCTTAAATATCACACAACATATGATTGGAAAGTATAGCCATTTCTTGGAGGTATAATATTTACAAAAATACCATTAATTCTGTTTTTATCAGAAGTTAAAAAAATTGAACAATTCTAAAACAATGGTTGGCTGTCTAGATATTGAGAACACTAAGACTACGGCTCTGTTCTATTGAAATAACGTTGCAAAAAGAGGGGTTCTGAAAGTAATCTACCTAATTTTATTAAAAGAACCAACAAGTACTGTCAGTATCTTTTTTCTTGTAATCTAGCAGACAATCAAATCATAACACAATTTTCATGATAAAATATTCAGGTTTCTACTTCACATTTTAAAAAATATACTGATCAATAAAATGTTCAAAATTTTACGTTGTACTAATTGAAAAAATATGTTGTAATTCTTATTTTAAAGTTACATTTTTATCCCTGACAAAATCATAGACGACTTTTAAAGGCATCTTATCTAAACTTTTTGAAGAAAAACTTAAAAACGTTAATTAAGTATGAAAACTATTTTCTTCGATTTTTCTGAAGTTATTATCGCATTCTATGGGTTTTTTATTATCATTTACTTATATCGAAAGTGCCAAACATTGTACCCCAACTTATTCATTTAATAAAAAATGAAGCGTGTATAGTATATGGTAGTTGTATGTTTTGAGGATGTAACAGTCACCCGGACTTTAAAAAGTTTTCATTGGGCTCCTGTTACAACCTTTACAAATACAAGGTATAATAAACAATATGCACAAAATTAATCACAATCCATATATACATGAAAATTACAAATATTTATCTCATTTCACAATTCTGAATCTATTACAATCTGATCATGTTTAATGTAACTTGGTAATACAAGTAAACCTCCTAATTTCTGTATCTAGCTTTCTTGTTCTATTTTCTTAGGTACCTAGCCGAGTCCTTAAACTTTCTTATCATTACTTATTAGAACTTATTAGAAAATAAAAATAGATAAAATCTCTTTATATTCCTATCATTTCTGCCTTTTGATACAAGACAATGTAAATTATAAAGTAGATCAGCTGTGGGGCATTTATATGAAAGGGGGATTTTTAAAAAATGGGGGAATATAGACGGACAAATTCATTTGAAAAAAAAAATAAAAACTTGGGTTACTTTTTATCTAAAGGCATTTACCTTTAAATTGCAGAGTAGGTTTACTGTGAGTAAAATTTACAATTACTGATGGCAATAACATCCATAGATAGTCTGGTAAGCCGAGCGTTCTCGGCCCACAGGGTAACGAGTTCGAGTTCAATGAGCCCTAGCCTTGAATTATTCTACCAAAACAAACTAGCAGGATTTAGTCATACAGAAATTATATATTTAACTGAATAATAATTACAAGCAATGTTTACTATATATATACAACAAATTATAACAATGGTTAGGTTTGAAGGGGGTGTGGGACGCTAGGGCTTAGCTCCCGGCGGCAGACAGGCTGTGGGGGCAGCGGTGGTAAAAGGGGAGGCAGCGCCTCCCGGTTATATAAGCGCGTGAGGGACGCGTGATAGTTGCATGTTTGAGCCCCCTCCCCACATTTAGGCAGGCCAGTTTGACCGCTAGATAGCGGGGTCAACATCGGTCATGAGATAGATGGTGATATAATAAGATTAGTGCAGTGGGTTTGTTATGATAAGTCACAGCGTAGCAACTCTGTAAACTGCCTGTCCGTCTGGTTGTCGTATTACCACAACCTCCCCTTCAAGGGTTGCGTGGCTCTCGAGCCACCAGGCCTTGAACCTGGGGATACGACAACCTATGTCTGCGCAAGACGGGCTCTTCCTGGGGCACAGCTCGATGGAGGACAGCTCTGGCTACACAGGCTCCACGGGACACTCGTTGCTCAGTCTGGCTGTGGTTGGATATCAGCATTGTCAGCTCCTGGTTGGCTTCTAGACGGGGGTTGGCGACGGCCAGGCCCCGGCGCTGGAAATTTTGCCTCGTCTGCAGGACTAGCTCTGCCTCAGTGGGTAGCTGGACACGGAGGCCTAGGCTAACTCTGGTGGTTCCCAAGGGGGGAATGACGATGGATGAGGGCGCATAAAATTCCATGGGGGCGCCTGCTTGGTTCAGGTTGCTTGGCCTCCTAGCCCCTACCCGGATAGGGATGGCTGTCATTAACAGGGGGCACATGGCTTCAGCTTCGTCCTCTGGGGCGGCCTCTTCCATTGCAACAGCTGCTTCTCCTCCTACAGGCTCGCTGCTGGCTGGCAGGTGCTCCATGTCTGTGTCAGGATTCCAGATGGCATCTCTGGGTGGCTCTGGAACTGGCGGCGGCGGCGGTGGTTCGTTGGGTTGCTCCTGCAGGTTCTCTTCTACTGGGTCACGGTCTTGGCTGCTGGGCTGTGGGGCAGCTGCGGCCGGCTGGTGCACTGGGAACTGTCCTGGGTCGCTAGCTGCGGGCGCCGCCGCTCCAACCGGCAGCTCGGTGGCATCCTCGTCGCCGTCCACATCAACTTGAATGTCTGCTGGAATCTGGTGGGCAGTCACATCTCCCGTGTATTTGCGCAGTCGGCCTATATGCGCGGTAACTTCCGAGATCCTGGCTATTGGAGAGGCAGGTTTGATGACATAATGGACTTCTGTAGCTTTCCTCACTACCTTCCAGGGGCCAGTCCATCTCTTGGTGATTTTGGCTGCCTTCCCTGGCACCAGGCGGGGGGCCAGGTACCAGACCAAGTCTCCAACCTCATACTTGGCCGTGCCTTCGTAGGCTGCCGCGCTCCTCCGGATGGCTCCCTCCTCCTTCTGCTGGATGGCATCATACACTGCATAGTAACGTTGCAGGAGGGCTTGGACGTTGGCTGGGACCGAGGCATACTCTGTTTCTGGCAGCCGGAGCACCATGTCCACCGGAAGCTTGGCCTCTCTCCCAAAGAAGGCCAGGAACGGGGTCACGCCGGTAGATCTGCAGGCCTTGGTGTTGTAGGCGAAGGCAATGGCAGGCAAGTGGGGCTCCCAGTTGTTGTCGTCTCTGTCTAAGAACAGACGCATGCCGGTATTGAGCGTCCGATGGAACCTTTCCACTCGGTTGGACTGTGTGTTGTAGGGTGGTGGATGTGTCAGGCCAATCTCAAGTCTGGAGGCCAGTTCCTGGAATACCTGGCCGGTGAACTCCATCCCATTGTCGGAGTGGATCTTCAGGGGGCATCCAAACGTGGCCAGGTGGCGGTGCAGCAGGGCTTCAGCCACTGTGAGGGTGCGTTTGTTGGGGATGGCGTAGAGGCTGACAAACCGGCTGAACCCATCTTGGCAGGTGAGGATGTAGCGGTTCCCAGCTGGGGTCTCTGGCAGCGGCCCCACCAGGTCGATGAACAGGACTTGCTGTGGATACCCCTGGCGGGAGGGTACATGTATCCCTTGCTTCAACCTCTCCTTGGTAACCTTCTGGACACATTCAGGACAAGTCTGAACCATCAGGCGGACGTCACGGGCCAGGTTGGGCCACCAGAAGTGCATGGCCACACGGGCGATAGTCGCGTCCATCCCAAAGTGCCCGGCCATGGGGGTCCCATGGGCTAGAAAGAACGCGTCCTGCTGGAGGGCCGAAGGCAGCAGGTATCTTGTCCGCTCCCCTGTCAGGGTCTGGTCAGTGGTGGTGAGGCAACCGTGCTCGTCAAGTCCCAGGGCTGGGAAGCGGCTGGCGTACTGCTGCTTGTCTCGGTCCTTGCCGCGTAGCTCAGCCTTGGTTGGGGCTCTGCCGTCAGCCACCCACTGGCGGACACGGAGCAGGAGGGGGTCTTGTGTCTGGGCTTCTAGTACTCTAGCTGGGTCCAGTCGGGCGGCAGGGGGCCGGCTGGCTGCGGGCTCCCCTAGCTGGCAAAGGTTATGGAGATACTCAGCCTGCTCTGCTAATTCTTCGGCGCTGGCCGTTGGCATGTTGGCGTCCTCCCGGCGGCTGAGGGCGTCAGCGTTGGTGTTCTGGGTGCCAGGACGGTGGCAGACAGTGAAGTCTAGGGCCGCTAGCTCCTCTTGCCAGCGGGCCACCATTCCTGTGGACGTGTTCAGTGACTTCATCTGCAGCAAGGCTGAGGAATCAGTGTTGATCTGGAAGCTGCGGTAGGACAAGATGCCGTGGAATTTCCGGATTCCATACATAATGGCGGCCATCTCTCCCTTCCAGGACGGGTAGCGAGTCTCGGGGTCGGTTGTCTTGCGCCCCACGGCGGCAATCAGCCTCTCCTTGCCGTCCTGGCATTGACTCAGAATGGCAGAGATGGCGCGGCTGCTGAAATCTGTGGTGAGCTGGAATACCGCTGGCAAGTCAAACCTGGGCGGCGCTCGGATGGGGGCTTGACGGAACTTTTCCTTGAGCTGCAGCAGCTGGGCTTCCATCTCAGGTGTCCAGGTTAGGGTTTTGGCCGTCTTCTGCCGATTCATCTCGTAGGTGAGGTCGGCATACTCTGGGATGAACAGGCGGTAGTATCCAAAGAACCCCAGAAGCGCCAGCAAGTCTTTGGGGGTGCTGGGGGCCGGCCAGTCCAGGATACGGTCAATATAATCCTCTTGCATGGCTATCCCCTCACGGCTGAGGGTGTGGCCCAGATAATCCACCTTGGCTCGGAACAGCTTAGTCTTAGCTGGCTTGAGGCGGATTCCTCCCCTGCGGTGGGCTTCCAAGACCTCTCGGAGCCTAGCCAGGTGGGCCCAGGTGTCCTGGTGGAAGGTCAGGACGTCGTCAAGGTATGACTGGAGGTTGGCTGTGCCTAATGGGTTTAGGACCCCTGCAATGAATCTAGAATAGACAGATGGTGCTGTAGCCAGGCCAAAGGGCATCCTTTTCCATTGATACAAGCCTCTGGGAGTGGTGAAGGCGGTGCAGGGCCGGCTGTCCTCAGACACACGGATGGTGTAGTATGCGGCCACCGCGTCTAGGGCACTGTAGACGCGGTGCCCTCCAGCTCGTTCTACCAGCTGCTGGATCCTGGGCAGAGGGTAGCTATCCAGCTCCAGGCACTTGTTGAGGGCTCTGTAGTCGACGGCCCAGCGGGTGCTCCCGTCCTTCTTCTTGATGGGCACCAGGGGGCTGCTCCAGGCGGAGTCTGACGGCTCTATGACTCCCTCCTGTAGCCAGGTGTCCAATTGTTTCTCCAGTTCAGCCTCCTGCCGCGGGTTCAGATCCCTAAATCTCTGGCGGATCGGCTGGGTCCCTGGCTTGAGGCGCAGCTGCAGCTCAACTATATCGGTGCAGCCGGGGGTAGAGTTGGAGAAGACGTCCCTGTATTCTGATAGCATGGTCCAAACCTCCTTCTTGAGCAAGGGGTCCTTGCGCAGGAACTCGTTGTCTTCCATCTCAAGGGCCTCCCACAACTCTTGCATGTCTGGGGGCTCAGCAGGCTCTTGGAACGAGTGGAGACTCGGGGGAGGCTTATCAGAAACCTCTAAAATGTCAGGCTTGACCAGCTCCCCTGCCACTGGGAGGCCAGCGTCCAGCAGAAGGGGCGTCTACCCTTCATTCACCACCAGCACTCGAAACACAGTGGCGGATCCAGGCCTGTGGGCATACAGGCCTTCTGGGATGACAAGATCCTCCCCAAACCTCTGTTCTGGGGCAGCTAGTTGAATGGCATCCTTGGTGCGGTGGCCGACTAGCTCGACAGGGACCGCCATGACACCGCGGCCAGGCAAGACCACCCTCTTGGCCGTGGGCAGTTGGGGTGGCTGGCCGTCAGTTGGAGTGACAGCGCTTAGCCTATATGTGGCTGGTGTGGGGCCAGCTTCGGCTCTGGGACCCACCGGCCGCGACTTGACGGGCTCGGCCTCGGGAGGGGCTGACGTGTCGGAGCCAGGTGTGGCTCCGAGGGCGTCCGGCCACAATTTGACGGGCTCGGCGCTGGGAGAGGCCAAAGTGCTGGGTCCAGCCTTGGCTCCGTGGGCGTCCGGCCGCGACTTGACGGGCTCGGCGCTCGGAGAGGCTGAGGTAGCGGAGCCATGCATGGTTCCGGAGGCAGCCGGCCACGACTTGACGGGCACGGCGCCGGGAGAGGCTGAGGCCTGGGAGTTGAGTGTGGCTCCGGGTACATCAGACCGCGACTTGACGGGTCTGGACTCGGGCTTGGCTGGTGGACTGGCTGGAGGTCCCAGGTAGAGGGGGCCAGGTGGACACGGCTGGCCGTTGATAAAGGTGTCGGCGGAGAAGATTGGTTCTGGAGGGCTGGCAATCTCAGGGAACGTTGTTGGCAGGTTCTCCCGCGGCACCTTGGGCACTGGGGGCAACCCCATGGCTAGTAGGTTGGTCCCCCTATGGGCGTTGAGCGCAGCATCCACCCAGTGCGTGCCTTTCTCGACCACACGCGGCTGCTCTGGCAGCGGGCCTGGCAGAGGCCCCTCATAGCTCAACTCTCTCTCGGCTGTCTCCCGGTCAATGGGGACGCCACAGAGTGGGATAAACTCCCCACGCACCCACAAGCAAGGTGGTTGCATGTCGAAACAGAGCCTAGTTCTGAACTCCTTGAGAAAATACCCTCCTAGGTTCAGAGGGTGTGAGAGGTTCCGGACCACAGTCACGTGGTAAAGATGGAGGATAAGAGTGTGTGAGACTGCCATATATAATTCTTTCAATTTTCCTATTACCTGGAGGGGCTGGCCTTCCTCGTTAGCAGTCAGGATTTGGGTGTTGTCCGGAATCAACATGCGTTGCACGCCCATTGCGTGCATGAGGTGTTCAGAAATTACAGCAGACCCTGGTACACGGTTGCCAGAATCGATCATGGCATCAACCTGTACATGCTGGGCAGGGTCAGGAGTAGGAAACCTCACCCTGATATGGCAGGGGAAGTGGAGGTCCTGCCCTTGAGACAAGGGGGCCTCCCGTTCGGCTGGGGTTGGCAGAAACTTCGGTGGTGGCCGAACCGCAGCTATGGTGGTATCGCTTACCATGGTGGCTTAGACTGTAGCTTCGAATCACTAGAGCTTATTAATTATCACTGGGTCAACAATTTTATATTTATTTTTATCACTTGGTTGACATTTATACACACTGATGTGTTGTTATCACTAGGAGCTCTAGGTGTGATTCTGGAAGCACTGGCAGCAGGGAATGTCCGTCCTGCAAGGTTCAGAGGGGTGACGGCGGTAGGGAATGACCCGTCCTACAGCGCCGCTGGTTCGAATCCCGAAAATGGCGGCAGGGAATGGCCCGTCCTACAGCGCCTCGGGTTCGAATCCTGGAAGGCAGCGGCAGGGAATGTCCCGTCCTGCCGTGCCTGTGGCTCAAAATCTGCTATCCGTCGCAGTGATAGGGCTTACTTGTGTGCTGAAGCTTCGCAGCTACACATTGCCTTCTCAAGGAGACCAGCACCCAGCTGTCTGTCTCGTAGGTTTGGCCTGGGTGTCCTGGGGCTTGTCCCAGCTACACTTGCCAATTTAGACTCAGTTCTGTAGCCGTCTGAGCTAAATTATCCGATTACCGTGGCTGCGCACCTAGCGCTACTCCTACACGGCACGGAAAAAGCGTCTTAACTGGCGCTTTTAGCAGGCTAAATCTGCTTGCCGTAGGCCAGAGGCCCACATATTGCGTTCAAAATGATGGAAATTTGACCTAAAAAGGCCGTCTCGCGGGTCAGTTGGCTTCTCAGTTGGCGGCTGATTGTCCCCTTACTTGCCAAAGGGTCCAATCAGAGGTAGAATAGGCTAGTTTCTGTAAGGCTCGATTGAAACACGCTGACACCAAGTTCTGGTAAGCCGAGCGTTCTCGGCCCACAGGGTAACGAGTTCGAGTTCAACGAGCCCTAGCCTTGAATTATTCTACCAAAACAAACTAGCAGGATTTAGTCATACAGAAATTATATATTTAACTGAATAATAATTACAAGCAATGTTTACTATATATATACAACAAATTATAACAATGGTTAGGTTTGAAGGGGGTGTGGGACGCTAGGGCTTAGCTCCCGGCGGCAGACAGGCTGTGGGGGCAGCGGTGGTAAAAGGGGAGGCAGCACCTCCCGGTTATATAAGCGCGTGAGGGACGCGTGATAGTTGCATGTTTGAGCCCCCTCCCCACATTTAGGCAGGCCAGTTTGACCGCTAGATAGCGGGGTCAACATCGGTCATGAGATAGATGGTGATATAATAAGATTAGTGCAGTGGGTTTGTTATGATAAGTCACAGCGTAGCAACTCTGTAAACTGCCTGTCCGTCTGGTTGTCGTATTACCACAATAGCACAGCAAAGTTAAATGCATTACAAGTACGAATCTTGTATAGAAAAATGAAACTATTCTTTAAATAAAACTTGGGCTGGGAGGAAAATGAAATAAAACATAAAAGATTGAAATATTACATTATATAATTCTGAAATGTACCTATTTTTAATGTGATTTCACTTTACATGACGCTATGGAAATCTATTATTCAATAACCAATCCCTTTATAATTTCCTACAAATTTATTGGATTAAACTGGATTTCATGCCCTTTCTTTGATAACTCTTATATTGAATTAATTGCCCATTGTCCCCTCCCTTACTCCCTGATGAGAACCGATTCTATCCACCGAATTCGAATGAATACGAGAAAATCTTTATATTTTTTAGAAGAAAAAAATGTTGGGACAAAAACTGTTTTAAATAGTAAGCTAAAAAAGAAAAAAATATTGAAAAAAAGTTGTAGAGAGAAAGAAAAATCTGAGAAAACAAGGATGACAACACTATAGTATAAAGTAGCAAAGTAACATAAAAATTATAGATGAAAATACGGACAAAATGATTCAAAGTGCAGTGTTAAGTCACTAAATGGCCTCAAATCAAGAATAATTTACTGAGAAAAAAATCACAAAACCTATATTGCATATCTGTTATCAAATCATAAAAATGAAAGTATGTCTTTTTACTGTTTCCTGTATTTACACATTTTTGCATCAATTTTATGTAAAAATTCGTTTAGATTTACAAAATTAATTTTCTGTTATTAAGTTTTGACACTCTACAAAAAATTTAGTTTGTATGTTCTTCCATCTGATTAAAAGGCTTCGCTTTAAAAGATGTTGTCATCCTTGTTTTTCTTTGTAAACCAGGTCGGATGTAGAATTAGACTTTCATGTCCAAATGCATAAAGTTTATGATATGTACATTACATTTTAGCAAGAACCACACTGCATAGTTTTCGAAGGGGGGAAGATTCGACATTTTTTGAGTTTGATTTAAAAAAAAGTATTAATCCTATTATATAAAGTAGTAAAGATTTTTGTCTAAAGCTAAAGATCTTAAAAACCGATTGTCCGAGTTGGTTATACTTTTAAGGTAAGCATTATCAATGTCTTTAGGATATTTTTTTGACCCCCTATGTACGGGGGGTAAATACTAAATACACCTTTACTTTTAAAAAAAAGCTTAAGAACAAGGTATGACCAAAACGGATATTAAGCTCTGCCACTATTGTACATTCACATCCTTGTTAGTAGTGAAGCTACTTCATATTTTGTGTGATTGTCTGAAACGTTTTGGGGGAATCATGATTTTCTCTGCTCCGATTCAAGATAATCTTTGAAATTTTCAGGGATTTAAAAAATCCACTTTCTTCATATTTTCACCAAGTGTCAGTAAGATTTGTCAATTAATTGGGTTGCTAGATCTATTCCCATTCAGGATAGACGGTTGAATTTTTCAGGGATTGAATAAGTTCATATTCTGCATACTTCCGTTTCATTGAGATTTGCTTATTGGTTAGGGTGCTAGATCGATTCCTAGATTTTAACGTTATAAATTTTAAAAGGTTTCGTGATATTTTCAAGTTGCATGTTTATTTTTTAGTACACTTCTCCAATTAGTTCATTTTTTCCGGATGTCTAATGTCTATCCATAAATTTTGAGCTTCTCTACTTATTGATGTTGTCTTCCTTGTTTTGAATATATTTCCTTGTATTAGAGTCCAATATTACCAATACCATATACATTCCTAACATGAATAGAAGATAGATCAAGTTTTGAACTCGGCAAATATATTTTCTCTCTTTCTTAGCCAGATGGAAAAAGAAAAGTAAATATAGACTTATGTTCATTGCAAGGTTTAAGAGACACTCAAATAGAAATGCATATATCCTATTATACAAATTAGTAAGGTTTTTTTTCGTTTGAAGCTTAGAATCTAATTGAAACTAAATCAACTTTAGGTAATCTTTGGGTTTTTATTCGTCTGAAGCTTAAGATCTCAATTTATAACTCTACTTTAGGTAATTTTCACATAGGTTCTATAATGGTTTAGCCTAACTTATTTTCTTATTTAAGTCTTAAAATGGTTTAAAGCTATTTTTTATAGCTCTCTCTGTCCCTTCGAATACAAGCCTCTAGATGCTAGGGGCGTATTTACAAAGCATTGCTAAAATACATTTATTATGAGACCAAGAGCGAAAACAGGGTTTTGCCATGGGGTGTAAGCTTTAAAGAGACAAAAATTAGGGGGGGTTTGACACCCCCTACACAACAGACCGTATGTCATTCCACAGTGCAGAGCTGGATCTTTAAATCATTTTAGTGGTGAGCCGGCCAGATCGGGACGGCTCACCTCCATCTTGCTCACCACTAAATGAATTAAAGATCCAGCTCAGGATTATTTCCTCTTTTTTATGATTTACCTGTCATTACCAAAACCTTATAATAAGATTCAAGTTACAGATAGGAATAATTTAGAGCATAGTAACCCTATTGTATTTCTTTATAGTCAATCTAAAATAATTTATGAAAACACATATAGAGACAATTAAAAAGTGTAGGAGTATCCTCTGAAATGTAAAGATAACATATCTGGATCAACATACCTCTATAGAAATCATTGGTAAATAGGTTTATTACCCTAGATGATCAATCAAAAACACAATAATTACTCAAATTTTGAAAGGAATTTTCAAACAGACTGAGAGTTTGTCTACATTACAGATGAACATACAGACATGGGGTATTCCTGTCCAGTTTTTTGTTTAGGAATGAATATTTCTTACCCGAGGGAATAAATGATGGACCGATAGGTCATCATTTATTCACGAGCTCAATAATCACATTATTCTTAAAAAGCTATTCTTCTACAACAAACGTCAAGTAAAATGTGTTTTTTTTTAAAGTACAAGTCAAATGATTCCCATTACATTATCTACAGTCAATTAAAATTAATCTTGTTTGGATCAAAGGGCTTTAACAGAAATCTGATAATATTATATCCTTAAACGTCTTATGTGACTTAAGTTTCGTGTGTGTTTGTTTTTTCGTATATCTAGCTAAATTGAAAAACAACATTTAGAAGTATCAAAACAAGGATGACATTATCCATAAAATTGCTGAAAAATTGAGACAAAGGACACACGTACATTATCAAATATAAAGCAGTTGTGCTTTGAAATTGATTAAAGACAATATGTTTATGTGAAGCTGTTTATAAAGCCTATAAAAAGTGAAGTCATACTGGCCTACAATTGGTCAATTAAAATGTATACTAGCCTGCCATTGGTAATTTAGTCTGTGTATTGACCTTTCATTGTATGCCGTAATTTTTGTATATGCACTATAAACAGCTTTTGTTTTAGTGTAAAATGGATGATACTTTTAACTTTTGAGTTAAGTTTGGTTGCCAATATATCGTTTTTTAAAGGAATTTTAGACAAATATTGAAAACGATAAGAATATCTATGTTATTTGAAGTAATGTGTGAGATCTATAAAGGTCCGTGCGGGCTTTGGAATGTATTCAAGTTATCTTTGGTAGTCTTTCTTAACAACATATTTTAATTAAAAGTTCAATATTATTCAGGGATCTTAGGGGATAAGACAATTAACGATAAATTATTGTAAACTCCTAATTATGATTGACAATATCATTCTTTCTGTAGATTAAAATCAATGGTGGAAAAGTTTGTACTGCTAGTTTGTACAAACTAATCAAGATTTTAAAATTCCCTGATTGAAACCCCCAACAAATGTTCAACTAAACTTTTTACTACAATTGGAAGTAATTGTCCTTGCTTCTGAAGTAAACAAGGATGACAACATCCATAAAAGCGAAGCTCTGAAATGGTATGACAAACGAAAAGTGACATTTATAGAGTGTCAGAACTTACTAAGAAGAATAAAGGTAACTTTGTTGCAAAACTGTTAAATACAGGATACTGTTTAAGGACATACTTACATTTTAGGACTTGATTTTGGAGACTCTTTTTTTTTGTAGTAGGAATCAGTATTCCAAAAATCAGATAAAAAAGATGTTTATAACATATAAAAATTGTTGTTAAAAAGATTACAAATTAACATGTTTTAAATTATTGACGTTCGGACTTTTTGGTAGAGATGATAGAATTGCTACGCTTCCTAAATTGTAAATAACTAGGAATCATCATACAAAGTTTGAAATCGATAAGACCGACCCTAATTTTAGAAACGCTTCGCTTTTGAAATGTCGACCACAATTTTGTTTGAACACCTATAAATATCGGAGGTATTGTTGTTGTAGAATATATTTGCCAATAATTCAACACACATACAAAGACTCAGAGATATCAGGAAGGGTAAACAAGGCTGAACACATCCAAAGAAGCATAGCTCAACAAATAAGACAAACGGACATTAACAATTAAGATTAATTTTAGAGCCGCGTCGCTTATAAAACTGTGCCTAATTGTGAATTGGATAATTATGATAATTTAAAACGTAATAAAAAAATTTTACTAGATAAATTGTAAAAATTATTATTTTAGTAAGACCTTGACAAAATTAACTAAACATTTATCTTAACGAAAAATTGAGTAAATTATTTCCTGTTTGCTCCTCCCTGTAGAAGTTCTTCTCTCAGATGTGTGTTGCACAATTTTATCCTTTAGGTTCAAGGATAACCAAGGGTATTAAGGGATAAGACAATGGACGAGAAATTGATGATCCCAATTATGATAAACAAAAGTAATTTTTCTTTATCCTGATAATTTTGTCAAAGTAGATAAGATTAAATGAAAGAGTACCCTAAGGTTTTGAGACAACGAATAAGAGATCGTGTCCATTAAATTTTGGTTACAAGTATAATTTTAAGATTAATGTTCTTCCTTTCCCTGAGGATAACACAAAGGAATACAAAACAAAACATTTAGAAAAATATGGACATAAACGGTCATAACTCGCTAAAGTTAAATTAAAAGTAATCTGGGAAAACAATGATTCAACAACAGAGCTAAACATCAATTGATTTTATTTTAGGGAAACTTTATATTAGTCCTGAGGAAGTTTCTATCTATTTTTACATTAGATGGCATATATTTAGATAATTGGTGTAAACTTTACTAATTTTTCCTTCTAAAGGCTAGGGACAAAATTGCTGGTGATATTTAATGAAGATTAAATACTAAATCATCGCCATTTATCTCTTCTTTCCAGAGCTTAGGCCACGCACAATGGTTCTCCATTTATCTTTGAATTGGGCCTCAGTAGAGGCATGATGGCATCCCAACCTCTACTTCGTTCCCGAGCCCAAAGTTAAATTGGTCATTACTTTGTGCGGATTGAACGTGAGCAGGTTTTTTCTAGGGAAGGATTGTTAGCCCCACCCAAACCCACTGGACTGGGGGAAGTGTCAGCCATTAATTAGTTCAAAACATTTTAAAAACTAATTTTCAAAAAAAGAAGAATTCTAAATGTTTCTTATCCAGGGGTTACGTATTCTTAATAGTAAATACATAACTCAGAGTAAAAACTCCAGTGATGTATTCATTATTAAGCCCGGACGTATAAGGTACCTATTTGTTTGCCACTCAAAAAAAAAGAAACCCACAAACGAACCCCCCCTTAAATACTAAATGTTATAGAAAATATTAAAAAATCTGCAAAATTTGCAAAATTGAAAAAAATATTTTTAAGAAGATAACACCTAAAAAGACATCCTATTACTTTTTAAAAGAAAAAATGATAAACTGAGAAATATTTAAATGTTGAAAAAAGATGTTTGAAAATGGATTTTCTGAAAATTGGATTGTTTATGGGAAAACAAGGGAATAATAAACTATGGATTAAGTATTTTAAAATAGTCAACAACTTTTTGATTGAATTAGGTTTTAAATTTCATTTCAATCCTTGGGGAAAAAAACAAAATACATGGGTTACAAAATAAAGAGGATAATTGTCGAGCATATTTAGAAAAGAATGTTATGAAAAAAATATTACCAGAAAGTTTGTACGTCCATTTAAAACATGCTGATTTTTAACTTTCTTGACAACAACTATTGAATGTTTTAATTATCCTCTTCATCTGATCTTTAGAAAAATGATTCCTAGGACAACAAAGAACAATGTTATAAGCAAAGCCTCACCATAATTAAGTCCTAAAAATGTAAGTATGTCCTTAAACAGAATCCTCTATTTAACAGTTTTGTAGCAAATTTACGTACAATTTTGTGTAGACTTAATATTAGTATATATTCTGCTAATTTAATTATGAAACTCTACAAGAGTTAATGTTCGTTTGTCCTACAATTTCAAGGCTTCGCGTTTAAGGATGTTGTCATCCTTGTTAAAATATTATCAATATTTCGGTATAATAGCTATTTTACGATAACTTTATCCAAGTTAATGTATCTAATGTCAACTTTTTGCATTCTCAGCAAGTCATATACTTGCAAAGTTGACAGTTTTTATATAAACTAGGTTGACAACTTCCGTAAAAGCGAAGCTCTAAAACCAGACTGTAGGATAAACGAACATCAACACTTATATAGTACTTACAATCTTATGACTTGATTATATAGATTACAGATGCATCGTTTTAAAATTGTATATAACTGTCTTAGGTATCATCACGATTCCAAAAATTAGATAAATAGAAAAATCTTAACATACAAAAAATATTGATGAAAAAAGATAAAAATCATTATATTTTAAATTAATGTAGGATTTTTTTGTAACATTGAAAGAGTAGCTACGCTTTCTAAATTGTGCCTAACTGTTACAGAAATCATCATTCATAGTTTGAAATCGATAGGACAATTCTAACATGATTAAATATACGATGAGAGCTAACCGATGTGTACGGACCGATCCTATATATATAAAAGTTTATATTTAAAACATAATTTTATTAAAAAAGAAAGATTAAAATCTTCCATCTATTTATTGATTTTGCTTTTCACTTAATTCTAAAAAACAGGTCTGTTTGTATGTTGGTAATGCTCTTTTAATGCATCAACGTCTTTGTATAACTGGATGCAATCGTCCTTATTTTTAAGCTTTTCAATAATGAGGGTAACGCCCGTAACGGTTAGCTATTTTCGTTTAGAAATCGTAACTACTCTATAAAAATTACCAGAATATCCGTACGTCCACATATGATTCTTTACTTTTTTGACAACAAATTTTTGTATGTTATGATTATCCTATTCATCTGATTATTGCAATACTATTACCACAAGGTATAATGTTATAAGCGAAGCATCCTAAAAATGTAAGAATGTCCTTAATCAATATCCTCTAAGCAGTTTTTAAACAAATTTACTTACAATATTATAGATTATATACATCTATATTATGCTTATTCAGTTTTTACGCTCTAAAGTGTTAATGCTCGTTTTCCTTCTGTTTTAGAACTTCGCTTTTATGGATGTTATCATCCTTGTTTTTTATTTATGGCCTCTTTGTTTTTAAGTGTTCTAGATATAATTATATTATAATAGAATTTGCTGAGTAATGCTAAATATAGATAAGTGTATTTTCTATAATGGGAAATATATCCTGATAACAGAATAACAAGGATCAAAACATCCGTAAAAATGAAAATGGTAGAACAAACGAACATTAATACTTGGAGAGTGTCAGGGCTGAAAAATTGTATATAAGTCGAAACAAAAGTAAATTGGTTGAATAAATGCTAAAATACAGGATAATGTTTATGATCATATTTATATTTTTAGAACTTTATTGTAGAATAGCTTCGCTTAAAATTTTGTACTATATTGTCCTAGGAATCAGTACTCCAAAAATCAAAGATTGGGGTAATTATATCACATAAAATATTGTTGTCAAAAGAGTAAAAATTAGCTTTTTAAAATGGGCGTACGGACTTTCGGGTATTGATTATAGAGTTGCTACGCTTTTTAAATCATACCTAACTGTTTAGGAATCATCCTGCAAAATTTTAAATCAATAGGACAATTCTAATATGTCTAAATTAACAAAAAGAGCAAACCCCTACGCACGTAAGGATGGACCGACCTTAATTATTTGAAAGCTTCGCTTTTAATGAAGGATAATTCTGATTCTAAGTAACATAGCTTTAACAATATTAACTTTTATTCAGTGAGGCTTGCAGTGAGGCAAAATTATCCCTACCTAATTTTTAGCGAGCCTCAATGATTTTAGTGAGGCAGTGAGCCAAAAAGTTTTTTAAAGAATCCACCTAGGTTAAGCAATTTACGTTGATTTATCATTTTTTTAATTGAGCCAATTAAAAATATTATGTAATCATTTTGACGGAGTTATATCACGACAGAAAGGCTTTATTTGAAGAGTAGCTGCGCTACAATCTAAACATACGTCAAAGAATATATTTATTTCAGATTTAATACATCTTATTATTATTACATTAATGGATATAAAATACGTGGATATTGCATACCATGAAATAATGTTTTTCCCAGCTGGCTAATATAACCATCCCCTTCCTTGTCTCTTTACCCTTTCTCCTTCTCCCCTGACCATGAAGGAATGTATTGACCAATACTAGTAACTAGTTGGAACCTAAATTGACACCAAAAATTCTCCTGTCACAATATCCATGCATTATATATTTATTATTACATTATTTAAATTTTGATCACAGTGTTATTTCAAACAATATAATATTAGAATTTTACATATTTATACATAAATATATAAAAGGTATACCTATTTCCACATATTAAGTTATATATATATTAGATATCCCTTTTTAATGCCATTTTTGTGATTTCACTTGTTGAAGGTCTTAATAGTGCCTATAAAAAAACGTGACAACGTCATACAGTTCCTATGACCACAAACTAAATAACCAATAGCCGACCATTATACATTTTAATTGACCAATGGTAGGCCATTATGATGTCGTTTTTTTATAGCCACTATAAAAAGCTTCCCAATTATTTCTCTAATATTATAGGACTGGTGTATAAAAGCAATTTTAAGATAAGACTTCCATATCCGAAAAAAGTTTAAAGAAGATGAGTGTTATAAAGAATTTTAAAAATAACATATTCATACATATAATTTTACTTTAAATTTAGTTTACTATATTTTATTTGTTTCTTAGTTTTAGCGATATTTAATAATTGATATAGGTATGATTATATACTTTAAAACAATGATCTATGACTGTATCGCAGCTATTCTACAATTAGAGCATGTCTGTTTGTTTGTCTGTCCGAGTCAATTACGTAAAGCGACTGTAACTTTTCCATTTACTGATTATTTAAAGTTCAATATCAAAATTGTTTTCTATTGCAAAAGAGTCCATTAACTACTTATTTGAATCATTGTTAAAAGTTTGTCGATAAGCGGCTGTGCATAGACGTCCAAGGGGGGGGGGGGGCCGGGGGGGTAAAGTGGGGATTACCCCCCCCCCCAAAAAAAAAACGAATTTACGGCACTCCAAATTTTTTTTCATTTTACCCCCCCCCCCCTATTTAAAGTTTACCATTTAGGAGGGGGTATTTACTCCCCCAAACAATTTTGGGGGAGGTAAATACCTCTATGACTCTCTATTCGTGTAGGAAGGGAAGATGGAGAAGTAGCATAAAACCATCCCAAGATATTAATTAAAAAACAAGATAGCTTAATATCATCGCGGGACCTATATAAAGTTTTTCTAAAATGGAAAAATCATTCAGTGCAGTCATTTTCGAGGTCTTGACAAACAAACAAAAAGCCTTACTACTTTATATATCAGGACATTTATTGCCATTTACCTGACATTAATTAATTATTGCCTAACTTAAGTAACTTCATGATTCAAGTTTGACAAAAAAATCTCTATCCTATTTACAGTAACTGATTAATATCCGGTGGATTAGAATCGGTTCTGGGCCATACTGAAAAATCATGTAAACGAATTACAGACAATTTTCCATGATTATTGAAATAAAAATAACTATTAACCTGTTATTGATGCAATTTTTATTAACATATTTGTCCTTTTCAGATAATATATTGTTTTTGATGATCTCTATAATGATAAATGTATTACTTTATAGTCAACTAGCGGCTACGCCCCGGGAAGCCTCTAGGGACAATTAAGGTAAGAGGAAAAAAGTCGACCCCTTCCCCCCCCCACATATTCAACTTTAGCTTTAAAAAAGAAAATATAAAAAAATTATTTTGTTGAGAGTAAATTTTTCTTGGGAATGTGAAGATACCAAGATTGGACCTATAAAAAGCTCTTCTGTAAAGGAGAACTATATCGGTTCAGCGGTTAGCGAGATCCTTTGATACGAATAAAAAAGCTTACTACTTTTTATAATAGGATAGGTGAGAAAGCAATAATTTCAGAATTTCATTTCCAGTAGAGCCTCGAAACCGATTAATATCCACTGGATTAGAACCGGTTCTCGGAAATAATTACAACATCATATTGCAGACAATTTTTCACAAAATTAAAAAAAAAAAAATATTATACCAGTTTTATTAGCCCGGTTCTTCGGCCCCTCAGTCTAACAAAACTGGATTTAATCTTGTAATTTTTTATTAAAATGTCCGCGGTAAGCTGTCTATAATATGATGCGATAAATACTATTATATTTTGATTAAATACTATGTCATCTATATTCTCAGAAAGACAGTTTACATACAATAAATCATTTCTAAATCCAGTGAAAGTATTATACTAAAATTGGGTGTGGAGAAAAGAGCTTCATAACCGAAAAATAGATTAAGCCATTAAAACACATTTTTGGTAAAGTTTTTTAATTCAAAAGGATTAAACAGGTTAAACTAAAAATTATTCTAATAACCATAATTTCTTAGCAAATACATAATTACACATTAACTCAAAATGATTTAGCTTGAATTTTACACAGTAGTGTTAGGGAATGCCCTGGCCGGGCTGGAGCTAGTTGACCGCCTGAGGTTGGCCAGATGTAGGGCCACAGGCACTGGAGACATCTCCCGGGGCATCAACTCTGAGGTATCAAGAATCTTACATTGAACCTGGAACAAAACAAACAAACATATAATTTTAACAGCTATTAATAACCCCTCCCCCCCCCCCACTCAAGACTATGACTTACCCCTCAGCGTATTTGCAAGTTGTCGGTTAAGTGTTGTGTCATAACTAAAGATAATAAAAATTGCTCTTGCTGTTGCTTTATCAGGTGCGTGATATTGTTGTTAGAATAGCGGTAATGTCTAAGAAAAAACTAATCACCAACAATTAGGACGTTTAGACAATGGTCGTGAGATCAAATAGTTGGATGTCTGTTGAACGGTTGGACACACACTTCATACGTGTATCCCGTCTTTTGGAGGTTATCCAGGTTAAAAATTTAGAAGATATAGAAAACATACAGACAATATGTTACTTTGTACTATACTAGCGGCTACGACCCCTAGAAGCCTCTAGGGGCACTTAAGGTAGGAGGGGGAAAAGTCGACCTCATCCCATTTTAAATTTGAGTTTCTAAAGAGTAAAAAAAATTTTTTTTGGAGGGAGGAGGGGGTGAAGACACCCTCCCAAAAAATAGTTTAAAACCTTTCCAGGACCTATAAGTAGCTTCACTGTAAAGGAGAACAATATCGGTTCAGCGGTTGGCGAGATCCTTCGGGACAGACAAAAAACGCTTACTACTTTTTATAATAGGATTTACATATTCTTTTACCTTTGTGACTATAGCTCCATGCTTGTTCAGAATTGGATCTGTGAAGTGAACACTGTGCTTTGGTGTACCTACAATTAAACAAGGATAAAACATCCGCAGAAGCAAAGTTTAACAAATCAGAAAAAAGATAATTAGCAAACATATTCGCTTAATGGAACAAAATTGGTCAAGCGGTCAGCTAGATCTTTGGATATACAAAAAAGAAAGACATTTTTACCCTCATCAATTTCAAATACTGTATTTTGAAATTACTCATAAACTTTTATTATTATCATTATAATAGTTATTTCTAGCATCGTATTATAAACAGCTTTCCGCGGATATAGAATGTACAATTATAAGATTAAACCAGTTTTTTAGCCCCAAGATGCCGAAGGCACGGGCTAAAAAAACTGGTTTTAATCTTATGATTGTACATTTTTATGTTCGTAGAAAGCTGGATATAATACGATGCTAGACATAGTTTTTCGTATGGATGAGAACCGGTTCCTATCCACCGGATTCGAATGAATACGGGAAAGTAGTTTACATTATCAATTGTTTTTTTTTGTCAAATGCTTTACTGATGTCAAGGTGCTATAAAATAGTAATTTTCTCGTTGTCTTTATTTATCATTTTTTAATTAAAAAACAAACTTCTGAAAAGAAATCATCACTAAGAAGAACCATGTTAATAAATAAAATTTCCATCCGTATTGCAAGTACATAAGGATGTTCAGGGCAGAAAAATCCTTTTTCTTTTATAGATAAAAAAAACACCAATAAAAAAAAGGCATTAAAAATGGGGAATTGCGAATAAGGGAAGCTCTTTATAGTGCCTATACAAAAAATGACGTCATACAATATAGTTGACCAGTGATAGGCCAACACACAGAATATATTACAATATTACAATAGCAGGCCAGTATGCATTTTAATTGACAAATGGTAGGCCATTATGACGTCATTTTTTATAGGCTGTATAAAAAGGTTGAATGTGAAGAAGGAAAATGAAAATTGTACTTACACTAGTGCCTCAAATATGCTCTGCTCAAACTATACTTTACATTTATAAGGAAAATTGCAACTTTACATTGGAATTAAAGGGAAGGAAACAGAGAGAGAGAGAGAGAGAGAGAGAGAGAGAGAGAGAGAGAGAGAGAGAGAGAGAGAGAGAGAGAGAGAGAGAGAGAGAGAGAGAGAGAGAGAGAGAGAGAGAGAGAGAGAGAAAGAAAGAGAGAGAGAGAGAGAGAGAGAGAGAGAGAAAGAAAGAGAGAGAGTGAGAGAGAGAGAGAGAGAGAGAGAGAGAGAGAGAGAGAGAGAGAGAGAGAGAGAGAGAGAGAGAGAGAGAGAGAGAGAGAAAGAAAGAGAGAGAGAGAGAGAGAGAGAGAGAGAGAAAGAAAGAGAGAGAGTGAAAAGTTGTAAAAGCAGCACACTCTAAGGGTAATGTAGATAGCCCTTGTATTTTTTTATATTTCTATAATACAAAGTAAAAAATATACTTAAATTTTTATAAAATTAGTATGATTTCAATTAAAAATAGCTTACTGTTGCTATAGATAATCATTCGTTGATTTTGCTTTACACAAATAAGGTTAAACTAAGACAGGAAATTTATTCTAGATCCAATTCTATTTATTAAGAATCCAACCTTGGTTTCACCAATATGCTATCAAGAAAATTATACTGCGTAGTAAAAAAAATGCATTTATCTGCATCTAAAACGTACTACCTACTCAATTCTAAACTAAAAAGAACAGTTTTCATACAAAAACAATTCAAAGCCTTTTAAGCAATATAAAGATTAAAATTTTTAATTTTTTTTTATTTTGCTACTCCTATTACTCTTACTTGTTTTTCTCTCTATTTTTACGTGAAATTTATGCTTTTTTAAACTTCATTTTCCTCGATCTGTCTGTCTGTATGACTGTAACGTATGTTTTATATTGTGAATATTTCCGTTGTTTCATAGTAATCATTGTGTCATAGTAATCTACAACTTCAGTTCCATTAAACTCTATACCTTGACTTCATGGATTAGAAATTTTAGAATTTTGACATTATCAAATTTCTATAAAGTATTTGATTGTAATAAGATTCTTAAAAGAATGGTTTGATAGTTATTTTTCGCATCGTATTATAAACGGCTTTCCGCGGATATACAGTGTGTTTTTTTTTATGAGAACTTTTTTGAAAGCAATTTTACCCCACTTATAGTTATCAGAATTTAATGATTAATGGCTTATTTTCTTCGTTTTTTATAACCATTTATAGAACATCAAAAAAATATTTCAGTTTTTATTAAAAAAGTACAGTAAAATCAAAAATTCACAACCTAGATGTCAACATCTAAAAATAGTTTTAGCGCATTTTTCTAATGCTCAAATTTTCTAACCTTTGC
The DNA here is from genome assembly GCF_053477335.1 of Acartia tonsa. Taxonomy (NCBI): domain Eukaryota; kingdom Metazoa; phylum Arthropoda; class Copepoda; order Calanoida; family Acartiidae; genus Acartia; species Acartia tonsa. The sequence continues at coordinate 40,177,594 of NC_137264.1, read as the reverse complement.
AAGAATGGATGCAAAACGCTTCAAAGTTGAGATACATAGTTAAAAATTGAAACATATACTTTTGGGGACATGTACTAAAACATATCAAAGTTTGAAGGCCATATCTCAACAAGGGAGGAAGTACTGGCCCCCCAAAGTGGACTATTGAAAATCCAATTTTTTTCTTGCAAGGGGTAGAAAATTTGAGCTAAAGAAAAATGCGCTGAAACCTTTTTTAGATGTTGAAACCTAAGTTTTGAATTTTTGATTTTACTGTACTTTTTAAATAAAAACTGATTTTTTCATGTTCTATAAATGGTTATAAAAACGAAGAAAATAAGCCGTTAATAATTAAATTCTGATTACTACAAGTGGGGTAAAATTGCTTTCAAAAAAGTTCTCATAAAAAAACACACTGTAGAATGTACAATTATAAGATTAGAATCAGTTTTTTTTAGCCCCGAGGTGCCGAACACTATTTTCGTATTTATTCGAATCCGGTGGATATTATTCTAGCTTTCTGCGAATATAAAAATGTACAATCATAAGATTAAAACAATTTTTTTAAACCGTGCGAGAAATAACTATTCTCATTTTTTTAGTTTTAACTTAATTTTAAATCTCCTGCCCGTTTTCCTTCGGCTTTGAGTGAGTGTTATGACCATCTTCGGCCTTATTTTCTACCTGTATTATTTGATGATGTAGTGTCCATACTACTTGGCCGTCCATTGGCCGGCCGCAGACAATACTGACTTCGCCGCACAGAAGCTCGCCGCCGCGGTGAAGAGGCTGGAGATGTATTACAACTGCTGCTGGTAGCCGCTAAACAACTGGCAGGCGATGCCACGTGATTTAGGGAACCCGAATAGGAGGCGTTCATTACAGGGTTAGAATTCCTAAAAATTTTATGAAAGTTATTTATGAGAAAGATATAATTTTATTAAACTTATAGGCGCTTTCCCTAGAAGGGTACAAAAACCTTCCCTTTAAAAAAGATAAAGGAAAAATATGGGGGGACAAGGTAGTTTTTTATTACTTTAAATCAGATCAGGTTAGGTTATACTGTGTAGTCCCGCAGGCAGGGCTGCAGCCTTCTGAATGGGTTTGCCGTACGAAAAAAAAATCCAATTATTTTTAATTTATTTTAAAATAAAGGGTGGGGGTCAGTTGGAATGCACCTCATTATATGATTTTTTAATCTAACACATTTTTTAGTCTATTTATATACATATCTATCTACATAAGTATCCATATAGCTTTATATCTACCTACCTGAAATACATAGAAGCACCAGATCTAATAGAAGAAAGTCTGTCTGGAGTAGAGGTTCTTGAAGATGATCCCCCAGGATAACTTGATACACTCGACTTGGTTGTCACCTCAATTTAAAAGATTGATTTTTAAAACCTTGTAATCTATTCATTATTTATGGCGTGTCCGTCCGTCTGTATGGCTTAGCAGAGAGCTCTAGTAGTTTATTAGAAACGTCTTATGGATTTCGGAAAATAAATTTTACAAAAATAGTAATCTTTTTGACTAAATTAAAAAATATTTTCATGGTATTTTTCTTCTTCTGTCTGATGGGTTCAATATTAGTTTTATAGAAGTTATCATTTTTGATGATTAAATTAATTCCATTAACTTTTTTTTTGCATCACAAAAGATTAAAAATGAAAATGATTAAAGAAAAAAAGATTAAAGGTAAAAATTACATTATTCTATTCTCTCCCTGGCTACTAAACCCAGCTAAAAGCACATTATAATTAATTTAGTTTTCTCTTTAATGTTAACAGAAAAAAAGGATGGGTAAAAATACTAGAGGTTCTAAATCTGCCTCATGGGGCTGTTTGCTGAGAACAGGGATATACCATTGAGATATATCAATAGTTTTCAAAATTATAATATAGAGTTATAATATCTCGAGAAAAAAAAAAACGATTGAGTCTAAGGGTGCTTTTCACGGGTTTTCTCCTTAATCCCTTCCCATCAAATACAGAGCCCATAGATGCTAGGCACGCAGTGGCCAGTTACATTTTTTAGTTATCACTTTTTACTTTTTTTTGTTTGGAAGGGGATGTACGTAAGATGTTCAATTCAATTCCTGGTAAAATAGCTTCGAACCACGAAAGAAGGATTGAGTCTTTTTGTTTTGTAGATAGGAAATTCTTTTAAATATATTTGTGTTTTTAAATCAAATTTTGTTTGCATATTCCTAAATCCTTTACTTATTCATAACTTTACTAAATTTTCCATCCATCAATTTAGAAATTAACAATTACATAATTTAGTTTTTTCATGTTAAAATAAAACATGGTTTATTCTTACTGTAATTCAAAAAAAGCGAAAGAAGGTATTTTATAATTTGAAATAATAACATGATTTCCTGAGCTACTATTCAAGAGAGACGGCTGAATTTTTGTTAATGATTCCTTACACCATGGACTATCAGTTTATAAATATTTTATTGGTCCGTCGGTCTGCCAAACGTGCTACAAAAAACTTATATATGTATATTAATTAACACACAAAGGTTTCGTGATAATTTTTCTTATGTTTTTATACATGTTTTTTGACTAATAAAAATTTTGCTATAAAACCTGACTTTGTCCGATTGTCCAACATAATTATTTTGGATTCTGTCATCCTTAATTTATATAAAAGAAGTAGGATGTCTGCCAGTCTGTTTATTTAAATATTTTTACCTTTCCCAACAAAGGTCTAGTATCACCAATAGCCAGGTCCACAGGTCTGAATCCTGCAAGGCTGGTCAAGTTGGGGTCAGCTCCAGCCTCCAGCAAACAGCTGACAACCTCCGGGTCTCCACTTCTGGCTCCAGCGTGCAGACAACTCTCTCCATTCTATATATAATACAAAGATTAGATATGTAAATAAGGACGCCGCCGAAAATTTCTTAAGAAAAATTCCCCTAAATGCTAAGGCTGCAACAGCTAGTAATTTAAAGAAAAAAATAATTTAACCCTTACAGATCGGGCCCTAATTCCCACCTTAATAGATGGGGGGCTATCTCGGCTCCTGTTACAGTCAGAGACATAACATTTTTTTCTGGTGGTTCATGTGCATATTTAGAGAAAATTACTTTTTCTAGTCATAGCGGTGAGACCGCTCCTTAGCCGCTTTTTAGCGGCCAGCAGCTTAATATTAAAACAGCTGTAGAGCGGCCAATTTTAAAGCTAGGATCACCAAATTTTAGGTGGAACTTTTATTTTTTTTTATAACAAAAAAATTACTTTTTCTGACCAATCGGTCAAAAATCGGTCAAGGAGTGGTCAAACGGTCATGAACTTTCTACTCACGGAAGTTTATTATTGCTCAAGGATGTACCACAAATTTTTTTAGGTCTCTAGCTGTAATAGAAGCCACGATATACATGATATAAGTCCATATTAAAAGGAGGACATAAAATCGGTCAGGAAGCGATCAAAGGGTCATAACCCCACTATTCTCAGATGTTTATTGCTATCCCAGTATTCACCAAAAAAATTTAGGTTTCTATCTTATACACAAAAGTCATAATGAAGAAATTAAGATTTATTTATAATTTTTTCTAAATTTGGTGCCACCTAACCGACTTTGACCGGACGCCACGACCGACACAGACCAGATATCCTTATAAGATGAACTCTTGCCGACGTATAATTACTAAACTTAAAAAGTCATGAAGTCACAACTCTCTATCTTACCTACAAAAAAATGACATTGAAAAAACTAGAGGGGGGGTCAATATGTAAGGGTTAAGCAAGAGTAAAAATTTCTATAGTGCTATTTATAAAGACTTGACCCCTTTCTAATAAAAGGTTGATTCATTTTTCTAAATGACTATAGAGGGTGACAAATGGTCACAAATACATGGATTAAGTCACAGAAAAATAGATGAAATATAATAATAAATCTTTGGATAAAGACAAAATAAAATGTATGAATCCATATTAAGTCAAGGATCTAAAGGGAGAAGACATTGGACGATAAATTGATAGGCATCCTAAATTAGGATAAACTTAACCACACCTTCTAATTTTTGATTGAAAAGTTTGGACTATAATAGTTTAGATCAAACAATTAAAATTCACACTAATAAGATACTGTGGTTAAAAAAACTTTGGGTACTAATATAATCTAAAGTAAAATGTCCCCTCACTTTCTGATTTTTAGAAGAAAATCCTTTCAAAAAGATAACTATTACCTTCCCTACTAATCCCACATTTCTAAATATTCTAAATTTACAAATTTTGTAGCAATTACTTATCCCTGATTCCCTGAAGAAAATCACTTCCATCCAATATAAGATTAGAAAATAAAAATGTGTAGGGACACAAAATTTATTATATTTTTATGTAATATTCCCCTTTTATATACACAGGGAATTTTGGGGATTAGACAATGGAAGCAAAATTGATAAACTCCCTAATCCATCATGTGATAACACATTCTTTGGTTAAAAGTTTTGGGAATATTGAAATTTAAATCCTATTCACCTTGCCTTTTAAAAAAACAAAGCTTTTCTATAATTAGTGTCGTTCCATCCATACTACCCCCCAGAACGCTTAGCTCTTCACATTAATTTAGACATGTTATAATTGTCCTATTAATTTCAAAATTTGCATGATGATTCCTATAACAATTAGGCACGATTTGTAAGCGTAGCAAATCTATAATATATATTTAAATTTTTAGACAACAAATTTTTGTAGTATATAATAAATAAAAATATAATTGCTTATCATCTGTTTTCACTCTAATAAAAGATATCTTTATATATTTTATTATTAGAGAAAATTACATATATATTAGAAAATTACATATATTTGTTCACATGTTACTTTCACATATATCTTTCTTATAAGTAGCAAAGCTACTCTATAATTAACTTGTCTATCCGTCCGACAGTCATCGAAAAGCGATTTTCTTGACTGCTATATGAGATAGACTGCTGATTATTTTAGTAACAATACCCCGTGCGAAAAAGAACCCAGCATATAACTTACTCGTTCGGTCTGTCTATCTAAAAAAGAAATGACAACCGAACATTTGCTTTATAAACTCACTCTCTCCGCTTGACCTGCATATTTATATGGTTTTTCGCTACGTATGGATATTTTCCTTGTTGTCATATCTACTCATTAAATAGAACCATTCTGTAAGTTTGTCTGTTTGAAATCAATTTTAATACTGAAATATGGTTTGCTTGAAATAAGATTTAACTGTAATTTGACATTAATTGATTTTTGATAATATTATTATTTAGATTTTAAAATTGACCAATTATCACTTAATTTAATGACAGTTTTGCTAATAAAATAGGTTACTACTGCGCTACTTATGACCTGATCATATTTTCCTTGTTATGAATATTTATGTATATTAATAATTCATACATTGCATAATGTTTATCTATTTCCCTATAATGGATATAGAATATACGTGGATATTATGTCAATTTAGGTTGATAACATGGACATCAATTAATGGTCAGTTCGTTCATCTAGTAGGAGGGAAGGGGCTGGGGTAACGAGGTTGGATCAGGGGGAATCGTTATTTTAGCCAGCTACAAGTCTTACTTTAAAAGTGTACATGAAAATCTGGTGTAAGATCCAAGTAATAATAAATGCATTTTCCCTAAGTATCTATAACTATCTAATAACTTTTGAAAAAATCTCAAATGCAAAACAAACTTCTAACCAACGATCTTTTATATTTCAGTATAAGGATGTGTGTCTTTACATATGTATTTAATATGCTTATTTATGGAAGGTTTCAGATTATTGGTGGATAATAGACTTAATATTGGGAACTGCAAACCTCGAATTTTCAATCATTTTAACCAATAATATATTTCTAAAAAAGGGGTTTTTTGCTTGACATGTTTGGAAGTGTACATTAACTTATCTTCCATTGTCTTATCCCTGTAAAAAAATAAATAGTTATTTATCGCATTGTATTATAAACAGCTCTTTGCGGATATTAAAATGAAAAGTAATAAGATTAAGAGTGGTATCAATTTATTATCTTTATTTTAATATTTTTGGAAAATTGTCTGTAATATGATGCTATACATGATTTTTCCGTATGGCCAAGAACCGGTTCTAATCCAGTGGATATTAACCGGTTTCGTAGCCATACTGTAAATGAAATTACCTGTAGAATACCAAGCTGTGGTTTATACTTGAGCAATTCTTTCACTGCTTTCCTGTGACCCTTCTCACATGCCTGAAATTATCATAATTATTTTTTATTGTCTAATGATTTAATTATTCTGTCCGTCCTTTAATCTTTGAAGGAAAAGTACATGTTGATTACTGATAACAAAGGGGGCAAAATCCTACGGGTGCTCTTACCCTGCGGAGCTACCAAATACCCAAATTAACTTATCTAACCTAACCTAAAGTAAAAAATAACAAATGAAAAAGTACCCTTTCCCCACCAACTAATTTCAATTAAAAAAAATATAATGGGGAAGGGAGGTTATCACTGCTGTATAAGGTACTTTGAGTGAAAGTACTAAGTAATTTTTTCAGGTTTAGGTTTCATACTAGCAACATTCAAAGACTTCACTTATCTATGCCCCATATATTTACATACTTTTATTAAACTTTGTGATTCCTTATATATTTATAGATAAATATCTTCATGATGCATAGGGTCCTAGGACAAACGCAGGAGTCCCAAACGTCGGAGTTGGCACTCAACCTAATCTACCCAATTTTAGACCATCTTTTAGGTTTTTTAAATGCCTAACTACTGCGGGGGGCTTATTCGTACATTCATATCTAAACCTAACCTAATATTTATAGAAATACCTAATCAAATTAATATTTTAACACTCCTGCGTTTGTCCACTCCGACGTTTGGGACTCCTGCGTTTGTCCTGGAACCATGCATAGTTTTAGGTTTATTCATATTCAAATACACGCATACTTTTTTCATATGTCATGTAGAATGTATATTTGCTAAAGCAATTTTATCTTCCCTTTATAAAATGTTGTCAGCTAAATTTCCAACTATAAAAAGATGATAATTCGAGACGTCTAGAAATCTCTGTGTAAAATGAAATCTGAATGACTTTACAAAATATTTAATACATTTGACCGCCCATGCCAGGGATAAAACAATGGACGATAAATTGATATACACTCCGATAATGATAAACTAAATTACCCCTTGTAAATATTGTTAAAAGGTTCGAACATTATAAATACAATAAAAGTATTAAGCCAACGAATAAGATAACGTGGTCATAAAACTTTGAATATGTGTGAAATTTAAAGTCCAATTTCCCTTTTCATATCAAGTCGGGTATAACAGAAAGGTATTCTTTTATGATCTTTGAAGGCTGTCGCATGCGTTGCAGAGTGAGAGGGGACAATGGGATGTTTATTACACTAGTCCCCAAAGTTTTTTAATAAAGTTTTCTTATTCGATAGCTAAACAACTTTTGGGACTTTAGTGCATTTTGATTGGTGGATTCATTAAGTTGAGTGTTCAAACTTTTAAACCACTAATTTTTATCTACAGAAGGGGTAATTTTGTGTATAATCATTCCATGATATTACATCAATTTATCGGTCATCGTCTTATCCCTTTAGATCCCTGATTCGCATTAGAACCAACAAAACGCAGGAATCAATTAACCATAATTATCTTATCCCCTAAGATTTTACATTCTAATTTATTTGTGGGACAGGTTTTTGGCTGTTTTAGCAATCCCCGAAAAGTTATCAAAAGAAAGTCATCCATCGTATATCTAACTTGATCCAAGTTTTGCAATATCTTTCAACTTTTGCCTTTTTACGAGAAAAACTGGTATTATTGGTTTAATTTATTAAAAATTATAAAAGTATTTCTTCATTAATCCTATTATATAATGTAGTAAGCGTTTTTTGTCTGTCTTGCTAACCGCTAAATCGATATTGTTCTCCTTACAGTGAAGCTTCTTATAGGTCCTGGGAAGGTTTTAAACTATTTGAAACTTAAATTTAAAATGGGATGGAGTCGACTTTTCCCGCTCCTACCTTAAGTGCCTCTAGAGGCTTCTAGGGGGCGTAGCCGCTAGTACTTTTATATTCTATCTATTTAACTCTAAACCAATCTATCTATCTTTCCCAGAATGTATCTATCTGATTTCCTCAATTCTTAGGGATCTAAAGGGATAAAACAATGGCCGATAATATTGATGTACATCCCTAATGATAATATATCAAATTTCCATTGTATATATTACAATTAGTGGTTAAAACGTTTATACACTCAACTTAATGAACCCACCAATCAAAATTCAATAAAAGTCACTAAGCCCAACAGGCTAGAAAACATTATTACAAAACTTTGGGGACTAGTGTAATAAAGAGCCCATTGTCCACTTCCTTTCCTTTCCTATTTTAGAGCATTTTCTGTACATCTAATCTTATATCTATCTATACATCTATCTATCTATCTATCTATCTATCTATCTATCTATCTATCTATCTATCTATCTATCTATCTATCTATCTATCTATCTATCTATCTATCTATCTATCTATCTATCTATCTATCTATCTATCTATCTATCTATCTATCTATCTATCTATCTATCTATCTATCTATCTATCTATCTATCTATCTATCTATCTATCTATCTATCTATCTATCTATCTATCTATCTATCTATACATCTATGTATACAATTATCTGATTTTCTATCTATCTATTTGTACGTACTATAAGTGTGGATAGGACATATCCTAGCTTTTTATGTGTTTAATCTTCTCAAAGTTGCCAAATATTACAAAATTATGCTTTATTCTTCGGGCAGTAACATAACATGTAAAGATTTATAATAAAAACTCAGTGAATTTGAAAGGTTTAGATTTATTTTCTTGATATCGTTGTTTAAGCTTTCCTATTTCGTATGTTATTTATAAATCATAAGACCAAATAAAAACCCAACCATCTTAATTTCTATAAGTTTTTTTCCATTATGGCTTTAAAGCCGAATAATATCCGTTGGATTAGAACTGGTTCTGAGCGATACTGATAAATCATGTACTGTATCGTACTAAGGTAAAAAAAAAAGAGTAATAAAATAAAAATCATAGTATTGATACCAGTTTTGTTAGTCCAAGACTTCGGCCCCTCGGGGCCACCAAATTTGAAGAAAAAACCTTACAATTTTTCATTTTACAATCTGCAGAGCTGTCTATAATACGAAAAGAAAATCCAAAAGTTAAATCAATTTTTATCTAAAATGGCAACCCTAACATTATTCAACTATTTTGTGTGCCCAGCCTTTGTGCAAGAATAGAAAACTTTGATGCTAAAATTGCTTTTAAATTGTCGCTGGGGCATACTTTAAGAGTTTAATATTACCCAATTTTGGGAGGTCCTGCATATTTGATTAGGTAAATATACAAAAAAAATATTTCTATATCATATATAGCATACTAAATATTGCTTTGCATTCGAAGGAGTAATAGCCTAAAACCATCCCAAGATTTTAATTTAAAACTTAAACAGCCTAAAACCTTTCCAGGACCTGTGTGAAGCTTCCATAAAATTAATAACTAAATCAGTTAACTTGTTTAGTAGTTATCGAAATCTTAAGGTAGAGACTAGAAACTTTACTACTTTTATATAAGGATATGATTTTTTATATGAAAATTTTGAATCCTGTAAATCGAATTGTAACAATAATCATGTTTTTAATGTATTTAGATTTTGTCCTGTATGATCTCGGTAACCACAGATTTATCATTTTTTTAAGGCCCAGAATTTTAGTTTTTAAATTAAGGTCTTGGGATGAATTCTGCCATCTGACGTTAAAAAACAAATTAATTTTATTTTAGAAGCGGCTAGTAATAAAACATGTACCTTGTGTAGAGGTGTAGCACCATCGTTTCTGGGTAGGTCAACCTAGAAACAAATATTTTTGGTTAGGTTAATAATTGCCATGCAGGGTTAGGAAATTGGCCAAACATGGTTAGAGCCACCTGCAGGGAATAGAAATAGGAGAAAAGCTACTGTGAAACCCGCTACTTCATTTTCTTTAGACAATTATAGAGCAGCTTCACTACTAAAAAAAGCTGTCAAATATTGTGGTACAAGACAAAGAATAAGAAAGAGACACATAATTAATTAACAGCTTAATTAAGTCAAACAACCACAAACAACGCACGGATGTGGAGACAGAGCACTTGACTGAAATCAATTCCAGTTCATTTCTTTGAAATTCTACCATGACCTCTTCATAGTGCCTATAAAAAAAATTACGTCAATGGCCAAAGATCGGTCAATACACAGACTAAATTACCAATGGAAGCCCATTATACATACATTTTAATTGGCCAATGGTCGGCTAGTATGGTGTCATTTTTTATAGGAACTATGAAAACCTTCTTCAAACAATGATTATTTTAAAGGGGTTGGGAGAGGGGGGGGGGGTGTTTGTAGATATATAGAAGCTATTGTCTTCTCCCTCCCTGCAAAAATACTTCAAGGAACTAATGTACTCAGGGACAAGGGACCCGGATACTGACAAACAATTCTATGTGAAAATTTCATCACAACCTATTGCCTTCTTTTTTCCACTTATTACCCACTTCTCTTGATATACTTCCAATAAAAGTTTTACGCCAACATTACGCCACTAAACCTTCAAATTTTCAGCAGTTTCAAATGGAATTCATTTGCTGAATCACAGCCCCGGCAAGATTAATAAAAAAAGTTCCCGTAAAGTGCCTAGGAAGCAAAAAAAATTACCTTGCTGGGCCTATACCTGTTCGCTAGGCACATCGAAGGAAACCGCCATGTTATTTTTCATGTAAAAAAATATTGTTGGCTTGTTATTGTTGCGCTTTTAATGTTCATAATTGTACATGTATCATATTATTTATAAGTGGTATTATTGTCTTTTCTTCCTTCTGAATATTAATTATATCTGATAAGTTTTCTTTTAAACTTTATTATTCCATGTATTTATAATTTTCTTCATTTAATTGAAATATTCAATACACAAGATGAAAGAATTATTTATTTGGTTATAAATAATCTTAAAAGCTAATTTTGACTCGAGTAGCTATTTCGCTATACCTTCTTTACATATCTTCTATACATCTACATTTATCTTCCTTTGTGTCTATATTTCTACATGTCTTTCTCTCTCTGTCTCTGTCTCTCTGTCTCTCTCTCTCTCTCTCTCTCTCTGTGTGTGTCTCTCTCTCTCTCTCTCTCTCTCTCTCTCTCTCTCTCTCTATCTATCTATCTTTTTGCCTGTTACTCTCTTTCTTTTTCTGTATATCTGTTTCTTTTTCTCTGTCCCTGTCTGTCTTTGACTAATTCTGTCCATGTCTATTCCTTCTCTTTATCTGCCACACTTATAATCTTTCTATCTGTCTGTTTCTGTCTGTCTGTCTTTCTATCTGTCTGATTCTTTCCCTCTGCCTGTCTTTATGTGTGTGTCTCTCACTCTGCCTCTATCTGTCTGTCTTTCTGTCTGTCTGTCTGTCTCTATATTTATATATCTCTGTCTTTTCACACTCTCTTTTTCAGTATGTATGTCTCTGTCTTTCCGTCTTATTGATTATCTTATGATTTTAAAAATATTACGCTATTCTACTGGATGTAATCGTTATTGTTTTCAAAAGTGAAGCTTTTCTATAAATAGGGTCGGTCCGTCCGTCCATACGTCCGTAACGGATAGATCTTTTCGTTTTCAGGCATGTTAGAATTGTTCTATTGATTTCAAACTTTGCATAATGATTCCTGTAGTAGTTAGGTACGATTTAAAAAGCTTAGCAACTCTATAATCGTTACTAGAATGTCCGAACGTCCATTTTAAACATGCTGACTTTTAACTTTTTAACGGCAAATTATTATGTGATATAATTATCTGATTGATTTGAATTTTGGAATACTGATTCCAAGGACAACAAAGTACAATGTTATAAGCGAAATGTAAGTGTGTCCTTAATTATTAAACTGTATTTAAGCAGTTTTTCAACAAATTTACTTTCAATTTTGTCTCGACTTTTATACATTTATATTCTGATTAATCAGTTCTGACACTCTACAAGTGTTAATGTTCGTTTGTCAGAGCTTCGCTTTAATGGATGTTATCATCCTTGTTTAATATAAAAATATTAAACTTGAAACTTTAAAAGATATTGGTTTTGTTGTAAATTGAACATTTATCTTGTATGATAAATGGATCTTATTAAAGGTTTAGACAGCTTGTGATTCTTTTAACATGATATATAATAGTTTTATCAATTATTTTCAAAGATTATATGTACCTAATAAAATGTATAGTAAGTGTTTGTTTTTAATTTATTACCGTGATTTATCTTGGGGCGGTGGAGATTTCCTCCAACAAAATAGTTGTAGTCGGTTAACGAGATCTTTCGCTACACACATATAGACATTATGTTGTTTTAAAATAAGGATTGCTTGCATAAAAAAAAACTGTGTTTACCTGTGCTCCGGCCTGCAGGAGGCTGGACACTGCCTCTGGGTGACCTGTCTGGCAGGCTATCCACAGAGGACTAGCTCCATCCCGTCGCTGGCGGTCAAGCTGAATACCTGGAGCCTCCAACAGCTGATTCAAAACATCAATGTTTCCATTCTGAAAAAATTAAGGATTGTTAAAGATGCTGACACTCTTTGTTTGTCATTGTTTGTTTCTTACAGTTGACATTCGCTTATGTAGATGATGTTATTCTTGTTGAGGAGTGAGGCTGTTTATCGTAGGGAAATATTTTATACTTAAACGTTCGCCTGTCAGTCAATTGTACTTTGTTGTACGTTTGCGTTTGACGGGAAAAAGGGCAGCTTCTCTACTAAAAAGTTAATTTTTTAAATTACTTTTATCTTTTATGAAGCAAATCCTAAAACTTGAAAATATAAAGTACTTGGAATAAATGCAAGAAATTTAATAAAGGAAAAGTTTCATGACCGTGCTGTATGTGGCAGTTCCCTATTAATTTTAGTATCGAAGCTATTCTATAATTCTTATTATATTGCTTTTCCTTAAACTGCCTGTTAAGCACTGACACCTAAATAATTTAAGAATAAAAGGGAGAGTGGGAGCTGGGTAGTTTTTTTCCCTATGCCATTACCCTGAGGGACCTTTAAATGCGGGGCCCTAACCCAGTACCCAATATAATTAAACCCAGGGAAAACAATTCTAAAGGAAAATTTCCCCACGACCCCCTTCCCCTTTTCCTTCCCCTTCTTACCCACCCCTCTTCAGTTACATAAAAGATATACCCTCACCATACTTTCAAAGGTTTCGTGATTTTTTGTAGATTTGATTGTTAGAATAGCTAGGTCTGAATCGAACCTTATCTGAGCTAAAGTAATAAACAAATGAACAAAAAATACATATATTAAAATTTTCAATATTTTTCTGATTGATAAGCAATATGTTACTTTGTTTTTCTAATTGTTTTCTTGACATTTGGTTTTTATGGATGTTGTCATCCTTGTAGATATCTATATAGCCTGCAAGAAACCTTATATTTGATATAAAAAGAAGCCTGATAATTATAAGCTGAATGCACTTAATGTAATGCATGGAAAAGTTCATATAAAACAAGAATGATTACTTTCCAAGGAAGCGTAGCGATAGAGAGTGAGAGAGAGAGAGAGAGAGAGAGAGAGAGAGAGAGAGAGAGAGAGAGAGAGAGAGAGAGAGAGAGAGAGAGGAGAGAGAGAGAGAGAGAGAGAGAGAGAGAGAGAGAGAGAGAGAGAGAGAGAGAGAGAGAGAGAGAGAGAGAGAGAGAGAGAGAGAGAGAGAGAGGAAGGGAGGGGACGCTTAACTGTAAATTATAATGGTCTACAAATTTTTATGGACATTTTGGGGACTTATTTTTGGGATTAAATCTTGATAGGTGAACAAAATAACAGTATCCAAACTATTCAATCAATAACTATAGATAGCTTAATTTTGTTATTCAAAACAAGGAATTGCCATTGTCTTATCCGTTATAATTTCTCCCCTCGCGTTCTGCCATTTGCATAGGTTAACTTAGCTTTATCCTTATAAGGTAACATTGGGTGAGGATTGGATTTGTCAAAGTAATATTCTCCAAACTTTTGTTCTTTATTTACAACTAACGGCTACGTCCCTAGAGGCATCGAGGGATATTTGAGTGAATAGGGGAAGAGGGAAGTCGACCCATCATTTTTAAGGGAAACATTTTTTTTGTAGGGGAGAGGGATGGCGGGAGATTTATTTTTAAAGTGCTATTTCTCTTGGAAGGATAGAGATATACTCCCCAACAATAGTTATAAACCATCACTGGTGCTTTAAGAAACTTCACTGCAAAGGAGAAACATATCGGTATAGAGGTTATCGAGATCCTTCGCTACAGACAAAAAAGCTTACTAATTTATATTATAGGATTTTAATCTACATTGTATAAAAGGCCATACGTTGATAACAAATGTTATAATGAGCTATATTGTATAGAGATCTATAGAGTAGCTACGCTTGTGCTGATGCATATAAACAGAAGATCATCATAAAAAAATATTGCATTTTTCACTATATTATTTTAAACAGGAAAATAAAGTTCATCTAGCAAATTCTCTTTACTTTTAAAAGTTTTAATCTCCCCCCCCCCCCCCTAAAGAAACAGAATTAAAAGCTTGGACATCCTTGATTCGGAGAGTGGAGGAATGGTAAAATCCCCCATAGTAATAATAAAAAACCATCCCGGGACCAACAATAAGATTCAATATAAATGAGAGCCTTATTGGTTTAGCAAGATATTTTGGTACACAGACAGACAGATAGACATCCATTTATCTTTATATCAGGATAGCTTATCTAGGTTCCTGCTCTTGATATTATGCATTCATTTACATAAGGAAAGTTATGCGTAATTTTAACTTCAGTAAAAAGTACATACAGAGTGGGGCAAATAAAACCAGACATTTTTCAAACGGCCATAGCTCCAAAACTACTTGACCAATCAGGACGTTTTACCCCACTATAAAAAGCTTAGGGAATGACCTTTATGACCATTAAAATGTTTGGACGATGGAGAACATGTACTCAGAGCTGGCCGCGCATATGTTCAACAAGGCGGATTCGGAGTGCGCCCGTACTATATCCTGGATTCTCGACTGTGGCCTACTAAATCTGACCTTAGTTCATTTGTAGATGAGATAGACTTATAAAACATAATTGGTGGCAATTTTATTGAATAATCTAATAGTATTATACCCAATTTGCTTCCCAGTTTTTGAAATTTAGTAAAATCTTTAAAATTGACGATTTTATGTTCATTTGTTTAAAAAATAGAATTTGTCCTGTCTTATTTGCCCCACCCTGTAAAAGGCTATTTTTAAAAATAATTTGCATTTTAGTCAGAGATCTTAAGGGGTATATTATATTGGTGTAGGCCCCTAATTATGATAAACTATATGACCCGTGTAGGTTAAAATAATAAATGGAAAATACTTTCTAATACAAACATTGCCTCATATTAGGGAAAAAAACCTGGAACTAAATCGCTAAGAACGAATACTACAGTGAATAAAGCCATTCCTAAGATCTTCAGTTCCAGACAGACTGTTAAATATGTTATAAAATTCCCCTTTTATGCTTTAATAAAGCTGGTCAAAAAAAACTTAATGGTTACTTTTCTATTTCTTTAGAAGAATATGAGATGAGATAAACAAGCTTAGCCCTGTTAAACATTCTTCCTGTTATTATATCAACATAAAAATTCAAAATATCCTGTCGATAAATATACAGCTATATGGCAACAGATTAATTTCAGAGTGGTAGAGGCTGTAAGTTATATTGGTACTCAAAGTTTTATAAACTAGTTGTTCTATTGGTAGGCTTAAAGCTTTGTGTACTTTTATAAAAAGAATTAATTGTTCAAGTTTTGTGGAAGCAGTGTCCAAACTTTCAAACAATCTTCAAATGGGATAATTTTGTGTATAATATTTGGGGATCCGCATCAATTCATCATCAATTGTCTTATCCCTCAAAGTCCTTGCCTTTGGCCGACATAAACCTATGGAAATCCTTGAAGTTGGAATCTTTGCCATTATAAAAACCTATGTCAACATAATTCTCCAAAGTTTAACATGGAATTGATCCTGAGTGGAACCTGAGAATGTATGTCAACATAATTATTCAACGTTCAACATGGAATTGATCCAGAGTAGTGCTATTATAAAAACCTATTCAATGTATGTCAACTTAATTCTCCATGGTTCAACATGGAATTGGTCCTGAGTGGAACCTGAGAATGTATGTCAACATAATTATTCTAGGTTCAACATGGAATTGATCCTGAGTGGAACTGAGAATGTTTGTCAACATAATTCTCCATGGCTCAACATGGAATAGATCCTGAGTAGAACCTGAGAATATATGTCAATATAATTCTCCAAGGTTCAACATGGAATTGATCCTAAGTAGAACCTGAGAATATATGTCAACATAATTCTCCATGGTTCAACATGGAATTGATCCTGAGTAGAACCTGAGAATGTATGTCAACATAATTCTCCAAGGTTTAACATGGAATTGATTTTGAGTGCAATATTTTTTATATATTCTGATGTGGAAATGTATAGAGAACCAAAGTTCAACATAATATATTGATCCTGAGTAGAACCTGAGAATATATGTCAATATAATTCTCCAAGGTTCAACATGGAATTGATCCTGAGTAGAACCTGAGAATATATGTCAACATAATTCTCCATGGTTCAACATGGAATTGATTCTGAGTGGAACTGAGAATATATGTCAACATAATTCTCCAAAGTTCAACATGGAATTGATCCTGAGTGCAACCTGAGAAAGATGAAAGAGATGAAAAGTGAGTGAACATTTATACTATTTTTATCAAGGACACAGGAATTTTAAAGGGATAAGACAATTCAAGATAAGTTTAATGTTCGATTCAAACTATGATAAACAAATTTACACCGTCCACGGATTAATATTATAGGTAGAAAAGTTAGAGAACTAATCATGAATTTAACATAAATGAGAGAACGTACTTATATGCGGTTACCTTCAAAGTGCCTGGTAAAGCATATAACCCGCCCCTTATTTTGAAATAAATTCTAAATAAGGAGGAGGGGTAATGTCTAGTGCTAATTTTTTTTCTTAGGTTAGGTTAATTGGGTACATGGTAGTCCGCAACCTCTAGGGTTTAGGTGTAAAGAAAAAACAACAACAATTTGTTAGATGTATATTAAAATTATTTTTTGACATAGATACTCTGGACATTTATTTTTATCCAAGCTTCTAACAAAAATACATTATCTGAGGAGAAAAATAAGTGGAAAGGGGATAGACAGATAGATTTGTGCAAAAAGATAGATAGATAGTTTAGTGGTTAAGAAAGAAATCAAGTGAAAACATGGAAAAGGACATAAATCTTCAACCCTCAAAATAAGAAAGAAATTTTCAAACAAAAGTCGTGAAATATAAAAAAACCGCAATTAATGTTTACTTTATAGTTTTTAAAAACAACATCTTTAAGTAAATGATTTTAATTTATACCGGATATTTTTAGTAGCGAAGCTACTTATAATTCACATTGTCTGTCTGTCTGTAACGCTATTGGTGAAACGTGACTATCTCGGCTCAAAATTCCCCATACCTACAAACATCTAGAATGACTTTATGAATGTGCTTTAATTTTCATTAAGTGATATATATCCCATCCAACTTTAAGTTATATCATTTTAGTATAAAAATTATAATTGGTTTGTTAAAGAAAGTAACTTTAAAGTAAAAACTTTGCTCTGTATTGTAGACAACTTTGAAAAACTTTTAAGTCTCCTTTTGCATACATTCCCCTACAAAAGTGTTGCCAAAATTCACCAAAATCCAAGGTTCCACTTGACTGCCACTAAGAAGCTGTCAATTAGCCGTCCTTTTTTCTTATAATGGGAGGGTTAATATTTGCAATATATGCTTTAGGCAAATATAAGAACTTTTTTCTAGGTGCTTTCCCTCAAAGTGCCTATGATCCTTTCACCATATTTTTAAAATAATAATAGGGGGTTGCAAAACAAAAATTAAAAACGATTGTTTGCTCTACTAGGCACCTTGAACTAAACCACCTTTATAAATAGTAATAGTACAGTGACAAGAGTGTCAAAGTCAACTCTTGGCTAAGATAATAGAATTTGCAAGGACTGACTGACAAGGCTCTCATCCACATAGAAAGTATCTTTGCACTACCTGGCTACTATTTCTATTATAAAATTTGTTGACTTGTTTTAACACCTGAAAGGAAACTTTTCTTTGTTTCACATATTTTATAGCAGAATATGTGTGGGGGGGAATGTGTAACATTCCTGGAAGGAGAGATGCCAATGACAGGTAAATTTGTCTACATCTCAATCTTCTTTATTATATATAATAGGTACAAGGCACAGATTAACATTTGGGGTAAAAAATGACTTCTTAGAATACAAATGACCAATGACAGGCCAGTATACATTTCACTATAGGTCAATTTAATGTAAACTGGCCTATCATTGGTCATTTGTATTGTGTATGACGTCACTATGTTACCCAACTATGTCTGTCACATATATTGGAAAGAATACTGGGTGGTAGAAAAATTTTTCTGCTTAGGGTAACATTGGAAAAGATTACTATAAAAGATTACCATAATTTAGGCCAGCTACAGTTTTTTAGTTAGCATAGCAACTATTTCACTGAGGTACTTTTTCTGTGAAAATTTATCACATCAAAGTAATAAAATGATTGACCGTGTCTTTGAGAACACTGATTTCGATTTTTCAGCGGCCTTAAATTTTATTTTCATATCTCTACACTGTAAAAAATCTTGCTGCATCACAAATAATTAAGTTTATATGTAAATTTATATCACAATTTGTATGTGTGTCAACCATTCAAACTTAGAGAAGGATGGAGCAATGAAAATTTTGTTAGCTACTATTTTCTCTCTATTCTTTAATACAAGCTTCTAATTCAGAATTTATCTTGGATCTGGTGCAGTTAACATGTTCCTGGGATCGATTGTTTACAAAATACAATATATATAACTTTAAGGTTGCTAGCAGCCAAACCGCACACAGTTATAATTGGATATGTCCTATATTATAATCTGTAAAAGACAAGATCCAATTATGCACAGGTAAAAAATCACATGTAAAGATAGATGTACATTATTTTGTAATTGCTTTACCAGACTATTTGTAGGCCTTCATCTAACAGGTAAATTTTGTGCAAACATAATATATATGGAGAGCTGTTTGTCCTTTCAAGTTCATTGATTTAATTGTTCATATAAACATCTTACCATGAACTGCACCTGATCCTGTCACTCATATCAATAGGAGGGGGGGGGGGGGTATAAATTCCCTACATAGAAACCATATATTCAAACTGATTTCTTCTTAATAATACCAGATTTTCTAGAAAAACTATATCTGCAAAAATATTTCTGCTGAATTTAAATTGAATATGACTGAAATTGAAAAATGGTATTATAACCAAACATATAGAAAAATATGGGAAAGGTAAAACAAATTAAATTAAAATCCTAAGGGTAAGCAATCTTGCAACATTTTCATCCAAAGAATATTTTATATAGAAACATCCCAAAAGATTATAAAATACAAGTTTATATATTTTTGACATAATTTGAACTTTCCAAGAAAATTTTAACAATTGAAAAGTGTCATGTAGGAGTACATCCATATTAAAATAGATAAAATTGTGAAGATGATAAAAGTCCCTCCACAGATTATGACGTTATAATCTATGTAGGGGTTATAATCATCTTCTAAAATTGTTATTGATTACAATTTCTTAAAATTCTGGACATTTGACAACTAATTCATGCAGGGATGTAAAACCATTAGGTTGGGAAAAAAGGGAGAGTCTGGCCCTTCCCCAATGTTTATGTGGTATGCGGCAGCTCTGGACCATGCAGAAACCAAGACATTATAGTGATGCCACGCACCTAGCTAAATCCTGTTATTCTACAATTGTAAAGCCACCTGAAAATATGTCAGATAACGGTACTGATTTCATCTCTCAGTTGTCCTGCAAATGGAGGGAGGGGTGTTACCCCTCCCTCTCCCATCTTAAGCACCGGAACCTTCCCCTTCAACCACCAAGTTATCAGCACCACCTCAACCCTGAGGATAAAGGATCTAAACCTGCCCTCACCTGATAGAATCACCCCCACACAGACTGTTGTTGTCACAAGTAATCATCAAACCTTCCCTCTTTAGTACCCAGACCTACCACTCAACCCCGCTATGCTTATCTACCTATTGTGCTGCTCCATGGGCTATCCTGCCTGCCCCAGACAGGGATAGCCATCTACCTAACCATTGCAACTATCTATGTTTTACTGTATGATTTATCTTTAACTATCTTTATTCCTAATCCATATGTATTTATATTATGTTGTACAAGTTTAGTTATCCTTAGACCAGCAATAAAGAAACAACTGAATAGACTATGTTTATTATTTAGTGATTGCTAGAGAAGCGTAGCTTCTCTATAGTATAGGTGTCCACGTCTGTTCACACTGCCGTAGTCTTTATTCGAACTCTGGTGTCTGCCATTTACCCTAGGCGGATACCACATTTACATAATCTTCCAAGAGGCTAAAATATCCTATCATGGAAAGTTTTCAAATATGTAGCCCCTAGATGCTAGGGAAACAGGTGCTAGTATCTAATAAAGCAGAATATCAACTCTTTACCAAATTTTGTTGTATCTATGATATAAAAAAATGATAATTTGGAAGCTGTGGTAACTCCAGGGGTATCCTAGATAATTCTCCCTTTGTTGCTAAGTGTAGCATGATGAGTGGATAAATATTTCATTTTCCGCACTGTCGGTTCAAATACAACAAAGCACGGAAACCAGGGTGTCCAGATTCTTTGAAACAGTTTTAATTTTTTAAAGTTACCAAGAAGATATAATTTCTTTTCATCATACATTCTGTAAACAATAAGTCAACAAGTATACAAGTACAACCAAAAAAATGTTAATTATCTGCTTAAAACTTCCTATGTCTTTTGTGAAGTAGCTCTTAATTAAATAAAGAGTCACAAAAACCACATCACAACAAAAATGTAATCTGTTGAAACCAGTTCCAAAATGTTCTAAATTAACTTGTAATATTATGGTTCTACTAATCCTTGTTTTTCATTAATATTAATAATTAATCTTTTGCATGTTGATTAGGTGCACACAGTGTAAATAATAAGGCAACCTCAGCTTTAATTTAGCAAATTTAGTTAAACATCTAATCTAAATGCAAAACAGGCAACATATATATAATCTGGAATCAGTGAGCCATGAAGAAAATGAAAAGTTTGAGAAATTTCTGCACTTTGCCCTGTGTATGTTATATGTATGGAGCTGTATGAATATGTCTGGATAGGCGAACTTAGATTAGAAACCTGAAAACAGTTCAACCAAATCTGAATTTAGAGTAATTTACAATTTGAAATAAATACTTTGTCCATTTTTATTTGTCATTTTGAAATAAAGGTTTGGTTAGTTTGGTTACTTTTTCTTAAAAATTGCTTCCATCATTAAATTCATACTTCTCAAAACATCTCTGAAGTAAATTTGTGAAACTTTTATTTAGCTCTGATTCAATGCAGGGGAAATATATTCTTTACCAAATTCACTTCAATTGAACCATGTTGGCTGGGGTACCCAAGCAAAATTCCCTTTGATATTCCACATTTCCAAACTTCAATTATGCCTTTAAGATTTGGAATTTAGACTATCCTCCTGTGGATTATTTGAAATTGAGAACAATTGAATTAGAATTGAATCTGAAACTTGTGAATCTTTAATAGAAAACCAATTTAAATTTATCAATGTGTTCAAAATAGAAAGATATTGAAGGAATATCAATACTTAACAAATGTAACACATTGTTGAAATAAAAAAATTAATTAACTTAAAATTCGAGATAAAGTTTCATATTAAGATATTTAAACTTAATATGGGACAAATGAAACTTATATTTTTATTTTTGATATTATCAATAAAAAAACGTACAGCTTTACAGATTTGAACTTTAATGTGCTTATTAAGATATATTCAAAATTGGTTAATAAATAACTGCAAGTTCAAAATTTGAAAAATCATTGACAAAGAAGGAAGGTAAAGTTCATACAGACCAACTAAAGTTACAGAGCAGAATTCATAATAAAAATGGATGGATGCAAAACTGACTGTGGTTGGAATTTAAGAAACAATATTTGAGTCAAGAAAACTTTTGCACTGTCCATTTAATCAATGAAGAATGTTTGGGAAAGAAATTGATGAGTGACAGTGGACAATTTTATTATCAATCTCAAGGTTTCCACAGTCTTGTGTCCTGGTTTTTTTTTCTAGGGATAAAGGGATAAACCAAGGTTAAAATATTTGATTACTAGCGGTTTTGCCCTTAGCCTGTAGGGGCCTTGCCCATAGAGGTAATTAATAGTTATTGCTCGCATCGTATTATAAACGGCTTTCCGCAGATATAGAATGTACAATTATAAGATTAAAACTAGTTTTTTTAGCCCCGAGGTGCCGGAGGCACCGGCTAAAAAAAACTGGTTTAAATCTTATGATTGTACATTTTTATATTCATAGAAAGCTGGATATAATACGGTGCTAGACATAGTTTTTTCGTATGGATGAGAACCGGTTCCTATCCACCGGATTCAAATGAATACGAGAAAAAAGAATTAAGTACCTATGGTGATGCAACCACCACATTTAAAAAAAAATTTTTGGTTGTTTTTTGGGGGGGTTATTTATAGAATCCGATCGGTTCAGTGGTTACCAAGATCTTAAGGGACAGACAGATGGACGGACGGACAGACATCAAGCTACTTTGTATTATAGACTAGCAGCTATGCTCCTAGAAGCCTCTAGGGACACTTAAGGTAGGAGGGGGGAAAATTCCCATTTTAAATTTGAGTTTCAAAAGAGTAAAAAAATATTTATTGGGGAAGGGGGATGAAAACACCCTCTCCAACAATAGTTTAAAACCTTCGCAGGACCTATAAGAAGCTTTACTGTAAAGAATAACAATAATGGTTCTTTCAATTGCATCTCATGATACTAGCATTACTACACAAAATTCTCATGCTGGCCTAATATTTTGAGAATAAAACAAAATTCTGTGTAATTATGTAAGTGCAGAGAGTACAACCAAGTACAAGATACTTTAAACTGAGTTTGTTATACAAATGTAACAAATAAAATTTAACCACAATAAAACATCTATTTGTTTATACATATAGATGTTTGAATAACTATTGTATGATAAATTGATTTTTTTCTTTAGAGATGCTTCCCAATAGTCCTGTATTAGATTAAATAAAAGACCAAACAATCAGCTAAAATAGAAAATAAATTATAATAAACAAGTTCTTGCAAACACTATGGTATCTATTTCTAAATTATCTATGAAATTGTGAGCCCATGGTTTATGTAGGTTAATCTCTAAATTGGCAGATTAGGACAGACTAGAGATAGTCTTGAAAGCATGTCATTCCAACACAATTTTTCTTTTACAGCCCAGTTTACATGGACATTTTTTCTTTTATATCATAAAGTTGAGCATACATCTTGAAAATTAAAAAGTTATAGCTGGCTCAAACACTCAAACACACTTGCAGCTGATATAAAAGATTTATTTTTATCAATTAATTGTTAAATTTACTGAGTATGTATAATTATCTTTTATTTTCACTGTATTGCAGTTTTCTGTTATTCGATAAATTAATATTATTGTTTAATAGGGTGGGTCGATTTTGGACATTTTTTTTCTGAGGCCAAAGCGGGGATCTGCACTCAATTTATATAGATATAATACACCTCTGGGTGATTTAAAATTTATCCTAAGTCTTAAAACCGCTGACGACCAGACATTCAATTGTATAGCTATTTGTAAATGGGAGTAAAAAATTTATTGAATCAGAACTATGGCTTCATGGTGCTCCCTGGAAATGCCTTGAGGAGCTGAGTCAGGAACTTTTGTCCGTTTCAAAAAATCTCGTTCCTAGCCTGAGAAAATCTAAAAAACTTCTACAAATTGGATAATTCTCAATAAACCTTACAATTTTTTGTTTTTTTAGTGATTTCTAAGGCTAGGAACGAGATATTTTGAAACGGACAAAAGTTCCTGATTCAGCTCCTCAAGGCCTTTCCAGGGAGCACCATGAAGCCATAGTTCTGATTCAAATTTTTTTTTGAATGTCGTCTTTGCATACTAATAAGTAATGAATTATATTTTTAAGTGGTCGTGTTCTAAAACTCAATTTTTTAAAATTCTTTTTCGGTCAGAAATGTTTTTAAGGTTAATTTTATCTGTTGCATATCCCCGCTTTGTCTAATTCCGATATGAACCCACCCTATTGTTTAAAGTATACTTTGGGGTGGCATTTATAATTGCATATTAATATTCAGCAAATGTGAGCCTATTCTGAAAGGGTTACTTTGTATCAAAACAAGGATGACAACATCCATAAGTAGCACTTCACAAAAATTGTACATGAAAATTACGAGAACATTCTATATAAAATATGTAATGGTCTTTTGGAGCATGACTGACAGACCGATGGTTCAAGTAAATTATATACTTGATGCTCATTGGTATGGGGAATCTTAACCAATAATTCCAGCTAATTCCTTTTTCCCTAACAGACGGACGGACGGACATTTTTAATCAAATAGGTTGCATTTTTTACAGTGTAATATAGTGTAAATGCCGTGATTGGAATATTATGTGCTTGTAATGAGGAATAAAGTATACAGTACACACACAGTTACCCTTTCAATTTACGGTAAATAAAACCTCATAGTAAAATCAGAGTGAAGTTGATTTGATTTCTTTTTCTATTTTCAGGTTAATTTCATCAATATTAAAGCCATCGTATTTTAAAAGTTTTATTTAAAAAAACTTATCTGCAACAAGAATGTTGGAGGGGGGGGGGGGGAGTTGTTTAACTCCCTCGCTCCAATAAATGAAAAGAACCTAATATCATGCCACTCCAACAAAATGAAATATTCAGAATTTGACCCCTTCCCTCTCAAATAAAAAGCTTGGGCGTCCAAGGTTTTTTTTTCATATCCATTATAGAAATCTTGTGTAAACAACAATACATTTTATAACAATAAAAGCCGTTACGCAATTTTTTTTAATTAGGTAAGGTTATAGGCTAGGGGACCGAGCGCTGCGGCTACGCAGGCTAGAGGGCCTAGGGCTGCGGCTAGGCAGGCAAGGGTGCCGAACGCTGCAGTCAGAGTCATAGTTCTGTTGGGGGTGGGGGGGGGGGGGGGGGTTCCGGAGGTTGAAATAATGGTCTGAAAATTATGAAAATTCACCTGGAGGTTTTTTTTTATAAAATCTTTATTAGGTGTAAAAATCTTAAGGGGCAGGAGATGGATATTCTGAACAAATTAATCTATTTTCTTTCCCAATACTTTTAATCTACTTTAGGCAAAATTTCATAAAGAACTACTTTCTTTTTCTTTGCCCCTTCCCTGTAAAAAGCACATTATTGTTATTTATCTAACCCACCACCCCACATCTACTTTACATTTGTAAGTAAAGTAAATCTTTTCTATCAAAAAGAGATTACCAGATTTATTTACCCTGATATACTTTTACAAATGTGTTTTATAAAATAATCGATATATTATTACATGGATGTTTCACCAGATTTTAATTTAGTCTTGTAAAGTGATGCTCGCAGCTGGCTAACATAACGATAACCGCCATCCAACCGCTTCAACAAATCCCCTCCTACTGATCTGGCCAATAAATGAGGTCCATATTAGCAAGCTAAATTTACGACAAATTTTCTCCTGTCAATATTTCCACAATATCCTACATACATTTACAAAATACATCAAAAACAACAAAAATATTAACAATAAAAGGAAAAACGGAAAGACTAGCTAATAAAAAATTGGTATAGAGCCCAAAACAATGAGACAGGGTTTTTAAAAGTTTCTAAAAAAATTTAAAAAATTAAAAAAAATCCTCCAAATTTTAAACAGGTAAAAAATTTTAAACTTTGTGCTTTTTTACAAAAGTCTAAAACCCTCATATTAATGGATCTCATTCTAAAATTATTATAAATGTAATGTCGATTAAATAATTAATTTTCACTTATTTTCTACGTAATAATTCTGTTATTTAATTTATTTATTAAATGGTAACGTTTTTATATTTCATGTAAAAATGAATGCATGAAATTAATATTTGTTCAATTCCCTTTTTTCAATTAATTTTCATATTTCACACTGCAAAGTAAAACAGGGAGGGAGGGGACTGTTACTACATTAGTCCTCAAAGTCTTAAAATAAAGTTTTCTTATTTGTGGGCTTAGCAACTTTGGGGGCTTTTATCAAATTTTGATTGGTTGGTTTATTAAGTTGAGTGTCAAAACATTTGTACCACTAATTGTAATCTACAGAAGTGGTAATTTATCAATATATACATACATAATTTGTATATATTATTATGGAGAGGTACATCAATTTATCGGCCATTGTTTTATCCCTTTAGATCTCTGAAAGTAAATAAACAATGAATTGCATTAATTTATACTTTTTAGAAACATTCTAAAAATAACCAAGAATCAGCTTAACACTTCTCGGCAACTATAGCTGCAAACGAGACGGACATTTTAAACACAATCTGCAGCTTTGAAATATGACAGCTTATGGCAGCCGTAATCGAGCAGCTCTTCAATAAGGCGGCCAGCGAACCCTGATTTTTTGTTTGTAATCTTCACATTTTTAAAAAATATTCATATGCAAAGATAGTATAAAAGTTAGACTTATCAGTCAATCAGCCAATTAATTTTATTTAGCTATTACTTACTTTTGTATGATTTTAGTATGATTTTTGTCTGTAGCAAAGGATCTCTGTAACTGCTAAACAGATATGGATTTCCGTTACAGTGAAGCTACTTATATATCCAGGGAAGGTTTTGAACTATTTTTGGGGAGGGTAACCTCACCCTCAATGAAGAAATCGTCCATCCTCCTTACCTCAAGTGGAAAACCGCCAGTTTAGGTAAATTGCATTTTCAATTTATTTGATCTTTTACTTTTTTTCCTTAAAACCTTTGCAACTAAAGCAAAAACTTTGATCTTAATTTTTGTTGAAGTATCTCAAATTTGAGGAAAGTGAAATATATGTCCGTGCACAGACTACAAATCTTCAACAAGATAGAAATTTGATATCCAGCTATCTTCCTTTCTGCATTAGAAATAATACAAAATAGTACATGTTAGAAATATAATAACTCATAATTAATTGATTTATTTTTTTATGCAACTCTCTCAAGATTATTTTTTCTCCATATATATTTTTGAATAAATAAAGAATAGCGGTAACGCCCCTAGGGGCAATTGAGGTGGGGGGAGGGAGGAAGTAGACACCCCCCCCCCCAACTTTTAAAATTAATGATTAAAATATTTTTTTTGGTGGCGTAATTTTTAGGGGCGATTTCTCTTGATAGGGTTATGGTACCCTATGACAAGCTACATTGTCAAGGAGAACCAAATCGGTTCAGCAGTTAAAAGATCCTTCCTTACAGACACAAATCTAGTTAATGTATTTAAGATTATACATCTATTTGTCTAATCATATTTTGTGTTCATAATCAAAATTCATTTATACTAACCAGGGCTCGGCAATCGCGCTTCAGCTGCGATTAAACTTTAAATTTAAACAAGTTTGGATGCTTTAAAATTTTTTTTTTGAAAATAGAGATTGCAATATTTTGGTTAGGTCTCAACTTCTAGCAGATTTTTAAAATTGTAAACGGTTTATTAGCTTAGGTATTATAGGCGGTTGACGCGCGGCTACCGAACCCTGAAACTTAATCCCTATCTACCCATCAATCGTGGATCATGGAAAGAAGACGAAGTAGCGGGTTTCGTCGTATTTTCCCGGTGGCTTTTCTCCTATAACCAAACCCTGCGGGGCAATCATTAACATTAACCTAACATAACCTACAATAACTTATGACAGGTTACTGTGAAAATACTACGAAACCCACTACTTCATTTTCTTTCCCAGATCCGCTAATTTAAATGTATCTATCTAACTATGTATACCTGTGCAGCCAGGAACAGTGCTGTGGCTCCATCCCACATGGAGGCATTCATGTCCACAGTTCCTGTATCTGCTATATCCTTCCTGTACTTTACACTCTTTGTTGGAGTGCTGTGAAGGCTGGAAAAACCTAAATAACATTATTATGATTCGCCTGTAAAATAAACAACACAGAAAAGAATTCAGATTACAAATTACAAAATCGAGAAGGTACAATAAAAACAGCTAAATAATGATAAATTTGACCCAATTGATGATTGCACGATGCCAGCAAAATGCGTTAAATTTCTTGGACATTATCAAGATCTTAAGGTACATACTGACAGCCACCTTCTTTCTTTGTGTGTATACTGCTTAATAAATTGAATCTTTAAAAAAAATAATTTGTAGCCTAAATCACAAAATAAACGTTTTTAAATCCACTCTGAGCCAAATGTGAAGCTTTCTGAAAATGAAAAACTCAATTGGTTTATAGTGTTATAAATCTTAAGCAAAAGACAAAAAACCTTACTACTGCAGATTATAGGATTGCGGCTGTAGTTTCATTTGTATATTTAGCTGCTTTTAACTTGACGGCTGAAAATTTGTATCGTATAGCAGCTATTGAGGAAACTAGCTGTGAACGACTGAATGCAGTTACTGCAGCGGTTGCAAACTGTTATTTTATTGGATGCGCTTATATGTCCGACGTTACTATCTGATTTCAAATACACAAAACAAAATCGAGACAGGGTCCCTGAACTGTGGTCAGTGTTACTTATAGATCATGCACCCTCTATTCTGTTACTTAAATGGCTATATTACCTCTCTCGTTATTATTTCTGATGATTGGATGTTCAGCCAGAATTGAGCTTCCATTTACCCTGCGCTCTGTTACTTCCCCATTTTTGTCTTTATTATTTTTCCTTAAAAATATACTTTTTACCTTCACTTAAATATACTTATTAATTATTACATTAAGTTCTTGAGAAATAATGAATAATACATCCCCCAATCACGATAAACAAAATTACCCCTTGTGTATGCTTAGTTTAACACTGCAGGTTTACAATAACAAAATCAAGATTTAATAGAAGTACCTCCCGTTTTTAAGCCAACCATTAAGAGATCGTGTTTACAAAATTCTTTGTAACAGTGTAATTTGCAGTGTCTTGTTCTCCACCCTCATAATAATTTTATTTGATATTTCATGAAACTTTCACGGAATCGATAGGACATTAAAAAAAAGATATTAATGTATTCAATTAATTGAGATTGGAAGATTCCATTATTTAGATCCCTTATTTTCAATACCGAAGCTTCAAAATAAATGTATCTGTTTGTCAAGCACAGTTTGTAGGTTAATTTTTTTATTATCTATTTTAGGTTTAGGTTAGATTTAGTAAGGTTAAATTGATAGGGCCTCGCAAAGTTAGAACCCACCGTAGTGGACAGAAGTGTAAAGCATTTTAAAATTTCTAAAAGTAGAACTTAA
Organism: Acartia tonsa; assembly: GCF_053477335.1. NCBI lineage: Eukaryota > Metazoa > Arthropoda > Copepoda > Calanoida > Acartiidae > Acartia > Acartia tonsa. The sequence continues at coordinate 40,148,023 of NC_137264.1, read as the reverse complement.
CAAAGACTGTTATTTTTCAGCTTATAAATAACAAAGCTCAGGCACTATTTGAGAAATAATTTCTTGTTTCTTTGTTAAATTATATTATATAAATAATATTATGTTTATAAGATTATTGAGATGAAAATGTTATAAGATACAAAATTTATATTAATCTAAAGACTATTTTCCCTTTTATTTCTGTTTTTCATTTTGTAAAAAACTATTCAGTTATAAATCTTTTTCCACCTAATTTTTCATTTTGTATTATTTAAACCTCAGCTTTAATTAAAATAGTGCCCATCCTTCTGTTTGCCACAAGAAAAATAATACGTCTTTATGTTGCGCAGCAATAACAAATTAAAATATCCGGACATACAAGGGCACTAAAGGGTTAAGACAGTAGCCGATAAATTTATGTATATCCCCAATTATGATACACAAAATTACCCCTTTTGTGGATTATTTATTATTAGTTGAAACGTTTGTAGCCTTAACGTAATGAATCGACCAATCAAAATTCAATAAAATGCCCCAAAGATGTAGGGCCAAAGAATAGGTAAACGTTATACTAAAACTATGGGTACTAGTGTAATAAAAAGCCTATTATCTCATCCCTTCCTGGGACATACATAATACTAGCTAGGATACAAAAATTATACCTATCTGAGGCTAGAATACAGGAGACAAGTTCTTTATTTCCAGATTGAGCACAAACCATCAGGGGAGTTCCTCCCTCCTGCAAATATGCTTAATCGTTACAGGACTTACACATGTACAAGAATCTTCAAGAAGCATTTAGTTAAACAAACAACAAAAAAATTCGGGTATAGTCCCTTTCGTGACAACGCCTCTTAAGGGGCATTTATTTGTATTTTCACAGTAGATTTTTTCCTATTCGATCCCATGCTCTAACACAACGGGGCAAACACCTAACCTAAACTGAAATCAAAATCTGCTTTGAAAATACGACGAAACGCCCCTTAATAGGTGCTGTCACGAAAAGGACTATACCCAAAGTTTCAAATGAAAAAATAAATCAATTTAAAGTTTGCTTTTTACCACCAAAATTAGACGCCTTAACATTTGAGGCTAGGTGCGAGCCTACAAATGAAAAATAAAATGTATCGAATAACACCTTTTATAAATTTATGTAACCTTTGCTCTACAAATAAATAATTGAAAACAAATAAATTCCAGATAATACTTTAGGTATCTTATTTCAAATAAAATAAGAAAATATCAATTCTGAGTAAGAACAACCAAAGTGAGATAAAGAGTAGATAGTCATTGACAATAGAAAGAATAAAACATAGCCCGAAATACATCTTTGATTGCTTGAAATAAAGAACACTAATATTTCTCCAGCTAACAGATAGACAGACGGACATAGGTTGTTGAATAGATGCTAGAATTTATACAAAATTTGAGCAATTATCTTTAATAACAGCTGAAAAAACACACATTTCTAAAAGATGTTTATCAGAGCATTGCAGACCGACGGACCAAGTAAGTAGGATAGGATAGGATAGGATCATGGGTAACTACAAAAGATTCTGAGTAAATAATTTTTTCTACGGAAATCTAATGTCCAGTATCTGTGACAGAACGACGGACAACTGTCTTGAAAAGCAGCCGAAAAAGACAAAATTTGCTTTGAATAAAACTTTCGGGTATAGTCCCTTTCGTGGCAACGCCTCTTAAGGAGCGTTTCGTCGTATTTTAACACTAGCTTTTCTCCTATATCTAGCTCTTGCGGGGGGATCTAATCCTGCTGGGCCAATTGCCTAACCTAATCTATAATAATCTTTTAAAAGCTACTGTAAAAATACGACGAATCATCCCTTAAGAGGCGTTGCCACGAAAGGGAATATACCCAAACTTTCTTTATGGGGTGGAGGGAAAGTTTCACCAGCTCTGACCTGTGATTGAGAGTTGACATCTGCCCCATAGCTCAGTAGTAATTGCAATATGTTTGTGTAACCTCCACGACATGCTAAATTTATATAATTATTTCAGTTTCAAGTAGCGAGGCTATTCTATATGTGTTCGTGTTCTTCTGTCCTTTAGTCTGTCTGTCTATAGTGGATATAGAATGCTCGGATATTGTGACGGGAGAATTTTTCTCGTCAATTTAGGTTGCTAATATAGTCCTCAGATTTTGGTAATTAAGTTTCTCTTTGGTCAAGGTAGGAGTTAGGGTCTTGTCATAAGTTGGGGGAAAATGGGTATTAAGAGAAACATTTCATCAGGGTATACGAGAATCTGTCACAAAATACACGTATTCTATATCCATTGCTATGCAGGATAAAACTGAAATTTTTATTTTGACTTTATTTTAATATAAACAAAATCTTTCTGTTTTTCATTTTTTTAATCTCTAATACTTTTAATGTTTGCATGGATGTTTCAAACAGCTTTGCTACTATTTGACGTAATCATCCTTGTCTCAATTTGCTCAATTTTTTTATTCTTGACTGTTAAATCTAATAGAACTTTCTGAGGGTGATGTTTTTTTATATTATGCTGAACTATTCCTTTAATAATTTTAAATGCTTTCTCTCTATAAAACCGATCTTTCCTGTTTTTAACTGAATTCGTAAATAATTGTTACCTATGAAAACAGATGAGATTCCATTAATTTGCCTAAAACAACAAAACTAAATTAAATTTGTTGGGATAAAAATGAACTTGCATGCTCAAATAAATTTTATGAACAAAAGTTTTCTTTTGTATCTTTCTACTACAGAAAATATTTTTTTTATCAAGAGGTAAACAAGGACCATTATATCTACAGGAGCGCAGAAATATATTTTTAAAGTTTGACTAAATTTGTAACTTAGAATTTTTCAGCTAAATTGTTAATAAATGATAGATCATGATTGAAGTAATATTTTTAAAATTTTAAATCCATCAAAAAATAAGTTTTTTTTATGTTTGTTTAATAACAGGCGTTCTAACAGTAAGTTAAAATATATTTTCTAATTATAGCTATAAGTGGTTAGCAAAAAATGTTGTAAATGAAGAAAGTTTATCAGAAAAGGATAAAGTCGAGATAAACTTTTCAGATGAACTGAAATTAGTTTCCGAATGTGAACACATTTTCCTAGGTGTTTCCCAATCCTATCTCAATATTTGCTACTAGCTAAAAAACCTTCAAACTTAAAAAAAAATCAAAATTTGAATGTATTAACGATTTATACATTATACATTCAAAGTTTTAATTTTTCAAATTTAGATTTTTTTTTGGAAGTTTAAAGGTTTTTTAGCTAGTAGCAAATATTGAGATAGGATTGGGAAACACCTAGGAAAATGTGTTCACATTCGGAAACTAATTTCAGTTCACCTCTTTTCATCATTAAGACGTGTTTGCACAACAGCAGAAAGGGAAAATTCGATAAATGGCTTTGGCTCTGATTAATATTGTATATTATAAAGAAGCTGAAGGATGTATGTGTCTAATGAAACTCTGGTTTTTATCTTTACTTTGTACTGTTTGTCTGACAAAATCTGAGGTGGATTCTTTAAAAAAATTAGAGGCGCTGCATCGCTGGTGAGGCAAAATTGATTTTGTGAAAAATCCTCCAAAATCACATAAATAGTCTACAAAAATTGAATAAAATCATAAAAGGGTTATTGACATAAGATTTTTAAATTTTTTGTAGATTTTAATGTGATTTTGGAGGATTTTTCACAAAAACAATTTGGCCTCACCAGCGACCCAATTTTTAAAAAAAAGTATCCACCTCTGGTTATCTATTGTTTTTGAATATAACAGTTTTGCTAATTTCAACAAATGTAACAATGTTAACTAAACATAATGTCTGAAAAGATATAAGCAAAAAGTGTTCTAAAATTGTAATCTTATATTTCAACTTGTAGGATTTCCCTATCTTTAAATGTGTATATATCATTATTTACTAAGTATATTTGCGATTACTTTTATTTAATGAAATCTTCCAATTTTTAACATGTACAAAACGGCCTGCTTAATTGCTTCAAGATCCATGTCAGATCTATATAGGAAATAAATGTCTATAAACGAGCTCAAGTTTTCCAAGGAATATATGATTAAAAATCATAGTGCTCCAATAATCCATAATAAACTCTCATTGCCCAGAACGATAAGACCCATTATTTTACTTTAAAAATAAATTCATTTTTTTCATTTCATGTTGCTATTTACCTTATATTGATGTATTTAATTTCTAATCATAAAAAAGAAAATTTAAATTTATAATATGATAAATTTAAGAAAACTATGTTTTAAAAGAATTCGATTGTGGCGACATTTTGTGTGTTCAAATATTAAACTAAAATTGTAATCATCATCATTAACCCTTTGGTGATGGTAATGTAAAGAAAAAATATAATTTAAAAAAATCTTTTAAAAATCATTTATGATTTAAATTATTAAATATTTACTTTCTTTTAGATAGTAATGCCGGGTGAGGAAAATAGATTTATTGAGAAATAGATATGCATATAGAAAACTAGCCAATAGGGAGATAATTATATCGAGCCAACTCTAGTATATAAATAAATGTATGTATTTTTCTTGTGATTTGTAATATGTTAGAAATTTAGAAAAAAAATTGCCTTGGTTGGTTACAGAACTTATTTCCTAAAATTTAGTTTTATTTCCTGTAGATATAAATTTGAAAATTCTTAAGCCCTTTTCTAGAATTAGCAAAAGACAAATTAAACTTTTCAATAATCCATTTAGTACCAATTTTCAGCCTTTGTAGCTTCAGGATCATAGGCGTCCAAGGGGGGGGTAATGGGCCATTTGGCACCCCCAAACGATTTTAGGGGTGCCGTAGGCACCCCCAAAATTTTTTGAACAATACCCCCCCCAAAAAAAAATTACCCCTACCTTGGGGGTGCCGTAGGCACCCCCAACGACTTTGGGGGGGGTATTTACCCCCCCCAAACGATTTTTGGGGGGGTAATTACCCCCCCCAAAATTGAATGTTCTTAAAAAAAAATTTTACTGAAAATTTTTTTTTGGGGGGGGGGAGGGAGTAATCCCCGCCCCCCTCCCCCCCCTAAACCATCCCGGGGATCTATGATGTAATTGTAAAGCACTGAAGATTCCATAAAATAGATACCTAACTAAATTAAATATTTCATTAAATAATGAAAAAGAATTTCTATAGGCGATTTCTTTTGGGAGGATGTCAGGGTGTCTCAAAACTAGTTATAAAAATTACCAGGACCTATAAGACGCTTCACTTTAAAGTATAATCATATTGGTTCATTGGTTAGTGAGTTAATTATTGTATTTTTATGTTCTAAAGAATGAGATACTACTATATATTTGAATAGTAGTGGCGCCCTTCGCATCTAAGAACTCGTGTTTTCTAAAGGGTAAAAAGGGAGGAGAAAAATAGCCTAAAACCACTCAAAGGATTGACCTATAATAGTGTGGAACCATCATTGGATCTATGTGAAGCTTTCCTAAAAAGGAGAACTCAGTATTAAAAGTAATGAAATCTGAAGCTATAGTCAAATAAACCTTACTTACTACTTTATGTTATAGGATAGTACTTATTAACTTAATAGATTAGGTAGGTGCTTTTTTTACATAATTAAATTACCCCCCCCAAAAATTTTACCCCCGGGGTAAATTAGTTTGGGTGGGGTAATTACCCCCCCCAACAGATTTGGGGGGAGTATTTACCCCCCCCAACAGACTTTAGGGGGGGTAATTACCCCCCCCAATCAAATTTTACCCCCGGGGTAAAAATTTTGGGGGGGGTAAAAAAAAATTTCGGCGCGCTTCGCGCGCCATTTTACCCCCCCCAAACACGAATTACCCCCCCCCCTAAAATTTTTTACCCCCCCCCCAAAAAAAGCTTGGACGCCCCTGTTCAGGATACCATTAATATGATAATTCCTGTACTTTCAAGGTTGTGATTATTTTTTAAATGGAAATATATATGCCTTTCCAGTATGGCTTTGAAACCGATTAATATTCGCTGGATTAGAACCGATTATCATCCATACTTAAAAATCATGTATAGCATCGTATTACAGACAATTTTCCATGAATAATAAAATAAAGATAATAAAATTAATACTAGTATTGTAATTTTTCATTTATATCCGCGGAAAGCTGTTTATAATACGATGCGATAAATAACTATTCTTACAACAGAAAATTAAAAGCAGAATTTATCTGGTTGATTCATTATAAACTGCAAAAGAAAAGAAACAAATTTGTCTGCATTACTGCAGTCCTAATCATGATTTTACATTTTTAGATAGCGCAGCTTCTCAATTAGTAACGAGTGTAAATTGTAAGAACGTCCATAGAAATTTTAGTTGGTTAAACATTAGAGTAAAACACTAGAGGGGGAAGGGGTTAAATGACTGTATGTCCCCATCCCAAGGACTCTCAATTTGGTCTTTGAAAATCAACAAGTCAATAGTGTCGGGAATATTAACACAGTCAAGTAGCAGAAAACAATTTGCTAGCAGACGAAAAAGGTCCTTATTAGGGGGATCCAGGTAGTTGTCTGGTTATACATCTATACTAACATTTTACAAACTCTCTTCAGTATGGGCTAAAATATGGGTTTATCTGTTTGAGCATCAAAAACTTACCTAATGTTTGGATCAGCCCCTTCTTCCAGCAATTTTCTAGCCACACTTTCATGTCCATAACTACATGCTAGCATCAGTGGTGTTATACCATCCTAAATAAATAATGATAGTAATTTTCAAGCCACACTTTCATGTCCATAACTACATGCTAGCATCAGTGGTGTTATACCATCCTAAATAAATAAAAATAGTAATTTTCTAGCCACACTCTCATGTCCATAGTTACATGCTAGCATAAGCGGTGTTATACCATCCATCCTAAATAAATAATGATAGTAATTTTCAAGCCACACTCTCATGTCCATGGCTTTATATAAACATAGAGATGATATACCACCCTAAATAAATACATTTAGTAATTTCCTAGCCACACTTTCATGTCCATAGCTACATGCTAACATCAGAGGTGTTATACCATCCTAAAAAAATAATAATAATAATTTTCTAGCCACACTCTCATGCCCATGGATATTTATACCATCCTAAATAAATAATGATAGTAATTTTCTAGCCACACTCTCATGTCCATGGATACATACTAACATCAGAGGTGTTTTACCATCCTAAATAAATATAATTAGTAATTTTCTAGCCACACTTTCATGTCCATAGCTACATGCTAACATCATAGGTGTTATACCATCCTAAATAAATATAATTAGTAATTTTCTAGCCACACTTTTATGTCCATAGGTACATGCCAACATAAGCGGTGTTATACCATCCTAAATAAATAATGATAGTAATTTTCAAGCCACACTCTCATGTCCATACTATCCTAATAAATATGAAGTAGTAAGCTTTTTTGTCTGTAGCGAAGGATCTCGCAAACCGCTGAACCGATTTGGTTCTCCTTGTCCAGGGAACTTGGGAAGGTTTTTAACTTTAATGGGGGAAGAATTCTATACCCTTCCAATCCAATATGACGCCCCAAAAAATAATATTTTTTACATTTATTTTTTAAACCTTTTTCTCTCCCGTTGCAAGTGCCCCTAGAGTCTTAAATAAAATTGAATGTCCAAGCAAGTTAAATTGCTTTCTTCATAAACAAGTACAAAATTGTTTGTATTATTGAGGTAATTTAATAAAAAATCTTTGTTGATATTACTGTACATTGGTGTATATAAAATAATAAGAAAAACAAATATAACCAAATATAACATACCATAACACAACCTATAAAAATGTCTAGGTATTAAAGAAAATAAGAAAATGTACAAAACAGTTAGAAAATTTTGTGCATTTTACTTTATATTATCTTTATTCAGTTTTGACACTCTACAAGTTATATTGTTCGTTTATCCTATCGTTTCAGAGTTTCACTTTTGAGTGTTGTCACTTTTGCTTAACTATTTGGATGGTTTTTGAAAAATATATATAAATAAATGTTGTAGAAAGTATGTACAGCGTAAAAAATCAGAATTACTTTTTTCATAAAATTGCCATAATATAATAATTGTCGTTTAAAGAAATTTTCATGACAAATAATAATGGAAATAAGTTTAACAAATGTCATATTCAATTTCTTGTTCAATTATAAAAATACAATTAAGAATATATATGCTTTCTTGCATTTTTGTATGTGAAACAATAGAGTTAATGCTATTAAAACGCTCTTGTCGCGTTATCCTTTTATATAAAGTATAAATGATCACAAGAATAACTAGAGTGCTCGATATTTAATCACTTAATAGTAAGGTTTTTTTGTCTAAAGCTTATGATAAGAAAGATACTGAACGGATTGGGTTCTCTACTTAGGTTTTCAGATTTAAGTCTTGGGATGGGTTTAAGCTATTTTTTTCTAGCCCCTCTCTGCCCCTAGATACTAGTCTGGACCACACCGCGTCATACTAGAGACTTGTTACTTTTTGTTGCTGTCCGGCGCGTAATACTAGTAAGAGTGGGGAGAATACCTTGACCAATGAACAGGAGCTACTCATTATTATGCACTAATTACTTCCAGACAAAGTTCATGATAGATTAGATTAGATTTATTATTTTTAAGTGTACATACATAGAAAAAAAAAACAACAAAATAATAAATGAATATTATATACATTTATATATACAGTCAAATTTTATTGATATGGTTAATTTATAAAAAAAATTTCTTCCCAAATGGCAGTTTCCTAAAAACTAGGAAGTATGCAGTAATGTGTATTCACACATTGTTTTCATACAGGCCATATAAATAAGACAATATCATAAGGTAGTTTCTCTGTTGGGTGTTACGTACATTAGCTCTATTTTTAAATATAGGCAGGTTAGAATTGTCCTATAGATTTTAAACTTGAAATTGTGATTCCTGTATCAGTGAGGTATGTTTTAGAAAGCTCTATGACCGTTACGAACAAGACAGTAAGTTCATTTACAACATGTTAATTTAAAAATTCTCTTATTAATCTGTATTTTAGAACAATAATTCTTAGGATAACATGATACAATATGTCCTTAATCTTCTGCTTGTTAAGTTTTTACATTCTACAAGTATTTATGTTCGTTTGTTATACTGTTTGTTTTCAGAGCTACGCTTTATAAATAGATGTTGTCATCCTTGTTTTATACTATAATTCTATTATATCTCTATTGTTTGATATAGGGGAAAGAAATTTGATAATCGATATTAATTTTTGCATATTATGGAAATGGACAGAATTCAAATAATTGTGGAATATAAAAAAAAGATTTTGGGAGGCCGCTCGCTTTTCGGTGCAATTTTCGGAAGCAGGGATATGGAATCTCAAGAAAATCTTATCCTTTTTTAAATATTAAAAAATCAAAAAGGAAAGGATATTTTAAGTTCAATTAATAAAGAAAGGAGATGCAAAATTATAGAAAATTTAGACCCTAAAGAAAGAAACCCTAAAAACAGCCTAAAACCTGTTTAGAACAGGCCACTAATAACATTTTTCTTTTTTAACACGCGGACAAAATATTTTGGAACCTTTTACAAACTGCGTCATAACAAAAGACATTAAAATGCATATGCTATGAAAAAGGGTAAATGCCTTGGTATATTGATGGCTGAAACTTGTTTATACCTTTAGACAAAGCTAAGTTGTTAGAATCGGTTTTATCAACTATCCCGTATGGTATTTTTTGTATGCTGATAACAATCTCGGACAATTGATTGTATTTTTAAGGAAATTTTTATAATTATCTTGAAGCGGTTTTAGGCTATTTTCTTGATCTTGCCCACCCTTCCCTAGTGGTTAGGAGTTAAGCAATTAATATAAAGGTGTACCTGATCTTTGCAGTCAATGTAGACTCTGCCAGTATCCAGGATCTGGGAAACCTTGGCCAGGTCTCCATTTCTGGAGGCTGAGTGCAGCAGGTTGTCCAGCCGTGACTCTTTCTATTATAGATATACCCTTTTTTATTAGTAATAGGATGTGTGTCTGTCTGTTTGTTTGGGTCGAAAGATCTCGATTATCGTTGGTCCGATATAGCTCTTCTTATTGGTGAAGCTTCATGTAGGTCCCAAGAAAGTTTTTTGAAATTATTTTTAGGAGTTAAAATCCAACAGGGGCTTAGAGGCTGATTTTTTAAATATAAAAATAATTAGAAAATCTTTTAAGTATCAAAGCTCCATTGAAAAAAGTAGAGCTTAAAATAGAGGCAGAAGGAGAAGACAAGAAGGTTGGAGAAATGTGGACTGTAAAGGTATCTTAACAAGTAGTTTTGCTGCTAAAATTAGGGATCTAAAGGGATAAGACAATGACCGATAAATTGATGTACATCCCCAAAGCTAATACACAAAATTATCCATTCTGTAGATTATAAATATTGTTATAAGGTTCAAACAATCAACTAAATTAACCAACCAATCAAAATTTACAAAAGTCCCCAAAGTTGTTAGGCCAACAAATACAAAAACGTTTTTTATAAAACTTTGGGGGAGTGTATCAAACAGCCAATTGTCACCTCTCTCTCTCTCTCTCTCTCTGGCTAAAAATCTTGAAACATGGAGGAAGAAATGATATTTTATAAAATGTTATAGAACGAACATGATCAGATAGATACTATTTTCATATTGTATGTTGAAAACAAGCATGAATATGACCAATGCAATGGTTGGAAGATTTCAAATAGCTAATTCTTACTTAATAAGATAATTCTTATTTTTTCTCTTTTTTTTTGGGGGGGGGGGGGGCAGATAAAAGTTTGTTTTAGGTCTATCATTTCCTTATTAAAACCCCCTTTATCTCTTATTTATCAAATTCTTTATATTTGAAATACACATGTAAATGTAAAGTTTAAAACAAAAAATCAAAAGTTTTTAACAACTGACACACAAACAATAAGTGTTGAGCAATCTTGCTTCCAAAAACTCCCTAAAACGAATTCTGTATTTGATATTGAAATGTAAAATATGTAAAAATTATCCAACAAAAACTTACACATTTAAATTTCAACGTTCTTATATATGAAACCTTTTCTGCAATTCAAATGTGGTTAAATGGTTGTACGTCTGTTTGTCTGTCTGTCTTTGTGTTTAACCTATAAATGACATGAATCTTACTTACAGACAAACATGCTATTTTTAATCCGAGAGAGAGGGGACAATGGACTGTTTTTTTTCGACTAGTCACTAAAGTTTTATAATAACATTTTCTTATTCGTTGACTTCACAACTTTGGGGACTTGAGTGAATTTCGATTTATTATAGATTTATGAAGTTGAATTTTCAACCACTTATGTGAATATACAGGAGATGTAATTTTGTGTATCATCATTAGGGATATACATCAATTATCTGCCACTGTCTTATCCTTTTAGATCCCTGATTTTTAATGCAGTTTTTTTTGCAAAACTTGATTGAAACTAATCCTGAATCTAATTTGACAAATGTCCAGATTTTCTCCTGGTAATTTAATAAAAATTTTACCTTGTGTGACATTTTATATATTCATCTGAAATAAAAGCATTGAATTTAAAAAAAAATCATAACCAATAATATTAGATGACTAATACTCATTTACATAAGGCCTGATCGATATAAACAGTTTGTCAATGTTAATCTTAATAATAACTAGCGGTTGCACCCCTATTACTGAAAAGTAAGGGAGATGACAGGATAATAACCTAAATCCATCCCAAGATTGAAATTTAAAAAAATTACTACTTTATTCAATAGGATAATTTAAAAGGCACAACAAAATACACATTAAACGATTTTAAGTTTAGTTAATGTTAAAAAGCACTCTAGAAATAGTAAAGCGTAAGAATAGGACAATCCCCCCCTTTCCTTCAATGGCTAAAATAATTTACTCCTTAAATTTATGTTTTAGAGGTACCAGAAAATACCATAGGGTGTCTTAAAACTTTTAAGCGCTTGGTGCACTCAAAGTAATAACTCCTATGCATGCGCCTCACTTAATTATTTGCAATATTTTTATCTATAAAAATATTACAATAAAATTATTTAGAAAAATAGTATAATAAAAAATAATGATAATTGAAATAATATTTGTATAACAAAATACAAGTCACATAAGTATGAAACACTTGTCATTTAGCGACATTATGTAATACTGACTATAAAGCAATTTTTTCTGTTCATACAAAATAGATAGTTGTATATAATAGATAAAACACTAATACTAATACTAACAATACCTAAGCTTTAAATTGTAGAAAGCATTTTTTGTGAATAGGGGATTTTTTTAAATTATTTTTTTCTGCATTAAATTAAATCTTTATTTTAATACATATTATAGTAGGGAGGGAGGGGACATTAGAATAAAAATTATACTAACTACTAAAGTTTACAAACACTTTCTGTCATTCGATGGCTTAAAACTTTGGGAGTCTAGGTTGATTATTGATTGGTCTGTATAAGGTAACAGTGTCCAAACATTTCAACCAAAAACATATTATATATTGTACCATAAAAATCCATGACTTTCTAGCCATTATAAAGAAAATAATTGAGGGTCAGTTAATCTGATATACCTCAATTATAGAGTAGCTTTTAATTTTAAATGATTTTATTTATGATTTGTATAAACATCTAAGAGATTTGAAATGCAAATTGCATAATGATTTTTATCTTTGTAAGAGCCTCTCCTACTCTATAATTCAACTTATTAGTCTGTCAATTATTTGAATAAGTATCCTTCTTCTCCCAATTTAAAGACAGAGGTTAATTATTTAATGTACACTAATATACTTTAATAGCTTTAAGAGCACTTAGTATATAAAAAAAGACAGATAGTTTGGGAGAACCTAAGCTTAATAACACATGATTTGAGTGTTAAAAATAGTTATTTTTGGAGATTTTACAAAGCTTTTAATTTCTCCTTATATTAGGATTGACTTTTATTGAAGGCATATTTCGCATTAATCTTGTATTTTATTATCAATGATGCATGAAAATTGTCCTTGTTAAACGCGAAGCTTTTCTACAGAAAAAATACCAGTAATTACGTCCGTGTAGTAGGTCACCGGTAAAATTTCGGTGCCACAGCTACTAATCATAGAGATATCTTTTGACTTCTGGCGGCACATAGCAAATAGCTATCGTTTTTTGAAAGAATATTGACTCCTAGCACAGTAGGTACAATATTATAAGCAAAGCAATATATTAATTATCTTATGACGTAAGCATATCCAAATCAATAATTCTGCAAAATTTTGTTCAGACTACTTAATATTTAGGGATCTAAAGATAAGACAATGGCCGATAAATCGATATACATCCCAAATGATGACATAATATACCCCTTTCATAGATTACAATCAAAATTCAATAAAAGTCCCCAAAGTTGTTAAGCCAACAAATAAGAAAACATTATCATAAATTTTGGGGACAGTCTAATCGCTCCTTGTAAATAATATTGAAAATTAAAAGTGCTGCCACTGTGTTAATGTTCGTTTGTCTGTCTTTCTAATTTTCTGACCTTCGCGTTAACTGATGTTGACATCCTTGTGTTCTATTGTATTTATATACAAGTACATTTCAAATTTAACTATAATGTTAAGATTAATTGACACAAAAGAATATAAAAGTTTTATTATAAAATTTTCATCATATTCTTTAATTTTTAATAAATCATATTACAATAGTTATCACACTACCAAGGGGGGGGGGGGGGCTAAAGAGTGATTAGCCCCCCCCCCCCACTCATATATTTTTTATTTTTATTTTCACTCCCTTCAAATAAAAAAAACTTGAACGTCATTGCCTCTATGATATACAGAAAAAAATTTTCTTTTTAATTTTTACCCAAACCTCCCCCCCCCCCCAAATAAAGAAGCTTGCACACTACAATACTAATAACTAATTTTAACAAAATAAAAAGTAATGTGATATTTATAATCTTTATATTATCCTTTATAATAATTTTAATTGCTAATTTTTTATGTGCAATAATTTTCTTATTGTTATCCTGTTTCATTATGTTATACTTTTACAAGGACGAATATAATAGTATGCCAAAGCTTTTGGTAAACTTAGGGATCTTAAGGGATAAGACAATGATGATAAATTTATGTTCATCCACAATTATGATAAACTTAATAATCTCTTTGTAGATCAGAATCACTTTGATTTGGATGCCCTTTTTATGCCATGCTAATGCTAATGTCGTTTGGGTGAGTTGTACCTGGACTGAACAGTCAACTTGTCAACTCAAGGCCAGACTCTTGGTCCTTCACCTCATACCCGTGGTACAGTACATTACAGACAACCAACTCTCTGTGATGCACGACCTTTGTCTGAGAAGTCCTAACTGTGCATGGTAACGAGTTGCGCCTGTTTTGGGCCAGGGCATTCCCCCCACTCTAACTATTTACGTCGCGCATTTGACATAGTAGCAGTGGGAACCATTTTTAACGTCTTTAGTTTTGACGCGGTGTCGGACCGAGATTCGAACCTATCACCTTCCCGACGACGAGCGAATACGCTACGTGTTGAGCCACGGTCGCGGGTTTTTTATGCCATACTGTCGTAATGAAATAATTGTGCCTTTCGTCTTTTGCGGCTAGCTCTATAATTGTTCTATAATTGAGTTCAGACTTCATAGTTTTAAATTCTGAGCAAATTTGCTTTTTATACTGTTAATAGATCTTTAATAGTTTTCAAAATGGGAGTGGTGGTGTATTAAACCTCCTGTAATAGATAGTCTGAAAAGATAGTCGGAATTTTAAAAATGCAACTTATAGATATGCTTCGCTTAATTCGAATCGTATAGTAACGTAATACCTTTGTATGTTTAATGGCCATGCAAAAAAGTTCAATATCTTCCAAGTCAGGTACTAGAGAAGGTGATTCAGACAAAATTCTAAGTGAAAATTTCCCCACAACCCAATTCCCTTATTTCTCCCCCTCCCCCTTCTTACCCACTTCCCTTCAGCTACATCAAGTTTTACGCCAACTTTTCGCCAATAAAATATCTAATTTTCACAATTTCAAAAGGAATTAATTGGCTGAAACACATCCCCTGACTTCAAAGTACTTCTACTCAACAGCCAAATGCACAAAAACAAAACTAATCAAAAATGTTATTTTAAAAATATATTTGTCCCCTTAAGTTTTAAAAGTGTTAATGATTTTTAAGTTAGGTTTAGAGGAGTTGAAAACCATAATAGTTTTTTTGAATCCGTTTTATATCTAACGAAAAAAACTAATAAAACTGTGATGGGGTAAACGGGTAAAAGTTGTTGGCGTTCCTCTTGTAAAATAAAAGCTTAACCCCAAACATTTTAGGTCTGTTCATTTTCCCTTTGAACAAATCAGAACATAATGATTTATTACAAAACTTATTTTATTGTCTTTTATTGTCTGGAAAAAGGGTTTTTAAATTATAAAAATAAAATAAATATGTTTAAAATTTCTTCTATTAATATTTATTTTGCATAATTTAGTCCTTTATATATAAAAGTTTATGCTTTGTCACTCAAGAAATCTTCATATAATGATTAAAGCAATATCTATGATTAATTAAATTGAACTGTGATATACCAATCCTGATATACAGACGTACAGTCTGACGTTATGCATATAAAAGCTTTGCGGATTTAGAAGTACATAATATCCTTTAATTTATTTAGTTTCCACTCTGTTGAGTTTCATATCAACCTAATATCCGTGCTAACAATCAGGATGGGAGGAGACATAGGGATGTTTAATACACTAGTCCCCTAGGTATTATAATATTTTTTCTTATTTATCGGCTCGACAACTTTGTAGACTTTTATTGATTTTGATTGGTTGGTTAAATAAGTTAATAAATCCAAACGTTTTAACTACTAATTGTAATCTACAGAAAGGGGTAAATTTGTATATCGCGATTGGGAATGTAAATTGATTTATCGGCCATTGTCTTATCCCTTTACTTGGATATTACACCAAATTTCCATGTTCTCTAATAAATTAAAACTTATAGCGGGCTAAAATAACGATCCCTTTCCTTCCCCTGCTACTGAATGTACAAACTAACCAATGAATGCCAGGGAAAATAGCGGCCTAAATCGACGACAATTTTTCCCCTGTCATAATATCCACGTATATTCTACATACATCCATTATTAGATATAAAAAATATTAGAAAAAAAAACATCTTTATAGTAACTTCACTCTGTTTAAATTTGATTTTTGTCTAAGTTTATTTTAAAACTTAAACATTGAATTAAAAGTTGTGTAAGCTGAAAGCTTGATGAAAAAACTTTAAAGTTTCACCTTATAGTGACAGCTCCATAGAATAATAGAATATTAGAAAAAAAAATTAGAATCTTGGAAAGAAAACGAAGTAGCGGGTTTGGTCGTATTTTCACATAAGCTTTTTTCCTATTTCTAGTCCTTGCGGGGGGCTCTCAACCTGCCGGGCCGATTTCCTAGCCCTGCGAGGCAATGATTAACATTTACCTACCCTAAAATAACCCATCAAAAGCTACTGTGAAAATACGACGAAACACGTTACTTCGTTTTCTTTCCATGATCAAAACTTTCTTATTATGATCTAAGAATATCCACAGTCAATATTTCTATTTATTTCTATTCAAATTGTGTTACATCTTAAATATTTTAGCGATCTTTTGCTGCTACAATAATTGTTTAAATCTGAACTTTGACTACTCGTCTGTATCTTTCTAAGGAAAACTAAATTTAAAATATAAAATAAACTTTGGAAACTGAATTACAGTTTAAGGTCAAACAAATTTTAAAATAAATCACATTTGAATTATTTTAAACAAACATTTCTTTGCTGTAACTAAAGTAAAGAAAGGTTTGATTTCTATTTAAATATTTGTAGAAAATTGTCTGTAATACGATGTTAAAATTAATCGGTTTCGAGGCCATGATGAAAAAAGCTTACTCATTATTAATGTGATATTTAGGAATCTGGATTCCTAGGACAACAAGGTACAGTATGTTAAGCGAAGAATCTCTATAATTAAGTCCTAAAAATGTAAGTATGTCCTTAAACATTATCCTGTTTTTGAGCAGTTTTTCAACAGATTTACTTAAAATTTAGTTTCGACTTTTATACATATATACTCTACAAGTGTTCATGTTCGTTTGTCCTACCGTTTGAGAGCTTCGCTTTTATGAATGCTGTCATCATTGTTTTAATGATTTCACATCTTAACAAAAATTCACTATTTAACCACAGTTTTATCTATACTAATGAATTATGCAATATTATATAACTCCTTTTTTAAAAAAAATAACAAGGACAATCGTTTAAAAATATCTGAAAATATCTTTTTATTCAAATTAAGTCGTTATTAGGTCAACATAAGTATCCTTGAAATTGCATATCGAAAGAATATCAACAGTTTTGACAAGGATGGATCAATCTGTGCACAAATTTTAAAATATTTAATACCCAAAAAAAGGGGAATAGTTCCTTTCGTGGCAACGCCCCTTAAGGGGCGATGCGCCATATTTTTAAAATGGCTTTTGATAGGTTATTTTAGGTTAGGTTAGGTTATATTAGGTAAGGTAATTGCCCCACAGGGTTAGGCAAGTGGCCCTGCAGGGTTAGAGCCCCACGCAGGGACTAGAAATAGGAGAAAAGCTACAAAAAAACGCCAATTAAGGAGCGTTGCCACGAAAGGGACTATACCCCAAAAAAATAGTTTACCGAACAAGAAACATATTGGATTTAAAAAGTTAAAAAAGAAAAATACTAAGAAGGAAGTAATCTTAACAAGGATGACAACATCCATAAAAGCGAAGCTCTGAAACGGTAGGACAAACGGACATTATCACTTGTATAATGTCAGAACTGAATAATCAGAATGCGAATGTATAAGAGTCAAAGCAAAATTGTAAGTATATTTGTTGGAAACTGCTTGATACAGGATAATGATTATTGACATTCTTACATTTTTAGGACTTGATTATAGAGTTGCTTCGCTTGTAATATTGTACTTTGTTGTCCCAGGAATCAGTATACCAAAAACCAGACCAATCGGATAATTAGGTCACATACAAATTTGTTGTTAAAATGTAAAAAAAATCAACATGTTTAAAATGGACGTACGGACATTCTGGTAATAATTATAGAGTTGCTACGCTTTCAAAATCGTACCTAACTACTAAAGGAATCACCATGCAAAATTTGAAAGCGATAGGACAATTCTAACATGTCTAAATTAACGAAAAAAGCTATCCGTGACGGACGGACAGACGGACTAATTTTAAGAAAACCTATAGTTTATATCTTTATCAATTATAGTTATTGAGATTGTAGAAATGGAGAACAGATTTATTACCCTAGATGATCAATCAGTCACAATAATCCGTCCAACCTAAAAATAAATTTTTGACAAAAATATAATTTTGTTCATTTTTAATCGCAATGATTTAATTCTTTAATACAAGCAACGAAATTTTTGGACTATATAATTTCTCAAAGTAAATCTTCTATGCTTTAAAATTCAACTTATCATTTGGATGATATTTGAATATTAACATTCTTCTATACAAAAATGTAAACACTTTTTGACATTGGTTTATTAAGGCATTTATAAATTAGTAAGATTTTTTGGCTAAACTTAAAAACTCAATAATTACTGAAAGGAATGTTTTTTTTCAATTTTAGGTAAGCTTCTTCAGATTTAAGTCTTAGGGCGTTTTTAAGCTATTTTCTACCCACTCTCTGCACCTTTAAATAAAGAACCTCTAGATGCTAGTGGCGTAGCCTCTAGTATTTTTTAGAGGAGTATAGCCTTTTCTGGAAGGAGGAAAATGTATTTATCAGAGTGCAAATCTTTCAGATTGAGGAAACTTTTCCTTATCAGGGTTACAAGGAGTGATAGCAGATATTTAAATCACTGAAATGTTTTTTTTTTTTTTTTTGGGGGGGGGGGGGTGGTAATTTCTCTTTTGAGCATGATATTAATACTAAGAGAAGGGTGAATGTTTAGTACCAAAAGCAGGCCTAACTCATTATCATGCTAGTTAGGACGTCAATCCAAAGTTCGGGCTATCAACGGGTTGGTTGTCTCTTACTTTTCTTAATTTGGTAGTGTGACAAAAAGATTGTCTGTTTAGAAGCAGATTTAGACATCCAGCTGAATTTTAAAGTTATAATAACTAAGGCTTACACGCGGCTGTAAAAATATATTACTAAAAAATCAGTGAAGTCTGTCCCTAATTCCATTGTTCGAGAAAATCCAGTAGAGGATGTAAATGCCAGGGTTCGGAAGCCGCGCCTCAGCCGCGCATAAGCCTCAGTTTTAAACCTGCTTGTGAGCAGAAAAATAAATTTCAGAAAGAAGAATTGTCTGCCAAAGAGCAGTTTTATACATCCAGCTAAATTTTATAGTGATAAAATGACGATTTCAGTGAGGCTTACGCGCGGTTTACGCGCGGCTTCCAATCCCTGGTAAATGCCGTTTGCTCTTTGTTTAGTTGCGCAACTACATTACTTACCAACCTATGGCTTCGGTTTTAGCATCAAGGTCTTCGCAAAAGTAAATTATACCTCCAAAATTATATAAATGATGCAACTTTAAACATTCAATATCCACTAGATTTTTACCAGTTCTAAATCATATTGAAAAATCATATATAGCACTGTATTAAAGATAATTTTCTACGAATATCAAAATAAAACATTAATGCAAGTTTTGTTATTCCAGACCTTCTGCCCCTCAGCCCTAACAAAACTGTTTTTAATTTTGATATCCGCGGAAAGCTGTCCGTCTACAATACGATAAATTACTATTCTCTTTTTTACTTTCTCTATCTGCTTTCTTTAATTATCTAAATGTTATGGATTATATTATTTCAAATAGTTTAGATACTTTTGACATAAATTATCCTTGTTTTTTTTCTTACAAAATATGATAGATTTTAAGAAGGAGAGTAAGAAAAAACATGTGAATCTTTTTAATTGAAGAGCAAATAACAGTGATTCGGTATTATCCTCGTAGAAATTTTTATACCACCCACCCCCTTGCCCGCCTAGCAGAAGCTCTCGGCCCCCTAGCTGGCCTAGCCGCAGAAGCTCGACCCCCTAGCATAACCTAAAACAATTGTTGTTCTCGGGGGGAGGGGGGGGGGGGGGGAGGATAACGCCAATAATTCTAAATAAAAAGATTTTGATCTTTTTATTTATAATAATTTCTAATAAAAATATATTTTTATTTTTATTTTACAGTACATGACGTCATATAATAACTTAAATGACACTTTAAAAGTAAAATAAAAATTCAAATCGATTTAAAGGAACTAAATTATATTATTTTTTAATGTTCATTATCTCTTTCCAATTAATATCGGTCTTATTTGACAATTTGTTTCTCACTTCACATTTCACCTTTTCTATCTTTTATACTTTCTTTCTCAAGAAATATTGTGTATAAGTGTGCCGGGATCTTAAAGGATAAGACAATAGCCGAAAATTGATGTACATCCCCAATGATAAACACAAAATTACCCACTCCTTAGATTAGTATTAGTGGTTGAAACGTTTGGGCACTCAACTTAATGAACCGACCAATCAAAATTTCAATATAGTCCCCAAAGTTGCTAAGTCAACGAATAAGAAAACATTTTTACAAAACTTTAAGGACTAGTGTAAAAACCAGCCCATTGTCCCCTCCCTCCCTGTGTGTGTGTGTATGTTTGTGTGTGTGTATGTTTGTGTGTGTGTATGTTTGTGTGTGTGTGTGTATGTTTGTGTGTCTGTCTGGGGAATAATTTATCTTTTTTTCTAATTAGTGAAAACTCAATATGCAACAAATTAGCAACTTCTGTTTTTGTCAGGAATAAGGAATAGGCTTTAAACAGAGAACATCTTTTAAAGGAGAAATTCAGGGATCTAAAGGGATAAGACAATGGCTGATAAATTGATTGACATCCCAAATGATAATAAACAAATTTACCCCTACTGTAGATAAAATTTAGTGGTTGAAACAGTTTTTTTTTTTTTTTTGGGGGGGGGGGTTGGTAATTTTTCTTTTGAGCATGATATTAATACTAAGAGAAGGGTGAATGTTTAGGACCAAAAGCAGGCCTAACTCATTATTATGCTAGTTAAGACTTCAATTCAAAGGTCGTGCTTCAACGGGTTGATTGTCTGTTACTTTTCCTAATTTGGTAGTGTGACAAAAAGATTGTCTGTTTAGAAGCAGATTTAGACATCCAGCTGAATTTTAAAGTTATAATAACTAAGGCTTACACGCGGCTGTAAAAATATATTACTAAAAAATCAGTGAAGTCTGTCCCTAATTCCATTGTTCGAGAAAATCCAGTAGAGGATGTAAATGCCGTTTGCTCTTTGTTTAGTTGCGCAACTACATTATTTAACAACTAGTGGCTTCGCTTTTAGCATCAAGGTCTTCGCAAGTAAATTATACCTCCAAAATTATATAAATGATGCAACTTTAAACATTTAACATCCACTAGATTTTTACCAGTTCTAAATCATACTGAAAAATCATATATAGCACTGTATTAAAGATAATTTTCTACGAATATCAAAATAAAACATTAATGCAAGTTTTGTTATTCCAGACCTTCTGCCCCTCAGCCCTAACAAAACTGTTTTCAATTTTAATATCCGCGGAAAGTTGTCTACAATACGAAAAATTAATATTCTCTTTTTTACTTTCTCTATCTGTTTTCTTTAATTATCTCTATGTTATGGATTACATTACATAAATCATCCTTGTTTTTTTTCTTACAAAATATGAAAGATTAAAAGAAGGAGAGTAAGAAAAAACATGTGAATCTTTTAATTGAAGAGCAAATAACAATGATTCGGTATTATGCTCTTAGAAATTTTTATACCATCCACCCCCTTGCCCGCCTAGCAGCAGCTCTCAACCCCCTAGCCTGCCTAGCCGCGGAAGCTCGACCCCCTAGCCTAACCTAAAACAATTGTTGCTCTTGGGGGGGGGGGGGGGATAACGCCAATAATTCTAAATAAAATGATTCTGATCTTTTTATTGTTAATAATTTCTAATAAATGTATATTTTTATTTTACATTACATAGCGTCAAATAATAACTTAAATGACACTTCAAAAGTAAAATAAAATTTAAATCAGGCTTTAAATAACTAAAAAAACATTTTTAACGATTTGAAGAAACTAAATATTATTTGTTAATGTTCATTATCTCTTTCCAATTAATATCGGTCTTATTTGTCACTTTGTTTCTCACTTCACATCTCACCTTTTCTATCTTCTATATTTTCTTTCTCAAATTTTCCCATTCAAATTGCTTTTGCTAGATTGTCATATTTCTCATATTTTTTGTGATGATTTCTTTGTGTTATAAGTTTAGCATTTAAATAGATAATTGGATTCACAGAAGACTATCATTTCCATGGATATTGTAATCCTTGTTGTATGATAATTATCTCCCCTCTATTTAATTGTATATACCTATGTGCTATAAATAAGAAAAGTTTGAGGTAGAATCTGTAAATTTAAATTCTAATAAATAGCCTTCTTCTTGTTTTAATATTTGATTGACACATAACAGATATTTTTTATTTTGCTTCCAATAACATTATTATTATCCATTATTTAACCATAAAAATGCTATTTGCATAAGCTATTTACCCTCCCGATTTTTGCAATCCTAGAAAGTGTTTGACAAAAATGGTACATATGAATAACTTTTGGATCATGGAAAAAAAGTAGCTGGTTTTGTTTTTATTTTTACAGTGGCTTTTTATAGGTAAATGTTGATAGGAGAAAGGCTACTGTAAAAATACGACGAAAACCTGCTACTTCCTTTTCTTTCCTGATTCGAATTTTTTGTATTAAGTGTATTCAATTCTTTTTATGTAAAATAGTTTCTTGAGAAAGAAAAATGTTATTAATTTTTTTGAAATTACCAAATAAAAGCATTTTTAAATTAATCTGCACTCAATTGTGCTATGGAAGTGCTTTTGGTTTGGCTTCATTTTTTACATCAAACTTCTTTTGATCTCAATCACATTGTGTATAAGTGTGCCGGGATCTTAAAGGATAAGACAATAGCCGAAAATTAATGTACATCCCCAATGATGAAACACAAAATAACCCCTTCCGTAGATTAGGATTAGTGGTTGAAACGTTTGGGCACTCAACTTAATGAACCGACCAATCAAAATTTCAATATAGTCCCCAAAGTTGCTAAGTCAACGAATAAGAAAACATTTTTACAAAACTTTGAGGACCAGTGTAAAAACCAGCCCAGTGTCCCCTCCCTCCCTGTGTGTGTGTGTATGTTTGTGTGTGTGTGTGTGTGTGTGTGTGTGTGTGTGTGTGTGTGTGTGTGTGTGTGTGTGTATGTTTGTGTGTCTGTCTGGGGAATAATTTATCTTTTTTTCTAATTAGTGAAAACTCAATATGCACACAAATTAGCAACTTCTGTTTTTGTCTGTCAGGAATAAGGAATAGGCTTTAAACAGAGAACATCTTTTAAAGAGGAAATTTAGGGATCTAAAGGGATAAGAAAATGGCCGATAAATTGATTGACATCCCAAATTATGATACACAAATTTACCCCTGCTGTAGATAACAATAAGTGGTTAAAACAGTTGAACTGAACACTTAACCAAATAATAAACTAATAAAAATTCACTAAAGTCCCCAAAGCCAAAACTTTGGGACCTAGTGTAATAAAAAGCCCATTGTCTCCTCTCTCCCTGGGGGAAATTTTATTCTATGTATGATCTCTCTTGATATGAAGATCTAAAGTTGCAAGCTTACATACTGACAGTCATCCTGCCTCTTCTGATTAAATAAATTAAAGAATTAAAGCTTTTTGAGAGGAAAAGTCAACTAGATTTGGCTTTCCCTAAGATAAAGGATAATTTTTAAAATCTTTATGAAAAAAAAAACTAATAAAAGCCAGTTTTTGTGCCTTTGTATGCAATATTAAAGTGAATGTCAGCTGTAATCAACAACTGAATTGAATCTAAAAAACATTTAGTAATTTTAGCTGATTTTTTCCTGATTTGGGGGGGGGGGGGGCAACATTTAGAGATTATTTGTGAAAAAGTTTGATCACTATAGGTCAGCTAGAATCCAAAGGGATAAGACAATGGCCAATAAATTGATGTACATCCCTAATGATGATACAAAAAAGTAGTCCCTTTGTGGTTTACAATTATTGGTTGAAACGTTTGAACACTCAACTTATTGAATCAACCAATAAAATTTACTTAAGTCCCCAATGTTGTTAATCCAACGAATAAGAAAACGTTATTATAAAACTTTGGGGACTAGTGTAATAAACAGCCCATTGTTCACTCTCTCTCTGATAGGTTTGTGCAACCCAATTAAGATTTATAAAAGTCCATGCAAAATTTTTGAATCCAACGAATGAGAAACAGTACTTATAAAACTTTGGGAACCAGTATCTGACATTTAGTAAAAATTGAAATAATATATTATTTTACATATATACTAGCGGCTACGCCCCTTGAGTCATACAGGGGCACTTGGGGTAAGGGGTGGGTTTAGAAGTTTACAAACACCCGGTTATTTTAAATTACTCTAAATTATTCGACATAAAGCAATACTACTAGAGTAATATATCTACTACTACTATTCTTCTAATGACACTATTATCAATAATTGACAATTTAGCAAGGCTTAACTTTTAAAGAAAAATAGATGGCACTTTTAAAAGCGAAGCTTTTCTATAATTAGGGTCGGTCCGTCCGTCCATCTGGAACGGATAGCTTTTTTGTTAGTTCAGGCATACCTATTAGAACTGTCCTATTGATTAAAAATTTTAAACAACAAAATTTTATGTGATATAATTATCCGATTGGTATGATTTTTGGAATAATAATCTCAACAAAGTACAATGCTGTAAGCGAAGCATCTCTGTAATAAAGTCCTAAAAATGTAGCCTTAAATATTTTCCTGCATTTAAACAGCTTTTCAACAATTTTATTTGCCATTTTGTTTCTGCTTTTATACAAATAAATTCTGATTATTCAGTTCTGACACTCTACAAGTGTTAATGTTCGTTTGTCATACCGTTGCAGAGCTTCGCTTTTATAGATGTTGTCATCCTTCTTTTCAATTATAATAGACTTTCCAATAAAAATGGATTAACATTGAAAAAATAATTGAAGGTCTTTTCGCAAATGAAAATTAACACAATTACTATGTATTAAAATACGCATTTTTATACTTAGTATGGGACAATTAGACTTTTATAAAGCATTTAACATCAACAAACATAAAAAAATAATGTCTAACAACAAATTAATGAATATTTATGTTTATCACTATATTGGTAAAAGGTTTCTATTAACTTAATTGTTTTTAAAACTTGAATGTATAATTTACATTTATATTGTGTGTTTTTTATTATAGATAGATACACATTACTAGTCGTGTCTCCGTTGGCAGCGGAGGTTTGAGTTTAACTACATATCATCCAGTGTAGTACAATGTATTAGGACTCTCAGAGCCTTAGTTTACAATCAACTCCTCTCTCTCTCTCGCGTTTTCTCTCTCCCTCTCTTTCTTTCTCTCTCTCCCGCATTCTCTCTCTCTCTCTCTCTCTCTCTCTCTCTCTCTCTCTCTCTCTCTTTCTTTCTTTCTCTCCCTCCCTCACTCACACACACTATCTCTTTCTCTCTCTTTCTTTCTTGATTATTACCCCCTTTCTTCCCCCTATCTTTTTTTTTACAATTCTTTCAACTATTTCTTTTTGGTTTTTCCTCTTTATTATAAACTAGCGGTTGTGCCCCTATCATTTAGGGGCTCTGTATTTGAAGAGGGGTTGGGGGAGGCAGAACAACTGTCTGAAACCATCCCGGGACCTATGTTAAGCTTACCTTTATTGGAGAACTCAATCTTTTTAGTGGTTCATGAGAACTTAACGGGAAAAAAATCATTACCATTTTATATAAAAAGACACGTTAGCTCTTTTTTTTTTACATTAGTTGGATTATATATTTTTAAACGCGAAGCTTTTCTATAATTAGGGTCGGTCCGTACGTCCGTCCGTCCGTCCTTCCGAGATAGATAGCTTTTATTCGTTAATTTAGGCATGTTAGAATTGTCCTATCGATTTCAAACTTTGCATGCTGATTCCTGTAGTAGTTAGGTACGATTTAGAAAGCGTAGCAACTCTATAATCATTACCAGAATGTCCGTACGTCCATTTTAAACATGTTGATTTTTCTAATTTTTTAACAGCAAATTTTTATGTGATCTAATTATCCGTTTGATCTGATTTTTGGTATATTGATTCCTGGGACAACAAAGAACAATAATTTAAGCGAAGCAACTCTATAATCAAATCCTAAAAATGTAAGTATGTCCATAAACTCAATAAACATTATCCTGTATCAAGAAGTTTTTCAACAAATTTACATACAATTTTGCTTCGACTCTTATACTTTTATATTCTGATAATTCAGTTTAGACACTATACAAGTGTTAATGTCCGTTTGTCCTACCGTTTCAGTGCTTCGCTTTTATGGATGTTGTCATCCTTGTTCTTTCATATTTCCACTTTCTTATACTAAAGTACAAACGATTAATATTTTTTGGTTCACATTCACTTTAATCTAATTAAAATGTCATTCATCAAACCTCCCGGAAGTGGTTGGTTATCTTTTCATGAAATATTTACTGTTTGCTTCCTACACTATTTAATATAGCAACCTTTGTTTGTGGGTTTTACAGCTATGATTTTATTGAGGTGCAAGGGCCATTTTTTCAGGAAATATTTATTGAATTTTATTTTTAAATTTTTCAGGAAATGTTTATTGTAAAATTTTAATTTAAAATTTTCTTGGCATTAATTTTGCGCGACGTTTGCGGTCCAAGGTATAGAAAAAAAACGACAATGGATTTTTTACAAAATGTCTCGTAGTGTATGGTTGTGCCTCTAGAATCTAAGGGATATAGCCTAAACCATTCAACGACCTATATGAAGCTTTCCAAAACTGGATAATCATATCGGTTCAAAGAGATAAAAACCTTACTGCTTTATGATAGGATAATTGCGGCCATTGGAGTAATCAAAAGGAGCAGGAGAACTTCAGGATCATAACTGGATTCTAAAATTGGCTTATAGAGTAAAAGAAAGATGAAGGGAGAGAAAAAATTAGACAAGGAGAAACAAAGAGAAAAATATTTGTACTCTATCTACCGCGCAATTTCATTTTTGCGCATTGAACAGATTCGGGTGTTCAATCGAATCTGCGAAATTTTTAAATTAAAAAGTATCCTTTTAAGAAATAACAGGATGTATGTATGTCTTTGAAGAAGCATATTGCCAACCGGTTCTCCTGTACAATGTAGCTTCTCATAGGTTCTGGGAAGGTTTATAACAATATTAGGAGTGTAAGACCACCCGTCCACCAGGAGAAATCGCCCATAGAAAACATAACCCAATATCTATTACCTTATATCTTAAATCTAAAATTGAAAGCTTAGCCTCAAAGAGTCAAAGTGCTTCTAGAGGCTTCTAAGGGCATGTATGCTAGTTGCAATAGTTTAAAAATGGCAAAGTATTTAGAGCCACTAGTTTGTAATAAATGATCTGAATAGAAAGCAAAAGCTGGTTTAAGAAACTACTAACCAGTCATATCGTGGAACTGGTCTATTTTCACGAATGTCAGGACGCAATTTTTTTTCTTCTTTCTAAACAAATATTTATTTATTGACATTACAAATCCACCCCATCTACACTCTTAGGGAGAAGCCACTTGCATTATTTTATAAAGTAAACAAATAATAAGATTTAATGCTGTAAACATAATTTGAATTTGTGTTTTTTCTGAATCTATAAAAATACGGGAGTGAGAGGACACCCTAGATATGATTCTCTAGGAAAACTGAGTTCTATACTAGTGCAATTATTTTGCAACCTAAAGTTGTAGCGGGAATTCACACCAAGCAACAAAAATTAAAAAATCTATATTTGCGAAATGTTTCTAGAATGGTTCTGTTGATTATCAGTATATATCTAGGAAATTTAAAGTTAATACCCACTTCGGTTATGTTTCAAATACAAATAAATAGTAATGGTGGGGCAAACAGTAAGTTGTAAAAAAATAAGTGAAAAAGTATCAGTTTGTTGAAAAGGGCCATAAAAGGTTGGACTATGAGGAAAAATGTGTTAGGTCACAGAATTATAAAGCCAGACAGACACGATATAATAATCGGGCACTTTAATAAAAAAAATTCTTAAGGCTGAAGAAATTTATATACTTTTGGGTATACTGGGAAAAGAAAATGGACGGTATATAAATATTTCCCTTAATTATAACTTAATTTGTTATGTAAGATGTTGAATAAAATTTCTACAATTCACATTTTTAAATTTTTTTTTATATTTTTTGCAGGATTGTCTGCACATATTAAAATTTGTTGCAATATTCCTTGCACTATTTCAAGATGGTTGCAATCCAGGGATCTAAAGGGATAAGACAATAGCCGGTAAATTAATGTACATCACCAATGATGACACACAAAATTACCACTCCTGTAGATTAAAATTAGTGTTTGGAACGTTTGAACACTTAATTTAATGAACCAACCAATCAAAATTTAGTAAAAGTCCCAAAAGTTGTTACGCCAACGAAAAGAAAACGTTATTATAAAACTAGACTATAAAGACTAGTGTAATAAACAGCCAATTGTCCCCCCTCTCTCTGGTTGCATTCACAAACACGTGTAGCAAGCAACACATAGTCTTCATAGTCAGGAATATTAAGGGATAAGACAATGGTCAATATATTGATGTACAGACGCAATGATGATTAACTTAATAACCCCTTCTGTAGATTCTGATTAAAAGTGGAAATGTTTAAATAATTCTTATTTCTCGAATTCATTTAAATCCGGTGGATAGGAACCGGTTCTC
Organism: Acartia tonsa; assembly: GCF_053477335.1. NCBI lineage: Eukaryota > Metazoa > Arthropoda > Copepoda > Calanoida > Acartiidae > Acartia > Acartia tonsa. Next base: position 40,119,136 of record NC_137264.1, on the reverse strand, counting down.
ATCCATACGAAAAAACTATGTCTAGCATCGTATTATATCCAGCTTTCGAGAAATAACTATTATTTTACCCATGATTTAAGTTCCCAAAGATTTTAGGCCAATGAGTACGAAAACGCATTTATAAAACTTTGGGTAACGGAATAATTTACAGTCCTATGTTCCCTTCGTTCCTGCTATTTAAAGAATTAATTATTCACTGGTTTTGTAATAATTTTGCTGGAACAGAATTCGTAGCTGCTGTTTGAGGTTTAGATAAAAGAATATGTGGACAACTGTTTGTATGTATGATTGGAATTAAGGAAACATCAACATTAAACAATCAACTTTGTATTGAAATGCAAGAGGGCAAGCCGCGATATAGACAGTTTTCTGTGGACATTGAAATAAAAAATTAAGATTAAACGAAGGCATTCCCCGTGTGCTTTAGGAACAATCTTTACCGTTTTTAGTTAAGAAGCAGTGTTAGGCTGAGATTCGAACCTCTCATCTTTCTGGCAATGAGCGGATGCGCTAAAGGTTATGTAAAAAAATCTAGGAGAAACTGGAATAGTTATTTCTCGCATAGTATTATAAACGGATTTCCGCGGATATAGAATGTACAATTATAAGAGGTCGGCTAAAAAAACTGGTTTTAATCTTGTAATTGTACATTTTTATATTCGTAGAAAGCTGGATATAATACGATGCTAGACATAGTTTTTTCGTATGGATGAGAACCGGTTCCTATCCACCGGATTCGTATGAATACGAGAAAAAAAGAGATGGCATTCTGTCGACGTTTTTGTCGACTACATGACAATAAAAAAATGGTCATTGCTGAAATAATATCGATGACCTGTTGTTTTTCAAAAGCCAGCATTGACAGTTTTCATATCAACATAATAGCATTTGATGCATCATTAATAACTTGTTAAAAATAACATTATTTTATTAAATCATCCGTTCCGCAGATCTTAAGTAACAGACAGTTCAAGATAAACTTACATATGAATGCAATGTACAAGGATTTAAAATATATACAACGGTATTAGGATAACAGGATGACTCTGCAAAATAAACTAAAGTCAGACACCATAGATTACTTGAGATAAGATATCAAGCAAGGTAGTTTTGTATATTTATTCTTAGCTTAAACCTGGGTCGCATTTGAATATATAAAATCAACAAATAGAAAAATTTTATCATAAAATAATTATGTCCAAATGTACGTTGGGACATTCTGGTAACGATTATAGAGTTGCTACGCTTTCTAAATCGTGCCTAACTGTTATAGGAATCCTCATGCAAAGTTTGAAATCAATAGGACAATTCTGACATGTCAAAATTAATGAAAAGGGCTAAAGGTTACGGACGGACTGGAGTACAGACGGGCCGACCCTAGACCCTGCGGGGGTCTTTAACCATGCAGGGCCCTATTTCTATGGAGCATAATCACTGCGGGGCTCTTCAAACCTCTTCAAAAAGAACATAAAAATACATGTTTATCAAAATATATCTTGTGGTCCATATGTGATTTTTTTTATTAAGTTACATGTTTCAGTAGACGATAATATTCTTTCTAAGTCTAAGAAAGAAATACATTCTAGACATACACATTCGTCTGCATAAAAGTTTAACATATTCTAAGAAACATTTTTTCAAAAAGTTGTTGGAAATAAAAACTTGTTAGTTTAAATTTTAAGTTTATACAGTTAAGTTAACGATATTTACATTCAAACTAATTTTTGTAATGCAGGGTTGTAAAGAGTAGACTTTGTAGAAACAGATTTGAAAATACAGCCACTGAACTATCACTATGGCATTACAAATTATACCCCTATGGTTTATAGATTTAATGATGGCTTCGCCACTAGCCCAATTGGTTCAGCAATTTCTTTTTGCTTAAGATAAAAAGATAAAAAATTGGGCAGTGGATATTTTTCTTATTTGGAAGGGTTAGGGGTGTGCCATGCCACAAGAAAATTGCATAAAACCATCAAAGGACTAGTAGGTATATTCTCAGAAGAGTATAGCTTATTTGGTTCAGTGGTAACCGAGATATTAAGCTTCAGACGGACAGACATCGTTCAACTTTGATAATAAATTTCATCTTATTTTTCAAATTGTTTTAAGTAAAAATTATATACCAAGAACTGCAAGTTATGCAGACTAAAATTTTATTAAAATAAATCATACAAACTGATATCATATGGACAGTAACTAACTTAAATAAAACATCTAAATATCTATATTTACTTATAAAAAAATTGTTTCTCCTCATAGAAAGAAAAGATAATAAATGATATTGCATAGGATAGGAAGGAAATATATAGACTTTATATTCGGTAATTTTCCTTTAACTAGTCGTTGGACCACCAAAAGGGTTTAAGGTGTTTGGCTATTCTTGGGGGTAGTAAAGCTAAAGAAAAGAGATGGGGATACCATTATCTTGTAAAGGCGGGATTCTCCTTCGATTTAAGTGATCATCTAGAGAATCCATAGCATCATCCACGTGTAATGAGATGCGATACTCTAACACACAAGGATATTAGTTAAGTAACATCCATCAGACAACCAACCCTTTGATTGCCAAGTCGCGCATTGTATATGAGCCAAGTCGCGCACCTGACATAGCAGCAGTAAGACTCATTTTTAACGTCTTTAGTTATGACGTGGTGTCGGCCCGAAATTCGAACCTAACACCTCCCCGGCAATGAGCGGATGTGCTATGTGTTGAGCCACGATCGCGGATTAAAGAGATGGAGATAACCAAGGACTAATTCAACCCAGGGAGGTATGTGACAATGGGCTGTTTATTACACTAGTCCGCAAAGTCTTATAATAACATTTTCTTATAAGTTGGCTTAACAAACTTGCGGACTTTAATTGAATTTGATTGATTGGTTCATATAGTTCAGTGTCGAAAGGTTTCAACAACTAATTGTAATCTACAGAAGGGTAATTTTAAGTATCATTATTTGGGATGTACATCAATTTATCTGAAACTGTCTTATACCTTTAAATCCCTGTAATGATTTCTACTTATGGTAACCAACATAATAAAATCACTAAATTACCGAATCGATCTAATTGATAAATTGATTTTAAAAGCTCTACGAACCAACTCTATGTTATATTAGAGAATCTAAGGGGGGTTTTCGAAGATCCACTTTCAAAGAGAGAGGTACTGATTACCATTATTGCTTAACAGTTTAACTTATATGAGATGAAGGGGGGGAGGGTTATCGGTTGGGAACTTTCACTTAGAAGGTTAATGCATTCTTGCATAAAAGTATTTCTAAAGTAAGATGATAGGGCCAGGGGGCGGTTCAGTGGTCCACTTTAGAAATGAAATATGATGCTTAATATTCTTGCATAATAGTATATCCAATATTGCAATATAGAAGGTACAATCATTAAATAAACCTTATGTAAAAAGAAATTTGGATCATGTGAAGAAAACTTTGTATCGGGCTTCGTCGTATGTCCACAGTAGTTTTTCTCGTATTTCTAGCCCCTGCGGAGCCAATTTCCGAACAATCATTAACATTTACCTAACCTAACCTAAAATAAATTACCAAAAGCTACTGTGAAAATACGACGAATCCGCTATTTTATTTTCTTTCCATGATTCGAAGCTTTGTAATTTACTAGTGGTTGCACCCATATCATCTAGAGGCTCTATATTCGAGAATATGAAAAATAGCCTTAAAAAAACCATCCCAAGTCTTAACTCTAAAAATAAAGTATCCTATATCCTTCCATATAGTGAAAAGCTTATTTTAAATGAAGAACTCATTTGGTTTAATAGTTAAATATCTTTCGCCACAGACAAAATAACCTTAATTCTTTATGTACTAGGATAAAAAGATCGATACAATAGTTGAAGAACATTTAAAATAAGCATCTAATGAATCACCTTTGTTAAATAAGAATAATTGGCCTGGATTACATTTTTAAAGAATTGAACTCTATATATGTATTGAGAGAGATGCATATTGTATATTTGATTTGTAGATAGCTTGGGTGTAGTTTTCTTATTTATTTACATCTGTCTTTATTCAGGGATTTTAAGGGATAAGACAATAAAAATATTGAATCTACAGTATGCCCCCAACTTTGAAAAACAACATTAACATTTCAGTATTAAATATTTGGAAACTGATCTTTTTTACAATCTTATCAAGATTTAATAAAAGATCAAAACGTTTTGAAAAGCACCGAATAATAAAACGTTGGCGACCAGTATATATAATAGTCTATTCTTCTCTTCCTCCCTGGTCTGTATGATAATTTGTATAGTATATTTATACCTAGACTTACCATAATTTTACATAGTGCTTCTCTTGGGGTCCAGTCATTTGTGAGATCTTAGCGGACATACCCAAACATACCCATTTACACACACACACATAAACAAGGCAAAAATGTTCCCAATTTAGAAGCAAACCATTTAGTTTACTACCAAAAGTATAAAAAATAATATTGTTTCCTTGGTTAATATAAACAGTTGATCACAATTAAACTAAATTTAACTTTATCAATTAACTAGCAGATACGCCCCTAGAGGCTTCTAAGAGCACTTGAAGAGGATGAAGTTGAATTCATTAACCCAATTTTTATTTTACATTTTTTTTAAGTGGAAAATATTAGGGGGGGGGGGAAGATTTTTTGCGGGGTTGGGTCTTGGGAGGTTGGTGGTGCCCTCACTAAAAATAGTTATAAAACTTTCCTAGGGCCTATAATGGAGAACTATACCGGTTCAGCGGTTGGCGATATCTTTCAGTTCAGGAAGACAAAGAGACAAATTAACATTCTGTTACTTGTTTATAAGGAAGTAAAGTGATAGTTAAATGACTGGAGGACTTTAAACCCCGCGGTTAATAAAACTAGTGCACAAGTTTTAAAGGCATATAAACCCAGAAATTAGGCCTACTATACATACAATCAGGGAAGTAGGGAGCATTGTTTTATAACCAAATTATCTTATTCATTGGCTCAACAAATACTTTTCTCAAATATTGATTGGTTTGTTCTAAACTAGAGGTGTCTAAACTCTTCCACCACTAATTTTAATCTAGTGAAGGGACAATTTGGTTGCTCATCATAGGGCATGTATATTTTTTTGTACATTGTGTTATCCCTTAGATCCCTGCTAGAATACTTATTTGATATTTATATTCGATGCCATTTTGGTATAAATTTTTTTAAAAATTTATGAAGTGGCGGCATAATTCTATAAGTGCTGTAATTTTTTTTATAATCGCAACTACATAGCAAGAATAAAAATTTAATCTTATATGTTTAGATATGTATTTCTTAAATTTTAAGCATGATTTTTGTGAAGTAGCAACCTTCAGCCGTCCAACGCACCCAACAAAAAACTTTGACAGTCAACAGTTTATCTAAGATAGCAGCCAAGAAAACCAATTTCACTCCCATAACTTGTTAGTGAATTATAGAGTAGCTTCCATACTAAAAATAATCCTGAATATACTTCCTAATCTCCTTAAATTCTTAACTGAGAGATAAACAAAACTATATAATTTTTCTTATTATTACATTTAGTAGAAATCAATTCCTAAGGTTGAATAACTATGTTATTGAAAGAGGTTATTGTGATACTTTTAATTTTTACTATAAGTAACACTAAAGGACAAAACAGGTATAGATAGATAATGATATTTTTAGGTCTTGTAGTACATCTACTTAACAGCTTAACAATTCAAATATTTTACATTTTTATATATTTTTTTTTGGTCAAAATCGAATTTTTCAAATTAAATTTTTCTTAACTGTTTGACTAATTAAGTTCAAAATTTATTTAAAATGCATGTAAAATGCGCCTCACAACCTGTATAAGCTAACTATCAGAATTTTGGTGATTTCCTATGTTCATTAAATTAACCCTTTTATGCCCCCCACTTCTTTCAAAATTTGCTTTTTATTGTTATAGTTGTGAAAAGGCCACTGATGGTAGAAACATAATTTTATTTTTCCCCAAAAATAATTTTGTGGTTTATGAATCTAACCCTGAAAACTGTAATTTTTGTGTCTACAAAAATCTGCTATTACTTATATTCAGGTTTCCTGATACAAATTGGCCTCCAAATGATAATCCAGTTCCCTACTGTGAAATCTGGACTTTAGTCGAGTGTATACAACAAATTCTGGATGCCTATGAAATCTGCACAGGAGGAAAGGGTGTACACCAAATTATTCCGCTTCTATAAACTGGAGAAAATAATCGGTTTGTTAGTTATTGAGATGAACAGACAAACAATAAAAACTTACTATTTTCTTAAGACTAGGGGCCTATAGGAGCACTTGAGGTGGGTAGTTGACCCTCCTCACTTTCAGATTTAGTTGGTTTTTTTTTTTTTGGGGGGGGGGTCTGTGGTTCTAGTAGTGATTTCTTTTGGGAGGTTGGTATTACCCTAGAACCTATGAGAAGCTACATGTTAAAGGAGAACCATATCGGTTCATCGGTTAGCAAGATCAGGTTAGCAAGATCATTTGGTACACACACGCAAACAGACACAGATCCTGTTACTTTTATTTAAGGATAAACAATAACCTAGATTCCCCCCTTAATCATTATTGTTTATGCCCTTAACATTAGGTTCAACTCTCTTCCCTCCATACAACAATGCTGATCAAGTTATAGACACTGATAACCGCCGTGCAATGAATGACCCGAATGATGATATTGTAGCGTGTATTGAAGGTATGCTGGATCCAGATTATTGTTCCCTGTGTATGTGTGATGTTCTACCTGAACTTTGTCAGCAAACTGGAGCATGCTATTGTACTAAATAATACAAAATTTGTTCATCACCTAGTCCAGAAAACTGACCCTTAAACTATTATAAATAATGCAAATAACCAGGGAGGAAGAGGAAAGGTAGTCCCTAAAGTTTTAAAATAACATTTTTTTATTTGCTGGTTTAACAACTTTGGGGACTTTTATTGAATTTTAATCGGTTGGTTCAATAAGTTTCCAAACGTTTCAACCACCAATTGTAAACTTAAGAAGGGGTAATTTTGTGTACATCAATTATTCGGCCATTGTCTTATCCCTTTCAAATAAAACCAAATTTATATCAGTATAATTTACAGTCCAATGTCCTTGCTCTCTCTGAATATTACAAAGGGAATCAATAGACCATTGAACCTATTATTTTTCAATACACCATGTCTTTTTATTTATAAACCAACTGAAAACTTGTTACAATAAAACAATGAAACACCGTGTATTGGACTTATCAAACAAAAATAACATGTTTAAATAAAATGTGTTGATCACTCTATATTATCAAGTAGAAAGATTTTCTGTCTGAGGCCTTGGATATCGTAAACGGTTAGTCTGATATGGTTTAGCTTTTCTGGAAACCTTTATGGGTGCCTTCGGATGTTTTTAACCCTTTTTCCTAGAGATGTGGGCGAAGTAGTATAAAGTATAATATTAATACAATAAACAAAATTGATGAGTAAATATGTTAATATACCTTGACAAGATAGCAAACAAATCACACTGGCTAGGCTAATAGAGTTTATGTATTAGAATGATCAAGCAAACAAAATACACTGGCTAAGCCAAAAGAGTTTATGTATTAGAATGATCAAGCAAACAAATCACACTGGCTAGGCCAATAGAGTTTATGTATTAGAATGATCAAGCAAACAAATCACACTGGGTAGGCCAATAGAGTTTATGTGTAGAATGATCAAGCAAAAAAATCACACTGGCGAAGCCAATTGAGTTTATGTATTAGAATGATCAAGCAAACAAATCACACTGGCTAGGCCAATAGAGTTTATGTATTAGAATGATCAAGCAAACAAATCACACTGGCTAAGCCAATAGAGTTTATGTATTAGAATGATCAAGCAAACAAATCACACTGGCTAAGCCAATAGAGTTTATGTAATAGAATGATCAAGCAAACAAATCACACTGGCTATTTATATATTAAAATGTTCAAGCCTTGGTTTATTATAAATACATTGATTATTTTCGCTTCCTATTAGACAGCAAGCTATTCTATGACTAGAGAATGCACGTCTAATGTTAATACTGGGCCAAAATTGATAAACTCCCTTGAGTTAATAAAAATAGGTAAATGTTTGTAAAAATGAGATAAAATAATTGAAGGTACCAACATAATTCAGCAGGCTCTGTAGTCCCCAAAGTTTTATTATAATGAGGTTTTCTTATTCGTTGGCTCAACTTTGAAGACATTTACTGAATTTTGATTGGTTGGTTCTTTAAATAGAGCGTCTAAACATTTCAACCAATAATTGTAATCTACAGAAGGGGATATTTTGTGTAACATGATTGGTGAAATATGTACATCAATTTCTAACCCATTGTTAGATATCTGATAAATTACAGTTTTTGTGTTCCTTCCCTCACTAGAAAATACAATCTTGAGTAATTGCATATCTGCCAAAGTAATAGGATGTATGTGTGTCAAATGTTGTGTTAGCTCTAATACCTAAATAAAGCCTATATTGGCGGAAGTTATCAATTATGATAATGATATATTACATTATATTTAATAATATTATGTGTATAGTGTGAATATTTATTACATATTATTATTCGGTTTCTGGATGAAAGTCAGAATGCCCTTTTTTATATTATTAGTAAAGCTACTCTATAATTCGAATTTTCCGTCTTTTAGAAACATTTTCGAAAACGTGATTTTCTCTACTTTTAATTAAGGAATATAACTGAAATTTTAATTGTTGAATATTCTTGTCACGAATTACTATCCAGTGTATAATTTACCTAATAAATTGGTCGGTCGGTTATGTTACAAACACAATGACGAACTTTTCATCTTATCCCAAAATATTTATTACTATCAATTACCTATTAGGTGTTAATTATTGTTTGTCTTGTTATAATCAAGTCATTTTAATCCTTACAAAAGATCCTTTTTAGTAAATCTGAAACTAAAATGTTTACAAATAAAATGAAAAAAACAAAAAAGAACAATAGATAATGATGTTGATCTTAACAATTCAAAATATACATCATTCAAGAGTGAATAATTGAATTGTATTTCTTTAAGTAAGTGGCGGAGTCACTAGAATATTTGGATCTACTGCAGTTCACGGTAAAATATTGCTGGTAAGCAATATTTTCAAAAATATATGAATTTTAAAGGCTGCTAGCTGCCAAACGGCTGAACATACAGATCATGCCCGCACTATTTTAAGCGGCATAAGAAGGCCTACAAATAATCTGGAATAGCCATAAATCAATAATGCATAATTACAGGGCGACCACCGCCTTTTTGATACTAATATTGAAAATAACGTACTACAAAAAATTACAATGAACACAATAACATACATTTTTTGAAAAAATACCGTACAATAACGTACCATAAAACACATATACATCTATAATAAAAAGTAATACGATGTCTGTCTGTCTGTCTTAAGTTTAAGATCTCAGTAACCACTGAACCGATTGGGCTCTACTCTTCAGGGAATATACCTACTGGTCCTGGGATGGTTTCAGGCTATTTTCTTGGTGGGGTGGGACAACCCCCCCCCCCAAAAAAAAAATACCCCCCTAAAAAAAAAATTCTTTTTAAAACTGAAATCAAAAAAGGAAAGTTTAGTTCGACTACCTTGCCTACCCCCCCCCCAAAAAAAAAAAATTTCCCCCCCCCCCTAAATTCTTTAAAACTTTTTCTTTCTAAATCTAAATAACACCTCTTGATTAAACCTCTTGGGGCAAAGCCCCTAGAGGCTAGGGGCGAAGCCGCTAGTATATCTATAATACAAAGTAAAACGATGTCTTTCCGCTAGTATTTATAGAAAGTAGTATACATTATATAAACTTTTGGATTCAAATTAAGAAAAAAATCCTTTAACTATAAAATGTCAACATCATGTTCTACATTTTGATCTGTAAAAAAACACAGTTGTTTAAATTTCTTATTTACAAAATCATGTTAAAATATGGGAAGACATAATTGAAAGTTTATGTAAATTACATGAAATCTTTAAATGGCGCGGAAATTTTTCTACCCCCCCCCCCTTAATTACCTCCCCTAAAAAAAATAACCAACTAATAGTACCAACTAATAATGAGGTTTATATTCATTTATTTAAGTACGATTAAATATTCCCCTAGCCTCTAGGGGCATCGCCAAAAGACGTATTGTAAAGTTTGTTTAAAGGGAGTTTCCCCACCTCACTTGTTATATTTTACATAAAGAAAAAGAATTTTTTTTGGAGGGGGGGATTCTTTGCCTAAAACCACAACAGGACCAGTAGGTATATTACCTGAAGAGTAAAACCCAATTGGTTCAGCGGTTACTGAGATCTTAAGCTTAAGAAAGACGGATAGATAGACAGACATTTAATTGAAGCTTCACTATGACGTCATAAATCCCAGGATAAATTGGTAAAATGGCGCGCGAAGCTCGGAGAAATTTTTTTTGTAGTTTTTATGAAATACAAATACATTAATGATTACTAATACTAATCATACATTACAGAAAAACGTACAATAACGTATGCTGAAATGTTCATATTGTACACAAAAATCAATAACGAACAAAAACGTACAAAAAACCTAAAAGTGGTGTTCAATATGAACATAACGTACATAGTGGTCACCCTGTAATTATCTCGCAGTGCAGAGAAATGCGCGAAAAAGACCTAATTACGCGTTTTTTCTTCAGTGAAGCTTTCCCTGTGCATCATTGTAGGCCTTCTTATGTCGCTTAAAATGGTGTGCGGGTATGATCTGTACGTTCAGCCGTTTGGCAGCTAGCAGCCTTTAAAATTCATAGATTTTTGGAAATATTGCTTACCAGCAATATTTTACCGTGAACTGCAGTAGATCCGAATATTTAAATGAATATGGTTTGTACTAATGTATACAATACAATATATAAATAGATGATAGACATATTTTGAATATTCAGACAGATATATCATTGAGGGCGGGGACATAGAGCTATTTATAAGTTCAAATAGTTTTATAATAACGTTTTCTTTCGGCTTTGTCCTATCCCTTTAGATCCCTGCATGCAGATATATACATTACACATAAGAGTAAAACAATAGAGGGGACAGGGGTTAAATAACTGTATGTCCCCACCAAGTGGACCTTGTGCCAATTTCCAATTGGGTCTTATCAGCCAATATTTATGAGAATATTACCGCACAGTAAAGTCGCTACAAAAGAGCAGAAAGCAATTAGCAGACGAAAAGGTCCCCAACACTCAATCCTGGTAGTTCTCTGGGTTATACATATATTATCATATATTTATTAATTGCACTATATTTCCTTGGGTAGAATCATATCTATGACTTTTGTTACAGAGTTAGAAAGTCACTATGTTTTGAACGATAGTGGTGGTGGTTAATGCTGTCAAATAGTTTGCCAAAGTTGAAGTGCAGTTATCACCCTCCAAAAAGAAAATATTCTCAATCGACTTTATGAAATTAGATATAAGAACTTTTGGGCTGTAAAATGTCACTTAATAAATAGACCTCTCTGCTAAATAAGATAACAACCCTACCAGCACAAATAAAAAGATTTAATAAAAAAAAGTTAGTATACTTAAGTCTGTGAGGAAGGGGACATTGAAACTATAAACTATACTGGTTTTATTAGTCAGTAAACTGTTTGGTAAAATAAAATCATCAGATCTTGGAGCATACTTTATTAAAAAACTGGGTTTCAATATAAAAAACTTTCAGTCATTTTAAGAATCACAATAAATATTTTTGTAAGATATAAGATTGATTTGATATCATTAAACAATCAATTAATATATATTATATATACCTATTTAAAATGAATTTAATTAATTGGTTAAATTAATCGTCTAGGAGTTAAGTGTATAAAAACGAAAAATGGGTAAAAAATACTGATAAAATAATTTTATATATAAATATGTTTGCAATTATTAATAACATTTGATTTCATTCATTTTAACCACCAGTATAAAATGATATTTGGACAAAACGCCCATTAATAATATGAATGTATTTAATTAGGAGGCTGATCTTTAAGCTCTTGGGAACAGTTTATCCAGCACAGCTTCTAGATCTTTATTGATGTCGTTTGTGTCAAGATCTTTTCCAAGATCATTCCTGTTTATCAAAATATTTTATTACATTATCTTCACTTGCAAAAAACGGAGGGGGGGGGGGGTCGTTGTGGTTAACAAGACACTGTTTTGAATAACGCACATATCCACCAGATATCAAGTATTTTATCCTAAAACACTAAGGAGTTTAAAGTGACTTATAAGGAGGTTTTCATAGACAAATTTTGAAAACACTACCTATTTAAAAAAAAGAGACATACGAAAAATGATTTTAGGCTTCTGAACTACCAAGTAATTTTCTAATAGGATATATACCTTATACTTGTGATAAACCTAGATAATAAGCTGACAATAGGCTGTTTATTACACTAGTCCCCAAAGACTAATAATAACGTTTTTTTCTTCGTTGTAGTAACAACTTTGGGGACTTTTATTGAATTTAATTGGTTGGTTCATTAAGTTAGGTGGCCAAACGTTTCAACAACTAATTGTAATCTACAGAAGGGGAAATTTTGTGTATCTTAAATCACCATTAGGGTTGTACGTACTTCAATTTATCGGCCATTGTCTTATCCCTTTAGATCCCTGGATAGATAAACCCTAAATATTTTGTTTCTCTTAATATAAAATATTTTCCTGCAGGTTGGGCAAGTGAACACTTCATTCTTAAAGCTCTGTTTCAAACAATCCTGACATATATTATGTCCACACTTTGTTGTCACCTTAATAAAGATTATAATAACTCTAGTTACAAGCAATCCTGACATATATTATGTCCATACTTTGTTGTCACCTTAATAAAGATTATAATAACTAGTTACAAACAATCTTGACATATATTATGTCCACACTTTGTTGTCACCTTAATAAAGATTATAAGAACTAGTTACAAATAATCCTGACATATATTATGTCCACACTTTGTTGTCACCTTAATAAAGATTATAATAACTAGTTACAAACAATCTTGACATATATTATGTCCACACTTTGTTGTCACCTTAATAAAGATTATAATAACTAGTTACAAATAATCCTGACATATATTATGTCCACACTTTGTTGTCACCTTAATAAAGATTATAATAACTCTAGTTACAAGCAATCCTAACATATATTATGTCCATACTTTGTTGTCACCTTAATAAAGATTATAATAACTAGTTACAAACAATCTTGACATATACAGGGTGGGGCAAATAAGACCGGACAAACTTTAAACGGCCATAGCACCAAAACTACTTGACCAATCAGGACGTTTGACCCCACTATAAAATGCTTAGGTAATTCCCTTTAAGCACAAAAAAATCTTTGGACGAAGATGGGCTCGTACTCCGAGCTGGCCACGCTTAAGTTCAACAAGGCAGATTCAGAATGCGCCGGTGGAATAATCTGGATTCTCGACTAGGGCCCACTAAATCGGATCTCGGCCCATCTGTAGATGAGGTAGAGTTATGCAACTTGCTGGGGATACTGTTAGATACATAAATAAGACACTAGAAAAGACTAGAGCTCTCTATCTAAAGGGGCTTGGCTGTAGTACTCCGGCAAAGTGAAACGTGGCAGATTTTAAGATGTCAAAAATTGTGTGAAATCGTGAAAATTTCTCGGTTCTCGACGTTAGAGACCCAAATGGAACTTAAAAACTCATTTTAGACTATAAATTCCGCTGACAACTCTAGCTGAATCTTCATGCCATTTCCGAAAAGGTATAGAACGTCGTTCCAGCTCAACTGTGGTCCAAATAAGAGCCTCCGTGTCAAAGGGTAGCGTTAAAGTTGCGTGAATTTGGATCCTGCTGTTACTCACGTTCCTAAGGAAATGGGGCCTCCCAGCAGCCCGATCCTAATTCAATGGACTTTTGGGCCTGGGGCTACTTTGAAGCATGCACCAATAGACGTGCCTATACAACAAAGACCTCCCTCATTGCCACCATCAAGGAGAAATTCGCCAGCTTGGACAGGGACATGGTGACCAGGGTCTGCGGGCGGTTCGGGGGGCGGGTGAAGGCGGTGATTGAGGCTGGCGGCGATTTTATTGAATAATCTAATAGTCATATACCTATTTTGCTTGCCAGATTTTAAAATTCAATAAAATCTTTAAAATTGACGAATTTATGTTAATTGGTTTAGAAGTTAGAATTTGTCCGGTCTTATTTGCCCCACCCTGTATTATGTCCACACTTTGTTGTCACCTTAATAAAGATTATAATAACTAGTTACAAATAATCCTGACATATATTATGTCCACACTTTGTTGTCACCTTAATAAAGATTATAATAACTAGTTACAAACAATCTTGACATATATTATGTCCACACTTTGTTGTCACCTTAATAAAGATTATAATAACTAGTTACAAATAATCCTGACATATATTATGTCCACACTTTGTTGTCACCTTAATAAAGATTATAATAACTAGTTACAAATAATCTTGACATATATTATGTCCACACTTTGTTGTCACCTTAATAAAGATTATAATAACTAGTTACAAATAATCCTGACATATATTATGTCCACACTTTGTTGTCACCTTAATAAAGATTATAATAACTAGTTACAAACAATCTTGACATATATTATGTCCACACTTTGTTGTCACCTTAATAAAGATTATAATAACTAGTTACAAATAATCCTGACATATATTATGTCCACACTTTGTTGTCACCTTAATAAAGATTATAATAACTAGTTACAAATAATCCTGACATATATTATGTCCACACTTTGTTGTCACCTTAATAAAGATTATAATAACTAGTTACAAACAATCTTGACATATATTATGTCCACACTTTGTTGTCACCTTAATAAAGATTATAATAACTAGTTACAAATAATCCTGACATATATTATGTCCACACTTTGTTGTCACCTTAATAAAGGATTAATACTTAAGTTTATATTGAAATATATATATCCTTAAAAAAAGTAACATTATGTCTGTGGGTCTGTTTGTTTGTTTGTACCGAAGGATCTCGCATCATAACTAAAATAGTTGCCAAAATTTAACCTCTAACATAGTGCAAGGCAAAATTATGTGTTGGAGGGTGTTCCAGCCCCAAACAATTAGCTTAAAATCCAGAACCGTAGGGGGGAGGTGGTCACTCTTCGAAATGCTCTGGATCACCCAAAAAAATAACCCACCCACCCTTTTTTTCACCTCAAATTGCTCTTAACTGCCGTAATAGTTTTAAAAGGCGGCCTTAAATTGACTCTTTAAAACTGTCCGGTAAAAACCAGGATGTATGTGAATGAAACATAAATTAATATTACCTACATAATTACCTCCAATAACGCGCAGTTTTCTAAATCAATAATAAATACAATAACTTTCCAACATTACCAAATCCCTGTTTGTATAATGTGATACCTGTTGATTGGGAAGCTCAAAACAAATCTGACAGGTCAACACTGTACGGACCTAGATAATTATATTTTAAAAACTTAAATTTTTTATTGCTATCAATTTGAGTTTTTTGAGGTATCTGAGTGAGGTTAGTAATAGAAACATGAAAAAGTTACACGTTCCTAATTTAACGGATATAAAAATAAACCGCAGAAATTAGGTACTTCACGCATGGAGAAACAAAAACTAAAACTAAAAATATAAATACACACATTATGAGTGGGGAAATTTAAGCTTTATTTAACAAGCTTTGGTCCAAAAATTAAAAAAATCAATTATAATCAGTTTGATAAAAACAAGGCATTCGACGAATTTTAGTGGTTTTAGCGATTTTCAGATATCGTTAATTTTTAAAGAATTTTCTTGTCATTAGTTCTTTTCAATAAGGAAGAAAGCTATGTAGGAGTGAATTTTAGCGTTCCAATCCTGTTTTAAGTCTTTGTAGAACACATACCTTTAGAGAAAAGCCTATAAAGCTTACCTGGTCCAAAAGGTCAGTCCTGCTGTAGATCTCTTTTTCAAGAACCTGGTCCCATAGTGCCTTGTTCCTGCAACACAAAATAGTAATTAATATTAATAGTAAGTATATTTTAGCATTTGGATGTTGTACTTCGATGTTAAATCTTTTCCTTATAATCCGTTCCAGTCAACCTATCATCAAAATAAATAGCGGCCTAATACTGACAGTTTCTTTAATAAGGTACAATTTTAAAATGTGAAGAATCATCGGCAAAATCTTATTTTCATATTTCGGCGAGAGAAAGTGGTTTTCAGCGGTATCGGCGATTACACACCAAAGCAATTAGGTATCATGTTAAATTTAATTGTTTGATTTCTTTTTTTCAACAATTTTTTAGACGTTTGTTAAAAAAAGTATGAAGAAAATAAAAATGCCAATATCTTGTGTTTAAAAAGAAAATTTGTATTTGTCTGCAGACTACAAACCTTGTGTCTGCCAAGATTAACTGTTTCCATTCCTCTGCCATCTCATACACCTTTCTACTCTTCTTTGCTGGCTCCTGAATATTTTTTCAATCTTCATGCTGATTATTTTTAAAGCAGTCTTATTTATGACACATTTTTTGACTAAACATTTCAAATGATTTTCCTACAACCTATTTACAGGATTTATATAAATGAAGTTTTAGTTTTCTTGAATGTTTCTAATTGTAAAAATCACCTAGCTAAATCTTAAAGAGATCTTTTTCAATTCTTTAGGTATTAAGCAGGAATTTCTATATTTTTATTCAAAGCCACAACAGTTTCCAAGCCGTAATCTATTAAAGTGACTTGTTTTTATTTTTATGAATAGAGGTGACTCAATAGATATTCAAAAATAGGAAGAAACTATTTAAAATCAACTTACTTCATTATCATCATTATCACTTGATTTTCTCTTCTTAGAAGCAGAATCACCACCAGCACCTATAACAAGAACACTTTTATCTTAAAGTAATATAGCTATAAAAAAAACAGCAACAAGCATAATGAAAAAAAATGAAGTATTATACAGGAAGTTCAAATTTAGAATGAAGGCAATTTTAATAACTGTTTACAGACAATAAAGTTACGGTTAATTGTTTATTAACTTCCAAAAACCGTCGAATTATGACAGTCCCACAGTGGAAACTTGGCTCTAGATTTATACCTAAGACTATGTGATTCCGATCGACTAAATGATTGGGTTGGCGGGATTTCTTTAAAAAACTGCGACACAAAACCAACTAATATGATATTAATCTATCTTTTAATCCATTCAGAAAATTGAACCTGGTTTTTCTTCAGGATTTCTCATGATACAAACATATCCTTCTCTCTCGATGATAGCTCTACCCTCTTCGGTCCAGGGGGCGGGGCTTGGGTCATCCCTTAAATTAAACAAATCATTAATAAATAGTCTGATTCGGGTCTATAAGAAGTCGGGGAGAAGATAGGTTTGAGTCTTGTCCGTCCAATCTATGTCATTGCATTGCAAAAAGCGCTAAAAAAGGTATTTACTGTTGCTTTGTTGATTGTGTGACATTACTGTCGAGTACAAAAAAATGATTTTAATACGTCGTTTTTTTTTACTTCAACTTTTTACTAGAGAATAAAAATATTTTTTTCAGAAGTTCACACACTTAACTTTCCCTAGTGGTTACTAGCCCTACCAGGACTTTTTACTTAACCTAACCTAAAGACGCGAAAAAAGGTTATTACAAATAAGCTAGTTTGTTGTCAGTATACAATATGGCTTTCCAACAAAGATAGAGCAATCATAGTTTTTGTTAATGGTCGAAAGTTTAAGGATCTTCTATGAAAATCTTTGTCTGTAAATCAGTCAGCCAGTAATTCTCTAGAAACGGGCGTCAAAAGTTTACCTGATAAGCTCATATCTCCAAACTTTAAATCCACTTTCGCCTTTATCTTGCCAATAACGCTTAACCTAAAGAAATTATGGTTAGAAAATCCGCAAAAAAAACACCGCAAATCATAATAAAACGCATAACTTTTAAGCCTAATTTTCACACTAGTTTCTTTTGAATTTGGATTACAACCTTAAAATTGATTCATTGAGTAAAAGAATTCCAATTGAGTTGATTTAATGAAAACATTAAAAAATATGGAAACAATTTAACGTTCTGTGATTATTTTAATTTGTATAACTAAGGTTGAATGACTTTATATAATGCTTTATTGGTCCAGAGGAATTTTCTTTCATCAGAGCTCCCTTCTTAAAAATTGAGCAATATAATATTGTAATTACCTTGTAAATTCCATCATATCTAAAGCCTTCTTCAGGTGCGTATACACTATGTTTCTTCAGCTTATAAGCGCGCACCACACGAACCGGTTTTCCCTCCCGCCAATTTTCTCCAGCATCGCCACCTTTGTCGGTTACGGGTCGTACCTGAAAAAACATAAACTTAGGTGAATGGGAGTTCTGTGCTGAAGTAAGCACTTAGAGGAAAACGCCGAAAATTGTAAACTTTAAAATAACCAAAAAGGACAGAACACTGGACTGTAAATTACACTGATGCCCAAAGGTATAAAAATACATTCTCTCATTTGTTGAGTTTAAAACTTTAATTTTATCCGAATTTGTTAGCAGTCTATCTCAACGTTAATAAGGTACAAAAGGGATAAATTTGTTTATCCTCATTGGGCAATGTGATGTTTAATGTACATCAATTTATCATCAATTGTTGTTGTTGTGTGTGTGAGTGAAGCAATTTTTGACCTAAGAAGGACGAGACACTTTTATATATCCACAAGTGCAATCAAGCTTCACGCATAAGTACATAAGCCTTGACCCACTGTCTCAATTGTTGTACAATCCCTTAAGATCCTTGATTATAACCCAAACATGATTTTTCGAAAATTAAGAAATTATTACCATACAACTCCAAGCCAAGGCTTCATTAGTCCTGTCCAGAGTTTGGTCAGAACTCTGAGCTGCGGTTCTTTTGTTCCCAGATAAATCTCTGCCTCCAGATCCTTGAAAAATTAAAATGTGATGCTTTTGGTCAACTTAGTCTCTCAGTCTAGCACGACTACGACGATTAGTCATGTGTTTCCCGATATCTTATTAAAAAAAAGGCTTTTTGGGCTGATGCTTTAGATTTCAATATCTACAGGACTGATTGAGTTCTTTAGAGAAGCTTCAAATAGTTCGAATCTCTGGATATGATGGTTTTAGACTATTAACATTATTAGATTTAAGATAGTTTTAGAATGTTTTTATGTCCCCTTCTTACTCCTTTGAATTCAGAGTTCATAGACGCAAGACACAATCCCGACGAATGTCAAAGCAATCATTATACCATTTAAGCTGAGCCAGCGCATTTGCCGTACCTGTGTAAAGGAAGGAATCTCCAGAATCTACATCGTCTTCGTAGCCACCACTAGAATATGATGCATATTGTTTGGTGGAATTAACCAATTTGATTAAAACATGCGTATGCACAATGTGTATCATACTTGAAGGGAAAACAAGGACAATAGCACCTAAAAGTAGCGCAGCAGTATCAGCAACTAGAAATAGTAAAGCCGCTTCAAACATGGTTGGATCGTGCTTGGCTGAGCACAGAAACCTCCCACGCCCCCATCGGCTTATTTTGAGAAAAAAAAATTTGAAAGGGAGGACTGGGTAGTTTTTGTGTTATTATTTTACCTTGACTAAGTTTAATTTTATACTGGGCACAGAAAAACCTTACCCCTCCCCCTAGAATCTAATTTATCTGAATAATAAGGTTATGCAGATTTTGGTGCTCGGCGAGTACGTCAAGGGAAAGCACAACATTTTTCTTGAAAGGTATATTTATTTAACAAATTACATTCCTGAGGACAATGCTTTGACATCCTCTCAGGTTTCTATCCTTGGACTTGGCGGATCCTGAGATACCAGCAACGTGGGGTCTGTGGATACCTTCCTCGGATACCTACAAACAAAAATATGCTGGACCGACTAATCAAATCGTTTTTCACAAATAAAACTGGTTTAAAGTACCAGTGGGAGACTTATACCATTGAGAACATTACCTGGATCCTATACTGCCAGCACATGCCAACCTCGATTCCAGGAATAGGTCCAAAGTGATCCTAAAAAATTATTTGTGTAACTTTTTAATTTCTTGTTCTAAGAAGGAATTATTTCAGAAAAAAATGTAAAGAATGTATTATGATTAAAAACTAGCTCTTATCATATAATAGAAATAACTTGTTTAAAAATGATAATACTCTCAAGTAATCAAATTTTTGTTCAGGTTGGCTAGGTATACCTTATATCCAGATAGGTACCTAGTGACTTTTATTTTTTCAAATAAACAGAAATTATTGTAAAACATTCTCCCATCCCTCAATTTTGTCAAAGCTTAAAACAAACCTTAGATACAATGGTACATTCTTTGGATCTTCCTTCTGTTGCCTGTCCCCTGCCCCAATCCCTACCACCTCCCTCTTTCCTCTCCTTGGCCTTCATAGCCTTCCCTCCTGCGCACACTATGTTGTTCTCGTTTTTACACTGGTATCAAAATAACATTTGAGTTTACTGAAATATGACAGTAATGAAGGGAGGACACTATACTGTAAATTATACTTGTTTCCAAAGTTTTATGAAAAGGCTCTCTCATTCATTGGCCCAAAACTTTAATATTTTTTTAATGTTTCAAATAGCGGTGTGGAAACTTTTAAACAGTTAATTTTATTTACAGGAGGGGTATTTAATTTTAATACTTGGTAATGTACAACAATTTATGGACCATCGTCATCAATAAATCTCCGACATTTTATTTCTCAATGAGTAAGTATTATTGTACATAACCTATTATCATCTTTAATCTATTTGAATCATGTTATGTTTGTATGAAAGTAAACTAGAATATTATTCCTGCGGGCAGTACCACTCGTCATCTTCAGGTAGAGAAGTGAGTCCCAGGCATTTCAAATGATATCCATCATTGCATTCGTCACACATCATTATAGTTTCAGAATCTTCCTTACCACCACATTTCCTAAAAACTTAGTAGTTTTGCTTTTGTTTGTGTAGCCATTGTTTCTTAGTGTTTGGACCTAAGTAGTCATGGAGTAGGACTTGACACTTTTGTATAGCTACTAGGGCTATAAAGCTCCACGCTCAAGTACATTATGCTTTTGCCCACTGTCTCAAGCTCACCGAGTGTGGCAGGTGTCCCTAATTAAGTCACCGTAATGAATGACACTCCGCAGAGGAGCTTGGGATAAGAGTTGTACAAATATTATGTACGTGACTATCAGTATAAAGTGTCCAAACAACTCAATAATCACTTCTTATACAACCAGGCCCGTAAAAGTTGCGTGAATGTATTCAACTGAGAAATTCGAGTTAAAAAAACTAAGGAAGTAGTAAAGCACAAAAATATATGACTGGACAAACAGACAAAGAACAGGTGTTCAGTGGTCATAAAAAATGAATTGAGAAAAGAAATCAACGAGTTAGATAAATAATAAAAAATCACCAAACCTTTACATACAAATATACAAAAGTCATAAGACTGACGGACCAAGTAAGTTGTTTACTGGATGCTATTTGGTAGGAATATCTTCACAATAAACCAACAGTCTATCTCAAATCGCAATTGGACAGTCAAAGTGGCTTATAGAGAAGCTTTGCTATAGTATTATAAAGGCTTTTGAATAATAATAAAATCCTGTAACAAGTAGAAAAAGGTGTATGTGTTGGTGTATGAATGTCCCGAAAGATCTCGTTTCTTTCTTTCTGTAGCCCATTTTTCTTATTCATCCGTTACATCATCATTACTGGCCAGATTGAGAAATCTGGCTGCTTCCAGAGGGTTGGTCCAGAGGTCTCTGACAGTGAGGGTGGTAGGGTTCTCCGGACAGTTAAACAGGTGGTTGGTTGTGTGAGTTGCAGGGCAGTTGGGGCAGGTGTCGTCAATAGAATCCGAAACTTGACGAGCGGCCCTACCGTTTACGAGATCTTTCGACAACAATCTCCCAACTTACCGAAAGATCTCGTAAACGGTAGGGCCGCTCGTCAAGTTTGGGGGTTGGTCTGAGGAAAATTAAAAATTTTATTTACCTGCAACCGCAGTCCTTGCACTTTCTCTTGGGATTTGTTTTACATTTTTCACAGTCCATTTCAGTAAAGTCAGGTGCCTCGCTCTAAATAGCATTTTCATTAGTATTTAGTCTTTTAAAAATGTTTCCAGTATCGGTTTCGAAGCCGATTAATATTCACTGGATTAAAACCGGTTTTCAATCACAGCAATACTAAAAAATTATATATAGCATCGTATTACAGACATTTTTTCATAGGTAAATATTAAAATAAAAGGTATTATCCTCTTAGAAATTTTTTTTTCAATATTGAGGCGTTATCCTCTTAGAAAATTTTTTTTCAATTTTTTTCAATTTTGTACCCCCCCCCGACTACCGACGAACAACTATTTTAGGTTAGGTTAGGTTTTAGGCTAGGGAGCCGAGCGCTGCGGCCAGAGTTCATAGTTCGCTGTCGGGGGGGGGGGGGGGGGGGGGGGGGGTGGTTACTCAAATTTTCAATATTGGTATTATCCTCTTAGAAATTTTTTTTTCAATATTGAAAATTTGAGTACCCCCCCCCCGCGCCCCCCCCCCCCCCCCCGACAGCGAACTATGAACTCTGGCCGCAGCGCTCGGCTCCCTAGCCTGCCTAGCCGCAGCGCTCGGCTCCCTAGCCTGCCTAGCCGCAGCGCTCGGCCCCCTTGCCTGCCTAGCCGCAGCGCTCGGCTCCCTAGCCTAAAACCTAACCTAACCTGGGGGGGGGGGGGGGGGTACAAAATTGAAAAAAAATTTTCTAAGAGGATAACGCCAAATAAAATTAATACCAGTATAGTTAGCCGTAAGGGGCCGAATGTTTAACTGGTTTAATTTTTCATTTCAATATCCGCGGAAATCAATCGAAATTACGATGCGACACTTAACTATTCTTTAATCTTAAAGTTCCAACTAAGTTTTGTATACACAAAAATGCAGGGAGCACAAGGTATCAGACATTGACCGATAAATTGAAAATACACAAAATTACTCCTTCTGTAGTTTAAAATTAGTGGTTGAAAGTTGAAACTTAATGAGCCAACCAATCAAAATTCACAAAAATCCCTAAAGTTGTTAATTTAACAAAACAATATTATCAAACTTTGGGGACTGGTGTAATAAACAATACATTGGCCCCCCCTCTCTTTCTGCCAAAAATGACATAAGAATTTAATTACATGTGTCTCAACCAAATCGTAGATACTAAAGGATAGCCTTTCATATTGTGTATAATTTGTATTCACCTTGTATATCTCTAGATTCTTAACTTGACAACCTGTCTCCTTGTTTATGGTACAGATAACTGTTCTGGTTGTCCGTTTTACTTGCTCAACCTACAACAAAGTTGTTTGTTATTGTGTTCATATCTTAAGCATGCAAAAAGTACCTATCTCATTTTTTTTAGATGAAACAAAATCAAGTCCATACCTAGTTTTCCTAGGCGGCAGGATTTGTTACAGGGGTGTATATTCTACATGGGATCCCCGGCTCAGGGGGGGGGGCTTGGGGAAATAAACAATGGTTGGAGGGGAAAAAAATGTAAAAATTAAGAAAACTGAAAACATTTTTTCCATTTCCCCCCCTCCTTGGTAAAAAAAAACTAATGTGTGGTAGGAGGGATATAATAGATAAAAATATAGATTTCTTTAAATATTTTTCCGTTTTTCCCCCTTTTTGGTGAGAAAAAACTAGGAGGGGGGAAAAAAAAAATAAAAAAATTTGTAGCCGGGGAAAAAAAATAAATCTTGTGCAGAATATACACCCCTGATTTGTTATTAAGATATAGATTTAATTTAGAAATTCCAGGGATCTAATGGGATAAGACAATGGCTGATAATTGATGTACACATAGTTACACCTTCTGAATATTACGATTAGCGGTTGAAACGTTGGGACACTCAACAAATGAACCTACCAATGAAATTAAATGAAAGACATCGAATAATAAAACGTTATTATAAAAGGGGGGAGGCGGATGTGCCACTTTTTGAAACCAAAAGTAAAACGTGCATGATCTCAGCCCATGAAAGAGTTACAGCTCTGAAACTCGGCACAGCAGTTGCTTTTGTGGAGAACAATATGGAACTGTGAAGAAACGGCGGGGAACCGCCGCTCCAATCGAAATTTTTTTGCCTTTTCTCGCAATAATAGACAATTTTTAATCATCTGAGATAAACTCTTTTTTCATAAAAATTTCGCTTATATTTTCACTTGACAATTTTTTTTTAATATTGACATGTTTGAAATATAAGTGTCACGTGAAAATATACCTAAGGAAAATTTTTTATGTGATCTCATGTGATTGAGAACTGTCTAATTTGGCGAAAAAAGGCATAAAAAAAATCGGCGGGAAACGGTGGTTTTCGGCGGGAGCGGCGGTTCCGCCGCCACTTCTTCACAGTTCCATATTGTTCTCCACAAAAGCAACTGCTGTGCCGAATTTTAGAGTGTAACTCTTTTATGGGGTGAGACCATGCACGTTTTACTTTTGGTTTCAAAAAGTGGCACATCCGTCTCCCCCCTTTTTGGGACTATTATTATAAAAATTCCAATGTCCCCTCCCTCCCTGGGAAATTCCCTTCTGCTGTAGCTGTAATCTCTATGTAAAGTTAATTCTTAAGATATACAAATAGTAAAAATGTACATTACCTTAGCTTCATACCAGAAACCAAGTTGACCTGGATTATCAAAGTTGTAGTTGACAACCACATTCTCGTCCACTTTAATATCTTGGATAGCCAGCTTATTCTAATAAAATAAAAATAACAAAGAGAAAGGATAGGTAACAAAAATATAAAATCCACCAAAAGAACAAGGGGGGGGGGGGAAGTTCTGACACATTTGCGTAAACCTGGTGTATAGGCTTCATCTTTAGACTGAGAGGATAGGTTATTAGGGATAAAATCATTCTTATATGATGAATTTCCCCCAGATTTAAGATTTTTTGGAAAGGCCTCAAGATGGTCTCTCTACAGGTAAAAATGAAAAAACAAATTTTGTTTTAAGAGTTAGATGTCAGCTTATGAGACAAAATATGTATGTTTTTTCTTCAAATATGTGAATAACAATCAAAAAGAAGCATATTTTGTTTTATAAGTTAACCTCTAACTCTTCAAAAAAAAATCTTATTTTTAATTTTTACCTGTACAGAGACCACCTGGAGGCCTGGAGCTCCGGAACCTGGAGGCCTATCCAAAAAAGCTTAAATCTGGGGGAAATTTATCATATAAGAATGATTTTATCCCTAATAACCTATCCTCTCAGTCCAAAGATAAAGCCTATACACCAGGTTTACGCAAATGTGTCAGAACTTCCCCCCCCCCCCCCTTCTTCATAAGAAAGACAATTAAGCGTTTATTGCGCTTTCCCAGATTCCCTGCAGGATATGTTAATAATTTTGTACCTAAGGTTTCAGGGGCCATGTTTAAAAAAATTCTATTTGCAATTACTGAAAATTTGAATAATTTTATGACGTAATGTTACCGCAAAACTTGTTTAGTGTTGTAACTAAGTGAAGTGGGTAATAAGGGGGAAAAAAGAAGTAAGTGTGTTGTGGGTAAATTTTCACTCAGAATTGTTTGTCAGAATTTCCCCTGTCACCCTGGTTAGTGTACACGTACAGTACACTTAAGAAGCAGAAAGTGATTCTTACCCTTGGAATATTTCTTATTTCAGTTTCGGTGGTGGTGAACTCCCCAGGGTATTCTGTAAACTCCACAGTATATTCTCCACTTTGATTCTCGTTCAACTTGAACCCCTTTACTTGAGCTAAAAATATATGAGCATTTTAGAATTCAATGCAGAACAATGGACGATTTTCACCAAATGGTGATAAACAAAAATGACCCTTCTGTAGATTAAACTTGTTGATTGAAAGTTAATTTGGACACTGTTTGTTTAACCTTAGTTATTAAGACTTAAATTACCTACCCAAAGTTTAGATACAACGAATGAGGTTACAAGATTTAACGGAGGAAGTCAAAATCTACCCTAAAAATACTATTTTATAAACATTTTCTCTCCCTTACTACAGTTTGTCAGTAAGTCCATCTATAAAAAAAATATTATGTTGATCAAATTTCTACTTCTCCATGCTAGTTTAAAACTAATGAAACTTGAAAATTAAATATACAAAAAAAAAACAATTTCCTACACTGCCAAGCTTTTGTTTTCAGGAGGGGGGGGGGGGGGGGGTGAAGGTTAAAATGAGTGGTTTCAAAGGTTTGAGTGCTATTGTATTGCTAAAAATATTCAGGGGGGTAAAATGAAGCGTTTTAAAATTTGAGGAAGGAAAAACCCCTTAATCCCCACCCTTGGGCGTCTAAGTTCCTACCTAAAAAGAAAGCACCCGTATCTTTGTCTTTAACGTCGACATATGTTCCAACAGACCAGGTTGGTTCCTGGCTGCCTTCACCAGGAGCTTCTGAGGTGGACGTCTTTTCTTCTTTAACCTTTTCTGCAGGACTCTAAATATAAATAAGTTAAATATATTTTTTATTTGCGCTTAAAAATAACAGGCGGTTTCTATCAAAGTACCTGGCGAGCACAGAAACTTCCCTTTCTCATTGCGTACCTAATAAATTGAAATGAAGGATGGTAGGTTTCGTGTTTTTGTTAGGTTACGTTAGATTATATTAAATACAAATTATCCACGCAGGGCATCAGACATGAAGAAAAAAACTACATTCTCATATTTCAAATTTGATTAAAAAATAAGACTGGAGTAAGTGGTGTGATAAATAATTCCTCTATACATTTACCTACCTTTAATCCTTATGAAGTAAGAAAGGAGGGTGGCGGATGTGCCACTTTTTGAAACCAAAACTAAAAGTCAAAGGAACTCAACTACAAAAAGAGTTACAGGTCTGAGATTTTGCATGGCAGTTGCTTTATAGGGTTACAATATGGAACAGTGAAGAAACCGCCGAGAAATTGCAAAAAAAATTTCGGCGGGAAACGGCGGTTTTCGGCGGTTGCGCCGCCGTTTCTTCACAGTTCCATATTGTACCCCTAGAAAGCAACTGCCATGCAAAATCTCAGACCTGTAACTCTTTTTTTAGTTGAGTTCCTTTGTTGACTTTTAGTTTTGGTTTCAAAAAGTGGCACATCCGCCTCCCCCCTTACAAATATTACCGCGTCGTTTATGTTTGTTTCCATTTCAGCAAGCACTTTTCTAGGCATTAACAGGATCACATCACTGGCTGAAAATAAAAATAAATTATACAAATTCATCCATTTTACGATGAATTTATTGCTATAGATTGTAAATCATAACAAACAATAATCCATCAAATTTAAAAATGAATTTCTACTTTTAACATCCAACTAAACTCAAGACTGAAGAGGGTGCAATGTCCACCGAAATATATTTCAATAAATAGCTGGGAAGTATCAAAGACTTTTTCACTCAGTGAATTTATCATATACTTATACCAAGTCGAGGTTTTATAATTGTGATGTTATAAAGTGTAGCCTCCTTCCTAGTTATAATTGTGAAGTTTTATCACTGTGATTTTTCCTTGCCTATTGGAAAAACATTCCCACATATCTAGTTCATCTGTTTTCAATCAGATTATACGACCGTTGAAATTTTTGGACGATTTTCCTCAGGCAATACTTTAGATATTCTATTAATTAATAACTGACTTATTATAGGTATGGATGAAACTAAAATATGTATATTTTCTAATTAATTATGTGGTCGGATCGTTCTTACACTGTGTTACAACAACTTACAATTAGTATAATTAAGGGATTGAGAATCTAGACTGTCCGTTGAGGAGTATTAAATACATTAAAGAGAAGATCATAACTAAATCTATGCAAATCTATTTTCATATGATCTTAATGAAGTTGTCCTATTGATCTCAAACCTAGATCGATTCATTCCAAATGAGAAATGAAATCTGTTTTCTTTGCCACTTAAGTTTTTAGTACATAATTTTATTCATTTTTGATATGGCTATTGGCTATTTCTAGTAAAATTAGGCACAAACTATTCAGCTCTTCTAAGCAAACATAAATGTGTATCTCAAATTACCAAGAATATAATATTAATAGTAAGGAAGGTACCTACCTGCTACGCTATAATCAAACAGTGTCAAGTCTTTTTCATTCTCAGAACAGTCCTCCAACTGTTTCCCTCTAAAATACAGTTAATATTTTTCATGGGAATTGAAAAGGCATCAAATAATGAAGAAAGAAATAATATCGTTCGTGGCTTTGATTGATTGATTGATGTCGTTCGTGGCTAAACAAAGAATTGAACCAAAGACACTTCAATTACGTAATTACCGTCAATTGTCAATAAAAGCTTCCAAGATACCTATAAATATTCTTATTTAATGTTTTTCATTTCAGGGATAAGGGATAGGAAACCTGGCCATAAATTAGGTCTCGGCCTGGTTTTGAAAGGGATCATGCAACTTTTACCATTTGCCTAATTTAATGACCTTACTGGCGGACGGCTTATATTGGCTACCGCTCTAAACCAATAGTGTTCTGTGATTTGGGCGGAAATTTTAGAAGCAGACAATTCTGGAAAAAATAATGATTTCGTCTGCTACGAAAAAATAAATATAAATGGTGTTAGATCACATTAGTTTAATTATTAAATCTGCTTAAAGTTAAACATTAAAAAAGGGCCACATAGAAAAAACAAAAATAACGGGATTATTTTTTTGGAAAGAAGGTAGCTACGAATTTTTAATATGGTAGTATATAAATTAGATGTTGTATTTTGAATTTTAAAAATTTAGTACGTAATTGATACAACACCTTCACCCTAATTTTTGTACAATACAACACAGTACAGATATATCATTACATTATATCCAGTATAGTATCCAAAGAACTTGATAGAATGTTACCCAAGTGCATATTTAATATTTTTATTTTGAATTTTAATTAGCAATGAAATTTTCAAATAAAATTTTTACTCATTAATAAAAATGCAAATAATACAAACTAAAATCTGTCTGAGGGAAACCCAACGATAGCTTTCTGACAGTTCAAATTACCAAAGTAAAAGATAAAAAATTTTGGGAGAGAAAAAACTTCATTTCAACAAAAGCCATTAATATATAGGTTTATAAAAAGTTATGTTTTTTACTTTAAACTAGCTACCTGAATTTGATTCTATACTTTATCTACACACACACACACAGCTTTTTCATTAGCATTTTATACGAACCACTGCGCTATCCCAAAACTGGTTTATTAGGCTAGAAATAGGCCTAGGCTTGAAATAGGCCTGAAATAATATTTTCCTACGTTTCCCATCCCTTATCCCTGATTCTTATTTAATGTTTTTCATTTCAGTATTTGATGAATTTTAGTAAGCAAACCATTTTAAAAAGAAAAAAATCTCACACAACTTCTATACCTACATACTCGAAACACATAAATCACATGGAACTACTGTAAATTTTCCTTAAAATACCTTGTTGTCTAGCACTGACTCTCACACCTACTAACTTTTAAAATAAATTAGAATTAAAAAAGAAGGGGTTTAGTGCTCGATAGGCACTTTAAGGAAAAAGCAAAAAACTACATTCTTACTTGAAGAAAAGCCTCTGTAAGCTTGGTTCAACATCAAACTTCTCATGAATAATTTGCCTAAAACATTAAAAAATATAGAGTATTAATTAAGATATACGGGTTATTTTAGGTGGAAAGCATAACCCCCGGCCCCCTCCCCCCTATACCAAGCTAGGAACATTTACGTACTCAGCTTCTATAAAAGATAGCAAAATAGATAACAAGTTAGCTGAGATTATTTCTTTGATAGAGATTCAGTTCGCTTAAATAAAATATTACCTAAGCTGTTTGATGGGCAGAAGTTTAGATTCATTAAGCTTTATTTCAGCCCCTGTCAGGCTGTTACGAACTCGACAGCTCATTTTTTATTCCGTAGGCACTATTTTCTAAAACAAAGAATAGGACATATAATATACACCTAATTATTTTAAGGAAGCGCAGCAATAACTCGAAAATCATATAATGATTTCAAACTTTGGTTGATACAATCTCTAGACAGACGAATGGGTGGATTAATATGTGACCTATGTTCAAAATAAAGTAGCTGCGCTCTATTATAGAAATACTAAGGTAATATGTTGTTTTTGTCTACTGTCAATTCGTGGAAAACATTTAATATTATTAAACTCGATTTCTTAGCCACGTTCTACCAATTTTACTTAACAGAATATACAACAAATAACTAATAAATTATTATATTCTTGGACCGAAAATCTAAAATGTTTTTATTTCGCGGGGTTTTGGAATTTCGCGGATTTATTTACTTTTCTGTAGCAGACCATTTGTAGAAGACGACATTCTGACCATGTAAGGAAAATGGGGCTTAATTTATTTAACATTATTTGATTACAGAAAGTTACACCTATACCATATAGGATATTTTTTAGAAATAAATATTCTTAAATTATTTTTCATTATCATGTCTACACTCTTAATCGAGTTTAGTTTTTAATTAAAACATCATTTCCATTTTTTATTTAAATTTTAACATTAAATCACGAAACCTTTTATATATATTTTTTTGATTTTCAAGAACTGTAACAATATTTGTAACACTTCGCGCACATTTTTTTAGTTTAATCACCACAAGAAAATTCCCTCTCCAATCTTAAAATATATAGAGCCATATGAACGCTGCAGGTCTTAAAAACGAAACAGCTGGAAGGCTAGTATTGATCTAGGGGAGGTTAATAAAACCCTTATTTGTAAAGATATATGTCTAAATAGACGTAGTTAGTTAAAGAGAAGCAGCGCTACTAAAAATGAAAAATATAAAATATGTAAGAAGCTTCAAGAAACATTGAATATGATATGTTCTGTTTTTATTTTATTCTTACATAATAAAAATGTGACATAAATAAAGAGAAAAATATGAATGAATTGAGTTCTATTTGTGTAATATTTCCCTGAAGACTTTGACATAAATAGCGGGGCAAGTACAGTAAAAAATATAATATTTACATGCCTATTCTAAGAAATTTTAAATTTTGTAAATTGATTTTAAATGAGGGGGAGGGGTAGTTTTAGTGTTCTTCATGTCAGGTTAGGTTAGATTCAATTAGGTAACCTTGCAGTATTAAAGCAACACATGTTTAAGCCCTCCTGTGTATAGGTCCCCCGCGCAGGGTTTAGGCAAAGGAAAAAACTACACCCCTTTTATTCAATTTATCATAAAAAGGTTGAGGGGTTTATTAATGCTCAACAGTGAATTTGTGTTAGAGCACCGTTTTACGATTTATCATCATGGTTAAATTTTGTCGTCAGAACAAAGGTCGTGCAAAAAAATGACAGTCAGGGTTCTAACTTCTAAGGCAAGGATAATTGTTGCAGGTAAAAATTGTGTCACATAAATGGTATGTATACACATTTAGAAAAACCTTTTTTGAAAGTTTTTAAAAATCCATCTATGCACAATAAATATACGGCAAAAATATTATGTTTGTAATAATGTAAAGACACATTACCAGGAACCTAAAGGGATAGGATAATGTCCGATAAATTGATAATAATGATACACAAATTACCCTTTCTACAATTAGTAGCTGAAACGTTCGGACCCTTGACTTAATGAAACATCCACAGCCAAGTCCCCAAAGTTGTCGAGCCAACGAATACGAAAACGTTAATATAAAATTTTGGGGACTAGTGTAATAAACAGCTCAATGTCCCCTCCCTCCCTGTACATTACTCTCATATGACAAGTACCATGGGAATTCATCTCTCAATAATAAATTCATTCATAAGTTTACTTTTACTTAACAAGGATGAAACAATATACATTACTACGCCCCTAGAGGCCTCTAGTGGCACTTAAGGTGGTGATTAAAATTGACCCACATCCCCATTTTTAATTAATAGGTTTATAGGAGAAAATGAACATGAAACCTTGATATATTTTGTATGATGTTTATTGTCAAAGTAAATTACATAAAAGATGCTCATAACAATGGAAAAAAATATTTGATACTGATATCCCAAAAATGTTTGAAAAACACCAAAGATATGGGGAAATATGTAAAACATATAAAAATAGCCAAAAACCTGCTAAAAGGCAGTCTGACCAGAAAATTTAAAAATTTAAAATTGGACCATAAACACCAAAGATATGAAAAAAATACGTGAAAAATAGCCAATAACCTGCAAAAAAACAGTCTGACCGTCATGGTTCTTTTCTTTAAACGACGGGAGATTTAATTTTGATATCTGGATATCTGTAACAGGAAAAATTTTGAAAATCGGACCATAAACACCAAAGATATGGAGAAAAATGAGAAAAAAATAAAAAATAGTCTAAAACCTGTTAAAAAGCGGTCCAACAGTCATTGATGTTTTATGGTTAATTGTGCTCCTTGTTGATGGGAATCTTGTCAAAAAGTTTCAGAATTCTATCTTTCATAGGAGCTGAATAAATCCCATTTACCCCATAGCGTTACGGACTGACTGACGGACAAAGTGAATTATAGAGTACCTTAGCTACTAAAAAATAAGCAAAACAGACAGACTGACTTAATGAGATATAGCGTATAGCAGTCATATAAAATTGTAGCAGTGTCTATCTATATATTTGATAAGAGCTGATAAAATTTACCTTTAAAATTTTATATATCCTGAGAAGTTTCGATAGACGAACGGTCAACTATTTCATACACACAAAACTTAAAGTGATGGGTTGACAAAGTGAATTTAAAATTATCACATTTTTTGAATAATTGTCCAAATTTCCTTGTTGTATACCAATCTATGCCATATGGCGCAAAATAAGATCTTAGTTATATAATTTTTAGGGAAGGAAATTTTTTTGCGAAGCGTAGTTATTTTAATATCTTATATACTACTAGCGGCTACGCCTCTAGAGGCCTCTAGTTGCACTTTTTTTGCGTTCAAGTCTCTACGATACCTATCTATGTTGCGTTCAAGTTTTTTTTGTAAACAAAAATTTTTTTGATTTTTTTTGTGATTTCTCTCGAGAGGGTGGTGGTACCCTCCCCTCAAAATAGTTATAAACCTTCCCGGGACCTATGAGAAGCTACCCTGTTAAGGAGAACCCGATCGGTTCAGCGGTTAGCGAGATCCTTCGGTACTAACAAACGGACAAACAAACATCCTGTTAGTCTAGTATTTACTACTATAATATAATATACTGGAAAATAATTTATTTAGGTAAAATTAAATTGCTGTTTTACAGATAACAACACTTATTCATTAAAAGCATTTGATTTCAAGAAAATATCTAGCTTAACAATAACAATTTTGTCCACAAGAAGCGCAGTGAAGTTTAAATCAATAATTGGTGCTTGTCTTCAAAGTGCCTAGGGACCACTCCTATCTTATTTTCTAAAGAAATTAAAAATAAGAGGGATATATTTTTTTTTCTCTATGCCGCAACCCTGCCGAGGTCTATAAAACTCTGGGGCATATACCTGCGGTGCAAATTAACCCAACGGGACTGTCTTGTACCCATATAACCTAACCTAATCCTACCTAAAACAACACACATTATTTTACCAATTAATTTTAAACAAATAGTTAAACTATTGAAAGAATCTTACTTTAAGTCTAAGTGGTAACTAGCTTATAGACGTACAATGTACATACCATACAGTTGTATATTGGCTTCACACAACAAAATGTTTTTGCTCAACATTTTTAGCAAGTTGGTATTTTTCAAATAAGATACCCTTGTCGTGCAAATATGTTTCTTTTTAACTCATAATTTGCTCCATTCAGAGAGAATGGACTACCAGCCCTATCCTATTATCTCATTATCTATAATACAAAGTAGAACGATGTCTGTCTGTTTGTTTGTTTGTACCGATCGGGTTCTCCTTAACAGGGTAGCTTCTCAAAGGTCCCGGGTCAATTCAAATTAAAAATGGGGGGTTCGACTTTTCCCCCTTCCATCTTAAGTGTCCATTGAGGCCTCTAGGGGCGTCTCCGCTAGTATTATTGAAAGTATTACGGGATTTTTGTCAGAAGCTTAAGATCTCAATAACTACTTTCTCCCTTTCGAATTAAAATCTTAAATATGCTAGTCTACAAAACAGAATTGGACATCATTATTTAGGGGAGAATATTTTATTGTCCATTTTCCCACCCCTACCATAATCAATCAATATTTGTAGTCTGTCAAACTACTTTTAAAGAAACATCCATCCGTTGGTTTTCCATTTCAAAAAGGACACGAGAAGATTTTTTTATCTATTTACCCAAGAGATTATCCAAATAAAAGGAATTGACCATCCCCCCCCCCCCCCCGGAAATAAGTTCTTCATTGATTCTTATATTTTAAAACAAAAAAAATTTAACAGTAAAGTGGCATCTCTAGTTCCTTCATTAAGGTGCATCTAGGGGCGCAGCCGCTAGTGTACTAAAAAATGTGTTTAAGTAACCTGATTTATTGTAAAAGTTCTGGGTAATTTCTCCCCCACCCCCTGAATGAACTGAGTTGGTTGACCTTATAACCAACGCTTTTTAGGTTGAGATAAATCTAGCTGACTCCGGTTTCTAAATGGATTTTTTTCAGCCTATAGCAACTAAGCAACAGGCTTGTTGTTGTACCTTTAGGCTCTATTTTGCGTTTGCGCCTCAATTTATTACAAAAAAAACACCACACTATAAAAATTTCATTTTAATTAGATGAATAAAAAACAAAAAAAGAAAGTTGCTTGTTACAAAATTCTTAATGAAATGAATTTAAAGCAAATAATTGAGAAAATATGAAGAAATTTGGACCCCTTCTAATCAGTGTGTCATCACTACCGCATCGTGTCATATCCTTTTAAAATTTGCACAACAAAAAAATAGCAAATTAAATGAAAAGGTTTTGTCAGTTTATGTTGCGATTTTGATGTTTAAATAATGTGAAATTTAGCGTAAGGGGTTACACACCCTATTATACCATTTGCCCCTTACGTTTCAAACCATTTCTTTCCCACGTCCCTTTTAACTCCCCCCCCCCTTAACTTTTAACTTAAAATCCCCCAAATATAAATTTCTTACTATAAAAAGCTTTTTTTTGTATATGTGTGTGTGTTTGAGTATGTGTTCGTGTGTGTGTGTGTGTGTGTAAAGCCATGCTACCTGCTTTTTATAGACCAACATTCCAATGTTTTAAACAGGTATCTCTTTATACGGCCAAAAGAGGTTGTAAATATCATAGATAATTGGTGGTTTTATGATGATACTGCCCCATAGAATATAGAGTCATGCAGGGGCTTGAAATAATCTTTTCAAAAATAAAAATAAGGAGTAAAGGGTCAATATATGGTCATAATATAAAATAAATTTTAAAAAGATTTAATTTTTATTTAATCATATTATTTACTACGTCCATTACATCCTTCCATGGGCAAATATTTTTTCAGGCAGTGATTCCATTCCCATGCGGCCTTCCCCCTTTCCCTTTTTGATGTACTGTTCAAAACAGCAAAAATATTGACCGCCATAGAAAGTGTTTTCTAGAGACGGAGAATGGGGTTACCCATAACACTTTGAAACCTCTCATTTAACCCATCTCAAGATTTTAAATATTTATCAGATTACCCCCTCAATCTTTTAAAATTCCTCTTTTTTGCCTTCTTAAAAAATGCCTGGACGTCCTTGAGCGATTTGGTCCTTTTAATGTTCTTTTGTTTTAAACATGACAGAAGGACATATATAAAGTCTTTGTTTGACATATAAGTATAACTAACTTGCCTATATGCCCTTGTTTAACATTTAGCAAAATATTTAACATATTTAATTTTGCTAACCAACCATTTTTTAGTTACATTGCAAACTACCCCTTCCCCCCTTTTACATTTACCTTTCCTTTCATGCCATAGCACCATAACATGCACTACACGTACAGAGAGAGAGAAAGAGAGAGTGAGGGATAGAAAGACAGGTAGAAAAATAAAGGCAGTCGTAGTAACTTGTAGTTTATTGTTATAGTGAGTTATCAGCAAAGCTGCTAGTACAAAATTTACCAAACTAAGCAGTATAGTAAAACAATTAAATCCCATTATATAAAATTTCAGCTGTTAAAATAAAAAAAAGTCCTACCTTATTTTTTTCTTGTCCAAAACACAATTACGCAAAAAGTGAAGTTAGAAAAAACCGAAAATAACCAGTGAAGATGATTTTTGTAGCAGTGATATGATGCAAATATTTGTCTTTATGTTACTAAGAGATAATTTGAAGTACTTGTGGCTAATACTAATTTATAGAATGGGTATTGTGTCAAGTTTTTGTGTTTGCTCAACAAAACCTTGAAAATTGTTCAAATGGCCAGTGAAGTGTAATGCCTATATTATTTTTATAGGTTTTGAGTAATTGCGCGGTTTTCAGTTTGTGACATAACGGAAACCGTTTTATAAGCATTTTTATTTTGTAAATAGTGGGAGCCGTAAATAGTACGTAATAGTTATTAGTAATGTATATACAAACCATTACTATGATAATATGATTTATTTATTATTATTAAAAAGAATATGAACGATATATTATCCTAATTTAAAAGTTATAGCCTGTATGTCTGTTTGTCTGCAAGTTGAGATATCGCTAACCGCTAGACCAAAATGGTTCTCCTTTACAGTAAAGCTTTGACTAGGTCTTGAAAAGGTGTTTAACTAATTTTGAGTATTGTACATCCAATCTTCCAAGAGAAATCGTATTCTGAAAAAATCCCCCACCAAACTACAATTTTTTTGACTTTTATTTTGCAAATAATGTGAAAAGTTGGGGGTCGACTCCCCCCTTTCCCTCAAGTGTAATCTTAAAAGGCCAAAAGCTACACTTATTTTGATTAAAACGAATTAAGCTAAAACGCACAATCAGTAAGTTTATTTTTCAAATGACTAAGTATTATGTAACAGAAAAACATTGCAGAGCCAGAATATAAAAATACTGTACCTTTAACATTACTCGAGTAATAGACAATTGGACGGACATACAAAATAAAATACCTAGTTATAGAGTAGCTATGGGTTCTAAAAGCGTAAAATTGTTTGTTTATTTTTCTTAATCTAATTTACTTAAATGGCACATACATGGCTTTCTTATCTTTTTACCGTAAATACTTACAATTAGTAAACACATTGCGTTAGAAACTTCAGGTAATTTGAATTATTTTTACTTTTTTCTTCATTTATTTAAATTATTTAAGTAATATCATTTAATAACTACAAAATTTCTGTAAAACACACTTGTATAATATAAAAGTTGTATTATTTCCAAAAAGGGGTATTAATATCACACCAATAGTTTTAACATCCTTTTATGTGATTCTTTCTCATAGGCATCATTATTGCAATATGTTTATACAACTAACTAGCAGCTATGCCCCTAGAGACCTTTATGGACTCTAGAGGTGGAGGGAGGTGAAGTCGACACCCCTAACTTTCAATTTAATAAAGAAAGGGGTAAAAATAGAAACCTCCTCAGGACTTATGAGAAGCTACCCTGTAAAGGAGAACCATAGCGGTTGAATAGTTAGGTAAATCATACACACAGACAGAGATCCTATTACTTTATTATAAGGATTAAGTATAAATGATGTGATGGTGCATAGCATTATTTTGCAGCAACAACAGTTTAAAAAAAAAAAAATACAATAACATAAGAGAAAATTTAGATGGTTAAAACGATCAAACAAATCAAAAATGTCTTGCACAGCCTCGAGAGGCTTGGAATTAGGGAGGGAGGGGACATTGGACTGTGAATTGTACCAAAGGCTTTATGATTACAATCTTTTATTTTCTTAGCTAATAAAATTTTGGTTCTTTTTTGAAATCCTTGATTCAGATTGGGTAGTACAAAACTTTTCAATTAGTTGTCACTTTTTTTCCATACTTCAGTTGTACATTAATTCATTGTTTCGTGTCTTATCACTTAAGATCCCTGTTTGGTTAAAATTTTAAGAAAAATCCTCTAAATTATCTCTACTGTGAAGCAACTGTAAAACATCTTGTATATTTGATTTGATTTGATTTTCATTTTCTATATCAATGATTTTGCATTATTCTTTAATTTAGCAAAATTATGAATTCTTTGTAATCTTGTTGTCTTTATAATTTACTATAGCAAATATACTCTATAGTTGTATTAATTCTTTCCGTCCGTCTGTAGCGCTAGGTACATAAAAATGATCATATCTTTATTTTTAAGTATGGTCATAACTTTTAAAGATGGGATATCTCATGCTGCTACAAATTTGGACAAAACATCCATTTATGATTATATTTGTCCACAAGGTACTGTATATTAATTTATTGTTCTTTATTAAGGAATTAGGAAAATGTTGGGACAATTTCTCAATTTAGAATGTTGATGTTTTAATATTTTTTTAACCAATGACATTTTTGTCAGGGATCTTAAAGAATAAGACAATGGACGATCAATGTATTACAATAAACTAAATTTCTTCTCCTGTAGATTAAATTATTTTTTCAGAACGTTTGAACCAACCAATCAAGATTCAATAGAAGAACACAGTAATAGTGTCCGACTGATTATGACGTAACAAAAAAAATAGCCAATGAGAGGCCGTTATTGACCAATGGTAAAATTTATAGTGGCCTCTCATTGGCTAATTTTTTTTGTTACGTCATAATCAGTCAGACACTATTCTGTGTTCTCAATAGAAGTACCCAAGGTTTTAAGTCAACGAGTGGCCCTGGGAGAGCACATTTATAAAATTTTTGGAAACTAGTATAAGTTTTTGACCAATGTCCTTGTCCATGATTTTTCTATAGGCTCCGCTGATGAATATAAAATTCATGTTATTCATCCTTGTTAGATTAACTACTTGACTGATTTTACGCTCTGTAAATCTTTACTTTGTCTCTCATCAACTCTTTTATGTGGTTACACGTTTTAAAACTTAGTTTTACATCTAATTAATACAGGGATCTTAAGGGATAAGACAATGGACGATTATTTTATGCAAATCCCCAATTATGATGAAGAAAGTTATCCCTTTTGTTATTGGTGAAAAAGTTTGGATACTGCTGCTATTTTGTGCTCTAACTCGTTGGCTTTAAACCTTTAAAACTCTGGGTACCTTTATATTTAAATTTGACGAAGCACAAAATACATAATTTTTGCACCACGTCGTCTT
Source organism: Acartia tonsa (assembly GCF_053477335.1). Lineage (NCBI taxonomy): Eukaryota > Metazoa > Arthropoda > Copepoda > Calanoida > Acartiidae > Acartia > Acartia tonsa. Next base: position 40,079,961 of record NC_137264.1, on the reverse strand, counting down.
CCTGTGACGTCATAAAATAAGGGAGATGAGAGGAGAAATGGAAAAGATAATCCCTAAAAAAGAGATTAAGAATATGACGACACAGGAAGACGACGTGGTGCAAAAGTTATGCATTTTGGGCTTCGTCTTTAAATTTCAGTCAAATGTTCCCTTCCTTCTAAATTAATCGAATCTAGAAAATTAAAGAAAAATAAGTATATTAAATAGAAAAGGTTTCTAGATTTTCATTGTTGGACAAAAGTCATTAAAAGAATTATCATTATATTCTAAAAGATTACCCAAACCAACCATTGTAATAATTAGTAATTGGGTTGTAAGCTATCCTTTGATGGATGTTACTATTCTTGTTAGTCCAGCAGCTGCTTTATAACTTGGACATGTCCGTATGTCCGTCTCTTACTATATCATTGTAGCAATAAGTGTTTTATTGTCACTACCTCCTTAAGAATATGAACCTCTATTATGCTTACATTTTCGCCATTTGGTTCTTTGTAAACTTAATTTAATACTTTATTTTGTTAGCTAACCAATTCTGCGCTACTTATGGACATAATTATCCTTGTTTTTATTTATTTTGTGTGGTTTCAACAAATGGGGCATGAATACTTGTTTCAGGGATATTGCACCTGATGAAATAACTAGTTTGCCTCAAACTTTTCAGCCATGCAATGGAAAAAAACATTTATGGGGAATAGTCCCTTCCGTAACATCGCCCCATAAGGGGCGATTCGTCGTATTTTTGAAATGGCTTTTTATAGGTTATTTTAGGTTAGGTTAGGTTATATTGGGTTAGGTGATTGCCCCACAGGGTTAGGTAATTTGCCCCGCAGTGTTAGAGCCCCCCGCAGGGGCTAGAAATAGGAGAAAAGCTACTGTGAAAAATACGAAGAATCCCCCCTTATAAGGTGCGATGTTACGAAAGGGACTATACCCCATTTATGATATCAACATCATTTATTTTCTTCATTTATATCGAGTGCAATACCCCTGAATAATATTTTCAAAGTTTTGCCGCCACGATGTATAGGACAGATAGGGAGATGTCATGCAATAAAGAATAGCAAGAATTCTCATGTGAAACAGCAAATAAAAATTTATAGCAAATTTATTATTTTGTGTAATGTATATAGGTATTAGGTATATCACATAAATTATTTTAGTAGCGGAACTTCTGTATAATAAGGGCTTATCAGATTTTTAGTCTGTTTGTCTATCTCTTAACAACTAAATATTACGATTCTAAATATTTTATAAGCTTTAATATTTGATATTTTCAACTTTATTTTCAGTTGCAACTTATGAATATTTTTTTGAGAGAGTATGGGGTGTTTTAATTGCAAAATCGGATTCTTAATTTTGCAAATTCAAAATTGTAGCTTATTAAAGCTGATATAAGAATGATATTTAACATAATAGTGTTAACACCTATCCATAAATATAAGTGCTTTTGATTTTGAAGGTTGATAAATAAACAGGTGGAAATAATTATATATTTTTTACCCGTGCTAGCTATTCTTTTATTAGAATATCTCCTTCCGTTAGTGAGTCTGTCGATTAATAAATTGTCATTTTGACATAATATTCACCGAAAATATTAATTATATTGTCAGCGCAACCCATAGTCTAAAATGAGTTTTTAAGTTCAATATGGGTCCCTGAAGTAAAGGACCGAGAAATTTTTACGAATTTTCACGGTTTTTGACGTTTTTTACACCTCAAAATCTGCCCCGTTTCACTTTGCTGAAGTACTACGGCCAAGCCATTTCAGATAGAAAGCTCTAGTATTTTCTAGTCTCTTACTTATGTATCTAACAGTATCCCCAGGAAGTTACATAACTCTACCTCACCTACAGATGGGCTGAGGTCAGATTTAGTCGGCCCTAGTCGAGAATCCAGTTTAAACCACCGGCGCATTTGGAATCTGCCTTGTTGAACATATGCGCGGCCAGCTCGTTGTACACGTCCATCTTCGTCCAAAGATTTTTTTGTGCTAAAAGGTCATTACCTAAGCTTTTTATAGTGTGGTCAAACGTCCTGATTGGTCAAGTAGTTTTGGCGCTATGGCCGTTTAAAGTTTGTCCGGTCTTATTTGCCCCACCCTGTATATTGTATATGAAACAAATAATCATATTTTCATTATTGAAATATCCAATGCAGGTACGTAAAACTTGATTAAAAGAACGAATATTATAATATTTTGTTTGCAGAAAAAAATGCCATTTAAATCTGCATACATATATTAGGCTTTAAATTTATCCATGCTAGTGGCTTCGCCCCGATATGTTTGGGTAGGGGGAGTTGGTGCCTTAATTTTAAAGATTTTAAAGTTAGAATGTTTTTCAACCTATTTTTTATAAAAGACATGAATATATATTTTGATTTTTGGGAGGAGTTTTAAAACTCGGGAGCGTTTAGCCCCCCCCCCCCTCCCCTCCCTCCACAAAAAATTACAACGTGCAGGGAGCTAATTTATTTTTAAATTGTGGACTTAGTAGTGCAGTGGTTTCCTAGATCTTAATGGACATTCACGCATACAGACATACAAATAGACATCCAGCTGCTCTAGTATACAGGATCAGGGAGGGAGGGGACATTGTACTGTTTATTACACTAGTCCCCAAAGTTGATTTTGATTTAGTTGCGTGTCCAAAAGTTATTTTTAATCTGCAAAAGGGTTAATTTTGAGTATCATCAATGGGAATATACATCAATTTATCGGCCACTATCTTATCCCTTTAGATCCCTATTTAACATGGGATGCATTTCAATTTTGTAAAAAAAACAGGTATCATAGTACATTTTGTCTTCTTGCAAGGCATTCAGTTGATCTAAGGAACAATTACATCAACTAATCTTTTGTACAGTGTCAATTCTTTTCTTCTTGATAACGGTAAAACAATTACACCAACAAGTAAGTGTCCTAGAAATATTTAGCTTATGAAACATTTCATAAAAAGAATAGTACAGCATATTTCAGTAAAACAAGAAATTTTTAGAAATAGGTCAGAAAGATATAAACCTATTTATTATAAACAGTAGTAAGGTTTTTTTTTGTCAGAAGCTTAAGATCTCAGAAATTGTTGCGAATGGGTTGTACTTTTTAGGGTAGCTTTAATAATATCTTAAGGTAGTTTTAGGCTATTTTTCTGATATCCCCCACCATTTCCTAAAGGCTAAGGACAAATCAATTATTATAATATATATTTAAATGGTTAAAACTCACAAAATGATAATGCCCATTTTGTTAAAAATCCACGAAGGTAATATGATGCAATCATCATTTATACAATTGCGTTTCTTCTTTCATCCTTTATAAATATTTGGAGGTAACACAATGAGACAAAAATATACATTTTGCTCATAAGCAGCAAAAATACAGTAAAGGTGTATGGAAGTGAGACTGCAGGAATGAGGTATAGCCAACAAGCGAAATAAATCTAAAATAATATATGGGGGCAGATAAAAAGGTCTCCAATTCTAATAAGTGCTGACTCCCAACGGCAGCTGAAAATCACGTATAGGTTTCGTGAATTTTTTCGAATTAATTTCGTTGTTGGTATAAGCTGGTGAGACTGACGGACAGATGGACAAAGGATAGTTACGCTACTAAAAGTATTACCATAATTTTTTATTGTTTAAAAATCTGCTGTTTTGTCTGTTTAATCCTTTTAAAAAAAAAAACAGTATATGAGTCATTAACATTGAAAGTACATGAATCAAGTTTTAGTAGATCTAGTCAGAGAGGGAGGGGACATTGGACTGTAAATTACAATGATACCCAAAGTTTTTCAACCACGTTTTCTTAGTCGTTGGCTTAAACCTTTGGGTTCTTTTATTGAAGTTTAATTGGTCCAAACTTTCAGTTTTTGCTTTCAATCTACAGATGGGGTAATTTAGTTTATCATCATTGGTGTGTACATCAATTTGTTGCTTATTGTCTTATCCCTGGATCTAGTAGATTTTTATTTAGTTGCTTCTAACAATAAGGTAAAATCTTATTTTTATAGAAACGCTACTCTATAAAGCTATGTCTGACAAAGCCAAAAATACATAACTTTTCCACCACGTTATAAAATGAGGGAGATTAGAGGAGAAGTGGAAAAGAAAATCCATAAAAAAGAGATGGATAATATGACGTCACAGGAAGACGACGTGGTGCAAAAGTTATGTATTTTGGGCTTCGTCCTATGTCTGATCTCCAGAAAATATAACGTCAATAACATATTAAGCAAGATACAATGTACCATTAATAATTCAGATATATTTTTATCTGTTTGGTGATTAACTTATATACAGACTTAAAATACAGGAAAACCTCAATTTTAATAAGACTTTTGAGGAACAACGCATTTTTGACATCCCAAATATGTTACTTTTAACACATCAATGTAAACCTTCTATAATTTGACGTGAAAAGCTCGGCAGTCGCAGCCGCGTAAGGCCGTGTTTTTGTTTGTTGATGTTTTGATAACTAGCTTTCAAAAATAAAAAAGCCTTAAATAAAGTTTATTTATTTAGGTAATGGTTTTGAGAAGTCCCGCCTAAAATAAAGAAAAAAAACTCATGTACAACTGAATATTCTAAATCAAAAGACGCATTTTTCAAATCATTTTTTGTGAGCCGCAAAATTATTTTGGACTTCCCTTCTTTGTTAATAAGGCTTTTTAGTTCTATTTTCAGCTTTTTCTTTTCATTTGATTTGACTTCTTTGTTAATAATAATAACCTTTTTATCCTTTGTTTGCATATATATTCAGAGATAATACAATACATGATAGATTGAACAGAATTATCACATCCCCTGTAGATAATAATCATTGGTTGAAAAGTTTAGACACTGTTAGTTAAAACCAATCAAGCTAACAGTAGTAAATGTAGCCAATGTAATAAGCCAGAGCCTGATTATAAAACTTTGAAACCATGATAATTATTACTCCCATATCCCCTCCCTCCCTGTAATTGATACACTTGATCTTCTAGTAATGTTATTATCTTCTGTCAAACTTCTGTGCTGATTTTATATCAACAAAAGATAAAAGCTTACAACTGGACCGACTAGGTTGTGCTTTTTAGGTCCTGTGGTGGTTTTAAGCTATATCCTGGGAGGAAAAACCTTAGGTTTAATGTTTAAAGTTTAAACATATAAATTTTATGGTTTTATTTTCGCATCCGCGGACGAATTTTGTTTTACTAATCATTGAATACTAAAATATCTGGATGTCTGTTTGTGCGTCTTTAGCTTAAGAAACCGAAATAATGACGTGTTACATTTTTATGATGAAGATTTTTATAGTGCCTTTAAAAAATGACGTCATTCTGGCCTACTATTGGTCAATTAAATGTATACTTGCCTACCAATGGTAATTTAGTCAGTGTATCGGCCTAACATTAGTCATTTGTATTGATTGACGTCATTTTTTTTACAGGCAAACGAACAACTTTTATATAATTTGTAATTCACAAAATGCTTTTTTTCAGATTAAAAACTAAAATGTAATTTACAAACTTTAAACAACTCTTAAAATTATACAAGTTAGTAGAAGCTTAGAATTGGTGCTGTGCTAACATAGACTACGGAAGGAATTAATCAGCCCTGCAACGTAACTTCAAGCAAGATATTAAATTTACCACAAAATTATCCATCTATCTATCTATGAACAAACAGTGTCTATCTATCTATCCATATAAGATTGCAAGAGAGTGAATGTGATCAAATTTCATATACATTACAACACAACTGCGTGTATCTTAACTCAAAGTGATAATTTAGGTTTTAAAATATTATAGTGAAATAGCGCACAACGGCTGTTTTAAAGGGCAATGATCTTTTAAAAGTATTTAACAAAGTGAAAATCATAATTAACAACAACAACATCAATATTCTTTAGTGATCAATTTTGTAGTTGGAAAATATTAAAACTGAAGTTGCAATATAGAAAGCTGTGTTGTGATGGTTTGGGGTTGGGTTAAGCTGGGGTCATAATAACACACACACACACACCAACACACGCGCACACACACACACAGGCAATACCAGGAGAGGAGGAGGAGGAGGGGGTGACTATTAGCATGGGGCGACCAGGCAACCAGGGCCAGATGCAGGGGGAGGGGGGAGGCGGGGATGGCGGAGAGGGGGAGGGTAAATCTGGTTCTGCCCTGTGGATGGTTCTCATAGGTGAGTGAACAAAATTATTGTGTCTATACTTTTTGACGGATTTTTTTAATTACATAGCAAACTTATTTCTATTATTAGAAAAAATTCTATATGTTTTATTTAATTTGTATCTAATATTTCAGTAAATTTTGTAATATATTAGTAGAAATAATCATTCATTTCAATTGGGCAAATCTAAGTAGGAAGCAAAATTGCTATTGTTGTAAAAAAAATTTTAGCAGCTAATCAAAGTCCATAGCTTTGGTTTTTCTAGAATTGAAGTTGTAATTTACAATAGAGAAATTTATACAATCTTAGACCATGATAATCCTATTGAATAAAGTATATTTGGCATTTTTCTTTCACCGTCATGTTCTTGCTAACCAATGAACTTATCGGGTTCTCCAAATAAGAGAAGCTTTACTTAGGTCCCGTGATGGTTTTAAGCTTTTTTCTCTTTAATTTAAGTCTTGGAATGGTTTCTATTAAGTACAATCATCTAGATACTATGGGGCTGTAATGTGTAATAATATTAAAATAAATAAAAATAGTTAAAAAGCCAACTCGAGGATTAAATCTAAAAATAAATTATCCTAAACCTCTGTAAAACTTCCCTAAAAAGGAGAACTCTATCAGTTCATTAGTATTTGAAAACTTCTAACAAAAAAAACCTAACTATAAAATAGGACTCTTTCTCACCCCTAGCCCCTAGGGGAGGGCGAAGGAGGTCTAAAATAGTCTAAAACCATCTTAAAAAGTACCATCAATTCGGATCGTCAGTTTCCATGATCTTTAAAGTCAAACAAGAAAACCTTAATACTTTATATTATAGAATGACATTTGTCCTTGTTTTAACTAAAAACAGTTAAACAACACATTACTCCTAAGGCTAAGAACTTATTATCAAAGGCTATAAACAACGAAAAAAGGCTTATTAACAAGGGTAATATCCTTTATAATAGCAAAGCATAATTACTTATACTTGAAATAAAATTAGAAAAAAATCAACACTTTTAACAAAAGAGTAAAATAACACAACTTTATCTTAAAGAAAATAAGGCAAACATATATTTTCAGGAAAAGTAGAATTACAAAGGCGCTCAAAAACACCTTTGTTTGATAGGATTTATATGACAATGTCATATCATGTTTTACCTTAAGAAAATTCATAACTTTCGAATAAGAGAACGTGTTTGGGCATCAGATAAATAACAGTGCCATGTCCCCTCCCTCCCTGAAAATACAAAAAAAAGTTAGTTATCTTTCTTACAGACAAGACGACAGATATTGAGTAGCTGTGCTATTTAAAATTTACCGAAAGCAAAAATGTTAATGGCGTATTGTTAGTATACAGTAACTAATTTATTTAAATAAATTTAGAACTGTAATAAAAATTGTATTATGTTTCAAATTCTTAGTATAAATTAAATTAAATTAAATTAATATATATGTTTTTCAAGAATTTCAAAGTTATAAATATAAGTGTGCTTAGGGGGGGGGGGGGTGTAGGGGTCTCTCTTTTGGCAGGTATCATCAATGCAATATTGAACACTTTTAATTATCCTATCCTATTATGTAAAGTAGTGAAGTTTTGTTTTGTCTGAAGCTTAAGATCTCAATATCTACTGAAACGAATAGTTTTCCGTTTCAAGGAAGTTTTACCTAGGTCCCAGGGTGGTTTTAAGCTGTTTTATTCATTAGATTTAAGTAATTGGTTGGTTTTAGGCAATTTTCGAATACGGAGCATCTATATGCTAGGGGCCACTAATTAAAAATAAATAATATTTGTTATCAACAAAATCTAGCTTGTAGAAATTGAGTGTTCAAACTTAAAAAGGATCATTTGGCAGTTATCCTATTATATAAAGTAGTAAGCTTTTTTGTATGTAGCGAAACATCTCGCTAACCGTTGAACCGTTATGGTCCTCCTTTACAGTGAAGCTGCTTATATGTCCCAGGGTGATTTTAGGCTATTTCATTTTTTATAAACGTCTGGGTATAGCTATTTTTTTTACAAATCCATAATCCACATTCCTCCAAATAAAGAGCCCCTAGATGCAAGGGGCGCAGCCGCTAGTTATGATTATAAAGTAAGTTTGAGGATAAATGACCTATTTCGCAAACTTAACCCACATCCCCTTGTTTGTAACCCAAACCTAAGTTTACCCTAATTTTACCCTAGCAAGATTTCATTTGGAATTAAAGTTGTAAACTTTAGTCCTAAGACATGTGAATTATATGAAAGTCAGGGAAAAGGGAATGTGATTCTGACTAACAATTCTAAAGGAAAATTTCCACACAACCCCCTTTTCCTTTTCCTCCCTCCCCTTCTTACCCACCCCTCTTCAGTTACATCAACAAAAACAAGATATACTCCCACCTTACTTCCAAAGGTTTCGTGATTTTTTTTAGAATTGTATGTTAGAATAGCTAGCCCCGTATGAAAGTATCTTCTTAATTTCTTGTATTTAATAAACGGTCTAGTGGAAATCTTAATTAAACCTATGTACATTCAAAACTAGATAAAATACATGTTATTAAAAATAGCATTTGGTGGTAGCTGTATTTATATAGTGCCATAGCAAAATGGGGATACATGTTTTGGTCTACCTATTCTATTGACGTCAGGAAATACCCTATACCCCATCTCTTTTCTAGGGGGTTTCTTTCCCCCCTTCCCTTTCTCTTTCCCTCTATTATGACGTCGATAGAAAAGGTAGGCCAAAAGCTGTGACATATCTATCCCCATTTTCCAAGGGCACTAAACACAGCTACCATATGTTGTAAAAATTTAAACAATTTTTGCTTTTCAATATTTTGTTAATTCTTACGGTTCCCCATTTTACCTAAAGATTCATTGAAATTAATTTGTTAAAAAAATATGCAAAAATGTTTGAACGTCAATTAGATTTCACCTTTGAATTTCTTGAGAATTTCATATGGTTTAATATTGTTGTTGACGCGCACTCACTTCCGCATTGTGTCACATCATCCGCGATACACATTAAATTTCATGGAGGGAGGGGGACATTGTTGTGTAGATTTGATTTACCTACCTATTTAGTTTGATGAACTACCATATGTAAATATATAGTAAATGTAAAAAATTTCATCAAAAAAGGTCTTTTTGTTTTTGTTTACGATTAAATATATTCATTTTTACCTTAAAGAAAAGATTAGAAAACTTAATAATACTATTATCTTCTGTATTCGAAGGCGTTGAATCTGAAAATGAAATAGCCTAAAACCTAAAAAAGGACCTATTTAAAGCTCACCTTATATATAAAACCCAATCGGTTAAGTAGTTATTGAGATCTTAATCTTCAGACAAAAAAGCCTTGCATTTTTCATTATTAGGAAATTAGTTGATATTTTTGATTGTTTTAAAAGCCATTTTATTTGATGTCCTCAAAATTGACGTTTAAATCTGCCTTATTTAAAGTATTCTTTACTTATTTTAATTTCAAAGATTTCCTTGTTTAAGATAATTTAAGTTTTTAATTTTTAAAACAATTACTTTCATAATAAGAACCGTAGCCTTCAGTAAAAAGCATGGAAAAGTAAAAAGTTTTAATTTTTCGCACAATAAATATTTTGTCAGAGAAGAACCAGCAAATTAGACTGTCCTTTTAAATCTAAAAGTTAATTGATTATTTAGATTTTTATTATGGAAGGAAGATGTATAGCTTCAATATATATTCAATATCCGTCTGTCTGTCAATTAAGATTGATTGTCATTCATTCCTACATAGAAATTCTACAATCCCTATAATAAAGTAATATGATGTCTGTCTGTTTGTCTGTCTGATTGTACCAAAGGATCTCGCTAACCGCTAAACCGATATGATGCTCCTTTACAGTGAAGCTTCCCATAGGTCCTGGGAGGGTATAGCTGGTTTGGGGGAGTGTACACCGTACCCTCACCCTCCCAAGAGAAATCCCCAAAGATAAAATTCCCGCCCTGCAAATAATTTGGTAATTAACTTACCTCCCCGCCCTCACCTAGAAGCTAGGGGTGCAAATAGCCTATAATACAAAGTATTTAAAGTTCTTTATTTAGAAACTATTTTTGCAGAAATGGCATAACTTACTGGGTTATGCTACCTAGGGCAACATCAAAAATTGTCTAAGAACCGTTTCAAGCAATCTTTAGGAAAGGATAACCCAATTATAACAGTCTTCTATAGCTAAATTATTATAAATTTTATAGAAAATTTAACCTTATTTAAATTTTTTAAAAATTTAATCAAATATTTTTCAGGGTTGTTTTCTGTGGTTCTGAATATCATAACAATAGCGTCACCATATTGGGGCACCTTTTCACCGCAAGGTAAGTGCACAGGGAGGGAAGGGGAACTTGGGCTGTAGATTGAACCTGTAACCAGGGTTTAATCAACGTGCCCGTCATTCGTTGGCTTCATAAGTTTTTTGTTGGATACTTTAATTAGATTTTGGTTGGTTAATCAAACTAGCAGTGTCCAACCTTTTAATAAAAATATCGCACCGAAATCGTTTTTATTTAAAATCCTTGGAGAATAGATGTATATCAATGTATCGTTCATTGTCTTATCCCTTAAGATCCCTGTATTTGTTAAAATAGACATAATTACAGAGAAAAACCTGCGTCCGTGGCTATACACGAAGCGCAACCGCTCGACATGGGGGAGGTGTTAGGTTCGAATCTCGGTAAATTAGCTACAAACACACATGTATATGTAATCCTTGCTGTTATTTCAGGCAATAATCAGGCTCCGGTTCGGTATTATGACGGTTCAGGACATTTCGGACCTTTTAAAGCATGTCGGTATACCGCAAATGGTTTAGGTGGCAATTGCAAAGCAGGCAATGCAGGCTTTAAAACTGAGGGTAAGGATTTTTTTTTTGGAATTTCACCTACAAAAAAAGTTTAAACTCTTAGTTTTTGTCTCATACCAAAGACGTTAAAAATGGTACCTACCTGCTCTGTTCGGCACAGGACATCAAAGAGTTTGAGTAGGGGGAATGCCTTGGCCCCAAGCAGGTGCAACTCACTACTATGCACAGTTAGGATCTTCAGACAAAGATTGTGCAATCAAAGGGTTGGTTGTCTGTAATGTACTGTAACACGGGTATGAGGTGAAGGACCATGAGTCTGGCCTTGAGTTGACTGTTAAGTCCAGGTTCAACTCACCCACACGATAATAACATTAACATTAGTTTTTGTCTCAAATCAGACAGTTTTTTACATTTTCTGTGGGTTTTTACCAATTCATGTGTTTTTGCGCACGAGGTAAAAATTTTGTTGGGGTAAAAAAATCTCGTTGGGCTCGGCTAGACGAGCCATTTACCCCTTTTCAGTTTTAATTCACCCACCAAAATTAAACAAGGATGACAACATTCATGGGAAGCGGAGCACAAAAAAATCATGGATAAGAATACATACGGATGAGAGTTATACTTTTTCTTTTTAAATCTAAAAAAATATTGGGATATTTAATTAAACTCCCCCTTACTCAAGTGCCCCTGGAGGTCTCAAGGAGGCGTAGCCGATAGTTAACTATAAAACATCTATGACAGTTGGACCGATTTTTAGCAGGTTTTTGATTATGTTCATAGTTTTCACATTTAACCCCCCCCCCCCACATCTGATTATCAACATTTTTGTGGATAATAATATCAAAATTAAATTTACCATTTTTCTGAGCATCTATAATGTAATTTACTTTTACCGTCAGTCTGTTAGTCATCATACAAAATATGAATATAAAAGATATTTTTTTTTATTTGAATAAATGTTCATTAAATCTTCTTGTCCGTCTTATCCAAGAACTTTTTTGTGCTTTTCTGCTTGTGTATGTTGTCATCCTTGTTTTTTTTATGAGAAGTTTAAACTTTTTAACTATGATTATCTATTTAATTGTGTAAATATTTTAGTTACTCTGCTAGTGGCTGGTATCTGTGCTATAGTTGGAGTTGCCTGTGCTGCTTTGTTTACAATCTGCTCAGGTAAGATGGGGTGGGGAGAAGGAGGGTGGCGACTCAGGGTCTGAATGTGTACAGTTTATATACAGCACATATATTTAGATTATTTCTCTTGTTTCACGATTTTTTCTCTAAAATCAAATATTATATAAAAGTTTGATGTGGTATAGCCAGTTTTTCATTGTTTATTTGGTGTGTAATTTACTTAGGTGGACAAAGTGTCTCAAAAAACAGCCTTGTGATAAAAATGAGGGATTATCCATCTCATCTCCCTCATTTTTATGACGTCACATGGCTGATTTTTGAGACACTTTGTCCAGCTACGTACTTTACAAACCAGCGTACATTCTCGGCCTGCATGGTGTCTGACATCGTCCATATAATCAAAGTGTTAGTTGTCTGGAACATTAAGCTTGAGTTAATAGAATTTGAACTCAATGTTGACTGATTTTGAAAATTTAAATATGTTTTTATACTTATATTTTATCATGAATTCAATACTAAAGAAATTTAGAAAATGTTTTAGTAAATAATATATTCTGTATGAATGAATCGAGGCTTTCTAGCCGTTGCATGGTGTATTAAGCTCTCATATCATCTTCCGCCAAATTTTCCGAAGAGTCTGTAGACGCTACCAGCCACCCATAAGATTATTGCAAGCTATTCAGCTAAAAAAAAGCGCCCATTTTTTAACGGTTGCCACCCGCCGCTTGAAAATGGGTGGCTGGCGAGCTCGAAAGAGGACATTACAAAAATAAATTTTTTTCCCATCAATTATTCATTGTACTAAAAAGAGAAAATGTATATACATTTTTCATTTACTATAAGAATTCATGTTTTAAAATAGAAGATTTTTTTTATGGATTTTTTTATATATGCACTTTGTATTTGACTTTGAATATTTGATTATTTCTCTATATTTAGGTTTATACTGTGCTATGAGGTTGAACAACAAACACCTGTGTCTTAAATACAAACAGTCAACACTACTTTCATTAATAACCATCTCTTTAGCAGGTTTATAATTTGTTTATATATTAGTTAGATCATGGGCGATATATAAACAAGGATTACAACATCCATAAGTAGCGTAGCGAAACACAACAAACATTAATAGACAAACGGCCAAGTGGATAAGGCAATCGTTCATTTGCGTAGAATCTACATTAAATTTTAGCATTGTACATTGTAATGTAAAGTATATTGGTTGGAAATGGAGGGGTGTGTGCAGTGGCGTCCAAGCTTTTTTTATTTGGGGGGGGGGGGTGGTAAAATTTGTTGGGGGTTGGGGTAATTACCCCCCCCCCCCCCCGTGAAAACTGTTGTCAGGGGTATATTTTGTTTACCCTTTCCCAAAATTTACCCCAAAATTTTAGTTGTAAAAATGCACACGAACGCGGAAAATTTTTTTTTGCTAGGGATTTATTATTGTTTTGGGGGGTTATTTACCCCCCAAAATTGTTTGGGGGGGGGGGGTAAATACCCCTTCCAAAATGGTTGGGGGTGCCCATGGCACCCCCAAGGTAGGGGTAAATTTTAAATGGAGAGGGTAAAATGAAAAACAAAAAAAAATAATATAAATAATCCATTTTTTTCAGAGATCGCTACCATTTTGGCGGTTGGTATTGGTGCTGCCCAGTTTAATTTGGCGGGACGATATGATACACAGATAGGATATTGTTATATTCTTGAGGTAAGCTAATAACTTGAAGATTTTTATTGTTCCTATAAAAATGACGTCATACTAGCCTACCATTGTCAATTAAAATGTATTTTAGTCTATGTATTGGCCTATCTTTTGTCTATTATTGGCTCTACAAAGAGCTTCTAATAAATTACCAATATTTTTAAGTTATGTTTAATGATATTCAGGAATAATACGATTTATTAATATACATCCCCATTGATGCTAATCAAAATTACCCCTTTTGTAATTTAAAATTGAAGTTTGCAAGTTTGAATACTACTAGAATCAATTAAAATTCAGAAAGTACCCAAATTTTTTTGAGCCAATGAATAGAATAACATCGAATTTTATCCCATTTTCCCAAAAAATGGTGTTAAGCTCCACTTTTATTGACATTATTTTAATTTCTAATTTGCTTTGGGGTTTAATTATCGTGAAAATGATTGAGAATCAGTAATATGTAATGACCGATCGGTTGAAAAACTAATTAATATTAAACAAGTTATTGACCGCATATATTTTTTATTTATGGTTATTGTTGGTTTTTCAATCATTAACTGGTCGATGTGGGGGGAAAGAGACCATAGAAATAGTCTAAAACCATCCCAGCTATTAATTTTCAAACAAAATTGCATTAAACCATCCTAGGACCTATGTAAAACTATCCTAAATGAACTCAGTTGGTTAATTGGTGGTTAGCGATATCTTAATGAACAAACACAAAAAAACTTTATCACTAATATTTTAATTTATTTTTAGATTGTGCTTATTATCGTGAACTTGATATTGGTGGTGATGGCCTTTATGGCGCATAAGAAGGCAAAAAAGACCCAGTTCCCCAGGAGAGCTGCACTCTATGAGATTTCGGCATCAAATTTTGGGTAAGTAGAAAAAGTAAATTCTAAATTTTCAGGGCTCGGCAGCTGCTAGAAAGCCGTGACTAAACCGCCAATTTGCAACTTTTGTTTATTAAATTATATTTTAATTTGATTGATTGCTTATCCATTCTCAGCTCATACCAACAACGAAAATAATTCGAAAAAAATCATGAAACCTATACGTGATTTTCAGCTGACCAACTTTTTATCTGCCCAACAAATTTTAATTTAGACTATTGGCTATACCTTATTCCTTATCCATCCAACTGATTTTCAAAAATTTAAAACGTCGATTTCATAACGGCTTGTTAGCGGCTGGTTCTTAATTTATAATTTCTCAAAAATTTTTTAATAAAAATCTAAATTGGTTAAATTTTAAGAACGTGATTAATGATTATATAAAAATAATGTAGAAATTAAATAAAATGCATGAAAATGGAATTAAGAAATTGTTCAGATTTCAGTAAGCTAGTATTCCATAGGTACTTAAACTTTTTTTACTTACTTTTTTATTGCAAATTTAATTTTTTTATGTATAAGATTACTTGGGCATTCTTATCCTGTAATGGAAATGGGACACCTGCAATACTCTCAAGGCTATAAAAACCAAAGAACGCACTGGTGAAAAAAAGTGAACAAATAGTTATTATAAAAACATCTTCTAGAAAAAGAGAAAACTCTACTAGAATATTTATGTTTGTGTGCTTAAAAATTCTATCGTGAAGGAAGACAATAAAACTTTTCCCAACAAAATCATCTAAACTGTTGGCCCAATGTCAGGCATTAGGGATGGGAAAGTTGCTCTTTTAATAATTGGGTTTGTTGATAAATTTACCCTTTATTCGTGGAAATTTATAATTTGATATTTTAAGAGTGGGGATAGTTATTTATTGCATCGTATTATAGACAGCTTTCTGCGGATATTATAATGAAAAGTTATAAGATGAAAACCCGTATGAAATCGATGATTTATGTTTTAATGTTCGTAAAAATTGTCAGTAACACAATGCTATACATGATTTTTCATTATGACTGAGAACCAGCTCTAATCAAGCGGATATTAATTGGTTTCGAAGCCATATACTGGAATAAGGAGATAATGCAAGTAAATTAGCATTTACAAAAGTGAAAATGCCTCACATAAGAACGTGTGTGTGTGTGTGTGTGGGGGGGGGGGGTTATATAATTACCCATTTACCTATCACTTAATCCCTGCAAAGAATGAATGGGGATGACCAGAAGCACATAGAAAAAAAACCTGGAAAACTAATTGTGATAAAAAGAGATGGAAAAACTTTGTTACCAAGGTCAGGTCAGGGTTGTCCTACCACAATTTTATTGGAATGCTCATTATTTTTTATTAATATTGGATGCCTATCGTGTTCCATTTGTTAGATATTAGGGTTGTTCAAAGACAGTTTGGTTTATGTGCTAAGTAGTTTAATTATAGTTTGTCCAAGCTAAAAAAATTGTATGCTTAATCTTATTTCAATAGTGTATATTTAAATGAGTGTCATCCAACCTATTTTAAAAATTAAACTCGTATTGTCTTCATACTTTAAGTTGTTTGATATGCTTTTTTTATTACTTAAATATGGCAGTATAAAAAATCAGTAAAAAAATTTACAATAATTGTCATATTTGTTTTAATGTCTGTTTGAAAAAGAATTTGCACATGGGATGGTTATTTTGATAAATTTCAACCATAGTTGCCCAAACTTTGATGTTTTGATATGGCATTTTTTTTACCTAGGGATTTAAAGGGATAAGACAATGGCCGATTTTGATGTACATCCCCAATGAATACACAAAATTATCCATTTTGTTGATTAAAATTAGTAGGTAAAAGGTTTGAAGACTCAACTTTACCCACCAATCAAAATTCACTAAAATCCCCAAAGTTGTTAAGCCAACGAATAACAAAACTTTATTATAAAACTTTGGGGACTAGTGTAATAAACAGCCCAATGTCCCCTCTTTCTCTCTTTCTGATTTTTACCAAATTTAAATGGCATTGCAAACAATCGTATTGGCTACCATGTAAAAGAATGAATGAACGGAATATTTAGGCTTGAGTCAGATCTACTAAAAGTTTTTTTTCTTATTTATTCAAAGAAATTGTTGCAACTATTACAGAACTTTCAAAAAGTTTTGGTGGTAGTCGAACCACTCAACTCATCAAAACAAAGTTTAAAAAGGGCTTTCCCTCTTCCGCAAAAGAAAAATACAAAAGCTTTAACGTCTGTACCTACATTAAAAGGTTGGGCGGATATAACAACAACAAAATAATTAAATAGTTGCTGCGCTACTTTAAATTTCTTTTATTTTATAGAGAAGAAATGCAATAATGAAAATACAATCTAATAAAATATGAAATACATTGTATGCTTGAGTGACATCTTTAATTTGTTTATGAGATTAAAAGTTTTTTTAAAGATCAGATTTATTTTTCAAAAAGCTACTTACGAGATTTAAGGACAAAAACTTAATCCCTAAACTAAAAGTACAAAGATTAAAGATAAGATATGTTTTGGCCTCTAATATTCACATGTTACAATTGCCAAACATACCAACAAAATTTTATTTATATTCCAAAATTAATACAGTAAAACAGTTTACTGTTCTTTTGGAATTTAGTTTGTAGCTTTATTTTGATGTTCTATTTGGGATATAATTGTCTTTGTTAATAGTTATTTATCGTATCGTATTATAGACAGCTTTCCGCGGATATTAGAGTGAAAATTTATTAGATTAAAAACAGATTTGTTAACCCTGGAAGGCCGAAGGCCCGGTTTAACAAAACTGGTTTTAGTCTTATAGTTTTTTATCATAATATTCGTAGAAAATTGTCTGCTATACTTAATTTTTCAGTATGGCTTACAACCGGTTATAATACAACGGTTTTGAAGGTATACTGGAAAGATTTTCTAAATTATTTGTATCACATTGGGGATAAAGAATATTGCATAGGAAGAAAAACTTGGAATCTTATGTTAGTAAAAATAACAATTTCTTTTGTATTTTCTTTATTGTCAAACGAATAAAACATTATATTGTCCATACTTTCTATCTAATTTTTGAAATATTTTGGTCTCTTTTATACCGGTGAACAAAGTATCTTTTCTTCAGTTACAATATCCCTGATCACTAGTATCACTTGATTGCACACTATCAATATTATAAACGGACCTAAAGCTGATTAAAACAGACATATGTCTACTAGAAATCTATTCAATAGATCTTAGACGATGGAAATTTGAAACTGTCGGGTCAATATTTCTTTAATATTCCCCCTAGTTTCTAACTGTCCAAAGACGTTTATAACAATTAGGGAAAGGGTTGAATTTGGACAGGAAACCTAAATATTAAAATCTTTTCTAAATTTATACGATCCTGAAAGTTAATATTTACTGATATTTTCCAATAAATTTTTTCGTTTCGTCAAAATTTGGAAAAATAGCCAATATGGCTGTCTAGAAAAAACACGAAACCTCTACACCTAATATTTTCTCAGTGTTTTTTTTACTTTTTATACAATTTTTTTTAAAAATTAAATATTGATGAGTTTTTTATTTTTATAGAATGAATTATAAAAAAAATAATATTGGTTGATTGGTTTTTGCGATATCAGAACTCAGAACCATATCAGTTTTACTTTTAAACAATTCAATAAATATGAAAACTTTAAAAATTAAATATTGATGAGTTTTTTTTATTTTTTTAGAATGAATTATAAAAAAATAATATTGGTTGATTGGTTTTTGCGATATCAGAACCATATCAGTTTTACTTGTAAACAATTCAATAAATATGAAAACTTAGATATAAAATTTGTATAATAGATAAGACTTTTAAATAATTTATTCTCCCCTTTCTTTATTCCAAAAATCTCGATTTTTCTTTCATTGTCATATCCTAGTATTTATTATGTGTATTTGTATTGTCGTGTGAGTATGTGAGAGGGTTGTAAAGGATAGATAAATTACCACCCCCCCCCCTCTCCCTCACATACCTGTTAAGACTTAAGATTTTTTGTTTCAGGCTTTCAGCGTATCTACTCTATAATAATCCACCTTCCAAAGATCCAACACCCTACATTATCCAACCCTCCACCCTGCTTACTGTCTTCTACATTTCAACTCAACCATATATCAAACTTGCTAATATCATAAAGTGAAAGAAAAGTTAAAAAATAAACCACCAATAACCATTAAATAATGTATTAATCATTCTAACTCAAGTAATATGTACTAATTTATTATTTAACCTAACATACTAACAAAACAATAATCATAACTTTTTTTACTTTAATGAAATAAATAATCTAAATAAATAAATAAACTATGTTGACTTAAATAAAATGAAAATAAATATTTTTATTTTATTTGGATTGGAGTTAGTTAGTTTTGTAAATTGTAACGATTTGTCCTTGTTCTCTAAGGTCTCATATTTCCTGTATCATGAGTTGACCCTTAGCTTTATGCGGTCATAAATGTTCCCCCCCCCCCCAAAAAAAAAACGCTTTTATCAATATACCTTGTATATTGGGGAATATTAACAAGGATTAAAACATCCATAAAAACTAGTACTGAAACTTTATGACAAACGGATACAGGGAGGAAGCAAATGCCTACATTACCAGAAATGAAAAAAGCTATCCGCTTTCTTACGGAGATTGACCAGCCCTAATTATAAAAAAGCTATTGTTCTGTAAGATTAAAACGATTTCTGAAACTGTATAACAAACGGATAATAACACAAACACTTAAATAGTTCAGAATAGTCGACAAATAGTCGACGGACAAACTGACCCTAATTATAGAAAATTATTGTTCTGTATGAAGATCTCATATTTCTCATGTGAGTTCAGTTAAGTTGACCCTTCCAGTTTCCCTTCCTTAATCAGGTGACATAAATTTTTCCTCCCCGCCCCCCCCCCAAAAATAAATATTGTACAGCGATTAAGGCGCGAAGATATGTTAATTTTATTTACCATAAAAACGAGTACTTTTATTATCAAACTGACATTATTCTTTTATTTTAGTAATTATGGGAAAATTGAAACAAATTTAAAATGCACGGAAAAATGTCTATAAAAATTTTAAAAAACTTAATTATGAAATAGCTTCGCTCCAAAAAAAATAAAATACTGAAGGGAAACAAACTAATCTAAAATCTTAAATATATATGAACATAGCTTTGTAAGTATGTCTGTCCAGGCGATAAATTTAATTCAAAAAATAGATATTTATCAAATTATCACATCGTATTATAAGCGTATGACCGGAAAGTAAAAACGATTTCTTTCAACTGAAGTCCAAAAAAACCGTATATAGTTATTCCGAATTTTACGATTTGTATTTAATAAAAGATAGACAGACAAAAAGAAAGAACTAAAATTATTAAAGTGATTATCTAAATTTGGTTACTATCATCATATCTTTGTACTTAGTTTGTATAATTGATCAAAAAGCCTTCATAAAACTCCTAGGAAAGTACAGACGATATTTTTATTTACCATAAAAACGAGTACTTAAGTCAAGTTTTTATTTCTTTGTATGTAGATTTCTAGAATGATATCTATTTCTTTTTAATAAAAAAATTAAATCGACTTATATCGACAAATTACGGCTTTGTGAAAAAAAACTAAAGATATATTTTAAAAATTAAAATCCACGGAAAATGTCTATAATATGTTAAAAGTAAAAGTACTATAGAAACTATTTTTTGAAGCGAAGCTATTTCTGATTTATTTACATAAATAAAAACGAAAATGTCTATAATATGTTAAAAGTAAAACTATAGAAACTAACTTTTGAAGCGAAGCTATTTCTGATTTATTTACATAAATAAAAACGAAAATGTCTATAATATGTCTATAATACGATGCGATAAATATATATTTTCTGAAGCAACATAAAAGATAGACAGACAAAAATCAAAATGTATTTCCGTGAGAAATTAAATCTTGTTGTTTATCTCCCTCCCCCACCCCTCCTTCTAACTAACCATTACTACCAGGCTAAACCAATCTAATGAAATTCTCCCCTCTTTTTATAAGGTTTTAACACCTGCATTTATATTTCTTACAGATTTTTCTTTCTCATAAATTTAAATGAATTCTATTTCAAATATTATACAATTATACAATTAAAAAACCGTATATAGTTTTACTTACAAAATTAACTTTATAGACTATTGACATTGAGCTATTGATATTCTATGACCACAAAAATAAAAGAAGCAAAGCATTTATTCTAAGAGTTATATAAAAAAACCGATTTCTTTCAACTGAAGTCAAGTAAAACCCGTATATATATTTTACGGATATAGGATGTACAATTATAATTTCTACTAAGTTATCAAATATATTTTTTTGCATTTCTTTCAACTGAAGTCAAAAAAAACCCGTATATAGTTATACAACTTACAAAATTAACTGTATTAACATATTAACGTAAATCCGTAATATCGTTTTATTTTAGAGTTATATAAAAACGATTAGATATATAGTTATACTTAATAAATTTAGATTTTATTAATTATTTATAATTTATATCATAAAAATTCAAATCTTAAATCGTAATATCCACGTATGACGTAACTCTCGCAAATCCATCGTATCACCTGAAGAAAAGGGGCGGAGATTTAGTATAAATATCTGTTTTCCGGTCATAGGCAACTCAGTTCATTCAAATATACGAAGCCATATACATAACAACACCAGTCAACCAGTCAACCAGTCAACCAGTCAACATCAAATTTTAATTTATTAGTTTGAATTTTTTAAATAATATTATTTTTGAAAAATTGAAAATATGCCTGTTGTAACCAGGAGACAAGCTCTTGCGGCGGCTAACCGTCGCGCTAGAGCGCACGCGGCCGCTAATATAGCGGATCCAGTGTTGATCCTGGGGGACCACATAGTCCATGGTGGTCCTGTTCCGGTTCCTGCTCCTGTTCCTGCTCCAGAAGTACCTCCAGCAGTCCCTAGAGTTCCGCCGCCAGCAGTTCCAGTTAGAGGACCTGTTGGTCCACAGGGACCTAGGGGAGAAGTTGGTCCACCAGGACCCCCTGGAGGACCTCCCGGCCCAAGAGGGGCAAGGGGGCAGGTTGGACCACCAGGACCCCCTGGAGGTCCGAGGGGACCTCCCGGCCCAAGAGGGGCAAGGGGGCAGGTTGGACCACCAGGACCAGAAGGGCAACAAGGACCTATTGGAGCGGATGGACCACCAGGACCACCTGGCGGGCCGATGGGACCTCCCGGCCCAAGAGGACCAATGGGACCTAGAGGCGTGGGGAATGTGGAGAATAATATAACCATAAATAATAACAATACATATTTTATTATTAATGGCCAGCATGTCCCCATGCCTAACCCAGCACAGCCGCCAATAATTCAAAACAATATTGTTTATATTTATCAGAATTTTAATAATTAATTTAAGTAACTATATATATTGTAATCATATCATCATCATTATCATCAAACTATACTGTAATTATTAATTAACTATATATATAACTATTTCATATTTGTAATTGTATTGTAAATAGAAACTTTAATAACTATATTGAAATTAAATTGTAAATATTATAAAAATAACTTTTGCGTGATATTGTAAAAAATAAATGTGATAGAAACTCAAAATAATACACTTTTTATATTCATTTTTGGTGGATAGTCTTTAGATTTAATTTTATTAGACACTAACACTTTCAAAACGATTCTGGTAACGATTAATTTAATTATAGAGTTGCATGTCAAAAAAAAATCAGTTAATACTTGTGTTTGGATTAGGAACTTCGGATAATTATATCGCATTATTGGATTTACGGCCTAAACTAACCGGCTGCTTATTATATACACTTTTTAAGTTTTTATATTGGTGGATAGCTTTTAGATTTAATTTAAAAGTTTAAAAATGATTCTGGTAAAAAACAGAAAAGATTTAAAAAAAAACTTAATTATGAAATAGCTTCGCTTCAAAAATAGAGATTTATCGCATCGTATTATAGACAGCTTTCCGCTTTATTTAAATAAATCAGTTTTTATGTAAATAAATCAGAAATAGCTTCGCTTCAAAAAATAGTTTCTATAGTTTTAATTTTAACTTAATTATTAAAACCAGATTTTCATTTTTTAGCCCCGAGGAGCCGTTTAACTATGAAAGAAATAGCTATCTGTCTTAAAGAACGAACGAATTAAAAAGTAAAAACTTTGTATATTTGTTTTACATAGAAAGAGTAGAATAGAGATTTATCGCATCGTATTATAGACAGCTTTCCGCTTTATTTAAATAAATCAGTTTTTATGTAAATAAATCAGAAATAGCTTCGCTTCAAAAAATAGTTTTAATTTTAACTTAATTATTAAAACCAGATTTTTTAGCCCCGAGGAGCCGTTTAACTATGAAAGAAATAGCTATCTGTCTTAAAGAACGAACGAATTAAAAAGTAAAAACTTTGTATATTTGTTTTACATAGAAAGAGTAGTTTTTATTGGAAATCAAATATATTTTTTTATCCGTGGACCGTGGGACATGAAATTTCGTTGTTTCTCTTACTTAAATAAATTAATAACCCCTCGCCTCCCCCCTCCCCCAAGCCATGAAAAAAAGAAATGAATATAAATTATAAATAGATTCAGATTTCAATTTGAGATCCTTGGTAGAGAGAGATTAACAGACATCCTATTATTTTATTTTTTGGTTTTCAATGATAACTATGACGACATATATAGAGTAGACAGAACAGAAAAAGAGTAGTTTTTATTGCAAATCAAATATAATTTTTTTCATTTGTTTTTTATCCGTGGAGATTAACAGACATCCTATTATTTTATTCTTTGGTTTTCAATGATAACTATGATATATAGACAGAACAGAAATGTACAATCGTTTGATTATTAAAACCAGTTTTTTTAGCCCCGAGGAGCCGTTTAACTATGAAAGAAATAGCTATCTGTCTTAAAGAACGAACGAATTAAAAAGTAAAAACTTTGTATATTTGTTTTATTCAAAAAGAGTAGGTTTTATTGCAATTAGAGTCTTCCAACTAATTCACTTACAATTTTGCTTCATATCCGTGTCATGTTATTTAGTTGACCCTTTTTAAAAAAAATTAAATTTCCCTTCCTTGCGAAAGAATGTTTTTAAAACTTAAAACATATGAAATGATATTATCACAGATATTATCATCAATCTATAATATAATTGGCCAAAAAGCCTTCATAAAGTGTTATAAAGCATATAGAGAAGATATCTATATTCCAACTTTCAATATGTAACTTTGAAGCAATTTTGTTTGTTTTCTACATTACCGAATACTTTGTGAAATCAATTCGTCTCAAATGTAACTTTTCTTAAAAATAGGTTTCTAAAACTTGAAATATAATTTTTAACTTTTCTCACCAATGAATGATGAAAGTATAAATTTAAGAACAATTTGAAATATTTACCCTCTAACGGCTAATTTATTTACTATAATTTCATCGTATTAAATCCAAATTTAATCTTGTTTCTCCCCCCCCCCCCCACCCCAATTATTACCATACCATTACCAGGTTGGTTACGATATTATATATTTGTTTTTTATCCGTGGACCGTGTGACATGAAAGATTAAGCATCAAATCCTCCCCCCCTCCTCAAAGGGGAAATTAGCAGAATTCTTACATGTCTACCTAATAATTATAAAACATACATAAGTAGCGAAGCTCTAAAATTATGAATAATAAATAGACCATTTGGAACAATGTATGGTTGTCTTTTGAAGCATTAAGCTAATAGAAAAACGTTAAAACTTAAACAATTGAATTTACAATTACATAATCCTAAATTTGCCTAAACTTAAAATTGTTTATTAATTATTTCTTATCAGTTCAGCATTTTGATTTTTGATTATTATTTATTATTGTCAACTGTCCTATCCCCTCCTAATATTTATGTTTTTCCCCCTTTTTTTTTTTGGGGGGGGGGGGGAGCTAAACAGATATCCTATTACCTCCTAATATTTATTACATACAACACCAAAAATTATGAATAATAAATAGACCATTTGGAACAATGTATGGTTGTCTTTTGAAGCATTAAGCTAATAGAAAAACGTTAAAACTTAAACAATTGAATTTACAATTACATAATCCTAAATTTGCCTAAACTTAAAATTGTTTATTAATTATTTCTTATCAGTTCAGCATTTTGATTTTTGATTATTATTTATTATTGTCAACTGTCCTATCCCCTCCTAATATTTATGTTTTTCCCCCTTTTTTTTTGGGGGGGGGGGGGGAGCTAAACAGATATCCTATTACCTCCTAATATTTATTACATACAACACCAACCCCAATTTTAGGGGGTTACATGGGGGGGGGGGGGGGCGCGCATTACCACTCCGCCCATATTCATAATGAGCGGTGAAAATGGACAAAAAAATTGTAAAATACGTGATAAAAAACACATTTATAACAATCTTTTTCTATATATAACAATATAGTGTATTTCCGTAAAAAGACTCGGACGGAGGGACGTATGGACATACCTTAATTATAGAGTAACAAGGATTCTTATAATTTCATTTTCACTATGTTTATATATATGAGAGGGGGGGGGGGGGGTCACGATTAATTTTTAACTTGGGGAGTGGGTAAGATTATAATTTATTATACTAGTGTAGTCTCACCCCTCCCCTATTTGAAGGTTGACCGTTACATTACAACTTACGATACAAATATTGACCCCTCCCCCCCCCCCCCCTCCCCAAGAAATAAGTTAACAATTCAAAACATATGGAAAATAGGAATTAGCGAAGCTTTTCTATAATTTGTGTTGGTTATAAACGTCAGTTAGTATTACTATTTTATATAATTTATAGACAGAATACTTACTTTATAATTATACTTATGCATTTATGTTAATGTTCCCCCCCCCCCCCCAAGAAACAAAACAAAACAAAACATATGGAAAATTCAAAATACTAGGAATTAGCGAAGCTTTTCTATAATTTGTGTTGGTTATAGACGTCAGTATGTTAGTATTTATATAATTTATACTTATAGACAGAATACTTACTTATAATTTTGATTATACTAATGCATTTATGTTAATGTTTTGCTTTAATGGATATTGTCATCCTTGTTAAAAATATTTCACACATCCCATTGAAGATATCTAGAATATTATAAATCTTAATAATTTCTTGGAAACCAACAACAAAGAAAAATTTGTAGGGGGTAATTAATGATTCCTTGA
Organism: Acartia tonsa; assembly: GCF_053477335.1. NCBI lineage: Eukaryota > Metazoa > Arthropoda > Copepoda > Calanoida > Acartiidae > Acartia > Acartia tonsa. Next base: position 40,054,032 of record NC_137264.1, on the reverse strand, counting down.
AATTTCATTTGCTTACAGACCTTTGAAGTGACAACATTTGAACATTTGTTTTATTTTTGCTATCGTTATTATGGCGGAACAAGGACAGAGAGTCACAGTTGGGCGCAGGCGCAAGCCGGTAGCGATGGATGACTTGGTTCCTTACTTCCCCCGTACACTTACCTGTACAGATCCAGAACCAAGTTTATACCCCGACCTGATGCCTGGATGGTACGCCCATTATCAGGTCCTTCACAGATCTTTTAAAGATATATCTAACCTGCTTTACAGGTCGGGGTTTCAGAGTGTTCGGAATATGCAGGCGATCAGACTATTTAGTGAAGGAATTGGTATATACCAATTCCTTCACCAAGCCCTTCCATCTTCTCAGCGTACACGCGAACAAAATGAACTTGTTCTGCAGCAAATGGAAGCAAAATGCAACGGTTACCGTGACGACGTTATCCAGGCGTTAGCTGTCTATGACCGTGCGATATGTTTAGATGGCACAGTAGATCTATCATCAGATGAAGACGAATATCCCGATATCTCCGGCGATGTAAATCCATCTTCCGATGATGACGATATTGACGCCATCCTGGAAGTTCTGGAACACGAAGGTGGCGCGAGCGAAGGTGAAGGTGATGACTCTGATGAGTCAGTGATCATTATCGATTGAGTTGAGATCGCATTCCTGTGAATATTTAGTTAGATTCCACATAAATAACATAACTTGACATATATATGCTTATAATAATAAAACTATGAAAAATAATTTTCTTATTTTTATTTAATTTAATTTGTAATTGCGATGCTGCTCTATAATTTGAATTATAATTGAAGAAGTAAGCTCTGTTTGTCTGTAGCTAAGGATCTCGCTAACCACTGAACCTATATGGTTCTCCTTTACAGTACAGCTTCGTATAGGTCCTTAGATGGTTTTATTTGTGTACTTATTTTAACTTTGAATTGAAGACATAAATTTAAAATTATCAATAGCTATAGTATTAACTTTAACAAACAAAAACATTTAAAGTGCCACTAGAGGCCTCTAGGGGCGTAGCCGCTAGTAAACTTATAAAGAAGTAAGCTCTGTTTGTCTGTAGCTAAGGATCTCGCTAACCACTGAACCTATATGGTTCTCCTTTACAGTACAGCTTCGTATAGGTCCTTAGATGGTTTTATTTGTGTACTTATTTTAACTTTGAATTGAAGACATAAATTTAAAATTATCAATAGCTATAGTATTAACTTTAACAAACAAAAACATTTAAAGTGCCACTAGAGGCCTCTAGGGGCGTAGCCGCTAGTAAACTTATAAAGAAGTAAGCTCTGTTTGTCTGTAGCTAAGGATCTCGCTAACCACTGAACCTATATGGTTCTCCTTTACAGTACAGCTTCGTATAGGTCCTTAGATGGTTTTATTTGTGTACTTATTTTAACTTTGAATTGAAGACATAAATTTAAAATTATCAATAGCTATAGTATTAACTTTAACAAACAAAAACATTTAAAGTGCCACTAGAGGCCGCTAGTAAACTTATAAAGAAGTAAGCTCTGTTTGTCTGTAGCTAAGGATCTCGCTAACCACTGAACCTATATGGTTCTCCTTTACAGTACAGCTTCGTATAGGTCCTTAGATGGTTTTAGGCTATTTTTCTGCCCTTTCATATCCCTTCGAATATAGAGCCTCTAAATGCTAGGGGCGCAGCCGTTTGTATCCAAGGAAGAGACTCGAGAGACGTTTGATATAGTTATTTGATATACTTAGGTAGGTAGGTAGGTAGGTTCGAATATAGAGCCTCTAAATGCTAGGGGCGCAGCCGTTTGTATCCAAGGAAGGAAGAGAGACGTTTGATATAGTTATTTGATAAAACTTAGGTAGGTTAGGTAAGCGTTCCACGTATTTAAAATTATCAATAGCTATTTCTTGCATCGTTAACGAATAAAAGCTAACTATCTCGGACGAAAAATCAACATGTTTAAAATGGACGTACGGACATTCTGGTAATGATTATAGAGTTGCTACGCTTTCTAAATCGGACGGACCGACCATAAGAATGAATAAAAAAGTGTATTATTTCGAGTTTCTTATCACATTTATTTTTATCACGAATATGAAATGAAATGAATGAAATACAAAATGAAAATGAAACAATGAAATTGAAAAACGAAAAAAAAACAGACAGACAGACAGACATATTTACATTTAGAAATATAAAGTAGATTTGCTACTAAAAAATGAAACAATGAAATTGAAAAAAAAATTAAATGAAAATATTAAAACTAAAGAAAAGGGGTAGTTTCACGAAATGCATTTGAACTTAATTTAGTGAACCGCATATTTTATCCTGGTTAAATGGGTAAACTACATTTATATGGCATATATTTGAAATGAATTCAATTTTCTACCACGTAGTTTTTAAAATATCAAGACCTTAAAATTGTCTTTTTTGTGATATATGCAATTTAAAAAGACGATTTTCAAGTCTTGACATTTTAAAAACTATGTGGTAGAAAATTGAAATTTTTTCAAATATATGCCATATAAATGTAGTTTAACCATTTAACCAGGATAAAATATGCGGTTCACTAAATTAAGTTTAAATGCATTTCGTGAAACTACCCCTTTAAAAAATCTGCAAATTTAGTAAATAAAGTATAAATATATCAAAAATAGTATATACAAAATTTGAAAATACAAAATAGATTTTTACAATTTTTATCCCCCCCCCCCCCACCAATAAAAATAACCGCGGGCGCTCGGCCCCCTAGCCATATAACCTAACCTAGCCTAACCTAATCCAGTCATTTAGTCGGGGGGGGGGGGGGGGGGGGGATAATTGGAATTCTAGTAAATAAAGTAAATATATCAAAAATAGTATATACAAAATACAAAATAGATTTTTACAATTTTTATCCCCCCCCCCCCCACCAATAAAAATAACCGCGGGCGCTCGGCCCCCTAGCCATATAACCTAACCTAGCCTAACCTAATCCAGTCATTTAGTCGGGGGGGGGGGGGGGGGGGGTGGGGATAACAACACAAAATAACAATAAATTAACAGTAAATATCAACAATAATCAATAGAATTGAAATTGATTATTGTTGATATTTACTGTGGCGTGCGCACCTATTGTCAAATTGAAAATAGGTGCAACACGCCGAGGTTGACGTTCTTGCTGTGGCGGGGGTGGGGGAGGTGGATTGTTGTCGGGAAGGGGCTCTGGAGGGTCGTCCTGCTGTTGAGGGTGGTCCGGCTGTTGAGGATGGTCCGGTTGTGGTGGTTGATGGGGAACATTGACATGATTGTTGTTCCCCATCTGTTGGATAACCTGTTGACCTTAATAAATTAAATCAAAATTAAAATTAAAATCTCTCAGGAGGGTGGTCGATAGATCGATGTACATCCCCAGTGATTTTCCCTTCTGTAGATTACAATTAGTTCCATAAAAGCCAAAAAAAATACATTTTAATTAAAGATCCAGCTTAGATTTTTTGACGCATTTTTTGGAGCTTCTCTTTTATGGATGTTTTCATCCTTGTTTTATAATAATCATGTAAGCAATTCTGTATGATATTTACTATTAATTTAAAATAAATGGTTATTTTTTCCAAACCATAAAATATCTCAACGCAATTAATTAATTAAATTAATTCCAAAAGGTGAATTTATTATTTTAGAGTAAGGTTACTGGACAAACGTATTATATATAATACCTACCTAATTGTCTTGCAGCATTACGGCGTCGTTGTCGTCGAACTCGACGCTGGTCATCAGGCTGGGGTGCAATAGCAGCCACAACCGGATCATCTCGGAGGGGGGCCTCAACAGGAACAGGAAGAGGAACAGCGACACCTTAATAAATTATAAATGTATAGAGTCGAAGCAAAATTTTAAGTAAATTTGTTGGAAAACTGCTTCATACAGGATAATGTTTATGGTCATACTTACATTTCTAGGACTTAATTATAGAGTTGCTTCGCTTATAATATTATTCTTTGTTGTCCAAGGAATCAATATACCAAAAACCAGATCAAACGGATAATTAGATCACATAAAATTTTGTTGTTATAAAAGTAGAAAAATCAACATGTTTAAAAGGGACGTACGGACATTCTGGTAATGCTTATAGAGTTGCTTCGCTTTCTAAATCGTACGTAAGTACATCATGCAAAGTTTGAAATCGATAGGACAATTCTAACATGCCTAAATTAACGAATAAAAGCTAACTATCTCGGACGAAAAATCAACATGTTTAAAATGGACGTACGGACATTCTGGTAATGATTATAGAGTTGCTACGCTTTCTAAATCGGACGGACCGACCATAATTATAGAAAAGCTTCGCTTTTAAAAAGGTAAAAAGGAGAACCCGATCGGTTCATCGGTTAGCGAGATCCTTTAGTATAAGGATTATTTATTCATTATATTACACTTGGTGGAATAAGTTATAACTATAAAAACAAGGATGACAACATCCATAAAAGCGAAGCTCTGAAAAGGTAGGACAAACGGACATTAACACTTGTATAATGTCATGTTTATAATTGTTTATGGTTATGGTTATGGATTTACGGACATTCTGGTAATGATTATAGAGTTGCTTCGCTTTCTAAATCGTACGTAACTACATCATAATAAATAAATAACTAAAAATAAATAGAATTCAATATATATTATACCTGGGTCAAGTCGTTGACGTCGTTCAAGTATTCGCTGGCTCCTTCGTTTCGTGCTGCTGGGTACTCTAGATTTCATTATTCGTTCGGATATTTATACTGAAATAATAATTTAATAATTAGTATTTTATTTTTCATAATGCAAATGCAGATATAATTAATTTCAATTTCAATTCAATTTCATCAAAACGTTCACAATATACGTATAAAAACACTGCAAAATCAAATATTAAAAAATAATTAACTTTATAAGTTTATTTTATGCGTATATAAAAACTAATTACGCATTAAAACAAAGAGAAAGGCGGTCAAAAGGTAGAGAAAGCCATTAAAATAAAGGGGTTGTATGCAAAAATGTAATTTCCTCATTACCTTCCGATAAGCCGCTGAAATTTATTTTGCCTTTTCTCGGCAGTTTTCGGCGGTTGCGCCGCCGTTTCTTCTCCCCTTAGTATCCAAGTAACTTGAAGTTGGCTGGCCCATCTCTCGTTCGTCGCCAACCTACAATTTAACTTTAAATTACAAATTTGTAAAATGTAAATTATCTTTATAAACCAACCTAATGCCGTAAAATCAATCTTCGAATAAACCAACCTAATGCCGTAAAATCAATCTTCGATATTTATTATTTAGAAAATGTTAAGATTTTTAATTTGTTAATACTAATAGTCTAATAGCATGAAAAAATTTTATCTTTACATACCCTTTAAAATAAGTGGCATCCGCATTTAGAGCCTAGAGGTCAATATCCAAACATATATGGGTGGGGGAAAAGGGTTTTACATGTAAGTAACAGTTAACACCTTTATAGTCCCCCCCCCCCCCAAAATAAAGGGAAGGGCAATGGGCTGTTTATTTTACACTAGTCTCCCCCCCCTCCCCTATTTAAGAAGGGTTGCTATATGAAAAGAAAGGGTTGAACTTGAACTTGAATTTGAATATAACCCCCCCCCCCCAAAAAAAAATACAAAGAATAATCCCTTTATTTATTTAAATTTTCCTTTATAAAAATTTTCCATAATATATATATGACACCTTTATTATACATAGAATATATGAAAAGAAAGGGTTGAACTTGATTTTGAATATAACCCCCCCCCCCCCCAAAAAAAAATACAATGAATAATCCCTTTATTTATTTAAATTTTCCTTTATAAAAATTTTCCACTAATGCTGGGTGACGGGAGAGAGTTTTTTTTTTAACTTTTAAGAAAGGTTTATAATTATATATGACACCTTTATAAATTATAACCTTATATTATAATGGCCGATAAATTGATGTACACTCCCAATGATGATGCACAAAATTACCCCTTTTGTAAATAACAATTAATAGTTGAAACGTTTTTACACTCAACTTAATGAAGCAACCAAGTCCCAAAATTCCCCAAAATTGTTGAGCAAACCAAAAAGAAAACGTTGGTATAAAACTTTGTTTTTAAAAGATATGAAATGATACAGATATTCATCATATCATTATCATCAATCTATTCTATAATTGGCCAAAAAGCCTTCATAAAGTGACATCAAAGCTGACAATGAAAATGGTAATCCTTGAATGTTATGTAACTTCCAATATGTAACTATGAAGCAATTTTGTTTGTCTACATTACCGAATACTTTTTTAATTCTATTCATCTCAAATGTAACTTTTCTTAAAAATAGGTTTCTAAAACTTGAAATATAATTTTTAACTTTTCTTACCAATGAATGATGAAACTTAAGTATAAATTGAAAAACAATTTGAAATATCCAGCCTCTAACGGCTAATTTATTTACTAAAATTTCATCGTATTAAATCCAAATTAAATCTTGTTGGTTCCCCCCCCCCCCCCCTCCTCCTAACCATTACGTTATGATGGGTGGAGAAAAAAAGATTACATATAATTATATTCAAATAAGAAGTGTTGAAAAAGGGGGGTGGGGCAGGTTTCAAATAATCTTTAATCTTTTAATCTTTAATCTTTTACGGAGGGTAAATTAAGTGTTAAATTACCCCTTCTGCAGATTAAGCATCAAATCCTCCCCCCTCCTCAAGGGGAAATTAGGAGAATTCTTAGTCTTACATGTCATATAAATATTTTCCAACACATCCCATGATTTCCCTCGTACTTCGTAGTAATTGGATACGGATTATAGTTATACCCCCCCCCCCCACACTTTCTTTTATGTGTGTTTATTTTATCCCTTACTATTCCAAAAAATAAAATTATGGGTGGAGTTACTGTTAAGTTGTTAACCCTTTTCTTCCCCCAATCATCCAATGTAAGCGGTAACCTGGCCATTCTCACCACCTTAGGCTTAAAGTCATAAAGTCATAATTAATATTAATCTTTTTTTTTAGTTTTAGTTCAGTTACAACATCGTTAGAGAATGGCTGAGCCTGACTCTAATAAAGTTATAGGTGACGATGATGACAGTGAGGTTGTCCAAGCTATGCCTGACTCTTCAGTTACGCGTACTCGTAGTTTGCGTGAACGTAAGACGATCCCCGATGCAAGCATACCCGATATTTTGGATGAGGTTGACCTTGATATGTTGGAGGAAAAGGAGGGTTTGGGGTCCCCCCCCAAAAAAATAACCCCCAGTGATAACATTAGGTAATAATAATATTTTCATTTTATATTTAATAATGTTATAAAAAAACTAAAAGGGGTAGTTTCACGAAGTTTATTTATTAAGCTCAAATGCATTTCGTGAAACTACCCCTTATAAAATTAGTGGGTTTCGTCGTATTTTTACTTTTTATTTACTATTAAGCTCAAATGCATACCCCTAATAAAATTATAATAAATGGGATTATGAAAAGTAGTAACTTTTTATCTTAGGGTCAGGGTTTCGGATCCGGATCCGGATCCGGATCCGCAAGGATCCGCATATTTTGAGTCCAAGGATCCGGATCCGGATCCGCAAAAAAAATGCGGATCCGGATCCTTAGACTCCAAAAAATGCGGAAAAAATGGAAAAATCTACCTAAATTTATATAAAATCTCAGACATTCTCTTGATGAGAGCCAATCTTTAAGGTTTAGGTTCAGACTTGAAAATTAAAAGTATTTTTGACTTCGAATTGAAGAATAAATTTTTTTGAAAAATTTGGTGATTTTATTTTTATTGTCAAAGATCCGGATCCGGATCCAGTAGGATCCGGATCCGGATCCGGATCCGGATCCGGATCCGCACTGACCAAATTTTGAGGATCCGGATCCGGATCCGGATCCGCATAAAATCAATGCGGATCCGAAACCCTGCTTAGGGTAGGTAAATGTTATTTATTTATTTAATTTTCAGTTGCACTCCAGGGTCGGTAATGTTGGAGGAGAAGGAGGGGTTGGGGACCCCCACAAAAAAAATAACCCCCAGTGATAACATTAGGTAATAATAATATTTTCATTTTATATTTAATAATGTTATAAAAAAACTAAAAGGGGTAGTTTCACGAAGTGCATCTACCCATGCTAAAAAAAGTATAGAAATGGGATTTTTACAGTAACTTTTTATTTATTAAGCTCAAATGCATTTCGTGAAACTACCCCTTATAAAATTAGTGGGTTTCGTCGTATTTTTACTTTTTATTTACTATTAAGCTCAAATGCATACCCCTAATAAAATTATAATAAATGGGATTATGAAAAGTAGTGGGTTCCTTTGTATTTTTACAGTAACTTTTTATCTTAGGGTAGGTAAATGTTAAAAAAATATCCTTACTTACTTTTGGTCAGGTTAGGTTGGGTCCTCCATCCATCCTCCGGGGCGCATTCCTTCCATGTTCAGCAACTCTCGGTGCTCTACACACCAAGAGAGGCCATTTTTTTTTAGAATATAATCCCAAATTTGGTAAATTTGGTGGGTTCTAAAAAGAACCAGAGAAATTGAAAATTTATTTATTTATTTAATTTCAGTTGCACTCCAGTCACTTCAAAAATAGCTGATCCACAACGGAAGCGAATAATAACAAAGTTGTGTTCACCTCCAAGGGTCAAGAAAAGAAGAACAGAGTCTTCTCCCCAATCGAGGTAAAAAAAACAAGTAGCCAAATAATTTTTTTTTATTTTGTCCAGAGGGCAAGGGAAAAATAATATTAATTAATAATTAAAATAATAGGCTATTTTTTTAAGGTCAAAACCTGACAGCCCAGAACCTGAAAATCCAACTTCACCCCCCAAACCTTCTCCCCAATCGAGGTAAAAAAAACAAGTAGCCAAATAATTTTTATATTTTGTCCAGAGGGCAAGGGAAAAATAATATTAATTAATAATTAAAATAATAGGCTATTTTTTTAAGGTCAAAACCTGACAGCCCAGAACCTGAAAATCCAACTTCACCCCCCAAACCTTCTCCCCAATCGAGGTAAAAAAAACAAGTAGCCAAATAATTTTTATATTTTGTCCAGAGGGCAAGGGAAAAATAATATTAATTAATTATTTTAAGGTCAAAACCAGCAAGCCCACAACCAGCTTCACAAACAACACCAGATACATCACCAATGCGCCCACTCAACGTAACGCCGCCGCCGTCTCCATCACCTACAAGTACAACAGCCACACCTAAAGCCGCAGCTGGAGACACACCTTCTTCAGCACAGTCATCCCCAGCTGGAGAAAAGCCAAAAGGGAGAGGTGGCCGTACAAGTACAACAGCCACACCTAAAGCCGCAGCCAAACCTAAAGCCGCAGCCACACCTACAACACCAGCTGGAGACACACCTTCTTCAGCACAGTCATCCCCAGCTGGAGAAAAGCCAAAAGGGAGAGGTGGCCGTACAAAAGGATCCAAGAATAAACCCAAGATGAACAGTGACAGTACGGAACATATGTTCATCAAAGGTAAGCTTAAATTAGTATAATTAATATCAATAACATAGGTAGTAACATTAAAAATTTAATTGACAGGATGTCTATTTGTCTGTACTTAAATAAAATACATTATATTATATTTATAATTAATAACCATACAATCTCAACCGTAAATACATAAATTTCTAGAATACTAGTTTGTTTTACTTTACCTATAATATATTAAATTAACTGTTCTATTGATTACCTAGACTGCGTGGGTACAGTACAAGGGGACACACACTCGCTCTATGACCGCCTTGATGGGAAGAGGATAACATATAGTAATGGTGATAAGGTACAAACATAAATACTAAAAATAATAATAAAATGTAGAGGGGGGGGGGGGGCAATTCTTGATGGGAAGAGGATAACATATAGTAATGGTGATAAGGTACAAACATAAATACTAAAAATAATAATAAAATGTAGAGGGGGGGGGGGGGGCAAAAGTGACACTTTTTGAAAGCAAAACTAAAAGTCAAGAAAGGAACACAACTAAAAAAAGAGTTACAGGTGTGAGATTATTAAATAAAATGTTTAATAAAATTAAAATTACTTCAGGTTTATGTCTACTTGGTTAAAGTGCTTGAAGATCATGCTTACATGATCCCCAACTACCCTGGAAAGGGTCAGAATAAGACCCCGTGGGGGCGGGGGTGCAAATACTGTAACTTCCATACCTGGGATGGCACATACCACGTGAAAGAATACCCCAAAGAGGGAAAACCATTAGAGAGATTTATACTGCAAGAAACTAACCTTCTTAGGTAATAATATTAAGTTGACATAAAATAACATGATGTATTAACGCAACGTGCCGGAGCCGTATAATTTTGATGCGGCTCCGGCTCCGGGGAGCCGTATTTGGAAATACGGCTCCCGGCTCCGGCTCCAGCTCCGGCTCCTACCTTAAAATTAATATATCAATTTTTTTCCATTATTGAATTTGATAAAATAAGATAAATAATATAAAATATTTTGCTTTTATTTGATTAAAGCTATATAAAAGTAGAAGGATGTGTGTCTATTTGTTAAGTAACAATAGTTTTTCAGTTTATTATATGGAAATAGACCGTTGCCAAATTATAATATTACTTTAAAAAATCATTTTTACCTAGTCCGGAGCCGGAGCCGTTTTTAACAAAAAATACGGCTCCGGATCCGGCTCCACAAAAAATGTTGCTGCTCCCGGCTCCAGAACACTGGTATTAAGTATTCATAAACATTGATTAAAAATATATACTGACAGACAAGGTGAATTATAGAGTAGCTTTGCTAAAAAAAATAATATTAATTGCTTACCTGTTTAGGAGGTTTAGCCGTCACTGGATCATTGACCACAGAGATGTTTACCGAGAGTATAGGAAGGGAGTGAACCTGGCCAGCTTTCAGAGGAAGTTTCAACAGGCCCAGGCAGATGCTGAAGTTATCCATGAAGTCAAAATATACGTCACTGCCCTAGAAGCGCTGCGCCACATAACAGGAAAACTGGTTAATAATGAAAGTTTCCTTCGCTTTAAGGTAAATGTATGTTTAATATTTTTGATCATATTTGCTGTTATCTAATGTCTCATACCTATATTTTTTTAAACAAAATTAATTGAAAATGATTGCTAAAATCGAAATATATCTTCATGTCAGTTAGAATAGTGTATTTTTTAAAAATAGGTTGAAAAACATACTAACTTTAAAAAATTCGCTTTAAGGATACGGATGCCAATGCCTTTGACCATATCGTCGCCAAGCAGGTCGGTTTACTTGAGAAAGGCAAGAAGCAGGATGCACCCACCAGCAAACAGCTTCATAACTGGCTGCAGGGGCAGCACAAGTATTACATGGAATCCTTCAAGAAGATTTTAGAAAATAAAGGTATTAATAACTATTAACTATTAAGTATTATAATTTATAAACTAAAACATTACTAAATAATTTCAAAATCTGAAAGAAATAACAAATAATTAATTTAAATTATCTTCACTTCCGCGGGTGTGTACATTGCCAAAATCGAAGGAAAGGTGCACACCTGCGGAAAAAATGTTAATATTTAATTATTTTAAATAATCAATATTATCTTTGTTTCCGCAGGTTTGCACCTTTCCTTCGACTTCGGCAATGTTCACCACACCGACTTCATTGCAGGTAACCTAAATAAAATAAATAAACTATTATTATTTATTAATGCAATTACAACTGCAGCAGCTACATAACCTGAATTAAATAAAGTAAAGTAAACTATTATGAATGAATAATATAAAAGAATTACTAATTTTTCAGTAACTGCAAACTATACCGATGCAGACGGTCCCAAAGAATTGTTGCTCGCCTGTGAACAGGTATAAGTTTAAAATTAATTCTTAGAAATTTAGAATGACCACAAATACCTAAATGATAATTTGATTAATTACTTATGTTTAGATGCCTAAACCCGATGCTTCCGGCCGCAGCATCTACGAATATTTCGAAGAACTGTTGAAAAGGTTTGGGCTTGAGCATTATCAACTTCTCAGCTCCACATCCGACTCGGCTGCCAACTGTGTAAAGGTAATGAAAAATTATAAATTATAATTATAAAATCATAACTATTTAATAGTTTTTTCTCGCATCGTATTTTAAATGGCTTTCCGCGGATGTAAAATGTACAATTGTAAGATAAAACCAGTTTTTTTAGATGAATATTTGAATGAATACGAGAATTAATATTATAAAACAATACCATTAGAAAGTAAATCATTAATTTATTTTTCATTCTTTAGTCCGTCAAGATACTCAATGAAGAGCACGGGAAAACCCCCACAGAGTATACAAGTTTCATGAACCATGAGGATAAAGATGAGGGAGTCAGTGATGATGATAGTGATAAGGAAGACACACCTGAGGCTGATAGTGAAGATGAAATCCCGTTGGATATGTTTATAGAAGATTTAGATGAGGTTGAGGATGGTGTTGTAGAAGCCGAAGGTGAGGGTCAGGATGGAGATGAAGAAACCCTGGCAGGAACAAGACAAGGCGATGGCGGCGATGGCGGCATATCAAGTGCGATTTTCTACAGGTCCATCGCCATCAAAGATCCACAACAAAGAGAGGGTAAGTAAAGTTAAATTAAATTCATTCCCAAAAAATTCAATGAATTACATTTAATGATTTACAGGGGTAGTTTCACGAAATGCATTTAACTAAATTATATTAATTTATTAAATTATTTCTTTTCAGCAATCACAAATTTCGGGAAACTAATAGAAGAGAACATCCAAAAAACAATGAAATGTGATGAGCAGAAATGTGGACTTATAGTGGGAGGTGTTTGCCTCAACCACCAAGTGGAGTTGGCGTTGAAGCAGGCTGCCAAAGTTGTAAGTAAATTAATTAAATGATTAATAGAACCAACTAAATAACTTATACAGTAACTTAAAAAGTTAAATAATAAATTATACAAAAACGTGAAAATTAACAAATATTATATTTTTTTAGAAAGGGAAGGGGTACAACAGAACCATAATTAACCTGGCAAAGCTGGTCAGTAAAATTATGAATAACAAGAAGCTGCGTCGCATTTTGGTAGAGAGTGGACAACGTATGCTTACCAGATACGTGGAGACGAGATGGAGCTCCAGAATGAACATGATAAAGCGGTTCTTAGAGTTGTTTGACAACAAACAACTACTTCAGAAGGTGAAAAAATCCGTGCAGGATCAGAAAGGTAAACCCAAAAAAGTTAATTATAATTTAAACAACAATTTAAAACTAACAAAATTACCAATTTAAATTTCTCTCTGTCCCTTAATTAAACAAAAGAGAAAGGTAACAAATAGAAGTTTATTAAAATTTAAACTAAATAAATTATTTCTTCTCTCGTTCCCTTAATTAAAAATTAGAACTGTATATATCAATAGAATTAATTTTTAATTTTTAATTTTTATTTTAGTCAACAAGAAGTTTGACAATCTGTGGCCAACACCTGACCAGGTTCTTGCCCTCAGAGAAGTCCTGGAAGTGTTGGAGTGTGTGGATACCATGCTGACAATTCCTGCACAAGCCCATGAGGCCACAATCGTCCAGATGTTCACCATGCTGGATACGGTGTTCTTTACCCTACGGACAAGTATGCCTGGCAACTTATTCGCTAGACGTGTATTCAAGTTCCTTCACCTGAGAGTTAACAAGATTGTCCGTACTAATGCAGGATGGCAAGTCTGTCTCTACCTACACCCCCTGTCACGCAGTCATTTGGAAATGATTGCGAGTGGCACACAAAGCTTTACGGTGACACAGGATGAAGCAAAAACAATTTTACAACAAGCACCCAAAAATTGTAGGTTGTTGGGTGAACGGCTACACCGAATCTCACTGAGAGCCAACCTAAGTCCTGAAGAAAAGGCAGATGAAGAGGCCGACCTGCGTAGAGCTAATGCGGATGCCGACAATGAGGATTCCGAAGCTGACGAGTACGAATCTCCAGAAACTGCACCTCCCACAGGTAAAGATATACAATATTAATTAAAATAGATAATAATAATAACATTAGTTAAATAATTCAATTATCATTTTTATTAATTATATTTATGTATTACAGGCATGATGACACCCATCCAAAAGATGTTTTGGAACAAACAACAAGAGTTCAAACAAATTCAGGCTCAAGCAGCAGCCAAGAAGAAAAAGAAAGAACAACGTGACAAACAGAAGGATCCCCTGGACGTCATGAAGAAACACCTGAAAGCTGGGCTGAAGGATTGGAATAACATAGAAGAATCCAAGTTGCATGCCTTGACATACGGTTACCAACGTGAAGTCGCTAAGATAAAGGAGGAAATTGCGAAAGTCAAAAAATCTAAGTCCAAGGATTTCGATGTTGAAGAACGCCAGAAACTGTACAAACAAGGAGCAATGACCGCAACCCACAGGATGCTTACTGCCAGGTATGAACATGTTGCAGAGAAGATATGTTATCCACCTGGACTTGTCAGTTTGATGACCAACTTCAACAACTTACCTGTTTCTAATGCGAGGTGTGAGAGAATTTTCTCACACCTCAAATTAGTTTACTCATCGAGGCGGTATAACCTAGAGAAAGAAACCATCCACGCCATCATGTTCTTGTAGATGAACAAGCTAGTCCCCAAGAAGTCCCAAGCATTTTGGGATAGGCAGGTAAAAGTTACCAAGAAGACAGCAACCAAGGAACTGGAAAAGTGAAATAATTTTTGTAAATATGTTTATCATATTAATTATGTTGGAAAGAAATAAAGTAGAAGTAAAGTAAAACAAATAATTTAATGAAATAATTTTGTGTTTTTTAAATATCTGTATCATTACCATTATAAAATAAATGTTGTAATAAAACCCAAAAAACTGTTTATTGATATATTTTTTTTTTGCAGTATTGTTATTTAATTTAACAAGGATGAATAATCAATAAGTAGCGAAGCCAAAAACATTACTCAAATCATACTTGTCTTGTGTCTTTATGCGTGGATGGTCTCTTGCTCGAGGTTCTAGAGTAAATAAGTTGGACATCAAATGAAAGTAAATACTAAATATCCAAAAATAAATTTGAATTTCAATTAAAGGGTGATGGAAAAAAATAAAAATGCGTACTTGCCGCTTCGCTTATATTATTGTACATTCAAACATCAGTAAACCAAAAATCAGACCAATCGGATAATTAGGTCACATAAAAATTTGTTGTTAAAATGTAAAAAAAATACGGACATTAATGTCAGAACTGAATTATCAGAATGCGAATATATAAGAGTCTAAGCAAAATTGTAAGTAAATTTGTTTAAAAACAGCTTGATAATCAGGTTTAATATGAGCGTACATTTAAAACCGAGTTTCAACGCAAAAAAACGCGGAGCCGAATCTAGAAATACGGCTGCGGATGTGTGTATATTTGGTAACATATGGTTTTTAAGTTTAATTTAAGGAAATAGACCGTTAAATCATATTATTACTGTAAAAACTCACTTTTAACTAATGTGGAGCCGAGCCGTTCTGAACGACGTAAAAAAATGCACGGAAATTCTTTTCGAACACAGGGATTCAATATTTTTAGGTAAGACTTATCGATAAAACACACCCGATACTTTGTAATTTTGGAACGATATAAAAAAATAAAAAATAAACATAATTAAAAACAAAGTATGGAGCTTGCCGAATTATTCACAGTATAAAATCTGTGCGTTTAAAATTGAAATTACCAAAAGGCAAAATAAGAATAATTAAGTTATAACGAACAGACTTATCACTTTATATTTACAAATTATTACAAAATCCTTACCTTAATATACAGTAAATGATTATGTGTACTGCCTTCCGAAATAGAAAACATAGCCTATTATTTTGACGTGTATGTACTCTTATGACATTCACTCAAAACAATAGACTACAATAATTTTTTTCGGACGACAGTACAGAATTAGATCTTCTTGTGTTGACACTTGACTAAGACTTTGTTTCTTTCTTCTTTTTTTTATAACTATGCAAATAATATTTATCACTTTATTTTATTGTATTAATATAATTCCATTTGAAGTTTTCACATTGAATATTAAATTTTTTATTATTTTTCACTTTTCTTTGTATCTAACTAACGCGTAGTATGACGTGTCAATACACTCTGAAATTCAAATAAGGACTGAAGAACTGTGTGTGTGTGCACGAGGTGCACGAGGTAGAAATGTACATGGGTAATTAGAAACTTCAATATAATTTATTTCGTTATATTTACATTTTTTAAAATAAGATTTTTTAATATGTTTTGACCACGGTAAATAATAAAAATTTGTTGGAGGAATTTTTGTGTATATATTTATCCCTGATATAACAGCATACACCGGAAACGGATGATATCAAATAACAGGGAATCTATAAATATATTGTTACAAATACAATTACAAACTATTATAAGTTAACTTTAATATATTTCATTATCGTTATATACTTTTTTTACGTAATGCAAAATTATCCTTTTTTAATATTAGGAAGAATTTTTATTTTACCCTGTAAAAAAAGCAATGAAAAAAGTAAGACGTCTAAAATGTCGTATTCTTAACAGGTAGACTTTTTGGAGTAAGGAAATTATGTCATCACATTAATTTCATAGAAAGAACCTAAAAGTCTAATATATCTAGTAAATTTTATTTCGGAATTGTTTAACGAACATACTTAATTTAAGATTGCGTGATTTATTTCGAAATAGAAATATAAAACGTAAAAATTTATTATTTTTCAAAATCTTCTATTTATTTACCAAGTACTTCGTATATAAATATTAAGAAATTTGAATATTTAGAAAAATAGAAATAGGGATGTATTTTTGAACGAAGGGAGAGGGGAATTAATATCCTATTTTTGAAATAGAATTCTTGCACACGTATATAAATATTCCCCAATTTCAATATTTTCATATGTCTAAATTCCCTTCCAAATTTACTCGAAATACGATACGTTTAGGGTTTAGAATAGTTAATATTTAAAATATCTAGTAGACACATCATTGGATTAAAACATTATTATCACACTAGAATGTTTTGGCTATGATATAGTGTTACTCTTCTGTGATAGTATTTCTATTTATATTCATAGAAACCATATGTCCGTTATTGGTCTTCAAGAATGTAATATTTGTAAAACAGTTCCTTTGAATTTCTAATTGTCATGGGAATCATTCTTGATAGTTTGATACCAACAGGATACTTAAATTGTGTGTAAACTATATTTGAATTTTGGAATTCTGTTTCTTTATGATCAATCATATCGTTTCAGGAATCTTTATATTAAGTTTGACAGACAGACAAATTTTAAATGTAGATTCGCCGCTGCATTTTTGTTTTACCTATCGGCCTGGAAAAGCAAAGCTAAATTTTATGTCCAAACTTTTTCCTATTTTGTTCTTATCATTTTTAGTAGTAAAGCTAAATCTTTATTTAGAAATGTCCGTCTATTTGTCTGTCCGTATGTCTGCCAGTAACATTTATAGGGAGGCGCGATTTTGTTTGAAATATACGACGATATTTTTATGATCTCCTCTAAAACTTACTTTGTCTGTTTGTCCATCCATGATTTTTTGTGCTTCTGTACGTATGGATGTTGTCATCATTAGCTTTTGTTAAATTTAGTGTTGAAAAACCTTCATATTTTAGATTATATTTTGACCTGTATTAGCTGCGTTATTTATAGATATGCTTTCACTCATTGGTCATAATTTTATCCAAACTTTTGATATTGGGGGCTTGTTATGTAACTGTCCTCTAACTATTTCAGTCATAAAGTTGTGTAAGCAAATCTTTTTGTAGTTTTTTTTATATGTTATTTTGCTTTTTTTTGTAGCATTTTGTAGGGATCAGCATCTGCGCGTCTGACGCAAGTAAGCAGCAGAGAAACTATTTTTTTATGGCTTTTAATCAGCTGTTTATACAATCATGGCAACATGACTGCTCTAGCTTGACAGATACGCTACTGCCGAGCCCTATAATTTTATTTGTCTATATATATTTCATAAAAAATTGTCTGTTTTGGGAAACATTCATAAGTACACAAACCAGTGCATGAAATATAAAAAAAATAACTATAATTCTTCTCTCAAAGCCATTTTACCTGAAAAGTTTGACCAATGGATGCTAGGATCTCTTATTTTCCATATTGGTTTGATATACTACATTGTCATTTGTTTTAAAGAAATTAAAATACTGATTTTGTATTTGTTTTAGGCCCAACGGTCAGCAGCAGCAGCCAAACGGTGCCGGCGGCGGAATCGCCGTGACTCAGATCTCCGGCAACCCCTACCTGGCCAACCAGCACAACCAGGGCTATACTCCGGCCACCCTGACGCCCGCCAGTCTGCCGCAATACCCCGCCCCACAACAGCATATGGGTATGGGCGGCGAGCCATACATTAATGGCGGCAGACAAGTTGGGTTCGGCGGTAATACAAATGGGTATAACGGCCATTTTTTGGGCCAACAGCCTACCGGTCAGATGGCTCAGCCACAGGTCAGAAAAATTTCACTAAAGCACGAAACTTTTTATAGTGCCTATAAGAAATGACCTCATACTGGCCTACCATTAGAAATTTAGTCAGTGTATTGGCCTGGCATTGTGATTGGTTATTTGTATTGTATGACGTCATTATTTTTTAGACACTATATGCATTTTTAAAAAAATCCCAAATCATCAAATTAAATATTTTTGCCGTTTATTTTAAACTATATTGAAATTTTCTAACATGATGACTTGGGATTGTTAAGTTATTTCAATAAAATGAATTATTAAGAACATAATCTTTTTTATAATAATTTGTTTTTTTGAACATGCTTTATTTTATTGTTTCATACTTTGGGGACTTTTTTGGGAGTAGATTTCTTGTAAAGTAAAATTTATGTAATTATGTTTTGAGGGAAAATATTTTATAAAAAGGCTTTTAATTTATATATTTTGTGCATGCTTAATTGCTTTGGTTTTTCTATTTTTATTGCATTAAATAAATCTGGGAAATATTGGTTTTAAGTCTAATATGCTTTTATTAACAATGGCTAGTGTTTTAGAATATATTAGTTAATTAGATATTTTTATGAAAAGTAGAATATTAGAATGTTCTTTTGCATGGCTTGATCTCAAACTTATTTAAAAGTAGATGATATAGTTGCCAGGTATGGTGTCGAATCCGATGGATTAGAACCCGTTCTCAGTCATACTGAAAAATCATGTATAGCGCCTTATTGCAGACAATTTTCCACGATTGTTAAAATAAAATTCATAGAATTAATACCATTTTTCTTAGCCCGGGGGGCCTTTGGCCTCTCAATGTACTAACAAAACTGGTTTTAATCTTAGTTTTCATTTTATTATCCGTGCAAAGCTGTCTACAATTTAATTTGGATTTACACTAGTCGCCGGAAGGGAAAAGCAGTTTTTTGAAACAGGCTCTCTGAGATTATTACAGATTCCGATATAGACATATATAGACTGATGAAAAATGCAAAAAACGAAATCAAAAGCGTTCCTTCTTGGGAGAAAATCCGGGAAAAAGATTTTAGCTATTTTTAACCTAAAATTCACATTGGCAAGCCTGCAAAGAAAAATACAGACATTATAAACATGTCACTGCTTAGCACCTAGAAGTGGTATGAAAATGCTACGTATATCATTGGAAAGCTCATAACCTCTAGTTTTCATATTGGTATATAACGTTTTTGTACTATTATTAGTTTTTGAGCTATCCTCTGAAGTATACTCAAGTTTTAAAAATGCAGTCTTTTCTTGAATTTTAGGTTTGATACTTGTTACACAAACCTTTTAAAAATTATATTGCTTAGCACCTAGGAGTTTTATAATTATTTTTTATAGGTATATTTGTATATTTTGGGTGCATTCAATTTTAGCTTAATTGAAAATAGTCTTTAAATGTGTTTGATATTATAGTTTGACATTGTAATAAGAACCAAGGAGGTAGGGAGTTTATTCACTTATAGGCATTGAAATTCAGTATAAAATTTTGCCCTGGATGTTTTTGGGCTTGTTGTCATAGTTATTAACCTGATTCTCTTTGTAAGATCTCTTAAATATTTAAATCTACCAGTAAAAATATTAAAAATTGAATTTTGGCTCTATCCTTCTAGGGGCTAGTGGGGTAAAACAGCTCCAAAACACTGAACTCCAAGGTCTGAGCTTATTTATTTAATGTTAACGTTTTTTTGCATAATTGAACTAAGTAGTCACTAAAGATTTCATTAGGCACTTTTCTTCTTGGAGCTAGCAGGGTATAACAGCCCCCAAAACACTAAAATTATAAGTTATGAGCCTATTTTTAAAGATATTGAGCTGATTTTTTAAATTTAAAATTTATTCACATATTTGAGATAAATAGCCACTAAAGGTTTAATTCACTTAATTTAATACACTTTTTTTCTAGGGGCAAGTGGGGTGAAAAACCTTCAATTGTAAAGTTATAAGGTCCAGGGGGGGGGGGGGAAGGAGATTATACAATTATAGACAATGAAATTTAGTATAAAATATTGCTCTGGATGTTTGGGCTTGTTGTTTTAGTTATCAACCTTATTATTTTTGTAAAATCTCTTGTATGATTAAATCTACCAGTAAACCAGTAAAGTTTGGCACTTGCCTTCTAGGGGCTAGAAGGTAAAACTGCCCCCAAAACTACTAAAACTTTTAAGTTTTGGGCTTTTTCAAAAAATATTGGGCTGATTTTGTTAATGAAAACTTTTTTTCAAATAACTGAACTAAAAAATCATTCATTAAAATTTAACATGATACTTTTGAAAATAAGCGCAGAACTCATAATATTTGTATTTGGGGGATGTTTTACCCCACTATACTCTAGAAGGAAAGTGCCAAAATAAAGTCCAGAATAGCTATACTTAGTTCAATTATGTGAAAAATGTTTACATTAGAAAAATTAGCTTGATATCTTTAAAAAATAATAATTATGATTTTAGTGTTTTAGGGGCTTTTTACCCCACAAGCCCCTAGAAGGAAAGTGCCAAAAATAAAATTTTTAAAGTTTTACAGGTAGATCCAATTATATAAGAAAATTTTTAAAAAAAGAATCATTTGATAAATATAACAAGTCCAAACAGCCAGGGCAAAATCTTTTGTGGCTGTGTATCTCAATTATGTGAATAAATTTTAAATTAAAAAATCATCTTGATATCTTTAAAAATAGGCTCATAGATAATATTTGTGTTTTGGGGGGTGATAAAACCCACTAGTACCAAGAAGGATAGTGGCAAAATGAAATCTTTAGTGACTACTTAGCTTAATTATGCAAAAAAAAGTTTACAAAAAATTAGCTTGATATTTCTAAAAATAAGCCCAGACCTCAGATTTTAGTGTTTTGGAGCTGTTTTGCCCCACTAGCCTCTAGAAGGATAGACAAGTATCAAACTTAAAATTCAAGAAAAACGGCATTTTTAAAACTTGAGTGTACTTCAGAGTATAGCTTAAAAACTAATAATAGTACAAAAACGTTATTTACCAATATGAAAACTAAAGGTTATGAGCTTTCCAATGGTATACGTAGCATTTTCATACAACTTCTAGGTGCTGAGCAATGATATGTTTAAAATGTCTGTATATTTCTTTGCAGGCTTGCCAATGTGAATTTTAGGTTAAAAATAGCTAAAATCTTTTTCCCGGATTTTCTCCCAAGAAGGAACGCTTTTGATTTCGTTTTTTGCATTTTTCATTAGTCTATATATGTCTATATCGGAATCTGTAATAATCTCAGAGAGCCTGTTTCAAAAAACTGCTTTTCCCTTCCGGCGACTAGTGTTTATAGACAACTTACATCGAAAATGAAAATAAATAAAAAAAATCCTTATATTAGACATAAAAATGACAACTTTTTTGGCCTTTAATACTTTTTTATATATAAGAAGAATTTTTAGCGACCCTGACATTTTGCTCCTTTAAAGCGCTGAACAAAAAACGAAAGTTTTTTTCTGTGATTTCCAATTTTGTATGCCCTGTAAATCACAGTACAGATAGCTGAAAGTTATGAACAATTTTGTAATCCCCCATATACTTTCTTTTAAATTGTAAATCACATTTTTTCATTTCATTTTCTCTTGCCTCTGACCCCCAAAAAGTGTACGAAAATCAACTTTTATGTGATTCCCAATTTTTACCCCTGCAATGTAGAAAGATTTGAAAGTTAGTTGATGCTTCTTGCATGATACTTTAGTAGATTACAGCTTGTCTTTACATGTTAAACAAAAATATTATTCTTGTGATTATTACTGGCTTTATAAACATGAGTGTAACAAACTTTTATTATTACAAGGTAAAATAATTTATTAAAAGCGAAGCTTTTCTATAATAATGGTCGGTCCGTCCGTACGTCCATCCGTCCGTCCGTCCGTCCGTACGTCCGTAACGGTTAGCTTTTTTCGTTAATTTAGGCATGTTAGAATTGTCCTATCGATTTCAAACTTTGCATGGTGATTCCTAGCTGCAGTAGTTAGATACGATTTAGAAAGCGTAGCAACTCTATAATCATTACCAAAATGTCCGTACGTCCATTTTAAACATGTTGATTTTTTTACTTTTTTAACAACAAATTTTTATATGATCTAATTATCCGATTGATCTGATTTTTTGTATTCTGATTCCTGGGACAACAAAGTACAATATTTTAAGCGAAGCAACTCTTTAATTAAGTCCTAAAAATGTAAGTATGTCCATAAACATCATTCTGTATCAAGCAGTTTTTCAACACATTTACTTACAATTTTGCATCGACTCTTATACATTTATATTCTGATTATTCAGTTCTGACACTATACAAGTGTTAATGTCCGTTTGTCCTACCGTTTCAGTGCTTCGCTTTTATGGATGTTGTCATCCTTGTTTAAATTCAAATATAGACAAATGTACTATTTTTTATATATCACAAAAATTTCTTTTTTAATATTAGTATAACTATATTACTATTACTAGTGACTACGCCCCTAGAACCCCTAGGAGTACATTAGAGGCTGGTTGTTAACCTCCGAACATTTTTAACTTTAGTTGTAAAAAGAAGTAAAATAAGTTGAGGTGTTTCTTTTCATTGGTCCATTGGAGCGGGTTCTCTTGTAAGGGTTGTGGTACCCTTCCCCATAATAGTCAAAAACCTTAACTTGCCCTATATGAGAATTTACATTTTCAAGGATAACCATATTGGTTAAGCGGTTAGCGAGATCCTTCGTTACAGACAAAAATTCTTACTACTTTTTATAATATGATTAATTATAGAGTAGCTTTACTATATTAAGTCCAGTAGTAGTAAGCTAGTTGCAACAAATATTCATAAGAAAGTGGCACTTCTTTTGCTTTAACAAAAAGATATTCTTCCTTTTCTTTTTATTTCACAACAGATTTAAGTAAGGGTCAGACATTAGCGTTATTTAACTAGAGACGTTAAAAATGGTACATATTGCTGCTATATCAGGCGCGTTACATCAATAGTAATATTATAGGAATGCCTTGACCCATAAACAGGTGCTACTCATTACTATTTACAGTTAGGACTTCGCGACAAATGTCGTGCAATCAAAAAGTTGGTTGTCTATTGGGTGAATGGACGTTTTGCACTGCAATTATGAGATGCAGAGTATGTTAAGGTGAGTGGAGTATGTTAAGGTGAGTGACACCAAGCCCCTTAGAGGTCTTAAAGGGTCAAGTGTCTTATTTCTGGTAGCCTGAGCAAAATATAAATAACACATTTTTACATAGAAATATTTAGTGGTTACCAAATACACCTCACAACTTGCAAACATTTAAATTGCTTAAAACTAAGATATCTATGTTATGAAAATGACATATTATGTGATTTATTGACAATACTTGACTAACTCCTAAGTACAAAATATTTTTTTTTATTAGACATAGATTTAACACATAAACTGTCTAAAACGAAGCTCTTTATGGTTCTTATAAAAAATGACGCCATACTATACAAATGACCAATGTTAGGCAAATACACAGACTGAATAACCAATGGCAGGCCAGTATACATGTTAAATGACTAATAGTGTTAATATTCAATTTAAACAAAAAGCTTACATTTGCTGGTTTCCCTTGCCCCCTAGCATAAAGAATAAGAATGCAAACGAAGCTTTTTCTTATCCCATGCATTCAAATTATGCCATACAATATAAAAACAATCATGACAACGTCCATAAGTAGAGAAGCTCAGACAAATAATGAGGAGACAAGCGGTCATATCAAGTTATAGAGTAGTTGCATTATATATAGTACTAGAGTTGGCTCGATATAATTATCTCCCTATTGGCTAGTTTTCTATATGCATATCTATTTCTCAATAAATCTATTTTCCTCACCCGGCATTACTATCTAAAAGAAAGTAAATATTTAATAATTTAAATGATTTTTGAAAGATTTTTTTAAATTATATTTTTTTCTTTACATTACCATCACCAAAAGGTTAATGATGATGATTACAATTTTAGTTTAATATTTGAACACACAAAATGTCGCCACAATCGAATTCTTTTAAAACATAGTTTTCTTAAATTTATCATATTATAAATTTAAATTTTCTTTTTTATGATTAGAAATTAAATACATCAATATAAGGTAAATAGCAACATGAAATGAAAAAAATGAATTTATTTTTAATAAAGTAAAATAATGGGTCTTATCGTTCTGGGCAATGAGAGTTTATTATGGATTATTGGAGCACTATGAGTTTTAATCATATATTCCTTGGAAAACTTGAGCTCGTTTATAGACATTTATTTCCTATATAGATCTGACATGGATCTTGAAGCAATTAAGCAGGCCGTTTTGTACATGTTAAAAATTGGAAGATTTCATTAAATAAAAGTAATCGCAAATATACTTAGTAAATTATAAATATTTACAAGAAATACCAGCTATTTATCTTCAAGAGCTACTAAGAAAGAATAAAATTGATGTTCAATTAAGCATTACAGACATACCGACGGACCAAAGAAGTTAAACAGAAGATTTTAAGAGTAAATTCTTAATTGTTTTGGAAATCTTGAATAGTTATACCAGGCATCTATCTTTAAAAGCAGCTAAGAAGAACACTTTACAGAAAAGAGCATTGCTGACAGAACTATGTACCAAGTAACTTATAGTATAGATGCAGATCAATCCTCATTTCAACTTTTGCAACAATGAGAAAACACAAACACTTTTCTCTTAATGACGGACGGACATACAAAGTTAGTTATAGTATAGCTTCGCTACTAACAAACTGTATGGACAAATTATGTAATCTCATTCTCAAATGATAAATTTCTCGTTTAAGGCATGAAAAAATCATAAAAATGCTTATTTTTACCTTAACCTGGATCCCCTGTAGTGGACAGGATCACCACTAGGCCTAATTTGTAAGTGAACACGATGTTTATGAATTGTCAACTTGATAAAAACGCCCAACAGACAACTAACACGTTAAAATAACGATCCATGTCTAAAGTACTTAAAATATATTATGTATGGCGATTTGAGTTGAGTGAGCCTGTTCTTGAGACAAAGCATTTCCCCTTCACTTATTTTTATTATTAAAACCAGGGTGGAAGGGGACATTGGGCTTTTTATTATTTTAGATCCCAAAGTTTTATGATAATGTTTGGCTTAACAGCTTTAGAGACTTTTATTGAAGATTGGTTGGTTCATTTAGTTGAGCCTGTTTTTGAGACAAAGCATTTCCCCTTCTCTTATTTTTATTATTAAAACCAGGGTGGGAGGGGACATTAGGAAATTTTCCTTAACCATAAAATTTCTGGGATATTGTAATTTTACCCTCTTTTATAATTATTATGTTTAAATTTTATTTTCTTCCTCAGTTTTTAGAAACTTCGAGGGAATTTTTTTGTCACGTTATAGACAATATATAAATTGTCAATTATTTTATATAGATATTTTTAAAATAAACAAAACAGAGGATTTTTAGAAGATTTTGTTGTTTCATGTTCGGCCCCGAAAAAATAATGAATGGACTTGGCGGTATATTTTTCAAAACACCGAAAAGTAAAATTGATAAAATAGCTAAATTAAAAAAAAATGTGTCCAGCAAGGACAAATTTGTAAAAAAAAATCACCAAAGCAATGACAGACGGACAAAAAACTTGTGTTTTGATGGGCTCGGGAGGGAGTATTCACATCTTTACCCCCAACCCCCCTCCATGTAATCTTTGACTCCAATGTTAAAATTTTGCCTTAGATGTAATTCATGAATTTTAAAAGATAACACAATAGTCGATAAATTAACGTATATCCCATTTGATAATACACAAGATTGCCCCTTCTGTAGCGTAAAATTAGGGGTTGAAACGTTTGAAAACTCAACTTAATAAACCAACCAATCAAAATTCACTAAAATCCTGAAAATGGTTAAGTCAACGAATAAGAAAACGTTGGAACTAGTGTAGCCCATTGCCCCCTCTCTCTCTGGATGCAATTAAATTTAGTACTGTTTAAACTTTTCATTGTTCTTGAAAAAGAAAATCTAGCTTTTTTGTTACAACGTTTGTACTTGCTATCTTGAATAAAAATATTTTGCATGGTGTGTTATCATTTCCGTAATATGTATCATATTTTAAAATCATCAGAACCTAAAGTTGTGAACCATCACAAACTGCATCTTTACTCCAATCCCTTCAATAAAAAACATTTAATAAATTTGCTAAATAGTGATTTACGGAAATAATTGCACACTATTTTGCATCGCTTTCTGCATGTTCTTCTATCCTTACTATGCTTTCTATCCATATGAGAATTGATGATTTAGAATTTGTATAAGTTTTATCTTGAACATGATCATAATCCGTATTTGTACAACTAAGAACTTCTTTTATTTAAGCTCTACTTTTAACCACTCTTATGTCATATATAAATCAAAAATAAGAAGACTGTCTGTCCGTTTGTCTGCCATATGCTCTGCTTTTCAGGGAATATACTCTCTGCTAATCACATTGGTTTGTTTTGTTTTTGTTTCAAAAACAAATATGAATTTTTGAGTGGGGGATATAGTATAATTAATCATTCTCTTCAAAAGTAACGGGATGTGTGTCAATATGTCCGCTAAGATTTCGTAAACGGCTGGTATGATCTTTCTAAAATTTTAGTGATTTTATTTGACTTAGAACAGATTTTAGGCTATATTGCAAGGGTTTTACCAACGCCCCACTTAAGGATATTGCCTCAAGAAAGAAACTCCACTAAAAATATTCTTTTTTTTAAAACCAATTTTGAATTCCCTAACGAAAAGGGGCGAAGTCCCTAATATGTATGCATTGAAAATCAAGACAAAATAAACAAGCTTCATGATCAAACTTTTTTATTTATCCAAAAATTGATAGTCATTCCTTAACTGAGATTTTAACATGATTTTCAAAAAATGTTTCTCTTTAATATCACATCTTTACTAAACAAGATTGTATATATTAATAGCAATTTAGCTTAAATGAGAGTTATCAAAAAACAAGGACAATTATATCCTTATGTAGTAAATTTA
Organism: Acartia tonsa; assembly: GCF_053477335.1. Taxonomy (NCBI): domain Eukaryota; kingdom Metazoa; phylum Arthropoda; class Copepoda; order Calanoida; family Acartiidae; genus Acartia; species Acartia tonsa. The sequence goes on along the minus strand of NC_137264.1, from coordinate 40,026,525 downwards.
AAGATGGAAATATTTTTAGTTATGTACTAAATATATACTTTAAATAGACAATATATACCTATTTATTCCTCTTTTAAAAAAACCTATATATAGTGCTAGAGTTATGAATTAAAAAAAAAATATATTAGCCAAATTAATGAGTACATATGTGTAGAGTCATATATTAAGGCTATTAAGTTTAAGGCATGCTATTTATACTTTCATTTTTAGTATATTATATTACAAATGGACTGACTTGACATTTAATATTACCCTATAGAGTAGCTTTGCTCATATTAAATGCATGCCTAAAACTGCTATTGCAAATGTTGTCAATTAAAAGAAATTAAATAAGATGTTCTTATGAAATAGCTAATGTTTTGAAATTGCTTTATAGTATAAAATGATGAATGTCTTGACATATTTTTTTTAAAAACGCGGCTATATTTAAATCATGTTCTGTTCGTAGGGATATTCTTAGGGGGTTGAAAGTCAATAAAAAATATTAAAAACGGTCTATTTGAGTTATAATCTGAATAGCTTAATTTTCCTCTAATTATACTTTATATCGCTTTTCTTTATTTAAAATAGTATAGTAAGCATTTTTTCCTTTTCTTCTTTTAACTTTCTTGTCTGAACACCATTAAATTACACTTTTATTGGCACAGTGTACATAAATGCAATCATAAAGGAACTACAAAAACACTTTGAATTTTCCCTATTGTGTTTATGTGTTTTTATTTTTCACTTTGTTTTTCCAAAAATTAAGAAATAATACAAATTCTTTCAAATTATAAATTAAGCATTAACAAATATGACAGGTGTTAATTAATCTAAAATAGAAAAAGCTCTTCTAGATGCATCAGTTTTTTTTTTCTAAAAGCATGCATAAAATACTTTAATTTCTACTCAACTAACAGACAGAATGATATATTTTGGCATAGAGAATAAACTGTGTAGTTCTAGCAGATAGGGATGGGACAATGAACTAATATGGAATATGAATATTGCCACCCAAAATAAACTCGCTCTGCCATTTGTAAGCTAAAAACTTTAAGGTAATAAGAATTGATTTGGTTGTACAAAGAAATAATGTCTATTCTCTTCTGCAAATGATTATAATTTGATGAGTAATAGATTGATTTATTTTTCCATTGTCCCCTCCCTCAATATGCATAAATTTTTGTAAAAATATAAATTTTCTAGGAGGGCTTTTACAATGAACAAGTTCCCTCACCCACACCCACCACCCCACCTCCTTTTCTAAAGCTCAAGTTTGCCAAAAATGGTCCAAATCAAGACTCTAATAATCATAGAAAACCTAATCTAAATGAGTCTCATTCTATGAATTCCAGCTTTAGTGATTATAGCCAGGACAACGTTGTTTATGACAATGAAGGCTTTAATAAGGAAAATATTGAAAATTTCCAGTTTCATCAAAAAAGATCTTCAAATCAACTTAGAGCCTCGACAAGATCTAGAAACTATAGAAACAAAGCCAAGCAAAATAGCAACTCACAACAACAACATTCTTTTAATGATAACCTGGGGTTTGAAAAATCCCCAGAGAAAAAGTTAATAAATCCGCCAGCTGTAATCAATAAAAATCCTCAAAATGATTTATCAAAAAATCCAGCGCTATCTCCAAGTAAAGTATCACAACCTATCAGTACAAATTCCCAGATGAAATCAAATCAGAAAACAAATGCCATAAATATGTCTTTTGATACAACGAATAATGTCATTAATACTTCTATTGAAACAACAACTACTCAAGATACCTTTGCCACTGTCACAAGTGAAATCATTAATATTGATTCTGAGTTGGATGATTACAAACCTTCTCTTTATGAAAAATTTAGGAAAGATAGATATTAAATTAAATTTTTTTGCCAATAAGTTACTCTATATTTAATTTGGTTAGTTGGTCTATTGGGCTGCATGTAATTTATACATATTGCATATGAAAAAACATAAACAAAATTTAAATATATATATTTTTATTGTTATCATAGGTTAGATTAAGTAAGATTAGAAAAGCATTGAAGGAATAAGAGAAGCTTAAATGGTCTAATAATAGGTTTTACTGAAAGCACCATTTTAGCTGATTAATTCAAGCAATATTTTTTTACTGCTAAATTCATTAGTTCTTGTTTTAAAAACGGCAAATATTGTAATAAGGAATTCAAAAGATCTTTTTTTAACAAAATTTTATATAAATCTGTCTGTAGAAATCACTTCTTTTCCAAACGAAAGCTTGAAAATTCAGACTTTATTATCAACGAAAATTTGGAACCCATATCAAAAAAGCCCTCAATTCTGTCAGATACCTCTAAATATGACACATATCAAAGTAACAGTAATGACAAAGAAGTGCCAAAATCCCCTAAATCTCATACTGTAACCTTTAAAGAAGAAGATATAAGGATTGATTTACAAGATGAGGCTACTGGATTTCTTTCTTTCAGGAAAGTTTCCATTTATTTATTTTTGTACAAATAGAATTGGAGTTGGATAGTATACAGTATACTTTTTTAAAAAGTTTTATCAATCTACATTATTTGTAATTTAGTTCATTACCAAACATTTTCTTATAACTTAAATGGAAACTTTTTTTTTATAGAAAACTATTTCGCCAGTCAAATTTTGAAGAGCCACCTAGTGGTGAGATAGAACTTGCTCATAGCCCCACTAGTGTTCCCCAACCTAAAATACCTAAAGTTCAATCTTTAGATCTACCTCAAGTGCACAAAAAGCCCTCTCCTGCCCAGCAAAAACAAGTACCTAAAAGTGCTTCTCTAGATGTACCTAAAAGTGCCAGTCCACATTTAGAAGTAGAAAAGTCATCAAATCCTTTAGACCAACCCCAAGCTGTATTAAATCTATCTCCATCCAAGATAACTTCTAGTCAAGAAAGTATTCAGTATGCGACTATTTCCTTTGATCAAGCTGTCAGCCAAGCTCCTCCCAAATTTCTTAAGCTTGATACTAACAAAAAAGGTGCTGCTAACACAGCAGCTATTCCTTTTGAGAAACCAGTGAATGTTTCTCCTTCTAAGAGCTTAACAATTACAACTAAAACTAAAAAATCTAAAAAAGATTCAAAGCTCAAAAAAGAGGCCAAAGTAGAAAAACCTAAAAAAGAGCCCAAGGTGAAAAAAGAAAAACCTAAAAAAGAGGCAAAGGCTGTTAAAGAAAATCTCGAAGAGGAGCCTCATCCAGGGGAGGCTGAAAAAGAGCCCAAGCCCAAAAAAGCAAAATTAGAAAAACCTAAAAAGGAGCCCAAGGTTAAAAAGGAAAAACCTAAAAAAGAGCCAAAGCCAAAAGTTCCTATGAATGAAAAACCAAAAAAGGAAAAAGCAATTATAAATGACTCTAACAATGAAATTGTTAACATTGAAAATATTGAAGATACAAAAAATAAAGCTTTAACTGATATTCCATCAGACAAATCTAACACTTCACCTGAAGTTAAAAATAACAAAGAAACAAAACAAAAATTCTTTAACTTTTCTAAAACTGAAAACAAACCTGAAACTAATATTGAAGCTAAGGTTGGCGATGAAACTGAAGTAATTACTGACCCTGCCAAAAATGAAAATAAAAAGTTTGTAATGTCATGGCCAAAGATATTTTCCGGTGAAAACTCTTCAAATGCTTTAATAACAAATGCCACTGAAACAAAACTCCCCCAAGACTCGCTTCAAAAACAAATAAATGTACAAAAAATAAATCCCAACCCAAAACCTAGTCTCAAAAAAAGCACACAATTCTTGCCCGAAGTGCATAAACAAAATTCTGCCTCTAGTAGTAGTAGTGGTTATGGAACACTGCCCGTGTCCCCGGTCCCTCCCAAGCCGTCTGTAACAACTGCAGGAAGTATCCTGCCCAAGAACCCGCACAGGGAAAAGCTGGTGAACTGCCTGGATCATGGAGTGGTGGCTGCCTCGAAAATGCCTAAACAGGCAAGTAGAACACACACACACCTGTCTCTCCGTATTTTAAGTGTCAATCAACTCTCAATTGTTGTTGTGGTGTTCCCCCATTTTGGACATGGACATTCTTGTTTGTCTTCTATAAACTGACTGCCCTTACCAAACACAAACTAATCACACTTCTTGTCCTTGTTTTTATTTTATTTTCTTATTAATGCATGTTTTGTATTTGTACATAATTGTATTTTTATATTACTAATAAATATATCTAGGTATCATGTACATAAAAATGTATGTTGTGTTTTTTATTTTGATAGGTTTTTTCAATAGGTACATATGTATTCTGTCTTATTAAATTTCTGTTCATTTTTCAACTAACCAAAATTTTCTATATATGAGTATATTAACACTGTATTTCTTTATCCATCTGTCCCTATCAACATTGCATGCCACTTTTTAGACTTGTTTAACACTTTTTCATACACATTCATTGACAGGGAAATAATTATGAAAAATGTTTAGTATCTAAATAAAGCTTTTATAGAACAAGTTATGAATTTTAATGCTTATACTTTACTTTAATTTTGCTAAATATTTTTCATAATTATAACAATTCCTATAATCATCAAGCAATATACACACACGAAAAAACACACATGACTTTGCCCTTTCCCACCCATCTATAGCACACTTCACAAAGGGTAGTTAGGGGTTTTAATTTAATTTTGGTTGAAGCCTGTCGAGCACTGAATCCCCGCCCCCCCCCCCCCACCACTTATTTTTGAAATTAAAAAGATGGCGCCATAACCTTGCGGGGCTACCAAGCACCTGGTATAACCTAATATGATCTAGCAATAAGTAAACTAGCGAAAACTTACCCACCCCCCTACTTAAATTTAAAAAAAATAAAGGGGTGGTTTCTATGCTCAACATGGCATCTTCAGGGAAAATGCCATTTGGAATAATTTTTATTGAATCACTCTCATAGTCAAAACACCACAATGTAAAAATGTTTATTTTGATATTAGTCTAATTTTTATGACTTGATAGTTTTAATCACAAAGAGAAAATATAGAATTATTAAACAAAATTTAACTTAAGTACTAATAATATTTATTTTTCGATGGAAAAGAATTAAAGAAAGAATTTTACATTTTCTCTGTTGCTAAAGTAGGGTGTTTAATAAACTAAGAATGCAGTAAGGGAGGGGATAATGGAAGTTTATTTTTCATCTCTTACTTTCTCGCAAAATTTATAATAGCTACCAAGGGTAATATTTTACTTATAGACCCCTTCAAAGCCATTTGCCTTTCCCTACATAGATACGTCTAAATATCTAATTTAAAAAATAAAAATAATTGAACAAAATGCTTAGTCAAATATTCACCCTTTAAATTTATGCCTGTATAAATTTTTAAAAAAATAATAGAGAAATATTCTTATTTTTGATCTTTTGTCTTAAATTTGAAATGTTTTATCAACTTTTCTACCAGTAAAAGCTGAATTATCACTTTTTGTGATTTCACATGATTTACAAATGTATTTTTATCTTCGTAATGATTATTTTCGACTGGCAGATAAGTTAAGCACAATTATCATCTCTTTCCCAAAATTTGTTTAATAGATTAAACCTTTTTTTAAGCCATTGCCTTTTTTGAGAATATTTTACCATGATTAATTTTCATTATTTTCCATAAAACCAAATTAACTTTTTACTGTTATGTTTAGGCGCAGAGACAAGCCCCGCAGGTTCAGATGAGCCCCAGCATTACTATGAACCCCGGGGGCCGGGGGGTCAGCCACCACCCGCTGGCGGGGCCGGGTCACGGCTCCATGGACTCACTCAACTCTACACAATCATCCGTCATGAGCTTTGGGTCCACTGGATCTTTCTCTTCAAGTAAGTAAAAATAAATGTTATGTAGACTGACTGATAGACAGACAGACAGAAAGACAAACGGAACGACAGACAGAAATACAGACAGAAAGACAGACAAAAAGACAGGCAGAAAGCCAGACGGAACGACAGACAGAAAGACAGACAGAAAGACAAATAGAAAGACAGACAGAAAGACAGACAGAAAGATAAACAGAAAGACAGACAGAAAGAAAGACAGACAGAAAGACAGACAAAAAGACAGACAGAAAGACAAATAGAAAGACAGACAGACAGAAAGACAGACAGATAGACAGACAGAAAGACAAACAGAAAGACAGACAGAAAGACAGATATATAGACAGACAGAAAGACAGACAGACAGAAAGACAGACAGACAGAAAGACAGACAGACAGAAAGACAGACAGACAGAAAGACAGACAGACAGACAGAAAGACAGACAGACAGAAAGACAGACAGAAAGGCAGACAGAAAGACAGACAGAAAGACAGACAGAGAGAAAGTAGGAAGGACAGACAGAAAGACATACTAGATTAATATACGAAAAGATACTTGCATTTTTTTAAACAAAATAGTTGAAGTTAAAATTTCTGTCGGATGTGAATGTTTTTTTTTGTGTGTGTGTTTGTGTGTGTGAGGGTGTGAGTGTGTCTATAGGTAAGTGGGTGTGTTAGTAGGATTTCCTGATATCTAAGACAAAAAATGCTTCCTCTTTACTGAAGAAAAAGCGTTTCTAAGAATCAATTTTATAAAAAGTTGTAAGGGAACTTAGCATTTTTAGTATAATAGCTGCATATTTAATATTTTCAAAAAAAAATTTTTGAATTTGATTTAATCAAAAGTAATACCCATTTTAATTTTTTTAGCTGTGTAAAATAATTATGTGTTATTTTTTTAAAACATAAGTTTCTAAAACATTTATCCTATGCATCAGTTGAGTTTTATTCAATAATTTTCATGGTTCCACAACCATGAAATATGTGCAGGATATACACTGATACAGTGTACAACAAACTAGGGAGGGCGTGGACATTGGGCTCTTTATTACACTAGCCCCCAAAGTCATATATTAACGTTTTCTTATTCGTTGGTGACTTGTTTAATTTTGATTAGTTGGTTCATTTTGTTGGGTGTCCAAACGTTTCAACCACTAATTGTAATTTACAGAAGGGCTAATGATGTCCATTTCTTTTTTCTATTTCTTTGAATAAATAAGAAAAAAAAACTTTTAGTAGATCTGACTCAAGCCTAAAAATTCCGTTCATTCATTCTTTTACATGGTAGCCAATACGATTGTTTGCAATGCCATTTAAATTTGGTAAAAACCAGAAAGAGAGAAAGAGGGGACATTGGGCTGTTTATTACACTAGTCCCTAAAGTTTTATAATAAAGTTTTGTTATTCGTTGGCTTAACAACTTTGGGGACTTTAGTGAATTTTGATTGGTGGGTAAAGTTGAGTCTTCAAACCTTTTAACTACTAATTTTAATCAACAAAATGGATAATTTTGTGTATTCATTGGGGATGTACATCAATTTATCGGCCATTTAGGTCCCTGACAACAAACTAACTTGTTGCTCAGCAGTAGTTGGGTTTGAGTCAGATGAAAATTTCGTTCATAATTTTTTTTTCTAAAATTGCTTTTTCCTCTTTCCTTTTTTTCTCATTCTCAACCCTTTCTTTATCTAAATAATTTACTAACTGTATTATACAGTGTGTTTTTTTTTATGAGCACTTTTTTGAAAGCAATTTTACCCCACTTATAGTTATCAGAATTTAATGATTAATGGCTTATTTTCTTCGTTTTTTAAGGGAAATTATGAAACAACTAAAAAAATGACAGTTTTTGTTGAAAAAGTACAGTAAGGTTGAAAATTAAAAACTTAGGTGTCAACATATAAAAATGGTTTTAGCGCATTTTTCTTAAAAAAATGGATTTTCTGTAGTCGACTTTGGGGGGCCAGTACTCCCTCCCTGGTTGAGATATGACCTTCAAACTTTGATATGTTCTAGTACATGTCCCTAATAGTATCTGTATACATTTTTAGCTCTATATCTCAACTTTGAAGTGTTAAGCAGCCATTCTTGCAAAAGGTTGATTATTTGAGCATGAGAAAAATGCGCTAAAACCATTTTTAGATGTTGACACCTAAGTTTTTAATTTTCAACTTTAATTTTAATTCTGATAACTATAAGTGGGGTAAAATTGCTTTCAAAAAAGTGCTCATAAAAAAAACACACTGTAATTAGCAGAATCACTTTTTTCAACTTTATACTTCAATTAACCAAGGCTAAAAATTGTACTAGACCTCAAAGCTTCAACACATTTTTATTTGTTGGCTTATTAACTTGGTAGGTACAAAATAATAGTGACCAAACGTTCAAACCAATAATTTTGATTTATACAAAGGGTAATTTTGTTTATCATATTGTCAATTGTCTTATTCCCTAAATCCCTGCACATGTCCATCTACTCTTCCTCCTTTTATTTTTACAACCTCTGATCTTTACTACCTGGATCTTTACCTTTCTTAATTTATTGAAGCATCTCAAATACCTAAGCTTTTTTCCTAAAAAATAAAATATACTGGTGAAAGAGGTTAGGTGACTTTGACCTAGTAATAAATAATCTATTTTTTCTTTTTCTTTATTCTTAATTTTGTTTTTACTAACATTTACTATTTTCAGATACAAGTATAACAAATCCTATAAGATCAAGTCTTAAGAAGCCTAAAAATAAGGTAATATTTTTCAAAATTTGCTGTATAAAAAGATTATATATATTCTTACGTTTAACAGATACCATAGTAATTTTAGATTTGCGTTCAAGATGTTGTTTTTCTTTCAAGCTCTTCTGAATAAGTAATTAAAAATAAATTAATCATAATATTTTTCTGTAATTAGATATTAGTTAGTTGCTAGACATAGTTTTTTCGTATGGATGAGAACCGGTTCCTATCCACCGGATTCAAATGAATACGAGAAAAAAATTAGGATCATGTTACTTGTCGATGCAGCGCTTATCACATGTTACTTGTAGATGCAGCAAACTCATACATGTTACTTTTAGATGCAGCAATAACCCCCTCCATTCCCTATAGAGATACTAATATAATTATAAATAGAAACAATTAAGATTAATTTGTTAGCTAAACATTTATTGGTTTTGAATATATGCAAAAATATTGTTAAATAATTACACATTACACATTACACATAACTTTGTAAGAAGGTTCTGTGACAACCTCTTATTGCTTTGATATGAGTCTTTGAAGTTTTGAAGTTCTTTAGAAATGACTAAAAAGCTTATTTTCAATAAAAAATATAACTAACATTGTCTGCCTATCTCCTTTTTTTATCTCCCTTCAACATGTTACTTGTAAGTGCAGCAAAGTTAAACATGTTACTTGTAAGTGCAGCGCTGCATCGACAAGTAACATGATCCAAAAATTATATTTATCTTTTTTTTCTCAGGAAAATAACTCAATAGCATCGGGTGTGAGTAAGAAATCTGTCACCATAGCAATCGGGCAGGAACAGACAGCTGTTTAGTTTCAAGATGCAGTCCTGCACAACAACAACAAACCCCGCCAAACACAACTCTTCTGTGATTGGTCAGAAGCACAATAAATAAGAATTGTGATTGGTCATTCAAAACTTTAGGTGATAACGAGTTTGTGATTTGTCATCTAAAGTGTCAAAAAGATTACAAAAACTTACTAAAGAAAATCCTTATATCTTGATACAGTGAAGATCCAGTAAATAAACAATAAGTAAAAATCCAAAAGACCTATACCATGAGTTCAAAAAGAGCTCTCTTGTTGAATTAGCAATACAATAGTGATAAAGAAATGAAATAGTATCAGCTCTAGTTTATAAATAACTTGCCTACAAAAACCAGTGATAATTACTTTATCCTACATTCCAGTTCATTCTAGTTTAACTTGTATTAATGAGTATTTGTAATTAATAGCTTGTACAATGTACATATATATGTGTTATATAAAATGATTATTTAAGTCTTTTGTATCATTTTTAAAGTCACAAATGACAATTAAAAAAAGTTTTAGACTTTGAATGCTTAAAAATCTATTTATTGACTTGTAAAATCTGTTTTTTCTCTCTGTCAGATAGAGAATAATTTTAAATTTTTGTAAAGTCCAGTGATTTGATTCTATTAATTTGGTATTTTAAACTGCATAGCATAAATGGGTAAATCTTATAGCTTCCAAATTGTAGAATTCCAGTGTCATCTTAAAATTGTCATGAAAATAAAAGTATTTAGTAAAGAATTTTGGGATAGCCAACAAATAAATTATAATTTTCTTTTTTCTCAAAAGCCTTACAAATACCACTTAATGGATATTTAAAAACTTAAACATTTTGAATTTAATACTTTTCAATTATGATCTTTGAAAAGCCTTGATAATAATTTTTTGTCCCTATATAAAAAATTTAAATTTAATAGAACATAGTTCTTAAACTTACTGAGTACCTAAACACTATAAATATATTACTATACTTAAATACTATACAATTTCATCAAAATCGCACAACCTTCTGCATTTCAAATATTTTATATAGTTTTATATCCAGGTGTGTGCAGGTAATTCCTGTGCACGCTCCTTTATCTGATAATTGTTTGTGATCATTGAATAATGTATTTTTTTAAACAGGGCTCCGCAGCCGCGTCTCAGCCGCGCATAAGCCTAAAATTTAAAACCCGCTTGTGTGCAAAAAAAAAAAATATCTAAAAGGTGCTTAGATACAGGTTTAGACATCCAGCTGCATTTTAAATTTATGATATTACGATTTCACTGAGGCTGACGCGCGGCTGCTGAGCCTTGTTTTTTAACACATACAAATAAAACATTCCAAATATCATAGCTTAACTATATTTGATTTGGGAATGAAAAAAATTTTATTGGATTTTTGGGGCTACATAATGACAAACTTTAAAAAAAGCATTAAAGTAACTTTTAGCAGATATAGAGAATCATTAATTTCTAACAAAAAAAAAAACAATTTTTCTATTTATTTGATGACAAATTATGCTTTTTTTTATATTGTGGCTGCTTCACTAAAGATAGACCTGTAAGAATCTGAAAGAATTTACTAAAAATGTCCATTACAAGACAATTACTGCACCATTGCATTGATTTTAATTTACTGTAAAAAATCATTCTTATATACTCAAATTCATATTTCATTAACAGTTAAACAAAATAATATCTTTTAATAAAATAATATTTTTAACATATTTTTGATTAAAAACATTTTATATCTTTCATTTTGGTTCTCTAAACAAAATTTTTTATTCTTATTGCATAAAGTGTTTAGAAAAATATGTTTAAAATATTACTGTTTTGTGCCAATTGACCATCAACCGATTTTTTTTCTGATTTTTGATTATCAACATTTCATCTTCAAGTTTAAAAAAAAACTATTTAATTTTCATAATTTAAGTTTTGAACATTTTGGACACGTTTAGTTAGTCTTCACTATCTGTCTAAGTTGGGACTGCGAAACCAGCTTTGTAGTAGAAGAAATATAATCATATTTCTCGTATTCATTCGAATCCGGTGGATAGGAACCGGTTCTAATCCATACGAAAAAAACTATGTCTAGCATCGTATTATATCCAGCTTTCTACAAATATAAAATTGTACATTCAATATCCGCGGAAAGCCGTTTATAATACGATGCGAGAAATAACTATTCTTTTATTTTAAACCAGACAATATTTACTTTAAGATTGCGAAAATCTTATCATAGTTAAGACATTTACAAACGAGTCTAAGACTTTGGCGTTTAAAGGAAGTGCGAGAAGCGCGTCAAAAGTTAAGACCCCCCTACTTAAACAAAAATTGATGGGGTTTTAGGGGGGTGTTGTATCCAACTCGCTTATTTTTATTTAGAAGTGGGAAATAATTGTATTTTTACTGCTGCCAAGCTGGTTTTTAAAGACCCAAGCTGTAAGAAAAATCTTATTTATTATACATTTTTCATATTTTGATACTTGGAACTATTATTATTCTATAATTATTATAAATAAATATTATCTGTCTTACTTTTTTTTTTTTACTTTTTAACAAGGAAGTTTTTTTACAAGGTATATGCGTTTACATAGAGGAGGGAGTAGAAGAGGTATATTAATTTAAGGGATACAAACCCTTTAGTAGGGGAGTGGAAGATAAAACAACTTTAACAATATGCAATTTCAATGGTTTATTTTGACTTAATGGCTTTAATAAAAATGTGTCGTCGCTGAGATAAAGAGAGGGGACAATGGGCTAGTCTCCAAAAATTAATACATTAACTCAATGCCTAGCCATATAATTTTTTGAGCACTTTAACCGCCTTCCACAAATTAAATTATGTGTAAGCAATTGTTGGTCTTCGTTTTGTAGGTCTCTGTCATTAAAGCCTACGATCTATGCATGTTTTTGTGAAATAATAAAGTTAATCAAAATAGTAATAAAGAATAAAATTAATAAATCTTACAAAAACACTTAAACCATTGAAATCAATAATTAACATTGTAAAGGTTTGTTGATAATTTTTAATATTTGTTAAACCATTTTGTATTATTTATTTGGTAAGACCTTAGCTATTCTCAGAGTAAAACAGTAACGTTAAGTATCTTTCATTAGAGTTTAAAAAGAAAAAAAATATTTTAAAAAAGATTGGGGTTAGGGGTGAGTACTTACTTTCAGAGGCAACTTCTCTTACTTATATTAAAGGATTACTAAATATCTATTTCAAGGCAGTGATCTAAAGGGATAAGACAATTGCCGATAAATTGATGTACATACCCAATGATAGTACACAAAATTACCACTTCTGTAGTTTAAGTTTAGTGATTGAAACTTTTAACACTTAACTTAATGAACCAACCAATCAAAATTCACTTGATCCCCCATAGTTGTTAAGCCAACGAATAAGAAAACGTATTTATAAAACTTTGGGGACTAGTGTAATAAACAACCCAATGTCCCATCGCTCCCTGATAATTAACTGTGCAGGTTTTATAATTTCCTCGATGAGTCATATTGAATTACGTTCATGGTTGACAAATTTAGAAGTCTGTTCAATTCATTGTGCAATCGGTGATACATCACAACCGCATAATAAAGTCTTGTTATTTTGCGCTGTTTCGTCATAAGCTTATATTTTAAATCACATTTTGAGAAAAGTATTTTAGTATATAGGAAGCTATATCGCTCATATAAATTTCCAATCTCTACATGTTAGTAACTATGTCTTCTGTGTGTTTGTCTGTACTGAAAGATCTCGCAGCTATATATATTTTTTGTCTCTCCTTTACAGTGAAGCTTCTTTGACTTTGTTAGGTCGCCGGTAACTGCCCCCCCCCAAAAAAAAAAGAATTACTTTTCTTTTTAAAACTAAAAGTTAGGTTGTTAAGTTAACACTCCTTCACTTTAAAATGCCCCTTGTGAGACTGAGCTGTAACTTATGAAATCTGTTCATACAAGTGAAAATGTTAATTAAAATCATAGACCGTAGACCGTAGTTATTATAATATCCCCACATTAATTTGTTATCTTCTTATGTATTCAAATTGTATATAAAAAAAAACGTTATAATGATAATAGTTCAACCATGACCACATTATTCTAATCCCTTTTTAGCGTATTCTTGCTGTTTTAGTCATTACTGCTCTACTTATGAACATAATTGTCCTTGTTAATTTAATAACTTTTCCCCCAGCCTCTAGGGGTTCCCCCATAAGAGGAGAAATTAATGAAAGTTTCACTGTATGTTGCCTAATTACCATAGTTTTATCTATTTACAATTTATCTATTTTAGGGGGGAGGTTGTAGATATCCTACCCAACAACAAAATAGCTTAAAACCCTCGGAGGACCATTATCTTTAATCTACATCCTCTAAAGATTGAAGACCAATCGGTTCAGCGGTTACCGAGATTCATCCAGAGGTGGACAAACACAGTTCTACTTTGTACTATACTAGCAGCTTGACCCCTAGCTTAAATAGCTTAAAACCACCACTGAACCAGTATATATATTCTCTGAAGAGTAGAGCAGTTACTGGTTCAGCAGTTACCGAGATCTTAAGTTTCAGACAGACAGGCGGACAGACATTCTTCTACTTTGTATTATAGATAATTGAATAATATAACTACACATATGAATAGTTTCAGTCAAAACAACAAGACGAATCTTTATAATATATTATGTTTATTCATTTTATCTAATTTTGTAAATTAGCAAAAGTGTATAACAGACGAACAAAAAAAATAAGTTAAAATTCGGATGTTTATTGATAATAGAAATAAAAAAAAATAGACGTCTATCTTATGCTACTATTGAGAAATTATTTTATCTCACGATTTTTATCTCCACTCATGAATTACGGAAAATTTTAGACGTACATCTTCATAATTGTCCCCCAAAAATAATACAATTTACACTAAGTAATTTTTTTGTGGTTTGGCTAAAACAAAGATTATGCTTTTTTTGTATGCATACTCGTTATCTCTTACAATAAAGTTCATTTCCTTTCACCCAATTAAGGGAATCTGGATATAAATATACGCCAGGGCTCGGCAGCTGCTCATTTTCAGGTTGAAAAAAAAAGAATCTTGCGGCTAAAATTTTGTAGTTGTTAAAAAAGATCAGGGAAATCAAGACATACGTAGAAAAGAGCGCCGTGTATATTTTTGACTAGTCGTTTTGTGTCGGTTTTTGCGGATGGTTAGTGGCTGTAAATATCTTTTGACAACTGATAGCATAATAGAACTTATTAAAGAGTTCTATTCTAGCCGCCGCTGTTTTATCAAATAAGTGCAAATATTTACAGTTGCGGCGGCAGATTCAAATATTGACAAAGCAAGGGTTAAGTTTATAAGTTGATGGGGAATATATAAAAAGTTTCTTCTTATAATGGATATATAAAATACGTGGTTATTGTGACTGAGGAAACATTGTCATAAATTTAGGTTGCTAACATGGACATCACTTATTGACTACTTTGTTAATCCAATAGGATGGGAGGGAATATGGTAAAGGGGTTATTCTATTATTCTAGCCAGCTACAAATTTAAATTTATCAAAAAAAAATTTCCGGTGTAAGATCCAAGTAATAATAAATTAATTCTTCTTATTAAAAGCGTGACTTTTCTATAACTAGGGTATAACGGACCGGATAGCACTTTTAGTGAATTAAGGCATGTTAGAATTATCCCATTGATTCAAAACTTTGTATGATGATTCCTGTAGTTGTAAGGTAAGATTTAGAAAGCGTAGCAACTCTATAATCGTTACCAGAATGCCTGTAGTCCATTTTAAACATGTTGATTTTTAAACTTTTTTAACAACAATTTTTTATGTTATATAATCATCCAATTGATCTGATTTTAGGAGTACTGATTCCTATTACAATAAGGTACAATATTATAAGCGAAGCATCTCAATAATCAAGTCCTAACTGAACTGATTTTATGGAAGCTTCTTATTGTCACTGGATGGTTTTAGGCCACTTATTTTTCATGTCTAAGTTTGGTTTTTATCTATTTTACTACTTTTATTTCTCCTTCGAATAATGAGCTCCTAGATGCTAGAGCGCAGCCACTATTATAAAAAGTTCGCAAAGATGATTAATAGGTCTAACACAATCACGCAACCTTTCAATATCACAGTGCTTGATGGTTTCCCTTACATACATAAACTATTTTTCAACTTTGGGGATTTCGATTGGTTGGTTCATTAAGTTGAATGTCCGAACATTACTAATTGCAATTTACAGAAGGGGTAATTTTGTGTATCATCATTGAAGATGTACATCAATTTATCGGCCATTTTCTTATCCCTGCTGCAAGGACATAGATGAGACAGATCGATAACTCAGTGGTAGGCCATAAACATTAATAATAATAACATCTTAGTGTCTGATAACATACGCAGATAACAATAATCAATATTCAGGGGATAAGACAATACATATAAATAAATTTACATCTTCAATGATAATAAACAAAATTACCCTTTTGAAGAATAAAATTGTTAGTGGAATAGTTTAGATACTGCTAGTTTGTAGAGCCCAATCAAGGTAAATACAAGTTCCCAAAGTTATTAAGCCAGCGAATGCGCGAAACTTTGGGTACAAGTCCAATGTCCCCTTCCTCCATGTCAATAATAGTTGGGAAGATCAATCAATATGAAATCTTATTTATTTTTGGCATCAAAGATGTAAATATGTACATGTCATTTTTCACCTGGCTTTTCGTGTCATATAAAATTTTGTTCTAGACCCGGCGATTAAAGCATATCGAGAAGGAAATCAGTGTAAATCTTTGTGCAAACCTTTTAACAAATAAAGACGTTAAAATGTACCTGCTGATGTAATGTTAGATTCATTAATAGTTATATAAGAGGTGATGTCTTAGTCTAAAACTTATAATCATTAGTGAGGGATGGGACATTGGGATGTTTATTACACTAGTCCCCAAAGGTTTGGAATACCGTTTTCTTATTCGTTGGATTAACTAAGAGCCATTAAGATGGGTGTTCAAACGCTTTAACCACTAATTGTAATTTACAGAAAGGATAATTTTGTTTGTCATAATTGGGGGATGTACATTAATTTATCGGCCATTGTCATCAGTAAAGATTCCTAAAAACGGGTTTAAATTAAACTAAAAATAACATAAATTAAGAGAGAATTAATACCATCCTCCCAGCTGCATAACATATAAAATTAAATTATATCAATGCGATAACATTGGTTATTGTCACTTTGATTAATAAGATAATGTTATAGCATTATGGCTGATTTATGACCTTAGGTATAATATTTAACCCTTCTCTCTAAGGTAGGGCGAGGGAAGAGTTGAGAGGGCTTTCAAATTCACCTTGTGGTATCTCAAAGTAGCCAAAAATTAGCCATGTGACGTCACAAAAATGAGGGAGATAAAAGGAGAAGTGGGAAAGAAAACCTCTAAAAAAGAGATGGATAATCCCTCATTTTTATGACGTCATAAGGCTGATTTTTTGAAACACTTTGTCCAGCTACATCTCAACACTACTGTTTTATGGATTTTGTCTTCCATGTTTGAAAATATTTTATTCAATGTTAAAACATACATTGCAATTGTATGCAAAGCTACAACAAAAATTCTTCTTAAAAGTATTCCTACAATAATGAAAGAACTAAACTCTATCCAAGAGAATTTTTCTAATTTAATTAAAACAAAACTATTGTAAATAAAAAAAAAACAGCCTGTAATGTACCTTTTTTCTTCATAAACTACAATTTCAGCTAAATTTTACACCGACAAACCTTCTAGGTGAAAAAAAACCGAGGGAAGCAATTTACAAAAGTACTTGGAAAAATCTCTAGACGGAACAAGTGTACTTTTGGAGATCTCTTCAGAAAAAAAGCTCAGGAATTTTTAAAAATCAGTAAATTTTTAGAAATTTTAAAAACATTCCAAAATTTAAGTATAAAATCTATTTTTGAGAAAATTTGTCATCACAAAAATTTTACAAATAAAACGACATAGATTCAATACTGATACAAGCTTGCCACACTTGTCAGATTTGATGTATTTTTGTCACATATATTTGTGTCTTTGTCAAAAATTTGCATAATTTGCTGCTAAATATTTAATTTTATTTTGCTGTTTTTTGATTACACCCTTTTGAATACTTAAATGCCTGAAGCACATAAGGCTCTTGTCAGTCAAAAGAACTATTTTTACAAGATTATCAGTTTCATATTTTTACATAATATAAAATACTTTTATGTTACGTAGCATTTAAATTGCTCGTGTGGCTGTACACATAGCCTCCAGGGGCTTTACCCAAGGAAGGGTGAGGGGTAACCCATGCAGTTTGTATTTAGAACCAAATTGTTACGGGGTTTATTTGGTTGTACTTCGTGAGTAAATCGACAATCTCGGAAAATAGCACAAAACCAAACATGGACCAATAAAATCTTTTTCGATACATACACACTCTACTTCTAAAATATCATGACTTTATTAGCTAAATAATTTTCTCCCATTAATCAATATCCCCTGTCGTTTTACATAGACTATACCAATAAGCATCCAGTACATAATTTGATGTGTCTGTCCGCCTTTTGGTCATTCCACACATTGTAAATAAAAAAATATGTCTGAATGATTTCATGATTTTCATCTAAATTCAATAAATCTGCATTCTTGAATTTAAATAATGTTCTCTAAATCTTCTTGTTCGTAATCACATTCATGATTTTTTGTGCTTTGATATTTATGGATGTTGAAATCCTTGTTTTTTTATATATTTTTTTTCTTTATATATTCCTTCTATTCGGCTAATAGATTTATAAATATAGATGATATATAATCCAGACAACTACCTGGGTCCTTTTTCTTCTGCTAGCAAATTGCTTTCTGCTATTTTGTAGCGACTTGGCTGTGTTAATATTCACGACGCTATAGGTTGTGCTATTCAAAGATCTAATTCAACGGCGGTACTGTAGGGACACACAGTTATTTAGCCCCTTAAGCCCCTTCCCCCTCTATTTTTTTTACTCTACTATTGGGCGTAATCGTATTTGTTTTGTATTGTATAGGCTATGTAACTATAGTATGTGAGTAAAGTTATTTATCGGATCGTATTATAGACAACATTCCGCTGATATTAAAATATAAAATTATAAGATTAAAACCAATTTTGTAAGTCCTAAGTGGCCGAAGTCCCGTGCTAACAAAAAATGGTATTAATTTTATGATTTGTATTTTAATATTCGTGGCAAATTGTATGTAATATGATGCTATGTTTGATATTTTAGTATGACTGAGAACCGGTTCTAATCCAGCGGATATTAATCGGTTTCGAAGCCATACTGGAAAAGCAATTCTATTGTATGATATCCGAGTTTTGTATGAGATGACCAAATTTACAAAAGATTAAACTTTACAACTTGTCTAGAGAAATACAGCAACAGAAACAAGGATAAAAATATCCATCAAATATGTTTCAAATATACATCTATAATAGAAAAGTAGATGGCACATCTCTGGTAGCAAAGCTACTATACAATTCAAACGTCCGTCTATATGTGTGTCTGCTGTTTGAAACATTTTGAAGAAAAATGCTTTCCTCTGTTCCTATTGAAGATTCCCAATACCAAAGAGCAAAAAGTATATAAAAACCCCGACCGTAAACATGTAGCGCATCAGCGACTCATCGGGAAGGTGATATGTTCAAATCTCGGTTGTTTGGACGGAAAAGAATAGATTGGCTCACCTAAGTCATCCTGGGTTGTCGAACCTAACACTAAAGTTTCAAGGACAGCCGCACGCCCGTTAAAGGTATCTAGGATATAAATTACTTTGAAAGTTGTTCTAAAAAAATTGTATTCTTTATTTATAACGGGATATTTTCTCTTTTATTATGACCTCTTAACATTTGCTCTATAACTCACAGCCTAGTCATAACATAAAAAAAGCTTCGCTTTTAAAAAAGGATAAAATAGCCAAGAAACTGGAGAATAAAATAGCTGGCCGCATACCAAAATCAGAGCTAACCTAGAAAAACTGAAAAATGTCTTAAAATGATTTTTGAGGTATATTTTTGTTTTAGGCCTAAGAGAATTTTATAATTTATTTGAAACTCGACATATTGTTTTCTGTTTAACTATTTTAAAGAAAAGTTACACAACATTTATATAATGGTGTCCATAACTCAATTTTTGAGTCTTGCAAAATTTTCTTTCATATTTTACATATTGTGTGAATTTTCAACTACCCAATTTTTTAGGTATTGAAAAACAAATAACAAACAATGCCGTTCACTAACTCGGTCTGTGGTCTGAAATTTGAATCTTCTTTGGTTTCCGTTTTATAGCTTCGATATATTATTCAGACAATCAAATCAAACTTTAATATAAAATTTAAAGACTATGGAAATTTAGGAAATCTAGAATCTAGAAAAATTGTTGACTGGATCATACAAGAAATAAAACATTTATAGGGAAAACTTTTTTCATAGTTATTTTTTATAGTTACAGTTTATTTTATTATTCACTTAAATACATTGTTAAAGTCAAGCTCTTTCTCTATTAGACAACACAGAAATCTACATCTTTTTAAAAACCAAATATTTCTAAAAGATTGGTCTACATTTTATTTTGGTCTATTATGTAACAATTATTTCCTCTCCAACAACTTGATTTGTCTCTTTAGATTATACATAATACACAAGCTTACTGTTTCCAAGAAGATATAACATTGCATTTTCTATCTTTATAACATGCAAATTGTGTTGTATAATGCTTAGTTTCTTTTATTACCTTACCTCATAAGAGCAGGATTCTTCTTTGATTTAAAAGTGATCATCTAGAGAATCTAAAGCATTATCCGCGTGTAATGAGATGTAATACTCTAACACTCAAGAATATTAGGTTAAGCAACATCCAACAGACAACCAACCCATTGTTTGCACGACCTTGATTCGTATCTATCACCTCTCCAACGTGTTGAGCCACAATCTTTTATTAACAATTTTTTTTATAATTTTTTATTATTGGAATTATAGTTACAATTTTATTTTTAGTTATAGACTATAATTTCAAATTTCTTATTTTAATAAATTGATAATGTTCCAAATCTTAAGCTTGTTCGGAGGCTCTTTATAGTGCCTTTAAAAAGGGTGATAAATCAAAATCTTTTGGCCAAAGTTTCCCGAATGACGTCATATTAGAATAATGGATTATTCTAATATTAAATTATTCGGGACATTTAGGTCGGAGTTTTAAAATTTTTCCCTTTTTATAGGCGTTATAAAGAGCTTCGCTGGTCCGCCTAAAAAGATTGTTCGTATAATACACTAGCTTAAAACCACCAATTGCAAAAATATTTTTATTGTATATTCTTTCATGATGTTGATGTTATCCTTGTTTGCTTTTTAAGATTTAAGTTTTATACTACTGAACATGCAAATTTTTATTTTTTCCAAGAAAATATAACATTGCATCATATGTAAATGTTTTAATAGTTATTTCTCGCATCGTATTATAAACGGCTTTCCGCGGATATAGAATGTACAATTAAAAGATTAAAGCTAGTTTTTTTAGCCCCGAGGTGCCGAAGGTACCGGCTAAAAAACTGGTTTTAATCTTTTGATTGTACATTTTTATATTCGTAGAAAGCTATAAATAATACGATGCTAGACAAAGTTTTTTCGTATGGATGAGAACCGGTTCCTATCCACCGGATTCGAATGAATACGAGAAAAAGATTTAAACAGCCACTATTTGACAGACGTTTGGCTGTTTTGAAATTAATGTTAAGCCAGAATTTAATAAATAAAGAAATCGCCGCTTTTTAAGATGGCGGCTGCTGGGCCAAAGTTTAAATTTTAAATTAACATTTTTTTCTGGGAAGATATTAAAGTCCAATTCAATTTCTTCTCTTGTAGATTTCAGGTTTAATTTGGCAATGTTAAAATAAATTTCTGACTGTAATTATTTTTTAGTATCTATCTATATTTGATCAAGATTAATGTATGACAACTTTCCGCGAATAGCAAAATGAAAATATAAGATTAATTTCATTTTTGTTAGCTCAGAGAGGCTGAAGGTCCGGGCTAACAAAACTGCTATTCATTTTTATAATGTTTATTTTATTATACATGGAAAATTGTCTGTTATACTAAACGATACACGATTTTTCAGTATGGATCTAACCGGCTTTAATCCAGAAGATATTATTTGATTTCAAAGCAATACTTGAATAATTAATTTTAGATCTGCATTATAGATAAACATATTGACACAAAAAATATTTTTATAAGCTCTGTGTAGTTTATACTTTATATACACATATAGTTGTGGAGTTTCTTCAAAACAACAAATAATCGAAGCAGCTTATAGTGCCTAACACGTCATACAATACAATGGACCAATGATAGGCCAGTATACATTTTTATGGCACTATAAGCAACTTCTAATTTTCTTCCGTTTTAAGCTGCCCAGAAAGATCTGTAAATCGATGTTAATTTTGGTTTAGCTTCATATTGTATGATTTTTAAAGCTATTTCTTAGGTGTTAAGTACCTTCAATCCTAATATTTCCTATTATTTTTTTCTGAAAAATCTTATATTGCAATTGAGATTATTTTTGACTTCTTCAATGATAGATGAAACTAAGCAGACTATTTAAATGGAGATAGATTTTTGTACTTTTTTAAATTTTTTTATATTCTGCCCCAAAGTAAAGTACTTTGCTAAATCATAATTAGGTTATAAGTTGTTTGTATCGGGCACTGATTTTGTTATGTGTATCTGTTTTATATATTGTGACAGCCCTTGTTATAGACACAGTTATATTGCATTACAGCTAAAATAATCAAGTATTTTACAGTTTATAGTAACTTGGATGTAGTGACAGACGGACAGACCTTATCTGAAATCTGTTGGACAATTCTAACATGCATAAATCAACAATAAGAAATATTCTTTACAGACGAACTTACGGATCAATCCTATTTATAAAAATGCTTCGTTTTTAAAACCAATATATATATACTACAGTCAAATGCTTTGTTTACATCAATGTGTCAGTATCTATCAAAAACAAAGCTCCTTAAACACAGGAATTGAAGAGTTAAACTAGCACGAAAGAATGGCGCATATTCCAAATTATGATAAACAAAATTATCCCTTCTATAGCCTATTAAAATTTTGAGTACCAGTATAATTTGCAGTTCAATGTCCCATAACTCTATGCCTCAATCGAAATTTTACAATTAGCCAAAATACATTGTTTATGTAAAAAAAAACTACATTAATTATGCATTAATGAGAGAACACTTAATGTTCTCGTAACAAGTCTGGTCTTTCACAATTAGAACATTAATAATTTGCATGGCTAAATCATTGGTTTGTGTCTCGTTCTAAACTGGGTTTTTATTGACCGTTTAAAAAAATGATTCATGTATTCCTATGCCAGGCATGTAACATTATGGTAATTTTAGTGAATGTCTTGGTTTATAGACAGGCGCAACTAATTACTCATTACACAAAAATCTTGAGGGACAACACAATTGGCGATAAGTTGACTCAACTATGATGAACAAAATCAACCCTGTTGTGGATTAAAATTATTGGTGGAATAGAATAGATTGAACACTACTAGTAAAATTGAGTCAATTGAATCAAAACCAATTAATAAAAGTCTCCGTAGGTAAGGTTATATGGCAATTACAGGAGGGAAGAGGATAGTAAAATAGCATAAAACTATTACAAGACTTTGATTTGGAAATAATATAACCTAAAACGGAGATTTCATTCAGTTCTGTGGTTTGCGAGACCTTACCAGACAAACAAAACAAACCTTTTCTTTATATAATACTAGCGGCTTCGCCCCTAGAATCTAGGGGCTTTGCCTCAAGAGGTATAATTACATCTACTATTACCTACCTAGCGGAAAAAATGCGAAAGAATCGCAAATTTTTGCAAATAAATTTTTGTTTTTTGGGAGGTTAGGGTGTCCCACCCCCCAGGAAAAACCACCACAGGACCAGTAGGTATATTTCCTAAAAGTTAGAATCCGATCGGTTCAGTGGTTACCGAGATCTTAAGAGACGGACGGGCAGACAGACGGACAGACAATCATCAAGCTACTTTGCTACTTTGTATTATAGATACTGGATAATGGTTAGATAATAGATATATTATTTTTACAACTATGGGTATGACGTAAGCAAATCCCCATAGGACTTCAGATTATGTAATTTTTGTAATATTTGTAATTTTGTTTAGTAATACAGGTTATAACAGAAAAGTATAAAAAATGCTTCCGAATAAATAATTACAACAAGGAAAATTAATATGTCTAAATTAAAAATACGACCTCTTTATAGTAAAAGTTATAAAATTGCTTAGCTTTTTAATTATTTTATACATAATTGTTTCAGCAATCATCCATCATGCAAAGTTTTGAATTGATAGAACGAATCTAAAGTGCCTAAATGAACAATCAAAGCTGTCTATTAAGGACTGACGAACAAACCAACCTAAAGTGTAGAATAGCGTCGCTTAAATAATTATGGAACAATTTAATCCCCATGTAAGAAATAGTACATTTAATACAAGATGTTCTTTCATTAGGACTCAGAGATATACATCTGGCATTTAAATTAATCTTTAGCCAATTAATAGTTGATTACTAATCGCATTAGTAATCCTCAAAGTCCTAGTTGAACATATAAAACAACCCCCTTATATTATAATGAATTGGATAAAAAGAAATGGCGTGGGAGGGTAGTTTTCATTTAGGTCAGATTTGATTAGGTTATATTGAAATAAGGTAGCCCCTGGGTTAGGCTACCGCAGGGTTAGGGGCCCAAGCATGGGTTATGCATAAGAAATTATCCTTCCCTTACTTTCAATGTAATGTAAATGAAAAAATTGAGAGGATATGTTTCTGTGCTTGCTACGGTAATCACTGGAAAACTTATTTTTCACATTGTTCTCTTGTGAGAGCATTTATTTGTGTATGCTACGCTGCCCATAGCTAATATTGTCCTTGTTAAACGATTATTTTGTATTTATATTAATTCAAAAGACTATTAGTGTAAATTAATAAAACTTAAATAGAAATTAAATGATGAAAAATACACCCACTCAATTTCTACCATGGAAAAATGGATGGATAAAAGTGTTTTCAGTATGATATCAGCTGGATTAAAACCGGTTCTAAGCCGTACTGAAATTTAGGTATCGTATAAAATTGAACAATCATAATATTAAAATCAGTCTTGTTAGCCCGTGCTTTTGGCATCTCGGGGTTAACAAAACTGGTTTTAAACTTTTAATTGTACATTTTATATACTGCGGAAAGCTGTTTATAATATAATGCGATAAATAACTATTAAGGATGATAATTTTTATTTTTGAATCGTAGGCATTTTAAGTCGACTACTTTTGTCTCCATAAATCTAAGGCCTTCTGATTTTGAAACCTTTGTCTGAGAGTCCTTAGTGGTTAATTGTTTGCCTCTTGTAATGGGCAAGTCATTTTCCTAACCCTCGCTAAAAGTGACCTTCGCCTTGTTTGAAATTATCTTATCAATAAATTGTGGAACCCTACATAAAGTTGAAACTAAATATTATTTTTACGCATTCATTGTACGTTTTAGTTTGTTTAATTAAGTTTAAATATCATTTAACAGTTAGGGAGTTGAATCCATTTTTATAGAAGCAGAAATATAATCTATGATTATGGTTTGGACCCTCTAAAACTGTAATCTACCCTTCCACTTTCCCCTCTCTTGGTGAAGATATCTTCAACAAGAGAGACAAAAGTGGAATCTTATATTTCAAAACTCGTATCGGCGTTGAAGATATCTTCACCAAGAGAGGGGAAAGTGGAATCTTACATTTCAAAAATCGTATATGCGTTGAAGATATCTTCACCAAGAGAAGGGAAAGTAGAATCTTACATTTCAAAAATCGTATCGGCGTTGAAGATATCTTCACCAAGAGAGGGGAAAGTGGAAAGGTAGATTACAGTTTTTGAGGGTCCAAACCATAATCATCGATTATATTTCTGCTTCTATAAAAATGGATTCAACTCCCTAACTGTTTAATCTCATAAATACTAAAAATTATAGCCATACATAACATTCACGTTTATCTTACTAGGTAAAATTATAAAATAAAATTTATCAAACTAATGAATTAAACATAAAAACTTAATAATTTAATTAAACTTTAATTCAACTTATTTCAGAGGATTCTAGAATTCTATTGAGAGTTAATTAAAAGAATAAATAAATGATAGAAAATAAAGAAAGTGAGCAAGAGGGTGAGTTTGTAATAGAGAGAAAGAAAGAGTAAGAGAATGATAAATAGAAAGAAAATGCACAAAGAAAATATTGTAGGGTATTACGAACAATCCTAGTTGTAGACAGCTGCTCTATAGGGACATTCACTTTTAGTAGTATTCAAACATTAAAGTTTTTTCAAATAAATAAAAAGCTTTCCTGAAAATCACACACAAACGTTCAAAACGGAATGTTAGAATTCAACTATTCACAAATTCTATGTTACACAATGCAGTGTAACATTACTTATTACAATTGGGGGCGTGAAACCGTTGTGATAGGAGATTTTATGGTGTTTTTTTTTGTAAATGCAGAACCTCTTCTGAATAATAAAGAAGCTAGATGTATTTTTATCTATAAGTCTAGTCAAATTTCATACATTTAATCAATGAAAAATAAATAATCGGGGAGAGGATGGTCAAACACCTCAATGAGATAAAGTCCAAAAAAAACTTACAACCCCTTAATTAAAAAAATATATATCAGGTTGGTAGGAATAAATCCACCTACCACTTCCATTGAGTGGAGCTTATAGATGCAAGAGAAACTTTCAAAACAGGAAACACAAAAGTAACTTTTAATCTAGAAGTTAAAAAATAATTTTTCTAAATTCTTGATTTCTGCTACTTTTTTGAAAAAGTAAAAAAATAACTTTAGGTCTAAATTATTTTTAGTAAAATATTGAATTTTTATCAAAAAACTGCAGTTTTACATAAAAGATCTATGATATTGTGTTGGTTTCATGGTTCCACTAAAGGAAATATCTGAATTCGTGATAAAATGTTGGTTTCCAGTCATGGCTATTAGGGTGGGTCGATTTTGGAATTTCACATTAGTAAACATTGGCAAGGGATACTGGGCCAATATAAAACCCTGTGAAACTTGAAAGAGGTTTTTTAATCCAAAAACATTGGGCGCGCGGGGGGTATAAAATGTGCCTGCCCCCTTATAAAACCAAAAATTGAAATTCCTTTAAACACAGGCATGTTGCATATCAAAATGACCGCATTGAAATGCTGATTACAGATCTGAAACCCGTTTTGAAAAATATTGATTCAGTCTGAAATGATTTTCAAATAACCTACTAAAATTAACAATTTTGACTAAATCAGCTGTTTTAAGGTACCTAATAAGATCTTATTCGAACTAGGAGCAATATTTTTAAAACGGTTTTCAGATTTGTAATCAGCATTTCAATGCGGTAATTTTGATATTCAACATGCCTGTGTTTAAAAGAATTAAAATTTTTGGATTTATTAGGGGGTTGGCACTTTTTATACCCCCTGTGCGCTGGCAGCCTCAAGAGCCAAGTCACTTTTGAAACTTGAATGGGGCTTATTATACATATATATGACTTCTGCAACTTATGATAACAGTAAAATCTAAAAAAAGGGGGAAATTGACCCACCCCAATGGCTATAAGATGCATATATGAATATGGTAAAATGTTGGCTTCATGGTCCCAGCTGACTCATTGATAAAATGTTGGTATCATGGTCCCAACTGTATTAGATATAATTGTCCCAACTGATTTTATAGTAAAATGTTGGTTTAGCGGTCCAAACTGTATTAGATATAATTGTAATTGTATTATGCTGCGTGTAAGCATACTTGGCAATCTTATTCAACACAAAGTATTTTACTAAACAACCAAATCAATTCCATAGGCTAAAGAAGTTAAATGTATGTATGTGTATCTATTGGCTAACCGAATGTTATGTAACATGTAAAATACTAAAAACTTTAGGCCGATAGGGGAACTTGATTTGGTTTAGGGCTGGTTTAAAGCCAACCTGGACAAAAAACTTATTGTTGTTTTGATAAAACTTATGAATATGTAATATGGGCTACTTCTCAGCATAGACAAGATACATGATGCATCACTTTGTACCTATACACCTCTTGTTTGTTAATATGAGGAGATAGATCAATTGACTATAAATTATTTTATCCCCATTTGTTATACAAAAAGGAGTGAAATTTAATAATGTTTCTTTGTGCAATCCAATCCTAATCTAATCTTGCTTACCTAAAGTTTAAAGTTAACAGATGAAACAAGGATGACAACATCCATAAAAGCGAAGCACTGAAACGGTAGGACAAACGGACATTAACACTTGTGTTTGAACTAAATAATCAGAATATAAAAGTATAAGAGTCGAAGCAAAATTGTAAGTAAATTTGTTAAAAAAATGCTTTATACAGGGTAATGTTTATGGACATACTTACATTTTTAGGACTTGATTATAGAGTTGTTTTACTTATAATATTGTTCTTTGATGTCCCAGGAATCAATATACAAAAATCTGATCAAACGGATAGTAAGATCACATAAAAATTTGTTGTTAAAAAAGTAGAAAAATCAACATGTTTAAAATGGACGTACGGACATTCTGGTAATGATTATAGAGTTGCTACGCTTTCTAAATCGTACCTAACTACTACAGGAATCACCATGCAAAGTTTAAAATCGATAGGACAATTCTAACATGCCTAAATTAACGAATAAAAGCTATCTGTCTCGGACGAACGAACGGACGGACCGACCCTAATTATAGAAAAGCTTCGCTTTTAATAAGATTAATTTCCAATCCGTTGTACATAAGGAAAAGATGGGACATTGTATCTTGATTGGTTGGTTCAAACTATCAGTGTCCAAAGGTATAAATTGAGTATGCATAAGGGCTTATTTGCGGATCTTGGACAAAGTAGCCTCGGACAAAGTAGCCTCTGACAAAGTAGCCTCTGACAAAGTAGCCTCGGACAATGTAGCCTCCGGACAAAGTAGCTTCGGGACATTTACTTAAGAAAAGTAGCCTTCTAAGGAAAGTAGTCTCCATTGTTAATAAAAGTCTTTGCTGCAGCTACTTTGTACGGAGGCTACTTTGTCCGAGGCTACTTTGTCCCAGATCCTTATTTGCTTCAGATCACCCGTTATCTTTTTGTTCAAATGTAACAGGAGAAAAGCTTTTAACGTAAGGGGACAAAGTGTGTAAAAAATCATTCATTTTTTGGACACTTTGTCCCCTTACTTTCAAACTATGTTATAAGGTGAAGTAATATTTCCCAAACAGTATAATTTGCTTATTGTTAATTAGAATAATTCATTATTATAATCATGATAAGGGATGAGTTCTTAAAGTTATTTCATAGGTTAAGATAGATTTTGAAATGGAAAAAATAGTCAACAAAAAACAACCAACTTTATTTTTCTGAATGCCAATTTATTCAATTTTATTTATTGAATTGGCATAAAATTTAAACTTTTAAAAAAAGTTTGGAAAAGTCTGAAAAACATGAAAAGTTTTCCTCAATGCAATACATAGAGGTATGCAGGAGGGGGTGTTAGAGCCACCCCCCCTCCCCCTCCCCCCGATAAATAATATTGAGTACACTCTCCCTCATGGCAAGAATTCAAAAATTCCAAAATTTCAAACGCCCCATTTAAAATAAATCGTTTAAGGAAAGTTCATGAAATCGGTTTTATAAAGTTTAAAAGCTATCTTGTTAGATGAAATTGCGGGCGCTTCGCACACCCCCCAAACAAATATATGTGCATGCACATGGCAATACACATTTCAAATACGTAAACACATTATCTATACAGTATACATTTCAGGGAGGGAGGGGACATTAGGCTGTTTATTACACTAGTCCCCAAAGTCTTATAATAACGTTTTCATATTCGTTGGCTTAACAACATTGGAGACCTTCACTTAATTTTGATTGGTTAGTTCAATTAGTTTATTGTCCAAACGTTTCAACCACTAATTGTAATCGACAAAAGGAGTCATTTTATGTATCATCATTAGCGAATTTCATCAATTTACCGGCCATTGTCATATCCCTTTAAACCCCTGATTCATACACATTACATAAATTCATGTGATGCTGTGAGTATTGGTGCAAAAAATATGACGTAACAAAAAAAATTAGCCAATGAGAGGCCGTTATTGACCAATGGTAAAATTTATAGTGGCCTCTCATTGGCTAATTTTTTTTTGTTACGTCATATTTTTTGCACCACTACTCACAGCATCATTCATGTTTGGAATTTAAAATAAGGAAAAATAATCCGGAATTTTAGATAAATTTAAACATTTATCACATTGTACGTACATAATATGCAGAGAGAGAAGGGAAAATAGGCTATTTAAATTAGTCCTTAAAGTTTATAAAAAAGTTTTCTTATTCGTTGGCTTAACAACTTTGGGTACTTTATTGAATTTTGATTCATTAAGTTGTGAGTTCAAACGTTTCAACAACTAATTTTAATTTTAATTGTTTCATTATTGTGGATGTACATAAATTTATCGGTCATTGTCTTATCCCTGTAGATCACTGACATAAATTTCACTTTCTAAATTATTAATAATAAAAATTGTAATTCAAGGTGTTGAACATGTTCTGTTATTTGTTAGCTTATCAAATTAGAGGGATAATTTTAAAACAAACTTATACATTTAACATATAACATATACATATAGCATCTATTTTCATAAGGGTTAATTTAGTTTATCTTAATTTTGGGGGAGATTAATTTGTCGTTCATTGATGTTCCTAATTAAAGCTATAAAACAAGCTAAAAACGAAAAGGTCTACGTTTATTACAGACTAGTCACGTGTCGTCTTAAATGAATGATTTACTAAGGGGTAATTTTGATTTTCATCATTGGGAATGTACATCAATTTATCGGCCTTTGTTTTATCCCTTTAGATAAATATTGACTATTTATAAGAAAAAATCACATTAAAGCCAAAAAGGTTTAATTTTAATCAGTATGTCCCATATTTAATTGATTTATTTGGTGCATTATTTGCCAAATGTACCACTTTTCTGCACTACCTCTCCGATTTTGTTAATACTCTATATTTTGGTCCGTTGGGTCATTCAAGGATGCTGGATGGCCAAAAAAAAGTTTCAGAGTCCCTGGATATCTAGATATCTAGCTATCTATGAAGGTAGGTAACAAAAATGTAAAAAACACCCATTTTTTCACAATTTTAAAAATTAATTTTTTCATCAATCTTACATACAATCTATACATTTTATACACCAAAATGATCGTTTATTCATGTAAAAAGCGCACATAATGCTATTTTGGCCAAAACTCTAATTTTACAGGGTGTCCATCAAAAAGTGTATTTTGGATATCTAGCGTAATACCCAAAATACCTGTCCGAAAAAAATCATTTTTTTTGGCTTAAATCCTGTGTTTTATCTGTGTGCATATGTGGTATATAACAGTTTGGACCACCTGGGACTATAAGGTTGTCAAATTTCACTTTGGGACACCCTGTAAATGTGATTTTTGCGTCTGTAGAGCTAATACTTGGTCCAAATTGGCTATTTTTTTCAAATTACTCTAATATGTGTCTTAGTATGTTTGGCCATAGTGTTTTCTGACCAGATCAATATTTTCAGATTTTTTGGACACCCTGTATTTTCAAAAAAAGAGAAAATTTTTTTTTTGTTTTTTTTTTAATTTTTTTTCTATTTTTAAGTTACTTAAAACTCTCATATAGATTTTGACTAATAACAATAATATTTGCCTATTTTACAAATTTTACACTTTTGGGACACCCTGTGCATGTTTTTGAAAAATGATTGTTTTTGCCCATTTTTGGGGGGAAGGAGTCGTTTTAGGGCCATAGACTATTTCTTCATTTTTGTAGAACTTTTCAAGACACATCATTAGTTATTTATGCAAAAACCGCAAAAACCGAACCGTTTTGCGGTTATTCACCGCTAAAGGCAGAATTTTTTACGTTTTTTGCCGTTCCCGAGGTTCTAATGGGCATTTGTGGTTAGAAGACGTTGATTTATCAAGATAACTGTGAAATACTTTTGTTTAGGCATTTTAATTTACTAAATTTCATGTGAAGTAAATTTTTTTGTATATCCAACCGATTTTTGTCAAAAGGAATTTCAAATGCACATAATTTATGTTTCTTTGATCACTTATGTTATAGCAATTATTTATGTTATATTCACTTCATTTTCTTGCTTTAACAATTGAAATCCATCTCGACGAAAAACGGTTAGCTGCACAAAAAATTTTACTTAATATTAAATTTAGTAAATTAAATTACCTAAACAAAAGTATTTTAGAGGGATCTTGATAAATTAACGTTTTCTTACCACAAATGCCCATTACAACCTCCAGAACGGCAAAAACGTAAAAAAATTCCGCCTTTGGCGGTGAATAACGGCAAAACGGTTCGGTTTTTGCGGTTTTTGCATAAATAACTAATGATGTGTCTTGAAAAGTTCTACAAAAATGAAGAAATAGTCTATGGCCCTAAAACGACTCCTTCCCCCCAAAAATGGGCAAAAACAATCATTTTTCAAAAACATGCACAGGGTGTCCCAAAAGTGTAAAAATTTGTAAAATAGGCAAATATTATTGTTATTAGTCAAAATCTATATCAATATGACAGTTTTAAGTAACTTAAAAATAGAAAAAAAATTTAAAAAAAAACAAAAATTTTTTTTCTCTTTTTTTGAAAATACAGGGTGTCCAAAAAATCTGAAAATATTGATCTGGTCAGAAAACACTATGGCCAAACATACTAAGACACATATTAGAGTAATTTGAAAAAAATAGCCAATTTGGACCAAGTTTTAGCTCTACAGACGCAAAAATCACATTTACAGGGTGTCCCAAAGTGAAATTTGACAACCTTATAGTCCCGGGTGGTCCGAACCGTTATATACCACATATGCACACAGATAAAACACAGGATTTAAGCCAAAAAAAATGATTTTTTTCGGACAGGTATTTTGGGTATTACGCTAGATATCCAAAATACACTTTTTGATGGACACCCTGTAAAGTTAGAGTTTTAGCCAAAATAGCATTATGTGCGCTTTTTACATGAATAAACGATCATTTTGGTGTATAAAATGTATAGATTGGATGTAAGATTGATGAAAAAATTAATTTTTAAAATTGTGAAAAAATGGGTGTTTTTTACATTTTTGTTACCTACCTTCATAGATAGCTAGATATCTAGATATCCAGGGACTCTGAAACTTTTTTTTGGCCATCCAGCATCCTTGAATGACCCAACGGACCAAAATATAGAGTATTAACAAAATCGGAGAGGTAGTGCAGAAAAGTGGTACATTTGGCAAATAATGCACCATTTAAAAAAAAAATTGGATTTGATAATCCAAAACATGGTTATGGAAATGGGACATAAAAATAAAATAAACATAATAAATGTGTATTCTAAGAGTACAGTTTACCATAAATTTGAATAATCAAACGCTTTGCCAAGTTCAAGCTGCGTTAAATTCAAATATTAATATTAGTTTTCCTTCTCTTACATATATACAGGGAATAAGGGAGGGGACAATGGATCTAAAATTCATATTTCTAACAGTCTTGTACTTTGGGTACCAGAACACATGCAACTTTTATTATTTTGGCAAATTTCAAAGACTTTGGGTATCAGCGCAAAGAATGCCGCTAAAACAATTATTCCTAAAGCAGACAACTCTTACTAAACTAACCAATTCAAATACTAGCAGAATATTTGAAAAAAATCAAAACAAGTTTATTTTGTCTTTAAACAAAATAGTTTTCTTCTAAGAATGGGTGGGATAAACCAGAAATTCTACTGTGATACTTCTGTAACTATCCATTAAAATCAACCCCTTGTCAAATATGAAAACAAATTCCAATTATGGTATTATTTTGTAAGTAACTGCCAGTACTAAGGTCATACCTTTTATGATAAATTACAGAATATTCACAGTAAAATAAGACAGGATAACCTAATGTTAAATAATTTTTTTTCAATGTTTAATAATTTCTATTATATAAATCTAATATGGATTGATTATATATCTAAATTTTTGGAATTTTCCAGATATATCTGGTTTCGAAGATATTGAGTTAGAACTCTAGAATTGAATTAATTGCCCATTGTCCAATTCCTTACTCCCTGCATATATATTATATAAATATTATTTTTTATCCTATTATAAAAATCAGTAAAGGTTATTTCGTCTAAAGATTAAGATCTCAATAAATACTGAACCGATTGAGTTCTCCTTTTAAGGAAAGATTCACATGTGTCTTAGAAAATATAAACCCTTGATGTTTAAGGGGCGCAGCCAATAGTATTTTATAAAACTTCAAGATTTCTTTTAGATTTGTAAGAATTTAGGAAACACATATTTTGGCCGATTTCAAGTATTAAAAATAATTTTAAAGAATTGTTTTAATTAATTACTTACAATGAGTGCCAAAATGTTAAGTGTATCTTTAATAATACTAAAGGCGTTTGCGGTGGGACGGGGAAAAGTTTACCCCCCCCCCCACATTTTCAATTTAAATTTAAAAGAAAAGATTTTTTTTGGGGTGGACTGAGGAAGTCCTAAAAGGGTGAAGATACCCTGTCCAAAAATAGTTAAAAACCTGCCCTGGACCTGTAAGAAGCTTCAATGTAAAGAAGAATCATATCTGTTCAGCGGTCACCGAGATCCTTCGCTATAGACAAAGAAGCTTGCTACTTTGTATTAAAGGATAACTGTCCTTGTTATATTTCTGTTATTTATTCATTTTGTTTAATCCGCATGAAAAGAATTCAAAATAGGTTGCAAAACACAGAGCACAACCATCTCAATGTATAGACACTGAATAAGGGGTGTTTACACGATTCAGCTGCTAATATATCAGACAAATGAGAATATATTTAGAGTAAAAGCTTGGTTCTTAGTAAACAAGAACAAAATTTAAATTTTCAAAAATGTATTATAGAATTTTGAAAGATTTCTCAAATAATTTTGGAAGATTTTTAAAAACCAATTTTTGTAATCCGACTATACATCAAATCTTTTCACAAATTGGTCGATTTAATGTAGGGTTGTCTGATGGACGTTACTTAAACTAAATGTTTAATAGCTCATTTAATCAAACTATTGCTATCAAACGTCTGATTACATTTTTGATCACATTTCTATGGTATCGGTATTCACGTTTTAGGTTGGTATATGAACGATGGACGTACGGACATTTATTAAATGTAATATAACTGCGGTAATTTAAAAAAAATAAATACTAACTTTTTTTTGCATAAATACCATTGGCTTTGAGAATAAGTTGTTTGCGGGGGCGCCTGGCCGGGGCCAAATCATATAAGAAATGGGTAATTGTACCATGTAGGCTAGAAAAATGGGCTGGCAACATGGCTGCGATAATAAAAGGGGAGGCGTTCACAGAGATATTTCCAGGACAAATCACGAGAATTTAGCTTTGGCCAAAGTTTTCTAGACACGTTGTTTGTTAGTCTTTTTCCAAATTTTTTAAATGCTTATTTCCAAATTTTTTTAAAATGCTCATTTCCAAATTTTTAAAATGATTATTTCACTCGGAATTTTCTTAATTTTAAGAAAGTAATATGGAATGGATTGATGGATTTATTTTATCAAGAATAATTATGTTAATTGGTAGCATAACAATGACATTTTAAAACATTGAAGTAAGATGTTATAGGTGAAAGAATTAATTGGCCATTGGTAGTAGTAATTGTTATCAATAACGTTAAATTGAAAATAAATTACTATATAAAAAGAAGTGGTTCTCATATCTACGGTGCCTATTTCCTAGCACTGCGGAGCAATCATTAACATTTACCTAACCTAACCTAAAATAAAATAACCTATCAAAAGCTACTATGAAAATACGACGCAACCCTATAATACTTCGTTTTCTTTCCATGATCCAATTTTTCTAAAAATTAATCATTACAAATATTATTAATGTCATTCCGTAAAGACTAGAGTATTTCCGATCATAAAAAGATAACAAAAAAGCAGGGTTCGGAAGCCGCGCGTAAGCCGCGTGTAAGCCTCAGTGAAATCTTCATTTTATCACTATACAATTCAGCTGGATGTATAAAACTGCTCTTTAGCAGACAATCCTTCTTTCTGAAATTTCTTTTTCTGCTCACAAGCAGGTTTAAAACTGAGGCTTTGGCGCGGCTGAGGCGCGGCTTCCGAACCCTGCAAAAAAGTTAAAAGTTAGTTTCGATGTGCAAAAATTATTGTACATTTCTATAATAATCTTGACCAAAAATGCAATGACGTCAATAGCCCACGTCCCTTTCTTGCTTTACCCCTTATCAAGATAACTTCCCCTCTCGGGATTAGAACCATTGTCCTTCTCCTTTTTTATGCTGGGGGAGTGGACTGACGGCTGGGTGGTATGAGGGGAATCCCGAGGGGGTTTTACATGAGCAAACCTCGAAATCCACCGGCGATCATACACCCAAACACACACACACACACACACACTACCCAAAATACTAGATTTTTGGGTATACAGATAAATATGCATAGTACATACATACATATACTTGGATAGGGTGTCCGCTAGAAAAGTCATCTTACAATGTCATTTAAAAAATTTACAACAAAAAACATACCTGAATATTCAAGAAAGATAATTTAAATGAGTTATTTAAGCAAACAAAATTTAGCATAAATGGATATTTAAATCCCAAGGTATTAAATGATCGAGCGTTAGCTCATCATTTAATACCGAGGGATTTAAATATCCATTTATGCTAAATTTTGTTTGCTTAAATAACATTCTGTTGCAACAAAAAGGTGATGTTAGCAAATAATTTCTTGAATAAAATCATAAAACGTTTTTTCATTTAATTTTCATTTTTTTCACTGTTGTGTTTTTATTTGACATTAAAAATAAAAATCATAAAAAATCTTCCAAATCAAAGAGAAAAAATCTTTGAATTATTGGTCAATTTAAGTTCAAAGATTTTTTTATTGAAAAAAGTTAATTTTTTAAAAATATTTTAGAAAAAAAAATCTTCTAACAAAAAAAAATTATCATAATCCAATATGGCGTCAATACATGTAAAATAATATTTTCAAAACAAAAAATTAAAACTTGAATATCTTTTTTCACAGATTGAATTTCAAAAATCGGTCTGACAGTTTTTCCAAAGTCAGTATGATCTATCAAATGAAAAAGGTTTGAAACTGATAGAACATTTCTTTACACTAAAACATATTTTTTCTATTTTTTTTCCCACACTTCCAAAAAATGAAATTCAATGAAAATTAAATGGTTCTCACGCTAAAAAAATTTTCTCACGGGTCCAAAAAATGAATTTAAATGAAAATCATATGTACCATTTAAATCAAATTAAATGGTTCCCACACTCGAAAAATTTTCCCACGCTTGACATTCTTGAAAAATGCCAAATAAATGGATATTTTAACAAACCCAATATCGCGTTTTTTGCAATGGAATGCCTATTTAGATTAATTGGTAAACTTAGTTACAATACACTTCGTCTATAGAATGAAAAAAGGTTTTAAAAATATTCTAAAATTATAAAAAAAACTTTCTATTTATTTTTTGATTTTTTTGTGGACACTCTTAACATATATACTACAAAACAACATATATACATACATTTATATATACAATACTACAGTATACAAAATAATATTAGGCAAACAAATATTGATGTTATGACTCCTTGAATAATAAAGAAAAACGAAGAAAATAAATACGGTATAAAAAAGGATTAAAATAGGATAGTTATGTTTTTAAGTAGCTCAGCAATAACAACGAGCAATAATTTAAAAAAAACGAATTTAACTGAAAATTGAGAGTTAGGAAGAGTAGCTACGAAAGTCCGTACGTCCATTAAACTATGCTGATGTTTTACTTTTTTGACAAACAATTTAGTATGTTATAATTATCATTCTTCTGATATTCTTCTGATATTTTGAATACTGATTCCTCTTACCACATTGTACATTGTTATAAGCGAAGTATCTCCATAATCAAGTCCTAAAAATGTAAGTATATCCTTAAGCAGTATCCTGTATTTAAGAAGTCTGCAACAAGTTTACCTACGATTTTGTTTAGACCTGTGCATTAATATTCTGCTTATTCAGTTCTGACATTCTACAGTTTTTAATAGTTTTTCGTCCTAATATTTAAATGATTTGCTTTTGTGGATGTTATCATCCTTGTTTTAAAAGCTTTATTAATATCGTCATAACCTATACCTTGATTCCTGGGCTAAAAAGTAAAATAAATAGGAAATATATTCAGAAAAAAAGTGAGAAAAGACAAAGATATCAGAGAGAGGGGACTATTTATTACACAAGTCCCCAAAGTTTTATAATAACATTTTCTTATCCGTTGGCTTAACAACTTTGGGGACTTTGAATGAATTTTGATTGGTTTATTTATTTAATCTACAAGAGGTGCAATTTTGTGTATTAACATTGTGGATGTACATCAATTAGTCGGCCATTGTCCTATCCCTTTTGATCCCTGCAAAGAGAAGAAAAATAAGCCATTTATATTCTGAATATAAAACGGCCATCAAGTGCTTTACTGATGTCAAGCTGTATCAAAAAACACTGCCACCACTATACCATTAGAGTGAAACAATAGAGGAGGAGAGGATTAAATAATAATCCCCTTCCCGAGAACCCTGTGATGACCTTCCATTAGGTCTTTAAAAATCAACCTATAGAGTCGGGAATATTAGAACAGCAAAAAAAGCAGAAAGCAAATTGCTAGCATACGAAGGTCTTCAGCAGTGTGATCCAGGTTATACATCTATACTATAGATTTATTACCAATCCACTTGAGACAGATATTAACCAATAGTCGATCATTGTTTTTTTTTCAAGCTTTGTATTCAGATAAAGTCACTTTTTTAGTGTGTATACACGTTGTTTAAAGCTCCTTATGCAGTGTAGGTTTACCCTGTCAAAAAAGAAGGTTTTATAGTGTAGGAAATCACTTTTTTTTACTCAGGGGGAGAGGGGGCATTGGGCTGTTTATACCACTAGTCCCCAAAGTTTTATAATAACGTTTTCTGATCCGTTGGCGTAACAACTTGGAGACTCTTGTTATCTTTAGATTGGCATGTTCATTAAGTTGAGTGTCCAAACGTTTCAACTGCTAAATGTAAGCTATAGAAGGGGTAATTTTGTGTATCATCATAAGGCATGTACAACAATTGATTGGTCATTATCTTATCCCTTCAGATCCCTTAAAAAATTAACTTGTTTTCGGTTACAATAGCACATGTTAAATCTGCGGGGCTATTTTTAGGGAGGAAGGGGACACTTGGCTGTAAATCACTTTGGTATCTAAAGTTTTATAACCACATTATTATGTTAGCTGGCTCATAATCTTTGGTAATTTTTATTAAACGTTGATTGGTTCGTTCCAAACCAAAGTGTACAAACTTTTTAAAAAAGGGGGAAGTCGACTCGCCCCATCCCACCCCTGTAGTAATGGAAGTCAGCAAAGTCATACAGTGGCGCTGCCTAGCGGAACTAGTTTTTTTGCGATAGGATCTATAAGAAGCTACATTGTAAAGGAGAACCTTATCGGTTCAGCGGTTAGCGAGATACTTTTGAACAGACAGACAGACAAAGATCCTGTAAATATATTTTGATATGTTAAAAAAATTTTGGGACTCCTGCAGAAGATATATTTTTGACAGGGTTACCATTGTATACAGATTCAATATAGATAAATATAGAAAAGAGACATATAGAATATAGATCTATGGTGTGTGTGTGAGTGTATGCCTAAATAAGAAAAGTAAAGTGGCCCAAGTAACGTTCATGTAGAATGTATATCTATCTATCTATATCTACTATATGTACATACATACACATATGATTTTCATTCATTGTCCATTGGTGTTGGAAAGGAACATAGAAGAGAGAGAGAGAGAGAGAGAGGGAGAGAGAGAGAGAGAGAGAGAGAGAGAGAGAGAGAGAGAAAGAGAGAGAGAGGGAGAGAGGGAGAGAGAGAGAGAGAGAGAGAGAGAGAGAGAGAGAGAATGAGAAGGATATCCATTTCGGTGTCCTTTTAAAACTCAAAATATTTTTTCAATTAAAATAGGTATAATATCATGAGTTACAATGTAGCTTAAGTTTTCGGGTTATCATATCCTATTATATAAAGTAGTACACATTTTTTAAATTGAAGCTTAAGATCTCAATAGTTACTGAACCGATTTGGTTATCTAATTTAGGTAAGCTTTACATAGTGCTGTGATGATTTTATGGTCTTTTTTTCACAGATTTCAGTCTTGGAAAGGTTTTAGGCTCTTTTTTTAGCCCCTTCGAATAAAGCTAACATTGAATATCTAAGGATTTATGATAAAAAGTAAAATATTCAGTACTTTGCTACTTCAAATAATAGGTTTTTAGTTAGATTATGTGGGTACCATATATTCCTCTCTCTGTCTCTTTCTCTCTCTCTCTTTCTCTCTATTCCAATATACTCTTTCTCTTACAATTTGGTATCTTAATACAAATAGAGAGAGATAGAGTAGGAAACAGAGAGAGAGGGAGAGAGAGAGAGACAGACAGAGGGTAAGAGAGAGATAGAGAGTAAGAGAAAGAGAGAGAGAGAGAGAGCAAGAGAGAGAGAAAGAGAGAGAGACTGAGAAAAATAAAAAGTGAGAGAGAGAGAGAGAATGGTAGAATAGTCCCACCGCATCATTCAGTTTTAGATCTGTGACCCATTCATACCTCTCCACACATCCACCAATATATACATCCACTATAATATAGTAGATCTTGTTTACTAGACTTTATCCACAATACATTATAACCCAAATAATTTTGTGACTTACAAAGGTAAGTTTTTATTTATAAAAAAAATCATTGTAAAATTGATGAAAAACGTGCCAAAAAGTGATTTTTTTGGTTGATGAAAAAATGAATGATTTTATTGCACTCTGGCATAGTATATATACGAATATATGGAGTAAAGTGTATATTGTGGGCCGAAGTAAAGCCCAACTTCATATTTTCTGTGTGTGTGTGTGTATGTGTGCAAAAATGTGTGTGAATTATTTGTGTGTGTGTGTAAAGGCCTTCATTGTTGATTGTAAGATTATTTTGGTAGATTTGTTATTTTGTTATATTTTGATTTTTGCTATTAATAACTCAAAAAAAGAATGAGAGTACAA
Organism: Acartia tonsa; assembly: GCF_053477335.1. Classification (NCBI taxonomy): domain Eukaryota; kingdom Metazoa; phylum Arthropoda; class Copepoda; order Calanoida; family Acartiidae; genus Acartia; species Acartia tonsa. The sequence goes on along the minus strand of NC_137264.1, from coordinate 39,985,852 downwards.
TATTGAATTTTTCATTTTCTGAGACAACTAGCAGGCTATAGAATAAAAAAATATCAAGTCCTTGTTCTCTGTTAAAGAATAAATCAAATTTATTTAAGGTGTTTCTTAACATCTATGAAGTAAAAATGTATTAACACTAACGAATCTATTTAAAACGGACAAAATAAAACAATAAAAGTCTTAACACAAACTTTTAAAACCTTTAAAGCTCTAATTTGTGCCATTGTTTATGATATTAATGAACAACTGAAATAAATTTGATTGAGTCAGAAAACGGGAATATGCAGTTTTTTTTCTGACTCACCCGGGGTTTTTAAATCTTAATACTCAATCTATTTATCTATCTTATTAGTTTTATAAATCTATTTCCAATAATTATTATTTTTTTTGATAATTTTTTATATTAGTGAAGTATTGTTAATTTGATTTCCTACTATAACAAATGATTTCATGCTTTTTAAAAGCGAAGCTTTTCTATTATTAGGGTCGGTCCGTACGTCCGTCCGAGATAGTTGGCTTTTATTCGTTAATTTAGGCATTTCAAACTTTGCATGGTGATTCCTGTAGTAGTTAGGTACGATTTAGAAAGCGTAGCAACTCTATAATCATTACCAGAATGTCCGTACGTCCATTTTAAACATGTTGATTTTTTTACTTTTAAATAACAATTTTTTATGTGATAAAAACATCTGATTGATCTGATTTTTTGATTCCTTTTACAATAAGGTACAATATTATGAGCAAAGCATCTCTATAATCAAGTATTAAAAATGTAAGTATGTCCTTAAACAGAATTCTGTATTTAAGAAGTTTTGCAACAAATTAACGTATAATTTTGTCAAACCTTATAATTTTATATTTTGTATATTCAGTTCTGACACTCAACAAAAGTTAATGTTTGTCTGTCATATCGTTTCAGAGCTTCGCTTTTATGGATGTTGTCATCCTTGTTAATTCAATGTTGTATCTATGTTTTTTCTTCTTCTATTACATCAATTTTTTTAACTACTCTTATCAAAATCTATTAGAGTTGTCAAATTTCTTTGAATTTTTGTTTCTTCTATAAGTATATATATCTTTATAAACTTTTATATCTCTTTATAAGTGTTATGTGTATTCTGAAATATGTCTATCTATCTATCACTATCCATCTATCTATATATGTATCTATCTATCTAAATATCTATCTATCTATCTTATGGTTGTGAAAAGTTGCAAAAAATTGACCAATATTTCTTTTCTTATCCAGATTTCTATTTCCTGACTGACAATACAAATACAGGGTCCCAGTACATTTGGGGTTAGGTAGCCATTTTATAAATCAGATTCAAATAAAGGAAATTAAACACACACAAAATTATTACAATTTCAATATATTTGAATAAAAGATGCCAAGAGGAACAGTAATTTTTTTATGGCAGCTTATGTAATATGTCATTTAGATGTAAACAATTAAAAAAATTTGGTATTTTAATAGCATTCAGTATAAAGAAGTTTTTATTAATTTAAAGATTTTCTTAAATTGTTTTTTTTTTAAATCTAGACCCAGTATTTTTAAAAATATCCTTTTATATTTTGTTAACATTCTGAATGAAAAATATGAATAGAAAAGAATAGCTACCAATATGTATGTGTGTGTTTTCTATATCATGTATTGACATTTGAGGAGCGAAGCGTCTCTATAATTGAGGACTGTAAGTTAAAGAGAGAGAGGGGACAATGAGTTGTTTATTACACCAGTCCCCAAAGTTTTGTATGTTAAAATGTTTCAATTATAATCAACAAAAGGTATGATTTTGTGTATTATCATATTGGATGTACATCTATTATCGGCCATTGTTGTATTGTGGTATTCGGCAACCGTGAGCCATGTCTATGGCACCCCTGATCTGGGGTTCGGTGTAGGGTCAATGGCCCTCCCCCGAGTCCTGGGGAAGGGGTCTAGTGACCCCCTCCCTACGCTTAGAATTAATGATTTGAATCTGTCATGTTTATTATGGTTAACTGTATTCTTAATTCTCCCCCACCCTTTCCAGGGATGGGGGAATCATTATTGCCCAAACTGACCATTGTATATGTATTATTTATGCTTTTATGTTATGATTATTTATTCCTATCCATGTAATTATTGTTTGTTGTATATAACTGCAGTATCTCTTAACCCTTCAATAAAGTGACAACTGAAAATAGATGTTGATCATTATCTAGTGAAAGCTAGAGAAGCGTAGCTTCTCTATAGTAAGGTGTCCACGTCTGTCACACTGCCGTAATCTAATTGAACTCCGGTGTCTGCCCTTTATCCTCGGCGGATACCACAACTTTGGTGACAGCTGTGTGAGATTACGGCGAACCACAAGTGTAGAGCAGACGCGCATCTGAGGCTAAGGTACTCCCAGCAGTGAATCTGGCAAAACTGACGCAAGCAACCTGAATTACCCACCCTGGACAGCAAAGTTTAACTCTGCATCCGGCAGTTGTGGAAGCGAAACAGCGAAATCTGACGAATAACCGCGAGCAGCGCCGATATCTAACGGAGAATTGAGCGCCAAAAGGGCTGAAACAGGCCTGCGGACCGGCTGAAACAAGCCAAATACGTGTAGACGGCTGAAAATAGGCCAACTTTACTGCAAGAAATAGCAGGATCCGAACCAGTGGCGCTAGCAGGACGGGACATTCCCTGCCGCCGATAGGCTGAAACATGCCACATAGCTGCAAGCTGCGAGCTAACATACGGGTGTAGTGCACCAGAACAGAGAAAAACTACGTCAACCCCGAGTATCCTGAGAAGCTACAACGCAGCCACCCATCTAGAAGACAGATATTATATCACATTTGCAGGGATTACCACCCTAATGCGATGGCCAAACAATAGATTTATGAGCAAAGCTTGGCAAACAAATTGTTGTGTTGTGATAAATCTAAGAATAGAACAGGCTTGGATTACTGTGTATTGTGATAACAGCTAAAAATAGAACAGAGTGGGTCAACAAATCTGTTATGCAATTGTGATAAGGACAAAAATAAAAGCTAGATGTAATATAATCAAAACAATCTCAAGCCCACAGCACAAAAACAATACACCCCTTATTCCAAGGGAAGGGGAGGGGCCCCTCTCCATTGAAGGCAAATACAATCAGGGTGATATAACAGATAAGCCTAAGATTAAGAAGCAAAGGCCCCATTACACCAGCACACAGTTACCCCCCTCCCTCACAGTGGGAACGGACGGAGTTACCCCCGTCCCCTCACGCGCTTCCCCCCTTCCTACCCACACTAGACTAAGTCCGTCTGTAGTGTGGAGCTAGCGATCGGATACACAGAGCGCCATTCACGGGTAGCGCAACAGAGTGCGGAAAATATCATAAATCCAACGGACGAAGCGGACCAATGAGAGAGCGAGCTGAGGGGTGAGAGCGCGTTTTCCCCGTGTGCGCGGATTTGACGGCGCGAACGCGCGTTACAAGGACAGAAGATTCCACGCACACACACACACACACCTTCACACCAGAGCGGAGCTACTCCATAGCATTTAACAGGGGTATTTTTAGCAAATAAAGAATTGCAAGTTTCTTTCCTCCTAGCTCTAGTGTGATAAGGGAAAACCCAATCAGTTCCTGACAGCAGTTCAGACCCTCAACATCTATCTACCTCAACACCTAACTATTGATAAGTACAGCTAAGTTATATCTTTGCAACTAAAACTCCCAACCTAGTGATACAAACAGTGTTGGCTGTTAGGCTAGGAAGCCTCAAGTGACAACCCATTCATTGTAGTACTGTATAACTTTGTGCCCGCCGTTTCACCGTTGACCCAATGGACCAGCATCAAGTCCCAGGAGGTGACCAAGCCCCAGGATGGCTCCAGGATGACCCTCAGCCGGCCCCAGCCGAGTACCGCAAGCTGATGCTGAGCAATCTGCCGGAGTTTAGAGGGCCGCCCAAGCAGTCCTGGTCGGCACATATCCGCCGACTGGAGATGTCATGGGCGGCTTACCGCGTGCCACCTCATGATTCCCTCAACCGCCGCAACGCCCTACTACTGTCATTGGTAGGGCAAGCGGCGGAAATGGCGTCCCATCTGTTTGGCGAGGCAGGCCAAGCCTTGACCTACGAACAGGTCAAGACCGAGTGTGAATTGCTATTTCGCCCTGCTTTTGAATCCCAAACGCTTAAACAAGCGTTTAGGGATTACAAGCAACACTCGACAGAACCTATACAGGCGTACATATCAACAAAGTGCGCCTTGTATAGGGACGCCTACAACCATGAGGATCTTGAGTTGTTGGTGGACGAATTAAATCGTGGAATTCGTAACGCCAATGTAAAACGCCTCATGATGAACCATGAAATTGCGAGTGTACCTGAGTACACTCGCAAGGCCATGTTCACCGTGACCATGGTTACTAAGCAGCTGAAGGAAGGTGTGTGCTTAGTGGACTCGACCGACGGGCTGACTGGATCTGCCTGCATCCAGTTGCCCCAATATGACGAGTCGGAGCCAATGGAGATTGGCTCCTTGGCTCCGGGTCTCCACCAGATGGGGAAGGTCGCTCCAGATGACAAGGTTCCAGGCCGCTGCTACCGCTGCCAGGGGAGAGGCCACCGAGCTCGAGACTGTCCAACGCCTGTGGAAGTTAGCCTAGAGGAGAGGCGCACCCAGCCACGCCGTGACCGTTCTGCCAAGTGTGAGCGTTGCCACTATGACGGTCACACGGCGGCCGATTGTAGAGCTGACTGGGCCCAGGTAGCCAGCCGCAGGCGCACCGCCGACAAGGGTGCCCCTCCAGGGAAGCCCAGCAGAGTGGCCCATATGGAAGGGAGCGCGCCCCCAGCACCACCACCGCAAGCAGCCGCCCCCAGAGCTGCGGACCGAGCCGATGGGATGCCGCAGTTCGGGACTGTCCCAGCTAGGATCAACGTACTGGGCGGCGCGGCTGAACCCAACCGGGTTGGCCTAGGCTTCAGTCTTAACCATCTGGGGCCAGAGCTGGTACAGCCCAACAACATAGCCGAGCCAGAGGTGCTGAGGCCCCAGCCTTTCAGCCTCAACATGATGGAACCTGCCCGACTGAGCCTACCCAGCAAGAGTGGAGGGGCGCTGCCCAGCGTCCCTGAGACAGTGTATGGGGAGGCCCTGGCAGCCGCTGAACGAGAGAGGCAGGAGGTGCTAGCCAGCACCTCTGCATCGATGTATGGGACGCCACCCGGCGTCGCCACCTGGGATGATGGGGGGGTGCTATCCAGCGCCTCCCACCTTGTGCCTGGGGCGACAACCGTCGCCGCCACCGAGATACCTGGATCCTGGAACGAGCCAGCCTCCAACCTGATGTCTGGGGCGACAACCGTCGCCGCCACCGAGAGACCTGAGTCCTGGAACGAGCCAGCGGTCCCAGGGGAAGGGGTGACACCCGTCACCCCCAGCCAGCCAGCGCCACCAGTCTGCAGGGAGAGCCCAGCTACATGCCAGCCAGCGCCACCAGCCTGCAGGGAGAGTCCAGCTACATGCCATCCAGAGCCCTCTACCAGCCAAGGGAACCCAGCGGCTCACCATCAGGATAAGTTGAATTTGTTAAATGTGTTGTATCCAAAACATTGTAAACACCCAGCCTTGCCTGTGCCCCCTGCACCTGAGGCTGGGGAGATTGAAATTTGGGAAAATAAGGACTTGCCTGTGCCACATGCACCTGAGTTCCTAGGGCAGGGGAGGGCATTGAGTAAGGGCGAGCCTGTGCCACATGCACTTCAGCCCCATGCCACTGGGCATGCCTTGGACCAGGGAAGGGAGCACTTAGGGCTAGGGGAGCCGACACCCAGGCAAGTGCCAGTCGCTTGCCAGTCTGTCATTGGGGAGGGTATCGGGGTGCCTCGGCCGCATACAGATAACGCTCAATGGAAATTTGTATCTAGCCAGGAGCAGCCCAGCCGTGTCCAGCCCCAAGAAGCAGCCGTGACCAGAGCCGGAGATCCCCAGCCGCGTGTACGAGGAAGATGGTTACCTGGAAGCCTCTCCCATTGGTGGATGGTCCTGTGGGGCCTCCTGCTGGCAGCCGTGTGGCCTACAACCAGCTACGTCCTGGTGGGGTGGGACTGTGCCAACCCCACCCATGTCACGTCTTACAATAAAGAAAAGATGTGTGACACGGAGCCCCTACACCAGGAGGTGCCCCTGGGCCATGACGTCCACGTCCTGCAGCAAGTCAAGGTGAGGGAAACCACTGGGTTCAGCTGTCAGCTCACCGTGTCCCAGTGGACATTCAGGCGTGGGGTATGGGGTCACCTCAAGGTGACCTCGGTCCCCACCCTCATGAGGCCAACCAAGATAGACCCAGAAGCGTGCCGAGACCTGGCCAGGAACCGAGTATACACGTTGCCAGGCAAGACCCAGCCACTGACGTTCCAGCTGAACCACCCCCTGTTCTTCACCATTGATATGGTGGGCGCCCTCGTCAACAGCCCCGAGGGGGTGGGTTGCGAGGGGGAGGACGTCCACTTTGAGGGCCAGCTCTACCGCAATGAATTAGTGCTCCAGGAGCGGCGGCTGCTGGTCAAGGAGGAGACCTATGTGGTGGAGGATGGACGGGTGGAGTCCCAGTCTGACCACCTGACCCTCGAGTGTCCCCATTCTGAGCTGTCCTGTATCACTGGGGAAGCAACCTACGTGTGGGACCACCTGGGAAGAGATTGCCCCTTGAGGCTGATCCGCAGCCTCCAGCCCAGCCTGGTGAGGGATGCATATCTGGTTGACCATCAGGCCCAGTTTTTCATCAACATGACCAACCCCACCTCAATTGTGAACTGCGACTTCGAGGCCCATGCCACCAACCATCCAGCATTGTTCGTGGCAGCTGACCCAGCCGCGGCTGCGCTGCCCAGAGTGTCGGCCAGGGATGTTGACGTTCCCCTTCAAGCACAGATCCATGCAGGTTATATTGGATTTACCCTGGAAACGCGCATGAGAAGCACTGCAGCAGAAGAAGTAGCGGCCAACTGCTGGAAGCTCCAGCAACTAGATCCGGCCCACCCGGTGCGTGTCCAGGGGAGCACGTTCTCGGTACTGAGGGGAGACATCCTGCTGCAGCTGACCTGCCAAAGGCACAAGTATGTTGTCCGCGAACACAAGGAGTGTTGGGACAAAGTGCCAGTGGAGCCCACAGGTTTTGTAGACGCTGTGACACGGGTATACAGTGAGCACGCCACCAAGATTCCCTGTTCCTCCACCTACCCCCTGACTGTGCACGCGGAGGAAGGCTGGATAGAGTTAACCCCTGCTCCCAAGAAGAGGCCACCCCCGCTGGATACGCCTAAGCAGTTGTTGACAGAACCCTTAGATGACTTCAGTTCAGGTGGTTTGTATTCGCAGGCTGAGTTGAATGACTGGCAACAACTGCTGGCATTCCCAGCATACAAGAGTGCCATGCTGACCGGCCTATCCTATGGCTCCTGCGTTCAGCAAGGCAGCTGTTCGGCCACAGGAGACCATGGGATAGTGTCCTACAACATTGACCGACTGGCGGAGGAAGGAGAGGCAGCCCTGGATGTCTGGGCAGGATTTAGACAAGCCATCCACGAGTGGGGAGATGGCGCCGCCATCCTGTGCTTGCTGTTGCTGATCCTCAAACTGCTGGGGGACCTAACCATCATTTCTCTGGCAGCAGCACAAGGAGGAGTCCGGGCAGCCCTGAATGCGATATCACAAGTGTTCCTGTACCATCCAGCTTTGTATAGGAAGGCGTTGGCTAGAGCCAGGCTCAACCATGCCAAGTCCCGGGACTTTTCAGTGGACTGGGATGCCATTCCCATCGGCAGGGAAGCAGCCGAGGAAATGGTGTCTATGAAATCAACTGACAGCGGGCATGACCGCCCAGGTAGGCCAGGACCGCCCTCTGGCAGACCCCGCGGCCCCTCAGGAGGACAGGCCGCTGCTCAGACAATCAACCTGGCAGCCAGTGCCCCAGCCGCTGCCAACAACAATCCGCAGGCCCCACTGCTGACCGTTCCAGCAACAACTGTGCCACCAGCAAACCTGATACCTGCCGGCGCTGACCAACGTATCCAACCCAAGTCAGCCTCTGCCTTCTATCCCACATTGGGAGCCCATCAACCCTAAGAAGATACTCACCACTAGGATTCCATTGAATCATTATCGTTTGTATATATTTTAGTCCTAAGGAGCGGGCCGAAGGCCTCAACCACTGCCGGAAGTCTGGTAGGGAAACCACCTCCCAGCCTTCCGAGGGGAGAGTTGTGGTATTCGGCAACCGTGAGCCATGTCTATGGCACCCCTGATCTGGGGTTCGGTGTAGGGTCAATGGCCCTCCCCCGAGTCCTGGGGAAGGGGTCTAGTGACCCCCTCCCTACGCTTAGAATTAATGATTTGAATCTGTCATGTTTATTATGGTTAACTGTATTCTTAATTCTCCCCCACCCTTTCCAGGGATGGGGGAATCATTATTGCCCAAACTGACCATTGTATATGTATTATTTATGCTTTTATGTTATGATTATTTATTCCTATCCATGTAATTATTGTTTGTTGTATATAACTGCAGTATCTCTTAACCCTTCAATAAAGTGACAACTGAAAATAGATGTTGATCATTATCTAGTGAAAGCTTGAGAAGCGTAGCTTCTCTATAGTAAGGTGTCCACGTCTGTCACACTGCCGTAATCTAATTGAACTCCGGTGTCTGCCCTTTATCCTCGGCGGATACCACAGTATCCCTTTAGATACCTGATTTTCAAGCTTAAATTTTTTTATAAGGTTTGACTATATACCATAAAGTTATAATGATTGTAATAAGGGTCAATTGGGTCGATAGAGACAAAAGTATTTTTTCCCTTGTAAAGTTAATGCATGCATTATTATTAGCTCTTTATTTATGTTCTTTGCTTCTAATGATGTTGTCTTCCTTGTTAACTATAACTGTTCAATTTTATTCGAAATTTGATATTAGAAATTGTTTTTTAAAGAACTTCTTTTAATGAACCCTATATATTGGGTTAGACCTAAAATAAACATATTAAAATATGAAAATGAAAATATATTCTTGAGAATTTAGATAGTCTCACGTTTTTTAAGAGTACTTATTGTAAATAAGAATTCAATTTAATATTTTTTTTAAAGCTACTCTAATATCTTTGGAAATTCTTGAAAATAAACATTAACAATAAGTGGTTAAAATATTTTCAAAAATACTTGGAAAAACCTTTCAATGATTCATTGCTTTATGTTGATATTAAAATGACTAATATGAAAGTTTATGATTTAATACTTGGAAATTTATTTATGTTGCATGTAAGCAATAATTATTGATTCTTGGTTATGTCTTTAAAATCAGAAGTTTTTTTTGTTTGTCTGTTAAAATCTCGCTAACCACAAAACCGATTGAGTTCGCAATTGTAGGAAAGCTACACATAGATTTCAAGGATGGTAAAGGCAATATTAAGAAATAAATCTTTGGATAGTTTTAGGCTATTTTACTGAGCCCTATCCCCCCAAGAGGCTAGCCCGAAGACCTTAGTATTAAAATAAAATAATAAATTTTTTTCAGTACCTTCTAATGAATCTGATCTGACAGTGTATGACCTCATAGTTAATGAGCGACAAAAATGGTTCTACAAATATTGGTTTCAATTTATAACATATGCTTATAGATTCCGGCATACAGACGAACAACTGTTAGAATAAAATAAAACATAACTACAGAACAGAATACAAATGCCAGGGCGCGGCGGTCGTCTATAAGTTTAATGACGGCTTTTGCTGATATTTTTTTTCTTGTGGCCATGTCCTTGAGGAGAGGGGGGGGGGATAGCAAGAACCTATTGCTAAATAGTCTAAAACCTTCATTGTACTAATTCTGAATTTAAGTTACAATTGGTACTGTTTACGAGATTTTAAAGAGATACAACTCAAAATACTTTTTGGCATACAAATATTTATTTTCTTTTTAAATGCAACATGCTTTAAGCGGCTGGCGAATGATGGTTCTGTTTTCGTTTTTCATGCAATCTTTTAGAAATTTAGCAGCTGCCGAGCCCTGGCATTTACATATTCTAAATTTCTGAATTTCTCTTTCATCCTAATTGTTATTGTTTCTGATTAATATTCATTAAATGGAAACTATTACATTTTCATTTTGATTTTTTTAATCATTTGTTTTACATCAATTGGTTATATTCTCTCTCGGTTTAATCCTATTATATAAAGCAGTAAGCTTTTTTTGTCTGTAGCGAAGGATCTCGCTAACCGGTAAACCAATATGATTTTCCATTACAGTGAAGCTTTCTATTGGTCCAAGGAAGGTTTCGGGGGAATGTATTTCCACCCTCCCAATAAAAATTCCCCCGACAATTAAAATTTTTTTAAAACTCAAATTGAAAAAAAGGATCCTTGAATTTTACCTCCCAACTTAAGTACCCCTAGAGGTTTCTAGGGGCGTAACCGCTAGCCCTTATAAGTACGAGGATCTCTTAGGATAGGGTTTCGCTAACCGCTTCTACTGGGAAGGTATACAACTACTTTGAGAGAGGTTACCACAACCCTCCCAAGGAAAATTAGATATTTTTAAAAGAAATCATTTTAAGTGCCATTAGAGGCCTCTAGTGGCGTATCCGCTAGTACACACAATAAAGCCTTAAACCTGCAAATGGTAAAATAAAAGTAAAAAATAAGTATGTTTAACCAACTGCTTTGACATTAGGGCTATTTCTAACAACTAATTTATAAATTTTAGCAATTGTATTTTCAACAAAAACGTTGAGTGTCCTTTACATTTTAATGAATGATATTTTTGTATAATGACAATTAATTTCAAATAAATGAATTTTAAAAACACTGTATAGGTACCTAGTTGCAATTATCTTGATAACATAACTCTGAATTTAAAAGTATGACTGTTTGTTATGACTGACTAACGGCCATTCATTTTTGCATAATAACTTTACAATTAGAAGATTTCAAAGTATGTTTTTCTAAGCTTGTAATTTTTGAAGAGTTCCGTCATTTCTTCGCCCTTCCTGGAGATTCCTAAAAAATTCAATTGCTAAACAAATTTATATCTAACATCTTTTAAAATATTTTGAAATATTATTATTTTTGTGTATTCATAGATATCAAACTAATAAATATGCAGTTTGAATTTAGCAAAGCATTTGATTTTCAAAGATTTTATTTTTAACTAATAAAACTAGCACTAAAATATTTTAGGCATTTTAAGGGACTTTCAAAAGTACCTACATCTTAATCATCCTTCCTTGTAAATAAATAAATAAATAATAACTGTTAAAAACCAAATAGAAATGTTGATCTATTGACATTTAAAAGCTAATATGCTATAAACTTTCTAGTGCTGGTTATCATGGAGGGAAGGGCGTTAGGCTAGTTATTACACTAGTCCCTTAAATTTTATACTAGCGTTTTCCTATCTGTTGGCTTAGCAACTTTGGGGACTTTTATTTGATTTTGATTGGTTGATTCAATGACTTGAGTTTCCGAACGTATCAACCACTAGTAATTTAAAGAAGGGTTAATTTTGTGCATTATTATTGGGGAGGTACATCTGTTTATTGATCATTGTCTTATCCCTTTAGATCCCTGGCTTGTTATTATAACAGTAGGTATTACCGTCACGTTATCCTAATATATAAAGTAGTAAGCTTTTTATGTAGTGAAGGATCTACTACACCAATGCAGTTTTCATGAAGAGTGAAGCTTCTCATAAGTCCTAGGAAGCAATGTAGTCCCCCCCCCCCCAAAAAAAAAAAATCACGTTTTTTATTTTTGAAACTGAAAAAAAGCCCCAAGGCCATCATTACAAGTGCCCCTTACGGCCTCTAGGGGCGTAGCCGCTAGTCTATAATACAAAGTAGAACGATGTCTGTCTGTCCGTCTGTCTGTCTGTCCCTTAAGATCTCGGTAACCACTGAACCGATCGGATTCTACTCTTCAGGGTATCTACCTATTGGTCCTGTGGTGGTTTTAAGCTATTTTCTTGGGGGGTGGAACACCCCCAACCCCCCCCAAAAACCAAAAAATCCCCCCCATTTTTTTTTTTTTTTTGAAGGAGATTTCCATGGTCCTTTACGATTTTCGCCATAATTTCAATGTACACAATAAGAAGCGCTGGAAAGCGTCATGTGTGACGTAATAAATATACGTCTATTATCCATCACTAATTAGGGGTTTCCTTTCCCACCTCTCCTCTCATCCCTCCTTTTTAGACGTATTATATGACGTCACACATGACACTTTCCAGCGCTTCAATCCTAACTGTACATTATAATGAGGCTAGCTAATTTTGCGAATTTTTCCCATCAATTTTACGAGTTTATCTGATATTTTACAAGTATACACCTGTTTAAAGTCTTAAATTATGACGCGTTTTTGGAAGAGATTCGAATCCATGATTGGTCTAAGCTGAATATTTATTTCTCCATTGAATATTGGCTGATTACGTCCTAGGAATAGAATTGTCTGCCAATCATATTTCTCTCAGGATAAGACAATTGAAAATAAATTTATTTTCTAAGGGTTTTATGATTTAATGTTAAAATCACAATATTTTTGATTTATATCAGGATGACTCAATAAGGTTTTTTTTCTTGGAGATTAAGAAACAATAATTTTTGGTCAAATCCCTTTTATTATAATTGCATATACATATAGACCCGATATACTTTATATTGTATTAGCGACTACGCCTCTAGAGGCCTCTAGGGGCACTTGAGGAGGAGAGAGTCGAATTTAATAATTAAATTTCTTATTTTATATTTTAAAAGAAAAAGTTAAAAAATTTTGGAGGGGGGCGAAATTTTTTTTTTTTTTTTGTGGGGGGTTCCCCCCCTCATTTTTAGTTTTAATTAAAAAAATGAAGAAAAAAATTTTTTTGGGGGGGATTTTTCATTTTTTGGGGGGGTTGGGGGTGTCCCACCCCCCAAGAAAATAGTTATAAACCTTCCCAGGACCTATGAGAAGCTACCCTGTTAAGGAGAACCCGATCGGTTCAGCGGTTAGCGAGATCCTTCGGTACAAACACACAGACAAACAAACACACAGACAAACACACAGACATCCTGTTACTAGGGTATAAAGATAAAATTTCATAAAGAACGTGTAGATTCATTAATAGTGAGTTTTTTGTTGCTGCAAAAATGGTGAATTTAGGTAATTCTCTAAATTTAGATTTTTGTGTTTTAATGAATTATAATTAAACGCAAATCACAATTTTAAATCTAATATTGTATAAAAAATCACTTGTACTTATCTTAGATTTGATCAAAATTTTCCACCTACTACCAAATTTAATAAAGATACATCATTAATTTATGATAACTTGAAACAGAATTTTTGTACGACCTAATTTCTATTTTTACAATTTCAATTATCTAAAATGTTTTAAAGGATAAAAAAAATAGAGGATCAGCAGCCGCACAATCGCGGCGGCGGCGGATGATTGGTATGACTGTTGATCGTTGTTTTTTTTGCAGCTGCAGCTTTAACAGCTAATGGCTTCAGCCGCCACCATTTTTGGCGGCTAATGCTTTAAATTATCAGATAATAGTACACATTGTTGACTTACTGTTAGATGCGGCTACATATTTAGCGGGCAACTGCGGTTGAACCTACCACAAGATAAAAAGGATTTTCTTTACTAGAATCAATTAAGAAAATTTAAAAGTTTAAAATTTCATACTCGTTTTCCTACAAGTATTTTGGGAACTTTTTTTGGCAAGTAAAGTTTTACTTTTGATTCTTATTGTAAAAGTTTTTTGCACTGAAGTCTATGAAAAGTAATACTTTTAAGTAATTCATTCTATATATACGTCATAATTGCATTTTATTTAAAACTGTTTTAATTTCAAATTTTACTATAAAATAGATATGATGTCTTACCTTTCTGTACCTTTAAGATTTTAGAAATAATTTTGATTTATAGATCTAATGATTCAAAAATCTAAAACTTATAAAAATTGCGTTTGCTTTAAATCTTTTCTTAGTAAGATTTTCTTATTTTTCAAGCTTTTTCCTGTTTTAGTCTGAACAATATTTCAGAACTTAGACAAATAGACGGATAGCTTAATTAACCTACCGACATTAAGTCAGATGTACGAACATACCAAAGTTTTATAGTAGCTTCGCTAATGATTAAAATTATAAACCGCTTAGAAGGTTTTTTTACGGTGTGGGGATGAGTTGTGGTGTAGATATACACTCCCCTTTTCAAATTTTACATAATTTATAATTTTAATCTATGTTAGGCGTATTTTTCCTTTATATCCCTTTGAATGCACCCTCTAGTAAATTCGAACAAAAACTTTAACAGAATTAAAAAGATATAGGCAATTAAAAAGTATTAGTTATGTTGCAGACCTATCATATGGCGTATATGGGAAAAGGGTTGCTGCTCGTTTGTCGAGTAGAGGATTTTGCTTGAGTATGAAATAAATTTTGATTAATGGTAAATCATTGATCCGACCCAGTTTTCATAAAAGCATAAGGTACAAATATCCTTAAACAAGCATTAAAATATCCAAAATATTTAAATAGAAAAAAAATGTATTGTATCATAAACAGGTTTCCCTAGAAAACTAGATAAAATACGATGGTAGACATAATTTTTCAGTAAGATTGAGAACTGGTTCTAATCCACGGGCGGGATATTGACTGGTTTCGAAGCAATACGGGAAAAAATATTAAATACACAAAAATTATCAAATAGTTATTCGTGATATTTATTAGGCCCTAGAACAATACTTAAACGGACATAGGACCCCAAAAATGGAAGAACAAGTTTATCGAGTAGCTATGCTCTTGACTGATCTATGTATACATATCTATAGGAGCAGGAATTACGCTTTTATGGAGTTATTTGTACAAAATTTGGAAATATTCTAAAAATATATTGAGAAAACATGAATGAAAATATATTTTTACCTTGAAGATAATAATCTTAAGAATATAGCTTCAAGTAGGGAAAAGACAGATGAAATTACAGATGAGGGTGTAGGTAGCTTTTTAAACCTGACAGACAACATAGACAAAGCTAATACAAATAATACGAAAGTAATTATACATTATACAACTAAAACTTTAAGATCTCAAAATCCAGAGATATGAAAGATTCAGTGGCGTGCAAAGCACTTTGTCTAGGGGGGGGCATTTTGATTATATATACTAATTTTAAATAAGGGCGTTTTAAGGGGTGGGATTATTTGATTATGGGCCTCCTAGTCCTTATCCCTTCTTCCCCATCCCTTCCCCCATCCCTATTTCCCATTTATATCCCCCACCTCTTCCCCCCCCATCTCTTCCCCCCTCATCTCCCCCCCATCTCTTCTCCCCCATCCCTTCTCCCCACCCTGCAATGACCGAAGGGAAGGGAGCTAGAAAGCATCTTCAAAAAAATAGTACAGAAGATAAATTAACCTTTCCATCCCCCCCCTCCAACACAAAACATTTTTAATGGGTGGAAGGGGATGTTATAAAATCTCAGCAGGAAGGATGAATAACCCCATTAAAAAAAATTGGGGGGGGGGGGGAGATAAAAACACTCATTTTCGAAATAATTTACCAAAAATTAACCTAATATGAGAAAATGATATTAAATATTTCTTTATTGTTTGACAACAAGGATGACAACATCTTTAAGTAGCAAAGCACAAAAAATCATTAATAAGAATACAGACAAGTAGATTTAAAGAGCATCTGTTGAAATAAATATATATTTTAGGTAGAAAAAGTGACAAATCCTTTTTTTCTGTATGTTGTGTGATGACAGTCAAAGTAAATTACATACTGGATGCTTGAAACAGCGAGAAATTAAATTTTTTTTGATATTATAATCCACAAAAAAATCTATTGTACCATAAAAACCAAAGATATAATGAACTGTGTAAAAAATAAAAAAATTACTTTCATTGTGATAAAAAGCAGAAACTATTTGGAAGGGCGCGAAGCGCAAATTTTTTTCTTCAAATATGCAGGGAGGGAGGGGTTTTTGGGCTATTTATTACACTAGTCTCCAATATTTCATAGCAGAAACCATTTGGAAGGGCGCGAAGCGCAAATTTTTTTCTTCAAATATGCAGGGGGGATGGGTTTTTGGGCTATTTATTACACTAGTCCCCAATATTTCATGGCAGAAACCATTTGGAAGGGCGCGAATGGCAAACTTTTTTCTTCAAATATGCAGGGAGGAAGGGGTTTTTGGGCTATTTATTACACTAGTCCCCAATATTTCATAGCAGAAACCATTTGGAAGGGAGCGAAGCGCAAATTTTTTTCTTCAAATATGCAGGGAGGGAGGGGTTTTTGGGCTATTTATTACACTAGTCCCCAATATTTCATATAAAATTTTCTTATTCGTTGGCTCAACAACTTTGGGGACTTTAATGGAATTTTGATTGGTTGGTTAATTAAGTCGAGTTTCCATACATTTCATCCACTAATTGTAATCTATATAAGGTAATTTTGTGTATCATCATTGGGGATGTACAAAATTTCTTTGGTAAAAAGTTTATATTATACAAAATAAAATACTTCCTATAACCTGGTTTGTTATGTTCAGTGAAAAAAGATTATAACCTAATTTCTACACTAATTAAAAAATTTGGTAAGGTTAAATGAATAGTAACTGTCTGTTTGGCGCGAAGCGCCAAAATTTTTTTTTGGAGTATTTCTTGATCTTTTTTTTTGGAAACTGGGATAGTTTTGCTTTTTGTAGGGTAGGGGGCAAAAAGGGGCATTTTTGTTGACCAGGGGGGGGCAAAATGGGGCATTTTTTAACATTTAGGGGGGGGGCAGGGGGGCGGTTGCTAGGGGGGGGGGCAGGGGGGGCGTTTTGGTCGCTAGGGGGGGGGGCGATTGCCCCAAATGCCCCCTTCGGTTCGCACGCCACTGAAAGATATGTGTTGCTTTTACAAATTTTAGATTTAATCTTTAATACAATTATGTGTATGCTTTGTTTAAAACCTTTTTTAATAAACGCCATAATAAGTCTTTCCAGTATTGATTCGAAACAGATTAACCGGTTCTCAGCCATAATAAAAAAATATGTATAGCATCGTATTTCATCCAGTTTTCTAAGAATATGAAAATGTACAATCATAAGATTAAAACCAGTTTTTTTAGCCCATGCTTTGGCATCTCGGGGCTACAAAAATAGGATTTAATCTTCTATTTGTACATATTTAATAATTTATATCCGCGGAAAGCTGTTTATGCGATAAATAACTATTCTAGACTGTTTTGTATAAACACTTGACTGAAGGTGATGTTTATAATTCATGGCTTGGTGGATCTCAAAAGTAAATAACAAAATATGCTCAATATATTATTCCTACTATCTATCTACATATATCTATACATCTAAAAACTGTTTATCAGAGGGAACTAAAGGGATAAAACAATGGCCGATAATTTGATGACAATTCTCAATGATGATACACAAAATGACCTTATATAGGTTACAATTAGTGGTTGAAACGTTTTGACACTTAACTAAATGAACAAACCAATCAGAATTCAATGAAAGTTCGAAAAATTGTTCAGCCAACGAAAAAAATATAAATTCTACTTTATTATTAATTAAACTATGAATTACACAAATTTTTAAAACGAAATATATCATTATAAAATACGTACAATGTTTTAAAGAAAAAAACAAAAACAATTATTTTTAACATAAAAATAAATATTCATCATTTTAGTCAATAAAGTAAAATTACTAACAAATCAATCAAAAAATCTTCCATTTTGTTGTTAATTAAAGCAAAGATGTCCCCCTCCTTACTTCGCAAGTGCTAGTTCAACTAATTTTTTGATCCACAAAAGGTCGATGCTATTATAGAGAAGAGATTTCTAACAAGTCTATAAATGTAAAATAATTAGATCCTTGAGTTATTCAAATAATCTGCCAATTATTTGCTGAAAAGGTTAATTTTGATAAGGTAGTGATTCTACTCAACATGTAGGATATGAATAAACTTTCTACTGTTCGAACTTACTAAAAATAAAATATCTATAAATTCTTCTCTACAGTACCTACACATTCGATCTCCAAGGTATCCATCTTCATTATCTCTCCATAAAGTCTTTATTTTTACTGCATTACTAATGAGAGGCTACTTCCCTAGAGGCCCCTAAAGGCACTAGAGTTAGAGAAAAATGGATGGTGGAGATACCAATTAGCAACAAGCGAGATCCCTCGCTACACACACACACACACACACACACACAGACATTAAGATCTTGTTATAACAAATCATGAAGGGTTATCAAATTAGATATATTAATTATTTAATAAAGTTTAGATTAATTATTTGCATCCTGTATGTTTAGTAAGAGATATAAGTTTTCCGGAATTTTAATGTAGGGAGTAGATTTGAAATCTGCATCAAATTTTAAGGATTTTTTATAAAATTCGTTTTTTGTAAAATTCTTTATCTAAAAGCGGAAATACATTTTAAGTTAATTAATTTTGACCAATAGGATAGGTGGATTTTAAACTACCTGCACTCTAATTGGTTGAATGATGTACGACATCCAATCAGAGCGCATATTTTTTAAATCCACCAATCACGGATGCCAAAATTAATTAACTTAATTTGTATTTCCGCTTTTAGATAAAGAATTATACAAAAAACGAATTTTATAAAAAATCCTTAAAATTTGATGCAGATTTCAAATCTACTCCCTACATTACAATTCCGGAAAACTTATATCTCTTAATGTTTATATTTATTAATAATAATAATATATTTATTAACACTAGTGGTTGCGCCTCTATACTAGTAATAGGACAGTAAAATAACCCAAAACCATCCAAAAGATTTAAACATGCGTATAAAATAAAATTGCATGGAACAATTGTGAGCTTCCCTAAAATGAAGAACTTAATCGGTTCAGTGTATAGCAAGGTCTTAACGGACTAATACAAAACTTAATACTTTATAAGAATTGATTATATAATATAGTTTCATTGAAAACAATCTAAACTGACTGTTTTTAAACTCTCAATATTGTTACTATTCCAGTCATTTCACCTGGATTAAAACCGGTTTAGAGACACTGAAATACAAATATCGTAGCGTAGTCAAGGGGAATAGACCTAATTCTAGTCAAGCCGTTTAAGTGATCGTACTCGACAGACAAACGCAAATATAGCTACTACTGAGAAACGGTTGCTTTTAATTTTGATAATATTTCTTTCTTTATGGTAAAGATTATTAAGTTGCTACGCTTTTCAAACAGTATCTATCTGTTACAGGAATCATCATGCAAAATTTGAAATTGATATGAAAATTCCAATTACACAAGCTATTCATTACGTACGAACCATCCCTAATTATAGAAAAGTTTCGGTTTAAATAGGCCTAAAACTTTCATAAATATATTTAGAATCAGCACGTCAGTGGAAATCATGAATTTTGCTTCTATTCAATTAAAATCGCATTTTGGTAAAAGTATTTATGTATTTTAATCCTTTAATTTACATTTACTTAATTTCTATGGGTTTTATTTTGAAAACCTACGTCAAATATATGTACTAGAAGCAAAGGTATATTATTACTAAATATGTTTTGTACGTTTGTTTGTTGTTATATCCTTTGACTATTTTTAAAAGCGAAGCTTTTCTATAATTAGGGTCGATCCGTCCGTAAGTCCGTACGTCCGTCCGAGATTGATAGCTTTTATTCGTTAATTTAGTCATGTTAGAATTGTCCTATCGATTTCAAACTTTGCATGATGATTCCTGTAGTAGTTAGGTACGATTTAGAAAGCGTAGCAACTCTATAATCATTACCAGAATGTCCGTACGTCCATTTTAAACATGTTGATTTTCTACTTTTTAAACAACAAATTTTTATGTGAACTATTTATCCGTTTGATCTGATTTTTGGTATATTAATTCCTGAGACAACAAAGAACAATATTATAAGCGAAGCAACTCTATAATCAAGTCCTAAAAATGTAAGTATGTCCTTAAACATTATCCTATATCAAGCAGTTTTTCAACAAATTTACTTACAATTTTGCTTTGACTCTTATACTTTTATATTCTGATTATTCAGATCAGACACTATACAAGCGTTAATGTCCGTTTGTCCTACCGTTTCAGTGCTTCGCTTTTATGGATGTTGTCATCCTTGTTAGAGGTAGAATATGAATAAAATGATAGCCCCACGCAGTCAATGGGTGTTAAAACGCAACAAAAAAAGAAGAAAATTGCCATTATTAACAAAAATAGAAAGATCTATAATTTGACACCTTACTTTTTGAATTCTGTTGAGTAAATATCAAAAAAATCTATTTTATTGAACCCCGTTTAATCAAAACTTTAAACTTCGGGAGCTCGTTACGAATGGGTTAAACCCAAATCACAAAAGTTAGAATACGTTCTTTAAAGAAAACAAAAAAAGAACAAATTAACTTTTCACTTGTTAATCTATAATCCAAAGTAGAACGATGTCTGTCTGTTTGTTTGTCTGTAGTGAAGGATCTCGCTAACCGCTGAACCGATCGGGTTCTCCTTTACAGGGTGGCTTCTCATAGGTCCTGGGAAGGTTTATAACTATTTTCTTGGGGGGTGGGACACCCCCAACCCCACCAAAAAATGGAAAATACCACCCCCCAAAAATTTTTTTTTTCTTTTTCAAACTAAAATTAAAATAGTGGGGTCGACTACCCCCTCCCCCCAAAAAAAAATTTCCCCCACCAAATTTTTTTTATTTTTCTTTTAAATCTTAAATATGAAAAATTGGTTTGATTAAACCTCTTGGGGCAAAGCCCCTAGAGGCTAGGGGCGAAACCGCTACTCCTATAAAATAAAGTAATAAGCTTTATTTGTCTGTAGCGAAGGATCTTTCTAACCGCTGAACTGATATGGTTCTACTTTACAGTGAAGCCTCTTATAGACTCTGAGATGGTTTTAGGCTATTTATTTTTTTAAAAATAAGTCTGGGTATGGTTTTAGGCTATATTCTGCTCTTTGAATATAGAGCCCCTAGATGCTCGGGGCGCTTCCGCTAGTTGTTATATATCTTATTATGAAAGTAAAGTATTTCTGTAAATTATTTCACTTGTTTTTTTCATGAATTTACTTCCTCCTTTAAAAAAAACATTAAATTAAAATCTAATTTACTTATTTTTATATTTTGCTTCTATATAATTTATTTTTAAAATTTATTCAAAATATTTAAAAATAGTACGGCTAAAACTTTATTCATAAAATCATGAATTGTCGTTTTTATAAAAATGTCCAATTTAAATGAGATTTCATTAAAAATGTATAAGACTTTTCTATATATAACATATAAGTTAAAATTAGAGAAAAAATGAATAAGAAATTAGAATAAGGAAAAAGAAAGAATTAAGTACATTATATATGTGTATAAAATCTATCTTATTCAAGTTTTAAGGGATACGAAAATGACTATTAATTCTTAAAAAATAAAGCTTACTACAGCTAATTCGATGAAGAATCAAACAAATTTAACAATTTAAGTCCCTTAAGTCATTGAATTTTAGTATTTAATAGTATTTGCGCATGTTGCATTTAGGGGCTCCATATTCAAAGGGGAAGGATGGGCAGAAAAATATCCTAAAACCATACAAAGACAGAAACTAAACAAAAAGTAGCCTAAAACCATCCAAGGAACTATCTGAATCTGTCTCTAAAATGAAAAACCCTATCGGTTCAGTATTTATTAATATCTTAAGCAACAGACTCAATAATAAATCTATTGATTTAATATAATTGTATGCCTCTATAAGTTATATACCCTTAATTTCTGAAATTAAAGAGAGTAAATACATGTAAAACATAAACCTATATAAACAAGGATGACAGCATCACTAAAATCAAAGCTCTAAAATCAGAAGGAACTACAAACGAACAATAACTCCTGTAGAGTGCCAGAACTTAACAAGCAAAACATTAATTTGTAAGTCTAAACAAAGTTGTACATTAAATTTTTGCAAAATTGCATAAATAAAGGATACAGTAAAAGGACATGCTTTTATTTATAAGAATTGTTTATGCAATGCATCATTTATAATATTGTACCTTATTGCCCTAGAAATTGTCATTCCAAAAATCAGATAAACAATAAACATGATATATATTAAGCTATAAAAATTGGAAAGAATTTTAATGAATATAATAGATTTGAAATCTGCATAAAATTTTAAGGATTTTTTATAAAATTCGTTTTTTATATAATTAATTATTTAAAAGCGCAAATCCAATTTAAGTTAATAAATCTTTACCAATAGGATAGGTGGATTAGAAACTACCTGCGCTCTAATTGGTTGAATGATGTACGACACTTAAGCTTCTCCAATCAGAGCGCAGATAGTTTTCAATCCACAAATCACAGATGTCAAAATTATTTAACTTAATTTGTATTTGCGCTTATAGATAAAGAATTATACAAATAACGAATTTTATAAAAATTCCTTCAAATTTTATGCAGATTTCAAATCTATTATATTCATTAAA
Source organism: Acartia tonsa (assembly GCF_053477335.1). NCBI lineage: Eukaryota > Metazoa > Arthropoda > Copepoda > Calanoida > Acartiidae > Acartia > Acartia tonsa. Next base: position 39,963,350 of record NC_137264.1, on the reverse strand, counting down.
ATTCTTTCCAATTTTTATAGCTTAATATATATATATCATACAAAATGCTGTTGTCAAAAAGTTAAAAATCAGCATCATAAATCTTACCTAAATGTTATAGGAATCATCACGCAATCGATAGTTTAAATCAATGGAAAATTCTAACATGTTTAAAAGTATTTAACCGTACGGACAGACAAACGGACGTAATGAAAATATTCGCTTTTAACAAGTGAAGAACTCAGGAGGGGGTAATAAATTTACCCCACTTCAAATAAACTTCTTCTTAACTTGTAAAAGAAAAATACTTGTTTTCATTCTCTTGTAATGATTTTATTTTATTGCCACAATGAATGGTATTCATTGATTTGATAAATATAGAAAAAGGGACAGGTAGCCTATTACTTTCTGGCTACCCTACCAAAAATGATAATATTATTATGACTTAAATACTGCTAAAGGTTAAGACCATTTCTATTTTCAAAAGTCTTCTAATTCAAAAAAGAAAAATCCCAACCATCTTATATTTTTAAAATTCTAATTTATTTTTCTTTTGCAAGCACTATCTTTTAGGATATATTTCATAACTAAAGTTATTTTTCTATGGAATACAATTATTGAGGATCTCAACCTTTTCAGTAATATTTGTGTGGAAATATTCATTCTTTTCGAGTTTTTCGAGTTTTTCGAGTACTTATTATTAAAGCAGCAACATTCTTTTTAGTTTAAAGGCTGTTTCAAACAATACTTTGCTTAAAATTTTTATTGACATCGTTTTTTTTAAATTTTTTAACCTATTGACAATACCTGCGAAATGTTTACTTAATAATTAACTGTATAAATATATAGTATTTTATTACTTTTTGCTTTTTAAAACTTAAAATTTTATTTAATGCGAAACAAACAAAAAAAATATATGCTTACGTCATTTGCGAAAATGTAAAGAAGTAAGGTTTTTTTATCCTTTATGATTTTGCTAACCACTAACCCTAGTTCTCCATTCTAGTTAAGCTTCCCGTAGGTCATGTGATTGTTTTAGGAGTTCAATTATTATATTGAAAAAGTTTTAAAAAGATAGAACAATTTAATAGGCTCTCTATTCTATACTTGTTACAAATGCACTAATGACGTAAACATGATTAACATCCAAAAATCCTGTTTAAAGTGCAGTAATGTTTAAAACTAGCCCCAACAAATTGCCAAACAATACCTATAAACCCTGAAACATTGCCTCAAACACACAAACTTTGATAATAAAATGAAGTAAATGCCTCCTCTCAACTCTCCCCCCCCCCCCCTTCTATACTAAGTTTATACAGATTACTTTTATAATTCAACTTTTGCCTTCCATTCATTGTTGATATTTTTTGTAGCAATATCTCAATGAAATTTTGTATTTCTATACAATAAGCACTATTGGCTACTCACCTATCTTTAGGGGCACTGAATATTTCTAATGTTTAGTTTCTAAAAGGAGAAAGGAAAGATATGTTCAGTGGCGGGGTGAGGGGGGGGGGGTGGAACTATAAATATTTAATTTCTTAGGATAAGTCTTAAGTCATAGCAAAGGCAGTTATTTTTTTTTCATTTTATCCATATAATAAATCAACTACAAATAATTTAATTTCGTAGTCATTTGTGACTAAATATGAGAATTCTTTTTCTGTTTGAAATTCCTTTTTCTGTTTCATGGATGACTTACCATCTAGGTTAATAAATCTATTGTTCAGTTTCTTATTAGATATTATTGTGTCTGACTTACCATCTAGGTTAATAAATCTATTGTTCAGTTTCTTATTAGATATTATTGTGTCTGACTTACCATCTAGGTTAATAAATCTATTGTTCAGTTTCTTATTAGATATTATTGTGTCTGACTTACCATCTAGGTTAATAAATCTATTATTCAGTTTCTTATTAGATATTATTGTGTCTGACTTACCATCTAGGTTAATAAATCTATTGTTTAGTTTTTTTAAAAAAAAGGGGTTCCTTGTTCAATGTTCCTATAATTATAAAATGCTGAAAGATATCAAATCCGAATCTCTTTAAAAACCGAATTTAAATCACTTTGACTTAACTGTAGCATTTAATTGGGAAATAACAACATCAATAAATAGCGACTCATATTATAAGATATTAATATTTATTAAAATCAAGATAGGAAATATACTCAAATATTTACAGACGGGCATATGAAGTTATAGACTGCCTATACTTCTAACACTCAACATATAATCTGTAGTTTATCCTTATAATAAAGTCACAAAATTTTTGTATGTCTGTTTGTCTGTACCGGAGGATCTTGCTAATTCAATCGATATGGTTCTCCTTTACAGGGTAGCTTCACATAGGTTCTGGGAAGGTTTAATAACTATTTTCTGGGGATGATAAGAAATCGCAACTAGAAAAAATTACCCCCACAAAAATATTTTCCTTTCTTTTTAAACATAATATAGTTGATTGGGTTATTGAATTTAACTCTCCCTCTTTAAGTGCCCCTAGAGGCCTCCAGGTTGGGGGGGGGGGCGTATCTGCTAGTATCATAAATAGCATCAATAAAATTATCGTTTAATGAAATTATTATCTTTTCAACTTGATTATTAAACCCTTTATTTATAAAATATTATGAAAAATTGGGTTATAAAGTAATTTTGTTAACAAATATATCATTAGCTATTGTGTTAAGCAACATATTACTGTGTAGTTATCTAACATTACAACAATAAAATTTTTAGCGAAATAATCTTATTATTTTCTTAAGATTAATATAGACTAGAAAAAAATTCTGTCATTATTATATTTGTCAACTAAAAATCTTTTTCAATTAATAGCCTAAAACCTACCTGATCAGAATTAACACAAAGGGACCCAGAAAATTGTAGACCAAATTTACACCATTTATGAGATATTACTAAATACACTGAGAAAGTTCACATCTATTATCCAACTAGGTAGTTAAAATAAGATTTTTTTTAGTTTTTTCGTAACATCTTATGAATATGAGTAATGATATATTGTTAACAATTGGCAGCTTCACTGAACATCAGTAAATCTTATACATCATCTAGATATCTATTTAGTTATCATTTCTATCGTTCTATCTACTTAGACTAAATTATAAGTAGATAGAGAATGGATAAATAAATAGATATATGAATGGATAGATAAATTGATAAATGAATGGATATATGAATGTATAGATGAATATAAAGATAAACGTACAGATGAATGGATAGATAAATAGATTTAGAATGGATAGATAAATAGATAGATGAATGGATAGATATATAGATAAATGATTGGATAGATGAATAGATAGATAAATGGATAGATGAAAGGATAGATGAATGGATAGATGAATTGATAGATGAAGATATAGATGAATGGATAGATAAATGGTTAGATGAATGGTTAGTTGAATAGATAGATGAATGGATAGATGAATAGATAGATGAATGGATAGATGAATAGATAGATGAATGGATAGATGAATGGATATATGAATGGACAGATGAATGGTTTGATGAATGGATAGATGAATTGAAAGCTGAATGAAAAGATGAACGGATAGATGAATGAATAGATGAAGATATTGATGAATGGATAGATGAATAGTTAGAAGAATGGTTAGGTGAATAGATAGATGAATGGATAGATGAATAGATAGATGAATGGATAGATGAATGGATATATGAATGGACAGATGAATGGTTAGATGAATGGATAGATGAATTGATAGCTGAATAAATAGATGAATGGATAGATGAATGAATAGATGAATATATAGATGAATGGATAGATGAATGGCTTAATGCATGGGTAGATGAATGGATAGATGAATGCATAGATGAATGGGTATATGAGTGGATAGATGAATGGATAGATGAATAGATAGATAAATGGATAGATGAATAAATAGATGAAAGGATAGATGAATGGATAGAAAAATCGATGTATAAATGGATAGATGAATGAGTAGATAAATTGATAGATGAATTGATATATGAATTAATATATAAATTTATAGATGATTGGATAGATGTATGGATAGATGAATGGATAGATTAATAGATTGATTGATAGATAGATAGAAAGATAATCAAATGAATGGAAAAATTGATCTAGATAAAAATATTGATGGATAGATTGATGTTTGATATTAAGAATAATGGATATATATCAATGGATACGTGAATAGATAAAAGAGAAATAGACATATATATAATAGAAACATAGATAAATATTGGCATGTTAAGTGAAGAAGAGAAAATCTTTTCTCATGGTTGTATAGATTTATCATTAACAAGCTAATAGAATATTTATTTGATATACATTATATGTATAATATTTATCTTGTTATTTATAATGCAAAGTCAGTCCCTTTGTCTGTAAGTTTTTCCGTCTGAAGCTTGATAACCACTTAACCGATTGGGCTCTACTCTTCATGATTTATAGCTGTAAGTCCTGCTATGGTTTTAAGCTATTTTTTTGTTTGAGCTCAACGTCCTGATATTAAAAACATAAACTTTAATTTTTGGTAGAGCACTTTTAAATATATTTGTAATTCTTCTAAAAATTAAAAAAGAAAATATTTGCAAATTTAAAAAAGATATATTTTACATTTTAATAAAATCCAAATATTTGTATAAGGTTCATTAGCTAAATAAAAACAATAAATTATAAAAAAAAAAAAAAAATCAAAAGAATTAAAAACAGAAAATAAAAGAACTTTGGTTATGTTTTGATTCTTATTGATGCAAAAATAATCTCCAATTAATAATTTCAATGGTTCAAAAGAAGTTCTGAGATTCTGATATAAAAATTACATCGTATCGTATCATAGAGAATTGTCCCTCCGTACCAATCAAGTAGGAATTTTTATTTATCCTTCCGCGGACAACGGAAAAAATAACAATACGATAAATGTATTCTGTAAGTAGGACATTCATTATTTACTAATATTACGGAAAAAAACTAATATCCAATTAAAATAAGCCAATATAATCTTACATTAAAAGTGTACTGTACTGATTAATTAAGAAAATACTGTTTAGTCGTACAGTACAGTCCACTGACAATTAATTAATACCTACAAACCAGTTACTTGTATTTAAAGGATTACAAAACAAATAAAAATAGCCTTTATAATTATGATTAACTCATTCATGTCAACATGAGGTGTAAAACAAACTTTTGGGGTCATGTAAAGTAAAAGAAGTTGCAGGTTTTGTCGTATTTTCACAGTAGCTTTTGAAAAGGTACTTTAGATTAGGTTAGGTTAAGTTAGGCAAGTTTAGAGCCCCTGCTGAGGCTAGAGATAGGAGAAAAGCTACTTTAAAAATATGACGAAACCCGTAAATTAGTTTCTCGTATTCATTCGAATCCGGTGGATAGGAACCGGTTCTCATCCATACGAAAAAACTATGTCTAGCACCGAATTATATCCAGCTTTCTACGAATATAAAAATCTACAATCATAAAATTAAGGCACGGGCTAAAAAAACTGGTTTTAATCTTACAATTGTACATTCTATATCCGCGGAAAGCCGTTTATAATACGATGCGAGAAATAACTATTCCTTCATATGACCCAACTATTGTTCATAATTGGACGTACTAATCTTTGGATTATAATTTTGGATGCTTCCTTATATTTCATCCATAGGCCTCTAAGGGCACTTAAAGGAGTGGGGGTGAGTCGACCCCCACTGACTGATATAAAGACAGGCTAACTTGCCATTATTAATAGTATAGAATTTCTAAACCAATTTATTGAGAAAAAAAAATTACCAAAAAAGATATATTAAATACTAAATTCAAAAAGGGAGTATGAATTAATTTATAAATTTATCCTACATAAAACAACGCTTTCCCCATACATAAGCTTGATAATATTTAACCCTTAAACAATAGAAATAAAATGATTGTTTTGAAGATAAATTTAATGTTTGTTTTTTGATTGATTGATTGAGTTGAGATGGCTGCGAAAATAAATGATGGTCTTACTCTCCTCACTGATAAGGATAAAGGGAAACTCTGCTTTTATATCTTTCTATTTTTTTTTGTAGGGAGGGTTAATTCTTATCTAGGGGCGATTTCTATGGGGAGGGTGGTAGTAACCCACCCCCAAAAAAAAAATAGTTATTAACCTTCAGAGGACCAATGAGAAGCTAAACTGTAATGCTGTTCAGTGGTTAGCAAGATCCATCGGTACAAACAGACAAATAAAAGACATCCTGTTACTTTACCATAAGGATTTGCTAGTGTTGAGATGTACTTTCTTATTTGTTGTTTAAAATAAATCCATGCGTACTTTGTGTTTTAGTTTGTATGTGTGAAAGAAATTGGCAGGCTCACACCAACTTGACATCTTAGTCTTGCTACACACAGACAAACAGACAGACAGACATACAAACAAACAAAATAAAATAATATTTTACAAATCAATAAATCTTTTCTGCTAATTATTCTTTTCTATTAGTACTTTATTTTTAGAACAAAAATACTTTAAAAAATACATCTTATATTAATATTTGATGGAACTGTATTTGAAGTTATTTGTTTACTAAACTTTATCCTCTAAAAAAAATTCTTAAAGTTATTATGAATGAACTAATTATGCAATATTTTATCAAAATTATGTATAGTAATTACTAATGTGTTTAAATGAAACATAAACTATTTTTGCTGACTTATTTTAATTTATCTTTTATACATTCTTTATGTGCAGGGATTTTAAGTGAAAAGACAATGGCCGATAAATTGATGTACATCCTAAATGATGATACACAAAAGTACCCCTTTCTATAGATTAAAATTAGTGGTTGAAACGTTTGAACACTCAACTTAATTAAACCACCAATCAAAATTTACTAAAGTCCCCAAAGTTGTTAAGCCAACGAATGAGACAACGTTATTATAAAACCTTGGGGTCTAGTGTAATAAACAGCCCATTGTCCACTCTCTCTCGCTGATGTATGGATGTATAATATATTTGTTATTGTTGTGTTTCTAATTGTTGTAACTGTAAGACATATAACGGGTACATGACACTTTTACAACCAGCAAAATACAGTCATTGTGTTTTGGCAATTTTTTTTTTTTAATTTATTTGCTTAACAACTTTGGGGACTTTAGTGAATTTTGATTGGTTGTATCATTAAGTTGAATGTTCAAACGTTTCAACCACTAATTTTAATCAAAAGAAGGTGTAATTTTGTGTATTATCACTGGAGATGTACATCAATTTATCGGCCATTGTCTTATCCCTTTAGAACCCTGCAATGAAACTGTGTTTATGCCAGTTGCAAATATTTTTACCAGTGAGAAAAAAAATATTGCTATTTAAACACCAACAATTGAAGTTGACAAAATTTTTGTGAAAAATACAGAAATTATACTTTTGCTAGTTGTAGAAATGGCAGCCTCCCCAACATAGCTTTTGTCTGATTATGACTGTATATGTAATATATCTATATATAAATCTGTTTAGTACTGTATGTAATTGTAATGTATATCACACATGATATATAGTAATAAAATGCCATTTCCCAAAGTCATACGCAGTCATACGCAATATTGGAGGGGTGACTCAAATTTCAGATATAAGCTTTCGAGATTTGATTTACTTATTTTCTCTATAAGGAAAAAGCGATGCCTGCAAGATTATCTAATTTGCTATGATCATGGAAAAGGGAAAGTGATACTGAAAAACAATTCTAAAGGAAATTTCCACACAACCCCCCTCTCTTTTTTCTCCCCTTCTTACCCACTCCCTTTCAGTTACGTCAAAAACAAGTTTTACTCCAACTTTACTTAACAAAATATTAAATATTGCGGCATTGGAAATGAATAGCAGACCCTGGCTATGATATAAATATGATTTTTTTCAAATCGCGGAAACTGAGATCTCAAATTTGCGTCACAATCCAACATTGCGTGTGGCTGCGTACGGCTTCAAGAAACGGCATTTTATTACTAGCCATCATCACACATATATAAACATTTAGGTCGAGGTTGCTGTTACAACTACTACCCAAAGTAGAAAAACAATTGAGATACCCAACATAGAAGGATATCAAATCTGAGAAGTCATTATGGAGGTTGACAGATTTGTTGCCTATTCAGCGCCTACTGTTTTGCACCAAGGTAAATTTTCAAAAGATTTTTATAGTGCCTATAGAAATGAGGCCATACTGGCCTGCTATTGGTCAATTGAAATGTATATTGGCCTTCCATAAGTAATTTAGTCTGTGTATTGGCTTATTTTTGGTGATTTGTATTGTATGACGCTTCAAATTTTTAACAACAACTAAAAACAAAAACAATGACAAGTATGTTCGATGGTATTTAAAGGTTTTTAAAAGCTACTCTTTAGTTAGAATCTATACATCTATCTTGGCTTCCAAACATCTAATCAGTTACCCACACCGATTAATTATAGCTTATATGTTTCTAAACTATCTTGAACTAAAAATGTTAAGATATGAATGTTTAGTATGCGTTGACAATTTCTTAATTCTGACCTAATGGCCTTTTAAGCTCTTATTAAGATAAAGAGGATAAAACTTATGTGCAAATTTTTTACTCAAACACACAATCTGTGCAAAAATGGAAAGAAAAGCACGCTTTTCCACATACAAAGTTACCCACATTCAACTATCCAGGGATATAAAGGGATAAGACAATATCCCTGATAAATTGATGCACATCTCCTATGATGATACTAATTTGTCCCTTTCTGTTGATTAGATTCAGTGGTTAAAACGTTTAAACACCAAACCTAATAAACCAACAAATAAAAATCAATAAAAGTCCCCAAAGTTGTTAAGCAAACAAATACGAAATTTTGTTATAAAACTTTGGGGACTAGTACAATATACAGCTCAATGTTCCCTCCCTCCCTGCAATTATCAGTACACTACACTATGGGGCAAATACAAGACTAAATGACTAAAACATTTTTTAACGGGTCGTCGTTGGCTAGGGACTAATTTACAGATAAATTTATAATTAGAAAATTGATAAATGTTTAATGTTGTTTTTCAAAAGATTCAGAAAAATTTCATTTGATCTTAATTCTAATTTCCCTATATTAATCGCTAAAAAAAGGCTTAAATAGAGAGTGGGAACAATTGACTGTTTATTACACTAGTCCCCAAAGTTTATAATAACGTTTTCTTATTCGTTGGCTTAACAAATTTGGGGGCTCTAGTGAATTTTGATTGGTTGGATCATTAAGATGAGTGTTCAAATATTTCCACCAATTATTCTAATCCAACAAAGGGGTAATTTTGTGTATCATCATTGTGGATGTACATCGACTATTGTCTTATTACCTTTAGATCCCTTTGTAAGTGATAAATCCAATTTTTTGTTTAATTGCCCCACCGTACACTCTGACAATGGAAAATGTTTGTGTTAATGAGTGGGGAGTTGAATGTAGAATCATTGATCTTGTCTTTTCAGGGAGGGAGGGGACATTGAACTGTAAATAAATTGGATGCCCAATGTTTAATAAGAATGTTTTCTTTTTCATTGGCTCCTACTTTGGGTACTTTTATCATATCTTTATTGGTTGTTTCAATCTAACGAGCAGTGTCCAACGTTTAAAAAATAACAAAATGGGCATTTTAGCTGGGATTACGTTAATTTATCATCCATTATCTTATCCCTTAAGATCCGTGTGTGTAATGGAACCTGCAAACCTCTTTTTCTCCACTTACCCATCTTTTTCTGTGTAGAGTTGTTCTGCCAAAACAAATAGCTTTATAAAAGATACAAAATCTAGTAGAATGTTTTAAAAGTTGTAAAATATTTACTTTCCCAGTATGACTTTGAAACCGATTGATATCCGCTGCATTATAACCGGTTATGAGCTATACTAAAAAAATCGCGTGTGAAAAAAGTCGCTCAAAAAATCAGCATGTGACGTCATAAAAATGAGGGTTTATCCATATCCTTTTTAGGAGTTTTCTTTCCCACTCCTCCTCTACTCATCCCACATTTTTATGACATCAGAATTTTTTTGAGCGACTTTCTTCACTAACTAAAAAATCACGTATCTTATCGTATTATGGACAATTTTCTACGAATAATAGAAAAAAGGTTAATAATAACAGTTTTGTAATTATTTAAATTAATAACCGTGGAACGTTGTCTATAATACGATGTGTTGATTAACTGTCATCATAATGTATTTATTTAGTAATTGTGTTGCTTGGACTTCTCCATGCTGCTTCTACGACAGGACCTGTTCCTATGAATTCTGATTGCAGGTTCACAAATATTTATTATCTATAATACAAAGTAGAACGATGACTGTCTGTCTGTCTCTCTGAAGCTAAAGATATCAGTAACCACTGAACCGATTGGATTATACTCTTTTGGTAATATACCCTCTGGTCCTGTGATGGGTTTAAGCTATTTTCTTGGGGGATAGGACACCCCCAATTTATTTTTTACTTTTTCTTTTTAAATCCAAAATACAAAAAATGGGTTGTCAAAATCAAACCCCCTCCCCAGTGCCAGTAGGGGCGTAGCCAGTAGTTAATAATACAAAGTAGTACACTTTTCTTGACTTTTCAGATAGTGGGTGAGCACCTAGGGGGTTTATCAACTCCCCTAACTTTAAAAATATACACCCCTTTAAAGCTCAAGCCCCTCTCGATTTTGATATAAGCCCCCCCCCCCCCCGGAAAAATAATCTACACACCACTGATGGAAATATATTTGGTATTGGAAATTATTGGCATTCCCTTATGAATCATATCAAACCTGACAAAATTGACCTAATTATCATTAATATGATAATATATACAACTGCTTACAATACTATATAACAAGAAAGGGGGCATCATAAGTGGCGAACCACAAAAAAAATCATAAATGTATAAATGGACAAGTTTTTTAGTGCTGATCTTCAGTGTTTATAAAACAAATAGAGATGGGAAAAGAAAGAAAAGTCATAAAACCTTTATTAACAAATATATATAAGTTTTCTTTAACGTGACCGACAGACCAACAGACCAAGCAAATTACAAAAATATGCTCATTGGTGTAGAAAATTTTTTTTTCAGACAGACATACAGACGGACATTTCGAATTCTAGAGTATCAGTGATAGGGTAAAAGGGTATGTCTATTATAACCACTATTCAATTCTCTAACCATATACATGACCAAGATTTCTGTGTTATTTACAAATCTATTAAAAGTAAGGTTGACATAAAGGTTCTACCTGCACTGTTAATGATAGTTGTCTGTAGAAGAAAACAAGTATGACAACATCGTTAACTAGCGAATCACAAAAAATCATTGATGGGAATAGAGTTTTAAAGACCATTTAATGATTTTGTAAAATAAATAATAAAATAAACGTATTGGAGAAAATAAAATTTTAAAAAATCTATACTTTTTTTCATGACTGAAAGACCGACGGACAAAGTAAATTACATAGTGGATGCTCATATAGATTTCGGAAATCTTTACAAAACAACTCAATCTTGAAAAGCAGCTGAAAAAGTTACATTCTCTCATAGCGTTACGGACTGACAAAGTAAATTATAAAGTAGCTTCGCTACTAAAAACAAGATAAATGAAATATTATACATGCTCACTTATTCTATCAAAATAAATATTCTCCTCTTTTTTCGAAACCGATTGTAATCCGCAGGATTAGAACCGGTTCTCAGCCATACTTAAAAATCATGTATAGCATCATATTACATACAATTTCTCCAGAATATTAAAATAAGAATAATAAAAATAATACCAATCTTGTTAGCCTGGGCAATCTGACAAAACTAGTTTTAATCATACAATTTTTCATTTTGATATCCACGGAAAGCTGTCTGTAATACGATGTGATAAATAACTAGTCTGGTGTGTAAATACAATTATAAATAATTGCATTCCTTGGGTAACTGGAGTTCTCAACAAAATTGTCATCTCAGAATTAAGTAATTTATTGTAATACTATCAATTAGGAAAGTTTTGTAAGTATATACTACAGGCATCTCAAGGGATAAGACAATGGATGATAAATTGATATACATCCAATGATAATAAACAACATTACCTCTTCTGTGGATTAAGATTATTAGTTGAAAAACTGTTGGTTTGAAACAAACAAACAATTTTCGAGCTAGCGAATAAAATAGCGTGGTTGGTCATAAAACATTAGGTACTAGTAAAATGAAATTCAAAGTTAGTGTAAAATAATACATATCTATTTTATAATTAGGGAGATATAAAGGGATGTAGATTATTTTATGTGACATTGTCCTAAACCACCCTGATACATTGTATGTAGTATATTTAATGGCCTCAGCCACTTTAGATTAAATGTTGAGGATAATCTATTTAAATAAATTGTTATTTTTTTTCCATTCCAGATAATTACGTCCAATGGTAGCAAGCCTTTTAAAACAATTAAAGAAATTTTAAGATTAAAGATTGTTTTCCATTTTTTATCGAAGTTTTCCGTTAGTCCAGGGAAGGTTTTTTGCTATTGGGTTGTAGGGCCCAAAAAATTATCCATTCTCAAAAAAATTACAACCAAAAAAAGATAAGGGATGGGCAATGGGCTGTTTGTTACACTAGTCTCTAAAGTTTTATGAAATGTTTTCATATTCGTTGGCTTTCAACCATGGGGACTTAAGTTTGTTTTGATAGGTTGGTTTGTTAAGTTGACGTTCTAGCCACTAATTTTACGCTACAGAACGGGTAAGCCGATTATCATCATTTTGGATGTACATCAATTTATCGACCATTGTCTTATCCCTTTAGATCCCTGAATCCACTCACTAATAGGGGCACCCCTCTGGCTAAGAGTGAAGCAACTAGTAGTTTTAAAATTTTCTTTTTTATAATCGAATTCTTATCTTAAGAAATGAATATCTATTATGAAATTTGCAAATAGAATAATAAATGAGTTTAAAGGAATGTGAGTGAGTGACATGAAAAAGTTGAAAGTTAAATGTCAAACTATTTTTAAAACTTGCTCAGACAAGGTATATATATGAAGTTAGGATGCTAAAAATATAATTTTTAGTACTGCAGCTAATATATGATCTACATTTCATGTTAGTTACATGATATTAGTATAAAGATGACCAATGTTAGACACACAGAAGATTCAGAATGTACGCAATTTTGAAAAGTACAAAGGCAAATAAACACTTAAATGCTGCATTTAAAGTCAAATAATTTTTTGGGTTTTAAGAACCTCATTGTTTTTTTTACATTTTTTGTAAAAAAAAGACCTTTATAAACATATCTACAATAACGGAGAAATATGTACAATATCTGACCTTGGATTAACCTACCACTTTTGCTCTTTCAAAGCTGTTGCTTAGGTAAAACTACTTTTGTATCAAACCAAAACTTTGTTATCTTGCTGTTACTGCTCATAGTTATGTAATTTTCCCTATATTTTTAGAACAATTCTTCACGAAATATTCAAACATTTTAAATGCCATTGTGACTAGTTCGAATCTTGACCATAATATATTTTTTTAGATTTTGGATGAACAAAAGTGCTGATGATATTCAACGCAGACAAAGGAAATGGAGAAAGCGCCACAAGGTTTTCTACTATTGGAATACAACTAATCAGGTAAATACATAATTATTTCTACTATTGGAATACAACTAATCAGGTAAATACATAATTATTTCTACTATTGGAATACAACTAATCAGGTAAATACATAATTATTTCTACTATTGGAATACAACTAATCAGGTAAATACATAATTATTTCTACTATTGGAATACAACTAATCAGGTAAATACATAATTATTTCTACTATTGGAATACAACTAATCAGGTAAATACATAATTATTTCTACTATTGGAATACAACTAATCAGGTAAATACATAATTATTTCTACTATTGGAATACAACTAATCAGGTAAATACATAATTATTTCTACTATTGGAATACAACTAATCAGGTAAATACATAATTATTTCTACTATTGGAATACAACTAATCAGGTAAATACATAATTATTTCTACTATTGGAATACAACTAATCAGGTAAATACATAATTATTTCTCTTCATTAAATTTCCACATGGAAGCGCTGGAAAGTGTCACGTGTGACGTCATAAAAATACGTTCAAATCCATCTCTTTTCTATGGGTTTCCTTTCCCACTTGTCCTTTTATCCCTCCTTTTTAGACGTATTTTTTTTATTACGGCTCACATGACACTTTACAGCGCTTTCCATATACATTCTATATACTGCATGAATCTCAAGGGATAAGACAATGGACAATAAATTGATGTACATTATGTACAAATTATTGGTTGAAAAGATTGGAAACTGCTATTTTGAACCAACGAATCAAGAATTATAAGTAATTAAAATGGATTTTAGTTTTTTTATTCCTATAATTTTTAGGCAAAGTCTCTTCTTTCTATGCCAAATCAACTAAGATTTTGTGTAACAAAGACCAAAAATAGCCTAAAACCAACAGAGATAATTCTAAAAATTATATAATTATTTAAGGAAAAGTTGGATACAAAATAAAAAGAAAACACTTATCATTATAACAACTACTTCTTTAATAAATAAAAACTTGTTATACAAAAAGATTTATTACAATACTTGCAAGCTGAGTATAGAAAGGGAGAGGTAGTCATAAAAACAATTAGAAAAATATTTTTTGGAGAGCTTATTATTTCTGAAACTAGATAAAAAAAACCTGCAGAGGACCTATAACAAGCTTCCCTGATTAGTGAAAGTAGATAGGTTCACCTTTTACTTAGTTTTTTTTCAGGGAGGGAGGGGGCATTTGTCTGTTTTTTTAGTCCCAAAGTTTTAAAACAACGTTTTATCATTTTTTAAAAACTTCCATTGAATTTTGATTGGTTGGTTAATTTTGATTGGTGTCCAAATGTTTCAATCCCTAATTGCAATCTACAAAAAGGGTAATTTTGTGTATCATCATTTGGAAGTACATAAATTCATCGGTCATTGTCTTATCTCTTCAACGCCCTGGAGTTTTTGTCCTACACTATTTTTTATGATTAAACATATCCTTGTCTTTGAACAGCGCCCTCTCTTCATTCTTCATCTTAATTTAGACCAATGAACATTCATTTTTGCACTCAAAAACTGCAGAGAAAGGAACGGGCAAAAAATCTCAACAATTTGGTCGATTAGTAGAGCAGTAATAACAATCTAAAACAGTACTGAGGTGAATTCGCTAAAAGTTAGGTGGGGATAATTTTGCGAGTCTCACTGATCTTAGTTAGCCAGTAAGCCAAAAAAAGTTTTATAAAATACCCCTCTGGATTGTAGTTGATTTATAAAAAAAATTAAGACTAAATTTTCCCTTTTTGGGTGGTAATAAATGTACATACACATAGTCTCAATA
Source organism: Acartia tonsa (assembly GCF_053477335.1). Lineage (NCBI taxonomy): Eukaryota > Metazoa > Arthropoda > Copepoda > Calanoida > Acartiidae > Acartia > Acartia tonsa. The sequence continues at coordinate 39,947,975 of NC_137264.1, read as the reverse complement.
GAATACTGACAAATGTTAAAGTTAAACGAACGTACAGCCGTTTACGAAATTTTATTGGATAAACCATTACAAACAACGTACGTATAGTAGGTATAGGATTAATTTTATTTTTTTAATGAAATTTCTTACTTTATATTTAAATCCAAGATGAATGTTAACCATCATCATTTCTCAAAAAATAAAATCTTTTATTACTTCAGAAATCCTATTTTTCATTAGAAGCGAAGCTACTCTATTACTTGCTTTATATGTATGTAAGATAAAAACAATGTTAATTCTTAATTTTGAATTAAACAATGAAAGTTCTTGTAAATCTAATCAGCGAGGGAGGGAACATTGGAGTGTTAGTTCTACAGGTACCCAAAGTTTTATAAACATGGTCTCTCATTCGTTGGCTTAAAAACTTTGGACACTCTTATTCATCTTGATTGGTGGAAATAAACTAACATGTGCCAAACTTATCCACTAATAATTTTAATCAACAGAAAACGAAAAAAAACTCTAATTTTCCCCAAAAACTAGAAATTTAGTCTTCAGAACTATTGTTAATATTTTTAACAATTATCATTATGTTATGTGTTATGTTTGCGCTTCCTATTTTCATAGGAATCCTTGTTTTTAAGATGAATGTTGTTTACCACGGAACTGTTTTGTAATTTAATTTTTCTTTATCAGATGTTTATTTCAGAATGTTTTTTATGACGCTCTATTTTTTCTTTTGTTTATTAGAAATTTTGTAATTTAGATAATTTCATTTCAATAATCTTTATTAACTTTTATTTTAGATTTAAACCATTGTTTTGTTTTTTTTTAAATGAAAAATACAATTAGAATTAAAATTAAACTTAAATTACATACTAATTTTATTTCTCCCTAAATCTAAAAGTTGAATAGCTATCTGCTCTTTTATTTAAAATATTTCTTTTAGCAGTCATTAATGCTGCTAAAAGATGAACATTAAAACATATACATATGTATAAAAAACGTGTAAGGTTTCGTGATTTTCTTGAATAACTATTTATGATTCATGATCAATTATTATTTTCAAAGAGAGAGAGAGAGAGGGGGTTAATGGGCTGTTTATTACAATAGTCCCTAAAGTTATATAATAAAGTTTTCTTATTGGTTAACAACTTTAGGCACTTCAGTGAATTTTGATTGGTTGGTTTATTAAGTTGAGTGTTAAAACGTTTCAACTACTAATTTTAATCTACAGAAAGGGTGATTTTGTGTTTTGGGGGATGTACATCTATTATCGGCCATTGTTTTTACCCTTTAGATACCTGATTTTTAGTAGGTAATATTATAAATATATAATATATGATAAAATATATATAATAAATATATAATAGAATTTTATAAAGTTGACAATATACAGCAAAGTCATAATGATTTTAATCTACAAAGGGGATAATCAGCCATTGTCTTATCCCTCTAGATCCCCGGATGATATTTCTTCCTCGATACTTATGAATGTTGTTATCCTTGTTACAACTTGAATTTATTTAGGAATGTTTACCATGTACCCGCTGTGAATCCCAGGGAAAGAAAACCTCTCGTCCTTGTCAATACTTCAGGTAAAAACTAAGCTTACTTTTAATACAAAAAAAATAAAATAAAATTAAATTAGTACTAATCTATGTTTTAAATAATATATTCTATTATAAAATGTAGTAATTTTTTTCTGTCTCACTAACCGCCTAACCGAAATGGATCTTTTTACAATGAAGCTCTTTATGGGATTAGCAAATGTTATAATTATTTTTTGGAAGGTTACCTCCAACCTTCCTAGATAAAACGCCTCTAGGGGCAGTACATTCATAAATATAGCCTTAAACCATCACTGGACCTATTACAAGCTTCCCAAAAAAGAGAACTCATTGGGTTCAAAAGTTGTCAAAATTTTAAACTTCATACAACAAACAAATATGTTCTACAAGCTTCGCATATATTGCAAGTTATTTAAAATTTATCTTTTGTTCGTAATACATATTATAATATTTTAAAATTACCAAACTAAACAAAGAGATTCCAAAACTGTACAGAAATATCAAAGCTAACAAATAAATTTTCAAGCTTTCAACCACATCTACCAAACTTGATTTTCTGCCTCAGCTTCTATATTTAACTTAAAGATATCTATGCTGATATCTATCTATCTTGATGTCTGTTTATCTATCTATATATGTACGTATATTGTATATATATCTAGATGTCTCTCTATCTATCTTAATGTCTATCTATCTATCTTGAGGTCTTTCTATCTTGATAAATATTTTTTCTATCTTGATATCTTTCTCTCTATCTTTATGTCTATTAATCTATCTATCATAATACATATCTATCTATCTAGATATCAATTTTGGCACCAATTTTTCTACATATCTTGCTATCTTTCTTGATATTACCCAGTGAATAGGTTCATTGCTCTTTGACTAATGCGGACAAATTTGATACATTCCATGGAACAAAATAACAAGAAAGAGAACCATGTATTTGTGGTATTCGGCAACTCTGGGCCATGCGGAAACCCAGACATTATAGTGATGCTACGCACCCAGCTAATCCTGTTATTCTACAATTGTAAAGCCACCTGCAAATATGTAAGATAACGGTATTGATTTCATCGCTCAGTTGTCCTGCAAGTGGAGGGAGGGGTGTGACCCCTCCCTCTCCCTTCTTAAGCACCGGAACCTTCCCCTTCAACCACCAAGTTATCAGCACCACCTCAGCCCTGAGGATAAAGGTTCTAAGCCTTCCTTCACCCAATAGATTCACCACCCACACAGACTGTTGTTGTCACAGTAATCATCAAACCTTCCCTTTTAGTACCCAGACCTACCACTCAACCCCTCTATTCTTATCTACCTATTGTGCTGTTCCATGGGCTATCCTGCCTCCCCCGGACAGGGATAGCCATCTACCTAACCATTGCAACTATCTATGTTTTACTTGTATGATTTACCTTTAACTATCTCTATTCCTAATCCATATGTATTTATATTATGTTGTACATCTTTAGTAAACCTTAGACCCTGAATAAAGTAACATCTGAATAGACTCTGTTTATTATTTAGTGATTGCTAGAGAAGCGTAGCTTCTCTATAATATATGTGTCCACGTCTGTTCGCACTGCCGTAGTCATTGGAACTCGGGTATCTGCCATTTAACCAAGGCGGATACCACATATTCTCAAGGATAAACACAAAAAAATACGAATAACATTTTCGATCACATAGTATAGTCGTTAGGTAACTTTTTTGGTTTTAGGAAATTTGGAAATTAACATAGGATTATATTTGATAAAAATTGCTATTATACTCAGAACCCCTTTTAGATCATTCTTGATAAAAATGAGCCATCAATATTTCAATACTAAAATATTCTATGTCTCTGCAGTTTGTACACTTTGAAATTGTTTCTAATTTATAAAATGTTTCCTAAAATTTTAAACCAAACATTTTATGCTAAAGTTCAAGATAAAGAAATCAGGATTTGAAATAAATTTCGTAGGTATATGTAAAACAACAAGCTAAAGGAAAACAATCTAGTTCTAATTATCTTTTAGTGACTGACAATTAGAGTAAAACACTAGAGGGAGAAAGAATTAAATAACTGTATCTTCCCATCGCAACCACCCTGTGCAACCTTTCAATTGGGTCATTGAAAATCAACCAATTGTGTCGCTTATATTAACATAGTCAAGTAGCAGAAAATAATTTAGAAACAGACGAAAGAGGTCTTTGAAAAAGGAAGGGAGGTAGTTGTATGTATATACATCTATACTATAGGTCTGTTGACTGACAGACAGTAGCTAAATAAATATTTTTGATTTCTAATCCAATATCAGTAACATCATTAAATCAATAATAAAATAAAGTCCAAAATGTAATAAAAATAGATGGATAGTTTTTTAACTTTTACTTTATACAGTTGATCCCGTAACGAATAATGATTCCTAGGAAGATTAGGCAAAGATTTACTTTAATTAGCGAGGCTTCTTAAAAAACATTTCTTAAAATGCAAGCAATTTTTAAAGCAATCAGTATAAAAACAATTTTAGGATCGATTTTTGTTTAAGCTTCTAAATACAATTTAAGTGATAATGCTCGTTAATTCGATTGTCTCTCCTTTTTAAAAGTGAAGCTTTTCTATAATTAGGGTCGGTCCGTCCGTCCGTCCGTCCGTAACGGATAGCTTTTTTCGTTAATTTAGGCATGTTAGAATTGTCCTATCGATTTCAAATTTTGCATGGTGATTCCTTTAGTAGTTAGGTACGATTTAGAAAGCGTAGCAACTCTATAATCATTACCAAAATTTCCGTACGTCCATTTTAAACATGTTGATTTTTTTACTTTTTAACAACAAATTTTTATGTAATCCAATCATCCGATTGATCTGAATTTTGGTATATTGATTCCTGGGACAACAAAGTATAATGTTATAAGCGTAGCAACTCTATAATCAAGTCCTAAATATGTAAGCATGTCCATAAACATTATCCTGTATAATCATCCTTGTTATTTTTTAGGGATAGTATTTGCAAGGATATACCCGAGAATTATGAGGAGTCAGGGTATCCGTCCTACCATAATGCAAACAATGGAAATGAACAGGTACAATTATTTTGAATTAAAGGGGGGGGGGGGGGGAGGGGATAAAAACCACCGATATTTCTTCTTAAGCATACTCCCTTGAGGTAACATTTATGTAGGAGAGTTGATAATTCTTTTTGGGGATAATACCAACCCAAAATGATTTGAGGTTGCTTATTAGAACCATAACTTTGGTTCAAACTTTAATTATTTATATATTTATCGTGTTCATTTATAATATCCCAGCAGGAGATTTATAGTATAGATGTATATTCAGATAACTACCTCTCTTTCCTTTTCAATGACCTTTTTCGCCTACAACTAAATTTATTTCTGCTACTTGTTAATGTAACCGACACCATTTGGTTGATTTTCATTGACCCAATTGATAGTCGGCACAAGAACACTGCGATGGGGAGATATATTTATTTAACCCCTTCTCCCTCTAGTGTTTTACTCTAAAAGCCCAGCTAAATCAAATGCGAAAAAGCACACAATACCGGCTATATTTTCATTCAAATTATGTTTCGCTTCTAGATAGGTTAACGTTCTTGTTTGAAATTTAATGACGAAATTCTGTAGAACCATTTAAAACTTAAATATTCATATTTTGCTATTTGATCTGCTAATTTGAATATTTGCAGTATTTGACAAAAATCAAATCGGAGAAAAAAATATTTACATTTAAAATAGTAATAACGTTATTTTTAACTAGTTATTAAATCATATAGTTAGAACCTTGAACGAATTATGTTTTCCCAAATCCTAGTGTTTTTCTAAAAGCTCAGGTTCAGAATCATTTATTGACAAAAAAGATCAATCATTTTTAGATTTTAGTATTGTGCATTAAAATGGTATATTAAAGTGATCCAAAAAAGAGGCGCTGTTCATATTTCAAAAGAATTAAAAATAATGGGTTGAGGGTAATATTTTCCCACAATTATTAACAATTTAAAAATAAGGGGGGGGGGGGAGAGGTAGAATTACTAACAAGGTACTTTGCTAAAAAATGCTTGATATCCAATAAAGAATACATTTAAAAATATGATAGTACGTTATCTGTAAAAGAACCGTAATTCTATCCTGGCTCTTACTGACTGATAAATGTTAAAATTTTATTGAAATAAAATCAAAAACTAATATATTTAACCCTTAACGGTCGGGGTTTTTTTTCTATCTCATTTTCTGTGTGTGAAAGATAAAGAGCCCAAACTGCGTGACTTTTTAAGTATGGGTATGACACATAACTGAGAGTTGGAATTTTAAAGTAAAAAAAGACCTAAAAACAAAGGTTGTTAAATAAAAGGGTGAAGGAAGCGAAAATTGACTTAGACTTGTAAAAAAAAATTAGCCCTCTAGCTCTAATAGGAACTGAGATAATAAGGGGGGGGGGGGCCTTGAACGCCCTCCCCCCGACCGATTAAGGTGCGGCAAGGGGCCCGACTGTAAAGGGTTAATTCAAATAAGAAAACAAATAAAAGCTCAAATATTATATTATTGTACAAGGTTACAAACAAAGGCGTGCTCAGGGTTTTTACCAGCGGTAGGAGGGACAGGGAGGGAAATGGTTTTAGGCTATTTCTAACTTCCGTTTAACTTTTAACTTTTAAATACATGGCTCCTATATGCTAGAGGCACAACCCCTAGTAGGATTTATAAAGTATGTATTTTTAGGAGGTTGATAATGGAAATGGTGGTCGCCTGGTATATGGGGGATACACAGCCCAACCTGTTCAGTTCAACAATGTCTGGGGTGTTACAAAACTTCATCAGGTACGTTCCAACAGACTAAACTTGTTGTAGAGTATCTTCATTATTCTACTTTTTTGTTGATGCATTTATCAAACTAGTGGCTGCGCCCCTAGTATCAAGGAGCCATGTAATGTATTGGAAAAGGTGGAGAAGTAAAGAAAAATAGCATAAAACCATTCTAAAATTTAAATCTAAAAATAAAATAGCTTAAAACCACCTCGGGACCTATGAGAAAGAACTCATTCGGCTTAGTTGTTATTGAAATCTTAGGCTATGGACAAAAATGCTTATACTTTATATAATAGGATATGATAGGATTAATATGATTAGAAATGCAGTTACAAATCATGGACACATTACAATCTTTCCCGATTTTGTATTACTTTTGCGGAACATGATTCCAATTACGTCATATTTTTCTTTCCCGAAAAAGGGAAGGTGGGAAGAAAATCTCTTCAAAAGAGATGGGGAAAACCCCCTTTTCTCCCATCTCTTTTTTTCTTCCCCCCTTCCCTTTTTCGGGAAAGAAAAATATGACGTAACGGGAATCATGTTCCGCAAAAGTAATACAAAATCGGGTAAGATTGTAATGTGTCCAAATCATGAATTAAAAAAAATTCTGCTTATAATTTTTGTAAGATATTCACGATCCTAACAATATTTCAAGTACAATCAAATATTGAAAAAGTTACAAATAAATAAAGATTAGTTTAAAAAAGGAAAATAATTGGACAGTTTTTTGAAATTTAACTTACAAGCAGCTTATAATATCTTCTAAATATAACTTTTGCTTAAACCAGTGCTATAAATAAACTTTAAATACCAGTCTAAATAATGCGTTACCAACTATGTAATAATCCAGGAATCTAAGACAATGGCTGATACATTGATGTTCATCCCCAATATTGAACATACAATTACGCCTTCTGCAGATTAATATTAGTGGTTGCAACGTTTGGACACTTAACTTATTGAAACAACCAATCAAAAATAAATCAAAGCCCCTAAATTTCCTAGGCCAACTAATAAGAAAACGTTATTTAAAAACTTTGGGGACTAGTGTAATAAACAGCCCATTTCCCCTTCCCTCCTGGTAATAATATTAAATATGATATTGTAAATAAAAACACTTAAATATGACACTACTATATTTAGTTAGATTTGAAAAGATTAAAGTTTTAAATTTTCAAAAAGTTAATAAGTAATAACCTTAAAACTATCATTTCATCATCTTTAAATTTTTACAGTTTAGAATATTAACGTCATTCGGGATTTTTTGACCAAAAGTTTTTAAATTTATCCTCTTTTTTCATATCCTTTTAATAAAGTAACAAGATATACTTTCTACATGTGTCTGTGTGTTGTGTACCAAGGGATCTCACTAACCACTGAACCGATATGGTTCTCCTTTACATGGTAGCTTCTCATAGAACCTGGTAAGGTTTATAAATATTTTGGGGGAGAGTACCACCACCCTCCAAAGAGAAATCGCCACTTAAAAATGACCCCCAACACAAGAAAAAATAGAATGAACTTAATGAAATTAATTCTTTTTAAATCTAAAATAAAAATATTGTTGTAGAATTCAATGACCTCTCCCCATCCCAAGTGCCCCTAAAGGCCTCTAGGGGCGTAGCCACTAGTATACTATAAAGAGCTTCATAAAAGTATGTTTTACAATAATTCTCTGCTTTTGGGATTTTAGATTAATTAACATTAGAGTTTTTATGCTTAAAATTAGTAAAGTTTTTACTATGTATAACTATATAATAGGATCAACTTTTTAATTTAAATTTTATAAAGAGAAAATGGAAAATATCTACAAATGTGTAAGATTGACTTACAGATGTGCTATATGCTTGACGTAAAAATGCATGATATTTTATTGCCTATATTCAAATGTCGATTTTATCCATTTGGCAAAAGGGGAAGATAATATTTTTATTGATTCATTGCCTTCAGTTGTTTTCACAATACTACTTATATATATTGCTTAATAAATTATAATTTGGATATTTCTGTTAGCCCTTTCGTCTGAATGTCTGTCTTTCAATAAATTAAATGTTTAAGTTTCGATTTTTAATTCTAATAAACGGGTTTGTCACATTTGAATTCATTTATAAACTTAATAAATGTAGAATCAACTAAACAAAGATGAAAACATCCATAAAAGCGAAGCTGTGTAACGATAGGACAAACGAGCATTAACACTTATAGAGTGACAGAACTGAATAATCAGAATACAAATGTATAACTGTCGAAACAAAATTGTAATTAAATTTGTTGGCATACTTACATGTTTAGTACTTGATTATAGAGATGCTTCGCTTAAAACATTAACTTTGTTGTCCTGGGAATCAGTAATACAAAAATCAGATCAATCGGATAATTATATCACATAAAATTTGTTTTTACTAAAGGAATCAACATGCAAAGTTTAAGATCGATAGGACAATTACAATGTCTAAATTAACGAAAAAATCTATCCGTTACAGACGGACGGACGGACCGTCCCTACTTATAGAAAAGCTTCGCTTTTACAAATAAAGAAATGCAGTTTTAGATTCACACTTTCAGCATTTGATTTGTATCTAAACATTATTCATTGCAATTTCTAAATGGTTTCTTTGCCGTTTTAACAAATGCACTTTATTATTTTTATTCATTTAACATAGTTTTTTTATCATTCTATCTACTTTTCTGATGATCTACAATAATCTGTTTATTACACTAGTCCCCAAAGTTTTATAATAAGGTTTTCTTATTTATTGGCTTAAGAACTTTGAGGACTTTTAATTGGTTGGTTTATTAATATGAGTATTAAAACTTTTCAACCACTAATTGTTATCTATAGAAAGGGTAATTTTGTGTATCATCATTGAGAATGTACATCAATTTATTGGCACCAGTCTTATCCTTTTAGATCCCTGTATACAATTACTTCTATATAATTCTGTTTATTTATCTATTGCCAAGTTTTTTATCTTCCATTAGGATTATTACATATGATGATCAATGCGATACAAAAATCCATCAAACTAGCAGACGAACATTTTGATTAAACTTAGTCACGTTTTAAGTTCCATAATACGAGTGAACTGTTTACATCTGACTTATTATATGGATGAAATGAATAAAAACTGCCTTTTTGAACAAAATTTTAAATCAGTAACGTACTCTGATTGTTACTACATCTGGTCCTATTATTTGATTGTACATCTATAATTTTTATATCCATTTATCTACCTATCTATACTGTTCTGTTCTATTGCAGTAATTCCAATTTATTGTCCTGATCTGAATTCTTAAATGGTCAGAAATAAGGAAAAATGAAACTTTTTCGTTGCGAAGCTACACGTATAAGTAACCTTTGTCTGTAAATTACAAGTTTATTTGGACTCACAGATTTGGATGTCTTGTACCTTTAACACATTTATAAAAGCGGCTTAAGTTGCCTAATTAAAAATGACGTCCTACAATAAAAATAACCAATGATAGGCCAGTTTGAATTGTAATTGACCAGTTGTAAAATGTATACTGGCCCATCATTGGTCATTTGTATTGTATGGCGTCGTTTTTTATTAGGGACTAAAAGCTGCTTCATTTATAATTTTACCTTTTTTTCTTCAGAATTTTTCTTTCTTTTTCCTTTACAAAAACATTAAACTTCACAAAAATAGATAAAAAAAACTTGTATTGCTAATATTTTTTTGTCGCCTTTTGTTGAAAAATTGTACTTGTAAAAAAGTTTTTCTACCATTCATAGTTTAAAATACAAAAATTAGATTTGATGCATTCACAAAAAAGATCAAATCCGCTTAACCTAAGTTTTTTTTTTGATAATAGATGTATCATATATTTGATTTTTTGGTATGGAGTTGCTACGCTTTAGAACATGAAAAAGCTTAAAAGTAATGTGTGATAATTTTTATTCTAATGAACAACAAACTTAAGCTGACTATAGAAAAGCCTTACTTTTGAAAAATTACCTTAATTTGGGATTATGTGTAAAAGTTTTGGTATTCATTGAAAATATATTTTTAGTAGCGCAGTCCTTCTTTAACTTGAGTATTTTTCTATACGTACATTCGTCTGATTCAATAACTTTTATGTTTCATGACGAATTTTTTAAAATTCGAAAACCAAATTACAATCAAACTGAAATTTCTCTTTTATCATAATCATTACAAAAATTGTTTTACATTCCCAATTTTAATAAACACAATAACCCCTTCTACATTAAAAAAAATAGTATTAGAAAAGTGTATGCAATTCTATTTTGTACCAACGTATTAAAGTCCCCAAAGTTTTTATGTAAACAAAAAAGAGAAAATATTATAAAACTTAAGATAATAATACAATTTACAGTCCAGTGTCCCCTCATTCCCTGACAAAATCTATATTATTTGTTGGGTATAGTCCCCTTCGTGGCAACGCACCTTAATGGGCGATTCTTCGTATTTTTCACAGTAGCTTTTCTCCTATTTATAGCCCCTGCGGAGGGCTCTAACACCGTGGGGCAATCCCCTAACCCAATATAACCTGACCTAAAACAACCTATAAAAAAAGCCATTTTAAAAATACGACGAACCGCCCCTTAAGGGGCGTTGCCACGAAAGGGACTATTCCCTTTTTGTTTAATACTTTTCTGTTCCTTTTTATCTAAAATATTTAGTTATGGGTTTAGTTATCCTTGTTATACTTTGTGAATAATTAATTTGGCCTGAGAGTAAAATCGTGTTAACTTTAAACTTTCAATAACATTTATATATGGATGTGACGTAGGTCTATCTACCTAATTATTAAATACTAGAGGTCTCTAGGGGCACTTGTGGGGAGGTGTTGATTCCGACAACCCAATTTTTTGTGTTTTAAGATTAAAAAGAAAAATAATTATTTTTTTTTTTGGGGGGGGGGTATAGGGGTGTCCGATTCGCTAAGAAAATAGCTTAAAACCATCACAAGACCAGTAGGCATATTCCCGGAAGATAAGAGCCCAATTTGTTTCTAATTTGTATTATAGATATAGTGACAATTGTGAGAAGGGGAGTGGGTGGAGAAAGTCAACCCTTTAGTTTTAATTATAGTTTCAAAAAGAAAAGGGAAAAATCTTTAAAGGGAGGTTTATTTTCTAGGGGCGATTTCTCTTTGAAGAACATAAGTACTCTCCTCCAAATCAGTCATAAATCTTCCTTAGAGCTACTTTAAGCCTTACTGTATAGGAGAATCTTATCGGTCTAGGGTTAAGAGATATTATTGAGACTGACCCTGTTACTTTATTATAAGGATATCTATCCTGTTTTAATATAATTTATATAAATAAATAAATAAAAAATCAAACGCCATGTTAAAGTCAAACAAACTCTATATCTAATTATCTAACTATCTATTCTAGGTTGATACAGGTACAGAGAGTGCCAGCCTATCTAATTATCTAACTATCTATTCTAGGTTGAGACAGGTACAGAGAGTGCCAGCCTATCTAATTATCTAACTATCTATTCTAGGTTGAGACAGGTATAGAGAGTGCCAGCCTATCTAATTATCTAACTATCTATTCTAGGTTGAGACAGGTACAGAGAGTGCCAGCCTATCTAATTATCTAACTATCTATTCTAGGTTGAGACAGGTAAAGAGAGTGCCAGCCTATCTAATTATCTAACTATCTATTCTAGGTTGAGACAGGTACAGAGAGTGCCAGCCTATCTAATTATCTAACTATCTATTGACTATTCTAGGTTGAGACAGGTACAGAGAGTGCCAGCCGAAGGTTAGCCAGAGTTGGAGCTGTTAATGCTGCTGAAAAATACGCACAAGGTACATATTCATTTTTAATAACAAAGCTACTCTATTATTCACTTTGTCTGTTCGTCAGTCAGTCAAATGGAGGAAATGTGATTTTCTCTGCTGCTATTGAAGATAAATGGCTGAAATTTCTGGTGAAGATTCCCTGTTTTCTAATAAGAGTCGTAAACAGTTTGTTTAATTTAGAATTAAATTAAACAGCAAAGCCAAACATTTATCTGATACCTAATTTCTCAAAGTAGGGTTGAGACATTGGACTGTGAATTACAATTTGGTTGCTCATAACAATGTAAATTGGGGATGTACATCAATTTATCAGTCATTGTGCTATTCCTGTAAATGGTGTAAGTAAACGTGGAAACTTGGAGCTACATACATATATCCACACCTAACAACCCTGTTAGCAATAATGTTTCTATTCCATGAAAGTTTTACTTAACCAGGATGACTACATCCCAAAAAGTGAAGCTCTGAAACGGTAGAATAAATGATAGCACTTGTAGAGTGTCAGAACTAAATGTATAAAATCTCAACAAAATTGTTTAAAAACTGCTTAAATAGAGGATACTGCTTAAGGACACTGACATACTTACATTTTAAGGACTTAATTTTAGAGATGCTTTGCTTTCAAAAACTAGAAACTTTTATTTTGTACGGAAATATTCTTTGTACAGGAGACACACAATTATTTGACAGTTTCGAGTCTTTACCCTAAACACATAGGTAAAGAGATATGTCAGAAGCATGACAGTTTGGTTATTGCAGGATCTTATAAAAAGAATCAAATAGATTATAATTAGTTGGTTTTTTGGCTGGAGTCCAAGCTATGGATAAAGGGGGTAATGTGCGTATTACCCAACCCCATAAAGTAATAAAAATATTTTTGTTTCTAAAATATAATTTCCAATTACAACAGCATAGTTAGGATAGGTTAAATAGTATAAATAGTGATTGTTAACAGGGTACCCATAGCAAAAGTTTGTGGATTGTTTGAAATTGTAAATGCAGGGGGCTCGGCTTACAAAACTTTACAATTCAAACATTCAGCTGAATTTGAGACAAGGAGATCAGAGTTCGGTTCTTAAGCAATAGATTATTAGTTATTTATTTCATCGTATTGTAGACAGCTTTTTGCGGATTTTAAAATGGAAAATTATAAGATAAAGATGTTCTGTCCGAAGGCCCGGGCTAACAAAATATGCTAATTATATGATAATTATTTCAATATTCGTGGAAAATTGTCTGTAATTCGATGCTATACATTATTTTCTAGTAATGGTTATAGAGTTGCCAAGTTATCTTAATTGTATCTTGTGTCACTATGAAAGTTAATTATCATTTAAAGTTAAAAATCGATAGAAATATTCTAACATGGCTAAAGCTAATTGTATTAAAGACTTTTTTAGTCAATATTGGTCGCCCTAATATAAATAGGATCCTATTTATTTAAGAACACCTCTCGAATATATGAGTATGGGTTACCATTTCAAATGATTTTAATCAATTCATTTATGAAAATTAAAATTCAATAGTAATATCTAAATCAAGGTTTAAACTGTGGCTATGTTTTTTTAACCGTTAGAAAGTTGATTTTACTTGTCAAATTCGAAATGAACCATAAAATAAACACATTCTATTATTTTCTAATTTTTTCCTGTACATTTAATTTACCAATTTACATCTTTTACAACTATTGACACAAAATACAAACATTTGGATGAATTGTTTAAAAAATACAGGATTTTTATGGGCTGGAGCTAGGCTGCAAAATATAAAAATATATCATTGAGAAAAAATATTCAATAGTTGCTATCAACATAATTTTTTTCCTGATGCAAAAACTTTACATTTTTTTGTATTTTCATTTTAAATCTTTGTAGTATAGTTACTAAAATTTCATTATTTTGTTATTCTTTATCGGCCACAGAATCCTCTGACATTGTGTTGATAATAAAATATGACTACGAAACCGATTAATATCCGATGGATTTGAACCTTTGTTCAGCCATACAGAAAACATTATGTATAGCAACGTTTTACAGACCTATGATTTATAAAATAAAAATCATAAAAACAAAATCTGTATGTTATCCCAGAGGGTTTAAATTTTAAAATCTGCAGAAAGCTGTCTATAATACGTTGCGATAAATAACTATTAAATTTTTTTTTATGAAAAAAGTTTCGTGATTCAAAAGTATTCATCAATTGAAATAGTGAATTTATTTTTAGGTTCTCCTGCAGACTTTGGGAAGCCAAGTTTTTATTCAAAAGAAAGGAAAAACAGTGTTCAGTCATATAACAGACCTGTTGTAGATTTAATAAGGTAAATTCATTGATTGGTTGACTTACTAAAGCGATGATACTCCTGCTACATGATCGATCTAGGAACAAAAAATTTCATTTTTTCCATTCTCCAAACTTAAAAATTAAAAGTTGTTCTCTAATTCACTCGCTCAAAGACTTTTGGTACTTTATTAAATCTTGGTTTAGAATACTAGACTCCACTTTTTTCTGAGATTGTGTTAAATTTATCATCCATTGTCTTATCCCATCTTAATTTTCTACAGAATACTGATTTTTGCAATAATCAGAATTTTTAAAAGTTTCAATAAATTCACGGTACCCCTCAATAGGTAGACAGATAAGAACAAGGACATAGATAGATAGTTATAAAGAGGTTAACCAAACTTCCCCAATTTGTTTCAACTTAGGAAAAAAAATCCGCGAATTTGTGAGAAAAAGTAATTTGTCTTGGAAAATTTCTCGACTTATAAAAGTGTTTCTTATTTGTTACCAAAATTTTATGTGTTATGAAAAATTACTAGATTCTTTTCATTTAAATCATTTAAAAAACCGGTAGTCTAAAATAAGCTAGGCGTGTGAAAGGCGGTGTAAAGTGGTGTCAACGCCCACCTAAAAATCAAAATTTGGTTGGGGCTTTTATTTTTACACACCTCCAAGAATAAAAACCCCCTTTCAAAACTTTGTCTTTGAATTAATATACAAATATATCTTTTATCAATTTAAATCATTTTTACGAGGTATAATTTATATAATTTATATTTTGTATTTAATTACATTGTAGAAACACTTTGCCCCCTCAAGAACTTAAATTTAGATCTAAAAATAAAATATTTTTAGATTTTCTGAACCAAATAAAATTTGATCTATTTCAATTTTTGCCTTTTCCTTTCACTGCTAAATGATTCATCATTCATTAAGATATTTTTAGAATTTCAGCAAATATTTGAAATTGAAGAAATTTATTGAAATTAATTTCATTATTTCCAAATACTCAATTTGTTTGATTTTATAGCTATATCTTATGTAAAATACACCAAATAAGATACAGATTTTTAAAAAAATTATAAGTTTCTCTTATAATTCTTTGATTTTAAAATTGTCTACTCTAAGGAAAAACTAAATTGCCACTTTAGTATAAAAAATCATTTGAATTTGAATACTTTTAGTTTAAGCAAACTAATCATGATTTTATGGACTGTAAATTTTATGCTTAATAATTAAAGTATTATTCTAAATCTTTGGTTACTAGTATTAAGTAAAGTATAATGGCCTTTCCTGTGAGTAACATAGAATCTCACGATTTATCTTATTATTTATAACACTTTTTTTTCTTCTTAACTTCTTAGGGATAAAATTTCCGGATATTGTCCCTTTCGTGGCAACGCCTCTTAAGGGGCGATTCGTCGTAATTTTACAGTAATTTTTGATAGGTTATTTAAGGTTAGGTTAAGTTAGGTTATGCAATTGCCCCGCAGGGTAAGCCCCCCGAAGGGGCTAGACATAGGGGAAAAGCTAATGTGAAAATACGACGAAGCCAGGAAAGGGACAATACCCAAACTTTCCTTGTTTTATAATGATCATAAAAGTTGGAAAAGTTTACATTTTTTTTCATAAATCTTGTACATGCATTAGATTTTAAGTAGCGCATAAACTTAATAAATCAGGTTTATTATTTAGAATTTAAATAAAGTCGTTTATATTATTATTCAATCTTTATATTTGTTTACGTATACGATCTATTTGATTTCATTATCCTTTAAATTTTATCTGGAGTACTTAACTGGGATTTTTCATCTAAAAAATGGTTAAGCTTGTTTTTGCTTTGCTACCTACAAACTCAACTATCCTTGTTTTGGAGATTATATATTATAGCATATTCCGTTTGTATGCAGAAATAGCGCAGATATTTTTCTTATTTCCCATTTAAAATCTCATAAAATATGATTGATTTTTGTTTTGAATAGGCAGAAATGCAAAAGCCCTAATAGATGCATGAATAGATTACAATGTTTTAGGAAAGATTTTAAGGGGTAAGAAAATTGGCGAGATATTGATGTACATCCCCAATGATGATAAAAAAAACAACATAACCTCATCACTAGATCAAAGTTTTGATCAATATATCATGGTTTAAAGAAGTAAAACTTAATGTAACCTTTTGGTACTAGATAATTTACAATACAATGTCCTCTCCCTCCAGGAGAAAGATAGAAAAATGATAACGTAACCAAGTTACCAAGTAACCAAGTTACCAAGTAACCAAGTTACTACCCAACCCTTTAATTTCACGATCTTAATCGGAGAGTCCTAACTTTGCATGGAACTTGGTTGCAAGGATCTAAAGGGATAAAACAATGGCAGATAAATTTATATACATTCTTAATAAGACACACAAAAAAAAAACAATTACCCGTCATCGTAAATTGTAGATTAAAATTAGTGGTTGAAACGTATGAACACTCCACTAAATAAATCAAAATTCACTAAAAGTCACCACATTTGTTAAGCCAACGAATAAGAAAACGTTATTGTAAATTTTTTGGGACTAGTGTAATGTACAGTAGGGTTGGGGCGGATATCCGGTCTTATTGGTTATCCGGCCGGATATATGGCCATTTTTGATATCCGGCCGGATTTTGGATATTAAAACTATCCGGTTACATGATATCCGGCTGATTTTCGACGCCAGATATCCGGTTTTCTGGCCGGATATCCGGTAAATTGCCGGATATCGAACATTGGCCAGATATCCGGCCGGAACCGAATATCCGGCATTATAAATCAGCCAAATATCCGGTATCAGGTATCCGGCCAAAAAAGTATCCGGCCCAACCCTAATTTACAGTCCATGTTTCCCTCTCTCATTCTTACTAGGTTGCATCCTTTTATAAGCAAAGACATTTTCCATACTCTTACTATCAATTTTCCATACTGTTACTATCAATTACCTGAATTTGGTTCAATTTTTAATATCTCTAGTTTTATCCCACCGTATGTCATAAAATAATGACAACATCCATAAAAGCGAAGCTCTGAAATGGTAGGACAAACGAACATTAACACTTGCAGAGTATAAGAACTGAATAAGCAAAATTCAAGTTTATAAGATCTAAACAAATCTGTAAGAAATTTGTTTTAAAACTGCTTAAAAGGTGGATACTGTTAAAGGGAAAACTTACATTTTTTGGACTTGATCATAGAGATGCTTTGCATTAAAGATTGTTGTCAAAAATGTAAAAAATCAACATGTTTAAAATGAACGTATAAACATTCATGTAACGATTATAGAGTTGCTACGCTTTCGAAATCGTAACCAAATAGTATAGGAATCATCATGCAAAGTTTGAAATCTATAGGACAATTCTAACATTGTAACAGATCGACCATAATTATAGAAACGCTTCGCTTTTTAAAATGTCCTGTTTTGCCAATTGTGATGCCGGGAAGAAAACAAAGGCTGTGTTGTGTGCCCGTTGCAGTGCATACAAATATCTTTCAATTGGGCACAAAAGTTTTGTAGCGTACCTGCTCTTCAATTGTCCCCAAACTACGCCACGTAGTATTAAAAGTTCCAAGAAACCACTAAAAAAACGTAATATCAGACGTTAAACTTAAAATTTTATTGAAATCAAAAGTTTTGTAATCATGATCACTCATTTGTTGGCTTAAAAACTTTTGGGAATTATTATAAAATCTTTATAAAATCTTTATTGGTTGGTACCAACTAGAAGTGTCAAAACTTTTCAAGGGATATTCAGATCAAAAGAATCATGGATAATAGGACTGAATCATATGGTTCAAAATTATGTCACAATTCAAAATTAGCTGGGAAATTTTGGGATATTTGTTGGCCTTGTGGTTTCTTACCCCATTGGAAATTGAATTTTATGGAAAATATTTGTGGCAAAGCACAACCAGAAAAGTATAAACTCCATGGATAATAGGACTTTGTATCTTTAAAAGTATTATTTTTTTTAAATAAAATTTTATCCTTTATACTAAAATAGCTGAATATATATGCATGTATTATACATGCGAGGTATTAGTCCTAGGCAGGTTTTAGTCTGTTTTTGAGTAGTCATTTGACTTATCATACTTATATATGTGACTTATAGCCTTAAACCGGCCATAGACCAAAACAAAGTTTCATATAATTTTTCAAAGTATAAAAAGACAATGACATAAAACCAAGTTTTACAGAAATTGGATAAAAGAAAGTAAAATATTTTTTATGTCCAGGTGACCAATCCCTATTTAACATGTAAGATAGCCAGCCCAGCCAAAATTAAATTATCTTATCCTATTGAATTGTTAATGTTTGCACATTTTAACATAAATACTATCAACATTATGCAAATTCTAATTTTTCTCCGTTCATTCAACTGCACAAACAGTAAACAAAATAGGAAGATAAAAGAAAAAAAATTGCATTGGGTTTAAGACATTTTTATACATTAAATGACATTAAAGAAAATAAAATGAATAGCTTCTTAAAGAATATTTGTAAAAAAAAACATTTTGTTCTTTTGAAATTACTAACAAGCCTAAAAGTATTACTATAAACAAGAATTACAACATCCATAAAAGTGAAGCCCTGAAAAGGTGGGACAAACGAACATTAACACTTCTAGTGTAAGAACTGAATAAGCATAATAGTATTGCATAAGTCTAAACAAAAGTGTACATAAACTTGGTGCAAAACTTCTTAAATACAGGATACTGATTAAGAACATACTTACATTTTTAGGATTAACTGGACGGAGCGGCCCTAATTATAGAAAAGCTTTGCATTTTAAAAATACCATTTGCTAAACGTTACTCGTAGTTGATAATACAATTTTATGGCATTCCAACTATTGTTACTTGAAATTATTAAAAATCAACTAAATCATTTTTTTTTAGGGAAATGTTGATTAGAAATACGAGTAGCTCCTCTCCTGGGCAGCCCTACTACCCCCCACCACCATCCAGCTACAATAATGTTAACCAATCTGCACAAGCCCAATATTATTTCCCAGGCATAATACTTAAAGATTTATTTACTGATTTATGCTAGGGGTGCAGCTACTAGTATTATTGATGTAGTAGAAGCACTACTAAAATGTAACAAAAATACAGCATTACCCATAAAAAGTATTTTTTTTAGGATTTACATCTCTTATTTCTTAATGTAAACACTAAAAAAACCTTTTTATGAATCATGCTTTTTAACAACGAGTATAATCTAATTTAAGTATTAACCCCAGGAAGTAACAACGCTTTCTCTAACGACAGTCCTGCCCTGCCCTCACCCCCCGTAACCACCGAAGGCCCGCTCATGGATAGAAACAAGAAACAGAATGTGGTAACGAACACAGCCTATGATAAGAATATGAACAGGGTAAACAGCAATGATAGAAATTGGGCGGGAGGCAATGGAAGATCCACGGATTATGAGAGAGAGGAAAAGAATTGGGGGCCGGTGAATGAATATCATAAAGACAGAAAAGAAAACCCAAGATATAACAAAAAAACAGGTACAACATTTTTCAAATTTAACGTCAATATGATTTTTATAAATTCTGAAAAAAAATGTTCAATGTTATTGGTTTTTAGTTTTCCGAAGTTTCATGTTTAAAATAGACATACGGACTTTTTAGTAGTGATTATAGAGGGGTTTCTTTTTCTGAATAGTACCCAACTGTTACAGGAATAAATCGATAGAACAATTATAAATCAGATTTATCCGTTATGGAAGGACCGACCTTTTTAATCTTCGCTTAAAAAAATTGCTAATTCAAATTAGCTGAGGGAACTGACATTATAGAAGAGGGAAAGAGAAAGGGAAGGGGAAAATAAACCACCTAGAAAAGAGATGGGTTATAGGGTATTTCCTGATGCTAATATAATAGGTAGGCCAAAAGTAGTCACATCTATCCCCACTTTGCTTGGGCACTATAGAGAGCTACGATGAAACAGGTTATATTTTAGGATATGACTGCAAATCTAGAGATGGGGTGGAAGAAATGGAAGCCCCCTCAGCTAGAGGACTTGTTATCCATGATCAGACATCTAAAGGTATCTATCTATCCAGGGGCGTGTAGGAGAAGGGAGCATGGGGATGTCAACACCTCCCCCTAAAATATAAATTGGGAAGGTTTGACACTTTCTTTTCAATTTTCACACCCTTTTGACACATCTCCTACATCTAGATTTTTTTATTGATTTACAATCAGACGACTGTTAAAGTCAAATAAACACAAATAGCTATATATTATCTATATATGCCTCTAAGACTCTATCCATCTACCTGTCTACTTATCTATCTATGTCTCAACGACTCTTTTATACACAATCAAACGCCATGGTAAAGTCAAACTAACAAAATTTGCTATTTTCTGACTAACTATATTACTATCTATCTATCTATGCCTCTAAGACGCTATCCATTTTCCTGCAAGGCTATCTATCTATCTACCTATCTGACTATCTATCTTTGTCACTAAATCTTTTTGATACATGGTAATGTCAAACTAACGTAAATTGCTATCTATTTAACTATTTGGCTATGCATCTATATATCTAAATCTATCTATCTATCTATAGAAGATGGTGACTATGGATATGATGATCCTGAAGGATATGAATATGAGGAATATGAATCAGACGCTACAGGAGAAGAAGAACAGGAGGAAGAAGCTGGATTTGGCATTGCTCACAGCAAGATGGATCCTACAACGAGGTATGAATGTTAAAAACTCAAAATTGAGCCAGTTCTTTAGGAGACAGTGAGACTTAGATTGGCATCTGTATTCATTTGCATATTTTTATCCTTTATTATTTGATAAGCTTTTTAAAAAAATGTTATCTTTATTACATTGACCTAACTAAAGTGTTTGGTGTCCATAAGGATTTTTTTTCACAAATAATATTTTTGTTAAGTTTCTTTCATTCATATTGATTTAGAAATAATATATTTACTATTTATTCTAGCATCATGGCCAAATCCTTCGGTACCATAAGATCCACATGCATTTATAATGAATATACATCAGATCAAATTGAGTTTGTGTTATCCAATCAAAGACACCTTATCAAATCAAACTATTCTGTCTGATTTTCAATATATGTAGTTTTCAAATAAAATAGAAAAAAATCACGGAACCTCGGTGAGATAAAGAGGTTTCGTGATTTGTATTCATTTTTCTAAGCAAAGTGCATAAAAAATTTCTAATTAGCCTGCTGGATTATGAATGCTTTTATTCTTGTTGTATTTAGGTCTCCTGGAGATGAGGCTTTCGAGGAGCTGCGCCACATGATCCAGGGGACAAAGAAAGAGGACGGACTAGGACCTCTAAAGCTGACCCTACTACTAACCTCGCTTCTCACAGGGTCTCTGCTGTTTATCTTAATAGGTAATTATGTGTAGTTTTACAATAAGCGCTGCTACTCTAAATGCTTACTAGCAACTGTGGTTCTAGTATCTAGGGGCTCTGTAATTTAAAAGGATAAGAAAAATAGCATAAAACCATCCTTGAATTCAAGTGAAACTTCTTTAAATGGAAAACATTTTTGGTTCAGTGGCTAGTGACTCGAGGACTTCATGAAGAAAAGATCTCATTATTTTAAATAATAGGGTTTTATTGTTGGGTAATCATTGGGTAAGCCCTAAGACTTCAAGGATAGCCATGTTTTTGTTTTATTTCAATATTCTTTTTCTGTTTCCCCAATGTGCCTAGTCGAGCCCAAAACACCCTCACCCTTTTCAAAAAAATATCTTGGTAGATAAAGAGGGATAGTTTTCTCCTTTAGGTCAGCCCCTATTATTTTCAATTTTTTAACAAAGGGGGGGTTCTTTTTTTCGCGAGGCACTGCAATTTTTTCACTTTAATCATTATAAAAAATTTCTCTCTGTTATTTATAAATGTTTATTTCTTTTTATATTGATTTTAAAATATATGTAAAATCTTTATTTCTTTGTAACAATTATACGTTTCAAATACTTTCAAAGGACAAAAATATATTTATATAAGAGGATTTGTCTTTTTTAAAAATCTTCAAATAATTGGTGGCCATTTTTAGAATAAAAGTTATACATGTCAGGGAGGAAGGGGACATTAGGCTGTTTATTACACTAGTCTCCTAAGTTTTGTCATAACGTTTTCTTAGTCATTGGTTAACTAACAACTTTGGGGACTTCTATTGAATTTTGATTAGTTTACTCATTAAGTTGAGTGTCAACACGCTTCAACCACTAATTATAAAATACAGAAGGGGTAATATTTTGTTTAGCATACTTGGTGATGTAAAACAATTTATCGGCCTTTGTCTTATCCCTTTAGCTCCCTGGTCTCATAAGCATTATTTAGCAGAAACATCAATAATTAGAGAGAAATATGTATTTTTAATTCAGGAATTATAATACGAAACAAGATTCGGGCCCAGAGATTCAAGATCCTCAATAATTCTGAGCTAGGTAACAAATTACATTTTTTGTTATTTGGTTTTAAATTTAAATAAAATTTAGAGCTTTCCTTCAAAAAAACCCGCCCCCTGCTTTTGAAATAATTTGTAGTTATGGGTGTAGGGGGTAATTTTGTTTTATTTTGTACCAAACCTTAACCTTGCAGACAAATAAAATATCTACGGTTTCCAAACCCTGTAAGAATGTACCTAATTCAACCTAACCTAACTTAGCCTTACCAATTAACAACAAAAATAATTACCCATCGCCTCGCAGTTTTTATTATTTTCATTATATGGAAGAAATGTGTGTGTGTGTGTGTGTGTGTGTGTGTGTGGAGGGGGGGGGGGGGGAGGTTGTGCTCTAATAAGCACTTTAAGGGAAACCAGCGAAGTTTTAAAAGCAATGTACTTAATGGACTGGGTATGTGGATTTTATAATAGAAGATAAATCAATAACATTTTTAAAACTATTCTAAAGAAATATAAAATAGATTTCTTTTTAAATTTCAAGAAAAACATTCATATCTTTGTTCTTTTTTAGCTCTTTAAATCAAAATCTATTCAGCCAAATCTGTAAAAAAAGACCCATAAAATTTGGTAATTAAAACTGATTACGTTATTTTTACATAAAATCCACGAAAGTTTCGATTTTTGATGTGTTAAGATTTATTTTGGTTCCGCCGGATAAATCTCTTGCAGTGATACGCAAACTCCAAAGGGAAGGGGGGAATAGGAGAACCCAAATATGACTTGGTTATAAAACTTTGAGTACCAGTGGTATTTACAGTCCACATGTCCACTTCGTCCCCCTTGGGTTTGGTGGAATTAGTGAAGATTTGTTGTTTCGTTAAAATGAAACCGATTTTTTTAAAATTACTCAGCTTATACCAATGACGAAATTTATTCGGATAAAATATCAAAACTATTATGTGTGTTTCAGCTGTCGTTGGGGGTGAGCAATACTTAGTAGAATTGACGACCTTTTTATCCTCCCCCCCCCAAATATTATTTTAGATTTATTTTGCTTGTTGGTTATACCTTATTTCTGATTACTCATTGTTTTGTTGCAGGTGAACAGCGGACGACACCGCTGCACTCCATAACTGGAACCGCCGGCAGTACAGGAGTCCTGAATGAGGCGGCCTGCCTGCCAAAGCCTATCTCAGATGTCGAGTTGGAGTGCTCGCCCATCGAGGAGGTCACAATACCCCTGGCGGTTGCACGCTCTCTCAAAAATATTAGAAAATCAGCAGGTATTTGTTTATATAGCTATCAATTGTACTTTTAATTTAAAAATGACAGTAAGGTGTAATGCAATTTTATCAATGAAGAACCCAGTAAAAGTGTCTGACTATGACGTCAGAAAAAATTAACAATTAACCAATGAGAGACCGCTATATATTTTACCATTGGTCAATTACAGTGAATACTGGCTTCTCATTGGTTAATTGTTATTTTTTTCTTACGTCATAGTTCGACACTTTTACGAGGTTCATCAATGAATCAATCTACGGTTGAAATCGAACCATGTACCACCAGTACTCAAAACTATTAATTAGGGATCTAAAGGGATAAAACAATGGCTGATAAATTGATGTAAATTGAATATCCCCAAAGATGATACAAAAAAATTAACCCTTCTGTAGATTACAATTAGTGGTTGAACCTTTTGGACAATAAACTAACTGAACCAAAAGTTGTTACAAACGTATTAACAAAAAAGAACACTAAACTAATGCACACCAAAAATACATTTTTTTTTTAGAAACCAGGGAAAGTATTCGACAAGATTCCACAGAGTCCGGCACAACAGTTCACTCCTGTATTGTCGACGAGAAGGGAAAAACTCAGCTGAAAACATCATAAGTTAACACTTGAAATAAACCTTTTTCATACAGTTAATTCGACCAATATTGTATTAATGTAAATTTCGTCCGATAACCATGGCTTAAAATTCTAATAGTCAAAAAAATTTAAAAAGAAAAATAATATGATTTTAAAAAAAACTTGTTAATCCCTTTATTTAAAATTCAACCATGGGTTATTTTTTTATATTTATTTTCAGTAGTAAAGCAACTTTATAACTATGGCATCATGTACTATCTGTATTCTTTAAAATTTAGTCAAAGTAATGTCATTTTTAGTGATTTATTGACTTTATTTCCCAATACCCGAATATATAAATAAAAATAAATATTTGCGAGTCATATTTGCAAGTATTTGTTCATACTTTTACCTCCATATTGCTGCGCTACTTATAAAATTCAAATACTTGAATTTCTTTTTTTTTACAGAGCTTATAGCTAAAATTAAAATAAATTTTTTTATTAGAATTGTATACTAAGTATATATAACACTGTAAAATAAAATTAAAATGGAAGAAAAAAGCACAAAAATTTTGGCAAAGCGCCTGATAAATTGATCTCAACTATGTTGTTGTCAGGAAGGGATGGGACACTTGGACTGTAAATTAGATAGGTACCCAAAGTTTGGTATATATGTAACTTAATTAATATTGAGTTATTAATGAGTTGGTGCAGTGTTTAAACTTTTCCACCAATAATTTACAAAAAGGGTAAATTTGTTTATTTCATCAGGGGGTGTCCATAAATCTAGCGTCCATTATCTTATCCCTTCAGATCCCTGATTGTTTTTTTTTTATTTCATTTATTTAAAAGTCCGCCTCAAAAATAATCCAGTTTTATTTTTATATCATCAATAAATGTAAATGTACGTAAATATTGTTGTTTTCATATAAATTAATAAATGTATAAATTTAAAATATATGAATTTTATAGCAAATTTAAATACTGCTTTCATAATCAATCAGCTTTGATACAATAATAATAATATCAATGTGCTTACAAAGATAAAATAGCTTTTAAGATAAAAATTTCAAAATCTTTGCTTTTTATTTTCTAAATACTTTCTGAAAAAAGCTACAATCTTTCTAAATTTGATAGAATTTATAAGTGCAAGACTTTTTAAAATATCTCTGTAATTTTTTTTGATGCTAGAAAATGTCTAAAAAATCACGAAACCTTAGAAAGTAAAAAAAAATCACACAACCTAGGAGGAAAAAAACTCTACCTAGCTAGTAATAAAATTTTAGAATTACAAAAAAAATAATAAATTTTTATATTTTATACTAAAAAAAGTTTATTTGCAGTTTCAGGAAACATAAAACAGAGTGGATTATTTATGTTTTCCAAAATGCTAAACTAATTTATCTATTTAAATCGCGTAAAAAAGACACAGTATCCTACTATTATTAAACATACTTTGTTGCAATAACTTTATGTTTTTAGATTTTTTTGGTAAGCCTTCTTTTTTAACGCGTGAATAAGATAGCTTGTGTGGTCAGCCAAAATAAGAGGAGGAAAATGTGTCTTTTTCATGTGATCTTTAATTTCAAAAGGGAAATGATTGTTAAAGTTAAATGATTTAATATGAAAGAACCAATGTATGTATACAAGTTTAATTTTGTAATTAAACTTTGTTAACTAATATGATAAAACATAAATTATTATGATAAATAGAATAATAAATCTAATAAATTTTGTTGTTGTTTTGTTTGATTACATTTTTTTGCATGGATTGGCGAATTGGCAGCTTTGCTAAAAAATTTCATCGGTCGCCATTTTTATCAATATTTTGAAATAAATTACCTTAATAGCTTCAACCCAGGGATCTAAGTGATAAAACAATGGCTGATAAATTGATTTATATCCCTAATAATAATACACAAATTTACCCCTTCTGTAGAATCTAAATAATGGTTGAAACGTTTAAACACTCTGTGTTGGAATGTATTTTCTTATATTCCCTGGCAAGTTCGAACCCATTAATTCCCTTTTCCTTACACCAGAGAATGAGTGTGTTACGCGGCATTCCTAACTATCTCCGTGCGTCGCTTGTAAACAAACAAAAAGACGCGCATTTTTCCTTTGATGATTCCCATGTGAAGAGCTACGTGAATGAAAATAATGTATTGGTTGAATATACATGCGCTCTAATCCATGGAAGATCTCGAATAAGCCTTCCTGCTTAGTTTGACATCATATGTGGTAAGAATTTATCTTTAATTCTTAATAAAAAGCGTAGAATGGTATAATTTTATAAAGAAATTTAAAACATTAATTTTTCAACAAATAGACCATTTAATTGCTAACTTTTGACATACGAATATTTTCCTTAATTTTATTGATCATTTGAATCTAAAATTATCAATTTCTGATGCGATTTAATATGGTTCGTGCCAATTTAAAGTTTTTTAGAAATTTTATATTTTTAATTAAATTGAAATCACGCAACCTCGATCTTACAAAAATAATAAACCATTAATTTTATGTAATTAATTCTTATATTTTTGTTTTAGACTTACTGTTTTCATGGTAATAAATACACATTTGTAAACTTCGCTATGTTGGTCATTCGGAGGGCTTGGAGATAAGATTTCGAGAACGGCTAGGCATGCGTTCCGAAACAATGAAAACAAGACAGAACAGATGCGGCTAAGAAAATATCTGTGAAGTTTTGTGAATGTGTTGGTTGTGATACCTTACCACGCATTATTATAATCGTAATCAGTACAGTTAACTTTAGTGACAATCATGGGTCCTAAAAAGAATAAAGGCGCTCAATTGGGATTGCGGCTGCGCCCAGCCGTCGAGGCCCTAACCAGTGAACTAAGTAAAGTGATGAAGTTGGTCAGTGAATCTTCAGAGCTTGACGTTAGACATTTCACTAAGGAGTCAATCCTTGTCCATGACAAGTTCGAGACATTTGATAGCATCATGGTCGGTTTTAGCAAGCTTGGTGTGAGAATCCAAGAGCTTGAGGAGTTTAGTGACATTTATTCTGATATAGTTACTGTGCAAAAAGATTATAGTGCTCTGAAAGATGCTCTAGATGCTATAGAAGAGCTTAGTGACATTCAAAGTGTTGTTGATTTAGTTGGTGATAATTTGCCTGACCATAAGGCTGAACTATATGATCGATGCTTAAAGATTGTGAAAGTTATTAAAGGGTCATACTTTCCCCTACCTGAACCAATTATAAACACTTTGTCTGCTTTGATGAAACGGCTGGCTGAGGTTAAGCTTGAACCTGTGAAGCCGCCCACAACGACGGCGGGTGCCTCGACAGCATCGCCATTTGTGTCACCGTTTGGCACACCACAGTTCGGCACCGGTTCTATATTCACGCCAGGATATATGAATCGTGTCGACGAACGTCTTCTTCCCAGCTTTGACGGCCAAGAGGCAGCCTACGTAAGTTTCAAGGACAATTTTAAAAAGCTTACTGTAGGACAGGACCCGTCATATTTACAGTTATTATTGAGCAGTGAAAAGGTCTGTAAAAATAAAGAGTTGAGACTTCAGTTAATTCAGATTCAATCGCATGAATCTCAATGGGCTTACCTTGATGCACGTTTTAAGTCCAAAACACGTCAGATGCTCTGCCTTTTCAACCAATGGGAGAAGAAGTCTAAACCGTCGGACTCCAACCAGATTGTGACAGTCTTAGCAGAGTTTGGTGGTGCAGTTAGCCAGCTCGAGCAGCTGACTAAAGATGGTGATGATGATGAAGTTACCACAAGCCAGTGGTTGACCGTGATCCTTCTGGAGATGTTATCCAAGAAGTTGCCACGTGATTTTCAAGATAAGCTCAACCTAGCGTTGGGCTCGATGGATACCCCAAATGTTCCTAAAATGTTGAAGATTATAGAGGAACAGAGGGGCGCCATTTTGATGCGGTGCTCGACTGATGTAGACACCCCCTCCAAGAAGAAAGGTAATCCTGCGGCCGCAGCTACAGCCGTTGGTAAACCTGGGTCTCCAGCTAAGACCAAGAAGAGACAGCCTTGCCCGTCGGAAGGTTGTAATTCTGATCACCTGTTGTTTAAGTGCTCCAAGTTTAGGGATATGTCTGTTCCTGAACGTAAAATCTTCATCAAGAAGATAGGCGCCTGTTTGCTCTGCTTGCAAAAGGGGCATAGAGTTGCCGACTGTCCTAGAGCCGATAAACTTGGCAGCTGTACCATAGACAGCTGCAATCAACCCCATAATAGCTTGATTCATGAGACTGTGGCTGGACAAGTTGCGGCAGTTTATGAATCACAATTGTTTAGCAAGAACAATTTTATGCTGATGTTGCAGCAGCTCCCAGCATTGGCGGCTGACAAACGTCAAGTCACCGTCAATGCTATGTGGGACTCTGGAGCAAATTTGACGTTGATTTCTAGAAGTATTGCCAAGAAGTTAGAGTTGCCATCAACTGGTCGCACAGCTACTATTTCTCTGGCAGATGGAAAGAGCCAAGCATGTCCTACAGTCAAGATTTGTTTGGTTGACCGCAACCGGAATTCCCATATTCTGGAGGCGGCGGTAGTGCCCAGCATTGGTACTGAAGAAGGGTTGCGTTCTATTGATCCTGCAGCCGCCGCCGAAATTTTCAACATGAAGCCTGATAATTTTTCTATGGTCGACGGTAAGATTGATGTTCTTATCGGCCATCTAACACCAGCTATGTTCCCGTGTGCAGATAAAATGGTTGGTGATTCTAGACTGTACAGAAGCTTATTTGGTACAGGCTATTTAGTTGTGTCTGCAGACGGCAGGACTGTTACTAATCCTGTCGCTTGTAAAGCCGTTAAGTTGGAGGTCAGCAAGATGGAGTTCCTGAGTACAGAAAGTTTGGGGATACAGCCGCCATCAATGTGCAGCCGTTGTAAGAACTGCCGTCATTGCGCCGCCATTGCCGCCGGGCAGTCCGCCTTGGACGTGCGTAAGCGGCAGCTGATTGAAGAAGGTTTGACGTTGGATCTTGAGAACCGTATCTGGACGGCCTCATATCCTTACAAGCAGCCGCCAAGTGTGTTGTTTGATAATTCTGAGCAGGCGTACAAGATCTGCTTACGTGACCGGCAGAGGATGGTCAAAAAAGGTGAATACGACACCTTCTGCCAAGTGTTCCAAGAAGCTGTGTCTCGTGGAGTGTATACAAAAGCTTCGCCAGAAGATCTAGCTTATACTAAGCCCGTGTATTATTCGAGCCTAGTCTGCGCTTATAAAGAGTCTATTTCCACGCCGTTGAGGATATGCGCCAATTCTAGCCTCTGCTGCAAGGGGCTAAGCCTCAATAGTATTATGATGGACGGGCCAGTTCCATTATATACCCTGATGCACAATCTTATTCGGTTCAGAAGTTACAAGTGTGCATTCGTGGCTGACATTCAGAAGTTCTACAATTCATTGTTAGCTACCGATATGGCCGTGACCGCCCTCAGACTCACTGGTCGTATTTTTGGTGGACGTTCCCAGCAGGATGTTCAAGATGTTTATGGATCTGAGAAGATTAGAGGTTGTGACGTTGTAGCCCAGCAGGATGTGTGGAGAGATGTTCAGCAACCACTCAGTTCTGAATTTGTTTTGTATCAAGATCCTCCTTCGGTCAAATTGGAGACTTGTACTTACGTGGATGACTGTTTGAGCGGTCATAACAGTAAACCTGAAGCTGTCCAGCTGGTCCAAGAGCTGGAAGATATGATTGCACCTGGCAATTTCAGATTTAAATCTGTTGTTTATTCTGGAGATGATGTTGACAGTGTAAAAGTTTTGGGCCTTGTTTGGGACCCTAAACAGGATAAGTTGTTCCTACCTGTCAGAGCCAACCACGGCGAGAAGATTAAGGGTAGAAAGCTACTAGAGGACCTGGATCTGGAGGATCTCTGGAGAAGTCTACCTGAGTTGATAACTAAACGTGAAGTTTGGAGAATTGTGCAACAATTGTATGACCCGATGGGTCTAGCAGCGCCACTGCTGCTTAAATCCAAGCTTTGTCTGCGCTCAGTTTGCATACATGGATGCAACTGGGATGATGTCATACCTGGAGAGTTGAGGTCGGAGCTCGTGAGCAGCCTCCAGGACCGTTCGGCACTTGGAAATGTGTCGTTCAGACGTTCGATGGTTCCTGATAAGCCGTTGGGACTTCCAATGGTTGTTGGTTTCTGTGATGCATCTAACCAGGCCTATGCAGCCATCACCTACCTGAGATGGCCAGTTCCTGGAGGATATGATGTAGTTTTGTGTTGCGCCAAGTCACGTGTCGCACCAGTGAAGATAGAGTCTATACCAAGGTTAGAAATGCTTAGTTGTCTAATTTTGGCAAGGCTTGTGGATACAGTTGTTAAAGCTTTACCTTTCAACATATCTGGCAAAGTATTCTTTAGTGATAGCAGCTGTGCCCTGGCTCAGCTATCCAGTGACAGTGTTATGCTAAATGTTTTCAACAGTCATCGTGTTTCCGAGATACAACAGTTGACGAGCCCTGAAGATTGGAGATGGGTTCCAACCCAACACAACATCGCCGACCTGGCGACGCGTGGTTTGTGTACGATTGAGGATGTACAACCTGGATCTACATACCAGGAAGGTCCAAGCTGGTTGCGCCTGGAACAGGACCAGTGGCCCGTTAAGACGGCGGGTGAGGTAAATGCATCCATTCCCGAGAGCGAGCTAAATCCCAAGATGGCGAAGCTCAAGGTAATGTTCACACAGGTGGTGGACAATGATTTCTGGAGGTCCCTGGCAAGAAGGACCTACAGGCAGGCAAGGAGGACTGTGGCCGCAGTTCTTAAGGCTGCCAACTGCTTTAAAATGTTGCTTGTCAAGAAACGTGGCGTTGCAACAAATGAGGATGGTGTTAGCAACAATGATAGTTCTAGGTATTATGAGAACTATACTTTCACAAATACATACATGGATTCTGTTTGTGACTTGTTTTTGACTTCCTTCAACCAAGAGAAGGAGATGACCATGGACGCCGAGGGGAAATTCGACTCCCTTCAACCCTATCATCACAAGGTCCAGGTTTGTTGGCCCATAGTGGGTCATGATGGATGTTTTCCTCTTAGGTCATTCACAATATTGAAAATGGCCGGGAGGGGAGATGAGGCTCTTGAGGCCGCTGCTGGAGGCCCCAGGAAAGTTATGAAGGATAGCCCAGGTGTTGTCTTGCTCAGCCGCCACAACAGGCTGGCGAAGCTCATCCTTCAACAGTCCCACGATGAATTGGGACATGGAGGCCATCGTAAAACGTTGGCGCAAAGCCGCAGGTATGCATGGATCACACATGGCCGCATGGAGGCTATGAAAGTGGTCAAGAGTTGTGCTGCATGTTCCATTGAATATGCCAAGCGTTCGAGTCCCGCAATTGCTAATATTCTGCCAGATCGTGTTGAGCCCTCAGTGCCCTTCAAGGAGGTGCATATGGACCTTGCGGGGCCGATAGAAGTTGTGAAGCCTGGCGTTGGCACCAGGAGCTCCAAGACCAAGTACAAAGTCTGGTTGTTGATTGTGGCCTGTAGATTCACACAGGCTGTGTTTGTTGACGTGTTGACCGATTATTCAACTGAAGCCGTGCTGGTCGGCATGAGAAAACTTTAGGCGTTTTACAATATGCCTAGAAGGGTTACTACAGATAGAGGCACCAACATGGCTGGTGCCAAGCGCATTTTAGATGAACTTTTGAAGGATACCAGGATGCATTTTGAATGGCATCTTGTGCCCACTGCAGCACACTCGTTCGTAGGTACTGTGGAGAGGCAGGTTGGGCTGGTCAAGCGTGTGTTGAACAAGAAGTTGGCTGGTGCTACTGTAACCTTCAATGATTTATTGGTGTTGTGTGCTGAGACTGCCAGAGTCTTGAATTCGAAACCATTGACGTATGCCACCAAAGGAGATGACGTCAATTGCTGGAGAATAATTTCACCTGCTGATCTGTTAGGCGGCAGGACCAATGATGCAATCTGCACCTTCGAGACAGGTTGCAAGGAGCCCATCACCAGGAGGCTGGAGAACTTGGAGGAGTTGACCCGTCAGTTCCATCAGGTGTACAAGGAGCAGCTCATGCCCGAGCTACTCAAGTCCGTCAAGTGGCGCCGCAATGAGGTGCTGCTCGAGCCGGGAGACGTGGTGCTGATCAACGATAGCACAAGTTTGATGAAGAAGTTCAGATTGGGGCGTGTAGAAGAAGTGCGCCCAGGTGGGAGGACCGTGGTTTGCAAGTACAAATTATCAGATGACGCAGCCGCCACGTGTAACGAGACTTCCGCAAGACGTCTGCTCAAGATCAATCTACCCAAAGTTTAGTATAAGTATCGTTCTTGTTTAACTTTGAAATTTATTTTTACGGTAGATTTATCAGATATTTTTTTTTCGAAAGACAAAAAACGCAATTTTTGACGCAATTTCGTTTAAACTTTCAAATCGCCGCAAGATTTTTCATTTGAAATGCAAACTTAAGTTTTTCATACGTTTTCGCAAGTTTTTTCAATGATTTAAGTCTTTCCGGGACCAGGGATTTTTTTCGCGGAAATTTTCCTAGGTACCTACGCAAATACGAACATTTTTATCCTTGTTTGATTGAAATTCAATATGATAAAAAATTAACACAATGAGATTTTTTTACATCATACAAATATTTCTTTAAGATTCATTATAATCACATAAATAATTTAATATTACATGCATATTAAAATTATTACTATTTACCTTTTAACCGATGCACCTAAAGAAAAAATGCAGATTTTTTTCGCCTTGAATTAAGTAGATTCTTTGAGTTCGAAGATTTAAGCTTAATAAGACCGCTCTACGGTGTATCTTAGCTCTGTTTCCTCGGCCAGACATACCGCAGAACGGCAAAACTAAAGCATAAGATAAATTTTTTTTATTTTGATTGCTTTGACTGATGATTTAAAGTTTCTTTGAATTATTTCATGATTCTTTTTATTTTTTAATTTGATTTTAACATCACTAATTATGTTTATTTTCAGTTGATGCAGCCCTGCGCCAGAAATCCTGTTGGAAATTATGCAGTATCAAAAATTGTGATGGAAAGACATAACGTCCGACAGGATAGCTGGAACATGGCAATTATTTATATTTGATGGATTTGTTAGTTTGTATCTTGAGGGATTCATTCTAACTGAGGCCCCAAATTGCCTTAATTATGACTGTTTGAATACGTATAAGTTGCTTTCTTTTCAAAGCAGAGAGAAATTGCAAACTCAGCATTTAGAGAAGTTCTTTTCTTATATTGAGCTTTTGTTTTATTTTGGTAAATTTAATTTGCATATTTCAATTGCAATTTTATTTACGCAATTTTGATTCACGAAGATTTAAAATTATGAAATTTTAATTTTCCAATGTTTGATGATTTTTTACAGTCACATTTATTTAGATTTAAGTATCTATTTTATTAAAACATGTTTAGATTTAAGGATCTTACTTATCTTATCTGAAAAATGTTTAGATGTAAGCACGAGTATTTTTCCACCGGAGAAAAATTCTAATTATTGAGAAGTTTTTTATGAAATTTTACTTTTCTTTTCTAGCAAAAAGATTTAGTAGAAAAAATGTCATTATTTAATCTTTCTTTCTTTTGATGAAAAAAGTTTGAGTTGATTATTTAATTATTGATGCGATTTTTAATATAAAAATCATTTGCCTATTATTATGTAGGTACCTAATCAAAGTTTAGGTACTATTGATTATTAATTCATGTATTCGCAATTACATGGTCTGTAATTCTAATTTAATTGAGATTATGAGGCCATGATATAATGAGATGTGTGAGTGGTAAATGTGCATTTCATGAATGTTGAATGCTTTTCCCATTCCTTATTCCTATCCTTATGTGGTAGTGGAGTCAGTTTGAGTTATTGTGGTGTTCGTAAGTTACCATAATTAATTTTAGGCCTGATGGCCATGCCATTTTAAACTCTTGTAATTTATGCGTTATGAGATTGTGATTTTGTGGACACTGTCTGCACGCATGATGCTAAGATGAGTTATTGTGTTCGATTCCCAGTGACTAGACGGGTGTGTGTTGGAATGTATTTTCTTATATTCCCTGGCAAGTTAAAACCCATTAATTCCCTTTTCCTTACACCAGAGAATGAGTGTGTTACGCGGCATTCCTAACTATCTCCGCGCGTCGCTTGTAAACAAACAAAAAGACGCGCATTTTTCCTTTGATGATTCCCATGTGAAGAGCTACGTGAATGAAAATAATGTATTGGTTGAATATACATGCGCTCTAATCCATGGAAGATCTCGAATAAGCCTTCCTGCTTAGTTTGACATCATATGTGGTAAGAATTTATCTTTAATTCTTAATAAAAAGCGTAGAATGGTATAATTTTATGAAGAAATTTAAAACATTAATTTTTCAACAAATAGACCATTTAATTGCTAACTTTTGACATACGAATATTTTCCTTAATTTTATTGATCATTTGAATCTAAAATTATCAATTTCTGATGCGATTTAATATGTTTCGTGCCAATTTAAAGTTTTTTAGAAATTTTATATTTTTAATTAAATTGAAATCACGCAACCTCGATCTTACAAAAATAATAAACCATTAATTTTATGTAATTAATTCTTATATTTTTGTTTTAGACTTACTGTTTTCATGGTAATAAATACACATTTGTAAACTTCGCTATGTTGGTCATTCGGAGGGCTTGGAGATAAGATTTCGAGAACGGCTAGGCATGCGTTCCGAAACACACTCTTAATTTAATGAATCAACCAATCAAAATTAAATAAAATTTTTGTAAAGTTGTTAATCCCATGAATAAGAAACATTATCATAAAACTTTGGGGACTATTGCAATAAACAGGCCAATGTCTCCTTCCTCCCTGAAATGACTCGCTACTTGATAGCGAGGCAAAATTATTTTTGTGAAAAATCATCCAAAAGATTATCAAAAATCTACAAAAATTAAACAAAATCATATGTTAATAACCCTTTTATGATTATATATAATTTTTGAGGATTTTCACAAAAATAATTTTGCCTCACCAGCAAGTAGCAAGCCTATTGTTTTTTAAGAATCCACCTCTGTTTGAAGCTTTCTCATTTATGACGAAATTGTTGAGCAAGGAAGTTTGATTCAGTAAAGCTTTGTACTAAGATATGAAATTGTTTACAGCTGACTTTTTTTGGTATAAAATGAATAAAACATGCGTTCGTAATGAAATTATACACATTTTCAACCATTGAGATTTAATGTAGGTTCTGATGGAATTCTCCTGTTGGCTAAATCAGACATTACCTCTCTTGTCTTACTACCTTTATTCTCCCTGATTTCAAGTGCAATTAGATTTAAATGATCTGCAAAACCATCTGCTTTAGTTTATAGCTATCAATTTATTCAAATGCAAGGATGTTGGAATACCTTGGCTTTCATGCAGGCACGACTAAAAATCCACTGACCTTATTTTGAGGCTAGAAAATAGTTGAATTAACAATTCATCATTTTGACAATTTGAGACAAATAGTTTTATAAAACAATATGTCAAATTACTTACATATCTTTAAAGAAGGGGATAGAAGGATTTTAAATTGTATTACCAAACTTCACGGTTTCTTGCGGGGAAAGTATATTTTGGCCTCTGCTATAGCGTGTATTATATTGCATTTTAAGGAGTTTAAAGATTTGGTCATTAATAAAAATAAAAGTCGCTAAAACACATGAGTTGATTTATAAGAAAACAGGAATCTTAATTGAAAAAAACCGAATTTACTATCCTAAAAACAAAATTAACCTCTCTGTAGCTTAAACTATTGGTAAAAAATTTAGGACATTGCTAGTTTATATATATCAATCAAGATTCCATACAAGTAATACAATATACAATATTTTTACGCCAACGAATGGAACTTGTGTTTTAAAACTTTGGGTACACCACCCGTATAAATTTTAGGGGAAAGAAAAAAATCTTAATAATGGGTTACAGAACCCACAAATTTACAACAAATAAGCACAGTAACAATGTAATACATTTATCTTAATTATGTATCTTTATCTAAAAAAGACGACCTTTTCAAATTATTTTGCAGCTTTCATACATATAAAACTAAATGAAATGAATAGATTTTTTAAAGAATGAGGAGAGGGCTTAAAACTTATTTTTACTTTTGGCTACCTCCTCAAATGGAAATCGTTTTTTTTAAAGGGCGATATCTTTTAAGAAGGTGGTGGTACCCTTCCATAAAATAGTTATAAACCTTCCCAAGACCTACATGAGAAGCTACAATGTAAAGGATACTCATAGCGGTTAGCGGTTAGCAATATTCTTGTGTACAAAAGAGATACATATGCAAAATACTGTATTAAAGCTATTTAAATCTTTGGACAGGTTAAAAAAAATATATGCTGGTTGCTTCAATATTAAATGCAGTTTTTCAACGTTCGTTTGTCAAACGAACTTCTTTAAATGCAGTATTTTACAAAGTCTTATTATTATAGGCTCAGTAATTTTTGTCATAAATTCACTTGTCATAAATACACTTGTCATAAATATATTTGTCATAAAAGTAAACTTGCCATAAAAACATTTGTCATAAAGGTACGTTTGTCATAAAAACATTTGTCATAAAGGTACGTTTGTCATAAAAACATTTGTCATAAAGGTACGTTTGTCATAAAAACATTTGTCATAAAGGTACGTTTGTCCTAAAAACATTTGCATAAAGGTACGTTTGTCAAAAAGGTACATTTGTCATAAAGGTACGTTTGTCATAAAAATATTTGTCATAAAGGTACGTCTGTCATAAAAACATTTGTTATAAGGGTACATTTGTCATAAAGGTACGTTTGTCATGCTATGACTTAATTTGTTAATGGAAAAAGTTTTTGTTTGCAATACTTAAAAATTTATTTCATTATATAAAATTCAAAAGATAAAGATTTTAAAACTAAAATTTTATGTTATAAAGAATTTGTAGTTATCGATTTTATATAGGCTATATTTAAAAAAATCCAAGTACAAATTGTTCCACTATTCCCTAATGTTTTACAGTTAGTTTATATTTAGGCTAATTGTATATCCAAATATAAATTGTTTTTGTTTTAATGCTTGAATATAAAAAAAAAGAATTAAGAAAAAAAATTATATGTAAATTTTTTGTTAGCTGAATAAGATAATTTTTTCACGTATTAATTTATTTAAAAAAAAAAAAAAAGATTTCTTTATTGTCCGTTGTGTTTATGTGCCTTTTATGACAAACCTTTTTATAAGAGCTGAACTTTTTAAATGTACCTTTATGGCAAACGTACTTTTATGACAAATGTTTTTATGACTAGTGTACCTTTATGACAAATGTATTTATGACAAATATATTTATGACAAGTGTATTTATGACAAGTGAATTTATGACAAACATTACGGAGCCTTATTATAGTCTTCGTAAAATACTATTTTTTTTTGGAGGTGGGGGGCATCCAAATAATTACTTTTCCAGAACCATCATTAGAACCAGAAAAAAAAACATTGTTTGAAAATATGTCAACATTTATAAAAAGAAAGCTCAAGAAATTCATTTGACAAACGAACGTTGACAAACTGCACTTTAATATTAAAGAAGGTTTTAAAAGTTCAATTTTTGATAAGAATTGACTTGAAAAACTTAAAAAGGGCATTTGCACATGACAAAACAGAGTTACCAAATTTTAATTATAATTTATAAAAAATCTCTTTATTTATCTAGTCCGGAGCCGATTTTTAACGAAAATTACGGCTCCGGCTCCAGCAAAATATGGCGGCTCCACGGCTCCCGGCTCCGGCTCCGAAACACTACTGAAAACATTGAAAATTATCTTATTTTTTTGGTAAAGTTTAAAATAGAATTCGCTTCCTAATGACAATAGCATGCAAAGTTTAAAATTGATAGGACAATTCTAACGTTCCTTATATAAATATCAGAGCTATCATTTACTCATTGCACTTGTCGAAAATCTTTGGTCTTAAAAAAACTTTTTTTTGTATATATCTGACTGGAGCAGATATTTAAATTTTCGATTATGGAAACCCAAACTTATTTTTTTTTTAAATGAGTATTAGATTTACTTTGGTGGTTAGTATTTCACTTTAGTTTTGGTTTCTGTTCTGGATGCTTAATTAAAATAGAGACGTGTAGATTTAACTTCCATACAAATAAGGTGCATTTTTGTTTACAATGAATAAATATAGAAAGTCCAGAGATGGGTTTTTGAAAGAAGAATGCCGCGTTTTATTATGAAATTATTATGAAAATGCCTCGTAGGATTTAAACAGAGTATACAACTATTTATTTAATTATTTCGCTTTTGTTGGTACGGCTTTTAAAGAAGAAAAATAATCTTAAATCCATTCCACTGTATATTAATTGATGCATATTTTTAGAGCTTTATTAGACATTATACAAACGGCTGAAATAATAATTTCAAAATTTTGAATTCCTAAGTTGTAAACTCTGTTTAAATTCTACGAGGCATTTTCATAATAAAACGCAGCATTCTTCTTTTAAAAACCCATCTCAGATTAACAATTTTCTAACTGAACTTATAGTTGTGGTATCCGCCTAGGTTAAATGGCAGACACCCGAGTTCAAATGACTACGGCAGTGCGAACAGACGTGGACACATATATTATAGAGAAGCTACGCTTCTCTAGCAATCACTAAATGATAAACAGAGTCTATTCAGATGTTCCTTTATTCAGGGTCTAAGGTTTACTAAAGATGTACAACATAATATAAATACATATGGATTAGGAATAGAGATAGTTAAAGGTAAATCATACAAGTAAAACATAGATAGTTGCAATGGTTAGGTAGATGGCTATCCCTGTCCGGGGGAGGCAGGATAGCCCATGGAACAGCACAATAGGTAGATAAGAATAGAGGGGTTGAGTAGTAGGTCTGGGTACTAAAAAGGAAGGTTTGATGATTACTATGACAACAACAGTCTGTGTGGGTGGTGAATCTATCGGGTGAAGGAAGGCTTAGAACCTTTATCCTCAGGGCTGAGGTGGTGCTGATAACTTGGTGGTTGAAGGGGAAGGTTCCGGTGCTTAAGAAGGGAGAGGGAGGGGTCACACCCCTCCCTCCACTTGCAGGACAACTGAGAGATGAAATCAATACCGTTATCTCACATATTTGCAGGTGGCTTTACAATTGTAGAATAACAGAATTAGCTGGGTGCCTAGCATCACTATAATATCTTGGTTTCCGCATGGCCCAGAGTTGCCGAATACCACAACTCTCCCCTCGGAAGGCTGGGAGGGGTTGTCTGCACCGCCAGACTTCCGACAGTGGTTGAGGCCTTCAGTTTGTTTTCCTTGTGGGATGGGTCCGCCAGGACACTAGCTGCTGAACGGTGGTAGACTCCAGCCTTCCCCAGGTCGAACAGGATCTGCTATATCTGCTGGAGTAGCTGGTTCTGCTGGATGTTCTGGCCGTTGGATGTGTACTTCTGAGGCCACCCTGGCAACCTCCAGGGGTGGCACAGCACATGAGGGGGCTTGGACCAACAGCCGCATGGTATACATTTCTTCAGGTTTCTCTACTGGGCTGGTGGTCTCCATCTTGTTGGTCACCTTGCTGCTGGCAGGCTGGTTGCTGGATGCATGCACAGCTTCTTTGCCCTAGGGGTTGGTCAGGTTCCTTCTGCTTCCAGGGTCTCTGTCAACGCGGGCAGGTGGTGGTTGCCATACTGTAGGAACGTTGCCTCCCTCAGGCGCATCCTGGACATTGGCAGGGTGGTGCATGGCAGTCAGACCTGCAGGGTAGGGGAAGGTAACAGTCCATCCCCTGTGCCGGAGGCTGTCTTGGATCTGCAAGGTTGGCTCTGCTCTAATTGGCTGGGGGACAGGCCAATCCACGGCCACTGCTGCTGGTGGACCGGAGGCACAAGGCCCCGGATTTCCTCCCCTAGCATGAAGGTGTCCAGGCACATCGTCTCCATCTTGGGTAGGCATAATTGTTGGGGATCCTCTGCTTCTATGGTTAGGCTCGGCACTTGATGCATCTAGTTTAGTTACTCCCCAGGCAGCGGCCAAAGCTTCTTCAGGTTGGCTGGTAATGGCTGATATCCTGGTTCCTGGGGCAGATGCAGGAGGCACAGGCAAGTTTGACCCAGCACAAACTTCCTGGTACACCAATGCAATACAATTACCCTGGCTTGGTTGAGGGGGGTAGACAGCTGGACGCAGTTGAGGGTGAGGGACAGCTGGACTCTCCCTGCTGGCTGGGGGCTCTGGCTGACTGGGGGTGACGGGTGTCACCCCTTCCTCTGGGGCTGCGGGCTCGTTCCGGGGTCCAGGTCTCTCGGTGGCGGCGACAGTTGTCGCCCCAGGCACCAGCGTGGGGGCGCTGGATAGCACCCCCCAGTCTTCACAGGGGTCCAGGTCTCTCGGTGGCGGCGACGGTTGTCGCCCCAGGCACCAGCGTGGGGCGCTGGATAGCACCCCCCAGTCTTCACAGGTGGCGGCGACGGTTGTCGCCCCAGACATCAGCTTGGTGGTGCAGGGAAGCACCTCTCGTTCTTCCCAGGTGGCGACGCCGGTTGGCGTCCCATACATCGACCCAGACTCGCTGGCTAGCGCCTCTTGCCTCTCCCGCTCGGCGGCCGCCAGAGCCTCCCCGTACACCGTCCCGGTGGCGCTGGGTAGCGCCCCTCGGCTCTCGCTGGGGGTGACAGGGGTTACCTCCTCCCTCGGGGGACGCGGTCTGACGATAACCATCATGTTGAGGCCGAACGGCAGAGGCCGCAGGACTTCTGGCTCTGCAATGTTGGTTGGCTGCACGAACTCTGGTCCCATGTGGTTGAGGCTGAAGCCCAGGCCAACCCAGTTGGGTTCAGCCGCTCCTCCCAGCACGTTGATCCTGGCCACTATGGTCCCAACCTGAGACACAGACTCCTGGGTAGCCGCAGCCCCAGCGGCGGCAGCTGGTTGGGGTGACGGCTGGGCATCTCCCTCCAGGTAGACCTGGGTGTCAGACTGGTTGTATGCAGGTTGTTGGGCTGCCTGGTGTTTCTTCACTGCCTGGTCCCAACACTTGGCAGCTGTGTGGCCGTTGAAGCAGCAGCGCTCCTTCGTCCAGCTGGGTCCCATCCGTCCGGCTTCCACAGGGTGTGTCAACCTGCCAGGTCTCTCATCCTCCAGTTGGGGCACCAGCTGACAAGCAGGGTCTCCCCTACTAGGGATCAGGCAGTGCTGGGCTGCTTGTGGTGGCTCCTTGGTTACATTCAGCCTTCTCCCCATACACACAGGTCCCTTCCATACAACAGCGGCTCTCCTCTCCTGGGTGGCGAGGCCAGCCTCGGCCTTAGCTT
The DNA here is from genome assembly GCF_053477335.1 of Acartia tonsa. NCBI lineage: Eukaryota > Metazoa > Arthropoda > Copepoda > Calanoida > Acartiidae > Acartia > Acartia tonsa. Next base: position 39,905,902 of record NC_137264.1, on the reverse strand, counting down.
CTGCAGGTGCTTCTCCACATGAGGGATCCTGCCTCCAGTTACTCCAGGTAGTTGGTAGCAAAGGCCGTTGATGGTGCCAGTCGGAAGGTGGGCTATGATCCCTGGGGGGTATCTGTGGCCAGTGTGTGGACAGGTACCCACAGTTGAACCGGCAAGGCCCAGAGGATGCCATACTGATGGTAGCCTGAACTGGGTTCTGAACTGCCAGCGGGCTGTTGGTAGCTGCCTGAGTTAGGCCAGAGTTGCCAGCTGGTATTGCGTCCCTGCCAGGCTCTGTCAGCTGCTGGTGGGGAGCCCCTGCGGTGATTCTGGTTTTGGCAGGGGATGGCCTTCTTATTGACTTCCCTAGCTGGAGCTCTGCATCCTGGTGGGCCTCCATCTCCAGCAGCATGGGGGGACTTGGCTGGGTCATGTGCAGTGGTTCAACAGAGTAGAGGCATCTGGTCTTGGAGTGTGGGGGAACAGCCTCACTGCTGCTGGTCAACCCTGCTCCCTCCTTGCTGGGTAAGGCCTTCCACTGCAGCAGGTCACCATTCTCCATCCTTAGGCCGGTCCCCAGTCGTTCCATGCCTGGGGGCTCCCAGGGAGGCTTGGGTGGCGGCTCCCCCACCCCCAGGTACACGTCGGGCATCTGGGTGAAGAGCCTATTCCCCTGGGACAGCTCCCCAACCTCCAGGTTGGTGAGGCCAGCGCCAGGGAGGACCTTTCCACCCCAGACACAGGTGGTACTGGCCCTAGGGTTGGGCCCCTTTGGAGTCTCAGTTCTGGTGGTAGTGCCCATATTGGGGCTGGCCACTAAGTCTCTGACGCTTGTCACCTTCTCATTGGGCTCAGCCGCATCGTTCAACACTCCAGGGAGGACACATACAGGTTCAACAATCCCCAGTCCAGTATCTCCATTTCTCGTGCGTTGAACACCAACTGTACAGGAGCTGTGCAACGGACATTCAGTCATCCTTCCAGACAAGGGCATCTCAGGGACCAGGGGTCTGTGGCCTTGCATGTGTTTTATGTTCCCTGTACTCAACACAGTAGGCCCAAGTAATAACAGAAGCAGCACCTTGTATGAAGAAGCAGAGAGTGGTGGTGTACAGATGTTGGTGGTTATGATCCAAATGAAGGCTTCTGTCCACCACAGTGCCAGCAGTATGCCTAGGCACACAGTTAATGCCCAATCAGGAATGTCTTCTATTGCCGCACGTCGGGCTAGGGGCTGACAATTTCTCATCTTGTAGATATAGGAGCAGAGTAGAGTGGCCGCGCCGCAAAGAGGCTCGAGCCGGCTCACCCCTATTATAGATACTATAGCTGTGTAATTAGGGTGGTAGTCCACGTAGCCGTAGGCTCTGTCCTCCTGGCTCAAGATTTTCGGTGGCTGGAGTGTCCCCATGATAAGTAGCAGGGGGTTGGTCTGTTGGTGCCAGCGGCTTGTTTAACTGTTGAGCCTGAGTTGTTCTCCTTTCCAGTATAGCTCTTAATTTCTGTGATAACCAGCGGATCTTAGCTTAGAGATAAAAGGGAACATGTTAGGTGTCCATAGATGTCTCTAGGAGCGTATCCGCTAGTAGATATATGGATATGTAGGCTATCTATATATGGCTACACTCCCATATATATACGTGTATAGGAATATCCTCAGAGCTAGCTGGCTTTCCTCCTTGCTCCAAAAAAAAATGCACGCTTCCTCTGTATATAGTTCACAACTATGAGGGTCTATGGTCAAGGTACACACCACCACTGCCCAGTGTGGGGCATCAAGTCAGGCTATTTCCACAGGGTGGGCGTACTTTCATTAAGTTTCCATATCAGTCTCCAGTGTTGTATGGTGAGGTTAATATTCACTTACTTGCAACCATGACACAAAAAAAACAACACCATTTATCACTTGGTTGCTGCACAACTTAGTATTGAGTTGTTAACACTTATGTATTTATATATACATATATTTTGTTCACTAGCCACACAGCTTTGAAGTAGGGTTGGCAGAGATAGGAAGATGTTGAGGGTCTGAGCTGGTCTAAGGAACTGATTTGGTTTTCCTTATCACACTGTAGATAGAGAGGGAGGAGCTTGCAAGTTTTGTGCTAAAAAAATATCTCTGTTGTATGCTATAGATTAGCTCCTCTCTTGTGTGTGTGTGTGTGCGTGAAATCCCCTTTTCTTGCAACGCGCCTACGCGCCGTCAGAGTGCGCACACAGGTAAAACGCGCACCTATCCCTCAATCTGCTCTCTCATGGGTCTGCTTTATCTCCTTTTTCAGTTGAATTTTCGTTGCGTCCCAAGCTCCGCTGCGCAACCGGTGAAATGCGCTCCGTTCTCCCGGTCGCTGTCTCCACATGGTAGACGGACTTATCCAAGTGTGGGGAGAAGGGGGAGCGCGTGAGGGGACGGGGTAAAGCCGTCCTTTCCCCCTATGGGGAGGGGGGTGCTGCAGGTTTGAAGTGACTGGGTGGTGAGGTAATTGTGCCTCTTCCTTAATCCTTGGTTTATTGTTATGTCACCTCAATTGTATTTGCTTCAATTTATGGTGGGCCCCTCCCCTTCCGTTGGGATAAGGGGGTGTATTTGTCGTGCTGGAGGCTTGGGGCCAGATTGTTTACCAATGCATTGTTATCTTACATCTAGGTGCTATTTTTGGCTTTATCACAATACACAACAAATTTGTTTACCAAGCCCTGCCCATAAATCTATTGTTCAGCTTTAACACCAGGGTGGTAATCCATAAAATCTGATATAATATATGTTTTTCTCAATGGGTGGCTGCGCTGTAGCCTCTCAGGATACTTGGAGTTAATGTAGTTTTTCTTCTGCTTGGTACACTACACTCGTATTTTCGCTCACAGCTCGCAGCTATTTGGCTTGTTTCAGCCAGTCGGCGGCAGGGAATGTCCCGTCCTGCAGCGCCGTGTGTCCGAATCCGGTTAGTGGCGGCAGGGAATGTCCCTTCCTGCAGCGCCGCGGGTTCGGATCCTGCTATCTCTTGCAGTAAATGTTGGCCTATTTTCAGCCGTTTGCACTTATTTGGCCTGTTTCAGCCCGTCCGCAGGCCTGTTTCAGCCCTTGAGCGCTCAATCCTCCATTAGATGTCGGCGCTTTTTGCGGTTCTCCGTCAAGTTTCGCTGCTCTCCGCAGTCTCTCGTCCGATTTCGCTACTCTCCGCAGCTTGGGTTCCGCCACACTTAGTGGTCTTTCGCTAGGTTTCGCTTCCACAACTGCCGGATACAGAGTTAGACCTTGCTATCCAGGGTGGGTAATTCAGGTTGCTTGTGTCAGTTTTGCCAGTTTCACTGCTGGGAGTACCTTAGCCTCAGCTGCGCGTCTGCTCTACACTTGTGGTTTGCCGTAATCTCACACAGCTGTCACCAAAAGTTGTGGTATCCGCCTAGGTTAAATGGCAGACACCCGAGTTCAAATGACTACGGCAGTGCGAACAGACGTGGACACATTTATTATAGAGAAGCTACGCTTCTCTAGCAATCACTAAATGATAAACAGAGTCTATTCAGATGTTCCTTTATTCAGGGTCTAAGGTTTACTAAAGATGTACAACATAATATAAATACATATGGATTAGGAATAGAGATAGTTAAAGGTAAATCATACAAGTAAAACATAGATAGTTGCAATGGTTAGGTAGATGGCTATCCCTGTCCGGGGGAGGCAGGATAGCCCATGGAACAGCACAATAGGTAGATAAGAATAGAGGGGTTGAGTAGTAGGTCTGGGTACTAAAAGGGAAGGTTTGATGATTACTATGACAACAACAGTCTGTGTGGGTGGTGAATCTATCGGGTGAAGGAAGGCTTAGAACCTTTATCCTCAGGGCTGAGGTGGTGCTGATAACTTGGTGGTTGAAGGGGAAGGTTCCGGTGCTTAAGAAGGGAGAGGGAGGGGTCACACCCCTCCCTCCACTTGCAGGACAACTGAGAGATGAAATCAATACCGTTATCTCACATATTTGCAGGTGGCTTTACAATTGTAGAATAACAGAATTAGCTGGGTGCGTAGCATCACTATAATATCTTGGTTTCCGCATGGCCCAGAGTTGCCGAATACCACATAGTAACACAATCCGGCCAGGAAATGGCTAAATTAACAAAATTATAATAATAATGTGAGGGAAGGTTGAAACAAATATATATTAGTCTTTTCTAAACCTAATCTACAATTGGTTGCATTATGTTATCGCATAGTATTTTTCTAGGTTATAGACACTTAGTGTTGTCCTCTTCCATCCTGCGATTTAAACAGTGTCGTGCACTGGGTTTAGTCTGGCGGGGGGGGGGGGGGGGAGGGTTGTATTTCTTGAAGTTATAATTGTATTTATAGTAGTCCTAAAAATTGCCAGTAAAATGGCTAATTATATAAGGTTACCCCCCCCCCCTGCCGATATGGAAAGGGTTGTGACTTTAAAGGGTTAAAAATAATGCAAAAAGCTATTAAATAATGTAAATATATACTTTTTTGCGTACGGACTGCCTGGTTACAATTATAAGGTTTATATTGTCATTTCAGGGTGCCTGTCTGTATGTACAAAGAGATTCTCCTTTACATTGTTTCTTGTATTTCCTGGGAAGGTTTATAACTATTTTGCGAGAGCTAGGGTACCACAAGGGTCCACCACCTTCACATGAGTTAACGCCTAAGGGGTAGCCGCTAGTAACACCCGTCCCCTTTCTTTAAAAATAGAATTAAGTAGTTTGCTGCTAATTTATTTGAAAAGGTCGTCTTTTTAGATAAAAATACAGAATTTAGATAAGTATAATACATTAATTGTCATTGTGTTTATTTGTCGTCAATTTGTGGGGTTCTGTAACCATTTGTTGAGTTTTTTTTTACTACCTTCCCTCCCCAAATAAAACATAAAGAAAAAAATGCTTACCTGTCCTTGTTAAAAGCGAAGCTTTTCTATAATTAGAGCCGGTCCGTACTTCCGTTCGTCTGTCACAGACGGATAGCTTTTTTCGTTAATTTAGGCATGTTAGAATTGTCCTATCGATTTCAAACTTTGCATGGTGATTCCTTTACTAGTTAGGTACGATTTAGAAAGCGTAGCAACTCTATAATCATTACAAGAATGTCCGTACGTCCATTTAAATATGTTGATTTTTTTTACTTATTTAACAACAAATTTTTTTGTGATCTAATCATCCAACAAAGTATAATGTTATAAGCGAAGCAACTCTATAATCAAGTCCTAAAAATGTAAGTATAAACATTATCCTGTATCAAGTAGTTTTTCAACAAATCTACTTACAATTCTGCTTCGACTCTTATACATCTATATTCTGATTATTCAGTTCTGACACTTTACAAGTGTTAATGTCCGTTTGTCCTACCGTTTCAGTGCTTCGCTTTTATGGATGTTGTCATCCTTGTTAGACTGAAAATTTACCAAAAGTTTTATTATCACACTTTCTCCTTTGTTGGCTTAAAAGCATAGGTTTTCTTTCATTGAATCTTGATTGATGAATGAATAATAGCAATGTCATAACGTTTTTTACTTGTAATGTAAGCTACGGAAAAACTAATTTTGTTTATCATAATTGGAATAGCATTTTATTTAATTCTCAATTGTCTTATCCCTTCAGATTCCTGGTTTTATAATGCAACTCATATCTGACTTTTGTTTTTAAGGTATAGACCAAATCCTACAATCATTAAAACAACTTTCAACAGTTACAAATCTATCTCGACCATAACATTTAAATTAGTATCCACTACAGCTTAATAACGAAATATATTACAAAAACATCATTATTATTAATCGCATCTCTTGTAGAAGTTACTAAAGCAGTATTAGCTTGGTAGTTTTAAAACAATATTAGAAATAGGTATTCTGTAATGAATTTACTGTTTGTCCCAAATTGTCAAATTTTATTTTCTAGCCTCAAAATAAGGTGAGTGGATTATTAGTGGTGCCTGCATTAAAGCCAAGGTATTCCAACATACTTGCATTTGAATAAATTGGCAGTGGCATCAACCAAACCCTAACACATGGTAGCTATAAACTACAGCAGATGGTCTTTCAGATCATTTTAAATCTAACTGCAGTTGAGGTCAGGGAGGAAGGAGACATTAGCCTGTTTATTGCAATGGTCTCAAAAGTTTTATAATAATGTTTTTTGGCTAAACAACTTTGGGGACTTTTATTGGATTTTGAATGATTGGTTCATTAAGTTGTGTGTTTGAACGTTTCAACAACTAATTTTATTTTACGGAAGAGGTAAATTTGTGTATCACCATTGGATATATAAATCATTTTATCAGCTATTGTCTTATTACTTAGATCCCTGGGTTGTAGCTGGGCTAATTTATTTAAAATATTGATAAAAATCAAAAATGGCGACTGATGAAATTTTTTAGCAAAGCTGCCAATTCGCCAATCCATGCAAAAAAAATGTAATCAAACAAAACAACAACAAAATTTATTAGATTTATTATTCTATTTATCATAACAATTTATCTTTATCATATTATTTAATAAAGTTTAATTGCACAATTAAACTTAACAAAGTATGTTTAATAATAGTAGGATACTGTGTCTTCTTTACGCTTTTTAGTTAGGTAAATTAGTTTAGCACTTTGGAAAACATAAATAATCGACTCTGTTTTTTTTCCTGAAAGTGCAAACAAACTTTTTTTAGTATAAAATATAAAAATTCATTATCTTTTGTAATTCAAAATTTAGTTACTATCTAGGAAGAGTTTTTTTCATCCTAAGTTGTGTGATTGTTTTACTTTCTAAGGTTGTTATTTTTTAGACATTTTCAAGCATTAAAAAAAATTACAGAGATATTTTTAAAAGTCTTGCACCTAAAAATTCTATGAAATTTAGAGAGATGGTAGCTTTTTTCAGAAAGTTTTTAGAAAATAAGTTTTACTGATAGATTTAATCATATAAGAGATCATACAGGTTAAAAAATTTAAAAAATCTCCCCTCCACCTCTCCCTCCTTGGTTCTTACTACACACATTTAAAAGATTATTTTTAATTGATTTAATATAATTTTAAAAAGGTTTGTGTAACAAGTATCAAACTCAAAATTCACGAAAAAAATGCATTTTTAAAATTTGTGTATACTTCAGAGCATAGCTTAAAAACTAATAATAGTAAAAAAAACTTTATATACCAATATGAAAACTAGAGGTTATGAGCTTTCTAATGGTATGCATAGCATTTTTCTACCACTTCTAGGTGCTGAACAATGACATGTTTTAAATGTCTGTATATTTTTTAGCAGACTTGCCAATGTAAAAGTTTAGGTTAAAAATCTTTTTCCCGAAGGAACGCTTTTGATTTTGTTTTTGCATTTTTCATCAGTCTATATTTGTATGTACATATCAGAATCTGTAATAATCTCAGATAGCCCCTTTCGAAAAACTGCTTTTCCATCCGGCGACCAGTGTGTAAAAGCTTGTGACATTATGTCAACTACTTCCTTTTTTATTAGTTTAACATCGAGGGCGTGCAAAAGATTTTTTAATTAAACCTTACAGATCGGGGGGGGGGGGGGGGGGGAGGGCTAAATTAGCCACCCCCCCCTCTAGTTTTTTCAATGTCATTTTTTGTAGGCAAGATAGAGAGCTGTGACTTCATGACTTTTTAAGTGTAGTAATTATACGTCGGCAAGGGTTGATTTCATAAGGATATCTGGTCTGTGTCGGTCGTGATGTCCGGTCAAAGTCGGTTAGGTAACACCAAAATTAGAAAAAATCTAAATAAATCTTAATTTCTACACTATGACTTTTGTGTATAAGGTAGAGACCTAAAATTTTTTTTGGTGAATGCTTAGATATCAATGAACATCTGAGAAAAGTGGTGTTATGACTGTTTGACCGTTTGACCGCTCCCTGGCCGATTTTATGACCGATTTTTTGTCCAGCTTTTACTATAGACGTATATCATGAATATCATGGCTTCTATTACAGCTAGTGACCTATAATTTTTTTTGGTAAATCCTTTTGCAATAATGAACTTCCGTGAATAGAAAGGTCGTAACCGTTTGACCATTTCTTGACCGATTTTCTATTTCCTACCTGTAGTTTTACTGTTTTTAAGCTGCCAGTTGCCGAATTGTAAAACAGCTCTGGACCAGCCAATTTTGTTTGTAGTCTTTTATTGTTATCATATACAGATAAAAATATTAATTGGCGCCGCCAACCGCCGTTTTACCGCCGTAACTGGCGAAAATGGCGGTTTCCGTTATATTCCGTTTTTTTGGCGATGGTCAGAAAAAGTGATTTTTGTTATGAAAATAAAAGTTCGTCCTAAAATTTTGTTATCCTAGCTTTAAAATTGGCCGCTCTACAGCTGTTTTAATATTTAGCGGCTGGCCGCTAAAAAGCGGATAAAGAGCGGTCTGGCCGCTATGTCTAGAAATAAGTAATTTTTTCTAAAATACACATAAACCACCAGAAAAAAAAACATTTTCGTCTCTATCTGTAACAGGAGCCGAGATAGAGGGGGGGAGCTAAATTAGCCCTCCCCCCTGATCTATTAAGGTGGGAATTGGGGCCCGATCTGTAAGGGTTAAGGGGTAGGAGGGAAGTGGGAATTTGACAACAAAAATAGATTACCTTTCTTGAAATTTAACATCTTTAGAAACTCCTAATAGAAGTATAGGTAAATCCTTTGTAAATATTTATATATTTTTTAAGGGGGGGGGGGGCCGGGGGGGTTACCTTACCATTCCCTGGATACACATTTTCTGGTTTTCTGTGTTTATTATATCCATCTAAACTGTTGACTACAACGACAGAACGACCTACATGAATGAATATTGTCATCCTTGTTTTATATTTAAATTAAATGATTTATAAAGTTTTAACATTTATTAACGATAAAGTATTTAAATGCTACAATTCACGATAAAGTAAAATAGAATTTTAATTCACAATAATAATAATAATGATTGGTATAAAAAATGAGCGAAATATAATACACATGAAGCAGTTGAGACCGCTAAACCATCTTGATAAAGTATGACTTCGTGGTCACAACTGTGATAGACTTTAACATGAAGTTGAAAAATATAAATATTTATTTTATTGTTACATTATACAGTTAGGACTTGTAAAGGTTGTTGTTGAAACCTTTCTAAATCATAACTTTGTGTCCAGATAATTGGACGTTAGGACAGATACAAAGATTTCATTATTAAAGAGTTCTATAGTTTAAAAACTCCATAAAGATTTAAAATTCTGGCAATTATAACACATTTAGATATAGTTAGGATTTAGGAATATATGTTTTGATATGTTAGTTTTATTTCCATCATTTAATTTTTTTTTACTTTTTTCCATTGCTTTAATTCCATTTAATTTTACATTAAATTTTTTTTTGTTTGTTTTTAAATAACTTTTTTTTTAGTATAATTTGATTTGAAAATAGAGCATAAAGCGATTTTAATATCTCAATTTAACATTTACATGTACAATACATGGCGGTTATTTTTTCCCTAAAAATGAATAAAAGGGCTTAACAACTTGAAGAATCTAAAGAATTCTATGAAATTAAATATAAAAGGAAGAAAGGTTTACGTAATTGAATTAGACAATGATTTGATAAAGTAAAAAAATAATATTTTTTTTGAAGAAAACGAAGGCCCCCCTAAAACAATAAAGTAATGAGTAGCAGTTTTATAGTGTCCAAAAGTAATAAAAAAAACCATCTCAAGAAAAAAGGATGTATTCAGTGATTCATTTACTATACCTTCAAATCATAAATCTGTAAAGTTTGCCAATTAATTGTACAATAATATTGGGATATGTACAAAAAAAATTTCTAAAGCGATTTTTCCATTGCATTCGATTAATATTTTTATTGAACTGTCTTATTTAATTTTACGTTTACATTTTGATTGATTAAAAAAGTTAAATAACATTGATAGCAAAGTTAAAGGTTTAACAATGACTGAAGAAAAAAGCATAAAGAAAGAGGGGCTCGAACCCATGTCCGTTTGGTTGATTACGAATGGGAGAATGTTTGTTGGCACGTAGACTTGAAGCCAGTCAGGGATTGGCCAACTGAGTCTTGAATCTTTCGTAAACTCTCTCTGAAAAATTAATGAGAATTAGAAACATACCTAGAAATGATAAAATGATAATACGAAGTTTTTCTACTATCAAGTCGTGTCACTACCTATTTTCACACACTGAGAGGACTAGCAAACATTGTTCTAATAATTTTCTATATGAGTTAGAGGATTTGTGTAATGATATGGTATAATGGTTATGGTATAATTTGGATGTAGCAACTCTATAATTAACTACGTTTAAAAGTTTAAAAGACTCACCTAGATGGATTAATATTCTTTAAACTTCTTGCCACTGAGGACGGCATACTTCCTAAATAACAAAAAAATAAACAAGACGAAATAAAAGAAGCTGTTTATAGTGACAGTGCCCATAAAAAATGACGTCATACTTGCCTATCATTGGTCAATTTAAATGTATACTGACCTACCGTTGGTAATTTAGTCTGTGTATTGTCCTATCATTGGACATTTGTATTGTATGACGTCCTTTTTTATGGGCACTATAAAAAGCTTCGAAATAAATCTTTTTTTGGGATAAATTTAAAGTATGTGTGTTTATGTAATGAGTAATACAATAGTTTCAAATCAACTCTTTATTATTAGCGAAGTTAGAGGATGTTTTAATTTTTGGGTGCTTTCCCTAAAAGTGCCTATCGAGCACCATGATATTCCCATTACATTTTGAAATAAATTGAAAAGAAGGGCGGTCAGCTAATTTTTTCCTTTGCCTCTTGCAGGGTCTTAATCTTCGGTAAAAAAAACCCAACATCCAATATAACCTAACCTAACCTAAAGTAATAAACAAACAAATGAAAAACAACCCCTCCCTCCTTATTTTTGATTCATTTAAAAATAGGGGAGGGGAAGCGGGTTGTGTGCTTTAATTTTAAGATAAATTTTGGTTTACCTGACAATAAATTTGTTTGTCCCCCGGGACTAGTGGACTGGAGCCCCGCCTGGCTGTTTGCCAGCTGCCCCAGGCTGGTACAGGTCGAGTTGGACAGGTTTAGGTTTAGGTCTCGATTTCTGGTCTGGCTGGTCAGGTTGTTATCCAGCGGGCTTACCACCTTCCTTCGCATCTGAAAGCAGACAAAATTACGGAAAAAATCCGTGAAAAATATTCCATCAAGGATCTAAAGGGATAAAACAATGACCGATAAATTAATGTACATCTTCATGATGAAATACAAAATTACCCCTTCATTAAATTAGATTAATGGTTGAATCCCTTGAACACGCAACTACTAAATCCAAAGTCCCCAACGTTGTTAAGCCAACGAATCAGAACGTTATTAAAAAACTTTGGGGACTAGTGTAATAAACAATAGAATTTTATTTTGTAAAGATTTCCATTATCAATGAGCTTTTACTCTTTAATTAAATTATGGATCATGGAGAGAAAACGCAGTAGTGGGTTTCGTCGTATTTTTACTTACTGCTGTGATTCCTTTAGTAGTTAGGTACATTTATATTCTGATTATTTAGTTCTGACACTATACAAGTGTTAATGTCTGTTTGTCCTACCGTTTCAGAGATTCGCTTCTATGGATGTTGTCATCCTTGTTTTTGTAAATTCTTAGTCAGTTATATTACCTCAAGTGATAAGACAATAACAGATAAAATGATTTACATCTCCAATGACGATAACAAAAATCACCCCTTCTGTTGAAACGTTTGGACACTCAATTTAATAATTCAACCAACCAAATCAATAAAAGTCACCAAAGTTGTCATGACAACGAATAAGACAATGTTATTATAAAACTTTGGGGACTAGGGTAATAAACAGCCCATTGTTTGTCACGCAAATTTAGGGACTGATTTTTAAAAGTATGCACTCTAATTTTAAGTATTTTTATTATTAATTGGTTTATTAATATGTATAAAACAAAAATATGTCAATGATTTATTCAGTAATTGTGAACCCATAAACATAAAACATTAGGGATGCTAAAATCTAACAATACATCTATTCCAATATACCTACTTATTTTATAAGAATAAATTGTGTATTAAAGCTGGATGTATTAAAAATGAATGAGCTTCACAAACTTTATTCTCTAAAGACGTTCTAGTAATGTTCACAATATCCTTATATAAAAGTAATGGTTGTATGTCTGTAGCTTAATATCTCGCTAATAAAATAGAGAGGATGTCTGTCGAATATAATGTATGTCTATGTATCTGTCTATACCAAAAATCTATACAAAAATTTGTATTCGCTCTTTCTCTCTCTCTCTCTGTCTCTCTCTCTCTCTGTCTCTCTTCCTCTGTCTCTCTCTCTCTCTGTCTCTCTCTCTCTCTCTCTCTCTCTCTCTCTCTCTCTCTCTCTCTCTCTCTCTCTCTCTCTCTCTCTCTCTCTCTCTCTCTCTCTTTCTCTCGCTCGCTCTCTCTCTCTCTCTCTCTCTCTCTCTCTCTCTCTCTCTCTCTCTCTCTCTCTCTCTCTCTCTCTCCTTGTTTAAACCAGGCGTTTTAAGAGATAAGACAATGGAATATAAATTGATGTAGGTTGATGAACACCCTCAAATTTTATAAAATACAATTACTCTTTCTATATATAAGACTAGCAGCTTCGCCCATAGCCTCTAGGGTCTTTGCAACATGAGGTAAAAAAAAATTAAATTTGAGAAAAAAAATCTATTTCTGGTGCTGCCGCTAATAATTTATGTGAAGTAGTTTCCCCAGAATTTTTTTTGGGGGGGAGGGGGAAATTTTTATTTTTCGGGGGGTTAGGGGTGTCCCACCCCCCCAACAAAATAGCTTAAAACCACCACAGGACCAAAATGAATAAACCCTGAAGAGTAGAATCCGATCGGTTCAGTGGTTACCGCAATCTTAAGGGATAGACGGACGGACGAACAGACAGACAGACTGACAGACTGACATCATTCTTCTTTGTATTATAGATATATTGTAACACTGCAGGTTTGTACAACCCAATCAGGATTTAACAAAAAACTTTGACGAGTAATCCGTCATTGCTACACATTTCTTATTTGTATTTTAATATATCTAAAACTCTTTTCAAGTGTGTCTATTTGGTAACTAACTTACAATAAAAGGTGTTTAATCTAAAAAGCAATAATCTTGAAATCAGGCATAGGCTAGGTAGCATTAGATTTTAAAAAATTGAAAAATTTTGTGGTCAGTCCATATTTGGACTCAAATATCAATATATTTAATGGGTTTAAATATTAAATTTTTCGTTCACAAAGGAAGTATTAATTAACACCTAAATTTATAATTTTGTTCAGAGAGGAAGGGTTTATATTTTCAATATTAATATTGGAATAAAAATATTCATTTTTGTGGTCAGTAAAGGCAATAAAATAATAAACAAATTTATGAATTTCTTGGGTTGGCCAGTTTTCGTTACGTGGGGGGAAGGGGGAAATTTTACAACCTCACAGATTTTTTATGACCTCTAGGCAAAACACCAAATTAATAAATATTTTGAATAATAATCACGAAATCTGAACATCAATACATGCCAATACATAGTTGAATTACTTTTATCATTTTTACCTTTTTTAATCTAAAACTCTCACTGTTAGATGTATGTAATAATAGATCATTGGGTATATACATCAACTTATCTTCCATTGTCTTATCAAAGAAATCTTTAATACGATGCGATAATTATTAATACATCAATTTATCATGCATTGTCTTATCTCTTGAATAAAAGTTTTAAAACAAGAATTACAACATCCATAAAAGCGAAGCGAAGTTTATATACAATTGAGTCCATACATACTAACATATTACTGACAACAACATCCATACATATTAAAATATTTTATGAATTTTAGTTTAGTCATTTTTAGGGTCTTTATAAAGCTAAATCTCTGAGTACCCATTAGACTGATTGAGTTCTGCCTTTATAAAATAATAACACTGGTTTTCGCCTATTTTATTAGTGTTGGGGTTCTTTGATTTTAGACTTGATTTGAAATGTTATAGTATAAATGAGTGTGCATTCACTTCTGTATATAATCACGTTCACTTGCTGTTTTATATTCGCAAAAAGACACAATAGCAAATTGATTCAAGACATGCTGTTTTTTCAATTATAAGAAATTTGTAGTTTATACTAATTGGATTTATTATTACTTAGATCTTACGCAAGATTATCCTGTACTCTAATGAAGTGAAACTTGTAGCTGTCTAATATAACGATGCCCCTATCTAGCCCCTTTAACCTGTCCAATCCCCTTCTACTAGGTAAACGATGTCAATGATGTCCATTAAAGCAACCTAAATTAACTACTATTTTCCTCCTGCCATAATATGCACGTAAAAATGTAAATGAAATGTGGAAGGGAATGGTCACCAAGTACATGATAGTAATTAAAGTTTATCCATATCGGACCATGTATTTACCTTGTAGGATAGAGAGAAATCAGGGAGGAAGGGGACATTGGACTGTAAATTATAACAGTACCCAGTGCTTTAAATCACGTTCTTTTATTTTTTTTAATTGATGAAGGTTAATTTTGTTTATCTTGATTGGAGAGTGTTCATCATTTTTTTAACCATTGTCTGATCCTTTAGGACCCATGGTTAGGATACAAAATAAAGAAAAAAATTGCTACATGTCTAAATTGCTATAGCTGTTCTCCGCCCACTTTATACAACTCCACCCCCCCTCCCCGATTTACTGACCACTTTGATTTTATTTTTCCTTTACTTTAACTGAAAACTAATTCAGGTATCTAAAGGGATAAGACAATGGGCGATAAATTTATGTACACCCTCAATGATGACACACAAAATTACCCTTTCTGTAGAACACAATTAGTGCTTGAAACGTTTGGACACACAACTTTATAAACCAACCATTCAAAATTCACTAATGTCCCCAAGGTTCTAAGGCCAATGATTAAGAAAACGTTATTATAAAACTTTAGAGTATTAGTTAACTCGCCCCTAGTCACTATTTTACCAATAGTTTTATCTATTTATTATTAAACTAGTTCCCAAAGTCTTAAAATAATGTTTTCCTATTTGTTTGCTTAACAACCTTGGGGACTTTTATTCCATTTTGATTAGTTGATTCATTTAATTGAGTGTCCAAACATTTGTACTACCAATTGTAATCTACAGAAGGGGTAGTTTTGTGTATCATGATTGGGGATGTAAATACCGATAAACAGACAGACACACGTCCTATTATATTTTTACAGGGATTGTATCATATTTAAAGTTATGTTTTTTAGAAATATCCCTTTTCACTCTAAAAAGTTATCATTGTAAATAATTGTGAATAAAGAAAGATAAGAATTTATATAATTAAAAATGCGGACATTTTAAAAATTGAAATTTTGCGGCTTGTGTTAATGGTAGAAAAATCTATAAATTTCTCCAAATATTTAAGTGAACTACATATACCGGCCCAATGATGATTCACATCATCCGCCTTCCCCCCCCCCCCACCCTCCCAAAAAAACATTTTAACCGAAGTACAGGAAATGAGGTTAAAAATTGAGCACGTACATACATAGAAGAGTTATAGGATTAGGGGGGGGGGGGGGTTATTCATTATTCCATTTATTAATAAAAGTTTTGAGGGAGGGCCATAAATAACCCAATACTAATACTTTAATAACAAGGATGACAACATCCATAAAAGCGAAGCACTGAAACTGTAGGACAAACGAACATTAACACTTGTATAGTGTCAGAACTGAATAATCACAATATACAAGTTGAAGCAAAAGTGTAAATTTGTTGAAAAACTGCTTGATACAGGATAATGTTTTGGACATACTTACATTTTTAGAAGTTGATTATAGAGTTGCTTTGCTTGAAACATTATACTTTGTTGTCCAAAGAATTGAAGTTTGAAATCGATAGGACAATTCTAACATGCCTAAATTAACTAAAAAAGCTATCTGTTTGTGACGGACGGAGGTACGGACGGACCGACTCTAATTATAGAAAAACTTCGCTTTTTAAAAGTTCTCATAGGTAGACATTATATATCATACATCAGGGGAAGGGGGCAGGCCCGGGAGGGGCTATATACTGTTTAAACGTTTGTCTAAACGAAGCTTTTCTATAATTTGTCCGTCTGTGCTCCATTAATTCATGCATGCTAGTATTATTTAGATTTAGAAAGAGTAGCAACTATGTAATACTTTTTGTTTATACATATACATTTATGTTAATGTTTGATTGTACTACCATTTCGCTTTTATGGATGTTGTCATCCTTTCATATTATGGAAGTAACTTTGGATACTAATGTAATTAACAGCTCAATTTCTCCTCCCTCCCTATGTATTACAGACAGTTTTCCGCGGATATTTAAATAGATAGTAATTTAGATAATTACTAGCGGTTTCGTTGACTTTAATTAACTAGTTATTTATCGCATCATATTATAGACATTTTTCCGTGGATTTTAAATTTGAAACAAAAAAATTATAACAGGAAAAAGGTTAAATTAAAACTAAATAGAATTATATTAAGATATGCCTAGATGTTAAAAACTAATAGTGTGCTAAAAGGGGGGATGGAGTTTCACTTTTATGTAATATTCTAATATTGCATTTTATTACAGACAGTTTTCCGCGGATATTAAGAAATATAGTATTCAAATTTAAATTATCATAATGGTACCCATCTTATTTACTAAGTATATTTGCAATAACTTTTATTTAATGAAATCTTCCAATTTTTAACATGTACAAAACGGCCTGCTTAATTGCTTCAAGATCCATGTCAGATCTATATAGGAAATAAATGTCTATAAACGAGCTCAAGTTTTCCAAGGAATATAAGTATATAACTCATAGTGCTCCAATAATCCATAATAAACTCTCATTGGCTAGAACGATAAGACCCATTATTTTACTTTATTAAAAATAAATTCATTATTTTCATTTCATGTTGCTATTTACCTTATATTGATGTATTTAATTTCTAATCATAAAAAAGAAAATTTAAATTTATAATATAATAGATTTAAGAAAACTCTGTTTTAAAAGAATTCGATTGTGGCGACACTTTGTGTGTTCAAATATTAAACTAAAATTGTAATCATCATCATTAACCCTTTGGTGATGGTAATGTAAAGAAAAAAATATAATTTTAAAAATCTTTTTAAAATCATTTAAATTATTGAATATTTACTTTTTTTAGATAGTAATGCCGGGTGAGGAAAATAGATTTATTGAGAAATAGATATGCATATAGAAAACTAGCCAATAGGGAGATAATTATATCGAGCCAACTCTAGTATAATTATAGTGGTACCCAATCGCGATGATATGATTTTCATATATATTGCATTTTATTACAGACAGTTTTCCGCAGATATTAAGAAATAAAGTACCCAAATTTGAATAATTATAATGATACCCAAACTTGTATAAAACTTGAATAATATATATCTTGGAGAGATTTGGTGTTTTTAAATGGTAAATAGATACTCGAATTTTTATTGCTCTGATTAGCATTTAATTATTTTTAATAAACTTGTAAAATCATAAAGTTCATGAGAAGTTTGGAGATTAGTAATAAAGGGTTAGAAATTAAAAAAAGGGGATGTCTGGGGCAATAAAATCCTGACCTGATTTTTAAATATTTTTATTCGGCCAAAATATTAAAATTTCCAGTCAATTTCACACGTCCCTAAATATCAATATTTTAATGGTAATTAACACCTTCATATTATTTTTTATTAGATTTCTACCCAGCATATGCCTGCTTGAAATATCACCATGAAAAAGTATTTTATCGCGTGGTATTTAGACTGTTTTCAGTAGATAGTAAACTAAAAATAAAGGATAAGTTCCAGTTTTATTGACCTTGAGAAGACAAAGGCCCTGCCCAACCAAAAAGAGGTTCAATTTTTTTTAATACGATCTATGAGTTTTCAGTATGTCTTAAAACTGGTGTTTCGACTATTGACTCTAGGGGCGTGGTGACACTTCCGGTACAAGTCCTCTCCACGTTACCTCTGAACATACTCTCTATTTTAAATTGCAATGTAACGCGCTCAATCGCCTAGAGTATGAACACCCATCAGACACCCAACCCTTTAATTGCACAACCTTTGTGTGAGAAGTCCTAACTGTGTTAGGTGATGAGTTGCACCTGTTTTGGGCCCAGGTAATTTCCCTATTCTTACTATATATGACGCGCATCTGACATAGCAGCAGTCTTTAGTTATGACGAAGTGTCGCATTGAGATTCGAACCTATCACCTTATCGACGACGGTCGCGGGTTATAAAACTGGTGTTAATGCAGCGTAAATATGTCAGATTCTGAGCTACACTGAATATTTAAAAATTCGTTGCAGTTTTGTTAAAACCTATGAAAAGTTATTTATGAACATTAGAGAAATTCCAGGGAGGGAGGAGAAATTAAGCTGTTTGTTACACTAGTGCCCAAAGTTTTACAGTATTCTTATTCAATTGCTTAATACTTTTTTGGGTCTTTTATTGATTTGAATGGTTGGATTAAAAAGTTGAGTGTCCAAACGTTTCAACCATGAATTGTTATCAACAGAAGGAATATTTTTTGTATCATCATTAGGGATGTACATCAATTAATCGGTCTATGTCTTATACCTTTAGATCCCTGAGAATTTGACACCCACACAACCAAACAATAACAACACTTACAAAAAGTTAACAAAACTCAAACTGTTAAAAAATTTATTATAAATTTCCAAAATAAATGCTACCAAGAAATGAGTTGTTGAAAGCGATAGGACAATGGAAGAAACATTTTTATTTTTATCAATTATTTGATTAATGAAAATAATTGCATATAAATTATAGGAGACAATTATATGTAATGGTCTTTACCTTAATCTAAAATTAATGCAATGAAAGTTTGTGTTTTGCAGGGAGGAAGAAGACATTTGACAGTGAATTACACTGGTGCCCAAAGTTATATAACCAAGTCATCTTTTTTGTTGGCTTAAAAACTTTGGGTACTTTTATTTAACTTTAATTTGTTGTTTTCAAACAAGTAGTGTTGAAACTTCAATTTAAAAAGGGGTAGCATTGTTTATCATTATGGAAAAGGAATATCATTACATTCTATAAGATCTCTGGTTATTTTAGAGTGTAAAAAAATATTATAAACCCTTGACAGGATTTTAGTTACAACTTTGGTAAATCTAATTTTCTCAAATACTTTCTTCTCCAAGAATCATTCACTTTTTTTTCGGTAGCGAAACCACTCTTCAACTCTCGTTTTTTTTACTAATAATTACTCTAATCACAAATGATTTATGAAGCATAACAAATTAGAATATAAGTTAGGGATTTAAATTATTTAATGATTGTCCAGCATTAGGTAAAATAAGAAAATTTCTTCATTAATATATACTAAATAGTTGAAACAGCGTATAGTGCCTATTTTAAAAAACGCCATATAATACAAATGACTAATGTCAGGACAGGATACATTTTACAATTGGTCAATCACAATGCATACTGGCCTAACATTGACCATTTGTATTATATGATGTCAGCACTATAAGCTGTTTCGTATTATTATTATTAATTTATTGATGCAATTTCAAATATTATTATCCTTGTTATTAGTAGCGAAGCTACTCTATAATTCGAAATGTCCGTCCGTCCGTCCGTCCGTCTGTCCGTCCGTCTGTCCGTCCGTGTAAGACAGAATAGGGGAAACGTGATTTTCTCGGCTCCTATTAAAGATAGACAGCTGAAATTTTTTGACAACATTCCTATTATTAAGCAGCACAATTAACTATAAAACATCAAGGGCGGTCAGACCCCTTTTTAGCAGGTTTTAGGCTATTTTTGTATGTTTCATATTTTTATCCATAACTTCAGTGTTTATGGTCCGATTTTCAAAATTTTTTCAGTTATTGATATCAAAATTAAATTTCCTGTCGTTTACAGAAAACAACCATGACAGCCACACTGCCATCTTGCAGGTTTTAGGCTATTTTTGTATTTTTCACATTTCCACCATATCTTCAGTGTTTATGGTCCAATTTTCAAAATTTTTTCAGTTATAGATATAAGAATTAAATTTCCCGTCGTTTAAAGAAAACATCCATGACGGCCAGACTGCCTTTTTGCAGGTTTTAGGCTATTTTTGTATTTTTCACATTATTCTCCATATCTTCAGTGTTTATGGTCCGATTTTCAAAATTTTTTCAGTTATAGATATCAAAATTAAATTTCCCGTCGTTTAAAGAAAAACCATGGCGGTCAGACTGCCTTTTATCAGGTTTTTGGCTATTTTTATATGTTTTACATATTTACCCATATATTTGGTGTTTTTGGTCCAATTTTCAAACTTTTTTGGGATAAATCCACTTTAAATCTACTTTTACGTATTTCCATCCACGATTTTTTGTGCTTCGCTACTTATGGATGTTGTCATCCTTGTTATATTAACCCTTACCACATAAAAAATGAGCATTCATTTTAAATCAAAATCATTCATTGCTGTATAATATCCAATTATTTGAATAAAATATGAATCTTTTTATTAGATACTTAATAAAAATAATATATTAATTTAAAATAATTGTATCGTTATGCTTAGTAATCCATTTTAGAGAAAAACAAAGATGACAATATCCATTAAAGCGAAGCTCTGACATTAACACTTGTAGAGTTTCAGAACTGAATAAGCAGATTATTATTGCTTAAGTATAAACAATATTGTAAGTAACTTTGTTGCAAAACTGCACAAATACATAATACTATTTAAGGACATACTTACATTTTTAGGACTTAATTATAGAGATGCTTCGCTTATAACAATGTACCTTGTTGCAATAGGAAGCAGTATCCTAAAAATCAGATGAATCGGATAATTCTAACATACAAAAAAATTGATGTCAAAAAAGTAAAAAAATCAACATGTTTAAAATGGACATGCGGACATTTTGGTAATGACTATAGAGTTGCTGCGCTTTCTAAATAGTACCTAACTACTGTTAGTTAGACCTAACCAAAGTATTTAATTACTTAAACATCTTTTTTTTTTTAAAGATTTGATTGTCACGTAGTAATGTTATTTATAAAATTAAGAAATATATATCGTTTTAATGCCATTGAAGGAGATTTTTCGGGGATTTAATTTCTTATATCACATAGTATACCTACACAGATCTTGAGATATCTAATTTTATAAATTTGTTATTTTAAATTTTAAGGTATCAAGTTTACATTTTTAAGAAATAATGAAATAAAAATATGGAGCATAAAACATTTAAAGTTTAAGTAATTGAATCCAAGGTCAGAAAGTGACAATAGACGAAATAAAAGATTACTTGTCATTTTAATTCCCTTTTAGAAAAGATTGATTAAGAATGTTATTTTTGTAAAAAAAAAATTAGAAAAGTACGAAATATAAATGTCAGGAAGGCTTAGTACCGGTATTGGCATATCAGAAATTAACGGATTCGGAGCCATCAGGGATCTAAAGGGATAAGACAATGGCCGATAAATTATTGTACATTCCCAATGATGATACACAAAATTACCTCTTCTGTAGATTGAAATTAGCGGTTGAAACGTTCGAACATTCAACTTCATAAATCAAAGAAAGCGGTTTATAACACGATGCTAGACATAGTTTTTTTCGTATGGATGAGAACCGGTTCCTATCCACCGAATTCGAATGAATACGAGAAAAAAGTTTAAAAACCTCCTTTGATTGTTTCCCGAAAACATTTGATATTTAGGGACATTGACATTTGTAATTAATTATTTTAAACTCAAAATGTCTAGATCTGTATCCACTGTAAAGGACAATGACGCACATTCAAAAAGATTAAAATAAATGAATATCTTTTTCTTCGTTTTTTTTCCACAGAAAAAAAAAATTAAGTTTTTGTGTAACATTTTTTTAGTTTTGTTTGAATTTTAAATTGAAATGTAGATTGTACATAATAAATGTTAAATGTTTGTACTTTAAAATTAGGTAAGGTAATTGGAATTCAAACGTTTTAAACACTAATTTTAATCTAAAGTAGGATTAATTTTGTGCATCATCATTGGGGATGTACATCAATTTATCGGTAATTGTCTTATCCCTTTAGATCCCAGGGCAAAGAGAAAAAAATTAACAAGAATGATTTTATCCATAATAAGTGGCTAATAACAAACAGATTTAAGTATGCTTTTTAAATTTACAGTATCGTAGCTACTAAAAATGGGTGTTAAAAGAATGGGTGGATTCTTTTTTTTTTAAATTAGGGTTGCTGCTCGCTGGTGAGGCAAATGGTTTTTGTAAAAAAATCCTCCAAAATCACATAAAAATCTACAAAAATTAAACAAAACCTTATGTGAATATTTATTTTTCTTTAAGAATCCACCATTTAATTGATTAAAAGCTTTGCTACGTCTTGATGAACCTGTCAGGTTAGTCTTATATGGGCTGTTTTCAAAGTCCATTCTCAAATTTTATTACACAATCGAATATGGTTATTCTGCTGCAGGTAATACTGTCGCATCGCTTGCATAATGTATCTTAAGAAACAAGAAAGCTCCCGTCTTTTTGGATTTGATTCGAATTGAATCAGATTTAGTCGGGCTCGGCAGTTACACGTCAGCCCAGTGTTAGCTGTAGGAATATCATTAAAATACAACTTTAAAATAGAGATGGATGTCTGGACTTATTTCTAATATTGCAATTAATATTTTCAGAAAATTAAAGTACATAAACAGGTTTTAATATGAGGGTTATGCGCGACTGCTGAGCCCAAAGATTTAGATATATAACACGGGTTATATTTGCAAAATTTATTAAACAAGTTTACGATAATTGTTTTCGCTCAGTGCTAAAGAAATTTTGAAGAATGTTAAAACCATGTCTGTCTGAAGCTCAAGATCTTGGTAACCTAACCGCTAAATCGGTTAAGCTCTGCTTCAAAGTTAAAATACGTAGGTACTATTTAAAGAGGGGAGGGGGACATTCTAAAAAAATATCCCACCTTCAAAATATTGTTTCTTCAAAAAATTTAAAGAAATAGTAAGAAAGCATAAACATATAAGACAAGCAAAATTCTACAGGGATCTAATGGGATAAAACAATGGCCGAAAATATTATGTATATCATTAATAAGGATACACAAAATTATCCCTTCTATAGATTACAATTAGTCGTTGAAACGTTTGGACACTCAACTTAATGAATCAACCAATCAAAATTGAATAAATGACCCCAGATTTGGTAAATAATAAGAAAGCGTTATTAAAAAACTTTGTGGACTAAACAGCCCAATGTCCCCTCCCTCATTGAAAATTCTAGCATTCATTCTTTTATCTTGTTGAATCAAATAAAGGATAAGGGATCAAACATCCCCGAATAAATCTGGTTAAATGCTATATATACTAATAAAGTCGACATATGTAATAGTCAAAGGCATTATCAATTAATTTAAAATGCTACAAGTTTTGACGCACAAATGAGAGCTTATGTTAATTTTATCAGTGGAAAATTGGATGTGTATTATTTTTTTCAGTATAAATTTACATCCGATTATTTACTGCTGAATTGAAACTGGTTTTAAGCCCTAATGAAAAAAACGACACACAGAAAAGTGTCCCGAATTTGTATTAATTTTGAGGACTCCAGTTACGTCATATTTTTCTTTCCCGAAAAAGGGAAGGGGGAAAGAAAAAAAAGGGAAGGGGGGAAGAAAAAAGAGATGGGAGAAAAGGGGGTTTTCCCCATCTCTTTTAAAGAGATTTTCTTCCCCCCTTCCCTTTTTCGGGAAAGAAAAATATGACGTCACTGGAGTCTTGTTCCTCAAAATTAATACAAATTCGGGACAGTTTTCTGTGTGTCAAAAAAAACAGATGATTTCCTCGAAAGAAATATGAAATAGGCGCCAATAAAACAGAAGTTAATCCAACCTATAAGTTGATATCTTAAATTAAGAGCGTCATTTCTTGCGTATTTTTCGTTAAGTTGTGTTTTAGTGTTAGTCAAATGCACTTATTAGGTCAAATTGTTCTTCATTTTACTATGCGTTTGGTCATAATTAATGACAGCATGACCTAATAAGAGCATTTGACTGAAAGCTTGCACCTAACTTAATGCAAAAATGACCCAAAAAATGACGCTCTTATTTCAAAAGCGGGTTTATCTTATCCCAATCCTTTGTTTCTTTGCTGAAATTGGATTGATTGGACTCAATGGCCCTATTTTCTTTCAGCACACTTTTATTCAAGTTTCAGTAAGACAGCAAATATTTTTAGAGGGACAGATATCTAATTTTAATCAACAAGGATAAACAAAATAAGCTTAATCAACACCATATTAGAAACAGATTAACTTCTTCTTGGAAAGCTTCACTTACTTTTAGAAAATTTATGTTTGGATTTAAGTCTATTTTTCTGTTTCTTGTCCTATAAATGAATATAGTATTAAGTCTTTTTGGTGTTTGTCCTTTAAGATCTCTTTAACCACAAAACCTATTGAGTCAAATTTTACAATTTTTGCTAGTTATTATCGTTTTGCTGTTTTAAAATATAACCAGTTTTTATTTCCTAATTCGAGGCTGAGTGTGCTCACACAAAACCAACCAGGAAACCAATATTTGATCAGGCATCCCAGTGCAGATTAGGGGCATATTTTAACTTGTACAAATCGTAATACAAAGATCTAGATACTTTAGTATAAAGTTTTGGCAAATTTAGTTATTTTATATTTATAAGAGAGGCTAGAAATAAAATGTATCACCCACCCTTATTATAGAAAATCTTGGTTCTAAAAACAATAATGGATGTAAAATATACGGGGATATTATGACAGGAGAAAAATTGTCAATTTAGCCTGCTAACATGGAACTTGTTAATTGGTCAGTTTGTTCATCCAGTAGAAGGGGAAGGGATTGGACAAAATGGGAATGGAAGGTGGGAATCGTTATTTTAGCCCGCTGCTAGTTTCACTTTATTAATAAAAAATCCATTCTAACAAAGTTTTTGAGCAAAAAAAACTTTGGGTACCAGTGTAATTTACAGTAGGAAGAATACATTTGCACATAAACAGGTTTTGCAGGCAAAGGTCATTAGATCAAAGATTTGACTTTCACTGTGACAGTAATTTTAGTATGACAGTACTACTAAGGACTGGGGAACCCCGCTAGCCAAAGAATAAAACTTTATGTCTTGGTTTGATCTAAATTGATTCTCGGAAGACTTTTTAAAATGAATGACACAAAATTCTATAATAAAGTAGCTGAATGTGTGTTTGTTTGTTCTACAAGATCAAAATCGGCCAGGGTACTTGATTGGTACTTGACCAATGCGAGATATTAGACATTGGACCTAAATATATAAATAAAAATTCAAAATTATTGGTTGGAAATCTTAGACACTGATTGTTTAAACCGACCAATCAATATTTAATAAAAAGTTTACATGCAAGCGAATATAATCTATAATCACCTCACTTCCTGGGTATTGCAGGATTTGGTTTTCTAAGGAACCCAAGAATAATTATATTATGAAAGAAATACTCAATTAAATTTTCTATTTGCAAATTCTTGACCACACACCTACACCTACACATACCCACAAACACATTAACACACACATACACACACACACACACACACACACACATTACACATAATGAGGAAAACTAGAAATGTAAGTGATTTTTTTCCTTCATGGTACATTCATGAACATTCAGGATTATTGGATCAAGTAGCTAATTTTAGGGAAACATTAATATCCGCTGGATTAGAATCGGTTCTCAGCAATACTTTAAAAGCATGTATAGCATCGTCTTACAGACAATTTTCGGGTCTTACATAATTGGTTTTAATCTTATAATTTTTCATTTTAATATCCACGAGAAACTGTCTATAATACGATGCGATAAATAGCTATTACATCCCAAACAAGTTTCTGTAATTAAATTTATATAACTCTGTAAATTAGAAAACTATAAAAGATAAAGTTGTATACTGGATGCTCTTTGGTATTTTTACAAATAAAAAACATTCTGTTCTAAATATCATAACGTTACGGACAGCCAAAAAGTTGTTTCACTATCAAACAAATATATTGCATATATACGCTATCCATTATTCTAGAACGTATTTAGATTGTAAAACTCTCCATTCATTTAGAAACCTGTGAAAATGTATTTCAAGTTTCTACAATAGAGGAAAATTTTACCAATTTATTTATAGAATCGCAGCTACTTTATAACCAGGCTAAAGTATGGACGTGTTGCAATGATGACTGTGTAACTGTCTTTGCTTAGAATTTAAAAGTCCTTCAATTGTCCAAAACTAATTTTATTGCCATTTTTATTTTGTCTGTTTAGACAGACAGACTAATAGATTTGCGAACACACCAAAGCCATCTCAAAAGTCAATAATAGTCAATAATAGCACTTCAAATTTTAAATTAATTTGTAATAATTTTAGAAACCAACCAGGAATCTAAAGGCAAAAGACAATGACCGGAAAATTGATGTACACCCTTTATGATGATACACAAAATCACCTTTTCTCTAGATTACATTTAGTGGTTGGGGACTTTGGAAACTGGTGTAATAGTCAGCCCATTGTCCCCTATGTTTGGAAACACTTAAATTGTAAGTTACATAAGCTAACCAAGACATAGAGACATTTTTAGAATTTACATTGAACTTAATTTTACAGCAGAAAAAGCACGATTACATAACAAGATAATAACAAGGATAATAACATACTATAATAAGTTAATCCTTATAATAAAGTAAAAGGATCTCTGTCTGTGTGTATATCTGCATGTAGCACAGGATCTAACTAACCGCTGAAC
Organism: Acartia tonsa; assembly: GCF_053477335.1. Taxonomy (NCBI): domain Eukaryota; kingdom Metazoa; phylum Arthropoda; class Copepoda; order Calanoida; family Acartiidae; genus Acartia; species Acartia tonsa. The sequence goes on along the minus strand of NC_137264.1, from coordinate 39,879,087 downwards.
CGATATGGTTCTCCCTTACAGGGTAACTCCTCGTTGGTCCTAGGAAGGTTTATAACTATTTTGGCGGAGGGTACCACCAACCTTCCGAGAGGCCCTTAGAAAAAATTTAACCCCCCCCCCCCAAAAAAAATAAATATTTGTTTTGGGAATTAACTCCCCCCTTCTTAAGTGCCCCTCCCCACCCCCCAAAAAAATTAATTTAAAATTAAAATAAATATTTTTTTACTTTTTCTTTTTAAATCTATAATAATAAAAAATGGGTTATCGAATTCAACCCTCCCCCCTCTCCTCCTTTTATCAATTAGTTGAATTGAATTTTAATTTAAGAATTTTAAAATGATTACTGATCAGGCCCCTAAGCTTAACTTTCTATTGTGCCTTTTGCCGTCTCCTGAGCTTTCTTTTAAGATGTTCTTTTATGGATCAATATGAAATAAAATTAGCGCAAAATTTCTATTGAAATGTTAATTAAGAATTTAACAACCACAGTACAAGCTCCTGTTGAACCTGGAAGTTTTATATCCTTATAATAAAGTAACAGGATGTGCGTTTGTCTGTCTGTTTGTACCGAAGGATCCAGATAATCGCTGAACCGAAATGGTTCTCCTCAACAGGGAGGTATCTCATAGGACCTGGGAAGGTTTACAACTATTTTTACCACCACCCTCCCAAGAGAAATCGCCTCTTGAAAAAAATTACCTCTCCATAAAAAATTTATATTTTTGAAAGCCAAGCGTTCCTTGGATCTTGGCTATTTTATATTATAGATTCCCTTTTTTCGCCTATATAAAATATTATGCTGACGTAATTACGGTTCCAAAGATTTACAGGATTATTATTCATTAGTTTCATTTTCATAATTACTTACAATGTATAACTGTACTTACAATACTCTTAAATAAATTAGAAAATAAAGCATTATATTATGATGCTTATTTCTACTAGTGGCTAGCTACGCCTATTGAGACCTATAAGTTCAATTTAAGAGATGGGGGAAGGGAAAAATGGGTTGAGCCACCACGTTGGAGTTTTGTTTTAAAAGTTGATCTTTAGAGATTCTTACGTACCCTCTTTAAAAATAGACGAAATCATAGGAATCGTAAAAACCTTTGATACAATGGATTGGATTAGTCTAATCCTCATTGCCCTTTTCCTCCAGAAAAACAATAAAAGCTACCTGTTCCGCCGAAGTGTCCACTATCGTCATCCCAAAGCTAAGATTGGAAGAAGCTGTCACATGACCCATCCCAGGCCCGCCGCCATTATACACGTCTGCACCGCTGCCGCCTTGGCTAGACCTAGAGCCGACACCAAAAGCCGGCGACACTGCTGAACCCCTACGTGAGTCCATGGATGATGTTGGCCTGGAGCTGAAGGCAGATCCAGGTCTACTGCTGGAGCCGGTGGTTGTCAGAATGGTGCTACAACCTAAATTATGGAAGTCTTGAGTTTTTAATTGATTTGTACATTGATAATTAGAGTAAAACACTAAAGGGGGAAGGGGTTAAATAACAGTATCTCCCCATCCCAATGACCTTGTGCCGACTCACAATGGGATCTTTGAAAATGGTGTCGGGAAAATTAACACAACCAAGGAACAGAAAACAATTTGCTAGCAGACGAAAAAGGTCATTAGAAAAGGGAGGGAGGTAGTTATCTGTAAATACATACTAAATATCTGTTCAACGATTCAGATAATGAGATAAATGAATTTGTCTTATTTGGGTGATGGGGATGGAGATTCTTAATATCTAGTGGTTATGTACAAAGCCAAGATATAAAATTATACCTGGAGTCAGGTTGCCGCCATTTCCGCTGAAACCTCCCGGCGAGATAGCGCCGCCAGAAGAAAGGCGGGACTCTGCCGTCGTATGATGGACTCCTAGGCTATGGCGGCTGCCAACACTACGCCTGTGCTGCTGCTGTCGGTCAAACTCTGTGGGACTCCTAAAGAGATACAAATCTGAATTTGCTTGCTGAAGCTTTTTATTTTGCTTATAAAAAATAACGTCATACTGGCCTACAATTGTTCAATTAAAATGTATACTTGCCTGCCTTTGGTGATTTAGTCTGTACTGGCCTATCAATGGTCATTTGTATTGTATGACATCATTTTTTATATGCACCATAAAGAGCTTCCATCTGGCTGGATTTGAAGCATTGAAGTTAATGTAAATTTCACAGCATAAATAAATGCGCAAAAAAGTCTTTTTTTTCTAGCTTCATTCTCTGTGAATTGTTAGTTAATTAAATTTAACAAAGCAAAACCTCTTGTTGTTTATACTTTGTTAGAAATTGAAGATCAATAATATTTTTATTATTAAATTCTTTTATATATTTATTACAAGTGTTTTCTTCTATAGAATTAATGCAAATGTGTTAAATTAGTCATTTTGAGACAAATATGTAATTCTTTGAATAAAAATAATAGGTGCTAATACATCTGCTAACAAGTCTAATCCCAGATAAATGTTCTACAACAAATAAGCTGGCCTATTTTTAGCTATTTCTTAGACTTAGATTACAGTTGGAATCTTGGTAATGTTTCATTATAGTTACATTATATCGGGGGGAGGGGTAATTGACCCCCCCCCCCCCCTACCCAATTGTAGTTTTAAAAAGAAAAGGATTTTTAAACTTTTTTTCTAGGTGCGATATATCTAGAGAGGGTGGTTTTACCCTCCCCCAAAATAGTTAGAAACCTTTCCAGGACCTTTGAGAAGCTACCCTGTAAAGGAGAACCATATCGGTTCAGTGGTTGCCGAGATCCTTCAGTACATACAGACAGAGAAATTTGTATTTATGCTACTCTAAAATTGTTTCATGGCCTAACTGTTCTAAGTACGTATATGTAGGTTGTTAATTGTTTTTTTTTTATTTGTTCTTGCTTATGTAACGTGTTGGTTCTACTCAACAAAGGATTACTAAACAAAGAAACAACTCTCTCTCATTGTAAGTAATACATAGTTTTTTCTTATTTTTTTTATAGGCATAATGGACTTTGGATGTAGTTAATATGCTTTCCAGTCTGGCTTCAAAAACGATTAATATCCGCTGGATTAGAGTCGGTTCTTACCAATAATGAAAATTCATGTATAACAGACAATTTTCCACGAATATTATAAAATCCATACCAGTTTTGTTAGCACTGGCCTTCGGCCACTCGGGGCTAACAATACTGGTTTTATTATTTTAAACTTTCATTTTAATATCAACGTAAAGCTGACTATAATTCGATGCGATAAAAACTATTAAAAACCCAAAGCATTAAAACCATTTGAAATATACTGAACAATATTGGAAATTGTTTATTAAAAAAAAAAAAATTCTTTTAATTCCGCTTTTAAGTTGTTTTCTAAGTTTTTTTAGTAGAAAAGCTTGAGCCAATATACATTTTTTGTTATAATAATAGTTATTTCTCGCATCGTATTATAAACAGCTTTCCGCGGATATAGAATATATAATCATAAGATTAAAACCATTTTTTTGGCCTCGAGGTGCCGAAGGAACAGGATAAAAAGCTGGTTTTAATCTTATGATTGTACACTTTATATTTGTAGAAGCTGGATATAAGACGATGCTAGACATAGTTTTTTTTGTATGGATGAGAACCGGTTCTTATCCACCGGATTCGAATGAATACGAGAAAATGTTTACCTGGATTTTAAAATGACAAGTTCTTTGTATTGGTCATGACTGTTAGAATTCAGGGTTACCATCTCCTATAATATATATACACATTAGTTTTTTGTTGCATATAATAAGGGATATATCATTACTTGGATGTTACACCAGATTACTGGATGAATGTTTATGTAAGCAATCTAAATTGGCGACAATATATTACAAAATCAGTTAATTTTTGTTGCAATACTAAAACCGTCGGAGGACAAAAATCCTGTTAAATTTTTCAAGATTTTCCGGTAAAATTAAAGTATGTGCGCGCCTACTTTATCTTGATGATGACGTCATGCATTTTAAGCATAAAAATCTAGGCAATTTCCATCTCACTTAAATTGGACCAAGAAACGTATATTTTTATGATTATTTTAATTTTATGTCTAGTAAAGGGAGCATTCGCTGGTATAAAGCTTCCCCCAAAGAGATAATAATAAAAATAAACAAGAAAAGATTTCATGAAAAATAAAAACAAAGATTACTGTCCTTTCATGTAAAGACATACAAACCTCAAACATATAGAAATTATACTGCCCTCTAAAATCTCCTCAATATTAATAAAAACCCATTCTTCTAGCACAAAAAGGTAAGGGAGGTTTCTTTATAGGATCACTCGTTAGCTTAAGAGATGATACAAAAATCTTTTGTACATTTTACATCTTACTACAAGCATAATACAAAGATTTGCATATTTTGGTGGACATGGGCATAATTCTTAAATAAAGTAACATGATGTGTATTTGTATATGTTTGGTATAATAATAAAGAAATTTAGAATTAGATGTTTCCAATCTGATTTTAAAAAATAATTAATAAAATAATATCACGGCAAAAAAGTATACCATAAACTTTCTAAAAATTGTTATATAATTTGTTCGGCAATTATTAAATTTACAAAATACAATCATCAAGTGTTCTATGAAGACGAACGTTCAGATTTTATAGAGTAGCTACGATTTAAAAAAGAGATTTCTTTTACGAAAAGACAAAAGAAATATTTTGTTTTGATGAGATTAAAATATTGTGGACTACTCAGGGAGGGAGCGGATACTGGTATCAAAAGTTTTTAAAATATGTTTGCTTATTATTTGGCTTAAAACGTTTAAGTATTTCTATCTAATCTTGATTGGTTGTTACAAAATGACAATGCTCAAACTTTTCTACTAATGACTTTATTGTATATTTTTAAAGAAGGCAATTTCTTAATGAAATAACCAATTGAGTTTATCATAAGACGCTTGCAAATCCTATTTAGTCATCTATGTAGGTACAGAAAAAAATATTATTATTATGATTTTCAGAACGCTTTTTAAATAAATAGTAAAGCTTAACCAGAAGCATGCTCAAAACAGGAAGCTTTATATAATAACACTGTCCTGTCTTTGATAATTTAGGCAGTGTATTGGTCTATCATTAGTCATTTGTATATTATGACTTCACTTTTTAGGCACTACAAATTAAATATAACTTGAAACAGACATAAGTTCCAGGTATGATCCTACTTGTGAAGACGATTTTACCCCATAATAACTTTTACTTTTTACGCACTAATGTTGAATTGCCCTTGTTTCAAAAAAATTACCCTTCCTTAAAAACTGCAAAAAATGCATTATACAATTTGCAACGTTACGTAAGGAGAAAAAAACTTAATTTACCTTTTTAAGTACATTTGACAACGTACAAAAAACTATGAATATTTAATTAAAATCTTTCTACCTTTACTTTTAAAAAGAAAATATTGCATGTCCACGACTAGCGGATGAATAAGATAAATAACATTTTTGTGAAAAAAATTACAGCAACTAACCTAGTATTTCTAATTCTAAATATTAAGCAACCCTTATATAAAAATAACAGTATGTATGTTTGTCTATCTGTAGCTGAGGATTACCACTGGACCGATATGATACTCTTTTACAGTACATCTTCTTAATGGTACAGTATAGGTTCATTACTAGAGGCTAAAGATTTTGGAGGCGAAGCAACTTGTAAAACCAAATTGTAATTATTCTACTTGACGGTCTTGGTCGGACGTAAGTAAATACCCTACTTTGAAAGATAGCTACGCTGCTAGAAATACGAAACATAATAAATAGCAGGGAGGTAAGAAACATTGGTTATTTATTACACTAGTCCCCAAAGGTTTCTTATTCGTTGGCTTGACAACTTCGGAGACTTTTATGAAATTTTGATTGGCTGGTTCATTAGGTTGAGTGTAAAAACGTTTCAACCACTAGTTATAATCTACAGGAGGAATAATTTTGTGTATAATCATTGGAGATTTACATCAATTTATCGGACAATGTCTTATCCCTTTTGATCCCTGATACATACAGTTTGATAATATTTAAACAGACTATTCAATAATTCAAGAATAAAGTAAAAATAGATCATTTAAATGTTTAATATTTAAGGTTTTTTTCTTTAAATGAAAAACTTATTACATTTTAAAATTTTTTTTGTATATTATTCAAACATAATTCTTATTGTTTAAATAAGAATATAAAAGTGTTTTACAGTTTGAAAGAAAATAACAATAAGCTAGAAAACAGGAATAGTTCAAAGGGTTTTACAATAAACTCTAAGTTATAGGTATACTAGTCTATAGATGTGAAAATACTATGGTGCTTAAATAATTTAAACAAAAATACTAAAGAAATCCTAAAACCTTGCAACCAAATTAACTTTAAGTTGGACGGACGTACGTACATGAAAACATACCCTAATAATGGAGTAGCAGCGTTGCTAACAACTTACTTTATACGGTTGTTCTTGTGAGAGCAGGGATAGGGAACTTTCTGATGTGCTGCCATACTGTAGAGGCTTCAGCGAATTTCCATAGCTTATAGGGGAATCTGTACCTTGAATATTATTTTTGTGAATATGTAATTGTACAATATCATTAACATCTAGAGAAATAGCTGGCTCTCTGTCTGTCTTGCTGCCTGTATGTCTTTCTTTCTGCCAAGCTGAAAGTTTTTAGTGAATAACTTTAATTTAATTCTATCTATCTAAAAAATATATCTGTCTGTATGCCTCTATGTCTGTCTCTCTTAATGTCTGGATGTTTGTATACCTGTCGGCCTATCTTTGTTTCTGACTTTATGTCTGTCTGTCTTTATATATCTCTTTATGGCTAATATGTCTGTCTATCTAATTATAAATCTTTCTCTCACTACTATTTATGTATTACCTCTTAATTTAAGATTTTCAGGGGTAAGCTTAGGTTGATTGATTTGTTTATAACTGGCATCACTATTCTTTCTACTAGAATCGTACATACTCTACAACGTTAAAAACAATTTTATTTAGGAGCAAAATTTTTAAGCATAAAAAGTGGAGAAATTATCTACGTCAAAACAAAATGATAAAATTTAAAAAATATATTTTTTTGTAGGGCTTTGTGAAAAAAAAATAATTTCTGTTCTTTTGATAAAATCGTCTCATATCCCTCCCATCCCCCCTCATTTAAATGCCTTCTTTAGTTATCTGTATCGAAGGATCTTGCTATATTGCTAACCGCTGAACCAAAATGGTTCTCCTTTACAGTAAATCTTCATATAGGTTTCTGAGTTGGTTTTAGGCTGTTTTAACTTTAAAAATAGATCTAGGTGTGGTTTAAGGCTATTTTTTGCTCTATATCCCTTTGAATACAAAACCTCTTAATCCTAGGGGCACAGCCACTAGTTATTATTAAAATAAGATTGTTTTTATTCCTGTGAAATACTATTGTTTTCTCCAATAACTTCTTGGTAAGGTGATAAACAACCATAACTCGTTCCTGCGTCTAAGAAAAATATATATTCATATTTTGTCGGTTTCCCACAAAGAGCTAGTTAGGCCTTGAGAACCCTCCCCCCTTATTTTAAAATATAATATGATTAGGGGAGGGTTGTTTTTCGTAAGTTTCTTTTTTTATTTTAGGTCAGGTTATGCTAGTTTAAATTGGGCACAGGGAAGCCCGATGGTTTTAGGCTACCCGCAAAGTTAGTAAGACAGAAAAAATCCTTGCCCTCCAAATTTTCAATTATTCCAAAAATAAGGGAGGAGAGGGTTTTATGTTCGATAAGTACTTTAGGGAAGAGCACCCGTATTTCTCCCCAAGCAAGATTTAAATTATAAAAAGGATCTATCAGTACACGTCCAAGTTATAGAACAGCTTTGCTTTTAAAAATACTGAATATGAAAGATGCTTGTCATCTATTAATCCTAAAATTTTACTTTCTTTTTACTTTAATATGATGTTGACAAAACACTTTGAATGTAAATTTTAAAATTTATTCAGGGAAAATATAAAAGCAAAATTCATATTCTTTTATACCTAAAGTAGCTGTATATGAATATACATTTGTTTGTATATATGTTATTGTTCGCGTGTGTGTCATTATCCAAAAAATAACTTAACTTTAAGTAACTTTTGATAGTTATTGAACTATTTATTAAATAAGCTTGTGTTGGTTAACGAGATCTTAATTTTCAGAGTGATAGAAAAATAGATTGACAGACAGACAGAAATAAAGAAAAAAAGAAAGAAAGAAAGAAAGAAAGAAGGAAAGAAAGAAAGAAAGAAAGAAAGAAAGAAAGAAAGAAAGAAAGAAAGAAAGAAAGAAAGAAAGAAAGAAAGAAAGAAAGAAAGAAAGAAAGACAGACAGACATACAGTTAGACAGACAGACAGACAGACAGACATACAGACAGACAGACAGACAGACAGACAGACAGACAGACAGACAGACAGACAGACAGACAGAACGACAGACAGACAGACAGACAGACAGACAGACAGTTAGACAGACAGACAGACAGACAGACAGACAGACAGACAGACAGACAGACAGACAGACAGACAGACAGACAGACAGACAGACAGACAGACAGACAGACAGACAGACAGACAGACAGACAGACAGACAGACAGACAGACAGACAGACAGACAGACAGACAGACAGACAGACAGACAGACAGACAGACGACAGACGACAGACAGACAGACAGACAGACAGACGGACAGATAGCCAGACAGACAGACAGATAGACAGACAAACAGAGACAGACAGACAGACATACATACACACAGACGCACAGACAGATAGACAGACAGACAGATAGATAGACATCGATCTACTTTGTATTATAGAAAAATAACAAAATATTTACAATATGATAAAATTGAAATAGTATATATGAAATATATTTAATTTAATATTTCTTGTATCTATTACTCCCTTGACAATTCATATTATCCATCAAAATATAGAAATATTGAAAAATTGTCAAATTTCAGAAGCAAAGATACTCTATACCTGTGAACTGTGTGTTTGCCGTACAAACGTAAACGTTATTTTTTAATTTGTCGGATCAAAAAGATGTACAGCTTTTTAACCAAACTCTCATTTTAATTTACTGTTTATTACTTTAACGTTCTTTTTTATCCTTTATGCTTGTTATGGCTTCGCTAATCATTTACATATTTTTTTCTTGTAATATCAAACGAAAATTCTATATAATTACTTTCAGAGTGAGAGAGGGGACAATGGACCGTTTTATACACTAGTCCCCAAAGTTTTATAAAAACGTTTTCTTATTCGTTGGCTTAAAAACTTTAAGGACTATAATAGTGAATTTGATTGTTTGGCTCATTAAGTTGAGTATCAAACGTTTCAACCACTAATTTTAATTACTGTAGAGTTTAAATTAATCTTACCTGAATTATCCAATATCTTGAACCTTGAGCTGGCGTATTTAGTTTTCAGAAGTAAACCAATCAAAATAGAAAGGGCCAATATAAGCAGAAGACTCACACCTAAAAATTAAATATATTTAATTTTGACATATTAAAGAAAGCGGATGGGTCTTATCGTTAATTGATTTGTGTTGAATTATCCTTTAAACGTTGGAATAATGATTCCTATAATATATTATAAAATATAATTAGAAAGAGTTCTAAGAGCATAACTTCTAAACAATATCAAATACTGGATTCATTTTTACCCTAAAGTTTGTTAATGATGGTTTGTTTGTCCTTATGAATTATTAGGCTTTGATTACGTTAGTCTAAATGTCCAAGTAAGTAACATTGTTTTATTTCTAAATTTTTTTTAATTATAAGGAAATTTTTATTTTGAAAGAAAACGAAGTAGCGGGTTTCTTCAAATTTTTTAAAAGCCTTTGTTAGGTTAGGTTAGTTAAATGTTAAAGATTACACCACAGGGTTAGAGCCCCCTGCAGTGGATAGAAATAGGAGAAAAGCTTGAGTAAAAATACAACGACACCCGCTACCTCGTTTTTTTCCATGATATAAATATGATCCGCTACCTATAATGATTTTGTGGGCGATAAAGTTAGTTTGTGGAGTTTCTACTTGCTTCGCTAGTGGTTTGTCTGTCATACATCTACAACAAAATATCAATGTACATTATTAATCTATTAAGATATCAAAAACTTAAGTTTCATACTAGGTATGTTTTCAACTAAAGCTTATATATTAATACACAAAAATATGAAGGGGCGTCGTAGCTCAGTGGTAACGCACTGAGTTACGGTGATGAGAGTACGAGTTCAAGTCCCCATGTGGCAACTCAAATTCTCAGTTGAACATATTCACACAACTTCCCCTGGTTGTGTAAGAAGGGAGATTATTAAGTGGTTTGGATACTTAATAGTCACATACATAATATCTGTACAACCCTTATCCCAAGCTCCTCTGCAGAGAGCGTCATTTATTACGGTGACTTAATTTGGGACACCTGCCATACTCGGCGAGGGTGAGGTAATAAAGAGTAGCTCCCTTGAGACAGCGGGTCAAGGCATAATGTACTTGGGCGTGGAGCTTGATAGCCCCAGTGGCTATACAAAAGTGTCTCGTCCTTCTCCATGACTACTTAGGTCCAAACAATAAGAAACTATGGCTACACACACACACAAAAAAAAAAAATATGTGAATGTTACTTATTAGAATAAATAATTCCGAAGCTTTTTAAAGTGCCTATATAAAATGCCTCATACGGGCCTACCATTGGCCAATTAAAATGGATATTGGCCTGCCATTGGTAATCCCTTATGTGTATTGGTATATCATCGGTAATTTGTATTGTATTATAGGCATTATAAAGAGCTTCTCTAATTCAGAATCTTACTTAAATGTAATTAAATCAAATACTTTTCTTAATTCAAACTGTATATAATTTGAACACATATAATTAAACGAATGTAGTATGTAATAAGAAAACAATATTCTGAAATGAGTACAATATTTAAGAGAGTAAACAATTGGTTTGTTTGTGTCCAGTAAGATCTTGTAAACGGCTACATCAATTCGCTAAGTATTTTTGGCTTTTTGGCAAAATTTAATGAAAGTAACCAGTTATGCTTTTTTTTAAAAGCATAAATGGTGAATTTCAAAGGTAAATTAAATAGCAACAACGCACCTTTACAAAATAAAAAGTGTTTCTGAAAAATAATACTTTTACGCTAATGTAAGAGTAAATAGAGAATAGATTGAAGCACAACCCTACAATAGACGGATAGAAAAAAAAAGATTGAGAAAGAGAAAAAAAAAATATAAATAAAATAACAAATGAACTCTTGATTTTTTTTAGGAGAACAAATACATCAACAAACAATATAAACCCACAAAAAGGAAAGCAAAATAAAAAAGAAGAATAAAAATATATCAACACAACCTTTTATTTATTGCACAAAAATAATAATTCATTTGTATACAATATTTTAAAACTAGCACTCTATTCTATCTTTACACTTCTGGACGCTGCTAAAAAGTTTTTGAGCCAACGAAGAAGAAATAGTGGTTTTAACCTTTGGTTACTAGCTTAATTATGTAATTACTGTAAATTTTACAGCTAACTAGGAAAGAAGTCCTTTTCTGATTTAAAAACTTAATAGTTGAAGAAAAGGTTAAATTTGTGTATTTTTAGAGTTTAATCTTTTATCTGTATAAATCATTAATGAGCTGTATACATAAAGAAAACAGAAAAATTATAATTTCTTAAATATTATGGGTTGGACTACTTTTTTTTTGTTACACGTATAAATTTAACAGAAGTTTTCAGATTTTGAACAATTCTTTTTAAAAAATATAATGCTTATCATCTAGAAGTCTATCTAGTGAAGTGACATATTTTTTTTGTATACCTACTAAGGTTTCTTAAAGTAAAGGATAAATTGATTTACATTTTAGATTATTACGCTTCACATAGATAAAAAATATTGGCGGAAAAGAATGAACACCACAATTTAATTACAGTTTTCAAAGTTTTCAAATGAAAGAACTTAATCATAAAACTTTGGGGACTGTTATGATAAACTGTCTACTATTCCTGATAACGCTCTGTTGATATTACTGCTTTGCTTTTGAATATAATAGTCTTTGTTATTACACCAATTAGCAAAGGGAGGTTTTAAAAATTGGTCTATTAACCCTTAACGGTCGGGGGGGGGGGGCGTTGAACGCCCCCCATCCGGTTTTTTCTATCTCATTTTCTGTGTGTGAAAGATAAAGAGCCCAAACTGCTTGACTTTTTAAGTGTGGGTATAAGACATAACTGAGAGTTGAAATTTTTTGAATATCTCCATCCTGGCGGGCACAGGATGCCAGCAAACCTGGCAGGGTCATCCAGGTAAAGAGCAAAAATATTTTTTTTTACTTAATCTTACCAAAATACTAAAATATCCTCTAGAAGTACATCCTCATATTAAATACAGGTGTTCAAGTCAATTTTAGGTTCCAGGTATGATCCTGCAGGTCCTGATCCTCCAGGTCTCCAGAAATCTTTAAAAGGCTCCTGTGGCCGCAATTTTTAACTTAGAGACTTCAAATTTCAATCTTAAGCTTTTCATACATGTCTACATAAAAATTTCATTTTTCCCGCCGACCGCCGACTGCGGCGGCTGGCAGCTGCCAAGTACAGCTGCGGCCGCTGAAATTATATTTTGATATTTCAAATATAAAATTTACATAAAGATAAACATTTTCTGCAAAAAAATTTTTATTCTATCTTCAAAAATAAAAAAATTACAGCCGTTTGAAATTTATAAGTAAAAAAGGACCTAAAAACAAAGGTTGTTAAATAAAAGAGTGAAGGAAGCGAAAATTGACCTTGACTTACTTAAAGTCGGAAATTCATCATAACACATTTTTTAGCCCTCTAGCTCTAATAGGAACTGAGATAATAAGGGGGGGCGTTGAACGCCCCCCCCCCCGACTGATAAAGGTGCGGCAAGGGGCCCGACTGTAAGAGGTTAAAACTAAAAGGATTTTGTTGAATAATATTCAACGAGTGTATTAGCTACAAAAAATAAAAATGCAAGAAAATAAAATTCATTTTGATTTACAATTTAAGAATAAAAGAAAAAAATCATGATGATAACAGATATTTGAAAGCTCTTGTAGATGAAATTATCCTCGCCCTTAGCCTAAGAAAATTTCACAAATATGTAAGATACGTAACCACCAACTCTGTATTACTAGCTTTCCTGATATATAAAGTAGTGAGTATTTTTTGCCTTACAAATAAGAACAATGTCATTCAGTCCGGCCGTAAGAAGCAAAAGATCTCGGCAACCACTGAACTAATTGGTCTTTTCTTTTCAGGAAATATAGATGCTGTGCCTGCGGTGGTTTTAAGCTATTTTTCATGAGTAGGGATAACCCCATCCCCCACCCCAAAAAAGAAAAATTGCTTTAAATATTTTTCTCTTCTTTTTTTAGTTTAATTTCTTTTTATTTGTTTCAAAAAAGTTGGGAAATCTCCCTTCCCTTGTAAGAAACCCCAAAAGGCTAGAGGTATAGAAATTTTAATATAATGAAAAATTTAAAATACTTTTAAAAGATTTTTAAAAATCTTCACTAAACCTCTAGGGAATAACTATTTTTTTACAATTTTATTTATAAAAGTTAATATTGACACAGGCATGTCAGCCTCATATATCCACACACAAATAAATATTCAAAACAAAACAAAATACAAATATCTATTTGAAAATCTCAATGTATGTTTTTACTATTTAGTCACTTATTTTCTCAATATAAGCCAATAACAAAAGTTGTTCTAAGAGCACTTACGGTACAGTGGGTGGGAGTAGGGGGGGGGGGGGGGAGAATCAAACATTCACTTTTCATTTTTGTTTTTATAAGAAAAGAATTTATTTTGAGGAGAGGAGGATATTTTCCAGATTTAAAATCTCATGGAGGTACCACTTCCACCCCAAATAGTTATAAACATTCCCTGGACCTATCATAAGCTTCACTGTAAAGGAGAACCATAACGTTCCAGTGGTTAACGAGATCTTATGACAAACGGACAGACATCATGATACTTTTATAAAAAGATTAGTATACAGATAATAATGCTAAAGAAATACTTGTTGTTTTACCCGGTGATTATAAAATATTTTTGTGTGTAAACGAGCAGGGTGGAAGGGGACATTGGGCTCTTTATTACACTAGTCCTCAAAGTTTTACATTAAAGTTTTCTTATTCATTGGCTCAACAACTTTGTGAGCTTTTTAATAAATTTTGATTGGTTTGTTCATTAAGTATAGTGTCCTAACGTTTCTGCCACTAATTGCAATCTACAATAGGGGTAAATACTAAATTTATGTTTAATAATTGGGGATGTACACCAATCTATCGGCCATTGTCTTATCCCTTTAGATCCCTGGTGTATACTAGTGTCGTCAATGCCTAAGATTTATATTCATGTTTTTCTCAAATTCAAGCATACATGGATAGGATAATGGAATAGTTATTTATCGCATCGTATTATAAACAGCTTTTTGCGGATACAAAAATGTGCAATTATAAGATTAAAACCAGTTTCTTTTAGTCCTGAGATGCCGAAGGTACGGGCGAAAAAACTGGATTAAAACTTATGATTGTTCATTTTTATATTTGAAGAAAACTGAATATAATACGATGCTATACATGATTTTTCAGGATAGCTGAGAACATATTCTAATCCAGCGGATTTTAATCGGTTTCGTCGCCATTCTGGAAAACAATTTTATCCTTCCTCCAAATTAAAAAAAAAAATCACGGGAAGAAAGTGTTGTGGATGAATTTTAGGTTATTGTCCCTTTCTCCCTACATCGAGATGTAACAAAGAATGCCGCTAGATAGATAGATAGACATATATGATACTAGATAGATAGATAAATAGACAGATATGATTCTAGTTAGATAGATAAATAGACAGATATGATTCTAGATAGATAGATAAATAGACAGATATGATACTAGATAGATAGATAAATAGACAAATATGATACTAGATAGATAGATAAATAGACAGATATGATTCTAGATAGATAGATAAATAGACAGATATGATACTAGATAGATAGATAGATAGACAGATATGATTCTAGATAGATAAATAAATAGACAGATATGATTCTAGATAGATAGATAAATAGACAGATATGATTCTAGATAGATAGATAGATAGACAGATATGATACTAGATAGATAGATAAATAGACAGATATGATTCTAGATAGATATATAAATAGACAGATATGATTCTAGATAGATAGATAAATAGACAGATATGATACTAAATAGATAGATAAATAGACAGATATGATACTAGATAGATATATAAATAGACAGATATGATTCTAAATAGATAGATAAATAGACATATATGATTCTAGATAGATAGATAAATAGACAGATATGATACTAAATAGATAGATAAATAGACAGATAAAAATAAAAATTCAAGCAAAGGAAGGTAGATAAATACAAAATAAATTAGAAAGACGAAATGAATATGGATCGATAAATAAATTATTTAAGCTAATAGAGGTAAGGCTTGTTAGATAAATTTGAATAATAGAAGTAAAGATTAATAAATTATATAGCAACTAGCGGTGAGAGTTAGGATAGGAGAGGTATGTGTAGAAAGATTTATAAAATAGATAGGCCCATAAAGGCATGATTAGAGAGACAAATAAAAAAAAGATAGACTGATAGAAGCATAGACAGATATATAGGGGAATAAATGTATAAAAAGATACATGATTATAAACATACATAGACAGATAAATGGCTCAAGATAGATAGATAGTTATATGGAAACATAAATACATTGCATGGTTAAATAGATAGATAAATATATGAATGTAAAAATACATTATATGGTTAAATAGAAAAATAAATGGAAACATAAATAAAATGCATGGTTAAACAGATAAATAAATCGAAATATAAATAAATTGCATGGTTATATAGATAGATAAATAGATGGGGACATAAATACATTGCATGGTTATATAGATAGATAAATAGATGGACCGACATAAATACATTGCATGGTTATATAGATAGATAAATAGATGGGGACATAAATACATTGCAAGGTTAAATAGATAAATAAATGGAAACATAAATAAATTGCATGGTTAAATAGATATATAAATAGATGGATAAAAATCCTTACCCCAGAGCTCCTTGCTGGCAGTCCTCAGGCTCGATGGACATTGGAGTAAAGACCTGTGCCTGTCCTGCTCGGTTTATAATATAATCAGGCACGTCCAGTACTCGCGGCTTGTCAAGTCTTAAATAAAAACGATTAGAAGCTATTTATAGTGCCTATACTAAAAATGACGTCTTACAATACGAATGACCAATGGTAAGCCAGTACAAATTGTAATTGACCAATGGTAAGCCAGTATAAATTGTAATTGACCAATGGTAAATTGTATACTGACCAATCACATGGTAATTTCTCCCACAATAATATGACCACTTTTAATATACTTCATATTGACGACAAACCAATGAAATTATGTGTCAAAACTATGCTGTAAGGTCAAACAGGATAAAAAGAAGGACTCTCAAGTACATCCTCAATGATAGTCAGCATACCGAACCCTTCAAAAATATGATTGGAAAGAATATAATTAACCCATTCGAGATTCATTATCGTCTAAAGTTGTTTAATCAAACAAGTAAGAAAATGCTTGATTATAATTATAAAACTTTGGGTACCAGTATAATTATTAATTAAGTCCAATATACCCTCCCCCCAGGAAAAAGAATATAATCTTTAAAACTTCCATTTCTTATGTTGTCTATTAACCCTTAACGGTCGGGGGGGGGGGGGCGTTGAACGCCCCCCCCTCCGGTTTTTTCTATCTCATTTTCTGTGTGTGAAAGACAAAGATCCCAAACTGCTTGACTTTTTAAGTTTGGGTATGACACATAACTGAGAGTTGGAATTTTTTGAATATCTCCATCCTGGCGGGCACAGGATGCCAGCAAACCTGGCAGGGTCATCCAGGTAAAGATCAAAAATATTTTTTTTGACTTAAACAAAGCATTTTATCTTACCAAAATACTAAAATATCCTCTAGTAGTACATCCTCATATTAAATACAGGTGTTCAAGCCAATTTTAGGTTCCAGGTATGATCCTGCAGGTCCTGATCCTCCAGGTCTCCAGAAATCTTTAAAAGGCTCCTGTGGCCGCAATTTTTGACTTAGAGACTTCAAATTTTAAACTTAAGCTTTTCCTACATGTCTACATAATGTATTGAAATTTCATAAAGATCCACCGCCGTTTTCCCGCCGACCATCGACTGCGGCGGCTGGCAGCTGCCAAGTACAGCTGCGGCCGCTGAAATTTATGTTTTGATATTTCAAACATAAAATTTACATAAAAATAAACATTTTCTGCAAAAAAAATTTCTTCTAGCTTCAAAAATAAAAAAATTGCAGTCGTTTGAAATTTTTAAGTAAAAAAGGACCTAAAAACAAAGGTAGTTAAATAAAAGGGTGAAGGAAGCGAAAATTGACCTTGACTTACTTGAGGTCGAAAATTCATCATATCACAGGGGACTTGCACAAAAAATGTTAGCCCTCTAGCTCTAATAGGAACTGAGATAATAGGGGGGGGCGTTGAACGCCCCCCCCCCCCCCGACTGATTAAGGTGCGGCAAGGGGCCCGACTGTAAAGGGTTAATAATCAGAGAAAGAGGGGACAATGGGCTGTTTATTAAACTAGTCCCCAAATTTTTATAATAACGTTTTCGTATTTGTTGTCGTAATAACTCTGGGGACTTTAATTGATTTTGATTGGTTAAGTATTCAAACGTATTAACCACTAATCTAAATCTACAGAAGGGGCAATTCTGTGTATCATCATTGGGATGTACATAAATTTATCGGCCATTGTCCTATCCCTTTAGATCCCTGATTAATAATATCTGTAAGATTGAATTGGCCGGATGTAAAGCCCACACAAGAAAGTGGATAAATTTAGAATTATCTCAAATTCTTCATAACTTTTATACATTAAACTCAGAAACTGATAATTTTTCAAAAAAAATAATGTTTTTTTTATTTGATTGATTTTACGTTTAAATCGATAAAATACATTATAAAGAATAAAATAAAATTTTCTAAATAATCATCTTTAAATATCATCTTTTTTATGGTATCCTATTGTATAAAGTAGCTTTTTTTGACTGTAGCGAAGGATGTCGCTAACGGCTGAACCAATTTGGTTCTTCTTTAGAGTGAAGCTTCTTTTAGGTCCCAGGGTGGTTTTAGGCTGTTTAATTTTTATAAAAAAAAGTCGTTGTAAGGTTTTAAGTTATTTTTCTGAACTTTCATGTCCCTTCTAATATCCCTAGATACTAGGGACGCAGCCGCTAGTATAAAATAACACAATTCACTGGAAAGCTATCAAAGAAAAATGACTGTTTACCCACGTCTATTTGAAAATTAAAGTTTTTTGAATGATCCAAAGTCAAAAGTTTTAGGTTTTTTTAGATTTATTCTTTTTATAAATTCCTTTTTTTAAAAATATTTTCAGGGATCTAAGGGATAAGACAACAGCCGATAAATTGATGTACATCCCCAATAATGATACACAAAATTACACCTTCTTTGGATAAAACGTTTGGACACTCAACTTAATGAACTAACCAATCATCAAAATTCACTTAAGTTCCCAAAGTTGGTAAGCCAATGAATAAAATTACATTATTATAAACTTTGGGGACCCGTGTATTAGACAGCCCATTGTTCCCTCTCTTTCTGGATATTTGAGATTATGCTTAAAATATCAATCTATATACTCTTTGTATTTCAATTGATTTCTGAATCCGGCATTTTAAAATATGAAAATATACAAGGAAGTTATATTTTTGGTTTATCGCATCGTATTATAGACAGTTTTCCGCGTATCTTAAAATAAAAATTGTAATATTAAAACCAGTTTTGTTAGCCTCGAATTTTATTTTAATATTTGGTAAAAATTGTATGTAGGACGATGCTATACATGAATTTTCAATATGGCTTAGAACAGGTTCTAATCCAGAGGATATTAATAGGTTTCAAAGCTAAAAATAATACCTTGGGTCGAAAGAAGCGTCGTTGTTATCCACATGGATTCCAGAAAATTTTGTCTAAAAAGCAATAAAAATAAATGTAATTTTTCATTAAAATTGTATAACCTTACCAAAAGAAAATACCCCCTCTTCTCATTCATACATTTACTACCGACTGCGCCCTTAGCATCTAGGAGCTCTGAATTCAAAGGGGAAAGGAAAGCAGAAAAAAGCTTACAATCAATAAAAATTAAATTACCTAAAACCATCATGGGATATAGGTAAAGCTTTAAAAAAAAGGAGAACTTAATCGGTTTAGTCGTATTGAAACTTTAAGCTTGTTTCAAAATAAAACCATACTTTTTTATATGAAGTGCAAAAAACTTACCATGTTAAACTTTAAATCATAAGGGTCCAAAGTGACTTTAGTTGTCGACTTTTCGGTTGAAGCCGTTTTAACCGGCGACTGTGTTGAAAACCGATATACCGAGTATCCGTTTCCGACCCGTCTTGATTCGTCAAAAGTCGGCGGAATTGGCGGATAATTTTGATTGCTGTAACTTCCGCCCCTTCCCTGATTATATGAAAATTGAATATATAAACTGTTTTTATTTTATTAAAAATCTGAATTATCGGAGGCAAGAAAAGGAGTGTATATTATTCTTTTGACAATTAAAACCTCTATACTTAAAAAAAATGCTGTTAGCAAATTAATAAAGTTTACTAAAAAACTGAAGCTCCAATATGTATTTTAGATAATGACTGACAAAAACGTTAGAAGCATTACAATTGTTCTTTGAAATTAATTTGTCTTATATTCTTCCCTGATTCTGATAAGGATCAATATGATCCAACACGTCTTTGTAATGAGTACCATCATTTCCAGCTGGCAGGTATCCATCCTGGCGGCCAGCAAGATCCTCAGGTAGATATTCAGGTGAATTCTGGCGGCCTCCAGGTATAAAGTTAGGATGGTTGTCATAACGCATGGTATCGTCCAAATGTTCATCTATAGATTTTGATGATTTTAAGTAAATTTTTTTCGTCGTGTCTTGGTTATAATTTAAATTATTATCTTAATTATTCTTTTATTCTTCCATTGCTAGTCTATTTCAGAAAAAATCATGATTATTTTTTTTATTGTAATTTTCGTAAAATCGTCATTCCTGAGAACCCATAAGAATCTCCATTTTGCTGGCGATGATTTTTACCCATGTTGCTCCTACCCGGGGCCTCCAGATCCATGTCTGGATACAGATACGATCCTTCCTGCCCGTGCGACACAGGTATAAAGTTGTCCTTGGCTGGGATCAGGTGGTCGAACGTTTGTTTGGGCTGGTTTGATTTGGATTTGTCATAACCCAGGTAGCCTTTTAATATGCTAGTGTCGATTTCTGGAGGCATATGTTCCTGAATATTTACAGGTAATTAGTCCAACCCAGGGTTTTAAAGGATAAGACAAAGGCCTAAAAATTGATGTACATTCCCAATAACTAAACTCCAAATTACCCCTTCTGTAAATACAAACAGTGGTTGAAATGTTTAGCCATTTAACTTAATAAAACAACGAATTAAAATTCAATAAAAGTCCCGAAGGATGTTAAGCCAACAAATAAGAAAACATTATTATACGACTTTTGTGACTAGTGTAATAAACAGCCTAATGTCCCCTCCCTCCCTGGGTTTAACCACATGAAGATAGGTATATACTGGCTGGTATAACTTTATATGCTTTATTTGGTTATAGAAATTGAAATATTATAACCTATTTGTCTGATTGATAATTGCTGAAGATCTTTATAGTGCCTATAAAGTAATGACGCCATACAGTATAAATGACCAATGATAGGTCAGTATACAGACTAAACTACCAATGGCAGGAAAGTATACATTTTTATTGACTAATGGTAGGCCAGTATGACGTCATTTTTTACAGCCACTTCATAGGTGCTAATTAAAACATGTAAGAATTTTAAAAATCGGCATATGGAAGTAAATAAAATTATATAGGTACAAATTAAAAATAAGCATTCTAAATCATATAAAATATGTATGAGAAATGAAAAAAAATGAAAAGTAGGAAGTTTTAAAATTTACTTTAACATTACATATTTTAACCAAATAGAACAATAAATTAATGTAGAAACCTTTGGGCCACTGGAGTTGGATTTCAGCATCTTAAAAATCTCCATGATAGGTCGTCTTTGCTGGCCACCCTTGTTTTCTTCAGGAAGTTTGGGTCCACTCGTGTCAAAGAACTTGGGCTTCCCAAAAGATTCAGATTCCTAAATAAAATTTAATTTTAACAATATCTCTTTTGTTGGTTCATTATCTTTCCTTCGATACTTGTATTGAATTTTGATTGGTTGGTTCAAACATTAGAGTAAAACACTAGAGGGAGAAAGGATTAAATAAATCTCCCCACTGCAGCCGCCTTGTGCAACCTTTTTATTGGGTCAGTGAAAATCAACCAATGATGTTGCTTATACTAACACAGCCAAGTAGCAGAAAATAATTTAGAAGCAGACGAAAGAGGTCTTTAAAAAAGGAAGGGAGGTAGTTGTCTGTACATACATCTATACTATAGATATGTTGTTCAAACTAGAAATGACCAATCTTTTCAACCAACCAATTTAATCTTCAAAAGCAGTAATCTTGTTTATCATTTTTTATAAAAATTACCCCTTCTGTAGATTAAAATTATAGGTGGACACATTTAGACACTGTTAGTAAATGAGCTAAAATATCAAAATTTAATAATAGTATCAATTACTATCAAAAGTTATTCGCATTTTTAGTATTACTAGAGGGTACGCCAGTGGAGGCCTCTAGGGGCACTTGATGAGAGGGGACTTAAATTCGATAACCCAAGTATAAACAGATGTTAGGGGGGGGGGGTTTATTTCTAGGGGCGATTTTCCTTGGAAGCGTGGTAGTTCTCTCACCCAAAATAGTTATAAAAAATCCCAGGACCTATAAGAAGCAACCCTTTAAAGTTCAGCTTTTTTGTGATTCTAATGTCCAGACAGACAAACATCCTGTTATTTTAATATAAGAATGTTTATCATTCATAATGGTTGGTTACCTGGATTAATGGTGGCTGTTTCTTTCTGGCTGTTTTGCTATCATTGTTTTGAAACACTGGCACCCCATAAACTTCGGGTTTAATCTACAAAAGAATTTGTATTATTTGTTGTGTGTGTGTATTAGTTTGCGTTTCTTTACAGGGTGGCCACAAAAAGTCTTTATTTTCGGAGTTTCTACAAAAGTTGGAAAACCAAAAAAACATTTAGTCAATAATACTTCACCTATTTCTAGACTCTCACCCATTGCTATTCAATTTGAAATAGTGTTAAGATAATTATTGATATTTTATGTGAATTGATACACTCTACCCAACAAAAAAAGTAAAAATACACAAGAAGTCAATTCCCATTCAAAATGCAGATTATCCAAACAACTTATTTGCTGACCACCCTTTAAAATGTGTAGCAGGGATCCAAAGGGATAAGACAATGGCTGTTAAATTGATTAAACCTTAATGATGACAAAGAAAATCATCCCCTCTGTTGATTATAATTAGTGGTTGAAACGTTTAAACAATCAACTTAATGAGCCAACGAATCGAAATTCATTAAAAGTGCCCAAAGTTGTTAAGCCAACGAATAAGAACACGCCATTATATAAAAATTGAGAACTAGTGTAATAAACAGCACAATGTCCCCTCCCTCTCTGGTTTGTATGTGTTGCAAACTAAAACCTTATATATATATATATATTTTGTGACGTCACTCCTCCACCTTCCTTTTCTTCTTCTAACTATTTTACTATATAAAAAGAAATTGACCAGTTTATAAAAACAGGGAAAGATGAATCAATAAATGAACCAGAAGTTTCACTTGTATTAAATATGAACCACAAACAAACATTTTTTTTAATTCGAATTTCTTATTTTAGTGGTTAACAAATTAGGGTTACAGGAGCCACCAAGTAATAGGTTACAGGGCCAGGTACTATTCGTATGAAGAATATGAAGAATGTGAACTTATTTAAACCCTGAAAATTTCAGGCGTCTATCTTAAAAAGGAGCCGAGAAAATCACGTTTCCCCCCAAAACGTTTTAGACGGACGGACATTTTAAATTTTTTTGTTTGTTAAATTTAATTTTTTATGTACGATACCACCTTATTTGACGTTGAAGTCTCCTCTAAGGGGGGGATTTTTTGTTTTTTGGGGGGGTTAGGGGTGTCCCACCCCTCAAGAAAATATCTTAAAACCACCACAGGATCAGTAGGTATAATCCCTGAAGAGTAGAGCCCAATCGGTTCAGCGGTTACCGAGATCTTAAGCTTCAGACGGACAGACAGACGGACAGACAGACATCGTTCTACTTTGTATTATAGATAGTAGCTTCGCTACTAAAAAAGGGGAGGATGGGCGGTTGTCCATGCATATGATTGAAAACACCTTTAGGCCCTATTTTATTGTATATGATCAATATAATAATTTGGTAAAAATAAGACAAATTTAAAATACATATGAATCAGAAAAGAGTATAATTTTGATAATTAAAATTTTTAAAACTAAATAATTTGAATAAACACTCTTTGAATATCATCTACAAAATAAATTATAAGGATTGAACAAAAACTTACAACCCTCCAAATTTTATGTTTAAAATATATCTGTAATTTACTACTAACTAAATCATAATGTACTTTTAGAACGATAATCATAGAAATATCTCTTTTAAGCCATTTCATTTAATTTCTTCTAATTACATTTTCCTAAATTCCTGCGTAAACACCATTCTCTTGTATACAATAATTATATTTACTTCATCCTACAACACAAAATTAAATAATACAAGGATGACAACATCCATAAAAGCAAAGCTATGATACGGTAGGACACTTGTAGAGTGTCAGTACTGAATAATCAGAATATAATGTATAAAAGTAGTAACAAAATTAAATTTGTTGAAAAACTGCTTAAATACAGATTAATGTTTAAGGAGATACTTACATTTTTAGGACTTGATTATAGAGATGCTCCGCTTATAACATTGTACTTTTTTCAACTAGGAAGGAGTATGCCAAAAATCAGATCAATCTAATGATTCTATCATATAAAAATTAGCTGTTAAAAAATTTAAATCAACATGAACGTACTTGGTTTAAACTATTAAAATATGCAGTTCACTAAATTCGAGTTTAAGTGCACTTCGTGCAACTACCCCTTTACATTTCTTTTACTAACGTTAGGGAGGGAGGGGTATCAAAAATTTATAACTTGGTTATCTTATTCATTGGCTCAAACCTTTAGGAACTATTATTGATTTTGTATAGGTTAGTTCCTAATTTATAGTGTCAAATCTTTTAAACTAAATTTTGTTTGTCATCATTGTGAATGTATATCAATGTATCATTCATCGTCTTATTCCTTAAGATCCCTGACAAAAAGGTTAAATATTTCTAGAACGTCATCGTTCTTGATAAGTTTGTGCAGAGTTCTATTTTAATAAACTTCCAGTAAAGGAAATAGTGTATCATTACTGGCGTAAAAAAACATAAAATTTAAAATCACTTCTGCAAAATATAAATAGAGCATAAAACAGTCACTAGCCCAAAACTTTCATAATAGCTATTTCTCGCATCGTATTATAAACGGCTTTCCGCTAAAAAAACTCGTTTTAATCTTATAATTGTACATTTTTATATTCGTAGAAAGCTGGATATAATACGTTGCTAGACATAGTTTTTTCGTATGGATGAGAACCGGTTCCTATCCACCGGATTCGAATGAATACGAGAAATTCACTTAACATCCCATATTTTTCTTTTAGCTGTTGTGCCTCTTGACGAATATTAATAACCTAAATGTTTTGACACTTTAGCGGAAGCTATGGTCCACCGAAGGAAATATATGTGTTGATATTAAACTGTAATTGAAGCATTAAGCTCTAGCTCCCC
Organism: Acartia tonsa; assembly: GCF_053477335.1. Classification (NCBI taxonomy): domain Eukaryota; kingdom Metazoa; phylum Arthropoda; class Copepoda; order Calanoida; family Acartiidae; genus Acartia; species Acartia tonsa. Next base: position 39,854,082 of record NC_137264.1, on the reverse strand, counting down.
AGGGATTTTAAGGGATAAGACAATATATGATAAATTGATGAATATTCTCAATGATGATTATGTTGATAAAACCTACTAATATTATAGTACCCAAAGTTTTAATAGTGCGTTATTAAAGCTATGGGTACCCGTGCAAATTACAGTATAATGTCCCCTCCCTCCCTGCTTGTTTCAAGAAACCAAACAGAAAATATTCCTGTAAAATCTATGAATATTAAAGGCTGCTAGCTGCCAAACGGCTGAACGTGCAGATCATTCCCGCACACCATTTTAAGCGGCATAAGAAGGTCTACAAATAATCTCGAATAGCAAAGATCCAATGATGCACAGGGAAAGCTTCACTGAAGAAAAAACGCGTAAAATAGGTCTTTTTTCACGCATTTTTCTGCACTGCGAGATAATTATTCATTATTGATTTATGGCTATTCCAGATTATTTGTAAGCCTTCTTATTGCGCTTAAAACAGTGTGCGGGCATGATCTGTACGTTCAGTTGTTTGGCAGCTAGCAGCCTTTAAAATTCATAGATTTTTGAAAAAAATTGACTTTACTACGATGCTATAATGGCTGAGAACTGGAAATGTATATTACTTTTCCTAGCTAATGTTAATTTTGTTAACAAACCTTAATTCAATAAAAAAAGATTCGCTAAACTGATTGTAACTGACATAAAGGAAAAAGAATACAAGAATGACAACAATTAGAAAAGCGAAGCTCAACAGTTTAGAAGGTTAGACAAACGAAAATAAACAATTCATAAATTATTAACGTCCTATTTACTAAGAAATCAGAAAAATTCTGTATAAATAGATTAAAATATAACCTATAAGGACGTTCGGACTGTCCATAAAAATAGAAAAGCTTCGCTTTTTAGAAGAAAATCATAAACAATAGAAATATCTCTTAACCTTCATACTTTTTTAGGATTTTCAGTGCCCCCCCCCCCCTTGCCTTATTTATAAAACTAATTAAAACAAGCGGGATTTAGTTTTCCCCCATCCTATGTGTGCCCCCTGTAAAACTTTGAGGGAAAGAGCTTGATTTTCAATTTTAATATTAAACAAAAGAATTTTCTGAGAATTTTCTGTCAAAAGTTTTCTTTTATGAACCTTGATTGATATTAGTTTCAAAAATACTAATTGTTTCGCCCCTAGCCTCTAGGGCTTCTCCTTTTTCTTGTGAAATAATTTCTGAGGAGTGATACTTAATAAAAAAAGAAAACATATGTATTCTTAAAGATTCACGTGTTAAAATAAATATAAAAAACATTATTACATTTAGAAAAAAATCCAACCTATTTAATATCTTAAGTGGGTTTTAATTTCATACAGTAAATTAAATATAACAGAAAAATACGAATTGTTAAATAATTTTAGATAAAACATTAAATTAAGAGGTGATAGAGAAATTTTATTGATTTCTGTTTTGAAGTTGTTAGAGAAGAAATTTTTTTGGGGTAGGTATTTCAATAAATCAACTCATATTTTATTAAAAATCTTTCAATTGTAACATACCAAAACGGACGTTAATACCAAAACTTTAATGAATGAAAATTCTGTATCTTTTACAACGGCCATAAAAGGTGATAAAAAGAATTAGCTAATGGAAATATATTGACTATGTTGAAAGCAGGCACAAAGAAGTGGAGAATTATCTAACTGAAAAAGATTTCTAGGTTCAAAATTAAAGTACCCACAGACAAAGGTTGTTAAAAAAGTGGGCAAAAGCGGTAGTATTCACCAGTTGTTTCTAAAAATTTATTGGGGTCTATTATGTTTATGATGTAAACAACGCTAACATTACACGGCTTTCATCTGTAAGTCCTTACTGAGATGTACAATATGACGCTTTTTTTTATGGGCCAACACATATCCTCTAACGCTTAAAATGCGTGTTAAAGACTAAAAGTTAGAACATAGACATTAATAAGAAAGTTACTAACAAAAATCGACTAAAGCTTAAACTTAATACCAACTTAACGAGATATTGTTATTTTTGTTATTATTATAATCGTCCGTCCATCTGTAACAAACAGAATTTAATAAATGTGAATTTTTAAGCTGTCAATCAAGAATATTTGATTTTTTTTGTGTGAAGATTCCATGATCTAATGAACACAGCGTATGTCATTTATTTGGTCAGGAATCAGGATGTCTCTGGGCCATGTTACAAAAGACAGAAATACTCCTATTTATGACCACTAAACATTTACTCTATATTTCACGTTGTCGATTTCACCATCAATGCTTTATTTGTGCTACTTATAGATGTTGTTATATCCTTGTTTTTTTTCTTTTAATTCCTCTTTCTAAGTCCCTGATAATTTACTACTGCAGAGGTTAATGTTGATTATACTTTGTGGTTCAAATAAATACTTTTTTCTGGGAAATACCAAAGCTTCATAGTTGGCTTACTTCATTCTTTTTAATTTATTTATTTGATGCTAAAGCTATAAGTTAAGCTGGTACAAGTAGATTAAATACAAAAATTAAATTATTATGATACGTATTTAGCTGTTTATTTAATTGTAATTTAACACCTTTGAGCATTATGCGGTTACGTACGAGATTCCGAAACAAAGCACATCAAAGATTTTATATAAAAAAGGTTACCTTTTGTTGTTCTTTATCAGGCCTGTACTTTATTCTACCACTAGAATTTTCATCTTCAGCTGGTTCTCTACTATCCCAATCCAATTGTATACTAGATAGATAGATAGATAGATAGATGACAAATTTGTGCTGCTTGTTTGACTTTACCATAGCGTTTGATTTTCCATCTAATATTCAATTTATGTTTTACAAAAGAGAATTCAAATCTTTGAGATGAAATTCAATTATTATATTTTAATGAATGCTGAACTGATACGGATTCAAAATAATTACGTCACCAGATATTGTTAAAGTTAGATAATTAAAGATTTTAATTATGATTAGTTATTCTTTGAAGCTTTTAATGAAGGTTTCTAGGGCTCGGCAGCCGGATATAGCTAAAAATTGCTATGCTTTGTTGACAAAAATCTTGAGAGGGATGTGGCATTTGGTTAAAAATTAATGATCTAGCCAATTATAATGTGCATTGATAGCTGCTACACTTTTGTCAGATAAGAAAGATAGTTGCTACTGCTATGTAGTTGTCATAAAATTGTGACGGCGGCTGTGTTTGCCAAAAAAATTGCGAATGAATACAATAGTTGCTGCGGTTGCCGCGCCTTATAAGCTATTTCGATTCACTTAGCGGATAGAGATTTAGGGAAAATTACTAATTGGATGAATATTACATTATACTTTGTTGTCCCAGGAATCAATATACCAAAAATCAGATCAATCGGATAATTAGATCACATAAAAATTTGTTGTTAAAAAAGTTAAAAAATCAGCATTTTTAAAATGAACGTACGGACATTTTGGTGATGATTATAGAGTTGCTTCGCTTTCTAAATCGTACCTAACTATTAAAGGAATCACCATGCAAAATTTGAAATCGATAGGACAATTCTAACATACCTTATTAAAAGAAAAAAGCTTTCCGTTACGGACGTACGGACGGACCGACCCTAACTATAGAAAAGCTTCGCTTTTAAAAATTATTCTGAGGTTTAGTAAAACTCACTAGAAAACTAATTCATTAAAAGCACTTACATGTTTAAGGATTAAATTACTTTTTTATCTTTTATTTTTTACTTACATACATAAGTAGAAAAACATATAATAATACTTCTTATTTAATCGTATATGAATTATGAATTGATGCCTAGACATATCTAGTTATAAGTTACTATACACAAAAATTATGTATAAACTTCGCCTTTAGATAAGATTTTAAAGCGAAGATACGTATTTTATTCGACACAAATTACAATTCTTTGAATAGGGTATTCCTATCCAGTTTTTTGTTTAGGAATGAATATTTTTTACCCTCGTGAATAAATGATGGACCGATAGGAATATCATTCTCATTTTAAAAAAAACTCATTTTTATGCTAAAATGTGGTTTAATTTTGGTTTTTAAATTTCATTTATTTCCCTGGTATTATTTTTCTTTCTTTTAGTAATTAATAAAAATTCTAAAATCTTCCGAAAAAAAATAAAAATCTTCTGAATATGATACCAGGGATATATATGATCATACCGGGGAAAAAATGAATATTTACATCCAATATTTAAGGGGTCGTTTATATGGGAATGACTATATAAATACCATAATAGGAAATCATCAATTTTTTTTAAATCATCTTTTTTTACCTTAATCAATTACACACTAGCTGCTGAGCCCCAAGCCTAAAGGGGCAATGTGCTCTAAAGAGGCAAGGAGGGGATAGAGATATAGCCAAAAAAAAACTTATCAAAAAACTAAAATTTTCCAAAGAAATATACTAAACTATACCAAAGAAATAGGCCATCCTGGGACCTATGTCAAACTTCCCTAAAATAAAGAACACTTATAAAAGCTTATAAAAAATATTACTGTATTCCGTTAGTACCTTATATAAATAAATGAAAAAGCAAAATAGTTGAATTATAAATTAGAAATATGTTTTCATCCGTTTTAGTAGAGTTGCATCTCTTGAGATAATCGATAAATCTTGTAGCAACCAAGCAAGACTTAGTAAAACATTCAAAGTTTTAAGCCTACGAATGAGATAAATAATGAGTGAGTAATGAGTGATTACTAATATTATTCATTAAATATTTTTATACACGCTTTCCAAATAATAAACAACCAATCAGTGCATTGATTAGCTAGCACATAAGAAATCTTTACAACTTCATATAAAAGCATATATGATTTTGTAATCGGCATTTTGATAAGATTATTTCTAATGATTAATAAGTATATTAAATATTTAAGCATCTATGTTCGTATGCATTCTTATTTTTTTTCTTTTGTCAATTTATATAGAATAGAATATATATCGATTTACATGAAAATTAAACGTTGTACATATCTTTTTTATGACATATATTCGATTTCCAGTATTTTCAGACGGCTACTTTATAATTTACATTTTTTCCGTTTAAAGTAATGTTCGTTCTATGATTATATGATCTGTTTGCCTCACAGTGTATAGTCGAACATATTACACCACCTCAATGACGTACAATGGGGGGAAGGGGGGGTAGTTTGAAAATCACCCCCCGATTAGGTTAGGTTACATTGGATGCAAGGCCCTGCAGGTGTTATATTCAAACCCTATTTAAAATCAATTTCATAATTCAAGGGAGGAAGATTCTTTGGAACCATTTTAAACTGTATTTTACATTACTTTTATTTTTCCATCAAAATTGTTCTTGTTTCTGCTTCTTTTTGCTTTTAGAAAAAAATATTTTCTGGATATCATATAAAATCTAGGTTAATTAATATCCAACAAGGATGACAACTTTCATAAGCTTTAACTAGCAAAGCACACAATCACAGTCGTTATTAAAATTACATTATTAATTTTAAATATATAACATTAGATAAAAGTAGTTAATGTTATTACATAACCATACAGAGACAATTAAACCGCCTCAAAATGTTAATCCTACTATAAAAAGTAGCAAACTTTTTTTTGTCTGTAGTGAAGGATCTCGCTAACCGCTGATTCGATATGATTATCCTTCACAGTGAAGATAAATACATCACTTTATCGGTCATTGTCTTATTCCTTTAGATCCATGATTAGATGCACTGTTGCACTATCGTATCAACACTTTCTGTCATTCATGAATGATAATGGTTTTGTTTTACACAGGAATCGAGGGAGGGAAGAGAAGGGGGGGGGGGAAGAATCTACAACACTTTTTACTACAACAAATTTACCCCAAACTAATTGCAAAACTTCACTTTACTTTTGGGGAATGATTATTTTTTGTGCATTGTCGCATTCCTGAATCCATAGTTTTACAACTGTTAGAAAGAGAGAAAAAAGATTTATAGTTTGAGTGAAGTAAAAGGATTAGAGTCAAGGATACAGGGAACGTCAATGGACAATAAGTAATACTGCTTCCACTTTTTATAAGGGTTTTACGATCAGGGCAACAGAGGGTTAGGACGTCCCTAGGTTTAAAAGAGTTGAAATTAATATTAGTAACTTGATGGTTACTGGACAATAATGGAAATTAGCAGTGGGATAAAGTGACTAAAAAATCAGCCATGTGACGTCATAAAAATGATAGAGGTGACAGGAGAAGTAGAAAAGAAAACCCCTAAAAAAGATATTGATAAATCATTTTTATGACGTCACATGGCTGTTTTTTGAGTCACTTTGTCCCACTATGGAAATCATTTCTTTGTCCAAGAAATCCAATGAGCAATAAAACTTTTTTATATTGATAATTTTGATTATCTTCATCAGTTTATCGTCTATTGTCTTATCCATTAAGATCCCTGATAAATTTACCAAAATCAAATTTTATAACACAAATAAGAATTTTACTATTTTTATTTAAAATGTCCCTATTATTTTTATAAAAATCATAAACTTTATTTTAAAGTGAACAGAGCTAAAACTATATTATTTTTATGAACTCAGACCTTACTTATTTTAGCATTAAAAATAGTTATTTAGAAAACTACCAGAGAATTTATATTTTCGTATTTATTCGAAACTGATCAATAACCGGTGGATTAGAATCGGTTCTCATCAATACAAAAAAAATATGTCAACAATCGTATTATATCAATTTTTTTACGAATATAAAAATGTACAATAATTCGGTATCTAGGAGCTAAAAACTTTTAATCTTTACTTGTACATTTTATATCCGCGGAAAGCTGTTTACAATACTAATAAATCTAACCAAAATTATGATAGATAAAACCCGGCAGATAATATCATATGCTTTTAGAGCTTTGCTCTTAGGGATGTTGTCATCCTTATTCAACTAAATTTAATAGTATAGATGGTGTATAAAGGTGTAGTAGGGTGGAGACATAAGAGGGAGGGGGGAGGGGGTTAATTTTACCATGGGGTTTATACCCCCCTCTTCTGCCCGTCTCTAAATTCTGCAATAGAATTTACAAGAAAGATTCTTCAGGCTGGCCAAGGAAATTTTATAGGATTTGGTCTTATGTCGTGTTTAATTCTCTAGTTTTGGAGTAGCAACGCTATATTTAAACCTATTTTGAAATAGAACAAAAATAGAAAACCTACCTGGAAATAGGAATTTTTAGAGAAGTTAAATTTATACCATAACTAATTGAATTTCTAAGTATTCTAGAAGCTAAGATGTTTCTTAGGAATTTATCATATTTTAAAAAGATTCGTATTATCTAGTTTGTCTAATGATTCCTAGTTTAGGTATATTTTAAAGAGAGTAGAGAATATAAAATTACCACCAAAGAGTTTTTGGATGGTTTTTGGCTATTTAATTATTTGTTTTAAGGTCTTTTAATATATTTTATGATTTCTTTACCCTTCGAATGATATAGTAGATGATAGGGACGTAGCTTCTTAAATTTAGCTAATCAGTTACTTCAACTTTGCTACAAAGGATGTTGTTATCCTTGCTTATCAATGAAAAACAAATAAAATAATAAAAGCAAAGTTCAATTACGATTTAGATAGAATATTAAGTGATAGATTTTAATTAACTGTAAGCTAGACAGAAGGATAGATAGTAATTAGATAGCTAGCTAGATAGATTAAAAGATATATATTTAGCAAGAATAACCAGATAGATAATTGAATAAAATGTATTAAAATTAAAGATAATTAGAAAGATTTATCGGTATATAGTGAGATATCTAGAATATAGAAACTATTAGAAAGGAAATTTGGTAGCTATAATAAGACACTTGTAGCCAAGGACGTCCAAGGGGGGGGGGGAGTAAAGGGTTGATTACCCCCCCCCCACAAACGAATTTGGGAGTGTCGTAGGCACCCCCCAACAATTAAGGAGGGGGTATTTTTTTTTTTTTTTGGGGGGGGGGGGGTAAATACTCCCTGCCAAAATAAAAGATCCCTACAAAAAAAAATTTTTCTCGCAATTTTAATACTAAAATTTAATATTATTTCATTATTAGGTAGGTACCTTATTACATTATTAAATTACTAACCCCCCCCCCCCCCCCAATAAAAAAGCTTGGACGCCCCTGCTTATAGCTTAGTATTCATTCTACCTTTGTTTAGGGTCGTCAGTGCATTCAGTATTTGAGAAGAAAGAACATGGAATTTTTGTATACAATCCTTCTAGCTGACAACTTCGACACGATGAACAAATCTATAAAAAAAAACCATAAATAGCAAGATATATTATCTGTTGGAAGCACTGATAAATAAATAAAATTATTTGTACAAAAGAATAATGATTTAAAAAACATTAATTTTGTGATAAAAAGGTAAAGGCATAAAAAAAGGATATAAATTAACATATCTATAAAAGCAAAGCTTAGCATAGTACTAGTTTTGACAAACATATATATAAAGCATCAACGCATTTAATATTCGACATTTTTTAAAAATCTTAACAAAAAAATAGTTATTAATTTACTCCAAAAATTATGTAAATGCATGAAGCTTAATATGATGGACATACTTACATTAAGACTTATAGATATGCTTCGCGGATAACATAATGACTAATCCTAATTCTAGGAATTCGCATTCTAATATCAAGTGAGTGTGATGGTATACGTACCATATAAAAAAATTGCATAAAAAAGCTAAATGGACATACGGACTTTCCTATAATGATCATAGAGATGCTGGGCTTTCTAATTTTTGTTACAGAAAAAATTATGTCAACTTTGAAATTGATAGAAAAATTCTCACACACCTTAATTATCATTTAGATCTATCCATTACAGACGGACAAACAGCGCCTAAATATAGATAGGCTTCGCTCCAACTGGATGGTGAATACTGACCTCCTTATGAATGTCCCAGTAGTAATACAAGGATGGAGGAAGCTTGGGTTTATAGAACTGTAGCAGCTCTCTTTGTTTGTACGGATTCAGCCAAAACCTGAATAAATTGATCCTTAAGTAAAAGAGTAACAGGATGACTGTCTGTCTAGTGTTATTTAAACGTAATATATCTTCAACCACTTGACCGACATGGATCTCCTTTAAGTGAAGCTTCTTATTGGTTCAGTAGAGGTTTATAACTATTTTTGGGGTGGGAATCACAACACTTCCAAGAGAAATCGCCCTCCCCCATCTAAAAAATATTGAAACTGCCCCCTAGAGGCCTCTGGGAAAAAAATATAAAAAACCCACCAATAATAAGCTAATAAAGATGACAACAGACATATTGAGTTATAGAGTAGATGTTTGGCAATCATTTAAAAGAGGTTTTTGCATAAAAAGTGTCTGCTAAGTCTTCTAAAGACTGCCTTATTCAATATGCAAAAAATATATATGAATATTCTATAATACTTTACACATTTTTTTTATTTTCTAAATCTTAAAAAAAAATGTATAAATTTAGTTTATATTTTGATGAATTGCAGGAAAAAAGATAAATGTAAAAAATGTAGAATGTTAATTATTCATTCCTTGCCTTCCAACATTAGAGATAATACTTATAGAGTTATTTTAAAATGACAAAAATTATCAGGTGTAATCCTATATTCTAAAGTAACCGGATGTATGTATGTCCGCTAAGAAAAATAAGATAATAACAATTTAGAGGAGCCACCGTTAGTTGAATAAACTAAAAAGTTAGCAAAATATGCGATTCTAGCGGCTCCGCCCCAGAGGCCTCTATGGGCACTTGAGGAGGGGGGAGTTGAATTTGATAACCCATTTATTTTTTAATTTAGATTTAAAAATAAAACGTAAATATTTTTGGGGTTGGTTCTAGGGGTGATTTTTCTTTGGAGGTTAATGGTACCCTCTCACAAAATAGTTCTAAACCTTCCCAGGACGGTGGACCTATGAAAAGCTACCCTGTAATGGAGAACCATATCGGTTCAGCGGTTTGCGAGATACTTTGGTAAAAACAGACAGACAGAAAACGAACATATATCCTGTTACTTTATTATTTAAGGATAAACAAAATATCCTAGCTCTATAAAAAACTCTATAAATCCATCTCATTGAAAAGGGTAAATTTAGAAGGTGATATATCTATTTTTAGAGAAATCATAGCTTGTACGGATAAGAAGGTATTGTAAAGAGGAATTTATATTTTTAGATTTAGCAATAAAGATTTCCAGAAAAAAATCTAACATTTACATTTTATAAGTGTCCTAGTAGAACGATTTAATTTTGAAAAAAACAAGGGGTAGCAGGACAAAATGTCTCAAAAATCGGCCATGTGACGTCATAAAAATGAGAGGAAAAGTGGGAAAGTAAACCCCTTAAAAAAGAGACGGATAATCACTCATTTTTATGACGTCCCATGGTTGAGTTTTGAGACCCTTTGTCCCGCTACAACAAAGGCAAATATGTCCATGACAAGCGCAGCCATGACAAAATTAAATAATAATCAAATCCGTACAGAAGGGAGTTTATTCCGCCCCAAGATAAAATTAAGGTGTTTACTACTTGGACAAAATTTCTATTTCTACAACCTTCAAACAGCTATGGGGGTGTTAAGCTAAAAATTCACAATAAAATTTAAGGAGGTAAAGTATTATACAGTAAAAGATATTAGATTAATTTTTTTTTTGTATATCTGTATTGTTGAGCAGTGCTTTACCCAGCATATACTTTTATCGCATTATTTTAAGAAACATGTCGCATTAATACGTCCTTAATGACGTAACATTTTTATTACTATGCAAATGACGTTTCATATTTTTTTTTATTTTTTTTAAGGACGTTTTGTGTACCAAAAACACGTCGGTATCTTTAAAAAAACGTCACAAAAAAAAATATAAATAATAACAATATTTTGAATTTAATGACATTTTATTTTAAATAAAGACACATTGACACGTCAATTTTTCCTTTAAAACGTCCAGAAAAACAAGATGGCCGCCAAACTTTCAAAATTGTATTATTATTTTTTATTATTTTATTATTTGTGGTAAATAAAATGATTAAATTTAATTCAATTTAAATCATTTAAGGCTGTATTAAGACGTCGAATTTTTATAAAACGTCAAAAAAAAAACAATATGGCTACCAAATTTGGTAATGTATTATTTACTTACAAATAAAATATGTAGAAATAATTCAGGGTTAAAATAAATCTAACAATTTTGAATCAAACACATGATATGTTTCTATTATTTCATTTCTTACTGAAAAGTTTCATGACCTATATATATGGTTCTATTCTTTCTAGAAGGTCTCACCAAAAATATTAGTTTTCATAATATAAATGCATAAAGGAACTAAAATATAAATTCATAGTGGTGTCTGTAGTACTAAAATCCTTCATTTCATTACAAAATAATAATTGTCAAACTAAAAATAAGGTCAAAACATTGAGAAAACAAAGCTAAACAGTTAGTGATTTCAACTGCCATCTGGTGTTAAAATCAGTAACTATTTGATCTATTTCCTTTTTAAATTTATATAAGATCATTTTAATGCGTCCTTATTTATCAATATGTCATTTAAATTATTTAATTAATAAAGATGACTTATTACAAATAAAGGACGTGTTGATTCCACATTATTTATTTTATTTACTGTGATATGAATATGTAATTCTACATATATATTAATATGTGGAAAAAATACAAAATGACGCATTGAAACAACTATAATTTTTATATTTAATCAGGCATTAATTTGTAATTTCTTTTTTTTTAGAAAAATAATGGCAAATAAAAAACAGTTAATGCCATATTAATAAGTCATTTTCTTTTAATACGTCACAAAAAAGACGTATTGAAAATTAACGACATATGAATGCAACCTTTTTAAAGAAACAAAACCACTTTAGTAGATGCTGGGTATCATCCTTGTTATATCTATTAGTGCTATAAATAGCACAATTAGATTTTCCTCTTATTTTTAATTATGACGTCACTAATTTAATTTTTGTTTAATTATAATATCAGCGGGAACATAGTCATTATTATATCACCCTACTGGAATATTAAATACAAAAGTGTTTCTATGAATCAGCTAATTTTATAATGATAGCTACTCTATAGTATATGTAGGTACTACTGTAGTTCGGAGCGAGAACGCTGGTAAAACTGACTTTTAAATCCATGATAATTAAAAAACTTTAGAAGCAAAAATTAATTCAAATAAGCTATTGTTAATCAACTATTGGTGGAAAAATTTGGACACATAAATTTTTACAACCAATAAATAAAACTAAGCCAACAGATCTATAGTATAGATGTATTATGTATATACAGACAACTACCTCCATTCCTTTTTCAATAACATTATCCGTCTGCTTCTAAATTATTTTCTGGTACTTGGCTGTGTTAATATAAGTGTCACCACTGCTTGATTTCCAATGACCCAATAGAAAGGTTGCACAAGGGTGATGCGATGGGGAGATACAGTTTTCTCCCTCCAGTGTTTTACTCTAGTTTTAAGCCAATATTTGAGATAATTTACAGTCAAATGTCACCTCCCTCTGGTATTTAATGCAGTTATTACAATTATTGATTTATTTGTAACTAGCAACTTCGCCCCTAGCCTCTATGGGCTTTGCCCAAAGAGTATTGATAGAATTATTTTTTAAATATTTTTTTGGAGGGGTTTAGTCGACCAAACTATTTTAATTTTAATTTTAAAAAGAATTATTTTTTTCAAAGGGGAAAGGGGGTATTTTTCGCTCTTTTGGGGGGTTTGGGGGGTCCTACCCCCAAGAAAATAGCCTAAAACCACCACAGGACCAATAAGTATAAAATCTCTGGATAGTAAAATCCAATCGGTTCAGTGGTTACCGAGATCTTAAGGGACAACCAGACGGACGGACAGACATCAAGCTACTTTGTATTATAGATCAATGACAAACTGGAGAAAAACTTGCTGCACTACTATTTCTGCCTCGTATGGACGTTTAACCCACCAAATTGTAATTTAGATTAATTCTAAGTAGAATTAACATTTACATATATATTCAACGGATACAATCTAAATTATTTTACAATGGATCTAATAATCATAAAACAATCATTATATAATACACGAAGAACCAAGTTGCGAATATCAAAGATTTCATATAGGGAAAATTTACATAGGTCCCTTGATGGTTTTAGACTTTTTCTTATTAAGGACTTAAGAGGGTTTTAGGCTATGTTTCTGCCACCTCAATCCCACTTTGAATATACATAGAGCTCATTTTTGTAGAGAACTTATGAAAAAAACTGTTCTTTTTATTATTTTCCATTAATTTACCGCATATTTACAGTTTATCCATTTTATTACCACAAAAAGTTTGTTTTTATTGTAGTTTTATAACTGTTCAGAAAAGTTTTATTCGTAATAAGTCATTCATTAATTTATAAATTATAATTTGAATATAATTTTGAATAATTTATGTTAGCTTGACTTTAGTAAAGCATTTGATAATAAAAGTGAATGAAGAACAGTGTCTGTCCTTCTGTCCGTCTGAGTGTATGGTTATATCTTAGGACCTTTTTACCCAATGAACTGTTTGATCCCTGATTTTTAAAGGAAATATTCCTTCTGATTAATTTATTTTTTAGGGAAATTCAGAAAAATTCCAGAAAATTTACACTGTACAAAATCATACCCTAAATTCATCCACCATCCAAATTTTTCATCATCCAGGGATGGAGGGGATATTGGGCTGTACAATACCTCAGTCCCCAAAGTTTTTTAATAACGTTTTCTTTTTCTGGCTTAACTTCTTTGGGGAAATTTATTGTATTTTCATTGATATATACTTTAGTAAAATGTTATATGTTTCAACCACTAATTCTACAGAAAGAGTAATATTGTATATCATCATTGGGAAGGTACATCAATTTATCGACCATTGTTTTATCCCTTTATATCCCTGATAATCGTGATAGTTTGTATTTATATTTGTAACCCTAATTATAACATATACACAAATTCCAATATCGTGAAAACTATTATATTACACTGTGCGTTTAAGCAAATTTTACAAATAGTAAAAATTTTTTTGCCATTTTTAAAATGGTTTTTATAGGTTTTTTTTTGGTTATGTTAGGTTATTTTGGGTTATGTGATTGCCCCACAAGGGTAGGCAATTGGCCCCGCAGGGATAGAGCCCCCCGCAGAGGCTAGAAATAGGAGAAAAGCTACTGTGAAAAATACGAAGAATCGCCCCTTAAGGTGAGTTGCCACGAAAGGGACTGCATCCAAAAAAAACTGTATTATATTGTTATTATTATTTTTTTTATTCTTCTTTTGCTTTATTATAACCTTTATAAATGTACAAGTCTTTATTAACGCATTCGTCTTTAATTTGCACTATTTTTTGTTGTATTGCAACACCACCCTGGTATTATAATTATTGCACTAACAAATGTGTATCATTTTACATTTTTATTACGTCATTATTAAATAATATTATATAAAATAAAAAGCTTGGTAGCCGCCATTTCCAAATATCAGGATAGCTCACTGCACTAATTTTACATGGTAAAGGAGCTGCAATTTTCAAAACTATTTAGCTGTTTATTAGCATATTTAGACAATAAAAATTAAATGCGGGTTTTGTAGGTGACTACGGTTCGAATTTCGGTTGCTGATCCCTTTAATAATCCATATATAATAATTATAGATAATAGACGATTATAAAAATAGTATTAGTTAATTAACAGGGATCTATAGGGATAAATTTATGTATAATAATAGTATACTTACTTAATCTATTGTTTAATTTGTGTACAATTGTATAACCTAGGCTCTTGGTTGTAGTTTGTAAGAGGAATCACGCGTGGGTGTAAATTTAATGGAACAGTGTTATGCATAATATATACAGGGTGTCCCATATAAATGTCTAAAAAAATACTAACCCCTAAATATTAAAGCTATCTTAGTAAAATAAAAGTGAGTATAAACTTGATACGTACTATTTAAAAATCCGCAAACTTACCAGAAAAAAAATCTATGAGGTATAACAAATTGGCTTGGTGAACTTCGACAGCACGTGGTTGGCAAACGGCAGGTTGAACAGACTTTCAACGTACACCATTATAGCCAGATTTATATGACAAATACGAAATCTCTTATAGTAAAGAGTCTGATATGCATTATGAGCCATCACTATGTAAAATCAATCATAATATTGGTCTTTTGGTTTATTTTTACACTAAGCTAAAAGATTTTTATTTGCTGCTCAAATCAATCTATTATGTATTACCTCGTAGATTTTTAATTTTAGTTATGTGGATTTTTAATATTGTCCCAAGAAATGGTCAGTACTCGCTTTTATTTATTTTACTAGGATAGCATTAATATTCATAGAGTAAAAGCGGTTTTTAAAAATTTTAATGACGTCAGAATTTTTTTTGAGCGACTTTCTTTATTCACAAAACAGTTCTCCGTGGGACAACCTGTATATAAAGTTAATATATGTCGTGTATTATATAATGTATTCTTAATATGATAAGTGAAAATGTATGTAAAAACTGTCATTCTATCTGACGATATATAAAGTTAACTTTTTTCATGAATGTACTTTTTTTTGACTAAAAAGTTCTCATTTGTAAGTATACATGATTCATATTTGTTCGCTAAAAAAACAAGTATAAGGATAACCATAAACAGCACATCCTATTTTATAAAGTAGTCACATTTTTTGTCTGTAGCGAAGGTTACAACTAACCGCTGAACCGATATGGTTCTCCTTTACAATATAACTTCTCATATGTCTTGGATGGGTTTATAACTATTTGGGGGAGGATACCACCACCCTCCCAATAGAAATAGCCCCCCTAATTTATTTTATTTTTTAAAACGAAAATTTAACATGAAGCGGGTCGACCACCCCCCCCCCCCCTTCCATTCCAGGCACACTAATGGACACTAAGGGCGTAGCCGCTAGTTAATTAATATTTAGCAAATAAAATCTTTATGTGACAAATTAATAACCAATTAAGTTATTTTATAGACCATCTAGAAACAGTCATAATATAATTTTTCCAATATTGCTTCGAAACCGATTAATATCCGGTGGATTAGAACCCGTTCACTGCCATACTGAAAAATAATGTATAACATCGTATTATGTCCAGTTTTCTACTATTATAAAAAATGTACAATCATTAGATTAAAACCAGTTTTGTTTATCCGCGAAAAGCTGTTTTTAATACGATTTGGTAAATAATTATATGTCATTAAGAAATACTATTTATAAACGCTTAATTACAGACGTCATTTTATAGATAAAGAGAAAATAATCCTATTATTTATTTCAATATTTTAATTTGAAAGGACTATTTTTAATTTGAAAAAAGTTTTTTTTTCCATTACGTTAATTTAAATAAAACAAATGTGTATAGAAGTGATTTAATCCTTATAGATAACAAATTTTTTGTCTGTTCGATACGGGTCTCCTTTATAATAGCTTCTTATAGGTCCAGGGAAGGTTCATAACTATTTTCGAGGAGAAAAGTTCCACTCTCCACAGAGAAAACACCCTAGACAACATACTACCCAAATTTTTTTTCTCACGTAAAATAACTAATGATATTTTGATATTTTTTGGCATAGCTGAAAACAGGTTCTAATCCAGTGGATATTAATCGGTTTCGAAGCCATACTTGAATATAAATAATCTGACCCTAGCTGGAAGCTTAACTCAATATAAAATAGCTTACTTTATAAAAAAAATCGCTGCAAAAAAATCTAAAAATAACTTGCTATTTGCATTTGACAGCCAAAGTAATATTTAGCAAATCGTTCACCCAGATTTATTTCTAATGGTTAAATAAAATTTTTAAAATGGTAAAAATCTATTATAAATCAACGATCTTAGTTTAGAGAGGTTTTTTTTCCTCTTAATATTTGACTCGTCTTGCCAACCCATACTGAAAAAAAGCTTAAAACCTTCCAAAAACCACGATGACTGTCTTAAAAAAATATATCTAATAATAACACCATATCTGAGTAATTAAAGTATAGTACAAATCTTAGAAATAACTTTGGGGGTTGGCAAATCAAATAGAAAGAAAAAAATGTTGCATATCAAAAAGTTTTGATATACTATCATGTTTATGCTTTATTATTTATCGATACATAAACCCGCGACCGCTCAACAGGGGAGATGATGGGTTCGATTCTCGGCTTAACACCGCGTCATAAAAAATACGTTAATAATGGTCCCTACTGCTACTTTGTCATGTCCGCGACATTAATAGTGAGAGTGGCCCAAAAATGGCGCAACTCATTACCATGCACAGTTAGGACTTTTCAGACAAAGGTCGTGCAATCAAAGAGTTGGTTGTCTGATGGGTGTTACTGTCTCAACCATGACACTTTGGTTGAGCTTGACTTCCGAATTAGCGGGAAGTTCACGAGATCAGTTGGCGAACATACAAACCCCCAATACCAGGAACCATCAAGTTTCAACAGCAGGTTTGAATATAGATTTATTGATGAAATTATTTCAAAGTCCTGAAATTACAAAATCAATTAGTTCATAATTCCAGTTATTTATAACCACGTAATCTTATTTGCTTTTTAAAAATCATTTTTCTCTTGGTTAAGAATCTTTGGAAACTTTGGCTTTAAAGGAAAATTATTTGGTTTAATAAATCATTGTTAAATGCAAAAATAAAGGCACATAAAAATTACTAAAACATATATTAATCATAATTAAGTTCATGCTTAGCTGGCTAAAGCCTTTTTAAAACTACATATAATCGTCCTATACACCATTCTTCCTAATAAAATTAACAAATTCTACCTGAAGTTCCTATGGTTTCAAATCCCTGGTATACTAGGGTCGTTCACACACTATGAGACCAATGATAGGCCCAATTTTGTTCTCCGAAATCTTCACACTCTCATATCTCATTCAAAAGTGAAAAACGTGGGCGCATATAAACAATCCATGCTGCGTCACTTTATGAAGGGAAAGTCAAAAAAGACGACATTTGCGCTTAGTTTTCAGTTAATGATAAGGAATTTAATTTCGAACTTGATAAACACAAAGCTTCCTCGGAAAGAGGTTAAGACAGTTACTTAACCTAATACCCCGAGTGTTTGAACAGAAAAGAAAACATTTGGTTCCCCTTGGTTATTCTGGCTTGTTGGACTACGGCGTTTTATGTCATGGACACCATCTCCGCCCTTATGAGGTAATTGACGAGGTATAATTAATTATTTTTCATCCTATAGTATAAAGTAGTATTTTTCTCTGTATGGAGCTAAAAATCTTGTAATCTCCTGGTTCAAATTGATTGTAATTTTCAGGGAAGCTCTATAAAAGTATTTGGGTAATTTTAGGCTATTTTCCTGGCCTCTTTCGCCCCCCCTCCCCCTACAGGCTAGGGGCGAAGGAAATATTAGATAGAATAATGCTTAGCATTTGAGCTAAAATTAAAACATTTTTTTTCTTGAGAGCCTTTTCACATTTAAAAGGAGTGTTGAAAAAATGCATATTTTATCATTTTACCTTTTTATTCAAATTAAGTCACCGTATCATAATTTCAAGTATTGAAATTTATTTTTTGGTTTTTAAACTTTAATCTTTATACTTAAAGTTGACAATTAAAGCAATTTTTTTTAAAAGTATGTATTAAATTGTATATTCTTAACAAATTCGAATTAAGTGTTTTAGCCATTAATTTTGGAACTTTAAGAGGTTTATTTAACTTAAGTTTATTCTTTTGCTGTTTAAGATTAATATTAATACTTTAAAACGCAGGTATCACATCTTTAATTAAAGCATTTCTTTTTAAATGTACTATATATCATTTTAGATAAGGATTAGATTAGATTAGGATTTGAAGGGATTTAATTTAGTGTATTTTTTTAGCTTCTACGGGTTAGTTTTATAACTTAGAAATATAAACTGATTATTAAAAAATCTAAAATTAATAAAGATGCTCTAAATTTATCTCTATTATGTCTGTATTATTCTAAGGTATGTAAGTGCATGAAATGAATGGAATATGATTATAAATATAT
This sequence comes from Acartia tonsa, assembly GCF_053477335.1. Taxonomy (NCBI): domain Eukaryota; kingdom Metazoa; phylum Arthropoda; class Copepoda; order Calanoida; family Acartiidae; genus Acartia; species Acartia tonsa. Next base: position 39,835,102 of record NC_137264.1, on the reverse strand, counting down.
ATATTATGTAAATACATTAGGTTTCTTATATTTTTTCTTTTGCTCATGAGCGTTTATTCACAACAAAACATTAATTAGTTTATAATTTGGACAAAATAATGTATAAAAAATAATAAAACTTGATATGATATATATATATAGATAGTTTTCTTAAATTAATATCATAATGTAAGACAGTTATACGGACGTACAGTTGAATCTTAGTTGTTAAGTAGTTACACGTACAATTTTATGCCGTTATTGTAAAGGAATTCATGTTAGCTTTTAAATAGTTTTCAAGTTTAATGTATATGAAGACCATTTCTACTCTTTTCCCCCTTAAATAAATTGGAATAAAAAAACTGGTAAAAGATACATTTTCAAAATCAAACTGTGAATTTGTTAACCAATCTCTAAAGTATAATAAAAACTTTTCTTATTCTTTGACTTAACAACTTTGGGGACTTTCATGAAATTTTTACTGGTTAGTTCATCAAATTTCAACGTTTCAACCACTCATTGCAATCTACTAAAGAGGTAATTTTACAATAACATCATTGGTGATGAACATCAAAATATTGGTAATTTTCTTATCTCTTTGGATCCCTGTCTCTATGAATATTATATCATATGATTACAGTTATATATTGACATCAGTAGATGCAGTTGTTTTTTTTACCTTATTACAGAAATATTAGTTACTCATGTTTACTTATTTTTAGCAGCAAAAATAATATCTTGTATGAATTTAAATATTGATTGGAACTTTATTGGTATGTCATTCAGACATAGCAGCTTTACTGGAATACATTATCTATTAAAATCTTATTAATCTTTATTACATCGTGATATTTTTAATTTTGACTACAGATCATCTGCTTTGTAACTTTATCGGTGATTAGATTCTTATGGATGTATCTTGCCTTGTTAGGTTATTATTGCTGTGTTGTTTATAGACATATTATTCTTTTTTCGCCTAATGTTTTGTAATATGGAATGTAATAAGTATTTGGATCTAATACAGTTTACGGAGAAATACTGCTCGATCATTTCTTAAAGACTAAAAAGTATACATGCTGCCTGTAAACTTTTATTGTTTACATATCGTTACAATTAACTCAAGAATGTCTACACATTTTCAATAGCTAAGGATAAATAATTCATCTCCAAGCTTACAAAAATGTGCAAAAAATATCCTGGCCAGTCGCTTAATGTTCATTATTTGGTCTGGCCTTGCAGATTCTTCAAAGAGTCATCTGTTGATTATAACACTGTGAGGACAAAAAAATGCACATTCAACAATTTGGCCGCTAGCTGCATTTTAAACTCTTTGGTAATAGGCAAAGAGGTAGGAGACATTTGACTGTAAATTATAAAAGTAATTAGAGATTTTTAATGACAATACCTTTTATATCAACTAAAAACTTTGGGTACTTTAACTTAATTTTGATTGGTAGGTTTCGAACCATTAGTGTCTAAACCTTTCAACCAATAAATAAAATCTATAGAAGGGGCAATATTGTTTTGGTCGTAGAGGTATGTACATAAATTTAACGTCCATTGTCTTATCCCTTAAGATCCCTGATTTTAGGTAATGCTGGATTCCAGCAACATATTTGGTGTGAACAGTACCAGATCCGAGTTTCTGACATCATATTTTCATGGTTAGTTCTAATTTATGTATGTTATGATATAGATAACAAGGATGATCATGTAGCAATGCAAACTTACCAAAATTATATTTTTAAAAAAAACAACTGAAATAATTCGAAAAAGTATTTGATAATTTTAGCTCATTTTTTCGTGCTTTTGGGTGGCAACGCATCGTAGTAAAGATGACCTTTTTATATGCTCCCAAATATTATTTTAGATTTTTCGCTTGTTGGCTATACCCTTTTCCCGGATTCTACAATTAATTTACAACTAATCAAGACGATTTTGTAAGTAGTTTACAATATTTTAGGCAATTAATGTTAGATTTTTTATTAAAAACCAGTTGATTTAGAATAGTTTTTACTTTCATGGTCGGCTGGACGTACTGACATAGAAAATGTTTATGTTTTTGAGTATTTTCGCTCCCCGTAGTTTTCCTCTTAATCTAATACAGTATGTAAGTATTAAGTTACTAAAAAAAATAATGTAGCAAGGATAACAACATTTAAAGCAAAGTAAAAATAAATCATAGATGGACAACAAGCAGACAAAGTGAGCTATAGAGCAAATATTCAGTTGTCATAAAAAAAATAAGAGAGAGAGAATGTGTAATTGTAAAAATTAAAATCACTAAACCTTTTTTTAAAATATATACATTAGGGTGGGTCGATTTTGGACATTTGTTTTCTGAGGCCAAAGCGGGGATCTGCACTCAATTTATATAGATATAATACACCTCTGGATGATTTAAAATTTATCCTAAGTCTTAAAACCGCTGACGACCAGACATTCAATTGTATAGCTATTTGTAAATGGGAGTCAAAAATTTATTAAATCAGAACTATGGATTCATGGTGCTCCCTGGAAATGCCTTGAGGAGCTGAGTCAGGAACTTTTGTCCGTTTAAAAAAATCTCGTTCCTAGCCTGAGAAAATCTAAAAAACCTCTACAAATTGGACAATTCTCAATAAACCTTTAAAAATTTTGGTTTTTTAGTGATTTCTAAGGCTAGGAACGAGATATTTTGAAACGGACAAAAGTTCCTGATTCAGCTCCTCAAGGCCTTTCCAGGGAGTACCATGAAGCCATAATTCTGATTCAAAAAAAAAATTTGAATGTCGTCTTTGCATACTAATAAGTAATGAATTATATTTTTAAGTGGTCGAGTTCTAAAACTCAATTTTTTAAAATTCTTTTTCGGTCAGAAATGTTTTTAAGGTTAATTTTATCTGTTGCATATCCCCGCTTTGTCTAATTTCGATATGAACCCACCCTAATATACATATATATACATATTTTTGTAGCATTATCGACAGACTGACTGACCAAGCAAATTGTTACTAGATGCTTTTTGTTAAGAGTTATCTAATATATTACCTGAGAAAATCAAGTTTCCTTCATAGCGTTACGGACGGAGAGACAAAAAGAATTATAGAGTAGAATCGCCAATAAAATACGCTAAAACTAACGTACCTACAATCCCTTGAAAGTAGATTTTCTATACTTGACTGGCCAAACCGGCGATTTCTGCTGCCGCCCTTCTTCTTGCGCCGCCATGAACTGCCGCCGTCGTTTATTGTCGGCGGCTCTAGCACCTTCACACTTTGACTGTTGTCAGAGCGATGCTCTTCTATAATTTGTAGTTCGTCCGGTGTGATAACATGACGGTTTGTGCGGCGTAGGTTGTTTGGATTGGATTCTGTTCGATCAAAAGCAACGACTGAGACAATCAACAAATATCTGAAGAAAAAAAATGTCAGTACTAGAAGGCTACAAAGCAGCTTATAGTGCATATACAAATGACGTCATACATTACAAATGACAAATGGTAGGCCAGTATACATTTTACCATTGGTCAATCAATATACAAATACAATTGACCAATGATAGGCCAGTATACATTACCACCGTCAATTAAAATGTATACTTTCTCATAGGTCATTTGTATTGTATGACGTCATTTATTTTCAAGGCACTATAAGCTGCTTCGAAGGCTAATCTATTTTGTCGGACGCGTAAAAATAATAAATTTATGAACAGCGCAGTTAGAAACAATGTCAATAACTTCTAGATTTTTGGTCAAGAAATTCTATGGAATGTGGATATAACTGCATCTTATTTCTTTTCTTCAGAAATTTTTTATACCAATAAGATGACGTTTAAAACAGAAAATTCCAGTTGTCTTTTTATTCACTTATTACATGCAAAGAGCAGTTTGAATTTAACAAAACGTTTAACTTATATCGAAAAGGTCTCCAAGAAAAAAAACATGCGATTTCCAGTTTAGTAGGCAATTAAGGTATTTGATACTTTTTTACTGGTATACAATGCATGATTAGAAATATCTCACGTCTAATATGTAGTAATTTGATAAAAGAATACGAACTATGAACTCCTTACTATTTTAGAAATCCAGAAAACAACTAATATAAATTTTATGTGTCTTTTTACAGAAAAGAGTCAATAACCTTAAAAAAAATCACCATGCAAAGTATGAAATTGATAGAACAATTCTAATATGCCTAAAAGCGATAATGCTATTCATTACTTACGCACGGAAAGACCGAATCTAAATGTAAAAAGCTTCGCTTAAATTAGCTTTTAATGCTTAATAGAAATGACCAATGATAGGCCAGTATACATTAGTAACACTGGTCAATATCAATGTATACTGGACTATCATTGGTCAGCTGTATCATTGACTTCTTTTTTAATTAGGCACTATAAGCTGCTTCACTTCGGTTTATATTAACTTACCCAAAGATTTTCATATCACTGAACCCAAATAGATCACTAATTGTTATTATCACTTTTTTTATATGAAAAAATCTGTTAACTTTTTTTTTCACACTTTCTCACTCTGTTGTTGTTTTTAATGTTTTATAACTACCTTTTAGAATATTTAAGCATTGTGCATTTTGACCTAAATAAATGGATAGATAAACATCTTTATATACATCTAAACCAGGGATCTAAAGGGATATGACAATTGTCGATAAATTGATGTGCATATTCAAAGAAAATACACCTAATTACCCCATCTGTAGATTAAAATAAGTGGTTGAAACGTTTAAAAACTCAACTTAATCAATCATTCAATCAGAAGTCCCCAAAGTTGTTAAGCCAACGAATAAAAAAATGTTATTGTAGGACTTTGGGGACTTGTGCAATAAACATCCCTTTGTCCCCTCTTTCTCTCTACATGTAAACATTCACAATATACTGTTTGTATTTAGCTCTTGTAAAGCTGTTTAAGAATTGCTGTAAAAGGTCGCCTGTTTAAAAAGTAAGCTATAATACAAATACATAAAGTTGGACCTTGAATTTTAAAAAAAAATATGGTTATTGGTGCTTACATAAGAGGATGTTATTATTCATATATCATGGGAAAATTTACAAAAAAAAACTGATTTATATTTTTAATAGAAGCCGATACAATCAAATTCCCCTGTAGCTGAACAGAAAGACTGATGGACAGAAGGACAAATTAAATTTTATATGAGTTTTTCAACTTAAAAGTTATATGTTATTGACTGACCTCTGGTAACAATGTCCCAACTCAAATGCATAGCTTATGATGTGCTTTTCCCCTTTCCCTTTTACCCACCTTACCATATCTTTTTTATTCTTCCCCCTTTTTCACTCATTTTTACAAAGTTTCTTTTAAAAATAAGCTGAAGTTCAAGTTCAATAAGTATTAAATAATATCAATTTATTACAACTTTTATATTTTCTAAAGTGTCATGTTATACATTTTTAGGAAAATAGCTTAAAACCAACAAAAGATTCCTTGAAAAACACAATTCAATAAGACAAACCATTTTTGAGATGCTTCAAATTATATGTTTAATTCAATGTTTGAGAAAAAATGTAAACAAAACTTTTTTCGCCTTTTTTCAAATGCTTCCCATGTTTCTTTGCCAGAAATAGGATTCATACTTTTTCAAACAAAGCAACGAAAATTTTAAATAGATAATTTTGTATCGCATCGTATTATCAACAGCTTTCCGCGGATATTAAAATGAAAAATTGTAAGATTATTTATATTTTGTTAGCCCATAGGGGTTAGACACGGGTTAACAAAACTGGTTTTATTATTACTTTAATCTTAATATTTGTAATATTATCTAATACAAGATTCAATACATGATTTTCAGTATGACTTTTAAGTTAAAAGTTCCTGCATCCCTAGCATGTAGGAAAATATTCTAGAATCTAATCTTCAATTAGATTCTTTTAAAATGACCTAAAACCTTTCATGAACTTATTGGAAGCTACCATGTTTTATACGAGATATAACTGTACACAAACAATCACACATGTCTCCCTCCATCTACTTAAGTGTAAATATTTTTTAAAAATGTAATTTTTTGTGTGTATTTTCATAAAGTTTTGCCGCTTTTATTTTACCTTTTTTTGCAGTCACACCGATTCATTCACCGACACGCAACATTTTCACCTTTCCAGTTTCCCTTTCTCCCCCACATGTTTCCTTTTTCTCTTTCCCCTCCCACACGTCCTGTGCAGTTTGACCGCCAAGTCGTGTTATGCGTTCCATTCATTTCAAATTTATATTCTTGTCTCGATGGATACCTTGAAAGTTTTTAGCATATTTGTATGTGTGGATGTTTGTTCATACAAAAATAAAAAAAAACTGTTAATTCATTATGAGAAAAAAAGACATTTATGGTACACACAATTAGATTTAAAATTTAATAAAGAAAATTATGAAATAAACCTATACAATAAAATAAAAAAATAACACTTAAAAAATTGCCATTGAAACAAGTATTTCATATTTGTAAGAAAATGAAGTTTAGTTAACAAGAGAAAGAAATATAAGGAGATAAAGAGAAAAGAAAGATAGAGAAAGAAAGAAAAATATATATTTATGATAATTATTTATTTAGTTAGTTTTCTTCCCTTCAGTCGTTGAACTGATTGAGCTCTTTTTAAGACAAGCTTTACATAGGTCTCATGATTGTTCATAGATGATTGAATTTAGGTCCAGGTATGGATTTAGGCTATTTTTCTGCCATCTTACTTTCAGAAATAGATATTCTAAGATAGAGTTAAATAAAAACATTTATTAGATAAATACAAGTCTTATGAGTTGAATGAATATATGAAATGTAATAAACTGGACAAAACACACTTACACACACACATACACACACACACACACATACACACGCACACACACATACACACACCCAAACAAACGCAAAGAGCAATATAATATTTTAGATTAAATAAGTTTGTTTCAGTTAAACTTTTCTACAACTTACTTATTTGGTTTGTGCAACGTTAAAGAAATATTTATTACTTGAACAAAATCATGTTTTAATTTTCTTTTGTAAGTAAAATAGAAATCAAAAAGAAAATTGTTCGTTTTATTTAAATATCATATTATCCCCGTTGCTATGGTTTGAATCATTTTTGTGAAGATAACAATATGTAATAAATCTTAAAGTTATATCTTTCTTCGAATGCAAAGTTCTTCTGCTGTAGCTTATGTCCATTTTATATTTATCCTGTTAGTTTCAATTCTTAAAGGAGGCATTATAAGAAGAAATCTAAAGGGATAAGACAATGATCGATGAATTTATGTAAATCACCAATGAAAATACTCAAAATTACCCTTTCTGTAGATTAAAATTAGTGGTTTAAACGTTTGAACACTTATATTTATTTTGTTTTTAAGATTAAATTATTTGTTGTTGTCTGGGGCCAACACAATAATAAGCTTTCTGAAAATTCAAATTAGAGTGGAAAATGATTTTTTTTTAAAGATAATAACCATCATTACGTGATTTTAATTAATAAAAGCCATTACCATATTGGTTTTATAAAAAGCAAATAAATAATCCTATTATATAAAAAAGTAAGTCTTTTTTGTCTGTAGCGAAGGGTCTCGCTACCCGCTGAACCGATATCCTTTACAGTGGAGCTTCACACAGGTGCCGGGGTGGTTTTAAGCTATTTTATTTTTATATTGGTTTTAGGCTATTTCTTTCATCTTCTTACTATATTAGGGAAGCAGCCGATAGTAAAAATATAAAATCATGAACATTTAATTTCAATAAAAATAAAAGATTAATTAAGTTTTATTATTCTATATTTATCAATTCACTGAAAGATGAATAAAATTTAAACTTATACAATAAAAATAAATTTCCACATCCTATTAGGATATTTGGAGACAAAATTTTGAAAGAAGAATGATAATATACTTAGAATAATAAAAGACGGGTCAACAGTTCAGTCTTTTTGCTACTAAAAACCAAGAGTTACCAAGGCATCACTTATAACATTATAGGTGACTGACATAGTAGCAGTAAGTACTTTAGCGTCAACAGTAGAATTATTTAGGCAATTAATCATCTATTATGAAAGAAACTTTATATAAATACTTTTTTTGGATTAATTTACACCCACTTGAAGCTTATAAACCCAATAACTTTTGAATTAAGGTAAAGTTTAAAAATTTCTTCATTCTAATTTTTAACTCTAGTATTTAAAACTAAATTATCAAAGTTTTAAAACCAAATTATAGGATAAAACTTTTTGGAAAAACAAAACTATGATACAAAATATATATCAAAACTTTTTTTTCGCAGCGCATCTTTTCTTAAACTCTTAATGTCCTAAACTAATACTACCTAACACTCTTTTTTAATTGAATTACTAAAGTGGTTACGAATATTATATCAACACTTCATAAGCCTTCCATTTTGTGAAAATTGTATTTTATGTAATGTACATAAAAAGTGTTATTTTATGTGTAAAAACGTCAATATAATTGTTTGCATAATGTATTATAAATAGTTCAGATAATAGCTCTGTACACATTAATACACCCTATTATAAAGTTATTCACAGAAATCATTTTAATTTTGTCTATTTAATATAACCTTTTGACCCGAAAGATGTATGGAGAAGCATTTTATAGTGCCTTTAAAAAATGACGTCATACTTGCCTACTATTGGCCACTTAAAATATATACTGGTCTGCAATTGGTAATTTAGTCTTTGCATTGGCCTGTAATTGGTCATTGTAAGGCAGGCATCATTTTTATAGCACTTTAAGGAGCTATGTATGGAACCCATAAAAAATATGTGGTAACGTATGTATGTAGTTAAATTGTCGTTAGACTTTCTTTATGTCGATATTATGTCAGCAATAACCATGTTTATTCTAGCTATATAGTCGACATATACGCTTGAAATCGTAAGAATGGCAATAACTTTTTATTATCCGGTAGGAGAGCAAAATTACTATGAACCAGTAGACCTTAAGATATAGCCTTTTTATTCTTTTGTGTGTTTTTCAATTTAAAAAATCTAGCAATGTTAATTTTCTTTTTTTATTATCGTGACTTTTGTTTTGGTGTACTTTACATTTTTTAATACATTTTAAAAATTGACAATAAATAATATTTAATTGAGCTGTGACTGTGCATGTGTAAAACTATACTTGAATAGTCTATAAATAGATAAGAACTACATTTATCAATTTATATTTAAGTATGAACATTTCTATGAGCCACATAAAAATTTTGTATTTATTTGAAAATTTCTTAACTATGCCTAGACGGAGGATGAAAAAATTGGACTTTAAATTTTACTGGTACCCAAAGTTTTAAAAACTAAATCTTCCGTAGTAGACTTAAAAATTTTGGGAACCTTTATTAAATCTTGATTGGTAGGTTTAATAATATAATTTTTATAAAAAAAATTTGTTTATCATCATTGGGGATAAACATCAATTTATCATCAATTGTCTTACCAGTAAAAGCAAGATTTTAAATTTCAAAAAAAAGATCCTTTACTTTTCTAAATATAATAAAAATTTCTAATTGTAAAAAACTGAACTAAAATAAAGCAAAACTGAATCAGCTGTAACTGAATTGCCTGCTACGCTTCGTTACTACTAGACAAGGTGATGCTTGTTAAAAAATTTTACGTCATTCATTTTAAATCTACATATTTTTTTGTCGCTGACCTATTTATTAACACCTTTCACAAGGATAATTAAGAAGCGCAGCAAGGAATAAAAAAAGTTGACCAAAATTTAATAAGATTACACTTGCCCCGGCCCTTAGTTGCCCAGGAAGAGGGGTTTTAAAGTTTCCCGCCTATTTTAAAAGGTCTTAAGGTTAAAAATTGTGGTTGAACAGTAACACCCTGATAGTGCTACATACATACCCTAGTTACATACTAGCTGCAATGTCTATTGCAAAAGATTTAGTTGGCATCTATTTAAAATCTATGTTTCAAAAATTAAATCTAAATAAAAATACCTATTAATAAAATTATATGAAAAATAGTTATAAACAAAGATTTAAGATTAAATAAATATTTCAAAAATTTACAGATTATTTTAAATGGAAAAATTAGGTAAAGATATAATTAAAATTTAAGATTATTATTATAGAGTAGCAACACTAAATTAACCACATGACTTAGAGAAATATAAATAGCCCAGATCAAGCCAAAGATTTGTAAAACATTTTAACTCACATTCAATTTTTCAGTACAACTTTGATTTTTTTTTTCATTTCTACAACACAAAAAATATCATACACAAAGAAAAAAAAATCACTAAAAAGATTTTTATATTCTTTTAATCAGAAAAATAACCTTTAAGAACAGAAAAAATTGACGTAAATACGCATATTGTTTAAACAGAAAAAAATGCCAAAAATAATCATTTGACATTTAACTATTTGTCTTTTAATTCACAACACTTTGATAGTAAATATCCCGAGGACAAAATATAGATATACACACTTCTGTTAAGCTTAGCTACTGACTCTTTACTGAATGAAATAAAGTTTCCCATAGAATATAACCCAGGTTCTTAGTTAGGACACACTCACACACACACACACACACACACACACACACACACACACACACACACACACACAGCCTCTTATTATACTCATGGCCGTTACATTACCCCACACCCGCACCCTTACACTCTTTAGTTTCTCTTTCAGAGAGGACGTTGGGTGGGTTAAACACACACACACACACACACACATTTATTTGTATAATATACATGAATTTCTACACACCCTACAAGATGAAGAATGAACGGGGAAGGGTGTATGTACGCGTGTATATATATACATAGAAAAATCATGAGGCTGATGGACATAAGACAAACCATAACTGCACTAACAAAGTGGAAAGAGGTTGACCTCTGTCAATGAAATGCGATAGATAGGTAGATAGATAGAGTGGGAGGAAGGGTAGATAGATAGTTTGAAAGGATATATATATATTATAAGAGGTTTGTAAATATGATGTATGATAGTCATGAGCAAATAAGACTTAACCCTGAACAGTAGGGCCCTATTTTAACCCCCCCCCCCCCCCCCCCAATCTATATTATCTCAGCTTAAAATAAAGCAAGGGGTTATAAATTATTGTCTGATTTTCCTATTTGATAAAGAACCAACTGTTATACACATTTTGCTTACTTCACCCTTTTATTGAGCAACCTTTTTTCAAGTATATTTCCTTGTTATCGAGATCTTAACAGACAAACACAATCCTTTGCTACTTTACATAACGATAAAGGAGACAAATAAAGTATTAACGATTAATTTATCTGCCATTGTCCCCCTCCTCCATGGAAATTTATTCATGTATATGAAAATGGGATAGCTAATTAATATGCCAATATTATAATAAATTAAATATTATCCTTATCGATACAGTTTCAGAGATAGGGAATTGATTTATAAGATTTTTATCACATTATGTTAATACTATAGCTGTCTATATTGTTAAATCTTGTTTCGTATAATTTCAGTTCATCAGATTTGGTTAAATATTTTAGCCCAGTGTTATAATGCCAAATTGGATTACCAACCTCCAAAACCTATACAATTAAAAAAAACACTTTGGTGCTTTACACTAAAAATAAATGAAAGCTTAAACGTCCTTGATTTCTGTTTAATATAGAAGCCAGATTATAGCATTTGGTTTTTTTCTTTAGTTAATTTTATTGAGGAAAAAACAAGAAATACTTTTCTCTTTAGGTGACATGTCTCTCTCCAATTACGTATTAATATTCATAATCTATAATTCTATTTACTCTGAGTTTATATTATTTTTCATTATAATAATATCTATCTTTACAACTGCTACAAAATCAAAAAATAATTAAACAAGGATGACAACATCCATAAGTAGCGAAGCACAAAAATTGTGGATGGGAATACGTAAAAGATTTAAAATCAATAATAGATTTATTGGAGAAAATAAACATGAAACCTTGTTTTATTTTGTATGATGAAGATGGTTAAAGTAAATTACATACTAGATGCACATAACAATGGGAAAAAATATTTTGAAACTGTTAATGCAAAAAACCAAAAATGCCAAAAGATATGGGGAAATATATCAACATATAAAAATAGCCAAAAACCTGCTAAAAGGCAGTTTGGCCACCATTGTTTCATAAAACGCCAGAAATTTAATTTTAATATCTTTAACTGAAAAATTTATGAAAATTGAACCACAAACACCAAAAATATGGGTAAAAATGTGAAAAATATAAAAATAGCCAAAAACCTGCAAAAAGGCAGTCTGACTGTCATTGTTGTTTTCTTCAAACGACAGGAAATTTAATTTTGATATATTTAACTGAAAAACTTTCGAAAATCGGACCATAAACACCAAAGATATGGAGAAAAATGTGAAAAATATAAAAATAGCCAAAAACCTGCAAAAAGGCAGTCTGACCGTCATTGTTGTTTTCTTCAAATGACGGGAAATTTAATTTTGATATCTTTAACTGAAAAAATTTTGAAAATCGGACCATAAACACCAAAGATATGGGGAAAATTTGGAAAATATAAAAAATAGCCTAAAACCTGCTAAAAAGCAGTCCGACCACCATTGATGTTTCATAGTTAATTGTGCTCCTTAATGATGGGAATGTTGTCAAAAAATTTCAGCTCTCTATCTTTTATAGGAGCCGAGAAAATCACGTTTCCCCCAATTCATTAATTACGGACGGACGGACAGACGGACGGACGGACAGACGGACGGACAGACGGACGGACAGACGGACGGACGGACGGACGGACGGACATTGTGAATTATAGAGTAGCTTCGCTACTAACAAGAAATATAGGTCATAAGTAGTGAAGCAACTTCAAGTTATGAACAGATTAAATGGGGAAAGAAACTTTATCAAAAATAAAAATGCAATTTTATATTGAGGTAGGTTTTTCAAATTAAATAGCTTGTTTAATTTTTAATTATCTAAGATTTTTAAATAAAAAAGTACCAATAAATATTTACCAGATCAAATTGATTATTTGAATTCAGAGAAAGTTATTGTTTGGATTATTTAAATACTGACAAATTCTAGGTTTATAAATCATTAAATCTGGCAAAACATTAAAAGAAATTGAGCCATGACTCATTTTTAAAAGAACAGCATACATAGAACCTTTCAGAAAGATAGTCACTTTGTTAATTTACAATTAAGTAAAAGACATTTTTACTTTTGAATGAGATTAAAAGTATCTTTGCTAAAATCTATAAAAAGATCCCTAGAATTGAACCTAAAAACAATTTTGGCTTCTAATGTCAAAAAGGTTCATAACATTGCATGCAGGGGCGTCCAAGCTTTTTTTTTTGGGGAGGGTAAAATTTTTTAAAGGGGGGGGTAATTCGGTTTTGGGGGGGATAAAATGGCGCGCGAAGCGCGCCGCAAATTTTTTTTACCCCCACCAAAATTTTTACCCCAGGGGTCAAATTTGCTTGGGGGGGGTAATTACCCCCCCTGAAATCTGTTGGCAGGGGTAAAATTTGTTTACCCCCCCAAAAATTTTTGAGGGGGGTAAGTTAAATTTTATAAAAAATTTAGTATTAAAAATGCGCGCGAAGCGCGCAAAAATTTTTTTTGTTAGAGATTTTCTATTTTGGGGGGGTATTTACCCCCCCCAAATTGTTTGGGTGGGGTAAATACCCCCTCCTAAGTGGTTAGGGGGTGCCTACGGCACCCCCAGGGTAGGGGTAAATTTTAAATGGGGGGGGTAATCGCCCCATTACCCCCCCCCTTGGACGCCTATGATTGCATGTATACTAAACTTACAAACTACAAAGAGGAAAAGTGTGTGCTTTTATAATCAGCCATTCCAATGAAAGGTAAACTTCCATACCCATGCAGGATTGCATCAATTTCACTAAACAACAAACAATGAATTCTTAGTTTAAGTTAAGATGCATTTGTAAAAATTATTGTGTTAGATTTTCCACATGCAGTGATTAAGTTTTATCTCAAACCCCCCGAACAAAGGTTAGATTGCAGTTTACTTATGCAATTATATTTGGTTGGAATTCTATTGAAACACCAATGAAGCCTTCATTATTTTTCTCCAGAGTCAGATGTTTGCAAAAGCAACAAAGTCCTAAAAATCCAAAAAAGCAGAGCAAAGTTTTCAAATCATATAGAAGGAAAGAGAAGTTTTAAAAATAATAATTAATCTGTAAAATTTTCTGTTATTGGTTACATTAATAATAATAATAATGTTTATTTGGTGCTGCCAGGTACCCCCTAGCTTAGGAGATAGCACATACAATACTCTAAATTGCTGCTATCTATCGACAATTTAGAGTTTACATTATGATGTTTAGTCTCATACAAAATAAAATAATATATACTAAGAGATTAATTATTAACTAAATATAAATTGGTGGAAAAGAAGTAAAATTTTCAGGATATGCACCAGGAGCTACAGGAGTACTATCTTGACCAAAATGGGGATAGTGTATTTGATTCCTGAAGCCCCTTTTTAAAGAAGATGAAAAGAAAAAAAAGAATATAAAACAAATTAAATGTGAAAGGGAAAATTGAAACTTTAATTTAGTTAAATTGAGTTGTGAGGATGGTAAAAAAAGTAAAAAAAAACACAAATAAACATTTATATTATGTTAGAGAAATCAGTAAATAATAAGAAAAATGAAAAAAAAATATATGAAGGAATTTAGAGAAAAATAAAACAAAATTAATATGAAAGTAAAGAGAATAAAAAGGAAAAATAATAAGATAGATCATTGTTGTAAATAATTTTAATACCATATTTCAAGTTTTAAAATATCATTGAAGATTAATAAGTAAAGTTTTTATAAAAAGAAAGGAGAAAGAAAAAAAACATAAAAAGGGAAAAAAAGCAATACTTCAAGCCTTTGTCATTGTATTATTTTTCAAAAAAAACCCAGAAATTTCTCAATTCAAAATAATATTTTTTTATAGAATGCCACTTTGAGCTTTGCCCTATATTCAACCCTCCCCTCCCTGCCAAAAAACAACACTCCCCTCCCCGCCAAAAGACAACCCCCCCCCCCCTACTTAAAAAAATCACTAGGTTTTTTATGAAATCAATTTTCAAGATCTGTTTATGCACTCAGAACAGTTTTCTCTATTACAAATAAAATTAAGTTTTTCCAACAAAAAATCTTTGAGTTTCATACAAAATTGTTTTCTTGACATAACTGTGCTAAAAGTATAAATAACCTCGTCATTATTATTATCATTTTCATTTTCAGGATTAGGATTAGTATTAGGAATAATGATTTCATTCCATAACTTTGGTAGATCAGAGTAAGGGAATTTTTTAAATGTCTCAAGTCTAACAAATGGAACATTGTACTGTTGATTATTTCTAAGGACTCTTGTTGTTCTTGTGCTATTTCTAATCCATAAGTTATCAAAAGAACATGGAAGCCTATGATTAACGTAATCAAACATAAATTGTAATTTAGAATAGACAATTTGTTGAGTTACAGGAAGAATTTCTAAATTTTTAAATAAAATTGTAGTATGTGCATTATATTTTGAGTTGGTGATTATTCTCAGTGCTTTTTTTTGCTGTTTTACAATTTTATCAAGAGTTGATGCTGCTGCACTTCCCCAAATTGGGGCACAATATGTAAGATGGCTATGGACAAGTGAATTGTATAGAGTTTGCAATGCTTTTCCACCAATAATATGTTTTGCAGCATTTATAGCAAATAATGAGCGTGAAATCTTTTTATTTATCATATCAATATGATATTTAAAGTTTAATTTAGGATCTAGATAAACACCTAGAAATTTAATTGCAGGAGTTTCACTCCTTGAGTTGACATATGAAAGTTTGTGTACCAAATTTGGATCATTTTGGTTATCATTATTGTGATCAAGATTAATACTAATGCTATCAAAGTCAATTGTTGATTCATCTTTTGTAAATATCATAAATTTAGTTTTTGATGGATGTAGGCTTAACTCATTAGTTCTAAACCAATAAGTTATTTTTCTTAATTCAATATTAAGAATATAAATAATATCATGAAGGTTTTTACCCGAAATTAAAAAACTGGTATCATCAGCAAAAAGTAATGTAAATAGAGTAGTACATTTAGCTAAGTCATTGATATAAATTAAAAATAGTAAGGGTCCTAAAATAGAACCTTGAGGTACACCTTTGTTAATATATTTCATATCAGACTTTTCATTGTTGATGTAAACAAATTGTTGTCTATTTGCTAAGTAATTTTTAAACCATGTCAATTCTGTACCATTGATTCCAAGCTTAGAAAGTTTGTCCAGCAAGATTCTATGAGAACAGCAATCAAAAGCTTTTTGTAAATCACAAAAGACTCCAACTGTATACTTTTTATCATTACTATTCTTTACAATTTCATTTACATTAGGCGAATTAAAGCCACTAAGAGGATGGCTGTGCATAATAATTGTTAAAAGATCCAAATTAAACTTCCCTTTTAGTCTCTATTTACCACCTAGGGTACCTAGAGTGGAAAAGGAATTTGTATAGCATAATGTTGGAACTGTTATGAATTGACAATTTCGGAAATCTACATTTCGCAGAATGTTTTCGAAAAATCTACGAAAAAGTAATTTATCGCGATCTATTTGCATGTAGTGGCTACGCATCTTAAAAGTTTTGATCGCTTGTTGAAATTTTTCTGACAAAGTATAAAAGTAGAAGCTGAGTATTTATGCAAAACGAAAATACTTATAACTTAATGTGTTATTTGTAATAAAAACCATTTTTCTTTCTTTTTAATCTCCTCTATTACATAAAATAAAGTTTTTTTTTGTTCGTCTAATAAGATATTGCTGGCCATTAATCTCATTTAGATCTCCATTATAGGAAAGATTTGCATCGCGTTTAGGAAGGTTTTTGCTTCATTATCTATATACTGAAGTCTGTGGATGGTTTTAAGCTATTTTTCTACCGACGTCCTACACTTTGAGTAAGGTATAAGTATACTAATAGAAATGAATTCTAATGTCTTGTATCTTTTAATCTTACAAACCGCTGCAATTTTTTTTATTTAAAAAGGTACTACGCATCAATATCAATTGTTTTTTTAATGTATTTTATTTAAACAAGGATGACAACATCCATAAAAGCGAAGCACTGAAACTGTAGGACAAACGGACATTAACACTTATATAGTGTCAGAACTGAATAATCAGAATATAAATGTATAAGAGTTAAAGCAAAATTATAAGTGTAAATTTGTTGAAAAACTGCTTGATACAGGATAATGTTTTTGGACATACTTACATTTTTAGGACTTGATTATAGAGTTGCTTCGCTTGAAACATTATACTTTGTTGTCCCAGGAATAAACATACCAAAAATCAGATCAATCGGATGATTAGATCACAAAAAATTGTTGTTAAAAAAGTAAAAAATCAACATGTTTAAAATGGACGTACGGACATTCTTGTAATGATTATAGAGTTGCTACGCTTTCTAAATCGTACCTAACTACTAAAGGAATCACCATGCAAAGTTTGAAATCGATAGGACAATTCTAATATGCCTAAATTAACTAAAAAAGCTATCCGTTTGTGACGGACGGACGGACAGACGTACGGACCGACCCTAATTATAGAAAAGCTTCGCTTTTAAAAACACATCCTGAAGGATAGGGGTGCAGCAGTTTGTACGATAAAACTGATACTTAAAGACCATGTAATTGTGTACTATTAAAGTTTAGAGTTATGAGTCGGCCAACTTTGTACATTACTATTTCCCATAGGAGAGAGAAAGACAATAAATTGTTCTACAACCTTTCTTCCCCTCTAGTTAGTAAAAGATACATTATACAAAAAGCTAAATTGTATTGATGTGAAGATTATATTCACAAGAAAATATATAACAACAAGAATAATCTGGTCCATAGTTAGTTATAGCATTTTAATTAATTAGAAAGTTTAAATTTTGGGACAAAAAGAACTGGTAATTGCACTGCCACTGCAAGCATATGTGTAAGTTTAAGGTACAAAAAACGAGTGTGAATTTGTGACGTCTTGATACTTGTTTTACTCTATCGTCGTTTTTGTTAGAGAATGACGAACGTACATAAAGATATCAATCAGCTACGCTACCAGTAATTCAAAAAAATATTATGAATTCTAACCCACTGAGGTTTCAGGTATTAATCAACAGACAACCAACCCATAATTTGGTGGAACTTTGTCTAAACTGTGCATGGTCAAGACTTTCACCCTTTTATGGGCATTCTTCTAACTCTTAAATTTGATGAAGCAGTAGGTATAATTTTTAACTTCTTCAATATAACACGGTGTGTGCGAAACTTATAGCCGACAACTCCCCAGCAAAAGCAATTCTTTAAATTGGCTGACACTGCTGCCATGTCAGTCGTGTGTCCTATGAAAAAGGACAGTAGCAAAATTGAAGAAAGTACCTTTTTATTGTTAGCGGTTTCAACTAACAGAATATATTTTCCGAAATAATTGACATAAATTTTCTGATTTTCTGTCGGCTGAATATTGTTTTCAGAGTCATATAATTGAATATAATTACAGCACTATTTCGCGATTCCAGAGACTGTGTATTTAATGTGACTTCTAGGTAGTTATTGCCTCTAGAATTAGGATTAAAAAAGTAAGATACTCAAATTGATTTGTGTACGTTAAGCAGTGATTAGTTAATGGACGATAAATTGATGACATGCCCAATTATAGTAATCAATATCTGTGGATAAAAAATGTGAAACACTGTTAGATTGTACCAACCAATCTGAATTGAATTTGATAAACCCTTCCCTTCCTCCTTAGAATTAAGAGAGTAAATAAAATAGTTATATCTTAGTTTTCGAGAAAAACAAGAAAAATAAAAAATCTAAAATTAAGGTTTTCCATTAATTTTGAAAACTAAACAGTAAAAAAATGATGATACATAGAGGGGTGTAAACCTTTAAGGGGTTGAAGAAAAAGAAGACAGGCCTGCCTTATTTCATTGTTGATACCCCTCTTTACCCCCCCCCCCCCCCAAGCCAAAGTCCCTCCACAAGCGTATAATCAGAACTACTGTACTACAATCTACTCGTGTATTCAACTGTATGAGTAGGAAAAAGGGTATATAGACCCATCATATACATTATCTTCTTTTTCCATTCATGATTTTTTGCGGCTACACACACATAAACACATATACACACACACATACACACACACACACAGACACATACACACACAGACCTTTTATAGTTCTTATAATGCACAAGACATATATATATATCGGGGAGGCAGGGAATAGTAAAATATATGATCAATCATTTATCAAGAAAATTTAGTTTTGTTATGTAGAAACAAATACAAGCAAAGGTCGCCTGAATTAGGGGCAATTTTTTGACATGGTGGTAAACCTTCCCAGTATCCCTGAGAAGCTACACTATAAAGGAGAACCATATCGGTTCAGACACACACACATAAGGAAATCAGATATCGTGAAAATCTGTCAAAAAGAACTTGCACGACTTTAAAAGAAAGCATATCTTATTCATGCATGATACTTATCGGTTAAACGCTTTGCTAAGGTCTTTAGCTGTAGGCAGTAAATTGAGCATTATGATTTGTACTCAGCTTATATATAGATAGGTTCAAGTCATTACAGACAAAACGAATAGTTTAAGTTTTAAAAGCTATTGATCCATCTCAACCCAAGACTACTTTATCAAACTAACATCTTTGTACAGGCCATATATATATTTCAATAACTAAGGTTATCATTCTCAATCGTCCTATAAACGTTTTTGACATTTTAAACATATTTACACTCCCGCTACGTATCTTTTTTTTTTGGTATAAGATTTATAAGATAGTTTAAGATTTTATTTAAACACAAAATATATGTTTTCATGTTTAAGGATTCAGGTGCATTGTAGACAGATATTGAATATTAGATTGATGCCTGCTTTACGGGCAGCTGAGTGTTAAATTTGTTAATAGCGAAGCTACTCTTTAATTCAATATGTCTTTCCGTCCGTCAATCCGTAACGCTATGGGGAAAATGTGATTTCCTCGGTTGCTTTTAAAGATAGACAGCTGAAATTTTTAGTGAAGATTCATATGACATATGCACATTATGTATATATCATTTGGTCCGTCTATCTCTCGGTCATGCTCAAAAGATGTCAACGTTATTTTTATAAGGTTTCGTGATCTTCTTGGAGATTTTTTAATATTATTTATCCTTTTTCTTTGTTATGAGAATTAAACATCTGCTCTATAACTCACTTTTTCTGATTGTTCAATTAATGATTTTTGTGCTTCGCTACTTATGGATGTTGTCATCCTTGTTATTTTAAAAGCTAACCCGCAAATCTCATGGAAATTACCTCACTTGGGGAGTTTTGTGTTCCACTTTAACAAATTGCACATCTCATCCTATTATAGAAGTAGTAAGGTATTTTTTCTGTAGCTTAAGATTTCGATAACTACTAAACCGATTGAGTTTTCGTTCATTACTTTTCATCAAGTTAGAATAAAGTTAGATTGAGTTCTGAGTAGCCCCTGTAAGGGAATGGGAAAATATACCCTTTCTGTTTCTATATATTACAAAGTAGCTTAATGTCTGTCCGTCTGTCTGTCCGTCTGTCTGTCCGTCTGTCTGTCCGTCTGTCTGTCCGTCTGTCTGTCCGTCTGTCTGTCCGTCTGTCTGTCCGTCTGTCTGTCCGTCTGTCTGTCCGTCTGTCTGTCCGTCTGTCTGTCCGTCTGTCTGTCCGTCTGTCTGTCCGTCTGTCTGTCCGTCTGTCTGTCCGTCTGTCTGTCCGTCTGTCTGTCCGTCTGTCTGTCCGTCTGTCTATCTGTCTGTCCGTCTGAAGCTTAAAATCTCAGTAACTGCTGAACCGATTAGGCTCTAATCTTTAGGGAATATATCTACTGGTCCTGTGATAGTTTTAAGCTATTTTCCTGGGGGGTGGGACATCCCCAACCTCCCAAAAAACTAAAAAAAACACCCCCCAAAAAAATTTATTTACATTTTTTTAAAATCTCAGTAACCGCTGAACCGATTGGGCTCTACTCTTCAGGGAATATACCTACTGGTCCTCTGGTGGTTTTAAGCTATTTTCTTGGAGGGTGAGACACCCCAACCCCCCAAAAACAAAAAAAATCCCAACTTCAAAATTATTATATTTTTTTATTTTTGTTAACAAAAACCAGTAATTAGGGTGGGAGAACCCCACTGCACCATGGGGTGAAGCCCCCATGAATCCCCCCCCCAAAAAAAAATTAATATTTTTTTTACAAATTTCAATTTTTACAAATTGAATTTTTTGTTCATACAGTGCAGCACAACCTGGGTTTAATTTTACCACAGAGTAATTAAACAAAGAATATCTTTTTTTAATATTTCTATTTCTATTAACTTCCCATAACTTAATAGGGCGAAGCCGCTAGTTATCAATAAATTAAGAAAATAAGGAGGGAAGTGGGGGGGGGGGGGTTGTAGTCAGTGCTCGTTGGGTATTTTGAATTAAAGTACCAAAACCTTCATGAAAATTATGAACCAATTAATAACAATGTACCAATGATATTTCACCTAATCATCGTGTCTAACTAAGCGATTACATTAGAAATATAGTCATTCATTTATTCTTTTTAGTAAAACACACAATCACGTCATTTTTTCACGTAACTTTTGAATGGATTTAAACTTGATTTTGTTTGGCTTTTGTCTTTTATAGATGTTATCATCCTTCTATTTTTATTTCATTTTTTATGTTTCATTTGTGCGTCACTTAACCAGTAGTTCTTATTACGTGTTTGCCCCCCTCTCCCCCTCCCCTAATGATAATTTGATTAATTAGCTTATTTCGCTGCGCTGTTTTTGGATATTTTTTGCCATTTTTAAGAATAATTAAATGGTAAATTTGTAATAATAACATGAAAAATAAGTAATTTCCTTCAGTTCAGGAAGTAATTTAGTTTTTGATGACAATCTTTTAATAGCAGAAACATCTATTTATGTTTTAATTTAATATTTGTGTTTGTTTATTTACTATAAGCATTTAGTATCTTAGCAAATTGTTACTCCTTTATTAAAGGGATAGTTGCATAGATTTGAAAAAAAAGGTTTCAAGCATAAGTTACAAGTATACCATCAAACATATATACACATTTTTGTATTACAATAACTAGTAAACAATTAGACATCAGTAAATTAGTCGTCATGCTGTTTTTGTAAAAATAAGCCAGCTTTATAGATTGCATATACCATAAGAATACGATTTTCAAGTCTTTTTAAATCTACGTGGTAGAAAATTGAAATCCTTTCAAATATTTGTCCTATAACCATTGCACAGGAAAAAAATATGCAGTACACTAAATTCAAGTTTTAATGCATTTAGTGCAACTACCCGTTTTGAAAATCAACTGAGTGGGTGAGGTCAATATGTTTATATTTCTTTTCTTTTTTTTTTGGGGGGGGGGGGAGGGGGGAGGAGAACCTCCTATGGAATAAATACAGTTTAGATTAACCTTCCCTCAATAATCGTTTTAATGTAAGGTTTATTTAAGTCATTTTCATGTCTCTTTCTATCTTGCTGTCTCAATCTCTTTCTTTCTATCTCTCTCTCACACACCCCTCCACTCTCTCTCTCTCTCTCTTCTATCTCTATCATTGGAACCATTGGATAAAGGTTAGGTTAATTTTTATTTGAAAGGTTAAAGTTTGACATATAAAGTTAGTTTTACTCACGTAGTGGTTAGTATACAAAACGGATAAGGCATTCCCCAAATGTAGATAAAAATGATTTGAATCGAATTATAGCAAAATAATTTGCTTCATAAAACACTAACCTAAAGAATTAGTATAAATCATAGTTTATCCGCTTGCCATCGGGGATATGTCGGGTTTAATTTCGCAACCTCACTGTTTCATACTACAGACATTATAATAATACGAAGATGATCTCCCCCTCATGAGGTAACATGTTATAATAATAATGAAACTAAGTTACGTGATGGTTTCGAGCTATTATATTTTAAGAATAAGGTCTTAGGATGGCTTTGAGCTATTTTTCAAATCCAACTCTACATCCCCTAGATAAGTGGTTGTGTATGACAAAATAGTAACATTAAAACAATTCTTAGAATTTTTAATCGACTGCAAAGCTTTTTACTAAAATGGTAACGGCTGGCACAATATTGCCATATTGTTTTGAAAGGAGAGTAAAAATTGGATAATAAATTTACTGTAGAAAAAAGAGAATTGAAATGTTAAAGTAGCTATGCTACTTATATATACTAGCAGCTGCGCCCCTAGCATCTAGGGGCTCTATATTCGAAGGGAAGAAAAATAGCCTAAAACCATACCCAGACTAATTTTTAAAAAAATAAATAGCCTAAAACCATCTCATAGCCTGTAAGAGGCTTCACTGTATAGAAGAACCATATCGGTTCAGCTGTTTGCGAGATCCTTCGCTACAGACAAAAAAAAGCTTATTACTTTATAATATAGGAGAATAAGGATAATGAGTATCTACAGGAATCTAAAGGGATAAGGCAAAGGCCAATAAATAAATATACATTCATCCACAATGAAGTACACAAAATATAATTCAGTTGTAGATTACTATAAGTGGTAAAGTTGTTAAGCCAACGAAAAAAAACCGTTATTATAAAACTTTGGGGACTAATGTAATAAAAAGCCCAATATCTGGCCTCCCTCCATAAATATTCATGAAAACGAAATTGCAAAATTTACGTAAATATTACATGTTGTATTTATAGACGGATAATATGAATGAAAATAATGATAACTATGATAAGCACAGGCGTGCGAAGCACTTTGCTATTGGGGGAGGGGGTCATTAGTTGTATAATGCCTTATATTACCCCCCCCCCCCTTCCCTGTCTACAAAATAATGAACATGGCCGCAGTGCTCAGCCCCCTAGTCATATAATTTAACCTAACATAACCTAAAAATTGTAAAAAGACCCGAGGTTGGAGTGGGGGTTTATACAAATTACAAAATAGGAAAAACATTCCTAAGATAATAACGTCTAAATTTTATTGAAGACCGGGAGAAGGAGCATTATGTGAAAAATTAGACTTTTAACAGGAGGCGCGGTTATCTCAGGCGTAGAAAATGTCCGGAGCGTTAGTCAGTCAGTAGTCAAATTTTACTCTAGCGAGTTAAGAAAAAAATGTATTACCACTTGAATGAGAATTTTTTGGCTTCATAAACTCACTTGCAATACATTCATACAATGCAATTAACACGTAAAAAAAAAATTATACAAAGAAAATAGTTGATTTCACCTATTTCTTGACCACCTACGCCTCCGGCCCCAATAATTCAATTATAGCCCCAGGAGTGACTTAGTCCGACGGTGCTACCTAATTCAACCTTTACTTACCATAAACTTACCTAGAATTTTTAAGTAAACGAATAGAGAGAGAAGAAACAGCTTCATATATGATATTTACCAAATAGCTAAGACCTAATTTGTATCGGGTCATTGATATGTTAGCTGATAGTTTATCAAACCTACATTCTACATATTTCTAAAATAAGCATCAAAAATACATTTATTTCAAAAAAAGTTTTTTTTTGCTCCAGTTGCACTATATTATGCTAGCGGCTTCGCCCCTAGTCTCTATGTTCTGTGCCCCAAGGGGTAATTAAAAAAATAAAATTTAAGTAGGCTCTCGTGCTGCGATCACCACTTTTAAATTAACTGCCTAAAACAGTTTTTTTTGTTTTGGTTTGGGGATGTCCTACCCCCCAAGAAAATAGCCTAAAACCACCACAGAAAGAAAGACAAAAAATGACCCAAAGGCTTCCCACAAAGAAAAAATATAATTAAAGGTATAAAACAAAAATTAGCATCGCTATATTTTAAATTACTGAGTAGCTTTGCTTAAATTAAAAATAGACTGGCAAATGTCAACGCTGGAAGTAATTATGGTTTGAAAAATTAGTTTCTTCTCCCAATGAAGGGTGTCGCTTCAAAACAGCCGTTCAAGTTTTTTTAACTCGGCTAACTAATTACGTTATATAAAACTATCAGCTATGCCCCTAGCATCTAGTATTCGACGGGGCAAAGACCATCTAAAACCATCCCAAGACTTAAATCTGAAAATAAAATAGCCTAAAAAACCACCAAGTGAGCTATGTAAAACTTCCCTAAAATGGAAAACATAATCAGTTCAGTAGTTATTAAAATTTATACGACGATTGAAATTTCCTTGTTGGTGATTTTCTCGCAAGTGCTAAGCACAGAACCCTATACACTTATTTTTTTAAAATTGAGTGGGCGGTAATTTTTCTTGTTTTAGACCGGTTCAGCGATTAACGAGATCTTTAGCTTTAGACAGAAAGACGCATGGACGGTCAGACAGACGGACGGACTGACTTACAGACATCGTTCTACTATGTAATATAGACTACCACAAAATAATATTCATGAGTTAGATTGATGAAACATAAAGAAATGGCTTATCCAACTATATAACTTTTTTAATTGTTATTGCTACCCTAAACATGATTGTCCATTTATATTTTTGTGCTGCATTGTATAAATATCACGAATGAATGATAAAAAAACGTCATTCCACAAATTTAAGGAAGTAAGTAAATAATGAAAAAAGTTCTTTTTGTAAAACAGAAATGAAGTTAATTTGCTAATTTGAAGGTTCAACTACATGGTATTTAAGATAGCGTTTCTAGCTGACCAAGGACTTTTTTCAGGGGAGGTGAATCTAAATCTGCATAAGGGGGGGGGGGGAGATGTAATTAACTTTTGTGGAGGGTAAAATGAGCTATCGAAGCGCGCGAAATTTTTTTATCCACTACCCTCCAAAAGACCCATGACGAAGAGCCAAAAGCTTTTTGGGAGGGAAAATCTAGCATATTTTTAAAAAATTGGTACGCCTCCCTTGGACTTTCTTGTCTAATTATAAATCTATTTTGTAAATTTTTTTCGTTATGGTCTAAAATTTTAAAATCTACTTTACACCGCTATTCTGATAGGTACATCTGTAATTATTAATATAGTCTTTTGTAAATTGTTAATACGATAACAACACAAGGGTTTGACTATGACTATTATAAATTGTTTTAATAGGCAGATTCTGCCCGCATTTAATTTCATTGGTTTATGTCGATTGTAGGACATTATAGAAAATTAGCAGGAATTTAAAGGGATAAGACAATGGCCGCTAAATTGATGTCAACCACCAAAGATGATACACAAAATTACCCTTTCTGTAGATTACATCTAGTGGTTAAAAGTTTTGGACACTAAACCTAATGAACCAACCAATCAAAATTAAAAAAAAACGTTGGGGACTAGTGTAATAAACAACCAGATGTCTCCTCCCTACCTGGGTTTAATAACTACCTGCTTACAGGTTACTGTACAGGGTCTGTTCTTTGTATGCCCAAATATTTGTATAAAAAACTTCACTAATATAGAAATTCCCCTACAAAATATTGTGCTTTGCTTATTTCGGACAAAATCGTCTTTGATTTATACAGACTTTATATAGAGAATCTCTTTAACATGACGTACAAGGTTTTCCTTAAGTCTCATAATTAATATTGAGTGTGAGGATTGCCAAATTGTGTTTCTATATTTGTACCTTACGGCCTCACCTTAAGTACAACCATGATGGAAGTAGTTGGGGTAATATTCCTCTAAAAACGTGGCTTAAATAATATATTTGATTACATCATCCCATCACACACCCCCCCCCCCAAAAAAAAAATTAAAACCTACAGAGAAACAACCATTAGTGTTTACAAATAAACTTTTTTTTATGGAGGAGATGGGGGGGGGGGAGTAACAAAGCAGCTTTATTGACAATTTGACGAAAACACGAAAAAATGCGTTACTTATTAAAAGCACACGTAGCAGGTTGTACAAATACCAAACCAACCTTTTGCTTCCAAGTGAATTACTCATTAATGTACGTCATAATAATTCATATTATCATGCCCCAACATCTTATGCAATTAATATTTTTCATGTCTTAATGAATATGGACTATTAATATCATAGAATAAAATAGATAGATGATTTATTAGAGGAACCCTACCAGAAATATTCTTTTAACTAGCGGCTAACCCCCCTCCCCCCCCCTAGAGGCACTTGGACAAAGAGGGCGGGTTTTAAAAGAAGAAACTACCATATAGGTTCAGGAATCAGGGGTAAGCGAGATCCTTCGCTACAGGGACACACACCAACAGACAGACATCCTATTACTTTTACGATATGATTGCAGAGAAAATTTCGATAATTAATAGACAGTTAAACAAAGTAATTATAGAGAATGTATTTATTGGTTAAGGTTATCTTTTATAAAAATTACAGCCATGCAAAGCTCAAACTGATTTCAAATCCGGAGGGACGGTTGGGCGGACTGGCGCCAATCCTGTTATATAAAGTTGTAAGTTTTATTTCCTCCGAATCTTACCTCTGAACTAGTTGAGTTCTCCTTTTTTGCATACGGCCAGGTTGGTTTTAGGCTTTTTTTCTGCCTCCTTCATGCCCTTTTGAATAAGGTGCTTCAAGATTCTAGTAACGCAGTCACTAGTTTACATCCATAGAATATTCCAGCATCAAAAAGAATATAGCCTTTATGAAAACAATGTGTGAATACAATTAACTTTGTATTGCCATTTGGGAAGAAAATTCAAATGAAATAATAATATCAATAAAAGAGAGGGGTAGGTTTCTGGTAGAATCCGTAAAGGCGTGTGTTTTAAGGCTTAAAAATAGTAGTAGAACGATAATATTCACTAAATATATATGTGTATTTCTTATTGAAAAGAACAAAAGACAATTTTTTTAGTAGCGAAGCTACTCTATAATTCGAAATGTCCGTCCGTCTGAGACAAAGTGGGGGAAACGTGATTTTCTCGGTCACTATAAAAGATAGACAGCTGAAATTTTTAGTGAAGATTCTTATAACATATGCCCATCTAATCTATACATTGTTTTGTCCAACCGTCTGTCATTTGGGGTGCTAGATTGATTCCTACATTTTCTGATTTTCTCAACTCCTTTTTAAGATAATGGGCTGAAATTTTCAGGGATTGCTTTAATTTACATTTTACATATTTTCCTTAAGTTTTATTACAATTTTTTTATTAATAGGGGTGCTAGATCGATTTCTAGATTTTTAGGTTTTCTATTGTTTTCTCAATTCCTATTCAAAATTTACGGCTGAAATTATCAGAGATTGAATATGCTAATAGTCTACATATTTCCATCAAGTTTCATTAAGATTTGTTTATATATTGTGGTGCTAGATCGATTCCTAGATTTTTAATTTTTCGTGATTTAAAGGTTGCGTGATTTTGAAGTTTTCGTCATTTCCCTATTTCATCAAATATATAGGATGACACTGGTATATGGTAAATATATTCATAATATACATTCATAATTTCTGAGCTTCGCTGTCATCCTTGTTTTTTTTTAAGTTAATATAAATTTTTATCGTTCTTTTACTGTTTTTAACGAAACCTACCCCTCTCTTTGACTTTATAAATAAATGCATCTTTTTTTTATGTATGTACACCCAAAAATAATAAATCTAAATTTAAAAAAAAAAAAAATATGTAAAACATCTCCCACACAGCTACATAACCCATAATGAAAAAATCAGCCCGGGACGGGACAGAAAAAATGAATGAGAAATAAAATTCGACTTTCCCAGTAGGAAATGTTCTTTATGTTTGCTAGGAGTTTGTGTGTCAGATTATGAATGAGAGAGTGTGTGTTTGTCAGGCAGGAGCTCAAAGTATCCATGCAAGTAGACGAACTTTGATTTGGTCTGCGATTGGATATAGGCTAAGTGGATATACTGAAATTGGAAAATTTGTCGTCAATCAAGGTTGCCATTTTGGATCTCATTTACATTTATTGGTCAGTTTGTTCATCCAGTTGGAGGGAGTGGATGGGGTAAAGGGGGTGGAGGGGAGGTTTCATTATTTTATCCAGCTGCCAGCTGTGAGTATTACTTTATTAGAGTACATAAAAATCTGGTACAACATATGGTTATAATATATAAATTGGTCAGCATTATTTTAAAGATTAGGTAATAAATCTTAATTTATGTACTAGCACCAGTGGCTCTGAGTTAGAATGTCAGTAAGAACTGCTTTCCCATTTTTTAAAACTATTAAGGGGAGATGACTTGGCCCATACATTACCATACAATTACACATATATACGCCTTACAACCAAACACAGATTGTCTGATGGGTGTCACCTGACAATCATGTTTGGTATTTTAAAAACATTAATGGATGATATTTTTTGCTTAATATAAAAGTTAACTTTATACTTTTACAATCTTATAATTATTATTTGCATAAGAGGTTTTTAAGATTTATAAATTGTAAAGAAGTTGTATCAACTTTTTTGCTTTTTATTTAAGATAGCTAGCCGGTTCTTTCAGTAAGTAGTAGATGTAAAATTTTTCATAGAATTCAGATATGCAATCGGTTTTTTTGTAGACCTCTTATTTTTTAAGTAATTTAAGTTTTTAAAAAAAATAATTAAGTCGGTTTTAAGGTACTAAAACGCAACAAAATAAAAGAAGAAAATAGCCAGTATGAACAAAAATAGTAAGATCTTTAATTTGACACCTTACTTTTAAAATTCTGTGGAGTAATTGTTGAAAAAATCTATTTTTTTAACCTCGGTTTAATCAAAACATTAAACCTAAATATTTTCTCATACAGACATAAAAAATATGGGTTCATATATACCATTAGAATGAGAAAAATAATATGAATCCATTCTAAGCAAAATTGAAAAAGTTTTAAAAAATTGTAATAAAAAATAGAAAAAATAAAAAGTTTATTTTAAGAATTGTAACTACTAAACTAGCCAATCACAAATCGCAAAAATTGACGAATCGGGAAGCTTAACCTATAAAACTAACCTATATAATTGCCAGAAAAAAAGGAGAACGTTCATACAATATATACAATAGATACTACAATAAATATAGTGATATTAAAGAACATGTAAAGAATGAAAAATTATGAACAAATATGCATCAGTCTGTTTATAAACTTCAAAACAATGCAGTTAAAAATACATTATTGTTTCTTGTGTTTAAAAAATATCTGCTACATTGCATTGTCTTTTGTTTAGGTTTTGTTCAGGTTTGGTTCAAGCTAACCCTTTAAAGCCGAAAATTATGATTCTTAAAATAAACTTATTTTTTTTATTATAGTTTTATAAAACTTTTTCAATTTTGCTTAGAATAGATTCGTAATATTTTTCTGATTCTAAAGGTATATATGAACCCATGTTTTTTATGTCTGTTTGAGAAAATATTTAGGTCTAAAGTTTTTATTAAACCGAGGTTAAAAAAATAGATTTTTTCAATAATTACTCAACAAAATTTTAAAAGTAAGGTGTCAAATTAAAGATCTTACTATTTTTGTTCATACTGGCCATTTTCTTCTTTTATTTTGTTGCGTTTTAGTACCTTAAAACCGACTTAATTATTTTTTTTAAAAACTTAAATTACTTAAAAAATAAGAGGTCTACAAAAAAACCGATTGCATATCTGAATTCTATGAAAAATTTTACATCTACTACTTACTGAAAGAACCGGCTAGCTATCTTAAATAAAAAGCAAAAAAGTTGATACAACTTCTTTTAGGCTAATATTATATATTATTAGAACCTCAAAGGTCTTATTATATTGCATTACAGCAAAGATTTTATTTAAATACAAACTTTTACCAATATTTGTCATATAATTACCAAAATTTTACCTTATTTTTTTCCTCAAAAAACCTATATATAGATTTTAGTAATAAAGCAAATATTTAATACTATACTTTTAATTTATGCAAATATAATAAATTATTTAAAATTAAAAAGAACAATACATATTTATAAAATGTTAATACAAGTCCAACTTTGAGGGATAATACCCCCTTCCCCACCCCCTCCATCCCCATAAAAAAAAAGTTTTGAACATGCATAAAATAAAGGTTAATGGACAGGTACATTCATAATTTTTTTTTTGGGGGTAAAGGGGGGGGGGGTAAAAATTATATAAGAGAAGTTAATTAAACTTTTTTGGGGGGATTTGTATCAACCCAATTATAGAAATTACTAGAAACGTCAAAACTTCTTGTTTTCCTTTGCCACAAAAATTATATATGGTAGTCTTGGAAACTGAAATACTTACAAGCAAGCTTTGATCTTACTTTGTCTGTTGAAGGGTAATGTTCCGAAGATTTGTTTGAAGAGAAAAGGTTAAAGGGAATAGGGAAAGGGAGAGAAATATGAGTGTATTTACTAAAGACTTCTGACAACCCATAATTTCTCTCAGGCTAAATTATCATTGCAAATATTCCTTTTAAGTTTCTCCGAGGTCAAATATTAATGTATTTTAGACATTAACAAAACATTTGGCTACAGGTTCAGAAATATTATTGTGTGTTGGACAATTTTTAGTTTTGTTTCTATCCTAATCTATAATAAAAAGTAGTTTGATGTCTGTCCCTTAATATCTCGGTAACCACTGAAACGATTGAATTCTACTCTTCAGGGAATATACCTACTGGTCCTGTGGTGGTTTTAGGCTATTTTTTGTGGGGTGAGACACCTAAAACCCCCCAAAAAACAAAAAAAATCCCCGAACTTTTTTTAAAAATGTGGTTGTTGCAGCACCCTAGGTCCTTTTTTTTTTTTTATTACCTCTTGGGGCAAACCCCTAGAGGCTAGGAGCGAAGCCGCTAGTATTATATAAAGTTTCTTGTCTGTAGCTTAAGATTTCAATAACTAAAGATTCGATAGACTTATACCTTTTAGGAAATCTTTAAATGGGACCCGGGATGGTTTAAGGCTATTTCGTTTTTGGATTTGAGCCTTGGAGTTCTTTTAGGCTATTTTTTATACCTTTACATATTACTTCGAAATATAGCCCCTAGCTTCTAAGGTCGCAGTCGCTAGTCTGAAACTATGAGTATTTTATTTACTTAACAATATAAATAAAGATAATTAATAAAAAGACAATTATTGTGTCTCCACCTTTTCAGCTATTTAAAAAGACTCGAATAAATGAAAGAGTAAGACTAAAGAATAGCTTTGCTCAACTTATGATGAAGTGATAAAAAGTCAAGTCTATTCTTGGGTTTTAGAGATCCTTAAGAGCGCTGTTAAAAAAAGATATTTTTATCAATGGGCACTTCAGCCTTTGCAAATATCGGCGGGGAGAAGGGGGTGGGGGAGTAACGGATAAAAAGAAGATACATTGTGATGGGGAGGGGGGAGGTTGTAAAATTTTTGGGGTGTACAAAAAGGTTAACGGGAAGGCAACAAGTTGCAAAATGGGCAGGACAGCGTGATAAATAGGGTAGGTACACTTTTACAAATAGTTACAGAAAAAGGGTAATGGCATGAGGATTGGATGTAGGGAAGGGGACAGGGGAGGGGGGAGTGTCGCTGTTTGAGGCCATGGATGTACGTCATAGTGACGTCACCAGGACTGGAGCAGTCACAGTTCTGCATGCCTTACATTACACTAGATCCGCAAACAAAACTCACACACACACACACATACATACACACACACATACACACACACATACACACACACACACACACAGACAAACACATAGATTTTACTGGAAATAGGAAAACTTTAGTGGGTTTTAAAACTGTTCTTGATATAAAAAAATTGACAACAAAAACAATTTTGACTATTCAGGTGAAACATTTTCTGCTCCTACTGCATCGTTTGATTTATCTGTATGTCTGTTTTAGACGGCTTTTTTGCTCTCTTAGATCGAAAGTATCAGCCAACAGTAAGTTTTTTAAAGAGAAACTTTTCTACATTTTATTTTGGTTCGTTTTTCCTTGACTTTTGAAACTTGGATTCATAAGACTATTAAGTATTATGCAAAAAAAAAACCGATTTATCTCTTTAATAAAGTTAAAAACCTCAATTATCAAACTGTTATTTCAACAAAAACACACACAAATACACACACACACACACACACATAGCCATACACACACACACTTTTATCTATCAGCGAGGGCATCTAAGTCCTAACACCTCAATGAAACTCCCAGGAGCAAAGTCTGAATGGGAGTAGTGGGAGTGCAGTTGGCTGTATTCTTACAAAACACACAAAATTTTGAATTAAAGATTTTGTCATTTGCATTACTTAAGATCTCTATAACCTAATATAGGGTCTTTCAAGAGAAATGTATGTTTAAAAACTTAATTATACATACGAAGACAAAAACTTATATAAATGCTGTATATATTTAGAAACCTTTTATATAACATTTATGTTTTAAATATGACTCAAATGACTATTTTATTTAAAACTAGTTGTGGATATTTTGGTAGATTTTTAGTTAGTATAAGTGGATTTTTGCATCGGTAATTAAGTTTTAAAATTATGTATGTTTTTATTGAAATACCCTGTATTTATAAGGATCATATTCTTTTAAGAAACCTTCTTTACAATCATCGATAGCTTTAAATAATCTAATTATTTTACAACAAATATTTAACCTTGCATTAGTAAAGTTCAATCTCATTCAAAGACGTTATTGCCAATCAAAAATTTTAGAATTGGTATTTTTATATTTACACCGACTGCAATGGACTACTCTGGAATATGTAAATATTATATACAATGCATATTTTGTTAGAAAGAGGATTGTACAGGCTCTGGTATTTATCAATTGGATTAGGATAGGCATGTATTGGTATGGGCTATGGTCTTTATCTTCAATGGATATTCGTATCTAGTGCAGTTTACGGTGAAATATTCCTGGATACGATTATCTTCAAAAATATATGAATTTTATTTCCAAACCTAATAAAAAAATTGGTTTCCTCATTTCCTGAATGCTTTAAATTTAAGGTATTTGGTCTACTTGTAGCAGTTTTTCAGCAGTTAGAACGGTACATTTCCTGCAGGCTTCCTTAAAGTTATTTAAGTACCTGAATATATGGATGGATGACAACATCCAAAAAAGCGAAGATCCACACTCAGGCAGTAGAACACACAGACATTAACACTTTAAAATGTAAGCATTTAAGTAAAATCCTAAAGCCCACTACAGATGTTTTTTTAATGAAAGAAAGGGTCTTTTTTGATCATTAAATAGAAAATATAACAAAATTTGCTGATCTTTTTTTTGATATTTCAAATACTCTAATCTAATTTCTAAATTCTAATGCTCAAAGACAGGTACATTTTTTATGTGCATCCATTGTCCTATCCCTTAAGATCCCAGCAAAATATTCTTCTCTTATTTTTAAAAGCGAAGCTTTTCTATAATTAGGGTCGGTCCGTCCGTACGTCCGTCCGTCCGTCCGTAACGGATAGCTTTTTCCGTTAATTTAGGCATGTTAGAATTGTCCTATCGATTTCAAATTTAGCGTGGTGATTCCTTTAGTAGTTAGGTACGATTTAGAAAGCGTAGCAACTCTATAATCATTACCAAAATGTCTGTACGTCCATTTTAAACATGTTGATTTTTTTACTTTTTTAACAACAAATTTTTATGTGATCAAATCATCGGATTGATCTGATTTTTGATATATTGATTCCTGGTACAACAAAGTATAATGTAATAAGCGAAGCAACTCTATAGTCAAGTCCTAAAAATGTAAGTATGTCCATAAAATTTATCCTGTATCAAGCAGTTTTACAACAAATTTACTTACAATTTTGCTTTGACTCTTATAAATTTATATTATGATAATTAAGTTCTAACACTATCCAAGTGTTAATGTCCGTTTGTCCTACCGTTTCAGTGCTTCGCTTTTATGGATGTTGTCATCCTTGTTTTTACAAACTTCCCAATGCTATGAATACATACTACTATTTTTCAGTTTCATAAAATTCATGAAATTATGATGAAAATGCTAAAAAAATACTTTTTCAAGATTTATATTCAAACTTTTTAACATTGCTTTCACAAAACAGTTAAAAACACTTTTTTGAAATGAAAGTAAATTTTCGAAACCGATTAATGTCTGCTGGATTAGAACCGGTTATCAGCCACACAAAAAAATCATGTATAACCTCTTATAACAGACATTTTTCCGCGATATTAAAAAAAATTTTAACATAAAATTGATAACAGTTTGGTAACCCTGGCCTGCTGCCCCTCGGGGCTAACAAAACTGGTTTAATATTGTAATTTTTCATTTTAATATTCGCGGAAAGCTGTCTTTAATACGATGAAATAAATAACTTTTTTTCTAAAAGTACTCTTTCTGTGGTACTTTTATTACGACATTTAAACAATAATTTTGCTCCCTTTTTAATCCTTATATAAAAGCAACAGGATGTCTTTGCATGTGTCTGTCTGTCTTTTCCGAAGGATCTCAATAACCACTGAATCAATATGGTTCTCCTTTACAATGTAGCTTCTCATAAAACCCATAAGGGTTATAACAATTTTGGGAGAGGGTACCACAACGCTCCCACGAGTATTCGCCTCTAGAAAATGCTCAAAAAGCTTTTCAAACAAAGTTTGAAAATGCCTTTCCTCCCCATTTTACGTGACCCTAGAGGCATCTAGGGCATATCAAGTAGTTTAAAATAAAACAATAACTTTGGCTATCTGTATCCTTCTAAATTTTGTGTATGAATATACTTTTATTACAGTTAAAAGTTTGAACTTGTTGTTTAAGATAGAATTACTCTCATGGGAGGGCAGGAGGAAATGTGAAACTTAAATATTCTGCTCATAATATGTTAAATAGTCACTTCTAGATTGTTGGAATGGCAAAAAGTTTTCTTCTTGTCTAAAATAAAGTTTTAAGTCAATCAGAACATGCAATTGTTTGAAAGCAAAGATTGGCATGGCGTGGGCTACCTTATTGTATAGAGTTCTATGTCATTTTGTCTGTACATTAAGATCTCGCTAACTACTGAACCGGTTGAGTGCTGGGAAGAGGATGGTCTTAGAACTGCCAGAACCAAGTGAAATTTTAGAAAAGAGTGTAATGTAATTTAGCGGCTGCGTTTCTAGCCATCTTGGGGCTCTTATAAATGACTTAAAACCATCAGACTTCCAAAATTAAAAGTCTAAAGCCATCACAGGTCCCAATTTGAGCTAAAATAGCTGTACAAACTCAATCGGTTCAGTCTCAAGATCTTAACGCACAAATAAAGAAACCTTACTACTTTTTCTAATAGAAGTATTAACTGTACACACATGATGTCATACTCCTGGATCTCTAATTTATCTCTCATATCTCCATACTGTCTATGTTACACTTAAGTAACTTTATGAAATAAAATCCTAACAGAATCCTAACTTGTCTGCTAGAATTAACCATGATGTAAGTGAATTGGTAAAGTACAAGCCTACAAACTTTAATTTTGGGAAATTAATTATTTGGTTCATGTGGTTTTTACCACACGACATCCCTCCATAAGGGGCGATTCTTCGTATTTTTTTACAGTAAGTTTTCTCCTATTTCTAGGGGGCTCTAACCCTGCGGGGCCAATTACCTAACCCTGTGGGGCAATCATCTAACCCAATTTAACCTAACCTAACCTAAAATAACCTATAAAAAGCCAATTTTAAAATACGACAAATCGCCCCTTATGGAGGGATGTCGTGGAATAGTTATTTCTCGTATCGTATTATAAACGGCTTTCCGCGGATATAGAATGTACAATTATAAGATTAAAACTAGTTTTTTTAGCCCCGTGGTGCCGAAGGCACCGGCTAAAAAACTAGTTTTAATCTTATGATTGTACATTTCTATATTCGTAGAAAACTGGATATAATACGATGCTAGACATAGTTTTTTCGTATGGATGAGAACCGGTTCCTATCCACCGGATTCGAATGAATACGAGAAAGGACTATACCCCTTATATTAATATAACTTAACTCAAAATTAGAAGCACAGCTAATATCTTGCAAAGGTGTGTCTGTATGTTTATTTATCTGTAATCATATGTATTAACAATGATAATATACAAAAAAAAAATGTAATTGCCTCTTAAATATGAACTATATGCTTGGAATTCCCCTTAAATATATATCAAAATGCATTTGATCCTTTCAGGAAATAGCTTGTAAAAACCCTTCAGGCGAGAACATTTTTAACACATATTCTTTACTTCTCCCCCCCCTGTCTTTACTCTTTTCAAAAGATTCAAAATGCAAAGACGAATATTTTTGTACCTCTCAATCGGAACTGATGTTCGATCTATTTAATTAGCGAAACAATTGTATTTCATAAACAGAATGAAAAAAAATAAGTTGTGTTTTTATCTATAGTTATATTTATTACTTCTTTCCAAAATTAAGATATTTAAATAGATGACCTATCCTTTTATCAGGCCAATAGGAACACAAAGTAAAAATAATATCAGAAAGTTACATTTTTTCACATTTTATCCGTAATTTTTTATTTATCTCTAATAAGGTGGGAGAGATAAATTGATTGAAATTATAAAAGACTTTTTTTTTAAATGAAGTTTATTGTTATGTGTTAACTATGATTGATGTGTTAAGACAGATGTCACACAGGTATAAAGTTTGTTCTTCTTTATCAAATTACTAGCGGATACGCCCCTAGAGGAATCCAGAAGTACTTGAGGGAAGGGTGGAGGAAGTTAAACCAAACACTTTCAATTTTTACTTTTCTGAGTTAATTATTTTTTTTTTTTGGGGGGGGGGGGAGGGCAGGGCAGGGTAGTATTTTTTAGGAGCGAAATGTTAGAATTTCATTCCCTAAAGATAGTAATAAACTTCCCTGGACCTTTGAGATGCTGTCATAAAGAACTTTTGATACAGACAGATAAACAGCTATACACACAGACATACATCCTGTTACTTTTATACTAGGTTTGTCTAGTTAAATTAGTTTTCAGGTTGCTGATAATCAACGTTTTGATTTATTCACAAGAACCAAAAAAAAATTTAATAATAATTTGGATTTTATTCCAGAATTCGATTTTAGCCTTTTTCTCTGTATAACACTATAATGTTTAATTTCAACCATGATAAGGACAATTTGTTATTTCTGCGCTACTTATCTTATAGTAGCAAAGCTACCCTATGCATGTGTTTTTTTGTTTGTCTGTTCATCTATCAGTCTGGCAGTCCTTCTGTGTGTTAAAATGTGGTATTCGGCAACCGTGAGCCATGCCTATGGCAACCCTGACCTGGGTTCGGGGAAGGGCCGAGGGCCCTCCCCCGAGTCCTGGGGAAGGGGTCTGCCAACCCCCTCCCTATACCTAAAATTAATGATAGATTCTGACAGCCTTATTATGGTTAAGCTGTATTGTTAATTCCCCCCACCCTTTCCAGGGATGGGGGATCATTATTGCCCAAACTGACTATTGTATATGTATTATATTGATTCTGTTTATGATTACTTATTCCTATCTGTGTATTTATTGTTTGTTGTATATAACTTTAGTAAACCTTAGACCCTGAATAAAGGAACAACTGAATAGACTCTGTTTATTATTTAGTGATTGCTAGAGAAGCGTAGCTTCTCTATAATATATGTGTCCACGTCTGTCCGCACTGCCGTAGTCATTTGAACTCTGGTGTCTGCCATTGAACCTAGGCGGATACCACAACTTTTGGTGACAGCTGTGTGAGATTACGGCAAACCACAAGTGTAGAGCAGAGGCGCAGCTGAGGCTAAGGTACTCCCAGCAGTGAAACTGGCAAAACTGACACAAGCAACCTGAATTACCCACCATGGATAGCAAGGTCTAACTCTGTATCCGGCAGTTGTGGAAGCGAAACCTAGCGAAAGACCACTAAGTGTGGCGGAACCCGAGCTGCGGAGAGTAGCGAAATCGGACGAGAGACTGCGGAGAGCAGCGAAACTTGACGGAGAACGGCGAGAAGCGCCGACATCTAACGGAGGATTGAGCGCTCAAGGGCTGAAACAGGCCTGCGGACGGGCTGAAACAGGCCAAATAAGTGCAAACGGCTGAAAATAGGCCAACATTTACTGCAAGAGATAGCAGGATCCGAACCAGCGGCGCTGCAGGAAGGGACATTCCCTGCCGCCACCAGCTGGATTCGGATACACGGCGCTGCAGGACGGGACATTCCCTGCCGCCGACAGGCTGAAACAAGCCAAATAGCTGCGAGCTGTGAGCGAAAATATGAGTGTAGTGTACCAAGCAGAAGAAAAACTACGTTAACTCCAAGTATCCTGAGAGGCTACAGCGCAGCCACCCATCTAGAAAACAGATATTATATCACATTTTAGGGATTACCACCCTAGTGTGAAAGCTGAACAATAGATTTATGGGCAAGGCTTGGTAAACAAATTTGTTGTGTATTATGATAAAGCCAAAAATAGAACAGGCTTGGTAAGCAAATTTGTTGTGTATTGTGATAAAGCCAAAAATAGAACCTAGATGTAATATAACAATGCATTGATAAACAATCTGACCCCCCAAGCCTTCAGCACAACAAATACACCCCTTATCCCAACGGAAGGGGAGGGGCTTACCATAAATTGAAGCAAATACAATTGAGGTGACATAACAATAAGCTCAGGATTAAGGAAAAGGCACAATTACCTCACCACCCAGTTACTTCAAACCTACAGCACCCCCCTCCCCATAGGGGGGAACGGACGGTTTTACCCCGTCCCCTCACGCGCTCCCCCTCCTACCCACACTTGAATAAGTCCGCCCACGGTGTGGAGATAGCGACCGGGAGAACAGAGCGCCATTTACGGGTCGCGCAGCAGAGCTTGGGACGCACAAAAAAATTCAACGGACGAATAAGACAAAGCGGACCAATGAGATAGCAGATTGAGGGATAGGTGCGCGTTCTA
This sequence comes from Acartia tonsa, assembly GCF_053477335.1. NCBI lineage: Eukaryota > Metazoa > Arthropoda > Copepoda > Calanoida > Acartiidae > Acartia > Acartia tonsa. Next base: position 39,795,317 of record NC_137264.1, on the reverse strand, counting down.
CCTGTGTGCGCAAGTCTGACGGCGCGTAGGCGCGTTGCAAGGAAAGGAGATTTCACGCACACACACACACACAGGAGCGGAGCTACTCCATAACATCCAACAGAGATATTTTTAGAAAAAAAGACTTGCAAGCTCCTCCCTCCTATCTATAGTGTGATAAGGAAAACCAAATCAGTTCCTGACAGCAGTTCAGACCCTCAACAACTATCTACACCTACCAGCCTACCCTACAACTCAGAAGTTAGTGACAAGTACTCTAGGTACACCTAATTTAAATCTTTGTAGTTAAACTACCAACCTAGTGATAAACAGTGTTGGCTGCTAGGCTAGAAAGCCTCAAGTGTAAACCACTTATAGTATTGACTTAAAACTTCGTGTCCCGCCACTGAACCTTTGACCCGATGGAGCAGCCACAAGCGCAAGGAGGCGACCAGCTCCAAGGATGGCTCCAGGATGATCCCCAGCCGGCTCCAGCTGAGTACCGCAAGCTGATGCTGAGTAACCTGCCGGAGTACCGAGGACCGCCCAAGCAATCCTGGAATTCCCACATCCGGAGATTAGAAATGTCATGGGCGGCTTACCGTGTGCCCCCCCATGACACACTAAATCGCCGCAACGCCCTTTTACTATCCCTGGCAGGGCAAGCGGCGGAGATGGCCTCTCATCTGTTTGGCGAGGCAGGCCAAGCCTTGACATACGAACAAGTCAAGGCCGAGTGTGAAATGTTATTTCGTCCAGCCTATGAATCTCAGACCCTGAAGCAAGCCTTCAGAGATTATAGGCAGCACTCGACAGAACCTATACAAGCATACATATCCACAAAGTGTGCATTGTATAGGGAGGCCTATAGCCACGAGGACCTTGAGTTATTGATAGACGAATTAAATCGTGGCATTCGTAACGCTAATGTGAAACGTGAAATGATGGGTCATGAGATCGCCTCGGTACCTGAGTACACGAGGCGAGCCATGTTTACCATGACCATGATCACCAAGCAGCTGAAGGAGGGTGTGTGCCTAGTGGACGCCACCGACAGGCTCACGGGATCGGCCAGCGTCCAGTTGCCCCAATATGATGAGTCGGAGCCAATGGAGATTGGCGCCTTGGCTCCGGGTCTCCACCAGATGGGGAAGGTCGCCCCAGATGACAAGATTCCAGGCCGCTGCTATCGCTGCCATGGGAAGGGCCACCGAGTCAGAGACTGTCCTACGCCTATGGAGGTCAGCCTAGAAGAGAGACGCACCCAGCCACGCCGTGACCGTCCTGCCAAATGTGAACGTTGCCATTACGCAGGCCATACGGCAGCCGAGTGCAAGGCTGACTGGGACCAGGTAGCCGGCCGGAGACGCGTCGCTGACAAGGGCGCTCCCTCAGGAAAGCCCAGCAGAGTAGCCAACATGGAAGGGAGCGCGCCCCCAGCAACACTCCAGCAAGCAGGCGCCCCCAACGCAACGGGCCGAGCCGAAGGAATGCCGCAGTTTGGAACCATCCCAGCTAGGATCAACGTGCTGGGAGGAGCGGCTGAACCCAATCGGGTTGGCCTAGGCTTCAGCCTCAACCACTTGGGACCGGAGTTCGTGCAGCCCACCAACATTGCAGAGCCAGAAGTCCTGAGGCCTCAACCCTTCAGCCTCAACATGATGGGGCCTGCCAGACCGAGTCTACCCAGCAAGAGTGGAGGGGCGCTACCCAGCGCCACCGAGACAGTGTACGGGGAGGCCCTGGCGGCCGCTGAGCGAGAGAGGCAAGAGGCGCTAGCCAGCGCATCGGAGTCGATGTATGGGGCGCCATCCGGCGCCGCCACCTGGGAAGGACGAGAGGTGCGCCCCCGCACCCCCAAGCTGATGTCTGGGGCGGCAACCGCCGCCGCCACCTGCGATGACTGGGGGGTGCTATCCAGCGCCCCCACCCTGGTGCCTGGGGCGACAACCGTCGCCACCACCGAGATACCTGGATCCTGGAACGAGCCAGCAGCCCCAGAGGGAGGGGTGACATCCGTCACCCCCAGTCAGCCAGCGCCACCAGCCAGCAGGGAGGGTCCAGCTATCCATCAGCCAGCGCCACCAGCCAGCAGGGAGAGCCCAGCCATACACCATCCAGCGCCCCCTGCCAGCAGAGGGAACCCAGCTGTCCACCATTCTCAACTGAGCCAGGATAAGTTAAATTTGACAAATGTATTGTACCCAAAGTATTGTAACCCTCCAGCCTTGCCTGTGCCTCCCGCACCAGAGGCTGGGGAGATTGAGATTTGGGATTATAAGGACTTGCCTGTGCCACATGCACCTGAGTTCCTAGGGCAGGGGAGGGATGTAATACAGGGCGAGCCTGTGCCACACGCACTCCAGCCCCATGCCACTGGGCATGCCATGGACAAGGGAAGGGACACCTTGGGGCTAGGGGAGCCAACACCCAGGCAGGCGCCAGTCGCCTGTCAGTGTGTCATTGGGGAGGGTATCGGGATGCCCCGGGCACCCAAAGATAACGCTCAATGGAAATTTATATCTAGCCAGGAGCAGCCTAGCAGTGTCCAGCCCCAAGAAGCAGCCGTGGCCCGAGCTGAGGATCCCCAGATGCGTGCGCGAGGTCGATGGCTGTCTGGTAGATTCTCACACTGGTGGATGGTCCTGTGGGGCCTACTGCTCGCAGCTGTGTGGCCTACAACTAGCTATGTCCTGGTAGGGTGGGACTGTGCCAACCCCACCCATGTCACCGCCTACAATAAGGAGCAGATGTGTAGCAAGGAGCCGCTACACCAGGAGGTGCCCTTGGGCCATGAGATACATGTCCTGCAGCAAGTCAAGATTAGGGAAACCACGGGATATAGCTGTCAGCTCACAGTGTCCCAGTGGACATTTAGGTGTGGAGTATGGGGCCACCTCAAGGTGACATCGGTCCCCACCCTCATGCGGCCAACCAAGATTGATCCAGAAACGTGCCGAGACCTGGCCAGGAACCGAGTCTACACTCTGCCAGGCAAGACCCAGCCATTGACGTTTCAGCTGAACCATCCCCTGTTCTTCACCCTCGATATAGTGGGCGCCTTGGTCAACAGCCCCGAGGGGGTGGGTTGTGAAGGGGAGGACGTCCATTTCGAGGGCCAGCTGTACCGCAATGAATTAGTGCTCCAGGAGCGACGGCTGCTGGTCAAGGAAGAGACCTATGTAGTCGAGAATGGTTGGGTGGAGTCCCAGTCTGACCACCTGACCCTAGAGTGTCCCCATTCCGAGCTGTCCTGCATCACTGGAGAGGCCACCTACGTGTGGGACCACCTGGGGAGAGATTGCCCCTTGAGGCTGATCCGCAGCCTCCAGCCCAGCCTGGTGATGGATGCGTTTCTGGTTGACCATCAAGCCCAATTCTTCATCAACATGACTACCCCCACCTCAATAGTGAACTGCGACTTTGAGGCCCATGCCACCAACCACCCAGCATTGTTCGTGGCAGCCGACCCGGCCGCGGCAGCGCTGCCCAGAGTATCGGCCAGGGACGTGGATGTCCCCCTGCAGGCCCAGATACATGCAGGTTACATCGGATTTACCCTGGAAACTCGAATGAGAAGCACGGTACCGCAGCAGAAGAAGTAGCGGCCAATTGCTGGAAGCTCCAGCAGCTAGACCCGGCCCATCCGGTGCGTGTCCAGGGGAGCACGTTCTCTGTGTTGAGGGGAGATGTATTGCTCCAGCTTACCTGCCAACGCAATAAATATGTGGTCAGGGAGAGCAATGAATGTTGGGACAAGGTGCCGGTGGAGCCCACAGGATTTGTAGATGCCGTGACAAAGGTGTATAGCGGCCACGCCACCAAAATTCCCTGCTCCTCCACCTACCCCCTAACTGTACACGCTGAGGAAGGATGGATAGAGCTAACCCCCGCACCTAAAAAGAGGCCGCCCCCGCTGGATACACCCAAGCAGCTGCTGACTGAGCCCTTGGATGACTTCAGTTCGAGAGGCTTGTATTCGCAGGCTGAGCTGAACAACTGGCAGCAGCTGCTAGCGTTCCCAGCGTATAAGGCCGCCATGCTGACCGGCCTGTCGTATGGCTCATGCGTCCAGCAAGGTAGCTGTTCAGCCACCGGAGACCATGGGATCGTGTCCTACGATATTGACCAACTGGCAGAGGAAGGAGAAGCAACCCTGGATGTCTGGGCTGGGTTCAGACAGGCTATTCACGAGTGGGGATATGGCGCAGCCATACTGTGTCTGCTGTTGTTGATCCTCAAGCTGCTGGGAGACTTAACCATCATTTCCCTGGCAGCCGCACAAGGAGGTGTACGGGCCGCCATGAACGCGATGTCACAAGTATTCCTGTACCACCCAACCTTGTATCGCAAGGCCTTGGCCAGAGCCAGGCTCACCCATGCCAAGTCCCGGGACTTTTCAGTAGACTGGGATGCCATTCCTATCGGCCGGGAAGCAGCCGAGAAAATGGTATCCATGCAATCAGCCGATAGTGGGAATGACCGCCCAGGCAGGCCTGGGCCACACTCTGGAAAGCCCCGCGGCCCCTAGGGAGGCCAGGCGGTCGCCCAGACGGTCAACCTGGTAGCCAGTGCCCCAGCCGCTGCCAACAACAACCAGAATGCCCCGTTACTGACCGGCCCCGCAGCGGCTGTGCCCCACGCCAACCTGACACCTGCTGGCACCGAGCTACGTGTCCAACAAAAGCCAGCCTCTACCTTCTATCCCACGTTGGGGGCCAATCAGCCCTGAAAACCACCACTAGGATTCCATTGAATCGTTATCGCTTGTATATATATTAGCCCTAAGGAGTGGGCCGAAGGCCTCAACCACTGTCGGAAGTCTGGCAGGGAAACTCCCTCCCAGCCTTCCGAGGGGAGAGTTGTGGTATTCGGCAACCGTGAGCCATGCCTATGGCAACCCTGACCTGGGTTCGGGGAAGGGCCGAGGGCCCTCCCCCGAGTCCTGGGGAAGGGGTCTGCCGACCCCCTCCCTATACCTAAAATTAACGATAGATTCTGACAGCCTTATTATGGTTAAGCTGTATTGTTAATTCCCCCCACCCTTTCCAGGGATGGGGGATCATTATTGCCCAAACTGACTATTGTATATGTATTATATTGATTCTGTTTATGATTACTTATTCCTATCTGTGTATTTATTGTTTGTTGTATATAACTTTAGTAAACCTTAGACCCTGAATAAAGGAACAACTGAATAGACTCTGTTTATTATTTAGTGATTGCTAGAGAAGCGTAGCTTCTCTATAATATATGTGTCCACGTCTGTCCGCACTGCCGTAGTCATTTGAACTCTGGTGTCTGCCATTTAACCTAGGCGGATACCACAAAAAGACATATTTTTTTAATTGCAGATAATTAATTTTCCTTTACTTCCCCATCACTTTGAATCCCCTTCTCTTCCCATCCCCTCCTATTCATTACCCCGTATGTGTCCTTTTTTCCCCCTCCCCTTAAGACAGCTTCACTATTATTGAGAGCAATCGTTCTTGTTTTTCATATTAGTTGCTTCGCCCCTAGCCTCTAGGGGAAAATGGAAAACATCAGAAAAAATATCCTAAAAGCACTCCGAAATATTTATAATGCTGCCCTGAAAAGAAAAACTAATTCGGAACAGCTTTTACGAGATCTTTAGGTTCAGACAAAAAAAACTTACTACTTTGTATTATAGCGTAGTATATTATACTAGTTGCTTAGGGAAGGGTTGGGTAGCAAAGAAAAATAGCTTAAAACCACCCCAAGATATGTATAAAGCTTGCTAGAAAGTAGTTATAACTTTTGAACCAGCAATTACCGAGATCTTTAGCTTCAGACAAAAAGTTGCTAAGGGAAGGGTTGGGTAGCAAATAAAAATAGCTTAAAACCACCCCAAGATATTTAGAAAGCTTGCCTAGACAGTAAATATAAATTTGGACCAGAAATTCCCGAGATCTTTAGCTTCAGACAAAAAAAACCTTACTACTTTATATTATAGCATAGTATATGATACTAGTTGCTAAGGGAAGGGTTGGGTAGCAAAGAAAAATAGCTTAAAACCACCCCAAGGTATTTAGAAAGCTTGCCTAGAAAGTAAATATAAATTTGGACCTGCAATTACCGAGATATTTAGCTTCAGACAAAAAACCTTACTACTTTATATGAAAGCATATTTGTCTTGACCATTTAGCAACAGCAGTCTTGAGATCTTAGTGAGGCAAACATCCTACCATGACCAGGACCATATCAACAACAGGTGAGTATATAGATTTATTGACAGAAGTCTTTTACAACATTCTTGAAAATACAAATTAATTAGTTATGTTAAAACCTAAATAGTAAATATACATCAAGAATATTTTATTAATATCAGATTATTAGGTTTTTAAGGTCAGGGCTTTAGTATATTTAAATAAGCTATAATGCTTGGTCATTAATCTTTGGATTAACTTGAATACAAAAGAAGTAAAAATTTTACCGCTAGGAATGTTAAATGTTCATATCATTTGTGGGTTAAGGAACTTTGGGTACTTTTATAAAAGAATGTTACTTGGCTTAATAAAACATATAATAATACACTGTAATAGGCATATAAAATAGATAACATAAGTTTATGAAATCATAAATGAAATTATTTTACTTTGCTGGCTAATAAAATGCCGTTTTAAAAACCTATCAATTTTCCTTATATTCCACACTTTTCATTCAAGGGATCCCATTTGCTCACCTGAGGTGTTTTATGGTAAAGCCCCTGGCCAACTATCAGACTTTTCCACTCTCTGTGACACACTAGAAAGCTCACTATATGTCCCAATGTCTCATCTCTGCTATATTTTCTTTCAAAGTGTCTACACACACATAAACGCCGCGCTACATTTTCTGGCCTCATGTCAACTAACGACGACTTTTGGGATAAGGAAAGAGAGAATAATGTTAGGACGTAATTCTGCGCTTGAAAAACAGAGCTTCCTTAAAAAGAGAATGAGACAATAGTATATGATATGTATGTACAGTTTTTAAATTACGTCTATAATGTAAAAAAATAAAAAATGAAGAAACTAATATAATATTTATAACATGGTAATGGACTTCCCACTAACAATTTTCAAACTTAAATTCTTTTAAAAATGACAATAATTTGTTGATGTTAGAATACTCTATACCAGTGGTTGTGCCCCTAGCATCTAGGGGCTCTATAATCTAAAGTAAAAAGAAAAGGCAGAAAAATAGCCTAAAAACCATACCAAGCAGACCTATTTATAGCCTAAACCATTTCTGGTTCCTTTTTTATATTATAGGATACGATGTGTACACTTTATATGTTATACATCATAAATTGTTTCTGTACACAATTGTTTGTCTATAAATAAGAATAAAATAAGAGAATAATATAATATTTATTAGAATATAGTAATGGACTTCCCACTCAACAATTTTCAAAATTAAATTCTTGTTAAAAGTATAGCTTTTATATAATAAAGGTCGGTCCGTACATCCATAATGGTTAGCTCTTTTCGTTAATTTATACATGTTATAATTTTCCTATCTTGCATGATAATTCTTTTAGGAATTAGGTACAGGTTAGAAAGAAAAGCAACTCTATAATCGTTACCAGAAAGTCCCTGTGTCCATTTTTTAAACATGTTAATTTTTAACTTTTTAACAACAAATTTCCATATGATAAAATTACCCGATTGGTCTAATTTCTGGAATACTGATTCATAGGACAACAAAGTACATTGTTATAAGCAGGTTATCTTTTTAATCAATTCCTAAAAATGTAAGGCATGTCCTTTAAAAATATCCTGTATTTAAGCAGTTTTTCAAAAGATCTACTTACAATATTGTTTCGATCGACTTTTATACATTTATGTTCTGATTATTCAGTTCTAAAACTCTACAATTGTTAATGTTTGTTTGTCCTACCGTTTCAGAGCTTCGCTTTTATGGATGTTGTCATCCTTGTTTGTCTTTAAACAACTATAAAATAAGAGAATAATGTAATATTGAACACAGTAATAGTGTCTGACTGATTATGACGTAACAAAAAAAAATAGCCAATGAGAGGCCACTATAAATTTTACCATTGGTCAATAACGGCCTCTCATTGGCTAATTTTTTTTTGTTACGTCATAATCAGTCAGACACTATTACTGTGTTCTGTAATATTTTTTGGAATATAACAATGGACTTACCAATCAACAATTTTTAAAATTAATTTCTGATAAAAACAAGGATGACAACATCCATAAGTAGCGAAGCACAGAAAATCGTGGATGGGACCATGGAAAAGTAGATTTAAAGTGTATTTATTAAAATCAAGAGTAGAGTTATTGTAGAAAATAAACACAAAACCTTGTTTTACTTTGTATGATGACGACGGTCAAAGTAAATTACATAATAAAAGATGCTCATAACAATGGGAAAAATTGTCTTGATAGTGATATCCCAAAAAAGTTTAAAAATTGGACCAAAAACACCAAAGATATGGGGAAATATGTAAAACGTATAAAAATAGCCAAAAACCTGATAAAAGTCAATCTGACCGCCATGGTTGTTTACTTAAACCGACTAAAAAACTTAATTTTATATCCTTAACTTTAAAAGTTTAGAAAATCGGACCATATACATCAGATATATGGAAAAATACGTGAAAAATATGAAAATAGCCAAAAACCTGCAAAAAGGCAGTCTGGCCGTCATGGTTATTTTTCTTTAAACGACGGGAAGTTTTATTTTGATATCTATAACTGAAAAAAAAATTTAAAATCGGACCATAAACACTCCAGGGGCGTCCAAGCTTTTTTATTTGGGGGGAAGGGGGGTAATTTGTGTTTGGGTAGGTAAAATAGCGCGCGAAGCACCCTCAAAATTTTTACCCCGGGGGTAAAACTTACTTGGGAGAGGCGGGGTTAATTGCCCCCCCTGAAATCTGTTGGCAGGGGTAAATTTTTTTACCCCCCCCCCCCAAAAAAAAAAAAAAAAAAATTAACTCCCAGGGTAAAAACTTAAAAATCTAGGAAGCGCTCTAGCCCGCAATTAATAGACAAGTCTTAATGAAACTTGATGGAAATATGTAGAACATGAGCATACTCAAGCCCTGATAATTTCAACCGTCAATCCTGAATAGGAATTGAGAAAACCATGAAAACCTAAAAAATCTAGGAATCGATCTAGCACCCACATTAATAAAAAAAATATTAATAAAACTTAGTGAAAATATGTAGAATATAAAATTAATTAATCCCTGAAAATTTCAGCCCTTTATCTTGAAAAGGAGTTGAGGAAATCACGAAAACATAAAAATCTAGGAATCGATCTAGCACCCCAAAAAAACAAACAGACGGACAAAACAATGTATAAAATAGATGGGCATATATAGTGGAAATCTTCACTAAAAATTTCAGCTGTCTATCTTGAATAGGAGCCGAGAAAATCACGTTTCCCCCAATTCATTAATTACGGACAGACGGACAGACGGACAGACGGACGAACAGACGGACAGACGGACAGACGAACGGATGGACATTGTGAATTATAGAGTAGCTTCGCTACTAAAAACTGAGACATTGCATTGGAGTAATAGTATGATATATTGGACAAAAATGTATCAAATTACTCATTGATCCAAAAGAAAGTCAAGAAATAGTTAAACGTTCAAGTAAAAACCATTCACTATTAATGATTTCAAGCATGTAGGATTTGGTGTGCATTTAAAACTGTTTTTATAAAATTGCGTTCAAAGGTTGAAATTTTTTCCACGTTATACTTGATTTGAAGACCGCGTGAAATTGCACTGAAAAAATGACGTTATACAATAAAGTTTACCAATGAGATGAGAGGTCAGTATACACTATACACTGTATTTGACCAATGGTAAAATTTATACTGGCCTCTGATTTTATTTTATGACGTCATTTTTTTGTTGCCACATTTTCCTTGATTTGCAGAGATTCCATTTAATTGCTTTATGTGATTGCAGAGGAGTTTATTACACTAGTCCCCAAATTTGTATAATAAAGTTTTCTTATTTGTTGGCTTAACAACTTTGGATACTTTAGTGAATTTTGATTGGTTGGTTTATTAAATTGAGTGTTAAAACGTTTCAACCACTTATCTTACGTTATCATCGTTAGGGATGTACATTAATTTATCGGCCATTGTCTTATCTAATTAGATCTGTGATGAATACAGGTCTACTATAAAAAAAAAGATCTGAGGTGAATTTTGAAAAAAAATTTGCCCCACTAAAATCAGTGAGGCTCACTAAAAATTTAGAGGGGATAATTTTTCCTTACTAAAATTTTAGTGAGGCAAACTGATTTTATTGGGGCAAAAGTTTTTTTTAAGAATTCACCTCTGGGTTAATTTGTCCAACAAAATAAATAAGAATAAAACAAGGAATGTTGTTAATTATTCCTAATTGCACATAAAGAATTAGAATTATTGTTAAAGGCATAGTTCAATCGTTTTAAGTTATAGTTTTCTGCGGACAGTAAAATAAAAAATTAGATGATTTTTATTGAACTATATATGCGTATTGTTTTTTTTTTGCAATAAAACTTTCCCTACAGTTTTTAATTCCTTAGGTAGTTATTAATTCTTGGGAAGGTTTTTAATTCTTACTTTATCATTTTTAATTTTGTTTCTTTCCTAAATTCATACATTTTTGATATATTTTTTGTTGTTTTCAATGAACAAAAACAAACATATCATTTGTAAAAGAGGGATTTCTAAACTGTTAACTGATTATATTTGGAATTATATATTCATTTTAAAAAAAATGAATATGCAAACAATATCAATTAATGTAATGAACTATAAAGTTTTATAAAAATAAAAATAACTACATAAAAAGCGAACCTCTAAAAACAGCTGCTAGCTGCCAAACGGCTGGACGTACAGATCAGATACAGAATACTATTTTAAGCGGCATAAGAGAGCCTACAAATAATCTGTAATAGCCAAGATCCAATGATGCACAGGAAAGGCTTCACTGAAGAAAAAACGCGTAAAATAGATCTTTTTCGCGCATTTCTCTGCACTGCGAGATAATTATGCATTATTGATTTATGGCTATTCCAGATTATTTGCAGGCCTTCTTATGCCGCTTAAAACAGTGTGCGGGCATGATCTGTTTGTTCAGCCGTTTGGCAGCTAGCAGCCTTTAAAATTCATAGATTTTTGGAAATATTGCTTACCAGCAATATTTTACCGTGAACTGCAGTAGATCCAAAATTTTGCTAAAAGTAAAAAAAGTGTTTTAAACGGACTTTCTGGTAACGATTACAGAGTCGTTACGCTTCCTAAATGGTACCTGATTGTTATAGGAATCATGATGCAAAGTTTGGATTCGATAAGACAAAACTAACATGTTAAAATTACTGAAAAGAGCTAACCTTTCTGGACGGACGGACCAACCAAAATTAAAGAAAAGCTTTGTTTTTTAACAGTTGTGAATTTTACATATGAATATAACAGACGGATAAATCTAAGCTATAGATAGGGTAAACTCCGATATCTATAATACAAAGTAGAACGATGTCTGTGTGTCTGTTTGTCTGTTTGTTTGTTTGTTTGTAGCGAAGGATCTCGCTAAACGCTGAACCGATCGGGTTCTCCTTTACAGGGTAGCTTCTCATAGGTCCCGGGAGGGTTTATAACTATTTTCTTGGGGGGTGGGACATCCCCAACCACCCCAAAAAATTAAAAATACCTCCCCCCCGAAAAAAAAAAAAAAATTCTTAAAACTAAAATTAAAATAGTAAGGTCGACTATCCCTTCCCCCAATGAAAAAAAATTCCTCCCCCCCCCCCTAAGAATTTTTTTTTTAGATTTATTTCTAAAAATCTAAATTACGAAAAATTGGTTTGATCAAACCTCTAGATGCAAAGCCCCTATCCGCTTGCTTTGGTAAAACCAAACAAGTAACGGTACTGTTTCTTTTGTCTTCTCTCTGATCTTTATGTAAATCAAGTGGGGTGGAAAAATAGTGTACAAACAGTTTAGCAAATACAAAATTGGATATCAAAGTTGATTCAACTGTTTGTAGCAAATTAGCGGTTGAGCCCTTCACATCTAAGAGCGATTTATTTAAAGGAAGAAGAAATTAAATTGCAACTTTTACCATCCCGGAACCTATATAATATAGAGGTCTCTAGCGGCACTTGAGAAGTTTACGAGTATTTAAACACGTAAACGTATCTGCCAGTAGTTAAATTTTTGTATTGCTGTTTACAAAAAAAAAGTTTCTCCTGTAAATATAAGAATATTAATAAATTTATAAGTTTTTTGGATCTGTGTTAGTCAACAACAATCATGACAATCTTAAATTCATCTAATTAACAATTGTTTTCTTTTTACTAATAAATGCTTTTCTTTAAAGAAAAATATTTTTCTATTTTAAAAACAATTAAATTTATTTGACTCTAATAATGATAAAATTTTAATATTATAATTTTAATCTGAATCTAATTTTTCAATACAGATTTTAAAGCTAACGAAATAGCGTCAGCAAGAATATTACAGGTGAACTGAAATTAGTTTCCGAATGTGAACACATTTTCCTAGGTGTTTCCCAATCCTATCTCAATATTTGCTACTAGCTAAAAAAACCTTCAAACTTCCAAAAAAAAAATCAAAATTTGAAAAATTAAAACTTTGAATGTATAATGTATAAATCGTTAATACATTCAAATTTTGATTTTTTTTTAAGTTTGAAGGTTTTTTAGCTAGTAGCAAATATTGAGATAGGATTGGGAAACACCTAGGAAAATGTGTTCACATTCGGAAACTAATTTCAGTTCATCATATTACAATAGCGTGACTAAAAATATGGGGGGGGGGGGGTAGGGTGGTTTATGTCCCATTCGTATTTCAAAAGGCAGCCAAAAATATGTAAGTATTTTTACAGGCAAAATTGTGATTGGTTTTTTCAGCGGCAAAATAATTATGACTCTGAAAATCAAAAATATGCCCAAAGATTTATAATAACGTTTTCTTATTAGTTGGTCTAACTAACACCTTTGGGGACTTTTAATAAATTTTGATTGGTTGGTTTATTAGATTGAGTGTCCAAACGTTTCAACCCTCTAATTGTAATCTACAGAAGGTAAAATTTTGTGTATTAACATTGGGGATGTACATCAATTAATTGACCATTGTCTTATCCCTTTAGATCCCTGCCCGTTTACTCTTTGAAACAGTTTACTAGACATTCTTTTTTTTTTTAAAATCAAATGTTGATTGCACCTTGTGCAACCCCCCTGGCCAATATCCTGTGCACGCACTTGGGGGTATTATACTTACATTATTGAATTGGTTGCATTTAAATATGACAAATATAGATGTGATAAGTGGTAGGAGCTAAAATTTACATTACTGTAACGTAAAAAGAGATCGTCATCAAGTTTAATCCTTTTTTTGTTACTAGGGTTTAGGTTGTGTCCTTTATTTTTTATTCCAAGACAAATTTTATTTAACACACCACCTTTTGAAGTTAAAGCCGAAGTTACTAGTCTTAATGATATAAAGATAAATTTTTAAAAAGACACAGAAATCTGAAGAGATAAGAAAATGGACGATACTTTGATATAAACACCAATTACGATAAACAAAAATAACTCTTAACAATTGAAATTACTTGACTGAAGATTTTTACTAAATCAATCAAAATTTAATAAATAAATACCCTTAAATATCTCAATCCAACGAATGAGATATTGTGTGTATAAAACTTGGCGACCAATTATATTTGCAGTCCAACGTCCCTCCCTTCCTCCCTGAAAAGACATCTTCTTATTTAACAACTGGGTTTCCCGAATTTCTCAGTTGTGCTTTTTCTTTGTGCCAAGCCAGTTCAGAGATCTTACGTCATAGTATTTTAGTAGGTCTGTGTTTGAGCGAAGCTTTTTAAAATTTAGGATCATTGCGAATGAACGTCTGTCCGTTCTTCTATAACGGATAGTTCTTAACGTTAATTTCTAGATAGTCCCATCGACTTTAAACTTTGCATGATGATTCCTGCAACAGTTAGGTACTGATTTAATTATCCTAGACATATGATTTAGGAACAATGATTCCTAGATCAACAAGATACAATATTATAAGCGAATCATCTGTATTGTTTGGTCTTAAAAATACGTAAGTATGTTAAAAAACAATATTTTGTATTTACACAATTTTAAATAAATTTTATACATATTTTTGTTTAGAATTATAGAATAAAATTCTTCTTACAAAGTTCTGTCACTCTACAAGAGGTTTTAATGTTCTTTTGTCCTACAGTCTAATTTTGAGAGCTTCGCTTTTTTTTGGGTGGTGTTATCCTTGTTTCATAAAACTTAATGGTAATGAATTTAAATAAAATTGCACTACTAAACAGCTGATTGAAAAAGCTCTGTTTTAATTAAAAATAACTATTTTATTGTCAATTATTTAAATATACTAGAGTTGGCTCGATATAATTATCTCCCTATTGGCTATTTTTCTATATGCATATCTATTTCTCAATAAATCTATTTTCCTCACCCGGCATTACTATCTAAAAGAAAGTAAATATTTAATAATCTAAATGATTTTAAAAAGATTTTTTAAATTATTTTTTTTTCTTTACATTACCATCACCAAAGGGTTAATGATGATGATTACAATTTTAGTTTAATATTTGAACACACAAAGTGTCGCCACAATCGAATTCTTTTAAAATAGAGTTTTCTTAAATTTATTATATTATAAATCTAAATTTTCTTTTTTTATGATTAGAAATTAAATACATTGATATAAGGTAAATAGCAACATGAAATTAAAACAAGGATGACAACATCCATAAGTAGCGAAGCACAAAAAATCGTGGATGGAAATACGTAAAAGTAGATTTAAAGTGTATTTATCCCAAAAAAGTTTGAAAATTGGACCAAAAACACCAAATATATGGGGAAATATTTAAAACATATAAAAATAGCCAAAAACCTGATAAAAGGCAGTCTGTCCGCCATGGTTGTTTTTTTTAAATGACGGGAAATTTAATTTTGATATCTATAACTGAAAAAATTTTGAAAATCGGACCATAAACACTGAAGATATGGAGAATAATGTGATAAATACAAAAATAGCCTAAAACCTGCAAAAAGGCAGTCTGGCCGTCATGGATGTTTTCTTTAAACGACAGGAAATTTAATTCTCATATCTATAACTGAAAAAATTTTGAAAATTTGACCATAAACACTGAAGATATGGTGGAAATGTGAAAAATACAAAAATAGCCTAAAACCTGCAAAAAGGCAGTCTGGCCGTCATGGATGTTTTCTTTAAACGACGGGAAATTTAATTCTCATATCTATAACTGAAAAAATTTTGAAAATCGGACCATAAACACTGAAGATATGGAGAAAATGTGAAACATACAAAAATAGCCTAAAACCTGCTAAAAAGGGGTCTGACCGCCCTTGATGTTTTATAGTTAATTGTCCTCCTTAATAATGGGAATATTGTCAAAAAATTTCAGCTGTCTATCTTTAATAGGAGCTGAGAAAATCACGTTTCCCCTATTCTGTCTTACACGGACAGACGGACGGACAGACGGACGGACAGACGGACGGACGGACGGACATTTCGAATTATAGAGTAGCTTCGCTACTAAAAAGGAATTTATTTTTAATAAAGTAAAATAATGGGTCTTATCGTTCTGGGCAATGAGAGTTTATTATGGATTATTGGAGCACTATGAGTTTTAAACAAATATTCCTTGGAAAACTTGAGCTCGTTTATAGACATTTATTTCCTATATAGATCTTACATGGATCTTGAAGCAATTAAGCAGGCCGTTTTGTACATGTTAAAAATTGGAAGATTTCATTAAATAAAAGTTATCGCAAATATACTTAGTAAATAAATAGTGTTCATATAATAAGGTATATGTATGTAACGAATATAATAGCAAATTCTTTCATATTCGAGAAAGCATGATAATTGAAAAGAGAGGAGTGACTTAATTACTTGATATTTTCATATTTATAGCCCTTAGAGGCTATGACCAAATCCGCTAGTATGAACCTAAAAATGTACATTTTTTATGTATTTTACAAAATTTCGCGGATTTTCTGAAAAGCCAACTCCTTTATTTTATTTGTGATGCTATTACGACCTTGGAAATCCCTGAAGTGTAACTTTTGTGCCTGGTCTAAAGTCGTTAAAATGTAAGCTTTTACAGCTTGGTTTATTCCTGCTTTTGGCTGTTATAGGGTTGTGATTGATGACGTAGATTGGTTGGTTTTTGTTGTAGTAGTTACCATGCAATTGTAAGGGGGGGGGGGGGGCGCTTAGCAGAAAATGATGTTCAAACGAAACCTAAAAATATAATTGTATGATGAATAGCGCAGATACTCTATATACTTTGTTTATTGTCATTATTGAAGTGAGTCGCACGCAACTCCTTACAAAAATGACTTTTCAGAGTTTTTCAAACACCTTAAATAACCATATCATTTAGATAAATATTTTGCATTTTTTGTTGTTAAAACTTATTGGCTTTCTTGTGAAAATAACTATAAGTTTCAATTCTACCTGTTACTCCTCCCCTTTTTCATAAACCACCTTTTGTTAGTCATACCCTACCCCACATTTCAGAGCGCTAGCTACGCGATGGTTGCGCTGGGTTGTATATCACTTCCACATGAAGTATTTCCACAGAAGGTGGGTGGGGTTTGATTTTTTAAAGATAACTTTTCTTACACTCTTTAAGTCGAGTATTTCCTAAGCATCCTAATAGTTTTATTTATTTTGTGTTTTGGCAAAAAACAGATAAATTTTATGAAAATTTTGCGTAAACAAAAGCACACCATAATGCTATACCATTTCGCCTAGATGTACCATTTTTGGATTAAAAATAACATGGTTTTGAATATCTACTTAGTTTGTTACAATTTCTGTATGCTTTATGTCCTAAAATAAATTCTATAATTCGAGATTTATACTTTGATACTTAAAGTTTCCAAAGAAGTGAAAAATTTAGTTTAAATGGCAGAAAATAAATGCGTAGTTTGGTAAGTTGGTTCATAGCCATTTATTTAGTCACTGTTATTTTGTCTCTGTCTTCAAATAGTGACGTGATATGGTGAATTTTAATATTTTATTTGTCCTTTTTTCTTCATTTATTTTTTTGTTAATCATAGTGATATATTTATTTAAAGTGATTTGGATTATTATGCTAATTAATAGCGTAGCAACTAAATTTAACAAAATTATAAAGAAAAACAATTTCTAACAATAAACAAGAATATCATGTTAGTTACCATAACTTATTCTGACACAGTGACGTAGGGACAATCCTTAGTTATAGTGTAGCAACGCTTCTTCAAATACAGTTATTTTTCTGTTAGTACATAGAATAAAGTAAATTCTCACATCTGTATACATAGGTATTCGGGCAAAGATTTGTAATGTTGTTAAAAACCTTTTTTTTAATTCCTATATTCACGGTTCACTGAGCTTAGTTGTTTAAACTTTAAAAGTAACAGGATATTTTCTGTTTAAATGTTTGCAAAGATCTCGCAAATGGTTTAACAATTACACTAAAATTTTAAAGTAAGTTTTAGCTTTGTTTCATCTTCCAGGGCTGGTTTTAAGCTATTTAACTTCAAGTAAGATATGGCATTAAGAAAAAAATTACAGCAAACCTTCCAATAATATTTATTTTTTTTGCGCTGGCTCTTCCAGCCCTCCTAGGGGCGGAGCCACTACACAATTTAAAATAATGTTTATTATTGTCTTTGAGATCTTTGTTTCGTCTTGTATTTTTTAGATAAGTATAACAATAAAAACAGTTTTTTGAAATACGAAGCTTTTTTCTATAATTTACTTTGTCCGGCTAGGATAGATGAAATTTTTATGAGAAAAGTATAATTTACTCAGAATTTTGTAATTGATAATGAATAAGCAAGCAACCTTTAATAAATTGAGCATATACGCTATAATTTTATTGGTCTGCGTGCTTGATGGACTAAATGTTTAAAAGTATTATTTTATTGATTAGCTTCGTTACTGAGATATATTGTTGTTCTTGCTTTATTATTTCTTATTAGCTTCTTGTGATATCTCAATTAACACACGGACAAACACACTTCCTCATACTTCCTTTATTATAAACTATTGGCTTCGCCCCTAGCCTCTAGGTGCTTCGCCCTATGAGCTAAGGGGAAGTCAACCCTCCTACATAGAATTTATTTTAAAAATGGACTGCTACAGGCTACATATTGGTACAGTCTATCTAAAAAAAATTGAGGGGGATTTTTTGTTTATTTTTGGGAGGGGGGGGTGTCCAACCCCCCAAGAAAATAGCCTAAAACCACCACAGGACTAGTAGGTATATTCCCTGATTCGGTTCAGTGGTTACCGAGATCTTAAGGGACAGACAGGCGGACGGACTACTTTGTATTATAGATAGCAGATACCCTCCAATATTACAATACGGGCATATGTTGAAAAAGAAATATGGACTTTTTAGTAAATTATAGAGTTGCTACATTGTACCTAACTGCATTCAAATTTGAAATCAGTAGGGCAATACTAACACGCCTAGATTAGTAATCGGAGTATCTGTTACAGACGGATAGACATACCATCCAAGCCTTGCTTCAAAATAAATTAAAGTAAATTGTATAATAGTATCAACCACCTACATACGACAGTATTAATTTAATCAAATATTTTTAATATATCGAAGCTTTTCTTTAATTAGGGTCGGTCCGTCCGTCTGTGATTCTGTAACGGTTAGCTCTTTTCGTTAATTTAGACATCTTAGAATTGTCCAATCGATTTCAAACTTTGCATGATGATTCCTATAGTTTACGACTAAGAAAGCGTAGCAACTCTATAATCGCTACTTAAATGTTCATACATTCATTAAATCAAGTCCTAAAAATGTAAGTATGTCCTTAAACAGTATCCTCTATTTAATCAGTTTTGTTTAAATGTCCAGTTCTAACACTCTACGAGTGTTAATGTTCGTTTGTCCTACTGTTCAGAGCTTTGATTATATGGATGTTGTCTCCTTATTCAACTAACGTAAAATATTAATATTTCAATTATAAAAATATCTGACGATAATACTTAATACTTTAATAGTTATTTCTCGTATCTTATTATAAACGGCTTTCTGCGGATATAGAATGTACAATTATAAGATTAAAACTAGTTTTTTTAGCCCCGTGGTGCCGAAGGCACCGGCTAAAAAAACTAGTTTTAATCTTGTGATTGTACATTTCTATATTCGTAGAAAACTGGATATAATACGATGCTAGACATAGTTTTTTCGTATGGATGAGAACCGGTTCCTATCCACCGGATTCGAATGAATACGAGAAAAGTTTTTAAGAAAATTCCTAAACAAGGACAATGATAAGTATTGCAGTAATCTTAAATAATTAATGAAACATTAATTATGCACATCAAAAAAAAATAATTATATTTCAAAAATGTTTTTTTTTTCAAACACTCAAACGAGCATAGGACATTTTTTACGTGATGATATGTCAATTCAGGGGCCGATTGAACACTCTGTACTTTACTAATTATAAGTTTTCTGTGTTCTACAACTGTAAAAAATATTTATTTCTTAAAATGTACAAAGAAAGATATTTTATAATCCAAATTTGAAATCAACATTTAGAAGAAACATTTAGGCATTATTGTCCTTTTTAGAATTGTGTAAATTTTTATACTGCTTGGTATCCATACTTTCGTTTCAGACGGACGCGTATTTTAGAGAAGCTGATATTGGGGGTTATATTTAAGAACATATTAATTTTAAAGAAGATTTTTTTTACACTTAACTAAATTATCATATAATACTAAGTAGAAAAAGAATATTTGAGAGTAATTTAAACTAGTATCCAAAGTTTTATATCGTTGGCTGGTACACAAACTTTGAGTACTTTTATTAAAAAAATATTGGGTAATGAAAACTTTTATTGTTCATTCTTTTCAATCAATAATCTATAATACATAGTAGAACTATGTCTGTCTGTCTGTCTGTTTGTCTATCTGTTTGTCTGTCTGTTTGTAGCGAAGGATGTCGCTAACCGCTGAACCGATCGGGTTCTCCTTTACAGGGTAGCTTCTCATAAGTCCCGGGAAGGTTTATAACTATTTTCGTGGGGGGGTGGGACACCCCCAACCCCCCCCCCCAAAAAAAAAAAAAATTGTTAAAAACTAAAATTAAAATAGTGGGGTCGACTTTCGCCCCCCCCCCCCAAAGAAATCTTTTAAAAAATTTTCTTTTAAATCTAAAATACGAAAAATTGGTTTGATCAAACCTCTTGAAGCAAAGCCCCTAGAGGCTAGGGGCGAAGCTGCTAGTTTAAGATAAAGAAGGTGTAATTATTGTGATCATAATTGGGGGTATGTTTAACAAAATTAACGTCTCTTGTTTTATCCCTTTAAATCCCTGCACAATACATACAAAATAATAAACCTAATGTGGCCGAAAGTCGTGTGTCTGTCGTAATTCTTAAAAAAATT
The DNA here is from genome assembly GCF_053477335.1 of Acartia tonsa. NCBI lineage: Eukaryota > Metazoa > Arthropoda > Copepoda > Calanoida > Acartiidae > Acartia > Acartia tonsa. The sequence continues at coordinate 39,774,845 of NC_137264.1, read as the reverse complement.
ATTTTTTATTATTAATATCTTTTTAAAAGCGAAGTTCGTTTCAGATGGATGATGTCATCCTTGTTTAGAAAAACAATTGTTGTGATTACAATTAATATTATGTAATCATAAGATAACACTACTATTTCCAGGGATTGTGGAGACATTGGGCTGTTTATTGCACTAGTTCCCAAAGTTTTATAATGTGATTTTTTTATTCGTTGGCTCACTAACTTTGGGGACATTTGTTGAATTTTGATTGGTTGGTTCATTATTTTGAGTGTCAAAACGGTTTAACACCAGTAGTAAGGATGTAATTGTACAACAATTTATCTATCATTGGCTTATCCCTTTAGATCCCTGACTATTCCGTGCTGCAACGCGTTGGAATAGGTTTTTACATTTTCCAGCTATTGCGAATATCCCTTATTTGGGCTACAAGAAAAAGAAGAACATAATATTATCTTTTGTCCTAACCTAAAGATCTCAGAAAATGGTAGTCCGAATTGTTTGTAATTTTCAGGGAAGCTTTGTAAATATATTGTGGTGGTTTTAAGCTAATTTTCTTACCTCCCCTAGAGGTTAGGGGCGAAGCAACTAGTTCAAAACAGTTGAAAATGATTCCTATTCAATTATAATAATTGAAATGCAGATTAGTAACATAAGTTTTAACAGTTTTATTAAAACATATCATTACTAAAATTGCTCAACCATGGAAAAGCAATTCAGCTGAAAAAATATACACTGTAATTTTTTTTTGTGAATTATTTCATTTAACTTTCAGGTTATTTACTTACGAGGAGTTTTGCCCCTGGCATATATATCATTGTATATTACAGGGGCTAGGACGGGGTAACAAAACTAGTCTAAATACTCCAGGAGGCTTGTGAATCTGTCCTAAAATAGAGAACTCAATCGGTTCAGTGGTTAGCAAATTCTTAAAGGATAGAAAAACATAAAAAAATTACTTTCGATTTTACATAATGTTTAATAATTAAACCTAAGATTGGATTAGTTAATGAAAATAAAGTTTTAATTTTGAATAATTTTAACAGTGTACCAAGCAAACCAAATACCATTATGTAGTTAAGCTTATACTTACTGTTATTTGCAAATTAATACATTATTTTGTGGATTGTATTATATTTATTAAATTCAATAGTAAACAATACTATTAATGGTATATAACCAAATATACCTACAAACTTTAAATTTTACTTTATTTTATAAAGAAAAAAATTACATTTGAATTAATACTTTTGGATCATGGAGAAAACGAAGTAGACGATTTCGTATTTTTAATGTAGCTTTTCTCCTTTTTCTAGCCCCTGCGGAGGGCTCTAACTCTTCGGACCTATTTCCTAAACCTGATTGGCAATCATTAACATTGAACTAACCTAACCCAACCTAAAATAATCTATAAAAAGCTACTGTGATAATACGACGAAACCCGCTACTTGGTTTTCTTTCCATATTTTTCCCTGATTTAGAAGATATAAGACTGCGCCTGCCATATTTAATCGATTCACGGAACCTTTGAAGTATTTTTCGAATTAATTTAGTTTTGGCAGAATTTTGGTAACAGCTGATATTAAGCTAAAAAACTAACAATTAATAACTCAATCTACACCAAGTTTTAAAAATCTGATAATATCTATTAAATTAAAAGCCATTCAGGATAAGATCTATCAATACATATTATGTACATTTGAATTTTCTAAAAAATGTATACCTATCTACAAAAGACCCAATGCCGTCCCAAAGACCCAATGCCGACGTCCAATTGGGTCTTTGAATATCAACGAATAGTGTCGGGAATATTAACACAGCCAAGAGCAGAAAGCAATTTGCTAGCAGACGAAAGAGGTCCTTGACAGGGGGATCCAGGTAATATGCATCTATTCTATAAATTTATTATCTTAAGTAAACCGCCAATACATATTATAAACAAAACTCTTAATTTTCAGATAAAAATGCGGAAATATTTATTGTTATTATTTATGGTGGCTTCGGCCATATCGGTCCCCACCACAATTTTACAGGTATATAAACAAGGGCAGTTTGGCCCATTGCTAGGGTAATTCTTATGATAAAGTAACAGGATGCCTGTATGTTAATATATCTGTCAGTACCAAAGGATCTCGCTAACCGCTTATTCGATATGATTCTCCTTCACAGGGTAGCTTCTCATAGATCCTGAGAAGGTTTATAACTATTTTTGTGGGACGTTACCACGACCCTCCTAAGGTTAATCATAAGCATTGCCATCAAATAAATTATCCAACATTGCAATTTTAAGCAGTAGCACATAAAAAGAAGATGCACTGTTAAGAAAAAACCAACTACATTGCTAAAAAAAATTATATTTTTTAAAACGAAATGGTTGGATTTATGTTTGTTTGTGCAACAGGCTATTGTTGATTTATATTTTTTTCTTTAAGGATACATCTTCTGAAGAATTATTATTAGATACAACTACTCCCAGCGACGAAATTTCTTTAGTTGAGGATTTAACTGAAGAAAGTATAATTGAAGGTAAGAGAAGGAGGTTGCCCATAATCCGGCACAGAACTGTGCTATGCCGATTCAGATCTTTTTTGGTATCATCTTCTATTTCTAAATTTTAAAATTTGTATACCTCTCCCATTCCGTCTACAAAATAATCACCATGTCCACATCAATCGGCACCCTGGCCTGCCTAGCCGCAACGCTCGGCCCCTTATCCTGCCTAACTGCGGGCAATCGGCCCCCTAGCTATATAACCTAACCTAAAAATTGCAAAAAAAATCCTAAGAGGATAAAGCCCTTTTTTCTATAGAAAAAATCTAGGGGCTATGCTTCAGATTCAAGAGGCTTTTTAATTATGGAATGAAATTTTTAAGTGGCTGTATAAAACATATATATCTTTTTAATATTGAATTATCATTTAGAGCTTCCTATCCAAGGAGACGTGATTGCTGTTGTCCCTGACATTGTACCTGATGACCACAGCTGTTTCACTGGGGATCATGCGGATCAGGAAAGTCATTCAGCCGTCAATTACCTTTTGTTCCATCTCCTCTCCTCCTAATTGAGGAACCTACGGACCAATAAATTACTATATTACATCACTATATTAGCAATCTAAACTGACAACAAAATTTTCCTTGCTATAAATATCTACTTATTATATTTCTATTCAAATTGTCGGTTTTACTATAGGTATGTTTTTTGATGCTCTCCTTCAAAGTGCCTATCAAGCCAAATCTCTGCTTTTCCACTGTAATAAGAGGGGGGATTGAAGGCAATTTCATCTATAAACTAAATAAAACACTTCAAAATTGAAAAATTTACCTGATCTTCCTTTTAACACCTGTTATGAAGCCTAAATATCAATATCTAACATTCTGATAATAGATAAAAAAAAATACCGTATTTTAATATTCATTATATCAATGACTACACAATGCTAGGACACCCTACAATTTATTGCAGATTCCAACTCTGGGATAAGTCAGTCTGTTATCCATATGGCTGAAAGAGATTTCTCTGTCAATTTAATCAAGGTACGTTTTTATTATTTTGATACTAATATTCCACTACCTAATATTAATTTGGAGATGGCATCTACAATCATTATTTACCATTATGGACATAAGAAAGGATAGGTTTGGATATTAAGATATATAAGTTTTCCGGAATTTTAAAGTTAGGGGGAGATTCGAAATCTGCATCAAATTTTGAGGATTTTTTTGTAAAATTCGTTTTTTCTATAATTCTTTATCTAAAAGCGGAAATGCAATTTAAGTTAATTAATTTTGGCATCTGTGATTGGTGGATTTAAAAATTCTGCGCTCTGATTGGATGGCGTACATCATTCAACCAATTAGAGCGCAGGTAGTTTAAAATCGACCTATCCTATTGGTCAAAATTAATTAACTTAAAATGCATTTCCGTATTTAGATAAAGAATTATACAAAAAACGAATTTTATAAAAAAAATCCTTAAAATTTGATGCAGATTTCAAATCTCCCCCTAACATTAAAATTCCGGAAAACTTATATATCTTATTGGATATTTAATGTTTTATATGGTTACGTTAGGTCTATTTTACTCAGATTGTCGGCTTTCATTGGGGCTATGCCTCTTGTGGAAAGTGGATAGATAACTCGGCAGCCGCGCATGAAATCTGTAGCTCGCAGGGAAAATTGCGTTTCAAAATATTAAAATTTGCTAGATTTAAAAATCTAAATCTTAAAGAATCAATAGTCCAGCAAATTTTCCAGATAAAGAATAGTTATTTCCCGCATCGTATTATAAACAGCTTTCCGTTGTTATAAAATGTAGACAAAGCCCAAATTGTGTTAAAATTGTGTCAAAAATGATCCCTGTGACGTAATAAAATGAGGGAGATGAGAGGAAAAGTGGGAAAGAAAACTCCTAAAAAAGAGATTGATAATCGCTCATTTTTATTACGTCACATGGATCATTTTTGACACAATTTTAACACAGTTTGGGCTTTGTTAAAATGTACAATAAAAGCACTGGCTAAAAAATGGTTTTATTCTTATGATTGTACATTTTTATATTCGTAGAAAACTGAATATAATAAGATGCTAGACATAGTTTTTTTGAATGGATGAGAACCGTTTCTTATCCCCCGGATTCAAATGAATACGCGAAAATTATTTAGAATATAAATATAACGATGACAGAATAATTAAATATTTTACATGTATTTGTATTCACAGTATTAAAAAAATTATTTTCATTGCAATTGATTTGATTACGTCACAAATATAATTGATTGGAGAGAAGTACTTTTTTGGGTTTTAATTTTTGTAAAAATCTAGATACAACTCAAATATTCATCTGATTGAAAAATAGTTGTATAATGTGTTTGGATCATATGTATAAAAATAACTCTTACAATTTTTGTAATCTAAAATTTTCACCAATTTTACTTCATTTTCATAAAATAATAACATATTTTATATTCATATTACATTGACCGAACGATTAAGTGTGAAGATATAAGGTTTATAGAATAAACTTTGCGTGTTAACAAAATTGCTTTGTCATATGTTAAGTTAAGGAAGTGGTTAAAAGTATTTGAATCTTTTTTATTAATAATAAAATTAATTGTTTTGTATTTTTGTAAATAAACGAAAACCTTTCATCGAAAGTTCAATACAGGCTGTACTTATTTTCATGGGGGAAAGGACATTGAAATGAAAATTATACAAATACCTTAAGTTTTTATAACTCGTTCTTTCATAGTTAGCTTTAAAAACAAAAGATTCCAGGGCTTTAATTATCAGAAAAACAAGACCCCATTTGAAATAAGAAGTAATTACAAAATATCAATGATCATATAGTGAGAAGGGAACTTGAGCTTTTTAGAACATGCTTTGCGCAAAAAATCTTTACCACTAATAATATTCTTTTTTAGGGAATCTTCAAGAAGTTTGAGAACGAGAAAATAACTGAGAACATATTTTTGTCTCCCAGTTCTATTTACAAGACTCTGATGCTGGCTTATATTGGCGCTAATGGAAAAACCAAGGAAACCAACAAAATCAATAGAAAATATCATAATATAAAGACTGATTGGCTCCAGGGATGCTATATCTAAGCTTTTTAATTAGAAGAAGGGGGGGGGGGGTGTAACAATCTGAATATTTGGAGTTTTTCACCTATAAGGGGTGGAGGGCCGAAAAATTTAGTTTTGAAGGGTTTCAAACCTCATCAAATTTACCTCCTCCTTGCCTCTTTGGACGTCCTAGATTGACTGTCCCTTCAATAAATCTTTAAAAGTGACTTAAAAGTTGTAATTTTAAGGAAGGCTTTTTAGGCAATTTTGTAGTTTCCATTTTATACTTTGAAGCCTATACTGATGTATTTAACAAATGAAACTTAATTTAAAAGAAGCTTTGCTACTTAAAATTTTTGAAGTTGTCTAAATTTACAATTACTTTTTGAATTAATATAAGTTTTTATAAATAAAAGTAGAATTATGTTTAAAATGTACAATTTGACTAAAACCATAATATTTTTATCAATTAAGAGAAAAAATTAAATTGACGTTGAGTTAAGTAAATATAGATTATTATTTTCAATAGAGAAATATTATGTAACTTTTGGATATGAAGATTCATAAAATTTATTGATTAACTTGTTAATACTTTTTCAGCAGCGTAGCTACTTTATAACAATGCTTTTTTGTCTGTACCCTAACGTAACCTAGCCTAAAGTTATCTTTTAATTTTATTTCAAAAGTAAAATTTACGGTCAGTCTAGGTTCTGTTTGATATTTACTTGAGAAAATATTTGTTATTGTAAAAATTATATATAGCTAATTAATGATAACTCTTAAATGATTTATCAATTAAATCTGGTTACTGAGTGACTAGTTTTGTTATTCATAATATTAGCAAGGGTGTCAACGTCCATAGAAAGACTCTCCACCCTCCTCCTTGACAAGGGTCTATACTCCCCTTGACACACCCCTCTAAAATAGCCAAAGGAGGTGTCAAATTCACCTCCCATCCCCCCCCCCCAAAAAAAGTTTTCTATATTATACCCTCGTAAAGATTACAGCCCCCTCGATTTGTATTGAGACTGAGTGGGTGTCAAAAATCGCTAGGGGGTTGTCAAAATTTTTTTCAACAGGGCGGCTCCAGCTCTCTCTAAATTTAAAGTTTAAGCTTTCAGTGATAGGCTAACGATAACCTCTTAAATATATTAAAACAAGAATGACAACATCCATAAAAGCGAAGCACTGAAACGGTAGGACAAACGGACATTAACACTTATAGAGTGTCAGAACTAAATAATCAGAATATAAATGTATAAGAATCGGAGCAAAATTGTAAGTAAATTTGTTGAATAACTGCTTGATACAGGATAATGTTTATGGACATACTTACATTTTTAGGACTTGATTCTAGAGTTGCTTTGCTTATAACATTATAGTTTGTTGTCCCAGAAATCAACATACCAAAAAACAGATCAATCGGATGATTGGATCACACAAAAATTTGTTGTTAAAAAAGTAAAAAAATCAACATGTTTAAAATGGACGAACGGACATTCTTTATAGAGTTGCTATGCTTTCTAAATCGTACCTAACTACTAAATGAATCACCATGCAAAGTTTAAAATCAATAGGACAATGCTAACAAATTGAATTAACGAAAAAAGCTATCCGTTTGTGACGGAAGGACGGACCTACCCTAATTATAGAAAAGCTTCGCTTTAAAAAAAAGCATAATATGACATGACATGATATATAGTTCAGTAAATTAAGTATTTCGCATGAAATAAGCTTTATTAATAAGTTGTTATTGAGTTATACTTTTCATAACAACCTAATAAACTTATATATATATGAAGGATATATATATTAATAGACAATTTTGGGAAATAGTTAGTAAATGTAATGATAATAAGTTAAAACAAAACATTGTTGTTGTTTTTTAAGTTTTAAAAATGTTTATGTGAGCTAAAGTTAATGAGCGAGTTGTACCTTTTTCCAATAAAAAGGTTCCTCGGATTGTAAATGATCCTGATTTAGAATCATAAGAAACCTGGATTTTGTTGACGGTGTGTAACCACCAGGAGGAGCTGCAGGTTGGCCTGGGACTCCAGAGTTTGACCAAACCTGAAATATTGAAGGCATTCATGATGGATCTGGCCTACCAGGCTGTTAGAGAAAAAACCCCAGGTATAAATAGTGCGGCTACTCTTTAGCTTGACCTGTAGGTCTGAGAACTTCATAAAAAAAAGACTGATACCCCCACCCTTCCTTATTAAAAAAGAATATGGGAATACTGTTTCTTTTTTGTTTACCTAACCTTACCTAAAATTACGTATCAAGAGCTACTGTGGAAATACAACGAAACCCGCTTCTTTATTTTCTTACCAAGATCTAATCATAGGACCAATATGGTTCTCCTTAAAGGTGGCGTTTCTTATAGGTTAAGGGAAGGATTTACTATTTTTGAGATGGTATCTTCACCCTCCAAATATAAATCATCCCCCTAGTTGTTCAACATAAGAGAAAGTCAGACAATGTAGATGTAGATAAACTTTGCTTCTAAAATTTTCGTGTTTTTATTGAAATTTTAAACTTCTAAATAGGACCAATTCAATTAAGTTTTGTTTATAAACTTAGTCCAAATTTGAACTGACGTAAATATCTTTTCATTTCCTTTTTAGTTTCATTTAGGTAAAGAAAATAGGGATATGTCTCTAGGATATAGCCAAGGGTGGTAAAAAAGTCACACTTCCTTAAATTAAAGTGTGAAAAAAATTAGTGCGCTTCACGCGTCAATTTACCCTTTAAAGTAAGAATGTTTGACTATTGAGTATTTTCATTGTTAGAATGGGTGTATGGACCTCTGTCACTAAAAATAAAAACTTTTGCCTTATTACTCCCTGCCTTAAACTCACATCTTCCTGGCTTTCGCACTCATCCCTGTGCACGCCTCTGTATGCACGCTATTGCTTGGGATCTAAAGAAATAATATAATATACCTATTTCAAATGAAATCTGGGATAGGAAAGTTAAATCTTTAAAATAGCCTGAAACCTAAATAACCAATGCGTAGCTTGCTTTATTATTTTTTACCACATAGCTCATTAATTAACGAAATCCTATAATAATACTTACGAACGGACGCGTCTAGGAGCTCTGTATTAGGTTCAGAAGCTATTTAAAAAAAAAATTAATATAATAAGGCAATAATACTAATAATCCTGATCATATATCCTTGTAAGAGTCATAAAATGGCTAAAATTTAAAATAATTGAAATACAAATGAAACAAAGATAAAAATTCGTTTAATGACGTCAATTTCGAAAGCGGCAAAATTTTATTCAATCCAAAATTTGAATCTCAAAATTAGCAAACTAATCTGATTTTTTCCCCAACTAAATCGCCGATTTAATTTTGAAAATCTACACAAAATTTAACACAAATTTTATAATTTTCAGGACTTGGTTATGAATTCAAGGACGCGAGCAGATTATATTTTGACCAAACTATCCAGTTGAATGATTGCTTGAAGTTCGCTTTGAATACACAGGTATAGTAGTAAAAACAAATGCATTACTGGCTGCGTTACTCAAGAACATGAATGTCTTTGTTAGAATTGGTAAAAATGGTTTTAACAAGGATAACAACATCCATAAAAGCGAATCTCTGTTCCAAAAACTTAGATAAATAGGATATTTATATTATACAAAAATGGTTAACAAGAAATTTAAAAATCAACATTTTAAAAATAGGAAAATTCTAGCATGCCTTAATTAACGAAAAGAGCTAACTGTGAGGTACTGACGGACGGGTGTACAAGCTCTGATTGTATAAAAGCTTTGCATTAACAAATTGTATTTAGAAAATCCGGGAAGAAAATGAATCGTTACTTTCAATATTAAAATTCCATGATATGACGATTTTATTTCAGTTTTCATTAAAACATGTCATAAAGTAAAATCATTCATGTTTTGATACCTACAGAGTACTACCTAAAAAGATAATGGAATGCTTTTTGTCATATTTTAGGTGGTTCTTGCATTCTACATTCAATTTTGCATGGAGAAAGAAATTAAATTGGTGTTATTTTTATGTGTAAGAAATAAATAGAAAGTCTTCCCTGAACCATAATTAATCTACCTGCAAAATCGTGATACAGTCGGTTCATCAATTTGCGAAATCAATTGAAATTTTACAACATGTCACTACATCCCAAGCTTCGATAAATAACTATTCCTGTAAGGCTTCGAAATCGAATAATATCCGCTGGATTAGAACCGGTTCTCAGCCCTACTGAAAAATCATTTATCAGACAATTTTCTACGAATAAGAAAGTAAAACTCATAATATTATTACCAGTTTTCTTAAACTGGAATTAATCTTATAATTTCTAGTTATACTATCCGTTGAAAGTTGTCTATAATACGATGCGATAATTAACCATATTTATTTTTTAGATGACTAGTGTAGACTTTAAAGAGGAGCCTGAAAAGACAAGATTGTCCATGAACAAATGGGTGGAATCCATCACCAGGAATGTTTTAATTATTAATAGTAGCCGCGCCCTTAGCCTTTATGGTAATTCCATTTCAAGCATTTGGTACTAGTACTTTTTATTAGCGAATCTACTCTATAATTCACTTTGTCTGTCCGTCCGTAACACTACCAGGGAACTTCTATTTTCTCGTTAGCTATTGAAGATATTGACTGAAATTTTTGGTGAAGATTCTCTGTATCAATGAGCATCAAGTGTATAGTTTACTTTGTCCGTCAGTCTATCGGTCATGCATAAAAGACATTGAAAATATTTTTTTTTATCAATATTTCAGATACGTTCCGTGATTTCTATAATTCATTTGCCTATTTGTCCTTCTTGAATTTTTAGTTCCTCGCTACTTATGGATGTTGACATCCTTGTTATTTGTTTACAGAAAGTGGGTCCTACCAGTATGTTAAAACATTTTGTTTGAATTCAAGAACCTAAACTGTTTAATTTATTTAGAAGTTTAGTTATATCTTTCTACCAGGGTCTTCGGTCTGGTTTAGACTTCCAGCTGATTTTGAAAAATGTAAAAGGTTGATTTCCTTGAAGCTTATAGGACGCGTGGTTGCCGAGCCCTGCTTTCTACTATGTATAAAGTATGATGTGCTAAAAATGGAATGCCTATTTCTTCCCCAATTTCCAAAGTTGAACAGCAGATAACCCAATTATTGCAAACGCTATTTTCAGCTACTCCGGTCAAAGAAAAAAAAGCGATATAATGTATAAACGATTTATACATTATACATTGTATACTTTCGGAAACTAAAATTCAGTACATCTAAAGCATACCGAATCATTAAAAATACATATACCATGTTTAGGTTTGGTGGAATACCTATTTATATAATAAGTAAAAACATTGTTAAGTGGACGAATTAAAGATTTGATTCCAAGTGGATATATTGATACCAGCACCAAGGCCTCTATTGTTAATGCTGCTTACTTCAAGGTAATAATATTAATCCTGATCCTTCAGAGGGTGGGGCTGTGTCCCCCCCCCCCCCTCTTATCTTATCTCATATTTTTATGAATATAAATACTATAAAATGACGTTTTCTGATAATTTAATAATTCTGATCATTAGACACATATGATATTATTTTATTATCGTCACCTTGGTTGCTACATGATAACAGAAAACCTGTTACAATAAAGTAGACAAAGCTAAAAAATAAAGGTTTAAGGTATATCTTGTCAGTCAAGATCCTCCAGATTTCCAGAAAACTTTAGACTGGTCCTGTTTTCTATTTTGTTGACTTTGTAAGATAAGGATCACCTATTTTTTTTAAAAAGAAAGAACTATTAAGTACTTTCTTTAATTTAAAATTAATGCTTACAAAACTCAGATTTTTAATTGTAAGAATCCAAATAAAAACGGATCTCTGACATTCATCATTTTTGTACTCACGTCAGAGAGATGTGTGACAAATATATTATAAAAAATATTACATATAGCTTCACCATTAACTTTAGCTCCTCTATCCTTTATTCTGTCTGTTCTAATGTAAGTTCTGTTTCTAGTGGCTTCGTCTTTAGCTATAGAGATTCGAAACCGATAATATCCTCTGGATTAAAACCTGCTCTCAGCCATACTGAAAGTCTTACATCGTATTACAGACCATTTTTCACGAATATCAAAATCATAAAATTAATACCAGTTTTGTTAACGCGGGCCTTGGTCCCTCGGGACTAACAATATTGGTTTTAATCCTTTAATCTTTAATTTTATTTTAATCTCCGCGGAGAGACTATTCCACATATATATTTTGTTGAAGATGAAGGGGATTTTTCTTGTTAGTGTGCTTGACACCCCCCCCCCCCCCCACCATAGTTAGTTATCATACTGGAATAATGCAAAAACTTAGTTTAATGGTAAACTTCTGAATGTTGGTTTACTTTTATACCAAATTTACAATTTTATATTAACCACTAAATAAACACAGACAAACCTTTCAAAAACACTTTAATTATATTAAGATGAGTTAAATTAGTAGTAAGTGCTATAATAGAGTCCCCACAAGGTTACAAGTTAAAACAAGTTGAAAGGGGTTTTGGTGGTTTGACTCCACTTTGTTAGTTACACCTAAGTTGATAAAAAAATAAAATAGATCTAACCAATATTGATTTAGTTGTAGTTAAATTTGGGATTTTTTTCTCAATGAATAAGAGCTGCACTTTACATTTGTTAGTCCTTGTTTTTTTTTATGTAGACAGATATCAATCCCCTCATTTTTTTATTTGACGGTGTACACTCACTTATTTACATGTGTTACATTATCAAATTATCAGAACCGCAAAATATTACAACAGCACAAACTTAACTGTATTCATTTAACATAATCGATTTATTATTACTTGAATGTTGTACCAACTTTTCATGTACTGTAATAAATTGATGATTGCAGCTGGCTAAAAAAATAAACCTCATCCACTCCCTTTTCCCCATCCCCTCCCCTCCTACTTGATAAACGAACTGACTAATTAATGAGGTACATGTTAGCAAGCTAAATTGACGACAAATTTACTCCTGTCAACATATTCATTTTTAACATATAAATACTTGTTATTGTGTATTTTAACATATATCTACTTGTTATTGTGTATTTTAACATGTATCTACTTGTTATTGTGTATTTTAACATGTATCTACTTGTTATTGTGTATTTTAACATGTATCTACTTGTTATTGTGTATTTTAACATATATCTACTTGTTATTGTGCATTTTAACATGTATCTACTTGTTATTGTGTATTTTAACATGTATCTACTTGTTATTGTGTATTTTAACATGTATCTACTTGTTATTGTGTATTTTAACATATATCTACTTGTTATTGTGCATTTTAACATGTATCTACTTGTTATTGTGTATTTTAACATGTATCTACTTGTTATTGTGCATTTTAACATGTATCTACTTGTTATTGTGTATTTTAACATATATCTACTTGTTATTGTGCATTTTAACATGTATCTACTTGTTATTGTGTATTTTAACATGTATCTACTTGTTATTGTGCATTTTAACATGTATCTACTTGTTATTGTGTATTTTAACGGATAAATAAAATGCGGGGGTGAAAAGACAACTTATTTTTTGATATATTGTTATTTATATATTGATGCAGGGACAAGGTTAGCAGCCATTATAACAAGGATAATAATATACAAAGACTATAGATTTAAATAATTTTCAGCTATGGTTTGCATCCTTTTGTCCAAAAACATTGGAATGAAAAATCTACTGGTCCCTAAAGTTTTACAAACTAGTTCTCTAATTAATTAGCTTAAAACTTTAAGGATTTGTATAATATTTAAAAGGTTCTACAAAGAAACTGTGTTCAAACTTTTGGGCTAATACTTTTCCTAAGAAATGAAAGAGATAATTCAAAATTGTATCAATTTATCGTTCATTGTCTTATCTCATAAGACTTTAACTAGTTGGTAACTAGTTTTAAAATAAAGGATTATTATTTACATTGTTATAAAAAATAGCCAGATTTAAAAATTAGAGATTTATAAATTAATCTTAAAATAATAATGAAGTTTGTATGACCTAATATTTTTGGTAGAATTTATTTCTTTAGGTATTTTAAAATTATTTTAATTTTTAATTTACAGAAACGTAAAAATAAATTGAGGAGTAGGTGCGTTACACGAATCATTGACGTCATTCTGTACCACTTACTTTAGGATAAAATAATACTTATCTTTATTTTCAATGTCTATTTACCTCGTTTAGGCCAGGTATATCAGGGAATAAGACAATGGACAATAATTTGATTTACATCACCAATGATCATAAACAAAAATTGATTAGTCAAAATTACTGGTTGGAAATTATTAATACTTAACCAGCCAATCAAGATTTAAACCTAACGAATAAAGTAAAGGATCTTGTTTATAATGATTTGGGTATCAGTGTGATTTGTAGGTCAATGACCCCTCCCTCCCTGATAATTGGTCAGTTCGTTCATCCAGTAGGGTTGGGGTGATGGGGTAAAGGGGTTGAATGTACATTATTTTAGCCCTCTGCTAGTTTCACTTTATTAAGAGAACATGAAAATCTGGTGTAACATCCAAATAATAATAATAATATATCCATTAAAATAACCATTGTTTTTCTTGTTCAGGGTGACTGGATGTCCCAATTTAAGAAATCTGACACCAAGGCTGGAAACTTTTATATCACCAGGTTTGTTATAATAATTTATCACATCGTATTATAGACAGCTTTCCATGGATATTAAAATTAAAAATTATAAGATTAAAATCAGTTTTGTTTTCGAGGGGCCGAAGACCCTAGCTTACAAAACTGGTTTTAATTTTATGATTTTATTTAAATATTCGTGGAAAATTGTCTAGAATACGACTCTATACATTATTTTCATTATAATTCAGTAAGGTCGAGAACTGGTTCTTATCCACTGGATCTTATTCAGTTTCGAAGCCATACTGGAAAGAAGATTCTTCCCTAAAATGTCTGTAAAAAATATGGTTAAAAACATCCATAAAAGGGGAACTTCAAAATCACACTGCAGGACAAACAATCATTAACACTTGTGGTTAAAGCAGAATGTATTTTAGTTAGCAATTTTAAAGTCTATGGCTGTGTTGCGATTTATCTTACTATTTGTCGGCTGTATAGCATGACAGTTGGCCGTCACTATGGAGAGTTCTACTAAGATAGTCGGCTCATTTAATCTCCGGTTACTGAAATTATGCTCTAAACTACTATTATCTAATTATGCAAGGGATCTTAAGGGATAAGACAATGAACGAAAATTGATTCGTACCCTAAATTAATAGACAAATTTACCCTTTCTGTCTATTTAAATCTTTGGTGAAACTAACCAATCTAAATTTTTGACCAATGTTTTTAAAACAACAAATAAGATAACGTGTTTGTTACTTTACAGCCCCCCCCCCCCTCCCTGCCAATTATGATCCTTAGAAATTTGTAAATATCTTCTTGTAAATAACCCCACAGCAACCAATATACATATATATTAATAATCAATATTTTTATTAGGTTTTATTCCAATGCATTGTATTGTATTTTAGTGGCGTGCACATAATTATGAAAGGGGGAATGGGGTGCATTAAGTGCAACTTTAAATTATAACACCTCATTAAACGAAAACAGAGGGGATGTATTAGTATTACAGACAAAAAGAGTTGTTTTTATATTGTGTGTAACTTTTTAAAAATTGCAACCCCCTTAGGTTGTTTTCAGGAATAGGTTGGTATTACGGTTGGGTGAAACAGGAAGGGAGGGGACTATAGAATGTGTATTACACTAGTCACCAAAGTTTTATAATAACGTATTATTCTTATTCAATGTCTGGACAACTTCTGGGAATTTTATTGGATTTTTATCGGTTGGTCCAAACGTTTTAACCACTAACACTAATTTTAATCTACTGAAGGGGTAATTTCGTGTGTTATCATTTGGGATGTACATCAATTTATGGTAATTGTCTTATTTCTTAAGATCGCTGGGGTGAAACAGAGGGCTTTAATCAAGGCTACCATCTCGATAATTTACCCAAGTGGGTGGATACACTTCACTTCTGCACGCTTATGGTTGTATTTATATAATTACTAGTGGCTACGCCCCGAGAGGCCTTTAGGGGCACTTGAGATTCAACAATATTTTTTATTTTAGATTTAAAAAGAATTAATTTCATTAAGTTAATTCTATTTTTTCTTGTGTTGGGGGTCTTTTTTTAAGAGGCGATTTCTCTTTGGAGGGTGGTCTTACTCTCCCCCCAAAAAATTATAAACCTTACCAGGTTCTATGAGAAGCTACCATGTAAAGAAAAACCATATCGGTTCAGTGGTTAGTGAGATCCCTTAGTACACAACACGCAGACATATGTAGAAAGTATATCCTGTTACTTTATTATAATTATTACATCTTACTCTCAGGAATGTATTTATGTATTTATTACATCTTACCCAGGAATTTAATAAGCTCTGCAACCGCCAGATGCTATATATTTAATATAAATATAAAAATGGCGACACGTCTGCAGATAGTTGAACATAATGAAGTGGCAGTTGCTGGCGTTTGTCAAGTTAATGGCGGCTAAGTATTTGCTGCGGCATTACAGTTTTCCAAATACAGCTGCCATTTGCAGCAGAATAAACAGCATAATATCCCTAATTAGACAGGTTCATGATTATTGGGTTAAAATGCCGGCTGTAGTTGGTCGTAAAATAAGTTAGCGGTTGCTTGGCTGCCAATGAGTTAATATTTATATTCATAAATTCTTTTCTCGTATTCATTCGAATCCGGTGGATAGGAACCGGTTCTCATCCATACGAAAAAACTACGTCTAGCATCGTATTATATCCAGCTTTCTACGAATATAGAAATGTACAATCATAAGATTAAAACCAGTTTTTGAGCCGGTGCCTACGGCACCTCGGGGCTAAAAAAACTAGTTTTAATCTCATAATTGTACTTTCTATATCCGCGGAAAGCCGTTTATAAAACGATGCGAGAAATAACTATTATGTATTGCAATTCTGAAAAAGTGTGTTCTTCAAAAGATTAATATCAATTCAGTTAGTTTTAAAACCATTAACCCTTACAGATCGGGGGGGGGGGGGGCTCCAAGAGCCCCCTCCTCTAGTTTTTTCAATCTCATTTTTTTTTGTAGGTAAGATGGAGTGCTGTGACTTAATGACTTTTTAAGTTTAGTAATTATACGTCGGCTAGAGTTGATTTTATTAGGATATCTGGTCTGTGTCGGTCGTGGTGTCCGGTCAAAGTCGGTTGGGTAGCACCAAAATTAGAAAAAAATTCTTTAAAAATCTTAATTTCTACATTATGACTTTTGTGTAAAAGGAGAAACCTAAAATTTTTTTGGTGAATACTTAGATATCAATGACCTTCTGAGAAAAAATGTGTTATGACCGTTTGACCGCTCCCTGACCGACTTTATGACCGATTTTTATCTGGCTTTTACTACAGACATATATCATGAATATCGTGGCTTCTATTACAGCTAGAGTCCTATAAATTTTTTTGGTAAATCCTTGAGCAACACCAAACAGATAAAAATATTAATCGGCGCCGCCAACCGCCGTTTTACCGCCGAAAATGGCGGTTTCCGTTATTTGCCGTTTTTTGGCGATGATCAGAAAAAGTAATTTTTTTGTTATGAAAAATAAAAGTTCGTCCTAAAATATGGTCATCCTAGCTGCAAAATTGGCCGCTCTACAGCTGTTTTAAAATTTAGCTGCTGGCCGCTAAAAAGCGGCTAAGGAGCGGCCTGGCTGCTATGACTAGAAAAAGTAATTTTCTCTAAAAATACACATGAACCACCAGAAAAAAATTTTACGTCTTTATCTGTAACAGGAGCCGAGATAGAGGGGGGGGCTCTTGGAGCCCCCCCCCCCCCCCCCCCCGATCTATTAAGGTGGGAATTGGGGCCCGAGCTGTAAGGGTTAAGTTATTAGATTCTCTATTGTCTAGACTAGCGGATGCACCTTTCACATCTAGGGAATTTGGATGCAAATGGTGAGGGAGGGGGGCAGATAAAAAATGAAAACCATCGTAAAACGTAAAATTTAAAGTAACACATTTTATTTTCATCTCGCGACTTATAAGAAGCTTCCAAAAATACTAAATACAATCGATTCAGTGGTCCTAACGTAAGCATAATACAAAACTCTCTACTTCATATTTTCTCTACTTTTCAGAATTTATTTTTATGAAATGAATTTTAATATAATAAAGTTATACAAGTCACTTAGAAATACAATAGTCAACAGTATTATTATATTAGAATATTATATTAGAAAATTACATTAAATGCTTTAATTTTCGTAGAAAAAATGGCTGTAGTGTTCAAACTTTTAAACAAAATAAATTGATCTACAGAGAGGTTACTTTTGTTTATTTTAGGGATGAAATTCGTATTGTGAAGTTTATGAGCCAGCAAGGATCATTCAACTACTATGCCAGTCAGGAGCTACAGGTATGCTTTTAGATTCATAGCATCTCTATAAATATTACTTACTCAGAAGCTAATTATAGTACCCAATATAAATGACCTTATACTGGCCTACCATTGGTCTATTTAAATGTATACCTGCCATTAGTAATTTATTCTGTGTATTGGCCAATCGTTGGTCATTTGTAAAGGCACTATTAGTGATGGCAATCCGTCGAATTTTTGGGCCGGATCCGGATTCGGATTCTTAAAAGAATCCATAAAAAAAGTGGTGGATTCCTTGTGGATTCCAGATTTTTATTTTTGGCGGATTCCGGATTCGGATTCCAGATTCTGGCAGTATTTTTGATTTCATGTGACCACTGTACAGCCAATAAGAGGGCTTAGTTGACGGTGAGTGAATTACAAGCTCATCACGTGATCATTGGCTGTCCAATCTGAGCTCTTGGATTCAACAGCTCATTACATGATCGTTGTCTGGACAATGAGAGCTTTGCATTACCAGCTGATTTCTCAACTTCGTTTTTTATGTGGGAAGAGATGGGGGCTGGGGAGGGGATGTTTGTGGGGGGGTTGGGGCGTCAAAAAGAGGGAGTTGAAAGAAAAAACTCAAGACGCTAATTTTAGCCTACCAATTAAGAATCCGTAATCCACTATTGAAAAACGGATTCCGGATCTGGATTCGGATTCCAAAATTGGCCCAAAAATTGGTTGGATTCCAGATTCCGGGTACGGATTGCCAACCCTAGGCACTATAAAAATCTTACTTACTCAATCATTCCAACAGAAAAGTTATAAGACAATATAGAGTGCCATAAGAGCTAATAGTACATCATTATGATATCGCTAGAATGTTTACTTAAAATGGTCAATATTATTTAAAACCACATAGTTGACATAAATAATAGCAATTGTGTAATTTGAAAGCATGTACCAGCGATGACTTGTTTTACTTATTTGCATATAAGCGACGTAGAATGTTAAAAATATTTCTCATAAGAATGCTACAATCACGTAAATTTGTTAGTGCCGAGCTTCCAATTATAATATTTATATATTCATCGCATCGTATTATAGATGATTAGCCATTGAATACATTCACGCAACTTCCCCTGGTTGTGAAAGAAGGGGATTATTGAGTAAGTTTGGATACTTAATAGTCAAGTAGATAATATCAGTACTACCCTTATCCCAAACTCCTCTGCGGAGAGCGTCATTCATTACGGTGACTTAATTTGGGACACCTGCCATACTCGGCGAGGGTGAGGTAATAATGAGTAGCTCTCATGAGATAGCGGGTCAAGTCATAATGTGCTTGAACGTGGAGCTTGATAGTTCTAGTGGCTATACAAAAGTGTCTCAGCCTACTCCATGACTACTTAGGTCCAAACCCTAAGAGACTATGGATAATCAATCAATCAATCAATCAATATTATAGATAGCTTTTCGCGAATATAAATATAAAATAAATATAAGATTAGATTCAGTTTTGTTCGCCCCGAGGGGCCGCAGGACAAGGATATATAAACTGGTATTAATTTTCTATTTTTATATTCGTTGTAAGTTCCCTGTAATATGATGCTATACATGATTTTCAAGTATGGCTGATAAACGGTTCTTATCCAGCGGATATAAATCGGTTTCGAAGCCATACTGTAAAGTTATTCTTAATTCTTTTAGGCGCATGTTTTGGAGCTACCATACGAGGGTGAACACGTGTCAATGTTGATCATCCTTCCACCCTGGTTAGACGATGGACTTCAACAGACTGTCAAGAGAATGACCCCTGAAACCATGCAGGCAAGCTTAGATAGATAGATTGAACATTGTGATTATTTTATAGATGAACAGATTAAAATACAAGAAAATATATGTGCTTATCTTAAATGGACATAAAGAGTCTTTAATAACAGAATTGCTACGATTTACCTACCTACTTATAAGACTGACACACAGGCGGACATTTTTGAATAGAAGAGTAGCTTCGCTTCTAAAAAGAATATCTAGGCTAAATATATTTGAATGTTTTATAAACATTGTGGGACAGTTCCCTTATAAATATGTATTTTTTACAGGGTGTCCTAGCTGAAATTAACTCCGGATTCTACAAGAGCGAAAAGTTGGACGTGAAAATCCCCAAATTTTCCGTATCCGGCAGCCTAGAGCTCAGCAACGAGTTGGACAAGTTGGGCATGGGATCTGTGTTCAGCGCGGATGGTAACTTCACTGGATTCCTGGGCCCTGACGAGACTGCTGAGGTCAAGTTTAAAAAGGCCATCCATAAGTCTTTCATTGAGGTAAAGTTTTTATTCTTTGCATGTAAAACCAACTATTTACTATAAATTATTTATTATATCATTATTAAAAAAAAAATTTATTTCTGATTTTGGATCTACTGCAGTTCACGGTAAAATATTGCTGGTAACGAATATTGCCAAAAATCTATGAATTTTAAAGGCATCCATATTTACAAGAACATTAATTGTAGGTTAATGAGGAGGGTAGTGAAGCAGCTGCAGCCACCGCTCTTCTCAGCTTCAGGTTGGTCACATGCAAATTAATACAACTTTTGGATCTACTGCAGTTCACGGTAAAATATTGCTGGTAAGCAATATTTCCAAAAATCTATGAATTTTAAAGGCTACTAGCTGCCAAACGGCTGAACGTACAGATCATACCTGCACACCATTTTAAGCGGCATAAGAAGGCCTACAAATAATCTGGAATAGCAAAGATCCAATTATGCACAGGGAAAGCTTCACTGAAGAAAAAACGCGTAAAATAGATCTTTTTCGCGCATTTCTTTGCACTGCGAGATAATTATGCATTATTAATTTATGGCTATTTCAGATTATTTGTAGGCCTTCTTATGCCGCTTAAAACAGTGTGCGGGCATGATCTGTACGTTCAGCCGTTTGGCAGCTAGCAGGCTTTAAAATTCATAGATTTTTGGAAATATTGCTTACCAGCAATATTATACCGTGAACTGCAGTAGATCCCAACTTTTTATTTCTTTGACGGAATTCCATTTTTCTTCCTTTTTAATTGCTCAGAAATGGTATATTTAACTGTTCAATCATTATTCCTTTGCATTTATTTCAAATAATTTTAAAAATATTATCTAGGTCACAAAGGAACGTTTTGAGAAAAAAAAATAGTTTTTTTCAATGAGTATTATAGTAGGTTTAGTAAAGGCTAGACCCCAGCGGAAGAGGTTTTAACCCCAAGCAGTAGCAAGAAACGGTTTATCAATATAGAAAATTAGAAAATTTCGTTTGTACAAAAATGAGATTTTAGGCACAGCACTAAAGAATAATAAACTTTAAATCTGTGCTTTAGAATAATCATCTTTATTATTTTAGATCTGCCAGGCCGCTGTTTGAGACTGAGTTCAGGGCTGATCATCCATTCTTGTTCTTAATCTACGACAAACAGACCAACACAATTCTTTTCTTTGGGGTCTACCAGTACCCACCTTCCCCTTAAATAAATAAAATCTTTTCTTGTTCTTGTTCTTTGAAAATTTTAGAAGATTCTCTTTAACTTTAAGAATGGCATTTTAAAACTTACAAATTTTTCTCAATTCTTTTCTTAAAATGAATTTTATAGTTATCTATCGCATCGTATTATAAACAGCTTTCCGCGGATATGAAAAATATACAATAGATTTAAACTAGTTTTGTTAGCCCCGAGATGTCGAAGGCTCGGGGTAACAAAATGGATTTAATGTTATGATTGTCCATTTTTATATATACAGCAAACTGGATATAATACGTTACGATACGTGATTTATCCGTATGGCTTAGAACCAGTTCTAATCCAGAGGATATTAATAGGCTTCAAAGCCATACTGGAAATTAAATTCCTGTGTTTTTTAAGGGTTTGTAAGAGAAACTTGAAATAAAAATTTAATGCTTACTGAATAATTTATTAAGTTTAGGTCGCGAAACCAACTTTATAAATATAGAAATATGTAATTAAAGATAAAAGTCTGCTTCAAGAAAGCATTCGTTTTGACATTAAATTGGTCATTACAAATGTTTTTTAAGCAAAATCTTTAATAAAATTGGTTTCACTGCCCCAACTGTTATATATTGTAGAATTTTATGCATATTATTTCTTATGTATTTTTATTGAAAGAGTTTTGCTTAGAAGATCTATTGTTTAAAAAAATGCTGGAGGTTTTATTGCCCGAAATTTAAAGAAAAAAAGGAGCTAAAATGTTTCCATCTTGGATTAGTGGAATCACATAGAATTCTAGAATATCTATTTACTAAGAAAGGTTTACCTACCAGTTATGGAAATGGTTTTTTACACCTAAGGATAATGAAAAATGTTGAAAACGAAATTTGGAAAAAAATTACAATCATTTTACCATATAGTAGTAAAATTGGCTAAATTACATTTCCCATCATTATCTTTCTAGAAGAAAAGGTTCGTATTTCGTTTTTTAACATTTTTCAAAACCCTATAGATGTAAGAATCATAAATTAAAATAATCCCAGGTAGACTGTTTCATCTATATGGAGATAGGTATGCCTTCAAATTTTGATGTGATTTCAGCTAATGTTTCTACATGTGATATCTTCAAAACTTTATTTAACTTTTATTTATATATATTAAAATTTGATACTAAATTTTAATTAAATGTATATTTTATGTTCATGTTAAAAAATGCTCTCTTTTCTATTCATAAATATTGCAATAGAAAAAGGCTAATTAAACTTTCATTCAACCCTTTTAAATTTTAGACATTCATTTTTTTAAATTTTTGTTAAAATCCAATTACTAGTGGATAACTCACAAATAAGAACTTTATATTTTAATAAGAAGTCCCCAACGGGTATAAGGTGTAGTCCACTTGTTTTTTGGTCGATTTAAAATTTTTTGTAGGTGTTGCACCTCATTGGAAGATCATGTGATACAGTGTTATAACTCATGTTGTCAAAATTTGTATATAATTACAATTTACACACAGTTTTGTTATTATTAATAAACAAACAAAAAAACAATAGTAGATTTTGCATATTAAAATCGAAATTTTTATAATTATGTTCGATCCGTGCGTGCGTGCGTCCGTAATTGATGAAATTGAAACAATGCAATGTACAAGGTACAATATTGTAAGCGAATCATCTCTACAATCAATTCCCAAAAAATGTACGTCCATCTAGTACCCTATTTAAGCAGTCTTACAACAAAGGGAATTATCCACGAACGAGAGCAAGTGATTCTAAGCACCTTCCAGCATTGATCCATAGTATTTTTTTTGTGAATATACTAGGTTTATGTTTAATATTTGATTTATCGACTAAAAAGTTAGGTTTCGCCATGGTTTTATATGAAAAAAACTTTGAAATGTTAACCATTTTATGGTGCAATGTCATCAAATGTTTGGATGAGTTCAAACTGTGTTTAAAAGCTTTGACACAAAATAAATATTATTTAGATTAAAAATTTATATTTAGAAAAATCGTTGGTAACAATTGTAATATTTTAAACAGTTTAATTAATTTTCTTTTGCAATTTACAGCATTTGATGCTTTTTTGCCGTGTTATTTTCTTTTCTCCTTTGAATTCAACAAAGCATTTGAATATTGAATATCAAAAGATGCTTTACATTTCAAAGTTTTTTTCTTATAAAACCATGCTGAAACCTTACTTTTTAGTCGATAAACCAAATATTAAACTTAAACCTAGTATATTCACTCAAAAAATACTATGGATCAATGCTGGAAGGTGCTTACAATCACTTGCTCTCGTTCGTGGATAGTTTACTTAAAATTTTTTGTTTAGATTTTACATTTATATTCTGTTTATTCAATTCAGACACTCTACAAGTTTTAATATTTGTTTGTCCTACCATTAAGGAGCTTCGCTATCATGAATTGTCATCCTATTTTTTTTATATAAATTATTAGAAGCTGCGCCCCTCGCCTTTGTGCTGTTGGGATAAATTAATTCTGAACTAGCTTAATACCTGTCTAGGACCTACCAAAGATCTACGGTAGTGATAAATTGATGTACATTCCCTATGATTAAAATTAGTGGTTGAACTCTTTGAACACTTAACTGTATGAGTCTTCCAATCAAAATTCACTAAATTCCCCAAAGTTGTTAAGCCAACGAATAAGAAAATGTTACTATAAAACTTTGGAGACAAGTGTTATAAACAGCCCGTTATAAACAGGACCTATACAGAATCTAATTCCTCAAGAGGTTGATTTAAGCTAATGAAAGGACAGTCAGACTAAAATTTCAATTTTACCAGAGCAAAACTTCACTTTTTTCAACAAACAAATGACTTAAATACTCCAGGCAATCATCTATGCACGCTTCAATATAAATTATGCAGTTTATGTGTAAGACACACATAATTAACAAAATTAAATCTATTTCTAGCAAAATTACAGTAACAGTAATATTTGCAGGAAGGAAGGGTACAATGGGCTGTTTATAACACTAGTCCCCAAAGTTTTTAAAAATGTTTCCTTATTCGTTAGCTTAACAACTTTAGGGACTTTTTATAAATTTTAATTGGTTGGTTTATTAAGTAGAGTGCCCAAAACGCTTCAATCAATAATTGTAATCTACAGAATTGGGAATTCAGTGCAACATGATGATGTACATAGATTTATCGGCCATTGTCTAATCCCTTTAGGCTCCTGTAATATTTGTCTACTTTCGTCATCAGCAGTAAAATTTATTTTACTTTGTTAGATTCTTTTTGTTAATTTATTTGTTTTAGTATAATTACTTTTAGTTAATTTCAATATTTTAATTTTATATTTTGTACCTTTTAGAACTATAAAAATAAAACAACTTCTTAAGCTTAACAAAATAATCAGATAAGACAAATAAACAGAGTAACAAATCATTTAAATTGTACCTAATGGACACAGGAATCATTTTGAAATCGATAGGACATGACAAAATTAACGAAAAGAGTTTGGCATACGGTAAAGATATTATTTGATTTACATATTTTCTTTATAAGATAAAAGCTATGCTCTCAAGATTTTTCAATTCACTAGGATATAAAGATGCCTTTTTTTAACTGCGAAATTTTAGATGAAAGGTTGCGTTACCCTTCCAATAGTAGGTAAGACCGAGTACGATCTTCACTTACAACATTGTACCTTGTTGTAATAGAAATTAGTACTCTAAAAATCAGATAAATAGGATAATTATATCATATAGAAAATTGTTGTTAAAAAGGTTAAAAAGCTACATGTTTTAAATGGTCCTACGGTCTTTTTGGTAACGATATCAGAGTAGCTACGCTTTCTAAATCGTACCTAACTGTTATAGGAATCAACATGCAAAGTTGGAAATATTTGGTAGCAGACGAATAAGGTCATTGAAAAGGAAGGGAGGTAGTTATCTGTTCATACATCTTTACTATAGATCTGTTGGACGGACTGACCCTAATTATAGAAAAGTTTAAAGATTTTAAAAACATTCATTGTTTTGTAAAACTTTCGTCATTTGAATCAAATGTGTTTTTAATTTGATGAAAAATGTTGATAATTGCAATTATTTGACACAATTACTGCATGTTGCTATAACAAGGATGAAACCATCCAAGTTCCAAAGCGGGAAATAAAAAACCGGCTATTTTTTAAAGGTGGTAGATGTAAAAGTAATTTTCTGAAAGGGGATGTCACATCTTTCAAGCAAATGTCCAAATGGTATGGCCTGTAAGAATATTCTCCGAAATAAAGAACCAAATCGGCCCAGCGGTTAACGAGGATTCACCTAAACGGACAAACAATGAAGAGAATAGCTGTACAGTCAAACGGATGAAAATATTAGTTATTTATCGTATCGTATTATAGACTGCTTTCCGCGGATGTTGAATGAACAGCACTGGTTTTCCTCCAGCGGATATTAATCGGTTTCGAAGCCAAACTTGAAAAGAATAGACACTCGTTGGTTAGAAGGGAAATTGACAGGTAGTAAGTTGTGTGTATATACAAATGTATGTGAATTCTCTTTAACCCTTACAGATCGGGGGGGGGGGGCTCCAAGAGCCCCCCCCCCCTCTAGTTTTTTCAATCTCATTTTTTTTGTAGGTAAGATGGAGTGCTGTAACTTCATGACTTTTTAAGTTTAGTAATTATTCGTCGGCAAGAGTTGATTTTATTAGGATATCTGGTCTGTGTCGGTCGTGGTGTCCGGTCAAAGTCGGTTGGGTAGCACCAAAATTAGAAAAAAAATCTTAATTTCTACATTATGACTTTTGTGTATAAGGAGAAACCTAAAATTTTTTTGGTGAATACTTAGATATCAATGACCTTCTGAGAAAAAATGTGTTATGACCGTTTGACCGCTCCCTGACCGACTTTATGACCGATTTTTGTCCGGCTTTTACTACAGACATATATCATGAATATCGTGGCTTCTATTACAGCTAGAGTCCTATAATTTTTTTTGGTAAATCCTTGAGCAACATCAAACAGATAAAAATATTAATCAGCGCCGCCAACCGCCGTTTTACCGCCGTAACCGCCGAAAACGGCGGTTTCCGTTATTTGCCGTTTTTTGGCGATGATCAGAAAAAGTAATTTTTTTGTTATGAAAAATAAAAGTTCGTCCTAAAATTTGGTCATCCTAGCTGCAAAATTGGCCGCTCTACAGCTGTTTTAAAATTTAGCGGCTGGCCGCTAAAAAGCGGCTAAGGAGCGGCCTGGCTGCTATGACTAGAAAAAGTAATTTTCTCTAAAAATATACATAAACCACCAGAAAAAAATTTTACGTCTTTATCTGTAACAGGAGCCGAGATAGAGTGGGGGGGCTCTTGGAGCCCCCCCCCCCCCGATCTATTAAGGTGGGAATTGGGGCCCGAGCTGTAAGGGTTAAGTTCTCATAAACGGTTGATACCATCTGTGGCAATTCCGTCAGCTCCCTGGATGCTGGATCGATGGAGATGTTGAAGTAGGCAGCCGTGGCATCTAACGTAGAATACACACGGTGCCCTCCTGCGCGGTCCAATAACGTCTGTATCCTCGGCAGCGGATAACTGTCCTGCTCTAAGCAGCTGTTTAACCTGCGGAAGTCCACTGCCCATCTGATCTTCCCGTCTTTCTTGCGCACAGGAACGAGGGGGCTCGCCCATGGTGATGAACTTGGCTCAATCACTCCTTGGTTGAGCCAGTCGGCCATCTGCGCCTCCAGGTCCTTCAACATCTTAGGGTTCAATTCCCTATATCTCTGCCGAATGGGCTCTGTTCCTGGCTTGAGTCTCAACTTCATGGTTACCAGGTCTGTGTGCCCAGGGGCCTCTCGACTGAATATGTCTCTGTATTCATAAATAAGCTCCTTGACTTGCTTCTTGACATCGGGGTGCTCGTTAAGTAGTTCGTTGTCCTCCATCTCCAGGTCCTCCCACCCTTCATTGAATGTGGGGTTCTCCATCTGCTCCTTCGTCATAGGCTTGCCGTGGTCGCCCTCATTGGTCTTGGACATAGACTGTATATACTCATGGGGCTCTCTCAACACTAAGCTATCGGTGTTGATTACCATACTGCTATCCTCACAAATCTCGGTGGTAAACACGCACCCAGCCGCTGCGACACAAGGCTGCTCCTGGAGGTTCACAACAGGTATGCGTACAATTCCATTTTGCTGGGCTCTGTATACACCTTCCAGCACACGCACTGGACTATCATCTAAAACGGTCTCTTCTACCATGACAGTCATTTGCGGTCGGAGTTCTCGACTAGGAAGAAAATTCAAGACAGACACTGACTCTGCTGCGAGAATCCTAGTCGCTTGGACGGACAAACGGACAGGACGCGGCCGCTTAATTATCTGTAATTAAAATTATGACTTAAAAGAAGTATTTATTTCCTACCATTACTGCCTTGCTCATTACTTTATGTATTTACTAGCGGCTTCGCCCCTAGCCTCTAGGGGCTTTGCCCCAAGAGGTTTGATCAAACCAATTTTTCGTAATTTAGATTTAAAGGAAAATTTAGGGGGGGTGTAGTCGACCCCACTATTTAAATTTTAGTTTTAAAAAGAAAAAAAAATATTTTTTAGTGGGGGGGGTTTTATTTTTTTGGGGGGGTTGGGGGTGTCCCACCCCCCAAGAAAATAGTTATAAACCTTCCCGGGACCTATGAGAAGCTACCCTGTAAAGGAGAACCCGATCGGTTCAGCGGTTAGTGAGATCCTTCGCTAACCACAAACAGACAAACAGACAGACATCGTTCTACTTTGTATTATAGATTTATTTACATGTTTTCATACACAAAGCATACCTACACAAACTTAAACTTTGTAATTTTGTACTTTCAGAAAAATGTAAACTAAAGCCTGTTAATTATGTAATGGAACTATGCATTTAAAAAAACTGTGATTCTTTTAACAATATTTTTAGGAATGGATTTGATATTTTCAGAAATTAAACTTTTTTTCTTTTTTTTTGATTAGTTCAGCTTTCATTTTTCAAAAAATGAAGTTAAAATTAACGCAACGGTTTTCAAACGAACGGCTGGCCGTTGGGAATTACGAAGCGGTCCCTTGACATTACGAGTCCAAACATTTTTGCGCTCAAAATCTACTTTTGCTTTGTGCTTAAAATAAAGTTGCGCAACAGATGACTCGACGGAATCTGGTTTAAGTTCTAAAAAATCTCGTGAATGGTGCACATTACCATTAGCAAAATTATCTTCAGCTTTACATAATTCTTTAACAGTGGGTTTACAAACATTTAAGGCACTACTATAGCTACTTATTTCTGCGTTCAACTCCTCGAAGGCTCGTAATGAAACACTTATCTGAGGGTTGGGGGGCGAGTGCTCCCCCGGCGGTTTTCCAGACCGCTCTTCGTCTTCTGAGGCACTTGCAGCCTCGGGGTCGATGGACTGTACAAGCAGGACTCTCGTCTGCTTCACGACTAACGCCGCCTGCACTGGTGATGAATAATCCAGGACTCCGCGGATCTCCTCGACCCACTTGCACCCAAGGTTGATGGGGGTGCGAAGCTCAGGTATAACCAAGGCTTCTCTAATGTAGCTAGGACAGTCATCTCCCAAGATGACGCTGATGTTGTAAACGCGGCCGATGACATCCATATCTCCGCCATTCGCTGCTGTTCCTACTGTTAAATCGCAAGGAACGATCGGCAGCTGTAACTTCCGGGCTAACTCCTCATTTACGGCGACTCCTTCGTGCAATTTATTACCGGTATCGATGAGACCGTAGGTCCGCACAGTCGGTCCTTTTGCACGCAGGCTGATCTTAACCATGGCCCGGGCGCCTCGTTGTCCTTGCATCTGGTTGAGGGTGGTAGGGTCTACAGCTGCTGAGGAACTCCGCCCTACCGACGGGAGCCCTCTCTGCCATTTTTTGAAGTATTGCTCCGATGGCCAACTGCTTCCAGGCAGTTGACATCCCCATAATATTGCGCTTGGTCGTCATCACCTACGCCACTGTCGTTGTCTCCAGGGTCATTGGCACGCATCTCTCGCACGGCGTTGCGGGCACGGTCTTGCTGCTGCCTACCGCGTCCATTGCCGCTGGCGTTCTTCTCCTGGTTCCTCTTGCGCACGTTCGCCAGCCTGTCCTCAGGGATAGTACACGTCTTCTGCCAATGGCCAGGCGTGCCACACCGCCGACAGTTACCTTTCGGCTTATCTTTGGTGGCACCGCCCGTACCCTTACTCGCTTGCTGCTTCTTCTTAGGACAGTTACGCGAGTAATGGCCATTCTGGTTGCAGTTGTAGCACTTGACGCTACTGTTCCCATCTCCGACGGCGTTGACCTCCATGTCCTCCGTGCCATCGTTACGATAGACAACACGGTTGGACATGGCGAGGCCATCCATGGACGTGTCCTCAGCATCTCCATGGTGAATGAGCTGACGTTGCGTGGCAATTTCATTCATGATGGTGGCGCGTAAAACGGCCATGCTGGTGATTCCAGGTAACTGGCAAAAACTCTTTTCCGTACCTCTCGATGGCGTAAACCAAGGGTTACTTCTTTCTGGAACTGTTGAGGGTCACGGTTGTCCGGGAAATAGGCTTTCAACCACATCTGTTCTTTCTTAGCAAGGTAAGTCTGGGGAATCTCATTCTTGCCTTGCGACAACTGCTTATACGCATCCTTGTTGATGTCTGAATCCGAAGGTGCTAAAAAGATGGCGTCCAGCCTCTCCATGACTTGGTCGTAGCTGAGCGCATCTTGGTTGTCGGCGACTTCTCTGGCCATCTGGAACGCTTCCCCTTCGAGACTCTGGATGTATTGGCCTTTCCTGCCCTCCTGATCCGATGAATGGTGGCGAGCAATTTTAAACGCATTCTCCATTCTCGTCTTGTGGCCGTCCCAGTCCTCTCCTGCACGGTTACAAAAACGAGGGAAATTCTGCTTGTTAAGCTTCCTACGCTGGTTTTCCAACCAGGTATTGCCTAACGCAATGAGCTGAGCCTGCTCATTCGGCGCTCCTTCCAGCTGGGCCTGTTGGATTGCCCGCTGCAAGTTCAACTGTTCTAGGTCGGCAGCTTGCGACATCGTCGAAAATTAACAAAAGTTCTTCAAAATTTAAAGAAAACTTTACCAAATTGGTGCTCCAAGCGTCAGAATGGTCCCACACTGGTCTCCAAACACAGTATTCCTCGTCCTTTCTGGCCTCAGTTCTCATACAAACTGTCTGGTTGCACACAATCGTCCGAAATTACCGTAGTTCCTCGGGGTAATTTCCACGTAAATCTCCTGTTGAGCACTTAGTTGATCCAAACACAGCTGTCACCAGTTTCACTGTAACGGATCGGACGTTCTTGTTGTCTTTTTAAAAACCAAGATAGCCCGCCTCGAGCGGTGTGACGGCGCTACTCGTTGAGTTGGTAACGTTGCGGCTGAGAGAATACAAGAGCGAAGCGACTCGTTCCCTTTGTTGAACGTCTCCGATACACAAAGAACAAAACTATTCACGAGTACCCACAGGGGATTTATAAGTTTCTGGATAATTAATGGCAGCTAGTAATAGCTGCATAAAAATTAGGAGTTAATACTCTACTAACAACTGTTTCTGCGGAACTGATATATTTTTAATAGACAAACATAGTTTACACAAATTAATGAATACATATATACATATAGGAAAATTACATAGTATTGGAGGGCGTTTCTGATCATACAGGGATGGCTAGGGATACACGTAGGTCTGCATATGACATTTAAGCAGGCCGGAGTGTATGCTGAGTTTCCCGAATAGTCACGTTCAGCTGTGCCGGGGAAATCTCCGTGATGCATTGAGGATGCCGTCCCTGGATATCTGGAGCCTTTCTAATAAAAGTACAAAAGTTAGATATCTCCTAAAAACCTACACGCGTAGACTTAAAAGGTCAAATGTACATATTTATACTGCGCATAAATATGTATTTTGATTTCTTGGAAAATTTCCAGAGCTCACATGATAATATCATACAATTTCACAGAATATAAAAAGTACTAATGTTTCATAATTTTAACTCGAGATCCGTCATTTGTGGGCTTAAAAATGCAAATAAAAGTAAAATCAAAAGAGAAAAATAAATGCTTCAAAATGCTACTAATTTCATAAAAATCTGTCCACTCGTTTAGGATATCGAAAATGTCATTCTGCTGTATTTTATAAGTGTCTCAAGTAAGCCCCACTACACCATCATTTCATATTTTTAAAGAAGCTTAGTGTTTTACCTAAAGAAATGTGATATGGGACAAAGTGGATTATCAAGACGCTTCGCTGCTAAAAAAAAATGAAGGTTGATCTATTTTTGTTTATTTTTATCTTTTAAAATACTGAAGAGGGACTCATTTGATTTCGGTTTGTTTAAAAAAAATAGTTTAAATTTTGTAGCTGCTTTTCAATGTAACGGAGGCTATAAGTGGCTTAGGCTTACAGTGTAGTAGCTAAGGCTTAGAATTAATTAGGGTGGCTGTGGCTTGATTAAAATTTGGCGACTGAGCGATGCCTTGGCTGAGTGTAGCAGTTGCAATAAAGGATTGATATTTTGAAACGGACAAAAGTTCCGGATTCTAATCTTTAAGGCCTTTACTGGGAGCACAATAAAGCCATAGCCATTTCCATTCGGGGAAATAGCCCCAAGTAAAGTAATAAAATATCAAGAATCTCATATTCCAGATGGTTTTGATGTAATACTGACTAAGGTTCTGCGATATCAACCGGAATGTGTGTTGGAATTACCGTAATGGAAGTATCACGACTATCCTTCCATAAAAAAAACATAAAAAGTAAAATTACATTCTCTATTCATTTATTTGATAATTTTCGTCATACCCAAATAAATTAGTTTTTAATGGCATGAACGTAGTATTAATACTTATTATTTAAACACAATTACTTCCCATTACAAATAATACATACAAGTGTTAACAAGAAAATAAATATGCATAGAATCTTGTTGATGTGTTGGAAAAATTTCGGGGGGGGGGGGGTATGGAACATTGGACTGACACGCAAAACTTTATAACTGCGTTATCTTATTGATTGTCTCATAAATATTGGGTATTTTCAATTAAGCTTTGGTTGGATACATAAGGGTTTATTTTGTTTATCATCATTTCAATTGTATTGTATTTCAACTGTCTTAACACTTAACATTTAAGTCACTTTGACTAAAACAACGCATTTGACTATCCTTATCATATTGTCCTAACGTCTCACATATTATAAACATACAAATGACCTCATTATGACATACTTATCCTATCTATGATAAAAAGTAGAACGATGTCTGTCAGTCCATCTGTCTGAAGGTTAAGACCTCGGTAACCATTGAATCTGCTAACCTCAAATTTAGAAAATAGATTTTTTTTTCTTCTGAAGCTTGAGATTCCAATCCCTAATGAATTGTTTAAGTTCTTCTTTTTAGGGAAACTTCACATAGGTCATATGATAGTTTTTTTATATTTAGATTTTGGGGTGTTTTAGGATATTTTTCTGCTTCTTTCTTACCCACATTAAATGCCCCTAGATACTGGGGACGCAGCCATCAGTGTTGATGAATGGAAAACCTTTATAGTATATTACTGAAGAGCTGTAATACAATTTATGAATGAATGGATAACTTTTTATTCGGTGGTCGAAGACTATTTTTAATATCTAATTTGTATTAAATTCAAGTGGAAAAAAATGAAATATATAAAAAAAAAGGATAAAACATTTAAAAATTGTCGGCTACTGGAATTTGGAAATTAGAAGATAAAGTAAATTATAAATCAACATGGTACCTACACTTTAAACTTATTTAAACACATTTTCAGTCATCCTAATAGTTATTTATCTCATCGTATTATAGACAGCTTTCCGCGAATATTAAAATCAAATCCTGAAATTCAAACCAGTTTTGTTAGCCTGGAAGGACCGAAAGACATACTGGAAATATTATTATGTCTTCTATGTGTAAAACAAACAAAAATATCTTTGCCTTTTAAAGTTGTTTTATCCATATCAATGATAATTTCTAGAGAAAATACCTAGACATTTGAAATAAAATATATGGTATTAAATTTATTTATAAACCAAGTGATATTCATGAACGACAGGGCTCGGCAGCTTTTTACGGGTTCAACCTTCTGCAAATTTTTAGATAAATTGAAGCCACGGCTTCCTAAACACCAACAATATCAAACTGCCATTTTAGGCGGTTAATCGCAGATAAAAAAATCGCCCTCCTATCCAAAGCACAACACAGCCAATTGTAACTTTGAGGGAGGAAACATTGCGCTGTTTACTACACTAGTCCTCAAAGTTTTATATTAATAAATAAATAATTTATAGTTTTATATAATAGTTGGCATAACAATTTTGGGGACTTATATTAAAATTTAATTAGTAGGTTTATCAAGTTGAGTGTCCAAACGTTTCAACCACTAATTATAATCTACGAAAAGGGGTTATTTTCTGTATCATCATTGTGGATGTACATAGATTTTTCGGCCATTGTCTAAAAACTAACACAAACCATTGACATCATCGTATTTTAAACAGGAAACGATGAAATTAATTTTTATTTTTATTTCAACAGAAAACGTAAATTCAAATATTTCAAAAAGATTTTTAAATGGAAAGATATAAAACACAGTTATGTAAAAGATGACAAATGTTTTCATTGCAGGACTCCATGTTATATCTAGAGCCGTTTTTATTCGTCTGTAACAGATAATTCTGATCATTAATTTATAGAAATGCTAGAATTGTCCTATCGCTTTCAAATTTTGCATGACACAACCTCATAAATTTTTAATGTTTTATGACCTTTGGAACCTGACACCTTAGCTATTTTAAGGGGAGGAATCAGGGGGTTATAGGGTAGACCCTTGTTAAGATTGTTTATAGTGGTGTATATATATACTAACCTAATTTTTACCAGGGGCTGCTATTCAGCCAATTAATTCCATTTGAAATTGCCGAAAAATAAACATTTTTTTGGCGTAGAGTTGGCGAACTACTTTTCACTTAGAATTGTTTGTCAGAATCACATTCCCTTCTACCTGATTTTTACAATCAGGATCGAAACACTCTTCATGCCCCCTTCTTCATCAAAAGCTTAAATATAGATTTTTTTAAGTTACACAGTATGACCCCAGTAAAAGAATTGGTGTATAATTAAAGATTGGAGCAATCAAACTCAGGAAAAAGACAATGGACGATAAATTTGTGTAAATTCCTTTTATGATGATCAATAAAATCCTGTAAAATTATTGGTTGACAAGTTTAGAAACTGGAAGTTTGAACCATTTAATCAATATTTAATCAAATAACCCCTAGTTTATGATCCAATTAATGAAAGCACGTGCTTAAAAACTTTGGATACAAGAAAAATTTACAGTCGCATGTTTCATCCCTGTCAACCGGAATTAAACTAAAAGTTTGGTAAAGGTTTCGTGATTTTTAAAAAAATTCATAAAGTAAACAATATATTTCATATAAATATCATAATTTAGATAAATAACATAAAAAAAAAATAATTAGAATTACAACAGTTTTTGGGACTGAAATTTGACTCGTTTGCAGACTAGAATTCGATTCATACAAAATGCCTTATTTTCATTTAATTTTTATACAATGAAAAAATATTTTTTATTTAAAAGAATTATTCTTTATATTGAGCTTTTAGTAATAATTCTTGTATAAAAATTAATAATTATCAAAAAATGAAGCAAAAAAAGTTACAAGCAAGAAAAGATTATAAAACAAAAATGGTAAGAAATTGGTAACTTATTTTTCATATAACATGAACTTTAAAAATATAGAAATTGCCTGTAAAGGTCAAAATTTTATGTAAAGTACATAAGTATTTTTTAAAATTTATAAATTAAATTTTTTTAATAATTTTTACTAAAACTATTTTCTAACCTAAATTGTATTATTTGATTTATAAAAAATAATGATTTTTTGTTCCCCACTCATATTTTTGTTAATAAAGTAATGGTATCCTATTAATTATGAATAAGCTCAAACTTACATTCATTCAGGCAAACTATACAGGGTGCCTCAAAAATGGGAAATATATTTTTTTTTACTTTTAAAAGTAAAAAAATACCCAAATATTACAAAATTACTATATTCCTTATGTATTAAATTAAAAATGTATATTTATTGCTCTATAAAAAAATATTTCCCGCTGTGAAAAAAATATAATCTAGTCTAATCCTTTGAAACACCCTGTACAGTTTTTCTTTTCTGTAAATGAAATTTGTTTGTGTGTTAAAGATATATAGTTTGAAAAGTTTGTGATATATTAATTCTTAAATATATTACAAAAGTAATGGCTCTGAAATAGTTTTAGAGTTTTGATAAAATTGAAAGTACTTACTCCTTATTAATATAAAGATTATATTTATAAGTAATATTTAAAAATAGTTTAACACATCATATGAAATAAAAATAATGTAATGGATAAACCGTAATTTCTGAAGTAAAGACAAAAATATTTAACAGGAAACATAAATCTGCTCTAATTGGCATAATTTTAACAATGGCACTTTAAATTAAATTATTAACTAGAAAGAGATAAAGCCGACTATATCTACACATTTCTTTCTTACAAAAAAAGGAATTAAATTTTATTCTAAACTAAAAAATCTGGAAGAAAATCGAAGTTGTTTAGAAAAGGAATTTTAAAGCTTTCCAAAACTTGGCAAAAAAAGTTGTGTTTTATTTAATTAAAAAACATTCATTTTAATAAAAAATAAAATTGA
This sequence comes from Acartia tonsa, assembly GCF_053477335.1. NCBI lineage: Eukaryota > Metazoa > Arthropoda > Copepoda > Calanoida > Acartiidae > Acartia > Acartia tonsa. The sequence goes on along the minus strand of NC_137264.1, from coordinate 39,738,626 downwards.
AAGGATTTTTTAAATTCTGTTTTTAAGGTACAATTTAAAAAAGGGATTAAAATTCAATTGAAATAGTAATACATGAATAGGAAATTGGGATCAAGTGAAAAATACACAAAAAAAACGTTTATCTTACTATCTTCAAGAGCTTATGGCAGCCAATAAAAACGGAGTGCGTTTTTTTTCATTGTTATACAAAATAAAAGAGGTGCAGACAACCGTTTCACCACCTTGACCTACTAAGTTTGAAGATACATTTCTTGGTATTTTGTACTTGATCCTAAGAATTGTACTTTTCATAATATTAAAAACAAGAAAAATATTAAATAAATGATAAATAAACATATCACATATTAACAAATAATCGCCGTGGAATTTGTATTGATATGGTGTAAAAAAAATCAGGGATCGGAAGCCTCACGTAAGCCGCGTGTAAGCCTCAGTGAAATCGTGATTTTATCACTATAAAATTCAGCTGGATGTATAAAACGGCTCTTTAGCAGACAATCCTTCTTTCTGAAATTTTTTTTTCTGCTCACAAGCAGGTTTTAAACTGAGGCTTATGCGCGGCTTACGTGAGGCTTCCGATCCCTGAAAAAAATCCACAACAAAAAGTTGGTAAAGGTGGTTATAGTGCCCATAAAAAAATGACGCCATACAATACAAATTACCAATTATAGGCCAATACACAGATAAATTACCATTGGCAGAACAATATGTGTGACGTCATTTGTTATCGGCACTATAAAACGTTTCAGGAGTTGTATAGAGGTTGTTTACACGCTGTAATCAGCATAGGGCGCATCTAGGTCTGGTGCTTGGGTGTAGCTGGGTAGACTCCTAAAAATATTATGTATATTAGATCTATATGATGCAATCTTATAATACGAGTAACACATTTTTGGTTAATATATTTATGGAAACCTTAAACTTAAGAAATTAAAATCCTATTATATAAAGTAGTAAGTTTTTTTTTGTCTGAAGCTTAAGATTTCAATAACTACTGAACTGATTGAGTTCTCCTTTCAAGGGAAGTTTCATATATGACCTGGCAAGGTTTTAAACCAATTTGTTTTTAGATTTAGCCCTTTGGATATTAAGCTTTTTTTTTGCAAACCTTTGAATACAGAGCCCCAAGATGCTAGGAGCGCAGCAGCTAGTATTTTTACAAAGAGAGAGAGAGTGGACAATGGGCTGTGTATTACACTAGTCCCCAAAATTTATAACAACGTTTTATTAGACGTGGGCTTAAAAATTTTGAGGACTTTGATTGGGGATTTTTATTGGTTTGTTTTCTAAGTTGAGTGTCTAAACGTTTCAACCACTGTATGTAATCTACAGAAGGGATAATTTTCAGTGTTAACATTAAGAATGTATATCAATCTATCGGTCATTGTCCATCCTTTTAGATCCCTGATATTTATAGCTGGCTATTTATGCCAACTAAAGGAAAAAATAGTGCCCTTGAGTACTAAATGATATAGTCGGATTGATCCTACGTTGTTTATCCATCGGTCCATTTAAAAGATTGGAGAACTAGATTATCTAGAATATATTGGATTGACTCCTAACTTTTAATGACGTTGTATGTTTAAAAAAAAAGTTTACATAGAATATTCATTTTAGTTTTTATAGTTACTGCATTTTCTCTTGCATGTTTCTTTTTATAGGATATATCTAGCTAGCTACATCACTGTAATTTTACAAGATATCGAAATCTTATTACAAAATTTTATACAGTATTTTGGTATTCATAAAATCTATGAATAACATAAATAGTAAAAAAATTTGATAGTAATATATCGCATCGTAATATAGACATCTTTCCGCGAATCTTATAATATTAAAATAATACAATTATAAAAGTAAGAGAATTTGAGTGTGTCTGTCTGTACCAAAGGCTGACGCTAACCGCTGAACCAATATGGTTCTTCTTTACAGTGTAGCATCTCAGAGGTCCTGGTTAGGTTTATAACTATTCTGTGAAAGGGTACCACCACCATTCCCTTCTCTTCTATGTACAGTAAGAAAAAAATTAATTTATCTTGAAAGACTCTGTATATATCTTGAAAATAAATGTTGTCAATGTTCCATAATATACTGACGTAGTTATTAGGATATTTACTCTAACTCTTCTTTATACTTTAAAACTTGTATTTTACAAAAATACCAAAAAATATTTCTTAATTGATTAACTTTTTGGGTGTACATTTGATTGGAATCTTAAAAATTGGCCCTGCTACTAACATCTTTTTATAGAATGAAATTATGAAAATTTTTTTTTGAACCGAGGCATTCCCCCTTCTCTCTTTCTCGTAGCAGGAATAAGTAACATTTTTAACGTCTCTAGTTATATTTAACTCTAAGAAAGGAGGACTTTTAAAATTACATTAAAAAATTGTATTTACAAATGAACACTAAAAATGATAAATGTTTGGTTCTGACAAGTTATCAGAAATCAGCTCATTCACCTATTTTTACTATATTTTAACAAGTATACATATCTATCTATCTATCTATCTATCTATCTATCTATCTATCTATCTATCTATCTATCTATCTATCTATCTATCTATCTATCTATCTATATATCTATCTATCTATATATCTATCTATCTACCTGTTAGGTAAGCCTGAATATTGTAAAGATCTCCTCCTGTTTGGTGAAGAGTTGGTTTCATAAAGTTTCTTCTCAACAAACTAATCAGCAAATAATCATAAGTCAGCATTGGTTCATTTTTCCAGGGAGATTGGGGACATTGGGCTGTTTATTACACTATTACCTAAAGTTTTATAATAACGTATTGTTATTCATTTGTGCTACTACTTTGGGTACTTTTACTGGTGTTTTATTGGTTTGTTAATTAAGTTGAGTGTCCAAACGTTTCAACCAAAAATTTTATTCTACAGAAGGGGTAATTTTTTGTATCATCTTTATGGATAGACATCAATTTATCGCTTGTCTTATCCCTTTAGAACTATATGTTTTTTTTGTCATGGCACGGTTGCCGCAGCTGCAGGGCAAATATTTGGACAACCCTGAGTCAGAAATCCGCAGAATTAGCAATGGTTATTTATTTTTAGGCATTGTTCCGGTTAAAGGGGGTGAGGGCTGCTAATAATCTATTGTGAGAAATTCGCAGATTTACACAATTCACAATTTTGAAGAGAAAAAAAGATTAAGATTTTATATATTTTTTTGCTCACGTTTTAAAGTTTATGAAAGAAAGTTTGTACTTTTTATTTCAATAATTAGCAATTATATTTTAATGCTGTATAAGGATTTAGATGAAAAAGTACTTAAATACAGATTTTAGTTGTACATTTAAGTAAAATGTATTTTATGATATAGTTTTAGGATAGGAGCTACTCTTTTGCAAGGGTATTTATTCAATATGTCCGTTTTTCAGTAAGAGTATACTTGCAGAAATACTTTCTTGTTATATTAATTCAGGATATGCCATAATTCGAGATTTATTGACATTATTTTTTAGGTTAGGTTAATATCCAATCAACCATATAGTTTCACACAGGGATCTCAAGAGATAAGACATTGCCCGATAATTTGATGTACATTCCCACTGACGATACACAAAATTACACTTTCTGTAGATATACAATTAGTGGTTGAAACGTTTGGACATTCAACGTAATGAACCAAGAAAAAATTTAATAAAAGTCCCCAAAGTTGTTAAGCCAATGAACAAGAAAAGGCTATTATAAAACTTTTGGGACTGGTGTAATAAACAGCCCGATGTCTCCTCCCTCCTTTGGTTTAAAACTTTACATACACCACTAAATCTGAGTAGGAAGATGCCTGTCCGTTCGTTCGTCCTGTTGGATCTTCCTAGATGTTAAGCCGATTAGGTTTTGCTTTTAGAGGATTATACCTACTAGTTATATATAGATTAGCTTTACTTTGTAACTTAGATATGTTCGTTTTAACATAATTGAATTTTTGTTCTATTGAAAAAAATGAGAATTAAAAAAGAAAACTAAATTCATATCAATATAAATTGAATTTGAAAAGTAATATAATAAATTTTATTGACAAAAGAAATTATCTTATGAAAGATTGTAAATATAAATACTATTCAACTTTTGTAATATTAAATTTTGTTTCGTGTGAAATATTATTTTAATATATTTCTTGATGAAATAAATTTCTAAACTCATATTTTACAAAATATTTGATTACATCTTAATTAATAATTTGTCTATGTTAAGATGAGCTGTTTCTTATTCTTGTTTATTAGTGTTTTAACAACATTGCCGCCGCTTAGCAGCAACTTTTAGATATTTATTTAGTGATTTATCCTGGGAGGGTGGCGCTAGACTCTTCCAAAATAGTTATAAACCTTCCCAAGGCCTAAAAGAAACTATCCAGTAAAGGATAGGCTTTAGGCTTTAGTTGAAAATGATATCTTCTGCATATATATGAAATTTGAAAGTTTTTGCTGATTTAATATTGATTATTTTCCTGGCTAACTTTCTTATAAGAATCTAGCACATCAAGATCAGGACTCATAAGATCCACCTCAAGTGAAACATTTTCCAGGTTAGCATTCCGCTTTCTTGTGGCATACGAATCTATGGGGCTGGCAATGTCTATAAACAGGGTTGACTCGGAATCACCACCTAAAATTAAAAAAATGTGAATATATATGCATAATATTCAAAACAAAATATAAAACAAAGAAGACACATAATCATATTAAAGTAGTAAGGCTTTTTGTTTTTACGGTAAGACCTCACTATCCAACATAATAGGATGGATTAAGGCTATTTTTCTTCCCTTCTCATCCCCTTTGATTACAGACCCATTGATGATCCGCTAGTAAATGCATATAGTAGTTAGCTATTGCTAGTAAGCTAAAAGCGTTATACAATGTATATTATACATAATCTTAAAATATTTTATTTTTCAATTTAAAAATGTTTGAAAAATCCCCAAAATATTTACCTGTTCCATAGCTATCTATATCATCTCCATCCACATAATCTCCAATCAAGTCAATGATATCTTCAGAAGAATTAACAGTAGAGTACACTTCTAGTGAGTTAGAATCCGGGGAATCATAGGATGTAGGAGTCTCGTAGTCGTAATTTGGAGCATCGTAGTTAGGAGATTCAGCAGAGGAGGAAGGTGACTCATAGTCGTAATTAGGAGGGCCACTCACAGGATCTGATACTGGCTTCTGGAGGTAGGAATCTAGCACGTTGTTAGCTGATGGTCTAAAATAATATTAGGATCATAAAACATAGATTAGAAGAGGCAATTATTAGATAGGTATACCCAGGGATCTTATGGGATAAGACCATGAAGCAAAATAAACTCCCTCATTTATTTCGAATATAACTACCCTTTCGCTGATATGGTCATTGATTAAAAATAAAAAATATAAAAAAACAGATAAAACGTTTGAAGAAGAAACAAAGTTAAAACCTAAATCTTTACAAAAATGAGTTTTGATGCTAAAAAAGATAACATTTTTTACACATAAACATTCCAGTTTATATTAGTTATTTATTGCATCGTAATATAAACAGCTTTCCGCGGAAATAGAAATTTAAAATTATAGGATTACTACTAGTTTTGTCAGCTCCGAGATGCCGAAGAGATGGCCTAACAAAACTGGCTTCAATATTATGATTGTACATTTTTATGCGTATAAAACTAGAAATAATAAGACATGATAAATGGTTTTTCAGTATGTCTTAGAACCAGTTCTAATCCAGCGGATATTAATCGGTTTCGAAGCCATACTGGAATTAATTTATCTTACCTGTAAACAGGTACACTGTAGGTGTTCTGGCTAGCAGCTGCACCCTCATCATTGAAAGGATCCGCTAGTGGTTGCCCATAGGAATCATCTGCAGGAGCAATGTCGTTGGAGAGTCCGGCTGATGTGCTGATCAGGTCGTTGTAAGAGGAGGGGTCGTCGTTGTTTCCTAAATTTGAATTATAACCATATCTTTTAAAATTATCGTTTAAAATTTGTATCACAATTTTTTCCAGATGTATTTACACATAATTTAAAAACTACTTCTTGTTTAGTAGATAAAACTACTACAGACAGACAGACCAATTGAAATTTGTTATTGCGCAAAAGGATACCAGCAGAAATTGATAGTATATCGAACTTTTATGTTCTGATTGATTCAAAACTATGATTATCTTTTTATTTGACCTAAAAAATATATATTTTTATTTAAGACTCGACGTTTCAACTATTGTACAAAAAAGGTATTCTTAGTTACCTGCACTGATGGGGTTAGAAGCAGGTGTTCCATAATCATCCTGTTGTTCTGCAGAATTGGGACCCAGGTAAGAATCAGGTGATTCTGCTCCATTGCCAATGGGATCAGAGGAAGGAGTTCCATAGGTATCCTCCAGGGATGTGTCCACTGGACTAAGACCAGCATTATTGGTAGGATTAGCAGCTGGGATGCCATAGGAATCATCTTCTACAATTGGATCAACTGCTGCTTGTCGTCCAGGTGAACTGTATGCAGATTGACTGTTTGACCCACTACCAATACGACTTGAGCTAGGAGTACCATAAGAATCAAGATTCTCAGCTGATGATTCAATAGCATTGCTATTCAATGGGGTTCCTGCAGGTGAACCATATGATTCATCTGCTCCTAGTGAGGAAGGTTTGGAAGGCAAAGATGAGATGCTTATGGGGTTTGATGCTGGTGTACCATAAGAATCTTCTGATGGAGAGTTGCTTACAGGTGAGGCGGCGGGAGAGCCATAAGAGTCTTGATCACTGTTTGTTGGAGCACCTGAACTGATAGGATTACTGGCTGGTAAACCATATGAGTCTTGATTATCATTTGATGGGGAGCCTGAGCTGATAGGATTTCCAGCAGGGGAGCCATAAGAATCCTGACTACCACCAGATTGTGAACCAGATGAAATTGGATTTCCAGCAGGTGAACCATAAGAATCATCTGCAGGGCTGGTTGAGGGGAAGCTAGATGACCCAGAAGAGCTTAATGGTGACCCCACGGGCGATCCATAATCGTCATTTGTTCCAGAACTTGAAGCTGTACTTAAAGATGCTGATGAACTGACTGGATTGCTGATTGGTGATCCATAAGAGTCTTGGGTTCCTCCTGATGGCGAAGATATAGGTTGTCCAGCTGGTGAGCCATAAGAGTCTTGATTGGCAACACTTGGAGAGTTAGCTGATCCAGATGAACTGATTGGGTTACCTACTGGTGATCCATAAGAGTCTGATGATCCTGAGCCGATTGGATTTCCTACTGGTGAACCATAAGAGTCTTGAGAAGGGCTAGATGAGCCAGAGCTTATCGGTGACGCTGCTGGTGAGCCATATGAATCAGAAGAAGCCGTATTAGATGAAATTGGACTAGACACAGGAGATCCGTATGAGTCTCCACCGGCATCACTTGCAGAACTAATTGGGCTACCAGATGGGGCACCGTATGAATCAGTGGAGGCTGGGGAGCTGTATGCGTCTGACAGGCTAGAGCCTGAGCCACTTGGAGTATAGACAGGAGCAACCGCAGGTGAGCTTGACCCTGATCCGCTGCCTCCAGAACACTTTCTGCACCAGTAAACAGGTTTACAGGATGGTTCACATACTTCCTTGGGTACAGAACGGCAGGAAGGCCTGAAAAATAAAAAAGGAAACTTTAATATAATATTGAAATATGGTGCACAAATCAATTATTTAAAAAATTTAAAAATGTAAACTTTTCATGAACAAATGAGAAATGACTCATAAACTTAACTATTATACCAAGTAATTTAATATCTAAACTTTTATGAATTTGTGCAATAATGTAATGAATAAAAATTTCAAACGTAGATTTATTTTTAAAGGTTTTGTGTGTTAGTCTATAACAAATTATATATTTAACAAGATTTTAAAAAGAACTGTAAAGTATTTTAGCCTTTACCATTTTTAGACGTACTTTTCTGTGCCCTATCAAATTGCACTTTAGATTATTGAATACATGAATTTAAAATATCTAAACAAATTTTAATATTTAATTTGCACCAAGAAAAAGTAAAAATGAATATATATAAATTTTAGATGAATGTAAGTTTACTGTTTATAAATATAAAATAAACTTACATTAAGGATGAAAATACAATAGAAAACATGATAAGAAGTGTATTTTGTTTCAATGCTTAATATCTTACTAGCCACTACGTCGCAATAGCATCTTAGGGTTCTGCATTGGTAGGGGCTAGAAAATAAATACCACCACAAGATTAATAGAAATAGAAAACACAATCAGTTGAGTAGTTAAGATCTTAAGCGTCAATCAAAATATCCGTATTACTTTATAAGGATTATAATAGGATTAAAGCTAAGCTTTACTATACTTAAAGTCCATCTGTAAGTCCTTTCATCTAAACGTAAAATACACGAATATGGGTCTCCTTTACATCGTAAAATACACGAATATGGGTCTCCTTTACAGAAAAGCTATAAATAGGTCCTGGGAAGGTTTTTAACTGTTGTTTGATATATTGTATTGATGATTGCAATAACCCAAATAATAAAAAACCTCCCCCCCCAAAAAAAAAATATGTGAAAAGGGCGGGTTTTTTACCCCCTCTCACACCTAGAGGCCTCTAGTATAAATTATGTTAAGATTTATCCCTCTCTTTGAAAACACTATACAAATAAAAATGAAAATAGAAAAAGAATTCATACTTCTAGAATTACTTTTCATTCATGTTTTTTATTATTGAGATGCTCGTATTTGAGAGGGGACATTGGGCTGGTTTTTTTTTACACCAAACCCAAAAGTTTAATTGTTCGCTTAACAACCTTTGTGACTTTTATTGAATTTTTTGTTGATTTTTTAAGTTGAGTGTCTAACCGTTCCAACTATTAAATATAATCTAATGAAGGGGTAATTTTGTGTATCATTATTGTGGATGTATATCAATTTATTGGTCGTTGTCTTATAGATCTCTAATTTAGATTAATAACATAACGATGTCATTAAATACTAAAATACTAGTACCGCCTACGTTAAATTTTCGTATAACAATAGGAAATTATTCATTTTCTTTACAAAATCAATAATACATACATCGTATTGTATTATAAGAGAGCTTTCCGCGGAAATTTAAATGAAAAATTAAAAGCCTTAAACCAGTTTTGCTATCCTCGATGGGAAAATTGACTGTTTCGAAGCCATACTGGAAAAACTTCAAAAGATATATTGATTATTAAATTTTAAAAAGTCAAAGTAAATTTACTTATTAGATTAGGTTACTGACACAGTGGGACCAAAAAAGGATTAAAGTATAGCTCCGTAGGAGATTAGTCAATGGTAGTGGAATGGACGGTATCGTTATTTTAGCCCGCTACGAGTTTAACTTTATTAGAGAACATGAAAATCTAGTGTAACATCCAAGTAATGTTATATCCATTTTTCTAGTTTTGAATAAATTCTTCTGTCCTTATGTAGGAGGTGAAAATGTTCTTTTAAAGAAGACAGTTTGAAGAAATTTGAATGACAAGTAAACCCACTCACATATATCAGGATACCAGGGAAGGAGTGGACATTCGGCTGTTTATTACACTAGTCCCCAAAGTTTTATAAAAACGTTAACAACAACTTTGGGGACTTTATTGAATTTTGATTGGTTGGCTCAATAAGTTGAGTGTCCAAACATTTAAACAACTGTTTGTAACCTAAAGTAGGGTGAATTTCTTGTTTTATCTTTGGGCATTTCATCAATTTCTCGGCCATGGTCTTATCCCTGCATATGTACTCATCATCATATGCTTGCTTCCTAGTAATGTAGGGATGGGGCAATGAGCAATAAATTATCTTTACCCAATAATCTTGTAGAATAATAAATATCAAACAAAAGTAGTTAATTTGGTGTTTTTCAGTATGTCTGTATGATGAAAATGAAGATGAGTTAAGTCCCTCAACAGATTATTACGTCATACGATAGAATAGCCAATGAGAGGCCAGTATACACTGTGATTGACCAATGGTCAAATTTATGCTGGCCTCTCATTGGTTATTTTATCGTATGACGTCATAATCTGTTGAGGGACCTTTAATAATCTTCCTTGATAATGCATATACCTATATTTTTATTGGTCAAGGGAAGGGTTTAGGCTATTTTAAGGGGTTCAAAATTATTCCTACTGCTGCCATGTCTGGCGTATGACAACCATATGCATAACTTATTTTTATGCACAGTTACGAATGTTTGACAAAAAATGTGCAATCAAAGAGTTAGTTCTTCTATTTTTATTAAGAATTAATCAAAAAATATATTAGCAAACACTGAGAAAATTTTTGTATGTAATTATTTAAATATCTTGGGGAAAATCGAGGTGTATTTGTCTATTATCCCTGAATATAATGTAAAACTGATTTCTCAACAAGTGGATTTAGTTTTTGGCTCAAATTATAAATTTTCAAGGGTGCATGTGGGTGCAGGAGAGAGAGAGAGAGGGGGGGGGGAGTTAGGGGACTGTGGGAGGTATTTGCATTTAGTACATACCAAATTTGGCTCTTTTAGAAAATATTGAAAAAAATTACAATAGCAACTCTATAACTTTTTTTGTCAATATGTCTGTTCGTTTTACAATGAAATTCATATCAACAAAAACTTAAAACAATTAAATTAACTTTAGTTATATTCTTAAGTTATATTAACAGAAGGGCCAATGATAATATAGTACTTTAAGTTGGACATAAAAGTAACGAAGCCATAATGGGAATTTATCTATTTCATTTCTATTTTTGTCGTTTTTCTCCTTACCTTATTATCTCTTCTTTTGACGTTCACCAAGATTTATTTTTACAATATTTTTATGTCTTTAAGAAAACTTTAAAACCATAAAAATGTTTTTTTTTCTGCAAATGTACTAAATTTAGTTATATCTTAATTAGGAAGACGTCAAAGAATACAAGAATTATAGGTACTCAGAATTTGTTATGTTTGAATACAGAAAATGTATCAATTTTTGAGCCAATACAAAAACAGTACCCCTCTCAAATTTGTATTATTTCTACTTCAAAGCCTTTGAAGTAACCATTTATGTTCAATTTTGCAAGTACATCTGCTTTTAAAGAGACACAATACAAAAACTTTTTTAATGGTCAGATCATTGTAACCCAACATGATCTAATCCGATGGTTCTCTCATTAATATTAATAACCTAATTTTAGAATAAAATATTTTAATTAGAAACTCAATGTAAAGAATTGAATTAAATACGTTTAAAAGTAAAATTTTTATTCTTAAGAATTTTTGAATTGACACTATCATTCATTTTGTTTTCTCTGAAGCTTAATATCTCTAACTCCGTCTGTAGTTATAACTCTCCCGTTATTCTTTGCACTATAAAAAGTATGATAACATCCATAAAAGCGAATCTCTAAAACCGTATGATAAACGAACATTAACTCTTGTAGAATGTCAGAACTGAATATTAAAAAAAATATATATATACATATATTTTTTTGACGAATTCATACGTAAATTTGTTGCAAAACTTCTTAAAAACTAAATTCTGTTTTAGGGCTTGATTATAGAGATGCTTAGCTTATGATATTGTACCTTATTGTAAAAGGAATCATAACTCCAAAAATCAGATCAATCGGAATATTATATCACATAAAAAAATGTTGTTAAAAGAGTTAAAAATCATCATGTTTAAAATGGACGTATGGACATTTTTGTAACGATTATATAGTTGCTTCGCCATATAAGTAGTACCTAACTACTACAGGAATCATCATGAAATCGAAATGACAATTCAAACATGCTTAAATTAACAAAAAAAGCTATCCGTTACGTACGGACGTACGGACCTACCCTAATTATAGAAAAGCGTTGATTTTAAAAAGGAGTGGGAGTAATAAACCCTTTCACTTTCAACCTTTACATCAAAAAATAGTTTAATAAGAAGTTTATTTATATTTATTATAAATTCTTATTCTAATATTAAAGAATAAAAGTAGTTTTTTTCTTTACCATTTGAATAACCAATTAAGTCATATAATTAAATCAAAAAGTATTTGAATATCTTAGAAACTGAAAAACTTATATTTAATAATAAAGCAACATTTTTCCTTATTAATTAATTGGTTATTAATTTGAACCATCCAATCAAGATTTTATATAAAAAGATAAGAGAGCGTGTTTCCAAAACTTTGGGTACCAGTATGATTTGTCAATTATATAGTAGCTAATGAATATGAACTTACTGATTATTTCTGGAACATTCTTGTCTTGGTATAGTTCTACATTGCTGAGTCTCCTGTTGTCTGGGAACCTTTCTGCAGTTCTGGTATCCGCTAGCAGCCGCCGCAGCTCTACAAATTTAAGAAAATATGAACTTAAAAAATAATTTATGACTAATCCATAAATCGCAGAACCGATGGGAACTTCTCCCCTCCCCCCCAGTTTAGTTTTAAAAAGTGTACTTCTTTCAGATGCCCTAGGAGTTAGAGCAAGATGGGACAATGGGCTGTTTAATACTCTAGTTCCCAAAGTTTTATAATAATGTTTTCTTGTTAGTTAGCTCAAAAACTTTGGGACCTTTAATAAATTTTGATTGATTGGCTCTTTAAGTTGAGTTAATTTTAATCTATAGAAGGGGCAATTTTGTGTCTCATTATTGGGGATGTACATCAATTTATCCTACCCCTTTAGATCCGAGGCTAGAAGTGCAGCCATCAGTATACTATATGTAAGTTGCAGAATAGCAATGCCTCGACATCCCACGCTTGTACTCTCCTAACTCTACAAGATTTAGGGCTTCTGATGAACAAAAACAAAACAGTAATATCCATCAGTGATAGCAAAATAAAGGATGGTAAAATAATGGTTATCCTTTCTGCTAAAATATAAATATAAATAAGTGTACATCCCAATGATGCTACACAAATTTACCCCATCTGTAGATTACAATTAGTTGTTGAAACATTTATACACTCAACTTGATGAACTAACCAATCAAAACTCAATGAAAGTCCCCAAAGTTCTTGAGGAAATTAATTAGGAAACGTTATCATAAAACTTTGGGGACTAGTGTAATAAACCTCTCAATGTCACCTCTCTTCCTGAGCTATATAAGTTTTTTTTATATGTTCAATAAGTTCTCAGTACTACTCACTGGACCAATTAGCATATGATTTTTAGTAAGCTATGGACGGGGCCACTAGTATTTTTAAAAATAGAACTAAATACAATAAGACAATTTTTGAATAAATTTAAGAAATGTTGATATTTTTGTTTCATATTTTTCATATTTTTTTCATGAAACTTTTGCACAATCTTTTTTCTTTCATATGATGAATAATGAAGCCCCTAAACTACATTACCAGTTAACCGACCAACCAAAACTAAGATTTTCGAGTAGTTTTGCAAGAAATGTGAACAATTTTTCCACCAATGCAATGCAGTGGTATCTTGGTTCCAGGGATAGTGCAATGAATAAAAAATAAATATTTCCCCAATCCTTACGAGGAAAGTTTTCTCTTGAGTATATTGCAATTATTTAAAAAGAAAGGTGACTAAATTAATTTCATTGTTCGTTCCCTCCTGAACAATGCGAAGTGAAGGTCACTAAAATATTTTTTTTCGTGGAGTTTTCACATTTCAGTCAATTTTACATATTTTCCCTAATAGCAAATCAGACCTAACCCAATAAACTTTTGAATCATTTGGTCAAGCCGGTTATATATATTAATAAACTGCCTTTTTATCTATAAAAATACTTGAATAGAGCAATTGATTTATATTTTATAAAATGAATATTGCTATTTTTTATGTTAAGCAGTTTTGGAAAAAATTCGACAAATAAATTTTGTCAACTCACAAGTGTAAGCATGCTTAAATGTTGTTGTCTTTACAATATTACCAAAATAGACATTCTAAAATAAATAATTTTATTCATTTTAGTCGGCTTAAATCATTTGATTATGTGTATTTTTTTTAGAGAATTACATTTGCTTACTAATTAATTAATTACACATAAAATCTACATGATTCAGATAAACCAAATTAGTTTTCATTCTTTCTTTACTCAATAATTTAATATCAATTGGGGAGTTTACAATTACATTTTAGAACAACATTTTGGCAGATCTGAATGGACACCCATTCTTTTCTGTGTGTACTTATTTCTTAATTCTAGGGATGACATGTCTGGGGGGAAAATATCAACCAGTCATTTTTGGTGTTCAACGAATACACGAAAAAAGGAAACTGATAACAGTGTCTAATATTAATGACGTCATACTGGTCTACCATTGGTCAATTTAAATGTAACTGCTTATCATTGGTCATTTGTATTGTATGACGTTATTTTTAGGCCCCATCATCAGTCTTGAAAAAAGAGTTGGCTGGTTTTTTTCACAAATAAACTTGTTGTACAAACAAGTGTGTTTAGTTTAGATTAGGTTAAGTAAAGGATAGAAAAGCCTGACCGGGTTAGTAACCTGTTGGGATAGGACCACGAAGGATAAGAACCAACCCACAGGACCTAAAGATGAATTTAAAAATAAGCTGAGGAATGGGAGGGGGCAGTTAAAGGGACAAGAAAAAGGTTTAAGTAAAATAACCAAGAAATAAGAAGATATAATTCTATTGTAAACCATTAATTCGGAGATATAACAATGGAAAGCAAAATATCCAGTGTGTAGCCCCCCATCCCTTCTCTTCATTTATAATAATATCTTTATATAGTTTGTACGATCCAAATAAACTATTTTCTATTTTGCTATAAAAAAAAAATGCAATATTTCAAGAGCATCCCCATATTGTAAAGGCTTCTTTAACAAAGCCTAAATTTTTCCATGTGACATAGCCCATACTTTAGGTAGGCCCACAACACCATATTATTACAACCGCAGAAACTCTGCAATTTAGGTCTTTCTGATTGTCCCATTGTCTGGCAGAGATTTCCACTTATCTAGCTAGCGGAATGCTGAGAAAGGTGGGATAAAATCATGATCAATCTTAAGGGATAAGACAATGACCGATAAATTGATGTACATTGATACACAAAATTACCCATTTTGTAGATTAATATTAGTGGTTGAAACGTTTAAACATTCAACCTAATTCAACGAAATTCACTGAAGTCCCCAAAGTTGTTAAGCCAACGTTATTATAAAACTTTGGGGACTAGTGTAATAAACAGCCAATTGTTCCTTCTCTGATAAAAGCACATCTCAATCGATTTTTCTATTAGTTTTAGTTAGAAAAAAAACGAATAGGTTTATTACTGGAGAGGGAGGGGATATTGGACTATACATTATACTGGTACTCAAAGTTTTATAAACACGTCTTCTCATTAGATGGTTAAACATTTTCCTATGTTTATTAAGTCTGTATTGGCTTGTTCAAACTAGCAATGCTTAAACTTTTTAACCAATAATCTTAATGTACAGAATATCATTTCAATGTCTTATCTCTTAAAGTCCAAGGAAGAACATTCCTTTTCTAAACTTTGGGTTACCTATGGGCATACCTTTCTTGTTAGATAAAATTCTCATGAAATATGATGATATCAAGATGATGTTTTTATCATAAGCATAAAAGAAATTTTAGGACATAAATGACATAGCAATTAGATAGAAAAGATAGCTAGCTAGAATACCTAAGATTGCTAAGATTGCCAACTTTTTATGAAAAGAAAGGACATACAGGGTAGAAATACAAGGACGCTTGGACAAAGCGCAGCAAGAATAAAAATCACAATCTTTATCTATAATACAAATGTCTGTCTGTCCGTATGTCCCTTGAGATCTTGGTAACCACTGAACCGATCGGATTCTACTCTTCATGGAATATACCTCAAATAAAATCAAACCAAACCTTCCAAAAAACAAAAAAAACACAATTTTATTTTTTACGAATTTGTGCAAATTTTTACGAATTTGTGCAAATTTTTAAGAATTTGTGCAAATTTTTACGATCTGATACGAATTTTACAAATTTTGCGAAAGGGCAAAGCCGCTAACCAATATATAAAAGAGGCACGGTGTCTAACTCTACCAAAAGTGTTTGTGGTTTCCCTAAAAATGCCTTGAGAGTAAAGTAACCACCCCATGTCTTATATTAATATTGACTGAAATAAATATTTTGATTTAATTATAATGAAATAAATTAAAGATAAAGGTAAGGTAAATTTTATAATTAGAGTTTTAACTATAATAGGATAATGACCTATGAATTGATGTAAATCCCCAATTACAATGCACAAAATTACCCGGAAATATCCTCTTAAATTTTTTTTCAATTTTGAAAATTTGAGTACTCCCTCCCCCCCGACAGAACTCTATGAACTCTGGCCGCAGCGCTCGGCTCCCTAGCCTGCCTAGCCGCAGCGCTCGGCTCCCTAGCCTGCCTAGCCGCAGCGCTCGGCCACCTTGCCTGCCTATCCGCAGAGCTCGGCCTAATTGCCTGCCTAGCCTCAGCGCTCGGCTCCCTAGCCTATAACCTAACCCAACCTAAAATAATTGTTTGTTGTCGGGGGGGGGGGGGGGAGATTACTCAAATTTTCAAAACTGAAAAAAAAGAGGAGAACGCCAATTACCCTTTCTGTAGATTATAATTAGTGATTGAAACATTTGAACACTCAATGAACAAACAATACAATAAAAGTTTTCAAAGTTGTTAAGCCAACGAATACGTAAATATTATTATAAAATTTTGGGGCCTTGTGTTGTAACGGAACAATGTCCCCTCTCTTCCAAATTTTAACTAAGGTTAGGTTTGGTAAGGTTTTATTTAGTAAACACACCCCTCCTTAACCAAACTTTAGATTAAAAAAATTTCCCAAACATTCGGACAATTGGGCGTTCAAATAGGACCTAGTGGTAGTTAGAATCAGTTGAGAACAAAATCCCAGCCGTTCCTTCTTGCCAGATATCGCCATTTTAAGATTTTTAGTAAAATTGCACTAAATATCCAAATACAAACTTAAATCTTCTTTAAATTTTTTAGTATAATTTTAGTAAGACAGCTCAATAACAGAGAATCTTTGCTCCTGTGGCTAAACTTACTGCCTGGAGTCCCTAACAGAGAGTGCCTTTATGTGTTAACACAAGTAGGGATTCGAACCCATTCCCAAAACTAACCAAAGTGGAATAGCTGTGTATTACAGCATTAGGTCAGTATTTTCACCACTGTCAGGTGGAAGGCAAGGTCTATCCTAACCAGAAACCCGATCATTCACCCACAGGCCCCAGTGGAGCACCTTGGAGGTCTGCACCACATGTTTAGTGGGGTGTTCACCTGCACCCATGAATTGGGTAGGTTGAGACCTAATGGTGCCCACAGGCTCCCATTAACCCTGCCATTTGGGGAAAGCTTAGAATAATGTCACACACCTGGCCCCTAAAATGGGCTGTGAGTTACTCCCCTGCCAATCATAGATCAGCACAGCCGCCATGGAAGGATAGCTGCAGTTGGCGGGCCGCATACCTTCACTCAAGATGCAAGTTAGCCCTATTCTGATTTTGATCCTCCAGGAGATCATGGTAGTGTGCATCTTGAACTATGCCCAGAGCCTGGGAGGGTTCTTTCTGAGGGAGTTGGGGACACCATTACTGTTTGACAAACCCGAGCTGATGGTATGGATCAATAGGGAGAGTAGCCATGGTCGCCCCCACTCACATTAAGCAAGTGGTCACAGCCCTGCCAAGCCTGGGGAAGGCCCAGAGCCCCTCCTACAAACAGTTGCTAAAGACAAGAAGCCCTCTAGCTGTAAAATCAACTGTCTGGCAGCTTTCACGGGTCAACAGCCCTTGTCCCCATCGACTTTCATGAGGTCAAGTAGCACCTGTTCAGAGCTGACTGATGACCAGGATATGGGTAGCGTGAAGTTCTTGGCCATTCCCATCAAGATAGGGGCCTGGGCCCCTCAAAAGGTAAAACTGAACAGGGGTTATTCTTAGTTGTACACCCCCATGGTGTTCAATGTGCCTCCAGGAGGTGCGACTGCATTAAACGGCCCCCCAGGAGAGAGATGGTGGTCAAGACCAGGCCTAACTTTTCAGTGCAGGGGGCCCCAGGTAAAACTTTAACAAGGAGCTGAACCTGCTGATCACCAACAACAGCTAGAAGGTATCCAAAGGGGCATGCATTGCCTGATCCCAATAATGTAATATACAGCTATTCCACCATGGATAGTTTCAAACAGTAACTGTGTCCCCAACTCATGCATTGCTTAATGTGAATGGGGGTGACCATGGCTACTCTCCCTATTGATCCATACCATCAGCTCGGGTTTGTCAAACAGTAATGGTGTCCCCAACTCCCTCAGATAAACCCTCCCAGGCTCAGGGCATAGTTCAAGATGCACACTACCATGATCTCCTGGAGGATCAAGATCAGGGTAGTGCTAACTTGCATCTTGAGCAAAGGTATGCAGCCTACCACCTGCAGCTATTCTTCCATGGCGGCTGTGCTGATCTGTGATTGGCAGGGAAGCATCTCATGGACAGGGCACAAGCCAGGTGTGTGACATCACTCTGAGCTTGGCCCAAATGGCAGGGTTCATGGGAGTCTGAGGGCACCATTGGGTCTCACCCTGCCCAATCTTTAGGTGCAGGTGAACAACACCCCAGAAAACAAGTAGACCTCCAAGGTGCTTCACTGGGGCCTGTGGGTGAATGATTGGGTTTCCGGTTAGGATTGGCCTTGCCTTCGATCTGTTAGTGGTGAAAATACTAACCTAATGCTGTAATACACAGCTATTCCACATTAGTTAGTTTTGGGAATGGGTTCGAATCCCTACTTGTGTTAACACATAAAGGCACTCTCTGTTAGGGACACCAGGCAGTCAGTTTGGCCACAGGAGCAAATATACTCTGTTTTGGGACTGTCTCACTAAAATTATACTAAAAAATTTAAAGAAGATTTAAGTTTGTATTTGGATATTTAGTGCAATTTTACTAAAAATCTTAAAATGGCGATATCTGGCAAGAAGGAACGGCTGGGATTTTGTTCTCAACTGATTCTTACTACCACTAGGTCCTATTTGAATGCCCGATTGTCCGAATGTTTGGGAAATTTTTTTTATCTAAAGTTCGGTTAAGGAGGGGTGTGAAAGGGATAAGACAATGGCCGATAAATTGATATACATCCCCATTAATGTTGCACAAAATCCCTCCTCTGTAAATTACAACTATTGGTGCAAACGTTTGGGCACTCAATTTAATGAATCAACCGATAAAAATTATTTAAAAGTCCTCAAAGTTGTTAAGCCAACGAATAAGAAAACGTAATAAAAACTTAGGGGACTACTGCAACAAATAGCAAATTGTTCGAATACCTGTTTATAATGTGTAAAGCTAGCTAAACCTTAATCTTTATGTAATGGAACTTTGAGTTTAAGTATCAGAATTGGGCTATACATTTTACAGATTTCCTAGGTTTTATAGACATGTTCTCTCATTCGTTTGATTCAAAATCTTAAAAACTTCGATTGGCTGGTTCAAACTAGCACCTTACTAATTTTTTAACTAATGACTTTAAATTTTTAATCCATAGAATGATTTTGTTTATCATCATGAGGGATGCACAGAAATCTATGGTCCATTATCTTATCCCTTGAGATCCCTGTTTACTAAGGAAGGTAAAATAGTCGGTGTGCTATTAACGCCACTAAAATATCTTAACTGCAAAGTATTTTATATTTAAAAAAAGATACATTAACAAAGAAAGAAATGAGTTATTTCTAAGTGTGATCAAAGGTAATTCTTAAAAAACTGTTTGTGCTTTGTTTATACTAGATAAAAATTATAGCTTTTGATAATTATAAAAACAAGACTTTATGCGGCAGTGATGTATCACCAGAATAGGCAATAGTAATTATATTTAATTATTAGTCAAGCTTTAATCTATAAAATTGAGCGGAGGGGGGGGGGGGGAGGGAGATCTACAAAAATCATAACAATATAAGATTTTAGTGCTTTGCAAAAACAGTTTCAATTTAGGTTTCAATATGTATGCAATATTACCAGTAACTGTTCGTGGCAAAAGGATTGCTCTTATTGTTCTCTATGAATTTAAATAGTACATATTTCCAATGTACTTTATAACTTGCAAACAAAGGTCGTGAAATCAAAGTTTGTCTTTGAATTTCCTCCATCAAAATGCCGATGCATTAGATTTCAATGACCTCATATCATAAAAAGTCCATATTTTTATTATTTTTTTTATTTGTAGCTTAACTGAAAACATGAGTATAACTTATCTATAATTGTTTGTATTGTCTGTTTAGGTTTTTTAGTAGCGAAGCTACTCTATAATTCACTTTGTCCGTCCGTCCGTCAGTCAGTCCGTCCGTCCGTCCGTAACGCTATGGGGGAAATGGAATTTACTCAGCTCCTATAAAAGATAGAATGCTGAAATTTTTTGACAACATTCCCATTATTAAGGAGCACAATTGACTATAAAACATCATTTGCGTTCGGACCGATTTTTAGCAGGTTTTAGGCTATTTTTATATTTTTCACATTTTTCTCCATATCTTCAGTGTATGGTCCAATTTTCAATTTTTTTTCAGTTATAGATATCAAAATTAAATTTCCCGTCTTTTAAAGATGACAATCATGACGGCAAGACTGCCTTTTCAGCAGGTTTTAGGCTGTTTTTTTTATATTTTTAACATTTTTCTCCATATATTCAGTGTTTATAGTCCGATTTTCAAATTTTTTTCAGTAGTAGATATCAAAATTAAATTTCCCGTCTTTAAAGGAAATAACCATGACGGCCAGACTGCCTTTTTGGCAGGTTTTAGGCTATTTATAAATATATTTAACACCTTTTTCCATATCTTCAGTGTATATGGCCCGATTTTCCAAATTTTTAAAGTTTTTAAGGATTTAAAAATAAAATTTTTTGTCGTTTTAAGAAAACAATCATGGCGGCCAGACTGCCTTTTATCAGGTTTTTGGCTATTTCCCAATATCTTTGTTTATTTTGATCCAATTTTCAAACTTTTATGGGATATCAGTATCAAAATAATTTTTTCCATTGTTATGAGCATCTTTAATATAATTTACTTTGACCATCGTCATCATACAAAAAAAATATACTAAAAAATTTAAAGAAGATTTAAGTTTGTATTTGGATATTTAGTGCAATTTTACTAAAAATCTTAAAATGGCGATATCTGGCAAGAAGGAACGGCTGGGATTTTGTTCTCAACTGATTCTTACTACCACTAGGTCCTATTTGAATGCCCGATTGTCCGAATGTTTGGGAAATTTTTTTTATCTAAAGTTCGGTTAAGGAGGGGTGTGTAAAGGTAGCCTCACAAGAAAAGGATTATCAGGGTTAGGCCTCCCCATCCAACGGGGTTTAACCTACTTATAGAGTATCTGCACTAGAAGGGCAAATATGAAAAAAAACAGCCACGTACCTGCATTCTTGTTTGTTGATGGTGGTACATTCAAGTTTTGGTACGCTACGACATTCTTCCCTTGGCTCACTTCTACATTGCTCAGAGGCAACCTGAATCCAAATTATTTTATTTTAATTTCATGTTAAAAAAGGCTTTGAACCTTTAACGTCACGGTACATAATAACTGTGATTAGAATTGACTTCAAAATATAAAAACGTTAATAGACAGTTTAAGAAAATTGTTTTACAAACAGACAAGAAGAAAGATATAAAAAAAATCACAAAAAGTGGGGAGGATGGTATTTTTCGTTTGTTTATTTATTACTCTAGGACGGGTTATATTGGGTACTTGGTACTGCCCAACAGGGTTAGGGCGCAGTAGTTATGGGTCCCACAGGGTTGGACCCCGCAATGCATTATTTAAAAAAATAAAGGGTTTTACTCCTTGATAGACGTTTTGATGGAAAGATATTTTGATCTTATATATTATTTAAAGCAATTTGTATTTGGACGTTCATAAATATTTGGATTATAGAGTAGCTGCACAACTACGACAGTATAAATTGTACCTGTCGTTGTACAGGATTGCAGCGTTGTCTTGGGATGTTTGTACATCTTTGCTCTTCAACCCTGAAACAAAACAAAACGTTAATTCATAGGTCCATATGCAGCCAAATCAATATAGTACATTGAGGGCAGTTATCTAGATATACATAAACGCTTTGTATGTAATCGCAAGCTTTCATAAAGATTGGCATGGCGTAATCAACTTATCAAGTTATTAAACGGCTCTACCTACAATAAATCCAACTCAATTAATTAAAAGGGGAAAAAGCTTCTCTAGAAAAATTGTATTTATAATTGGGTTAATTGTCGGTAATAATATTCTTGTCATTTTCCCCTTTTAACAATTCTGTTCGTTCATCATTACCAATACGAAATTTTTTTAAAAGCTGTGCAAATGTGTGTCAATAGGGCTTCAGCTTAAGGTTACTATGGCTTCAAATGGGGATGGGTGGTAACCCTTCCATCCACTTTCATTTTATTGGGTCGGAACATTTTTTTTCGGGACCACATCTCATGAAAACAATCTAGAATCTCACCCCCCCCCCCCCTCTCCTTTTTCTCGCTTTAATTATGCCTTATCCCTTTCATGGACAAAAGTAAAACTTCCTTAAAATTTATTGAGTGATCAGTCTAGAAGGTTGTATACATCCTATTACTTTAGTATGTACAAGCGATTACACGCCTTAGAGGCCTCTAGGGGCATGTAACATGTTTTTCCCAATCTCCTAAAATAGCTGTAAACCTTCCCAGGATCTATGAGAAGCTACACTGTAAAGGAGAACCATATCGGTTCGGTGGTTACCGAAAACTTCGGTATTGAAAGACATCCTGTTACTTTATTATAAGGATGATATCTAAATAAAAAATGAGAAAAATCACGAAACCTTTGATTTACTTTAAAACATTTTTACCAAATCTGTAAACTTAAATAGTTTTATTTGTCCTAACTCAGTAACTTCTTGTTCTTGTTTTGTACAATATTTTCAATTTACTTACATCAACAAACTTTTTCAAACTTCATAATTTAATAAGAAAATTGTTCCAAATTCTGATGTCATTAAAAGTTGATATTTCTAAAAGATCAAATATAATTTTTATTTTATCTAAGAATTACAAGAACAGTTAAGTTCACAAGTAAAACTACATGACAACAATATTTAAAAAGAAAGAAGAAAAAAATGTAATTAAGTAATGCAATACTAATTACTAAAATCCGTACCTAGCCAGTAGCAAATATGTTAAGTTTATATGCTTTTAAGAAAAAAGTATTGTTTTCTTTTATTTCTACTTTTTAGGGTGGTGAGAGGATTTTCGCCCCAATCTCCCGCTTAGGGTAAGTTTTTGTTATTTTTCAACCCAAAAGAAAAAAATCTAGAAACTTTGATTGGCAAGTTTTAAGCTCCATGGAAACGGACAGACAGACATACGTTCAAACATAGTTCTGCTTGTATTATAGCTAACATCTCTACTAAAATATTAATTAATTTAGTCAAAATATAACTTTATCTATGACATCATTGTTTTTAGGTAACAAATTGTATTTTGATAGAAAAATAAAAATCTAATATCATCAAATTTGCTAAAAGTAATGCTACTCTTTCCATGTTTTAATTAGTTTAAGAGAATCAGATTGCCATTATACTAATACATGTTTTTTCTTATAAAAGTAACTTAAAGAAATAACTTTGCAAATCAGCGAAAAAAATTTCAGGTTATTTAACTAAAGCAATTTATGATATAGCTTAAAATTTTGATTGTTTCAAAGCTTGGCATTAAAAATTCATAATTTAAAGACACAAAAATGAAAACAACATGAACATAAAATCTTGTGCATTGGTTCTGGATGCCTATAGGCCCTGTAATCATTGTAAATACCCAATATACTTAATTGCTTTTCTGTTTCAAACACTTTTTACAAGCACAGCCAATCATTATTAAACAACTGTGTTGAGATATTTTAGAGCTTTCAAAAGGGTAAGGAGGTGGAAGAATAACAGCCTAAAATTATCTCACAGATTTAAAGTAAAAATAAAACAGCCTAACACCACCCCTTACCTAAGTTAAGCTTCACTGTAACGGAGGACCATATCAGTTAAACGGTTGGCAAAAAATTAATCTCCCACAAAAAAATTGTATATATAATATTTATATATAATTGTCATTTTGATAAACAGATTCTTTTTAGATTATTCTAAAACCCCTAATTCTACTATCTATATCCTTTCCTGTAAACATTTCCGCATTTTGAAAATAATTTATTTAGGGAAAATAAAAACAAGAATTCGGGCATGCGTTTTAAATCATATAATTTAATGCATAAATGTAAAAACAAGAGCGGTGATGTTCCATTAGAACTGTACATTAAAAAACAATTTTTCAGCCATAAATAATATTGCAACAGATTAAAATTTCATATTGCGTAAATAAGTGAGTTAATGCATTTTTTTTCATTAAGATCACTCTATACCACACTGCCATAATTATTTTTTTATTAAATTGAGGAAATCTTTGCAAATGTTTCAGTACAGTTTTAGGCTCTTTTTACCCAATCTCACCTCCTGTTGGTAAAGTGCCCCTAAATGCTAGGGGAGAAGCAATTAGTAAGTAAATAAAGTAGACTACAGTACCTAACTATAGAGTAGATATGCTAATAATAATTACTTATATATTCATCAAATAATATGATTCTACAATAAAAAAAACTGAAAAGGAAGAAACAATTTTACAAAAAAAAAACATGACAGAAAGGAAGATAAAAAGTAGTATGTTTTATTAAATTTTACTGTTAGTTATATCAACTTATTTTGTCCACTCTAGACTTTGCAGTGCAGTGTAGAACTTATCACAATTGCTAAATCTGGGACGTCCAAGCATTTAATTTTGAGAAGGGGTAAAATTAAAGGTATCAAAAGTTTGAATGTATTTTTTCTTTTATCTTTAAGGGGATAAAATGAAGGGTTTCAAAGTTTGAGGGGCGTAAACCCCCCTTTACCCCTACTCTTAGACGTCTTTGGGCTAAATTTTACATTGGGTGTTTTGTAAAACTAACCAAGAAATACACACATGCCCCCAATTAACCCTCGCTGTCCTGTCAATTTCCATGGGGACAACATAAATAGGTTTATTGCCCTAGAGGGTCAATCATCCATCCAAATTAAAAAGAAATGCTTTTTACTTTCCATCACATAATGCGAGCAAAAAAATCTAGGACGAAATGAATTTTCCAACAAATTCAATTATTAAAAGCATATTCATTATTTCAATAACTAGCGGCTTCGCCCCTAGCCTCTGGGGGCTTTGCCCCAAGAGATAATTTTTAAAAAAAGGACTAGTGGTGCTGCCAGTAGTTTTATGGCACCGACTGCCCCATAAACATAAAAATGGGGGGGGTGGGGTTGTTTTTTGGGGGGTTGGGGGTGTCCCACCCCCCAAGAAAATAGCTTAAAACCACCACTGGACCAATAGGTTTATACCCTGAAGAGTTGAATCTGATCGGTTCAGTGGTTACCGATATTTTAGGGGCAAACGGATGGATGGACGGACGGACAGACAGACATCATTAAACTTGGTATTATAGACATGAATAAACAACTGCCTTTTTGTGCAAATTGTGTTCACTTTCTAACCAATAATGTGGTCGAATTGATGAAAAAAATTGTTCCTATTGGTATAGAAAAGGGAATGGGGATTTACAATTCATATATCCATGGATAACAAAAAATGAGTATTGCATAATAAACATTATCAAAATAGCATCAAACTGGTTCGCTAATAAGCATTACACCAAAGACTTTAAGAAAAAGAAGTATATTTTTCATGAAAACAGATGCATTTTTGATCTGAAATAATAAAGTTTTTGTCTTTTTAAGTATAACCAACAGACAGACAAACAAAAAATGTATAGAGCAGATGTGCATGATGGTAGGAATCTTGAATAAAAATATTTCAGCTGTATGTCTAAAATATCAGTTGAAAAATCACATTTCTCCAACAATGTTTTTTGTCTTTTTGAGAATGACTGACAGACAGACGGACAAAATAATGTAGAGAGTAGATGCACATATTTAATAGGAATCTTATCCTTTTAATTCCCTGCAGCTTGGTCAATTTAATTATAAAACAACATGAAGAAAATAATAGCCCTATTAAAGTGTAAAAGAAGTTAAACAGAACAATTGGATTTAAAAACGAACTTCTTTATGCCAAGTTAAGCCGAAGGTTCTATTTTAAAAAATAAATTTTTTTATTCTCAGAAATTCTCTTATGTCTGTCCATTTGACCGTCCCACCATTTGTTCGTCTGTCTGACATAGTCATTGTTGTTTTAAAATCTTTCTTGAAAATGATTAGACACAAATACAAATTCAGTGATTCATTTGAAATATCTATCTAAAAATATTAGATCATTCTACCATTTTGCTGTATCAAATCAAATTTTGGACTACTAGAACTATAGAACTTAATTAACACACACTTTATAGAAAAGCCCTATGTTATTAAAATATTTTTAAAAATCAGTTACCAACTACTTTATTCGAGATCTTGTTCATTAATGGATATATTATTACTTGGATCTTACAACAGATTTTCATGTTCTATAATAAAAAGAACTTTGTAGCGGTCTAAAATAACGATCTTCTGCCTCCTCCCATCCCCTGCCTTCCTACTGGATAAACGGCCCGACCAATAAAAGCGAGGAGAAATTGCAACCTAAATTGACGACATTTTTCTATTGTCATAATATCCACGTAAATTCTACTTCCATTGTTACATTGTTTTTCTAACCTTCATATTTCAGTTGAAAAATGATCACAATTTTCTCATAAGTTTGTTTTCAAATAGTTGGTCTATACAGTGATTCTATAAAACAACTGTTTTTTGGCAAAATAGAGGCGCGTGACATTGTTTTTTTTTCTTCAATATTTAGTAATTGCGACAGTGCCCCTTGCATCTAGGGACATTGCATTAGAAGGGGTATCAAAGGGCTGAAAAATAGCCTAAAACAACCCTAAGACTTAAATCTTAAAATAAAATAGCCTAAACCATCCTGGGACCGATGTGAAGCTACTCTTTTAGTAGTTATCAAAATCTTAAGCAACAGACAATAAAAACTTCATAAAAAAGATATTTCAAAGATTAACACATAAGAATTGGAGAGAAGATAATTTTGTTTTCATTGTCTTCTATATTTTGTTGTTTAATTTTTATTATCTTTAGATTTGTTGCTGCATCCCGTTTGCCCGATCCCCCCCAAAAATTTACATACAATATTAGTATAGGTCTAAGAAAGGAGACATAATTTTTAGCTAGGTCTTTTTCTTGCAATTTTCTTTTTTTGAGTGTAGAGGCATGTCTGCATTTCCAACAGTTTTAGTGAATCTAATTGACCAAAATAACACAAAAATATTTAACTACTCTTCTTTTTAGATTTTATTCGTGAAAAAAAACAAATATTAAATATGCCGTTTGATAACCTTACTAAGAAATATAAAGATTTTAAGATGTATAGATGTATTGCAAAAACACTGCAATATGACATACGGTATTTGATAACATTACATAGGAATTTGAGAACACCAATAGATGTAGACATATTAATTTAATACATGTTGTCAATTGCAAAGACGATGTTAAACACCCTGTTATGAAAAATGCTATTAGATGATATCATATTTAGATTTTAAACACCAATAGCTATACATATTATGGAAAGAAAATTATTTTTAACGGTTGGAATACAATAAAATCAGCAGAGGGAAGGACAGACGAACATTAACATTTGTAGTGTGTTAGAACTTAATAAGCAGAATATAAATCTGCAAATTTAAACAAAACTGTATGTAATTTTTTTTATAATGTTACTTAAATACAGAATATTGTTAGGGGCAGTACTTATATTTTTATATACTTATTATAGCCTAAATATTACTAGAATCAGCATGCAAAGTTTAAATTTATAGGGCAATTATAACATGCTTAAATTAACGATAAGGCGGACTACGGATGGTCGTACGAATTTCTTTAACAAGCGTACTACTTATATTAAATTGTTAGTTCTAGAAGCTCTGCTGTAATATCAATTCTTATTGAGTTTTTAAGTTTATATAGTTATTTATCGCATCGTAGTATAAACAGCTTTCTAAGGATGTAAAACTGGTTTTAATTTTATGATTGTAAATTTTTATATACGTAGAAAACTGGATACAATACGATGTTATACATATTTTTGAGAACCGGTTCTAATCCACCGGATATTAATCGGTTTCGAAAAAATTACTTAATTTGTAGCAATATTTCCTAGATGTACTTCTGACAGTTTATCTAAGTTATTATTATGAATATATATGTTCTTGTTTTAATTGTAAGGAAGTTTATAAAATGCGAATAATTAAATATTAGCATTAGTAATGGTATACCAATTATTTAATTAGTCTGTATCTATCTAGGACAGGGAACTGTTTTATTATCGCGCTTTTTCATTTGCTGGCTATAAAATATTGACCACTTTGTTGGTTTAAAATAGCATTGTCCAAACTTTTAAACGAATAATAATAATTTATAGAAGGGTTAACTTTGTTCAATATCATTGTGGATCGGACCAAGACAAAAAGTATAACTTTAAGTGAAATATTATTTGTGTATTTTGTTAGTTCTTAAATTTAAAAGCTTTATAAAGACTGCATTTGTATCTCTCACAGACAGACATACATACGTTCCTACCCTATCCTACGTATAGAGAAGCTGTGATACATTTTAAATCAATATTTTTTATGTAACTCAGAGAGAAGGGAATGTGATTCTATCAATCAATTCAAAATGAAAATTTCCCCTTAACCCCCTTTCCTTTTTTCTCCCCCATCTTACCCACTTCCCTTTCAGATGGAATTGATTGGCTGAATAGCAGCCCCTGATGTAACTGAAGAAACTTCTACAAACAATTGAGACTTCATTGAATTAAATGTGTTTCTCAAATGAAAGTATGTACATACCATTGTTATAGAATAGCAGCGCTACTAGAATCTACAATATATAATTAAATCTAATTATTGATATACAAAGAAAAAAACCTAAACAGACAATACAAACAATTATAGATAAGTTATACTCATGTTTTCAGTTAAGCTACAAATAAAAAAAATAATAATAAAAATATGGACTTTTTATGATATGAGGTTATTGAAATCTAATGCATTGGCATTTTGATGGAGGAAGTTCAAAGACAAACTTTGATTTCACAGTCTTTGTTTGCAAGTTATAAAGTACATTGGAAATAATTACTATTTAAATTCATAGAGAACAATAAGAGCAATCCTCTTGCCACGAACAGTTACTGGTAATATTGCATACATATTGAAACCTAAATTGAAACTGTTTTTGCAAAGCACTAAAATCTTGTATTGTTATGATTTTTGTAGTTCCCCCCCCCCCCTTCGCTCAATTTTATAGATTAAAGCTTGACTAATAATTAAATATAATTACTATTGCCTATTCTGGTGATACATCACTGCCACATAAAGTCTTGCTTTTCTAATTATCAAAAGCTATAATTTCTGTCTACTATAAAAGAAGCACAAACAGTATTTTTTAAAAATTACCTTTGATCACACTTAAGATAACGCATTTCTTTCTTTGTTAATGTATCTTTTTTTTGAATATAAAATACTTTGCAGTTAAGATATTTTAGTGGCGTTAATAGCACACCGACTATTATACCTTCCTTAGTAAACAAGGATCTTAAGATAAAACAATGGACCTTACATTTTCTGTGCATCCCTCATGATGATAAACAAAATCATTCTATGGATTAAAGATTTAAAGTCATTAGTTAAAAAAATAGTAAGGTGCTAGTTTAAATCAGCCAATCGAAGTTTTTAAGATTTTGAATCAAACGAATGAGAGAACATGTCTATAAAATCTAGGAAATCAGTAAAATCTAAAGCCAAAAATTTATATTTAATGTTTTATTACAAAAGATTAAGGTTTAGTTAGCTTAACACATGATAAACAAGTATTTGAACAATTGGCTGTTTGTTACACTAGTCCCCAAAGTTTTTAAAAAAGTTTCTTATTCGTAGGCTTAACAACTTTGGGGACTTTTAATGAATTTTTATTTATTTATTCATTAAATTGAGTGCCCAAACGTTTCAACCAATATAATAGTTGTAATTTACAGAAGAAGGATTTTGTGCAACATTAATGGGGATGTACATCAATTTATCGGCCATTGTCTTATCCTTTTAGATCCCTCTAGGATAATATTAAATTCTAGTATGAATAAATCTTTTCTTCTTTTTCTTGAAAGAATTGAGTCACCCAATAAATGACTAAATTATAGATATCACGTGTTATATATATGTCTATATATACAAGGATATAAAGGGATAAGAAAATGATAGATAGATTGACGTACATCCCTAATGATAAATTCCCCCTTCTGTAGATTATTGTAAGTGGTTGAAACATTTGGACACTTAACTTGACGAACCAACGAATGCCAAAGATGTTTAGCTAAATAATAAGAAAAAGTTATCGTAAAACTTTGGGGACTAATGTAATAAACATACCAATAACCAATCCCTCCCTGCTATCTATATGTCTATTTAGCATGCGATATTTAGCGAATATCTTTTGATCAGATCAAACATTGATTTGCAAGGAATTTGCAATGGTGTCTATTGTATCATGGTGTTTATATTATGTAGTCATTTTCATTGATTTAATATTTATTGCTGTAAGCCGTTTGGATATTAACAGCCTTTATGATTATCAATAATTATCAAAATTTCCCAGGTTTTAAAAATTGATATTGGCAGTTTAACAACCGTTGGACAAAAAATATCAAAAGAGTAGCTGCGCTATTTATGCTCTTCTGTAAATAGAATTGCTTTGTATAAACATAGGCATTGTATTCACAGGTTTTAATATTATCGAATATTTTTATAGCGAACATAAAATCAGTGATGGTTCATTCTATTGTAATTTTATATAATAAAATTTTATAGTTAAACCATTGCTGTTTATATTAAGATAATCAGATAGAGAGGGGACAATGGGTTTTTTATTACACTAGTCCCCAAAGTTTTGTAATAATGTTTTCTTATTCGTTCGAACTTTAGGGACTTCTATGAATTTTGATTGGCTGTTTCATTAGGTTGAGTGTTCTGACGTTTCAACCACTGATTTTAATCACAAAAGGGACAATTTTGTGTATCATCATTTGGGATGTACATTAATAAATCGGCCTTTTTCTTATCTCTTTAGATCCCTGTAGGAAAATATTTAGATTGGCAATTAAAAGCACAAAATAATTATGCTCTGAAAAAAAACAAATCCTTTATGCATTAACATCTAGCTCCCTATTAAGAATTAAAGGGCAGACAAATAGCTAAATACTAGCAGCTAGACTTTAAATATGGTATAGAATAGCATTAAACCATCTCAAAATCCATTAAATTGAGAATTCAATTGAATATTAAAAAGTAAATATTAAGCTATAAAAATTGGAAAGGATTTTAATGAATATAATAGATTTGAAATATGCATAAAATTTTAAGGAATTTTTATAAAATTCGTTTTTTGTATAATTCTTTATCTATAAGCACAAATACAAATTGAGTTAAATAATTTTGACATCTGTGATTGGTGGATTGAAAACTATCTGCGCCCTGATTGGAGAAGCTTAAGTGACGTACATCATTCAACCAATTAGAGCGTAGGTAGTTTCCAATCCACCTATCCTATTGGTCAAAATTTATAAACTTAAATTGGATTTGCGCTTTTAAATAATGAATTATATAAAAAACGAATTTTATAAAAAAAAATCCTTAAAATTTTATGCAGATTTCAAATCTATTATATTCATTAAAATTTTTGAAAACGACCAATTTATTAAAGAAACAAATAATCATTAATTGAAGTTTGATTGTAGAGTCACGAAGTTTCAATATTTAGGATACTTATTGTAAACTCAAGTATTCAAGGTCCGTCTGTCCGAATAAGACCGCTTCTAACATTTTGTTTATTATAATAAATAATGGGGCCTATGAATCAACTGCGGCGGGAAATTTTATGTTGCCGACTAAAGAGCATCAAAGCTGCCGTTGCGGAGTTTTCTAGCTGCTGCCGAGCCCTGATTTATCTTTACTGACCTTTTAACATTTTCTTTTATCATGAATAGATAATTATTCAAGTTTCGATACACCAAATTATGACATCACTTACAATTTACTAATAAATCCCTTTGTACTTTAGGCCTTAAAGTCTAGACTCTATATTCTTAATTAGTAAGTAATCTAGACACTTCGCTCCCTACAAAATCTAGACTCCACAGTCTCTACACAAACTAGACTCTAAAGTCTCTACAAAATCTAGACTCTACAGTCTCTTCACAATATAGACTCTGCAGTATCTACATTATCTGGACTCTACAGTATCTACACAATCTAGACTCTATAGTCTCTACACAATCTAGACTCTACAGCCTCTACACATTCTAGACTCTGCAGTCTCTACACAATCTAGACTCTAAAGTCTAATCTAGACTCTAAAGGTTCTATACAATCTAGACTCTGCAGTCTCTACATAATCTAGACTCTACAGTCTCTAAACAGTCTAGACTCTACAGTCACTACACAGTCTAGACTCTAAAGTCTAAAGTCTCTAAACAATCTAGACTCTACAGTAAGATATATAAGTTTTCCGGAATTTTAATGTTAGGGGGAGAATTGAAATCTGCATCAAATTTTAAGGATTTTTTTATAAAATTCGTTTTTTGTATAATTCTTTATCTAAAAGCGGAAATGCATTTTAAGTTAATTAATTTTGACCAATAGGATAGGTGGATTTTAAACTACCTGCGCTCTAATTGGTTGAATGATGTACGCCATCCAATCAGAGCGCAGATTTTTTAAATCCACCAATAACAGATGCCAAAATTAATTAACTTAAATTGCATTTCCGCTTTTAGATAAAGAATTATAGAAAAAACGAATTTTATAAAAAATCCTCAAAATTTGATGCAGATTTCAAATCTCCCCCTAACTTTAAAATTCCGGAAAACTTATATATCTTACTCTACAGTCTAAATGAAAGGAGTACAAAATATTAATGGCCAGGAGTGGGTATTATCAGCCCGCAATTTAATTACTATTTGATTATATGCAAATCCTATTGATTCAACCTTTTTAGAGAGGCAAACATAATTTGCAAACGTTGGATTATTTAATTGTCCTATCTGTGAAAT
Source organism: Acartia tonsa (assembly GCF_053477335.1). Lineage (NCBI taxonomy): Eukaryota > Metazoa > Arthropoda > Copepoda > Calanoida > Acartiidae > Acartia > Acartia tonsa. The sequence goes on along the minus strand of NC_137264.1, from coordinate 39,705,432 downwards.
TTTGGCAGTTTTTCACAGTTGCGAAGCTACTCCTTGATCGAGTTTGTCTCTAACTTAAATCAATTTGTTGACAAATATTCCTCCTACTTTTTTAAAACACCCAAGAGGTAATTAAAAAAATTAAGTACTACTGGTGCTGCCGCCAGTAGTTTTATGTGAACTAACTTCCCCATAAGAAAAAAAATTGGGGAAGAATAGGTACCTACGCAAGAAAAAAAGAAAAAAATAGTCTAAAACTACCACAGGACCAGTAGGTATATGCTCTGAAGAGTAGAATCTGATCGGTTCAGCGGTTACCGAGATCTTAAGGGACAGACAGGCATACATCGTTCTACTTTGTATTATAGATAGAACCATACATTAGAGTTGTTTATGGTTCACTGCTGTCTTGGTGGGGTAATATCAAAGTATTTTATTTTAGTGACCATTAATTATATAATCTTTTGAACAAATAAAAGAAATATTAAATGATTTAGTAGTGCTAACTATTGATCCCATATGTTTGCATATATCGAATATACCAGGGATCTGAGGAATATGACAATGGACGACAATTTGATGTTTACATTCCCAGTGATGATAACAAAACTAATTAGATAAGATTGAAATCGGTGATTTAAAGTTTGGGATCAACTGCAGTTCACGGTAAGATATTCCTGGTAACGATTATTTCCTAAAATCTTTGAATTTTACAGGCTGAACGTACAGATCATACCCGCACACCGTTTTAAGCGGAATAAGAAGGCCTACAAATAATCTGAAATGCGCGAAAAAATCATATTTTACGCGTTTTTTCTTCAGTGAAGCTTTCCCTGTGCATCATTGGATCTTGGCTATTCCAGATTATTTGTAGGGCTTTTTATGCCGCTTAAAACGATGTGCGGGCATTATCTGTACATTCAGCTGTTTGGCAGCTAGCAGCCTTTAAAATTCATAGATTTTTGAAAATATTCGTTACCAGCAATATTTTACCGTCAACTGCAGTTGATCCAAAGTTTGACCACTTCTAGTTTTAACCAACCAATCAAGACTTAATAACGGTGCCCAAAGTTTTCAAGACAAGAGAACTAAAACTTTGGCTATCAGCATAATTTTCAGTCCAATGTCCCTTCCCTCCCTGGAATATAGCCACTCCGTGACAAAGTGCATGATTTCTTTATTCGGACGTCCATACAAAACCCTGCAGGGTTAGGTTTGGTAAACTTTTAGGATACTAGGCTATTAGATCTAATGAATATTGTTTTACCCAGACAAATCCCAAAATGACATGAGGATAAGCTCATATTTTGGTATAATTAGATAAGACCCTTCTTAATAAATTGTACAGACAACCAACCCTTCGCTTTCAGGCATTGGTGACCTTAAACTAAAAGTACAAAATGTTTATGATAATCTATTGCGCCTTTTACGACCTATTAACTTTATCTGCTTGACAAGGCATCTTTTTTCATAAGTCATTATTATATATAAAAATTTTGCTGTCAATTTCTTTGTTTTTGGCAACTTTGTGACAACGCTAAAATTATTCTTAGATTTGGTTTATAATTTTTAGAAATCAATTTCTACTGCATTGTAATTTTGCAGCGCATATATATACACATCCAGATATTTGACCATCACACAAGGTCAACAAAATGCATAGAAACAAGGATGACAACATCCACAAGTAGCGAAGCTCAAAAAATATTGATTGATTTCCGGAAAAATAAACTATACAGCAGTTATATAAAAAATATTAATTAAAAATTAATTTTCATAAAATAAATCACGAAACCTTTTTAAAATCTTTAATAACGTGAAAATCTAGGAATCGATCTAGCACCCAAACCAAAAAGCAAATCTTAATGAAACATGATGAAAGTGTGTAGAATGTAAACTTTATAATTAATTTTCATTCGTTAATTTGCTATAGTTAACTAATAACTATAGTTTCTCATTAATGATTGTACATGTCATTAGTGTATGAAAAGTACTATTGGATATGATAAGGATAAAAATATCATGCATTCAGGGAGAGTTGTGACATTGGGCTGTTTATTACGCTAGTCCCCAAAGTTTTACAATAACGTTTCCTAATCGGTTGGCTTAAAAACTTTTCGGACTTATAGTTAATTTTGATTGGTTGGATCAATAAGTTGAGTGTCCAAACGTTTTAATCTATAGAAGGGGTAATTTTGGGTATCATCATTTGTGATGTACATTAACTTGTCGGCCGTTATCACTTTAGATCCCTAATCGTAATATGTAACATATTTGTTTATTTTATCTTTAATTTTGTTCTCTTAAACACATCTTTGCGTATTATGACCCAATATTAATTGACAGAAGTTGTTCCAATAATTTAGGAATATTTATTTACTAAGTATATTTGCGATAACTTTTATTTAATGAAATTTTCCAATTTTTAACATGTACAAAACGGCATGCTTAATTGCTTCAAGATCCATGTCAGATCTATATAGGAAATAAATGTCTATAAACGAGCTCAAGTTTTCCAAGGAATATTTGTTTAAAACTCATAGTGCTCCAATAATCCATAATAAACTCTCATTGCCCAGAACGATAAGACCCATTATTTTACTTTATTAAAAATAAATTCCTTTTTTTAATTTCATGTTGCTATTTACCTTATATCAATGTATTTAATTTCTAATCATAAAAAAGAAAATTTAAATTTATAAAATAATAAATGTAAGAAAACTCTGTTTTAAAAGAATTCGATTGTGGCGACACTTTGTGTGTTCAAATATTAAACTAAAATTGTAATCATCATCATTTACCCTTTGGTGATGGTAATGTAAAGAAAAAATATAATTTAAAAAATCTTTTTAAAATCATTTAGATTATTAAATATTTACTTTCTTTTAGATAGTAATGCCGGGTGAGGAAAATAGATTTATTGAGAAATAGATATGCATATAGAAAACTAGCCAATAGGGAGATAATTATATCGAGCCAACTCTAGTTTGTATATACTTGCGACCTCTGGTAGCTTCAACTATAAATTGATGTACATCACCAATGATGATACCTCTTCTTAAAATTACAGTTAGTGGTTGAAATGTTTCCATACTCAACATAACTAACCAACCAAACAAAATTAATTAAAAGTTTCCAAAGTTTTAAAGCCAACGAATAAGAATAGGTCATTATGGAACTTTAGGGACTAGTGTAATAAACAGAACAGCGCAATATTCCACACTAATGTACAGATAGTAGATTTTTATAAAACTTTCCAGTGATGAAAAATATTAAAGTGAGTGGGTGGTACATGGAAACACTATAAATTATGTCATCAGATAGAATTATTTATTTTATTAGTAGCGAAGCTATTCTATACTTCCAAATGTCCACCAGTCTAATCATAATAGCCAAGTGAGGGAAACGTGATTTTCTCGGTTCCTATTCAAGATACACAGCTGAAATTTTTTCATATCTTTATATTTCTCACAACCCCCCCCCCCCAAGTCTTTTGATTTTTGGTCTGATTTTCAAAAGATATCAAAAGCAAATTTTCCGTCGTTCTAAGGGATTTTAGTATTCAAAGATGAAAATACCAGTAGCTTTTTTATTTTGTTCATTTTTCCCCATATCTTTAGTGTTCTTGGTCCCAATTTTCAAAAAAAAAATTTGATAATATCATCAATGTTGTTCTGAGCACTCATTATATAATTTACTTTGATTGTCAAATTATCAGTTATCATACAAAATATAAATATTAAAAAATATATAAAAGTTTCGTGATTTTTTTCTCCCCAATAAATCTATTCTTTCTTTTAACAAATGCTCTTTAATTTTCTTGTCCGTATTCTTATACATACTCTTTTTGTGCTTCGCTACTTATTGATTTTGTCATCCTTGTTAAATATATTAAATATCTTTCTATTGAAATGATGATGATCCTACCTTCTTGGAACTGAGGTACAACTATCTCTTGGAACTGTTGAGCACTGCGGCTTTGATACAGTCCTAAAATTATGTATTATTTCAATATTTGGGGCTTTCCTTTACAGTGACTAGCGAGCACACAACACTCTTCCAATTATTCATTTATTAAATTGAAATTAAGGGAAGCGAGCGCTTTTTTACTATGGCTAACCCCTACAAAGTAGCAAAATCCCTGCGGGACTACCCCTGGCCCAATATAACCTAACATGAATTGAAGAAAAACTGACGACGCTGATCTATACACTGAGATATATATGAAATAAGCATTACATAAGACCGAATATGGGAAGCTATAAGCTTTCAATGACAAGCGCAGTAAAACTATAATTCACCTGCATTGCTGGTTAGGAACATTTTCACATTCTTGTCTTGGAACCTAAACAAAATAAATTCATAAAGATATTTGAAATAAACAGAAAGATTTACTGTTGTGTTTTTCCTTAAAATGGCTGTCGATTACTGAACCTACCCCCTCTTATTTTTGAAACAAATTGAAAATAAATAAGGATTCCTAACCCTGCTGGGCTATCCACCTGACCAAACCAGACCCATTCAAACAAATGAAAAAACACCCGCACCCCCTTATTTTTAATATATTTTAAATTATCTGTGATCAGACATATACTTTGAGGGAAAGCGCCACTGAAAAGTCTAGCCCATTTGGCACAGTGGTTTGTGAGATCTTAGGCTTCATCTGGACATTTTTAATTTATATTCTTATTATAAAAAATATGTAGTGTACAAAAAAAAAATGTAACTACATAAGGCGTTTACTACAGAATGTCAATCTTCTTTAGAAAAAAATATCTGAAAACACTTGTATTCAATAACAAGCACAATTGTTTCCACTTGTAGCACACCAACAACACGCTAAAAAAGAACAGGCAGTATTATACTTTCAAAACTTTAAATGTGCAGTCATTATTACTCTTCACAAATTTTTTGTTGGATTCATATTTAAAATTTACTTAACTTACTACGACGGAATGAGAGCCATTATATAATATCCGCGGAAATCTGTCTATAATACGATAATGTAAATAGCTATTTAAACATGCAACACTTATAGAATGTGGGACCCGCAATACTTTAAGAATGTGGGGCGTGGGGCTAGCAACGCTCCAAATATGGCGTATAGGAAGCTACTTTGCTATGGGTATCTAATTATATTCTCGTGTTTGTCATTAACATAGATGAACATATATAGATGAATGCATAGGTTGCAAAAACTGCAAATAAAAACACACAAAGAAAACAGTAAAATAGAAAAAATATGAACATCATTTACCTATGCAATAAAAATGGCATAATAAATACATATAGCCACAGGTAAATACTAGCGACTGCACTCAAAAAACATTAAATTATGGGAAGGGGGATGTTCAATCCCCCAAGTTAGGTAAAAAAAAGTCTGTCTTATTTTTTTCAGTGACGATTTCTGTTGGGAGGAGTAAGAAAATCGATAGAAAATCTTGTAGTGACCTATAAGAAGCTACACTGTAAAGAAAACCCTATCGGGTCAGCTGTTTGTGAGATTTTTCGGTACAGAGATAAAATCAGAGAGACTAAATAGAAATGTTTAACATTTTATAGTTATAGCCCCGTGGTGCCGAAGGCACCGGCTAAAAAAACTAGTTTTAATCTTATGATTGTACATTTCTATATTCGTAGAAAACTGGATATAATACGATGCTAGACATAGTTTTTTCGTATGGATGAGAACCGGTTCCTATCCACCGGATTCGAATGAATACGAGAAAAGAAATTCTATATTATTCTATGGGCTACTTATCCTACACTTTAGACAATCAATCAATTTGAATATTTGCTCAGACATTTTTGGTCATTGATTATGACTTTAGGGAGGGATATTTTCTATAAGGAAAAACTTATATTGAATTTATTTTTTTCTGCTTTTTTAGCTGGCAAATACTTAATAGAGGGAAAATATTATGAACGATTTATCTGGAAAAATGTCAAGCTGTGTTGAAAAAGACAGTGAAAAAAACCTGGGGCAATTTTAGCCGTTTATAGGTCAAATTTTGTCACATCTAACGCCTTTACTGAACATAAATTAAATGATTTAGAATAAATAATGTTTTAAATTGTTTTTTATTTAATAGGTTTATCTGATTTTTTAAAAAAATTGGAATGAATTTTAGTTAAATCTGTTAATTGAAAAGCAAATAACACAGTCATATTACAAATTTATTTACGTGTAAACGGATTGTTTGATATACCGAGTTGTTTAAGAGTGGCTGCAATACTAAATATCAAATATATAAATAACAACATTTTTTTTACTATATACATTCCATTGCAAAAAACGCGATCTTTGGTTTGTTTAAATGTCCATTTATTTAGCATTTTTCAAGAATGTCAAGCGTGGGAAAAATTTTAGAATGTGGGAACCATTTATTTTGATTTAAATGGTACATATGATTTTCATTTAAATTCCGTGAGAAAATTTTTTTAACGTGAGAACCATTTAATTTTCATTGAATTTCATTTTTTGGAAGTGTGGGAAAAACGGGAGAAAAAATATGTTTTAGTATAAAGAAATGTTCTATCAGTTTCAAACCTTTTTCATTCGATAGATCATACTGACTTTGGAAAAACTGTCAGACCGATTTTTGAAATTCAATCTGTGAAAAAAGATATTCAAGTTTTAATTTTTTGTTTTGAAAATATTATTTTACATGTATTGACGCCATCTTGGATTATGATATTTTTTTTTGTTAGAAGATTTTTTTTCTAAAATATTTTTAAAAAATTAACTTTTTACAATAAAAAAATCTTTGAACTTAAATTGACCAATAATTCAAAGATTTTTTCTCTTTGATTTGGAAGATTTTTTATGATTTTTATTTTTAATGTCAAATAAAAACACAACAGTGAAAAAAATGAAAATTAAATGAAAAAACGTTTTATGATTTTATTCAAGAAATTATTTGCTAACATCACCTTTTTGTTGCAATAGAATGTTATTTAAGCAAACAAAATTTAGCATAAATGGATATTTCAATCCCTCGGTATTAAATGATGAGCTAACGCTCGATCATTTAATACCTTGGGATTAAAATATCCATTTATGCTAAATTTTGTTTGCTTAAATAACTCATTTAAACCCTCCATATTCAAATTGATAACATTTTTATAAAAGTTTGAAACAAAGAAAGATTTGCACGTTTAAATCTTTTTTTTAAATAAAAGTTTTGCTATCTCTAGTAACCTAGAAATTTAGCCAAAACTCTTTTTTTACTTTTTGAAAACAATTTCTACTAATAGAAGCAAAGTTTCTCATGAACTTTATCTAACGGAGATTTTTGACAAAAAAAACACATTGTTTATTAGCAGATTTTAGAAAATTATAAAAAACAAATCATCCAACAAACTGTTACATTAGAAATTTATTAGAATTAATCATCAACTAATGCTGTAAATGCTAGGGATCTAAAGAGATAAGACAATGGCTGATAAATTGGTGTATATCCCTGAGGATTATACACAATGTTACCCTTCTTTAGATTACAATTAGTGGTTGATACGTAAGGACACTCAACTTAATTAAACAACCACCAATCCAAATTCAAATAAAGTCAAAATAAAACTTTGGGGACTAGAGTATTATCACCCCAATGTACTCTCCCCTTCTGACTAAACGCACTAATAATTATTTGCTGTTTTATGTGCCAATATGTTAAGGATATTTTTGTGAATTGTTTGACAGTACGAGTAGATCTGGTAGCCAGATATAGGTTTTAAAAGATTCTCCCAATAGAACTAAAGTAGATTGGTCATACTGTGTTAACAAATGTATCAAAATATTGTCGGGAGTTTGTTACTAGCTGCTATAGAATCTAAGCTTATATTTTTTACTTTTTTGGTCTTAATCTTTAGGAATTTATTCTAGGGGATGGTACTGCAAAACTTTTGATAATCATTTGGCTTTCTATTACTCTACTCTTGATGCGTCTATACACCAAGACCAATTGTTTTTAGCTTCAGATCAATCTTCCTCTTTTTTGACATATGAACTTAGAAAGGTTCAGGGTAAATATTTTTTAAGCAAGGATGACACATCCATAAAAGCGAAGCTCTGAAATGGTAGGACAAATGAACATAAACCTTAGAGTGTCGGAACTAAATAAGCAGACTATAAATGTATAAAATCTAAACAAAACAGTGATTTGCAAAAAGGTGAAAAATAAACATGTTTTAAATGGATGTACGGGCATTCTTGTAATGATTATAGAGTTGCTATCTTTCTAGATCGTACATTACTGCTGTAGAACGCATCATACGTAAGGAAGGACGGAACTACTCTAATTATAGAAAAGCTTCACTTTAAAAAAAAATGTATCAGCGATGCTACCATTAGATTACGTTAAATAAAATAAAAACTGTTGAATATCCTATTATATAAAGCGGAAAGTTTTTTGTTTGTCCGTTAAGGTATCGCTAACCACTGCGACGATTGAGTTTCAATGTATAGGAAAACTTCCCGAGATGGTTTTAGGCTATTTTAATGTCCTCCCTTTCCTAGATGATAGGGACACAACCACTATATATAATACAAAGTAGCTTGATGTCTGTCTGTCCGTCTGTCCGTCCGTCCCTTAAGATATCGGTAACTACTGAACCGATCGGATTCTATTCTTCAGGGAATATACCTACTGGTCCTGTGGTGGTTTTAGGCTATTTCTTGGGGCGTGGGACACCCCCAACCCCCCCCCCCAAAAAAAAAAATAAAAAAAAATCTCCCTCAATTTTTTTTTCATGAAGTATATGATGAAGATGCACAACATGTATACATTTTTTTAAATTAACTCTTGGGGCAAAGCCCCTAGAGGCTAGGGGCGAAGTCACTAGTTTTTTAAAAAGCACTATAAATATCAATTTTAAGATTAGTAACATTTTTTATTGTTAAATTCAACTAAAATACTAAACAAATACGTCCTTGAGACGATATTAAATAAGTTAAATCTAAATTTAAAATATTCTTATAGTATGTTAAAAATAGGTTTTAATTGTACTCACACATATATTTAAGAGAATAAAAATATAGAAATGAAAATTCTTTCAATATATGAAATTTAAAAAGAACTAATATATATTTATTATATATTGTACAGGAAATCTAACAAAAAATAGTTATAAGTAGACTATATTAAATTGTAGAGTCGAAGAGTCTACATATACTGCGTAGAAATAGAGTTTCCAGTATGGATCTGAAACCGATTAATATCCGCTGGATTAGAACCAGTTCTTAGCCATACTGAAAAACCACGTATCGCATCGTAATATAGACAACTTTTAACGCATAGAAAAATGAAAAAATCATAAGATTAATGCCAGTTTTGTTGGCCCGTGGCTTCTGATCTCGAGTGACAGTAGGCTTAATGGACGAATGGACAACTATTAGGAGACGTCTAACTGTAGAAAATATTACTTTGTTAGTAGCCAAGAAACTCAACATTGAACAAAAAATGTAATTTACTCAACTTACTAATTAAAAAATCATTGATCTTTGAGCATCATCTCTATACATTATTTGTCCGTCGGTCTTTAATGCTCTGTTAGGTATCAAGAATATTTATCATATTTTTTCGGCTGTTATGACGACAAGTGGCTGAACTTTGCTGTTGACTTTGCTGTTAACCCTTAACGTTGAACGCTCCCCCCCCCCCTCCGGTTTTTTCTATCTCATTTTCTGTGTGTGAAAGATAAAGAGCCCAAACTGCGTGACTTTTTAAGTATGAGTAAGACACATAACTGAGAGTTGGAATTTTTGAATATCTCCATCCTGGCGGGCACAGGATGCCAGCAAACCTGGCAGGGTCATCCAGGTCAAGAGCGAAAATATTTTTTTGACTAAAACAAAGCATTTTATCATACCAAAATACTAAAATATCCTCTAGTAGTACATCCTTATATGAAATACAGGTGTTCAAGTTTATTTCTAGTTCCAGGTATAATCCTCCAGGTCCTGATCCTCCAGGTCTCCAGAAATCTTTAAAAGGCTCCTGTGGACGCAATTTTTGACTTAGATACTTCAAATTTTAAACTTAAGCTTTTCTTACATGTCTAGATAACGTATTAAAATTTCATAAAGATCCGCCGTTTTCCCGCCGGCGGCTGGCAGCTGCCAAGTACAGCTGCGGCCGCTGAAATTTATATTTTGATATTTATAATGTAAAATTTACATAAAGATAAACATTTTCTGGAAAAAAATTGTTCTTCTAGCTTCAAAAAAAAAAATTACAGCCGTTTGAAATTTTTAAGTAAAAAAAGACCAAAAAACAAAGGTTGTTAAAAAAAAGGGTGAAGGAAGCGAAAATTGACTTAGACTTATAAAAGGTCGGAAATTCATTATCAAACAGGAAACTTGCACAAAAAAAAAATTAGCCCTCTAGCTCTAACAGGAACTGAGATAATAGGGGGGGGGGGGGCGTTGAACACCCTCCCCCCCGACCGATTAAGGTGCGGCAAGGGGCCCGACTGTAAAGGGTTAATATTCTGCTATTCAATAAACATCTATTTCATAATAGACTTTGTCCGTTTGTCTGTCTCTAGCGTTTTTGTATGAGCTTCTTTTCTCATAGATGCTGTCATCCTTGTTTTAAAATATTAAAAGAGCCTAAATATTGATTTATCCATCTTGAGTAATCATTAGAAGCAACATATAATCTTCAAAAAACCGTAATAATTATACAACTTAAAAGAAAAAAAACAAGGATTAAATGTTCAGAAAAACAGATCTTAAAACACTGGAGAATATAAGTATAAAGAAAAAGAGATGAAAAGGAAAAAGTATAAAAAGAAAGATGAGAAAAAATCAATAAATTTTGAAAAAGAAAGACAAATCCTTATAATAAAGTATTAGGATGTTTGTTTGTTTGTTTGTCTGTACCGAATGATCTCGCTAACCGTTAAACCAATCGGGTTCTCCTTAAAAGGGTAGCTTCTCATAGGTCCCGGGAGGGTTTATAACTAATTTGAGAGAGGGAACCACCACCCTCCTAAGAGAAATCACAAAAAATCTTTTTTTTTTAATATTCGAGAGACTTGAACGCAACATAGACACGAAATAAAAAAAAATAAAGTGCCACTAGATGCCTCTTGGGGTGTAGCCGCTAGTACGTAAGAAAGAAAGAGATATAAATAGAAACCTACCGACAAAATTAAGATCACATAAAAGGGTAATAAGAAGTAAAACATTGATAAACAACAGTATTATTCAAAATAATTAGCAGAGTTGCTGCGTATGTAAAACTATGTCTATTCTTCCACAATTCTTGCATGAAAAAGCAATTAAGAAGTTTAGGCTGCATTAATGATATGCTTTCAAGTCATAAACAGCTTATAAATAACAATTTTTAAAAATGCACTGACAATTATTGTGTAACGTAAAAAAAAACCAGGAATGACATCATCAATAAAAGCGAAGCTATTTAAATCAGACGGTCAGACAAATAAACGTTACCAAATATAAAGTTTCAACGCATTTAACATTTAACATTATTTCTAAATCCATAGCAATGCATATAATTTTTTAAAAGCGAAGCTTTTCTATAATAATGGTCGGTCCGTCCGTCCGTCCGTCCGTACGTCCGTCTGTCCGTCCGTAACGGATAGCTTTTTTCGTTAATTTAAGATTTTAGAATTGTCCTGTCGATTTCATGGTGACTTTGCATGGTGATTCCTTTAGCAGTTGGGTACGATTTAGAAAGCGTTTCAACTCTATAATCATTAGCAAAATGTCCGTACGTTCATTTTAAACATGTTGATTTTTTCTTCTTTTTTAACAACATATTTTTAAGAGATTTAATCATCCGATTGATCTGATTTTTGGTATATTGATTCCTGGGACAACAAAGTATAATGTTTTAAGCGAAGCAACTCTATAATCAAGTCCTAAAAAAGTAAGTATGTCCATAAACATTATCCTGTATCAAGCAGTATTTCATCAAATTTGTTTACAATTTTGCTTCGACTCTTATATATTTTTATTCTGATTATTCAGTTCTGACACTATATAAGTGTTAATGTCCGTTTGTCCTACAGTTTCAGTGCTTCGCTTTTATGGATGTTGTCATTCTTGTTTAATATGTACCTACTCAGATTTTTAGACTGATCATAGTGAAATTCGTTCAAAATATTATATTAATATATTATTATTAAAATATTCCTAGAAATTAATCTTTCAAAATCAAGTGATAATGAAAATTAAATCATACAAATTTTTGTTTCATGTTTAAAATCGACTTTTAGAAAGATTATAGAGTTGCAACTCTTTATAAATTGTACCTAACTGCTACAGGAATCATCATGTCATTTCTAATATGCCCAAATCAACGACCAGATCTATCCGTTACAGACGTAAGGACCTACGGATGAATTTATTCTTGTAACGATATTGCGAATCCTAAATTGTCTGAAATGTTATTTTCTATTCTCTATAGTTTGGAGGGATCTTAAGGGATAGGACAATAAACGAAAAAGTCCCCCAATTATGATAAACAAAATTAACCCTTTGGTAAAATAAAATTATAAGTAAAATATTTGGACATTGCAAGTTTGTACCAACAAATTAAGATTTTTAAAAAGTATCCAAAGTCGATTAAGAGGACTTTTTTTTATAAAATTTTGGATACCAATAGAATCTAAAGTCCTTAAAGTCCCCTCTTTCCCAGATATTTTGGGGTTGTTAATTTTTAATTTGAAAGAAAGAAAAGTAGATTTATTATTTATCTTCACACTTTTACCAAATATTATTTTTAAAGAACAAAATTTTTCTACATTTCTGATTTGATCACTCGTCCGCGTGCTTGTCCGTCTTTTTGTACATCGTAAAAATTGCAACTTTATATAAAGGGGGGGGGGGGGTTAATGCAACCATCTCGTAATCAGTGAGCAAATGGCACTTAGAATTCGAATTTCCATCTGATATTTTGCATGAGTAATCCTTGGTAGGTCTATTTTCCCTAAATCGAACAAAAAGTTGGAAAAGTAACGGCTTGCCGCTCAGCCGTTCAGCCGTTTTTGCCTATTTTCAGGGTAAATTTATCATCAATTACGTAGGAATCAACTATTTAAAACATATTTTTGGTTTAATTCATGTTAAATAATAGCAATAACCATTTTTGAAACTTTTAGTACCAACAGCTACCGTCTAGAACCGTTTGAAAGCGTTTTGGAGTGGCAACGAGAATAAGGTGGAGATAGGTTTCGTGAATAATTTGTGCTATAGATATCCAAAAAATGGCAAAACTGCTGAGCCGCCTGCCGTTAGCCGTTATTTTCCCAACTTTTTGTTCGATTAAGGGAAAATAGACCTACCAAGGATTACTCATGCAAAATTTCAGATGGAAATTCGAATTATAAGTGCCATTTGCTCACTGATTACGAGATGGTTGCATTAAACCCCCGCCCCCCTTATTAAAAAGTTTGTAAATCAAATAAAATTTTATACCAAATTGTACCATTTAAATCAAATTTCCTATTGATTAAATTGTTAAATATAAAATGACGATTCCTTTGGGATTAGGCACTTTGTAAAAAATAATAATTACATGCAAAAAGTAGGTCCGTTTCAGCAGTCTTTCCAATCAGCTTCGCTTGAAAATGCTGTCATCCCCGTTTAGGTGAAATACTTTTTTTGGTATTACAAAATTTCAAAAATCTTTTGTTACAAAAATGTTATCCAATACTGTTTAAGACATATTTTATACATTGCCAAATAATTTTTAACTTTTAATTGTAAGTAGAGCACACACTTTGAAATAAATCTATTTGTCGTATGTCTTTTAAAGTAAGTTACATAAAATGACTAGGTAAATATTTCATTTTTTTATAAAGCTTTTTATAGTGCCTATACAAACGAGGTCATACTGGCCTACCATTGGTCAATTGAAATATATACTGATCTGCCATTGGTAATTTAGTCTGTGTATTGGCGACAAACCCCAAACTGTCCCACTTCCCTTTTCTCCCATCTCTTTTGAAGAGATTTTCTTCCCCCCTTCCCTTTTTCTTTCCCGAAACGTATATGACGTAACTGGAATCGTCTTGCTCAAAACTGGGACAGTTTGGGGTTTGTCGAATTGGCTAATCATTGATAAATAGTATTGTATTACGTCATTTTTTTATTTTAGGCACTAGAAAAAGTATACGTAGAAATAAATCGAAATTAAAAGGGCTAACAAAATATATTATTGATATACAGATTCATGGACAATTCCTGCCGAAAATAAAATAAAAACAACTTTATTGCATAATGATATGAAACTGATATTAATTCTGTCTTAAGGTTTATCTTATAGGTTTTTTTTTATTTGTATGCTGAGTAATTTATCAAGAAAAATAATATTTTTATAATTTAACAAAAGGTTTAATTGTGATATTGCATAAACACTAATTAGCATATGAAGTCTAGTCAAACAAAGTGATCACACATTGAAGCCAAAAACTAGTTGACTCATTTAATTGAATCAGCTTATAGTGTCTCCAAAAAAGTGGACAAATGTTCCTACATCTGGGTAAGATCTTTCTCTATATTTTGAAGTTTGCTTATTTGTTCGTTAAGATTTATCGCTATTTACGGAACCGATCAGGTTTTCCATTAGGTGGAGCTTTATTAAGTTCTAGGGTGGTTTAATACTTTTTATCTTTAAGTTTGAATATTGAAGTTGTTTAAGGCTATTTTATTTTCATATCTTTGTCTTTGGTGGGTCATAGTCTTAAGTAATACATTCTTAAATAAAAGTAAGAGAATGTGTTTCTTTTCAATCTGTCTGTTGATTCATATCTCGTTAACCGTCAAACAAATATGGTTAACTTTACACTATTGTGGGGAAGGAAACCTCAAACTCCGCTTTTTCTTTGTAAATCATAAGTGGTGGGTACTTATCTCCTCCATCCATCAAATTCCCCTAGAGACCTCTATTGGCATAGCCTCCAGTATCTATAATACAAAGTAGAATGATGTCTGTTCGTCTGTCTGTCCGTCTGTTTGTCCTCCTGTCCCTTAAGATCTCGGTAACCACTGAACCGATCGGATTCTACTCTTCAGGGAATATACCTAATTGTCCTGCGGTGGTTTTAGGCTATTTTCTTGGGGGATGGGACACCCCCAACCCCTCAAAAAAACAAAAAATCCCCCCGCCATTTTTAAAAAGTTATTTAAAATAATGGTAGAGTGGGGGATATCCAGGTAACAAAAGATGTAATTATTCCTCTTGGGGCAAAGCCCCTAGAGGCTAGGGGCGAAGCCGCTAGTATAAATATAATATATGTACACAGGCTACTTTTAGGTGTTTTAAATAAACAGCGTTGGATGAAACTCTCTGATGGAGTGGCGTGAAGCTTGAGCATAATTACAATTAATTTAATGAATAACATTCATCATAATGGTCAGACAAGAGCATAATTCATAAAGCAAACAAGGAATATTATGTCTACAAGTAAAACAGCATTTAGAGTCAAGAGGGATAGAAAGAGATAAACATCGAAAAAAAAGATAAAGGAAAAAAAGAGAAACAGAGAAAAAGGGAGAAAGAAAAATAGAAAGGAGAGAAAAAGACAAACCGCAGGAAAAATGGAAAGAGAGTATGGAATTAATTCGAAAAAAATATTTGATCATTTCAGCTAAATTTTCAAGATTTTTAGAGGGCACTAGTGAGGTCCGCATCACATTGTAGTAAAGAAGACCTTTTTATGTGCCCCCCCCCCCCCTAATATTATTTTAGATTTATTTCACTTGATTGCTATCCCATACTCCTGGTGTTGTTGACTAACAAAATGTTGAGAATTTGATGTTGAGACTTGATAAATTAAACATCTTCTATAATAAGATTATCCTATTGTTAAGTAAATTTACTTTCTGATGAGTTATATAAATCAGTAAAAGCGTAGCTTTTTCATCGACCCATTTTCTGTACGGTACTTAACAAGTGAACGTTTATAGTTTCGAAATTCTTGTTCATTTTTGACTCCATTAATAGGCTGATGGTTATATTTTGGTCATATATTTGGCATACAAAGTTAAAATGAAACTAGAGGTATCTTATTTAGTTTTTGCTCTCAATAGAAAGTCTCAAGACAATTTATAATTGAAAAAAAAGATAAGTTTTTCTCGTATTCATTCGAATCCGGTGGACAGGAACCGGTTCTCATCCATACGAAAAAACTATGTCTAGCATCGTATTATATCCAGCTTTCTACGAATATAAAAATGGTTTTAATCTTATAATTGTACATTCTATATCCGCAGAAAGCCGTTTATAATACGATGAAAGAAATAACAATAATTCTTTCTGAGAAATATCCCTGCCATGGCCTTGAGACGGACAAATAAAAAATAAATTCTGCACATAAATATAAATAGAAATGCACACATTTGTAAACATCACTATAAAAAAATTTTATCTAAAATTTAAACATTGCTTATGTTATAATTATGCTCAGATTTATGGATGCTTGAGTTTCTATTGGAATCAACAACAATAAAGGGTGCTTTTCCTCAAAGTTAGTTTCGCCAACGTACATCCCTGACTCCCACAATAAAAAAATTATGTTTTTTGTTGCTCCTTTTACCCAGTTTCTATTATGACCTAAAATAAGAAACAAACAAACTAAAAAATACGTCCTTCCTCTCCATGTTTTCAATTCATTTGAAAAAAAGGTTGGGGGGGGGGGGGGGGGAGGTTGTGCCCGAGTAGGCAATGTAATCAACCAAAAAATATAATATTGTAATAATTCATGCATACGCTATTAATTACGCTATCTGAAAATAGGCCATCTATATACTTATATAGAATTCTGCGTCTGTTTGTCAAGTAAGAATTTTTGAAATTTTTATGTAATCTTGTACTGATACCAGGATTTAGGCTATTCTGCGAGGGTCAATAAATATCCATTCAATTTTGTTTTAAATAGATTTTTAAGAGTGTAGACAATTCGGCAAATATCCTGAATTACGATTGAAATTTGGACATAAATAAATATCTTAGACACAATGGTCAAAACTCAAAGGGTTTATTATACGTAGCGTAGCTACTCTATATTTTGTTATTTCTTTCTATGTTCAACTGTCATCCTGTATGTATGTCTTTCTGTTTGTTTTCCCTTACACAATCCGACTATCTGTTCTTTCATCTGTTTATCTAATAGTCTGTAAGTTCGTCTGTAAGTATTGTAAGGTTTGTCTGTCTGTAAGTCTAGACATTCGTCTGTCTGTTTGTTAGTCAGCTAGCATGCCCGTGTCTGACTAAATGTCCGTCTGTCCATGTGTCTGTCTGTTTGGTTGTTTGTCCTCGTGATTCTTTAATTATAAATATTTTTGCCCTAAGGTTAGTCTGTCTGTTCATCTGAACTGTTGTACTTAGATCTTTTTTTTCTGTATGTCTGTGAACCAATCTACTGTACAACCATTTACTGTTTCTTTTTACAAATATGTTGATAAATTTGTTATTCCTTAGCTACTTCAGTATAAAATTATAAAACTAAAGCAACCACTATATTACTATTTATAAGGGCATCTGACCTTTGAATTTTATACAATGGTTTCCACAATTTACAATGTCCACATAAAAACTTAATCCTACCGGTGTGGCTCAAAAGCAACATGAATTTTAACAAGGAAACGAATATTTGTCTTTACTGAATCAATCAAAATGTATTGCTAATGAGATTTTCTCCAAGGAAATCTGTATTATAAAAAATAACTATTTAAAGCTGAAATATATATACTAGCTACGCCCCTAGAGGCATCTAGTGGCACTTTAAATGTTTTTTATTTTTTTTTATTTCAAATATGTTATTATTTTCTCAGTTGCGTTTAAGTCTCTACGTATTTTTTTCTCTATTTTTATGTGATTTCTCTTGGGAGGGTGATGATACCCTCCCTCAAAATTGTTTTAAACCTTCCCGGGACCTATGAGAAGCTACCCTGTTAAAGATCTAGCTCCTGTTAATGAGAACCCGATCGGTTCAGCAGTTAGCGAGATCCTTCGTTACATACAGACAGACAGACAGACACCGTTCTACTCTATAATATACTAGCGGCTACGCCCCTAGAGGCCTCTAGGGGCACTTGAGGAGGAGAGAGTCGAATTTAATAATTCAATTTCTTATTTTAGATTTTAAAAGAAAAAGTAAAAAAAATTTACGTTTGATGTTTGTTTTTCGTTGAACTCTCTTTCTAAAATTGAGAAATTTAAAAAAAATTTAATTTCTCTAGGGAGGGTGGTGGTACCCTCCCCCAAAATAGTTATAAACCTTCCCGGGACATATGAGAATCTACCCTGTTAAGGAGAACCCGATCGGTTCAGCGGTTAGCGAGATCCTTCGGTACAAACACACAAACACACAGACACACATCCTGTTACTTTATTATAAGGATATATACTAGCAGCTACGCCCCTAGAACACTCTAGAGACAAATAAGGGGGGGGGGGGAGGAGGTGAATTTGACCCCCCCCCCCTCCTTATATTTTCATTTTTCCCCTATCTTACAAAATATGAACACTTTCTAAGCAATAATAAGGTCAGATTAATCCAAACTGTGTTCCCAATGGTGCATATAAAGGATTGACTATCTGGACTTTTTATATTTATTGTCATACACTATACATACTCTCACGATTGGTATATGAACGTATAACATTTAAATTTAGTTGGAAAAATCTTAAAGATATATTGCATAGAAAATCTACGAACATGATTTTTAGGGGCACATAACTCAATATATTGTTTAAAGATCTCGCTATAGGTCCTGTGAGGTAGCTTTATATGTTTACCTCGGCTCTCTAAATAGACAAATGAAGTCCCCCCGCCCCAACCTTCTATTCTATATTTAGGGTCGGTCCGTCCGTTCGTAATGGTTAGCTCTTTTAATCAATTTAAATTAAATTAAAGTTGATGTAATAATCCGAATGATCTAATTTTTGGAGTACTGAATCCTATCAGAATAAGGTACAATGTTATAAGCGAGGCATCTCTATAACAAGTCCTATAAATGTAAGTATGTCCCTAAACAGTATTCTGTATTTAAGAAGTTTTGCAACAAATTTACGTATAATTTTGTCAAAACACATTTTGTAATTTCAGTTCTGACACTCTACAAGAGTTAATGTTCGTCAGTCATACCGTTTCAGAGCTCCGCTTTTATGGATGTTGTCATACTTGTTTTTTACAAATATTGCTTCTAATGAAAACAAATTGCTTTGACCTCTAGTTTTTAATTTCATTAAAGGAAACTAAAAATGAGAAAAGAACGTGAAACATTGCATTTTAAATTATGGGTCTAAATGAAGAATAATGGCTTTCTTTCAAAATTTATGAAATATGATTTTTTTGGAAAAGCTTTGGTTCATAGACAAAGATTTTTTTTTTTAATAGTAGAGAGAGAGAGGACAATGGACTGTTTATTACACTAGTCCCAAAAGTTTTATAATAACGTTTTCTTATTCGTTTGCCTAACAACTTTGGGGACTTTGAACTTTGATAGGTTGATTATTTAAGTTGAGTGTTTAAACGTTTCAACTAATAATTTTTATCTACAGAGGGGGTATTTTGTGCAACATTATTAGGGATGTACAACAGTAAGAAAATAGGTTTTTCACTGCTTTAGATAAAAATATTAGACTTTAGACAATGACTAGGACAGATTCCCACTAGACTTACTTAAAAATACTCAAAATTTAAAATTTTATTTAATATTGATTTAAGATTTAATAGCGCATTCTTCCCTAGCATCTAGTATTTGAAGGCGTAGGGTGGGACGAAAACTAGCCTAACTACCCCGGGACCTATGAGAAGCTTCCCTAGAATTGAGAACATGTTTTATTTTGGTTTTTACTTTTTGTAATACACTTTTAAGAATAAATGTACATTTCAACTAAAACTACTAATAAAGTAATCTACGTCAATATTTAAATGTTTGTTATAGTCCCTTTCGTTGCGTTTAAGGTGCGTTTTGTCGTATTTTCACATTAGCTTTTCCCCTATTTATAGCCCCTTCAGAGGGTTCTAACCCCTGCGGGGCTATTTGCCTAACCCTGCAGGGCAATAAACTATCAAAAGCTAAGGTGAAAATACAACAAAACGCCCCTCAAAAGGGACTATACCCTAAATGTTTTCAAAAGGCAACATTGATTATACAAGAAAAATTTATTTTTATTGGACTGTCTTATGCCTATTTCCCTGTCAAAAAAAATGCAAAAAATTGGGCGTGTGTGAAGTTGTGATTTGATGGCTAAACTTAAAAAATTAGTTTTGACAAACATATTAATAATCGAGTATTTGATTTTTTTTAGTAACTAAGCTTCTATATATCTCACTGTGTCTGTCGGTCTGTCCTACACATTGTAAAGGAAATGATACTTTTTCGATTGATATACAAAAAGGATTTTTTGAGAATATTCCCCTAAACAATAACCCTAAGTTATAACTTACTTTGTCCATCTGTCGATTTGGCTATTTTTTTTGGCGATTACAAATCGTCTTTTCATTATTCGGAAATTGTAATTGTGTCGACTGCTATGTCAGATAGATGTCTAGTTTTTTTTTATAAAAATTCTCACGATAGAGAGAACCCTTAATGTTGAAAGTGAGAAGATTGACACAGCAACCATTGCCCTATCCCTTTACCCCTGCTTATGAAGGAAGGAAATAATTGTTGCCATAATTTTTGCAAATCTTTAAAGCTTCTGAGGGAATGATAGAAGTTCTGTGTGTGTAATTATTGCAAGCTCATTATTTAATCCAGTGTGCGAAAAAAGCCGTAAAGTTTTTTTTTATTGCAAATGCGCGAAAACACTTAAAAGCGGTATTAAAAATGTTTATCGAATCCAATGTATAAATGATAATAATTTACACTTTCTTATCAAATTAAAGACAGACATATGAATGTATGGACATTATGAAAATACAAAAAAAGACTTTTTGACAATTTTACTTTTATATTTGCTGACATATTAACACTCCAATACTACACATTTTAAAAAATTGGCATAGGTTAACATTTAAAAACGATGTTTTATTGTAAAAAAAAAATTGTGCATTAATAAGAGCTGCAAGGAGTGGCAGCTGCAAGATTTAGTACAGCTAGGCATAAAAATAATCAAACAAAATACTTTTGATAATCTCTTTAAACTTTCAAAGATTCATTATTCTTATTTTTAACCCTTCGCCCTTATTTTATTTTGTTAACTGGTGTGGGACAAAGTGTCTCAAAAATCAGCCATGTGACGTCATAAAAATGAGGGATTAACCATTTTTTTAAGGGGTTTTCTTTCCCACTTCTCCTCTAATCTCTCTTATTTTCACGACGTCACATGGCTAATTTTTGAGACACTTTGTTCTACTCCTATTAATTTATTGGTTGCCTGGAATAATAAAATTTCGCTAACAGTTTTAGCGGCTCCTTTGACGAGCCACGGAGACTTCTTCAATGCAGTCTGGACGCGGCGGCCGAGCCCCAAGAAGCCGGGACTACTTTTAATTATCTAATTGCTTGTAGGTATTTTAATTTACAACAATTGTACATAACATGTGCAATTAGTTTTTGTACTGTAATTGCACAAGAAAAATTTTTTTATTGTAAAAAAAATAGGGAAATTGTACTTAAAAACATGGTAAAGACAAAACACCTACACATAATAGACAAACTTTTGTCGTCATTGTTTTCAAACAAATGAAATCATCTTAAAATAAGTTTGTGTGTCATTAACCCTTACAGATCGGGCCCCAATTCCCACCTTAATAGATCGGGGGGGGGGGGGGGTCATATTGACCCCCCCCCTCTATCTCGGCTCCTGTTACAGATAAAGACGTAAAATTTTTTTCTGGTGGTTCATGTGTATTTTTAGAGAAAATTACTTTTTCTAGTCATAGCAGTCAGGCCGCTCCTTAGCCGCTTTTTAGCAGCCAGCCGCTAAATTTTAAAACAGCTGTAGAGCGGCCAATTTTGCAGCTAGGATAACCAAATTTTAGGACGAATTTTTATTTTTCATAACAAAAAAATTACTTTTTCTGATCATTGCCGAAAAACGGCAAATAACGGAAACCGCCATTTTCGGCGGTTACGGCGGTAAAACGGCGGTTGGCGCCGCCAATTAATATTTTATCTGTTTATTGTTGCTCAAGGATTTACCAAAAAAATTTATAGGTCTCTAGCTGTAATAGAAGCCACGATATTCATGATATATGTCTGTAGTAAAAGCCGGACAAAAATCGGTCATAATGTCGGTCAAACGGTCATAACACCACTTTTCTCAGAAGGTCATTGATATCTAAGTATTCACCAAAAAAAAATTAGGTTTCTACCTTATACACAAAAGTCATAATGTAGAAATTAAGATTTATTTAGAATTTTTTTAAATTTTGGTGCTACCCAACCGACTTTGACCGGACGCCACGACCGACACAGACCAGATATCCTTATAAGATCAACTCTTGCCGACGTATAATTACTAAACTTAAAAAGTCATGAAGTCACAACTCTCTATCTTACCTACAAAAAAAATGACATTGAAAAAACTAGAGGGGGGGGGGTCAATATGACCCCCCCCCCCCCGATCTGTAAGGGTTAAATGTTGTCATACTAAATAAGCTACTTAAAAAGTCAAAAATAACCTTTATTTAACACTTCATTTAAATAAACCTGAATAGTGAATTTCATTACTACAAAATTTAAGTTAAATATATGTATTTAGATTTTAATTTATAAATTTGAGCCGGATTTAGGTTTTAAATTTAACTATGACGATATTGTTAGCAACAGAATTATTAAGTTGGATATAAGAAAGGTTAAATGATCCAAATCAGATCAAGTCTCAAAATACCCAGACAGTGAGGGGACAATGGGCTGTTTATTACACTAGTCCCCAAAGTTTTATAATATTGTTTTTTATCAGTTTGTTTAACAATTTTGGAGACTTTCGTTAATTTTGATTGGTTGATTCATTTAGTTGAGTGTTTAGTTACTAATTTTAATCTAGAGAAGGTATAGTTTTGTGTTTTATCACTGGTTGTACCTCTATTTATCTGGCCTGTCCATTGTCTTAACCATTTAGATCCATGCAAATCACTATAATACTTCTGGGGTTGGTTGATAATACTGTAGAGACAAACTTTTTTATAGGTCTCAAGGCACGTAACTATTGAGGACGACATACTCTTTGATTGTACGACCTTTGTCTGAAAGTCAAAACTTAGCAAGAAAATCAGTTGCTCTTTCTTTGAGCCAAGGCTTTACCCCTACCATAACAAGGTATAACTTTAATAGATATGAAACTAGAGATGTGGAAAAAATAAATTGTCCTTGAGCTTTGCTTTAAGAACTTCTTTACATACGGCGCAATGCCTGATATCCGATATTTAAAGGATTCTTCTATTCTTAAAAATTTGCATTTAAAATATCAATAATAGATTTAAAATCAAATGAAATTAAGTTTTATTTACAAGTAAATTTTATAAGTTACACATTTTTGTAATTTCTAATATTTTAATGAGACATGTTAGGATAACACCCTCGATTTTTGGTTAATTGACATGATTTATTTGAAAATGATGATTCCTGAAGCAGCTTATTGTGCCTATAAAAAATGACGTCATTCAATACAAATGACCAATATGATCTAGTATTTATCTTAATTGACCAATGGTAAATTACATACTGACCTATCATTGGTCATTGGTATTGTATGATGTCATTTTTTATGGGCACTATAAGCTGCTTCATAATTCCTATGACGATTATTTTAATTTTAGCTAATACCACGACTCTTGTGTCTTCAATATAATGTATTATTACTTAGTTTCTCACTAACAAAAATCGACAAATTAAAATCGATACAATTTTATTTTTATGTTTTATTTATTTACCTTACTTTTTATTAATCTTATCATCCTTGTTTTTTTTATAAAATTTATGATTTGAGCAATACAACTTAAAAATTATATATTTCTCGCAATGTTGTCCGCGGATAACAAACTAAACCAAATTAAATTTTCATGTTATTTTTTAAATCTTATCATCCTTGTTTTTATTAAATTTGTTTCTTTGAACAATATAACTATAGATTATCTATTATTCGTAATGTTGTCCGCGGATAATAAACTAACATAAATTGTCTACCTGTCTTTGGACTGGGTTGCACTGTTGTCTGGGAACATTGGAACATGATTCTTTTGGCACCTAAACATTTAAGAATTAAGCATTTATACTCAACAAGAAATCTACCTATTTATCTACTAATTAGAAGCTTTGCCCCCTAACCAAATATTTTTGGAGAGTGTTAATATTTTTTTAGGGGTCTTTTATTTTGGGAGGGCTGACTATCTGGCTATCTATCTATGTATATGGCTATCTATCTATCTATCTATGTAAATCAATCTATCTGTTTATCTAAATCAATATATATATCTATCTAAATTAATCTATCTATCTTCCTAAATCAAGCCATCTATCTATATACCTGAACACAGGTCTCCCTAGGTACTTCTCTACAGTTCTGGCTAGGAACACTTCTATCTATCTTTCTATATATACCTATCTATCTATCTATATATATCTGACTATCTGTCTATCTGTCTATGTATTTATATACCTGAACACAGGTCTCCCTAGGTACTTGTCTACAGTTCTGGCTAGGAACACTTCTATCTATCTTTCTATATATACCTATCTATCTATCTATATATATCTGACTATCTGTCTATCTGTCTATGTATTTATATACCTGAACACAGGTCTCCCTAGGTACTTGTCTACAGTCCTGGCTTGGAACACTTCTGCACTCTTGTCTTGGCTGCTGGGAGCATTCTTGTCTTGGAATCTGAATAATTTGTTTTTAAGGATTGTTTGGCCATTGGTGCATTATCTATCAAACTTTTATACTAATTAGGATAGAAAATACTACCAATTATCATCTAAATATAAGGGTATATAATATTTTATTTAAACAATAATCATGTTGTTATATTTGTTTTAATGACAATACCTGTTGGCATTGTTGTCTGGGTACTGAGGAGCACTCTTGTCTAGGCACAGCACGACACTCTTGTCTTGGTACAGATCTGAAATTATATTTTACATATGAAAAATTGTCTAGAGACAGTAAAAATGTCTTGGTTCGGTACAGAGGAACACTCTTTTCTAAGGACAGAAAAACTTTCATGTCTAGTGAAAATGTCTTGTCTAAGTACAAATGAAAATTCTTGTCTAGGGTCAGAGAAACACTCTTGTATAGGGACGAAGATACACTCTTGTTTAGGACCAGAGAAATACTATCGTCTTGGGACAGAGAAACCCAAATGCCAAGGGACAGAGAAACACTTATGTTTAGGGACAGAGAAACACTTTTGTCTAGGGACAAAGAAACACCCTTATTAAGGAACATAGAAACAAATTTGAATATGGAAAGAGAAACACTCTTGTATAGGGACAAAGATACACTCTTGTCTAGGACCAGAGAAATACTATTTTCTAGGGACAGAGAAACACTTTTGTCTAGGGACAAAGAAACACCCTTATTTAGGAACATAGAAACAAATTTGAATATGAAAAGAGAAACGCTCTTTTCTAGGGACAGAGAAACACTCTTGTCTAGGGACAGAGAAACACTCTTGTCTAAGGACAGAGAAACACTCTTGTCTAGGGATAGAGAAACCCTAATGTCAAGGGACAGAAAAACACTCATGTTTAGGGACAGATAAACACTTTTGTCTAGGGACAAAGACACACCCTTATTTAGGAACATAGAAACAAATTTGACTATGGAAAG
Source organism: Acartia tonsa (assembly GCF_053477335.1). Classification (NCBI taxonomy): domain Eukaryota; kingdom Metazoa; phylum Arthropoda; class Copepoda; order Calanoida; family Acartiidae; genus Acartia; species Acartia tonsa. The sequence continues at coordinate 39,679,693 of NC_137264.1, read as the reverse complement.
AGAAACGCTCTTTTCTAGGGACAGAGAAACACTCTTGTCTAGGGACAAAGAAACACCCTTATTTAGGAACAAAGAACATACAGTTAAAAATGTTTACAAATTTAAGTAAACAAATTAACATAAAAGGATGTCTTATCTATTTAATACTTTTATCCGAAGATTATTAAAGGATAATAACTCTAAATATGTATAAACAGTCTAATTATGACTGTTAAAACAAGATTTGATAAAAAAATTAAATTATATTTTTAAATTGTTTTTTATAAGAAAAAGGATAATCTTAATTGCATCGTCATCCAAGTAAAACTTATGTAATAAATATAATAACATCCTGTTAGTTTTTGTTGTTGTAATTTTTTTTCTAAAGTTGCTAGTATTGTTTTTTTTCTATACAGCTATCAGTCTATAAAAACTTGATATACTTATATATCTATATATATCTATCTATGTGTTCAGAAGGGAGTTCAGAGAGATGTATCCAACACCCTAGCAAAATTAAGGGGGATGGATACATCTCCCTTTGGTGTCCACCACCTATATTCCTCTTGACAATGGTCTACATCCCTAAAAGCTCATACCACCTTGATTTTGGGTATAAAAAATTATAAAAAGGTGAAAATTTTTCAGCTGTGATTCGAGCAACTTTCCTGGCAAAACTCTGTGGACGCCATTGTAAAATTTATCTATTCATAATCTATGTAAATACCTACCTACACTTTTGCTTCTGTAAAGTAATACACATTTGTTCTATCTATCTATGGAATTACCTGCAGCTCTGTCTAGGTTCCTGTCTATACACTGATGTTTCTGTACAGGATTACACACTTGTACTATATATCTATAGAATTACCTGCAGCTCTATTTAGGTTCCTGTGTCTACACTGTTGTTTCTGTACAGGATTACACACTTGTACTATCTATCTATCTATATAATTACCTGCAGCTCTGTCTAGGTTCCTGTCTACACTGATGTTTCTGTACAGGATTACACACTTGCACTATCTATCTATCTATATAATTACCTGCAGCTCTGTCTAGGTTCCTGTCTACACTGATGTTTCTGTACAGGATTACACACTTGTACTATCTATCTATCTATATAATTACCTGCAGCTCTGTCTAGGTTCCTGTCTACACTGTTGTCTCTGTACAGGATTACACACTTGCTCTGGAACAGTCTGGCACTCTTCGTCGGGTACCTGTAAAACAAATATTGCTCACTACATTACTTTATTCAGCAGTTATGCCCCTAGAGGTATCAAAGGGCACTTGATTTAGGTAAGAAAGAGTTGACCCCTACCAATTTTAAATTTTAGTTTTAATGAGAAAGCAAAATTTCTAGGGGCGATTTATCTTTGGAGGGTGGTGGTATTCTCCCCAAAAATAGTTATAACCCTTTCTATACTTTTAGAGGTATAACAAACTCATGATATGCTTTCAATTTAAAAACTAAAAACAAATTACTTTAGAATGTTGGTACCTAGACAGATTACTGGATAATTTCGACCCCAATCTTAGAGTAGTTCAAATAAATCCTTTTGTAATTTACAGATAAAATTTATTGATGAAGTCGATTTATGGAAATAAAATAAGTTTAATAGATGATAAACTTAGGTAAATACTCTTGTTATAAAGCAGGATCACTAAAAGAACTGCATAAAATTAAATAGAAATTATATACAAAAATTGATTGAAGTTAATTTATTTGTTGCCTATAATTAATGCACCTTTCAACGCTGATATTGACCAAATACATAAATTTTTGTAAGGATAAAAGTATTGGCGAGTTATTTAAAATATTTGCAATTTCCGTGCTTTTCCTAAAGGTGCATATTGAGCACTGACCCCCATTTCTGTTGAATAATAAAGATTTAGAGGGAGGGCAGGTGATTTCGTAATCCCTATGCATAAAATGGGAAACGGAGTGTTTTTTTTGTACTTAACAATACAGTTTGAAGGAACCGACGCCTTTTCTTATTTCAATACTGTAAATATACAACTTACTTACTCTGTAGCTAAGGATTCCCTTAGACATATGTATATGAATGACTTTAGAAGACTATAATTATTATGCTAGCCTCCGAAATGTTAGTGGATTTATCCTGATATTTCAAAATTAACTAGCATTTTAAAGGGAAACTGGAATATTGTTTAATTCATAGCCGTGCGTAACAAGTATAAGGGGGATGTAAACACTCCCCTTAAAACTAGGAAATTTTATTTCACTGGTAAAACCCTTTGCACACCACTGGTTAAATGTTCAGTTGTGGGCATAATTATCTACCCCTTCTCTCCCTGAGTTATTAATATTGTGGGTTAAGAAAATGTTGTATTAAAATGTGATGTGCTTAGATAAAGAAAATTAGTTCAGCCTTTCATCTTATCAGTGTTCATACATTGTCAGAAAATACATTTTTTCGGCCTTGGGCCAGAAACAGCGTATAGTGCCTGATAAAACATGACGCCATACAAAACAAATGATTAATGATACATTTGAATTGATTAATGGTAAATGAATACTGGCCTATAAGCTGCTTCATTTGACCAACTATTAATCCCTTTATAAATTTAGGTTATGTTAAGTATTTAGGGAAAGCCCTGCAAGATGTTAGCTTCCCATAAGGGAAAAATAAACTTATTTTAAATAGTATTAGTTAACCTTTTACAAGTGCAATTATGTCTAAAGGTTGCTCAGCAATAGTAAGCTTGCAACAATTTTATTTAAATTTCTGGCATGTATCGTCAATATATCAAAGAAAAATATACTTCAAAATTCTAATTAGATTACAAATACAGTAAAGAACTGGACATTTTTTCTTCAACAGAATATGTTTTTTAAATAATTTATTTTGTTGTTTTGTTGGAGCTCCTTTTTTAATAGACTGTCCATCCATCCATATGCATATAAAGTCGATCTAATTCTCTCAAGGTAGTGTTTGTACTTTTAGCATAATCAGTTGATAATCAATTTTAAAAATGGATTTTATCCAATATCTAACCCTAAACAAATAAAAATTTCAGACTTGGTTTTTTTGAATTCTTAATTTTGAAAAACCTAACATGGTATTTTTACTGGAGTTATATATGGACATTATGTTAAGACCCAGTTATGTTATCCACAAGCGTGCGATCGAAGGGGGCTTTTGCCCTAAAAAATGCCACGATTCATAGCAAAAAATGTTCAAATATTTACAGAGACTGAGTGGTTCGCACGCCCTTGATTAAAGAATACAACTGCCCCCAGATGTTTTTACCTGGGAGCACTGTTGGCGGATGATAGGGCGGCAATCATTCCTCTGGATAGGCTCACAAACTTCTCTAAAATAATGAATACTATTTTAATAACAAAGGGGAAACGGGGATGCGCATCTTATAGTGCCTGTGAACAAATGACGGCATACAATACAAATGACCAATAATAGGCTAGTATACATTTTAATTGACCAATGGTAAAATGTATACTGACCTATCATTGGTCATTTGTATTGTATGACGTTATTTCTTATAGAAATTATATGCTGCTTCGACAAAGGGTATCCTGTAATATATTCCAAACCATTCAAAAATTTTTAGAATTCTATTAAATCTTACATCCCCTCCCCCTAATACATTTTTTTCTAGCGCGTATAAATTGTTGGGAATATGAGGATATTGATTTTAAATTAAGATATTTCAACAACAAATACCCATGTAAAATTCACCAACACGACAAAAAAGACATTGTCATTGTTCAGTATGATAATTATCCGTATTTTTAGTAGCGAAGCTTTTCTATTTGTCAATTTATCCGTCTGTCAGATGGTCAGACCATGTGTTATTATCTTATTTTTAGCTCAAAAATGATTCTACATGTGATGAAAATTTTTTTTATCACTTTCAAAATTGCTTAAAAACAGTTTAATCATGCAAAAGTAGGAATTAAATTAAAGCATTGCCCCAATGATGATAAACAAAATTAGAGCTTCTCTTAATCAAAATTTCTTGTTGAAAAGTTTGGACACTACTAGTTGGGATCTTGCCGATCACAATTCAATAAAGAAACCCATAATTTTAAAACCAACGGTAAGATTTATAAGTAATAAGACTTTAAGGTACAAGTGTAATTTACAGTCCAATGTCCCCTCCTTTCCTTTATTTGAACGCCCGTATTACCTTTGGACTGGTTTACAGTTTTGCTTGTTTGTTGTGCTACACTTCCCAGGAACCTGAAATAATATATTTTTTACTAGTATAAAAGTAATAAGATGTCTGTCTTTCACACGGGAGGTTATCACTAACCGCTGAACCGATATAGTTCTCCTTTACATTGAAGCTTCTTATATGTCTAGGGAGGTTTTATAAATATTTTTGGAGCCGTACCACTACCCTAGCAAGAGAACATGCCCCTATAAAAATAACCCCCTAATTATGGTAATTGAGGGTAACCTCACCCTTTCCTTCAAATGCCCCTAAAGGACTCTAGGAGCGTAGCCGCTAGTTAACACTATAGTATATCTAGGCATGTTAGAATGATAGTATTAATTTGATTGGACAAAATGGAAAAAGCGTAGCATCTCTATATGCTTAGCTCCAAAGGTAAAGCGTCAATTATAATGTACGTATCTACATTTCACTGATTAGTTGAGCTTTATTTTTATGGATGTTTTCATCATTGATTTTTTTTCTGAGTATAAACATATTAGTGCAAAATGTAAAACAAACACGAAGAAATTTCGACATTGCACTTTCACGATTCCCTAAAATTTGTTTTTATTGCAAATAAACTATGCATACACTTTCAGTGTAACTGGGATAGGTCAATGGCCAAAAAATGAATATTTTTTCCAAATTCTTATGTGTCCAATGCTAATATGGGTAGAGTTCAAATATTTGCGATTTGCGCAGTCAACAAAAATGCGCGAAAAAAAGTATATTAAAATTTGAGGCCTTTTAATATTTTTACACATAATTTGTTTTCTTCAAAAAATCTTTATAGTAACGTGATAATTTAACAGCTAAGGAACTATTAAACTACAAATTTATGCATCTAATTTTGATATGAGACCTCTATGACCTAAGACTATCGAATTTAGTTTCATTTTAAGTTTGAGAAAAAGCATTCAATAGGAAAAGGGAAGGCTGCCCCTCTTATCCCCCTCTAATTGGATGTCAATCACCAACCAAATTGATTTGATGAGTTAGGCATGTCCCTCCCATTATTACCCCCTGTTCTTTAATTGCAGCAAATATATTTTATTTCATTTGAGGATAGAATATGATAATACAATAGTTAGTAAAAGAGTAAAAATTTGTAAGACTCTAATAAAAAAATCATCATACAATACAAATGACAAATAATAGGCCAGTATACAATTGACAATTGGTAAAATTTACACTGGCCTATTATTGGTCATTTGTATTGTATGACGTCATTTTTCTTTAGGCACTATAAGCTGGTTCAAGATTTTAGATATGTTTTTAACTATTATAATTTTTGAAAATTTAGTTGTTTTATAAAACAACCGATTACTCAACTAAGGATAAAACCAAACAAACATAGCCTAAAAGTGTGGGTTTTGATTAACAATTTTAAAACAGCAAAATAAGATTCAAAGCTTAGCTGTATTACAATTCATATTGGTTTGTTTTATTATTCAAAACAATTTAATAGTATAAAATCCTGATTTTTTTGTTGATTTTTATAATTCAATTTATCAGGCCAATGTCGGCCCGTCAGCCCGTAAGGTTGAAATGACAGAATTATTTTTGTGAAGATTCCCTACATCAATGAGCATCCAGTACATTATTTACTTGGTTCGTCAGTCTGTCAGTCATAAAGATAAAACATGTTAATAGTTTCTTGATTTTTCATAAATAAGTTTATTCTTGATTTATGAGTATCTAACATTTGCTCTTTAAATTGTTTTATTTGTATTTCAATCTATGATTTTTTGTGCTGTATTTATAGATGTTGTCATCCTTGTTTATACTTTAATTGACATATTTTTTTATTTACTTTAAGTTGTATAATTCCCAAACTAAATAAAACATTTTTAACCTTCCAGTTATAAAATGTATCAGTTAGAATTTTTCCTTTTCTACATCCTTAAAAAGGATGTTACAACATTTCTGAGGTTTTGATAAATACAAATTTGGGATTAATAACCAATTTAGTTTCTTTTTAAAGATTAATAATAAAATTTAATATTTAATTATTAGGTTTTAATTTAAAGTATTAAAAGAAAAGCAAGAATGACAACATCCGTAAGTAGTAAAGCAAAAATAATCATGTAAAGGACAAACGAACAACGTTTAGTTACAAAAACAAAGATCACGAAACCCTTTTAAAATAAGGCTTAAGTCTTTTGAATCATGACGACATTCAAATCATAATAATCCAGCTATCTATCTTCAATAGAAGCCGAGAAAAATTATATTTCCCCCTTAATGTTACGGACCTAGAGATGAACAGACAAAGTGAATAATATAATAGCTTCATAACTAAAAAATATAAATCATAGACATAGACATGAAAAAAGCGAATTAAAAATGTTTAAGACTTTTTAAAAGTATTTTATCTTTAAGAATCAAAATTTTTGCATGAATAAAAATGCCTGAACTATAAAAGCTATCAGCCTTTAACTAACTTTAATAAAGTGAATAATTGCTTTTGCTCAGTCGAAAAGTTTCTGCTTTAAAATTGTTAAAATTTCAGAAAATAATATTTAGTTAATCGTTGCAAAATTAGAAGATTTTTGTTATTGTTTTGCAGATTTTTTTGTGGTTAATATTTTAAAACCATTTTATATTCACCACAAGTTCAATTTATGTTCATTGAATATTGCATTAAAAGAAAAATCTGCTGAGGGTCTTCAAGTTTTGCAAGGATATGACTGGAGTTTCGGCCCAAAACGTGTCACAAAAAAAGACATTAAACTAGCTTTTACTAAGGTCTAATGCATGTCAATATTATTAAGAAGATTAGAATTAATAACAGGTGCAAATTTTCAATCAGGAATTTTATAACTTACAGACAAAGGTCGCGCAATTAAAAAATAGTTATCAAACCCCCTTTCCTAACAGAAATTCTATTGTATATCATGTTCGTATCTGCGGTCAAAAAAAAACTAATTTTTTGCTCAACAGTTGATCCGGTTGGAACACATGGACACAACATAGTCGTATTCGAATTGCAGAAATGCCTTTTTGTCCAAAGATGGAACCTTGACCTATGAAATTAATCTTAGGCGACAGCACTAGGTCAGATTACAAAACAGCTGAAAAATTATATTGAAAAGAGTCTACATAATACAAAACAAGTAAAAAAATCTTTTTAAACAAAAAATAACCTCTGTAAACACAACAGCTTTATGAATAGATATTTTAACATTAAAGAAAACTTAAAATATAAAATTTAGAACCTAAATATTTTAGTTGATTTTTGTAAAAATATAATTTCTGGGATTTGTAAAAAGGGTTACAAAGTGTTAAGCTACACACTTATTAAGTCTTTAAAAATATTAAATAATATATATTTCTTGATATTTTTATATATAAATTTGTTGTTTTTCAAGTACATACAATAGAAAACACTGTGGCATCTTTAAAACATAGAGAAGACACAGAAATAGATTTGTATACCAAACAATAGGCCGACAAATTCAGGAAAAAGAGAAACGTTAATAAGATTAACAAAAACAATTAACTCCATAAGTAGCACAGCAGAAAAAAATAATCCTATTACATAAAGTAGTATTTTTTTGTCTAAAGCTTAAGATTTCAATTACTACTTAACCGATTGGTTTATCCAGTTAATTGAAGCTTCACATAGGTAATGGGATGTTTTAGGCTATTTAATTTTTAGATTCAAGTCTTGGAATGGTTTTAGGCTATTTTTTTCTGCTATACTCTATTCATTCAAATGTCACTAGATGCTAGGGGCAAAGCCGCTAGTTGTAGATAATAAAAGTAGCATAGTTCAAAGGTACTGTGTGTCACAGAAAAACGGACACAGGTTTGGAAAATTCTAATTATACATCAGCTGCGATTTTTAAAAAATATTAAAATTGTTTACATCCTCACGTATGTTTATAATTAATCTATGTAACTAATAACTCCACAGGAGCTTAAACTATTGCTTTTTCTTGGCTAACAACTTGTAACAATACACAAAAATATTATGGAACTATCTTTCATCATGTAAATGTAAATGTACATGTATTTAATTTGGTGAGACTTATAGATTCACATGGTTTTAAAAGGCAGCTCTGTATTGGTCTAGGGGATGATTCAGGATATTTTGGCAAAACATGCCATCCTTCGTTTTGTTTGGTTTGTTAACCTGTGCTATTATGGAATTTTTTATCCTGGTTTAATTGTAAAAAGATTTAAAATGTCGGAATTCTACATCTTTTTATAGCTGTTTGTTTGTCTTTCAGTTCAATCAAAGAGCAAACAAAATAACATCTTTTTAAAGCTAATCTTTTCTTTATTAGTTCTTAATAGGTTAGGTAATATTGAGAATAGAGTTATTGTTCTCGCATGGCACCTTTAGGGAAAGCATCGAAAATAAGATATTAAAGGAAAAATTATACTATTAGAAATTTACAAGAAGTACCAACTAATTTTAGATGAAAAACATAAATTGTTATGGCTATCCTGTGCAGAAATAGCTACCTGACAAATCATGTATAGTTATCTATTAAACATATCTATAATTCTAATTCTATAAATATACCACACCCCCCCCCCCCAAAAAAAAATGAAGGATTACTCATAATAAATTCCTCTTCTTACAGACCAACAATAAAAATGACCTTGAATACCAGTCAAGAGCATGCTCATACAAAAATGCCCAAATATAAAAAGATATGTTTGCTCGATTGCCCTTTGCAAAAGATCTCAAAAACAGCGAGTAATTTAGGTTTTACTTTTTAGAAAATCTCTATAAGTGATATCTCTTCATAACCCTATTGTCCCTTTCGTGACATCGCCTCTTAAGGGGCGTTTTGTCGTATTTTCACAGTAGCTTTTCTCATACCTATAGGGGCTCTAACCCTGCGTGGCCAATTGCCTAATTATTCGGGACAATCACCTAACCAAAATAACCAAAAGCTACAGTGAAAATACGATGAAACGCCCCTTAAGAGGCGACGTCACGAAAAGGACAATACCCCCTCACCTCCCCCATAATTTTATCTTATTTGACACACATACATACATGCAACTACTTATTAAACAGAATTAAAATTTTCTGCTATTTTCAAATTATTGCTGTTTAAAGAGAACAACTGTAAGTTGCAGAAGGAAAGAAAATGAAAAATGTATTAATCATCTTGTCCAAGAAAATTTTCATTACTCATCACTTTAAAGGGCGAATATAGTTTTAATATGATATGAGCTTATATGAAAGGTGCCATTACATACTTTTAAAATATCTATGTTAAATCTAAAAAATCAAAAAAATCCTTAAGTAGATTTTGCAATTTTTGCTTTTACTTCAACATATGATAAATGAGAAAGTCAACAAAATCGTTTATTTTACCCCTTTACAAGACTTTCTTTGACTAGTTTTCTTAAGTTTAATTGATTATTACATTGGCATGCATCTTAATTGATAATTAAAGTGTTTATTTTTTTTATATTATATACTATTTTATTGATTTTTTAAAAAGCATAAAATAATTTGCGTCAATTTGCGTCAATTTGCGTCCGGAGTAATTACTAGGGTAAATAATACGTTTTAAAGTTTTTTTTTCTGTATAAAGATCAATGATTAATTCTTGATGATATAATTACCCTAGTACGCATTTTTCAACACACACACACAAACGCACCGATCGCCAGATTTTCTCCAGAAAAAAATATAAGAAAAAAAACACTATTCACCTATTATTTTTGTCCTCTTTAAATTAATTATAACAATTACCATATAATTTTCATACTTACATGAAATAAAATTTCTCCTGTAAAGGTTTTTTTTTTAAATAAAATTCATATACTTTACACTTTGTTGGGGAATATTGTCAAGGAAGAAACAATCCACAATACAAAAAAATAGATTGATAACTGGTTTCCACTTTTATTACGACTGTCATTTAACGAAAGCTTTTTAATTCAACCTTAAACCGAAGCCTTGTGTGATGCTAGGGTGTTTGGAGTTCTTAGGGAAACACACTTATTACATAAATTTATCCTGAGAATGTTCAGGTTTTAAGCTATAACAGACTTATACATTTGGATATGTCAATATCTTAAAGTTACTTATAATCTATGGAATTGCACGTTTTTTTTGAGCCCATATTATATTCAACCTATATTCGCCCTTTAACAAGGATAATTATGTTCACAAGTGGCGCAGCAATAACAGGAATAAACATGTTAATAAAAAAAAACAATCATTGTTCCTTATAATACAAACATTAGAAAATCTTAGATAAAAAGCGGTTTTTTGTACAACACATTAATTTTTATTAATTTTTACTTTTCTAAAATTCAGAATAAAAATGAAAATAAAAGAATAAATATAACTTTTGTTATGGACGTAAAGACTTTCGAACATATCGTAATCATAGAGCATCTACGCTTCTAAATGGTGGCAAGATAGATTATGTAGATAAAATATTTATGCAAAAAATTAACATATGTGTTGTAAAAAAAGAATTATAAAAACAAAAGCGTAAAATTAGGTCTTTTAACCACTCCTCCAACCAACTCACCCCCCCCCCCCACCTCCTTGTATAAAAATGTTATCCTATTAGGGGGTTGTAATCAATGGAAAATGGACTTTTGGGTGGTTGACCCTCCCCTGAGAAAGATGGAGAAATATCTCTGTTTCGGAACGCAATGCCTAGCCGTTCTCGAAATCTTATCTCGAAGCCCTCCGAATGACCAACATAGTGAAGTTTACGAATGTGTATTTATTACCATGAAAACAGTAAGTCTAAAACAAAAATATAAGAATTAATTACATAAAATTAATTGTTATTATTTTTTAGCATCAAGGTTGCGTGATTTTAATTTAATAAAAAATATGAATTTTCTAAAAACTTAAAATTGGCACGAATCATATTAAATCGCATCAGAAATTGATAATTTTAGAATAAAATAATCAATAACATAAAAGTCAATATTCGTATATCAAAACTTAGCAGTTAAATGGTCTATTTGTTGAAAAATTAATGATTTAAATTTCTTCATAAAATTGTACCATTCTACGCTTATTTTCAAGAATTAAAAGATAAATTCTTACCACATATGATGTCAAACTAAGCAGGAAGGCTTATTTGAGATCTTCCACACATCAGAGCGCATGTATATTCAAGCAATACATTATTTTCATTCACGTAGCTCCTCACGTGGGACTTATCAAAGGAAAAGTGCGCGTCTCTTTTGTTCGTTTACAAGCCACGCCCGGAGATAGTTGGGAATGCCGCATAACACACTCATTCTCTGGGGAATTCTGGTGTAAGGAAAAAAGGGATTAATGGGTTCGAACTTGCCGGGGAATACAAGAAATACATACCGACACACATCCGTCTATTCACTGGGAATCGAACACAATACCTCATCTTTGCAATATACGTGCAGACAGTGTCCACGAGATCACAATCTCATAACGCATAAATTACAAGAGTTTAAAATGTCATGGCCATAAGGCCTAAATTTGGTTATGGAAACTTACGAATACCACAACAACTCAAACCGCCTCAGCTACCGCATAAGGACAGGAATAAGGAATGGGAAAAGCATTCAACATTCATGAATTGCACATTTACCACTCACACATCTCATTATATCATGGCCTCATAATCTCAAATAAAATTAGAATTACAGACCATGTAATTGCGAATACATGAATTAATAATCATTAGTACCTAAACTTATATTAGGTACCTACATAATAAAATAGGTAAATGATTTTTATACTAAAAATCGCATCGATAATTAAATAATCAACTCAAACTTTTTCATCAAAAGAAAGAAAGATTAAATAATAACATTTCTTCTACTAAATCTTTTTGCTAGAAAAGAAAAGTAAATTTGCATAAAAACTTCTCAATAATTAGTATTTTTCTCCGACAGAAAAATAATTGTGCTTACATCTAAACATTTTTCAGATAAGATAAGTAAGATCCTTAAATCTAAACATGTTTTAATAAAATAGATACTTAAATCTAAATAAAATATGACTGTAAAAAAATCATCAAACTTCGGAAAATTAAAATTTCATAATTTTAAATCTTCGTGAATCAGAATTGCGTAAAATTAAAATTGCAATTGAAATATGCAAATTAAATTTACTAAAATAAAACAAAAGCTCAATGTAAGAAAAGAACTTTTCTAAAATGCTGAATCTTCAATTTCTCTCTGTTTTAAGAAGAAAGCAACATATACATATTCATACAGTCATAATTAAAGGCAATTTGGGCCTCAGTTAGAATGAATCCCTCAAGATACAAACTAACAACATCCATCAAATATTAATAAATGCCTTGTTCCAGCTATCCTGTCGGACGTTATGACTTTCCATCACATCTTTTGATACTGCATAATTTCCAACAGGATTTCTGGCGCAGGGCTGCATCAACTGAAACAAACATAATTAGTGATGTTTAATTCAAACCAAAAATAAAAAGAATCATGAAATAATTCAACGAAACTTTTAAATTCATCAATCAAAGCAAATTAATCAAAAATAAATATTTTATGCTTTAGTTTTGCCGTTTTGCGTCGGGCCTGGCCGAGGAAACAGAGCTTAGGTACGTCGTAAAGCGGTCTTATTAAGCTAAATTCTACGAAAATCAAAGAATCTACTTAATTCATCGTGAAAAAAATCTGCATTTTTTCTTTAGATACATCAGTTCAAAGGTAAATAGTAATAATTTTAATATGCATGTAATATTAAATAATTTATGTGATTGTAATAAATCATAAAGAAATATTTAAATGATGTAAAATCTCATTTTGTTAATTTCTTATCATATCAAATTTCAATCCAACAAGGATAAAAATGTTTATATCTGTATAGGTACCTAGGAAATTTTCCTCGAAAAAAATCCCAGGTCTCGGAAAGACTTAAATCATTGAAAGAACTTGCGAAAACGTATAAAAACTTAAGTTTGCATTTCAAATGAAAAAAATCTTGCATCGATTTGAAAGTTTAAACGAAATTGTATGAAAATTTGCGTTACTTATAAATCTTAAGAAAAGGGTAATTTCTTTTTTAAAAAAAATACTGCTTCAATTTTTATATATGCGATAAAAATGAAGGTAGAGTTAATTTAAAATATGCATAGTTTATCTTAAATTAATTCTGTGACATTCACATAGAATAATAATCAATATTTTAATAATACCATACATCGTGTTCATTATTATAAATGCTTAAACATGAACGAAAAATATATGTACCTAGGAAAATAATTGCTAAAAGTATTTTCTCAAGGTTTAAAATTGTCCGAAATCGCTAGGTACGTATATTACTACGAATCTCTGCTCTCGGAATGAAAAAAATCTTTACGCGTGGATTAATAGGAATCCCAGCTCCCGGAGTGAAAGAAAAACTTTTGTACATGAATTGTTAAAAATCTCTGCCTCCGGAATGAAAGAAAATCTTTGAATTGCTTACAAATTTAAACAAATATCTTGATTTTTTGCGATAATCTTTTAAAATAATAATGAGGAATATTTTAAACATTATCATAATAATATTACATGTTGTGTTCTTTACTTTAATGCATTATTTCATATGAGAATCTGAGAAATAACATTTTTTAAGCAAACGTGAACCATAAAAAAAATACCTCGAAAAATAATTTGTAAAAAAAAATCTATTTTTCTCAATTTAAAATCTGCAAAAATCATTTGGTATTTAATACACACGAACTTTTGCTTTTCAAAATCATACTTAAAGAAACAAAATCTTTTAAAATCTGCTTTAAAAGTCTAAACAGTTTTGTAGAATTTTTGTGCTTAGGTATGAACAATAAAATTAGTTGAATAATGAATACTTATTCTTTACAGAACCGATTTAGGTTCCTTTCACAAGCTCAACATATAACTTGTAATATTTTTTCTTTAAAGATCATTTTCACACATAAATAGTTTATGTTGTAGATTAGATATGTGTGGTTTGAAAATTTTCAATGACTTTCTGGCGGCAACACCCGCCATATTGCAGGCCTCTTACCCTGTGTCGGGCGGCAAGCTTGGCAGCAACCAAGTCGATTCTTGATTCTCAACAGCACCTAGGTATGTAATTGAAAAAGTGTGGCTGTCATAAAACTTAGAATCATCTACCGGCTTTTGTCCGGCCGGAACCGAAACTCCCGTCGGCTCTTGTCCGGCCGGGACCAAATTTCTTATCGGCTCTTGCCCAGCTGGAACCGAAACTCCCGTCGGCTCTTGTCCAGCTGGAACTGAAACTCTGATCGGCTCTTGTCCAGCCGGAACCGAAACTCCAGTCGGCTCTTGTCCGGCTGGAACCGAATCATTCATCGGCTCAACACTCGCCGTAACAATGTTATCAACGGCTACAGTATCGTTACCAATATCATCAGGATTAACTGCAGCACAACTAACATCATTATCAGTAATAGCCACGGCAACACCCGCCGTAGCCATGTTGTCAACGGCTGCAGCACTAGCAGAACCAAAAGGTTCATCAGCAGCGTTACAAGCAGAACCAACAGGTTCATCAATAGCATCACAAGCAGCACCATCAGTCGGCTGCGGCTGAACATCTGAGCTTTCTGGTTTTAAAAACCCTATAGCTTCACTTTCCAGCTCGAAATCTGAGCAGACAACATACCTACTCTTTGCTAATCCATTAGCACTAACAGCAAAATATCCAGATCCAAACAGGCTGGAGTAAAGCATGGTTTCTCCTACTGAGCGTTCAGAGTAGGGAAACATCGACGGGCGCAGGTGCCCAATGAGCAAATCCACCTGCCCATTAACCAAAGTAAAATCTTCAGGTTTCATATCAAACAAAACAGCTGCCTCCACAGGATTCATGGAGCACATCGCCTCTTTAGGACCAATGAGAGGCACTACCACAGGTTCTAACATGTGATAATTCTTGTGTCGATCAACTAAACATAGCTTGACCGTCGGGAGACATTTAACTTCACCATCAGCTAGAGAAATTCTTGCTGAACGTCCAGTAAAGGGTAACTGAAGTTTATTAACAAGTGGCTGGGTTACCATTGTGATAGTTGAACCAGTGTCCCACATGGCGGACACTGGGACCTTCTGGCGATTAATATCAACGACGTCTAATTGTTGTAACATTAACATTAGGTTCGCCTCAGGGGAAGTATGTGCTTCATAGACGGCGGCAGCCATATCAACACTCTCATGTAGAAGGTTGTTATGGGTCTGACCACAATTGTCCACTTTGCATCCGCCTATTACATCTGCCTTCGGGCAATCCACAGATTTATGCCCTTTCTGCAAACAAAGCCAACAGCATCCAGCACTCTCCACAAAACTCTTCCTGTCTGGCACTGACAGGTCATGAAATTTTGGGCACTTGTAAAGTAAGTGCATATCATTACAGCCATTAACAAAACATGACTGCTTCATCTTAGATTTACCAGGTTTACCTACGGCGGTAGCTGCTGCCGCAGGATTACCCTTCTTCTTGGAGGGGGTGTCCATATCAGTTGAGCACCGCATTAAAATAGCGCCCCTCTGTTCCTCGATAATCTGCATCAACTTTGGCACATTTGGGACGTCCATTGAGCCCAATGCCAAATTAAGCTTGTCTTGAAAGTCTCGAGGTAACTTCTTGGATAACATCTCCAGAAGTATCACGGTCAACCACTGGCTGGTGGTAACCTCATCATCTTCATCATCTTTAGTCAGCTGCTCCAGCTGGCTAACTGCACCACCGAACTCTGCTAACACAGTCACAATCTGGTTGGAGTCCGACGGCTTAGACTTTTTCTCCCATTGGTTGAAAAGGCAGAGCATTTGACGTGTCTTAGACTTGAAAAGCGAGTCAAGGTAAGCCAACTGAGATTCATGCGATTGAATCTGAGTTAATTGGAGTCTCAGCTCTTTATTTTTACAGACCTTCTCACTGCTCAACAATAACTGCAAATACGACGGGTCCTGTCCTACAGTAAGCTTTTTAAAATTGTCTTTAAAACTTACGTAGGATGCTTCCTGGCCGTCGAAAGAGGGGAGAAGCCGCTCGTCAACACGATTCATATATCCTGGCGTGAACATAGAACCGGTGGCGAACTGTGGTGTGCCAAACGGTGACACAAATGGCGATGCTGCTGAGGCACCCGCCGTCGTCATGGATGGCTTCACAGGTTCAAGCTTAACCTCAGCCAATTGTTTCATCAATGCAGACAAAGTGTTTATAATTGAATCAGGCAAGGGAAAATATGACCCTTTAATAACTTTCACGATCTTCAAGCATCGATCATATAGTTCAGCCTGATGGTTAGGCAAATTATCACCAATTACATCAACAACACTTTGAATGTCACTAAGCTCTTCTATAGCATCAAGAGCATCCTTCAAGGCACTATAGTCTTTTTGCACAGTAACTATATCAGAATAAATGTCACTAAACTCATCAAGCTCTTGGATTCTCAAACCAAGCTTGCTAAAACCGCCCATGATGCTGTCGAACGTTTCGAACTTGTCGTGGACAAGGATTGACTCCTTAGTGAGATGTCTAACATCAAGTTCTGAAGTATCACTGACCAACTTCATCACTCTACTTAGCTCACTGGTTAGGGCATCAACGGCTGGACGCAGCCGCTTACTCAATTGATCACCTTTATTCTTTTTAGGACCCATGATTGTCACTAAAGTTTACTGTACTGATTATGACTATAATAATGTGTGGTAAGGTATCACAACCAACACATTCACAAAACTTCACAGATTCTTCTTAGCTGCATCTGTTCTGTCTTGTTTTCATTGTTTCGGAACGCAATGCCTAGCCGTTCTCGAAATCTTATCTCGAAGCCCTCCGAATGACCAACATAGTGAAGTTTACGAATGTGTATTTATTACCATGAAAACAGTAAGTCTAAAACAAAAATATAAGAATTAATTACATAAAATTAATTGTTATTATTTTTTAGCATCAAGGTTGCGTGATTTTAATTTAATAAAAAATATGAATTTTCTAAAAACTTAAAATTGGCACGAATCATATTAAATCGCATCAGAAATTGATAATTTTAGAATAAAATAATCAATAATCATAAAAGTAAATATTCGTATATCAAAACTTAGCAGTTAAATGGTCTATTTGTTGAAAAATTAATGATTTAAATTTCTTCATAAAATTGTACCATTCTACGCTTATTTTCAAGAATTAAAAGATAAATTCTTACCACATATGATGTCAAACTAAGCAGGAAGGCTTATTTGAGATCTTCCACACATCAGAGCGCATGTATATTCAAGCAATACATTATTTTCATTCACGTAGCTCCTCACGTGGGACTTATCAAAGGAAAAGTGCGCGTCTCTTTTGTTCGTTTACAAGCCACGCGCGGAGATAGTAGGGAATGCCGCATAACACACTCATTCTCTGGGGAATTCTGGTGTAAGGAAAAAAGGGATTAATGGGTTCGAACTTGCCGGGGAATACAAGAAATACATACCGACACAATCTCCTAACTCTTGAAAATTAAAATTCAATGAAGGGTGTAGTAAGAATAGTTATTTATGGCATATCAAAGACAGTTTTCCGCCAAGATAGAAATGGAATATTAAAAATCAAAACCAGTTTTGTTAGACCCGAGGGGCCGAAGACCTGGGGTACCTAAACTAGTATTAATTTTGTGATTTTCATTTTATTATTCGTAGAAAATTGTCTGTAATACGATGATGTTATACATGATTTTCTAGTATAACTGAGAACCGGTTCTAATCCAGCGGAAATTAATTGTTTTCGAAGCCATATTGGAACACATTTTCTGTAGGTCTTTTGTATATTAGAGTACAGATATTAAGTAGACCAAGATTGAAAAGTAGGTACTTAAATTGTGCTTCACATGGTTGAAATAACATTTTGCTTTTTAAATCTCTCTTTTTGTGCATTTACATGTAAAATTCAAGTACTGAATTAGCTTTTGATCTATGATCAGGGGCGTCCAAGCTTTTTATTTTGGGGGGGGTAATTCGGTTTTGGGGGGGGGGGAAATGGCGCGCGAAGCGCGTCGCAAATTTTTTTTACCCCCCCCAAAATTTTTACCCCGGGGGTAAAATTTGCTTGGGGGGGGGGGGTAATTACCCCCCCTGAAATCTGTTGGCAGGGGTAAAATTTGTTTACACCCCCAAAAATTTACCCCCGGGGTAAAATATTTTGGGGGGGGTAATTTAAATTTGATCAAAAATTTAGTATTAAAAATTTTTTTAGATATTTTCTATTTTGGGGGGGTATTTACCCCCCCAAAATTGTTTGGGGGGGGGGGTAAATACCCCCTCCTAAATGGGGGGGGGTAAAATTAGGCACCCCCAAATTCGTTTGGGGGGGGTAATCGCCCCATTACCCCCCCCCTTGGACGCCTATGTCTATGATTATATCATTACTTATATATAGTATTCAACAATCAAATATTACTTGCTTTATTTCATGACCCTAACGGCTACGCTCCTAGAGGTCTCAATGGGCACTTGAGGAGGGGGAGTTATATCCTAAAACCCATTTTTTAATTTAGATTTTTTTTGAAAAGTACAATTTTTTTTTTTGGGGGGGGGGGTAATTTTTATCAAGGGCGATTTACCTTGTGAAGGTGGTGGTACACTCCCCCCAAAAAGCTATAAACCTTCCCGGGACCTATGAGAAGTTACCTTGTTAAGGAGAACCCGATCGGTTCAGCGGTTAGCGAGATCCTTCGGAACATACAGACAAACAAATAAACATCCTTTTACTTTATTATAAGGACTGCCCCACCACCAACAAAATCTTCTGATTTGTCCATCCTTTGACATAAAGTTGACATATAATCAAAACTGCCGTCTTCCTTTAAAGAAAATACAAGGATGAAACACGTCTTAGATAAAAAGCATTATTTTCAAAGAAGTCTCTAGAGGCACCTGAGTGTACAGGATGAGGTATAGAACCTGAAGTTTTAATTCTAGTTTCCAAATATAGAAGATTTAAAAAAATGATTGTATATATTTTTAAATTTAATCCGTAAATTTGTGAAAATATACTCGCTTGAAGACTACAAACATAATAAAGCTATAGAGCAGCCTCGTTTTTACAATTTATTATTGTAATTTTATCAATTAATAAGCTTTGACCAATTCACCAAATATAATCAATTTTAAAATTTGTCTTCAAACGTTTGTTATTTGATCTTAGTGTTTATTAAAAACTACGAAATATTTTTAATGATATAAGATATTTCAACTTTGCAGCATTATAATCAAACATATTTAAATTTAAGAAAGAAGTTTTATTATGAGGTTGTTAAAAAAATTAGTTAAGTCCAATAGAGGCGAAAAACTACACGCGATATGAAAATAAAATATCTAATGAATCTATTCTTTTTTACAATTTGCTTTTTAAAGTGCAAAGTTTATTTCGTAATAAAGTAAACCCAAATATTAAAAGTATAATTATTTTCATGGTCCTATGACAAACGCAGGAGTCCCAAACGTCGGAGTGGACAAATGCAGGAGTGAAAACTAAAACTAACCGAACCTATTTTAGACCATCTTATAGGTTTTTTAAATGCCTAACCCCTGCAGGGGGCTTATTTGTACATTCATATCTTAACCTAACCTAATCTGTATAGAAATAAATTATATTTATATTTTAACACTCCTGCGTTTGTCCACTCCGACATTTGGGACTCCTGCGTTTGTCCTGGAACCATTTTCATTAGTCGCGCAGCAATTTTGATAATATAAGTATATACAGATAAAAATGTATTGAAAATAATTATCAATATTTTAACTGTTTTTTATAACTTTTAAGTTCAAGAAATGGACATTCATTTTTATGGTTACTTATAGTTTTAGAGTAGCTGCGTTACTAAAAAAATAAAAGAAGATGGGCCAATGGATGTGGAACATAAATGGATATTATAACAGAAGAAAAATTGTACTAAATTTAGGTTGCTATTTCCTCTGTCATTTACTGGTCGGTAAGTTACTCCAGTATTGGGGCGGTGATGGGGGAGATTGTTATTTTAGCCCGTTAAAAGTTTCATTTTATTAAAGAACATGCAAATCTGGTGTAAAATCCAAGTAATAATAAATCCATTGATAGGCCTTTAGAGGAAGATAAATCATTAATTCAATAGAGAAATATGTCATTTATGTTTACTTCAATAAATTAAAAATTATACAATACAGATAATACATTAACCAAACAAAAGTTCAATCTATCTATTTACACGGAAAGGTAGCATTACCACAAAAGATCCTAGTCGAGTACAGAACCCCCCCCCCCCCTCTATATTAAAAATAGGAAGGTTAGTAGTTTTTGTTGTGTTAGTTGTTTTAATTTACCACAGGTTAGGTTAGATTACTTTTATTTATTTAAAATATAAAGAGGAGTGGGTTCTAAGCTTGCTGGGCATTTTAAGGGAAAGCAACAGATAGGCAAACAGAGTTATACAAATATATTTTAAATTCTAGGTATGTATTTTTTATGTTTCAAAATTTTCAACTCCAACTATAAGCGAGAAAGATTTTGTTAATTTCTTTGTTTGATGATGACTTTAGGGGGCTTCGTGGCGCTTCGGGTTCTAGACCTCTCCACGTACCTTATGATTGCGGTGTAAAGCATCCATTCGCCTATCAGACAACCAATTCTTTGATTGTACGACCATCCTACTGTGCGTTCTAACTGTGCATGGTAATGAGTTGCGCCTGTTTCGGGCCAAGACATTCCCCCTACTCTATGTCGCTTACATAACATAGCAGCAGTAGGAAATTTTAACGTCTTTAGTTATGACGCAATGTCGGGCCGATAACCTTCACGACAACGAGCGGATGCGCTACGCGAAAAAAAAACTTTTTTTAATATTATAAGGTAATTATTTAATCACCCAGCCTTGAAAAAAAATGTTATTTTAGAGACATATGCAACACTATTTATTTCCCTGTGTCAAATTCTATTATTTGACCATCTTATAATCCCCACAGGGTAAAGATGAATCTTTTAAATTAGCCAGACATAGAGAGGGCTGGTCATTCCAAAAAAAAACTTTTCAAATAATAAGTTGAATTGAATTATACAATGAAAGAGGGTGGATATGTGCCTTGGAGGGATTAACATCATAAATTAATATATAATTATATAAATGGTGTATCAAATTTCTTAAAAGTGTCCAGTAAGAAAAAAAGACTAACAATTAAATTATTTTTAAAACATGTTCTCCAATTCGTTGTCATAAATTTAATAAATCATGATTTGTTGATACAATCACCAGTGTCCAATAATTCGACCAATCTATAGAACTTTTTGGTTTGATAAGTAGGAGTATACATAAATTTATAAAGGTATATTAATGAATAGATCAATTGCAAGTTTTAAAAAAAAGAATACGACGTTGATTACAAGAAAAATTTAATTTTCTTCTAGTTTCCAAACCCTGTCTTGTCCCTTTAACATTAGTATTGCTTACAGATAATGCAATGTCAGAAATTCATAATTTATATGAGCATCATCTTACAGTGCTGACACAACTTTGAATTTCCACAATTTATAATTTGCCAACAACAAAAAAGAACCAATTACATAAGGTCTTAACAAAATACATCTAATTGTCAGGGATCTAAAGGGATAAGACACTAGTTGATCAAATTGATGTTAATCACCAATGATGATACATAAAACTAGCTCTTCTATAGTGTAAAATTAATTGTTGAAACGTTGGAAAACATAAGATAATAAACCAACCAATCAAAATTAACTGAAGTCCCAAAGATGATGAGCCAATGAAAAAGAAAGCGTTATTATAAAACTTCGGAATTAGTGTATTATAAAGTCCATTTTTCCTTCTCTATATCTCTGGAAATTTTTACAAGAATACAAGAAGATTATTGAATTTTTTTCGCTAAAGAAGGTGTATCAACTTTTTTTTTATAGCTAGCCGGTTCTTTTAGTAAGTAGTAGATGTAAAATTTTTCATGGAATTCAGATATGCAATCGTTTTTTTTGTAAACCTCTTATTTTTTAAGTAATTTAAGTTTTTTTAAAAAATAATTAAGTCGGTTTTAAGGTACTAAAACACAACAAAATAAAAGAAGAAAATGGCCAGTAAGAACAAAAATAGTAAGATCTTTAATTGGACACCTTATTTTTAAAATTCTGTTGAGTAATTATTGAAAAAATCTATTTTTTTAACCTCGGTTTAATAAAAACTTTAGACCTAAATATTTTCTCAAACAGACATAAAAAACATGGGTTCATATAAACCTTTAGAATCAGAAAAATATTACGAATCCATTGTAAGCAAAATTAAAAAAAAAAAGTAAAAAAATTAAAAATTAAACAAATGGCCAATTGTATTTTTTGTTC
Source organism: Acartia tonsa (assembly GCF_053477335.1). Taxonomy (NCBI): domain Eukaryota; kingdom Metazoa; phylum Arthropoda; class Copepoda; order Calanoida; family Acartiidae; genus Acartia; species Acartia tonsa. The sequence goes on along the minus strand of NC_137264.1, from coordinate 39,657,195 downwards.
AGGCAACACTATTGTCTTCCCTTTTTTACCCCCTCTTTACCCCCTCTTTACCCCCTCTTTACCCCCTTCCCATTTTTATACTCAATTCAAGAATTAAGACGTTGCCTGTACAATATAATATGATATTTTCATATAATTCCTTTTATTGTAGTTTATATACTATATTGTAAACTTTTTTTTCAATTTTGCTTACAATGAATTCGTAATATTTTTCTGATTCTAAAGGTATATATGAACCCATATTTTTTTACCTGTGAAATAATAAAATTAATGTCAAAGTTTTTATTCTCGTGGGTTTAAAAAATCGATTTTTTCAATAATTACCTGACAGAATTGAAAAAGTAAGGTGTCAAATTAAATATCTTACTATTTTTGTTCATAATGGCCATTTTTTTCTTTTTTTTGTTGCATTTTAGTACCTTAAAATCGACTTAATTTTTTTTTTTTTAAACTTAAATTACTTAAAAAATAAGAGGTCTACAAAAAAACCGATTGCATATCTGAATTCTATGAAAAGTTTTAAATCTACTACTTACTAAAAGAACCGGCTAGCTATAAAAAAAAAAGTTGATACACCTTCTTTTGGAAATTCAAAGATGTGTCACCTTTACAAAATCCATGTCGAAGGTCAAGCCTACCAAAACTATTTGCTTTTTAAATGTTCCTTTTGTGTAAGGTGCAAAAGGTAAGTAATGACATTCGATATATTATTACTTGGATGCTGCACCAAATTGTCACTGGCAAAGTGATGATCGGAGCTGGCTAAAATAACGATACACCCCCACTTTACCCCTTCCCATGCCCTTCTACTTGATTAACGAACTGAACAATAAATGTGGTCTATATTAGAAAGCTAAATTCACGACAAATGTTTCCCTGTCATTATATCCACATGTATCATATATCCATTGTGATGACAAAGCTGGTGTGTGTTGCTAAAAATGGCATCGCCATAACATGTGGACAATCACGCCCACATGTCAGGGAGCAAATATTATAAATATCATTTTAAAACAGAAATATTTTAGATTAGTCAAAACCAAGTTGCTGGGTCTTTTTAGATCATTACAGTATCAAATCATCATAAAAATGTGTATGATTTATCTAGTTATCTATGAAACAAAGAAGAATAATATCTGTCATTTCTAAGCTAGGACTGATTAAGTATTTGATTTTAGCAGATTCTAAACCATCTCAAGAGAAATAACAATCAGAAAAAAATCTTTATAATTTACTGTATAGTTATACTTTATATTAATATTCAGAAAAAGCAGCATATAATGACTATTACATTTTAATTGACTAATGGTTAAATGTATACTGGCCTATCATTGGTCATTTGTATTGTATAGCGTTATTGTGTATTGAGGCATTATAAGCTGATTCTAATATTGATTTTTTAGTTGTTCCTTTAGATTTAATGACTAACCTACCGACAAGGAAGAAATGTAGAGTATATTTGTTCCATAAAAGCGTAGCCAACAAATTAGATAGCCAGACAAACGAACATTGTCAATATAGAGTAACAATTATTAAACATTATTTATAAGTCGAAGTGAAGATTATCTATCCTAAATTAAATTAAATATCGAGTGCTTAAGATAAATGCTTTGCTTATAATATCATTCATAAAGTTCTTGGATATCAATAGTCCAAATTCAAGTAAATATTGTAATTATATCAATAGATAAAAAATATATAGGAATGGACATTATTAGTAATTAGAAAGTGTTTCGCTGTCTAAATTGTAACATGAATCATGATGACAAGTTTAAAATCGATAGACTTAAATGAGCGATGAGAGCTCTCGTTTACTGACTGACATACGGACAGACTTTAAATGTAGAAAAGCTACATAAAAAAAGTTCCAAACATGTGTCAAGTGCATTGTATGGATAGAGGGGACATTGGACTGAACACTATACTGGTTCTCAATGTTTTAAAACCGCAATTTGTTATTTATTTACTCAAAAACTATGATTAAATTTAGATTATGTAGTTCCAATCTAGAAGTGTCTAACTTTTTAACCGATAATTATTGCCTACAGAAGATATAATTAAAGATAATTGGGGATGTACATCAATTTATCATACATTGTCTTATTCCTTAAGAACCCTGAGTGCATTGTCATGTTATAAAATTAGATGTGACCATAACTAGTAAGGATGTTAACAAGAACAATTATGTTACCAAGTAGCGCAGCAACGATAAGCTAACAATAATTAGAATTTGCAGTAATAGTTGAAAAATAAATCTTGTTACATAATAATGTAATGCGTTTTTGAGCCATCCTCTTCGCACTGGGTTAAAAATAAACTCTTTACCCCTCCCCCCCCCCCTTAAAAAATGCCATAGCAACAACATTGAGAATAAATAATAACATTATACACATATAATCCACATTATTCTTGTAACATTGTTGGTTTATGAAAAAAATCCTAGCTTTACTTTTTATGAATGTCTCAGATGCAAGAATATGTTGTTTTTTTTCTGTATATGCAGGTATTTAAAAATACTGAAACCTAAAATAATGCGCGCATTCAATCCTTTTTAGGACAACAGTATATAGTTTTGTTCATTGTGTTGTTAAAAGTGAAGCTTTTCTATTACATGGTGTTATAAGTTATATATTTAGTAACTATCAGACACTCTAACGTCAGTTCCAACAACCTAGGATAACTAAGGGGTGGCAATCTTTCATTTTCCGTCCAAACACCTAGGGTATTTGGTTAAGTAACACTCATTAGACAACCAACTCTCAAATTGTACGACCTTTGTCTGAGAAGTCATGAGTGCATGGTAATGAGTTGCGCCCTTTTTTGGGCCAAGGCATTATCCCCTATCTAATTATTAATGTCGCGCACATGACAAAGCAACATTAAGAACCATTTTTGGGGTGTCTTTAGTTATGACGCAGTGTTAAGCCAAGTTTCGTACCTATCACCTGCCCAACGATGAGAGGATGCGCTACGTGTATTGCAACGGTCGCAGGTATTGTGAATTTATTTATCCTTGTTAAGTTCATTGTATATTGGTTTAAATAAGGAGTGAGGAAGTTTGTATTAGATAAATCAAATGCAACAGCGAAAGTCTTTTTTCATCCTTGCTTTGGATAATGGAGTTAATCTAAGTAGAGACACCAATCTCTAATTCAGCCAATAGAATAACATTCGAAGAACAGCCAGGCCATGGTATTATGTACAGATTTTGGTAGTAAAGGGCATATTTTTTTTCATTTCTTTCACTTAATGAGTCAGCTATAAATGGTGCATTTCTTAAGATAAAGCTTAAGTTAGCTTTCTAAAAATTATATCCTCGAAAAATTTCGACGCTTGTATTAATTGAATGCAAAAAATAAATAAAAGCGTTTGTCTGCTAGAAATCTCTTTTTAAGTTTGACGAATTTTTGGATCAGTTGGACCAATTAGATATGTCTATTCTTAGGTTTAAATTTTGTTTTATCCGAAACGTTTTTGATTAAAAAACGAACATTTCGAATTAAAGATCTGTTTTGCTGTTGAAAAGCCTTTTCTATCTAACTATATTTTTCTATTCAAGCCCTTAAAAAGGCCAGACGTTGAAACATTATATTTCATAAATTTTACTCAATTTAATGTTTTACAGACAAAGTTATGATAAAGATTGTAATCTAACCAATTTTACTGCTAGCAACTAGGAGCTTCCCATAGACAAGAAGGATTACCTCCAAAGTCACATTAGAAGTAAAGCTTTTTAGAAATAAGACAAGCAGATAGTTATTAGGGGCAACCGTCAGTTAATTTTAGCAATAAAAAAATGTCCATGATTTATTTTTTTCTGTAAGTACTTTTAAAAAGTAAAATGATATCGTCCATGAGTAACGAAGTATATACGGTATACAAAAAGGATATCCTAATGTATAAAGTAATAAGGTTTATTTCTTCAACACTTAAACTGATAGTATTAACTAAATTGAAGCTTTACTTTGTTTCCTTCTTTGTAGCCTTTAGGAAAATCCCCTTAGTACCCTGTTAAATACAAAGCCTAAGATGCTACGGATGCACCCGCTAGTACATTATGATAGAACAAAAACATGCAAAGATATACGAGTAAATTATATAGGGGCTTCGATTTATTAACCTTCCGGAAATACCTTTCATTGCAGGAATAAAAGCCACCTGATGTCCTTAAAATACCCATTCAATTAAACATTAATAATCAATATTTTGACGTTGTTATCTGCTAATAGTTTAACAAGAACAGCTGTGGCCCTATGTAGCACAGCAAATAAAACCTATCCAATATTATAAAGTACTCTAGATTTTCTGTCTGAAGCATAAATATCTCGAAGATTGCTAGTCCAAATTGTTTGTACTTTTCAAAAATACTTTCAAAAAGTCGAAGTGTTGTTTTTAGCTATTTTCCAGACTTCTACCGTCGCTCACCTCATCTCTATAGACTAGGGGCGAAGGAATAACGCATTGTAAAGTTAAAGAAGTAAAATTATATAGAATATTAAAAAATATAAGAGGATAATTTCAAAATTTTTACATATAACTTCAATAAAAAAAATACTATTTTGTTAGAAAAAAAAACCAATAAATTTTTAGCACTTGTTATTTCTCTGTTCATTGCTAGATTTTCGTTGAAATTTCAAACGAGTCCTTATTATAGAATAGCTTCGAAACTAAATTTAATGCGGTGAGACGTTTATTATTATGAAACTATCAAAAAAGAACACGCATAGACTTTGGTAAGGATATAATAGAATATGTTTTTACAAAAAGAACCAAAAAGCCATAAAAAGTTAAAAATGATTTTCATTTTTAAGTAAATATCATTGGGGGCGTTGGGTCAATATAAAAATGGGAGAGGCAGGGTTGATATATTTTTGTATGCTTTAGCTAGGTTGATAAAAAAGTGGATTTAAGACCTATTTTGCGCTTTTTTTAAATGAGAACTAGTCTTGAGCTTTTCGCGAACAAAAAAATTTAATTCCTATGACCTATTTATAGAATTTGTTTAAAATTCTAATAAGTATTAACAATTTAACCATTTTGTATGACAACTTATATGGAAATAAAAAAGGTGAATAAGCACTTTTCTATTGACAGCATTTTTCCAATAAAATATGAAACATCATCCCTTAGAATTCAATAAATGCTCAAAATATTTTTAACATATATGCGTTTTAATAATTTGTTAAATTAAGGACACTCATCTAAATGAATCAACCAATAAAAGTTCTTAAAGTTGTTAAGCCAATAAGTAGGAAAACGATATAATAAAACTTTGGGGACTAGTGAAATAAACAGTCTATTGTCCCCTTCCTTGCGGGGCTAAAGTGTAAGTTGATTGACTGATTGTGGAACGCTACTGTTCTATACACGCATCAAAGTCGTCACGACGCACAGTCAAATATTACTGGCATAATACACAGTCCTGTATTATGATTAAATGTGGATATTTAATGTTATTTGTTAAAAAATGTAAATGAATTGTTTTGTATAGCTGCTACTCATAGAGAACTAAAGTTATACGGCAATGGCCAATAAATGATGACACACAAAATTACCCCTTCTGTAGATTCGTTGTTAAAACGTTTTGACTCTCAACTTAATAAACAAACCAATCAAAATTTTATAAAAGTCCCTACATTAGTTAACGTATAAGAAAAAGTTATTATGAGACTTTGGGGACTTGTGTAATAAATAGCCCATTGTCACCTCCCTCCCTATGCTATTCCAAATAAAAAAAATATAAATACGTCATATGAGGTGCGTTAAATTTTAAGCATATTTCTACTTTGAACTTCAAGCATTTTTAAACGTAACTTGTTATGCTACGCTTCCTATTGATATGACTTTTATATTAATAGATCTTTTGAGTAACTTTACAATGGAAAAATAATGGATAAAGAAAAGCCATTGTTTTACCTACTCAGAAAGTGTCACGATTCACAGTGAAATAAAATAGATAGTTCGCTGGTTTTCCTCATATCGCCTTAGAACCACAAAATATGGTAAAGAAATTAACGTATTTTAAGATTTGTTGTAGGTAAGGTAAGATAAAGAAAGGTTAGAAGATCCTCGCAGGGTAAGAGCCCCCTAGTAACGACTCGGAATATTTTTTTCTTCTTCAAAAATATGAAATAGGATAGTCGGATAGATTCAGATTTAAATATTTTTCGTTGGTCAATATTATTTTAGTGTTTTAAACTAAAGCATCTGCATAATGAAGTCCTTAAATGCACTAAAAATGTTAGTATGTTCTATAAAAAGTATCCTTTATTTAACAGTTTTGCAACAAATTTACTTAAAATTTTGTCGAAACTTTCTGTACATTCTGCTTCTTGCAGGTCTTACACACTACAAGAGTTAATTTTCGTTTGTTTCAAAGCATCGCTTTCATATGCACAGCAACTTCATCAACTGTATAATTAATTGTTACCTGTTTGCACTCCTGAACAGGCACACGTCCACATTCTCTCTTTGGTACCTGGCGACACTGTTCATCTGCTATCTGGCGACAGTTTGGCTTAGCAACATTTCTAAAAATTTATTTAAGTATCAATTTTTGAATAATATTAAAATGTATCTCTGATTAATACACCAGGTGATGTTTGATAACAATGTACAAATTAAATTTACGTAAACCCAGACTTTCATAGTAGGTCCTAATGCTCTAACTATTGCTGACAACTAACCCTGAAATAGCACGACCTTTATCTGTAAGTCCTAACTGCGTGTAATGAGCTTCGCCTCTTTTAGGCCCAAGGCATTCCTCTTAATTTTCCTGTGACTAATATCCCAAACTACATAAATATACATAACAAACTATCTGTAACTATCTATATATATGACAGTCCTGTACACCTTCTCCTCCCTATTTATTTATCTATATAGCTATCTAACTATCTATCTATTGACCTGCAGTTATTAACAGGTATAGTCTAACAGTCCTGATCTTGTCCAACTCCTCCTTCCTGGAATCTATCTATCTATCTACTTTTCTCCCTATCTATCTATCTATCTATTCATCTAACTAACTATTTATCTATCAATCTAGGTATCTAACTATCTATCTATAAAACTGCAATTATTGACAGGTATAGTCTGACAGTCCTGTTCTTGACCATCTCTTCCTTCCGGAAATCTAACTGTCTATCTATTTTTCTCCCTATATAACTATCTAACTATCTATCAATTGACCTGCAGTTATTTACAGGTATAGTCTGGCAGTCCTGTTCTTGTCCATCTCCTCCTTCCTGAAAGCCAGGACCGTACAGGGGCTGACAGGTCTCAGTGTATTCTGAAATCAATATATAAATTTAAAATTTTTCAAATTCAATGATTAATACTTTTAAATCGTCCATTTTTAGTGTACGCTTTGGACCTGTGACATTAAGTTACAATATTTTGCCTATGATGTATAGAGTACTAGTGGTTGCACCCATAGCATATAGGAGCTTTGTATTCGAAAAAAAATGACCTAAAACTATCCCATGAAGACTTAAATCTTGCAATGAATTAGCAAAAACTACTCTGGTACTTATGTAAAGCTTCCCTAAATTGGAGAACTCAATCGGTTCAGAAGTTAATAAAATCTTAAGACAAAACAACCTTATTTCTTTATATTATAGGATATAATATAAAAATTCCCTTTATATTTAAGTAAATAGGCTATTTTATAGTATTTACCCATAAATTACAATTATATTACAAGAACCGCAACACCATAAAGTGAATAAAAGAGGGTTATCCATTTCCTTCGTAAAAGGTTTCTTAAAATTCCTGCAAAAAATTATCATATTGGCCAAGTAAACACAATAGCAAAATAGAAATAAATGCGAGATTTTTATAGTGAAAATTATAAATTATGATAATAAAACATGTCTTTTTGCAGAAGTGATAACACACCATAAATACGAAGGCGGGCCAACCAACTAACTAATCTTTAGCCACTAAATTTATAAATTTGATTACCAAACGAAATTTTTACTTTTATGTTCGCGGCAAATAAATGAGGAATTAACAAGTAAATATGCGGGGAAATTGGACGTGAATAATAAATAAATAAACTTATTTTTCCCTCATTAAAAACGTTAAGTGTATTCCATTTTTTGTTTTTTGTTTTGTTTTGATTTTGATATATTTTACTTTCATACATAAAAATGCACGAAAAGGGAAAGTCGAAGTAAATTAATCTATCTAACTAAGTATAGTATAAAACCAAAATGTTTGGGGGGCTAATATTAATTTTATGAGACCACAACATTTGCCTAGAAGGTTGGCCAATATATATAATGTGGGATAGCTAAATCTGCAATAGTTAGCCATCTATTTAATTTAAAAGTTTTAATAATTGTGTAATTATTTATGAATTTCGCATTGAGTTCTGAGTTTGAGTATTGATTAGGGGGGTGGGTTGCATTGGTCAATAAAAAGGTCGTATATATGATCAAATGATATAATCATAATATAAATATAAATTGACAATTAGCAACTTGCATTATTCAAAAATTAAATTCTCAAATAGCAATTTATATAAAGTAAGTCATGAAAGTAAAACTTTCTGTTTTGACTATTTTGAAAGAATAGTATTTAGGATACTATTTATTTACTTGGAAACCAAGATATTAATATTAGGTAAGGCAGACAATCTATTATTGTAAAAAGGCCTTTTTACAACCACTTTTGGCTGTTATTAAAAGGAAAGAAAATTTTGATTTATTTATTCAAATCTTATTCATTTATATCTTTATATTCTCCCTCTGTTACATCAAGTTTGCTTATGAGAAGAGGTCAAACAAAGAGATGATCAACAAAATTACCCCTTTTGTAAAAAAAACTAATTGGTTAATAAGTTCTAGCACTGCTAGTTTGAATCACCAATCTTGATTTAATAAAGAATTCAAAGTTTTTAGCCAGTGCTTGGGAAAACTTTGGGTACCAGTATAATCCACAGTATAATGTCCCCTCCCTCCCAAGGTTGAGAGATATATCAAAAAAGAGATTCCATAGAAAATTTAATATTATTTTAGAAATAATATATGATTTAGTTTGATTAAAAATATTCCAGAAAATATCAGACATGTAAATAAGACTTTTTTAAAATGAAGCTATATGTCGAAAAAGAAACAACGAAAAACATATACAGGATAATATTGCAAACGTGTAAAAGTTGTCTATTTCATTATTTGAACAAAACACCTAACAGACTCATAATTAACTTCTATGAATTTTCCATGAATAAAGTGTACACTAGAAGGAAAATTATGTCTAAAGTAGCGCAGCAAGGAAAGCTAAAAACAGCTAAGATCTTTGGATGTTTTTATGCTATTTTTGTCTCTTTTTTACACATAATAAAACTCTAGAGGCTAGGAACGCAGCAGCTAGTTTTTTTATTTATATAATTTGTTTCGAAAATATGATGTACAGTTTGATTAAGTATTCTAATTTTTTTAATATTAGATAAATTATTTTTTTTTTAAGTATATCTGCAATATTTAAGTTGTAGAGTAGCTGTACTACAAAAAAATGAATACTGAGCGGCACCTTTAACCTCGGATATTGAGATGAGTTTTTATTAGTTAATACAACTTTTTAACCAGGGCTCGGCAGCCACGCGTCAGCCGCGTTTAAGCCTCAGCTATATCGTCATATTATAAGTTTAAAATTCAGCTGGATGTCTAAACTGGTTGTTCTTAAACAGACAATACAATACAATTAATTTTTGGTTCACAAGCAGGTTTAAATTTGAGGCTTATGCGCGGCTGCTGAGCCCTGTTTTTAACAGCAGTGAAACTAAACAAATATGGGTATATCTTCACGTCTGTCCGTCCGTCACTTTGTCCGGTAGGCTTCTTATTTTCAAAACACTCTAGGGCTATAAGATATAACTATCTCAATATTTTTGTGGAGATTATTTTTATGTAGCTATCTTTTTAGTAGCTATAGGACAGCTTTTTTAATACTGTTGTTCTAGAACTCAAATATTATATTTGCGGCGCGCTTCTATCATCTAGGAGCTCATTATCAAAAAGAGAACCAAATAGCATAAAACCATTCCATTACCTATGTAAGGCTACCCATAAAGGGAAACCTCAATCAGTCCTCTAGTTGTTGAAATCTAAAGATTCAGTTAAAAAAAAACCTTACTACTTTTTACCTGTTGGACTTTATAGTCAATAATTTTAGCCGCATCCCCCCCCCCCTTTTCTATTACAATACAAATCAAAATCAAATATTAGATAGAAAGAAAATAGAAAAATGAAATTAAACCAATACAAATTTTAATTTGGTGTTAACTAGTAAAAATTGTGGTTTATTTTAACCAAGTTTTAACCAATTTGAATGATAGATGAAGCAGACAGAGATAAGGGATTTTGAGTATTAAAAGAACATATATTATAAGCCAACTGTGAACACGTAAAAACGACTATTTTTAACTATTTTACTGCATGCTCTCTTATTTAGACTAAAGTAACAGGATGTCTATATTTTAGTTGTCCGCTAAGATTTTGTATAAATCCAGGTGTTCCATTGATTCAACAAGGTTTTTATCTATTTCCCAGAAAAATAAACACCCCATCCCTAAAAAATCTAATAACAAAATAAATACGGGGAGAAGATGAATTGTTAAATAAATTAATTTCAACATTTTTTTGACAAACTAAAACTTTACGTACAATATAAATTCTTCAGGTGCTCTATCCCTTCTACCATGGAAGCAACACATAAAACTAATTCTGTGGTTTACACTTTTCTTTATCAGAGTTAACTTTCAACTTTTGGTTAAACATTTTCTGGCTCAGCAAAAGCTTCAAATAGTTTAATCCATATACTGCTATTCCACGTTTTTGGTGAATAATCCTTTACTAATAAGCATAATATACTTGGACTTTCGGTCTGTCATTAAAAATATAAATATTATCACAAACGAAAAATTTTCGTAATTTACAATTAGCTAAAATTTTATTTTTGATTTATGACCAGCAAATATTTGTTCTTTAATTCACGTTGTCCTTGTATGATTTTTTTGTGCCTCTCTACGTGCATGTATGTTGAAATATTAGAGCAAAACAATAGAGGGGGAAAGGGGTTGAATAACTGTATGTTTTCACCCCGAGAAATATGTGCCGGCTTTCAATTAGGTCTTAAAAATCCACCAATAGCGTCGGGCATGTCAACACAGCCAAGTTGCTACAAAAGAACAGAAAGCAATTTGCTAGCAGACAAAAAAAGGACCAGGTAGTTGTCTGGTTATACATCTATATTTATAGATTTATTGTTAAAATTCTTGTTTTATATCTTTGTTATTCTATATACATCAGTCTATTCAATCTTGTCTCGTGTATCCAACCAAAATTTATTAGGTGGAAGTTAAATTGGCATAATTGTTACCATTAGTCTCTAAAATTTATTTCATGTCATATTAATAACAGAACTAACAGTCTCTAGAGGAACTTAATTGAAAGAGTTTTTAAAACCTTCTCCATTTTAGTTTAAAAAGAAAAAGGGGTACAGTCCCTTTCGTAACATCGCAACTTATAGGACGATTCTTCGTATTTTTCACAGTAGCTTTTCTCCTATTTCTAGCCCCTGCGGGGGGCTCTAACCCTGCGGGGCCAATTACCAAACCCTGTGGGGCAATCACCTAACCCAATATAACCTAACCTAACCTAAAATAACCTTTAAAAAGCCATTTTAAAATACTGTTACGAAAATACTGAGCCCAATTGATATAATATTCTTATTAAGGGTGGTTTTTTTTCAAGGGGCGATTTCTCTTGAAATTGTTGAAGCACTTTCCTCAAAAACCTTTCCTGGACCATCAGTAAGCTTTATTTTGAATAAGAACCATATCAGTCCAATGGTTAATGAGATCTCATGGTAGACACACATACAAACATTCTGTTACTCTTTTAGAAGTATGAGGAATTGATTCATAAAATTTAGCAATAGCCATAAGTTGGTTTCAGGGCAAACGCAGGAGTGACAAACGAATGAATGGACAAACGCAGGAGTGTCTAAAATATTAAGTTAATTAAGTTTTTCTATTCAGGTTATGTTAGGTTAAGATATCAGTATACAAATAAGGCCCCGCAGGGGTTAGGCATTTAAAAAACGATAAGCTGTTTTAAAATAGGTAAGGTTAGGTTATGTGTCAACTCCGACGTTCGTCATTCTGTGTTTGTCCTAAGACCCGTAAGTTTTACCATATTTTGTTAATAATTTGTAACAATTTAGCGTAGCTACTATAAAGCAGTTATAAATATGTCAGACTAAAAATCATGAAAATGTTTCAAATAAAAAAGCAGATACACTCGAATGGCTATTTTATAATTCTTGTTGTATGAACATTATTTTAACCCATTATAAGACAAGCTTTATAACTGTCTAACAGTTTATTGCCTTATTTCACAGTAATTAATCAACAGTTCAACCCAAATCACCTCTTAATTGTTATTCAATACTAGCAGATAGAGGATTTAAAATGAAAAGAAAAATAACAGTTAATTAATCGAATTTTGTTAAATTTTTGTAGTCTAACACAAGGACAATTATGTACATAAACTTTAAGTAGCACAGCTAAAAGAATGTTTATACACAAAAATGAATTGAGAATCAAAAGGTTTAAAAGAGTTGCTACCTTTCATTGGAAATCTTGAGAATTAAGACAATGAACGTTGAATTATTGTAATTCCCAATGTTTATAGATTCTAAGGGGAAAAAGTTTTTAAAGTCAACAAATCAACAAAGTATGAAACGTGATCAGCAAACTTTGGGTACGAGTATTATTAACAGTTCAATATCCCCAAACTCCCTGCCTTTCCCTCTGTAAATGTGACGAACAGTCAGACAAATATACGGGCATACTTACAGATCCTTCTTGCAGAAAGTTTTGCTACATAAAATTGTAAATGAAATACTGCTGCTTAGACAGTTATATCCGGAGTAAATAGCATGCTAATCAACTCAACACTTTAGTGTTCTTTCAAAACTACAAATCTTAAAGCAAAAAATGATAACTATTTCCTTTAAAAACCCATCAACAACATAGTTTTCATTGGAAGTAATTTGTAAAAATAAACAATGAGTTACTAAAAACTACAATATATATTTTTTAAATTCAGTATTGCTTTCCTTTTCCAATATCTATGCATCCTTGACTTTACAGTTCTCGATTAATCTTTAGCTTTTTGGTTACATTGTTTGATACCCTAGCACCTCTGAAGTCAATCATGAACCAATTTACATTTTGTTACAACGCCCCAGTCTTAACATTAAAGAGACAGTGCAAAAATTATTTCAGTTGCATAAATCTTTTCAAAAATGAATGAGAGATCTCATAAATTGATCTCAGATTGTTTTCATTGTGAAATTAAGGAAGGCTTGTTCTCTTAAAAAGTCATTACGGAGACAAAATTGATTGATTATCCTAACAAAAACATTTTTTTCTTCTATAACAAATTAATACATCAGTTTAGATGTGTTTTTGAAAAGTTAGTAAGTTGCCAAATAAGTTTTCTCCAACAAAGTTTTTTTCTCACTAGTTTTGATTTAGCATTTGATATTATCAAATTTATTAAATCAAAATTGAGTTATTTTAGTTTGAATTTAATCTAATTGATATTAGTAAGCTTATTTCCAATAAGGTATCTTAAACTTTAGACAATTAGATTTACATTTTTCCTCTATTTTTTATACATATATCTATTGGTTGTTTTTAAAGAGTAAACTGTCTCTTTATGACTGGCTAATCACTTAACAACTCGTGTTATTGCCTGATGCTTCTTAGTTAGGGTGTTCCCACAAACAATATGAAATTAAAGGTTATTTATTAAAGCTAAAAATTTAAAGATTTAGTATTAAAATTAACGATGTTTTTTATATGTTTTTCTTAAATTTTTGCAAGCAACTTTTGAGATCAAACTCAATATATCTTTGCTAAGTTTAGCTAAAGTTAATTACAAGTTATACTACACGGGCATACTAAAAAGAGTAGCTATCTGCAGGGAGGGAGGGAACATTGGACTGTTAATTATATTAGTTCCAAAAGTTTCATTGTAACGTTTTCTTATTCGTTGGCCTAACATCTTTGGGGACTTGTATTGAATTTGGATGGTTAATGAAGTCGAGTGTCCAAACGTTTCAACCTCTAATTTTCATTCTAAAGAACTTATTATAATTTTGTGTATCATCAATGTGGATGTACATTAATTTAGCAGCCATTGGCATATCCTTTTTTATCCCTTAGCTGTGTGTGTCTAATAGTGTGTGTATCAGAAGAAAATGGTTTTATTAGGTTTAAATAAGTCTTGTCATTAGCATGCAATCCTCAACTCATAGTAGACAAATTATAACACATTATTAGAGTATTCTGGTTACTGCTGCTTTCCCCCTAAGTGTATGAACGAGTAAAGAATCCCGAACCTTTTTTAATTTAAAATGAATTAAATAATTGGGACAAGGGGAGCTACTGTGATCTACTGGGCACTTCAAATTCATCAATATTCATGCATGATAAAGATTATTTTTTTATTCTAAATCTTTGAATTTACAATTATTAAAGGTAATGTTGTTAATCAGCGTTTAACTTTGAAAGAAGTTATACATCTTATAAAGTAGCTGCGCTACTAATAATCTAATGCCAAAAAGGGGAAAGATATTGGACTGTAAATTATGCTTGTCGCTAAAGGTTTAAGAACCATTTGGCTCTAAAACTTTGGATAATTCTCATAAATTAGGTTGTAGAAATAAATAGTGACCAAACTTATCCACCAATTAATAGTGGAAATAGTTTGTTAACTTTAATTTATTATCCATTGCCTTATACCTTCGGATTCCTATTGCTAGATTAATAGGAATACATGTCTTAAATGATAAATATACCAGTTTAACATAAATCTGATTACTCTATCAACTTTTTGTGACACTCAAGTAGTAAACTTGTATAATTTTATGAATATTATACATAATAAGCATATTTATTTTTTAAACTATGCCTTTTATTACAATAATTGGGTCGAGGAAGAAAGAGCCGAAAGAAAACTCGTTTTTTAATATTTCCTTGACTTTAAAATTTACCTAAATGAATTGCAGTTTTCTTTATAAAATGAATGTAACTAGCTAAAAGCATTTATTCAACAAGGATGATAAACTCCAGAAAGCAAATTTCCAATCCAAAAAGTTCTAAAAACTAAACAGTTTTAAAAATCTTGCATGAGTCACATGACATATGATTATAAAGATTTAAGGCTTATAATACTAATCCTAATCGTCGCAGGATTCTCCATTTTAAAATCGACTTAGGACAATAATCTAATAAAAAAATATTTTGATAGAGGTAAAATATTAATGTTTTAAATTAAGAAACGTCTGGCATCGATTACAGAATTGCAACATTAGAGCTATTGACTGACCCTTAACGCAGAAAGATTGCCTCAATCCGAGTCAGATAAATTACATTTTAAATCAGTTTTTATTTTAAGGTACATAACAGTTTTTTTCTTATTCAATCCTTTTTTTTATTTCTATATTACAGCTACAAAATTAAATAATTTTAACATGGATTAATAAATTATTTGAAGCATAGGATACGTGCAATGATTTTTGATTAGCAAATAATTTTTGCATAAATTGGCCAATCAAAATATTAGATTTATCATGTACATAGATTGATTTTCGTGGGGATGGGAGTAATTTTTTCCTATGCAAAACCCCACTTGAGCCTACACCTAAGGTACCCTCCCCCTGCAGGGCTACCAAATAACCTAAATAACCTAACCTAAATTAATCAACAAATAAAGAAAATACTCTTACCCTCTATATTCCAATTAATTTTAAAATATGGGGTTTTCTGTGCTCGACTAGGCCCTTTCAGGGAAAACACCTGACTTTCTATTAACAGTATGTAAGATATTATTATTCATATGCATTGAGTGTAATCATGTTTGTAAAAGTATATATATATTGTGTCTTAATATCTCCAAAACAAATCCATGCTTTCAAGTGGTGTATGTAAAATAACTCTACAGCTTGAACGAATTTCAGCCACTAGGATTACGAGCCCTGTAAGTACTTTAAGTTACTTTTAATTGATAATGAAATAACGGCCTGTCGTACATATTCAAATCAAAATTGAAATATAAGCTGCGGATATGAAAGGTGTATCTGAAGTCTGATCTTTAAAATACGGCATATAAATGTGTAAACGGATAGTTGTTCAGTAAAATACAGCCCGTTAAATTGCATGCCTTTTTCGGCTGACAGATACTTAGTGGTCCGTGAATGTACGCAAGTTTTAAATTTAAAGGCAAAAAAAAACTAAAATAATGCTTCTAAAATTTGAATTAATACTTGACTTACATCTCTGTGTATGTAC
This sequence comes from Acartia tonsa, assembly GCF_053477335.1. Taxonomy (NCBI): domain Eukaryota; kingdom Metazoa; phylum Arthropoda; class Copepoda; order Calanoida; family Acartiidae; genus Acartia; species Acartia tonsa. The sequence continues at coordinate 39,640,826 of NC_137264.1, read as the reverse complement.
ATTTAGTTACTAAATCTTTTTTAAAACAAAGCTGTAAAACTCGAAAAAAATGGATATTCAGAATTGTACAAAATCGAACTCTGAATTTGCCTCTCAGTATTTTTGGCAAATGATGATTCTGTGTTTTTGCAAATGAACAAATTTAATTTGCAGGTTTTTTAACAATTGATGGAAAGAATAGACAAAAATTAGAACACAGTATAAGTGTCTGACTGATTATGACGTAACAAAAAAAATTAGCCAATGAGAGGCCACTATAAATTTTACCATTGGTCAATAACGGCCTCTCATTGGCTAATTTTTTTTGTTACGTCATAATCAGTCAGACACTATTACTGTGTTCCAAAAATTATTATTAAAAGGCCAAGAGAGAGGGAAAAGATCCTAGTGTAGTGTTATTCTGATTTTGCTTTATGTTTTTATTCTTAAATTGAAAATACAAATGAAACGACCAAGCTAATAGTGCTTGGTTCACTTCTACAAGAGATGCGATTGATAATGAAGATTAAAAAACCATATTTCCTTATGAAGCAGCAGTTGTTACTAATTTAAATGTCATTTGGATTAGATAGATTTTTAACTGTTGAAAGTATTCATTCTGGCCTACTTTTAATTACTTAGTCACGTATAGCTTATTCACAATTAAATGTGAGTGTTTATTTTATTTGGTTATTTTTAGTGAGGTAGTATCGACCCCCTTCTTTTCCCTACCCCCCAAGTTTTGAAACTAGAAATTAATTTTGGGACCTTATAGAGTTTCCATCATGTTTAAGAACAAAGTCTCTAGAGGATTATGGTTCATCTATCAAATTATAAGAAAAACACTGTTATTTCGAATATTGTTAAATCAAAAGTAACGAAAGATACTGGGCAGGAAATAAAATTTAATTTTCATGATATGCCTTGTACAATATTAAAGATACTTGCCTACTGCCGAATTTATTTCATTTTATTGGTGCGTGCACAGGGGTTAAAAAGTTAACATGGGGTGCTAAAATTTATTATAATTAGGGTCGGTCCGAAAGTCCGTAACGGATAGTTCTTATCGTTAATTTAGGCATGTATAATTGAAAAATCGATTTTAAACTTGAATGATGATATCATTAACGGAAAGTTCGTAGGCCCATTAAAAACATGATGATTTTAACTTTTTATAACGATTCTCCATATGATATGATTAAACTAATTATTTGATTTTTGACAAAATGACTTCTAGAACAAAATGGCACTAAGTTATGACGAAATCTCTATAATCAAGTTTTAAAATATAAGTATTTACACATAAAACATAAGTACTCAAGCAATTTTGATTGATTGTGAAAATTTAGATACCAGCTCACTCATGCTCGCCCCTAGCACCAAATCAAAGTTCTGTTAGTATTTACAAGAAAACAATTAACAATTAGGATTTCATGTTTATAGGTTTTTGCATAATTCATACAACATAGTAAACTGTAAATCTATACAAACTATTAAAATTGAATTTTTACAATTTGTTTTTGAAACTTGAAATTCTATATTTTAAGAAATTGATTTTCGTCATTAAGATGTTAATTTGTTCATATGGTTTAACGTCAAGTACAACTGAATTTGAAAAGTTTTGCCAGGTAATTCTGATTAAACAGTAAAATTATATATTTGAGACATGGGTAGTTATCATCACACTGTATTAAAGCCAGCTTTCCGCGGATATTAAATTATAAGATATAAGATTTAAACATATAAACAAAACTGATTTTGATTATATAATTTTTGATTTTAATAATCCTGGCGAATTTTCTGTAATACATGATTTTTCAGTTTGACTGAGAACCCTTTCTGATCGAGTGGATATTAGTCGGTTTCTAAGCCATACTGAAAGGTAATACAATACAAATCTGTTGTCGAGAAGATAATTTTTCGAACGTTAGAACAGTTAGAGTAGCAGCGCTAGCAAAGATGAGGCTTGTTTGACATGCGTTTACTAATGATGTGTTGGTTTATGACATATGAACCTAAATTAGACAGGGGCTGGTTCTGAAACTCATGCTATCACAGTTCCATTACAGCTTACAATAACAGTTATTGTATTGTGATGGCAGGGGAGCGAAACAACTCTAGACTTGACCTTGTGTGGCTAATGAGTGGAACTAATATTAATTGTTCTGCTTTGTTTTGGGGCACAATGCAAGTTTTCTAGAAATTTCAATCAAAGGGAAGATTTCCAAGAAAGTGTCTGCCTTTATATCATTTACAAAAATGAAAATTGAATTATTGTTCCCAAAGGAAGCAGCTTATAATGCCTAATAAAATGACGTCTACAATACAAGTCACCAATGATAGTCTAGTATACATTGTAATTGACCAATGGTAAAATGTATTCTGGCCTATCATTGGTCATTTGTATTGTATGTTGTCATTCTTGTGTGTTCAATTTATCCATCTGAACGTCTGCAACCCTAGAAAATAACATCATTTTCTTGTTAATTTTTTGGATTTTAAAATTATAAATTATACTATTATTCCATAGCTTGAAGAAATTAGAGGGATATAAAGGAAATACCCTAGGCTAGGGAAATTTAAATTAGTTCTTACAACTTATTTACTTTAGATTTAAATCTTAAATTTGCAAATAATATACAATATTTCTAATTTTTTACATACAAGAAGTAGTAAATAGATTTTGAAAAATAATAAATAATAATGTTACATAATATTATAAAAACATTTCAGTAGTCTATTTTGCTTTATTATGATTATGTTTTCTATATAAATATTAATGTGAAAAACAAAGAGAATTCTTTCATAATGTTAAAATTTCAAAAAGAAACAGACAACCTTTAGTACATAGGTCATGGATCTTATTGGACGTTTAATTTATATACGTACCAATTTGTAATAAACCAAATTACCCCTTCTGTAGAATAAAATGGTTGGTTGAAAAAATTGGACACTACTACAAAACACTTAGCCAACAAATATGATAATATGAGCTAACCTGTAGTACATTGAAGTTCATATTCTGTGGAGCACCTCTCCTTATACAGAGTTTCACATTCCTGTTCAAACTTGGTGTAGCACTGTTCAGATTCTACAGTCTCACATACAGTATCCTCCTCCTAGCATAGATAAATAGATAGATAGATAGATAGATAGATAGATAGATAGATAGATAGATAGATAGATAGATAGATAGATAGATAGATAGATAGATAGATAGATAGATAGATAGATAGATAGATAGATAGATAGATAGATAGATAGATAGATAGATAGATAGATAGATAGATAGATAGATAGATAGATAGATAGATAGATAGATAGATAGATAGATAGATAGATAGATAGATAGATAGATAGATAGATAGATAGATAGATAGATAGATAGATAGATAGATAGATAGATAGATAGATAGATAGATAGATAGATAGATAGATAGACAGATAGGTAGATAGATAGATAGATAGATAGATAGATAGATAGATAGATAGATAGATAGATAGATAGATAGATAGATAGATAGATAGATAGATAGATAGATAGATAGATAGATAGATAGATAGATAGATAGATAGATAGATAGATAGATAGATAGATAGATAGATAGATAGATAGATAGATAGATAGATAGATAGATAGATAGATAGATAGATAGATAGATAGATAGATAGATAGATAGATAGATAGATAGATAGATAGATAGATAGATAGATAGATAGATAGATAGATAGATAGATAGATAGATAGATAGATAGATAGAACTAATAATAGATAGGCATACAAAATAATGGATTGACGGAAAAAGACAAAGGTTAATTATAGAGTAGCTGTGCTACTAAAAATAACCATAAATAACAGATTAAAAGTTTAAGTATATTTTGGTTAAAGACTGAGGTTTTAAAAAGCCACAAGCTGCTGCTAAAAAGTGTTACGAATTTACATAATTTTGGTTAGATTTTAAATTAGCATATTTTCATTCATTATATAAATAAAGGATAAGGCAATGAAAGATAATAATTTTGTACAGTATCCTTTTTTTACTTATTCCTTTTTAATTATCAATTTTATGGAAACTTCACGTAGGTCCCGGGATGGTTTTTGCTAAGATCGAAGCCGCCCTAATTTTGAACAACTTAGCTGCGAATCTTCTGAAATTGCCGATGAAAGACGACTTTGCTGCGATGAAATAGCATCAATGAAGCTGTTGACTATTAATAAACGGCTGTGTGCGGTTATCGAACAAAGTATTCCTTTTAACTTGACCTCTATTCCACTTTTATTAATAAATTAGACCAACTTGCCAAATCATGCTACATTACTAGATTATTAGAATAGAGCTATAACAAGACCAATTATATTCATACGTATCTTAGAAGCTAGAACAATACAGGAAAATGTAAGAACTATGTTCAGTTATTGAATTGTTAAAAAGGCAATTATTATCAAATTTAATAATTACATCTAAAGCTAATTTAGCTAGAAAACGAGATTTTCTCGGTTGCTATTTAATATTGACAACTGAAATAATTTCAATGGTCATTTATTATTTATTCTTTTTCTCTCTTTGTCTGTTTGTCTGATTATTATAAATAGTATTGTAGAAATGGGTATGATCTACGTTTGTTTTGGATGTTGCCATCCTTGTCAACATTCTATCACTCATATAGTTCCCTATAGTGCAATTGCACTTTTAAAAGTGCTTTTGAGGGCCTTTAAGTCAATAAATGTATAAGTGTTCAATCATTTCCGCTCAAGTGTATTAACTGTAGAAGGCAGGTTTAAAGCTATTTGTAAGGTGGATTGGCATGATGGAGAGGGGAGTCTATACGAAGCAGCAAGTGATTGAAATATAAATGAGTAATATCAGTAAAGTTTTTGTTAGTAATTCTTGCAGGAGTGGACAAACATCAAGAGATCGTGTTAAGAAAAAAAAACATATTCATTTAGACATTTCATTATGAACTAGACGTCTGAGGTACAGGTGCACTTAGAGTTTCTAGGAAGAGCCTAAATATGTCTTTGCATACTTTTCCGCTGGTAAAAAAAAGTATATTTTCTAAGTGACAAAAGAATCTTAACTATATTAATCAGGCGTCAATTTCCCTCTAAGTGGATTGTCGATCATGGACCCCCCCCCCCCCCTTTATTTTGAAAAATATAGCAAAATTTATAACAAAATGAAAAAGTTTTTTGTTTGATTATTTTGCTTTGTATATAGGTTAGGTTTGGTTATTTTGGGTACTGGTTATCCCCGCGGGGGTTAGAAAAAGGAAAAACTAAACAATTTTGTGCAATTTAATCAACAATTATGGAGGTCCTTGGTAGGGTTCTGTTGTGAGGTATTTGTTTTTATCCAACTTAATTCCAATATTTTTAAAATAAAAAGTATGGCAATAATTTTAAACTGTTTATTGCTATTCTTTTTGATTTATGTTTAGCAATGTTACAAGATTATAAAAGTAAATTGGAGAGTAGTTTTCAAATAATACAAAAAATATGGGGTAGCTGTCATAAATTATTTAACAGTTTCGACGAACACTTAAAATAATTTTAACAAAGTTGTATGCACATATTATGCATAGTTTCTTTTAGTTAACATTCAAGTTTCAAATATATTTTTAAATATTCAAAATTTGTTTCCAAAACTATACAGTACATAAGTTTACAAATTAGTAGATTTGTTGAAATATGTTGGTTTCGGAAATTAATTGACTGTTTTTACATATTTTACCCAAAAATTTAAGAAATCTTAAGGGCTAGAAAAATCATACCAGTTTTTTTTTATATAGATTAGGTTAGGTTAAGTAAAGGTTATAATAGACCCACAAGTTGTATATGTAGGGTTAGGGTCCAGAAGAGTAATAACCCCTGCATAAGGCCAAAAATAACTTGTTTTTAGAAAATAAAATAAGGAGTGGGGGTGGGGTGGGTCAATAAATGGGTTGGAGTGAAAATGACGTTATACCCAGAGACCTAAAGGGATGAGACAATGACCGATAAATTGATATTTATATTCAATAATGCTACACGTATTTTCCCCTTCTGTAGATTACATTAAGTAGTTGATACATTTGGACACTCAACTTAATAAATCAACCAATAAAATTTCAATAAAAGTCTCCAAAGTTATTAAGTTAACGAACAAGAAAACATTATTAAAATTATAGGAATAGTGTAATAAACAGCCCATTGTCTCCTTCCATCCTACGTTATACCAATTATATGTGACCAAAAGCTTGTGTCGATATAACAGCAGCATAAGAATTGACAGGGATTAAAGATTATAAATGATGATATGGTATAACTATGTTATTATCATACCTTCCTTTACATAAACATCAGTAAAAGTCAAAAGAGATTCTTAATGATCTTTTTATGGGGTAATTTCCTTATTGGAAGAAAATGAGCCCTCCTTAATAGCATCATATTTTTCCAATTAATTTCCCTTCAGTAAATTTGAAACTACTTTCTTAAAAAAAAGAATAATTATGTTGAAAATTATGAAGAAAATAAAGATGAATATTATTGACCAATACGATATTTCACATCAGGGCTAAGACTAGCATTTAACTTTTGCCTTTCTGAAACTTATTAGATATTTATATTCATTTGAAAATAAGTAAGGATACCAGCATTTTTAATTTTACGATGTCTTCTACTTTTTCGTTAAGCTTATATTTTTGAAGCACTTCTATATGGAGATAGGTAAACAGGGGTTTTATTGGCGGTACTACGTCAAACACTAGATACGTCAAACAGTAGATGCGACAAACGCTAGACAGACAAACAGTAGATGCGTCAAACGCTAGACAGACAAACAATAGATGCGTCAAACACTAAACTACGACAAACAGTAAAATTTTCAATTTCGCGACAAACGATATAATTTTTAAAGTGCGACAAACACTAGAAGCGACATACGCTAGAATTTAAACTTACAAAATATTCAGTGATATTTTTGTTCATAAATACTAAATTCAAAAATCTATCAATGCAGGAATCTAAAAGGATAAGATAATTGCCGAAAAATCTATGTACATAGCGTAAAATTAGTGGTTGAAACGTTTGAACACCCAACTTATTAAATCAACCAATCAAAATTCATTCACGTAACAAAAGTTGTTTAGTCAACCAATAAAAAAAACGTTCTTATAAAACTTTGGGGACTAGTGTAATAAACAGCCCATTGTCCCCTCTCGCTTTGCTATCATTGTCCTTTCCCTGCAGATTTGCCCCAAATGGTTGATCAATTTTTTTTTGGGGGGGGGGGTGGTTGGGGGGTCTCACCCCCCCTCCCTCGGAAATAGCTTTAAACCATCACAGGACCATTAGGTATATTCCCTGAAGAGTACAGACCATTAGTTTCAGCGGTTGCCGAGATCTTAAGCTTCATACGGACAGACAGTTATCATTCTTTGTATTATAGATATAATAGAATTAATTCTAGCGTTTGTCGTATCTATTGTTTGTCGCCTTTAGAAAAAATCTAGTGTTTGTCATATTCTAGCGTTTGTCGCATTCTAGCGTTTGTCGTATCTAGCGTATGTCGTGTCTAGGGTTTGTCTGTCTACTGTTTGTCTGTCTAGCGTTTGTCGCATCTACTGTTTGACTTATCTAGGGTTTGACGTAGTACCGGCGAAGCAACTGCATACCCCACTTTGTAAGTCTGTATTTCTGTCTGTCCGTCTTTCTGTCTGTACGGATAAGAGAGAACGTGATTTTCTTGGCTTCTATTTGAGATACAAATCTAAATTTTAGTGAAGATTCCTATGACCAAAGCACATACACTTTATACATTGCTTTCTTTATCCTTTCATCTTTGCTTCGCTCTTTATAGATATTGTCATCCTTTTTCTATATCTTTTTTAGCATTTATAATTTATAAATATTTTTTTCTCTCGAGTATTTGAAAGATTAAAACAGGATATACGAAGGTCAAAATTTAAAATAAAAAGTCAAACCCTAATATGAAAAGATTCGAATAAGAACATTATTTACGCCTAAACGACAAAGGGAGGATTATTTTAGACATCTTCAAATTTTGTTTAGAAATGTTATAGACATCACAAAATTGGTCATATCATACAGCAAAATCTACCTTGATTAGCAAATTGTTCCAAATATGGCTCAGAAACTGATTTATTTCCGCAGAAATAAACCAGATTCTTACTTAAAAATCATATTACAGAGAGTTTTCCGTGATATATTTAATGCAAATCATAAAATCATATCCTGATTTGTTGGCTCGCGGTAATCCAAACTTAGAATCAATCCTATATTCTAAATTTTACTATCCGCCGAAAACTGTACATAATAAAGATGCCATAAATATCCATTCCTCTAGGAGCACCGGTAACCCATTACCCATATGAAAAAAGGTTGGAGGCTGTAAAGGTTATGGAATATTAAACTACATTTTTTTATTCTGATAAAATATCTTTTCTTGAAATCTTTACCAAAACTGAAAAATCTTTCTATTTCACTAAAGTAGATAATAGACCCCGCTTTTTGAAAAAAAAGAATTACTACTCTTTTTTAGCTAAAAAGGACACTTTTAGAACAGAGAAGCAACTGAGGCAAGAAGCATTGTTTTTGCTGAATTATCTGAACACTTTTGTAGACACACACATATATGTGAGGCACTCCTTTTGTTTCCATGTTAAAACCCATTATTAATATTAGACATAACATAACATTTTAGATTTTACAGGGATATAAAGGGATAAGACAATGGGCGATATATTGATGTACATCCCCAATGTCTGAATGATGAACAAAATTGTTCTTTTTATAGATTCAAATTAGTTGTTGAAACACTTGAACACTCAACTTAATGAATCAACCAATCAAAATTTACAAATTATCCAAAGTTGTTAAGCCAACGAATCAGAAAACGTTATTATAAAACTTCGACTAGTTTAATAAACAGCCTATTGGCCCCTCCCTTTCTGACAAGGACAAGCTACAAATCTTCAGAAAAACAAAAAAAGTGTGAAACAAGGATGACAACATACATAAGTAGCGAAACTTACAATAAAAGCATGGATTGACAAACGGACAAAGTAAGAGGTTTGAGCAGATGTTTGGTGATCATAAAATGATAGGATGAAAATATGAAAAAAGAAAGATATAAAGATGAATATACAACTATGTCTTTTCTTTCCAGACCGACAGATATACAAATAAATAATATAATAAATACTTATTAGTACTGGTAATCTTTACAAAAATTTGTGTAAAGCAAAATACAATCTAATGCACTTCACCTTTTAAATTACAAGCTGCCAACGGCTTGATTTCACACACAAAAATTTTAAAGTACATTCATTGGTTGCTTATCCTGGATTATCATTGTAAAAAAAACTTTTGCCTTTCCTTGTTTCTGTTCAGACAAAGCTAACAATCAGAAAAGAAGGTCATATAGTATGTTTAGTGGCGAAGCTCTCTCGTAAGTCATTGCGGCTGTTCTCCTTTCGGTCTGTTTGTAAGTTTTTGCCAAATTAATATTGGAACCATTTTACCATGAACTGCAGTTGACCAAAAAAACTTATCCGGTGGATTAGAACCGGTTCTCATCCATGCGAAAAAACTATGTCTAGCACCGTATAATATCCAGTTTTCTACGAATATAAAAATGTACAATCATAAGATTTATTCTTTTAATTAATTTTATCTCCGTGGAAATCTGTTTATAATACGATGCGAGCAATAACTATTCTTCCATATATTATATCCTAAAACATTCAAAATGAATTAATCAAAATCTAGTGGTTTAAAAGATCCTAATAAACACACAATGTTATCTTCCATCTGAATTAACATTTTAATAATTAAATGATAAAGGAGTCATTTAACCATATGTTTAATGTAATTAAACGTAATTTTTTGCTGGAAACTTTTTGTTCTTAACAAAAAGCCATAAGTACATGATGGGTATTAGTGATACATGGTTAGAGGTGGGTATTCTAAAATATAAATTGTGCAATGACAATTAAAGGCAATTTTCCTAAAAGTTCCTAGTCAATCACAAGACCCCCCTCCCTCCCCCCCCCCCCAATTTGTTAATAACTTGAAAATAAGGGGACTGGGTTGTGAATTGTTTTCTTAGATTAGGTTATTAAAAGTTATATTGTGTATATCCCCGATAAGTTATAGGACCCACCTCCCGGATATTTTCAATTTATTTAAAAAAATAGGGGGTTTCTGTGCTTTTTGAGCACTTTGAGGGTAAGCACCCAATTATGTTTATCGTGTAGTATTGCAATAATAATTGGCTGATGCAACATTTTAAAGGAAAAGAACAGTAAAGTAAAATGAAATATTTGTACAAAAGTGAAAGATCACAATTTCTGGCTTATTTATGGAAAAGCTAGGAGACTCAAATTTATTTTAGTGGAATCCTTAACCATTCTTTTCATCACTAAAATGTTTTGCTTTGAACATAAAAATACTTTAAGGGCTTAAAAGCGTCGTTGAGTTAAACGTTGTTTCTTGTCAAGACAGAAAAAATATACTGAAAAAGAAATGGCTATATTTTTATAAATGAAAAAGTATCAGAAATTATAAGCGGAGCAACTCTATCATCCTCTCCTCCTTAATTAGCAGTTTAAAATAATTCTAGAGTAACAGACTCAGATGTTATATATGTTTCAGATTTATTGACAATACCAACCAAAAATAAAAGTCTGATTAATAAAAGATCTTTATAGCTTGTTATTGTTGTCTTTCTTAGCACAGGACTGTTTGAGTTTAATATATTCAACCAATTATTTTATGAATGTTTTTCCCTTTCCCGGGTTTCTTTTTTGTACATCTATGAGATTAGGCTAAGCTTGTTTTATCATGTACTTATGAATAATGAGGAAGGAACTGGGTTCTTATCTTACAACATACTATATAACTTCTTAATAGCGAAACTACTCTTTAAATTAATAAAATATAGTGTCCTTCAAATCACCACAGACCGAGGGACAAAAATATTCAAACTGGAATCTTAAATGTTGGTCATCGCTTTTACAATATCAAGCGTCTATCTCTATTGCTGTAAAGTCACGAAATTTGGAATTATAGTGCATATTCGCTGATAGTATTTTTAGAGCACCAAAAAGAGTAAGATTTTTCAATTGCATACATTCAGCAAATTAATTCCATTTGTTAATTGATAAATTTTTTTTATAACTTTGTGGCGTAAACTTGATTTGTGCTGTAATTAAAGGGAAAGGGTAAAAAGAAGGAAGCTGGTTGTGGGTATATTTTCCTTTAAAAATGTTTGTCAGAATTCTAGTCCCTTGTCCTTGCATATTATTATCTTTGAACTTGCAAGAAAAGATGAAAAACGTTGTAGCTCTTCGTTATTTATGAATCAGACATCCATTTTAGTAGTGAAGTTACTCTAATACTTGTCCGTCCGAACCTCTAACTGAGTAAGCTTACCGTGCATTCTTGTTCAGGGCTGGTCTCACATTCTTGATCCTTAATTGTTCTACATCTCTCATCAGGAACAGAGACACACTGAAAAACAAAAAATGTAAATAATTGTCTGATGTTATTGGAAAGCTTGCCAGCGCTAGTTTTCAAAAGTATAAATACCTTTTATGTGCCTTTTTGTGGTTAATATTAAAGTATCTAACATTAGATGGTTTAAAATGCAATTAATTAGTTTATATTAACCATCTATTTATTTGCCTGTTTGTCTGTCTGTCCGTCTATCTGTCTGTATGTAAGTTTGCTTGTTTATATTTCTGTCTGTGTGTCATTATATATATCTATCCATCTTTTATGTGTCTTTCTTTATGTCTGTCTGTCTCTCTGATTGTTTGTTTGTCTGTCTGTCGCTCTGTCTGTCTTTCTATCTGCATACCTGTAGCTCCTGTACATCAGTACACTCTTGTTTATAGGATGGTAGACAGCTTTCCTGTTCAACAGTTGTACATTCTTGTTCTGTCACAGTTTCACAGACCTCCTCGTTCACGGTGTCACATACATTGTCAGATATCACCTAAAATAAATTATAACATTATCCATAAAGGATTCTTATCTTTGCCCTTCTGATTTTAAACCTTGTTTGTCTTTATATAGATTTTACTTAAAAAAAAACTATGATGTCTTTAGGGATACGCGAAGCTACCCACTCAAGTTTAACCCCCAAAGTTTTATTTATTTTTTTATGTATCCCGAATCTAGAGCAAGATTATTTTTTGAAAGCTTTCATTCCCTAATATTCGAATTCTGAAAAATGTATTTTTTTGTTTGAAAAAGTATTGGATTTAAAATATATGTTGATATTATGACAGGAGAAAAATTGTCTTCAATTTAGTTTGCAATTTCCCCTCGCTTTTATTCGTTTGGCCGTTTATCCAGTAGGATGGAAGGGGATGGGGGAGATCGTTATTCTAGCCCGCTACAATGTTCACTTTCTTATAGAACATATAATTCTGGTGTAAGATCCAAGTATTAATATATATCCATTGAAAAAGTAGTAATTTTGAAATAAAAATGGCAGATATATCAAACTTGATATTTATATCTATGCATATGGTCCATAATTTAGGAGCAAAGCTATAAACTGACCATAATTAAATAAAAACAAGAAAGAAAATTCCAATATAAGCATATATATCGGTCTGCAAAACTATCCACTGCGCCCCTATGAGATTTTTCAAGGAGGAAAGGGGACAGAAAAATAGCTTAAAACCATCTTGAAATTTAAATTCAAAACTTAAGTTGCCTGCAAGACTAAAAAATGTCTAGGCCTTTCTATAGCTTCATTGAAATTGAGAAATCATTTCAGAAGTTAGAGAGATCTTACTAGACAAGAATAAACTTAACTTAATATAATAAAATATGAATCCTTGTACATTCTGCCTTGAAGCATTTAGTCGACCATATATTGACTATATGAAATTTAATAAAAATTGTCATGGGTGAAACATTTTGGGTATGTTCCAATAATAACTGACTAATAATGTAAATATGAACATTATACACAGACAGACAGACACACATAACTTAAAGAGTAGAGACGCTGCCTAAGATAAGCTGCTCTGGCTGGGCAAAAACTATTCAATAAAGTTTTTAAATTTATGTTTATTATTCATATTAGAATTTTTCCTTAAAAATTAGGGATTGGTTGAAAATGTAAAGTGTATCGCGTCGTCTTACTAGGCACATAAAAATACTATGATTACTTTATACAAAATTAGTGCAATCAAATGGTCTCTTATCTATCTGTAACTACACTCGAAAAAAGTCGCTAGCTTGAACAAGAACCAGGTATCTTATGGGATAAGACAATGAATGATAAATTGATGTACATCATCAATGATGATAAACAAAATTACTCCTTCTATAGATTAAAATTGTCACAAAACATTAAGTAGTTAAAAGTATTGTCAAATATGCAAATTTATGATTTTTATTGCTTTGAAATCCACCACAAAATAAAATAGTTTTAAATCCTTTTACTTAATCTTCTTCACGGACGAATGTCTTTAAAGTTTTAATAGATTTTTGTTTTAGAAATTTATCTTTTTATTGCCATAATTTGAGTTTGTGGATTTCTTCACCAAAAAAATGCATTTTTTAATTAGAAAATAACCTAATAACAAACATAATTGCAACAACCCTAAAAACGCACGCCCTTCTACTTTTCAACAATTTGTAAGTTTGCCTTTTTGCATTTGTCCCGAGGGCGTGCTAGATGCTACTTACCTACCCCATATTAAATCTAGGCACTGCATATCTAACCATGGAAAAAGGGAAAGGGGGTTTTGATGTAAAATTTGTTCAAGCATTCATCATCTAATTCATTTGGGTAATTTTAAAACAAATAGTAGTTTTTTGATTTATACATTCTTCCTCTCTAAAAAAGTTTAAAATTCTTATCAGAAGCAAAACAGATTTATAGTATAGATGTATATACAGATAACTACCTCCCCTCCTATTCCAATAATATTTTTCGTCTACTGGCAAATTATTATCTGCTGCTACTTGGCTGTGTTAATATTCCCGACAACCGTCTAGTGTTTTGCTCTTTTAGTAGCAAAGCTTTTTCATGATTTTCGTGTCGATCCGCAAAATATGTAATATTTTTAAGAGCAATATAAAATATTAATTTATTTAATTTACAAAGTCTCGTAGTTGTCATCAATGTTCTATTGGCTTTGGCTTTATATTACTGTTATAATTCCTTAATAATAAACATAATTGATTTTCCAGTTTGGCTTCGAAACCGTTTAATTTCCAGTTCTAAACCATACTGAAAAAAAATATATAATATCTTATCACAGGCAAATTATTAGAGCATTAAAATAGAAAACATAAGATTTTTACCAGTTTTGTTAATCCGTTCCATCGGCCACTCGACAAAACTGGTGTTAATCTTATGATTTTTATATTATTATTAAATTATTGCTTTTAACTATGACTATATACGTGTTAACTAGCCATACCTTGAAACTTCCTTATCATTTATCTTAAAACATATAATTCCAGAGAGAACAAGAATTACATCATCAAAAACTAGCTAAGCTCATCAATTCTTGCTAGAGTGTTTTGGTTTCAATATTGCAAATTTGTTGCAAATTATTTAAACAATACATAAAATTGCATATTATTATGCTGTGCCTATTATGTTGAATATATTCAAATCTAGAAAATAGAAAAATTGTAACCTAAAATACCGACCCTCAATGTATAGAAAATCTTTGCTTTTAATAAGTACAGGGAAAATTCTCCGAAAAGAACTGAATAATCAGCTGATATTTTGGAGGTCGGCGGTTGAACAGTTTTTATTTTTATATATGTTCATGTTTCGCAGTTTTTTTATCAATTATGAATACAATATTCATCTTATGATAAAAAAGACGTATTATTTCATAAACCGTTTTCTCTATAATTCTAATCCAATCAATATTAAACTATTTGTAATTTTCTTTTGGAAGGTAATCACAGACAAGCAACTTTGATTGTTTATCTTTTGTTTGGAAGTCGTTACTTCACAAGCTAAGTGCGTCTTTGTCCTTAATGTATTAATATTTTTTTACTTTTAATAGTTCTTTGTTTTTTTCTCTTTTCTTTTTGAAAAAAAACCTATATTTTATTACCAGTTCAGCAATTATAAACCAATTCAAAAAGATCTTAATAGGTTAATAATTCAGCTATTTCCAACAAAAACATAAATTTTCAAGAAAAAATGCAACAATAATATACTTTTTAGGACTATTAACATATTTCTAAATGACAGGATATATTTTTGGAGTATTTTTCCTGCAAAACGGTCAAAAAATGCTTTAAAAATAAGCTAAATTAAGCTCTGTAAAATAAACAAAGCTTTTTGAACATGTTATAGTAAAAAGTATGATTATTTTTTGGGCATATCTGATGAAAGAATCTTTGAATAAAATCTACGTTCTTAAAAAGTTAATTTGTTGTTATATTAGGGGGAGCCACTGATTACAGACTGTGTAGACGCTGTATTCTTTAACACAGACGACCATAGAACGTACAGGCAAATACAAGTTAAATGGCAGCGTTGCTACTGATAGAAAAAATCATATGAATTTGTATTAAGGAGAAGAAAATAGCAAAATGAATTTGTAAACATAGAGGCGTTAACCAAATTAGAAAAGGAATATATTATAAGGTGTTGCAGCATTTCCCCATAACATCACATCAGTTTAACGTTTCGCATTTAAAATAAAAAATTACAAATTTAATTAGTGGGGGTACCGCAAATTTTTGAAGTGGATCAAATGCTTTTGTATATAAAAATGTGGTTCTGATCAGGGAGTGAGCCATTAAGATAATTATTACGCTAGTCCCCAAAGTTTTTAAATTATGTTTTCCTATAAGTCGACTCAACAAGTTTGGGGACTTTTATTGAATTTTCATTAGTTGAGTTTCCAAAAGTTTCAAATACTAATTGTAATATACAGAAGGGGTAATTTTGTGATTTTTTTCATAGGGGATATACATTAATTTACAAGACAATGGTAGACCTAAATACATGTTGATTAAAACATATTTAAAAATCTATATTTTTACTCCTAAAATTTTTCTTTTTCGATGCCTCTAAAAGTTATCTAAAAAGCAAATTCAATTTAAATCCAATATATTTTCATACTAAGTTTGATAGCTACAATAAATCATTAGTAATATATTAATATTTGTATATAAGGTTTGTTTTCAATTAAAATCTAAAATTACTTATGTACTAAAGTAGCGGAATGTATGTGTGCGTAAACAAATTTTGGATCATGGAAAAAAACAAAATAACGGGTTTCGTCGTATTATCACAGTAGCTTTTGATAAGTTATTTTAGGTAAGGTTAGGTTAGGTGAATGTTAATGATTGCAACGCATGTTTAAGAAAAAGGCCCGCAGGGTAGGAACCCCCGCAAAAAATAGAAAAAAAGCTATTGTGAAAATATGAGGAAACCCACTACTTCGTTTTCTTTCCATGATCATAATTTTTCACCATTGGCAGTAAGATTTCGGAAAGATTAAATTTTTTTCATGAAAGATTCAATGGGTCCAGATTTTAGGTTTTAGGCTATTTTGCAAGAGAGGAATAGGTCACCCTTTCAAGTGATATGACACAATACTTAATAATGGAGGGGGGGCTACCATTACTTCCTTAGAGCAAATATGCTAGTCTTGGGACGTATTTGCAATAAAATCATATTTATAGATTCAAGTAAATATTAAAACAAAACTTTAAATTGAAATATTTCTTTTTAATATTTTTGAAGAAAATGTAATTTTCAGTGAAGCTTTCCTCTTGTGCATTAGGGAATGAAATGGAACAATATGAATCTATATATATATAATGTATGAAGTCAAAATTAAAGCCAGAATAGAAGGAATATTAGAGTTAGTTCTCTTAGAATAATCCTAATTACCTTTTACAAAGCTTTAGACTTCAGGGATCTAAAGGGAAAAGATAATGGCCGATAAATTGATGTACATTTCCAATGATATACTCAAATTGCCTCTTTTGTAGATAAAAATTAGTGGTTGAAACGTTTGAATATTCAAAAAACAACCAATAAAAATTAACTAAATTAAAAAGTTGTAAAGCCAACGAAAAAAAACGTTATTATAATACTTTGAGTCGTTTTGCTTTCAGTCTGACTTACGAAGTAATTATTTTGAGGATGAAAAATAAACAGCTTTTTTTAGCAGAAGTTGTCTCTAAATTAACTCTAAGAATGTGCATGAAAAAGTACACTATTCAAAACACTCATTGCATGTAAGAAAATATTGGAAAAAAAGAAAAGTTTATATGCTTGAAAGGGAACATTGGACTGATTAGTATACTAGTTCCCAAAGTTTTATAATAACTTTTTTTTATTCGTTGACTTGACAACTTTGGGGACTTAAGTGAATTTTTATTGATTGACTCATTAAGTTGAGTGTTCCAACGTTTCAATTTAAATCTACAGAAGAGGTAATTATGGTTATCATGATTGGGAATGTACAATCAATTCATCGGCCATTGTCTTTTCCCTTTATATCCCTGTATAAACAACCATCCTTCTATCCCTACAGAAACTATAGTACAAAAATTCATACTCATACAACATTTAATTGAATGACTGTGCTCATTTTTCTTCTCAATATCAAATTTAGATTTAAATTTGGAGATAATGTTACTTCGTTAGCAAACTATTTTCGCTCATATTTATGAACTAAGGTCGAATTTGTAATTTAACCTAAAATTATTATCTTCATAATGTAAACAAGAATGACATTATACAAAAATAAATCTTGGCAAATCAGATAGACAAACGAACATTAACATAATATAGTAACAGCCCATTCAGTATTCAACAATATATAAAACAGTCTGTGTTTAATATCAGGGTTCGGAAGCCGCGCCTCAGCCGCGCATAAGCCTCAGTTTTAAACCTGCTTGTGAGCAGAAAAAGAAATTTCAGAAAGAAGGATTGTCTGCTAAAGAGCAGTTTTATACATCCAGCTGAATTTTATAGTGATAGAATGAAGATTTCACTGAGGCTTACACGCGGCTTACGCGCAGCTTCCGAACCCTGTTTAATATATCCCAAATTTATTGAATACAACCTAATCACCCTAGGAATCAACATTCCAAAATCTCCACATGAGTTAGGTCTCGAGCTGTAGTACTCTGTAGTACTGTAGAGGTAAGTCGATTCAAAATTCAATATTGTTTTCTTATTGCCTTTGCTTGAGCATGAATCGGGTTTTTGATCAAAACTGAAGGGTTTATATTAAAAAAAGTGAAGCGATTGTTTTTTTAACACCCTTTATTTTAGATTTAAGAGGGTAAAGTAACCTTTTCTGTTATTGTTTAGTTGTTATAGATTTTTAGTAGCAGTTTGTTCTAAAACAAGGATTGAAACATCTATAAAAGCGAAGCTCTAACACGGTAAACAAAATTGTAAGTTGCAAAATTGTTTAAATAAAGAATACTGTTTAAGGACGTGATTATAGAGATGCTTAGCTTATGACATTAGACCTTGTTGTAATAGAATCACTATTCCAAAAATCAGATAATTAATCATATAAATGAAAAATTGTTGTTCCTAAAACATATTTAATTGTTAGAGGAATCATTATGAAAAGTTTAAATCGATAGAACAATTCTAACATGTCTAGATTAATGAAAAGACTGACCCTGATTATAGAAAAACATTGCTTTTAAAAATATTAGTACGTCCAAGGTTTTTGTTGAGAATAACCACATCAGTCTAACAAGAAAGTATCATTTGCATAAACGGACAATTTTCTTACCAAAGACAGTTTTTGTTGAAATTCTAATGACAACATCCGTTTGGTGATATACCGCCTTATTTTTAAGGATAGTTGTTAAAATAAAAAGATTGGGTATGCAGGATTTTTTTCAATGGGGAAGTTGATGGCGGGGGGGGGGGGAGGGAGATACTATTGTAACTAAAATTTTTTTAAAAGGTAGTAAGCTTTTTTATCTCCACCCTCCCTAAAAAAAGTCCTCCTATAAAATGCAAGAATATGTACAGTAAAATAATCTATCAATGCATCCTATGACAATAAATTAACTGTTGCAAAAATGTATCTGCCGCACCCAATATTCCTATTCCTGTTTGTCCCTGCATTGCATGGTAGCGTAGCTAGCTATTCTAGAACTGGGGGTGTGTACGTTTCTAATAATCATTTCAATACATTACAATCTGAAGGAAAATTACTAAAATAAAAAAATGTCATATTTAATTAAGCTAAAAGTTTTCTATTTTCTATTATTCAATTCTATCTACTGCAACAACAAAAAAATTTCTCTCTAGCTATTGATTGCTATCCACATTTATATCCTTACTATCTAAATATTCTCTATATCTGTCTATCCGATAGTGGACAAAATAATGCCACGGTCGTAGCGGTTATGCGTCTTGCGTCAGGTTGGAAGGGATATGCAAATTTCAGACCCCAGATTTGGCGATTTGAGAAAAATGTATCTTTATATTATAGCGAATTAGATAATCTAGCAAGCATCGCATTTATCTTATAGAGATAAATAGTAAATCAAATAGCCGCTACGACCGTGGCATTATTTTACACCCAATCGTCTATCCTGTGTGGCCATGGAGAGAGGGGACATTGGGCTTTAATTTACACTGGTACCAAAAGTTTTAAGAGCACGCTTTTTCATTATTTGGCTTATTTAATTTGATACTTTTCTTGGTTGGTTCAAGACTAGCAGTGTCCACACCTGTCAACCAATAAATAATGTAAAGAGATGATTATGGTTATCATCAATGAGGATGTGTATATCAATTCATCGTCCATTGTCTAATTCCTTGTGATCCCTGTATGTGGCGCACCCTAATGGCCACTCAATTCTTATTTTGTCAACCTGCCAAATGTGTAATAAGCATTGATGATTTTGTACCTACAGCTTAGAAAATAAATATTTTAACAATCATTATACGTTAAAAAACCTATTTGATGCATTTTGTTCTATTAATTTAAGTAAAGGTAAAAGAATATCTGTATGTCCGTCTGTTTAAAATTTTAGTAAGAAATATGATTTTCTCGGCTTAGATTTAAGATTTAAGGCGGTAGAATCCTTTCATCAATTAGCATCTCCATATTATAATTTACTTTTCCGTTTGTCTATGGAAAAGATATAAATATGTATTTTTTATTTGGTCGTTGGCTAATATTCTAACTTTTAGGTATATGTTGAGGATTAGTAAAGAAAAAAAGCCTCCGGTCATCCAAAATGCAAATGCCTGCTCAAATAACCAGCATTATTCTTGTAATACAACCAACTTACCATTAATTCTATTATATTAACTACAGAAACGATATGGTTCTCCTTTTAGGTTAGCTCATATAGGTCCAGGGAAGGTTTATAACTTTTTGGGGTGAGGGTAACATCACCCTCTTAAGAAAAATCTCCCCCCTCAAAAAAAAATCTTCACTAAAGTGCCCCTAGAGGCTAATAGGGGGCGTAGCCGCTAGTATTGAATAAACTGGTTTTGTAAGATATCGTAATGCTGAACAACTTGGCTATAATCTTAAAGCAATAAGTCTGTTATTATCAATTTTCATTTGATAAATAATATTTCTTTTGTTAAAGATATGTATGATATTGGTATGTTTACAAAAATGTCTGAAAATGTTCTTAAGTTTATAATACGGAAAGGGGTATTAGTATTTAGTATTTACTAGAAATTTAGGTATAGGGGTTACCCAGTAAGTACGCAATATAACCCAACCTAAAGTAACTAATAAACATAACACTATCCCCCATCCTTATTTTCAAATTATTGTACGCTATAATTAACTTAGTTTGTTCGTCCGTCAGTCTGTAACGCTATCCTATCTTACAACCCAGTGATATAGGTATAGAACTACATATTTTAGAGAACCTTCTACTTATCATTATAACGCCATTCATCATCTTTTGTGCTATCCCTAAAATTGGCTTTCGAGCACTAAATAACGAATAAGAAGGGGTCCCTAACTCTATGGGGCTACTCATTACCTTATGTAACCTAACCGAACCTAGAGTAATAAAAAACGCCCCCCCCCCCCCCTCCTATTTTCAATTTATTTAAGAGTAAGTGGGTGTGATTCTTCTTTGAAAGCAATCTTTTAAAATCTTAAGTTTTATACAAAGCCTAATCTAACGAGCGTATGCTAATGTATATCTATGAAACACCTTTAAATGTTAAAGGTTTTAAAATGAGCACCGTTCGGCATCAAAATCTAAAATTCATTTGCATTAATTATTAAATTATCTCTATATACAACAATATTTAACATTTGGTGTACCAATAAATTAATTTCCGGTATGGCTCCGGATCTGATTCATTTCCACTGGATTAGAACCGGTTCTCAGGCACACTGAAAAATCATACATGTATCGTATCATATCATTGATAATTTTCCACGAAAAATAAAATGGAATCCTAACGTTAATCCCAGTTTTGTTGGCTCAAATCCTCAGCCCATATTAGGGGCTAACAATACAGAATTATATTAAAATATTATCCACAGAAAACTGTCAAAACATTATGAAAGAATTATGTCAAGATTGGGTCAAAATTGAAAATAGATAGATAGGAAGATAAAAAAAAACAGATAAACACAATAAATCAATAAAAATGGATAAGGAAGTTACTAAAGAAAGATAATAAAGGGGGACAGAGTCTACAACTTGACCCCTGTTAAAGGGATACTACATATCTTATTCTTTAATATAAACGAAAAAATTATACCAATGTTACAGACATTCATTTGTTTCAACCAAATAAATTTTCAATATTGACTTTAGTTTACTTTATCAAAGTAATCACAAATGACATTTAATCGAATAAGTATGGGCATTTACTCATGAAAAAACATAGAATACTGTTTTAAAATCTTATTTTAAACATAAGTTTCTCCATTATATTTTCATACAGAATCCATCGAAAAAAAGGTGGATATTTTTTTAATATTTCTTGTTATAGCTTTATGGGGAAAAGATTTTATTTTATATCAACATAAAGCTAAATTCCAAGTTAAATTGATAAAATGACACAATACAATCTGTCCCGATTTTGTATTACTTTTGCGGAACATGATTTCAGTTACGTCATATTTTTCTTTCCCGAAAAAGGGAAGGGGGGAAGAAAATCTCTTCAAAAGAGATGGGGAAAACCCCCTTTTCTCCCATCTCTTTTTTCTTCCCCCTTCCCTTTTTTTCTTTCCCCCTTCCCTTTTTCGGGAAAGAAAAATATGACGTAACTGAAATCATGTTCCACAAAAGTAATACAAAATCGGGACAGATTGTATTGTGTCGATAAAATGTACTTTATGGTCAAACACAAAAATGGAAAATATTCGCAAGGCCGATGCTACGTGATGGCAAGGCTGCCTTATCTAAGAAAGAAGTTTAGCCAATCAATCAACATACTTCTTTTGTATATTAATTTAAAGGAAACAAATATCCTTTTTAAAATTTTTTTAGATTTACTTTTTTTGAATATCCACAAGCCAATGAAAGAGTGCATTTAACATGTCTAACCTTTTATGGTCATACACAGGTACAAATAGATAGATAGATAAATAGATAGATAGATAGATAGATAGATAGATAGATAGATAGATAGATAGATAATGCAGCAATGTATTTAACCTGTCTAACCTTTTTGGCCATGCATCATCAACTACTTGGCTATGCAGTACTCAGCCCAAAAGTGTTTACACACAACTGCTTTTTTGGGTGTAATGAGTTCGAGTCTCAAATATAAATAACTATAAATGTAAGGATGATTGATACCTCAGCAGAAAAACAGGATCAAGTCATTATCATGTTATCTTAAAAAATTCAGACAATAGTGCAATTTGATCTAACCTTAAACGACCACCCCCCCCCCCGCCCCCCCCCCCAAATACCCCTCAAATAGTTCTAAACTTTTTCTGAATCTATAAGAAGATACAATGTAAAGAAGAATCCTATCGGTGCAGTGGTCAGCAAGATACCTCACTGTAGACAGACAGACACATACACATCCTGTTACTTTTATATAATATTATTTTAGATATTACACGAATGTCTTTATTGCACTATTTTGTATGAACATCCATAATCTAACATGAAGTACAACGAGATAAAGTTGCAACTTTTTACAGTTTCAACAGAAAAAAAAGTCGAGCTCGCTCATGGCAGAAAAGGCAGGGGTCTAGAGGGATAAGACAATGAACGATAAATTGATTTACATCCCCAATAATGATAAACAAATTACTTCCTTTAGAATAGTGGTGGAAACGTTTGCACACTTAAATCTAGTAATCAACCAATCAAAATTCACTAAAGTCCCCAAAGTTGTTAAGCCAACGAACAAAAAATGTTGTCATGAAACTTTGGGGACTATTGTAATAAACAGCCCATTAACCCCTCTCTCTGCAGAATAGGTTTAGATTGGACATGTTAAACTTGAATGCTTTGTATTGACATAAAATGGCACAGGATTATGTCATTATGTCGTCGATGTGGCAGTTTATAAGGATAAAATTATACAAACATGGTATCATAAGTGCTAAGATGACTGTTAGTATGACTAATTTTAAATCCATAACTATAGTAATAAATTTTTCAGCGACGCTATCTATAAATCTCCTCGTCTGTATGTCTCTTCATCCACCAGTCCGTCCGTAACGCTTTGGGATAGATAATATAAGCTTAATAGTTATTTTAAACGAATTTTGTAAAAAAAAAAAAAAAAATGTTTAACAAATGATCAGTATGTAACTTACTTGGTCCGTCAGTCTGTCAGTCATCCTCAGGGATATTCATTTGTTTTGTTGGAAGCAAAAAAGTCTCCCCTTATTCTTTTATCTAATGTCTTAAATCAACCGACTTTTTTCTTTGCTTACAGAATTATAATCAAAGTTGAATATAAATCAAATTAAAGCAATTGAAATTAAAAATTTTGAGTCCAATACATTTTTTTAAGTGTCGTAGCAAAACGTAAATACATGTATGGTAAAATAAAATAAACACAAGCATTTTATGATTTCAAAACATTTAAATTAATATTTAGTTATTTCCATTATCGCTTCGAAACCAATTAATATCCCGTGGACTAGAACCGGTTCTCAGCCATACTGCAAAATTATGTAAACACTGTATTATATCCAGCTTTCTACGAATATAAAAAATGTACAATCATAATATTAAAACCAGTTTTTTTGCCCCGGGAAAGCTGTTTATAATACGATGCGATAAATAAATGTTATCGCATAGCATTTACAGATAGCTTTCTGCTGATATTAAAATTAAAACTCAATAGATTAGAGCACCAAGGGGCTGAAAGTATCAAGGAAGGCGGTATCAATTTTATGAGTTTTATTCTAATGTTTGTGGAAAATTGTCTGTAATACGATGCTATACATGATTTTTTTTTTGTATGGATGAGAACTTGTTCTAATCCAGCGAGAAAGTATAATTTATCGCTGTAGGAACAATTTGCTGTTTAGTTTTATTATTATTTTTCGTGATTGATGACATACCAATATTTCAGGGAGGGAATATACGGCTGTTTATTACACTAGCCTCCAAAGTTTTCTTATTCGTTGGCTTAACTTCTTTGGAGACTTTTATTGAAATTCGATTGGTTGGTTAATTAAGTTCAGTATCCAAACGTTTCAGCAATTAATTATAATTTATAGATTAGTAATTTTGTGTATCATCATTGCGGATGTAAAACCATTTATTGGCCATTGTCTTATCTCTTTAGATCCCTCCCTGCCAATATTTACTATGTGTGTGCAATTCCTAGGCAAATTATTTTTGCACAAGTTTTGTTTGTCCTCAAAGCGGATTTAGATATTCCCAAGGATAAAAAGGGATATGACAATGGCCCATAAATTGATTTTCAACCCCAATGATGATACACAAAAATATCTCATCTGTAGATTACAAATATTGGTTGAAATCGTTATTATAAAACTTTGGGGACTAAAGTATTAAACAGCCCAATGTTCCGCAAAGAAAAGCAAGTAAAGCTGCCGTTTATTGAATGTTATCTGCATCTATCATAACAAAAAACAATACTTTAAATCACTATATTCAGCTAATATTAAGATACATAATTCCTATACCATCAAGGCATAAATGAATAGAAAACTATATAAAATTTAAGAATAACTCCCTGGTTGAAATTTTCGGCATATGACACGCACTCTCATTATAATGTTTCTAGCTTTGCTATTTGTAAATAATTGTTCTTGTGATTAATTCCTCGTAAAACAAACGCCACTAACGGCAGCTTTACAGAGTTTTTGTTTGTCTAATATGTCCATAAATGCACGAACCTTTTCAACGAAAGTCAATAAACTGAGTAAGTCATAAAATATGAATCTAAACATCAAAATTCTATACATGTATTCGAGTTAGGTTAGATTTGCATGTTTAAAGGCTAGATGAAACTTTATTAATCTGTCTTTCAAGATCTTGGGAACTGTATGGGTTGCTATACCACTTTTTTAGGGCCTTGGTAGTTAATTGAAATCTATAATTTTGCAAGTAACCGGAGGAAAACTTTTTTTTCAGTATGGGTTCAAAATCGATTTATATCCGCTTGATTAGAACCGGTTCTCAGTCATACAAAAAATTATACATTGCATCGTATTACAGACAAATTTCCACGAAAAATAAAATAATAATCATAAAATTAATACCAGTTTTCTTAGCCAAGGCCCCGGCCCCTCGGTTATGACAAAACTGATTTCAATCTTTTTTTACATTTTGATTTTAATATCCGCGGAAAGCTGTGTATGATACGCGTTGGGATAAATAACTTATATCTTGCATTGATATATCCCTTGTTTTTTGGGCATGCTGTGATGTAATGAAAATGACATTGATTTATTCAATGCAAAGAGTGGTAGCTGGAATACTAAATAAATTTAGACATTGTTTTAAGTTCTGGTGCTTTCACTCATACCTGCTTCTTAACCACCAAAACACACCACCCCCCCTCCATTTTTTTTTTTTGTATAAACAATATTAATTCTGGCATCTTTGGGGCTCAAACCATAAGAAAAAAGCATAAAAAGGTTTGTGAGTGCTCCAGTTGCCAACTTGCCATATGAGGGAAACCGCTCTAAGCTGCACTATCTATCTATCTTTTTTAACCTAAACAAAGCTTTGCTGTTAGGCAAGATTTTTTGTTACAAAGAGACAGGGAGGGAGGTGACATTGGGCTCTTTTTAGCACTAGTATCCAAAGTTTTCTTATTCGTTGGATTATAAACTTTGGGGACTTTAGCTGAATTTTGATTAGTGGGGTTACAAAGTTGAGTGTCCAAACGTTTCAACCTATAATAGTAATTTAAAAGAGGTTGAAACTTTGTGTATTATAATTGGGGATGTAAATCAATTCAAGTCAACTGTCTTATCCCTTTAGATCTTCTTTAATGTTTATTATGTTTTATGCATAATATAAGACATCCAAAAAAGCTAGATATTACATAAAATTATGCAAATCTAAAGCTTCCTTATCGGAATATAAAAATACAGCGAGTCTAAAGATTAACAGTTTAACAGTAACTGAGGAAGTACCAGGGGTATTACGGGATAAGACAATTGGAGATAAATTGATATACACCACTCAAAAAGACAAAATTACCCTTCTGGAGCAAATAAGCTTGGTTATGATATAAAATAGCAACAATTTAGACTATTTATCTTTTTTAAAAATATTAATCGGTTTGAAAACGTCCATCGTACGATTAACCAACAAAATATTATATTCCTTTAAAGCTCCTAGACGACTCTAGTAGCACAAAAGGTTCGTTTTAAGTTTTAAGAAGAAATAGAAAATAAAAATATTTTTGGGGGGGGGTTGGTTGATTTTTTTATTAGAAGGGTTCAGATACCCTCCCCAAAATAAGTTAGTAACATTCCCTGGACCCATAAGAAGCTTCACTGTAAAGGAGAACCTTATCGGTTCAGCGTTTAGTGAGATCCTTCACTAAAGACAAAAAAGCTTACTACTTTAAATAATAGGACAGGATATAAAAGCATATATAAGCAGTTTACTGGAAAAAAAGTTATTTTTTTTGTAGCAATATGAAAATACCTTTGAATTATCGTCCAAACAAAATAATTTAAAAATCAACACTATTCAAAAAGTTATGTTTATATATGGCACTGAATTAAATAGATAACGGTAAAATATTCAGGAAGAAAAGATAATGGGGAAATTGATGTTCACGAAAGAATATTTCCAGTAACGATTATCTCTAAAAATCTATGCGCTTTAAAATCTGCTAGCTGCCAAACGGCTGAAAGTATGCTATGTCTGAACACCGTGTTAAGTGACATAAGAAGGCCTATGAATAACCCATTATAACTAAGATACAATGCAATGATGTAGATAAATAGCTTCACTGAAGAAAAAAACTTGTCTTTTTCGCGCATTTATTTGCACTGCGATATAACTGTGCATTATTGAGTAATGACTATTCCAGATTATTTTTAGGTCTTCTTTTGCCAATTTAAATTTTGCGCGAGCATAATGTATACGTTCCACCGTTTGGTCGTTAGTAGCTTTTAGGGTTTATAGATTTTTGGAGATAATCGTTACCAGGGGCAGGAACATTTTTCCATGAACAAAAGTATTTTATATTTTCTAGTTTTCTAATGATTGTCATATGGATGGTTTAAAGCAATAGTTTCTAAAGTTTTCCAACAGTAAATATGATCTACAAAAGAGGTATTTTTGTTCATTATAATGGGGTATTTGATTATTGTATCCCCAATTGACCTATCCAGGTTTCCCTGTGTTGTTTTGTTGCACAGTGCCTATAATTTTCTTCATTATAAGAATATTCTACAGCGTACTGTACATCTGTAGCCAGGCATCACCAGAGAGGGAGGGGTCATTGGGCTGTTTATAACAATAGTCCCCAAAGTCCTATAATTATTTTCTTTTTCGTTGGCTTAACAACCTTGGTGACTTTTATTAAATTATGATTGCTTGGTTCATTTAGTTGAGTGTTCAACTGTTTCAACTACTAATTGTATTCTAAAGACGGGGTTATTTTGGGTATCATCATTGGGGATGTACATCAATTTTCGGCCATTTTTTATCCGTATAATATCTATTGCTATATTTATTAAGCTACGCTTTATTGATTTGTTCAACCCAGTTTTTTTCTTCTTCTATTTTTTTAAAGTAATAGATTGTAGAATGTTTAAACAAGAAATAAAATCCGAGACTACCACTCCTTACAAATTCTATCCTCGAAAACACTTCTTCTTATAAAAGGTTTTTGTAATTAAACAAACAAACATAAATATATCCTTCAGTAGCGCAGCAATAAAAAGGTAATTTTGTTTATCCTAATTGGGATAATACACGGCACTTTTGTTGAAAAGAGACTCTCCAAGGAAAAACTCACAGCTCAATTGTAGGAATATATTTCGATTAAATCACATCTAATCCTTGTCAACCTTCTTTATCATAGTTCTTTACTGTACAAAGGTTTGCTTGAAAGTATATATCACTTTGTTATTTATTGTCTTATACCTAATATTTTGAGGTTAATTAAATACCCCTGGAGGATAGGGACTTAGTCATTTTTTATATCCTATTATATAAAGAAGTAAGCTTTTTCTGTTTCGCTTACCGCTGATACATTCTCTTTTACAGCGGAGAATCTTATAGTTCCTTCCATGGTTCTAGGCTATTATATTTTAATGAATAAGCCTGGGTATGGTTTTAGGCTATTTTTCTGCTTTTCCTGATAGATAGAGCCCCTAAATGTTAGGGTAGCAGCCGCTAATATACATATATGTAATATGTATAGTAGCAAATATACATAGATTTAATATGTACCTATAACGGAAATTATTTATTATATACTTCCATACTATGTAATTTATAGGCATGTACAAATGTATATTATTTTGAAAATATGTATCACATATTTTGGTAAATTTTGTTTCATTTTTGTAAAAGAAATTTATAGAATAAAGAGGTTTTGACATTGTAGGGTAGCAATCTGCCGAAATATCATTTTTACTGGTTTATCTACTATATAGCAATGGATGTAGAATATACGTGGATAATATGAGAAGGGAAAAATTGCTGTCAATTTAGGTTGCAATTTCCCCTCGCATTTAATAGTCGGGCCGTTTGTCCAGCTGGCTTGGAGGGAATGGGGTAAAGGGGGAGGTTGGGGGAGATCTGTATTGTAGCCCACTACAGAATTCTCTTTATTATAGAACATGGAAATCTAGTGTAGGGTCCTAGTAATAATAAATCCATTTATATAGCATTACATAAAATGGTTGTAGCTGATGTGTAATCAAAGCGTTGAAGATATTCTCGTGTCTTTATGTTAATAGAAGTTCTGTTAGAGGTGGAAAAATTATATGTACGCGCCTAATAATTAAATTTCCAGTATGGCTTCAAAACCGATTAATATCCGCTTAATTAGAACTTGTTCTGAGCAATACTGAAAATTTATGTTACACACAATTTTCCACGTCTAATAAAGTATTTTCTAGTATTCATTCGAATCCGGGTGGATGGGAACCGGTTCTCATCCATACGAGAAAAAAAACTATGTCTAGCATCGCATTATATCCAGCTTTCTACGAATATAAAAATGTACAATCATAAGATTAAAACCAGTTTTTTAGCCCATGCCTTCGGCACCTCGGGGCTAAAAAAACTGATTTTAATCTCAAAATTGTACATTCTATATCCGCGGAAAGCTGTTTATAATACGCTGCGAGAAATAACTATTACATCATTACATTGATACCAGTTTTATTGTTTTACGGGACCAACAAAACTGAAATTAATCTTTTATTTTACTATCCGCAGAAAGTTGTCTATAATACGCTTCGTTAAATAACTATTACGCAATTGTAAGTAATCCATAAAAAATGACATTTTGTTTTAAAGAAAAACACAAAACTACAACAGTTCAAGGGGGTGTCAGATACCTAGTAGTCAGAGAAAGTTTTAAAAGGTTAAAGGGAAATAACCAATAAAAATATTGGTCAAAAAGTTTTTTGAAGTTTTATACCTAATCTTTTTTTTAAATAAAAAATCATAATATTTTGTGTGTGTGTGTTTGTCTGTACCAAAGGATCTCGCTAACCGCTGAACCGATCGGGTTCTCCTTAACAAGGTAGCTTCTCATAGGTCCCGGGAAGGTTTATAACTATTTTCTTGGGGGGTGGGACACCCCCAACCCCCCCAAAAAATGAAAAATCCCCCCCTAAAAAAAAAATTTTTAAATTTTTTTAACTAATTTTTTTTTTTTCGCCTCCCCCCCTAAAATTTTTTTACTTTTTCTTTTAAAATCTAAAATAAAATTATTAAATTCGACTCTCTCCTCCTCAAGTACCCCTAGAGGCCTCTAGGGGCGTAGCCGCTAGTGTACAATACAGAATTTGACCCTAAATTAGCCCGCCATCAAGTTACTCAAACAAATTGACAGTGCAATTTGGGTTTATCAAGTTTCCAAATTTGTTTTCTTTGTAAAACAAGTATAAAAAATCAAAACTTTAAATAACAAAAAAATTACGGAAAAAAATTAAAGGTAGATATTTATGCAGGAATTTGAATCTGTAGTTATATACTAGTAGGGGAATCAAAATAGTTAACATAGAATGCACTTAGCGTATTAAAATTCAGTGATCTAAAGGGATAAGACAATGGCCGATAAATTAATGTAGATCCCCATTAATGATCCACAAAATTACCCCTTCTGTAGATTACAATTAGTGGTTGAAACGTTTAAACACCCAACTTAATGAATCAACCAACCAAAATTCACCAAGGACCTCAAAGTTGTTAAGCCAACGAATACGAAAACGTTTTCATAAAACTTTGGGGACTAGTCCATCGTCCCTTCTCTCCTGCAAAATTACATATTTGTCTGTGTATGGGGTATATCCGTTTTACACTTGCATCAACAATTTTTACAAATTAAACAGTTTTAAATAAAACAAAAATACTTTATCAAAGAATTGTTATTTATTGCATCGTTTTATAGACAGCTTTACGCGGATATGAAAATTTATAAAATTATAAGTTTTGTTAGGCACAGGGTAAAAACCTTATATTAATACTATATTTTTTATGGAAAAAAAATTATTGTAATTCTATACATGATTTTTCAGTATGGTTTAGAACCGATTCTAATCTAGCGGATATGAATCGGTCTCAAAGCCATGCTGGAAAAAAAGATTCATAATTATATTTTAAAATGTTACGTATAATTTAAAATGTAAAATATTTCTTCAACTTACACTATTTCGCATTTTTTGGCATTTTATGGCTTGTTTACTGTCGTTTGACCTAGGTTTTTAGTAACGCAGCTACTCTATTAAGTTTATATTTGCTTTTATTTCTGTCCTTAAAAGCGAGTTAAATCGTTCATAGCCTTCATGTAAATTTTGAAAACTAGTAAAATTGCAATAGTATCCAAAGGAAATTGCACACCTTTCCAGAGAGGGAGAAGATATTTGGCTGTTTTATAATAACGTTTTCTTATTCGTTGGCTTAACAGCTTTGGGGACTTTAATTGGATTTTGATTGGTTGGTTCATTAGGCTTAGTTTCAAAACGTTACAACCTCTAATTGTAATCTACAGAAAGGGCAAAGTTGTTTGTCATCATTGGGGATATCCATCATATTATTGGTGATTGTGGTTATTCCTTTTGATCTCTGACACCTTTCACATTAAGGCCATAAGATATGCAAGGTAAGGATAAGTTGGGTTCTTTAAAGTTTAATATAGTTAAGTTAGGTTAGCCCTAGGCAGCAGTTAGGATACCACAGCCTCTAGGCTTCCTGTATGGTCCTTAGGGCTTGGGAGTAGTTAGTAGGTGACAAAGAAATCGTAAGAAGAAACTTAAAGAAGTAAATCAAATTATTTTAAACAATGATTGTATGTTCTTATGCTGCCCTACCTATGGATATAATTGTCATTGTTTATATATCTAGAAGAAAAGACAATAAAAGCACTTTTATGCCAACATAAAAATAACATTTAAGATCTAATAAAAGCAGGAAAAATTCCTCGCAGATTTTTGCAATCAGGAAATCATAAATTTGCAAACTTTTTATGATAAGTATTATTTTAAATTAATTATTTTTTCTGCATTTATGTCCTTTTTAAATAATACTTTAAGGATTGAATTTTAAGATTTAAAACCTTTAATTATCAATAAGCTAAAGAGTCTACAATCAGATAGACTTGGTATGAAAGGTATAAAACACGTACCAAAAAAAGCTTGCTGAAAATTTTAAATTAAAAGTTTTTTCCAGTATGGCTTTGAAACCGATCAATATCAATGGATATAAACGGATCATAACTGGTTCTCAGCCATACTGAAAATTATGTTTGGCATTTATTGAGGACAACAATCTATGAATAAGTGATATCAGTTTTGTTAGCCAGGGCCTTTGGCCTCCCATAGCTAACAATTATGGCTATAAAATTATAATTTTTAATTTTGATAAAGTTGCGGAAAGCTATCTATGAACTCAATTTTCAACGTTAATAGATGACAAACCTATTAATTTTTAATTTAAAAAAATCTTAAACATAAAACAACGATGGGGACTTTTTATGTTTTTCTCATAACCCTGTTTTTTTGAAATTGCAAAAAAAAATAAAAAATGCTGTTGTCTTTTATATTTGAGCATTTTTTCGCATTAAAATTTTTGTTATTTTTTTCCGTCTGACATAAATTAGTTTAAACATTTTGTATCTTTTAAACTGCTATTATAAAATCAAATATTTAAAAGGATTTGACACTGGTTAGACATTACACGAATATAAGAAAAATCTTTAGTTTATAGGATATCTTATTTTTATAACTGAAGACGTTAACTGGCTGAGAAAAGATACTTTATAATATGAAACATAAATCCGATTGCCTCTTATGGACATCATTTTCTTGTTTTTTTTTAACAGATGAAAAAAGAAAAGAAAAATCCTTGAATAAAAAGAATTGCTTCATTAATAATTACTTGTTTTGTCAAATAAAAATATTCAAAACAATTGTGTTTCCCGCAAAAAAGTTGCAAAATTTGTAACAGCGGCGAAGCTAATCAATATTATGGGTATGTATGTTAGTCCTTCAGAGAGAATTACATGTTTATCATTATAATAAAGTAAAAGGATGTTTGTTTCTTTGTTTGTTAGATTGTACCGAAGGATCTCGTTAACAGCTCAACCAATCGGGTTCTCCTCAACAGGGTAGCTTCTCATAGGTCCCGGGAAGGTTTATAACCATTTTGGGGTACCACCACCCTCCCAAGAGAAATCGCCCCTAGAAAAAAATTGCCCCCCCCCCCCTCTAGAGGCCTCATTTTACCAATTTTAAACAATTGCCAAAATTAATTACACTTTTATTTACTTGAATAGTTTATGTTAGTTTTACTTGCTGCATTGCATAGTTGTCCTTGTAAATAAAAAATTATGTTTGAAATAAATCAACATAACAAACAATGATTTGGATTACATTGCTTTGTCAAATTTGTCAGGGAGGAAGGGGCCATTGGGCATATAACGTTCTTTTATTCGTTGACCCTAAAGATATGAGGACTTTAATTTCATTTTATTTGGGTATACAACTAGTAGTTGCAGTGTCTAAAGATTTTCACCTATAATCCTAACATCAAAACTTTGTCAACTTTCTATCATGATCAATGTGCTATTATTCAAAAAGTATAGCATATATATAAAGTTTATAACCGACATACAACCATAACGAATTATAGAGTAATTTTGCATCCAAATTGATAGACAGCAAACAACATGTTATACATTGTCTTTTATGAAAGTGTACATTTTGTAATCAGGGATTGAACAATGGTAGATAAATAAATTCACACTACAATTTGTCCAAAATTTTTTGAAAAGTAAAAGAGGCATAATTTTATATATTACAGGCTCGTTAAAGTGCCTTTAAAAAATTATAGGCCAATACAAAGATTCATTAACAATAGCTGTATACATTTTGATTGACTAATGGTAGGCCAGTATAACGTCAATTTTGAAAGGCACTATAAAAATCTTTTAAAATGTTGTATTTAATGTCCTATTCCTACATCCCTGAAGGTTTTGCAGTTTTATTGAATAAGCTTTCATTAATCTTTTCTTGTTCCTATTGCAGTTTTGACAAATGCAAAACAAGGACAACACTATTCATAATAGCTGAGCATTTTGTTCATGCAAAAAATAAGGTTGCAGTCATCTGAAATCATGGTCAAGCCACCCTAAAAATTGACGATTGAAGCAGCTTATGTGCCTAATAAAAAATGACGTCATACAAAACAAATGACCATTGATTAGCCAGTATACATTGTAATTGACCAATGGTAAATATTTTACTGGCCTATCATTGGTCATTTGTATTGTATGACGTCACTTTTTTCCAGACAATATAAGCTGCTTCTTGGCGACTACTGACATCAATTTTAAAATGGACAGTTTCCTTATTTCTGACAATTGCAGCATGCTGTAGTACAATAAGCTGAAAAGAACAATGATTTTGACTAGCAGAAAGGATAATGGCAAAAATAATTCTTTAGAAGATTGTCAAGGAAAAGTAAGTAGCTACACTTCACAAAAAAAATATAAAAGCTTTGATTAATGCTCTAGAAGTATCATGTTATTATGTTGAAGTTTTTGTAAGATTTTTAAAATGAACCTAATAAACATGGATCAACTCTTGTATTTGATAATAAGCAGTGTTGAAGGAACGCCTACACTATATATGAAATGTATGTACATCCCCAATGATGATAAACAATATTACCCCTTCTTTAGATTAAAATTATAGGTTAAAAGTTAAAAACTAACCAAATTATAAGTACCCAAGGCATTTAAGCAAATGAAAAAGATAACACAGTTGTCAAACTTTGGGTACAAGTGAAATTTCTCATCCAATATCCCCTCCCTCCCTAGCCTACACTAGAGAAATCAACTTTGTTGATATTCTAAAAACTAACTTTTTAAATTAATATTGTAACTGCAAAAAAGAGAAAAAATGATAACCTCGCTAAAAAATATTTATCCTTTGATTTTATTTCTATTTTTAAATGATAAATGTTTGTTAATTAATTTAACTACTCTATACAAAACAACTCTTTATTCTTTGGGAAAGTGTTCATATGATAAAAAAAAGTTTAATTTATGCTTCAAAAGTATGTTTCTCAAAAATTTCATATACGGTAACCAGCTACGTTATAAGTAGGATTTTACTGTCTGTTTGACCGTCATACGAGATTTAATAAGCAAAAGCGTCTGTATAGACTAGACTTCTAAAGTTCCAACGCAATTATAAAACAAAAGTATAATATTTATATTATTCTGTTAACATTATTTGTTGTAATGGGATAACACATCTCAAAAGTTAATCAATAGAGAAGCTACTTTTTGTTCTTCACAATACGACTTTTTATAGGGAAAATTGATGTTGGCGTCACATACGTAAAGACAAACATTCTCAAACTATAGAGTAGATCCGCTATTGAAACAAATATTCAAATATCAATCCTTATAATAAATTAACAGGATGTTTGTCTACCTGTTTGTCTGTCTGCTTGTCTGTCTGATTGTCTGTCTGTTTGTCTGTCTGCTTGTCTGTCTGTGTGTCTGTATGTTTGTCTGTATCGAAGGATCGGGCTAACCACTAAACCGACATGGTTCTTCTTACAGGGTAGCTTCTACGAGTTCCCGGGAAGGTTTATAACTATTTTGGGGGAGGGTACCAACATTGTCTCACGATAAATAGCCATAGAAAAAAATAATTAACCCCTCAATTTTTTTTCTTTAAAAAATCTGAATTAAAAATTGGGTTGTCGAATTGAACTCACCCCTCCTCAAGTGTCCCTAGAGGCCTTTAGAGACGTAGCCGCTAGTTTCATGTTATAACATTAATATTTTCAAAACTTATATGACACATCAATTGTTTTATAAGCAAAATTACATAAGTGAGAAATATTGAAATCAAGGAATTTTAAAAAAGTTAAATTCTCATACAATTACTGAACAAATACATTTCAGCAAAGAATAAAAAAGTTTGAGGAAGTGGATATGTTTTGTTTGAGTAGTGGGGCCGGGTGATAGTGCACAAATAAACCAGCAAAAAAATACAAGGAAAATCCGCGAATTACTTCACCTATGAATTATTCCTTTTTGTGGATATTAGTCGTTTTTGCTCTTATCTCTAGTGGATATGTATTTTAAAGCGTTTAAAGCTTCCCTGTAAAGTTCTAACCATTTAATATTAACAAAATTCCCTTTCTACTTTGTGATATAGAGAATCTTAAATATAGTCTAAAATCATATCTTTGAAAAGATTATAATTTTGAAGATGAAAAAATTGAATTTAGCATTTCAAATAGTATATCTAAGATAATAATAAAAGAATATAATTATCTTTTTATGTTGCTGGATCCAAAGAACACCCTGTGTATACTTTACAGTGGTATCTTTGTTCCTTGAAATCATTAACACCTTCACAATTTAATTTTGTCTGGCGAGGATTATCATAGATGGATAGGGAACTAGGTAGGGAGGGGACATTGGGCTGCTCATTTCACTAGTCCCCAAAGTTTTATTGAATGTATTCGTATTCGTTGGCTCAAAAACTTTGGGGGCTTTTGATTGGTTGTTTCATTAAGTTAAGTGTCCACACGTTTCAACTACTAATTGTACATAAGTCGTAGTTTTGTATAACATCTCGGGGATGTATGTACATAACTTTACCGGCCAGTGTCTTATCCCTTTATATCTCTGGGTTTATGATAGATGGACAGAGGATTAGATTTGAAATAAATAGATAGGTTGAATAATTAACACGTTTGCCATAAATGGATTTAGAACACGTGGATATTGTGACAGGGAAATCTAAATATACATTCATAATAGAATGATAGATGATGGATCAATAAATAAAAAATTAGCACCTACAAAAATAAGACAAACTGATAGAAACCGAGATAGATTGATAGATAGATGGATAAATTGATAGATAGATCGACAGAAAATAGATGGATAGATAGTCCATAAT
Organism: Acartia tonsa; assembly: GCF_053477335.1. Taxonomy (NCBI): domain Eukaryota; kingdom Metazoa; phylum Arthropoda; class Copepoda; order Calanoida; family Acartiidae; genus Acartia; species Acartia tonsa. Next base: position 39,603,779 of record NC_137264.1, on the reverse strand, counting down.
ATATAAATGGATATAAGAATGCATATATAGTTGGAAGAATAAATAGATAGATGGATATTATTTGTAAAAGTATGTTGAGTAAAAAAACATTTTATTCCGCTTGTAAAATTGAGAAGGCTGTTTAAACCTTTTACAACTTACCATTTTTGCTAGTACAGCTACTCTTTAACTTATGTGAACTTCCGTTAAAAGTAGCAAGTGACATAATATTTAATGAACTTATGTATTATATAATTTACAAAAACGTTTTAAAATAAATTTTCAATACATGAAAAAATAAATGGATGTAAACCTTATTTTGTGTCTCTATTTTGAACTAGTGGTATAACCTTGGGGGGGGGGGGGGGGTTAGACCCTATAATAAAATTTCGTTTTAAAATAAAAATTAATAAAAATTTGGGGAGGGGGCATTTTATTCTAGGGGTGATTTCCCTTGAAAGGGTTGTGGTACTCTCCCCTCAAACAGGTATAAACCTTGCATAGAACCCATAAGAAGCTACATTGTAAAATTAAGATACAGACAAACATACCTGTAAATTTTTAGCTTATTATCTTTGTGTTACTTTATAGACGACTGTTCTTGTTTTTATCATGAAGATGGTCTTTTAAATTTACTCATTATCATGACCAAGTTAAATGTAATTATAGAGTTATTTTAGAGTATTTTTATACATTCGTTTCAAAAAGTCTTGATAGGGTACTAAATATTTTTTACATTTAAATTAAGTTAAACAAAACTTTTTCTTACTCAATGTTTACTTTAAATAGTAAAAAAAAAATTTGTAAAACATTTTTTGAAACTATCATTCTAATATATCTCAAAAAGTGCACATTGAAAAAATGCGTGCATGCATTTGATGTAATTCTCAAGTAATATGCACGCTTAAATGCTGCAAACTTTTTGAGAGTTTGATTTTCAATTGCTAAATTATTTAGCTATTATGACTCTGAATAGTGAATATTTTAAAATAATTGTAGTAGGGTTGCTGTGCTTGCTTAGACTTTTGAGGGAAAGCGTCAGATCTTTTTACTACCTTATAAAACCTTAAAATTTATTAACTTCCAAATATCTAATAGAATTTTCTATCTATCCATTTCCTACCTCACATTGTTGTTCATTAATTGTGGTACACTGTTGTTCATCTACAGTCGTACACTGTTCCTCGTAAACAGTGGTACAAGATTCCTCGTTAACAGTCGTACATTCTTGCCTGGTACTGGTCGTACACTCCTCGCTTACTTCGGTAGTACATTCGTTCTCGTATTTTGTTTCACATTTTTGTTCTGTAGCAACAGATTTTTTAAGTTTTTAGTTAAAAAAGTAAAAAATACATGATATCCTAATTTATGAAGTAGTAAGTTTTTTGTTTGTTTAAAGCTTAAAATTAACTACTCAACTGATTGATTGAGTTCTCCGTTTAAGTAAGGCTTACCATAAGTCTAGGAATTTTTTAGGCTGATTCATTTTTTTGTTTTAAGTCTTGTAATAGTTTTGGGCCATTTGTATGCCACTTTCTTACCCCTTTGGCACAGTATTTGGTCAAACTTTTGCTGAACAATTTGCATCTACTTAATAATTCACTTGGTCTGTCAGTATGCCTATAATCCTCTAGAATTTTGTATTTAAAAGCTATGCTACTAAGAATCTCATTCTTGCTAAAATTCAATAGACAAATAAAATTTATAAATACATAATGTTTCCAATAAACCAGCAAATTGCAACTTTAAAATCTTTCCTGTGGAGCTAGAGCAATCATTTTCAGTGACAGTATCATACACAGTCGTACACTGCTGCTCATTTACTGTCGTACACTCTTGCTCATTCACATTTGTACACTCCTAAAAAATTATTCATTAGTATTGCTGCACATTATTGTACACTATTGCTTATTCATATTTGTACACTCCTAAAAACATGTTTTGTTTGTATTATACACTATAGTACCATTTTGTTTATTCACGTTTGTACACTCCTATAAATAATTTTAGTATTATTGTACATATTGCACACTCCTAAATATCATGTAGTAGTAGTATTGTACACCCTTGCTTATTACCATTTGTACACTCCTAAACATCATGTATTAGTAGTATTGTACACTATTGTAGATTTTGGCTAATTAACATTTGTACACTCCTAAAATAATTTATGAGTAGTAATGTACAATTTTGTACACTATTGCTTATTCAAATTTGTACACTCTTAAAAATAATTTATTAGTATTACTGTATACACTGCTGTTACACTATTGAACACTCTTGCTTATTCACATTTGTACGCTTGTATAGTATTAATATTAGTAGTATTGTACACTATTTTACACTCTTTTTCATTCATATTTGTACACTCATAGAATTTATGTTTTAGTAATATTGTCCACAATTGTACACTTTTGCTCATAATTATTCTACCTGTTCATTTACAGTGGTGCATTCTTGTTCATATTTAGTCATGTACTCCGTCTCACATTTTTGTTCTTGTTCAGTTGTACACTCTTGCTCGGTTACTGTGTTGTACACTGTCTCACAGATCTATATAAAAAAGTATATTATTTCCTTAGAGAGAAAATGGACAATGGGCTGTTTATTACACTAGTCCCCAAAGTTTTAAATTAACGTATTCTTATTCGTTGGCTTATAAACTTGTCTCAACCATGACACTTTGGTTGAGCTTGACTTCCGAATTAGCGGGAAGTTCACGAGATCAGTTGGCGAACATACAAACCCCCAATACCAGGAACCATCAAGTTTCAACAGCAGGTTTGAATATAGATTTATTGATGAAATTATTTCAAAGACCTGAAATTACAATATCAATTAGTTCATAATTCCAGTTATTTATAACCACGTAATCTTATTTGCTTTTTAAAAATCATTTTTCTCTACGGTAAAAATCTTTGGAAACTTTGGCTTTAAAGGAAAATTATTTGGTTTAATAAATCATTGTTAAATGCAAAAATAAAGGCACATAAAAATTACTAAAACATATATTAATCATAATTAAGTTTTATGCTTAGCTGGCTAAAGCCTTTTTAAAACTACATATAATCGTCCTATACACCATTCTTCCTTATGAAATTAACAAATTCTACCTGAAGCTCTTATGGTTTCAAATCCCTGATATACTAGGGTCGTTCACACAATATGAGACCAATGATAGGCCCAATTTTGTTCTCCGCAATCTTCACACTCTCATATCTCATTCAAAAGTAAGGAACGTGCGCATCATAATAAACAAAACAATCCATGCCGCGCCACATTATGAAGGGAAAGCCATAAAAAGACGACATTTGCGCTTAGTTTTAGGTTTAATGATAAGGAATTAATTTCGTACTTGATAAACACAAAGCTTCCTTGAAAAGAGGTTAAGACACACCCCCCGTTTGAAAGTCAAATTAACTTCCTTAACGAGATTCAAGGTTTTTTTGCGCTGAGCACTAGCAACATTTCTCACTAAACTCAACTCACCATAATCACATGAGAATGGCCACATCCCGAAAACGTGACAATTTTGCTCCTAACTAAATGAAACCCCGTGAAATGCATACACAATATATACTCCTCACTAGGACTCATAATACCTCACATTTTAGGATAGAAGGATGGGGATTGGTTTGTACCATACAACATTCCATGCACATGACAATCACAAGATCACATACACAAATCCTAAAATAGATAATCCTATTAATCATGATGTTGTAAATATAACAACTATACTAAATAATAATCATTTCATAATCAATAGGTAATAAATCATTATTAATAAATCAATAAGTACCTACGAAATCAGGTTGAAATGTAAATGTAAACAATAATGGTAAAAAAATAAAACGAAATAAATCTTAGACAAGAAAATTAAGATTTATAGGTACTTAAAACTAAATTTGTTAAGCATCAAAAAGAGTAGTAAGAAAAAATTTTTCAAAATCCTTGGGCAGAAAGTTTTTCAAACCTAATGAATAAGAACTGTAATATCTTAATCAACAATAAAACTTTTTAATACTTAAAGAATAGCAAAATAATAATATCTTCGTTAGAATTTTCATTGAAATTATGAAAAAATACCAATTTTTCTTTGTAAAAAAAAATGAGACTTTAAATATGAATTTTCAATCATTCCTTGATCTGAATAAAAATGTTTTACTTGATTGAAATTCATATATTATTTTTAAAAAAATCTGCTAAAAAAATACTTGATTTTTTCTTAGAATAAATATCGAATCACGCAACCTCGACACATTTATTCCTTTTTGTTAAACTTTTCAGGTAAGTTTTAAAATGAATTGTACTTTTGAAAAGAACTTAGACTCAATAAAATTAAATTTGAGCATATGAAATAGAAGATATTTAATCGCATTTCCTTTGATTCTTATTTTAGGCATAAAAATAGGCATATGAAAAATGTGGCTTTTTACTAAAAAAAATCTCAATTTCCATAAAATAAGAATCAATTATTAATCATAATTTTTAACAACTGCCTGACTGATACAGCATGTTCTTCTAGGGGAGATTTATCTGTCAGTCTGAACAAGACTCTTGCAGTCTTTCTCCCATCCTCAATTCTCGTCACTCGGCCCATCCTCAAACATCTCATCAGGGGATTGGTACTCGTAACCAGAACTATATCTCCGTCAGCTAGTGGCTCCGCCATCTCATCCTTCCACTTGGACATCCGTAATATCTTCGGTAGGATCTCCTGGCGGTAGGCAGTCCAAAACTGGGCAGACAAATCTTCCAACAACTTCAACCTGGAGGAAATTTGGTCCCCCGGTTTCATCGCCACATTGCACAACGGCTGGCGGTCAACATTTCCCAGCAGCTGGCCAGGGGTGATCAGCCGCCAATTCTCCACGTCGTTCGCAGCTTCTATCGTCAATGGTCTGCTATTCATCAACTTGCTGACCTCCGCCAACAGCACCAGGAGCTCGTTGAAATTAACAGAACTATTCACCAACTTCTTGGACAGCAATCTCTTGGTTAATCCCACCATTTTCTCAGCCTGCCCAATATAATGGTGGGCTCGGGCCGGGATCTGAGACCAAGAAAACTCTACCTGGCTGCCCAACTTCTGCTCTAAAACCTTGCGAGCACCGGATAATTGTGTGCCCATGTCGCTTACTATGATCTTCGGCAGACAATGAACAGCTTCCAACTTGCGCAGGGACAACAGGATACTGCTGGTATCATACTTTTCCAAGGCATCTAACCACAACGCCCCTGAGAATCTGCAGACCACCACGAACACCCACACCTTCTTCGTTGCTGTCTGACTCCTCGTTTTGGCGGCAGCTCTCCTCGTAACCAACGACCCATCAGGTCGACTTGCACAGCTTCAAAAGGCCTGCTCGGGACCAACTTGTCAGGTAACACCTCTTTCATGGTAGCACGACATTCCTTAGCCCTCTCAACACTGCAGGGCCAACATTTCTTCACTTCCATGATGGCCAACCTCCTTGCCTTCACAATCCAGCACCAACGGCGGCTCTCAGCTAAAGTTCCACGGACACCAGAGTGAAGCTCAACATGCGCTTCTCTCATAAAAACAGCAGCTAACCAATTACCAGGCTCCAAAATTATTAAACCTGGCATGTCTTCAAATATCATTTTACGGCCGCCAGTAATGGCATCAATGACTGGCTGTCCACGACCAACCATTTTAAGAATCCTCATCTCCCTGGTCACATAATTTCCTCCGGGACCAACGACAGGCCAGGACAATGATACTTCATGCACTAATGGATTTAATGACGCATAATTGCCTTTAGCGTCATTTATCCACTCATCCTCTTGGCTTCGTGACACAATGAAAAGTTCCGCCGCCGCCATAAAATTGTACAAAGACGGCTTGTACACAGAATCTGCGGCAGCTACATGACTACCAGCGGCTGTAGTCTTACCTTCTTGTCTGCTCTTTAGCTTCTTCAACCAGGTGTTCGCAACTTGCAGGACAGCTGCCATAATACGTTTGGCCTGTCCAAATGATCTCCTGTGCTTAAACCTAAAGACATCTTCAGCGGCTTCTCCGGCAACTTTCATTGAACATAACTTAACCATCTTGGTATTCAACTCCTCTGGGGGTAAAACCTGCTTGACTTCTTCGGCAGTTTTCACCGGCCACGCACTTTCATCCTGGCGCAACCATTCTGGGCCCAATCTGTACCTGGAACCTGGTCCCAAATCTGATACCTTGCAGGTGCTTCTGGTGCCCAAATCTGCAACGTTGTGCGTCCCCGGGACCCACCTCCAGTCATCCTTGTTGGTTGCAGATTGAATTTCTCCAATACGATGAGAATTAAATGTGTTCAGCATAGCACTGTTGGAAACTATTTGTGATAAAACACACGATGAATCAGTAAAGTACATCACTCTGATAATATCAAAGGGCAGGGCATCTCTGACGGACTTTGCCAACCTTGTGGACATTTGGCATCCCATCAACTCAAGGCGTGGAATTGACTCACACTTGACCGGCGCAACTCTTGACTTAGTGGCTAGCAGAAACGTTTCAAATCCCTGTCTAGTTGGCCACCTCAAATATGCATTAGATGCATAAGCCTCTGATGACCCATCCGAAAACATCATCAAGGATGGAAGGCCAGTTGGTTCATCCGGAACCACACAACGGTCAAACTCCAATTTAGCGACCTCAGCTCTGTCCTCCAGCGACTGAACAAGTTCATCCCGTAGACTTTTTGGAATGAAATCTTGCCAGCCCAAATTCAGCAAACATGTTTTCCGCAGGACAAGTTTAATTCTCAACAGAATAGGGCTGCAAAGCCCGATCGGGTCGAAGGTTTGGGCGGCGAACCTGTGGACCATCTTCTTTGTCAGATTCTCGTCCAAGGCGTCCTGGAGGTTGTACAAATCAGCATCCTCTTTCACCTTCCTTCCCTTGACTTTACCATCTTGGTTGACTCTTGTGGCGATGGACAACACATCGGTGGCTGGCTTCCATATCAGCCCGAGAACCTTGGTAGGCTGGCAATCATCTCCAGAATAAATGACTTGTTTGAAGGAAAAACTACCTTTGCCGATAATCCTGTCGGCCTCTTTCATCATCTCCTTGGCTTCTGGCTTCGATCCTGCTCCCGAAATAACGTCATCTATGAAGCTGTGCTTCTCAAGCTTGACTGCAACTGGAATCTGAGGTAACTTGAATTCCTCATCTGGGTAGGTAGGTATTTGTGGCTCCTTCCATAATTCAGGTTTGGCAACAATTTCACTACCGTTTATTTGTCCCTCTCCATACATCTCCTTGACCTCTGCTTCACTCTTTCCGCCGAACAGGCGGGACGTCAACTTCAGGGCTGTAACTGCCAAATTTCCCGCAGCTAACTCGCCGAAATTCACAACTTTGGTCAGGTAAATTTCAAGTGGACCATCTGGCGTCGGGGAAAATAAAACTCTCTTCATCTGGCTGTCGAACTCTGTGGCCAGGATGGAGTTATAAAACTTGGAGATATCCGCGGTTATACCAACCTTATAACCGCGGAAAAGCATCAAATGATAAAAAATCTTCTGCATTGGCGGCGGGCCTCCCAGCATTATGTTATTAAAACTGGTACCCTTGAACGTCAGAGAACTATTTGCACACAATCGCATGGGTGTGGAACTTGAATCCTCCTTGAAAGCAACCACTATTGATGAACAAGACTTAGGTCCTTCATACTGCAATTCTTCAGGCGTGGCTTTTTGAAAAACGCCTCTTCTTATGGCGTCGTTGAATACCTCCACATACATTCCATAGGTACCTTCCTTGACCATCCTGGCACGATCCTTTTCAGCAATTTTGCGGGCTAAACTCTCATTGTAGGGTAGAGTGTGAGGATCTTCAATATAAGCATATTGACCTGTCCACTTGTTGGACTGCAAGTCTAGTGTTAAACCTGCCTCAATTATCCTCTGCCTCTCACGCTGGTCCCAGGTAGTGCCGTCGGCCATAGCCTTGCACTCTTGACAAGCAGTACATCCTGGACAAAGTGCCTGCGGCTGTATGCCAAACGATTCAGACGTCAGAAAGTCTGGCAAAGTGCCTCCACTGACACTGACAGCCTTATAAGCTGACTTTTGATCTCCAGCTCCACCATCAGCACTCGTACAGATAAAACCACTACCAAAAATGGTTCGCCACAACATAGACTGGCCCACTTTCTGGTAGGTTGAAGGAAACACGTCAGGATGTGTATTTCCAATGATGATATCTAAGCCTCCACTAATATATGTAAACCTTTCTGGCGGCATTTTAAATATCTCGGCGGCAGTTTCGGAGTGGACCGAGCGCATCTCGTTGGCCCCGCCGAGGGTAGGCATGACAGCTGCCTCAAACTCCCTCAGATTGCCGTCCCTATCCTTCAAATAAAACACAACATTGCGGCAGGAAGACTCACTACCATCAGCTACAGAAATAGTTGTATATCTGCCGGTAGATTTCAGCTTCAACTTGTTGGATAACTTCTCAGACACAAGTGGCAAATTTGCCCCGGAGTCAAACATTACCGTGGCGTGGCAGGTGCCGCCGCCAGGTGCTACAACAGGAACTAACTGAAGTAAGAAGGTACAGGGGCTGGGTGCAGAACTTGACTTGTAAACTGTATTCACACCAGCACTAGCCTCATGGAGTAACCTGGAATGGTATCTGTCGCAATTATTAGTACCACAAACACCAAGCTTATCCGATTTATTACATTTGTCAGCAGTATGGCCGTCACATAAGCAAAGTTCACATAATTTCTTCTGCTGGACAACTTTCTTTCGGTCAACCACGTCCATCTTCTTAAACGTGAGGCAACGGAAAATCGGGTGTTTCTCCTTGCAGCTCTCCACAGGACATGCACTGTTCCACTTGGAAGCCTTGTCCTTTCCAGCCTTTCCATTCTTATTGTCGTTGCGGCCAGATACTTGCGCGGCGGCAGCTCTGTCACGATTTCTCTTGCCGGCGCCACTGTCATAGGACATATCACCGGCCAACATGGCACCCCTGGTCCTCTCCAGCAGTTCTACAATCTTCGGGATGTTTGGTTGGTTCATGCTACCTAGTTCCATCATAATTTTGTCTCTCAAATTTTCAGGGCACTTGTCTTTAAAAATATGAATAAGAGTTAGGTGGTTGTAATCCTTAGCTGCAGAACCAACGATGGCTTCTACCTCCTGCATCATGCTCTTGAAGGTAGCAATTGCGCTAACCACGTCCACAGGTTTATCCACAGGTTTCATCTTGTTCAACTTAGTTAAAATCCTCATGAACCGGCGAGTGTTTGATAAAAACATCTGGTCAAGAAACGCCCATTGTTCATTGTGATCTCTAATCGCTGACACTTGCTTGCGTAGTTCCGGGTTGGTTATCACCTTCTCCATACACAACATCAGACTTAACCTCTGGTCAGCAAATCCATAACCAGAGCATAGATCCTTAAAGACCTGTTTAAAGTTTGGGTAATCCGTGTCAGTACCGTCGAACGACGGCAACAAACTGTTGTCCCAGCGCCCATACTGCGGGTTGGAACTCCGAATATCCACAGCAGACATACTTCTGGAGAGCATGGCAGGTGTCCCACTCTCATCCAGATTAGATGAACGACGTTCCATCTCTCTAAGCCTTCGGTACATATCACGTACTTCTTGGCGCAACTCCACGGAAATTTTAAGCACTCCCATGTCCATCTTCACCTTCTCAATGACGTCAAGGTTCCTGGCGACAGTGCTTGACCTCGCGTCATCTGAATCATTGTCAAGCCAGTACAGAATTTTTGTACACTGCTCCAACGACGCATAAACTTTATCTGCAACAGTTTTCTGCTCACTAGCTTCATCCAAATCACGCTTAAACTCGCGCAGCTCACTAGTCTCCATGGCAGGTTTTAGACTTTTTATTAGGTCAGATTGGTCCTTGACCTCACTAAAAATGTCACGAATTGATTTTACAGTCACATTTTCACATGAACTAAAACTTTGGCAGGCTTTTAGATTGTCATAAAACACTTTTAACTGTTCATCAAAAACTTCTAGCCTTTCACTGCCAATAGCGATAGCTCGCTCAATTTTCTGCTTTTTGGTTAGTGGCATATTGATTCACTAGGTACTTATTTCACAGAAAAATTGTCACAGTTTATTGCATCAATAATTCACTGGATGCTATTGATCTCTTGATGAATGCTAACGCCTATTCATCAGATACTTTGAAATTGTCTCAACCATGACACTTTGGTTGAGCTTGACTTCCGAATTAGCGGGAAGTTCACGAGATCAGTTGGCGAACATACAAACCCCCAATACCAGGAACCATCAAGTTTCAACAGCAGGTTTGAATATAGATTTATTGATGAAATTATTTCAAAGACCTGAAATTACAATATCAATTAGTTCATAATTCCAGTTATTTATAACCACGTAATCTTATTTGCTTTTTAAAAATCATTTTTCTCTACGGTAAAAATCTTTGGAAACTTTGGCTATAAAGGAAAATTATTTGGTTTAATAAATCATTGTTAAATGCAAAAATAAAGGCACATAAAAATTACTAAAACATATATTAATCATAATTAAGTTTTATGCTTAGCTGGCTAAAGCCTTTTTAAAACTACATATAATCGTCCTATACACCATTCTTCCTTATGAAATTAACAAATTCTACCTGAAGCTCTTATGGTTTCAAATCCCTGATATACTAGGGTCGTTCACACAATATGAGACCAATGATAGGCCCAATTTTGTTCTCCGCAATCTTCACACTCTCATATCTCATTCAAAAGTAAGGAACGTGCGCATCATAATAAACAAAACAATCCATGCCGCGCCACATTATGAAGGGAAAGCCATAAAAAGACGACATTTGCGCTTAGTTTTAGGTTTAATGATAAGGAATTAATTTCGTACTTGATAAACACAAAGCTTCCTCGAAAAGAGGTTAAGACAAAACTTTAGGAACTTTGGTGAATTTTGATTGGTTAATTATTTAAGTTAAGGTTGCAAACAGTTTAACCACTAATTTCAACTACATAAGGGATAATTTGGTGTATCATCATTGAGGATGTACATCAATTTATCGGCTATTGCCTTATCCCTTTAGATCCCTGTTAATTCCTGACATATTAATTTTTCAGAACTTTCAGAGGTAAATTTGTATTTTCCCAAATTTTTTCATCATAAATATATTCATTCATACTTTTCAAGAAACTGAAAGGGATACCAAACATTGGAATATCGTGGACCAATGTAGTAGTTTTTAAGATCTTATTAGACTATACACTTACAGACAAACAAACAAATTTCTTTTGAATATAAAAAGGTATCAGGTTAAAACAGCTGACGGCTTTATTGCATGACTTTTGGGTGGAAATCCTTGCTGTGTTAGACTTTTACTAAAATTAGATGTATGATCCAAAATTTATAGATTAAAATTATCGGTTGGAAAGTTTAGACACTAGTAGTCTGGAACCAATTAATTACGAATTAAAGAAAAGTACCCAAAGTTATTTAGACAACGAATAAGATAATATGGTTACAAAACTTTGGGTACCAGTGTCCAATGTGGCAATGTCCCCCGCCCCATCCCCCCAAATCTGGATCTAAAATCATCATGTCATTCCACACAAAAAAACTAACCTGTTCGTTTTGAGTGGTACACTCTTGTTTCTGAACAGTATTGCACTGTTCCTCCCTGACAGTTGTACACTCAGTGGGAGCAGCACCTGACCCTCCTGTACACTCATCCTCAAACACAGTCTCATACTGAGTCTCACACTTCTCCTCATTAATGGTCACACATGTCTCCTCATTTGGGGCAGAACAGTCCTGTTTTTGACGGATTTATTTTCATCAATAATCTATCTATTCGAAATTTGATTTTAAATTTGTTAAAGCTTTCATGATGTTAATGTATGTTTTTTAAACAAAAGATAAAAATCATCTTATCTTAATATTAATGTTTGAAATTGCAATATCTGACAAATTGTCGTACATTTGAGCAGAATTAATATCTCTTTAAATCTAATTATTACTAATTTGACCTGGTTTTGAAATATTATCTAGTTATTTATTGGAAGATGATTAAAGTCCCTCCACAAATCATGACGTCATATGATAGTATAGCCGATGACAGGCCAGAATACACTGTAATTAACCAATGGTAAAATTTATGATTGCCTCTCATTGGCTATTCTATCTTATGACGTCATAATTCGTGGAGGGACTTTAATCATCTTCTATTTATTGCATTATATTATAAACAGCTTTCTGTGGATATTGAAATAAAAAAATAAAAGACTAAAATCAGTTTTGTTAGCCCCTTATGGCCGAGATTTACATGAATTGTATAATTTTTATTTTAATATTTGTAGAAAATTGCCTGTAATTTGATGCTATTATGGCTGAGAATTGGTTCTAATTCACCTGATATTAATTGGTTTCGAGGCCATACTGGATAAATAATTTTAAAACTATTACATTATTCTGTAAACTATTCTTTTCCAATCTTTTCCTTATTATATATCTAGTTAATATATCCTTTATTATCTTGTCAGTAAATCAAGTTTTTTTCTTGATTAAAAAATAGTTGGGTTGGTGTTGAGAAAAATGCTTCACAGCGAAGGAAATTACTTATCAGATAATTTTCTTGGCGTAAAATGTATGAGATTAAAATCAGATAACTGGATACTATACGTCAAGTTTTAAAAATGCTTTGTTTCCTAGATTTTTTTAAATGGGAAATTATATATACGAATTATTGTAATTTTTATATTAATAATAACAATGTTGAGTATTAGTAGTTGTGCTAAGGGATAAGTCAATGGATGATAAATTGATGTATATCCTTAATGAAGATACACTAGATAAGCCCTTCTGTAGAATACAATTAATTGTTGAACTCAACAAAATGAACATACCAATCAAAATTCATGTCCCAAAGGTTGTTAAGCTAACCAATAAGAAAACTTTATTATAAGACTAGTGTAATAAATAGGGATCGGAAGCCTCACGTAAGCCGCGTGTAAGCCTCAGTGAAATCGTGATTTTATCACAATAAAATTCAGCTGGATGTATAAAACGGCTCTTTAGCAGACAATCCTTCTTTCTGAAATTTTTTTTTTCTGCTCACAAGCAGGTTTAAAACTGAGGCTTATGCGCGGCTTACGTGAGGCTTCCGATCCCTGGTAATAAACTTCCCAATGTCCCCTCCCTCCCTGAGTTATGCTACTAAAATTAGTTAATTAATGCAAGGGAAGTTGTTGATTAATTAACAAACTGCAGCTTAAAAATTTCAAGTTACTTAAGTCGGTGTCTGTTTTGGTATAATTACTCTGAAAAATCAGAAGAATGTATAATAGCAAAAATGTGGAAAAATAACTTATTATAAATTAAGTAAATATAATGTTAAAGACACCTGTACATTATCATACCCATGACTGAAGCGTAACGCGTATCGTCTCCGTTCATAGTTTGTTAGGTAGTGGGTTCGAATCTCGCAACAATCCAAAACCTTATATTAGATGTTCATAGTTGTAACTTCTAATGCTATATAGGGGTAGGGGGTAATGCCCTGGCACCAAAAAATATTAAGGTTGTGCAACCAAAGGGTTGGTTATCTGCAATAGCTTGTTACTTTGGACCTTGTATAAAAAAAAACCTATTTTTGTTCGTAAAAATATTCAACCTTACAGCTGATTGTCTGTAAAGATTGTAGCGCTCATTTTTCACGGGTAGAACACAAAAAGTATAATCTTAGTCTCAGTAGACACTTCCGTTCTGTGTTTTAAAGTGTCCATACTATTCCACCAAAAATACATTTCAGCATTTGTAATAAAAGACGTTTTGACAAAATTTATTAAGACATTAAAGTTTTTTTTTAAGTGGTATAAGTAGCTCAGCTAAAACAAGATAACATTATTCAGAAAGTAATAAACATCATAAAATATTATTCTGACAATTAGAACAATAACTTTAAGAATGTTCTAATCCCTCTAAAGTTCAAAAAAATGTATGAAAGCCGTCAACAAATAAGAAAGTTATGTACCAATTTGGTCCTTCACCAACTAAATTTTGGTTATTTTGTGTTTGTTCTTTTCATGTGGTAGAGGTAGACTTATCTTTACCACACCTTGTTTAACCATACATGCTAAATATTTATATTAGGGATAGACACGATATTGCTTTTAGGTTTTAATTTCTTACTTATTTCTCCCATTTCAATATAATTAAATTAGGCATGTTAGAATTGTCGATTTATAACTTGGCATGGTGATTCCTGTAGTAGTTAGGTACGATCTAGACAGCGTAGCAACTCTATTATGGGTACCAAAATGTTCTTACGTCTTAACGTTTTTCATGTATATTTTTAAGTTATAGAATTATCCTATTCATCTGATTTTTGGAATATAGATTCCTACGACAATGTTAAAAGAAATGTTTAGGTTTTTGTCATTCTTGTTTATTCAGAATTCAGAATTTTAAAAATAATCATTTTTTTCTAAATGAGAACAAAATTTGTTCCTTTATTATAAAATGCAAGAAACTTAATACTGAATCATTTATATACTAAATAACTATAAGTTGCTTCAGTGATTCAAGTATGGAATTTATTGTTGTCCAACTAATCCGAGATCAAAATGTCTTTTTCCAGTGGACTTAAAGAACTATAGAATACTACATGGCTTGAAATAAATAAGACGATTTTTACAAGCTTAAATTTATTTTTGTCCCACCCCTACTATTGGCTATGTGTTGAGCCTAATAAACCTATTAAGGTAATCAATCAATCAACTCCGCTCACCACAAAAACAAATAACAATAATTTCAAAACAAATTAGATACAATATTACTTAGGGCTGGACAGCAGCTTTTTTTCTCCATGCGAACCGAAGCCGCCAGTGACACAACACATGAACATAAGTCGCCGAATTTTTCGAATATCGAAAGAAATATCAACCAAATATTTCTTAAATTTAAATGAGACCAACCGTTTAGAAACCCACAGTCCAATTCACAGCTGCTTTTATGGAATAATTTACAACCATGCAGAGATTTCATAGCATATGCAGCAGCAGCTAACTGACCAAGATTTTGCGGTTGCTGAGCCCTGTAATTGATATTGCTACTTCAAATTTCCAATATACCCACTTTGAATTTGACCATAATTCTAAATTAAAACTATTTGTTTAAAGCAAAGATTTTATACAAACACAGAATGTAGACGTTTTTCCATGTTTAAAACGTAAGGTAAAATAGACAAAATCAATTCTGTCTTAAAATGCTTCTAGCGGCTACGCCTCTAGAGGCCTCTAGGGGCACGTACAATATTTTCTTTTCAATCTATGTTAAAATCTGCTGTTTACTAAAAAAAATCCGGCTCCTAATATTTATATTTTATTTTTGGCGATTTCTCTTTAGAGGGTAGTTGTGGCCTCCTCCATATATATTTAAACCTTCCCAGGACCTCTGAGAAGTTACCATGTACAGGAGAATCATATCAGTTCAGGGGTTAGCGAGATCCTTCGGTACATACATACAAACAGGGATCCTTTTACTTTATCATAAGGATTATAGGAAGTACTTAAAATATTAGAGATAAAAATCTATAAATGTAGGTAAATATGTTGTTTAAGTTTTCCTTTCGGCAAAAACTACTCAAAATCAAACATAATAAATCACAATATTTGAGTTTTTAATTACTGTTGTTTCCTAAAATTACTATATTATGTCATTATCTACAGGGAGCAAGGGAACATTGGACTTGCAATCAAACAGGTCCCCAAAGTTTTAGAAAGTTGGACTAAAAACTTTGAAGGCTTCTATTAAATTTCATTTTTATTAGAATTTCAAAATTGTATTCTGTGTTTCACTAGGCACTTTTAGGGAAACCAGGGAACAAAAGGGACAATGGCTGATAGATTTATGTACATCTCCAATAATGATACGCAAAATTACCCCTTCCGTATAAAAAAATAGTAGTAGAAACGTTTAGAAACTCAACTTTAAGAACTAACCAATCAAAATTCAAGAAAAGTCCCCAAAGATGTCAAGCTAATGAATAAGAAAATTTTATTCAAAACTTTGGGGAAGAATATAAAAAAAACAGTCTAATGTCCACTCACTCCTTGACGGAAACCGCCGAGATTTTAATAAATAAAAATATCTGAAGAACATGCCCCTATTCCTGAAACTAATAATAAACCACCATTTTAGCAACTAAAAACAAATCTGAACCACGCAAACTTAATCATGTTTCCTTAAAACGGAATGACAAACATTTTTATGTTTAATTCCTCACCATCTAATTGTTAGTAGCGCAGCTTCTCCATAACTGCGGTTTTACATTTGTCCGTATTATACATGATAGTATTACTGCATAAAAGTTTATTTTTTTAGTTTTCACATAAAAACCAGTTTGTCTCCAATTTTTAAATGTCGAATATATTGGTTTCTTTTTTGTATCTATCTAATTTTTTGAATTTTAGATTTGAGAAATGGCAAATATTTTTTGCTAAGTTACAATATTTGCAATTTTGAAAGCTCACTAAGAATGATAAAGATAGCGTGGGCGGGGTCTATGATGGCATGATGTGTATAAAACAGGCACAATTACTACAATTTAAACCATTTTAAGCAGCAGGAGACCCCGGGTTTTATTTATTTGTTTGTATAAATTTTTGTTGCCAATTACATTACCAAAAAATATTTGCTTTAATTCTAAAGCCAGAACATGATATCAAAAGTGTTAATTTAAAATTTGGTGAATGAAAAATAAAAGTCTGTCATCAATTTTATAATTAAAAAAGAACAGTAAATAAGCATACAGAAATTTTGTAGAAAATTTTCATAAATATTTAATCAAATGAAAAATCTACAATATTAAAAATAAAAAAATGAGATAAATAGAGGGTTTAGAGGGGAAAAGAACACAAATTTTCGGGTAGCTCTGCTACAAAAAAAAATTAATTACATTGTATAAATATTTCAAATTAAAATAAATGTATATTTCTATTACTTTGGTTTAAAAACAAATGTCTTTTTTCCTTGGTTATTTACATTTGGAAAAATTTAACAGCGCATTTAATTTTAATATGAAAAATAAACAAGCCCAACTCATTTTGATTGTTTGTTTATAGATTTGCAAAATAACTTGGACAATATCATGTTTATAAAAAGCGCAGCAATAACATTTTAAAAATAAATAAATAATATAGATACAATAAGTTCACTAAACTTTAGCTTAAGGAGACCATAAATGCTGTCATAATGTAGTAAAAGTTTTTTGTCAGAATCTTAAGATATCAAAAACTACTCTATTTTTGATAAGCTTTACATAGACCCTTTGATGATTAAAGGCTATTTTAGTCCTTCTCTGCCACTTCTAATACAGAGCCCTAAATGCTAGGGGCGCAACCTCTAGTAAGAACTAAGGCCATGAGATATTGACATTTATTTAAATTAACCAGCTGCACAACATTAACATAAATTACCTTGATATTTTGAATGTTTTATTTTTTTATTCGATAGCATAATAGGTTTTTTTTGTAAATTTCTTAACCTGAGTTTAAATGATTTTAAAAGTCACTTTGCCCTGTTTCTTTCTCATATAATTAACAATTAAAAATTCATATCATGGTGCTAAACAAATATAGTAACGATTAAATAGGAAGCATAACCATTTTAAATTCTTTTAATAAAATAAATAAATACAAAAATGTCAACATGAATAAAAGTAGAGCTTTATATTCAAACAGACTTTTTAATATATTTTATTTCTCAGATATTTTTACATGTGTCAAAGAAGTGTTATTTGGAGATTCAAGTAAATCTTTTTTTTAAATTCCCCAAAATGATTAATATTTTAATTTTTATCTTACATATTTTAAATGTTTATTTTTTATTCTTCAGGCAAATAATAATAAGCTACCCATGGAGTATAAATCGAATTGTACCCAAAATTTTTTAATTGCTGTTATATTTGAATTATCAGAAACTTTAGGGAGTTTTATCAAATCCTGATTGGTTGGCTCAGCTTTAACACTGTCCAAACGTTTCAACCAGTAATTTAATTTAAACTGCAAATTTTGTTTTTATCATTGTAGATGTAAATCTATATATCGTCTAATGTCTTATCCCCTTAGATCAATGTCAGCTATAGCTTTAAATTTTTTGCAAGAAATATTCACAAGTAAGTGGTTAGAAATATTATATTCCTTATCTTTAAATATATATATATATATATTAATAACTTATAGAGTGGCTGCGCTGCTAATAAAAAGTATAAGATATATGAAGTATACATTTACACATGTAACTTCAAATCATTCTACTTTTTTCAAGGGTTGAAGGGGAAATAAATGTTAAGTTTTAAATACTTTTTTCTAGCAAAAAGTATTTAAATTGTACAAATAAATTAAGATTTTATATAACTTTTATCCTATTGTATGGTTTTTGTCTGAACAGATTTGGTTTGTTATTTTAGGTAAGCTTTACATAGGTCCTGTGATGGGATTAGGCTATTTCGCAGACTTGTAAATTATTAAACATTACCATACAATTAAAGAGACGTTGAATTAAATAAAAAAAAACTTGGTAATACAGTCGATAAAGCCCAGCTATAGCAGAGCTAAGATTTTAAAAATTCATATTTTTAAATGCAATTACCATTCCTTAAATGGATGACTTTGGCTATATGACAAAATGGTTGATAAGGCTTAGCTTGTAAATTGCTTCCTCTATAACATATTTTTTTGCAAAAATTTCACACAAAAATGTTGTTCAGCAACACTCACATGGGCGTGCACATTAGAGAGATAAGACCCCCCCCCCCCCCTGGAATTGTTTTATATCTTTTTTCCATATAGAAAAGTTTTTCAGAGGAATAAAGGTTCCATAAGGAGATAATACATATTTTCTAAGGTAAGTTTCCCCCCCCCCACACCTCCCTCTAATGAGGTATATTTTGAGGTGGAACAAAACAATTTAGGGTACTTCCCACTCTTCTAGGAAAAATGATATGCACGTCCTTGAATACTCATGAAGCTTTCTGTTTCCCAAGGTTTCAGCTTTAAATTTTGACATTGATGTCTCTCATATTCTTTGTAGGGAAGGTTATGCTTAATATTTGATTGGCTTAGCTATAGAATAGGGTCAGGTAACTGATTTTACACCAGTTCGTATTGTAGCGACTATTTCCTTGTGATATGTAGTTGAAATTAATTATTTCTCTTTTAAGAATTAGCATACCTAAATTTACTCTCGTACATTTTAATAAATCTAAAGAATTCTAAATAATTAAAATCAAACTTAATTAATATGTATTTCAGTATTATAATATTCACTAGCGGCTACGCCCCCTAGAAGCATCTAGGGGCACTTAATGTAGGAGGGGGAATAGTCGACCTCATCCTATTTAAAATTTGAGTTTCAAAAGAGAAAAAAAATATTTTTTAGGGGGGGGGGAGGGGGTGAAGACACCCTTCCCAAAAATAGTTAAAAACCTACCCAGGACCTATAAGAAGCTTTACTGTAAAGGAGAACAATATCGGTTTGGCGGTTAGCGAGATCCTTCGGGACAGACAAAAAACGCTTACTACTTTATATAATAGGATAAAGCTGAGCTACTCTAAAACTAAGCCATGCTTGCATGTATGTATGTTTCGATAGTTCACCTAGCATACATTCTTTTTCTAGCCATTTGAATTTAAACTTGAATGCTTCTTGACAAAATCATTATCTTAAATTTAAATTCTTGGAAAAAAAGAGAAAAAATAAATTCATGGTGCATCCCAGGTTGTGGGTGGCAGTTTTGGTGTTGTGCTATTTGTGATAGCCATTTTTTTAGTTTAAGTCTTGCACTTTTGCAAACAAAAATATGGCGACGTTTTTACAATGTTGCAAAAGAGAAGTATTGATAAAAGCTATCAAAGAAAAGTAATATACCATACATACAAATACTAAAATCTGCTTATGAAACATGTTTTGCTTGTGTGGATGGATTACCGATAACAGCTGCGATGCCAATTTTTTTTTTAATGTTTTCCGTTTCGTATGCACACTTATTTGTATTATGATGATTCATGTCTGTATGGTTTCTAACACTTCCGTTGGGGCGGGAGTCAGAAATCTAAAGGGATATGACAATGGCAGAAAATTTTGATATAAATCCCCAATAACAACACAAAAAATTACCCCTACTCTAGATTACAATTAGTGGTTAAAACGTTTGAACATTCAAATTAATAAACCAAAATTCAGTAAAACTCCCTAAAGTTGTTAAGCTAACGAACAAGAAAACGTTTTTGTAAAACATTGGGGACTAGTGTAATAAACAGCTATCACCACTTTTGTTTAAGGCGGCTATATATATTATATAGTCGACAAAAAAAATTTATGTCCACATATAATGCTTTTAGGTTTGCAAGGTGAGGATTAGTTATTTATCGCATTGTATTATTCCGCGGATATTAAAAGGAAAAACTATAAGATTATACCAGTTTTGTTAAGCGTAAGCAGCCGAAAGCCACAGATAACAAAGCTGTTATTACTTTTATTTTAATATTCGTAGAAAATTGTCTGTAATATGATGCTATATATGATTTTTCAGAACCGGTTCTAATCAACCGGATATCGGTTTTGAAGCCATACTGGAAAACATATCATCATTAAGTTTTAGAAAAAAAGTAAATCTTATGTGTGATTATATATTTTGGAATGATGATAAAAAAATATAAATCTTTCCTAAAAAGACGTGTTTTAGGTCTTGGATTATTTTTCTTTTGGAGGATTTTTTTCTTTCAACTAAAAGTAAACAAAACTGACCAATACCATATTTAAATAAAACTCTAAAAGTTTATGGGGTTGAATTTTTTGTTAATTTAACTAAGGTACTAAGTAAAAGCATTTAGAACTAGCATACTAATTGTTTATGCTTGTATGATGTCTTCTTCAAATGTTTAATAGCCTTTTAAATCTTTTATACCCTTTGAAAGCAAAACTTTTCTGGTTTAAGGGTTGTCCTGTCTAGAAGCTTATTTTGTATCATGTGACAGAGAGAGAGATGACAATGGACTGTTTTTACACTAATTCCCAAAGTTTAATAATAACGTTTTCTTATTAGTTGGCTTAACAATTTTATGGACTTTAGTGAATTTTGATTAGTTGGTTCGCCAGGTTGAGTGTCAAAACATTTCAATTAATAATTATAATTTACAGAAGAGGGGATTTTGTGTATCATAATTGAGGATGTACATCAATTTATCGGCCATTGTCTTATTCCTTAAGATCCCTGGATTTTTACATTCTTGTTTATTTTTATGTTTCCCAAAATAAGGAGGAAATTGTATTAATGCTTAGTGAGCCTGAAAATAGAAAAAAAAACAATAGCAATAAAAATGATGTGATTTAAAAATAAGGTAACATAAATCTGATTTATTTTAGATAAAAGTAGACAAATAATCAAACAGGACAGACAAATAAATTGATACACAATCAACTATTGAAATGGTACAACGAATTGTACGATTTTTTCCAATTATGGTACCCAATACCTTAACTTTACCAAACGATGGACTGTAAATAACACTGGTACCCAAAGTGCCTCAAAACTTTGTCCTTAGCTTATGATTCCTGGTATTATGTTATGCAAATTTATCTTGTGGTTTTAAGATCTTAATAGACGCGTTTACATCCAGCTACTTAGCAGGAAGGAAGGAGACAATGGGCTGTTTATTTGTTCTAGTCCCCAAAGTTTTTAACAACTTTGGGGACTTTTAAAGAATTTTGATTGGTTGATTCATAATGTTTGAGAGTTCTGCCAATAATTGTAATTTACAGGTGAGGGAATTATGTCTATCATCATTGCGGATGTATATCAATTTATCGGCCAGTGTCTTATCCCTTTAGATCCCTGACTTCTTAGTATGAGTTACTATATTTACAGTTTGTATACAGTCCATTACTTTTTAGTTTTATTGCTGAGTTACTAATGACTTATTTCATACATTCGAGTCAGGAAGGGCTGACACAATGGCCGATAAATTGATGCACTGCACATCCCCTATGATAATAAACAAAATTACCCCTATTATAGATAAAATTAGTGGTTGAAACGTTTGAACGCTCAACTTAATGAGCCAACCAATCAAATAGTCCCCAAAGTTGTTAAGCCTACATATAAGACAACGTATTGTAAACCTTTGGAGACTAGTATATTAAACAGCTCATTGTCCCCTATCTTTCTACATTTTAGTATAATCTTCTGCGGATATAAAAATAAAAAATATAATTTTTGTAACCTCCAAGAACCAAAGATCCGAGCTTACAAAACTAGTAATTATTTTATGGTTTTTATTTTAATTTTCTTGGAAAATTGTCTGTTATACGATGCTATACGTGATTTCTCAGTATGGCTGAGAGAGTACCAGTTCTAGTCCTTCGGATATTAATTAGTTTCGAAACCACACTGAAATATTTTTGATAAAATTGACAAAAGTTAACATATCTAATAT
The DNA here is from genome assembly GCF_053477335.1 of Acartia tonsa. Taxonomy (NCBI): domain Eukaryota; kingdom Metazoa; phylum Arthropoda; class Copepoda; order Calanoida; family Acartiidae; genus Acartia; species Acartia tonsa. The sequence goes on along the minus strand of NC_137264.1, from coordinate 39,581,304 downwards.
AAAATTATGTTATATAATTTAATTAAACTAATGTTAATGTTCTTGAACATAGTAGATAAAAAAGTTTCACAGTTTAAATAATATAATTCTACTACTTCCTTATGTATGTTTTTGTGATCTAATTAAGAGAATATAAAATGACAAAACACAAGAGATATTAAGCTACACATGATTAATTTTATATCTATACAATACCACTGCAAATTTTAAAATTGCAAAATAAAAATTGCAATATTCTTTAGAATTTATTTTTTATTTATTGTGCCCTTCAAGATTTTGAAAAAAGGCTATTTGGTTTCCGCGGATATTGAAATAAGAAATTATAATGAATTAGTTTTGTTAGAACTCTATGGAATAAGTACCTGGACAACAAAACTGTTGTTAATTATATTTCAATATTCGTCAAAAATTATCTCTTATACGATGATATACAAGATTTTTTTTAAGTATGGAGAACATTTTGTAATCAAGCGGATATTTATCGGTTTCGAAGAAATACTGGAAAAATTAATCTTTCCGTCTTGTAACAATTACTATAACTTGTCAGTTTCTTATTACTTAAACATTGGCGATATTCAGGGCTGCTTTTTGAAAATGTCGTTTCATAAAATAAAGTCCGTTCATAAGTTTAATCTTAAGATCTAATCTAAATTTTTAATAAATGTTTTAGTAAGAAAACAAACAAACATATTTTGATGCTTCTTTTGGATTAGATTATGAGTAGTACTGTTTAGGTAAAGTTAGGTTTGCTTAGATCAGGGGTTGTGCTGGTTATGGATTTCGTCTGGCAGAAGCTTGACCAATCAAACACTTTAGGAACATACTAGCGGCTACGCCCCTAGAGGCCTCTAGTGGCATTTAAATGTATTTTTTTATTTTAAATATCTAATTTGAGAAATAATTTGTATATGTTATCAGCTGTTAAATCCATGTCTCTACGCAGCGCGACTACGCTAGCGACACTGTGCGGCGGAAATATTTCTATTTTTTTCGATTTTATTGTGCTTTCTCTTGAGAGGGTGGTGGTACCCTCCCCCAAAATAGTTATAAACCTTCCCGGGACCTATGAGAAGCTACCCTGTTAAGGAGAACCCGATCGGTTCAGCGGTTAGCGAGATCCTTCGGTACAAACACAGACACACAAACACACAGACATCCTGTTACTTTAGTATAAGGATTTTATGGGTGGACAGAGGAGTAAAAAACTTACCACCCCTACCCCTTTAACGTCCCTAAACATAATCAGTTTTTATAGAGTTTTTGACAAAAATTCTCCAAAAAAATATTTACAAAATGCGCCTTTGTATCCCAATGTGTGAGAAAAAGGATTATAAATGATTATATTAATGGATAACTATTAGTCGGTGTATAATTTAAAGACAATCAACACCGTTTTTGCCCCTTCATTAAAGTCTTAATTTACATTGGCTTTTTTATTAGAACAAGATTCTTTTTGTATTGATTTTACGGTATGGCTTCGAAACAGATTAATATCCGCTGGATTTGAACCGGTTCTCAGGTATACTGAAAAGTCATGTATAGAATCGTATTACAGACAAATAACCACATTTATTAACATAAAAATCATAGACATGATAATTTTTTGTAAGCCTGGGCCTTCGGCCCCTCGGGGCTAACAAAACTTTTCATTTTTATATCCGCGGAAAGCTGAAAACGATGAGATAATTAACTATTACAAATGTCATTTTAGTTTGCCAAATAGGAAATTTTCATTAATATTTTTATTTTACTTTAATATGCTTTATTTATAAATAGACACAACGAACTTCCTTAAACGTTTTTTTTTGTTTAAAATAAATTGAAAATAATTTTTGTAGCTTATCTAAAAAATAAATATTTTTGGTCATAACATTTGATTAGGCGATTTCACTCAAAGTGCATTGTCGAGCAAAGAACCACACCCTCTTCTTTTGAAATTTTAAAATAAAATTATAGGGTGGAGGGGGGGTGTGTAGTTTTGCATGTTTTTGTGTTTTACTTTAGGTGAAGTTATTTATTTTATTACAAATGTCCCCTGACAGGCCTGATCCATACTTGGAAATTGCTGGTAGCCTTTGATTGCTTAAACTCATTAGAACGAGCATGATATGCGTAATAATAGGCAAACCAAAAACTAAATCTAATTGAACACTACAAGGCAGACTGAAAAATATGTGCTTACAATTAAACAAGGATGACAACATCCATAAAAGCGAAGCTCTGAAATGGAAGGACAAACGGACATTAAGACTTGCATAATGTCAGAACTGAATAATCAGAATGCGAATGTATAAGAGTCAAAGCAAAATTGTAAGTAAATTTGTTGAAAAACTGCTTGATACAGGATAATGATTATAGACATACTTACATTTTTAGGACTTGATTATAGAGTTGCTTTGCTTTTAATATTGTACTTTGTTGTCCTAGGAATCAGTATACCAAAAATCAGACCAATCAGATAATTAGGTCACATACAAATTTGTTGTTAAAAATGTAAAAAAATCAACATGTTTAAAATGGACGTACGGACATTCTGGTAATGATTATAGAGTTGCTACGCTTTCTAACTCGTACCTAACTATTATAGGAATCACCATACAAAATTTGAAATCGATAGGACAATTATAACATGCCTAAATTAACGAAAAAAGCTATTTAAAAAAGTAAAAAAATCAACATGTTTTAAATGGACGTACGGACATTTTGGTAATGATTATAGAGTTGCTACGCGTTCTAAATCGTACCTAACTATTACAGGAATCACCATGCAAAATTTGAAATCGATAGGACAATTATAACATGCCTAAATTAACGAAAAAAGCTATTTAAAAAAGTTAAAAAATCAACATGTTTAAAATGGACGTACAGACATTTTGGTAATGATTATAGAGTTGCTACGCTTTCTAAATCGTACCTAACTACTAAAGGAATCACCATGCAAAATTTGAAATCGATAGGACAATTCTAACATGTCTAAATTAACGAAAAAAGCTATCCGTTACGGACGTACGGACGTACGGACGTACGGACGGACGGACGGACGGACGTACGGACGGACCGACCCTAATTATAGAAAAGCTTCGCTTTTAAAAAGAAATCAACAGTATAATATAGTTTAACAGTTGAGGTTGATTTTGTTAAGCAATTCTTTTTTAAAGTTATCCATAGAAGATGAATGATAATATGGCCAAAAATCTATATAGTATCAAATCATTTTACAGCTGTTTTTTTATACTTTAATGAAAAAGATACAACTAATCGGTGGTAAAAATCTATAGCATCCTTTTAAACAACTATTAAAATCTGAAAGTTTACCAAAATCTGTGTTTAAGCATTTTTTTTGCTATTTTGTACTATGATTTTTGACAGTATCATAAAAATATACAGACACTAATTTCTCAACTAATTGTATGAGATTCAAGTGTAGACATTCCCTAGAAACAACCAAAAAAACAAAATTTTAAATATGTTAGATAGATTAAAAGCTTCATTGAAAAGTAACACAATAAAAACTAAAAAATGTTATAACTTTGAATTTAGTAGGTTTTTTTTTTATCAAATAATTTCTCTTAGACATCCATCTAAGACTAAAATACATTTTTTAAAACCAACTAGAACCCAGGGATCTAAAGGGATAAGACAATGGCCGATAAATTAATGTACATCCCCAATGATGATACACTCAACTCAATAAACCAACCAATTAAAATTCACTACAATCCCCAAAGATGTTAAGCCAACGAATAAGAAACGTTGTTATAAAACTTTGAGGAATAGTATAATAAACAGCCCTAGAACCCCTTTGTTGTTAAGTGTTACGCAGCAACTCAAAAGTAGACAAACATCCTACTATTTTTTTGTAAGGATATATTCTAGAACCCTACACATGATCGTTGTATTATAGCTATTTGTTTAATTGTCTAACATATAATTTTGCATAGAAAGGCAACACTTATTCAAATTTTGCGCTCCCATTGCAAAAAATTCGCACAGACAACGTCTGCTAATGTGCAAAAAGAAAAGAAAAATAGATAGATAAATAATTTCAAAGATTTTTTCATGGGTAAATTACGCACAATTAAAAAAAATAAATATTTTTAGTTTTATTTTGGGTGAATTTAACGAATGTATACAGAAGTAGCTAACATATAGAAACATTACAAATTTTCTTTTTATAAAGTATTCAAATATTTTGGTAGGCTTTTTAAATTGATAAAACTTATTTTTAATAATTTTTCTCTTATTCATTCGAATCCGGTGGATAGGAACCGGTTCTCATCCATACGAAAAAACTATGTCTAGCATCGTATTATATCCAGCTTTCTACGAATATAACAATGTACAATCATAAGATTAAAACCAGTTTTTTTAGCCGGTGCCTTCGGCACCATGGGGCTAAACAAACTAGTTTTAATCTTATAATTGTACATTCTATATCCGCGGAAAGCCGTTTATAATACGATGCGAGAAATAACTATTCTCGTATTCATTCGAATCCGGTGAATAGGAACCGGTTCTCATCCATACGAAAAAACTATGTCTAGCATCATATTATTATTCTATATATCTGCGGAAAGCTGTTTATAATACGATGCGAGAAATAACTATTAAAACATCTTTTTTCTTATTATCCATCTTTGTTCTTCCACTTTGGCTTCCGAAATAATTGCGTTAGTTCAGACTCATCAAATTATTTTTTTAATACTTTTATGGCGTAATCCTTTTATTTACAGTAATAATGTTTTTTTTTTATTTTGACTAAATGAACCCGAACCGATTGAGTTATTTCTTTCAGTTAATCCTCCCAAAATCCTTTTTACATTCTATTTATTTTATAAAGTCTTAAGGTGGCTTTAGGCTTTTTTTATGCTGCATCCCTTTGATTAACTTGAAGAAAAGTAATGAGACAGGTTAGTGTATTAACTCTTTACTAAAATTTTGTGTAAGCCTTCTTAAAGAAAATAATTTGAATGACAGTCTAATGCATTAACTCCTTTATCATAATTTAGTGTAAGCCCACTTGACCTTCACTTGCTTATCCTTCCCCTACTTTCAGGGATTAAAGGATGGGAAAATGGGTGAAAAAATTTGTTTGTCAGAATATTATCTATTCCATTTTTTAAGGGAGGCAGAGATAGGATAATGGACAAAATAATAAAAAAGGGCGCAAGATTATAGGGCAATGTAACACAGTAAAGACTTTCAGACAAAGGTCGTGTAATTAAAGGGTTGGGTGTTTGATCATATTATCATACAAATCAATAAGCAAGAGATGCGATCTTGTGGAGTATCCCATACTCTGTAAGCCAACATAGGTAAAAAAAATCAAATTTGACTGTGATTGTTTACATGAAGGAAGAGGACATTTGGCTGTTACAATAGTCCCCAAAGTTTTATAACAACGTTTTCTTATCTATTGGCTTATCAACTTTGAGACTTTATTGAATTTTGATTGGTTAGTTCCTTAAGTTGAGTGTTTAAACGTTCCAGCTACTAGTTAACATCTATTCAAGGGGTAATTTTGTGTAACATCATTGTGGATGTACATCAATTTATCAGCTATGGTCTTTAGATCCCTGGATTGTTATCCCATCTTACAGGCAGCTATCTTTTTTTCCTCCTGTCTTAAACATTTTTTTGCATTCCTTGATATAATAAATGCGCCAAGTTAAAAGCTAACAACATATTGTCTCCCTTATTTGGATTAAGGAGAATCTTGTAGATATCAAACAAATTACCCTTTGTTTTAATGAATCGTGGATAAATCAAATGATGCTGAATGAACTTTCAATAGATACTGAGGAAAATTATTATTTTTGAGTGGTGGGTGGGGGTTTAAAATAATAGGGATAGGTATTTGTTTTAAGATCAGAGCATACATACGTACAGAAGGAAATCCTGTTACTATAGTTCTTAGTAAGGTTTTTTTTTAAATCAAAATATCTCTTAAATGTCTGATTTAATATTTTTAGAGCTCTGTAATTGTCTTTGGATGTATTTTTCTGATTCTATTTATCTGATTTTTAGAATATTACTTCCTATTACTACACAGTACAATGTTATAAGCAAAGCATCTCTATAATCAAGTTCCAAAAATGTGTGTAGGTCCTTCAAAAGTATCCTGTATTTAAGAAGTTTTGCAATTAAAATTTTGTTTAGACTTATGCATCAATATTATGCTTATTCGGTTCTTACACTCTTCAAGTGTTAATGTTTGTTTGTCCCACCATTTTAGAGCTTCACTTTTATGGATGTTGTCATCCTTGTTAGGTCATAAATCCAAATAGTTTTACAAAACAAATATCCAGAGTGAGGGAAGTAAATCGTGTAGGAACATATTCTGTCTATAAAGAATGTAAGGAGTGGCTGAGACTCTACATAATCACACATTAGCTAAGCTAAAATATATTACAATATCAGTCATAATAAAAAGCAGGTACCTAAAGGGATAAGAATGGTCGATAAATTGATGATACACAAAAATACCCTTACTATAACTTAAAATGTTTGGACACTTTACTTAATAAACCAACCAATCAAATTCAAAAATAGTCCCCAAAGTTGATTTCCTATCGTAAAATAAAATGTTAATATAAAACTTTGGGGACTATTGTACTAAACAGCCCAATGTCCCCTTCCTCCCTGATTACAATATCAGTCATAATAAAAAGGGTGTAAAATTTATAATAACATATTATAAACAAAAATGTTGGAAGGAAAAATATCCTTAAACTTTAAAAAAAATATTAATACTATCACATTATAAAAAGTAGTAAGCGATGTTTGAAGCTTAAGATTTCAATAACCACTGAACCGATTGAACTTTTCTTTTGAGTCAGGATCGTATCATAGACACTTTCCCATTGCTACATTATTACAATTAGGGGTAGCCTTAAACAAATACAACTCATAAAAATGTACAGTTAGGACTTTCATACAGTGGTCGTGCAATTTACGAGTTGGTTGCTTTATTTTTCAAAGGCCCAGGATGTATTAAAATATGTTGCTTTTTTTAAAACGTATTATTAAACACCTAAACAACCTTTCTTCCCATTATTTTCTTATTATTTTCTTATTTTCTATCCATTGTTTTGGGGCTATAACCCTTTCTCCAAGGGGTTTTATACCTACGGGGCGACATTCATTTTAACTTAACCTAAAACTAACAGAAAAAAATACGTAAAATATCTTTTAGTTACTTTGCTGCCACGCTTTTAGTAAAATAAAACTCAAGCTTTTTTATGCCACACCATTCTGTAAGTTTTACCAGGCAGGATATTGGAATAATTACTGAAGTAACAACCTCAAGGATTAATTAGGTTAGGTAAAAAAAACAGAAAAAAGTGTAAAAAAAATTAAGGACAGCTTATTCTTTCACGTTTTACCTCCCAATAAAGTTAAGGTTTTATTTAAACACATAGGCACAGTGGTAGGACAATGGCAGATAAATTATGCTACCTGGCAATTTAAATGTTAGTAGTATTGGATATAGTGGAAATGATTAAAATGAGAAAAATTTAACCACAATTGTCTGATCCCTCCCAACTAAAATGTCATTGAATATTTGACCAAATTTTGCATAAACAGTGTAAACAATGAATTATGAACATGTTGTTAGTTAATAGTTATATGCATAGCCTTCTTACTCTTATATCAGAACAATCTTATTAAAATTACATAAATTTAAGGGTGGCGAATTGATAAGTATGGAAGCAGATTATATTTTCTAAGAAAAACAAGGATGACAACATCCATAAGTAGCGAAGCACAAAAAAATGTGGATGGGAATACGTAGAAGTAGATTTAAAGTGTATTTATTAAAATCAAGAATAGATTTATTGTAGAAAATAAACACGAAACCTTGTTTTATTTTGCATGATGAAAACGGTTAAGGTAAATTACATACTAGATGCACATAACAATGGGAAAAAATACTTTGAAACTGTTAATGCAAAAAAGTTTTAAAATTGAACCAAAAATACCAAAGATATGGGGAAATGTGTCAAACATGTAAAAATAGCCAAAAACCTGCTAAAAGGTAGTTTGGCCGCCATTGTTTCTTTACTTAAAACGCCAGAAATTTAATTTTAATATCTTTAACTGAAAAAATTTTGAAAATTAGACCATACACACCAAAGATATGGGGGAAAATGTGAAAAATATAAAAATAGCCAAAAACCTGCAAAAAGGGAGTCTGACCGTCATTGTTGTTTTCTTCAAATGACAGGAAATTTAATTTTGATATCTATAAGTGAAAAAATTTCGAAAATTGGACTATAAACACCAAAGATATGGGGAAAAATGTAAAAAATATAAAAATAGCCAAAAACCTGCAAAAAGGAAGTCTGACCGTCATTGTTGTTTTCTTCAAATGACGGCAAATTTAATTTTGATATCTTTAGCTGAAAAAATTTTGAAAATCGGACCACAAACACCCAAGTTATGAGGATAATTTGAAAAAATATAAAAATAGCCTAAAACCTGCTAAAAGGCGGTCCGACCGCCATTGATGTTTTATAGTTAATTGTGCTCCTTAATAATAGGAATGTTGTTAAAAAATTTCAGCTCTCTATCTTTTATAGGAGCCGAGAAAATCACGTTTCCCCCAATTCATTAATTACGGACAGACGGACGGACGGACAGACGGACGGACAGACGGACGGACGGACATTGTGAATTATAGAGTAGCTTCGCTACTAAAAAGACGTAATACAATACAAATGACCAACTATAGACCAATATACAAATTACTATTGGTTAATTACAATGTATACTGGTCTATCATTGGTCATTTTTATTGTATGACGTCATTTTTTATTAGATACTATAAGCTGCTTAAAAAAAGATTAAAAGATTGAAAAATAATATAGTAATGATTCATACTATTGTGTGCTATGCTTATTAAAATTAAACAATACATCTTGAAGCTAAAAGCTGCAGTAGTCTGATTCTGACTAAAATATATTAGTTCAAGTTTTATATGTTTTTTTATGTGTTTTATATGAATTAAAGGAAGTCGTTAAAAACAGTATTATGAAAAGTTAGTAAAATGGGTGTTTATGTTAATATTTAACTCTTTTGTTAGCGATGTTTATTAAACCTTACATTGAAATAAATTTTTAAAAAATTATATTATAGTTTAGATATGATAGAAACGTTCAATTGATTTAAAACCCATATACCAATGACTGAAGCATACCAGTACATAATGATCAGTTACTAAACCCCAAATATCAGGGATCTGAAGGGATTAGACAATGGTCGATAAATTCATGTACATCCCCTAAGATGATATACTAAATAACCCCTTTTGTAGATTACAATTAATGGTTGAAACGTAATAAACTGACCAATCCAGATTATATAGAAGTCCCCAAAGTTTATAAGCCCATAAATAAGAAAATATTATTATAAAACTTTTGGGACTAATGTAATAAACAGCCCAATGCCAATCCCTCCCTGCCAAATATACAGTTACCAATAATTTCTACCTATCTTTAAATGTTAATTACTTTTTGGTTTCCAGACATCCGTAGATTTTAAAGTAAGACAATATACAAGAAAATTTGTAAATGATTTAAATTAGAATGCAGTAAGTAGCGCATCAACAACAAACAAGAAACAGCGTATAGTATGTAATACAATACAAATGACCAATGATAGGCTAGTATACATTATACCCTTGGTCAATTACTAAGTATACCGGCCTATCATTGGTCATTTGTATTGGATGACGTCATTTTCATTGTACACTATATGCTGTTTCGTAGCGCAGCAACAACAAACACGATGTATTTTTTTTATAAAAAAGAAGAGTAAACTGAAATAATATATTGTATACATATACAATTCTTTAACATTTTTAGTAAAGATTAAAAAAAAACAGTTACTTTTTAGCTTTTAATTGTGTTTCTAAAAGCATCAAGATCAAATTACTTTTGAATTTTAATTTTACCATCTAATGTCCTATCCCTCATGATTACAGCAATGACATACCATAATGGGTAATGTGCAGGAGCCAGGGATAAGACAATGAACTATTATAAATTGATGAACTTTATGAAGAACAAAATTACCCCTTCTTTAGATTATAATAGCTTGTGGAAAAGTAATAGTTTGTACTAATAAATTAAGATTTAATAAGAGTACCCAAAGTTTTAGGGCAAACAAATGAGAATGAGTATTTATAAAACTTTGGGTACTAGTATAATCTACAGTCCAATATCCCCATCCCCGTCTTGATAATATAGATAGATCATTTAAATGAAATCATCACAGCGCTTGGGAACCTTAATATCAGAACGTTTATTCAAAGTAACAAAGAAGAAATTATGAGAGTAATGCCTAAATGTCAAACTTAGCCGCAAAGGAAAGCAAGAGAATAGTAATTTATCGCATCTTATTAAAAAAAACTATTTTCCGCGTATATAAAAATGTACACCTATGAGATTAAAACTAGTTTTGTTAGCGCCGAAATGCTGAAGGCACGGCCTAACAAAACTGGTTTTGATATTATTATAGTACATTTTTATATATTCGCAGAAAACTGGATAGAATTGGATACAACACATGATTTTTATATTTGGCTTAAAACCGGTTCTAATCCAGCGGATATTAATCGGTTTTAAAGCCATTCTTGAATGAATAATTCAAAAAAATAGTGAAAAATATTTTTAATGGCGTTTATAAATTTACATAAAAAGATATAGATAGAAAATGTTTTAATCAAAGCTAGAAGAAAAAATAAATCTTATACGCATTTATATTTAAATTTTTTAACAGCAATATAAGAACAATACGTAACTGTGTGTATGTATAACAAAAATAAGAGGATGATTTCTGATTTAATGAGTTATTGATTACTCCCTATTTGTCACAGTCAGGGAGGGAAGGGTCATTGGACTGTATATAAACTATTCCTCAAATTTTAAATCACACTATCTCATTATTTTACAAAAAAAACTTTAAAAATCTTAGTTAATAGTTTCAAACTAGCATGTTAAAACTTTTTTAAAAAATAATTTTGTCTACACCAGGGTTCATTTGCTTATCATCATTGGAGATGCGAATCAGTTTATCCTCTAATGACTTATCCCTTAAAATCTCAGATTTGTTATTGGTTGCGCAGCCACTCCTAAACTATAGTAGTCACCCATCAAACATACATATGTAATTTTCTTGTTTCTTAATTAAAAAATGATTTCTTATCATAAAACTGGTTCAATGGGGAGGTAGGTCGTTTGGAAATAGACTAAAACCACACTCCTGGGACCTATCTGAAGCTTGCCCACTTATAAGTCATATAACAATTTATTAGATTATAATTTCAGAGGTACTTTGGACATAAATTGTTCTTGTTACTTAAGTATGTAAGCACAAATATGTAATAATACAAATTATCTATAACTTAAAGTTTTAGTAATATTTATATAGGATATGTGAATTAATTCCTTGCAATCTGTAATTATATGTGCATTATTTTTGAAGATAGAACAATGGCTAATTAAATAGATAATCTACAGCCTTTAAACAATGTGAGTTACCAAAGTCAGCATTTTACAACACTAATAAATTGTATAATCGAAAGGAAACGAAGTTGCGGGTTTCGTCGTATTATCACATTAGCATTTAAAGGGTTATTTTAGATTAGGTAAATGTTAATGATTGCGTTGCTAGTTTAGAAAATAGGCCCTGCAGTGTTAGAGCCCCCCGCATGGGCTAGATATATGAGAAAAGCTACTATGAAAATACCACGAAACCCTCATCTTCGTTTAATTTCCATGATCCAATAATTCTTTATTTATCATCTATAGCCTTATTTCCGTTTATCCGTTATTTAACGGTTATTTTGTAATATTTAAAAGAAAAACATATATATCTATAATAAATACAACGTAGAACGATGTCTGTCTGTCTGTCTGTTTATATCAAAGGATCTCGCTAACCGCTGAATCGATCGGATTTTTCTTAACAGGGTAGCTTCTCATAGGTTTGGGGAAGGCTTATAACTATTTTGGGGAGGGGTACCACCACCCTCTCAAGAGAAATCACAAAAAAATCGAAATTTTTTAAATATTTCTGGAGACTTGAACGCAAACTCTCTTAACATGTATAATATCGTGTGAAATAAAAAAATCACTAGAGGCCTCTAGGGGCTTAGCCGGTAGTATATACTTGTAAATGAAAAGGTCATTTACCATTCTTGTATGCAATTTTTCAAACAGATTTTAATCTTAATTCTATGTGTTTGTTTTTTAAATTATAAGTGGTGAAAATGATAAAATCCTACCAAAATCTTTATAGCTTTTTAGCACACTATTTTTAGGTGAATTTTGATCTAAATTGTTATTTAACTATCCTCATATAGAAATAACAAGATATCTCTCGATATGGTTCTCCTTTACAATGTAGCTCCTGCGAAGGTTGATAACTATTTTAAGGGAGGGTACCACTACCCTCCTAATAGAAATCGTCCACAAAAAATGACTACCCCCTCCAAAGAAAATTTTATCTTACATACACTAGTGGTTTTGATCTGGGTTACAGCCCAAAGGGAGGCTTTTTTTTCCCTTTTTAATATTTGTTATAGTTAATATTGTTCGTTTTAAAAGAACACTAAATTTAAACTTTTGTAAATTTGCTAGTTCATTTATCAAATTATAAAATGTGTAACTAAAATTGCATACTAGAAAACTATACAAATCATATGTTTATACTTTTCAACCAAGAATTATTTACATTAATATAAAAATACAGTACTATTAGAACACAAGTGGCTACGCCCCTAAAGGCCTTCTCTTGTGAGGGTGGTAGTACCCTCCCCCAAAAGAGTCATGAACCTTCCCAGGACCTATGGGAAGTTACCATGTAAAGGAGAAACATATCGGTTACGCGGTTTGTGAGATCCTTCGCTTTAGACAAAAAAAACTTACTACTTTATATAATAGGATAAGATTATTGATAAACTAGATGTACGTGTAGTATTCTAACATGCTTAGAAATTGAAAAAAAACGTCTAACGTAAACTCGTCTAAAAAGCAGTTAAGAAACAAGCAGTGTGGCTATTATTAATGCCTTATAGCATAGGGAATCTACACTAATAATAGAGACCTTATTTTAACATCATTTAAGAAAATCTACTTTATGTTAATCTTCAGGACATACTAACGGTTCGACCCTAGTTATAAAGTAGAATATTCTTTATACTTTACTCTCGATGCTAATTTACTGGAATATAAAAACACCTTTGAAAAAAAAACTAGGCAACAGAAAGATTTGACGTGGCCTGCACTAAATCATGATTTTATCAGGTGTTAAAAGGCGAGCACATTAACCCAGCAGGATAAGTTGACCCTGCGGGGCTCCAGACTCTAATTTCAACATTTGTTTATTGTGGTATCCTTTCCCATTATATAATGTAGTAAGGTTTTTTGTTTGTTTGTCTTTTCTCTAACAACTGATTAGATTGAGTTCATGGGGGAGCTCATTTATAGATTACAATTAGTGGTTCCAATGTTTGGACACTTAATTTAATGAACCAGACAATCAAAATTCAATAAAATTCCCTAAAGTTGTTAAGCCAACGAATAAACTTTTGGAACTAATAACAGCTCTATTTCCCCTCCCTCCTTGGCTTTATATATCAGGTTAAAATTAAAATTAGTTGGAAAAGGGGTCAAAAAGATCTTAATAGGACTCTATGTTTTGTAAAGCTAAGATGAAAAGTAGATGATGATAGTTTCATGCAGTTTAAACCCTTTACACTTTTTTTCAGATTTTTTACATTATTTTTTTTTTAAATCTTCGAAAATAATAATAAATGTTATTATTTAAAAAATGTTATTGTAAATACAAACAGTGGCGTGCAGAGAGTTTTCCAAGAGGGGTGGGCTAAGCGTACAACAAAATTTTATATCCTACTTAAATCAAAATTAAAGGTTGAAGGTTTGTGAGGGCTTTAGGGGATGGTGGCTGTATTACAATCTATCTTAGTGTTAGGGAGGAGGATACACCCCCATAAGTCGTGAGGGGGACATTTGGGGGGTGTATCCAGCTCCCCTTAACTTTACCAGGCTCTGATTACAAATCTATTATCCTTTTAAATTACTTAGTACATAGCATTATTGTTTTTCCCTATTCTATAGCAGTGTGTACCCGTCAGAACATTGTACGTTACGTTATTCTTTTTATCTATTATATGAATTCAAAAATCGATTTAAAAATCGAATATGCTAAATTTTGTGTTTATTGATTGACATTCCCACACCCAAAAACACACAACTCTTTAGTGCATAAAACGTTACTGTTCCTTTTACAAATAAATTATTGTCAGGTTGATATTGCTACGCTACTTATAAGCATATTATATTGAATATGTCTATTGAACGCCAGAAAAAAAATGAGCGGCTTTATTGCCTTTATCATGTAAAATGCTTTCACCACGGATAAACAGATGAGAAATAGTAATTTAAAACTTAAAATCCCCTCCCCCCCAAAAAAATATACATATTAATGATAGTTAAATTCAAAGTTTGTTTTTAGGAACTTTAAGAATCCTCTAGAGATTCAAACGCTTGTAATGGGATGTAATACTCTAAATCTAAAGTGTATATTAGGTTAAGTAATATTCATCACAAAGCCAAACCTTTGATTTCAAGACCTTTGTCAGGAAGTCCTAACTTGGCCAAGATATTTCCCCTGCTTTTGCTATCACTGTCACGCCTAACATCAGTAGGGACCATTTTAACGCCTATGGTATGACGCAACATAATCGAGACTCGAACCCGACAACTACCAGGCATGCTATTATTTATTCCATCGCCGCGGGTGTTTCAGCTCGAGTAGAAATTGTTTTATTCGTGATAAAATTGCCAAAGCCATAATTTTAATCCGTTTATGCAACTCTTACTTACAACATTTTACCTCTTCCGTTCAGCATAAATATTACATGAACTGTCGTATAGAGGAAACAGAAACCATCACCCTTATTTTTTAATATATTGAAAAAAAAAGGGGGGAGTCATATTTTTTCCTTTGTCTAACGCCTGTTGAAGGCTCTAGACCTTTGGGACATATATCTGTGGTGTCTATACCTTCGGTGCCTTAGCCCTGCTGGGCTACAAATGTATCCAATATAACCTAAACTATAGAAGCAATAAAGAAACAAACGAAAATCTATAACCCCCCTCCACACGTTTCAACCAAATATTGGTTGAAACGTTTGAACGCTCAATTTAATTAACCAACCAATCAACATTCCCTAAAGTCCCCAAAGTTGCTAAACCAACGAATAAGAGAACGTTATTATAGGACTTTGGGGACTATTGTAATAAACAGCTCAGTGTCCCCACTTTCTCTGATAAATAGACTTTAGTGAATCCATCCGTCCTGTCCGCCGCTCACGCTCCCGACATTACAAAAGGACAGACAGCTGGCGCTGCAAAAAAAAACATGCTTAAGTTAAATTCAAATTAAATACTTAAATAATGATGAATTGAAAATAATAAAATTTCAAGCATTCTTTAGTTATTTTAAACTTTTATTAAAACCTATTTTTAATTTGGCAATTCTAATCACTTATAAAATATATACTAAAATCAAAGATAAAGTTAATTAACAAAATATCTTATTTTGATATCATAAGTGATACTTAATCTGCTTTAAAAATCCAAAAGGCGTCCATTAAATTCTACAAAAAAATTCTTAAACTCTTAAGTAGCTAAGCTACTTTATATTTTACTTTGCATGTTCGTCCGAACGTCCGTCAGTCCACAACGCTACGAAGCAAATTTCCTCAGCTACTTATTTCCAACAAGCATCCAGTGATCAACTTACTTGGTCCATCGGTAATGCTACAAAAGTCATATAATTGAAAAATTAGATTCACACACAATATGAATAGCAAGATGGCTTAATAGTTTGCTAGTTTGTATGAATACTACATATTTGAAAAGGTTAGCTAATATCTTGTTCTACAACTATATCGGTCTGACTTTATTTGGCTTATAAATAACACAACATCTGCGATTATAGCCTGGTTTATTAAGCCTTAATAATACAAAGAAAAAAGAATGTAATCTTTAAGAAAGAAGATATATGCAATTCAATTATTTAAGTGTTCAACGGAATCATAATTTTTCTACGATGTAGTTTTCAAAACTTGTAGACTTGTACATTGGCTTGTACTATATTCAATTTTGAAATTGTCCGTTGTTCGTTGTTGTGTTTTACTATGGTTCTCTTATTTCAGAAGTAAAAAAGTATATGTTTTTTCTAGAGCTAAGCCCCTAACATTTAGGGACTGTGTATTCGAAGAAAAAGGAAGAGGGCAGAAAAGAATTTAATTTTAAAGCATTTTAGCTGATCACTATCCTACGGCCTATATAAGGCTTTCCTAAAATTGAGATATAATCTTTTTAAGAAGTTAACGAGATCCTAATGGAAAAAAACACCTTACTACTTTATATGATAGGATAATTAATGAAATTATACATATATATAATAAGAAATCTCAAAATACTAAGAAACTCAGAAAATTGTGTAATGCGTGTAAAGATTTCACGACAATTTTATAGAGTAGTAAGGTTATTTTCGTCTGTCGCTTAAGATTGCGATAACTACTTAACCGATTGAGTTCTCAATTTTAAAGAAACCTTAGATATGTCCGTGAAGGCTGTTCTATTTTTATGTTTAAGCCCTCGGATGGTTTTAGGCTATTTTTTACCCCCTCCTTAACCCCTTCGCATTAAGACCCTAGATGCAAAGGGCACAACCACTTGTAAATAGATATACGTGGATATAATGACAGGGGAAAATTTGTCGTCAATTTCGATTGCTAATATGGGCCTCGTTAATTTATCCGTTCGTTCATCCAGTATGATGGGAGGGGTTGGGGTGGAAAGGGGTTTCATTTTATAGCCAGCTGCGAGTATCAATTTATTAGAGTATATGAAAATATGATGCAATATCCAAACAACAATACATCGATTATTATGTAAGATATACTATTAATTTCATAAAAAGTCCATTTGTTATAGAGATAGAATAATGGACGCTAAATCCCCAATGATTAAAAACAAATTTGCCCCTAAGCATAAACCTCTTTGTACCAATTTTTATGCTCTAACAATTTTTATTATAATTTTTCTTTTTATGATATTGTTTGTCTGTGTGGCAGTGGCCCGCCCGGGTTTTTATTTAATGACATACCAGTTGGATGTTTTTGTTAATTGATTTTCTTCATACTGCTATTTTGACAAGGATAATTATGTCCATAAGAAGCGCAGTAGTTTCAAGCTTACACCGTTTTAGAATTTAAGATACAGCATTTTACCAAAGTATCAGCATTTTTAGGTAGGTCATGATTTTTTTTCTAAATGCTTTATTGTGACAAAAAAAAAATGAAATCATTTTTCACATATTAATAAAGACAGCTTTCCGCAGATATTTAATTTTTATAAGATTGAAACCAGTTTTGTTAGCTCTAGAGAACCAAAGGCCAGTGATAAAAAATGGTTATTAAATTTATGTTTTTTTATTTTGATATTCGTGGAAAAATGGCTGTAATACAATGCTATACATAATTTTTCAGTATGGTCGAGAACCCGTTCTAATCCAGTAGATATTAATCGGTTTCGAGGTCATACTGGAAAGATATATTCTTGTAGTTATTATACTGGATGGATATTTTGAAATAAAATATTAAAATCTCTTACATCGACTGACCAAATAATATTATATTTAGGATATATACAGACACGGATAGGTTTTAAGCTATTTTACAGAATTATTAGTCAACCTACTACAGAAAATCACCAGTCAAATGATTTTATGGTAATTGACGTTTATCATTTTGGTACTTTTTATTAATATCTCTTTTACTTATTCATAACAATTATTTAATTAAAAACTTTTGGTATAATAAGTTATACACATTTATACACATACACATGTATTAGTTTAAAATTTCTCAATTGTGATTTCTAGAAAGTAAACAAATTTTAAAATATAAAAATTTTAAAAACCCTTACCTTTAATTCCAAAAAGTAATTTTAATTTATTAATTTTGTTCAAATTTTGTGATGATAATAAAATTTCCTGTTCTTGAATTGTGTTGCAAACATTTGTACACTCTTGTCCTCCCTGAGTACAATCACCTGTAAAATAATTGGTTTTAGCTAGGGTTGGGACGGATAATATTCGGCCGGATACCGAACAACCGGCGATTTTTGTTTATACCAGATATCAGGACAATCGGATTTTGTAGTAGCAAAAAAAAGTTTTCTTTTTGTGTTATATTAAATAAAAAAAGGTTAAAACTTAAAGATTAAGTTGATCCTACTTCTAAGCAGTTAATGAATTATTACTACCATTATAATGTTTATGACTGTTAGTTAACAAGGATTTCTGTTGTATAATATAAAAGATTATATTACCGGATATCCGGCCGGATATTGAAAATGTCCGGATATCCTGTTCAACCCTACTTTTAGCATATGTGTACAACTAATTAACGTAGGGCCAGTCTTCATAGTAGACACCAAGGCACTAACATATAAACAATTGCAGACAACCACCCTTTGATTGTAAGACCTTTATCTGAAAGTCATTGAAGTAAGTTGAGACTGTTTTGAGCCAAAGTATAGCAACTACACCTATTATTAATGACGCACATATGACATAGCAGCAGTAGGCATATATTTTAAAGTCTTTTTTATGACGCTCTTTTGGCCGATATTCAAACCCAGCACTTCCCTAAAGGGAAGTGGCTGCGCTACGTATTTCGCTACAGCTACAGGTTCTACAGCGTTTTCCCGTTTTTCAAATTTATTTCAGTTTTAAAGATTATGATGTATTTCGGTATTAATACATTTATGACACATAGTATACTGAAGAAAATAAGTAATTGTTTAACTTTAAAAAAATCATTTCCTTAACCCCAGAAAACATGAATTATTTGTGTTTTTATTATTTATTTAAGTGTTAAAGTTGAAATGTTTAGTTTAACCACAACAAACATGTAATACAACAACACAGGGATCTAAAGGGATAAGACAATGGCCGATAAATTGATGTACATCTCTAATGATGATACACAAAACTAACCCTTCTGTAAATTACAATTAAAGATTGAAACGTGTGGACACTCATCAACTGAATGAATCAACCAATCAAAATTTAGTAAAAATCCTTAAAATTGGTAATCCAACAAATAAGAAAATGTTATTATAAAACTTTGGGGACTAGTGTAATAAACAACCCACTTGAATACAACAACCCATCAATACAAACAACAGAAATAGAAGGTTGTTTAGGCCTCTGAATAAAAAAATGTTAAAACACTTTTTGAGTCATTTTAGCTTTTGCCTTTTTAAAATTAATTTATTTACAAATTGCAACTAATTAAACTAACAAATTTCTTTGTAAAAAACCTTCTCCTTGCATTTATCTTTCAATGTTTTTAACCTCAATTATATACAAGCCTATCCCAACCTATTCTCAAACAAGGCATAATCCCATTTATAACACATATCTACGTAATATCTTTATTTTGCCTATATAAAAAAGACGTCACTATAATACAAAGGACTATTTATAGGCCAATACTTACTATATTACCGATGACAGGCCAGTATACATTTCAATTGACCAATGGTAGGCCATTACGAAGTACTTTTTATATTCACCATAAAAAGCTTCATATCTTCGATTTCACGTGAAATATTTCTACAGAATCATATTCCCTATTATGCTGGGTATAACAGCCCTACAACATCCTTTTCTAAACACAATTATTGGGATGTAAATGTTTTTCCACGACCCACTATTGTCTAGCGGACACGACTGGTAAACAGAACAGTGTTCAAACTAGAATATATTTCTATAGAG
Organism: Acartia tonsa; assembly: GCF_053477335.1. Classification (NCBI taxonomy): domain Eukaryota; kingdom Metazoa; phylum Arthropoda; class Copepoda; order Calanoida; family Acartiidae; genus Acartia; species Acartia tonsa. The sequence goes on along the minus strand of NC_137264.1, from coordinate 39,561,417 downwards.
GGTTTTGTATGGTGATAATGATGTCAAATTTTACATGAAGCTATTCTGTAATTGCAGTTTTTCTGCCAGTTTCTTAGGGATAGATCTGACAGTGAATTTAGGTGTGTTGAGATGTCAAACCTTTAAAAAAGCATTATTTAATACCTATATTTGTGACAACTTTTGTTTTATAAATTCTTCCAATTTTTAACAACTACAAAAACCCCGCCCCTCTCGGAGAGCCTCGAACCCGCATCATACGGATAAGGTAACCTACATTCTATAAATGAGCTATGACGGAGACCAATTATCAGAGGTGAAAAAAGACAAGATAGACAAAAACATAATTTTTATAGTATAATTTAAAATTTTACTCTCTTTCATGTCTGTCATTGTAGCTCAGGGGTAGAGATGAGGTTCCAGTTCAGGTCAGATGGTTCAAATCTACCCTTAACACTAATTATCATTTTCACTCTCTGAGATAATAATTAATATTTGGTAAAAGTAAAAAAATATTTTTAAACATTTACCTTATACCAACAGTCACTTAAAATATCAAAAAGCTATTACATGCCAAAGTATATAAGATTAAAAAAATATTGTTTCAGTGGTGAGTCTTGAACCACCCACCTTGAAACTTTACATCTCAAACCTGACGCCTTAACCAAAAGAGCTAATTCAGCATGAGACAATTACTGTTATTTTACAGCCTTAGTCTACATGCCAAAGTAATAAAGATTGAAAAAAATAATGTTTCAGTGGTGATTCTTGAACCACCCACCTTGAAACTTGACGTCTCAAACCTGACACCTTAACCAAAAGAGCTATTACAGCATGAGAAAATTACTATAGTTTTGCAGCCTTAGTAAACATGCAAAAGTATATAAGATTGAAAGAAAAATAATGTTTCAGTGGTGAGTCTGGAACCATCCACCTTGAAACTTGACATCTCAAACCTGACGCCTTTACCAAAAGAGCTAAATTATCATGAGATAATTACTATTGTTTTACAGCCTTAGTTTACATGCCAAAGTAAATAAGATTGAAAAAAATAATGTTTCAGTGGTGAGTCTTGAACCACCCACCGTGAAACTTGACATCTCAAACCTGACGCCTTACCCAAAAGAGCTAAATCAGTATGAGACAATTATTAAAGTTTTACAGCCTTAATTTACATGCCAAAGTAAATAAGATTGAAAAAAATAATGTTTCAGTGGTGAGTCTTGAACCACCCACCTTGAAACTTGACATCTCAAACCTGACGCCTTAACCAAAAGAGCTAAATCAGCAAGAGATAATTACTATAGTTTTACAACCTTAGTAAACATGCCAAAGTATATAAGATTGAAAGAAATAATGTTTCAGTGGTGAGTCTGGAACCATCCACCTTGAAACTTGACATCTCAAACCTGATGCCTTTACCAAAAGAGCTAAATTATCATGAGATAATTACTATTGTTTTACAGCCTTAGTTTACATGCCAAAGTAAATAAGATTGAAAAAAATAATGTTTCAGTGGTGAGTCTTGAACCACCCACCTTGAAACTTGACATCTCAAACCTGACGCCTTAACCAAAACAGCTAAATCAGTATGAGGCAAATATTATAGTTTTACAGCCTTAATTTACATGCCAAAGTATATAAGATTTAAAAAAAATAATGTTTCAGTGGTGAGTCTTGAACAACCCACCTTGAAACTTGACATCTTCAATCTGACACCTTAATCAAAAGAGCTGATTCAGCATGAGACAATCACTATTTTTTTACAGCCTTAGTTTATGTACCAAAGTACATAAAATTGAAAGAAAATAATGTTTTAGTGGTGAGTCTTGAACCACCCACCTTGAAACTTGACATCTCAAACCTGACGTCTTACCAAAAGAGCTAAATCAGCATGAGAGAATAACTAATGTTTTACAGCCTTAGTTTACATGCCAAAGTACATAAAATTGAAAGAAAATAATGTTTCAGTGGTGAGTCTTGAACCACCCACCTTGAAACTTGACATCTCAAACCTGACGCCTTAACCAAAAGAGCCATATAAGCATTGGATAAAGATTATAGTTTTACAGCCTTAATTAACATGCCAAAGTATATAAGATTGAAAAAAAAAATTCAGTGGTGAGTCTTGAACCACTCACCTTGAAACTTAACATCTCAAACCTGACACCTTAACCAAAAGAGCCACATCAGCATTGGATAAAGATTACAATTTTACAGCCTTAATTTACATGCTAAAGTATATAAAATTAAAAAAATATTGTTTCAGAAAATATTGTTGACAGAGAGAGAGAGAGAGAAAGGGAGAGAAAGAGACAGAGAGGGGGAGAGAAAAGAGACAGAGAAAAGTACATAGATTTCATGACAAAGGAAAGATAAAAAAAATAACACATCATTCTTTTTATAAAAACCCACCCCTGTGTATGTTACAACATGTTGTGATGAACACAACATGTTTTCAAAAACATATTCAATGTCGTATTTTTCAAAAAAATCTAAAGAGAGTAAATTTGTGAAATAAAATGTATGAATTAAAATGTCAGTTTGTAAAGGTTATTAGATTAATTTTGAATTGGTTATTAAACTATGCCAATACAAGGTGGGTTTTTAGTAAAAGAATGCCATGAAAGGATTTTATAGAAATATAGAGCGTATTTTATATTGTAAATCCAGAAAAAAGTAAATAAATCATTGAATAAACCTAGCCAATAGCGAGATAGTTATATCGAGCCAACTCTAGTAAACTATATAATTGCTAGCTAAATTCATATACCTAATGTCCAGTTTTTAAGCGTGATTTTGTTTTTTGAAATTTATACTCCCTAAGACGATATGTCAGAATGCTAAGAGCGAAGCATCTAAATAATCAAACTTTTTTATGTATGTACATAAAGTGTTTTTATTGAAAGGAGCAAAAGTATTTCTTTATCTAACCCACTTACCATTGACAGAAGTAAATAATCAATATGAAAAACTGGTTTCTAAGGCATAATTTCTTGAAGAGAATGAAATATTTTTTTATGATATAAAACTCCCCAAGTCAATAAAGAAAATGAGATTGATTAGCAACTTCTGTCAATGGTAAGGGGGTTAGTTAAAGTAATACTTTTATTCCCTTAAAAAACAACAAGTTATTAGACGAAAAACAAGGATGGCAACATCCATAAGTAGCGAAGCTCAAAAATTATGTATGGATATCGAGAAAAAAATTACTATAAATCAATGTCATACAATAAACATTAAAGTTGATGAAATAGGGAAATCCCGAAAACTTTAAAATCTAGGAATCTATCTAGCACCGCAATTAATAGACAAATCTTAATGAAACTTACATATGTAATATTGATTAATCCCTGAAAATTTCAGCCCCCTATCTTGAAAAGGAGTTGAGAAAATTAAGAAAACTTGAAAATCTAGGAACCGATCTAGCACCCCAAATAACAGACAGATGGACAATACAATGTATAGATTAGATGGCCATGTGTAATAGGAATCTACACTAAAAATTTCAGCTATCTTTCTTGGATAGGAGCAGAGAAAATCCGTTTCCCCCATAGCGTTACAAACGGACTGACTGACATACAAAGTGAATTATAGAGTAACTTTGCAACTAAAAATAAAGATATTGCTATGCAAAATAAAATAAACTTAATTAATGACGCATTACCATCAACAATTCGTAGTAATCTGCAAGTAATTATGACCTTCTCTTTGATTTCCATTGTTTATCAAGATTTAACAACAACAATTAAATTCATAAGTAAAACAGCTTAAAAAAAAACACAAGTAAATCTTACTGTTTCTTTAAAATATCTTTCATTTTCCTTTCTAAATTGCCTATAATGATGCTTATCTTTTACAACCATACGTTACTGACAAACCAACAAATAAGACGTGTATATAGTGTAGCTTTGCTATATAATAAAAGTAAAACAAAGATGACAACATCCATAAAAGTGAAATGGTAGGAGAAACGAATATTAACACTTATAGAGTGTCAAAACTTTTTAGGCTTGATTAAAGATATGCTTCGCTCATAACATTATACCTTGTGGTAAAAGTATTGCAAAAACCAGATGAATATACTAATTATAACATACAAAATTTGTTGTCATAAAAGTAAAAAAAAACTATCGTATTTTAAATGGGCATGCGGACTTTCTAGTAAAGAATATAGGGTTGCTAGCCTTTCCTAAACCGTACCTCACTCTTTTAAGAATCATCATGCAAAGTTTGAAATTGATTGGACAATTCTAACATGTCTAAATTAACAAAAAGATCTAATAATACCACAAAAAAGCTTAACTGTAAGTGACGGACGGACGGACGTATTCGACCCTAATTATAAAAAAGTTTTTTTAAAAAGGGCCAATCATAATTCATCCTTTCTTTTATATTTCTATTTACATTTCAATTGAAGCATTAATTAAATATTTCTAATCAAGTCATTCAGAAATTTAAGGAAATGTAGCTTATCTATCTATCTAAATTTGAGGAAATGTATCTTGTCTATCTTTCTATCTATCAATCCATCTACATATATATTGTGATCACTAGAATTTTCGACACAAACATGCGTATCTCATTACCATGCACAGTTAGGACTTCTCAGACAAAGTTCGTGCAATCAAAGGGAAGGTTGTCTGATGGATGTTACTTAACCTATTATCCACCAGTAGGCGTTAGAGTATTTCATCCTATTACAAGTGGACGATGCTCTTGGGTTCTCTAGATGATCACTTGAAAACGAAGGAGAATCCTGAACCTATTAGGTATAAATATACTATCTTTATATTACCTGTATTGACAGTACTTCTCTCAGTTGTGCAGCCGTTGTTAGCAGGAGCTGCAGCACCGCTGCTGCTGGTTCCAGGACTGCCATAGTTGGAAGAAGGCTGCCATTGACCTGAAGAAAATTATAATTTTAAACCTTCGTTTTATTAAAGTATAATTTCCTAATAGGACGTCCAAGCTTTTTTTGTCTGTGGAGGGGTAAAAAATTGGAAATTAAAATTTTTTTCGGGGGGAGTAATGTTTATATAATAGAGGCAAGGACGTCCAAGCATTCTTATATTGGGGGGGGGAGTAGGGGGTGGGATTAAATAAAAAATAAAAAATTAGGGGGGGTAATCACCCCTTTACCAAAAAAACGTTATCATAAAACTTTGGGGACAAGTATAATAATCAGCCCAATGTCCCCTCCCTCCCTGACTACTATATATACACGGCGCGGAAATAGTATTGTTTGTTGTGTGTAAAGTAAAGGCCTACACTTTTAAAAGCCATAAATAACATCCCTTAATGTTTTACCCATATTTACTCTTAAATAATTGGCAGGCCGTATGAATGCAAATGGCGAATTTGACTTTGACATGTGGAATTGTAAAGAGAGGGGCCGTGTTAAACATACAGACCTAGGGCTGATTCATGACGACAACGTGTAATAAACATCTTTTCGCGGAGATTAAAATGAAATAATTTTTAGATCAATGCCAGTTACGTTAGCCCCGAGGGGCCGAAGGCACGGACTAATAAAACTGGTATTAATTTTATGATTGTTATTTTTAATATTCGTTGAAATTGTCTAATACATGATGCTATACATTATTTTTCAGTGTGACTGAGAACTGGTTCTAATCCAGCGGATATTAATCTGTTTCAAAGCCATACTTGAGAATAATTTTTATCGACTTGCTGACATAAACGATAATTGACCTGATTTGACCAAAATTTTGACGATATTAACATAATGTCGATGAATTCAATTGATTAACATCAACACCAGCTCAAATTTAACAGGAATTGCTTTGAAAAATTACTTTTGACCGCAAGACTAATGTATATGAGTAACCGATTCATGTTTTATAAATATTACTTTTTATGCAATGGATATTGAAAATGTTCTTCTGTATGTCTGTCAGAGTTATTCAAGGGAAACATTATTTTCTCTGCTCCTATTCAAGATGGATGATTATAAATTATACATATTTTTTATTTATTTAATTTAATGAAATATATATTAAACTAGCGGCTGCGCTCCTAGCATCTAGAAGCTCTGTATTTGAAGGAGAAAGGAAAGTAGAAAAATAGCATAAAACTAAACTTGATTAAAAATATTAAATAGCTTAATGTGGTAATACGACACCCAGACGGACAGGCCGTTTACAGAGTTGCTTCGCTGTGACTTATGATAACAAACCCCCTGCACTAATCCTATTATATCACCATCTATCTCATGACCGCTGTTGACCCCGCACCCAGCGGTCAAACTAGCCTGCCTAAATGTGGGGAGGGGACTCAAACATGCAACTATCACGAGTCCCTCACGCGCTTATATAACCGGGAGGCGTTGCCTCCCCTTTTACCACCGCTGCCCCCACAGTCTGTCTACCGTCGGGAGCTAAGCCCTAGCGCCCCACACCCCCTTCAAACCTAACCATTGTTATAATCTGTTGTATATATATAGTAAACATAACTTGTAAATATTATTCAGTTTAAATATATAATTTCTGTATGATTGAATCCTGCTTGTTTGTTTGGTAGAATAATTAAAGGCTAGGGCTCGTTGAATCCGAACTCGTTACCCCGCGGGCCGAGAACGCTCGGCTTACCAGAACTTGGTGTCAGCGTGTTTCAATCGAGCCTTACAGAAACTAGCCTATTCTACCTCTGATTGGACCCTTTGGCAAGTAAGGGGACAATCAGCCGCCAACTGACCCGTGAGACGGCCTTTTTAGGTCGAATTTCCATCATTTGAACGCAATATGTGGGCCTCTGGCCTACGGCAAGCAGATTTAGCCTGCTAAAAGCGCCAGTTAAGACGCTTTTTCCGTGTCGTGTAGGAGTAGCGCTAGGTGCGCAGCCACGGCGATCGGATAATTTAGCTCAGACGGCTACAGAACTGAGTCTAAATTGGCAAGTGTAGCTGGGACAAGCCCCAGGACACCCAGGCCAAATCTACGAGACAGACAGCTGGGTGCTGGTCTCCCTAAGAAGGCAATGTGTGGCTGCGAAGCTTCAGCACACAAGTAAGCCCTACCACTGCGACGGATAGCAGATTTTGAGCCACAGGCACGGCAGGACGGGACATTCCCTGCCGCTGCCTCCCAGGATTCGAACCCGAGGCGCTGCAGGACGGGCCATTCCCTGCCGCCATTTTCGGGATTCGAACCAGCGGCGCTGTAGGACGGGTCATTCCCTACCGCCGTCACCCCTCTGAACCTTGCAGGACGGACATCCCCTGCTGCCAGTGCTTCCAGAATCACACCTAGAGCTCCTAGTGATAACAACACATAAGTGTGTATAAATGTCAACCAAGTGATAAAAAATAAATATAAAATTGTTGACCAAGTGATAATTAATAAGCTCTAGTGATTCGAAGCTACAGTCTAAGCCACCATGGTAAGCGATACCACCATAGCTGCGGTTCGGCCACCACCAAAGTTTCTGCCAACCCCAGCCGAACGAGAGGCCCCCTTGTCTCAAGGGCAGGACCTCCACTTCCCCTGCCATGTCAGGGTGAGGTTTCCTACCCCTGACCCTGCCCAGCATGTACAGGTTGATGCCATGATTGATTCTGGCAACCGTGTACCAGGGTCTGCTGTAATTTCTGAGCACCTCATGCACGCGATGGGCGTGCAACGCATGTTGATTCCGGACAACACCCAGATCCTGACTGCTAATGAGGAAGGCCAGCCCCTCCAGGTAATAGGAAAGTTAAAAGAGTTATATATGGCAGTCTCACACACTCTTATACTCCATCTATACCACGTGACTGTGGTCCGGAACCTCTCACACCCTCTGAACCTAGAAGGGTATTTTCTCAAGGAGTTCGGAACTAGGCTCTGTTTCGACATGCAACCACCTTGCTTGTGGGTGCGTGGGGAGTTTATCCCACTCCGTGGCGTCCCCATTGACCGGGAGACAGCCGAGAGAGAGCTAAGTTATGAGGGGCCCCTGCCAGGCCCCCTGCCTGAGCAGCCGCGTGTGGTTGAGAAAGGCACACACTGGGTGGACGCTGAGCTCAACGCACACAAGGGAGCTAACCTGCTAGCCATGGGGTTGCCCCCAGTGCCCAAGGTGCCGAGGGAGAGCCTGCCAACAACGTTTCCTGAGATTGCCAGCCCTCCAGAACCAATCTTCTCCGCCGACACCTTTATCAACGGCCAGCCGTGTCCACCTGGCCCCCTCTACCTGGGACCTCCAGCCAGTCCACCAGCCAAGCCCGAGTCCAGACCCGTCAAGTCGCGGTCGGATGTACCCGGAGCCACACTCAACTCTCAGGCCCCAGCCTCTCCTGGCGCCGTGCCCGTCAAGTCGCGGCCGGACGTCCACGGAGCCAAAGCTGGACCTAGCACTTTGGCCTCTCCCAGCGCCGAGCCCGTCAAATCGTGGCCGGACGCCCTCGGAGCCACACCTGGCTCCGACACGTCAGCCCCTCCAGAAGCCGAGCCCGTCAAGTCGCGGCCGGTGGGTCCCGGAGCCAAAGCTGACCCCGCACCAGCCACGTATAGGCTAAGCGCTGTCACTCCAACTGATGGCCAGCCACCCCAGCTCCGCACGGCCAAGCGGGTGGTCCTGCCTGGCCGCGGGGTTATGGCGGTCCCTGTTGAGCTAGTAGGCCATCGCACCAAGGATGCCATCCAACTAGCTGCCCCAGAACAGAGGTTTGGGGAGGATCTTGTTATTCCAGAGGGCCTGTATGCCCACAGGCCTGGCTCTGCCACTGTGTTTAGAGTACTGGTGGTCAATGAAGGGGAGGTGCCCCTCTTGCTGGATGCTGGCCTCCCAGTGGCAGGGGAGCTGGTCAAACCTGACATTCTAGAGGTCTCTGATACGCCTCCCCCGCGTCTCCACTCGTTCCAAGAACCTGCTGAGCCTATAGACATGCAGGAGTTGTGGGAGGCCCTGGTGATGGAAGACAATGAGTTCCTACGCAAGGACCCCTTGCTCAAGAAGGAGGTCTGGACTATGTTGTCAGAATACAGGGACGTCTTCTCCAATTCTACCCCCGGCTGCACAGATGTGGTTGAGTTGCAGCTGCGCCTCAAGCCAGGGACCCAGCCGATCCGCCAGAGATTTAGGGATCTGAACCCGCGGCAAGAGGCTGAACTGGAGAAACAACTGGACACCTGGCTACAGGAGGGAGTTATAGAGCCGTCAGACTCCGCCTGGAGCAGCCCCCTGGTGCCCATCAAGAAGAAGGACGGGAGCACCCGCTGGGCCGTCGACTACAGAGCCCTCAACAAGTGTCTGGAACTGGACAGCTACCCCCTGCCTAGGATCCAGCAGTTGGTGGAACGAGCTGGCGGGCACCGTGTCTACAGTGCTTTAGACGCGGTGGCCGCATACTACACCATCCGTGTGTCCGAGGACAGCCGGCCCTGCACCGCCTTCACCACCCCCAGGGGCTTGTATCAATGGAAAAGGATGCCCTTTGGCCTGGCTACGGCACCGTCTGTCTATTCCAGGTTTATTGCAGGGGTCCTAAACCCACTAGGCACAGCCAACCTCCAGTCATACCTTGACGACGTCCTGACCTTCCACCAGGATACCTGGGCCCACCTGGCCAGGCTCCGAGAGGTCTTGGAAGCCCACCGCAGGGGAGGGATCCGCCTCAAGCCAGCCAAGACCAAGCTGTTCCGATCCAAGGTGGATTATCTGGGCCACACCCTCAGCCGTGAGGGGATAGCCATGCAAGAGGACTATATTGACCGTATCTTGGACTGGCCAGCCCCTAGCACCCCAGAGGATTTGCTGGTGCTGCTGGGGTTCTTTGGATACTACCGCCTGTTCATCCCAGAGTATGCAGACCTCACCTACGAGATGAATCGACAGAAGACGGCCAAGGCCCTAACCTGGACGCCTGAGATGGAAGCCCAGCTGCTGCAACTCAAGGACAAGTTCTGCAAGGCCCCCATCCGAGCGCCGCCCAGGTTTGATTTGCCAGCGGTGTTCCAGCTCACCACAGATTTCAGCAGCCGCGCCATCTCTGCCATACTGAGTCAATGTCAGGATGGCAAGGAGAGGCTGATTGCCGCCGTGGGGCGCAAGACAACCGACCCTGAGACGCGCTACCCGTCCTGGAAGGGAGAGATGGCCGCCATTATGTATGGGATCCGAAAATTCCACGGCATCTTGTCCTACCGCAGCTTCCAGATCAACACTGATTCCTCTGCCTTGCTACAGATGAAATCACTGAACACATCCACAGGGATGGTGGCCCGCTGGCAGGAGGAGCTAGCGGCCTTAGACTTTACCGTCTGCCACAGGCCTGGCACCCAGAATACCAACGCCGACGCCCTCAGCCGCCGGGAAGATGCCAACATGCCAACGGCTAGCGCCGAAGAATTAGCAGAGCAGGCTGAGTATATCCACAACCTTTGCCAGCTAGGGGAGTCCGCAGCTAGCCGGCCTCCTGCCGCCCGACTAGATCCAGCTAGAGTATTGGAGGCCCAGACACAGGACCCCCTCCTGCTCCGTGTCCGCCAATGGGTGGCTGATGGCAAAGCCCCAACCAAGACTGAGCTGCGTGGCAAGGAACGAGACGAGCAGCAGTACGCCAGCCGCTTCCCAGCCCTGGGGCTTGACGAGCATGGCTGCCTCACCACCACTGACCAGACTCTGACAGGAGAGAGGACAAGATACCTGCTGCCTTCGGCCCTCCAGCAGGACGCGTTCTTTCTAGCCCATGGGACCCCCATGGCTGGGCACTTTGGGATGGACGCAACTATCGCCCGCGTTGCCATGCACTTCTGGTGGCCCAACCTGGCCCGTGACGTCCGCCTGATGGTACAAACCTGCCCTGAGTGTGTCCAGAAAGTTACCAAGGAGAGGCTGAAGCAGGGGATCCACGTGCCCTCCCGCCAGGGGTATCCACAGCAAGTCCTATTCATCGACCTGGTGGGGCCACTGCCAGAGACCCCAGCTGGGAACCGTTACATCCTCACCTGCCAAGATGGATTCAGCCGGTTTGTCAGCCTCTACGCCATCCCCAACAAGCGCACCCTCACGGTGGCTGAAGCCCTGTTGCACCGCCACCTGGCCACGTTCGGATGCCCCCTGAAGATCCATTCCGACAATGGAATGGAATTTACCGGCCAGGTATTCCAGGAACTGGCCTCCAGGCTTGAGATTGGCCTGACACATCCACCACCCTACAACCCGCAGTCCAACCGAGTGGAGAGGTTTCATAGGACGCTCAACACAGGCATGCGCCTGTTCCTAGACAGAGACGATAACAACTGGGAGCCACACCTGCCTGCCATCGCCTTCGCATACAACACCAAGGCCTGCAGATCCACTGGCGTGACCCCGTTCCTGGCCTTCTTTGGGAGAGAGGCCAAACTTCCGGTGGACATGGTACTACGGCTGCCAGAGACCGAATATGCTTCAGTTCCAGCCAACGTCCAAGCTCTCTTGCAGCGCTACTATGCAGTGTATGATGCCATCCAGCAGAAGGAGGAGGGAGCCATCAGGAGGAGCGCGGCAGCTTACGAAGGCACGGCCAAGTATGAGGTTGGAGACTTGGTCTGGTACCTGGCCCCCCGCCTGGTGCCAGGGAAGGCAGCCAAGATTACCAAGAGATGGACCGGCCCCTGGAAAGTAGTGAGGAAAGCTACAGAAGTCCATTATGTCATTAAACCTGCCTCTCCAGTAGCCAGGATCTCAGAAGTTACCGCGCATGTAGGCCGACTGCGCAAATACACTGGAGATGTGACTGCCCACCAGATCCCAGCCGACATCCAAGTTGACATGGACGGCGACGAGGATGCCACTGAGCTGCCCGCAGCTAGCAACCCAGGACAGCTCCCAGTGCACCAGCCAGCCGCAGCCGCCCCACAGCTTAGCGGCCAAGACCGTGACCCAGTAGAGGAGAACCTGCAGGAGCAGCCCAACGAACCACCGCCGCCGCCGCCCGCTCCAGAGCCACTCAGAGATGCCATCTGGAACCCTGACGCGGACATGGAGAACCTGCCAGCCAGCAGCGAGCCGGCAGGAGAAGAGCCAGCCACTGCGATGGAAGAAGCCGCCCCAGAAGAAGAAGAAGAAGCCATGTGCCCCCTGCTGATGACAGCCATCCCCATCCGGGTAGGAGCTAGGAGACCAAGCAACCTGAATCAAGCAGGCGCCCCCATGGAGTTCTATGCACCCTTTGCCATCGCCATTCCACCCTTAGGAACCATCAGAGTCTGCCTAGGCCTCCGTGTCCAGCTACCAGCCGAGACAGAACTAATCCTGCAGACGAGGCAAAATTTCCAGCGGCGGGGCTTGGCCGTCGCCAACCCACGCCTAGAAGCCAACCAGGAGCTGACAATGCTGATCACCAACCACAGTCAGACCGAGCAACGAGTGTCCCAGGGAGCCTGTGTAGCCCGAGCTGTCCTCCATCGAGCTGTGCCCCAAGAACTGCCTGTCCTGCGCAGGCATAGGCTGTCGTATCCCCAGGTTCAAGGCCTGGTGGCTCAGGAGCCACGCAACCCTTGAAGGGGAGGTTGTGGTAATACGACACCCAGACGGACAGGCCCTTTACAGAGTTGCTTCGCTGTGACTTATGATAACAAACCCCCTGCACTAATCCTATTATATCACCATCTATCTCATGACCGCTGTTGACCCCGCACCCAGCGGTCAAACTAGCCTGCCTAAATGTGGGGAGGGGACTCAAACATGCAACTATCACGAGTCCCTCACGCGCTTATATAACCGGGAGGCGTTGCCTCCCCTTTTACCACCGCTGCCCCCACAGTCTGTCTACCGTCGGGAGCTAAGCCCTAGCGCCCCACACCCCCTTCAAACCTAACCATTGTTATAATCTGTTGTATATATATAGTAAACATAACTTGTAAATATTATTCAGTTTAAATATATAATTTCTGTATGATTGAATCCTGCTTGTTTGTTTGGTAGAATAATTAAAGGCTAGGGCTCGTTGAATCCGAACTCGTTACCCCGTGGGCCGAGAACGCTCGGCTTACCAGATTAAAACCATTCGGGGACTCGTAAGAAGCTTCCATAAAATGAAGTAGTCATCGAAATCTAAAGCTACATACAAAAAAAACATTACTACTTTATAGTATATGAAATATATATTTAATGAATTAAGAAAACATCGATGACAGAATTTTTTTTTTATTTGACGACAATTTACGTCTAGCACAATAAAGAATTTATGAATAAAAAAAAAATTTCTATTTAATGTAATGACAAAATTTTGTTATTAGATTTTATAAAAATTATTTTTAAAGAAATATATTAGATTTTACATTATTTTATAAATATCACGTATAAATTTTATGCAGATAAAAAGTTTTACAAAAAGTAATAAATTGAAGGATTTTTTGTTGCTATATTATTAAAAGATATTATAATACTAGCAATGATTGGGAATGGTTGTTGAGGCCAAATACGACCATAAAACAAAAATTTCATTTTAAAATTATTTTTAATCCGATCAAATTATATGGCAAATTTAAAAAAAAAGGTGTGACTGACAGACAGAAAGTTTTTTTGGAGAACATTCTTTTATGGGTCTGTAAGTCCTAAGCTTCAGGTGGAGAGACAAACAACAAACAGGCAAACGGATGGAGATTGTAATTTTATTTCGTATTAAAGATAACAGCCTACCTGGTAATAGATATAAAAAATAAATAAATACTTTATGAATATATCTATGTAATGGGATTTGTACTGACAGCATTTTATTAAGTTTCTCTATAATAAACCTAGATTTTTCAATCAACTCATATTATTAAAATTTATTGTAGATTCAATAAATGTTAGTAAACGAGATTTTTATTATTTGATTTTTAACAAAAGTTTACTATTGTATTTTTTAAAGAAAAAATACAATGTAACATGAGATTAGTTACTAAAAATATTTACCTATAGCAGCAGTTTCAGCAGTACTAGCTGGTGAACTATACGAGCTTGAGGATGAGGAGGGTGAACTGTAAGAGCTTGGGGAGGCAGCTGGGGAGCTATAAGAGCTTGAGGGGGCAGCTGGGGAGCTATAGGAGCTTGATGAAGCAGCTGGAGAGCTGTAGGAGCTTGAAGAAGCAGCTGGGGAATTGTAGGAGCTTGAAGAAGTAGCTGGAGCACTAAAAGAATTGGAAGAAGCAGCTGGGGAACTATAGGAACTTGAAGAAGCAGCTGGGGAGCTGTATGAGCTTGATGAAGCAGCTGGGGAGCTGTAGGAACTTGAAGAAGCAGCTGGTGAGCTATAGGAGCTTGAGGAAGCAGCGGGGGAGCTGTAGGAATTGGAAGTGGCGGCTGATGGGCTAAAGGCATTTCCGGTACCAGCAGAAGGACTGTAGGAGTTGGAAGATGCTGCCGGGGAACTATACGATGAACCAGTTGACACAGTTGGAGAGCTGTACGAAGAGCTGCTTGGTGATGATATGGGACTAAATGAATTAGCTACAGGGGCAGCAACTGCTGCAGGTGAGTTATAGGTTGGCAGTGAATTAGATGATGGAGCCGAATAACTGTTTGAGCTAGCTACTGGTGAGGCTAATGGGGCTCCGTAGGATTGTCGCCTTGACGGGCTGGATATCAATATGGGGCTACAGTTGGTGGTCAGGAGACAACAACATAGCAGAACCTGAAATAATTAAGGTATTAGCGGATGTATAGTAAAAAAATATGCCATGTACTCTCAGGATTCATTAGGAACACTTCCTATATACTCCAGTGTAAATTGTTATGGTTTTTATGGTTGATGTTTATGATATCTGTTGGTGTGACATCAGTATAATTTGCTTTAATCATTTCTCTAATGAGTTTAATTACTGCCTGAATTGCACACTACTAGGCACTGTAAAAAATGATATGATTTTCTAGCAGAAACAATACGTCTGTTTATCTAATAGGATAAAAGGGATAAGACAATAGACAATAAATTGGTGTACATCCCCAGTGATGATATACAAAATTAAACTTCTGATGCACAAAATAGTGGTTCGAACATTTGAACACTAAACTTAAACCAACCAATCAAAACTCAATAAAAAAATCCCAAAAGTTGTAAAGCCAATGAATAAGAAAGCGTTAATAAAACACTTTGGGGACTAGTGTAATAAACTGGCCATTGTCCCCTCTCTCTCTGAATAAAACCCCTCCCCCGTTTCTATCATCTCAATTTTAAGAAGATGTATAGGACAATTTTTGATATAAAAGTTTTATGATAAAGGAACATAAAAACATATTTTTAGGGTGTATAAGTTCTATGACAATTTCTATGCTCTGTTTGTTAATTTTAAGCTCATTCTTTGTTTAATTATAATTCATAGCAATAAATGCATTATGGTTGTAGTTTTAAAGTCTTATATCTTAATTATCAAAGAACATGAAAAACGTTATTGTTTATATATAATTTCAATTTTGTTTTTCCTTTTCATTTAGTGGACAAAAACTATGGGTTAGTGAAAAAAAAGTGATATTTTCTATATAAGATAAATAGCATAATATAGTGCACTTACTGGCAGAAAATATAAAGGAAAACATGGCTTTTCTCTGAAAAAAAAATCCCATCTTCTTACATCTAACATAAAAACTTCATAATCCATTAGATAATGAATATAAGCCAGCAATACTTATTAAGATATATAAGTTGGAAAGAATTTTAATGTTGAAATCTGCATCAAATTTTAAGGATTTTTTATAAAATTCGTTTTTTTCTTTAATTCTTTATCTAAAAACGTAAACACAATTTAAGTTAATTAATTTTGAAATCTGTGATTGGTGGATTGAAAACTATCTGCGCTCTGATTGGAGAAGTTTAAGTGTCGTACATCATTCAACTAATTAGAGCGCAGGTAGTTTTCAATCCACCAATCACAGATGTCAAAATTGTATTTTCGCTTTTAGATAAAGAAATATACAAAAAAAACAAATTTTATATAAAATCCTTAAAATTTGATGCAGATTTCAAATATTTATCTAACATTCAAATTCTTTAAACTTTTTAAAAAACTTATATATCTTAATACTTATTGATATAAATAAGGATACTAAAACCAACTTTCATTTGTAAATCAGATACAGATGAAAGTTTTAAGTGAAGCGTACACGCTTAGAGGTTTTAGGCTATTTTTCATTTTGTTAAACATCAAAATTTTAACTTAAAACTAAGTATGAAATTACAAGTGGGATTATGTTATTAATTATTGAAAATGCTTTTTAGAATGTTGATACCTGCCCTGATTGCATTTTTAATGATGTTATTATGCCAATATGTATGCGCCAGTAGGGCCCTCAGATCAAAAAGGTTACAAGTTTAACATGCAAAAAAAAAGGCTTTAAAAGAAAAGTGCTCTCAGCTGTTTGCAGTATTTTTACAATACACATAATTTTATCCATATTATAGGTTTAATTGTGATTTTTTCTTATGTATCATTTTATAAAATGCAATTATTTTGAAAATCTTTGAGAGACATTTTCAAAGTGTTTTGATTGGCAAATATCTTATTGCTTTTATAAAATAGGATTATCAATGAGGGAGGGACTTTAGACTTGGAACCTTTACTTAGTCTAATAAACATTGGGGACTTTTATTTAATCCTCATTAGTCATTAGGGGGTTCAAAATAGTAGTGTTTTCTATAATTCAATTCCAAAAAGGGGTTATTTTGTTTATCATTATTTATAAACTATTATCTAATCCCGTAGGATCCACTATGATAAAAAAAAATGGTTTTTAAAAGCCATAAAGCTTTTCATACAAATGCAATTTTACCAAACTTGAGTGAACACTTTTCTGGCTAATATCCTTTGATGGTTGGACAACCAATAAACTAAAAACTGACACAATAAAAACTGTCCCGACTTTGTATTAATTTTGAGGAACACGACTCCAGTTACGTCATATTTTTCTTTCCCGAAAAAGGGAAGGGGGAAAGAAAAAAAAGGGAAGGGGGGAAGAAAAAAGAGATGAGAGAAAAGGGGGTTTTCCCCATCTCTTTCTTCCCCCCTTCCCTTTTTCGGGAAAGAAAAATATGACGTCACTGGAGTCGCGTTCCTCAAAATTAATACAAATTCGGGACAGTTTTTATTGTGTCCTAAAAACTGAAATCAATATGTGTTTTCAAATTACAGCTAAAATGTACTTATTAATCAGAAATTTCTTTACATTATAGTTAAGCACTGTTTGGCTGGTTCTAATGAAGGCTTTAATTCTTTTAGTTAGATTACCTTTCCCTTTTTCCCTATAAGGTGAGGCTTTTAAGTGTTATAGTTATACTTAACTCATGATTTTCATCATTTTTAACCTTATTAATTCTAGATCTAACACCGATAGTAAAAAATAATGAATAATAGCTTCAGATATGGTATTATCCTATATTTTTTAACTTGAACAACAATAGCCCCCCCCCCCCCCCCCCAACTCTCTCTCTCTTTTCACATAAAATGTTTTTTCTTCTGAACACCGAAGCAATTCAACCTCCTCATATTTAGTTTTAGACCCTGGTGTGCTTTAACGTTTCGAGGCTCTATTTCTACTGGGTTCTATCCATGCAGGGCTCTTCTTTTCTTTACTTAACCTATCCTAGCCTAAAAAAATACCAAAGATCTTTCTTCAAAAAGTTCGTTTGTAGCCCACATGCTATAAGCGGGAAACTGTCAAAAAATTATCCAATAGGTGTTAAGGGTACTTCATATATAAAATAAGGCATTCTACCTAAATATATGAGTCTCATTTATGCAAGTATGTGGATAATTTTTCCAAAATAAATGGATTATTACATGAGAATTAAATTCGACTTCCTTAAAAGTTTTAAAAGCTATCTTTTAATTTGTAACATACCGAATATAATCTCGTTTAACGGAAATTAATGATTCCATTTATTATGTAAAGTTCCGTCTTTGGTTCATAATTAATGAAGCTTTTTATACAGCCTAAAAAAATGACGCAATACAATGAATATAAGGCCAATACATATAATAAATTACCAATGACAGGCCAGTATACATTTTAATTAATCAAAAGTATGCCAATATGACGTTATTTTTTATAGGCACCATAAAGAGCTTCAAATTTGTTGTTGAATGTGTTTTCTACCTTTGTTTGAAAAAAATTCTTTGATAAATGATGCTTTCCCCTTGCGGAGAGTTTTGACCTTAAGGGACTCTCTTAAACCCACTTAATCCAACTTAAATAAGTTTAAAATTATGTTGATTTTAAAAGTTTGTTTGTGGTCCATATACGTTTAATATTTAGAATTAGATTTAATATTTTTTTTCCTTACATCTTTTGCAACATGTTCTCTATCATTTGTTGAACAAGCATCTAACAGACCAACGTACAATTCATAAGTAAATTATAGAATAGCTTCGCTTCAAAAAAAAAACTTACTATGAAAGTTCTCCATCCGGCTGAATTTTCATCCATGTTGGTTTTGTGTGTTTGGAGAATTTTTTAATGCCCAGATATCCCCTGTGGTTACCCCTGCGGGTTACCTAACAAGGAATTGTGCATAGATATAACAATTTTAAAGATATATAATACTAAAAATCATGTACTTTATCGTATTATAAACAATGTAATAAATAGCAATAGAATTATAACTAAAGTTTCTAAAAATAATAGAATTATGATAACCTTTTTTACGGAATGGTTCTGATTAAATCATATATGAATATTTATCCATAAATATATATTGACGTACTATTGATGCTATTCAAAAAAAAACTTACAAAAAAGGAATAGATTTTAAAAATCTAATATACCCGTTAGTAATTTATGTAGAATATACGTGGATATTACGTCAGGGGAAAATTATCGTCCATTTAGGTTGCTGACATGGCCAGTTCATCAAGAAGAAGAAGAGGTGGTCGGGTAAAGGTGATGACTATGATGATAATTATTTTAGCACAAGTTTCGCCTTGAACAATTGTCTTTAATTCAGGTTGCTAACATGGACATCATTTATTGGTCTGTTGCTTGATTCAGTAGGAGGGAAGGGAATGGGGCAAAAGCGAAAGATCCAATTAATAATAAATCCATTCCGTTAATTGATGAATACTTTAAAATTACGTCAATATTTAAAAAAGTTTTTTTTTCAAAGGGCCATTTCCCCCCCCCCCCCCCCCTCGTTTTAGGTTTTTTGTTTTTACGCCCCATACAGAAAGCGGATCTAGCGCGTTTTTTGAGATATTCTTTATAGGAAGTTGTATGCCATATAGTCTTCTTTTTCGTGGGAAGAATGATATTTTCACAATACCTCCAAATTTAAGAGATGTTAATTATGTAAAAGTGTATTTTATAATACAACTGTAATATGATAATCTATATGGTAAAAAGACATTATTTAGATATGTACATCTATGTAAAATTATGCCTTTTAATATATGAATATACATTATTCAATTTTGAATAGGTACAGCGGCAGTAATCCAAACAGATAATATTGTCGGGATTGAGTAAACATAGCTTGAAGAAATCCATATCAATGGTTTAAACATATAAACAAAAAAATTATATTGTTACATAAATAGATTTATTATTACTAGGATCTTACACGAGATTACCATGTACTCTAATTAAGCGAAACTCGTAGATGGCTAAAATAACGATACCCACTAACAATCCATCCCATTTATCCCATTCCCTTCCCTCCTATTGGATAAATAAACTGACCAATCAATAATGTCCATGTTAGCAACCTACATTGACGATAATTTTTAACCTGTCATAATATCCACGTATAATACGCAAATAACATTTTGGATGCAGATAACACTGAAGTGCAAGTTTTTAAAATTAATATATGCAAGTAGTGATGGGAATCCGGATCCGGAATCCGAATCCGGAATCCGGAATCCGCCCAATTTTCGGCCAATTTTGGAATCCGAATCCGGATCCGGAATCCGTTTTTTATAGCGGATTCCGGATTCTAAATTGGTAGGCTAAATTTAATTTAAATAGGTTAGAAAATACCAAGCACATTTTTAGGACATACGTAGCACTTAAATTTTTAAATTTACTAATGTGATGTAAATGTTTTTGGTTATGCTGGAAGTCAACACTTTAAACAAATCAAGGCTTCAACCAAGTAACATAGTGATAAATTAACGAAAAAAGCTATCCCTCTGTGACGGACGGCCTTTTAAAATACTGCTAGAATCCGGAATCCGAATCCGGAATCCGCCAAAAATAAGAATCCAGAATCCGCAAGAATCCGTCACTTTTTTTGACGGATTCCTTCAGAATCCGGAATCCGAATCCGGAACAAAAATTCGACGGATTCCCATCCCTATATGCAAGTGTTCTTAATTAATTTATCTATCCTTCCATATCTAACCTTTACTTAAACCAAATAAATAGATACAGATGAGAAAAATCGACAATATGTTATTTTTTTTAAAATAGGTTGTTTTCTTTGAACATCAAACATCTTTTGATACAAAGTGTTATTATTATGAAGGTACTAAAAATAATAATTAATGTCTACCGTCATTCATTCAGGCTGATGTTTACAAATTTTAGGTTGTACTTTTAACTTTAGATTTTGAGACTTCATTTTATGACTGTATATTAAAATAGCTATATGTAAGATACTAACTATCGATTATTTCACACGGGCGAGGCTGCTATAAATGATACTCTATCGTCAGGTCTAAAAATCTTTATTTAAAAGTTCTTACTTTGCATGGTAATGAGTTACGCCTGTTTTGGATCAATACATTCCCTATACTCTGTATGGTAATGACGCACATCTGACATAGTAGCAGTAGGGACCATTTTTAACGTCTTTAGTTATGTCGTGGTGTTGAGCTGATATTCGAACTCATCACCAATGTCGATGATATGTGCTACGTGTTAAGCTTCGGTCGCGGCTTACATAGAATTGAGTTTGTAAGCCATGCAAAAAAAATTACAATCACTTGACCAATTGGTATTTAATTTTAGGGAATTTAATCAGTATGTTCCATTTTTAAATATTTGCTTGAGATTGACGTTTCCAATTTGTTTAAGACATCTAGAGGAAATATATCGAAAAATTTTATAATTGCTGTGTTATATCTGAATAAAATTGGCCTTGTTTCAATGGTATGTTGTTATAAGTTTGATATTTAGCAGCAATGAAATGTATTCTAAATGAGCACTTTACAAGCCGTAATTAGGTTTTAAATTATAATATTCACATTCGCAATTGCGGTGTGCCTTCATAGCAGTACAATTTTTAAAAAAAATATAATTTTTAAAATGCTTTTAATGCTAATAAATGTAAGGTCAAGGGCTTGATTCCTAAACTAAAGCAACACAATTTTTTTGACACTCAGACAATAAAAAAAAATATTTTTTTCTAACTTTTCTATAAAAACATAAATGTTCAACTTTAGCCTGTTGTTTCATTTGTGGTGAAATTATCAGCAATGAAAAAGTGATATATGACAACTTTTTACACACATAAAGTTTCATTCATCGTTACATATAAGTAACAGGATCAGTGTCTGTCTGTACCGAGGGATCTCTCTATAACTGCTGAAATTACCATAGCGCTTCTAATAGGTCTTGGGAAGGTTTATAACTATTTTGGGGGAGGGTACCACAACCTTCCTGAGAGAATTCGCCCCTAGTAAAAAATGCTCCCAACTTCTAGAAAAAAAAATTGAGACTTCTAGGGGCGTATCCGCTAGTGTGACAAAAAAGTAATATAATTTATTCTTAAAAAATTATATATATCTTATATCTTCAATTTCTTATCAACAAGATCGGTTCCCAATAAATATGTTAAAAATATTTTATATTTATGAAGAATAATATGACTCCTACACACATTATTTTATATACCGTGAAAAAGTGTAGGTATAATTCATGATTTAATAACTACAATAATAATGCTCTATAATATCTCATAAACATTCCATAATTTACAGAAAAGATAAAAAAAAAATAAGCCCATTTAGCAATAGGCTATGTCAACCCCCCAAGAAAAGTCATTCTTTTAAAAACCACTCTACCCTTGATTTTAACCACTGAACCGATTAAGGTCCCGTGATAACTTTAAGCGCCTTTGTTCTTAATCATAATTATAATCCCCCATTGATGCAAAGACCCTAGATGTTAAGGGCTTAGCCATTTTTTACAATAAAATAACAAGTTTATGTTGGAAAAAATAAGACAATGCCAGATTTTATCACTAGAGTTTATTTTGCAGCTAAAATGTTTGCGAGCAAAAAGTCTATCAAATGCAAAAATCTTCTAACCCTAGAGATCAGCTGACAGGGATAATTGTATCCATAACGTGCACAGCAATGACATGCTTAAAAAATATCCAATACTTTGAATTTGGTTTAAAAAGTAAGTTTGTCAATAAATCACAAAATATGAGTTTTTTTATTGATTTTGTTAGTAAACAAAAATTAAGGTATGATTGATAAGCCTTAGTTATAAAGTAGCTGCGCTACTTTACAGATTTCAAAAAATGACCATTAAGGGGAATCACAGTACATTATCAAGGCTTAAATTTATTATCGTGGGCAAGTAACAAAAACATGGAGGGAGGAGACATTAAGCTGTTTATTACACTAGTCCCCAAAGTTTTTAATAGCGTTTTTTATACCTCTTAACATCTTTGGAGACTTTTATTTAATTTTCATTTGCTAGTTAATCAAGTTGAGTGTCAAAGCGTTTTAACCTCTAATTGAACTCTACAGTAGGGATAATTTTGTGTATCATAATTAGGGACGTACATCAATTCATCGCCCATTTTCTTATCCCTTTAGATCCCTGAACAATAATACCAGAAACTATTGTAAGTTATTGCTTCTTGCCCCACGAAAAAATGGCACAAAAAGTTTCCAAGTTTATTGTTGACATACGTTTAGAAAAATGGCCGTTGAAACCAGGGATTTAGAAGGATAAGACAATGGCCGTTAATTTGATGTACATCCCCAATGATGATACATAAAAATACACCTATTCTGTAGATTAGTGATTGAAACGTTTGAACACTCAACTTATTGTAGCAATTAATCAAAATTCACTGAAGCCACCAAAGTTGTTAAGCCAACGAATAAGAAAATATTATTTTAAAACTTTGGGGAATAGTGAATTAATAGGGGAGTAAAAATACCTTTTACTTTAAGAAATATGTCATATTTTACACTTTTGAGAATGGTAGGTAACATTACATTTTTATTATTAAAGATGATTGTTTTTGATGTTCGCATTTGGAGAAAGTCCTTAGTATTATATGTAAGAAAATAAAATCAAATTACACATCTTTATTTGATTTTTACCAATATAAATTGAATGACATATGGCACTATTTTCAAATTGACATGTTGAAAAATTTGACATTATATTTCAAGCATGCCATGCAAAAATTTTTGTATGCATTGTTCTAACCCTCCCAAGGAAGGAAACCACGACATTGTTTCTAAAATATTTTGACTTTTTCTGGTCAGTTTTAGTTTCAGTAGCGCAGCTACTCTATAACTAGATCTTGTTTGTATGTCCTTCCATGATCATTAAATAATAGAGAACTTTTATATCTAATGAAATTACATTTATACGTAATAGCTGACTTATTACGTAATAAGCTATTTAATGAAAAAGTCAAAATCAAAAAGAAAAAAACCATTTTGGTGACTTTTTATTTTAACCACACATTTTTTAGCTGGGATTAGACACATTTTTGGTGATCTACTCTTAGGTTCGTAGGACAAAACAAAAATGTATAACTCGAAAATTTGATGACAATATCTGCTACATTTTCATCTAAAACAATCTTGGCTGCTTATACTTTATATGGACACAATTGTTCTTGTTTTCATTTCTCAAATATGAGAATTTATTATTGATGTTTCACAGAATTGTTTATAATATATTTCCATACACTTTTTTTGTTGGTGATATATTTTTTTCTAACTATTTCGTGCAAAAAATAAGAAATATAAACAAAACTTTTTTTGAAATAGGGTTTAAATTGGCGTTTCATATGGAAAATTCTTTCAGTGCAATATGAAAAACTTAATTTGATTTTTTAAAAAAGGTTTAGTCTTTTTGATATTCTAAAAATATTCAAAAAAAAGTTAATGGAAAAGGAACAATTTTTAAACATGGCATTAAAGAAAAATGTTGTGAAAAACGTGTATATATGACAGATAAAGATAGTTATCTCTATTCAGATTGGACACATCTATTTTCTACTTTCAAAGTTCATACAAAACAAAAAAAATGAGACACATAGTTTTAAAATATTAACTTGTTGTATAAAAAGTAAAATCTTAAGGAATGGGGAGCTAACAAAATGAAACTCATTCACAGAAATTTCTATGATTTCCCTCAAAGTACCTATCATGAACTGCCCCCCCCCCTTTGCCGAGAAAATTTTTAAAAAGAGTGGTATTCTGTTTTCTTATGCCTAACCACTGTGGGGGCCCAACCCAACGGGTATGCCAAGTACCCAAGATAGCCTAACCTGACCTTTATTAATAACAAACAAAAAAATAACCCAATTTCCGTGCAGATTTGTATCATTTTACTCGCTCGTATGGATACTAGAAATGACAAAGATAAAATCTTGTGTATAAGACTTATACAAAAATGTTTTGTAATCACAAATTAAAAGGAATGTTCAGAAAAAAGGATGAAACTTGTGATTACCAATTTCTATTGTAAATATGACTTTTTTTGTAGCGTCAGATACTCCTTAAGTAAAACCTTTCCATATATTACTCCATCAGTCCCTTTTGTTCGGTAAATTTAAGAATAGTTATTTCTTGCTTCGTTTTATAAACAGCTTTCTGCGGAAATAAAAATGTACTTTTATAATAATAAAACTATTTTTTAGCCCTAAGATGCTGAAGGCACGGGCTAAAAAAACTAATTTTAATCTTATGGATGTACATTTTTTTATTCGTAGAAAACTAGATATAATACGATGATAGACATAATTTTTCAGTATGTCTGAGAACCGGTTCTAATCTACCGTATATTGATCTGTTTCGAAGTGATACGGGAAAACTTATTAATTAATTACTTAATTCTTAATTATTGACAAAAAGAATAGGTCATTTTTAGTGTTTTTTGCATATAAAGCATTTTGGTTCAAAAAGTTTAAAAGTTTAGTATGTTTAAAAGAAATCAAATCAAAGCTCTAAGCTCTTGAATAAAAAGTTGGTTTTATCTAGTAGGAAAAGACAACCTGATCCTTCGTGTAATTTCCTTGAAATCCAAAATTTTGTTTTAAAATTGTACACTGTTGTGTAAAAGCTGTGAAATCATTTAATTGTAATTTTAACCTTATTTTTTTGTATCATCATTTCTTATGATTGTATGGTTATTTTAGAAAACAGAGGAATAATATAAAGAGATTATACAAAGTAAGAATTGTCATATCGATGTCAAACCTTAAAGTATACTTTAAATTAAGAAACTTAGTTAAATATAAGTTTGTATGTTAAATCAACCTTTTGTTTTTAGAAAATTCTGCCCTTGTTTAACTTCATTTAGCTAAAAAAGAAGCTTTTTATATAAAAATGACGCCATACTGGTCTACCATTGGTCCATTACAATGTTTACTGACCTGCCATTGGTAATTTAGTCTGTGTATTGGCCTATCCTTGGTCATTTGTACTGTATGACGTCATTTTTATAGGCTAAATAATATTAGCAGCATTGAATGAAGACACCAATAATTAATCAATAAATTTAGCTAAATGTGCAGTAAACCAAGTTAATTTATATGTGCCATGAGAATAACTTTTTTTCTCCAGTTTTTATCCAATACAACTTAAAACCTTATGCTTTTTGAAACCAGTGCTTGGCGGTCTCCCTCATATAACATCTGGACCACAGACGAAGTTTTTAAAGAAAGAAAAATATATCTTTAGTGCTTATCTTAGGTTAGGTTAGGGTTTATTATCCCGCTGGGCTAGAAGAATTTTAAAAAAAATGAATTAGGGGAGAAATGTTTAGGTGGTTTAAAAATGGCTTCGGGTGAAAGCACCCAAAGTTTTCTTTTGAAAACATTGGATTAAATATTAGTGCCATTTACATAAACCCTATCGGACTCTAATTCTACTGGTCACTTAACTTAAACTTTTGAATCGACAAGCTAGTAAAACAAGGATGACAACATCCATAAATACGAAATTTAACTAACCGGATAGTCAAATTTAAACGAACATTAATAAATACAGAGCAAAAATATATCTAATATTTGATATCATTGAAAGTCTGTTTAATAGATGCTACCCTCACAACATTGTGCTTAATTGTCTTAAGAATCAAAATATCAATTAATTTTCAGAATTGATATAAAGTTGTTAATGATTATAATCTTACCTAACTGTTACAGGAATCATCTTGCAAAGTTTGAAAACGATAAGACGATTTATAAACTAATGATTTTGCTATTTGTTAAAAAATGTATTAGTTTTTTGTATAACTATATATTTTTACGCCAAACTGTCAAACTTTTAAGTGGTGTCAATTTAAAACAAGGAATATTACAAATCAGCAAATTTTTGTTGTTAAAATTACTGTTCTTTATTATTCAAACTGTATTACATTCAATTGTTATTTTTTAGTTACTGTAGCAGCGTTACTTTTGGAAACTAATATCTATGTTTATGACATATTATTCGCTGTTTTATTATTCAATACTTTTTTGTTTGGACATATCCCAATAAATTGAAGTAACTGCAATTTTTTTCTATTTCCTTATTGCCCTCTAATCAAACACCTCTTCTTGATTTATTGTCATCTTTCAGCGAGATCCATAGAATAATTGTTTAGCCTTATGCAACAGATTTACATCCTCATTATGACAATATTTTTTAATCCAGGGAGCTATAGGGATAAGACATTGGACAATAAATTGGTGTCCATCCCAAATGATGATACATAAAATTATCCCTTCCTTAGATTACAATTAGTGGTTGAAACGTTTGGACACTCAATTTAATGAACCAAACAATCCAAATTTAAGAAAAGTCCCCAAAGCTGGTAAGCTGACGAACAAGAAAACTTTGGGAACTCCCTCTCTGATTTTAATTCAATATAGTACATTTAAATAAATACTTTTATCATTGTGATTCTATGTTGATTAAACAACAACACAGAAGTTTGAAAAGGAATAATATTTAGCTGAAAGAAAAACGTAATCTTTTTTATTTATTTCAACTTTGTATTTAGGAAATGATTAGCTATCTGGCCCTTGGTCTATATTAATCGATGGCTTTAGCACTTTGAAGTGATAAAAGCCTTAATTGTATTAGGCATGAGGGAATTTAAAATGCATTAGAATATTTTTTATTGATGCAAGCCTTTTCTAAAACAATAGATACTTTTTTTAGACCGTTTTAAATTAAATGAGATGATATAAAGTTTTATATATCAATTTTGTCAAAATAGAATGAAATTGATATTAAAAATTAACTTAAAATGTTGAAAAATTATATTATTTACCACCAAAATGACAAAATCCTTATAACACGAAGTAAATATATAAAGCAATTTCCCATCTATCGGGACGAAGCCCAATCTGTACCACTTTTGATTCCTGTGACGTAATAAAAATGAGGGATTCTCCATCTCTTTTTTATGGGTTCTCTTTCCCACTTCTAATCTCATCTCCATCAATATATGACGTCACAGGAATCAGAAGTGGTGCAAAAGTGGTACAGATTTGGCTTCAGCACCAATCGGCAATAGCCTTTTTCTCTATGATTTTAGAAGAAACAAGGATGACAACATCCATAAAAGCGAAACTCTAAAATTAGACGGTATGATAAACGAACTTAAACACTTGTGGAGTGTCAGAACTTAAAAAGTAGAATATAAATTTAAAGTCTAAACAAAAGTGTACATAACAATTCTAACATGCTTAAATTAACGTTAAAAGCTAACCTTTACGTATGGACGGAAGTACGGAAATCAACTTATAGAAAAGATTCGCTTTTAAAGATTTTTTTTTGGGGGGGGGATAACATTGGTCTTTAGTAGTCTCTGAGGGGGATAATACAAAAATTGTTGTGTGAAGATTTTTCAGAAAAAATGTTAAAAAATCATTTCCTCTCTATTTTTTAAATCCTTCCCTCACAGCTTACCAAGACATTGATAAGTTTTCCCTTTTCCAAAAATGTGCAAAATTATATAATTTATAGCTTAAAACAAAATTAATAGGGTTATCATATTTTTTCCATTTAATTTTCAAACGAAGGATTTAAAATTTAGTTTTAAAGAATTGATCACAAATTCTTATTTTATATAAAACTAGTGGCTTCGTCCCTATCCTCTAGAGGCTTTTCCCCAAGAGGTTGTCAAAAAAAATTAAGGCAAAATTCGTAAAAGGACCAAGGAAATCTTCAGCAAAAAAAAGGACCAAGGAAATCTTCAACAAAATATCTAAAATTAAAAAATAAAAAATAAAAATGAAAAAAGGACCAAGGAAATCTTCAAAAAAAAAATTTAAAAATGGGGGGGATTTTTTTGTTTTTGGGGGGGTTAGGGGTATCCCACCCCCCAAGAAAATAGCCTAAAACCACCACAGGACCAGTAGGTATATTCCCTGAAGAGTAGAATCCGATCGGTTCAGTGGTTACCGAGATCTTAAGGGACGGACAGACAGACAGACGGACAGACAGACTGACATCATTCTACTTTGTATTATAGATATATATTTTCTAAAAGGCAACAGGATGTTTTACTCATATTATCAGGGATCTTAAGGGATAAGACTATTGATGATATATTGATGATTTAACCTCTAATATGACAAACAAAATTGCCCCTTCTGTATATTAAAAAGGATATGTTTGTACAATACAAGTTTGTATCAACCAATAAGATTTAATAAAAGTACTCAAACTTTTGAATCCAAAGAATGGGTACCTAAAAAATTATCATCAAAACTAAAACACAGCCACTATTTTATTTGAAAGAGCTATAGAACGCTATAGGTCTTATTTTTTCTAATACTAGTCCTTGTTCAATAATATTATTCATCTTTCTTATTTTTTAACCACATAGGGTGGCTTTGAGCAATCATTTTCTTTTTCATGTTAAATGAATCCAGAGATGGATGGGATATTGAACTGGTACCCAAAGTTTTATTAACACGATATTCATTGGTTTGCTTAAAATCTTTGGTTACTTTTACAATATTATGCTTGGTTGTTTCAGTTAGTAGTATTCATACTTTTCGACCAATAATTTCTATCTTTAGAATAAATAATTTTGTTTTAATCAGTTAGGATTTACATAAATTTATCGTCTATTAGCTTATCACCAAAGGCCCCTATGTTACTCCCCACTATCCTATTAAAAACTTTGAACAGGACGAAATGTTGTATAGATTATATTTCTTTTTTATTGGTGACCGATCACATCCGCTAATATACGGTATATGCAAAGTGATACAGGGATTCTAAGGGATAAGACAATTGAATATAAACAGATGTACATCTATAATTATAAAGACAAATTTTTCTTTCTGTAGTTTAAAACTATTTGTGAAAATCAAAACCAGTTGTAATTAAATTCGATGCGATACATGCTTTTTCAGTATGTCTGAGAACCGGTTCTAAAGCAGCGGATATTTTTCCTTTTGTAAAAATTTTATAATTTTTTTGCCCATAAAATCTCGTAAACTAAAACGATTAAAGCATCATTTTGAGGAAAACTTCAGTCCATTACTATTTAAACTTACTATAAATTTTATCTTAAACCTTATCTGTATATAATATTTTATTCTTGCCTCTATCATATTGGCAGGTATTGTCATAAAATCGATTAAATCATAACCTTCAAAGGGAAATATAATGCTTTAACGTGTAGTGCTTTGAAAAATATAATAAATCATAATGAAAAATATGAAAAGAGATATAATAATCAGGAATCTAAAGGGATTAGACAATTGCCGATAAATTTATGCACATCCCCAATGATGTTACACAAAATTATTACTTCTATAGATTACAATTAGTGGTTGAAACGTTGAAAAGTTCCCAAAGTTATTAAACCAACGAATAAGAAAACTTATTATCAAACTTTGAGAACTAGTGTAATAAACAGCCCAATGTCTCATTCTTCCCTGTATAATAATACATGCTATACCTATATAATATATTACAAGTATAATAACATCCATAAAAGCAAAGCTCACAAAATAATAAATTAAATTAATAAAGGTACTAAGAAAGAGAGGGAATGTCTGATTGAGCCAATAGGAGAATCGCATCGGAATTTACATTGGATCTCATTGGTTGAAATTGTGTACACATTTTACTACGAAGGCATGTTTTTTTTCATTTCATACATACATAAAAGTCAGCTGTAAACAGTACATTTTCTTAGTAGAAAGCTTTGCGGAATCAGAATTAATTGCCCAAAAATTTCGTTTAAATTTGAAAGCTTAGCAACGAGGTGGATTCTTAAAAAAAAAGTTGGGCTGGCTACTCGCTGGTGAGACAAAATTATTTTTGTGAAAAATCCTCCAAAATCGAATAAAAAAATTTACAAAAATTGAATAAAATCTTAAAGGGTTATTAACATATGATTTTGTTTAATTTTTGTAGATTTTTAATGTGCTTTTGGATGATTTTTCACAAAAATAATTTTGCCTCACTATCGAGTAGCGAGTCTATCATTTCTTAAGAATCCACATCAGCTTGAGTCGAAAGTAAACAATACTTTTGTCTGCTAGAAATGTTCCTTCTTAGATTTGACGAAAAAAGGGTTCAGAATATGCTTCTATTCTTCTATTTCTATTATTAAATTAAACGGTACTAACTTTTATACTACAGAAAGGTTCAAATATTAAAAGTTATAACAATCAGCCCTAAAACATTTTGCATTTTTGGAAATTACATAAGCATAACTAGACCAAGTTTGATAAATATTAGACAATCATATGCAGACACTAATTATATAAAAGCCTCGCTATTGATAAATATAAACTTGAATGCTATATTGACAAGGTTAAGACAGATTTTCAGGCAGAAATTTAACCATAAGATTACTTCCAGGGATCTAAATGGATAAGACAATAACCGATTATACATCCCCAATGACGAAATACAAAATTACCCCTTTCTATATGTCACAATTACTGGTTAAGCGTTTCAAATTTCCTGAAAGTCATTGAATGATATTAAGACATCAAATAGGAAAACGTTATTATAACTTTTCGGATAAGTGTAATATACAGCCCAATGTCCCCTCCCTCCCTGATCATTTCACATTATATCAACATCTTTAAGATAAATTAAACAACAAAATTCAAAGTTTTTACATAAAGTATTTTTTTATTGGAAGTACGTTTTCAATGAAATAGATTATAAATTATTATGATACCTAAAATTTCATAATTTAGATACTCTTACTGAGGCTTAAATTGGTTGTTTAAATTTTGTAGTGTTTAAACTTTTAAACCAATTTTTCCAATCAACAGAAGGGGTAATTTTGTTTATTATTATTGGAATTTTCTTGAACAAGTAAAATATTTCAATTATAGCTTCGAAACGATTAATATCGCTGGATTAGAACAAGTTACAGCCATACTAATAACGACAAATATTAAAACAAGGATGACAACATCCATAAGTAGCGAAGCACAAAAAATCGTCGATGGGAATACGTACAGGTAGATTTAAAAGGTTTTTACTAAAATCAAGAATAGATTTATTGGATAAAATAGACATGAAACCTTGTTTTATTTTGCATGATGACAATGGTCAAAGTAAATTATATTAAAGATGCTCATAACAATGGGAAAAGTTATTTTGATACTGATATCCCATAAAAGTTTGAAAATTGCATCAAAATAAACAAAGATATGGGGAAATATGTAAAACTTATAAAAATAGCCAAAAACCTGATAAAAGGCAGTCTGGCCGTCATGGTTGTTTTATTAAAACGACAAAAAATTTTAAATCCTTAACTTAAAAATTTGGAAAATCGGACCATATTCACTGAAGATATGGAAAAAAGTGTTAAATATATAAAAATAGCCTAAAACCTGCCATAAAGGCAGTCTGGCCGTCATGGTTATTTTGTTTAAAAGACAGGAAATTTAATTTTGATATCTATAACTGAAAAATTTTGAAAATCGGACTATAAACACTGAAGATATGGAGAAAAATGTTAAATATATAAAAAAAACAGCATAAAACCTGCTAAAAAGGCAGTCTGGCCATCATGATTGTTTTATTTAAAAGACGGGAAATTTAATTTTGATATATATAACTGAAAAATTTTTGAAAATCGGACCATAAACACTGAAGATATGGAGAAAAATGTGAAAAAAAATAAAAATAGCCTAAAACCTGCTAAAAAGGCAGTCTGGCCTTCATGGTTGTTCCTTTAAACGACGGGAAATTTAATTTTGATATCTGTAACTGAAAAAATTTTGAAAATCGGACCATAAACACTGAAGTTATGGAGAAAAATGTGAAAAATATAAAAATAGCCTAAAACCTGCTAAAAGTCGGTCCGAACGCCAATGATGTTTTATAGTCAATTGTGCTCCTTAATGATGGGAATGTTGTCAAAAAATTTCAGCATTCTATCTTTTATAGGAGCTGAGTAAATCCCATTTCCCCCATAGCGTTACGGACGGACAAAGTGAATTATAGAGTAGCTTCGCTACTATGAATAATCATAAAATTAGAATTAGTTTTGATAGTCGAGGCCTTCGGTCCTTCGGGTCTAACAAAACTGGTTTTAATCTTAAAATTTTATAATTTGATATCCGCAGAAAGCTATCTATAATACGATACGATAAAAGACAGGTATCTTTTTGATGACCGACTTACTATCAAATATCTTCGGAGAAAAAACTTTATGAGTTGTATTTTTCACCTTGAAAAGTCTGGTGCGCGTATTTCTCTGTACTGCCACTCCTTTATTTACAGGAGGATATCGAAAAAAAGCTCATATAATGATGGTAGCAAACATACTCTATAACTAGAATTATATGACCGTCTGTCCTTCTGACCAACGAGCTGTGAAAAGTACCTATAGAAATCCTGTGTAGCATCAAGGGGAGAGAGTGTAGTAAAAGTAGCCTAAAACTACCCAAAGACTCTAATTTATAAGACATATGCAAACCTTCCCTGAAATGGATATCTCAATCGGTTCATTGGTTAGCTTTTTTCTTGACTACAAAGTTAAGGTTCTTTCAGCATGGCTTCGGACCCTATTAAATCCGCTGGATTAGAACCAGTTCTAAAAAATTACTCAAATAATCATGTGTCGTATCGTATTATGGACGATTTCCACAAAAAGAAAAAAATAAGATATTGCAAATAATTGAGAGAAATAATTCACAGAAAGGTCTAAACACTTAAACACTGATTTGACCAATGTATCCCCTCATACATGTTTTCTCCATACTATTTCTTCATGTTTCCTATCCTCCTCCCCCCCCCCCTTTACAACATTTATGCCAAATGTCATTTTTTAAGGAGGATCCCAATCCCCCCGGGCTTTTTTTAACTCTGTGCATCATCTTTGCCCACCCCCCCCCCCTTCCCTCGTCTAAACATTTCTGATATAATATTTACTCCTACTTCCTTTCTTGCCCCAATAGTGAACAAACACACACACACACACACACACATACATGCCCATTCCTTCTCTATAAAAAGATTCCTCAAACCTTTTTTTGCCATATCATCTTTTCTAGGATTATAAAAGCATCTTTCAAATCAAGAAAAAAATTTGAAATAGCAAATTTTTTTTTATAACTATAAAAACAACATAAAAATATCCAATTTAATTCTTTTTAAAGTCTTAATTTACAAATCACGATTGCGTTCTTTATTTTAAGTAAATTATATTTCTACCCTCCTCTCCCCCAAAGCTCCTAGGAGCTTAGCTGCAAAAGCATTATTTTAAAGAAAATTTTTGAGTATTAATCTTCATTCATTCGTTACAAGTAAAATTATATATTTTTCATAATATAAAAACACCAAAAAAAGCCTAGGGGGATCGATGGGTAAGGATATAATATTAAAAGAGAAGTGGGTGGGATGTATGGATGCGATATACAAGTTAAACTTTGGTGCTTTCATTATGTCGACAAAATATCATACTAATGTGTAATAGGATCCAATAAATATTAATATAAAAGTAAAAGGATGTTAATTTGTATGTCTGTGTTTCTTTGTCCCTGTCTGTAGCTTAAGATCTCGCATACCGCTGTACCGATATAGTTCTCCTTTACAGCTAAGTATTATAGGGTCAAGGAAAAGATCTATTTCCACCACCCTCGCAAGAGAAACGAACACAGTAATAGTGTCTGACTGATTATGACGTAACCAAAAAAAATATCCAATGAGAGGCCACTATAAATTTTACCATAAGTCAATAATGGCCTCTCTTTGGCTAATTTTTTTTTGTTACGTCATAATCAGTCAGACACTATTATTGTGTTCAAGAGAAACCACCCTGGAAAAAAATATTGAGAAAAAAATAAAATAGAAAATGGTGGGAAGTTTTAATCCCCAGTGTCCCTCCTTCTTCAAGTGCCCCTTGAGGCTTTTAGGGCGTGGCTGCTAGGATATACAACAATTGTATGTAAATGCACTCCTCCTAGGTTTAACAGGTCTGTCTGCTGATTATTATCACTAAAAGAGGATTCAAGGTTTTGAATTGGATAAATTAGTGACACTTAGATAATTAAAGGGAAAATCTGCATGAGTTGGGTCCTAAAACTAAAATTTAAACAAGGATGACAACATCCATAAAAGCGAAGCTCTGAAACAGTAAGACAAACCAACATTACAACTTATAGAGTGTCAGAACTGAATAAACATGATAATATAAATGTATAAGTCCAAACAAAATTGTGAGTAAATTTGTTCCAAAATTGCATAATTTCAGGATACTTACAATTTTAGAACTTGATTATAGAGATGTTACGCTTAGAACTATATACTTTGTTGTTGTAGAAATCAATATTCAAAAATTAGATAAATATGCTAAATGTATCACATACAAATTTGTTGTCAAAAAAGTTAAAATCAACATTTTGAAATGGACGTACGGACATTCATGGAAACAACTACAGAGTTGCTATTCTTCCTAAAACGTACCTAGCTGTTATAGAAATTATTAAGAATATATTGATATTGATAATACAGTAAATTCCAACTTGTCTAAATTAACGAAAAGAACTATACGTTACAGACTGATTGAACGACCCAAGTTATAGAAAGCTTCGCTTAAAAAAAGATATATATAGCCAAACATAAATCTTTCCAACATTACTAAATTTAAAGAAGTTTATTGTGAATACCCCTTTTTTTAAAAAACAGAGAGTGAGGGGTTATTTGACTGAAATTAAAACTGGTACTCAATGTTTTATAATCTTAATTGGTGGCTTTAAAACTTTGGAAACTTTTATTAAATCCTGATTCGTTGGTTCAATCTATTCTTGTGGTAACCTTTCAACCAACAATTTTAATGTAGAGCAAGGGTAATTTTTATAAATCATCATTGTGGATGTACATTAATTAACCGTCCATTGTCTTATCCCTTTACATTCCTGTAGCATAGGGATTTCTTTTTGTCCGATATAAATCTTTAAATGTACTATTTTTGTTTCCTATCTGCAGAAGAATTTAGCCCTAACTCTGTATCTGACCAAAATGTAAAAAGGATGAATATGTTCATAAGTAGCGCAGTAATAACAGCAATCCTTATAATAAAGTAAAAGTTTCTCTGTTTGTTTGTCTTTCTGTGTGTAACCAGGGATCTAGCTAACCGCTGAACCGATAAGGTTTACCTTTACAGGGTAGCTTCTCATAGCTCCTAAGAAGTTTTTTATAACTATTGTAGGAGGATACCACCACCCTCCTTAGAGAAATCACCCTCTAGAAAAATTTTCACAAAAAAACTAGGAATATAAAGCTAAACTTACGAAATGGACGTATTTACAGACGTATCCCAATCAAAGAGAAGCTTTTATCCGAGGAAATAAAAAATATGGTTGTACTACGGGAATATTAACCTATATGAATTTGGTTTGCAAAAGGTTAAGCTTGCCAAACTGATGGCAACAAGAATTCCGAGAAAATTACAGATACACACATACATACACCACACATACACACACACACACACACACACTAAAATGCACAGACACACAGATAACTTTGTTGTTGAGTGCACTATGCACCAGAGAGAAAATGAAAATTAATCTAGAAATCATTCTTTCTCCAAGTATTGACAGCTTCTCATTATAGAATGTTATGCATAAAATTAGATGGAACCTTTATTTATTATTTATTGTACAATATTTATAATTAGAGAAGCATTAAAATTAAAATAGCATTTATAACTAAAAAGTATAATACTAAAAAAAAATTTTTTATAATGAGAGATTTTTCACAAATTTATAAATAAACTTCCTGAATTTTATGCTTTTAAAACTATTACTCTGCCTAGTAGCATGTTTGGTCATTTGTATGGTTTAATAAAATAATTTTATTTGTCATTACAATTTCTAGAAAACTGCACTCACAACCAGGAAATATATAAAATAAACAATATAACAAGTACATTATTGTCTTAATGTGGTGCAGTTGTATCAGACAGAACAAAAACTAAAAGTTATTTAACTGATTTGAATTTTGTATAACCTTTGATTTAATGATTCCTTCCCCCAAAAATTACATAAAGGGAAGGAGTCCGCTGTTATTATACTTAACCCAACCTAATATTGTAGTTGTAAATGTAGTTGTTGTATGTTATTTAAACCTTCCTCCTGAAATATAAATAGAAGAAGGAGCTATGTTTTGTTCAGCCCCATTTTGACCTAAACTAATTTTGTTTATACTATTAAAGTTAGTATTGTTCCAACCTCAGCTCAATAAACTTGTGAATAGAACTTTCTGATGTTTTTGGGTTAGAAGGTAAGCTTCTCCACGAACCGTAAATCAATAAAGTCCGTCTGTCGTATCTGCTGCTTATGTCCATCACATTAGACAGTAATAACAAACTTACTTTTAAAAAGTTATTTTCTTTATATTATTTTAATTCTCACTCTTTCTCTTTCTTTTTTGCTTCTATATCTCTTCCGCCTATTTTTCTTTAAATGTTTTATATTCATTATAGCAAATGATGAATCAAAATATGAGGTGTGAATTCTATGAAATTAGATTGGATCCATGGACACAGGAATAATCAATGGACGATAATTTGTTGGTCAATGATGATAAACAATATTACCCCTTCTATAGGTTTAAATAATTGGTTAAAAAGTGTGGACACTGCTTGTTTGAACTAACCAACTAGGATTCAAAAAGTTGCCTGAAAGATTCCCAGTAGTTATCGTGGAAAATGCAAAATACAGGAGGGAGGGGATATTTGACTGGATATTAAAATTTTTTAAAAAGGTTTATATGCATATTCTCTAATTTTTAACAAAAATAAAATTAGGTGTTTTTTGTAAAATCTT
The DNA here is from genome assembly GCF_053477335.1 of Acartia tonsa. Taxonomy (NCBI): domain Eukaryota; kingdom Metazoa; phylum Arthropoda; class Copepoda; order Calanoida; family Acartiidae; genus Acartia; species Acartia tonsa. The sequence goes on along the minus strand of NC_137264.1, from coordinate 39,524,021 downwards.
GATTGGTTGGACTAAACTACCAATGTTCTAACTTTTTCACCAATAATTTTAATCTATAGAAGTATTAATTTGATCTTATCCCTTAAAGTCCCTGGCCTGATGTCTCATTGCTAAGTATTAAGAGTTAAATATGCCCACTCTAAATATAAGTATAATAATCATATTTCTCATTTTAATCCCAAGACATTGAACCATTTAAAAATCTACCGACAATAATTAACACCAGGGCATAGTTATCTATAAAATATATTTTTAGCAGAGAAAGAGAGGACAATGGGTTGTTTAACACACTAGTCCGCAAAGTTTTATAATAACGTTTTTTTATTTGTTGGCCAAACAACTTTAGGGAATTTGTTAATTTTATTTGGTTAATTATCTAAGTTAAGTGTTCAAACATTTCAACTACTATTTTTTACATAAGGGATAATTTTGTGTAACATCATTGGGGATGTACAAAAGTTATCGGTCTTTGCGGAGCTCATCAAATCAGGGAGGAAGGGAGGGGACAATGGGCAATTAATTCCATTTAAGAGTTTTCCCTGAATTACCATGAAAACCAGATTTATCCTGAAAATATCCAGAAATTTGTAAAGTGTTTATGGTCAGGTAGTAAGGGAGGGGACAATGGGCAATTAATTCAATATAAGAGTTATCAAAGAAAGGGCATGAAATCCAGTTTAATCCAATAAATTTGTAGGAAATTATAAAGGGATTGTTAATTGAATAATAGATTTCCATAGCGTCATGTAAAGTGAAATCACAACTTGTTTTTGATGAAATATATTGAGGTTTTTTGGTGTGATTTTTATATTAAAAGATTATTGGACCCGGCCAGCTGCTAGCAAGAATATGACTGCCCCTTTTTATTCTGTTTATTTCCGTTGCCCCTTGCCTCTTGCCCCCACCTCCCTTCTCCCTTCTCCCCGTCTGCTACATTCCAAACTAACACAACGAGTGTTTATTTCCCTTGCCCCCACTTCCCCTATCCCTTCTTCCCGTCTGCAATATTCAAAACATACATAATGAGTAGCGGCATTTCATGCGCAAGTCCCAAAACTCAGTTAGAAACTGCTAAATTCTTGCACATTCCCTTTAAGCCAGTCCCCAAAGTCTGAGACTCCTAAAAATTGAATATTCGATCCATTGTCCCCTCCCTTACTCCCTGGTTTATGGTTATTAAAAATATGAAACTCAAAATGATTAGAGGGTTCTAAGAAAAAAACATCTACTTATAAATTAGGTTACCAGTATATCACAATGGAGTAAACATTCTGTAATTATTCAATAGAAAAATCGCTCTTTTCAATATCTGTATCCCTTCTCCTTATTATTATCTTCCACCAAAATTCAGGATAAAACGAAGGGTTCTAAGATTGTTTATTACACAAATATCACTGTACAATTTCTAGACATGAAATGACATTTTCATGAGGAAAAAAATATTTGTTAGAACCAGCCGAAATATTTTTATACTATATAAATGTTTTGTCTGCTAGATAATGTGTTAATTGTTTATTTTTTATTTTTGTCTGCTGGATTCATAACAAATTCCGCGGCAATTATGCGCAAGTCCCCAAAGTCCTCAAATTTAGTCTAAATACTTCACGAACACTTTAAGCTGGTCCCCAAGGTTTGAGTCCCTAAAATATTGAATATTCGAACCGTTGTCCCCTCCCTTCCTCCCTGTCATCAAATCCTACTTAACCTAACCCTGTTCAGATAAACAACACTGAAAATTAAATCTAACCCGTTGAGTTTTTCATTAAAAAATGTAAATAATGGCCGATTATAAATTACGTGATAAAAAATTATTTGTTTTTTATAAAAATCCTATAAGGAAATGATTGACTGTTTGTTGAAATTAATCTAGCCTACTGTGTTAGTGTGTTTATGCCTCTACAAAAAAAATCTAAGTTATTATTTCTTTACCAATAACTATTATGTCTCAGAGAGAAAGGGGACAATGGCTGTTTATTACACTAGTCCCCAAAGATTTATAATAACGTTTTCTTATGGCTTAACAACTTTGAACAATACAATTATTTGAATTTTGATCGGTTGGTTTATTAAGTTGGGTGTCCAAACGTTTCAACCACTATTTGCAATCTACATCATTGAGGATGTACATATTTTATCGGCAATTGTCTTATCCCTTTAGATCCCTGATTATAATGCTTTAATTTGTAAGTATGATAAACTGACGGAAGTGAAAGAACACTTTTATATCCTACCTATGTCCAGCTGTGAATCAAATAAAAATAGAAAAGATACTAAGCTGTATCTCGGTGTGCCTTTACAACCGCAAATTGTCATGTCTTATCTATAATAAAAAGTAGCTTGATGTCTGTCCGTCCGTCCCTTAAGATCTCAGTAGCCACTGAACCGATCGGATTCTACTCTTCAGGGAATATACCTACTGGTTCTGTGGTGGTTTCAGGCTATTTTCTTCCCCCCCCCCAAAAAAAAAACCCCTAAAATTTCCCCTCCCTTTTTTTCTAAGAATTTTTACGAATTTTGTTAATTTTGCGATTTCGCTTTTTTTGCGAAAATTTGCGATTTATTCGCATTTTTTTCCGCTTGGTAGGTAATAGAAGATATAATTTTGCCTTAATCTCAATTGTAATGAATCAAGGAATATTAGCTTGGTCATTTGGCTATACTTCACCCACCAAACATAAAACTCCTGATTAAAAATAAAATTTGAAAATTTCGAGAGGAAATTGAATAAGAAAATTATGATCATGTTATAAATTTATCTTCCTTCCTGTCCTCACGTTCAACTTACTGAAAATCGCCAAGATCATATTTTACAATTGTACAGTTTTTAATACCCAAAAACTGGACTATTAAAACTATGCCTTACAATTAAAAAATAATCTTATTATAAATGATAATGTTTTGAACATTTAATTTTATAAATTATGGTTGAAAGTTAGCTTGAAAGATCATGCAATAGCTATACAAAAGTGTAGATAATTTGCTGTACAGATTTTAGAAATTAGTTTAAGGTACCCATACTTAATATCCTTCAATAATAATGAATATACAATAATATTGGATTTATTATTACTTGGATCTTGAACCAGATTTTCATATTCTCTAATAACGTGAAACACGCAGTGGGCTTAAATACCAGAATCCCCCTTCGACCCCCTTTACATTCATCCCCTCCCTTCCTGAATGAAATAAATGAGTTCGATATTAGCAAGCTAAATTAACGACAATTTGTTCCTTGCCATAATATCAACGTTTATTCTACATCTATTGATACAATTGAGTTTCTTTAACCCTTACAGATTGGGCCCCAATTCCCACCTTAATAGATCGGGGGGGGGGGGGGGGGGGGGCTCGGCTCGGCTCCTGGTACAGATAAAGACGTAAAAATTTTTTCTGGTGGTTCATGTGTATTTTTAGAGAAAATTACTTTTTCTAGTCATAGCAGTCAGACCGCTCCTTAGCTGCTTTTTAGCGGCCAGCCGCTAAATTTTAAAACAGCTGTAGAGCGGCCAATTTTGCAGCTAGGATAACCAAATTTTAGGACGAACTTTTATTTTTCATAACAAAAAAATTACTTTTTCTGATCATCGCCGAAAAACGGCAAATAACGGAAACCACCATTTTCGGCGGTTACGGCGGTAAAACGGCGGTTGGCGGCGCAAATTAATATTTCTATCTGTTTATTATTGCTCAAGGATTTACCAAAAAAAATTATAGGTCTCTAGCTGTAATAGAAGCCATGATATTCATGATATATGTCTGTAGTAAAAGCCGGACAAAAATCGGTCATAAAGTCGGTCAGAGAGCGGTCAAACGGTCATAACACCACTTTTCTCAGATGGTCATTGATATCTAAGTATTCACAAAAAAAATTTAGGTTTCTACCTTATACACAAAAGTCATAATGTAGAAATTAAGATTTATTTAGAATTTTTTCTAATTTTTTTTGCTACCCAACCGACTTTGACCGGACACCACGGCCGACACAGACCAGATATCCTAATAAAATCAACTCTTGCCGACGTATAATTACTAAACTTAAAAAGTCATGAAGTAACAGCTCTCCATCTTACCTACAAAAAAAATGAGATTGAAAAAACTAGAGGGGGGGGGCTCTTTGAGCCCCCCCCCCCCCCCCCCCCGATCTGTAAGGGTTAAAATTGTTATTAGTCGCACCGCTTCTCCTTAACTAGATCTTGTGGTTGCTTAGGTACTTTTAGCAACAATTGTCCTTGTTTTAAGTGAAAAAAATAATATTTATTATCAAATGATTTTGCTTTTTTCTAACCAATGCCCTTTTTTGTACATTTTGTTGTAGTTGTAGAGTTTTTTAAGCACAATGAATTATTATTCTCTCGTTAATGTAAAAGTATTTAATTAAATTGTGAAGTTACAAAATCAATATAGAAAAAGCTTGAAGGTCCTTGTTAGTTATGATCAGTTTTAATTAGTTCTGTATATAATTAAATTATATATATGAAAAAAAAATCTGAAATACCTTTGATCTATTAATAAATTAGTGAAAGAAAAAATCCACCAATCTATGATAGCAAAATCTTTGTAATTTTGTACGAGCACTGATTTGTGAGATGTAGCTAGTGTGATACACTTTGTTCCGTGAGAACTTTCCCTACCCATCCTAAGCAGACAAACAATGTAGCCAGTAAAATCATATAGTTATAGAGTAGTTGCGCTATTGAAAATTTTTTTTCTTCAAAACGCAGGAATAAGGTATAGCAAACAAGCAAAATATATTTTTTCTTTAATATTTGGGGACAGTTAAAAAGTTCGTCAATTCTACTAAGTGTTGCACCCCAGCGACAGCTGAAAATCACTTTTATTTTTCGTGATTTTTTTTCGAATTAATTTCGTTATTGGTATAAGCTGCATTAATCGATTATGAATCAATATATTAAAGTGCTATAATGTATGTTTTTTGTTAAGACGATCTTGCTTAACTGGATAAATTGAGTCCCAAATTAATTTTAAGAGTTAACTGTATTATTTTTTTAGTTTAATAAATGATATTAATACTATTAGTTTTACGTATATAACAGCAAAAACGTTGCTACATTGAAAAACTATACACACACTACTACTTCCACATGAATCCCCGCGTTCAAAACTATCAAAATCAACATCAAATGCAACTTTAAAATGGTTAGTATACATTTTTACAATTTTTCTTATCCTTTAGAATAAGTCAAGTAAGAAAAAAAACATTGTTGATGATTAACTGTTGGAATTTTCTTGTAAAATAGAAAAATAACTTTATTAGATAGATAGATATAAATTAAAATAATCTGTGATTGAAAACTTTTTAAATCTGTCAATTGACAAGAAAGTAGTAGCTGTTCTATTGGTAAAGAAAGTAATTATGCACTAATAAGCCATAGAAAACTCTATTTTTCATGTATTAAAGATGAAATGATTACATATAAATAGTTAAACTGTAACCTAAAATTGGTAAAAACGCGGGAACACTTTTTTTCACATACAAGATGTACGTAGGCTATAAATCGACTTGCTTTCATTGAAGATTCATTCTTTTTAAGTCATGAAAAATAATCATTTACTATTTCAGTATCGGAGCTCCTCATTCAATAAGATAGGACCGCATGTCTGTCTGTATCGGCTGATAAAATAACGTAGATTGAATTAAACTTTTGTTTATTAGCGAATTATAAAAATCAATAGATTAAACTTTCTCGTATTCATTCGAATCCGGTGGATAGGAACCAGTTCTCATCCATACAAAAAAACTATGTCTAGCATTGTATTATATCCAGTTTTCTACGGAAATAAAAATCTACACTCTATATTTGCGGAAAGCTGTTTATAATACGATGCGAGAAATAACTACAAGCTAAATAAATCTTAAATTATAAGTGGGGGGCAGATAAAAGTTCGTCAATTCTTATGTGTGTCCCCAAAACTACATCTAAAAATTACGTATAGTTTTTGTGATTTAAAAAAAAAATTTTTCGTTGTTGGTATAAGCTGGTTTTAACTTCTTTTTCTTAATGAATAAATCTTTCATAAAATGATGAAAATTACTTATGAGTCATATTAATTTAATGTTAATATAAAATATTTGTAATTTTATTAAATCAAATCAAATTATTTGTTTTAGACTGACAGACAAAAATGGTTTCATTAACCATAGATTGTTTTTTTTTGTCAAAGCTTTTGAAGTAGTCATTTTTATATACATGTATGATATAACCCAAAAAAAAATTACGAGCTTAACGGTCATTTTAATTTTAAAATTCCCCCAAAAAATAAAAAAGGGGTAGTTACGTTTTTTTTTCTCGTTTTCTTATGATGTCAATTTATAGATGCTAACAAATTCTTAGTAATCTAAACGCTATTGCACTCTCCCTAATTTTTAATTACTCTAATGATTGTCTGTTGTATTTGCATAAAGTTGGTCATATATATTTATTTTAGTGTTCTATCACGCCCGCAAACCTATGACGTAAAAACAGAGTTACGGACATAAGACAGGGATCTAAAGGGATAAGCCAATGGTCTATAAATTAATGAACATACCCAATGATTATATACAAAATTACACCAAAATTCTTAAATTAAATTAAACTAAATTCTGTAGATTACAATTATTGGTTGAGGCGTTTGGACACTTAACTGAATGAACTAAATAAATCAATAAAAGTCCCAAAATTTGTTGAGCCAACAAATAAAAAAGTTATTATAAAACTTTGGGGAGTAGTGACATAAACAGTCTAATATCCCCTCCTACCCTGAAAATAAGGCCAAACAAAGATATATAACTAAAGATTGTCCAAAATGGTTGTACACTGAGCTTATAAATGTGCTAGGTTAGGTTTGGTTTTATGCTATTTTTCCAACCTCCCAACTCCCCTCTTCAAGGGCTAGGGTAGAAGCAACTACTTTATAATAATAGCAAATCAAATGTTTTGCCATATTTTACGCTTTTGCGGTCATGATGGAATACTCTTGATTGAATATGCATTTAATTATTTACTTCCACAAAAATTATACAATTTTAACATCATTTTAAATATTAAAATTGTTATAAAAGAATATAAAGAAAAATGTTATTGTTATTTTGATTAGTTAATTAGTTTTACATTAGGGTTGGAAAGATCGTATTTTCTTTATTTAAGTAAAGCTTTTCTATAATTAGGGTTTGATTATAATTGATTTTTAACTTTTTAACAACAGTTTTTATGTGATATGATCATCCGATTGATCTGCTTTTGGAAGTACTAATTCCTATTACAATTAGGTAGAATATTATAAGCATCTCTATAATCAAGACCTTAAAATGGCAGTATGTCCTTAAACAATATTCTGTATTTAAGAAGTTTTGCAAAAAATTTACCTAAGTATAATTTTTCTAAACTTTATATTTTGTATATACAGTTTTGATACTTTACAAGAGTTAATGTTCGTCTGTCATACCTTATGGATGTTATCATCTTGTTCAAATTGTTTTAATCTAACAGATACATTATATTTGTTTTGCTTTCCAAAAACTTTTATAAATTAATAAAAGTTTAAATATTTCTTTTTTAAATTTTCGTGTTATAGAATTATGATATTTTTGTATAATACAACTTATAAAAATGAGTTTACTTTTGTAAAAAAAAATACATTTTACTACTCCTGAAAATGTTTGATACTTCAATTTTGAATATTTACTTTTATTTTTGTGCATGAAATGAAAAAAAATTAGGCTAGATGTTCGCTAAAGGTGGATAAAAGTGTATGACCTGAACTAACAAACTAATTGTAAACCTTGTCGTAAAAGTGCACCTTTTTATGCATCTTTTTATATCCACAATCTGCAGGGCCTGGCCCACAAAATTTGAATTGATCTCTTTATAATGTAAGTGTACGTACTACGGGGTATTGAATTGTAGTGAGGTCCACAAAGGCTTCGCGGTTTACTGATGGAACTAGTGTATTTTTTTCATATATTATTTGTACAATTATCCAAATATCTAAATGAAAGAATAAAACAGTCGAAATCACCACCAGAACCTAAAATGGAGAACCAAATCAGTTAAGTGGTTAATGAGATTTAAACGGACTAACAAAAAAAAACCTTACTACTTTAAATAATAGGATATATATGAATACATCTTGCGCTAAGCAAGTAAAAGTGAATACTATTATGGTTACAAAGAGTAAAGAATAATTTGTTTGTGGCCCTAACTGTTGGATTTGTAGAGCGTGGTTTGGTACCAAGTTATTTACTTGTTCAAGCAACCTAAAGTACCAACATATCTATGTATATAGAATACGTGGATATTGTGATATTGCTAATATAACCCCCTCTTATGGCTTTTCCCTCTTATTTCTTCCCCGGACCAAGGAGGAACGTATTAACCAATATCTGAGGACTATATTAGCAACCTAAAATGACGACAAAAGTTCCCTTGTTACACTATCCACGTATTGAATATCCATAAACATATCAATATGAGGAAGATGAGGGGAAAACTCGTAAAGAAACCCCCTAAAAAAAATGGATAATCACACATTTTTATGACGTCACATGACTTTTTTGGAGTGACAATCCCGTTTCAAAATGGACGGATTACTGTATATGGCAGCCCATCTAGAAAAATAACTCTATTGGCGCTCTACCAAATTCTATAACAAGGACAATTATGTTCATAAGTTGTGCAACAACAATTGGAAAATCGGATTTCAAAGAAAATGAGAAATATTAAACTATTATAAAGATGGAAGTCAATTTAAAATATTTCGTAAATGCTTGTATGTTCTTAAATCTTCTTTTTACAGTATGATTATTGGGGACCCGGTATTTCCAAGAATCTGAAGGGATAAGACAATGGAAATCAATTGATTTACATCCCCAGTTATGATAAACAAGTGAAAATTATTAGTTGAAAAGTTTTGAGTTTACTTGTTTGTCAAGATTCAATAAAAGTACCCAAACGAAAAAGATAACATGTTTATATAAATACGGGCACCAGTGCAAATTACATCCCAATTACCACTCCCTCCCTCCCTGGGTATTTCTTTACAATGGTTTTTGAGTTAGAATAAGTGCATTGCAAACTGCATTCTATTTGTAAATAGGTGTGTTTATTTCATTCAAGTATTGTGCATTCTAAACAGCGAAGTTGATCAATGATATAAGTACGTCCGTCTGTAACCTAGTAAAGAATAGCGATGATCATGATGCAGATTATAGTGCCTAATAAAATAAGACGTCAAACAAAACAAATGAACAATAATAGTCCAGTAATCATTGTAATTGACCAAGGGTAAAATTTATACTAGCCTATCATTGGTCATTTGTATTGTATAACAACATTTTTTATTAGGAACAATAAGCTACTTCGAAGATCATAAATTTAGAAAAGTTAGTAGCGATCTATCGATTTGAAAAATTGACCGTTTATTGTAACAAAAGGAAATAATATTAAAATCGTAAAATTGTTGTAACATGTAAGTCTGTTGATAAAACGAAGCTCTGGAAAGTATCATGTGTGACTTCATAAAAATATGACTAAATTAATCTCTTTTCCTTTTCCAATTCTCCTCCCATCCCTCATTTTTAGACGTATTTTTATGACGTCACACATGACACTTTTCAGCGCTTCTAATTTTTTTCCATTTTTTAATCTTAGTGAGATTAGAATCAGACATTTTTCAATATTTGTTATTAGTCCTTTGTCCCATTGTCAAATTTTAAAGCTTCACTTTAATGAATTTGCTTGTTCTTGTGATATTGAAGTGTGTGTTTAAACGTTTGTGTGTTTGAGATTGTATTTTTTGTGCGTATGTGTGAAAAACCCTGTCAATACCTATGTATTTACTTTTATATTAGATTCAATACTTTTAGAACTTCAACAATATTTTGGAAGGAATTTTTAGGTATGGCTTTTAAAATTCTTCAATAATTCATATTCGCTGGGTTAGAACCGGTTTTAGTGAAAATTCATGTATTGTTTTTTTTGTCCATGTTATTGGCAATTGAGTACGAACAATTAAATAAAAATTATAAAACTGGAATTATTCTCATAACTTTAGCATTTCGATAAAAAAACTATTACTTAATAAGACTTTTTCTCATTTAAACTGTGTTTAATAAAAAAATGTAGGTCATCAAATCAACATTTTTTTTGGAAAAATTTCAAAAATATAATTTGTCAATTAAAAATGTGTTACCCAATAATAGTTAAGTCTTAGATCGCTAAACCAAGAGTTTTGCTTTTTATGGAGAATACTATCCTTGTAATGTTTTAAAACACTTTAGAAATAATAAATCTATTGTCTAGTAGTGTATAGTAAATTGATGAGAATTTGTATTATGTTTAATTCATGCCAATAATCTAACAATGAATTTGACAAACAATTTCCTTTAAATTTTTAATTGATTTTAATAATAAAAGAAACTTTTTATTAGTAAGGGAGTTACCCTAAACAGTACCATAGAAAAAATAGGGAAGCCATTTCTTTTGGGTTTCATCAACTACCTCTTACCTCCCAAGAAAATATAAAAATAAATGCAAAAGCAATCCCAAAAAGGAGAACTAAATCGGTTGCATGAACTTCAGATCTACTTAACCAATTGGGTTTTACCTATTAGGGATTATATCCCCTCTCTATCCCTCTAATACCAAGCCTCTAGATGCAAAGTTTATTTAGAATAAAACACATGGTATAAAATTGAATTAAAACCAATCAGAAGTAACACTTGACTTTTAAGTCATTCCTAAACTTATTTTATTCCATAATATCACAGTTATGTTGTAGATTTTGATGTAAATCATTTTGTTATGTGACAATTCTGACATAGGTTGACCCTAGGATCCTAATTTTGTGTCATGCAAGGAGCTGCAGCAACCGATCTATGCAGTTACAATTTATTGATCCTGTGTCACAATTTGCGTATAAGGAAACTCTGTTTCGTTGAAGCAGCTTGAAGTAACTAGTAAAAATGACGCCATATAGTACTAATGACCAATGATAGGCCAGTATATATTTTAATATTGGTCAATACTGGCCTATCATTAGTCATTTGTATTGTATGACGTCATTTATATTAGGCAATATACGCTGCTTCTGTTTCATTTCTTGTTTAATAAGTAGCACAAGCTTCTCTATACCTAGGGTTGGTCAGTCCGTCCGGCCGTACGTCCGTTTGAAAGATTAAGTAAAAAAATAGACAGAGAACTTATTTTTCTATTGTTTATTTCCTGACATTAAATTTGGATAGATAAATATAAAACTGCCATAGCATGTTTTCAAATATTTTTGCTTTTCGCCTCCACTTCATGTACAGGGCCCCTAGAAGCTAGGGGCGTAGACATTTTTTTTAAATGAAACAAACTCAAATACTGGAATGTACTTTTAGAATGTCTTTTACTTGTGAGGCATGCGACATCACATTCACAACTAACAAGATACTTCAAATTTATTATAACTAAAGTAATTTTATCATCCTACTATATAAAGTAGTAAGGTACTTTTGTCTGAAGCTTAAGATCTTCTGAACTGATTGATTTATTCTATTTAGGTAAGCATTACACAGGTCCCGTATAGGCTATTTAATTTTCAGATTCAAGTCTTGAGATAGTTTAAAGCTATTTTATAGCCCCTTTCTATCCCTTTAAATACAGAGCCTCTAGATGCTAGGGGCGCTGCCGCTAGTAAGGAATAAGACAATGTACGATAAATTGATGTAGATCCCAAATGAGACAGTCAAAATAAACTTTTCTGCAGAATAAAATTATTGGTCTATAAACAGCTTGTTCAAACCAAACAAAAACTTTTTTAATCCAACGCGTTTAAAATGTAGTTTTCGATCCAAAAATTATATTAGAATTAGATAATTTTAGATAAAACTTTAATGTTTATGCTACTCTGCCATTGGATATAATCTTATTTGTTTCCCTATGGGCAATGTTACATTTATAAAGAGAGCGTATAAAGGTCTAATTTAAATTAACAATGGTTGCAAATTATTATAAAAACTTTAAGATGGATTTAGATAGAGATATGACAGTTAAATGATACTTTCAATCTACATTCTATTACATGAAATTAACATTAAAGTAAAACTTTAGAGGGGGAAAGGGGTTAAATGACTATATGTCTCCATCTCAATTACCATGTGCCGACTCTCAATTGGGTCTTTAAAATTCAACCAATTGTGTGGAGAATATTAACACAGTCAAGTAATTTGCTAGCAGACGAAAGAGGTCCTTGGAAAAGGGAGACAGGCAGTTATTTGTATATACATCTATACTATAGATCTATTGAATCAATTATTTTTTTAAGTTAAAGCTTTTTTAAAAATATTTCTCATTTGATCATATCTTAAACCATTAACCAATTAGAGCTAATTAGATAATTAAAACAACATAAATTTCAAATTTGAAATCTAAAACACAAAGTAGACCAATTACTAACCCCATCAACCCATTCGATTCCTTAAAATCTCGCGGACACAGTTTTAAGCCATTTTCTGGTGTCATTAACTAAGTTTATTTTGAAGCTAAGAAACTAAAGTCAGTTATAAACCTTGTTATAAGGTATGTATAAAGAACATTAGGCTGAACAATTTAATCAGAATAAAATCATGATTATCTTGTTTTACTTTTAGTAGTGAGTTCAAACTTATAGCTACTAGCGGCTATACCTCTAGATGCATCTAGAGGCACTTGAGGGTGGGGAGGATATGTCAACCAACTCCCCTACTTTCGATTGTAGTTTTGAAAATAGAAATTTTGGATCTACTGCAGTTCACGGTAAAATATTGCTGGTAACGAATATTGCTAAAAATCTATGAATTTTAAAGGCTGCTAGCTGCCAAACGGCTGAACGTAAAGACCATACCCGCACACCATTTTAAGCGGTATAAGAAGGCCTACAAATAATCTGGAATAGCCAAGATCCAATGATGCACAGGGAAAGCTTCACTGAAGAAAAAACGCGTAAAATAGGCCTTTTTCGTGCATTTCTCTGCACTGCGAGATAATTATGCATTATTGGTTCATGGCTATTCCAGATTATTCGTAGGCCTTCTTATGCTGCTTAAAACAGTGTGCGGGCATGATCTGCACATTCAGCTGTTTGGCAGCTAGCAGCCTTTTGAATTAATAGATTTTTAGCAATATTCGTTACCAGCAATATTTTACCGTGAACTGCAGTAGATCCGAAATTTTATAAAAAAAAAAATTTATTAAAAATGTTATGGTTATTTTTTTCCAGGGGCGATTTATCCTTGATAGTAACCTTAAAATAAGTGTAACCCTTCCCAAGACATTTTAAGAGCCACACTATAGGGAGAACCAAATCGGTTTTACGGTTAACGAGATCCTTCGGTGCAGACAAACAAAGATCTTGCTATTTGGTTTCTCGGGTCGCCACTTGCTTGGAACTTTTTTTCGTATTTTTGTCATATGTTTTTTCATGTTAATAAAATAACAGCACTGGACATATTGGCAAATATTTTTTGACATCTATTTCTGCATATTCGCATACGTGTACGCAAATTTGCTATTTCACGACATAAACATGTTATGTCGTTTTGGAGACCAATAACAAATATAAAATTTGTTCATTTTTGTTAAGATAACAGTATTTTATTCTTACAAAACTAGATAGTAACTTTGTAAAAAAAAGGACTTTTAGGTCTACAAGTAACGTAGAATTGGCAATCTAACAATAAATGAAATAAACATCTAGCAATATGTTTTTACAGATATCCTATAATAGAAAGAAGTAAGCTTTTTTTGTCTGTTGCGAAGGATCTCACTGACTGCTGAACCGATACGGTTATCCTTTACAGTAAAGCTTCTTATACGTCCAAAGTTGGTTTTAAGATATTACATTTTTTATAAAAAAGGTCGGTTTATGGTTTTAGGCTATTTTTGTACCCTTCCAAATTCCTTCGAATATAGAGCCCCTAGATACTAGGGGCACAGCCGTGAGTTGTAAATAAACCACTTAATATACATTATTTGTTTGTTTGATCTTCAAAATTAAAAAAATATATATGGTAAATTTCTATACATAAATCCCTTTATCGACAGTTTTTATATCGTTTTAGTCTTTTACTGTCGTTACGTTAACAAAATAAAAACTAAATTAATGCTAAGAATCAAATTAAAGATGAAAACCAAAACATTAATGACTGATATCGGTCATCCTTCTCAAGATAACATGTGATGTCCTACGTCTAGTGCCAAAAGTAACATTTCGTGGATTTTGCCACAAAAAAAAAGTTTGCAGATTTTTTTCTCCTGTGCAATAAAAACAAAAACATTCTTATTTTCAACATAATACATTTTGTAAAGGTTATGATTCGAATTTTGATGAAAACAAGGTCAAAAATATGCTGAAAGGCGTAGCTTCTTTTCATATTATCTTTCAAACTATTAAGATAATGCATAACAAATCTACTGTGATTTATTGACGATCCCTAAACTATAGGTTTTTGTAAGACTTGATTTTGGTCAAAAATACTATACTTAATAAAAAACTCAATCGGCTCAGTAGTAAAAAGAAGATATGAAGTAATTTCTAAAGAGAATCAAATATACAAAAAGTTTCTTGACCTTCAATAAACAAAATAAAGTCAACACTTTTGATTTTTAATGCGTATCATTAAAATCTCAACAGCATATATTTTCTTCCCTCAGTAAGAAAAGAGATTATGTATTTTTTAAACGTTAGCAAAACTTCCTTGTTAATTGGCTGATAATGGGTCAGGAATATGTGAAAATCAGCGATCATTGGACATTGTACCCTTTTATTGTACATATCAACTCTTGAATTTTTTTATGTCTAATACTTTATATTTGTGTATTTCTTAAACTTCAAGTATAATGCATTTTACGACCAGTCTAAGGTTCTTTTCATTTGCCATTCATAAACTTAACAAATCTTTTTTGTAATATTCTTTTTACAATTAAAATACAAACCATTTTTTTCAGATTTCAAAATTTTTAATAAAAATTGTTTTTGTTATATCTATGCACACCTCACTAGCAGTAAATCACTTAAAAATATGCAACAAAAAAAATCACTGCAAAAATATCAGCCGCCACAAAGTTTTGTTTATCCTTCTTTACTAACGCGCAGCACGCACTGACGAGCACGTATTGTTGACTGCAACGCGCACAACTACAAACTGAAGATGTTCTAACGTGCAAAAAATTTTGGTTGGTTTGGCCGCGCAGTCGTCGCTTTTCGTAGGGCTACGTTTGGGTGCATGCACGCACACAGGATGTGTTATACGCACTCAACAACATATGTCCGTGCGTCAGTGTTTGCGTAAATGTGCGTGTGTTTGTGTGCGTAAACGAAGTGTTGTTGGCGACCGGGCAACGACACCGCGCTCACATACGCGCACAAATACGCAAAGATTTACGCAAACGGACATTGGCATTTTTAAGTATTTACCAACTTTACATGTTTCTATCTGTCTGTTTGTATGTCTGTGTGACTGCTTGTGTATTTTTATGTATGTCCGTTTGTTTAAACCCTTACAGCAAAGAGTAGTTTTCCAAGGAAATGAATAAACAAGAATGAAAACTTCCCAACAATCAAAGAAATTATTAAAGATAAAGTAAACCAATCTCTAACCCGCGACTATAGCATAACACGTAGCGCATCCATCTTCGTTGGCGGAGGTTATAGGTTCTAATCTCGGCCCAAACTAATTCAACTTTTCCTACTGCTGCTATACTATATAAATTAATAGTAAGAGTATAAGAAATGCCTAGGCCCAAAACAGGCGCAAATCATTATCATAAAAGGTGAGGACATTTAGATGAATATCGTCCAATCAAAGGGTTGGTTATCTGAAATATTTGGGCTGTTAGGGTGCCCTTGGAACTACTAAAATGACTGGCCCTACGTTGTTATCAACCTTCCTTAGAGGTTTCATGCAGGTAAGAAAAAACAATACAAATCGTGGCCCCCCTGGAAAAGGAAACGAATTTAAACATTTTATATTTATGGAAAAGCTTCTCTTTTTACAATAAAATCATGTAATGACGTTAAATTCCAGCTATGAATTTAAACGGAAATACCTTTTAGCACCTAATATAATGTGTAATGTTGTTTAATTGTTCAAAAAATAAACTTCGTCATCATTTTTGGGGAATTAAAATATGGTTTTTGGAAGAATCACATAGATTTACCAGTGGAAGGCACATACTACCCACCCATTTTAAAGGTATTTGAAATCTAGGGGGCATGGTGTCGCTTCGAGTTCTAGACCTCTCCACGCACCTTGAAACATACTCTTAATAGTGGTGTAAAGCGTCCATTCGCCCTATAGACAACCAACCCTTTAATTGCACGACCTTTGTCTTAGTAGTCCTAAATGTGCATGGTAATTAGTTGCGCCTTTTTTAGGCCATGGCATTGCCCCTACTTCAACTATTTATGTCGTGCTCCAGACATAGCAGCAGTGAGAACCATTTAGTTATGACGCGAGCGTTATGTGTTGAGGAACAATAATTTAGTGGAACAATAACCCTACGGTACTCCCAACAGTCTTACAAAACCTAACCTATCATAAAAGAAATAAAACTAATACAAAATATGGAAAGCTGACTGTGTTTTTAGTCAAGCTTTGAAACTAAGGTATTTTTTATTACAATTAAAATAAGATTAAGTTCAATAGTAGCCAGGATTCTTGAAAGAATATCAGAGAGATAGAGATAGAAAGGATGTCATATAGTGAGAGGTAGAGTATTAAATATCAGCATTTTTAAAACTTATTTTTGTGTTAAGTAAGAAGTTTCGTGATTTTTGGTTTAGCATTTATATTTATGTTCTTTTTCTTACATATGAAATAGCAAACCGTCCAATCGGATAGAGTAAAAAGGTTTTTCGTATTTTGCTTAAATTTTCAATTTCTACTGAACCGATTTGGTTCTCCATTTAAGGAAAGCTTTAAGTAGATTAACTATTATTTAAACCGCGACAATGGTATTTTTTCTTTACTGTGTGTGTGGGGGGGGGGGGTTATGCACACCATCACAGGACCTATGTAAAGCTTACCTAAAATAGAGAACTTGTTCAATAGTTTCGAGATCTTAAGCTTCAGACAAAAAAATACATTCTTCTTTATAAGAGTTAATCTTTATTGTACAATATAAAGAATTCAATTAAATATATATTTATCGTATGACTGAATTTTGTACTGAATAATAATGTTACAAACTACCTCTGCACTGTGAGAAAATATTGCTTTCCGACACAAAATTAATCAAAAAATATGCTGGAAGCTTATTATAGATACTTGTTAATGAATTGTTTAAGAATTATATTTTTTTGAACATACTTTTGCCGTGCGATTATTAGAAAATATACCAAGAAATTTCTTCACATCGTTAAGTGTACTTTAAAAGAAAACATTTGAAAAGTTAATTTTCATGTATTTGAAGAAGTAAACTACCATAAATATAGAGAAAATATTTGTTTAAGTGTTTTATAAAGACCTACAAACCACTTCATGACCGGATGTTCAATTAAAATAACTAATAAGAAAAAAATACAGACTCTTCCAAAATATGTTCAAAAGTTTGTAATAAGTCATTGTTAAATGGGTAAAATCTTAAGTTTTTAAAATCAAAATCCTTTCATTGTAAGTAAAACACTTTTTAATTTGAAATAGAAATGATTAAATGAATAAGTTATAGGCGTTTATAATCTAAAGAAATAAGACAGATAAATTAATTTATATCCCCAATGATGATACATAAAATTACTTCTGTAAATTACAAATGATGATGGAATTCACTAAAAGTCCCCAAAGTTGTTAGGCCAACCAATAAGAAAAAGTTATTTTAAAACTTTGTGGACAAATGTAATATAAACAGCCCATTGTCCCATCTCTCCCTAAAATCAAAAGCAAAAATTTAGATGCATTATAGATGAAATTTAACCCTTAACGGTCGGGGGGGGGGGGCGTTGAACGCCCCCCCATCCGGTTTTTTCTATCTCATTTTCTGTGTGTGAAAGATAAAGAGCCCAAAATGCTTGACTTTTTAAGTATGGGTATGACACATAACTGAGAGTTGGAATTTTTTGAATATCTCCATCCTGGCGGGCACAGGATGCCAGCAAACCTGGCCGGGTCATCCAGGTAAAGAGCAAAAATATTTTTTTGACTAAAACAAAGCATTTTATCATACCAAAATACTAAAAAATCCTCTAGTAGTACATCCTTATATGAAATACAGGTGTTCAAGTCACTTTCAGGTTCCAGGTATGATCCTGCAGGTCCTGATCCTCCAGGTCTCCAGAAATCTTTAAAAGGCTCCTGTGGCCGCAATTTTTGACTTAGAGACTTCAAATTTTAAACTTAAGCTTTTCTTACATGTCTACATAACGTATTAAAATTTCATGAAGATCCGCCGCCGTTTTCCCGCCGACCGCCGACTGCGGCGGCTGGCAGCTGCCAAGTACAGCTGCGGCCGCTGAAATTTATATTTTGATATTTCTAATGTAAAATTTACATAAAAATAAACATTTTCTGGGAAAAATTTTTTCTTCTAGCTTCAAAAATAAGAAAATTACATAAGAATAATTACTTTAAATAAAAAAAGACCTAAAAACAAAGGTTGTTAAATAAAAGGGTGAAGGAAGCGAAAATTGACTTAGACTTATAAAAGGTCGGAAATTCATTATCAAACAGGGGACTTGCACAAAAAAATTTAGCCCTCTAGCTCTAAAAGGAACTGAGATAATTAGGGGGGCGTTGAACGCCCCCCCCCCCCCCGACCGATTAAGGTGCGGCAAGGGGCCCGACTGTAAAGGGTTAATACAATTTAAAAGAAACTTATTTTGTTGCAATGTTTTAACATCCTGTGAAGAAGACTACTTGAGTATAAAGCACCAAATCATCATCATGGGGGGAAAACACAAGGTCAATGTTTTAGGATTCATACAGCTGCCCGTTCACTGGTATTAATAGATTTGTATTAAGGAATAAGGGGGCAATGGGCAGTTTATTATAATAGTCCAAAAAGTTTTTTAATAACCTTTTATTATTCGTTGGCTTATCAACTTTGGGATTTTTAATGGATTATGATTGGTTAGTTTATTAAGTTGAGTGTCCAAACTGTTCAACCACTAAGTGTAATCTACAGAAGATGTAATTTTGTGTATTACATTGGGGATGTACATTGTACGTCAATTTATCGCCCATTGGTTTACCCATTTAGATCCCTGGTATCAAATTTGTATTAAGGGTAAATGGATTAACCCCCCCCCCCCCACTATCAAGTCCAAATAAAGTGGCTCAAAGACATGGACAAGAAGAATCCTTCCCTAGATAACGCAACATAATCGCATTCAAAGGGAAGAACAGCACAAAAATAAACCTGAAACTATACCAAACCTAATATAACAAAATATATAACCTAAAAGCATCATATGAAAGTTTGCGAAGCATCCCTTACATGATAAAGTCGATTTTTTCAGTGGTAAGCGAGATCTTAACGGACAGACAGAAAAAAAACCTTACAACTTCGCCCATTACACTAGTGGATGAGGGTTAAGTGTTTCAAATTTACCTAAAACCAAAAAAAAAATAATTAAATGTTAGAATAACAACTTTATTTATTTCAAAGGTTCCGTGATTTTTAATTTATTATTTTGAATTATTATATTTGATGTAATTAATAACAAGCAAAGACGTTAAAGATTTATGAGGGAAAGCGTACTCCTTTATCCAACCCGCTTAGACGACATTGAATTATAAACAAAAATTTTGAGCTGTTTGGTTAAATCAAGATAGACCCCTTGTAAATACGACATTTAAAACCAATACATCATTTGCATCAAAAGCTAGAGTTAAGTTTAAGGGCTTCGGACTTTTCCTAACATTTTAATTTACACTCAGGATTGGACAGCCTTGTTCTTTTGACTTTGCCAGGCAAACTACCGGTATGTTCATCTTGAGGCCCAGCAATTGACTTAATCAGTCCTGATACCCCTGAAGGGTTGGCTGATGAAACACGCATAGTTGTTGGAATGTGATTGGTGTCTTTGTTTTGGGTTATATCAGTTGGTGAGGGTTGTTTGGGCTTTGATGGCAATTTGTCCTTCAGTGTGTGTGGTTTAGACTTTGATGGTGAAGTGTCTTTTGGAATGGATGGTGGAGAAAATGTTGATGATATATCTTTTGAAGTGAATGGTGTAGGCTTTGATGGGGTTATTTCTTTTGGTGTGAATGGCTTAGACTTTAAATTCGACAAGTCTTTTGGAGTGGATGGATTAACCTTTGTTGGCGATATGTTCTCACGATCATGATCACAGAGATCAACTGTCAGGTTTAGGTCCTTGCTTTTTCGGTTGCTGCTGGGGGGCTTCTGTTCAAAGACCCAATTTATGTCCTGGATGCATTTGAAGCTAAGAGCAGCAGCGTTTAACTAAATAATAATTTTAGGAATTAACCAGCAGATTCAGACATCTTAATTAAACAATAATAAAGTCTTAAATTTAAGTATGTCCTTGTTAATTATTTTCTTTTAGGAAACATTTATATTAAATCTGTACGTGATTGGTCTAAATTTGTTAATATTAATTTGTCTGATCATTAGAGTAAAACACTAGAGGGGTAAGAGGTTAAATAACTGTATCTTCCCATCGTAGTGTCATTGTGCCAACTTTCAATTGGGTCATTGAAAATCTACCAATGGTGTCGGTTATATTAACACAGCCAAGTAGCAGAAACAATTTGTTAGCAGAAGAAAATGGTCAGTGAAAAAGGGTGGGAGGTAGTTATCTGTATATACATCTTTATTATTGATCTGTTGTCTGACCGACTAACTGATATGTTAAGCTTTGTTTTCATGGATGTTGTTATGCTTGATGGAATTATTACATTTAGCACTTTCTTTAATAGCTTTGCAACTTTTTGATTCAGTGTTTTTTGTATTCAATGTGTGTAGAAGTTTTATACTTTCTATAAACCTGAATTTCCGTGTCCTTGACAGCATTCTCTGCCAGTTGAACCTTTGGCCAGGTCAGACAGAGAGATACCAGCATACTCTGACTATACTCTGTCAGGTGATTATATTTCTAAATAATAAATACTGTTTTATAAAGTACTAGAGTTTTCGCCCCTAGCCTCTAGTGGCTTTGCCCCAAGAGGTATTTTAGAAAAAAAGGTACATCTGGTGCTGCACCAAATAAATAAATACCCCCTTCTCAAATTTGAAGAAAGCCCCATACCAAGAATAAACTACATTCCTTTTAACTTGCTATTTTTTTTGTAATTTTTTGGGGTGTTGGGGGTGACCCACTCCCAAAGAAAATAGCCTAAAACCACCACAGGACCAGTAGGTATATTCCTTACAGAGTAGAATCCAATCGGTTCAGTGGTTACCGAGATCTTAAGGGACAGACGGACAGATAGACATCAAGCTACTTTGTATTATAGATAGAGAACACTTTCAGATATATAATCAGTTTTGACAAAAATGTAGACAAAAAAAGTATATATGTATAAATTCCTTAAATATTAAATTCCTAAATCTCTAATCATCTACGACTTTTCCTAAACTTTATTGCTTATATACTTTATCTACAAGACAGACAGACCAACCGAAAAGAGTTACTTAAAGAGTAGCCCCCCTATAAAAATGTATATTTTACCTGAAATGCCATTAGACGTTTGAAATGGATAACAATTCTTTCCAATAGTTTGAGGTTATAGTATGGAACAGTGTTCAACAAATCTTTTACCTCTACAAGCTAATTAAAAAAATAATTATAAGATTATTTACAACAAGAGGTTACGCCACTAGAGACCACTAGGTGCACTTAAAGTGGGAGGAGGGGAAGTGGACCCCGCCCCCCATTTTAAATTTTTTGTGAGGGTTTTTTTATGGTGGGGGGGGGCGATTTCTCTTTGTAGGGTGGAGGTACCCTCCCCAAAAATAGTTTAAAAACTTCCCGGGAACTATAAGAAGCTTGACTGTATGAAAAGATCCATATCAATTTAGTAGTGAGCGAGATCTTTCATTACAGACAAAAAAAAATTTCTACTTATATCCAGAAGCAACAAAACAAAATAGTTTTGAATGAAAAAGAACAGTAAAATAATAATTCTAAATTGATATTTCTTACTTGATAATTTTGCTTCTTTGAAAGGGCAGAAATGCGCTAAAAATACAGTTTTTAGATGTATAATTTGAAAATAAAAAATAGATATATAATAATATAAATAGATAGATAACCTCAGCAATGTCCCATGGTATAGTAGGAAACATAGATGTATAAATAGAGAATAAATAATAGATATAAAATTATATAAATAGATAGATAACCTCAGCAATGTCCCATGGTATAGTAGGAGACATAGATGTATAAATAGAGAATAAATAATAGATATATAATTATATAAATAGATAGATAACCTCAGCAATGTCCCATGGTATAGTAGGAGACATATTTGTATAAAAAAAGAATAAATAATAAATATATAATTATATGAATAGATAGATAACCTCAGCAATGTCCCATGGTATAGTAGGAGACATAGATGTATAAATAGAGAATAAATAATAGATATATAATTATATAAATAGATAGATAACCTCAACAATTTCCCATGGTATAGTAGGAGACATAGATGTATAAATAGAGAATAAATAATAGATATATAATTATATAAATAGATAGATAACCTTAGCAATGTCCCATGGCATAGTAGGAGACATAGATGTATAAATAGATAATAAATAATAGATATATAATTATATGAATAGATAGATAACCTTAGCAATGTCCCATGGCATAGTAGGAGACATAGATGTATAAATAGATAATAAATAATAGATATATAATTATATAAATAGATAGATAACCTCAGCAATGTCCCATGGTATAGTAGGAGACATAGATGTATAAATAGAGAATAAATAATAGATATATAATTATATAAATAGATTGATAACCTCAGCAATGTCCCATGGTATAGTAGGAGACATAGATGTATAAATAGATAATAAATAATAGATATATAATACTATACCATGGGACATTGCTGAGGTTATCAATCTATTTATATAATTATATATCTATTATTTATTCTCTATTTATACATCTATGTCTCCTACTATACCATGGGACATTGCTGAGGTTATCTATCTATTTATATAATTATATATCTATTATTTATTATCTATTTATATATTGTAATACAATTTTCTTAAAATCCTCTAAAACATTTGTAAAAAATCCACGTATTTATTTCTAAGGAAAAAAATAGTATCTTTCTGATGATTGCAGAAGCATGAAACTCTGAGTAAAAGAAAATAAAAATTCAAGATAAAATGTTGTTTTACTTTTAAGTAATGGGCTCCATAGAATACTCTATGTAGAGCACTCTTGTCTACCTTGGAAACCAACATTTGTCCTAGCTCCTGGCTACAGTTGAGCACTCTGTTCACCGAGGTAACTTCTGAACAACAATGAAACGTTTTGATATTCCATATTCATTGAAGAACATACCAATACCTTCAAGACTACAGTACAAAAAGCAGCTAATCAGTAAAGTAGAAAAATTTGTCAACACTCTAAGATGGGCCTGGTATTTTATTTGTTACCCTTCTGATACTGAAAGTAAAGAAACCTATGGATTCAAATCAAAGAGAAGTGTCCCACAGTTTGATGAGCTTAAACAGCTACGAGGTTTTGAAGATGTTTTGATCAAATTGATTGAAAATATAAAATTTAAACCTGTAACAAGCCAATTTCAACAAAAGCTGAGAGATGATTGTAAAAAAGTAAAAGACAGCAAAGATATCATAGTGAGTGCAGATAAAACTTCAAACCTGTATGAAATTCCTGTGGCCAAGTACAATCAACTACTTAAAAATAATATTACCAACAATTATAAGAAGTGTGATGCTAACAACATTGATGAAGTTAACATGGAAGCAGCTGAAATAACAACTGAACTTGGGCTTGCTGATAGAATCGAAGTTCTAGCCAAACCTTCCAGCTATGTAACCGTTAAAGATCATAAAAATAGCTTTCCTGGACGTGTAGAATGCAGATTGATCAATCCAGCTAAAACAAAAATTGGTATGATTTCAAAACAAATCGTAGACAATATAAATAAATGTATAAGATCAAGTACTAACTCTAACCAGTGGAGAAGCACAAAAGACACTCTTGATTGGTTCAACAATTTACAGAATAAGAATACCCTCAAATTCTTCCAGTTCGATATTGAAAGTTTTTATCAGATAAACAAATAATTTTTCACTCCAGAAAAACATTCCTGTTCTCAGATAATGAACCTTGGGTGAAGAAGACTGGCGACAACTTTGATGTTCCTATGGGTGGATATGACTCAGCCGAAGTGTCAGATTTAGCTGGGCTGTACCTTCTTAACAAGCTAGAAGCAGTGTTCCCTCAAGAAAATGTAGGTTTGTACAGAGATGATGGGTTGGCAGTCTTATCGGTATCTGGGCCACAAATAGACAGAATCAGAAAACAAGTTATCAACATTTTCGGACAAGAAGGCTTAAAAATCACAGTAACTACAAACATTAAAACCACAAATTTCCTAGATGTCAACCTGGATCTGGAATCGGGCAACTTTAAACCCTACAGAAAACCGAACGACAAACCTAACTACATTAACATCAAGTCTTGCCATCCACCATCTACCAAGAAAGACCTGCCTACAATGGTTGAAAAACGGTTATTCGATCTTTCCAGCAATGAAGAGCTTTTCAATTCTGAAAAACATCAGTATGAAGACGCACTAAAGGCATCAGGCTACAATAAAACCCTCAACTATCATAACAATAATGGTCAACAAGGAAATCAAAATAGACAACAAAGGAGCAGAAAAGTTTATTGGTTTTGTCCTCCCTACAATTCAGCCTTGGCTACTACTAACATTGTGTTTCGGAACGCATGCCTAGCCGTTCTCGAAATCTTATCTCCAAGCCCTCCGAATGACCAACATAGCGAAGTTTACGAATGTGTATTTATTACCATGAAAACAGTAAGTCTAAAACAAAAATATAAGAATTAATTACATAATATTAATGGTTATTATTTTTGTAAGATCGAGGTTGCGTGATTTCAATTTAATTAAAAATATAAAATTTCTAAAAAACTTTAAATTGGCACGAAACATATTAAATCGCATCAGAAATTGATAATTTTAGATTCAAATGATCAATAAAATTAAGGAAAATATTCGTATGATAAAACTTAGCAGTTAAATGGTCTATTTGTTGAAAAATTAATGATTTAAATTTCTTCATAAATTTGTACCATTCTACGCTTATTATTAAGAATTAAAAGATAAATTCTTACCACATATGATGTCAAACTAAGCAGGAAGGCTTATTTGAGATCTTCCACGGATTAGAGCGCATGTATATTCAACCAATACATTATTTTCATTCACGTAGCTCCTCACATGGGAATCATCAAAGGAAAAGTGCGCGTCTTTTTTGTTTGTTTACAAGCGACGCGCGGAGATAGTTAGGAATGCCGCGTTACACACTCATTCTCTGGTGTAAGGAAAAGGGAATTAATGGGTTCGGACTTGCCAGGGAATACAAGAAATACATTCCAACACACATTGGTAAAGAATTTTTGAAGCTCGTAGATAAACACTTTTCAAACAATAGAGATATGAAAAAATACTTTAATAGAAATACCATAAAGATATCTTACAGCTGTATGCTTAATATGTCCAGTGTAATCTCCAGCCACAACAAAAAGATCCTGGGTCAATCCAAAAACCTGACTGAAGCTGGATGTAATTGAAGGAGAGGAACAGTGTGTCCGCTAGATGGTAAATGTCTTACTGAATCCCTAATCTACAAAGCTACTGTAGAATCTGACCAGACATCATCAACCTATATTGGTCAAGCATCTACAACATTCAAAATAAGATACAATAATCACAAATCTTCATTCAACCTTCTCCATCTTCAAAAAAGTACACGGCTCTCTGGTTTTATTTGGAATTTAAAAGAAGAACAAAAACCTTACAATATTAAATGGGATATTATTTCTTTGCAACCTACTTTTGATCCTGGATCTAACAAGTGTCAGCTTTGCTTAATGGAGAAAGTTTCAATTCTCAATTCTGACAAAAACTCATCTATCAACAAGCGGCATGAAATTTTCTCTAAATGTATTCATAGAAGAAATCATCTTTTGGCAAGACTGTAGCTGTTTAACATAGTTCTTTTTTATATATTGTAATACAATTTTCTTAAAATCCTCTAAAACATTTGTAAAAAATCCACGTATTTATTTTTAAGGAAAAAAATAGTATCTTTCTGATGATTGCAGAAGCATGAAACTCTGAGTAAAAGAAAATAAAAATTCAAGATAAAATGTTGTTTTACTTTTAAGTAAATATATAATTATATAAATAGATAGATAACCTCAGCAATGTCCTATGGTATAGTAGGAGACATAGATGTATAAATAGAGAATAAATAATAGATATATAATTATATAAATCGATAGATAACCTTAGCAATGTCCCATGGTATAGTAGGACACATAGATGTATAAATAGAGAATAAATAATATATATATAATTATATAAATAGATAGATAACCTCAGCAATGTCCCATGGTATAGTAGAAGACATAGATGTATAAATAGAGAATAAATAATAGATATATAATTATATAAATAGATAGATAACCTCAGCAATGTCCCCTGGAATAGTAGGAGGCATAGATGTATAAATAGAGAATAAATAATAGATATATAATTATATAAATAGATAGATAACCTCAGCAATGTCCCCTGGAATAGTAGGAGGCATAGATGTATAAATAGAGAATAAATAATAGATATATAATTATATAAATAGATAGATAACCTCAGCAATGTCCCATGGTATAGTAGTAGACATAGATGTATAAATAGAGAATAAATAACAGATATATAATTATATAAATAGATAGATAACCTCAGCAATGTCCCATGGTATAGTAGGAGACATAGATGTATAAATAGAGAATAAATAATAGATATATAATTAAATAAATAGATAGATAACCTCATCAATGTCCCATGGAATAGTAGGAGACATAAATGTATAAATAGAGAATAAATAAAAGATATATAATTAAATAAAGAGATAGATAACCTCAGCAATGTCCCATGGTATAATAGACATAGATGTATAAATAGAGAATAAATAATAGATATATAATTATATGAATAGATAGATAACCTCAGCAATGTCCCATGGTATAGTAGGAGACATAGATGTATAAATAGAAAATAAATAATAGATATATAATTATATAAATAGATAGATAACCTCAGCAATGTCCCATGGTATAATAGACATAGATGTATAAATAGAGAATAAATAATAGATAGATAATTATATGAATAGATAGATAACCTCAGCAATGTCCCATGGAATAGTAGGAGACATAGATGTATAAATAGAGAATAAATAATAGATAGATAATTATATGAATAGATAGATAACCTCAACAATTTCCCATGGTATAGTAGGAGACATAAATGTATAAATAGATAATAAATAATAGATATATAATTATATGAATAGATAGATAACCTCAGCAATGTCCCATGGTATAGTAGGAGACATAGATGTATAAATAGAAAATAAATAATAGATATATAATTATATAAATAGATAGATAACCTCAGCAATGTCCCATGGTATAGTAGGAGACATAGATGTATAAATAGAGAATAAATAATAGATATATAATTATATAAATAGATAGATAACCTTAGCAATGTCCCATGGAATAGTAGGAGACATAAATGTATAAATAGAGAATATATAATAGATATATAATTATATAAATAGATAGATAACCTCAGCAATGTCCCATGGTATAGTAGGAGACATATATGTATAAATAGATAATAAATAATAGATATATAATTATATAAATAGATAGATAACCTCAGCAATGTCCCATGGTATAGTAGGAGACATATATGTATAAATAGAGAATAAATAATAGATATATAATTATATAAATAGATAGATAACCTCAACAATTTCCCATGGTATAGTAGGAGACATAAATGTATAAATAGATAATAAATAATAGATATATAATTATATAAATAGATAGATAACCTCAACAATTTCCCATGGTATAGTAGGAGACATAAATGTATAAATAGATAATAAATAATAGATATATAATTATATAAATAGATAGATAACCTCAGCAATGTCCCATGGTATAGTAGGAGACATAGATGTATAAATAGAGAATAAATAATAGATATATAATTAAATAAATAGATAGATAACCTCAACAATTTCCCATGGTATAGTAGGAGACATAGATGTATAAATAGAGAATAAATAATAGATATATAATTATATAAATAGATAGATAACCTCAACAATTTCCCATGGTATAGTAGGAGACATAGATGTATAAATAGAGAATAAATAATAGATATATAATTATATAAATAGATAGATAACCTCAACAATTTCCCATGGTATAGTAGGAGACATAGATGTATAAATAGAGAATAAATAATAGATATATAATTATATAAATAGATAGATAACCTCAGCAATGTCCCATGGTATAGTAGGAGACATAGATGTATAAATAGAGAATAAATAATAGATATATAATTATATGAATAGATAGATAACCTCAGCAATGTCCCATGGTATAGTAGGAGACATAGATGTATAAATAGAAAATAAATAATAGATATATAATTATATAAATAGATAGATAACCTTAGCAATGTCCCATGGAATAGTAGGAGACATAGATGTATAAATAGAGAATAAATAATAGATATATAATTATATGAATAGATAGATAACCTCAGCAATGTCCCATGGAATAGTAGGAGACATAAATGTATAAATAGAGAATAAATAACAGATATATAATTATATAAATAGATAGATAACCTCAGCAATGTCCCATGGAATAGTAGGAGACATAGATGTATAAATAGATAATAAATAATAGATATATAATTATATAAATAGATAGATAACCTCAGCAATGTCCCATGGTATAGTAGGAGCACGGCGGCTCGCTCACTTATAGAAATGGGAAACTTATAAAAGTTTTACTCAACACACGAAATCGTAACAATTTTCATGAGAAATACGCATTTTATAAGGCATACAAAACGCTCTAATTTTCGTTCTATTTAACGTAATTTTATCATTTTTTACATTTACAGAATTTACAACGTTATGGACTCTGAAAGTATAGTTAAGATCAAAGGCGTGCAAAAGGTTGGTATAGGGGTTGTTTACACCACCCTTGTAAAATTAAAGGGGGATGGATACACCTCCCTAGGTTTTCACCCATGTCCACCCTCTTGACAAGAGCCTACACCCTCAGATACACCCCTCTATAAATTCCAAGGGGGTGTAAAGGAAATAAATTTACA
Source organism: Acartia tonsa (assembly GCF_053477335.1). Classification (NCBI taxonomy): domain Eukaryota; kingdom Metazoa; phylum Arthropoda; class Copepoda; order Calanoida; family Acartiidae; genus Acartia; species Acartia tonsa. The sequence goes on along the minus strand of NC_137264.1, from coordinate 39,494,587 downwards.
CCCCTTAAAATAAAGTGGGGTTGGGGGTGTTTAAGGAGGGTGTATATAAGCAAGTCACAGATTCAGATAATTATATGCTATCTATTTTTAGATAAATTAATTACCAGACTTTACTAAAATAATCTTGCAATATTCTGTACAACTGTACTGTACAACTTTTAATTAGTAAATTGGGACATGAGGAAGCTCTCATACATATGTAGGGGGGGGGGAGTTAATGCAACCATCCCATAATCAATTAATCCAAATTTTGTTATGAAAATTGGCATGTGTAATCCTTGGTAGGTCTGTTTTTCAAAATTTAACAAAAAGTTAAGCTTAAGGGGGGGGGGTTAAGGCAACCATCACGTAATCAATGCACAAATGGCACTGTTTGCTCAGCTGTTTAGCCGTTTTTGGGCTATTTTCAGGGCAAATCCATCAATAATCATGTAGGAATCATCCATTAGGGATAGGTTTTAATGGGTGCTGAGCTGAAAAATACTCCCAAAAATAGTGGCAGCTGGGTAATGGCTTATAAGGATATAAAAAAATTGAATATTTCCATGGAATTAAACTTTTCTTAATTAACCCATTAGTGTCGAGCGCCACTTTTATGGGCCGATCGAGCTGAAAGTTTCAGGGAAGCTTTATAATGGTCAAAACGGAATTCGTATTTTTTTGTTTTGCTCTAGTGGCGTGCACAGGAAAGTTGCAAAAAAACCCGGTTCGGCTCGGCCATAAATACCAACCAGGCATTATTACCCGTTTTTGGTGCTTTCCCCCGGCGTATAACCCGGTTTTCCTGTAAAAACTCGGTTATTTTGACCAAAAATCGAAAAATGTAATTTTTGAACGCCAAAAGTGAGATGAACACTTTTTAGAACTTTGATACGATCCGTAATTGAAAACTACACAACCTCATGTAATCTGTAGAGCTACAAGTATAATACGAAGCGATTTATTTCAAATTTAGTGTTTAGCCGGCGATTTCGGGTAAAAAAACCCTGTTTTGTTGTTGTTGTCAAAAAAGATCTATTAGTGAAACCGGGTAATAAAAATTTCAGACTCCAAATGGAAATGCCGAACCAGGCTTATATAGGGCGTAAAAAAACGATAAAAAAATCATATAAAAGATAATAATTTAAATAAAACGAATTCACAAATAGATGTACTTGTCAATAAACTTTAGATTTAATGAAAAAAATCAGCGACTTTACTATAAAAACAAAAAAGTTAGATGGGGTATTTTGAATTTTCATGATTTTCAAACTTTGTTGATCTATACCGGCAAACGGAAGTAAGCAAAACTACCTGCTCCAGGGGGAAATGAAAGCCAGGGTAGTAGAGGGGGGATTCATACTGAGAATGATGCAATTATGAAGCCGAAAACCGTTTTTTTTTACATTTTCTGGAACCGGGTTTTAAAACCCGGTTCGGCACTAATGGGTTAACATTATAACTTTATGTCATGGACATATTACTAAAAGAACTTTTTTTAATTTCTAGATTTTGCTGTCATAACAGCTAAAAACTGCCAAAAATGGCTGAGAACAGCTGTCAACAGCCAAAAGTATATATTGTAGATTAAATCATCCCGCCCTGGAAAAATTTTGATAAAAGTTTTGCCCCCAGTAAAAATTGGTTGATTTAAGCAAAAAAATGACCCATGCTAAATATTTTTCTGTGATGCAATAATTGTTTCCTCATGAGCACTGCAAAGTTTTTGAAATCTGCAAAAAAAAATTTTTTTTTAGTTCTTTTGTGTGATCTCAATTTTAAAGATTTTTACAAAATTTCAATTCTAGTATGTCAATATAAACCTGAAATTTACCAAAAAAAATGGAGCAGTCTCAATTATAACATATGAATGTGTAGCAAGTAATCTGCAAAGTCAAATTCCATTTTTGCAGAGTTTTTCTTACATAACTTAAAAATAAAAATTTTAATTTGGTTTTCATTTAGATGCAGTAACTACTGTAACCAGGCAGTTTCAAAATTTTAGCTCAATATTCAATCAATTTTGCTCACCTTCCAACACTAAACCCCCTTTATTGATAAGAAGACCATTAATTTTATTTGGGGTTTCCCTCAAAGTTTTTACACAGATAGTGTTAGTATTTATAGTAAATTGTGACCTCAAAAATTGTATTATATATATTTATGCAATTTTGACTTTGGAAGATGTGACATGTCTAGGGTAGGTTTTTTTTTAAACATACTTTTGCTTTAATGTATGTTAAATTATACCAATAACCATATTTTAATTTTCAGTACCACCCACTTAACAGCTAGAACTGGCTGGAAACAGCTGGGAGTGGTCAAGAGTATGATGAGTAGATAGGGCTTTTGATGTGTCTAAGGGTAGGTTTTTATGGGTGCTGAGCTCAAAAATACCACACAACATCCATATGGCAGCTTGCTAACGGCCGCAGCTCAGCTGGGAGCGGCCAAGAGTAGAATGAGTAGATAGGGCTTGTGACATGTCTCTAGGTAGGTTTTTTAACAGTCTGTGTAACAGCCCCAGCTGCCAAATGGATGGACCCCCACTATTTATAGTAGTATTTTTGAGCTTGGTACCAATAAAAACCTACCCCTAGACATGTCACAAGCCCTATCTACTCTTCATACTCTTAGCCGCTCCCAGCCATTTTCAGCCAGTTCTGGCCATTTAGCAACTGGTACAAGAAATTTTAAAAATGGATATTTAAAGCAAAAATATGTTTTAAAAAGTTGATTCCTATGTAATTAATGATAGTTTTGCCCTGAATATAGCCCAAAAACGGCTAAACGACTAAGCCGCCAGCTGTTAGCCATCACTTTTCCAACTTTTTGTTTCATTTTGGGAAAATAGATATACCAAGGATTACTCATGCCAAGTTTTGTAACGAAATTAGAATTCTAAGTGCAATTTGTGCATCGATTACGAGATGGTTGCATTAACCCCCCCCCCCCCCCTCCCTTAAACTTGAATTAATTCCTTTAATGATCTTGATAGATATATGTTTATAACTTTTAATATATTTTACAATAGTGCTCAAAGTTAATGTTGGGAGGGAGATATATCCCAATCCTCTTTTTATAAAAAAAATTTTGAAATGTAATAAATTTCTTATGTAAAGTAGTTTTGATAAAATCTTAATAAAATAACCCTTGATTTTAGTTTAAGGGGGCTGTTAAAAGTCATAAGTGAGTGTCAAAAAATTTAGTTGTTAATAAATTAATGGAATATTATAAATTTGAAACATATTTTTGATGTACAAAGAGATTTAAGGAACATGTATTACACTTTTTTTCATAGAAGAAATTGAATAATTTTTTATTTGTTTTTTTTAAACACAAGGTTATTTGTGTATCTCTTGGTGCAAGATACCACCATATTATTAGTTAAATCTAATTTTTTATAAATTAAGTGAATCAGTCTCTTAGACCAAGGGTAGAAACTCAGCAGATAGACAGACAGACAGGCAAGAAGAATTATCAAAGTTTGACTATAATAGACAATTAATTACATAAAATCCAATAGAGAACCTGTGAATGATCAGACAGACGGAGGGATAGACAGACGGACAGAAAGAGGGACAGGTAAATAGTAATAGACAGTCTTTGAGGCATTAACAAATTACAATTAGGCTATGCTAGATGATTCATTGAAATCCAAAAGAGAGGCAGTTAGACAGATAGACAGACAAGTGGTGGGACAGACAGACAAAAGGACAGACAGACAGAGGGACAGACAGACATACAGACAAATGGGTATTGCCTAAAAACAGTTTGGCTGCTATATGAATCATTAAAACCCACAATAGAAAAGAAATTTACAATAGTTTCTTTTTTCGATACTCAAGGCCCCCCCCCCCTCCCCCACTCAAAGGGGTTTATTATTTCTGAAAATCAATGAGTGACTTCTCAGCATAATAAAATTGAATATACTTTTTATTTCATCAATTTATCTTAAATAGAACGAAAGTTATAATCATTTTATTGTCTACAAGAAATATGCTTTGAGTAAAAATCAACCTAATTGTCAGTAAAAACGTTATATTTATGCATATTTACACAGTAAATAAAATTTAAAATTGTATTTTATTGTAATGAATAACTTAAGGGGGTTGTATGAATTATCAAAAACCTAAAAAAAAACTAATTTAATTAAATTAGTCCAAGTAATGATTGATTTAGTACAGCACATATGAATATGTTGTCAATTTCCTATCAGAGTCGCAGTGGGAGATATATATGTATAAATAGAGAATAAATAATATATATATAATTATATAAATAGATAGATAACCTCAGCAATGTCCCATGGTATAGTAGGAGACATAGATGTATAAATAGATAATAAATAATAGATATATAATTAAATAAATAGATAGATAACCTCAACAATTTCCCATGGTATAGTAGGAGACATAGATGTATAAATAGAGAATAAATAATAGATATATAATTAAATAAATAGATAGATAACCTTAGCAATGTCCCATGGTATAGTAGGAGATATAGATGTATAAATAGAGAATAAATAATATATATATAATTATATAAATAGATAGATAACCTCAGCAATGTCCCATGGTATAGTAGGAGAAGGAAGATGTAAAAGAAAGTCCTTGAATAATCCAGTTAAATCATCAGTTTGTTTTACCTAAAATTTAAGAAAATTGCTTTTATTCAAGAATAGTTATTTATCACATCAAATTATAAACAGCTTTCCGCGGATATAATAATGTACATTTATAAGATTAAAACTAGTTTTCTTAGACATGTGATGCTGAAGGCACAGGCTAAAATAACTGGTTTTAATCTTATACTCGTAGAAAAATGGATATAATACGATGCCATACATAATTTTTCAGTATGGCTGAGAAACGGTTCAATTCCATCGGATATTTTTGAAGCGATACTAGAAAAAAATGTCTAAAAATAAGATATTTTGCTACTAAGCGCTTACTTCATCTAAAGCCTCCATGTTATCTGCTTCTATATGCCGCCTAAATATGAAAAATTAATCATTAAAAATAAATGAGAATGCCGGGAGGGAGGGGACATTGGGATGTTTATTACACTAGTCACTAAAGTCCTATAACAACGCTTACTTATTTGTTGGCTTATCAACCTTGGGGACATTTATTGAATTTGATTGTTTTTTTTTTTCATTTAATTGAGTGTCTAAACGTTTTAAACACTTTATGTAATCTACAGAATTTTTTTTCATTTTGTGATGATCATAAGGAATGTACATAAAATTAACAGTCATTTTCTTTTCCCTTTAGATCACTGATGAGAATGTGATAATTCTATATTAGAAAGTTAAAAACGCGCAACCTCTAAAATAAAATAAGTCCATAAAAATCACTAAACCTTTTTAGGTAAGACAGGATGAGAACATCCATAAAAGGGAAGCTCTGATACCCTATGACATACGAGCATTAACTCTTATATATATAGAGTGCCATAAATGAATATACAAAATATATAAATGACAAAATTGAACTCAGATAAAACTTTTTTTGTATGAATTACGAATGTTTACAGACAATCATCTTTTCAGAATCTTATGTATTGCTCACAAGCAGGTTTAAAATGAGGCTTATGCGCGGCTGCCGAGCCCTGATAAAAATGCGTTCCTTAGTATTTCAATATTAGTTCTGTTGCCCATAGATCTGTAGATATGGGAGTATTCACGATGCTTCTCTGTACCCTCCAGTACACTACATACACTAGATAGATAGATAGATGGATAGATAGATAGATAGATAGATAGATAGATAGATAGATAGATAGATAGATAGATAGATAGATAGATAGATAGATAGATAGATAGATAGATAGATAGATAGATAGATAGATAGATAGATAGATAGATAGATAGATAGATAGATAGATAGATAGATAGATAGATAGATAGATAGATAGATAGATAGATAGATAGATAGATAGATAGATAGATAGATAGATAGATAGATAGATAGATAGATAGATAGATAGATAGATAGATAGATAGATAGATAGATAGATAGATAGATAGATAGATAGATAGATAGATAGATAGATAGATAGATAGATAGATAGATAGATAGATAGGTAGATAGATAGATAGATAGATATATAGATAGATAGATAGATAGATAGATAGATAGATAGATAGATAGATAGATAGATAGATAGATAGATAGATAGATAGATAGATAGATAAATAGATAGATAGATAGATAGATAGATAGATAGATAGATAGATAGATAGATAGATAGATAGATAGATAGATAGATAGATAGATAGATAGATAGATAGATAGATAGATAGATAGATGGATAGATAGATATATAAATATATATATATAGATAGATAGATAGATAGATAGATAGATAGATAGATAGATAGATAGATAAATAGATGGAAATTAATGAAAAATGAAAAAATAATGAAAAAGATAAATCGCGATATAAATAGATAAATAGTTATCCAATTATACAAAGAAAATCAGATTTTTTTGTCGGAAGCTAAGAATTCAATAGTTAAGGAACCAATTTGGTTCTTAATTTAGCGAAGCCCAATCTGTGCCACTTTTTAACCACTTTTTATTCCTGTGACGTCATAAAAATGAGCAATTCTCCATCTCTTTTTATTAAGGGTTTTCTTTCCTACTTCTCATCTCATCTCCCAGATTTTTATGACGTCTGCACAGGAATCAAAAGTTGTACAGATTGGGCTTAGTCTTAATTTTTGGAAACCTTCAAATAAGTCCCATTATGGATAAAGCTATTAAACGTTAAGATTCATTAAGGGGGACGTTTTTAGGCCATTTAAATATTTTTTAAGAGAGTGTGATAAATGCTTACTTTTCAACAAACTCTGGAACTGGTTGACTTTCTGAAACTATCTTTTCAAGCTTTGTAAAGAATACTTTCTAAAAAATGTAAACTATTAAAGCAAGAGTATTTTTATTTTCAATAATAAATTCAATACATTGAAAATTAATATTTTCTTATTATAAAATAATAATCACATAATTTGTATGCTATGCAAATGAAGCTCTTTATGGTGCCTATAAAAAATGACGTCATAAAATACAAAAGTATACATTTTAGTTAAAGTTGGTAGGTCAGAATGACGTCATTTTTTATAGGCCCTATAATAGCTTTGAAAAATCATAAACAAGTGGAAAAAACGACGAATCAATTGATCCAAAACTATATCATAGAACTTGTATGGTAACAAGTATAGAGTTGTTATTACGCTTTATAAATCGTAACTTATTTTTTCAGAAAATATTATGAAAGTTTAATCAACATGCATAGATAGACGAAAAGACGTACAGACGGACGTACAAACTGTAGTTATATAATAGCTTCGTCTTTTTAGAATTACTTTATTTGAACCAAGAAAGTTGCCGAGCATCTGATATGTTCTTCCCAGCAGGTTATCCAGCCGTTTTGTTACTTCCTAACATATACAAAAATATCCAACATTCATTTATATAAAAATATGAATGACAACGCCCATAAAAGCGTAGCTCTGAAATTACAAACGAAGATAAACACTTGTAGGCACAGAACTAATATCAGAAAAGCTTCGCTTTTAAAAACACGAAACATTAAAAAAAATAAGTATCTTTGTTTTGAAGCAGTAGGGGGAGAAAGTCATGTTAACGTCATTAAAATATGAGATTATCCAACTTTTAGTTAATTTCTGTCCCACTTCTTCTCTCATCTCCCTCATTTTTATGACGTCACGTGTCTGATTTTTGAGTGACCAACTCTCCCTACTTTGACGCATGACCGACAGACAGACGGACTAAATTATATACTGGAATCATCGCAATCAGTATCAAGTTAGAGAAAAGTGAACTATTGTTTAGAAGAAACATAGAAAAGCTTATACTTTATTCTGCGTAGACGCTATAATCTACAGTAAATTATCAATAAAATTTAAGTGCAATGGAAGTCGGGCGGACAAACAAACATATGTTTTATTATAGAGTGGCTACTCCACTAAAGTTAAAACGACGGTTTGCAATATTTAAAATGATTGCTTACTTTTCTTTCCAATACAGGAGAGCCCCTTTAAAATAAAAATATATCATTAATACAAAATAGAACAATGCCTGTCCGTCTGTCCATTTGTCTCTCTGTCTGTCTGAAGATTAAGATCTCAGTACCGTAGAAACGATTAAGTATTTACTCTCGGGAAAGGCCAGATGAATTCGACCTATTACATCCAAGAGTGTTTTTAGACAGAAAGAGGGGAAAATGGGCTGTTTATTACACTTGTCCCCAAAGTATTATAATAGCGTCTTCTTATTCATTGCTTAATAACTTTGGAGATGTACAACAATTCATTGGCCATTGTATTATCCCTTTAGATCCCTGGTTTTTAGAGCTTTGCTCTTATGGATGTGACCCATCTTGTTTTATTGAAGCTCAAAATTATACCTGGAATCAATTGAATAAGTTCGAGCTATCTTCTTCATTGTTAAAAAAAATCAAAATATGTATGAATACAAGATACTACAATGGGGTTAAATATATTAATATAAACTAATTAAAATTTGGATATTCTTTTATGAGTTATCAAAACTATGACGTAAATACAAAGTTGTATTATTAAAGTTGTCAAATGATTAAATTTATAAATAAATAAAATTAAAACTTTTCTACATTTGGGTGAAGTCTGTCCGTTTTGAATAATTATCTCTTGCTGACTGAAAGAATGGTCCTATCAATTTAAATTATTATGGATTTTGGATTTGTCTAGAATTTAAACCACCAGCTACCTTAGAACTAGATATTGTTCGAATTTCACACGAATTGTTAGAATAACTCTAAAAAAGCACTAATTTAGGATCATAGAAGTAAAAAAGAATTACCAGGTCTCATCGTAGTTTCACAGTAGCTTTTCCCCTTATTATTAGCACCTGTGAGGGGTTTTAACCCTACGGGGAAAATTTCCTTACACTGCGGGGCAATCATTAACATTTTCCTAACCTAACCGAAAAAAAACTATCAAAAGCTACTGTGAAAATAAGACGAAGGCCGTTTTGTTTCCATGATTCCTAGTTTAAATATCATAATCTATAGTGTTTTTGTTCTATTTTTTCACTCAACTAAAGCTTGCTTCTCTGTGATATAGTTATCCTTGTTTTTTTAAATTAATTATTCATTATTGTAATTTTATCAAAACATATGACTTGATTTCTTACACTTTGCATTGACGTCAATAAGTATTCGGCTCTACAATTACATGGAAGTTTAAATTTGATAGAGAATGTTTCCAAGTATAACATTCGTTTCCTAATAATTTTCTTATAAACATTGAATCGTTGAATTAAAGAAATCTCTTTTTTTCAATCATATTTCTAGCCTATAGGAGTTTTTCGACCCCCCACCTAAAATTCTAAAGAAAAAGAATAACTACAAGGGGAGGGCCATTTAATTTCCCAGAAATACAATATGAATTTTTCCTTCCTCGTTAATGGACTAGTACAAAGCTGCCTCAGATTTTAATTGTTTATTTTAATGTTTAACAAAGCAGTTAAATTAAAGTTTATCAACAAATGTTCCATTAAAAAGTACCAGCTTCCATTCCAATTTTAGATTCCAGGTATCATTCCAGAGGAGAGTAAGGGACAGGTAGAAAGATATCATTTTACATTGAATTACATATATAAAGAAAAACCGAAATTAACTATTATATTTAGAAAAAGGCAAGTACATAAAAAGTACCCTCACACCCATAGAATCTGTCTAATAATAAATCCATTACAGCCATCAAGATAAAAAGCAAGGATGGCAACATGCATATAGAGCGAGCCGAGTGGTGGAATTGCGCCCTGAACTGTCTTAATTCCTTCAGAAAAAAAGCTTTTTCGGGATATCAGTTTTGTTAGCCCTGATGGGGCCGAGAGCCCAGACTAACAAATCGGGTAATAATTTTATGATTTGTATTTCAATATTTTTTAGAAAATTGTCTAATTCATCGGATATTAACCGAAGCTATACTGAAAAAAATACCGATTAACCCTCAGAGATCGGGGGAGGGGGGCTCCTAGAGCCCCCCCCCCCTTTAGTTTTTTCAATCTCATTTTTTTTGTAGGTAAGATGGGGAGCTGTGACTTCATGACTTTTTAAGTTTAGTAATTATACTTCGGCAAGAGTTGATTTCATTAGGATATCTGGTCTGTGTCGGTCGTGGTGTCCGGTCAAAGTAAGTTGGGTAGCACCAAAATTAGAAAAAAAATTAAATAAATCTTAATTTCTACATTATGACTTTTGTGTATCAGGTAAAAATCTAATTTTTTTTTTTTTTTGGTGAATAATTAGATATCAATGACCTTCTGAGAAAAGTGGTGTTATGACCGTTTGATCTCTCCCTGACCGACTTTATGACCAATTTTTGTCCGGCTTTTACTATAGACATATATCATGAATATCGTGGCTTCTATTACAGCTAGAGACCTATATTTTTTTTTTTTTTTGGTAAATCCTTGAGCAATAATAAACAGATAAAAATATTAATTGGCGCCGCCAACCGCCGTTTTACTTCCGTAAATGGCGGTTTCCGTTATTTGCCGTTTTTCGGCGATGATCAGAAAAAGTAATTTTTTTGTTATGAAAAGTTAAAGTTCGTCCTAATTTGGTTATCCTAGCTGCAAAATTGGCCGCTCTACAGCTGTTTTAAATTTAGCGGATAGCCGCTAACAAGCGGCTAAGGAGCGCTATGACTAGAAAACGTAATTTTCTCTAAAAATACACATGAACCACCAGAAAAAATTTACGTCTTTATCTGTAACACGAACCGAGATAGAGGGGGGGGGCTCTTTGAGCCCTTCCCTCCCCCCTTTCCCCCCGATCTGATAAGGTGGGAATTGGGGCCCGATTTGTAAGGGTTAACTATGAAAGTTGCTGAGAAAATTACAGAGAAACTAACACACATAAGAATTACAAAGCAGCCTTGCTTTAAGTAAAAAGAGAAATATAAATATATAAAAATCACTGATCCCTATTTTAAAGAATAAAGAGATAAGTTGTTGATAAATTTGTATTATTTCTTGGGATAAATTACAATTCTTTGAAGTCAATTAAGGTTCTGCTTTTTAATGGAGAGTCTGTCGTGTAACCTAATTGTTCGATCACTAAGGCGATCAGAAATAAATCTGCGGTGCCCTAACCCTACTTGGCTATCTAGTACCAAAATAACCTAACCTAATCTGACCTAATGTAATGATTAAAAATAAACGACACACAACACCAATCCAACCCCCCAACCGGCCAACCCTCCTTATTTTTCATTAATTTTCTACGTATATCGACTGCCGTGTCGCTTCAAGCTTCTTACCATACAATCAGTTATGCCCCTAGCCTCTAGATGTACCTTTAACTTAAAATTTACCTGTCCAGCACCTATGCAAATATTCACTAAAAAGGAGAACTCATAGCAGGTTTTAATAACTTAATATCTGTCAAATTGACGAGCTATTAGAATTTTTTTTAAAATGTTATATATATTTATGACTTATTTATAGTCATCAAAATTCAATAAAAAGATAGATAAGAATAGTAATTTCTCGTATCGTATTATAAACGGCTTTCCGCGGATATAGAGTGTACAATTATAAGATTAAAACTAGTTGTTTTAGCCCCGAGGTGCCGAAGTCACCGGCTTAAAAAAACTGGTTTTAATCTTATGATTGTACATTTCTATATTCGTAGAAAACTGGATATAATACGATGCTAGACATAGTTTTTCGTATGGATGAGAACCGGTTCCTATCCACCGGATTCGAATGAATACGAGAAAACTGTTTATTTTCCTATTCCTTTACACCTGTCCCTCCCTTTCCTCCATTACTGATTAATCCCCGCTCATAGAATAGGCTTGATCTTGTCAAATAAATGTACAAATAAAGATAAATAAACAGCTATAACAAAATACCAATATTCATCCCACTTTTTTTAGTAGATAACCTACTCGATATCTGTGGCTGCTATTCAGCAAATAAATTCCATTTGAAATTGCCGAAAATTAAATATTTTGTTGGAGTAGAGTTGGAGTATAACTTGTTTTTTTTTGTTGTAAATAAAAGGGAAATGGGTAAGATGGGGAGAAAAAAGTATAAGGGGAAATTTTCACTTAGAATTGTTTGTCAGAATCACATTCCCTTTTCCTTGACTCGATATCAAATGTTCTTAGATCGGTCTGAAACTTTACTATTAATTGGCACCTCGGGGCTAAAAAAAACTGGTTTTAGTCTTATAATTGTACATTCTATATCCGCGGAAAGCGGTTTATAATACGATGAAAGAAATAACTATTATTTTACTTAAAGATTAACCAGAAATAATAGTCCAGAAAATATAACGAAACCTGTAATACTTACAAATCTTTGACAGCTTGGACCTAACAATTTATACCTCGGATAGAATAGAAAGATAGCATATGGCAAACAGAGAATAGGACTATCATCTGATTTAGCAGGGTTCTACTACAGCCCCCATACTGGTGGCCAACTGAGCTGCAACTAAATCATCATTAGAACTTGCACGTTTCTCTACTAATGACATACTTTATGTGGATCCAAAAATTACATTTAGAATTAGCATGCTTTTGAACACATGTTTTGAACATCCATTGTGCAAAAATACGTTTTTCACGCAAAACGTGTTCTAAAACTTTGTGCTTTTCCTACTCTAAGCAAGATTTTAAGCCAACAGGAGAATATATTTTTAAAACTATGGGTACCAGTGTAATTTACAGTTGTACCCCCTCATACTTTTTTATCTTATTTTTCTTGTTTTAGATAAATCTTTCATTACAAAAATAAATTTATAGAATAGATGTATAATCAGACAACTACCTGGATCCCCCTGTTTAATTAAGTGCTTTTTTTGTCTGCTAGCAAATTGCTTTCCCATCTTTTATAGCAACTTGGCTGTGTTAATATTCCCAACGCTGTTCGTTGATTTTCAAAGACCCAATTGAAAGACGGCGTAGGGTCCATGAGAAGAAGATATACAGTTATTTAAAACTTCACCCTATAGTTTTTTACTCTAATATTAAAAAGAGTTTTAATGATTTTTTTTACGTATAAAAAAATATTTATACTTGTAATGGACAGTCTTGCCCATGTTGGGATGCAAGCATGGCAGTTTTGTGTAATTAAGCAGGCGTGCATGGAAACATAGATGAATATAGATAAAAGTGCAGGTAGCTTAAAATAAATATATCTAGACATAGATGATTACAGTTGAAAGTTCAGGTAGCTATAAACAAATAAATCCTGTATGAAAACATAAATAACTATAGATAAAAGTGCAGGTAGATTATAAACAAATAAATCCTCTATAGAAACATAGATGAATACAGCTGAAAGTTCAGCTAGCTAATAACAAATAAATCCTCTATAGAAACATAGATGTATACAGTTAAAAGTTCAGCTAGCCTATAACAAATAAATCCTTTATAGAAACATAGATGTATACAGTTAAAAGTTCAGGTAGCTTATATACAAAAAAAATCCTTTATAGAAACATACATAGATGAATACATAGTTGAAAGTTCAGGTAGCTTATAAGAAAGTAAATCAAGACATAGATGAATACAGCTGAAAGTTCTGGTAGCTTATAAGAAAATAAATCTAGACATAGAGGAATACAGCTGAATATTCTGGTAGCTTGTAAGAATATAAATCTAGACAAAGATGAATACAGCTGAATATTCTGGTAGCTTATAAGAAAATAAATCTAGACAAAGATGAATACAGCTGAATATTCTGGTAGCTTATAAGAAAATAAATCTAGACAAAGATGAATACAGCTAAATGTTCTGGTAGCTCTAAACAAATAAATCTTGACAAAGATGAATACAGCTGAATATTCAGGTAGCTTATAAACAAAGAAATCCTTTTAAATAACACAGGTAAATTAATAAGTATGGAAAAAAGTACTGATAGTATATACAATATCTAAATATTTTCATAGAGCTTGTAATTTTACCTGGATCCTTATTCATATTTCATTGGCTTTTGTATAAACTCACACAAAAGTTAGAGAAGCTACAAGGGGGGGGGGTAAACAATTTTTAAGGGGGGGAGGGGGTAATTCGTTTTTTTTTGGGGGGGGGGGTAGGGTAAAATGGCGCGCGAATTGCGCCGCAAATTTTTTTCACCCCCCCCCCCCAAAACAAATTTTTACCCCGGGGATAAATTTGCTTGGGGGGGGGGGTAGTTACCCCCTTGAAATCTGTTGGCAGGGGTAAATTTAGTTTACCCCCCCCAAAATTTACCCCCGGGGTAAAATTTTATTAAATATTAGTATTACAAATTTTGTTAGAGATTTTTTAATTTGAGGGTGGTATATACCCCACCCCCAAAAAATTGTTTTTTTTTTGGGGGGGGGGGGTAAATACCCCCTCCTAAAAGGTCGGTGGTGACTACGGCACCCCCAGGGTAGGGGTAAATTTGAAATGGAGGGGGGGGGGTAATCCCCACTTTACCCCCCCCCCCCCTTGGACGTCTATGCTACAGGGGATGCTCTTTAAATACATTCAGTATTTTTATAGAACCCAAACTTTAAAGGAAGTCTGCAAGAAATAACACGCTTTAACTGCTGAAAGACTGCCACAAGAAGACCCAATACCCCAAATTTAAAGCCTTAAGCTTCAATAACAAAAAAGTTCTAGGCATTTCAAAATAGTATTTTATGTACAATGGAATTTTTGAAAGATTTCCAATGCAAATAAAAGAAAAAACAATATTAAATTACGTCGCCTAGACACAAAATTATAACCTTATCTTTGTCAGAAACTTAGATTGCCTGTAACCGATTACTTTTTTACAATAAAAACACCACATTTCATAGTCAAAATCCATGAAAAAAATTCGATTTAAATTGCATTTTTAAACGAAAATCATAGCAGAAACAAAGGGGTAAACTAATACAAGCTTAGCTGTGATTGGTTGTTAAGCTGATTCAGCCTTCTGATTGGCTACAGTACATTCGGTACAACGCAAGTAAAACTTAATTTTTTTAATGATTTTGACTGTAAAAATAGGTATTTTTATTGTAAAAATATAATTAGTTACTGGAAACCTAAATTTATGACAAAAATAAGCTTATAATTTTGTTTCTAGGCCACGTAGTTTAATTTCAAAGTTTTCAACATGAGCATTGCAATTCTTTCAAAATTTTCATTGTACATAAAATGTCATTTTAAAATGCCTAGATTTTTTTTGTTATAGAAGCTGAAGGCTTCAAATTTGGGGTATTTGGTCTACTTGTGGCAGTCTTTTAGCAGTTAAAGCGTGGTATTTCTTGCAGGCTTCCTTTAAATGGGGCACTATTTAATACAGTTCATGAAAACAGAGAGTGATGGGACAATGGGCTGTTAATTACACTAGTCCTCGCAGATTTATAATAAAGTTTTCTTATTCGTTAGTTTTACAACTTTGAAATTTATATTGGTTGTTTCATTAAGTTGAGTGTTAATAAGTTACAATAACTAATTTTAATCCACACAGGGGTGTTCATTGGGTATGTACATCAATTTATCGTCCATTGTCTTATCCCTTTAGATCACTGGTATGAAAACGTGATTATAGAAGGATCAGTTGGGAAAATCCCCAACTTCAATTATTTTTCTGCCCTACACTATCTATTACATTTTGTTCTTTTTAAAAGCGAAGCTTTTCTATAATTACGGTCGGTCCGTACGTCCGTCCTTACGTCCTTAACGGATAGCTTTTTTCGTTAATTGTCCTATAGATTTAAAACTTTGCATGATGATTCTTGTAGAAGTTAGGTACGACATAGAAAGCGTAGCAACTTTATAATCTTTACTAAATGTCCGTAAGGCCATTTAAACATTTTTAACTTTTTAACTACAATTTTGTATGTGTTATAATCATCCGTTTGATCTGTTCCTGGAGTACTGATTCCTATTACAATAAGGTACAATATTATAAACGAAGCATCTCTATAATCAAGTCCTAAAAATGTCAGTATGTCCTTAAACAGAATTCTGGAAGCTATTAAAAAACGCTGACTCAGATTATGACGTCAAAAAAATTAGCCAATGAGATGTAACTATAAATTTTACTATTGGTCAATTACAGTGTATACTGGCCTCTCATTGGTTATTTTTTATTGACGTCATAATCCGAGTCAGCCACAATAAACAGAGGAGATATAACACTATTTTGGGAGAGGGTACCATCACCCTTCCAAGAGATGTTGCCCCTTTAAAAGAATGAACCCCATGAAATATTTATTTTACTTTTCTTTTTAAAACTAAAATTTAAAGCGGAGGGTCAATTCAATTGTTAAGGTGTCTATAGAAAGGTCTGCCACTTGCCACATCAGAAACTCCAAACATTATGGGGTCTATCTACAAGATTTAAAGTACTTAAGACAGTTTGTTCATTTTCAAAAAAGACAATTTTGTCTTAATTTGTAATAAAATATTAAGGGTAGGGCAAATTTCTCTGCAAGGGTTAGGTCTTAAGCTCTAGTGCTCCGGAAGGGTGAGTAGATTCAAAATTCAATACTGTTTTCGCATTGTCATTGCTTGGGCATGCATAATATTATTTTTTATTAGTTTTGGACCAAAACTGTGAGGTTTATATTAAAAAAGTGAAGCAATTGGTTTTTTAACACCTTTTAATCTCTACAAGGAAATTGTTGGAAGACAAAGATGCTGGAAAGATTTATCTACCTTGTTAAAACTTTCAAATTTTAGTTGACATAATCCAGAAATCCTGCCCACAGGTATGGGGAGTAAAATTCTTGAAAAAAAATATATTTTTTATATAAAAGTAACAGGTTGTTTGACTATAAATGTGTATGTATGTCTGTACTGTAAGATCTTGCTAAACACTTGGATAAAACGACTCTTCTTTTCAGTGAAACCTCTAAAAGAAAGTTTTTTTTTCTTCAAACTCATTAGGGAAATCGCTCTTAGTTTAAGATACCCCTCCCCCCACAAAAGTTATATTAAAAAAGGGTTAGGGTGGTCATTGTCATATGCATGCTACAATGATTTTTTAGATGGGGGAGAGTATTTATATACGGGAATATTCTCTAGGAGGGTGTAGGTACCCTTTCCTACTCGCCAATCCTCACAATTAAAAAGCCTTCATAAAACCTTATAGAAATAAATCCTGATACTTTTTTATACAGATATATAAAATTATTTTCATAAAATTAGTCCGTTTCTCAAAATATACTGACTTCGTTTGTGCACAAAAACAGACAAATTTGGAAAAAGAATATATCAAATTGGACAAAGAACTTCCTTTATTTGGTTAAAGTAAAGAAAAAAAACAAATATTTATAAATGGAATTTTGATATTCGTGAATTTTCAAAAAATTATCCATGTGATTGTATTATGGACGTAGGACAGACTTTGACTAATTATAGAATAGTCTTGCAATCTTACTATCAATAAATTCACTTTGTTTGTACTGGCACTTTATATCACACTAGCGGCTACGCTCCTAGAGGTCTCTAGTGGCACTTCGAATGTTTATTTCATATATCTAATTAGAGAAATAATTGGTTTATTTTTCGTTGAAGTCTCTTTTTGGGAAGGGTAATTTTTCTAGGGGCCATTTCTCTTAGGAGGGTGGTGGTACCCTCCCCCAAAATAGTTATAAACCTTCCCGGGACTTATGAGAAGCTACCCTGTTAAGGAGAACCCGATCGGTTCAGCGGTTAGCGAGATCCTTCGGTACAAACAAACACACAGATACACAGACAGACACACAAACATCCTGTTACTTTAGTATAAGGATATAAAAAGCATGCATGCAGATAACTATAAAATGATAATATAATAACTTTGAGTACTATTTGTAATGGATATTAATATAACCACAGGGTCCACACCTAGGGACTAAAACCTGCAGCTACGGGGGCGAACTTAGCAATGCCAAATTCTATATCTAACTGATTCTTTAACCCCAATATTTTTAAGGTGTTTATTTCCAATAGCTATCTTCTAGAGCTAGCCATACCCATCCTTGTTTCTTTGTTAGCTGTCTGCCTTGCTTATAGGAGTAAAGCCCCTCTTTATTCCATGCTACATTATAGAAATGTAGCATCTTAATAAAAATGGTCCAAAGGTAAGAATATTTATTTCTTTGATCTTACATTTTTTATTGTAAAAATTTATAACTCTGATTCTTGTTTATACATCAAACAACATCTTGTATTTTAGTAGCTTAAGTATTGAAATTATTTGAGCTCTTTAATTTCGATACAGGTTACCTGTTCCTATGCTTGATTTGCTTGGTTCTGTCTTTAAATTAATGTCCCTTTCAAATACCTATTGCTTCATATCCTCAGAATGCAAGGAAAAGCGTATTTTGTACATGGATACTCACTCACACACATATAAACAAATACACACACACACACACACATATGCTTCAGTTAATGCTATATCATCCAAATGCATATCAGTCAATGTGCATTTGTTTCAAACTATTCCATCTAGTAAGCATATGAGTTGATAATGACTAATGCTGAGCACTGATTATTTGTTTCAAACTATTCCATCTAGTAAGCATATGAGTTGATAATGACTAATACTGAGCACTGATTATTTGTTTCAAACTATTCCATCTAGTAAGCATATGAGTTAATAATGACTTATACTGAGCACTGATTATTTGTTTCAAACTATTCCATCTAGTAAGTATATGAGTTAATAATGACTAATACTGAGCACTGATTATTTGTTTCAAACTATTCCATCTAGTAAGCATATGAGTTAATAATGACTAATACTGAGCACTGATTATTTGTTTTAAACTATTCCATCTAGTAAGCATATGAGTTATCTATGCCTAATACTGAGCACTGATTATTTGTTTCTAACTATTCCATCTAGTAAGCATATGAGTTAATAATGACTAATACTGCGCACTGATTATTTGTTTCTATCTATTTCATCCAGTAAGCATATGAGTTAACAATGACTAATACTGAGCACTGATTATTTGTTTTAAACTATTCCTTCTAGTAAGCATATGAGGTAATAATGACTAATACTGAGCACTGATTATTTGTTTTAAAACTATTCCATCCAGTAAGCTTGTGAGTTAATAATGACTAATACTGGGCACTGATTATTTGTTTCAAACTATTCCATCTAGTAGGCATATGAGTTAATAATGACTAATACTGAGCACTGATTATTTGTTTCAAACTATTCCATCCAGTAAGCATATGCGTTAATTTTGACTAATACTGAGCACTGATTATTTCTTTCAAACTATTCCATCCAGTAAGCATATGAAATAATAATGACTAATACTGAGCACTTATTATTTGTTTTAAACTATTCCATCCAGTATGCATGTGAGTTAATAATGAATAATACTGAGCACTGATTATTTGTTTCAAACTATTTCATCCAGTAAGCATATAAAATGTAAATGACTTTTATTTTCGAAAAAGCTTCTATTGATTGGAGTAAAGAATAGTTATTTATCGCATCATATTAAAGACAGCGTTCCTCGAATATTAAAATAAAAAAAAAATTTAACAATCACAAAATATCCAATTGAAAAAACTGTATATTTACTGTTCAATTAATTACATAGTCTGTTTAAAATAAATTCAAGAAAGATGTAAATCAAACAGGATAAAAACAATGACCAAAGTGATACAATTTAAGTTCTTATTGTTGGTCTCTCTAAGCGAATATCCATATGATGGATTAGAGGGCACATAAGTGAGTAAATATAGCGTTGCACATATGTTGCACATATAAATAGAAAGTTTTATATTGATTCCAGGAAAAAGTTAATATTTTTACAAATAAGTAATCAAGTAAAAAAGAAATACAGAATTTAAACATTGGTTATAGTACAATTCTGGTACTGGAATCATAATAGCTTTTGACGGATATTTAAGTGAAAAATTATAAGATTAAAGCCAGTTTTGTTAGTCCCGAGGGGCCGTAGTCCCGGGCTGACAAAAGTAGTTTAATCTTATGATTTTTATTATTTAGATTCATGAAAAATTGTCTGTAATACGATGCTATACATGATTTTTCAGTATCTCTGAGAACCGGTTCTAATCCAGAGGACATTAATCGGTTTTGAAGCCATTAGTAAACACAAACAGGCAAGTTCAAAAATAAATCATAATGAATCTAAAGAATATCACTCTATCTAGGATGTTAGAAAAAGAAGATTAAAATGTTGATTTTTACCTTTTTAACAATAATAATCCGGCTAATCTGATTTTTGGAATACTGATTCCTAGGACAACAAAGTACAATTTTATAAGCGAAGCATCTCTTTAATCATGCCCTATAACTGTAAGTATGTCCTGTTATTAAGCAGTTTTCAACCAATTTACTTACATTTTTGTTTTAACTATTATACATTTTTATTCTGATTAATCAGTTCTGACACTCTACTAGTGTTAATGTTCTTTTGTCCTGCCGTTTCAGAGCTTCGCTTTAATGGATGTTGTCATCCTAGTTTTTTATGCTTAATCTACATAATACATGAATTTTTAAAATTATAAAATATTATTTAAATATTTGAGTCAGGTTATATTAACCTTTTACATCCCAATCTCTAAGAATATTTCAAGAATTTGCAATAATCTATTAACAAAACAGTTGACAAAACTTGTGTATGAGTGATTTTCACAGTGCTAGAGTGTGTGTGCAGTTTAAATTGGACCAAATCCTAGTCAAACTTCTTCACAAATTCAATCCATGCTTTAAACCTTCCTGGGAAACCAAAGCTCAGATGAAAGTATTTCAATTGTACCTAATTGTCATAGGTATCAATAAATAAAAATTCGAAAGAATAGAATAATTGAATGTCATATAAAAATCATTTTCAAAAAAGCTAAAAAATCACCGCGATATAAATGGACATACAGACTTTCTGTTAATGAACGCAGAGTTGGTAGGCTTCTTCAAAATTTTTCCTTATATAATGTAACAGGAATCATTGTGTAAAGTTTGAAATTTATTGGACAATTCTACTATGAAAAAATTAATGATAAGAGTTATGAGTTAAAGGTCAAGGTTTATGAAAACCAAACCAAGTTAAAATGTGTAAAATAAGACCTTTACTCATTCATAAAAATTTTATTAGTTACTAGTGGCTACGCTCCTAGAAGCACTTGAAGGGGGGAGAAGTCAACCCACCCCTTACTTTCAATTTTAGTTTTAAAGGAAAAAGTTTTTTTTTTTTTTTTTTGGGGGGGGGAGGGTGGGAGTAATATTTGCGATTTATCTTGAGTGTCTGGTGGTACCCTACCTAAAAATAGTTATAAATCTTCCTAGGACATATAAGAAACTACACTGTAAAGGATAGCGTACTCTATATAATAGGAGAGGATACTATTTGTTTATATACTTCAATTTCTACTTTGTGTTCAACCATTCTCCAGTCAAATGTTAAAGTTAGGGCAAACTCAATCAAAATAGAGCTAACACATCAAATTTAAAAATTATGGATAACCTCTTACTCATTTATCTTTTTGGACAAAACAAATTTAATCATAGACAGAATTAGTATATATACGATTGATAAAATTGCCAATCCCATCCCTATTTGAAAATATATTTGACATAATTTGCCTGTTATTGAGTATATTAACCACTACCATCCCCCCCTTCCCCACCAAAAAAAAAATCTAACAAGCCAGGGTCATAATAGGCATTTTAGACCCCTAAAAGTCAGTAATTCCAGCCCCCCTCTTTCTGTCATTCATTTCTTATGGCTTTAAATTTAAAAGATTCTAGAAAAGCATTAGCATTAAAACATAAACATATTTATTTGGGAATTAAAATTTATACAGAGTCATAAAATCAAAAAAAATATAGAGCTGGATCTTTAAATCATTTTAGTGCTGAGCCAGATTGGGGTGAGCCGAATTTCAGCCAATCACAGCGCGGCATTTTATAAAATGCTGTGTTCTCATTGGTGGAAAGTTGGCTTACCCCGATCTGGCTCACCACTAAAATGATTTAAAGATCCAGCTTAGGATACAATTACAAATACAATTAGAATTATTATAACAATAAACAACCTAAATCCTAATCATTTCTGCCCGGGTAACCATGAATAGATCACTATGGATCTGTCTACTTTGTTATTGTGGTATCCGCCGAGGATAATGGCAGACACCAGAGTTCAATTAGATTACGGCAGTGTGAACAGACGTGGACACCTTACTATAGAGAAGCTACGCTTCTCTAACAATCACTAAATAATAAACAACATCTATTTCAGTTGTCCCTTTATTGAAGGTCTAAGGATTACTAAAAGCTATATACAACAAACAATAGTTACACAGATAGGAATAATTAATCATAAATAAAGGCAATATAATACATATACAATAGTCAGTTTGGGCAATAATGATCCCCCATCCCTGAGAAGGGTGGGGGGAATTAACAATGCAACTTAACCATAATAAGGCTGTCAGATTCAATCATTAATTCTAGGTATAGGGAGGGGGTCGGCAGACCCCTTCCCCAGGACTCGGGGGAGGGCCGTTGGCCCTTCCCCGAACCCCGGTCAGGGGTGCCATAGGCATGGCTCACGGTTGCCGAATACCACAACTCTCCCCTCGGAAGGCTGGGAGGGAGCCTCCCTACCAGACTTCCGACAGTGGTTGAGGCCTTCGGTCCGCTCCTTAGGGCTAAGATATATATACAAATGATAATGATTCAATGGAATCCTAGTGGTGATTTTCAGGGCTGATGGGCTCCCAACGTGGGGTAGAAGGTAGAGGCTGGTTTTGGTTGGACACGTAGCTCAGCGCCGGCAGGTGTCAGGTTGGCGTGTGGCACAGCTGTTGCTGGGACGGTCAGCAGCGGGGCATTCTGGTTGTTGTTGGCAGCGGCTGGGGCACTGGCTGCCAAGTTGACCGTCTGGGCGGCAGCCTGACCTCCCGAGGGGCCGCGGGGTCTTCCAGAGGGCGGTCCTGGCCGGCCTGGGCGGTCATGCCCGCTATCGGCTGATTGCATGGACACCATTTCCTCGGCTGCTTCCCGGCCGATGGGAATGGTATCCCAGTCTACTGAAAAGTCCCGAGACTTGGCATGGGTGAGCCGGGCTCTGGCCAAGGCTTTCCTGTACAAAGTTGGATGGTACAGGAACACTTGTGACATCGCATTCATGGCAGCCCGTACACCTCCTTGTGCGGCTGCCAGGGAAATGATGGTCAGGTCCCCCAGCAGTTTGAGGATTAACAACAGCAAGCACAGTATGGCTGCGCCATCTCCCCACTCGTGGATAGCTTGTCTGAACCCAGCCCAGACATCCAGGGCGGCCTCTCCTTCCTCCGCCAGTCGGTCGATATTGTAGGACACTATCCCATGGTCCCCAGTGGCCGAACAGCTACCTTGCTGAACGCATGAGCCATAGGACAGGCCGGTCAGCATGGCGCTTTTATACGCTGGGAACGCCAGCAGTTGCTGCCAGTCGTTCAACTCAGCCTGCGAATACAAGCCCCCTGAACTGAAGTCATCCAAGGGTTCTGTCAGCAGCTGCTTGGGCGTATCCAGCGGGGGTGGCCTCTTCTTAGGTGCGGGGGTTAACTCTATCCAGCCTTCCTCTGCGTGCACAGTCAGGGGGTATGTGGAGGAGCAGGGAATCTTGGTGGCGTGGCCGCTATACACTCGTGTCACGGCGTCTACAAATCCTGTGGGTTCCACTGGTACTTTGTCCCAACATTCCTTGCTTTCACGGACAACGTATTTGTTGCGTTGGCAGGTAAGCTGGAGCAGGACATATCCCCATAGCACCGAGAACGTGCTCCCCTGGACACGCACCGGGTGGGCCGGGTCTAGTTGCTGGAGCTTCCAGCAGTTGGCCGCTACTTCTTCTGCTGCTGTGCTTTTCATGCGTGTCTCCAGAATAAATCCAATATAACCTGCATGTATCTGGGCCTGCAGGGGGACATCAACATCCCTGGCCGATACTCTGGGCAGCGCTGCCGCGGCTGGGTCAGCTGCCACGAACAATGCTGGGTGGTTGGTGGCATGGGCCTCAAAGTCGCAGTTCACTATTGAGGTGGGGTTGGTCATGTTGATGAAAAACTGGGCTTGATGGTCAACCAGGAACGCATCCATCACTAGGCTGGGCTGGAGGCTGCGGATCAGCCTCAAGGGGCAATCTCTCCCCAGGTGGTCCCACACGTAGGTTGCTTCCCCAGTGATGCAAGACAGCTCAGAATGGGGACATTCTAAGGCCAGGTGGTCAGATTGGGACTCCACCCGTCCATCCTCTACTACGTAGGTCTCTTCTTTGACCAGCAGCCGTCGTTCCTGGACCACTAATTCATTGCGGTACAGCTGGCCCTCGAAGTGGACGTCCTCCCCTTCACAACCCACCCCCTCGGGGCTGTTGACAAGGGCGCCCTCCATATCGAGGGTGAAGAACAGGGGATGGTTCAGCTGGAACGTCAGTGGCTGGGTCTTGCCTGGCAGCGTGTAGACTCGGTTCCTGGCCAGGTCTCGGCACGTTTCTGGATCGATCTTGGTTGGCCTCATGAGGGTGGGGACCGAGGTCACCTTGAGGTGACCCCATACCCCACACCTGAATGTCCACTGGGACACAGTGAGCTGACAACTGTATCCTGTTGTTTCCCTAATCTTGACTTGCTGCAGGACGTGTACTTCATGGCCCAGGGGCACCTCCTGGTGTAGCGGTTCCGTGCTACACATCTTTTCCTTATTGTAGGCTGTGACGTGGGTGGGGTTGGCGCAGTCCCACCCCACCAGGACGTAGCTGGTTGTAGGCCACACAGCTGCCAGCAGTAGTCCCCACAGGACCATCCACCAGTGTGAGAAGCTACCAGACAGCCATCTACCTCGCGCACGCGGCTGGGGATCTTCGGCTCGGGTCACGGCTGCTTCTCGGGGCTGGACACGGCTGGGCTGCTCCTGGCTAGATACAAATTTCCATTGAGCGTTATCTTTGTGTGGCCGGGGCACCCCGATACCCTCCCCAATGACAGACTGGCAGGCGACTGGCGCTTGCCTGGGTGTCGGCTCCCCTAGCCCCAAGGGGTCCCTTCCCTTGTCCATGGCATGCCCAGTGGCATGGGGCTGAAGTGCGTGTGGCACAGGCTCGCCCTGACTCACGTCCCTCCCCTGCCCTAGGAACTCAGGTGCATGTGGCACAGGCAAGTCCTTATATTCCCAAATTTCAATCTCCCCAGCCTCTGGTGCAGGGGGCACAGGCAAGGTTGGGGTTTTACAATAGTTTGGATACAACACATTTGTTAAATTTAACTTATCCTGGCTCGACTGGAAGTGCTGGGCAGCTGGGTTCCTTCGGCTGGCAGGGGGCGCTGGATGGTGTATAGCTGGGCTCTCCCTACAGGCTGGTGGCGCTGGCTGACTGGGGGTGACGGGTGTCACCCCTTCCTCTGGGACTGCTGGCTCGTTCCAGGATCCAGGTATCTCGGTGGCGGCGACGGTTGTCGCCCCAGGCACCAGGTTGGAGGCTGGCTCGTTCCAGGGTCCAGGTATCTCGGTGGCGGCGACGGTTGTCGCCCCAGGCACCAGGTTGGAGGCGCTGGATAGCACCCCCCAGTCATCGCAGGTGGCGGCGCCGGGTGGCGCCCCATACATCGACTCTGATGCGCTGGCTAGCGCCTCCTGCCTCTCTCGTTCAACGGCCGCCAGGGCCTCCCCGTACGCCGTCTCAGTGACGCTGGGTAGCGCCCCTCCACTCTTGCTGGGTAGGCTCGGTCGGGCAGGCTCCATCATGTTTAGGCTAAAAGGCTGGGGCCTCAGAACTTCTGGCTCGGCGATGTTGTTGGGTTGCACAAACTCCGGCCCCAGGTGGTTGAGACTGAAGCCCAGGCCAACCCAGTTGGGTTCAGCCGCGCCTCCCAGTACGTTGATCCTAGCTGGAACGGTCCCAAACTGCGGCATTCCATCGGCTCGGCCCGCTGCGTTGGGGGCGGCTGCTTGCTGCGGTGGTGCTGGGGGCGCGCTCCCTTCCATGTGGGCTACTCTGCTGGGCTTTCCTGGGGGAGCACCCTTGTCTGCGGTGCGCCTACGGCCGGCTACCTGGTCCCAGTCGGCTCTGCACTCGGCCGCCGTATGGCCAGCATAGTGGCAACGCTCGCACTTGGCAGGACGGTCGCGGCGTGGCTGGGTGCGTCTCTCCTCTAGGCTGACTTCCATAGGCGTCGGGCAGTCTCGAGCTCGGTGGCCTTTCCCTTGGCAGCGGAAACAGCGGCCTGGAACCTTGTCATCTGGGGCGACCTTCCCCATCTGGTGGAGACCCGGAGCCAAGGCGCCAATCTCCATTGGCTCCGACTCGTCGTAATTGGGCAACTGGACGCTGGCTGATCCTGTGAGCCCGTCGGTGGCGTCCACTAGGCACACGCCCTCCTTCAGCTGCTTGGTAATCATTGTGACGGTGAACATGGCTCGCCTCGTGTACTCAGGTACAGAGGCGATCTCATGACTCATCATCTCACGTTTCACATTAGCGTTACAAATGCCACGATTTAATTCATCGATTAATAACTCGAGATCCTCATGGCTGTAGGCCTCCCTATACAAGGCACACTTTGTGGATATGTATGCTTGTATAGGTTCTGTCGAGTGTTGCCTGTAATCCCTGAAGGCTTGCTTCAAAGTCTGGGATTCAAAGGCTGGACGAAATAACATTTCACACTCGGCCTTGACTTGTTCGTAAGTCAAGGCTTGGCCTGCCTCGCCAAACAGATGATACGCCATTTCCGCCGCTTGCCCTACTAGTGACAGTAAAAGGGCGTTGCGGCGGTTGAGGGTGTCATGGGGCGGCACGCGGTAAGCCGCCCATGACATCTCGAGTCTGCGGATGTGGGAGCTCCAAGATTGCTTGGGCGGCCCTCTATACTCCGGCAGATTGCTCAGCATGAGCTTGCGATACTCGGCTGGAGCCGGCTGAGGGTCATCCTGGAGCCATCCTTGGGCTTGGTCGCCTCCTGGCGCTTGCGGCTGCTCCATCGGGCCAACGGTTCAGCGGCGGAATACAAAGTTATAAGGAAATAAGATAAATGTCTATCACTTGCGGCTTTCTAGCCTAGCAGCCAACACTGTTTTATCACTAGGTTGGTAGTTTAGTTACAAAGATATAACTTAGATGTACTTGTCACTAGTTTTATTCTGAGTTTTTTTGTAGAGTAGGCTGGTAGGGGTAGATAGCTGTTGAGGGTCTGAACTGCTGTCAGGAACTGATTTGGTTTTCCTTTATCACACTATAGATAGGAGGGAGAAGCTTGTAATTCTTTATTTTCTAAAAATACCTCTGTTGGATGCTATGGAGTAGCTCCGCTCCTGTGTGTGTGTGTGTGCGTGAAATCTCCTGTCCTTGCAGCGCGCTTACGCACCGTCAAATCCGCGCACACAGGTAAAACGCGCACTTATCCCTCAACTCGCTCTCTCATTGGTCCGCTTTGTCCGTTGAATTTTATGATATCTCCGAACTCTGTTGCACGACCCGTAAATGGCGCTCTGTGTTCCCGGTCGCTAGCTCCACACCGTGGGCGGACTTAGTCAAGTGTGGGTAGGAGGGGGGAAGCGCGTGAGGGGACGGGGTAAATCCGTCCGTTCCCCCTGTGAGGAAGGGGGAGTGCTGTGGGTTTGAGGTAACTGTGTGATGAGGTAATGGTGCCCTTTCTCCTTAATCCTAGGCTTATCTGTTATGTCACCTTGATTGTATTTCCTTCAATGGAGAGTGGGCCCCTCCCTTTCCTCTGGAATAAGGGGTGTATTTTTGTTGTGCTGTAGGCTTGGGTGGTTAGATTGTTTATCAAGGCATTGTTATATTACATCTAGATTCTATTTTTGGCCTTATCACAATACATAACAGACTTGCTTACCAAGCCTGTTCTATTTTTAGTTGTTATCACAATACACAACAAATCCAAGCCTGTTCTATTTTTAGTTTTATCACAATACACAACAAATTGTTTGCCAATCCTTGCTCGTAAATCTATTGTTTAACCATCACACTAGGGTGGTAATCCCTACAATGTGATATAATATCTGCTTTTCTAGATGGGTGGCTGCGCTGTAGCCTCTCAGGATACTTGGAGTTGACGTAGTTTTCTCTGCTTTGGTACACTACACTCGTATGTTGGCTCGCAGCTCGCAGCTATGTGGCGTGTTTCAGCCTATCGGCGGCAGGGAATGTCCTGTCCTGCTAGCGCCGCTTATCCGAATCCGGCTGATGGCGGCAGGGAATGTCCCGTCCTGCTAGCGCCGCTGGTTCGGATCCTGCTATCTCTTGCAGTAAATGTTGGCCTATTTTCAGCCGTTTGCACTTATTTGCTATCCAGGGTGGGTAATTCAGGTTGCTTGTGTCAGTTTTGCCAGTTTCACTGCTGGGAGTACCTTAGCCTCAGCTGCGCGTCTGCTCTACACTTGTGGTTTGCCGTAATCTCACACAGCTGTCACCAAAAGTTGTGGTATCCGCCGAGGATAATGGCAGACACCAGAGTTCAATTAGATTACGGCAGTGTGAACAGACGTGGACACCTTACTATAGAGAAGCTACGCTTCTCTAACAATCACTAAATAATAAACAACATCTATTTCAGTTGTCCCTTTATTGAAGGTCTAAGGATTACTAAAAGCTATATACAACAAACAATAGTTACACAGATAGGAATAATTAATCATAAATAAAGGCAATATAATACATATACAATAGTCAGTTTGGGCAATAATGATCCTCCATCCCTGAGAAGGGTGGGGGGAATTAACAATGCAACTTAACCATAATAAGGCTGTCAGATTCAATCATTAATTCTAGGTATAGGGAGGGGGTCGGCAAACCCCTTTCCCAGGACTCGGGGGAGGGCCGTTGGCCCTTCCCCGAACCCCGGTCAGGGGTGCCATAGGCATGGCTCACGGTTGCCGAATACCACATTATATGAAATTATGACGTGACATATTTTTACTGTATAGTGTACAATGTACATACATGTGATCGAATATGTGTACATTTTATAATCCAACTGTGTACATAATGTACAAACAAAGGTGCACAATACCATGCAATAGATGCCAGAGATCTAAAGGGATAAGACAATGGCCGGTAGATTGGTGTACATCACCAATGATCATACACAAATTACCCCTTCTTTAGATTACAATCAGTTGTTGGAGCGTTCGGACACTCAACTTATTGAACAAACCAATAAAATTCAATGAAAGTCATCAAAGTTTCGAGCCCGCGAATAAAAAAATGGTATTAAAAAACTTTGGGGACTAGTGTAATAAACAGCATAATGTCCCTTTCCCCCCTGAGTATATGCATAAATTGGAACAAATCTCTGTTTAATACCTTTCAAATATTCATTATCATGGCCTGGTGTGCTTCTTAGCATTTTATGCCAACAATACAAAATTAGGAAGCAGCTTATAGTGACGTCATAAAAAAATGACGTCATACCATACAAATGATCAATGACGAACTAGTATACATTAAGATATATAAGTTTTCCGGAATTTTAATGTTAGGGGGAGATTTGAAATCTGCATCAAATTTTAAGTTTTTTTTATAAAATTCGTTTTTTGTATAATTCTTTATCTAAAAGCGGAAATGCATTTTAAGTTAATTAATTTTGACCAATAGGATAGGTGGATTTTAAACTACCTGCGCTCTAATTGGTTGAATGATGTACGACATCCAATCAGAGCGCAGATTTTTTAAATCCACCAATCACAGATGCCAAAATTAATTAACTTAAATTGCATTTCCGCTTTTAGATAAAGAATTATAGAAAAAACGAATTTTATAAAAAATCCTTAAAATTTGATGCAGATTTCAAATCTCCCCCTAACTTTAAAATTCCGGAAAACTTATATATCTTAGTATACATTTTACCATTGGACAATTAAATTGTAGAATGGCCTGCCATTGGTAACTTGTACTATATGACGGCATTTTTATTAGGCACTAAAAGCTATTTCCAAAATTATGGGATAATAATGTGAGTCGAACTATGAATTCTCACCACCATTGCATTGTAATAGTTAGCCAGAAGCGTGCAGAAGGGAGATAAATCCACCCCTTTTACAAGGGTTTATAACACCCTGACATACTATTCTAAAATAGCCAAAAGGGGTTTTAACAAAATTGCACGCTTCGTCAATTTAACAATTCAGGGACACATTTTGGACCTCCCTTTAATTTTGTATTAAGGCGTTTGTCAAAATTGCTCTCCCATGGCAAAATCCTCTGCACGG
Source organism: Acartia tonsa (assembly GCF_053477335.1). Taxonomy (NCBI): domain Eukaryota; kingdom Metazoa; phylum Arthropoda; class Copepoda; order Calanoida; family Acartiidae; genus Acartia; species Acartia tonsa. The sequence continues at coordinate 39,464,363 of NC_137264.1, read as the reverse complement.
TACTAAGCCATGTATATATGTATAACAAATTAATTTTTAGGTAAGCTAGTATTAATATTGTGAATTTACTTTGATAGCCGCCTAGCTACCTGGATTAAAAAATTAAACATGACAACATCCATGAAAGCAAAGCTCTAAAATCAGAAGGAAGGCCAAAAGAAAAATAACTCTTGTAGAAGGTCAGAACGTAACAAGCAGAGCATTAATTTGTAAGCCAAAACAAAATTGGTTATAAACTTATTGCGCAAATACAGGATACAGTAAAAGGACATACTTTCATTTTTAGGATTTGATTATAAAGATGCCTCGCTTTGTACTGTACTGAAGTATTGTACTTTGTTGTCTAAAGAATCAATATTCCAAAAATAAGACAAATGAATACGATAATTATATCATTAAAAAAGTTGTTAAAAATCAGCATGAAATGGCCCTTGTTACACTTCCTAAATCAATTTGAAACTACATGAAAGAAAAGAGCTAGCCGCAACGTACGAACGTATGGAAGGACCCACCCCAATTATAGAAAAGCTTCGCTTTTATAACACTGATATATAGATACATATAGATACGTAAAAAATAAAGGTAGATAAATAAATATATAGAATTGTCATGTCATGGAAAAATAAAAATACATTTCTCTTGGCCATTTTACATATAAGATATTTATACATTTGCACAAATCCTATAGGCTAAAGTAGTTTGATATGCATACATATAATAAAGGTTTCTAATTATAAAAGCTATTGACAACATCAATAAATATTTTTGAGGAGGGTACATCCGCCCCTCCCCCCAAAAAATGACCTACATTAAAATAATTTGTAATTATAAGAGCGTAGCTGTTAGTAATTGACTTAACTGCGCTCATTTTGGACATAACTTTACATGTTGTTTCTTTTATTTACAATTTACATTCATTTGTTTGCTTTAATGAATTTGGAACTATTCCACTTATATTTAGTTCGATCTACGATTCTAACATGCTAAAATCAACGATAATATCTTTCTTTTGCGGATGTATCTACCCTAGATGTAAAAAAAGCTTTGCTTAAAAGTTAAACTGTTTACTGTCAGCTTTACTTCACTTTAATTTTTTGTTTAAATATTATACAGGTCGCTGATATTGTGCAAAAAGTAATCTGTAAAATTCTATTAAAAGATTAATTTTATTCCTTTTTCTATCAGTATTTCTGCAATAGGTAGTAAAGTAAACTTTGCATCAACGACGTAATAAAAAAGTTAAGTTAAAAGAGTCTTTACTTTTTTGTTCTTTTTCTGTATTGCTACCTTTTTTGGTGTCCCCTAGTTCAAATTTCAGGTACTCTTGAACAAAGCGTTGAACTGATCCCCCCCCCCCCTTTCTCAAATAAATTCAAAATAAAGTTTGGAAGGGAAGTGGTAATTTTTTTATTACTTTAGCTTTTGTTATAATAGTTTAAGGAACCACAGGTATAGGCCCTGTAGGGTTAAGGCCCTTCGCAAAGATTAGGCACTTTTGTCTGAAATAAAAATATTAAGTATAGTTATTTCATCATGTAATAATAATATCATTAGAATACGGTATATCACAACAATACCAGTCTGTTGTTACTGTATTTATATACCAGCGTCTACGGAGGCCTCTAGAGGCCTCTAGGGGCTCTTAAGGAGGGGGGAGTCGAACCAAAAAACAGATTTTTTAAAATTTGGATTTTAAAAAAAGTAAAAAAAATCTTGGGGGTAAAGCAATATTTATTTTAAACTTTTAAAAAACTTTCTTTTGGGGGGGAGGGTAGAATTTTTCTAGGGTCAATTTCTTTTGGGAGGGTTGTGGTACCCTCCCCCAGAATGGTTAAAAACTTTCCCGGGACCTATGGGAAGCCACTCTATTAAGAAGAACCCGATCGGTTCAGCGTTTAGCGAGATCCTTCGGTACAAACACACAAACAAACATTAAAACATTTTTTTACTTTATTATAAAGATGTTGTATGTTTATTGTTTAATCCAGTACAAGGCTGTACAAAAAATGTAAAAGACTTGAATTCAATAAAAAGTAAAATAAAAATCCATGATTAAGCTAAAATGATATAGGAAAAGTTAAACAATTAATTTAGGGTCCTTTTTGTACAGTACATATTTTTTGTAGATATAAATTTTTATCTAAATTGATAATTTTTATTCCATTTATATATTTACTAGCGGCTTCGCCCCTAGCCTCTAGGGGCTTTGTCCCAAGAGATGACAACAACAAAAAATTCAAAAAAAAAATAAGAACTAAAGAAATCTTCTACAAAAGAAATCTTCTACAAAAGAATTCTTCTACAAAAGAATATTTCTACAAAAGAATTCTTCTACAAAAAAAAAAAAAAAAAAAAAAATGGGGGGGATTTTTTTTGTTTTTGGGGGGGTTGGGGGTGTCCCACCCCCCAAGAAAATAGCTTAAAACCACCACAGGACCAATAGGTATATACCCTGAAGGGTAGAATCCAATCGGTTCAGCGGTTACCGAGATCTTAAGGGACAGACAGACGGACAGACGGACAGACATCAAGCTACTTTGTATTATAGATATCAGATGTAAAAATCAAAGATTTTATAAGAACCAAATGTCACTTAAACTTAAATAAAATTCATAGCTATAACATTAACCAACAACTGAATTAATTCGAAAAATGTTTTGGTAATTTTAGCTGAATTTCGTGATTTTGGGGGCAAAGACGATCATTTTATCGGTCCCAAAAAAAAAATTTCAGATTTTTTTTTTATTGGCTATACCTTAAATCCCGAACATAAAGATTTTTTAATAAGGCTCTTAAATTTTCTTAATCTTGACGTACTAACGTATAACATAAAGTGGCTATGCTGGGAGAACTAAGTTATTTTGTAATATAAATACTGATATTGCATAAAACTCACCTTGATCTATATGTTATCAGGGATATTAAGGGATAAGACAACGGCCGATATATTGCTGTATACCCCCAATGATGATACACAAAATTACCCCTTCTATAGATTGCAATTAGTTGTTAAAACGTTTGGACACTCAACCCAACCAATCAAAATTCAATTCAATCCACAAAGTTGTTAAGCCAACGAATGAAAAAAAGTAAACATTATACTTTGGGGACTAGTGCAATAAACAGCCGTTGTTCCCTCCCTCCCTTCCTGAAATGATATACATCTTGTATGCTCGGACATGGACATAGTTTCATAAGGTGGGCCGAGGGGGGGGGGAGTAACTATCGTGTCGAAATCTCGTAATTCAGTTCATCAGACTTAAAAAAACATCTGAGAAAGGAAAGCCTTAAAAATTAGATTAACTCAATATAGTTGATTTTAAGAAACTTAATAGAAAGTATTTTCCTTACAAAAATACAGCCTTAGTAATAAGATATAAAGTTATTTTAAGATAAATGTAAACAAATATATCTCAAAAGCAAAAATGTTTACAATAATTTCAATCGACTTAAATATAAAATTTTTGTATCTATTCATGGATGTTGTATATGTAAGCCTTCAAAATATACTTTCAAGTAAAGTTTAACTTTTTATAAAGTGCAATTCCAATAGAGTGTAAACTTATAGATACACCATGTTTAACGATTTTAATATGAGTAGGAGGGTATATATTCTCCCCCCCCCCCCCTCCAACAACAATTTTTTTGAAAAATTCATTATATTTTAACCACACAACGGTCCCATCCCCCCACCCTCAAAAAAATATGAAAAAATGGGAGGTTATTACTCCACCTAAAGCATTTGAACAAAGTTTTTTTTCTTTTTAAATCTACTCTATATCTTTCAACAAGTGGCTGCGCGCCCCTGGCATCTAGGGATTCTGTATTTCAAGGTGCAGAGATAAGACAATGGCCGGTACATTGAAGCACTACATCCCCAATGATGATAGACACAATTACCCCGTCTGTAGATTACAAATAGCGGTTGAAACGTTTTGACACTAACCTAAATGAACCAACCAATCAAGATTAATAAAAGCCCTCAAAGTTTTTGAAACAACGAATAAGAAAACTTTATTATAAAACTTTGGGTACTAGCCCAATGTCCCCTCCCTCCCTGGGGAAGTATAGACTCAAAACTAAAAACAAAAACGGTCAAAATTATACTTGGACAAATGTGAAGCTTCCCCAAAATGGGTAACTCGAAAGGTTCAGTGAAATATTAAGCTACAAAAAAAACCTTCTACTTTATAAAACTGGATAAAAAACCTATATCTAATACTAATACATCTATGTAATACCTTTCAATATTACATTATGTTTGTTGTTCTTAAACTTGAAACATACATTTTATAACACTTCATATAACAAGGTTATACAATTGCATAAGGGTGCAGCGACGTGGAAACTGAAATCTCTCTCTCTATCTATCTCTATCTCTCTCTCTCTCTCTCTCTCTCTTTCCCAATCCTTTCCCGTCCCTTTATTTATCTTCCGAACACATTAAAAGTGTCTGACTGATTATGACGTAACAAAAAAAATAGCCAATGAGAGGCCACTATAAATTTTACCATTGGTCAATAATGGCCTCTCATTGGCTAATGTTTTTTTGTTACGTCATAATCAGTCAGACACTTTTACTGTGTTCTTATCTTCCCTAACCCCTTCATTAAAAAGAAATGGACGTACAGGCTTTGTAGTAATTATCATAGAGACGCTACACTTTCCAGATGTAACCAATTTTTACAGAAATCCTTCTATAAAGTTTTAAATCCATAGGATAATTTCAAATAATTCAAGATAACCAATGTGGATAGACGCAAAAGTTGACCCATCATGCAGAATTTTTTCACTCTCAAAAAGTTAAGAGGGAACCCGAAGTGACTGTAACTGTCAATTGAACAGACTGACATAAATGAAGCAGTTTCACTCAGAGAGTTAGGAGCCTAAATGCTGCTTATTACACTAGTCCTCAAAGTTTTATTATAACATTTCTTTGGGTACTGCATTGAATTTTGGTTGTTTTACTAAGTTATGTGTTCAAATGTTTTAACCACTAATTTTAATCTACAGGAGGGGGAATTTTGTGTATCATCAATTTATCGGCCATTGTCTTATCTCTTTAGATCCATGAGTTTCACTACTAAAAATAAATAACACAAGTTACATAAAGGGATCTATGTATTACTAAAAACTACATAAATATTAAGAACATCAAATGAAACATAAATACTGATATCTACATTTTAAGTTTAACAAATAAATATTCAGGTCTATAAAGAATTATTGCACAATTTATATTTTTATTTACAAATGATTAGGTGTTTTTTTAAGTTTTTACATTTTATCAAAGACATATCAATTATCCATATATAAATAAATTGTTTAAATTATTTAAGGGTTTTGGGCATTTGGTCATGCTCAGACAAGGATATGAGAATAGTTATTTCTCGCATCGTATTATAAACAGCTTTCCGCGGATATAGAATGTACAATTATAAGATTAAAACCAGTTTTTTTAGCCCCGAGGTGCCGAAGGCATGGGCTAAAAAAACTGGTTTTAATCTTATGATTGTACATTTTTATATTCGTAGAAAGCTGGATATAATACGATGCTTACATAGTTTTTTCGTATGGATGAGAACCGGTTCCTATCCACCGGATTCGAATGAATACGAGAAAACATTATAACCTTTCTGGCGATTTGCACTGAAATTCAGGCTTAAACTCAAGGTGAAATTACGCAAAACGATCGCCAGCCAACGGTAGGAAAAATGTTGAACTGTCGTGGTAAATGGAGTCCATTTGGCAAACTGGTTAAACAGTTCTCGCCTAATCCCAATGAAAATGGTTAAATTCATTAAAATATTAATGGTTAGATATTAAGCTTCAATAGTTAATAATGGATCAAAACTTAAAATATTTATTTTAAATATATTTTTCCAGATCTTAAATTTAAAATCATCATTACTACAATAACGGCTTTAATTAGTTAATTAATTTGATTAAATACATTATTTTGAATATTAGAAAATATTCAATATGATTTTTATGCTTATTGTTTATTTATTAATATGGGTGAAAAATTTAATTGTACTTGTGATTTTAGTTGGGTTTTATAGGTTTATTCATACAATATGTATGGTATTAAAGTATAGGAAGCGCAGCTTATTAATAAATTTAGGTTGTACGGCCCGTCAGGGGGGTGAATAAACCCCCTAGGTGTCAAACAAACTACATTTTCAACCTTCTCAAAAGTCTAAATAGGCGTCCTATGTTTAAAAAATTGACGAAAAAAGCGTGCCATTTTTTTCACACTTCCTTTTTAATTTAGCGGGTTGACTACTTTTAGCTTAACACCTACTGTTTTAGGGAGGTGTATTAGGAAGTGGGTTTTATACCATTGTCAAGGGGCTAGAGTGTTGGACATTAAGGGGGGCGTACATCCTATCCCCCCCCCCCCCACCACCACCCTATTTTTACCCGGAAATGACTAAACTCTTCCTTTGAACGCTTCTGCTAAAATGAAATGAGCTTACCAATGAAAATCTAATAATTTTAAATGTTGTTGGCCTGTCATTGTTGCGCTTCTCATGGACATATAAACATTAAATCCTCTATAAATAATATATATATATAGCTGCTTCTTGGAATCACATTAAAGGATTATGTATACCTATATGAATTTCTAAATTATAACTTATCTAAAAATTAGGTAATCCGCTTATGATAACAAATGAATGTTACACAGTGGGGTGCACAGATATCTATAATACAAAGTAGAACGATGTCTGTTCGTCTGTCTGTCTGTCCGTCCGTCTGTCTGTCCGTCCGAACCTTAAGATCTCGGTAACCACTGAACCGATCGGATTATACTCTTCAGGGAATATACCTACTGGTCCTGTGGTGGTTTTAGGCTGTTTTCTTGGGGGGTGGGACACCCCCAATCCCCCCAAAAAACAAAAAATCCCTCCCCTAATTTTTTTTTTTTTTTTTTTTTTTTAGATTTCCTTGGTCCTTTTACGTATTTCGCCAAAAAAAAATTTTTTGTCACCTCTTGGGGTAAAGCCCCTAGAGGCTAGGGGCGAAACCGCTAGTTCAAATATAACATATCATAAGCATCAACATTGTTTTTTTTTCTATAATTTTATGAGGGATATCTTATTAACATTTCAATCTGATTTTAAATGGCATATAGGTATATAAACTTTTATTCCGATTCCACATTTTAATAAAGCTACTGTAGAATTTAAATTTTATATCATTTAATTTTTTTAAAATCAAAAGTTTTAAGTAAGTTATGACATAAAAGTATATTTCAAAAGCTTTTTTTGTTGATAATTAAATGTCAAAAATAATTTTTATGTGATATTTTAAAACTTGCAAATTCACCTAACCCGTTATCTATCCTCTAGTTATCTATCTCATCGTGTTATAGAAAATTTTACATTGATTGTAAAAGGCATATTTATAGTTTTGATTTCAGATTTGTTGGCCCTGAGGGGTTTATGACCAGTGCCAACAAAGCAATAATTAATCTTGTAATTTTCAATTTATTTTCGTCAAAATTCTTCTATAATACGATGTCAAGATTTTTAACATCAAAATCCATGTTCATCTATTATACAAGGTAATTTTTTTCTATATAGAAATACACAATAGTTATTCATCTCATCGTATTAAAGACAGCTTGCCTTTGATATTAAAATGAAAGATTGCAAGATTATAACCAATTTTGTAAGCCCTGATGGGCCGAAGGCCCTGGCTGACAATACTGGTATTGATTTTACAATTTCTATTTTAATATTCGTGAACAATTGTCTGTATTTCGATGCTGTACATGATTTTTCAGTAGGGCTGATAGCCGGTTCTAATCCAGAGGATATCAATCGGTTTCGAAGCTTTACTAGAAAGTACATTCTGTTCCTTTAAAATCCTGCCAATGTTTCCTCACAATCAGGGACAGGACAATAGAAGAAAAAATAATCTTCATACTAAATATTAAAGTCTGTCTTATTTATTGATAGGAAGCTCTTCATAGTGCCAAAATAAATGGCGCCATATTAGAATAGTCCGTTATTCTAACATGTCGTCATTCGAGATTTTTCGGCCAAAAAACATTGGCCGAAAAATCCCGAATAACGTCATATTAGAATAATAAACTATTCTAATATGATGTCATTTTCATAGGCACTATAAAGAACTTCTATTGATAGAACTGAGGGAGTGGATTAGAATTAAGATTAAAATATCTCCTATGGTCCTGTCTCTCCCTGTGTCAAATAATAATATTTGCTTCTAAGATTAACATATTGTTATTTATTCCAGAGTTGGGAGGTGAAAATAAAGTTAATCTCTTTAATCCGATTTTAATTTTTATTAAAAAAAAAGCTAGCAGCTTAGCCCCTAGCACCTTTAGGGACACTTCAGGTGAGAGGGGAAAGTCGACCCCATTTCCCCCATTTTCAAATTAAGTTTTTAAAAAAATTTATTTTGGGTGGTAATCTTTTATTGAGAGAGTGAAGATAACCTCTCTAATCAAAGTTTAAAACCTTCCCTGGACCTATAAGAAGCTTTATTGTAAAGGAGAACTATATCAGTTTAGCGGAGATCCTTTGCTACAGACAAAAAAAACTTGCTACTTTATATAATAGAATAGGATTGAATGACCAATGAGAGGCCAGTATACATTTACCATTTTACTATATAAATGTATTCTGGCCTATTATTGGTCATTTGTATTGTATGACGTCACTTTTATTAGGCACTATACTTTATACTATTAAGAGATGAAGTTTTAAAAGATTAAAATGTTAATCTTATTTGATATTTTCAACCTCCCAACTTCTAGTAAAATATAATCAAAATCAAAATTAACAAACAACACCTTGAAAATAACATATTATGAGATAAGAATTTTTGTTTGAAATATTCCATGTAAAAATATTTTAGTTAACAATTTAATTGCCATCAAGAAAAAAACAGAAGTAAATCTTATATACAGTTAAACGAAAACATATATTTATTAAATGTTTGGAGGTTTCAATTTTAATTTTTAATATTTATCGTTTTAAAATTGGGGAAATTTTTAATTGAAAGATTTGGAGTCAAAAAGATGTTGGTGGATTTTACTTGAAATTTGGAGGGGGTGGGATGGATGGTTTTGAAGCTGGTTGGGGAATCTTGTTCTCAACAGTTGGTGTCCCTGCCAGAAGACCAACAGTTTTCCCCAATGCCTAGAATAAGGATAAGTTTAATCATTATTTTTTTTATAGTTTTATTGACGAACTTATTAATTACTGATTAAGAAACTTTTTAACTCATTAATTGATCGATTAATAATTATTATTACCAATTAAAAAATTTCTTGAAATAATTGTTTATATTTTTCTTTACCCTTGCAATTCTTTAAAACATTTTTTGAAGACATTTTGATATTTTAATAAATTATTTGTCATTTTTGTTTATATGTTAGATCTTAACAGTCCTAAATTTTATGTACATATAAGGATGACACACCCAAAAAAGCGAATCTCATCAGATATAGACAAATATGGTGAAAGATTATTGAGTTGCTATGCTTTCTAAATTGTACCAAACTGTTACAGGAATCATCAAGCCAACTTTAGAATCGATCCTTTGATTACCTTAAGTATATTGTTGTCAGCAAACGGTGTAGGAGGTGGAGTCAAATCTGTTGAAATCTGAACATAATATTATATTAATAGAAATAGTGTGGAGTCAAATCTGTTGAAATCTAAACATAATATTATATTAATAGAAATAGTGTGAGGGGTGGAGTAAAACCAATTGAAATCTAAAAAATAATATTATTAATAGAAATGGTTTTGTTAACATAACCCCTGCAAGATAGTGGATTACCAGCTTTGACCAAATATTGAGCTTCCCTTACAGCCGTTTATTATATTTTACTAAACATACACATTATCCTCATACAATATACTTTTTACTTGATAATATAGGATTTACATTTTTAAAAATTTTTTTGTAAAATAACCAGAGTTAATAGAAACTGTAATTAGGAGTGGTTGGAGAATATTTTCAGGGCACGAAAGCCGCATCCATATCAGCCGCCGCAGCCAATCACAAAATGGCGTGGTATGTCTTGCGCGCATTATTGTTTTATATTTATGGGGGTAATGGAACTGTTTATATATCCCTAAGCCAAAATATTCAAAACATTATTGGGGATGTGCTTGAATTTATTACCAATTGTAGTAACCTTTAAATCCCTGAAAAATGTCAGAAGAAAAAGCCTCGAGCTTCAATAACAAAAAAGTTATAGACATTTCAAAATGTTTTTTTTAGTACAATGAAAATTTTGAAAGTTTTTCATTGCTAACAATAAAAATTTCATTATTAAAATATGTCGCCTAGAAAGAAAATCTTATTTTTGGCAGAAACTTAGGATGCCAGTAACTGTTAACATTTTTACAATAAAAATACCCTTCTTTATAGTCAAAATCATTAAAAAAAATTCAGTTTAATTTGCATTGTACTAAGAGTTCTGTGAGACTGCCAGCCTTTAGGATTTCTAGCCAATCAGGCTAATCAGCCAATCGGAAGGCTGAGTCTGCGCTTAGTCCGCTGAACAACCAATCACAGCTGAGCATCTGTATTACTTACATTAGTTTCATTTTTTCCCACTATGATTTTACACTTACAAATGTAATTTAAACCAAATTTTTTAAAGAGATTTGGAATTTGAAAAGGGGTTTTTATTGTGAAATGTTATCAGTTACTGGCAGCCTAAGTTTCTGACAAAAATAAGCTTTTAGTTTTACTTCTAGATGTAATTTAATATTGAAATTTTATCATAAGCAATGAAAATCGTTAAAAATTTTCATTGTACTAAAAAACATTTTGAAACGTCTGTAACTTTTTGGTATTGAAGCTGGAGGCTTCAAATTTTCAGACTTCAAATTTCTTGCAGGGTTCCTTTAAGAAAAAATCCTGATAAAAAAAATCATTAATTTTCTCCTGTAAACAGTTATAATTAGAATAAATATCAAAATCTTATTTTAAAAAAATCGTCCATTTATAATTTTGTGTAAATGTAAATCTTTTTTTTATTTAATTTCAAAATTATTATATTGAAACTATTTCCTTTTATACTGTAAATTGTTTTCTAAATAAATTTAATCGCGTGGAAAATTTTGTAAATTGGTTTAGAATATTTCAATACTGTAGAATACATACAGTCTCAATGTAAAATATAAAGTTTAATCATAAAGGTGTTTTTTAGTAGCGAAGGTACTATATAATTTGAACTTTTTGAATGTCTGTCTTAAATGTTATAGGAGAAGCGTGATTTTCTCAGATCCTATTCAAGATAGACAGCTGAAAGTTTTTGGAGATTTAATAAGTTTACGTAAAAATCAAGGAATAAATCTATACTTCCATCAAGTTTGATCCAAATATGATTATTAGTTGGGGTGCTACTAGCTAGATTGATTCCTTAATTTTTACGTTTTCTTTAATACGGCAATCGAAAGCTTTTCAAATTCCTGAAAACAAATGGTATATATTAAGCTATAAAAATTGGAAAGAATTTTAATGAATATAATAGATTTGAAATCTGCATAAAATTTTAAGGAATTTTCTTAAAATTCGTTTTTTGTATAATTCTTTATCTATAAGCGCAAATACAAATTAAGTTAAATAATTTTGACATCTGTGATTGGTGGATTGAAAACTATCTGCGCCCTGATTGGAGAAGCTTAAGTGACGTACATCATTCAACCAATTAGAGCACAGGTAGTTTCCAATCCACCTATCCTATTGGTCAAAATTTATTAACTTAAATTGGATTTGCGCTTTTAAATAATGAATTATATAAAAAACAAATTGTATAAAAAATCCTTAAAATTTTATGCAGATTTTAAATCTATTATATTCATTAAAATTCTTTCCATTTTTATAGCTTAGTATATATGTTTTCAGGAATTTGAAAATATGTTATACCCCTAAAAATGCCTTTAAATGGTCGAAAACGTTCACTTTCTCTTTTGGTCTGTCTGTAATTCATCAAAAGATCATTATAAATTCTTAACAGGCTTTGTGATTTAATTTATCAAGTTTAATGTTTTTTTTATGATACTGCTCTGTAGGTAATTTTTTGTTGTCATCCTTGTTTTTATACATATAGCATATGGGTGAAACTTAACAGATCAGACAAACAATCAATAACAATTAGTGAGTAATAAACTTACTAGATTAGGTTGGATTATTTTGGGTACTCGGAAGCCTTGCATGGTATGGGCACCACAGGAATAGGCCTTATAAATCAATCTTATAGTGTGCAATCTATAATACACTGCTTGATATCTGTCCGTCTGTCCGTCCGTCCTTTACGAATTTTGCGAATTCGCTTTTTTTCCGCTGGGTATTGCGATTAATTCGCATTTTTTTCCGCTGGGTAGATTATAGTAGATGTAATTGTACCTCTTGGGGCAAAGTCCCTAGAGGCTAGGGGCAAAGCCGCTAGTTAATATATATCTCATCATTAAATTGCAAATATTACTTCAGTACTAAACAAATATCTTGTTAAATAGTTGCTTCATGAAGAAGCTTTATAATGTGCCTATAAAAAATTACGTTATACAAGACAAAGGATCAACGATAGTCCAATACACAAACTAAATTACCAATGTCAAGCCAGTACACATTTTAATTGACCAATGATAGGCCAGTATGACGTAATTTTGACGCAATATAAATAGATTCCTTTACGAATATTTGCCACTAAAAACAACGACGGCTTTGCGTCGTTGCTTCTTAAAGCAATCTCTTTTTTTATGGAAAAGATGATTAATTTAATACATTATGATTAAACTCAAGTAATTAATCACTTTAAGTATTTTCAAAATATTTCATTAGCTTAAGAGAAAAATCTAAACAACAATATATCAAAAATTCGATATGTTTTCGGAATTTGATAAAGCTTGTCTATTCAATTAGATTTTTATATTAAATTAATTAGATATTTACTTTAATAACAAGGATGACAACGAAGCGAAGCGCTAAAGCGGTAGGAAAAATGGAATAATCAGAATATAAATGTATAAGAGATGAAGCAAAACTGTAAGCAAATATTTTGACAAACTGCTTGATATAGGATAATGTTTATGGACATACTTACATTTTTAGGACTTGATTATAGAGTTGCTACGCTTTCTAAATCGTACCTAACTACTAAAGGAATCACCATGCAAAGTTTGAAATCGATCGGACAATTCTAACATGCCTAAATTAACGAAAAAAGCTATCCGTGTGTGACGGACGTACGGACGGACGGACCTATCCTAATTATAAAAAAGCTTCGCTTTTAAAAATAAATTTTTGGCGCGAAGTAACTTCATGTTTTTTTGGAACTATTTGTCAAATCTAATAAATGTTATATACCTAATGTTTTTTTTTAATAATTATTAAAATCTTTTTAAAAATTCAGTATAGTCTAACAATCTAACGAAATTGGTAAACTATAGACAGGGCAAGGCTGATTTGTATGACACTTTAACATAGGGTTCAACAACTAAGAATAACAAAAAGGAGCCAATATTTCCTTTTCTGGTATTATGTTAAGTAACACCCTACAGGCAACCAACCTTTTCATTGCATGTCCCTTTTCCTAACTGAGAATGATTTGTATCTGTTTTGAAATAAAGCATCTCTTCTACTCTTACCATTAATATCGCGCATCTGACACAGCAGACGTAGGAACCATCTCAAACGTCTTTTGTTATAAAGCAAAGATAAACCCTTTACCTCAACAAAACGACAAACGGATGCCGAAGGCACGGGCGAACAAAACTGTTTTAATATTATAATTGTACATTTTTTATACTCGTAGAAAACTGGATATAATATGATACGATACATGACTTTTCAGTAAGGCTTAGAACCAGTTCTAACCCAGTGGATAATAATCGTTTTGGAAGCCATACTGGAAAATATGTTACCTGGTATTGTGCATCCTCCATGAGAACATCCCTGTCAGCAAATGGTGTGGGAGGAGTTGATACCTCGCTACTCGTTTCTCCATAGCTCAGATCCTTAATAATTTGGTTGAAGCTTTTGATAGTGCGTATGAAAATTACGTCAAACTGGCCTACCATTGGTCAATTAAATGTATACTGGCCTGCCACTTGTAATTTAGTCTGTTAATTGGCCTATCATTGGTCATTTGTATTATATTACGTCATTGTTTTAAAACTGTCACTGTAAAAAGCTTCTCTTGATTGCACAACATTTGTTTGGAAGTCCTAACATTGTATCATGGTAATCATTTTTTATGGTTCTTTCAATCCTCTTCCTTATTTTCCATTTTGAAGAAAGAAAATCCTTGGCCCTGGGTAGGGCATGTGGAACTAATTCAGGGGGTCATCTTAACCATACTTAACCTAACCTAAAAGTATCTTAATTAAGTTTGTTTTTGGTAGTTCGTTTGTGGTCCCTGTTAAATTTCGGCTGTTAAAGAGGTCTGGCCTTTTTATTTGAAACTTTCCTATAACTATAAGTAGAGAAATAGCTTAAAACAACCCAAGACTTAAATACAGAAATGAAATAGCCTGTAACCATGCCGGGACTTATGTGAAGCTTCCATAAATCGGTTCTGTATTAATCGACAGCAGAACATTAAGCTACAGACTAAAAAACATTACTACGTTATGTCTATAACTAGCGGCTACGCCCCTAGAGACCACTAGGGGACCTTGAGTGGGGGAGAGAAAAAGTAAACCCGCCCATTTCAAATTTAGTTTTAAGAAGAAAATGTTATTTTTTTTTGGGGGGGGGGTGGATATTTTTTTCTTTCGAAATTACTTCCCCAAAATAGTCATAAACTTTCCCAGGACCAAGAAGCTACCCTGTAAAGGAAAACATATCGGTTCAGCGGTTAGCAAGATCCTTCGGTACAGACAGACAGTCTCATGTTACTTTTATATAGGACTAGCGGCTTCGCCCCCTAGAAGCCTCTAGGGGCACTGGTAGGAGGGGGAAAAGTCGACCTCATCCCATTTTAAATTTGAGTTTATATAGAGTTAAAAAAATATATATTTTTGGGGGGAGGGGGGTGAAGACATCCTCTCCAAAAATAGTTTAAAACCTTCCCAGGACCCAAAAGAAGCTTCACTGTAAAGGAGAACATTATAGGTTCAGCGGTTAGCGAGATCCTTCGGGACAGACAAAAAACGCTTACTACTTTACATAATACTAGCGGCTACGCCCCTAGAAGCCTCTAGGTGCACTTAAGGTAGGAGGGGTAAAAGTCGACCTTATCCAATTTAAATTTAAGTTTCAAAAGAGTAGAAAAAATAATTTTTTTTTTGGGGGGGGGGGTGAAGACACCCTCTCCAAAAATAGTTTAAAACCTTCCCAGGACCTGTAAAAAGCATCACTGTAAAGGAGAACAATAACGGTTCAGAGGTTAGCGAGATCCTTCGGGACAGACAAAAAACGCTTACTACTTTATATAATAGGATAGCGGCTACGCCCCTAGAGGCCTCTAGGGGCACTTGAGGAGGGGAGAGTCGAATTTGATAACCCAATTTCTTATTTTAGATTTAAAAGAAAAAGTAAAAAAATAAATTTTTGGGAGGGGCGAAAAAAAAAAATTTTTAATTTTAGTTAAAAAAAAAATTTTTAAATTTTTTTTTTGGGGGGGGGGATTTTTCATTTTTTTGGGGGGGTTGGGGGTGTCCCACCCCCCCAAGAAAATAGTTATAAACCTTCCCAGGACCTATGAGAAGCTACCCTGTTAAGGAGAACCCGATCGGTTAGGCGGTTAGCGAGATCCTTCGGTACAAACAAACACACAAACACACATCCTGTTACTTTATTATAAGGATAGGATAATTTAAATTGACTTACTTCATCTGGTGTGAGGGGGGGTGGTAACATAGAAAGATCTACGCCTCCAAGTCCATATCCATTCTAAAAAATTAGTAGAAGAAAAAGTTATATAATCGTTTCATGGTGATTGTGGCGACTAATGTTGATCTATTAGTTTAAATACATTTGATTTCATTTTTGGCTGTTTGATTATCAAAATTAGAAGCAGCTTATAGTGCCTAATAAAAAATTACGTCATACAATACAAATTACCAATGATAGGCTGGTATACATTGTAATTGATTAATGCTCAAATATATACTGGCCTATCATTGTTCATTATTATTGTATGACGCCATTTTTATTTAACACTTTAAGCTGCTTCATTAAATCAATATGAATAAAAATCAAATGCTTTGCTCATGTCAAACTGATTGAAAAATGCCACGACACCCAAAAATTAATGGATCTCAAAGGATTAGACAATGGACTATAAATGATGAATTATTGTAGAAAAGCCTCAATGACGATAAACCAAATTATGTAGAATGAAATTATCGGTTAGAAAGTTTGGACACTGCTTATTATAAATCGACCAATCAAGTTTCAATAAAAGTACCAAAAGTTTGAAGCAAACGAATAAAAGATCTGAAAAAAAAACTTTGAGGACCAGTTTAATTCACAGTAAAATAAAATCAAGCTTATCCTCTTTTTCTAAATTTTGCTTTTAAAACATTTAATGTAAGTGTTTTACTACGTATTACACGGCACAAAAAAAAATTATACACCGCATTACAAAAAAATAGTTTCTTTTCCTCATGCATTGTTTAATTTGTATTTTAAAAGTGCTTGGAATTTTTTTTAAGTAAAAACTTTTTTATTGTGTTATTTTGCAAAGTACAGAGGTGGATTCTTAAAAAAATTTGCCCCACTAATCGCTTAGTGGGGCACAATGCTATCGAAGGTGATTTGACTTTTGTGTCAGAACCTGAATTGGGACATAGTGCATTTCATTACCCTAGGTTAGGTAACTTCATTTCACTTTTCAATAAAATCTAAAATGCAGCCGTTTTTGCAGGAGGTACCATTTTCTGTTAAAATTTTAGAGGAAAATTAAACAGTTTTTTGTTAATTTCTACTTCTATTTTCAACTGAAGAAAAAATCCTTTTGTGTATATACAGAATCATTGTTGTTACTTAATTTCATCAAAAAAAAAAATTTAAAAACTAACCCATAAAAGCCGATTTTTCATTTTGTTCAATATGGGTAAAATAAAAATATTACCATCTCCAAAGGGTTAAAATCAAAATTTCAAAGCTCTAAAATGTTGTTCATCGAAAATAAATAGCAGTTTATAAGGACTTTTTGCATCCATCTTCTCATTTAACAGGGAACAAAAACAAAAATAGAATCTATTTTTTCAGTGTTGACATAAAAAAAGCGTTTGATTAAAAATATAAATAATAATTTTTTTAAGAAGTGCTAAAAAGTAATACAGACTATTCAACTTTACCTCTGACATTTAATTAGATGTAAAAAAATCTATTTATTATAGCAGACAATTATGATAATTTTTTAACAAAATTTTCACCAAAGCATTACTGATAAACCAAGGACTTATTAGATAACATACTATATGCTCCTTTGTAAACAGATTCTATAAAAAATGTATTCTATAAGAAAATCATGTTTTCAAATTGACATTTCAAATTATAGAGTAGCTTTTGAAAAGTAGAATCTATTTAATCTTTAAAGAATTAAAATAAAGAATAAAAAACTTGAAAAGTGTCGCTTAATTTAAACTATGTTATTCAAAAGTTGGATTCGGTAGAATGTGATGGAAGGTTTTATTTTACTAACCTTTCCCTAACTGCTTTTACCCAGAATGATTTTAGGAATTTCCCCATCCCTTTGAATTAAAAGCTGCTAGATGCTAGTGGCGCATCCCAAAGTTTTACATAATATGATTAAAAACAATGTTTTTCTGTCCGACTTAATCCCAAATAAACATAATTTAGAAATAGTCACAATTTTAATAATGGATGTAGAATATACATGGATATTATGACAGGGGGAAATTGTCGTCAATTAAGCTTGCTAACATGAAACCCATATATTGGTCAGTTTGTTCATCCAGAAAGAGGGGAGGATATAAATGTGGTAGAGGGGGAAATGTTCATTATCCTTATCAGAGAACATGAAAATCCAAATAATAATATATCCATTATTAGTAGCGAAGCTACTCTATAATTCCAATGTCCGTTTATCTCTTTTATATTTTTTAAAACTGGTTTACTTTAGCAATGTATATAGAATACATGTATATATTAACAAGGGAAAATTTGTCGCCAATTTAGCTAGCTAATATGTACCTCGTTTATTAAAGTTTGTTCATCCAGGGGGTGGATTGGGGTATTGTAACTTAAGCTGGCTGTGAGAATTACTTTATTACAATACACAAAAATCTGGTGCAACATCCAAGTAATAGTAATATTTCTATAGCATTCAGCAAATCTGCACATGGTAGAGAAAGGTACGAATCTTAGCCAAAAAAAATTTCATAACTAAAGACAAAATAAAGACCTACTGCTGCTATGTCAGATGAGCGGTATTTATAGTAAAAGTAGGGGAAATGCCTTCTCTCAAAAACAAGTGCAACCCATAAACATGATCATTTTGGAAAAAGGGTATGTTACAATATAGTCTGCCTGCAATATTTTGGATCATAAGCGTGCAGAAGGGGATGTATACAACCCCTTGAAACAACATTTTATGAAGAACTGCATATCCCTTTTATCACCCTTGAATAGAGAGAGAAAGAGACAGAGAAACAAAGAGAGACAGGGAGATTGATTGAGAGAGATAGAGAGAGAGGGAGCATAAGAGAGCGTGAGTTAGAAAGACAATTTTACCTATAAAATAGACATTAAACATTCAATCTTGTCATTCTAATATACATACAGTACTAAGGTTTTTTGTCTGTATCCAAAATTCTCGGAAATCGCTGGTCCAACTTGGTTGCACTTTTATTTGGGTGTGGTTTTAAACTATTTTCAAGATCAATATCGCCCTAAAGTCAAAGGGTAGAACAACTCATGGATCCAAAGGGATAAGACAAAGGCCAATAAATTGATGTACATCCCCAATATTGAAACACAAAATTACCTTCTTTAGAGCTTAAGATTAGTGGTTGAAATGTTTGAACAGTCAACTTAATAAACTAACCAATTAAAAAAGTCATCGAAGTTGTTAAACCAACATAATTGTAAAACTTTAAGGACTAGTGTAATAAACATTGGTATCTCTCACTCTGGGAACAGCTAAACACTTGAAGCTACTCTATAATTTGAAATATCCGTTTGAAAACATGATTTTCTCATAGAATACAAATTTTTAAAGGAGCATTTAGTATGTTATCCAATAAGACCTTGGTTTATCAGTAATGCTCTGATGAGAATTTCCATAAGAAAATTTATTTTAATTGGCTGCTATACAAAATTGACATTTTTTACATCTATTTCAATGTCAGAGGTAAAGACTGAATAGTCTGTATTACTTTTTAGCACTTTTAAAAAATAATTTTTTTGTTGTTTTTTTATCAAATGCTTTTTTTATGTCAACACTGAAAAAATAGATTCTATTTTTGTTTTTTTTCCCTGTTAAATGAGAAGATGGATGCAAAAAGTCCTTATAAACTGCTATTTATTTTCGATGAACAACATTTTAGAGCTTTGAAATTTTGATTTTAACCCTTTGGAGATGGTAATATTTTTGTTTTACCCATATTGAACAAAATGAAAAATCGGCTTTTATGGGTTAGTTTTTAAATTTTTTTTTTGATGAAATTAAGTAACAACAATGATTCTGTATATACACAAAAGGATTTTTTCTTCAGTTGAAAATAGAAGTAGAAATTAACAAAAAACTGTTTAATTTTCCTCTAAAATTTTAACAGAAAATGGTACCTCCTGCAAAAACGGCTGCATTTTAGATTTTATTGAAAAGTGAATTGAAGTTACCTAACCTAGGGTAATGAAATGCACTATGTCCCAATTCAGGTTCTGACACAAAAGTCAAATCACCTTCGATGGCATTGTGGGGGCAAAATTGTTTTCGTGAAAAATCCACCAAAATCACATTAAAAATCTACAAAAATTAAACAAAATCATAGAAGGGTTTTTAACATAAGATTTTATTTAATTTTTGTAGATTTTTTATGTGATTTTAGAGGATTTTTCACGAAAACAATTTTGCCCCACTAAGCGATTAGTGGGGCAATTTTTTTTTAAGAATCCACCTCAGAACTAAAGATAACAAGTATGTGTGTTTCAAATTATGCGAAGCTTTTTATGGTTCCTAAAAAAATGATGTCATACCTTTGGTCAATTAAAATTTACGTGGAGAAAGTCGCTCAAAAATCAGACACGTGACGTCAGGCAAATGAGGAAAATGTGAGGAGAAGTAAGAAAGAAAAAGCCCTAAAAAAAAGATGGATAATCCCTCATTTTTATGACGTCACGTAGATCATTTTTAACGACTTTCTCTCCGTAAAATGTGTACTGGCCTGCCGTTTCTAATTTAGTATGTGTATTAGCCTAGTCATTTTATTAGGAACTATAAAGAGCTTCGGAGTCGTTCACATTGCACTTGGTCTAAGAGGTTCTATACGTTTTAATTGTATTTCTGGTATCGATTATAAATTTGCTACGCTTCCTAAATCAAACCTTATTATTATAGGAATCACGAAGCAAAGTTTGAATTCGATTAAAGAATTTTAACATGTTTAAAATAACGAAAAGCGCTAACAGTTCTGGACGGACGTACGGACTGACGACCCTCATTATAAAACAGATTCGCTTTTGATTAAAATTTACCATAGGTTTAGTAGAATTGTAGGTGGTGGGTAGGTCCAGAGTTAAACAGTTACGAATTGAGTTCAAACCCCTGAAAATAAGGAAATTTATAATCTTTATATTGCAATGTTCGTAATTGTGTATCTATTTGACCCTGTAGATTACAAGATCTCACAAACAGATACAATGAATTATTTCTCCTTTATTGTTCTTATAATTTCTTTGCTCGTCTTAAGCTATCTAATGAATAAAAATGAAATTATATGCTAACAGAAATAGTTTTGTAGAAATATGTAATTAATATCAATTATATTTTTTGACAAAAACATTTTCGCAAAATTGAAATTACCACTATCAATTACCACCTATTAATTGAAATTAATTATAGAAATCAAAGTTGGAAGAAAAAAAATATATATAAATGCGACTTAACTATTGGGTTCGTCTAACTAATGAAAACTTCTCTGATAATTGTGAAACGGTCGGTTCAGACTTTTACGTAATTCGTACTTAGGCGTTTAAAACATAAGTTAACATTAGGTATATAGAAGTAAGTTACAAAACACCTTAAATAATAAACAAAACTATTTCTCGTATTCATTCGAATCCGGTGGATAGGAACCGATTCTCATCCATACGAAAAAACTATGTATAGCACCAAATTATATCCAGCTTTCTACGAATATAAAAATGTACAATCATAAGATTAAAACCAGTTTTTTTAGCCGGTGTCTTCGGCACCTCGGGGCTAAAAAAAATAGTTTTAATCTTATAATTGTTCATTCTATATCCGCGGAAAGCCGTTTATAATACGATGCGAGAAATAACTATTCTAATCAAGACAATTAGGTATGCCCATAAGAAGTATGTTGTTATGCAATATTTATCCCTGAAAAACAGGTTTCTTTGAAATGATGGTTATGTTTGATGTGCTGAAAATGGATTGCCTATTTCTTCCTTAATTTCCAAAGTTGTACAGCAGATAACCCAATTATTGCAAACGCTATTTTCAGCTATTCCGGTCAAAGGGAAAAGCGATATAATGTTTGAACGATTTATACATTATACATTTAAAATTTTTTTGAAGGTTGAAGCTTTTTTAGCTAGTAGTAAATATTGAGATAGGATGCGGAAGCTACATCATATGTTTGGTATAATTAGTTTAATATTTTCAGTTTGTGTTTTTATTCGAACACAGTAATAGTGTCTGACTGATTATGACGTAACAAAAAAAATTTGCCAATGAGAGGCCACTATAAATTTTACCATTGGTCAATAACGGCCTCTCATTGGCTAATTTTTTTTTGTTACGTCATAATCAGTCAGACACTATTACTGTGTTCTTTTTATTCTATACAAAATAAATAGGAGATCCAAACAATTAAAACATTAATTTTAGGAATCTTGCTGTGCAATATAAATATAAATTTGACGATGACCTAAAATACCTCAACGGAAGAACAGACGAACTCACATTGAATCCTAGAAATAAATCAGCTGTGCTACAAAAACAATTGCTAGAACATCCTTGAAACTTTGCTTAATTGATCAATGGATCATCCACATTTTATTTTATCAACAATCATTCAATTTGGACGTTTTTTCAATATAGACAATTTAATATAAGTTGTAACAGCGAAAATGCCTCCAAAATGAGTATGAATGGTACATTGGTCAATTACAATATATTCTGACCTAGCATTGGTCATTTTATTGTAGGACGTCATTTTTTTAGCGGCACATTACGCTGTTTCATATTAGTTGCCATAACTTGACTAAAAAATAGAAATGAGAAAGTATGATTTTAGGGATATGACAATGGACGATTAATTGGAATAATTTAAACTGAAATATAATAGACCAACGGCTTCGCCCCCTAGAAGCCTCTAGGGGCACCTAAGGAGGGTGGAGTTGAATCCCTCAACCCATTTTTTAAAATTTAGATTTTTAAAAAAAGTAAAAAACAACTATTTTTTTTTTATTTTAGTTTTTAAAAACAATTTTTTCTAGGGGTGATTTCTTTTGGGAGGGTGGTGGTATTCGGGACCTATAAAAAGCTACCCTGTTAAGGAGAACCTGATCGGTTCAGCGGTTAGCGAGATCCTTCGGTACAAACAATCAAACAGACAGATAGATAGACATCATTCTTCTTTGTATTATAGATAAATACAAGTGGGACAAAACGAATAAAAACAAGTTCAACCTCAATAAGTTCTAATTCAAAATCGTTGGTTTTCTATACTCAAGAATTATTTTGACTGTTTTGTTTAAATACTTTAAAAATCCAAGGTAACGGTAAAATGCAAATTTTCAACTTAATTAGGTTAATTGAGTTTCCTGTTTAAACTTTTAAATGTTCATTCTTGATAGCTAAAGATTGATTTATAATTTTTTTTAACACTATAGGATTAATAATACATATTTTTCTTCCATCTTTCTCTCTTTTTCTGCCAGTCTAGGACCAATACTAATCTTTCCTGACAATTTAGGAACAAGCCGACCCGCCGTTTTAAGATCTTACTGGAAAACCACATATAAAATTCTTAATCAACGCAATTTATACGTCATTTTAACGTTGTTTTACATGGACATTAAATTTTAAAAGTTTTACTGCAGTTATTTTAGATTATAGCTACAAGTTAATCATTTTCAACAAAAATATGTATATTCTGTATGTATATGCATCTACGTATGCATCTATCTATCTATCTAATTATATATATACAAGCGGTCCCCCCTAGCATCTAGGGACTCTATTTAAAGGGCACTAAAAAGCCTAAAACCAAACCCAGAATTATTTTCGCAATCAAATAGCATAAAACCATCCCGGGACGTATAAGAAGCTTTTTTGTAAAGGAGACCCATATCGGTTCAGCTGTTTGTGAGATCCTTTGCTACAGACATAGAAAAGCTTACTGCTTTATATAATGGGATATATCTATTTATCAATCTATATATTTATCTATCTATCTATCTATCTATTTATCTATCTATCTATCTTTGTATCTATCTATCTATCCTACCTAGTAGAGGAGGATGTGTAAATACAGTTCTTATTTTGAATAGAAGAAATCTGATTTTGTATAAATGTCTGTTTATCCTGAAATAAGAGAGGAGGGATTACAGAGATTGAAATTTGAAAATAAATCTGGATTTTAAGAATTAACCTACATATTTTTATGTGTTGGGGTTGGGGTTGTAATAAATCTAAGTTTTAATTTTAAAGATAAGAGGCTCAACAACTGCAGCTGCTGCTGTATGTAGCTTTCAAACTGTTGGCAACAGTAATAAGAAATATATTTGCGATCTGTACAAATGTAATGAGTTGCACCTGTTTTTTGGCCAAGGCATTCCCCACACGCTTACTATTAGTGTCACGTGCCTGATATATCAGTAGTAGGTACCCTTTTTTAATGTTTCTAGTATGACATGGTGTGGTCAAGAATCAAACCTGACGCCTCCCCAACGGCAAGCCGACACATTACCAATTACTCGGTTTTTTTTTAAAGCGAAGCTTCTCTATAATCAGGGTCGGTTGGTCTGTCCGTACTTTAATTTTAAACATGCTGATTTTTTACTTTTTTGACAACAATTTTTAAGTATCCTGTATTTAAAAAGTTTTGCAACAAATTTACTCAAATTTTGCTTAAATTATATGTTTGTATTATTTTTATTTAGTTCTAACACTCTACAAGTGTTAATGTTCGTTTGTCCTGCAATTTCAAAGCTTTGCTTTTATGGATGTTGTCATCCTTGTTATATGATTGATATTATTACCTGAAAAAGTTTAGTATTGGTGGATGTTGTTGTATTAACTTGCCTCTCATTTAGCAACAGCTTTAACGGCCCAACATTTCCACTATTCTAAACACATACAAATTTTATATTAAAAAAGTTTAAACATGCCTTTTCAGGAGGGCAGCTAGTCTTAGATAGATTCTCCATAAGTGTTCTAGTTGTCATCCTTGTTTTTTTATGCTATAAATTGAATTTTTGTTGCACTCAAACTATCTAATAAATATATAGTATAGCTTCGAAACCAATTTATATCCACTAGCCAAAAAACTTTTTTAGGCAAAAATTTACTGCTCTTTGACAGTTTTTAGAGCGATTTTTTTTACTGAGGCATGGTGTTTATCATAGAAAAGCTGCGTTACTAACAAAAATCCTTGGAATTTGCTGGTACATAACCAGTTCTGAACCACACTGAAAAACCATGTATTGAAGACAATTCAGCACTAATAATCAAATAAAAATGATAAAACGAATGCCAGTTATGTTATCGTCCTCACAGGGTAAAACTGGAATAAATCTTATTATTTTTAATTTCCTATTCTTAAAAATATGTCTAAAGACCGATGCGATAAATAACTATTAATATCATTAGGGATGTACGGATATAAATTATCGTCCCTTAAGATCCCTATCCCTGCCAACGTTGTGGCGTTGTACCCTAATTATAGAAAAGCTAAGATTTCGAAATCAACATCAAACATTGCTTGAAAGAATCCTAACCAAACAAAAGTAATTTTGTAATTTGTAAAGAGAGTAGGGAAGTATTTGATTAATAAATGTAGACAAAGAGAGTCTAGAATCTTTCAAACTTTACTTGGGTTATTTTTGTTTATCTATTAAATCGATGACAGACAATGTCGGGGTCTAATTTTGTACACAAGATAATATGTACAAATTGGTATCACTTGAGTTTTACGAAGATTTCAAAAAAGGATTGCTTAACATAAAGTACATTAACAAAGCAATGCATTTTTTCAAACCCAACTTAAACATATATGCACTGTGTGATTGGTTCCAGAAAGGGAGAGAACATTGGTATTTTATTTCACTATCTATCTATCTATCTATCTATCTATCTATCTATCTATCTATCTATCTATCTATCTATCTATCTATCTATCTATCTATCTATCTATCTATCTATTTTACAAAAATGTCTAGAAATGTCGTTCTTAAAAAAACTTACTTCACTATTGAAAACAATTAAAAGATATCAAACAAAAAAGAAAATAGACTGAAACAAAATGAACCAGAAAAAAATTGGAACATAGAGTGTATTTAGGGAAAATGAATGAAATCATTTAAAACGTGCATTCACTTTAACATTGATAGTTTTACACTCAATAGCATTAAGTAATTAGGTAAAATCTTAAACCTTTCATTTTTAGGTATTGATTGATTATTTTGGGAGGATGGAACTTTGGCATTTAAAATGTAGGACAAAGACTTTGGATTTTTAGGAAAATTAAACATATGTCCCAAGAAGGGGTTTTGGCTATTTTTTAGATCCTTAAAGCACACCCAATAGCGTAAGAAAACAGAAAAGAGTTTCAATGACGTTTTATGTTAAAATTGTGTAGCGTTATTACATAAAAAAGTTCCATCTTTATGTTAGTTTGTATGGCATTTAGGATGGATAAGATATTTTGTAAAATTGCAGTTATGCTTCAAATGTTAGATGTATAAAAATGACCAACCATAACCAACATTCAAGATTCAAAATACACACATTTTTTCTTTTCTACCAATGGGTGACAAATACCAAGAAGTTTGAGAATGTATGTATGTTTAAAAGTACAAATACCAATCATTATCAGAAAGTCAGTATGCCCATTTTAAACATGTTGCTTTTTAAGCTTCTTAATAAACATTTCTCTGTGATATAATCATTCTATTGATCTGATTTTTGGAATACTGATTCCTATTACAACAAGGTATATTATAAACGAATATAATCAAGTCAAAAAATGTAAGTATGTCCTTAAACAGTATCCTGTATTTATGCATTTTTTAACAAATTTACATATAATTATGTGTAGACATTTACAATCTGCTTTTTCAGTTCTGAAAAAAAAAAATTTAAAAATATTTGTAAAACTCAAGAAACCCATATGTACAGAATAATTACTGTACAAAATTAGATCTTAAATTTGCCTTCATTCACAATTGTTATACTTCAAGGATGACAATGTACAAGAACATTAGACCTGAAATCATAACTTAGATAAGTTATTTGATGTATTTGAGCCAAATATTGCTTGTGAAACGTTTTTTTTTTAATTGAAACCCTTTAAATGCACGACTTTTGTTTGTAAGTCCTAGATGTAAACTGTTATTGACCAGTAACAAATATTCCACCAACTATTAATATTTATGACAATTGACCGTATCAATATGAGTTTATTAAAGTCTTTAGTTATGACACGGTTTGGTCCCAGACTTTCCGAGATGAAAACGAATATACCTTAAGGTTAAAGTTTTAATATGATGTATTTAATAAAAACACATTATGAAATTTTATTCATTTTATAGTGCTCTGATTGTAGTGTAGATTCGCTACGAAAAAAACGGCATTTTGCAAAGAATTAATCCCCTGGTATTTATTTCATTTTTTAGAACAATTTCTCTCTTTCTCTTTTTGAAATCTTGGACATTTACAAACGTGAATATATTTTTGGACATACATATTTTTACATAAGTTTCCTTGCATTTTGAAGTTGGGTAAAGAGGATGAAATATTACCCAATTGATATATTTTGCATAAAATCATATTTTATAATTGTTTACTTCTGATTTTTGCCAAAAAAAATGAAAATCCGATGAACTTCTGGAGAACATTGTTTTAGGGTCCTCATGGTGACAAGAATAAATAAAAACTTAAATTACGAAGTAGGTAAAAAAGTTTATGCCATTTTTAGATCCGGTACTTTGCTATACTGAAATATAATGTATAGAATTGTATTACAGACAATTTTCCACGAATATTAAAGTAAATCACATAAAAATTGTTTTTTTTTAGTCCGGGTATTTGCTGGTTTAAACTCTTTAACTTTCATTTTAATATCCGCGAAAAGCTGTCAATAATACTATTCGATAAATAAATTTTATTGAATTTTTAAAAAACTGCTTCAAGTTCCCAAACTATAGTATAGTATGAGGTATAACATTTATAAAACTGCAGGGATCTAAAGGGATAAGACAATGGCTAATAAATTCTCGCTTTCTTAGATTATAATAATTGGTTGAAACCTTTGGACACTCAACTTTTTGAATCAACCAATCAAAAATCATTAAAGTATCCAAAGTTGTTAGACCAACGAATAAGAAAATGTTAATATAAAACTTTGGGGACTAGTGTAATAAACTGCCCATTGTCCCCTCTGTCTCTCTCTGTATAACATTTATAATATTAAGCTATTGACATTGAGACAACAATACAATAGCCGACATAATAAATTATCCTGTTGGCTTCACACACTTCCACTAGTCAGATACATCAATGGTCTACTGTGTATTGGGAAAGATAATTTATATTTTTTATTGTATGGAATATCATAATGTGAACTTTATCATATACTAAAAGTATTATGATTCTGCTAGGGATCTAAAGGGATAGGACAATGGCCGATAAATTGGTGTACATACCAAAAGATGATACACAAAATTGCTTCTTCTGTAGTAAAAAATTAGTGGTTGAAACTTTGAAAACTCAACTTAATAAATCAACCAAACAAAATTCCCTGAAGCCCCAAAAGTTATAAAAAATTTGAGGACTAGTGTAATAAACAGCTAATTATAAGTATTTCGCAGAACAAAAAAATGCGCAGAAACCAAGAAAATTTCGAGCATTTAGGACTATATTATTGTTTAGGCATTTTAATAAGCAATAAAAACTCTGCAAGTGTGTTGCTTTTGTAATATTAAAAGGATATCATTCATTTTCTAGAAGCAAAGTTTTTATTTTTATTTTTCATTGTGTTATGATAGGTCACCTACATGGTTACAAAATATTTTGCTTTGAATCAGTATTAAATAGGCAGAAAATAGCATCAAAAATGTTTAAGTTGATTCTTGTAGATTTCGAATTGAAAAAATGAAATCTAAAATAGGCCAATTAAAACAAACAGAACAATTTTACATATTCAGTGACGCACAGAATGATGGACAGACTTGCCATAAACATGGAGTAGCTTTGCAATTAAAAAGCAATTTTTATGAAAAAAATATTTTTTTTATATTTGAAATTTATTACTATAAACTAAACTAGCGGCTTCGCCCCTAGCCTCTAGGGGCTTCGCCCTATGAAGTAATGGGAAGTCAATCCTCCTAAATAGAAATATTCAAAAAAATTATTCTTTGTTTAATTACTCTGTGGTATAATTAAACCCAGCTTGTGCGTTTTATGCACAAAAATTTTAATTTGTACAAATTAAACCCAGGTTGTTTGCCGTATACACAAAAATTTCAATTCGTAAAAATTAAACCTAGGTTGTTCGCATAAACAAAAATTAAAATTAAAAAAAAAATATTTAAATTTTTTTTTTTTGGGGGGGGGGGGATTCGTGGGGGCTTCGCCCCATGTTGCAGTGGGGTTCCCCCACCCCAATTACTGGTTTTTGTTTACAAAAATTTTAAAAATTAAAAATTTTGGAAGTGGGGATTTTTTTATTTTTGGGGGGGTTGGGGGTGTCCCACCCCCCCAGAAAATAGCCTAAAACCACCACAGGACCAGTAGGTATATTCCCTGAAGAGTAGAATCCGATCGGTTCAGTGGTTACCGAGATCTTAAGGGACGGACTGACAGACAGACGGACAGACGGACAGACATCAAGCTACTTTGTATTATAGATAGAGAGGGGAAAATGGGCTGTTTATTATACCAGTCCCCAAAGTTTTATAATAACGTTTTGTATTCATTGGCTCATCAACTTTGGGGACATTAGTAAATTTTGATTGGGTGGCTCATTAAGTTGAATGTTCAAACGTTTAAACCACAAATGTTAATCTACGGGAGGAATAAGTTAGTGTGTTATTATTGGGGATGTACATCAATATATCGGCCATTTTCTTATTCCTTTAGAGCCCTGACTAGAAACATGGTTTCAACCCCCTAACTTTGACAAAAATGTATTAGGTAAGTAATAGTTGTATAATAACAAAAAGCTAATTGTTTATGTGTTGTTTTTTTCGTTGAAAATGCCTTATATAAACATATTTTTCTGACCATAAGTCTACACACAGAAAAAGTAGTTTAGGTTGCATGTTTTATTTTTTCTGGAAAACTTTTTCTTTTCTTCTAATAATACTGTAATTAATGAATATAGAGAATTAGTTTGTGACAGGGTTCGGCAGCTGCAGTTTCACGCTTGTAGTTTAACAATCCAAAGAAAGTCGTGCAGAAGGGTGGTGTATGCACCCCACTAGCAAAATTAAGGGAGTGGACACACCTCTCAACCCCCCTAGATCCCCCTCAACAAAGTTCTACAACCCCCTAATTTAGCAACACTAAAAATACACCCCTCTTGCCAAAATTTTAAGGAGCGCTTCGCGCACACCACTAAATTCGAAAAAGAATAACAAAACAGTAAAAAAATTTTAGTCGATGACAAAGTTTTAATAAATTTTCTTAATGTCAACAAGTCTATCTTTATTTACTTAAAAGTTTGCACGATCATTTGGCAATTCATTTAAAATGTCACTGCCGAGCCCAATTTTGTAGGACTATTAACTAAGCATAGTGTGTGACTAAGTCTGTTAATAGGCTAAAAAACAAATATCCATTCTAACATATTTACAAATTATGTACACACTATAACTTATTGCATTAGAGTTATTCAGTTTGGCTTCGAACCATTTCAAATCCGCCAGATTAGAACCAGTTCTAAGCCATTTCAAAAAAAAGACATTTATCGTATCGTTTGGTGCTAACAAAACTGAATTTAATCTTTTAATTGTACATTTTTAAGTCCGCGGAAGGATTTTTACGTTAATAATATTACATCATTAATTCTTTATTTTCTTTTTTTTAAAGATTCTTTTTAAAAATTTTCAATTATTTTGTATCATGAAAAGAAATCGGAGTAGCGGGTTTCGTCGGTTTTTTACAGTAGCTTTTATCCTATTTCCAGCCCTTGCGGGGGGGGGGGCTCTAACCCTGCAGGGCAATCAGTAACATTTACCTAACCTAAAATAACCTATACTTTATATTCTTTCCATGATCCATTTTTTCTTCTTTTGAATGACACAAAATAATGTACATATAGATAGGTATATCATTATCTTTTAAAAGGTAAAGGGGACAATGAGCTGTTTATTACACTAGTCCCCAAAGTTTTATAAGGCCGTTTTCTTATTCGTTGGCTTAACAACTTTGGGGACTTTTAATGAATTTTGATTGGTTGGTTAATTAAGTTGAGTGTCCAAACGTTTCAACCACAAATTGTAATCTACAGAAGAGTTAATATTATGTAATTAACATTTGGGATATATGTTAATTTATTGGCGATTGTCTTATCCCTTTATAATCCTGGAAAGTTATGTGTATTTGTAAAAGTAATTCTACCTTATTATTATTGTTTGTCTCAGCAAAGTTTGGGCAACTTTGTTCACCACTGGAAAAGTTGTTGGTATGGGTTGTTGTGTAGGTAGTATTGTTGTTTCCCTCCATACCAACTTCAGAACAACTGAAATAAACAACTTTTTTTCAGCATATCTTTGAAACCGATTAATATCCACTGGATTAGAACAGGTTCTTTGCCTTACTGAAAAATTATCTATAGCATCGAACTACAGACAATTTTCCACGAATTCTAAAAATAAAATCATATACATAACAAATACAAGTTTTGTTAAATCGGGCCTTCAGCCCCTCGGGGCTAACAAACTGGTTTTAATCTTATAATTTTTTTAAATATCCGCGGAAAGCTGTCTATAATACAATGCAATAAATAACTATAATCTACCTATTCTGGCTTTTTAGTGTAAATAATCTTTTTGATATTTGGTATTTGTCACTTTTGGTAACTAAAGAAAGTTGGGTTTTTTAATTTATCTTTTTTAAACATTACTAGAGTAGCTATAAAAAAAATTAATTTTCATTAATATGGCTTATACAACTACTAAATATGCAGTAGTTAAATCTTAACATTATTTTTTTAGGCACCCAAATGTGATTAGATTGCCTATACTAAAGTCCTTCAATTTATTATATGTTCAGTCATTATTTGGCCATAAATGTGTCAAAAATGTAATAAGTTTTTACTATTTTAGATATCCTTAGATTTAAGGAAAATTGATGAAAATACTAAAAAATATGCCTTTAGTGACTTAAGTGCATCTATTAGCAATCTTTCTGTACATAAATATAATTTATGAGTGTTCTCTCTAACCTCTGCTGACTAATTGATAAAAAGCTTCAACAAAATTGATTATTTATTTTATATAACCTTTCAGACAATAAATTGTATTATTATATATTTATATAACTTTTTCATAACCGATTTGTAATAAAAGCTGTCTATTAAATAATGTGAGAGAATTAATCTGAGAAAAAATAGATCAAAATTACATAATCTAACTTTTTTGAAGAATAATAATTAACAACTTTGAAATGTAAAGGATCAGATTTGTCAGTAGCGAAGCAATTTCATAACTCATCTTGGCACTTTTATGAATATAAACCAAAGACAAACCTTTTTTATAAAAGAAAAAAGTAAAATAGCCTAAAACCATCCCAGGACCTATAAAAAGCTTAACTGAAAAGGAGTTCCATAATTGTTCAGCAGTTAGTGAGATCCTTTACTTCAGACAGAAAAATTTACTTTATAGTCGTAAATATTCTAATTGCCAATGAGGATCTCATCTATAATCTACTTTGTCCATCCGTCTGACGTAAAGGCCTAAAAAAATGCGACTTTTGCAACTATCATTAAAGATAGATTTCAGAATTTTCTTTGCTATCTTTATTTTGTTTAATTAAAATTAGAAAACATTTCTAGAAAATAACATTTCACCCTCATGTTTAATACAAAGTAGAACTATGTCTGTCCGTCTGTCTAACTAGCTGTCTGTCCGTCTGCCTGAAGCTTACGATCTGGGTCCCCATTCCCCCAAAAAAGGAAAAAAAATAACCTATATAATTTTTTGGAAAGATATAACAACTATGACAACAAGTTTGGCAACTTTCCTTGATTTCCTCCCGAAGTGAAGCCCCTAGAGGCTAGGGACGACTCCACTATTCCTAAATATTGAAATGAAAAGCAAGAGGAAAGCAAATGAGTAAACATATTCAGAATTCAGAAGCTGTTATAGATTTTCAATAACTCCATCCTAAGCATATTTTGTTTTAATATTGTTTCTACAAAATACTTTAGGTCAGTTCTTTAAAAAAAAATTAATGGCATCCGCAAAAAAAACTTTATTAAAAAGGAACTTAATAATCTATTTGGTAAATATATTTATAAAATTTAGTCTAAATAAACCAATTTTGTTGTAACTATTTGATTTGGTTGATTTGAGACAAAAATAGGGTTATTTACTGAAAACTGAACTGAATAATAAAAAGAAAGGTTTTTTTCTTTATAAAAAAGCTAAGCAAATGAACAAGAACAATTCGAACACTCCAAGATAAATACAACAAAAGAAATGTTTAGCAATTTTCGAGATCTTAATGAACCCGGAAAACACACATATTCCTAGTTTTGTTCCTATGTAATTTCCTATATGGCTTCTAAACCGATTAATATCTGCTGGATTAGAACAGGTTCCTAGCCATACTGAAAATTTATGTATAACATCGTATTACAAACAATTTTCCATAAATAGTGAAATGAAATTATAAAATTAATATCAGTTTTGTTGCCCGGGACTTTGGCCCATCCGGTTCTAACAAAACATGTTTAAATCTTATAATTTTTGTATTTTAATGTCCGCGGAAAGCTGTCTATAATACGATGCGATAATTGACTGTTCTAAATATTTGTAAAGACAATATAATCTGTGAAAGTAGCACTAAAGACAAACTAAAACCTATTTCCTATATTTTCCAATCTACCCGGAGAAATTACAAATTTTACAATGTTTGTAAAATCTGAACCTCACCTTCTTGTCTTGAACCAGAGGGTGTTAGGCAATGAAAATGGAAGGGTTAGTTCAGTGTATACTCTTAAAAATTATAGAAAAGGGAAACTCTTTATAATGCCTTTAAAAAAAAAGATAAAATAAAATAAAATCTTTTGGCCAAATTATTCCGAATTATTTTCCCAAAAACAATTTTAAGTTACCAAAGGTACGAGTGGGAGATTCATTCATACTTCAATGTTCTATATCTGCTTATTTTGCCATAAGAGATGTGAGTTGCAGGGAGTAAGGGAGGGGACTATGGGCAATTAATTCAATTTAAGAGGGTTCGCTGAAAAGCAATGAAAACCAGATTTATCAAGAAAATTTTACCAAAATTGTAAAGGGATCTTGGTAACCTAATTTAGATCAAAATTAGTTATAAGAAAAAAAATCATTTACTTGAAAATTAAATTATCAACACATCACAATGTAGTAAACATTCTGTAATTAATCACTAGAAAAATCTTGTTTAGAACCACCTTAACCCTTCTCATATATTTATAACTGACACGTAAATTCAAGCGGTTCTTAGATTATTTAATACATAAATATCACAGTAGAGTTTCTATACATGAAATGACATTTTCTTGGGAAAAAATATCTGTTAAAACCAGCTATTAATAACAAATTTTTCTGTCTGCATATTCAAAACTAGCTCAGCTAGTTAGCGGGGCATTGATGCGCAAGTACCCAAAGTCAGTCAGAATCTGCTGTATTCGTGCACATTCCCTTTAAGCCAGTACCCAAAGTCTGAGACTCCTAAAAATTGAATATTCGATCCATTGTCCCCTCCCTTACTCCCTGTGTGAGTTGAGACAAATCATATATTTACATGGAACTTTACATGTCTATCTTTACTAGCAACTAAGAAAATTAGGTTTATTTACGTACAGGCATTTGTAATTGTATTATTATAGATTGGCTTCTATTTTCAAAGCATAGATCACCATTATCTAAAGGAAGGGAGGTAGTTATTTGTATATACATCTATACTATAGATCTGTTGTTATGAGTAACAGCATTTTCTTATATTTTTAAGAGTGATGGGGAGGTGTATGTAGGTGAGAGTATAAACTCTTGTAGTGCTCCCAAGGGAAACTGAATGGTCCATTATATCCTTTACTCAAGAATACTACAGCACAATATCTTTAAACATTCAAAAAGTTCATCAACAACCACCCCACAACCCCATCCCCCTCTTGTAAAAATTGCAAAAATTAAACAGAAAAAGTAAAAAAAAATTCTTAAAAATTATTGTGTATGTTTTTAGCCTTTGGGGGCTTCGGTTTAAAGTTAAAAATGAAGGTTTGGGCTAAACCCCACATTTTGTAAAAGTTTTAACATGTTAACGGCAAAAAAAAGCAAAATTTCATTTTATATATTCAATATATATCCTAAAAATTTTCATTATAGGGTTATTTTTTTTATTTATAGTTTCAAACGGTTTTGTTTTCAGAGTTTGAAACTATTTTCACGTATTGTACTGAAGGTAAAGCAAATATTTACTAAAATTTAGGTAAAATTATAGCTTTTCATTTTCATCCACACGTATATTTGTTTTATTTGCATTTATGTAACTCTATGTTATTTATTTTTACATTTTATACAATATTTTAGAATTTTATATAAAAAAAATTAGTTGCTTTGCTTCGTCCCCTGCCCTAATATCCACGTATGTTCTACATCCATCCTTACAGATCTGGTTGAGGAGTTGTTGCGTCTCAAAGGATAAAAATATCATTTTAGTTGTCGAATGTTATGTTAAAGTCAAAGTGTAGTAAACATGAAAATTTGGTTAAACCAGAAATTTTATCCCGGGGAAAAGGGGTATTAGGATTAGATTTATTATTTTTCCTCATAAACAAATTTTTGGATTGGTCTGTTAGTTCAGGATCTTAATTTTAAAAAAAGAATGCATTGTTTGGAAAGGTTTTTTGGGGGGCTTAGTATTGTACGAGAAAATAACCCCTAAAAAATAATTTATTGACTTTGGTATTAGTTTGGGGGAGGGGATTTAGGCGAGCTTCGCTTCCACACGAAACAAAAGTATAGTTTTTGCTCCTTTGTACATTAATACTTTTTTTAGTATCAAAATAATTTAAACATAAAAATGTTTATTTAATAAAAGAAAATTATAAAAAATTGTGAATTAGCAAGAAAAAAGTCCTTATTGAAATGAATAACATACTAACTCTTTTCCAATGTGCATTTGTGATGGAAAGAATTTATTTGTGTGTGTTTTATTTTAATGGCAAAACATTAAAAGACAAAAATTGTAAATATGTGTCAGTAAACTTTGATTTTAACTTGTAATAAGTAAATACTTTTTATGCATTACATTTGATATATTTTTTTTCATAATCAATATTTTGATATACATGCTAAAATAGTTAATATGTGATCCTAATTAAATTTAATTCCAATTTTGTTAGTAAGTTGTATTTTTGTATCACCTTCAATATGAAATTGTGATGATTTGCAACCAAATAAAATAAGGCACCAAGGGAACACAAGCAGAATTAGAATGGACATTCTACTGGATGTATAATTACTTGGATCTTACACCAGATTTTCATGTTTTCTTCAATAAAGTGAACTCTGTAGCAGGCTAGAATAACGATCTCCACTACCCTCTCTACTATCTCTTTCCTATTACTGGATAAACATCCCGACCAATAAATGCGGGGGAAAATTGAAACCTAAATTGACGACAATTCTTCTCTTGTTATATCATCCACGTATATTCTACATCCATATTGAATGGAACAATCAAATTCACTTTCTTCAATCAAATTTATTTTATTATTACATTTCATTTGATTTCATCGAGTTCCAGTAGCTTAGTTAATACATTAATAGGACTAATGAACAACTAATATAAGCAAAAATTATGACAACAAGTAGCGAAGCCCACAAAAGTATTCATGGATGTACAAACGGGCAAACTGAGAAATAGTATAATAGATGTATTATTGTGTAAGAACAAAAGAAGCAGTATTTTATTCTAAATAACAGCCGAGAAATTCATATAACCCCCTAGCATTACGGACGGACAAACAAACAGAGTGAATTATAGAGTGAGAAATCCCAAATAGAAAAAGATGATAAAAAAACAAGGATGGTTACATCCTTAAAGCAAGAACCAAACTACGACTTAAAGTTTTAAGTCAAAAGTATATTTTAAAACTAACACGTTTAAAGTAAACACAAAATATTATGATTTTAAAGTTTTAACGCTTGATAAATTTTTCCTTATCGTTACAAGAAGCTTTTAAATGTTCAAATTTAAAAGAGTAAAGGTGACCTAATTATAACAAAATCTAACAATTACTTTTAGTTGGTAAAACGTACAGCAGTAACCTAAAAAATTGCTTCGCTTGAATTTGAAGGAAACGTGGTCAAGAAATTTAATTTGTCAAAAAAGACGAATCTTTGATTTCTAATTTATCATCGGGAGACAAACGTCAAATAATAGATAGATAGATAGTAAATTGATGGACAGACTAATCAGGGAGGGATAGGACAATAAACTAAAATTTATGCAGGTGCCCAATGTTATCTTATTGGTTTAAAACTTTGGGTACTTCTTACTCAAGTTTTTTTTTGTATGTATTAGAAGGGTAACAAATAGGTAAATAATATATAAATAAAAAACAAACTTTATAAAATTAAATGTCGATAGATTATTTTAAAGATGGCTCGTAAATTAAACAAATAGCAGACGGGAAAATCAAATTTCCCAACATTTCTGGCAGACAGACTGATGGAAAGACAATGTGAATTATAAAGTAGCTTCGCTACTAAAATTGATATATCAGATATTTTTAGTTTACTGAGTCAGGCATTATAAATTTATGTACCTACCCTGCGATAATACACAAAATTATCCCTTCTGTAGATTAAAATTAGTGGTTGAAACGTTCGAACAATCAACTTAATTAACCAACCAATCAAAATTTACTGAAGTTCTCAAAATTGTTAAGCCAACGAATAAGAAAACGTTATTATAAAACTTTTAGAACTGGTGTATTAAACAGCCCATTGTCCCTCTCTCTTTCTGGAGTCAGGTCACTCAAAACAAATCTTTTAATCAAAAATTATCTCAGTCATTTTCTCTAAGAAAGATTGATAATAATAATCATTAAGTTTAAAAGCAAAAATTAGTTTTGTAATCAGTCTATCGATTTTCCGGTGCAAGCCCCCCCCCCCCCCCTCCTAACAAAATTTAAAGGTAAAATAATAAGTGCCCACTAGATGTAATATTTGAAGTAACCCAATTCTTGGCAGATTCGCCAAAATCGGATGTGTAGCTAATGTATGCCACTTAAAAAAGCTTCAGTCTGAATCAGCTCAGCCGCAGCCATAAAATTTCTATTCCTCAGCTGTTTCAAAATTACTACTCCCCTATATAGGATCTAGGGATTTGTATTCGGAGGTTTTAAGGTGGAAGAAAAAATAACTAAAGTTATATCAAGAATGAAATCTAAAAATAAAACAGCCTAAAACCCTCCCACGAGCAACCCTAGAATTTAGGACTCAGTTGATTTAGTAGTTATTGAAATCTTCACACATAACAACCAAACCCTTACTACTTTATAAACTCGGGTAAGTAACAATTTAAAAGTCTCTGTTGCTTGTGTAATTAATTAAATCCAATGACTATTAAAACTAAACTAAATTTTAAGCATATAATTCATATTAACGTAAAACATATAGTAAACAAGAATCAATGCTAACAATGGCAGCGAAGACCTAAGTTATAATGTAGTGACAGATACCCAATAGTTTGCAAGTTATGAGAGTAAATATATGTATACTGCATCCATAGGTTGAATTAATACTTAGCTTTAAGAATCTCTAATTTTGCTAAAAATCTTTTTTTTTTAATATTTGTAAAATCAAGAAAAACGAACATTATATTAACACCCTACCTACTTAGTAGTTGCACTGCAATAAAGTTGTTATGCGGTGTACTTTAGCTCCCCCCCCCCCCTCCTCAATAATAAATATATCCCAGGTATTATAAAGTATTTAAAACACATGTTTTACACCTCTATCTACTGCAGAACACATCAGATGAACAAAATATTACCCCTCAAACCTCTCCCTAAGTGCTTGTAGGGTTTGGGTGGATATTCTTTTAAAGATTTATTAAAAATATAGTGGCGTGCACAGATATTCAATAAGGGATGTAAACATAGACGTCCAAGGGAGGGGGTAATGGGGAGATTACCCCCCCCCAAAAAAAAAAAATTTGTATTTTCAATTTTTACCCCCCCCAAATAAAAAAAATGCCTCTATGAAATAAAGATTACCCCCCCCCCCAAAAAAAAAATTAGCTTGGGGGTTTTTATTTTCATAATTTTACCCCCTCCCCCCCAAATAAAAAAGCTTAGACGCCCCTGGATGTAAAACTTTCAGGGATGAAAAATAAGAAGAATGTTCTCCTTATTTTAAATACTAAGAGGGTATTAACACCCCTCTACACCCCTTTCTAAACGATTATATTTGCAACAGTTACAAACGAATTATTTATTTGCAGGGTTGTCCTTAATATACCTATAAAGGTTCATCTGTTTATACTTATATAATAATCAATAAAGTGTTGTAAACACGTTATCTTATTCGTTGGCTTAAAAACTTTTGAGACTTTGGTTTTTCAATTATTCGACCATTGTCTTCTCCCCTTATCCCTTAAAATCCATGTTTCCTTGCACAAGCTGAAACTTCTGGCCCAAGCCTAACACTTCAACCCTTCTCTGTGAGTAAATGTTCTTCAATACAGATTATTGCAGGGGCGTGCCGATAGTTGGGGGGATGGATGAGAGGGGAGGGGGGAGGGAGGGGTATAGGTGATGTATAGAATTGGGCAATGAAATAGGAAGGTAGAAATTTGTAATGCATCTTAAGAGATAAAGGTAGGAGGAAGGGGATCTATATGAAGAAACTGAGATATAGAAATAGATACAGTGGTAAAAATATCATGTTGATAGTTTAATGTTTGCTAGTGCTTACACCCCTAGCATTTAGTGGCTCTGCTATTCAAGTTCAGTAGTTATCGAAATCTTAAGCTACAGACAAAAAACCTAACTTTTTTATATAATGAGATGGATATCATTTATTAACATGCTAATATTCTAATGCTAATATATTCTATCTGTAGTTTTAAATAATTGATGGAAAATACTGAACATTTTTAGTTTGAACCTAACTAAGATTTGACAAAAGTACCCAACTTTTTTAAACAAAAGAATAAGAAAATTAGCTTAAAAAACTTAAGGTACAAGCGTGATTTAATGTATAATGTTCCCTCCCTCCAAAGTTTGGGACTTTTAAAAGCTAGCCATATCCTACTATAATCCCTGAAAAAAAAATCTTCAACTATCAGCTTCTTTTTACTGTGCCGCCTATTTTTTTAGATTCTAAAAAATATCTGTAGTGAACAGGGAAAACTTTGTAGTTGTAAATATCTGTTTATCTGGTAATACATAAAATAAAACATATAACCAATATTAACCCGTACAATACTATAGGAGGATACTCTCCTCATACCAATAATACCCACGGACAAAAGTAAGGATTATTAGGTAATTAGTAAATAGACCGACCAAACGTTAAAGCAATGTTTATCGTTTCTGTTGTCTATGAAAAACGTTTTTAAAATCGCAGCATTTCTGTAATTAGGGTCAAACTTGGCATGATTATTTCTGTGACGGTAAGGTACGATTAATAAAGCGCAGCAACTCTATAATTGTTACAGAGAGTACGTATGTTCATCTAAAATATATTTTTTAACTTTTTCAAACTATATTTTGTATATGATATAAATAATAACTATCCTATGCTTTTATGCAAAAAGATTCCTAAGATGATTAGACACTATATCAGAAGCAATGAATCTCTATTATCAAGTCTCAAATTGTAAGAATGTCTGTATTAAGCTTTCCTTATTCTACTAAATTTAGAATAAATAAATTATACTATAATTTTGCTTGTTATTCTAAAATATTTAACTTATTGTTACTTTATATTTACTATACTGATTATTTTAGCTTAGCTTTTGTTGATGTTGTCATCCTTCTTTAAGTATAGAATATAATTCTTAAAGGTATATTATTCAATTTTTAAAGGACACAAATATGCAACGTTTTATACCTCCTATTTATGCATTCTACTGTTGATAGGAATAATCTATAATTCTTGGAAACATTGGGATGTTCAATACACTAGTCCCCAAAGTTTTATAACAATGGTTTCTTATTCGTTGGGTTAACAACTTTGGGGACTTTTAATGAATTTTAATTAGTAGGTTCATTAATTTGAGTGTCCAAACGTTTCAATCTCTAATTGTAATCTAAAGAAGAAATGATTTTATAATAAGCATTACAGACAAACCGACGGACAGATGTCTATCTTATATGACATCCGAGAAAATCCCGTTCTACCCTAAGCATAGCAGACGGACATTGAGAATTTTAGAGTAGTTGATACTAAGAAGCAATCCAAGACTTGGGGTTTGTTTATGTTTATTTTAGTGAATATAAAGAATGATAGATGTATGTATTTCAGTTAGGGAGTTGAATCCATTTTTATAGAAGCAGAAATATAATCTATGATTATGGTTTGGACCCTCTAAAACTGTAATCTACCTTTCCACTTTCCCCTCTCTTGGTAAAGATATCTTCAACGCCGATACGATTTTTGAAATGTAAGATTCTACTTTCCCTTCTCTTGGTGAAGATATCTTCAACGCCGATACGATTTTTGAAATATAAGATTCCACTTTCCCCTCTCTTGGTGAAGATATCTTCACCAAGAGAGGGGAAAGTGGAAGGGTAGATTACAGTTTTAGAGGGTCCAATCCATAATCATAGATTATATTTCTGCTTCTATAAAAATGGATTCAACTCCCTAACTGTATTTACCAATAATAACAAACAATGAATAATA
The DNA here is from genome assembly GCF_053477335.1 of Acartia tonsa. NCBI lineage: Eukaryota > Metazoa > Arthropoda > Copepoda > Calanoida > Acartiidae > Acartia > Acartia tonsa. The sequence goes on along the minus strand of NC_137264.1, from coordinate 39,422,852 downwards.
CACAATACATAAACAAAATAAAAAGAAGAATAAGTTTATATTTTTTTAGGTTAATAAAGCGTCTCTACAAGCGTTAGTCTGTCTGGTATTATTTCTATTGTTTTGATGATACTAAAATGACGTCATACATTACAAATGACTAATGATAGGTTAATACACAGAATAAATTACCAATAGCAGGCCAGTATACATTTTAATTGGTTAATGGTAATTGGCCAATATGTCATTTTTTATAGGAACTATAAAGAGCTTCTAAAAACATACCATAATATCATATATGATTATTTTCTTATCTATTTTATTTACAATTGCTTGACATGGATAGAAGGAAGGTAGACTTACATTTAAGCTAGATAATAGAGCAGCTGCTAGCTATGCAACAAAGGTGTTGGGTATCAAACCAACTTACTCTTGGCAAAATTAATCATAATTTTTTTTTCTTTATTTGCTACCGTGGGGAGTTTTAAATTATATAAAAAATATTTCATAGTTTTTAACAAATAAGTTGATTTTTTCATATATACATTTTTGGCTTCTAATTATACTCTACATATTATGATTAATTGGCCTATCATTGGTCATTTGTATTGTATGACGTTATTTTTAAAGGCACCATTAAGACCTTCTCAAAATAGTAAACAACTAATAATGATTTTTTGGATTTATTGATATTTTAACAAATAATATTAAGTTTTTTTTATATGACGATTCTTTAAATCTCCGATTCTTTATAGTTGCACTCCAAATCTTTTCTGTTTGAAATAAAGATTTCAAGATTGGCAAACTAACCAGAAAATTGCACTGAAAATGTGCCAATAAAACAGCAAAAAATCCGCAAATTTATGAGAAAAAAATACTTGAATAATTTTTGTAGAAAGTAATAATAATGCATTAGCTTATACTAACAACGAAATTAATTCGAGAAAAAAAATCACAAAACCTATACGTGTTTTTCAACTGTCGTTGAGGGGTAACACATAGTAGAATTGATGATCTTTTTATCTGCCCCCAAATATTTTTTTAGATTTAGTTTGCTGCTTGGCTATACCTTATTCCTGGTGTATACCTAAAACCACTCACTTGCGACTAAGGCTTAAAACGTATCGCATCACCTCCTTATGGGTTTGTTCAAGTACCGGCCTAATAACGAAGGACATCAAAAAATTTCAACTGCTGTCATGTCAGATGCATGACATAATAATGGGGAATGCCTAGGCCCCCAAAAATTAATTTGCATGATTTTTATAATGAAAGTCGTACCAAAGAGTTGGTTGTCTGAAGGTTGGTTTGCCGCAAAATCGATAATTGTTCGGCTTAACCATCTACAAGCATCTGCTAGAAACCTATATAAACCTTATGAAAATATAATAATATTGAGATCATGACAAAAGCCTTATATTGATATGAAAACAGCACATTAGAATAATATAATGAGTATTTAAATATGCTATTTTTACCAGGGGGGGGGGGCGGACATTGGACTGTAAATCATATCTATACTTAAAGTTTTATAAACTTGTTTTTCATTCGTTGGCTTAAAAACTTTGTGTTATTCATTTAATATTGATTGGTTCAAACTAAGGAGTGTGTAAACTTTTCAACCAATTATTTTAATGAAAAAGGAGAGTTTTGTTGATAATAAGTGGTGTACATTGCCTTATCCATAAGATCCTTGTGTATTTACTAATAATTTTATATCAGCTGTATTAGATGAACACCTTAAGAAATCTGGAACAATCTTATAATACTGTAAATGAAACTTATTTTAACTTTTCGTACTGTTTATACTCTAACATACATATATATATAATACATTTTTGTATACTAGCGATTTTGCCCCTAGCCTCTATTTAATAATTACATCTTTTATTACCTGGAGATCCCCCACTCTATCACTATTTTAAATATTTTTTTTTTTAATTTTGGGGGGATTTTTTGTTTTTTGGGGGGTTAGGGGTGTCCCACCCCTCAAGAAAATAGCCTAAAACAACCACAGGACCAGTAGATATATTTAAGGAGAACCCGATCGGTTCAGCGGTTAGCGAGATCCTTCGCTACAAACAAACAGACAGACAGACAAATAGATAGACATCGTTCTACTTTGTATTATAGATAGAAGTATAGAAAGTATAAGGCATAAGCGTGTATACTTATGACTAGCCTATAAATAGATATGTTTTACATTAAGCTTAGAGCGACGCTTTTGTATGACTACTCAACTATTTTAGTTCGTGGGTTGCATCTATTTCCAATTTATCAAGAAAAAGTAAAAAGATTTTGGAGCGGTGTCATTTTTTTCCATAGTGGTTTACTCCTCCAAATAGTTATAAACACTCCCAGGACCTAGGAGAAGCAACACTGTAAAGGAGAACCATATCGGTTTAGTGGTAAGCGAAATCCTTTGGAACACACACACAGACAGACACAGATCCTGTTATTTTTATATAGGGATAGAAGACATCACAAAGTAAGCTTCTCTTATATCAATAGCTATTTAACTCCAATTTTTTTAATGAAAGTTTTTTTTGTATTCTTTAAATTATGTTTTACCCGTAATATTTAGAGCCTTTTTACTGTACATACAAGTCCAATACTATAACAAAGTATAATGTACCTTTTTTCAATATTTTTTTATCCTTGTTATGCCAATATATTATATGCATTAAGTATATAAAAATATTACAGGAATTATTCTTTTATAATCTACATATACATATGATATTATAAATTATAGATATGTCTTTTCTGTCTGTTCTTTATTACAATATGCTTTTATATTTTTTCTTACATCAATGATAATTATATTTCTATATAATGGCTTATCATAATAAATGGATAAATTTATAAATATGGTATGGCTTTTTGGAGACATCTCTCTAGTTGCTAGCGGCCGAACGGAAAAACGAACAGTCGAAACTCCACTTTAAATTAGATTTTTTTTAATTAAAAGATTTGGGAAGGGTCATTATTTCTAGGGGCGATTTCTCTTGGCATGTTTGAGGTACTCTCCCACCAATAACATTCCTAGAACCAATGAGAAGCTTCACTAAAAAAGAGGAATTATATCGTTCCAGTAGTTGGGGAGATCCTGTGGTACACAAAGACTTTTGGTTTTTATTAGCTAGTATTAAAAAGCCATAGCATAAGTTTGGGAATTATTGTTATTTTCTAATTAATGTTATCACTACCAAACCCTTTGCTTTAGCCAAAGTGCTCTTAATTGTGCTAGTTTAAATTGATTTGTTAAGAATTTGATTCACTTAGAAACAACCTATATAACTTAAATTAACATTCTACTGGGAAAACAAAGAAAATAAGTTAATAATTGGAAAGAAAAAAGTAACAAATACCCGTTATTGGCATATCAAATGGGCTTCTAAATGTCGGTGTTTTGGTGGCTCTAGGTGGCCTTCAACTTTCTAGCATGTTTCTATAAGTACTAGTTACTTGGATTACAAGATTACTTCAAAAATCATATCTCCCTTTCTGAGACGTAATATCTACGGATTATAATAAATTAATATGACAGGTTTCATCAAAATGTAAAAATTTATGAAGCAAGAGTTTTTATGAGCGCGTTTACTTACCCATCAGAGTTGCTGAATTTTTCTTTCAAATTATCCATTTTTAACATTTTACTCTGAAACATGTATTAAAGAATTATATCTATCAGAATTATTTTTATTTGAAAGTACAAAACTAATGCAGTAGATGCAAAGAAAAAATAAAACAAGTACAATAACTTTACCTTTAGCGCAGCGATGAAGTATATTAAAGATTCTGATTGGTCAGAAGTTATCATGAGTTATTTATGATTTACAAGTAAATGCGTAATGCATATAAAATACATACATGCATGCCTTTACATTAATAATAGACTTACACTTACAAACATAAACTTCTCTTCTCTCTAACTTGGAAATGTCCGTCTGTCAGACCTTCAAAAGCAAAAATTCGTCAGAAGATATTTATCTTTTGTTTCTTTTTAATATAAATAAGAAAAATAAGACAAAATGCCTATAAATTAAAGCCTAGTTTTAAACTTTTCTTCTTATTTTAATATCTGGTATTATTATTATTATTTGTATTTTTTTTACTTTTAATCTGATAATTAGGTATTACTTAAATATTAGAGTATATTAATACTTTTTTCCAAGATAGATTCAAAACTAATTTATAGCTGGATTAGAACCGGTTCTGACCCATACTAAAAAAACATGTTTTGTATCGTATTATAGAATTTTTTTATTTACTATACGCGGAAAGTTGTCTGTCATTACTTCATCAACAACTTGTAAGCTTTTTATTTTTCTGCTGTAAATACTTATGGACATAATTCACCTTGTTAAATGGGAAGCTTTTCTATAATTAGGATAGTTCCATCAGTCCTTAACGTAATGATGCCTAGGATAACAAATTACAGTTTTATAAGCAAAGCATCTTTATGACCAAGTCCTAAACATTTAGGAATCCTATATTTAACCGTTTTGCAGCAAATTTACATGCAATTTTGTCAAAACAAATTCATATTATGCTTATTCAGTTTTGACACTCTACAAAAATTTATGTTCGTTTGTACTACTGTTTCAGAGATTCCCTTTTATGAATGTTGTAATTCTTGTATTAAGTATAAATAATAAAGATAGTTTGTACTGATTTCCCGAAGGTAAAATTACAACACAAGCCTTAGGTGTGCTTGTAAAACAACAAATTAAACATGAATTTCAATCATTCAATTTATAGTATAGATGTATAACCAGACAACTACCTAGATACCACTGTTAAGGACCTTTTTCGTCTGCTAGCAAATAGCTTTCTGTTCTTTTGTAGCGACTTGGATGTGTAAAAATTCTCAACGCTATTGGTTGTTTTGACCCAATTGAAAGTCGGCACAGGGTCCTTTGGACAGTTATTAAACCTCTTCCCCCTATAGTGTTTTACTCTAAATCTCTAGTAGAGGCAAAACTGATACAGAAAAGATTTCTTCAAATTCTGTGAATATCTATGAATATCCTGAAAAAAAAGAGTGAATAATGTTTTAATTAGCGATCAAAGTATGGCTCTATTCTAAGATTTTTATGCCTAAATATGCTAAAGATCTCATACTAAAAGCTTTCTTAAAAACATAATTTTGAAGACTTTGTTATTTTGTATAAACTTCTTAGTATATTCCTTATGCATTATTTGAGCAGTGGTGGCACTATAGCATGATCCTGACATAAACTATTTTATTTTTACCTTGTGGTTTCATCACTAGCTTATAGGTGCTTCACTATTATTGGAGTTTGTTTGAAAATAAATAGAAAAAGTTCTTTGGAATAATCTTTCCTATAACACTTAAGATATTTGATCTATCAATCCACGAAAAAGGTTATAAAACCATCAACGGGTCTTGAGAATGTTGAAATAAAGGTTTAGTTAGCAGTTAAAGATGCAGTAAGAATGCACAGAACAGACAGGGTAAATCATATACTATATGTAGGTAGGAAACCCTAGACTAGTTGGAATATAATTTTCCGGTGAATATTGTATTCTTTCTATAGGTTCTATGCTATTTTATAGGAAATTAGGTAACCCACTAGAAAATAACCACTTTAAATGATGTTATACATATGTCTTAAATTTCAACTTAAAACAAACAAAATAATAATAAAAATATACTTATTTTTATGGACTTAAGGACATACTCTATTCACAATTGATATATTAGCTTAGATATAAAAAGTATGGCAAGCTACAACTATCTGTATTCTGTATGACTGATGGTGCAAAATAAATAGAATATGTCTAGAAAAGTACAGGGATCTAAAGGGATATGACAATAACTGATAAATTGATGTAAATCCCCAGTGATATGATAGGATGATATAATGTCAAATACATACTAATGCTTTGCAACCTATAGACCTCGTTGGTGTTATTTTTACATTTACCAGATGCCAAAAGAGTATTAAGTGTAGTAAATAAATTAGATAAACATGTGTATATGTACATCCAACAGATTTATGCGGATTTTCATAATAAATGTTTTTTTTGTGTAAGTGGCTGTTTAAGGCTAACCAAAGACTAAAACAAATGCAAAAAGTCCCCCCCCCCCCTAATACAGCCTAAATTAGGGGGGTGTCACACTTTGAAATGTGTGGCTGGCAAAATTCTGCAACGCCACTGCATTTATGTATCCTTTAGGGCATGGCCCCTAGAGACTTGGGACAAGGCGACTATCCTATTATTTAAAGTAGTAAGATTTTTTGTTGATGTTAAAGAACTCTGAAACTATTGGTCGGAATTGATTAAATTTTCCAGGGAAGCTATATAAATGTCTTAGTGTGGTTTTAAGCTATTTTTCTGACACCTTTTGTCCTACCTTAGAGGCTAGGGGCAAAGCATCTATTAAAGTATAAAGTATATGCAGAATAATTTATGAGGTCACTAATTATAAGTATGTAGTTTGTATATACAAATATTATAAGGACTAAAATTTTTATACCTAATGTTTTATTTACTTTTTTTGGTTTTACAATTTATAAAAAATATATATTACTGTAAAATCTTTTCAAAAATTGTATTTTGCATCATATTACCCGCATAGTTTTGCTTTTTATCTGAGATAAAAACTTTTTTATCTCTTTTAATTGATTATTCACATTTTTCTCTATTTTAATTACTTTATTAGTAGCTTAGTAAGACGTTTATTTAAATTGAGGTTAGCGATATCTATAATACAAAGTAGAACGATGTCTGTCCGTCTGTCCGTCTGTCCGTCTGTCTGTCTGAAGCTTAAGATCTCGGTAACCACTGAACCGATTGGATTCTACTCTTCAGGGTATATACCTATCGGTCCTGTGGTGGTTTTAAGCTATTTTCTTGGGGGGTGGGACACCCCCAACCCCCCCAAAAATGAAAATTTACCCCCCCCCCAAAAAAAATACTCCTGGTGCTGCTGGTGCTGGTGCAGAAAATTATTTTTTTTCTTGGGGTAAAGCCCCTAGAGGCTAGGGGCGAAGCCGCTAGTCTTAAAATAAATTAATAGAACTAGAGGCGGCATCTCTATCATTAAGAACCGAGTTGACAGTAAAATAGCCTAAAGGAATTTTCAGGCTTAAATCTAAAAATAAAGTATCCTAAAACCCTCCCGGGTCCTATGTAAAGCTTTCCTGAAAACGGAAACTTAATCGGTTCGGTGATTAGTTAGATATAACGGGATAAACCCTTAATATAAGTGGACAACTGAAACTCAATCTCAAATATACATGATGCATATTATTATTATGCCAAGAGCAAAAGATTAATTCTGACTTGTAAATGAATATGTAGATAACAAAGTGACACTACATACATAATATATGTATATCATGCATTTGACAGTTGGGAACCTGAATCATATTTTGTGGTTCAAGTTTCATCTAAAATTACTCTTGTGTCCATATATAAAACGTGATACAATAATCTCAAAGCGCTGGAAAGTGTCATGTTTGACGTCATAAAAAATGCATCTAAAATCCATCTATTTTTTTCCCACTTCTCCTCTAATTACTCCTTCTTAAACGTATTTTTATGACATCACTATGTCACTTTCCAGCACTTCAAAATTCTCAAATGAAAATTGAAAAAAAATCATGCTATTTTAAAGTTTATATGTAAACAAAGGTTGCTAAATAAAAAGGTGAAAGAAGAAAATATATCTATAACTTTGATTTGTTTCAGTCCGATTTTTATGTTAAAGAGGTTTCCCTTACCAAAATTTCAAGTGCTCTAGCTACATCAGAAGCTAAGATAATGATGTAAAGGTGAACGACTAACCAACCAGTCACAACATTAACCCCCCCCCCCCCCCAAACTAAAGGGATGTTTAAAGCGAAGTTCCCCTATCCCCCCCCCCCCCTCCCACGAACTTTGGAACCCCCTTCATTTTACCCTTTTAGAAATTTTAAAAAATAAATTATATTACACATCTAAAAATAAAAAGCTTAACGTCCCTAGGGGGCCTAACTGTTAAGTACTTTATATCAAGCTCCTAACTGTTATATGTAGAATGTAGATATATGTACATGAGTGTAAACAAATCTCTAAATACCCCCCAACACAGTTGAACAAATAGGTGTACAATCAAAATTACTTAGATAACACCTTTTAGGTCAGTAAAGCGAAGTTCAACTTCTATTCTTACGTTTTACTGTTCATCAAATTGAAGGCAAATGTTATCATAGGTAGCTGTCTGTAGTGCTTTAGCAAAATAGGAAGAGATGTCACTGCTTTTTGCCTACCTATTCTATTGACGTCAGGAAATACCCTATCCCCCCTCAATTTTCTAGAAGGTTTCATTCCCCCATCCCATTCTCTTTCCCTCTACTATGACGTCAATAAAAAAGTTAGGCCAAAAGCTGTGACATACGTACAAATGATAGTCCATTATACATTTATATTCACCAATGGTAAAATGTATACTGGCCTGTCATTGGTCCCTTGTATTTTATGACGTCATTTTTTATAGGCTTTATAAGCTGTATCGTCATAGTTGTTTCATAAGTAAAACTTCTGCACAATTATATAAAATAGCTGTAATGTTTGCACAACCAACTAACAAGCACACATAACCACGAGAACAAACCTACAAACACACAAGAACAAACACAAGCAAAGGAAGACACGGCCAACATTGATGTGTTAGTGCATGCATAAATACTGAATTTGGACAAACAATAGAAATCTAATAATTTATAGTTCTTTTTTTAGTTTCAGTTTTGTTCTCAAAAATGAAAAAATATAATAGAAATATGTAGTTAACGTTTTCTTATTCCTTGACGTAATAACTTTGGGGGCTTTAGTCGAATTGTTATTTGTTGGTTTATTATGTTAAGTGTTCAAACGTTTCAACCACTAATTGTATTCTACAGAAGGGATAATTTTGTGTATCATTATTTGAATTGTATATCAATTTATCAGCCATTGTTTTATCCTTTGATATTAATAATTTTTTTGGATGGTCTATCGGTCTAAGAAATATACATTTAACTAAAAAAACATATCATCTTAAATGATAAACAATTCAGATGAAAAGGAGAGATAACTATTTAGAGATTTTCACATATTTTCAGTATTACTAAGTTATTTTTCGTATGTTTATCTATTATGATTATTTCTATTGTTTTTTTCATAATTTGCAAGGGGTGTAGGCCTAACAATTATACCTACTATATACCTAACTGCTTGGAACAAGTTTAATAAAAAAAGATTAGAACATTTTTGAAAATACTGTTGAAGAATTTTGTCCCTTTCTCTTTTATTCTCCTAAACAGTATTTAAACCAGCATAACCTAAGCAACAAAAGTATGTCTTTTGAAGAAAAAAATAATCTATCAAATTCTATAGCATAATATAAACACTGCTTGATAAAATAGAAATATTTATAGCTGTTACGATTAATTTTGACATATTGCTAAATTCCTTTTTTTATAGACCTACTTAAATATCAGCAAAATTAAAACTTAATCTTATAACATTATTAAGATTCAAAGGTAAATTTTAGTTTTAGGGACATTAGACTGTTAATTATACTGGTACCTAAAGAATTATAAACCTGTAATTATAATTATTGGCCCTTAAGAAATAGATACTTTTAATAAATTTTGATCGGTTGGTTTAAAATTTTACAACATATCTTTATTATTTCTAGAAAGTGATTTATTCCTTAACATTTCTAGGTGGTGTACTTTATCCTAAGCTCTGAACTATTTAATTGTTCAGAATATTTAATTCTGTAGCTGTAAGGTGTAGCAGCATATATAACACTCTACATACACAACTACACTTTAATTAAAAACCTTATATAAGGAGGAGTAGTGCGGTCTTTTTATGTATTTTATTTACATATATTATATATTATATATATGTATATTAGACTAAATAAGATGGAAAGAATTTTAATGTTATAGGTAGATTTGAAATCTGCATCAAATTTTAAGGATTTTTTATAAAATTCGTTTTTTTGTATTATTCTTTATTTAAAAGCGCAAATGCAGTTTTAGGTAATTAACACTGACATCTGTGATTAGAGAAGATTAAGTGGACACACAGGAAACTGTCCCGAATTTGTATTAATTTTGAGGAACAAGACTCCAGTGACGTCATATTTTTCTTTCCCGAAAAAGGGAAGGGGGGAAGAAAATCTCTTCAAAAGAGATGGGGAAAACCCCCTTTTCTCCCATCTCTTTTTTCTTCCTCCCTTCCCTTTTTTTTCTTTCCCCCTTCCCTTTTTCGGGAAAGAAAAATATGACGTAACTGGAGTCTTGTTCCTCAAAATTAATACAAATTCGGGACAGTTTTCTGTGTGTCGATTAAGTGTCGTACATCATTCAACTAATTAGAGCGCAGGTAGTTTTCAATCCACCTATCACGGATGTCAAAATTAATTAACCTAAATTGTATTTGCACTTTTAAATAAAGAATTATACAAAAAAAACGAATTTTAAAAAAATCCTTAAATTTTGATGCAGATTTCAAATCTACCTATAACATTAAAATTCTTTCCATCTTATACAGTCTAATGTATTTATACTTTTGGTTTTTCTGTTGCTTGTTAGGTAGCTGGACTTAGGTAGTGTTTCAAAAATCAGCCATGTGACGTCATAAAAATGAGGGAGAGAAGAGAAGTGGAAAAGAAAAGTAAAACATATAAAAAAAGAGATGGATAATGCCTCATTTTATGACGTCACAAGGCTGATATTTAGACACTTTATCCAGCTACCTTGTTTGCGTGTGGGTGTGTGCATAAATGGGTGTTGGTTATACAAGAAAGAGAAGGTATTTAGATTCTACAAAAAAAAACTCATCGCCGCAATTTATGATGTAACATAATTTGAAAGGCAAAACTTACAATAAATTATTAAATATATGTATATGTTATTTTTTTTTTTTGGGGGGGGGGGCGGTAGTCGAACCCAATATTTTAATTTTAGTTTTAAAAAGAAAAAAAAATTTTGAGGGGGGGGGGTATTTTTAATTTTTTGGGGGGATTCGGGGTGTCCCACCCCCCAAGAAAAAAGTTATAAACCTTCCTGGGACCTACGAGAAGCTACCCTGTAAAGGAGAACCCGATCGGTTCAGCGGTTAGCGAGATCATTCGCTACAAAAAAAACAGACAAACAGACACACAGACAGACATCGTTCTACTTTGTATTATAGATAAAACAATAATATTCCTGCATTTACTATGAATGTTTGAGAGTTTGTGAGTAAGAAATTAGTTCTTTTTATGCTACTAGCGGCTACGCCCCTAGAGGACTCTAGGGGCACTTGAGGAGGAGAGAGTCGAAATTAATAATTCAATTTCTTTTTTTAGAAAATAGTTATAAACCTTCCCGGGACCTATGAGAAGCTACCCTGTTAAGGAGAACCCGATCGGTTCAGCGGTTAGCGAGATCCTTCGCTACAAACAAACAGACAAACAGACAAACAAATAGACAGACAGACAGACATCGTTCTACTTTGTATTATAGATTGACGACTTTACTTTTCAAAAAGACGTTTTGCCTTGGCAAACTATAGTTATACAAAAGCAACTCTGATAAAGTTTAAACATTTCATGTAAAGACGTTTGTTTTATAATTTTTATAATTTCATGTAAAGACGTTTGTTTTATAATTTTTGTCCATGTCCATGCTTTTGAATGTGACGAAGGTTTAAAATTTTTGTGTTGGGAAATGAGAATTTAGCAAAATACCTTATTCTGCTACTAATTTTTTTTAATTGGGTAAGGCTATTAAACCTATTTAGGGGTTACTTGCTGTACTATTGAGTTAGGCTTATTTTTGTGCTAGAAAATGAAAATTTAGCAAAATTCCTTATTCTGCCACTAAATAGTTTTTTGATAGGTAAGGTTATTAATCCTATTTAGGGGTTACTTACAGTACTAATGGGATAGGCTTATTTTCATTTAAAACAAACATCATTAAAGCCAGAGATATCTGGTCCCCAAAGTTTTCTAATAACGGTCCGTTGGCTTAACAACTCTGGGGACATATGTAAATTTTCGATTAGTTTATTCATTAAGTTGAGCGTTTAATCGTTTCAACCACTAATTTTGATCTACAGAAGGGGTAATTTTGTATCATCATCAAGCTCGGCAAATAAGATGGTCAGATAAACAAAAATTGACAGCACATTTGAAACTCAACATTATACATTTTAATCTTTATTATAGAGATGCTTCGCTTATCAAGATCAATTGGATAATTCTAACGTTCCTTAATTATCAAATTTAATTGTTATATACGAATGGACATACGGGCTGATTCTAAATGTAAAAAGCTTCGCTTAAAAAAGGGGGGGGGGAGATTATAGCTCCTCCTGTATAATATAGGATTGAACAACTGTGTTTTGTTGTATGAATTAGGAATATCAAAGAAAATTTTTGCATAACCGCCGAAACTTATTATAATAACTTATTCTTTTGCTTTTAAAATTTAACTAACCACTTCTTCTTCATATGATGAAAGCAAATCCTATAATATAAAGTAGTAAGGTGTTTTTGTCTGTAGCGAAGGATCTAGCTAACCGCTGAACCCATATGATTCTCCTTTAAAGTGAATCTTCTTATAAGGTCCAGGGAATGTTTTCAGGTATTTTGGGGAAGGATGAAGTGAACCTAGATGTAAATATTGGACTGAAAGAAGTTCACTTTAAAGGAACTAGGGATCTTAATTAATAAGGCAAAGGCCGACGAATGTATGTACTTCCCCAAGGATGATACACAAGATTAACCCTTCTTTGGCGTAAAATTAGTTGTTGAAACATTTGAACAATAAACCAACCAATCAAAAGGTGTAAAGCCAACGTATAAAAAGCGTTATTATAAACCTTTTGGGACTAGTATAATAATTAGCCCACAATCCCATCTCTCTATAAAGGGGATAGTGTTTCTTTATTTTTTGCAATCCTTAATCTATTATATATATATTAAATGCTTTGTTGAGTTCAAATCGACATAAAGACTGAAAATTACCTTCATACTTAGAAATTGAAATTATATATATCATATTAAATCAAACAACTGTTTTATATATTTGATATTAAAACATTTGCTAAAATTAAATTTGAACCTTCAGATCTACTTGAAACTTTGCTGTGAAAACTGCCAACATTTAATTAAATAGAGTTTTGGTAAAATGTAAAATGTGAGGGTTTCACCATGTCACGAGCTCTCTCTCTCTCTCTTTCTCTCTCTCTCTCTCCTTCTTTCTTACTCTTTCTCTCTCCATTTTTATCTTTTCTCTCTCTATCAATCTCTTTACCAAACTGTATGATTTTAAATTACATCATTTTTTCTTATTTTTTCAAAACATCTACTTTTGTAATACATACCGGTTAGTGAGATAGATTTTTCGGTAGAGAGATATCATGAGGCTAGTAATTTTTGGGGTATGGGAAAGTTTTGTCTATTTAGTCCTCGTCCTAAAATAGCCAAAACGGAGAATTTTATAAACCTATGATTTTGGTTTGGTAATTCTATAGAGTAAAAATACAATTCAAAACACAACACACACAACCAACTACTTTATAGGATTTATTTTATCTTTCCATAATATCTTTAGGTATTATATGTATTTCTACAACAATTTATTTTCTAAAACTATTTTTCTTGTGCATTTCTTAATATCTTATTATTTATCTAGATTTAGTATAAAGCCTAAAACAAATAAATGTGCATTTTTATTTTTCTATTTTATAATATTTTCTCATGTGAGTAAAGCTTATTTTTTCAAATGATTTTTAAACATTTTTCAATTTGACTGTGATATATTTTATTTAACCTAGATTAATTTAGCTGCATAAATGCAGATTTACTATTTATTTAGAGCACTCTTTTAATTAACTCTTTTCAATGAAAGTTATTTGAAAGTACTTTCTATTTATATTTTCAGTGAATTTTCCCTCATTACAGTTGGTTGCATGTAACAGTTTTTAATGATTTTGAGATTACCTTTAAATAATAGTTTTGGTTCTGGCATGAACTTACGTCGAAATGTAATTGTATAAGTACAAGTTTATAATAAATGAACATAATTAAAACTTTATAAGATCTAAACCCGCAAATTTAGCATATTATTTTTCAGTCAGGAAGGTAATTGCTTTAAAACTTGTCCAAAACCATGTCATAACTTAAGACATTAAATCTACTGCTTCAAGCCCAAATGTGTCACATCAGTAGTAAGATTAGTAGGTCCCAAAACAGGTGCATCTCAATACAATGTCCAGAGGTGGATTCTTAAAAAAAATTGTTTTCGTGAAAAATCCACCAAAATCACATTAAAAATCTACAAAAATTAAACAAAATCATAGAAGGGTTATTAACATATGATTTTGTTTAATTTTTGTAGAGTTTTAATGTGATTTTGGTGGATTTTTCATGAAAACAATTTTGCCCCACTAAGCGATTAGTGAGGCAAATTTTTTTAAGAATCCACCTCAGTTAGACAAAGTATGTGCAAGTTGTCTGCATTAATTTGAATGATAGTGCTTTGGCACCCAATGTAAAGGTCTAGCACTACAGTTTATAAATCATCTTCATAAGAATTAATCAGGTAAGAAAGTCCTAAAAATCACCCAATCAAGTTCTTTGAAGTTTATCCCTATCCAAAATAATCCTGCAATTCAAAATAAAATGATTTGTTGGTAGGAAATCTGTGATTAAATAATGGGGCAAGACAAGCAAGGAAGCCCCCAAAGATGAATTCTAGTAGATTACCTAAAAACATAACATCTAAAAACTTGTTTTATTTCTTAAAACATTAATAATGTTTTAATTAATTCATAAACTTAAAATTTTATTTAGCTTTTTGTCATTTGTATTGAGTTGTGAACTTTAGTAATTATGACCACATAATATTAACATAATTCTGGCTTTGTGTTATTCCATCACCCTTCATATCTTTCAATGTGGTTAAACTTTGATCCCAGTTCTGTTAGTCTTCCTCTCACCCTACATCTATTCTCACTATCAAGTTTCTAGACTAAAACTTTTAATAAAACTTGTTATATAAAGAAACATTTATATCCATGACACCCAACATATCTTAATTTTCACAAAAACTTTTCTAGGACCATTTACACCAGGAGTAAAAAGCACACTAATTCTGTTTAAATGAAGACTATTTACAATTTATCATAACTGTTATAACAAGGAGTATTATGTCCATTGCAAGTGTAATATTTACAACAGGAAAGGGGAAAAAAGAACAAAAGAAATTCAATTATTGAATAGTTACTTTATGTATATACTATGATTCAGTAAAATGAAATAAAATATAAACAAAATCAAATAAGAGATATGAAGAATAATATTCCATTAAGTCTTATACCGTATCAAACGTAACCTAAAAATCCGAAACTTTTACAATAAAATACAAATATAAATATATAGAACAAAAACATTTGAAATATGATGAAATTTATGCAGAGTCACAGTATGTGAGAATAAAATTTGGAAAGAAAACTTTTTTTCAGATATATCTGGAAAGGGATTAAAACAAGGTTTATCACATATAGGAAAATATTTGCATGGTAGTAAATAAAATCAAATAGAGTTTTAATTAAAAACTTTAAAAATATTATTTGTATAAGGTGAGGTCAGGAAAATAGCCTAAAACCAATTTAAGACATTTATAAAGCTTATTTGCAAAACCAATTCAGAAGAGAAATTTTTAAGATCTTTAGCTACAGAAAATAAAGCCTTACCACTTTATACTATAGTATTTACCATGTTCTTAGCTTTTACATGTAATAAAATATTGACCTTAATTTTGACAAAAGAATATACCACACATTATATTCCAAGCTCTTGACTTCAAATAAAGGACAACAATCTTATCACAAGGCACAGCACTTGGTCCATAGTATAATCTTTATCAAAATTACTTTGAACTCCTGACATACATAATCTTCATCAATTATATTTAACCTACCAAAATCTTTTCAATATTGATAAAAGTCTTGTCCAATACTTTGAAAGATTTTAAACAATCATTTTTTAGGCTTTCTCAGTTTGGATGAAAAATAGTGGATACAAAAATTTTTTTTAAAATCTAACAAATATTTCTTTTGATTGAAATAAATAAAGGACAAATTCAACAATAAGAAAGGTAATATTTAGCTTAAAAAAGGCACAAATCAAAATAAATCATAATTATTTTCTCCAAAAATGTTTAAGCTTCCCATCACTTCCCTTCAAAAATCCACCACTTACCTTTCTATTAGCTTACTTATGTATTCTTCCTTTCAATACTTACCCCATATTTTACTTCCCCTTCTATTGACTGCCTGTTTTACATATAACTTCATGCCTTTCCCATTCTTTGATTTCCAAAATTTTGTAACTTATAGATAACATCTAATTAAATTATCCTAATTTATTTATATTCCTTTTAATCTTTGCAAATAAACCCCAAAATGTTGCTTGGTAGCATAAGTTTTTATTTATAGTTATTGTTATGACTAACTTTTTATCAACAAGAATGTAGCTGTGTTTAGTGCTCTAGGAAAATGGGTATAGATGCCACCGCTTTTGGCCTACATATTCAGTTGACATAATAGAAATAGAAGAATAGAAGCATATTCTGAACCCTTTTTTCGTCAAATCTAAGAAGGAACATTTCTAGCAGACAAAAGTATTGTTTACTTTCGACTCAAGCTGATGTGGATTCTTAAAAAATTATAGACTCGCTACTCGATAGTGAGGCAAAATTATTTTTGTGAAAAATCATCTAAAAGCACATTAAAAATCTACAAAAAATTAAACAAAATCATATGTTAATAACCCTTTTAAGATTTTATTTAATTTTTGTAAAGTTTTTTATTCGATTTTGGAGGATTTTTCACAAAAATAATTTTGCCTCACCAGCGAGTAGCCAGCCTAACTTTTTTTTAAGAATCCACCTCGTTTCGAAGCTTTTAAATGTAAACGAAATTTTTGGGCAATTAATTCTGATTCCGCAAAGCTTTCTACTAAGAAAATATACTGTTTACAGCTGACTTTTATCTATGTATGAAATGAAAAAAAACATGCATTCGTAACAAGATGTGTACAAAATTTCAACCAATGAAATTAAATGTATGTACCGATGCGGTCCTCCTATTGGCTCAATCAGACATTCCCTCTCTTTCTTAGTACCTTTATTGTTGACATTATAGTAAAGAGAAAGAGAAGGGGGAAAAAAAAACCTTGAAAAGAGATAAGGTATAGGGTATTTCCTGACGTCAATAGAATAGGTAGGCCAAAAGCAGTTATTCCAATTTTGCTAGGACACTATAGACAGCTACAAAACAAATTTAAAAACTGTATCCACATGTTCACATATCTGATGCCTTTTTCCTATTGAAGGCTGAGGAGAGCCCGAATACAATTCAATCTGCCAGATGATAAATCAAATCTTTTCAATCAGTCCAATCTTATATATTGATGTTTGCATGCTTGGCCATGTTGGTGGCTGTGTGTGTTCATAATGTGTGCAAGTACAGGGGTGACGGAAAAAAGTATTCTCTGAAAATTTTCATTAAATGATAAATAAAATCTAGGTAAACCTGCAATCCTTATTTTTATGACATTTCTTTATTAAAAACTTTTTAAAATGCTACAAATAGACACACTTTTCTATCAATTGTATATTGCAAAGGATCAAGAATGTTTTTAATGTACAGAAGTAAAACTATTTTCTTATCATAAAGCATTACTTTCTTATGAAATTAATGAGGATAATATTATTCAAAACTTATTTATATAATAGCTTTGCTTCTAAAGATATTCCCTTTATATTTTTTCACTAATCTCTCCAAAGAGATAGAAAAACGGCATATAAAAAAAATTCCTTTTTTGAAGCCAAATTCCTTTAATCCTTATTGCAAGCGGCTTTAACTTTGTGTGCATTGGAACAACAACAAAAAATGCACTACCACCACTATATATGTATTATAGATTCTTCCTAATTAAAACCCTCAACTGTTTTGCTTTATTCAAAACTTTAACTGCCTTTTTTAATATTGATTCTAATCATAGAAAATTGTAGATAAAGGGGCCAAGTAGTTTATATTTTCAAGTTAGCTTGAGTAATCAATATTACATATAAATGCAAATTATGTCGTTTTGTTTTACATAAAAAATGTAAACTTTGTGTTGTGATATGATCTAGCTACAAGCAAATTTCTGAACTGAAACCAAACTTTTATAGTTACTTTTTCCTATACTAGTGGCTAAGACCCTAGAGGCCTCTAGAGGGACCTAGGGGGGGGGGAGGGGGTCAAACCTCCACTATCAATCATTTTTTCAGTGCGAAGCTTTTTTATAAATAGGGACGGTCCGTCCGTACGTCCATCCGTAAGTCCGTCCGAGATAGATAGCTTTTATTCGTTAATTTAGACATGTTAGAATTGTGCTATCGATTTCAAACTTTGCATGATGATGCCTATAATAGTTAGGTACGATTTAAAAAGCTTAGGTATAATCATTACCAGAATGTCCGTACGTTCATTTTAAACATGTTGATTTTTCTACTTTTTTAACAACAAATTTTTATGTGATGTAAATATTCGTTTGATCTGATTTTTGGTATATTGATTCCTGGGACAACAAAGAACAGTATTATAAGCGAAGCAACTCTATAATTAAGTCCTGAAAATGTAAGTATGTCCATAAACATTACAAATTTATTTATAATTTTGCTTCCACTCATATACTTTTATATTCTGATTATTCAGTTCAGACACTATACAAGTGTTAATGTCCGTTTGTCCTACCGTTTTTCAGTGCTTCGCTTTTATGGATGTTGTCATCCTTGTTTATTAATACTTTAGATAATAATTTTGTATAAAATGAAAATATGAGGCATAATCAAATATATTAATCTATAAAAATATAATATTTCGTGTATATAAATATTGCAATAATATAAATGGAACTAGGACAGATAATCTAAGATTATCCCCCCTCACTCGGAAAAGTGACAGTTTTTTCAGAAAAAAAGGAGAAAATATAATTTTAGAAATAGCCATTTCTGAATATTAATTCATTTTTACATAAGAAAAACTCAGCTAAAACAAGGGTTTTTTAGTTTCTGTTACAATAACACAAGCGCAGGCATCAGTTTTGGAAATACTTTGTACTTTTTAAAACCATTGCTTATTTTAAATTGCTATTTCAAAATTTTATCTGTTTTTCAAAATAACCAAAAGGACCACATCAAAAGTATTTTAAGAAACATAAATAGAGATTTTCATTCTTTTCAATAAATATTTGGTCAACTAAGTTTCTTTCAGAGGCGTGCGGTAGGGGTTTAGGAGGGGGTGTCAGTAACAACCCTAAAAAATTGAAAGACTGCCTTCCCCCTTTTCACCTCGTAATGGTTTCACACCCTCCTGTTGAACTGCTGTGCACGCCACTGGTTTCTTATATTTGAAATTTAAAGATTAAAAAATCCTCTAAAGATTTTACACTTTTAAATTTAACGGATTTTATATTTTGAGAAAAAAATATGCTCCTATTTTTTGTCCAATAATATCTAAAATAATCTCATGGATTACAATTATTTTCCACTGTTAATGCCAAAATGCCCTGTTAAGCATAGAAACCTTAACTATATCCTTATAATACAGTAACAGGATGTATGTCTGTTTGTACTGAAGGATCTTGCTAACTACTGAACCGATATGGCTCTTTTACAGGATAGCTTCTCATTGGTTCAGGTAAGGTTTATAACTATTTTAGGAGTGGATACCACCCCCCTCTAAAAAGAAATCGCCCCTAGAAAATATCACCCCCCGGGCCCCCATCCAAAAAACAATTTAAATTTAAATTCCAAGGTGGAAATGCAATTTTTTTTTCGGCTGCTACATAAAATGGACACTAATTTTCTGTGTACAACTTGCTTGGTCTGTCAGTAGTCTACCGGTCATGCAGAAATGACATTCATTTATTGATAAGTTTTCGTGATGTTTTATTACTAATCTTTTGCTTCTCTTTTTGTATTTTCCTCCCCAACTTTTTAAGACTACTGGTTATCTTTTTTAAAACTTACTTTGTCCGTTTGACTACCCATAATTTTTTGTGCTTCGCTACTCATGGTTGTTGTTTGTTTGAATGTGCATATAATATACGTACAGTATATACAATACATATATAATATATTCTATATAAAAAGAAGGCAGTTATCACGTCTCGTATTTTATTCCTAAAGAAATTATGAGAAATTCCAATTTAAAGAAAAATATTGATAATTGTGCTATTTTTACATTCTTACATGACTTTATTTTTTTGGTTGCAACAGTCACAACCTTAAATATCAGTTTTGAAAAGAAAAAAAATCTATTTTGGAGGGATTTTTTCTAGGGGCAACTTTTCTTGGCAGGAAAGTAGTACACTCCAACAAAATAAATATGAAAAATCCCTTCAAGTTTTGGAGAATCATATCAGTCAAGACATTTTTAGGTACAATGACATTGATATAAGACAAACATCCTGTTAATTTTATACAAATATAAAAAGATGAAATATTTGTTGGCTGTCCTACTGTATAAATTGTATATTGTATTACAAAGAGGTAAGAAGGGTGTAAACACAATAGGGTCAAGAAAAGAAGACAAAGTTTTTTTTACATTACATTTCTAAGATTTGACCTTATATGGGCCCTAGAATTGCTGTTAACATTGATTCTAGCTCTTACCTTGCTCATTCGAGGTCAAATTATAGGATAGTTATTTTTGCCCTTTTGGTGAAAAAACTTCATCTTCTTTACATGATCCACACAATATTCTATTATTCCTTACAAACTTCAACCATATACTTGCAAATAAATTTTGCGAAAAAAAACCAGAAATAAAAATAGAAAGAGATGGATAAAGATTCATTTAGATGAATATAAACAAGAAAGAAAACACCGAAGCCCTGAAATCAAACGTTAGAACAAACAAACATAAACATTTTAGAGTGTCAAAACTTAATATGCAGAATATTAATGTATAAGTCGAAACATAATTGTAAGAAAATTTGTTTAAAAACTGCTTAAATAGAGGATACTGTATTTGGACATACTTTTTTTTTAGGATCTAATTATAGAGATGCTTCGCATATATCATTATACCTTGTTGTCTAAGAAATCAATATTCCAAAATCAGATATGTAGGATAATTATAGCACATAAAAAAAATATGTCAAAAAAGTTAAAAATCAACTTTTCAATGTACGACGTACGGACTTTCTGGTAACGTTTATACAGTTGTTACGCTTTCTCAATCGTCTTTAACTGCTATAGGAACCACCATGCAAAGTTTAAAATCGATAGGAAAGTTCTAACATGTATATTATAACGAAAAGAGCTAACTGTCACGGACGTACGGACAACCGACCCTTATTATAGAAAAGCCTCGCTCTCATACATAGATGTAGACATGGCTAAAGATACATCTATAGTCAAATGGATGTAAAAAAAAACATTTAGAAATGAATAAAACAAGGATGGAAATATCCATTAGTAGCGAAGCACAGATTTATAAAATCCTTTATTGACAAATTAAGTTATATGTACATTGGATGTAAATAGATTATTCTTTGAAAATTTTAGAATCCGAATATTGTAGTCGAGGAAATACATTTCCCCACAGAAATCGTACAAAGTAAAGTATAAAGTAGATGCTTACATTTTATTAAAAGAATATTTACAACAAAAAAAGTAATCCTCTATCTTCAGAAGTAGTTATTTATGTCATAAAAATCTTCTCCAAAAAATAGGCTCACAGACGGACGATCAGAGAAGCAAAGTTAATTGCTTCTCTACGGACAAAAGGAGCACAAAAACTTTTCTGTATGTTATGGAAATATTTTTTCCGTTTTTTTTTTTAGGGGGATTACAATTACACTCCCTAAAAAGAAATTTACCTTAAAAAAATACTCCAACTTCCTCTACAAAAACTTTTAAAAAATTCCTTTTATAAACAATTAGAGGAAAAGGGACTTATTCTGCTCCCTATTTAAAGTGCCCATAGAGGTCTTTATGGTCGTAGCTGGTATTAGAGAAAGACAGAATCTGTATGTAATCTATAATACAAAGTAGCTTGATGTCTGTCCGTCTGTCCGTCTGTCTGTCTGTCTGTCCCTTAAGATCTCGGTAACCACTGAACCGATTGGATTCTACTCTTCAGGGTATATACCTACTGGTCCTGTGGTGGTTTTAGGCTATTTTCTTGGGGGGTGGGACACCCCCAACCCCCCCAAAAAACAAAAAAATCCCCCCCCCTATTTTTTTTTTTTTTTTTTTTTTTTTTTGCAGAAGATTTCCTAGGTTCTTTATTTTTTTTGCAGAAGATTTCCTAGGTCCTTTATTTTTTTTGCAGAAGATTTCCTTGGTCATTTTACGAATTTCACCTCAATTTTTTTTTGATCACCTCTTGGGGCAAAGCCCCTAGAGGCTAGGGGCGAAGCCGCTAGTGAAATATATAAATTACCATGTATATATTGAGATACCTACCTGCTACAGGGGTAACTTTAAATTATTTTCCATCCAATTTTAACTTTGAAATTCTTCAAACTTACTCTACATGTTAGTATTTGTGTGTGTTTGTGTGTATGTGTGTGAGTGTGTGTGAGTGTGTATGTAACTGTCTTTGTGTTTATTTGTATTACTTCCTCTTTTGTCCTTAAAGTTAGTTAGCGACAATACCCTTCGTCACTGTATTCTTGGATTTTAGTTTTACAAACAGTTGGGGGTTAATATAGCACTTTTAGCCCTGAATAAGTTACAGCCAAAAAGCAAAATAAATCTAAAAGGTCGTCTTTACTACGAAATGTCCCGCCTCCCCTCACCAAAATCTTGAAAAAATCAGCTGAAACTACCTAATATTTTTACGCAGGGACAAGGGAATGATATTCTGACAAACAATTCTAAATGAAAATTTCCCCACAACTCCCTTCCCCTTTTCTTCCCTTTCTTACCCCCCCCCCCCCTCTTCAAAAATATGAAGAAAAAAAACAAAATATACTTTCAAATTACTTTAAAAGGTTCCGTGATTTTTTGTAGAATTAATTGTTACAATAGCTACCCCTGATTTTTACGAACGAATTTAGTTGTTGGTTACAGCTGACTTTTAGTCAGGGGAGTGATGGGACATTAGACTGTAAATTGCATAGTACCCAAAGTTTCATAATCATTTTATCTTTTTTGTTGGTTCATAAACTTTCAAAAGTACTTTCATTGCATATTATATTGGTTCACAACTTGTAGTGTACAAACTTTTACAACCAATAATTCAAATCTGCAGGGGGGTTAATTTGTTTATCCTCATTAACATGTAATCAATTTATCGTATATTGTCTTATCCCTTAAGATCCCTGACTTATACCCCTATCTATTGGGAGGATTGAAATATTCTTACCAAGGGCAGAAGAACCAAACAAAGAAAAAAGTAAAGCTTTCCTGCAAAAAAGATTGATCATAACCTATTTTATAATTTATGTAGTAAGCTTTTTATAGAAGCGTAAGATTTTAGTACATCGATTGAGTTCTATATATTTGGTGTATCCTCACATAGGTCCGGAGATAGTTTTAGTATTTCTTTTGGATCATGGAAAGGAAACTAAGTTGCTGGTTTTGTCGTATTTTCACATGCAGTAGCTTTTAAAAGGTTATTTTAGGTTAGGTAAATGTTAATGATTGCCACGCAGGGTTAGAGCCTCCCGCAGAGGCTAGAAATAGGAAAAAAGTTAATGTGAAAATATCACTAAACCCGCAACTTCGTTTCCTTTCCATGATTCTTCATTTTTAGATTTTAATCTTCAGATGGTTGTAGGTTTTTTTCAATCTTTGAATTCGAGCCCCTGAAGTCATTGGGCGCAGCAACTGGTATATCTATAGATTTTCAGAACTATCTGTGTATTTTCTTAAGAAAAAATATTCCTTTTTTGGAAGAAAATAAAATTTTCTATTACGTTTCTTTCTTTTCTTGTCCTCTAATAATAGCAATTTATTCATTCATTTTTGTTCTACTTTTTATGTAAAATTTACAGATAATATTTTATATATAAATATATACATATAACTATGACATCTCATAAAAGAATTTATCAGTCTATTCATCATCATATTTTTAGTTGCGAAGCCTATCTAGAAGTTTGAACAGCCGTTTTGCCAAATGGACGAAATTACTAATTGATCGACAGTTAAAGTAAATTAAATACTAGATGTTATTTGTTTTAAGGAATCTCCATGAGAAAATGTCATCCGTCTATCTTAAATAGAAGCTAATAAATTCACGTTTCCCACTAAAATTATCTGGATGGTAACCGGGAATAAGACAATGAACGGTGAATTAATGCACAACCCCAATTACACTTTCTATAGATTAAAGTTATTGGTTGAAAAGTTTGTACAATACCAATAGAAATTCAATCAAGGTACCCAAAGTTTTTTGAGCAAACAAATAAGAAAACGTGGTTTTACAACTTAGTGTAGCAGAGTAATTTAAGGTCCATTGTCCACTCCATCCCTGAAGATAACAGAATCACAAGAAATAATGTTACTACGCTATTGGATACAATTCTCCTTGTTTCCTCTGTCTATCCCCCCACATTTTAAAGTAATTTCCTTTTCTTGTTCAGTTTGTAATATAAAAGTTTGAAAGGACTGTTTAAAAGGTTAGAACTGAAGAGGTAGCTGGGGCTACAAGGGCCTATTTTAAATATGTTGTTATGTTCTAACCAATAAGTTTTATTTGATCATTAATTCACCTCAATATAAATTACAAATTTGGACAATTTATCTACTAATATTCTTTTACTAGCGTCTATGCTCCTAGAGGCTATTTGATGAAGGGGGTGAGCGAGCCTCCACTTTTCATTTCATATTTTTTTAAGTTATGTATAAAAAAATTTGTAGGAGGGGTATATTTTCCAAGTCGTTTTCTCTTTGGAGGGTGGAGGTACCCTCCCCCAAAATAGTATCAAACCTTCCCTAGAACTGTAGGAAGCTTCCCTGTAAAGGTGAACCATATCTGTCTAACATTCAGCTAAAGACACACACATACTGAAACTTTGATACTTTTATTTAAAGATTAAAAGCCTGAAAATGTAAGACTTGAAATATATGCTGTTTTAAATTTGTGTTGTATTGTATGAAAAGCCCATCATCTATCCATTTATCCATTTATAATTCAGAAGATGTTTTTAAACTTTAAATGGTCACAAGAGTCTTGTCTGTGTATATGTATTCTTATGTATGTCTTTTTTAGCAGTGTGGTAACTTTACAACTTTCCCTTAAAAACTAGAAGAGAAACAAAGGTTTTTGATTGTATTTAACTTTTACAGATTAAAACATAACATATATTGAATTTTTTATTCATAATATTCTAATTAAACAATTTTATATTTGCCTTTATTAAAAATTTGATGATAGAGCGAAATTTCAAAGAGTTTAAATTGAAATTAAAAGGGCTCGGCAGCCGCGTGTAAGCCTCAGTGAAAATCGTCACATTTTAACTTTAAAATTCAGCTAGTTTTTTAACAAGCGGGTATAAATTTGAGACATTATTCATGAAAGCAAAGCTTAAATAATCAGGATTATTTAAAAATATGTACAAAGAAACAGAATTATTATTTCGAAATTTGAAACATAAAAACAAAGCTATACTTGATAATAGAGATGCTTGGCTTATTACATAAAGCTTAAATATCATAGGGATCATCATTTCAATAGTTATATATGTTACTAGGCCAAATATATTTCAAATAGGACACTCCTAACCTGTATGAATAAACGATTGAAACTATCCGTTACAGACGGACAAACTGACCCTAATTGTAGGAACCCTCCATATTTAAAAACTTTCTTTTTTATTCATTTGATCTCATTATAAATAGTCCTATGGCAAATCATAACAAAACAAGGATGACAACATCCATAAAAGTGAAGCTCTGAAATGGAAGGACAAACAAACATTAACACTTGTAGATTGTCAGAACTGAATTAGCAGAATATTAATGCATCAGTACAAACAAAATTGTTAGTAAATTTGTTGCAAAAATGCATAAATAAATGATACTGTATAAGGACATACTTACATTTACGTGTTTTGACCAGAGAATCGAACCATCATATCCCAGGCAACGAGAAAATCGCTACGTTTACAGTATAGTTATGTGTCATATTTTAAAGTTTTATGTTCACCTTCTTCATTCGTTGGCTTAAATATTTTGATTACTTTTATTAAATATTGATTGGTTGGTTCAAAATAACAGTGTCTAAACTTTTCAACCAATAATGATTAACTATACTAGGGGTAATTTTAATCATTGTTTATACTGTTCTAAAATTAACATTTTTTTAGTTGATGCCCTATTTATAAACATAATTGTCCTTGTATAAATAAAGGTTCCACGACAAACGTAAGAGTCCCAAACGTCAGAGTGGAAAAACATCAGAGTGGACAAACGCAAGAGTCCCAAACGTCAGAGTGGGACAAACGTCAGAGTGGGACAAACGTCAGAGTGGACAAACGCAGGATTTTTGGGACAAACGTCAGAGTGGACATTTTATAAGTAAAACGTATGAGTCTCGATTTTATAATCATTACCATTAAAAAAAACATTAATATTTTTACTTTTTTTCATATTTATTTAACAACTGTGTTAGAACGAAAATTTTACACCCTTTCAAATATATCACATATATATTATAAAGTTTAAATATTGGCATACCCAAATTTTTAACAAATATAATTTTTGTGCAGTGGAATATTACTCATTAATAACGTCATGGTTGTAGTATCCCACAATTGTTTGCATAAATATGACAGGGCTGACATCCTCGTCATATTTCTCTACTATGCTTGCCAGCTCCTTCCTTCGCATATTTGTGTAGGTGTTTCTTGCACTGCTTTTGGTTGTCTCGTTATTTTGAGGTCCTAGTAGCGCGTCCCTGAGCTTTAAATTGGCTGTTGCTTCTTCTGCTTGCAAACGAGCTACTACAGTCCAAGTACCTGAATTTGCAGGCAATGCTGATGATAAACCATAGTTATATCCTTCAGCAGAATTTGTAGTAAGAAACTCATCATTGATGACAGCATCATGCTTGTTCCATAAAGTATGTGGGAATCTTGGTTGGTTTCTTATTCCGGTCCTCCCATTTATGGCTCCAACGAAATTCTTGTCAAAGTACTCAATAAATTCATCAACTTCGTCTTTTTCTTCTGGCCAAGCTGGTTCAAGTTCTTTAATCTTCTTCTCTACAACAGTATCACGAATCTAAATAAATATAAATTTGAGAAAAAAAATTAAATGTAAATTTAAAACTATCTTATTGGTTATGCCTAACATTGTTTTGCGCCCCCCCCCCCCCAAACATAACAATGACTCTGGACAAGCACAATATTTTCTTTATAATTAGGTTAGGTTAGGTTATAGGCTAGGGGGCCGAGCGCCCGCGGCTAGGCAGGCTAGGGGGCCGAGCGCTGCGGCTAGGTAGGCCAGGGTGCTGAGTGCTGCAGCCAGAGTCATTTTCTTTATGATTAGGTTAGGTTATGTTATAGGCTAGGGGGCCGAGCGCCCGCGGCTAGGCAGGCTAGGGGGCCGAGCGCTGCGGCTAGGTAGGCCAGGGTGCTGAGTGCTGCAGCCAGAGTCATTTTCTTTATGATTAGGTTAGGTTAGGTTATAGGCTAGGGGGCCGAGCGCCCGCGGCTAGGCAGGCTAGGGGGCCGAGCGCTGCGGCTAGGCAGGCTAGGGTGCTGCAGCCAGAGTCATAGTTTTGTCAGGAGGTTGGGGGGGGGGGGGGAGGGGTAGGGTGGTATTAAAATTTTTGTTTTTTTTCTTTTGTTCAAATAAATTGAGGTCAATATATTGAAATTAATTGTTTACACCTAAATTACTTTGTTTATAAATTCAATACTGTATAACTTTACCTTATGAATATCACAACAAAATCTCTCACGTCTGATTGTTACCAAAGACAAAACACGAATAAGATGTCATTCAAAATTGGAAGATTTTTATAAAATATTTGAAAGATTTTTTGCAAAAAATTAGAAGATTTTTTGTCATATAATTAAAATAGCATAGACTCTGATGTTTTACTTAAGCAATGTCCACTCTGACGTTTGTCCACTCCGACGTTTGTCCCACTCTGACGTTTGTCCACTCTGACGTTTGGGACTCTTGCGTTTGGGACTCTTGCGTTTGTCCACTCTGACGTTTGGGACTCTTACGTTTGGGGTAGGACCTAAATAAATTGCTAGACTCGACATCAGAAACTAATTTCAGCCAGGGATTTAAAGGGATAAGACACTGGCAAATAAAGTGATGTCCAATGATGATTAAAAAATACCTATTTTGTAGATTACAATCAGTTATTGAAACGTTAGGACACTCAATTTATTAAACCAAACAATCAAAGTTAAATAAAAGTCCAAGATTGTTAAGCCAAAGAATAAGAAAACATTAATATAAAACTTTTGGAACTAGTGTAATAAATGGTCCAATGTCTCCTCCCTCCCTGTATTGAAACTAGCACACTTTCATAAGTGATTTTTCAATATCTTAAATCATGAAAATATCAAAGGATGTTAAGTAATTAAATTAACATCACAGGGTTAATCAGGGAGGGAGGGGACATTGGGCTATTTATTACACTAGTCCTCAAAGTTTTAAAACAAGATTTTCTTATTCGTTGGGTTAACAAGTTTGGGGACTTTTAGTAAATTTTAATTAATTAGTACATTATGATGAATGTTCAACCACTAATTGTAATCTACAGAAGGGGTAATTTGTATATTATCATTGGGGACTTACATCCATTTATCGTTCATTTATCGACAATTTTTCCCCTTGTTATAATTTTCACGTATATTCTAAATCTATATTTAATAACATTTTCTTTCATTACTAAATAATATCAAGTACAAATTTTATGAAATCAAATAAAAAATACCATCATTTTTAATTAGTCGTTTTATTTTGAATGTTGCCATCCTTGTTTTACACCGATAAGAAGAATTTGTGCCCTGGCAGGAGGCTATGAGCAGGGAGGAAAGGGGCAATGGGCTGGTTATTACAATAGTCCCCAACGTTTCATAATAAAGTTTCCCTGTTCGATGGATTAAGAACTTTGGGGACTAATGAATTTCAATTGGTTAGTGTATTGAATTGAGTTTCGACAAAAAGTTTAAACTACTAATTGTAATCTACAGAAGGGGTAATTTTGTGTATCATTATTGTACATAAATTTATCTTATATTGTCTTATCCCTTTAGATCTCTGGGCCATAAGGCAGAAATAAAATATTAAATTGTTTATGATGTCCCAGTTTTCAAACTTTATCTTTACAGATTGTGGGTCAACTTAAAAGCTAAACAATTTGTCTTTTAAGATTGAAAGTTAGAAACTATAAGAGATAGGACAATGATGGATGAATTTATATTTTCATAACACTTGCGAAGCTCTAAAATAAGACATTATAAAAACAAACAGTATTACTTGTAGAGTGGCAGAACTTAACAAGCAGAATATTGATTTATAAGTCTAAAAAAATTGTATACAAAATTGTTGCAAATTTCTTTTTTACAGAATTTTGTCTAACGACATATTTACATTTTTATGACTTATACTTCACATATATGACTATACCATGTTGTTTTAGGAATCATTTTTCCAGATATATTATGAATATATAATATACACCTGACATAAAAGTTTGAAATATTATAAATGGACGTACAGAATTTATTGTAATGATTATAGAGTTACTAAACTTATTAATCGTACTAAATTGTTACAGAAATCCTCATGAAGAATTTAACAATCGATTGGACCATTCTAACAACTTAACATACCAAACAATGCCAGAAAATAAACTAATTGAAAAGATTTGCGCCAAATGATAAATACTGTTGAATTTATAAAAATCTGTTACAAATTCAATTATGTTGGAAGATATTAAACATGAGAGAGATGAAAAGTTTAAATTTTAATATCTTCAGGGCTCGGCAGCCACGCATCTGCGCCTCAGGAAAATCGAACTTCTACAATTAAAAAAATCAGCTGGATGTCTTAACCTGACTAAATATGCAAGCCCTGTTTTAGATTCTTCAAAGTATCCAGATTGTTTTAATTTTGAGGCTTAGTAGCAGCTGACTCGAGGGTGCTGAGCCCTGCATATCTTCTTGAGGCTTAGTAGCAGCTGACTCGAGGCTGCCGAGCCCTGCAAATCTTCTTAGTAGCAGCTGACTCGAGGCTGCCGAGCCCTGCATATCTTCTTGGCTCACAAGATTATTGTCTCGCATTCTATTAAGCGAATGAAGATGAAATAACAAGGAAAATTATTTTCATAAATCATGCAGGTTTAACAATATTCATATAAAAAGAGTAGCCATTAAAACTTTCAATTTTTAAATTTTTAAATTTTAGTATTGATGTTTTTTCCGCCCGCTAAGCGGTCTCCGAAAGAATTCTCCATTTTAGAGAAGCTTTACAAGATATTAAGATGGTTTTCTTCATCCCCTTGGAAAACTGAGCCTCAAGATGATAGACTTTCAGCTGCTAGTAATTCATATTTCATGTAAATGCAAATATTTAAATAAAATATTTGTATTGAATAATTAATTTTAATTAAGAAAAGAACGTGATTTATGTATTTAATGCTTTGACAAAGCCATATAAATTACAAATCCAAAACAACAAAAGATTTTTTGAAAACCAAAGCGTTTCTAAATTTATACCAGGTACGTCTGTATAGCCTTCATTTTTGAAAATTTAAAATGTTTTATTCATGAATTTTTAGAAACACTGAAATATTTTTTATGTTATTGATTCCTGGGACAATATAATAACCTGCTATTTCGAAATTAAAAGCGATTTCACTTGATTTTTGGTAATTTTTATTTGTCTAATTTGCTAGAATTGGCTTTTATGGATGCTCTCATCCTTGTTTTATTAAAAAAAACTAGATTTTGAAATTTTAATAATTTTTGTAAATTATTATCATCAATTTTTGTTGAAGTACTTTACATAGTCGTCCATCCGTTTAAAGATTTAAATATTTGTTTTCTCTCCCCCCCTCCCCCCAAACCTAATCGAATTCAGATTGTGATAATTTTTTCAGTATGGCTTTGAAACCGATCAATATCTAGTTTTCAGCAATGCTGAAAATTTATGTATAGCATGTTATTACAAACAATTTTCCAACAGTTTGACTTAAGCAAAGTGGTTAATATCAGTATAGATTGTATATTAATTTAGTTTCTTATATACAATAAATACGACAAAGGGGGAGATAGGCTGTGTTAAAATTAAAAGGGTGTGAGTTTTAAGGCTTAAAAACAGTAATAAAACGATAATATTCACTAAATATGCGTATTCCTTATTGAAAAGAACTATAGACAATTTAACATAAATTGTATCGTTCTACTACTGTTTTTAAGCCTTATAACTCACACTTGTACGGAATTTTTTACAAACTACCTCCCCCTTTATTTAAATTTTAAATTTATCTATCATGTTTGAAACCATGCAGCATCTAATAGGTCATCTTCTTAAACATATCAATATTATAATGTAATCCTATTTTATAAAGTAGTAAGGTTTTTATGTCTGAAGCTTAATATCTCAATAACCACTGACCAAATTGGATACTCCATTTTAAGGAAGCTTCATATATAGGTCCCAACATTGTTTAAGACTAATAGCTTTTAGCAGATATTGAAATGAAAAATTGTAAGATTAAAACCTCGGGGCTAACAAAACTGGTATTAATTTTAAGATTTTTTATTCAATATTAATGGAAATTGACTGTAATACGATGTTATATGTACATGATTTTTCAGTATGGCTGAGAACCTATTCTAATTCAGCGGATATTAATCAATTTTCAAGCTATACTGGAATAGTTATTTCTTTCATCGTATTATAACGGCTTTCCGCGGATATAGAATGTACAATTATAAGATTAAAACTAGTTTTTTTTAGCCCCGAGATGCCGAAGGCACCGGCTAAACTGGTTTTAATCTTATGATTGTACATTTCTATATTCGTAGAAAGCTGGATATAATACGATGCTAGACATAGTTTTTTCGTATGGATGAAAACCGGTTCCTATCCACCTGATTCGAATGAATACGAGAAAATTGTTTAAATTAATCTTTGTTTGATTAACCCAGGAAAATTGAAATGTTGGAGAAAGGAGAGAAATATAATTAGTTAATCTGGCTCATAAATATATTCAACACAACCAGATACAAAACAGCCATTTTAATTCTTATCATTCTAGTGAAATATTTTGAATTTAGGATGATTTAGAAGAATTTTTGTTCGGCCGTTAAGGTATCTATCCCCATTTTAAGGGGCGATTCGTCGTATTTTCCTTTTCTCCTATTTCTAGCCCATGTGGGGCCAATTGCCTAAACCTGCAGGGCAATCACCTAACCCAATATAACCTAACCTAATCTAAAATAACCTATCAAAAGCCATTATGAAAATATGACAAATCGCCCCTTAAGGTGCGTTGCCACGAAAGGGTCTATACCCCTTTACTTAAGTCTTGGGATGATTTTGAGCTATTTTGTCATATATTTTAGTCTTGGTATGGTTTAAGACTATTTTTTGGACCACAGCCTTCGAATGCAGTGCCCATATATGTAGTGTTATATATTGTGCCGTTCATAGAACATACTTTATACAGTAGCCAAGATATTAATATCTTTGCTTTAATGAAAAAACATACAGGTCTATAAGAACTAGGAACTGAAAAGTATATTAGCTAATTCCCTACTATAAATTTTATAGTATTTCCAAAATATTTTCAATAGAGCAGCTACCCTATGACTAGAATAAGTCCGACAAATTTTAGCAAAAAAGGTAAACTTAACTGGACAAGGTGTCTCAAAAATCAGCCAAGTGACGTCATAAAAATGAGGGGTTATCAATCTATTTTTTAGGGATAATCTTTCCCACTTCTCATCTCTCTTATTTTTATGACGTCACATTGCTAATTTTTGAGACACATTGTCCAGTTACAAGTAACTACCAGAAGATATAGATAATCCCTCGTCTTCATGACGTAACATGTTGATTTTTTGAGAAACTTTCTTCGTCCTCGGAAAATACACACATACAGACACAATTTGTCTACTTTTTGTTGCTGCGCTTCTTATGGACATAGTTAATCTTGTTGTTTCTTGTTTAATGCTTTTGTTTACTATTGAAATAAATGATTATTACAGGCATAAACCTAAGATACATAATAATATGTAAGCAGTAAACAACAATATAAAACAAGTAAGATATATCTAAAAGATTCACAAATTAAAAACAATAGAGGGAGAAGGGGTTAAATAGCGATATTTCCCTACCCCGAGAACCTTGAACCGACTTTCAATTCAAAATGAACGAATATCGTCGGGATTATTAACACAGCCAAGTCGCTAAAAAAAGAGCAAAAAGCAATTTGCTAGCTGACGAAAAAGATCCCGAACAGGGGGATCCAGATAGTTGTCTGGTAATACATCTATATTTATACATTTATTATTCATAAAAAATACTTTCATACATTATAAAAGCATTTTCTTAATCATTGATAAACGGGCCCCTGCAAAGATGAGGGAAGGGGCAAAATACATAGGCTTTTATCAGATCTAGATGTGTTTTCCTTTTTCATTTTCTGATTATAAAAAAGTCTGGTAACACTTTTTATAAAACTCCTTTTTTATTAAAAAAATTTTTAAAGAAGGACAGTTTATTAAAGTACTGAATATTTTGAATTTTACATGTATAAAATTTTGGCGGATTTGCAAGTGATAAGCGGCTGAGCGAGAAACTGAGGTAATATTTTTACAAGCACTCAAATTATTTATTGATTCTCACTAAGATTGTGTTTTTAATGTGTTTTTCAATGCTTTTTAATAGTTTTTCAATGTTTTAAAAAACATAGAAAGAAAAGAATCTTTAAACTTAAAAAAAAATCCTCCGATGAAAACATCCAATAATATTAACAATAATCTCCATAGTGCTTCGTGTTAAAAGGGTATTTACTTTAGATTTCAAGATATCATTTGTATAACATGTAAGATATGCTCTATTTTAGAATTTCAATTATTTTATTTTAAGTATGGTTTCAAAGCAAGATAATTGCTAAAAAAAAGAAGAAAAATTCGAACAGGATTGTTTAAATTTACATTTTGATGTACATACTTGTTTGATTATTTTAAAACAAAAACAATAATTATAAAGTTGTTATACTTACTACTTTAAATATGTTTCACTTTTCAATCACTTTCAACCGTTCCTGTTTCAATCATTTTGTTCAACTAACTCCGTTGCGAATATTTCTTTCTCTTTTACACTCTCTTTTTATCTCTTCCTCTCTCTCTCTCTCTTTTATTCTCTTTCCAACGGACGAACAACCATATAAAACAATTCACTCACCCACTCAGTTTTTATGTCTCTCTTTCTCTCTCTATCTCTCTCTCTCTCTCTTTTCATTCTCTTTCCAACGGACGAACAACCATATAAAACAATTCACTCACCCACTCAGTTTTTATGTCTCTCTTTCTCTCTCATTTTCTCTATCTCTCTCTCTCTCTATCTCTCTATCTCTCTCTCTCTCTCTCTCTCTCTCTCTCTCTCATTTTCTCTATCTCTCTCTCTCTCTTACATACACACACACACTTTCTTACTCTGAGAGTCTAGAACATTTTTTGGTCGGAGCTCAAGAGAAATGACATAGAGTTGTCGCCCCCATACATTCTTGCATGCCCCGTCTATGAATGCCTGTTTGACGTTTGGTGGTAACGCGGCTACTCTATATTTTTTTACTAATATAATTTTTATCAATATCAGAATGTCGTACAATTAAATTAATAAAATTTATGTAAATGAATTAAAATTTGAATTATATATGTAGATTCGTAAACTACTCTATGATTAACCCATATCTGTATGTTATCTACTTTTGCTGAATTTGGCAATGTAATTATAAATACTTTAAACTAAACTAGAGGCTGCGCCTCTAGTAGTTTCTAGGGGCACTGAAGATGGGATGGGGAAAAGTTGACATCCCCTCCCCCCTCCAACTTTTTTAATTTGAGTTTTAGAAGTAATTAAGTAAAAATGTTCTTAATTATGGACTTTTTCATATATACACATTTGGTTATAATTAAGATCACTTTGACTGAATAAGAGCATTTGACTACGACCCAACACCCGAAAATGTCCGCGAAAAAAATGACCTTTTTTGTAAAATTTGTCTTTAGTCTTAGAGGTACCCTTTATTACAATTATTTGGCTATTGAGTAGCTTTGCAAATAAAAGACAATAAAAAATACTATAGCGCTTCAGACGAAGCCAACTATTCGATAAATTTTTATTTTGTCATATTACGTGCAGACATTGTTCATATTTTTATTATTACTATGATATATAATTTTATATTAAGTTATTAGTTTGTAGTACTTCATAACAGGGGCGTTCAATAAAAGAAGGGGGGGGGGGGGTTGAGAGACCTTGATATAAATCGAATCATCTTGATAAATTTATTTCCAACCTCTAGAGTGATAATTAGTTATAATACAAAGTAGAACGATGTCTCTCTATCTGACTAAAGCTTAAGATCTCAGAAACCACAGAACCGATTTCGCTCTACTCTTCTGGGAATATAGATCCTGTGATGGATTTAAGCTATTTTCAATGTGGGTTGGACACCCCCAAACCCACCCCTAAAAATGAAAATACCCCACCCTCATTTATTTTAAGATAAAAATAAAAAAGGGGAGTCGCAAATGTATATTTAGATTTAAATCTTATGATGGTTTTAAGCTATTTCTAGCCCCTGTGCCTCCTTATATATAGGTGCCTAGCAGCTGGTATCTTTAAAGAGTATTTTAATAAATATTTTTTTTTTAAAGGTTATTAGAAAATTAAACTAATTATTTCTTAAAATAAAGGTCAAATGATAAAAGGGTCGAAAAAACTTAAAGCACCTTTTTTGTATTTTTTTCAACTTGAATCCTACTGCTATTGTCATTTAGGAAAAAAACTTTACTAAATAATCCATCGATAGATTTTTATTTAAACCACAGCTTGAATAAAAACTTAACCCTTACAAATCGGGGGGGGGGGGGTCATATTGACCCCCCCTCTATTTTTTCAATGTCATTTTTTTGTAGGTAAGATAGAGAGTTGTGACTTCATGACTCTTTAAGTTTAGTAATTGCACGTCGGCAAGAGTTGATTTTATTAGGATATCTGGTCTGTGTCGGTCGTGGTGTCCGGTCAAAGTCGGTTGGGTAGCACCAAAATTTAAAAAAATTCCAAATAAATCTTAATTTCTACATTATGACTTTGTATATAAGGTAGAAACCTAAAATTTTTTTGGTGAATATCAATGACCTTATGAGAAAAGTGGTGTTATGACCGTTTGACCGCACCCTGACCGACTTTATGACCGATTTTTGTCCGGCTTTTACTACAGACATATATCATGAATATCGTGGCTTCTATTACAGCTAGAGACCTATAAATTTTTTTGGTAAATCCTTGAGCAATAATAAACAGATAAAAATATTAATTGGCGCCGCCAACCGCCGTTTTACCGCCGTAACCGCCGAAAATGGCGGTTTCCGTTATTTTCCATTTTTTGGCGATGATCAGAAGAAGTAATTTTTTTGTTATGAAAAATAAAAGTTCGTCCTAAAATTTGGTCATCCTAGCTGCAAAATTGGCCGCTCTACAGCTGTTTTTTGATTGATTGATTGATTAGCCATAGTCTCTTAGGGTTTGGACCTAAGTAGTCATGGAGTAGGCTGAGACACTTTTGTATAGCCACTAGGGCTATCAAGCTCCACGTTCAAGCACATTATGACTTGACCCGCTATCTCATGAGAGCTACTCATTATTACCTCAACCTCGCCGAGTATGGCAGGTGTCCCAAATTAAGTCACCGTAATGAATGACGCTCTCCGCAGAGGAGCTTGGGATAAGGGTAGTACTGATATTATGTACTTGACTATTAAGTATCCAAACTTACTCAATAATCCCCTTCTTACACAACCAGGGGAAGTTGCGTGAATGTATTCAACTGAGAAATTCGAGTTGCCACATGGGGACTAGAACTCAAACTCTCATCACCGTAACTCAGTGCGTTACCACTGAGCTACGACGCCCCTTCTACAGCTGTTTTAAAATTTAGCGGCTGGCCGCTAAAAAGCGGCTAAGGAGCGGCCTGACCGCTATGACTACGTCTTTATCTGTAACAGAAGCCGAGATAGAGGGGGGGGGTCAATATGACCCCCCCCCCCCCGATCTATTAAGGTGGGAAT
The DNA here is from genome assembly GCF_053477335.1 of Acartia tonsa. Lineage (NCBI taxonomy): Eukaryota > Metazoa > Arthropoda > Copepoda > Calanoida > Acartiidae > Acartia > Acartia tonsa. Next base: position 39,385,525 of record NC_137264.1, on the reverse strand, counting down.
AGGGGCCCGATCTGTAAGGGTTAAATGTGCGAAGAATAAATAAATCTTTTTTTTACGAATTTTTATTGCATATTATACAAATATTTGCCGCAGTTTATATTACGCCAAAACATGTACGACAAACCAGGAATTTGAAGGGATAAGACAAGAGATGATAAATTGACGTACATCCCCAATGATGATACAAAATATTACCCCATCTGTAGATTAGGGTAATAAACAACCCGTTGTCTCCTCTCTCTCTCTCTCTCTCTCTCTCTCTGAAGACAAACACAAACACACACACACAGTTCAGCTAAGGTCTTGTGAAATATGCATCTATCAAAATTAGAAGGGAATACATTTGATCTTGTATTCATATGAAACTACTAATTCAATTTTATATGATAGTTGCTATACAAGGTTTACTCTTGAGGGAAAGTTGGTACTTCTCTAGTGTGACACAGACGGAAGTTACTCAGTTTAACTTTAGAGAAGCCTCAAATTAATCACCAATGACACAATATACAAGCAAAGCAATTCTAAATGCAATATCTATAGAATTAGGATGGGTTAAATAGAATGATAATAGATTTATACACATATTTTGGGAGAAGGAATCATAAATACAAAAGATAATACAAAGTATTAATGATTTACTTTAACAGATTCAATACAAGGACATTATTATTATTATGGGGTGCGCAGCTATTCTTCAGATAAGTCTATCCGCTACACTTCCTAACAAACTTATTTCATCCATCTTACATAGTAGGCATAATTAACAGGTCAAGATTTATTTATTTGTAGATGTTTAGAATTGTGATATTTGCATCTGATTATGAATCTGAAAATTTTGAGGATTCAATTGAACTCTGAAGACATAACCATGAATTGGCAGGTTTTCACCTTTAATTATACAAATGCATAATCTTGGACAGGACATTTCTTTCTATCTAAAATATTGGAAGTGTTAAGCAAAATAAGATGACAATATACATAAAAGCGAAGCTCTGGAACGGTAGAACAAACAAACATTAACACTTGTAGAGTGTCAGAACTTAATAAGTAGAATATAAATGTAAGAGTCTAGACTTAATTGTAAGTACAGTATACGTTACAAAAAATGACCGGTCTTTAAAATGATATTGCTCCACTTCTAATAAGTTTTAACCGTATTTTTTTTGTGTGTGCTCTTTATGCATATGTATGCTTGTGTTTGTTGCGTTCAATGAGATTAAAGAACATTTACCCACATTTGGCAGGCTATAAAAGAAGATATTCAAAATGTCAAAAATCAACCAATTATGTATTTTGAGTGAATTTTTTCCTACCTCTACCGAAGCGGTCTCACTAAAAGTTGTCTCAGCGCCTTGATAATTGAGATATCAAGCTACCAAGCTAGGATAGTACACTTAGATACCACAGTGAGAGGGTAGAGAAGACTAAACTCCAGTATCTCAACCCTAGCTCCACTTATAGCGAGCTAAAGTCAAACCAAAGACTCATACCTGGAATCCTGAAAATTGAAATTGAAAATGTCTTGATTCTAGCCTAAAAGGGGCCCTATGGGTACTCTAAAATCATTTTAGACTATGGGTTCAAATGGTAACTGCCTTTTATTCCTTCTGCCATTACCAAAAAGGTAAAGGACTTTTTTCTAGCCCTTCTGTGGGCTGAGATCTGAAAATTGGGCACCCTGGGCACAAAGCCCAAATTTTATTGATTTTGAGTTCTTGATACATGCTTTTTGTGCTCAAATGACTTGTATGAGAGCTAGGAATCTGAGTAAGGTGTCTATAGAAGCAGAATTTTATGCTTGATATAAAACTCTGAATAACCCCTAGGCGAAAATTAATTTTACTATGTGATTTTTGGGCTTAAGTAAAATTCACTTAAAATAATATTAGGTTGAATTTTGACATTTTGAAATTTTTCTTTTATAGTCTGCTGGATGTCGGTAAAAGTTCTTTTATCTAATTGACCGCAACACACACGTTTATACATATATATAAAAAGCACACATACAAAAATAGGGTTACAACTTTATTAGATGGGAGGCAGGAACATTTTAAAGACCGGTCATTTTTCGTAACGTATACTGTAACTTTTTTTTGCAAAACTGCCTAATTACAGGATACTGATTAAGGACATACTTACATTTTTAGGACTTGTTTATAGATATATTATAGAATAACAGTATACTGATGTAATAAGAATCAGTATACTAAAAATCAGATGAAAAGAATATTCATACCAACACATAAAAAATTGTTGTTAAAAAGATTAAAAATCAACATGTTTTAGATTGACGTACGGACATTCTGGTAACAATTATAAAGTTGCTACGCACTTATTGTTATAGGATTTATTATGTAATACTACTATGCCTAAAAAGCTAACTGTTGAAGCGAAGCTTCTCTACAGTTTTCTGAGTAACATAAGCCCATCATGTTTTGCCAGTCAGGTTCTGCACGCTAGATTTACAGAAAGAAAATATTTTTACATTTGGGGTTGTATCTAAAATATGAAATATATCTAATTTTGTTCCTCAATATTAATCTCATTCATATTCAGCATAATTTTACCTTCTATGCATAACCTATATGGATCATAAGATATTAATTCTATCAAGTTTATGATACTAGGAAATATAATATGCATTTGATAACTTACAAAATTAATCTTATTGTATCATGTCATTTCAAATTACATTCATTATTTATTCATATATTTAATCTTCATTTTTATGAAATATTTGAAAGTAATATTTTTATATGTTAATAATCATTTATTCAAGGATAATCAAGGAAATATGATTAATAACAACTTCTTTACAATAAACTCATGGTTAAGGTATGGTAATGAACTAAAAAATCTTACCTTAAGTAATTTTATTTCAAACTTTGGCAATGTTTTAAATTATGATGAATTTTGCAGGAAATCTTTCTGTTATGTAACCCCAAATGAATTTCTAAGAATGAAACATAATCTAAGAGTATTTTTAAATATGTGTAAAACGAAATTTTCTCAAAAATCTGCTTCAATATTGGTCTTTATTTCAAAACCCAATTTGAGAGCAAAAGATTTTAGATACTTCTTAGATATATCCAAATCTATGTTAACAAATTGTCAACCCGTTAAAACTAGAAACACGTGGCTCAGTAATGAAATAGATATAAATAGAGAATCAAGGTTTATGTGCATGTGGAGATTATCCTATCTTCCCATGAACATAAGAGACTTTGCTTTTAAATTATGTAACAATCTTCTTCATTTTAATGCAAATTTATCAAAATTTAGTGACACTAGTCCAGCATGTACACAATGTACAATAGCTTTAAATCTTCCCACCCATAGAGACACTTCTTGTCATTTTTATCTTTATTGCTCATCAAATACAGAATTACTTTTAGAATATTTTAACACTTTCCTTTACCAATCTAATATAACATGGGTTGCCAATTTTGTTTTCTTGGGAGCACCGTCTAATATACCATTCTATAAAGCTATAATTATCAATACAGAAATTATTATCTCAGCTTGGTTTCTTTTTGAATGTAGAAATAAGAAAATTAAACCTGTATTGTCAATGTTAAAAGAGTTTCTAAAGAATTATAGGTCAATATTTATGCGTTTTCCTAAATATCAAAATGCATATAATAAGTGGATAAGAGGATAAAAGGGTTAGTGTTATTACAGGGTCATTAAGAAAAACTGGTTTTTTTTAGTTTTGTAATTCTGTCTTAATATCTGTCAATATTTCTTTCAACTATGTATCTTTTCTAACTTAAACTTTCATTCTCTTTTTTTTCAGTTCTAAGCTGATGGCTCAGTGTTAACAGAGAATCAGGATAATCATCGATCCTTGTGTTAATGATAAAGATGCTATTGCCCTCACTCAGACTAGACGACGGAGCACATGAAAGAAACTGAATCTATTTTTATGTAGTAATTGTAAATAATTATCAATTTTATATTTTTGTAATATTTTTGTGATTTTATTTTATAAACTGATTAAAAACCAATAAAATACGTAATAATAAAAAAAAAAAAAAAAAAAAAATATTTTTTATTGATGATACATTTTTAAGATTAGATAATAAATAGTAAAGTAAAAATATTCTTTCTAACTAAACTAAATTTTATCAGGGATAAGACTGTGGCTGATAAATTGATGTACATACCCAATGATAACACACTAAATTATCCCTTCTTTAGGGGTTAAAACATTTTGACACTCAACTTTAGGAACAAACCAATCAAAATTAATTTAAAGTCCCCAAAGTTGTTTAGTTAACGAATAAGAAAACGTTATTATAAAACTTAAAAGTAAGCGGTGTTATAGGAGTTTGTGGACCAGTGTAATAAACAGCCCAATGTCCCCTCTCTCCTTGATTCTAATATACATAATTTTAAAGGCCTGGTTCTTAAGATATAGATTTTACCCACTGAACAATAATATTTTATTTTTATAAATTAGAAACCATTCCTATCATTTAAAGGTCTAAAAGTTCATTTTCAATGTAAAACATGATCAAAACCTGAAGTCTTCATTTAGAAAAGCTTTTGAACTGTTAGACATAATATAAAAGTACCAATACCATTACCGATACTCCCTGAAGAAAAAGGATGACAAGATACATAAAAGAAAAGCTCTGGAACGGTAGGACAAACGAACATTAACACTTCAGAGTGACAGAACTGAATAAGCAGAATATGTGTAAATGTATGAGTCTAAACAAAATTGTATGTAAATGTAACTTGATTATAGGGTTGCTACTCTTCCTAAATGGTACCTAACTGTTATAGGAATCATCAAGTTTCAAATCGATAGGACAATTTTAATATTCTAAATTAACGAAAAGAGCTAACCGTAACGGGTGGACGGACAGTAGACTGGCCCAAAAAAACCATGAATTTTTAAATCTTTACCATATCAATTTGCGGTTACCTTGAAGTTGTTACCGGCTCAAAAGTAGACCTTTTACTGAAAACTAGATCTCTCTACAATGAAAATTGATCTCGAAATTTTAATCTAATAATTAAAGAACTGCCAACCTAAAATAATGTAACAAGAGTTCAAATATGAAGCAATTATATAAAGTAGGCAGAACCGCCATTCCTGCCGAATAATTCCGAAAAAACGTCTAAAAATATTGTTTTATTTAAATTGATAATTTGTGTAAGAAATTGAACTAAAACAGTAGCTATTAGTCTTATGAGAAGAGAAATGATAAAAAACTCTAAAAAATATACATTTTAAAGACATAAAATAGGAAAAAGTGTTTTTAATAAATTTCATGGCTCAACAGACATTGTCGCCAATAAAGAGACAATTTACTAAAATAAAAAATTAAATGAAGGTAAAAAAATATGTAATATACTTATTCTCATATTCAACTTTTAAAAAAAGCATACTAATAAAAAAATTAATATTGCAAAAAAATAATTTGATTGTTTTTTATTAAACCAGGAATAAAGAGTAAGGCTTATCTTTAATTATTTTTCTTCAATGATTTTGCAGTATGAATTAGCTTTCCCAAATTATTGTAATTGTACATAAATAAATTTTTATACTTTCTTTCTTCATATGTTTATTCTTGGTGATTTTAATATTTTATTTCAATGTTTGTAAACAAACAGACAGAAAATTTGATGTTTTGCTTTATATCTGATGTAAGGCAGTCTTAATTTGGGGAAGTAAAGGTGAAAATAAATATGCATTGGACGAAATAGCGATAGATTTTTTCTTAAAATCAATTATAGGGCTAAAATCTACAAATAATACATAACCTATTTTTACATTCCGCACATTGGAAAGCGATTTAGACCTTCATTTGGGCCACACTAACGGACAGGCCTACCCTAATTACAGAAAAACTTCGCTTTTGGAAACCCATAAACTGGCAATAATTACTTTTTTCACCCCCAGACGCTAAAATTGGAATTATGCATACACATAAAATGGTTTTACATTTCCTTCGGTTCAGTTGAAATTCCACCCACACGGGATTCAACCCAAAACTGCGTACAAGCTCCTAGCCCAATGCAGAATGCAAAAAAACTATATTAGTCTATAAATATTCTCCACACTTGAGATGGAGGTTGGAGGTTGTTCTCCCCTGCCAATTTTCAATTTGTATTTAAAAAGTTAAAGTAAAGAAAAGTTTTAGAGTGTGGTGGTATTTTTTTGTGGCAATTTACTTTGAGAGTGTGGTGGTACTCTCCTTCAAAACAGTTTTTAACCTTCACTTGACCTATGAGAAGCTACATTGTAAAGGAGAACCATATCAGTCTACCGTCTAGCGAAATCACCCGCATATACAGACAAAATAACCTTCCTACTTTTATATAACAGGATAGGATTAGCCACGCTTAAGCTATCTAATATTCTGATTTAAAAATTGGTACAATCTTTCTTGGGTGCAATTATATGCTAAGCAACTAGACATATGTATAGGAATTAGACCTAAAAAAATAGAGATATTAGAAAGGTATTTTTAAAGCAAAGCTTCTCTACAATTAGGGATTTCTGTCTGTCCATTTAGAACAAGAAACAAGTTTTTACCAATTTATTTTTTACGCCCCTAGAAGCCTCTAAGGGCACTCATCCAATTTTAAATTTGAGTTTCAAAAGAGTAAGAAATTTTTTTGGGGGGAAGGGGGTAAAGATACCCTCCCCAAAAATAGTTTAAAACCTTCCCAGGACCTTTACGAACCTACACTGTAAAGGAGAACAATATTGGTTCAGCGGTTAGCGAGATCCTTCGGGACAGACAAAAAACGCTTACTATTTTATATAATAGGATTTATATTGATATCCATATTTTTAAGTTTAAGAGTTAACGGTTAGGGGATGGTTAGATAAATCACCCCTTCCCCCCTTCTACCAAATTTGACATAAGAAGCATAAGAAAAAATTTTAAAAAGGGGGGTGGGGTAGATTTTTTTCAGTACCGTAATAGCCCCTACCTATAAAAGTTTAAACTATCCATAGGATCAGTATAAAGCTTTCCTGAAGTCTAAACCCAATTGATAAAGTAAGTGTTGAAACAGGCTGAGAAGACTAACATACATTCCTTCTTCGTGCTTATGGAATGGATATCCTCATAACAAAGTAAAAGGATCTCTGTCTGTGTGTGTACCGAAGGATCTCGCTAACCGCTGAACCGATTTGGTTCTCCTTTACAATGTATCTTCTCATAGGTCCTGGGAAGGTTTATAACTAAACTAGGAAGGGTACCATCATTCTCCCAATAGAAATTGCCACAAGAAAAAAATCTTCGCCCTCAAAAAAAATTCTTTGTTATTTTTTTAAATTCTAAATTAGCCAATTTGACTGTTGAATTCAGCCCCCTCTCTCCTAAAGTACCCCTAGAGGCCTCTAGGGTCGGAGAGTCTAGTATGTAGATAAATTAAACATTCTTTTATAGCTCTATTGTTATTTCCTAGATACAGACATTAAAATAGTTTTAATTTGATGTTAGTTTTTTAACACAATTATCTAAAAAGATAAGACAATTGCCGATGAATTTATGTACATCCCCAATGATGATACACAAAACGACTTCTTCTGTAGACTAAAATTAGTGGTTGAATCGTTTGGACACTCATCTTAATGAATCAACTAATTAAAGTTCATTAAAGTTCCCACAGTTGTTAAGCCAAAGAATAAGAAAACGTTATTGAAAAACTTTGCAGACTAGTGTAACATACAGCCTAATGTCCCCGCTCTATCTTTCTGTTGAATTGCAAAAAATTGTAATTATGGAATAGCTTTGCTTCTAACATGCTATCTCCTCTCCTCAATGTCTCTGTATTTTTGTAAGAAATATATTTTAATATTGGATACTACTAAATAGAGTGAGTGGCCAATTTATGCGGATATTATTGAATTTGGACAATAATCAAACCCAATATCAGAAATATATGTACTATAAACTTAGTGCAGGTTCCTGAGATGCTTTGACACGTGAAAATATATCATATTATGTCCTGGCTAGCCAGTTAGGAGGACAATATAACCTGTAAAGTTAAGACCTAGAAACTTACATTTTATTAGAATATTTAAATTTACTCCACTGCACATAGGGGCAACAAGGGGCATCAATTCACCACCCCCAAATCAAGTTTTAAACATTATATGAGTATTATCATACCCAATGTACATCAGATTTCAAAGGAATCGTAAAAATACGCTTTTCAAGCAAGCATTCTAATGCATGGAAGTCAAGAAATGCAAAAATTTTCTTACAGAAAAAGGCATACTTTTTGTGTTTCACCAACAATTTTAAAAGTATTATAAAATCTCTTAGAATTAACGTAATTAGACAAAATAACTTTTGATGAGTCATGCATTACATATATTTTGACAGTATAAAAGAAAAAAACACAAATTGAAGAAATTAGTCCTAAATAATTCTAGTTGAAGTCAAGATTTTAGTTTATTTTTGTTTGTTTTAAAATCAACATTTAAGTAGACAGTATCAGGAAACATGTTTTCACCGGGTGCCACCGGCTAAAAAAACGATATTTGATTGCCCAAAGACATATTATAATCGCCTGTACTGGTTTCATTTACCCCCCGCGCCCCCGTAGGGGTTTTTAGCCCGTTTTCTAAAGGTGGGTGCAAGAAAAGATTGTAAGAAAAAGCCTTTAAATGCGCTTTTAAAGTCAAATGTAAGATGTAATACATATAAATAAAAGACGCAAAAACATAGTTATGAGAAATGTTTATTTGATCATGGGTCACCTCCGGGTTCCAGGGACAAATGTAATCCTTTATCACAGGACTACAATCTCTCACCAATGTCTCCTTTCCAGATCAGTGACGCATTAATCTCTGTTCGGCGAGTATATCTAACCTTAGAATGGTGGTATTATATTACACCGATCCTAAATCCAAATTCGCTTAAGAGATAATCTTTTGCTTAGAAGCCCTAATCCGAAAATAGTATTAAAATATTACTGATAATTTTATATTGCTATTTAATCTGAGAATTTTTTATTCCTAGGTATCTAACTTTGCCAACACTTTTGAACTGGAAGTATCTATTGTGGTTACTAGAGTCATGCGAACATGACTACAATATTCCGTTCTGCTGCCTGTATCCCCGTGAGGCGTGAAGTTCTTTGTTAGGTACCTTTGTCAGGTAAGAAAATCACTAGGCTAGCTCCGAACCGATCTTCCAGAGTATTAGCAAAATAAAACTACCTTTAAGACGTGAACTTATTCAGAGTTCTAATTCGAAAATGTTAAATTGTCCGAATAGATAACGATCTCCAACCTTTTTGGACTTCAGAAGCTTGAGGGAAGATCCGGTTTGTTAGTATCGGCCGTCAGATAATGAGCTATCATCAACCGTAGTGGCTGGGCCACCACCGTGCTTTCCCTTTGTTATTCCTATTTAGCCCCGTAGTGACTTGCAATTTAATGGTGCAGGGCACCAAGCTATAGGAGTTCTCTTCAGAACAAAAACTTGGAGATAACTATCCGTTCGGATGCCTAAGCTTTTAGGCCCTAAGAAGGCCTTATCCTTAAATTTATCTCAATTGACCAACATCAAATGATATTCTACAATTTATTTAACAAAGTATTTATGAATTTATCTAACAAAACTTTTTATTTTTTAGGTGTGTTTTAAATGAAAATCCTAAGTTTGAGCCGCCAAGACCCTCAAGAAAATTCCAAAGCAAGAGAAGGGAGTCTTCCCTTAAATTTTAGAATTTTTTAAAAGAGTATGTGTAATATAGTAATTCCGTATCACGACTGACTGTTTCTCTTTTCCAGGTTTACTTTTATAGGCCCTGAAGCCTTAGGAAAAAGAGAGACAAAAAGGATGACTTTTATTTTTGTGTTGATTTTTATGTTTTAGGGAAATTGGCGACCTGATTATTAAGATTTTGCATTTAAAAGTGTGTGCATATCTCAACTAAATTACAATAAGCATTTCATAAATTAGTAAGATCACATTTTATTTTATTTTACATCAAGAATACATTAAACTATTGGTTTCAAATTAGTTTTTTTTAATAATGTTTTTTCAATGTCATCTTTAATTTTACAAATTTTCATTCTTTTAATTTAGTTTGTTTATCTCGAAACCTCTAATTTTATGATTCTTGTGTTGTTTTACTAATGTTAATTTATACTGACAATTTTTGCTAATAATTTTTTAGCTGTACTATGACCATTCTATTAAAAGGGGTATTGTCTCTCACTTTACCTTTTAGGGTCTTCGTTTTATAGATCTTATTTCCCCATTTTAATAAATAGGTCTTTATACATGCTTTTTTACTTAAATATTATATTAAATTGTTTTAAATTTGTCTAATTTTGATAATATTTTATAGTCTTTTATTTTCATTAGAATAAATACATAATTTAAGGTATGGGTTGGATTTTTCCCCAGCAAAGCTACTCTACAAGTTATTCATAGAATCGGTTTAGGGGAAAAGGACGAACCATGTACCCCCCTCAAAAAGAAAAGCTCGATTATAACACGTTTCAAGAGGCTAAGGATGACCCGTGTTTCATACAGCCTTGATTTTTGAGGTGTTTTAAATCATAGGATATCTCTCGTTTATTATTTTAATGATTTTTTTGTTGTTTTTTACACGGACGTACTTTTAATATAATATTAGGTTTTTAAAACATGATTTTAAGTTATGTTTCAAATAATTCTTCTATATACTATGTTAAAAAGTAGAAGGCCCTTTAAAACTTATACCAAAACATTAAGGTCGTCTTACCTACATTGGTAAGCGCACGGATGTAATGAATGCCGCGTTAAATTTTGAACACTCTATTTATATGACGCATTAAATGGCGTCTAATTTTGTTATGGTAGCTAGACGCTGGAAATTTTTCATTTTAAAAAGGGAAGAATTAAGCTAAAAATTGCCTTTTTAGGCTCTATTCAGTGAAAAATATGATAAAAATATATAATTTTCTAAACGGCTAATTTCTTTTTGGTGATAAATATTAGTTTTCCCTTAAAATCTTGGTAAAAAGTTTTATAAAAGCCTTCGTGATTAAATTTATATATGTACATGTTATAATATGCATTATATAAGTTAAAAATCAATTGTAACATATTGTTTAGATTATCATGTTGAACCAAGCTGATAAAATTGGGTGTACTCGGCTTTGGTTGGTAAAAATGTTGAAACAAAAAGGCGTTGATTAATGAAGAAATAAGTACACCATTACTGGTAAACTAATTTTTGTTTTGTTTCTTAAGGCTAAAATTTAATTTCTTTATGCGTTGACTATTTACCAATTTAAACTATTATTACATAATTTGTCTTTATATTTTTTATCACTTATTTATTAATCCATTTCTATTGGGAAGAGTTAAAAAATAGAAAGACATTACATTAAACAATTATCTTTTATACAAATTTGGTCATTTTATTACTGTTTTATTCGAAAGTTCGTTTTTTAAGGTCATTAATCTTATGCTACGTTTTTATTATATAATATTTAGTCCTTCCTTTATCTCTCACTAAACAGATGTTTTTTAGACTAAATTTTATATGTATTTTTTAAAGAAACAATATTTTTAAAATGTTGTTTTCCATAAAATTCAATCATATTCCTGCATTATGACCTGAACATAATTATTTATCAATGATTGAATTTTATGTGTTTTAAAAATTGAATTTATTCTTTTTTGATTAGATCTAAAAATTGAATTTCTTATTTTTTCAGGCCCTTTTGCAGTAGTTTGGCTGTTTTTTGTTCTTGATTGTAGTCGTAGTTTGGGCTCTCAATTTTTGGTAAGTATCAAATTTGTAACTTTTTTATTTTTGACCTTTAAAACACTAGTTTTACTATATTGAACTAATGTCAAGTGGACAAATATGATAGCCTCGTCATATTCATCTCCTTTCTACTAGTTGTACATTATATAACATTATGTGTGTTGAAAAAAATATAAGGTCCACATCAACTTCTTGGGAAATTGTTTTAAAGAGCAGCTGGGTTGTTTCAGTTTATTTGTTATGGGCCAAATATTTTTCCAACAATTACTTTTGTTATTTTATTTTATTTCCATATCTAGCTAGTTATAGAGTAGTTTTATTTAAACTGTTATAGTTCTTTTTACGCGTTAGCAAAAGCTACATATTTTATTGATTTTATCCTATTTTATAAAGTAGTAAGCCTTTTTTGTCTGTAGCGAAAGATCTCGCTAACCGCTGAACCGATATGGTTCACCTTTACAATGAAGCTTCTTATATGTCTATGGAAGGTTGTAAACTATTATGGGTGAAAAGACCTCACACATTAATTGCCCCTAGAGGCTTCTAAGGGCGTAACCGCTAGTAGGTATATGAAGTATTTTACATTTATCTCATAGTCGGTTCTAATTTTGTAAAAATTACTTAGATCCTTTCAGATATAAATAATAAACTCTTAAAAAGTCCTTTTATAAAGAAAATAGCTAAAAACCCGACTATACAGTCAAAAAGACCCTAAAGTTAGTTGCTATTGCATAAATTTCAAGCAATATCATATTCCCAGTTTTGTTCTCACTTATCAGTTTCAATCTCTTGATGTCATGAGTCATCAGAAAGTTCCCAAAATAGGCATTAAATATTGAGAGATTGTCATAGAGTCTTAATTCTTTTATTATTAATACAAGTATAAGTTTCCCTGGTAGCCATACTGTTTTATATTTAGGAGGAATCCAGTCAAATCACCCCACGAAGACTGAGAGAAGGCTTCCCTAACAAGACTAAAGTTTAATGATTTAAAATATGTCAAGGTAAAGTCACGCAACCTATTTCTTCACCACAGAGCAAAAATTAAGTGTCGGAAATAATGTTAATTACTTACAAAACTTAAATTTATACTAAAATGTAATTGTTTAATGCAAAAGCCATTTTTATTTTCAAATTCATTTTTAGCAAAGAATATTTAATTTTGTAGAAAATAAAAATGAGAAAAATATTATCCAATCTATATATGTGATTAACCTATGACGCGCAAAAGGTTCAAATCTCTATATTCGTTGTATCAGTCTAACGTCGCCCGTCGGCCATCTTACTAATAGCAAGGGAAAACAGTCTACATAAAAACTTAAAGAAAATTGTTATTTTTTAGTACAGAATACGCATTTAAATCAATTCAAAGCATTTATAAAAACAATTTGAACTTTTTTATCTCCAATTTTAGTAGTTTTCAACAACTTATTTTGTTTCTTTTAAGAAAAGATTGGTTAAATTAACTATCGTGAAAAAGTTTTCAAAATGTAATATTAAACCTATCCAAATATCACCTAATTATGTAAGTAAGTTTTTCATTCTTTGACTAATGAACCATTGGATTGTTTTAATGAAATGTACTATTCTGAAAAGCCCTAAATCGAAAAAAGACTTTTAAAAAGAAATTAACAAAGCAATGCAAACTTTAGTATTTTATTTATGTATTATACTTTATTGTTTTATTCGTAGTTCATTTATAACAACCTAATTTTGTTATTTTATTTTAGGTTGTTTAGAACCGCTGTATTCCACCTGAATAAACGAGTATTGAAAGCCTCCCCGACTGCTCCACTGTCAGCCGTTCATTCTGGGACACCTGCCGCACTGCTACATCTCCAACCAGTGGATTGTGGTACACATACAAAGTAAGTATATCATTGCATGTAATGGGTAAATTATGAATGGGAAATATATATTATTTGAGTGTTTTTCACCTAAATTTTTCAGCTCTCTGTTGAGTTTCCTATCCCTATTTCCCTGATGGTTGAAAAAAAAGAAAGTTTTTTAATATTCTTTACAGGGGAGAAAAAGGTTGATTGAAGATATCGAAACTTTTAAATGCCGTCTTCTTTTTTGAATATTTTTGTTAGGTAAAGATAAAAATGGACCATTTCAAAATATTTGAAGTCTTTAGTAGTTTAGTCTTTAACAGTCATTCGTTGGTTTTTTGTCTCAAGTATGAGACTGATATGGTTCTCCATTTTCGGATCCTAGGAAATTGATGATTACTAGCTGTTTTTTCTGGTGTTATCCTATAATAAAAGAGTTAGAAACCTGAAATAAAATTATTAAATATTATTATTGTTCCAATTAAAGTAGTAGAGTGTGTATCTATCTTAGCTTTACATTTTTTAAAAACATGGATATCTTGATTTAATTTAGGAGGTGGTGTGGTAGTGTTGTGGTCCAAAAAGCTGTTTTTTCTTCCAATTTTTAAAGATTATTGAGCAAAGAATAAAACGTTTTTTAGATTTATGCACTGCACACCGACGACAACGTGATTAGACACCTTGCCAAGTTTTTTACATCATAAGAGCAACATCCTCTTTTACTTTTAAATTATAGCTTTTTTAATGATACAATAGATATATGGAGTATTAGACCGATACTTAAAAGATTGATTTTTCTAAAATTGTATAGCTATTTTAATATTTTTTAATTGTTCTTATTTTTCAGTTGTTTTGAGAAAGAAGATGAGATTTTTTGGGATTTGTTTGGGCCGCTATTTATCCGCCAAGACAACCTACATGGAGCAGAATGTTCCTGTCCTGGAACAAGGTTCCAAGAAGCGTGGTGTTTGCCGCTATTTGTGGGATGACGATGTAGGAGATCCTTTCTAATTTGGTTTTGTTATTTTATTTGGTAAGTTATAATTCTTTGATGAATTTTTAAGTATCGAACTCATATTTAATATTGGATAAGAGACTGTGTTTCTTCAAAACAACTAATAATTTTATCTTGTTGTTAATTTTAAAATAATGGTGTTTTAATTACAAAGTTTTTTGGTTTTTTACTATTGTCTTATTCATTATTGTCTCATTTTACAATTATTTTTTCTTTGTTTTAGATTATCATGTAGCTGTTTAGCTATTTGTTCTGCCGTTTTCTCACTTATTGGGCTTTGTTGTTGGTGTACAAAATTTACTTAAGATAGCAGTTATGAGGTAATGATATTATCATTTAGACTCAATTTAGATGGGTATTAATTTAAAATATTTTATTTATTCGTAATTTATGAGCTGTATAAGTTTTCATAGAATGATAAAAAAATTGGTTTATATTTATAATGGATTTTATGATGAGGAAAAAAAGTATTCTGAACAAGAGTAGAACAAGAGTGTAGTGCAGATAATTAAATCCTAAGATTTTTAGATGTAATTTTTTAAGTGTGAATGTCTTTTGGCTTATTTTCTGTGTGCTTTTCTTTTTCGAAGAATCCTATCTACTACAGTTTATATTTTGTAGAATATTTTTTAGCTTGATTTAATATTTATTTTTTCTGTTTTTTCAGTCATATCTCCTCGGCTCCCAGTTTTAATACAACAACTGTGGTTCCAACATTGCATTGCTGATCAAGTAACTGGTGAATGTCCGCCCTATATTTGATTGCAGACGGAGTAGCCTGTACACTGATTTTCTAGGTAAGTGTTCCTTTTTGCTTCTATTTTGGTCCTTTAGGGCCTATGGTGCTCCCATCCCTTTTTATAGGATTGTGAAGCTAAAAGAAGACCCCTTAATTATTTTTTGGGGGATAAGATACATGCATGTTTATTCTTATTTTAGGTGAAGCAAAAAGATTTGGTTTTGTTTAATGTAAGCAGAATATGTGACTGATATTTTTATAATTAGATAGTTATTTGCTTAGCAAAATAACTTCTCCCCCTTTGCAAAAAAAAATTTTGCTCAATTGGAGGGGTTTTAATATAAGTTAGAGATAAATTAGAGAGTGATTTTTATAGCTGCTTTATTTTTCAGTTCACTTTGTTGGGAGTTGGGAGGTTGGTTTATATTTTAAAAACTTAAATTTATTTTGTTAATATCATTTTGTATAAAACATATAAGGCATTATTTTCTGTCTTTCTATAGAGTAATTGACATAAGAGACATTGGCCTTTTGACTTATAGATTTAAGACAAGAGTGAAAGAAAGTGATAAAGAGAGGGGTCGAGAGAAAGAGAGAAAGAATTAATATCGCTTTTTTGTTTTAACTGATAGCTTTGGTGTTTTGTTTTTATTAAGGAGTGTCGTGTAAGGTGAAAGATCAAGGTGTGTGTAAAAAAAAATATTGATAAGTAAAGTTTTAGTTTATTTATGTTGATTTTATTTTTATGTTGTGTGAAATGTGCATGTGCCATCCAGCTTGTTTGATATTTTCTTAATTTAGAGTTTTTTGTAAGTTTGTTTTAATAGTGTTGTTTTATTTCAGCTGTTAGCTTTTTAGCTATCCAGGCTAGTGTATGTGTGTAACCGATTTGGTTAGAAGAAAAACAGGCAGCTGATTTCTGCTTTCTCATTTAATTTTTTCTCAGCTAAGTGGGCAGGTGTGTGCTTGTCGCTGTTTAGTCTGGTAGAGTGTACTCTACAGCTAAATAGGCTGTGTGTGTGTGCCTAGGCGGCATTAGTTTTGTGTGTCGCTTAGGGGCTTGGTAAAGTGTACTCTACAACTAACTAGGCTGTGTGTGTGTGTGCCTATTGTTAGATGTTGAATAATGTATTTTAGAGCTATATAGCCTGCGTGTGTGTTCCGCCTAAGTGGCTTGGGAAACAGCTGAGTTGTGGTGTGTAAAATTGCTGCTTTAAAACATATATGTGTAGTTTCCCATTTGTTTTTAAATGACCTTATATTTTTTTGTTCATTTTAAAAGTTTAAAATTTTATGGCTTAGCAATTGTAACTTTTTATGTATAAATTTACAAGAAAGAAGATTTATAAGTGAAGTAAATATTTTAAATGTAGCAAAACAAGGATGACAACATCTATAAATAGTGAAACACAAAAAGGTCATTGATGGTAATATTTACAAGTAGATTTGTAGTGTATTTATTAATTGATTTATTGGGTAAAATAAACACTAAAACTTGTTTTTATTTATATAATGTTGTCGGTCAAAGTAACTTACATAAAGGATGCTCATAACTATGGGAAGAATTATTTTGATCATGATATCTTAAAGAGTTTTAAGACTGGTCCAAAAATACCAAAAATATGGGGGAAAATGTAAAAATTATAGAAATAGCCAAAAACCTGCAAAAAGGAAGTCTGATCGTTATGTCTGTTTTCTTTAAACAACAGGAAATTTTATTCTGCAACAAAAAAAAAATCTGGAAATCGTACCATAAACACTGAGGATATGTAAGAAATGAAAAAATTACAAAAATAGCTTAAAACCTATTCTATTAAATTTTGATTGTTTTTATGCGCACGAAAACGAATTTTTCCAATAATTGTCTATTATTTTGCCAAAAATTGACAGAAAAATTATTCGGCGTTTTTATCTTCCTATTTTAAAGAGAATAAGAAAAAAATTTATTTTTAAGGCAAATCGATTTAAAAACTGCTTTCAAAAAATGTTAGAAAGTAATTTAAGATTAAGTTGCCCTAAATCTTAGAAATTGTTATTAATTTATCTTAGGCTTGCGTGTGTGTGTTTAAATATTGCAAGTTGTACTTTCAAAATACGCATTATTTAATTTAAAAACTAAAATAATTTTGATGAGGTCTGTTTTCTATCTTGACATGTGTCAACTTTTTTCAACACTATATTTATGCATTTACACAAAAATTTTAATTATGTTATTTCGGAGCAAAGCATTTCCTTAATTTACTATCTATCAGTTTAATAATATTAGAACCCTCAGAAAAGTTTTTATCATATAAAGTTTTTCAAATTTTACTATAAAAATTCAATTTACTTTCCATAAACAACTAATTTCAAAAAATAAACTGCATTTAGAAATATTCTTTGTTTAGGCCAAAAATATACAAAAAAAAACTCGCCATTTTATCTACACATCCTAAGAAATACATGTTTCAAAGCATAAAGGCCCTATTCTTTACACAATGATACAACTATTGGCTGCGCCCCTATAAGAATATTCTTAGGGAAAAGCTTGAACTCATATTTAGGTTCTTAAAACCTTTTACAATGCCATAGATGCTTAGTGCTGTAAAAAGTATGAACAATATTTTAATTAGCTTATAGAAAAACGAAAGGTTGTTAATGGTTAATCATTTTAGCTTGCCACAATGCTATCTCTTATTTTAGCATCGACTACAGCTATAATTTTTATCTCTAACACTACCCAACTATTGTAAAAATTTGGACAAGATTTGCTATAAGACTACTGATATCAATGTGTAAAAATTAGGAAAAAGTATAAAATTAAGATATTTTTTACAAATCTGAATACAATGTAGACAAGGAGTTTGATACTTTTGCTTGTGATATTTTTCTACCGGGCGCGCGTGACCCCCGTTGTCAAAATCCTTAGCTCAAAAATGTAATGATTTACATTAAAATTATGTATTTTGATGGTGTTGTAGAGTTAGCAATAGTAAGGTGTTTACTGTTTAAGACCAGTGAGTTTCTTCAGATTAATGCTGTAACAGGTTATGAGATCCGTAGCTTCTTATTAGGTATTTCTGGTATTATGGCTGTTGGTGAATATTCCAGTCCAAGTCAGGTGGAATCTTGCTAGGATACTGTGGATACACATCTGATAAACGTCTGATGACTTGTGTTGTATGATGCAAGGCTGGTTTCTTGACGTATTTGACTGTAGATCTACTGATTTTCAAGCTCAAGAGCAATGGTTGGCTGATTGTTTTTATCAGAATCAGCTACTTTGTTAGGAGCTAGTAGATGATGAATCTGGAACTCAAACTTGGGCATATTTATCCGCTTAGGTATTGACAAGGCTACGACATTTGGTTTTGTGAAAAAAATCAGCAAGAAATCGGTTGCAAAAATATAAAAACTTGTATTCAAATTGGTCTTAAATATCTTTGCAAAAAGGAATTAAAAATAGAAAAACTTTTGTAGATTTTATTTGTTTTAACTTTTATTGGGTTTTAAATCTTAAATGTCATATTTTAATTTCGTATTATTGACAAAACTACCCCTCTATCTATAAAAGATGAAAATCAGAGATAGTGTAGCATGCTAATGTCCTTTTTTATCAAAGCAAGGGTGATGTTAAAAATTGGTTTACCTTGTAGGAAAAAATAAATGTTAATCAGTTTACTTTTTGTTTGATAATAGAAACCCACTTTGCATATTTAAATTTGACTCTTTTTTTTTGGACTGTTTTAAGAGAAATATTTCGCCTTTATAATTTAACAATTTTATCTATATATGGGAGAAAAATGGGCCAATTGAAGTTACTTGGATATTTTGTTGAAACCCTGTTTGATTTTGTTATTGTACTGGAAATTGAATATTGTTTATGAATTTCTAAGTTACTTACATTTGTAAAAAAAGACATTTTAGTTTCAAATCCTTTACATCTAGAAAAGGTTATCATATTTTGGGGTTATTAAAATTTAAGCAGAAAATTTCGTTTTTTAGTGAAACAAGAATTCTTTTTCCCTATCTTTGAAATTATAATTGAGATGATATTAAGTTTGATAATCCGATGAAAAAAACTTTGTTTTAAGGCTATAAAAGTCCTTTATTTTGCCACACATAACAAAAAGGCCTTTATTTAATTATTTTCAATTACATGCTACAAAAAAATTAACATTTTATAGGTTCAGGGATAGCAGGATATGTAAAAATTGCTTTGAATCCAATTATTTCCCGATGGATTTTAACCGGTTCTTAGCCATGTTAAAGCTAGTATATAGCATCGAATTGTACATAATTTTCAACCAATACTTAATTAAAAATTAATTTAGCAATTTTTCATTTTAATGTCAGCGGGAAACTGTCTATAATACGATGCGACGAATAATATTTTTTCCTAGATTACTATATGAGGTTTGAGGATACTTGGAGATTATTTATTTTGTATTTTTTAGGAAAAAGTATAGGCAGAAAATATTTAAAAATTGCAAGATTATCAATTTAGAGATAGGATAGAGATAACTTTTTAGGGGTTAATTAGCGCTCGCCTAAACTAGAAAATTCCCGCTGGGGACATCCAATAAAAGAACTGAAACCTAAAATCATAGTAAAGCCAAAAAAAGATAAAATCTTTAAGTCTAAAGTGAAACTTAAATCAAACTTATACCAGATAGAGAGCCTAATCAGTTCAGTCTTATAATGTTGTATAATTTGTAGTTGAAAATTCAAGATAATCAATTTAATGTATTTAAAAGTTTGTAAAAAGTTGAATTAAAAGTATGTTTTGGAGCGATTTTTAACACACATGTCTAAAAATCAACACATGTGTTCGGAACTAGGTCATAAACCTCAGAAGTTATAAATTCATTTTCATAAAAATTATTAGCTAAAATTAGGCTTATTTTCAGGGATCTTAAGGGATATGACAATGGACGATATTTTGTTGGAAGTTTAAGACACATTAACTCATAATTAATGAAAATTGGATTTAATTATACAAGGATCTAAAGGGATAAGACAATGGATGATAAATTTGTTGGACTATTTTGCTACATAAACACATAATTTATGGAAATTGGATTTAGTTAGACTTTTCTTATGGAAATTTTTATTTCTTTTGGGATTAAGTTCATGCTTATTTAATAAGGCCTTGTAATTTTGGATGACACATTTCTGTTCATAAATTTTGTCAACTATTAATTTATTGTTGTGTGGTGTTTTCTTATTACTGTAAAAAAAATCTTAATAGCTTTATCTATTTAATTGTTATTAATTCTTGTATTTTATTTTTAGGTATTGTGTCTGTAATTGTATTTGGAGATTCGAAATTTGCTGAGAAAACTGAAACTGTGAACTGAAAAGAAGATGGCATTGGTGGCAGCTGAGAAAATTGCGAAATTCCTACCAGTTTTACTCTCCATTGGGGCCTCCTGTAATATGCAGATGTACCGGATTTGTCTGCAGAAGTGTGAAGGGCTTGTGGATACTAATGGAGGTATAGGAAGGTTTTTAAGCAAAATTATTCTATAACTAAGTTGTGTGTTTTCTGCAGTTTTGTGGGGAGTTATTTTATAATTTTGATTGTATGTTCTTTTTTGCTACAAAACTAGATATGTCTGTATTTGTTACAGACTAGATAGCGTATCTGCTCTAGAACTAGAATTGTCGTCTGTTGAGCTTTTTAATATTCTATTGAATTTATTTATTTTATTAAGCACACATAATTGTCCTACTTTATAATTATAATGATGTCTATTCTTGTTCAAACTTTTTATTATTTTTTCTTGCCTTTTATAAATAAAACATTAAAGTAATGTAAATAGAGCAATAACTAGTATATGTAACAACCACCCCTTTTCAAAGACCTTTTACACGACTTTTGGTTGGGTCTTTGAAATAAGCTGAATCATTCAAAAATGTAAATACAGCCGGGTGCTGGCAAAAGAACCAAGAGCAAATTGCAAACTAATGTTAACACAAGGACGCCCAAGCTTTTTACTTAACATGGGGGTAAAATGAGGATTTCTATATGTTAGTAATGTAAGATATTTAAAAACTTGAGGGGTGTAAGGGATAAATACACCATTACCCCTCTACTTGGACATCTATGTTTCAGTTATAATGATTTCTGCTTTTTGCCTAGTTAATTTCGTTTTTGCTTTGTTTAAATACTGTTCATTTGTTAAAGATTATTTTGAAATTAATCTGTTGATCTCTTGAAATTGAAAATAACCCAATACTTGAAATAAGGACATAGTTAATTTGTCATCCCCACAAGGGAGAGCTCAACCATTTATGGAAAAATAATCGAAAACAATGTAAATATAGGCAAAATTTAATTTGGGAACATCTGCAATATATTAGTTCTACTTTTGTCGCTAGATGTCTCTAAAAACTTGATAATTTTGATTTGCTACAAAGTAATCACACCATTAGGAAAAATGTCTTATTAATCACAAATAACTAGGTTTAAAAATGCAGTATTGTAAATCGGAAAAGATGATTTTGAATATAATGGCAGTTTTAGATACTTCACATAAGTTTAGGCAGAAATGACAATTTTTTACTAAAATTGTCCCTTTCTTTTTCAAAAAGCAGTAAAAAGCATTAAACAGCTATACTTAGAAAGCAAAATTTAATGAAATTATTTTTCGTCTGCAACGCTCTAGGTCTATGCAATTGGAAATCAAATAATATGCTCTTTATACATTTATACTATAAATTTACTAATGAAACTCTGTGTCTCATTGTATAGTTCTAAGAATGGGATCTGGAGATTCTTAAAACGTTTGGATAATGGCTATTTTATACCTTATCTTTTTAGCTAGATAAACCCTAATATAATTTAAAACATTAATTATTTTATTTAGGGTTTTAATTAAACGGTTGCTCGATTTAATTGGCTTAAACTCCGGCTTTGTTTCATGCTTATTCATATCAATCCTGTTGGTTCCGCGTTCAGTCATGGCAATGAGTAATAGTCTCTCATTTGACATACTAATGTATGCAATGATAAAAATTAATAAGCCAAATGACGCAAGAGTACTACCAATCACCATACTTGTTAGTAGAACTAACATGATTGTCATGAATTTATTTTGAGAAGGAAAGTCTTCAAGATATTGGAGCCATGATAAAGCCTTTGTGTTTCTGGCCCCATTTTTCATGCACAATGCACTTTTAAAATTTGATTTTTCTTTAATTCTATTGTTTTCAGATATGTCAGTGTTGTAAGAGGACTGAACAGTTTTGCAGTAGTCAATTTTCTGCTCATCTAAATCCTCAGGGTAATTTTCTTTGCTTTCCATTTTACTGATGTTTGTCTGTTCGTCTATTTCCTCTTTTTGCCCCAAACTATTTTCTAAATCGACTTTGCCTATTGTTTGATTTAAATGTTCCTCTATAGGTTTATTTCTATTATATTCGAAATTTTCAAAAATTTTCCTATTTGAATTAACGGAAATTTTATTGGTAGATAATTTTTCAATATTTTGACTTATTTTTTGATTTGACGCATAATTAGGGGATTTATCCAATTTTGTGTTAGACACATTTTCTTTTATATTGGTAATTATTGGCGGATTAATTTTATCTATTGGATTATTAACAACAGAGTTTTCTATTATTTTTAAATCATTGTCTATAGACGAACAGTTTAATGTTGAAGTATTAGATGTTTGATTTTCCATTAATATATTTTCTATTAGCTTATTAGTATTATTACTATTTACACTATTTTGGGTATTATTATTGACGCTATTTTGGGTAGTCGAACATTCTAGTACTTCAACATTCTTAATTTTTATATTTTCATTTTGATAATCAATATCCGAATTTTTCAGGTTTATCTGAATGGACAAAGAAATGTTGATTTTGGGACCAGATTGATTCTGAGGTGATTTTTTCCCTAGAATAGGGGTGCCGGGTATGTCCCAAGAATCCGTAACTTGTGGTATTTTTATCTGTAATTGTATGTTTTTGCTTTCTTGAGAAATACTCGGCTGCCCTACTAGTTTTTTTCCATTGTTGGCGGGAATTTGCACGCCGACAATGGATGGTATAATCTTGATACACCATAATTTAAGCAGCGTGGGCATTGGTCTTTGGAGGGATTGACATTAGGGAAAGTGAAACACTCCCCACTACCATGGGTGTCAGAATTACACAATAAACAAACTATATTGTTAGCTTTTTCTTTATTCTTTTTATACCACCATTCCATATTTGCTTTTTTAACTGCTTCATCTGGATGTTTTAAACAGTATCTAGAATAGTGAGGCTTTTGGCAATGCTCACAAGTTTTTTCCTTTTCTACTTGGTTTACATTTGCATTTTTTTGTCTGTCTAATTTTCTTTTTCTCTCAATGGCTGAGTTATAAAAGCTTCTGTTATTGCTAAACCAGCTTAAGATTGTCTCTTTAGTAATGTAAGGAACATTGGTGGATGTCAAAAATGCAGATTGCAATAATGGTGGTACCAAATAGGTACATATTTTCTCCCTAAGTTTAGCCATTTGATTTTCATGACTATTGCCTGTTTTTTGCAACATGGCTGCCAAATATACTATTATTTTATTTGGTTTGTCTTCATCTTCAGCAGTGAATCTATAAGTGTAGAATTGTTTCTCATATTGATGTGGGTTGAGTAATTCTGCACCTATGGTAGTTAGGATCGATTTTACAAAATCCTGAGCACTAAGGGCATTAGGATCTATTTCTAGAATATCTAGTTTATTCCTTGATTCTTCATTAAAATAGTGAATGAGAATATTGTTGTAGGAACTATGAGTAAAAGGGATCTCATATTCCTCCAAATATTTAAAAGTGCTAAAAAAAGTGTAATTGTTAGTTTTTTCTCCATATTGGGGTGGGATTTTACCCAATATTTTGACTTGTCTGTGAATACGTTCGTGTTGACAACTGCCCCACACTAAATTATTTGGTATGAGATTAATTATTTTTGCTGTATTTAGGTCAGTGATGGATGTGTTTTCATGAAGGAGAAGTTTAAGTTGCCACATTTGAGATTCAGATAAGATATTTCCAAGTAAGTTATTTTCTTGTCTTGTCTCTCTATTTCTGTTATCTCTATTGGTAGATGGAGTCCTTCTATCTAACTCCGTATCTGAAGAGCTAGAACTAGAGCTAGGACCACTACTGTTACCACGTCTATTCATTCTCCTTGGCATAGAGAAATTCTGTCTGTCTTTATGCCTGTCTTCTTTGTCACTATTGTCTCTTTTATTTTGTCTTTCTTTACTTGACTTAGTTTTGTCTTTATCGTGTTTATAACGATTTTCATGTCTATCATGATGTTGTTCATGGCGTCTTTGGTCCTCATTGCCATGTGGGTTAAGTGGATCATACATTCTGTCAGGCCTTTTTTTAGAATGTTTTTTACTTTTTTGTCTGTCAAAATCCTCACTATAATAGCTAGATTCTGACTCATAACCCGAAAAATCTGAAGTTGGTTTAACTATTTTTTTATTTTGGGGTTTATTTCCATTATTTTCTTGTTTTATTACTTGAATATTTGGCTCATGTTCATGTATGGGAGGAGTGTCCTGTAAATGTATTTGAGGCCTATTTAATATGCGATTTTGTCGCCTATTGCCTAAGACAAGCATTGCTGTTGCTGAGTGAATCTCAGGCCTAACATGAGCACTAGGTATTTCCTCCAGTCTTAGATAATGATTTACTGCATTATTTAATCCAGGTTCATATTCTGGATTATAAGGTGGAGGATTTAATATTTCATCTTCTAATTGATCAATAATAATATCATCCATTTTAGGTTATTGCTGTACTACACATGGAATGAGGCCTAAATCCAAGATAAATGGAGCACCATTGTGCGTGGCCTATGCATTGCTGTACTATGCATGGAATGAGGCCTAAATCAAAGATAAATGGAGCACCATTGTGCGTGGCCTATGCTCTGCTGCACTACACATGGAATGATTGTTTGTCAATGAAGAGCTGTGCTTTTATGGATGCTTTACTGGTAAGACTTATTTAGTGGCCTTGCCCTCTCCCTCCTAAAAGGAAAAAGTTAAATCTTACCTGGGTTTATCCGGTAACGGAACCAATTTTATGGGTCACCTCCGGGTTCCAGGGACAAATGTAATCCTTTATCACAGGACTACAATCTCTCACCAATGTCTCCTTTCCAGATCAGTGACGCATTAATCTCTGTTCGGCGAGTATATCTAACCTTAGAATGGTGGTATTATATTACACCGATCCTAAATCCAAATTCGCTTAAGAGATAATCTTTTGCTTAGAAGCCCTAATCCGAAAATAGTATTAAAATATTACTGATAATTTTATATTGCTATTTAATCTGAGAATTTTTTATTCCTAGGTATCTAACTTTGCCAACACTTTTGAACTGGAAGTATCTATTGTGGTTACTAGAGTCATGCGAACATGACTACAATATTCCGTTCTGCTGCCTGTATCCCCGTGAGGCGTGAAGTTCTTTGTTAGGTACCTTTGTCAGGTAAGAAAATCACTAGGCTAGCTCCGAACCGATCTTCCAGAGTATTAGCAAAATAAAACTACCTTTAAGACGTGAACTTATTCAGAGTTCTAATTCGAAAATGTTAAATTGTCCGAATAGATAACGATCTCCAACCTTTTTGGACTTCAGAAGCTTGAGGGAAGATCCGGTTTGTTAGTATCGGCCGTCAGATAATGAGCTATCATCAACCGTAGTGGCTGGGCCACCACCGTGCTTTCCCTTTGTTATTCCTATTTAGCCCCGTAGTGACTTGCAATTTAATGGTGCAGGGCACCAAGCTATAGGAGTTCTCTTCAGAACAAAAACTTGGAGATAACTATCCGTTCGGATGCCTAAGCTTTTAGGCCCTAAGAAGGCCTTATCCTTAAATTTATCTCAATTGACCAACATCAAATGATATTCTACAATTTATTTAACAAAGTATTTATGAATTTATCTAACAAAACTTTTTATTTTTTAGGTGTGTTTTAAATGAAAATCCTAAGTTTGAGCCGCCAAGACCCTCAAGAAAATTCCAAAGCAAGAGAAGGGAGTCTTCCCTTAAATTTTAGAATTTTTTAAAAGAGTATGTGTAATATAGTAATTCCGTATCACGACTGACTGTTTCTCTTTTCCAGGTTTACTTTTATAGGCCCTGAAGCCTTAGGAAAAAGAGAGACAAAAAGGATGACTTTTATTTTTGTGTTGATTTTTATGTTTTAGGGAAATTGGCGACCTGATTATTAAGATTTTGCATTTAAAAGTGTGTGCATATCTCAACTAAATTACAATAAGCATTTCATAAATTAGTAAGATCACATTTTATTTTATTTTACATCAAGAATACATTAAACTATTGGTTTCAAATTAGTTTTTTTTAATAATGTTTTTTCAATGTCATCTTTAATTTTACAAATTTTCATTCTTTTAATTTAGTTTGTTTATCTCGAAACCTCTAATTTTATGATTCTTGTGTTGTTTTACTAATGTTAATTTATACTGACAATTTTTGCTAATAATTTTTTAGCTGTACTATGACCATTCTATTAAAAGGGGTATTGTCTCTCACTTTACCTTTTAGGGTCTTCGTTTTATAGATCTTATTTCCCCATTTTAATAAATAGGTCTTTATACATGCTTTTTTACTTAAATATTATATTAAATTGTTTTAAATTTGTCTAATTTTGATAATATTTTATAGTCTTTTATTTTCATTAGAATAAATACATAATTTAAGGTATGGGTTGGATTTTTCCCCAGCAAAGCTACTCTACAAGTTATTCATAGAATCGGTTTAGGGGAAAAGGACGAACCAATCAGACTTTGAATTAAAGTTGATAATGAATATTTTCAAGTTCTATTGACTAAATGATGGGGAGGGGAGGGAAGGGGGGGTGCTAAACCTAAATCTAAACCTCTTTATGTTTGATGTTTTAATGTAACTAAATAAGCGTTTCTATGGATTATTACAAATATCAGGGATCTAAAGGGAGAAGACAAAGGTCAATAAATTGATGTACATCCCCAATGATAATACACAAAATTACCCCTTGTGTAGATCAAAGTTAGTAGTTAAAATGTTTGAACACACAACTGTAAAACTTTGGGGACTAGTGTTATAAACAGCCCAATGTCCCCTCCCTCACTGCGGAAAGGTAAAGCTAACATTCAAATAACGTAGTGTTCTTATAATCATTTTAAATTGGAATTAGCAAGAAGTCTATCTGTCTGTCTATTGGTAATGCTTTGTTTTTAAGTTTTGTAGTTACATGGTCTTCATGTTTAGCGTCTTCAGTTTTATTTAGAAAGGGAGGGGACATTACACTAGTCCCCAAACTTCAAAGTTTTATAATAACGTTTTTGTATTCGTTGGCATAACAACTTTAGGAAATTTGATTGATTTTTTATTGGTTGGTTCATTAAGATGAGTATCAAAACTTTTCAACCACTAATTGTCATCTACAGACAATCAATTTTGTAAAATAATTTATTATTTAATGTATCTATATTGGGGATGTACAAGTACATACATTAATCGGTTATTGTTTTGTTCCTTAGATCCCTGGATGTTAATCTATAATACAAAGTAGCTTGATGTATGTTTGTCTGTCCGTCCGTACCAATAGATCTCGGTAACAACAAAACCGATTAGATTCTACTCCTCAGGGAATATATCTACTGGTCCCTTATAACAAGCTGATTTTTTACTTTTATGACAACAAATAATGGTTTTGAATGTTAAAAATATCCTATTCATCTGATATTCATCTGAATACTCAGTACTTATTCTTAGTACATTAAGGTATAGTGTTATAAGCGAAGCATCTCTATAATCAAGCCCTAAAAACGTCAGTATGTCCTTAAACAGTAACATGTATTTAATCAGTTTTAATTACAATCTTTTATAGACATGCATTAATATTCAGTTCTTACACTTCACAAGTGTTAATGTTCGTTTGTCCTTCCATTTCAGAGATTCGCTCCTATGGATGTTGTCATCCTTGTTTAATTACCTCTTGGAGCAAAGCCCATAGAGGCTAGGGGCGAAGCCGCTAGTATACATATAAACAGTAAACAAGAATCATAATATCATTATAAATATAGATATTAGCTAATAAAAATGTATGTCAATAATGCCCACATTTATAATGGATTTATTATTAAGTGAAACTTGTAGCTTGTTAAAATAAGAATCCCCATCCACCCCCTTTACACCATCCTCTCCCCTTCTACTGAAATGAATTCTATGACCCCAAATTTGACACTTTGAACACTTTGATGGATAGTTAGATGGATAGGTAGATGAATAGATATATTGATAGATAGATGGATGAGTAAATGGATAGACAGATGGATAGATAGATGGATAGACAGATGGATAGATAGATGGATAGATAGATGGATAGATAGATGGATGGATAGATGGATAGTTGATGGATAGATAGATAAATAGTTAATGGATAGATAGATGGATCGATAGATGGATAGATAGATAGATAGATAGATAGACAGATGGATAGAAAGATGGATAGATAGATAGATGGATAGATAGATGGATAGATAGATGGATAGATAGATGGATAGATAGATGGATAGATAGATGGATAGATAGATGGATAGATAGATGGATAGATAGATGGATAGACAGATGGATAGATAGATGGATAGATAGATGGATAGATAGATGGATGAGTAAATGGATAGACAGATGGATAGATAGATGGATAGACAGATGGATAGATAGATAGATAGATAGATAGATGGATGGATGGATAGATGGATAGTTGATGGATAGATAGATAAATAGTTGATGGATAGATAGATGGATCAATAGATGGATGGATAGATATATAGACAGATGGATAGAAAGATGTATAGATAGATAGATGGATAGATAGATGGATAGATAGATGGATAGATAGATGGATAGATAGATAGATAGATAGATAGATAGATGGATAGATAGATGGATAGACAGATGAATAGATAGATGGATAGATAGATGGATAGATAGATGGATGAGTAAATGGATAGACAGATGGATAGATAGATGGATAGACAGATGGATAGATAGATGGATAGATAGATGGATAGATAGATGGATAGATAGATGGATGGATAGATGGATAGTTGATGGATAGATAGATAAATAGTTGATGGATAGAAAGATGGATCGATAGATGGATAGATAGATAGATAGACAGATGGATAGAAAGATGGATAGATAGAAGGATAGATAGATGGATAGATAGATGGATAGATAGATGGATAGATAGATGGATAGACAGATGGATAGATAGATGGATAGATAGATGGATAGATAGATGGATAGATAGATGGATAGATAGATGGATAGATAGATGGATAGATAGATGGATAGATAGATGAATAGATAGACGGATAGATAGATGGATAGGGTAAAGGGGGGCTATTTTCGTGGGGTGTTATTCCGGTAATTTTCTTTCTACCTTCATTAAATGACCTATATCTCCATGTTCCTTTCAAATGACAGAAAAAAACATAAAAGCAAATTTGTTTGTTGTTAAATTACCTACAAAAAAGTATAAAATGAAATTTTTGTGAGATGAATTTTAAGGCTACTAAATAATTAAATCCCCTTTTTGGTTGATTTGCCCCAATGTGCACTGTTTAGGTTTCTTCAACTTTGAGTTGTCTTCTGCAGGGATCAAAAGGGATAAGACAATGGCCGTTATATCTATGTACATGCCCAATGATTATACACAAAATTACCCCTTCTTTAGCGTAAAATTATTGGTTAAAACGTTTTATCGCACAAATTAATAAACCAACTAATCAAAATTAACTATAGGCCCCAGAGTTGTTTAGCCAACGAATAAGATTACTATTATTATAAAACTTTGTGAACTAATGTAATAAACAAAACATTGTCCCCTCTCTCTCTCTCTCTCTCTTTCTCTCTGACTCTTCTGTAAAATTAATTATTTTATCTAGCACCAGCACTACGACCCTTTATGGGAGGTAGTGAGTCGAACCTCCACTTTCGATTTTAGTTTCAAGATAAAAACAGATAAAAAAAGATAAAAAAAATATTGGGAGTGGGGTTGTTGTTGTTGTTGTTGTAGCCATGATTCACTGAAGGACTCAGATGCATATGGAGACTGGAAGTGAGAATCCTTTGGCCAATCTTAGATTGGTAAGCTTCGCGCACAGCTGATTGTATTCTATGTTACATTACAAGCTGACCCGCAATTCTCGTGTAAGCTACTCAATTATTACATCACCCTGGCCTAGAGTTATGGCAGGTGTTCCATATTAAGCCACCCTAATTAATGGCACTCTCTTACGAGGAGCATGGATAAGTGAAAGCATGGTTAGAGCTGCTTGATTTGTAGAATCCTAACTTCCTACAAATATCCACCCTTACAACCCTAGGGCATCTTAGGGAAGGTTGCGTGATCATAATCTGACAAATTGTGACAGCATTTGTCAACCAAGTGCAAAGTCTATGTGGGGACTTGAACTCGGTTTCTCCCAACCACAGCGTAGTGCGCTAACCACTAAACAATATGGGAGTGGGGTCATATTTTCCTACGGGCGATTTCTCTTACGAGAGTTGACATACACTCCCACCAAAATTGTTTTACAACTTCACTGGACCTATATGATGCTTTAATGTGACACACACTGAGTTATCCTGTTATCATTATATAAGATTATAAGTATCATTCCTAAAATAAATTTTTAATTAGACTCTATGAGGTGGGTTGATTGGTACAAATTGAATCTATAGCCTTTTACATTTTATTCAAAACAAAAAAAAATAACTTGAGGATAACTTTTTCTATTGTTTATGGTAAATCTTTGTTAGCTTTATAAAGTAGTTGTGTTTCTAAAAATGCAATCTTGTTGTAAGTCTTGTATGCACTGCATTGCATTGGTTTAATATAGAACCACTCAGCCCCACACGGCACTCCTTAATGCAACCAAGTTGTGTGACACCAGAAAATATAACTTGAAATAGGGTGTCATATTATTAGAAATTTTAGTTATTAACAGAAAATTAGGGAGGTTTCTTTATTTACGATTTTATTCATATCTTTCAAAATCGATAGAAAAAAAGATATCTATGCGCGGTGCCCCACCTTACAAAGGATAACAAATTGTCTTTGGGTACTACATAGATTAAGTAACACCCAACAGACTACCAACTCTTTTATTGCACGACCCTTGCATGGTAGTCATAACTGTGCATGGCAATGAATTATGCCTATTTTGGCCTTTGCACTCATCCTACTTTGACTATTGATGCAGCTGGCATAGCAGCAGTAGGTCCATTTTGTGTTTAGTTATAAAGCAGTGTTGAGCCTCGATTCGAACTCATTAACTTCAACAACAAAAATGATATAAGGAAATCCTTCCTAATTTCTCATTTTGTATAGGCATTAATACCCCCATCTCCCTGCGTATGTGACCAATTGTTTTTTTGTTTGTTTTTTAAACACGCAAAATATCTTGATTGTGTTGAGGTACGCAGTGAGCACTGAGCCGCTAGATGCTAGATGCTTGACCTAGTAAACTAACTAAATTTTAAAAGAGAAAAATCATACACAAAAGTTTGAAAAGTGTTTTCATGATGATGTTTAGATTCGCAAAATTTTTAATACACCATAAATACTCCCCGGAATTAAAATCATGTATATCTTTATGGTTCATCCATAAGATCACATAAATTGTTCTGTACAATATTTCAATAATAAATTTAGACACTTTATCCAGGGAGTAATGGAAGGGGCAATGGGCAATTAATTCAATTTATTTCTGATATAATGATATTTTCTGGAGAAAAAAAAATTTTAAACTAGCCATCTCATAACAAATTAAGTTTATTGATACCCGTCTGCTATATTCAAAACTAACGTTGCGAGTTAGCGGCATTTGATGCCCTAGTAACCAAAGACAGTCAGAACCTGCTAAATTCTTGCGCATTCCCTTTAAGCCAGTACCCAAGTCTGAGACTCCAAAAAATTGAATATTCGATCCATTGTCCCCATTGCACTTTATCCCTCCACCCAACCCACACCCACAAATTTAAGGTATATATACCAGGGATCTAAAGGGATAAGACAATGGCCAATAAATTAATGTACATCCACAATGATGATACACAAAATTACCCCTTCTGTAGATGTAAATTTGTGGTTGAAACGTTTAACCACTGAACTTAATGAACCAACCTATCAAAATTCATTAAAGTCCCAAAGTTGTTAAGCCAACGAATAAGAAAGCGTTCACAGGTCTCCTTAACAAAACCTTAGATCAAAAAAAATCTCCAAAGAAACGGACAATGGGGTCTTCAAATAGGGTACAGTGGTGGTTAGAATCCGTTGGAGATTAAATCTTAGCTGCTCCTTCTTGCCAGTTATCGCAATTTGAAGTTTTGTGGTAAAAATGCCTAAAATTACAAGAATTCCAAGGATATATGCATATGTGAACACCTTAATTCACCAAATAAAAAGGTGAGTTTAACATTTGAGGAGTTTAGATGTCTCTGCATATGTAAACTACACAGTCCCTCCCCATTTAGAAAATTTTAAAACTTTAAAGAAATTATTTTATCAAGAGTACCTAATGAAAAAGGTACTATGTCCAGTTTATAACTTTAAGCTAGAGGCTGTTACCCTGGAACCAGTAGAAAAAACCTCAGTTCAAATTTACATATAGCTAAAGTTAATTTTAAAATACTAACAACCCCCTGGGCCCTATCCCCGTTTAACCCCACCCCTTACAGCCCATAAACTTAAGGGGGAAGGGGGCGGGGGGGCAAAGTAACAGTATTATGTTTTACTCAAAACTACTTGAAGTATTGTGAGAAATTATATGTAAGATTCTTAGGCCCAAAGTTTCTAGAAATATTGTTGACTACCCCCTATCTCCCCCTCCTAATGAAATCTAATAGGAAGGGGGTGAAGGGGAAGAATTCTTTAGAAATCACTAAAGAAACATATAAGCTTTAGTACTTAAACTTTAGTAGGCATCAAAATCTCTTACAAATATTGCTGCAACCAACCCCCTCCCCCCTTCCCCCCATCTTAGACCACAAATTATTAGGAGAGGGGCAGTGGATGTGGAAAATAATCTTGTGTTACTTTAAAATCACTGAATTATATTAAGCAAACTTTGGATTTAAGCTTTTTACAATTATTGCTGAATCCCACCCCTCCATCTGTTGGAAATAGTGGCTAGTGGTATAGGTAAATAATATTGTGTATCATTTAGAAACCTCTAGAGATATTCAGGGTTAATATTTTAACTCATATAGGCCCATATTTATTTTTATAAATATCTATTCCAACTACAACCCTCCCAATTTAGTACAATTAATTTGCTGCATAATCTCCTCCAACCTATTGGACTAAAAGAAATATTGTCAACCCATTGCTCCTTCCCCAAACATTGAATAGGTAATACATATAAAGCAATTTGGAAATCTAAAAGCTTTATTCCAAAGTTTGCTCCTTATTGCTTTATTGGTTCCTGAATAAAAAACAGGTGGTGAGATTGTATGGAGGGTAGCTGGAGAGGGAGGGGGAGGGCAAGCATAATTCAATATTTTTTTATGGGGGTGGAGGAAATTGTGCAGCAATATAATTTTTCTGGATGGGGTTGGTTGAAGTTGGGGAAAGGTCAGCAATATTTGTTCTAGTATGAAGTAATTATGGACCTACTAAAGTTTAAATCCAAAAGCACACTATAAATTGAGTAATCTCAAAGTAAATCACAAGGATATTGCTATACTCGCTTCAATTACTTAATTGGAGGGGGGGGGGGGGAAGGGAGATTGTAAAGCAATACGGAGGGAAAGGGGGTTTGGAGGGGGGGGTTTCAGCAAATTTGTAAAAGTTAATTTTGACCTACCAAAGCATAGCTCAAAGGTTTGCTTTGCTGCTATAATTCTAGCAGTATCTTAGTAACACAACAGATTAGTACCCTTTCAACTGCAACCCTCTTCTCTTTCTTTCTTACAAAATGTTATGTTTTTGATTTATGAGGGGAGGGGAAGAGGTCAGCAATATATGTAAAAGTGCTTTGGGTCCTACAACAATACAAATCCAAAAGCTTATATATATATCCAATAGTTTTTAATAACACATTGGGATGATCTCCTGTCACTGCCCCCCCCCCCCTCCCCCCCAATTAGGTTAGGACAAAGAGTATAAGGGGGGGGGGGGGAGGAGAAGGTGGTCAACATAATTTCTTCAAACTTGTGACCTAAAAACCTTACAAAAAAATTTTTTCCTCTGTACTTCAATTATTTTTTGAGAAACACATAATAGTATTACTAAGCTTCCCCCCCCCCCCTCCACCCTAAAGTTTGTAGGTTGTGAGAGTATGAGGGGGGGGGGGAAGCAGAATTACTAAAAGTTAATTTGGCCACATGTAAACTTAAACTGAAGTTTTTTCTTCTGGTTCCAGGGTAACAGCCTTTAGGATAAAGTTGTAAATTGGACAAACCTCTTTAAGCTTATAGTACCTTATTTATTACCCTTATTGAAGTTAAAAACATCATTTATAGTAGTAAAAATTGTTTTGAATGGGGATGTAATGTGTAGTTTACATATGAAGAGATATCTAAACTCCTCAAATGCTAAACTCATCCTTTTTATTTGGTGAATTAAGGTGTTCACCTACGCATATATCCTTGGAATCCTTGTAATTTTAGGCATTTTTACCACAAAACTTCAAATTGCAATATCTGGCAAGAAGGAGCAGCTAAGATTTAATCTCAAACAGATTCTGACCACCACTGTACCCTATTTGAAGGCCCCGTTGTCTGTTTCTTTGGAGATTTTTTTTAATCTAAGGTTTTGTTAAGGAGACCTGTGCGTTATCATAAGACTTTGGGGACTAGTGCAATAATCAGCTCATTTTCCCCCCTCTCTCTGCATATGTACCAGTGTGTCCCAACAAGCTCATTAAGGCTTTTAAACATAGTAAAACGTAATTGTTTATGAGATTATGTTTTTTTCTTAAATATGTATCGTTGATTTATTTTCTTGTGCTACAAATGGACATGTAATTTTTTTTATTTTAAAGGAACATAAAGTTATTTAAAGTTGTAATATTTGATAAAGTTGAAATTAATCCTCTCCCTCGACCATTTATCTTGGCTTTGGCCTCTTAATCTTAGTTTTTTATTTGAGATAAACAAGCAACTAAAATATTTTTTTAAAGCAAAATCTACATTTAGGGTCGGTCAGTCATGACCTGATCGATCATGTTTGTTTCTTGGTAGTTTTGTCCTTTTCAATTTACTGCTGTACTATACTATCAGCTACGCTCCTATATACCTTGGGGTGTGGCAAAAGTCTACACTCACCCCATTTTTAATCTATTTTTTTAGTAGCGACGCTACTCTATAATTCAATCTGTCCGTCATTCCGTAACGCTATGGGGGAAACGTGATTTTATCGGCTCCTATACAAGATAGACAGCTGAAAATTTTAGTAAAGATTCCTATTACATATGACCATCTAATCTATATGTATATTGTTTTGTCCATCTGCCTGTTATTTGGGGTTCTAGATCGATTCCTAGATTTTCAAGTTTTTGGGATTTTCTCAATTTCTTTTCAAGATAGAGGGCTGAAATTTTCAGGGATTAACCAATTTTAGATTCTACTTATTTTCACGAAATTTGTCTATTAATTGGGGAGCTAGATTGATTCCTAGATTTTTAGGTTTTGGTGATTTTCTCGATTCCTATTCAGGATTGACGGCTGAAATTATTTTATGGGATTGAATATGCTAATATTCTACATATTTCCATCAAGTTTCATTAAGATTTATTTATTTATTTGGGTGCTAGATCTATTCCTAGATTTTTAAGTTTTCGTGATTTTAAAGGTTGCGTGATTTTTGAGGTTTCATGGTTACCTATTTTACCATGTTTAATGTTTATTGTATGACACTGCTCTATAGTAAATTTTTTCCAGATATCCATTAATAAATTTTGAGCTTCGCTACTTATGAATGTTGTCATCCTTTTTTTAAAGTAATAAACAAATTTTGTGGGGGGACATTTTTTCTAGGAGTGTTTTCTCTTGGGAGGATGGTGGTTTCTTCCCCAAAATAGTTATAAATCTTCCTAGACCTACCTATGAGAAGCAACTCTGTAGATGAGAACCATATCGGTTCAGCAGTTACAGAGATTCTTCGTTATAAATGGAATGGACAGACTCAAATCCTTTTACTTTTATATATGAATTACCAAAAAAATCAAGATAAAATTAAATAAGAAATAATTTATTTTAATCTTATTCTATTTCATGTTAGAGTAACATAAACTTTTATGTATGAAAGAAAAGTAAAAACAAATTATGTAAATTAAAACAATTTTCACTTTTACAAACACAAAGTGTTGCGGAGCCGAAGCCGGGAGCCGTGGAGCCGCAATATTTTGCTAGAGCCGGAGCTGGAGCCGTAATTTTCGTTAAAAAACGGCTCCGGCTCTGGACTAGATAAATAAAGAGATTTTTCATAAATTATAATTTGGTAACTCTGTTTTGTCATATGCAAATGCCCCTCTCAAGTTTTTCAAGTCCATTTTTATCAAAAATTTAACTTTTAAAACCTTCAAAAGTCAAAAATAGAAATGAGAAAAAAAATATGTCGCGTTTTTCCTGATTTTAGGTCGGAGCCGGATCCAAATCCTGAGCCGGAGCTGGAGCTGGAGCCGGAGCCGCACCAAAATCAAACGGCTCCGCAACGCTGGTTTGGATGATGTACTTTTAAGGTTTTTTTTAAAATAATGTATTTTTATAAATTATCTTAAACAGGGTTTTTTTTATAATGGAACAAAAGTATTGCTTACTTTAACCCACTTCCAATTGACATAAATTAATAATCAATATCTCATTTTCTTCATTGGGGTGGGGCATTTTGTAATAAAAAAATTTCTTTATTGTTTTCAACAAAATATGCCTTAAAAACCGGTTTTTCCAAAGTGCCTAATTTTTGGAGATTAAGGGGCCATGACCGTTAGAATCATCATAAACTCTAGTTATAATATTAATAAAAAGATTAAAGAGTTTTAAGTCAGTTGGAATATTTTAACACAAAGCTCCTAAACTATTCGTAGCAAAGGAATAGTTCTTACATATCCAAAAACTAGAGTTTGTGATGATAACGGTATGCATAATGTTTTTCTACTATCAGCACAGGCCGCGCATTTTTGCACACTCTTTAAATTGGACATGGTCACTTACTCTTAAAAAATTAGGCACTTTTTAAAAATCGATTTTTGAGGCGAAAACCATGAAATGTTTTTATCTTATACAAAATGACCCACGCCAATGAGGAAAATGAAATATCACGATAGTGGTCTTAGCAGTCATGCGTCATGTTGGAAGGGTGACGCAAGTTTCAGATCCCAGAGTTCGCGATGTGAGAAAAAGATTATCTTTATTACTATTATATTATAGCGAATTAAATAATCTTGCAAGCATCGCTTTTAGTTTTATCTTATAGCGAAAAACTAGTAAATCAAATAGCGAAAACTGATATCTGAAATTTGCGTCAACCATCCAACATGACGCATGACGACGTATGACCAGGAGAAAAAACATCATTTTATCCACTATCGATATTACTTATTAAATTCTGACAATGGGAAGTGGGTTGAATTAAGCAATACTCTTGTTCTATTAAAAAACACCCTGTACTTAAGAGTTGAAACCATTAGCATGCGTAAGAGGGTGTCAACAACCCCCCCCCCCCCCATAAATAAATTGATAGTAGACCAAATAATGCTATTTCTCGCTGTCGTACGCGTGTATGCGTCATGTTAGAAGGATGGCGCAAATTTCAGATCCCTAATTTCGCGATTTATATCATAGCGAATTAAATAATCTTGCAAGCATCGCTTTTATCTTATAAAGAAAATAGTAAATCAAATAGCGAAAACTTAGATCTGAAATTTGCGTCACCCTTCTAACATCACACATGACGGCGTACAACCGCGAGAAATGACATTATTTGGTCCACTATCAAGAAATTATGAATGGTTTGATTCCCTTTTTTCAACACACACTGCTCTACTTATGTTCTCAAATATCCTTGTTTTTGTGTTTACATTAGTAGTAAACATCTACTTAATTTGATATTAGATTAACCCTTAGGGAGTAAAGGAGGGGACAATGGGCAATTAATTCAATTTAAGAGTTTCCGCTGAAAGACCATGAAATCCAGATTTATCCAGAAAATTTGAAGAAAATTGTAAAGGGTATGTTAATCAAATCTAGAACACTATAAAATGAAAAAAAAGTTCTAAGAAAAAAAGCGTTCATCGGATTGACATAACCATATACAAGAATTAAATTTAAGGGTTCTTAGATTGTTTATTACACAAATATCATAATAAAGTTTTTTATCTCTAAAATGATATTTTTTGGAGAAAAAATTTTAAAACCAGCCATCTCATAACAAATTTTTCTGTTTGCTAGAAATTAAGTTTATTGATACTTGTCTGCTATATTCAAAACTAACTCAGAGAGTTAGCGGCAATGATGCGCTAGTACCCAAAGTCAGTCAGAACCTGCTAAATTCTTGCACATTCCCTTTAAGCCAGTTTCCAAAGTCTGAGACTCCTAAAAATTTAATATTCAATCCATTGTCCCCTCCCTTACTCCCTGATTAACCCTACATCCAAATTTTTATTTCTAAATGTACATACATATGTGTACATAAAACATTAAACTCTGCTTGGTAAGGAGATCATAACACCAAGGTTCTTTAACCGCAAATAAATTTGTCATAAAAAATGATGAACTTTATGCATAAAAAAAATTACGTGGGATTTACTTGTTCCGCAAACCCCAACTTTATAAATATTCTGCAGATGAAAAGTTTGGACACCGCACCAAATCAAGATTTAAGGACCCAAAGTTTTGAAGCCAACGAAAGAAACTTGTTTTTAAAACGTGTCAGTAAAATTTACATCCAATGTCTGCTCCCTCCCTGGTAATAACTAAAACTAGCTTTTAACTCACGATCGTGGCTCAAAACGAAGCGCATCCGCTCGTCGTCGGCGAGGTGTAAGGTTCGAATCTCGGCTTAAAACCGAGTTATAACTGAAGATATTAAAAATGGTCCCTACTGTTTCCATAATAGATTCGCGACATTAATAGTTAGAGTAGGGGATTGTATTGGCCCAAAGCAAGTGCAACTCATTACCATAAACAGTTAGGACTTTTAGGCAAAGGTCGTAAAATCAAAGAGTTGGTTGTGTGCTTTGTACTGTACCACGGGTATGAGGGGAAGGACCAAGAATCTAGCCTTGAGTTGATAAGCTGACTGTTCAGTCCAGGTAAAGTCACCCATTCGACATTAACTTTTATAATTTGGTCTGATTGTAGATAAAAATGCGGGTGCTGGTCTCGTACACTCTCACTTGGGAAATGTTAAATGCATACAAGATAAATTCTGTTAATATCATAAATCATTCCAAAACAATTTCCCCTTTTTTTAGTAAGTGAGACACAAGATTTATAAATTGTAAAATTCTGTAAGACTAATCTGGTTTAATTTTTATAGCAATCTGTAATACAAAGTAGAACAATTTGTCTGTCTGGCTGTTTGAGACTCAAGTTCGAAGCTCTTTATAGTGCCTATAAAAAATGACGCAATAAAATACAAATGACAAATAATAGGCAAATACACAGAGATGCTATGAGTATTGGTGCAAAAAATATGACGTAACAAAAAAAATTAGCCAATGAGAGTCCACTATAAATTTTACCATTGGTCAATAACGGCCTCTCATTGGCAATTTTTTTTTGTTAAGTCATATTTTTTGCACCAATACTCACAGCATCATACACAGACCAAATTACCAATTGCAGGCCAGTGTATATATATTTTAATTGAACAATGGTAGGACAGTATGACGTCATTTATTATGGGCACTATAAAAAGCTTTATCAAGATCTCGGAAACTTCTAAACCGATTAGGTATGTTTTGAGTGAATAATAACATGGTTTTAAGCTATTTTCTGTAGAGTGATGGTGAAACTACTCCTCATCCCCCCCCCCCCTCCCCCCTCCTTAAAATGACCAAAACATAAAAAAAATCTTTAAACCTGAGATAACTGTTCCAAAAAAACACAATACCTGGGTCGAGGCATCCAAAAAAAACTAACCAACCCCCCCCCCCAAAAAAAAAAAAAATAGAAAACTTAACAAAGTACAACACTCCTCTACCCCAACGCCTCTTCTGTTGGGTTCTAGAGATTGGGGTCGAAGCCAAGTTTCAATATAAATAAGGTTAAACATCATGGGCCTTTTTAAGCTACAAAGAAATTTTTTTTATCTTTTCATAGGAAAAATAGTAATCCTACTCTTTTGTCTATTCATACAAATTTTATTTGAAGCGCAACCATACAGAGTACAGACTAAAAAATAATCAGACAAAAATTTTAACAGTTTAGGCTTAGAATAATGCAGGATTTTAGAGCAGTACTAATGTGCTGAAAGACAAAATAATTTCAAGAGACATGAATTGATTACCAAAATTTCAAAGAAAATAAGATTTATATATTTGAAAAGAGAGGAAAACTCATTTCCCCTTTAGAAATTTAATGTTGTATAGTTCATTAAAGATAGACTGACAGACCAAGTGAGTAAAATTGATATCTAAAAATAAGCTGTCTATCTAGAATAGCAGCTGAGTTAATCAAATTTATTCAATATAAATCAAATGACCCTCAGATTTTTCTGA
The DNA here is from genome assembly GCF_053477335.1 of Acartia tonsa. Taxonomy (NCBI): domain Eukaryota; kingdom Metazoa; phylum Arthropoda; class Copepoda; order Calanoida; family Acartiidae; genus Acartia; species Acartia tonsa. The sequence continues at coordinate 39,344,454 of NC_137264.1, read as the reverse complement.
CAGACGGACATTTCAAATTTTAGAGACTCTACTAAAAATCTTTGATTGATAAAATAATGTTAGCAAACTTTGAAATCTACATATATAATTCTTCCTATAGATGGAAATGTTATTTATGATAACTAAATTCTCCCCTCCTCTAAACTTTTACCGTATAATTTCATATTTATTTCATTAGTTATTATCCTTCCCAAAAAGCAACAAAAATTTATATTTTTAACGAATAAAATTTTATATTTATCCTATATTTATAACAGGATGTGTGTCTGTCTATTAATTGTCTTAGTATTAACCACTGTGTTGCTCTCCTTTACAGTGAAGCTTCTTGTAGGTTATACGAAAGTGTTCTCGCAAAGAAATATTATTCCAGGAGGAATAACCTGCAATAACCCCTCCCCCCCCCCAAAAAAAAAAATCTTTTTTAACCTCAAATTAAAAGTGGAGGGTCAACTTACCTCAGGTACCCCTAGAGGCCTTCAGGAGCATAGCCGCAATTAAATTTTCAATAAGTTTTTTCACTTAAAAGAACGCTTTACCTGATACTTTGTAACTAAATAACATAAATATACAATTGAAACAAACTAAATATACATATATACAGTGTATATTAATGCAGGGATCTAAAGGGAAAAGACAATGGCCAATAAATTGATGTACAATTCTAATGATGATACACAATTTCACCCCTTCTGTAGGTGAAAATTAGTGTTTGAAACGTTTAAACACACAACTTAATGAACAAACCATTCTAAATTTATTTAAGTCCCCAAAGTTTTTAATCTAACGAATAAGAAAACGTTATTATAGGACTTTGGGGTCTAGTGTAATAAACAACCCATTGTCCTCTCCCTCTCTCTTAAACTAATGTATATTTGAAACTTTAAAACTGAAACAAATGTTGGATGAGAAAAGTAATTGAAGAATTCCCAATTAAAACTTTTTTGTATTCTTTAAATTTGCTCTCTTTGTGTGTAGCTTTTACCTTTATGTGTGTGTTTAAAATTAATTTTTTCAGTATGGCTATATGTCGAAACCGATAAATATCCGCTGGATTAGAACCGGTTCTAAAATAACTGGTTTTAACCTTATATTCTTTTATTTTAATAATCGTGGAAAGTTGTCTATAATACGATGCGATAAATTATTATTTTTGTATGTAATTTTTAAAAGCTAAGCTTTTTCTATAATATGGGTCTGTAAGTAAGTCCGTAATTTACACATTTTAAACCCATCCTTTCAATTTAAAATTTATATCTTTTTTTATTTTTGGTCATTTTAGCAACAATTTTCGACATTTTGGATTTTTAGTTTTCAAAAGGCTAATTCATTGGATGATAAGTCCCGATATTAAAGGAAGCCTGCAAGAAATACCACGCTTTAACTGCTGAAAGACTGCCAGTAGTAGACCAAATACCCCAAATTTGAAGCCTTTAGCTTCTATAACAAAAAAGTTCTAGGCATTTTAAAATGACATTTTATGTACAATGAAAGAATTGCAATGCTTATGTTGAAAACTTTGAAATTAAACTACGTAGCCTATAAACAAAATTATAAGCTTATTTTTGACAAAAATATAGGTTTCCAGTTACTAATTATATTAAATTATATTAAAAATACCCATTTTTATAGTCAAAATCATTTTTTAAAAATTAAATTTACCTTGTGCTGTACCGATTGTACTGTAGCTAATCAGAAGGCTGAATCAGTTTAACAACCAATCTCAGCTGAGATTGTATTAGTTTCCCCTCTTTGTTTCCGCTATGATTTTTGTTTAAAAATGCAATTTAAAACGAATTTTTTTCATAGATTTTGACTATGAAATGTGGTGTTTTTATTGTAAAAATGTAATCAGTTACCGGCAATCTGACAAAGATAAGATTATAATTTTGTGTCTAGGCGACGTGATTTAATATTGTTTTTTTCTTTTATGAGCATTAGAAATCTTTCAAAAAATTGTACATAAAATGCTATTTTGAAATGCCTAGAACTTTTTTGTTATTGAAGCTGAAGGCTTTAAATTTGGGGTATTGGGTCTACTTGTGGCAGTCTTTCAGCAGTTAAAGCGTGGTATTTCTTGCAGGCGTCCTTTAAACTCTTTTTGAATATGAAATTTGTTACTCTCCATTATTTATCTATATATCTTTTAAGCAGAGTACAGTATTTGCTGTATAGAACTGTTAACTCCCCTATTTCCCCTATTTCCTATGTATGCATGACATGAAGAATTTAGGTCTCTGAGGGCTCAACTATATGCATTTACACAAATATAACAAGCACAACTGTGAAAATAAGTAGCGCAGCAATAACAAGCTTACCCAATTTAAATGAATAAAACAGCTAGTATTGTACACTAAAGAAGACTGAAAACGGTCATATATGCACAAAACAGATATAAAAATAGTATATATTGTAATTCTAACATGAACTTTGACTCTAATGTCATTCTAGTAGCATATACTTTAATAAGAATGAACATTATTTCTGTTTGAAAGAGATAGCCAGTGAGACAGCGAAGAAAACAATTACTTGGTACGAATCTAAAAAAAAACAAGGATGATAACATCCATAAAAGCGAAGCACTGAAACGGTAGGACAAGCGGACATTAACTCTTATATAGCGTCAGAACTAACTAATCAGAATATAAATGTATAAGAGTCGAAGCAAAATTGTAAGTAAATTTGTTGAAAAACTGCTTGATACAGGATAATGTTTATGGACAAACTTACATATTTAGGACTTGATTATAGAGTTCATTCGCTTTTAACATAATACTTTGTTGTCCCAGGATCCAACATACTAAAATCAGATCAATCGGATGATTAGATCACATAAAAATTTGTGTTTAAATAGTAAAAAAATCAACATGTTTAAAATGGACGTACGGACATTCTTGTAATGATTATAGAGTTGCTACACTTTCTAAATTGTACCTAACTACTAAAGGAATCACCATGCAAAATTTGAAATCGATAGGACAATTCTAACCTGCCTAAATTAACGAAAAAAGCTATTCGTTACGGACGGACGTACGGACGTACGGACGGACCGACCCTAATTATAGAAAAGCTTCACTTTTAAAATACATCAAATTCATTTCAGGTGTTCCTTAACACATCAAAAAGTAGAAATGTTAAAGTTATAAAAAACTACTTAATTGAAGAACATAATACCGATCATTACATTCACTTTTTGAGATTTTGTAATACGTTGTTATCTTATCTTTAGATATATGAATTACCAAATTAAGTAAATTTGATATACTTTTTTAACAGAATATTAGAACAAACAATTTTTTCATATTCTAGTTATAGAGTACCTCCGCTTTCAACAATATGATACCAGAAATGCAATAATATAGTGTTAAGTTTAAGCTATGGAAGGAATTTGAAAATTCTGTAAACAAACTTAATGATATATAAAGCTAAAATGAAAAAAAAAAGTATTTAAAAATTCTATTCTAGTTTTAAATGCAACAAAAGAAAATGTTATCCTTGTAAAAATGAGCAATATTGATCTAATTAGCGCCTGTATATAAGTTAGACCCGCTACTATATTCTTTTTCTTTTTTATTTCAGTAATAACTCATCAGTAATCTAAAAACCTTTACCAACAAATATCCACATTTTCAAGTAAAAAAATATTATAAACAAATTAGGGATTATACATTTGTACGGTCCAGGTTGACTTTGTGATTCCTTGCTTTTGTATCAAAAAAAGCCGTCTTAACTTTTTTGCTTTTTATTTAGAATAGCTAGCTGGTGCTTTTAGTACGTAGTAGATGTAAAAATTTTTATAGAATGCAGATATGCAATCGGTTTTTTGGTAGACCTCTTATTTTTGAAGTAATTTAAGTTTTTTAAAAAAATAATAAGTCGGTTTTAAGGTACTAAAACGGAACAAAAAAAAGAGAAAAAAATAGCCATAATGAACAAAAATAGTAAGATCTTTAATTTGACACCTTATTTTTTTAATTCTGTTAAGTAATTGTTAAAAAAATAAATTTTTTATAACCTCGGTGAACGAAAACTTTAAACCTAAATATTTTCTCTCACAGGCATAAAAAATATGTGTTTATATATGACTTTAGAATGAGAAAAATATTACGAATCCATTCTAAGCAAAATTGAAAAAGTTTTCTAAAAATATAATAAAAAATATAAGTTTATTTTAAGAATCATAATTTTTGGCTTTAAAGGGTTGACTTGAACAAAACATGAACAAAACCTAAACAAATGTACATACACTGTAACAGATATTTTTTAAACACAAGAAACAATAATGCATTTTTAACTGCATTGTTTTGAAGTTTATAAACAGATTGAAGCATATTTGTTCATAATTTTTCATTCTTTACATGTAATGTAAGTATCACTATTTTTATTGTAGTATCTATTGTATATATTGTATGAACATTATCCTTTTTTTTGTCAATTCTATTGGCTAAGTTTTGAGTTGAAGCTTCTTGATTTGTCAATTTTTGAGATTTTTGATTGGCTAGTTTAATAGTTACTATTAAGTGTTGCCTGTAAAAATATAATATTTTAGGCCATTTTTATTTTTTAAAGTTTTTACTTTTTTTCAATTCTGCTTAGAATGGATTCGTATTATTTTTCTGATTCTAAAGGTATATATGAACCCATATTTTTTATGTCTGTGTGAGAAATATTTAAGTTTAAAGTTTTTATTAAACCGAGGTTAAAAAAATAGATTATTTCAATAATTACTCAACAGAACTTAAAAAGTAAGGTGTCAGATTAAAGATCTTACTATTTTTGTTCATACTGGCAATTTTCTTCTTTTATTTTGTTGCGTTTTAGTACCTTAAAAACCGACTTAATTATTTTTTTTTTAAACTTAAATTACTTCAAAAATAAGAGGTCTACAAAAAAAAACCGATTGCATATCTGAATTCTATAGAAAATTTTACATCTACTACGTACTAAAGGCACCGGCTAGCTATTCTAAATAAATAGCAAAAAAGTTAAGACGCCTTCTTTATAATTCATATTTTTATTAAATGTATTTAACTATGCTAAAGTCCAATTTAGTCATTTTAGGTTAGATAAAAGTATTGATTTGGTTGTTTTTTATCATCTACAGTAAAAAAGCTTTTTCAGGAGAGCTTTGTATTTATTTTAAACAAATCAAAGGCCAAATTGCATTGAATCAGAACAAAAGCCTCAAATTGAATCCTCAACTGTAGGATTAAGCTTCAGAGGATAGTGGCGCAGCCACAATAATGATAACACAAACATAAAAGCATAAATAAATCATTATTAATCGCATGGTATTATATTAAGATAAAAATTATTGATTTTGTTAGCCCGGGCTAACAAAACAGGTAGTAAATTTAGGATTTTTATATTAATCTCCGTGGAAAATCATTATACGATGCTGTACATGATTTTCAGAATGGCTCAGAATCGGTCAGTAGTCGGATTTGAAGCTATACTGGAAAAATATTTATGATGTTTGTAAAAGCAAATAAAATTTATGTAAGATATTGTTTGAAATCCAAATATAAGGCAATCGTGCCTAGAATTTAAAAACATGTTACATAAACTCCAGGGGATACAGGGATGGAACACTGACCAATAAATTATTCTTCCAAGTGCGCCGTGTCAATTGACTCGTATGAATGCAGGTATAAAGTATAACCAACAAGTGAAATAAATCTTATGTAATATACAGGAGGAAATTAGAAAGGTCCTCAATTTTACTATATGTTGCTCCCCAACGACAGCTGAAAACCTCGTATAGGTTTCGTGATTTTTTCCGAATTAATTTTGTTATTGGTATAAGCTGGTATGAATGAGGCTGCTGTTCATGACACTGTAACGTCAGGTTAAACAACCAGATATAATAACCAGATATAATAACCAGGTATAACAACCAGAATTGTCTCCATTTCTGTCTAAACACTTCTGTACTGGGTAAAGAAACACCAAATAGACAACCAAGCTTGATTGCACGGTATTTATCTGGAAGTCATGATTGTGCATGGCATTAAGTTGTGCCTGTTGGAGGGCTAAGACATTCCCTCTACTCTAATGTCAAACGGCGGACATTTCAGCATAAGTAACAATTTTTAACTTCTCTAGTATGACGTGTTGTGGTCAAACCTCGAACTCGACAGTAAGCCAACACGATTCCAATACACTAATGCCGCTGGTTTTATTATTTAATATAATAAAATGAGTTTTAAATTCTGCCTGGAACCTTATTTTTATTCCTACTTAGTTGATAACAATTTAGAGCTGAACATTTGCAGATAACCAGCTTGAATTTTGCCTTAAGGTTTTAACAGTAACTCATATTTTTAAGAAAGATATTCCCATTACACAAACTATTAACATACATCTGACATAGCTGCAGTAGGCTAAAATTCGTTGACGAAAAGAATCATGTCAAGTAAAAAAAGATCAAATAAATTATTTCACCACTATTGCCCTTTCCATTCCTGATAAATTGGCCCTATTGCTCCCCCAAATAAAGCAACATTTTATAAATATTTCATTTCTAGTATTGTAGACATAAATAAAGGTTAATAAAACTCTGGGATATAAATGGATGAGACAATGACCGATAAATTGAGGTACATTATCCCCAATGATGATACACAAACTTAACAATTCTGTAGATTACAATTAGACGTTGAAACGTTTTAACACTCATTTAAATTAACCAACCAAAATTCAAAAAAGTCCCCAAGGTTGTAAAGCCAACGAATAAGAAAAAGGGGACACTGGGATGTTTCTTACCCTAGTTCCCAAAGTTTAACAATAACGTTTTCTTATTCGTTGGCTTAACAACTTTGGGTTCTTTTACTGAATTTCAATTGGTTAAATTATTAAGTTAAATGTTTCAACCACTAATTCTAATATACAGAAGGGGGAATTTTGTGTGTCATCATTGGGGATATACATCAATAAATCGGCCATTGTCTTATCCCTTTAGTTGTTGCACTTCATATAAACATAATTGTCCTAGTAAAATTAGATTATATTGTTTTCTTAACATTGAAATTTCACAACATTTTCTACAGTTTTGTTTACATTTGAAAATGTTTTAAATTTATTTTCTTCTGTCAAATAAATCAGATTCTATGCCATTGGATGGACATACAAACCAACAATAAATTTTAGATAGATAGATAGATAGATATATAGATAGATAGATAGATAGATAGATAGATAGATAGATAGATAGATAGATAGATAGATAGATAGATAGATAGATAGATAGATAGATAGATAGATAGATAGATAGATAGATAGATAGATAGATAGATAGATAGATAGATAGATAGATAGATAGATAGATAGATAGATAGATAGATAGATAGATAGATAGATAGATAGATAGATAGATAGATAGATAGATAGATAGATAGATAGATAGATAGATAGATAGATAGATAGATAGATAGATAGATAGATAGATAGATAAATTTATTGCATAACATTTTATCACTCTGCTGGATTAACTAATGTGTAAAGTTAGTTTCTAAGTTGTTAATTCTATAAACTGATAACAACCTATCCTCTGCCATAGTCTTAAAATACATTAACAAGGATGCCAACCAACATAAGTAGAAAAGTACGTCAAAGTGTGTTATAGAGCAGAGGTGGATTCTTTAAAAAAATTTGCCCCACTAATCGCTTAGTGGGGCAAAATTGTTTTTGGGGAAAATCCTCAGAAATCACATAAAAAATCTACAAAAATTGAATAAAATCTTATGTACATAACCCTTCTATGATTTTGTAGATTTTTTATGTGATTTTGGTGGATTTATCACGGGAAACAATTGTGCCCCACTAAGCGATTAGTAGAGCAAACTTTTTTTGAGAATCCACCTCAGATCTTCAGTGGTCATAAAAAAACAGAAGCTTGAGCTTGTTCTTAATGGATATTCAAAAGTGTCAATTTTAAAATTTTAGTAATATCTCTCAATCCAATTTATGCTCATTTTTATATTTTCTGTACAATGTATGACAACCTAAAATTGTCACCCAGTAAAAGAATGGCAGCATTTTATTTATACATATTTGTTTTTAATCCTTTTTTTCACTTCCTTATTTTATTACTTTTTCACTTCCTTATTTCATTATTTTTTCAACTATTTCTTACTTTAAACTATCCTAAAGGTTAAAACTATTTTTTTAGAAAAGAAGAAATAATCAACTTACATACAAATCTAGGATGACAACTTCCATAATCAGCGAAGTAAAGTAATTATAGAGCAGATGTTTAGTTGTCATAAAAAGAAGGGGTGAGAAATTTAGGATATATAAGTTGGAAGGAATTTTAATGTTAGAGGGAGATTTAAAATCTGCATAAAATTTTAAGGATTTTTTATAAAATCGTTTTTTGTATAATTCTTTATCTAAAAGCGGAAATACAATTTAAGTTCATAAATTTTGACCAATAGGATAGGTAGATTGGAAACTACCTGCGCTCTAATTAGTTGAATGATTTGCGACACTTAAGCTTCTCCAATCAGAGCGAAGATAATTTTCAATCCACCAATCACAGATGTCAAAATTAATTAACTTAAATTGTATTTCCGCTTTTAGATTAAGAATTATACAAAAAAATCCTTAAAATTTGATGCAGATTTCAAATCTTCCTCTAACATTAAAATTATTTCCAACTTATATATCTTAGTGAGAATATCTGATAATTTTCATTAGAAACTATGAAACCTTAGAAAAAAAGGATATAATTTTTTGTAGCATTGCCGAACGACGACCAAGTAATTATGTTGTAAGCTGAATGCTTTTCGGTAAGAGGTATCTTCACCAAAAAAACAGCAATCTTTCTTAGATAACACTAGAAATAATAACATTTCTCCTATAGCCTTACAGACAGGCGGACAAAGTGAGTTATACAAAAACTTGGTAAATATTCTATATTTTTGTCTGTGGCGAAGGTTTTTACTAACCGCTGAACCGATATGGTTCTCCCTTACAGTGACGCTTCTTGTTGATCTAGGGAAAGTTTTAACTATGTGGAGGAGGATATCTTTAATTTTCCCAAGATAAATCGCTTTTAGAAAAAAAACTCTCATTTTTTCCCTTTTTCTTTTTAAAACTGAAATTGAAAGTGTCCCTAGAGGCTTCTAGGGGCCGGGCGTAGCCTCTAGTAACAAATGAGACATTTTAAATCTACAGAAAACATGCAAGACAGCGTAAAGTGGCACCAAAAAATGACGTCATACGATGAAATAACCAATGAGAGGCCAGTATAAATTTTACCATTGGTCAATACTAGCCTCTCATTGGTCAACTTTATTGTATGACGTCATTTTTTTGGTGCCAGTTTACGCTATCTCAAAACTTGCCTGTTAAAAAAATCTTCCAATATAATGTTGAAGTTCTAATCATCAATCTTTTTGAAAGCACAAACTTTTGAATCCTTTTATTATACTATTATTAAAGAGAGGCTTTTTACAATTAAGGTTTGTACGTCACAACTTTAGGGGTTAAATTATTAGGGACAAAGATACTCTACAACTACAATCTAAATAAAATAATTTCTACTATAAATAATTGACCTAATTCAGCATCAAATTTTTTCGAGTTGTTATATTTATCAAATGAAGTTGGTATGTTTCATTGATCAATCAATTTATACTTTCTCAAAAAGTGCCTATCGAACACTGGAACCCCATCTCTATGTTTTTTTTTTCTTATGCCAAACCCCTGCGGGGTCTATATCTGCAGTGATCTGACCATGCAGGGCTATAAAGTACTCAATGTAACCTAACAACCTAAAAACTACCCCCACCCAGTAAATTTTACTTTTGTTTCAACACAAGAAGGAACGGGATTTTGTTGCTCAACAAGGCACTTAAAGTGAAGACGTCACATTTATGAGCTTTGCTTTTATGAATTTTATCATACTTTCTTTCTTTTATACTTGCATTACCCAAATAACCATCTAGCACAATCTCTTCAATATTAGTAAATCTATTACTTATAGACTGTTCATCTGTAAAATTTTTGTGGTCTTGCTTTGATGTATGTTTATGTAAAAATGTTTCTTTTTTTACAAAGCTAGATTATCATATCATACAAAGTAGTATAATACAAAGTAGCTTGATGTCTGTCCGTCTGTCCGTCTGACCGTCTGTCCGTCTGTCCGTCTGACCGTCTGTCCGTCTGTCTGTCCGTCTGTCTGTCTGTCCCTTAAGATCTCAGTAACCACTGAACTGATCGGATTCTACTCTTCAGGGAATATACCTACTGGTCCTGTGGTGGTTTTAGACTATTTTCTTGGGGGGTGGGACACCCCCAACCCCCCCAAAAATAAAAAAAACCAACCCCCCAATTTTTTTTTACATTTTTTTTGTAAAATCTCAGTAACTGCTGATCAAATTGGGCTCTACCCTTCTGGGAATATACCTACTGGTCCTCTGGTGGTTTTAAGCTATTTTCTTGGGGGGTGGGACACCCCAACCCCCCAAAAAATAAAAAAATCCCCACTTCCAAAATTTTTTTAAAAATATTTTTAAAACAAAAACCAGTAATTGGGGTGGGGGAACCCCACTGCAACATGGGGCGAAGCCCCCATGAATCCCCCCCCCCTGAAAAAAAAATCAAAATATTTTTTTTTTAATTTTAATTTTTGTGTATGCGAACAACCTAGGTCTGATTTTTACGAATTAAAATTTTTGTGTATACGGCAAACAACCTGGGTTTAATTTGTACAAATTAAAATTTTTGTGCTTAAAGGCACAACCTGGGATTAATTTCACCACAGAGTAATTAAACAAAGAATAATTTTTTGAATATTTCTATTAAGGAGGGTTGACTTTCCAAAACTATACAGGGCGAAGCCCCTAGAGGCTAGGGGCAAAGCCGCTAGTATCATACAAAGTAGTATCATACAAAGTAGTATAATACAAAGTAGCTTGTTGTCTGTCCGTCTGTCCCTTGAGATCTCGGTAACCACTGAACCGATCAGATTCTACTCTTCATGGTATATACCTATTGGTCCTGTGGTGGTTTTAAGCTATTTTCTTGGGAGATGGGACACCCCCAACCCCCCCAAAAACAAAAAAATTCTCCCCATATTTTTTTAACTTTGCTGAAGATTTCCTTGGTCCTTAATTTCGAATTTCGCCTTAATTTGTTTTGTTAATCACCTCTTGAGGCAAAGCCCCTAAAGGCTAGGGGCGAAGCCGCTAGTTTAATTCAAAGTAGAACTTTGTCTGTCTGAAGCTTAAGACACACCCACCTCCATTTTTTTCTATTTGAAAACTAAAACAAATAAGTGGGGATGGTGGAACCCCCAAAGCACCCGTGAAAAAAAAATCCCCCGTCAACTTTTATTTCGTTTTTTTACAACTTCTCAATTTTAGCAAAGATTCACAAGTGTCCTGAGTTGATTTTAGACTATTTCATATTTAGATGTAGGTCTTGGTGAGGCATTTTCTGCTCTTTGATTACAGAGTCCCTAAATTTTAGGTGCGAAGTCGCTAGTTGTTATGAAAATACAAACAACTGGCTCCCACTAGAGTTAAAGATTTTATGAAATTCAGAGACACTCTAATATAAAACTTAATTGTATTTCTATATACATATATATACTTTTCTTTCTAGTGTGAAAAAAGACTCTCTTAAATAGTAAAATTAATTTATAAGAGAGAAAAAGTATTTGTAAGACACTCTAATAAAACTCAATTATCTTTGTGTGCCTCCCTCTATTGTTAAAGTTTGTATAATAAAGCAATTAATTTTCCATCTGGCCACAAGGTGCAAAATATATGGGCTAAACTTTTATACCGAGGTGTTTACATCAACTAGCTAACTACCTCTTCAAATCTGGGGTACAATCACTGAATTGGACCAATAGTGCCACAGCAGTGTAAGAACTACATTATTGGTCAAAATATGCACATTTTGGAACATGTTGTTTTTCATTTCATCCATATAATAAATTTTTTTAAATCATTTATTATCATGGAATTGAATCAACAAGAAATTCTACTATAGAAATGAATGTATCTATCTAAATCAATATAGCTATTTCTTGGGAGATGGTTGATACCTAATTAGAATCAGGACTTATAGTAGGCAGGGATATAAAGGAATAAGATAAAAAATGGGTGTAAATCCCCAATGATGATATACTAAACTACCCCTTCTGTACATTACAGTCTTCCAACCAATCAAATTCAATAAAAGTCCCCGAAGTTGTTAAGCTAACAATTAAGAAAACGTTAGTTTAAAACTTTGGGGACTAGGGTAATAAAAAGCCCACTGTCCCCTTCCTCCCTACATATAGTAGGTTAAATTCAGTCCAAATGTTTTGTAGAATACCTGGGCTATAAAAAAAAGAATATCTTGTGCGGACACCTCGAAAGTTTGTTTAAAAAGTGCGGTAATATTTCAACTATTAGTTACCCAAATACTTAAGGGAAGTGGAGTTTAAAGCACTCAATGTTCAATAACTTATAACATAAAAGTAAAATCCGATTTTTATATTGATTAATGTATATTTTTATTGGGCTTAGCTTGTCCAATAGAGTAGTGGTTAGCGCACTACGCTATGGTTAGGAAATTCTTAATTTAAGTCCCCTCACAGACTTTGCACTTGGTTGACAAATACTTTTGCAAATTGTCAGATTATAATCACGCAACCTTCCCTGAGATATACTTAGGTTGTAAGGAGGGAAATATGTAGGAAGTTAGGATTTTACTAATCAAGCAACTTTAATTATGCTTTCCCTCGTCCATGCTCTTCATTTATAAGAGAGTGTCATCAATTAGGGTGACTTTTTATGAAACTAGCGGCTACGCCCCTAGAAAATAATTATAAACCTTCCCGGGACCTATGAGAAGCTACCCATTTAAGGAGAACACGATCGGTTCAGCGGTTAGCGAGATCCTTCGGTACAAACACACAGATACACAGACAAACATCCTGTTACTTTAGTATAAGAATATCTACCAAAACCATAGATCAGGGTGATGTATTTTCCACGAAAATTGTGGGTATGCTAGCAATTAATGTAACATGTAGAATACACTCAACTGTGCGTAAAGCTGGTAAATTTAAATGATTCTTACTTCTAGTCTCTGTGTGCATCTGAATTTTATCTCAGAGAATCAGGGCTACATAGAATATCTCGTTCATTTATCTCCGTTTTGCAATTGTTTATATGTTGAAGGGTTAGTAATAAAATTGAAACATCTCCAGCATTACTGCCAGTCAGAAAGAAGGACAGACAGACACGAACACATGTAGAGTATGGTCGCTAACAAAATGACAAAGCATCTTAGGTTTATTTCTGTTATGAAATAATTTTGACAATTTTAAAACAATGCAATGGTGTGTTTAATATTAGTCTTAAAGGTTTAGAAGCATAAAGCATTACTAACAGGAGCCTCGTCAACTGTAACTCTGAAAAGAAACATTATTTATATTCTTATATATATAAAAGCAACAGGATGTTTGTCTGTCTGTACGTCTATGAGCCTGTGTATGTGTACCTGCTGTATAGATATAGATTTTTTAACAATAAAGTTTCTTATAGGTTCAGATAAGGTATATTACTTTTTTTCGATACTTTAAAAAATATCCCTCATAATACCTTAAGTGCACCTATCAAGTCATATTAAAGAATTAAAGAACATTTTTGTTTTACCCTTGGGTTTAACATTATCAATGTTACATTTGATACGTAGTAGCTGCGCTATTTATCAAGAATGACAACATCCTTAAAAGCGAATCTCGGAAATGGAAGGACAAACGAACATAAACACTTGCTTAAGCCTAAACAAAAGGACAAGGGCATACTTTATTTTTTAGGACTTGATTATAGAGATGCTTTCCTTGTATCATTGTACCTTGTTGTAATCAGAATCATTATACCAAAAATTAGATGAATCGGATAATTTTAACATACAATGTTTCAAATGGACGCACGGACTTTATGGTAACGATTATAGAGTTGCTGCGCTTTCTAAGTCATACCTAAATTTATAGGAATCATCATGCAAAGTTTGAAATCGATATGATAATTCTAAACTGTTTAAATTAACAAGCTAACCGTTGTGGACGGACGTTAATTATAGAATACTATCACTTTTTAAAAAAATTTATGAAAACGATAAGAAAATTTTATCTAAACTTACTTTAGTATTGAATATTCAGACTGCCATTCAGCTTTGCAGGTTTTCACAGATATCTAAAGAAAAATATAGTAATTTTTTAAAGCTCCATCTTCTAATTACATTTGAAAACTAAAAAATATCACCTTACTAAAATTAGCTTTATAATAAGAAGTGTTACATTTTATTCTTCATAAAAAAATCTTTTACAGAACTTGTAGTATTTTGAAGTAGATGTTCATTTTTGAGGTTTTTACGCTATTATGAATATTTATCTAAAACCCAAGGATTTAAAAACCAAGACAATAGACAATAACTTGAGATGGATTCTTAAAAAATTTGCCCCACTAATCGCTTAGTTGGGCAAAATTGTTTTCATGAAAAATCCACCAAAATCACATTAAAAATCTACAAAAATTAAACAAAATCCTAGAAAGGTTATGAACATAAGATTTTATTTAATTTTTGTAGATTTTTAATGTTATTTTGGTGGTTTTTTCTCAAAAACAATTTTGCCCCACTAAGCGATTAGTGGGGCAAATTTTTTTTTAAGAATCAACCTTTGATGTATATCCATTATGATTATGATGATATACAATCACCCATTCTGTAGATTTAAACAATTAGACACTCAACTTAATGAACCAGCCAATCAAAATATGTTAAAACGTTTTTATAAAACATTGGGTACAACTGTCCAATGTGCCCCTACCTCCGTGTCCCAAACCTGTTTGAATACCTTTACTGGAAGATAAAGTTTACATTTGTATCTATGTGAGTATAGATACACAACATCAGATTTTACATCCAGGTCTATTGTTTTACTATCCTCCTGAAATAAGAATCATTATGTATATGAGAAGCCAGGCATCTAAAAGAAAAGACATTGGCCGATAGATGGTAAATACACCCCCAATGATGATACACAAAATTATCCCTTCTTTAGATTACAATTAGTGGTTGAACGTTTAGACACAAAATTTAATAAACCAACCAATAAAAATTCAATCAACGTCCCCAAAGTTGTTAATCCAACAGATAAGATAACTTTATTTTAAACCTTTAGGGACTAGTGTGATAAACAGCCATTGTCCCCTTGCTCATAAACTTTACCCCACCCCCTCTGAACTTTAATAATTATTTCCTTTTAGTTAATTATCATATCGTATTATAGTAGACAGCTTTCCGTGGATATGTTCCTGATAGCTGGCAATCTGCAAATTTTCCAAGTTACCAGCAATGACAGAAGGTTACTGGCTTACAGGAGTTTTTACCCCATAGGTACCCTTTTTCACAATTTCTTAGGGGGTAAACAGCAACAATTAATAAGGGACAGTAATTTCAATTATTTTATGTGCATTCCTAATAGAGGTGGGGGAAGGATTTAAGAAAGTGGGAAATTTACCTTTAAATTTAACTGTTTCTATCTTAATATCCACTTTCGCGCCAAAATTTGGGTGGTTCTCTTTATTTTTATAATATATCAAAAAGGGAGAAGGGGAGATACATTCGTAATTTTAATCATATTAATTAATAAATTATTTTTTTCTAAGTGAGGCTCTCAAATCAAACAGTAAAACCAACGATTTGAACGCCTATAGAATGCAAAACTTAATACCCTGTAACCTGTAATAACCTAATTATAAAAAAGTGCCGCGGCCAGATTTGATGGTTTAGTGGGGGGGGGGGGGGGGGGGGGTGGTAGGGGGGGGGGAAGCCAAAATTTTTAAAATTGAAAAAAAAATTTAAGAGGATAACACCAACAATTCTAGTGGCGTAACTGTGACATACAGACCATGATAAGAAAAGCTTCACTCTTAATAATTCAATGGTAGATATTAATTTGAATGAAACCATGAAGGTAATTAGATTATGGCGGGAGATTTTTATTTCAAATAATTCTATTCCCTCCCCTTTTTAGACTTTCCAATTAACTAAAATAGTTAAAAACCTTACCAGGACCTATTACCCTTAAAGTTTTTCCTGGCTACTTTTATATTGTTACTTTTTAAGCCTACCTAAATGTTGTATTATTAACTGTAGGTAAAAATCAGAAATACGGAATATTTATCATATTTGTCTTGTCTCACCCCCCCCCCCCCCCCCCCTCTGTCTAATTCATTATTTACATTTGATCAGTTTAAGGTTTTTAATTTACTATAAATTGTTGTAGAACGGGAGAACTCCCCCAATTAGTACAGAGAAACACAACTACCCTCCCACCCCCCACCACATCAGACAAACATGCCAAAAAAGCCACTTCGAGTAGAGTGAATCTTATCAACCTCTAATTGTGGGGTAAGTGTAATAAAAGGGAAATGGGAATTAAAAAGGGAAATATTGTTTTTTAACAGGAATATTTCAAACATGCCAGTGGCCAGGAATATGCATAAATTGCCAGCAACCAGGAAAGTTAAACATTGGTAGCTCCAGCAATATTTCTTGTTATGCTAGATCCAGGAAGCTTCTAATATTGCCAGGAAACAGGAAGCATTCGTTACCAGCAATATTTTACCATGAACTGCAGTAGATCCCAAAAAAAACTATAAGATTAAAATAAAACCATTTTTTCCCCGAGGGTTCGAAGGCCTGGCTAACAAATCTGTTTTTTTTCTTATTATTATTCTATTTCATTACTCGTGGAAACATGTCTGTAATACGATGCAATACGTTATTTTTCAGTATTTTTCCTTTTGAAATCTATACAATTGAAAGTAGGGTGGATCGACTCCCACCATAACCCCCCCCCCCCCCCCACCCTTAAAGGCCCCTATAGTCCTCTAGGGGCGTAACCGCTAGTGAAAAATAAAGATATAAAGATAGATACCTGGAGTAAATGAAATTTTATTGTTAGAATATTCTTCTCCAAAACTTTCCCAACAGCATAGGAACCTCCCTAAAAAGAAAAAAAGAAACGGTTCTTTCATACAAAGGATCTGTTGAGCACTGACAACCCAACCGTTTTATTTTTGAAAATAAGGGTATTGTAAGCTTTTTATAGTGCCAATAAAAATGCCGTAATGCTGGCCTACCATTGGTCAATTAAAACGTATACAGGCCTGCAATTGGTTATTATGTCTGTGTATTGGCCTATCATTGGTCATTTATATTGTATGACGTCATATTTTTAAAGGCATTATAAACAGCATGAGGGTATGATAGTCTACAAATACCCCTGCTTATATGTACATGTGGTTTCCTGATATTGCGGGACTACCCAGTAATCAATATAACCAAACCTCACATAAAGTAATAAACAAAAAAATTAATTTTTAGTTCTTAAAAAGTTACTTTGTGAAAAAATCGCCGCAAATTTATTGGTATATTACTTGACAAAAATTAATCCATAAATTGATGAAAAAGCATGTTTAAATTAATTGGGCAGGAATTTAACAAGGTATATAATTAGTAAAACAATAAATATTATGCCTAAATTTATATTCCCATTAAAATAAAACAAAACTGAATCGCCTTAAACCTGGAAAACTTCAGACTGACATTCTTGTCTTGGATCTTCATCATACAATTCATCCTCTGTGGCTTCTAGTAGAAACTCTTTCTCAAACTCTTCATAGCTGTACAAATTTACCCTAAACAACTGTAAAATTAACAAGGAATCTTTTGGAAGGAATCATAGTTAATATAATAGAAAATCAGAACCACAAAAAAAGAATAATATTTTAAAAAATATCCATAAAAATAAATCTCAGAAACGATAAGATAAACGAGCATTAAGGTCGTCTTCCCTTATTAAAAATTTAGAAGAGCAACAATTCAAGTTAAAAGTTTAAATGTGAAGAATAATAATAAGAAAAGTTTCAGTAAAGAAAGAATTCTTGGAACAGGAATTACTTAACTCAAGCTTTTAATTATTAGATTATTGGTTAGATTTGATAAATTTTATTTTTAAAAATCTTAAATTCATGTAAGTTGTGTACTTGTGTGAATTAGACTTTAACAAAGTGGTCGACAACCACGTAAGAAACACATAGAACCTTTGAAGATTATAATTAGACTTAAAGTTTAGCAAACTCAATCATGCAAAGAATCTACAAAAGCCGGCAACAAAAAGCGGTTTTTTTGCCGGATAAAAAAACAAAATGGCGGCCACTCAGCTTTGATTTGAAATAATATGAAACTGTTTGATATTTACCTTTCTTCTTCATATAAAAGTTTATGTTTATTCTTGGTAGGACTTCCAATATCATGTTCATCTCCCTTCCTATATTATTAAGACATTTTATCAATTTAAAGACTTCTATCTGTTACACGGGTCAGATACATCCAGGAGGAGGGGGAAAGGGTTGCTCCCCTTCTATCAGATTTAAATGTTTTTTAAATTGTTTTAAATGTTTTTAGATCTTGCACCTCCCACCCCCCCCCCCCCCGATTAAAAAAAATTCAGAGGAGATAATTTTTTTACTAATCTAACAACCATTTGACTGTGGCAAAGATTTGACATAATATAATAATTTCTTTAACCCTTACAGATCGGGCCCCAATTCCCACCTTAATAGATCGAGGGGGGGGGGTCATATTGACCCCCCCCCCTCTATCTCGGCTCCTGTTACAGTTAGAGACATAAAAATTTTAGAGAAAATTACTTTTTCTAGTCATAGCGGTCAGACCGCTCCTTAGCCGCTTTTTAGCGGCCAGCCGCTAAATATTAAAACAGCTGTAGAGAGGCCAATTTTGCAGCTAGGATAACCAAATTTTAGGACGAACTTTTATTTTTCATAACAAAAAAAAATACTTTTTCTGATCATCGCTGAAAAACGGCAAATAACGGAAACCGCTATTTTCGGCGGTTACGGCGGTAAAACGGCGGTTGGCAGCGCCAATTAATATTTTTATCTGTTTATTGTTGCTTAAGGATTTACCAAAAAAATTATAGGTCTCTAGCTGTAATAGAAGCCACGATATTCATGATATATGTCTGTAGTAAAAGCCGGACAAAAATCGGTCATAAAGTCGGTCAGGGAGCAGTCAAACGGTCATAACATCACTTTTCTTAGAAGGTCATTGATATCTAAGTATTCACCAAAAAAAAATTTAGGTTTTTACCTTATACACAAAAGTCATAATGTAGAAATTAAGATTTATTTAGAATTTTTTCTAAATTTGGTGCCACCTAACCGACTTTGACCGGACGCCACGACCGACACAGACCAGATATCCTTATAAGATCAACGCTTGCCGACGTATAATTACTAAACTTAAAAAGTCATGAAGTCACAATTCTCTATCTTACCTAAAAAAAATGACATTGAAAAAACTAGAGGGGGGGGGGGTCAATATGACCCCCCCCCCCCCGATCTGTAAGGGTTAAAGACAGATTTTTTGTCAATTACATTTTGTAAAAACAGTAGATGCATTCTAAACCTGATAAATGTAAAGATATCTTTTAAAATCTACGTAAGTTTTAAACACATATTCCTTTGTCTGAATAGAATGATAATGACCTCTTGGGGTCTTAGTGACGCTACGGGTACAAATTCTCTCTACGCCACCTTGAATCTAGTGTAACGCAGTCAGTCACCCAGGGTATTAAGTAAGGTAACACCCATTAGACATTCAACTCTTTGATTGCACGACCTTCGTCTAGATGTCCTAACAGTGGATAATAATGAGACCTGCCTGTTTTGAACCAAGACATTCCCCCTTCTCTAACTATTTTTGTCGAGCACCTGACATAGCAGCAGTAGGAACCATTTTCAACGTCCTTAGTTATGGCGCTGTGTCAGGCTAAGATTTGAACTTAACACCTTTCCTACGTGTTACGCCACAGTCGCGGGTTAAATCAATTTGGAATACCTTATGACAAATTGTGAGCAAGGTTGAGATGGAGTTTTATTTTCATCTTTTGAAGTATCCTTGTTTATTCTTGTCTCATTAACCCTGCCAAATTTTAAAATTGTTGAAATATCTTATTTTCATTTAATGATTTACACAGTTTTTTATTGAGAACTGATAAAATCATAGCTGTACCTTCCTACTTTATATGAACACTACTTTCTGCAACCCTAGCAAAAAGCGTACGGAGGGGACTAGGGTATAGACTGAAACCATCCCAAGACTTAAAAATTCAAATAATACAGCCTAAAACTATCCCAGGACCTAAGTCAGGCATCTCCAAAATTTACAAGATGATCAGTTCTAAAAATATGTCTTTGCATTTTTGAATTTTTAAAAAAGACTGACTAGGAAGTAAAGAATATGTCAAAGTTAATTTTAAAGATAAAATAGGTCAAATTTTATTATTAAGAGGCAAGTCACAGGTTGCCTTTTTTTGATGTATTTAATTTATTATTTTTCATTTGTCTACAATTTTCAAAAATTAATAAACCCATTCTTAGTCTTTGTTATTTCTCTTTGTTTGTCTAAACAATCACGAAACAAGCACATATCATTTAACCATTAACGACAAGAAAATTGAAATTGAATTACCCAATTTTTTGAACTCCAAGCATATCACATACTTTCTCCACTCCATTCGAGGGTAGAAAATCCTCCATTTTTAATCTGCAAAGGTTATCAAATTGGAAAATTAGAAAAACAATTTGGAATTTTAATTTTAAATGATTTAATAGTATTACATTTTATTGTATATTGGGAAAAATAACACACTTTTAAATATTCTTTTCTTAGTGTTTTTTTAATTGAAACATTTACAAATCATTTTTAAAAAATAAGCATGCGCATAGAAAATAAGAAAATAATGACGATACTTAATTATACAAAAGTTATTTTGGTGCTTTCAGTAAAAGTGCCTGTCGAGAACTGAGGTGAATTCTTAAAAATATTTTCCCCACTAAAATCAGTGAGGCAAACTAAAAATTTAGAGTGGATAATTTTGCCTCACTAAAATTTTAGTGAGGCAAACTGATTTTAGTGGGTCAAAAGTTTTTTTAAGAATTCACCTCTGAACTATCAAACCACCCCACCCCTTACTTTGTAATAATAAGAAATGAGTAGTCATTTTTCTCCTGCTTAATTCCTGCCAGGCCTATGCCCACGATGCTCCAACCCTGCGGGCTACCCAATAACGAATTAAAAATTAACGGCTGAGTTATTTAAATACTTCAGGGTTAAAAAATTAAACGACATCATCAGTGGAGAGAAAGTGAACAAATTCTTTGTAGTTGACAACCTTGGTGGCAGGATCCAGTGCAGCGTTACAGAACTCCTGGACCTCTTCCTGTAACAACAAGTATAATTACTCAGGGGCACAGAATAACAAGATTATTACAGCTTATTTCATCATTTAAAGGTACGCCTTTCAGAAGGATTTAGAGTCAACAAACCTAACAATTTTAAAATAACAATGTTTTAAAGAATAGAATAGTTTAATTTTTTAGTTACAACTTTTATCAGAAAATTAAGCTACTCCCAAATAATATAAAATCTTCCCCGAACCTAGTAGAGGCTTGTAAAAGGAAGTCTGCAAGAAATACCACGGTTTAACTGCTGAAAGACTGCCACAAGTAGACCCAATACCCCAAATTTGAAGCCTTCAGCTTCAATAACAAAAAAGTTCTAGGCATTTTAAAATGACATTTTATGTACAATGAAAATTTTGAAAGATTTTCAATGGGTAATGCTCATGTTAGAAATAAAATTGTTGTACTGAGAGTTCTGTAGTATTTCCAGCCAATCACAGCTGAGCTTTCATTAGTTTCATTTGTTTCAGCCTCGATTTTTTGTTTACAAGCGCAATTTAAACCTATTTTTTTCCAGAGATTTTGAATATGGAATGTGGTGTTTTTATTGAAAAAATGTAATCAGTTACTGGCAATCTAAGTTTCTGACAAAGATAAGGTTATAATTTTGCTTCTAGGCGACGTAATTTGATATTGTTTTTTCTATTATGAGCAATGGAAATCTTTCAAAAGTTTCAATGTGGATGACATGTAATTTTGAAATGCATAGAACTTTTTTGTTATTAAAGCTGAAGGCTTCAAATTTGAAGTATTTGCTCTACTTGTGACAGTCTTTCAGCAGTTAAAGCGTGGTATTACTTGCAGGCTTCCTTTAAGTAGAACCATACAACTTAACAACTTTTTTTTAAGTTGTTATAGTTTTTGCGAATGGGAAAAAAACATTTCCAGTTATGATTTAATAAGCTAGATTTGGCATATGCATATACACTTTGCTTTTTCTAGAGAGAGAGGGGACAATGGGCTGTTTATTACACTAGTCCCCAAAGTTTTATAATACCGTTTTCTTATTCGTTGGCTTAACAACTTTGGAGACTATTGGTTGGTTCAATAAGTTTAGTGTTCAAAAGTTTCAACTACTTATTTTAATCTACAGATAGGATAAATTTGCGCACCAGCATTAAAGATGTACATCGTATTATCGGCCATTGTCTTCACCCTTTAGATCCATGGCTTTTCCGGTTCCAGGACAAATGCAGGAGTCCCAAACGTCGGAGTGGACAAACGCAGGAGTGTTAAAATATTACTTTAATTAAGTATTTCTATACAGATTAGGTTAGGTTAAGATATGAATGTACAAATAAGCCCCCCGCAGGGGTTAGGTATTTAAAAAACTATAAGATGGTCTAAAATAGGCTTGGTTAGGTTAGGTGTCCACTCCATCGTTTGGGACTCCAGTTTTGTCCTAGGACACTTTTATTCAGACCTATGAAACCAACATACCTGAGTAAATCTTTCCCCTTCTTCAGATAAAATTTTGGATATCTTTGCCTCCTCCATGTGACCAAGATTTTCTAAAACAAATAAAAGATCACACAAATATGACATCAGGATTTGGGGGGGTAAATACCCCCTCCTAAATGGTTGGGGGTGTCCAGTAAGAGATATAAGTTTTCCGGAATTGTAATGTAGGGAGTAGATTTGAAATCTGCATCAAATTTTAAGGATTTTTTATAAAATTCGTTTTTTCTATAATTCTTTATCTAAAAGCGGAAATACAAATCAAGTTAATTAATTTTGGCATCTGTGATTGGTGGATTTAAAAAATCTGCGCTCTGATTGGATGTCGTACATCATTCAACCAATTAGAGCGGAGGTAGTTTAAAATCCACCTATCCTATTGGTCAAAATTAATTAACTTAAAATGTATTTTCGCTTTTAGATAAAGAATTTTACAAAAAACGAATTTTATAAAAAATCCTTAAAATTTGATGCAGATTTCAAATGTACTCCCTACATTAAAATTCCGGAAAACTTATATCTCTTAGTGTCCAGGGCACCCCCAGGGTTGGGGTAAATTTTAAATTGGGGGGGGGTAAAGTGGTGATAACCCCCCCAAACGAATTTGGGGATGCCGTAGGCACCCCCAACATTTTTTTTTTTTGACCCCCCCCCACATTTAAAATTTACCCCAACCCTTGGGGTGCCCCGGGCACCCCCAACCATTTAGGAGGGGGTATTTACCCCCCCCCCAAAAAAAAAAAAAATAAGTAATCCCTCACTAAGATAATTTGGCGCGCTTCGCGCGCATTTTTACTACTAAAAATTTCATAATTATGTAGTTAGGTACTTTTTACATTATTAAATTACCCCCCACAAAAAAAAAAATTTTGCCCCTGGGGTAAATTTTGGGGGGGGGTTAAAAAATTTACCCCTGCCAACAAAATTCAGGGGGGTTAATTACTCCCCCCAAGCAAATTTTACCCCCGGTACTGGTAGTACACCTGGTACTAAGCAGTAGCTTGGTGTACTATTGTATGTACTGCTTCGTAAGACGGGGCGTAATCTGTCACTAAATAAATGTTTTTTTGTTTTTATGTTTTTTTTTATAAGAACAATTGTATCCATAGTTAGTAAGTCTGAATATTGTTACTGTATATTTTTTTTACCTTTATAAAAATGGGAAGTTGGTTGTTAAAAAAAATACATAAATGTATTAGCAATAGATTAGTTTACCTTACAAGCTAAATTATATTTCAGTTGTAATAAAGTGACAAACAGACGGATATACGTTACCATTTTTATAAAGCTACGCTTCTAATAACTTATGATAATTAGTACATATAATCTCAGATTATATGAAATTTCTTGATTATTTACGTGTAATGTTAATATTCAAATTTGTTACATATTACATAGTTACATATTAAGACTGGATTATAGAAATGCTTCTCTTGTAACATTGTACCTTGTTGACATAGGAATCATTATTCTAAAAATCATATGAATAGAACAATTATATCACCTAAAAATTTATTGTCAAAAAGGTTAAAAATTAGCATGTTTTAAATGTACGTACTTATACTACCGCCGACATTCTGATAACGATTATGGAGTTGTTATGCATTCTAAATCTAAAGGAATCACCATGGCAAGTTTAAAATTGAGAGGGCAATTCTAACATGCCTAAATTAACGAAGAGATCTATCTGCAACGGAATACAGACCAACCCTAATAATAGAAAAGCTACTCTTATAAAAACAATATGCAAACTCCACATAATATACATATCAGAAATCTTGACTGATAGGCAATATTTTGATAGATTATTGCCTATTATGTGTAGTGCACCAAAGAAAAAAGACAATTATGCTGAAAAGAGGAACTTTTTTCGTTTAATTCCGTAAAGTTGAGTGTTGAGTTTTAGCCAAATGCTCTTATTAAGTCAAACTGTTCTTAATTATGTACCATTTAATATAATATACATTTTGTTAAAGTTAGGAACAGTTTGACTTAATTAGAGCATTTGATTACAACCCAACACCCATCTTGATTGAATCAAGCAATAATATGACCCTCTTTATATAAAAGATGTAGGTTGTTACAAGTCTCTTTAATCATTTCCTTCTCTTTTTGTCTTGGGCTCTAGCATAGTTTTTTTTTTATCTATTTTAGGGGGAGGGTAGGTGAATCCTCCCAAATAAAATTATACTTTGGAAATTATTCCCACTTTGAGCACTGTAAATAATATTTCAAATATAATAACACATGTGGAAGAAAAAAGACTGTGAATACATATTTATATTCTTAGTTAGATAATATGTATTTAAACATATGAAAAAGAAGAATTCTGCCCGTAAATACTCTAAATGAATGTCTATACATTCAAGAAAAAAAAGATATGTTTTATATTTCAGAAAAATTGCAGGAAGAAATTTTAAAAGTAACTAATTTTACAAAAAAAAAGTTAACAATTGCCCTACGTAAGAATAAAAATTGTTTTCACTTTTTACTCTTCATCAAAGAAGGAAAAACTCATGAGTATTCAAAAGATGAGCAAATTTCAAAATCTCTTTAAATAATAGCCTAAAACCACCCCATAACCATTTGCTAAACATTTGCTTTATAAAATAGATATCCCATATTTTAATAACTCTAGGGAATTCTTATGTAAGCATCTTGAGCGATTTTGAAAGACTTTTAAAGGCTAAAATATAACTGTAATAACTGTAGAATAAATAGAAAATATTCTAGTAAAACTACTGCTTCAGTACATTATTATGTAACTTTGGGAAGAAAATCTATTGTATCTTAAACCAAAGCAAATATTCACTCCCAGATAATATCCTGATTTACTAAAAGTATGTTTCATTTATACCCAACCACAAAAAAAAACAGATAATATTAATTCTTTAAATCTTCTTGGTGGAAAGAAAAAAAGGATGAAAAATAAAAAAAATTTGTAGCATTATAGATGGATATGCTTAAATAATGTATAAAAATCAAATTTCCTCCATAGCCACATGGACAGATTATAAGAAAAAGTGAGTTAAAGAGAAGCTTTGCTACTAACTAACATTGATATGGAGGTGGATATTAAGTAAACAGGTGACATACAAGTTTGCAAATTCCACTTTTATTTTTAAACAACAGAGGAGATTACAATATCATAGATTCATAGATATATTCCATCATCAGTAAAGCTTTTCATAGTTTCAGCAAGGCATGAAAAATTCAGAAATGAACTCAATATTAAAAGGTAAATAAAATAACACAATTTGAAAATAATATCAAAATTTATGTCTAATCTTCAAAATTGAAAAAGGAAGGACAAAATTCATACAACACGTTTTTAATTTTTCTTTTCGTGTATTTAAAAATTTCATCTGATCTTAAGATCCACATGGATGGAACACTTAAAAATCCTACATCTGCAATATAAGTTGTAACATCTTTAAATTCAATATCACATATCCAACAAATTATTCTTATCACAACAATGAGAATTAATACATTCAAAAGAATATTAGTTTTAATTTCTGTCTTATTATTTTTTGGGTTGTAGGTTTGGTTGTTTACTGGGCTTCTTTCATTTCCTGCAAAAGTTAATATTTCAGAAATAACTAAGTTTGTTAATATATTTTTCAAATTAATAAATCTCTGCTAAATACCTCTATCGTCTTTAAAATATATTAGCATTGAAACATTATGATGTTTTCTTTTGTATAGCTTATTGAAGTAATGTTTCTTAAGAAATTTACCTTGATTTCTCAGCTGAACAGAATTGTGTAAATTCTGATTTTCAGGATTTGAAATACTTCTGTTATCATTTATATTTCTAGATGTATTGCTGATAACAAATATCGATACAGGATTTTGATTCTGTTGGCAGTTACTTTGCAATTGTTGTAAATTCCCTGCTGTTTCATTTGATGGACGGATTCTACAAAGTTCAGATATATGAAATTGATTTTCAGGATAAGCTTTTAGAAATTTTGTAAAAGTTATTTATTGTATTTATTGATTATGCTGGAAAGAATATTTATAATATTTTGTTAATGTGTGATCATGGTAAATCTTGAAAATTGTTCACCTACTTATTTCTCATGGTGTAATTTACTAAGTATGCCATGTTATAACTATATTAACAAATGAATTCGGAAATCTAATCCTGTATGTGTACTATTATATTGTAATGTATTTTTCAATATCATTAATTGATACAATTATACATTCATCATTCTAAATAAAATATAATTTATTACCTATTTTGATTTCTTCTTTTAATGAGTAAAATGATCCTGTAAATTAATTCTGGTAATCCAAGAGAAATTATATGTATTATAGATATTGGTGGAATAGCTTTTATTTCTGAAACATTCACTCCATACTGTGTTTCAATTTTATGTAGTTTAATACAAGGACATAGAGTTCCATAAATGAAAAGGAGGATTAACTTTTCAATGATGTTGAGTCCTATCATGATTATGAGTGCAAATTTTTTAAGACGATCATGGTCTAAACTGAGATAGCTCATTGTATTGACCATCATGTAATATTTTGCACACAGTATGAAGAATAAATTAGTCTGAAACAATGAGCCAGGTACAAAGGTTGAAAGCAAGTTGCAGGAGAGTTCAGTGTGGTAGGTGTAAAAGTAGTTTGCTTGTTCTGGAAACAAAATGTGAAAGAATCTTATAGTCTTCCTGTGTAACATATAGATTGCCCCAGTTATCATCAAAGTCCTCATAAGATATGTTACCAGAGTCTTTTTAGTTTCTGGTAAAGATCCATAGTATTTGTAAATACTGAGTAGACACAGGAATGAGCATGTTAACAGAACAAGCTCAGTTGTAACAGAAAATATTGTTGATTTAAATACGAAGTCTAAAAGAAAAAAAGTTCAATGATTATCTCCTATTGCACAAAATTTTACAAGACATAGGTTATTCAAAACTCTATAATTTAAATATTTTCATAGACAGGAACAAAAGTACATTATAAGAAATGGTTATGAATTAAGGCACTGATGTACAAAGTCATAAGTATAACAGACCCTCTATAATTCACAGAGAAAAATGATTGAATACCTGCAAGAAAAATAACTATAGCACAAACGACTGGCGGCAAGTAGATCCACATCCTGTTAAAGACTGAAGGAGAAGAAGCGATTTCTCTCTTCCAAATTCTCTTAAATCGTTTTTTTAATTATTGATTAAATTCAGTGTCCAAGCTTTTCCACAAATAATTTGATCTTAATAAATATCAATTATAATTGGGATTGTACATTAACTTATCATCTTTTTTATCCTTTTAGATCCTTGCATTTTTTACTCTGATTGGCATGATAGAAAAAAATTTTAAGATTATAATCCAAACACATTAGCTATATATGGACAATGTTCAGTTTTGTAAACTATAACACATTAATATAATTGGAGAAATAATTAGTTATTATTAACTTTAATATAATCACTAAGTTAATAAATTTATAAATTTTGTATCTAGTGCTGTTAACGGCCAATTGTTGTTGAAAAAGAAACTTGGTTTATGGAAAGTTTAAATGATATGGTCCATCATAATATAAAAAAAATGGTCTACAAGATTCCTAAAAAAATAGCTTAAAATAGGTAAGACAATATACGTATCTGTCAAGAGATTGGCTTCTTTGAATATTTTATGAGATGCGAGACACAAAATATACATTCCAGAGTATTAGTAGGCCTTGTATACAGGTTTCAATGATATTCAAACTTGAGATTATTCAATAATGTTACCACTAGTTTTTATAAGAAAAAAGATTGGATTCCAGCAATAGTTCTCCATGAACTGCACTAGATTCAATATTCTTAACATACTTTAATTTATTATCAATATATTTTGATAACTGATAAAACAAAGATGATAACAACAATCAGTAGTGAAGCTGAGAAACAACTTAGTAAATATTGATATAACCAAACAGATTTACTGGAAAAGTAAGTATACACAGTTGTATAAAGGCAGACCTGAAAAGACTAGAATGCCATTAACCAAAGGATTCTTTAATGAAAATTTCAGCTGTGTGTATTGATTAGGAGCCGAGAAAATCATGTTTTCTTGTTAGGTGTACTGACAAAAAAAGTGATTTTTAGATACGATTTGCTATTATGATTATAGAAATTTAAAATGTCTGGTAACGTCTATCAATTTTCAACCTCTCCTAATCATTTAAAATGAAGTTTATTTAAAGACTAATACAGAAGTATGGTGCTTGATAATATCGGTTTTTCATTATATAAGCTTATATGACCAGATTGTTATATAATTAGTAAGATTAGGTGAGATGAAATACGCTTAAACAATCACAAATTTTTACTATTCACAGTTAGGGCTTTATGGACAATGTTCATGTTAGGAAATATTTTTTCTCTTTTATTATCCACAGTTGTTGAACAGGAAATTTTTAGAAATCTTTATTTCTTCTTTATTTTCCAAAAACATCCAATAGATATAAATGGTTAGGTTAGGTTGATATATTTCAGAATAAATAGTGTGGTTGTATGGCTATCAAAAGGTTTAGGCTAGGGGCTTGATTGCTGCTTGTGTGATACAATCCTCTGTGAATGAAAACAACAAAAAGTTTTTGCAGTAAATTCTTAAAGAAAGTCTGCAGGAAATACACAGCTTTTACTGCTGAAAAACTGCCATAAGCAGATCCAATACCCTAATTTAAAGCCTGCAGCTTCAATAACCAAAAAATTATTGGTATTTCAAAATGAATTATTTTCAACAAAACTCTTTTCACCCTATTTTTGTATCTAATTGAAATGGTTAATTTTAAATTTTTTCTTAACCCTTAACGGACGGTTTTTTCTATCTCATTTTCTTTGTGTGAAAGATAAAGAGCCCAAAATGCGTGACTTTTTAAGTATGGGTATGACACATAACTGAGAGTTGGAATTTTTTGAATATCTTCATCCTGGCGGGCACAGGATGCCAGCAAACCTGGCAGGGTCAACCAGGTAAAGAGCAAAAATATTTTTTGACTAAAACAAAGCATTTTATCATACCAAAATACTAAAATAGTAGTACATCCTGTTATGAAATACAGGTGTTCAAGTCACTTCTAGGTTTCTGCAGGTCCTGATCCTTTAGGTCTCCAGAAATCTTTAAAAGGCTCCTGTAGCCGCAATTTTTTATTAGAGACTTCAAATTTTAAACTTAAGCTTTTCTGACATGTCTACATAACGTATTAAAATTTCATAAAGATCCGCCGCCGTTTTCACGCCGACCGCCGACTGCGGCTGGAAGCTGTCAAGTACAGCTGCGGCCGCTGAAATTTATATTTTGATACTTTAATGTAAAATTTACATAAAGATAAACATTTTCTGAAAAAAATTGTTCTTCTAGATTAAAAAAAAAAAAAATTACAGCCGTTTGAAATGTTTAAGTAAAAAAAGACAAAGTCAGTTGTCAGTTTTTTGGCCAGGGTCTTCAGTCACTGACAAAAATTAGTTTTAATCTCATAATAATTGAAATACTTTTATTTCAACCTTTTAAGCAAATCTCGTTGATAGATATTGTTTAATGAAAAAGCTGTTCACTGCTTCATTTTATGTTTATGGACAAGTTGATCCTTGTTTGATTCGACTTTTCGACATTTCTTTTTTAGGGATAACGAGACAAAGTTGTATTTTCCTCTCTCCAATAATTAATCTTTTTATCTTTCTATTTCCACACGGGGAAAATATCAGAAAAAAGGCATTAATTAATATGTAAATAAGGGGGGGGGGAAGGGTTAATGCAACCATCTCGTAATCAATGTATAAATGGCACTTAGAATTCGAATTTCGATCTGAAATTTTGCATGAGTAATCCTTGGTAGGTCTATTTTCCCTAAATTGAATAAAAAGTTGGAAAAAGTAACGCCTGGCGGCTCAGCCGTTAAGCCGGTTTTTAGCCAGTTTCAGGGCAAATCCATCATTAATTACAGAGGAATCAACTTTTTGAATGAAAGTTTTACATTATTCGGTCTAAAAATGATACTCTTGGCATTTTATAGATTCTACCAGCCTTTTTTAGTCGATTCTAGCTGTTAAACAGCTGGTACTAGAAATTTTTAAAAGTTTATTGGTGTTATTTTCGACAATTTTGCCCTAAAAAAAACCAAAAACGGCTAAACGGCTGAGCCGGCAGCCGCTAGCCGTTACTTTTCCAACTTTTTGTTCGATTTAGGGAAAATAGACCTACCAAGGTTTACTCATGCAAAATTTCAGATCGAAATTCGAATTCTAAGTGCCATTTATACATTGATTACGAGATGGTTGCATTAAACCCCCCCCCCCCCTTAATTAATATGTAAAATATAAACTTATTTAATCCCTTAAAATATGAGCCTTCTATCTTAAATAGAAGTCAAGAAAATCATAACAACTTAAAAATCGATCAAGCACCTCAATTAATTGACGAATCTCAATGAAACTTGGTGAAAATATGGAGAATGTGAACTTTTTTAATCTCTGAAAATGTCAGACGTTTTTCTTTGATAGGGGCCCCAGAAAATCACGTTTCCCCCAAAACGTTTCAGAAGGACATACGGACAGACGAAAATTTCAAATCATAGGGTAACTTCGCTATTAAACAAAACATTCTAATCACGAAACCTTGCCATGTGTAGTTTAGAATACAGAGCTTTAGACAAAGCAATACTGTTTTTAAAGAAATGGGAAAATAAAAAAAAATTGCATCATTTATCGAAATTATTTTAGCTTACGAGATATAACTGGACATCCATACAGCTTGCAACATATATAAATAGATTAGGATGAAAATTAGCATATAATTATACATATATATTTATAAAACTTATTGCTGCGCTACTAATATGTTCATATGACCTCTTACCTTCATCCAAAGTTTGAAAAGCTAGTAACAGGTCTGTATAATTGGCAGCTTCATATTTCTTCTGCATGATGATTTGAGTCATCGCCTCCAGGAACCTAATTATAAGATCATTATTTTCAGGGATCCAAAGGGGTAAGACAACGGCCGATAAATTGATGTATATCCCCAATGATGATACATAAAATGACTTCCCTGTTGATTAAAATTTGTGGTTTAAACGTTCGAACACTCAACATAACTAACCAACTAATAAATATTTACTAAAGTCACAAAAGTTGTTGAGCCAACGAATATGTAAACGTTATTATAAAACTTTGGGGACTAGTGTATTAAACAGCTCATTGTCCCCTTTCTCTCTCTAATTATAGTTGAAAGCTTTTATTATTATTAAAAGCGAAGCTTTTCTAATATTAGGGTCGGTCCGTCCGTACGTCCGTCCGAGATAGTTAACTTTATTCGTTAATTTAAGCATGTTAGAATTGTCCTATCGATTTCAAACTTTGCATGTGATTTCTGTAGTAGTTAGGTACGATTTAGAAAGCGTAGCAACTCTATAATCATTACCAAAATCGTACGTCCATTTTAAACATGTTGATTTTTCTACTTTTTTAACAACAAATTTTTATATGATCTAATTATCCGTTTGGTCTGATATTTGGTATATTGATTCCTGGGACAACAAAGAACAATATTTTAAGCGAAGCAACTCTATCATCAAGCCCTAAAGATGTAAGTATGGCCATAAACATTATCCTGTATCAAGCAGTTTTTCAACAAATTTACTTACAATTTTGCTTCGAATCTTATACTTTTATATTCTGGTTATTCAGTTCAGACACTATACAAGTATTAATGTCCGTTTGTCCTACCGTTTCAGTGCTTCACTTTTATGGATGTTGTCATCCTTGTTTTTAACAGAATTAGTCATTAATATCTTTAGGTTTTGTATCGTATAATATAACGTGGTAAAGTATTTTTCTGAAACTAAAGATCTCAGGTTGTCCGAATTAATTTTTTTTCGGGTAAGCATTACCCCAAGTAATTGACGAATCTTAATTAAACTTGTTGAAAATATGAAGAATGTAAACCTTTTTAATCCCTAAATGAATATTTCATATATACAGACGGACAGTCGGACATTTCAAATTATAGAGTAGCTTTGCTACTACTAATAATTTTTATTCAAAATACCAAGAAGATTTAAATTATTTTAATTTTACTAACTAAATATATGATGGCCTGTTTATTATATGAACTTCATAAATAATAATTTTTACAAATTTTAATAGGGCGCAAGATGAAATTATTTTCTATTCATCTATCACTCTATATCTAACCCTTTAAAGGGGCCCCAATTGTGTGCCTTACAACCAGATTATTATACATCTTTATGTTTGTCTGTCTGTCTGAAAATTTTTTTAAACGGGGAATTACTGAATTTTTAAAATCTTAGACAGTGTCAATGACCTAAAGAGTTAAAATCTTTCTAAAGCTTAGATACAGTTATATAACTTGTATATTAATTGTATTCACTTGTCCCCCCCCCCCCCATTTTTAAGAAGCATCAAATTCATTTTAATTCAGCTGAATTTATATTTAAAGAAAAACAAGTTTTGTTAAGCCTTTTTAAACGTGCCGTTTTTAAAAATGATGCCTTTCTTACTTACTGACTTCTTATCAACAACTCCCTTTTAACCTCCCCCACTGCATAGCCAATAATTTTGAATGAGGAGAAATCTTTAGCAATATTTTACAACATTTTACTTACACTTGCAACAGCAGCGGTCTGTTGCGTAAAAGTATTCTTAAAAAACAGCAGATTTTTTGAATAAAGCATAATTCATTTCAGATTAATTTTTATCCTTCATCCCCGCTAAAGAAACCGTTTAGACCCTTTTGCACCCCTCTGACAAAATCATGTGCACGCGCCTACCGAAATTTATGAAAATTGAAAACCAAAAAAACTAAATCCTATGAAAAACAACATTGACACTAGACCTCTCTGATATGCATTACATACAAAATTCGCAAGTCGGCTCTAAAACAGAAAAACGTTGAGTACTTTTATTAAATCTTTATGGATCGGTTTAAATTTGTAGTGTCTATACTTTTCAACCAATAATATTAATGTTGAAGCTTAAGATTTCAATAACTACTAAACTGATTCATTTCTTCTTTATAGAGAAGCTTCACATCGGTCACTGGAAGGTTTTACGCTATTTTTCTGTCCCCTAACCATCCCTTGAATACAGAGCCCCCTAGATTCTAGGGACGCAGCCGCTATTGTATTATTTTTACATTAAAATGTGAATCATATAGTAAAATTGTAAAGTATATATGACCATTTTTAGCTGAAATAAATGGTGTTTGGAATCTCAGCTATCCTAAGTGGCTTAAACTGCTTGTCCTTCTGTCTGTCTTTTCCCGCCTTTACAACAATTTACATAGAATTCCACAAGACGTCCAAGCTTTTTATTTTGAGTTGGGTAAAATTAGGGGGCCGGGGCTTCTAAGGTTTGAAGGGGGTAAGCTAATGTATCTTTTAAAATTTTTAGGGGGTAAAATGAGGGGTTTCAAAGAATTAGGAAGGTGAACACCAATTTATACCCAACTTGGGACGTCAGCTATTGGACATGAAAGCAGGATCTTAAGGGATAAGACAATCGACGATGAATTATTACACATGCCAGCCCATTAATAATCCCTTCCTGCGTAAAGTTATCATGTAAATTATGTTAGATCACTTAAGGTAGACTATCATATTATGTATGATTAGGATATCACCACACTGGGCAAGGTTACAGGGAGGGAGGGAACATTGGGCTGTTTATTACAATTGTCCCAAAAGTCTTAGATTAACGTTTTCATATTCGTTGGCTTGACAACCTGGGGGACTTTTATTGAATCTTGATTGGTTCATTTAGTTGAGTGTCTAAGCGTTTCAACCTCTTATTGTAATCAACAGAAGGTGTAATTTATGTATCATCATTAGAGAGCTACATCAATATTATCGGCCATTGTCTTATCCCTTTAGATCCCTGGCAAGGATAGCAGTCCAATTGAACTGCAAACGGAAGATTATTGTACTGAAATTCTATAGATCTTAATGGTCAATGAAACTGGCAGATACGCGCACAACAAAGCAGCGAGTCATTCATTAATGGCGAGGATAGCTCTATTCAAATGATATTAGGAGATAATCAATTATTAAACAAGAATAATTACATCCATTGGAACATTTTATTTCTCCAAAAAGAATTATGTTTGTTTATTCAGATCTCAATAACCACAGCTTTTGACTGTTTTTTTGTTGATATTTTGACACTTATGCATCATATATTTGTCCTTTTAACATGTTTGGTGATTCTTAGTTCAAAAAAGCATAATATAAACAGCGCGGCATTTCGGTACTCAAGACTAGAAACGTCAGTATAGCTATATCAAATATCATATATCATATTTAAGCTATTTGATGAAATAAAACTTTTGCCGAATTTTTTTGATATTATATTCGTTTGTCTCTCAAATTAGTTTGGTTTCTCTTTTATGGATGTTGTCATCCTTATTATTATATACACCCATAAATATTTCAAGATTTAATAAATTACAATTAAAGAAAAATATAGATAGACAGAGCGACAACTACTAGTTGTATAGTTTCTAACCCACCTAAAAATGCAAAGGCACTTAAAATAAATATATCTTCTATTGTTAATAAAATTGAATGATTTTAATATTAATTTCAATCGTTCAAAATATAATAATCAAGCATAAGTTTGTTTGTTTATACGTATCGCAGCATCAACAGTCTGTCAAACAACAGTTAAATATTAAACTGTAAAATTCAACCAAACTGTAAAATAGGCAGTTTTCTTGACAAAAATACGCCTAGATTTTTTTTGTTCATTAAGACTATCTATAACCAAACGAGATGCGCTCAAAAAGCGTAAAATGGCGCCCACTGTACTTTACTGCGTAGAACACAGAGAAAAAAGTACTATGTCACCTAGACGTTTGGAGAAATGTACTGACATGCCCTAATTCTAGAGTAGATTTAGCACCTAAACAAGGATGACAACATCCATAAGCAGCGAAGCACAAAAAATCCTGAATGGGTATACGTACAAGAAGAAGTGTATTCATTAAAATCGAGAATAGATTTATTTGAGAAAATAAACACGAAACCTTGTTTTATTTTGTATGATGATAACGGTCAAAGTAAATTAAATAAAAGATGCTCACAACAATGGGAAAAATTATTTTAATACTAGTATCCAAAAAAGTTTGAAAATTGGACAAAAAAACACCAAAAATATGGGGAAATATGTAAAACATATAAAAATAGCCAAAAACCTGCTATAAGGCAGTTTGACCGACATGGCTGTTTTCACAAAACGACAGGAAATTTAATTTTTATATCCTTAACTTTAAAAATTTGGAAAATTGGACCATATACACCAGATATATGGAGAAATACATGAAAAATTAAAGATAGCTAAAAACCTGCAAAAAGGCAGTCTGACCATCATGGTTATTTCTTAAAACGACGGCCAATTTAATTTTGATATCTATAACTAAAAAAATTTTGAAAATCGGACCATAAACACCAAAGATATGGAGAAAAATGTGAAAAATAGCCTAAAACCTGCTAAAAAGCGGACCACTATTGATGTTTTATAGTTAATTGTGCTCCTTAATAATGGGAATGTTGTTAAAAAGTTTCAGCATTATATCTTTTATAGGAGCTGAGTAAATCCCATTTCCCCCATAGCGTTACGGACGGACTGACGGACGGACTGACGGACTGACGGACGGACATAGTGAATTATAGAGTAGCTTCGCTACTAACATAGTGAATTATAGCTAGAGTAGCTTCGCTACTAAAA
Organism: Acartia tonsa; assembly: GCF_053477335.1. Lineage (NCBI taxonomy): Eukaryota > Metazoa > Arthropoda > Copepoda > Calanoida > Acartiidae > Acartia > Acartia tonsa. Next base: position 39,307,904 of record NC_137264.1, on the reverse strand, counting down.
ATAGTTTAATTATAACAAGGAAATTGGGTCCATTATAAACCCAATCAAAGAGCAGGGATAAGACAATGGCCGATAAATTACCCGTTCTGAAGATTTAAAATAGTGGTTGAAACGTTTGAACATTCAATTTAATAAACCAACCAATCAAAATACAGTAAAAGTCCCTCAAGTTGTTAAGCCAACGAATAAGAAAACGTTATAATAAAACTTTGGAGACTAGTATAATAAACAGCTCATTATTCCCTCTCTCTGCAAAACTGTCGACAATCCATCATAGCTGACTTAATATCGAAATGCTTTTTTTCAAATGAAAATTAAAATGCCGACTGTATGGCATTAACAAAAAGTGACTGACACATTATCGATATAATAATATTCTTACTATAAATACATACTTAAATTGACATAATAACTACAAAATATTTTGATACGGGATGCTAAGATTATAACAGGAAAAAATATAATAATGTTAAGTCAACTAGGGGCTATCTATCTGGGGGACTTATTGGCATTTTAAAGACGGGTTGATACAAAGTTTGAAATTGATAGGACAATTCTAACATGTTTAAATTAACGAAAAGAACTAACCTTTCCGGACTTACTGACAGTTGGAACGACCATAACTATAGAAAAACTTTGCTTTTCAAAAAGATTTAAAAAATGATTCCCCTTTTTTCTAATTTTCTAATACGCAAATTGCTAAGGTTATAAAGTCACCCTTTTCCTCCTCCCTTTGTGTGTGTCTTATTGCAATACCCACCTTCCTTCTTTATATTTCAAATTAATTTCTATACCCATTGAGAGGCTACATTTTGTTACTATGTCTCCTGTATGTACCTCCTACACCCCACCCACAATTATACCTTTGCAGCATAACTTTATTACGAATAATAGGTTCTTTCCCTCAAAGTGCATCCCAAGCACTAAACCCCCCCCCCCCTCCCAACTTTGTTTAACAAAAAAGAAAATAAATTAGGAGATAGTTTTTATCATGCCTAAGCACTTGATTGGGCCTAACCTTGAGTCCTATATATTAGCAGCCTAACCCTGCGGGACTAAACAGTACCCAATATAACCTAACCTAACCTTACACTAAAGTAAAAAGCAAATGAAAGAAAAACTAATTTTTTAAAGTTATTTGAAAAATCGATAATATCGGGGGAATGGGGTGGTGTTTATGTGTTCAACAAGGTATTTTGAGGAAAAACGCCGAATAATATATCTAAAATATATATATTAGTGCTGAGCTGCCTTTAATCAGCAATAGAGGTAATAGTTTAGACATCCTAACCGAAGGATCTCGCTAACTGATGAACCAATATGGCCTTCCTTTACTCAACTTCTCATAGGTCCTGGGAAAGTTTTTAACTATTAAATAGCTCCGAGAAAAATATCACCCCACAAAAAAATTTTTATAACATGAAGCATATCAAAAATCATGGAAAGGTTTACAACTTTTTTTGGGGAGGGTACAACAAACCTCTCAACAGAAAAAAATACCTAAAAAATTAGTTCTTTCTTTTTTAAAAACTTTTAAAACTAGACATTGGGAGGAGGTCAGCTACATCACCCCCACCCGCCCCCCCCCCCAGTTTTAAGTACCCTTAAGTAGCTTAAAAGTAGCTAGTTTTAAGATAAATATTTTTATAAACGGAATTCAGATAAATAATTGTAAATACACCTCTAAAATAATATCTCTATTAAGTGCAAAACTATTGGTCTATTTGGAGCATGTCTGCTTCTAAGCGCACCACATACACATCCAAGTAATTTTTTGCGCATCTATCGCCTATAAATGCGACCTATCAAATTAGTTTGAATCAGTCTTAGGTTTGAAACCAAGTGGGCAAGACAACCAAGGAATTATTATTCATTATGAAGGTTTCTGTGCAGCTCTTGGTAGGTTTTTTTCAGATCTATTGCAGTTTACGGTAAAATATTGCTGGTAACGAATATTGCCAAAATCTATGAATTTTGGTAGCTAGCTGCCAAACGGCTGAACGTACAGATCATACCCGCACACCATTTTAGGCGGTATAAGAAGGCCTAAAAAAAATCTGGAATAGCCAAGATCTAATGATGCACAGGGACTGCATTATTGATTTATGGCTATTTCAGATTATTTGTAGGCCTTTTTATGCCGCTTAAAACAGTGTGCGGGCATGATCTGTACGTTCAGCCGTTTGGCAGCTAGCAGCCTTTAAAATTCATAGATTTTTGGCAATATTCGTTACCAGCAACATTTTACCGTGAACTGCAGTAGATCCTTTTTTTCTATGCATAACATTTTACAAAGAATGTCCATCTGTCTGTCTATCCGTCCATTTTGTAGATAAATAAAATTGCGTGTTAACAGATTTGAATGCGGCTTCCCTCTAATTTTCTAGTCAGGAAAGAACTACATTAGGTTAGGTTAGGTTAGGTTATATTGGGTACCAAGTAGCCCCTCAGGGTTAGGGCACCGCAAGAATAAGTCTTTCACTTATTGTACATATTTGAATAATTGCGTAGTGAAGATGATTAAAGTCCCTCAACGAGTTCACAGGTTATGACGTCATAGATAGATTAACCAATGGAAGGCCAGCAATAATTTTACCATTGGTCAATTACATTGTATTCTGGCCTCTCATTGGCTATTCTATCGTATGGCGTCATAATCTGTGGAGTGACTTTAATCATCTTCTTGCGTAGTACATCTTTATATATATTCTAGCGGCTACACCCTTAGAGGCCTCTAGGGGAACTTGTAGGAGGGGGGGGGGGGGAAGTCGCATTGTCAATTTTAGTTCTGAATTAAAAAATTGAATTTTTAGGGGTGAAGTAATTTTTGTTGGGATGGTGGATAAACCCTCCTAAAAAAAAGTTCCCTGGACAAATAAGAAGCTTCTAGCTTTGTAAAGGGGACCCATATCGGTTCAGCGGTAGGCGAGATCCTTCGCTACAGACAAAAAAAGCTTACTACTTTAAATAATAGGATAGATGTATTATGTATTTAGGTACTGTTTGTTAGCTTGCAGTTTGCCAGCATTGTTCATGCAGGTTCTGCTCCCGTCGTCTCCCCCGGGGAAGCAATTAGCATTGTCAAGAGAGATGCAGGGTAATTTTTGTTTTAGCAAAGCTGCTCTATGATAAGAGTCCTATGTACTTTTAAGTAGCGAAGCTGCTCTGTAATTCACATTATTAGTAGCGAAGATACTATTTCACTATGGGGAACTGATATTTACCAGCTGATTTTAAAGCTGCATTAACATTTTTCCAAACAACTTTGATTCTTTTGGTCGGCTAAAGTAACGATTCCCCCCTTGGGTCCTTTCTCCCCTTTTATCCCATCCTCTTCCGTCCAACTGGATGAACGATCTGACCAATAAATGAGATCCATGTTAGCAGGCTAAATTGACGACAATTTCCCCTCTGTCATAATATCTACGTATATTCTAAATCGATTGTCAAAACACAAGATATTTTGATAAAAAGACAAACTACAAAAGGACTGAAAGAAAGACAAGATATAAGACAGACGAAATTGCAGACATTCGCACAGACAGCGCTACAGACCAAATTGGCGAAATGACCAGACCTTGATGATGTTAGGTTTAATTTTAAATATGTCATTCTCTTTGTCTACTAATCATCGGGGATATAAAGGGATAAGACAATGGTGAATAAATTGATGTACATACCCAATGATGATACACAACATTATCCCTTATATAATATACAGTAAGTGGTTGAAACGTATGATAACACAATTAAATTATCCAATAAAAAACGATAACAGTCCCCAAGATTAATAAGTAATGAACAAGAAAACGTTCTTTTAAGACTTTGGGGACTAGTGTAATAAACAGCCTAGTGTCCCCTCCCTCCCTGACTATTACTAATCATCATTTTACCCCGGGGGTAACAAGTTGAAACCTTAATTAACCTTTTTATCAAGTGTTCATATTCAAGCCAATTATTAAGATTATAAAACACCCTTATTTATACTTTTCTACAAGGATGGAAGTTGAGTTATGACTCTTAAAGATCTCGTAAACGTCTGGAACGATTGTTACCCAATGTTCATGGAATTTTAATAATGGTTCAAGGAGGGTTTTGGGCTATTAAGCGAGGTGTGCGACCTACCTTGATCAAACAATTCTATATACAGTGGCTTTAGACTAAAAATTCTCAATTACAAACTCTTGTTTTAATAATAAACAATTTAATTTTTTACTGTTTAAAAGAAACTCTTCTAAAAAGCATGAATGTCATTTCATTGAAAGTGTAATGACTGGCATCAATAGTTAATAGTAAATGTAATATGAATATTCTTTATTGTCTTAAAGTATTTTAGGGCAAGGAGATGTTAACTAATAATTTTTAGAAAGTCATAAGCTATCCATGGAGGGATAGGTCATTGTTTATTACATTAATCACCAAAATTTTATCATAACAGTTTCTTACATGTTGCCTGAACAAATTTGGGGTCTTTTATTGAATTTTGATTGGTTGGTTCATTAAGTTGAGTGTCAAAACATGTGTATCATCATTGAGTATGTACAAATTTTCGGCCATTGTCTTATCCCATTAATCCATGAAATCTACCCCATCCTAATATAAGTTCTTTCACTTGGAACATAACAAAAAGTCAAACAGGCTAAAATACAGAAGAACGGACAGATAGATAGACTGACACAAACTCTTATTGAGTAGATTGGATACAAAAATATACACGTCAAAATGTTTTTTTTTGTGTCGAAATCTCCTGTAAAATATCAGAACACCTTCTCTTTAACCCACTTTTAAGGCGCAGCTTTTATTTTCTTTAATTAGGGTCTGTAACTGTTGGCATTTTCCTTAGATAAAGATATTGTTTTCGCTTTTATCTTTCCACAAAAACATCTTCTTTTATATCACAAGATTTTTCTATGAATCTTATGTATAAAGCTATAATACATCTTTTATATTTACATAGGCAGTATATGCAATACATACATAGAGGCTACTACAGAAAAACTACTATCTATCTTATTAAAAGCGAAGCTTTTCTATAATTAGAATAGCTATGTACGTCCATCCGGGACCGTTGACTCTTTTAGTTAATTTAGATATGTTGGAATTCTTCTATAAATTTTAAACTTTACATGATGATTTATATTACAGTTAGGTACAATTTAGGAAGCGTAGCAAATCTATAATCATTACGAGAAAGTTTGTACATGCATTTAAAACATGTTGCATTTTACAACATTTTTTTATGTAACAATTATCCTATTCATCCGATTTTTGGTATACTGATTCCTAGTACAACAAGGTATAATTTTATAAGTGAAGCATCTCTATGATCAAGTCCTAAAATGTAAGTTAAGTATGTCCTTAAATAGTAGCCTGTATTTAAGCAGTATTTGGCAAATTTTCATATATTTTTGTTTATTTTTATACATTTATCATTCCACTTTTTCAGTTCTGGCACTCTATAATGTTAATGTCCTATCCTTTCAGAGCTTCGCTTTTATGGATGTTGTCATTTTTGTTATATTTAGACATAGAGGCTACTACAACAGAAACTATTATTATCAGCCAGCAAGACAGCAACAAAGGAAAAGTTGTCATTTTAGTAAAATTTCGAAATAGGTCTCAATGCTACATGGAATGAGAAGCTTTCAATTGTGGCTGTAAAAATGACGTCATACTGGCCTACCATTGGTCAATTAAAAAGTTTTTAAGTGACCTGGTCAGACTGATGGGTCATACTTATTTACATTTTTGGTTACTAAAAAGACAGGTTTGGGTTAAAATATGAAGCATAAAAATAGTTGGAATGAAAATTTATTTTCTTGATTAACTTTTGGGACCATGGAAAAAAACAAAGTAGCTGGTTTCGTTGTATTTCACAGTAGCTTTTCTCCTAATTAGCTCCTGCGGGCGGCTCTGACCCTGCAGGGCCAATTTCCTAACCCTGCGGGGAAATCATTAATATTTACCTAACATAACCTGACCTAAAATATCAAAAGCTGTTGTAAAAATAAGACGAAACCTGCTACTTCGTTTTCTTTCCATGATCTAACTTTTTAAATGACGATAATTTGCAATATTAGACCCAAACTTGACCTGGGCCCTGCAATCCTGGGATTTTTGGGCGCATTCAAAGGAATCGTACTGGGATCAGCGGCTGTTGCAGCTCTTGCCGGCAAGTAAACTGAGGCTGTTGCAGCTCTTGCCGACAAATAAACTGCAGCTGTTGCAGCTCTTGCTGACAAGTAATCTGCGGCTTCAAAATGCAAATAAATGTGTAAATTCAAATCAAAACTATCACCAAAATAACACAACAAAGAACACAGTAATAGTGTCTGACTGATTATGACGTAACAAAAAAATTAGCCAATGAGAGGCCACTATAAATTTTACCATTGGTCAATAACGGCCTCTCATTGGCTAATTTTTTTGTTACGTCATAATCAGTCAGACACTATTACTGTGTTCCACAACAAAATGCAACCTTTTTTTATATAATGTAAAATGTACTAAAATACAACTTGATCATCAGGAGTAATAAAGTGTTACCATTGGGCCTTGGTGGACTATTAGGAGTTTTTAAGGGAGCTCTTCTTGGCTCCCTAGCCGTAGCTGCTTTAACTGGAAAATAAACTAACAACTTTTTTGAAGAATTTTAATTTGTAATGCATAATCATAGTCTCTTTTTTTTAAACTTACAAATGCTTTTATGGTAGCAAATTTAATAAAATCATTGTTTTATGATGCATAAATTACTCTTGTATCTTTACTGATTGAAATAAAATATGAAATCATCATGCTGTGTTTTTAATTTGATTAATTTATGTCTGTCCTTTCAACCAGGGATCTAAATGGATAAGACAATTGCCAAAAAATTATGTACATCCCCAATGATGACAGACATAATTACCCCTTCTGTAGATTAAAATTAGTGCTTGAAACGTTTGAACACTTAACCTAATAAACCAACCAATCAAAAGTCCTCAAAGCTGTTAAGCCAACGAATAACATAAAGTTGATAAAACTTTGGGGACTAGTGTATTAAACAGCCCATCGTCCAATCTCTCTCTCTGAGAAAACGCTCTAAGAATAGGAACCTTGCCGCTATTGTCAACTTTACTAATCCTATTATATAAAGTAGTACCTAAGTCTATAATACTCCTTATTATATAAAGTAGTAAGCGTTTTTTGTCTGTCCCGAAGGATCTCGCTAACCGCTGAACCGATATTGTTCCCCTTTACAGTGTAGCTTCTTATAGGTCCTGGAAAGGTTTTAAACTATTTTTCACTCCCCTCCCCCCAAAAAAATATTTTTTAAACTCTTTTTAAACTAAAATTTAAAAAGGGATAAGGTCGACTTTTCCCTCTCCTACCAGTGCCCCTATAGGCTTCTAAATTCCCCCCCCCCCAATTTTTTTAAAAAAAATTTTAAATTAGTGTTGGAGTTTGGGCATCTCACAAGGTACTTAATATTATTTTTTATTAATTATTTAAAATTAGTGGGGGCATCTCCAGAGGTACTTAAATTTTTTTTATCTAATTACCTCTTGGGGCAAAGCCTCTAGAGGCTAAGGGCGAAGCCGCTAGTCATAATATAAAGTTATGAAGATCTTACTTTGAATATTGAACATAGCCACGCTGGTTTTGATCCTCTATGTCTGCCATCAACTCCTTGTAACAAATATAAAAATTGTTAAATCATTATTTTTATAGCGAAGCTTTGCTTTAATTTGGGTCGATCAGTCCGTCCTTCCGAAACTGATAGCTTTTTTCGTAAATTTAGGCATGTTAGAGTTGTCATATCGATTTTAAACTTTGCATAGTGATTCCTGTTGGGTATAATTTAGAAAGCGTAACTGTACAAGTGTTATTGTTCGTTTGTCCTACCGTTCAGAGCTTCGCTAAAAGGATGTTGTCATCCTTGTTAAAGCAAAGCTACCTTAGCTAAAACTACACATAAATATTTCGTAAAACATATAATCAAATAGAGTTAACCACCTTCAAATAGGTATACAAAAATTCAGATCATATTTCAAAACAGCAAATTTGTGAAAACAAGGATGGTAACTTCCATTAAAGCAATCTAATCAAACAATTGGATAACTAAATATTGTAACAATAACCCTCAACGATCAGGGGGAAGGAGTTGAGTTTGTTGCTCTCCACCCTACACGACCGTTTGGTTTTTTTTATCACATACTCTCTGTATGTAAACGATACTTTTTAGTAGCGAAGCTACTCTTTAAATTCACTACACCTGTCCGTCAGTCCGTAACGCTATAGGGGGGAAAATGATTTTCTCGGCTGCTATTTAAGATAGAAGACTGAAACTTCTTGTCAACATTTCCATCATTAAGTAGAATAATTAAATATAAATAATCCATGTCGGCCTGACAGCTTTTTAGCAGGTTTTTGGCTATTATGTATTTTTTATATTTTCCCCTTTATCTTTGGTGTTATTAGATCGATTTTCAAAATTTTTGTAGATAAGGGTTTTAAAATAAAATATGTGTTCTTTACTTCAACAAATACTTTTTAAATCTCTTTTTCCGTATTCTTAACCATGATTTTTTTGTGCTTCGCTACTTAAGGATGTTGTCGTCCCTGTTTGTCTGGTATTTATACAAGACTGAGGATTAATTTTTAAATACTGCTGTTTTTATGGTTCCAGAAACCTTGCAGGGTCATCCAGGCAGTGTTTTCACTTCAGCAAAGTATTTGTTATTACCAAGTATCTCATAATGATATTTAAACATGGATCTAAAGGGATAAGACAATGGCCGACTAATTTATGTACATCCCCAATGTTAATACACAAAATTACCTCTTCTGTAGATTAAAAAATGGGGTTGGGACGTATGGATACTCAATTTAATAAACTTTGGGGACTTGTGTAATATACAGCCCATTGTACCCTCTCTCTCTGTATAAAAACAATTCAAAATAGAGTTATCAGGTCCCATTCAAGATATGGCCCTGCAGGTCTACTCTAGATCCTACACAGGTAAATTGACTGAAGATACCTGCACTTGTGCTTCGCTGGGACAATGGCCCAAAGATCTGACAATTGTTCCAACCTCTCTCAAATCAATTGTCTGAGAATTCTCATGATCAAACACCTGAAGATAAGGTCCATTAAAAATTGAAATTTAGCATTCCCTTAGAGAGTTATTGCCTATATTAGATTCCCAACTTCCAAAATCAAATGTATTCCCTTTCTAAATCGACTTGTCATGTAAGATAAGCAAATTTACCCTATGATAAATAAAACATATCCCATTGAGTATTGAGATTGCTATGATATTCAAATTCTGGTCTATAAATAAAGTTCTTTCATAGTCCATTGTTACCTTTCTCTCTCACTGTAGAACAGGGTGTATACATATATTACTGTTTTTGTTAAAATAAATCTAAAGCATTTAACTGGGATACCCTTCCTACAGAAAACCTGTAGCTTAAGATAAGTTAACAATACCTGAAAAGCTGCTTTAACTTTTGCTTGAATTTGTTGGGCCAAAGCTTCTGATGGTTGTTGTTGGGTTGTCTCGCCCTCTCTCTCTCCATCTCCTTCTCCCTCTCCATCTTGATCCTCCTAGTAATAATAATATTCAGATGGTTGTTGTTGGGTTGTCTCTCCCTCTCTCTCTCTCTCTCCATCTCCCTCTCCCTCCCCATCTTGATCCTCCTAGTAATAATAATATTCAGATGGTTGTTGTTGGGTTGTCTCTCTCTCTATCTCTCTCCATCTCCCTCTCCCTCCCCATCTTGATCCTCCTAGTAATAATAATATTCAGATGGTTGTTGTTGGGTTGTCTCTCTCTCTATCTCTCCATCTCCCTCTCCCTCTCCATCTTAATCCTCCTAGTAATAATAATATTCAGATGGATGTTGTTGGGTTGTCTCTCCCTCTCTCTCTCCATCTCCCTCTTTCTCTCCCTCTCTCTCTCTTTCTCTCTCTCTCTCTCTCTCTCTCTCTCCTCTCCCTCCCCATCTTGATCCTCCTAGTAATAATGATATTCAGATAGTTGTTGTTGGGATGTCTGTCCCTCTCACTCTCTCTCTCTCTCTCTCTCTCTCTATCTCTCTCTCTCTATCTCTCTCTCTCTCTCTCTCTCTCACTCTCTCTCTCTCTCTCTCTCTCTCTCTCTCTCTCTCTCTCTCTCTCTCTCTCTCTCCCAATCTTAATCCTCCTAGTAATGATTCAGATTGTAGCGCATCCGCTTGTTGTCCTGAAAATTACAGATCAAATTCTTGGCCAAAACCTCGGCATAGCTAAAGATGTTAAAAGTGGAACCAATAGCTGTGTATTATAGTGATATTTGGGACTTTGAGCATCTAGAGGCTCTCTAATCAAAGGAAGTGTGAATGGTCATAGAAATAGCCTAAAGCCATTCAGGGAAATATGTGAAACTTCGGTAAAATGGATAACTCGATTAGTTCAGTGGTAAGCAAGATCTAAGTGATTGAACAAAAACTTTATCCTTAAAAAAGCAACAGGATGTCTCTCTGTCTGTCTGTAGTGTATTGAAGAATCGAGAAAGCCCAATCTGTCCCGATTTTGTATCACTTTTGAAAAGTGCGATTCCTGTGACGGCATATAAAAAGGGAAGGGGGAAGCAAATCTCTTCCCTTTTCTCCCATCTCTTTTGAAGAGATTTTCTTCCCCCCTTCCCTTTTTCTTTCCCGAAACGTATATGACGTAACTGGAATCGCACTTTTCAAAGTGATACAAAATCGGGACAGATTGGGCTTTCTCTGAAGGATCTTGCAAACCGCTGAACCGATTTGGTTGGATAAATAAAAACACTGTGTGTGCGTCTACAAATACAAACATATTTTTTAAAACCTGCTTATCTTCATTTCCTCCATTTTCATCATCTTCCATTTTAAAAGCAGTGAATTCTACAATAAAAATAACCATTAAACAAGGACAATTATGTCTAATAGTTGTTAAGATAACAAAACTGTTACATCCACAAAACATATATCTTAGTAACAAATCTTTGTCAAAAAAAAAGATAAACATGGGCACTTTGTTGGGCACTTTGTACAAGAAAAATATGTAAACATCATATAACTACAATAACCTCATTGAAAACATTAGAATAATTTAATTGCTGACATGAAAATTATGTTTATAAGATCTAACATATTTATTTATTGATCAAACTTTTTGACTTTCCTTATTTTCAATTATTATATTATTCCGAATCCTTATATAGAAAAATTTAGAAAGACGACTTTTATGGAATAAAACTATTTAGCGGCATTTGCGCATTTTGACGTCGCCTTAATTTGTAAATTGTACGCAAAGCTTTGAACAGATTGTACGATTTTAACACAGTAAGAAATTATAAAACGCAATTAATTCATACATAACTAATAAACTAAAACCTTCTATGGACCAATTTTAATTTCCCTCAAAATTGTAAAACGATTGGTTCAGCCGTTTTCGGGATTTTAAAATTGAGGCCGGACATAATTAAACGTACATTACACTGAGACAAACAATCCTGTTATTTCATAATAAAAATCTAAGTTCTTATTACAGTAAGTTGTACGACGGGCACATATATTAGCTTTTAATATTTTGAAATAATTGTAATTTACAATATATTTAGTTCTAGACGCCTTTAAAAATGTAAATTACACTTTTGGGCAGCCTGCTGCTTTTGGGTGATAAATTTCAAACTAGCTACTTTTATACATTTATATTTCTAGTGTTACCGGGGAGGAAGAGTAGTGTACACTGTATGGTGCCTAAAGTCTTTTGAATTCGTTTTCTCAATAGTTAGCTTTAAAACTGTGGGTACTTAACTTACTTAAGATCTCTGTAATTTACAGATATATATTTAGCTGCCTAAAATTATAAATGATCGATACTTTGTAAATTAATTTTAAACTTTTTTCATCTCTTATATAGTGTTAATTAGATGTTATAAGATCTCATCTATATACAATAAAATATTTTTTTTTATTTCAGAATTAAATTTATATTTAAGTAATTATTCTCATAGAATTGAGTTCCAATGTTGTTAACCTGAGTTTCAGACTTACAGCACAAAAAGGTGAGTTGAAAATGGGTAACATGAAATATGATACAGATCTGGTAAAAAACCGTTTCTAATTTTTTTTATACATTTATAGGTTTCAAGAAGGCCTAATTGTATCAAATTAGTACTGTAGACCGTGTAAATACCATAATTTTTTGCCTTTTGTTGATACTTATATTCATATTCAAAACAATAAACATTCTAAAAAGTAAACACAATATGCAGCGTTGCGGAGCCGTTTGATTTTGGTGCGGCTCCGGCTCTGCGGATTCGTATCTGGAAATACGGCTCTGGCTCAAACCTAAAATCAAGAAAAACTCGACAAATATTTTTTCCCCATAAAAAAAAATATTTTTATTTTTGACTTTTGAAGGTTTAAAAGTTCAATTTTTGATAAAAGTGGACTTGAAAAACTTAAAAAGGGCATTTGCACATGACAAAACAGAGTTACCAAATTATAATTTATAAAAAATCTCTTTATTTATCTAGTCCGGAGCCGGAGCCGTTTTTTAACGAAAATTACGGCTCCAGCAAAATATGGCGGCTTCGGCTCCAAAACACTGATTTTGAAGGTTTTATAAGTTAATTTTTTATAAATATTGACTTGAAAAACTTAAAAGGGGCATTTGCACACGACAGAACAGAGTCACCAATTATAATTAATATAAAAAATCTCTTATTTTAGTTAACCCGGAGCCGGAGCCGTTTTTTAAAAAAAATAACGACTCCAGCTAAATATGGCGGTTCTGGCTCCACAACGCTGACAATATGACATAAAATATCCAAAAGAATTATTGTTGTAGAAGACTATATAACTATCAATTAGCTTGGATGTTTAGATTGCAATAGATACTGGGTATTAATATTTTAGTATTAAACATCAGACTTGCTTTTTAAGACACAAGGATCGTCAATTTAATAACAGCTAGCTGACATCTGCAGAGTCTATAAAATCTATTTAGAATTATTCGTCGATCACTTGATTGATTATTTTTTATTGATAGTAATATAATGTTTATTGTAGGTAAAATAGGCTGTGTTTTCACGATGAAGGGATTTATCACTATAGGTATGTTTATTATCATTTGCTATTAAGCAGGGGTGTATATTTTTCAACCTAGTTGAATTTCTTTCCCCCTATCCCTCTCTTTTAATTTCAATTTGTATAGTTGAAATATGGTAGGTATATTTCCTTAATTTTAATTTTCTACACCAATTTTTTTCAATTTTGTTAATTCTTTTACATTTATAATTTTGCTTAGGTATTCAGTTCTGACACTCTACTAGTGTTGATGTTCGTTTGTCTTTATGTTTAAGATCTTTGCTTTTATGGATGTTGTCATTCTTGATAAAAAACATTCAAAGTAAAGTTAAATATTGAATTTATTTCCATTTTAGCGTTTATCAAACGTCTTTATTTTTGTTCTAATTTTAGTTACATTTTCTTTGTTGACCAAGTATGTTACCACAATGGAAAGCCTGGGAGAAAGTGGGGCCTGCAGGCAGGATTATCTGACTATCAGAGATACTTGTACTGTTTCTCAGATGCAAAGGGTAAGAAACAAGTATGCTATGTGCAGGGATCTTATGGGATAAGACAATGGGCGATAAATATACCTAGATCCTCATTGATAATAATAAAATTACTCCTATTGTATATGAAAAGATTGAACACTATTAGTTTTAAACATTGAGTAACAGTATAATTTACATTAATGAAGGTAATACTAAATCACTTTAGAAATCAAGACACTAAAATAGTACAAATTTCAACTTTTAGGCGGAATGCGTTGTTGAATACTTTGCCTTTACAAAATCGCAACAATCTGGCCAGAGTTTAGCAGGATCTTAAGGGACATACGGACGGACCAACTTCTTTCCATTTTGCCCCAGAAAGTCATACCTACATTACATTTTTTGTAGGGTAAACCCGAAGATTTTTGGTCTGTGTTAGCATGTTTACAGAACCCTCCTGGTGATACTCAATTATCAAAGGTAAAACAATCCTTATGATAATGTCTGTTTGTACCAAAGGATCACGCTAACCGCTAAACCGGTGTGGTTCTCCTTTACAGGGTAGCTTCTCATAGGTCCCGGAAAGGTTTGTGACTAATATGGGGGAGGGTACCACCACCCTCCCAAGAGAAATCACCCGTAGATTTGTTTTATGGGCGTAGCAATAGATAAAGTAACTTTGATATTTTTGTAATGTAACAGTAATTCCCTCTCTAAGGCTATGTCTAGTCCATCTGGGCCACCTGTCGTTTACTGAAAATCATCACGTAAAACAAAAGATTACCATATTTCTCCATTAGATTTAACCCTTAAGAAACTGGCTAGCTATTCAATCAAAACATAAAAAATTCTTAAAGGCTTTTTTGTTGAATTTCTTCTTTTGGATTTTGGATTCCTTTCTTTTCTCTAGATATAAATGCACACTATATACTGACAGGCCATGACCCTTTTAAAATATCTTTCAGGGATGCGTAGCCGTTTGATTTTGTTGCGGCTCCGCGGAGCCGCCTCTAAGAATAACGGCTATGGACTCTGGCTCCTACCTAAAATTAAGCAAAACTATATTAAGTTTTTAAGAGTTTATTTTTTTGAGAAAAATGGACTTGTACACTTTGAAGGGTTTCCAAATTATAAAATTTAAACATTAAGTTTACCTAATCAGGATATAAAAAAAATATTTTCTATCCCCTGATAGCTCCGCATCCCTATTATCTTTAGATTCTTTTTGTTTAATTCTTTTATAATCTTACTTTTAAATACATTTCTGTAGGAATGTGATAGCCTTCTGTGGGAGGTGAAGCTTAATATGACATCCCAAGAGGGATTTCTAATGAAGGCTAGTAAAATGTGTACAGATGAGATTAATGAATTAAGGTTTGTTTTTCTAGTTGAATAACTAAGTTTCTGTGTTAATTACTTCTAATTGTAAACTAAAATTGTCAATCAAAATAGAGATTTAAATGGAGGGGGGCAGAATGAGTTGATAGCTCAATTTATTTTAACCGTAACTCAAAAAACAAAAGGCTTTGACGATAAAGAGTTACATGAGTTTAAGATACGTTCGGGATTTTTTAAAATGCAAATGAGGGAGTTTTGTATTGTTATTTGGTCGATTAGATAAATACTATCTACCTAACCTTATACAATAATATACAGATGTTCCTGGTAACGATTATCTCAAAAAAATCTATGAAATTCAACGGCTGCTAGCTGCCAAACGGCCTGCCCGCACACTGTGTTCAGCGTCATAAAAAGGCTGATAAATAATCTGGAATAGCCAAGATACAATGATGCACTGGAAAAGCCTTACTAAATAAAAAACACAAAAAAAAGTTTTTTTTCGTGTATTTATATACCTATCACTTCGAAATAACTGTGAATTTTTTAGTTATGACTATTCCAGATTATTTGTAGGCCTTCTTTTGTCGGTTAAAATTTTGTGTGAGCATAATTTATCTTAACGTTCCACCGTTTGACCGTTAGTAGCTTCCATAAGTTCCTAAATATTTGGAGATAATCGTTACCAGGAACATTTTACCGTGATCTACACTAGACTCTAATATCTTGTTATGTTAAGAATGTGTGAGACAGATAGAATATCACCAGCACACTTTGTATCCTGTCTTGTTCAGAATAAACATGCCACTAGAAATCCAGGTATAACTCTTGTAATTTGCTTTATTATTTATTTTTAATAAATAGTAACTTCTATTAATCACAAATAAGCCATTTCTTTGTTGTTCTCTCATACATCTTACGTGTTAGAGGCCAGCTTAACAATCAATTTAATTCTTTAAAAATTACGAAACCTAAACCTGATATTCAGCTGTCGTTGGGGCAAAAAATAGTAGAATTTAAGACTTTTTTTAATCTGCTCCCCAAATATTATTTAAGATTTATTTCGTTTGTAGGCTACCTTATTCCTGGTTAAAGGCTCATTACCTAACTCCTTAATGTCCAACTTTTTTTTACAAATATTTTTTTAATATCAATACTTGTTAAGTAGATGAACTTTTAATATAACATTCATTGAACAATACTATTAACTTAAGTTGGGGTTTTAAAAAAAAAGTCGTCTTTACAAATCTCGTTCAGCTCCTTTATGAAGATTTTGATTGATTGATTTAAACGCAGACGACTTTTTTTTGTTTCAAAACACCATCTCTGACTATTTACATTGAATTGGAAATTTATTTTTGATTAGGTTGCAGATTATTCTTGGATAGAATCGAGTCATTAATATTTAGTGACTTCCGCCTAGTTGGAAACTTTACCCATGCTTGCAAGGTAAATAAATATTTATAGGTCAATACACACCTATTAGTGAAGTGAATCAAGCAAAATTAGCTTGGTCAGTTTATTTTTTATGAGCAAAGCTACTCATACTAGAGCATTTCCTTTTTTGTTAAACTGAGTTTAATTGAATTATCTTGTTTCTTCTTGAATTATGCTCTAAATCTTCTTATATTATGCTCTAAATCTTCTTATTTTACAGGAAGATGTGAAAAAGTTTCAATGTGGTCGGACAGGTTCACTACAGAATCAACCTCATTCACAGGTATGTAGCATGTAGCACACTAAAAAAGTAAGAAATAAATTGTAAAATAAATTGAAATAAATATGTTTAGGGCTTAACAATGGCCTGTCTGGAGGAAAGAGTTGAGGAGCTGGAGACATCTTGCAAAAACGAAATTTTCCAACTGGCAGAATTACAGGTCAATTATTTGTTGGCAAATCTAGTTTCCTTACACATCACCCTTGTAACTTGTTCTTATTTTTGCCCCTTTTTTCTCAATGACTTTTTTTGTCCCTTCGCCTTATATTTTTTTCTTCAAAAATTACCATATCCGACTTTATATTTCTATTCACTTTTTTCATGAGAGAGAGGGGAGACAATAGGCTGTTTGATAAATAAGTCCCCAAAGTTTTATATACACGGCTTTTTTTTGTTAGGTTAACAACTTTGGGGACTTTGATTGAATTTTTATACCTATGTTGTTTCATTATGTTCAGTATAATCGTTTCAACCATTATTTTGATCAACAGAAGGGTTAATTTTGTGTATCATCATTGGGGACGTACATCAATTTATCGGCCATTGTCTTATCCAATTAGGATCCCTGTTAACTTGTACATTCCAATATTATTTATTTTGTGTTTTGTTATTTAGGGCGAGCGAATAGATTATGACGTTCCCCTGTTTGATTCTTGCCAAGAAGAAATTAACAAGTAAGATTTTTCCTCGAATTCATTCGAAACCGATTAATGTCTGGTGGATTAGAACTGGTTCTCATCCATACGAAAAAAAAACTATGCATGCCTAGCATCGTATTATGTCCAGTTTTCTACGTTTATGAAAATGTATAATCTGCATAAGTTTCGGCATCTCGGGGCTAAAAAACTAGTTTTAATCTTGTAATTGTACATTTTATATCCGCGGAAATCTGTTCATAATACGATGCGAGAAATAACTTTTATACCTATCAAAATAATTTTCTTTTTAAGAATAGAGGCTGAGGATTTAAAATGCATGAGTTGTTGTAACTTACATGATATATGAAGAGTGTAAAAGTCTAAACATTTTTGACATTTTTTTGCTTACCTGGATAACATTTAAAGGATCGACGGAATATCTACAATGTTTGTTCAAATTTTGTTGTTCTCTGACTGAACCAAATCTTGCTAATGAATTGCATGGTCACGTGGCCATTAAGGGCCATTAAGGAGTTCTGATACTTTTGCGTAAACAGTGATTATAGGCTTTGTCTTTGGACTGAGAGGATAGTTTATTAGGGATAAAATCATTCTTATATGATGAATTTCCGCCAGATTTAAGATTTTTTGGATAGGCCTCCAGGTTCCGGAGCTCCAGGCCTCCAGGTGGTCTCTGTACAGGTAAAAATAAAAAATAAGATAATTTTTGAAGAGTTAGAAGTTAACTTATAAAACAAAATATACTTCTTTTTGATTGTTATTCACATATTTGAAAAAAAATTACATATTTTGTCTCATAAGCTGACATCTAACTCTTAAAAATAAGGTTTTTTTTTACATTTTTACCTGTAGAGAGATAACCTGGAGGCCTGGAGCTCCGGAACCTGGAGGCCTATCCAAAAAATCTTAAATCTGGGGGAAATTCATCATATAAGAATGATTTTATCCCTAATAACCTATCCTCTCAGTCCAAAGACAAAGCCTTGTTTACGCAAAAGTGTCAGAACCCCCCCCCCCCCTTAATTTCGCGCACCTGACATAGCATCAATAGGAATTTATTGGGCTGAGATTCGAACGTACCACCTATCCGACAATGAGCCAGTTTGCATATTACACTTTTGTTTTTAATTTATATTTGAAACATGAAATTGAATACCTACCTATGCAAATAATGGGTTATATTTGTATTCAGCATACAATTAATGATGATATTATGGAGAGAGGGGACAAGTTAATTATTCTGGACCCCAAAGTTTTATGAACTCGTCTTCTCATTTGCTGACTTAAAAAAATTCTTGACTTATTTATATATTGTTTGGATGGTACAAACCAGCAGTATTCAACCTTTTCTACAAATAATTTTCATCTACAAGTATGGTAATTTTGTTTCTCATCATTGTTGTGGATGTACATCAATTCAATGTCCATAGTCTTATGCTCGAAGATTCCTGATATGATAATATTTTAGATTTTGTTCGGGCCTGGCCCCTAATCAACAGGGCTTAGTGTATGACTGTTTGATGAATAATAAGCTGAGCCCCGGCATGTCAGAGAAGTGTAGCAAACATATTACAAGAAGACAGAGGTTGACCAGCTTGGATTACAAGTAAGTTACCTATCCGAAATTTTGTTGGTGCTTCCCCACAAAGTTCCTGTCGAGAACTAAACCCCTCCCCATAATTTTGGAATACATTTTTTTCTATACCTGTAATCAAACCCTTGCACAGTGGGCCAGAATTGCCTAAAACGGTTCAAAATTCATTAACTCAAAAACTATTGGTTTTAGAGAAAAAAATGTAAAACATGAAATGTCTATCTATGCAAAAACTAAAAGTTTGCTTATTTGTGTATAATCAGTTTTGGGGGAATTTTCGCGGATTTTTTTTTCAATTACTACTAAACTTCATTTTACAGTTTCAACACCTAAAGAACTATTTCATATTTTTAAATTTTAAGCAACTTTGCTTTTATGTACAATTAACCTCTGACCACTCCTTCATGTGGTTTTGGTGTATTTTTCGCGGATTTTTTTTAAAAATTACTACTAAACTTTATTTTACAGTTTCAACACCAAAAGAACAATCTCCTATTATTAAATTTTAAACAACTTTGCTCTTATTTACAATTCACCTCTAACCCCTCCTTCATCTGGTTTAGGTGTATTTTTCGCGGATTTTTTAAAAAAATTACTGCTAAACTTCATTTTACAGTTTCAACACAAAAAGAACAATTTCATATTTTTAAATTTTAAGCAACTTTGCTCTAATGTACAATTAACCTTTGACCACTCCTTCATGTGGTTTTGGTGTATTTTTCGCGGATTTCTTTTTACCTACAGAACTTCATTTCAATATTATTGGTTAAAACGTTTGAACACTCAACCTAATGAAACAACTAATCAAAATTAACTGAAGCCCCCTAATGTTGAAAAGCCAAGGAATAAGGAAAACTTTTTTATAAAACTTTGGGGACTTGTGTAATAAACACATTGTCCCCTCTATCTCTCTCTAGAAAAGCAGTGTAGTAGTTTGGGAGGGAGGGGACATTGGGCTGTTTATTACTTTAGTCCCCAAAGTCTTATAATAACTTTTTTTTATTCGTTGACTTGACAACTTTGGGGACTTATTATTAAATTTTGATTGTTTTGTTCTGAAAGTTGAGTGTCCAAACGTTTCAACCAACAATTGTAATCTACAGAAGGGGTAATTTTGTGTATCATCATTGGGGATGTACATCAAATTATTGGCCATTGTCTTATCCTTTTTGATCTCTGAATAGTAGTATAGCTATGCATAAGCAACAATTGTTAAAGGCTAAGCTTTTCTATAATTCCGGTCGTTCTATCCGTTTGTCCGTTCAAAACGTATAGCTCTTTTTAATAATTTAGACAAGTTATAATTGTCCTATCGATTTCAAACTTTTCATAATAATTCTAACAGTAGGGTACAATCTAAGAATCTTAGTATTCAATGCGTTTTTACTTTATAAAGATATATGTTTTTATTAAGGGCATGCAAATATTTTTAACTGGGGAGGGGGGAAATACCCAGTTTGAAAAAACTGGACTGAGCAATATTAATACCAAGGGTGACAAAATCCATATTAATCAATATAAATATATCCACAACTTATATTATTTATTTATTTTATCCAGGGATCATAGGGGATAGGACAATGGATGGTATATTGATAACGATAATAAATTAACAAAGTTCGGAGGGAAGGGGGGGGGGGGAATAGGAATGTTAAATACACAAATACAAAAAGTTTTAAACTTATGCTTATTTATTCGCTGGATTAAAAACATTGGGTACCTTTATTTAATTTGGGTTCTATAAAAGCTTCTAAATCATTCAACTAATAATTTTAATCTACAGAAATGTTAATCTTGTTTGTCTTATCCATTAAGATCCCTGACAAATTTACCCAGGTTGAATAACATTATTGATAAAAATTTTTGGACCAAGCAACAAAATTCAATGAATGTTTTTAAGCTAACAAATAATATCACTGGGTTATAAAACTTTGGGTACCAGTGTAATTTATTATTTATATGTCCCTTCTCCCCTGTGTTTGCTTAAAAAACGTTTAAGTAATGATGCCCAACAAACGGCAACCCATTCAAACTATACCTAGTATGAATGCACCAACTTTGTCTGAAAGTTCCAACTATGAATTGAACTAAGTTGCGCCTATTTATGGGCCAAGGCATTCGCTCTACTCTCACTATTAGTGTCATGTATCAGACATAGCAGCAGAAGGAAAAATTTTAAACGTCATTAGTATAACATGGTGTAACAAGAATTAAACACGACACCTCCCTGACAGCAATCAGGCACGCTATCATTTACGCTAATACGACGGGTTTTTAATATAAAGCTTTACAAGTGGTAATATTCGTTTGTCCAACCGAAAAAAATATAAATACCAAGAAACCAAATACCCCCCCCCCCCCCAATTTATGTATTTTGACACCTTCTGGCCCACTGTGCCTTGTGGAAAAAAAACTACCCCGTTCTATTTTCAATTTTGTTTTAAAGGAATTGGAAGGGGAGTTTTTTAAGGGAGTTTTTTGACTTTCAAATTAATTTTGTTTTTTTTTAATTTTCAGAGTGTCTGTGAGTCTTGCTGCTAAATGTGATGCTGATATCAAGAAGCATAAATGCAGGAAAAATATCAATTATTTTGCCTTATTTTTATATCCGCGCGGCCGGATATCCAGCATTATAATCTCTTATATTATAATACAAAAATCCCTGTTAAGAAACAGTCGCAAGCATTATTTTTTAATTCTTGGTACTCTATAGAAATAAGTAACACTTCATTAATATTATCGTAGTAATGGTTTATTCGATTATTGCTTAAGAGTAGGATTCAACTTAATAGTTACTTAATTTATAAGTTTAACCTTTTTTTTATATAATAAAAAACGATTTTATGAAAAAAACTTTTTTTTGATAATTCAATAGGTATCCGGTTATCCAGCCGGATATACGGCCCAACCCTAATTTGATGAAGAATATATGTCAAATTACCTACTTTAATACGACTTAAAAAGAAAAGCTTTCTAATATCTACATTATTTTAAGTTCCAAAACTAAATTAAACATCAACTAATGTTTACAATATTGATATTTGGCAACATACAGTGAGTCAAAATCAGCGGACGATGTTTTGCAGCTGTCCCACATTATTGTTTGTCTTGAAGATGCCATCTTTAATGGTGCTCAAATAGCAGGTAAAAACATCATAATGTATGACAGGTGTTCCAAAATTATTGTAAGTCTTGTGGATGCCATCTTTTATTGTGCTCAAATAGCAGATAAATTCACAATGTATGACAGGTGTCCCACATTATTATATGTCTTGAAGATGTTATCTTTAATGGTGCTCAAATAGCAGGTATAAACATCATAATGTATGACAGACAGGTGTCCCAAATTATTGTATGTCTTGTGGATGCCATCTTTAATGGTGCTCAAATAGCAGGTAAAACCTCGTCATAGATGACCGTTGTCACACATCAGTATTTGCCTTGAGGACAAAATCTTTTAATGGTGCTCAAATAGCATATGTGGCATATTTTTTTATGTGTTCATGTAACAGGTAAAAACATCTTAAGTTTGATAACCATATTATCTTATTCATTGGTTTGGCCCAAAAGCTTTTGATACATTTGCTTAATCTTGATTGGTTGGTTCAAAAAATTTTAACCAAAAGATTTAATCTACAGAAGGGGTATATTTGTTTATCATCACTAGGTAAATACATCAATTTATAGTCCATTGTCTTATCCATTAAATTCCTGAATTTCTAGGTGAATGTATGGCATCTCTGGATGAGCATAAGCATCAATTGCTGCAGGATTTGTCCATTTCACCAGAAATTATCAAATACTGCCAGGAAATAAATATAATATATATGAATAGTAATAGTTATTTATTTCTTCGTATTGTAGACAGCTTTCGGAGGATATAAAAAAGTACAATTTTTAGCCCTTGCTTTTGGCCTCTCAGGGAAAAAAAATTGGTTTTAATTTTATAATTGTACATTTTTATATTCGTAGAAAACTGGATATAATACAATGCTATACATAGTTTTTCAGTATGCCTAAGAACCGGTTCTAATACACCAGATATTAATTTGTTTCAAAGCCATACTAAGAAACTTGTTTACATAACTAGTAAACTAAGTTTTCAAAATATAAAGTTAAAAAGGGTTTTTATTTAGGCACCTAGTGGTTTTAAAAAGTAATTTTATAATTTAAAGTTTTTATTAGGGGTAATCATAATATAATAGATGGCACTGAAGATTTATTATTTTTTGACTATTATTTTTTATGCCCTTAGTAGCCTATAAAATATTATATTAACCTGAAACCAGACTGATTTGAACACCCATTGTCAACAACAAGACAACGCACACAAACTACATTGCCTCATGAATGTAAGTATAACAAAGTATTGCTCTTGTAAAAAAAAAATAAACACTGGCCAAGACTTTAGACAGCAAGTTATATAGAGTTGATGCTTTACTAAAAATCAGGAAATTACTCATGTAATGTTTTGAGTTTATTTTATAATTTGACATGCCGAAAATTCCGATTTTGTTATTATTAGTTAGTTAGGTACCTTTGTTTTTGTTTTTCGAATGTTGACAATAATGAATCTATATTTTTACCGTTTTAGGTGACACTGAACCATGATTTAAAGCTGGAAGAAAATTGTCAGAAAGCGTTAGAAGATTTTATTAGAGAAACAGAGGTAAAAAAAATTACACAAACTTATAATCAATCAGAAAATCTGTTTAAGTGTATTTTATATTTTTGTGGAATGTATTTGGTTCGAATCTACGTATAGTATCACAAAGACTTTTTTGTTTGAATTTTCCCATCGCGTTACTGATAGGTTTTTTTATTAGAATGAATTAAATCAGCGTGTCGGAGCCGTTTAATTTTGATGCGGCTCCGGCTCCGCGGAGCCGTATCTGAAAATACGGCTCAGGCTCCTACCTTAAAATTAATATATCAATTTTTGTTCATTATTGAATTTTTTAAAATAATATAAAATATTTTGCTCTCATTTGATTAAAGCTATATATAAGTAGAAGGATGTGTGTCTATTTGTTAAGTAACAATAGTTTTCAGTTTATTATATGGAAATAGACCGTTGCCAAATTATAATATTACTTAAAAAATCATTTTTAGCTAATCTGGAGCCGGAGCCGTTTTTAACGAAAAATACGGCTCCGGCTCCACCAAAAATGTTGCTGCTCCCGGCTCCGGCTTCGAAACGCTGAATTAAATAATGGACAATAAATTAATGTATATCCCCTAGTATGATACACAAAATTACCCCTTCTGTAGATTATAATTAGTGGAAGGAACGTTTGGACAATCAACTTACTAAACCAGCCAATCAAAATTTCACAAAGTTGTTAAGCTAACAAATAAGAAAATGTTATTATGATACTTTGGAGACTAGTGTAATAAACAGTCCAATATCCCCTCCCTTCCTGATAGTCAACAGAACACTAAAATACTATTTGTAACTTTGTATCTGCAGGATGATCTTGACTGGAGGGCAGATCCAGCTCTGGAGGATGCCTGTGCTGAAGTGGTATTTTCTGTTTGTGATCCAAAGGAAATAAATATTGGAAATAATTTCTCTAGCAAGGAAGTATTGACTTAACAAGAAAACTCTTGTCCAAAGGTATCGCAGCATTAGCAGTATGTCAATGAGTAAAAATAGAAAGAATATTGTCATAAATTCGTGTATAAAGGATAATTAATAATAAGCTTCGTAGACTCTTTGCTGTTTTTTTGACCACACTGAACACCATTGCCTAGATTCTTTTACCGGATGATGTATGTATGTATGTAACCCAGCTTATACCAACAATGAAATTAATTCGGAAAAAAATCACGAAACCTTTACGTGTTTTTCAGCTGTCGTTAAGGGGCAACACATCGTAAAATTGACGACCTCTCCATTTGCCCCCCAAATATTATTTCAGATTTTTTTCGCTTGTTGGTTTTACCTATTCCTGTATGTAGCCCAAAATCTCTGAAGTTAGGATTCAGATGTACACGAAGATTGGAGGTGAGAATCCTTTGGCCAATTAGATTGGTAAGACCTGGCCTAGAGTTTGGCTGGTATTCCATATTAAGACACTCTAATTAATGGCAATCTGATATAAATGAGAAGAATGTACTAGGGTAAAACATGACATTCAGGGATCTAAAGGGATAAGACAATGGTCGATAAATTGATGTGCATCCCCAATAAAAATAAAGCTATTGGGTCTATTGTAATAAAGAGCCAAATGTCCCCTCCCCCCCTTTGCAAGACAATAATAACAATATTTATTATTACAACAGAATCACAAGGATAGAGTGATGGATTGTCTAATGGAAAATTTATCCAGGTATAAATTAAACTAAAATCTCAAAAACATATTAAATACTCCAGAATTGTATCACTAATTGTAAATCCTTATAATAAAGGAACAGGATGTCTGTCTGCACCGAAGGATCTCGTTAACCACTGAATCGATATGGTTCTCCTTTACAGGGTAGCTTCTCATAGGTCCTTGAAGGTTTATAACTTTTTTGTGAGATGATACCACCACCTTCCCAAGAGAAATCGCAAAAACAAAATAAAATGAACACCGTCTAGCAAAACATTTTACCTGCCCCTAGAGGCCTCAAAGGGCGTAGCCGCTAGCAAGAAGAGATAATGATATAAAGTAGAGGGGGTGGATCTGTCTGTCCTTATGTATGTCTGTCTGTAATGCTAGCCTGGCCGATAATTATATTAGAAGTGCAGATAATTAACTTGTCTCTACTTCCCTTAGCTTTAATCTTTAATTATAAAGAAATTAAGGCAAATATCTAAAGTAATTGCTATTTAACTGAGCTGGATCTTTAAATCATTTTAGTGGTGAGCCAGATCGGGGTAAGCCAACTTTCCACCAATGAGAGCACAGCATTTTATGAAATGCCGCGCTGTGATTGGCTGAAATTCGGCTCACCCCGATCTGGCTCACCACTAAAATGATTTAAAGATCCAGCTCTGGTGAAAGAGGCAAAAGTAGGTTACGGGTAAAATCCGTAAGAGTGTGTGTTTTAAGGCTTAAAAATAGTAGTAGAACGATAATATTCACTAAATATGTGTATTTCTTATTGAAAAGAACTATAGACATTAGACAACAATATTTTTTTTTAAAGTTAACATAAATTTTTATCGTTCTACTACTGTTTTTAACTTAAAACTCACAACCTTTACGGATTTTACCCGCAACCTACTTTTCCCTTATCTTATATGTAGTTTCATTTCAATGGATTTATTGTTACAAACCCACATTTGATGAGCAAATAACGGTTGTTGTAAAAAAAATTCTTTGTGCTTGTCAATCTCATTCCCTCTATTTCTTTATCCAGTTTTCTTTTTCTCTATCTATTTATGTTTACGTTTAGCATATAATTTCAAACAGCTTTGCTACTGAGCTTGTACCAAAAACGAAATTAATTTGGGTGGGAAAATCACGAAACCTAAATGAGATTTTCAGCTGTTGTTTAGGAGCAACACTTTTTATATGCCCCCCCCCCCCCAAAAAAAAAAGACTGTTGGCTATACCTTATTCCTGTTTTCCACTATTGTTCGTGATCGTTGTTGTTTAAATTCTAGTGAGAGTGAGGCAATGACAGGAGAATGCAGACAAGTACTGATGCAAATTCATTACTTTATGGCCAGGTAACTTATTTCCAGTAATGCTAATGATTAATATCCGGTGGATTAGAACCGGTTCACACCCATACTGAAAGATTATGTATAGCATCGTATTATATCTAGTTTTCTACGATTATAAAAATGTACAATCATAAGATTAAAACCACTTTTTTAGCCCCGATTTTAATCTTATTATTGTACATTTTATATCCGTGGAAAGCTGGTTATGATACGATGCGTTAAATTACTATTCTTTACATACTTTCCCTTAAAACCAAGTCTTGACCACAAACCCTCCAACTTCCCTTATAATCGAAATGTATATGCAAAAATTATGCTGGTCCACTAAGTTTACTAAATACTCTGATTCGTTGGCTTAATTAAAAACTGTTGGTACTTTTTCACCAATAATAAAAATCTACAGAAGGGATGATATTGTATAACGAAAGTGGGTATATACAGTAATTATCGTGCATTGTCTTATTTCTTTCTGTATAAAGGAAAAACGCTAAAGCTAAGGGTCTTGACTCTTCATAAATATATTCCGTTGTTGTAAAACTTAGATTATTATAATAATCAAAGACGACATTTAATGTTTCATTCTTCTGCTTCAGGGAAGTGATAGTAGATAAGAAGCTGTACCACGAGTGTGCCAAAGATGCTTCCCAGCTGTGCGGGGCTGGTAAAAACTGGCATAAAACTTCAACATTTCAACCTGAGTAAGCTTTTTGTTTGTACTTTGATTTTCTTATACCTACTTAACAGATTATTTAACAGCAAATTGAAATGAGTTTGCATGTACAGGTGTTTCAAATGAAATGTCTTTTTTAAACTTGATTATGCATAGAACATAAAACAGTTCTATAAAATGCTATATACATTTGGCATAACTGTTCTGGTACATTTATGTTTCAAATATTTAAAAATGATTATTTCAACAAATTATGCCTTAAAACCCGGTTTTTTCAAAGGCCTTATTGACTGGCCCAAAATCAAGCTTCTTTTTTTTATTTAAGCCTGATTCAATCCGCTCGTGTTCGGACTTATGCATAACATTTTTCTACTACACAATAGGCTGGCAAGAAAATACATGTTTTGTATAAAATTATTTTCTACATAGCATTTTCCCGTGCTTAAACAAACGTGCTTTTGATAAAAAATATTTTTTATTTTTATTATTTCAGCTCTCCATAATTTTTTTTAAAAATGCAAAAAAATATAAAGTTTGCGTGATTTTTTTTAGTACTATTGAGTAAAAAAATAACGATTTAATCGCATTATATACATAAATTAATTTATATTTGCTGTTAAATCTAATTTATATTCTCAATCTTTAGCCAGGGCTTCTATGTCAGAGAGGTTGAAGTCTGTTTTGAGCTGAGCCTCTGATTTATAGCTGTTGCAGAAATCCTGCACAAATCTGATATTACGTTCAGCTGCATCATTAACAGCTGTCAGCTGCTTGACCCACGTAACAAAAGATGCATCAAACACTCCATTTCTATAAAATGCTATATACATCTGGCAAAACTGTTCTGGTACATTTATGTTTCAAATATTTAAAAATGATTATTTCAACAAAGGGGGGGGGGGGGGGTTAATGCAACCATCTCGTAATCAATGTATAAATGGCACTTAGAATTCGAATTTTGATCTAAAATTCTGCATGAGTAATCCTTGGTAGGTCTATTTTCCCTAAATCGAATAAAAAAGTTGAAAAAGTAATGGCTAACGGTTCAGCCGTTTAGCCGTTTTTTTGGCTATTTTTAGGGCAAATCTGTCATAAATTACGTAGGAATCAACTTTTTGAAACATATTTTTGCTTTAAATCATGTGAAATGATACAAAAACAACATGATTTCTAGTACCAGCAACTACTGGCTAGAACCGTTTGAAAACATTTTGGAGCAGAAAATAGTATTATGTGGAGATAGGTTTCGTGATGATTTGCATTAAAAATAGCCCAAAAAATGGCTAAACTGCTGAGCAGCCAGCTGTTAGCCCTTATTTTTCCAACTTTTTGTTCGATTTAGGGAAAATAGACCTACCAAAGATTACTCATGCAAAATTTCAGATCGAAATTCGAATTCTAAGTGCCATTTATACATTGATTACGAGATGGTTGCATTAAACCCCCCCCCCCCTTATGCCTTAAAAACCGGTTTTTTCAAAGGACTTATTTTTGAAGATATATAGATTTAAAGGTTGTGCCAAAAATGCGCTCATTTTTAAAATTCAAATTGCACGGCGTTTGTTCATAGTAGAAAAATGTAATGCATACCGTTAGAATCGTCATAAGCTAATTTTTGGACATATAAGAACCATTTGTGTGCTATGTACAGTAGACAGGCCAAAAATCAAGCTTCTTTTTTATTTAAGCCTGATTCAATCCGCTGGTGTTCGGACTTATGCATAACATTTTTCTACTACACGCCCCCACCCTCCCTTAACCCTTAACGGTCGGGGGGGGGGGGGGGGGGGGCGTTGAACGCCCCCCCATCCGGTTTTTTCTATCTCATTTTCTGTGTGTGAAAGATAAAGAGCCCAAACTGCTTGACTTTTTAAGTATGGGTATGACACATAACTGAGAGTTGGAATTTTTTGAAAATCTCCATCCTGGCGGGCACAGGATGCCAGCAAACCTGGCAGGGTCATCCAGGTAAAGAGCAAAAATATTTTTTTGACTTAAACAAAGCGTTGTATCTTACCAAATTACTAAAATATCCTTTAGTAGTACATCCTCATCTTAAATACAGGTGTTCAAGTCAATTTCAGGTTCCAGGTATGATCCTGCAGGTCCTGATCCTCCAGGTCTCCAGAAATCTTTAAAAGGCTCCTGTGGCCGCAATTTTTGGCTTAGAGACTTCAAATTTTAAACTTAAGCTTTTCTTACATGTCTAGATAATGTATTAAAATTTCATAAAGATCCGCCTCCGTTTTCCCGCCGACCGCCGACTGCGGCGGCTGGCAGCTGCCAAGTACAGCTGCGGTCGCTGAAATTTATGTTTGATATTTCAAATGTAAAATTTACATGAAAATAAACATTTTCGGCAAAAAATTGTTCTTCTAACTTCAAAAATAAAAAAATTACAGCCGTTTGAAAGAGGGAGGTCATTTTCTAGTAAATCCCGTAAAGGTGTGTGTTATAAGGCCTAAAAATAGTAGTAGAACGATAAGGTGCTCTATATATTTGTATATCCTATTGAATAGAACAATAGGGAAGAAATTTTTTTTTTTTTTTTTTTTTTTGATAACTACCTGGAATATCTTGAAATTTCTATCAAACGCTTTGTTTGGCTCAAACTGACACAAATAAAAAAAATATAATTATAATAAATCAACCTGTAAAGAAAGACTTCTTCCTTTGTTTAATGGTATAGATTGTTCTTAACCTTTACCTTGTACCTATAGAAAACATTATTATTATAATTATATTTTTTTTTAATTTTTGTCAGTTTGAGCCAAACAAAGCGTTTGATAAAAATTTCGTATTTTTTAAAGATATTCCAGGTACGGTTATCAAAAAAAAAAAAAAAATTTCCCTATTGTTCTATTCAATAGGGAATACAAATATATAGAGCACCTTATCGTTCTACTACTATTTTTAGGCCTTATAACACACACCTTTACGGGATTTACTAGAAAATGACCTCTCTCTTTTTAAGTAAAAAAGGACCTAAAAACAAAGGTTGTTAAATAAAAGGGTGAAGGAAGCGAAAATTGACTTAGACTTATAAAAGGTCGGAAATTCATTATAACACAGGGGACATGCACAAAAAATTTTAGCCCTCTAGCTCTAATAGGAACTGAGATAATAAGGGGGGGGGGCGTTGAACCCCCCCCCCCCCCCCCCCCCGACTGATTAAGGTGCGGCAAGGGGCCCGACTGTTAAGGGTTAAAATTTTCCCTACATACAAACCTATATTCTTCAAACATTGTAATCTCTGTCTAGGGCAAGATTAGTGTTCCCCTGTCTTGTGAGAAACATGTACCATATTGAGGATGACAAAGAGGATAAGGAAGATGAAAATGATGATGAGGATGGTGACTATGTTCTCTCCAAGGTGAGCCTACAGAAAAAATGAGGCTGCGAACGGTCTAAACACACAGATTAAATCAATAGCATTGATTATGTATCTATTTCCAGGAATAAGACAATGGCCGATACATTGATGAACTTTCCTGATAATGATACACAAAATTTCCCCTTCCGTAGATTACAATTAGGGGTTACCATGTTTGGCCACTTAACTTAATTAACCAACTTATCATATTCATTAATAGTCCCCAAGGTTGTTAAGCAAACAAATAAGAAAACATTATTATTTACGTTGGGAACTAGTGTGATAAACAGCCCAATGTCCCCTCCCTCCCTGATGTAATTCACATAATATTAGTTTAAAAACGGCAAAACATTTGATTAACCATCATTACAGAAATATATTAGTACCATTCTATGAAATTGTAAGTTGTACTGAATTGTAAAGATCTTGTAAACGGCTGGACCGATCGTTACACAATTATTAGAGAAGTTTAGGTAAATTTGGAAATTGGGTGGAGTATGTGTTATTATGGACAACAACCTCTTTTGCAGTACAATTAGAAGTTCAAAAATATAATGAAGCATTATTCTTAGGATTGTGAGCACCAAGTGGAGCGCGTGTTGCGGCAACGCGCACGGTCTGTATTGCTGAAACCAGAATTGGAGCGCGCATGCCGCGATTTCTTACACATGCACTGTGCGTCTCATATCCGACCTGGAGAGGAAATGAAGTGCCTTCAGGTATAGTAACATAACTACATACTCTCGTTTACTTTTGCAAATTCGACCAAAGTCCGTCAAAGTATTGTAGAAAATTGGAAAATTTCCAGTGTTTTTAAAATTACCATTTTTAAATTAGTATTAATTAATATAATAGAAATGATTGAATTACAATGCCTGTCAAAATTTGGTACTATTGTCAATTGATGCCAACGATAGAATAAAACAACAGTAAACTTTACATGTATGCCAAGTTTTTAGTAGCGACGCTCCTCAATAATTCCGTTTATGAAATATTTTGGTGGAAACAGGATTTTTTTTTGCTTTTTCTATGACGATTCTCTATTTAATTCAGCATCCAGTTAATAATTTACTTTTTACCGCATTTCTGTAGGTCATGCTACAAAAGACTAATATGTATTTAAATATAGAGGTTTCGTGATTTACTATTAATTTCATGTTCTTATTTTATGTTCTCTGTTTTTCTAATTGACAGCTGCCCATTAGCAAATGTCCGTCTGTCCGGTCATAATTTCTTTGTTGTTCGCTATTTATAAATCATATAGGCATCCTAGTTATTCAAATACTTACTTTTTGCAGGATAACTATGATGTTTTGCCTGGGGAATGTAAATCTCAAGTTTCCAAGGATATTCAAGTTCAGATTAACTCATACTATCTACATCCAAACTGGATCAAGGTTTGATAATAATATTATTTCTACTAGCATGGTTCCAAATCCGATTAATTTCCATTGGATTATAGCCGGTTTACACCTAAACTGAAAAATCATGTTACTGTATATATCTTATCGTATTACCTATAGACAATTTTCTACGAATAAGAAAATTGAATTGAAAACTGAATTAAGTTTTTTTCTTCAATTAAACTGCGGTAAGCTGTCTAATAATACGATTCGATAAATTAATAGGTTGATATTTAAACGCCTAAAATTATTTTTCCAATAATGTAATCATCATTAGGGATGTGAAGCAGAGTTGAATACCCACTGCGCAGGATTTCATGATAGGAAGGACGCCAGAGGTGCCCTGGGCTGCTTATTCAAGTAATTTATTTTCTTTCTCTTGCTAATCTAGAGTTGGTCCTTAGGTTCATACGAGAAAATGGAAGGTGTGAATTTGTGAAACATGCGATATATAATCGATTATTGAATTTATCTTTGGAGTAAGAGGAGGGGTTATTGAATATAAAGGTTGTGGTAATTGTTGACCCACGCCGATTTTTGAAAGGAAACTATCCACGAACGAGAGCAAGTGATTCTAAGCACCTTCCAGCATTGATCCATAGTATTTTTTAGTGAATGTAATAGGTTTAAGTTTAATACTTGGTTTATTTACAAAAAAGTTAGGTTTCACCATTGTTTTATATGAAATAAACTTTGAAATGTAAAGCATTTTTTTATGCAATATCAGCAAACGCTTTGTTGAGTTCAAAGTACAAAATAAAATAACACGGCAGAAAAGCATCAAATGCTGTAAATTTCAAAAGTACATTAATTAAACTGTTTACAATATTACAAGTTACCAACCCTTTTTTTAAATCTACATTTTTTAACAAAACAAGGATGACAACATCCATAAAAGCGAAGCTCTGAAACAGTAGGACAAACGGACATTAACACTTGTATAATGTCAGAACTAAATAATCAGAATGCAAATGTATAAGAGTCAAAGCAAAATTGTAAGTAAATTTGTGAAAAACTGCACGATACAGGATAATGATTATGGACATACTTACATTTTTAGGACTTGATTATAGAGTTGCTTCGCTTATAATATTGTACTTTGTTGTCCCAGGAATTAGTATACCAAAAATCAGACAAATCGGATAATTAGGTCACATACAAATTTGTTGTTAAAAATGTAAAATAAATCAACATGTTTAAAATGGACGTACGGACATTCTGGTAATGATTATAGAGTTGCTACGCTTTCTAACTCGTACCTAACTATTACAGGAATCACCATGCAAAATTTGAAATCGATAGGACAATTCTAACATGCCTAAATTGACGAAAAAAGCTATTTAAAAAAGTAAAAAAATCAACATGTTTAAAATGGACGTACGGACATTTTGGTAATGATTATAGAGTTGCTACGCTTTCTAAATCGTACCTAACTACTAAAGGAATCACCATGCAAAATTTGAAATCGATAGGACAATTCTAACATGTCTAAATTAACGAAAAAAGCTATCCGTGACGGACGGACGGACGTACGGACGGACGTACGGACGGACGGACGTACGGACGGACCGACCCTAATTATAGAAAAGCTTCGCTTTTAAAAATATACTTTTGCATTAAGCTTTTAAACAGCAGCTTGAACATATCAAAACATTTGATGATATCGCAACAAATAATTTTCATATAAAACCATAGTGAAACCTAACTTTTTAGTCGATAAATCAAATATTAAACATAAATCTAGTATATTAACTAAAGAAAATACCATGGATCAATGCTGGAAGGTGCCTAGAATCACTTGCTCTCATTAGTGGATAGTCCCCTTTCGGATCTGAATCTGGAGGCCTCCTGGTGACCACTAAATACATATTCCACTGTCTACGCAAATGTTTAATACCCTACATTACGTTAACTTGTTCCCTTTTAAAAGCGAAGCTTTTCTATAATTTGGGTCGGTACGTCCGTCCGGGTCAGTTAGCTCTTTTCGTTAATTTAACAGGTTATAATTGTCTTGTCGATTTCAAATTTTGCTGATTCCTATTTCAATTTGGTACAATGGTATAAGCGAAACATCTCTATAATCAAGTCCTAGAAATGTCAGTTTGTCCTTAAACAGTACATGTAGGTATTTTAAAAGTTTTGCAAAAAATTTACTAACAATTTTGTTTAAACTTATGAATTAATTTTCTGCTTATTCAGGTGTGACACTACAAGTGTTAATGTTTATTTAACCTACCGTTTCAGAGCTTCACTTTTATGGATGTTGTCTTCCTTGTTCTATAATCTATATTAACCTTTTGTCTCCAAAACTCTTATGGTCTTTTACCAGACTTAATTAAGTATTAATTCTTGTGTTGACTTATTCAGGGCTGCTATGGATTATCCATTTGGATCAGTGAATGGTATCAACAAGAAATGTGCAGCTGTCCTGGAGGGAATTCAAGTTCTAGAAATGAAGGTTAATTTTATTATAACAAGGGATTTTGTAGAGGGAAAAAAGACCGCAAAGTATCTTAACACTGTTATAAAATATATAAAAGTATACTTTAAATTATAAACATTGTTAGAATAGGTATAAAAACTTTTAGTATTTATTTATCTATGTTTTATATTTAGGATTTTAAGTTCAGTCATGATTTAAGAAAAGCATGCAAGCCAAGTGTTAAAAAGTTCTGTGTGGTAAGTCTATTTAATTTTATTTTGTTAACTAATAATTGGCTTTCCCGAAGAGGAAAAGTACTTTTAATTTTTTTTTTCAAATTAAGAAGAATTCGGGATATAGTGTTATTTAAGAGGGGGGGGGGTACAGATTTTTTCTGGGTGTTTTATCTTTAGGAATTTCATGAAAATTGTGAAATTATCTGCCACTGTTCATGATCTAATGACAGACAAACAGACACTATTACAGGAAGAATTCGTCATTAATTTAAAAAAAACGCGCGAATATTTAGTTCAACATTGATTTTCAACTTTTTATTGCAGTGCTACTTTTTTAGAATGAGAAGACAACCTACGGAGTAGTATCTTGCCTAGTTCATACAATAATTGATGATATTGTAAATGACAAGGATGCTAAGATTGCCAAGGAATGCATCACCCAACTTGATCTAGAACTACAAATGGTAATTATTATGTGATACACTAGATTTAGTGGTTAGTGGTTGAAACGCTTGAACACTCAACTTAATGATCCAATTTACTAAAGTTACCAAAGTTGTTACGTCAACGAATAAGAAAACGTTGTTATAAAAGTGTTCAAACGTTTATATCACTAATTTTGATCTGCTGATGGGTTAATTTTGTTTGATTGGTGATTTACATAAATTTATCGGCCATTGTCTTTTAGATCTCTGCAAATTAGACTGTATTTATGTTTTATCTGAAATGGAGGGATTAAACAGATAATTCAAATTTTAATTGAGGGATTGCAATTAAAGGATTATTCATTCAAATTCTGGTTTTTTTTAGCAACCTAGGGCTATAATGAGTTTAGAGATTTTTGTTCAAAAGGGAATTATCCACGAACGAGAGCAAGTGATTCTAAGCACCTTCCAGCATTGATCTATAGTATTTTTTTAGTGAATATACTAGGTTTATGTTTAATATTTGGTTTATCAACTAAAAAGTTGGGTTTTACCATGGTTTTAAATGAAAAAAACTTTGAAATGTAAATGTTTTTTTTATGCAATATTATCAAATGATTTGTTGAGTTCAAAGGACAAAATAAAATAACACGGCAGAAAAGCATTAAATGCTGTAAATTGCAAAAGTACTTTAATTAAACCAAAAGATGCTTTACTTTTCAAAGTTTTTTCCATATGAAACCATGGTGAAACCTAACTTTTAGCCGATAAACCAAATATTAAATATAAAACTAGTATATTCACTAAAAAATACTATGGACCAATGCTAGAAGATGCTTAGAATCACTTGCTCTAGTTCGTGGATAGTTCCCTTTGTTTTAAATTTCTTTGTGTGGTATAGGTAATCTTAATAAAAAAAAGTATAAGATACTCTTTAATTTTAGAAACATAGCAATCTGAAATTGGATCCAGTTTTGACAGATGCTTGCAAGGTATGTAAATAAAATTATTTATAAAAAAAACTATTCAGTTATAAATCTTTCTCAACCCAATTTAAAAGAAAAAGTCTATTTCATCATTCCGAAATATATTTTAAGTAAAAAATACTCATTAGTCATTATCAATCGCATCTCTTAGTGAAGTAAATCAAGCAAATTTAGCTTGGTCAGTTTAGACATTAATAAATAAAATTATTTATTAATTGGATGAAATTCATCTTCTTTACCTTAATTCGTATGATTTGGTTACATATTTATGCATATTGAAGACATTGCTGTACATGAATTTTAACCCACGAATGTAGCGATATCCACTTATAGTTAGAAAATGTTGGGTTTGACTCTCGGCCAAATTTACATTATAAATATAGACTTTGACAGTTTAATTGTAAGAGTAGGGAGAAAGCCTTAGGCAGAATAAGCGCAACTCAGTTAGGCCTTACCAACTAAGGCTAGTTGTCATTAATTGTTAGTTTCACTTATTCTAAGCCTTTGATATCCACAAGACGGTGTTTAAAGCGAAGCGTTTTTATGATTATGGGACTTCCGTCCGTTCTTCCGTAACGGTTAGCTCTTTTCGTTAAACAAGTTCTTGTCCTTTCGATTTCAAACTTAGCACGGTGATTCCTATAAGAGTTAGGTACGATTTAGAAAGCGTTGCAACTCAATAATCGACACTAGAAAGTCCGTACGTTCACTTGAAACATGCTGATCTTTTAAAACTTTTTTGACAACATTTGTATTTGTTTTGTTTAGGATGAGTTGACCATAACATGTGCTGGGCAACAAGGTTTAGATGCTGTCGAATGTCTCAAGAAAATAAAACATGCTGATTTATCTGAGGTAAAGATATCATTTTTAGTAGTAAGAGAAGACCGTGATTTTCTCGGCTTTGTTTTAAGCTAGACGCCCGCAACTTCTTGTCAACATTTATACTTTTATGGAGCATAATTAACTATAAGATGTTTATGGTTGTCGTACTGCTTTAATATTTTTCACGTATTTTTCCATATCTTTGGTATTTTTTGTCCGATTTTTATTTTTTTGTGGTTAACAGCATCAAAATTAAAGGGTTAGTTGCACGAAGTGCATTTAGACTTAGATTTAGTGAACTGCATAATTATTTTTTGTTCATTAGTTTCAACTACATCTACAAAAGAATTTAAATTTTTTACCAGGTAGTTTTTAAAATATCAAGTCTTGAAAATCATATTTTTTAGAAAAATGCAACTTAAATTGCTGTGCTGTTTTCACAAAAACAGCATGATGACTATTTTGGTGTTGTCTAATTGATAGCAATCTATTGTAAAAACAAATTATATATGTTAGATGTTTTTTTGTAATTTATGCTTGCAATTAAACACGTAAAATGCACTTCATGCAACTATCCCTTTTATGTTGTTCTATGAGAATTTTGGTGTCTACAGATAAAAGGACAAGTAGCTCTATTTGTATTTTTAAAAGTGAAGTTTTCCTATAATTAGGGTCGGTCGGTACGTAACGGATAGCTCTTTTCTTTATTTTTGGCAGGTTAGAATTGTCCTACCGATTTCAAACTTTGCATGATGATTCCTGTAGGAGTAAGGTACGAGTTAGAAAGCGAAGTAACTCTGTAATCGTTATCAGAAAGTCCGTACGTTCATTTTAAAAATGTTGCTTTTTAACTTTTTAAGTGTCTCTATAAACAAGTCCTAAAAAAGTAAGTAAGTTCAAACAATATCCTGTATTTCAGCAGTTTTTCAACAGATTTACTTACAATTTTGTTTCGTTCGACTTTTATACATTTAATTGCATGATTTGAATTAAGATCTCTGTTGAAGTTGAACAGCTATTTCATCATTGTACGACGTACGTACATTAAACATTGTAAACTTTGATGATGTTCACGTTCACCTCAACTTAGACATTATTAATTTCTAGAAATGTGCCAAAGTGTTGTTACAAGAAGAGGAGGAGGAGGCCATAAATAATCAGGTAAAGATTATTGTTGGGTTTGTCCGTATATCTGGCCATTTTCATATCTGGTATCTAGCCGGATACCAAATATTGAAACTATCCGGATACCCGATATCTGGCATTAAAAATCAGCCGGGTATCCGGCATTAGAAATCAGCCGGGTATCTGGCATCCGGCCCAACCCTAGATTAATGGCGCTTTTCTAGCATAACAGGCGCAAGCTGCGGACACTACGGACGGACGTTTCTCAGTTTCAATTGTAGAGAAGCTACTCTTCTATTCCCAACAACAAAGAGGTTATATTCACAAGCTTACTGATACAAAGTTTTAACAATACTAAATTGAATTCAATATCGACAGAATTAGGATGGGTTAAATACGATAATAATAGGTTCCCTCGGCTTTGCCTTTATATATAGATAATCCTTGGACTATGAAATAATAAAAAGGGTCATTTTATTAAGTCAAGTTGTTCTTAATTATGACCAAATGTATATAAATGAAATGGTCATAATTAAGAACAGTTTGACTTAAAAAGCGCATTTGACTATACAGTAACACACAACGTTAAGGAAAATACGCGAAAAAAAATGACCACATTTACAATATTTTTATTGTCAAGGTTGACATTGTACTGATGCGAAACTGTAAGAAAGAAATCCAGCAGCACTGCTCTCACTCCAACAATTCACAGATAATCACATGCCTAGCAGAGTTTGCCAATGAGATTGACTTTGACCAGAAATGTATGAAAACTTTGAAGAATAGGATCACTCAACATTCTTTTGATTTCAGGTATTTGCTTCCATTATTTTGTTTACATTTTAGAATCAGTTAGATATCATCTTGAAGTTGGGTGACATGTTTTAATGGACTACTTTAGACGTTCAAGGTTGGGGGTATCCCCCCCCCCCCCTCAAATTTTGAAACCCTTTAATTAACCCCCTATTTTTTTTTTTATATATAAATACATTATACATAGATTACCAACCACAAACCTTTGAACCACCCTTAAAATAAAAAGTTTGGACGTCCCTGATTGGCTGTTTACCTTCTATATCTTCTTTAATTGTGTTAAAGTCATACTGTGATAAATTCATTCATGTCAACATTATTATTGTTGTTGCATCATTGGTATGTTGTGCATGGTGACAAATCGTAGAAAGCTAGAGCAGTTCATACACTCATTGGTCTCCATGTATAAATATTGATTGATGCCCTGATTTCGGCAGTTCTGTTTTGTCTTCTGGTATTGTAGCTACGTGCACAGTATCAGTTTGGACATAGGAGCTCTAGCCAAAGCAGGTTAGTTTTCTAAATGTTTACTTTCACCATTGTATGCCCTTTTAAACCGATTTGTATAATCATTGCACCTAAAGGTGATTATCTTATCAATATTAGTAGCAAAGATACTCTACAATTAATACTAGTCGTT
Organism: Acartia tonsa; assembly: GCF_053477335.1. Taxonomy (NCBI): domain Eukaryota; kingdom Metazoa; phylum Arthropoda; class Copepoda; order Calanoida; family Acartiidae; genus Acartia; species Acartia tonsa. Next base: position 39,268,456 of record NC_137264.1, on the reverse strand, counting down.
ATCTAAAAGACTTAGGGGCGGCTTTTCTCAATACTGTTGTAATATTCTACCTGTTGATTGATTGATTGATTGATTAGCCATAGTTTCTTAGGGTTTGGGCCTAAGTAGTCATGGAGTACTGATATTATGTACGTGACTATTGAGTATCCAAACTTACCCTATAATCCCCTTCTAACACAACCAGGGGAAGTTGCGTGATTATTATTGCGAATGAGAAATTCGAGTCAACACACAGATAATTGAACTCGAACTCTCACCACCGTAGTTTAGTGTGATACCACTGAGCCACGGCGCCCCTTATTCTACCTGTGAATATTATTATTAGGGTTGGCAATCCGAATCCGGAATCCACCAAATTTTTAGCCAATTTTGGAATCTGAATCCGGAATTCTTTTTTTAATAGCGGATTCGGATTCTTAATTGGTAGGCTAAAATTAGCGTCTTCAGTTTTTTCTTTCAACTCCGCCTTTTTAAAGGCAAAGATTGTCATCATTAGTATATATAATATCTTTTAAAATCTGGTTCAATTCTCGGAATTGAAATGGAGATGCAACATCCAAATTTCAAAATTCTTTGAACGTACGAACAAGACTCTCACAGAAATGCTTCGCATCTAGTCCACTTACTTATATTCTCTATATATTTAACACCATATAAAACTTTGATCTAAATAATGATTGACAAGCCATAGTAATTATCGCGCGCAACTCAGGCATAAGACACAATTACTCTGGTTAGCCCTTAGGCACTTTTTATGTGTTTTTATGCATTTATTAGTCTATTCTTACCAATATAAGACCATATATGGGTAATACTAGCCTAATCATGGTAATCTGTATGTGATTGAATATTGTTATATGCTTATATAAAACATCATATCTATTGTTAAAGTAACCATGTAACCATTATGTACTACTAAGTATACCTATAGCCATAGCTTCATTTACGTCACAAGTTTAACATACAAACACTTTATTAAACAGACAAGGACTTAGATCCTGGTAAATAGTTGTTGTTATAACTTGCACCTCTTAAAATATCTCAGTTATTCATTGACTCTTGAACTATCAAGTTCTCCTGGCTTAAAGGTAATGATCTTAGTTAATTTAGCATGCATTGTAGTTTAAAGGGATAGTTTCACGAAGTGCATTTTAAAAAAAATAGTGAACTGTAAGTTTTTTCTATTTTAAATAACGTAGTAGTGCATAATATAAAGTTATTGATTAAAATTAAAAGATTTGACCAGGGATTTCCCTTAAAAAATGAGTTTTTCAATTTTAATTTCAACTTCGTTGCATGTTATATATGGCAAAAACTTTTTTATCATAAATACAACTTTAGATAGCATTTACTAGGTAGTTAATAGAACTTCAAACTTTTTATACAACAAAATACACATAACAACAAAGAATGACCAATAAAATATTTAGTATAGTACTTAGAGTAGTGATCTTTTTATATGTCTTAGTAGAATATATTAGGCATTGGATAGATATGATTGCGATAAAGAATTTTAACATTGACCTGACCAAATTTTTTTATTTGACAATATCTCAAAAAGTTAGTGATTTGCAACATAAATTACATGAGAATGGTCTTTATATATATATATATATATATATGTTGATGGTTAGTTGGTATTTCAGCGTGAGATTATGTGTATATTGTAAGTAAACCGGACGGCTTTCTTTATTTTTTTAAAAAGAATCTATAGAAAACCTGTCCTGTTATGAACCGGACGTTATTTTTTATGTTTTTTAAGTAACTTGTCCCAAGGGGAACCCCTGTTCAATTTTTTTATAACTCTAGTGAAATATGTGGAAAAAGATTCTCTGATATTCGTGTTTTGGCTATACATATTAGGAAAAAAATAGACCATTCTCATGTAATTTATGTGGCAAATCACTTTAACTTTTTTTAGATATTGTCAAATAAAAAAAGTTTGGTCTGGTCAATGTTAAAAATTCTTTAACATATAATCATATCTATCCAATGCCTAATATATTCTACTAAGACATATAAAAGTTCACTACTCTAAGTACCTTAACTCTTTAAAGACACTTCGTAGAACTATCCCTTTAGGTCCCTTAGTACTTAGCATGAATTGTGCCTAGGTCTTATGTTAGAGAGCTAACACTATGCACAATTTAATGCTTTGGACTTAGGGCACTTTTCTGTCCTACACTACTTATGTTTATCATATCCTATCCTGTAAATATTTCATACTTAACTGATTCACTTGTAATGTAAATACACTTTATAAAACCATCTTCCTTCTTAAATGCTTAATATACTTATATGATATAGATCGAACATCTTAACCAGCCATTTATTCTTAGCTTAAAGCAATATAATACTTCGCGTGGGTATTTGTTGAGCTACCACGGGTTCAACCAAATTCGTATTATACTTGTGGGAATAAAAGGAAAAGCATTCTACACTGACGAGCCGACGATGAGAATGTCTATGTTAAAAAAAGTAGGATTTTAAGTAGTACTCATAGAAGAGCGATCTCCATGCCATAATATTGGACAAGCGCCCCATTCGCACTACCAGAATTATAGAGAACACCACGAATATTAATTTTTAGAACATATGTAGCACTTAAATTTTTAATTTAAAGAAAAGCCTTTTAAAATATTGCTAGAATCCGGAATCCGCCAAAAATAAGAATCCGGAATCCGCGAGAATCCGCCATTTTTTTTCACTGATTCTTGTAAGAATCCGAATCCAGTCCAAAAATTTGACGAATTGTCATCCCTAACTATTTTATATAAATGTTATGAGATTATTGATTTAACTTGTGGTTTACAAAAGTTCAGCACTAAAATTTTTCATTTAAAACAAATATTTATTATATCTTTTAAAAATTAATCTCAATTAACCTTGATTATAATTCTATATTATATATAGGTTGAATACAAATTTGGCAAGAGCTTGCAGGATGGATGTGAAAAAATATTGCTCCAAAGTCATTCAAGATGTAAGTTAAACTTTGGTGTAGGATTGTATTTCATTTTTGGTTACTAGCGGCTACGCCCCCAGAAGCCTCTAGGAGCACTTGAAGAGTGGAGAGTCGAATTTGATAACCCAATTTATTATTTTAGATTTGAAAAGAAAAAGTATAAAAAGAAAATTTGGGGGGTTGAAAATTTTTTTTGAGGGGTTGGTGCCCTCCCCGTATTTTTATTTTTAGTTAAAAAATGACAAAAATTTTTTTTTTTTTTTGGGGGGGGGCGATTATTCTTGGGAGGGTGGTAGTACCCTCCCCCAAAATAGTTATAAACCTTCCTTAGACCTATGAGAAGCTACCCGATCGGTTCAGCGGTTAGCGAGATCCATCGGTACAAACAGACATCCTGTTACTTTAGTATAAGGATTATCCAACCGAAATCCATTTTTGAATTTACGGTTAGCTGGGGGGGGGGGGGGGGGTGGTTGGCATTGAACCAAAAAAATATTATGTTACCCAAAGTTATTGCACAAATTATCTTTTTTGTTAGCTCAAAAACTTTGGGTACTTAGACAGAAAGGTTGATTCTAAACTAGTAGTTTCCAAGCTTTTCCACTAATTAGTTTAATCTACCGATGTGGTAATTTTGTTTATCAACATTGGCGAAGTAAACTTGTTTATCGTCCATTGTCTTATCCCTTAAGATCCCTGGAAAAACATTGAAATTGTTTATACCCAAAATTACAATAAGTAAAATTTTCTTTCTATAGATTAAAATCATCAAGGAACAGTTTAAAAATAAGGGTTTAATAAGTTATATAAGTAAGAGATGTAACTTTTTAACTGATCTATTTTTAAACTTTTAAAATTGTTATTTAGGAGAATGGCTTTAATGAAGGGAAGATTATTTACTGTCTGAAAGAAATCTACACCCAAAATGTTAATCTGCTAACTAAGGTATCATTTTTAAAGGGGGGAGGCGGATGGGCCACTCGGATGGGCACGTTTTACTTTTGCTTTCAAAAAGTGGCACATCTGCCTCCCCCCTTTATACATAAAATATCTATAACAATAGGTTATTTAAATTATAAAAGTACTTAATGTTTAATTTTTTTAATGTTCTTTATTAACAGCGAATTTATTTGGCTGTCTCTTTCAAAGTGACTAGTCGAGCAAGTAACCGTCCCCCCCCCCCCCCCAATCACCTCCAATATTTTGAAATAAATAGAAAATAGGCGAGGTAGGGTATTTTTCGTTTTTTTGTTTGTTATTAAGTTATGTTATGAAATATTAGGTACTTAGTATCACAGTAGGATAAGATCATCGCAGAAATAGGCCCCACAGGGGGAGGGCAAGGGAAAAAATTATCCCTCACCCACCTCTTATTTTCGATTTATTTCCAAAATTTTGTAGTGCTCGTTAGTCACTTTTCGAAAAAGCATCACTATCCCATTCCAATTAACATATATCCATATACTACAGGGATGTTCTAGAGAGCTGATGACGGAGGTGAAACAGGAAAGTTTGGCCCAGGTGGATCCCAGGCTAGAGTCTCTCTGTCCCAAGATGATCGGCAAGTGCAAGAGGATCCTTTCTAATGGGGATAGAAAACAGGTTTGTTTCATTTGGTAATGCTGAAGTAGTAGGACGATTATGTGTGTGTTGATTGTCTGTCGTCAGCCTGTTATGCTCTCTTTTACGGACTGTTAATCAATATAATTGTAGTAAGAGGCTGTAGCTGAAACAAATACATTTTAACTTGCTTAAAATCTCTTATTGTTTTTCTTTGTGCTACATTTGCCCAGTTCACAAACAACTTTTAGAGGTCGACCGATTTATTATGTAGGTCAACCTAAACAGGTACAACTAACTAGCTTCTTTAGGTCGACCTATGTCTTTTGTGAGCTAGGCTATAGACTTCACATATAATTTCAGAGACACAATTATTTGAGATTTGGTATAACTCACGAAATATTTTTGTATGCCTAAAAACCATCCTAAATTGTTAAACCTACATAAGCAATTGATAGTGTATCAAAGAAAAGTTCTTTTAGTCCTTAAATAATACAAAATTATTTTTTTTTTCATTTTGACTTTAGCAACGCCATCAACTTTAACACATTGAAAATGAAGATACTAATTTTGTTCTAAAACGCACAATTTTCAGAGTTAAAACATGATTAATACCTTAATCTCTCCCTTTAAACTTGCTTGACAATCGAAAACCTTCTAATCAACACATTTATTAATGTGTAGGAGTACAGCTCGTCAAAAGTAATTTTTACCTGGAGGTTGATTGTGGAAAAAGCATGGCCTTATATAAAATTTATTTTCATAAATGGAATAGTCTATACTTGGGTAAAATATGGTTTCAATTTTAAGTATCATTTCTTAATGTATTTTTTACAATTTAGGCTTTTTCTGTTCATGTGTGATATTTTTGTATAAGTAAGAAGTGCTCTTCACTTTATAAATATACAACCAAGTACAAAATATAATTTACCCTTTTCATAATACAAAAATAATCATTTGAAATAAAACTTTTCAAGAATGGCTTCGAACCCGATTCGATCCCCTAGATGTAACTTGGTTCAGAGCCACAATGAAAAATCATCGCTTAAAGATACTTTTCCACGAAGGATAAAATGAAAAAATCATAAAATTAGAGATGTTTTGTTTTACTCAGTCCTTCAGAAAACTGTCTAATACGATACAATAAATAATCATTCTATAGGGTGGTTATTTCTTCAGGGATATTAGGTCGTAGATTTTGGCTTTCAACTTATTGATTATTTTCTATCAGGACCTAATGCATCTTTTTAAATACTTGGATGAAAAGTAGAAAAAGTAGATGAAAAAAAAGTGATAGTTGGTTTTAAAGCAAAGTAGGTACAGTTCAATATAAAAATTGCGTAGAAAAGTTTTTCGCACATTTGATTTATGTGGGTTGCGAGATAACTATACATCATTAATTATTGGCTTGTTTTAGATTACCTATTTGTGCATCTTTTATTAGAGTAAAACACTAGAGGGAGAAAGGGTTTAATAACTGTATCTCCCCATCGCACTACATTTCATTTGGGTCATTGAAAATCAACCAATGGTGTCGCTTATATTAACACAGCCAAGTAGGAGAAAATAATTTAGAAGCAGACGAAAGAGGTCTTTGAAAAAGGAAGGGAGGTAGTTGTCTGTTTATACATCTATACTATAGATCTGTTCTTATTTCTTTTACTGGATACAATGATGTTTAGCTGTTTTGCTGCAAGCAGCCTTTAAATTTCTTAGTTTTCAGCCGCGACTAAGCCTCAAATTTAAAGCCGCTTTGATGCTTTAAAAAGTATTAAAAGATTAATTGCTATATTTGAGTCAGGTTTAAACTTCCTGCTGATTTTTTAATTGCAAAAGGTTGATTTTCATAAGTCTTACAGGCGGCTATCGAGCCCTGGTTTTCAAGAAATAATCGATTCCAGCAACATATTACGACGAACAGCACCAGAATTTAAAAGTCTCCCCTCTTTGTATTAAAGTCACGCGATTGTCCGAGCATAGGATACTCTAAAGCTCAACTTAAAATTGTAGAGCCTGGAAGCCTGTTTGTACCACCACTTGGAGCAAGGGGATGTTCCAGACGGACAGGAGTGTAGCATGGTACTAGCTGTACATGCAGAGAGTCAAAACAGGTTTTTTAATTATTTCTTGACTGAATAATCAGGGATAAATTGAAGTACACCCCTTATGATGATACACAAAATTACCCCTTAAGTAGATTGAAATTAGTGAATGAAACTTTTAAACACTCAACTTATTAAGCCTACCTATCAAAATTCAGTTGTTAAGCCAACGAATTAGAAAACCTTATTATAAAACTTTGGGGACTAGTGTAATAAATAGCCAAATGTCTCCTCTCTCTGTGATGTAATATACTTTTCCATTACTTTATTCTCTTAACTTCCCCCTCCCTTTTAAGTCTCTTCTCCCCTAAGCTTCCTTCCCAGTCCCTTTTTGCTTCTGTCCTCACCTTCTAGAACCCTTCATTTAAAACGTATTTCTAAAAAAAGGAACAGATTGAAATACTAGTGTAAATTAAGGAAATTTTATTGCTTCAGACTTTATAAAATCCGAAACTTTTAGATTTTACGAATTTTTTATTCTTTAATTTCCACCTCTTCTTTTTCTTCTCTCCTTTATTTTGCTTATATAATTTCAAACAGCTTTGCTACTATTGGACCTAGTAGTTTCTATAATATTCACTAGCGGCTACGCCCTTAGAGGCCTCTAGTGGCATTTAATTTTTTTTTATCTTAAATATCTTATTTGAGAAATAATTTGTCTATGGTCAATCAGCTGTTAAATTCATGTCTCTACGCAGCGCCACTACGCTAGCGACACTATGCGGCGGGAATATTTTAATTTTTTTCTCGATTTTATTGTGATTTCTCTTGGGAGGGTGATGGTACCCTCCCCCAAAATAGTTATAAACCTTCCTGTGACCTAAGAGAATCTACCCTATTAAGGAGAACCCGATCGGTTCAGCGGTTAGCGAGATCTGTCGGTACAGATACACAGACAAAAAGACAAACATCCTTTTACTTTAGTATAAGGATATTAATATTTTGTTGTAATGTGTCAGACCTACCACCCTACCACAAATGACATACTATTACATAAAGTAGTAAGAATTTTATCCGTTGCTTACCACCGGACAGATTTAGTACTCCTTTACAATGTAGCTTCTCTTATATCCAATGAACTATTTTCTGTTAGGCTACCACCACCATCACCATCCCAAGAAAAATCGCCCTTATTTATTTAACCCGCTATTTTTTTTACTTTCTCTCAAAAATTGAAAATAGGCAGGGATCAATAACCTACATCCCACCCCCCTCCTCCTTAATCCTTGTAAAACCTTATCACTTTTAATTATTTTCACTAAACTTTTTTTTTATAAAAAATGTTGAAAGCTTATTATTACAAGAAAATTAAATGTTATTTTTATGTCAAGATTGATTTTTTTTATAATTATCAGGGATATTGCATCTGATGTAGATCTGTACAACGCATGCTCGCTAGACCTAGCCAAGTTTTGTAGAGATGTCGTGCATGGAGATGGTAAAAAGTAAGTTTCTTTAAATGTATTAATAGATCTAATATATCTAGATGGTTCATCTGACCCCATTTTTCGTCAAACTTAAAAAGAAATTTGTTACAAACAAAAACTGTTGTTTACATTTTGTTATAAACGAGATACGGGAAACGAAATCTGAGACAAATTTTTTCGACGATATAATTTTTAGAAAACTAACTATTCAAAGAATTTGATACTAATTTATTTATGTTTTGTCAAATGCTTCACATTATACGAGGGAAGAAATTTTTACACGACTTTATGGTCCTACGACAAACGCAGGAGTCCCAAACGTCGGAGTGGACACTTAACCTAACCTATTTTAGACCCTCTTACAGGTTTTCAAATGCGTAACCCCTGCGGGGGCTTATTTGTACATTCATATCTTAACCTAACCTAATCTGTATAGAAATACTTCATAAAATTAATATTTTAACACTCCTGCGTTTGTCCACTCCGAGGTTTGGGACTCCTACGTTTGTCCTGGAACCGACTTTAGTCGATATGCGACAATTTATTGCTGACTCATAATGCGAACGAAATGAAAAGTTGTGCCCTTACGTATCATTATCTGTAAAAATTTTCAACCAATGAGATCAAGATGTTTAAAATGTACCATTAGTATTCTATTGGCTGATTTAGGCAGTATGTATCTAATATCTATTTCTTGATTAAATGCTTTTAGAAACTATCGAAATCAACTTAAGTTCAATAAAAACATTAGTTTAGAACTGTATAAACTCTTAATTAAATTTTTGCATTTACAAACCGCTGTTAAACGGCCTCCATAAAATATCTACTATTATATAGAGTAAGCTGCGTTACTACAATATTAATGTAAGTAAGAACAACTATATCCATAAGTAGCACAGCAATAACAAGTGTACAGAAAGTAGGTAATTATTAATTACCTTTAAGAAAATGAAATTTTCAAATACTGGCTGATAGTATTATTTTAATAAACCTTATTTAATATAATATAAAAATGTTTATATTTTGTTTTTAAGCTTAAAAAAATAATTTCTTATTATTTCAATTTATTTCTCTTTACAAAAAGTATATATTATGAAAGTGTGTGAGTAATATCTAGTGGCCAAATATCGAACTACATAAAATACAAATTTGGAGGCCATCAATGTTTACTTTCTAGATTTGCGTGTCTTGTTGCTGTTACAAAAGAGAAAAACTTTGCCCTGGAACCAAACTGTGAGAAAATAATCGAGGACCGAGTTGAAATGTATAAAGTAGCCCTAAAGGTAATTTTAATATAAATCCTTATTATAAAGTAGCAGGATGTTTGTCTGTAACTACTGGTCTTGTTACCGCTGAACTGATATGGTTCTTCTTTAATGGGTAGCTTTTCATAGGTCCTGAGAAGGTTTTTAACCATTTTGGGGGAGGGTACCACCATCCTACCAAGAAAAATCTCCCCTAACACCCCCCCCCCCCAAAAAAAAAAGCTTTTATAACTAAAATAAAAAATGGGGGAGGGTTGTAGCGGATTTGCAAAAATTTAAAACAAGCATACTATTGGTCCATAGGAGACTTAAGGATATTTGACATTTTCTTTGGCTGTGCCCCAATAAGCTGGAGGTGAAAGAAGCTACTAGTAGTATTAATCTACATCTCTTTCTTTCTCTTACAGGGGTATATGTTCTGTACAAGATTTATGGTTTTCTCCTGCTGCAAAATATTTTTCTTGTTTTTCCCCAGAAGGAGGGGAATAAATGTTTTCAGGAATATTTATTTTCTTCGCTTGTACATTATACCTTGTTGAAATGGAAATCAGTATTGCAACTTTAAAATCGATAGGACAATTCTAATCTGTTTAAATGAATGAAAAGACCTTACTGTACCGGATGGATGGAAGGACCCACACTATTTATAGAAAAGCTTCGCTGTTATAAACCTTTGTTCTAGATACACCCAGTTCAAGAGCCGTGGGAGGTTTACAAATCAATCATGGAGTCAGAGGACAGAAACTCCATTCTCTCAGTTGCCTTCTTCATCCTGGCAATCATCTTCATCTTCGGTCTCTGCTTCGGTAGAGTCACCAAGAGAGTCAACAGAGATGTCAAAAATAAATAGGGGCCCATCACTTGTGGCATAATAAGGGAGGAGATGGCAAATATTTGAATATACCAACAACAGAAGATTAATTACTTTCCATTGTCCTTGCCCTCTTAAGAAATGGTGACCTGACTTTTGAAAAGATTTGTACAACATATTTCTTGAAGGAAAAAGCATTGTATTTCCATTATGGCTTTGAAACCGCTTAATATCCGGTGGATTAGAACCGGTTCTCAGCCATATTGAAAAACTATGTATAGCGTTTTATATCCAGCTTTCTAAGAATATAAATATGTACACTTATAAAATTAAAATCAGTTTGTTTAGACCCTAGATGCCGCGGAAAGCTGTTTATAATACGATGCTATAAATAACTGTTCTTTACTTTAAAAAATCTTATTTTGATCATTTTTACAATTAATAAAAAGTCTCATTTTAGAGATATTATAAATTATACAGGTATTTATAAATAGAATTGTACACAGTAGATTTAAAACATACGTAGAAATGAAAAGATTTCCAAGGTAAATGAATCTTGCAATTATTTGATTAAGGTATAGGAGTAAAAATTTTAAAATGTCTTACAAAGTCCTTTTTCAGAACTTTTTTTATAAATGTTTTATAAAAACAGATAAATTACCTATGACTAAAAAGAAATTTACATTCATAAAATTTTTAATATTGGGGGGGGGGGGGGTTAATGCAACCATCTCGTAATCAATGCGCAAATGGCAATTAGAATTCGAATTTCGTTATGAAACTTGGAAAAAAAACGACAATTTGCATTCTGATTACAAGATGGTTGCAAAAATTCCCCCCTCCCATTAAATTCTCAGCAACTACCAAAAAGTAAATAAATAAAAAATTATCTAAATCTCATAATTTGTAGGATGTCTTATTTTCATTAATCTTAGATTTTTTTATTTCTACATACGTGTAAAATCTACTGGGGATAGTTTATAATTTCCAGAATGGCTGTATTGCACAAATCATGAAAATAAAGATCAATATCATAATCAACTACAAAATCTGATGAAAAATCCCAAAACCTCTTGTTAAAATCAATATATAAATACATGGATATTGCACAAGATTTTCATGTACTCTAATAAATTGGTACTTCCAGCTGACTTATATAATGATAACCTTTCGCCCTATCCCCTCCCCTCATACTGGAGGAATGTACTGACCAATAAATGAATCTTAAATTTTTAGACCCTTAAAATGATTTAATTTCCCCACGTATAATATATCCATTCTCGTTACTTAACAAGATACAATTATGTCAAATAGTAGAGCAACAATAGTCAGACAACAACCTTTTTATGTTGGAACCAAATCTATAGACGAAATTTAATTGTAAGAGAGAGTAGGTAACTTATAGTTATTGCCAATCAATCACTAAATTTCACTTTAGCTAAAGGTACCGCAGTTAATTAAATACCTTAACTCTGTTGTTAATGTTTTTAAAGTTACAATTTGACGGACTTGCGTACCTACATAACCTAGAGTAGCTGCGCTTACTCTTTTTAAAGGCTGATAAAGGGGGCCATTTTTTCGCGTATTTTCCGTTAAGTTTTTTCTAACCGTTTAGTCAAATGTGATTATTAAATTAAACTTTCCTTAATTTGACCAAATTGTAAATATATCACGGTTGATTTTTTATTAAATGAATAAGTTAGGGTACAATGTTTGGCACTTTCGATATAAGTAAATGATAATAACAAAGCCACAGAATACGATAATACCTTCAGAAAAATCGATAAAAATAGTTTTCATACTAAATTTAGGTTTTTTATATTTTTTTCTAAAATGTCATGACAGAAGATGCAAAATGTCGTCTTAGTTTTTTGAAAGGATTAATCTTCTCTGAAATCTAAATTATCAAAATATTTTTTTTGGTAAATGATTATACGATATATGTCAAACATTTTATCAGAAAGAAATATTTAAAATTGTGAAGTAGAAACCTGAATAATTTTTCTTGTGGAAATAGTTTTCTGCAAATGTTGAAAAACATATGTCTGCTAGCATTAAGATGTTTGTACTGCCAATACACGTTGGGTTTTATTTAAAGAATTTCTTTAAAATGTTTTTTTTTTTACATTGTATACCAATAACGCAATATTTGCTATCAGAAAACCCCCGACTAAGACTCGCCTACGACCCGATCTTTTAGGATTGCTTTGTAATTTACATTTTTGAAAGTCTTTCAACAGTATACACAGCAAATTCTCTCTTTTTTAACTAACTTTCCGAATAATATACCTAAAGCATTTAAATTGACAAAGACTATGCTTATATTTTTACCATTCAAGTTTATTTAATATTCTAATAAATAGCGCAACCCTCCAAGTTTATGACTACTTTTCATGAACATATGATCTAAAGAATAAGCTCTGACGCAATGTCATATAAGGATATTATAATATTCCTTAAAAAAATTGTTATTTTTGCATATATGTTACATTTTACAGTGTTTTGTGGCTCAAAAGAAAGACAATTAAAAATTATTTCATATTATATAGTTTAAATTACATAAGATAACCTAGAAATAGTAAAAAATTCCCTTTCTTTTTTTGTCGCAAAAGAGAATTCAACAAAGATTTTCATTAAAAAACACCTTAGTGTAAAAATTAAAAAGTTTAAACATGGTCACAAAAAGATTCAATTAGTTTATTAAATGTTTCATTTTCAGCAAATGACGATTAATCTCTATTACAAAGAATAAAGTGTAAAAAGATATTCTCGTTTTAATTTTAAGCAACTTAAAATGCATTTTAATACCTTTTAATGATTTATTTTTTAAAACATCATTTTATAAAATGTTATTGATTTTTAAAGTTATATATTAGAATGTTTTTAAATTTTGTTAACATTTTGTTTTAAATGTAGAAAATTGGTAATTCTAAACATTCAAAAAATGATTTTATTAAATTTTCATCACTTAAATTGCATGTTTGATGAAATTTTCAAATGATAATTCAAGAAAAATCCTTTAAGTTTTATTATATTTTACTTTGAAATGTTAAAAAAATATATTATTGTCAAAAATGTGGAAGTTATACTTTCCTCAAAAAAAGACCTAAAACATGCAAATTAACACGTGTAATGAGATTTTTTTCTTTCAGGTTTAATATTAAGTAATTATTGATATTTTTTGTAAAAAGGATTTTATATAAAAAGTTTTAAAACTCGAGTTATGTAGTGGTTCTAAAAAAGGTTGCGAATTTATGCAATTTTCTTGCAAAAAAAATTTTCTAGGATTTTAAAAATAGCAAAGGGTGTTATTAGACGTACTTACAGATACAATTGCTAAGTCATTTTGGCCAAACACTAAAATAAAGTTTTGACATCTGAGCGTCCAAGCGTGATATGGTAATAATTTAGAACTTAAGAACAGTTTGACTTTAAAAGCGCATTTAAGTAAGTGGTTACCTATACACAACTTTCAACGGAAAATACACGAAAAAATTACCTTCTTTCATCCAAATATATCATGGTTATTTATTCTAGTTTTATAAATTAAATCTCATTTTTCTATCCTACCCCATTTTTACTTATTATTGTCCTTGTTGTGTTATTAGTTAATAGGGGCGGCCAAAAGGGTCAGCCAAGGCAAGATATGATTTATATCCATGACAGGGGTGTACATTCTGCACAAGATTAATTTTTTTTCCCTGCTGCATTTTTTTAAATTTTTTTCCCCTCCTACTTTTTTTTCAGCAAGGAAGGGAAAAAAATGAAAAAATATTTTCAGGACTCTTTATATTTTCTTCATATTATCCCCCCTCCCACATATTCTTTAGTTTTCACCAAAGAGGGGGAAAAATATTTTTAAGTGTTTTTATTTCCCTTAATTTTTAGATTTTTTCCCCTCCCTTTAGCAGGGTCCAATTTGCAGAATATACACCCCTGGTACATGGATGACCACACCAACTAAACGAATTAAATACTAACAAACATAGAGTGTCAGTAATATTATTTTGTAGATTGAACCAGTGGATTGCACAGAGTTTCACCAGGGTATGTGAAATCATTAGTTGGTAAATAAAATGGGAAGAAAGGTATTCACAATTTTAATTTTACCCCCTTTCTGCAACCTGCACTGGTTTGAACAAAAATAAAATATTAGTCTATCGCTAAATTACTTAATGCTTTTGTACTTACAAGTAATTTTTATTGAGATGCAATGCTTAAAATATTGTCTCTAATCTTCCTAGGAATCATTATTCTAAAAACTAAATATAATTGTAAAGTTGATTCGTATGACACTTTTTGTCTGTCCCCTATTTTATAAATATTCTTAATAATATTTTATGACTTATTCGTTATTAATTGTTACTTATTTTATACTTATAATACTTAAAGGTCTGAAAATGTTTATACTTGTAATTAACTGCATGGCATTAATAATATACAGCATGACCCTCAAAAAAGTATTTTTAAGCATCTGCAGCCCTTATTTCTCAATGAATTATTAAAAAATGCATATGTCCTATTCTCTATAGTATTCCACGTAGGTAGATAAAAAAATATTTTTTTTACCTCCATTAACACCGGAGATTTTTAGTGCTAAAGTTTTGAAAAAGTGACTGAGGAAAAAGTAACTTTTAACATGATACGACTTTTTTAGCAAAATTAAGCTAGAAATCCTTTTATTTTTGTTACTAGCAGAAACTTTATACAAAAATGAAATAAAAAATTTAGTTTTTTAGTAAAAAGCATTTTTTTACACATATTTTTTGAGTCTTTTTAGTTTAATGATATTTTGAAAAACTTACTTATTAGGCAAAATTGTTTAAGATTAAAAAACCAAATAGATCTCTATGAATATAGCAGGAAAATTGTTTTTGTTTCACAATCCTAACTTTAATAACAAAAAAGTTATAAAGAAAATAAAAATAAAACATAATGATTTTTTAGTCTAAAAAGCTTAATTTACCCCTTATTAAATAATTGAGATGTCAGAAAAGTAGGCGGAGCAACTGTCATTAATCCTTTTCTATAAATAAGGGTTAATAAATAACCTAAAATTTGCAAATAATCAATTCATTCAGTAGTATTTTTTGCCATTAAAAATTGATATTTTTAGGTGTAATAAAAAAGAAATATTTAGTTAACTTGTTTTTCTTTATGTCTCATTATTCAATTGCCAGAAAAACATAATATAACCATCCAAAAAATAAGAGAAACAAAAAAAAATTCTTTTTCTCAGTCACTTTTTCAAAACTTTAGCTCTAAAAATCTCTGGTGTTAATGGAGGTAAAAAAAATATTTTTATATCTACTTACGTGGAATACTATGGAGAACAAGGACATATGCATTTTTTAATAATTCATTGAGAAATAAGGGCTGCAGATGCTTAAAAATACTTTTTTGAGGGTCATGCTGTATATTTTATTCTATTTTAGAGCTTATTTTAATTTTTTCATTATTCATTAATAAAAAATTACATGAAACGGAAAGATCGTTTGATAAATTGTTTTATTTTTAACTTTTTTGATCTGATTATTTTAATTACTTATTTTATTAATCTTGTGTATTTTTATCAAAATAAAATCCCATCCTTGATATATGTTTATTTTTTAATCAATACTGTTGAACGCACCTCCTTAATTTCTCAGCTTCTGATGGAGCTAGAGGGCTAGAATTTTTGTAGGCCCCCTGCTTGATAAAGAATTTTCGTCTAAAACAATAAAATCCTTATGACAAAAAAAACTAAAACGGCTATATTTCTTAAGTTAGAAGAATGCTTTTTGTCTGGCCAGCCGTAAGCCGCTTTCGTCGGTGTTCAGCAGTGAAATGGCAGCTGATTTTCACAAAAGAAAATAAATTCAATATTAAGTACTGTGGACATTTAGGGTCTGCAAGACAATTGGGACCTGCTCAAACCCACGACTGTGGCTCAACACGTAGCGCATCCGCTCGTCGTCGGAGAGTTGATAGGTTTGAATCTTGTCTTTACTAAAGTTACTACTGCTACTATGCCGGGTGCGCGACATTAATAGTCAAAGAAGGGGGAATGCCTTGGCCTAAAACAGGCGTAACTCATTTATTACCAAGCACAGTTATAAATTCTCAGACAAAGGTCATGCAATCAAATATTTGGTTGTCTGATGGGTGTTACTTAACCTAATACCACGGGTGTTTGGGCAGAAAAGAAGATATCCTGGGTGGTTGCACCTGGGGTTTGAGCGTCACGGACAGCTTCCCCGCCCGTATAAGGTAATGGGGACCTGCAGGATTATACCTGACACTAATGTTAAGTTACATTTTACATAGAGAAAAAAATTGCTCTTTACCTGGTTTATCCCAGCTTATACCAATAACGAAATTAATTTGGGGAAAAAATCACGAAACCTATTTTCCCCCCAAATATTATTTTAGATTTTTTTCGCTTGTTGGATATACCTCATACCTGGGTTTATCCTGCCAGGTTTGCTGGCATCATGAATGTGCCAAGCGCAGGTTGCAATATTTCAAAGGTTTTAATTCACCTTTTTGCCTAATTACATTTAAAAAGTCTATCGAGATATACGCAGAAAAAAGCATGACAACTTCCATAAAAGCGAAGCTCTGAAACGGTTGGACAAACGGACACTTATATTATATAGTGTTAGAACTCAAAGACCCAATTGGTAGTTGGAGCAAAAACTTATTTAACTTTACAACCTCCTTTGCTGTTTTACGATGATGTATCAAGGGGGGGGGGGAGGGTTAGATCCTTGTCAAGAAATATGTGTAGATGAGTGAACACCTAGGGGGGGATATATCATCCCCCTGATAAAATATATTAGGGTGGATGTAATCCACTTCAGCACGCCTCTGATATACTCTATAACGTCCATATCTCTTTGAAAGTCACCAACATAAATTTTTCCTTGGCTTATTTAACAGTTCAAAAACTAATTCTGTAACATTATATTTTATATTATAAAAGGGCTTCGCTACTACTGAATTGAATTGTCCTTAATTAAGAAATTTTACAGTAATATATTTATTTAAATGTTAAATAATTAAAGAGATAAAATCACATCGATATTTCATAAAGAGATACATTTAATAATTTTGATCATGGAAAGAAAACGAAGTATCGAGTTGCGTCGTATATTTACAGTAGCTTTCCTCCTAATTTTGCCCCTGCGGGGCCTATTTCCTAACCTTGCAGTGCAATCATTTAGCTAAACTAACCTTACCTGTATAAACTAATATGAAATTACGACAATACCCGCTTCTTCATTTTCTTTCCATGATCCAATAATTTAGAAAGAGAAAAAATATTTATATTATTTAATTAGATACATATATACGTAATTTATGACATTTTGTGCTATTTTTGATATTAGATTTTTCATTATGAAAGACATTTCTTAAATTACGCTGTTACAATAATATATTTAGATTAAAAAAAAACATTAAAATTTTTAGCAAAGTAGCCATAATTTTCTATTATTCGTTTTCCCTAATGAAAAACAAGGATGAAAACACCAATAAGTAGCAAAGCACAAAATAATCATGAATGACTGATAGTCCAAGTAAATCATATACTTCAGGAATCTAAATGAAGAGAATCATCACAAAAAAAACAAGCCGTCTATTTTAGACTGCAGCCAAAAAAAAATTCTTATTTCCCCCAATATAGCGTTATAGACGGATCGACAAAGGGAATTATAGAGTAGCTTCGCTACTATGATTTAAATCGGACTAATACACTTAAAAATGGAATAAAAGAACGACAGGGCTAACAGTCATATGCCAATGCATCTCAAAGGAGTTTTGTGACTGGAAAATAATTACTTAATACCTTACAGAATACTTAATTGTCTCCTTTTAATAATTTAATAAACTTTTAGAGTTTTTGGTATTAATATTAAATTAATAGCACTTTAATCATCTTAATGATATTAAAATAAAAATACCATAAAAAATGATTTTTTTCTAATTATATCATTTCTATTAAATTATCTCGAGATTTAAAACATAATGATAGTTATTTCTCATATACGATGCAAGACATAGTTTTTTCGTAAGGATGAGAACCGGATTCGAATGAATATGAGAAAAGTTCTTAATCATTAAAAAACCATGCTTTGAAAACTGTTTTTGGAAACTTAATAAGTTAAAACTGTAGACAAACATTTATTTTATGTATTAAATGAAAGATGTTATCAGTTATTTATCGCATCATATTATAGACATCTTTCCGCGGATATTGAAATAAAATTTAATATGATTAAAACCAGTGTTGTTAACCACGAGGGGCCGAAGGTCCGGGCTATCAAAACTGATATTAATTTCATTTAATTTTATTTCAATAATCGTGAAAAATTTTCGGTAATACAATGGTATACAGGATGTTTCAGTATAACTGAGAACCAGTTCTAATTCAGGTGATTTTGATCTGTTTCAAAGGCATACTGGAAAAAGTTATTCTATCTTAAATTTTCAAGGTCGAGTTGCATAATAACATATCATCTTGCAATGCAATTCGCCATTTTTAAAGAAAGTAAAATTTTTGTCATCTAAAAAGTGATTTGACATAATAATTTGATCAAAGACTTGTGTGGGAGTAGAGGGTTAATTTCTGTGCAAACGCCTACGTCTAATGTTTGGATTTTGTGGCCGGCTTTGCGTTGTTGAATCCCCAGATATTTGTTCCATCAAATTTGTCCAACACCTCTACAAACACGGAATCTAACATACAACCTAAACATATAAAAAGAATTTATCATTTGAATGAATCTAAAGGGATAAGACAATTGCTGATAAATTGATGTTCATCCCTAATGATGATACACAAAATACCCCTTCTGTACATTAAAACTAGAGGTTGAACTATTTTTGCACTTAACCTGATGAAACAACCAATCAAAATTGACTGAAGTCCCCATAGTTGTTGTTGAGCCGACGTAAAAGAAAACGTTTTATAAAACTTAGGGGACATTGTCAACTTACTCTCTGATTTGAATGTAATTTTAAATTTATATTAGGGATAGGTGAATGCTAGATTAATAATAAGTTCCCAATATAAAAGATAAAAGATTAGCGATAAAAAATTGCAATTAATTCAATTTTAGAGTCTTCAAAGAAAGATTGATTAATAAAAATTTCATCAATTTAGCTAGAGCAAACTCTATTAATTTTTTTAATTTTTAAGAAAATGTTTAACTCTAGTTTAGCTCTGTCCTAAAATACTGTAAATAGACTGTGATTGATGATAGTAAAAATGGCTTTAAAACTGAACAATTATTTTCAGAATAATCCTTAAAAATTACAGAATAAAAACTTTAGAACAAACAAAAAACTTTATTTTTTAAATTTTATTCAATTTAAAACTTCAGTGTTTGTGTTGGATATTTTTAGTAAAATTTGTCTGCTAGAAGAGTAAATATTTAGCGGCATTCTGCACCCTACCCAATAGGGTGGGTCGATTTATACATTTTTTTCTGAGACCATAGCGGGAACTTGCAAATGATTTTTCAAAGTATAATACACCTCTGGATGATTTAAAATTCACCTAAAATTTATATAAAAAACCGTTGGCGACCACACATACACTCGTATAGTTTATTATAAAAGGGAATAAAAAAATTATTGCATCAAAACTATGGCTTCATGGTGCTCCCGGAAAAAGCCTTAAGGAATAGAATCATAAACTTTTGTCCGTTTCAAAGCATCTCGTTCCTAGCCTTATAAATGACCAAAAACCTTTAAAAGTTGGCCAATTCTCAAACACAACTTAAAAATGTGTTTTTAGTCACATCTAAGGGTATGAACAATATATTTTGATATTTTTCAGAGAGCACCATGGAGCCATAGTTCTTATTCAAAATTTTTTACTCCCATTCATAAATAGCCCAACCTATGTATGTGTGGTCGCCAATGGTTTTTAGACTTAAGATAAATTTTAAATCATCCAGAGGTGTATTATAATTACAAAAAAACAGGTGCAAGTTCTCGCTTAGGTCTCAGATAAAAATGTCCAAAATCGACCCAACATTCCACCCATTCTTGTAAACCAGCCAAAATAAGATGCGTTGTTTCTAGTTCCTGAAGTCCGAGAAGACAACAAAAAATGTAGATCCAAATATCTGTGCATTATTGCAATCAGCATAATAAAATTTATTTTTCTTTATTTAAAAAAATTTCAATAACAACTTTTGATTTTTAAAATAATGTATATCCAAGAATATATACGATGTCTGTCTGTCTTTCTGTCCGTACGTCTGTCCCTTAAGATCTCGGTAACCACTGAACCGATCGGATTCTACTCTTCAGGGAATATCCCTACTGGTCCTGTGGTGATTTTAGGCTATTTTCTTGGGGGGTAGGACACCTCCAACCCCCCATAAAACAAAAAATCCCCGCCCCATTTTTTTTTTTTTTTTTTTGTAGGGGCTTTCCTTGGTCCTTTTACGTATTTCGCCCAAATTTTTTTTATCACCTCTTGGGGCAAAGCCCCTAGAGGCTAGGGGCGAAGCCGCTAGTCTATAATACAAAGTAATATCCCAACTGGTCCTGTGGTGGTTTTAGGCTATTTTCTTGGGGGGAGGGACACCCCCAACCCCCCCAAAAACTAAAAAAACACCCCCCAAAAATTTTTTTTACATTTTTTGTAAAATCTCAGTAACTGCTGATCAAATTGGGCTCTACCCTTCTGGGAATATACCTACTGGTCCTCTGGTGGTTTCAAGCTATTTTCTTGGGGGGTGGTACACCTCAACCCCCCCAAAAATAAAAAAAAATTCCTGCTTCCAAATTTTTTTATTTTTTAAAATTTTTATAAACAAAAACCAGTAATTGGGGTGGGGAAAGTGCACAAATTTTAACGAATTGAATTTTTTGTGTATACGGCAAACAACCTGGGTTTAATTTTTACGAATTGAAATTTTTGTGCATACAGCGCACAACCTGGGTTTAATTTTACCACAGAGTAATTAAACAAAGTATAACTTTTTTGAATATTTCTATTTAGGAGGATTGACTTCCAATTACTATATAGGGCGAAGCCCCTAGAGGCTAGGGTCGAAGCCGCTAGTGAATACTTAAAGAAATAACAATTTCCTTTCTAGCATAAACAGGAAGAAATATATAGCTAAGATCTTAGAGATATGCAGAGATGGGTTTTCAAAAAAAAATAATGGGGCATTTATTATAACACTTGTAAACATCAATAAGTAAATTTTCCCCAAAATTTTTATAATCTAGCTTTGTTTTCTATTAAATGTTACTCGTAAGATTTAAAAGAAAAATAAAGCTAGAAAAAATTGGAAAATGTACTTGTTTTTTAGTTGGCATCTTGGTATTTACAAGTGTTATAATACACGCGGCATTATGTTTTGTGAAAACACATCTCAGATAAACAGACAATACAGCCAGCGATGTAAAGCCGGAGCTGCATCAAAATAAGAAAACTTATCTAAAAGTAGACAATCATATTTTTTAATCACCATTACTTTCATTAGTAATGTTTATAACAGATGATGACTATTTATTCTTAATAAAGCTTTAAACTTTTGTTTTAATCAAGCTACTATACCTGCTGATTGTCTAATAATTCTTGGCAGCAGTTTTTCATAATATTTGCCAAACTGCTGAAGTTATTTAGATGCCAATTACCGGGCCGTTAAATAGACTATACCTTCAATAAATTCATGTTGGTCAATAGCTCCACTTCCATCTTCATCAA
Source organism: Acartia tonsa (assembly GCF_053477335.1). Classification (NCBI taxonomy): domain Eukaryota; kingdom Metazoa; phylum Arthropoda; class Copepoda; order Calanoida; family Acartiidae; genus Acartia; species Acartia tonsa. The sequence goes on along the minus strand of NC_137264.1, from coordinate 39,246,613 downwards.
GTATATCAAACAACTCATTGGCTCGAGCTCTGGCAAAGAAAAAAGAGATTGTCATTAGTCCAAAACCTATAAAAATTTCTTAGGTTAGCCTTGGAGCTAGGATTACCTAGTCTTACATAGGAAAATATCAGACTTAGAAAACCGCAGGTAGGCCAAAGAAATATTATGAGATTATGTTTTTTTTTACTTTTTAAAATAAGTTTTTTCTTTCAAAACCGGTTTCAATCCTTCAATAATTTTTAGTTTTAATATCCATGGTAAGCTGTCTATAATTCGATGTAATAAAAACTATTTTAAACTTACTTGACATCAAACTTAGTACAGTCTCTTTCAGGATCCTGCGGGGATAAACACTCAGTGTTAGGTTAACATGGATGAAGGGACACTCCTGTCAAACTTTCAAAATACAGGGATCTAAAGTGATGAGACAATGGCCGTATAAATTGATGTACATCCCCAATGATGAAACACAAAATTACCCCTTCTGTAGATTAAAATTAGTGGTTGAAACGTTTGAACACTTAACTTAATGAACCAACCAATCAAAATTCAGTGCAGTCCCCAAAGTTGTTAAGCTAACGAATAAGAAAATATTATTATAAAACTTTGGGGACTAGGATAATAAACAGCCCATTGTCCCCTCTCTCTCTGCAAAAATAGGCATTTTATTAGAAAAAAACGATTGAGAGAGAAGGGGCTTAATAACTGTATGTTCCACCCCGTGGAACCTGTATCTTTCAATTGGGTCTTTGAATATCAGCCAATAACATTGTAAATATCAACACAGCCAAGTCGCTACAAAAGAGCATAAAACGGTTTACTAGCAGACGAGGAGGTCCCAAAACAAGGGCCAGGTAGTTGTTTAGGTTATACATCTATACTTATTACACTTATCCGCATTCTAACAACAGATGAAGCAACATCATTGGTTGATATTAATGACCCAATAAAAAAGTTGCACAAGGCGGTTGCAATGGGGAGATACAGTTATTTAACCCTTTCTCCCTTTAGTGTTTTACTCTAATATTTTAGCCATTAGCAAAATTAAGGATTTGTCTAACATAATATCGAGTCTCATGAAGTTCAGAAGGGGAGTGTATCCTCCCCCCCCCCCCACCCTGGCAAATTAAGGGGGGTGGATACAACAACTTAAGTGTCAACAGTCACCAGTTTACCGATTCAGGAACTATGGACGTACATACAGACCTTAATTATAGACCTTCTTTTAATAAAATTTATTTTTTACCGTCAATTAAGCTTGTTTTATAAAATAAAAATTCAAGAGGGTTTTCGAGTATTTGAAAGGTTAATATCAGAAAAGAGGGGGACAATAGACTGTTTATCACACTAGTCTTGATAACATTTTCATATTCGTTAGCTTAACAACTTTGTGGAATTGTTAGGAATTTTGATTGGTTGATTCATTGGTTGAGTGCGCCTCAACGTTTTAATCAGTAATTTTGTGTATCATCATTGGAAATGTACATCAATGTATTGGCCATTGTCTTATCCCTAGTGATCCCTGCATACGTATTATAAAACTAGTATAAACGTTATTTGACAAACTTTATTCTCGTTTCTGTGAAGTAGTAAGGATAGAAAAGTAATAAAAAGATGATGTAAGCAATAATATTCTTTTTTTAAGGTTAAGCCATAGGCGTCCTACCTATTTATTTTCATTTCTTTTGTTGTAAAAAGTACGAAATTCAAGGGGGAAAATGAGTACAAATATAAAAAGGCAATACATCAAGCTGTTCTGAATTGAAAATAGTAAACAAAATAAATATTTCATGTGAAGCCTACTCTACATTGTCCCCTGTCATTGCTTCAATTTTGCTATTCAGACATGAAAGGTATTATGCACCTGTACTAGTCAGGTGCACAGTTAGATTACTGTGTACTGGAAAGGTATTATTCACCTGTACTAGTCAGGTGCTCAGTTAGATTACTGTGTACTGGAAAGGTATTATGCACCCTTTATAGGTCAGGTACACAGTTAGATTACTGTGTACTGGAAAGGTATTATGCACCTGTACAGGTCAGGTACACAGTTAGATTACTGTGTATTGGAAAAGTATTATGCTCCTATACTAGTCAGATACACAGTTAGATTACTTTGTACGGGAAAGGTATTATGCAACTGTACTAGTCAGGTACACAGTTAGATTAGTTTTTACTGGAAAGGTATTATATACCTGTACAAGTCAGGTACACAGTTAGATTACTGTGTACTGGAAAGGTATTACGATCTTGTACTAGTCAGGTACACAGTTAGATTACTGTGTACTTAAAAAAGTATTATACACCTGTACTAGTCAGATACACAGTTAGATTACTGTGTTCTTATAAAGGTATTATGCACCTGTACTAGTCAGGTACACAATTAGATTACTGTGTTCCTAAAAAGGTATTATGCACCTGTACTAGTCAGATACACAGTTAGACTACTGTGTTCTTATAAAAATATTATGCACCTGTACTAGTCAGATACACAGTTAGATTACTTTGTACTGGAAAGGTATTATGCTCCTGTACTAGTCAGGTGCACAGTTAGATTACTGTGTACTGGAAAGGTATTATTCACCTATACAAGGCAGATACACAGTTAGATTACTGTGTACTGGAAAAGCTAATGCTCTGAAGCTCAAGAAAAAAATATATTAATGTCTATCTGTGTTTCTGCTTTTGAAAATTTCTGTACTGAAAGATATGAATCTAATGAGCCTTCTTAAAACTCTACTATGGTTGGAGGTACGGTCAAATGTACGGTTAAGGCAGCTGTCCATGACATAAAGGATAACTAAGGGGAGCCAATATCTCCTTTTTTTGTAAAAACACCTAGGATATAAGGTTTAGCAACACCCAATATATATCAAACTCTGTAATTGTACGACATGGTAATCAGTTGCGCCTGTTGTAGGCCAAAACATTCCCGCTACACCAACTTTTAATTTCGCCATGGTTGCAAGTACTGGGGGTATGGTAGCTCTACCACACATGAGAAATCACTACTGAGAATGGCCCCCCTTCTCATTAAAAAAGATTTAATATAAGATGCGGCTCCTGCTAGTATTTTTATTGAAGAACATTTCCTTTTTTGTAATGTAATGAAATAAAAGATCGAATCAAAACTACATAACATAGTAATCCATTCGAGTACCTACCTGGATAAAGTTAAAAATAGAATAAATTAAACAAAAAAGTTTAAGTGTTGCATAAGTTTACACTGCATCAATTTAAAATTCACAGAAAAAACAAGGATGATAGAATACAAAAAAAGCAAAACTTCAAAAACTAGATTTTTATTCAATTTTTAGAATATATGATCTAGGTGAAGTTGAGTTGCATTTTTTTTTATGCCTAGCCCTACGGAGTGTACTTACCCTGCGAGGATACACAATTCAAATTATCACCCAACATGTGCCCCCCTCCACTTTTTTGCCTTTTATTTCCAAACAGAGGGGAAGGGGGTTCCGTGAGGAAAAGCAATTCTAGTATTGGAATTGTCTTTGTGTTTAACAGGGTGTATTCGACACTGAATGTTCCTGAAGAAATTTTGCTAGTTCCGGGTCAATTTCTTTAGCCTCCAAAATTATCTCTTCCTCGCCTGGGTCTGACTCCGAATCTAAATAGAATAAAAAGGATGACAACATCCAAAAAAGCAAAGGTCACAAAATCAGATGGTTAGACTAACGAACATTTACAAGTATAGAGAAACAACGTATTTAAAATGAAGCTCGACAAAGTGTCCGAAAAAATGAGCCGTGTGACGTCATAAAAGGAAGAGAAGAGGGTAGCATTGGGAAAGAAAAACCCTTTAGAAGATTCTGACGTATTGACGTCACACGGCTTATTTTTTCCGGACACTTTGACGAGCTTCATTAAAAATTGAACATTATTTCTGAAAGAAAAAAAATCCAAAATTAGTTATTAATTAATTATAGAGATGATTTTCTTATAAAACTATGTCTAATAGTCCTAGAAATCAAAGATTCCAAAGTCAAGTGAATAGGGAAAAACTATATATTAGTTAGCTTATAAAATTGTATTTTTACCTTTTTCTCTCATGTCTATACTAGAAGATGAACTTTTTCTTCTACTCAGTCTGCTCAGAGGACCTAAAATTTACGGATTTATGAAATAGTAAATATCAACCTCATATAATATTAAATACTAGCGGCTACGCCCCTAGAGGCCTCTAGAGGAACTTGAGAAGAGAGAAGTGAATTCCAACGGCCAATTTTAAAAGAAAAAGTTTTTAAAAATGGTGCGATTTGTATGTTGCGTTCAAGTCTACGAATATTTTTAAAAATTTAGATTTTTTGTGATTTCTATTGAGAGGGTGGTGATACCCTCCCCCAAACTAGTTATAAACCTAACCAGATCCTGTGAGAAGCTACCCTGTTAAGGAGAATCCGATCGGTTGAGCGGTACAGACAGACAAACACACATCCTGTTACTTTATTATAAAGATATAGTTCCTGGTAGGTTAAAAAAATCCTTTGTTACGGTTGGCAATATTCGGAACGTAGGCGGTTTCCCTGTGTTGCCTATTCGAACACAAACCCTCCCCCCCCCCCTATCTCTTATTTTAAATGAAAATAGTGAAAGAGGTCTTTTCATTTTTTGCTTATTAGTTTAGGTTAGGTTAGGTTATATTGGGCACTGGACAGGGTTGGTCATAGGCCCAGCAGGGTAAGGGCCCATATTGTGACCATTCTAAGGAAGCCCTAGGGTTACAGGGATAGAACAATTGATTTTAATTATTAGCAGAAAGAATAGGTTGTAAAATATTTTAACTCACATTCCATAAATAAAAATTTTAAAACAATTCTGGCTTACCTATAAACTTCATCTAATTAATTTAAAATTTTGGAGACAAAATTTTTCATTAAATACCTTTCTCGATAGAATCTTCTGTATTTAAACTCTTCCTCCTAATTCCATTTGTCTTTTCTGTAGTGTAATATATATTTCTTACATAATTTTTAAGGTTTTAATATGTTTTTTTTCTTCTAAGAAATCAAGAAAAAACCTTTGTCTTAGCTTTAAAAAAGTCCTTCACAATAAATTAATATAATATCAGTGAGTCCTTTAATATCTTACATATAATGGTTCCACAATTTTTAAATAAATTTCCATTGCTCCAAGGAGGGGCTAAAGTTGGTAAGCAGACGTTGCAAAACCCATCCTTCTACCCTTTCCGCCTATAAAGATTTTCATGTGCACCGCACCTATTCTTTATTTTCCTTCTTTTTGCTCTTTTTAATTTTAAATTAAGAGCTCCGCTACTTATGGATGTTGTCAACCTTATGTATCTTATCAGAAATTTGTTCTGTTACTGTCATTTTAAAGAATCAACCTAAGCCGTGCAAACTATGTGTAAAATCATACCCAACGATGGCGGCTACGAAACCCTGAGAAAAAAAGACGTAATTTGTAATACATAACAAAGCTAAACTTTTTGTATTTATTTCCCCCCTGGGTTATAAAATGTTAATGTGCTTATTATAATAAAATTAACTATATTTACTTGTATTATAAGGCTTATAAAAAAGTTCTATTTTTGTCCGGTTAATGGCAGAATAACATGAATAATTATAAGCAGTGCATATTACGGAAGGTGTCACCTGAATAAAAAAAGCTGAATAAAACAGTATTGTAATGATTGAATTAATTAATCATTTAAACTTTTAGCTCGTATCTTCAATAAATCACTCGATCTATTTTTTTCCTTATATAGCTCATTTGATTCAAACATTTTTAAAAATCAGCTAATCTATTAAAAAAAAATATTCCCTTATTAAAAGCGAAGCTTTTCTATAATTAGGGTCGGTCCGTACGTCCGTCCGAGAAAGATAGATGTTAGAATTGTCTTATCGATTAAAAACTTTGCATGGTGATTTCTGTAGTAGTTAGGTACGATTTAAAAAAGCGTAGCAACTCTGTAATCATTACCGGAATGTCCGTACGTCCATTTTAAACATGTTTATATTTTAACTTTTTTAACAACAAATTTTTATTTGATCTAATAATCCGATTGATTTGATTTTTGGTATACTGATTACGGGGACAACAAAGTACAATATTATACGTCTCTTAAGTAAACCGCTCAAGGATTTTAATATTTGTAATGAAAGGTTCAATCGAGGGAGAAACCATAGGTACAAAATATGCTTTGGACAATCTGTCAAGACTGATTTTAAAATTTAGCCTGTGAACAAAATTATTCAAGAAAATATAGGATTTGACTATTGCATTGCATTGTTTCACGGTCAGTGGATTTTGTCCTAAATTTTTGGAAGATTTTTTCTCGTATTCATTCGAATCCGGTGGATAGGAACCGGTTCTCATCCATACGAAAAAACTATGTCTAGCATCGTATAATATCCAGCTTTCTACGAATATAGAAATGTACAATCATAAGATTAAAACCAGTTTTTTAGCCCGTGCCTTCGGCACCTCGGGGCTAAAAAAAACTAGTTTTAATCTTATAATTGTACATTCTATATCCGCGGAAAGCCGTTTATAATACGATGCGATAAATAACTATTAATTCACTTATTTTTTACTTAACAAATGTTCCCATAGAGGGTGTATTCCTAGTACATTTGTCCCTCTAGTACAACCCCCCCCCCCCCCGAGGGTTTTTCTTCTAGTATTTTTGTCGTACTAGTGCATTTACAATCCTAGTAGGTTTGATGGTGTTCCCTGGCCTTTATTAGAACTGTAAAAAGGGGGGAATGGTGGTCAATCACGACAAAAAAATCAGGATAATAAGATTATAGTTCTCATGAAAAAACTATACCCAAAAAGTTTACTGTCATTCGTCTACAGACGAGACCTTTTGAACTTTTGATTTAAAAGGTAACACTATACATATGCTGTATTTTTTAAACAGACATTAAAAAACAAAACGTTAATATATTCCGAAGTTTGTGCCAAGACCAAAGAACCAATTAATATCAAGACAACAAGCTAGAAACATGTCTAGACATTCAGATCATTATTAAGGCTATCAAATGCCGATTTATCTGACGTACGAGCGCCTTACCGACCAACTCCCCATTTGTCCTATCAAGCCAGGAATCACTCCGATGACGTAATACATAAATGATTAAATATCGATTATGCGGTATTTTACAAAAAAAAAAAACTTACATATAGGCAAATAAATGCTCTTTGATATTATGAGCATTGAGTAATATCTAACCAATAGATATAACTATTTATTTACTATGCTTTGGCTAATCTAGCTTTTATTTATATTAAAGTTACCAATAGAATATAACTCCATATAATATATATTGATAGTAGATAAGGGTTACAAGTAGTCATAAAGTGTATATACAAATATTATTCCCTAAATTGTTTCAGTTCAATCTTTTATGGTGCCTACAAAAAAAGGACGTCAAACTGGCCTACCATTTTTCAATCAAAATGTATACTGGCCTGCCATTGGTAATTTAGTCTGTGTATTGGCCTATCATTAGTCATATGTATTGTATGACGTCATTTTTTACAGGCGAAGTTTGACGAAAAATCTGAAAGATTGTTTGTAAACGCAGTGTTTTGGGTTTAGCATGGTTCCAAGCCATGCCATTAATGGTTTGAGCCCAACCTATTTATTATTAATGATTATGGAGCAAGGCAGGCAATATAACAATGCTTTACAATTAGATGTGTGTTGCCCCACACACATAAACACCAGGGATCTCAAAGGATAAGAAAATTTCCAACAAATTGTTGTTCATCACCAATAATGATACTCTAAATCACCCCTTTTGTAGATTAAAATTAGTGGATGAAAGTGAAACGTTTGGACACTAAACTAAATAAACCAATAAATCAAATATATAAACGTCCCCAAGGTTGTTAAGCGCCAAAGAATAAGAAAATATTATTGTATGACTTTGGGGACTTGTGTAATAAACAGTCCAATGTCCCCTCCCTGCAAAAAAAACACACAAAAGCAAGGACATTCAATAATATTTTGTTTTTAAAAGCAGAATCTTTCTAACTACTAAGCACTATGAATTATGTCAATCTTTAATCTTTTTAAAAGATAAAAATTAAAAAATTCTAAAACACTCAGATACAAACACATTCTATTAATTCAAATTAAATTTCTATTGTGAAATGATTTTTAAACATCTTTTGATGGCCTTGATTACAGCTATAGCATTTGTTTTAACTTATCCCCAGTGAGGGAGGGGATAATTAACGTTAGATTAATTTTCCTTCAATTTTGTAAAATGTAAAATTAGAGAGGGATTGTAGATTAATAAAAGCCACTTTTGTCCTATCCTTCCCTGTGTAAAATGCAGGAAAATTAAGGACATTTCTTGCATGCCCTTTGTACTAAATAACCATAATTCATGTCATTTTATACTTAATATATACATGTAAACTATGTATAGTAAAGCGTCCCGTCATGGAAATTTTTTTTTTTAAATTTTGACCCCAGCCAAAATATGGTTGATTTATGCAAAAATATGACCCATGCAAATATTTTTTCTGTAATGCAGAAATTGTGACCGCAAAAGCATTGCAAAGTTTTAAAATCTTCAAAAAGACCTGTTTTTAAAGCTTTTGTGCAACCTCAATTTTAAAGATTTTTGAAAAATTTTAATCCTAGTGTGTTGATTTAGTAGGACGGGACGCTTTACTGTATAGTGCCAGGCTTAAATTCCCCGCAAGTTTATTAAGCACAGTTTTTAAAGTTAAAACAATGACATTAACAGTGACATATAAAAATTATATGAAAAATCGTGGGTATAGTCCCTTTCGTGGCAACGCACCTTAAGGGGCGATTCTACGTATTTTTCACAGTATGTTTTCTCCTATTCCCAGCCCCTGCCTGCGGGGGGCTCTAACCCTGCAGGGCCAATTACCTTACCCTGTGGGGCAATCACATAACCAATATAAAGCCATTTTAAAATACGAATAGCTCCTTAAAGGGCGATGCCACGAAAGGTACTATTCCCAAAATCGTTTATGATCAAAGTGAGTTATAGAGCAGATTGTCAGAGATCACAAAAAAAGATAAAATAATATGTATACAAAAAATAAAAAGATTTTCAAGCATGACAACATCCATAAGTAGCAATGCTTAAATATTATAAATGGAATCGATCTAGCACCCCAACCAATAAGTAAATCTTAATGAAACTTTGTGGGAATATGTATAATGTAAAATCTTAATCTTAAATTGGAGTAAATTTAAATTATGAAAACTTAAAAATCTAGGAATCGAACTAGCACCCCAATCAATGAGCAAATCTCAATGATCCTTATAGAAGTGTGCAGAATTTAAACCCGTGAAAATTTCGGAACTCTATCTTAAATAGAAGTCGAGAAAATCACGAAAACTTAAAATGTAGGAATCGATCTCGCAACCCAATTAATTGACGAATCTTGATGAAATCGTGAAAAGGAGGCGAGAAAATCACGTTTCCCCTCAAAACGTTTCATGCGGAAATACATACGGACGGACATACGGACAGACTGACATTTCAAATTGTAGACTTGCTTCGCTATTAAAAGCACAAAACTTTAACAAAAACATACATATTTATGTCTTTTGTAACATGACCGAGAGAAAAAAGAAAAATTGTTTAACAACTGATTTTATGACTGAAAATGTTTGTATTTATATGTATATTGAACATGGTTTACTTTAAATGTGAAATATAACAGCAAGCATTTTTTCATTTACCTTGACATTACTGCAACAATATTTATAGTTTTTAGTAGCGAAGCTACATCAAAATAACCTATGTCTGGCAGTCAGTTGGAAAGTAAGTCCGTAACGCTATGGGGGAAATGTGAATTTCTCAGCTGCTATTTAAACATTCCCACCATTAAGGAGCATAATAAACTATACAAAATCCATGACGGTCAGACTGCTTTTTAGCGCGTTTTTCAGTGTTCAGCTTTAATAAAAAAAGTGGTCGTAGCTGAGTGGAAGCAGCATTATTTTTTTGATGAATTACATGACCACTGAGCATCTGCGCAATAACTCACTTTGTCTCTCCTTAATTGTTTTAGTTCCTGGATATTTTCACCCTTGTCAACACCGCCCCTAAGCGTTTTTCAGTCCTTGGGTACTTGAATTATATCGCGTTAAACCTAGAGTATTCATTGTTTACAAAAAAATGTTCATTAATATTTTTTGATGCAATTTAATTATCATTTATAAATGTATATGTTGTTTTGTCCTAAAATTTTGAATTTGATACTTTTCAAAAGTTTAATGTAAATAATGTGAGTCATAAGAACATTTTGTTGTCATTAGAGGGATATAAAAATAATAGATTAAGACATGCCACCCGTAAATGATCAGAAAATTCTGGTTAAAACCCGTTTCAGATAGGACATCATAAATTTGTTGAAGTCATGCATGATAAACTTTGATGTTGTTTTTTAGGGGTATTTTCCAGTAGTAAGGGTGGAGGTACCCTTCCTTTCCGCGGATATAATATGTACAATTATATTATTAAAACCAGTTTTTTAGCCCCGAGAATCCAAAGGCACGAGTTAATCTTAAGATTGCACATTTTCATATTCGTAGGAAAATGAATATAATACGATGCTAGACATAATTTCTTAGTTTTGGCTTAAACCTGTTCTAATCCACCGGATATTAATCGGTTTCAAAGTGATAAGGGAAAAAACCTCCCAAAAATGAAGAGCTATACCAGACCAGATACAGATATTATACAGACAATGAAATAGACATTCTGTTACTTTTATAAAGGTAAAATGTTCCCCTATCTCCTAAGACGCATTAATAATCACACTATCGCAGCTATGGAGTAGCTTTGCTTTTGAAAATTATGAAAATTTGACGTAAAAAGTTGAGTAAAAATAAAGAAAAAAATATTTTTCCAGTATTGCTTCGAAACCGATTGATATTATGTAAAGCAACGTATTATATTCAGTTTTCTACAAATATAAAAATTTTTAATCATAAGATTAAAACCAGTTTTTTAATTCCGTGCACTCGACATCTCGGGGCTAAAAACTTATTTTAATGATAGAGAAATAAATATTTAAATGGATATAGGATATACGTGGATTAATTGACAGGGGAAAATTTGTCGTCAATTAGCTTGCTAATAAGTACCTCATTTAGCAGTCAGATCGTTCATACAGTAGGAGGGAATCGGATTGGGTAAAGGAAGTGTATAAGGTGTATCATTATTTTAGCCAGCTGCGAGAATTACTTTTAGGGTTAGCAATCCGAATTTTGAATCCGGAATCCGCCCAATTTTTAGCCAATTTTGGAATCTGAAATCTGGAACACCAAGAACATTAATTTTTAGGACATATATAGCACTTTTTTAATTTAAAAAAAGTCTTTTAAAATATTGCTAGAATCCAGAATCCGCCAAAAATAAGTATCCGGAATCCGCGGGAATCAGGGGCGTCCAAGCTTTTTTATTTGGAGGGGGGGGGGGTAAAATTTTTAAGGTAGAAATTTGGGGGGGGGGGGGTAATCTTTATTTTAAAGGCTTTTTATTTATTTGGGGGGGGGGGGGGGTAAAAATTGAAAATCCATATTTTTTTTTTTTCGAGGGGGGGGGGGGTAATCACCCCTTTACCCCCCCCCCCCCTTGGACGTCTATGGCGGGAATCCGCCTTTTTTTGGACGGATTCTTGTAAGAATCCGAATCCGGTCCAAAAATTTGACGGATTACCATCCCTAATTACTTTATCAAGGTACATGAAATCTGGTGTAACATTCAAGTAATAATATATCGATTAATATAGATACCTGTATGTCTTTTAAAAATATTTTGTGATTTAATGCAGTTTGACTTTTGTGTAGCGTTTGATTTTGATTTTTCAAAAGTTTTAAAGAAAAATGTGAAGCTCTTTATAATGCCTACAAAAAAATGGCGTCAAACAATACAAATGACCAATGAATAAACAGACTAATTTACCGATGGCAGGCCAGTATACATTTTAATTGACCAATGGTAAGCCAGTATGACGTCATTTTTTCTAGGCACTATAAAAAGCTCAAAAAATGTTCTTTAATCATTGGGTTGCAGTAAATTTACATATTCCTTTTACTAAAGAGCAAAAACGTGCAAAATCATCTTCCCTTCATGGTCAATCATACCTCCAAACCATAGATGTAAAAATCTACCTTTGGTAGCTTGTAATTATCTATGAAAGGTAGATTAAATGTCTTCACAACCCCTGGACAATCTTATTTAGCTTATTAAGAAAAATCAAAAAGGAAAGCTTAATTGATAAACGTTTTAAAAATTAAATACTGTTGCCATACGATGCTTTAATTTCAATGGTTTTTCGATCAAAGACGCCAGATAGAATGATGGAAGTAATAATCGACCAAATAAATTTGGAGAGTGTATTACCCTCCCCACAACCTCTGAAATCCACAAAAATAATTAAAAAGCCTTGACATCTTTCAGTGTTTAGTTGTAGACAAGATTATTTGAGTAAATATATATTTTGCCTGAGGTTGGTTTTGGTTTCTTTATCACGGGCTTGTGCCTGAAAAAATAATGGTGCTTTAACTCAAAGAGTCTATCGAGCGATGAAACCCCTTTCTCCCTGATTTTTGAAGAAAAAAAATTAGTTATCTTTTTTCTTTGCCTAAACCTATGTGGCTTCCAGGTACCAAATATAACACGACCTAACCTGACCTAATGTCATAAACAAACAAACTAAAAACTACAATACTCCCCCCCCCCCCCCTCCCTCTCTTATTTTTAAGGGGACTCAGTGTTTAAGTCGGCACTTTGAAGGAATACAAAATATTCAATATTTAGGTTAATGCTTAGTTGTTACCAAGCATTGGGGAATTTGGAAAATTGATTGATTGGAAAACCAGACGCCTAATAATTAATCAGCAGTTTAGAAAATGTACTTTATGAGCACTAAAGGCTACGCCCTTGGCCTATTGCGACTACGCCTTAAGAAATTACTCATGCCATCAATTATTTTTGGAATTAATAAGGGCAAGTTATTTTCATTTTTTCAAAAAAGAGGGCGTTTGAAATACCTTCTCATTGACTTAAAACCTATACAATACTTTTTCCTAGCTTTTTTGGACTAGTCAGTTTTGTTATTATGAGATCTTATTGAAAACATCTATAATAATTAAATATAAATAAAAAAAAATAGTCATGCAAATTGTTCACTCTAGTTAATTTATCATCTAATTGGTAAATTATGGAGTTGATCAGAATCAATATTTTTGAGGATTCTGAAAATTGTTTTATTTAGTAATGCATCTTATGAAAGTATAATTGATAGTTTTAGGAGTTCGTAAGAACCAATGATGTGTATTAAATCAAAAAAATATACAGTATTACCAAACCATTAAAAAATTGTTAAAAAACCCTCCACTAAAATAGTTATAAACCTTGCCTGGACCTCTCTACAGATAAAAAAGCATACTACTTTACATAAAATGACAGATAATCTCACTTTGTCCCTCTGTTTGTTTGGCTGTACTATTATTTTAGTAAAATGTATTTTACTTATCAACTTTATTGATTAAGTATATAAGATAAGATTTAATACAAATGACTTACCCGTGATTCCACTGACCAATGGGTTTTTACTTTTTTTTTAATATGTACTTATATAAGGATGTATATTGATTTTTTTTATATAAACCAACCTTATTTAACTAGAAATAATTGATTTTTAAAAATTTTTTAACAAAAACTTGAAGAACCTTTTTTAACTAGAAATAATTGATTTTTTAAAAATATTTAAGTGGTCTAATGACGTGGATACAATATTTTAAAATTAAACACAATATAAGATTTTTTCATTCCTAACAAAATAGCTTGAAAACACCGCAGGGCCAATATATGTATATATATATATGTGTTTGTCTGTAGCTAAAGATATTAGTAACCGGATGCTGTGAGTATTGGTGCAAAAAATGGGGACAAATTTTAAATTGATTTGACGGGGCTGATTATTTACGTCACAAGTGTGGGGAAAGAAAAGGGAAGGAGGAAAGAAACCCCCTAGAAAATGGATGGGGGTATGACGTCACACGCCAAAACAATTTGAAATTTGTCCCCATTTTTTGCATGCACCAATACTCACAGCATCAATATATTAGTATATATACATATATATAATATACATTTCCGATGAGTAGAACACAATTGGTTCAGCGGTTACTAATATCTTTAGCTAAAGACAAACAGGGGAGCGGACATCGTTCTACTTTATATTATAAATGAAATAAAATTATTCTTTAGAGGTTGACGGTAGCACAGTTAAAGTTGTATGATTATTTCAAAACTTCGTTTTACGATCTCACAAATAAAATATTACCTATGCTTGCTCGACATAAACACAAGACTTTGTACTTCTGTAGATTTCTTTCTAAACGCGTTCTTTCTCTCTTCAGGGGGCTGAAACAAATATTATGAGAACAAGGATGACAACATCAACAAAAAACTAGCAAAGCACAAAAAAATCATCGAGAAGAATACGGACATTGAGGTTCAAAAGTTATTATTAAAATAAATAATTTTTGGAGAAAAAAATCCCGAAACCTCTTTCGCTTATTTTTATTTATATTTTGTACGATGACTGACAGACTGATGGTCAAAAATTTAAGAATCAAAAAAAATAGATATGAAGAAATACATGATAAATCAAATAAGATACTAAAATACAGATACAGAAATCCATTACAACGACGGAAAATTAAATTTTTGATACCCTTAACTCCAAAAACGTGTTTTATAGTTAATTTGAATAGGAATATTGTCAAGAAGTTTCAGCCTTCTATCTTAAATAGCAGCCGAGAAAATCACATTTCTCTCATAGCGTTACGGACTGGCTAACCAAAGGACAGGCATAGTGAATTATAGAGTAGCTTCGCAACTAATAATACTGAAAATGCTTAAAGATGCATAGATATATAATTTATATGATTTCACATAGACAAATCTATAGACATGGGAGAGATAGATATATTCATTTTATTTTCGTATTTTAGCCCTTCTAGAAATTTTAGAAAGGTTTAATTGTTCACTTTCATAAAAATTTTCAATAAATAATGGAGTCTGTCCGTAATCCCCAGGATTAGAAAAACAGGGTATAGTCCTTTTCGTGGCAAGTTAGGTTAGGTGATTGCCCCTCATGGTTAGACAATTGACCCCGCAGGGTTGGAGCCCCCCACAGGGGCTAAAAATAGGGGAAAAGCTATTGTTAAAATACGATTAAACGAACACTTAAGGCGTGTTGCCACGAAAGGGACTATACCCGAAAAATATTTTTCAACCAACAATCATAATCTACATCGAGATTAATTAGGAATGTAAACTTATTTATCCTTTATTGTCTTATCCCCTAAGATCACTGACAAAATAAAACTACTTACATGAGGAGACGGAGCTGCTACTGGTTTTACTTTTCTTTTCTCACTGGTGCGGATCATCTTCACTGATGGTGGAGTTGAACTTATCCTAAAATATTGATACAATGGACTATGCATGTACTCGGATTAAGTGATACTCGCAGCTGGCTAAATAGACGATAACCCCCATCCACCCCCTTTACCTTTACCAGGCCTCCAGGTGGTCTCTGTACAGGAAAAAATTAAAGCAAATTTTTTTTAAAAGAGTTCGAGGTCAACTTTTAAAACAAAATATGCATCTTTTTTAATGTTATTCACCTATTTAAAGAAAAAACATACATTTTTTGTTTCATAAGCTGACATCTAACTCTTATTTTTTTTCATTTTTACCTGTCCAGAGACCACCTGGAAGCCTGGAGCTCCGGAACCTGGAGGCCTATCCAAAAAATCTTAAAACTTGGGAAAATTCATTATATAAGAATGATTTTATCTTATCAAATTGACTAAAGTCCCCAAAGTTGTTGAGCCAACGAATAAGAAACCATAATTATAAAACTTTGGAGACTAGTGTATCAATCAGCCCATCTCTGGAGGGTATAGCAATTATGTGTTGGTACCAAATTCCATGTAAAAATACTGCATTGAAAATGAATAAAGCTTCACTTGTGATGGGGCAAGATCTCTATAACAGTAACGGGAACACTACACCCGCGGAATTAGCGCAAATCACAGCGTGCCTACTGGGACGTGGTACCTACTGCTGCTATGTCTGGCACTTGACGCTAATAGTGAGAGTAGGGAAATGCCTTGGCCCAAGAACAGGCACAACTCATTACCATGCACAGATAAAGGTCGTACAATCAAGGGGATGGTTTTCTGTTGGATGTTTTACTTAACCTAATATCCTTGGATTTCATAATATCAAATCCCATTAGAAGCGGATAATGCCAGGAATAGGTATAACCAACAAGCAAAATAAATCTAAAATAATATTTGGGGGGCAAATGGAGATGTCGTCAATTTTACGATGTGTTGCCCCCCAACGACAGCTGAAAAACACGTATAGGTTTCGTGATTTTTTTCCGAATTGATTTCGTTATCGGTAGAAGCTGGGATAATGCTCTGAATTCTCTAGTTTATCAATGAAAATCGAAGTAGAATACCCATACGAGTTAATTAACCTATTTATAATTATTTTCGGTTAGGTAACGGTAAATTAGTCCAAGTTAGGGTCAAGCTTTGTAAAAAGTTCTAAACATGGGGGGGGGGGGGGATGTTGTGTTACTCTTAGCTATAAGAGGTTTTATACCTAGAATTGTGTTTTATGTTTTAGTTTTATGTCTTTCTATTTATATCTCTTGCGGCTACGCCACTTTGAGGCCTCTAGGGGAACTTAGGGAGAGGGAATTGAATTTGATAACCCAATTTTTTTTTAGATTTTAAAAGAAAAGTAAAAAAAAATTTTTTTTGGGGGGGGGGCAGGGTTCGACAGACACACTACACATGATGTGTGTCTGTATCTCTTTGTAATTATACCGACAGATATCGCTAACCGTTAGATCTATACCTATCAGGCCTAGCTATTCTAACAATTAATTCTACAAAAAAAATTTCCTTTAGAATTGTTTGTCAGAATATCATTCCCTTTACCCTGGATCTATATGGCTATCCTTTATAGCAAACCTATTTATAGATCCCGGAAAGGTTTATATTTATTTAGAAGAGGGTATTTCATCTACATTGTAATAATAAAAACTTACTTGCAAAGTTTAGTAAATATTTCCTCCATTTCTTCCCTGTCAATTTCTCCACTACCATCTTTGTCATAGAGCTTAAAGGCCCATTTAAGCTTTTCTTCCACTAAAACAAATATATATAATCCTGTTTACAGCTGTGGACGACATTTGTTAGTTACTCGTTTCATAGTTATTATTATTAATGGCGGGGCCCTTAGATAGAGTTTAGATAGATTGTTTAGTTTAAACACCGCCCATCTGAGAATTTTTTTAACTAGCCTTGCTACAATAAAAGCTACCTGTTCCTCTCATTGACATTGAGAATGCCATCAGAAGTTCACAAAATCTAAACAGTGAAGTATTATATAACATAAGCTTACCTTACCTCATAAAGGCGGGATTCTCCTTAGATTTTTAAGTGACAATCTTGAGAATCCTGAGCAACATCCGCTTGTAATGGGATGCGATACTCTAACAACTAAGGATATTAGGTTAGGTTAACATCCAACAGACAACCAACCCTTTGATTGCACGACCTTTGTCTGAGAAGTCCTAACTGTGCATGGTAATGAGTTCCACCTGTTTATGGACCAAAGCATCCCCTCTACTATAACTATTTATGTCGCGAGTAGTAGCAGTAGGAACCACATTTAACGTCTTGAATTATGACGCGGTATCGGGCCGAAATTCGAACCTATCAACTCCCCGATGACGAGCGGATGCGCAACGTGTTGAGCTACGGTCGTTGATTATACAACATAAACTTTGCTATTGATAGATTTAGTCAATAAGTTAATAATATGAAACTTTTATTAAAAACATAATCTCATCTAATCTAAGCAATTGAAATATTCTAAATTTAGAAAACTGAAGTATATGGATGGACGGACATGACAAGTCCTATTTTAAGTGTAGTTGCGCTACAAAGAAATAAAAATAAGTAAAAATAAATTAATAAAGTAAGCAATAAAAAAGTTTTTCGCCAAAATAAATATTATTAGCTGTTGTTAAAAGTTTTATATGCGTAACAAATATATTTCAATTTGAATGAAAGTAGACTCGGCAGCCATAGCAGAAGTAGTGTTTAGCTGCACTTTTTATAGAAAACAGCACCCGTTTCTTCTTACTTGCTTGTCAAACGCCAAGAATTAAATAAAGCCAAAGCCCAAGATTTAACATTAAAAAAAATTACAGCGTAGTTATTATTGGAGAATATAGAAAACCAGGGGCTGCTATTCAGCCAAAAATTAAAAATGCCGCAAAATTTACTATTTTGTTGGAGTAAAGTTGGAGTAAAACTTGTTTTTAAACGTAACTGAAGGGAAGTGTGTAAGAAGGGGAGAAAAAAGAGAAAGGGGTTGTGGGGAAATTTTCCTTTAAAATTGTTTGTCAGAATCACATTCTCTTTTTCTGGTAGAAAACAAAGATGACAAAATCAATAAAAATGAAGCTCAAAAATAAGACGGTAGGACAAACGAACGTTAACACTGTAGAAATATTAATATGTAAGTCAAAATTGTATATATATTTGTTGCAAATTGTTGCTCAAATATAGAATACTGTTTAAGGATACACTTACATTTTTAGTACTTCATTATAGAGATAGTTCGCTTAAAATAATGTAACTTGTTGTAAAATCAGATAAATAGGATAATTATATAATACAAAAAGTAGTTTTCAAAAAGCTGAAAATCAACATGTTTTAAAAGAACGTACAGACTTTCTGGTAACAATTATAGAGTTGCAATGATTCCTAAATCGTACTTAATTGTTATAGGAATCGTCATATTAAGTTTAAAATCTATAGGACAATACTATGAATTTGATGAAAAGTATGAAAATTAACCTTATTGTTCCAGTTTTATAAGGATCAAATACTCGGATTATATTCTCAGTTACCAGCTCATCATCACATCTTAATAGTTATTTATCACATAGTATTATAGACAGTTTTCCATGGATTTTAAAATAAAAAATCAGAAGATTTAAACATGTTTTGTTAGCCACGAGGGGCTGAAGGCCCGGAAAAACAAAACTGTTATTAATTTCATGGTTTTTATTTTGATATTTGTGGAAAATTGTCTGTAATTCGGTGCTATACATGATTTTCAGTATGGCTGAGAACTGGTTCTAATCCACTGGATATTAATCCGTTTCGATGCCATACTGGAAAATAAATTATTAGTTATCGTTTTTAACCCCTTACAGTCGGGCCCCTTGCCGCACCTTAATCAGTCGGGGGAGGGGGGGGGGGGCGTTGAACGCCCCCCCCCCTATTATCTCAGTTCATTTTAGAGCTAGAGGGCTACAAATTTTTGTGCAAGTCCCCTGTGTTATGATGAATTTCCGACCTTAAGTAAGTCAAGGTCAATTTTCGCTTCCTTCACCCTTTTATTTAACAACCTTTGTTTTTAGGTCCTTTTTTACTTAAAAATTTCAAACGGCTGTATTTTTTTTATTTTTTAAGCTAGAATAAAATTTTTTTGCAGAAAATGTTTATCTGTATGTAAATTTTATATTTGAAATATCAAAATATGAATTTCAGCGGCCGCAGCTGTACTTGGCAGCTGCCAGCCGCCGCAGTCGGCGGTCGGCGGGAAAACGGCGGCGGATATTTATGAAATTTTAATACGTTATGTAAACATATAAGAAAAGCTTAAGTTTTAAATTTGAAGTCTCTAAGTCAAAAATTGCGGCCACAGGAGCCTTTTAAAGATTTCTGGAGACCTGGAGGATCAGGACCGGCAGGCTGGAACCTAAAATTGACTTGAACACCTGTATTTAATATGAGGATGTACTACTAGAGGATATTTTAGTATTTTGGTAAGATAAAATGCTTTGTTTTAGTCAAAAAAAATATTTTTGCTCTTTACCTGGATGACCCTGCCAGGTTTGCTGGCATCCTGTGCCCGCCAGGATAAAGATATTCAAAAAATTTCAACTCTCGGTTATGTCTCATACCCACACTTAAAAAGTCAAGCAGTTTGGGCTCTTTATCTTTCACACACAGAAAATGAGATAGAAACCCCCCCCCCCCCCCCCCGACCGTTAAGGGTTAAGTTAGATATTGCATAGATTTTATATGTACTTTTATTATTGTGAATATATAGTTGCACCTAGACGGGATTGCATACATTTCACAAAATATTTTTTTTTAAGGTTAGGTAAGGTAAAGTTGGGTGAGCTAGGATTTATGATAGCATTGTTAGGATAGCCCAACGCAGTGGTTGAGCTACCGTAACATGACGACGTGAACGTTATAAAGTCGCAGGACCAAATTGGCGCGAAAGAAACCTTTCAAAAAGGAATCCATAGCTTGTAGTACGTATTTTTAAGAGTGCCGTAATCCAAAATAGAACAGCTACCAAAACTTACAGGTAAGGAAACTAAACCTGTCAAAGTGTAATAGTCTAGAACATAATAAAACAAGTCACAAGGTGTAAAGGTCTATATTAAACTATGGGGACGCCCTGACGCACCTATAACAATATTTGATACAAAAATAGTTATTTCTCGCATCGTTTTATGAACAGCTTACCACGGAAATAAAATGTAATTGTACAATTATAAGATTAAAACTAATTTTTTAGCCCTGCAATGCCGAAGGCACGGACTAAAAAACCTGGTTTATATCTTATAATTGTACATTTTTATATTCGTACAAAACTGGATATAATACGATGCTATACATAGTTTTTTTTCGTATGGATGAGAACCGGTTCTTATCCACCGGATATTAATCGGTTTCGAATGAATACGAGAAAATATTTCACCGTTGAATATTTAGTGTATTTATTATTTAATTTATTTCATTTCAATACACGCACATTATAAAATCCGACGATCCAGTATATTGGCTAAATGGATATATAATAAGTAGATATTGTGACAGGGGAATTTAACTTACTAATATAGTACAAAGATAATGGTCAATACGTTCCTCCATAGTAAGGCGATGAGATGGGGGGTAAAGTCATAAATGGGGAGTATCGTTATATTAGCCAGCTGGGAGAAACACTTCATCGGGGTGTGTGAAAATGTTTTACAAGATCCACATAATATATATCCATTATTGGCAAGTAGCTCATGATGATACGTCACCTTTGACATTTGCCACTTTTATCAAAACCATTAAGGAAGCTCTTTATAGTGCCTATAAAAATGACGTCATACAATACAAATTACCAATGATAGGCTAATACCCAGACTAAATTACCAATTGCAGGCCAGAATACAGTCTAATTGACCAATGGTAAGCCAGTATGATATCATTTTTTAAAGGTGCTCTAAAAAGCTTCACTATTAAAAATGTGTTTAAGAATTACTTACTTTGGAAATACTTTTCTGACAAGATGTGATAGTTGAACTCTGTTTATTTCTCCAGAAGGATAGTCACATTTAAAACTGATACAAACATACAAGTATTTGTTATCATGCTTCTTAACAATTAACGCGCCAAAATTTTGAGTTTTAAAAATATAAAAATTCATAAATAGAGAGCAACTTATAAAGAAGTTGTATCAACTTTTTTTTATAGCTAGCCGGTCCTTATAGTAAGTAGTAGATGTAAAATTTTTCATAGAATTCAGATATGCAATCGGTTTTTTTGTAGACCTCTTATTTTTTAAGTAATTTAAGTTTAAAAAAAAAAAAATTAAGTCGATTTTAAGGTACTAAAATGCAACAAAAAAGAAAAAGAAAATGGCCATTATGAACAAAAATAGTAAGATCTTTAATTTGACACCTTACTTTTTCAATTCTGTCAGGTAATTATTGAAAAAATCGAATTTTTTAAACCCACGAGAATAAAAACTTTGAACTCAATTTTATCATTTCACAAGTAAAAAAATATGGGTTCATATATACCTTTAGAATCAGAAAAATATTACGAATCCATTGTAAGCAAAATTGAAAAAAAAAGTTTACAATATAGTATATAAACTACAATAAAAGGAATTATATGAAAATATCATATTATATTGTACAGGCAACGTCTTAACTTTTGAATTGGTATAAAAATGGGAAGGGGGTATAGAGGGGGTAAAGAGGGGGTAAAAAAGGGAAGACGATAGTGTTGCCAGAACAAAAAATACAATTGGCCATTTTTATATTTTTATATTTTTTTACTTTTTTTCAATTTTGCTTACAATGGATTCGTAATATTTTTCTGATTCTAAAGGTATATATGAACCCATGTTTTTTATGTCTGTTTGAGAAATTATTTAGGTCTATAGTTTTTATTAAACCAAGGTTAAAAAAATAGATTTTTTCAATAATTACTCAACAGAATTTTGAAAGTAAGGTGTCAAATTAAAGATCTTACTATTTTTGTTCTTACTGGCCATTTTCTTCTTTTATTTTGTTGCGTTTTAGTACCTTAAAACCGACTTAATTATTTTTTTAAAAAACTTAAATTACTTATAAAATAAGAGGTCTACAAAAAAACCGATTGCATATCTGAATTCTATGAAAAATTTTACATCTACTACTTACTAAAAGGACCGGCTAGCTATAAAAAAAAAAGTTGATACAACTTCTTTATAAAAGTACTCAGAAGCTGAGATTACTCCCTCCTCAGCGAAGCATCTATATCCTTATACTAAAGTAACAGGATGTCTGTTTGTCTTGTGTCTGTGTGTTTGTACCGAAGGATCTCGCTAACCGCTGATCCGATCGGGTTCTCCTTAACAGGGTAGTTTCTCATAGGTAGGTCATAGGTTTTTTGGGGGAGGGTACCACCACCCTCCCAAGAGAAATCGCACCTAGAAAATAAAATGCCCCCCCCCCAAAAAAAAAAATTTCTTTTTTATTTCAAAATCTAAAATAATAAATTGGGTTTAATGTACATTTTTTTAGTTTTTTAAAATTTTTTATTACTACTTTAGGATAGGTTAGGTTATGTTTGGTATTTGGTAGCCCCGCGGGGAATAAACATGTAAATATAATCCCTACTTCCTTCTTTCAATTAATTTTAAAGCGCAATTATTTTATTTCTATGTTTTCCTGTTCCATAGCTGAACAATCTCAAATTCTGTGAATCTCGTGGTCTAAAAAATATTCCAATTAATATACATATATGTACATATAAAATATGTTTTCACAAGAAAGTTTTTTCGAGAGAAATTAAAAAAAAAAAAAAAAATCCAACCTTACTATAGTACAAATATATATAACAATAAAGTAAAAGTATCTCTGTCTGTGTGCACCGAAGGATCTCGCTAACCTCTGAACCGATATGGTCCTTGTAACGTTTATAACTCTTTTCGGTGAGGGTACCACCATCCTCCCCAGAGAAATCGCCCCTAGAAAAGAAATCCTCCCTGAAGTGCCCTCTAGAGGCCTCTTGTTTCGTAACCGCTAGAATAAATCGGTAAGTGTTTTGCATTGGGATGGTTTGTCTGTCTGTTTGTACCAAAGGATCTCACTAACTGCTGGACCAATATGGTTCTCTTTTACATCGAAGCTTTTCAAAGGTCCTGGGAAGTTTATGATTATTTTGTGGGTGAGTACGACCCTCCTCCGAAAAGAAATTATCCCTAGAAAAAAAACAACCCCCAAATTTTTTTTTACGTTTTTTTAAGTGCCATTAGAGGCCTGTAGTGACGTATGCTCTAGTAATATAATGCATAAAAATTTGACATTAATAATAATCCTTATAATAAAGTAACAGGATGTGTGTTTGTCTGTGTGTCTGTGCCGAAGGATCTCGCTAACCGCTGAACCGCTCGAGTTCTCCTTTTACAGGGTAGCTTCTCATAGGTCCCGGGAAGGTTAATAACTATTTTGGGGTAGGGTACAAACATTCTCCCAATAGAAATGGCACCTAGAAAAAAATTACCCCTCTCAAAAAAAATATGTTTTGGGATTCAACTCCCCCCTCCCCAAGTGCACCTAGAGGCCTCTAGGGGCGTAGCCGCTTGTGATGAATATAATAAACAAAACAATGACGTGATAAATAAGTACAATGTAAGTTAGTTATATATTAAGATACAAGAATGAATAATTGTTTATTAAGAGGGCTACTGTTGTTTTACTATTTTATATCTTTGTTGATGCTTTCACTCAACCCTATTTTGGACCACCTAAATAACTTTAATAAAGCAACATATTATGTCTTTTCTTTAGAAAAGTTTGTTTTTAGTCCTTATGCTCGATTAGAATTTAAAGCCTAATAAAGCAAGAATTCTGTTTCACTAGATAGATATTGGTTTTCGCCTCTAGTCTCTAGGGGATTCAACCGCAAGGGGGAGGGGCCGAGGTGAGAGAAAGTAGACCCCCCAACTTTCAATTCTACTTTTTAAAATTTCGGGGGGTAATTTTTTTCTAGGGGCTATTTATCTTGGGGGTGTTGGAACTCTCCCCCAGCAAAATTATAAACCTTCCCAGATTCTATGAGAAGCTACAATGTAAAGGAGAACCATATCAGTTCAACGGTAAGCAAGATCCTTCGGTACACACATACAACCTGTTACTTTTATAAAAGGATAAATATGCTCTAGAAATGAAAATACAACTTTATGTTGTATTTTCTACATGCATAAGTTGAATAAACTTCAAGGATTTTCTAATCACAATACACAATGTTGTAACAAGGATGGTAACTTCAATAAAAGTAGAGCTTAATAAATATGAGAAAGAAACAAACGAACAGAACAAGTAAAGAGTATCAGATTTTTTTTGTTAAAGCGAAGCTTTTCTATAATTAGGGTCGGTCCGTCTGTCAGTCCTGGATAGATTAGAATTTTCCTATCGATTAAAAACTTTGCATGATGATGGCCGATAAATAAAATTGATACACAGAATTTCCCCTTCTTACTAGTATTTGAAATGTTTAGACACTAAAATTAATGAACCGATAAATCAAAATTTAATAAAAGTCCTCATAGTTGTTAAGCCAACGAAGAAGAAAACGTTATTACAAAACTTTGGGAACTAGTGTAATATAAAGCCCAATGTCCCCTCCATCCCTGAAAAATGATAAACAAACTGACAAATCCTAATTAGAATTATGGCTGAGCTTCAGAGACAATTGAAATAGCATTACCTTAACAATTTTATCAAATTCTTCTGTTGTCAATTTCTCGTGTTCTTTTTCTTCTGCGGTTACTAAAATTAAAACATCCAACTGAAAGAAACCACATATGGCAATGTGTTTATTAAAAAAAATTAAGCAATCATCCTTTGTTAAAGTGATCGCGAATTTAATTTTTCAAAATGCATTTTTGTTTACCTTTTTTTTATATTTTAAGTAATTTTCAAAGAATTCTGCCTTAAAAGTTCAGTTAAGTTAGAAAAAAATCAGTTTAAAATGCGGAGAGTGTTTCCACATGAAAATAATGTTAAAATCTGAGCATCAATTAAACTAAGAGAAAATAAGTTATTTCTTCGCTTGCAGATAAAAACAAAAAAATTGATACTTAGAAAATATTTTTGTAATATATCTCTAATAATATTTATCTTTGAACTTTCTCTAAAATGTAATGAAAAAGTTTGGTTTATTTTAAAAAATCATTAACCAAATACCGCTTTGTTTATGCAGGTATAGTGACAAAAAAAAAAATCTTTAAATCTGTGTTAAGCATGATATTTAAGAATTAAAATGTTTAAATAGAATAAACAAATATCATTTGCTGCAAATATTCAGCATAAAATATAGCAGTCTTTCTATAGTATTTACATAAAAAAAAGCATTTTATCATCGTAAAATAATCTCGTAATGTGTCGAATTTAATTAACACACACACACACACACACTCATTCACTTACCTTGGGCATTCATGTTTCCCTTTTCCATTCTCCGTCCCCCTCCTTATCTTTTGTGGTACAAATGGTACCAACAGATTTTGTTAAGTTGAAGTATAGAAACCAAACATTACTAAATATTGTAAAAGTCGCAGTCCCTTCGGTGTATTTTAAGTTGTAAGTTTGGACCAGTACGGGAAAATTTCAATAGCTATAAAAAGTAAATAATTTTATTCCCATAACTGAAAAAACATGTTATTTTATTTCAATTTTTGTATAGGTTTATTGGTAACTGACTTGATTTATTACCTCAGGAACCATCTTTACATTGTGTTTAGGATTAAGATAAAAGCCTTGCTTTAATTAATGTACATCCATGAATAACAGATTAATATTAAAAGAATATAATTTGTGTTGTCTCTTTATCTTATTCCATGTTTTGAAGTATTAAACAATCAAGTTCTGTGGAGTCCTATGTATGTTTGTGTGTGTGTGTATTTGATTTAACCTGGCTGTGCTGTACTCAGAAAACGCTTATAGCAAATTAATTCATGTTTCAAAGATTGTTTCTTTTAAATATCTTTTATAGATTTTAGTTAATTAATCAAATATAATCTAAGCAAGAATTTTACCCCAAAATAAAAAAACCATAATAGCTAAAAACTTTCTCAATCTATAGTAAAATCCCCCAATTATGTGGGGGCCTAATCGTATTTTTAGCTCTGCAGTATGTTGAAGCTTTTTTAGCAAGTAGTAAATATTGAGATAGGATGAGGGTGCTATGTTACACAATCGACAACTATAAATCAGCTGACCTTATACCCATATTTGGTAATATCTTTTTGATTTTCGGTAAAAATCATTTAATCTCCCCGTAAAAAGAAATTACAAACTTTTTTGGTTAGTTTAATATGTATGTAACAAAAGAATTTATTCTACTCTAAATTTGCAAGTAAACTTCAACAAAAAGATTGTTATTTGTCGATTTTGATAGGTTTTAAGATATGTATAATAAAACTCAAAATACAATGATGTTTTCAAGGGAATAAATTCGTTTTTTTAAAGTTTGATTTATTTTTAAATGGGAAGTATTTAAGACTTAATTCTCAAAACAGTACTCTTAAAAAACATTAATCAGTGACATATATCAACTTTTTCCCAGCTTCGTGAACACTTTAAGCGACTTTTAAAAGTCTCCCTGTGGCTAACATCAGTCGGCCTAGAATAAAACTGAAGCTTGAGGGGGTTGTCTAAGCCAACTGCTAAGTGGAGGTTGCAGCTGCGGCGGTCCAATTGAGCTTAAATCTTTAAGGAAAACCAAGCCACAACAAATCTCAGCCTTTTAAAATAATCTGAACCTCCTTTAGCATAAGTCACCCTTAGACATAAGATCAAAGTGTAAAAGATAATATTAATTTACCAGGGCAGCAGCTTTTAAGCCTCGGGGAAATCAACCTTTTACAATTTCAAAAATTAGCTGGAATTCTAAACCTGACTCAAATATAGCAATCTCTCGTTTCAAAAAAAAACTAAGGCATAAAGGGTTTTAATTTGAGGCTCAGTCGCGACTGACGAGCCCAGTTATCTAAAAAATAAAGATACTTTTTGAACACTGAAAAGTTACCTATGATATCAACACTAGATCCTCTTCGTGAATTTGCCATTTTCTTCTTCATTATACCTTTCTATATGTACAGTAAATCCATCTAACTTGTAAATTAAATCATAAAAACATTTCTAAATAGCATGGCAATACAATGAGCTTCCCAAGAAATCATATAGTAAATACCCCAAATTTACGTTTAATCTAGTACCTAAATTCATAATCATTAAGAAATTACATTCTATAACTAAGTGCTGTTGTTCTTCCCGAAATTATTAATGACAAATTGATATTAACAAAGCATTTGATTACGTCTCAAATCCAAATACATGGTCGTGACATCGCCTCTTTAGGAGCGTTTCGTGGTATTTTCACAGTAGCTTTTGATAGATAAGGTAAATGTTAATGATTGCCCCGCAGGGTTAGAGCCCCCCGTAGAGGCTAGAAATAGGAGAAAAGATACTGTGAAATACGACGAAACACCTCTTAAGAGGCGATGTCACGAAACCGACAATACCCCAAAAATATTATTTTCTGCTTAACTTTTTAACCCCTGCTCACAAAAAGTACCAATTTAAAAGGTCAATTAACTCAAAAGTGGACCGAGATAAGTTATAAAAAAGCTTCGCTGCAAAACAAGGATGACATCGTCCATAAATGCGAAGCTCAACACATCAGACAGTCCGGCAAAATAACATTAACACTTCATATTTAGAAACTAAATATTTTTAAAAATCGACAGTTGTAAAATATCTTCATTATAGAATACTTCGTAAGCTATGAAATATTTTGCTTGTAACAGTGTGCCAAATTATCTCAAAAATCACCACTCCAGAAACAATATTAAAATTATTATTACAAACTACGGATTACAGAAATCATCATGCATCCTTTGAATTCGATAGGGCAATTCAAACAAGCCCTAACAAATAATCGTATCTACTGCAGTTCACGGTAAAATATTGATGGTAACGAATATTGCCAAAAAGCTATGAATTTTAAAGGCTGCTAGCTGCCAAACGGCTGAACGTACAGATCATACCCGCACACCATTTAAGCGGTATAAGAAGGCCTTCAAATAATCTGGAATAGTCAAGATCCAATGATGCAACGGGAAAGCTTCACTGAAGAAAAAACGCGTAAAATAGGCCTTTTTCGCGCATTTCTCTGCACTGCGAGATAATTATGCATTATCTATTTATGGCTATTCCAGATTATTTGTAGGCCTTCTTAAGCTGCTTAAAACAGTGTGCGGGCATGATCTGTACGTTCAGCCGTTTGGCAGCTAGCAGCCTTTAAAATTCATAGATTTTTAGCAATATTCGTTACCAGCAATATTTTACCGTGAACTTTACCGTGAACTGCAGTAGATCCAAATAATCAAAGCTCTCTTTTATAGACGGACCCTCTAATCGTAAGAAAAGATTTTCCTTGAAAAATAAATGTTTATTGTAACATACAAATAAAGTTATTGGTTTGAAAACGAAGCAACTTTGTTAAAGTTTCATGCATTACTAAAAATATTTTCCCCACCCATAGTTATTCCACACACCCCCATACACACACACACACTCGTACACACACACACACACACCTTCCCTTTTACACATAACCACTCGTGTATTACATATTTACAAGGTGTCCAACTAAAAACAAGGACAATTACGTCCAATAGCATGCATGCCAGGAATAAGGTATAGCCAACAAGCTAAATAAATCAAAAATAATATTTGGGGTCAGATAAAATATCGTCTATTCTACCATGTGATGCCTCCCAGCGACAGCTGAAAAATCACGTATAGGTTTCGGGATCCCCCCCCACCCCCCCAATTAATTTCGTTGTTGGTATACAGCTTATACCAATAACGAAATCAATTTGAAAAAAATCACGAAACTTATCCGTGGTTTAGCTGTCGTTTAGGGCAACATATAGTAAAATTGACGACCTCTCCGTCAATCCAATAGTATTCTATTCTGGCACATATCTATAATACAAAGTAGAATGATGTCTGTCCGTCCCCTAAGATCTCGGTAACCACTGAACCGATCGGATTCTACTCTTCAGGGAATATACCTACTGGTCCTGTGGTGGTTTTAGGCTATTTTCTCGGGGCGTGGGACACCTTCAACCCCCCAAAAATAAAAAATCTCCCCCCCCCCATTTTTTTATGATGAAGATGAAACACCAACTATTTGGTGTTGCACCACTTGTAATAATTTTTATTATATTATCTCTAGGGGCAAAGCCCCTAGAGGCTAGGGGCGAAGCTGCTAGTAAAGGATAAAGTAAATGTCAAATATAGACATTGCACCTTGAAGCTAAGGGTGAAGCTACTAGAAAGAAGTCTAACACTATTTCCTAAACATATTTTTGTCCATCCATACAAAAAGCAAGTGTTTTGTTGGCCATCTTTTAAATACTTCAGTATTACACCAAATATATATGGAATTATTCTATTTATAACCAGTAAATACAGTTTATTTATATGTACATATAATAGACTATTATATCCAAAATAAGCGGGATCTAAAGGGATAAGACGATGGCCGATAAATTGATGTACATCCTCTATGATGATACACAAAATTACCCCTTCTGTAAATAACAATTAGTAGTTGAAACATTTGGACACTCGGCTTTATGAACCAACCAATCAAAATTTAATTAAAGTCGCCAAAGTTGTTAAGCCAACAAATGAGAAAACTTTATTAAAAAAATTAAGGTCGATTTTGGACCTGTTATGTAAATAAATCACAAATTATGACAAAAATATTAGAAAGGATTTTCAATTATTAGGTATTTGATTTAAAATTTACAAATCCCATCAATTTACTATACCTATAACTTACTTTGATATACTGACGTAATACCTTAGTTAATAAAAGTAGCTACGTAGCGTTAGTCTGTAACAAAGCAGTTAATGGTTATTAACTTGGGTAAACTTCGAAATATTAGTAATTCATGGGGAATTTCATATTTACTCTAAGACGAATTAACTTACCGCCTTTAATGAAAATCCTATTACTACTACGTAGAGTAGTTTTTTTTTTGTCTTCGCTTAAGATTTGGATATTTACTGAACCGATATAGTTCTCCAATATATTCCCAGAATGGATTAGGCTATTTGTTGTTTTAAAATGAACAATTGGGATGGTTTAAGACTATTTTTTGCTTTCCCTACTCCTTTAATGGAGATCTCCTAGATGCTAAGGACGCAACCGCTAGTTTCAGATTTATAAAGGGTGGAAGGCACTTAATGAACTTTAGATTTTTTTGCTACCATAAAAGTTTTACAAACAAACTATTCCACCAATATTATAAAATTTTGATTGGGGGGGGGGGTGTTCAACAATTTATTATTCATTCTATTATCCCTTAGATAACAAACTCAGACGACTTAACATATCAACAGAGTAAATGCGTTGAAAAAATTAACAAATCATTTGATTACAATATTTATTCATTAGAAAATGCGCATATTAAATCATAGGATGAATACAAAATACTCTTTTTACTGTGTATTATATTTACTAGGGTTGGTAATCCGCCCAATTTTTGGGTTGGATTCGGATTCTTACAAAAATCTGCCCCAAAAAATAGCGGATTAATCCGTGGATTCCAGATTCTTTTTTTTGTGGATTGTGGATTTTAGCAATAGTTTTAAAGGTCTTTTTGTAAATAAAATATTCTAGCCCTTACACAGCGGTCATTTTATAACCCTTACTTAACCTAACCTAACCTGAAATAACCACGAAAAGCTACTGTGGAATAAAATACAAAAAAAAACTTTGATGAAAACCCACCCATCATTTTACCTGAAGTTAATATATAATAAAATCCTTTTTTTTTGCCACATTTTAAAGGAAAATCTTTTTAAGTGCTATAAAATTCATAAATATTAACAATCCGAATCCGCAATTTCAATTGCGGATTCGGATTCTGGAATCAAAATTAGTCCAAAAATTGGGCGAATTGCGGATTGCCAACTCTAATTTTTACAGTTTAAAAATGCCCCAATGTTTTTTTTTTTATAAACTTTCTTCTATAATATTACTTTTGAAAATTGATAATACTCAACATTTGACCTATTAATTGTGGATAAAAAAAACATAATTCCAAAAAAACTCTACTTTGACGATGGATATAAAGAGATTTGGAATTATTAAGAAAAAATGAGAAAATTACATAATATTTTTTTACATTAATTCTGCGACACGTTTTTATAGACTACAATAAAAAGAAAAATCCTTTTAAAAATTAAGAATTGAACTCAATTGACAAAAGAAATTCTTTTTACCAATTAAACCCGCTCGACCAAATAATTTTGTTATTGTCAAATCAAATATCAAATTTCAATTTAAAATGATTTTTTTATATTGACAGGTTATTCCAAATTCAATTATAGTTTCAGAAAAAAAATATGCTTACAAATTTAAATAAGAAAGCTTTAAACTAACAAAATAACAGATATTCGGTGAATAATTCGTAAAAAAGTTTAGGCGTTTGTTGCCCCCCCCCCCCCTGAAAAATAACCTTACAATAACTTCGTTATCTGACCCCAAAATATGTTTTCCACATTATCTTGCTTGTTGGCCGATGTTAAAAAAGGTGATGAAAGATGTGTTTACATGACAACCGAGTGTGGGATAGGATTGATGGGGTCTGCTTTGATGTTGCTTAGGTCTGAAATATTTTAAAATTTTTTTAGAAAAAGGTTACGTTCGATTTTAAGTTTAGAAATCCACAACCGCAGGTTAATGCGTAACGTATCTGCTCGACACCGAGTAGGTGATGGGCTGGAATATCGGCTCATTACCGTGTCATGACTGAAAACGTCAAAAACAGTTTTTATTGCTATTATGTCAGATGCGAGATATTAACAGTTGGGGTATGGGGAATGCATTAGCAAAAAAAAAGCGCAACTCATTACCATGCATTTACAGTTAAGACTTTCAGACAAAAGTAGTGCAATCAAACATTTGGTTAATATTTTTTCTGTGGGAGGGGGCGGGTACGGTGTGACACTTTTTGAAACCAAAACTAAAAGTAAAAGGAACTCAACTTAAACAAAGAGTAAAAGCAGTCGCTCTAAAAATGAACAAAAATCGCCGTTTTCCGCAATTTTTTTCCTTTCTCGCCAAATTAAACAATTTCAAATTATTAAAAGAATTAATTTTGTCTCAAATGATTCAAAATTGTTTAATTTGGGCAAGAAAAGACAAAAAAAATTACAGCAGGAAGTTGCAGTTTTCAGAAAGAGTGACGGTTCCACCGCCGTTTCTTCACAGTTCCACATTACATCTCTTTAAAGCAACTTGCATGTAAAATTTTAGTGCTGTAACTCTTTTTTAGTTGAGTTCCTTTGACTTTCAGTCTTGGTTCCAAAAAGTCTCTCACCAGCCTTCCCCCTGTGCAAAGTGCGATAAATAGATTAACATTTCCAGTGATGATATAAAAATTATCCCTTTTGCAGATTACAATTAATGGTTGAAAGGTTTAGACACTAAAAGTTTGGAACCAACCAATTAAAATTCATAATAAGTAACCAAAATTTTTGATCCCTTGAATAAGATAACATGGTTATAAAACTTTGGGTACCAGTATAATTTACAGTCCTATGTCCCCTCCCTACCTGCATCAAAATACTTTACTATGTATAATTAATAATAGTTATTTCTCGCATCGTATTATAAACAGCTTTTCGCAGATATAAAATGTACAATTATAAAGATAAAAACAAGTTTTTTTAGCCCCAAGATCCCGAAGGCACGGTCTAAAAAACTGGTTTTAATCTTATGATTGTACATTTTTTAATTCGTAGACAACTGGATTTAATACGATGGCAGACATATTTTTTTCGAATAGATGAGAACCGGTTCTAATCCACCGGATTATAATCGGTTTCGAATGAATATGAGAAATAGCTTTACCTAATCTTTGGTCGATGTCTTCATCAATTTCCCCAATAACACAAATGTTATCACCTCGCACTATGTGTAGACCCAACATAACCTATAATAAAATAAATATCAGTATGGCTCAGAATTGGATTCATTTCGCTGGATCAAACTCTCAAAAAAGTTTTGTGGTAATTTTTGAAATTTGATGTAAGGATCCAAACTTACATAAAGTAGGATGAGAGACCTGCCCGTGGGTCATCCTGTCAGTATGCTGCACTGGTACTACATAAGCGGATGGGCGAAGCATAAGTCTAGAAGCAGCCCTAGCCCTCCAGGATGGGGGATTTGTGCGCAAGTGGCGACGGCACAGATTATCAGCCGTTGAAATAGACTTAAGTCATTATGTACAAAGGTAAAAATATGCAATTGATAAAAAAATTGTTTAGCTGGCTTGAATGGCAATGTAACTCCTTTTCACACACGAACATTGGAATGACATGCACTCGTTAAAGTAGCTGCGCATTGCTCAACTAAAATTAAAACTCTATCCGTAGCATCAGTACATTTGGTAACATGTCGGCGTAAAGTCGGGTTCGATTCTAGAAAACGTCGCGTAATACTAGAAACTTAGATGCCTACTGCTGCTATGTTAAGCATGTGTCATCAATAATAAGAGTAAGGGGATGCCCTGGCCAATACAGAGGTGCAACTCATTACCGTGCACAGTTAGAACTTCCTGATAAGGTTAATTGTCTGTTGGGGTACCAGGGGGGTGGAGAGGGGTTCTGACACTTTTGCGTAAACAGTGAATAAAGGCTTTGTCTTTGGAGTGAGATAATACGTTATTTCACAAAAAAAAAGTTTTCTTGGGATGTAGTTTTTCTATATTTAATTTTTTTTCTTTTGAAGAGATACATTGCAAAACAAAATATGCATCTTTTATCTTCCAATATGTTAATAACATTTAGAAAGATGCATATTCAACATATAAGTTAATGTTTAACTCCTAAATTCAGGGGTGTATATTCTGCACAAGATTTATTTTTTTCCCCTGCTACAAATTTTTTTATTTTTTTCCCCCTAGTTTTTTCTCACCAAGAAGGGGGGAAAATGGAAAAATAAAAGAACTCTATATTTTATTTATTTTATCCCTCCTACCACACATTTTTTTTCTCGTTTTTTCACAAAGGAGGGGGGGGGGGGGGGGAAATGGAAAAAATGTTTTCAGTTTTCTTAATTTTTACATTTTTTTCCCTCCAACCACTTATTTTTTATTTTTTTTCCCCCTCCTGAGCAGGGGATCCCATGTAGAATATACACCCCTGCCTAAATTTAAAAAAAAATACCTGTCCAAAGACAACCTGGAGGCCTGCAGCACCTGAACCTGGAGGCCAAATCCCAAAAAATTCAAATATAGGGAAACTACATCCTATTTTTGTGAAATAACATATCTTTTCACTCCAAAAACAAAACCTATAACTGTTTACGCAAATGTGTCAGAACTCCCCCCCCCCCAGGGTGGGGAAAAACCCAGGGTTTTTTTAAAAAGCCCAGCCCAACCCTCCAAAAACCCAACCCAAAAACCCTTAAAAACCCAGGGTTTTAAGGGTTTTTATGGGGGTTTTATTGGGTTTTAAAAAAACCCTGGGTGGGTTTTTTTGGGGTGGGTTTTTTGTATGCCCACCCTGCCCCCCCCCCCCCTATTCACTGGGACATGAACGCGCGCAATCCTAGGACGTAGAATAATATCAAGATGGCATGGAGAGCATAAAGATAAATACCTGTTCAACGCCCGAGGAGGCGGAGTAAACTCTTTCATGTGTTTCATCTAGAATTAGATTGATGGTCTGATCAAATCCCTTCAGTGTACCTAAAATAATAAACTACTTAACATAAATTGTTGACTATGTACCAGGGTGCCGGAGCCGTATAATTTTGATGCGGCTCCGGCTCCGCGGAGCCGTATTTGAAAATACGGCTCCCGGCTCCGGCTCCAGCTCCGGCTCCTACCTTAAAATTAATATATCATTTTTTTTTCATTATTGAATTTGATAAAATAAAATAAATAATATAAAATATTTTGCTTTTATTTGATTAAAGCTATATAAAAGTAGAAGGATGTGTGTCTATTTGTTAAGTAACAATAGTTTTTCAGTTTATTATATGGAAATAGACCGTTGCCAAATTATAATATTACTTTAAAAAATCATTTTTAGCTAGTCCGGAGCCGGAGCCGTTTTTAACGAAAAATACGGCTCCGGATCCGGCTCCGGCTCCACCAAAAATGTTGCTGCTCCCGGCTCCCGGCTCCGGCTCCAGAACACTGCTATGTACAGTTTTATTAATGAAAGATATGTACCTAGGGAATAAAGACAACTTTTAAATTGTCTTTTTTTGTGTGTAAGGAATGTTCCTTTTGTTTTATATGAATTTCTGATCCATATTTCCAAAAGATAATGTATCAACGTTTTTAGGTCCTGGAGCTTATATAATAATACCGACACACTTCCATTATTATCCAGAGAAAAAAAAAACTTATAGAAATCACCAACTTACCTTTTTAGATAAAATGCATGAGGCGTTCAAAAAAGTTGGTTTCCTTAATGTTCAAAATCAAACAAAATTTCAAGATTAAAAATTTTTATGTACCATAAATCAATCCATTCTTAAAGTGAAGGCTTGGAGAAAAAATTCTGTTTCAACCATTTTTTTAAAATTTCATGAGTTGT
Organism: Acartia tonsa; assembly: GCF_053477335.1. Lineage (NCBI taxonomy): Eukaryota > Metazoa > Arthropoda > Copepoda > Calanoida > Acartiidae > Acartia > Acartia tonsa. The sequence continues at coordinate 39,210,532 of NC_137264.1, read as the reverse complement.
TGTTTTTGTTTTATGTTTCAAGAATCCAATAATCCTAAAAATATTGGTGACACTTATCAAATGTTCTTTGAAATATATAGAAGAATAAAAAGAGCATTTTTGGATCATGGAAAGAAAACGCTGGAGCGGGTTTCGTCGTATTTCACAGTAGCTTTTGAAAATAAGAAAACTGTGAAAATAAGACAACACCTGCTGATTTGTTTTCTTTCCATGATCCATATTTTTTAGCTGATTCTCTTACTTGATTGGATTTCTTATTAACAGTTTTCATAAGTATACTTATAAAATTGCTGTGTTTTTACCCTTTGGGGTAGTTTCACGAAATGCATTTGATCTTAATTTAGTGAACCGCATATTTTTTGCTAGTTAATGGGTTAAACTATATTTATATGGCATATATTTGAAAGAATTTCAATTTTCTACGTTTAACCAATAAACTAAAAAAAATATGCGGTTCACTAAATTAAGTTCAAATGTCTTTCGTGAAACTACCCCTTTGATAAAATATAAACTTTCACTTAATACAATAATCACTTTCGGATATTAATATTTAATAGATATTCTACCTACCTATCAAAAAGTTTGCATTTAACATTTTTAAGTAACTTGGTATATCTTTGTGATATTGAATTTTTGCAAGAAATATAAAAGCTTACCTACTATGAGTATAACAAAAACAATTGAATTAATTCGAAATAAGTTTCGTAAAGGTTTCGTGATTTTGGGAGGCAACACATCATAGTAAAGATTTGATGCTATCAAATAGAGTTTTAAATTTATTTCGTCTCTGGATGGGTAAAAATAAAATAGAAGTTTTTTTTGAAGAGTTAGAGGTCAACTTATAAAACAAAATTTGCATCTTTTATCTTCAAATAAGTAAATAACATTAAAAAAGATGGATATTATGACTTCTAACTCTACAATTATTTTTACCTATTCAAAAACAACCTGGAGGCCTGCAGCACCTGAACCTGGAGGCCAAATCCAAAATTTTTTTAAATACAGGGAAACTACGTAACATCCCAAAAGGAAACTGTTGCCAAATAACCTATTCTTTCACTCCTCAGACTAAGCCTATAATCAATGTTTACGCAAACGTGTCAGAACTCCCTCACCCCCTTATATAAAATGCTTTATATTTTTCCGAAATCCTGTTCTGGGACATTTATGTTTCAAATATAAAAAGATTATTTCAACAAATTTTGCCTTAAAAACCGGTTTTTCCAAAGGCTTCATTTTAGAAGATTCATGGATTTAAAGGTTGTACAATACATGTGTAAATTTTAAAAATCAAATTGCGCGGCTTGCATTTATAGTATAGTATTGTATATGTATAGTAGAATAATGTTAGGTATACCGTTAGAATCGTCATAAACCCTAGTTTTTGCAGCGCAATTTGAATTTTAAAAATGCCTGCATTTTTTTGCACAACCTTTAATTACCTAATCTATTTTTTTAATAGGTATAAAGTTTTAAAAAAAACATATTTCTCATGAAACACCTTCACCGTCTATTGTTTTACTCCATGTTAAGTAGGATATGGGGCGGGGGAGGGGGGGGGTGAATGCAACCATCTTCGTAATCAATGCGCAAATGGCACTTAGAATCCAAAAATCGTTTTGAAACTTGGCTTGAGTAATCCTTGGTCTATTTTCAAAAAATCGAACAAAAACTTAGAAAAGTAACTGTTAACGGCTAAGCTGTTAAGCCGTATTTTTTGTGGCTATTTTGAGGGCAAATTTATCATTATTTTAAATTTTTACTGATTTAATAAATTAATTTTCGAGAAAATCCTCCAAAATGGGTAAAAACTCTGCAGGGCACCTTTTTTCGTCCGTTTTATGGGGATGGAATTTCTACGATTGTCTACTAAGGAGGGGGGGGGGGGGGGGGTGGATTACTTACCAATAAAGTTTCTACCATCAGCTGTGATGACAGAAACTGGTCTGTTTACATAACTCTCAAGTACTCCAGACATTTTCTTGTTGTGTCTAAAAGTTATTCAATCTGAAACCAGGTTAAAAAAAGTTCTTAAAAGAATTTAGTAAAAAGCATTTGCTATAAGCTCTATAAAAATTTAAGCAGACTTAAAAGCCTTACATTTACTTTTTCAAATTAGCTTATTTTACAAGCAGAGTTTTATTTTGATAAAGAAAATCTAAAAACTTCTCACAGCTAGAAAATACTATTTTCAACCTTAATAATAAATCAATAAAATAGAAAAATAAATAAAGTTAATTAAAAATTTCATTTAATAATAAGCAAAAAATTATCAATAAATTAGGGAGATTGCTTAACACATTAAATTAAAACTAATAAATTAAATAAATAACAATAAGTTTTTAAATAACAACTATCATGGAATTTTTTTTACAAAAGAAAGAATGTAACATTAAAAGCATCTACATAACATAAAATTGTGGTTTATCTAGAACGATACTTTGTATTATTTGTCTTCAAAAAACGAAAAATGATGTAATATTTTAAAAATCAATAATCTATTTTATAAAAATGCAAAGATAAACCTACTGGGAATTTTTTTAACAAATAGTTTTAGCCGAACAATCAAAGTAATTTAAAGTTTTTTATTATACTTATAGTATATAAAGCCACTTCAAATATCTTTTTTCCAAAGCTATGAAGTTATGGTCACACACACATAACGAGTTCTAAAACGAATAAAATTGCTGCCTATGTATTTTATTGTAGAAAAGTAGATAAAAGAATAATAAAAAAAAACATTTTTTCCTTTTCACATTAAATCTAAATTGATAACTTAATAATTTTAGCATAGAATAATTTTGGTAATTAACAATTTTAATTTTTATAAAGGAAATAGGTTTATATCAGCAAACATATTTTTAAAATTAAAACTTAAAACTGATAATGTTGAACTCAAAATTGTCAGAGCTCATATTCTACCATAAGAGGGACAACAAAACGACGTTTCTGACGCAATATTTACCTTATTTTTATATGTTACTTAAATTCTTGGTAAATTCTCCAATGTTTGCTTAGAAAGAAAAATATATTAGGTATTTACTTATCAATAAAGCAAATTTAGCGTTTTGTCACCCCTCTTTATTTCCTCTAATTATTTGTGCATTTACATATCATACATATGGCATGTTTAGTACAGTGTGTTTTACTTAAGTTAGAAAGGACAATAGGCCATCTTTATTTATTGAAGAGACTGTTCCATTAAAGGAATTTAACTTATTTAATTCATGTAATAATTTAAAAAAAAACTGGTGATATACTATCTCTATCATAATGGTTTCATGCAAGGATGCGGAGCCGCCATATTTTGCTGGAGCCTGAGCCGTTATTTTCAATTGAAATTTTAAAACCTTCAAAAGTAAAAAATAGATATGGAAAAAAAATTTTGTTGAGTTTTTCTTGTTTTTAGGTCGGTGCCGGAGCCAAATCCACAGCAATTATTTTCAGAGGCGGCTCCGCGGAACCGCACCAAAAATCAAACGGCTCCGCATCCCGGGTTTAATGGCATTAATTATTTTTGTTATAATAATTACAAACTAAATGAAATAGATGGATTTTTCTTTTACTGGTATTTAAAGTCGTTAAATTCCTTGATTGAAACTGTCCTTTTCATATGGTTTTTAAAACTATCTATGGTATGGTACAAACAAGAGGGGGGGAAGTTTTGACACATTTGCGTAAACAGTGAATATAGGCTTTATCTGTCGACTGAGAGGATAGTTTATTAATGATAAAATCATTCTTATTTGATTAATTTTTTGGATAGGCCTCCAGATTCACGAGCTGAAGGCCTCCATGTGTTCTCTGAACAGGTAAAAACAAAAAAAAAAATTTTTTGGAAGAGTTAGAGGTCATTTTATATATAACAAAATATGCATATTTTTAAATGTTGTTTACATATTTGAACAAAAAAATATGCATATTTTTTTTAATAAGTTGACCTCTATCTCTTAAAAAAAATTTTTTTTTTACCTGTCCAGAGACTAACTGGAGGCCTACAGCTCCTGAACCTGGAGGCCTGGAGCTCCGGAACCTGGAGGCCTATCCAAAAAATCTTAAAACTTGGGAAAATTTATCATATAAGAATGATTTTATCCCTAATAACCTATCCTCTCAGTACAAAGATGAAGCATATACTCACTGTTTACGCAAATGTGTCAAAACTCCCCCCCCCCCCTTGTTGATAGGTTACAGAAACCTAATTTTAAGTTTACAAAGAATTGCATCCATATGAAATTTTCCCCATTTTAATAAGGTTAGGTAATCCTAACGCAGTCGTAAGGTCCCCTGAGCGGTTCCGTTAGGTCCAGCGGCTTAGTTCCGTTAAAGAATGGATTCCCATACACTGCAAATTATTTGGTACAATTGTTTTAAACATAATATTGAATTGATTTCATGATTATATATCAGCTATGGAGGTTGGTGGATAATTGGATAACTAGTTTGTACAGTCCGTACAGATCTTGCAGTACAGTTTGTACGGTCCGTACAGATCTTGCAGTAAAATCAATGTGATCCTTTGTACGGTCCGTACAGATCTTGCAGTAAAATCAATGTGATCCTTTGTACAGTCCGTACAGATCTTGCAGTACAATCAATGTGATCCTTTATTTGCCAAATCTTTGCTCACACTTACTGTATCTCATCATAACATCTAAAAACAGAAATAATAAGTAAACTGTAAAGTCTCCCTTTGTTATTAGAACCAGTGGCGCACTAATACAGTGTGTTTTTTTATGAGCACTTTTTTGAAAGCAATTTTACCCCACTTATAGTTATCAGAATTTAATGATTAATGGCTTATTTTCTTCGTTTTTTAAGGGAAATTATGAAACAACAAAAAAAATTACAGTTTTTGTTGAAAAAGTACAGTAAAGTTGAAAATTAAAAACTTAGGTGTCAACATCTAAAAATGGTTTTAGCGCATTTTTCTGATGCTCAAATAATCAACCTTTTGCAAGAATGGCTGCTAAACACTTCAAAGTTGAGATATAGAGCTAAAAATGTATACAGATACTATTAGGGACATGTACTAGAACATATCAAAGTTTGAAGGTCATATCTCAACCAGGGAGGGAGTACTGGCCCCCCAAAGTCGACTACAGAAAATCCATTTTTTTAAAAGAAAAATGCGCTAAAACCATTTTTATATGTTGACACCTAAGTTTTTAATTTTCAACTTTACTGTACTTTTTCAACAAAAACTGTATTTTTTTTGTTGTTTCATAATTTCCCTTAAAAAACGAAGAAAATAAGCCATTAATCATTAAGTTCTGATAACTATAAGTGGGGTAAAATTGCTTTCAAAAAAGTGCTCATAAAAAAACACACTGTATAATGATATATAGGATAAACCCCAATGATAAATGGAATAGACGTTTCTATCTTTTAATGCTTCTTTTTGTTACTATACTGTCTAGAGGTGTCTCTCTATCTTCCTGCAAAATGTTATAATTAAACGCCTGCGAAAGGGTCCATGGAATATATGAATCTATCTATCTAACTGTATATATGTTTATATATCTTTCTATCTATCTGTAAACGCGCAAATTGTTGTAAGTAAAAGCCCTAAGTAGGATAAATGGAATATATGTATCCATCTGACTGCTGTCTGTCTATCTATCTAACTGTCTGTCTCTCTCTCTCTCTGTCTAAATATCTCTCTTTCTACCTGCAAATTGTTGTATGTAAACTCCTGCAGAAGGGTCAATGGAATATATGTATCCATCTATCAAACTGTCTGTCAGTCTGTAACTCTGTCTGTCAGTGTATATCTATTATCTATCTCTCTTTCTACCTGCAAATTGTTGTAAGTAAACTCCTGCAGAAGGGTCAATGGAATGCATCTCACTGAGTCGTATTTCCCATGGAGGATACTCATGATTACTGAAATAAATATTATTCTAAATTAACCATTATTGTTTCTCTATGTTTTGTCATTGTCCATAAAATGACTAAACTCTTGCAAATAAAATTTCTATAACTTTTCTTTGTACTAGATTATTATGATAAAAATAAAGTCCAAAACATTTCCTTTTTTAATGCCTAAAAATGAAACAAAGTGTTTTGTATCGGTATACCTTTTAAATCTTTTTGGATTAAAATTAACCTTAAGATCTCGTTCACCAACTAAATCAATTGAGTTCTCCATTTAAGGGAAGCTTCACATTGGTGTCAGGATGATTTTAGATGATTTATTTTTATAAGTTTATAAGTTTTCTGCCCCTTCCATTATCCTTCAAATTCAAAGCCCCTAGAATTAATTACTTGGTATCGCTGTACAATTACATCCAATAGCAGGACATACGTTGCTTTCTATGACCTTACAATGAAAATAATAGAAATAACACAACATATGTTGTTTATTTACCTATTAAGCTTGCCAACCCTAACTAATAATTCTGGGTCAGGTAGCCTCGATGATTCAGCTAATGTTTTATTCACTAAAGCTTCGTCTATTTGCTCAGCCTTTAGACTTCCCCGAGTCACGCGTTCACTGAATCCTTGTGTACATCTAAAACATAAAAATAAAAGTTAATTCACTATAAAAAAAACCTTTGCTATTAAGATTAATGTATTGTTTTTAATTCCATCAGGAAAGGTGTCAAAACTGCAAATCGTTGTAGAAGCTTCACTTTTAATATTGAACCTTGTTGCAATAGGAATCAGTATTCCAAAAATCAGATAAATAAATTAATTCTATCGTTTAAAAATTGTTGTTTATAGGTTAAAATTCAACATGTTTAATTTAAATGGACGTAAGGACATTCTGGTAACGACTGGAGAGTTGCTACGCTTCCTAAATCGTAAATAATTGTTATATAAATCATCATGCAAAGTTTAGATAGATAAGACAATAGTAACATGTCTAACATAACGAAAAAAAGGGTAACCGTCCCGGACGACGTACCGACCCTGATTATAGAAAAAATTCGCTTTTAAAAATATTACTTATTCGTTTCATCTCACCTTACAATTTGTTGTTTTCCATCATCTGCTGACAGTAGCGTCAATCGTATATTCAGCTGCTTACAGCTGCCACCAGTAGCGGCTCCAGTCATATGGCAGTGGCCGCCGTTAGCAACACTGCCATTTTGTCCGTTGATGCAACTGCCATTCTTGCCATTTTTATAGCCGCTGCCGCCGTTTGTTGTTCCCTCGATGATAATGCCGTCACTTGTCAATATTTCGCCGTTAGCGTTTATGTCGACATAGATCGAGCCATCCTGCGGGTGACAATAGCATTAAATAAAATCACCAATTTTAGCTAATTGAGAGTTTTGTTAAACTCGAATTCATTTTTCTCTCACACAAATTTCCCTTCAGTATTTTTATTAGGATTATTGGGCTATTTATTATACTACCTAGTTCCCATTTTTTTTATATAATATTTATACCTAACATTTTCTTATTCGTTGGCTTAACAACTTATGAGACTTTAAATGAATTTTGATTGGTTGGTCCAAATTCTTCAACCAATAATTGTTATATATAGAAGGGTTAATTTTATGTATCACTATCATCATAGGGGATGTACTGTACATCAATTTATCGGCCATTGTCTTATCCCTTTAGATCCCTGATTATTTTAGACTTAATCTCCACCAAATAGTATATTATGTCTTTAATGCTTGATATTCCTATCTTAAATTCGCTGCCCGCCTATTCTCATTAAATAGTATTGTCCTGATATATAAGTTTAATTTCTTTGATTTGATTAATCTTTTATGGTCAAATAAGTTCATTTTTAGCATTTAGAGCGCTTGGTGGCATTATTTTTGTTTTTAATATAACAAAAGTCTTTCTTACTTAATCCCACTTACCATTAACATAAAGTAATCATTATTAAATTCATTGCTATGTTTCCTGCCTGGGAAATGATTAATGTTTTATCTTGGCTGCAAGGGCTCAAACTCGAATTAGGCTGCCATGTAACATGAATCTGCCTGTCCAACTTTAGCTTCTAAATTAGAATTACTTTTTATGTGGTTTTCGATTACTGCTCCGATTCTGGATATATTTATCTTTGTTGTATATTTTAAAAAATAAATGTATATAAAATATATGTCATTCTTTTAAAACTTGACATAATTACCTTTACATAATGGTGTATATGCAAAAGTAGCGAGTCTTGATTTTCTTTCAGTCGACCTTTGTGGTCATATAACGATATATTTTGAATTCCAAGAACTGAAAAAAAACATAATTAGGTTACAGAAGTAAGAAAAATATAATCATAAAATTTTTTTTTAGAAGGTAGTTTGTTTCTAGATCATAAATTAAAATCAGCTGGTTTATTTTTCTACACACCTAAACTCCATGCTACAAGCTCAGCCAGTGACTTCTCAGTAACTGAACTTTCTGAAAAAATGAAACATTACATTGGGTAATTTTGTTAAAATGAGCTTGTTTGTCTATTTAAAGAATAACCCCACTCCCTCCACTTGAACAAATATTTGACCTAACAAAAGCATAGGGATTTAAGGTAAGAAAAGTTCAAATTATTTTCTTCAAAAAGAGGGGGAGGGGGCGAGATTCAACATGGTTGAAAAATATTAACATCTGAAACAAGAACTCTTTAGTTAATAAATCAACAAAAAAGTTTAAAAGAAAGGGTGTTATTAACTTTAATTTCTATATTTACCTAGCATCAGAAATGAGATATGTTCCGGAATCTTGGTCAAATGTTGGCACAAATCATCAAGTCTTTGAATTGTTGTTTTCCCTCCTAAAATTATACGTACATAAACTATTATAAAGGATGAAGTTAATAAGTATTAAGATTAGGTTTGACAATCCGTATCCGAATACGGGAACCGGAATCTGCCCAATTTTTAGCCAAATTTGGAATCCGAATAAGGAATCCGATTTTTAATAGCGGATTCGGATTCTTAATTGGTAGGCTAAAATTAGCGTCTTGAGTTCTTTATTTCAACTCCACCTTTAAGAAGGCAAAGATTATCATCATTATATATAATATCTTTTAAAATTTGGTTCTATTCTCGGAAGTGAATTATAGAGAAAACCAAGAACATTAATTTTTAGGACATATGTAGCACTTAATTTTTTTAATTTAAAAAAAGCCTTCAAAAATATTGCTAGAATCCGGAATCCGCCAAAAATAAGAATCGGAAATTCGCCTTTTTTTGACGGATTCTTGTAAGAATCCGAATCCGGTCCAAAAATTTGACGGATTGCCATCCCTAATTAAGATACATTAGAAGTAAAGGGATAGTTGCATGAAGAGCATTTCAGAAAAAATGATTGAAGCAAAAGATACAAGTATACCAACTAACATATAGGTATTAATTTTGTATTACAATAAATGACAATCAATTAGGCACTACTAAAATAGTCATCATGCTGTTTATGTAAATACAGGACAGCCATTTATGTTGTATATATAAAAAAAATGATTTACAAGTCTTGATATTTTTAAAACTACATGGTAAAAAATGAAATTCTTTCAATTATATATACTATAGATGTAGTTTAAACTATTGAACAGAAAAAAAATATGCAGTTCACTAAATTCAAGTTTAAATGCACCTAGTGTAACTACCACTTTAATAGCGTATATGATAGGTTAATCTATGGTGTCCAAATGTTCAGGGATTTTAGAGAAATTATAAAACATTTAAACTTGTGTTACTAGAAAAGCAAAATATAGATATAAAATGTTATATTTACCAAACAAATGTTTAAGAACATTGCAGAGAGCCTTGGTGTACATAGTAATGTACAAATAAAGAGATAGAGAGGTGTGGAATATCCACAAAACTGAGATCAAAACTGCTTCCCTGAAAAGTAAAAATTGAAAACATAAATGTTTGATATTTTTTTTTAAAAATTCAAAGTCTTTGAGAAGAACAGGTTCAAATTAAATCAAAGCATATCCGTACCTAATCTCTCAAATATTCAAGTACTCGATCTTAAAATAGTCACATAAGCAGTACTTTTCTACCTAGCTACCGGCTCCCATAAAATATGAAAATATCTTAATTTATATGTCAATTTTATTAATATGCATTGCTTTGGTTAATTGATTAAATTTTGATGTAATTTTGACTATAATAAACTTAAATAAAGGATAATTTTAAGATTTCAGCGCGACAGGCTCTCTAAATTGTACATGGCTATTAATATATGAAATCATCATATATATATTCTAACAGGATTAAAGTAACCAATAAGAGCTACAGGGTGCGTCACATAAATCGGGACATTTTTTAAACGGCCATAGCGCGAAAACTACTTGACCAATCAGGACGTTTGACCCCACTATAGAAAGCTTAGGTAATGACCTTTTAGCACAAAAAATCTTTGGACAAAGATGGACGTGTACACCGAGCTGGACGCGTATATGTACAACAAGGCAGATTCCAAATGCGCCGGTGGTTAAGTGCGCAAAATCACAAAACGTAGGGTCCGACAGGGGAGGAGTTGGAATCTTGACCCTAAATTTTTAGGGTGTTTTAGGCTCATTGCGGCACACATTTTGCCGTGTTTAAATCCATTTTAGCTCAATCCTAGCCGAAATGAGGTCGATTTTTCAAGATTTTGAGCCTTAAGAAATCACAAACAGTAGGGCCCGACAGGGAAGGAGTTGGAAATTTGTCCCAAAATTTTTTGTGTGTCTTAAGCTCATCGAGACACGCATTTTGAGTACTTAAAGTCTACTGTAGCTAAATCCTAGCCCAAATGAAAGCAAAAACATAGATTTTGTCAATTTGGCGGTTACTCATGATCCTAAGGAAATGTGGCCTCCCAGTAGCCCGATCTTAATTCAATGGACTTTTGGGCCTAGGGCTACTTTGAAGCATGCACCTATAGACGTGCCCATACCACAAAGACCTCCCTCATTGCCACTATCAAGGAGAACTACGCCAGCTTGGACAGGTACATTTTAACCTGGACCTGCCGGCGGTTGAGGAGGCGGGTAGAGACGGTAATTGAGGCTGGCGGCGATTTTATTAAATAATCTACTAGTCATATACCTATTTTGCTTCCCAGTTTTTAAAATTCAATAAAATCTTTAAAATTGACGATTTTATGTTCATTTCTTTAAAAATTACAAAATGTCCCGATTTATGTGACGCACCCTGTATATATTACGGACGAACAAACCGACTTTAGAATTGCAAATATCTTATACAATTTATCTCACAATTACATAGTTAAAATTACTTTACCTAATATACAAATAAAAAAATGCTTACCCTATGAATTCCATTCTACTTTTTCAAGTGACGTTTATAAATATCTGAAAAAAGTATATAATCTTCCTTTTATAAATAGAGAAGTAACTTTTGAATAAAAAGTGTGAATTATTTTCTAACTGATGCAACAGAACCATAAATACAAACGTGTAATATAAAGTTAAAACATGCCTGTCATGTGAAATATTCATTTTTCTAGGTTATTAAAAACATTTGGTATTAAAGTACACTTAAACCGGCCACATACCATATGAAAAATGCTAAATAACATAAATCAGTTTGTTATCATATTCATAATATCCATACAAAAATAAGAAAAGGACACCATATATAAAAGAGCGAAACGCAACAGGTAAAACGGTCAACGAACGGGAACGATAATTAATTTGTTTACAATTCGCTGTTATGTTATCGCATATCTATACGTGGACTTGTGATTCTGCTGTGTACTTACAAACGTTGCCAGATCAAATAATTTTATCATCGCCATTATGATTTTAGTTATAGAAAAATAAGTATTATTTCTACGTAATTTATGGTCTTATGAGCAACTAAAATTTTAGGCAAACATTATTGAGTTATTATAAAATCTAGTAAAAATACTAAATAAGGATTTTGGCCCAAAATATTTTTCGCTGGCAACATGAATTTAACCCCCGGCCTAAACATTACGGACAAAATCTCCCCGATTAACTCCCCCTCCTAAAAATATGATTTATATTCAATTTAGCCAAAAAATAATAAAATTAAACTGTTGGCCGATTCAAAATGTGTTTAATTAAGATAAATTTTGCATTAAAGTAAGTAAAATGTGACAACTTAAGTTTAATATTTTGTTTTGTTTTTATTTTAATAAAATTAGACGCGGCAAAAGCGCGATAAAGCAAAGTTGCCGTATAAATCTATTTTTGTGCGGATAAAGTTTTTTTTCACTTTTAAGAATATACATGCTAGTTTGTTCTTTAAAGAGATAAGTCTGGAATGAAAACTTGAAAAGAAATGCTTATTTTTAATTTTCATTATTTTAAAAAAATGTTTGATTTAAGTTACTTAAAATTTTTATTTTGGCAACTGTGTGCGCACAGGAATGCCGCGTTATGTAAAGTAAGACATTCATTCGTCAGGGATCACAAGGTCGTGTTTTTTACACGACTTTTGCCAAAAAGTCGTGTATTTTTAAAATTTTCTTGCCTTACCCCCTTCCCTTTTTAATTCCCCTTTTCCCCCTTTTTCTTCCCCCCCTTCCCTTTTTTAAAAAAAAGTCGTGTAAAAAAAAAATTTCATGTGAGATCCCTGTCATTCGTTTACAAAATAATGTGAAGATTAAAAATTGATAAATGATTACCTAGACTCTAGTTATCTTCACTTTATAGTAATAGAATATGTTTATCGATTTTATTTATTAAATTTTACCATTTAGCTATTTTATAGTATATTAGATTAGAAATTCTTCATTTCAATAAAAATTAAAGGATCGTCTATTGTAAATATATGTGAATATATTAGATTTTTTCAGACATGTCTTTATCATAACTCAAAATTTCAGTTAGAAATTTTACATCATAGATTAATCCAAACCTGATATCAGAATGCCGTTCGGTGGTTTGATGAGTAAAATATCAGAGTTGAGTTTGTCTGATTTGAATCATGAGTTGGGGAAGGCCAAGGAAAGCTTGCTGTACGGTTCCTCACAATATGTACAGGTACAAATTAACCATAACCATTAACAGGCCATCGTCAACCACAAGAAAATAAACTGGTAATGATGGCAGTGTATATAGTCTTGATTTTAGTAAGGGGGGGGGGGGGGAGTTCTGACACATTTGACACATTTATTAAAGATAAAATCATTCTTATATGATAAATTTTCCCAAGTTTTAAGATTTTTTGGATAGGCCTCCAGGTTACGGAGCTCCAGGTGGTTTCTGGACAGGTAAAAATGAAAGAAATATTTTTTTCTTCTAAGAGTTAGAGGTCAATTTATAAAACAAACATACATTTTTTTAATGTTATTCGCATATTTGAAGAAAAAACATGCATATTTTGTTTCATAAGTTGACCTCTAACTCTTAAATTTTTTTTCCTTTCATTTTTACCTGTACATAGAGACGGCCTGGAGCTCCGGAACCAGGAGGACTGGAGCTCCGGAACCTTGAGGCATATCCAAAAAATCTTAAAACTTGGGAAAATTCATCGTTTAACAATGATTTTATCTTTTTTAACCTATCCTCTCAGTCCAAAGATAAAGCCTATATACCAGTTTTACGCAAATGTGTCAAAACTTCCCTTCTCCCCCCCCACTCTTAATTTTTATCTTACCTATTACATAGGCACGTACATGTACTGTGGCTTGACAAGTTCTAACCTAATTTCCAATTATCCTCAAGTTTTTCGTTTATCATAAACAGATGTGAATTAAATATCCATACTAGGGTTGGGCCGGATATCTGGCTTACGTTCGATATCCGGCAAATTACCGGATATCCGGCGTCAAAAATCAGCCAGATATCCTGTAACCGGATAGTTTTAATATCTGGTATCCGGCCGGATATTGAAAATGGCCGGATATCCGGCCGGATAACCGGCCAAACCGGATATCCGGCCCAACCCTAATCCATACATATACATGTTTTACATACAAAGAGATTAAATTTATTTCTGAAATCATACATTGTATATTGAAATTATTTTTCAAGATTATCTAAATTAATTTTTTTTAGAATTTTCGAAGTGATGCAGCTCAAGTAGGAAGCATGATCCGGTCAGAGTCCACCAAATTTGGAGATTATTTGAAACCAAAGATGCCCAAAAGTACCAGTCTTCCAGTTATTCAGGTAAAAATCTTTAATTTTTACACAAAATTTGGAAATATGTTAACTACATTTATACTTTATAATAAATTGTTAATTGCCCCTTTCCACCCTTATATTCTTAAAGTAACTTCAAAACAAATCGTAGCTCTAAAAAAGCAACTCCGTCTATGGATTAACTCATTTTTAATTATTTTTCTTTTTTTTAGGACCAACAAAATTACAGTTCATTTGGTAGCCACTATAACAACGGAATATCACACAAATATCAATACAGAAGTAGAAACACAGGTGACAACTTTTCTCCTGCCATTTCACCTACAGATTTGTTAGAAGAATCTGTCGTTGCAAAGTTTATTAAAGTTGTTGGGGATGATAATGATGAATATGGAATCAACAAGGAAAAGGCTAAAAATCCTCCACAAGAAAAACGACGTCCTACAGTTCATACCAGAGAAGATATCCTTAAAAAGTTGACAGATTTTGGCGATGAAGAAAATGAGACAAATGATGGTGATAGTGTTAAGGATCAAAATGATGATTTGGAAATTTGTTTTATTAATGAAAAAGCTTTTGATGACAACGAAGGTTTAGATGAAGAAAGTGATGAAAATAATTCTGTTTCGCATACCCCTAATGCATTGGTTAAAAGTGATATTAATCCAGTAGATTTTAGTTATGTTGATCCATTAAAAACTCCAGATGCTGACGAAGCTTTTGAGATTGAAAAGCGTCGCATTAAGGAATCTGCATGTCAGGCGCTTGCTCAATGTCATCAAATTGCACGATCACAAGTTATGCAAGAAAAACAAGCTCGCCAAAAGTGTGCTGGTCTTAATAAGATTAAAGCTCTTATTGGCATGGATTACACTGAATTGAACGAACATTCTCTGAAAGGTATGAATTATAGTTCCCTGCAAGTAATTGTCAATGACATGGCAGACTCAATTGAGCAGTACAACAAAGAATTAGTGCAACTTTTAATTTCCAAAGACGAGCTTCAAATTGAACAAGAATCTATGCTCATGGATATTGGTGATATTCTACAAAAACATTAATTTCAATTTTTTAAATTTTCTTGAATCTCCCTAATTTAAAGATATTTTAAGCTACTCAATTATTTTATATGCTTGTTAAATTTACATATCCTTTGTACATACTATTTGTAAAGCAATCATGCATTTTTTTGACAAAAATCTCTAGTTTTGAAACTTTGTGCCATTAACTTACAACTTTATTGAAAAGTATTTTTTTTGTATGCTGAAATATTGCACATACTTTTATTAGGATAATTAAATAGATGAATGGAACTTGAATTAGAAAATTAATCTTGTTTTTAAAAAGAACATTGACATCTTTTAAACTTTAACTCATAAAATGCTAAATCACAAATCAGGTATCTTCTATTTAAATCGTTGTTTTCCTACAAAAATTGTAATTTATATTACTAAAGTAACCAAGGAACCAAAATAGTATTGTTGCTACCTGCTGCTTTTACACAAAATAATCTTATAATAAAAAGTCATACCTATTGAAAAACTTTGTTTTAGTACCTTTGCATAAATATATTAATGCCTTTGCCCTTTGTGCCATATCATAATTAGCGTAACACTGATAGTTGTGTCCATTTTCGTAGAATAATATCATTGATAACGGATTATTATTAGTGCCAATGCTCTTAGGCCAAGTCCGTCTGATAACATTGGTAAAAATAAAACTACTTTGTTTTGTATTTTATAATATATATTAATACATTTTATTCAAAATCTAATTAGCTAAATTACTAAAATGCTATGAATACCTAGTGTTTTATTTTTACAAAAATCTTCTCAAATATACTGTACCTATTCTTTTTCATTAATAATAGTTTTATTTTTATTTGTAACTGCTCTTCTGAAGATAATATACCTACTTTGTTTTTAAGAATTTTTATTAAAAGGTAATGCTGTGCTCCTAAAAATTATTCTTTCATTTTTAAAGTTACACAAAAAAATACAAGGTAGTCCTTAGATTTCAGGAAACAATAATCCGTTATTAATGATTTAGAACATTTTTATTAGAATCACTGTAAATATATTTGTTTAGTAAAATATGTATCATATAAGGAGAGCTTTCACGCTTGCATTCCATAATATATAACTTTTATGCCATTTAAAATTAATGAGTCACAAAAATAACAAACGCATTTTGTACATAATATGCAACAAAATCTGTACACTAGCTATGATTATATAAAATATATATATAATATATATGCAATCCATACCAAACAAAATACTGTACTAACATTTTAGTAAATATTGTCAAGTTTTTAATAATGCTTTGTTAATGTTAATATTTATATATGACAAGTCAAACGATGCTATTTACCAAATAATAGGCACAACTTTATTCAGTAAGTGGAGCACCCAATGCTTATAAAACGTTATATTTGGATAGGTTAGTGTTTAGAGCTAAGTGGTTGAATCAAAATTTTGAGAACAAAACTTCAAGATTTTAGGCATGGTGCTTTTCTTTGAGAATACATGATTGTAACAGAAATTAATTTAATGTTTATATGATTAGGTTTTACTTCTTTACTTACCTAAGCTTTATAACCTTAATTTCAGATAGAAAATAGAATACAAATTACACAAAATTTATTCTTGAAGTTTGGCATCAATTGAGATGTTTATAATTGAGAATGAGTGGAAAGCACTTGTTTAACCCTGAGGTGGATTTCTGCAGAGATTGTGGAGCTCTTCTACCGCCATTGAGGGTAATCATTTATTAATGTCGGTGGCAACCGCTGCTAGATAGAGGCCGTAAAGTTAAAGCGGACAGGATGAAATATATTAGTAGGTTTCGCTTCTAAACCGATCAATATCCGCTGGATTAGAACTGATTCTAAGCCATACTAAAAAATCATGTATCGTATCGTATTATATCCAGTTTTCTAAGAATATAAAATGTGCAATCATACTAGTAAAACCAGTTTTGTTAGCCTTTGGCATCTCGGGTCTAACAAAACTGGTTTTCATCGTATAATTGTACATTTATATATCCGCGGAAAGCTGTTTATAATACGTTGCTATAAATAACTATTAAAGGTTTTTGTTGGTGTAACTCCACTCCCACCTACTAATCCAATTTATTAATTTTTTTAAATCGGCCTTATTCTTATTTTATTGATTTTAGAACATAGGAACGGTACACTGTCGTGTGTGCAAGACTGAAATTGATGCTGTGGACTATCAAGAATCGGTAAGTTTGTCCATTTTTTATCAGTCTGTGGAAGTGCTGCTACTCTATAATTACTAATTAGGCTATTTCGTCTTTCCGACAGTTACTACAAGAACTACTAGCGGCTTCGCCCCTAGCCTCTAGAGGCTGCCCCAAGAGGTGATAAAAAAAGGTGAAATTCGTAAAAGGACCAGGGAAATGTTATGCAAAAAAAAAAAGGACCAAGGAAATGTTCTGCAAAAAAAAGGACCAAGGAAATGTTCTGCAAAAAAAATGGGAGGAGAATTTTGTTTTTTTGGGGGGTTGGGGGTGTCCCACCCCCCCAAGAAAATAGCCTAAAACCACCACAGGACCAGTAGGTATATTCCCTGTAGAGTAGAATCAGATCGGTTCAGTGGTTACCGAGATCTTAAGCTTCCGACGGACGGACAGACAGACAGACATCAAGCTATTTTGTATTATAGATAAGAAATTTCACCTTATAATCATAGTACCAAAGCATTAAATTGAGACTTTACAGAACAAACCTCAATAATCTATACTAGCGGATACGTCTCTGGAGGCCTAAAGGGGCTCTTGGGAAGAGGGCGTGGGGGAGTCGACCAAAACCAATTTTCAACTTTAGCTTTTGAACAGAAAAAGTAAAATAAGAAGCTACATTGGGTAGACACACAGGCACAGATCCTCTAACTTTTATATTAGGATAAAATCGTACACACACAAGAAACATGGAGTAATTCACATATACAGGACATAAAAGTTAATTTAGTTCCATTAGCTCTCCTTATTTATATTCTACAACTATTATTTATTTAGGAAATTTTCTACACCGTAAAGTTTAACAAGGTGTCTATGCCAAAGAAGAAGACAGAAGAATCCGAAGGTCCTGTCATTGAAAGAACTTGTCCAAAATGCAAGAATGACAAAATGTCTTTTGCTACTCTACAGCTGAGGTAACAAAACACAATTGATCAAAACATAGATTCTAGAAGCTTACCTACTCTATGACTTGGGAATGTAACCTGTTAACATAAAGCTGAACTTTCTTAGTCAAATTCGCATTAACATTGCATTATCTTACATACGGTAATGTATTGTATACTTCACTGGTATTTTTATGTGTAAATAATGCGTATTATTTGACTTGTTGTTTTTGATTATTTAGATTCCTAAGGAAACTTTTTTTCAGATCTGCCGACGAAGGTCAAACAGTCTTCTTTACATGTACTCAATGTGGCTTTAAAGAAAAAGAAAACTCATAAAATAATTAAAAAATTACAGAAAGCTTCCATATTACCATCAGTTACCTACCTACGAAAAAAAAAAAATCTACCAATATTGAAATAGAAAATCTACTAATTTATAAATACAATTAATCAATCAACTAATAATGAGTTCTCAAAGTAAATTATGGGTCGGGAATATCGACTCGAAGCTGTCTGAGTATCAACTTCTTAAACTTTTCGAGGCCTTTGGTAAAGTTACTGCCTTTGATTTTCTATACACCATGAACACTGAGAAAGGTAGCAGAACCCCGAGGGGTTATGCATTTGTTACCTTCGAGTCTAGTGACGCGGCAAAGAAAGCTATTCAACAGCTGAACAACAAGAAAATAAACGGACGGGTAGGTTAAGGACATTTTTTTACCTTTTGAGAACAGCTATTCTGAACTACTCAGGGAATACACGTCTGAATGTCTTTAAAAGATTGTTAATTAGGTTGTCTTAACAATCGTAATCTCCTCCACGCATTAAACTCACTATTATATTATTAAAAATGTGTACAAAGGGGGAGGTAGTTTGTGCTAAAATACCGTAAAGGTGTGGGTTTTAAGGCTTAAAAACAGTAGTAGAATGATAATATTCACTAAATATAAATATATAAAAAAAAAATTGTCTATGGTTCTATTCAATAAGGAATACACATATTTAGTGAATATTATCGTTCTACTGCTGTTTTTAAGCCTTAAAACTCACACCTTTACGGAATTTTAGCCCAACCTACCCCCCTCTTTCTGTTTATTTAAAATGAGATGACTAAACTATAGCATAGTCTTTACTTGTCAAATAAACCAAATTGTCCGAGTTATAATAAAAAGTTTTTTCTATTTGAACTTTTCTAGGATCTTCAAGTGCGATATGCCAACTCTACCTCTACCCCGACATCTTCCAAAACCGTTAAGACCACAGAAACAGCTGTTCCAGCCGTGTTAACAGCTGGCAACTCCACAAAGTCCACCACGTCAGCTGACAAGTTGGAAAAAATCCGCCAACTTGAAGCTAAATTGAAAATACTCGAACAGGATTTAAATATTGGCGGGAAATCGACTTCAATCAATCAATCAAATTCTAGATATAAGCCTTATTAGCTTGTTAGAAATTAAATCAATTTAAAAATACAATTTTTGCATATCTGTACAAACATATGTATTTTTATGTAGATAAACTTAGATAATTTTTTTATATATTTTTTTCAGATATTTTATTTGATAATGTTATGGGAGAGATCTGTTTGTCGGTGGTTTTAGGTAAGTTAATATTTAATCGTATCGTATTATAGACAGGTTTCCGCGGTTATTATATGAAAAATTATAAGATGAAAACCAGATGTGTCGAAGGCTCAGATTAACAAAGTTGGCATGATTATGATTTTTATTAAATATTTGTGGAAAATTGTCTGTAATACGATTCTATTTGTGATTTTTCATTAGGGTTAAGAATCGGTTCTAATCCAGCGGATATTAATCCGTTTCGAAGCCATACTGGAAAACTTATAACATCATTTCAATTTTTAAACTTACTTGGATTAGAATCGAAAACAATCAGATTCTTTATCATGCCAAAGCTAAGGATGAAATGAACACTTAGCCACGGATAGCCAATTGAGGATCTTATTTTGGTGCATCTCTGAACCAAATATTGATTATTGATGTGCCTGATTACTCAGACAACAAAAACCTTTGTCCTGGAGTCCTTACTTTACATGTTAACGAGTTGATCCTGTTTTGGGCCAAGGCATCTATCATACAATTTAAGTCGCGCACCTTACACATCAGTAGAAACAATTTTTAACGTATTTACTTTCAACGTGTTGTTGGGCCGAGATTCGAACCTTTCGCCTTCCCAACAACTAGTGGATTCGCTATGTGTTATGCAACAGTAGCGGGTTTGAAATTCACACTAACGAATCAGGGGCGTCCAAGCTTATTTTTTTTTTTTTGGGGGGGGGGGGGGGTAATATCATCATATGTATTTCATTGAGGCCTTTTTTTATTTTGGGGGGGTAATCACCCCTTTACCCCCCCCCCCCCTTGGAAGTCTATGTAACGAATTAAGCATTTTATTATTTTAGATTTAGAATTTGAAGAAGAATATTTTGAATTCTCTGAAGATTCGATAGTTGCTCATATCAACCAGGCATTTATTCTTTGAACATTGAACTTATTTATGTTTATGATGAATTTCACCTAGTAATGTTTACTTAGATTAGATACAGTCATAGGCGTCCAAGGGGGGGGGTAATGGGCCATTTGGCACCCCCAAAATTTTGTGAACAATACCCCCCCCCAAAAAAAATTACCCCTACCTTGGGGGTGCCGTAGGCACCCCCAACGATTTTGGGGGGGGTATTTACCCCCCCCCCCCAAACCATTTTGGGGTGGGTATTTACCCCCCCCAAACCATTTTGGGGGGGGTATTTACCCCCCCCAAACCATTTTGGGGGGGGTAATTAACCCCCCAAAATAAATGTTCTTTAAAAAAAAATTTTTGGGGGGGGTATTTACCCCCCCCAAATTGAATGTTCTTTAAAAAAAATTTTACTGATAGTTTATTTTAGGATAGGTTATATTGGTTTAGGTGATTGCCCCACATGGTTAAGCAATTGGCCCCCCGCAGGGGCTAGAAATAGGAGAGAAGCTTGTGTGAAAAAAACGAAGAAACGCCCCTTAAAGAGCGTTGCCACAAAAGGGACTATACCCCAATATAGTCCAACCAGTTAAAACAGTTCTTAACCATGATAACAAAAAATTTAATAGTTTGATCATGTTTTATTTGCTTGGGCCTTTATAAGGGCTAAAACCATCCCGGGGATCTATGATGTAATTGTAAAGCACTGAAGATTCCATAAAATAGATACCTAACTAAATTAAATATTTCATTAAATAATGAAAAAGAATTTCTATAGGCGATTTCTTTTGGGAGGATGTCAGGGTGTCTCAAAACTAGTTATAAAACTTACCAGGAACTATAAGACGCTTCACTTTAAAGTATAATCATATTGGTTCATTGGTTAGTGAGTTAATTATTGTAATTTTATGTTCTAAAGAATGAGATACTACTATATATTTGAATAGTAGTGGCGCCCTTAGCATCTAAGAACTCGTGTTTTCTAAAGGGTAAAAAGGGAGGAGAAAAATAGCCTAAAACCACTCAAAGGATTGACCTATAATAGTGAGGAACCATCATGGGATCTATGTGAAGCTTTCCTAAAAAGGAGAACTCAGTATTAAAAGTAATGAAATCTGAAGCTATAGTCAAATAAACCTTACTTACTACTTTATGTTATAGGATAGTACTTATTAACTTAATAGATTAGGTAGGTGCTTTTTTTACATAATTAAATTACCCCCCCCAAAAATTTTACCCCCGGGGTAAATTAGTTTGGGGGGGGTAATTACCCCCCCCAACAGATTTGGGGGGAGTATTTACCCCCCCCAACAGACTTTAGGGGGGGTAATTACCCCCCCCCCAATCAAATTTTACCCCCGGGGTAAAAATTTTGGGGGGGGTAAAAAAAAATTTCGGCGCGCTTCGCGCGCCATTTTACCCCCCCCAAACACGAATTACCCCCCCCCCTAAAATTTTTTACCTCCCCCCAAAAAAAAGCTTGGACGCCCCTGGATACAGTGTTATTTTAATAAAGAATAAACTATTAATACAGTCACTGAGATATCTTTTTGGAGAAGTTGGAGAAGGAATACCATACAGGGTAAGTGTATTAATTATAGTGCAGCTAAGCTTAAGGACATAATAAAATAGAATAGGTAGTTATTTATCGCAACAGCTCTTCGCGAAAGTTTAAATGAAAAATTATAAGATTATAAACCAGTTTTTTTTTTATTTTTGTCCTTTATTCGTGAAAAATTGTCTGTAATGCGATGTTATACATGATTTTTCAGTATAGCCGAGAGCTGGTTCTAATCCAGTGGATATTAATCGGTTTCTATGTGTTACTAGAATAACAGTTATTATATTTTCAAGTAAAGAAATCGTTTTAAATTGAATTAAAAATTAATAAGTTAAAGGATTTTTTGTGATTTCTTTTTGTGTTTTAAGGCAAAACACAAATACCTTATAACTAGCCTTCGTGCCAAAATAATAACAAGTAACAACATTAACAATACTGAAAAATTATAATACATCAAAAGAAAAGAATAGTTATTTCCCGCATCGTATTATAAATAGCTTTCCGCGGATATAGAATGTACAATTATAAGATTAAAGCCAGTTTTTTAGCCCCGAGATGAGATGAGAAACGGTTCTATTCCACCGGTTTCGAATGAATACGAGAAAAAAGATTCATTACATACATAATCAGAATCATGTTATTTAGGTGGAATGCACAGATACAGAAGCTCGAAAATTTAATATATATTTTGATAAATCTGTTTCTGCCAAATTCAGGTAAGCAATGTTCAATAAAAACAACAATATATATATTATAAATGACATCAAATAATATAAGTAAATAAGTTAGAATGTTTAATTTTAAAATGAATTTAAACCATAGTTGGGGGTTGGTATTTTCTTTTCAATATACCAAATTCTTGTGAGGGTCCCTGTGTATCATATGTGACCTAATCTAGCCTACTCTAAACTAAAAATAAACACGGAAGAAATTACACCCTCTTATTTTCATTTTATTTCAAAAAGGGGGGGGGGGGATTCTATGCTTATTTAGGGATTTCAATTTAATTGGGATACTGCACATAATTCTTTTAACTATCAATTTAATAAAAATACTTTTTTAAGGTGTGCATTAACATTTGTAGCCAAGTATAGAAACATACCCTGCTGTATTAGAACTATTAACATTCAACCAGTTCATTAGTTGCAACAACAAAAAAAAACATTTAAAACAAACAAAAAATCCGTGAAAAGCAGCAAAAAGTCTACGAAACTAAAAAAACAAAATGGCGCGTAACAGTGAAAAGGCTATGACGGCGCTGGCCAGGTGGCGCAGGGCCAAAGAAGAGGAGGATGGGGAGGTAAAGAAGCCAAGCAAACGTCCCTACCTTGCCACGGAGTGTGATAACTTGGCGGATGCTGAGAAATGGCGTGGACAGGTTAGATTTTTAGTAACCCCGCCGGTCTGTAACACAAAATTATTCTTTCTCACACTTTTTAAAAGCGAAGCTTTTCTATAATTAGGGTCGGTCCGTCCGTCCGTACGTAAAGGATAGCTCTTTTCGTTAAATTAGGCATGTTAGAATTGTCCTGTCGATATCAAACTTTGCATGATGATTCATTTAGGAGTTAGGTACGAGTTAGACAGCAAAGCAACTTTATAATCGTTACCAGAAAGTCCGTACGTCCATTTTAATCTTGTGATTTTTAACCTTTTTAACATCAAATTTTTATGTGATAAAATTATCCGATTGGTCTGATTTTTGGAATACTGATTCCTAGGACAACAAAGTACATTGTTTTAAGCGAATCATCTCTATAATCAAGTACTAAAAATGTAAGTATGTCCTTAAACAATATCCTGCATTTAAGCAGTTTTTCATCAGATTTACTTACAATTTTGTTTCCTTCGACTCTTAAACATTTATATTCTGATTATTCAGTTCTGACACTATATAAGAGTTAATGTTCGATTGTCCTAACATTTCAGAGCTTCGCTTTTATTGATGTTGCCATTCTTGTTTTTCCATTTCTCCACTATAAATTGTAAGAATTCCTTAATATTTAGCGCATTGTTTCAAAAATCTTCGCTGCTCTTAATCTTTATTGTACTATTTTCATTTTAAACTAAATGAGTCTTCTTAAAGTAGGTAGTCTTCATTCTTAACACAAACAACCAATTCGAATAAAACACACTTATTATTATAAAAGAATTTATTTATCACTGTTAGGTATTCAAAGAGAGGGGGCGGAAGTGACACTTATTACAACCAAAAATAAAAGTCAAAGGAACTCAACTAAATAAAGAGTTACAGCTCTGAGATTTGGCATGGCAGAAACAGAACTGTGAAGAAACGAAAACCGACGTTTCTCCCCGAAATTTTTTTTGCCCTTTCTCGCCAAATTAGACAATTTTCAATCATCTGAGATAAACTTTTTTTCATAAAAATTTCCCTTATTAAAAATATTACAAGTGTCATGTGAAAATATAAAGGAAATTTTTTTAAATTGTCTAATTTGGCGAAAAAAGGCAAAAAAAAAATTCGGTGGGAAACGGTGGTTTCTTCACAGTTCGTTATTGTACCTCTTTAAAGCAACTGCCATGCCAAATATCAGAGCTGTAACTCTTTATTTAGTTGAGTTCCTATGTCATTTTTGTTTTGGTTTCAACCAGTGTCACTTCCGCCCCCCCCCCCCTTCCTTTATTGTTATTTTTTTTATCTAAAACAAACAGCATTATAGACTACGCTACTTATTGATAAAACACATAGTTTTATTTCATTTTCAGGTTATCAGAGAAATATCTAAGAATGTGACCGCTATTCAAAATGCTGGTCTCGGAGAGTTTAGAATTAGAGATCTTAATGATCACATTAATAAACTTCTTCGGTAAGTGTTTTTTTAAAGAAACATTTTAATTAAAGATCTAAGATTATTAGTTCTAAATCATATTTTTGATGCTTGAAATCTAACTAAATACTAAATATTAAATAAGGCATTGGACGGCCTTTGTCTGGAAGTCCTAAATGTGGATGGTCATGAGTTGTACCTGATTTACCTATACTCTTACTTTTAATGTCTCGCATCTGACATAGCAACATAAAAACTTTAAACGTCTTTAGTTTGGTTTGCGTTGAGATTCGAGCCTTTGTGTTACGCTACAGTCTCGGTTAATTTTATCATATTCTAAAAATAAGAATCCCAAGCTCTTAAATCTTTATTTTGTACAGAGAAAAGAGACATTGGGAGGACAGAATCAAAGAATTGGGTGGAAGATCATTTTCCAAAGCAAAAATGCTGGACAGGTAATTTTTTCATATTTGGATTGCATTTTTCACGACTTTAATTAATAATATATGTGTGTTTCTAAGGACCTCCAAATAGTTTCATTTTTTGTTCTGTAGCATTTGTTTGCACAGGAAGTCAGGGAGGGAGAGGAAATTAGGATTTAATTTACATTAGTTCCCAAAGTTTTTATTACGTATCTCATTTGTTGGCTCTATAACTTTGGGGACTTTAATTGAATTTTGAAACTTTGGGGACTTTTAGTTCAATTTTTATTGGTTGGTTCATTAATTTGAGAGTCCAAACGTTTTAACCACTAATTGTGATCAACAGAAGGGGTAATTTTGTATATCATCATTTATAATGTACAGGTTATTGGCCTACCTGACAGAAAGTAGTAGGATGTTTGTGTGTATGTTTTATACTGGATTTTACGTCGATTCTGTAAGTAAATGAACTGAACATTGTTTTCATTTTAAAAACTAGCGGCTTCGCCCCTAGCCTCTAGGGGCTTTGCCCCAAGAGGTATAATTACATCTTCTATTACTTACCCAGCAGAACGGATCGCAAATTTTCGCACCTACCCAGCAGGAAAACATTTTCTCGTTTAAATAACGAATTCGCAAAATTCGTAAAAAAAAATAGTCTAATGTGTTCTCAAGAAAATTACTACTGGTGCTGTTCATAGTCTAATGTGTTCTCAAGAAAATCCTTTTTTTGGGGGGGGGGGGGGTAAATTTTCGTTTTTGGGGGGGTTGGTGGTGTCCCACCCCCCAAGAAAATAGCTTAAAACCACCACGGGACCGATAGGTATATACCCTGAAGAGTAAAATCCAATCGGTTCAGTTGTTACCGAGATCTTAAGCTTCAGACGGACGGACAGACATCAAGCTACTTTGTATTATAGATATCTTGGTCTGATCCCTGAAAAAAAAACGTTGAATCACTCTCCATGACGTGTATTTGGCCTTAACTATGCTTAAATTTTCCTACTTAACCTAAATTAAGAATCATGAATACATTTTTTGAGAGTTTGCGATCCTCTTTTATTTTGCGTGGAATTACCAGTTATGCTATCTTTTCAATTAATTTTTATTGGTTTCACAAAATCACAAATTTATTCTTCTCTCATTAAATGGATTAAAACTTTGGGTACTTCTATTAAAATTTGATAGGTTATAGTAAACTAATAATGTCCAAACTTGTCAACCAATCATTTTAATTAACGAAAGGCTTAATTTATTCCATTCTTATTGGGGTGAGTGAGCATTCACTTACCTCGAATTTTCTTATCCCAGAGGATCACAGATTAATGTTTATTATTCAGGGAGGGTAAAGAGGTGCCAGGAAACCGAGGGTACAAATACTTTGGTGCTGCGCGTGACCTGCCTGGTGTGCGTGAGCTCTTTGAGACAGACACTGCGCCATCCGGCAAGCGGACGCGCGCTGAACTCATGAAGGAACATAGATAACTATTAAATCATAACTTTTGGCTCAGTAATTTTTGTCATAAATACAGTTGTCATTAAACATATGTCATAAAAGTACACATGTCATAAAACAAAATTGTCATGACAAGTGTACCTTTTATGATATGTGTATTGTGTACCTTTATGACAAATGTATTAATGACAAGTGTATTTATGACAAAATTACTGAGCCATTAACTAGTGAGGGGGAGGGGCATTGGATACTGATACTAAAAGTTTTTAACCATGTATTTATTCGTTGACTTAAAAAGTTAGGGTATATATAAAGAATTTTGATTTATTAATTTAAAATTAAAAGTGTCCAAACATTTTGAATTTTGGGTACCAGTGTAATTTACAGTCCAATGAACCTTCCCTCCCTGTCAGTCCAATCATTGGTTAGTGTTCTAATAATTACATGATAAACTTTAAAGTGATTAAACACAGGCAATTACTATGAGATCTTAAAAAAAGTCTTAAGGAAACTTCTCATAACTGTAACAAAGCATAAAAAAATTATGAATTGCTTCAATGATTAATATTAACAATTCTCAATTGAGATTATCCTTTTTTTTAAGGGGGGGGGGGGGGGGGTGGTTTAAAATGTCCCAACTCCCTGAAAAATGTATCACTAGAAAATTAATCATGTTTTTATTAATTGTCACAATAGGGCTTGTCATTAAACACTATTTTAAGTTGTAAAGGTTCACTTAGGCTATGTTATCTTCATAAATATATTACAAAGTTTTTACATGTTATCACCAACACATAAACTAAATAACTAGCAGCTGCATCACTAGAGGACCTTGAGGGAAGAAAATCAACCCCTTCTCTCACTCATTCATTTATTGAAAAAAATGGTTAATTTTATCTAGGGGCGTTTCCTGTTGGGAAGGTGTTAATACCCTCCAAAAAATAATTTATACCTTCCCAGGGCCCATGAGATGCTACACTGTTATGGAGAACCATATCAGTTCAGCAGTTAGAGATTTTATAGTTATTACTATGTATCTTCAAAACTAGATTCAAAAATAATAGATTTAGCAATCTTCATTAGATTTTGATAAACAATAAATATGTAAATATTAAAATAAAAATCTTTAACATGAAGTTATCCTATCTTATTTTGGTGAAATAGTCTGTAATTGATCATAAAAGGTATGACTAAGAAACTGGTAGTTTCTTTTAGTTGCACAAAGTGCATTTAACGAGTTGGGATACTTAAAGTAGTAAACTTTAAAATATTTTTGTAGAATATGATAAATATACAAGTTAGCAATAAAGATAATTGAAATGAAAAACTTTTACCAGGCAGATTTTGTTGTACGTCCAATAATGTCTAATTTTAGTAGGTAAAAGTAATGATTTCAAAAATGCAATCACAAGTAACAAGAATATTATCTAACATTGAATTTTGTATTATGATAGTTAAGCAATATTACAATAATGGTCATACTATTTTTTGGGGAAAGTAAACGTCTAGAACGCATATATTACAAGAGTCTTGATAATTTTTATACTACATGACAGAAAATTGAAATTTTTAAAAATATATGCAACTATAACTTAAACCATTTTACATGGAAAAATTATGAAATTCACTAAATTATAGTTTAAATGAATTTATTCCAACTACCCCTTTGAGGTTTATTTGAGATTGCGCGGGGGGTTCATTAGAATTGGTAATTACAAAACTTTTCTCTCTTATTTTACTCATACTAAGAAAAAGAACTATTTTGTCTTGTTGGTAATGTTCAGTAAGATTTGTCTGCTTTAAAAATAATGTTTTTTAGCAGCATTCTTGGTCTTCCAAGTCTTTAAAATTAACCAAAGTAGGAAAAGTTCTTGTACCTACCCAAAGTCAAAGACAACAAGAAAAATGAATTTTAGATCCATTGGCCAATCCCTGAATTTCCTTTGCGAAGCTTTTCTATTATTATTGTTCGTTACGGATAGTCCTAATCGAAAATTTAGGCATGTTAAAATCATCCTTTCAACTTAAAATTTAGCATTATGATTCATATAACAAATAGGTATAATTTTGAAAGCGTAGCATGTGTATTCTTGTTACCAGAAAGTCTGAAGGTTTATTTGAATATAGCTTTTAAAAGAAATTTTATAATACAATTATCCTATCCATCTAATATTTCAAACTTAGCATAATGATTAATATAAATATTAATTTAATTTTAGAAATATTAGCATTTCTATCATTTAAGAGTCTGTAAGTCTTTTAAAAACAATTGCTTTTTATACAAGGATAAATTATTATCCTTTTGATCTGATTTTTTAAATGTTGATTTCTAGGACATTTAGGCATAATTGAGTTATGACTATGAGCGAAGATTATTAGATAGAGCCTAAGTGGTAGATATTAATAAATATTTAATAAGCTTTTACTTCTTATTTGTTCATGTTTATTTGTGATTATGTAGGTAATATTTTATTTAAACCACTATCTTATATTAATAATAATAGGTTAAGTGTGGGGGGAAAGTCCCCAATGAGTGAAAGTTCCTGTCCTCATAAATGTTACATGTAAAATAATTTCATAAATATTAAAAAGAAAATTTTTAAGATAAAAACCAGTTTACTTGTCCCGGAACTTCGGGTCTAACCGTCTAACGAAACTGGTTTTAATCTTTTTTTTTCATTTCAATAGCCGCATTAAGCTTTCTATAATAAGATGCGATAAATAACTAACTATCCAACAGTACAAGACGCCGAATTTTAACGGGGTGCGCTGCCCCACCACCCCCCTCAAATATTAAAAAAAACTTACTTGGTCCAGAATAATATTCCTCCTACGCTGTGAGGCAACTTTGAGAACATCTTGGATAGCCTTGGTCAGGCGGTGGTTAACTTTCTCCCAGGTTACCTAAAAAATATGGATATATGGTTAACGTGGATAAATATACAGCGGGATATTTGTTGTCAATTTAGCCTGCTTATATGGATCTCATTTATAGGCCAGTTTTCTCATCCCGTTTATAGACCAAACAATTTACCAGCCAAAAAAGTCAATAAACCAACGAAAATAAGTTAAGACCAATTAAAAAAGTCAATAAACCAGTCAAAAAAAAGACAATAAACCAGCCAAAAAAAGTTAATAAACCAGTCAAAAAAAGTCAATTAACTAGTAACCAGTCAATAATTTAAATAGTCAAAAAAAAACTCGTCAATCAATTAGTCATAAGTTCAGTCCAAACCAATCATTTAACTAGTAACTAATAAACATGTCAAATAATAGTCAATTAACCAGTCAAAAAGTCAATAAAGTGTCAAATCCAATCACCTCTGTGTGTTTCTTCCTTGACTCTCCCCAGAGAGTGGCTCTCTCCAGATATTCAGAGGCATTCAGGATCTCAAACCTTTTGTCTGGGTTCTCAGCAACATACTGAAACAAGGACAATTATCTCAGGAATCTAATTATACAGGGATAAGACAATGGCTGATAAATTGATGTACCCAATGATAATACACAAAATTATCACTTCTGTAGAATACATTAATTGGTTGAAACGTTTGGACACTCGACTTTATTAACCAAGCTATCAAAATTCGAAAAGAGTTCCTAAAGATGTTAATCCAACAAATAAGAAATCCATATATAAGACTTTATGTACTAGTGTAATAAACAGCCCAATGTCCCCTTCCTCCCTGATTTCTTTGGATAAAAAATCAAATTTGTACTTTATTAGGAAAACAAATTCCCCAAAGATGTTATTTTAAGACTTTGGGGACTAGTATAATAACCAGCCCAATGTCCCTGATAATAAATACCTTTTTAGCCCAGGTTGATTTGCCAGCAGCTGGTAGTCCAACCATCATGATAAATTCACAATCTTCACGCTTAGCAATGCCAGGATTGCCACGGACCAGGTCTCCAGCTTCAAGCTTACCAATCTAAAAAAAAACAAATAAAGATGACAACATCCATAAGTAGCGAAGCACAATATAAAGCATGGAAATGACAAAGAGAGTTAGAGAGTTCAGTTCTCCGACAAACAGACAAAAAATGCTTAGATAAATATAGCATAAAAATTTCAGCGGTGTATCTTTAATAGCAGCCGTGAAAATCACATTTTCCCCATAGCGTAACAATGATTTCAATGAAAGTACCCAACATAAGCCAACGAAAAGATTATGTGGTAAAAAACATTGGGTATTAGTTAAATGTAAACCCCAATGTCCCCTCCCTGCCTGGAAAAATCCTGTACAAAACTGTTAAAGAGGTCTTATAAATCACCACCAACCCAGGGGTCTAATGTACATCCCCTATGATGATACACAAAATTATCCCAACTGTAAATTATAATTAGTGATTTAAACGTTTAAACTTGAAACTTAATCAAACAATCAATCAAAATTTAATAAAAAAATAATAAAATGTACCTAAGTCACCAAAGTTGGTAAGCCAACGAATAAGAAAACGTCACTATAAAACTTTGGGGACTAGTGTAATTAACAACCCAATGACCCCTCACTCCCTCCTTGCGACAAACCTGTGTAAAACCTTCAATTGGTTTGAATGCATCAACATCTTTGCCATCCTTGTCCTTGCCAAACACAGCCGTGAACTTGGTATTCCTACAATAATGGATATGTACAATATACACGGATATTATGGCAGGGGAAAACTTGTCAATTTAGGTTTATTAGTCAGTTCGTTCATATAGTATGAGGGGAGTTGATGGGGTAAAGAGAGTGGATGAGGGGATTGTAATTTTAGCCAGCAACAAATCTCTCTTTATTAGGGTATATCATAATCTGGTGGAAGGAAGATCCATATAATAATAAATCTATTCCTATATAAGCAAAAGTATTGGTCCTAGAACACTACCTTGTGACACTCTGATTGGATAATTTATGTAAAAAAAAAGGATGATAACATCCATAGAAGCGAAGGTCTACGATCAGAAAGAAGGACAAACGGACAATAACTCTTGTAGTGTCTCAGTCTTAATAGGCGTTAATACAGGATTCAGTAGATAAATCTATCAACGTCGGTGTTGTAACGCAGTTTGGTGGAGATTCGAACCCATCACCCCAAGCCAAAGATGAGGGGCTGCGCTACGTGTTCTTTTACCTGGTTAAAATGGCAGGGAACAGAGCCTGTCCGTTAAGATTTGCCTTAGGGAACTTGAAAGCTTCCCCCTGGTCCTCTCCGTTCTTCTTGAAGGTCATGATGACGTCATCTCCTGTAAACATAACAAGTTTCAAATTGATAGTACAATTTCAACATGCCTAAATTAAGAATGGCACCTTACATTAAGGGACAAGACAATAGACGATAATATAATGTAAACCACCCCCAATTATGATACCTACATAAAATTACCAATTCTTTAGATTACAGTGTTGATTTTTTAATCCTGGCACAATGCCTTACTTAGAATAAAATATTCTAAAAATGCCTATTAGTTTAATTAAACTTACAGATACACCCTTAGAGGCAGCGCTAGTTATATTTTTTTCTGGCGATTTCTCTTGGGAGGGTGGTGGTATTTTGATTAAATGATTAGCCATAGTCTCTTAGGGTTTGGACCTAAGTAGTCATGGAGTAGGCTGAGACACTTTTGTATAGCCACTAGGGCTATCAAGCTCCACGTTCAAGCAAATTATGAGTTGACCCGCTATCTCATGAGAGCTACTCATTATTACCTCACCCTCGCCGAGTATGGCAGGTGTCCCAAATTAAGTCACCGTAATGAATGACGCTCTCCGCAGAGGAGCTTGGAATAAGGGTAGTACTGATATTATGTACTTGACTATTAAGTATCCAAACATACTCAATATCTTCTTCTTACACAACCAGGGGAAGTTGCGTGAATGTATTCAACTGAGAAATTCGAGTTGCCACATGGGGACTAGAACTCGAACTCTCATCACCGTAACTCAGTGCATTACCACTGAGCTACGACGCCCCGCTACGAGGTGGTGGTATCCTTCCCAGAAATAGCTATAAACATTCCCAGGACCAATGAGAAGCTACGTTGTAAAGGAGAACCGAAGATCCTTCGTTACAAACAAATAAAATATATCATAGGACGTCTGGATATTCTGTAAATTATCATAAAGTTGCTACACATCCGAAATCGTACCTAACTGTTATACTTTTAAGAATCAAGTTCGAACACTCAACTTAATGAACGGACCAATCAACATTCACTCCAAATTTAATAAACGAATAAGAAAACGTTATTATAAAACTTTGGGGACTGGTGAAATAAACAGCCTTATGTCCCCTTCTTTCGTGTTACCTTCCATATCCAGGGCAGCTCCAAAGACATCTCCCTTCTCCAGCTTGACTCCGTACTCTTCGAACACAGAGTTATGCGCCTTCTTACCAGCACTTGAGTAACACCAGCTGACAGCATCTAAGGTACAAACATTAGTTTTAGGCTATTTTCTAACAGATAAATAAGACAAACAGTTACTTCAGGGCAGGGTTTCGGATCCGGATCCTTGGACTCAAAAAAATGCGGGAAAAATGGAAAAATATACCTAAATTTATATAAAATCTCAGACATTCTCTTTATGAGAGCCAATTCTTTAAGGTTTAGGGTCAGACTTGAAAATTAAAAGTATTTTTGACTTCGAATTAAAGAATAAATATTTTTTGAAAAGTTTGGTGATTTTATTTTTATTGTCAAGGATCCGGAACCGGATCCGGTAGGATCCGGATCCGCACTGACCAAATTTGGAGGATCTGGATCCGCAAAAAATCAATGCGGATCCGAAACCCTGCTTCAGGGATACTTAAGGGATAAGACAATGGATGATAAATTGAAAGAATTGAGTAACACTTGAGTAACACCAGCTAGCAGCGTCTGAGATAGATACAGTTGTAGGCTATTTTCTACAAATAAATAAGACAGTGACGTCGAGTAAATAGATAAAAACAGACACTAAGATACTTCAGGGATCTTAAGGGATAAGACAATGAATGATAAATTGACATAATTGTGCGCACTCTTACCAGCACTTGAGTAACACCAGCTGACAGCATCTGAGGTACAAACATTAGTTTTAGGCTATTTTCTACAGATAAATAAGACAAACAGATACTTCAGGGATCTTAAGGGATAAGACAATGGATGATAAATTGACATAATTGTGCGCTTTTTTACCAGCACTCTAGTGACACCAGCTGACAGCATCTGATGTACAAACATTAGTTTTAGGCTATTTTCTACAGATAAATAAGACAGTTAAGTCGAGTAAATAGATAAAACAGGCACTAAGATACTTCAGGGATCTTAAAGGATAAGACAATGGATGATAAATTGACATAATTGTGCTCTTACCAGCACTCTAGTAACACCAGCTAACAGCGTCTGAGATAGATACAGTTTTAGGCTATTTTCTACAGATAAATAAGACAGTTAAGTCGAGTAAATAGATAAAACAGGCACTAAGATACTTCAGGGATCTTAAAGGATAAGACAATGGATGATAAATTGACATAATTGTGCTCTTACCAGCACTCTAGTAACACCAGCTAACAGCGTCTGAGATAGATACAGTTTTAGGCTATTTTCTACAGATAAATAAGACAGTTAAGTCGAGTAAATAGATAAAACAGACACTAAGATACTTCAGGGATCTTAAGGGATAAGACAATGGATGATAAATTGAAAGAATTGTGCACTCTCTTACCAGCACTCTAGTAACACCAGCTGACAGCATCTGAGGTACAAACATTAGTTTTAGGCTATTTTCTACAGATAAATAAGACAAACAGATACTTCAGGGATCTTAAGGGATAAGACAATGGATGATAAATTGAAAGAATTGTGCGCTTTCTTACCAGCACTTGAGTAACACTAGCTAGCAGTGTCTGAGATAAATAATGTTTTAGGCTATTTTCTACACATTATAGTAGATAGAAAAATTTTACCCAATAATTCTAACTATAGGAGGGATAATTGTGTTATAATTAGTAGCGAATCTTTTGAATGTAAAAAAGTTAAGAAAAGAAAGAAAGTGGGGTTTACAACAGATTGTAATGATGCTTAGTAGTCATATGAAAAGTCACATAACTTTTTACAGATCAAGTATATTTTTGTGTGGTTCTCCTTTTGACCTACTAAGGAAAAGTGACCACATTGCCCCCCTTCCCCTTCCCTTCGCACACACCTGGTAGTGTCCCAGTATGTAAAGTTATCTATGGTACAGGAAGTTGATGCCCAATATTATGGATTCAGAGACGACGATGACGGTCTCATTGTTCCGCTAGAGTTGGACGCAGAAAAGGTTGGTAGCTTAATCAATAATCATACCAGAAAAGAAATCTATGGCTTTCGAACCGATTAATATCCGTTGGATTAAAACAGGTTCTTAGCTATATTAAAATATCATGTGTCATTTCGTATCATAAACAATTTTCACGAAAAATAAATTAAAAGTCGTAGAACAAATACAGGGGTTTATATTCTACATATTCTACCAAAAATATATGGTTGGTTGAGGTTTTAAAAAATGAATAAAATAATAAGTACCTATTGAAAACATATACTCTCTTTGGGGGAATGAAATTAAATATTTTTTATCTGGGGAAAAAATGAATCTTGTGCAGAATATACAACCCTGAATTAATAACTACCAGTTTTGTTGGCCCGGGCTCAAGTAATAAACATATTATATTACAGGTGGCAATAAGAAAGGCTGTCCAAGACTACAAGGACAAGAAAGGCATCGAGGATGATGATGACACAGATATTTACATGTCTGACCTCTCCAGTTTCTACCAGGTAGTTTTATAATTGTTTCTCAATGACCGTTTAACAGGTAATAAAAATAAACATGCTGATATTTTCATGTTTGACCTTTCTATCAGGATTAGGCCGACTCAAGATGGAAAATTTTTTGGCGCGCTATTTTAACCCATTCTATTCATAAATATAAGACTATTGATACCTTTAAAAGTGTTCTCAGACAATTTTTTCAGCAATATGTCAAATTCGAATTTCATAAAAAAGGGGAACGTTCCCCCCTGGGGGTGAAATTTTTTTTTCTTTCAAACCATGGCTTTATACACCTTCCTGAATTCGTCTTGAAGAGTACATTAAGAATCAAAAAACGTTTTTTAAAAATATTGATCCCAGAAAAAGTTATCCTCAAATAACCGTCAAAATCACCTGATTTTGCTAAAATGGCCAAAATTGTTAGTTTTTTGAGAATAGCTCTTGCTATGATCAAAATATTTTAAAATCGTTTTATGATCCTTAATGTACTCTTCAAGACGAATTCAGGAAGGTGTATAAAGCCATGGTTTGAAAGAAAAAAAAATTTCACCCCCAGGGGGGAACCTTCCCCTTTTTTATGAAAATCGAATTTGACATATTGCTGAAAAAAAGCTACCAGAACACTTTTTTTTGATATCATTGGTCTTTATATCATAAAAGGAATGGGTTGAAATAGCGCGCCCATTGAATTTTAAAAAAAGTGGTAATTCTGAGTCGGTGTAATCAGGATACTTGTCTTTTCCATGTTGACTATAGTGTTCTCATGCAGGGAGGGAGGGGCTGTTTATGACACTAGTCCCCAAAGTTTTATATTAACGTTTTATTATTCGTTGGCTTAACAACTTTGGATACTTTTATTGAATTTTAATATGTTAGTTCATTTAGTTGAGTGTCCAAACGTTTAGAGGTCCTCAAATAATAATGTAATGATACAGATATCTACATGACCAATCTCTAACATTTGAAATTGATTTAATTTCAAGCAGAATGTGTTTAACTAATATATTGAAATTGTTAAGGATCCTGATACTGCCCTGGAGGAAGCCATGAAGGCTGGTAAAGAAACTAGATTTACTGCTCATGTGGCCATACCTACACAGAAGGATGTAGAGGATGCTTTGCTCAGGTACAATAAATAAGATATTTTTACAGGGGTGTATATTCTGCAAATTTGACCCGGCTGAGGGTGGGGGGGGGACTAAAAATTAGATATGTTGTTGGGGGGAAAAATTGTAAAAATTAAGAGGACTGAAAGCATTTTTTTCTTTTTTTTTCCTTTAAAAAAAAACTAAAGAATATGTGGAAGAGGGCATAATATGAATAAAATAAAGAGTTCTGAAAATATTTTTCCATTTTATCCCCTTCCTTGCTGGAAAAAACTAGGAGGGGAAAAAAATTTAAAAAATTGCAGCAGGGGAAAAAAATGAATCTTGTGCAGAATATACACCCCTGTATTTTTAGGAAAGGACGTATAATAAATTGGCCAATGTGTTCAGGGGTGTATATTCTGCACAAGATTCTCTTCCCCCAGCTGCAAAATATTTCATTTTTTACGCACTTATTTTTTCTACATAAAGGGTGGTGTTTTCAGTAGGTACTGTTTATTTGATTTACCCCTCCTGTATATTTTTCCAGCTTTTTTCCCAGTACCTACTCAGTACACTTTTTTTTATTTATACCCCCTCCAACATATTTTTTTTATTCTCCTTTTAGCATGGGATCCCATGCACCCCTGCCAGGGTTACTGCATGATGCATTTATTTTATTGATTGATTATTTATTTAAGGCGTAAGAAACAAGAACTGTTAGAAATGCTTGCTATTGACGCCACAATTGAAGAAATTGAACAGGTTTAGAGATTTATTGATATTTTTACCTTTTAATAAACCACTTTATCGGCTTCTAGTAGAAAGTCGGTAAATATACTGAGCTGGATCTTTAAATCATTTTAGTGGTGAGCCAGATCGGGGTGAGCTAACTTTTCACCAATGAAAATGAATTTTATGAAATGCCGCGCTGTGATTGGCTGAAATTCGGCTCACCCCGATCTGGCTCACCACTTAAATGATTTAAAGATCCAGCTCTTATTTTAACTTTATTTGATCAACTCCCCGGGCCCACAATCCCTCCACACACAATTCTTAAAAAAAGATTCTCAAGACTTATTGACAGCTTTAAAAAACATACTTTATTATTAAGTAGAAAGAAAAAAATAATTTTTTGTTTGTGGTTGAGGACTTGAAAAATTCGTTGGTACACTAGCAAATAATGTTATAAATTTACAGAAAGGTTAATTTTGATAAACATAGTTTGGCGTGTACATCAATATTTCGTCTACTAACCCATATCTCTTAAAATCCCTGACTGCGAATGTGTCATTATATTTTTAACTTAATTTTATTGGGATGAATTTCATTTTCTAGTAATAAATTTTTTATATAGGAAACTGGTATTACTTCTGGTGAGGCAGGTACAAACGGTGGCCAATCTGGAACAGCTACAGAAGGTCCGGCCAATGTACCTGAAGCAGCCGCCGGTCAGGATGAAGAAATGGCGCCCCCTGGTGATGAATCTTAAAAATTATTTTGTATGCTTTTTGTGCATATTTTTATTTTTACATTATCATGTTTGTAAATTTCTTTTACTCAGCAATTGTAACTTTAGAAAATGTTATTTTCAAACAGTTCCCCAATTATTGAAGAATCCTTTTTAAGTTTTAAGGCCAAATTTTTAAAGATATGTTCTCAAGACAATTGTATTTTTCTATGTAAATTTTTTACAGACACATTAAAGCATTTTTTAATAATTTCAGACTGTAAATAATAACCCTAAAATGCCAGCAATAGAAACAACCACAAAGAAATCAGATGAAATTCTGGATGAGCTGTTTAATAAGATCGTAGATGATAGGTTAGTTTAATACATTTCAGAGGGAGAGGCGACAATGGGCCGTTTATTACACTAGTCCCCAAAGTTTTACAATAACGTTTTCTTACTCGTTGGCCTAACAACTTTGGGGACTTTTACTGAATTTTGATTGGTTGGTTAATTAAGAAGTTGTAATGTTGTGTTTCATCATTGGGGTAATACATCAATTTATCGGCCATTGTCTTATCCCTTTAGATCCCTGAATATATTCATCCTTCTTTTTTATGTTCATTAAAATTATCCTCCATTTAATTATCTTTCTGTTTGTGTCAATTGCATAGCTTCTCTATAACTGGGTTATTGTTTTCCCTGTAATGTAAAAAGTTTGACATTTGAATGTATTTTGTACCTACTGGTAGTACTGGTAGTTGAAGCTATATAAGCATTATTTCTCACTCGTTTGCTCAACAACTTTGGGGACTTGATTATCGGGTTGTATATTTCTGTAATTTAATCACTACTGAAATTGTCCTTGGAACTCGTTTACCCCTTTACCTATCATAAACATACACCAAAAAAAAACAAGGTAGGATTTTGAAATATCAGATTTTTAATAGAATATTTATAACAGTTATATCACAGACGAATTTTTGTCTAAAAAATAACTAAGATATTTTATATTAATAAAATATTTTTTAAAACCATACGAAATAATTCGGTTCAGTACATATTTTTTTGTCTGCTTATGCTTGTATTGATAATTTTCATTGAATTTGGTCTGCCAGCATCATAATAAATTGAGCTGCATTCTGCCCCGAAAGTCTCTGAAATTAGCTAAAATAGGAAGAGTTGCATTAGTTCTAGTATCTAAAGTCCGAGATAGCCAAGATATTAGATCCATTGTCCTGCCTCTATATCCCTGATTATTTAGTGGTGATAGTGATGATGAGAGCAGTGATAGCAACGAGAATTCTGATGACTCGGACAGAAAAAGAAAACATA
The DNA here is from genome assembly GCF_053477335.1 of Acartia tonsa. Classification (NCBI taxonomy): domain Eukaryota; kingdom Metazoa; phylum Arthropoda; class Copepoda; order Calanoida; family Acartiidae; genus Acartia; species Acartia tonsa. The sequence continues at coordinate 39,171,000 of NC_137264.1, read as the reverse complement.
AAAAGAAAAAGAAGAAACACAAGAAGGTTGGTACAACCACACAGATTGTCCCCAATATGTATAAAAATAACAGGATGTTCGTCTGTCTTTAGAGATGGATCTCAATAACCGCTAAACCAATATTGTTCTCCACAACAACAGTGATGCTTCTTATAGCCTAAATGTCCTTAGAAGGTTCTTAACTATTTTGGGAGAGGATACCACTATGGGCGAGATATTCACAAAAAAAAGTAAATTGGAAAGACTATATGACCAGAAACTATAACCACTACTAATTTGAATTACCTACCTAGTTATTTATCGCATCGTATTATAGACAGCTTTCCGCGGATATTAAAATTAAAAATTATAAGATTAAAATCAGTTTTTTTAACCCTTGGATGCCGAAGACACGGGCTAGAAAACTGGTTCTATTTGATTATTAATGTAAAACTGTTTAGGAGAAGAAGAAAAAGAAGAAGAAAGATCGAAGCAAGGATAGTGACGCAGAGAATGATGGATTCTGGGGCAAAGATGATCCTTATGACAAACATTCAAGGTGATTTAATCTTGGTTCAAAAACTTAAATGTTACCTAACAAATTGTTTTCTCAAGTTTTACTTTGTTTTATGATAGGTATATAGGCTACTCTATCGCAATGTTATGTTATCTTTTAAACGCTCACAGCAGTTATACTTTACTTTTTTTCTTTGGTAACGTTGTATTTACTGTATTACAGTTTACTGCACTCACTTACGTACCTAGTTACCTTATTATTAGGTTATTGGAAAAATTATCCGTTTTAGAATATTATTTTTAACTAAATATGTTTTGTACAATGCTTCTTAATTTAGAAGCAAGGAGATAGATAAAAATTCTTCCTTTGACAAACCTGAAAAATCTTCAAGGTAAAATATGTCAATCTTTTTATAAGCCTATCAGCTGCGCCCTTAGTACTTATCGAAGATGTAAGAAAGGGGGGTGGAAAATAGGACTAAAATCAGCCCGGGTTCTCTGTGAAGCTTCCCGAAAAAAAGGCGAATTGAGTTAGTTCAGTAGTTATTGAAATATTAAGATCTCGACAAAAAAAAAACCCTTATATTATATGATTCACCAATTGAGCCATTTTTATGTCTTTTTTTTATCGGATTTTTAATTTTCTTCTGACATAAAGCATTAGAAAACGTTATATGCAGTTATTGGATGTCTATATGCTTAAGTAAGGATGTATGTCTGTCTGTCTAAATGAAATTTTTTTACCTGGCAACTTTCTATCGGATTTTCAGTATTTTTTCAATTAATTTTACAATTCGGTAAAATACGTAGATTTTTATAAAGTATAATATTTATTTGTAACTTATTAATAAAAAATGTTTTTTCCACTACTCCATAGAAGTAGGAAGGAAAACCCAGGTCCCCGAGATAAAAATCCAGACAAAAATACGGATAAAGATGAAAAAAAGTAATTTTTAATTTTAAATAGTAAATGTTAAGGATAATTGGGTTTTCAATTATTGTCAATCTCCTCCAGTTTCATTGCATAACCAACCCTTTGATTGTACAAACTTTGTCTGGAAATGCAGAAATTAAAAAAAAATTGGAGGGAGATAATTTCTTTTCTGGGGGCGTTATTTTTGGAAGGGTGTAGGTACCCTAAAAAAATTATAATCTTTCTTAAAGGAGAGTTATTTCAGTCTAGCAGTTAGCGAGATCCTTTGCTACTCACAGAAAGACACGCTGGCTCACTCTGTTAGTTTTATTTACGAATTATGCTGGAGCCTTCTCAGAATTCCTTGTGTTTGTTCAGGAGCAGAAAAGATGATGACCGCGAGCGATATAATGACCGACACGCTGACCGACGCGATTACGAAGAGGACTACCGGTCACGCGGGTATGAAGATGAACGTGGCGGTCGGGATTATGACCGGCGGGAACGGTATGATGAGAGCGGGTATTATGATCGAGATGACCGGGGCTATGACAGGTCGCATGACCGCTATACTGAGCGGGAAAGGGAGGAACGCGCCTCAAGAAAAGATAGATCATCCAGGTATCAAATTAATTAAACGGAGTTTAAAACCTACGACACAATTATTTCTAATCACAAGGATTTGTTGTTGACCTATTATATCTGAGTGACTTGCACTTAATAACAAATAAAAGAGATTGAATTAACCTTCCGTTATTTTTAATATTATATGTGAAATTTGGATTCCATAGTTTTTTAGAATTTGGGGATTAAGTTAATATATTACCTATTTAATCAGCCTTGATAATAATTCAAAATATTCAGGGAGAAAAAGGAACGTGACAGATATGACCGCGGCGGCGATACTGCCGCCGAACGGTCACGCGATGACCGCAGACGTGACCGAGAACGAATACCGTCGGCGGAGCGGCGGCGGGAGACATACGATCGTGACAAGGAACGCGAAAGGAACCGTGATAAAGAACGTGAACGTGAAAAGGATCGTGACCGCGCGGGAAGGGGCGATAAAAGGGAAGAGAAAAATGGGCGGGATAGAGATAGGGAAAGGAGGGAGGATAAGAAAGAGGAAGAGGGTGGGGGAGGGGATGGATTTTGGGACACAAAGTGGGATGCTATGGTGCTGGAGGAGAGGATACAGAAAGGAGAGAAACGGGGAAGATACTACCTCAATACTAACAAGAGATTTAAGGTACGTTATACTTTTGAATTCATATGAAACTTTTATGTTTAAGACACTGTAGAAATAAGGGGGGGGGGGGCGTAATGACATAAGCTCTTAAACCGTGAGCAAAATGGTCTAAATATTGAGCTAGACCCTTCAAACTTGGTATATAAGCTTAGTCCTATAGGTATTACATCTAAATGGCAAAAAAATGCAAAATTTTTTATTTTTAGGTTAGGTTAGGTAAGAAAAACCCTGCGGAAATGGGGTTTTAGGCTTTTTTTGGTCTATTTTGATGTGGAAACTTGCCTTAAATTGTTTTTTCTTAGGGTTTTAACTTAAATACACTGTATCTATTCATATGGACATTATTTAAGATGATTCAGCAAGTCGGGGACCGACCCCAGGGGGCTAGGTGGGTGGCCCGCAGGGGTTAAGTTAATTTTTCCCAATATATTTGTTGTGATACATCAAATTATAGGTTTTTTAGGTCAAGGAACTCAAATTCAGAGCTAAAATAAGCATTAGACTAATCTGAAGCTAGCCCCAGCGGGCTAGGTTGGTGGCCCGCAGGGGTTAAGTGCATTTTTTCTAATATATATCTTGTTATATATCAAACTATAGGTTTTTTAGGTCAAGAAACTCAAATTCTGAGCGTTAATTAGCATTAGACTGACCTGAAGCTAACCCCCCCGGGCTAGGTTGGTTTTCTGCAGGGCTTAAGAGCATTTACCTAACCTAACCTAGAAACTTACTTATATTTTTACAGGTTTTTTTCTTGAATAAACTGTGTCTGTTAATGAGGACTTTATTTAAGATGATCCAGCAAGTCGGGGACCGACCCCAGCGGGCTAGGTGGGTGGCCCGCAGGGGTTAAGTGCATTTTTCCCAATATATCTGTTGCGATACATCAAATTGTAAGTTTTTTAGGTCAGTTAACTCAAATTCAGAGCTAGAATTAGCATAAGACAAATCTGAAACTAGCCCCAGCGGGCTAGGTTGGTGGCCCGCAGGGGTTAAATGCATTATTTCCAATATAGATCTTGTTATATATCAAAATAAAGGTTTTTAAGGTCAAGAAACTCAAATTCAGAGCTAAAATTGGCATAAGACTTACCTGAAGCTAACCCCTGCGGGCTAGGTAGATTTTCCACAGGGCTTATGTGCATTTTACCTAACCTAACCTAGAAACTTACTTATTCTTTTGGTTTTTTCCTTAAATAAACTGTGTCTATTAATGAGGACATTATTTTAGATAATCCAGCAAGTTGGGGACCGACCACAGCGGGCTAGGTGGTTGGCCCACAGGGGTGTAGTGCATTTTTTCTAAAGTATGTGTTGTCATACATTTAATTATAGGTTTTTTATGTCAAGAAACTCAAATTCAGAGCTATTTTAAGCATTAGACTGACCTAAGGCTAACCCCCGCGGATTAGGTGGGTGGCCTGCAGGGGTAAATTTTCCAAATTATGTGTTGTTATACATCAAACTATAGGTTTTTTAAGTCAATTTGGAGCTAAAAAAAAACACAATAGCAACCTGATGCTAGTTTTTTCGTGGTATGTGGTATACATTCAATTAAAAAATTGTATCCTATTAGCATATTAAATTCTTCCACCGCTAACATTGTACTATCAAAATTGAAATTCTTTCAAATATATGCCATATAAATGTAGTTTAACCAATTAACCAGGAAAAATATGCAGTTCACTAAATTAAGTTCAAATGCATTTCGTGAAACTACCCCTTTGAATTTCTGGACCTAAAAAACCTATAATTTTATGTATGACAACTAAAAATGCACTTAACCCCTGCGGGCCACGCACCTAGCCTGCTGGGGTCTTAAATCTTAAATAATGTTCTAATAAATAGATATATAAATATAAACAGTTTATTCCAGAAAAAACCCATAAATAAACAAGTAAGGTTCTAGGTTAGGTTAGGTAAAATGCACTTAAGACTTGCAGACAACCCACCTAGCCCGTTGGGGCTAGCTTCAGATTAGTCTGATGCTTTTATTAGCTGTAAATTTGAGTTTCTTGACCTTAAAAACCTATAGTTGGATGTATGACAACACATACTTTTAAAAAAATGCATTTAACCCCTGAGGGACACCCACCTACCCCGCTGGGGTCGGTCTTCGACTTGCTGGATCATCTGAAATAAGGTCCTTATGAATGGACAGTTTATTTGAAAAAAAACCTAAAAAAAAATATTAAATGTAAGTTTCTAGGTTAGGTTAGGTAAAATGCAGTTAAGCCCTGTGGCCTACCTATCTAGCCCGCTGGGGTTAGCTTCAGATTAGTCTAATGCTTATTTCAGCTCTGAATTTGAGTTCTTTGACCTAAAAAACATATAATTGGATTTATCTCAACATATATATTGGGGAAAATGCACTTAACCCCTGCAGGCCACCCACCTAGCCCGCTGGGGTCGGTCTTCGACTTGCTGAATCATCTGAAATAAGGTTCTCATGAATGGACAGTTTATTCTAGAAAAAAACCTAAAAAAAATAATAAATGTAAGTTTCTAGGTTAGCTTAGGTTAAATGCACTTACGCCCTGTGGGCAACCCAGCTAGCCCGCTGGGGTTAGCTTCAGATTATTCTAATGCTTATTTTAGCTCTGAATTTGAGTTCTTTAACCTAAAAAACATATCATTTGATGTATCACATCATATATATTGGGGAAAATGCACTTAACCCCTGCGGGCCACCCACCTAGCCCGCTGGGGTCGGTCCCCGACTTGCTGGATCATCTTAAATAAAGTCTTCATTAATAGACACAGTTTATTCAAGAAAAAAACCTGTAAAAATATAAGTAAGTTTCTAGGTTAGGTTAGGTAAATGCTCTTAAGCCCTGCAGAAAACCAACCTAGCCCGGGGGGGTTAGCTTCAGGTCAGTCTAATGCTAATTTTCGCTCAGAATTTGAGTTTCTTGACCTAAAAAACCTATAGTTTGATATATAACAAGATATATATTAGAAAATGCACTTAAACCCTGCGGGTCACCAACCTAGCCCGCTGGGGCTAGCTTCAGATTAGTCTAATGCTTATTTTAGCTCTGAATTTGAGTTCCTTGACCTAAAAAACCTATAATTTGATGTATCACAACAAATATATTGGGAAAAATGAACTTAACCCCTGCGGGCCACCCACCTAGCCCCCTGTGGTCGGTCCCTGACTTGCTGAATCATCTTAAATAATATCCATATGAATAGATACAGTGTATTTAAGTTAAAACCCTAAGAAAAAACAATTTAAGGCAAGTTTCCACATCAAAAAAGACCATAAAAAGCCTAAAAACCCCATTTCCGCAGGGTTTTTCTTACCTAACCTAACCTAAAAATAAAAATTTTTGGATTTTTTTGCCATTTAGATGTAATACCTATAGGACTAGGCTTATATACCAAGTTTGAAGGGTCTAGCTCAATATTTAGACCATTTTGCTCACGGTTTAAGAGCTTATGTCATTACGCCCCCCCCCCCTTTTAGTTTAGGCTTTGCTATAAATAAGAAGAAATTTTGTTATCCATTTTACACTTGATAATGATATACTAACAGAAATTCAGTATTCACCAGATCCACCCATTTACCTTATACCCTCACCTCCTACTGGATAACCGAACTGACCAATTAATGAGTTCCATACTAGTATGCTAAATTGACGACAAATTTTCCCCTGTCTTTATATCCATGTATTGCCAATATCCTTAATTTTGATGTATTAAATTTTTTTTTCCTTTTACCTACATTTTAACTTGATCTTTTTTAAATTTTTAACTGAAACTCACCTTATTCACCAACAAAAAGGTAACATCACTGCCAAAAGGTGCCTAACATAACTGCCTTTGTTCGTGTATAGTCCCTTTTAAGATATTGATAACCGCTGAAAAAATGCATTTAACCGAATAACGTATAATAAACCGTAATAATAATGGCATATTAGACACACGTATGTATTACGTGATTTTACGTCATTTCAGTGACGGATGGTCGAAAATATTCTAGTTATGACGTAGCTGCGCTTCTAGGGTTCACGTGCATTATTTTTCCAGGATGCTACCGGAGAAAATAAGGAGGGAACCCCCAGCCTGACTCCTAGCCCAGAGAGAACAAAGAAAAAGAAGGGAGAGGACAGTGAATCTGATACAGAGGAATATAAGAGGATGAAGGAGAGAAAGAAAATTCAAAATTTAGAGGTAATGAAACGTTTTTAGGAGTGAATCTTCTCTTTTTGTGTTCGGTTCGTGTTTGTCTGTCTATTTTTGCTTACTGTAATGCTGTAAGTCAGCACTGCGAATTTTAAAAGAAAAAAAGTTGACCTTCAAAATTTCACCTTAAAGTGATACTTTTCTAATAGTTTATAGTCCACTAAGTTGTAAGTAGTAAGAATTAAAATCCATTAAGTCCCTTCTAACAAGATATTGGCAACTTTTTGCACACATTTTCGCAAACGGCAATTATTTCCTTTATTTGAAGTTTTGGTTAATAACATTTTCATAAAAGTTTTTAGTAATAATCATTTAAGATCCATTGTTGAGAAAAAATAACTGAAAAAATGTGTTTCCATGCAAAATAAGCTTAAAAGTTAATGATTTTAAAAATTTGCGATTTAATGGTAAAAAAGAATATTTTTTTTTATGATAGCCTGAATATGTTTAATTTTGTTTTTTATATAATCTATTCTTTGAAAAGACATCGCAGGGTGACCGCTATGTACGTTATGTTCAATATGTTCATATTGAACACCACTTTTAGGTTTTTTGGTACGTTTTTGTTCGTTATTGATTTATGCGTACAATATGAACATTTCAGCATACGTTATTGTACGTTTTTCTGTAATATATGATTAGTATTAGTAATCATTAATGTATTTGAATTTCATAAAAACTACATAAAAATTTCTTTGCGCTTCGCGCGCCATTTTACAAATTTATCCTGGGATTTATGACGTCATAGTGAAGCTTCCGTAAAATATAAAAACTCAACAAAATTAAGCATTTTAGTAAATATAAAAAAAAATCCTCTAAACCAATTACAAACCTTATCAGGACATATGTGAAGTTAAACTTTAAAAGAGTATGATATTTGTTCATCAGTTAGCAAGATAATTTTTAGTTGATATTTATGTTTTCTTGTACTTATAAGCAGTGTTGTGGATCTGGATCCGCAAGGATCCGCACTTTTTTGAGTCCAAGGATCCGGATCCGGATCCTGGGGTATAAATATATGGAAAAATCTACCTAAATTTATATAAAATAGTCACTTACAAATTTTGAAAATCAGACATTCTTGTGATGAGAGCCAATCTTTAAGGTTTAGGTTAGACTTGAAAATTAAAAGTATTTTTGACTTCGAGATTTAAGAATAAATATTTTTTGAAAAATTTGGTGATTTTATTTTTATTGTCAAGGATCTGGATCCGGATCCGCACTGACCAAATTTGGAGGATCCGGATCCGCATACAATCAATGCGGATCCGCAACACTGCTTATAAGGAATGAGATACTACTTTCTATAATACAAAGTAGAACGATGTCTGTCTATCTATCTGTATTTCTTTAAGATCTCGGTAACCGCTGATTTAATTAGGTTCTACTCTTCAGGTAATATACCTACTGGTCCTGTTGTGGTTTTAGGCAAAGAATCCCCCCCTCCCAAAAAAATTTCTTTTTCTTTTTGTAAAATATAACAAGTAAGTGAGGTGGGGAAACTCCCTTTAAAAAAAACTTTACAATACCTCTTTTGGCGGATGCCCCTAGAGGCTAGGGGCGAAGATGCTGGAATATTTAATTGTACTTAAATAAATGAATATAAACCTCATTATTAGTTATTACTATTTACATGAATAAATTGGGGTAAATTTTTTTAGGGGAGGTTATTAAGGGGGGGTAGTTAACACCCAAAACAGATTTCAGGGGGGTAGAAAAATTTCCGGTGCGCTTCGCACGCCATTTAGATTTAATGTAATTTACATAAACTTTCAATTATGTCTTCCCATATTTATACATGATATATATTATGTAAATGAGAAATTTAAACAACTGTGATTTTTTTCAGATCAAAATGAAAAATATGATGTTGATATTTTATAGTTAAAGGTTTTTTTCCTTAATTTAAATCCAAAAGTTGATATAATGTTTACTACTTTCTATAAATACTAGTGGAAAGACATCGTTCTACTTTGTATTATAGATATACTAGCGGCTTCGCCCATAGCCTCTAGGGGGTTTGCCCCAAGAGGTTTAATCAAGAGGTGTTATCTATAATACAAAGTAGAACGATGTCTGTCCGTCTTGTATTTTCTTGGGGGGTGGGACACCCCCAACCCCCAGAAAACAAAAAATCCCCCCCCCCCATTTTTCTTTTCTTTTTTATTGCAGAAGATTTCCTTGGTCCTTTTTTTTTTGCAGGAAATTTCCTTGGTCCTTTTACGAATTTCACCTTAATTTTTTTTGATCACCTCTTGCGGCAAAGCCCCTAGAGGCTAGGGGCGAAGCCGCTAGTTTAGATTTATATAGAAAAAGTAAAAAGGGAGGTGGGTAAGTCAAATTTTTTTTAGGGGGGGTATTTTTATTTAAGAAAATAGCTTAAAACCATCCTAGGACCAGTAGGTATAATCCCTGAAGAGTAGAGCCCAATCGGTTCAGTGGTTACTGAGATCTTAAGCTTCAGACAGACAGATAGACATCGTACTACTTTGTATTGTAGATGATTTTGTGTTATATGGTGCGTTATTGTACGTTATTTTTTCAAAAAATGTACGTTATTGTGTTCATTGTATTTTTTTGTAGTACGTTATTTTCAATATTAATATCAAAAAACGGTGGTCGCCCTGGTCACATGCATATTCTTTTAGATTTGAAAAAAAATTGAAAAAATAAAAAATCGGAATTAATCAAAATTAATCTATAGCATTTAAATAATACTTTTGATATTTTTAACCTATGTAATCAATAAAATCAATGGAAAATAAAATAGTTTTATAAAACAAACTTTTGGAAAAGGTTTAAGATAACTTCATAAAATTAGCATTTAGGATATTTTTCTTGTCTATTTTAAAAATGCAATTTAAACATAGTTAACGAATATTTTATTAGCAAGAATAGTAATAAAATATTTCAATAACTACTTAAACCTTTTTGTGGCTATGTTATTTATTTAAACAGAAAATCTATTTTGTCAGAATTATAAAAATAATTAAGTATTTTCAATCAAGCTTGCAAATAAACGTAATTTTATCAAACTTCCTCACAGTTTATAGAAGATATTGTTTTAAAATATTAATTATCAAAATAAAGTCTTTAATTTACAATGTTTAAAACACCTAAAAGTAAATTCTAAGCAAAATTAGATTTATTCTCTAGATTTAGAGTAGCTGCGCTACTTAAAAAAACATCTAGTATTAAAACCTATTAGCTGATCAAATTTCAATAGTCCTAAATTGGCGGTTTACAGATATCTAAACATATATGTCTTACAGATTTATTTTTAAGATGGAATGTAATAGTTATTTCTCGTATCGTATTATAAACGGCTTTCCGCGGATATAGAATGTACAATTATAAGATTAAAACTAGTTTTTTAGCCCCGTGGTGCCGAAGGCACCGGCTAAAAAAACTAGTTTTAATCTTGTGATTGTACATTTCTATATTCGTAGAAAACTGGATATAATACGATGCTAGACTTAGTTTTTTCGTATGGATGAGAACCGGTTCCTATCCACCGGATTCGAATGAATACGAGAAAGTATATTTTATGAGATGCCATTAAGTCAAATTATAAACAAAATTTGTTTCATTAATTCATTAACAATAAATAATGTTATAAATTTAAACTCACAAAGAGACTATTGTGTATTTTAATGATATTTTCTTTCTGCAATTTTAATCAAAACAAACTTTTTCTCCCATTCAAGTCAGGGATGATTTTAGCACCAAAAAAAAAATATATATATTATAATATATAATTATAATACTTTTGATTTAATTTGATATTATCGTACAATATTTTTTTTATATATATAATTTAAGAATTATATTCATGAAATATTTACCTGTCATAAAGACGACATATAAAACAACATCCTTAAATTAAAATCTAAGTTCAAAATTTTCAAATTCATTTTATGCTTAAGAAGGGACGAGAAGGATTTGAATCTCAACATTAACTTGTTATTTTGCTTGTATATCATATTTGTTTACAGTTTATTGGTAAAGTGTGGTAATACTTTATTTCGAGTCTATGCCATTGTGTCAGGTGACAGAGGATGTAAGAGCTTTATTACCCCGTCCCGGATTTGAAAAATTTTGTTAAAATTTTTGCCCCCAGCCAAAATATGGTTGGTTTATGCATAAAAATGACCCATGCAAAATATTTTTTCTGTAATGCAAAAATTGCGACGGTACAAGCACTGCAAAGTTTTTAAAATCTGCAAAAAACCCTGTTTTATGGCTTTTTTGGGGCTCTTGTACCATCCCAATTTTAAAGATTTTTACAAAATTTCAATTCAAGTGTGTTGATAAATACCTGAAATTTACCAAAAAAAATGGGGGCAGTCTCAATTATAACATATGAAGGTGTAGCAAGTAATCTTCCAAATACAAAATTGTCAAATTGCATACATATGTAATAGGATTGGCCCGGATACTTTTTTTGAGGGATACTGGATATCTGGCTGATTTATAATGCCGGATATCCGGCAAATATATGTTATTTGGCCGGATATCCAGTTATTCGACCGGATATCCGGTTATCCGGCCAGATATCCGGTTATTCGGCCGATATTCTTTTATTCGGCCAGATATCCGGTAATTTGCCCTATAACGATTATCTGTCATTAGAAATCAACCGGATATCCGGTATCCAGCCAAAAAAGTATCGGCCCAACCCTATTATATATGTATGCAATTGTTTCTTCTTTACAGCAAAGTTTCTGATAGATCCAGGGAATGTTTCAGTTATTACCAATTAAATAAAATTAGAGGATCGACCCTTCTCTCAGGTGCCCAAGAGTCCTTTAGGAGCTTTACCGCTAGAAAGTACTATGGAGAAGCTCTTCTTGTGAAAATTAGATAATTTTTAACATTATCTTTTTATGTGTCATTATTCATTGTTTATCTCTGTTAATTTTGTATTGACTTAATGGAAAAAGATGTCTTAGCTTATAAATGATGTTCGGTGCTTTCCCTCAAAGTGTCTTTTGATCACTGACAACCCCTCCCTCCTTATATTAACTTGCAAGGGTCCCTGGTACCCAATATAAACTATCCTAACCTGACCTTATATAATTAAGAAACAAACTAGAAAGTATCCCTTCTTTTTTTCAAGGACGGGAGATGGGGGTGGGGGGGTATGTGCTCGACTTGGCACTTGGGAAACTGGCAATAATTTGCATTAAACTTACGTCTTCAATATATCAAAAACGAAAGCTATAAAGCAGAAGTACCGATTGCAGAGTTGCTACACTTTCTAAACCCTTATTGTTACAGGAATCATCAACCAAAGTTTTCAATCAAAAAATTTCAACTTGCTTAGATTAAATAAAAGAGCTAACCTTTACGGAGTTTGTTCAGACTCATATTATAGAAAAGATTTGCATTTAATAAGTATCAGAAATAGATGGGACAAAAGTTTGAAAATAACCTTTTCTTATTCGTTGACTTAATAACTTTGGGGACTTTCAATATATTTTGATGGATTGGTTTATTAATTTGAGTGTTCAATCGTTTCTACCACTAATTTTAATCTACAGAAGGGTTAATTTTGTGTATTATTAATTGGGATGTACATCCATTCATTAGCCATAGTCTTATCCCTTATATCCTTCAGTAACATGTTATTTCTTGTTATGTAATAAAAATAAGACTTTGGGTACAGGGATCTAGAGGGATAAGACAATGGCTGATAAATTTATTTGTATATCCCATGATGATACACAAACTGACCCTTTTTTGTTGATTACATAGTGGTTGAAACGTTTGATCACTAAACCTAATGAACCAACCAATTAAAATTCAATAAAAGTCTCCAAAGTTGTTGAGCCAAGAAATAAAAAAATGTTATTATAAACCTTCCGGGACTAGTGTATTAAACAGCCCAATGACCCCTCCCTCCCTAGTTATTATTAGACTTGTGATACACTCTTGTATAGTTCAGGGAGGGAGGGGACATTGAGCTGTTTATTAGATTAGTCCCCAAAGTGTTATAACGGTGTTTTCTTACATTTGGGTTAAAACATTGGGGAAATTCAGTAAATTTTATTTGGTTGATTTATTAAGTTGAGTGTTTAAAAGTTTCAACTTCTAGTTTTATCTACAGAAGGGATAATTTTTTGTATCATTATTGGGGATGTACATCAATTTATTAGACATTGTCTTATCCCTTGAATAACATGTTATTTCTTGTTATGTAATAAAAATGAAAGTGTTTGGGTACAGGGATCTAGATAGAGAAGACAATGGCTGATAAATGGACGTGTATACCCCATGATTATGCACAAACTTACCCTTTCCGTGATTACAATAGGTGGTTGGAACGTCTTATTAAACCAATTAAAATTTCAAACAATCTAAAAAGTTGTTGAGCAAACAAATGAAAAAGTTTTTAAAACTTCGGAGACTAGTGTAATTAACAGCCCATTGTGCTCTGCCTCCCTAGTTATTATTAGACTTTTGGTACACTCTGGTATAATTCAGAGAGGGAGGGGAAATTGGACTGTTTATTTCACTTGTCCCTAAAGTTTTATAATTGTTTTTCTAATTCATTAGGTTAACAACTTTTGAGAGTTTTATTGAATTTTGATTGGTTGGTTTATTAAGTTAAGTGTATAAACGTTTCAACCACTAAGTTTAATCTACAGAAGGGATAGTTTGGTGTATCAAACAAATTTCATACTTATATAATAGAGGAAGGCCAGATACTGTTTTGGCCGGATACCGGATATCCGGCCGAACAACCAGATATCCGGCCAAATTACCGGATATTTGCTAGATATCTGGCCAGATGCCGGATATCCGGCATTATAAATCAGCCAGATATCCAATATCTGTCCAAAAAAGTATCCGGCCCAACCCTATTATATATGTATGCAATTTGACAATTTTGTATTTAGTAGATAACTTGCTACACCTTCATATGTTATACCTAATTGAGACTGCCCCCATTTTTTTTGGTAAATTTCAGGTATATATCAACACACTTGAATTGAAATTTTGTAAAAATCTTTAAAATTGGGATGGTACAAAAGCCCCAAAAAAGCCATAAAAACAGGTTTTTTTGCAGATTTTAAAAACTTTGCAGTGCTTGTACCGTCGCAATTTTTGCATTACAGAAAAAATATTTTGCATGAGTCATTTTTATGCATAAATCAACCATATTTTGGCTGGGGGCAAAAATTTTAACAAAATTTTTCAAATCCGGGACGGGGTAAGCTTTATAGTGCTTTCAACTTTGTGTCTAAACTAGCCGAGTACCCTAGCATCTACGGGTTCGTTTTTTAAACCACCCTAAAACCTAAATTATTAATAAATTTGTGTGTCTATGGTAAGCTTTCCTGAAATGGCAATGAAACTCAATCAGATCAGTAATTTGCGAGATCTTAACGGACAACCTATAAGGAAATGGGACAAACAAATAAAAAACCTTACCATTTTATAATGTATTCTATTAAATTAACAGGTTTCATTTTTATAATTTAATTTAAGACATATGCATACAATATTAACAATGTTAGTTTGAAGGAGATGGTTTGGTACAGGGAATAAAGGATAATCAATATTATTATTTAGTTTGAAGGAGATGGTATGGTCCAGGGAATAAAGGATAATCAATATTATTATTTAGTTTGAAGGAGATGGTATGGTCCAGGGAATAAAGGATAATCAATATTATTATTTAGTTTGAAGGAGATGGTATGGTTCAGGGAATAAAGGATAATTAATATTATTATTTAGTTTGAAGGAGATGGTATGGTCCAGGGAATAAAGGATAATCAATATTATTATTTAGTTTGAAGGAGATGGTATGGTCCAGGGAATAAAGGATAATCAATATTATTATTTAGTTTGAAGGAGATGGTATGGTCCAGGGAATAAAGGATAATCAATATTATTATTTAGTTTGAAGGAGATGGTATGGTTCAGGGAATAAAGGATAATTAATATTATTATTTAGTTTGAAGGAGATGGTATGGTCCAGGGAATAAAGGATAATCAATATTATTATTTAGTTTGAAGGAGATGGTATGGTCCAGGGAATAAAGGATAATCAATATTATTATTTAGTTTGAAGGAGATGGTATGGTTCAGGGAATGGTTCCTGATCCTGCTAACTATGAATATGATAAGGTCAGTATATGCATCTTCATTTAAAAACAATTTTTTTTATTCTATATTATCTTTATTGTAAAAACTTTTTTTTTTCATAAGGGGTTGTTTTCTAGTAGCATTAGCTACTTTAGTATGTTAAAATTTGAACGTTTTTGTATTTTATGTAGAAATATTTACATGTTGTTTAAGGCTTTTATTATTCTAAACAAGACAAAGCTTTTAAAAAATAAGAACTATTAAATGGTAAGTTTACAGGACAGCTTTGTTTGTTATTAAAGGGCATATCATTAGTTATTTAAGAAGTAATGTTAAAAATTATATTTATTAGAAACAAACAAGAATGACAACATCTATATCAATAATACAAAGTAGTACGATGTCTGTCTGTCTGTCCGTCCGTCTGAAGCTTAAGATCTCGGTAACCACTGAACCGATCGGATTCTACTCTTGAGGGTATATACCTATTGGTCCTGTGGTGGTTTAAAGCTATTTTCTTGGGGGGTGGGAAAATGTATCCTTGGTCCTTTGTAGAAGATTTCCTTTGTGGAATATTTTCTTTGTAGAAGATTTCCTTTGTGGAATATTTCCTTTGTAGAAGATTTCCTTGGTCCTTCTTATTATTTTTTTTTTTACAAATTTCACCTTGCACTTTTTTTACCATCTCTTGGGGCAAAGCCCCTAGAGGCTAGGGGCGAAGCCGCTAGTATATAGATATAGAAGCAAAACATAAAAAGAATCGAAGTGACGGACAAAGTGAGGTTTAGAGAAGATTTTCAGTGATAATAAATCAATTTTTTTTATTTAGTTATAAAAACTTTCACACGTTTATCGTAATGTTTTTTTTGTAGCATGACTGACAGACCAACGGAACAAGTAAATCATGTTGCGGATGCTCTTTGGTAAAGGGAAT
The DNA here is from genome assembly GCF_053477335.1 of Acartia tonsa. Taxonomy (NCBI): domain Eukaryota; kingdom Metazoa; phylum Arthropoda; class Copepoda; order Calanoida; family Acartiidae; genus Acartia; species Acartia tonsa. The sequence continues at coordinate 39,155,130 of NC_137264.1, read as the reverse complement.
ATGCATTTCAAAATTAGGCCGTCTATCTTTATTAGCAGTCGACAAAATCACATTTTGTCGGACTGAAGGATGAACATTGAACAAAGTAAATTATATACAAGCTTCTAAAAATAAGTTTTTATATTCTTTGTCCAGGTGACGATGATGTACAGAAAGAAGGCGGGCATGGTGGAGATGGAGGACAACAGGGCCAAGGGGAAGAAGAAGTCAGACAAGAAGAAGAAGGGGGAGGATGAGAGCGGCTCAGACTCGGATAGCAGCAGCTCTAGTAACAGCAGCAAGAAGGTATAATCAGGGACGCAGGGGACATTGGGCTGTTTATTACACTTGTCCCCAAAGTCGTAAAACAACATTTTCTGATTCGTTGGCTTAACAACTTTGAGGACTTGAATTGTGATTGGTTGATTCATTAAGTTTGGTGTTCAAATGTTTCAACCAACCAATAAATATAATCTACAAAAGGGGTAATTTTGTGTGTCACTATTGGGAATGTACATCAATTTATTGGCTATTGTTTTATTACTTTTATCCCTGAGGTGTAATACATTGTTAGCAGAAAGGGGATCATTGGACTGTAAATTATACTGATTCACAAACATGGATAAAATCTTTCTCTCATTCCTTGGTAAAAAAAAACTTTGGATACTTATAGTAAACATTAATAGATTGGTTCAAATCAGCAGTGTACAAATATTTCATCTTTAAAGGGGATAATGTTGTTTATCATCATTAGGTATCAATTTATCTCTACTGACTTGTTACTTAAAATCACTAATTTATAGACCTACAACTAGTTAGGTAATTAAAAGATGGATTTACAAAAAAATAAAGGATAAATGTGGATAAAAGATAAAATGAGGTAAAAAACCTGTTTTACTTCCTTTTTTCCGATAATGTCAGCTTGTTATTTTCTTTTTAAGTTGCTCATTTGAAGGCAACAAAGGATAGAAAGTAACTGTATAGTGTATAGGTAGTATTATATAAATTGATCGAATAGTTCGAATAATGAAAAAAAAAATCTATTTTAGTCTGGAGACACAGTAAAGAAAGAAAATGAAGACGAGATTAAGAAAGAGAAAGAGTCAGTTGCTGAAGATTTGATGAAAGAAATTCAGGACTTGGAAACAGAAATTGAAAAGAAAGAGGTTGGTTTTGTTTAGTTGAAAATCAAAGTTAACTTAAGAGTCGCTAAATTTCTTATTTTTTTTTTTATAAATGAAGCTTTCCTACATTTAGGGTTGCATTGGTCCGTCCATGGGTATTCGTAATGGAGAGTTTTTACAATAGTCTCGGTTTCAAAATTATCATTGTGATTCCTTTAACATTTACTAGTGGCTGCGCCCCTAAAGGGCATGTTAATTTTTTTTACTATCTGATTCCTACAATTTAGGCAATAAACTGGTAGAAATTAAATAAATCCATGTTTAGGTGAAAAAGGAGAGAGATGACGATGAACCAAAAGAGAAGATAGACTGGGGTAGTTCTGCCCTGGGACATCTCAAACAAGAAAAAGATTCTGACAAAGAGAAGAAGAAAAGGAAAAAGAAAGAGGATGATAGCTCGGGGAAAGAAGAGGGAGAGGTATTTATATTTTTCCTTTCTTTACTAATTGCCTCCCTTCACCTTGCCCTCATTTTTTTCGGTTGATTTAACTGTATTAAGCAGAAACCTATTATATTCACAAAAAAATACAATTCACTGCCAAATGGTGCTTAAAATCACTTGCTCTGGTTCGTGCATAGTTCCCTTTATCCATTTTATATTCCTTGAATGATAATATATTTATAATTCTTAGGTTGAGCTTTCTTCAGAGTCAGAAGACGAACGGAGAAAAAGAAAAAAGAAAAAACGGTCCCGGTCACGCAGGCGGTCATATGACCGGGAAAAGGACAGGGGCAGTAGAGGCCGAGACAGAGACCGGGAGAGTCGCAGTAGCCGTGGTCATGACCGCCAGAGCAGAGAGGCCTGGGGACTGGAGCGGTCTTCTAGACATCGGTCACGCAGCTTCGACGGTCATGATGATAGAATTAAAAGGGAGAAAAGGTCACGATCACCTTATGATAGAGTTAAGCGGGAAAGGTAGATTTTGATTTTTTTTATTACTCATATTTTTCCTACAATAACATCCTTAATATCCTTAAATACCTACCTATCTCTTGCTTTAAATTGGTAATTTTAAATCCTTATTTCTTGTCCTAGATATGACCGCAGAAGATCAAGATCTCGGTCACGGTCCCGCGAACGCCGTGACAGGGGAAGGCGTGAACGCTCTCGGTCAAAATCCCGGCCAACGCGTCGGGAGGGTTCATACGAGCGGGAACGCGATGAATTGTATGAAAGAAATAAACGGCGACAAGAACGGCATTTGAGAAGTAAAATCAACAAGGAAAGATTGCTGGAAATTGCAAAGAAAAATGCGGCAAAAATTTTGAAGAGTGGTGGTGATTTCTTGGGCATGGATGAAGAAAGGTATTATGTTTTTTTCGCGCCTTTTTTCCACCAATTTAAAAGCTTGGTTTAGTTGTATGGTCCTATATACAGGGCGACCACTGCATACTATATATACTATTTATACTATATAGGATGAATTTGGATACTATATCATACTATATGACCAAAATTTACTATATATACTATATAATATTACCTTTATTTGACCAAAATTAACTATATATATACTATATAATATTACATTTAAACAAATATTTTTAGCTTTGTGACAACGCCTCTTAAGGAGCATATTGTCTTATTTTCACAGTAGGTTTTCTCCTATTTCTAGCCCCTGCGGGGGGCTCTAGCCCTGCGGGGCAATCAATAACCTTTATCTTACCTAACCTTACCTAAAATGAAAAGCTACTGTGATATGACAAAAATGCATAAAGCTCTATAATAAGAAAGAGAAAAGCCTTAAAATATATTGTTTTGCCACTTTCGATTACTCCGTGATTATTAGGCTAGGTATTAATATGAGACTATAGGTTATTTGGGATAAAAGTTTACACATGGGTAGTACTTCACGTATATTTAATCATTTTTTGGATAGGTCCCTAGGCTCAGGTGCTGCAGGCTGGAAGGTTGTTTCTGGACAGGTAAAAAAATTTTTTTTGAAGATTTAGAGATCAACATATTAAACAAAATATCCATCTTTTAGGATGTTATTAACATATTTATCAACCTATAAAACAGAATAAACATCTTTTTGGTTGTCATTAACATATCTGAAGAAAAAATTGAAAATTAGTTTCAAGGGTCAAGTTCTGCAGGCCTCCAGGTCCACTCTGGACAGGTTAAAAGTCAAATTTCTTTTTTAAGGAGTTAGAGGTCAATTTATAAAACAGAATATGTATCTTATTTGATCTTATTATCATATTTGAAGATATATATAAATCGGCCTCCAAGTTAAGGTCTTGCAGGCCTCCAGGTCCACAAATATATGGTAGTGCGAATGGGGCGCTTGTCCAATATTATGGCATGGAGATCGCTCTTCTATGAGTACTACTTAAAATCCTACTTTTACTGCAATACACATAGACATTCTCATCGTCGGCTCGTCAGTGTAGAATGCTTTTCCTTTTATTCCCACAAGTATAATACGAATTTGGTTGAACCCGTGGTAGCTCAACAAATACCCACGCGAAGTATTATATTGCTTTAATCTAAGAATAAATGGCTGGTTAAGATGTTCGATCTATATCATATAAGTATATTAAGCACTTAAGAAGGAAGATGGTTTTATAAAGTGTATTTACATTACAAGTGAATCAGTTAAGTATGAAATATTTACAGGATAGGATATAATAAACATAAGTAGTGTAGGACAGAAAAGTGCCCTAAGTCCAAAGCATTAAATTGTGCATAGTGTTAGATCTCTAACATAAGACCTAGGCACAATTCATGCTAAGTACTAAGGGACCTAAATTTAAACTACAATGCATGCTAAATTAACTAAGATCATTACCTTTAAGCCAGGAGAACTTGATAGTTCAAGAGTCAATAAATAACTAATATATTTTAAGAGGTGCAAGTTATAACAACAACTATTTACCAGGATCTAAGTCCTTGTCTGTTTAATAAAGTGTTTCTATGTTAAACTTGTGACGTAAATGAAGCTATGGCTATAGGTATACTTAGTAGTACATAATGGTTACATGGTTACTTTAACAATAGATATAATGTTTTATATAAGCATATAACAATATTCAATCACATACAGATTACCATGATTAGGCTAGTATTACCCATATATGGTATTATATTGGTAAGAATAGACTAATAAATGCATAAAAACACATAAAAAGTGCCTAAGGGCTAACCAGAGTAATTGTGTCTTGTGCCTGATGTGCGAGCGATAATTACTATGGCTTGTCAATCATTATTTAGATCAAAGTTTTATATGGTGTTAAATTTATAGAGAATATAAGTAAGTGGACTAGATGCGAAGCATTTCTGTAAGAGTCTTGTTCGTACGTTCAAAGAATTTTGAAATTTGGAGGTCGCATCTCCATATATAAATAACATCCAATTATACCTAAGCTTATTTTGTTTAACAAATTAAGTTTAAAATGTGAAGTTTTATTTTACTTGTCCAGAGTCCACCTGAGGGTCTGCAGCACATAAACCTGGAGGCTAAATGTCATTTTTTCTTCAAATATGTAAATAATATCCAAAAAGACGCATAATTTGTTGTTTAAGTTGACACCTTATTCCTCAAACAAGAAATTTGAATTTTACCTGTCAAGAGATGACATGGAGGCCTGCAGAACCAAAATTTGGATGTCAATTTTAATTTTTTCCTCAGTTATGTTAATAACATCCAAAAAGATGCATATTCTGTTTTATAAGTTGACCTCTAACTCTTCAAATAAAAAGATTCATTTATAATCTGTCCAGAGTGGACCTGGAGGCCTGCAAGACCAGAACTTGGAGGCCTATTTTAATTTTTTCTTCAGATATGTTAATAACATCCAAAAAGATGCATATTTTGCTTAAGTTGATCTCTAACTCTTAAAACAGAAATTTTAATTTTTTTCACTTTTCCAGAAACCACATTCTAACCTGCAGCACCTAAACCTGGAGACCAATCCAAAAAATAATTAAATATATGTGAAATACTACCCAAAAGTAAACTTTATCCCAAATAACCTAAAGTCTTACTTTAATACCTAGCCTATTAATCACAGAGTAAGCGAAAGTGGCAAAACTGCCCCACCCCCCTTATGTGTGAAATTGCTTTAATAACAGATTTGCTTTGAGTTATTATTGATGATGTATATACTATGTATTACTAAATAGTTCAAAGTCCGGTACTATATCATACTATATGAGTTTTAAAAAATATACTATATATACTATATGGATAAAAAAAAATATACTATAAAAATACTATATTTTTTTTTGTTTTGGAGTGGTCGCCCTGTATATCTCTTAAACAGTTGTCATTTTCTCTTATTTATGTAATCTACCTTAATAATCGTTTTATTTCGGATTACCAAACATTAAAAATCTTTCTGACCTATTATCCTCATAATAAAGTAACATGATGTCTGTTTGTGTGTACCGAAGGATCTCGCTAACCGCTAAATCTTTTTTTTCACGCAAGAGACTTTAGCACAACATAAAGAGGTATCGTAGAGACTTGAAAGCAAAACGAAAAGTCAACAGGCCTCAAACCGCTAGAGTATAATTTAAAAGTATTAAGCCTTTTATGTCAGAAGCTAAGTATCTCAAAAGTGCTTCTCCGAATGGGTATTTTTCAGGGAAGCTTTTTAATGTTTTTAAATAGTTTAAGGCCATTTTCATGGCCTTTTTCGCCTTACCCAGCCATAGAGGCTACGGGCGAAGCGAATTTCTAAATTATAGGTTAGTAAGGATTTTTTAAAGCATTGTATCTTTAAAATAGCTGTTCCGCTTGGATTATGATTTTTAGAGAATCCTCAAATATATTCTAGTCTAGTGTTGTTTTAGGCTATTTTCTTCCTCATGTAAAGCCCCTCAAAAACTAAGTGCGTAGTCGCTTGTTCATTATGCATATTCTAATACTTTATCTTTTACCTAAACTTCACAAATTGTGTTTTCTAGGTTGATAGCTATGAAAGCAGGCGGTCAGAGCTTGGATGAACTGACCAAGTTCTGTAAAGAGTTAGCTAAGAAGGTACCTTCAGCTTTATTTCCTTAAAAGTTTATCTACTCCTCAATGTTCTACTGTCAGGAACCATAGGAAAATCATTTTGTACCCTAGTAAATGTGCGCTAAAAAATCAAAGTTTTAATTTTTCCATAATATGTGTTATGTATTATTTTTTATCATAAAAATTAAAAAGGAGGGGTAAAATTTGACTAAAATATATTTCTAAATAAAAGGGGGATGTGCAGTTTAAGCAGGGAAGGAAAAGAGGGAGAGGAGTTACTCGAGAACCATTAGAGCAAGAGGGAGCTAACTGTGGATCTAAGCTTTTACAGGGCCAAATAAACTTATAAAAATATCCCCCTTTTTTGAAGTTTACGAATTATTTTACTCCAGTGATATAAAATATTCAATGTGTTTTTTAGGGTCTTGAAGACCAAGAAAAGATTGAATTCTTGGCCGAGTCAGAATCAGATAGTGATGAAGAGGAGTTTAGACATCCATTCATGGTCAATGATAAACCTCTACCAAACCCAATCACTATGCTCCTCGGGGCAGGAGGTCAGAAAAAAACTCTTTTTATAAAATAGTAAGGTTTTATTTGTCTGTTGCTGAACTGATTTAGTTCTCCGTTTTATGTAAGTTTCACATAGGATCTTGATGGATCAATGCTATTTTTTGTTAGGATAGATGAAAAGATATTGAATTTATATGTAGTTTGTTTGCTTGAGTACAAAAGGAAAGTTATCTTTTTTATTAGTAACGAAGCTACTTTATAATTTGAAATGTCTTGTTCGTATGTCTAAAAAGTTTTGGGAAAACGCGATTTTCTCGGCTCCTATATAATATATACGGCTGAAACTCTTTTAATTCCTTGTCTGTATCCTTATACATAATTTTTATTTGCTTGAATACTAATGGATGTTTTTAATGTCATCCTTGTTTACTTATTGAAACTAATATCCTTATTTATTCTAGATAAATTAGCTGCTAAAGAGGAGCAGCTCCCGCCAGCCGCCAGAGCTGTTGCCAAGTCACAAAGAATGTTGGAGTTCCCGGTTTCAAGTGGTAATGCTCATAGACAAAAGGTAATAATCGAGAATCAAAATCAAAGTAAGAATAAACAATTTATCTATTCATCCATTTAGTATCTGCTTATTCTATCTATCTCAATTGTAACTTTTAAAAGTATATTAGCTTTCTTTGGTCTTTCAATGATTAAGCTATCATATAGTTTCTTTCGCTTCTTTTACTATCCACTCAGTGAGGAGATTACTTACTAACTTATATACCTACCTACTATATTTGTCTATCCAGGTATAACTAATGGCATTAGATACCATACAATCTATCTATTTAACTATTAGCAATCTTACAATTTGGCTAGAAACTTTTTGTAAACATAATCTCAGTGTAGATAGAAAGTGAGGGCATATTAGCTGTCAATCTATCAATTTGCTATCTTTTTAGCTTTTAAGATGTTCTTGGTATCTTGGGTGAGGAAAGACTTGCTATCTTACTATCTAACTATCTATTTAGGTAGAAACAGTTGGTGAAGATACTCTTGCTATTGAGGGCGAAGAAAGACTTGCTATTGAACACATGAAGATGGACGATGAAGAAATGTTGGCGTAAGTAGAATTATAAAATAAAACAAGGATATTATTGTCTATCTGCACTCAGTTTTGGATCAAAATGTCATAAATACTTATTGCTTAATTATTATTCTTAATAAGGAAAATTTACACTTAAAATAAGACTCTGTATTCTATATGTACAAATTGATATTTTTTAGTGCTCTTTAAATAGATGTCTTGTGTATCCATATACCTGCCTGGATCCCCCTGTTTAGGAACTTCTTCGTCTGCTCTATTGTAGCGACTTGGCTCTGTTATTAATCCCGACGCTATTGGTTGATTTTCAAGGACTTAATTGAAAGTCTTCAAAGGAACCTCGGGGTGGAGACATAATGGAGTTATCTAACCACTTCCCCCCTCTATTGTTTTACTGTTATAGTAATATATTTATAAGGTTACAGGAATTTCATGCTTTTTGTTTTAATATATTTCTTGTTTGTTAAGTTTCCACGAGCAAATAGAGGCCGAGGAGAAGGCTGCCAAAATTGGAACAGAAATAATTCCCTGGAAATTAAATGACGAGGATCAGAACCTAACTGTACCCAACCCTGTCGGCAGGGATCTTTTTAACGGTGAAATAAAGGTAGAGTTTATTTATCTACTTTGATATGACTATACATGAAGCGAGGGGACTTTGGATGGAAAATTAGTAGGTACCCAAAGTTTAATAAAGAATTTCGGCCATTCGTTGGCTAACATTGTCTTCCATTGTTTTATTCTTTTATATCCCTGTTGGAATGAGATAACCCCTACTCGATAGCTATGGAATATTTAATACGCAAATCTTATACTAAAAGATTATTGAATTATTTCAAGACATCTTACAAGCATGATGATCTAAAGTACTATATACAGTGTTTTTTTTCCCTTATTTTTGATTCTGTCTTTGTACTTTTTTACAGACTATTATTCTTTTTTATTTAGATTTCCCTTTTTCCACCAATTAAAAAAAATTAATGCTTTCTCATCATTTTTATGGCTTTGGGGACTTCTAATATAATGATCTCCAAAATGTTTGTCTATCCGTTTGTTTGTGTGTTAGTTTGATACGCTAATAGAGACACTAAACTATACTAAAACTATTCTTTTTTATTTCAATAAAGGCATCAGTTTTCTTGTTGAATTTTTTATTGAGATATCATCTTGTAAAATTGTTTGTATTATGTATAGGAGTTACCTGCAGAGAAAATGGCGGAAATAGAAAAGTTGAGGCCAAAAGCCATCACTGGCCCCACACAACAACTTGCCTTACCTGCTCCAGGTAGCTAGAAATAATGTATACTTTATAAAGCTATCTCTGATATAATCCTGTTGACTAATGACAGCAACATTCTAAAAAGAACGATCCCTTTGATTGCACGACGTTTTCTGGAAGTCCTCACAGTGTGTTGTAATAATTAGCGCTAGTTTACGGGTCAGGGCATTACTCCTTCTCTCACTTTTAGTGTCAAACATTAAACATAGCAGATGTAGCTACCATTTTAACGTCTCTATTATGCTGAGATGTAATCTAGACTCGTAGCCGACAGTAAGCAGGCATTCTTTCATTTCTTTTCTATGTGGAGCTTACTAAATCATTACCTGACGCTTACATAACATAACATTGTTTCAACTTTAGCATGGTTAAATACATATAATATTGCAGGTTTTTTCTTCAATCACAAATATTCCTGTTAGGCTTAGGAAGGAATTGAAATCATCCTGTCTATAATAACTATCTTTTAACAGAATTGTAGGCAAGCTATCTATCCAACTACTTGTCTTTATTATCTTTAATATAAGAAGCTTCACTGCAAAATAAAACCACATCGGTCCAGCGGATAGCGAAATCTTAAGCTACAGACAGACACCCACACCCACACAGAAAGACTTCCTGTTACTATATATTGGGATCTATCTCGAGGTGATATCTTACCCTAAAATTATTAACTAAATCATTTTGTTTTAATTCAGGACCAACCGATCCCATACCTCCGAAACTATCAGCTGACCCGAACAAAGTGTTTGACCTAACCGAGGCACCTGTCGTGGATATTGGAACCATTGTTTCAAAACGTTTGAATGCCCAGCGGAAACTGCAACAGGATCCAGAGGTAAAATAGTTAATTATAGACAGTTTTCTGCGGTTAATAAAATGAAAAGTTATATTAGTTATTTATCGCAGCTTTTTGTGGATATAAAAATGTACAATTATAACAAAACTGGTTTTGATGTTATGATTGTACATTTTTATATTCGTAGAAAACTGAATATAATACGATACTATACATGCTTTGTCAGTTCGACCGAGAACCGGTTTAATCCAGCAGATATTAATCAGTTTTGAAGCCATACTAGAAAATAAATTCCAGTTTTTTTGGCCCCGTTAACAAAACAGGGATTAATCCTAAAATTAGTAACTAATTGGGAAAGCCAGGGATGGGCTGTTTTTTACACTAGTCCCCAAAGTTTTCAAATAAGGTTTTCTTGTACGTTGGCATAACAACTTTGGGTACATTTATTGAATTTTGACTGGTTGGATCAATAAGTTGAGCGTTTAAACGTTTCAACCACTAACTGTAATCTACAGAGGTAATTTTGGGAAAGCACGAAAAAGCCAGGGGTTGATATTCAGCCAACTAATTCCATTTAATATTGCCGATAATTGGCGTATAGTTGGCGTCAAACTTGTTTTTGATGTAACTGAAGGGAAGTGGGTATGAATTGGAGAAATATGGGAAGAGGATTAGGGGGAAATTTTCACTCAAAATTTGTGTCAGAATCACATTCCCTCTAGTCCCTGCGATAAAGGTAATAAAACTTAATTCTAGGATGCCGAGGCCCTGCAGGAAATGTACGAGGCCCAGAAACAGATGGAACTGTGGGCCTCCAGTAAAAACAGGCCGGGACAATTTGTTGGCTCTACAGGTAACATAAAATGGCTTTAGATCATAATCATTTTGTTTGTTTATTACTTTTGGTCAAGTAAGATTTGGTTAAATTGGGTAATGGGCAGAGTTTATTATATTGATTTTTTTGTTTGTTTTTTTACTTTAGGTCAAGTAAGGTTTGGTTAAATTGGGTAATGGGCAGAGTTTATTATATTGATTTTTTTGTTTTTTGTTTTTTACTTTAGGTCAAGTAAGGTTTGGTTAAATTGGATAATGGGCAGAGTTAGGGCACCTAGGGTTAAGCAATGAAGCTTAGGATTGACCATTCCCCCTCCCCCCCACACCCACCCCTTCTTAATTTCTATGGGAACTCTATTGGAAATCCCAATATTTAAATCATATAAAATTTTGTTTTGACTCAAAGGGTGGATTTAGATATCTAGAAATTTTCTCAATTCCGTGGTTCGATTTAGTAAAACATTTTAAGACTTCGGTTGGCCAAAGCGAAGCAACAACTCGTCCAAGTTATTAGTGGCCAAAGGTAGAATTTAAAACAAACGAGTTATATCGAAGATCCAGATTAAAAAAATGTTTATCCATTGTCATATCTCTAGAAATACAACGGTTGAATTAAAATTTAGGAGCTGCTATTATGAAGAAACACGAGCTAAACAATGGTCTTCACGCCTGGGCTAGAAAGGATCAGTTTGAGAATGCTAAAAGGGTAAGTTCCATTGTTTAATGAGTGACATACCAAAGATGATTCTATCCATAAGAACCCAGATTATAATTATACATTTTTAAAAAGTTTTCTAATGGATTATGAACTTATTTGTTTATGTCAAGTCACATATTATGTCCCGAATGTGTACACGTTATAACCTATAATATTAATTAATCTGTCTTTGTGCAAAGAGAAAGGGGACAATGGGCTGTTAATTACACTAGTCCAAATAACGTTTTCTCATTTGTTGTCTTAAAAACCTTGGTGAATTCAGTGATTTCTGATTGGTTGGATTATTAAGTTGAGTATTCAAACGTTTCAATCGTTAATTATAACGTACAGAAGGGGAAATTTTATGCATTATGATTGGGTATGTACATAAATTTTCGGTTATTGTCAAATTCCTTTCGATCCCTAATCTTTGTGCTATTTTTTCATTAATTAGGTGCGTGGTGGTTTTGGTGAGTTTATGCTAAAGAAGATGGGCTGGGAGGAGGGGGATGGCTTGGGTAAAAACAAGCACGGTGATGTTGATCCACTCCAGCTGGATATCAAGTTTGATAAGAAGGGTCTCACTGCCGCGGAGGAAGATGAAACAAGGTTAATTGGTTGATTGATAGGTTGATTGATTGAAAGATCGATTGAAAGATCGATTGATTGATAGATCGATAAATTGATAGATAGATTGATTGGTTGATTAATCGGTTAATTGATGGATTGATCGAAAGTCTGATCGATTGATTAAATAATCTTTTGCTTGATTTATATATTGATTGATAGTTTGATTGGTTGATTGATTTATGGGTTGATTGATTGATTGATATATCAATATATTTAATATTCTAAAAGTATGTCATGAGTCTTGAATAGGACCAAGTATTTTGGCCAGTGCAAAAAAAGTTAGGGTCATTGTATTCTAATGGAAATGTATTCTGTAATCCTGAACTTAATCAATATTCATAATGCTGTTTTATTATGGAAATGTTTTTTTTATACCAAACATTTGATTTAAACCGAAACTGTCATTACAAAAGATTAATTAAAGAAAGAAAGCATTAACATTGTCACATTTTTACATTAATCATATTAATTTCCATTGTGCATTTAGGGCTAGACCTGGTGTGGTTACTTTGACAGGTTGTAAAGATCTGGCGGGTAAACATCCAGTATCAGCACTCACAGAATTGTGCAGCAAGCGCAGATGGGGACCGCCTATTTTCAATGAAGCTTTTGCAGTTGGACCACCACACAAAAAGCAATATGTTTTTAAGGTAAGTTTTATTATTTGATGCTCGAAATAATTTTACATTTGAATATTAATAAAACCTAGCCTGGCCTAAAGTAATCCACAAACAAAGGAAAATCTAATACCCCCTCCCCCCCCCCCCCTTTATTTTCAATTTATTTCAAAGTTACAGGGGGAGGGGGGTGTCAGTCTCCTACAAGGAACTTGTTTCATTACTTGAATCTCGAAAAATTTCATAGAGTATTGTCATGTTAATTATAAATGACTTAAAATCCTTTGCATATTATGAATAAACTTATTTATAATTGTCTCTGCTGCAAGAGTTAATATGTTTAAGTCAGAAATATAAATTGAGAGAAAAACTTTATAGGCACTATTTCTAATAGTGCAGTATAATCAGGAATCAAAAGGGATAAAACAATGGCCGATAATGTGATGTACATCTCAAATGATAAACATAAACATAAAACATAAAAAACATTTATTCAGTGACAGATTACGCCCCGTCTTACGAAGCAGTACATACAATAGTACACCAAGCTACTGCTTAGTACCAGGTGTACTTTACAATTTTTCATAATATTTATAAAATTAAATTGCATGACTAACACTAGATGTTATGTGTGGCACTGATTAGGCTTCCCTAAAAGTAGGAATATGCGTATCCGAGATGTTTGCATTGCCTTTTTTAGGTTGGCATTAAGTTAATAAGAAAAATAAGAAGTAATAATGTCAAAATAAATGTAGGTAAAATTAAATGGACAGGGGAAAAAGAGAAGGAAAGAAGGGTTACAACAAATTCTAAGGCTAGTTTTTCTTAAATTTTAAAATCATTTCTGTAATCAATAATGTAAGGTTTTTAATAAATCCAGGCAAATCAATATATTTTAAGTACATTCATTACATTCTTCAATATTACATATAGATTTAAAAAGTTCATCTTTAAGATTTAATGCAAATGTTTTTTTAGGAATATTCTCATTTAAAAGATCTTTTTCATGACAAAAATTATTCCATAGTCTTTGAAATGAAAAGAATGGAAACCTTTCAATTTTTTTAAATTTGGCTATTGGAATATAAAACTCACTAGAATTTCTTAGTTGTCTCTGATTTCTTAGATTATTTCTAATCCATACACCATCAAAAGAATTTGGTAGCCTCCAGCGAATAAAATCATAAAAAAATAGTAGTTTTGTATAAATAGATAGCTCCTTAATAGGCAAAACATTAATTTTCCTAAACAAAGGTGGCGTATGGCTGTTATAAGCGGATTTGTGTATAATTCTAATAGCTTTTTTTTGTAGAACTACTAAAGGCTTAATAGATGATTCTAAGCCACAGCTCCATGCTGGCAAGCAATACAATAAATGGCTATTTATAAAAGAGTGGAATAGTGTTACTAAGGATTTTTCACATAATATATGCTTAACTCTATTGATTAAAAACAAACTTCTAGATATTTTTTTCCTTAAATATTCAATATGGTATTTAAAGTTAAGTTGAGAATCAATAAACACACCCAAAAATTTAATTGCAGGAATTTCACTCTGTTGGTTGATATAACCCAAATATCTAATTTTATCTGTATCATTCTCATTTTCATTATTAAAATCTAATTTAATTTTAATTTGTTCCCAAGTTATGGAATCCTCCCTTTTATTAAAGATCATAAATTTAGTTTTAGTTGGATTAAGAGACATTTCATTGCAACGAAACCAATCACAGATATTTTTAAGTTCAATGTTGAGTATTTCAATTATCTCATTCAAATCTTTTCCTGATATCAAAAAATTACTGTCATCTGCAAAGAGTAGTGTCATTAAGCTAGTACAATTTTTAATATCATTGATATAAACTAGAAACAAAATTGGACCCAAAATACTTCCCTGTGGGACACCCTTGCTGATTCCTAATAAATCACTTTTTTCGCCATTTGTATAAACAAACTGATTTCTATTACTTAAATAGTTTTTAAACCATTCTAATTCTAATCCATGTATACCAATTTTTTTAAGTTTTTTTAATAAAATTGTATGCGAAATTGTATCAAAACATTTAGCAAGATCACAGAATACCCCTATAGTAATTAAATTTTCATTTTTTGCTTGTCCTAGATAATTCAAAAGGTGGATCATAGGATGTAGTGTAGATTTTTTTGCTTGAAATCCATATTGATGTTCATAGATAATTTGATTAAATTCAAGATATCTTGTGAGTTGTTCAGATACAATTTTTTCTAACAATTTTGAAAAAATAGGTAGCAAACTTATTGGACGATAATTGCCAGGGTTACATTTATCCATTTTAGAGCTGTTACTATATTTAAAAATTGGCAAAATGATAACACACAAAAATATTCCTTCTGTTGTAGATTAAAATTACTAGTTAAAACTTTTGAACACTCAACTTAATAAACCAACCAATCAAAATTCAGTAATATTCCCTAAAGTTTTAAAGCCAACAAATAAAACGTTATTGTAAAACTTTGGGGACTAGTGTAATAAACAGCCCACTGTCCTCTCTCTCTCTCTCTCTGAGCATAATGATCAACATTATTTAAAAATCAGGTTACCGTCAATGGTCGGGACTACATGGCCAACGTTGCTGTGGACAACAAGAAAAAAGCCAAGTCCAACGCCGCGCTGGTCTGCCTACAGACCATGGGTCTTGTCGTCAAGGACCCAGACAACCCAGTTTAGGTATGCAACTGAAACAATTTCCATATATGCCACTCATAGTTTTCGTATCAGGGTTGGAATATTTTGCGGGGCTTTTCTATATATTTTTATTTTCTAATGTTTGTAAACTAAGTCAAAATGTTTTTAAGAAAAATCTTTTTAAAAAATCCAAATTTAATTTTTAGGCATTCCCTTTCTTTAAAGATTAAACACTGAAACAGTTTATATTTGTAAAATATAAAAAGTCATTTTTAATTTTGTTTCAGAATTTTGATTAAAATTTATTTTGTGTTTTATTGATCATGTTTCATGTTATACATATGTAATTAAACCATTATAAATGTGTAAATATGTAAAGAAAAAAATGTAAGCTATAAAAAAAGATTGTCGACTGTTATTATTTTTTAGAGTGGAGTTGTCTATCCTGGATTATAAATTAGAAACTTGTATTCTACATAACCAACTCAAGGTCTCAATATTGACAGACTTATGAATTAAAATTATAGAGTAGCTGCGCTATTACTAATATGTAATAGTCGACAATTGATTAAATATCTAAGACTTTGAAAGTTAATTGATCTTTTTATTTAACCATCAAAAAGATCAGTTAATTTTGAAAGTCTTTAGTATTTAGTCGGTTTTAAATGTATCATGTAATTTTTACACAAATGATGTATAATACAACATTTTAAGAATCCATCATTTGTTAAATGTAACTAATACCTTGATTTTCAATGATTAAAATAAAGCTTATATCTTATTTCAATAAATAAGATGTTTTGTTTTATACTATAAGATATTTAAGTAAAGATGATAACTGTTAATTTCATCACACATCCACAAAACTAAAATAATAAAGTGCTTAGAATAGGTAAATCCCGCGGGATTTACTTAATGAGCCCCTCTGAACCTAACCTAATTTAAAGATAGGGTTGGGCAAAGTGAATGTGTGGTTAAGGCTGGTCAAAATAAATTCCCGGATTTATTTTACCCCTTTGTTTGATTGATTGATTGATTCCCGCCAAAAATGTAAAAGTTGTCAAATAAGCTGTCAATATGTGAGGCCTTGAGCAATATCGATATATTGTATTTGAATTTGTTGCTCTTTGAAAGCCATCTTAAAGGTTTTTCTGTTATCAGACCGATGGCTAGAAGATCTAGAAGGTACTCAGGGATGTATAGTCTCGGATTCCTATCAAAATATTAAATGTAAAGCAGCTGCACTCATAGAGGAAGAGGATACTGCACTTAAAGTTATGCTGGTGCCCAAAGGTGTTATACACATCATTTATTGGTACTGAAATAATTTGTTGGTTTTAGCTTTAGCTTTAGCAGTGTTCAAGCTTTTCCACCAATAACAATTTATCGTCTATTGTCATATCCCTCTAGATCTCTGATCTGCACAATTAAAAATCACCTTTTTATTTGAAAGGTTTTCATGATATTTTTTTGTTGAGTTTGAATGCCAACTAGAGTTACCGCGATCAAATTTCAAACTTGTCAAATTCCTATCTTGAAAATTCCTGTTTATAAAATTGATAAGGCATAATTTGCATTAAAATAAAAGGAAACTAAATACATCCCTGATAGACGTCTGATAAAAAAGAGAATCCTCAAATTCCATCCAAACAGGTATAGTAAAAAGTCAATTTATATTTTGAATAAATCTTTTTATATAAGATTATCAAATAAAAGGAAACTTATAATTTTAACTTCTATTAGGTTTTAACATTTAGTATTTTTTTGGTAAGCATTCATTGCTCTTGTTTTTGAAAGTCCTATATTTTAAGATTTATTTGAAATTAGAAAAAGTGTAGGTTATTATTGGCAAAGAGAAAACTACAAAGTTCCAAGGAACAGGTAACAATCTGGAATCATATAGAAGTTAGGTATACTTATCTTACACAATTGGCCAGGGGTGTATATTCTATATTCCCTAATTTTTAAGGAGTACACCAATTTGTAATGAGTATACCTATCTATATTGATGTGATTCTAGCTAATGTTTATTATCTATCTTATCATTTTATTTCTAACAGTCGACAATTTTTTTTATAATTGTTTATTTAATCCCCATTAAAACTTTTTATTTCTCAATTTTTTTTTGTTTCAAAATCATTTAAATTTATTCACATTTTTGTTTCTTTCAGAGACAAAATGGTTGGCAGAAGTGAAGTATATTGATTGATCTTTGACTGATACTAGCATAATCAATCAATTTTGAATCAATGTTATAGGATTGCTTGGTTGTTTTTGTTCTAAACTAGGAATTATTAATAAAAACAATGTCTGGAGAAATAGATGATAGTATGGATATAGTAGACGAGAAGTCTAGCTGCATTGTCAGGCGAGTGCTGTTTCTGTTTTATTATACTAAAGGTTGCGGCTCTAACTTGCTTCGTCTCTAGGTAGTTGATGTTTGTAAAAAAAATTGGAAGTGCTCTCTTTTTCTCGACAATAAGGAGAAGGAGTATAAGCTGGGGCAATATTCTAACATCCACTAGACATCTGTCGTTATTGCTTGATTCATGATTTAGGAAATAAAAATCAATGTTTTATTTAAGGTGGGGGGTTTTTAATGCAACCATCTCGTAATCAATGTATAAATGGCACTTAGAATTCGAATTTCGATCTGAAATTTTGCATGAGTAATCCTTGGTAGGTCTATTTTCCCTAAATCGAACAAAAAGTTGGAAAAGTAACGGCTGGCAGCTGGCGGCTCAGCCGTTTAGCCGTTTTTTGCCTATTTTCAGGGCAAATTCATCATTAATTACGTAGGAATCAACTTTTTAAAACATAATTTTGGTTTAATTCATGTTTAATGATAACAATAACCATTTTTAAAATTATTAGTACCAGCTGATAAACGGCTAGAACCGGCTGAAAACGGCTGGGAGCTGCCAAGAGTATGAAGAGTAGATAGGGCATGTGACATGTCTAGGGGTAGGTTTTTATGGTTGCTGAGCTCAAAAATACTACCAAAAATAGTGGCAGCTCATCCATATGGCAGCTGGGTAACGACCGCTGCTCAGCTGGGAGCGGCCAAGAGTAGAATGTGTAGATAGGACTTGTGACGTGTCTAGGGGTAGGTTTTTAGGGGTGCTGAGCTCAAAAAATGCTACCAAAAATAGTGGCGGCCCATCCATATGGCAGCTGGGTAACTGCTGCAGCTCAGCTGGGAGCGGCCAAGAGTAGAATGAGTAGATAGGGCTTGTGACGTGTCTATGGGTAGGTTTTTATGGGTGCTGAGCTCAATACTACTACAAAAAATAGTGGCCACCCATCCACATTGCAGCTGGGTAATGGCCGCAGCTCAGCTGGGTAATGGCCGCAGCTCAGCTGGGAGCGGCCAAGAGTAGAATGAGTAGATAGGGCTTTTGACGTGTCATGTTATTAGGGGTGCTGAGCTCAAAAACGTGTCTATGGGTAGGTTTTTATGGGTGCTGAGCTCAATACTACTACAAAAAAAAAAGTGGCCGCCCATCCACATGGCAGCTGGGTAATGGCCGCAGCTCAGCTGGGAGCGGCCAAGAGTAGAATGAGTAGATAGGGCTTCTGATGTATCTATTGGTAGGTTTTTATGGGTGCTGAGCTCAATACTACTACAAAAAATAGTGGCCGCTTATCCATATGGCAGCTGGGTAACAGCCGCAGCTCACCTTGGAGCGGCCAAGAGTAGAATAAGTAGATAGGACTTGTGACGTGTCTAGGGGTAGGTTTTTCGGAGTGCTGAGCTCAAAAATACTACCAATAATAGTGGCGGCCCATTCACATGACAGCTGGGTAACAGCTACAGCTCAGCTAGGAGGGGCCAATAGTAGAATGAGTATATGGGGCTTGTGACGTGTCTAGAAGTAGGCTTTTATGGTTGCTTAGCTTAAAAATACTACCAAAAATAGTGGCCGCTCATCCATATGGCAGCTTGGTAACAGCTGAAGCTCAGCTGGGATGGGCCGCCACTATTTTTAGTAGTATTTTTGAGCTCAGCACCCTTAAAAACCTACCCCTAGACATGTCACAAGCCCTATCTACTCATTCTACTCTTGGCCATTCCAAGGTGAGCTGCGGCCCTTACCCAGCTGCCATATGGATGGGCGGCCACTATTTTTAGTAGTATTTATGAGCTCAGCACCCCTAAAAACCTACCCCTAGACACGTTACAAGCCCTATCTACTCATTCTACTCTTGGCTGCTCCCAGATGAGCAGCGGCCGTTACCCAGCTGCCATATGGATGAACTGCCACTATTTTTGGTATTATTTTTGAGCTCAGCACCCATAAAAACCTACCCCTAGACATGTCACAGGCCCTATCTACTCATTGTACTCTTGGCCGCTCCCAGCTGAGCAGCGGCCGTTACACAGCTGCCATATGGATGAGCTGCCACTATTTTTGGTAGTATTTTTGAGCTCAGCACCCATAAAAACCTACCCCTAGACATGTCACAAGCCCTATCTACTCATTCTACTCTTGGCCGCTACCAGCTGCGCTGCAGCTGTTACCCAGCTGCCATGTGGATGAGCTGCAACTATTTTTGGTAGCATTTTTGAGCTTAGCAGCCATAAAAACCTACCCCTAGACATGTAACATGCCCTATCTACTCTTCATACTCTTGGCAGCTCCCAGCCGTTTTCAGCCGCTTCTAGCCGTTTAGCAGCTGGCACTAGAAATTTATAAAATGGTTATTGCTATCATTTAACAAGAATTAAACCAAAAATATGTTTTAAAAAGTTGATTCCTACGTAATTAATGATGAATTTGCCCTGAAAATAGGCTAAAAACGGCTAAACGGCTGAGCCGCCAGCTGCCAGCCGTTACTTTTCCAACTTTTTGTTCGATTTAGGGAAAATAAACCTACCAAGGATTACTCATGCAAAATTTCAGATTGAAATTCGAATTCTAAGTGCCATTTATACATTGATTACGAGATGGTTGCATTAAAAACCCCCCCCTTTACTTCAAGTTAGAGAGAACCTTTTGAAAATTCCTGTTACCTCAAATATCTTATTTCTTTTAACTCATACAGGGTGTTTTTTTTATAGGAAAAAAACATTACTTAATTTAACCCACTTGCCGTTGACAGAAGTTGATAATCTATATCTTCATTTCTTCATTTGGGTTGGGGAGTTTTGTATAAGAAATAAATATTTAGCGATTTTCAACAAATAATGCCTCAAAAACCGGTTTTTAAGGCATAATTTGTTGAAAATCTCAAAGTATTTTTTTCTTATACAAAACTCCCGAAGCCAATGAAGAAATTAGGATATAGATTATTAATTTCTGTCAAAGACAAGTGGGTAATATTAAGCAATACTTTGTCCTATTAAAAAAACACCCTGTATAATAATGATAATATTCTTCTTGCTTCACAATTTTTTTTTCAATGATAATTCATTTTCTAGGCAGTTCCGGCTGTTAAGCTCAGCCCAGAGGAAGATTACATTAGGAGAGATTTTGTCATGTTGTACCTCTGAAGAAATATCATATATAGATCAGAAATTACCAGGTATTTATATTTTATCATGGAGTACCTCTGAAGAAATATCATATATAGACCAGAAATTACCAGGTATTTATATTTTATCATGGAGTACCTCTAAAGAAATATCATATATAGATCAGAATACATGCATTAGTTGGGTTCTTGGAACCCAACTGGAACCCAACTTTTTTCCTTCTTATGAAGGGCCACCCTAGTAAAAGGAGGGGCCATCCTCCTCACAAGGAGGGGCCAACCCCCAAAAGGAGGGGCCACCCCTCTCAAAAGGAGGGGCCACCCCCCTAAAAAGGAGGGGCCACCCCCTAAAAAGGATGGGTCACCCCCTAAAATGAGGGGCCAACCTCTAAAAAAGAGGAGCAACCTCTTTAATTTTAGTTCTTTAACCTATGATTCTTTATAAACAATCGAAATTATTTTCTCTTTAATGGTGATACCACCCTAAAAAGGAGGGGCCAACCTCTTATTTTAGTTCTTTATCCTATGATTCTTTATGAAACAATTAAAATTATTTATCTTTTATTGTGTTACCTTCCTAAAAAGGAGGGGCCACCCCCTAAAAGTAAGGGGCCAACCTCTAAAAAAAAAGGAGCAACCTCTTTAATTTTAGTTCTTTACACTATGATTCTTAATTACATGATCAAAATTATGTTCTATTTTGTGTTATCCTCCTATAAAGGAGGGGCCAACATCTAAAAAAGAGGAGCAATCTCTTTAATTTTAGTTCTTTATACTATGAATGATTCTTTATTTACTTTTCAGCTCCTCAGTACCGTTAGGTGGCTCCTCTCGACTCCTCCTTATGGTCATATATCCTCTTGAATTTAATCAATTATGAAGAGCAAAAAAAATTTCGCGCTTCGCGCACAAATCTAATGCTGCAAATCATTTTGGGTGCCAACAGAACTTATTTCAAATTCTATAAAGTAATATTTTGCAAACAAAACCAGCATAACATTTACAAAACTAGGGTTGACAATCTGGAATCCCGTCTAATTTTTGGACAACTTTTGAATGCAGAATCCAAATCCGCAATCCGTTATTTTAAAAGCGGTTTCGGAATGTTAATTGTTAGGCTAAAATTAACGTCTTTAGTTTTTTTTATCTAAATATATATTTTAATTTTTAACAAAGTTAGGTTGGGTTGAGTAAGGGTTAGAAAATGGCCGTTGTAGGGTCTAGAAATAGGAGAAAAGCTACTTTTAAAATATATAAAAATCCGATAAAATTTAATCCCTTAATTTATTTTTAAAAAGGCCCTTTATCCTATTTATATTTTAAAATTTTGCTAGAATCCACAATCTGGAATACGAAAATCCGGAATTAGACGGATTGCCAACCCTAGACATAACATTCAAATTTATAAACTTTTTGCAAGTTTAAGGAAAACTATTGATAGTACTACAGATGGTAATTTATAACGTAACTCCTGTGTGGGGAAAAAAATAAGGGCACTTCATACAAAATATGATAAAGTCATACATTTGAATACACGAAATCTGAAAGTTTCTAATCAGAATACGAGTAATTTTTTTATATCTTAAGATGTCCAGCGAATTCCCCCCCTCCCCCTACGCTTTTGATTTCAGAGACTAACTAAATACAATCTTTCTAGAAAGAACAGTTGTTCCTAAATTTGCACCTTGAGTAATATTTTTTCAATGTTTTAAAAGCGAAGTTTTTCTATAATTATGGTAGTGTCAGTCCGTCCGTAACGATTAGCTCTTTTAGGCATGTTAAAATTTTCCTATAGATTTCAAACTTTGTATGATGATTCTTACAACAGTCAGGTACAATTTAGAAAGCGTAGAAATTATTCTCATGTAATTTATGTGGGAAATCACTTTAACTATTTTAGATATTGTCAAATATAAAAAGTTCGGTCAGGTCAAAGTTAAAAATTCTAAGACATATAAAATTTCACTACTCCAAGTACCTTAACTCTTTAAATGCACTTCAAGGAACAATCCCTTTCTCGTATTTTGAAAAAATTAAGGGGGGGGGGGGAAGTTTGTACAGTTATAGGAAATGAAATTCAGTACCAAATTTTGCCCTGGCCGTTTGGGCTTGTTTTTATAGTTATCAAGCTAATTCTTTTTGTAAGCGCTCTTATATGATTGGATCTACCTGTAAAACTTTAAAACTTGAATTTTGGGACTTTCCTTTAAAGGGGCTAGTGGAGCAAAAGACCCCCTAACACTAAAATTTTAAGTTCTGAGCCTATTTTCAGAGATATTGTGACGATTTTTTTAATGAAAACACTTTTTAACAAAACCGAACTAAGTAGCCAATACAAATTTCATTTTGGGACTTTCCTTCTAGGGGCTAGTGGAGCAAAAGGCCCCCCAAACACTAAAATTTCAAGTTCTGAGCCTATTTTCAGAGATATTGAGATGATTTTTTTTATGAAAACTTTTTTCACAAAACCAAACTAAGTAGCCATTACAAATTTCATTTTGGGACTTTCCCTTAAAGGGGCTAGTGGAGCAAAAGACCCCCCAAACACTAAAATTTTAAATTCTGAGCCTATTTTCAGAGATATTGAGACGATTTTTTTAATGAAAACACTTTTTAACAAGACCGAACTAAGTAGCCAATACAAATTTCATTTTGGGACTTTCCTTCTAGGGGCTAGTGGAGCAAAAGGCCCCCCAAACACTAAAATTTTAAGTTCTGAGCCTATTTTTAGAGATATTGAGATGATTTTTTAAAATGAAAATATCTTTAACAAAACCGAACTAAGTAGCCATTACAAATTTCATTTTGGGACTTTCCTTCTAGGGGCTAGTTGAGCAAAAGACCCCCAAACACTAAAATTTTAAGTTCTGAGCCTATTTTTTGAGATATGAGATGATTTTTTTAATGAAAACATTTTTAACAAAACCGAATTAAGGAACCATTACAGATTTTATTTTGGGACTTTCCTTCTAGGGGCTAGTGGAGCAAAAGGCCCCCCAAACACTGAAATTTTAAGTTCTGAGCCTATTTTTAGAGATATGAGATGATTTTTTTAATGAAAACATTTTTAACAAAACCGAATTAAGGAACCATTACAGATTTTATTTTGGGACTTTCCTTCTAGGGACTAGTGGAGCAAAAGGCCCCCCAAACACTGAAATTTTAAGTTCTGAGCCTATTTTTAGAGATATGAGATGATTTTTTAATGAAAACTTTTTTAACAAAACCGAATTAAGGAACCATTACAGATTTTATTTTGGGACTTTCCTTCTAGGGACTAGTGGAGCAAAAGGCCCCCCAAACACTGAAATTTTAAGTTCTGAGCCTATTTTTAGAGATATGAGATGATTTTTTTTAATAAAAATATTTTTAAAGAAACCAAACTAAGTAGCCATAACAAATTTCATTTTGGGACTTTCCTTCTAGGGACTAGTGGAGCAAAAGGCCCCCAAACACTAAAATTTTAAGTTCTGAGCCTATTTTTAGAGATATTGAGACGATTTTTTTTAATAAAAATATTTTTAAAGAAACCAAACTAAGTAGCCATTACAAATTTCATTTTGGGACTTTCCTTCTAGGGAATAGTGGAGCAAAAGACCCAAAAACACTAAAATTTTAAGTTCTGAGCCTATTTTTAGAGATACGAGATGATTTTTTTAAATGAAAATATTTTTAACAAAACCGAACTAAGTAGCCATTGCAAATTTTATTTTGGGACTTTCCTTCTAGGGGCTAGTGGAGCAAAAGACCCCCAAACACTAAAATTTTAAGTTCTGAGCTTATTTTTAAAGATATTATGGTTGATTTTTTTAATGAAAATTTTTTTCAAATAACTGAAATAAATAATCAGAAGATAAAATTTTAGTGTTTGGGGGTCTTTTGCTTCACTAGCCCCTGGAAGGAAAGTTCCAAAATGAAATTTGTATTGGCTACTTAGTTCGGTTTTGTTAAAAATGTTTTCATCAAAAAAATCATCTCAATATCTCTGAAAGTAGGCTCAGAACTTAAAATTTTAGTGTTTTGGGGTCTTTTGCTCCACTATTCCCTAGAAGGAAAGTCCCAAAATGAAATTTGTAATGGCGACTTAGTTCGGTTTTGTTAAAAATGCTTTTATTAAAAAAAATCGTCTCAATATCTCTAAAAATAGGCTCAGAACTTAAAATTTCAGTGTTTGGGGGGCCTTTTGCTCCACTAGCCCATAGAAGGAAAGTCCAAAAATGAAATTTGTATTGGCTACTTAGTTCGGTTTTGTTAAAAATGTTTTCATTAAAAAAATCGTCTCAATATCTCTGAAAATAGGCTCAGAACTTAAAATTTTAGTGTTTGGGGGTCTTTTGCTCAACTAGCCCCTAGAAGGAAAGTCCCAAAATGAAATTTGTAATGGCTACTTAGTTCGGTTTTGTTAAAAATATTTTCATTTTAAAAAATCATCTCAATATCTCTAAAAATAGGCTCAGAACTTAAAATTTTAGTGTTTGGGGGGCCTTTTGCTCCACTAGCCCCTAGAAGGAAAGTCCCAAAATGAAATTTGTATTGGCTACTTAGTTCGGTTTTGTTAAAAAGTGTTTTCATTAAAAAATCGTCTCAATATCTCTGAAAATAGGCTCAGAACTTAAAATTTTAGTGTTAGGGGGTCTTTTGCTCCACTAGCCCCTTTAAGGGAAAGTCCCAAAATGAAATTTGTAATGGCTACTTAGTTCGGTTTTGTGAAAAAAGTTTTCATAAAAAAAAATCATCTCAATATCTCTGAAAATAGGCTCAGAACTTAAAATTTTAGTGTTTGGGGGGTCTTTTGCTCCACTAGCCCCTTTAAGGGAAAGTCCCAAAATGAAATTAGTAATGGCTACTTAATTCGGTTTTGTGAAAAAAGTTTGCATTGAAAAAAATCTTCTCAATATCTCTGAAAATAGGCTCAGAACTTAAAATTTTAGTGTTTGGGGGGCCTTTTGCTCCACTAGCCCCTAGAAGGAAAGTCCCAAAATGAAATTTGTATTGGCTATTTAGTTCGGTTTTGTTAAAAAGTGTTTTCATTAAAAAAATCGTCTCAATATCTCAGAAAATAGACTCAGATCTTAAAATTTTAGTGTTTGGGGGCCTTTTGCTCCACTAGCCCCTTTAAGGGAAAGTCCCAAAATTCAATTTTTAAAGTTTTACAGGTAGATCCAATCATATAAGAGCGCTTACAAAAAGAATTAGGTTGATAACTATAAAAACAAGCCCAAACGGCCAGGGCAAAATTTGGTACTGAATTTCATTTCCTATAACTGTACAAACTTCCCCCCCCCTTATTTTCTACATTGTCCGATCTCCATAAAAATTTTTGTGAATGCTCTTTATTACATTTAGCAACTTTAAACGTTAGTGCATGCTGTAATTAAATCAATGTCATAGGTTTTTTGAAGCTGGAAAATCGACCATCGATTTTGCCAAACTTCTCTTTTTAGTAGCGAAGCTACTCTATAATTCACTTTGTCCGTCAGTCCGTAACGATATGGGGGAAATGGGATTTACTCAGCTCCTATAAAAGATAGAATGCTGAAATTTTTTGACAACATTCATATTAATAAGGAGCACATTTAACTATAAAACATCAATGGTGGTCGGAGCGCTTTTTAGCAGGTTTTAGGCTATTTTTGTATTTTTCACATTTTTCTCCATATCTTTGGTGTTTATGGTCCGATTTCCAAATTTTTTTCAGTTTTAAAAATCAAATTAAATTTCCTATCGTTTAGGTAAAGAAAACAACTATGACGTCAGACTACCTCTAAACAGGTTTTAGGCTATTTTTGTATTTTTCACATTTTTCTCCATATCTTTGGTGTTTATGGTCCGATTTCCAAAAATTTTTTAGTTATAGATATCAAAATTTAATTTCCTGTCGTTTAAAGAAAACAACCATGACAGTCAAACTGCCTTTTTGCAGGTTTTTGGCTATTTTTTTCCTTATTTTTTTTCATTTCAATTATGTATAGGTATAGTCCGATTTAAAAAAATTTTTAAGTTAAGGATATAAAAATTGAATTTCCTGTCGTTTTAAGAAAACAACCGTATTCCCATCCATGAATTTTTGGGCTTCGCTACTTATGGATGTTGTCATCCTTGTTTTCAACTTGAATTTTAAGAAATTTTTATAATGGAACTAATTATTAGTAGCGAAGCTACTCTATAATTCATTTTGTCCGTCCGTCCGTCCGTAACGCTATAGGGGAAATGGGATTTACTCAGCTCCTATGAAAGATAGAAAGCTGAAATTTGACAACATTCCCATCATTAAGGAGCACAATTAACTATAAAACATCAATGGCGGTCGGACGGCTTTTTAGCAGGTTTTAGGCTATTTTTTTATTTTCCACATTTTTCCTCATATCTTTGGTGTTTATGGTCCGATTTTCAAAATGACGGTCAGACTGCCCTTTTGCAGGTTTTTGGCTATTTTTATATTTTTTACATTTTCCCCCATATCTTTGGTGTTTATGGTCCGATTTTTAAACTTTTTTCAGTTAAAGATATCAAAATTAAATTTCCCATTGTTTGAAGAAAACAACAATGACGGTCAGACTGCCTTTTTGCAGGTTTTTGCCTATTTTTATATTTTTTACATTTTCCCCCATATCTTTCGTGTTTATTAATTGATTTTCAAAAATTTTTCAGTTAAAGATATCAAAATTAAATTTCCTGTCATTTGAAGAAATCAACAATGACGGTCAGACTGCCTTTTTGCAGGTTTTTGGCAATTTTTATATTTTTTACATTTTCCCCCATATCTTTGGTGTTTATTAATTGATTTTCAAAATTTTTTCAGTTTAAGATATCAAAATAAAATTTCCCGTCGTTTGAAGAAAATAACAATGACCGTCAGTCCCATCCACGAAATTTTGTGCTTCGCTACTTATGGATGTTGTCATTTTAAGGATCAGGCCTTAAAAGTTATAAAAAAAATTTTGAAAAAAACTCAAATTTCGTGTACTACGGAAAAATTATTTTTTTTCGGTAGAAAGAATTGACCTATCTTATTAAAAAATTTTGTGTATGCTCTTTATTACATTTAGCAACTTTTACCTTTTGGGCATGCTGTAATAAAATAAATACGTCATAGATTATTTGAAGCTTGAAAATGCTATACCGGCTTCGCCTCGAGGCGAGGCGAAGTCTGTGCCGTTTTTGAGATAAATTTTGACAAACTTCCCAAAGTCCTAGGATAACGTCCTTTTAGGACCTATAAGACTTTTCCGAGATCTTTCTAATGGTCTTGGTCCCATTTAAAAATTATATATTTTTTTCCCACATTTTTTTCAAAAAACCGAAAAAAAACGAGTTCATCCCGCCTTACCCTACTTAGTTCAGTCATGTGAAAAAAGTTTTTATTGAAAAGTCCCTAGAAGGAAAGTCCCAAAATTCAATTTTTTTATGTAGATCTAATCATATAAGAGAGTTTATAC
The DNA here is from genome assembly GCF_053477335.1 of Acartia tonsa. Taxonomy (NCBI): domain Eukaryota; kingdom Metazoa; phylum Arthropoda; class Copepoda; order Calanoida; family Acartiidae; genus Acartia; species Acartia tonsa. The sequence goes on along the minus strand of NC_137264.1, from coordinate 39,126,959 downwards.
TGAATTTCATTTCCTATAAGTGTACAAACTCCCCCCTCCTTAATTTTAATGTAATATCGAGAGATGTATAGAACAGATGGGCATAAATTATAGGAATATTTACTAAAAATTTCAGGTGCCTATTTAAAAAAGATGTTGAGAAAATCACATTACCACATCACTAAAGTTTTTGTCTTTAAAGTATGGCCGACTGACAGACGGACAAAATAATGTATAGAGTAGATGGACATATATGAAAAGAATCTTCACTAAAAATTAAAATATAAAAGTGTAAGCTCTCTTATATGATTGGATCTACCTGTAAAACTTTGAAAATTGAATTTTGGGACTTTCCTTCTAGGTGCTAGTGGGGCAAAAGACCCCTCTAAACAGAAAAATTTTAAGTACTCAACTTATTTTTTTATTGGAAACTATTTTGACATAAGTAAAATAAGTAGTAACTACAGATTTCATTTACGCACTATCCTTCTGGGGGCTTTTGGGGTAAAACAACCCCCCAGACACAAAGTTTTGAGCTTACAAGCCCCTAGAAGTAAAGTGCAAAAATGAAATATGGGTTGGATAATCAACTCATTTATGTAATAAAAGGTTCCATTAAAAAAATAAGCTCGATATCTTAAAAAAATAAGCTCATAACTTAAAACTTTAGTGTCTGGGGGGTTCTTTTGCCCCACTAGCCCCTAGAAGGAAATCCCCAAATTCAATGTTCAAAGTTTTACAGGTAGATCCAATCATATAAAAGAGTTTACAAAAAGAATTAAGTTGATAACTATAAAAACAAGCGGAAAAATTGGTGACTGTTTAATTTGGCCAAAAAAAATTTTTACAGCACCTAAATGCAGACCTATAAGAGAATATATGCCTATAAGGAGGAGAGGGGCCACCTAGTGGAACTGAGGAGCTGAAAAGTACTGCATGTATGATCAGAAATAAATGCCTAAAATTGTTTTATCATGTATCAAACAAAGAAATACAGGATTAAATCCATTTTAGATTTTCTGTACCGTGATTTTGTGACCACTCTACCTCTGGAGTTAGCTGAACGGTTTCTAGAATACCTAACTGTCAAAGACTTGTTGACAGCCTGCAGGGTTTCAAAACCATGGAATAGAATAATAAGGTAATTTTTCATTTGTTTATTTTTGAAAAGCTATACGAGATACAAAATCAAGAAATGTATATGCATGGAGTAATTGCGAACTAACAAGTATCACCATACCAGGAAATACCTAGTGGTTTTCACCTGCTGCAATTGTTATTCCGGCGTTTCTTTACAGTTTCATATTGTACTTCATAATAGCAACTGCCATGCAAAGTTACAGTATTAGATTTTTAAAGTGAACCCATAAATCAAAAAATAAGTTTCGGAAATTCAGTCAAATACCAGGGAAAAGATAATAGATGATCCCCAAAAGGGTTGGGCCGGATATCCGGCCAATTTCAATATCCGGTCGATTTTAATATCCGGTCGGATACCGTGCATTGAAACTATCCGGATACCGGATATCCGGCCCAACTCTAATCCCCAGTGGTGGTAAACAAAATTACCTTTTCTATTGATACAGTTTGGACACTACCAGTCTGGAACTGACAGTAACCAATCATAATTCATCAAAAGTACCCAAAGTTTTTGGTCAACAAATAAAATGACGTGGTTATAATAATTTGTTTACCAGTGTAATTTAAAGTCCAATGTTCCCTCCCTCCCTGGTAAATTACACAGTATTTATTTCTCTAGTGGTATGAAAATAGTGTGGAGAAATCACTGCCTCAAATTTGGATGCAATCCTGTGACAATCAGTCTCAGTTATCCCAAGAACACTTGTATTAGAGGTATCAACATTTATTTGGGTTAAATAACATTCCATTTGATTTCCTTGCTGAAATCAACATTTTTTATGATGTGCTGAAAATGGATTGCCTATTTCTTACCTTATTTCCAAAGTTGTACAGCAGATAACCCAAATATTGCAAACGCTATTTTCAGATACTCCGGTCATAGGAAAAAGCGATATAATGTATAAACGATTTATCCACTAGGTATACTATACATTTAAAATTTTAATTTTTCAAATTTTGATTTTTTTGGAAGTTTGAAGCTTTTTTAGCTAGTATTAAATATTGAGATAGGACGCGGAAGCTAGGTACAATTTCGGAAACTAAAATTCAGTACATGATTTTTACAACACGTAATAAACAAAGTAAGAACATTGTAATTTTAAAAGCATTATATTTAGCAAATAAGAAAGAAATAGTAAACATTTGAAGTAATGAATCCATACCTCCTACATAATTTATTTTTCTAAAAGTTATGCAAAAAATCTTTGAGAAAATTTTAACAGCGATTAGGTACTAAATTTTACATTTATTTGCAAGCAATTGAATGAATTACGTATATTTGATAGGTAAGTATACTTAATTTTAAGGACGTCATGGAAGGACATACAATTCTATAGAGTTGCTAGGCAGTAATGATTAGTTCAATATTACAAAATTTATTATTTAAAAATAAATACTTTTAACAGGTATGCAAATCCAGCAAGATCTCTGTGACGGCTCTGCCTGGACACAGGATGCCATTGTCAACCTGGTCAAATCTCCAGGTATGATGGAATTTATTAGCATAAATAATCCTTTTCTATAAAGTAGTAAGGTTTTTTGTAAGACTCAAGATTCCAATAACTATACTGAACTCCTTTTAAAAGAAGCTTAAAATAGGTCCTGGGATGGTTTTATGCTATATGTTTAGATTTGAGCATTATGGTTTTAAACTATTTTTATACTGAATAGGTACTTTGTTAATAAATTATTAGTAACTCTTTTTTTTTTTTTAGTGAACTAAGGTGCTTTCTCAAAAAGTACCTTGTTGAGCAAGCACTGAAACCCCTTTCTCCCCTTGTTTTGAATCGAAAATAAGATGGGGTGGGGGGGGGGGGGGCATTTGTTTGTTAATTGCTTTAGGCTAGGTTAGGTTATATTGGGTACTAATTAGCCCCGGGCCGCAGGGTTAATGCTTCAGGCACGGGTTTGAAAAAAACTATTAATAAAAAGGGGGGGGGGGGGGGTATCAGTTCTTATCATGCACTTTGTATGAAAGTAACCAGTAACTCAGTAACTCTATTATCTAAAAGTCCATCTGAAACATAATAGTAAGAGTAGGGGGTAATGCCTTGGCCCCTAAACAGGTGCAACTCATCAACATGCCCAGTTATGCGGTAATTTATCCATCCAGGTAGATTTTCTGCTCTGCATCACGATAGAGGATATATAGCTGGTGGAACAAGTGACAGTATTCATACTCATGCCAACCAGGACTCATCAGAGAGTGTCGTTATTTGGTCTGTAGAAAATTCCAGGTAAATCAAGGATATAGATCATAGTTTTATATTCCTAATTTTCAGGTTCGACTAATGATTAAATATATTAGCTTCTTCCTCCAATTTAAAGTCCCTCGGACCCACTTAAACTATGGTCTCAAAATAGTTTTTCTGTGTGCGTTTAACACTAAGTTGAATTCGGCATATATAAATTGTTCTGGATTTATTTAATACCATAATATAATATTATTATTCACCCTCTTTTAGAAATCGGATGCCTTTCTGTCAAAATAAGAAAGATATACATATATGTGTCTGTCCTGAGAGAGAGTGGATATTGGGCTGTTTATTACGCTAGTATCCAAAGTTTTATATTAATGTTTTCTTATTGGGTTGCTTAACAAATTTGAGGACTTTCGTAAAATTTTATTGGTTGATTAATTAAATTGAATGTTTAAACGTTTTAACCACTAATTTTAATCCAAAGAAGGGGTAAATTTATCATCAATTTATCAGATATTGTCTTATCCCTTTAGATCCCTGTTATCTGTCTATTTGAAAAATTTTCGTAACTTGGCCATTTTTAGCGGATTTTAATTTTCTATTTTGTTTTAGTGTTGTGGTAAGTTTCCCAGTGTCTGGCTCCGTGTCCTGTATCAAGCTAAACTATCCAAGTCTTGTTGTTTGTGGACACTTTGATGGAACTCTCTCTTCCCACCAGGTATAGTGTCCTGTATCAAGCTAAACTATCCAAGTCTTTTTGTTTGTGGACACTTTGATGGAACTCTATCTTCTCACCAGGTATGGTGTCCTGTATCAAGCTAAACTATCCAAGTCTTGTTGTTTGTGGACACTTTGATGGTACTCTATCTTCTCACCAGGTATAGTGTCCTGTATCTAGCTAAACTATCCAAGTCTTGTTGTTTGTGGACACTTCGATGGAACTCTCTTTTCTCACCAGGTATAGTGTCCTGTATCTAGCTAAACTATCCAAGTCTTGTTGTTTGTGGACACTTCGATGGTACTCTATCTTCTCACCAGGTATAGTGTCCTGTATCTAGCTAAACTATCCAAGTCTTGTTGTTTGTGGACACTTCGATGGAACTCTCTTTTCTCACCAGGTATAGTGTCCTGTATCAAGCTAAACTATCCAAGTCTTGTTGTTTGTGGACACTTTGATGGTACTCTATCTTCCTTCAGGTATACAATTGCTGTTTCGGAAATAGTTATTTATCGTATCGTATTATAAACAGCTTTCCTCGCAAATAAAATGTATAGTTATTAGATTAAAATCAGTTTCTTTAGATCTAGATGCCGATGGTACGGGCTAACTGGTTTTAATATTATGATTGTACATTTTATATGCGTAGGAAACTGGAAAAAAATACGATGCTTTACATAATTTTTCAGTATGGCCAGAACCGTTTCTAATCCTCCGGATATTAATCGGTTTCGAAGCGACATAGAAAAGTTAATAATTCTATACTGAATGTTATCCTATAAAATAAGGTATTACAGTTTTTTGTCTATAAGTAATGGACAGATTTTGATCTTTATTTCTGGAAAGCTTCTAATAGGTCCCAGACTAGTTTTTGGCATGGCAATTTAATTTTACAATTAAGTCTTGGTATGGTTTTAGGGTCCTTCCTTACATTTTCGAATACAGAGTACCTATATGCTAGGGGCACAGTCGGTAGTGTTAAAAATATTCTTTTATTCTTTACTTCTCTGTATAGACAATGATAATGCTTCTTTTTTAACATGATTTTAGCTGTTTTTGTGGGTTTAGTCCAAACTTAATAATCCCCTACTTACACAACAACCAGAGGAAGTTGCGTGATTAATATTGCGAAGAGAAATTTGAGTCAACACATGGAGAATTGAACTCAAACTCGCACCACCGTAGCTCAGTGTGTTACCACTGAGCTACGACGCCCCTTTTTACTCTTTATGATTTTAACATCTGATAAAATATTTTTAGGTGTCAGGGAATACAGAATCTGATATTACTCCTGGTGGATTACTCAACAAATTCAGGCTTCACACTGCCCCTGTATTATCCTTAGGTAATTTTATTTACATTATATTTTTGTAACCGATTAAGATCATCTGTATTAGAACCGGTCCTAAGCCATATTGAATAAAAATGTACGTTATACGTCAATAATAACAATCCTTTCTTAATTTAGATTTTGACGAATCAGAAGATGTTTTAATTTCTGGCTCCGCTGACTGGACTGTAAAGGTTAGAATCATCCTTGTTAACACAGACTTAATACTATTAAGTATATATTGCTTTTAGAATAGTGGTCTTATTTTTTTTTTGTGGGGGGGGGGGGAATTAATGAATTTTAAAGATAGATGCTTATTGTTTTATTTGCTTAAACTAGAGACAACTAACTCTTAAAATACACAATCTTTTTTGGAAGTCCTAACTGAACATAATTATGAGTTATACTTGAACTCATTCACTCCCTGACAACTAGCGGATCAATTGCAGAACAGAATAAGTATATTTTAAACGTTTTCAATATCACATTAAAAAGGTTATTTTGTTTTAGGTTTGGCAATTGTCAACTGGAAGCCTGCAGAGAACTATTTCTAGTCATAGCCACTGGGTCCTTTCTGTTATCTTTACTCCTAGCTCCAAACATAACATTCAAAATCTTAGGTGAGCCCTATTGTGTGTGTGTGTGTGTGTGTGTCTGTGTGTTTGGAGTAATGTAGTAGAGCGAAAGACTTATGTATAGCTATTAGTTTTAGCCCTGATAAAATTATTTTTCTAAAAATATACCTAAAGAAGTAAAGCTTTTTAATAAACTAAAATCTACGTAACAAATAGACCGTTTGTGCTGTTCTTTTCAGAAATCATTTAGAATGAAATATGAAGGGTTTAGGCTATTTTTGTGCAATTTAATGTTAATCAGAGGCTCAGATCCTAGTGGTTTCAGTAAAAGTATTTTTTCCTAACTTAAAAATTGAAAGTTATATTTGATAACACTGCTAAATTCAACTCCTGAAATTTAGTATCTTATTATAGTTAATATCCTGTCCAATAATATAAGTACTAGTAGTAATTTTTTGTCTGAAGCTTAATATCTCGAAAATTATTGATCCCTATTGGTTGTACCTTTCACTTACGATTCGTAGATGTATTGGGGATTTTAGGCTATTTTCTTGACCCTTTCTGCCTTCCCCTAAAGGCTAGGTACAAAGCAATGAATTGATTTTAAAGTGTTTTGATATTTTTGTAGTGGAAAAGATATTGTTGTGATGATGACTCGAGATGATATTCAAATGTATTCCTGGATTCATTTTCTAAAAGACAATGGAGAATCTCTTAAAGGTAGAATTTTAATTAATACCTATAGTAGCGACAACTAGGGTTGGGCCGGATATCCAATGTGGCCTGATATCCGGCCGGATATCCGGCCATTTTCAATATCCGGCCGGATACCGGATATTGAAACTATCCGGCCGGATATTCGGCTCTATAATTTTTTATACTTTACACCAAAAATCTCTGCTTTTTAAAATCTTAAATGGTTATAATTTTCTTATTATTGAAGCTAGAAGAACATTTTTTCTGAATAAGTTTAACTTTATGTAAATTTATACCTATATTTCTGAAGAAATTTTTTTTTTACTACTTTAATATCTGGTAATTTGGCCGGTTATCCGGCCGGATATCCGGTAATTTGGCCGGATAACCGGATATTTGCCGGATATCCGGCGTTGGCCGGATATCCGGCCGGTTACCGGATATCCGGCATTTGAAATCAGCCGGATATCCGGTATCCGGCCAAAAAAGTATCCGGCCCAACCCTAGCGACAACCTTTACTACACAGATTCCTCCAATTTTTAAACATCTACAAAATGGCTTGATTGTTACATATAAGCAGGGATCTAGAGGGATAAGACAATGGGCTTTTTTATGCACACATCCCCAATTATGAGCAGAATTACCACTTCTGTAGATTAATATAATTGGTTGAAAATTTGTTTGAACCAATCAATCAAGCTGAAATTAGTACCAGATTATGAGACTTGCTTTGGGTGTCATAATAATTTAAAGTTTAATGTCTTTTTTGCAGAAAGATAGGTATATTTTATCTAAAAAAATTATGTTTAAAATCCTACGAAATTCCATATCATTTTTAGGGATCTAAAGGGAAAAGTCAACAGTTGATATATTGATGTACAGTGTAAATACCGAATGATGATACACAAAATTTCTCTTCTGTAGAATACAAATAGTGGTTGAAACGTTTGGACACTCAACTTAATGAACCAATTAATCAAATTTTAATTAAAGTCAACAAAGTTGTCAAGCCAACGAATATGAAAACAATTTGATAATTCAATCTATCCTGAACATTAATAAATGTTATATTTTTTATAAATGTGTTTATATTAAGGTCTGAACATTAGTGACATCCACATACCTCTGAAGTCCGTCACAGACGCTGTCCAGTCGTTTTTCTTTACTCCCGGCCTTCATTTTGACGGGAAAACAATCTCCTTTGTCAAGCAGATGCCCATGTTCGATTCCCACACCTTTGGCGACGCGGATATTGTCACAATTGATGCAGGTTAGTGAGGAGGAGCTGATTAGGTATAATAGAATTATGATTTACTAGAAAATCTAGTTTTACAAGTGTTAATTTTCGTTTGTTGTACCGTTTCAAAGCTTTGCTTTTATTGATGTTGTCATCCTTGTTTATGAATATTTTAAATAAATGTGACAACTACATACACTTATGATTTGCTTCGCTTTTGGTACCTACTTTATGCTTTACTTTGCTATAATTGACGTATTTATGAGTTAATTTTGTTTAAATTAATTTCAGGGGTGTATATTCTACATGGGATCCCCGGCTCAGGAGGGGGGGAAAAATAAAAAATAAGTGGTTGGAGGGGAAAAAAATGTAAAAATTAAGAAAACTGAAAACATTTTTTCCATTTCCTCCCCCTCCTTGGTGAAAAAAACTAAAAAAATGTGTGGTAGGAGGGATAAATAAATAAAATATAAGAGTTCTTAAACTATTTTTCCATTTTCCCCCCTTCTTGGTGAGAAAAAACTAGGGGGGGGGGGGGAAATAAAAAAAAATTTAGCCGGGGAAAAAAAATAAATCTTGTGTAGAATATACACCCCTGATTAATTTTTAAATGGAAACAAGTGTTAATTTTCATTTAATGCTATTAAACTGAGCATTAAATTATTCCTTGCATAATTTAATATACTTTTAAATTAATTACCTATACATTTAACCTTTGGTGGATGTCTGGAAAGGATGCTGTATCCCCCAAGATGGAATAGGACTTACAGATTGGCTAGTTATAGAGCAGCTTTAGCAATAATAAACTACCTGGGTCTGTAACGCAGGGAAGATCAATGTTATCACAATCTCACCAGAGGTTATCCAAAGGGTGCAGAGGGGCCAGGACGGGAGTACGGTTAGGGTCTCCAGGCGGGGCCTCAGGGCATTTAATGGAGTCTGGAATATTGGGAAATTCTTGATGTTGTTTCCTAGATAGAAAATGTTATATTTTTGCTCAAGTGTTGGAAGCCTAAGCTACACCCGGCTTAAACTTACATCCTATTCTCCCCCCATATTTTATTACAGTAATGGTTAGTGAGAAAGGGGAAAAGGGTTAATCATATTCAGAGAATTAAGCTGTACCTGGATGGTTAATCTGGACAGCTTAGTTCTCCAAAGAGCCGGCAGACATTATAATTAAGCGGTCTGAAAAATGAAAATCTTTTATTTGCTGTTTGCAACCGCGAAATTAGAATGTCTGCCGCAGTGAGCCGCAGGCAACCCGTTGTTCTTCTCAGTGGACTGGTGGCCTGAAAGTGTACATACATTAGTGTACATGACAGTGGATAATGTAAGAAGAATCACAAAATCTACGAGTGGTAACTCTTTATACCCCCACCCCAAAAATGTGTGTTTCTTAGCAGAGTTAGATGGGACAAGCTGTTTATTACACTTGTCCCCAAAGTTTTATAATAACTTTTTTATTCATTGGCTTAACAACTTTGGGGATTTCAAATGTTTCAACCACTAATATCGATTACTACAGGGGTAATTTTTTGTAACATCATTGGGAATGTACATCAATTCAACGGCCATTGTCTTATCACTTTAGATCCCTGGTTTGTTAGTGAGTGATTTAAAAAAATGTTGGGAGGGGAGGAGTTAAAAGAATAAAGCACTCGGCATATGAAGTAGCAAGTTTGAGTTTTGACTGCTTAATATTTTCAGAAAGTGGACAGTTAGTTCAGAGTGTTCATATAAACCAGAAAATTCGCAAACTTTTAGCAATCGGATCTAGATTTGCTATAATACTCCTACCCTATGTAGACTCGAAATTTAAAAACTTAGGTTAGTATCGTTTAAAAATTTAAAAATCTACCAATAACTTTAAAAGGCTAGAAAGAAATGGCACTTGGTAGATTTTTATATTTACATTAAGTATAGATTACATATCAGAGTGAAACAATAGAGGGGGAAGGGGTTGAATAAACGTACATTCCGTCCCGAGAACTCTGCGCCGACTTTCAATTGGGTCTTTGAAAATCAATGGATAGCGTCGGAAATATCAACACAGCTAAGTCGCTACAAAATATCAGAAAGCAATTTGCTAGCAGTCGAAAAAGGTCCCTAACAGGGCGAACCAGGTAGTTAGTTGTCTGGTTATACATTTATACTAAAAAGGGAGGAGTAGGTTGCGCTAAAATTCCGTAAAGGTGTCAGTTTTAAGGCTTAAAAATAGTGTTAGAAAGGTAATATTCACTAAATATTGTATTTCTTATTGAAAAGAATTATAGACAAAAAAAAATTTCAAAAGTTAACTTAAAGTTTTATCGTTCTTCTACTGTTTATAACTTAAAACTTACAACCTTTACGGATTTTTAGCGCAAACTACTCCTCCTTTTATTGATTACATGAACATCTTTGGAAAATTTGTGAGAAATTTTTCTCTGTCTCTCTTTAAAATATTAGGTATTTTTTTGTTTAGTCGTTGTTGATTTGAAGTATGAAAAGATAGTCGGTGGATGCACTGTTCCTCATTCCAGAGCTACTACTCCAGATTTTAGCCAGGTACAAACTTTTTAGTTTGGCTTTCAAGTTTGAATCTTATTCATTGTTGCTGGATCAAAACCGGTTTTGAGTCATACTTTAAAAAACCTGTTTTGTTACTTACTTATAATAGAATATTTTCCATTCAAAATAAGACAAAATTATCGGATTAATCCCTGTTTTGTTTGCCCTAACTTTTGTCAGTATAAGAGAGGTAAAAGGAAAGGGTTATAAATACCAAAACATTTAATTTTAGGTTGAATTCTATTTATGATGTTTGTCTAAATTAATGTTTAGGTTTGTACTGGAAAGTTGGATTGGCTTGACGGATTTTCTGATGATTCAACCAATGGTCTGGTTTGTTGCCTGGGTCTTCAGGATTCATCCATGCATACCGTTGTATGGTCATAGGAATTAAAATTATGATTTTAAAGGATGGTTCCTTGATTAGTATTTGATGAAAGTATAAGTGATATAAATTTTTGATAGGTATTTAAATGGTAGATGTTTTTTTTTAATAAAAGATTTAACACGTCATGGAGTGATGCTTAATCGTAAAATACCCTTCTTGGAATCGTCACTAACAAATATATTTTTGCTGCAAACAAACCGGTGAACTTTGATTTCTTGTCAAGCACTTGACAGGTTTACGTTTTTCATATTTTTAATTGTTGTTGTGTTATAAAGGGGTAAAATATAATCATAATAAGGTTAATATTGTTTGTTGAAAGAGCCTTATGTTCCGTTATAACTATTTCTTTACTTCCTATGGATGTATCTTAGCCCTTTATATACTTGTGATTAACACTAGTCTAACAAAAATCAAAATTAGATAGATATAAAGAAATTAGAAACGTGTAGTAGTTAAAATAAAAATTTACATTATGTTGTTTATAGATACATATTTTATTGTTTGATTTCGCTTTGATTATTAAATTATAGAGTTTATTTTATTAAGAATAGATCATATTTTTTATATAAAATATATAAAAGAAAAATAAGTAAGTAGTAATAAAGTAGTACAATATTTAACTCAATAGTATTAGTAAGAAATAGAGTAATATACTGTAATAAATAAAGACACCGAAATAACCAATTTTCCTTCATTCTTGGCGTTGATTTAAATGGAAAAGGCAATAGTAGAAATCCACCATTAGTTACAAAAAGAGCTTCAGCTTTCAAAATATGTACTGTGATTTTTATCCTGCTATTTAGAAACAAATTAAACTTTGACTATTTTGCTAATGGGATACAGGATTAAATAATTTGTAGTTCCCGTATTTTTTAGAGTAAATGCTAAAAAATCTATATTTAGCTTCCTATGAACAGCGTATTAGAAAGCTAAAGTAGAAAAAAAATAATAATCTAGCTACAGGGTGACTTCGAAACCCAATAAAATCAGTTGAAAAATAATGTATCGTCGTATTATAGACAACTTTCCGCGGAAAGTAAAATTTAAAATCATTAGATTGATACCAGAGCTTTGTTTGCCAGGGCCTTCGTCTGAAAACTGTCTATTATACCTTGCGATGAATAACTATTCTTGACCTTTGAAAGAAAAAAAAACCTCGAAATGAAAAAATGCAAAATAGTCATGGTTAAAATAAATTTGCACTAACTAATTTTTATGTAGATTAGTTAAATTTTTGTAGTTCGTTAAATAGATAGATTTATGTACTAATATAAAGATGTATACTGTTTAATTACGATTATTTATAACGTTTTGTTTTGTTTTTGATTATTAAAAGTTATGTTTTTGATTTTTAGTTATACATGATTTTTTTGAAGTATTTAGACATAGATTATTTGTGTATAAAAAACGTACGATAACCTTCCGATATTATCCTTCTTTTCCTTAAAATTCCAAGTTATTATCAACAAAATTGCCCCTTTTGTTTGATGGAAAAGTTTAGACACTGGTATTTTGTACCAGTTAAGCAAGATTTAATAAAAGTCCGCCAAGTTTTTAGCCAACGAATAAGAAAACATTATTAGAAATCTTTGGGGATTAGTGTTATGAACAGCCCCAAATCCCCTCTCTCCCCAAAGTTTTTAAGCCAACGAATAAAAACAATCTTTGGGAAACAGAATCCATTACAGTCTAATGTTCCTCCCTCCAAGGGTAGGAAAGGTGAAGGGGTGATTACCCCTAAACAAATTCCGTGGTGACGTAGGCCTCCCTCATATAATAAATACAGAATATTGTTAGGTCATTGTTTAAATGCTACTTGATTTAAATTTTTGTTTAAACAAATTTGAAAAATAGAGGTTATGAATTTTCTAATAATTGCGTGCATGTTTAAATTTATTGTGCGTATGTATGTGTGTGTGTGTGTGTGTGTGAATGTGTACTCTGCGCGTAAACGCGCTTAACTTTTTCTTATTGTGTATGTGTACGTCTGTAATTGGTTGCATTTTACTTGAAAATACATCAAACCTGACCTTCAGTTCTAACCACTGTGACTTAAGGTTACGTTTAAAATGAAGTTAAAAGAAAACAGCGAAATTAAAGACAAAAAATAATATGGAAAATTCTAATACAGGAAAACGTAAACGGCCAAGGGGATTTAAAAGTCACTCCCCCCCCCCCCCGATGCACGCTACTGAATTCTTATATTATTATTTTTCCGAAATTTTGCTTATTATAGCTTTTTAATATTGATATATAGGAAGATTATTTTAACTTTTTAACATGTATAGACAAACTTTGAAAGAAAACAATATGTTGTATGTTTATTTTTATTGATTCCTTCCTTCTTTGAACCCTTACTTTAATTAAAACAAGGATAACTTTATACACATAACAAGGATGACAACATCCATAAAAGCGAAGCACTTAAACAGTAGGACAAACGGACATTAACACTTATATAGTGCCAGAACTGAATAATCATAATATAAATGTATAAGAGTCAAAGCAAAATTGTAAGTAAAATGTGTTGAAAAACTGCTTGATTCAGGATAATGTTTATGGACATACTTACATTTCTAGGACTTGATTATAGAGTTCCTTCGCTTATTACATTATACTTTGTTGTCCCAGGAATCAATATACCAAAAATCAGATCAATCGGATGATTAGATCACATAAAAATTTGTTGTTAAAAAAGTAAAAAAATCAACATGTTTAAAATGGACGTACGGACATTTTGGTGATGATTATAGAGTTGCTACGCTTTCTAAATCGTACCTAACTATTAAAGGAATCACCATGCAAAATTTGAAATCGATAGGACAATTCTAACATGCCTAAATTAACGAAAAAAGCTATCCGTTACGGACGGACGTACGGACGGACCGACCCTAATTATAGAAAAGCTTCGCTTTTAAAAAAGCCTTCAAAAGAAACATAAAGCATTAAAAGAGTAGAAAAGAGGATGTTTTAAGTAGGAATGAGGGGAGACATTGGACTGTAATTAATACGATCTGTCATTGGCTGGTTTAAAAACTTTGGGTATTTTGATTAACTCTTAATTGGGTGGTTCAAACTAGCAGTGTCCAAACTTGTCAACCAATAATTTCAATCAACTAGGGGGGATTTTGTTATCATTGTTGAAGATGTATATCAATTTAGCAGCCATTGTCTTATCCCTGTATATCCCTAGTTTTAAGGCTTAATAACATCATAAATCACTTAACAATAACCATTGAACCATTTACTGGTGTATAATATACACTGTATATGTACCCTAGTTACAGAGTAGCTACGCTACAACTAGTTATAGAGAAGCTACGCTACAAAAACGAAATTCCTTAATCATTATTAAGTGATAAAGGGCTCTTTAACAAAAGTTTATATTCTATAAATAGAAAAATTCAATAATATTGGCTTAATGTGATATTATCAAAACATGTTTCTTTTCTATTTTTGTGATTGTATGTGTGTGTTTTATCCTTAATAATTTTGGAGTTGCATGAATAAATAATAATTTTGTTCATGTATGTATGTACAATTAATTTCTACCTGTCTGTTTACATATATGTGTTTGTATGAGTGTCTGTTTTTTTTAATCATTAAGTTGATGAAAAGTTTTTGTGGTAATTAAAAAATAGATTTTTATTTTCTGTTTGATAAAATTTACAAAGAGTTTTTATTTTAGAATCTATGGTTTTTGTGTTAACATGTATATCTAGTATGTGTGTGTGTGTGGGTGTGTTTTAGTGTGTGTGTGTATGTGTGTGTAAATATGAATTGACCTAGTGATACTCCACAGAATCAGACAGCTTGTAGTAATATTGTGTGTGTATGTGAATAAAGAAACAACACGTAGCTATCAGCTCATATGCTTAAGTTAATATAAAAAGTATAGAAATAATATTTATATTTATTATTGTTATCAAGGAACATTATGTCAATGTGCAGTGCGATGTCAGTAAATCACTATGTTTGTGATTTTTGTTGATTAATCTTCATAAAAAATATTTGTAGTTGTTAATGCATAACTGGTAGGGCATTTTTGGGGTTGGTTTATTTAAGGGTAGTGGTTAGCGAGATCTTACGTTGCAGAACAGACAAACATTCTATTACCTTTCAATAAGGATAGTATGTAACATTGCTTTGTAAACCATTGGCGCAACCACATAAGCCATTATGATAATAATTAATATAGCGATTGCAACTTTCCAATTATTATTGTGAAAGTTAAAGAATTATGGACAATCATTCAAGGCCCTCAAATTTATTTCTTGACATCTAAGTAATGCAATGAAAAAAATAACATTTTACAAGAGCAAATATAAACAAATGGTTTTTTTTTATAAAACGGTAAATCAAATATTCCATCTTATTTTATTATTTATTTGCGCCTTTTTCATGTTTTTTTCGTACTGTACCTTTCAACACTAAGAACAACCAAATTAATGATTTCCTGGATCAAATCTCCCTGGAGGGGGGATGAAGGGGGATGGGGGTAGACACATCCCCAATTATAAGGATTACGTGTTGTTAGTAGCCTTTCAATTTCATTCTTTCAAGTGTGGCAAGCATATTGGCCAAATAAATTTAGCATTTATTTTTAATTTAAATTTAATTATTTTATACCATTATCTTTACTTTTAATAATTTCAATAAATCATAAAACCCCTAAAATAATGGCCTTTTTATCATAGAGAGAGGGGACAATGGGCTGTTTATTACGGAAGTTTTATAATAACGTTTTTTATTCCTTGGCGGACTTTTATTAAATTTGATTGGTTGTTTCCTTTAGTTGAGTGTCCAAACGTTTTAACCACTAATTGTAATCTACAAAAGGGGTAATTTTGTGTATCAACATTGGGGATATACATCAATTTGTCGGTCATTGTCTTATCCCTTATAATCCCTGTATTTTGATTGCCACAACTTTTATTTTTTGCATATCATCCCCTACTCTACTTTCACCTTCGTTCACCCGTCCCTATCTCCATCAGATTCCCCTTCCTTAACTTGACCCCTGGACATGAAACACACACGCACACAGACACACATACTCACACACACACATACACACACACACAGACAAAACATAAAGTATGTTATCATCATAGTTTGTATTGAACTCAGAATGTAAACAACTCTCTCTCTCTTTCCAAATGATTATGTGATGAAATTATTTTATATACCTACGTGATTTGTTTTATGTGATTAAAATTAATTGAAAATTAACTTTTGTTGAATTTTTATGTATATTTCATAATTTTCCTCCTATAAAAATAAAGATAATATTTTGAAGAAAAAATTCCCAAAGAATAAAGTAAACTATTTTCTGATAAATAATGTATAGCTTAAAATATATATTAAGATAGCGTAATATACACTTAATGCACTAATATTAAGTAAATTATTTTACTAAGATAATGCTTTTAGCCCATATACCCATCTTTACCTAAAAAATAATAATATCTCCATTTCTTTAATCCAAATTGTTTGTTGTTGTTGTTAACATTGTTTTATTTTACTTGTAAAATTTACACAAAAATGCTTTATTTTCAGATTTTATTCACCCCACAAAATTTATAATGGGAGGTCAAGACCTACGGATGGGGAAGATGAAAGCCCTGATATTGGTGGGTGGGTATGGCACCCGTCTCCGCCCCCTCACACTATCTAAGCCCAAGCCCCTTGTTGAATTTGCAAATAAGGTTAGTGGAAACTCATAATTATCAGCGCACCTACTTTTTATCTTAGTCTAGAGTGTATTAGTACGTCCTTTCGCCCATATACAATAAATTGAAAAATAATACTCTTACATTACTACTTATATACACAAAAGAAACTTTCAAAAATAAATAAACGTTAAACATCAACAAATGTAGACGCGCATGCGTGAATCAAAGAATGATCTAATATTTTATTATTGAAAAGGCTTTGCCATTGATTCTTTATTTATCACTTGGAGCTGCTTCCCTAGCATCTAGGGCCTCTATATTCCAAGGGATATGGAAGGGCAGATAAATGGCCTAAAACTATCCAGGGACCTATAAGAAGCTTCACTAAAAGAGAACCTTATCGGTTCAGCGGTTAGCTAGATCCTTTGCTACAGACTAAAAAGCTTATTACTCTACGTAATAGGATCGATTAAAACATTTCTTATGTCAAATTTTGTTAACTATTATTGCTAACAACTGTTTATTTTTCTTCAAATGTAATTTTAATGATTATTATAATGTTAACTTTCTGTTTATGGACTAAATGTTCTAATGTTTATAAATTATTATTACATTTTTTTATGTGTAGTTTTCAATAAGTTCTTAAGAGTCCTACTAAGATGCGATCATGGGTAATAAAATAATCATCAAGGACGTCCAAGCTTTTTTAAGGGAGTGTTTCAAAGTTTTATTGGGGGAAAAATGTATTTTTTTAATTGTGTGGGTAAATACGAGGGGTTTCAAAGTTTGATCAAAATAAGAACTAATTACGTTCCGTGGGTAGACAGACAATCAAATAACCCTACGACTTAATATAATATGATTGTAAAATATTTATTTTCTTCAGCCCATGTTACTGCACCAGATTGAAGCCCTTGTAGCTGTTGGTGTTGTCCATGTTGTTCTGGCTGTCAGTTATCATGCTGAACAGCTAGAACAGGAAATGCAGGTATGTCACGTGTTTTTATCAGGGAGGGAGGAGACATTGGGCTCTTTACGCTAGTCCCCAAAGTCTTATAATAACGTTTACGTTAGCTTTACAACTTTAGGGACTTATATTGAATTTTGATTAGTTGGTTTATTTAGTCGAGTGTCCAAACGTTTCAACCACTTATTGTTATTTACAGAAGGGGTAATTTTGTGTTTCATCATTTGGGATGTACATCAATTTATCGCCAATTGTCTTATCCCTATGGATCCCTAGTGTATATATACTGGATTTTAGAGGATAAGACAAAACATGACAAAGTTGATGTACATAACTACAAATTGATAGTAAACAAAATTACCCCTTCTGTTGATTGATTTGTTGGTCGGCCCTCTTTAGTTTTAACCAACCAATCAAACCAAGAACCATTTTAATTATTTTTATTTGTTTCAATCTTTCCAGGTCTTGGATTTATATTAGATTTTTTAAAAATTATTTATACTTTTTTGAATAAAAGTCCGAATTAAATAAGTTTTATAATATTTTAATATTTCATTTGTTTTAAAAGGCTTTAATATGTAAAGAAATCGAGGTAAATTTTAGAATAATGTATTTCTAGTTTAAAAAATATTTTTTTTAAATAGGTACCTAATGTATTTTTTATTGATCTCTCGTAATATTAGATTATGTTGTAAGCAAAGTATTTCTTTTTCAAAATCAATGTAGTTTTTCAATATTTTGTTTTACATTTTGTATAGTAATGTATTATTAGGTGTAAAGTTTAATGAAGCAAAAGTAACTCAGAATTCGATATGCATCTGTTTGGTTCATAACAAGCGGCCACGCCCCTTGAGGTCTCTAGGGACACTTTTTGAAATGATAGAGGGGGGGGGGGTAGGGTAGAGCTAACCCCCCCCCCCCCCCAAGTATTTATAAACCTTCACTGTAGAATAGAACCATATCGGTTCAGTGGAGATCCTTAAATCCTTTAAAAGAGGCATCCTGATAATTCTAATATAGGGATAATGTATTTAGGTAGAAGCCACACGGCTTGGAATCAGTATCACATTCTCACACGAGAAGGAACCGTTAGGAACTGCCGGGCCACTTGCCCTTGCAAAGCATATCTTAGGTAAGCTTCATTTTTATCATTTCAGGAGATACAGTTATTAATTTAGATTATATTATTCATCCTTACTACATATAATAAGAACGATAAAATCCATAAAGCTAAGATTAACGTCAGACAAACGAGCATTAACAAATATGGAGTAACAACGCATTTAATGTTCAATATTATTTTAATTTACAAGGTTGACAAAAATTCTGTTTTGTATAGGTAATTAGTAGTACATACTCCCATTACATAATACTTTATTTTTATACTTTAGGAATAATTATTTTATTCATTTTGGTATTTGAATAATTAAATCAGATGAAAAATAGATTGTTGTAAAAAACAAGTTTGTATCAAATGAATAGTGGGAAAAGATCAAAAACTATTCGGCGGAGAACGCCCTTTTCTTACAGTTCAATTTTTTACCACCTTTTATCTCAGTTTCTTTTTTTAGTTGAGTTTCTTTTAGTTTTAGGATTGGTTTTATCCGCTTCTTTCTTATAAATCTTTTTTATTTAGGCAAAGACGACGAGCCCTTCTTTGTACTGAATAGTGACGTCATCTGTGATTTTCCTTTCGAGGAGATGGTTCAATTTCATAAACAACATAACAGGTATGTATACAATACATACTTCAGGGATAAAATAAGTGAACTAAAGGGATAAGACAATGTCCGATAAATTTATGTACATCTCCACCAATTAGGATACACAAAATTACCCTTTCTGTAGATTACTATTAGTGTTTGAAATGTATGGACACTTAACTTTAAAAACCAAATAATCAAATGATAAATTCTCTGAGTGAAAAAGTCTTTGATACTTCTTAGTTAGGTATTGTTTATTGAAATATATTTCGGTGGACATTGCACCCTCTTCAGTCTAAAAGACATAAATCATATTAATTTAATTTACAATTTCAAAGTTGTTAAGCAAACGAATAAGAAAGTGTCATCATAAAACTTTGGTGACTAGCGCGATAAACAGCACAATGTACAAGCTACATCACATGATTTCAAAGCTATCAATAAAAAGTAAATTCTCCAAAAAGGTGGAAATCTAATACAAAACATTTAGAAACATCATAAAAAGCTTTAAAATCATATATACCTAGGTAGTTTTCTACAAAGAGGCATAAAGAAGCATTGAAAAATGTAAAAATCTTGTTTTTAACTTTAAAAATATATTTTTCTTATTAAACAATTGCAAACTAGGTATAAAAAAAGACTGGTTTTAAAGATATTTTTCAAAAAGTTACCCTTTAAAGTTTCTAAAATGATTTTTGAGGTTTTTTTTTAAATTATCAGGGAAGGAACAATTGTAGTAACAAAGGTAGATGAGCCCAGCAAGTATGGTGTTGTTGTTTATGATCAGGTTAGCAAATTTCTTCCTTTTTGCCAGTATGGCTTCCAAACAGATTAATATCCGTTGGATTAGAACCGGTTCTTAGCCATATAGGAAAATCACGTATTGCATTGTATTAAAATCAAAATCATAAAAGTTTTGTTAGTAGTAAACTTCGGCCACTCGGGGCTGACAAAACTAGTTTTAACATTATAAATTTTCATTTTATGATTCATGGAAAGCTGTCTATAATACGATGCGATAAACAACTATTCTCATTTCAAAAGAAATGTTTAATGAAAAATCTAAAAGTTATATATTATACAGGAATAAGGTATAGCCAACAAGTGAATTATATCTAAAATGGTATTTTAGGGGGGAACATAAAAAGATCATCATTACGGCATTACGAAAAACTAATCTGGCTAGCAGTTGTAGTTTTTTTCCTTAGTTAAACAACCTTGAAGTAAATATATGAATTAGGATTAGGATTAGGGGGGGGGGGGTGTTCGTTATATTAGAGTGCTTCCAGTTTCACTATAAAAAAGAATACGAAAATCTGGAGTAATATCTAAGTAATAAAAAATCCATTTTCAGAGCACTGGTAAAATTGACGACTTTGTTGAGAAGCCAAAAGAATTTGTGTCAAATAAAATTAATGCTGGCCTATACATTTTTAAACCATCTATTCTAGACAGGTATGATTGTATCCTAAATAAATAGGTAGGATTTTTATCTCTGTGTGATAAAAGCTGAACCGCTATGGCTCTCCTTCACAATGGCCAGTTTTAAATACTACTTATCAGGTTTTTTTTGGCGAGCAGACTTCCTGTTTTTAAACTTAATAGATGGGAGGGTTTTCTTTCCCAATCCCCTTCGGGGGTACCCAGCGTGGCCTACCCCTGTTCCAATATAACCTAACATTACCTAATCTAAGTTAACAAATAATACCAGAAAAAAGTACCACTCTTTTATTTTCGGGATAGGGGGTTCGCGACTAGGCACTAAGGGGGAAACCATTTTGTTAGCGAGTATTGCAGTTTTAGCATTCGTCCTTTAATTTTATATTTTTTAGAATTGAGGTAAAGCCAACAAGTATAGAAAAAGAAGTATTTCCTGACATGGCACAAGAAGGCCAGTTGTATTGTCATGAATTAAAAGGTAAATTTTCAGTTAGTTCAAATAATTATTACCTATTACTGAATGAAGGCTAGGGGATTTTTTATCCGACTTTTTTTTAATTGAAGTATTGCAGTTGAATTTTGGTGAAAAAAACTTGTTTAGCAATTTGAACCACTTTTTAAGCCTCCTTATGGGGGTCAAAAATTTATTGCATCAGAAATGTGACTTCATGATGCTCCCTGAAATATTTTGAGGAGTAGAATCAGAAAACAAAGTTAGTTTCAAAATATCTTGCTTTTATTTAGCCTTTAAAATGGCTGAAAAAATCACCACTTTAGTGTTTTTGAGAATTGGTCAAATTTTACAGGTTTTTGGAGACTTTAAGGCTAGGAAAGAGATATTTTTAAACGGACTTTAGTTCCAAATTCTACTCAGGACTTTTTCTTTTAATCAGAGATGTCACTCCTAAAATAGCTTAAATATAAAAAAGATCAAGTATTAGTAAGTACCTTCCCACGATTGTAAAATCTAAGCTGTTCGCTAGAACTTAGGAAAAGTGGGCGGGTATATAAAAAATATGTATTTTGAAAATTAAATGACATTATTTTATTTTGCAGGTTTCTGGATGGATGTTGGACAGCCAGCCGACTTCCTGACCGGTATGTGCCTGTACCTGGGGAGTGTTAGGAACAAGGAGCCCCAGTCCTTAGCCACCGGGGTCGGTATTGTCGGTAATGTGCTGGTGGACCCGACCGCCAAGATTGGACGGAATTGCCGAATTGGACCCAATGTCACTATTGGACCAGGCAGAGTGTTTAACAATATTTTAATTGTTTTGTAATCATTTTTAAAGCCTAAAAGTTTACGGATTGTATGCAAAGGAATAAAACTTTAAGAGTTAAATCTATCTAAACAACTATACATGTCTGAAGTTCATAACCATAAAAATCATTTTCTGCTTTTTTGGTGCTAGCACTCATAAAGGCCACAGAAATCACCCCTTCCACATAATTTTAAAACTGATAAACACGTGTTTAAACCCCCTCTTGTTCCTGTTCCTATGAGGTCCTTTACCAGTGGGACATTTCTAAACCTTTCTTATCCCAACTGCAGATTTTTAAAAAGTTGATTTATGTCTTAAATCTTTTTTTTTAAAGAAATGGTTCTCTTAATTTTATCATATTATGAACATGAATCAATTGTGTGGATTTTCGGGGATCAAAAGGGATAAGACATTTGCCGATAAATTGTTCCCAATGATACACAAAATTACGACTTCTGTAGATTACACTTATAGGTTGAAACCAGGATTAAGGTATAGGTAAACAACAAGCGAATTAAATATAAAATAATATTTGGGGGGCAAATGGAGAGGTCGTCAATTTTACGATCATAAAACTTTGGGGACTAGTGTAATAAACAGCCCAATGTCCTATCCCGCCATGGTGAGTTTTACATTTTAAAACAAAAAAACAATTATTGACTTTGTTAAACAATCTGACCCATCCTTAGATGTTGTTATCGAGGACGGAGTTTGTATTAAACGTAGCACAGTGTTAAAAGGAGCCAGAATTAAGCAGCACTCCTGGCTGGATAGCTGTATTGTAGGATGGAGGTACGTATTATATAATTCCATTTGTAGAGTAGCGTTCCTATAATTAAAGCTCTGCCTTTGGAAGTTAGTCTATAAAAGTTTCGTGTATAATAGTCCCTTTCGTCACAACGCCAGTTAAGGGGCGTTTCGTCGTATTTTCACAGTAGATTTTGTCCTATATTTTAGCCCCTGCGGGGGCTCTAACCTTGCGGGGCAATAGCCTACCCTAACAAAACCTAACCTAACCTAAAATAACCTAGCAAAAGCTACAAAGAAAATACGACGAAACGCCCCTTAAGGGTATTTGTCACGAAAGGGACTATACCCAAAGTTTCTTTGTAATTTCATTTAATAAATCCTTTGTTTGGCACATAAAGATTACCATTTTTCCTACGTCTTTGTACAATTTATTTTCAGTTTCATATTTTTTAATTGTAATTGTTTTTTAAGTATTTATATTTTTTTGTTCCAAACATTTGTTTCTTGTCTGCATGCCCCGTAAAGTTAAACAATTTATTATTTTTAGATGTAACGTTGGTCAGTGGGTAAGAATGGAGAACGTATGTGTGCTCGGAGAGGACGTCAGTGTCAAGGACGAGGTCTATATCAACGGTGGCAAAGTTTTGCCCCACAAAAGCATCGGCAACTCCGTCACTGAACCACAAATTATTATGTGAGCATTTAATGAAAATATCTACACCAAACACAATGCATTATTGTGAAAAATATTTCAATCTTAAGCTCAATAAGAGGAAGCAAAGTGTTCAAGAATCATGTGAAATTTCTAATTCTGAAAATTCTAAATGGCGGAAATTTATAAAAGACGACTTTTCTAATTTAATCAATGTCGCTTTCCTTTTTAAATTTGCCGCGTTTTTTAATGCAGAAATAAACATAATATTTTGACTGCCAATTTAATAGTTTTCTAGGTAATTTTTAATAATAGTTAAAATGTTAGGTAAATCTTATTCAATATTTGTGATAAAATAAAATAATTTTTGTTATATTTTGTGCAGAATTGTAGAATCAAAAATAAGTAATTTTTCAATGATTTTTTTATGACTTAACAATCCCCGTGTTTCAAGTATTAAAATGTATATCAAGCATTTTCTAAATTTACAACTAAAAAAGATTATTGTAAATGTTATTTAATTTTATCAATTATTATATGATACAAATTATGATATTAATTCTAGGGTTTTTTTTACATGGTGATGGGTTTAGTTGAATATTATAAATTAAATTGCATTTAAGTAAAAAATAAAATATATTTCATTGTTATTTATCTACAAAATTTTCTAATAGAAATAAATTTAAAGTATTTAACTAGTCACTAGTACAAGACTAAGATAGTGTCTGAAATCAAAACTAAACTTATTTTAAACTAATCAGTTGGTCTGTAAAGTTTGATGGTCAGTCCGGCCACAGAACGAGATTAATGTTGTAAACTGCGGCTAAGACCGCTGGAGTAGTTTTAAGAGTTTACTTTGGTCATCAGATTCTATCACAAAAAATCCTTTAAATATTTTAATAAAATGATATTTAGAAACTTATTCATTACAGTTTTACATTATCTTTATGTTATATAAGTTTTTGTTTCAGTATTACTTATTATTAATTTATCTATAATTTATTTTTACGTGTTTAATAAATTTGTGTGAGTGCATTTTAAGTTTTTTGTTTTTAAAAGCGAAGCTTTTCTATAATTAGGGTCGGGCTGTCCGTATTTCCGTCCGTTACGGATATCTTTTTTCGTTGATTTAGGCATGTTAGAATTGTCCAATTGATTTTAAACTTAGCATGTTGATTCCTGTAGTAGTTAGGTACGATTTAGAAAGCGTAGCAACTCTGTAATCAATACCAGAAAGTCCTTACGTCCATTTTAAACATGTTGATTTTTTTAACAAAAAATTTTTTGTGATCTAATTATCCGATTGATCTGATTTTTTATATACGGAATGGGACAACAAAGTTCAATAATTTAAGCAAAGTAACTATAATCAAATCCTAAAAATGTAAGTATGTCCATAAACATTATCCTGTATCAAGCAGTTTTTGCTTCGACTCCTATAAATTTATATTATGGTTATTCAGTTCTACACTACACAAATGTTAATGTCCGTTTGTCCTACAGTTTCAGAGCTTTGCTTTTATGGATGTTGTCATCATTGTTTGATAATGAAATTATAATCAAGGACAATTAGCACAACTTTAAACGATAAAAACAAAATATTCATTGCTATTTATATTTATTCCCTTTTTCCGTCCTTTAAAGTCATAGAAAAAAATCGTACAAACAATTCTTACTTAGTCGTTTTTCTTTGAAAATACATTAAATTTATTTTAGGTGATCTTATAATATCTCAAGAAGTTAAAAAAAAACATTTCAACTAAAAATTTACTTATAACGCACAAAATACTACCAAAGACAATCAAAGTACACACTTTTAAAATTAAGGCTAAACTGGTTTTAATCTCATAATTGTACATTTTTATATCCGCGGAAAGCTGTTTATAATACGATGCGATAAATAACTATTCATCAGCCTGTAGTTGCTTCTAGGATATCCTTAGTGTCCTCAACAAGATTAATGTATTGATCAGCTAGCCAGTTTTCTGCCAGAACTGTGACCAAATTTCTGACGTAGATTTTCATAACTTCGTCCTCAAGTCCGTTCTGAAATACAATAAAACAGGGAATTAAGGCATAAGACGGTAGATAATACATTGATATATTGTATACCAATTACGATAAACATAAGTACCCCTTCTCAAGATTAACGTCAATTTCTTTTATTGATTCTTAATTTAAATAAGTTTTCTTAAGAAATTTTGAATTTTTTTAAAATGAAAAAAAATAATACGGTATGATAAAAAAAAGAGTGGGATTATCTAAAAAAAATGAGCAAGAAACAAAATTTTGTTTCGATACCTCATATAGACAATAATTAATATTTTACAACAATATCTTCTAAAAACTGTGAGGAAGTTTGATAAAATTACGTTTATTTTGCAAGCTTGTTTGAAAATATTTCATTATTTTTATAATTCTGACAAAATAGATTTTCTGTTTAAATAAATAACATAGCCACAAAAAGGTTTAAGTAGTTATTGAAATATTCTATTACTATTCTTGCTAATTAAATATTCGTTAACTATGTTTAATTTGCATTTTTAAAATAGACAAAAAAAATATCCTACTTAAATGCTAATTTTATGAAGTTATCTTAAACCTTTTCCAAAAGTTTGTTTTATAAAACTTTTTATTTTTCATTGATTTTATTGATTATATAGGTTAAAAATATCAAAAGTATTTTTCAAAGGCTATAGATAAATTTTGATTAATTTCGATTTTTGATTTTTTAAATTTTTTTAAAAATCTGCAAGAATATGCATGTCTATTCAAAGAATAGATTATATAAAAAACAAAATTAAACATATTCAGGCTATCAAAAAGAAAAAAAATTCTTTTTTACCATTAAATCGCAAATATTTAAAATCATTAGATTTTAAGCTTATTTTGCATGGAAACACATTTTTTCAGTTATTTTTTCTCAACAATGGATCTTAAATGATTATTACTGAAAACTTTTATGAAAATGTTATTATCCAAAACTTCAAATAAAGGAAATAATTGCCGTTTGCAAAAATGTGTGCAAAAAGTTGCCAATATCTCGTTAGAAGGGACTTAATGGATTTGAATTCTTACTGCTTATGAGTTAGTGGACTATAAACTATTAGAAAAGTGTCACTTTAAGGTGAAATTTTGAGGGTCAACTTTTTTTCTTTTAAAATTCGCAGTGTATGGAGAGCTCACTAATAAAACAAGTGCAGTGTTTTTTTGGGTTTCCTCTGTCATATTACAATATATTTATTATTACTTTGATCCTATCCCAGATTTTCATGTTCTATAATAAAGTGAACTCTGTAGCGGGCTAAAATAACGATCTCTTCCATCACTGTCCTTTACCCCATCCCCTCCCCTCCTTCTGTGTAAACGGCTTAACTAATAAATGAGGGAAAATGCAACCTAAATTGACGACAATATTTCTCCTGTCATAACATCCACGTATATTCTACATTCATTCATTTGACATACAGAAGTTAGTTATAGGGAAGCTTCGCTCCTAAACCAAAATGATTGTACCTGGAATGAGCGGCCAGGACTCATACCCATGGCAGTTACCATGTTCTCCATCATTTGCATGAATACATTCACCTTACAAACAAGAACAGTTATGAGCAAAGCGTGAATAAGGTGTATAGCCAACAAGCGAAATAAATCTAAAGTAATATTTTGTTGGCAGAAAAAAGGGTGTCAATTCTGCAGCTGGAAATCATGTGTAGGTTTCGTGACTTTTTCCAGAATTAATTTCGTTGTTACTTAAAGCTGTAAGCAGCTGTAACATCATCAGTTACAGCGCGCTGATAAGAACAGTTACCAAAAGGGATAAGACAATGACCAATTTATTGATGTAGATCCCAATACTCAAAATTACCTCTTCTGTAGATTAAATTTTAATAGATGAAACGTTTGAACACCGGACTTAAAAATTAACCGATCTAGATTCACTACAGTCCCACAAGTTGCTAAGCCAACGAATAAGAACAGGTTCTCAGTCATAGTGAAAAATATGTATTGCATCATGTAACAGTCATTTTTCCACAAATGTTAAAATAAAAATCTTAAAATTATTTCTGTTTTGTTAGCCCAGATCTTTAGGTAATAATCTTTTATTTTAATGTCCGGCCGCGGAAACACGAACCGATAAATAACTATTACCTCCTCATTGAGATTGTTGTTATTATTGTTGTTGTTGTTTTGGTTGTTATCATTCTTGTTATTATTATTACTGTTAGCAGCATTCATTATCAACTAAATATAGATATTTGTTTTGGTTGTTATCATTCTTGTTATTATTGTTACTGTTAGCGGCATTCATTATCAACTAAATATAGATATTTGTTTTGGTTGTTATTGTTCTTGTTATTATTATTACTGTTAGTAGCATTCATTATTAACTAAATATAAATAATTGTTTTGGTTGTTATCATTCTTGTTATTATTATTACTGTTAGTAGCATTCATTATTAACTAAATATAAATAATTGTTTTGGTTGTTATCATTCTTGTTATTATTATTACTGTTAGTAGCATTCATTATTAACTAAATATAGATAATTGTTTTGGTTGTTATCATTCTTGTTATTATTTTTACTGTTAGCAGCATTCATTATTAACTAAATATAGATAATTGTTTTGGTTGTTATCGTTCTTGTTATTATTACTGTTAGTAGCATTCATAATTAACTAAATATAAATAATTGTTTAGTTGTTATCATTCTTGTTATTACTTTTACTGTCGGAATATTAATTGAATAGAACTTATTTTAATTGTTGGGGATTAAGTGTATTTTTCAAATGGATGTAGGTAGAATATACGTGGACATTATGATAGGGAAAAATAATTTTAAATTAAAGTTGCTAACATGGAACTCGTTTATTGGTTAGTTCATTCATCAAGGAGGATGGTATGGCGTAAAAGGTGGATTCATTTTTTTTAGCCCGCTGCAAGTTTCACTTTATCAGAGAACTTGAACAGCTGGTGTAAGATCCAAGTAATGATATATCCATTACTTTTCTATTAGAATATTTAAAACGGACAAATAGATAAATAAATTAATTTATACTTTAAGGCAATACAAACAAAAATAATTAGGCAAAATGGCATCACAAGTTAAAAGGTGAAAAACAGATAAATTAAGATTTTAAAATTAATTACGAATCTTATACAAAGATGTACGGACAATAGACCTTTTGACTCAAATGCACTTTATCGAATTTTATTCTTCTGCTGACCTAAAAAGTTACTTTATGGGCTAGACATACATGTACAAAATTTTATCTCTCTATCACTACTGGCTACCTGCGCCAGGAATCTAAAAAGGGCCATTTTTGAGATCCCGTTATTTTATACAAAAATTTAAAATGCATATGAGAATGGCTTGGAGATTTAATTAGGTGTTCTGCATATTAATTTAAATTATAAAATGCGATTGAGATTGCTGTGTCAAAAGTATGCTGTGCTTTTTTTGAATCGTGACTAGCGCTGGCGATGTCTGTTTTTAACATTTTCAATAATTTTTTTTAGAAAACTGACCGGTGCTGGCAAAAGATTTTTTGGATATCATATCTTTGGCCTTATATGTCTTTAGTTGAAATATGCAGAAGAGCTATAATTGTTAAAACCGCCGTGCTACCGTTATCTGTTGAATTTTTAGAGGCCAGACGCTAGGTAGCCAGTAGAGATAGAGAGATAAAATTTTGTACATTTATTTATAGGCCCTTAAAGTAACTTTTTAGGTCAGCATAAGAATTAAATTCGAAATAGTGTATTATGAGTAACTGGTCTAACGGACAAGCTTTAATGATAATGTAGCTGCACCAATCCAATTCTCTCACCTGTACAACTAAAACCAAAGAGGTCAATGATGATAAAACAGAAGAAACTGCACTTCCATCCCCCTGAACATCATACAAATTAGGCACTTTCACATAAAGTACCTTGTTGAGCACTGATACCCCCTCCCCCACTTATTTTTAAGATAAATTGACAGTAAGGAGGGTGGGTGGGGTGGGAGGTTTATTTTTTCGTTTGTTTCTTTAGCCTAGGTTAGGGCATACCTGGCTATATAGCATCGCAGGTATAGGCTCCACGGGATTAGGGGTCCCTGAAGGGGTCTAACATAGGGGAAAAAACTCTCCCTCATATTCAAATAATTTTACAAATAGGGTAATGGGGGAGGGGGGTGGTATTAGTGCATTACAGGCACTTTGTGTCAAACCACCTAATTGGTTGTTATTATCATTATAATCAAGCGAAGCTACTCTATCACTAGTCATGCTTGTACTTATATGCAAAATAATTTCAACAAATTACAAAATGAATTCATGATTTGTGTGCACAGAGATTTTCATGGACAATGTTAGCATTTATAGGATAACAATGATAAATGAAGTCTTCCCTAATTTTTTTAGCAGCAGCTTTGCGATATGATTTCATTTTATTTAAAACTGGTTTGTTTCCAGTGGAAATAAATAAGGAAAGTGTCTTCATTAAGCATTGAAATACACGAAACCTATATAGTTTTCAGCAGCTAAGAAACTCTGTAAGTGTTTGTGTCTGTCTGTCCGTCTGTAATGCTATTTCTCTCTCTTTTTTCTTTCTTTGTTATATTTTCTTCTATCTTTTAAACTTTCTCAATAGTTGGCACTATTTTAACATACTTTTAATTTCAAACATCTTGGTTACTATAGGACGTAATTGTCCTTGTTTTTATAAGCAAATGGTTTATGTAAAGACTAGTGAAGCGACTACGCCCCTAGAGACTCTACTGTTACTTGATGTAGGGGTGGGGGGGGGGGTCTCCCTCCCCCATTTTTAATTTTTGTTTAAAAAAGAAAGTGAAAAATCATTTTTAGTAGGGAAAATTTTACTCTATGTGCGATTTCTCTTGGACTCTGGAGGTTGCGCCCTCCCCCAAAATAAACCTTCTCTGGACATGAGAAGGAGCTACAATAGAAAGGAAAAAACAGTGGTTAGCGGTAGACACAGATATCCTGTTACTTGAATTAAATTCATAGATACATTTAGACATACCTTACATGGATTACTTCTGTAAGATTCCATTTTATTAAAATAAAAAATCGACCAATAAAATTTTGTTATATATTTATCTGAAATAAATCTATGAAACTTAAATAATGATTAATAACAATTATAACAATATAACAATAACAATTTTATAATAATTACAATCACATATTATAATGTTTCAACAACTAAAGAAGATTTTCACAGTAGCTACAAATAACAGTTATTTAAAATTTCCCTTTTATAGTGCGCTTACTTATATAAAAGTAAACTTTCATCCAGGGATCTAAAGGGATATGACAATGGCCGATAAATTGATGTACATTCCCAACGATTATACACAAAACTACCCTTTCTTTAGATTACAATTAATAGTTGAAACGTTTGACACTGAATTAAATGTATCAACTAATCTAAATTCAATAAAAGTCCCCAAGGTTGTTAGGCTAACGAACAATAAAACGTTATTATAAGACTTTGAGGACTAGTGTAATAGACAGCGCAACGTCCCCTCCCTCTCTTACTTTCTTCTGCATTAGTTGCGTTTTTTAGACTTACGCATCGCCCCTACCCTCTATATAGTGATAACTTTTAATTTTGAAAAATTAGATAAAAAACATGCCCAAGAGGTTAGCTAGAAATAAACAATGTCCAAAAATAGTTATTTCTCGCATCGTATTATAAACGGCTTTCCGCGGATATAGAATGTACAATTATGAGATTAAAACTAGTTTTTTAGCCCCGAGGTGCCGAAGGCACCGGCTAAAAAAACTGGTTTTAATCTTATGATTGTACATTTTTATATTCGTAGAAAGCTGGATATAATACGAGGCTAGACAGTTTTTTCGTATGGATGAGAACCGGTTTCTATCCACCGGATTCGAATGAATACGAGAAAAACTTATTACTTTAGTTTAAAGGATTAGCGGTTTCTCTCTTTAGAACTGGTAGCATGCTATCGAAAGTGGTCGTGGCTGACATAACATCGACAAACATACATATATTCCAATAATATTTATGTTGGTATAGCAACACAAAATTTTATTTATAAATGTGGATATCATGTAAAGTATGATCTCTTATAATAAGAGCCATATATTCGACATACTTTCGCCAATATCCTTGTTTAATAGAGGCCTTATTTCAGGTTTTTAGTAGCGAAGCTACTCTATAATTCGAAATGTCCGTCCGTCCGTCTGTCCGTCTGAGACAAAGTGGGGGAAACGTGATTTCTCGGCCCCTATAAAAGATAGACAGCTGAAATTTTTAGTGAAGATTCTTATAACATATGCCCATCTAATCTGTACATTGTTTTGTCCATCCGTCTGTAATTTGGGGTGCTAGATCGATTCCTACATTTTCATGTTTTCTTGATTTTCTCAACTCCTTTTTAAGATAATGGTCTGAAATTTTCAGGGATTGCTTAAATTTACATTCTTCATATTTTGCTTAAGTTTTATTACGATTTTTTTATTGATAGGGGTGCTAGATCGATTCCTAGATTTTTAGGTTTTCTTTTGTTTTCTCGATTCCTATTCAGGATAAGCGGCTGAAATTATTAGGGATAGAATATGCTCATATTCTACATTTTTTTAGTAAGTTTCATTAAGATTTGTCTATAAATTGCGGTGCTAGATCGATTCCTAGATTTTTAAATTTTTATGATTTTTAAGGTTGCGTGATTATAAAGGTTTTCTAATTTCCCTATTTTATCAACATTAATGTTTATTGTATGACACTGCTTTATAGTAATTTTTCCTGATATATATTCATAATTTTTGAGCTTCGCTACTTATGAATGTTGTCATCCTTGTTTTCTTCTAAAACAAAGATGAAAACATACATATGATCGAGCTCAACAAATCAGACAGACAAACGAACATTGACAAATTTGACGCATTCAATATTCAACAATGTCTAAAAGTGAAAACAATATATTCCGTTTAAATTTATTCCAAATCACTTGGATACAGGATGCGTCACGTGGATAATGATATACTAGATTAAAGAGATGCTTTGCTCATGACATACTGCCTAATCATACTAGAAATCATCATTTAAAAATTTTGATATATAGATGGAATAAATTTTTTTAAATTGCCTAAAAGTTTTAAAATGTTTTAAATTGGATCTACAAACTTTCTGGTAATCTTTATAGTTGCTCCGCTTAAAACGAAAGGACAAATCTATGAAGCCCTAGCGAAAGAAAAGAGCTGTTAATACGGACGTACTGACCGACCCAAATGATGGAAAATTATTTGCTTATTAGGGATTTTTTCTACCATATACGGATAATCAATTTATACAGAAATATATTTGTAAAAAATCAGGAATTGAGGAATAGGCAAATATAAGCGAAAATATCTCACATATTTATAATTAATAAAACACACACACAAAAACATATTTATTGTTACGTCAATATTTCATGCATTTGCTAGTGGCAGGGTTTTTAGTTAGAAAGAAAAGTTGGAATTAGGTGAAAGACCTTAGCCAATAAACAGGCCATACTCATTAATATGTAAATTACAATTAAGGCCTTAAGAAAAAAGGTAAAACAATCAAAAAATCGTGGAAATATTCATTTCCCTCGAATTGACCTATGCCTATATCCCAAATAAATACTGCTGCAATGATATTGAAGTCAGATAATATAAAGTGGAGGGGGGGGGGATACTTCAAAGGATAGTGGACCAAATAATGCCATTTCTCGCGGTCGTGATTTGAGAAAAATTTATCTTTATATTATAGCGAATTAAATAATCTTGCAAGCATCGCTTCTATCTTAGAGAGAAAAATAGTAAATCAAATAGCGAAAACTGAGATCTGAAATTTGCGTCACCCTTCCAACATGAAGCATTACAGCGTATGACCGCGAGAAATGGCATTATTTGGTCCACTATCACTTCAAAGTAACTATGATATCACTGTCTGTAACTTAAGATCTCGATAACCGCTCCATCAATATGGTTCTCCGTTACTGTGAAGCTTCGTATATGACAAAGATTTTAGTAAGAAGACAATGATATATACAGCCTCAATTATAATAAACAAAATTATCTTTTCTGTAGATTTTAATCATTTGCTGAACACTACTTGTTTGGAATTAACCAATTAAAATTCAACAATTAATTTTTTTTTGAATAATATAAAGAGGTTAAACCCTTTTGGTACCAGTGTTATTTACCGTCCAATGTCCCCTCCCTCCAGGTTTATTTGTTGTTTATTCTTGTGTTTTGTTTATAAAGATAAATGAAGTCCATCTGCAAGCTTTAACAGTTAGGGAGTTGAATCCATTTTTATAGAAGCAGAAATATAATCTATGATTATGGTTTGGACCCTCTAAAACTGTAATCTACCTTTCCACTTTCATTTCTCTTGGTGAAGATATTATCAACGCCGATACGATTTTTGAAATGTAAGATTCTACTTTTCCCTCTCTTGGTGAAGATATCTTCAACGCCGATTGATTTTTGAAATGTAAGATTCCACTTTCCCCTCTCTTGGTGAAGATATCTTCAACGCCGATATGATTTTTGAAATTTAAGATTCCACTTTTGCCTCTCTTGGTGAAGATATCTTTAACAAGAGAGACAAAAGTGGAATCTTATATTTCAAAAATCGTATCGGCGTTGAAGATATCTTTACCAAGAGAGGGGAAAGTGGAAGGGTAGATTACAGTTTTAGAGGGTCCAAACCATAATCATAGATTATATTTCTGCTTCTATAAAAATAGATTCAACTCCCTAACTGTTTAACATAATCCATTCTAGCAATATTATATTCAAACTATATTCTAAGTTTCAATACAAGAAAAGTTATATATCTCCATAGACACAGTGTTTCGCCCTTTTAGGGCTCATTAGTATGGCTCAATTCATCAGAGTTAATTTTGCACGTGGCGGGGCTTGAACCGGGAACCCTTAGATTACCAGGCCAACACCCTACCCATTGCGCCATTACCCCATGACGAGTAAGGAATGAAATTTCGACCAGAGAGCTCAACCAACTTATGATAAGTTGGGGGCCTTGCACTTAATATCGTATCATATTGTAAACAGCTTTTTGCGAATGAAAAAATGAACAACTAGGAGATTAAAACTAGTTTTTTTTAGCCCCGAGATGCCGAAGACTTGGGCGAAGACAAAATTGGGAAAATTTTTTGTAATACGATGCTATGCATAATTTTTTGGTACGGCTGAGATCAGGTTCAAATCCAGCGGATATTAATCGGTTTCGAAGTCATACTGGAAAATTATAAATAAGCGCAGCATTTTATAAGCAAACAATGATGACAACTTCCATGAGAGCGAAGCTCTAAAATCAGAAGGAAGGACAAACGAACAATAACCCTTGTAGAGTGTCAGAACTTTAATTTGTAAGCCTAAGCAAAATTGAACATAAACTTGTTGCAAAATTGAGTAAAATACAGGATACAAATTGTAAAAAAAATGTGACAAATAGAATATCTATCTATGGACTTTTGGTGATTATTAATAAGTTGCTGTGCTTCCCTAAACGTACCTATCTGTTTTAGGAATCATTATGAAACCTACTATAAAATAATTAGGGTGGTGTATGGCACCATAGGGTTAGATTTAGTTTTTTATAAAAACTACCATATTCTTTTTTTATTATTTAAAAATAACAGCGGAAGGTGTTTCTGTGCATTTAGAGACAGTTCTTAGATCCGTTAATTTGCTTTGGAATTTCTTGAGTATATCTCTACTAGTTATATAGTCATCACACAGACATTCTTGAGTATGTCTCTCCTAGATATATAGTCATCACACAAACATTCTTGAGTATGTCTCTCCTAGATATATAGTCATCACACAAACATTCTTGAGTATATCTCTCCTAGATATATAGTCATCACACAAACATTCTTGAGTATGTCTCTCCTAGATATATAGTCATCACACAGACATTCTTGAGTATGTCTCTCCTAGTTATATAGTCATCACACAGACATTCTTGAGTATGTCTCTCCTAGATATATAGTCATCACACAGACATTCTTGATTATGTCTCTCCTAGATATATAGTCATCACACAGACATTCTTGAGTAGTCATCACACAAACATTCTTGAGTATATCTCTCCTAGATATATAGTCATCACACAAACATTCTTGAGTATGTCTCTCCTAGTTATATAGTCATCACACAAACATTCTTGAGTATATCTCTCCTAGATATATAGTCATCACACAGACATCCTTGAGTATATCTCTCCTAGATATATAGTCATCACACAAACATTCTTGAGTATATCTCTCCTAGTTATATAGTCATCACACAGACATTCTTGAGTGTGTCTCTCCTAGATATATAGTCATCACACAAACATTCTTGAGTATGTCTCTCCTAGTTATATAGTCATCACACAGACATTCTTGAGTATGTCTCTCCTAGATATATAGTCATCACACAAACATTCTTGAGTATGTCTCTCCTAGATATATAGTCATCACACAGACATTCTTGAGTGTGTCTCTCCTAGATATATAGTCATCACACAAACATTCTTGAGTATGTCTCTCCTAGTTATATAGTCATCACACAGACATTCTTGAGTATGTCTCTCCTAGATATATAGTCATCACACAAACATTCTTGAGTATGTCTCTCCTAGATATATAGTCATCACACAAACATTCTTGAGTATGTCTCTCCTAGTTATATAGTCATCACACAAACATTCTTGAGTATGTCTCTCCTAGATATATAGTCATCACACAAACATTCTTGAGTAGTCATCACACAAACATTCTTGAGTATATCTCTCCTAGGTATATAGTCATCACACAAACATTCTTGAGTATGTCTCTCCTAGATATATAGTCATCACACAGACATTCTTGAGTATGTCTCTCCTAGATATATAGTCATCACACAAACATTCTTGAGTATGTCTCTCCTAGATATATAGTCATCACACAGACATTCTTGAGTATGTCTCTCCTAGATATATAGTCATCACACAAACATTCTTGAGTATGTCTCTCCTAGTTATATAGTCATCACACAGACATTCTTGAGTATGTCTCTCCTAGATATATAGTCATCATACAGACATTCGCTAGTTTTAGAGTAGCTGCGCTACTAAAAATTATATCAAAAGAATTTCTGTGAGTGCAATCTCCTTTGCATTTTATGTGTCTATGTGAAATCTTGCCCCAATAGATTTATTGCCTTAGATGGTCTGCCAGAAATTTTTGTTTATATTTATTCGCCAATGATTAATTTCAAGAACATTAGCCACAAATTTTTTGTACGATATAATTTTCCAAGAGCTAGGTATATCTTTAGAAAATCAACTTTTATTAGCTGTTTTTTTATATCGTACCAAAATGGCAAGATTGTTTTTATTGTATGTTCCCATTGCATTAGTTCTATTTACGGATTAGGGATCTATATCTATTATATTTATTCCTTACCCCAAGATTTAAGATCTAAATGACAGTATTATTGTAGTGTTGTTTAAAGCGAAGTTTTTCTACAAATGGGCTTTTTAGCTTTTTTATATGATATAATTGACACCATGCAAACTGTCCCAATTTTGTATAACTTTTGCGGAACAAGTTCCAGTTACGTCATACTTTCCTTTCCCGAAAGAGAAGGGGGAAAGAAAAAAAAGGGAAGGGGGGGAGAAAAAAGAGATGGGAGAAAAGGGGGTATTCTCCATCTCTTTTGAAGAGATTTTCTTCCCCGCTTCCCTTTTTCGGGTAAGGTAAGTATGACGTAACTGGAACTTGTTCCGCAAAAGTTATACAAAATTGGGACAGTTTGCATGGTGTCTATAATTTTCCTAGTCATTTGATTTTTGACTTATTGACTCCTAGGATCAAAAGTCATTATGTTATAAGCGAAGTATCTCTATAATAAAGCCTAAAATTGTAAGTTAGTTCATATTTAGCATCATGTATATCGGTAACTATAGGATTGAAATATTTTAAAAAGAATGACAATATCCATAAGAAGAAACACAAAAAAACATGGATGAGAAAACGGACAATGAAATTTTGCAGAATATTTTTTAATATCTATATTTTGTTGTGTAACGGAAAGACCGACGGACAAAGTAAATTACGTACTGGATGCTCATAGCGTTACTGACTGACTGACGGACGAACAGGTTGACAGACAGACAGACAAAGTTAAATATAGAGTAACTTAACTATTAAAAAAATTTATTTTACATACTTCCAATTAATGTTGAACATTTGACATGTTAATGTTCGTTTGTCTGACAGTCTGATTGGTTCGTTTTTATGGATGTTAACATCCTTGTTTTACACTGTGCACGATTATACAACCTAGATAAGAGAACTTCTGTTTCTTATGTATATTTCAATATTTTCAGGTGCGAAACATTTCTAAACGAAGCGAGTCTTTCTGTTGGTCAGTTTCTATATTTTTAAAAGCAAGGCTTTTCCATAATTAGGGTCGGTCCGTCCATCCGTGCGTTTTTAACGGCTAGCCCTTTTCTTTGATTTAAACATGTTAGAATTGTCCTATCGATTTCAAACTTTGCATGCTGATTCCTATAATCGTAACCAGATTATCCGTACGTCCATTTTAAAATATTTGACTTAACAACCAATTGTAAGTATTTCCTTAAACAGTTTTGCAACAAATTTACGTATAATTTTATTAAAACTTTTATATTTATATTTTGCATATTCAGTTCTGACACTCTACAAAAGTTAATGTTCGTCTGTCCTACCGTTTCAGAGCTTCGCTTTTATGGATGTTGCCATCCTTGTTTTTAGAATTGACTTAATGATTTTAAACCAAAATAACGATGATTGCCGTAAATATTAGGAATTAACTTCTATACGTAGCATTTGTTAGTAGCGAAGCTACTCTATAATTCACTTTGTCCGTCCGTCAGTCAGTCCGTCCGTCAGTCAGTCAGTCAGTCCGTAACGCTATGGGGGAAATGGGATTTACTCAGCTCCTATAAAAGATAGAATGCTGAAATTTTTTGACAACATTCCCATCATTAGGGAGCACAATTGACTATAAAACATCATTGGCGTTCGGACCGATTTTTAGCAGGTTTTAGGCTATTTTTTTATTTTTCACATTTTTCTCCATATCTTCAGTGTTTATGGTCCGATTTTCAAAATTTTTTCAGTTACAGATATCAAAATTAAATTTTCCGTCGTTTAAAGGAACAACCATGAAGGCCAGACTGCCTTTTCAGCAGGTTTTAGGCTATTTTTATATTTTTCACTTTTTTCTCCATATCTTCAGTGTTTATGGTCCGATTTTCAAAATTTTTTCAGTTATAGATATCAAAATTAAATTTCCCGTCTTTTAAAGAAAACAACCATGACGGCCAGACTGCCTTTTTAACAGGTTTTAGGCTATTTTTTTTATATATTTAACATTTTTCTCCATATCTTCAGTGTTTATAGTCCGATTTTCAAAATTTTTCAGTTATAGATATCAAAATTAAATTTCCCCTCTTTTAAACAAAATAACCATGACGGCCAGACTGCCTTTTTAGCAGGTTTTAGGCTATTTTTAAATATTTAACACTTTTTTCCATATCTTCAGTGTATATGGTCCGATTTTCCAAATTTTTTAAGTTAAGGATTTAAAAATTAAATTTTTAGTCGTTTTAATAAAACAACCATGACGGCCAGACTGCCTTTTATCAGGTTTTTGGCTATTTTTATATGTTTTACATATTTCCCCATATCTTTGTTTATTTTGATGCAATTTTCAAACTTTTATGGGATATCTGTATCAAAATAATTTTTCCCATTGTTATGAGCATCTTTAATTAATTTACTTTGACCATCGTCTTCATGCAAAATAAAACAAGGTTTCATGTTTATTTTATCCAATAAATCTATTCTTGATTTTAGTAAAAACCTTTTAAATCTACCTGTACGTATTCCCATCGACGATTTTTTGTGCTTAGCTACTTATGGATGTTGTCATCCTTGTTTAAACATAATTCATAATTTTTTTGTATTGAAAATCTATATTTTCAACTATAATTTGATATTCTAAACTTGTCCTATTTTTAAAAAATGGGGATTCTACAGACGATAAAGCACACTGTTGTTTGTATTGTTGTCTTCTTAAAAGGCAAGAACGTCTTTTACAATAAATATCCTGAATTTTGAGCAAATTATTAAACAATTAATGAAGCGAAGCAACTCTATAATCCAAACCTTCTTTTTAAACATTTTGACCAATTTTCGATTCAGTTTTTTAGATGACATATCCGATTTTTAGAAATTATATATTACCAGAACGATCTGTAACATGCGTGTCATCTCTATAATAATGTAATAAAAATATACACATGTACTTAAAAAAAATATTCTGCTCTATAGCAATTTTTCAATGAACTTACATAAAACTATGATTTAGAATTTAACAAAATATTATTTTGCCTTTTAAAATCCTGAAGCTTTATAATATTTAATGACCGTTTGTCCGACATGGTTTGTTTTTGTATTTTTTTATGAAATGAAAGGGTAATCTATCCAAGGATAAATTAATGTACATCCCCAACAATGATACACAAAAATTACCCCTTCTGTAGATTATAATTAGTGGTTGAAACGTTTTAACACTCAACTTAATGATCCAACTAATAAAAATTCAAAAGTCCTCAAGTTATTAATCCAGAATAAGAAAACGTTACTATAAAACTTTAAGAACTAGTGTAATATACAGTCCAATGTCCCCTCCCTTCCTGAAATTTATCTTTTATTTTTTGTATAGATAAAAATTTCACCCCTTGTATGACGCAGGCTACAAATATGCAGACTACAATATCAGATACTATTGGGGGAACGGAGCCAGTATTTGGAAATTAAATAAATCATATCATATGTTTAGTCACTAGTAGGCAGACAAAATCATTATGAGCGGAGCCGCACTCTAAAAAATGCATTTTGAAATATGTGTGTTTCTTTAAGATTCTACGTTTTCAAAAAATCTGTAAAATAACTATGTCTTACCTTAGTGTTAGTAGAATTAACAAGCAAAGTTTGAAATGTACTTATTAAACGATATCTTGTGAAAATGGCTATCCGTTGGAATGACGTAAGGGCAGACCTATCCTAAATGTAGAAAAGCTTCGCTCTTAAATAATAAATGGAATCGCTAAAATGTTTTTAAGAAAGTAAAGGTTTTCTATAATTAAGTTTAGTCCGTCCAGAACGATTGGCTAATTTCGTTAATTTAGTAATAGACACGTTAGATACGATTTTAGAAGCATGGCAAATCTATAATCGTTACTTGAAAGTCCACACACGTCCATTGAAAACATGCTAATTTTTAACATTTGTAAAACAAAGTTTTGTATAATATAAATATCCTATCTATCTGATTTTTGGAATAGTAATTCCTAGAACAACAAGGTACAATATTGTAAGCGAGGCTTCTCTACAATAAAATTTAAAAAGTGAAAGTATGTTCTTTTACTGTATTCACGAAATTTTACATTAAATTTTTTCTAGACTTACAAATTATTGTTTTGCTTATTAAAATCTGTCACTCTACAAGAGCTACTGTTCGTTTTTCCTTCCTTCTGATTTTAGAGCTTTGCTTTTATAGATGTTGTCATTATTGTTTTTGATACAAGTTAATGTGATTATTAGATTTAAATACAAAAAGACTACATAACCGATTAAAAACTAATCTAGATCTTTTTAAGTAAGGCATTTCTCTATAACTTTTTAACTTTTTTTTTCTTGCAAGTTTTCGTAAGAGTGGTCTGAATCTGGTGGCGCCATGAAAGCAATTTCATCTGAATAATAATCAACACAAAACCTTTTTCATAACCAC
The DNA here is from genome assembly GCF_053477335.1 of Acartia tonsa. NCBI lineage: Eukaryota > Metazoa > Arthropoda > Copepoda > Calanoida > Acartiidae > Acartia > Acartia tonsa. The sequence continues at coordinate 39,085,845 of NC_137264.1, read as the reverse complement.
CACAAATCAGGGATATAAAAGGATAAGACAATGGCCGTGAATTATTGTACATCCCCAATGATGATGCAAAAAATACCCCTTCGGTAGATTACAATTAGTGGTTGAGATGGTTGATAAACAAACTAATCATAATTCTTTAAAAGTTCCAAAAGATCTAAAGTTAGCGTATGAGAAAACGTTATTATAAAACTTTTGGGACTAGTGAAATAAACAGCCCAACAGCCCAGGGAGAGAGAGATCAATGGTGATCAATATTAATCTGACCTTCTTCCTATAAATCCTATTATATACAGTAACAAGTTATTTTTGTCTAAGACTGGAGAACTGGTTGAGTTCTCCTTTTAGGAAATCTTCACATGGGCCTAGGGATTGTTTTATGCTTTTTAATTTTATATTTAAGCCTAGGGATAGTTTTGGGCTTATTTCTGCAATCTTCTCATCTCCATGAAGATAGAGTCACTAGATGCTAGGGGCGCAACAACCAGTATTTAAAATTATGAATTACCAAATATAGAGCAAAACACATGAGAGCTGTAGTACTAAGATTTATTTATCTTCCAATGTGATATCCCTGTATCCTTGTAAGCAACCCCCCCCCCTCTCCATGCGGGGATAAAAGAAGGGCTGTTTGATATAGGTATGTATCTTTTTATTCTTTATAAACAGGAAAAAAAAGTTAGGGGCCTGAGAAATAAAACATTGTTTAGGAATTTAGGGTGCACTGAAAAGTTTTATGTTTATATGTAAAAAAACAGTAACAAGCCCTTTTCACTCCACAGGGGGAGCATACAATTTGTCAGTGTTTCTGTAACAATGTGGCTTTTTATGGACATGGGATAGGGTTGTCAGCACTAAGCCCTATGATTGCGGTGTAAAGCGTCCATTTGCCCATCAGACAACCAACCCTTTGATTGCACGACCTTTGTCTGAGAAGTCCTAACTGTGCATGGTAGTGAGTTGCGCCTTTTTTGGACCAAGGCATTCCCCCTACTCTGACTATTTATGTCGCGCACCTGACATAGCAGCAGTAGGAACCATTTTTAACGTCTTTAGTTTTGACGCGGTGTCGGACCGAGATTCGAACCTATAACCTTCCAGAGGACGAGCGGATGCGCTGCGTGTTGAGCCACGGTCGCGGATTTATATGGGATCGAATAAAAAAAGGGGATACAAATCAGGAATCTTAAGGGATAGGACAATGGACAATAAATTGTGTTGCGTTCCCAATGACGATAAACAAATTACCTCTTCTGTAGATTAAAACTAAATGATAAAATGTTTAGCCACTGCTTGTTTGGAAACAACTGATCAAGATTTAAGAAAATTTACAAAAAAATTTTGTGGTTATAAAACTTTGGGTACCATTGAGAGTAATTTACGGTTCCCGGGGGTAGGGGATGAAAAGTATGGTTTTTCCAGGGCCAGTTTTGTGTAGGATGGGAACGTTGGAGCAAAAGTAGACTAAAACCTGCCCTTGACCAAAACAAAGCTTGCTTTAAATGCCTACAGGAGCTTTTTTATGAACTAAGCAGTAAGAAATCAAGATTTAAAAAAGTATCCAACAAATAAGAAAACTTGTTTAAAATTTACACTCCAATGTACCCTCCCTTTCTTAATTTTCGACGAAGCCCAAAATACATAACTTTTGCACCACGTCGTCTTCCTGTTACGTCATAAAATGAGAGAGAGAGATGAGAGAAGAAGTGGAAAAGAAAGTCCCTAAAATAGAGATCGAGAATATGACGTCACAGGAAGACGACGTGGTGCAAAAGTTATGTATTTTGGGCATCGTCTTAATTTTCTGTATGATAGAAAGAAAGCGCAATTTGTGTCACCCTATTGGGAGGGTGACTTACATAGAAATTGATAAAAGTTGTTTAAGAATGTCTTGTCAAGCGGGGGAGGGGAGGGGGGAGTTGGTTGGTTTAGATGGCTAAAAGTTAAGGGGGTGAACTTTAAAACAACTACAAAAATGCATGTTTAGAAAGACCAAAACATATTTCTAATGCATAGACCTTTTGATGAACTTTCCAATATGGCTTTGAAACTGATTGATATCTACTGGATTAAAACTGTTCTCCGCCATACAGAAAAAATATGTATAGCATCGTCCTCAGGGCTAACAAAAATGGTTTTAGATTTATAAACTTACTATTTATTATCTGCGGAAAGCTGTCTATAATACGACCTCATAATAAAGCTTTTCCCCTTTTTTTGAAGTGATTTCGTTGGGGATTACACTTTTGTTATTTAATTATAAGATAAAGCATAAACCATTAAAAATTTATGTGGATATGATAACAATTCTAAATATTATAATGTATGCTGCAACAACAAAAATCTTAAAGAAAAATTGTAGTGACGCCATCTCCAGGTTTCTAGGGATAGGACAATCACATATTAAAATTTAATTTTTTTGTGTGAATTTTTGCAGTTGATGAAGCTTTTAAAGAAAATCATTTAATAGTTATTTCTCGTATCGTATTATAAACGGCTTTCCGCGGATATAGAATGTACAATTATAAGATTAAAACTATTTTTTTTTAGCCCCGGGGTGCCGGAGGCACCGGATAAAAAAACTGGTTTTAATCTTATGATTGTACATTTCTATATTCGTAGAAATCTGGATATAATACGATGCTAGACATAGTTTTTTCGTATGGATGAGAACCGGTTCCTATCCACCGGATTCGAATGAATACGAGAAAAGAAATTAAAAAACTGTGCAAATGAGAAAAGAATATAATAGTTAACTTGTTAGATTACTTTTCTGAATAAATTTTTTTTTTGTTTTGTTTTAAGTTCCTTGCTTTCACACAAAGTGCATGTTAAGTACTGATAATTCTGACCCCGTATCTTTAAGATAATTATAAAATGATGCTAGGTAGTTTTTTCCCTCTAACACTGCGGGATATATACACAATATATCCTAACCAAACTAGATATTAAAATTTTTCAAGGCTTGTCTTTTGTCCTCACCCTAAGTCCCTGCTCGCATCCAACCCCCCTCCTCTCTTGCTCAGGCTTGGAGAAAATGGGACCACTCCACCAAGTGTGTGTCCAGGAATTTTGGGTTGGGAAGATAATATCTCCTTCTCTCCTCTTCTTACAGACGCTGAAACATTTCATCAAATGACATCCGACATATTTTAAAGTGTAAATGAAAACAGATCTACATATAATATAGATGTATGTACAGATAACTACTTCCCCTCTTTTTCAATAAACTTTTTCGTCTGCTAGCAAATTGTTTTTTGCTACTTGGCTGTGTGAATATTCACGACACCATTGGTTGATTTTTCAAGTCGGCACAAGGTCATTGCGATAGGGAAATACAGGCATTTAACCCCTTCCCCCTCTAATGCTTTACTCTAATAGTATGATAATGTTTACTCAGGGATAAAACAATGAATAATACCAGTTTTAATACACCCAATTATGATAAGCCAAAGTAACCATTCTGTAGATTAAAATTATCCGTGGAAACGTTCGATACTGCTAGTTTGTACAACTCAATAAATATTTTTAAAAAGGCTCCAAAGTTTTTAAGCCAGCATTAAAGTACGGCTTTGTAAAACTTTAGTGACGAGCATAATTTTCAGTCCAATATCCCCTCCCTCTATCAACAATAAATTTCCACTGGAAAAACAAACAGACAAGATGAAGGGGACATTAGACTGTAAATTTCTATGGTACCCAAAATTTTATAACCATGTTGTCTTATTTTTTCACCAAAAAACTTTGGGTACTATTATAAAATTTTGATTGGTTAGTTCAGCCTATCAAACAATAATTTTATTCTACAAAAGGGATAATTGTATTTTATCATCCTCCTTGGTGATGTATATCAATTTATCATTCATTGCCTTATACCTTAAGATTCCTTATACAAATACGCAATTACTGTGTAGTATTCTAATTTAATCTTTTGTTCTTTATTCCAATTGTCCCCAACAGATAGAAATGCAGTATAAATATTTTGTCACATACAAATACAAAAACGCACACACATACACACAAAAAAACTCACACACACACACATATAAAAAGAAACACATACATATAAAGATTTAAAAACTCAGTTCCTAAGTTACTGCGGACATTCTTACATGTTAACATTATAAACAAGGATGACAACATCTATAAGTAGCGATCACATAAAATTGAAATACTGACAAAGTGATTAAAGAGCAGACGTTCAATGCTCATAAATAAAAAAAACAGAAAAAGAAATCACGAAATCCTATACACTTGTGTTTTATTATTATATTTTTTGAAAGATTGACAGACTGACGAAAAACTTAATTATATGCTGGAAAATCATTCAGAGATAATTTATTCCTCAATCTTGAATAGCATCCGAGAAAGTAATATTTCTTCCATACTACGGACCGCTTGACTGATGGATGGATTGACAAACTTAAGGGCGGACTAATGAACGGACAGAGATACAAAGTAAATAAAATAGTAGCTTCGCTACTAAAAAATATAATATTGATGTTTTAAAAAAATTACTTGACCATTAAAGAAATGAACTATAAAAAGTTTTAAAAGTAATTTTAGTGATGATAATTAATTTTTAGATAATATGTTAAGAATTTTACCAGTGCTATATGTTTTACCAGGTGTGGTATTAGCAGGGATCTAAAGGGATAAGACAATGACCGATAAATTGACGTACATGCCAAATTATGAAACGGAAATTGCGCATTCTGAAGATTACAATTAGTGGTTGAACGCCTTGGACACTCAACTTAATGAACCAACCAATCAAAATTCAATAAAAGTTGCCAAAGATGTTAAGCCAAAAAATAAGAAAACGTTATTTTAAAACTTTGGGCCCTTGGGGACTAGTTTAATATACAGCCCAATGTCCACTCCCTCCCTAAATATTAGTTTGAATCTCATTCATTTCAAGAAAGGCGTGCACATGATACTAACTATATGGGAGGGAGAGGGAAACTTTTGAAACACCCCCTGAAGAAAGAATTTACTACTACATTTTACAATTTGCTATCGTATACAGTGGTTTGGGGAGTGGTTTATTTTTCTCCTGGAGGGGTAGATGCATAGACGTCCAAGGGGGGGGGGGTAATGGGGCGATTACCCCCCCCCCCCAAACGAATTTAGGGGTGCCTACGGCACTCCCAAAATTTTTTTCATTTTACCCCCCCATTTAAAATTTACCCCTCCCAAAACCGAATTACCCCCCCCCTAACAAAATTTTACCTCCCCCCCAAAAAAAGCTTGGACGCCCCTGGGTAGATGTAGCCTTCCTTAGAATAGTGAAAAACATTCCTAGACCTATGAGGAGCTACACTTTGAAAGAGAATCATATAGCGGTTAGCGAGATCATTTGATACAGACAGACAGACAAACAGATCATCTTGTTACATCTATACAAGGATAACTCTGTGTAAAACAAAAATCTATTTCCAGTATGGATTCAAATCCGAAAAATATCCGCCGGATTTGAATTGGTTATTGGCCATACTGGAAAACTATGTATATCATCGAATTACAGCCATTTTTCCAAAAATAGTTTTGTTAGCGTGTGCCTTCGGCACCTCATGGTTTTAATCTTACAATTTTTCATTTTAATATCAGCGGAAAGCTGTCCATAATACGATGCGATAAATAACTATTCTTTTCTAAATTTTAGGTTTAGTTACATCAGAATTATTCAACCAGAAAATTTGCGGAACAATCTTTAGGCATTGTGGCTTTTATTTTATTTCAATTTTAGATCATGTTTGACAGTTTCAGGGATCTTAAGGGATAGGACAATAGACGATTAATTGACTACTTCCCGAAAAGTGTTGAGAAGTGTTATATTACCTTAAGATTTTGATCTAACTAATGAGAGAAAAAGTATATATATAGAACTATAGTTAAGAGAGATAATAAAATAAAGTTTTAAAAAACTCCAAATAATTTAAGTAAGTCTTTTGTACAACGATTTATAATGGAAATTTAAGAGGGAATCTAGGATTTAAAAATGAATTTTTACTTTAAAATGCCTAGTATAAGTTTTAAATAGATTTATGATTTTTCCTAATATATGATAATCTCAGTTGTATATCAAACCAGAAGTTTTAAAAACCCATAAATTAAAAAAAATTGGGAATTCCAATGTTTTGACACGTATATGTTAGTAGTGCATATGTGGTAAACGTGAGGTGGATAAAATGTATTTTCTGATTTGTGAAACAACTAGAGGGATTATAAAGAAAAAAAATAATTTAAGGCCTATTTTCTTTGTAAAAGTAACACAGACATCCTGTTACTTTAACCATGGATTATATTTAGATTGGTGTCAAAAGACTTTTAAAAATTGAATATATGTGGATTTTTTAGAACTTTTCAAATAATTTTTCCAGAATTTTTCACCCTTTATGTATGTACTATTCACATATGCCTCTCACGCACCCCGTTCATGGAGTCAACAAGGACAAATATCACTCCAGTAAGCGTAGCAGCAACAAGCTGAATTAGATTTTAGAAAGTTATAATACAGAAGTTATCATTACTGTGTCTTCCTTTCCTTAGATGGCTCTATTATGGGCGAAGCCGTTAGTTACAGAAAAAACCTTAAGATTAGGTTTAAGTGATTGTAGATAAGAATTTAACAAAATTTCAAGAATGTAATTTACATAAGAATTGACCCAAATATAGAAAATACCTTATAATTTTATAATAAATTTGAAATTAGTAAAAGATTATTTTTTGTTCAAAACTAAAATACACAAATTGCGTTTTAAACAACAATGGACAAAATAAGATAAAAGTTTCTAAATATTTGACCAGTTTCCCCAAAGAAAATAGTACAAAAATTCTTTTTCGTTTAGATTTTGTCTTGGAAAGAAATGAATCCTTTGACTTTTGGTGTTAACCAAACAAGTGGAAAAATTCTATTGACCATTTTTTAAAAGCGAAGCTTTTCAGTAATTGGGATCAGGCCGTCCGAACGTCCGTTAGCTCTTTTTGTTAATTTAGACATGCTAGAATTGTCCGATCGATTTCAAACTTTGAATGATGTATCCCATAACAGTTAAATAATTTTTAAAGCGTGGCAACTCTACAATCGTTACATCAGGGACAAGGGAAGGTTTCTCTGACCAAAAAGTCTATTAAAATCATGCAATCTAATCACGAAACCTTTATGAGTGTGTAATATTATCGATGATTCAACTTTTATTAAAAGGGGCTTGTAGTAATTATGTCTGAGTATAAATTCGCTAATCTAAATTCACTAAACCTCATCAAAAGTTTGTAGATTATTAACAGGGATCGGCAGCCGCACGTAAGCCGCGTGTAAGCCTCAGTGATATCGTCATTTTATTACTATAATATTCAGCTGGATGTATAAAACTGCTCTTTAGCAGACAATCCTTCTTTCTGAAATTTCTTTTTCTGCTCACAAGCAGGTTTAAAAGTGAGGCTGAGGCGCGGCAGCCAAACCCTGATTATTTATGTTATTAGCAGACCGATTAAAAAAAATAACACAGTAGGGAGATTAAAAAACATTTTTAAATACTTCCTAAAAATAAAATCTTTAAATATTTTTCCTACCCATAAAATTTGTAACTGTTTAAAGACGAAAAACAAAATATTTTGACAAATTTTTACTTCGGCTCATTTTCAAACACTTCCTAATTAACCCTTTAGAGCAAGTTAAAGTAAAAGTTTCAAATTGATTCAATAACTTAAAAACATCTTACTTTAAAGCTCAAAAATAAAATCCTTTGCTCATTACTTATTAAAACAAGGATGACAACATCTATAAAAGCGAAGCTCTGAATTGGAAGGAAATCGAACATTAACACTCATAGAGTGACAGAACTGAATAAACTGAACATATGTCTATGCAAAATTGTAAGTAAATTTGTTGCAAAACTTATTAAATACATGTTACTGTTTAAGGACATACTAACGTTTTTAAGACTAGTTATAGAGAAGCTTCGCTTATAACACTATACCTTGTTGTAATAGGAATCAGTATTAAAAAAATCAGATGACTAGGATAATTTGAATATATAAAAATTTGTTGTAAAAAAAGTAAAAAATCAGGTTGTTTTAAATAGACGTACAGACTTTCTAGTAATAATTATAGAGTTGCTGCGCTTATCATTTTGTACCTAACTGCTATAGGAATTAGCATGTGAAGTTTGAAATTGAAAATCCTAAGTCCTAACCTTTTTAGATTAACGAAAAAAGCTAACTGTAACAGATGGACGTACGGACGGACTTACGGACCGACCCTAATTATAGAAAAGCTTCTTTTAAATAGACGTACGGACTTTCTAGTAATGATTATAGAGTTGCTGCGCTTTCGAATTTGTACCTAACTGCTATAGGAATTAGCATATAAAGTTAGAAATCGAAAGGACAATCCTAACCTTTTTAGATTAACGAGAAAAGCTAACTGTAACGGATGGACGTACGGACGGACTTACGGACCGACCCTAATTATAGAAAAGCTTCGCTTTTAAAAAACAAATGACCTAGAAACATAAAGAACTAAATTCTATTTGACGATCAACTTAATTTAAAATAATCATAAAAACATATATTGGTGCCTTACCACAAAGTTGCCTATCAAGCACTGATCCCCCTCCTTATTTGAATTATATCTTTTGTTTCTTTAATGCTATACCAAGACTCCCTCCCCTTTGGTCGTTTACAATTTATTTTAAATTAATGGTCGGGAAAGTGGGGATTCTGTGCTCTACAAATCATGATTTCAGGGAAGCTTCTAATTTACATTATCCATTTCGCCACTTCCCTCCAACTTGTTTCACAATTAGAGGCAAGAAGTTGTCAAGAAATACCAAATTAAACCACAACATATATTATAAAATTTAGGATTTGGAAAAGAATAGTTATGTAGTTCAGAATTTTATTGATAGGTGTCGTAAAAAATTTTTTTATGTAAAATTTTTAGATGAGATAAATATCTAAACAATCTTAAATATTTTTGAAAATATTACAGCTATCCACTCTTTAGGATTTTCAATAAATTTTATTCACTATTAAACATATAATTTACGAGTAGTCTATGATTTAGATAAAATATATAAAATAAGTAAAAAGCATTGTTCAGCTCGTTCTTCTCAAAACTGAACATGGAACTAATCTCTGACTATCATTTTGCATGGCTTGTAGTAAAGTGAGCAAAAACTAATAAAATAATGCTTGAGATTCTTATCAAATTCTGCCAAAAGTTGCATAATCTTATCATCTAGTTTTAACTGGAAATCTATGAAATCAGCTCTAAAGCATTGTTTGCCAGAATAGCCTTCCCTTGTCCCTGCGTTACATGAAAGTCCGTAATCCATTTTTGACAACAACTTTTTGTATGATATAATTATTCTATTCATCTGATTTTTGGAATCATGATTTGTAGGTGAACAAAGTAAAATATTATAAGAGAGGCATATCTATAATCAAAAGAGGGAAGATATTCATCTTTTAATCTTAGTTTTTAAAAGAAAAAGTAAACAATAATTTTACTTTTGTTGTTTGTTTTACAAATGAAATATGATAAAGTAATGCAGATAAAAGTGTCACCAATATAATATTACTTCACAGTAACATTACCCTAAGTTGTAGGATGTATGTTTGTGTGTCCTTCTTATACATTACAGGCAGCCAGAAGGACGAACAGACAGACGGACACAACATATTATACAGTATGTAGTTATTCTATTTAAGATAAAATAAAAGCACATATTAGAGATCGATGTCCAGAGCTAGATGAATTTATTATTTGTGGATCCAATTCCTGTGCACAGGTATAGTTATAAAGATATTGCTGCGGTTTCCCTTACAAGTGCATAGTCAAGCTCAGAATTCCCCCTTTTTTATTTCAGAAATAAGGGGAGGGTTTTCAGGGCTCGATAGACACTTTGACGGAAAACTCTCCGATATAATCTATCATATGTAGTAGAGTAAAGGTTTTTAGTTTTTTAAAAAAATCAATTAAATATTAAAATTTGGGGAACCTCTACATAGTCCGCTAGAAGGTTTTAGGACATTTTCTGCTCTCACCATTTTTAAACAGAGCCATAGAGTCTAATACAATACATTTTGAATAGATTTCCATTATATTTTTGAGAGTCAGTCAATGTAGGAAAGATATGCAATAAAATCTTACATACACAACACTGTTTAGATAAAAAAAATACATTTTGTATATAGAAAGATATTAGGTAGTTTTACAGGCCTATTACAAACAGATCAGAAATGAAGCTACATTTGCAAATTTTATGGACGGACTTGATCCAAGCTGTGCTGTTAAGCTATTATTTGTTTATTTCAGTTAGCACCATACCATGCAGTTATTCAGTTCACTACAAGAGGAAGAGTTAAGGTAAGGAACACGCGGCATTTGCGCAAAAGGTACCTGTTGTTAACAAACAAGTCTTTGATTACACGACCTTTGTCTGAAAGTCCTAACTGTGCAGGGTTGTAAGTTGCACTTGTTTTGGACCAAGACATTGCTCCTACTCTTACTATTAATGTCTCGCATCTATCATAGCAGCAGTAGATACAACATTTAACGTCTTTAGTTATTACGCGCTTCGGGCCTAGATCAAACCAATCACTACCTATACTAGAGACGATAAAAATGGTACCTCTGTCTGCTATGTCAGGCTAGTGACTATAATAGTAAGATTAGTGGAAATGACTTGGATTTTTTTCAGGCGCAACTCATTACCATGTTAGCACAGTTAGGAATTTCTGACAAAGATCTTGCAATAAAAGGGCTAAGTTTGTTTACAATGATTTGATTATCCCAATCCGTCCGTCCGAGATAGTTAGCTTTTATTCGTTGATTTAGGCATGTTAGAATTGTCCTATCGATTTAAAACTTTGCATGGTGATTCCTGTAGTAGTTAGGTACGATTTAGAAAGCGTAGCTACTCTATAATCGTTACCAGAATGTCTGTACGTCTATTTTAAACATGTTGATTTTTTTACTTTTTTAATAATAATTTTTTATGTGATAAAATCATCCGATTGATCTGATTTTTTGATTACTGATTCCTATTACAATAAGGTACAATATTATGAGCGAAGCATCTCTATAATCAAGCATTAAAATGTCAGTATGTCCTTAAACAGAATTTTGTCAAACCTTATATTTTCATATTTTGTATATTCAGTTCTGACACTCAACAAAAGTTAATGTTCGTCTGTCATATCGTTTCAGAGCTTCGCTTTTATGGATGTTGTCATCCTTGTTCTTCAAACTTTACCCTATACATCTTTATACAAATTAGTACAATAAATTCCCTTCTCTATTACTAGTAGAATATACAATATTTTGAATAATTTCTCAGGGAGGAGGGGTCAATGAGATGTTTATTACTCTAGTACCCCAAAGTTTTACAATAACGTTGGATTAACAACTTTGGTGACTTTTATAAAAGTATGTTGGGTTGGTTTATTAAGATGAGTGTCCAAACGTTTCAATCACAAATTGTAATCTATTGAAGGGGGTAATTTTGAGTATCATCATTGGGGATGTACATAAATTTATCGGCTATTGCCTCATCCTTTTAGATCCCTGATAATTTATTCAACTGATACATTAAGCTGCTCTAATGGAATTGTGGTTAGATCCAGGAACAATATTCTTCATCTTATTTAAAAAGGCGAAGCTTTCCTATAATTAGGGTCGGTCCGTCTGTACGTTTGTCCGGAACGAATTGCTCCTTATTTATTCATGTTAAAATTGTCCTAGTGGTTCTTGCGTGATTATAATGCGCTTTATTAAGCGTAGCACCTCTTTTATCGTTAACAGATTGTCCGTACGTTCATTAAAAACATATTGATTTTTTACCATTTAGACAAAAAAATTTATTGTAAATAATTATCTTATTAATCTGATTTTTGGAACACTGATTCCTTTTACACCAACGTACATTGTTATAAGCAAAGATTCTTTATAATCAAGTCTCTAAGATGTAAGTATGTCCTTAAACAATATTCTGTATTTAAGCAGTCTTGCAACAGTTTACTTACAATTTTATTTAGACTTAAACATTTATATTTTGCTCATTCAGTTCTGACACTCTACAAGTGTTAATGTTCGTTTGTGATTCCGTTCCAGAGCTTCGTTTTTATAGATGTTGTCATGCTTGAAATTCAGTATTTAGTAGCTTGTTTAGAAGGTTGTTGGAATAAATTTATCTACCATTGTTGGCCCCCTCTCTCATTAAGATCGCAAAAAAGGAGAAATTATATTCAATTTATTGAAACATTTAGGAGGGAGGGACATTATACTGAAAACTACTCTGGTACTTAATGTTTAAAAAATCACGTTATCTAATTTGTTGGCTTAAAACCTTATGTACTTTTAATGGTTGGGTCCAAACTAGTATTGTTCAAACTTTTCAACCAATAATTTTATTCTACTAAAAGAAATAAAGGTTGTTAAACTTCCTCAACGGGCCAAGCATCGAAAATTGAAATCAAAGATTAAATAGTCTAATTTATTTGTAGAGAGATGAGGTACAAAGATCTATAACAGTTTCTAAAGACAGTAAGGTAACTACTTTTTATTATTTGTGATTTTGAATAATTTTTTAACAAAATTCAGAATACTAAAGTGTTATAGTCTAAAACACTACAAAAAAATACAAGAATGATAACATAAGTAGCGAAGAAAAAATATGGATGGACTAACAGACAAATTGAGTTGTATAACAGTTTTGAGTTTTCCAAAACAAAAAAGGGAAATAGAGAGAATAAGTAGAAATAAAGGAAATCACGAAACCTTTTAAATATTAGTATTTTACCCTTGAAGCAAGAACGACAGACAGACGAATAAAACACAATGTATAAACTAGATGCTCGTAGGTCATGGAAATCTTCATTTAAAAATTTAGCCGTCTATTTTAAACAGCAGCTGAGAAAATCGCATTTCCACCATAGCGTTAGGGACTGACTGACGGACAGACAAAGTTAACAATAGAGTAGCTTCGCTACTAAAAATCTTTCCGAATTCTTCAAAGATCTTCAATCTAAAAGAGAGCCATGTCAGTCAGCGGTTAGCGAGATCTTTTGACTCAGACACATAGATAGACAGAAAAACAGACAGCCATACTTGTCTTTTTCAACTAAGGATTATTTTCAGGAAGTTTCTCCTTTTTGTGGAGGTACATTGGTCAGGTGAAAAAAGTTTATAAAATTGATTTATTTCTCCTTTTTTGTGAAAAAATCTTCTAATTATTTAGTGATAAAAATCTTATAAATATTTTCAGCGTTATCCTCTTAGAAATTTTTTTTTCAATTTTTTTCAATTTTGTTCCCCCTCCCCCCCGACTACCGACGAACAACTATTTTAGATTAGGTTAGGTTTTAGGCTAGGGAGCCGAGCGCTGCGGCTAGGCAGGCAAGGGGGCCGAGCGCTGCGGCTAGGCAGGCTAGGGAGCCGAGCGCTGCGGCCAGAGTTCATAGTTTGCTGTCGGGGGGGGGTTTACTCAAATTTTCAATATTGAAAAAAAAATTCTAAGAGGATAATACCATATTTTCATTAGCGAAGCTACTATATAATTCCAAATGTCCGTTCGTCCATCAGACACGAAGTATGGTAAAGTTTTCTCAGCTCCTATTCAATATAAACGGCTTAAATATTTTGTCAACATTCCCATCATTATGGAGGATAATCAATTATAATCCATCCATCGCTTTCCAACTGATTTTAGACAGCTCTTTAGCTGCTTTTATATTTTTTAAATTTCCCCATTTCTTTGGTGTTTTTGGTGCGATTTTCAAAACCTTTATGGATAATAGTATCAAAATTGAATTTCCCGCTGTTTTAAGCATCCAACATGTAATTCACTTTGAAGGCAATATGAATATTTAAAAATATAAAAAAAGTGAGAAAGATTGCATGATTTTTCTCTCCAATAAATATATTCTTGACTTCAAACAAGTGCTCTTTAAATCTTCTTGCCCGTATTTTCATGATATTTTTTGTGCTTCGCTACTTATGGATATTGTCATCCTTGTTTATTTATTTTTTAGTGAGACCCATATTATTACAGCAGCGCATTGTCTTCACAGCAACAGGTAAAATTTAATCTTGTTTCCCTCAAATTATATATCGACCACAGGTTTAGGTTATATTGGGCACAGGGTAGCCCTACAGAGGTTTAAGAGCACCGCAGGTCTTAGTCCCACAAGATTAGGGTCCCAACCTTTCCTTATATTACCTTCTTAAATAGGGGAGGGGATTTATGTGGTTAAGAATTAATTTGAGGTAAAGCACAAGAGTCACAATTTTAAAAAGATTGATATTTTCACAACTTTTTGCATTAAAAATAAAAATAGAAAATTCTACAAATTTAACAAATTTGAATTGAAAATGAAAATAAATTGACAATATTTATGCTTGAATGCCCAAACTTTAAAACCTTTATAAAAGCGAAGCTTTTCTATAATTAGGGTCGGTCCGTCCGTACGTCCGTCCGTAACGGATAGCTTTTTTCGTTAATTTAGGCATGTTAGAATTGTCCTATCGATTTCAAATTTTGCATGGTGATTCCTTTAGTAGTTAGGTACGATTTGGAAAGCGTAGCAACTCGATAATCATTACCAAAATTTCCGCACGTCCATTTTAAACATGTTGATTTTTTTACTCTTTTAACAACAAATTTTTATGTGATCTAATCATCCGATTGATCTGATTTTTTGTATATTGATTCCTGGGACAACAAAGTATAATGTTATAAGCAAAGCAACTCTATAATCAAGTCCTAAATATGTAAGTATGTCCATAAACATTATCCTGTATAAAGCAGTTTTTCAACAAATTTACTTACAATTTTGCTTCGACTCTTTTACATTTATATTCTGATTATTCAGTTCTGACACTATATAAGTGTTCATGTCTGTTTGTCCTACCGTTTCAGTGCTTCGCTTTTATGGATGTTGTCATCCTTGTTATTATAACTTCAGCAAAAGATCCTTTGATCGTTTTAGAGAATCTCGGAGTGTTTGTTCAGTGCCACAGTTGACAGCTCAAGAATGCAGGTAGTTAGGATCTTATTAATTATAAACAGGGACAATTGCGTATAATAGTATATAGCAAAGCTGTTTGAAATATAAGACCATCACTACCAATTAAGAGGCTAAAAAAGAAGAAAGAGTGACAAAGATTAGAGTAACGAAGCACAGAAAAAGTCATGGATGGGAGGAATTTAACGAGTAGATATAAAGAAAACCTTTTCCAAATATTTGTTTTTGAGCATGATTGACAGACCGACGGACAAAGTGATTTACATACCGGATCCTTATTATTAAAGAGAATCTTTACACAATATCTTGAATAGCAGCTGAGAAAATAAAAGCGTTATGGACTGACTGACTATTTAAAATTTCAGGCCAAACTGTCCTATTGGTTGTCACAGAGTCTTGGCATCAGAAATCCAGGTAAATCTTTTCCAGTATATCTTTGAAACCAATTTATATCCGCTGGATTATAACCGGTTCTAAGCCATATTAAAAAATTAGGTATCGTATCGTATTATATCAAGTTTTCTACGAATAAAGTAATGTAAAATTATAATATTAAAACCAATTTTTTAGCCCGTGCCTTCGGCATTTCGGGCCTAACAAAACTGGTTTCAATCTTATATTTGTACATTTTCATATCCGTGGAAAGCTGTTTATAATACGATGAGATAAATAACTATCAAAGAGTTCCAATCTAGTTTTTGTATACCAAATACGTTTCATTATCTATTGTACAAAGTAGCAGGATGTATGGCTGTCTAAAGCTTATGATTTCGGTAACCACTGAACTGACAAGGTTATATAGGGAATATACATATATGACTTAGAAAACCATAACAATAACCTTAACCAAATTTTCCGGTATCGATTCGAAACCGATTAATATCCGGTGGATTAAAATCGATTCTCAGGTTTATTGAAAATTATGTATAGCATTGTATTATTCCGGTCTCCACGTACATAAAAATGATATAGCTTGACAAAGTGTCTAAAAAAATCTGACGTCATAAAAATGAGGTATTATCCATCTCTTTTGTTAGGGGGTTTCGTTCCCAGTTCTCCTCTCATCTCCCTCATTTTTATGACGTCACATGGCTGATTTTTGAGACACTTTGTCCAGATACAAAATTATTATAACAGGATTTGAACCATTATGTTGCAATATTAAAAATCAAATAAGTTATTAGCTTTTAATTAGGTATACCTGGGCCTTACAGATCTGCTGGAACCAGAAGGTGTTCCCTATTCTGTGGCACAGATTTATCTACATCCTGGATGGGAGTTAGGGTAGGTCATTGTTTGAAACAGTGCATAGTGGCCAATAAAAAGTGTCGTCATACAATACAAATGACCAATGGTAAGCAAGTATACAATTTTCCATTGGCCAATTACAATGTATACTGGCCTATCATTGGTCATTTCTATTGTATGACGTCATTTTTTATTGATCACTGTTTCTCATTGTTTACTAAAATTTCTACAACTTTTAGTAGCAAAGTTACTCTATAATTCCTTTTTCTGTCCCTGCTATGGGTGAAAGGGGTAAATTTACAAAGAGTCTCGAAATCATCCATACGACGTCATAAAAATGAGAGAGATGAGAGGAGAATTAAGAAAGAAAACCCCTAAAAAGAGATGGATAATCCCTCATTTTTATGATGTCACATGGATGTTTTTTTTAGACACTTTGTAAGGTTATGGGATTGAGATTTTATCGATAGCTATTCAAAATAGACGGTTTAACTTTTTTTATGAAGAATTTCTATGGGCATCCAGAATATTGTAAGCTGTCGGTTTTGTCAGCTTATACCAACAACGAAATTAATTCAAAAAAAATTACGAAACCTATACGTGATTTCAGCTGTCGTTGGGGGTCAACGACCTCTACATCTGCCCCCCCCCCCCCTCTCCAATATTATTTTTAATTTATTTCGCTTGTTGGCAATGCCTTATTCCTGCAGTTTTGTGATTAATTCTTGATGTTGACTATAGCAATCTGGTCTTTAAATTACTTTGTCTTTATTTCCATCTATGATTTTTTGTGCTTCCCTACTTATGGGTGTTGTCATTACATTACATTTTAATTATTTGATCAGTTTTAATTTTGAGTTCAAAGTTTTAAGATTCTATTTTGAAATATTTTAATATGTATTCTTAATTTAGGTCAAGAGATAATGGGATTTTAAAGGCAAACATCAACAGATTATAAATCATAATAATAATAACAGTAATCCTTTTTTTTGGTGGCTAAGTTAATGATTTTTCTGTACAAATATGTAACAACTTTTTACACTACAACAACCCTGGTGGTCATTTTCTGAGGGGTTTGGTTGTTAGGTTAAATTTTCCCAACGCTATCTAGAAAAGGACTAAGAGGTGAGAGGGGGGGGGGAGGTGGAGAGGAAAGATTTCTGACATATAGTACTTTCAATGAGTTCAATTTTACAATAAATACATATTGTTATTGTTATTATTTACAATTGATATACCGCTCCATAAAAAGTTGAGGTTAAAATAACTCTTTTGAAGTATGCTTTTAACAACTACTCTTAAAACACCCCCTCGCAAAACCCTGTGCACGTCCAAGCCTAGAATTAAGCTATCCAATTTATTTGTAAATATAACTTTGTTGTGATGTTTTGAAAGTCAGGGCCACGATATTGCCATCCTAGAGCTGAGCAGGAAGGTTTCCTTATCTGATTCTGTATGGCCTGCCTGCCTACCATCAGGTATCTTTTATTAAACTTATCTTTTTGGGGCGTGGATCTCCTTCAACATTTTGATCATCAAGGCCATTGTTTGCTTGTAATAGGATGCAATACTCATACTAAGCCTAAAAGAAAATATATAGTAAATTAACGTCCAACAGTGAATCAATTTTTATATGACGCGTTAGGTATCTAGACTATCACGCAAATGCCGCGGTTTTTTACAACATTTAACATAAACCCATCTTTTTATCCAATCATATGAAATAGTAAAGTTTTTTCTTTCTAAAGCTTAAGCTCTTAATAATCACTGGGATCTTTATTTTAGGTAATCTTAGGTGATAAGACCCGTGATGGTTTTATGCTATTTCATTCCCAGATTTAAGTCTTGGGATGTTTTTTGCTATTTTTCTATCCTCTTTGAAAACAGAGCATCGAGATATTAGAGGTGCAGCAGCTAGTCCTTTATAATAAGTTGCGCTGAGTAAATTATTCTAACTATATATTATTTAATGTGTAGTTGATATCCGCGGACTGCTGCAGGACGGTTCCAAGGCTGATATTGCTGGATTTGGAATGATAAATGTCACTACCAAGGCTAACTCAGATATCCTGCAAATGGCAGAATTAAAGGTTCATATCAAATAATCAAACAGATATATAAATTTAGATAACACAAAAGTTGGAAATAGTAGCAAGGCATTATGATGTAAAGAGCAGATGTCCAGTTTTTATAAGAAAAGAAAGAGAAAGATAGAGATTATGTGATTGTTAAACAGTATTAAAGATATTTTTCACTTGTAGCATGACTAACAGCCAATGTAAATTATTTACCGGACGATCTTTTGTAAGGAAAATCTCCAACAAAAAAATCAACATACTATCTAACCCAGAAAATCACATTTTACCTATAGAGTTACAAAACGGACTGACAGACAAATAATAGCTTTGATTGATTTTGTGTTATTTTAGATTATACAAGGACAAACCTGTTATGGGCAAAATGAATGGAGCCTACAAGGAAACCAAATATGTGCTTTAGGTTAAAATATTACATTTAGATTTTAAAACAATTAAAGCCACCAAGGACACATGAGGGAAAGGGGGAGAGGGGGTGGGACCAAATTCTTTTAATTTTAGTTTTACATAAAAAAAAAGAAACAAAAAATTAGCGGATTTTTTTTTATATGGGCGATTTCTCCTGGGAGGGTAGAGGTACCCTCTCTTCGAATAGTTATATACCTTCCCCGGACCTATATGAAGTTTCACTGTGAAGGAGAACCGTGTCGGTTCAGTGGTTAGCAAGACCCTTCACTAAACACAGACATATAAGAATAATATTAATTTTTCAACAATACAACTTTTTTCTAATTTTACTATTAAAAATTTTAAATTGTTTTTTTTTCTGTAGGGGACGGAAATCTTCTGCGAGGTTGCAAAGAGGATTCTTGTAAAGGGGATTCCGGAGGTGGACTCATTGTTTCAAAGTAAGTCATATTTATACATTTTACATTGTGTGTCTTTGAAGGGTAGTCGGTAATTCTCTCAAAGTGTCTTGCGAGCACAGAAACCTCCCCCCTTTTAAAAGAAACTATTCATAGGGAGGTGATGGGGGGGAGTTTTTCTTTCTTTATGTCTAACCCCTTTCAGGGATCCTAAACCTTTCGGGACTACACCTGCGGTGTTCTAACCCTACAGGGCTACTCAATATAACCTAACCTGACCTAAAGTATTAGAATGGAAAGATCATATTTTTCATGTTTAAAAAAAGATATGTTTTGAATTATTCTATCTTTTTATTTTTATGTAACAGACTTTATTAAAATATGTTCTTCAATATTGTTTAAATAAATTTCCTAAAAAAAATAACTTTAAAATTAACGATTTATTACCATTCAACATGTACTGTACATGTCAATTCTACAAAGTATGATATAATCTTTTTTGTGTATTTTTTTCTAGTTTCGGAATGAAAACCCTAGTAGGTGTTGTTTCCTTTGGAGAAAAGGACTGCGGGGCTGGCCCTAACCCCAGGTAAAAAATTCCTATAATTTTTTTAATACAGAAAAAATGAATCATGGAAAGAAAACAAAGTTGCAAATTTTGGCATATTTTAACAGTAACTGTTCTCCTATTTCTAGCTCATAGCTCCTGCCTTACTTAACCTAACCTAACTTAAGCAAAAGCTACTGTGAAAATACGACGAAATCCGCTGTGAAAATAAGGATAATAACATCCATTAGCAGCAAAGTAAAATAATCATACGTGAAATTACGGACAAAGTGATTTATAGAGCAATTATTAGTATTATTAGTAGACATTTGTTTTTGTTAATATTTTTGTAGCATGACTGACAGACTAACGGACCAAGTAAATTATGTACTTGGTGCTTATTAGGAATCTTCACATAAAAAATAGCAGTCCACCTTGAATAGCAGATGAGATAATGACATTTCCTCCATAACGTTACGGACGGACGGAAGTCAGACAGACAAAGTACGTAAAAAATTAGAATAGTTATTCCTCACATCGGTTTATAAACAGCTTTCCGCGGATATAAAAATATACAATTATAAGATTAAAACCAGTTTTTTTAGGCCTGCAATGCCGAAAACTGGATATAATATGATGGTAACATAATTTTTCTGTGTGGCTTAGAACCGGTTTCAATCCAACGGATATTAATCGGTTTAAAGCAACACGGGGAAAATATTTCTTATCTTAGACCTGGAGTGTACACAAACGTATTAACCTCTATGGAAAAGATGACAGAAATTATCAGTGAATTTTAGCCTCCAAATCTTATCTTATTTTATCTTATCTTAAATCTTATCTTATCTTGAATTTTATCTTAGACCTGGAGTGTACACAAACGTCTTATCCTCCATGGACTGGATAACAGCAATTATCAGTGGTTTCCAGCCTCCAAATTTAAATCCAGTTCCATTCACACCCATCATCAATAAACCATCAACAGAGACAGGTAGATAAAATTGTTGTTTTTAGAAGAGACTCCTTTGTTTGGTATTGTGATATATATAATTGTTTTAGTAAAAATAGACAAAAGTCATCTGCCTGTAAACAGAATTGGACATATTGGCTGGTTCTTAATCCCTCCATTTTGGATTATAAGAACTGAGGAAATATTCAATTATGTTCAAAATATCTTTCATCACAATAACTAATATCAGAACCATTCAAAGCATAAGAGTTGTGAACACAGGGAAGCTTTTTATTGTGCCAATCATAAAGAACGTCATACTGGCCTATCATTGGTCAATTGAAATATATACTGACCTGCCATTTGAAATTTAGTCTGTGTGTTTGTCTATCAATGGTCATTTGTATTGTATGACGTAATTTTTCTACACTCTATGAATGATTTATACTTGTAGCAACGTGGTCCTCCTGGTCTGGCTGGAGTGGATGCTCAACCTCCTGTGGGCTCGGCACAAGGAGAAGATCAAGATCCTGTATTTCTTTCAGAGAGGTCGGCAATACTGTTTCCAGTATGGCTTCGAAAGCGATTAATAACCACTGGATATTCAACCATACTTAAAAATCATGTATAGCACCGTATCATAACAATTTTCCAAGAATATTAGAATTAAAAACATAAAATTAATATAAGTTTTGTTATTTGTAATCATTCAAAATCTTTAAAATAGTTATTTATCGTATCGTATTATAGACAGCTTTCCGCGGTTATCAAAATGAAAAATTATTAGATTAAAACTGATATTAGTTTTATGATTTATATCTAAATATTCGTGAAAAATTGTCTGTAATACGAAGCTATATATAATTTTTCAGTATGACTGGGAACCTGTTCTAATCCAGCCGATAATACTCGGTTTTAAAGCCATACTCGAAAAGCATATTTCATTTATTTATTAATTAAGTTCTTAATACAATTTCTGTGTCAACTATATTGTTTTAAATTAATGTTTAAATTTAATATTTGTGAAATAATTAAACTTCTATTTCAAATTATTACATCAATTGTTTTGATTAGTTGTCCAGAAATGGTCCCCACCATGCCCAATGTCCTGGTCAGAAGGCTGAGTTCCAGCAGTGTAATCTTCAACCTTGCAGGCTCAACTTTCAACAAGTTCCAGGTAAAAACATTAGGGTGGTTTTCCTAAACGTTACTATCGAGCACTGAACCGCCCCCCTTCCCGTTTAATTTAAAATAAATTTAAAAACATTGGGAGTTAGTTTTTTTTCTTCTCTGCTTTACAACTACGGTGGGCCCTAACCCATCAGGGCCTTTATTTACGGTGCCCTTCCCCTTTGGGGTTACCAATATAACCTAACCTACCCTGACCTAAAGTTTTTGACGAAATCATCGAGATTACAGTCTCTATGCAGTTTCTATTTACTAAAAAAAGAAAAGAAAAAATCAATCAAACACTAAATTGTTGCTTGTCATTGGATAATTATATATTCTTAGGAAATCCCTTCGGATGGCTGATAAATGTGGTAAATCCAAATATTCCTGTAAATCAGGTAATAAAAAAAATAAAAACATATTGTAAACTTCACTAAAAAAATCTGATTGTTACGTAAATATAAGAAGGATAGTTAAGCTTTTATCTTAAAAAATTAATAAATCATTACTTAAAATATTAAAGGTGATCTAAATTTCATTTTATCTAAACATTGTACTAAGATAAGAAAAGTTCTCTATTGTTAATAAATGAAATATGTCTTGGGGACTTTTTTCGTCCTGCTT
The DNA here is from genome assembly GCF_053477335.1 of Acartia tonsa. Taxonomy (NCBI): domain Eukaryota; kingdom Metazoa; phylum Arthropoda; class Copepoda; order Calanoida; family Acartiidae; genus Acartia; species Acartia tonsa. Next base: position 39,063,375 of record NC_137264.1, on the reverse strand, counting down.
ATTGCCCTTTTGTGGCGACTTGACTGTGTTAAAATTGTTGAAATTTACGATGTTATTGGCTTATATTTAAAGAGGAAATTGAAAGTCGGCAGAGGGTCCACGGGTTTGGGACATACAGTTATTTAACCACTTCCCCCTCTATTGTTTTACTGTAATCCATTAATTGTGATGTGATGCATGCAGGTACCTGGATCAGGCTCCCCTGGCACCCAGCCCCCGGCACAGGTTGGACAGATACCAGAGACAGATGGAGGGGAGCCAAGGGACTGCAGGATCAGCTGTCATGGCTGGCCTTACAAACAGTGCGAGGTTAGAAAAGTGATCTAAATTACAATGTCAATTTTGTGATACTAATATCTATAAAAAAATAAAAGCTATTAAAAAAATACCAAAGATAAGTTTAAATTAGTTGTAAAAAATAAAATAGCTGCTTAAGTATCAGTAAATTTTTATATTTAGATATGCTCCCTTTTTATGTGAATGTTAACAATAAGTTTCAGTCGTCTATCTTTTATAGGAGCCAAGAAAATCATGTTGTCCCACTTCCGTTTTACACTGACGGACGGTTATTTTGTGTTATAGAGTAGCTTTACAAAAATATCGATCGATACACTGTTCACATTTTAATTTTTATGAGAAACTATTCAAAGTGAGGTCTAAAAATAAATTGGTATTTGTCAGTAATATGCAGGGCTCGACAGTCGTGATTCAGCCGCGCATTAGCCTCAAATTTAAACCAGCTTGTGAACAAAAAAATCCGAAAAGATGGTTTTTATGTTTAGGAACAGGTTTAGACAACCAGCTGAACTTTAAAGTTAAAATATGACAATACACGCAGTTGCCGAGCCCTGGTATAATGTCATCAGAGTAACTGTATAGATGACCTGAATTTTAAACTATGTTAGTTATTTATGGCATCGTATTCTAGACTGCTTTTCGCGGATATTGAAATGAAGGATTAAAACCAGATTCGTTAGCATCAACCGGCCGAAGTCCCCATTTTACAAAACTGTTATTAATTTTATTTTAATATTCGTGGAAAATTGTTTTTAATATAATGATTACCCCGTCCCGGATTCGAAAAATTTTGTTAAAATTTTTGCCCCCAGCCAAAATATGGTTGATTTATGCATAAAAATGACCCATGCAAAATATTTTTTCTGTAATGCAAAAATTGCGATGGTACAAGCACTGCAAAGTTTTTAAAATCTGCAAAAAACTCTGTTTTTATGGCTTTTTTTGGGCTTTTGTACCATCCCAATTTTAAAGATTTTTACAAAATTTCAATTCAAGTGTGTTGATATATACCTGAAATTTACCAAAAAAAATGGGGGCAGTCTCAATTATAACATATGAAGGTGTAGCAAGTAATCTTCCAAATACAAAATTGTCAAATTGCATACATATATAATAGGGTTGGGCCAGATACTTTTTTCGACGGATATTGGATATCTGGCTGATTTATAATGCTGGATATTCGACATCTGGCCAGATATCTAGCAAATATCTGGTAATTTGGCCGGATATCTGGTTATTCGACCAGATATCCGGTAATTTGCCGGATACCAAATATGTTGCATTTTAAATCATCCGGATATCCGGTATCCGGCCAAAAAAGTATCCGGGCTACCTCTATTATATAAGTTTGATGCACAAAACTATCCCTTGTGTAGATTAAACTTAGCGGTTGAAACGTTTATACACTTAACTTAATAAACCAACCAATCAAAAATCAATAAAATTCTCAAAAGTTGTTAACCTAATGAATTAGAAAAACAATTATAAAACTTTGGGGACAAGTGAAATAAAGAGTCCAATTTCCCCTCCCTCTCTGAATTATACCAGAGTGTACCAAAAGTCTAATAATAACTAGGGAGGCAGAGCACAATTGGCTGGTAATTACACTAGTCCCCGAAGTTTTAAAAACTTTTTCATTTGTTTGCTCAACAACTTTTTAGATTGTTTGAAATTTTAATTGGTTTAATAAGACGTTCCAACCACCTATTGTAATCAACAGAAAGGGTAAGTTTGTGCATAATCATGGGGTATACACGTCCATTTATCAGCCATTGTCTTCTCTATCTAGATCCCTGTACCCAAAGTCTAATAATAATTGAAACAATTTTATTTTTATTAAATAACAAGAAATAACATGTTATTCAAGAATCTAAAGGGATAAGACTATGTCTAATAAATTGATGTACATCCCCAATAATGATACAAAAAATTGTCCCTTCTGTAGATTAAGACTAGAAGTTGAAACTTTTAAACACTCAACTTAATAAATCAACCAAATAAAATTTACTGAATTTCCCCAATGTTTTAACCCAAATGTAAGAAAACACCGTTATAACACTTTGGGGACTAATTTAATAAACAGCTCAATGTCCCCTCCCTCCCTGAACTATACAAGAGTGTATCACAAGTCTAATAATAACTAGGGAGGGAGGTGACATTGGGCTGTTTAATACACTAGTCCCAGAAGGTTTATAATAACATTTTTTATTTCTTGGCTCAACAACTTTCAAGACTTTTATTGAATTTTAATTGGTTGGTTCATTAGGTTTAGTGATCAAACGTTTCAACCACTATGTAATCAACAAAAAAGGTTCAGTTTGTGTATCATCATGGGATATACAAATAAATTTATCAGCCATTGTCTTATCCCTCTAGATCCCTGTACCCAAAGTCTAATAATAACACTTTCATTTTTATTACATAACAAGAAATAACATGTTACTGAAGGATCTAAGGGATAAGACTATGGCTAATGAATGGATGTACATCCCCATTAATAATACACAAAATTAACCCTTCTGTAGATTAAAATTAGTGGTAGAAACGATTGAACACTCAAATTAATAAACTAATCCATCAAAATTTATTGAAAGTCCCCAAAGTTATTAAGTCAACGAATAAGAATTATTTTCAAACTTTTCGGACTAGTGTATTAAACGGCTTATTTTGTCCAATATATTTCTGATACTTATTGAATGCAAATCTTTTCTATAATATGAGTCTGAACGAACTCCGTAAAGGTTAGCTCTTTTATTTAATCTAAGCAAGTTGAAATTTTGATTGAAAACTTTGGTTGATGATTCCTGTAACAATAAGGGTTTAGAAAGTGTAGCAACTCTGCAATCGGTACTTCTCCTTTATAGCTTTAGTTTTTAATATATTGAAGACGTAAGTTTAATGCAAAATTATTGCCAGTTTCCCAAGTGCCAAGTCGAGCACATACCCCTCCCCCCCCCCCCATCTCCCGACCTTGAAAAAAGGAAGGGATACTTTCTAGTTTGTTTCTTAATTATATAAGGTCAGGTTAAGATAGTTTATATTGGGTACCAGGGACCCTTGCAAGTTAATATAAGGAGGGAGGGGTTGTCAGTGATTAAAAGACACTTTGAGGGAAAGCACCGAACATCTTTTATAAGCTCAGACATCTTTTTCCATTAAATCAATACAAATTAACAGAGATAAATAATGAATAATGACACATAAAAAGATAATGTTAAAAATTATCTAATTTTCACAAGAAGAGCTTCTCCATAGTACTTTCTAGCGGTAACGCTCCTAAAGGACTCTTGGGCACCTGAGAAAAGGGTCGATCCTCTAATTTTATTTAAGTGGTAATAACTGAAACATTCCCTGGATCTATCAGAAACTTTACTGTAAAGAAGAAACAATTGCATACATATATAACAGGGTTGGGCCGATACTTTTTTGGCTGGATACCGGATATCCGGTTGATTTCTAATGACAGATAATCGTTATATGGCAAATTACCGGATATCTGGCCGAATAAAAGAACATCAGCCGGATATCCGGTTGATTTCTAATGACAGATAATCGTTATATGGCAAATTACCGGATATCCGGCCAAATAACCGGATATCCGGTCGAATAACTGGATATTAGGCCAAATAACATTTATTTGCCGGATATTTGGCTTTATAAATCAGCCAGATATCCAGTATCCGTCCAAAAAATAATCCGTCCCAATCCTATTATATATGTATGCAATTTGACAATTTTGTATTTGGGAGACTACTTTCTACACCTTCATATGTTATAATTGAGACTGCCCCCATTTTTTTTGGTAAATTTCAGGTATATATCAACACACTTGAATTGAAATTTTGTAAAAATCTTTAAAATTGGGATGGTACAAAAGCCCCAAAAAAGCCATAAAAACAGGGTTTTTTGCAGATTTTAAAAACTTTGCAGTGCTTGTACCATCGCAATTTTTGCATTACAGAAAAAATATTTTGCATGGGTCATTTTTATGCATAAATCAACGATATTTTGGCTGGGGGCAAAAATTTTAACAAAATTTTTCAAATCCGGGACGGGGTAATAATGATATGTATGATATTCCTTATGGCTGAAAAACAGATTCTAATCCAGTAGATATAAATTGTTTTTAAAGCCATACGGAATTTTTTTTTAGGTTAGGTTGGTAGAACCTGATGGTTACTGGCAATCCGCCACCTGTCTTAATCCTTTCATCTCTCCGGGATCTAAAGAAAAATTTGTCAACTATCCCATGTAAGTACAGTTTTTCTATCGCATCGTATTATAAACAGTTTTCCTCGGAAAGTAAAATAAATTATGCAATTATTTCTAGTTATGATTACATCGAACCTTAACCTTAAAATTAAGTTCTAAAGATAAAAAGTAATGTGGTTTTTTAAAGGGGCGATTTCAAATAGTTAAAGATATTTTCTGAACCTGTAAGAAGTTTAACTGTAAAGCGGAACCATATCGATCCAGCGGTTAGCGAGATCCTTAAACACATATTTCTAATTTACAAGAGCCACACGAGCAGACAGCGCAAAATGGCACCAAAAAATGACGTCATAAAAAAAGTTGTAATTGGCCAAAATGGTAAAATTTATACTCGCCTGTCATAAGTTATTTTATCGTATGATGTCATTTTTTAGTGCCATTTTGCGCTCTCTCGCCACATGAAATATATTTATAGTGCCTGTATAAAAAAGTTTAAAAATTAAAAAACTTTTGGCCGAAAAATTCCGAATGACTTCATATTAGAATAATGGACTATTCTCATATGACATCAATCGGAAAACTTCGGCCCAAAATTTATAGATTCATCCACTTTTTTTATAGGCACTATAAAGAGCTTCCCTAATATTTATTCTGTTGTAGGTGTGGTAAGATCCCGCAAGGGTGCGCCAGGTGTGATGATATATATTTATTATGTTGTAGGTGTGGTAAGATCCCGCTAGGGTGCGCCAGGTGTGATGATATATATTTATTATGTTGTAGGTGTGGTAAGATCCCGCAAGGGTGCGCCAGGTGTGATGATATATATTTATTCTGTTGTAGGTGTGGTAAGATCCCGCAAGGGTGCGCCAGGTGTGATGATATATATTTATTATGTTGTAGGTGTGGTAAGATCCCGCAAGGGTGCGCCAGGTGTGATGATATATATTTATTATGTTGTAGGTGTGGTAAGATCGTAAGGGTGCGCCAGGTGTGATGATATATATTTATTATGTTGTAGGTGTGGTAAGATCCCGCTAGGGTGCGCCAGGTGTGATGATATATATTTATTCTGTTGTAGGTGTGGTAAGATCCCGCAAGGGTGAGCCAGGTGTGATGATATATATTTATTATGTTGTAGGTGTGGTAAGATCCCGCAAGGGTGCGCCAGGTGTGATGATATATATTTATTCTGTTGTAGGTGTGGTAAGATCCCGCAAGGGTGCGCCAGGTGTGATGATATATATTTATTATGTTGTAGGTGTGGTAAGATCCCGCAAGGGTGCGCCAGGTGTGATGATATATATTTATTATGTTGTAGGTGTGGTAAGATCCCGCAAGGGTGCGCCAGGTGTGATGATATATATTTATTCTGTTGTAGGTGTGGTAAGATCCCGCAAGGGTGCGCCAGGTGTGATGATATATATTTATTCTGTTGTAGGTGTGGTAAGATCCCGCAAGGGTGCGCCAGGTGTGATGATATATATTTATTCTGTTGCAGGTGTGGTAAGATCCCGCTAGGGTGCGCCAGGTGTGATGATATATATTTATTCTGTTATAGGTGTGGTAAGATCCCGCAAGGGTGCGCCAGGTGTGATGATATATATTTATTCTGTTGCAGGTGTGGTAAGATCCCGCTAGGGTGCGCCAGGTGTGATGATATATATTTATTCTGTTGTAGGTGTGGTAAGATCCCGCAAGGGTGCTCCAGGTGTGATGATATATATTTATTATATTGTAGGTGTGGTAAGATCCCGCAAGGGTGCGCCAGGTGTGATGATATCTGTGCACGTCAGGATGGACTTCAGGATAGAAATAGCTATTAAAATAAGAATATCTTTTTATTGCCCATAAAAAATGACGTCATACAGTACAAATGACCAATGATAGGCCAATACACAGACTAACTTACCAATCTGGAAGGCTAGTATGACATCATTTTATAAACACTATAAAAAGCTTCTTAAAGGACACCTCAACTTTTTCAATTATTCAAGAAGTATAATAAAATATTGAATACTCCAAAACAAACATTTTTAATGAAAGAAAAATACAAATTAAGCAACAAAAACTTTAAATGGAAGTGAAAAAAATTGTATTCAAATAATTTAAATAAACTTATTAGCATTTATACAACAATAAAACAAGCAGCTTATAGTGTCTCCAACAAAAAGTGGACAAATGTTCCAACGTTTGGCCGCATTATGCCGATTGACATCATATTTCCTTCTAACATAACGCCAATCGGGATAGATCGGCCAAGTGTTGACCAATTTTTGGAGACACTAAAAGCTGCCGAAAAAACTAATAATATTAGCAAATATTAATTATCATAAAAAAAAGATATAAGCTTTAATTAGTTTTTTTTCTTTCAAATCTGGTGGCGGTTCGTGGCTTTTAAAATTTAGTTTATCTGAAAACTATAAACTTATTGCAATAAAATCTGTATCTTAAAAAAAAAAACTTTTAGAAACAAAAAGAATTTACATGTCTATGATTATTAGATAGGAAAATTAAGATTATTTTTAAGCTTTTTTTTATATTATTTAGCCCTAAATATGATTATTAATCTCATTTTTGTTTTTGTATATTAACATTTTAATCAAATAAATACATACTTGTAATTGTGTTTTTTTTTTTTCAGCGGCTGCTATTAGAGTTATCTTTGTCTGTCGGCCAGTCTATAATATATTTACACTAGTGACTGCGCCCTAGCATTTAGGGGCTCTATATTCGAAAGGCAGAAAAATAGTCTGAAATCATACTCATTCCATCTCAGGACCTACAAGAAGCTCACTGTAAAGGAGAACTATATCGTTTCAGTTGTTATCGCTACAGACAAAAAAACTACTTTATATATCATAATACTTTTTAAAATAAGCAAAGCTTTTCTCCTCCAATCCACTCTCTTGTAGTGAAGCTACACTACAATTCCCTTTTCTGTCCGTCTGTCCGTCCGTAACTCTTAGGATAAAAACGTGTTTTTCTCGGCTGCTTCGCTAATTCTAAATGTTTTTTTTCCCGACTTAGCACTTTACTGCGTTTTATATCCTTATGAAAATAAAAAAAATTGTGTAACAACATGTAACATATTTGTGAATATAATATGAAGACAATATATTATGTTTAAACAGTTAGGAGGTTAAAACCATTTTTATAAAACTGGAATTGTGGTTAACTTTTCTGACATCGACACAGAAGAAATCAACCAAACTATTCTTAAAATGTTAATAGTAAAAATGTATAAAATGTTATACATAATTTAAAACATTTTATGGATAATTAAAACAAATTTATGTAGAATTTAAAAGAAATGAATAACATATATCCTCACTAAAATGTCAATATGAATATGGAAATCAATGTTTATAAATACGCTGGTATGTAAATATGAATGTACCATTCCAGTTTGTCTCTATTAAAAGTGGAATGGTACAGGGTCATTCAAGAGAAATATTTTTTTTACAACTTAATTATGCAAAGAAAATAAAAAAATTATGTAAAATGCTTTATATATTTGGCAAACCTATTATGAGACATTTATGTTTCAAATACTTGAAAATGATTATTTCAACAAATTATGCCCTAAAAACCGGTTTTTCCAAAGGCCTTTTTTCCCCGAAGATTTTTGAGTTTACAGGGAGTGCAAAAATATGCACATTTTTAAAATTAAAATTGCGTGGCTTGTGTTAATAGTAGAAAAATGTTATGCATACTGTTAGAATCATAGACTCTAGGTTTTGAAAATATAAGTACTGTTTTGTGCTTTTTGTAGTTTAGGAGCTACATTGAAAAATGTGAGGAAAAGGTTGAAAAGTTTTAAGTAATTGGAATATTTTACCACGTAGCTCCTATACTATACGTAGCTCTGGAATGGTTTTTATATATTAAAAAACTAGAGCTTATGACAATTCTAACGATATGCATAACATTTTTCTACTATTAACACAGGCAGCGCAATTTGAATTTTAAAAAGGTGCACATTTTTTAACAACCTTTAAATTAATAAATCTTCGAAAAAAGGCCTTTAGAAAAACCGGTTTTTAAGGCATAATTTGTTGAAATAATCATTTTAAATATTTGAAACATAAATGTCTCATAATAGGTTTTCCAAATATATAAAGCATTTTACATAATTGTTTTATTTTCTATGCATAATTAAGTTTTAAAAAAAAATCATTTCTCTTGAATGACCCTGTACATTACAAATCGACCATAATGATATTATTACCAAAAAAATTTTTTTATGAGCTTATTAAACATGATTTCACACACCTAACTGTTAAAGCTTACTGATGGACTTCATTTATCTTTATATAAACAAAACTGGAGAATAAACAACACATAGCATACTTTCAAACAAGGATAATTATAACATTATATAAAGTTATTATCATTAAATTAATTTATTTCAGTACAAATACAAATAACATGAAAAAAACCATAATAGTTTTGGATATTTATAATATATTTACATGAAAATATTCCACATTAATCAAAAAAAACATTTTTAGGTTTGAAGTAATATCTTATTATATGTATAAAGTAGTAGTTTTTTTGTCTGAAACTTTAGATTTCAAAAAATAATAAAACTATTAAGTTTTTCTTTTAGAGGCATCTTCACATAGGTCTTTATATTTAATAGGAAATTAAGAAAATCAAAATAATGTTGATATATGAATAGTTTTTTCTAAAACTTTTATAGAAAATTTGGCAATAAAAATTATTTGAGAATAGCAATTTTTAACAGTCCATTAATTTCCTGTTAAGTAAGGGTTTTTGTCTGAATCTCATTAAATTCTAAACCGATTGAGTTTTCCATTTTAGGGAAGCTTCATATTTGTCCTTGGAAGATTATAGGCTATTTTGATTATAGATTTAGATTATGGAATGGTTTAGGCTATTTTTTCAATATTTGAACTAGATCATAAGAAACAATACAAAACATGACATACTTTTTTTTATCTTCCAGCAGTGATTTCAAACTTTATTTGTACTTGTATTTGTACAATTTAAAAATTAATATAATCAAATGTTTTGTTGAGTTCAGGGTGTAAAAATATCATAATTTATCATTTAACAAAACTTATCTTTATTCTATTTTTAACTAGCGGATGTGCCTCTAGCATTTACAGAGGCTTTATATTCAAATGGGAAAGAAGGGGGTAAATAGCCTTAAACTATCCCAGACCTATGTGGAGCTTTCCTGAAAAGAAGAACTCTTTCATTTCAGTAGTTTTTGAAATCCCATGCTTCACACAAACAAAAACATATCCTACTATATAAAGTAGTTGTTTTTTTGTCTCTAGCGAAAGATAACGCTAACCACCGAGCCTATATGGTTCTTCTTTACAGTGTTGCTTCTTATAAGTCATGTGAAAGGTTAATAACTATTTTTGGATGTGGATCCCCTTCCTCTAGGTAGTTCATTATCCTCTCTTTTAAAAAATTTTTTATTGGGTAAAACTTGGTTAGACGGCTAAATTTTTGTATGTGAAGTTAAGTTTAATAAGTTTATTGGTCTGTTCATCATAACACTAATGAACAATTACTGAATATGTCACTAAAAAGAGAAAGACTAAACTACATAACTTTTGTGTCACTTTTGAGGAAAACGATTCCTGTGATGTCATATACATTTCGGAAAAGAAAAAGGGAAGGGGGGAAGAAAATCTCTTCAAAAGAGATGGGAGAAAAGGGAATCGTCTTCCTCAAAAGTGACACAAAATTTATGTAGTTTAGTCTTTCTCCTCTAAAAATACCGGGAGAGATGGGACGTTGGACTTTAAATTTTACTCATACCCAAAGTTTTGCAATAAAGTTTTCATTTTTGTTGGCTTATAAACTTTGAGTACATTTATTAAATCTTGATTGGCTTGTACAACTATCAGAATCCAAACTTTTCAACCAATAACTTTAATTTACAGAAGTAATAATTTTGTTAATTGTAATTGGTGTGTACTGTATTTTCCCTGAGGATCCCTGCTAAGAATATCAATGTTCAAATAAAAGCTAATTAAAGTATTCATTTAATATTGGACTTTTTAGTAGCGAAGCTGCTCTATAAGTGTTTGTGTCTAACTGTCCTTTTGTCTGTCTGTAACGCTAGGGTGGTCTGATTTTGGAGGAGGGGTGGTTGGTGGGTTTTGGACCGCCTTCAAGATTTTTAGGGGTAAAATTTGTTATGGTTGGTGGCGGTTTGGGTGGAAAAATGTAATATATTTTGTTTAAATTTTGCAAATATTGCTTTGATACTTGTTAAAAAATAAATGGTTTTCAAGGACGTACAAACCTTTTATCAAGAGGGGTAAAATTAGGGGGTTGAAAGGTTTTAGGGGAGTAATATAATATATTTTTGAAAATTTTTGTGGGGGTTTAATTAAAGTGGGTAAACACTTCTTTACCTCCCCCTCTCTCTTGGAGTTAATAGTTATTGGTTAATCAAATAAGTAAATACAAAATTCCAACTTTTGACGTTCTTATATATTATTGTTTGTTGATTAACTAAAGTGTGCAGTCAAATTTGAGCAGCCATGGCTGAATGGGACAGGTTAGTATGAGAGGCCCAGGGATCTAAAGGGATAAGACAATGTCCGATTAATTGATGTACATCCCCAATGATGATACACAAAATTACCTCTTTTGTATATTAAACTTAGTTATTGAAACGTTTGAAGCCTCAACTTAATAAACCAACCAATCAAAATTTAGTAGAAGTCCCCAAATTTGTTAAGCCAACGAATAAGAAAATATCTTTAAAAAACTTTGGAGACTAATGTAATAAACAGAGAGCGTACCTCCACCCTCCCAGTTTAAAATCCCCCCCAAATTTTTTTATATTTCTTATTAAAACTCAAATTAAAAAAGTAGAAGGGCGGTTGACTTATCCCCCTCCCACCTTAAGAACACCTAGAGGCTTTTAGGGGGCGTTACCCCTAGTCTATCTTAAAATAAAAGCTATGTCTTGCATTTTTTTTTCGATTAGGTGTTTGATCACAAATTGCATATGGTAAAAATATTTTTCTTATTTAATTGTTATCATAATAAGATAAAAAGTTATGCTTGAAAATTGTTTTAACATCTATTTCTACATGTTGCATCTTTAAAAAAACGTCAAAATTGTGATCAGAATTTGCGTAAATTTTATACTCATTTGCGTCATTCGGTATTTTCTTACCCGTCACCGATCTAGGTGTGGAAGGGAGAGGGACGGAAAGCAACCACGGTTACAATAACGGTGACGGGTAAGAAAATACCAAAAATACGTAATGACGCAAATGAGTACAAAATTTACACAAATTCTGATCACAATTTTGACGTTTTTTTAAAGATGCAATATATAGAAAATGATGTTATAACATTTTTCAATCATAACTTTTATCTTATTATGATAACAATTATGTAAGAAAAATATTTTTACCATATGGCGCATTTGGCGCATTTGTATAAACACCAGAATTATAGGTTTGATGGGGGAAAGAAAAAAAGAGAGGGGGGAGAACAAGTTTTAAGAATTCCTAAATATATAATAACCGAATATTTCTTCATCTACAATTACAGCATTGTTAAAATTTTATTTCAGTGGGGGATGGGGTAGTTTAATCCCTATCTATTTTTTGGGGTTAATTATTTCTCTTAGATGTTTTCACAAAATTGACTTTTTATATTTTTTCTTTTATTGTAACCAGAAGAAAAATTCAGTGTTAATTTAACGTTAGATTTCCAAATAAATTAAATGAAAGTAAACAAGGATTACAACATTCATAAGTAGCAAAGCACAAAAACATTAAAAGATGTCTAGAAAACAAACAGAATAGCTAAGTAACATTTAGAGTGGATGCAAATCAATCAGGTGGATCAAATTAGATAATTTCAGAAGTACATTTAATACTACAATCAAGTTACCTGCCTCTTTAATTAGTTATAAATTATAGATTGCACTTATATTTTAGGTTGTTAAGATTTTGCTTGTTGTTGATCTTTGGGTCTTTCTTTGTAAGAGAAATGATCAGAAATACCCAGGATTTGTTCACTGGACAAACTATCATTGTCAGTGAAAACAAGAAAATTGATGATGTAAAGAACAAGCCAAAGGTTTGAAATTTTGTTGAATGATTTCAATACTTGGAATTTAAGTTAGACACAGTGCAAAACAATATACTAAAATCCAATTGGATAATTTGTTCTAAAAATTTCAGAGAAGTTTTAAATTGGCTCTGGTAAGAAAGGGAAGGGGGGAGAAATGGGCGGAGAAAAAGCTTTAAGTAGAAAAAGAATTGTAGGGTATGATGTTAAAAGTAATATATTTAACAAAAAAAAGTTAAAAAATAAATATTGACATTCTTTTCATATGTCAATTTTAAATGTTAATGTGTAGCTTGACTAAATATAAAAAAAAAAACTGTAGAGTTCAATTCATTAAATAAACTTATTTGGGTGATTTTTAACTAATTAATTTCACGAACTAACTAACAAATCAGACGTAATAAGTAAAACATGATATTTCATTTTTTATCCTTCTCAGATTACAATTTGTGCTCCTGATCAACTAAATTCTGAATTGCTGAAAGAAAATGGTTTTGGTGGATTTGCAGACTTGTTTGCTGGAATCAAGGCAAAGATAAAGAAAAGAAAAAACAATCACTTCACTTTTTTTCCAAAGCCAAAAAAAAATAATTCTAATTCTTGCTCAAGCAATGATAATATAAAAACAAAATGGCAAGGATTGAATTAAAAATCTGGTTAAAGGAACCCTGCAAGAAATATACCGCTTTAACTACTAAAAGACTGCCACAAGCTTCAATAACAAAAAAAATATAGACATTTCAAAATAATACTTTTAGTACAGAGAAAATTTTTTCATTGCTAATAATAAAAATTTCATTATTGAAAAATTAAAAGCTTATTTTTGGCAGAAACTTAGGATGCCAGTAATTGATAACATCTTTACAATAAAAAACATCCTTCATTATAGTCTAAATAGGGATAAGGGATAGGAAACGTAGGAAAATATCATTTTAGGCTTATTTCAAGCCTACGCCTAAAAAAACAGTTATGGGATGGTGCATTAGCTCGTTATCAACGCTAATGAAATAGCTGCGTGTGTGTGTGTGTGTAGATAAAGTATAGAATAAAATTCAAGTAGCTAGTCTAAAGTAACAATACAACTTTTTATAAACCTATATATTAATTGCTTTTGTTAAAATCATGTTATGATGTTTTTTTGTCTCTTGCATTTTTATTTAAGAGTAAAAATTTTATTTGAAAATATTATTTTATCATTGCTTATTAAAATTCTAAATAGATAAATAAATTTAGTACAATAAGTAAATAAGTACTTGGGTAACCTTCTATCAATTCTTCTTTTTCCATGTTAGTAGAATAATGTTTTCTGTACTTTTTAGCATTTAATAGTACATTAGGTGTTTCAACCATCCTTATACTAAAGTAACAGGATGTCTGTGTGTCTGTCTGTCTGTGTGTCTGTCTGTGTGTACCGAAGGATCTCGCTAACCGCTGAACCGATTGGGTTCTCCTTAACAGGGTAGATTCTCATATGTCCCGGGAAGGTTTATAACTATTTTGGGGGAGGGTACCACCACCCTCCCTAGAGAAATTAAATTTTTTTAAAATTTACCAATTTTAGAAAGAGAGTTCAACGAAAAATAAGCGTCAAACGTAAATTTTTTTTAACTTTTTCTTTTAAAATCTAAAATAAGAAATTGAATTATCAAATTCGACTCTCTCCTCCTCAAGTGCCCCTAGAGGCCTCTAGGGGCGTAGCCGCTAGTACTGTATAAAGTTTTAAAATTTAAAATACAACATTTCATTTATAAACTACCAAATTAATAATTCGTAGCTACCCACTTTCCAAAAGATAATCCCTCTACTTTTGTCTTTTATATATGGTATTTTTTAATGAAAAACTCTGGGCAGATTTGATAATTAAGCTGATGTGATAAAACACCTTTTATTAATGTTTCTTACAAGCAGACCATTTCAAATATTTTCTTCAATTTTGGATGCAGCGTTTTTTATATCTCCATCCGCCAATTGGCTATTGGTTGATACAAAACAGGCCGATTCTTATTGGTTTACAGCGATAGCTACTTGGGAGCATCCGCCAGCGACGACGTTTAATTAGGAATTGGTAAAAGTTGCATTATCCCTTTTGAATCTAGGCCGGGACCTAATTAATGGCCAGGTTTCCTATCCCTTATCCCTGAGTCAAAATCATTAACAAAAATTCAGTTTAATTTGCATTGTACTGAGAGTACTGTAGTGAAAGAATGCCAGCCTTTAGGTTTTCTAGCCAATCAGAAGGCGGGGTCTGCGCTAAGTCCGCTGAACAACCAATCACAGCTAAGCATCTGTATTACTTACATTAGTTTAATTTTTTCCTGCTGATTATACGCTTACAAATGTAATTTAAACCAAATTTTTCAAAGAGATTTTGACTATGAAAAGGGTGTTTTTATTGTAAAAATGTTATCAGTTACTGGCAGCCTCAGTTTCTGACAAAAATAAGCTTTTAATTTTGCTTCTTGACAATTTGTTCTGTTTAAATAATGATATGGTCGTAGGAGGTACATTATTCCAACACAAAAACATTCACAAATATACCTGGACAACACCTGATGGACAAATAAGAAACATGATTGACCATATTATGATCAATAGAAAATGGGTCAAGTCAATGCAAGACTGTAGGAGCTATAGAGGAGCCGACATATTCAGTGACCATGAACTAGTTGTCAGTAAGATTAAATTAAAGCTGAAGCGTACTGGCCATGATAAAAAGAGTGAGATTGGTAGACATTATGATTCTTCAAGATTAAAGGACCCAGTGATAAAGAATGAATTTGTCTTAAACTCAGAAATAGATTTCAAGCCTTAGAGGACCTAAATGATGAGACTGAGATCACATGGACTTCAATTAAAGAAAACTTTCAATCTACTGCTAAGGAAATCCTAGGATACAAGAAACCAGAGAAAAAAGACTGGATCTCTGAAGAAACATGGAACAAAATAGAAGAGAGAAAGAAGCTTAAAAACAAAATTCATAATGCTCAACATTTGGCTGACATGGGCAATTTAAGAGCTGAATATACTGCTAAAGACAAAGAAGTCAAAAAGCGCACAAGGAAAGACAAGAGAGATTACATTGACAATATGGCTGAAAAGGCCCAGAGAGCAGCTGACTTCGGTAACATGAAAACAGTATACAACATAACCAAGCAATTAAGTGGCAAATATAACAAAAATAGTGGTGAAACTATCAAGGCTAAAGATGGTAAATTACTCACTACAGAAAAAGAAGTTGCTGAAAGGTGGAAATCGCATTTTGAAGAAGTGTTGAACAGACCTGAACCTGAAATTACTGCTGAACCAGAACCAGGACATGAAATAGACATAGACACAAGACCACCAACTATTCAAGAAGTTAAAGCTGCTATACATAGTCTAAAGAATGACAAAGCACCTGGACCTGACTTGATAACTGCCGAAGTGCTTAAGGCAGACATAGATCTTTCTGCTAGGACTCTGACTGATCTCTTTGATAAAATTTGGAGACAAGAAAAGATACCAACTGACTGGTCTAAAGGTATAATCATAAAACTACCTAAGAAGGGAGATTTGAACAATTGTGATAATTGGAGAGGAATTATGCTGCTTTCTATCCCAAGCAAGGTCCTATGTAAAGTTATTTTAAACAGAATTGATGAGAAAATTAACAATAAACTAAGAGAAGAACAAGCTGGATTCCATGCTGGAAGAGGCTGTGTTGACCAAATTTTCACCCTTAGGACAGTTATTGAACAATGTGTTGAATTTAACAAGCCACTCCATGTAAATTTTGTTGATTTCTCTAAGGCCTTTGACTCCATACACAGACAAACACTCTGGAAAATACTAAGAAGTTATGGTGTACCTGAAAAGATGATAATTATTATAACTAAATTTTATGACAACTTCCAAGCCTGTGTTTCGGTTAGAAACAATAAGACATCTGATTTCTTTAAAATAAGCACTGGAGTTAGACAGGGATGCATTTTATCACCTATTCTATTTATATTGGTCATTGACTGGGTGATGAAGAAAACCACAGAGGACAAAAAACGTGGTCTCCAGCTGGGCATACTAGGACACCTAGAAGATCTGGACTTTGCTGATGACCTGGCACTGATTTCAGAAACAATTAAACATCTACAAGCTAAGACAGATAGACTAGTCAAATACGCAGGACAAGTCGGGCTCTTTGTTAATGTCAAGAAGACTGAAATTATGAATATACCTACAAACCCTGATCAAACTATAACAATAAATGGTGAACAATTGAAACAAAGCAACAAATTCATTTATTTGGGGAGTGTTATCAGCAGTGAAAATGGCTCAAAAGCTGACATTAAAACCAGGATTGATAAGGCTAGGGTTGCTTTCAACAGTCTACACAACGTTTGGAATTCAAAGAAACTTGCTCTGAAAACAAAAATCAGACTTTACAACAGCAATGTGAAATCAGTTCTTCTTTATAGAGCTGAATGCTGGAGAACTGTGAAAACTGAAACAAATCAACTTAATGCATTTCACAATAGCTGCCTAAGAAGAATTTGCAAAATATTCTGGCCAAACAAAATATCAAACATTGAGCTGTATGCTAAGACCAAGTGCAATAGTATTGAAGCAGAAGAGAAATTTAAAAGACTAAGGTGGCTAGGACATGTGCTTAGAATGGAACAAAATAGGTTTCCAAAAAAGTGCTTAAAATGGAACCCCACCACTGGTAAACGTAAACGGGGACAGCCAAAAATGACCTGGAGGCGGAGCACTGAAAAGGACCTCTTTAATTTGGAATTAACATGGGGAGAAGCTGAAGCACTTGCCAAAAAAAGGAATTCATGGAGGAGCAGGGTGGCCGTATTCTCTGGACTCCACAGTCCAAAAGAGAGACGCGCCTGAACTGAACTGAACTCTTGACAATTTAATATTGAAATTTCTATTATAAGCAATGAAAATCTTTCAAAATTTTCATTGTACTACAAAAAACATTTTGAAATGTCTGTAACTTTTTTATTATTGAAGCTGGAGGCTTCAAATTTTGGGTATTAGGTCTACTCTTGGCAGTCTTTCAGCAGTTTTAGAGATGTATTTCTTGCATGTCTCCTTTAAGGTGTCTATAGAAAGGTCTTTACATGCCCCATCAAAAACTCTAAACATTATATCCAACTTAAGATGGTTTAAATTGTGTGCAATAGTTTTTTTTAACACCCTTTTCAGTAAAAACAATAAAAATATTATTCTAAAAGCATTGAAATTTCTTTATCCAATATCATGATTTTGTTTTGTGAACGTAAAAATTTCTCATCTGATTATCAAATCTTAACATTTTCTAAGCACATTTCACTACACTGATCAACCAAAAACGTCCTATTAACAAAAATATTCAGGAATAATGCCTTGATTTTATGGTATTTTGGGAGGGAAAAAGGAAAAAACAAGAAAAATCTGAACGTTTTTGTTTCTTATAATGTTTGTAGGGATATTTAACTTGTCATATATAGTTAAAACAATTTACTTACTGTTAAGGATTTATTTTATGATATAAAATTGCCAATTAGTTTTTTTATAACATAGTAATTAGGTAATAAAGACTTATTTTAAATACGTATTATTGACAAAAAAATACCTCACTTTCTACAAAGCACTATGGGACATTTCAAAACAAATTTTTTTTTTCTCAGAGTTTCTCAGAGAATTTTTTACATGAACGTGTAGCTTTTGATGAGTAGATTTGACTTTATTTCATCCACTTTAGGTAAAAGTCCCGACTATTATGCTTTTTTTGGCTTTAAAGTTTTTGTTAAAAAGTAAATGATTTGAACGATAAATTTTAGTACAACGACATTTGTTTGCATAACATTTATATGTTGTATGATCGCCTCAAAAATAGAGGGGTTGTTGTGTGTTAAAGGGAGGGGACTTTCAAGAAACAGGGCTATGATTAACTGTCAGAAGAAGGGGGAAAAATGTGATGAAAACATCTTTAAACATTTAGTAATTAATTTTAATTAACCAAGATAAAATTTACTTATGAGGTATAAATTTATATAATCAAACATATTTTAATCTAAAAGTTAAAAACTGAATAAAATGTCAAAATTACCCTCTAAATTTACCTATTTGAAAATAAAACAATTTTAACTAACCTTACTAAATGCATGGAATACAATATTATATTTTATTCCTTACTTTTATTCTTTCTAACTAATAATTAATTACCTCATAACTATATGACTTAATTCTTTCTTAAAAGTTTAAGTTTTAATTGATTACTCTTAGCTTGTAGAAATAAGATTCCCCTTTCTTTATGTGCACCTGGGGGTGTTCATACAATACTTAAAAATTTTTTCCATGATTATTAATTTTATTAATTTTTTGATTCTTAGAAACACATGGAATACAAAATCATATTTTGTTCTCAATATATTTTTAAGTTGCTAAAATCAGTAAATATTTTGCTGAAATGTAAGACCACCTTGGTAGGTGCTAATTTCCCCCTCCCCTAAATTTCTGGGATGGGATCGGAAATATCATATGTACTAAGATTGTAAAATTTCTATAATTAGATTTAAAGACAATAAGTAATAAATATGTCCTTAACAGAGCTCTCAATTAGCAAACTTTAAATCTCAGAAATGAGTTTGATATCTTAATTATATTTTATACAGATATCAAATTTTATAACCTTTAAGTAAGTACACTATGCAAATAAACATAGAAATGTATGAGAATAATAATAAGATGATCAGAAGAGAATTTTTAATTTTTTCACACATCTTTCCTTTTACAATTGTAAGGTACATACTTTTTATCCCTTTCTTAATTATTTTACTAAGTATGATTTTTTATGAATATTAAAAAGATTGCTAGTTTTATTTAAAGATTAGGTACTCAACTAGTTTTTTGGAGCAAAAAAATCTCTTCTATATAAGCACTAATGTAAAAAAGGGTACTAAATATAAATCAGATTATTAAACTATTGATTTTAAAATGTAAAAAAAATATTTAAAAGTTCTAAACGTTTTATAATAGAATCTAAAAGAATTAGATTGGTGAAATATAATTTCAAACTAATATTTTGTATCCCAACCCTTTGAAATTACATAAGAAGACGAAATGAATTAAGTATGTCGTCATTGTGCATAGCAAAATTTAAGTCATGAAAAAATGAAAAATAACAGCAAATAAATAATCTTTTTTGATATTTTTTTTAAGGAATTTTGTTTTGAAGTCCATAGATTATAATCGAGACATATTTCATATCTCTATCTTAAGCAGGGGAAAAATGAAACAAAACATATACATTTGTCCCATAGTGCAAAGGGTTGAATCTCATAGGTTATTTAAAATAATAATATTCTTTTTTATTGTGTTGGACAATAAATAACCCACTTTGGAGAATTAAATTTACACTTTTATCAGACTGTTTATAAAGTAATATTGCATCTTTATTATTTACAAATTTGTAATTAAAGGTGGGCGAGAGATGGGCCATCTAAAGTTAATTGGATACTAATAAAAAAACCTTTTTCTAGCTTTTTATTGTATTTGGTTTTCAATAAACAAAATATTGCTTATTTTATCAATTTCTAAGTAACTATACATTGCAATGGTTTAAAGCAAGGATTATGTTAAAAGTCAGCTTAACCGTTAGGAAAAATCAAGAACTATGTGAAAAAGTTTAATTTTAGCTATAATTGGAGAAAAAAGCAATTTAATGCACATTTCATATAATACGGAAAATATCTTCCTTTCCCTTTACCTAATAAAAATCGTCGGAAAAAGCCATTTTTTAAGCAAACAAAAGCGTGTTTTGCTCTATCTTTGAGATATTATGAATGAGATAATGTTAAGATTTGATATTAAGATGAGAAAAATTTACATTCACAGTCCCTTTAACTGTTTTTATGTTATTTATTTTTAGAAAGGATATGATGATGGATTAAATTGGAGGCTAAATGAAAATTCTACTGCGATAGATTCCTTACTGAAAGTTTTTGCAAATACTAGTAAAGATGTATGGATCCAAAAAGTACACATTGATGTTGATAATGTTGCACTTCTTGAACCCAATGTTACTTTTGACTGTAACAAAGGAGAGTTATTAGTAATCTATAGTACAAAGTAGAACGATGTCTGTCTGTTTGTAGCAAAGGATCTCGCTAACTGCTGAACTGATCGGGTTCTCCTTTACAGGGTAACTTCTCATAGGTCCCCCCCAAAAAAAATGAAAAATACCCCCCACAAAAAAAAATTTTCTTTTTAAAACTAAAATAGTAGGGTTGACTACCCCCCCCCCCTAACAAAGAAAATTTAAAAAAATATTTTTCTTTTAATTCTAAAATACGAAAAATTGGTTTGATCAAACGTCTTGGGGCAAAGCCCCTAGAGTCTAGGGGCAAAGCTGCTAGTAATTTAAAAAAACATCTTGTTAGGTTATTTGTGTTTTTTTTCAATAATTACTGAATCCACTTCTACCATTTTGTAAAGTAATTTATTACCTATTATATCACAATTCACAATAATATGATGTAATTTTAAGGTTACTGTGTGGAAATAATTGACTATGAAAAAGAAATTACCATAAAAACAAGTGAAGCTGTTATTGTTTATTTGGTTGATCCAAGTGTAAATTTGCTTAGTATGAAAGAAAATCATGGGCACATCATTGAAACTACAAAAGAGTTTAAATCAAGGTAAATCAATCAGGTGTAAACATTCAATTAAGCCAAATATTTAAGTAGTTCTATTTATATCAGATCATATGAAGTTACAATTCAAGAAAGAGTTGTATATGACAAAACAACTTGCAATGATTATGATAAGGAATTCACTATGCTTAAATGTTATGTTCGAGATATAGCAGGTCAGGCGTGTTTTAATCCCTAATTTTTTAGAATTTTTTTTTAAATTTTTTAAAGTCTAAAAGTTGCATATTTATTATTATTCTGTAACTTTAGAATTAACAATGGTTGAAATATCTTGTGTGCCACAATGGGTTGACCCTGTTTTTCCATCCAAATATCCTCTGTGTCCTGACGTTGTAGCAAATGTGTCAAAACCATTTAGAAACAAGCTTTTTCTTCTCCTAAAGGTAAAGTTTTTTTTTTATAAAAATATCTTTGTAAGAAACAAAGTTTTTGAAATAATCTTTTTTAGGAGTTTATGAACAGCAGATATGATCAGTTGAAAGCATGTAAGAAGTCATGCTTCCAAACTGACTTTCAGGTTGACCTAATCAGTATTACAGGCAAGTATTTTAGTGTTAAAAAAAAATGTAAAAAAATAAAGTAGATAACTAACTCTGTGATTGCACAACTTTTGTCTGAAAGTCCTAACTTTGCATTTATTATTTCTGTAAAGGATATAAACTTAAACTATGATAAGTGAAATTACTACAGGTGCACTTAAAAATGAAAGCTTTGTTCGAATCTACATGAATGAGAATATAGAGCACAACATACAGAAGGCCAAGTATGATGTAGGTACCTACCTAATTGCACTTGGAGGTTCTCTCAGTCTCTGGCTTAATCTTTCTTTCTTGGGTATCTATGACCTACTTGCTGACACTGGAATATTCACCAAGCTTTCTGGTTTCTTCAGGGTTGGTTATAAAGGTCCACATATCACAAGGGGTAGAAATGAAAATTAGATTAGAGAAACACATAAACAACGTTTATCTTTTTTCAACATTCATTCAATTTTATCTTTTAACTGTTTTTTTAGTATCTATGAGGAAAATGAAAAATCAAAATCACTATCAAAAATTTTAATTTTAGAAAAGAGGAAAAATTTTAAAAACCTTTATTTTTGAAGGGGCGGGGGGGATTCTCTTTTACACTACAAAAACTAGCCAGGAACCTCTCTAAATAATATTATATATTAATGTAAAAAAATCTGAAAAGTATGTAAATTATACTTTATTATCGACAGTTTTTTCAAGTACCTATGTTAAAAAATAATATTTTCAATATTTGAGAAACCCTCTATTGGTCTGTTCAATTAAAAATTATTCTAATCAGAAGTGAAAGGGACATTAAACCGTAAATTATTTTGGGACCCTTAGTTTAATTACATAAATTTATCGTCCATTGTCTTTTCTCTCAATAATTCTAATTTCAATAAGTAGATATACCTTTCACACACAGTACCCAGTTGAGCACTGAAACCCCACTTTCTTTTAAAATCTAATTGAAAATAATAGGGGGAGGGTACTTTTTTGATCGTTTGTTAATTACATTAAGTCAGGTCAGGTTTGGTTCGGTTTTATTTTAAAGCACCGCAGATTTAGGTTCTGCAGGGTTTGGATCCCCAGCAGGGGCAGGTAAAAGACCCCATCCCCTAAACAACCTATTATCCAAGATAAGAGAGGGGTGATTTTCAGTGATCAGCAGGATCAATGGATCAATGGTATACCTTTATTTAGCCCTAAAATGCCATTATATGATTGCTTTACTCATGTAAAAATGTGCATTTCTGTTATAACATTGTTAAAAGCAAAGCTTTTCTAAAATTAGGGTCGGTCCGTCCGTACGTGCGTCTGTAACGGATAGCCTATTTCGCTAATTTAGGCATGTTAAAATTGTCCTATTAATTTCAAGTGGTCATTCCTGTAGTAGCTAGGTACGATTAAGAAAACGTAGCAACTCTATAACGTTACCAGAATGCCGTACGTCCATTTTAAACATGTTGATTATCAACCTTTTTAACAAAATATTCATCTGATTTTTTAAGTACTGATGTCAGTATGTCCTCAAGCAGTATTCTGTACTTAAGAAGTTTTTCAACAAATTTACATACAATTTTGTCAAAACTATATTTATGATTTTATATCCAGTTCTGACACTATACAAGAGTTAATGTTTGTCTGTCAAACTATTTCAGAGCTTTGCTGTAATGGATGTTGTCATCCTTGTTTATATATTGATATACTTTGATACAAGTTTAAGATTTATGTCTCTTGGTGAGGAAAAGAAGTTTCACTTGATTGTGTCGGGGGGATTCAAGAATACATATTCATATATCTTTTTTATAGCGCAGCTACAGTATAATTTGAATTGTATGTCACTTTTTCTGTGTTTAATGTTAAATTTTATTACTCAAAAATACAAAAATACCTTGAAAAAGTTTAAGTATTTGTTTCCTAAGTATTAATTTAAAAACAAGGATGACAACATCCATAAAAGCGAAGCAGTGAAACGGTAGGACAAACGGACATTAACAATTGTATAGTGTCAGAACTGAATAATCATAATATAAATGTATAAGAGTCAAAGCAAAATTGTAAGTAAATTTGTTGAAAAACTGCTTGATTTAGGATAATGTTTATGGACATACTTACATTTTTAGGACTTGATTATAGAGTTGCTTCGCTTATTACATTATACTTTGTTGTCCTAGGAATCAATATACCAAAAATCAGATCAATCGGATGATTAGATCACTTAAAAATTTGTTGTTAAAAAAGTAAAAAAATCAACATGTTTAAAATGGACGTACGGACATTTTGGTGATGATTATAGAGTTGCTACGCTTTCTAAATTGTACCTAACTATTAAAGGAATCACCATACAAAATTTGAAATCGATAGGACAATTCTAACATGCCTAAATTAACGAAAAAAGCTATCCGTTACGGACGTACGGACGTACGGACGTACGGACGTACGGACGGACGGACGGACCGACCCTAATTATAGAAAAGCTTCGCTTTTAAAAATTTAAACATGAATGTTTTTGCAGTTTACTCTTTTTCATTTCCTTATATTTTCAAAAATTGGTTTCGAAACTTATGAACTTTTTTGTCCTCCTATAGTTGTAAGAAACTTTTACCATGCTTTAAACAAAGTTTTTTTTGTGTGAGGAAATATTTATATTATTATATATGCAAAATTTTATACATTTTAATTTTTGTCATGTATAAGTAATATATAAGTAAAATAAATGTTTTTGATATAAAAGAAATATCTTATTGATCCTATTTTACGTGACACGGGTGAGGCTGCTGTCCATGACACTTTAACGTCATGTCCAACCACCAAGGATAACAAAGGTAGTCAATATATCCTTTTCTGTCAAAACACTTGGGGTATTAAATGAAGTAACACTGAAAATAATACCAACTCTTTGATAGTACAATCTTTGTTTGGAAGTCCTTACAGTGCACGGTAATGAGTTGATCCTGTTTCGGGCCATTGCATTCCCTCTACTCTATTAACGTCGGTCATCTGATATATCAGCAGTAGAAACCATTTTCTTTAGTTATTATTTCCACCACGACGACGAATCATAAAAGTTCTTAAAAATTGCTTGAGGGTAGTGTCAACACCCTCTTAATATTTTAATATACTAAAGCTTTCCAACTTATAGACAAAAATAGGGTTGGGCCGGATACTTTTTTGGCCGGATACCGGATATTCGGCTGATTTCTAATGCTGGATATCCGGTTCCGGTCGGATATCTGGCCAACGTTCGATATCCGGCTAACTACCGGATATCCGGCCGGAAAACCGGATATCCGGCATCAAAAATCAGCCGGATATCCTGTAATCGGATAGTTTTAATATCCAGTATCCGGCCGGATATTGAAAATGACCGGATATCCGGCCGGATAACCAGCCAAACCGAATATCCGGCCCAACCCTAGACAAAACCCTGTGCACGCCACTGCTTATCTAAATTTCAGTATTGGTAGTTGTCTACAGTGTCCTAGCAAAATGGGGATAGATGTCACTGCTTTTGGCCTAACTATTCTATTGACGTCAGGAAATAATCTATATCCCATCTCTTTTTCAGGGGGGTTTCTTTCTTTACTATGACATCAATAGAATATGTAGGACAAAAGCTGTGACATCACATTTTCCTTGGGCACTAAACACAGCTACTCAGTTTTGTGGTATATGGCCATGTACTGTGTTTTTCATCAGATCCCAAGAATTTTCAATTTTCATAAGTTTGAATAAAGGTATAGTATAACATATATGTGTCTTTTCTTTACATCATTTATTCAACTAAGCTTTAGTTTTTACACACAATATACAAAATATACAATGTTTCATTGATATTGTAGTTGCTTACTACATAATCTGCATTATAGGAAAGAAACAGGATGTCTCTGTGTGTGTATCTGTTTGTCTGTACTGAAGGATCCCGCTAACCGCTGGACCGATATTGTTAACCTTTACAGTAAAACTTTCCGTAGGTCCTGGGATGTTTTTCAAATATTTTGGGGGAGGGCATCTTTACCCTAGGAATAAAATATGACCTCCCCCCCAAAAAATTTTTTTTTCATATTTTCTTTCTAAAACTCAAATTGAAAATAGGCGGTTTTGACTTTTCCACCTTCATCCTTAATTTACTCTAGAGGCTTCTAATGGGAAGTATCCGCTAGTTTGTATACCAAGTTTCATTGATATTGAAAGTTCCTCACAAAATAGTCATTATATGAAACAAACTGGATTTCTATGTGTGAGTGGCTGTCTGTCTGAGAAGGATCTCGCTAACCGCTGGACTTGTTAACCTTTACAGCGAAGCTTCTTATAGGTCCTGGGAAACATAAAAGACTAGTTTCTACGCCCAAAGAGGCCTGAGGGGAAACTTTAGGCATTTTTTATCCAGAGGTGATTTCTTTTGGAGGGTTGAGGTATTAAAATAGACCTTTAAGAAGCTTCACAAAAGGTAAACCATGACAGTCCCCAGCAGAGTTCTAAAGCTACAGAGAGACACACCAAAAGACATCTTGTTACTTTTAAATAAGGCTGTATAAATTCTTTCTTTAAACATGTAACAGTGCATTGTAAGGAAATATTTAACTTGTAAGAGAAGAAAATATGAAGAACTTAACAAAGAAAAATGATCTAGAGGGGGAGAAAGTGAGAGATTTATTTATTTGCTCGGAATTAGGATTTCTCTCTTGAAAGGTTAAATAAAAAGTTGTCATGGATTAAATTTTCTTTCTTTATACCATAAAATCAAACATTGAGGCTGGTTTATTAATCTTGATTTACTTTTATGTTTTGATTTGCTAATTTATCAATAAAAATCTTTTTTTTAAATATGCTTCGTGGTTACTCGGAATTGTGACTTAAAACGTCTCGCATCCGCTCGTTGTCAGAAAAGGTTCGAATCTCGGCCCAGCAAAGCGTCATAACTGAAGACGTTAAAAATGATTCTTACTGCTACTATATGGTGCGTGACATAAATAGTTGAAGTAGGACGAATGCATTGTCCCAAAATAGGCGCAACCCACTACAATGCACAGTTAGTTAGTTAGTTACCAATTTTTAGACAAAGGTCGTGCAATCAAAGGGTTAGTTGTCTGTTACAATTGCAATCCAAGTTCGCAGAGTATGTCAAGGGTTGGTAGAGAGAAAGGGAATAGTTCCAGAAGCTTTGACGTCGCCCCCTTCCCTTTCCCCTTCCCATAATGGCTGCCTAATTTCGCTAATAATAATTTCAAACAGCTTTATTTTTTAAGGTAATCGTCCTTGTTTACAACAAAATCTTTGTTAAATTTTAGGTTCTATTTTTATGCCCATTGAACCCTTCAGGGTCAGTTTTTGTCTTCTGTATTTTTAATTTACAGGATAAAACGTGAAACATGGATTACAAAACTTTCTAGATCTAGTGCAGTTTACGCACACCGTGTTAATCTCTACAAAGTGTCCGAAAAAGTGTGCCGTGTGACGTCAATATATCTATCTCTTTTTAAGGGGTTTCCTCTACCAATTCTCCTCTCAAACCTCATTTTTATGTCGTCACATGGCTTATTTTTTTGGACACTTTGTAGAGCTTCTAAAATATTCCTGGTAACAATTATCTCAAAAAAATCTATGATCTTTAAAGGCTGTTAGCTGCCAAATGGTTAAACGTACATGTCATGCACGCACTCAATGTTAAGCGGCATTTGAAGACCTATACATACAAATATAGCCAAGGTTCAATAATGCACAGGGAAAGCTTCATTGAAGAAAAATCTAATAAAAAAGAAGTCTTTTTTTGCGTATTTATATACACTGCGAGATGTAATGACTTATCCTCCTTTAGTTGATTAAAATTGTGTGCGAGCATACTTTATACGTTCCATCGTTTGGCCATTAGCAGCCTTTAAAGTTTATATATTTTTGTTGAAAATAGTTACCTGAGCTGGATCTTTAAATCGTTTTTATGGTGCGCTGAATCAGGGCGATTCAGAGGTGAACCGTAGGTGCGCTGGTGGTGAGCCACAGCGCACCTATAAAACATTGATTTTTAAAAGATTTTGGGCGCAGTGTTTTTAGATCGCTTGCGCACTCACTAAAATATCGATCCGCGCCAGTACAACTTTATTACTTAAGGCGTGTCAGTAAGGTATTTTATATAAAATGCCATGTCAGTATGGTATTTTATATAAAACATTAATATATAATTTATTTTAAAATAACTATAAAAATGTTTTCTTGATAGTTTTGCAATAAAATATTAAAGTAATTAAAAAAATATCCTTTTATTACATATGATTCACCCCGATTTGAACCGGCAATGCCACTCGGTGAGTGGCATTGGCGCGCCGGTACCACGCCACTGCCCGATCCAAATCGCCCATGCAAATTCGATTTAAAGATTGGTATTTAATAATTTGATGGTGCGCTGAATGAATCGCCCCGGTTTAAATCACCTATAAAAGATTTAAAGATCAAGCTCAGGAGTATTTTACCGTAAACTGCACTAGATCCAAGTTTCTTAAACATGGTTGACAAAGTCAGAACATATAATTTTTTCTTCTTCAGATAAATATTTGATTGTATCCTGTATTTTAAAGTAGCAGGATGTTTGTCTGTTTAAGATCTTGTAAACGGCTGGACCGATTTTTTTGAGGTTGTTATACTGTTAAAATTATAACTTCCGCAACAAAAACATTCTTTTTTCAACACAAAAATAAATGTGGGGTAAATCTAGGCTGTTGTGCAGTATATCTTTTTTAATATTTAATGTTTCAAATGATTTTATTTTTTAAAAAGAGATGGCATCCAGTATGGACAGACAGTTCACAATAATATATCAACTTTTACCATATACATTTTTAATAAGCTCTCTGTAGAGACAACATCATCAAAATAGATACAATATTACAATTCTTTCATCTTTTAGGAAATACAAAATCTGAGAAACATAACACTTTCAATTCAAACATAACTGAGTCACCTTTGAAAACTAACAATACTAGATTATAAAATTGAACCTTTTTGCTGTTGATATGTTTCTTTTTTACTATAATGTACTATTACTTATCAAACATTCTTGATAGTGCTAATAAAAAAATGGCGTCATACAATACAAATGACCAATGATAGGCCTATAAACATACCAAATTACCAATGTCAGGCCAGTATACATTTTGATTGACCAATGATAGGCCAGTATGACGTCTTTTTTAATAGGCACTATAAAAAGCTTTCTCGTATTCATTTTAATCCGGTGGATAGGAACCGGTTCTCATGAATACGAAAAAACTATGTCTAGCATCGTATTATATCCAGTTTTCTACGAATATAGAAATGTACAATCATAAGATTAAAACTAGTTTTTTTAGCCGGTGCCTTTGGCACCACGGGGCTAAAAAAAACTAGTTTTAATCTTATAATTGTACATTCTATATCCACGGAAAGCCGTTTATAATACGATACGAGAAATAACTATTCCTGTATTCACAACTCTTATGCTTTGAATTGTTTGATATTAGTCATTATGATGAAAGATATCTTCTTTGAACATAATTGAATACTTCCTCAGTTCTTATAATCCAAAATGGAGGGATTAATAACCATCCAACATGTCCAATTCTGTTTACAGGCAGATGACTTTTGTCAACTTTTACTAAAACAATTATACATATCACAATTGTACAAATGGTACAATACCAAACAAAGGAGTCTGTTCTGATTATCTGGGGATCAACTATTGGAATATCTGATGAACATTGAGTGGTAAGTTTAACCTTTTTTTCATCACTGTCTTTTACAGTGTTGTCTTTAGCTTCTTTATTTTCTTTTGATTCAAGCTCCATCTTGGAATTATCATCTTTGAATTTGTCTATGGTTGGACAAAAACAATCAGCTATATAATCTTCCACTTCTATTTTTTCTTCATTCTTATTTTCAGAGCTATTGTCTAAATTGTTAGATGATGGCCCTGATTCAGATATTTTGCTTCCTCCGCGGTATTTTGGACTTATGTAAATAGACTTGGAATGATCTACATAAATAACAGCAAATTTTGGCTTATATCTGACTACAGTTGTATTTTCATCATCCAAATCCCTTCTAACCACATTGTCAGGACCACAGTTTAGTTGCCTATTAAAACTTTCTTTATCATTTCTTTCATCAACTAATTCATTAACATCTGTAGGAGGATTATTTCCTTTCTCAACATCATTGAAAGGAACTTTGTTCTTTGTCAATGAAGCTTTAGTTGGGTGCACTTGATTACCCTTTCTATGTTTAGTCTTTGCAATAAATTTTATTATCTGTGGAATTAATATCAGTGCAATGTGAACTAAAACAATTGATGGCTTTGTGTTAAGATTTGCTTCATCAAACTTGAAACTATATAATTGTTTCAGGAAATGTATCTGCACATTATGACAATAAGTCCCATAGATTATTGCTAGCAGCAAGTATTCAAAACTCCACATTGTTAGCATTAGCATGAGGATCATTTTTGACACACAGTCATGATCCATACTTAGATACTGAACTGGATACAATGCCACCATTACTTTGAAGAATAAGATTACATAAACATTGTAGAAAAAAAGAACTATCAATGGCTCCAAGGATAAAAGACTGCAGGTTAGATTGGGTAATGTTAACAAGAACCCTTGAATGTTTTGATGGAATGCTGCAATTGCAAGTTCCATTATAAGTCTGTACACTAAAATAAGGCTGCAACTGATCATGGAATATTTGAGAAAGTTTGTCAGAACTGTTTGCCTTTCTAATGCCAATGAATTGTAATGCCTAAAAATTAACAATTTTAATATAATTTAAATATTTTAGTACGAATTAATACATATTTTGTATACAAAATTGGTCTCAGATTTAAATGTTTTGACAGTTTAATGTACTGTAAAATCACATTCATATTAGATTTAATGCTTACTATGAAATAAAACATTTAAAATAATTTAAATACCATTAGTTTGCAATGATTTTACTTTTGTTAGAAGATCCTTAAATCCCAATAATCTTCTAATGCATTTTCCTTTTGTTTCATATAAAATATTAGAAAACATTTTCCTTATTAGACCCTGTTTGCAAACATATTACCCAATAAATTAAAGATCCTAAGAGCAATACTCAACACTCCAAAACTTATGAAAAAAATTGTTTATCTATTGATGTCCCATTTCTCTATGCAAATAACAAGAGGCAATATCATTTCCTCTTGGAGAAGGGCGATAAAGGATGATTATAATGCCTCATATGACAAGTTGTGATAACATTGCCCCTAAAGAAAGGGCAATATAAAGCCTCTTTAATAAGGGGCAATATAATTACCCCTCCAAGTGGTGATTACTTTCCTCATGTCATTATGGGTGTTTAGTTTATCGCCCCCTTAAGAGGCAGTGTAACGAAACTAAATATATGGCCAAATTTTCAAATAACTACCTGCAAATAAGAAATGTTGAAGCTAGAGCTACCAAGGTGAGTACAGAGTTGCCAACCAGAGTAACAGCTGCCGGGATCACTGGCATGTTCATGGCAATCACAAAACTGGCATAGATGGGCAGCAGCCATAACCTTCTTACCCTAGACATTAATTTCAATTAGGCCAGGCTATTGATGTTAAACATCTGACAAACTGGATAATAAAGACTGAGAGACAGTCACCTAATGATGAAGTGGTATACTCTAAGGTTGTGAGTTAGATTAATTTTAAATATACAAACAACTATTTCAATACATGCCTTTTGTCTGGAAGTCCTAAACAATCATCTTCACGGTTGGTTTTTTATTAAAGGAATAAGTTAGGGTACAATGTTTGGCACTTTCGATATAAGTAAATGATAATAAAAAACCCATAGAATGCGATAATAACTTCAGAAAAATCGAAGAAAATAGTTTTCATACTTAATTAACGTTTTTAAGTTTTTCTTCAAAAAGTTTAGATAAGATGCCTTTAAAAGTCGTCTTAGATTTTGTCAGGGATAAAAATGTAACTTTAAAATAAGAATTTTCAATTAGAACAAAGTAAAATTTTGAACATTTTATTGATCAGTATATTTTTTAAAATGTGAAGTAGAAACCTGAATATTTTATCATGAAAATTGTGTTATGATTTGATTGTCTGCTAGATTACAAGAAAAAAGATACTGACAGTACTTGTTGGTTCTTTAAAAAAAATTAGGTAGTTTACTTTCAGAACCCCTCTTTTTGCAACGTTATTTCAATAGAACAGAGCCGCAGTCTTAGTGTACTCAATATCTAGACAGCCAACCATTGTTTTAGAATTGTTTAATTTTTTTAACTTCTGATAAAAACAGAATTAATGGTATTTTTTTTGTAAATATTATACCTCCAAGAAATGGCTATACTTCCCAATCATATGTTGTGTGATATTTAAGAGGAATTATTTTGATATAATGTCATTAAAATATTCGTTGAAAAAGTGCTATTCTAGCTTATACTTTACATTTTAATGTGTATGATAATTCAAATAAAAGATAATGAAGATTTATATTATATTTAATTGTTATAATTATAAAGAAAAATCTGGAAACAGTAAAAAACTGACTTTATTTTATTGACGTAGGGAAAATTTTGTCAAATATTTGAATAAAAAAACAATATAAAACAAAATAAATTATTTTTAATATAGTCACAATAAGGCTTAATGAGTTTAGGAAATATTTCATTCACTAATCATGTCATTTAAACTCTATTACACAGAATACAGTGTAAAAAGATGTTCTCATTTTAATTTTAAGTAATTTCAAATGCATTTTAATACCTTTTAATGATTTATTTTTTGAAACATCTTTTTATAAAATGTTATTGATTTTTGAAGTTATATGTTAAAATGTTTTTAAATTTTGTTAACATTTTGTTTTAAATGTAGAAAATTGGTAATTCTAAACATTCAAAAAATGATTTTATTAAATTTTCATCACTTAAATTGCATGTTTGATGAAATTTTCAACTAATAATTCAAGAAAAATCGTTTAAGTTTTATTATATTTTACTTTGAAATGTTAAAAAAATATAATTATTGTCAAAAATGTGGAAGTTATACTTTCCTCAAAAAAAGACCTAAAACATGCAAATTAACACGTGTAATGAGATTTTTTTCTTTCAGGTTTAATTTTAAGTAATTATTGATATTTTTTGTAAAAAGGATTTTATATAAAACGTTTTAAAACTCGAGTTATGTAGTGGTTCTAAAAAAGGTTGCGAATTTATGCAATTTTCTTGCAAAAAATTTTTTCTAGGATTTTAAAAATAGCAAAGGGTGTTATTAGACGTACTTACAGATACAATTGCTAAGTCATTTTGGCCAAACACTAAAATAAAGTTTTTACATCTGAGGGTCCAACTGTGTCTTGTTATTGAATTATATAAAATTAGCGGCTTTGCCCCTAGCCTCTAGGGCCTTGCCCCAGGAGGTATAATTACATCTTTACCCAACCGAAAAAAATGTGAATGGATCGCAAATTTTTGTAAATAAATCGCAAATTCGCAAAATTCGCAAAAATTCGTAAAAAATCCGTAATTTTTTTTTTTTTGGGGGGGGGGGGGGGGGTTGGGGTTGTCCAACCCCCCAAGAAAAAAAACCACCACAGGACCAGTAGGTATATTCCCTGAAACAGATAAACATGATTCCCTGATAAACATGGCAGAAATGCATCTTATTGGAAATCCCTGCATTGCAAAAGCTATACCTGAAATCAAATATCATTTGAAAAGTGGTGACTGGTCAGTACTGATGAATTAATACTGGGGACTTGTCAGTGCTGATGATTGGTTACTGATCACTAGCCAGTAATGATGAATTGTGAATAGTGACTGGTCAGTATTGATGAATTGTGACTGGTCACTGGTCAGTGCTGATGATTGGTGGCTGGCCAGTGCTGATGATTGGCGACTGGTCAGTGCCGATGGTTGGTGACAGATCATTGTTGATAAGTGTTGACTGGTCACTGGTCAGTGATAATAATTGTTGACTGGTCAGTTTTGATGATTGGTGACTGGTCAGTGATAATGAGTGGTGACTTGTCACAGGTCAGTGCTGAACATTGGTAATGATGAACTGTGACAAGTCACTGGTAAATGCTGATGATTGGTGTCTAGTCAGTGCTAATGATTGGTGACTAGTAAGTGCTTATTAGTGGTGACTAATCAGTGCTGAAGAGTGGTAATTGGTCACTAGTCAGTGGTGACTGGTAAGTGCTAATGAAGGGTTACTGGTTCCTTGGCAATGCTGATTTGTAATGATTTGTTACTGGACTGACTAATAAGTAATGACTATAAAGTTCTTTTAGGTTGTGACTGGTCAGTGCTCGTAGGTGATGACTGGTCAGTGGTGAAGATTGTTGATTACTGTGAAATTTTACACATAATTCTGTATGCATATTAGTTGGTGTATAATCAGCCACGTTGCCATGATGATCAAGGATAGGAAATTAGTATGTTAAAAAAGGTGTCAAAATTTCGGGGTTTTTTTAAATACTTGTTACTAAGGTAACTAGAGGTATGTAAGTTTCTATGTGTGTTTGACAAGAGCAGTCAATAACCTATTTTTTTTTATGGTAGAAACCTTCTTTATTCATATAAAATATCAAAACTATTAAACACAAATTAAGGACTTTGCAAATGGGGTGAAGTACCCACAAATTTTCGATAATTTCAGATTTAATTGCCCGGGTAATTGGAGGATAATTGTCCCCTCCCCTAAAAAGATGGAACTGCATGCCTAAGGCACTTACAAATTTTGGGTAAATTTTGACACTCTTTTGTTGATAAAGAGCCTTTTTCATGTTATATTTACAGATATAGTCAAAATAAAACGTAATAGTTATACATATGATATAATCCACAAAATTTTTAAAAAATGTTTATCCTTATTCCTCGGGATAATCAGAAATTATAAAACTAAAGCATGTAGGTGGTATTTTGTATGAAATCTACGTTGTTTTACAGAAATAGAAAGAAAGATTAAGGGTGTCCAAAAAATTAAAGAATTTCAAAGCCGTTTATAGATTTAAATTATTGGTGGAAACGTTTTGACACTTAAGTTTGAGTCAACAAAGAAGATCCCTTTTTTTTTACAAAAGTTGGGTACTAGTGTAATTTAGAGTCCAATATCTCCTCCCCCCCTAAAAAAAATTAATTTTTGCCTAGAAAATCTTAATCTTAGGTTTATAAACTTGGTTAGTATCCAGGGATCTAAAGGAATACGACAATGACCAATATATTGATGTATATCCTCAATGATGAATCACAACTTACCCATTTACTAGTGTGATAAACAGCCTATTGTCACGACTCTCCCTATTAGTATCTAAATATAAAATATTTTTAGTAAGTGCAAGTGACAGCACCCCTAGCTCAAAGGGACTCTTTTTTTAAGGGGAGAGAAGGCACAGAAAACCAGCTCAGAAAATATGTCAAGCTTCCCAAAAAGGATACCTTGAAGTCATAAAAACCTTTATAATAGTAGGAATATTGTAAACAATCATTCCTTTAATTTCACGACCTTTACCTATTATATATAAACATTTTTCATTCATAATTGTTTCTTTGTAATAAAGATATGAAATAATCTTCCCCAAAAAATTTAAGCTTTTGAAATTTTAAAATTACAACATAAATTAGGGTTATTTATTAAACATATGGCTTCCCTGGAACTATACGAAGCTACCCTGAAAGAAGAAGGATATCTCTATAGTATAGTATAGTATAAACTATGGTCCGGTAATACAAAACAAGGATGACAACATCCATAAGTAGTGGAGTACGAAAAAAACATGGAATGGATAAAAACAAAGGGTGTTATAGAGCAGATGTTTAGTTTTCATAACAATAAAAAAAGTGAGAGAAAATGTAAAACCCCTAAGAAAATCACGAAACAGGAAGCATATCAGCTGTCTCTCTTTAATAGCAGCTAAGAAAATCACATTTCCCCATAGGGTTTCCGACTGACTGACAGACGGAAAGACCAATGATAGTTTTAGTTTATAGTATTTTTCAAAACATACTCAAAATCTTAAACGATGGGTGATTTCGTAGAGAAATGTTACTGTTTTCAATATTTTCAAAATACTAAAATAACCCTAACAATATACAAATATCCCAATATATTCAAACGACCGGAAATTGAGACTTCACACCTTTGTTAACATTTTCATATGGATAGAAGGGGTCAACTTATGCTAGATTTGGGATGTATTTGTAAGATACTACATATGTTCACATATCTTTACGGTCAAACATTGTCAGAAAATCATAAAAATTCCGGAAAATATTATCATACGAAGAAGGTTTATGGCCTCACTAGAATTTTATGACTTGGAATAATAAAGGTTTGGTGAAATGATTTTTTTTCTATCATCACGCAATCTCGTAGCAAGATTATCAAGATAGTTAAGCTTAGTTCTTAATGCTAATTTTGCTTGTTTTTTTTATTTTCATTTTGGCAGCATTTAATGCTTAATAAACCAACCAATCAAAATTAAAGAAAAAAAGTCTCCAAAGTTGTTATTGCTAATTTCTCAATTATGAGATCTTATTGGACAATCACATATACATTTGCCTATTGTAGAAAAGGATATATACGTGGATATTATGACAAGGGAGAAATAGTGGTCTATTTAGATTGCTAACAGTGAACTCCCTTATTGGTTAGGTCGATAATTCATTAGGAGGGGAGGGGATGGGGTAGGGAAGGAGAAGGGAGTAATCATTACTTAGACTGCTGCGTAATTGCAACCTAAATTCAAATTAAAAAGCTGAAATGTTATATGAGTCATTATAAAAAGCTTGAAACAAGAAGGACGTGTCTATCACCCTAAAAATCAATCTGTTATGGGCTTTATGGCAGACAAACAAAATTATATATAGAAAAAATTTAAACTTATAAAATCATTAGATTAATTTAATATCCCTCCCATATATCTTTACTAATACAACAACAGGAAGTTGAGGTTTTGATATGAGCAAGGGGTCCAACCTCTCTTTTTATAAAGCAGGGCTTTTCTATAATTAGGGTCGGTAGGTCTGTCCTTTAAACATTATTCTGTATTTAACAGTTTTACAACAAAAATAACGTATAATTTTGTCAAAAATAATCCAAAAATATTATGCTTAATTTCTTCTGACACTCTACAAAAGTTAATATTAGTCATTCCATTTTAGAGCTTCGCTTTTATGGATGTTGTTATCCTTGATTTTCTCAAAGTAGATAGTGTAAAAAGTAATGATAAATTGGAGGGGGGAGGGAACAGTATTTTTAATTATCCAAAGTAGTAAGCGTTTTTGTCTGTCCCGAAGGATCTCGCTAACCGCTGAACCGGTATTGTTCTCTTTTACAGTAAAGCTTCTTATAGTTCCTGGGAAGGTTTTAAACTTCCCCCCCAAAATATTCTTTTTTTACTCTCCTCAGATTCCTGAGTATGAATCATAGATTATTTGTGTGTGTGTCCATTCCATTTTAGAGGCGCTACTACAACGGAAATATTATTACTTGGATGCTGCATCATATTTTCATGTATTCTGATAAAGTGAAACTCATAGCTGGCTAAAATAACCATACCCCCCACCCCCCAATCTACCCACTCCCCTTCTACTAGATGAACTAATGAACAATAAACGAGTTCTATGTTAGCAAGCTAAATTAACTACAAATTTTCTTTCTCAATATATCCATGTATATTTCATATTATTTCATTGTTTGTCCATTTTAAAGGTGCTACTACCCGGAAGGCAAGTAGGGATTGAATGGACTGTAAAGTGTAAATTATACTGGTACCCAACGTTTTATAATCACGTTTTCTCATTCGTTTGCTTGGACTTATAAATGTATTATTTTTGTCAAAATCATACGTCATTTTTTTGTAAAACTGTTAAATACAGAATACTGTTTAAAGGACTTACCTAACTGTAATTGACGGACATACAGACTATAATCATAGAAAAGCTCTGCTTTATTAAAAGTAAGGTTTCAAGTTCGACCCCTTGCTCAAATCAAAACCTCAACTTCTTTTCTATTATAAGAGTCGGTCCGTACGTCTGTAACAGTTAGCTCTTTTCGTTATCAGAATGTCCGTATGTCCATTTCAAACATGTTGATTTTCAAGTTTTTCAACATCAAGTTTTTATGCATTATAATTATCTGAATGATCTGAATTTTGGAATACAGATTCCTAGAACAACAATGTATAATGTTATTCAGTTCTGACACTCTACAGGTGTTAATGTTTGTTTGTCCTACTATTTCAGAGCTTCCCTTTCATGGATGTTGTCATTCTGTTTTTATAACTTTTATAAATGCTCAAATTAAAATTAAAGTTTAGAAAGCGTAGCAACTCTATAATCGTTACCAGAATGTCAGTACAACTATTTTAAACATGTTGATTTTTTTAGTTTATTACATACAAAATGATATTTTATTTTTCTAAAAAAATAGCTGTTTTAATGCATACAAAAATTATTGCATGAGAATACTGAAGGGGTTGGAAAGACAAAAGTATAAGTACAGATTCTATATATAACATATCTCCGCCCATTTCCCTATCCAATTTAAATTTTAGCTAACAAAAAATAGCTATTTGTTCTGAATGGACGGAACGATCCTAATCATAGAAAGCTTCGCTTAAAAAAAAGCTTATTATATAAGTTTTACAAGCAGAGAATCAATACAAAACAAACAGATTCTATTTTAAAAAAAGATTAATTTTGCAGATTTGTAATTGATTGCTTTCTACTGTGGTATCCGCCTAGGGTAAATGGCAGACACCAGAGTTCAAAATGACTACGGCAGTGTGAACAGACGTGGACACCTATACTATAGAGAAGCTACGCTTCTCTAGCAATCACTAAATAATAAACAGCATCTATTCAGTTGTTCCTTTATTGAAGGTCTAAGGATTACTAAAGTTGTACAACATAATATAAATACATATGGATTAGGAATAAAGATAGTTAAAGGTAAATCATACAAGTAAAACATAGATAGTTGCAATGGTTAGGTAGATGGCTATCCCTGTCCGGGGGAGGCAGGATAGCCCATGGAACAGCACAATAGGTAGATAAGCATAGAGGGGTTGAGTGGTAGGTCTGGGTACTAAAAAAGGGAAGGTTTGATGATTACTGTGACAACAACAGCCTGTGTGGGGGTGATTCTATCAGGTGAGGGAAGGCTTAGATCCTTTATCCTCAGGGCTGAGGTGGTGCTGATAACTTGGTGGTTGAAGGGGAAGGTTCCGGTGCTTAAGAAGGGAGAGGGAGGGGTAACGCCTAAATTAACGAAAAAAGCTATCCATTACGGACGGACGTACGGAGTGACGGACGGACGTATGGACGGACCGACCCTAATTATAGAAAAGCTTCGCTTTTAAAAATTAACTTTTATGTGAGACAATGTTAGATATACCTTTGTAAGAATGTGTTTCTAAGGACCAATTTTTAAAAGCGAAGCTTTTCTATAATCAAGGCCGCTCCGTCCTTTACTGATATCTCTTAAATATCCATTAAAGCGAAACATTAACATAAATGTATAAGTATAATCAAAATTATAAGTAAGTATTATATAGTTGCTATGCTTTCTAATTCTATAAATTCTATACTATAATAACATATTAATGATGGACAGACTGACGTCTATAACCAACACAAATTATAGAAAAGCTTCGTTTAGTAAAGAGAAGAGGGGAATTTATTTATTATTTCCTAATTTCCATATGTCATGTGTTGTTATTCTTGGGGGGGGGGGGGGGGGTCATAAATCAAGTTCATATATCGGGGAGTATATTGTCAAAGCTAAAGCCATATAGAATTTCATATCGGTCAACCCTTCTTAAATAGGGGAGGGGGGGGGGAGTATATTGTCCAAGCTAAAGCCATATAGAATTTCCATTGTGTTCACTTCACTAATTTTCATTTAAAACTTCTTAAATCTTAATGAATATTACGTAAATTTACGAAATCTTACTGGACAGACATACTTACAAAGCTACGTTCATATATATTTAAGATTTTAGATTTGTTTTGTAATTTGTTTCCTTCAGTATTTTATTTTTTTTTGAAGCGAAGCTATTTCATAATTAAGTTTTTGTTATAGACATTTTTCCGTGCATTTTAAATTTGTTTCACTTTTCCCATGATTACTAAAATAAAAGAATAATGTCAGTTGTCTATAATACGATAGGATAAATATCTATTCCAATATGGCTTCTAAATTACATATACGGCACAAATTTTGACATTGAATGTGTGTGCGTGCTTCTGCTTTGATCTAGCTGACCTTTACAGGGTAGCTTCTTATAGTTTAATTTGTATATTTATCTTTCTTTTTTGCTTTTAAAAATTTATGTATTTATTAACGTTAAGCTTCAGAAAAAGCCAACAAAAAAAAACTTTTGTTAGAAATATGCGAAGGTTCCGTGATCATATGAACATGCTATTTTATTTGAGAAATCCAATATTTTTTAAAAAACTCAAATTGCCCAATAAAATTAAACGGTCTAGCTAAGTTTTTGAAAGGGATAATTAGTGATTTACAACGATATCCTGGCCGTATGAAAATGTATAGCTATTTCAATATTTATCATATACCCATTTAACCCCTTCATTTCACACGTTTAACCCCCAGTATGAAAATTAGGAAATTTAGCAATATTTGGCACCAATTTTAATATTTTGAAGCCTTAAATTAGTTTTTGAAACTAACGATATGACTGGGAAAGACAAAGTGAATTACAGAGTAGCTTTACTACTAAAAATTTAAAGATTTATCTATTGCCTGTATAATATGAAAATATAATGATAGTTTTTTCTGGCCATTCTGTATTTAAGGATTTGTGAAATGTAAGCTTCAATTATCTGTACTTAATTCCTAAAACTCCCAATAAACATAAATTTGTAGATTATTAATGAAAAATATTTATAAATATTTGATTTGTTGGTTTTTTAGGAATAGGAGGTTAGGAACACACTCAACTCGCGACCTTGGCTCAACACGTAGAGCATCCGCTCGTCGTCGGGGAGGTGATAGTTTCAAATTTCGGTTTAACACTGGGTCATACCATGCGCGAGCATAGTTAGGACTTCTCAGACATAGTTCGTGCAATAAAAAAGGTGGTTGTCTGATGGGTGTTGCTTAGCCTAATACCCCGGGTGTTTGGACAGAAAAGGAGACTTTTATGTAGCACTATGTAGGTCCGTCCGTTTGTTTGTCCCATAAGATCTCGTTAACAATTGAACAGATTTGATCTTGCTTTTTAGTGAATATATTTACTAATCCTAATGTGGTTGTGAGCAATTTTCCTGGAGGGTGAAACCTCTTGGAGAAAGTCACTAGATGCAGAAAAATAAATGTATTAGGTTTAATTTTAGAGTAGATAATTATCTATACGTATAGACCCCAATCAAGGAAAGACTTGCTTTAAAATATTACAATTTAAGAATGATAAAATATTTGATTAAATATTGGTATTTAACATTTGATTATTTTGTTTTCTCTTGAATTTTATTTTATTTTTATTCATTAGGCTCGATTAGAATAAAATTATTTCTTTTAAGAAAGTGACAGGATCTGTTTGTTTGTACTGAAGTTAACAGCTGAACCGATATGATTCTCTTTCACAGTGTATCTTCTTATAAGTTCTGGGAAGGTTTATCACCACCCTCCAAAGAAAAATCGCCCATAGATGAATGATCCCCTCGTAGTATTTTTCTTTTTACTTTTTCTTTTCAAGACTAAAATTGACTTATCTGATTTTGGGTATATTGATTCCTGGGACAACAAAGTATAATGTGATAAGCGAAGCAACTCTAGAATCAAGTCCTAAAAATGTAAGTATGTCCATAAACATTGTCCTGTATCAAGCAGATTTTCAACAAATTTACTTACAATTTTGCTTCGACTCTTATACATTTATATTCTGATTATTCAGTTCTGACACTATAATGTGTTAATGTCCGTTTGTCCTACCGTTTCAGTGCAACCCTTTTATGGATGTTGTCATCCTTGTTAACTTAACACCCCTTGTCTGTCTATATCAGAGGAATGTATGTAGAACCTTGTCAAGGGGGTGGACACCTAAGAGGGGGGGGGGGGAAGGATGGTTACGCCCCACTTCTGCACGCCTCTGGTATGATGTATGTAATGTAAGAATCATACAATTTTGAGATGGCTATATTCAATAAATAATAAATATACATATTTTTATATTTCTCAAATACAATTGAAAGGATATTTGATATAAATATGATATCTTGTGGAAATAAGGAATATTTTATTTATTAAAGCGAAGCAACATAATAGTCATGAAACAACGTTTTATTTGGCTTAACAACTTCGGAGACTTTTAATGAATTTTGATTGGTTGGTTTATTAAATTGAGTGTCCATAAGTTTCAACCATTAATTGTAATCTACAGAAGTGGTAATTTTGTGTATTAACATTTGGGATGAACTTCAATTTATTGGCTATTTTCTTATCCCTATAGATATTTAGGATAGCCACGCTTCTAAAAATACCCCGTATATACATCATAGTATTGTAATAAAATATATAATAGACATAGAATTCCGCCCACAAGGGTTCGTTCCTTAAGAAGGTGTATCAACTTTTTTTTTATGGCTAGCCGGTTCTTTTAGTAAGTAGTAGATGTAAAATTTTTCATAGAATTCAGATATGCAATCGGTTTTTTTGTAGACCTCTTATTTTTTAAGTAATTTAAGTTTTTTAAAAAAATAATTAAGTCGGTTTTAAGGTACTAAAACGCAACAAAATAAAAGAAGAAAATGGCCAGTAAGAACAAAAATAGTAAGATCTTTAATTTGACACCTTACTTTTAAAATTCTGTTGAGTAATTATTGAAAAAATCTATTTTTTTAACCTCGGTTTAATAAAAACTTTAGACCTAAATATTTTCTTAAACAGACATAAAAAACATGGGTTCATATATATCTTTAGAATCAGAAAAATATTACGAATCCATTGTAAGCTAAATTGAAAAAAAGTAAAAAAATAAAAAAATATAAAAATGGCCAATTGTATTTTTTGTTCTGGCAACACTATCGTCTTCCCTTTTTTACCCCCTCTTTACCCCCTCTATACCCCCTTCCCATTTTTATACCCAATTCAAAAGTTAAGACGTTGCCTGTACAATATAATATGATATTTTCATATAATTCCTTTTATTGTAGTTTATATACTATATTGTAAACTTTTTTTTTCAATTTTGCTTACAATGGATTCGTAATATTTTTCTGATTCTAAAGGTATATATGAACCCATATTTTTTTACTTGTGAAATGATAAAATTGAGTTCAAAGTTTTTATTCTCGTGGGTTTAAAAAAATCGATTTTTTCAATAATTACCTGACAGAATTGAAAAAGTAAGGTGTCAAATTAAAGATCTTACTATTTTTGTTCATAATGGCCATTTTCTTTCTTTTTTTTGTTGCATTTTAGTACCTTAAAATCGACTTAATTTTTTTTTTAAAACTTAAATTACTTAAAAAATAAGAGGTCTACAAAAAAACCGATTGCATATCTGAATTCTATGAAAAATTTTACATCTACTACTTACTAAAAGGACCGGCTAGCTATAAAAAAAAAAGTTGATACAACTTCTTTACCATTATCATTCACCTATATAAAGTTAAGTTATATAAATTAAGGTTGTATTGTAAAAGGTTAGGTTAGGATAGGTTCTGTGGATGGAATTCCGTGTGGGTGGAATTCCACTGGAACCATTTAATATATAGTTGAATTCATGAGGCTTGAAATACATGAATATAAATGTAAGCCACCCATTTCCCTCGCCCCCAAACTTTCCCACAATTGAAATATTTCTCAAGTTAAAATAAAATAATCCAAAATCGTTGAGGGTGTAGGGAGTGAGTGCTTTAGGGGGGTGGATACACAACCCTTTGAGTCCATAAACCCACTGAAAAGCCACGAGAGTGTTCCGAAATTCGCAAATTGACGCGCGAAGTGAACAATTATTTTTTAGCATTAAATTTAAAGGTGTTTGAATTTTTACCCATATACCCCCTTGATTGTTTTAAGAGGGTGTGTTAGGGGGGTCTAGAGGGGTGGACACCTAGAAGGGTGTTTCCAACCCAATTAGTTTTTCACGGGGGGGGGGGGGGGGGTGGAAACACCGCCCTTCTACCCCTAAAGCTAATAAAATTGGGATAAATCACAAATTTAACCAGAATGAAAATTTACTGAAACATCTAGAATTATTTGTCAGTGCACTATGTGAAAATTTGTAGAAAATTACTATAGCGCCTCTCGGGACATATTCTTGACAATTCTGCGGGACTTTTATTATTGCTAATCTAGACCAGCCAATACTAGAGCAGTACAATTGTCACGTGATCTATTTTAAACATCACATGATAGTCATTCTGAATTGTGGTTGGTTGAATTGCAGGGTTGTGAAAGATATAAGCGGATTTATTTTGCATCATGAAAAATTCATAACTCTGTTTGTTTAAACCTTGTGTGTGTGTGTGTGTGTGTGTGTGTGTATGCATGTGTTTGTGTAGGTAAGTTTGTGTGTATAACATAATGAAATATTTTGTTATATGGGCTTGCAACATAATATGAAATTTACCCCATTTCAGGGGACAACATACATATTTGATCTCAGATGCTGTGACTGTCGACTGACGGCCACGGATATCCTCCACCTCATGACTGAACACATCAGGTGTAAAGAACTGTGACAATAGCTCTTGGTCTTCAGGCAGCCAGTCAGGCCTATAG
Source organism: Acartia tonsa (assembly GCF_053477335.1). Taxonomy (NCBI): domain Eukaryota; kingdom Metazoa; phylum Arthropoda; class Copepoda; order Calanoida; family Acartiidae; genus Acartia; species Acartia tonsa. The sequence goes on along the minus strand of NC_137264.1, from coordinate 39,018,829 downwards.
AACCCGCGTCAGCTGCGTCGTACACACGCAGACACTCTTGAATGCACAGACCCATGGGCAGGTCGTTCATGTGTCTGGCAACAATGACTCTGTTACTATATAATACCACGGAGCCGCGGTAGCTGTATTTGCTCATTGATCTTATCCTACCATACCTCCTACATATCATCATGGTCATGTCTTCTACTAAAGGAAAGCTAAGGCCACCCGCCAGTCCGCAGTCAGTCCGTAGTGCGGCAATCCATGCATTCTAGACGGCCAAACTACCAGATGAAGCAGCATAGACGTCCAAGGGGGGGGGGGGGTAATGGGGCGATTCCCCCCCCGAAACGAATTTGGGAGTGCCGTAGGCATCCCCAACCATTTAGGAGGGGGTATTTACCACCCCAAACATTTTTTTTTTTGGGGGGGGGGGTAAATACCCCCCCCCCAAAATAGAAAATCTCTAACAAAAAAATTTTTGCGCGCTTCGCGCGCATTTTTAATACTAAATTTTTGATAAAATTTAAATTACCCCTGCCAACAGATTTCAGGGGGGGGTAATTACCCCCCCCCCCAAGCAAATTTTACCCCCGGGGTAAAAATTTTTTTTGGGGGAAAAAAAATTTGCGGCGCGCCATTTTACCCCCCCCCCCCAAAAAAAAAAAAACCCAATTACCCCCCCCTTAAAAAAATTTTACCCCCCCCCCCCAAAAAAAACCTAGGACGCCCCTGTGAAGCAGCAATGTCATTTCTATCACCCTTCAAATGTTCTAGTATCACCAATTACGACGACGGAGATATAACGCCAAATTCGACACGATAAAATATAATAATCAAAGGACTAGCTCTTACTTCTGACAGCTAAACTGTTATGCATTCTCCGTTGACAGGGGCAAAATTCTAGAAATCTGGAGCAATTTGTCTAGGATGGCAGCCTACTTCCAACTTGTCCATTCTCTTGCAACTTACAGTCGATTCTATTTTTTTTCAGTTTTACTTATATTTAGTAGTTTTTGTATGAAGATTAAGATTTTTTCGCCCTTTGCCTTAGGGGAGGTCCGAGGGGGTAAAGTAAATGGCCCAAAAACACAAAAAAAAACATTAAAAGCTTCCGAAAAAATTTCTTTTAAAAAAGTTTACATTTTTTGTTATTGTATTCAAGTATAAAATAAATTTGGCTTCAAAACCGATTCATATCCGCTGAATAATAAAAGGTTCTAAGCCATACTGAAAAAGCATGTAATCGTATTACAGACCATTTTCCACGATAATTAAAAAAAAATAATATTAATAACAGTTTTGTATCCCATAACTTTTCTATTCATTCTAATATCCGCGGAAAACTGTCCATAATACGATGTGAAAAATAACTAATCTGTCCTAAATTATCTACCAAACCCAGACTGACCTGTTTTGTAACAATATTAATTTAGCCGCCGTGTCTCTATAAATGCCATGAAGCAAGGCCTGCCAAATTTAGCGCCATTATTTCTCCGACCTGGCTGGATAAAAAAAATCTGCGTAGAACCTTTCAAGGCTTTATCGGAGATGACTCGAGCCATGTACCGACAGAGAAAATCTCAGAGAGAATAAACGGAGAATAGGACTCAATATATTGGGGAGGGTTAGCGTTGATAAGAATTTGGAGGAGGGGTGAAAATTCTCATGGACTTTTTTTTACTCTTCTTTATATCTTTGTTAAACAAGTGTAATCATAAAAATCATTCTATTTCTATTTAAAAATAGTTATTTATCGCATCGTTTTATAGACAGCTTTTCGCGGATATTAAAATGAGAAATCAAAAATTTTTAACCAGTATTGTTCGACCTGAAGGCCCAAGCTAACAAAAATGTTATTTATTTTATGATTTTTATTTTAAAATTCGTGGAAGAGTCATTACAAACTAAGAGTTCAATAGATAAAATTTTAAGGATATAAATTAATATGTAGTGATAAAAAATTTAAACTAGCTCAGTGAATTAAAACAAATTCAAAAAATTATTTCACAATATATTTTTGATCAATTTAAAATCTTTTTTAAATTGTTAGCAATAAGTTTCATAAAGGTAAAAATAAGCAATTCTGAACAAATTTTTGAAAAATATTAATTATTAATTCTAGGCAGGTTTCGTTAATAAATCACTGATATAAGCTTTATTAATCAGTTTAGGACAAAATAAATTCAACATTTTTTACACAGAGCACTATAAAAATTTGCGTTGACATTATGGGATGTTTTCAGCTCCCAGTGCTTTTTTAAAATCTTTAATAAAATCGAATAATCTTAAATGGAAAAATATATTCGATTTTCAAAAGTTTTTTTAAAATTTTATTCGAGGATTGAAAAACACTAAGATATCAAAACATTTTAAAAAATCATTGAAAACCTAATCTTCATAGGAATCGCTAAATATTTCTAGTGCTTGTAAAAATGAGTCCCTAGATACTAGGGCGCAGCCACTTGGGCTTATCTACAAAGCAGTTCTGTAGTATAAGTTTGATTATTTTTCAGCTTAAACTCAGCGAAGCATATGATTAAAAGTTAGAAAAATACATATTTTTAAAAGCGAAGGTTTTCTATAATTAGGGTCCGTCCGTCCGTACGTCCGTCCGTAACGGATAGCTTTTTTCGTTAATTTAGACATGTTAGAATTGTCCTATCGATTTCAAATTTTGAATGGTGATTCCTTTAGTAGTTAGGTACGATTTAGAAAGCGTAGCAACTCTATAATCATTACCAGAATGTCCGTACGTCCATTTTAAACATGTTGATTTTTTTTACTTTTTTAACAACAAATTTGTATGTGACTTAATTATCCGATTGGTCTGATTTTTGGTATACTGATTCCTGGGACAACAAAGTACAATATTATAAGCGAAGCAACTCTATAATCAAGTCCTAAAAATGTAAGTATGTCCATAATCATTATCCTGTATCAAGTAGTTTTTCAACAAATTTACTTAAATTTTGCTTTGACTCTTATACATTAGCATTCTGATTATTCAGTTCTGACATTAAGTGTTAATGTCCGTTTGTCCTACCGTTTCAGAGCTTCGCTTTTATGGATGTTGTCATCCTTGTTTTTTCTAAAAAGCAAATTTCGGTGATTTTCCACAAATTGCCAGTTGAGCTCAATACTTCACCCTTATCTTGGTAATCAATTGAAAATAAACTTGAGGTTATTTATTAATTTTTTCACTTCCCTATCCTCTGCGGGGCTACCCTATACCCAATATATAACCTATCCTAACCCTACATCAAGTAATAAAAAAAAGCAAAACACAACCTCCCCACTCCCGCTTATTTTAAATTTAAAACATGAATTATAGGGGTTGGGCCTGTGTTGTTTTGAGGAAAAACGTTTAAATTTCCTAGAATCTTTAAATGAATAATTTTATACATATTTTAATATTAAATGAAATATCTTCAAAAGTCACCATCATAATATTTAGTTTTTTTAAAGAAATTCTTTAAAATTCTTAATGATCTAAATATGGATATTAGGAACAAACCATAACTCTTTCTGTATATGTAAATCCGTTTGTGACGGACGTACGGACGGACGGACCGACCCTAATTATAGAAAAGCTTCGCTTTAAAAAAATAAACATAGAATGGCTTTTTTCATGAATATATCTTAATTTGATCTTTTTAAATGCATCTTTATCAAGAAGAATAGTTTAAACAACGTATGAATAATTTCATTGAATAAATTATAGATGTTTGTTCGATGGGCAAAGGATCTTAAAAATAAGAATATTATTGACGTATGAGGGGATGTACAGACAGACTGGAATACGAGTATAGAGTAGCTCCGATACAATTTAATAATCAATAATCTAACAAAGTATTTCTAAAAAATACACATTTATTAAACAATTAAAACTGGTTAGAAATAGGCAGATTAATGGGATTATTATTATAGGATAGATTTAATATGATATCAATTAAAGGCTTGGACGTCCTGTTTCTTAGTTAGGTAAGAAACGACGCACTTGAACACGTGGGAAATATAGATACCGCCAGCCTAGACATATAGGCTTGTATCTAACCGAATGCAGACGGGAGGAAGCGTATTCACTCTTTGGCCTGCAACAATCAACTCGCCCTCAACACAGCAGGATGGAGTATGGTGGCGGTTACAAGTGGAGGTCTGACTCAGCCAGAGAAGTATAGGAATGTGAACAGGGATAGGGATACATAAACTTGGGTGTTGATTACCACACTTGCCCCCTCTGAGGGAATATGAAATATTCCCTCACAGTTGACCTGCACGCCGGCTTCTGCGGGTTGATGTGGTACTCGCAGGTTCTTCGATTGCGGCCATAGCCCTCTCTACGATATCCACAGGATTGGGTTCAGCGGGAGTAGGATTTTCTGGAGCTGCTGGAGGCTCTGGAGCAACAGCATTCTGGAGGGCTAACATGCCCTCACAGGGAGCCGTGGCTACTGGATCTTCGGAGGCAGCACCAGCCTGCGGATTAACAGGCAGATCAATTCCAGATGGAAAGAGCTCACTGATTTGAGCATCGAGCTCTGTGTCACTGTTTTCCTCTGCAGGATCCAGGACCTCTGGATTGCCTTCTCTATCGGTGGGCCTGTACTCATCAGAGCACTCAGAACCGCCATAATGGGAGATCAGCTCAACTCCATCATCATCTGGCCGGGGTACGTCCCCAGCGGGAAGAGATGCCTCTATGGGTGCCACATTCTGCCCAGGTACATTCATTACATTACAACGAGTATTAATATATTTAATTACCCTGTCAGAGTTTTGGTCCAACAGTCGACTAGTGGCCTCAATGACCGTGGTCATTCGTGATTTTAACTCAACGGTCGAGTCCTCAGAGACGGTGCGAATTTTGTCGCGCAAAGTTTTGCGGTTCCGCAGTAATTCTGCGGAAATTTCAATAAGGCGCTTGCCATGTTGTATATATGCTTTCTCAACAAATGAAGCATTGCTAGCAATTTTAGTTTCCAGACTTCTCTGGAAGGGGAGAAGAGCTTCCTCCATTGCTTCTTTTACAGTGGAGGATAGGACTTTTTTCCATTCCTCAGCGGTCACCCAAAAAGCCTTAGGCTCACTTTTGTTTTCTGCTAATGTCTCTTTCTTTTTAGGGGGTAATGGAGGCGGTTGAATTTCCACCTTAGCCTTTTTGGCTACTGGGCCGCCGCTGCCTGTTGGTGTTGGCGGACGTTTTTCTACCGCTTTTGGGGCAGATTTTACGGCGACTACCTCCAATTCAGGTGAGGCACTACGTTTTGGCGGCGATTCCACCCGATTTTTTTGCGGTTCCCCTCCCCTATTTTGTTCCATTAGAGGCCTGGTTCTAGGCCTGGCTTTATCGGAATATTCGTTGGCTTCTAAGTTTTTAGCCTGCCGCAATTTTTCTTGCAAGTCTAGGAGTTCCTTTGGAACATCTTTTCTCGCGGTGCGGTAAACGTGGATTGATTTTGAGACACATTGCAGTTCACTGAGGTTTTCAGGGTTGCGCGGCGGTTTTACACGCGGCTGATACCTGTTTTCATCAGGTTCATAGTAGGCTTCCTCAGGGCCGCCCTGGGGATAGCCATGATTGCTGTCATAGTAATAGTCCTCTTCATTGTAAAAGGGTGCCTCTTCATATTCTCGACGGTATGAAGAGTGACCGGCCCCATGGGAGTGGTGAAAACCCCTTGAAAAATTCCGCCTGGGATATCCTAAAACAAAAATATAAACTTAAAATTAAGGGTCATTAATTCCTTATACCGAATAAGGAAATATTTTTACAAAGACGACCTTTAGGGACGACAATCTTATAGGTATATATGCTTGATACAGGTCGTCCGTTTTGAGGGGATTAGTTTTCCCCATTATTTGTAAAATCCCGCAATTCGTGTGTTTCACTCGTACCTCCTTCTTTGTACGCGTGAATTTTGGTGCAGGCTAATATGTAAACGATAAAAGCGACGCATAATAACGACCCTATTCCTGTAAGGATGGCTGCTACTACAAGCACTATATGATACCAAGTACTGGATAGAAAATCAACCACCTTATGATACGTTTGAATAAACCAGGAGTCAGTTATTTTTACTTCAAAATTATTGGAGTCTGCGGCAAGTTGGCTGAGGTATAATTCCTCGGCACTTTCTGAGAAATTAGTTTTTTCTAGGCTTTGCCAAGAATGATATAGAAATAAGCTAATCGGTTTATCCATAAGATATTGATTTACATTTAGTATTTGCATACCCTGCCCTTGATTACCAAGGAATTTTCCTTGGTACAAATGTAAGAAAATTGGATTTTCGGCACATTTAGTCGGGGTTAAATGGGTGGTATTAACCAATCTGCGTGAAAATGGTGATATTCCCATAGTCTTATTATTGATTGAAACCGAAAAATGATCCACAAAACAGGGTAAATTTTCTCCCAAAGAAACATTGATTTTAAGACTATCGCACTGTATTACTAAATCCAGCTCACCGAGCGCCCTAACTAGTTTTTTACGATGAGTCTGAATACTGCTTTTAGACAGAAAATGGTTCTGTAAACAGCGAGTTTCGGGGACAATTAATTTGTTATATTGTTGGTAGGAATAGAAAATCTCTAGTGGTAACATGTCATCTTTTTCTTTAGCGTTTAAGAGTGGGAAATATGGTTTTATAGAATTTGTGAACCATACCATTAAGTTATCAATATTAGTTTTGTAATAAAATAATTCGGGAATTAGACTTTCAAAATGTTTTTTATCTTTAAGTTCTAGTGCTAGAGTAATTTGGGGATCGATCACTAGATATTTTTGGGCACCCTGTTCTCCTTCAAATGTAAACAATGAAATATTAAAGATGTCTACCGTTCGCCAAGGAGAAGTGAATTTTTGTGCGCTATCAGTTTTATCATCTGAGATAATTCTATCGTAGCCTATTCTCAGATTGTGATCTAAACAATTGTTTCCCACCCAGTGACTGCCCAGGTAACAGCCCGCTTTTGTTTGTAATAATTCAACAGGCTCAGCCTGGACCCCTATTTGTTTTTCCTCAAATGTCCCAGGGATAAAAATGCCGTTAATGTTTACGCCGTTCCCCTCGCAGGCGGGGTCGATGCCGTTAAGGATGTTGTTGGGGTAAGTAAGTGTCCCGTTTACCAGGAAACGCGTGTATGACATCTGGTGTTCATACACTGAGACTGATTTCCCTTCAAAGTTAAATATTTTAGTTTTGGACATGGTGTAACAGTCTTCATAAGTTACGAGGTTCGGTATCTCTACAAGTGCTGGAGCAGCGAGGTGTATGTGGCTATATCTGCCACAATACCAGTAATGAGTACTGGTTCGGAGGTGGCAACGAATTCCAGGTATAATTTTTCTTTCAACCTTTTGCAGCAGGTGAAATTGTTTTTGTTCAATATTAGTAATATTAAGAAACGCAGCGCATTCAGAGATTTTCAAACGCGGATTTTCGTTTGCTACACATTGAGTCGCATCTATTTGTATTATTTCGGACGCATTTGATTTTGCCAAAATAATAAAAAGCCCCAAGAATCCCAAAATAAATTTACCTCGAGCTCCTGGTGCCTTTGCCAAATGATGCTGCATTTTTATTTTTATGCTTCTCGTTTTTCTCTGAAATATGTTAATTAGTTAGTTTTAACATATATTTTTTGTTTATTTTCGTTATTATACATACGTAGATTAAGCTATATACATTTGCCACCTTGGTTTTATATAATACATTTATATACATTTTATTTCTTCCTTTTAATTGGGTTATGCAGTCCGATTTGGACATGTATGCGGTTATCCCCCCCTTGTGACCTAGTTTTTCTTTCTTCTTCTAATATATACTTGGGTACTATGCTTTGTTTGTTAACGTTAATAACCTTTTCAGGGCTGGATTGTTTGGGTCTTTGTGCGAAGAAAGAAGCCTCGGACGGGACGGTTTCTTCCAAGAAACTATTTTCGACGTGAATTTGAGGACCGGATGACCGATCTGCGCCAGGGGGTTCTTGGTCTTTGGGCTGTGACTCAAATGGTGAGTTTTTTTCCATTATATCCCCTCCCCCATCACAATCCACCTCCCCCTGGGGTAAATCCTGACTAGTTTCAGGGTTTCCTACTATAAAATCGTCACCATCATTATCTAGGTAGGTAAAATCGTCATTTTCCATACCTTTATTATCGTTTATTTCGGTTTGCCCGGTGTTATCTATTGTTAAGGTTATTTCCTCAGACGGGACGATTTCCTCAATAGGAAAGATGTTAAAGGAAAGTGTTTCCCCCAATAATTCCATTTTAGAATCTATTTTCCGTATTTTATCTCTACTAACAACTTGGTTAGTTTTGATTGGATTTGATCCAAAGGGACTGAGCTCAAAAAGGGCCTCTGAGAATTTTTTTGTTACAATAAAAGGACCCCCATAGAAAGATTGCAATTTTTTACTGACCCCTATCTTGACTAGGTTAAAAAATGCAAAGACCACGTCGTTAACGAAAAGGGGAGATGAAGCCTTCCTAGATTTATTTTGAAACTCTAAATAGATCTTAGATTTTTTGGAAACCTGTGCAATAATTTCTTCCAAATTTTTTAGGTAGTTCAAGTAAGACCTGCAGTCAATGTCCTGCCTTTTCTGCAAGATTGGAGAAAAGAAATCGAGATTGAGAGTTGGTTGCCTGCCGAACATAAGGTAATATGGCGTATACCCCGTTCTTCTAGACGTACTAGAGTTAATTACAAAAGTGGTCAAAGCTAATTTTCTTGCCCAGTCTTTACTTTCGAATCGGTCATCGGATCTTAGACCTGCATAGATGCTTTGATTATGCCTTTCACATGGGTTACTATTAGGGTTTCTTGGGGGAATAAGTTTAGTTTCGATACCTAGTTCATCCATAACCTTTTTGAAAACTTCCCCAGTAAAATTTGTTCCCCTGTCACTTCTCAATGACTGAAATAAGCCGTAGATGGGTACCACCTGTTCAAGGATGACCTTCACCGTGCTTTCCACGGTGGCGTCCTTGATGGGGTGAGCGATAATATACCTAGAGAATAGGTCAACCAGTATAAATATGTAACGGACATGTTGTCCTTGAAAATAGTTAGGGGTTAAAGGACCGATAAGGTCTACTGACACCTGGCCAAAAATCTCGTGACTAATGGCTGAATGGGTGATAGGTTGCTTGTGTTTAGGTACCTGCCCTATTTTTCTTAGGCAGGTAATACAATTTTTGATGCGTGATTCGACAAACTTATTAATTCCTATAAGGAAGAATCTTTCATTTATCTTACGTGTTGTTTCGTTAACCCCCTTGTGACCTATACTATTATTATGTGCCAATTCAAAAACTTTATTATATAATCCAATGGGTACGACGGGTCTTTCAATGAATGTTCCATTGCTAAGAGGTTGTCTAAATATTAGAAGTCCTTCCATAACGTATAAATGTTCTATTAATTTAAAAAGGACCTCTTTCCGGCCGGTTAGTTCAGCTTTTTCAAAACTCGACAAATTCTTTTTTTCGAATATCCACCTACGAATTTCAGATAATACTTGATCTTTTTGTGTTTCAGATTGCCAAACATTGTTCACACCGACTTCCGAAGCCGAATGTAACTCAAAAATCTGGTCTTGGTACGGGCAATCCTGTTCATAAGGATCCAAGGTAAATGAGCTAGTACATTTTTCGCAATCGGTTTCCTTATGTTCTTTGCATAAAAATTGCCCTCTAGATAAATTGTCGGCATTACAATGGTCCCTACCCTTTCGATGAATTACTGTAAAGTCAAAACTTTGGATGAAGTAAATCCATCTTACAGTTACACCATTTATTGTTCCTTTTTGCCATTTTTTGTAATGAACTAAGGAAATCGAATCTGTACGCACAATAAAGTTTCTGAATCTTAAATAATGAAGAAAGGTTTTAAGAACAAATACTAGACATGCTAATTCGCCTTTATAACTTGGATAATTTTTCTCTGCCCTGTTACATTTTTTGGAACATATTCCAATAATTCTTTCTACCCCCCCCTGATTTTGGCTGAGAATTCCAGCGAAATAACTCGTAGAAAAATCCACGTCTACTATAAAGGGGTTAGGATTATCCCACTGGGGATAGCCTTTACTTATAGAATTTGAGAACATATTTATGAAATTTTCCCAATCTTTTGATAGGGAATTGGTCCATTCGATAATTTTATCGTTTCTGTGTTCGTCTAGGGTACAAGAATTTTTAGCATAGGATGGGAAATAGGCCCTATAATAATTGGAGAAGCCCAGGAAACGCTGGAGTTCCTTGCCTGTCCTGGGCCTGCTCCAATTTTTAATTTGTTCTAAATATTCGGGGTTCATTTTAAGTCCTTGGGAACTGACTATATGACCTAAATATGTACATTCAGATGTGAAGAATTTACATTTGGCTAGATTTAACTTAAGTTTTGCTATTTTTAGGACTCCGAAGAGTTTTCTGAGATGTTTCAGATGTTCCTCAACATTTTTTGAGAATATAATAAGATCATCAAGGTAAGATATTATAAATTCATATAAGCCAGGGATAAGGGTTAGGACTTTGTCCATCAAGTGGCAGAAAACACTTGGCGCGTTACACAGTCCAAACGGCAGTTTCTTGAAAAGATACTGCCTGTTAAGGGCTGTGAACGCGGTCAAGTGTTTACTTTCCTTCGAAATGGCTAGCGCATGGAATGCGCTAGTCAAGTCGAGGGTGGTAAATACATTACCAGTGCCTAATTTTTCTAAATTACTAGAAATCAGGGGAAGGGGCCAATTAATTTTTCGTGTTACACTATTAAGCGCACGAAAATCGATAACGAACCTAAGCTTGCCTTCCCCCCCAGCCGTCGGTTTTTTCTTTATCGCAAAGATTGGGGAGGACCACTCGCTGTAGCCCTCCTCAATGACGCCCCCCCTTAGCCAATTTTCAATTTGTTCTTTTAATTTGGCTTCGTATAATGGGTTTAACTGAATGTTTCTAGCCTTAATAGGTTTAGCCCCGGGGATCAAGTCTATTTTATACTGTAAGAGATCACAGTTACCGATATCGGCATCGTCAGCCGAAAATATATCAAAATGATCAAGGCATTATTTTACTACCTTTTCCTTCATCCCTGGGTTATTTTTGATAAGATCACTATTTTCTAAATCTAATTTTTCTTTAATGAATTTGATTCTTTTAAGAAGTGTAGTTCCTGATAATTCATTTATTTGATTAATACTTTTATTGCAGGAATTTGGGGAATCTGATTCGAATTCAAAGCAATATCCAACTTTAACGTTATCCAATAAGGTAATATTTTTTCCTGCTAAATTAACAAAATTTACCCAACATTCTCCCTTCTCATTTACATTATAAATACCCTCCATAAGCATTAAGCCGTTATGGCTTGTCATTTTAGAATTATTTGGGGATATATACAGCTTCCTATTTTTCTGATGAATAGGAATTGTTATCACCGTTGTATTCCCCCCCGGCAAGAATGTTGTTTTCTTTGCTAATTTTACGCATGTTTTATTTTGTTTTAATGTCCCAGTACCCCCCTGGTTACTCCAATTTATTCCCGGGATAAGGGAGTTTTGTTCCGTATGAACATTATTTGTAGGAATTAAGGGTATGTTTTTACTTTCTTCAACTATATTAATTGTTGAATTTTCTATGGGGATTTGCTCGCCAGTGGGGAGCTTAAAGGAGAACTTATCTAGTAATAAATTAATTCGATTAACTTTGAGAAATTCATATCCTAGATTTATAATTTTAGACGTCGTTTCAGGGATGTAAAACGTTTCTTCGAATATTTTATCTGACCCATCAAAGCTGAATTTTAAACTTACATGTCCTATGATATTTACTGGTTTTAAATCTACAGACAGAGCGCTAAGATTGGCGGGGGTGAATGTGATTTTGTTATCATCTAAGATTTCTCTAGAAATAAGGGACCTAAAGTTGTTTCCTGTATCCACTAAAGCGTGTTGCAGGAATTCCCCCCCCACGGGATTAAGAACTTTTAGTTTTGCACAGATAGGCATTATAAAATAAATTATATTTTTAGTCGAAGCCTAAGATGCATATTTTCCAAGATCCCCACCTCAGCGGTTAGACGATGGTAATCCTCACACAGAGACTTCCTGTGTTCCAGGTATAGTTGTCTGTCGAAATTTTTTAAATAATGAAATGTTTTAACAATATGGTTAATTGTTAAAATAATTTTGTATAGCTTTCTGGGTTTCATTAAGTTTTTTTTTTTTTTTTTTTTTTTTTTATCAAGCGCTTTTCAGCTCCAGAAATGTCTCAATAAGCATGAGAATGTTAATAGTTCTAAAGAAACTACTTAATTTTTATACGGGTCCTTATTTATATACTTGGATATATGATAGAAACCTATCGGAATAAAACTGAACTAAAAAGTTTTAAAAGATTGAAGGGCTACAAAGTAGCTTAAAAATAAGTGTTCAGCTTGCAACTAACAAGACATTAAAAACAGACTGACTTATTTTTTGACTTACATCTGTATTTATACAAAATATAGTGTCATTAGTCAGTATCTGATTCACGATACAAATAATTTAAGGTTAGCGCTAAATTATAGCTAAAAAATTATTAGATATGGTTAATATAATAAAGAGGGTCAATGATGACTGGTTTATTATTCTGATATTGTTAGTATTTATACTTAATTTTTCCACCTATGGGGTAGGACAAGCTTATATATATTTACTAGAGTATAATTAATGCTGAAATCAGCTTAAAAAAATAGGATGTGGTTTGTAGTAACTGCTTTGATAGTAACTGGCCTCGATTAATAATGTACATTCACTTTTATATAGACTTTTTATTCCACTGGTAATCCGAGCGGAAGCTAATAGAACTAACTTTATTTCATTCTGCTAGTAATCCTAGCGGAAAATAATTTAATCAAAATGTTTTAAGATTTTATTAATCACATCTTAAGTGATTAAGGATTTTAATTTTTAAATGCTGCTTGGTTGCAGCTCAAAAATGAGTAAATGATAACAACAAAGAACTGAAGGACAACTGAATTAGATTTGAAAATTTGCTTGTATTTATACAGATTTTCCATAGACCCCCCCCTACTTAATCTTATCATTTACTTATACGGACCGCGGTAGCATTCTAGGCGACATCTTTCGGATACATAATAAATTAAATATAGTTCTATTATTGTCACTGTACAAAATGCAATAATATTTATCCATATGGATAAGTTATTATACATAATTGCTGAAATATTTCAGCTACAAAAATCAGAGGCTAAGAGTGAGCAACTCTCAGATAAAATTGATACTGAGGGTTCAACTCAAGAATCATTGTTTATATACAGATAATGCGCTTAAGTTCCCCTAGCGGTTAAAAATTGAACTAGAATGTTTTAGATTCTAATATATATACATTCAAAATATACGATATTTACATTTTAGATAGATCATGCGATATTAAAAATAAATACTACTAAATAGAAAATAGGTATTCACTTATTAGCTTCTTGATAAAGACTATTAGATTTTTAAAAATGGAAATATTAAGTGCATGTGAAATGCTCCTCAGGTTACTTCCCTATTTCCCCCAATTTCCTGTATCAGCTACATTTGGATAGGGAAAGGAGGGGGGAGGAGTTTATTTTGTGTTGCTTAGTCAGACTTAATAACAATAATTTGTTTTATTTTTTCGCGCCAAAGCATTGCTTGGCAAGGGATATTTGATATTAAGGAATTTGCAAGCTTAGCTTGGCATGGGATATTTTGTTTATCTTTCATATCAAAATATGAAACTCATTCAGCAAATTTTTATTTTCTGGGATAGGGACAATTAATATCGCATAAATCCACTTTTACATTTAGTGGACGTGATTTTTAACAATCGCTTGTACATATTTATCTATTTCAGATTCTTCGCTGGCTTCCTGATCCATTTGGTTGATAGTTTTACGCGCATACTGCTCAGGTATTTTATTACTATTACTTGGAGCTTTTCTGGGCGTGAATTTACTCCGTGTTTTACCAAAGCGGGACTCAGGATTTGGGGGCTCCCCAGCTTTCTTTTTGTTGCAATTTTGCACTACATGGCCAGGGATATTACAATGCCAGCATTTAATATTTTTACTCCTCCCATTAAAGGCTCCTATAACGCCCTCGATTTGATCCCAAGCAATAGGATCATCCTCATGGTCTACCCAAGAAGGAACCTCGTCAGGTTCTTCGGTTAAGTTTTCCTTATACATTGCCGTGTTAGTGGGGATATTATCTTCGATAATACTGATTATGGGTTGTTTTTTCGTTTCCGCAGAATTTTTAGGTAGAAACATTTCCATGGCTTGAGAATAGCAAGCCGAAAGGTTTTCCTTGCTAATATGGCCAGACCCATCCCAGTTAACGTATTTCTGTCCGAGATTAATAAGTTTATTTAAGTAAGCGTTGTAATCGTCCAAAAATTGCATACTCTCAACATAATTGGCCATGTCTATGGCAAGGTTGGTATACAGCAGATTTTTGCTAACGTTAAGATAGAATTCTTTCCACTTCTTTTTAGGTATGAGGCCAGGATTCATGAGTTTGAACACCCTAAGTTTGTTTTCAAAATAGGTGTCAAGGGGTTGATTAGTCTCCTGTTTTAGGTTGTAGAAGTACTGAGAGGCTACTTCTGGATCCGAGAAAGGAGTGACCAGCCTCCTAATCATCAGGTAATAACTTAAAGCAGATAAGGCCTGATTTCTTTCAGGCGTAATTAAGTCTCCTAATCGTTCCCCTCTAGAGTCATAAATTCGCTGGTATAAAATATCCTTAAAAAGAATTGGGTCACAGATTCTGTATGTCTTTGCAACCCTCCACATATTAGAAAAGAAGTTATCAAAGTCAGCCCTACCGTCCCACCTAGGGGCATCCCTCGCAAAATCGGAATCCCATTTTTGTCCCTTAATAAAGCATTCTTAATAAAGTCATCGTCGGCGGCGCTAGTTGTTGCCGTTGCGGCTGTGCCTGTGTTTGGCGTATTTCTTGTAGAGGGTCTTGTTGCTACATTGGGTGCAGACCTTGTAGGTCTACGGAGGGGTTCTAACGACTTAATCCTATCAGGGATAAAGGGAATCCTTTCTAGCAAGGTTTTTTCATATTCAGTTAGAGAAGTTTCTCTTACATTCATCCAATTGTCATTATCCGCCGGACCTATAAAGCCTACAATTGAATAGGCCATACAACCTGGGGCTGTCATCCTATCCTTGGCGACCCATTCAACCACGTTTATCTTTTGCTGGACCGATATCCGGTCATAAAAAGTGGCATTAATTGAATCATCACCTATGGTGTTAAAATGAGTCATGTTAAGACTTTCGTTTAACGTTTTTTCCGCAAACAATGGGCCAAGATTTCCGTCCGCTGGGAGTTTTGATACTCTGCGTTTTAGATCTAAAATGTCGGTGTCGGCTAATAATCTGCGATGTGATTCTGTGTCCTTAAACCCTGCCCATTTTGTTTCTAATTCGAGCTGCATAATCTCGGATTCTTGTTTTATTAAATCTCTATAATGTGACGAATATTCGTTTAACTTATCATTTAACGCTTCCGATATGAGATCTTTGATTTTTTCAGGGGAAAGCGGGTCAGCCTGCTGCTGCTGCTGCTGCTGCGAGGTACCAGAGACGGCCGGAGCCGGCGGAGGCGGCGGTTTGGTTTTATCAGTTTCACCTTTCTTATCGGTCATGGTGCTGGAGTGTAGTGTTCGTTAACACTGATTTGTCTACCACGAAACTTTTTAAGAACTTGGGAATATCCCTTTCTTCCTGTTTTAAGGAGAAAATATGGAAATGTGTGAAATTAAATACTAGTGTGAAAATAAAAGGCGGGTTCCTTTTTATCTTTATTTGGCAGTTTGCCACGAAATAATTATTATAAATATTCTGTAACAAATTGTTACTGTAAGCCGTTTCCGTGAATAAACTTAGTTATCAGGAAAATATTAATTTCACTTTGCAATCGAAGCTACTTTACAATTTAATTTTGTCTGTACGCTAATTATCTAAACCTTCCCCCCTCAAAAAATGAGTGGTAGACAAGACTGCGCCAAAATGACGTATGAGGGGATGTACAGACAGACTGGAATACGAGTATAGAGTAGCTCCGATACAATTTAATAATCAATAATCTAACAAAGTATTTCTAAAAAATACACATTTATTAAACAATTAAAACTGGTTAGAAATAGGCAGATTAATGGGATTATTATTATAGGATAGATTTAATATGATATCAATTAAAGGCTTGGACGTCCTGTTTCTTAGTTAGGTAAGAAACGACGCACTTGAACACGTGGGAAATATAGATACCGCCAGCCTAGACATATAGGCTTGTATCTAACCGAATGCAGACGGGAGGAAGCGTATTCACTCTTTGGCCTGCAACAATCAACTCGCCCTCAACACAGCAGGATGGAGTATGGTGGCGGTTACAAGTGGAGGTCTGACTCAGCCAGAGAAGTATAGGAATGTGAACAGGGATAGGGATACATAAACTTGGGTGTTGATTACCACATTATCTTTCATTCTAATCCAACTTTCAAAAATAAGATATGAACATTTATTCAGAGATCTAATTGGTAATTTTGGTGATATATATAATAGTTATTTATTGCATCTTATTATAGACAGCTTTCCACGGATATTAAAATGAAAATTAAAAGATTAAAACCAGTTTTGAAAGACCAAAGTCCAGGGCTAAAAAACTGGCATTAATTTTTAGGAATTTTATTTTAATATTCGTGGAAAATTATGCCGCACAGTGTAAAAGATATAACTTTATTACAGTTAGGGAGTTGAATCAATTTTTATAGAAGCAGAAATATAATCTATGATTATGGTTTGGACCCTCTAAAACTGTAATCTACCTTTCCACTTTCCCCTCTCTTGGTGATACGAGAGCCTATTTTAGTTTCCTGAAAAAATTCTTAAAATATACAAAACATTTTCACTCTTTAGATATGTTCTATTAACCTTCTTTACTCGATGTATTTTCGCCTCTATCTAAAAAACAAATATTTTTTTTTTCTGGAGTGACATAACCGTTTACAGTTTAATTTTCAGTTATCATTTTTATTTAGGAATTTTGTAAGGCTTTGTAAGGAACATTGGTATATTTTGAAGTTCACGATGAAATGTTCCTGTTGTTAACGATTATATTAAAAAAATCTATGGACTAAGGTTGCTAACGGTGGAACGTATAGATTATGCACAAAATTTTAAATGACAATAAAAGGCCCCCAAATAATCTTGTATAGTCATTACTTAACAATGCGCGAAAAAGTCTTTCATGCATTTTTTTCTTCAGTGAAGCTTTCCCTGTACTTCATTTAAGCTTGGCTATTCCAGATTATTTTAAGGCCTTCTTATGTTGCTTAACACGGTTTGTGGGCATGACATGAAGGTTCAGCCGTTTGGCAGCTAGCAGCCTTTGAAGTCCATAGATTTTTGTTGATAATCGTTGGCAGGAATATTTTACCGTGAACTGCACTAGATCCGAGTATTGTCCTTGGTTACAATATAAATTTGCACAGCACTGGTGAAAGATTCCAAGAATAAAGGGATATACTATTTAAACAGATTAGCAGCAGAGCCCCTAGCATCTAGTGCCTCACTAGAGAGCTCTAATTGAAAAAAATAGCCTAAAACCATTCCATTACTTCAAATCTTGAGATAAATCCACTCTAGGAACCTTGTAAATCTTTCCTAAATTAGAGAACTTAATCTTAGACTTCAGACAAAAAAAAACCTTACTACTTTATATAACAGGATATAATATAATTTTCTGAATTACCCTGGTATTGTATACTTTTCAAGTATCGTCACGAACATTTCAGAATTATTTTAGAGGTGCTTTGTTTATAGACAAGAAACTTTTATATACTGCAAAATCCGCATGTCCATTAAGATATCTTAAACTACTTGACTGACGAGTCTTTTATATCGTTAATAGTGAAGCTACACTATAATTTATTTGTTTGTCCATCCATCAGTCAGCTAATCAGTCTTGCCACAAAATATAATCATTAAATAATATAAAATTACGTGAGAAAGGTTTCGAGATTATTTTCTCTACCACTGGGAATAGTATGTAGGTAGAGCTATGATTAGATGAACAAACAAATATAAAATTATATTCCATTGTCCTATACCTGTACTTCTGGGTATAGTATGTAGGTAGAGCCATGATTAGATGAACAAACAAATATAAAATTATATTCCATTGTCCTATACCTGTACTCCTGGGTATAGTATGTAGGTAGAGCCATGATTAGATGAACAAACAAATATAAAATTATATTCCATTGTCCTATACCTGTACTCCTGGGTATAGTATGTAGGTAGAGCCATGATTAGATGAACAAACAAATATAAAATTATATTCCATTGTCCTATACCTGTACTCCTGGGTATAGTATGTAGGTAGAGCCATGATTAGATGAACAAACAAAGATAAAATTATATTCCATTGTCCTATACCTGTACTCCTGGGAATAGTATGTAGGTAGAGCCATGATTAGATGAACAAACAAATATAAAATTATATTCCATTGTCCTATACCTGTATCCCTGGGAATAGTATGTAGGTAGAGCCATAATTAGATGAACAAACAAATATAAAATTATATTCCATTATCCTATACCTGTATCCCTGGGTATAGTATGTAGGTAGAGCCATGATTAGATGAACAAACAAAGATAAAATTATATTCCATTGTCCTATACCTGTATCCCTGGGAATAGTATGTAGGTAGAGCCATGATTAGATGAACAAACAAAGATAAAATTATATTCCATTGTCCTATACCTGTATCCCTGGGTATAGTATGTAGGTAGAGCCATGATTAGATGAACAAACAAAGATAAAATTATTGCAAATCCCACAACCACTATGCTATATATTTCGACAAAATTTGGATTATTTTTTATTACTTTCCCAGTAGCCAAACTACTCTATAATTACAAATGTTGATCTGTCCGTTCGTTTAGAAATAGAAATGGAGTTTCGCTCCAATTGGATGTGATCGATTTACTTTAATATGAATAATAATAGCTTTAATATTAAAATTCCTTGGTTAAAAAGAAGTTAAGATTGTCTGATTTATTGTTATTTTAATATTTTTAAGCTAATATTAAACTAAAGTTTATCCGTCCAAATGATCGAATTATTTGGTTTAAAAAAATTGGGTATTTTTTTATCTTATAAACCTTCAATATAAATTTTTTTCAACCAATAATTTTTTTTCTCGTATTCATTCGAATCCGGTGGATAGGAACCGGTTCTCATCCATACGAAAAAACTATGTCTAGCATCGTATTATATCCAGCTTTCTACGAATATAAAAATGTACAATCATAAGATTAAAACCAGTTTTTTTAGCCGATGCCTTCGGCACCTCGGGGCTAAAAAAACTAGTTTTAATCTCATAAACATTCTATATCCGCGGAAAGCCGTTATAATACGATGCGAGAAATAACTATTATCAACAGGAAGGGTCAAATTTTGTGTACCCAACAGTCAACAAAGGAACAATTTTAATAGACAGTAAATTGATATACATCCCCAACGATTAAGGTTCTACGGTTATAGAACTTTGGGTACCAGTGTAATCTATAGTCCTATGACCCCTCCCTCCCTCCCTGCACTATACGCAGTTTCTCTATACGCACTTCCATGCGCTTTTTATGGTCCAACTTATGCTTGAAATAAATCAACTAGAACGATTACGATTACTGTTTATTCCACCAGTCCCCAAAGTCCTATAACGTTTTCTTATTGATTGATTCATTAAATTGAAACCACTGATTTTGAACTACAGAAGAGGTAATTTTGTGTATCATGATGAGGGAAGTACATCAATTTATCGGCCATTGTCTTATCCCTTAGATACCTGATGATTATGTCCAAACGAACCAAAGCATTTGAAACTTAAAGCAAAAAGATTTGCGTCACAGAAATACAGACAGGGTCCCTTATAGAATGGATTCAATACAGGAATGAATAAATTTAGATAAAAATGTTGTTAAATTGTTATATGTTCTTGTTGCTTGTACGGTTAACCAGCTGTTACTTCTCTGATATCCAGGTAAATATATTTAGTTTACAGTAGCATCGGATTCAAACTTGACATGATGATTCCTGTAACTTTTAGGTAATATTTAGAAAGCAAAGTAACTTTATAATCGTTACCAGGTTATGTTAAAATAAGTTTATTTATGACTTTTTGACAAAAATTGTTATAACCTAATAACAACCTAATTATCTGATTTTTGGAATAATGATTCTATGGACAAGGTACAATGTTATAAAGCTAATCACCTCTACTATCAATTCCCAATTGTAAGTATATATCCTTAAACAGCATACTGTATCTTATCAATTTTACATTCTGTTTTTTCAAGTTTGACAGTTTATGTGTTAATGTTCGTTTGTTTTATTGTCTGATTTTAGAGCATCAATTGGGTATAGTCCCTTTCGTAGCAACGCACTTTAAGGGGCGGTTCTTCGCATTTTTTACAGTAGCTTTTCTCCTATTTCTAACCCCTGCGGGGCCAATTACCTAACCCTGTGGGGCAATTACCTAACCCAATATAACCTAACCTAAAATAACCTATAAAAATACGACGAATCGCCCCTTGAGGAGCGTTGCCACGAAAGGGACTATTCCCCATCAATTTTATGAATATTTAAATTTTAGAATCATGAGTGTCCAGACCAGTGTTTGTGTCTATCTGAAATTCAGGTTATATTTCTTTTATAGTGCAGCTTTTCTATAATTGCGGTTACTCAAATATAAAAAAATAAGCGATAGTTCGATATGGGTGTTTTGCAGGGAGGGACGGGACATTGGACTGTAAATTATGCTGACCCCAATTTTTTTAAAACTAGTCCTGCTATTCAGTGCTTCAGAAAATTGGTGATAACTTATAAAATCATGATTGGGTTGTATAAACTAAAAGTTTCTAAACTTTTCTGTCAATAATTAAAACAATTTATCAACAAAATGGTTAATTTTTTTCATTGTCTTAACCCTTCAGACTTCTGAGAATTTAAAATTTTAAAGTTCTTCAATTCTTTTGATGGTGTTTTACCTGGGTTGTTTTTAAAGCATCAGAGCACCTTCCTCCTTCCCTCAAAGTACATAGCGAGCACCCCTTGGCCCCATTATTTTTTAAAAATTGAATATAAGGGGATATTAGTTTGTCGGGGACTCTAACCCTGATTGGCTATCTTTACCCAAATATAACCTAAACTAACATGATAAAACACAAAAAAATAACCCCACCTTATTTTACAATATAAAAAAAAGTGGTCACTAGCTTGTATGTGTTTTGATGTGACAAAAAATTTATTATAATTTTTATTGATTTATGATAATTTAGGTGTTATGTAATACAGGAAATTTAGAAGAATTTCCTAAGAGTTTCCCCAATATAACTCAGGAAAGCTGTTTATAGTGGCTGTAAATAATTACGTCATACAAATGACCAATGAAAGGCCAATGCACAGACTAAATTTCCAATGGCAGGCCAGTATACATTTTAATTGACCGATGGTAGGCCAGTATGACACGTTTTTCAATAAGTACAATAAAAAGCTTCTAACTTAGGATATCAGTATCACTACACAACGTATAACAACACTGCCCAAATATGTAAGTTTCAATTTATTAGGACGATTTTGTCAATAAGTAACGAAGCAATAACAAAATAAGGATATTTTGGAAAAGAAATTGGAATTAATATGAAGACGAAGAAAGTCCCACAAAAAATCAGCAATTTACGTCAAAAAAATCGAGGGATTATCCATCTCTTTTTAGGGGTTTTCTTTCTCACTCCTCCTCATCTCATACTATATTTTTATGACGTCATTAAGGGACTTTCTTCGTCTTCATTAATCTAATTAAATTTTGGCAAACGTAAGAATTACAAAATAAACTGTTTAAAAGAGATATTTTTAAAAGTAGCTGCGCAATTTAGCGCATGGCACAGCAGCTGAACGGCTCATAGTAGCAGTCAAATGAACAGCAGCCAAATATCCTACAAAAATACAAAAATTCAAATGCTTTGGTGAAGTCAAATTGTAGATAAATCTATATTTTCCCTAACCTAATTAAGATGTTTTGTATGTGTGTGTGTGTGTGTGTGTTGTGTGTGTGTTTGTGTATGTGTGTGTGTGTGTTTGTGTGTGTATAAGAATTGATTTTAGTGAAAGTTCTTTATGCAGTCATACTTAATCATATATTCTTCATACAGAACTGCTAAAATAATTTTCATATACGCGGATATTATCCTATTACATATTAAGTACGAAGATTTGGTTTGTTTGCCTGTTTAGAAATCGACAACTTTTAGGGAAGATTCACATAGGTCTAAGGATGATTTTAGACTGTTTTATTATCAAATTTAATTTTGGTATAGTTTTAGGCTATTTTCTGCCAAATCCTTAAAATGTTTAGCCCCAGATGCTAAAAAATCTTATAATTATTGCCTGTTTTTTAGGCTCAGACATTCGGCTTAAATAAATATTATATTTTTCATTTTATTATCCACGGAAAACATTCAACAATTTTTGTTGTGATATTGTATAAATATACTTATTACTAATGAGATATAATACTGCAGGTAGCTATTGTTTATAGTTTTTTTTTATACTTATACAATAGATGTTATCATTAGTATATGAAAGTAGTTGTTTAGAAAATCGCAATTATTTGTTGCATAGCATCTAAAAAGTTATTCGCTTCCCTCACTGGCGACTGGAGCTTTGACTCACTCATTTACATAGAAATTTTTATAACACTATTAGAGTATTTGCTTTAAAGTGTCCATTAGAGTTATCAGATGTTAGTGCATATCCTATTATATAAAGTAGTAAGCTTATTTTGTCTGTAGCTTAAAATTTTAATACCTACTGAACCGATTGAGTTTTTCATTATATGGAAGCTTCTTAGATGGTTTTGGCTATTTGATTCTTAAATATGAGTTTGGTTTGAGGCTATTTTCCTACTTTTCTTACTCCTTTGAATACAGAGCTCTTAGATGCTAGGAGCGCAGCCGGTAATGTTCAATATTCTTCTTTTGGTGGCGACTGAATTCCTTCTTGAATTTTCACAGCAAAACTTTTTTGTAATTAGAAATGTCTGTCTGTCAATCTGTATGGTGCATATTCTCAACTGTAAATTAATATGTATTAAATTTCAGATTTCTTCTATATATGAGCAATATGCATTTAATTCTACTTTCTCGTATTCATTCGAATCCGGTGGATAGGAACCGGTTCTCATCCATACGAAAAAACTATGTCTAGCATCGTATTATATCCAGCTTTCTACGAATATAAAAATGTACAATCATAAGATTAAAACCAGTTTTTTTTAGCCCGTGCCTTCAGCACCTCGGGGCTAAAAAGCTATCCGCGGAAAGCCGTTTATAATACGATGAAAGAATAACTATTATAACTTAATTTGTTCGTCTGTCTATGTATTAGGTTGTGATGGAATTTATTTTTAGGTTTTACATTTGATTGATTTTTTAAAAATTCTAATAATGGTTATTTCTCGCATTGTATTATAAACAGCTTTCCGCGGATATAAAATGTACAATTATATTATTAAAAAAAAACATTTTTGCTCTGAGATGCCGAATGCACGGGCTAACAAAACTGGTTTTAATCCTATGATTGTACATTTTTATAATAGTAGAAAACTGGATATAATACGATGCTAGACATAATTTTTTTGTATGGATGAGAACCGATTCTAATCCACTGGGTATTTATCGGTTTCGAATGTATACGAGAAACTTTATTACTTATGGATGTTGTTTAACCTATTTTATCTTAATATTTTGTAGGAAAACTATTATTGTACTATATTACAAATACTTTGAGCTAAGTTGCAAAAGATTTATTGATTTCTTCAAGATACCTTAATCCCAGGGAGGGAGGGGACATTGGAATATCAATTTTTCCGCCAATACTTTAATCTACACTAGCGGCTTCGCCCCTAGCCTCTAAGGGCTTTGCCCCATGAGGTAATTTTTAAAAAATTTAAATTTAAGAAAAAAAATCTATTTCTGGTGCTGCCGCCCATGATTTATGTGAAGTAGTTTCCCAAGAATTTTTTTTTTTTTGGGGGGGGGAATTTTCATTTTTGGTGGGGTTGGGGGTGTCCCACCCCCCAAGAAAATAGCTTAAAACCACCACAGGACCAATAGGTATAAACCCTGAAGAGTATAATCCGATCAGTTCAGTGGTTACCGAGATCTTAAGGGACAGACGGACGGACGTACAGACAGACAGACAGACATCATTCTACTTTGTATTATAGATAAAGGGATAACTTTGTAACATTGGCCGATAAATGTTAATATACAAAGTAACAAAATTACCCCTTCTGTAGATTACAATTATTGCTTGGAATTTTTAAACACTCAACTTAATAAACCAACCAATCAAAATTCAGTTAAGTCCCTAAAGTTGTTAAGCCAACGAATAAGAAAACATTATTATAAAACTTTGTGGACTAGTGTAATAAACAGCAAATTGTCCCCTCTCTCTCCGATATAAAATTCATATGATGAATAATGCAATGTAACAATAAAAATTACAATAAAGTGTTTTATTGAAATTATTCAGTAAAAAATATATGTTTGTTTTGCATTTAAAAAAAGGATGACAACATCAAATGCTAAGTTATTTATATACTAGCAAAGGTAATCTCTTTCTAATTTCTATATTAGATAGGAACTAAGAAAATAAAAATGTTTCAGACAAGCATGCAGAAAGACAAATTTAAAATTTCGTATATCATAGATTAGCCTCGCTACTAAAAAAAATGAGATTACGAAAACACAAAAATAGCACTTAAATCAAGTTTCTTTCCTCTCTTCCCAAAAACGTTTGTAAGCTCTCGTAGAAATTAGCTCTAAATTTTTGTACTCTATTTTAATACAAGCGGTTACACCCCTAGAAGACTCTAGGGGAGAAGTCGACCCTTTAATTTCATTTTTAAAAAGTAAATGGAATTTTTTTCAGGAGATTTTTTTCTATGGGCTATTTCTATTGGGGGGTTTAAGAAACCCTTCCCCAAAATATTTTTTGAAAAAATCCCTGGACATAAAATAAGCTTCATTGAAAGGGAGAAGCACATCGGTTGAACGGTTAAAGAAAACCTTCGCTACAGACTAAAAAAGCTCACTACTTTATGTCACTAGCGGCTTCGCTCCTAGCCTCTAGGTGCTTTGCCCCAAGAGGTAATTAAAAAGAATAAGTACCACTAATTTCAAATAAAAAAAAATGGGGGGGGGGAATTTTTTCATTTTTTTAAAGAAAATAGTCTAAAACCACCACAGGACCAGTAGGTATATTCCATGAAGAGTATAATCCGATTGGTTCAGTGATCTTAAGAAACAGACAGACAGACAGACAGACAGACAGACAGACAGACAGACAGACAGACAGACAGACAGACAGACAGACAGACAGACAGACAGACAGACAAACAGACAAGCAGACAGACAGACAGACGGACGGACAGGCAGACATAATTCTACTTTGTATTAAAGATGATAAAATAAGTAAAAAATAAAATATTTTTTATCTTTCCCCTTTATTGTAGTAACATATGCGTAAAACACATTTCTCGTATTCATTCGAATCCGGTGGATAGGAACCGGTTCTCATCCATACGAAAAAACTATGTCTAGCATCGTATTATATCCTGCTTTCTACAAATATAGAAATGTACAATCATAAGATTAAAACCAGTTTTTTTAGCCGGTGCCTTCGGCACCTCGGGGATAAAAAAACTGGTTTTAATCTTGTAATTGTACATTCTATATCCGCGGAAAGCTGTTTATAATACGATGTGAGAAATAACTATTATTGAATTCAAGTAAATTGTATTTATATATATTCTGTTTCACAAAGAAAGAAAATTGAGACTAAAAGGTGAAATAGATACAATATTGTAAAGATACACTTTTACAATAGTTATTTATCACATCATATGTTAGACAGATTTCCGTGGATAGTAAAAGTAGAAATTATAAGATTAATACCCAGGGCTTTTAGCCCCACTGGGCTGCAAAGCTGGTGTTGATTTTATAATTGTTTTACTTTATTGTTGGTAGGAAATTGTCAGAAATACGAAACGATACATTTTTTTCAGGATGGCTTTAAACTAGTTTCAATCCAACAGATAATGATCGATTTCGTAGCCACACTAGAATAGTTATTTCTCGCATCGTATTATAAACGGCTTTCCGCGGATATAGAAAGTACAATTATGAGATTAAAACTAGTTTTTTTAGCCCCGAGGTGCTAAAGGCTCCGGCTAAAAAAACTGGTTTTAATCTTATGATTGTACATTTCTATGTTCGTAGAAAGCAGGATATAATACGATGCTAGACATAGTTTTTTCGTATGGATGAGAACCGGTTCCTATCCACCGGATTCGAATGAATACGAGAAAAATGTTTCTATACTATTTGAAATTAATATGTATTTCATACAATTTTATTTGACTGAACTTGTAAGTTGTCTCATCTACTACGTGATATAATAATTTACTTACTAAGTTACTTCGCTACTAGCCTCAAGGGGTAGAAGAATGGGGGCTTTAGTTAGCCTTCAACAGTTCATGTTTCGTGATTTAATAAAATCAAAATAACAAAAAATATATAACTGTAGGAGGGGGGTGGGGGGTGGGGAGGAGAGATTTTTTTCAATTTTTTCTATTGTATTGTTAGTAAGAGTTTATCACTCTAATAATTGTCTATTGTATTGTAATTAATTTATTATCACTCTAATAATTGGCTATTGTATTGTAATTATGATATTATCACTCTAATAATTGTCTATTGTAATTAAGAAATTCGAACTCTAACCTCTGTCTATTGTATTGTAATTAAGTTATTATCACTCTAATAATTGGCTATTGTATTGTAATTATGATATTATCACTCTAATAATTGTCTATTGTAATTAAGAAATTCGAACTCTAACCTCTGTCTATTGTATTGCAATTAATATGTTATCACTCTAATAATTGTCTACTGTATTGTAATTAAGATATTATCACTCTAATAATTGTCTATTGTATTGTAATAAAGGGATTCCGTGGATTACCTCAGATTAAGAAGATCACACTGGATACAAATAGAATTTCTGTGGTTGAACCATTTGCTTTCAAGGTATCTATCTATACATATTTATCTATCTATGTATCAGTCTATGTATCTATGTATCTATCTATCTCTCTATGTATCAGTCTATGTATCTATGTATCTATTTATCTATCTATCTATCTATCTATCTATCTATCTATCCATCTATCTATCTATCTATCTATCTATCTATCTATCCTAGGGATTACAAAATGTAGAAGAGATATCATTGCGCTGGAACCCCTTGGAGACAATACCTGGGTTTGCCTTCGCTGGCATCAGAAATATTTCTCATATTTACTTGGGTTATAACAAGTAACAATTTTTCCAGCATGGCTTCGAAACTGATTAATATCCGCTGCGCTGGATTGGAACCGGTTCTCAGCCATACTGAAAAATTATTTATAGCATCTATTATGACTTTAATACAATTTGGATAAATTACTATTCCTTCATGTGTAGCAACGCTGTAATGTCCCTTTGAGTTAGGGTCAATGGACCACTTTAAACAGTCACGTGCGGTTGGGGGTTGTAGATCAACACCCCCCTTAAAATTGTAAATGGGAAATTGAATTGTAATGGTTTTAAACCCCCCTGAAGCTGCATTTATACTAGGTTGATTTGTCTTCCTGTTGAAAACAGTTACAATTAAATACCCTATTTCTTATTTTATTAGTATATTAGTTATTTTTTGTATGGATAAACATTTATAACATTTTATTTTAGAATTAAAACAATCTCTGGTTATGCCTTTGCTGGTTCTGAACATATTGACATGATAGTCCTTAATGATAATCCTATCAAGGTTCATCACATTTAAATATCTATAAGCAAATCTACTCTATAAGCCTGTTTTTTATTCATTACAAGCCCAGAACTGGTTTAGCTTATTATCTAAAACATCTTTATTTTATTTACCAACATTTATCAAAAAAGTACATTCATTCATCTTACGGAATGTGTATTAAATGGAATATGAAGAGTATTCTGCAAGCCCATGTGCTGCTTTCTATCTCTTCCTAGTAATTAGTATTGTAATTAAATATAGATGGATGTAAAATATGTGTGGATATTATGACAGGAAAGCTTTTGCTTTCTATCATTGAACTTGTTGATCAGTTCATTTATCTAGTAGGAGGGGAGGGATTAGGTAAATGGGGTGGAAGGTAGTGTTGTTATTTTAGCCCGCTGTGTGTTTCAATATTTTAGAGAACACGAAAATTTGGTTTAAGATACAATTAATAACATGTCCATTGTTATATATGTATGGACCCGCAACCGTGGCTCAACATGTAGCGCATCAGCTCGTCGTCGGGAAGGTGATAGGTTCGAATCTTGGTTCGACACCGCGTCAAACTAAAAGACGTTAAAAATGGTTAAAAATAGTTAGAGTTTGGGGAATGCTTTGGCGCAAAACAGGCGCAACTCGCTACCATGCACAGTTGGGACTTCTCAGACAAAGGTCGTGCATCTCAGAGAGTTGGTTGTCTGATGGGCGAATGGACGCTTTACACCGCAATCATAAGTATTGTATGTATGTAAGCGACACCTAGCCCCCTAGAGTCTTAACTCTTATATATGTATGGATCTCTAGCAATAATTCATAACTGTTAAAAGATATATATGATTTTTAGACTATTGAGAGTTTTGCTTTTGCTGGTCTTAAATATGTCAGGTTCCTTCTTCTTTCATCATCTGTTAAACATATACAAGAGGTTAGCTTTACATTAATTAATTAAAATCAGGTTTTAAGGACAATCTTATAAAAACACCTGCAGTTATAAAAAAAAATAGAAATGTTTCTAAGTTCGTGTTAAGTCGTGAAATTTTAGTCAATAGTGCTCCTAAGTTGATTAAAAAAGGCTATCTATTAAGGCCTCCTATACATATAAGAATGCTGAATGAAACCAACTCTGAATCGGGATGAAAAAACATGTGTAGTATGGTTTTCAAATAAAATGAAATATAATTTGAAATGTAATATTAAAATTACTCTAGGATGCTTTTAATGGATTAGAATCAGTGGAACATTTGAAACTGGACTTTTTCAACCTCAGGACTGTGAAACCAGGCTCTTTTAGGGGTCTTAAAAATTGTAGGTAAGACTTAATTAATAGCATTAAAGCCACTCTATAATTATAAAATGTGAAACAGGGCCCGTTCATATAGAGGACTTTTAAGGGTAAGACTTTATTGTAAGTATGGCAGCTCCACAAAAGTAGGATCTTTGAAACCAGGCTTTTTTAGATGACTTGAAAATAGAAGGTAAGACTTGTTTGAATGTATTGCAATTAAACTAGAATCTGTAAAACCATGCTTTCTTGTAGGTAAGACTTTATTGTTATACTATAAGTAGGAAGTGTTAAACCAGGCTATTTTAGAGACCTTAAAATAGATGGTAAGACTTGTTTATTACTATGGCAGCTACAATAAGACTTAGTTCTGTGAAACCAGGCTTTTTTTGTAGGTAAGACTTTATTTTTATTATGGCGGTTATACTATAAGTAGGAAGTGTGAAACCAGACTTTTTTAGAGGACTTGAAGGTAAGACTTTTTTGTATGTTTTGCAGCTACAGATCTATGAAACCAGACTTTTTGTAGGTAAGACTTAATTAGGATCTGTGGAATTAGTTTTTTATACAGACCTTAAATATTTCATTTCATATCTTCAATGTTTATCGACATTATTTTAAATTGTAAATTATCATCAAAAAAAGATACAAAATTTATTTCCATTTAGGATTTTGACCATCGACAACTCAGATCTTGGAATAGTAGAAGACGGAGCTTTTACTGGACTTATTAATGTCACTCAGGTATTGAAATGTTTCCTAGTTGTCTGGTAGGTCATGGTTTTGTCATGGGATTGCAGTTGTATCTGTGTGTTAACCTAAAATCTTTGGGGTTATGGTTGATTTATAATTGGCTTGTACAAAGTAACTGTGACATTGATAAACTTTTACAATAACATTAAAAATTTATTTTAGGGGTAATCATTGAAAGATTGCCTTTTTTTGTCTTTTTTAATTCTAAATTGTACATAGTCAAATGCTTTGTTGAAATCAAAATATATTTTTTCTTACTTTAGGTTCATGTTACTAACAGCAAAATAGACCAGGTACCAAAATTTAAAAAGTTTAATACATTTATAAAAAAATATTAAATACATTTTTTAAATTAGTGACAAATATTCGACTCTTTATATTGATTTAGAGTAGCAGAGTCTTTCCCTTTTTTTCTCTGCTCTGACCTTTCCCCCTCCTCATTATGCAGTCCTCCATTATTCACCATTTCTCCAATACCCCTACTTTGACAAGGTGACTCTCTGTACCCCTTGCCAACAGATCTATAGTATAGATGTATATACAGATTACTACCTTCCTCCCTTATTTAATGTAGTTATTTAACCCTTTCTTCCTCTAGTGTTTTATTCTTATCTCCTTGCCAACATACGGTCACACATGTTTTAATTCTTTCAAGAGTTTTGCTACTAATGAATGTAATTGTCCTTGTTGTAAATAAATATTATTATTAGATTTCTGATTCCTCAATTGCTCGTGGGTCCCAGGTACAATTTGTTTTTATAAAATAAAATTACAAAAAATTAACAAACTTTAAAGATAATGAAACATAATCAAAACGCATCATAAGGTTTTTCATTATCTGGTTTACTACAAAAAAATGTATAAAAAAAGGACTGAAATTTAAATACCATTTCCACTAACCATTTAATTTCTCCATTTTTGCTTTGGAAAAATGAATTATTCTAAACAAATATCTTTAATCTTAAAAAAACCTTAATAAATTATAACAATTTGCATTGAAATTATTTCTAAAGAGTAATTAAAGTGACAAAATTTATTATTTCAGGTTGAAGAGCTGCATCTGTCTGGAAACCATATTCTATCATTTTCACAAGAACTTGAGGCAAAATGTTTTAAATATAAAATAAAAAATGAAGACATTATCGATATATGATTCTAATTAAAAAAGTGTATTTTTTGTATTTTTAACATTGTTATAAGATTATTTATGTTTATAAGTATTACATTATTAACAATTTCATAGATTAGAAATTAGATGTATTAAAATATTTTGAAGCAGTTTATAGTGCCTTTATACAAGAAAAATAGCTAATGATAGGCCAAAATACATTTTAATTGACTAATGGTAAAATTTATATTGACCACTCATTGGTCATTTGCATTGTATGACGTTAATTTTTATTATGCACTTACCCTTATTCGGCCGTTTTGTGGTTCTGAGGAAGTATGAGCCACTGTAAGCCGCGTGGTTTAATAAGCAACTCGGAAAATCTCATAAAAGCCACTCTTAGCCTCTCTTAGCCCAATCCAACTCCTTGTCGCAGCCACTCTAAGCTAGAGGCTTCCGACCTTTATTATTTTAGTTGCTATATTCCCTGTCCTTTATTGGTCAGTCGGTTCATCTAGTAGGAGTGGAGGGGGTAAAAGGGGGACGGGGGAATCGTTATTTTATCCCGCCTCAAGGTTCACTTTATTAGAGTACATAATAATCTGGTGTAAGATACAAGTAATAATAAATCCATGCTTTTAGATTATTTTTATTTAAACATTTTTATAAAAAAAAACAGATTGAAGACTTTATTACCTATGGACTAAAATCTATTTTTCTTCAAAAGTAAGTTTTTTTTTCAAAATAATCCTATTACAAATCTTTTTCGTAATCCAGTTTTTAACCGATATTGTTCTTCTATACAATATAGCTTCTTGTCCTGGGAAGGTTTATAATCATTTTTCAAGAAGATACTAACGACCTCCCACAAAAACTTGCCCCTATGATAAGATGGCCCCCAAATTTTGTTTCACTTTTCCTTTAAAAACTAAAATTGAAAATGGAGGGAAATCGAGGCCTCTTGGGACGTATCCGCTAGTAAATTATAATATATTATATATAATATATATAATGTTTCTAATATATTATAATTGTCGCAGGAATCATGTTCCCTGCACTTGTCTCTTCACACAGTATCTAGACACGGTAATATTACAATTTAACACCAGGAATAATAAGGAATAAGACAATTGCCGATAAACTTATGTACATCCCCAATAATGATATAAAATTCCCCTTCTTGTGATTAAAATTGGTGGTTGTAACGTTTGAACATTCAACTTGATGAGCCAACCAATCAAAATTCACCCCAAGAAAACTATAGTATAAGACTTTGGGGACTAGTGTAATAAACAGACCAAATACTTACTATTGTAGTTGAACTGTTTAAACTTTTTAGCTAAACCTTATTCCAAATTAAAACATAAAAGATTAATAAGCGGCAAAACAAAGTGGTAAAATAAACAAAACTGAAGCCTTTTTTATAGTACCTATAAAAATGACGTCATACTGTCCTACCATTGGTAATTAAAAATATATACTGGCCTGCTATTGGTAATTTAATATGTGTATTGACCTGTCATTGGTCATTTGTAGTGTATGGTTTTATTTTAGTAAACAGAAATAATTTCATTTTGATGGCTTCTTAACCCTTCACGGCTGGTTTTTTATTAAATAAATAAGTTAGGGTACAATGTTTGGCACTTTCGATATAAGTAAATGATAATAACAAAGCCACAGAATACGATAATACCTTCAGAAAAATCGATGAAAATAGTTTTCATACTAAATTTTGGTTTTTTATATTTTTTCTAAAATGTCATGACAGAAGATGTAAAATGTCGTCTTAGTTTTTTGAAAGGATTAATCTTCTCTGAAATCTAAATTATCAAAATATTTTTTTTGGTAAATGATTATACGATATATGTCAAACATTTTATCAAAAAGAAATATTTAAAATTGTGAAGTAGAAACCTGAATAATTTTTCTTGTGGAAATAGCTTTCTGCAAATGTTGATAAACATATGTCTGCTAGCATTAAGATGTTTGTACTGTCAATACACGTTGGGTTTTATTTAAAGAATTTCTTTAAAATGTTGTTTTTACCTTGTATACCAATAACGCAATATTTGCTATCAGAAAACCCCCATACCCTCCAATCAACTAAGACTCGCCTACGGCCCGATCTTTTAGGATTGCTTTGTAATTCGCATTTTTGAAAGTCTTTCAACAGTATACACAGCAAGTTCTCTCTTTTTTAACTAACTTTCCGAATCATATACCTAAAGCATTTGAATTGACAAAGGTTATGCTAATATTTTTACCATTCAAGTTTATTTAATATTCTAATAAATAGCGCAACCCTCCAAGTTATGGCTACTTTTCATGAACATATGATCTAAAGAATAAGCTCTGACGCAATGTCATATAAGGATATTATAATATTCATTAAAAAAATTGTTATTTTTGCATATATGTTACATTTTACAGTGTTTTGTGGCTCAAAAGAAAGACAACTAAAATTTATTTCATATTATATAGTTTAAATTGCATAAGATAACCTAGAAATTGTAAAAAAGTCCTTTTCTTTTTTTGTCGTTAAACAGAAATTAACAAAGATTTTTATTAAAAAACACCTTAGTGTAAAAATTAAAAATTTTAAATATGGTCACAAAAAGATTCAATTAGTTTATTAAATGTTTCATTTTCAGCAAATGACGATTAATCTCTATTACAAAGAATAAAGTGTAAAAAGATATTCTCGTTTTAATTTTAAGCAACTTAAAATGCATTTTAATACCTTTTAATGATTTATTTTTTAAAACATCATTTTATAAAATGTTATTGATTTTTAAAGTTATATATTAGAATGTTTTTAAATTTTGTTAACATTTTGTTTTAAATGTAGAAAATTGGTAATTCTAAACATTCAAAAAATGATTTTATTAAATTTTCATCACTTAAATTGCATGTTTGATGAAATTTTCAACTGATAATTCAAGAAAAATCGTTTAAGTTTTATTATATTTTACTTTGAAATGTTAAAAAATATAATTATTGTCAAAAATGTGGAAGTTATACTTTCCTCAAAAAAAGACCTAAAACATGCAAATTAACACGTGTAATGAGATTTTTTTTCTTTCAGGTTTAATTTTAAGTAATTATTGATATTTTTTGTAAAAAGGATTTTATATAAAAAGTTTTAAAACTCGAGTTATGTAGTGGTTCTAAAAAAGGTTGCGAATTTATGCAATTTTCTTGCAAAAAAATTTTTCTAGGATTTTAAAAATAGCAAAGGGTGTTCTTAGACGTACTTACAGATACAATTGCTAAGTCATTTTGGCCAAACACTAAAATAAAGTTTTGACATCTGAGGGCCTAACCGTGCCTTTTGTTTGATTAGCAATATTTCTAATAATCAGGGAGTGAGGGGACATTGAGCTGTTTATTACACTGGTTCCCAAAGTTTTATAATGTTCTAATACAAATATATGATTGACCATCAATAGTAATACATCTATTATGTAGTTAAATCATACAATACATTAAGGCGATTGATGTTCTGGATTCTGAAAACTTAGAAACAACTAACTATTGCATAAGGTAAAATTGTATTGCATAAGTTGTACATAGATGGAATATCCGTTAAAGGGAGTGTGAACGTAAAAATTTTTCATCTGATTATCAAATCTTAACATTTACTAAGCACATTTCACTACACTGATCAACCAAAAACGTCCTATTAACAAAAATATCCAGGAATAATGCCTTGATTTTATGGTATTTTGAGAGGGAAAAGGAAAAAAACAGGGAAAATCTGAATGTTTTTGTTTCTTATAATGTTTGTAGGGATATTTAACATGTCATATATAGTTGAAACAATTTACTTACTGTTAAGGATTTATTTTATGCTATAAAATTGCCAATTAGTTTTTTTATAACGTAGTAATTAGGTAATAAAGACATATTTTAAATTCGTATTATTGACAAAAAAATACCTCACTGTCTAGAAAGGGTTGAATCTCATAGGTTATTTAAAATAATAATATCCTTTTTTATTGTGTTGGACAATAAATAACCCACTTTGGAGAATTAGTTTTCACTTTTATCAGACTGTTTATAAAGAAATATTGCGTCTTTATTATTTACAAATTTGTAATTAAAGGTGGGCGAGAGATGGGCCATCTAAAGTTTTTTGGATAATAATAAAAAACCTGTTTCTGGCTTTGTTATTGTATTTGGTTTTCAATAAAAAATAATGCTTATTTTATCAATTTCTAAGTAACTATACATTGGTTTAAAGCAAGGATTATGTAAAAAGTCAGCTTAACTGTTAGGAAAAGTCAAGAACTATGTGAAAAAGTTTAATTTTAGCTATAATGGGAGAAAAAAGCAATTTAATGCACATTTTATATAATACGGAAAATTTCTTCCTTTCCCTGTACCTTATAAAAATCGTCGGAAAAGGCCGTTTTTTAAGCAAACAAAAGCGCGTTTTGCTCTATCTGTGAGATATTATGAATGAGATAATGTTAAGATTTGATATTAAGATGAGAAAAATTTACGTTCACAGTCCCTTTAATTGTACAAAAAATAACACAGTGTAGGATCACTCCGGCCACATTATTGGTTAGAAAGTGTGCATATTTTGATATTTAATTTCAACAGTTAAATTTCTTAGGATAAAGCTTTGCTTGGAATATAAAATACAAAACCATCTTTGTTAATAAATCTATCAATAAAGTTGATATCTATCTGTCTAGTCCTCCGCACATGAGTGGTAAATCTCTAGAACAGATCAAATCCAGGTAATTCTGTTGTTCCTTCTAGTGAAATACAGGGATCTCAAGGGATAAGACAATGGTTGATAAATTGATATTAACCCCCGAATTAACCCTTCTGTAGATTATAATAATTTGTAGAAAAAAATTATACACTGCTACTTTTCGACACACAGAAAACTGTCCCGAATTTGTATTAATTTTGAGGAACAAGACTCCAGTTACGTCATATTTTTCTTTCCCGAAAAAGGGAAGTGGGATTGAAAAAAAGGGAAGGGGGGAAGAAAAAAGAGATGGGAGAAAAGGGGGTTTTCCCTATCTCTTTTGAAGAGATTTTCTTCCCCCCTTCCCTTTTTCGGGAAAGAAAAATATGACGTCACTGGAGTCTTGTTCCTCAAAATTAATACAAATTCGGGACAGTTTTCTGTGTGTCCTACTTTTCACCAACTATTCTTTAGCCTAAGAAGGAAGCAGTTTATAGTGTCTCCAAACCAAAGTTGACAAATGGCTGAACCATCCCGAATGACGTCATGTTAGAACTTTAGAAGGGAATATAACATTATAAAAACAATTGGTATTTTTCGGCCAAACGCTGGAACATTTGTCCCCTTTTTGTGGAGACACTATAAGCTGCTTCATAATAAGCTCCCCAACTTTAAAGCTTTTCACGGGGGACCTAAATAAAATTCTTGATCTCATTTAAACTGCTAACACCGGTACGATAGTGGTGGTTGATATTTTTCTAATTTATCAACAACTTATTTTATTTGACGATTTAGACTTGATAATTGTAATATCGTGGGTGGTTGTTTACTTTTGAAAGACTGAACAAATTAAAACAAAAAAATCGGTACTTGCTTACATGTGGTAGACTGGAGCACCGAAAACCCCCCCCCCCCGCTTAGTTTTGACAAAAATCAAAAATAAGGGGGGGGTAGTTTTTTAATGTCTGGAAAATGGCAAGGAGGAAAAGTGCAGGGAAAGGCAAAGACTTTTTGTTCAAAACCCCCCCCCTTAATTTTGAAGAAAATCAAAAATAAGGGGGGGGTAGTTTTTTCACTGTACATTACGCCAGAAAGCTGAGTGAGGTAAATCAAGTAAATCTAGTATACCAGAAGGGAAACCTTATTACAGGGATATTCATGTTTTGGGGCATAATTTCCTTATTTATTTATTTATTTTCCCAGTAAAAGGTTTTAATTTTGTGCGCACAAAATTAAAACCTTTTACTGGGAAAATAAATAAATAAATAAGGAAATTATGCCCCAAAACATGAATATCCCTGTAATAAGGTTTCCCCTCTGGTATACTGGATTTACTTGATTTACCTCACTCAACTTTCTGGCGTGTTGTACAGTGAAAAAACTACCCCCCCCTTATTTTTGATTTTCATCAAAATTAAGGGGGGGGTTAAAAACTACCCCCCCCTTATTTTTGATTTTTGTCAAAACTAAGCGGGGGGTTAAAAAACTACCCCCCCCTTATTTTTGATTTTTGTCAAAACTAAGCGGGGGGGGGGTTTTCGGTGCTCCGGTCTTCACATGTAAGCAAGCACCAAAAAATCCATAAATTTTATTTTTTCATATTTAGCTGTTTAAATGAAAGAATTGGGCATAGAACTGAATCTACCGCCTACAGCAAAACTAACAGGTACAATTCAGGAATCTTAAGGGATAAGACTATCAATTTATGTACATCCTCAATGATATATACAAAATTTCTTCTCCTGTAGATTAAAGATTAAATGGGGCAAAAGTTTTTTAAGAATTCACCACTGCACTGATTAAAGTTTGAATACTTCTAGTAAGAAAAAATCAAAATTTGAAAAAAGTTCAAAAAGCTTTAAAGCCAACAAATGAGAAAGCGTGTTTATAAAACTTTGAGTGTATCCTAATATATAAAGTAGTAGGCGTTTTTTGTCTGTCCCGAAGAATCTCGCTAACCACTGAACCGATATTGTTCTCCTTTACAGTGAAGCTTCTTATAGGTCCTTAGAAGGTTTTAAACTATTTTTGGGAAGGATGTCTTCAACCCCCTCCCAC
This sequence comes from Acartia tonsa, assembly GCF_053477335.1. Classification (NCBI taxonomy): domain Eukaryota; kingdom Metazoa; phylum Arthropoda; class Copepoda; order Calanoida; family Acartiidae; genus Acartia; species Acartia tonsa. The sequence continues at coordinate 38,980,969 of NC_137264.1, read as the reverse complement.
CAAAAAAATATTTTTTTACTTTTTTGAAACTCAAATTTAAAATGGGATGAGATCGACTTTTCCCCCCTTCTACCTTAAGTGCCCTTAGATGATTCTAGGGGCGAAGCCGCTAGTACAGTATAATTTACCAGGGGTCTAAAGGGATAAGACAATGGTCGATAAATTGCTGTACATCCCCAATGACGATAAACAAAATTACCACTTCTGGAGATTACAATTAGTAGTTGAAACGTTTCAATTAGTGGTTGAAAAGTTTGGATACTCAACTTAATGAACCCACCAATCAAAATTCAATAAAAGTCCTTAAAGTTATTAAGCAAACGAAAAAGAATGTTATTATAAAACATTGGAGACTAGTGTAATACACAGCTCAATGTCCCCTCCCTCCCTGATAATTTACAGACACTTGTATTCACCCTTCCTGGGTTCAATTAGAATTCCAACCCTTTAGTATTTTACCCACAAACTACACTGAAGTAGCCTAAACCGTGCTATGGCCTTATCATTGCTAAAATAAACTAGCTATAACAAACCATAACCTATCTTACTTAACCTAACCTATTTAATGGCTATTTTGTGAAATGGATGAATAACTGCAAGGTTAAAATTTATTTTAAAATAAGGAGGGGCCGGGGGGGTTGTGTGCTGAACTAAGCACTTTAAGGGAAACCGCTGATTCTTTTTGTTACAGGGAAGGAGGACAATTGAAAGAGTCAGTGAGCCTACATGAAAAAGGCAGCTATTCTTCTAATCCACAAATTATCAACAGTGATCACCAGAATAACAATGCACTCAACAATGTTGTTAATCTTTATATTGTTTTATTCTCTGTGTTTTTTACTATCTGATTTAAAACAAGAAAATCCTTATAAATGTAATCATGATAAAAGCTCAATGTAAAAAAAAACATTTTTTAATAAATCTAAAATAAAAACAAAATTAATTTTTTTAATATTAAAAAGATAAAACACCTATAAATTAGTAAGAGATGATAATATTTATATTATTGGTAGACCCTTTTTATCGGTGCCCTTTTCGTTAATTTTTGCAAACGGATAGGGGTGACTTTCACGCACTATAACAAAGTTACACTCGCCGCTAGCTTAGACAACAACAACCCCTCTTTACCACATCCTCTCAACTCCCACTGGATGAACAGACTGATCAATATAAGCAATCTAAATCCACAACAAATTTTCCCCTGTCATTATATCCACTTTTTCTAAATCCATTCTTTTAAGAATAAGTTTTACATAGATGACGACTTTTGTAGATTTCTAAATCTACAATTTACTTTTGTAATATTTACACGGACCAATACAAAGCTTTCAAAATACACTCAAACAGACAACTTACTACTTCATCAATAATATCTGTCCGTCTGTCTGAAGCTTAAGATCTTGGTATCCGCTTAACTGATTAGGCTTCAGGGAATATAACTACTTATAACTGAGTGGTTTGAACTATTTCATAGGGGATAGGGGACTCGCCCTTCCTCCCTCCCCCCAATTTTGTTTTTTGTATACAAAAAACATGTATGGGGGTGGTTGAAGATTGGTTTGATAGCATGTAGTAAACATTTAGACATCTATCCTAAATTGCAACAAATAAAATCCCATTTTTGTTAACGCTAAGGAATTTTTAAAAAATTGCAGTAATTTTGCAATAATCAATACAATTTTTTTTGTGCAAAATTTCAATTGTTTACAGAGTCATCCTTGTTTTAAATTGTTCTACTTTTTTAGTTTACATAGGGACAGAGAAATCAATTAATTTGAATCAAGTAATGTTTGTGTTTCCTTGCACTTCATTTTTCCTTTTCTTTACCTGCTCGTTCTCAGGAAGGTAATAGGTTCGAATCTTCAAAAAGTTTTAACTACTGAAGCTTTATATGTCAAAGAGGCGAAAAGAAGTGCAATCAAAGGGTTACTTATAATAGTTGGGATAATATGAACCGAAGGTAGTTGATATCAAACATCCACATAAGAAATTGATCAGTTCTGCTTCTTAAAAATTTCTTTTTCCGAACTTGATGTGAGTTAAAATCGAGTATTTATGTCTTTTCCTGTATTTACTTTTGTTTAAAGCGAAGATATCTAAAACAAGAGCGTGTCCGTCTAACCAAGCTGATCATAAATTTAGGCATGTTAGAATCAGGGAGGGAGGGGACATTGGGCTGTTTAATATACTAGTCCTCAAAGTTTTTTAATTACGTTTCTTTTTCGTTTGGTTAATAACTTTGGAGACTTTTGTTGATTTTTTATTGGTTGGCTCGGGGGACTGCCATTTACACATCCAGCAAAATTACAGTGGATGTGTTTTTGCCAGTGCATTGGATGTATTTATGACAAACTGAATTTTTACTGTATAAATGACAGTAAAATCGATTCTCATGCCATAAATACATCCAACACTGGCAAAAACACATCCCATATTTTTATACATATGTCAAAAATACATCTGACACTGGCATTTACACATCCATACTTTTTCATTTATATGTCATAAATACATCCAACACTGGCATTTATACATCCATAGAAATTTAACACAAAATAATAAGAAAACACACTTGTATATTATTTGAGTTATAATATATTTGTCAGGTTAAAATAAATAGCATTATAAAGATTTAAATTAAAATATATTTGTCAGGTTAAAATAAAAAAAAACCATTATGTGATGATCTTGACCTTGTCACAATTCTATATATTGGTCTACCAAAATCATCAACCAACAAGTCAGACATATCCCCACTTCCATATTGATTGTGGGGTCTTGGAGGTCCTGTCCCTTGAATCCCTGTACTGGGTCCTGGTAGCATTTCCGTGATACTTCTTTCCAGAAAAAAAACATCATCTTCTATTTGGGAATAGGTTATTTCCACATCCGGATTTTCATTTAAATCAAAACATGAAATTTGAGTATCAAGTAATGGAGCTTCTACGTTTGATGGCTCTGTGACTGGTGCCAATGGACAAATGGTCATATGTCTCTTAAGATATGCATTACTGTAGTCTTTTTGACAATTTGGACAAGTCTTACGTGAATTAACAGCTACACGCCCTGTCCATAATAAAACAATGAACTAACAATAAATATCTAAATTATAATATTATATAGCAATAATTTGACCACCTGCGGAAATGTATTGATGTTTTGTAGGGAGCATCTTGAGAAAAAGGGAAGTAAATAGGGGGAGAGTAACTAAAATAGGGTAAAAAGTTTAAAACCTATACATACTGTACAAAATATAATAAATTGTAAATAAATATTCATATAAATTAATCTAGATGTATATTTGCCAGTGTTGGATGTATTTATGACATATCATCGAAAAAGTATGGATGTGTAAATGCCAGTGTTGGATGTATTTATGACATATAATTGAAAAAGTATAGATGTGTAAATGCCAGTGTTGGATGTATTTATGGCATGAGAAAAAGTAAGAAAACATTTTGCCAAAAATACATCAACTGTAAATTTGCTGGATGTGTAAGTGCTATAGCCCCGTTGGCTCATTTAGTTGAGTGTCCAAACGTTAAATCAATTGTAATCTACATACAGGGTAATTTTGAGTATCATCTTGGGGGCTGTACATCAATTTATGGGCAAATGTCGTAACCCTTTAGATCCCTGTGTTAAAATAGTCCTATGAATATCAAACCTCGCTTATTATAATGAGGAATAATCAACCCTAATAATCAATTTTAGCTCTTTAAACACCAAACTTTACATAAAGAATTAAACGATTCTTAGGACGATTAAGGAACATATTGTAAGCGTAGCAAGCATATTTACTCTACATTAACATCCTAAAATAAAATTGTGTCCGTCCAGGGAGAAAGAGAGGGGACAATTGGATGTTTATTGCCCTAGTCCCTAAAGTTTTATGATAACGTTTTTTTATTCGTTGGCATAACAACTTTGGGGACTTGAATTTTGATTGGTTGATTAATTAAGTTGAGTGCTTAAACATTTCAACCACTAATTTTAATCTACAGAAGAAGTAATTTTGTGTATCATGATTGGGGATGTACATCAATGTATCAGCCATTGTCTTATCCCTTTAGTCTTTCAATTAAACAATTTGATTACCTGCTTCTAAATTAATTTCTCTATGATTTAAAGCCTGTGTCTGACAATCTATTTAATTCAACTGTATGATTTTTTAGCTTTGCTTTTATGAATTATATCAACTTTGTTTACTAATCAGTCACTGAACCTACAAATTGTGAGTTTAACTCTGAGGCTAAAAAAATACATGTTTGCAAAAAAAATAATTGAAAACGAAAATGATTACGTTCAAAAGTAGCAAATCTTTTGAAATTTTAAGAGAAAGAAAGAGGAAAAGGAGAAAGAAAGAGAAAGAAAGAGAAAGAAAGAGTAAAAGGAGAAAGAAAGAGAAAGAAAGAGAAAGAAAGAGAAAGAAAGAGAAAGAAAGAGAAAGAAAGAGAAAGAAAGAAAGAGAAAGAAAGAGAAAGAAAGAGAAAGAAAGAGAAAGAAAGAAAAATAAAGAAAGAAAAAGAAAGAAAGAGAAAGAAAGAGAAAGAAAGAGAAAGAAAGAGAAAGAAAGAGAAAGAAAGAGAAAGAAAGAAAAAGAAAGAAAGAGAAAGAAAGAGAAAGAAAGAGAAAGAAAGAGAAAGAAAGAAAAAGAAAGAAAAAGAAAGAAAGAGAAAGAAAGAGAAAGAAAGAGAAAGAAAGAGAAAGAAAGAAAAAGAAAGAGAAAGAAAGAAAAAGAAAGAAAGAGAAAGAAAGAGAAAGAAAGTAAGAGAAAGATAGAGAAAGTAAGAGAATTAAAGAGAAAGAAAGAGAAGGAAAGAGAAAAAAAATAGAGAAAAGAGAGAAAAAGAAAACATACAAAGGGATTAATAGCATAAAAAAATTTAACACAGAAATAACAATTGACTTATACAATTAATTTTATTTATGTTGTAAGCAATAACAAAACTTGATAAATAATTATTAGCATTTCATATCAAGAATTTTGACATTTCCGTTTAATATTTATCATACTTACGAAAATATATTAATCAATTGTATCAGAATTTTTTTTATCATGTTGATATTCTACCTGCAATATGGTACCAGGGCCGGAACTGGAGCTGGAGCGAAGCCGCCTAAATGTGGAGCCTTCAAAAAATTTTATTTTGAATTTCCACCCCCCCCCCAAAAAAAAAGATTGGACGTCCTTGCCTCTATGATATAAAGATTACTTTGAATTTGATTTTAAATCCCCCCCCCCCCCTCCTTAAATCACAAAGCTTGGACGCCTTGGGCATCAGGGACATCAACTTTATACAATTTTTAAAATCAGCCATAAGTCTAAATCTGATTCAAATATGTCAATCCTTTTTTTTAAGGATAAATAATTTTAAAGCATCCGAACGGGTTTAAATTTGAAAAGTAGTCGAGGCTGACTAGCGGCTGCCGAGCCCTGATAATATCATACCTTTATGCTATGCTATTGTTAATGAACAATTTGAAATTAATTGCTGTAAGAAATTTGATACTTTAAAATCTGCCTATTAAAACAGAGATTTTGATAAGATTTCTGTGACAGTCAAAGCCTTGTCATAGAGTTGCTTTGCTTTTTCCTAGACGCGATGCTCATGAACAGCACGTTAATAAAACAGTAAAACGGCCAGACAGACAGAAAGACATCGCAATAAAGTTTTACACCATATTACTTAAATAGCAATCAAAAAAACAACTTTTTGTAATACGGCTATATTGAATTAACATGTACAAAAGATATGAATATTATGACCTATTTGTCTTAAAATGCATGTATTTGAAATTTTACAACTTTCTTATCTATGGGCCAAGCAAAATTTGTTTATAAATAGGTTTTTATTTGAGCTTTGAAATGAGTAATAAGAGTTTTGTTCAACAAAATTTATTCAAACAAAGTAAGTAATATTTTTGTGTCGCATCTTCTCTATAACAATGTTTGTATAATGTATATACGTCCGCCCTTAACGTAAATTGGTAGATTTAAAAAAAAAATAAAATATAAAATTACAAAATACTAGTCAGGCACAATCCCTCCCCCTCTTTTATTTTTCTTATGCCTAATCCCTTCGAGCTTATATTCGCAATGTCATAACCCTTTTGGACTTCCCAGTACCAAATATAACCCAACCTGACCTAAAATAATACGCAAAGAAACGCAAAACTCCCCTTCTCTCGCTAGATTTATTATTAAAAATGGAAAGTGGGGGGGGGGGGGGGTGGAGAAGAGTTTCTGTGGTCAGCTAGGCACTTTATGGAAAACGCAAAAAAATATATTTTAAAAATAATGTTGGATCATGAATGTTTATTGATTTTCTGAAAAAAAGCAACCGAAATTTATGATAAACTCAAATACGATTATGAAAGAAACAATTTTTACCAAGGTTTCGGCATCAGCAGCTGATGCATACTTTAATGTGAGGCTCGGCACCCGCTAAGTCTACAAGTAAAGTGGTGATTCAGCAGTTGGATTGTAGATTGTCAAAAAATACATTGTATAGAGCAGTAGCTAATCGTACCTAATTGTGATAGGAATCATCATGCAAAGTTTGAAATCGAAGTACAATTCTAACCTGTTTAAATTAATGAAAAAGAGCTGTGAAAGATGGACGGACCGACCCTAATTATAGAAAAGCTTCGCCTTTAAAAATATTTTTTTATTTTTACACTTTTTTGAATAACTTTGAAATAACTAATACGCCGGAAAAAGAGCTGACACCAAAAAAAAATGCTAGTTACAGTTTGATTTTTGTTGCCTGTTGTTTATTATTCATATCAGTTTATTACGAACATAGTTATTCAAATTTTAACAAGTATACATGTAGTGTATTTAAAATAAACAAGGATGATAACATCCATAAAAGCCAAAGAGAGAGTGGACAATGAGCTGTTTACTACACTTGTACCCAAAGTTTTATAATGATGCTTTTTTTTGCTGGCTTAACAACTTTGGGGACTTTGAATTTTGAATAGTTGATTCATTAAGTTGAGTGTTCACACGTTTCAGCAATTGATTTTATCTACAGAAGGGGTAATTTTGTGTGTCATCATTGGGGATGTACATCAATTTATCAGCCATTGTCTTTTCCCTTTAGATCCCTGATAAAAGCAAAGGTCAACAAATTAGACAATCAGACAAACGAACATCAACAAATATAGAGTAAAAAGCTTTAGAAATTAAATAGATTAAAATTATTGGCCAAAGTTTGGACCAGTTTAAAACTAACCAATACGAATCAAATAAAAATACCCAAAGTTTTGAGTTAAGCAATTACAGAGCATATTTAGATTATAAAACTTTGGATACTAATGTAATTTTAAGTCCAAGTTAATTGGCTAAAATTTCCCCTTTTCTTAAAAATATTTTAAAATTAAAATTGATCCTCAAACTTAGGAATATTTTGCAGAATTAATTGAACGTCCAAGCTTATTGTAGAGTTACTACGTATTTCTTTAACAATGACAGATCCTACAGAAACTACTCCCTTAACTACAATAGCATTTAGTGATGATCCAGAAACTACAACAATCGAATCAGGTTCCTTAAATTCATTATTTCAATTTTACAGGAAATACGGAAAAAGTCATATGTGATGTCATAAAAGTACGTCTAAATCCATCTCATTTTTAGGGGTTTTCTATCCCACTTCTCCTTTCATCCTTCCTTTTAAGACGTATTTTAAAGAAGTCACACATGACACTTTCCGTATGTCTTAGTTTATAGTTTAATGTGAATTTACTTTCGCATTGTGTTTCATCAATAAATGTATAAGTATAGATGTATAACCCAGACAACTACCTGGCCTAAGTTTTGTCTGCTACTTTTTGCAAATTGTTTGTGCCTATATTTCCGACGCTATTGGCTGGTATTCAAGGACCCAATTTAAGGTCGGAACAGGATCCCCACCTCGTGAGTAGAGTTAAATATAGCTAGTGCTTTCTTTTACTTTTATGCTTATCCTTCTTATGTAAAAGTAACAGGATATCTGTCTGTCTGTTTGTGTGTTATCAATCCATGGAATGATATGTTTGTTACACATCAGGAATATAAAGGGATAAGACAATGGCGGATAGATTGATGTACCAATGATGATACAAAAAAATACCTTTCTTTAGACAATTAGTGGTTGAAACATATGGACATTGGACAATCAACTTAATAATAATGAATCAACAAATCAAAATTCAATAAAAGTCTCTAAAATTGATAAGCCAACCAATAAGCAAATGTTAGTATAAAACTTTGAGGACTTGTGTAATAAACAGTCCAATGTCCTCTCATTCCCTGGATATTTTTTACTTTTAATTTTTACTATATGAAAAACTAGCGGCTACGCCCCTAGAGGCCTCTAGGAGCACTTGAGGAGGAGAGAGTCGAATTTTATAACCCAATTTCTTATATTTAATTTTAGTAAAAAAAAAAAAAAAAATTGGGGGGTGGGGAATTTTTCATTTTTTGGGGGGGTTGGGGGTGTCCCACCCCCCAAGAAAATAGTTATAAACCTTCCTGGGACCTATGAGAAGCTACCCTGTAAAGGAGAACCCGATCGGTTCAGCGGTTAGCGAGATCCTTCGCTACAAACAAACAGACAAACAGACAGACAAACAAACAGACAGACATCGTTCTACTTTGTATTATAGATAATGAAAGTTTATATCTAGTTAATTACTTTATCATTTTAGCTTCAGAGAGAGGTCTTGGTGTTAGCGATTTGGAAGGTAAAAGTAACATATCATTTTTTAACTCCATCAGTATCAGAACTATTTAAATAAGCAAAATATATACATATAGTATCAATAGTCAGCTGAATTCTAGTTTCCGATTGTGTACATAGCACCCTCGTCCTATCTTAATATTTACTACTAGCTAAAAAAACTACAAACTTTTTAAAAAAGTCTAAATTTCAAACATTAAAATTTTGAATGTATAATGTATAAATTGTTTATACATTATGTCGCTTTTCCCTTTGACCGGGGTAGCTGAAAATAGCGATTGCAATAGTTGGGTCATCTGCTGTACAACTTCGGAAATTAGGCAATAAATAGGCAATCAATTTTCAGTTGATCGTATAAACATATAAAGTAAGGTAGTTGTAAAACTGCTCAAATAGAAAATACTGATAAAAACATACTTACATTTTTAGAACTTTATTATAGAGAAGCTTCGCTTATTACATTGTACTTTGTTGTCCTGGACATTGGTTCAGCAATTACTTTTTGCATACAAAAAAATAATTTTGGGGATAAACTATTTTCTCTCTTTTTTTGGCGTGCGGGGGGGGGGATGTTAATACCAAAACAGGACCGGTAGATATTTTCCCTGGAGAGTCGAGCTCATTCGGTTCAGAGGTGACTAAAATCTTAAAATTAAGACAGACAGACAGTGAGACAGACCGACGGACAGACAGATAAACATCATTCTACTTTGTATTCTAGTTATAATCCGATATAAAATTCATATTTTAGATGATTCTGATAATACAATGACTTACATCGCAGTAGGTGAGTTAATGATATCTTCAGGAGCATATTGAATGGAGATGCAGATCGGTAGGGTGGCATAGACCTCCAAGGAGAGTGGGGGAATACAAGATTGCTTAACCCTCTTAAACTTAGAAATCCCTCATTTTGACCTCATTTTCAAATTGAATCCATTGAATTCTGCCAAGCCATTTTATCCCACTAAAAAAGCTTGGGCGACCCACATTAATTGTTGATATTGGGAGGGACTGCCAATTTTTTTTTCACAAGCAAGAACTCACTTCCCTTTATCCCTAATTCTATATTCAATACTAGCGGCTGCGGTTTTAGACTTTATGGACATACAAAAATCTGAATATATTATATTAAAAGGATGCATCTTATATTACATGATTTGTCTAGATTCAATAATGAACTGTTTATGTAAACCTTTATTACATTACTAGTGGCTTTTTTTTTTTGGGGGGGGGGGGTATTTTTCATTTTTGGGGGGGTTGTGGGTGTCCCATCCCCCTAGAAAATAGTTATAAACCTTCCCGGGAACTATGAGAAGCTACCCTGTTAAGGAGAACCCGATCGGTTCAGCGGTTAGCGAGATCCTTCGCTACAAACAAACAGACAAACAAACAGACAGACATCGTTCTACTTTGCATTATAGATTAAATGAAAATCTAAGTTTAAAAAAAAAGAAATAGTTAATTTGAAGAAAACCTTCATTACAAATACAGACGGACCGACAGAAAGTTTGAAAGAACAAGCTTTTGGGTGTTTTCAATATGGGTATTTAAATGCTTCTCCTATCTACCATTAACCTAATCAAGGAAATAGGTATACCTTACTTTAAAGTAATTCCCCTATATGTGTTGGGATTCAACATAATAATTTTTAAAACTTTATTTAGCATCGATTCTGATTTTGTTTGCTGTGCTTGGTTTACTTAATCAATTTATACTACCCAAGTATTGCATCAAGGTAGGCTTTTATTCAGGGAGGGAGGGGACATTGGGCTGTTTTATACTACCAAAGTATTTATACTACCCAAGTATTTATACTACCCAAGTACTTTTACTACCAAAGTATTTATACTACCGAAGTATTTATACTACCCAGGTATTTTTACTACCACCAAAGTATTTATACTACCCAAGTATTTATACTACCCAAGGATTTATACTACCCAAATATTTATACTACCCAAGTATTTATACTACCCAAGTATTTATACTACCCAAGGATTTATACTACCCAAGTATTTATACTACCCAAGTATTTATACTACCCAAGTATTTATACTACCCAAGTATTTATACTACCCAAGGATTTATACTACCCAAATATTTATACTACCCAAGTATTTATACTACCCAAGTATTTATACTACCCAAGTATTTATACTACCCAAGTATTTATACTACCCAAGGATTTATACTACCCAAGTATTTATACTACCCAAGTATTTATACTACCCAAGTATTTATACTACCCAAGTATTTATACTACCCAAGGATTTATACTACCCAAATATTTATACTACCCAAGTATTTATACTACCCAAGTATTTATACTACCCAAGTATTTATACTACCCAAGTATTTATACTACCCAAGTATTTATACTACCCAAGTATTTATACTACCCAAGTATTTATACTACCCAAGTATTTATACTTCCCAAGTATTTATACTACCCAAGTATTGCATCAAGGTAGGCTTTTATTCAGGGAGTGAGGGGACATTGGGCTGTTTACTACACTAGTCCCCAAAGTTTTATAGTTACGTTTTCTTATTCGTTGGGTTGATTGGTTTTATTGAATTTTGATTGATTGGCTCATTTAGATGAATGTCCAAACGTTTCAACTATTTGTAATCTACATAAAAAGTTAATTTGAAATATTATCTTTGGGGATGTATATCAATGGCCCTGTGTCTTACCCCTCTCGACTGTAAATTATACTGGTTGGTACCCAAAGTTTTATAAACACTTTCCACCATTTGTTGGTTGATACAAAAAAGTAATGAGCAAACTTTTCCTCCAATAATTATTATTCACGAAAGAAATAATTTTTTTATCATAAGTTGTTAAGCCAACGAATAAAAAAACGATGTTACAAAACTTTGGAAACTAGTGTAATAAATACCCCAATGTCCCCTCAAACCCAAATATTTCTCATAGTACTGTAACAACAGCATTTTTTAGTAGCGAAGCTACTCTATAATTCACTTTGTCTGTCCGTCAGTCAGTCCGTTAGTGAGTCCATAATGCTATGTGGTACACGTGATTTCCTCAACTCCTTTTCAATATGTAGGGCTTAAATATTCAGAAATTAATTAATTTTACATTCTACATATTTTCACCAAGTTTCATTGAGATTTTTCTATTTATTGCCGTGCTAGATCGATTCCTAGATTTTAAGTTTTCATGATTTTAAAGGTTACGTTATTTTTAAAATTTCGTGATTTCCCTATTTTATCAAGTTTAATGTTTATTGTATGAGACTGCTCTATAGTAAATTTTTTCCCGATATCCCTTCATAATTTTGGAGCTTCGCTACTTATGGATGTTGTCATCCTTGTTGTTACATTATATTACTTTTTCAGTACACTTAGACTTCTCATTTTTCTCCCCTCTAATCTAATCCCCTCTCGTTAACTTTTACTAGCGGCTACGCCCCTAGAGGCCTCTAGGGTTGCGTAAAATGTTAGTAAGATCAGCTCTTTACAAAAAAAAAAATTTTGTTGCTAGCTGGGGTTAGTTGTATTTTTTGCCTTTTCTCTTGGGAGGGTGTTGGTACCCTCTCCAAAATAGTGAAAAGCCTTCCCTGGACCTATAAGCATCTTTACTGTAAAGGCGACCAATATATGTTCAGTGGTAAGCGAGATTATTCGCTACAGACATAAAGGGCGAATATAGGTTTGATATAATATGAGCTTATTTCAAAGGTGCCATTATATAGATTATAAATAACTTAAAGACATTGACATATTTAACTGTATAAGTCTGTTTCTAGCCAAAAACCGATCCAATTCGTCGATAGAATTACGTCATTTTGCGTAACCGATGTAGTTCCCTAAGAAATCCATACATCACTGCATCACACAAGGCTGTGTCTGAAGGTTGAATTATAAAGCTTCTGTTCAATCATAGTCATAATGAAGAGGAAAGGATTTGACAGACACTGGATGCTGCAACTTTTACTTTTGATCAAATAAAGTTTTCATAAAATAATTTTGTAAAAGTACATTGAAAAAGTAATTTTAAAAAAATATTTAAAAATTAAAATATTATTTTTTTTGCTAAAAGTTGCATCATGTTTGTGTATGTATGTTCGTGTTACGTATCGTAATTAGGGTAAATATTTCATAAGGAATTAATCACAGATTCTCATAGAGAAAATAAATTTTAAAACGTATTATTTACCTTTGACGCTATATTTGAGGCACTCTTGCGTAAAATATTTTGACGGAAATTAAAAGTTTAATAAAACAATATATAATTATAACAAATAAACATTTAAATTATCATATAAGATGAATGCCAATATAACAATCAAATTGATTTAAGAAAAATAGTGAAAAAAAGGTCTTATAATGGTTAAAAAAAACGATTTTGTTGTTTATCTGATTTATCATATGTTGAACTGAACGCAAAAATTGTAAAATCTACTTAAGAATTTTTTTGATTTTTTAAATTTAGCATAGTTATTTTAAAAGTATGTAATGGCACCTTTCATATAAGCTCATATCATATTGAACCTATATTCGCCCTTTAACAAATCTTATTTTATAAAATGAGATTGTGATATACAATTTTTTATGTTTTTCAGAAAGGAGACAAGAAAGGGAAGAAAAAGGTGAACATTTATTTAAAATTATTAAAGCAGCTTATACTAACAAAGAAATTAATCCGGGGGGGAAATAAATCACGAAACCTATACGTGATTTTCAGCTGTCGTTTGGGGTCAACACATAGTAGAATTGACGACCTTTACTTCTGCCCTTAATTATTATGTTAGATTTATTTCACTTTTTGGATATACCTTATTGCTGCAATTAATTTTTTTGTACCATAACTGCTCTATACATTTTGTCCGGTTGTATACCTACGATTTTGTTTGTGCTTCGCTACATACATATGGATGTCGTCATCCTTGTCACTTTGATTTTTACCAAAGATTACTTTGGAAGCTTTTTAAAGTGCATGTATTAAAAGACGTCATACTGGCCTACCATTCGTCAATTAAAATGTATACTAGCCTGCAATTGGTAATTTAGTCTGTGTATTGGCCTGCCATTGGTATTTAAGTCTATGTATTGGCCTTCCATTTTTAATTTAGTCTGTGTATAGGCCTGCCATTGGTAATTTAGTCTGTGTATTGGCCTGTCATTGGTCATTTGTATTGTATGACGTCATTTTTTAGAGGCAATAAAAACAGCTTTAAATTACAGGATGGTGACATAGTTGAAAGTGGACTAGTAGAGACTAAAGAGAACGGCATGACCGAAATACCTTTAAATGATGCAAGTACAATGAATGAGAAACCAGTTAAGAAAGTTACTATCCAAGATAATAAAAGCAACAGGTATAGGAACTAACAATATTTTTAAGTCTGTGAAGCTACTCTATATAAGTGTTCATCTCTGTCTTTATGTATGTCGGTAATTTAATGTTAAAGGGTTTCGTGAAAAATCCACCAAAATCACATGTGATTTTGGAGGATTTTTCACGAAAGCAATTTTGCCCCACTAAGCGATTAGTGGGGCAAATTTTTTTTAAAGAATCCACCTCTGTTCTTTACTCCCCAATTATCGCCCTTAACTTCCCCCTTCCTTGATAATATTTTTTCGTTTCTCCTCCCATTTACCTCTTCTTTACTTCAAGGAAAAAATTCAAAAATTGAAATTCCCTTATGAGCATGATTCATAATAATTCATTCATTGCCGCAATCTAAGTGTTTCAGAATTTGTTCTCTTTCTATTTCAAACTTTCAGTTTTCTTTTTCTAATTTAACTTACTCTTTTAATGTTTGACCGTATATGCTTTTGCTATTTGCTACATTGGACTTAATCAAAATAATCAATTATCAACAGTTTAAAACGTTACATTTTTTGTAACATTAAGCCATAATTAATAAATCGAAACAAAATAAAATAGTTAGGATTGGCAGATTATCAAATAGACATACATTAGCCTAATTATTGAGAAGCTCTACCAACAAAAGTTCTAACAACTGTTTTAGTGAAGACAATGACAATAAGGAAAATGATGGCTTTGAGGATATTCCGATGATTGACGAGTCTGATACTGAGGATAATAAAGGTAGTTAGATAGGTAGATAAATCTGTATATATTGAAAGTTAAGAGAACCAAAGTGATCATCTACTTGTAATGGGCTGCAATACTCTAACGCCCACTGGTGGATTTTAACAGACAACCAACTCTTTAAGTGCACGATCTTTATCTAAGAAGTCCTAACTGTGCATGGCAATGAGTTGCGCCTGTTTATGGGCCAAGGCATTCCCACTACTCTAACTAACTATGTCACGCAACTGACATAGCAGCAGTAGGCGCCATTTTTAACGTCTGTAGTTGTGACGAGGTGTAAGGAGGGCGCCGAGAAACGAACCTATTAGCTCCCCAATGGCGAGCTGATGGTTGAACCATGGTCGCGGTAAAACCCATAATAAAATAACAAGATGTTCTTTGTGTGTTTGTCTGTACCGCTTACCCCTGAACTGATTGGGTTCGCCTTTACAGGGTAGCTTCTTAAAGGTCCCGGGGAGATGTATAACTATCCCTCCAAAAAGAAAACACAAAAAATCGGAAAAAAATAATATTCAAGAGACTTGAACGAAACAAAGACACGAAATTTTTTGATATTCAAGATACTTAAACGCAACATAGACACAAAATAAAAAAATAAGACATTTAAAGTGCAACTAGAGGCCTCAAGGGCGTAGCCGCTAGTATGTAGTGCACATATTACAGGAAAGAATAATGAAGGTTATAACAGCACAGATGAAGATGTAATAGAAAATGATATCATACAACCAAGGAATAATGTCGCCTTCCATTTTTATGTATGAATTAATGTTTGTGCAAGGTTGCGTGATTATTTATATATTTAATCTTATAAGTTTGTACAATATAATTTTAGAGTATAGATTTCGGGATTACTAAGATTTTAATCTTGGGGAGTGATTTTATTCTAGGCATTTTTGAAATAGTAACCTAGATAAAAAAAAAACTTACCGGGACATCTTAGAAAGAAGAACCTTATCGGTTATCGCTTTTTTTAATTTTACGAATTTTGTGAGAAGACATTATTTTGTAAAGAGATAATTTATCTGTTATTGAAGAGGAGACAACTGATAGAGAGAGTCAGGAGGATAATAAAAGGATTTCTAAAGGTAAGATTTATTACAACAAGGATGACAACATTAGTGAAACATAAGAGGTGTCCCATGCAATGCGCTGTGGCTGAGAAATTTCGAGGTCAACTTTCTTACAGACTCTAAACTTGAATGATGAATTATTTGTAAAATACTATCACGAAACTTACTCTGTGATGCCGCAAGGTTGTAAGGAGAGAGAATTGGAATAAGTTAAGACCTTAAAAATCTAGCAAATTAAATCATGCTATCTCTCATCTAAGCTCTTCTTTTTTATAAGAGTGTCATTCATTAGGGTGGCTTATAATGGAACACCAGCTAAATTCAATAAGGCCAGAGTGATGTAATAATCGAGTAGTTTTCATAAGAATTGAAATGTATTGTGCAGAACATTGAGCTGGGGATTAGCCAAAGGGTTCTCACAACCATTTAAATCCTACCTACAAAGATTCAGGGCTAATACATCATGCAACATTCATAAGAAACCAAGTTGTAGAGTAGGTCAATTTTCCAAGCAAATAATAAGAAAATATTATTTTTTATTTAGGGATCTTTTAGGATAACACAATAATGATGTACATCCCCTGAAAGGCTAAAGAAAACACGCGCTAAAAATGTCTTTTTAACATATTTATGTGCGATGTATTATTTATTTCTGTTCAGCCGTTCAGCCGCATGGCAGCTTGCAGTTGTTACAGTTCTTAGTTTTATAAAATAATCGTTTCCGGCAACATTTCACGTTGAGCTACGCAGAGACTGTATTCTATCTAAATTTTTGGATCATGGAAAGAAAACAAAGTAGCGGGTTTCGTCGTATTTTCACAATAGCTTTTGATAGGTTGTTTTAGGTTAGGTTAGATAAATGTGAAATATTGCCCCACTGCACAGTGTTAGGATATTGGCCCCGCAGGATTAGAGCCCACCGCAGGGGCTAGACATAGGAGAAAAGCTACTGTGAAAAAACCCTCTACTTCGTTTCCTGTACATGATCCAAATTTTCTTCAGGACTGCAGGGACTTGTAACAACAGCAAAGAATATGTTTAAAAGATCTTCAAAATCGCCAGGTAGCATTTTTCTTCATCAATCATTTCATGTTCATTTATTTTAGGATAGAAAAGTTCTTTACCAGCAAAGCCATTGATCTAAAGGGATAAGACAATGGCCGATAATTTGATGTTTATCTCCAATGATGATACACATAATTGCCCTTTCTGTAGATTACAACGAGCAGTTGAACCTTTTGGACACTCAAATAGATAAACCAAATTGATGTTTATTCAATGATGATACATAAAATTAACCCTTCTGTAGATTACAAATAGTGGTTAAAACGTTTGGACACTGAACTGAATGAACAAACCAATCAAAACTCAATAAAAGGCCCCAAAGTTATAGAGCCACGTTATAAAATGCTATTATAGAACTTTGGGGACTATTATAAAATACATCACAATATCCCTTCTCTCCCTGGATACTAGTGGCCTCACCCTTAGCCTCCAGGGGCGGAGGAACATTTTTTATTTTATTTTTTAAATTTAAAATAAAAAATTGCATGGGAGGTTTCTAACCCAAAAGTAAATAGGTTATTAAACTATGTCTTAACAAGTAGGTAAATTTCCAAGAAAAGCAAAGATAAAACTAAAAAGCCGTTAGCGAGATATTAAGCCTCGTTCATTCAGATATTGTTAAACTTTGTTTTTTAGATAGATTTGCAGTCATCATCCTTATTTTGATGAATTATTTGTATTTTAGACGTAGAAAGAAACTCAAGTTCTGAAAACAGGATCAGTTTGACAAATAACAATTTTGTTTCTACTGCAAGTTTAACAGGTTTTCAGAAACGGGGCTACTCTATAATTCACTTTGTCTGTCCATCTGTCAGTCCGTGTGTAATGCTGGGGGTTTTTCTCGGCTGATTTTTAAGTTAGATTGTTGATTTTTTGGCGTAAGATACCCCTTTTTGAAAAGCACCCAGAATTTAATTTAATTTCTACATCATTCTGACCGTCATTTATCTAAATATAAAGGTTTCGTGACTTTGTATTCTATATCATATCTATATCTCACTCTATTATGATATCTTAACATCTGATCCAGGATTCTTTGATTGCTTCGCTGCTTATGGATGTTGTAGTTATCCTTGTTTTTTTAACAACTTTGAAAATAATAAAAAATGTAAATCCTCAATTATATAAATTATTTGATATATTTAGAAGAAAATAGAAAGGAGGCAGGGCAAAGAGATAGCAAGGATGAAGTAGATTCCAAAGGTATGGATTACTGTTTTTGTTTGTGTTACATTTGCAATTTGTCAAATTATTATCACGCAACCTTGATTTGGATATACTGGTGGGGGTGTAAGCTGGGATAAGGAACGAAGATTCGGGCAAACTATTCCAGGTAAGTGTGTCTCATGCCACACTTACCTGTAGTTACGCCCCAAAACCAGTGTTTGCTTGCAGGAAACTAAAGGGATAAGACAATGGCCCATAGATTCATATACATCTCAAATGATGATACACCCATTCTGTAGATTAAAATTAATGATTGAAACGTTTGAACACTCAGCTTGATGAATGAACCAATCAAAATTCACTAAAGTCTCCAAAGTTGTTAAGAAAACAATTAAGGAAACGTTATTATAAAACTTTAGGGACTAGTGAAATAAACATCCCATTGTCCCCTCTCTCTTTGGTTTGATTGTGTTTCTCCGTAAAGTATCAAATTTCAAGTTAAATTTAAATTGAAGAAAACAGTTTTTGATGCTTATTTTTTTGGGGTTATCAATATCTATCAAATAGCTAAGACATTCCTCCAACACTTATTAAGTTTAGAAAATGTTACAAGAGCCAAATGATATTGAAACTACAAAAAATTTGTTTTGATAGTAAAAATACCAAAGGTAGCATTGGAGAAGCTGAAGCCAAATCTGAGAACAGCAGCAAACGATCAAGCAGTAGTAGTGATAACAAAGACAACCAAGAGGAAGATAACAATGATAATGATAACAAATCAGGTATATAACAAACACATACACACACACATAGCAGTAGTAGTAGCAGCAATAGTAGTAGTGATAACAAAGACAACCAAGAGGAAGATAACAATGATAATGATAACAAATCAGGTATATAACAAACACATACACACACACATACACACACATAGCAGTAATAGTAGCAGCAATATAGTAGTAGTGATAACAAAGACAACCCAGAGGAAAATAACAATGATAATGATAACAAATCAGGTCGATGACACACACACACACACACACACACATAGCAGTAATAGTAGCAGCAATATAGTAGTAGTGATAACAAAGACAACCCAGAGGAAAATAACAATGATAATGATAACAAATCAGGTCGATGACACACACACACACACACACACACATAGCAGTAATAGTAGCAGCAATATAGTAGTAGTGATAACAAAGACAACCCAGAGGAAAATAACAATGATAATGATAACAAATCAGGTCGATGACACACACACACATACACACATACACACACATAGCAGCAAAAGATCAAATAGTAGTAGTGATGACAAAGACAACTCAGAGGAAGAAAACAATGATAATGATGACAAATCAGGAATATAACACACACACACACAAAGAAGGCATCTCTTATAAGTAGGATTTACATTTATATGAAATTGAAGTTATGATGTCATAGGGATATTTTGTAATACAGCTTCTTTATAATTCATGTTGTCTGTCCTTCCCTTAGCCACTCCATCAGTCTTTTAGTCCAGAAATGGGAAATGTACTTTACTTGGCTGCAATTATGTATGTTGAAACCCATTACCAAAGTACATCCAGTTTACAACGCTCTTGGTCTGTCATCATGTTACAAAAAACATTGAATTATGATTTACTTGGTTGTTGTCAAAGATAGATGGCTGTTTTTTTGTAAAGATTATGCTGACCATTGAAAACATTTTATTAGGTAATCGGTCTATCTGTAATGATCTAAACGTCATCAAACTTCGAAATGACGTCAAACAATACAAATGACCAATGATAGGACAATACACAGACTAAATAACCAATGGCATGCCAGTATACATCTTTATTGACTAAAGGTAGGCCAGTATGACGTTACGTTTTAAAGGTACTATAAAAAGCTTTACAAACTTTCTTAGATGAATGTATTTTAGAAAAAGACAGCAAACGTTCAAGCTCATCTGACAATGAAAATCCAAATAATGATGTAGATGAATCAACTACTGCTGACAATGATAACAAAGTTAGAACTCCAAATCTTGGACAAATAGGAATCTTGTTTACATGAACTATATCAATTTGTAAATTGTAAATTTTCCGAGTAAAAATGTTATGCGAGTAACAATTATAAAATTCAAAATCTATTCATAACAGTTGTATAAAATTTTTATCCATCGCATCTTTAAATTTTGATTTATTTGCGCTGGATACAAACCAGTTTTGAACTATGGAATCTATTATAGTTTTTTTTTTTACAAATTCTTAAATGGAAGTCATAGGATGTGTGTCTGTCTATGTGTACCAAAGGATCTTACTAATTGCTTTTTATGACTGATTTTCTTCAAAAGTTAATGAAATCATGAGTACCTTGGTTTATAATTACACTGGCGGAAGCACCTTGGTCCACTGGCATCTAGGGGCTCTATATTGGAAGGAATACAGAATGGCAAAAAGTAGCCTTAAACCATACCCAGACTTATTTATAAAATGATAGCCTTAGATCACCTTAGGACCTATAAGAAGCTTCACTGAAAAAAAGGAACCATATTGGTTCAATGGTTAAGAAGATCTTCACTTACAAAAAAATCTTACTACTTTATATAAAAGGATATATAACATAAACAAGTTGGCTTCAAACTCAGGAAGATCAGATGCAGCTTCCACAAACTCTCTAACATTGAGAGGTATTAGATTCTTTTGATAATGCTTAATTTCATTTGTGTGAATTATATGTAAAGATGTTTTGATTATTTTAGTGAAATTAAGTCTACCTGTCTGACAAACTGTCTATATGTATGTATGTCCATACGTATTTTGGTGTATTTGTTTGTATCTTTATCTGTCTACATGTCTGTCTGTCTGTGAATGTGTATATCTTTTTATCTGTTTGTCTTTTTGTTAGTATATTTCTGAATGTTTATTTGTATGTCTGTCTGTCTATCTGTGAAGTGTTTATCTGTCTGTTTATTGGTGTGACTATTGTCTGGTTGTATCTCTTGTTACAAAGGAAGTATTGTTCTCTCTATAGATTTTGATATAATTTATCCATCTCTATGTTAAGAATCATCCTTTTTTAAGAAAAGGAAAGCAATGATGAACTGAATCCTCTGGCTGAACGTAGATCAAGACTAGTATCAGAGGTTCATGTTACTCTCGAGGATGATGGGATAGAACCTTATATCAGTTCGGATTCCAGTGACAGGTACCATACAACATATTTCTTAAAGCACATCTTCTTTATATTCAGGTTATGTCTATATTCTAAACTTACTTAAAAAGATCACTTTAAAGTATTACTGTTCCCTGGACCATGTGAACCCACTCTATCTCTCTCTTTATTCTCCTCCTTTTTTTTTATATTTCTATTTCTTGGAGATGGGACTACCCCCTCTCACTAAAATAATACACAAATAAATGTATAATCCAGATAACCATTTGCTCCAAATCGCAGAGACCCTTTTTGCCTGAAAGCAAATGACTTTTTTCTCTTTATACTTCCAATGATAAATAGATGATTTCAAAGACCCAATACAAAAAAAAAAAATAATTTCTGTTCTTCAAAATTAAAAGACCCTTAGTGAAAGTTCATTGTTGAAATAACTGTAAGTTCACAAAGTAAGGACCCTGTACCAACTTTAAATTGGGTCAATGCATATCAGCCAATTGTGTCAGAAATATTAACACAGCCAAGGTGCTACAAAAGAGCAGATAGCAATTTACTAGCAAATGTAAAAGGTCCCCAGGACCAGTAGTAAAGTAGCTAAGCTACAAAAAAGATTTTTTTCTTCAGTGAAATAGAACTAGAGAAGCTGGAGGGAAATAATGAAGTTACCAAGTAAGCATCTTTAGGTAATCCAATCAATACAACAGATCTTATACCTAAATATACCTGTATGTAATTAACCCTTAACGGTCGGGGTTGGGGTGTTCAATGCCCCCCCCCCTCTCCAGTTTTTTAAATATGGGTATGACACATAACTGAGAGTTGGAATTTTTTTAATTTCTCCATCCTGGCGGGCACAGGATGCCAGCAAACCTGGCAGGTTGATCCAGGTAAAAATCAAAAATATTGTTTTGATTTAAACAAAGCATTTTATAATACCAAAATACTAAAATATCCTATATAGGTGTTCAAGTCAATTTTAGGTTCCAGGTTTGATCCTGCAGGTCTCCAAAAATATTTAAAAGCCTCCTGTGACCTCATTTTTTGACTTAGAGACTTCAAATTTTAAACTTAAGCTTTCCTGATATGTCTGCATGACGTATTAAAATTTCATAAAGATCCACTGTTGTTTTCTAGCCGACCGCCGACTGTGGTGGCTGGCAGCTTCCAAGTACAGCTGCGGCCGCCGAAATTCATGTATTAAGATTTCTAATATAAAATTTACATAAAGATAAACATTTTTTGAAAAAAAAATATTTTCCTAGCTTCAAAAATTAGAAAATGACAGCCTTTTTAATTTTTTTAGTAAAAAAGGACCAAAAACAAAGATTGTTAAATAAAAGGGTGAAGGAAGCAAAAATTGACTTTAACTCACAAATAGTCGGAAATTCATTATCAAACAGAGGATATGCTCAAAATTTTTTTAGCTCTCTAGCTCTAGTAGGAGCTGAGATAATAGAGAGTTGAACGCCCCCCCCCCCCCAACCGATAAAAGTGCGGCAAGGGGCCCAACTGTTAAGGGTTAAAAGCAAACTATAATTCATTCTGAAAAAAAAATAGCAATAGCAATAGAATATAATTATATAGTTAATGTCTGGTTTGTTGTAAATAACCTTAAGCTATTGATACAACCAGCCACTTTATTACAAAAGTTCACTTTTGGTACATAAGGCCAGTTATTTCTTTTCATTTTATCAATACGATAAAACAGCTATAAACAGCTGTAAATTCCTTTTACAAGTTTGACAGATGATTGCAACTGATTGGGCATCTTTAGTAATATATCTATTATTTTGTTGGAAATTATTTGTAATAACTTGATTAATTATTATTTTCAGGAAACTAACCTACCCACCATTCCTTGTGTAAAATAGACTTTATTTTATTGATTGTGACTATTTATTGATTTTATTAAAACAGGGCTGCCAGCTGAGCGCCTATTGACCGATGAGTTATAGAGTGAGTGAGAGAGTATACAAACATATAGAGTGTTAGAGATGTTATACATCTTTAAATATAAAAATGTGATTATTGTTTTTGCTTCTTACTTTTGCTTATTAATAAACTGTACAATTTGATATTCTTTATGATTAATAAAGTTTTATATAATATAATATAAATTTACTATGATTATATTTATAACATCATGATAACAAGGATGATAACATCCATATCAGTATTCCAAAAATCAAAAATAGAATAATTTTAACGTACGAAATTTTTTTTGTCCCAAAAGTAAATAATCAGCTTGTTTTAATTGGACGTACGAACTTTCTGGTAACGGTTACAGAGTTGCGACACTTTTTAAATCATACCTTACTACTACAGGAATCACCATTCAAATCACCATTAACGAAAGATGCTAATTACAGAAAAGGTTTTAAAAATGACAACTCAAGGTTACTTTACATATTTTTTAGATTTCATTAATGTAAATATAAACAGCAATAATATTTCACGTATTAAAGTAGTAAGATTTTTTCTGTCCATTATGATCTCGCAAAACATTAAACCCAATTGATTTTTTCACTTTAGGGAATCTTTATAGAGGTTCCTGGAAGGTTTTAGGCTAATTTATTTTTAATTCAAGTCTTGGTAAGGCTCTGAAATACTTTCTTCCCCCAAACCTTTAAAAACAGAGACTGTAGATGCAAGGGGCGCAGCCACCAGTAAAAAACTTAACATCGTTTTCTACTTCACATATTGCAATCTATCTTTGGACGTATGTGGCCAGGTTTATGTACTTAACAAGGACAATAGTTAATATAAGTATAGTCCAACATTGAGTAAAAAATAAAAAAAATAAAACATTAAGCTGTTGAAGATGATTAAAGTCCCTCTCCACAGATTATGACGTCACACGATAAAATAACAAATGAGAGGCCAGCATAAATTTTACCATTGGTCAATTACACCGGCCTCTCATTGGCTATTCTATCATATGACGTCATAATCTTTGGAAGGACTTTAATCATCTTCTAAGCCGTTATTTAGCTAGGATGACAACATCCATAAAAGGAAAGTGCTAAAGTTAGAAGGATGGACAAACGAACAATAACTCTTGTAGAGTCCTGCAAAGTTTGAAATCGATAGGACAATCCTAACATGTCTAAATTAACGAAAAGATCTAATCGGACGTGCGTACGGACGGACCGACCTTAATTATAGAAAAGCTTGGCTTGTAAAAACAAATTAGGAAGTTAGTAAAATCCTTATACTAAAGTAACAGGATGTTTGTCTGTGTGTCTGTCTGTGTGTCTGTGTGTACCGAAGGATCTCGCTAACCGCTGAACCGATCGGGTTCTCCTTAACAGGGTAGATTCTCATATGTCCTGGGAAGGTTTTTAACTATTTTGGGGGAGGGTACTACCACCCTCCCAAAAGAAATGACAAAAAAATCGAAAATTTTTGTTAAATACGGGAGACTTCTACGTAAAATAAAGAGGTATCGTACTAAAGAATTATCGTAGCAAACAAAAACATTTAAAGTGCCACTAGAGGCCTCTAGGGGCGTAGCCGCTAGTTAGAATTAACGTAGAAGGAAGGGAAAAAAAGACAGCTATTAATCTCATATAACATAAAAGTGTTTTAAATTTATTAGTAATACAGTTGTCAGACAGACAGATGGACATACCTAGCTATAGTTGTGCTGCTCTACTAATAATCATTTCACATCTGTTTCAATTAAATTAAAACTTGTGTAGTCTTCACTTAATAGTTATAGGAATTTCCTTAATTATGGATCATAAGAAATTATAACAGTTATTTATCGCATCGTATCATAGACGGCTTTCCGCGGATATTTAAATGAAAATATATAAGATTAACATTAATTTTGTTAGACCCAAGTTGCCGAAAGGCCGGGCTAACAAAACTGTTATTGATTTTATGATATTTATTTTAATATTCGTGGAAAATTGTTTGTAACAAAAATTTTAAGTTTTTTCACTATGACTGATAACCGGTTCCAATATAGCGGATATTGATCTGCTTCGAAGCAATACTAGAATAGTTATTTCTCGTATCGTATTATAAACGGCTTTCCGCGGATATAGAATGTACAATTATAAGATTAAAACTAGTTTTTTTAGCCCCGTTGTGCCGAAGGCACCGGCTAAAAAAACTAGTTTTAATCTTATGATTGTACATTTCTATATTCGTAGAAAACTGGATATAATACGATGCTAGACATAGTTTTTTCGTATTCATGAGAACCGGTTCCTATCCACCGGATTCAAATGAATACGAGAAAAGTTTATTTATAAACACTTGAGTTGGATTAAATTATCAACTGTCAAGTTAAAATATGTAACGTGTTAATATTTTAAAAGTTATGTGTGTTTTCAAACTTTATTTTGTGGTTATTGATGAATATTTTAAGTTGTAAAGCTTTTCTGTAATGAGGGTCGGCCCCAAGGACGTCCAAGGGGGGAGGGGGTAAAGTAGTGATTACCCCCCCAAAATAAAAAGCTTGGACGCCCCTGGTCGGCCCGTCCGTCCGTAACGGATTGCTTTTTATCGTTATAAAGGTATATTAGAAATATCCTATCAATTTTAAATATTGTATAATGATTTCTGTAATAGGTAGGTAAGAATAAGAAAACGTAACAGCTCTATAGTCTTTACCAAAAATGTATGATAAAATCATCATATTCATCGGATTTTTGGAATAATGATTCCTAGGACAACAAGGTATAGTATCATAAGCAAAGCATCTTTATAATCAATCCTTTAAAAGACAAGTATGTTTTTAAACAGTTTTCTATATCTAAGCATTTTGCAACAAATTTATGTAAAGAGAGTACAAAAAACATCATTTTTAAAAATAAAAATTGCGTGGCTTGTGGTAATAGTAAAAAATACTAAGCATATCGACAGAAATCTAAAACAAAAGTCATAAAATTATTATTTTTCATTTTAATATCCGCGAAAAGCTGTTTATAATATGATGCGTTAAATAACTATGAAAATATTTTTTGATTCCAATGTTCCTATAGCTAGCTGTTAATTATTGTGAAAATTTATTTATTTTCTAAAAGTAGAATGTAGAATTTATTTATTATTCTAAAAGATTTTAGTACAATGATAAGAATACAAAATGTGTTTTTAGTGACAATTCTTTTACTACAGGAACAAACTTATTTTTTACTTGCTTTACTTCGTAAGGGCGGGTTTCTCCTTTGATTTTTGAGTGATTATCTAGAGAATCCAGATCATAATCCGCTTGTAATGGGATTCGATACTCTAACAATCTAGGATATTTGGTTAGGTCTCCTTTGATTGCATGACTGTTGTCTGAGAAGTCGTAACTGTGCAAGGTATTGAGTTGCGTCTGTTTATGGGCCATGGCTTGCCCCTACTCTAGTAATAAATAAAGAATAATTTAAAGATATTAAAAAGAACTAGGGTTGATATCCTGCCCTTTTAATATCCGGCCTGAAACCGGATATTGAAACTATCCGGCCGGATATCCGGCAATGTAATCTTATATATTACACAACAAAAATCCCTGCTTTTTCAATTTTGATTGGCTGTAATTTTCTTATTTTTGAAGCTAGAAAAACAATTTTTTTCAAAAAATGTTTATCTTTAAGTAAATTTTATTTTAGAAATATCAAAAATAATTTTTGATGGCCGAAGCTGTACTTGGCAGCATCCAGCCGCCGGTAACCGGCCATATTATAAACATGAGGAATTTTTTTTGTTACTTAAATATCCGGTAATTTGCGGTATATCCAGCATTTGAATGCAGCCTGACATCCTGTATTCGGCCAAATATGTATTCAGCCCAACCCTAAAAAGAACACAAGAATATGAAAGTTTGTAATAATATAAAGGGAGTTTTAGTGCTGGAATTTTTAAAGTATTATAATTATGAAGATGCTGCTCCACCCGAGGGAAACTTGTTCCTGGATACTATAGACTTGGTTGGCAGGCTTAGTGGAGGTAACGTAGCTGTCTACAGTGCACTACCAAAATGGGGAAAGATGTCACTGCTTTTGGCCTACCTATTCTATTAACGTCAGGAAATACCTTATACCACATCTCTTTTCTAAGGGGTTTCTTTCCCCCTTCCCTTTCTCTTTCCCTCTACTATGATGTCAATAGGTAGGCCAAAAGCGGTGACATACATACCCAGTATCCTAACTGTATTTTAGTAGCGCAGCTATATATTACAAGAGTCTGTACGTCCGTTAGTCTATCTATTTGTTACGCTCCAAAAATTGGCAAACAAAGTATTTAAAGTGAAGCTCTTTATAGTGCCTATAAAAAATATGACGTCATACAATACAAATGACCAATGATATGCCGATACACAGACTAAATTACCAATGGCAGGTCAGTATAAATTTTAATTGGCCAGTATGACGATGTTTTTTATATGTTACAACATTATAATATTAGTTTGCAAGGTTTAGTGATTTTGACGATTAACCACGCACATGTGGTAGTGGGTGTGTTATTCCCCCCCCCCCCTAAGGAGTGTAGATGGGGTGGATATACCCTCCAAGGTGTCCAACTCCCAACATAATCAACATACTTAAGTCAAGAAAGCGTCCTTAGATTGGTGCGACCTTTTTAACTTGATATCCTTTGATTTGAGTGGTCCTTACAAAAGTACAAAGCTAAAACTATTTCAGGAAAAACAGCTAAAGAGTTGCTTAAAGAAGAAGAAGACTTTAATAAAACTGTTGAAGTTCCAATGGTTGACCCACTGCAAGTTACTACAGTTCCTGCTTTCATAGGTATTGTACTTGCTTTAAGAAATTGTATATACTTTAACTGAAGTACCACCAACTATTTGTGTAATTCAAGTTATTAAAAAAGTTTGTCCTTTCAAATCTAGAATATTTTTTTTAAAATCATTAGATTGACGAAGTCCAATCAGTCCTACTTTTGATTCATGTGACGTCATAAAAATGAGAAAGATGAGAGAAGTGGGAAAGAAAACCCCTAAAAAAGAGATGGATAATCCCTCATTTTTATGACGTCACAGGAACTAAAAGTAGGACAGATTGTGCTTCGTCCATTAGATTTATAAAGGTTCGTTCTAAATGTATTTTGATTTATTTCGCCCAAACCTACTTTTTTATGACTCTAAACTAGACCATCTTATTCAAAGGAAACTTATTTATAGCCTCTTCAGAAGGGGCTCTAACCCTGTAGGGCACTATCTCTACGGGCTACTACACCAGTGGGGCTATTTACATCTTTACATAACCTAATTTCTAAACTTGAATACGCATTAAAAAACATTTTAGCAATTGCTTATCAAGTCTAGATACGCCCAGCAGTATTAAAACTACCTTGACACTCTCGGTCAAAGTTGTTTTGGAATTAAAGCTACTCAGTAACTTTTCATCTTTTTTCTGTTTTATCCTGAAGTGAGTAACAAGTTTACTCACCTGTTATCTTATGTAACTTGACGTGTCAGGTTTAAAACCTTGCAATCATGCAAGAAACTGTTTTCTATAAATCGTACAAAATAGATAATATAAATTTTTGTGATCTAAAATACAATTTTTAGAAAACTAAACCACAAACTGATATATGTTACTGGCGGCTTCGGCCCTAGCCTCTAGGGGCTATGCCCCAAGAGGTAATTTAAAAAATTAAATTAACTGCCTAAAAAAGATGGGGAGGGGATTATTGTTTTTTGGGTGGTTGTGGTTGTCCCACCCCCCAAGAAAATAGAATAAAAACCACCACAGGACTAGTAGGTATATTCCCTGAAGAGTAAAATCCAATCGGATCAGTGGTTATCGAGCTATAGCCTCTAAGGGCTTTGCCACAAGAGGTAATTAAAAAAAATATAAAATAAAAAATAAAAAAAATATAAAATAAAGTACTACTGGTGCTTCCAGTAGTTTTATGTCAACTAACCTCCCCATAAACAAAAAAATTGAGTGGGGGAATTTTTTTGTTTTTTTGCGGCGTTTGGGGTGTCCCACCCCCCAAGATATAGCTTAAAACCACCACAGGACCAATAGGACAGAAATCAAGCTACTTTGTATCATAGATAAAAAATAGTTTAAAGACATGTACAGTACAATATAAATAAGAAACAGAGAATACCAACGAGGATGATAAAAATATCAACAATAATGATGAAAATGAGACCTGGAGGGAGATGAAAGCCAAAGCTAGTAATATAAGTCAAATACCATTTGTGAAAGATCCTAATTTTGATTTTGACTCATGGAAAAATACTCAGGAAAAATATAGTTTTTTTATATAAAAATTGCTTACTTTTTTTGTCCGCGGAAATGTAAATATTTTTTATCATTGATCAATTTTCTATTGGGTGTTTTGTTAAAGTCACAATCCAATTTGGTTCAAAAGTATTTTTATTAGTGCTTTTCCTCAAAATGCCTATTGAACTCCAACCACTTATTTCTTAATAAAGAAGGTGTCCTAACTTTTTTGATTTTTATTTAAAGTAGCTAGTCGGTGTTTTTAGTAAGTATGCAGCTGTAAAATCGTTCATATATAGAATTCAAATATGCAATCGGTTTTTTGTAGACCTCTTATTTTTGAAGTAATTTAAGTTTGTTTGTTTTAAATTAAGTCGGTTTTAAGGTACTAAAACACAACAACAAAAAGAAGAAAATTCACATAATGAACAAAAATAGTAAGATCTTTAATTTGACACCTTACTTTTTTAATTCTGTTGAGTAATTATTGAAAAAATCTCTGTTTTTGCACCTCGGTGAACGAAAACCTTAAACTTAAATAATTCCAATTCAGGCATAATGTGTTAATATATACCTTTAGAATGAGAAAATTATTACGAATCCATCCTAAGCCAAATTAAAAAAGGTTCCAAAATAGTAAATAGTCCAATTTTAAATAAAAATCAAAAAAGTTAGGACACCTTCTTTAAAAATCAAGTAGGCAATGCGTGTGTGGGACTACCCAGTACCCAATACCCAACCTAACTTGAACTAACGTATCAACAAACAAATGAAAAAGTAACCCCCACTATTATTTCAATTAATTTCAAATTAATTTCAAATTAAAATTAGGGATTTTGTGCTTAAAAAGGCACTTTTAGGGAAACCACTTTTCTATTTAAAACTATTTGAATTCTCAGGATGAAAGAAGGTCAACCTTTATAGATGCCTGCCAGACAAAGGTTCCAGAATTTGTACAGAGACCTGGACTCTCCTGGGCATGCAGTCTCATGCTCAAGGAATTTTACACATTATTTTTTCTAAACCTGAAATGTTATTTCTATAGTTAATTCTTATCGAGAAATCTTTTGAGAAAATCTTTCTTTAATACTTTATTGAAATTGATTTTATCTAAAGGTATTCGCAATTCCCCCCAATGTGCGTATCGAGTAATAAAACCCTTCAATAATGGGAGTTCTTTTATGAATTGCCTAACTGTGTGGTATGAAAGTTATAATTTTGTGTAAAATTATAGGAATACAATTTGTTGGGATGTTTGCATGGTAAAGTTGCTTCTACCAGCTGGAAAGTTGAATTTAGTGTACAGACAGGTAGCACATAGTAACAGGATGTCTATCTGATAACGTGTCTGTATCTTAAGATCTCGCTAACCGCTTGACCACTCTGGTTTATCTTCAAAGTGAATCTTCCAACCTTACAAGAAAAATCATCTCTGGATTTAAATACCTTCCCCCCTAAAACATATTTACTTTTTTAAAATCAAGATTGTAAGTGGAGGGTTGCGTTTTCCCCCAATTCCTCAATTAATCCTAGGGGCCTTTAGGAGCATATCTGCAAGTAGATTATTAAATGTTTCTGATTGATGCAATTCTGTGATGTTATCAATCGTATTAGGATAAGAATTTTTTTGGTATTATCAATGCCACAATTTGTTGGTCTTATTTCATTTAAAATATTTTGAACTTGTTACTGCTGCGCTTCTTAGTGAACAAATTGACTTTGTTTAAAATACTTATTGTTTTTTTTTTATATTTTAGGTATGATAAACTCCACAGAGGAATTCTATCATTTTAGGAAGCATATTTATATTATTTGTCAGTAGCGTTGCTACTCTATAATTCACGATGCCTTACTGTTTCTTTGTAAGTCCGTAACGCTTTTAATAAAATAGTATTTTCTCATCTCCTACATAATTTATGCTATAAAAGACATTAATGACGAAGACCAAACTGCCTTACTTTTGCACCACTTTTGACATCATATTCTCCATCTCTTTTTTAGGGGTTTTCTTTCCCACTTCTCCTCTCATCTTCCTTATTTTATGACGTCACAGGAATCAAAAGGGACACAAAAGTAATGCAGTTTGGTCTTCGTCGACATTGATATATGGATTTTAAAAGTTTGCCATGATTATATAAAATCTGATTTATAACTCAATTTGTATGTTTCTTGTCTATAAAGGATTTTTTATGATTCGCTACTTACGGATGTTGTTATATTCCTTGTTTATTACCTATAGTTTTTACAAAAAAAAACATTTTTGATATTTGCAGCTGAAAACTTTGGGTAATTTTATAAATTTTGATTATTTCGTTCTTAACGAGAAGTGTCAAAACTTTTCAATCATTAATTTGGGTATGTCAATTGTCTATTAATTTATTGTCCATTGTCTTATCCCTTAAGAACCTTGCTTATATTAAATTGTTAAATCGTTTAATTCTATCATTAAAATTAAGTAAATGGATCTCTGTGTGTCTGTCTGTTTGTACCAAAGGGTTTTTTGCTTACCAATTAACTGATATGGTTCTCCTTGACAAGGTAACTTCTGGGAAGGTACCACCAACCTCCCAAGAGAAATCAAGAAAAAAATGACACCCACCAAAACGTTTTTTGTTTACTTTTTCTTTTTAAAACTACAATTAAAGGTGGAGGGGTCGACTATACCCCCCCCCCCCCCCCAACCCGCACTCAAGGGCCCTCTAGAGGCCTCTAGGGGTGTTGCTGCTAATATGTTTATAATAAAAAATGCTAATTAAAACAGAAAGATAGATGGAAAGTTATACATTACCTATCTACGACCACCACAAGGAAAGGTTTTACTTATCATTCCATTAAGGCTTAATCCGATTCATTTTTGCTGGATTAAAACCAGTTCTACAAACATTGTACCAATCCGTAGAAAACTGTCTATAATCCGAAAGGGAGGCGATATTTGGCTGTTTATTACACAAGTTCCCAAAGTTTTATAACAATATTTTCTTATTCGTTGGCTTGATAACATTGGGAACTTTTATTAAATTTTGATTGCTTTGTTTATTATGTTTAGTGTCCAGGCATTTCAACCAACAATTACTATCTACATAAGGGTTAGTTTGTGTATCATCATTGGGGATTTATATCAATTTATCGGCCATTGTCTTATCACTTTTGATCCCTGATGATACGATACGATAAATAATATAAAGAAATATAGTAAGAAAATGTAAAAAATTTCGAGTTTTAAAATGATTTTTATTTTTATTTGAAGAAAAAATATTTTTTTGTAAATGTCATATTAAATACTTTGGCAGGGTTTTAATGACTTTAACTTTTTCAAAAAGGCTCCGTAAGGCTTCCAACTTGTTGACAATAAAAAAAAGACTTTTCTCAAAATATTGTTAGTGTTGTAAAAATAATGGACATAATTGCTTGACCTAGAAATGAAAAATAAAACCTTTGATTCTCAGGTTTATGGAAACAGTATGTTAACAGTATGATCACCTTTACAACAGTTAGACATCCATATGACAGGATAATAGAGATAATTTAGAGTTATAAACAGTTAGATATCCATATGACAGAATAATAGAGATAATTTAGAGTTATAAACAGTTAGACATCCATATGACAGGATAATAGAGATAATTTAGAGTTATAAACAGCTAGAAATCCATATGACAGGATAATAGAGATAATTTAGAGTTATAAACAGTTAGACGTCCATATGACAGGATAATAGAGATAATTTAGAGTTAAACATCCATATGACAAGATAATAGAGATAATTTAGAGTTAGACATCCATTTGACAGGATAATAGAGATATTTAGAGTTAGAAATCCATATGACAGGATGATAGAGATAATTTAGAGTTATAGTTAGACATCCATATAACAGGATAATTGAGATAATTTAGAGTTAGACATCCATATGACAGGATAATAGAGATAATTTAGAGTCAAACATCCATTTGACAGGATAATAGAGATAATTTAGAGTTAGACATCCATATGACAGGATGATAGAGATAATTTAGAGTTATAGTTAGACATCCATATAACAGAATAATTGAGATAATTTAGAGTTAGACATCCATATGACAGGATAATAGAGATAATTTAGAGTTAGAAACATGTTACTGGTGAACTTAAGTTGGCTATAGAGTACTTTTAGAATTTGGAGGGAGGGGTCACATTTCACTGTAAAGTAATTTTGTGGCCAAAGTTTTATCAACAAATTCACTGATTGGCTGGCTTAGAAACATTGATTACCTTGGTTGGTTGGTATTAAAACTTTTCAATCTCAAATTTTTAACAGAAGAAGGGGCAATTTTGTTTATCATTACTAAGGGAGTGACTGTGTATATAAATTTGTCGTCTTTTATCTTATCCCTTTTGGTACCAAATTAAGTTTAGACTATTTTATTGTTTTAAAATTAAACTCATCTCTATTACAACAGGCTCGTTTCTGCTTATAAGGATAAGATTTTAAATCCAATTCCCTATGAGAAAATTCTAAGGTCAGTTTTCATAATTTTATTTAAGACTTTATTTATTAGGGTTGCTATTTCAAAGCTATGGATTGTTATTTGTGCTAGAAAGTTTTAGCTGTATTCAAAATAAGAAAAAAATAACATATCTTTGTTTGTAGCGTTTGATCTTGTTTATAATTGCTAATTTCTGATATACTGTGGCCCAAGGACTTTCTTTCAAATCTTACAAAATAACACTTTACTATTCTTTTTTATTATTGTCACTTTTGAATAACTGTTGTCCTTGTATATATGATAAATGAATAATTTATAAATTTTAGTTTCCGAGTTCAGCAACAATTTGGAGACAAAAGTTTTGAATCATTTATCAGGTATTGATCTATTTAGCTTCAAATTGGTAAATTTTTCAGCTAAAATATTTATATTATTTGTTATCAAATAAACATCCTGTTAAATAAGTATTTCCCGTAGGTTCTTTAGAATATACTAGTTGCTTCAAAAGTTCAAACCTAGACTTTAGAGGAAGGTGTGAAGGCCTGGAAAATGGCCTAAAACCACACAGAGGCAATAAACATTTACAAAATTCCTCTAAAAATTTTAACACATTTAAAACATCTTAAGCTTCAGACAACAAGAACTTAATTAAATTAATATAAGCGAATATGCAGTTATATAGAATATATAAGTTATAGTATAATTGTTAAGTATCAATTTAAATGTACAATGTTCTTGAATGTCATATTAATTCATTCAGTTTGCCTAACAATTTTTGTTTACAACATAAATACAAGTTGTATATTATTGGATTTTTGACATAATTTTAAATTTTAATTCCATATACTAGTTTTGTAATATTAGACTATTTCTTTGGTAGATAGTAAGTCAAATGGGAATATGATCCCATATTGGAAGAAAGTTGGGTTTTTGTCATTACTTTGATTCTTTTGCTGAACCTGCGGCTGACAAATGCACATTGGATCCCATTTTAAAATATAGTTGGGTTTTTGGCATAACTTTTATTTTTATATAACATTTGTGATTTGGGACAATTTCACAAACCCATGGTGAAAAAATGCGAATTGGATTCTATATTGAATTAGAGTTAGGTTTTTGACATGATTTTGATTCTATACATAAGGTTTGTGATTTGGGACAATTAGACAAATGCACACAGGATCACAATTTGAAATATAGTTGGGTTTTTGGCATCATTTTTATTCTTTCTTTAAGGTTTGTGATTTGGGACAATTTGATGAACCCGAGGCGAACAAATGCACATTGGATCCCATATTGGAAGTGGGCAGGATGTAAGAA
Source organism: Acartia tonsa (assembly GCF_053477335.1). Taxonomy (NCBI): domain Eukaryota; kingdom Metazoa; phylum Arthropoda; class Copepoda; order Calanoida; family Acartiidae; genus Acartia; species Acartia tonsa. Next base: position 38,945,706 of record NC_137264.1, on the reverse strand, counting down.
CCCTCTGCAATATTATCTCAAATTTGAAACTTTCTCAGAAGATGTCAAGGTGAATTCTTAGGAGGTTTTGAGCACTCTACTATTGTAGTATGTCTATTGTCCATATGTTAATTCAAGCCAAGCAAATTCTCTATAATTTTCTTGTTTATTGACAAAAATTGAAAATTTAAAAACGTTAAATGTTTGAAAGTTAAATTCACATGTCATATTAATTTTAGAATTGTCCTATTGATTTCAAACTTTACAGATGATTCCTATAACAGTTAGGTACAATTAGGAAGCGTAGCAACTCTATTTTTGTTACCAGAAAGTCTGTATATCCATTTCAAAAAAGAAACTTTTATGAGCTATAATAATCCTTATAATCTGATTTTTGGAATATTGATTCCCTTACAACAAAGTACAATGTTAAAAGCAAATCATCTTTCTAAACAAGTCCTAAAAATAAAAATATCCTTAAACAGGTTTTTAATACTTTAATACATTAGTAATCGTTTATCCTTCCAATTCAGAGATTGCCATTTATGGTTGTTGTCACCCTTGTTTTGTTACAAATTATTTGGTTTGTTTTCATAATATAATATTTGTGGTAAATTTAGGGATTGGAACATTTGATCCAACATAATTTTCTGACATTCAACACTAAGAAGAATAAAAGTAAAGGTAAAATTAAATGGATCATGGAAAGAAAACGAATTAGCGAGTTTCGATGTTAGATATGACAAAAACGTCATGAGAGATTTACTTTAAAAATTTTCTCTAACATGAGCTATGTTTATTGTACTGTATTCGAGGGGTTAGAGAAAGAGAAAAAAAGCCTAAAGCCTTCCCAGGTATCAAATCTAAAAATGAAATAGCCTAAAACCAACCTGTGACATATATCAATCTTCCCTTAAATGAAGAACACTATTGGTTCAGTAATAATCGAAATATTAACAAAAAAACCTGTTTGAAGTGGAAACATTACCATTACAATGTATTAACTTTTCAGATGAAGTAATAGGCGAGGTCAAGAAGAGCTCTTCCGATTATATGGCAGAAATTCCACAAGATCTTAAAGAGGAGCTCTACTCAATATTTCAACATGATTTCATACTGTTTGGTTATAATCCAGACGTTTTGTAATTTTTTTAGAGTTTTTTTTTAATTTTTATTATTTTGTTTCTGAGAAAATAGATGACTGTTTTTAGTTCAGGAGCTACTTTTTAACTCTAAGCTACCTTTTATCATTGTAATTTTTAAAGTAGCTTTGTTACTAAAACATTTCCTTTATAAATATTTTGTGTTTAATATGTATACTGTAAACTGCGATAAAAGCTCTTTAAAATTCCTATTAAAAGGGATAAAAAAAACTTATGGCCAAAGTATCCCGAATGACGTCATATAGGAATAATTCATTATTATAGTATGACGTCCTTCGGTATTTTTCGGCTAAAAGTCTTCAAATTTATCCCCGTGTTTCAGAGGCACTATAAAAATCTTAATACCCATATGAATATTAATCTTTGCATGGGTTTACAAACGCTTTGTTTTCGTCAAACATACAAAAATATAGTATTTAGCTAGCTATGGTCATTAAAATGTTCTTTTTTTGTTTTTGTAGCGCAGCCACTAAATAATTAGTTCCTCTGTTCGTAGATTGTATGTCTATAAAGGATAGCTCTTATTGCTAATTTAGACATTTTGGAATTGTGCCGTCGATTTTTAACTTGATTCCTGTTACAGTTAGGTAAAATAGAGTGTAGCAACTCTATACTCATTACCAGATCTCCGTACGTCCACTTAAAACATGCTGATTTTTTATGATATATTTTTCCTATTCTTCTTTTTTGGAACAATGATTCCTAGGACAACAAGGTACAATATCTTAAGTCAGAATCTCATAAAATACTATAAAGTATTTACGCAATTTTGCAACATACTTATATACAATTTTATTAAAATATTCTATTATTGTTTATCTAAACTGTTGTTAGCTTGCTATTGCTTCGCTACTTATGTACATAACTGTCCTTCTGTCTAAGTTTCTTAAATATAAAAAAAATAAGAAAATAGTGTAAATTTATTATGAAATTGTATATAAAATTTAAGAATAATTAACATATTTAATAGATTGTACGGGGGATGTTGACCTCGACTCTTGGTGGGATCTGGTTATATCTTCTATACTGTAACTTCTAGTTTACATTAAAATTACATACATTCCTATTTTATAAAGTAACAGGATGTCTGTTTCTCTCTATGTATAGACATCAAGCAATGGAAAGTGTCATGTGTGACGTCATAAAAATACGTCTATTATCTCTTTTTTAAGGTTTCCTTTCCCATTTATCCTATCATCCTTCCTTTTGGACGTATTTTTATAACGTCACTCATGACACTATCCAGGGCTTCATATGATGAGTAAATTATATTTGTTTATGTATCATAAGATGGTTTTAGTTCATTTTTCTTCATGTACAAAAAGCCTTAAAGACTAGGAGTGCCACCAATAGTATTTCATATTAGGATTTATGATAAGTCTTTTTTAAAATGCATTAAAAGGGCTAGGCCACCGCCTCTTCTTATGGCCAACAATTGCAGAATAATCATAAAAAAAGTCGGCAGTATATTAAGGATAATTTCTCTTGGGAAATTTAGGCTTCTAGTTGTTAAAATGACGGCTTCGACTGACATTTAAGCAGTTGTAGGTGATTGAATAGCTTATTATCTCCTCCGATTAATCATTTAGATCCTTGGGCTGAATTAATTTCCGCACTTTTTAACAAAAAAGATCAATGAAAGAATCATTTACGGTTTTTTTGTGTTACAAAAAAAACTTTCGAACGAAGCATTAGAATTTTTGCTTTTTAAATAATTATTAACATAAAGTTTTAATAAGGCTAGGGTATGTAATTAATAATTTTCCTGTCATTAATATTGACTGACATCCACTTTCTTACCCGTGTACTTAATGACTCCGCACTCCTAGATAAGAAAGATATGTGATGTCATAAAAATGAGGGATGAGAGAAGAAGTGGTAAAGAAAACCCCTAAAAAAAAGACGGATAATCCCTCATTTTTATGATGTGACATGGCTCATTTTTTGAGACACTTTGTAAGGCTTCTAAGGAAAGATGAAAACATATACATGTATATCAATCTATTGTCCATTGTCTTATCCCTTTGGATCCCTGCAAGAAACTTCCAGGGATCCAAAGGGATAAGACAATGGCCGATAAATTTATATTCATCCCTTCTGATGATTACCCATTCTCTAGATTAGAATTAGTGGTTGAAACATTTGAACACTCACCTTAATGAAACAACCAATCAATTTCCACCTAAGTCCCTTGTAGTTGTAGAGCCAACAAATAAGAAAATATTACAATAAAACTTTGGGGACTAGTGTAATAAACAGCCCATTGTCCCCTCTCTATCTAGAAACTTACAAGTAAAGTGTGTAATACCTTAAATCATAATGAATCTCCTGCGTAGAACCTTCAGACTTTGAAATACCGTCCGCGGACGTTGACTTTCTGCGGGCGGCTGCGGCTAGGCGGTAGTTTTTAGACGCTCCTGCCCGTGGCCCTTTCCGCGGATGGTATTTGCGGTGATATCCGCGGCTGCTCAGGGTTCCAGAGTTGCTATGAACAACTGCTGCAGCTAGCCTGGGCATATTTTTTAGTTTTTATCAATTTTAATTTTATCATTCTTTTATAAAAGTAACAGGGTGGCTCTCTGTGTTTCTGTCTGCGTGTGTCTGTCTGTCTGTACAAAAGGTCATTGCTAACCGCTGAACCGATATGGTTCTCCTCTACAACGTAGCTTCTCATAGGTCTTGGTGGAAGGGTAACACACCTCCAAAGTGAAATCGCCTCTAGAAATTTTTTTTATTAGATCCATTTAAAACTATGCCTGTCTGAAGAAAGATAGCTTCTAGGAGCGCGGGCATTGTGGGTGCCTAACTTGGTCGCGGTGTCCGCAGAATTAGCGGACAAATTTGACTGTTTGTCCACGGCGTATACGTAATCAGGTGACATGCTTTGCGGCCGGCGTTTAAAGCAAGTTCTGAAATAAATAATATTGTTATTTTAAAAAAGTGTATAACTTATGAATGCATGTATGTACATCTGAGCTGGATCTTTAAATCGTGGTGCGCTGAATCGGGGCGATCCAGTTTGGCGCACCTAGATATTATTACATTTCAATCTTTAAATCAAAATGGAATGGGCGAATCAGCGCGCCCAGTGGCGCGCCAATGGCACTCAACGAGTGGCATTGCCGCGCCAAACCGGGGTGATCTGGATCACCCTGATCTGGTGCACCACTAATACGATTTAAAGATCCAGCTCTGAATGTACATATGTGACTCTGAGTAATGTGACAAGTTCAGAAATGTGACTTTCTTATTGAACCTAATAAAAACACTTTAAAAGTTATCCCACTTGCAGGATAAATATTTTTATTTCTATACAAAGTGTATGTTTCTCATTCTCTAAGATCTAACATTCTCATTTTGTTTACATTTTAATTGCTTTTTTTCAAAAATACCTTTGAGGCCATAAAGCTAATTCAGTTAATTATTCACATTTTACTTTTTAACATAAATATCAACGCTATATAAAGCCATTTTAAAAATACGACGAATCGCCCCTTAAGGGGCGTTGCCACGAAAGGGACTATTCCCACTTAATCAACTAACTTTTTTATTTTATGCACTGACCTGAAAAACGCTCTGAAGCACTGACAATCATTGGACAGAGATTTGTCACTAGAAAAAAAATATTAGGATCCATATATCTTTCACACACGTATATCTATATAATATATTAAATCATATCATCTTGTATAAAATGTTGATAAGTTTTAAATGATTATTATTTTTACCTGTCTTGATCGCCAGGAACATCACCACTGGAGCCTTCAGACGGCTGCAGTAGATCTCCTAAATTCATGGAAATATTTAAATTTTAATCAGAGGTTTAATACTTGTAGAATTAGGGGTGCTACAGGGTACCTTACTAGGTAAAAACTTAATTATTTCTATACCTGTTCTTGTAGAATATTGGGTGCTACAGCAGGGAGTAAGGGAGGGGACAATGGGTAATTAATTCAATTTAAGAGTTTTCACTGAAAAGCAATGAAAACCAGATTTATCCAAAAAATTTGACCAAAATTATGAAGGGATCATAGTAATATAATTTAGAACAAAATTAGTTCTAGGAAAAAAATAATTTACTTGAAAATTAAATTACCAGTACATTACAATGTAGTAAACATTCTGTAATTAATCACTAGAAAAATCACCCTTAGAACTTCGTCAACCCTTCTCATATATTTTTAACTGCTACCTAAATTCAAGAGGTTCATAGATCGTTTAATACATAAATATCACAGTAGAGTTTCTATACATGAAATGACATTTTCTTGGGAAAAATATTTGTTAAAACCAGTCATCTTAGGACAAATTTTTCTGTCTGCTTTATTCAAAACTAACTCAGCTAGTTAACGGGGCATTGATGCGCTACTACCCAAAGTCAGTCAGAAACAGCTGAATTCTTGCACATTCCCTTTAAGCCAGTACCCAAAGTCTGAGACTTTTAAAAATTGAATATTTAATCCATTGTCCCCTCCCTTACTTCCTGGTGCTACAGGGTTCCCCACTAGTTACAAACTAAATTAGTTCTATACTTGTACTTGTAGAATCTGGGGTGCTACAGGGTTCCCCACTAGGTAGAAACTTAGTTAGTTCTATACTTGTACTTGTAGAATCTGGGGTGCTACAGGGTTCTACACTAGGTACAAACTTCATAAGCTCTCTACCTATGCTTGTAAAATCAGGGGTACCACAAGGTTCCCCAGTAGATACAAACTTAATTATTTCTATACCTGTGCTTGTAGAATCTGGGGTGCTACAGGGTTCCCCGCGAGGCACAAACTTAATTAGTTCTTCTAAAAATAAAAACATTTATTTAAACTAATTTTCAAATATTTTGGAAATACACCATTGACTTAAAATAAAAACTGACCTGAAACTGATAAAATATCACTGGAACTGGAACAGCACCCATTAATGTCAACCTTGTAATTGCTGTTTCTACAACCACAGTCGACTTCTATACCTAGGAAATAATACATCAAATTTTATTACCAGTGAACATTACTATACCCTCTACCTATCCCTTTGCTACTCTTAAACTAAGTAAGAAGAAGTCTAGTAAGATTGGGGAATATCTTGGAAGGTCATATTTTGAGCCTTTGCCAGATTCTAAAAGAAATTTTGAAAGAATTAAATGAAAGGGAGTAATTAAAGAAATCCCACCAATTAATTATTATAAATTCAGGTCACTGCGACTCTGATAGGAAATTGACAACATATTCATATGTGCTGTACTAAATCAATCATTACTTGGACTAATTTAATCAAATTAGTTTTTTTTTAGGTTTTTGATAATTCATACAACCCCCTTAAGTTATTCATTACAATAAAATACAATTTTAAAATTTATTTACTGTGTAAATATGCATAAATATAACGTTTTTACTGACAATTAGGTTGATTTTTACTCAAAGCATATTTCTTGTAGACAATAAAATGATTATAACTTTCGTTCTATTTAAGATAAATTGATGAAATAAAAAGTATATTCAATTTTATTATGCTGAGAAGTCACTCATTGATTTTCAGAAATAATAAACCCCTTTGAGTGGGGGAGGGGGGGGGGGCCTTGAGTATCGAAAAAAGAAACTATTGTAAATTTCTTTTCTATTGTGGGTTTTAATGATTCATATAGCAGCCAAACTGTTTTTAGGCAATACCCATTTGTCTGTCTGTCTGTCTGTCCTTTTGTCTGTCTGTCCCACCACTTGTCTGTCTATCTGTCTAACTGCCTCTCTTTTGGATTTCAATGAATCATCTAGCATAGCCTAATTGTAATTTGTTAATGCCTCAAAGACTGTCTATTACTATTTACCTGTCCCTCTGTCTGTCCGTCTGTCTATCCCTCCGTCTGTCTGATCATTCACAGGTTCTCTATTGGATTTTATGTAATTAATTGTCTATTATAGTCAAACTCTGATAATTCTTCTTGCCTGTCTGTCTGTCTATCTGCTGAGTTTCTACCCTTGGTCTAACAGACTGATTCACTTAATTTATAAAAAATTAGATTTAACTAATAATATGATGGTATCTTGCACCAAGAGATACACAAATAACCTTGTGTTGAAAAAAAACAAATAAAAAATTATTCAATTTCTTCTATGAAAAAAAGTGTAATACATGTTCCTTAAATCTCTTTGTACATCAAAAATATGTTTCAAATTTATAATATCAGGTTATATTCCATCAATTTATTAACAACTAAATTTTTTGACACCCCACTTATGACTTTTAACAGCCCCCTTAAACTAAAATCAAGGGTTATTTTATTAAGATTTTATCAAAACTACTTTACATAAGAAATTTATTACATTTCAAATTTTTTTTATAAAAAGAGGATTGGGATATATCTCCCTCCCAACATTAACTTTGAGCACTATTGTAAAATATATTAAAAGTTATAAACATATATCTATCAAGATCATTAAAGGAATTAATTCAAGTTTAAGGGGGGGGGGGGTTAATGCAACCATCTCGTAATCAATGCGCAAATTGCACTTAGAATTCGAATTTCGTTACAAAACTTGGCATGAGTAATCCTTGGTATATCTATTTTCCCAAAATGAAACAAAAAGTTGGAAAAGTGATGGCTAACAGCTGGCGGCTTAGTCGTTTAGCCGTTTTTGGGCTATATTCAGGGCAAAACTATCATTAATTACATAGGAATCAACTTTTTAAAACATATTTTTGCTTTAAATATCCATTTACAAATTTTCTTGTACCAGCTGCTAAATGGCTAGAACTGGCTGAAAATGGCTGGGAGCGGCTAAGAGTATGAAGAGTAGATAGGGCTTGTGACATGTCTAGGGGTAGGTTTTTATTGGTACCAAGCTCAAAAATACTACTATAAATAGTGGGGGTCCATCCATTTGGCAGCTGGGGCTGTTACACAGACTGTTAAAAACCTACCTAGAGACATGTCACAAGCCCTATCTACTCATTCTACTCTTGGCCGCTCCCAGCTGAGCTGCGGCCGTTAGCAAGCTGCCATATGGATGTTGTGTGGTATTTTTGAGCTCAGCACCCATAAAAACCTACCCTTAGACACATCAAAAGCCCTATCTACTCATCATACTCTTGACCACTCCCAGCTATTTCCAGCCAGTTCTAGCTGTTAAGTGGGTGGTACTGAAAATTATTGGTATAATTTAACATACATTAAAGTATGTTTTAAAAAAAAAACCTACCCTAGACATTTCACATCTTCCAAAGTCAAAATTGCATAAATATATATAATACAATTTTTGAGGTCACAATTTACTATAAATACTAACACTATCTGTGTAAAAACTTTGAGGGAAACCCCAAATAAAATTAATGGTCTTCTTATCAATAAAGGGGGTTTAGTGTTGGAAGGTGAGCAAAATTGATTGAATATTGAGCTAAAATTTTGAAACTGCCTGGTTACAGAAGTTACTGCATCTAAATGAAAACCAAATTAAAATTTATATTTTCAAGTTATGTAAGAAAAACTCTGCAAAAATGGAATTTGACTTTGCAGATTACTTGCTACACCTTCATATGTTATAATTGAGACTGCTCCATTTTTTTGGTAAATTTCAGGTTTATATTGACATACTAGAATTGAAATTTTGTAAAAATCTTTAAAATTGAGATCACACAAAAGAACTAAAAAAAATTTTTTTTTGCAGATTTCAAAAACTTTGCAGTGCTCATGAGGTCACAATTATTGCATCACAGAAAAATATTTAGCATGGGTCATTTTTTTGCTTAAATCAACCAATTTTTACTGGGGGCAAAACTTTTATCAAAATTTTTCCAGGGCGGGATGATTTAATCTACAATATATACTTTTGGCTGTTGACAGCTGTTCTCAGCCATTTTTGGCAGTTTTTAGCTGTTATGACAGCGAAATCTAAAATATTAAAAAAAGTTCTTTTAGTAATATGTCCATGACATAAAGTTATAATGTTAATTAAGAAAAGTTTAATTCCATGGAAATATTCAATTTTTTTATATCCTTATAAGCCATTACCCAGCTGCCACTATTTTTGGTAGTATTTTTCAGCTCAGCACCCATTAAAACCTATCCCTAATGGATGATTCCTACATGATTATTGATGGATTTGCCCTGAAAATAGCCCAAAAACGGCTAAACAGCTGAGCAAACAGTGCCATTTGTGCATTGATTACGTGATGGTTGCCTTAACCCCCCCCACCTTAAGCTTAACTTTTTGTTAAATTTTGAAAAACAGACCTACCAAGGATTACACATGCCAATTTTCATAACAAAATTTGGATTAATTGATTATGGGATGGTTGCATTAACTCCCCCCCCCCCCCTATACATATGTATGAGAGCTTCCTCATGTCCCAATTTACTAATTAAAAGTTGTACAGTACAGTTGTACAGAATATTGCAAGATTATTTTAGTAAAGTCTGGTAATTAATTTATCTAAAAATAGATAGCATATAATTATCTGAATCTGTGACTTGCTTATATACACCCTCCTTAAACACCCCCAACCCCACTTTATTTTAAGGGGTGTAAATTTATTTCCTTTACACCCCCTTGGAATTTATAGAGGGGTGTATCTGAGGGTGTAGGCTCTTGTCAAGAGGGTGGACATGGGTGAAAACCTAGGGAGGTGTATCCATCCCCCTTAATTTTACAAGGGTGGTGTAAACAACCCCTATACCAACCTTTTGCACGCCTTTGATCTTAACTATACTTTCAGAGTCCATAACGTTGTAAATTCTGTAATTATTCTACAAAAATTATCTTCCTAAATTGATATATAATTTTCGGGGTGACGTGGGGTGGACTAAACATTAAAATTTTATGGAAAAAAAGATATCTTTAGAACATTCATGACTTGAAATTATCCCCCCTTTGTACTCAATACGCATTTTTTATTCTAAGTGCGTCAATTTTGCGTCTAAAGATACCCTTAGTTTAAGCATTAATTTCTCCAAAAAATGATGAAAAAAGATAAATTTTTTTTTTGATAAAATGATAAAAGTATATGTAAAATAAAATAAATAGCAAAAAAAATGATAAAATTACGTTAAATAGAACGAAAATTAGAGCGTTTTGTATGCCTTATAAAATGCGTATTTCTCATGAAAATTGTTACAATTTCGTGTGTTGAGTAAAACTTTTATAAGTTTCCCATTTCTATAAGTGAGCGAGCCGCCGTGAGGTTAAGTTTCAAATAATTTTTACCTCCATTCAGCAAGCCAGGACTAGAACTTGATACCTCATAAGTCTTATTTCTTCCAACTATTGGCTGTGCACAGTTAGGAGACAGTGGAGGGGCTGGGGAGGAGGGGGGCGGTGGTATTCTTATCTTAATTATCCCGGGGTCACTAGAATCTATTCTAGATTCGCTAGAATGGAATTTAGACGTATTTGTGTTGATATTATTTGTGGATATTGCTAAACGTTGTCTTGAAACTCCTTTATCATAAATACTTAAATCATTATTGCAAGATAAAAGAATCATTTTACTATTAAACATCCAGAATAAACTTATTCATTCTAATTTATATCACTGAATGAATCCTCCTCCTAGCCATCACATTCAACCCCCTCCCCCACTTGTTTTTTAAGCAGGTGAAAATAAATAGGATTACTTTTTTTGCCTAAATCCTGTAGGGCTACCTAACCTAACCTGACCTTAAGTAAAACACAGTCATTCGAAAAACTATTTCCATTCCCCTCATTTTAATTTACTTTAAAATGAGGGTTTTTTTGTGCTTGAATTCTAAGTATTTTCCTGGGGCCCATTTACTAGACGCCGCCCTTAATATCTTTTGCTTGCGGGTCAGCTTTGTCTTGGTACCAGTTCCTCTTCTACAGCTGTTAGCTGCCAGCTGGGAGCCGTTAGATGAAGCTGTCAGCCGTGAGCTGTCTAATGAAATGGCGGCTAATCTTGAACTGTCTGAATAAGCTGTTAAGCTGGCTGCTTTTGTAATGGCAGCTAAAGCTATCGATGTGGATAAATCTTCAGAAGAATAATTTCTTTTCAGTCTGCTTGGTTTCTCTGAAAAATAGGGAAATGTTGGTACTTTTAACAAATAAGAACGATAACCCTCCCCCTCTCCCCACAAACACTTTTTGGAAATATATTGAAAACAAGAGGGCTTATTTTTGTTTGTTTGTTTATTATATTAGTTCAGGTTAGGTTAAGTTATATTGGGTACTGGTTGGCACCGCAGGAGTACAGCAACGCTGGTTTAGGTCCCGCTGGGTTATTGCTAAGGAGGGGTGCTCAACAGACATTTTGTGAAAAACAATTTTTGTAAAATGCCTAAAATTTGATCGAATACACTATATAATAGTACATCTAACCAATGATAAAGAGCTTTCATTGTAAAAATCGTTTTTTACCTTTTTTAAGAAGTGGAGAAATATGTGATATCAATTCAGCCGCCTAAAAAAAAACAATAATAGTTATTTATCCCATCGTATTATAAACAGCTTTCCACGGATTTAAAAATGTTTAATTATAAGACTAAAACTGATTTTAATATTATGAATGTACATTTTTGTATTAGTAGAAAACTGTATTGTATATAATACGATACGATACATGATTTATTTAGCGATACGGAAATGTGATGAAATATTTTTAAAAAAATTATATTAGAAAATAGAAAAAAATAATTGTTGTTTTGTAACTTGCAATAATTAAAATTAATAATTATTTTTTTACTATAAACAGAAATCTTTACGCTAAAATTTCATCAAACCGTGAACAACAAACACCTAAAAGTCAAGGGCCTATAAATGGTTAGGTTATTTTTTCCATTTGATTATATTGATATAGATTTTGGTAAAATAAAGTGCATAATAGTATGACTATTACATTTTACCGCTGCTAATTACTGCATTAGGATCGGTGTCCAATAAAACCTGCGGAAAAACATGTATGTTTATTGTATTGTTGTTAGATTGGGCCGAAAGGATCTAAATCTAGTTTTATTTGAGCTTAAGAAATCTGACGGTCGGAATCTATTAAATATGACAAGTATTCGATTTTAACCCCTCGTGCAGGGTAAATATGTTAAGCAGTTGACATTCCCCCCCCCCAAAAAAAAAAATTGTGAAAGATTCCCCCTCCCCTCATAAGAAATTTTGCCTTCCCCAAAACACAAGCTTGACGTCTAAGGCGGTTATATATGTAGTTAGCAGAATTTACGATTTCTGCCGAAAGTTCTATTTTGTTCTATTATACTAGCGGCTACGCCCCTAGAAGCCTCTAGGAACACTTCTTAGGTGGGCGGGCGAGAAGTCGAACCCCCTACCCTAATTTGAAATTTTGGAAAAACAAATATTATTTTTTTTTGGGGGGGGGGGGTGAGTTTAGAGGTTGGAGATACCCTTCCACAAAATAGTTAAAAACCTTCCCTTGACATATAAGAAGCTTCACAGTAATGGAGAACTATTTCGGCTCAGCGGTTAGTGAGATCCATCGCTACAGACAAAAAAGCTTACTACTTTATATAATAGGATATTTGATAATTAAAGTAAAAAAATAGAGTTAGCACGAGATATATGTAACTCTACCCACTGAGTGGGGTCCCTGTGCCGACTTTCAATTGGGTCTTTGAATATTATCCAATAGCGTCAGAAATAAAAACACAGCCAAGTCGCTACAAAAGAATATAATGCAATTTGCAAGTAGACGAAAAGGATCCTCGCCACTTGGGCCAGGTAATTGTAAGGTTTACACATATATAGTTATACATTTTTTAATAATATAACAAAACAGACTTTTTTGCTAGAATGAAGGAACGTCGTTTCATTTAACTATGAGAAATTGTCAAATGACATTTAATTTTAACATGTTGGGGGAGGGGGGGGGGGGGGCGGTGTATAATTATTCTTGAAAAAAAACTGTGTTGTGTGACAAGCAAATTCTTATTTAAAGTAGCAGGATATTTATTTATCTTTTTGTATCGAATGATCTCGCTAACTGCTGAACCGATATGGTTCTCCTTTACAAGATATCGAGAAAAAAAAAACAAATAAACATAACTAACCCCATCTAGAGGCTGCGAAAATATTTTTGGTTATCAGCTGATCTTAAAGTAAATTTAAAAAAAAAACTATTTACGTTCCGCTAGATGCCTATAGGGGCATAAACCCTAGTTCTTATATAAAATATCAGTATGTGTGACAGTCTATGTGTTTTTACTAAAAGTGGTATCCGCTAAACCGCTGTCCAATATCTCCTATGAAGGTTTTTAATTGTTAAGTAGCAGCCAAGAAAACTACATTACCCACATAGCGTTACGGACTGACGGACAACGAGAATTATAGAGTAGCGCCGCTTCCCTTCTTAATTTAACTAACGTTATATGATAAAATAACTTAGCTTCTTATGAACATAATTATACTTTTTATGCATTTAATTAAATGAAATAAGTTACATAATCATCAAACATTTGTTAATGACGAATTTATAGAGTTGTAAATCATATTTTCTATTTTAACTGAACACAAGGCATGTTATGTATTCTGAAAATAATTATGACAACATCCATAAGTAGCGAAGCACAGAAATAAAAAAAAATATATTGAGAACTGTCACTAAAACTAGACGAGAATTAATTAAGTTACAAAGTAGATCCCCTACAGTTACAGTTCTATTTCCACTCATAGCATTTAAAACTGAAAATTATAAAAGTTGAGATTTAAATTTATGGTTGTCGTTGAAAATGTTTTATTAATCTCTAATATTAGGTAGTACGATGTCCATCTTTCTGTTCGGATTTAGCTTATGATTTCGCTAAACCCTAGAACGATTCGAATTTGTTTTGTTTTTTCTTACGGGTGTTACCAAGGTGTTTGGCTAATTTTTCAGTGGGACACTCCACCCCCCTCCCAAAAAAAAGTATCACTGCCTCTAGGGGTAAAACAAATATTCTTTAAAAAATCTTGTATGAAATCTATAGCAGCCGCTATGTCAATGTTGTAGGTCCAGAGAAGGTTTATAACTATTTTAGGGTAGGGTACCTAAACCCTCCCAAGAAATCGTCCCTGGAAAAAAAACCACACCAATATAAAAATTTAGTAGTGTATAATCTACCTACCCCCCCCCCCCCTTTAAATGCCTCTAGATACTCTAGGGGCGTAATCGTTCTGTTATGAATCAAACTAGAAAGGTTTGTGTTTGAAGCAAACGGTCATTATGTTTTTCATGGAAGCTTCTTAAATTTCATGAGATGCTTTTAAGCTATTTCTTATGAAGACCCTAGGGGCTACTTGCGAAGCCGCTAGTGCAAACTTATATAGATGCAATTCTGAGGTGTGTAAAAATTTCACGGTTTGTTACTTCAACTAATAATCATGTGCTTGTAATAATAGTCATATGTAATCAACAAAAACTCCAATCAATGAAAAAAACAAGGATAAGTGTTTTCAAGAGTAGAGTAGCAAAAATAAGCCAAAAATAAACAAGGATCATAACATCCATAAAAGCGACAAACAAACATTAACACTTGTAGAGTGTCAAAACTGAAAAAGCAGACTATAATTGTATAGGTCCAAACAAAATTGTAAGCAAATTTTTGCATAACTGCTTAAATACAAAGTTCAGTTGAAGGACATACTTACAATTTTAGAGATGCTTCGCTTTTAACATTGAAATAGAAATCAGTAATCCAAAAATCCAATGAATATGATAATAATTTCACATAAAAAATTGTCGTCAAAAAGGTTTAAAATCAGCAAGTTTTAAAGGGACGTACGGACAATCTGGTTTGGGCCATAGAGTTGCAACGCTTTTTAAATAATGCCTAACTGTTAAGGAATGCAAAGTTTTTTCTTCATTAAAAATCTACGTAAAAGTTACGCAATATTTATAATACTTATTTTCTTTAGCATTTAGGTAATAAAAATATAATCAAGCTTTGTTAATTGTCATTTTAAAGTTAAAACACATATTTAAATGTAAAAAAAATATTTTGATTTAAAATTATAAAATTAAGTAAGAAGCATTTCTTTTTTTTCTGTCCTTTAAGATCTCTCTCACATATTAACCGATATATTGAGTTCTTAATATCAGTAAAGATTCAGGTTTTAAGTATTTCATTTGCAACATAAAAATGCCCCTGGAGGCTAGTAACGCAGCTACTATTAATCAGGAATAAGGTATAACCAACAAGCAAAATAAATCTAAAATAATATTTGGGGGGCAAATGGAAAGGTCGTCAATTTTACGATGTGTTGCCCCCCAACGACAGCTGAAAAACACGTATAGGTTTCGTGATTTTCTTCCGAATTAATTTCGTTATTGGTATGAGCTGACTATTAATACAACAGGAGACATTACTCCAATACCATCTTAAAAATATTCTGTAAAAAAAATATTCCTACCATGCCGTTTTAGATATCTTATATTACTAACAGAAACATCTGTCTAGATTATGAAATAGTTAGTTAGCTTTGTTTGACGGACGCACGTCATTTATACGAAAGTCAATATGAAGTCTGTTTGTTTGTACCAAAATATCTCGCCAACTGCTGAACTGATATGGTTTTCCTTTACTATGAAACTTCTCAGAGGACCTTGGAAGATTGATTACTATTTTCAGGGAGGGTAACATCACCCACTCAAGGCAAGTCACCCCTATTGTAAAAACGCCCACCTCCCTATGTGTCTCTAGGGGCGTAGCCGCTAATTGTAAATAAGGCAAAAATCATCGAAAAAAGAAAATTAGTTTGTCCAAATAACTGAATTAACCACACACATGTTATTGTCTTAAAAATTATGTAGAGACAGTGGGGCAGATGAAAAATTCCCCCTTCTTTCAAAATAATAGCTTTATTTCTAACTCTATATAAACTACTAGCGGCTGTGCTGTTAGCATCAAAGGGCTCTGTATTTAATGGGGAAGAAAGATGAGAGCAATATAGCCAAAAATCAGAGCAAGTCTTAAATTCATATGATAAACTAGCCTAAAACCATCTAGGAACCTATGTCATGCTCTCCTTAAATTTAGAATCGATTCAGTGGATAGTGAGATCTTAACGGACAGACAATTACTTTATATAATAGAATAAATATGTATTACACTCTTTAAATATAAATCAGCTAATGTATACCTTGTAATATAAAAATTTCTACTGCTGTCATGTTGAATGCATGACAATAATAATAAGAGTAGGGAAATGTAATTGCCCCAAAACAGATTCGAATTTTTTTCTAGCTTATTTAAGACAAAGGTCTTGCAAATAGCAAAGAATAAAATAGAAATTTAAGAATATTAATGTGATTTGCCTCAACATTAATATTGAAAATGAAAACAAAAAATGATTTAACTTGACAAAATAATAACTACTTGGTCAAATTAAACACCGGTAGAAAAAGTCTTTTACTGAGTTTATTAGAAAACAGTTAATTCTGAGAAATTTTGTAAAATGATTTGGTTAAATAAAAGTTTTATGAAAAATTTAATTCTATCCTGAACGTTTGAGGTCGGTTTTCCTCAAAGTGCTCAGTCGAGCCCAGAACCACAATTCCCTTATTCTTAAATAAATTGAAAATAAGCTTATTGTGTGTTTTGTTTCAGTTTATTAAGCAAAGTTAGGTTATGTATTTGGTACAGGGTAGTTCAAAAAGGTTTAGGTACCCCAGTTACTGGAATAGATCCATAGTATAGATGTATATACAGGTAACTGCATTTTCAAAGGACCTTTTTCGTCTGCTTGCGAATTGTTATCTGCTATTTGGATGTTTTAATATTCCCCACACTATTGGTTGATTTAGTTCATGATCAATCTCTAACAAATTTTCTAGCAAAATCGGCCTACAATAATTTTAGTTGTAATTTGTGAGATAGTAATGGTTTAGAGGGGTTAACTTTGGCGTAGTTTTTGCATTCTAGCTAATCATTTATAACAGCTAAGCTTTTTTATGATAAGGGCAAGTGTCGCAACAGCTTATAGTGCCCATTAAATAATGATGTCGTAAAATACAAATGACCAATGGTTAGAAAACATTGTACTTGGCCAATTATAAAATGAATACCGGACTATCTTTGTTCATTTGTATTGTATGACGTATTTTTTTTATCAGGTACTATAAGCTGCTTCGGCAAGTGTCACTACAATACAGTTTAGTACCAAAGTTGTTCTGTAATCATAACTTCTTTTTAAAAAGCAAAGCTACTCCGCTTTAACATTTTGCATTAATCATTATATTGTTTGGGATTATTATATGGTTGCAATATCTATACAGTTAACACAAATACTTCTCTTTCAAATTTTAATTGTGTAAAATCGCATTGTATCATAGACAGCTTTCCGCGGACATTAAAATGAAAATGAAAAAGATTAACACCAGTTTTGAAGGCCCCCAATGTCCGGGCATACAAAGTTATTGTTTATTTTATAGTTTATTTATTTTAATATTCGTGGAAAATTATTATTTGTAGTAATACGATACTATGCATAATTTTTCAGTATAGCTGAGAACCGGTTCCAATCCAGCAAATATTAATCTGTTTGGAAGCCAAAATAAAAAATCATTTTTAAATTAATCTCAATCTTAGTTGTAAAGTATCTGAGCTAATAAAAAAAGTTGAATTAAAGAGTGACAACTGTCACTATATTGTGACGCACAGACCCTAATTATAGATAAGATTCAAACTAAAAAATGTAATTACAGACCAAAGTTTGGATATATTCAAATTTAGCTTTTTTTAAAAAGACTTTAGCTTTCTTACAGAAACACATATTCCGTGCTTCTATCAAAAAACTGTCAAAGTAAATAACAGTAAAAAAAAAGAAATTTGGTTCTGATTAATCATTTTCATTTTCAAAATCCTTTACTTAAATAATATTTTCCCAGAAAGTAATTTTTGGTGAAAATTAAATTAAGATTTGATTGAAAATTTTCTACTTTTAAAATTTTGATGACACATTACAGCTATTGTCATTCAATTTTAAAAGTAAATTGTCAAATATATCAAATGTAGAAAAGAGGAAATAATGTGTCCATAGATAGCGGGGCTTATATTAAACTAGCGGATGCGCCCCTACCATCTAGGGGCTCTACATTCGAAGGAATATGTAAGGGCACAAAAAATGGCATAAAACCACACCCAGACTTATTTATAAAAAAAATAGCCTAAAACTATCTCAAGACTTATAAGAATGGGCACTGTAAATGAGAACCATATCGGTTCAGCGGTTAGCGAGATCCTCCGATACAGACAAAAAAGCTTACTACTTTTTATAATAGGATAAACAAGAAGAATCCTGGAAACTAGGATTTTAAACAGTTAAAGATAAATATTTGTAGGATTGATTAAAGAGAAGCTTTGCTCCTATCTATAATCTATAATACAAAGTTGAACGATGTCTCTGTGTTTGTTTGTAGCGAAGGATCTCGCTAACCGCTGAACCGATCGGGTTCTCCTTTACAGGGTAGCTTCTCATAGGTCCCGGGAAGGTTTATAACTATTTTCTTGGGGGGTGGGACACCCCTAACCCCCCCAAAAACTAAAAATACCCCCACAAAAAAAAATTTCTTCTTAAAACTAAAATTAAAATAGTGTTATAGTGGGGTCGACTACCACCCCCCTCCCCCATGAAATAAAAATTCCTCCCCCTCCAAAAAAAAATATTTTTTAGATTTATTTTTTTAAATCTAAATTACAAAAAATTGGTTTGAACAAGCCTCTACATGCAGAGCCCCTAGAGGCTAGGGGCGAAGCCGCTAGTTTTATATAAACAGACGGCTAAATAGGAATGAGGGCTAAAGGGGTAGCTGTCATGATATTGCAAGCTGCGGCTTGCAAATAACTATGTGCAAAGTCAGGGCTTTTTAGTTGGTATTTGAATCTTGCATAGCTAGGTTCGCCCCCTGTGGCTGTAGGCTCGAGTCCCTTGGTGTGGACGCCACAGTTACTTAAATCCAACCCAGGATATATGTATATTGAAAGTATCAGTTATAATATTATTGCTTGCTTTATAATTTTATGTATTAATAAAGTTGATCAACTAATCAAAGTGAAGTTTATTGATGGTAAGAATAGCAAACCTTCTCTATAATTAGCTATTGTCTGCTATACGTCCATAATAAATATTGCTGGAATCGGTTTTTTCCAAAAGTCCAAGGACGTAGGACTGTTAATCAAACTGGTCCCCCAAAAATATCTAATTATTGAATTCTGCTAGTTCTTACCAGCCAAAGATGGCTTAGTAACAATCTAAAATAGCAAATACTTAATAATGCACACGCAAATAAATATAGACAGTTTTCCGCGGTTAGCAAAATAAAAAATCAAACGATTATGTCTCTATTATTAGCCCCGAGTTACCGGAGGCCTGGACTTTTATTTTATTTTTAGTAGAAAATTGTCCGTAACACAATACATAACATGATTTTTCAGCTTATAAATATTTTTAATCGAGTGGATATTTATCTGGTTAAAAGCCATTAAAGACATTACCTGAACAACTGTTTGAATATATTCATCTCTGGATTTCTGTAAAGCTTGAATATTTCCTACATTATTATCATATTTATGCTCATTCAATATTCAAATTTTATCATTTTAGAAGAGCATTAATAAAACTAGAAGATGAATGTCCAACAATGTAATAATACTAAAAGCTGCGTCCCTAACTTCTAGAGGCTTTGTATTTGAAGGGGCAGATTGTTGCTAGATAAATATCTTAAAACCAATACAAGACTTAAATAAGAATAGCCTAAAACCACCACAGAACCAATTTGTAGCTTTCTAAAATTGCCGAACTCAATCAGTTCAGTAGTTATCAAAATCTTAAGCTACAGACAAAAAAAACTTACTACTTTTTATAATACTAGCGGCTTCGCCCCTAGCCTCTAGGGGCTTTGCCCCAAGAGGTTTAATCTACCTATTTTTGTGTTATTTTGATATAAAAGGAAAAGTAAAAAAAAAATTTGGGGGGTTCCGCCCCCCAAGAAAATAGCTTAAAACCATCCCAGGACCAGTAGGTATATTAACTAAAGAGTAGGGCCCAATCGGTTCAGTGGTTACTGAGATCTTAAGCTTCAGACAGACACACAGACATCAAGCTACTTTGTATTATAGATAAATTGATCAACACAGTTTAATAATAGGACGATTGTTAATGTCTTATTATGTCCTTTAATAATATTCCGTCTGACTGTCTATAGATTTAGGTCTCGGTGACTGATAAACCGATTGGGCTCTTCTCTTCAGAGAATATATTTTGATACTGGTCCTGGGATGTTTTAAGCTATTTTTTAGTAGGCGGTACTGCAACCCCTCCCCCTCTTCTCTTTAGAAAAATAACCCCTCATTTTTGGTAAAAAAAGATATAGGGCATCATTAAAGACCCATTAAATTATTTATTCCTGTTGTATAAGTTATATAACAGATCTATAGTATAGATTTATATTCAGATAACTAACCCCCTTATACGTCTGCTGTAAAATTATTTCCTGCTACTTGGCTGTGTTAATACACACCACAACATTGGTTGATTTTTTAAAGACCCAATTGAAAGTGGGTACAAGGACAATGCGATAGGGAGATACAGTTATTTAACCCTCTCTAGTGTATTACTCTAATATAATTTAAAAGAATGATTAGTTAAAAATATGCAAAATAAATGTGCAAAAAATATAAATAAATAATTATAGTGACGAGCAATATCCAAAAAGGAGGGGAAAGGACAATGATAGCTAAATTAATCTACAATCCGTTCTTCTATCCAATATTTTCCGGCTACTATAGTCGTATATCACTATTAATCAATTGCCATTGTTTTATCCTTATTCCCTGGATTTCATTCGACATATTATTACTTGGATGTTGCAAAAGATTTTCAAGTACTCTAATAAAGTATTACTCTTAGTTGGCTAAAATAACGATACCCTATCCATTCCCTTTACCCTATCCCCTCCCCTTCTACTGGATGAACAAAATGACCAATAAATTAAAATGAGGTCCATGTTAGCAACCTAAATTCATTACTTAAACCCTTTTTGTAAAAAAAAAATTGGATCATGGAAAGAAAACAAAGTCATTCCTTAATTAGGACAGAAGTCACCTTCCTAGGAAGGACATAAGTAGCCTTCCTTAAGTGAGAATTTGTTAGATGAAGGGCATAAATTGCCTCCCTTAACAAAGATTTTGCAAGATTGAGGACATAAGTAGCCTCCCTTCACCTAACAAAACCTAGCTTTTTGGTCCTTCACATAGCAAAATCTTGCATAAAATTGGTTTTTGGTCCATCACATAGCAAAATATTGCAAAACTTAGCTTTTCTGTCCTTATTATAGCAAAATATTGCAAAACATAGCTTTTTGGTCCTTCACATAGCAAAATCTTGCATAAAATAGCTTTTTGGTCCATCACATAGCAAAACATTGCAAAACTTAGCTTTTCTGTCCTTCACATAGCAAATTCTTGCAAAACATAGCAAATTCTTGCAAAACATAGCAAAATCTTGCAAAACATAGCAAATTCTTGGAAAACTTAGCTATTCTGTCCTTCACATAGCAAATTCTTGCAAAACATAGCAAATTCTTGCAAAACATAGCAAATTCTTGCAAAACTTAGCAAATTCTTGCAAAACATAGCAAATTCTTGCAAAACATAGCAAATTCTTGCAAAACATAGCAAATTCTTGCAAAACATAGCAAATTCTTGGAAAACTTAGCTTTTCTGTCCTTCACATAGCAAATTCTTGCAAAACATAGCAAATTCTTGCAAAACATAGCAAATTCTTGCAAAACATAGCAAATTCTTGCAAAACATAGCAAATTCTTGCAAAACATAGCAAATTCTTACAAAACATAGCAAATTCTTGCAAAACATAGCAAATTCTTGCAAAACATAGCAAATTCTTGCAAAACATAGCAAATTATTGGAAAACTTAGCTTTTTTGTCCTTCACATAGCAAATTCTTGCAAAACATAGCATTTATGTCCTTTACATAGCTAAATCTTTCAAAATTCAGCTTTTCTGTCCTAAACATAGCTAAATGTTGCAAAATGTAGCATATTCTTGCTATTTAGACCACCCATTCCTGGGATCTTAAGCTTCAAACAAGAAAACCTTACTGTTTGGTTATTGAATTGATAGGATTTCAGAACAATGATATTAATTTTGATGTTTTATAACTCTGAATTTTTTCATCAATTTAAAATAGCCAGCTTTTTGTTAATAAATGTGAAAAGTAAAAATGCTTTTAAATTTAATGATCTACTAGCTGCTCTGCCCCTAGAGACCTTTTTTTTTTTGGGGGGGGGGGGGTTAATTTTTACTAGGGGTGAATTCTCCTGGGAGAGTGGTACCTATCCCAGAACTAATAAGAAGCTAAACTAAGTACAGAACCCTATTAGTTCAGAAGTTAACGAGATATACATACAGATAGACAGACACAGATCCTGTTACTTTTATTATAAGGATAGTAAAATATATGTTCTTGTGTAAAAGCTAGCTTTTCAAAATAAGAAGAAAAAACTTGACACATCATGCCGTCCGCTGTCGCGAAGTATGGTCTATGAAGATTAGAGTGGGTCAATTTTCAAAGTTTTTTTTTTAATTTTTAATTCATTACAATGGATTTATTATTACTTGGATCTTACACGAGATTTGCATGTTCTATAATAAAGTGAACTCTCTAGTGGGCTAAAAAAACGATCTCCCCCACCCAATTCTTTTAACCTATTCCCTCCTTTCTTACTGGATAAATGGCCCACAAAATAAAATCGAAGAGAAATTGCAACCAAAATTTTTTCCTGTTATAATATCAACGTGAATCAATACAGAACTTAGCAACTTAATTTGGCGACAACTTTTCTATGTAATTCTATGTCAATAAGATATATAGCGTGCTTATCAATTCCAAAATTGAGCCATCCTTATGACTTTTGACCCAACACGACCTGGGGTTGGTTAATTACCAATACTAAAATCTAAACACACAAAGTTTTGAAATTAAGAAATATTCTAATTTATTTTTTTGGTATTAATTAATATGAATACTAAGAAAATTTATAATCCCTTATAACTTTTCAACATATATATTTAATTGTAAAAAATTCCGAAAATTAACATTTCTTTAGCTCTGTTATTGGTCATCCCCCCCATATAGTATTATAATGTCCATTTCGCAAAACGTACTATTTACAGGGATCTAAAGGGATAAGACAATTGCCGATAAGTTGATGTAAATCCTCAATGATTAAACATAAATTCATCCCTTCTGTAAGTTATAATTAGTGGTTGAATCGTTTACTATTACCAGGGATCTAAAATGATATTCAATTGCCAATAAGTTGATGTAAATCCTCAATGATTAAACATAAAGTTACCCCTTCTATAAGTTATGATTAGTGGTTGAATCGTTAATGGACAAGACACTCATTTTAATGTACCAACCAATAAAAATTCAATTATATTTCCCTAAGATTAAGCCAATGAATAAGAAAATGTTACTATAAAACTTTGGAGACCAGTGTAATAAGCAGCTCAATGTACACTCACTCCTTGGATTATTACACAGTACCCAAAGTTTTATCTTAACAATTTCTCATTTATGGGCTTAACATTTTGGAGACTTTTTATTTAATTAATTATGTAAATTGATTTATCATCCATTGTGTTATCCCTTTTAATTCCTGATTTTGGCGTGATTTTTATGTGACGGCATGGGTCAAAAATGTTTAACATCAAAGACTATTTATAAATATAGAATATCTATAATACAAAGTAGAACGATGTCCGTCTGTTTGTTTGTAGCGAAGGATCTCGCTAACCGCTGAACTGATCGGGTTCTCCTTTACAGGGTAGCTTCTCATAGGTCCCGGGAAGGTTTATAACTATTTTCTTAGGGGGTGGGACATCCCCAACCCCTCTAATTTTTTTTTCTTTTTAAAACTAAAATTAAAATAGTGGGCTGGACTACCCCACCAAGAAATTTTTTTTTACATTCTTTTTTTAAATCTTAAATACGAAATTTTGGTTTGATCAAACCTCTTGGTGCCCAAGCCCCTAGAGGCTAGGGGCGAAGCCGCTAGTGTAATATAAAAGATTTTAAGAAAAAAAATAATCAGGGACCGCTGAACCGATATGGTTCACTTTTATAGTGTAGCTTCTTACAGGACATGGGTAGGTTTATTGCTATTCTAGGGAAGGGTACCACCGTCCTCCTAAGATAAACCGTTCCTTGAAAAAATAACCCTTTAAAAATCGAATGAAAAATGGGGGAGGAGTAATTTGTTTTTTACTTTTTCATTTTAAAAATAATATAAAAATGGAAGGGTTGAATCCAAACCACATCCACCTCAAGTACCCCTGGAGAACTCTAGGAGCGTAGCCGATAGTTTAAAATAAAACACCAACAGGCAACAATAAATCAAAATTCTTACAAATCTAAGCATACATAGTCTATGGTCTTTGTGTGTGTTCCGACCCATGCCGTAAACGCCCAACTAGCCACCTAGCCAAACAGTTTTTTTTTACTTATTTCTTTATTATAAAAAGCTATCTTAAAAAAAAAATATTTTTTTACTATGCTATTATAGTAATTGTATGGTTCTTTTACAATTTATCTTCGTATGAGACCAATAAAGGTTTAAAGCTATTTGGGGGAAGAGTACTACCACATTCTTAAGAGAAATTGCCCTAGAAAAATGAAATAAAAATTAGGGTGGGGAGACTTTCCTCTTTCCATTAACATGTCTCTAGCATAGCTGTTAGTTGATCATTAAATTTAAAAGCATTTTTAGTTTTCACATTTATTAACAAAAAGCTGGCTATTTTAAATGGATGAAAAAATTCAGAGTTAAAAAACATCAAAATTAATATCATTGTTCTGAAATCCTATCAATTCAATAACCAAACAGAAAGGTTTTCCTGTCTGAAGCTTAAGATCCCAGGAATGGGTGGTCTAAATAGCAAGAATATGCTACATTTTGCAACATTTAGCTATGTTTAGGACAGAAAAGCTGCATTTTGAAAGATTTAGCTATGTAAAGGACATAAATGCTATGTTTTGCAAGAATTTGCTATGTGAAGGACAAAAAAGCTAAGTTTTCCAATAATTTGCTATGTTTTGCAACAATTTGCTATGTTTTGCAAGAATTTGCTATGTTTTGTAAGAATTTGCTATGTTTTGCAAGAATTTGCTATGTGAAGGACAGAAAAGCTAAGTTTTCCAAGAATTTGCTATGTTTTGCAAGAATTTGCTATGTTTTGCAAGAATTTGCTATGTTTTGCAAGAATTTGCTATGTTTTGTAAGAATTTGCTATGTTTTGCAAGAATTTGCTATGTTTTGCAAGAATTTGCTATGTTTTGCAAGAATTTGCTATGTTTTGCAAGAATTTGCTATGTTTTGCATGAATTTGCTATGTTTTGCAAGAATTTGCTATGTGAAGGACAAAAAAGCTAAGTTTTCCAAGAATTTGCTATGTTTTGCAAGAATTTGCTATGTTTTGCAAGAATTTGCTATGTTTTGCAAGAATTTGCTATGTTTTGCAAGAATTTGCTATGTTTTGCAAGAATTTGCTATGTTTTGCAAGAATTTGCTATGTTTTGCAAGAATTTGCTATGTTTTGCAAGAATTTGCTATGTTTTGCAAGAATTTGCTATGTTTTGCAAGAATTTGCTATGTGAAGGACAAAAATGCTATGTTTTGTGAGGTTTTGCTATGTGAAGGAAAGAGAAGCTATGTTTTGCAAGATGAAGGACATAAGCAGCCTTCCTAATGTAAGAATTTGTTAGACAAAGGACATAAGTCACCTCCCTTAAGTTAGATTTTGTTAGATGAAGGACATAAGTAGCCTTCCTTAGACCAATTTCCAGTGACTTCTGTCCTAATTAGGAATGACTTTGTTTTCTTTCCATGATCCAAAAAATTTGTAATTTCTATTGCATAAAATTTTCTAACAAACCCAT
Source organism: Acartia tonsa (assembly GCF_053477335.1). Lineage (NCBI taxonomy): Eukaryota > Metazoa > Arthropoda > Copepoda > Calanoida > Acartiidae > Acartia > Acartia tonsa. Next base: position 38,919,668 of record NC_137264.1, on the reverse strand, counting down.
GGATGGAGGTAACATTGAACTATATTTTATACTCACGTGATATTATTTATTAGCTTAAAAAAAATTAAGAATTTAAATTTCTAAAAGATAGAAGTGTCCAAACAAATTTTTCTACTAATAATTTTAACCTACAAAAAGGTAATTTTTTATGCAATTATCGTCAATCATCTTATCCCTTAAGATCCCTGAATAGTAATTTTTGGTAAATTTTTAGAGATTGTTTTTTTGATAATTGGAAGTGCTGTTAATCTACAAATATCCTACTATATTAATTTGTAAAACTGCAAATGATAAATATGACCTATTTTTGTCTATTTAAAGATTCCCTTTAAACACCTCCCCCTTTTTATATAAAGATGCTAATTCCCCCCCCCCCCAACCCCAAGAGGATATAGGCAGTAAAAAACCCCGCAGGGGGCACAATTTTCTAACACTTCTTTCTCATTTAGTCTTTAAAAAGGATTCAAAATGCATGGACATATATCTTTTTAACTCTTATTTTATACATCTTAATTGGAACTGATGATCTATTTTTATAGAGAAACATATGTATTCCACCAATAAATAGTTAAAAAATTAAATGTGTTTATACATAAAATAAAAAAATATAAAAATAACCCAAAAATACTATATAAAGTAGTAAGGTTTTTGTCTGTGGCTTAAGATTTCGATAACAACTGAACCGATTGAGTTCTCCATTTATGAAAGCTGCTTAATTAAAGGACCCAGGTTCTTATATTCTTATATCTAAGTTTGATTTTAGTATGTTTTCTAACATTCATACTCCTTTGAATACATAGCTCTTAGATGCTAGGAGCGCAGCCGCTAGTATATAATAAAGTTAGTCTCTTGGCTGTTTATTACACTAGTCCCCAAAGTTGTATATGTTTTCTTATTCGTTGGCTTAACAACTTTAGGAATATAAGTGAATTTTGAGGTAATTTTTAAGTTGAGTGTTCAAACGTTTCAACCACTAATTTTAATCTAATATTGCTTATGAGCATAAATATTCCTCTAAGAACATTCACTTTTTCTTGAAGCTTCTGTGTTTCCAGATCTCCTGAACTCGACTATAAAATAAATAATATAAGTTTTATAAGAAATTAATGAAAGGCACTTTTCCCTACAACCCTGTTTTGCTAACCTGTTCCGAATATAGTAAAGTAAAATACAAACGCACAAAAAATCACCCACCCCTTATTTTTAATTTATACCAAAATAAGGGGTGAGGGTCTGTCTTTGACACTTTCAGGGAAACCAACGAAATCAAATTCAGAATAGACGGGCAGTATAAAATAATGTTAGTTCACACTTTTAAAATACGAAAATAATTTTTTACACTATAATTCGGATGTTTTACAAGTGTTTTCTGCAAAATATAATTTTGTTTAAAAATCTCCAATTACTAAGTAAATACCTTAAGAAGATAAAGCTCCCGTTTCATGTACATATTCTCATACTGAAGCCTAAAAAATTGAAAAAAATAAACTAATATCAACTGAAAAAAATCGGATCATGGAATGAAACAAAGTAGCGAGTTTCGTCGTATCTTTTCAGAAGCTTTCTCCTGTTTCTAGCCCCTGCGGTGGTCTTTAACTTTGCGGGGCCATTTACCTAACCAAGCAGGACAATCATTAACATTTACATAATCTAACCTTGCCTAATATAACCTATCAAAAGGTACTGTGAAAATACGGCGAAACCCGCTACTTCGTTTTTTTACATGATTAAAAAAAATCTTTGCGCAGCAGTTTGTCGTTTGTAAGGTGACGGGTTCGAATCACTGCATAACTAAAAACGCTGCTATGTCAAATGCCAGCAAATGTCAGAGCAGGTGAATGCCTTGGTCCATATATTGTGGTTTTCATTAACATGCACAGTTAGAACTTCCAGACAAAAGTCGTGCAATACAAGGGTTGGTTGTCTGTATTGGTTGTGATATCAGTGCCTTGGCAACGAACCCAGTGAAAGTGTCGGACTGATTATGACGTAAAAAAAATAATTAGCCAATGAGAGGCCACTATAAATTTTACCATTGGTCAATAATGTCCTCTCATTGGCTAATTTTTTTCGTCATAATCAGTCCGACACTATTACTGGGTTCCTTGGCAACTACTAGGACAAACTTATCAGCTGATAAGACATTTTTCTTAATAAATAAAATTAATCTGTTAAAACGTCAAATATAGCTTTTCCCCTATTTCTAGCCCCAGTGCGGGGGCCTTTCTCCTGCGGGGCAATCACCTAACTTATCAAAAGCTACTGTGAAAATTTGACGAAACGCCCCTTAAGGGGCGTTGTCACGAAAGTTACTATAGCCAAACCTTTTTATCATATTAACGTACGGACTGACGTTAATACTTACTGCGCTACAAAAAGTATTTTAAATTATTTTTTAAAGTTGCATTATTTTAATTATTTAGTTTTTTCACAGAAATTGAATGATTGGAATGTCGAGAATTTGAAAAATCAATTTCCAATAATTTCTTGGTTTTCAAAAGCGAATCTTTTCTATAATTAGGGTCTGTCCGTTCATGCTTACGGAACATTTAGTTTTTTTTCGTAATATAAGACATGTTAGAATTGTCCTATTGATTTTAATCTTTGCATGTTGATTCCTTTAACAGTTAGGTACAATTTAGAAATCGTAGCAACTCGTTACCAGAAAGTAGTACGTCCATTTAAAACATGTTGCTTTCTAACCTTTTTAGCATCAATTCTTTATGTGTTATAATCATCCTATTCATTTTTTGGAATACTGATTCCTATTACAAATAGTACAATGTTATAAGCCAATAATCTATACAATTTTGTTCAAACTTATACACTTGTATTCTGCTTTTTTAGATCTGACACTCTACAAGTGTTAATGTTCGCTTGTCCTACCGTTTCAGAGCTTCACTTTTATGGATGTTGTCATCCTTGTGAATCAAAACATTTTAAACATTTAATTTATTGGCAAATGATAAAGAAATAATTTTAATGTTAAATTATGACTCTTGAAAATTAAAATTTTTAAAAATGTTTCTTTTTAAAAGTATATTTTTGTATTGTTAAAGGCTTTTTTAGTTGGCTTATCAATTGCTAATAATATTAGTAGTCGTTAATATTTAACAGTAAAGCTATTTGTATAGGTTTCTGGAAGTATTTCCTAATTAGCTATTATAAGGAGGTATCCTTGGGACTTTAAATTATATCGGTACCCAAAGATTTGTAAATATGTTCTCTTATTCGGTGTTCTAAAAACTTTGGATACTTTTATTGAATCTTGGTAGGCTAAGTCAAATATTAGTGTTCAAACTTTTCCACCAATAATGTACAACTACAGAAAGGATAAATTTGTTACCATTATTGTGGATGTATATTAATTTATCATCCATTGTTTTATCCCTGGGGAATCGTGAAGATTCCCTTTATTGACTTGTTTCATATGTTTAGAGGTGGTACCAATGAATATATATAATTTAGGATATATAAGTTGGAAGGAATTTTAAGGTTAGGGGGAGATTTGAAATCTGCATCAAATTTTAAAGATTTTTATAAAATTCGTATTTTGTATAATTCTTTATCTAAAAGCGGAAATACAATTTAAGTTAATTAATTTTTGACCAAAAGGATAGGTGGATTAGAAACTACCTGCTCTCTAATTGGGTGAATGATGTACGACACTTAAGCTTCTCCAATCAGAGCGCAGATAGTTTTCAATCCACCAATCACAGATGTCAAAATTAATTAACTTAAATTGTATTTCCGCTTTTTTATAAAAAATTATACAAAAAACGAATTTTATAAAAAAAATCCTTAAAATTTGATGCAGTTTTCAAATCTCCCCCTAACCTTAAAATTTCGTCCAACTTATATATCCTAATATATGTATATACAGAGAGTCCCTTAAGTTTTCAAATGTCGTTTTCTTTTTCGTTGGCTTAACAACGTTGGGGACTTTTACTGAATTAGCATCGGTTGGTTAATCAAGTTTATTGTTTAAACGTTTCACCCATTAATTGTAATCTACAGAAGGGGTAATTTATTGTATCATCATTGGGGATGTACATCAATTTATCGGGCATTGTCTTATCCCTTTAGATCACTGACTTTTACATTATAGAGAGAAAAGTATCTTTTCGTGTGTAATATGATAAATTTGCTGAAAACAGTTAAATAAGAAATATTTAATAATCATAATCATTAATTCTATCGTTAAGCATCGGTGAATATTCACATAGTTGCTGTTAATACGGTACTACAAATAAATAAATGCAAACAGTAAAAAAGTGAACAGACGAACTCGCAGATAGGACTGTAAGAGAAAGGTCGTGCAGGTAAAGAGTGTGCTAATCAATCAAAATATTAGAGTGACTACTTACATCTGTCTGTGTGTGTGTGTGTGTCTATTTACTAAACCAATATGACTATACAACAAAGCTTCTTATAGGTCTAAGAAAAATTTCCTACCTCCAAAAATTATTTTCTTTGTTTTGAAGGAGAAGATTTTCAATAATTATGGTCTATAAGACTGTATAAAATCAAAATTAAAGGTAGTAAGTTGATATGTAAAAAAAAATTTGTATCACTAAAGTCTTAAAGGAGAGCTAAATAATTATACAAATTGAAGTAGCTAATTTGATATATTCTTGGTTCCATGAAAACACCCTAACATAGAGTAATAAAGAGACAATAAGACAATAATGAATATAATAACTACTAAATCATTTAATTTTCACAAGTGTAGCTACTCTATAAGCAAGACATGACCCCCCCCCCTTCCCCACTTACCAACATAGTTTTTTTTCTAGAGGAGGGGAGAAAAATTTCGAAGTGCCTATAAAAATGACGTCTTACTGGCCTACCATTGGTCAATTAAAATGTGAACTGAGCTGGATCTTTAAATCATTTTAGTGGTGAGCCAGATCGGGGTGAGCCAACTTTCCACCAATGAGAGCACAGCATTTTTTGAAATGCCGCGCTGTGATTGGTTGAAATTTGGCGCACCCCGATCTAGCTCACCACTAAAATGATTTAGAGATCCAGCTCTGGTCAGCAATTGGTCTGTGTATTGGACTATATCATTGGTCATTTGTATTGTATGACGTCATTTTTTGTAGGAGTGGGATGTCCAGGATGTGAAAAATCATGTATCGTATCGTATTACGGAGAATCCCCTGTTTTGTTGACCAGCGTATTTTCTCTTAATTGTTTTTCCTACGGTGTCATCTACGGTATTTTTAAAGAAAGAAGTAAAATTGATTTTTTTAACAGATTTTGTATAATTTTGGTATATTGATATACAGAAAACGATCGAATTATTCTCATAAAATAAAACTAATATGAGAATACACAAGTTTAATGAAAAAAATGACACGAAAACAATTAGAAAGTTTTCTTTGACAAACAAAAACAATTTATCCATAAATGATGCTAAATATATGAGGCTAATAGTTTTTACCAAAATCAATGATACTATTAAAGTTTAATATCAAAATAAATCATATAAATTTTTTTTTTATTTAGCTTTTAGGTTGGGTTTTAGCCTTTTAGATAAGGTTTTGAAAATCTGTAATATTCAAAAAAGGATACCCTCCTTATAATCCTTCACAATAGAATATGTTTTGAAGTTTTTTTATTGTAAGAGGTAGCTGTCTATAGTGCCCTAGCAACCTTACTACAAAAAGAAACCTTACTACTTCATATAATAGGATGTCCATTGTTAAGGTTGATGTTAATACCTGCCATATTTAAACTTTAGTCTTTAATCCTCCAATTTTGTAACAAGTAAATAAAATGTGACATAGATATTTTTTGCATCGGGTAGTAAAATGAATAATTTTAAGATTTGATTCCTGTTTTGTTTGGCCGTGCCTTAATTTATGATTTTTATTTTACTTTTCGTAGAATATTGTCGATGCTATACATGATTTTTCAGTATCACTTAGCAAGGGCATCCAAGCTTTTAGATGGGGGGGGGGGGTAATTCTTATATCATAGAGGCAAGGACGTCCAAGCTTTTTTTTTATTTGGTGGGGGTAAAAACTTAAAATAAACAATTTTGGGGGTTGGGGTAATCACCCCTTTAGCCACCCCCCCCCCTTAAACGTCCCTGTCCCGTAGAGCTGGATCTTTACCGGTTTCAAAGCCATATTAGAAGAAAAATGTTAAATTATATATAAACTATGCGACAAAAAAGGTAGCTAAAATTGATTGAATTTATTCTCCATACTTTTCACACAATTAATCTCACTGTACTAGCGTCCAGGGAGGGAGGGAGGGGTCAGTAGACAGAAAAACAATCGGGAATAGTCCCTTTCGTGGCAACGCACCTTAAGGGGCGATTCGTCGTATTTTTAAAATGGCTTTTCAAAGGTTATTTTAGGTTAGGTTAAATTGGGTTAGGTGATTGCCCCACAGGGTTAGGCAATTGGCCCCGCAGAGTTAGAGCCCAAAAAATCCTTCCCTCATAGGTTATAAACACATTCTGCTAATTGTTGGGTTATATAAACTGGCAGTGTACAAACTTTATCACTAACGATTTTTATCTACATCAAGGCTAATTTTGTTTATATCAATTTATTTTCATTGTCTTATCCCTTAAGATCCCTGAATAGAGTCAAAAATCATTATTTCAATTGCAAAGCTACTCTACAATGTATTGATAAGTTGTCGGGCAATTCCTTCCTATTATTTTAATTCTATACGATTTTTTCTGTTTCTAACAATCTATCTATCTACCTTTCTGATATATATATCTCAATCTATCTTTATAAGTCTTCTTCTGATCTATCCATCAATTTATCAATTGATTCATTGATCTTACATCAATCCATCTATTCATTTAATTATCCATCCAGCTATTTTTCTTTCCTTTATCTGAAGCTTTTTATAGTACCTATAAAAAATGACGTCATACTGGCCCACCATTGGTAATTCAGTCTGTTTAGTGGCCTATCATTGGCCAGTTGTATTTATTTTATAGGCACTATAAACAGTTTCACAATATCCTACGAAAACTGTGACAATTTTAATCCTTGTTAAAAAATAATTTCTCTACTTTCACAGTATTAATTGTAAAACAAAGAACCAGAATGTCATCTAAAGTGTCTTTTAATAGAATGTCCAAAATCCTAATCATTTTTTACGCGCATTAATTGTTCTATTATGATTTGCTTCTCTTGATAATCAATAGATACTAAAATATAGAAATAGTCGAAAGATAATCATAAAAATTAAGAAAATGATTTTTAAGAGGGGGGTATAGCACCCTAAGGGGAAAGTGGAAAGGCATTCCTTTCATTTCCCAATTAAAGCTAACATTTCCTTTTAAATCTCTGAGTACGAACTGGCTTTTAAAAAATTTTAGTATTACATTTCTTATTTTCCAAAACTCTTCTTAAACTGTACTTTACTTAAACTAACCTAACCTTTAAGAAGCATTTTTATTTAAGGAAGGGAAAACGGGGGGGGGCAAGATAAGAATATTGATGGCCCACTAATTTTTTACATCATTTTTTTAAAAATTAATCTTACATCTTTGAACTTATTCTTTCTTGTTACTTTTCCTTAACTAAATCAATTTACATACAATAGAATAATGATAATAAGTGATCATTTTGATAGAAAAAAAAGATTTCACCATTCAAATAACAACTCAGCCCACAAGACATGTAAAACAATTAACCAATCCTAATAAAAAAAAACATATGGTAAAAATGCTTAATTTCCAATTAGGAGCTTTTTTATAGAACCTATTAAAAATGACGTCATACTTGCTTACCATTGATCAATTAAAATGTATGCTGGCCTGCCATTGGTAATTTATTCTGTGTATTGGCATATCATTGGTCATTTGTATTGTATGACGTCATTTTTTGTAGGCGCTATAAAGAGCTTCTTCCAATTACTTGCTTTTAGTAGCGAAGCCACTCTATAATTCTTAGTAGTTATTAGTAGCGAAGCTACTCTATAATTCGAAATGTTTTTAGTAACGAAGCTACTCTATAATTTGAAATGTCCGTCTGTCTGTCCGTCCGTCAGTCACGAAGTGGGGAAAACGTGATTTTTCGGCTCCTATAAAAGATGGGAGGCTGAAATTTTCAGGGATTAAATATGTTAACATTGTTCATATTTTGATTTGATTTTATTAAAATTCGTCAATTAATTGGGGTGCTAGATAGATTTTTTAGTTTTCTTGATTTTCTCAACTCCTATTCAAGTTAAACGGCTGAAATTTTCAGGGATTGAAAACCTTAATATTCTGCATACTTTTATTAAGTTTTGTTGATATTTACTTAATGGTTGGGGTGCTAGTTTGATTCCTAGATTTTTAAGTTTTCAAGATTTTCTTTACTCCTTTCAAGAGAGACGGCTGATGTTTTTAGGGATTAAATAAGTTAACAATTTACATATCCCAACAAAGTTTCATTAAGATTTGAATATTGGTTGAGGTGCTTGATCGATTCCTAGATTTTCATGTATAAATCCTATAAGGTTTCATGATTTTTTTAGTTTAATGTTTTTTTATGAAACTGCTCCGTAGTTAATTTTTTCAGGATATCATTATCCATCCATAATTTTTGAGCTTTGCTACTTATGGATGTTGTCATCCTTGTTTAGTTTATCAAGAGATCAAACTTATGTATGTCTTATTTTCAACAAACAACCAATGAATAAAAAGCATACTTGATGAATACCTCAAAATTTGATTTGATGAAAAATAACCTTTTCTATTGTTTATTTTGATATTTGTGCCATGGACTAATGGCTTTTAATAGATTTTATCATTAAGTCGATTACATTTAATTGATTATCATTCAATAATGAATAAAAATGAATAAAAAAACATTACTATAAAAAAAAACTTTTCCAAAATTGCTTCGAAACCGATTAATATCCGTTGGATTATAATCGGTTATCAACAATAATAAAAATTATGCATATTATCAAATTACAGACAATTTTCCACAAATATTAAAATAAAAATCATAAAATCAATATCAGCTTTTTGTTAGACAGGGCCCTTGGCCTCTCGGGGACAACAAAACTGATTTTAATATTGGAATTTTCAATTTTAATATCTGCGAAAAGCTGTCTATAATACAAAACGATAAATACGTACTAATTAATGACATCCTTACCCCATCCCATCCCCTCCTACTGGATAAACGAACTTACAAATAAGTGATGTCCATGATAGATATCTAAGTTGACTACAATTTTTCACCAGTCATAATATCCACGTATATATTCTATATATTCATTGATAAAATAGAAAAACTAAGCTGCTGAAAATATTCACTAGATCGATTTCACAGAGATAAGACAATGGATTGTAAATAAATGTTTATAAAAAAAAGTGGCTCTATTCTGAAGGGGTACATGACATGAAGGAAAACCCAGAGGGAGAAGGGACAATGGGCTGTCTATTACACTAGTCCCCAAAGTTTTATAATGGCTTTTTCTTATTCGATGGCTTAACAACTTTGGGGACTTTCATTGAATTTTAATTGGTTTGATCATTAAGTTGAGTGTCCAAACGTTTTATCCATTAATTGTAATCTACAGAAAGGGTAAGTTATGTATCATCATTGGGTATGTACATCAATTTGTCGGCTATTGTCGTATCCCTTTAGATACCTAAAGAAAACCGCCAGAAATGTTGACTAACCTTTTACATTCCATTAATATCTGGAGCTTGATAATATCTTCATCAAATAGTTTGCCAGACAAGTTCAGACTTGATTTCATTTCATTATCAAACATGGACACAATTTCTCCAGTTTCATTATCTGTGCAGGTTTCAGAGATTTTAAGGATTGGGCATAAAAAAATCTAATAATTTTTTCAAATAAAGCAAAAGTGCCTATAAAAAAATGACGCCATACAATACAAATGACTAATGATAGGCCAATTACCAACTGCAGGCCAGTATACGTTCTAATTGAAATGTTGTAGGCCAGTTTTTTTAAGCACCATAATAATAAGGTTCGGCTAAAGTTAATCCACCAAATTGAGGAAAACATTTTTATATTCAAATATTGTTATTCCCTTATGGGGGGTGGGGGAGGGGGGGTCTTCATTTCAACGGGACGCTTCTAACCTTTATCCAATCTAACAAAACTTAAAATAAGCACTTCAAACATTTTTATTAAAAAAAAAATTTGTTTTTTTAATGCAATATGAGGGTATTTTAATCATTTTTGCTTGTTTTCAGAAAGAGAGGGGACAATTTAATGGGCTGTTTATGACACTAGTTCCCACAGTTTATATTCTTTTTATTATTCGTTGATTTCACAACTTTGGGGACTTTAGGGAGTTTTAAATGGTTGATCAATAAACTTGAGTGTCCAAACGACTAATTTTTGTCTACAGAAGGGATAAATTTGTGTATCATCATTGGGGATGTATATAAATTTATCAGTCATTGCCTTATCCCTTTAAGTCCTTGGCTTGTTCTGCTTTAACCTCATTCTAAATCTCTTTTATTCCTGGCGGTAAATGTTCATCTGGCAAATTTTCAGATGCTTCTTTAACAACTTTTGCATTGTCAAGTTCAGGAGTAGTAACACTTGTTGCTAAATCATCTTTCTCATTAACATCACTATTCACTTCAGCAGAGCCATCTGTTAAAACAACAAAAAATGCTCAACGATATTATTTTCTTGTAAAAAAATATTTTCTATTGTTTGGAGAAAAATTACAGATTATAAAGAGGTTCTAATAGGGAGGGAGGGAGCATTGGGCTCTTTATTACACTAGTCCCCAAAGTTTTATAAAAACATTTTCTTAATCGCTGACTTAACAACTTTAGGGACATACATTAAATTTTGATCGGTTGATTCATTAAGTTAAAGTCTAAACGTTTCAACCAATAAGTGAAATCTACGGGAGGGGTAATTTTGTGTGTCATCATTGGGGATTTAGATAAATTAATCGGCCATTGTCTTATCCCTATAGATCCCTTGAATTATTTTTTTTTAATTCATTTTATTTAAACTTTATTTCTGTTGGACAAAATCATTCTTGTTTATCTTGCAACAAACAATTTTTTGTCTAGAGATTTTAATGTGCAAAAGTATGCAAAAAGAATGTTTTTTTTGCCGCAAGGAATTTATGTCTACAGAGAGTATATTTCACATGTCAACTGCCAAAAAAATTTGGGAAAATTGAATATTATTTGCAAAATATTGTTTTGGCATTTTAAAAAGTTGAAAAACCAACAAAAACACTTGAAATTAAATTAAAATCGTAGGACATTCCTTTGAATTCAGTTCCATTTATGCTAAATGTTGATTTATGTATAGGACTTGATTTATCTACTGGTTTTGGCGGTAGAGAATGTCGGACATCTTTGATTGAATTATTTTTGGCGCCATCTTCATTTAGATTAAAATGGCCGACATTCAGATTTGAGACAGAATCCGAACTGTCTTTGTTGAAAACAAAATTTCGGATATCTGTATTTATTGGAGAATGACCGCCAAATTTGAAGACAAGGGACTGTGGTCGGCCATCTTGAATTTCAACTTGTTCATCCTCCAAGTAAGGATACACAAGTGAGGCCTTAAAAATTCCAGTGCTAAGACTATCGTCTTCTCGAGCCTTTTCAACTTTATTATCACAATTTTCATTGACTAATTTATCAGTCAACTCTTTATTTATCACATTGTTAACACTATCAATATAACTGTTATTATTATTATTAAGCTCGAGTAAGAAATTGGCGGGAAGAATTGGCGCAGTACAGACGCCATTTTGATTTAGCACTGATGTTATGGAATCTTTAATGATTGAAGCATTGATGTTGTGAATTAGATCATCAATGTCTGTGTTGGAATAATTATCAGGGCTGTGGGTCTCGTCAGTATCTTCTAAAGTTTCATTCTCTAAAATAATTTTAATAATTTTAGTTTAGGGAAAAAGGGTACAAAGATAATTGAATTAACTTACATTTAATCTTCCCAAATTAATTTCAGCCTTTTTGAGATCCTAAGTAGCACAATAAAACGGAAAATTATTTATATGGACTGTCAGTAAACTAAGCCCGCTTAAGTTTCATCTATAATACTAAGTAGAACGATGTCTGTCTGTCCATCTATCTATATGTCTGTCTGTCTGAAGCTTAAGATTTCAGTAAGCACTGAACCGATTGGGTTCTACTCTTCAGAGATTAAACCTGTTGGTCCTGTGATTATTTTAAGCTATTTTCGTCGGGGTTGGGACACAACCGACTCCCCCCCCCCTCTCCCCCAAAAAAGGATAACTCCCCGATTTTTTTTATTTTTAAAAAAATCTAAAATACAAAAAAAATTGGGTTGTTGAAATCAACCTCCCCTCCCTTCAAGTGCCCCTAAAGGCCTCTAGGACCGGAGCCGCCAGTAGTTTATAATTAGACAATACGAGTTGTCGTCCCGCAAGGGTTAAAATCCTGGTTAGGTCCATGAACTCTTTACCTGAGTTATATAGGAAGGCCGAAGAGGTTGCCAGAGCTCTGGCATACTCAGATTTAAAAGTCATGTTGTAAAAATAACCCGTCTATCATATTTTTACCGCATTTTTACTAATATTCTGAAAAAAATTGAAAATTCACTAAACAATACTTGAATATTATTATCTACTGATAGGTTAATTTTTTTTATCATTCTGAAAGTTGTACATCAAATTGTTGTCGAAATCCCTGGCTATAATAGGAAACAATTGTCCTTGTATTTTAGTTATACAGCATAATATTTCATTCGACATTTTTTAGTGGAAGAGCTACTCTACAATTCACTCTCTCTGTCCGTCCGACAATATGCCCGTAGCGTAATTTTCTCGGATGCTATCTAAGAAAGACTACTATTTTTTTTTAGCTTCTAGTATACAACTTACTTGGTTTATCGGTCTGTCAGTAAGGTGACATATGTATAAATTAATTTTTAGAAAGTGTTCGTGATTTTCAATTATCTCATAATTCCACATTCTCTTTCTTTATTTTTCTTAACATCTGCTTTATAACTCACTTTGTCCGTTTTTCCATCTAAATTTTTTATGCTTCGCTACTTATGGATGTTGTCATCCTTGTTTGGATATATTACCATGATAAAAGGTAAATTAAACTGATAAATGATATAACTGTTTTTAATTACTACGTCCAATTATTAAGACAAATATAAATTATCATTAACTGAATTTTTTTATAACAAAGCTGCTTAGATAAATTCGAAAGTCATATCTAGTGATTTATTTAAAAAAACAAATTTATGTTAATTGAAATGTTTGGTGGAAAAGTTTAGACATTGTTAATCAATATTCAATATTACCCCGCAAAGTATTTAAGCTTACTAATGGCATATGGAATTTATATACTTTGTGGTGCACTATCATTTATAGTCCAGTGTCCCCTCCATCCCTGCATATTTGCCAAAATATGAAAAATTAGCAATAAATATCCTAGACATTTGCTATCAAATATAAATTATAGTTAGTTTGGTTGGGGGAGAAAGTCACTCAAAAATCAGACACGTGACGTCATAAAAATGAAGGAGATGAGAGGAAAAGTGGGAAAGGAAACCCCTAAAAAAGATATGGATAATAACTCATTTTTATGACGTCACGTGGCTGATTTTGAATGACTTTCTTCCCCTACCTAGTTTGGTATTGCTGCGCTACCTATAAACATAATTGTTCTTGTTATGATATGTTTAATTTTTTTAAAGCAAAACTTTTCTATAATTATGGTTTGTCCGCCCTTACGTCCGTAATGGTTATCTCTTTTCGTTAGAATTTATGTACAATTTTGTTTAGACTTTAAAATTCATGTTCTGCTTATTCAGTTCTGACAGTCTATAAAAGTTATTATTTGTTTGTCCTTTCTTTTGATTTTAAGAGCGACACTTTTATGGATATTGTCATCCTTGTTAAGTTTATAAACCAATATCTAAATATAATCTTCAACAAGGGCAGAAAACATTCATAAAAAGTTGAAGGATTATAATTTATCTTTGCAATAAAAAATATTCAAAAAGCTTTTTAAAACTTTTAAATTTAATTTTTAAGTGTATCCTCGAATCAAATATTATAACTAAAATAACCATTGAATCGACTATTACAATACAAAGATGACAAGATGCATAAAAGCGAAGCTCTGAAACGTTAGGACAAACGAACATTAACACTTGCAAAGTGTCAGAACTGAAAAAGCTAAATTTGAATGTAAATATAAAGTCTAAACAAAATTGTTTGTAAATTTGTTGAAAAACTAAGACAATTCTAACCATGTCTAAATTTACATTAGACCGTCCGTGACGACGCATTGACTGACAGATCCTAATTATGGAAAAACTTATCAAAGTTAAAGAGTTATTTCACAATATGATAATTGTATAATTCATAGTATTCAAATTTAATATTAGTATATGTTCTATGTAAGCAGAGGTGTAAAGGGATAAGACAATGGCCGATAAATTGAGGAAAATCCCTAATGATGATACACAAAATAACCCTACCCACATTATGTGAATTACAAGTAGTGGATGGAACGTTGGGACACGTTGAACCAACCATTCAAAATTCAGTCCCCAAAGTTGTTAAGAAAACGTTATTATTAAACTTTGGGGACTAATGTAATAAACAGCCCATGGTCCCCTCCCTCCCTGATATGTAAGTTATTCAAGCATTTATGTAATTTCATGCAAGCGGAACTTTTATATAATTATATCCTTCCGTTTCAACAGTTATCAACAATCAATTTAATGTTTGTTTCCTCACATATTATGATTTAGGATGTCATTTGAATATTCATTAATAGCTCAGCTACTGTACAAGGTAACTAGTTGCTTCCAAAATAGCCTCTAGGGAAGAGGTGTGGGAGGTCATAAAATAGCCTGAAACCACCTCAAAACATTTGTAGGGCTAAACTGAAAAGTACAACCCGTTAGGAAGAGCAATTTCCGAAATTTTAAGTTTCAAACAAAAAAAATCTTATCCTTTTATTTAAAGTAGAAAGTTTTTTGTCTGTAGCGAAGGATATCGCTAACCGCTGAAACGGTATGCTTCTACTTTACATAGAAGCTCCATATATGTACAGAGAATGTTTTTTGATATTTTGGGGGAGGGTAGGTATTTTCAGTCTTCACCCTCCCAAGATAAAATTTAACCCCCAATTTTTTTAAATTTTCTTTTTAAAACTTAAATTGAAAGGGCGGGGGTCGAGTATTCCTCCTTCTCGAGTGCCTCTAGAGGCTTCATTTTATATTAATTTTTTTCTTGCTAAATATGTCCATAACACCAGATTGGATCAAAATAGAACAATAAACTGTTATTTGAAAAATTAAGAAAATTTACTTAAATTAAATAAGATGTTTATAAAAATACTAAAACATTATTGTAAAATAAATGTACAAACGGACATTCAGACGGACGTACACTCATCCTTATTTATAGAGTAGTTATTGTTATCTTCAAATGATCACAAAATAACTAACACGATGATTGGTGGTCGCGGTTGGTACTATAAAGTATCTTCGCTACACATAATATGTTGCTTCACTTTATTGCACTATATCGTTCTTGTATTATCATTATATTCTGGGAGGGAGGGGACATTGGGCTGATTAGTTCACTAGTTTCCAAAGTTTTTATCACGTTTTATTAACAACTTAAGGGACTTTTATTGAACTTTTATTGGTTGGTTCAATAAATTGAGTGTACAAAATTTTCCACCACTAATTGTAATCTATAAAAGGTATAATTTTGTGTATCATCATTAAGGACATATATATGAATGTATCGGCCATTGTCTTATTCCTTTATATTATTGCACCACAGTGTCTCATGTTTAATATGGAACTAAAGCTAAAACCAAATCTTCCTTCCTTCCCATCCCCCCCCCCCTTCCTTGTTAGACAGAGGTGCTGGTATTAAATCAACATAACACCTGTGTGTCAAGGTTTCATTATTAGAATGATGTTAATTGTAATTGTAGGATATATGCGAACACAGTAAAAGTGTCGGACTGATTATGACGTAAAAAAATTAGCTAATGGGAGGCCACTATAAATTTTACCATTGGTCAATAATGGCCTCTCATTGGCTAATTTTTTTTTTACGTCATAATCAGTCCGACACTTTTACTGTGTTCGATAAATGCAGATTTACTTGTCAAATTGTCGACAAAAACCAGGGAGAAGACAATGGCAGAAAAATGTATGTACAACCCCAATGATGGCACACTAAATTACCCCTTCAGTAGATTAAAATTATTGGTTAAAACGTTTAAACACTCAACTTAATGAATCAACCAATCCAAACTCACTAAAGTATCCAAAGTTGTGAAGCCAACGAATAAGAAAACGTTATTATAGGACTTTGGGGACTAGTGTAATAAACAGCCCATTTTCCCCTCTCTCTCTGGACAAAAACGTATACATTTTTATGTCAACATAATGTTTTCTGATTAACAGGGTTATAACTGCACTGTGAGTCGTTAAAAGTTAAATTTGGTCAAAATTTCTATTACTTCATTATTTACCAATCGGACCAAAGATTTAAACGCTTGGAGAAAGGCTTAATTATTATACAATGTATATGTTTTAAATTTTTAAAAGCGAAGCTTTTCAATAATTAGGGTCGGTCCGTCCGTACGTCCGTAGGTCCGTCCGTCCGAGATAGATAGCTTTTATTCGTTAATTTAGGCATGTTAGAATTGTCCTATCGATTTCAAACTTTGCATGATGATTCCTGTAGTAGTTGGGCACGATTTAGAAAGCGTAGCAACTCTATAATCATTACCAGAATGTCCGTACGTCCATTTTAAAAATGTTGATTTTTCTACTTTTTTAACAACAAATTTTCAAGTGTTCTAATTATCCGTTTGATCTGGCAGCACCAAATAAACATTATTACTATCTATAATACAAAGTAGAATGATGTCTGTCTGTCTCTTTGTCTGTCCGTCCGTCCCTTAAGATCTCGGTAACGGATTCTACTCTTCAGGGAATATACCTACTGGTCCTGTGGTGGTTTTAGGCTATTTTCTTGGGGGGTGGGACACAGGTGTAGGGGACTCCTTGGTCCTTTTTTTGTAGATGATTTCCTTGGTCCTTTTTTGTAGAAGATTTCCTTGGTCCTTTTACGTATTTCGCCAAAAAAAAATTTTATCACCTCTTGGGGCAAAGCCCCTAGAGGCTAGGGGCGAAGCCGCTAGTTATTAATAAACAGCTTATTTCCCCTCTCTCTCTCTGATTATTACGTCAACACCGTGACTAACATCTAACATCTTTTAATAATAGTATGATGTCTTATATGTTAACTAGCGGCTTTGCCCCTAGCCTCTAGGGGCTTTGCCCCAAGAGGTTTAATCAAACCAATTTTTCGTATTTTAGATTTAAAAGAAAAATTTTTAAAAAAATTGGGGGGGGGGAAATTTTTTTTTTTTTGGGGGGGGGGGGTTGTCGACCTCACTATTTAATTTTAGTTTTAAAAAGAAATTTTATTTTTTTTTGGGGGGGGGATTTTTTATTTTTTTGGGGAGAATTGGGGGTGTCCCACCCCCCAGGAAAATAGTTATAAACCTTCCCGGGACCTATGAAAAGCTACCCTGTAAAGGAGAACCAGACATCGTTCTACTTTGTATTATAGATATAAAAACAGCAAAACAATTTTACAGTTTTCTCGTACTTCAAAGTCGTTTTGTGCATCTTTGTAATTACCAGGAAAATTGGTTTTATATACCGTTATCTTATTCGTTGGCTCAAAGTCTTTGGGTACTTTTATTGAATTTTGATTGGCTGGTTTAAAACTAGTTGTAACGTAACTTTTCAACAAATGATTTTAATCTGCAAAAGGGAAAAAGAGAGAGAAGGAGAAAGAAATAGAGAGAGAGGGGGGGGGGGGAGATAGAGAGAGAAATGTGAGAAGTCCTTGTAAATAAACAAAGCATACACAATTATAAAGTGCCCAACTTAAATTTTTATTATCGAAGCTTCTTTAAATTTAATTAACTCCGTTCGTTCGTCTTCCAATATTTAATCAATATCATTCTTTAACTTTGTCAGTTATAGTCAGGGAGAACTCAATTGGTTCAGTGGTTAGAGATGTCCTAAGGCCAAACAAAAAGCCTTACTATTTTTTGTTAAATAGCGAAGCTACTCTGAATTTAGCTTTTGTGACCTCCATACAAATAGGATAAGAATATTTGTAAGAAAGGGGGGGGAGGAAGGGTATTTTTTCGGTATACCGACAAACCTCCTAAAAGTACAAACGTCATAAAGGACAAACGTACAAAAAGGACATCTCTTAAGTAAAACCAAACTAAAAAAATACCACATTTACTAAGTGTGAGGTAAGGGTCGATTTTTGTAATGCAAGGTTGTATCGGTTTCGAAACCATGCCGTTTGATAGCCAACACAGGCTTTGGAAAAACTGTCGGACGGATTTTTAAATTTCATCCTCTGGACAAAGTTATTCAAGAAATAAAATTCAATTTTGGATTAGGTCCGTGTGTATTATCGCCATTTTGGATTTTATAAATTGTTTTACTGTTAGTAGATTTTGTCCTAAAATATTAGAAGATTTTTTTTCATTTCATAATTTTTGAAAAAACCTAGGACGTTTTACTTGAGAGATGTTCTTTTGGAACCTTTGTCCTTTTAGGACTGTTTGTATTTTAGGAGGTTTGGTCCATTAGGAGATTTGTCCCATTAGAAGGTTTGTCCCTTTTGAAGGTTCGTCAATGTACCATTTTTTCATGGGTAGATTTATCTTCGTAGAAGAATTACGTATCCTCACCAATTATAAACCTATCCTGAACCTATAAGACGTTTCACTATTAAGAAGAACCCTATGGGTTCAGTAGTTATAAAAATTTCTATACTTTAACATGAGGATAATGTTCTTTGGATGTAACTTAAAATTCTTGATGATAAAAAAGATATGCTTCTTTCTAAAATTGTAAATGGCGTGCAATTTCTAAGCGAAGCTTTATAAATGTCGAGTATGTCAATACGTACGTCCGTCTAACAATACATAGTAACATATTTTTTATTTGAATATTGAGATATTGTTTATCGCAAATTATTTTAAATCATTTATGACTCATTTTACTATTTTACAAATTTGACACCAGAGGGCGTATCTGTTTTAAAATTAATCAAAAACGGTATGATACATAAATAATTAGAGTAAAACACTAGAGGGGGAAGGGGTTAAATAACTGTATCTCCCTATCGCAGTGTCCTCGTGCCAACTCTCAATTGGGTCATTGAAAAAAAAACAAGTGGTGTCGGTTATATTAACACAGCCAAGTAGCAGAAAATAATTTGGTAGCAGACGATAAAGGTCATTAAAAAGGAAGAGAGGTGGTTATCTGTGTATACATCTATGCTATAGATCTGTTCAACCATACAAATTATCGTTAATTGTCTTTAAGATTCCTGATACAAATAATTTAAAATCATTTATGACTCATTTTACTATGACATATTGCTAGAAAATCGTTAAAATTTGACACAAGAGGGCGTTTCTGTTTTAAAATTAATCAAAAATGGTATGATACGAAAATGGATCATTGGAATAGTTAATCCAATAAAATTAGCGCAACAACTCTATAACAAGGGTAAGACTGTACTTTGGACGTAACAACATACTTAATCCTAATAAAATAACTGTTCAATCCTTGGTTATGGACAGATTTTAAAAATTTTAAATATAGAGTTCAAAATCTATTAATATATCATCGTGGCTGGCACATGATGCCATCAAACCTGACAAGGTTATCCAGGTACAGTGCAAAAATATTATCACTTAATATGAACAAGCCCCGAAAGGGTAGGACAAACGAACATTAACACCTGTATAGTGTCAAAACTAAATAATCAGAATATAAATGTATAAAGTATAAACAAAATTGTAAGTAAATTTGTTGCAAAACTGCCTAAATAAGGGATAACTTTTAAGGATTACAATTTTAGAACTTGATTAAATGGGTGCTTCCGGCTTCGCTCATAACATTGTACTTTGTTGTCCTAGGAATCAGTATAAAAAAATCAGATCAATCGGATAATCATGCCACATTAAAATTTGTTTTAAAGGTTAAAAATCAACATGTTTTAAATGGACGTACGGACTTTCTGGTAACAATTATAGAGTTGCTACGCTTTCTAAATCGTACCTAACTACTACAGGAATCAACATAGAAAGTTTAAAATCAACAAGAAAATTCTTAAATGTCTAAATTAACGAAAAAGCTATCCGTTACGGACGGACGTACGGACCGACCCTTATTATAGAAAAGCTTTGCTTTTGAAAATAAGATTTGTACAAGAAAAAAATAATAGCTCTGAATACCAACAACCAATACATAAAAATCCATAGGTTTATCTTACTACAAAATTTACCTAACAAATATGATACACCTACAGTAACAAGGATGACAACATCCATAAAAGCGAAGCACTGAAACGGTAGGACAAACGGACATTAACACTTGTATAGTGTTAGAACTTAATTATCATAATATAAATTTATAAGAGTCAAAGCAAAATTGTAAGTAAATTTGTTGTAAAACTGCTTGATACAGGATAATTTTTATGGACATACTTACATTTTTAGGACTTGATTATAGAGTTGCTTCGCTTATTACATTATACTTTGTTGTTCCAGGAATTTATATACCAAAAATCAGATCGATCCGATGATTTGATCACATAAAAATTTGTTGTTAAAAAAGTAAAAAAATCAACATGTTTAAAATGGACGTACAGACATTTTGGTAATGATTATAGAGTTGCTACGCTTTCTAAATCGTACCTAACTACTAAAGGAATCACCATGCAAAATTTGAAATCGATAGGACAATTCTAACATGCCTAAATTAACGGGAAAAGCTATCCGTTACGGACGGACGGACGTACGGACGGACCGACCCTAATTATAGAAAAGCTTCGCTTTTAAAAAGTTATGGAGGGAAAATTACAATGATTACATTATCTATTATACAAAGAAGAACGATGTTTGTCTGTCTATCCGTCCGTCCGTATGTCTCTTAAGATCTCGGTAACCACTGAACCGATTGGGCTCTACTCTTCAGGGGTTATACCTACTGGTCCTGTGGTGGTTTTAAGCTATTTTCTTGGGGGTGGGACACCCCCATCCCCTCCAAAAATGAAAATTTCCCCCCTAAATTGGCACTACCAGAATTTTTTTTCTTTTTTTGAAATTACCTCTAGAGGCTTGGGGCGAAGCCGCTAGTCTTTATATAAGCCAGCTGGTGAGAAACATTTTATTAGGGTTTGTGAAAATTTCTCACAACATCCACGTATTCTATATACATTTCAAAATTATTTCATATTCTGTGATTTATTGACATTGTCTATTTTTTGCTAAGACTTTATTGTTAGATGATGTTGAATGTTTCGTTCGTTGTTACTCTATATTTGATAACGTTCGTTTGTCCGACTGTCTGATTTGTTAAGCTTGGCTTTTATGGATGTTAAATGATCGTTGTTCATTTAAATGCAGGGATCTAAAGGGAAAAGACAATGGCCGATAAATTGATGTACGTCCCAATAAATTACCTCTTCTGTAGATTACAATTAGTGGTTGAAACGTTTGTAACTAATCATTCAATATTCAATTAAAGTCCTCAAAGATGTTAAGCCAATGAATAAGAAAATGTCATTATAAAACTTTGAGGACTAGTGTAATTACCAGCCCATTGTCTCCTCCATCCCATATTTAAATGTCAACTGCATTTGCTTCTTAAATACTTTAACATAATTATTAATAAGGAACAAACAGGGAGGGTGAGGACATTGGACTTAAATTATACTGGTACCCAGGCCACGTTCACTTATAGATAGACTGGCCTAAAAACTTTGGGTACTTATATTTAATCTTGATTTGTTAGTAGTTCTAACTTTCAAACTATCAATTTCAATCTACAAATGGATTAATTTCAGGGATAATTAATTTTGTTTATCATCATTGGTGACGTAGATCAATTTATCATAATTTGTCTTATCCCTTTTGATCCCTGGCCCGGGTATAACAGATTCATATCATATTCTAATGCATTTTGTATGTTAATATTTTTTAACTCGGCCTGTTGCATTGCAATTTATGTTTTATATAATATTCAATGACATATAAATATAATTTTTTTTAAACAAGGATGACAATATCCATAAGTAGCTAACCACAAAAAAATAATCACGGACAAAGTGAGATATACAGTATATGTTTAATGGTCATGAAAATTAAGAAAAGAAAGATCGAAAAGGCAATAAAAAAAAGTTGGATATACTCTAATTAGAAGGCAGCTTTGCTACTGAAAACTAATTTCTAAAGAAAGCCAGTTTAACAAAGATATAAAGAAAAATAGACAAATAAGACTTTTACCAAAATGAATTAATTTGTTAATTTTATGGATAGTAAAAGCTAAAAGCTCTAGTGGTCAATCCCAGAGAGGGAAGAGACACTGCAGTGTAAATTTTTACTCGTATCCAAAGTTTTTAAAGAACGTATCGTATTCGTTGGATCAAAAACTTTGAGATTTTTAATCTTCAGAAGGGATATTCATGTTTGTTATAATTGGGTAGGTAAATCAATTAATCGGCCAGTGGCCTATCCCTTAAGATCCCTGTACCAAAACAAGTAGGGAGTTTTAATCTTATGATTGTACATTTTTATATTCGTAGAAAACTGGATACAATACGATGCTAGACATAATTTTTCAGTATAGCTGAGAATTCCAGTTCTAATCCAACGGATATTAATCGGTTTCAAGACAATACGGGAAAATAATTTATAGTTTGTTTGTCTATTCCTTTTTCTTGTGATAATAAATATTAATAACAAGAAGGTTTCTAAAATTACGTCTGTGGGAAATGTTTATTCAAAAAAGCTTTAATCACATGAAAATACCGTTTTCTAAAAGTCTAACCTGGTGTGTGTGTGTTTTCGAAAGCGAAGATTTTCTAAAAGAAGGCTCTGTACGTCAATTACATGGATGACTTTTTATTTTTTAAATATATGGTCGCAATGAATTTTATTTTTTATAAATGAGAGGCTAGGTCCATTTTTAACAGGTAGGGGGGGGGGGAGCACTTGAATAATAATTTAGGCTATAGTCCCTTTCGTGGCAACGCCTCTTAGGGGCGTTTCGTCGTATTTTTACAGTAGCTTCTGACAGGTTATGTTAGGTTAAGGTTAAGTTAAGTTAGGTGATTGCCCCACAGGGTTAGTAATTTGGCCCCGTAGTGTAAGAGCCCTACGCAGGGACTAGAAATAGGGGGGAAAGCTACGGTGAAAATTCGACAAAACGCCCCTTAAGAGGCGTGGCCACGAACTATACCCAAAATTTATAAACAATCCCTCTTATTTCATGGCTTAAAAACATGGGGGACTTTAATTAAGTCTTGATTGGTTGATACAAACTAACAGTGTCCTGTTTTTCCCATTAATTTAAATTAATATCCTTGAAATAAAGTAAAATAATCTCTGCCTTGTGTCTGTAATGAAGGATCTCATTCTCGTAAACCACTAAACCGATATGGTTCGCCTTAACAGGGTAGCTTCCCATAGGTCCTGGAAAGGTTTATAACTATTTTGGGGTATTTTTTTGGGATCAAACTAAAATTAAAAATGGAGCGTGGTCGACTCCCCTCCCTCCAAATAAATCTAAAAGTGTCCCCAGAGGCCTCATGCTAAATGTTTGCTTTTTAAATAATTTAAAGGCTGAGTTTTTATTAATGATGTCATCCTTGATTATTTTTGTTAAAATTAATACGAAAGTTGTTTAGAATTCAGTTTGAGATAAATCTTCATAAAAATATACCAGAACAGAAAAATTTAAGGTTTAAAAATCAAATTATTACAATTCAATTATACAAAATGTTACAATATGAACTCTTTTATTCATTTGAAACTGATTGATATCCGATGGATTAAAACCGGTTCTCATCCATACCAAAAAACTTTGTCTAGCATCGTATCATATCTATTTTTCTACGAATTTAGAAATGTACAATCATAAGATTTTTTAGCCCGTGCCTTCGGCATCTCGTTGGCAAAACAAATGGTTTTAATCTTATAATTGTACATTTTCTATCCGCGGAAAGCTACTTATAATACGATGCGAGAAATAATTACTCTTCATGAAGCGAGGGTCCCCAAAGTTTGATAAACATCATAACATGTTCTCTTATTCGTTAGATTTAAAACTTTTTGGACTTTTATTGTATCTTGTTTGGGTTGTTCAAATTGATAATGTCTAAACTTTTATTACAAATAGCTTTAATCCTCAGAATTTTAAAACAACAAGTGTACATCAATTATAATTCATTGTCCTATCCCTTAAGGTTTCTTGATGTTTCCAAAATTGTAGGTGGACAAAGTCTCACAAAAAATCAGCCATGTTAGTGACGTCATAAAAATGAGGGAGATGAGAGGAGAGGTGGGAAAGAAAACCCCTAAAAAAGAGATGGATAATCTCTCATTTTTATGACGTCACAAGGCTGATTTTTTGAGACACTTTGTCCAGCTATATTCCAAATTAGTCATTTGCTGTTCTATGAATTGATAAAACATATCTCTGTTCTTAATTATAATCAGGAAGTTCTGCTTGGAATTTATATTGATAAAACATATCTCTGTTCTTAATTATAATTAGGAAGTTCTGCTTGGAATTTATATTGATAAAACATATCTCTGTTCTTAATTATAATTAGGAAGTTCTGCTTGGAATTTATATTGATAAAACATATCTCTGTTATTAATTATAATTAGGAAGTTCTGCTTGGAATTTATATTGATAAAACATATCTCTGTTATTAATTATAATTAGGAAGTTCTGCTTGGAATTTATATTGATAAAACATATCTCTGTTCTTAATTATAATTAGGAAGTTCTGCTTGGAATTTATATTGATAAAACATATCTCTGTTATTAATTATAATTAGGAAGTTCTGCTTGGAATTTATATTGATAAAACATATCTTTGTTCTTAATTATAATTAGGAAGTTCTGCTTGGAATTTATATTGATAAAACATATCTCTGTTATTAATTATAATTAGGAAGTTCTGCTTGGAATTTATATTGATAAAACATATCTTTGTTCTGAATTATAATTAGGAAGTTCTGCTTGGAATTTATATTGATAAAACATATCTCTGTTCTGAATTATAATTAGGAAGTTCTGCTTGGAATTTATATTGATAAAACATATCTCTGTTCTGAATTATAATTAGGAAGTTCTGCTTGGAATTTATATTGATAAAACATATCTCTGTTCTTAATTATAATTAGGAAGTTCTGCTTGGAATTTATATTGATAAAACATATCTCTGTTATTAATTATAATTAGGAAGTTCTGCTTGGAATTTATATTGATAAAACATATCTCTGTTCTTAATTATAATTAGGAAGTTCTGCTTGGAATTTATATTGATAAAACATATCTCTGTTATTAATTATAATTAGGAAGTTCTGCTTGGAATTTATATTGATAAAACATATCTTTGTTCTGAATTATAATTAGGAAGTTCTGCTTGGAATTTATATTGATAAAACATATCTCTGTTCTGAATTATAATTAGGAAGTTCTGCTTGGAATTTATATTGATAAAACATATCTCTGTTCTGAATTATAATTAGGAAGTTCTGCTTGGAATTTATATTGATAAAACATATCTCTGTTCTGAATTATAATTAGGAAGTTCTGCTTGGAATTTATATTGATAAAACATATCTCTGTTATTAATTATAATTAGGAAGTTCTGCTTGGAATTTATATTGATAAAACATATCTCTGTTATTAATTATAATTAGGAAGTTCTGCTTGGAATTTATATTGATAAAACATATCTCTGTTCTGAATAATAATTAGGAAGTTCTGCTTGGAATTTATATTGATAAAACATATCTCTGTTATTAATTATAATTAGGAAGTTCTGCTTGGAATTTATATTGATAAAACATATCTCTGTTCTTAATTATAATTAGGAAGTTCTGCTTGGAATTTATATTGATAAAACATATCTCTGTTCTTAATTATAATTAGGAAGTTCTGCTTGGAATTTATATTGATAAAACATATCTCTGTTCTTAATTATAATTAGGAAGTTCTGCTTGGAATTTATATTGATAAAACATATCTCTGTTCTTAATTATAATTAGGAAGTTCTGCTTGGAATTTATATTGATAAAACATATCTCTGTTCTTAATTATAATTAGGAAGTTCTGCTTGGAATTTATATTGATAAAACTTATCTTTGTTCTTAATTATAATTAGGAAGTTCTGCTTGGAATTTATATTGATAAAACTTATCTCTGTTCTTAATTATAATTAGGAAGTTCTGCTTGGAATTTATATTGATAAAACATATCTCTGTTATTAATTATAATTAGGAAGTTCTGCTTGGAATTTATATTGATAAAACATATCTCTGTTCTTAACTATAATTAGGAAGTTCTGCTTGGAATTTATATTGATAAAACATATCTCTGTTCTTAACTATAATTAGGAAGTTCTGCTTGGAATTTATATTGATAAAACATATCTCTGTTATTAATTATAATTAGGAAGTTCTGCTTGGAATTTATATTGATAAAACATATCTCTGTTCTTAACTATAATTAGGAAGTTCTGCTTGGAATTTATATTGATAAAACATATCTCTGTTCTTAATTATAATTAGGAAGTTCTGCTTGGAATTTATATTGATAAAACATATCTCTGTTCTTAATTATAATTAGGAAGTTCTGCTTGGAATTTATATTGATAAAACATATCTCTGTTCTTAATTATAATTAGGAAGTTCTGCTTGGAATTTATATTGATAAAACATATCTCTGTTCTTAATTATAATTAGGAAGTTCTGCTTGGAATTTATATTGATAAGTCATATCTCTGTTCTTAATTATAATTAGGAAGTTCTGCTTGGAATGGCTTGTCTAGGAAAAGTCAGGGAGCTTAAGGGATAAGATAATGAGCGATAAATTTATATACACCCTCAATTACGTTAAACAAAATTACCCCTTCTGTAGATTAAAACTACTGGCTGAAAAGAATGGCCATTGTTAGTTTAGACAATCCAAGCAAGATTCCAGCCGAAAAAATTTTTAAGCCAACCAATCAAAACTTAATTAAAGTGCCCAAAGTTTTAGGTCAAAAGAATGAGAGATTGTGTTTATTATTCTTTGGGTACCAATAAAATTTTGGTTCTTTGTCCCCTCCCTCCCTGAAGAAAAGTTCTTTAACAAATTATATGTCCTCAATTAAGCCAAAATAAAACAAATTATGAAAAAAAAATTTCTTTATGAGTTTCAAAGTTCAGCTTTCTCATAATTAGGGTTAGTACGTCAATACGTTAGGTTTTATACATTTTTTACCATGAAATGATAGTCCGATCATTCTAAAACTTACCGATCAATATCGATAGTTCATGAAATAACACAAATTATGATAAAATATGCAATTTTGTTATTTATTTAAATTATTCTAAATAAATAGCAAAGAATATCTGGTTATCTGTCTATAGATTTTTACAGGGATCGAAAGGGACAAGACAATAGCCGATAAATTAAATGTACATCCCAAATGATGATATACAAAATTACCCCCTTCTGTAGATTAAAATAAGTGGTAGAAACATTTAGACACTCAACTTAATGTGCCCACCAATCAAAATTCACTAAAGTCCCCAAAGTTGTCAAGCCAACAAAGGAAATAAAAAATAAAAAAACTTTGGGGACTAGTGTAATAAACAGCCCAGTGTCCCTCTCTCTCTCTCTCTGTATTTTTTTGTTTTTTAATTCTGATATTATATTATCAAATAACCTGATGTTTTAAATAGATGAATAGATGTAAATGTAATAATGTATGTATGGATAGATAGATAGCTGTCAATAAAAAATAAGGATGACAACATCCATAAAAGCTAAGCTATGAAATGGAAGAACAAACGAACATTAGCACTTGTATAGTGTCAAAACTAAACATATAAGTTTTGAAAAATTGTACATAAATTTGTTGCCAAACTTCTTAACGAACATTAACTCTTGAAGAGTGTCAGAACTGAATAATCAGAATATAAATATATAAAAGTCGAATCAAAATTGTTAGTAAATTTGTTGAAAATCTTCTTAAATATAGGAAATTGTTGAGGACATACTTACATTTTTAGAACTTGGTTATAGAGATGGTTTACTTATAACATTGTACTTTGTTGTCTCAGGAATCAGTATTTTAAAAATCAGATTAATCGGACAATGATATTACATCAAAATTTGTTAAAAATCAACATGTTTTCAATGGCCGTGCGGACATTCTGGTAACGATTATAGACTAAAGGAATCATAATGCAAAGTTTAAAGTCTATAAGACAATTCTAATATGCCTAAATTAACGAAAACAGCTTACCGTTACGGACGTACGGACCGACCCTAATTATAGGAAAGCTTCGCTTAAAAAAAAACTAAATATTCACACTTGCAGTGTTGATAACAAAGGACCATCAAAACATAATATTAAACAATTTTGCACCACCATGGATTTGCAATAAAACACACAAAAATGGTAAATACTTGTATTCAAAATACAGGGTGGTCAGCCAGTTTTAGGCATCATTTTATAATTACCAGAGAGGGAGGGAACATTGGGGACTCTGGTACCCAAAGTATTATAACGACGTTATCTTATTCGTTCACTCAAAAACTTTGGGTACTTTAATTGAAATTTGATTGGGTGGTTCCAAACTAGAAGTGTCCAAACTTTTCGTTTTTTTTATCTACAGAGGGAATAATTTTATCTTTCATCATTCGGTACATACAACAATTATTACACCAAAAAATTGAGGATATTCTTTGATACAAGTTTAAAAATGTCAAAAATACGAAAAATTAAAAAAAAAGCTAAATAGCAAACAATAAACGGGCTGACTGTTCTGTGTATAGAGGAATCTACTCTAGAAAAATCAAACCTCTATCTCTCATTGCCTCTCAATCTACCTTTTAGTTTATTAATTACTAGCAGCTATGCCTCTAGAAGCCATTGAGAAGATTTAAGGTGGGAGGGGGGAATATTTGGCCCCCGCCAAAGTCTCAATTTGTGTTTTAAAAAGAAATAGTAAAAAATAATTATTAATTTTTTTTTTTTTTGGGGGGGGGGCACTTTTTATTTTGAGGGTGGAGATAACCCTTCCCCAAAATTGTTAAAAGCCTTCCCTGGATGTAAAGGAGAACCATATCAGCTCAAGTGAGATCCTTCGCTAGACAAAAAAAAAACTTTATAAAAAATGGTATATTAACTTTTTAGACAACCTGTACAAATTAAAAACATATTTTTTTTATATAAATTATCACAGTCACCCTGTAAGAATAACAACACACACGTATATATAATAGCATAATCACAATATTGAGTAGGGCTTCGAAACCGATTATTATCCGCTGGATTAGACCCGGTTTTAAGCCACACTTAAAAATTATTATTTGCGTCGTATTATATCCAGTTTTCTACAAATATAAAAATGTACAATTGACATAATATTAAAACCATTTTTATTAACCCGTGCCTTCGGCATCTCGGAGCTAACAAAACTGGTTTTCATCTTAGAATTGTAAATTTTTATATCCGCGGAAAGATGTTTATAATACGATGCGAGAAATAACTATTCTGCTTTCTTTATTGTTTATGCTGAAATCAGAAATTATTAACTGTTTGTCTAAAGTCTGCTAGCGATATGATATACTACTGGTACAGTGCAGGCAGCACTCTGTGAAGAAACTTGGAGGCATTTGATGACAACTGCGTGTCCCTGCCATTTCAACGCAGTTTAGGCGTTTCCGCTAAAAAAAAAACATAGCTAAAATATGTATTCTTGTTAAGAAACAATTGGGTATAGTCCATTTCGTGACAACGCTTCTTAAGGAGCGTTTCGTCGTATTTTCACAGTAGCTTTTGATAGGTTATTTTACGTTAGGTAATTGCCCCGCAGGGTTAGGCAATTGGCCCAGCAGCTGGTTAGAGCCCCCCGCAGGGGCTAGACATAGGTGAAAATCTACTGTGAAAATTCGACGAAACGCCCCTTAAGAGGCATTGTCACGAAAGGGACTATACCCAAACATTTTTAGGGGTTGAATGTTGTACAAAAATGGTCGTTACTGACATATTATCGACATCTTATTATGAGAACTAATTTACCCAAAATTAAGCAGTAAGTACCACTAGAAACCCAAATCTACCATGTGGTAATATTCTAATTAAGAAATTAACATTAATTTTTCCGTAAGCTCACACACACCTGTAAAGACCAGTACCCGCAAACACAAAACACTTCATAATAATTTATTCAAACTAATTATTATATGGATATGTTATTTCTTTATTACAATTAACTGTTCTTTTTATCAATTATGTAGAAGTTAGCCTTTATTTGGGACTGTGTATAGCCGTTGCATTGAAAAAATTTTCCTTTTTATTTTTTTCGTCGTTTTCAGCGACAACCCCCCCTTTCTCTTGGTCGCTCCATTTCTTCTTTCTCTTTTTCCCATCTCCTCTTTTCCCTATGACCCCCTTCCCCTTTCTCCTCTCCCTCTTCTTTATCTTTTTCCCATCTCCTCTTTTCTGTATTACCCCCTTCCCCTTTTCTCCCCTCCCTCTCGGAGGAATATTTCACGCTTTAGCGATTCTCAGACCGCAAGACCAGAGTTTTTAAATTTAAAAGATTTTAAGTAATAATCCAAATTTAATATTAAAAACATCGGTGCCTTCATACAAAGTGCCTCTTGAGCTCTAACTTCCCCCACCCGTATTTCTAAAAAAAAATTATAAATACATTTTTTCCCAGGGTATGTCTGTTTAATCCCAGCAGGGTTCCCTAACCCTGTGTGTCCAAATCCTGCTGGGCTATCCATTACCCAATATAACCTAACCGGGTCTGACCTCTAGATAAAACAAACTAACTTTAAAAATTATAGGTGGGGGGGGGGGGGGTTAGTGGTGTTCAAGAAAGTACTTTGTTTAAAGGGGAAAAGTCAACTTTCTGGCCGGGGTACTCTTTAAGATTGGGGTCTGAACTTTTTTTGCGGGCATTTACTCTATGACTAACATTCTCCTTCCCATTGTTTTGCCGTTCTAGATATTGCAATGAGGCCAATTTGTTGGCTCAGAATCTTTTAAAAATCTGATTGGTTGGTTAAACTTAGAGTATTAAAACTTTTCAACCAATAATTTTAACCTACAGAAGCAATGAATTTGTATATAATTATTGTGTACATAAATTCATTGTCTTATCCCTGAATATCCCTAAACTAAATAGATTTCGATGTAATTGTCCTGAGGTTTAGAATTAAAAACTTTGGACACTGCAGATATGTTTCCAGTAGTACTAACCCGGGATACTGTTGTTTACTTACATAGATAGATAGATAGAAAGACACTTAGATAGATAGATAGATAGATAGACAAATTACATGGCGCTGTGACCGATTGACCAAATTAATATGGTACATCAAGCTAAATCAAGCTGAATCAAAGGAACAAGTAAAAATAATACACGGTTTTAAACCAATTGGATGATTCTATCATATAATAAGCTTGAAATCATGTTAAGTTTGTCGCAATAACCTATTAATTATAAACTAGTTTAGTTAGCTTTTTCAGAGAAGTTTTTTATTTTCCCATCGAGCATTTACTAAGGATGCAATCCCGAATAATTTCATATGGTTTTATAAATTAAACATGAAAATTAAGTTGTCGTTATTACGTCAGTAATGTCTACTTTATCAATTCACAATAATCGACAGAAATAACATTGAAATTACATATCTAAGTTTTTACTGGTGATAAAGCCCTGATGGTCTATATGTAGCTAAAATACCATGAAATTTCCTTCGGCTAGTGGAAGTAAGTATTTTCACCACTATAATCAGATATTAGACCATGTTAGTAGAGTTGTCATATTTTCTAGTAGTGTGGTAGTAAGTATTTTCACCAATATAATCACATATTTGACCATGTTAGTAGAGTTGTCATATTATCTAGTATATGTGGTAGTAAGTATTTTTGACAATATAATCAAATATTAGACCATGTTAGTAGAGTTGTCATATCATCTAGTATGTGTGGTAGTAAGTATTTTCACCACTATAATCAGATATTAGACCATGTTAGTAGAGTTGTCATATTTTCTAGTAGTGTGGTAGTAAGTATTTTCACCAATATAATCACATATTTGACCATGTTAGGTTAGTAGAGTTGTCATATTATCTAGTATATGTGGTAGTAAGTATTTTTGACAATATAATCAAATATTAGACCATGTTAGTAGAGTTGTCATATCATCTAGTTTGTGTGGTAGTAAGTATTTTCACCAATATAATCAAATATTAGACCATGTTAGTAGAGTTGTCATATCATCTAGTATGTGTGGTAGTAAGTATTTTCACCAATATAATCAAATATTAGACCATGTTAGTAAAGTTGTCATATCATCTAGTATGTGTGGTAGTAAGTATTTTCACCAATATAATCAGATATTAGACCATGTTAGTAAAGTTGTCATATCATCTAGTATGTGTGGTAGTA
Organism: Acartia tonsa; assembly: GCF_053477335.1. NCBI lineage: Eukaryota > Metazoa > Arthropoda > Copepoda > Calanoida > Acartiidae > Acartia > Acartia tonsa. Next base: position 38,887,106 of record NC_137264.1, on the reverse strand, counting down.
AGTATATTCACCATTATAATCAGATATTAGACCATGTTAGTAGAGTTGTCATATCATCTAGTATGTGTGGTAGTAAGTATATTCACCATTATAATCAGATATTAGACCATGATAGTAGAGTTGTCATATCATCTAGTATGTGTGGTAGTAAGTATTTTCACTAATATAATCAAATATTAGACCATGTTAGTAGAGTTGTCATATCATCTAGTTTGTGTGGTAGTAAGTATTTTCACCAATATAATCAAATATAAAACCATGTTAGTAGAGTTGTCATATCATCTAGTATGTGTGGTAGTAAGTATTTTCATCTTTATAATCAGATATTAGACCATGTTAGTAGAGTTGTCATATTATCTAGTATGTGGGGTAGTAAGTACTTTCACCAATATATTCAAATATTAGACCATGTTAGTAGAGTTCTCATATTATCTATTATGTGGGGTAGTAAGTAAACAACTTATATCAAGTAAACTCTAATGTGATAACAAGTGAACTCTAATATTATAACAAGTAAACTCTAATTTTATCGGTTTTAGTATCTTGGGTCAAAAAAGGTGTGATTTGAAACCATTTTTGACAGAGTGTTATGGCCAAATACTTGTATTGTTATGATCAAACATATAAAAAACTTACAGACTTTAATGATATAACAAGTAAACTCTAATATTATAACAAGTAAACTCTATTGTTTTAACAAGTAAACTTTAATGCTATAACAAGTAAACTCTAATATAATAACAAGTAAACTCTAATATTATAACAAGTAAACTCTAATGCTATAACAAGTAAACTCTAATATTATAACAGTTAAACTCTAATGTGATAACAAGTAAACTCTAATATTATAACAAGTAAACTCTAATGTTATAAAAAGTAAACTCTAATATTTTAATGAAACTGTTTGTTTAAAAAGTAAAATTAATTTGTTCCCGCGATCTCTGATTAATGATTTTATTAAGTACACTTACAAAACAACGGATTGTGCTATTTTGTAAAAATGTATATAACTTAACTTTTGACCACAGATAATAAAATGAAAAATAAAAGGTTTAACTTCTTGTTATTTACATAAGATTAAAATCAGCTTTGCTAGTCCCAAAGGCTGATAGCCCGGCCTTACAAAACTGGTTTTAGTATTATTATTTTCATATTAATATCCATTGGAAATTGTCTACAATACGTTTCAATATATGATTTTTCAATATGACTTGGAACCAGTTCTAATCTAGCAAATATAAAACGATTTCGAAGCCATACTGAAAAAAAAATTATTTAAAATTCTGGTTATTAAAATCTAGAGATAACAAAACTTTTAACACCACTGCAATCTTTATCATGTGCATGGTACTGAGTGCCTAATTAAGTAATTATATTTTTAACGTTTTGAGTATGATTCAGTCTTGCTTGCAAAGTTGCCTCTTTGGAACGTTACATCTGTATATTCGTTACGAGAAAGTCCGTACGTCTATTCAAAGAGAAAACCAATCTGTCCCGATTTTGTATCACTTTGAAAAGTGCGATTCCAGTTACGTCATATACGTTTTAGGGAAAGAAAAAGGGAAGGGGGGAAGACAATCTCTTCAAAAGAGATGGGAGAAAAGGGAAGAGATTTTCTTCCCCCCTTCCCTTTTTATATAACGTCACAGGAATCGCACTTTTCAAAAGTGATACAAAATCGGGACAGATTGGGCTTTCTCCTATTCAAAACATGTCGATTTTTAGCTCTTTTGACAACAAGTTTTTATATGAATTAAATATACTATTTTCTGATTTTTGGAATACTGATTCCTAGGACAACAAATTACAATATCATAAAAGAACCTTATCGATAATAAATCCCTAAAAATGTAAATATTTCCTTAAACATTGTTCTGTATTTAAGCAGTTTTGCAACAAATTTACTTACAATTTTGTTTATACTTATACATTTATATTCTGCTTCTTCAGTTCTGACACTCTATATGTGTTAATGTCGTTTATCCTACCATTTCAGAGCTTTGCTTTTAGGGGTGTTTTCATCATTGTTTTAGATTTTTAATGAAATTGGTGGAATTGAATAAACACCTAGATTTGTTTTCCCTATTTACTTCCTTTTCCATTTTCTCTGTTACAAATTTTGTCACACTTTATCCATTTCTCTTTTTTTCTATCTACCTATCTAAAAATTTAGTCACACTTTATCCATTTCTCTTTCTTTCTATCTACCTATCTACAATTGCTATTTTATCTATCATCACTTCTCTATCTTATTTGTTATTTCACTATTGATTTTTCCTTTTTTTCTCAGGTACTATTTACTTCTCTTTTTCTTCTCTCTCTTTCTCTAATCACCTCTCTTTTTTTCTCTTTATTTCTATCTACCAATCCACAATTGCTATTTTATCTATCATCACTTCTCTATCTTATCTATTTGTTATTTTCTCTTTTTTTCTACCTTCTTCTCTCTTATCTCGTATTATTTCTTTTTCTGTCTCTCCTTCTCTTTCTTTCTGTCCGTCTATCTTTATTGTTCTGTGTATCTTGTTCTTTCTATCTCACTTTCTCTGTTTTCTTTATTTCTTTTCCTATCCTATTTCTCATTTTTCAATCTATCTCTCTTTCCTTCTCTCTCTCACACTATCTCTCTCTCTCTCTCTCTCTCTCTCTCTCTCTCTCTCTCTCTCTCTCTATCTATCTATCTATCTATCTATCTATCTATCTATCTACCTATCTATATTCTGTCTCTTTCTCTCTTCTCTTCTTTTTTCTCTCTCTCTCTCTCTTTCTCTCTCTCTTCTCTCTCTCTCTCTATCTATATATCTACCTATCTATCTACCTATCTATATTCTGTCTCTTTCTCTCTCTCACTCTCTTTTCTCTTTCTCTCTTTCTATCTCTCTCTCCCACTCTCTCTCTCTCTCTATCTACCTTTCTATATTCTGTCTCTTTCTCTCTCTCTCTCTCTCTCTCTCTCTCTCTCTCTCTCTCTCTCTCTCTCTCTTCTCTCTCTCTCTCTCTCTTTCTCTCTCTCTCTCTTTCATTCTTTTACCTTTCAATGTAAGTATAATGAGTCACTTCCGATTATTAGTGAATGTAAATGGTGCATTATTTGCCAAATGTACCACTTTTCTGCACTACCTCTCCGAATTTGTTAATACTCTATATTTTGGTCCGTTGGGTGATTCAAGGATGCTGGATGGCCAAAAAAAAGTTTCAGAGTCCCTGGATGTCTAGATATCTAGCTATCTATAAAGGTGGGTAACAAAAATTTAAAAAACACCCATTTTTCACAATTTTAAAAATTAATTTTTTCATCAATCTTACATCCAACCTATACATTTTATATACCAAAATGATCGTTTATTCATGTAAAAAGAACACATAATGCTATTTTGGCAAAAACTCTAATTTTACAGGGTGTCCAACAAAAAGTGTATTTTGGATATCTAGCCTAATACCCAAAATACCTGTCCGAAAAAAATCCTTTTTTTTGGCTTAAATCCTGTGTTTTATCTGTGGGCATATGTGGTACATAACGGTTTGGAGGACCCGGGACTATAAGGTTCACTTTTGGGACACCCTGTGCATGTTTTTGAAAAATTATGGTTTTTGCCCATTTTTGGGAGGAAGGAGTCGTTTTAAGGCCATAGACTATTTCTTCATTTTTGTAGAACTTTTCAAGATACATCATTTGTTATTTATGCAAAAAGCGCAAAAACCGAACCGTTTTGCCGTTATTCACTGCCAAAGGCGAAATTTTTTACGTTTTTTGCCGTTCCCTAGGATTTAATGCGCATTTGAGGTAGGAAGATGTTGATTTTTCAAGATTACTCTGAAATACTTTTATTTAGGAAATTTAATTTTCTAAAATTCATATTAAGTCAAATTTTTTGTGCAGCCAACCGTTTTTCATCGAGATGGATTTCAATTGTTAAAACAAGAAAATGAAGTGTATATAATATAAATAATTGCTATAACATAAGTAATAAAAAAAAACATAAACCATGTGCATTTGAAATTCCTTTTGACAAAAATCGGTTGGATATACAAAAATTTTTACTTTACATGAAATTTAGTTAAATAAAATGCCTAAATAAAAGTATTTCACAGTTATCTTGAAAAATCAACGTCTTCCTACCTAAAATGCGCATTAAATCCTCGGGAACGGCAAAAAACGTAAAAAATTTCGCCTTTGGCAATGAATAACGGCAAAACGGTTCGGTTTTTGCGCTTTTTGCATAAATAACAAATGATGTATCTTGAAAAGTTCTACAAAATGAAGAAATAGTCTATGGCCTTAAAACGACTCCTTCCTCCCAAAAATGGGCAAAAACCATCATTTTTCAAAAACATGCACAGGGTGTCCCAAAAGTGTAAGAATTTGTAAAATAGGCAAATATTATTGTTATTAGTCAAAATCTGTATCTATATGACAGTTTTAAGTAACTTAAAAATAGAAAAAAAATTTAAAAAAAAAACAAAAATTTTTTTCTCTTTTTTTTGAAAATACAGGGTGTCCAAAAAATAGGAAAATATTGATCTGGTCAGAAAACACTATGGCCAAACATACTAAGACACATATTAGAGTAATTTGAAAAAAATAGCCAATTTGGACCAAGTTTTAGCTCTACAGACACAAAAATCACATTTACAGGGTGTTCCAAAATGAAATTTGACAACCTTATAGTCCCGGGTCCTCCGAACCATTATATACCACATATGCCCACAAATAAAACACAGGATTTAAGCCAAAAAAAATGATTTTTTTCGGACAGGTATTTTGGGTATTAGGCTAGATATCCAAAATACACTTTTTGTTGGACACCCTGTAAAATTAGAGTTTTGGCCAAAATAGCATTATGTGTGCTTTTTACATGAATAAACGATCATTTTGGTGTATAAAATGTATAGGTTGGATGTAAGATTGATGAAAAAATTAATTTTTAAAATTGTGAAAAAATGGGTGTTTTTTAAATTTTTGTTACCTACCTTCATAGATAGCTAGATATCTAGACATCCAGGGACTCTGAAACTTTTTTTTGGCCATCCAGCATCCTTGAATCACCCAACGGACCAAAATATAGAGTATTAACAAAATCGGAGAGGTAGTGCAGAAAAGTGGTACATTTGGCAAATAATGCACCAAATATAAGGAGTAGAACTTAGTAGGACAACAGGCAATTAATTTCATTACTCATTGAAAATATAAAAGGGTATTTCCTATACCTTTGTGAACTGGTGGCTGCGCCTCTGAAAGAATGATGTAAGTAACATAATATTTTTTAAAAAGTTTTTGAGTTGACCTACCCTTTTGCAAAATAGCCTTAAACATGCTAAACCCCAATATGAAGCAACCCCCAATAGATGAATAAAACATAATACCGAATCGTCAAGGAATAACCATTAAAATTAATACAATAATATTATTGCGCGCATCAAGCACAAATTACTTGTCAAAAAAAACGTCAGTTCTCGTGGTAATTGTTATAAAGTTTCTACGCTTTCTAAATTGTACCTGATGGTTACAAGAATCAACATGCCAAGATTGAAATTGATAGGATGATTCTAACAGGCCTAAATAACCAGATTCGTTAATAAACATAATAATAATTGACTCAAACAGAATAGCAGTCATAGCTTTGGTTGAAAATGAAATAGGAAGTAATGAAAATTTTGTTTATAGGAATTATGCAAGGTTGATTATGCGATCACAAGTGATTTCAGAGTCAGATTGTGTATAGCAAAATCTCTGTACAAGTGGGCTTTTCTCGAGTTTTATATAATTTTAAACGTACATTATGTCTTAAAATGCAAAACAAAGAGATTAAAAAAACAAACAAATTTTAGAGGCAATTTGCCTTTGTACTTTATAATTAAACTTGTGTACATTCTAGGACTACTGAGACCCTGTCACCTGAATTTCGGCGATTTCTTTTCTGTAATACTAATATGAAATTTACATGTTAATAGTTATTTCTCGTATCGTATTATAAACGGCTTTCCGCGGATATAGAATGTACAATTATAAGATTAAAACTAGTTTTTTTAGCCCCGAGGTGCCGGAGGCTAAAAAAACTAGTTTTAATCTTATGATTGTACATTTCTATATTCGTAGAAAACTGGATATAATACGATGCTAGACATAGTTTTTTCGTATGGATGAGAACCGGTTCCTATCCACCGGATTCGAATGAATACGAGAAAATGTATTATTTCTCCCCTTTTAAAAGGGACACTCTGTAATTTCAACCTATTTATTTCTAAATATATATTTAATTTAAGGACGTCCAAGCTCTTTTTTTAAGGAGGGGAAAGGGGTGCAAAGGGTAAGATTAACATTAGGAAAGAAGGGGGGGGGGATAAAACCCACATTTTTGATAGGCAATAAAAAACCTAATTGATTTGTAAAAACCAAGGGCTTCAAACCGTGGCGGAAAGCGTAAAAACTTTTTGGGTGATATTAAATCGGAGGGGGGGGGGGAGGGGATACGAGATACCCTACTATAAACATTTTTGGGGTTGATAAGAGTAAAATCTAATATATGTCCGAAATGTTTACAAAAATAATAGTTTCCTATAAAACATATTTGGTATAAACAAAGTTCTCGTGCGTGCATGCACGTAAGCGTTATTATTATTCTACATATTTAGCACGGGGTTTCACCAATACAACACACAATTTGGCGGTTTTCCTTATATTGTATCTGGACCCTAAACCAACTTTTTGAAGTAAAATAAATGTATTTCTAACATTTATTTTAGTTTAGGTTAGGTTAAGCAAAGATCAGAAGATAGAGATATCAGGGTCTGGAAATATTTTCTCGTATTCATTCGAATCCGCAAGGATAAGAACCGGTTCTCATCCATACGAAAAAACTATGCCTAGCATTGCATTATATCCAGCTTTCTACGAATATAAAAATGTACAATCATAATATTAAAATCATTTTTTTTCCAGCGCCTTCGGCACCTCAGGGCTAAAAAACTGGTTTTAAACTTATAATTGTACATTCTATATCCGCGGAAAGCTGTTTATAATACGATGCGACAAATAACTATTCTCCCCTAGATTTAAAATAAGAAGGGGTGGGTGGGTTACAGAGATCGAAAAGTAAGTTTGAGTAAAAGTACAAACAAAATTACCCTTTCTGTAGAGTACATTATTACATTTATTGTTTAAAAAGTTTGGAATTACTTGTTTGGAACCAATCAATAAAAATTCAGTTATAGTACCCAATGTTTTTGAGTCAACGAAGAAGTCTTGGGTACCAGTGTAATTTAAAGTTCACTGTTTATAATTACATTTTTCTTTCGTGATATAGCTCATATCATAATGCTTTTTGAACAACAATAAATATGTTGTTTTGGTGGGACACTATTTAGTTTAGATTATATCGGAAGTATGCACGACTTCTTATGACAACATAGTCAGGAATATAAGAGATAAGTAATTAATTTTAAAAAATAAAAGGAAAAACTTAAATATTAATACCAGTTTTGTGAGCCCGGTCTAACAAAACTTAATTACTATTAAATATTTGCTCTTTTTATTGACGAGGCCTAATTTGTCCTACTTTTAATTCCTATGGCGTCATAAAAATGACGGATTCTCCATATCTTTTTTAGGGGTTTCTTTCCAACTCCTCCTCTCATCTCCCTCATTTTTATGACGTCACAGGAATCAAAAGTAGGACAGATTAAGCTTCGTCCTTTTGTCAAAAAATGTTATCAAGCAATAAGTTTATTTTTTTTATACAATTGTCTATTCCTTTACCCTTATTTTTACTCCTCTCCTGCAGGGAGTAAGGGAGGGGACAATGGATCGAATATTCAATTTTTAGGAGTCTCAGACTTTGGGGACAGGCTTAAAGGGAACATGCAAGAATTTAGCAGTTTCTAACCAATCTTGGGGACCAATTATGAATGACGTCACGCAAAATCATGCATAATCTCGCGGCAAACTAGCGCGTCAACAAAAACATAAACAATAACAAGCAGACAGAATATTTTGATTTTGAAAATTATTTTGTAAATTGAATCATTACATTTTTTATATCTAATTCTTGTTAAAAGCAAAGCTTTTCTATAATTAGGGCCGGTCCGTACGTCCGTCCGTCCGTCCGTACGTCCGTCCGTCCGAGATAGATAGCTTTTATTCGTTAATTTAGGCATGTTAGAATTGTCCTATCGATTTCAAACTTTGCATGATGATTCCTGTAGTAGTTAGGTACGATTTAGAAAGCGTAGCAACTCTATAATCATTACCAGAATGTCCGTACGTCCATTTTAAACATGTTGATTTTTCTACTTCTTAAAAGCAAATTTTTATGTGAACTAATTATCCGTTTGATCGGATTTTTGGTATATTGATTCCCGTGACAACAAAGAACAATATTATAAGCGAAGCAACTCTATAATCAAGTCCTAAAAATGTAAGTATGTCCATAAACATTATCCTGTATCAAGCAGTTTTTCAACAAATTTACATACAATTTTGCGTCGACTCTTATACTTTTATATTCTGATTATTCAGTTCAGACACTATACAGGTGTTAATGTCCGTTTGTCCTACCGTTTCAGTGCTTCGCTTTTATGGATGTTGTCATCCTTGTTTAATGTAAATTCATTCCGATTAGTGCGTTGTAGAAAGAAATTATATTAAGATTATTAGTTATTATGAGCAAAGCCTTCCTATAATTAGGTCCCGCACATTTGTACGTCCGTAACGGTTAGCTCTTTTCGTTACTTTAGACATGTTAGATGTTTCTTATTGATTTAATGTAAAGGCAAAAGTTTTTTTTGTCTTTAGCTTAATATTTCTGTAATTAATGATCCGACTAATTTCAAAATTTTAAGGAAAATTCACGAAGTCCTGAGTTGTTCAAGGTTTGTTTATCATTAAAATCTCAAGATGGTGTTATTTTATTTTTCTGTCCTGGATGCTAGGAGCGCAGCTACCAGTTATCCTAAGATATGTTACTTAAACCTTAAGATCTTTAAAATTAAGATGTACTTATGTTCTCAACTATTTTATTTATGTAGTATGAAATTTTGACGCAAGGTATCTCATTTTTATTTCGTTAAATGAAATAACTTGAGTTAAAAGTTCTGTAGGAAGGTAATTATTTTAGTAAGTTTTGTATTATAATTATTTAAAGGCTTTTTCATGTCTAAGCTTTTTAATAAATACAATAAAAAAAATTGGGTAAAAGATGTTGTAAAAGTAAAATTGTATGTTTCCTTAATTTTCCGAAGTTTAGATAATAACAATTATGGAAATGAATTGTAAACAAGGGTTTTGATCTCTAGAATCAAAGGCTTGTAGTAAAGCATCAGCTTTAGGATGGTGCATTTCGAATTAAAAACAATTCAAAAAGTCAATAATTTCCACTAAAGGTTGCTATATTGCAAATACTTGTTTTATCTGGAAATATCTGGGTTTTCAACCTTAAAGGGTCACAACTATAAAATTGAATTAACTGCCCATTGTCCCCTCCCTTACTCCCTGCCTCTCCTGTCTTACTATCTTAACAAATTTTCGCATAAAATAGTCAAAATTAATAATAAAATTAGCTATGGTTTTAATCAACATCTAAATATTTTACTATTTGGCGATTTACCAAAAAGTCCCTTGTTAAGCAAAAAAACTCCAACCCTCCCTTTTTAAAACAAAATTAAAAATAATGGGGGGGGGGGGGAATGATTTTTGTTTGTTTGTTTATTACATTAGGAAAGGGTTTCAGTGGTCGACACTCACTTTGTTTTTATTTGTTGTAATATAAAGCTGCGCTGACATTGTGTAGTTATGCTGTTTTCAAGATCTTATTGGAATAAACTTGCAGCTACTTTTTTGGTTGTTTTGATGGACACCTATTCCTCTGTGGCCACCTCCAATGAATGGAAATATTCAGGGAGAAAGGGGAAATTGGGCTGTTTATTACACTAGTCCCCAAAGTTTTGTAAAATGATTTCTTTTTCATTGGCTATACATTACAACTTTGGGGACTTCTTAAAATTTTAATTGGTTGGTTCATTAGGTTTAGTGGCGAAACGTTTTGACAACTAATTGTAATCACAGGTGGTGTAATTTTGTGTATTATCATATGGGAAGTACATCAATTTATCGGCCATTGTCTTATCCCTTTAGATCCCCGGAAATATCTCACACAACTACACACACACACACTCCCCCCACACACACCGGAGAAAGTCTTCAAGGTGTTCTACAAAACTTACTTTTTTAAAAGGGAAGCTTTTCTTAAGGTCGGTCCGTCCTTACGTAACAGTTTTAGCTTTTTTCGTTAATTTAGGCATGTTAGAATTGTCCTAGCGATTTCAAACTTTGCATGATGATTCCTGTAGTAGTTAGGTACGATTTATAAAGCGTTGTACCTCTATAATCGTTACCAGAATGACCGTACGTCCATAAAAAAACATATTGATTTTTTTTACTTTTTCAACAACAATTTTTTATGTGATAAAATCATCTGATTGATCAGAATTCTGTATTTAAGAAGTTTTGCAACAAATTTACGTATAATTTTGCCCAAACTTATATTTTCATATATTGTATATTCAGTTCTGACACTTTACAAGAGTTAATGTTAGGTTGTCATACCGTTTCAGAGCTTCGCTTTTATGGATGTTGTCATCCTTGTTTAAATACCGATTCCTAGGTCAATATAGTATATTGTTATAAGCAAAGCTTCTCTATAATCAAGTACTATCCCTGTTTATGATGGATGCTTTTCCATATGTTGGGTGTGTCTGACCTGCCGGAGTCTAAATGGTCAATATGATAGTTATGGATGAGTCGTAATATAGATTTTCCGAGGACATAAAAATTTTGATTGTGTACATTTTTATGTATGTATAATACGATGCTAGACATAATTTTTCAGTATGGCTGATAACCGGTTATAATCCATCATGTATTAATCAGCTTCGAAGCGATACGGGTGAATCGTCACATAGAGTTAAAACTTTTTTTGAAGAAACTTAGTGCAGAAAGTTTAGCAGTTAGCACGTCCAGTTTATTGATATTTTACTTGGTTTTTGGAACGCAATGTCGAACTAAATAGAAATCTTTTTATGTGTCGTCGAAGGTTTCTTTAAGTTTCTGATACCTTAAATTACTTTAATCTAACCTGCAAATTGGGGCAATGAAAGATAAAATAAAATTGTGACATTTTGTTCTTGCGTTAGTTAAGATCTCATAAACTTGATGAAAGGTACCAGTATGGTTTTAGTCTATTTTAGTATCCTCTGCTACTCAATATTTTACCTCTTAAGATAGGGGCGAAACCAATATTATGCAATAAAATACAAACACAAAATAGGGAAAACAATTAACAATTTATTGATCATTATTTCATCATTTTTTTTTATAGTTGAAACAGTTTCTTGATACAAACACAAATACAGAGTTCATTTCATAATAATAATTAATAATATTTGCACATTTTTTTGGTTAAAACATGCAGCTCTAATAAGTAAAATTAAGTGTACAATTTTAATAATAATAATAATAATAATAATAATAATAATAATAACTCTTTAATTAATATCTAAAGTTTTGGGAGTTTTTTTTAATAACCGTCCGGGAAAATGAATAAATTTGAGTCCTACTACTATATGGTAACAAAGATTTAAGGGAGGTTTTTTTTAAAAGTCAAATTTATCCAAGTTCCGATTATTATTATCGACGCCCCCAAACGTCATTTATTTTGTTGTTCCTATGATTGACAAAATTAATTTTATAGGCCCTTACAATTTTGCCGCGTTTTTTTTCTCATTATTTACTAAACTAACTCTCTCTGTATTTTGCATCAAATGTAAAAATTGTGAGTATTTTATGTTAATATAATTTTAAAAAAGTCCACTTTCATAATGGAATAAATATATACTATATATAATTTTTAAGTCACTATAAAATATATAAAAACTATTGTGGATAATTCTTATATATTCTACTGATGAATGAAAGTGCATAATTATTATTTTGATGTGCACCGGCGGCCGCAGAGAATAATTTGTAATAATTCTACATTATAATGAGTGAGGTCAGGTACCAGTATACAAAACCTGGAATCACATCAAAGATATTTATACCTATATGCCACATATGTATGTAATGCAGTTATAGGAATATATTTTCATGTAATTCCAGCTAATATACATAAAGTATAGTTAGTATACCATTATAATACATACAAACTTTGAAAATAAAGCTATTTAGAAAAATAAAATAGCATTTAGGATTTAGGATTTTAAAAAAAACATAAAATCCCTCATACCAAGACAAAAAGAAAGATTTTAAGCTAATTCCAAAGCTAAATATCTATTTATTATTCTATATAACTTTATTCTAATGCCTTAAAGGCAAGTTTCAAAATAAAATAAAACTAGAAAAGATTTCTTAATCAAGCAAATAAAAAATCCAGCTTTTATTTCTATTGGTCAATTAAAAAATCTTTTCCTAAATTTCTTGGATATTTGGTTTGGTAAAAGTATTTCAACTAAGCAATAGTTAGCATTTTAATTTTATATAATAATGTGAACTAAACTTTGAAAGGTAGATTTAAATTTTAACAAGGACAATAAGTAAATAAAATCTCATTTGTAGGTGTATAAAATAAAAAGTGGATAAAATAAAGATATGGCTTTAAAAATGTTAAATAAAATATTTGAGTGGCGCGAAGCGCCGGTAAATTTTTTTGCAAAGCATCCTTGTATACATTTAAATATCCCATTCAAGCCACTGGAAGCATTTTAAATTAGAAGAATATGAGAGAGAGAGAGATTGAGTGATGTCTAGATTATACAGGATTTATGATTAAATAGTTATTTTAACTTAAAATAACAGGACTAATGGGGGAAAGGGTATCATGGAAATATTTGACTAAACAATTTGGCAAGACTAAAGTAAATTAAAAACCAGGAAACAAATTATAATAATAAACCCAAAGTAAAAGGAATAACATTAGTGAAAGGTTATTTTCAATATGAAAAATATAAATTATTTTGTTGGTAGGTAACTATTTAATTATGTTAGTTTAAAATAAATTAACCCCCTTGCTATATACTAGAAGATATTAAATACTTATCTATAAAAAAAACACTCTTGATCTCTCATACAAAAATATGTAGGGATATTCTAACTGTAGTAGAGACTGGGGATTCATAAAATTGAGCAATCATTGCATACAGAGTTTTAAATATTGTTAGAGGGTGGGACCACATAAAAACTAGGTATACCTATCTACTAAAATAGGTATACCTATGAATTTGTATGTGAACCCAACTATATAATCTTACACGGTAAGGTAACAACAGACTTGATTATAACCTAGGCTGTCAAAAAATACATTTTTTAAAAACAATAAAAAAAGTAAAATCAGTACTTCAATAAAAATTATTTTATTTCTTTAAAAATTTATAATTTGGAGTTGTTTGTTTATTGTTTAAATATAATGTAATTTTGGGCAACTTAGGGTTATAACCACATACATTTACATATGTACCTAATATTAGCTGTAGGCACATTAAAAAGGGTTCAAAATAAAATTATACTATTTCAATAAATTAAGAAAAAGAAAAATATACTTCATGTTTCTTGCAACTGTTTTATTATCCCCTCGTTAAATAAATTCTGTTGTTTTTGTAATGATCTTGAAGCAGATTAGAAATTGTTAAATTAATTAGATATCTAAAAGGAACTCTGTAAAAAAAAAACTAAAAAGAATTTGTTGTACTAACAAAATTTAACAAATTATGAACTTTTACAAGACAATAAAATTTTTCAATACATTTTACTTTCAATAAACAATTAAAAACAAAGTTAAAAAATGGTAATTTGTTGAATTATTTGAATGATATATGATAGAATAATATATTAGAATGGAATCAATTTAATATATTGATGAGTCAAGGTATTAGTTATAAAGTTAATAATGATAATAATAAAGAATTTGCCATATCTTGTTGTGTTGGTTCTACACAATAAATATAAATGATAAGATACATGTATATGATAAATTATACTCAATAATAATAATAATAATATAATAAAAGTGTTTAGGTAGATTATAATTGTCTGTTTTTTTATACATTTTGTTCACCAGAGGACATTAACTTAATTATGTTTTTTTTAGAATTAATAAAACTAATAATATAAAAAAAAGGATAATCTTATGCAATATTCTTTTTTTGGTCCAAGTTGCAAAAAATTAATTTATGTGACCTTAGATACATACAGGGTAGTCTTAAAATAATATATTTTGTTATTATAATTTATAAGTCATATTTATAAATGAATTTCTAGCCCCTGCATAACAATTTCTAGTGTAATATTCTTCAAGTCCACGCTCAGCATTGTGCCTCCTTAGCCTTAAGTTCTTTAATTTTGATTTTATTGAGGTTAAAAGGTGAGCCGGGATTGGTATGGTCCGGCGGGCCGCCCTGACCGCCACCAGGTATAGAAGCATCGTGGCTGGGCGCAGCAGCTGGACGCTGGGGTGTTGGGTCCTTTTGCTTGCTAAACTTTATCACTATGCGCGGGGTTTTTATGCTAGCTGCATGATTTTCGTCATCCTTTGCTTTACGCTTTCTGTCCTTTTTCTTGCCAAACCTTTCTTCTTGATCAAATTGTTTGAGCATTTCTTCGCCGTATTTGAGATGGCTGTTTTTGTAGGAATCCCGCGGATCTTCACGCTCCGGCGACTCTTGGAGACACTTTTTTGGCGGCATACCGCGTGTCCGCCGCTCCTTTTGCTCGCTAGCCTCAGCCACGGCCGCTTCTTGGGTCTTTTTCAGCTTGGGCCTGTACGGTTCCTCCTCTTTTAGCTTCCCCTTGCCCTTCTTCTGACCCTTGCTCTTGGGGTCTTCTTTGCCTTCCCGTTTGCGTTTTCTTTCCATGTTTGCCTCCAGCTGGGGCTGGTAATCAGCGCGTGTAGGAACACTGGTTATACTGGCCACAGCCTTGGGCATCTTGATGATGTTCATACGGATAGGCTCCTTGGGAGGAACATGTGCGGGAGCAGGATGGTTGCTGGACACTGGCCCGTTTGTCATCACCTGGTAAATATTTAAATCATTAGCCCACTAAGTATGTAAATTGCTCTATTGATTAGACATATGTTGTTTATAATAGCTTAAAATATTCAAAACTTGAATTATATTATTCTCCAAATAATTTTAAAAGTATATGTTTATTGTTTAACTATACCTACTTATATATGTATATTACTGAATTTTGTATTACATCCCCTCCCCTTTATAATTTAAAAAAAAGTCTTATCTAAAAGTACCATAAAATAAATCTTTCTAAACATAAGTTTGTATTATATAAATTCTTACCTGAGATATGATAGGCGGCTGCTGGACCGGTGGTTCAAGACCATGAATATAGGAATTCAACAGCTCTTTCTTTCTCATTCTATGGTGGCCCTTGTCCGAGCTGGCGGCTGCTGATGACATTAGCAGCTTTACAGGAGTTGTTTGCGGTCCAGGCGACGTCGTATTCCTGCTAAAGTCAGCAGCATTGCTCTTCATTTTGTACTTCTTCATCATGATGTTGTTCTGATGATCATCCTCAACCTTTTCCTCTTTCTTGTCAATTACTTCTTTTATGCTGTTGCTATCCTCATCTTGGGCAGCGGATTTTTCATCAGCCTTGCCTTTCTCAAACTTTTTCAACTCCATTGCAAGAAGATCAAGCTCGGAGGGACCGTCATCAACGTCTTTATCGGCGGCCGCAGCAATCATTTCACTGGCCGAGCCCATGTTCATTGTCAGAGGTTCACAGGGTCCGCCAAATATTGCATTTAGCTCGCTATCCTTATCAACACTGGTCTGTTGTTTGGTTGTCACAACTTTGTTTGTAATAGAATCAAGGTTGCCTTTGGGTGTTTTGGTGTTGTCAGGAGGTGATGCATCTAAAGGCTTTTTATCAGCAACTGTGGCAACGCTGTTGGACTCTACCGCTGCAGCTGCTACAACTGACGGCGGCGAAGGCTTGTTAGCAGCCGGAGATCGTGTTTTGGCCAAGGCCCGTGGACTAGATTTGACAAGGTCAGACTTGAGACTCTCCAGGGAGAAGTCTTGTTTTGGTGGCGGTGGATCATCATCAAAATCAGGATCATCATAAGGCCGGGGCGTGGGCTTCTTGGGCGAGGATTTGGGAGTGCGTTTGATGGTCAACGGTGGAGGCGGTTCAATATCGTCCTCAAAGTCGTCAATCTTCTTGCTACCAACATCCTTGGGTTTGTCACTGCTGGACTCTTTTGGTCGAGGTGGTAGGAGAATTTTCAGTTTGGGAATCTTTTTCTGAGGTACTTTATCTTCAGTCTCGTCAATGGTAGCAGCAATTGTCAGCTTGCTGTCGTCCAGGGAGGTGATGCTTGACTTGCGGCTGCTGTTTGTCGTGGTTGTACTCTCGTCAGGTATAGATCCTGTAGTGGTATTGCTACTATCACCACCAAACTTGATCTTGATTTTGGGCACTTTCAGGGGAGGATCAGGCTTTGGAATGGCTTTGATTTTTAGGGGCGCTACCTTCTTCGGCTCAACCTCAAAGTCCGAATCATCATCTTTTGGGATTGGCTTGGCCGTGGCCGCAGCCCGCGGCTTCCTATTGCGATTGGCAAGTGGTCTGGCTGCTTTAAGGCTTGCTAAAGGTTTGTCATCATCAAAATCAAAGTTGGTGGGGGCGGGTGTGTCATCATCATCCTGGGTAGGAACAGGTGGCATCTGGGCAACACTGCTCAATTCCTCATCAAAATCAGATGACTCTGTCTTTTTGACTTTGGCAAGCTGTCTGAAGTCCTTCAGAGACCCTGGCACATCCTCTTTCATGGACATTGAGGGCTCATCATCAAACTCATCCTCAAAGTCAAAGTCAGTGCCGGCAAGATTTTTGTGCACCTTTTCAATGGCCTTGGGGTCATATTTAAGAGTTGACTTGCGGCCAAATAGTTTGCCGCCGACACCTGCTTTGCCACCCTTGACACCTTTACCCTTGGGGGCAACTGGGATCTTTTTAGCCTTATCCAGTTCGAAGTCAGGATCTTTTTCTTTGTAGCAAGGTATTTTTGTGCCACGTTTTGTGAGGGTTTCTGGCTGGGGTGGTTCCTCAACCTTTGCAGCGGGTTTAGCCACCACTTTCTTCTCCTCCGTTTTGTAGCAAGGGACTTTATTAGCTTTCTTTATAGGTTCTTTGGGCTTAGTCTCTGCAGCAGTTTTAGTTTTGGATGAATTATCAGTTTTCCATGATGAAATATCGACACTTTGTTTTGATGTGTCGTGATGGCTGCGTTTTCGATCTGTCAAAGGAAGATTATCCTCAAAATCATCAAAGTAATCCACACCTCCCATTGTATCATCATAATCAGACTTTTCTGCTTCTGAATTGTCTCTGTCAGAATGTTGGCTGCCAGTACCCATAAGTCCAGGTATGGTTGAAAACAACAGCTGGCACGTTTTGGGTCCACCTGATGTATTTTCTCCCTCATTAAGTTTATCCCCTTCCCCAGGATGTTGGGGCGAAGAGGCGGATAAAGGAGGCGGATGCAACGGCGAGGCAGCTGATGAAAAGTGATCAGTGGAAGACTGTTCAAGTTGTTTAGCATCTGATCTCGGTGTTGTCTGGTGTTCACTGTGGGCCCTAGGACTTGGCGAGGCATCAATATGCTTCACTAACTCTTCAAGTGCGCTTTTATCACGTTCAGGTATCACTGGTGCTGATTTGGGAGGCGAGGCCTGTTGAGAATGTTGACTGCCAGGGGGCTGTTTTGCCGGACTGCTGTCACTATTATTATTGCTGCTCGTTGATACTTTAACTTCAGGTTGGCTACCACCAGAGCTAACTTTGCTGGTATCTTGCGGCTTAAACACCTCCAAATTGGAGGTTGCATGGACGAATTCTAGCAACTCGGTGGGGATGGTGCCAATGGAGGTTGAATTATGAGACCCGTCCGAACCAGCCACAGAAGCAGGAGTATCTCTACCCTTTTTATCTGCCTGAGTATTGGGTTGGGGAGGTGGTAAATTATTAATATTATTACTACTGGATGAATGTTGATGGGAGGAGTGCTCACCAGCTGCCGGCTGCACAAATTGCTGCTGTGGCTGATGGTGGCCAGGGCCCTCCAGGCTTTGTCGCTGCAACTTTTGTTCTCTGGAATGTTGGATAGAGGGAGTGTAGCCAGGTAATTTTTCCGCAGGGGTAGCCGAGGGTACACCATACACACCCTCCTGACTATAGCCCTGCTGTTGCCGATCCAAGGCTTGTTGATCCATCCGGCAGGACGTCAGATTTTGCTGTTGTTTCTCCATCCTTGGCGAAATGGGCCGGGGCTTGTGATGTGGCGATGTTCTACGGTCATCCTCGCTCATTCTATTTGCCTTATTTTGTTTCTGACAAGAATATGACTGTTGTTGGTTGGCTTGGTGATGTTGCATATGATTGTCCTTGTTATTATCTGGATACATACTTTGCTGTTGCTGTAACATTGAATAGTCTCTATTTAATCCTTGCTGTTGGTCAACAGAATGATGTTGATCATAACTAGATTGTTGTTGTTGTAGATTGCTATTACTTCCAACAGCTTCAGGTTGTTGCTTTTGATGTTGCCGATGCTCAAAAGGTCGTTGTGCTCGCAGATCCGAAGAATGAGAGTATTCTTCAGTGCTTTGTCTCTTCAACTTATCCGGACTTGTGCCCGTGGGGGTGGTTTGTTGTTGTTTTAGGTGGGTGGTAGCTGCGCTACTAGAGCTGGACGTTCCGTACTGTCCAGCCGCCGCCCCCATTCTATACATATCCTCAGCCGTTGATTGATGTTGCGTCGGCTGCTGTTGATTATGTTGCATCCGTTTAGTGTCCTGGCCTCGAGCTGCCTGCGCCTGCTGTTCCAGAAATGATCTGGATATCTGCTGCTGCTGGTTAAACTGTTCCAGGTAGGCTTTTTGGTGGTCTGCGCTGGGCTTGGCCTGGCCTGGATACCCTGAGGGCACTCCAGGCTGACCGCCAGAAGGCTGCTTCGTCTTGTCCTTCGCCTGAAACAATAATTTTAATTATAAAGAGGCTATATCTAGTATGTTTCATTAACGAAGCGATAAATTTTAGTAAAATAGTAATAATATCGCTATATGATAAAGATAGAATAGAAAATCACATATAAGCAATTCATATTTTATTGTAGATCAATATAACAAGTAAACCGTCGATTTTAATTAAAATTTTCTACAGACATGCAGAGTATTTTTTCTTACTTAAAGAGTAGCTGCGTTACTTTTTAAAAAGTCTTGTGTATATCCTATTATTTATTTAATTTCAAAATTTAAAGTTTAAACTATCTAAAATTTAAAATATCACCGTTCAAATTTAGTGCTTAAATACCTTTCAAACGACAAATAATTTATAGAAATCTGTATATTTTGAATAAATATATTAACAAACTGTATGATCGCAGAATATTATTAATTTATAAAACTATCACAAACAAGTGTTCATAAAATTCACTTTTAAATAAAAATTAAAAGTATGACATGATTAACAGTTGTTAAAAAGATCAGGAATTTTAAGGCAAATCACTAAATACTCTAACCGCTGAACCGATATGGTTCTCCTTTACAGTAATGCTACTTATATGTCCTGAGATTGTTTTAGGCTATTCTGTTTTTTTTTAAATAAGTCTGGGTATGGTTTTAGGCTATTTTTCTCCCTTCTATATCCTTCCGAATATACAGCCCCTAGATGCTAGGGGCGCATTATCTAGTAAGATAAAAAATATGGATTGTTTTAATATTTTCTACGTCTGACAAAAATTGTCAAAAACTCTTAGTATTTATAAAAATTTGAGTATAACTTTTAAGATCCTATAACTATGGGGGGGGGGGGGGTAGATATACCACACTTTTCTGGGATCTTGCTGAGTCAAGTATCAACTGTTGGGAATATCAAAGGATGACTCCATGCAAAATTTGAGCCGGATCCGGCCAAAACCGGCCGTGAATTTTATGAAAAACCGGTTTTTTCCGGTTTTTAGGGGGTATCTGTAAATCGATTCAGCTAGAGCAAAACCGGTTAGAGGTACAAAAAATTTTACTTCACATGAAATTTAGCCAATGCAATTGCGTACAAAAATGTACTTCATCATCAACTTGATTGGACAACTCTTTCCCCTCCTAAATGTCCATTAAAACCTCGGAAACGGTAAAAATCGCCAAAAATCACGCCTTCGGCGGCAAATAACGGCTAAACGGTCAGCCGGAGGCGAATGAAACATAAATAAAGAAATGTCTGCCTCAAAAAGTTGTTTCAACATCAAAGAGATGCTTGAAGTCTCTAAAACGACTCCTTCCCCTCCTTTAAGGGGAAAAACTGAAAAAACGTGATTTTCAAAAGTATGCCCACTTTGTGGGTGTGGGGGGCACTGAACCCGTCACCCCAGGGTCACCAAATATAAAGTCTAGGCGGCCCACAATGCTGAATTTTCACCAAGTGAAAGTCTTGTGTCATTATCTCTTATGAGAAAAAAGTTATTAATTAATTAAAATTTCAAATTGTGATTTTTTGATGGATTTCTTTGATGAAATGACAGGCCAGTCAATTTTTAGGCCATTTTTTGCGGTTTTTGGGCCGTCACGCCCAAACGGTTTGAGATAATCTCATGGGACCTTTTGCCCAACCTAAGTCTGGTTATTTGTGAGGTCTAGGAAAAAAAACAGACTTACGCAAAAGATTATAATTATAATCTTTACACAGAAAAATGGCATGAGGTGAGGGTTTGAGGGGGCAAAATGAGCCGACCAGCGATTTTTGACGGCATGCAGCGACGTCGTGCTTCATCCAATCCAGGATTTTTTTGTTCTTAGACCTTACAAATAACCAGGCTTAGGTCAGGCAAAAGGTCCCGTGAGATTATCTCAAACCGTTTGGTCGTGGCGGGCCGAAAACAGCAAAAAATGGCCTAAAAATTGACCAGCCTGTCATTTCATCAAAGAAATCCATCAAAAAATCACAATTTGAAATTTTAATTAATTAATAACTTTTTTCTTATAAGAGATAATGACACAAGACTTTCACTTGGTGAAAATTCAGCATTGTGGGCCGCCTAGACTTTATATTTGGTGACCCTGGGGTGACGGGTTCAGTGCCCCCCACACACACGAAGTGGGCATACTTTTGAAAATCACGTTTTTTCAGTTTTTCCCCTTAAAGGAGGGGAAGGAGTCGTTTTAGAGACTTTAAGCATCTCTTTGATGTTGAACAACTTTTTGAGGCAGACATTTCTTTATTTATGTTTCATTCGCCTCCGGCTGACCGTTTAGCCGTTATTTGCCGCCGAAGGCGTGATTTTTGGCGATTTTTGCCGTTTCCGAGGTTTTAATGGACATTTAGGAGGGGAAAGAGTTGTCCAATCAAGTTGATGATGAAGTACATTTTTGTACGCAATTGCATTGGCTAAATTTCATGTGAAGTAAAATTTTTTGTACCTCTAACCGGTTTTGCTCTAGCTGAATCGATTTACAGATACCCCCTAAAAACCGGAAAAAAACCGGTTTTTCATAAAATTCACGGCCGGTTTTGGCCGGATCCGGCTCAAATTTTGCATGGAGTCATCCTTTGATATTCCCAACAGTTGATACTTGACTCAGCAAGATCCCAGAAAAGTGTGGTATATCTAGGGGGGGGGGGGGGCGTAATGACATTTAAACTTAAACCGTGAGCAAAATGGTCTAAATATTGAGCTAGACACTCGAAACTTGGTACATAAGCCTAGTCCTATAGGTACTACACCTAAATGAAAAAAAAAGTTTTATTTTAAGGTTAGGTAAGAAAACCCTGCGGAAATGGGAATTTTTGTCCTTTTTTGGCCTGATTTGGTGTAATTTGATGTAAAAACTCACTTTTAATTGTTTTTTCTTAAGTTTTTTCCTAGAATACAGTATGTCTATTAATAAGGACATTTAATTTTTCGTGTTTTAGATTTTGAATAAAAAATTTAAAAAAACCTTTTTTATTTGGGGGGGGGGGGAGGCAGGGGTGTCCCATCCCCCAAGAAAATAGTTAAAAACCTTCCCGGGATCTATGAGAAGCTACCCTGTAAAGGAGAACCCGATCGGTTCAGCGGTTAGCGAGATCCTTCGCTACAAACAAACAGACAGACAAACAAACATCGTTCTACTTTGTATTACCTAACCTAAAAGTAAAAAAAAATGAATTCTTTTTCCATTTAGATGGAGAATCTATAGGACTAGACTTATGTACCAAGTTTCAAGTGTCTAGCTCAATATTTAGACCATTTTGCTCAAGATTTAAGTTTAAATGTCATTACGCCCCCCCCCCCCCCCCCCTTATTAAGTGAGTTACTTTCATAGGTAATCATATTATTTTTTAAATTACCGTCAATGGCGTTGAAAGGGGTGGAAGATCAATAAAAAAAACCTTCCCCATATAAATCCAAAAGCACCTTCATTACCCCAAACTTAATTTTTTAAAACAAACCCTCCAAAAAATCTTTAGACGTCCTTGCTTAATCTAATTAAATAAAAGCTATAGTTCTAAAAACTATGCAATGAATTTTGTGAATCATCAATGTGTATTTATATCAATTTAACAGCCTTTGTCTTATCCCTTAAGATTCCTGCAATGCCTACCTGTTGTTCTCTGACCATTTTTTCAGCAAGTTTTCCAAAGCTTTGATTGTTATAATATCCAGCGTTCATGGCCTCTTGATTGTAAGCTTTCAATAAATCCTCCTAGAAAGAAAAAAAAACATTAAAATCTGTTTTAAACACCAAAGATATAGGGAAATATTCTTAAATAAGTTACATGTACATTGTACAGTACACTCATTTACACACACTAAAATCTCTTAGAATAATTGAAAATTTAATTTTTACTAGGGGAAGAAAAATATTGAATAGGTTTTATTTGCAAGGGGAAAAAAATAATCTTGTGCAGAATATAAACCCCTGAAATGGTTGCTATCCCGAGTGTTAATTATGTTCACAAAAATCAAGAAAAAAGGCATGGTTTAGGTCATCCAAAACTAAAAACCTAAGTACGCCCTAAAGTTATTGACTAGCTTAAATATGAAAAAAACCGTTATATTTACCTTCTTGAGTAGCCCACTGGCTTGCAGGTATTGATATTGTTGACTTGATGCGTTCTGCATCCACTCAATATAGTTCAATGATGATAGCCCCTACAAAATTAAATAAAGTTAAAACAAATGGTATACTTTTATAGGGTATTAAAGCAATGAAAAACTCTGGATATTTGATATATAGAAAGAAGTAAAATGTACGTCTCCTTTACAATGTAGCCTGATTCTCATTGGTGCTTGGAGGTTTACAAATATTTTGAAATAAGGTACATCCAACACAAAGATAAATCGCACTTAGTAAAAATCCCCCTTCCCCCCCCCCCAGAAAAAAAATTCTGATAATTTTTCTTTTTAAACTAAAATTTAAAATAGGGATGGTCGACTTTCCCCCTTCCCCCCAAACCTCAAGGACCCTTATTGGCCTCTAGTGGCGTAGCCGCTAGTATCAAAATAAATTGTATATACCTTTATATATCTTGCTTGTTGCTGTGCATAGAGCATATTTGTAGTTTGTTGTTTATTCAACTGTTGATAGAAGGCCTCGTTGTATAATTGTGCTTGTAGGTCAGTCTGCTTCATATTCTTCAAGTCTAACTCCTTACCCTTACCCTAAAATTCAAGAGGTTAATGTTCAACTGGATGATACCAATTAAGAATATAATATAAAGTTTTTGTGAAATTGTTATGTAATGTATGCTAAACAAAATTACCCCTTCTGCAGATTACAATTATTCGTAGAAATGTTTGGACACTCAACTTAATGAACCAACCAAGCAAACTTTAATAAAAGTCCTCAAAGTTTAAAAGCCAACGAATAAAAAATCGATATTATAAATCTTTGGGGACTAGTGTAATAAACAGCCCAATTTCCTCTTCATCCCTAAATATTTCTTGCAACAGGAGAAAAAATGAATCTGTGCAGAAAAACTGCGCTGCACTAAAATACCTGTTGTTGTTGCAACTGCTGGTATTGCTGTTGCTGCAGCTGATCCATGTGGTTGAACTGGGCTGACCAGGAGGAGGATCTACTAGAGTCTAACAGCTGTTGCTGTTGCATCAGGTGGTGGAGCTCAGCGGCTGACTGCTGCTGTTGAGCCTAAATAGAGAAACAACAGTTTTATTGTGTTGTTGACAACAAAGTATAACCATAACTTTTTAAATATAATGGATAGGTATTTGAAGACCTTTTACATATTTTTTACAACATCCCACCCACACCCTTTAGCAGGGGAAAGTTTGAAATAAATAAAATTTGTCTCAATCTAACCTGTTGCATCTGCTGCGAGGGATCAACCGCAGACTTGTGATGTTGCTGCTGTTGTTGAATCAGCTGTTGCAAATCTGCTGCCACAGCCGCAGGACCTTGCTGCTGCAGATCTTGGTTGTGCTGCCGGGTTGAACTGACATGGGGTTTCTGCTGCATAGATTGTTGAGACTGAGGGTAGAAATTTTGTAACTCTTCCATTATCTAAAATTAGTAGAAAATGACAGAAATTTCAAATAAATAACCTACTTAGGTACCTATATTTTAATTTATTATTGGACAAAGGTTCGTTAGTCTTTCTGTCTTTATGTTTTATAAAGTCAATCAAGTATCTCAAGAAAAATTACTGTAACTTTTAACTAATTGAAATTGTATGGGCATAATATTAATGTACAACATTTGTATCATCCTATAAATTCTCTTTCAATTTACAGTATTTGTTCTTTAAGCTTTTATATTGCTAGATGTGACTTTTTCAACTATAAACATATTTTATTGTGCAATGGAATGATTAAGTTGTTACAGCATTGAAAAAAAAGAGTAACCTTTTGTTTTTCCAGGATGGCTTGGCGTTCCAGTTCTGCCTGTGACTGCTGGTGATTCATGCCAGATCCAGGTATTAAGTCCTCCTGGACAATGGGATCAGTTTTCATTCCAAATTTATTTTTGGAGTCAAGAGGCAGTTGTTTATCCTAAACCAAGTAAATGTTAGCATTCAAATGTTAATTAACTTTTCCAACTTTCTGTTCAATTTAGGGGGGAAAAAAACCTATAAAATTAACCATGCCAAGTTTTATAACGAATTTCAGATTCTACGTGCAAGTTGTGCAATTATATTACGAGAAGGTTGCATTAACCATCCCCCCCCCCCACCTTTCAAAACAAATTTTTAAAGGCGTTTTTTTAACATTCAACAATAAAATAAAGATATTTATTAACTATGGCATTGTGATAGAAGTTTCTTGGAAGCTATATGTTAAATTTAAACATATATTTTTTGTTAAAATTTTTGAAGTGAACTTAGATTACGAGAACTTTTGAATTGTTTTAAAGGGGGGAGGCGGATGTGCCACTTTTTGAAACCAAAACTAAAAGACAACAAAGGAACTCGACTAAAAAAAGAGTTACAGGTCTGAGATTTTGCATGGCAGTTGCTTTATAGGGGTACAATATGGAACTGTGAAGAAACGGCGGCGCAACCGTCGAAAACCGCCGTTTCACGCCGAATTTTTTTTTGCAATTTCTCGACGGTTTTCGTCGGTTGCACCGCCGTTTCTTCACTGTTCCATATTGTAACCCTATAAAGCAACTGCCATACAAAATCTCAGACCTGTAACTCTTTTTTTAGTTAAGTTCCTTTGACTTTTAGTTTTGGTTTCAAAAAGTGGCACATCCGCCTCCCCCCTTTGAAATAAACTTTTCTTTGACCTTAACAAGTCCTCTTAATTAGCCTTGAATTAATTTAACAAAAGTATGTGATTACCTGTTTCAAGGCACCCGTACTGCCGTGGCCTCCAAGGTCAAAAGAATCCTTATCACCTACCAGACCCTTATCCTGCTGTAAGGCATTGTAATCAAACTGATCACTGCGTTGTTCATTATTATTAATAATACTTTTCTCTAAGTTACTAACAATATTCTCAAGATTTGTCTGCGACACTCCACCCCCGGTAACGTCCTTGGTTTTGCTGGTGGCCAGGCGGTCATTGTGTATTAGGGCAGAGTCGAAGACGGGTGATGTTTGTACGATGGATTTTTCAGCGCTGATGTAGCCCTCGTCAGTTTTTGCATGGTTTGCTGAGGCCTGCTGGTGCTCAGTCTTGGTGCTTGCATCACTTAGCTTGTCCTGAAAAATTAACATTTTTAAAAACTTAAAAATCTTTTGAATGGCAAGGTCATTATAGGAAGATTCTACAACTTTAAATTGACTAAAAACTGCATAATATTTTTTAGTGATTATTTTCTTATCTAGATCTAGACTTGGACATACGATGTCGCTATATTGAAGAGTAGCTGCGCTACGACGAAACATTTTCCTACCTGAAATTCCAGAGTATCTGTGGAGTCATCCTTGTGCAAATCTTGGAGCAGTCCATTCGTATCTGGCAACGATGATTTGGCGCTATCCACGTCCGAATCTTTGGATTCTACACTATACTTTCTCTCTTTCTCTAGTAGTGGCTCTACTATACTAGATTTAGAACCTGTAATATAATATAATATTTATATTCTACACCATACTTTCTCTCTTTCTCTAGTAGTGGCTCTACTATACTAGATTTAGAACCTGTAATTTAATATAATATTTATATTCTACACTACACTTTCTCTCTTTCTCTAGTAGTGGCTCTACTATACTAGATTTAGAACCTGTAATATAATATAATATTTATATTCTACACCATACTTTCTCTCTTTCTCTAGTAGTGGCTCTACTATACTAGATTTAGAACCTGTAATTTAATATAATATTTATATTCTACACTACACTTTCTCTCTTTCTCTAGTAGTGGCTCTACTATACTAGATTTAGAACCTGTAATATAATATAATATTTATAATTTTATATTCTACACCATACTTTCTCTCTTGTCAATAACGTATATTTAACCGTTAAAATACCATAAAGTTACAATTCTTATCTATTTATTTAGTATCAAACGCTTTGCAAAGTCCATTTCTTTTAGGGGGATGAAGGGACTCCCCCTATAAAAACCATTATGGCATTTCATCCACCTCTAAAAAGCTTCATTGTAAAGATAGAAAAATTCTTTTTTTTTGACGATTTCTCTTTGGAGGGTGAATAAACTTTCCACCAAAATTGTTTAAAACTTCTCATGGCCTCCAAAACGCTTCACTATATTATAAAGAATGACCAATTCTTTGAAGACACACAAACGAACATCCTGTTACTAATTTTAAATAAATCTCACCTGGTGATGGTTGACTATGGATCTGTAAGGGAGATTTCAATAGTGGACTGCTCTTAATATGATCAGATGACCTACAAAAATTATTATTAAATTAATCTTCTCCCAATAAAATTTTTTTCTTCTACAAGCTTGAAAATATTCAAACAGAAATGGGCTGTGATTAATTATCCTTTGAATTTCCATTAAATCTAAAATGACTTATTTTGAATCATAAAAAAGCCAAAGAAGAAAATGTAAAAGTCAGCTGATTTTAGCTTTTTACAGCATTTTTAATCATAAGACACCTAATTTTTTATCCCCCATTAATTTTTCTTGTTAGTTACTCTTTATTTATTTATTAAGTGGTTACTTTATCAATAAATCTTGAAATATATCTTAAAATAAGCTTAGTTTACCTGTTTAGTGCCGGACTCTTAATCGGCGACGACTTAGTCGGAGAGAATAATCTCTCACGCGAGCCTAAAACAATTTTAGATTAAAAGAGGACTATCCACGAACAAGAGCACGTGATTATAAGTACCTTCCAGCATTGATCCTAAGTATTTTCTTTCAAAATATTATAGGTCACTATTAATAATTAATATATTGACGAGAAAATTTATGTTTCACCACTTCAAGTTGAAGAAAAGTAAAAAAATGTTTAGGTTTTTAAGTCAAAATTCTATCAAACGTTTTGTTGAGTTCGGGGTCAAATGATAAAAAGGGAGAGGTCATTTTCTAGTAAATCCCGTAAAGGTGTGTGTTATAAGGCCTAAAAATAGTAGTAGAACGATAAGGTGCTCTATATATTTGTATTTCCTATTGAATAGAACAATAGGGAAGAAATTTTTTTTTTTTTTTTTTTGATAACCGTACCTGGAATATCTGAAATTTCTATCAAACGCTTTGTTTGGCTCAAACTGACACAAATAAAAAAAAATATAATTATAATAAATCAACCTGTAAAGAATGACTTCTTCCTTTGTTTAATGGTATAGATTGTTCTTAACCTTTACCTTGTACCTATAGAAAACATTATTATTATAATTATATTTTTTTAAAATTTTTGTCAGTTTGAGCCAAACAAAGCGTTTGATAGAAATTTCGTATTTTTTTTAGATAATCCAGGTACGGTTATCAAAAAAAAAAAAAAATTTCCCTATTGTTCTATTCAATAGGGAATACATATATCTAGAGCATCTTATCGTTCTACTACTATTTTTAGGCCTTATAACACACACCTTTACGGGATTTACTAGAAAATGACCTCTCCCTTTTTAAAAAGTTAAAAGCACAGTTACTATTTCTCATATGTATGTTTAAATTAATGCTAGTATGGATTAAATTACAATCTATATAACACGAGTATTCGCATATGTACCATCAAATATCCATTTTATTAAAAGAATTAGCTTTATAAAAGTTTTCAAAATCAATTAAATACCTAAAAAAACATGGTGAAACATAAATTTTCTCGTCAATACATCAATGATATATGGTGACCTATTATATTCTGAAAGAAAATACTTAGGATCAATGCTGGAAGGTACTTAGAATCACGTGCTCTCGTTCGTGGATAGTCCCCTTTGAGAATGATTTTTTTCTCTTTTTCTTTAATAAGTTTGCTATAAAGCAAAATTCATAAATAAATATAAATAGAGTTTTCTTTTTTAATCAACTAAAACTAAGGATAATTATAAAATTATTGGAAAATTCCTAAACTAAATGAAAAATTTTACAAAATATTGTCGCTATTTTACCTGAAAGCCGTGGCGACTTTGTTGAGCTGATGTTTGTTGGTGTCTGTGCTGCGGCTGACCCAGGACCTGCGATTGGCTCCGTCTTCCCACTGCCGCGTGGCGACTTCCATTGTCCTTGTCCTTGCTGCTGCTGGTGCCCAGGTACTTCATTCTCTTTTTGACTGGCGGCTGACAGGCCACCGCCTCCTCCAATGGCAAGGGACTCGTGTTCTCTGGCTCCTCGGAAAGATCCTGTGCCGCTCGGAGTTGTTTGACCTGCTGGCGACTGACCGGTGGCAGGTACTCGTGGTGAACTTCGTTCAGGGCTGAATATGCTCTTTTGTGACCCGCTATCGTTGCGGCTCCTTGCGCTCTCCCTTGCCGACCGGGCGGCGACTGGGACGGGTGACCGGCCAAAGTGCGCGGCGACAGCTGAGGATGGGGACTGTTTGAATTGCTGACTCTCAGCGGTCGGCGTCTTGGAGGGAGAGCGGTCGGAGAGCTGACCCCCAACGCTGCTCTTTCGATCTCTGTAACTGCTGCCGCCGCCGGTTCCCGTTGGGGCGGTGAATAAATGAGGTGGGCTGGCGCCAAAGTCGTCGCCTGACATGCGGCGGGATCTTTCCAGCGAGGAATCACTGATATTTCCTCGTCTGCTTCGAGATGGCTGATCATCAGCTTTCCCCCCGGATGATAGGGGAGTCCCTCCTCCCCCTCCAATTTCATGACTGGGACTGAAAATAGATCTAAAACGGTCGTTACTTTGGTTTCAAATTTTTTAACATAAACATAGCATCAGCAGTATAATTTTTAATCGACCATTCCGAAGAAAGGGGGGGCGGGGAAAGTTTGTACACTTATAGGAAATGAAAATTCAGTAACAAATTTTGCCCTGGCCGTTTGGGCTTGTTTTTATAGTTATCAACCTAGTTCTTTTAGTAACCTCTCTTATATAGCAAAAGACCCCCCCCCCCCCCCCACCATATTTCTTTTTTTTTACTATCCTTCTAGAAGCTTTTGGGGTAAAACAACCCCCCCCAAATACAAAATTTATAAGTTTTGAGCTTACAAGCCCCTAGAAGTGCAAAAATGAAATATGGGGTGGCTAATCATCTCATCTATGTATTAAAAGGTCCCATTAATAAAATCAGCTCGATATCTTAAAAAATAAGCTCAGAACTGAAAATTTTAATGTTTTTTTTGGGGGGGGGAGGGTCTTTTGCCCCACTAGCCCCTAGAAGGAAAGTCCCTAAATTCAATTTAATTTATAAGTTTTAAAGGTAGATCTAATCATATAAGAGAGTTTACAAAAAAAATTAGGTTGATAACTATAAAAACAAGCCCAAACGGTCATGGCAAAATTTGATACTGAATTTTCATTTCCTATAAGTGTACTAACTCCCCCCCCCCATCCTACTTAATGAATTTTTTGTAGGTTATGTTATATAATATTATTGTATGAGTATTGTAAATTTTCGGCAATTGATTGGTTAAGAAAACAAGAACAAAATTGGGGACGATTCAGCTATTGTGCAGGTTTGATAACATAAATCTCAATTCTCAATTGGTCCCATGATATAGATTCTCATTTTTTAATGGAAAATACCAAAATAATTTTAAAAACAAAACAAAAATAATTGCAAAGTAGCGTCCCTGGATGATGGGGTAGTAGCTGCAGCGGGTTGTTGCTCTGGCATCCCTGTGGCGGCTGCCTCCTGGTTGGCGTATGCGGCGATTGAGTTCTTGATCTTGGCGTCGCTGTTGTCAGAGCTAGAATCTGATTCCGAGTCAGATGAATTTTTGGTACTACTGGGCGGAGACTGAACACCTTCAGGCCGCCCTTCGGAAGTTTTAAGCTTCTTGTCGGGCGGAACCTTTCCGGTCTTGTCAGTCCCCTCCCCGCCGGAGGCCTTGTCCTTGTCGTAGTTGCCAAGAATGTTGGAAATTTGAGATTCTCGCTGGGACAAGTACTGCAAGGCTTTGGAGGAGGAGATTGAGCCTTCTGGCCGGCGCGGTGACTTTTTGTTGCGTGCCTTCTTGGCCAGTGCCGGTTTGGGCGTGCGCGGTGATTGAGTTTTGCCTGACTTGCCCTTGGGACTTTTGGCACCACGGGCGCCGCGCGGGCTTTTCCCAGAATCTGAGTCTTCCGCGGTGCTTGATGAACTAGAACTGCTGGATGATCTAGTCCGCCGAAACACGTCGTTGTCAGTATCTGAAAGGTTTTCTGCGGAGGCCACTTTCTTCTTACTTTGTTTGCCAGGTCGACCGCGGGACAACTTCTTAAGTGGGTCAGCCGCCAATTGGGCGGCTTTGTCCTCTTTTTGTTTATCAATGATTGCCTGATAGGCAACTTGTTGTGACTTTTTCCACAGGTCGGTCTCGCGTAGCTGTTCACTAGCCTTTTTGGCGGCACGTCGTTGCGGCACAAAGGTGAAGGTTTCTGGATTTTCAAAGTCGTCAAAGACTCGCTTCTTGTTGTGAAACTCCTCGTCTGTCTCTGAATTATTTGTTGGAAACAGTGAATTGAATTCTTCGTCAGGCGTAGAGAAGTCATTTTGTGACAATTGTTGTTTCTTGGTTTTATTGCTGCTACTGCTGCTTTGTCGGGGCGTTGCTGCTTTTTTGTTACTGGAAGGCAAGGAGAAAATTGACTTGGAATCATCGTCGGAATCACTGAAAACAGAAGACTTAGTCTTTGCTGGCTGCTTTTGATTGAGTTTTGACTTTGGTTCGTCCTTGTTGTTTTTCATCACCAGAGGAAATTTAGTGTCCACATCCGACGCGTCGGACGTGGCATAGTTGGTTGTAGCTGCGCCGCCGTGTTTGGCCCGCGGACTTTTTCTAAGGCTGCTCTCGGTCATCAGCGCGGCCGGTGTTCCACTTTCGGAGTCATCAGAATCATCAAACAGGGTGGATGTTTTGCTGTGCGCGGCTTTGCCCCGCTTTTTGGTATCCGAGGCTGAATTGGTGGCTGCTGCCCCCGCCTCAACCTTTTTGTTAAGCTTCTGATTGGCCTTGCGAGCAGCACTGCGCTCGGGCACAAGCTGCATCAGCGGCGGTTTTGAGTCCTCCGCCTCCATGTCGGAGATTGAGGAGTCACGTGATATTGGCAACAGTTGTTGTTTGGCCTGCTGGCGTGACTTTCTGCCCCTGGAGCTGGTGGGAGTGCTGGCAGCTGCCGGGGATTGAGCGGTACCTAAACAAAAGTTTGTTTTACAATCATCGAAAAAAATAGGGAATTGAAACTGTTTAAGACTAAACTAAATTTTAAAAATAAGTTTATTTTTCCTCTTTCCATTTACACTTCAAATTTCCTACAAATATTGCTCCTTTCCCTCAATGTGCCTACTAAAAAATAAGTTGAAAACAAGGCGCGGAAGATGAAATTTGTTTTGTTTTCGTTGACAAAGGGGGGGGGGGCGAAAGTGACACTTTTTGAAACCAAAACTAAAAGTCAACAAAGGAACTCAACTAAAAAAAGAGTTACAGGTCTGACATTTTGCATGGCAGTTGCTTTATAGGGGTAAAATATGGAACTCTGAAGAAACGGCGGCGCAACCGCCGAAAACCGCCGTTTCCCGCCGAATTTTTTTTGACCTTTCTCGACGGTTTTCGGCGGTTGCAACGCCGTTTCTTCACAGTTCCATATTGTACCCCTATAAAGCAACTGCCATGCAAAATGTCAGACCTGTAACTCTTTTTTTAGTTGAGTTCCTTTGACTTTTAGTTTTGGTTTCAAAAAGTGTCACTTTCGCCCCCCCCCCCTTTATTTAATATTTTTAAAAATGCAATACCTGCGGCAGTTTCTTTGGCTCTGGTCATTTCTGATAGAGAGAAATCTTTCATAGCTGCTTTTGTCCGGAAGAAGTTAGGTCTGTCCGTGGAGGCCTGAGTGTCTTCACTATCTCGCCAGTCAAAGCTGCTATCAGTCTTCTTGTTATGCTCACTTTTTACCTGAAATTATAAAATAATGACAATTCTGTTGGAATGACAATTGGAGAAAACATAAAAAAACCTCCTTAAGAAAGCTAAAAGAACTTGGATTGATGGCAATTAAGTTTTATCATATAGATTCATTTTTTTCCCTGCTGCAAAATATTTAATCCCCCCACCTAGTTTTTTCAAAAAGAAAAAGAAGAAAAATTGGAACAATGTTTCCAACTCCTTATTTTAATCATTTTTTTTACCACTGCATAATAATATAACAAACTTCATAGGGTGGTGGTACCCTTCCCCATTTTTTAAATTTCTAGTACCAACAGGTACCGACTAGAACCGCTTGATAAGGTTTTTGAGCGACAAAAAGTATTATGTGGAGATAGGTTTCGTGACTAATTTGCTCTTAAGATAGAAAAAAATTGCAAAACGACTGAGCCGCCAGCCGTTACTTTTCCAACTTTTTGTTCGATTTAGGGAAAATAGACCTACCAAGGATTATTCATGCAAAATTTCAGATTGAAATTCGAATTCTAAGTGCCATTTAATCATTGATTACGAGATGGTTGCATTAACCCCCCCCCCCCCTATAAACATTCCCAAGACCTACATTATAAAGGAGACCAGTAACGAAACGGTAAAGACAGGCAGACATACTGTTACTTTTATATAATGATAAAATAACACAAGGTGTTTTTCCGGTCTAGGAATATGATTATTTGAGGATTCAACCCATTTCCAACTCCCCCTCAATAAAAAAGGAAAACTTTAAAAAATACACATAAAGGTGAAAAAAAAATCAGGGAGGGCAATAACACTTGGGATTAAATTATCATATTTAAATATTTACAAGTCACCAATGACATAATTTCAAACATAAGAAAAGGGGAGGGGCGGGGGGGGGTTAAATTTATTTCCTTAATAAAATAAATATTTCCTTACCTTACTACTCTTGGTTTTGCTACTACTAGATGCTTTACTCTTCCTACGGTCTGTGTCACTGTCTGTATCACTATAAATGTGCGTGCTAAATTTTTTACTCTGGTCTTTCCGGGGCGACAACCGGTTAAACTGTCGCTCCACTTCAGAACTGTTCAATGAGCTATCACTGTGCACTGTCTTATTGGACTTATGCTTCCCGGATTTTTTGTCAAGCGGTGAGGATTTCTTTTTAATA
Organism: Acartia tonsa; assembly: GCF_053477335.1. Taxonomy (NCBI): domain Eukaryota; kingdom Metazoa; phylum Arthropoda; class Copepoda; order Calanoida; family Acartiidae; genus Acartia; species Acartia tonsa. The sequence continues at coordinate 38,852,985 of NC_137264.1, read as the reverse complement.
TCTTTGTTACTATGAGATTTCTTGGATAGGTTCTGTCGGCCGCCAGGCCCCTGCTGGGATTTGAACCGTGAGTAGTGGAAACTATCGTCGCTTTCCGACTGGCTGGTGTCGGAAAATATCCGCATGTAGGGCGTCGGCTTGGTATCAATCGACGTTTTTCTTTCCGGATTGTCCTTTCGGATTTGTGAGGAGCCCTCTTTAATTTCTCCGGCAATTCTCGAGATTATCAGCTCAAAATCATCATAGGTATGCTGTTCAGAATCTGCCGACGAAAATATCTTATCATAAACCGTCGGTCCATGATTGGCTTCTAGGACGGCCGACATTTCGGCCAGCGACATTTGGTTGCCCGGCTCTTCATCCGCCAGAAGAGCCAGCTGACGCTCGAATATCTGCTCCCGCAGTTTGACAAAGGACCTGGACATCTTTTCTCGTCGGGACACCATGTAAGCTAGGTTTCGAACTCGCTCCAGATCCTAAAGAAATAGATTTATAAGAAATATAAAGCGACAAAATTAAAACAGCATACATGAATTCAAGGGTGTATATTCTGCACAAGATTCATTTTTTCCCCTGCTGCAAATTTTTTAAATATTTTCCCCTCCTAGTTTTTTCCAGCAAGGAAGGGGATAAAATGGAAAAATGTTTTCAGAACTCTATATTTTATTCATATTATGCCCCCTTTCACATATTTTCTTATTTTTATTTCCCCCCCCCCCCTTCAGCCGGGTCAAATTTGCAGAATATACACCCCTGCATGAATTTTAAGTAATAGGAATTTCATATTTTTTTTTTACTGTTAACTTTATCAATCTCAATTCTTTCATTTCAGTTATAAAAATATTTTATATACTTTATCCCAAACATATTTATCATTTCTATCTTATTATCTTTCCATGTTAACATACCTGTCTGATATTAACCAGCATCTTTTTATCTTTTTCTGTGTCCTCTCCCTGCGGGGTCACCCCACTCTTTTCCTCCTCCTCCCGAGGGGTTAACAGGGGCTTGTTACCACTGGCTTTCCTCTTCAGGATCCAGTATCTATAAATAATGTTATGGATTAAAACAAGATTAGTTTTCATGAAAACTTCTGTCTTGTTGACATGGAAAATTTAACTTTAATTTCCTGATATACAAAGCAGATAGGATTGGAAATTGTTTCCACTACTATTGAACCTCAAAAATTCTATTGCTATTTTAAACAGTGTGACGACACACACACACTCTAGGGAGACCATTGTTTTGAAGGACCTTGGGGCCATGTATGTACGTATGAGCATTGCTTCAAGGATGTTGTTTTTTTAGCGTTTTTTAGGAATTTATACGTCTTGATAAAAAAAAGATCTTGTTTTGATTATCTTTTTGTACATAAAACAATTTTAATTTCCAATAATACATATAAACCATCAAAGATATCTGTATAAAAATCTATTTTAAATATGCAAATATATCGAACTGTCTTACCTATAGATGAATTCAACAATCTCTTGACTAGTGTCTACTTTGCTCGCAGCTGAACTTACGTCCACAAGTTTATAAAATTCACGCTCAAAAGTTGCCATCCTGAAAAATAGGTAATTTAAATTATATTTGAATTAATTTCAAAAGATCATAATGAGTTTCTGGTAATGATAGAATGTTTCGACGCTTTACAGATTAAACAGAATTGTTACAAAATTCCCGGTGATACGTTTAAAAGGACGATTCTAACATGCCTTTATTAACGAATAGAGCTTTTTTAAACAAACATACGGACGGACCCTAATTGTTGATTGCTAATAAAAATCCACCAAAACTTACTTTTTCCTTCTATCCTCTGGTGATAGTTTAGGTTTAGATCCCGAGTCAGAATCAGAGTCATCAGATTTCTTGGTGGGAAGGCTGTGCTTCTGACAGTAAGACTAAACAAATAAAAATATATTATATTTTTTACAGGAAACATATCTTTAAATGCTTCCTATATTTTTAGAAAAAGAAAATAATTTTTGGAAAAATGTAATCTTGATTAATGAGGCCATTAGCATCATTGAGACAAATTTTTAGTGTAATATCATAATCTAAAAACCATTCAGTTAGAAATCTTTCTCAGTCCAATTTGAACGGAAAACGTCTTTTTTTATCATTCCTAAAGACATATATTTTTAATAAAAAATACTCATTATCAATCGCATCTCTTAGTGAAGTGAATTAAGCTAATTTAGCTTGTTCTTCATGGCCATATCATAATCTAACTGCTATTTAATTTCAGACAAATTGGATTTTATATATTTACTTTGAAAAAAATCCCTTCTTAAGACAACACAATGATTTGGCCAAGATTCGAACCACCATTATGAAAACAACTAGGATAAACTCACCCTTAGCTTAACACCATCCTCAGTATTTTCATCATCTATAATAGCGCGCATTTCTAGTTTGTGCCTGAAAATTGATAAAATATGTCATTGTTTAGTTTTCTATGGATCTTGAAAGTAGTACGATGCAACCAAGAAATATTTTTTTAGCTCAAAGTCGAGCTCTATGATGCATAATTCATCCAGGGGCGTCCAAGCTTTTTTTTTGGGGGGGGGTAAAAAATTTTAGGGGGGGGGGGGTAATTCGTGTTTGGGGGGGGTAAAATGGCGCGCGAAGCGCGCCGAAATTTTTTTTTACCCCCCCAAAATTTTTACCCCGGGGGTAAAATTTGATTGGGGGGGGTAATTACCCCCCCTGAAGTCTGTTGGGGGGGGTAAATACTCCCCCCAAATCTGTTGGGGGGGGGTAATTACCCCCCCCAAACTAATTTACCCCGGGGGTAAAATTTTTGGGGGGGGTAATTTAATTATGTAAAAAAAGCACCTACCTAATCTATTAAGTTAATAAGTACTATCCTATAACATAAAGTAGTAAGTAAGGTTTATTTGACTATAGCTTCAGATTTCATTACTTTTAATACTGAGTTCTCCTTTTTAGGAAAGCTTCACATAGATCCCATGATGGTTCCACACTATTATAGGTCAATCCTTTGAGTGGTTTTAGGCTATTTTTCTCCTCCCTTTTTACCCTTTAGAAAACACGAGTTCTTAGATGCTAAGGGCGCCACTACTATCTATAATACAAAGTAGCTTGATGTCTGTCCGTCTGTCTGTCCGTCTGTCTGTCTGTCCCTTAAGATCTCGGTAACCACTGAACCGATCGGATTCTACTCTTCAGGGAATATACCTACTGGTCCTGTGGTGGTTTTAGGCTATTTTCTTGGGGGGTGGGACACGTCTAACCCCCCCAAAAATAAAAAAAACCACCCCCCAAAAAATTTTTTTACATTTTTTGTAAAATCTCAGTAACTGCTGATCAAATTGGGCTCTACCCTTCTGGGAATATACCTACTGGTCCTCTGGTGGTTTTAAGCTTTTTTCTTGGGGGGTGGGACACCCCAACCCCCCCAAAAATAAAAAAAATCGCCACTTCCAAAATTCTTAATTTTTCACAATTTTTGTAAACAAAAACCAGTTATTGGGGTGGGGAAACCCCACTGCAACATGGGGCGAAGCCCCCATGAATCCTCCCCCCCCAAAACAAAAAAAAAAATAAAATATTTTTTTTTTTTAATTTTAATTTTTGTGTATGTGAACAACCTAGGTTTAATTTTTACAAATTGAAATTTTTGGGTTTAATTTGTACAAATTAAAATTTTTGTGCGTAAAGCGCACAACCTGGGTTTAATTTTACCACAGAGTAATTAAACAAAGAATAATTTTTTGGAATATTTGACTTCCCATAACTATATAGGGTGTAGCCCCTAGAGGCTAGGGGCGAAGAAGCCGCTAGTTCAAATATATAGTAGTATCTCATTCTTTAGAACATAAAAATACAATAATTAACTCACTAACCAATGAACCAATATGATTATACTTTAAAGTGAAGCGTCTCATAGGTCCTTTTTCATTATTTAATGAAATATTTAATTTAGTTAGGTATCTATTTTATGGAATCTTCAGTGCTTTACAATTACATCATAGATCCCCCCCCCAAAAAAAAATTTTCAGTAAAATTTTTTTTTAAGAACATTCAATTTGGGGGGGGGGGCTAAATACCCCCCCCCAAAAAAATTTTTTAAAGGACATTTATTTTGGGGGGGTAATTACCCCCCCCAAAATGGTTTGGGGGGGGTAAATACCCCCCCTAAAATCGTTGGGGGTGCCTACGGCACCCCCAAGGTAGGGGTAATTTTTTTTTGGGGGGGGTATTGTTCAAAAAATTTTGGGGGTGCCTACGGCACCCCCAAAATCGTTTGGGGGTGCCAAATGGCCCATTACCCCCCCCCTTGGACGCCTATGAATTCATCTATCTAAATAACTAACTATCTATCTAACTATCTACCTGAAGGCGCAGGTGACGTGGTAAGCAGTCTTACAAGTCTTGACAGAGCACTGGATACAAGAGCCTGTCTTTTCCTTACACAGCACACATACAAGGGACCATCGAGATGTCTGAAGAAGAAAAATATAAATGATTTTTTATGAAACATTATTTTTAATGTATCCAACTGTTTCTTTCAGCAGAAAAAAATACAACCATCGAGTCATATACCCCAAGGATTTAAAGGGACAAGATAATTGCCGATAAATTGATTTATATGCCCATTGATAATAATTAACAAAAATACCCCTTCTTAATATAATAAATTGGTTGAACAGTTTGAACCAACCAAACAAGGTTTTAGGTGAGTTTCCAAAATTTTAAATCATCGAATGAGAAAGATAAAGCTTTGGGTACCATAATAATTCACAGTTACATGTCCATTGTCCCCTCTCTTCACCCAAATCTCTGACCCTAGACTAAGAACTTACCGGAATGCTTGAAATTTTTGTGATAGGTTCCATTCTCTCGACATTGCCAATGGAAACTTCTGGAATCCAGAGAGCACAGGAGACGTGGGCCCACTTCTGACCACTTCGCGTACTTTTCATGGCTCCACCCTAAATATTGGTAATTTTATTAAAGTACTGGTAGTTTTGCAACTAGCCTTCGGGGGAGAAAGGGAAATAGCCTGAAACCACCCTGAGACATTTATAAAGTTTCCATGACACTTACAACCAATTAGGACCAGTATTTTCAGGGAACTTTAGCTTCAGACAAAACAAACAAAAAAGTTGTTTATAAATCTTAATTAACTTTAATTTTTCTTTAATTTATCTAAAAAAATCAAATATAATGTTTAGAAATTTATGGACCATTTAAAGCTAACCAGCCAGATAGTTCTTAAAAATATGACAAAACACATGAATGATGAAATTAATATCTTATTTACCTTATTAGGACATAGCTGACAAGGTGGTTTAATCCCAAGGGAACAGGTCCTACACAACCAAGACCCAGCGGGAATATCAAGAATACCATAACACGCCTGAAAATAATAAAAGGTAATGTTTGTTTACATTTTTACACCTTCCGAGTGACCCATTAAATCTTCAATATAGTTTTTAATATTATGGCTTTTAAATATTTCTAGAAATAGAAACCATTAAAAAATATCTTATTAATCTAAATTTTCGACTAGGTATTTTAACATTTCTTTTAATTTTTAATCTACCCTTTTCAAACAAAAAAAAGGTATGATATTGCAATTACCTACTTTATAGGATTCAATACCAGAAAATAAATCTTTCATTAAAAATTATTATTTCTCATCGACTGAAAATTAACAAAAATTGTGATAACAAAAAAGCTTCCCTTTAGATTTTTGCTGTTTTTACTTGTGTTATTATGTAATTGTATAGAGATCCAATTACGATAAACAAAATTAACCCTTCTGTATATTCATAATATTGATGGGAAAGTTTTGAAACTAAAGGTTTGTGGTGCAGTCCAATCAAGATTTAATAATATTACACAACGGGCCAACAAATGAGATATCTTATTTATAAAACTTTGGGTACTAAAGATATTTTAATACCAATGTCCAATCCCTGCCAGATTTTTACCTGATGAACACAAATGTTGCACTGATCACAAAACACCATTTCATTCGACTCCTCGGAATCAGGCTAAAAAAAAATATATAATGAAATACTCGTTTCATACTCATTTTTTCATACAGGCATAGTTAGAATTAGATAAAAAAAAGGGGGAAAACTCAACTAAATAACCCAATTTTGAAACATTTGGGACTAGTGTAATAAACAGCCAATTAATTGTCCCCTCTCTCTGAGAAAAGCAAAATAGATTTTAATTTAAGTGAGATAAAAATCCATAGGTACAATTTACAGAATCAAAAAAAGGTTTGGTGATTTATTTTGTGTAATGTACTTTAACCGCCCTTTTCTTGTGAATACGTTTCAATACTTTTAAAAATGTCTTTGCATTTTTACTCTAATTTTCCGCGAGAATTAAAATAACTCTCTTGTACAAGATGAAACATAACTTGTTTTATTAGCTTAATACATATGTATGATTTCTTTAAAATAGTTTTTTGGGAGGATAATATTTTTTTTGTATGCGGAAATCAACAAGTATTAACAGTGGACTACTTACCGATCTACAAACGTCACAAATAATGGATTCATCCTGTTGGATTTCCGTGTCTTCAGAGCTGCGCAACGATGTATTGATCTTATCCCTGCATTGTCGCTCTAGCTCCTCCATCACGCGCTCCATCTCGTTCTCAGTGACGCTGGAGAGGCCCATGAGCGCGCGCTCCCCGTTCACGTTGATCAGCCACCGCTGGTCAACGTCGTCCAGGTCATACGCGCAAACCTGCTCGGCTCGTAACAACATTGGGGTTACCTGTGTAAAAAAAGTTGAAAATAAAATACTTGAAACATAAAGGAATATTTATTAAACATATCACAAACTTTTTATTCTTTTACATAAAAACAGGTCTTCCTTTGCCTACAATTCCACAATTAAAAAAAATTGTTCCTTAAAGCCTAAATCTTGTTCTTTTAAACACATATAAATGGCTTCATTTGTTCCATACCTGATGGGTTTCAGCTGTATAAGACCCAGAGGCATTCATGCAGATAAGTTTGCGGGGCAGGGCAAACCTTTCTCTGGTCGGGGGGTTGGCTACTAACATTACGGTGGGCTCAGGCAGGCCGTCGGGCTTTACCGGAACCTGGACACCCTTCTCCCATTCCTGTTTCCAGGTGTCCTGAACGGTCCAGTAGTCCTCGGGCTCAAGGGGTTCGTTGTCAGGAAGCTTCATCGCAGAGATTAAATCTTTGCGGAATAACTAAAAAAGAAAGTAGCATTGATTATCAGTTCTAATACCAAGTTTATCTATTTCATTTTTAAATAAAACTTTTTACGGAAGAATTATGAATTTATCCCCCTAACCCTAAAAAAAACCCACAAAATGTGTTTTTAAACAGAATCGAATTAAAGGGGGGGGGCGAAAGTGACACTTTTTGAAACCAAAACTAAAAGTCAAAGGAACTCAACTAAAAAAGAGTTACAGGTCTGACATTTTGCATGGCAGTTGCTTTATAGGGGAACAATATGGAACTGTGAAGAAACGGCGGCGCAACCGCCGAAAACCGCCGAGAAAAGGCAACAAAATTTACGGCGGGAAACGGCGGTTTTCGGCGGTTGCGCCGCCGTTTCTTCACAGTTCCATATTGTACCCCTATAAAGCAACTGCCATGCAAAATCTCAGACCTGTAACCCTTTTTTTAGTTGAGTTCCTTTGTTGACTCTTAGTTTTGGTTTCAAAAAGTGTCACTTTCGCCCCCCCCCTTTATGTTACTTACCGTTTCAGCAACTGGACTGTAAGCTCTTCTATTATCAGTACTAGGCTCGTTTGACCTGAAATAAAATAAAAATTTCAAGGTTTATAAAGTTTTGGTATGTTGAAGTTTATGAAAAGATTAGGTATGAATTAAGAATTAGTTTACCATAAAAGAAAAATTACAGGTTCAACAACAACAAAAAAACGGACATATGATTTGAGACAAGAGTCATTAAAATTAACCCTCTCATAAGAATGGAATTTCCGGTTTTATACAATTATCATTCATTAACAGGCAAATTAATAAACATTGAATAAAGGTAAACATTATTCAATTTGTACCTACCACTTTTACATAAAATGGGCAAAATAAATAAAACTTCAAAGGGATAGTTGCATGAAGTGCATTAAACGAGTTTTGGTACTAAGAGTAGTGAACCTTAAAATGTTTCAGAGGATTACGATATACATAGGTTAAATAACACACAAGAGGACAAATAGTTGTCTTGCTGTATTGTGAAATGTGACTTTCAAGACTTGATATTTTGATAACTACAAGGTTAAAAATCTAATTTCTTTCAATTATATGCCCTCAAAATGTAGTTTAAACTGCAATGAAGGAAAAAATATTTGATTCACTTAATTTCAAGTTCAAATGCATTTCGTGCAAATTCCCCTTTTAGAAAAAAAACATTAGAAAAGCAAAATAGCACTTGAGAAATAAACCAAATAACACTTTCAAGAGGAGCATTTACAGTTTTGAGGCAAATGTATTGTTTATGTAGAATATGACAAAAAAAATAAAAATAGGTTAGTTGATCAAAAACAAAAAAATAATAACTATAACCATACAAATTTTGAAATTAAAATTTTCCATTGCAATAAATGCCCCACAAAAAAGGCAATACTAAAATAGTCGGCATACTAATTTACAAATCAAATTTTATTACTAAGCATTGATCTACTCCGGTTTTGATCATTTCTTATAAAAAATCCAGGCTATGGTCCTGGATAAAATAAAATCAAACTTTCGATTTCAAGTGATCATCTAAAGAACACAGGGGCATCATACACCTGTTGTGGGATGAAATACTCTAAACGCCCACTGGTAGATATTAGGTTAAGTAACATCGAACAGACAACCCACCCTTTGATAGCACGATTTATGTCTGAGAAGTCATAACAGCACACGGAACGAGTTGCGCTAGTTTATGGTCCTGGGCATTCCCCCACATACTCTAAATATTTCAGTCGCACACCTGACATAGCAGCAATAGGAACCATTTTTAACGTCTTTTATTGTTGTTTTAAAAATCAAAATCATACCTGTACTGCCTACTGCTTCCAATATCATCCAGCTCCTCCTGAGACGACGAAAGCGGCGACCGCTTGCGCCACGCCGATCCGGAATCTTTCCGGCCGCCGCCGCCTCCATATTGATCTTTGCGGCTGCCGTTATCTCTACCACGACCGCCGCCGGCGGATGATGGCGCGTCTTTTCTCCATGAGGATGTGCCGGTATCTTTTAAGGTATGGTGATGGTGGGGGGTGGTCGGATCCTTTCTCCAGGACCCGCTCCCACCACCCGTTATTCGGCCAGTTTTTGTCATGGCTGAAATAAAAACTAATTTAGTAACATAATACCAAAATAAAGACAAAAAAACGTAATGGAATTCGTAACAAGGTTAAATTCAGTTTAATTAAGTTTGGCTTGATTCTGCAGCTAAAGATTTATCCCAACAAATATGCCAAAATTCACCGGTTTCAAAGAAAGGAAAATCAAGGAAACTGACAATATAGGGTTGTAAACAAATAAATTTTAAGTTTCTGTGTACAAGCATTGTAATCAACAAATCAACATGTTTTAATTTAAATTGACTGATGAAGATTGAAATTAATACCTATAAAGTACAGGTAGAAGAAATGTAACATTTAGATAACAGCTGATCGAGTAAACAAATTCATGTATCTGTTTTTCTTGCCTAATAAGTTCAACATATTGCAGGATAACTTTTGTAGATGAGGATAATTAATTTTGACACCTATTGTCAATAATCCACTGAATGAAAAAAGTTTATTTTAATAGGACCAAGCAAAGTTTAAAACTTATCCAAACTGACAGAAGTACGAATGAAAACAAAGCCAAAGGAGTAGCTGCACTGGGTACTTAAAAGTTTCTAACCTGATGTTGCGCTTTACGCGCTATATTAGTCATTTTCAATCATTTTTACATCTAACTCATTATTACTTTAACATTTCTTAATTCTGAAAGAAAGATTATAAGGTACTTTTTTGTAAAGTTTGTAATACAATTCAAAGATCCATTGAAACAACATTTTTAACGCGAATACCTTGAGACCCAATACTTTAATTGTAAAATTTGACCGGTAAATTCAGTACATTATAAAACCATAATTTTAACAATCTTTAGGCAAAAACATTAAACATAAGATTATCAGGGACAATTGTAGATCCGACATTTACAATGAGAATTAAAAACAAACGTCAAAACCATAGTTGTCAAAAGTAGGTCAATTGAGCATTGGTGGGATAATGCAAATATAAAGGGTTTAATAAAAACAAATAGGTGTATCTTCTCGTAAATAGGGAAAAATAAAATGAAACAGCCATAAGACTCATTTGAAACAGATTAAAATGATAAAAAGAAGTTGATCCATTCTAGGAGGACGAATAGCTAGATATCTAGGGAGGTTGAAAATTTTCAAAACTTTCAATAAAACAGCGACAAAAACGAGGAAACACATAATTTTCCAAATTATAATGACAATCTAATATAATTGCCTGGTGTAATTAGTAAAAATAAAAATTAAAATAACCACTTTCACTAGAAACGTTCTGAATTTTCACAATAATACTATACATGTATTTAAATTTTGGTCACAAGTAGCTGAAATAGCCTCAAAATTTCACAATTATAGCGTTAATATTATTAATTTTAACTATTTTTATTAACTTATTCACTTTGAAGCTTCACATAATGTGTAAAATCACTAAAATCACAAATATAAATGTATAAAAATCACATCAGACCAAATAACCTTGGCAATTTTCATGATTTTTACCAATAATAACATTACATCTGGATGTTTTCCATGCACCATTTCATTTTTCACTCCATTTTCTACCAATTTGTCACTTTTTACATTATCACAAGTGGTTAATAACAGAAATTATAACTGTTTAAGTGTAATGTTTATATTTTGACAGTAAACATTTTAACATGGCGGACATAGTAATACGCAACAAATACATTTTTATATTAAAAACCTGGGTTTAGGCTTTAATAATCACTTTTCGTGGATACATTAGCAATTTTTAACGTTAGTTTTGCCAAAAAAAATCGGCAAAAAGTCATAAAATTACATCGCATAATTTATTTGTAAAATTTTGACAGCTGAGGCTCTGGCTTAGCTTAGTAGCACTAGCAGCAGCAGCAGCCATGCGGTCACGTGACCAATCTCACTCGGTCTCGCCAGTCACGTGACCCTTTCTCGTCGGGGCCGAGACAACACTTTCCTTTTTACCTTGGTGCGGCGGCCACGCACCGCGGATTTTATTGTTTGGGTTCGTAGATTTTGTGCACGATGGTTTAACAAGTGTTTTTGGTAACATAATTTATTTGTTTTCTAAACATTTCTAGAAAACTTATCTAATAGCCATTTTGATTTAGGTAATTTATTTTTTTTTATTATACAAAACTATATTTAAACTTAAAGAAATTTTTATTATAAAAAAAATTAATGAGTATTTTAGCAAATAGATTATATCAAATTTATTTTTTCATGTTCACACATATTTCAATTATTACTAATTTGTTAACCAATTAGACATAAACAAACAATAGCGCATCGTGTATTGGAGAAGTGCCGAAAAGGAGGTGAGGCAAATGGTGGATAATTGAAGGATGGGGGTAAGGTTACTATCTACCAAGGAGATATATAGAGAAAGGGGAAAGCTAGGAGGCTAAATTAGAAGTTAGATTGTTAGCAGGAATGTAGGGAGAAGACATATGGGATAATCAATCAATTTCAGAAATCTAGCTCAATAGTCGTAAAAAGAATATTTATCTAAATTTACCAAAATTTAGCATTGGCTAATTTTTTTTAGTATGGATAATCATATATAAGTAAGGACTAAAAGTCCAAGATGACCAAAAAATGCATTTTATATTCATTCTCTCATCCTCTTTCCCTGGATTATAAGTGGCGCCGCTAAACTAAACTATAGTTTGAAACTAAACAAAAGGGGAGTGGGGCAATTGAAAGGGAAAAAGGGGAATTAGGCAACGGAACACTAAACTTTTTCCAATCCTTACCAAATTAGACTTTTTTTCTAAGACGAGGAAAATAAGAAAACGACATATTTAATTCCAATTTTTTAGTTTTATCAAATCAAACTCGTATTTTTCTGTGTTTCTTTATAGTACGTTTTTATCTATTAGGGATGTTTATAAAACTTTTCAATTAAAATTCTTATATTAGTAATACAAAAAATCGAAAAATATCCCTAAAAGTTTTTAAATTATCAATAATATCAAAAATAAAAAAATTTAAAAGAATCATTCATTTTTTTTCAATTAATCTTATTTTACGGTTTATTTTCTGCCGAGAATTGCGCAAAAAATGTTCCAACATTTTCTTTTCTTCAATAAATATAGACATTCTAGATCCCCATTTAGTTAATTCAACCAACAGGGACACATTTAAAGGAACCCTGCAAGAAATACCCCGCTTTAACTACTGAAAGCCTGCCACGAGTAAACCCAATACCCAAAATTTGAAGCCTTCAGCCTCAATAACAAAAAAATACAGACATTTCAAAATGATTATTTTAGTAAAATGAAAATTTTTAAAGATTTTGATTGCTTATGATGGAAATTTCAATATTAAATTACGTCGTCTGGAAGTAAAATTAAACACTTATCTTTGTTAGAAACTTAGACTGCCAGTAACTGATAACATTTTACAATAAAAAAAAACTCCTTTTTATAGTCAAAATTTATTTTAAAAATTCGGTTTGAATTTTGTTGAAAGCGTAAAATCATAGCGGGAAAAAATAAAACTAATGTTAGTAATACAGATGATCAGCGGACTTAGCGCGTACTCATACTTCTGATTGGCTGGAAATCCTAAAGGCTGGCATTCTCACGCTACAGAACTCTCAATACAATGCAAATTAAACCGATTTTTTAAAATGATTTTCACTATAAAGAAGAGTGTTTTAATTGTAAAAATGTTATCAGTTACTGGCATCCTAAGTTTCTGCCAAAAATAAGCTTATAATTTTCTTTGCAATGTATTTTGATAATGAAAATTCTATTATTAGCAATGAAAAACTTTCAAAATTTTCATTGTACTTAAAATATGATTTTGAAATGTCTATAACTTTTTTGTTTTTGAACAGATCATATAAGCAATTAGATACAGTAAAATATATGTTTTAAATTTTTCTAATGATTTTAAGGATTTTTTTATAATAATTAAACAACATATACTAATATTTCCTTTACTTTATATTCTTAAAAAATTCTATTGCTCTATTTTATTCTATTTGTTTTAAATAGGAACATCTGGTGGCAGATTATTGAACTACATATTATACATTTTTCTAGATGTTAAAAATATGAGTAGGGGTTGAAAAACACACATGGGGTAGCAAACAATGCTTGGATATTAAAAGTGATGTAAGGAGTTAAAACTCACACATGGAGGTCCAAAAATTAATGTGGGGTCATTTTTTCATAATGTGGTAGCTTCAAGTGCTTATATCTTGTGAACAGTAAGAGATAGAGGCCTAGTTGCTTGACTATGTTAACTCAGATTTACATAAGGAAGCCATTTGTGCACATAGGGTACCAAAATTTGAATGGGGTTATTTTTTTATGATGGGGGTAGGTTCAAGGGCTTATATCTGGAAAAGGGTAAGAGATAAAAGGCTACCCAGCAAGATATTTTGCCATGGAATTGAGCTTGTGCAATATATGTACCGAGTCTCATGCTACCTCCAATCCTGTTCGCCATGAATTACCTTCTAATTTTTTGGCGCTAAACGTTGGAAAATCATCCTCTCAAGCAAAAGGTAGAATGTGAGTTTGCCATCGATATAGTAGCAGAGTATGGGGCGAAGTAGCACAATAGTAGCATAAATTAAAAGAGAGAGAGAGAAATATATCTTAACAGTAACAAGCCCTTTTCACTCCAGGGAGCATAGGCCGCTGACAATTTGTCAGTGTTTCTGTAACAATGTGGCTTTATGTGGATATGGGATAGGGTTGTCAGCCCTAAGCCCTATGATTGCGGTGTAAAGCGTCCATTTGCCATATCAGACAACCAACCCTTTGATTGCACGACCTTTGTCTGAGAAGTCCTAACTGTGCATGGTAGTGAGTTGCGCCTGTTTTGGGCCAAGGCATTCCCCCTACTCTAACTATTTATGTCGCGCACCTGACATAGCAGCAGTAGGAACCATTTTTAACGTCTTTAGTTATGACGCGGTGTTGGACCGAGATTCGAACCTTTCACCTTCCCGATGACGAGCAGATGCGCTACGTGTTGAGCTACGGTTGCGGGTTAGAAAGAAATATATCTTACTCTTTATTAAATTAAGCTGGGAATGGTATGATCTCTCTCTTTCTCTCTCTCTCTTGCTCTTTTATTTTATGCTACTATTGTGCTACTTCCCCCCATACTCTGCTACGATATTGATGGTGAACTTGCATGTTACCTTTTGCTTGAGAGGACAATTTTCCAATTTATCACCTAAAAATTAGGTGGTAATTCATAAGCTATCATTTGAGATATCAAACAACATAGCATGCTACCTTTGTTTTTAAAGTTACGCTGGGTAGTTGCTTGACTGTGATAACTCAGATTTACATAAGGAAGCCATATATGCACATGGGGGGTGCAAAATTTAATATAGGGTATTTTTTCATGATGGGTTCAAGTGCTTATATCTGGAGAACCGTAAGAGATAGAGGCCTAGTTGGTTGACTGTGGTAACTCAGATTAACATAAGGAAGCCATTTTTGCTCATAGGGTACCAAAATTTTATATGGGGTAATTTTTTTATGATGGGGGGTAGGTTAAAGTGCTTATATCTGGAGAACAGTAAGAGGCGGAGGCCTAGTTGCTTGAATGTGGTATATTAGATCTACACAAGGAATCTATATATGCATATGGGGAATCAAAAATTAATATTGGGTCATTTTTTCATGATTGTGGGAGGAATTAGGTAAGGTTAGGTTAGGTAATATTATCTAATCCCTGCAGGGGAAGAATTAGGTTAGGTTAGGTAACTTTAAGTAGCCCCGCAGGGTTGGGGCCCCCTGGGTATTCTCATGTGTATTAATGGATTCCTTATGTTAATCAGAGCTACCACAGTCAAATAACTAGCCCTCTATCTCTTACCATTATCAAGATATAAGCACTTGAACCTACCCCAATCATGAAAAAATGAGCCCTTATTTAATTTTTGCATCCCCATGGGCATAAACGGTTTCCTTATGTAAATCTGAGTTACCACATTCAGGCAACTAGCCCTCTATCAGTCCTGCAACCCCATCATGAAAAAATGACCCCATATTAATTTTTGTACCCCATCACCATGAAATGACCCCCATGTTTGATTTTTGTTCCCCATATTTAATATTGTTACCCCATATGTAACCCAGCAAGATATTTCCCTATAGAGTCGCTTTTGAGCTTGTGCAATATATGAATCAATTCCTATGCTACCTCGAATCCCATTTGCCATGAATTAACACCTAATTTTTTTGGCAATTAACGTTTGAAAATTGGCCTTTCAAGCAAAAGGTAGAATGCAAGTTCGCCATAGATATTGTAGCAGAGTATGAGGCGAAGTAGCGCAATAGTAGCATAAATTAAAAGAGAGATATAGAGAGAGAGTGTAGGATAAAAATAGAAGAAGTGAGAATAAAGAGCTGAGAGGCTTTTATACTTTAGAAAGAACCGAATAGAGAGCAGCATTACTTTGATTTATGCTACTATTGTGCTACTTTGCCCCATACTCTGCTACGATATCGGTGGCGAATTAGCATGCTACCTTTTGCTTGAAAAGCCGATTTTTCAACGTTTATCGCCAAAAAATTAGGTGGTAATTCATAAGCAACCATTTGAGATATCGCACAACGTAGCATGCCACCTTTTTTTAAAGTTTTGCTGGGATAAATAATTAAATTTCTATGGCAAATAATACTCATGTATATATTATGCATCAATTTATTGGATTTTATCACATATGAACAGACCAAATAATGGAAAGAAAAAAAATCGTCAGTTAGATATTTTTGGACGGATTATTGTGTCCAATTGACTATCTAAAGATTTAAACCTATTTTTCTTCCCTTTAAATTCTTTTGTTTACCTTCCTTCCCTTTTTACCTTTCGGCATATATTTTGACTTTTACCACCCTTAATTACTACCCCTTACCTTTACTTTCCCCTATTCGAGAAAGCAAAGTTGCCAAAAATCAAAATGAATTTATTTTCATTCAAACGTCAAAAATAAAAATAAATCAGTTATTGAAACTTTCAGATTTTTTTTTCTCGAAGAGCAATGTTTTTGAAAGATATTTAAATTTATTTACATTTTCAGTTTTGGCATCTTTGTTTCATACAATTTTCAGCCCAAAATCAGCTGATTGCAATTTTTTCACCAACACCAACAATCATCAGCTTAATGAAATTGTAAAAATAAGCATTGTACCTTATCGTTGTTAAAATTAATTAAGTAAAAATGTTTAAAATTTGTATGTTTCGTGTACCAAGGGTGAGAAAACGCGATTTTGTGAAGCTGATTTCTAGTTTGAGCCATGACAAACATGAATTTTTGAATGAAACACTTCAAGGACAAAAGGAAAATTAATTGAGAGATATTTCTGTGCCGGTCCCTTTTTTTCTTATCACTGTTTATATTGCTTGCCAAAAAGTATGACGATCTCTTTTGATGAAAATGAGAAAATTTACTTTATTTTTGTTCTATATGATCATTTTATATGATTTATTAATGTTCTATATCAGTATTGATTGTATTCAATTAAAAAACATGTTTTTTTTATGTTTTTAGTAGCTGCGCCCCTAGCAGACAAATAGCCTTAATTCACCTATAGGCTTAATCCAGAAAAAAGCTTAAATAAAAAATGGGACCTATTTCAAGATTCCCTTTGATTGAAGGACAACTTAATCAGTTCAGTAGTTATTGAAATCTTATGCCTTAGACATGAAAATCTTACCACTTTATAGCTGTAATATTATAAGTGGCTTCGTAATAGCCTCCAGGAGGTTTTTCAGTGTTTTCAAGAAGGAATAGAGGTCAATGTCTTAGTATTTTAATTTTGGAGAATATCTCAATTAATTTGAAATTAGACTGTTTTTGATCTGAGCTTTGGTAATGGAAATGTTTCCAGGTTTTTACTGGAACACGATCACAAGGTTTTGGCCTTGGTTAATAACAAATCATTTATAAAACAAATAAAGGATTTACAAAGGTGATTTTTATAATTTTATTAGGTTTTAATTGTATTTTTGTAAATTTTAGAATTAAAAACTATTTTTTTCATCTACAGAAAGTGTCCTTTAGTTAATTTTCATTGTCTTATCCCTTAAAATATTTGAGTATTCATTCTCCATGTAACTGTATAATGTTTTTTTTGTTGTAAACTGTTATGAAATAAATTTTTTAATTTTTGCCTATAGGTAAATTTTTATATAAATCTATTAAATTGTATACCAAATCACCTTTTTAATGACAGTGAAAACTCAAATTTCGTTGGCCTTCACGGAAAATTAAGTGATCTTCCTTCTCTGCTCCTAAAAAATAACCTCTCCGAGTGGGCAGAATCCTGTTCTGCAGTTGTAGTTCAGTTTGGTCCATCATCTCAACATCTGAAACTTGGCAGAGGATTGGATACAAACCTTAATGAACCACTTGATCTTTTAATGGGGAATGAAGAAGGTTTGATGATTGTTTTAAGCATTTTCTTTACATTTTTAAGCATTTATTAGTTATCAAAAGTTTTAAGTTTTTTGTTTGTTTGTTTGTTTGTCTATTTAGACCTTTCTAACAATTGAACTGATTCTATTGGTTATGGCAAAGTTTTAGGCAATTTGGATTATGGAAAGTAAACAAAGTAGCAGGTTTCTTCGTATTTTCACAGTAGCCTTTGATAGGTTAGGTAAATTTTAATGATTGTCCCGCAGGGTTAAGAAATTGCCTCCACTGGGTTAGAGCCCCCGGCAGGTGCTAGAAATAGAAAAGCTACTGTGTTAGTTCGACGAAACCCGTTATGTACCTAGTTTTTTCCCATGATCCTGCAATTTTTTACCTACTCTCTCTCTCCTTTTGAACCATGAAACCCTAGACGATAGCGGATCAGTCATGAGATGTATTCAATTTACTATCATTCACTCTCATTATTGTCTGATTTTATGGATAAATAGATCTTAAATTGAATAGCTAAGAAAATATAATATCACAAATTAACTTGTAACAAAATTAATTTTTACATAATTAATCTTTAGGTCCGACCGCAGCCAATGTACTAGAATTTGTTGGTATGAATGAACTTGTGTCAATACTATCCAAGTATGGTGCTGTCCACTCTGCTAGAGAAATTGCTATCAGTATTATAGAACAAAGATATCTCAATAATTTTATTAAAGTAAGTCTTTATCATAGATTATGTTAAAATAGTTTTCAAAATTGAAAAGCTTTGCTTTAATTGCGTTAATTACGTCAATACGTTAGGCAAGTCTACTAGTTTTAAAAGGAGTTAAATGATTTTATTACTAATTTTTTAACTTCCTCAATTAATGTGTTCTCTCTCGATTTAACTTTTGGATGCTTTGATCCTTGTTTTTATTGGATCAAGGAATCTTGATCTTTAGAAAACTATTTAAAAGTATCGTTAAACCTTTGCTTAAAAATTAATATCAATCATATTTTAGACCACCACTGAATTAAAAGAAATCATAACCCAAAGTTGTATAAATAAAGATTTTTACATGACAGAACAAGGACCGTATTTGTTACAAAATAACATTGAAAAGGAAGGCATTTGATTTTCATAATAAAAACTTTTATAAATTAAATAATGTACTAAAATTGTAAATGTTTATAACTATTATATCAGTACTTGTATTACAATTTTTTAACAAGAAAATTTTTTATGGATAATTTTTGGTCAAGATTTAAAAGCACATTTCCAAAAACAAATTAATGCCTTAAAAACAGACTTTTATGGCACTAAGAATGTTTGTTAACAACGAGTTAAATGAGATGAAATATGTGATAGACTTTGCCAGAACAATTTTGCCAGACCAGGGCAAATTTCTGGTCTCGCTGCAAACTGATAAAGAAGAGCGACATTTTCGCAACCTGCTCTTTTCAAAGAGCGACGTTGTAGACGGCCATGTGGAGTGGAAAATGGGCAATTCCTATGATATGGGTGAAAATGTTATAATGCACGAAATTACAAGATGTAAGGAGGATTTATGATGTGATCTAGTGAATTCAGGGATCTAAAGGGATAAGACAATGGCTGATAAAGTGATGTACATACCCAAAGATGATACACAAAATTACCCCTTCTGTAGATTAAAATTAGTGGTTGAAACGTTTGAACACTTATTTCAATAAACCAACCAATTATAATTTACTGAAGGCCTCAAAGTTATTAAGTTAACGAATAAGGTTACCTAGTTATTATAAAACTTTGAGGACTAGAGAAAAAAACAGCCCATTGTCCCCTCTCTCTTTGGATATGATTCCAATTAGTTATGTCTTTATTTTTCATATCAATTGAAACTAGTAAGAAGTTAGAAAAATAAAATATTTTTATTATTATTTGTTCCAGATAAAAAATGTTACAAAAATAATGATTGTAGTCTTTTATCAGTGATAAAAGTTTAGAAATAGAAGATTTATTTAGTTCTTCATAGTATTTATTATAGCAAAAATTTCAGGAAAGAAATTTCAGAATTTTACTTCTCAATTGAGTTTTAATTTTGGTACTTTTTTTTTAAAGTACAATACAGTTTGTAGAATGTTGTTTATTCCCTTTAAGCTTTTTTGAAAATTCCCCTTTGTCATTATTATTATATAAATGATTCCTTCATAGTAAAATAAAAATAAATCAAGAATACTAAAGTAGCATGCGTCTGTTAGTTTGTGTTCCTTAGAATAAAGTTAGCTTTCTAAAAAGAATATCGTCGAAAAAACAGTTTTTGTCTGCTAAATTAAATGAGGCCCCCTCCCTCCCCCAACCAAAAAAATTCCCGTACGCATAAATTCGTAAATAGTGCAAAATAGAGATTACTTATCACTGCTACATTTTAGGAGGGAAATTTTACCAAATAAGGGGGGGGGAAGTTTTGACACTTTCGCTTACTCCGTGATTATTGGGCTAGGTATTAAAGTAAGACTATAGGTTATTTGGGATAAAAGTTTACTTTTGGTTAGTACTTTACGGATTTTTAATCATTTTTTGGATAACCCCACCCCCTAGCCCCCCGGGGCTCAAAACCCCCCTAAAAATGAACCTAACCTTAATTTTCTCAGGAACCATTTGACTAAAAGAGATGATTTCTTAAACTTAAGCTTTTATGCTTATAAACTAACTTCTGAATTAGAAGTCACCCCCCTGCCACCAACCCCTAGCCCTCCGGGGCTTAAAAAAACCCTAAATATGAACCTAACCTTAATTTTCACAGGAACCATTTGACCAACAGAAATGATTTCTTAAACTTAAGCTTTTATGCTTATAAACTAACTTCTAGTTTAGAAGTCACCCCCCTGCCGCCAACCCCTAGCCCTCCGGGGCTCAAAAAACCCTAAAAATGAACCTAACCTTAATTTTCTCAGGAACCATTTGACCAACAGAGATGATTTCTTAAACTTAAGCTTTTTTGCTTATAAACTAACTTCTAGTTTACAAGTCAGCCCCCTGCCACCAACCCCTAGCCCTCCGGGGCTCAAAAAAACTCTAAAAATGAACCTAACCTTAATTTTCTCAGGAACCATTTTACCAATAGAGATGATATCTTAAACTTAAGCTTTTATGCTTATAAACTAAGTTTAAGTTTAGAAGTCGCCCCCCTGCCGCCAATTGACATATCTGCTGAACAAAAATATAATCGGCCTCCAGGTTCAGGTGCTGCAGGCCTCCAGGTCCACTCAGGAGACAGGTAAAAATTTAAATTTCTTATTTGAAGGTTTAGAGGTACACTTATAAAACCAAATATGCATCTTTTTAGATGTTATTGACATATCTCCTGAAAAAATTAGAATCGGCCTCCAGGTTCAGGTGCTGCAGGCCTCCAGGTCCACTCTCGACAGGTGAAAATTAAAATTTCTTATCTAAAATGGTTAGTTTGGAATTTAGAGACAAAGGTATTTAAATAGAATAAGGTTAAAGTAAATAATATAGTCAAATTTATTGTTTACGGCTTCAATATGTGTTCCCGACAGGCTCCAGGAGCCTGCTCAACAGGTAAAAATCCTTATGTGTAATGTTTGAATTAAGATGAAAGGTTACTAAATAGAAATAAAAAATATGTACAACAAGAAACTTAATCAAGGTATAAAAAATCTAAAGTTATCCTATATGATAGCTACTTATTTCCAGTGAGCAATATTGTTGCCATTTTAGAACTCTGAAAAAAATACCTTGCAGATTAAATTATTTGTTATTTGTTAAAAAATACAAAAAATACAACTTACAACTTACAAAAAATTTCTTAAAATTGTACCAACCTGGATGGAGAATCTGTAGCTTTGGATGACATCTGGATAAGATCAACCCCTCTGAATTAAATTCTTAAAATGACTCCACTTTCGTTATAAAATAGACATTTTAGGTCTGTCTAGAAGTCTCCTAGAGGACACCTTGAGCCTGCTTGGAGCACAACTTTCTCTAAATTCAAAAAATACATTTTGTTTAATTTTCCCTATCCAGCAGTCGCCTGGAGGTCACCTAGACCCTGCCTAGAACACATATCTTTAAATAAGAACTTTTAATTTTTACCTGTCTCCAGAGTGGACCTGGAGGTCTGCAGCACCTGAACCTGGAGGCCAATTCTATTTTTTTCAGGAGATATGTCAATAACATCCAAAAAGATGCATATTTAGTTTAATAAGTTTACCTCTAATTCTTCAAAAAAGAAATTTTAATTTTAATTTTACCTGTCTCCAGAGTGGACCTGGAGGCCTGCAGCACCTGAACCTGGAGGCCGATTATATTTTTGTTCAGCAGATATGTCAATAACATCCAAAAAGATGCATATTTGGTTTAATAAGTGTACCTCTAAACCATCAAATAAGAAATTTAAATTTTTACCTGTCTCCTGAGTGGACCTGGAGGCCTGCAGCACCTGAACCTGGAGGCCGATTCTAATTTTTTCAGGAGATATGTCAATAACATCCAAAAATAAGCATATTTGGTCTAATAAGTGTACCTCTAACTCTACAAATAAGAAATTTAAATTAAGGTTAGGTTCATTTTAGGGGTTTTTTTAGCCCCGGGGGGCTAGGGGTTGGTGGCAGGGGGCTGACTTGTAAACTAGAAGTTAGTTTATAAGCATAAAAGCTTAAGTTTAAGAAATCATTTCTGTTGGTCAAATGGTTCCTGTGAAAATTAAGGTTAGGTTCATTTTTAGGGTTTTTTTAAGCCCCGGAGGGCTAGGGGTTGGTGGCAGGGGGGTGACTTCTAAATCAGAAGTTAGTTTATAAGCATAAAAGCTTAAGTTTAAGAAATGGTGAAATGGTTCCTGAGAAAATTAAGGTTAGGTTCATTTTTAGGGGGATTTTGAGCCCCGGGGGGCTAGGGGGTGGGGTTATCCAAAAAATGATTAAAAATCCGTGAAGTACTAACCAAAAGTAAACTTTTATCCCAAATAACCTATAGTCTAACTGTAATACCTAGCCCAATAATCACGGAGTAAGCGAAAGTGTCAAAACTTCCCCCCCCTTGGCATCTTACCCATTTTTAGTTGGGTACTATCAATTATAAAAAAAAAATACGTCCTTAAATTTCTTTGCTTGGTACAGAATGTCGTTAACAGTACAGCAACTAATAGCTGATGCTAAAAAACTTTCTACGCGGCTGATGGACAGGGATCAGAGTGCTGATAGACTAATATCCAGGTAGGCTGATGGACAGTTATCAGAGTGCTGATAGACTAATATCCAGGTAGGATGATGGACAGGGATCAGAGTGCTGATAGACCAATATCCAGGTAGGATCATTGACAGGTATCAAAGTGCTGATAGACTAATATCCAGGTAGGATGATGGACAGGGATCAGAGTGCTGATAGACTAATATCCAGGTAGGATGATTGACAGGGATCAAAGTGCTGATAGACTAATATCCAGGTAGGATGATGGACAGGGATCAGAGTGCTGATAGACTAATATCCAGGTAGGATGATGGACAGGGATCAGAGTGCTGATAGACTAATATCCAGGTAGGATGATGGACAGGGATCAGAGTACTGATAGACTAATATCCAGGTAGGATGATGGACAGGGATCAGAGTGCTGATAGACTAATATCCAGGTAGGATGATGGACAGGGATCAGAGTGCTGATAGACTAATATCCAGGTAGGATGATGGACAGGGATCAGAGTGCTGATAGACTAATATCCAGGTAGGATGATGGACAGGGATCAGAGTATTGATAGACTAATATCCAGGTAGGATGATGGACAGGGATCAGAGTGCTGATAGACATTTAAAAGGCCTCAAGTGATTTAAATGTTAATAGATATAATAAATAGTGAAGTAAAAGACAACTAAATTGCTATTGTATGACAATTAGGTACCTAGATTCAAAAGAATAAAAAGATAGTGTAGAAATTGATAGATTGGAAAGCAAACAGATAATTGACCTGACCACAAATATATTTATCTATCTATCAATTTATCTAGGGGCCAAGATGTACTTAAAGAGGTAGAGGCAATGAGACAATATCAAGAGAATATAGAAAACCTAAATGAGATAGCACATCAACGTCCCAGAGCCCATCTTGTATTAGGTAGGTTGTAGTAAGGAAGGAACAGACACTTTTCATAGTCTTAACAAATCATTCAAACATAACTTTTCCTATTATATATCTACCACTTCTCAAAAACAAACTGCTTTCCTTTAGATTCGAAAAATTTCATAATTTCTTGTTCTGTAATTTGTACAGATATTGTGGGGTAGTTTTGTCTTTTTTTGAGAAATACTGGCAAAGTTTTATATATACCTAAGTCACTAGATTTTTTTTATACGTTACAAACTCTATGCAGTCTTGATTTTTTATGTTATTCATATTATTTAGTTTTGAATTTCCTGTACCTAATGCTTTCAGATTTTAAAAAGAGACGGATAACTATTATCAAGATACCTCATATCTAATAATAAATTAGTTTTGATAAATTGGCTTTAGTATCATTAATTGGGCTATTTTTAGACAAATAAAACTATCCATCTACGGCTAAAAGTCCTTCATACCTTGATTACTAGAATTTCTAAAAATATTAGCCCTCCATTCGTTGTTGTCATTGAGTGAGGGGTCATTGGGCTATCAATCACAATGGCACCCAAAGTTTTATAATCATGTTATATTACTGCGTTTGCTAAAGAAGCTAAGTTAGTTTTACTTGTTAGCCCAAAACAGTCAGTTTCCAAACGTTGTAACTTTTTAATATATAAAAGGGGTCATCTTGTTAATCATAATTTGTTATGTCCATTGTCTTATCCCTTAATATCCCTGTTATTGCTGAGCTACTCTGCTTTTTAGGTATTCAACAGGAGAACAGACACATTCGAAGTTTGCAGCAGGAGAACAAAGAATTACGAGCAACACTTGAGGAACATCAAGCAACTTTAGAGCTTATTATGTCAAAATATAGGGAACATATTTCTAGGTAGGTATCTTTCTATCCACTTTGCTATCTTTCTTGATATCTAACTTTACTATAAATCTTACTATATCAAAATATAGGGAACATATTTCTAGGTAGGTATCTTTCTAGGTAGGTATCTTTCTATCACCTTTGCTATCTTTCTGGATATCTAACTCTTAAAATATGCTTAAAAAATCTCGTTACTAACTATTGCATAGTTTAAACTAATAACTTAATGTCCAGCTAAACTGTATAAGACTGAGGAGGGTGCCATGTTCACCGAAATATATTTCTAAATAAATCTATGAAGAAAGGATTATAGTTTCACTGAATTCCCTCTAGCCATATCTAAATATGAAGTATTCATATACAATATAATATATTTAAATATAATTTGGGATAGGTACCTACACGTTTATTCATGACAATAAGTAATTAAATCCAAATTTGATATTTATTCTGTTTAGGATGATAAAATCTACGGGGAAAATAGAATATAATCCTGATAACCTTGCAAAACAGCTACACGAAAAGACAATGAAGGTAAAATAAAATCTTTTGGTTGTGTCACTAATAACCCAAACTTTTCGTATCTTTCAAAGAAAAAACGGCGGCGGGACCGCCGTTCACCGCCATTTTCCGCCGCCGCCATTGCCGAATCAGGCAATCATTTGAGACCATGTTATTTTTTTCAAAAAATTTTCCCCCTACTAGTAACCCTTTTAAAAGCACAGGAGAAGCACTGAATTTAAGATATACCTTGATAAACGAGAATTTGCAAAAAAATGACTAAGTTACTAGGGTTACTAGTAGGGGGAATTAAAAAAAAAAAAAAATAACATGGTCTCAAATGATTCCAAATTGCCTAATTCGGCGAGAAATGCAATAAAAATTTTTTTTTGTGGCGGCGGTGAATGGCGGGAGCGGCGGTCCCGCCGCCGTTTTTTTGTTGAAAGATACGAAAAGTTTGGGTAAGGGGTGGGGGAAGTTCTGACACATTTGCGTAAACCTGGTGTATAGGCTTTATCTTTGGACTGAGAGGATAGGTTATTAGGGATAAAATCATTCTTATATGATGAATTTCCCCCAGATTTAAGATTTTTTGGATAGGCCTCCAGGTTCCGGAGCTCCAGGCCTCCAGGTGGTCTCTGTACAGGTAAAAATGAAAAAAAAAATTTTTTTTTAAGAGTTAGATGTCAGCTTATGAGTCAAAATATGTATGTTTTTTCTTCAAATATGTGAATAACAGTCAAAAAGAAGCATATTTTGTTTTATAAGTTAACCTCTAACTCTTCAAAAAAAATCTTATTTTTAATTTTTACCTGTACAGAGACCACCTGGAGGCCTGGAGCTCCGGAACCTGGAGGCCTATCCAAAAAATCTTAAATCTGGGGGAAATTCATCATATAAGAATGATTTTATCCCTAATAACCTATCTTCTCAGTCCAAAGATAAAGCCTATACACCAGGTTTACGCAAATGTGTCAGAACTTCCCCCCCCCCCCCTTGGTGACACAACCAAAAAGATTTCATTCAATTATCTCTAAAACTAAGGGAGTAGCGCCCAAAATATAATAGCTGGTATGTTGTGTGCAGAGTCACCACATTTTATCCCCCCCGCCCCCCTTTCAGATCAAATATAAATATTTATTTGGACAAAACAACATATACATTTAATATCAACATTTAAAAATGATAATCACATTGCATTAAAAAATTATTAATAAGTATAACCAAAACCAAGCTTTCCTTACAATATTTTAGATGATTTATATTCACATAAACAGTAGGTAAAATGATTGTAATTTTGCTTCTTGACTTTATCTATGCAATTTTCAAGGTATTATAAAAAACTTTCGATCATCATTTTTTAGTATTATCTTATCTAAAATCTTATCAGAAAGCAGGAACAAAACTCATATACAATTATAAATATTCCAACAAAACTAGGTATCGTGATGGATGAGACAATGAACGATAAATTCATGTACTGTACACACCCTAAAAGATAATAAACAAAATTAGATAACAATTATTGGTTGAAAAGTTTAGACTTTAATAGTTCCAACCAACCAATCATGTTTTGATAAAAGTACCCAAATTTTTAACTTTATAAGACATTAGTTTGTCTCCCTCTTTGTAAAAAAACTTGAACATCTATGGTCTATGTTAAGGTGTATGAAATGGCGGCGGTTATGAAAGAAGCTGTGAAGAGAGATGAAGAGAAAGATGATCAAGAAAGGGAGCTTATTGCAAGACTTTACACTGAAAACAAGGCACTATTTGTTAATAGCTTATACCAACAACGATTTTAATTCGGAAAAAAATCTCTAACCTATATGTGTTTTTCAGCTGTCGTTGGGGAGGGGGGGGGGGGACGGCAACATATCGTAGAATTGACGATCTCTCCATTTGCCCACCAAATATTATTTCATAATTATTTCGCTTGTTGGTTATACCTTATTATTTCTGAATGGAAAACCTTGTTATAGATCATGAATATAGGGATTAAACAGAAAAAAATATCTAATGCAATGATAAAGTCAAGATAAGAAAAGAGACAGATACATCCCAGTGAATTCAAGCTTACAATACATTTTTAAGCACTGGAAGTGGGTGGGGGGTTATTTTGTCTTCTACACCCAATACTTTGCTAAGTTAAGTATTCTTCTTAAGAACCTCCTTTACTTGCTTAGCAAGGAACAACAGGTACAAAGTATCCATAAAAATATATGACGTTTTATAACAGTGGTTTACAAGATCTCACTGGACACGCGGTCTAAACCCAAATATACCGACATCAAGATTCTAGTAGAAAAACAGTTTTTTAAATCTAATCCAAATAATAATCTTCTTTTCTATTCAGGGTTTACGAGAATTACTTGAGATCTCGCAGAAAGGAAAATCCGTGGGTACTGAGAAAAGAACTTTAACGGGTCGCAGAGAATTTGGCGTTCAGGAATGTACACAATTCTATTTTAAAGAAACATCTCTGTAATATTATTTAAAAAATATAGATTTTGATAAAAGGGCGGGGTTGTTCTTTTTTGTTTATTTCTTAGTATAAGTTGGGTAACAAAAGGTTAAAGCCCTCTGCAGAGAGTAAGAATAAAAATTACCTCCCCTATTTTAAATTTTCATCTATAAATGTGGGGGGGGGGGGTTCAGTACTCGACAGGCACTTAAGAGGAAAGCACCGGCTGTTATTATACTGGATGTAGTAGTAATGAAAAGGCCTATCTCTTCAATGTGTACAGTTTTGATTTGACGTCCAGAAAAAGGTAGTGCAAGTAAATGGTTGGTTACCAGTGTCTGTCAGACGTTTTGCATTAAGGTATAACTTAATGTGACCATTCGATGAGATCAGCTGTAAATAAATAAAATGTGACTTTGTGTTTAAACAGACTGAAGACCTTTCTAGCAAGACTGAGGGTGACAAAGTTGACCTAGAGATCACCCTACCTATGCCTGCAGCTCCACCTAGGCATAATAGATCAGGTACATGCATAGATAGATAGTTGATACATGAATATCAAAACACCTTACATACATAACATACAACCCTTTGATTGCACGACCGTCGACCATAGTTTAGAAGTCCTAACTGCGCTTGGTATTGAGTCGCGCCTGTTTTGAACTAAAATATTCCTCATTCTATTGTCACAGATTAATCTTCATGTTCCATGGTTACTAATTATAAATTGTTGACTATATAATTTTAGCTTGCACTCATGTTTGGGTTAGATCCTGCCTCTAGCAACATATTCTTGTGTTTATTATTTAGTATCAATGATTTATATAAACTTATGCTATATGTAAATATTTATAATCTGTCATTATCACTGTATTTTAATACTACCTTCTGCGCCCCTAGCATCTAGGGACTTTATATTCGAAGAGATATGGAAGGGCAGAAAACTAGATTAAAACAATACCCAGGCTTATTTATAAAAATAAGATAGCTTAAAACCATCTCAGGGCCTATAAGAAGCTTCCCTCTAAAGAAGAACCATATCGGTTCAGTGGTGAGCGAGATCCTTCGCCACAAACAAAAAAAGATTTTTGCTTTATATTATAGGATGTTGACTGAAATAAATATTTGATGTTGAAAAAAAGGTCCTATAACATGTTACGTCTCTAGTATGATCATATCCTAGTACCTAATCATGTATTAAGGTGTACCTGGAAGCGCAGGTTCTGGTTCTGGTCAGGAGAAGATGGGTCCAGCAGGATCACAAGAGGAACTCAAGAAAATGCCAAATAGTAAGTACCAGGGATCTAAAGGGATAAGACAATGGCCGTTATATTGATGTACTGTACATCCCCAATGATGTTACACAAAATTAGATATTCCTTCTATAGATTAAAATTAGTGGTTGAAACGTTTGAACACTCAACTTAATTAACCAACCAATCGAAATTCACTAAAGTCCCCAAAGTTGCTATCAAACGTAGAAAACGTTAATATAGAACTTTTGGGACTAGTTTTCTAAACAGCCCATTGTCCCCTCTCTCTGTCTGAGTAAGTTTAAGTACAATAATGTCATGGTTGAATCATGATTGGTTAATACAAAGTAGTACCTAGTATCCGAACTTTACATACACACAATAATTATAATCTGCATAAGGGGTAATTTATCTTTATTTGTCCTATCCCTTTATCCATGTCCTTGCTTATATTTATTCATTTTTAAACCCACTTCAAAACTTTTTGGGAAAATTTATGGGGAGTTAAATATTTACTTTATTTACAAGACTTTTCGCGGTGTCAACGGCCAATTGACATTAATCGGTACTTTAGTTCTTGTTATCTTCAAATCTAACTGGCAACTAGGAGCACTTGAGAGATGTGGGTTTTCGACACTTTCAATTTTAGTTTTAAACAGAAAAATTAAAATTGTTCCTGGGGCAATTTATTTTGGTTGGTTAAATGTACCCCCCCTCCCCCCCCCCCCTCCAGTAATATTTAGAAACCTTCCAATGAGAAGCTTCACTGACAAGGAGAACAGTATTGGTTCTGTTGTTAGTGAGTTCCTTTGGTACACACACACACAGACATCCTGTTTCTAGTACAAGGATTATCTATTGTTCAGATGTTGGAGCTCCGTTGTCTCCGATAGACACGTCAAGCCACTCCGACACCTCCTCCCTGTCTGCCTCAGAATCAGATGAAACCTCGGATGATGACAGCATCAAGTTTGATACTATCAAGGTAATGGGGAAATACCCTAAATGGATAAGACAATGGCCTATAAATTGATGTACATCCCTAATTATGATACACAAAATTATCCCTTTTGTAGATTTAAATTAGTGGTCGAAACGTTTGAACACCAATAAAAATTCATTTAACTGTTTTTAACCTATTTTTAAATCATATATCAAAAATATACTATGGCACCAGTAGAATCAGACTGCAGAGCCCAAATTTGAATTAAGTCCCCAATAAACCTTTTTATGGGGGAAATAAAAATTAATTTTTACTGATGCTCCGGTCATTTTGATCAGAGCAAAAGGTCTTTTTTACTCGGGGTTATATTGTGGCTTTTAGACCAATTTATATAATTCACTTTATATTGATACAATAAAAAAAACCTTACTATGTTCATTGGAAATATTTTTTTTTTCTAAAACAATTAATTTTATTGAAAAATCTAACATTAAAATAAAACATATAATTCTGAAGTCTGAAACAATTAGAAGTCTTGTTTCATTTCAGTTCTTTTCCAAAGTGACTTATTTCCAATGTAGTTAAATAATTTTTATTAAATTAAAATAAAAAGAATGAAAACCATACTCATAAAAGATACATACTTTTTAAAAATATTTTTTAAAAAAAAGTTTAAATAATTTTATATTTTATCATATTTGTATATGTGACAAAAATAAATTTGTTGTATTGTATAAACGTTTGTTGTCATCTTACACTATTTAACCCTTTACTGCCAATTTTTATGTGTTTTAAATAAGTGATAGAAAACAAGCACGATAATGTTAATTCATTAATTTATATTGTAAAGAATTAAGTTTTTAATGAATTAATTTAGATGAAATCAAAAGGCCTAATTTTACTCTATACCAGAATACTATTTTTATGAAGCAAAACACTCTAAAAGCTACGAATTTTACCCAAATAAAAAAGACATTTTGCTCTGATCAAAAAGGACCACAGCAACAGTAAAAATTAATTTTTAAATCCCCTCAAAAAAGTTTATTGGGGACTTAATTCAAATTTAGGCTCTGCAGTTTGATTCTACTGGTGTCATAGTATATTTTTGATATATGTTTTAAAGATAGGTTAAAAACAGTTTAAGTTGTCCCCAAAGTTGTTAAGCCAACGAAAAAGAAAACATTATTAAAAAAAACTTTAGGGACAAATGTAATTAACAGCCCATTGCCCACTCTCTCTCAATTACCTCATACGGGCAAGACTGCTGTCCTTGACACTTTAACGACTACTAGTCCAACCAACCAGGAGCCAAATCTCCGTCCAAACACCCAGGGTATTAGGTTAAGTAGCTCCTAACAGAAAACCAACTCTATGATTGCACGACTCTTGTCTGGAAGTTCAAATTGTGCATGGTAATGAGTTGCGACTGTTTTGGGCCAAGGCATCCCCTCTACTCTAATTATAACTGTCGCGCAACTGATATAGCAGCAGAAGAGTCAATTTTTAACGTACAAATATTACTACCTACAAATTAGTGATGGCAATCCGTCGAATTTTTGGGCCGGATTCGGATTCCGGATTTTTTAAGAATCCGTCAAAAAAAGTGGCGGATTCCTGCGGATTCCGGATTCTAGCAATATTTTTAAAAAATTCAAAAAATTAAGTGCTACATATAATGTCCTAAAAATCTGTTCTTGGTGTTCTCTATAATTCACTTCCGGGAATCGAACCAGATTTTAAAAGATATTATATGTAATGATGAAAATCTTTGCCTTCAAAGAGGAGGAGTTGAAAGAAAAAACGTAAGACGCTAATTTTAGCCTACCAAATAGAGTACAATTGGGATTACAAAATTTGCCAAAAATTAGGCGGATTCCGGATACGGATTGCCATCCCTACTACAAATCTTTAGCGCTTAATATAAATCTAAATCTTCTATTACTGTATGTAAAAAAAATCTGTTTTTTTAGTTGCGGCGCAAAAACCCCCCGCTTGACGAAACAGTCGTGACCCCCAAGAAAGGTGACAGCGCCCCCCTTCCTGGTCCCGTAAAAAATAGTCTAGATCAAATTAGTCCCGGTGCTTCACAAAAATTAGAAGGTAAATTTTAAAATAATTTTTATTCATTAATCAATCGGTTAATTTAATTAGATAGCATGGTCAAACAGACAAACTTTACTCTATATAGAACTACAGGATAAGCCCAAATAGACATCTGTGGACACTTGAGTTGAGGTAAAGGGGGGGGGGTGGTAATAATACCTCCCACCAGGGATTAGGATCCGCATTGATTTTTTGCGGATCCGGATCCTCAAAATTTCGTCAGTGCGGATCCGGATCCGGTTCCGGATCCTTGACAATAAAAATAAAATCACCAAACCTTTCAAAATATTTATTTTTTAATTCGAAGTCAAAAATACTTTTAATTTTCAAGTCTGACCCTAAACCTTAAAGATTGGCTCTCATCAAGAGAATGTCTGAGATTGTATATAAATTTAGGTAGATTTTTCCCTTATTTCTGCATTTTTTTGAGTCCAAGGATCCGGATCCGCATTTTTTGCGGATCCGGATCCGGATCCTTGGACTCGAAAATATGCGGATCCGGATCCGAAACCCTGCCTCCCACCCCAAACTCTCAATTTCATTTTTAGAAAGAAGAAACAAGAGCGATTTTTCTTTGGAGGTTGGTGGGAACCTTTTCCCTAATAGTTTAAGTTAGAAAACCTTCCCAGGACCTAAGAGAAGCTTTAGGGTTAAAGAGAACCAACTCGGATCAGCAGTTAGAAGGATCCTTCGGTACATACAGACAGACAGACACAGATCCTGTCACTTTTATATTATGATAGGAGGATAAAAAACATCTTCTATTTTACTGTTTCATGGTTAATAGAACAAGAAGGACAATGTATATGAAAGCGCATCTCAACAGAACAGACAAAATTATGTAGAAAATTAGTGGTGATACTTAAGATATTTTCAATAAATAGTTAGCAAAAAGAAACTCGCATGACTCTACGAATAGAATACTTAATTTATTTTAGGTAAAAGTCCGACAACAGTGAGTTTAGAACATCATATGAATGCAATAAACAACAACACTTCCACTCAGGCAATCAACATAATAAAAAATTTATTTTGGCACCATTATCTTTTTCTTTCTTAAGTGATAACGAGCGGCTGCGCTCCTATCATCTTAGATCTCTGTTTTCAACTGGAGGAGAGAAGTGGCAAAAAATATTTAAAGACCATCGAAAGGCCACAGTTTAGAAATGTCGCCCCCCTCCCTACCCTCATTTTTACTGATAATTTTAATTTAATGAAGTGATAAAAAAATTGGGGCTCCTATTTTTTTCCAGCGACAATTTCTCGTGAGATGGTGGTGGTACCCTCCCCAAAATAGTTTCAACTTTTTCAGGACCTATTAAAATCTTCACTGTAAGCGAGAACCATAACAGTCCAGCGGTTATCAAGATCCTATGGTACAGACAGACATCCTGTTACTTTTACATAAGAATACTTGGTACTTTTAATTTCAAATAACTTTTATGTTGAAAAAAAATGTGTAGGCCCAGTCCCAACCAGCAAAATCCCCACGAAAAGAAAAGTCCCCACCCCCTAAAGAGGAGGCAAAAACGCCACCGTCAGTCAAGCAACCGGTTGGTGACAGTCCAAAATCAGCTGACGCTGTCAAAACCCCACCGAAAGCCAACCACACAGAAGCAGCAGCAGCTTACAAATCATCACCAAAAGACGGAAGATCCTCAGTCAGTCCACCCAAGGAGGAAAAGGCGACAGCAAGTTTGACAGAATCAAATATGCAACCAGTTGCGGATAATTGTAGTGTCCCTGAGTCAGAAAAGTCATGTGATCCTTCTGCAGCAGATAAACTAAAAACTTCCAACCAGGCACAGGATTAAAAAGCTTGCTCTATATCCGTCTACTTTTAGTTTCGTAGCATCTCTATAACAATGATATTTACACATTTAACCAAGAACAAAGGGGACAAAGGGCTGTTAATTACACTAGTCCTCAAAGTTTTATAATAATGTTTTTTTTTATTTTTTAGCCTAACAACTTTGGGGACTTTTATTGAAATTTGATTGGTTGGTTTATTTAGTTGAGTGTCAAACGTTTCAACAACTAATTGTAGGTAATCTACGGAAGGGGTAATTATGTGTATATTTTGAAGATAAACATCAATGTATCGAACATTGTCTTATTCCTGCAGTTAACTCTGTATTAATGTCGTTCCATATGATGTTAGAAAACTAAATTGACGACAATTTTCCCATGTCATAATATCCACATATATTCTAAATCTTTATCTTTATAGAATCAAATGCTTTGATAGCATCTAGAAATTTACTTTCTTGTTTGTATCGCATGTAAGTACTTAAAATCCTGTGTGTTAACAGAATGAAGTAGCAGAGAATGAAATAGTAGCTGATCATGTAATCATAGCAGAGGATGTAGATGCAGGGGATGGGGGCGGGCCAGAGGGATGCAGCCAACAAGTCCAACAGGACACAGCAATTAACAACTGTTCAAGTATTCTTAATGACCTCATTTCTGAAGCAACCAGTTCGCGGTGATCAGATGGATTAAAAACCAACAAAAAATATTTTATACATTACCTATCCTTTTTTATTTAAAGTTTTTAGTTATAAATTTTAAACGCAATGGGGGAAGTTTCATAAAAATGGGAAATTCATTAAAAATAATCGATTTTTGATAATATTTAATTGTTAACACAAAAAGTATTGATATTTTATGACCCAATGCATGGCCTTTCCTTTTGGTTCTTTTTATAAGGGCAACTATTAAAACAATTTTTAAAAAATACCACCTATTTTTTCTTGAAAATTAAGATATAATTGTAAATTAAGTAATTAAAGCTAATTTTTAAAAGTATTCCTTTCAGATTTTTATACGAATTGATGTAATTTTTTAAGAAGTACGTAACTTACAACAAGATTATGATTTTGATACCTTTTTTTGAGTTATTTGTTTAAACTTGTAGATTACTTGAATAGTTTCAAATTTTAGTTAAATATTTTTCTTTATTAAAATAACATTTAGGTTTTACTTGCTATTAATAGTAGAATTGGTTAAGTTGATAAATAAAGAATTATCTACAGATATTTTCTTTTTTTTTATTCATTTTTAGTCTTATACGAATTAAAACAATTTTGCTCATATCTCACCCAAGATGCAGGGGTGATTATACATTTGTATAATAAAGGTACTAAGAAATAGAGGGAATGTCTGATTGAGCCAATAGGAGAATCGCATCGGAATTTACATTGGATCTCATTGGTTGAAATTATGTACACATTTTCCTACGAAGGCATGTTTTTTTTCATTTCATACATACATAAAAGTCAGCTGTTAACAGTATATTTTCTTAGTAGAAAGCTTTGCGGAATCAGAATTAATTGCCCAAAAATTTCGTTTACAATTTGAAAGCTTGAAACAAAGTTGGATTCTTAAAAAAAAAGTTAGGCTGGCAACTCGCTGGTGAGGCAAAATTATTTTTGTGAAAAATCCTCCAAAATCGAATAAAAAAATTTACAAAAATGAAATAAAATCTTAAGAGGGTTATTAACATATGATTTTTTAAATTTTTGTAGATTTTTAATGTGCTTTTGGATGATTTTTCACAAAAATAATTTTGCCTCACTATCGAATAGCGAGTCTATCATTTTTTAAGAATCCACATCAGCTTGAGTCGAAAGTAAACAATACTTTTGTCTGCTAGGAATGTTCTCTCTTAGATTTGACGAAAAAAGGGTTCAGAATATTCTTCTATTCTTCTATTTCTATTATTTGTATAAACTTATTACTAAGGTCTTGATTTAAAGGAAAATTTTGTATTATTGTGGGTGTCATATTATAGTTGATCAATTATGCTATGGGTGACTCTACAAAAGTACATTAGTTAATTGATTTTAATTTCCTTATTCAAAGTTCAAGACGGCAACCGTGTTTATTAGTTTACTTCCAACCGCAGCTTGACAGCTTGCATTTATACTTTCTACCATGAACAAAAATTAATAGATCAGAAAATTATCTCAAAAAAATCTATGAAATAAATTCCAACAAAATGCGGGAATTGAACAATTATGAATTTAAAGCCACAATCAAAGAGTTTAGAATCTTTTAAATTGAATCTTTCTAATACTTCGTCTTTGGTCTCGTTTCAATTGGCAGCTGTCATTATTTAAACAATAAATCATTAGTATTTAGGGGTACATTATATTATTTATTATCATTTAAAAGTAAAAATATTGATAATTGTTGGTTTCTTTTGGGGATGTCATTGGGGCTGAGTTATTTTTCTTTTATTTCGAATTTGTTTTGTTGTGTTTTGAACAGAACCGGCAAGTTCAAGCTGTCATGGAGCAAAGTTGCCCACTTACACAATTTTATAAAAAATATTTTTACTATGACTTTTTAGTTTCAATTACTTATTTTTGCTTTGAAATAAAAGAGAAAAATAAGCGTTAAATAGAAATTATATGAAAATTCTATTTATTTAAAGTCGGCAACCCTGCTTGCGTCGCCATATTAGAAACAGTTGGGGCCGCTGTAATTTCCCTCAACACAGGTTTTTTTCTGAGGCCAAATTGTAAACAATGAAAACACCCCTCCAGGAGGCCGGAAAAATCGTTTTTAGCCCTCCAAACGATGGGAAAACGTCGCAAACTTGTGCACACGCTGCACAATCGGCGAGATCCCCTGTAATTTTGGCGCGCGCGACGTTTTTTTGCTCGACCAAGGTAAATTAGTTGGGGCATCGAAACCAAATATCACAAAAACCAAAAAAATTTAAAATTACAATTTTTATATTTCAGAGTATGTAAAAATAAATGATTGGCCAATTTTGAAAGAAAAATTATTTGAAATAATTTCCTAAAAAATTGCACCCAACTGTTATGAGGCTACATCAGTTTGGCTCGGTTCCCCTTTGGCAAACAGCTGCCATTGAAGGTATTTTACAATTCAGCCAAAAAATAAATACTTTTTATTTAAAACAGCAAACAATAAAAAATAAATTTTAATTTTTTCTTAGTTTTTATCATTTCTTATCGAAATATTGTTTTAAGTTTTTAGGAAATTTTGGCAATATTTTGAATAAATTTTATTGGTTGAATTGTATAAGCTGTAGTGTATAAGCCAAGCTGTGAGCTGTCGTCTAGCAGCTGATAGCAGCAGCAAACACTCTATACAAGAACACACAGCGTCTCTATTACTGTTGTGGTGTGTGTGTGTGTCGCTCCTCAAATAAAAGTGGTGAACAGAATGTTGAAAAAAATGCTTTGAAACACTGCTCTCTGACGTCCGTGAGACAGACGGAGTTTTGAAGCCTCTCGTGAACCAAAAAATGTAATTTTTCTAGGCGTAGCAGGCCAAAAAATGTGTTTTCCCACGGTTTTCAAAGATTCAAAAACCTTTAGTTAAAAAACAAACAACAAAAAATATGTGATAAAAACAAAGCGGGGCGCAAACTCAGAATGTTCTAGCCGCAAGTTTTCATAGTGAATGTTATTATTACAAAAAAAGTTATCCTATACGAGCCGGTAGAAAAGTTACCGCTACCCCGCTAATTTTTTCAAGTGATATGTGATTGTGAAACAACAAAAAAAAGTGAAGTATGGCGTCTATATTGAATAAAGACCCGGGGGTCTATGTTCAGGAGTATGAAAATTTCCTCAGGGAACTGCGGAAGCATCATGATCAGAAAGGGTAAGAATGATAGTTTTCTTTGTTTTTCTCTCCATTAAGATCTCGTTGATTAAGTTTTCCATTTTAGATAAGTTTCACATATGTCCCGGGGTGGTTTTAAAGCCATCTAATTGAATTTTTCAGGTTTTTGGATGGTTGAAGGCTATTTTTCTTAACCCGGGTACTATCCCTCCCCCGGCGTATACAGAGCCCCAAGATGCTAGGGGTTTATTACGCTGGTAGATTAATTTATGAATAAGTATGCTCTGAAATTTTAAAATTTTCTTTCAAGTTGGTTCAGAGATCTTAAGTAATACTTGATTCAAAGTCATTTAGTTTATAATAATATATATATGATTACCGAAATTGCAAGTTGAAGGAAATGACTTATTGTCGACAAGACATTTCTTTGTATGTGCTTGAGAGAGGGGGGGGGGGAGTTTGTGTCTGTATTTTGATTTTATTATATGATTTGGCTTTTTTCAGGGATTGAAATAATTTTATTATGACATATGTTCTACTTTAATAAATAAAATAATATCGTAGGTACCTAATGTTGGGAGTAGAACATAGGGGGTAATTCAAACTTTATATTATTGGGTAGTATTTGCTCAGATAGTCATTGAAGTTAAGAATAATTATTTCTCGAATCGTTTTATAAACAGCTTTCCATGGATATCAAATGTACAATTATAAAATTAAATACAGTTTTTTTGGCCCGTGATGCCTAAGGCACGGGCTAAAAAACTGGTTTTAATCTCGTGATTGTACATTTTTGTTTTGTAGAAAACTGGATATAATACGTCGCTGGACATAATTATTCAGCATAGCTGAGAACCGGTTCTAATCAACCTGGTATCAATCGGTTTTAAAGCGTTATTATTATCATTTGTTTTTCAGAACAAGTTTCCGACACTTACCCAGTCTTAATGGGAAGGA
Organism: Acartia tonsa; assembly: GCF_053477335.1. Classification (NCBI taxonomy): domain Eukaryota; kingdom Metazoa; phylum Arthropoda; class Copepoda; order Calanoida; family Acartiidae; genus Acartia; species Acartia tonsa. Next base: position 38,814,507 of record NC_137264.1, on the reverse strand, counting down.
GATTGATCTTTACCTACTGTATTGGCTGGTCACTGCCCAAGGAGGTTGGGAAAAGGTAATCTTTTGTTTTTCGGCAAGTGGGCCGGTCTAACCCCCATTCTGTTATTGAAGTTTATTTATCAAAGTTAGGTTAGGTAAGTTTTTAGTGAGATCCATAGGGCTAAGCCTCCGTAAGGTACTACAAAAATATGGGTAATATTAAGCAAATCATTTGTACATTAACTCAGGGGTGTATATTCTGTACAAGATTCATTTTTTCCCCTTCTAGTTTTTTTTTCAAGCAAGGAAGGGGATTAAATGGAAAAATATTTTCAGAACTTTTTTTTATTCATATTATCCCCCCTCCTACATATTCTTTTATTTTTTCACCTAAAAGGGCAGAGAAATATGAGAAAAAAATGCTTTCAGTTCTCTTAAATCTTACATTTTTTCCCCCCAACCACATATTTTTTATTTTTGTTACCAACCTTTAGCAGGGTTAAATTTGCAGAATATACACCCCTTCATTAACTTTTATTATCAAGACTTTGATTTTATCATTTTGAATCGGTATTAGATATAAAAATCGAGGTTGGGACACCTGTCATTAAGGACTTATTTACTTTAAATGAAAATTATTTCTTTTTTATCCTTTTGATAAACTTTCAACATTCATCTTAAATCCTTATTTCTTTCTAGGTTTTTTCTAAGTGTTTAAAATTTTTTATTTTGGGATACAACTTATTTGTTAACCTTAATCGATCAACATGTTCTTTTTCTTATTACTTTAATATTTCTAGTCACAGATCATTTTACAGATGAAATATTGTCTCCTTTCTTTAGAATTCGTTTATAAGTTTTTTAACAAATCTTTCTTTATGTCTTTTTAATAAGATCCCTCAACTATTTCTACGACATGTTTTTGGTGATTCCATCGTCAATTGGGTACAATTTTATAAGAATTGAAGTTTTGGATCACATGTAATTTTGCTTTGTTAATATCGATAAATAATCTTTTTTTTTTTAATATTAAAGCGTTGCCACTCATTTATTGTTTATGTTTGTTTGTCTGATTTGAGTAGCTTCGCATTTTTTAATCTTTAAAATGATTTATTGGTATATCTCTCAGTCCCTGAAAGATTTCAATGCCATTTCAAGTTTTAAAGATTGAAAAAAAAAAAAAAAATCTAACTTGAATTAACTACAATGCTTTGCTTTATCTACTCTTAAGTATTAAAATTAATGATGATATATCTCTTGGGAATTAGATGTGAATATGTATTATATATGTAAATGCAACTACACGAGATACTTAGGCAATTAAGGCAAGAAATAAAAAATACAGCATTTTCTTTGCATTATTTATGCCTTCAATACATACAAAGAAATTTAACAATTGAACATGGGTAGCAAGCAACATCCATAAAGTCGAAAGTGAACAAATCAGTGATCTTTACAAAGAAAAACTTTACTTTATATAAAACTACTAACGGCTAAGACCAAATAGGGGCGCTTTATGTGGGAAAGGTGGAGTAACCCCCACCCCAAACTTTATATTTTAGTTTAATAAGAAGATATAGGGGCGATTTCTCTTGGAAGGTTTGGTATTCTCCCCCAAAATAGTTTTAAACACCTAGGACCTATGAGAAGGTACCCTGTAAAGGAGAACCATATCGGTTCAATGGTTAGCGAGATCCTTGGTTTTTAAATCGATAAGATGATATTAAATGCATAGTTTTAGTTCCTACGTGTTTGCAATTTAACCTTTTGTGGAGCTACCTAAATGTTTCCAACAAATTGTGTATGCATAAAACTTTATCTACTTGGCCCTTTCATCTACATATATATTTCAAGGAAATTTTATAAGTTGTTTCTACAAAATAAATCATTTTTGTTTGGTGGATTTTAGCGATAAATATTTAAATGCCAGATAAAACGGCCTTAATGCTAATTTCCTTCCTGTCAAAATCTGAAAATAGAAAAAATATTCTCGTATTTATTCGAAACCGATTAATATCCGGTGGATTAGAACCGGTCCTCATCCATACGAGAAAAAAATGGTTTTAATATAATAATTGTACATTTTATATCCGCAGAAAGCTGTTTATAATTCGATGCGAGAAATAGCTATTATTACTTACACGAAATAGAGAAAATTTTCCTTGAAAAAGATACTTAATTTTCGAAGCTTATTTGGATATTTTAAGATTTTCGCGTAGTATATAAACACCTCTTTTTCTTGAAATTAGCAGATTCAGAAATTTTGGCAACATATTAGTTCTATAGATCCTTTTAAATGGAATTCAAGATCAATATATTGAAAGTTTACTTATAAGAATATTTGTTAAAAGAGAGATTTTCCTTTTCAATAATTTTTTTAAAAAGTTTTACATTGCAAATACTTGAGATTTATTCTAATTATTATGCCAATATTTTAGTTGGAAAAGTTTCTATTATTAAACAAAACTTTTTTGTTTATTTATCTTAAATAATTTTTTATTTTTGCTGCAATTTTAAGTGTTTTTTTTGACATTTTTTATTTTAAATCCCCAAATATGGACCTTATTTTTTTCTACACTAAAAATACTTTTCTCTGTGTACCACTCTTTCTAGATGTTTAATATTGTAGTATTTACTTCTAAGGTGGTAAGACTCTTTAATAGTGAGACACGGAGAGAGAGAGAGAGTAGGGAGAGACAGAAAAAAAGCGTAAATTGACGCAAAATAGAGATACGTTCACATAGAGAAAGGGAGTTGGGGGGCAGGGGGGGGGGGAGAAAGTGGGTGAAATACACACACAAGTCAGTGGTGTAATAAGACAGTGGGGCGTCACTTTACACACACACACATACATACATTGCGTCATCATACAGGGAAGTTAAAAATTGCGTCATGCCTTGGCAATTATCAGCTGATCCTCAATGCGTGTGTGTGTGTGTCTGTGAGTGGGGGAGGGTGTGGTGTGTTTGTGAGTAGAGCTTGACGCATTAATTTACATGCCTACTTAGTGTTGAGTGTATGTGTGTGTGTGTAAGTGGGTAAGTCAGTGTAGTATTAAAGTATGGTACATTTTATTTTTTAAGGGTTAGCGAGATCTGAAGATGCTATTTTTCCCTTTACATCAAATGTAAAGGTATTCAAATTAAATAAAGAAAAACTTATTTTTTTTAGATTGTGACTTTTTGTTTGTTTTTAATAAGTCTTTTTTTGGAGATTTTTTTTTTTCTTGGACAAACTTAAATAAATACACTAAAATGAACGTTTGCTTTGAACAAATATAAAAGTATTTACTTTAAAAATGTAAGCATGAAATGGTATCAACATTATAAAATTAAAAATTACTTTTGCAACATACAAGAGTAAAAATTAGACTTTACTTTACAAGGATATTTTTGTCCATAAGCAAATAACTGAAAGTCAAACATATTCTTGATTAAAAAGAAGAGTAAACTGTAATATAAAGCATTTCATGAAAGTTTTACCTACAAATATTCAATAAACTAAATATATTTTTGTCTTACATTATTTATGTATATTATATCGGCTGCAAAGAATTTTGGCGTACTTAAAGAAAGTTATGAAGTACACGTAGAGACTACGTGGGGTAGAGACTTTGGATCTACTGCAGTTCACGGTAAAATATTGCTGGTAAGCAATATTTCCAAAAATCTATGAATTTTAAAGGCTGCTAGCTGCCAAACGGCTGAACGTACAGATCATACCCGCACACCATTTTAAGCGGCATAAGAAGGCCTACAAATAATCTGTAATAGCCAAGATCCAATGATGCACAGGGAAAGCTTCACTGAAGAAAAAACGCGTAAAATAGGTCTTTTTGCGCATTTCTCTGCACTGCGAGATAATTATGCATTATTGATTTATGGCTATTTCAGATTATTTGTAGGCCTTCTTATGCCGCTTAAAATAGTGTGCGGGCATGATCTGTATGTTCATCGTTTGGCAGCTAGCAGCCTTAAAAATTCATAGATTTTTGGGAAATATTGCTTACCAGCAATATTTTACCGTGAACTGCAGTAGATCCGAGACTTTATTCTTTAATTTATAGGTTTGCTGTCATTCAATGTCCAAAGAGAAGTGTGCTATTAAAAGAATCCTATACTATAAAGTAGTAAGATTTATTGGTGTTACCTTAGAAAATCGCAAATAACTGAACCGATTGAGTTCTCAATACTTCTCTTACGTTTAATGATAGTTATTCTTTGTCTATATTATTTTTAAACTAGTTGGTTCGTCCCTAGTCTCCAGGGGAGGTTGCATAGACGTCAAAGGGGGGGGGGGTAAAGGGGTGATCCCCAAAATTTTGGATTTTTAATATTTACCCCCCCCCCCAAAAAAAAAAAACGAGCTTGGGGGTGCCTACGACACCCCCAAAATTTTTATTTTCAAAATAAAAAGCTTGGACGCCCCTGGGAGGTTGCTTAGGTCAGAAAATAGCCTAAAAGACTCGAAACATTTTGAATGCTTACCTGAAAATGTGTTTTAAGATCTAAGTTTTTGGATTGTTTTAAGCTTATTTATCCGCTATCTCCTTCTACCTTTAAGTACAGAACTATTTTAATTATCTGAATATATAAAGTTTTTATTTTTTTCCAGGTGAATAGTGAAAACCTATGGGATGATCTTTTGGAATCTTTCGAGATTGAACATTCTACTGTTAATGGTTCTCTTGCTCTTAAACAGATTTATCTCAGGTAAATCTTTAAAGATTATTGTAAAGTTGATTCGCTGTTGTTGACTTTATAAAATAATTTCCAGTTTGGCTTCGAAAACTATTCATATCTGCTGGATTGGAACTGGTTCTTAGACATACCGAAAAATCATGTATAACATCGTATTGCAGACAATTCACGAATGTTAGAATAAAAATCTTAAAATCAATACCAGTTTTGTTAGCTTGGGCTTTCGACTTCGGCCCCTCGGGGTTAACAAAACTGGTTTTAATGTTATAATTTTTATTTTGATATCGCGGAAAGCTGTGTATCATACGATGCGATAAATAAATATTTGTAGTATTGTTGTTTCTCACCTTGTCATTTATATTTTGGTTTAGAAGTATTACCTAGCTTGTATATAATATTAAGCCTTTTAGGTATTCTATAGGGAGAAAATAACTTAGATGCTTTTAATTCTTTAAAATGACTAACTTAAAAGTAAGAATTCTAGTCAAATATTCAAAATTGTTACTAAAGCATTTAAATGCATTGGTTTATATTTTTTTTACACAAATACGCAATTAGAATAATCATTATTGAGATAAAATGCATTGTTTTCTCCTTAATTGTTTTTATGTGATATGATACTTTTTAAGTGTTATTTAGGAAGTTTTATTTTAGGTACTTTTTGGTAAATTGTAGAATAAATACTTTTTTTTCTCAGTTGCCTTTCCCTGTACTGAAGGCAAATTGATATACCCCTGATATTTGCTCTGGAATCTTCAGAGAAAGGACAATAGACGATAATTTAATGTACATCCCTAAATATTAGAAATAATATTAGCCATTTCTGTACATTAGAACTATTAGTGGAAAAGTTTGGTAACTGTTTTTTTTTATACCAACTCAACAATATGTATTAATGTCCCCAAAGTTTTTGAGCTAATGAATATGAGATATCTTGGGTACAGGTCCAATGCAACAACCCCGCCCTCTCTCGTTCTCTCTACACGTGCATTATATACTATGACGTCACATAGACATAAAGGGTGAGCAAAAAAAAATGCGTAGATTTTTAAAATTCAAATTTCGCGGCTTGTGTTAATAGTAGAAAAATGTTACGCATACCGTTAGAACCGCTAAGAAGTCTATTTTTTGGAAATATAAGAAGGAATCCTCTGCTACCTATAGTCAGGGAGCTACGTGTTAAAATGTCCCAATTGACGCAAAACTTGACTTGCGAGTATATAACTAAAATTTAGAGAAAAGATTTTGCAAAAAGAGATGCGTACATTTTTTAATTTCAAACTGCGCGGCTTGTGTTAATAGTAGAAAAATGTTACGCATACCATTGGAACCGCTATGAATTGTATATTTTGGAAATATAAGAACGGTTCCTGTGCTACAAATAATCTAGGAGCTAGGTGGTAAAATGTCTCAAAATTTACTCGCAAGTCAAGTTTTAAGTCAGTTGGGACATTTTAACACGTAGCTCCTAAACTATGCGTAGCACAGGAATCGTTTATATATTTCCTAAAAATAGACTTCTTAGCGGTTCTAACGGTATGCGTAACATTTTTCTACTATTACCACAAGCCGCACAATTTGAATTTTAAAAATCTACGCATTTTTTTTTGCTCACCCTTTACTTTCTCCCAACAAGACAGACAGACGAACATGCGTGGTAGTGTATATTTATTTATTACTTTGCAATAAATATGGTGCATTGCAAGTCCCACAGTTTTCAGCCTCCATATTAAAGAGAAGGGATAGATACTTTAAATACAAATTGAAGGTTTCCCAAGAGAAAGAGTTTTTAGTATATTTTTACAATTTTTACAATTAAAGGCATATTATTTTGCGAATTCATGTCCTTTTTTTTGCAAATAGGCATTTTTTTTGTAGTCTATCTACAATTCATACATATTTGTTTCTATTAGATCTAGTAAACATAATAAACACAGCTTAGCTTCGCCTACTTTCTTCTTATTTTGAATTTTTTGAACAACCCCTTTTTCCTTACCGGCAAATCCCCCCCTAACAACACTCCCCATTGTTAATTTTTTCTTGACCTTGCCCTTTCCTAGGCCTTTCCTATCCTTACTCCTCCCTTTATATTCACCCTCACCCCTAAGACGTCCATGCGAAAAAACCTGAAGAAAACTCCAAACAGCTAAAATGATCCAAAAGTTAATTAAAATATATGATTTAGTTGTTTATTAATCATTCTAACAATGTTTACCAGGGACTATGGAATGATATTCTGACAAAAAATTCGAATTGAAAATTTCCCCACAACCCTCTTCCCTTATTTCTCCCGTTCTTACCCAATTCCCTTCAGTTACATCAAAAATAAGTTTTACGCCAACTCTACGCCAACAAAATATCCATTTTTTGGAAATTTCAAATTGAATTATTTGTCTGAATCACAGCCCCTGTGTTTTACAAATAACATGACAATTGGCTAATTTGTAAACCTAATGTTTCACTCGTTTAAATGAACATCCTGCACTTTTCCCTTCTACTTTTACCCTTCAACACTGGTTGAAAAGACATGTGCATAGATAGATAGATAGATAGATAATTTGTCGTAAGTATCGCTACATCCTCGAAAAACGTCTACCGTAAGATGCACTTTTACTCTGAGTGACTCACGAGTCACAACAGTATAACTATAAAGTTTTGTACATAAAATATTTCTTTAAATGCAAGGAAGCAAGCAAAAATGCCTGATTAAGCCTATAAGGGTCAAAGGGGTAGTTGCATGAAGTACATTTAACAAGTTTTATTGCAAGCGTAAGTTACATGTATACGTACCACCTAACATATTTAATTTTGTACTACAATAAATAGCATTTAATTGGGAATCACCAAAATAGACATCATTCTGTTTTTGTGAAAACCGGACAGCCAATTATGTTGCATATATCCAAAAAATATGAGTTTTAAGTCTTGATATTTTAAAACTACCAAATAGAACATGTAGATTAAACTATTGAACAGAAAAAAATATGCAGTTCACTAAATTCCAGTTAAAAGCACTTCGTGCAACTACCCCTTTTTATATGATAGGACAAATATCATTTCTAAAATCTTGTTAGAATGGTTTCTCTAGACTGCATAGAATTTGTTCTCTTTGTGATGTTTACCCTTTTTGTTGCAATCATTACCAGAAAGTCCAAACGTCCATCATAGACTTTTTTTGCGTTTTATTAGCAATTTTTTTATTCTTTGAATTGTGATTCCTATGACGTTTAGACACATCTTTATGGGCGAACCTGTTTGAAAAAAAATATTGCTTTCTCTGTTTCTGTAACTCTAAAATGTTGATGTTTGTTTCTTTTAGTTTTTCAATTATGAGGGATTTATAAACCACAGAAAACTTTAGAGACAAATGAACAAACCTTAATTATAGAGTAACTTCTCTTCTAAAAGTGAAATATGGTATTATAACTTAAATACTGTAAAAGATATCCTATTATAAAAAGGAATAAGAATTTTTTTTTTGCCATCAAGATCTGACCAACCACTGCACTGGACCGAAGGATTACTCAATTATAGGAAGCTTCACATAACATCTGGGATGGTTTTAGGCTATTTTATTTCTAATTTAAAGTCGTATGTTATTTTTAGGCTATTTTTTTCTTGTAGCAAAAAAAACATGAAGACACTAAAGTCTAAATCTTAAACCTATAAAATGTAAATTTAATTGCTTTGTACCTAAATCACTAAGAACCTCAATATATAAACAAAGAAAATTTCTTTTCCTGTATTTAGCCGTTGGTTTTACCTATTATCTTACTGATTGGCAGTTTGGTTACAAATATAAGGGCATAGATAGATAGATTGTAATCAGGGAGATTAATTGCGAGATAGCTTTACTTTAACCATTCCTCCTTCTATAAAACTGTTTTTTAATGCGCAATGTAATTAGAAATTTTTTTGGTATTATTATTTCAATATTAAGAATACCAAAATTAAAGCAAAATATTAGTTTATGACTCAGTAAAAATAAAATATCATATCCCCCTTGAGTTTAACTTTAATTCATCATCCCCCTGGTTACACCCCCTTTCTCTTTTTCCCCATTTTCCTACTCTTATTTCCTGTATTAACCTCCCTTTTTCTCTCACTCCTCTCTTTTATATGTTTATGTGATTATGTAAAATTATTTAGTAGCAAAAACGTATTCAATAAAACTATTTCGTTTTGTGTATTTTGAAATTTAATTTTAGCGGATTTTCTTTTTTTGTTTTGTAATTTTTTAATACCGCAATTTTGTTTTTAATTTTTGCTGGTTTGTATAAAATCTCCTCTCTCTGTAATGCCTCCTGATTAGTATAGTCAGCAGCTGTGACAGCCTACATCTAGTCTGAGGTTTACTGCTCTCTCTCTCTCTCTAATATACTGATATAACGACAGCTACTGTGTGGTAGCTGCGATAATACATAAATGTATCTATCTATCTGTTTAATTCCCACCACTTTGTAATCTACTGTATCTCCGTTTCTTTTCTCAATCAATTCTCGAATTATATACTGGGGGGGATAAAAAAGCTGGGCTGCACTTTTTGCTCGTGTGGGTTTCTTGTTTTATGTGTGTGTGTGTGTTTCCCTATGCAAGGGTATTGACTCACTATATTCTAAGTACAAGTGTTATTTTAAAGACAGGTTTTATGTTTTGAGCTACTTAATCCTTATACGGGTTAAAACTATTACATATCCCTTTTATTTCATGTTGATGTTTAACTACAAAATGGGTTAATAATGTAATTTTAAATATTATTTACACTAAACATTTAAAGTATAAGAATGTAAAAAATTTCTGAAATATCCATAAAATGGCCCTTTCAAATATCTTTACTTTTAAATCACTCCTACCCTCTCTCTCTCTTGCTCCTTATACATAAATATAGATACATGCTTTATTTATAGAATAATTTATATTCCTATTTAAGACAATTTTGAAATTTAAACTTACCAATTATGATAATTTAAGGCTATTTATTGTTAATGTTAAGTTTAAGTATTGGGATGGTTTTAGGCTTAACGGCTTAACGTTCATATCTTGCCCGCACACCGTGGAAAAACTAATCTATCTCCCTTTATTTTTAATATATTTAAAAAAAGGGGGGTGGGTTGGGGGTTGGTTCTCAAAAGGCACTTTGAGGCAAATGACCAATGCATAAGTTTTTTATGTTAATTAATGTTTTTATATTTAAGATATCTGGACAGCTACGAGAAAACCTACTTCGAGGACGCAGAAGAGGAGGACAGAGATGTTTATTATGACGAAGAAGACTCTAGATCAAGACGGCACAGACAACAGAAGATTGTCAACAGTATCCCTGCCACATATAATGAGGCACAACACAAAGTTTCAGGTAAAAATCCGTTTATTTTGATCCTTTAGTAGAAGATAGGGTTGGCAATCCGACTCCGGAATACGCCCAATTTTTAGCCGATATTTAGGAATCCGAATCCGGAATCTGTTTTTAATAGCGGATTTGGATTCTTAATTTGTAGGCTAAAATTAGCGTCTTGAGTTTTTTCTTTCAACTCCCCCAAGAACATTATTTTTTAGGACAAATGTAGCACTTAAATTTTTTAATTTAAAAAAAAGCCTTATAAAATATTGCTAGAATCCGGAATCCGCTAAAAATAAGAGTCAGGAATCTGTGGGAATCCGCCTTTTTTTGGACGGATTCTTGTAAAACACGTTCTACTCATTTAAAACATGGGATGCCAACTATCAATCCATTATTAAAGACAATACTATGAAATATTCCTTGCCACTAAATGCTTCTTTATTACCTAATATTTTCAAACCTCTTGTAATCCTATAATAATAGAAAGGTGTTTTTGTCCGTTTCTTAAGATTTCTGGTATTACTGAACTGATTGAGTTCTCCATTGTATGGAAGATTAGGGTCATGGAAAGAAAACGAAGTTGCGGGTTTCATCGTCTTTTCACAGTAGCTTTTGAAAGGTTATTTTAGGTTAGGTTAAGTAAATATTAATGATTGCCCCGCAGGGCTAGAGCCCTTCGCCGGGGCTAGAAATAGGAGAAAAGTTACTGTGAAAATACGACGAAACCCGCAACTTCGTTTTCATTCCATGATCCGAAGATTCTAATAGGTCCCTTGGTCGTTTGGGCTATTTAGTTTTCATATCTAAGTTTGGCTTTAGGCTTTTTTCGTACTTTTCTAACTCCTCCGAATATGGACATCCTAGATGCTAGATGAGCAGCTGCTAGTAAATAAATATTGTGTTAAACTACAGTGTAATGTCTCCGGACTTTAATCATTCAACGGATTACTTTAATCAAACATCCACTTATAAGCTGTATTTATTCTCATTGTGAAATGTCGTATTTATTCCTTTAGTTTTAGAAACTTAATTTTCATTCTGATAAAGTTAAAACCTCCACTAATGAACTACAATTTTAGACACTGTGCGAGCCCACTATGGAATGTCTCTGGACCTATTTCAACCCACAGATTATGACAGATTGTGCCTATCACTACTTTCGCCTTTACCTAACGAACAGGTATTTATATTTTTAGAGATAAGTTATTTGTCGCATGGTATTGTAGACAGCTTTCCGTAGATAGTAAAATAAAAAACTTAGATTTTAATTAAGATTGTTGGCCCCAACAGGCAGGGTTGTCGAATTGGGCACTTTTTTTGATAGTGGGCGGCCCAATTGCCCAAAAGGGTTTTAGGCGGGTTTTGGGCGCCCAAAAGTGGTTTAGGGCACCCTTTTTGGGCAAATGTCGTAAAAAGCATATAAAAAAGGATATAAAATAGCCTAAAACCATACCTACACTTATTATTAGAAATAAAATAGCCTATAACCATCTCAGGACCTATAAAGGCTCCACTGGAAAGGAGAACCATATCGTTTCAGCAGTTAGCGAAATCCTTCTCAAGATACAAAAAATCTTATACTAATTTATATAGTTAACTAGCGGCTACGACCCTAGAGGCCTCTAGGGGCACTTGAGGAGGGGAGAGTCAAATTTGATAATCCAATTATTGTATTAGATTTAAAAAGAAAAAGTAAAAAAAATTGGGGGGGGGGGAATAATTTTTTTTTTGGGGGGGGTGGGTTTCCTCCCCCCCATTTTTATTTTTAGTTTTTAAAAAAATTTTAAAAAGTATTTGGGGGAGTGTAATTTTTTTCTAGAGGCGATTTCTCTTAAAAGGGTGGTGGTACCCTCCCCCAAAATAGTTATAAACCTTTCCAGAACCTATGAGAAGCTACCCTGTTAAGGAGAACCCGATCGGTTCAGCGGTTAGCGAGATCCTTCAGTACAAACACACAGACACACAAACAAACAGACACACATCCTGTTACTTAAGTATAAGGATATCACCCAAAAATTAGGTCCGCCCCCCCCCCCTCTTTTTAACCCCCTCCCCTTTTTCTCTCCCCTCAAAAGGGGGGTGCCCAAAACTGCCCAAAAGGACCTTTTATTGGGCGGCCCAAAACCGCCCGCCCAAAACTGCCCGCCCAAAAGCGCCCGCCCAAAATGACAACCCTGCCAACAGGGACCGTAGTTTACTGCCAAAAAACAGTGATTTATGATTTCCAATTTATCATTCGTGGAAAATTATCTTAATGCATAACTGGTACTAATCCAGCAGAAGTTAAACGGATTCGAAGCCCTACTAGTAAATGATATATTTTTAAGGTTGGGGGCATTTTTCAACTATAATTGTCAAAATTACTACTGTGATTATAGAGGGGTAAAATGTTTCAAAATAGTAGATCACGTGACTGAATCAGCTGATTTTGCTTGTGTTTTGGTTCATGACTATATCTGTTTAGGGGATTTTGTTGGACATACACAAGATATTTTAATAATATAAAATTTCAGGATTTTGCCATCAACGTGGCGACCTTGTTGAGTAACGAGGGAAAGCACACACTGAAGCTAGCTCGGTGTCCCCGCCTCCTTGACCTTCTTTGTGCTCATGCGGGAATTTTCAACCATCGTAAGTTCATTTTTGTTTCAGCAGCTTACAGGGGTGTATATTTTCAAATTTGACCCTGCTGAGGGAGGGGGGGGGGGGGGGGGAGGTAAATAAAAAATAAGAGAACTGAAAGCATTTTTTTCCGTTTTTCTCACCTTTTTGTTTGGTGAAAAACACTTAAAGAATATGTGGGAGGGGGGATAATATAAATAAAATAGAGTTTTGAAAATATTTTTCCATTTTATTTCCTTCCTTGCTGGAAAAAACTAGGAGGGGAAAAAAATAAAAAATTTTGCAGCAGGGGAAAAAAATGAATCTTGGGCAGATTATACACCCCTGCCAAAAATTTTATCCACAGAATAAGGAATAATATTGTTTTTTATCATATCATAAAGGAAACACCTCAGTTTATTGTCCATTGTCTTATTCCTTAAAATCCCTGCTTTAAAAGTGTTTATATTTTATATAAAAAGTATGCTTATGTTAGGTTGGGTAAAGTATGTATAACGGCTTATTTTTTTCAAATTTAAAAAAAAGGGGGGGGGGGGAGATATCTAATTAAATTTGAGTAAAAGCGTCTAAAATGAAAAATCACGAAGTTTAATCTAAAATATTACAATTTTTAAAATAAATTCTATAATTAATATCTAAATTGCAGACAGCCTCCGAAATTACATGGACGAGAACTACCGTGACATCCGGGACTACCACCAGGTTCAGTTCTGGCGGGACGTCTGTCGCAACACCGCCGTTCTAGAGCTTATCTATGACGAGAAGAACTTCTATCCAAAACCGGCGGAAGAAACGATAGATTTCTTCAAGGCGTCGTATGTTACAAAGTACACGGCGGAAGACAGTTCTGGAAGGTAAGGAGGCTTTTTTTCCAGCGTTGTTAGTCAATAATTTGGTCCCTTATTTGGATAACGGTTGCCTATGAAATATATACATACCTATTTCATATTAGTATGCTCTTAGATTTAAAAGCTTCTGTCGAATAATATCTGAAAAAAAAGTAAATATGATATTTTAAAATGCAAGGATTCGTGTCTGTATGTAAGTTTGTATTGGCCTGCAATTGGACACATTAAGGGGGGGGGGAAGTTTGTACAGTTATAGGAAATGAAATTCAGTACCAAATTTTGCCCTGGCCGTTTGGGCTTGTTTTTATAGTTATCAACCTAATTCTTTTTGTAAGCGCTCTTATATGATCGGATCTACCTGTAAAACTTTAAAAATTGAATTTTGGAACTTTCCCTTAAAGGGGCTAGTGGAGCAAAAGATCCCCTAACACTAAAATTTTAAGTTCTGAGCCTATTTTCAGAGATATTGTGACGATTTTTTTAATGAAAACACTTTTTAACAAACCGAACTAAGTAGCCAATACAAATTTCATTTTGGGACTTTCCTTCTAGGGGCTAGTGGAGCAAAAGGCCCCCCAAACACTAAAATTTTAAGTTCTGAGCCTATTTTCAGAGATATTGAGATGAGTTTTTTTATGAAAACTTTTTCCACAAAACCGAACTAAGTAGCCATTACAAATTTCATTTTGGAACTTTCCCTTAAAGGGGCTAGTGGAGCAAAAGACCCCCAAACACTAAAATTTTAAATTCTGAGCCTATTTTCAGAGATATTGAGACGATTTTTTTAATGAAAACACTTTTTAACAAAACCGAACTAAGTAGCCAATACAAATTTCATTTTGGGACTTTCCTTCTAGGGGCTAGTGGAGCAAAAGGCCCCCCAAACACTAAAATTTTAAGTTCTGAGCCTATTTTTAGAGATATTGAGATGATTTTTTAAAAAGAAAATATTTTTAACAAAACCGAACTAAGTAGCTATTACAAATTTCGTTTTGGGACTTTCCTTCTAGGGGCTAGTTGAGCAAAAGACAACCCAAACACTAAAATTTTAAGTTCTGAGCCTATTTTTGAGATATAAGATGATTTTTTTTAATGAAAACATTTTGAACAAAACCGAATTAAGGAACCATTACAGATTTTATTTCTGAGTTTTAAGTTTTAAGTTCTGAGCCTATTTTTAGAGATATTGAGACAATTTTTTTTAATAAAAATATTTGTAAAGAAATTAAACTAAGTAGCCATTACAAATTTCATTTTGGGACTTTCCTTCTAGGGACTAGTGGAGCAAAAGACCCCCAAACACTAAAATTTTAAATTCTGAGCCTATTTTTGAGATATTGAGATGATTTTTTAAATGAAAATATTTTTAACAAAACCGAACTAAGTAGCCATTGCAAATTTCATTTTGAGACTTTCCTTCTAGGGACTAGTGGAGCAAAAGACCCCCAAACACTAAAATTTTAAGTTCTGAGCTTATTTTTAAAGATATTATGGCTGATTTTTTTAATAAAAATTTTTTTCAAATAACTGAAATAAATAATCAGAAGTTAAAATTTTAGTGTTTTGGGGTCTTTTGCTCATCTAGCCCCTGGAAGGAAAGTTCCAAAATGAAATTTGTATTGGCTACTTAGTTCGGTTTTGTTAAAAATCTTTTCATTAAAAAAATCATCTCAATATCTCTGAAAGTAGGCTCAGAACTTAAAATTTTAGTGTTTTGGGGTCTTTTGCTCCACTATTCCCTAGAAGGAAAGTCCCAAAATGAAATTTGTAATGGCTACTTAGTTTAATTTCTTTACAAATATTTTTATTAAAAAAAATTGTCTCAATATCTCTAAAAATAGGCTCAGAACTAAAAGTCAAAGGAACTGACTCAACTAAAAAAGAGTTACAGGTCTGACATTTTGCATGGCAGTTGCTTTATAGGGGTACAATATGAAACTGTGAAGAAACGGCGTCGCAACCGCCAAAAACCGCCGAGAAAAGGCAAAAAAAATTCGGCGGGAAACGGCGGTTGCGCCGCCGTTTCTTCACAGTTCCATATTTTACCCCTATAAAGCAACTGCCATGCAAAATCTCAGACCTGTAACTTTCAGTGTTTGGGGGGTCTTTTGCTCAACTAGCCCATAGAAGGAAAGTCCCAAAATGAAATTTGTAATGGCTACTTAGTTCGGTTTTGTTAAAAATGTTTTTATTAAAAAAAATCGTCTCAATATCTCTAAAAATAGACTCAGAACTTAAAATTTTAGTATTTGGGGGGTCTTTTGCTCCACTAGCTCCTGGAAGGAAAGTCCCAAAATGAAATTTGTAATGGCGACTTAGTTCGGTTTTGTGAAAAATATTTTCATTTAAAAAAAATCATCTCAATATCTCTAAAAATAAGCTCAGAACTTAAAATTTTAGTGTTTGGGGGGCCTTTTGCTCCACTAGCCCCTAGAAGGAAAGTCCTAAAATGAAATTTGTATTGGCTACTTAGTTCGGTTTTGTTAAAAAGTGTTTTCATTAAAAAAATCATCTCAATATCTCTAAAAATAAGCTCAGAACTTAAAATTTTAGTGTTTGGGGGGCCTTTTGCTCCACTAGCCCCTAGAAGGAAAGTCCCAAAATGAAATTTGTAATGGCTATTTAGTTTGGTTTTGTGAAAAAAGTTTTCATAAAAAAAATCATCTCAATATCTCTGAAAATAGGCTCAGAACTTAAAATTTTAGTGTTTGGGGGTCTTTTGCTCCACTAGCCCCTTTAAGGGAAAGTCCCAAAATTCAATTTTTAAAGTTTTACATGTAGATCCAATCATATAAGAGCGCTTACAAAAAGAATTAGGTTGATAACTATAAAAACAAGCCCAAACGGCCAGGGCAAAGTTTGGTACTGAATTTCATTTCCTATAACTGTACAAACTTCCCCCCCCCCTTAGTGGTTGAAATATTTGGTCTAAATCAACCAATCATAATTCATTAAAAGTCTCCAAAGTTGCAAAGCCAAGGAATAAAAAAAAATATTCTTATAAAACTCTAGGGACTAGTGTAATAAACAGCCCATTGTCCCCTCTCTTTCTGGAACTAAACACACAAAAAGCAATAGCTACAGTACACACATTCACACACACACACACACCTCTTATATGACAAACACAGAATTTAAAACTGAGACATTATACCTATCTAATAGATTTATTATTCTTGGGTTTACATCAGTGTTCTGGAGCCGGAGCCGGAGCCGGGAGCCGGGAGCAGCAACATTTTTGGTGGAGCCGGAGCCGGATCCGGAGCCGTATTTTTCGTTAAAAACGGCTCCGGCTCCGGACTAGCTAAAAATGATTTTTTAAAGTAATATTATAATTTGGCAACGGTCTATTTCCATATAATAAACTGAAAAACTATTGTTACTTAACAAATAGACACACATCCTTCTACTTTTATATAGCTTTAATCAAATAAAAGCAAAATATTTTATATTATTTATTTTATTTCATCAAATTCAATAATGAAAAAAAATTGATATATTAATTTTAAGGTAGGAGCCGGAGCCGGAGCTGGAGCCGGAGCCGGAGCCGGGAGCCGTATTTCCAAATACGGCTCCGCGGAGCCGGAGCCGGAGCCGCATCAAAATTATACGGCTCCGGCACACTGGTTTACATACATAAAAAAAACAATAATAAATGAATATTATATACATTTATATATACAGTCAAATGTTATTGGTATGGTTACTTTATATGAAAATTTTCTTCCCAAATGGCAGTTAAAATGTGGGATGTATGCAGTAATGTGTATTCATACATTGTTTACATACAGGCCATATAAGAAAAAATATTATGTTAAGATTGGAACAGATGCGGAAACGCGTGGAGGAGGAAGTATCCGACAGTGACATGGAACTATTTGCTGTCGGCAGATCTGAGGGAACAAGGGAACCCAATGGACAACGTGTTCTACAGGTTTGTACAGTGTAAACCAGGGTTGTCAAATCGGGCGGCGGTTTTGGGCCGCCCTTTATCGGTCCTTTTGGGCAGATTTGGGCACCCCCCGTTTTAAGGGTGAAATAAAGGGGTGGGAGTGAAAAAAGAGGGAGGGCGGGCCTATTTTTTGCGTGATATTAACTGTTATATAGATTAGTAGGCTTTTTTTTGTATCTAGAGAAGGATATGCTAACCGCTTAACCGATATGGTTCTCCCTTCCAGTGGAGCTTTTATAGGTCTTGAGATGGTTTTAGGCTATTTTGTTTCTAATAATAAGTCTCGGTATAGTTTTAGGCTATTTTATATCCTTTTTAGTTTTTATATGCTTTTTACGACATTTGCCCAAATGGGTGCCTAAAACCCTTTTGGGCAATTGGGCGGCTCGTTATCGAAAAAAATGCCCAATATTACAACCCTGGTGTGTAATTACGAACAAAAACAAGAACAGTGGTCGGTTATAGCAATAGATATATAGATTTCATGTTCCCTAATAAGTGAAACCCGCAGCGGGCTAAAACAACGGTACCGCTCATCCACCCCCTTTACCCCATCCCCTTCACTTCGAAGTAGCTGCGTCCGTCCATAGTATCTAGAGGCTCAGTAAAGTGGGCACGACAGACTAAAACCATTCCAAGGCTTAAATCTAAAAATGAAGTAGCCTAAAAACATCCTGTGATCTATGTAAAATACTTAAAACAGAAAACCCAATCATAAGGCATAAAAACCTTACTACTTTAAAATGTGTACTTTTATTAATAGACGATAAGGACTTCTAAATATATCAAAAAGACAAAATAAATTGTAAATCTTTGAAACATTAATACATAGGTATAATAAAAGATAAATTCTCGCATCAATAAAGTTCTTTATGAATAACAACAATTTTCTTAAGGTTGCTACGATCCTGCGAAATATATCTTTTGAGGAGGACAATGTTCCCGTTCTGGCCAAAAACCTAACCCTGCTCCGTTTTGTACTGCTCTGTGTCAATTCTTCGTGGAGTAATCTAAATCAGGTAATAGATATTTATTAGAATTATTCATAAATTTCAGGGATATAAAGGGATAAGACAATGGACAATAAATTGATATAAATCCTGAAAGATTATGAAAAAAAAATTTTAGTTGGATAGCTTTGTCACTGCTAGTGCTGAACCACCCCATCAATGTTGTTTGTTATTTTATTAGTTTCATCTGATTGTCAAATAAATTATCTTGTTTTTAGACCGGTTTTGATATCCTGTCGAACATAGCATCCGAGATGCAGCTGGAGGATCCGGACGGGGACGCGGTCACCGACCTCATGATGAAAACCCTTGCCCGCTGTATCGGGGACCAGGACAGATTCCAGGTTAATATTGATTTTTTTTTATAAAGGGAGATAGTATATAATATAAAGAGAGGGACAGGTTTCTGGTAAAATCCGTAAAGGTTATGTGTTTTAAGTTAAAAACAGTAGTAGTAGAACGATAAAAATGTTAACTTTTTAAAACAAATTTTTGTCTATAGCTCTTTTCAATAAGAAATACACATATTTAGTGAATATTATCGTTCTACTACTATTAGTCTATTTTTAAGCCTTAAAACACAGACCTTTACGGATTCTACCAGAAACCTACCCCTCTCTTTATCGTAAACCCGTAGAATTGCTATCTTCTTTAGTGAAAAAGTGGAATTAAAAATTTTGTATTAGATTCTTTGATTTAACAATTGAATATTTGTAGGTTATATCCTCTCTGGACGTATTAACGAAGCTGTGCGTGCTGCAAAGCAACGAGGAGCTGGTGACGCGCATGGTGCAGAGCTCTGTCTACCGCAAGCTGGTGGACTACCTGTCCCTGCACGACATCCACTTACTGATCGCTACACTCGAATGCCTGTATTCCCTCTCCAACCTCGGGGAGGCGCCTTGTAATTCCATTGTTAAAACGCACAGCGCTATTGAACTCCTGGTGAGCCTAGTCACCGTGGAGGCGCAGAGCTACGGGCCCAAGGCCTGTATTCTAATGCGTGTCGTTGAGACAGTTCCCCAGCCCAACACGCTGACCCAAATGGCTCCGCCGCAACCCTCCGGGGCCATGGCCATGCCCCAACCCCAAATACCTGCCACACCGAATCAACCTACAAATGTTTCTCTAGCGCCCAGCCACGTACAGCAGCCAGGCGGCCAGTCCGGCAGCATCGTTGCTACAACAGTGACTGTGCCCGTAGCTGGCGGCAGCATGCCTGTTCAGCCAGCGCTGCCTGGAGGCGTGCAGCAGCAGCGGCCACAAATGGTCGGTCAACCGGGCAGTATGGGAGGACCACCGCCTAATATTACACTGCCCAAGCACCCACTGCCTTTGGCCAGTACAAGGCCTATGCTAAACCAAGGTAAGATTTTGTTGTCAGAGGTTCAACAATTTAACATGACTAAATGAAAAGGGGAGAGATTATTTTTTTGATTAAGAATATGTTCAATACTGTTTAAAATGGTAGGTACATGTTTACAATTATCTTTTAATTTGTTAAAAGAACATTGTAAGGGGTGAAAAGAATTTATAATTTTTCAGCATTTGGCAACAACTGAATATGACCATTAATTTTGAATAGGTACCTAGTCAAATACTTAATTATGGTTCATATTGTTGGGAATGTTGACAAGAAGTTTCAGCCTTCTATCTTTTACAGAAGCCGAGAAAATCAGTTTTAAAAAATAAAAGCGGCTCTAAGCTGCCTAAAAGCAGTCCGACCGCTATTGATGTTTCATACTTAATTATGCTCCATATTAATAGGAATTTTGACAAAAAGTTTCAGCCGAACAAATCAGTTTTAAAAAATAAAAGCGGCTAAAAAGCTGCTTAAAAGCAGTCTGACCGCTATTGATGTTAAGCTTCATATCGATAAGATTGTTGACAAGAAGTTTTAGCCTTCTCTCTTTTACAAGTGCCGACCAAATCAGTTTTGAAAAATAAAAGCGGCCAAAAAGCTGCTTAAAAGCAGTCCAACCGCTATTGATGTTTTATACATAATTATGCTCCATGTTGATGGAAATGTTGATAAGAAGTTTCAGCCTTTTCTCATTTACAGGAGCCAAGAAAATCAGTTTTGAAAATTAAAAGCGCGTAAAAAGCTGCTTAAAAGCAGTCCGACCGCTAACGATGTTTTATACTTAATTATGCTCCTTATTGATGGGAATGTTGTCAAAAAAATCTCAGCCTTCTATCTTTTGTAGGAGCTGAGAAAATCACGTTTCCCCCAAAACGTTTCAGACAGACATACATACATCCAGACGGACATTTCAAATTATAGAGTAGCTTCGCTACTAAAAATTTGTTGTTGTAGGTATGGTTGTGCAGCAGCCGCAGCCACCGCCACAGCCAGTGCAGCCACAGTACACGGGTCCGACTGTGTCGACCAACAGCGGACAACCCGGCAACCAACAAGTTCAACTTAAGGCATAGCAAAACTTTAAAATATGCATTGATTTTTGAGATGAGGAAAGTTCATTGAAAGGCATTTTGATTTTGAATTCTCTTTATTTTAAGTTTTTAAGACACGGGGGTTTGGTCTTGAATTTGAATTAAGTATTTTATGAATTTACATATCCCAAGATTTTGTAGAACTTGAGTTAACTTTTTAAAATAAAAATAGTAAGGATGATTTTTTTAAAAGAAGTTTTTCTGTATTTTACATTTATTTTATACATAAGTTTTAAAAATCAGCCATTGCTTTTTTAATCTAAAGTTTTTGTATGAACCTAGGTGTCTAACGACGAGCCACATCGCGTCTTCTGCCTCTCCTGGCTGAAGGCCACCTACGAGCCAGCTCCGGGCAAGAGCATAGAGCAGAATATTATGTATAAACAGTATTTAGCCTCTATGCATCGGATGGGTAGAAGAGAAGTTATTTCCTCCCAGCATTATGCCCTGTGTATCAGAACCTTGTTCGGGGGAACTACGGGCCCAAACAAGAAAAATATTGATGGCAAAGTTGAGAGCCATTATACTGATATCCAAGTTAGGGCCCAGCCGCTGCCGCTGAAGTTAACGCCGGCACAGGCGCAAGCCGCCCAAGAGGCGAGCAGACAGCAACAGTTACAAACACCGCCCCTACCAACTCAACCTGCCCCCCAGCAGCAAATTCAACAAACACTGGCGGCTCAAAAACCAATCCCTCTTCAATCTCTACCAAACCAACCGCTGATGCAAAAGCCGCCTATTGTCCAGCAGTCGGTCATCCAGCCGACAATTGTGCGGCCGGGAACGCCGCAACAACAAACGCCGCCCGCGGCGGTCAGTGTCCAGCCGCCAAATTCCACTGGACAAGTTATGCAGATTGTTAACCAACAAGGACAAATCGTGCAAGGCCAGGTGGTTAATGCAACATCCACCGGACCCAACGGCCAACAACAAGTTATTCAGGTTATAAATCAGAACGGACAGTTGGTTCAAGTGTCAGGGACACAAGGACAGGTAATCCAACAGCAACCACAACCACAACAAATTATCCAAAACATTGTCAACGCCCAGGGTCAAGTGATACAGAAACGGATCATCACCCAACCGGCCGGATCGCAGCAAGTTATAATTGGCGGTCAGCCCGTTGTCAGCCAGCAGCAGGGATTCGTGCGCGGGCCCCAACCTGGCCAGCAAGTGATAGTTGCTATGCAGCCACAGGGCGCCAACGGCGCTCCTGTTATGGTCCAATCACAGTCGGGACAGGTTGTTCAAATCCAGGGCGGAGGCCAGGGACAACCGGTCCTGCTGCAAGGCGGCCAAATAGTAATGCAACAAGGCGGTCAGGTGGTAAATTCAAACAGCCAACAAATGATCATGACCTCTGGAGGCCAGCAGATGATTGTCTCCTCGGGTGGCCAACCCAACATGATGATTGTCAGCACTTCAGGACAGACCATAACCACGAACAGCTCGACGCCGGGGATGAACAACATGGTGTTGACCAACAGCAAGGTAGAGAATCAGTCTAGCGGCGGCGCGATGCACAACCAATTTTATTCTTCCGCACCGTTTACAACAAGCACTACTACCACCGCAACTGAGCACCAAAGCAATATTCTAAAGGATTTATTAATCAAAGACACCCCTCCTATAGATGCACAACAAAGGGTAGGTGGACACGTAAATATGCACGCTTGCACGCAAAATGCTTCTTAATTTTAAGGAAATAGGACAAAAATTTTGAAATTGCTTATTATATATTTTGCTTGGTGATGGAATATGTTTTGCTTTTTTAGTCTCGAGATAATGAAAAGACTATTATCTTGCTTTTTTCTTCCCTTAACAATATTTTCAATTAGGTCTTCAAATATCCAAAGTAAATGCTTAATTTCTTATGTTTATGAATATGCAACTAATAACTTTTTTAAGACGGCTCAACTAACAAAATTTTGAGGAAAATAGGTGATGAAAAATCTTAATTTAATTATTTTTTCCAAAGCAATCTTAATTGTATTATTTATTAATATCTTTTGCTTGCCTCAGACAATAGCAGAACTAATGTATTACTTTTTATTTACTTTTCGGTGGAAATTAAAAAAACCTATTTATGACAGAAGTACCAAACAATTTATATTTGTTTTATAAATAGGTCAATAGGTGAAAATTAGATTCTATGACAGTTATTTTTCTTTTGCATGCTTTGGCTCGGTTCCAGTGGTAGTAGCTTCATTTTTTTTGCACTTGTACTTTTGAGGGGAAGGACAAAAGTATCACTTTTTGAAGTAAACTAAATTAAATACATTTTTATGCCCTTCATCTTTAAATTGCATAATTTTTTTTGTAAATGTAACAGACTATCTTCAATGATATCTTCGCATATTTGTAATTTATAATGCAACCTCCCATGAAAAAAAGTTAGTCTCAATATTGAAACTTTCGCTTCCCACTTTTTTATCAGAATGGTTTTTTATGACAATTGCCTTAACATTTTAATGCTAGATCTTATTTTATTTGAAAAACTAGTTGTTATTGTAATAAAATACTTTTTATTCAGTCTTATTTATCCTAATTAATTTTAACTTATTTCAATCGAAAAAAACTGATATATTTGTTACGAAAATCTACAAATTCACTATTCACATCCCTATTCTTTACTTCTAGTTTTCATACTTAAAAATGCAGATTTTGGTTCTTGTTATACCTTCCCAAAGATTAAACTTTAAAATATGAAAATTCAATTATTTATAATTATTAGGGCAACCCTGAAGTTATTATGGAGAACGGAATCTCTGCCAAAGATTCAACATTCGGAAGCAACGACAATCTCACAGAGTTATTAAACAAAAACAATAAACAACCTGTTATGGTGAACGGCGTGAATAACGATTATTCCAAACTTAACGGTGACTCAATGATGGGTAAGCGTGGCCCGAACGAAATGGACGGCCTGTTGCCCGCTGCCAAAAAGCCTGCCGTGGAAAATAACGGCACACCCATGACTAACGGCCTTCCTAACGGACAATTTAACGGTAACTCTAACGGCGTTAAGTTAGTGGCCGGCGGTCAGATTATACAAAATGCCGGACAAGGACAGCCACAGATAGTCCAGACTTCCAGCGGACAGTTCTACCTGAAGGCGAGCAGTGCCAACGGCGAGACCACCATGGTGCCTGCACAACAGGTAAATAACTTGGTCATGGGGTTAGGTACTGGCCAGGGATCTAGAGGGATAGGACAATGGCCGATAATTCATGTATAATGTATATCCCCAACGATTATACACAAAAGTTCTCTTCTGTAAATTACAATTAGCGGTTGAAACGTTTTAACACTCAACTTAATAAACCAAATAATCAAAATTAACTAAAAGTCCCCAAAGTTGTTGAGCCAACGAATAAGAAAACGTTAATATAAGACTTTGGGGACTGGTGTAAAACAGCCCATTGTCCCCCCAATCTCTCTTAGTAATGGTACATGGTTACGTCTTTCGAGATATTTTGTTTTTATTTTCTTTTTTTGTCAACAGTAAATGAAGGTTTGAAATTCTAGGGTAATTAAAATTTTGCAATGTTTTTTCTGAAGATTTTTATTATTAGTGTACGAATCTTTAGTTCAAAAGTAGGAAATATAACTATTATCATTTATTACGGTGTACCTAATGCATTTGCATGTTCATTAAGCTTTCATTTATATTATAAAGTAAAGTCATGCACAATAACACTAATATTTATTTAGGTTATAAACCAGCAGGGCAAAGCCGTGCTAGTATTCAACCAAGATCAGCAGCAGCAGCTGAGCGGCCAGCAGCCGCAGCAAATTGTTAAACAAGTGATCAATACCCCGTCTGGCCAACAAATAGTGCGGCAGGTGGTTGTCCCCAGCGGCACTGTCCTCCCGTCCGGCCAACAAATGACGTCCTTGGACGGAACAACACCCAATCATAATAGCATAGTCACAACCAATGGATTAACCGACAACAAGGCGAGACAAACACCGCCGTTAACCAACGGCGACCATTTATCGCCTTCGGCCAGCCCAGCACCGCCTTCCGTCAGCCAAACCCCGCCGCCAAATTCGTCCACGGCTGCGCAGCAGCAGCCGCCCGTTAAGATTGACCCGTCGAAGCCGTTTTTGTGCGAGTGGGCTGGCTGTATGAAGGCGTTCAAGGCGCCCAAAGAGGTGGAGAGACACGCCATAGCGGAGCACTGTCCGATACACCTCGAGGGCGAGGATATTCCTTGCCTGTGGGCGCGCTGTGATGGATTGAAGCGGAAAAGGTTTTCCCTGATGACACATTTCCAGGATAGACATTGTCATCCTCAGGTTAGAAGGATAGATCGATTGATAGATAGATAGACAGACAGACAGATAGACAGACAGTTTTATGAAAAATACCAAAAGTTGACTCATCCAAAAAGATTTTATCCAATTGTCTATAAAGTTGCAATCAAAGTGTATTTTAAAAATATAATTGTGTACAGGCACCAAATGCATTTTAAACATGTTTTCATTTTTGTTACTTAAAATTTTTTAACTTCTTTTACCTTTAGAAGGGGGTGATTCACTGATTATATTGGAACTGTGATCAGAAAGATTTTCCTCTTTAACTTTACATTTCTCTACTTCCACACCCCTTTTTCTCGCTATATCAGTATTATATATCTTATGGTGAGTAATAAAAAGGCCATTTCTCGCGTTCGTACGCGGTCTTACGCAATGTTGGAATGATGACGCAAATATCTTATCTAAGTTTTCGCTATTTGAATTACTTATTTTCTCTCTTAAGATAAAAGGGATGCTTGCAAGATGTATTTAAATCGCTATAATATAAAGATAAATTTTTCTCTAATCGCAGAAACTCATATCTGAAAATTGCGTCACCATTTCAACACTGCGTATGGCCGCGAGAAACGACATTTTATTATTCACCATCAGTATTCTCTCATTCTCTCTCCACCTCCTTTCCACTTTTCTCTCCCCTACCACACTTCATCTATCTCTTTCTGTTCACCTTTTCCTTTTAAAGTTTTATAATAGGTCAAAAAGAGAATTAATCTTGGTATATTTTTAAAAGCGAAGCTTTTCTATAATTAGGGTCGGTCCGTCCGTCCGTCCGTACGTCCGTCCGAGATAGATAGCTTTTGTTCGTTAATTTAGGCATGTTAGAATTGTCCTATCGATTTCAAACTTTGCATGATGATTCCTGTAGTAGTTGGGTACGATTTAGAAAGCGTAGCACCTCTATAATCATTACCAGAATGTCCGTACGTCCATTTTAAACATGTTGATTTTTCTCCTTTTTTAACAACAAATTTTCAAGTGTTCTAATTATCCGTTTGATCTGATTTTTGGTATATTGATTCCTGGGACAACAAAGAACAATATTATAAGCGAAGCAACTCTATAATCAAGTCCAAAAATTTAAGTATGTCCATAAACATTATCCTGCTTCAAGCAGCTTTTCAACAAATTTACTTACAATTTTGCTTTAGCTCTTATACTTTTAAATTCTGATTATTCAGTTCAGATACTATACAAGTGTTAATGTCCGTTTGTCCTACCGTTTCAGTGCTTCGCTTTTATGGATGTTGTCATCCTTGTTTTCAATATCCGCGGTCTATTTTCTTTAAAAGCATTACTTTTTATTTTTTTAAATGTCTATATTCTTAACTTTATATTTTGGTAACCACTTGACTGACATGTTTCTCCTTTACGGTGAAGCTTCCTATAGGCCCAGGGGAGTTTTATATCTATTTTGAGGGAGAGTACCTCCGCCCTCCTAAGAGAAATCGCCCCTGGAAAGAATCGTCTATTTGTCGTAGTATTATTCTATATTTAATGAAAAGTGTACTGTCATCTATTCGAGGTTGTTAACATAGTATACTTGCTAAAAATTTCTGTATTACACATAATATGTTTCTCTGTAGGTTTACTCTTATAATAAATATTAGAGGTCTAGATCCACAATCCTTTAATTGTGCTAATAGGAACACAGCAACAATTCAACCACATATTGGTTTGAATTGTCAATTATAGTGACAGATGTATATACAGATTACTATCTGCCTCCCTTTTTCAAGGACCTTTTTCGTCTGTTATCAAATTGTTTTCTGTTAATTGTCTGTGTTAATATTCACGACACTATTGGTTGATTTTCAAAGAACCTGAGAGTCGGCACAAGTTTTTTTCTCTCTAATTTTTGGGTTATTTAATTAAATATAAATCAAAAACTTCTGCTAGAAATTCCCTTCTTAGTTTTATAGATTATTATGTCTGATACACTATCTAGGGTAATAAATGTATTACTGTACTATAACAATACTATATCCCTCCACATGACGCATTTATTGCGTATTTCTGCGTTACTGTTATCTGTTCGAGGATTTTACTGTTGTACTTTCAATGTTTAGATTTTCTTTCACAATTTTTGCGTACATCTGCGTAACTAGGGGGGCAAGTTTCTATGAAAATAAGAAATACTGCTCTTCTAGAGGGGGGGGGGGTAGAAAAAGATTTCTTACTGATTTTTTAAGGCATTTTTAATTGAAAGACGAATTTTTCTTTACCCAATTTAAACTTAATTTTCTGTAATTGGAATTTGAGGGTAAAATACCTAGGTGATTTATCCAAAAATGACAAAAAAGGTCATTTAGTTTACTCAAATTATTTGAATAGTTTTGCTGTTTATACTTTGAGTGCAGGTGGGAGGGGGGGAATTCACCCTTGACTGACATTAAACTTCCCTAATAATTGTTGAACGATGGTTTGAACCGTTCATGAGCTCTATGTAGACAAACATTTACAACTACTTATTTGTCTTCTATTACTAAGTACTTTTAAAGATTCTTTTTTTCTATAAATAAATCAAATTAATTGGCAGGTCTTTGTTTTTAAGTCCATAAAATAAAGGGAAGAAACGAAAGGGGTCATTTCATTATTGTTTTACATAAAGTTTTTATTTCAAGAAGAAGGGGGAGAACGGGGTAAAGTTATGACGATTTAATGGGGGTGTTATAAAGAATTGGGGGATAGAACTTAAAAGGAAAGGGGTATTTAACAGCTGCAGTAAGCTGCGATTGTTCGAGGTTTGGCGATTTTATCATTTCTCAATACGGGGTTGCCAATTGTAAGGAAACAGTTTTAAGTAGCGAAACTACTCTTAAAGTCGAAATGTCCGAATGTCTGAAAGAAATGAAATTAAAAAATGTAAAATTATTATATGTTATTCAATAAAGACAGCTTACAGTACCAGTTTAAAAAGATTTTCTAAATATTTTTCTCTTTTTAATTTATGCTCCTTGTATTTTTTATGATCACTGAACATATCACTTTGTCTGTATGACAATCCATAGTGATTTGCTTCGCTACTTATTGATGTTCTCATCCTTGTTTGTATTTGTTTGTATTCATTTTTATTTGTAGCACAGCTGCTCTAAGTCTATTTTTATCCGTCATAAGTCATAAAAAGATACTGTATTTGAAACGCTAACACAAATAACACTGAAATACGCTTGCAGCAGAGATACTCGATAAGTTTAAGAGTGATAAGTTTAAGTTCTTATTACGTTTACTAAATGTTTCCAGGGGTGCATATTCTGTACAAGATTTTTTCCCCGGGAGCAAAATATTTTATCCACCCTCTTATTTTTTTCCCCTAAGGAGAAAAAAATATTTTCAGTGATATTTAATTTATCTTTTTTTTTCCCTCCCACATATTTTTCTTTTTTTCCCCAAGGGCGGTTTATTTCTTCATTTTCCTCCACTCCTACTTATTTGTTATCCCCCCTCCCCCCCGTTTAGCAGGGGATCCCAAGCAGAAAATACACCCCTGAATGTTTCATGCATCTTTTCTTACAAAATTAATTCTTGTTGTTTTTTAGTTGATGAAACTGATGGCTGTGAGACGTGTGCAGATTGCGCACAACGGTAAATCTGATGTCCCGTTACCGCCGAGCGCACCGCCGCACCCCGGCTACGCGCCGAACGCGGCATTGCACGCGATAAAACGGCACGCGCAAGAGTTTACTGCACCTAAGGAGCTCGAGGTATGCTTTTGATTTTAGAGAATTACAGACAAATATACCTACTGACATGCAGACAGAGCTCATTCCTCATTATTTGTACATTAGGGCGTATTTAGGTTGGGTCAGTGGCTGCTTTTCATCCAATTGAAAATGCCGCAAAATTTAATATTTTGTTGGAGTAAAACTTGTTTTTTCGTAACTGAAGGGGAGTGGGTAAGAAGGGGGGGAGAAACAAGAGAAGGGGGTTGTGGGTAAACTTCCTTTCAAATTGTGTGTCATCACATCCCCTTTTCCCTGGGTTGGGTAACCATGCAGCGGTTTGGCTTATAGAACAAAAACTACCCTCTTTTTAATTAGTTATTTTTAAAAATAAGAGGCGGGTGTTCTTACACTCTAGTCACATTGAGGGAAAGCACCAAGTGAACAAGGGTTATATAAAAAGACAGAAAACTTAATTAAAGGACATGCAATTATTAAAAGGATATAAAAGTTATTTATTCGATATGTTTTTCAATAAGCAAAGACATAAATCTTATTTAGTTCAATTTTTTTTTTTTACATATTACAGATAGAAGTAATAGCAAATCTATTATCTATCTAGTTGAAAGATGAGAAAGAAGGTCCTGTGACGAAGTCTATCTGTCTGACTAAATTATATCTATCTATCATATTATCTATCTAACTATTTTAATTCTAGTTGAAAGATATTCTGTAACAAGGTCCATACTTCTTACAAATATTTACCTATCTGTCCTATTATCTATCTAACTATCTATTCTCTATCTAGTTGAAAGATGAGAAAGAAGGTCCTGTGACCAAGTCCATCCGTTTGACGGCGTCCCTTATCCTGAGAAACCTAGTCATTTACTCTCCAAGCGGCAGATTGTAAGTACTATTTCTTTTTTAATAGATATTTCGCACTTAGAGGCCTCTATTGGCTTGTTAGGTAAAGGGGTACTAGGAACGATTATTTAACTTGTTAGGGGGGTTATGTCCTCTCTCAATGTAGTCACATAAATTATCCCTTGACCCCTGAGATGTTTCACTGTAAAGAAGAATTATACCAGTCATAAATTCTACCATAGCGACTTAAAAAATGAAGATGTCTGAGACTGCCGCCGTTGTTCATGGTTCGCATCCACAAGTCTTTCTGTTTTAAAAAATATGTGATAGAAAATTAAATTCGTTGATTATACAATTGTAACTACTATGATCACCTTTTAAATCTCATAGAAACTATCCCTTTCGACAGCATATTGACAGCATATTTCTTTTCAAAATGTCTGTTACATCAAACTATCAAAAAATGACTTTTTTGTATTAAAATTAAAATTATTTTTTTATTCTCAGACGAATCCGTGCCTATGAATCACATCTGTCCACCGTAGCGCTTTCCAACGTTGAGTCCTCCCGCACAGTGGCACAAATACTCTACGAAATGGACAATGCCGTAGAATTCACGTAGCAAGGCATAGAAAATGCGGGGAAAAATGGCACAGACGCATCAGACAAGATATCTCAATAATAACAACATAGACCATGACAAACCAGTGTCGTAGTGTTAAAAAAATCACAAAATTATAAAAAAAAATAAATGGCTAAGTGAATTAAAGCCATACAGTATAATATCAAAATATTTATATTCTGCTAGAACAGTAAAAAAAAGCCAATATTAATCTTCAGAAGACACTTAATTAGTGCTCATATAAACAATATTGTAAAAAAGGCATGTTAAAAAATTGGATTCCATGAATTATCCAACCATCCCCCACAGAAGGTCTCTAAAAATTGCATGAGTAGAATATCTAAAGGGGGGGGGGGGGCGGTTAATGCAACCATCTCGTAATCAATGTATAAATGGCACTCAGAATTCGAATTTCGATCTGAAATTTTGCGTGAGTAATCGTTGGTAGGTCTTTTTTCCCTAAATCGAACAAAAAATTGGTAAAGTAACGGCTCACGGCTCATCCGTTTGCCATTTATTGTCTTTTTTTCTATGCAAATCCATCACGAAACCTATCTCCACAACGTTTTTAAACGATTCTAGCCAGTAGTTGCTGGTACTAGAAATCGAAAAAAATATTTTTTGAATCATTTCACATGATTTAAAGCAAACATATGCTTTAAAATGTTGAAAAAACGGCTGAGCCGTTAGACGTTACTTTTTCAACTTTTTGTTCGATTTAGGGGAAAAAAACCTACCAATTCTAAGTGCCATTTATACATTGATTACGAGATGGTTGCATTACCCCCCCCCCCCCCCCCCCTATTAAACTGAGTGACCAAGAACCGTAGCTCTGAGCCAAAATAAATATTTCGGGCATAGCTTTTTAAAAGCGGACTAAATAAGCCAAGTAGAATTTTTTATCATCTATACCTTAATAAAAATCGACTCAAAAATATCTGAATTTATTATATCTCAGTTAACTTATGATTGTACTACTTTAGTTTTATTAAAAACACACTTAAAATAAGATTGCCGTTTGATTAAAAAAAAAACAATAATGTTATTTGTTTGAATTCAAGCATTTATTCTTGTAAAAAAAAAGTAAATTCATATCAGTGCTTTGAAGAAGAAAAATAAACTGTTTTCAATTTTGAAGGTGTGTAGTAAAAATTGTAAAAGGTACCTAGGTAGATTATTTTTATTTATAAATTGAACTGATGTCAGTATTTGGGTAGGGTCTAAGTTTCATCAGTTTTCATAATAATACATTATGAAAGGTTTTTATAAAGTAGGACATTAAAGAAATAGCCTTTAAAACCTAGACTCTATAGCAGTATTTTATGCTTTTTAAATTATTTTATTAATTTGATGTTTAGTTGTTTTTCTATTAAGTTTGTTATACAATTTAGTACCATTATACATAATTAAACAAAATGTCAAAAATAATTTATAATAATAATGAATTTTAAAAAGAAAATATGTTATACCAAGAAAAGATGCAGAAAAGATCATTTTTGATCCTTTTGTTGTTTTGTTTATAATTTTTGTGTTTGGGCATAATCTAAAAATCTGATTATTTATCTAACCATTGAAGGTGTTTGTTGAGCAGTTTTTGGTATTAAAATTATTTATATTTCTAGACTAATACCTATCATATGTACATCTTAAATGGTTAGATATTATTTCTGGTGGAAAAAAAACTTAGATTTTTTTGTGCAATTATTTGTTTTAAATACTTAAGTCCCGAAGGGATCTTAAGATTATAAAACTTAGTTTTTAAAACATGAATTTATCTTTTTCAGTGCTTAAGAAAGGGCTTTCATTATATTTTTTCAACGCATTTTTCCCGGTTGTATATTGAAAATTGGGATCTAATGCAGTTTACGGTAAAATGTTCCTGGTAACGATTATCCCAAAAAGTCTATGACCCTGAAAGGCTACTAGCGGCCAAACGGCTTAACGTATACATTATGTTCGCTCATAACATGCACGTTCAGCCATTTGGCAGCTAGCAGCCTTTAAAGATCATAGTTTTTTTTTCGAGATAAACAATCCTAGGATCATTTTACCGTGAACTGCACTAGATCCAAAATTGTAGGGTATGGGGGATCTATTCCAGCACTTTGATCTGATAATGTTCATGTTCTTATTATTTAGTTATTTATTAATTCTGTTCAGACTTTAGTTTTAAAGTCGTTTTATTTATCTGTCCTTTATCTGCGAGATTAATTAAAGTACAAAAAAAAGTCGCTGCAAAAATTGGAGAAAAAATGTTTTAAATTGTGTCTCAGTGTTTCAAAATTATAGCTGTATTTTTAAGTTAGCTTTCTCTTTACAATTTTTAAAAAGTAGCGGCGTTATTATTGCATCCATTTTTTTGGGTGACAAAGAAATCATGACATATGAATTTTTTAAATTATGTAAAATTCGACAACTAAGTTATTTTTTTAAATTAATATTATTGTGTATAAGGAAAAAAAGATTGAGTAAGATTTTATATAAAAAAAATATTCTTATTCCTTTTTTTTGCTTGCTGAACTGTGTTTAGTATTAATAATTAATTGTGGTTATTATGAAACGTATATTCTAATGTTATGTATGTATATTTACTTTTTAAAAAAACACACATACACATAAAAACTACACACACATCAAATCATTCGGACTGAAATAAATGTCACGATTTTAAATTGTTTTTTTTTTGAAAGTGAAGGTTTTCTACATACAGGGTGAGTCAGAAAAAAAATGAGTTTTCCGATTTTCTGATACAACCAATAGGAATATGGAAAAAACAATTATAGGTTCTTGTTCTCTTTAAAAATATACATTAAACTTAGAAAAGGTGTTTTTGAATATCTCTGAAAACAACGGCGCTTTTTTGAGCATAAAGATTTCAAAAAGTGTGTGTGGTGACTTTTTCGGCCATTATTTTGTACTTTTTAGGTAGATTTATGAATAATGAAAAATGTCTACCATTCTAAAAATATAAACAAACATATTTTTGATTATTAAAATTTGTATTCAAGAGATTGTAAATCTTAAAAATACAATTTATTTAAATTAAATGATTACAAACATTATAAATCAAACGTTTTGTTGTAATCTATTGTTAAGATTTAATACTCCATGACCGGAAAACCAGCTCATGACCGGAAATATTTCATCTTGTTACCTAAATTCCTACCCCCTCCCCCTGAATTTCCTCTATATTTGATGCAAGACTGGATTTAATCTCCAAAATCTCCGCCCCCTTTTGACAAATTATACTTATGTGTTATAATCCATCATAATAACTTCATTTAAATAGGGTAGGGTTTCTAAAAAGCATTTTCATTTTAAAAATTCAAACCTTGATAACTTTTTTATCTTAAGAGATTTTTTTGTCAAATAAAAAGGTTTTTTTTCTTTTTACTATAAGCTACGTTATTATAGAAGATTCTTTTAAACCACATGCATCACAATCAAGAAATATGAAAAAATGACAAATTGCAGTATTTTAAAAATGCTTTTGTGAGGAGCCAAAAGGCATTTCACCTTTAAAACTCATTAAGGTACTTTTCTTTTACCTTTTTCTAAATAAATATTGAAATTTTAAGATTTTTTTATACATAATAGAAGAGTTATTTAAATTTTTCTTGATCAACATTTTCACACAAGGCATTTTTTGACACCATACACCTATCATAGAGGCCGCATTTTTAGAGATTATGAAGAACACCTTTTACAAGTTTGAAGTGCTTTTGTACAGAGAACAAGGATATATAATTATTTTTTCTGTATTCCTTCTGGTTGTTACTGAAAATCGAAAAACTCAGTTTTTTCTGACTCACCCTGTATATGGTCGGTCCGTACGTCCGTCCTAAACGAAGAGCTCTTATCGCTATCATAAGCATGTTCTAGCGATTTAAAACTTAGCTTGATGATTCCTGTAGTAGTTGTAAAATGAAATATTTTTCTAATCTAAAGGGGTAGTTTCACGAAAGGCATTTGAACTTAATTTAGTGAACCGCATATTTTTTCCTGGTTAATTGGTTAAACTACATTTATATGGCATATATTTGAAAGAATTTCAATTTTCTACCACATAGTTTTTAAAATATCATGACTTGAAAATCGTCTTTTTAAATTGCATATATCACAAAAAGACGATTTTCAAGTCTTGATATTTTCAAAACTACGTGGTAGAAAATTGAAATTCTTTCAAATAGATGCCATATAAATATAGTTAAACCCATTAACTAGCAAAAAATATGCGGTTCACTAAATTAAGTTCAAATGCATTTCGTGAAACTATCCCTTTTATTATTTGGTTATTGATTACCTAGCTATAATACTTCTCTAAGTTGTAAAAAGTATAATTACTTAATTGTGCTTTTTTAAAAGTAAATTACTGATCAGCCACACAAATATGAAATGCTTATCATTATGTCGGCATTTTAATTTGGTCTGACTTGTGAGTTAAAAGTTGGTGGAGTAAATAAATCCTCCATACATTTATTGTAAAAGTTGCTTATGTGAAGAAAAAGGAGAAGTAATTAATCCCTTCCTTCCTTCCTTAAAGCAGTTTATGAAAAAAAAAAAGATCTGGCTGAGATAAGCCAAATTAGCAGTAATTTATAGAGATTGCTTATTTATCAAAAACGTTTTTTTTTCCATATCCATTCTGATTAGATATAAGAAAACTTAAAATCTTACTTTGTTTTTTTCATATGTTTGTGATTTACTACTTAAGGATGTTGTTATCTTTGGTTGTAAATGTTAATAAAGCAGGTAGGAAATAATTTTACTCACCCCAATTAATTTTGTTCTTAAATGGTATTTATGTTATATTAGAACATTAGATAAATTAAATACATATAAACAGATGTAAAGATTCAAATAAATTTAAGTTTAATATGGAGATTTAAGGAGATTGGTGGAGGTCTTGGCTTTGGTTGGTGACTAGGCTCCGGGAGCCAAGAAGGAAAAAGTAGAGTAACCATTATTGCCACCATTCTTGATGTTATCTGGATGGATGCTGGGATTAGGATAATCATAATCCATAACTATTAAGGCTGCCACCTTGCTGGGCTGAAGGAAAGCTGGAAAACTTAGGGGGCTGGGTGTAGGGGTTGTCCCCATTCTCAATGTTATCCAGTTGATAGTCATAATAATCAATATAGTCATAACTCTTGCTGCTTCCTCGCTTAAGTGGGAGTGAGGGTGGAGCATAGTATTGAGAGATTCTGGGGGAAGGTCTTGGCTCTGGTATATTACTGGGTGGAGGTAAGTTGGAGATACTAGGGGAAGGTCTTTGCTTTGGTACGTTACTGGGTGGAGGTAAGTTGGATAAAATAGTTTTTCTTTCAATGTCCCCTTCTTTGCCACCTGAGAATATTTACATACTTTATAGTTATGAAATAAATGAAGGCTTCTAGCTAAGCTTATGTTTAAAGGTACTGTAAATAAAATAATTATGCACAATAAATGAGCTTACCATGTTCTTTGAGAAAATCTGCTATCTTTGCTTTTCCTTCTGTATTTTCAACAAAAATGACTTCTTTTAGTGCCAAATCTAGAGCTGTTTCTCCTAGGGTTATCAATTATTAGTACAAAAACATTATCATTTATAGAAATTTTAGGAATAATTAAAAAATATGATATGAAAAATATATGGTGATATATAGCAAATATTTACATATATATATATATAAATTATTTATCTGATACAAAGTGGAGATACTATTAACTTTAAAAAGATATTATTTTTAAGTCATTTGTCAGTGGTTCTGAATCTAGATCTAAAACCATGGTTTTAGGGGATCTAATTTCTATATGTTAATTATTGTCATCCTTTAAGTATGATTACTGCCTCTCAGAAATTTTCATCAATATTTGACACAAGGAAGCTCAAAATAAAACTACATACCCTTTTAAAGCGTTTTGAAAATATTACTCAACTTTAATCACCCTATATATAGAAATCATTGATGGAATAATAAATATATTTTTATACAGATACATATTAAAGATTAACTGAATAAGAATTTCCAATATACATAAAGCCATAAGATAGATAAATATATTCTCTTTCTGTAAATTAAATTCTATATAAATAGATTTAATTTAGTATGAAAATGATGTAACTTACCATCATTATTCTTAGCATTGATATCGGCTTTATGTTCTATTATTAACTTCACAAGTTCTGGGTATTTATAAAAGGCAGCATACATAAGACTGGTCCAACCTAGAAATAAATACTTGAACAGTGTTTTTTTATGTTAAACTAGCGGCTACGCCCCTAGAGGCCTCTAGTGGCACTTGAGGAGGAGAGAGTCGAAATTAATAATTCAATTTCTTTTAGATTTTTAAAAAAAAATTTAAAAATTTTTGGGGGGGGATTTTTCATTTTTTGGGGGGTTGGGGGTGTCCCACCCCCCAAGAAAATAGTTATAAACCTTCCCAGGACCTATGAGAAGCTACCCTGTTAAGGAGAACCCGATCGGTTCAGCGGTTAGTGAGATCCTTCGCTACAAACAAACAGACAGACAGACAGACATCGTTCTACTTTGTATTATAGATGAAAGTCAATGAAGAAAATTAAAATTAGTTCTGACAGAGGTAAGTGGGTTAAATTAGGCAATACTTTTAAGTTTTAAATTAGGTAAATGAAATAACACACTGGGTTTATTATAGTTTCGAATACAATTTTGATAATCAGTAATATATTTCAATCAGGATATAGAAATATAGAATAGTTATTTATCACTCCATATTACAGACAGCATTCCACAGATATCAAATTTAAAAAAATATAAAATTTGAACCAGTTTTGTTAGATCTGAGGGGTCAATGGCCTAAGCAAAGAAAAATCATCTATATTTTATGATTTTTATTTTCATATAATTGTAAAATTGTCTGTAATATGATGCTTTACTTAATTTTTCAGTATGACTAAGAACCAATTCTAATCAAGGGGATATTAATCATTTCTAAAAGATACTTGAAAGATAGATACATAGAAAAATACAAGTTTTTCATGTTAGATAAATAGAAACAAAGAAAGATTAATTAGTATCCATTTATAAACATTACTTTTTTTTATAAACATATCTCTATACATTATAAAAGATGTAATTTAAATACTTATTTGAGTTTAATTCATTGCATTATTAATTTGTTATATTGTAGTTTAAAATCATATTATATATATCATGAAACTTACCTCTATTATCTTTAGTATTGACATCATCACCATGATCTAATAGAATCTTCACAACACTAGTGTAACCTTCTATTGCTGCCATTATAAGACTTGTATAACCTATATATATATATATTGGATTTATTAATCATATATTGTGTAATTTATAGTAGAGTTATAAAACACAAGCACAAATATTGGAAGAAGGCAAATCAAATACAAAAATCTAAAAATATTAATTTTAATTTTTAAAAATGAAATTTAAGTTTGTATGGTCAGGTAAAATAAAGCTGGAAGCTTATTAGTGTAGGAAATCTTTAATAAATTCAAAAGTCTACTTTAAGACAGACAGAAAACTGACCGAGAAAAAATCAAGGAGATGCAGCCAAAAGATTTTTAGAATTTTATCATTTTTAGGATGTCTGTTTGATTAGGTTTGGTATGAATGACGTATTTTCAAAATATTTCTAAAGTTCAGTAATAGATACATAAATAAGTATTTAGTCAAATAAGATATGTATCTAACCTGTATTATCCTTGTCTTTAATATCAGCTCCATGATCCAGTAATATCTTTACTGCATCAGATTCTCCAACTCGAGCTGCATACATAAGACTGGTTTGTCCTATACATAAATATATCAGATTTGTTTTAATTTCTACATATATATAATACAAAGTAGAATGAGATATTTTGGTCTGTCTTAGTGACAAGTGAAAGTTCTGGGCTCTACTTTTCACAAAATGTACCTTCTGAACATACCATGATAGTAAAGAATTTACTTAAAGATACCCCCACCCTTCAACAACAAAATAGATATCGGGGGGAAAAAGACACCTCTTTTGGTGTAGCTACCACAGAAAAAGATAATTCTCCTACTAAAAAATAAATATGGAGGTGACTCCCCATCAACCAGAAGTGGCAGAAGAAGCCAATTATATTACGGAATAATATATGGAAAATAATATTGAATTTTATATTGGTAAATAGGAAACAGGTACACAAGTTTATAAACAGATATTATTATTCCATAGTAATATAATGTTCATATAGATAAGTAGAAAATTAAAGATAGATGAAAAAATTATATCTAACCCTGGTTATCCTTCATATTGATATCAGCTCCATTTTCTAATAATTTCTTCATTACATCAGGATACCTTGCTGAACTCATAAGAATAGTCTCTCCTATATATGTATATATTACAATTATATGTATGTTTAACATATTTACAAGTGGCTCCACTTGGGAGGGGGATTATATCCAAAAACCCAATTTTTATCATGAATTTGAAAAGATAAAGTACTTTTGGGACAGGGATAATATCATTTTAATATTTAGAATAAGCAAAAAATATTTTTTGGGGGGGGGGGGAGGGGGTAATATTTTCTAGGGGCGTTTCTCTTAAGATGGTGGTTGTATTCTACCCCAATATAGTTCTAACCTTGTTAAGACAAACCATTTTGGTTCAGTGGTTTGCGAGAACCTATGGTACAGATATACAAATAGACAGAGATCTTGTTACTTATTATAAGGATTAGAAACATTTAATTGTTTAGTTTAGGATTTACAAGAATTGTAATAATACATTATGTAATTATTAAGCTATAAACATTTTTAAGAATTTTAATGAATATAATAGATTTGAAATCTGCATAAAATTTTAAGGATTTTTTATAAAATTCGTTTTTAATATAATTCATTATTTAAAAGCGCAAATTCAATTTAAGTTGATAAATTTTGACCAATAGGATAGCTGGATTGGAAACTACCTACGCTCTAATTGGTTGAATGATGTACGTCACTTAAGCTTCTCCAATCAGAACGCAGACAGTTTTCAATCCACCAATCACAGATTGCATTTGCGCTTTTAGATAAAGAATTATACAAAAAATTAATTTTATAAAAAATCCTTAACATTTTATGCAGATTTCAAATCTATTATATTCATTAAAATTCTTAAAAATGTTTATAGCTTAGTAGTTATATTCATTTCATGTAAATATCTCACCTGTTCTTTCAGAAGAGGAATTGACATCAGCTCCATATTCAATTAATATTTCTGCTACTTCACTTAGCCCACCATACACTGCATCATAAAGACTGGATGATCCTATTCATAGATATAATTATCATTTGTTTATTAAATATTGTTTAATTTAATGTCATAGATGGGCAGGAGATAAAAGTGAAATTATGAAGGTAGAAAAGGGTGCATTTATATTTGAGTACCCTATCTCAATTAGCAATGTACATAAAAATCAGTTGGTTGCAGAGACATCCATGAGAGGGGTAGGGTAGGGGGATAAGGAGCATTTACCTTCCCCCCACCTCAAAAAAAAAAAACCAAATCGGGATGCCCGACCAATGTGTGTGTCTAAACGATGTACAGTGTAATTCTAATAAAATTGACACAACCAAAAGGAATACAGAAAAAAACAATTATGTCCTTGTTCTCTATAAAAAAAATATTTGAAATTTAGGAAAGATATTTTTTAACTGACTTTAGAAATGTGGTCACAATGATAAGTATATAGTATCAAAATTGTGTTAGAAGTAGTATAAGAAAAATTAAGATATCTCTTTGATTTTTTGTAAGAAAAGTTCTAAGAAGAGTACTTTTATTAGTTTAAAGATAAGCTTTTTTTTGCTTTTATTGAGGGCTGGAAAAATTTCAAAGATTTTTGAAAAATGTCATTTTAAGATGTCTATAACTTTTTTGGTATTGAAGCTGGACGCATTAAATTTGAGGTAAAGGGTCTACTTGTGGCAGCCTTTCAGCAGTTGGACCGGTGTATTTCCTGCAGGCTTCCTTAAAGCATACTAACAATTCAAACTTGAGAGATTATTTGTAATGAAGTGGTATGGTTGGCAAATACTTACCAAGGTTACCATCATTCACATTGGCTCCATGATTTAGGAGTAATTTCACAACCTCAGACTTTTTCTTCATATCAATCAAAAAAGAATTTATAACTGACACCAATATATCCCCTATACAAAGATACATGTTATCATATAAAATATGTTTCAGCCAACATTAATTATTTTAAAAAGCTTACTAAGACAACAATATAAACATGGATAAAGATTATTAATCTTAAATATTTGTATAAATGTGGATTGAATCTAACTAAATGAACAAAATATTTTTATAATTACTAAACATATTATTGTCTCTATGGTCAAAT
Source organism: Acartia tonsa (assembly GCF_053477335.1). Taxonomy (NCBI): domain Eukaryota; kingdom Metazoa; phylum Arthropoda; class Copepoda; order Calanoida; family Acartiidae; genus Acartia; species Acartia tonsa. The sequence continues at coordinate 38,773,773 of NC_137264.1, read as the reverse complement.
ATACCTTTATTTACATCAGCTCCATTATTGATGAGGTATTTCATAATATCAATATATCCAGAACGAGCAGCATCTTTTAATGCAGTATAACCTTTACAAATTTACGATAAAAAAGTAGTACATTAATGTTATGTAAGAGTCACTATGTATGTCTGTGTGTCTACTTGACAAATGTGGTTCTTCTCTATGTTGATGGTGGTGCCGATACGGTCTCCTATTATGATGCTCAAAAATTAAGACGCTTCGCTTGCTTTGGACATTTCAAACAATCATTCAAGGGATATATGTATCTCAACATTAGTTGTGTTGGGCAGAATGCTTAATGAAACCTTAAAGCCAAAACTGCCCTATGAATTTATGATCAGTACACTAGTTGCAATGGACCAACCATAGTTGAAAAGCTCCAATTTTAAAAATCTATACAAATTACAATATACTTTAAACTGTTTAACCTATTTTTAAAACGTATATAAAAAATATACTATGACACCAGTAGAATCAGACTGCAGAGCCTAAATTTGAATTAAGTCCCCAATAAACTTTTTTGGGGGGATTTAAATATTAATTTATACTGTTGCCGTGGTCATTTTGACCAGAGCAAAAGGTCTTTTTTTTATTTGGGTAAAATTCATAGCTTTAAGAGTGTTTTGCTTCATAAATATTGTATTCTGGTATAGAGTAAAATTAGGCCTTATGATTTTACTATAAAAATTCACTAAAAAGTTAAATCTTTACAATATACCAATGAATTAACATTAACATGTTTGTGTTCTATCACATATTTTAAACACATAAAAATTGGCTGTAAAGGGTTAAATTTAATGACAACATGACAACAAATGTTTATGCAATACAACAAAATTATTTTTGTCACATATACAAATATGATATAAAATAAGATTATTCAAACTTATTTTTTAAAAATATTTTTAAAAAGTATGTATCTTTTAGGTGTATAGTTTTCATTCTTTTCATTTTAATTAAATAAAAATTATTTAACTACATTGTAAATAAGTCACTTTGTGAAAACACTCTTTCGGAAATTATAAAGAATTGAAATGAAACAAGAAATCTTATTGGTTTGACTTTAGCATTATGTGTTTTATTGTATTATGTTAAATTTTTCACTGAAATTAATTGTTTTAGAAAAAAAAATTATTTCTATTGAACAGAATAATGTTTTCTTGTATTGTATCAATATAACGTGAATTATATAAAATTGTTCTCTAAGCCACAATATTACCCCAAGTAAAAAAAAACCTTTTGCTCTGGTCAATCTGACCAGAGCAACAGTAATAATTAATTTTTGAATCCCCCAAAAAAAGTTTATTGGGGACTTAATTCAAATTTGGGCTCTGCAGTCTGATTCTACTGGTGTCATAGTATATTTTTGATATACATTTTAAAAATAGGTTAAAAACAGTTTAATCATTAAATTTTATAATTTTTTAGTAAATGTTATATATTTAAGATGTCTCACCTAAATATATTACTTACCAAAATCAGATTGGTCATTGACATTTGCTCCATGGTTAATGAGGAGCTTAACAACTTCAAGTTTTCCTTGTCCAGCAGCATTTATTAATGGAGTCTCTCCTATAAACAAAAACATATATAAGTAAATTACAGGATTAATAATTACAGAAATATCACAGCAGAGTTTCTGTTTATCTACATATTTTTTATTATTTTTAAAAACAAATAAATAGTTTTTGTCATTTTGAAATTTTTTGTCTTATAGTGTTTTTGTTGTTTATTTTTTAGAGCCATCTCAGGTATTTTTAAGGTTAAAATAAAACTTCAATGGCACCTTGACATCAATATTTATTAATTTTTGCAGTGGATTGACAATATCTTATTTATTCTCTAGTAATGGAGATTACCTAGAGACAAACTTTTTAAATTAGCTATTAGGATAAAAGTGATGGTATGTTCCAGACATGTCATTGGTTGAAACATTTTACAGATTATGGTATGAAAAGACACAATTTTTTCATTTTGTTTTCATTTTGAGTCAGCTATATATTGTCCCATATCTTATATCTTAAATTATTTTGTGTAAAATTTTTTCCCTCATATAATGTGAAGCATATGTATAAACACATGATATGTTAGTTATGAATAGTTGAATTTCTTAGGATAAAGTTAGCTTTCTATTCCACCAAAAATCTGTCATATATAACGAATATAAACTTATGTTTTTGTCTACAAAAGATCCCTTTAACTTTGACAATAAATAGGGTCAGGTGGATTATTTAGATCTATTATTCTAGCAGCCAATTTTACTCTTACATATCATAAAGTTATTTTGGAAAATGAAAACTCCAACTTTTCTGAAAAATCTTATTGTACTTTATGATACTCACCTAATCACCTCAACCATTCCAATCTATTTTAATTCCTATCTTTTTCCCTTTCTTACAAAGTAGTAATGATTTTTTAGCTACTCATTTTAAAATATCAAATTATTCATAAAACAGCAGTGTACTTTTTCAAGCATACTAAATTTATACACTGAAGCAAAGATTTTCTAAAATGACAATTTAGGAATTTAGAAATCTTAGAAAATTTTTCAAAGCTTGTATAAGAAATGTCCATACTAAATCACACCAGCTAGAAGCAAAATTATCAGCTCATATTGGACACAAATTTAGAATGCCAGTAACTTAATACATTTTTAAAATAAAAACAACCCTTTTAATCGTCAAATTAAAATGTGGAAAAATTATTATGAGATTAATTTCATGTAACTTACCATAATCATACACGGTATTGACATCAGCTCCTTGTTCTAACAGAGTCCTTACATCTTCAATGTCTCCATTCCATTGTGAATTATAAATAGAAGTTTTTCCTAGAAATAAATTAATTTAATTTGATGTGTAGATTAGATTACAATTTCATATGAGGAGATTGATTGATTTGATTACATATTAGATTGTTTAAAGAATTGGAGTGAAATATGTTTTCTTTAAAGTTAGAAATGATAAGGGAAGGGGAATGATGGCACACTTAGGTTCTTATGGATACTAAATTTAAGATTAAAAGGATTGATGCAAAAAATTGATGCAATATTCTCCTCCTATAGTTATAAAAAGATATTTCTTTTAAAAATCCATTATAAACAGTTTAACAAGGAATTATCTAAAATGCTAAACAATTAAGGGTTATTATTTTTATTATGAATAATTATTATATTAGTAAAACTAAGTTGCCAGATAAAATTTTTACAAATATTTATTTAATTGCATAAAAAGAAATGATTTTTAAAGTGCATAAAAATGTTATCAGAATTAATAAGAATAATACTAACTCTTTTCTGCATTCTTTTTGTTTCCTCTCTTGGCACCTGAAAATATTAACTTATTTTATAGGCAATAGGAAAATTTTAAAAATATTTTAATTTTTACACTATTACTGAGATTTTTTATGCCCCCCAAAAGATGTAGAAAAATTCTGATGAAGATATACATGCTTAGGTTAAACATTAGAAAATCCCTGCAGGGATGTGCCCAATTGGGATATGACCCTGTAAGGTTAGAGAGCTAAAATAATGAAAAAGAAACCCATTTAGCAAAATTTTTTGCCACAGACTTATAAATCTTTTATATAATTAATAAGTGATGAGTTTCTATTAGATGTTCTTACCATATTCTCTGAGAATGTCTGTTACTTTAGCTGATTCTATCCTTTTTTTTCTAGAGTCCCAATGTTGTTTTTTCAGAGCATAATCTAGTGCTGTTTCACCTAAGTATTTCATTGTTTATAGAGAAATGACAATAAAAAGATAAATATATTCATGCCTAAAAAAATTATAAATAAAGAACTGTATACATCAAAACGCACATCAGAATTAAAAGTTGATAGAATTAGACAGTAATTAAGATTTTGAAACCAATTCAGGGTTCACGAACTTCTGGCATTTCACTGGTTTAGACAGTTTTTATTTACACTAGCGGCTACACCCCTAGAAGCCTCTAGGGGCACTTAAGGTAGGAGGGGAAAAAGTCGACCTTATCCAATTTTAAATTTGAGTTTCAAAAGAGTAATAAAAATATTTTTTGGGGGGAGGGGGGTGAAGACACCCTCTCCAAAAATAGTTTAAAACCTTCCCAGGACCTATAAGAAGCTTCGCTGTAAAGGAGAACAATATCGGTTCAGTGTTTAGCAAGATTCTTCGGGACAGACAAAAAACGCTTACTACTTTATATAATAGGATAGATAAATTAGGTTTGGTCTGGCAGTGACCAATAGTCATTGCTGTTGAGGGTGATTGCAGCTTAGAGTGACAGTTGGTAATGCTTATGGAGGATGTGACTGAAGGTGGCTGTGGCTTGGAGTGGCTGATTCTTTCTCATGAAAAATATCACTTACCATTCCTATCTTCATTGTTTACAATGGCTCCATTTTTTAAGAGTAATTCCACAACCTCAGCCTTTCCCTTAGTAACAGTATTTATAGCTCCCATCAAGATATCTATATCATCAAAATATCCAGTTGGATTGTCAGGCCCTGAAATGTTTAGAATTTGACACTACTAAATGTCGAATGGCTTAAAGTTTACTTTGAAGAATCAACCTATTATCATACTCATAGAAAAAAAATGTAGGAAATTTTCTTAAACCTATGTTTTACTGTTTTAAATAATAATTCTCTTTTATAGAAAAAATTTAAAAATGGATGGAAACCCCTCTTCTCCTATAGTAGCAAAGCATCTATAGAAGCTGAAAACACATGATTATCCTACTGGAAAAAATTGCCATAATCTAATGCCTAGTCCCAATAGTAAAATTATTACTTATTTATATTTAAATGTTTTAAAATTACTTAATACGCAATGAAATAAAACAGTTTAAATATTAGACACATGTTTATTTCTATCAATAAAAATTTGAAGAATACTGTTGAAATAACATTGCTTGAGTGCATGATATCATATAAAAAGGTATAAGGAATGAGTAAACATTGATTTTTTTAAAAATCTTACAAATGAAAGTCTTGTAATTATTTAAAAAAAAAACTTTTATGGAATATGTGTATTGGAATTTAACTTTTTGTTATGTAATACTTGGCAGGGTTGAAGAGGATAAATATACCTTTATTGACATCAGCTCCATTATTGATAAGGTATTTCACAATATCAATATATCCACCATAAACAGCTGAGGCTAATGCAGTGTTTCCTTTAAACAGAAAAAATAAACATAATAGTACATTATCCTTATGCTAGTTGCTTCACCCTTGGCCACTAGGGTAGTGCATGGGTATGGTCAGTTTCATCTTAAATATTGGAATTCTCTAGGTTCTGCATGTGAATCATTAAAATTATCAAAGGTCTTGTAGAGAAATATAAGAAATTGTTAACAATTAATTTTGAATCTGTTTGAATTTGAAGATACAATCTTATTTAGGTTTGTATCTCTCTTTCAGCCATTATACTATTTTTTCTCTGAAACTGGATGTGTGTGTGTAGCCATTGTTTCTTAGTGTATGGACTTAATAAGTCATGGAGTAGGACAAGATCATTTTGTATAGCAACTATGGCCATCAAGCTCCATGTTCAAGTATATGATCCTGTAACTGGATGATTGAAGCTGGCAACCATGGCTATTAACTTACAGCTGCACACAGTTAAAAATAATTTAAACAATTTTCTAAATACTAAAATATTATAATTTGTGGTAATGATTTAAAATGAAGATTTATATCACTTACCTAATCCATTCACGTCATTGATATTGGCTCCATGGTTAATGAGGATCTTAACAGCTTCAAGATTTCCCCTGTTAGCAGCTGTTATCAATGGAGTGTTTCCTAATTACAGAAATATGATATCAATTTATCAAGTATGTATAAAACAGGGTTTGCATACAAAACAAAAATTTGTGGTTACACTATGGAATAGTTTTCATTTAAAATCATAAATATAATAGTTTTTACTTTAAATTAAGTAAATTTTGCTACATATTAATGTGTCTTCTCTTTTTGGGTAAAATTCTTAGCTTAGAGTGTTTTGATTCATAAATATCAAATAAAAACTATTTAATTATGTTGGAAAAAAGTCACTTTGTGAAAACACTCTTTTTAAAATTTAAAGAATTCCATATTTGTTATTGGATGAACTGAATTTTAATTTCCGAATGTGTACACAGTTTCCTCTGTGTTTCCTCATCCTATCTCAATGTTTACTACTAGCTAAAAAATTCAAACTTCTCAAAAAAATCTAATTTGAATGTATAAACGATTTATACATTATAAATTAAAAATTTCAATCTTTTGATTTTTGATTATTTTGAAATTTGAAGCTTTTTTAGCTAGTAGTAAACACCAAGGAAACTGTGTACACATTCGGAAATTTAAATTTAGTTTGTCTTGTTATTAGTTAATCCTTATAATAAAGTAACAGGATGTTTGTGTGTTTGTGTGTTTGTCTGTACCGAAGGATCTCGCTAACTGCTGAACCGATCGGGTTCTCCTTAACAGGGTAGCTTCTCATAAGTCCCGGGAAGGTTTTTAACTATTTTCTTGGGGGGTGGGACACCCCCAACCCCCCCAAAAAATGAAAAATCTTCCCCCCCCAAATTTTTTTTTTGAATTTTTTAAACTAATATTAAAAATGAGGGGGGTGGGGCACCCCCCACAAAAAAGAAAAAAAATTTTCGCTCCCCCCCCAATTTTTTTTTACTTTTTTCTTTTAAAATCTAAAATAAGAAATTTAATTATTAAATTCGACTCTCTCCTCAAGTGCCCCTAGAGGCCTCTAGGGGCGTAGCCGCTAGTGCTGAATAATTCATAATTAATATGTTAATTTATAAACATATCAAGGGGCATCCAAGCTTTTTTATTTAGGGGGGGTAAAATTTTTTTAGGGGGGGTAATTTTTTTTTTTTGGGTGGGGGAAACGGCACGCGAAGCGCGCCGCAAATTTTTTAACCCCCCCCCCCAAAAAAAAAAATATTTACCCCACAAGTAAAATTTGTATTTACCCCCCCTGAAATCTGTTGTGAGGGATAAATTTTTTTACTCCCCCTAAAATTTACCCCCGGGGGAAAATTTTTGGGGGGATAATATTAATATTTAGTAGTAAGAATGCAAGCGAAGCGCGCCAAATTTTTTTTTGTTACGGATTATTTATTTTTTTTTTGGGGGGGGGTATTTAATTTACCCCCCAAAAATTGGTTGGGGGAGTTTACGGCACCCCCAAGATAGGGGTGAATTTTAAATGGGAGGGGGGGGGTAAATGGAAAAAATTCGTTTTGGAGGGGTAATCCCCACTTCCCCCCTCCCTTGGACGTCCTTGAACATATCCCAAATCTTTTATTGATTTGTTATAAATAAAATAAAAAAACTATTTTTTTACTATCAGTATGTTTACATCATGAAGAAAATGCTCAACAAGCAAGAATTTTACCCAAAAAGAAAAGTCACATCAAAATTTAGCAAAATTTACTTAAAGGAAGCCTGCAAGAAATACCACGCTTTAACTGCTGAAAGACTGCCACAAGTAGACCCAATACCCCAAATTTGAAGCCTTCAGCTTTTACAACAAAAAAGTTCTAGACATTTTAAAATGACATTTTATGTACAATGAAAATTTTGAAAGAATTTCAATGCTAATGTTAGAAATTTTGAAATTTAACTAAGTGGCATAAAAACAAAATTATAAGCTTATTTTTGTCATAAATTTAGGTTGCCAGTAACTAATTATATTTTTACAATAAAAATACCCATTTTTATAGTAAAATCATTAAAAAAAATTAAGTTTAACTTTGTACCGAGTGTACTGTAGCCAATAGAAGGCTGAATCAGCTAAGCAACCAATCACAGCTGAGCTTGTAGTAGTTTCCCCCTTTGTTTTCGCTATGATTTTTGTTTACAAATGCAATTTAAATCAAATTTTTTTCAAAGATTTTGACTATGAAATGTGGTGTTTTTATTGTAAAAATGTAATCAGTTACTGGCAATCTAAGTTTCTGACAAAGATAAGGTTGTAATTTTGTGTCTAGGCGACGTAATTTAATATTGTTTTTTCTTTTATGAGCATTGGAAATCTTTCAAAATTTTCATTGTACATAAAATGCTATTTTGAAATGCCTAGAACTTTTTTGTTATTGAAGCTGAAGGCTTTAAATTTGGGGTATTGGGTCTACTTGTGGCAGTCTTTCAGCTGTTAAAGCGTGGTATTTCTTACAGGTGTCCTTTACTGTATAGTAAACTAGAACTTTAAATTCCCCCAAAATAGTTATTTGGGGGTCTATTTTTATTTTTAACTCTGCAGTATGATTCTACAGTAATAGTATATTTTTATATACCTTTCAAAAATAAGTTAAAAAAACTCTAGCTACATATTGAAAAAAATTATTAACTACAGTAGAAATAGCTTACCATCTTCATTCCTATGATTCACATTTGCTCCATAGCTGATGAGAGATTCAACAACCTCAGCCTTAGCTCCATTGAATATCAGATAAATCAACGCAGTGTCTTCAAATTATAGATACACAATATTAGTTTACATAATAATTGTTTAATTCTTAAAGAATAGGAAAAAAAGTGTATTACAGTACACTCATCCAAAGCCAGATAATACACTGTAAAATGTTTAGAAATGTTTTTAAAAAATCTTAAATCACAATTTAATTTAACTCTTCTGAGCCATATATTGTATTTTAAAAGTGATTCATACTCAAAGAAAAATTATGTTGCTTATATTAAAGTAGAATTCTTCCATTAATTTAGGATAGGGTACAATAAAATATAGTTAATTTAGTATTTTGTGGTGATAAAAAGACAGGTAATTGTCTGTAAACCATTGAAAAATATTTAATCTGTCCATTTACAAAAATATTTATTCACTCAGGTTGTTAACAGAGGCCATTGTAGTTTTAAGTAAGTCATTGAAAGGTGTAAGGATCAAAATATACATATGAACCATGTTAGTCTATATTAGTCATATTCATCATTAATCTTTTATCATATTAGGGGAAGGGAAGCAGAGGGGTAGACAAGAGAATTTAAAGAAAAGGGTAAGATAATAAAGATAAAACTAAGCAACTCTTTAACATTTCAGATAGAAATAGACATACTATATCTAGATTACACTTCTGACCCGATTTTTCGTCAAATCTTAAAAGGACCATTATTAGCTGACAATAGTATTGTTTACTTTCGACTCTAGCTGAGGTGGATTCTTTAAAAAAATGGACTCGCTACTCGATGGTGAGGCAAAATTATTTTGTGAAAAATCATTCAAAAGCTTATTAAAAATCTACAAAAATTAAACAAAAACATATGGTAATAACCCTTTTATGATTTTATTTATTTTTTTTGTAGATTTTTTATGCGATTTTTGAGGATTTTTCACAAAAATAATTTTGTCTTACCAGCGAGTAGCCAGCCTAATTTTTTTTTGAAGAATCCACCTCTGTTTGAAGCTTTCTCATTTATGACGAAATTTTTGAGCAAGTAAGTTTGATTCAGTAAAGCTTTGTACTAAGAAATGATATTGTTTACAGCTGACTTTTATCTATGTATGAAATTAAAAAAAAACATGCATTTGTAATGAAATTTGTACACAATTTCAACCAATGAGATTTAATGTAGGTTCTGATCGGATTCTCCTATTGGCTCAATCAGACATTACCTCTCTTGTCTTACTACCTGTATTCAGATAGATAAACAGACAGGCAAAATGACAAGCTAGAATTTATATAGAATTTTAATTACCATTAAGTGTATCTGTAGTGTCATTCACATTAGCTCCATGACTAAGCAGATACAGAACAACATCAGAATTTCCCATGGATGCAGCAGCCAACAATGGAGTATGTCCTATACAAAAATTATGAAGAAATTTCAAACAATTCATTTTTAATCTAGTTACACAGAACTTCCAGTCATCAAATATTGATGAAAATCAAAAAAAATTAGCTCTAGATCTAGAATCATTAAACTGAGATGGAGTTTTATAAAAAATGCCACGTTTTTTCAACATTTTTTTAGACATGTAGAACCAGCGCGGCATTCGCAAAATCTAAACAGAGTATACATCTATCGGAGTGGATACAAAACAGCGAAAAACATAACAGCGAATGTTACAAAACTGTGAATGTTACAAAACCGCAAAATTACAAAACAGCGAATGTAACAAAACATCTAAAACAGCAAAAAATAATATATAATATAAAAAAATCTACAATAAAAAAAAAATTAAATTTTAAATGAAAATCTTCCAATTTTTAAAATTTTTTATTAAAGAATATCGAACCACTCTATCTACTCAGTTTCTACTGGGCATGTCACCAATCCTAACCCATCGAGGAAGGGCAGAAGGACATAGAGGCTGGATATGTTGAAGTTGTCCCTTCAGAGTTATAAGAGAGCAAACATGAAAGAGTTCCTGTTTGGAAACCTTGACACTGTTTGAAATTCACTTGTTTTTTGTTTTGTTTTTTTGGATACATAAATTGTTCATTGATTTAATGTATAATTTGTTTTCTCTTTGTTTGAATAATAAATTCTAAAAAATTCCTACATAGCTATACTTTTGTAACAGTCGCTGTTTTGTTACATTCGCTGTTTTGTAATTTCGCGGTTTTGTAAGATTCACGGTTTTGTAATTTTGTGGTTTTGTAACATTTGCGGTTTTGTAATTTCGCAGTTTTGTAACTTTCGAGGTTTTGTTTTTTGCGGTTTTGTATCCACTCTACAACTATCTATTTAATTATTTCGCTTTTGTCGGTACAGCCTTCATATAAGAAAAACAAATTATCTTAAATCCATTTTTGCTGCATATTAATTAATACATCTTTTTAGAGCTGTATTAGACATGATACAAATGGCTACAATAATAATTTTAAAATTTTGAATTCTTAAGTTGTATACTCTGTTGAAATCCTATCGACTTCGTTCTATCAATCAATGTCTATAAAATGTCGAAAAAACGCGGCATTTTTTATAAAACCCTATCTCTGATCTTCGATTTATGTGTATAAAAAACTCTCAAGAAAATTTGGCTTTACTCCAATTTCTAAATGTAAAATCCTTGCGGTCAAAATGAGGAAACTAACCTTTTATATCCATAAAATGTAAGTTTCCTCATTTGCTGCGAGAATTTTATGTTTAGAAACAGAAGTTAAACCTAACTCTTTGAGAGATTTTGACTATGAATACAGGAAAAAGGTATAACCAACAAGCAAAATAAATCTAGAATAATATTTGGAGCCAAAAGGAGAGGTCGTCAATTTTAATATGTGTTTCCCCCAAAGGACAGCATGATTTTTTCCCTAATTAATTATATTTGGGGTGTCCCACCCCCCCCCCCCCAAAAAATAGTTATAAACCTTCCCGGGACCTATGAGAAGCTACCCTGTAAAGGAGAACCCGATCAGTTCAGCGGTTAGCGAGATCCTTTGCTACAAACAAACAGACAAACAGACAAACAAACAGACAGACATCGTTCTACTTTGTATTATAGATATAAAATCAAAACACTTACCTGCCACAGATTCTTTGAGAGTCCAATTGGCTCCATGGCTGATGAGGGATTCCACCACATCAAGATTTCCAATTATAGCAGCATTAAGAAGAGCTACATTTAAATATTAAACTATTATTGTTTGCAATTGTGTTAAAATTTTATAATTAAATCAATATGTTAAATAGTCATGGCTATTAAGTCTCTATTCTGTCCAATTATGCTACAAGAAAAAACACTGACTATATTTGATTTAATATTTTGCCAGGTAGTCCTATCAAATGATCAAACTAATTGCTTCTTATGATTAGAAACTTACCCTGTCCGCTGGTATCATTGGCCCCATGTTCAAGAAGATATCTTACAATCTCACTGTGGTTGGCCTCTGCAGCATATGTCAATGGAGTCCGTCCTAAAAGGAATATGATTCAATGAAAATGGATAAAATAAAGTTAGAATTCAAATATTTTTTGTACTACATGAAAAACACATTGTAAAGGAGCAAGGACTTTAGGACAGAGATCTAAATTTCATCCAAATTTCTCAAAAAAGGGACAGTAACTAATTACATTTTTAATATAAAAACACCCCTTTTCAGAGTCAAAATCTATAAAAAAAAATTGGTTTAACTTTTGTAAGATTCTGGCGGCCAAATAAGCTCACTAATGTTATACCTATATTACCACATTAAAACGAATGTAGCAATATGTTAATTTGTGTTGGGCAAAAATTAAATGGTACAATGAAGGACAAAAACTTACCATGAAAATATTCCCTGTAATTCACTTGAGCTCCATGATTGACGAGTACTTTAACAACCTCAAAATTTCCATTCTTTGCAGCTTCTGACAATGATGAGCTACCTATAAAAACACATAATTGATGATATGATATTTTTTACAATGAAAAAAGTTTTAGATAATTGGATCTGATCACAAAGTGCCAAGAATGAAAACGATTTTTAAAAATGCTCAATGTCAACTTTTTTTAAAAATCTGCCCTTGTTCTTTAAAATTATTATCTAAAAGTGTAAAGTTAATTTTCTTTATCAGAGCAGTTTCAATTCTTCTTCAAATTTTTTTTTAATTTGCGGGGAGGCTTTATCAAAGAGGCTTGAGCCCAAATTTTTTGGTGGGGGATATTACACCAACAAAGACCAGTAGCTACATTCCTTGAAGAATAGAGCCCAATTAGTTTAGTGGTTACCAAGATCTTCAGCTTCAGACAGACAGACAGACATTTTTCTAATTTGTATGATTAATAACATGATAAAATATTAGCTACATACCAAGTGAAGTCTTGTCATTCACATGAGCCCCTTGGCTGAGGAGATAGTTCACAATCTCAACACTTCCATGAGAAGCAGCCTTTATCAATGGAGTTTCTCCTATACATAAACACATGATATTATGCCCAGCTTATCAATCTTACAATGAAATAATCGTTTTTAGAACAAATGTAGTAAAATGTGATGATTAAATACATTGTAGGCAATTTCCCATTAGGCGTCCAATTACTTACTACAAATGTGATCAAGTTGTAGTATGATTCGCTGATAAGAAACAATAGTAACATTGGAACTAAACAAACATAGTAGGTAAGTGTTGTCTGATAAAAAAAAATTCCACACAAAAATGCATAAATTAAATATCATACGATATGTCAACAAATTGTTCCAAAAAAACCCACTAATTTTAAAGAAAAAAATTTGATGTCCCATCTAACAATTTTTTTTTGTCATATTAGAGAACAAAATTAGAGTTAACATCCAAAAAATTTTTGACTTAAAAAAAATTGTCAGATCAAAACCAAATCTTGTACGATTCGCCTACAAGAGGACAAATGGTCAGATTTAAACAAAATGTTATCAAATAACTTTTATCTTACTACACTACTAATACTGAATTTTTCATTGTAAGATTGATAAGCTGGGTGGACTGTTTAAATTTATATATCATTTATTCTTTACTATAACCAGTAAAACGGATTTTTTAAAAACATTTTGTAAACATTACAAAAAAATATTGAACACAACATTTCAAATATTTCTATACTGCATATGAGCAAATTAAAGGAACCAAGCAAGAAATATACCGCTTCAGCGGCTGAAAGACTGCCACAATACCTAAAATTTGAAGCCTCCAGCTTCAAAAACAAAAAAGTTATAGACATTTCAAAATCACATTTTAGTACAATAAAAATTTTGAAAGTTTTTGATTGCTAATAATAGAATTTTCATTATTAAAATACGTCGCCCAGAAAGAAAATTATAAGGTTATTTTTGGCAGAAACTTAGGATACCAGTAACTGATAACGTCTATACAATAAAAACACTCTTCTTTATAGTCAAAATCATTAAAAAAAATTCAGTTTATATTGCTATGTATTGAGCGTACTGTATCGTGAGAATGCCAGCCTCTAGGATTTCCAGCCAATCAGAAGCCTGAGTCTACGCTAAGTCCGCTGAACAACCAATCACAGATGAGCATCTGTATTACTTACATTAGTTTAATTTTTTCCCGCTATGATTTTATGCTTTCAAACGCAATTTAAACCGAATTTTTTAAAGACATTTTGACTAAAAAAAGGGCGTTTTTATTGCAATAATGTTATCAGTTACTGGCAGTCTAAAATTATGACAAAGATAGGCTTTTAATTTTGCTTCCAGGCGATGTAATTTAATATTGAAATTTTCTTTTAGTACATTGGAAAACTTTCAAAATTTCCGTTGTACTAAAAGAATCATTTGAAATGTCTGTAACTTTATTGTTATTGAAGCTGGAGGCTTCAAATTTTGGGTATTGGGTCTTATCGTGGCAGGCTTTATGCAGTTAAAGCGCGTTATTTCTTGCAGGGTTCCTTTAATTTTACTACATTATCTAGAAATCAAAACAATATGACCAAAATGTGTACAATTGTGAATTTCTGGATTGTTCCTCAACTACATTCCTATTGGTTAAGCCAGGTATGTCTCAATATTTATCTATATTCACTTACCTGGAATCATATTCTTTTCATTTACATTAGCTCCTTCATTTATGAGATATTTCACAATCTCAAGACTTCCATTAGTAGCGGCCTGTATCAATGGAGTGTCTCCTACACATATAAACATAGCATTACAATATGCATCTAGGTAGATATCTTTATATTTGTAAAAGGTTAGAAGAGTGTAATTCAATATAAATTGTTATTTTTTTAATATCTAAGATAACATATAGGAATATGAAAAAAATAATTTTTGCACAAAAAATGAACTAATACTAATTTTCTTTTGTCAAACTATTGCAGCGTCATTTCTATGACGCGAATAGAAAGAATGTCTTGGCTAGAATGGAGTTTATTGGCCTATTGGACCTATAACATTATTTTCATAAAGCAACCACTAAGGTAATAATCTGGCAAAAAACCTACCTATAGTATCCTTCTCATTCACATTGGTTCCATTTTTGATAAAATATTCCACAATATCTTTGTGTCCATATTCAACAGCAAGAAGTAAAGGAGTGGTTTCTAATCAAAGATACACAATTTATAAGAAAGTGTTAAGAAGTCTGTTGATATTTTAGTCAATCTTCTGAGATCTCACTAATAATTGCTCCTTTTCTGTGATGTTGTTATTTATATTGAATTTCAGAAAGATCTTTGAAGATGCCTAAAAACTGACTGTTTCAATAAATAAATATTATTGATAATGTAATTAAGCAATCTAATATGATGAAATAATTTGTTACTTACCTATATATTCTTCTTTTTTCATAGTAATATTTGCTCCATGTTCTAGTAGTAGTTGAGTTATTTCTAAGTCACCACATATCAAGGCAATGTCAAGGCCAGTGTAATTGAATCCTTTACAATAATAAGGTAAATATTTAAATATTCTATTTTTTTTTAAATGATGGTAAACTGTTTCTAAACTCTTACTTTCTTAACAACTAAGAAATATTTTCATCTATTATAATGCAAATTTAACTAAATTTCTAAATTTAATTGGTTTGTAATGCCATAAATGCACATTCCCTCCACTTTTAAGGGTTAAACTCTTTGAGAATTTAAAGTAGTCACATGTAAATATTAGTTATCTATAATACAAAGTAGCTTGATGTCTGTCCGTCTGTCCGTCTGTCCGTCTGACCGTCTGTCCGTCTGTCCGTCTGTCTGTCTGTCCCTTAAGATCTCGGTAACCACTGAACCAATCGGATTCTACTCTTCAGGGAATATACCTACTGGTCCTGTGGTGGTTTTAGATTATTTTCTTGGGGGGTGGGACACCCAAAACCCCCCAAAAATAAAAAAACCCAACCCCCCCAAATTTTTTTTTACATTTTTTGTAAAATCTTAGTAACTGCTGATCAAATTGGGCTCTACCCTTCTGGGAATATACCTACTGGTCC
This sequence comes from Acartia tonsa, assembly GCF_053477335.1. Taxonomy (NCBI): domain Eukaryota; kingdom Metazoa; phylum Arthropoda; class Copepoda; order Calanoida; family Acartiidae; genus Acartia; species Acartia tonsa. Next base: position 38,757,903 of record NC_137264.1, on the reverse strand, counting down.
TCTGGTGGTTTTAAGCTTTTTTCTTGGGGGGTGGGACACCCCAACCCCCCCAAAAATAAAAAATCCCCACTTCCAAAATTTTTAATTTTTTAAAATTTTTGTAAACAAAAACCAGTAATTGGGGTGGGGGAACCCTACTGCAACATGGGGGGAAGCCCCCATGAATCCCCCCCCCCCCTGAAATTTTTTTTTTTTTAATTTAAATTTTTGTGTATGCGAACAACCTAGGTTTAATTTTTACGAATTGAAATTTTTGTGTATACGGCAAACAAATTGGGTTAAATTTGTACAAATCAAAATTTTTGTGCATAAAGCACACAACCTGGGTTTAATTTTACCACAGAGTAATTAAACAAAGAATAATTTTTTTGAATATTCCTCTTAAGAAGGGTTGACTTCCCTTAACTATATAGGGCGAAGCCCCTAGAGGCTAGGGGCGAAGCCGCTATTTATTTTATATTTAAACACTGTGGAATAATTGTCACAAAAAATTTGAATTGTTATCATTATTTCATAATCTTACATTTTGTCCACAATTTTTTCTTTAATCTCATTGTACATAATATCTTTTTTAATGCAAAATGTTGTTATCCCAATATAAGTGTGCCTAACATTAACAAAGTTGAAAGATAAATATGATTTGGTAAAAAATTCTTATCTTACCTGATTTATCTATGGCATTAACATTAGCTCCCTGATCCAAGAGTGACTTTATTCTGTATTTGTAGTCCTTCTCATCTGTAAAAATATGAAAGGTCTTATCTAGACATTAGAATTGATTATCATGATTTATTTACATACTTTATTTACTTTCTGTAACAAATCAGGTATAACTAAAAAAAGGCCATTTTGATTAATTCAGGGTTTAATTATAAACTCCTAAATTGTTAGAGATAGAAAAAAAATATAAGATAACACAATTTTTTGGAACATATGGTATTTTGTTAATTTATAAAGTACTATTTGAACATAGCGTAAACCTACCATCATTATTTTTATTTTCTCCAATCTCATAAGAATTGTCTTGATCATGTATAGATGTAGCTAGCAGATTAAAGATATCCAGTTGAGGATCTTCACTGCACACTAAAGATATAATATTTCAGGTAATCTGATAAACTGTACATCCTTTGATAAGTCCCAATTGTTAACTTTGCCTTTATCTAATCAAAAACTATATTATCAATCACTCAGATCATTCTTAAAGATTAACATACCATACTTCTTTTCTTCTTCTTGAGAGCCATAACAATCTAAAAATATATTTTTTTTCTCAATTTTATGTAAATTATTTTTGTTGTTGTAAATATTCTTTTTTACAATACATTTTTGAGGAAAACTCCCCTGACAGAGCTAGGAGCAATACAATACCCAATTTTAGAAAATTGTAAAATTTTTGTTATAAAATAAGATTGCTTTCTTAATTTTTAATTTGCACCAACTTATCCAACCTCCAATAAATAATCCTAAAATATAAGTTCTTTACAACATAAAAAGTTTAGAATCCAACCAAGATCCATTTATTTAGATAGTGGAGGTACTCCAACCCTAAGTTATAAACCTTTTCTGCACCTGTAAGATGCTGAATCCTGCACATTTAAGTAGTTAGTAAGATCATATGCTTACACAGGTGATATTAGACAGGTAGATACGGGTACATGGCGTTCCTGCAACTGGCAGAAATACATCTGGATGTTTTTTTTGTCAAAATGTAAAAATCTCTGCCAAAAATACAGTCATACTTTAAGTAACCGCCATTAATACATCTAGATATATAATTGACAATTTTGGATGTTTAAATGCCTGTGTTAGATGTATATTTGTCAGCATACCTACGATATATAGCAAATTATTGTCGAATTTACATTCAGACAAACAATTTTGACAAAAATACATCCACTGTATTTCTGCCAGTTGCAGAAACGGCAACGTCCCGTAGATACAGATAATTTACATCCTACTACTTTTATATCAACATCATACTATTTTTCTATAGGTTTCATTTGCCTATAATTGGAACTATATTGCATAGATTTTTATAGCAAAATTTACCTTCATAATTATAATCATCATGACCTGCACATGGGTTATTAAATGTTAAAAAACCGCCAAATCCCCAATCTGAAAAAATAATTTATACTATTTTCAAGTATTTTTATATAAAATAAAGATGACAACATCCATAAGCAGCGAAGCACAAAATTATCATGGATATGAATATGGACAAGGAGATTTAAAGAGCATTTATTAGAATTAAGAATGAGTTATTGGAGAAAAAATTATTTAAATTATGATCTTATAATCAAAATCATTTCAGGAATTATTTACAAAATTGTATAAAAAATAAATTATAAAGATTAAATAGAATATGGTACCTTGATCAAATTGTTTTATTTCATGATCTCTAAACTTAGATTCCAAGTCTTTAGTCTGTGTATTTTTAAAAACATCAGTAAAAACTACACTTGGAATACCTAAATGAAAAAATGGTATGGTTAGCAAGACTTCAAATCTCTACATAGTTTAGGAGCAACCAATCAAAATTCAAGCAAAAGTACCCAAAGTTTTTAAGCCAATCAATTAGTGTGCATGATTATGACACTTTTAGTACAATTGTTGTTTATAAAAGAGAGCTGAATAAATAAAGGATAAACAAGGTTGACAACATCCATAAAAGCGAAGCACTGAAACGGTAGGACAAACGGAATTCAAAACTTAATCAGAATATAAATGTATTAGAGTTGAAGCATAATTGTAAGTAAATTTGTTGAAAAAACTGCTTGATACGGGAAATTGTTTATGGACATACTTACGTTTTTAGGACTTGATTATAGAGTTGCTTCTCTTATAATATTGTACTTTGTAAAAAGAATCACCATGCAAAGTTTAAAATCGATAGGACAATTCTAACATGCCTAAATTAACGAAAAAAGCTATCTGTTCCGGACGGACGTACAGACGGACCGAACCTAATTATAGAAAAGCTTCGCTTTTAAAAAGGAACCTCCACCCTTTTTTCTTATTTATAATGACAAAAGATAGTCATCTAAAGAGAAGAAAACTTTTTACCAATAATTTAAAAGTAAAATTTTTAAAATTTCTAGAAGACCAAAGAGCCAAATCTTCCTTTAATTCACATAAAGTGGGAGGTAGGTTGTGCTAAAATTCCGTAAAGGTGTGAGTTTTAAGGCTTAAAAACAGTAGTAGAACGATATATTCACTAAATATAAATATATAACAAATTTTGTCTATGATTCTATTCAATAAGTAATACACATATTTAGTGAATATTATCGTTCTACGACTGTTTTTAAGCTTTAAAACTCACACTTTTACGGAATTTTTTTAGCACAACCTACCTCCCCCTTTCTTTTTACCTTTAAACAGCTTAAATTTAAAATGGTACCTACAGACAAAGGTTGCTGGACTAATATTTTAATGAATCTAACCTGTATTAGGTAAAGTGGTGGTAAAGCTGACTCCTACTACATATACATACAGTGTGAGTCAAAATACTCTGCGTTTTCCAGTTTTTCTAGGTTATAAATCTTTTTGCTGTGTTAAAAATACATTAAATATTATTGGGTGAATTTTTAATAGCTCTGCAAAAAAATCATCAAACAATTTTTGCAATCTTTAAGATTTAAAATGTGCCCATATCCAAAGAGATATTCAGAAAGACCTGATATAAATTTGAAGTATTTTTAACAGAGAATTTTGACTTTTCTGTACTCCTATTGGTTGTGTCGGAAAGTGGAAAAATGCAGTTTATATTGACTCACCCTGCAGAAGCACAAATACCTAAAATGAAAAAAAATCTTGATCTTAAAGAAAATATTTTGAATTTATAACAAGGATTATGATATCCATAAAAGAGAAGATTACAAATTAACAAATCTACTTTTTGCAGTTTATACAGCATATTAAAAATATATATATCTGTGTCTGTCCAAGTGTATGTGTAGCAAAGATCTCACTACCTTCAATTACCTCGTACGGGCGGGATTGCAGTCAAGGACCTTATCGACTTGATGTACTGTCCAGGTCCTGGTCCAGCAATCCAGGAGAACTAAGGATGACTGTTACGCACCCTTCTCTGTCCAAACACCCAAGAATATTAGGTTAAGTAACATCCAACAGACAACCAACTCTCTGTGATGCACGACCTTTGTCTGAGAAGTCCCAACTGTGCATGGTAACGAGTTGCACCTGTTTTGGGCCAAGGCATTCCCCCTACTCTAACTATTTATGTCGCGCATCTGACATATCAGCAGTAGGAACCATTTCTAACGTCTTTAGTTATGACGCGGTGTTGGTCCAAGATTCGAACCTATCACCTTCCCGACGACGAGCGGATGCGCTACGTGTTGAGCCACGGTCGCGGGTAAAGATCTCACTAACCGCTGAACGGAGATGGTTCTCCTTACAGTAAAGGGTCAGGGAAGGTTTATCATTATTTTGGTGAAGGGTGCATAAGAGAAATCCCCCCTCCCACCCCCCAGAAAAAAAGTGGAGGGTAAACTTCCGCTCTGTATGTTCAACTAATAATTTAGTTTCAACCATACGATCAATTAATTTTTAAGAAAAGTTCCCAAAATTTTTGAGTCAAGTAATGCTAGGGCATGTTTATAAAACTTTGGGTACCTTATAGTCTGTTGTCCCCTCTCTCACTAAATACATCTAAAAGTAGCTTTAACTTTATATTTACTAATTGTTAACTTACTTGAGACCACCAACCAATCATGGTGAAAGAATAAATTGAACTGGCCATGATAAAATATTAACTTTCTCTCACAGTGCAGTGATGCGGGGCGCGGGTTCAAATCCATACAGATACAATCAGTGGGGTGCCAGAAAGAAAGGGGAAAATGGGCTGTCTATTACACTAGTCCCCGAAGATCTATAATAATGTTTTCTTATTCGTTGACTTACCAACCTTGGGGACTTTTAATGAATTTTGATTGGTTGCTTTATTAAGTTAAGTGTCCAAACGTTTTTAACCACTAATTGAAATCTATAATCAACACCCCCTTTTTTTTCTCTAAAATTTGTCATTTCTCTGTAAATATTTTTTTTTCAACCCGTCCAAAGTTAACACCCTCCGGCCCCCCCCCCCCCCTCCAACAAAACCTTGTGTACACTACTACTTGTTAGTATATGCTTCTAGCTGGGATTTATATGTGTTTCTATTTTTAATAGCGAAGCTTTTCTATAATTAGGGTCGGTCCGTCCGTCCGTCCGATACAGATAGCTTTTTTCCGTTAATTTAGGCATGTTAGAATTGTCCTATCGATTTCAAACTTTGCATGGTGATTCCTGTAGTAGTTAGGTACCATTTAGAATGCGTAGCAACTCTATAATCATTACCAGAATGTCCGTACGTCCATTTTAAACATGTTAATTTTTTACTTTTTTAACATCAAATTTTTATGTGATCTAATTATCCGATTGTTCTGATTTTTGGTATAATGATTCCTGGGACAACAAAGTACCATAGTATAAGCAAAGCAACTCTAGAATCAAGTCCTAAAAATGTAAGTATGTCCATAAACATTATCCTGTATCAAGAAGTTTTTCAACAAATTTACTCACAATTTTGCTTTGACTCTTATTTATTTATATTCTGATTATTCAGTTCTGACACTATATAAGTGTTAATGTCAGTTTGTCCTATCGTTTCAGAGCTTCGCTTTTATGGATGTTGTCATCTTTGTTTATGTGTGTGTGTTTGTGTCTGGGAGAGAGAAAGAGAGAGAGAGAGAGAGGAGAGAGATGGTTAGATTTTATTTTTGTAATTTACAAAACAAATCTAAAACTCTCTCTTTTCAAATGAAATCTTTTGTACACTGTTTCTACGTTTATAACATATTCTTGTGCAAAAGTAAAATGATATATTTGTGTATTGAAGGATATCGCTAACCACTGAACCGATATGGTTCTTCTTTTACAACGTATTTTCTCCTAGGACCTAGGAAGGTAGATGACTATTTTTGGGGAGTGTATTTTTTTAATATTTTTTTAAAAACTAAAATTGAAAAAAGAGTCCGGGGGATATTCATCCCCCCCCCCCCAACCTGGAGTGCCCCAAGAGGCCTAGACTTTTAATTGTCGTAAATTGCGATTTGACAACAATATTTGAAACTGCAGTGATTAATATATTGCAAGGTTTGGATATTTAATCAATTCAGTTTTGATGCATATTGAACCAAAAATTTAAAAAATTCAAATTAGTAGGGGGGAGGGGGGGATTTCGCTAATGTTGGGCTAGGTTTTATTGGGTAATGGGTAGTCCCTCAGGGTTAAACTTTAGAGAAAAAGAACCCTCTATATTTCAATTTATTTCAAGAATGGGGGAGGGGAGGGGGTGTCCATTGCTCAATACGAACTTTGAGGGAAAGTACCAACTAGGCTGAGGACTTGCATATAAGCAAATCAAGGACCAATCAATAAATCTTGACTACTGCTAAAATATCTGAAAGTCTAAATAGTTTCCTGGAGACCTGGAGGATAGGGACCTACAAGATCTGAAAGTCTAAATAGTTTCCTGGAGACCTGGAGGATAGGGACCTACAAGATTGTACCTGGTCCATAAATTACAAGGGATCATTAGGAATAAGACTATAAACGACAAATTTATACACATCATTTAAAATAAGAAAAATTATCTGTTGTTTTACCTTAAAGTATTGGTGTAAAAGTTTAAACACTGTTAGATTGTACTCCCCAATAAATAAAATAAGTCCCAAATGTTTTTAAGTTAATGAAGTAATCGTGTTTAGATAGCTTTGGGTAAAGCAGGGAATGAAAATCTACTTCTTTTAACTGACCAAAAATTCACGAAACCTTTGCTTTACTGAATTGCAGACGAAATAATAAATTCTTTGAAGTAAAATATTATTCAAAAAATTATTAAGATTGTTAAGCATCTCGTCATAAAAATACAGATGTATCAGCTCAAATTAAGGACCCCTTCCCTCCCCCCCCCCCCATTAATAACTTTATTGCCCCTGTCTCAAAGGGGTACTAACCCTGCGGACTCTTCTAATCTTTACTTAACCTAAAATAAGCATCAAAACGTTCGTTGGTCGATGTGTGTTTATGGAATGTACAGTGTGTTTTTTTTATGAGAACTTTTTTGAAAGCAATTTTACCCCACTTATAGTTATCAGAATTTAATGATTAATGGCTTATTTTCTTCGTTTTTTAATGCAATTAATAAAACATAAAAAAATATTTAAGTTTTTATTTAAAAAGTACAGTAAAATCTAAAATTCAAAACTTAGGTGTCAACATCTAAAAATAGTTTTAGCGAATTTTTCTTATGCTCAAATATTCAACCGTTTGCAAGAATGGCTGCTAAACACTTCAAAGTTGAGATGTAGAGCTAAAAATGTATACAGATACTATTAGGGACACGTACTAAAACATATCAAAGTTTGAAGTTAATATCTCAACCAGGGAGGGAGTACTGGTCCCCCAAAGTCGACTACAGAAAATCAAATTTTTTCTTGCAAAGGGTAGAAGATTTAGGCATAAGAAAAATGCGCTAAAACCATTTTTAGATGTTAACACCTAAGTTTTGAATTTTAGATTTTACTGTACTTTTTAAATAAAAACTTAAATATTTTTTTTATGTTCTATTAATTGCATTAAAAAACGAAGAAAATAAGCCATTAATCATTAAATTCTGATAACTATAAGTGGGGTAAAATTGCTTTAAAAAAAGTTCTCATAAAAAAAACACACTGTATATAATTGGGCTTAATTTAATTGGATAATTCGTACAGTCAATGAAATACCGATTATGATAATTAATTTCATAGATCTTTTAACTAAAAAAGATAAAAAAAACAATAAAATATTTGAGGTTATAAAGTAGTAATGATTTTTTGTTGTCTCTAGTTTAAGATTTCGATAACTACTGGACCGATTAAGTTCTTCACTTTATAGGTCCATGGGTGGTTTTAGGCTATTTGAGCTTCTAGAAGCTAGGAGCGAAGCCATTAGTATTAGATATTGTATTAATTGTATAGTAATATGTAGTATGTATATTGTTAAAAGCGAAGCTTTTCTATAATTAGGGTCGGTCCGTCCATCCGTACGTCTGTAAGGGATAGCTTTATTTATTTATTTAGACATGTTAGAATTGTCCTATCGATTTCAAATTTTGCATGGTGATTCCTTTAATAGTTAGGTACGATTTAGAAAGCGTAGCAACTCTATAATCATTACCAGAATGTCCGTATGTCCATTTCAAACATGTTGATTTTTTTTCCTTTTTTAACAACAAATTTTTATGTGATCTAATTATCCAATTGATCTGATTTTTCGTATACTGATTCATGGGACAACAAAGTACAATATTATAAGCGAAGCAACCCTATAATCAAGTCCTAAAAATGTAAGAACGTCCATAAACATTAACCTGTATCAAGCAGTTTTTCAACAAATTTACTTATAATTTTGCTTCGACTCTTATACATTTATATTCTGCTTATTCAGTTCTGACAAAATACAAGTGTTAATGTCCGATTGTCATACCGTTTCAGTGCTTCGCTTTAATGGATGTTGTCATCCTTGTATATTAATACAGGGGGGAAGAGAACATTCGAATGAAAATTATACTAGTACCCAAAGTCACGTTATCACATTCGTTGGCTTAAAAAACGTATGCACTTTTTTAATTTGATTGGTTAGTTCAAACTGTTTTGTTTATGATAATTGGGGGAATACACAATAAATGTTCTTATGTCTTATCCCTGAGATCCCTGACTGTATAGACCAGTCAATTATTCAATTACAGCGTACCCGGTCATTTGAATTTGAGTCGCCGATTGTGTACATAGTTTCCTCGGTGTTTCCTCATCCTATCTCAATATTTACTACTAGCTAAAAAAGCTTCAAATTTTGATTTTATGTTTGGAAGTTTGAAGCTTTTTTAGCTAGTAGTAAATTTTTAGATAGGATGAGGAAACACCGAGGAAACTGTACACAATCGGCAACTCAAATTCAGATGACTGCGTACCCAGGGAACTTCAGGGATAAATGGACGATTAATTGATGTACAACACCCCAATGATGATAAACAAAAGTTTCCCCCTCTTGATTAAAATCATTTATTGACAAGTTTGGACATTACTAGTTTGGGACTAAGTAATAAAAAATCAAGAAAAGTATCCAAAGTTTTTGAGCTGTCAAATAAAATTATGTCGGTTAAAACTTTGGGTACCAGAATAATTTACAGACCAATGTCCTCTCCCTCCCTGAAGAGCACCACAAATAACTTCCTTTAAGAGCCCCTAGAGGCCTCTAGGACCATAACCACTAGTCCCATATAGAATAACATGATGTCTTTGATAGTTTGATACATGTCGGTAGGGCTGGCAATCCCCATGATAATACATTATTTGTATTGGTCAGGGATCTTAAGGGACAATAGCAGATAAATTAATAATTCCAAATGATGAACAAAATAACCCTTCTGGAGTAAGAATTGTTTTGGTCGAAAAGTATAGATACTGCAAGTTGGAACCAACCAATCATAAGTACATAAATTTTTAAACCAATAGAAAGGGATTATATAACTTTAGATACAATTATAACTTACTGTCTAATGACCCCTCCCTCCCTCTGATATTGATTGTATGTGTATTTTTTTTACTATTTACAACTGCCCTATTTTTAAATCAAATTTCATAACATGCCTGTTAATTTAAAAACAATATTTTGAAGCTGTTTATATTGCCTATAAAAAAATGACGCCTTACAATAGAAATCACCAATTATAGCCCATACTCAGACTAAATTACCAATGCATGGCAGGCCAGTATACATTTTAATTGGACAATAGTAAGCTAGTATAACGTCATTTTTTTTATAGGCACTATAAAAAGCTTCCATATTTAAAAAGAATTAGGAGAAATGGGAGAAATAGTAAACAATAAAAAACTAAAAAGTCTCTGAGGTACTTTGGAATATCTCGTACCTCCATGATTTAACTCAAAATAAACATGCATGCCTCTCAATAGATGAAATCTCACACCCATGAAATACCCAATTGATGTTGAAACTAAAAGTTGAAAAATGAACAATTAAAATGAATGAAAAATTCATTTCCTCGCCATCACAGTAAAATTTGTGTTTAGAATGCATTACAAAGATGTTTTTATGTGCTTTATATAACTGTATATATATCTATCTATCTATCTATAGAAGCCTTAATCTAATTTGAATGATAAGATTCTGTTGAGGGCAAGCAAGGATGATTATATCATATAATAGCGAAGCTTTATTCCTGGAAATTGTGGCAAAAAGTTAGGCCATTGTCCTTTTTTTCTCTAATATAAATTTGTCCTGAATTCTGATACCATTTTATAGTTAAGTTTTTGCAAGATTTCTAAGATAAGGTTATGTTTTTATGAATATGCTTATTTTCTATCCATATACTAAAGTAACAGGATGTGTGTCTGTTTGTTTGTGTGTCTGTGTGTTTGAACCGAAAGATCTCGCTAACCGCTGAACCGATCGGGTTCTCCTTAACAGGGTAGCTTCTCATAGGTTCTGGAAAGGTTTATAACTATTTTGGGGGAGGGTACTACCACCCTCCTAAGAAAAATCGCCCCTAGAAAAAATCAACCCCCCCCCCAAAATTTTTTTTTACTTTTTCTTTTCAAATCTAATATAATAATTGGGTTATCAAATTTGACCCTTCCCTCCTCAAGTGCCCCTAGAGGCCTCTAGGGCCGTAGCCGCTAGTAATATATAGACTGTTTCATGAGGACACCTAGTGTTGTAATCAGCCTCTCATTAGAAGGTAACCACTAAATACAAGGATGCACAACAGGTTAAGCTAATAAAAACACTAGAACAATACAGAGAGAGAGAGGGGACAATTGACTGTTTATTACACTAGTCCCGAAAGTTTTATAGTGACGTTTTCTTATTCGTTGGCTAAACAACTTTTGGAACCTTTAATGGATTTTGATTAAATGGCTTGAGTTGAGTGTCCAAACATTTTAACCACAAATTGTAATCTACAGATGGGATAATTTTGTGTATTATTATTGGTGATGTACATTTTGCCAACCCTTTAGATCCCTGAAGACAACAGGCCATATGTAGTACTACAATAAGATAAAAAGATCATAAAAAATTTTAAACTGCATATTAAAAACTTTATTAAGTCTAAACTAATTTTTTTATACGTGATGCAAGTACGTCCAAGCTTTTTTATTTTACGGGGTGGGAGGGGGTAAATAATTCAGGATTTAAAATTTTGGGGGTGCCATACATCATAGAAAAGCTTTCCTTTTAAAATATTAACTATGTGATCTTTTCAGGTGGTAAGAAAGGGTTACCTTTTTATTACACAGCTATCAGAATAATCTAAACCTAGTCTAAAACCCTGAAGTATTATTAGATATCTGACCTACAAATTACATATACAGCAAAGGCGTGCAGAATGATATCAAAATTAAATTTCTCCTCGTTTTAATAGAACATCCATGTCTGTCAGACTACATTTTAGCAGTTTTTTTTGTGTGGCTATTTTCATATTTTTTGGTGTTTTTTGTACCGGTTTTCAATGTTTTTGTGCATAATACAATCAAAATTAAATTTCCCGTTGTTCTGAGCATCCAGTATGTAATTTATTTTGACCGTCAGACTGACCGTCATCATACAAAATGAAAATATTAAAAAATATAAGAATACACAAGAGAGGTTTTGTGATTTTTCTCTAACAAATACTATTTAAAACGCATTGTCCGTATTCTTAGTCATGATTTTGGGGTGCTTCGCTACTTATGGATGTTGTCATCCTTGTTTAGTTTTACACCCCCCTAAAGCTCACACCCCTAAAAATACCACTCAATTTTGGTTCAAGAGGTGTATAAACTTCGTATCGACCCTCAGCAAAAGCCTGTGCACGCCCATGCATATACATATAAATAATTGTATAAAATCAAAGGTTAACTCCTTTTAAACATTTTAGATTGTTTTGGGATAGTTTCAAGTTAAATTTGGTTGAATTTTCGTAATTTTGAAAAATAGGATTGTGTAGCTTTCAGTCCTTTTGTCCGCTATCTCTGTCTGTCCGCCTATTAGTCTGTATGTACATTTTTCTGTCCGTCTGTCTGTCCGTTTGTCTGTCCGTCTGTCTTTCTGTGTGGAAGTTTTTTCTGAGCTCTGCTAAATAAACGTTTTGATAAAGTCCAAAATACAATAATTCAGTCGCGGGATGGATAACTCAAATTGTTGGAAAGGGCATGTAAAAAATTTTGTACTGTTTTCAAATATTACATGGCGATTCCTGAATTAGTTTGGTACACTAAAGAAAGCGTAACAACTGGATAATCTCTAACAGAAAATTTAAATTGTGTCAATTGATTTTTGCTTTTCATATTATATTATTATTTAATATCAATTTTTTGAATATGATACGTTAGACGATTGGGCACAATGTTATAAATAATCAAGTCTTTAAATGTAAGCATCTGTATTACACTAGTTTTGCTACACGATCTATTTGATAAACAATTGTTTGTTGAATTAATACTTTATAAGATTCACTTATCTGTATGCTGTCATCCTTGTTAGTAGCGAAGCTAATTCGAAATGTCCGTCCGTCCGTCATCCTTGTTAATCATACAAATCTTTGAAAAACTGATAGAAAAGCACTTTTTATATGGTCCTAAAAAGCAATTTTTCTTTTAATTGTATCTTTTCAATACGCTGTGAATATATTTTAGATTGATAATAATCATGAATCGTTACTCTTATTTTATTATTTGTCTCCATTTCTGTTTTCTTTCCCCCTCACTCTCTCTCTCTCTCTCTCTCTCTCTCTCTCTCTCTCTCTCTCTCTCTCTCTCTCTCTATCTCTCTCTTTCTCTCTCTCTCTCCTATGCCAGCGCTCTGTCAAAATGGCTCTCGGAATAACATTCTTTCTCTTTTTGTCTCCGTTGACGATATATGATGCCCCTCGTAACAAAGGGAGGGGGGATGAAGGGGTGGAGATGTAACACAGTGAAAATTCTTATAATAAAAATGGAATTTATACTGGAATTGTTTTGAGTTTCAACGTTCAACTTTTAAAATATTGGTGTTATATTCAGTAGTTCAGACAGAAAAGCCTTACTTCTTTATCAATGCACTAGCGGATACGCCCCTAGAGACCTTTAGGGGGGAGGGGAGTTTAATTTGATAACCATTTTTTTTATTTCAGATTTAAGAAGAAAAAAAATTTGAGGGAGGGAGATTTATTTTTTTGAGGGGTGGTTATTTTATTTATAGGAGCAATTTCTCTTGGGAGGGTGTTGGTACCCTCCCCAAAATAGTTATAAAGCTTCCCGGGACCTATGAGAAGCTACCCTGTAAAGGAGAACCCGATCGGTTCAGTGGTTAGCGAGATCCTTCGGTACAGACAGACAGACAGACATACTGTTTTTTTATTATAAGGATTGTATTATTAATAAAGCCTCGCTTTTATGAATTAGGTCTTTCTTGTTTAATAGCTACTAGCTAAACTTCCAACAAATTCAGATAATCAGTTTAGGTGTGTAGGTTGGTATTATGCTTTTTATCCTACTAGCGGCTTCGCCCCTAGCCTCTAGGGGCTTTGCCCCAAGAGGAAATTAATTGAAAAAAAATTAAGTACCTGGTGAGAAGCCCCCACTCCACCACTAATTTTAAATAATAGAAAAAGAAAAAAAATTTCGGGGAATTTTTTCATTTTTAGGGGGGTTGGTGGTGTCCCACCCCCCAAGAAAATAGCTTAAAACCACCACAGGACCAATAGGTATATACACTGAAGAGTAGAATCCGATCAGTTACCGAGATCTTAAGGGACAGACGGACAGACAGACAGACAGACATCGTTCTACTTTGTATTATAGATTAAATTTTAAAAATATATTTTTACATATTATGATACTCTTATGTGAATACAACTCATTCATAACTTTACAATTAGTATAAGTAGAAATAATTTATTAGCACAGCATAATATTTTAAATTTTAATAACTATTGTTTTTACTGCATGTAATCCTTAAACTAACTGGATGTTTGTCTGCCTGTTTATACCAAAAGATCTCACAAACCGCTGAACCGATATGGTTCTCCTTTACAGGGTAGATTCTCAAAGGTTTATAACTATTTTTGCGGAGGCTACTAATTTTTTCAAAATATTCCTTGGCAATGGTAGACCCCCCACAAAAAAAATCGCCACAGGACGGTCATCAAACTATTTATATATATGTATTGTATTTGTTGAATATCTAATGGAAAAACTCCACTGATTTTCAGCTGTATAGGGGTGGTGGTGGGGAGATGGGGGTAGGGGTTACAACAAGTCTCTTGGGTATCGCCGTACACAGGGGAAGGCTGTTCTATAGCGATCTTAGATGAAAAGAGGGATGGGTGGGGGGGGGGAGGGAAACATGGGTTAATAGAGGTTAGGGGCGATATTACATTACTAGATAGAGAGAGAGAGAGGGGGGGGGGAGGAAGAGTAATGTAGATATAGATGGAGAAAGAGAAAGGGCAAGGGGGGAAAGGGATAATAACGGGGAGGTGGGTGCAGAGCCTCTATTATATTTTTCTCTCTTACATACAGTTTTGGTCCTTTAGTACTGTTCTCAAACATAATATGAGTAATGCCTCTGTGATTATTAAAAAATGAATACAGATTGTTGTTATTTATATAAATAACACAGTAACAAGTGATGAAAAACCATAAAAATAAAATAAAACACTATAATAATCATTTTCGGAAATATAAGAACTTTAAAATCTTATTAGTTATACCCAATCGTTCTAGTCCTTATAACATTGGGCGTATAATGAAAACTAGCCGGTCACATGGTGTTATAATGGTTAAGCGCAGCTAGCTACCATATAAATTTGGTTTGTTTGTCAGTCTGTTTTTTTCTGGGTTAGTTTTTAAATGTTTCATTTTATTAACCTTGTTAGGAGAAATAAGGAATCTTAAGATATTGAACGATAAATTGATATACATCCCCAATGATGATAAACAAATGTATCCCTTTTTTATATAAAGTTTATTGGTTAAAAAGGTTAAACACTAGGACCCAGAAACGTTCATATAAGACCTAGAAAGAGTTTTACAAAGCGTAGCCAATCTATACTCAGGTTATCTACATCCGCCAGTCTGTAAGATTGAAGTCTGAATTTAATTTTTAAAAATAAATTAATGACGAGTTTTATCTTTAAAATTTAGATAAATTTTGTAAGATTTCCTTAAATGGAAAGGCTATTATATTGTCCTCCTTACCAAAATGCTTCCTTAAATTAAAGCCGTTTTCGAGATTTTTAACTTCATTCACAAACAATAAATTAATTTCGCATAACAGATATAAAAAATATTTCATTTCAGTAAAAAGTTTGCGTAAAAGAATCTTATTTTGGGAAAAGTTATTATATATAGGCCTCCGTTTTAATCCTTTTTTCTTCACACTTTCATTCTAATTTTTGGGATTAATTATAAGGAAAACCTTTTCATACAAGGAAATTTTTTTCCGTAATAGCGTATCAATTACCTTATAGTATATGAATGTATTCATTGATTCAAGGGCAAAAAAAGGAAAAGTAAATTTTTTATTTTTATCTTACACTAACGTTATGAAAAACGTTATGACAAACTATAGAATACTATTGCCTGAATTGTATTACAAAAGTGCATAAATTCTATTGCATAAAACCAAAATTAATATTTGTTTTGAATTTATGAAGTCATAGAAAAGAGACAAGGATGTCTACATCCATACAAGTCATACAAATCTATTCTAAATCTGTTTCATATTTACTGGACTATTATATCATATTTGTTCCCCTCCAGAATTGGAAAATTTTCAAGCTTAAAATGACATACAGAACTTTTTGACGTACTTTTAAAGTATCTTTGCTACACCAATCACAAAAATACAGTCTATTTATATACAAGTCTCCGATTCGTTGGCTTAAAAAATTGAGTTCTTTTGTTGAATCTTGATTGATTGGTTAAAAATAGCAGTTTAGACACTGTTAATATAAAAATTTTCACCTACAAAAAGGGTGATTTGTTTTATCATAATCATAATGTACATTAATTTATCGTCTATTGTCTTATCCCTTAAGATCCCTGCAGAGCAAACAATCACGCCAAGTTTCATAACGACCATACAATTCTTTCAATCGCATTAGATATTTCTTCCTGATCCTAATTATAGAAAAGTTACGCTTTTTAAAAATGCGCAAATATAACTTTTTAGCTACGCAGAATTTATGATTTTTCATCAAAACTTTCATTTACGTCATTGAGGTTTTTGTTTCAAAATAAAATAATTTCAAGTTTAATTTTGGAGAAAAAGGAAAAATTCTAAAAAGGATAATGTAGAAACAGCAATATAATGTTCATTTCTTTATCTGAGCTGGGTCTTTAAATGTGTAGCTGTAGCCGTGGCCGTGGCCAAAGGTACAGCCACTAACCTAATAGCGATCTTTAAATCAAATTGGCTTCGCGTGGCCACGGCTATATGCGATCTTTAAATCACACCACTTTTTAAATTTTCAGCAAAAATATGAAGAAAAATAATAATAATAATACGTAAAAACTTCAAACATTTAAAAATCCATGTTTTATTGGCAGCACTGGCAGTGGCGATGGCTACGACTACGGCCACAACTACGGCCACGGCTACGGCTACACATTTAAAGATCAAGCTCTGTAAAATAAAATATATATTCGTCTTAACCCTTATTACATTTTAACCTTGTAAAACAATGGGATGTAGCGACGTACGAACAAGCAAGTCATAAAATTGAAGATTAGCTTCGCCAATAAAAATTATATTAAAAATTTTCTAAACCCCAAAGTTTTATTTTATTAATTTTAATATATAAAACATGTTTTATAGGGAGGGAGAGGACAATTACATATAAATTAATCTACAACCGTTTCTTCTGCCTACAATATAATTTCACACATAAGAATTAGACGAATGATTATTTTATCTTTCAATGTGCTATTCCTGTATATACCTGGGTCTTGTGCAGTCAATATTTTCTTTTTATTGTGATTGAATTTTTATAAGCGAAGCTTTTCTATAATTAGGGTCGGTCCGTCCGTCCGTCCATACGTACGTCCGTCCGTCACAAACGGATAGCTTCTTTCGTTAATTTAAGCATGTTAGAATTGTCCTATCTATTTCAAAATTTGCATGGTGATTCCTTTAGTAGTTAGGTACGATTTAGAAAGCGTAGCAATTCTATAATCATTATAAGAAAGTCCGTACGTCCATTTTAAACATGTTGATTTTTTTTACTTTTTATGTGATATAAAAATCCTATTGATCTGATTTTTGGTATGTTGATTCCTGGGACAACAAAGTATAATGGCAGAAAGTTAATAAGCCCAAAAGCGGTCACAACACGAAATGCGCAAAAAATTTATATTATAAAATCCTTAACTTGTAAAACTGGTTTCATTCCGGAAGAAATATTATTAAAATAACAATCTGTATCTAAACTTTTTATAACAGTGATTTAAAGTGATAACGTGATACGAAAAAAGTGACTCAAAAGGACAGTTAGTGAATAATATTTGGGTATAGTCCCTTTCGTGACATCGCAACTTAAGGGGCGATTCTTCATATTTTTCACAGTAGGTTTTCTCCTATTTCTAGCCCCTGCGGGGCCAATTACCTAACCATGTGGGGCAATTCCTTAACCCAATATAACCTAACCAAAAATAACCTATAAAAAGCCATTTTAAATATACGACAAATCGCCCCTTAAGGTGCGATGTCACGAAAGGGACTATTCCCCAATATTTTTACTAATTTTTATTTTCTGATTAATTTTAATTCAGATATATAGAGAAAAAAAAAGATGTTTTTGTTGCGAGCAAGTATAGGCCTTATGATCCTCGGCTTTGGACATGCCATCAGGAAATTTATACCTCAAAAATGAAAAAAACCCGTTTTTTTAAAACTTAAACTACTACATAATTCAGTTTGTCTGTCCTTCAGGCCTTCCGTAACGCCATGGGAAAAATGTGATGTTTAGGATAGAAAATTTAAATGTGAAATATTTTGTGAATATTCCCTATATGCTTGCTTATCCATCCAGTTCCTGCTACAGGACGCTTAAAATGAATGGACATACTTGATTAGTAAGACCTAATTATAGAGATGCTTTGTCTCATAATGTTAGGTCGTTCAAGCTATTTTTAAGGAGGGGGGGGGGGTAATATATTTTTTATTTATAATTAGTCTGAAGGAGTGGAACCCCCCCCCCCTCCCATTGAACTATTAAAAAATCAAGTGATAAGTATTCCTAAATTTACATTAATTGAAAATTATTTTCAAGAGCTTAAAATCATCATCTTTAATTAATCTATGTATATATAATATTTATCTACCAAATATTTTGTATTTATATTTTATCTTTAAATATACCATACTTTTATTTCATGTTTTATAAAGTATATAAAAATAATTATTATTATATTAATTGTATGTAAATTATTAGTATGTATAAAAAATATGATTAATATACTTCTGTTTTGAGTGATTATTATCGGCAAAATGGTCCCATTTATTTTCAGGGATTTTTTGGGATAAGACAAATAAATGCACATCCATAATAATGACAAAATTGTTGGCTAAAAAGTTTGGACTCTGCTAGTTTAATCCACCAATAAAGATTTAATAAAATTACCCACAGTTATTGATAACTTTGAGTACCCGTATCATTTATAGCCCAATGTCCTCCCCCTCCCTAATTTATTTTACTTTAGCGCAGCTACTCCATAATTTAGTTATGTCTTTTAGAATCAAATTGTTAATGTAAGTTATCATCAGGAAGAAAGGGACTCTATGTAGGGGTTTGATTTATATATAACAATTGTTTACAAAATAAATTTATAAATATAGATCTGTTTAAACAGATAACTACCTGGATCCCCCAGTTGGTGACCTTTTTCGTCTACTAGCACATTGGCTGTGTAACAGATCTATCATTTAGATTTATTATACAGATTACTAACTCCCTCCCTTTTTTCAATGACCTTTTTCGTCTGCTGCCAAATTGTTTTCTTCTACTTGGCTGTGTTAATGCACAGCACACTATTGGTTGATTTTCAATGACCCAATTGGGAGTCGGCACAAGAACAGAGCGATTGAGAGATACAGTTATTTAACCCTTTTTACCTCTAAAGTTTTACTTTAATGGCTGTGTTAATATTCCCAGCGCTATTCGTTGATTTTCACAGACCCAATTTAAAGTCGGCACAGGGTCCTCGGTATGGATGGACATGCAATTATTTAACTCCTTCCCTTCTATTGTTTTACTCTAATATTTACAAGGAAATTGTTGATGCACTAGATTTGAAAATATTTGTTCTTGCTTATAATAAACTAGTTTCGTGAATACATTATTATATTCATTATTTTTATATTGCTTCTATAATAATATTTTTCGGTAATAGTTAGTCAATTAGCAAAACGTTTCATTGCATAATATCATATTTTTTTTTAATATTATACAAATTTTCATTAGCGGCTAAGTCCCTAACCCATATTAACTGTGTTACAATCAGGGCGGAGAAGACAATTGACTTTAAATTACACAAGTTCTCAAATTTTTAAAAACACGTTCTCTCAGTTTCCTCAAAACTTTGGGTACTTTTAATAAATCTGAAATAGCCAGTGCAAACTAGCAATGTCCAAACTTTTTCATCAATAATTTTAATTTAGATTTATAGCAATTTTGTTTACTGGGATATGCATCAATTTATTTATCCATTGGCTTATCTAAATATGACAAGTAGGTAAAATCTTTGAGAAGTAGAACTTATTCGGTTTAGCAGTTACCGAGATATTAGAGGACTTTTCATTCTTTTCTTTATGATATTTGAGAAGTAACTTTTGATACATTCATTTTGTAAGTTTATATAATTTTGTATTAGAAATCTAATCCTGACATTTCAATTTTAACCAGGGCTTGGCAGCCGCAAATGTTAGGGCTCGTCAATTGTCATTAAAAAAGGTAGTTTTGCTAAAGATTGAAATCAAGGGAGAGAGGGGACATATTGTACATCATACTGGTACCCAAAGTTTTATAGCAATTAAGATGGCTCAAAAAAATTTTCTAATACTTTTACGTTGTATTTTGAACTTTTCAACCGGTAATTCTGATCAACAGCAGGTGTACTTTTGTAATTTATCATTGGGGAGGTATATCAAATTATTATCCTTTGTCCTATCTCTTAAGCCGCTAGCACCCGTCAATTATAGCGGCAGCAGCTGATAAACAGTATTGCAGAATATTCAAAATTTTGCTGGCAGCTGCAACTTATGTATAAAACTTGGCTGTGGCTGCCAGCCCTGATTTTAAACTTAACAAACTTTAAATAAAGAATGGAAAAATTCGATAAAAACTTTGTTTTCTCTGGAGGGCTTCATTTAAACAATATTTTTGCTTTTTATTAAAATTTTGTTTTCAATTATTAATAACGCAGCGTCTCAATAGCAATAATGTCTGTCTCTCTCTTTCTCTCTCTCTCTCCTTGTCAATATCTCCCTTTCTCTCTATCCCAATCTGTTTCACTATCCTTTCCTCTGTCTTTCTTTCTATCTATATATGTATTTTTCTATCTATCTTTGTTTTCTCTTTCAATATCTCAATCTCTAAATTTCTCTCTCTCTATCATCTAACAATCACTTTCTCTCTCTTCCTCCCTCTCGCTTCATTCTTCTTTCGATTCCTCTCTCTCTCTCTCTCTCTCTCTCTCTCTCTCTCTTCTCTCTCTCTCTCTCTCTCTCTCTCTCTCTCTCTCTCTCTCTCTCTCTCTCTCTCTCTCTCTCTCTCTCTCTCTCTCTCTCTCTCTCTCTCTCTCTCTCTCTCTCTCTCTCTCTCTGTCTCTCGAGCTGTCATTCTATATTTTCAATAAATCTAAATGTTGTTTGTCAATTAAAAATCATGGAACTAGGGACAGGTCAATGGACGCTAAATAAATCTCCCCCCCAAAAAACTCATTTAATTTACTAACTTTCTTTATTTTGGGGGAAAAGTATGAATTGTATATAAATTCAACCATCATTGTACTTTCCCTCCCTGATTAGAACTTGTTTAAAAATTAAATCAAATCCAATTTTCCCCTCAACTTGCCCTTTTATTTTGCAAAATACTTTTCATGGATAATCCATTTTTTTTTGGCGACGACAAATTTGGGATCGTGTCCAAAAAATGACGTCATATTATACATATGATCAATGATAGGCCAGTATACAATTTACCATAAGTCAATTACAATGTATACTGGCCTATAATTTGTCATTTGTATTGTATGAAGTCATTTTTTATAGGACACTAATCGCTGTTTCTTACCCAAAGTTTTATAATCATGCTTTCTCATTCGTTTGCTTAAAACTTTGGTTACTTTTCTTGTATATTCATATTGAGATAGATTCTTAAAACTTTGGGTACCAGTAAGATTAAAAATCCCCCCCCCGTATTTATCGCAAACCAGACTTGATCCTTAATTTGCAAAAGAAAACATGATTAATTCAGACGTGCTTTTCTGAATTAAGATTTTTGTCGAAAAAAAATGAAGTTTTAAAAACAAGCGGCTGTGTCCTTAGCATGGCTGTATAATGGAATAGAAAAAATATGGAAATTGGATGGGGGATAGCCTTTTTAAATTACCAAAAATTGACAATAAACAAGGATGACAACATCCATAAAAGCGAAGCTCTGAAATGGCAGGACAAATGAACATTTACACTTGTTTACACGGAAAAGCAGATTATAAATATTTAAACTAAACAAAACTGTAATTAATTTTGTTGCAAAACTGCTTTATATACAGGATATTGTTTTAAGTACAAACATAAATTTTGGATTATGGAGTTGCTTCGCTTAAACATGGTACTTATTGTAATCAGTATTCCAAAACCAGAATAAGATGGTTAGGGGTTGGGGGGGACAGTGGTCAAGAAATAGTTTGTGTGAATGCACCATATCCTTTCATTTGTCCAGAGCTGGATCTTTAAATCATTTTAGTGGTGAGCCAGATCGGGGTGCGCCGAATTTCCGCCAATCACAGCGCGGCATTTCATAAAATGCTGTGCTCTCATTGGTGGAAAGTTGGCTTACCCCGATCTGGCTCACCACTAAAATGATTTAAAGATCCAGCTCAGATTATGACATGGTCTCTGGAATGACATATTGTATAAATGGCGAATATTAATTTCAACATCAATATAACAACATGTGGCCGGGGCGGGTAATAGACCCATACATTCTAGAACAACCTTTAATAGATATTAACAGGTACAAGGGACCAGGATTCTGACAAACAATTCTAAGTGAAAATTCAAAATATTACCATATTTCAATTCCTTCTTTCTTCATATTCTTAACCACTCCCTTTAGTTACAGAACAAAACAAGTTTTACGCCAACATTATGCCACAAAAGTATTCAAATTTTGAGCAATTTCGAATAAAATTTGCTAAATCAAGACCCCTTGATATAACGAAAATTTTAAATTTGTAATTTCTTCAATTAAAGCTATGTCATAACAAATTAAACTATTCAAAGCTGAATTTTTACATGCGTGCACAAACCAATAATGTGGTCGAATTGTTCCTACAATGTGTTTGTATCATCATATAATTGCAGCATACAATTTTTGGTGTAGATTCCTTTCAATAAATCTTTCTGCCAAATTTTATAATTTACTCAATATAATGAACAGTCTATTTTTTCTTCTATTATATTTTTGTTATGGTTATTGTAACAGTTTAGCAGTTTGGGGTGGTTATTTAATCCCCTTAATAGTCCCCATAGACTTTTTAGACTTACAAATTTTGTTATGGGGGATATTTCCGTTTTTTTAGCAGTGAAGCTACTCTATAATTGTCTCTCCATACGTATGGCGATTTCTATTTATGTATTTTCATTCTATTTAGAACTTTGGAGACAGCCAAACACCTGCTCCATAACTTACGTTGTCCGTTTGTCAAGCCATGATTTTTTTGTACTTCGCTACTTATGGATGTTGCTATTCCTTATTACGTAACAAATATAAAATATACAAATATACACCAAAGACCTTATGAAACATAAATAATTTTGGTTAGTAATTCAATCTCAGTTTATTGTTATTTTTGATTTTTACATTACATTGGTTAATACCTAGGAGGGAGGGGAAATTGGACTAAAAATTACACTGGTACCCAAAGTTTTCACGTTATTGTATTTTATGAATCAAAAACTTTGGGTACTTTAAATTGGTTGGTTACAAATTATCAGTGTGCAAACTTTTCAACCAATAATTTCAATCTACAAAGGGGGTAGTTTGTTTGTTATAATTAGGATTACATATTTGGATTACATATTTGTTTGTTATAATTAGGATTACATATTGTTAATTGTCTTATCCTTTAGGATCCCTGATTACTAAGTGGAAAAAATTGGGGGTTTTAAGTCAACCAATGAGAGATTGTGTTTATGAGACTTTAGGAAGTAGCTGTGTTTAGTGCCCCAAGAAAATGGGGACAGATGTCAACAGCTTTTTGCCTACCTTCTATTGACGTCTAAGTAGAGGGAAAGAGAAAGGGAAGTGGGAAAGAAACCCCCTAGAAAAGAGATGGGGTATAGGGTATAGTATAGGTAGGCCAAAAGCAGTGACATCTATCCCCATTTTGCTAGGGCACTATAGACAGCTACCTTTAGGTACCATTGTTACATAGATCCAATGTCCCCTTTCCTTCCTGGAGATAAGACTCTTGACTATAAAATATACATTTCCTCCAAACATATATAAGTAATATCCCTTGAGTAGACTGTGAACTATTATTTTGCCCCCCCCCCCTTGATTTACCAATAAATAATACTATTTGATGGGGATTAACAACATTTGTAATCGTAGCTGTGTTTAGTGTCCTTGGAAAAAGGGAATTGATGTCACAGCTTTTGGCTTACCTATTCTACTGACATCATAGTAGAGGGAAAGAGAAAGGGAAGTGTGAAAGAAATAATATTTTTTTGTATGCCTAATCTTATGTTGAAATACATATCCATCATTCTAGATTTGTAAAATCAGGTTCGCTAATATTTCTTTTATGTTATCGTGGTTTAGCATTGATTGGGTTAGGTTAACCAAGCTACGTGATAACCCTGCATGGATCCCACTCTTCACAGTAATCTTACAATTATTGAATTAATCTTTGCTTGGGTCGAGAAAAAGTATAGGTCCGATGGAAAGTGTTATCTTTTTCGGCCCGCACAGCAAAGATTTTCCAGTCCGTTGGTGCGCGCGTGAGATAAAAAGTAATCAAAAGTAATGAAAACAATATAATTACAGCCAAATTATAAGAAAAGGCAGCCTGCGGCAGCCTGTAGCAGGGCAAAATAACATTTAATCATGAAAAAAACAATGATTTATAGTGATTTAAATTCATTCCAACAAGAAAATATAGATAAAATAAGAAAAATATTAAAATTAAAAAAATAGCCCAATTTTGAAATTCAGCTGGAGCAAAACCGGTTAGATGTACAAAAATTTTTGCTTTACATGAAATTTAGCCAATGCAATTGCCTACAAAAAAGTATTTCAGCACGAACTTGATTAGACAACTTCTTCCCCCCCCTAGAAGTCCATTAAGTCCTAGGGAACGGCAAAAATCGCCGAAAATCACGCCTTCGGCGGCGAATAACGGCCAAACGGTTCGCCGGAGGCGAATCAAACAAAAGTAAAGAAATGTCCGCCTTGAAAAGTTCTACAACTCCAAAGAGATGCATGAAGTCGCTAAAGCGACTCCTTCCCCCTCTTAAGGGGCGAAAACTGAAATTTTTTGAAAAAAATTTACAAGGCCACTTTGGGGGCGTGGGAGGGGTGGATCCCGACACCCCACGGTCACCAAACCAAAACTTTTGGCGCCCCGCAATGCTGAATTTTCACCCTGCGAAAGTCCCGTTCCATTATCTCTTATACAAAAAAAGTTATTCTTTGTGGGGTAAGTTGAAAAACAGGGTTTTTTTGATGGATTTTTTCGGTGATTTTGCACGGATGCAAATTTTTAGGCCATTTTTTCGCGGTTTTTCCTTCGCCACGCCCAAACGGTTTGAGATAATCTCACGGGACCTTTTGCCCAATCTAAGTCTGGTTATTACCGAGGTCCATGAAAAAAAAATCTAAAATCGGATGAAGCACGCCGTCGCTACGCGCCGTCAAAAATCGTCGGTCGGCGATTTTTGCCCCCTCTAACCCCCACCTCGTGCCATTTTTCTGAGCAAAGATTATAATTATAATCTTTTTGCTTTCAGCAAAAAGATTACAATTATTGGATTAATCACAGTAATCGCAATCGCATGTTGTTATTCAATGGTATATGTCGACTATATGGTATTTAATAAAGTGTCAATGGCTGACAAAATATATAGGAAAGTTGAACATTTGAGGCTACAAAAATATTTCTTGTAATGCTAGATCTAGGAACCTTGTAATAATCCCAGAAATCAGGAAGCATTCGCTCAAAGCAATATTTCACCATATACTGCACTTTAACCCCAATTTATTTTGGTCAAAAAAAGTCCTGGGAGGGGATGATCGTGATCCAAAAACAGCTTTAAAGGTTATAACCCATATAAATGTATTTATTTCCTACATTCTGTATAACAATGTAAAATGTCAGTTACATACTCGTTTCATAAATATAGGAATATGTATGTTTGGGTTGTCAGTAGCAAAACGTATTCCTTTAATGTGCCTTGTTGAGCACTGGAACCTCAGCTCATTATTTTTTAAATAAATAGAAAATGAGAAGAAGTGGTATTTTTTTTGTTTGTTTGATTATTGCTTAAGGGCAGGTTAGGCTAGGTCATATTTGATGGTTAATGTTAGCCCCGCAGAGTTATTACTACCCTGTAGGGGTTAGACAAAGGAAAACACTAATTCCCCTCTCCAGCATACAGTATTTACGCAGGTCTCTAGGTGCTAAATATTGTAGTCTTATTATCAGGGATTTTAAGGGGTAAGACAATAGGTAATAATAAATTGGTGTAAACTCATATATAGGTTAAATAAAATTTCCCATCATGTAAATTAATATTATAGGATAAAGTTTTGATACTAAATACAACAAATTACCCAAGGTTTTTAGACCAACTGATAAGAGACCGTGTTAATAAAACTTTGGGATCTAATAAACATTACAGTCTTTTCTTCTTATTTGTGTGTTTATTTTGGGTAAAAAATATTGGAAAGTGTTATTTCATCTTTCATTTATATATCACTACATCACTGATCTTTCTGTATAGGAGGTATAACTAAATATTATCACAAGGAAAGAATAGTTATTTCTCGCATCGTATTATAAACAGCTTTCCGCAGTTATAGAATGTACAACTATAAGATTAAAACCAGTTTTTTTAGCCCCGAGATGCCGAAGGCACGGGCTTAAAAACTGGTTTCAATCTTATGATTGTACATTTCTATATTCGTAGAAAACTGGATGTAATACGATGCTAGACATAGTTTTTTTCGTATGGATAGAACCGGTTCCTATCCACCGGATTCGAATGAATACGAGAAAGAAATAATATTATATTCTATTAATATTGACAAAATATATTTATACTTTAACTTATATTTAATTTATTCCAGTTAGGGAGTTGGCAATGGACTGTAAATTACGCTCAATTTTTAAAAACTCGTTCTGACATTTGGAGGTTTAATCTTGATTGGGTTTTACAAGATACTTGTGTCTTAACTTTTCCAACAATATATTTTATCTACAAGATGGAACTAAATCAAAGTTTTTAAGCAAACAAATAAAAGGACGTGTTTATAAAAATTCGGATACTGGTATTATTAACATCCAATGTCCCCTCCCTACCTGTCCTAAAATGGAAACATTAACCTTTTCTATACCTATTACAAAAGATTAATTGTGTCGCCAATACAATTATTAATCATTAGAGAACGAGGTCTTAATGAAAACCTCTAGTGCCCCTAGAGACCTCTAAGAGCGTAGCGGCTATAGTAGCTGCGACCCTAGCTTCAAGGGGCTCCATATTCAAAAATGGACTTATTGGGTAGGACAGAAAAATAGCCTAAAACCATCCCTCGACTGCATGTAAAGATTTCTTAACATGAAGAACTCAATCAGTTCAATAGTTATCGAAATCCTAAGCTGCAGACAAAAAACTTATAACTTTATGTACATAATTACATGTAATTTTTTATCCGATTGATTTATTATATGCATCTATTTAATGTTAATTCTATTGTGTCTTTGTTTATTTACCAAGCCATCTACTGCAAGCGTACATACACAATAACCAATACTATTGTATAAAGTAGTAAGTTTTTGCACACCACTGAATCGATTGTTAGTTAGTTCTAAAAATCAAACCTGAAGAACCCTTTTGGTGACCTTTTTCGTCTGCTAGCAAATAGCTTTTGATACTTTTGTATTTGCATGGCTGTGTTAATATTCCCGACGCTATTGGTTGATTTTCTAGAACCCAATGGAAATTCGGCACAGAGTCTTCGGGAAGAGGACATACAGTTATTTAACCCCTTCCCCCTCTAGTGTTTTACTCTAATAAAAAATCAACAGTTCATATGTCGTTATATTGCTTAAAACATGTAAGATTTTGATACAGTCAACTTACTTACTTAAATTTCAAGGGGTAATTTTTTGTATCATCATTGGGGATGTACATCAATTTATCGGCCATTGTCTTATCCCTTTAGGACCCTGATCATTATGGTTGTTTTATTTAGTACCCTCTCTGGTTTGACTGTTTCTATTTCATTATTTCTCTTCATTTATTGTTCTCTAGTTATTTATGGACATTATAAATACAATTTCACCAGGGCTCAGCAGTTAAGCCTCAGCCGCGCATAAGCCTCAAATTTAAACCACCTCTCCCCCCCCCCCCATTGAGTGAAAAAATAAAATTATGAAAAGATGGATTTTCTGTTTAGGAACAGGTTTAGACATCCAGCTAAATTTTGAAGTTGTGATATGACAGTTATACTGAGGCGCTCACGCGGCTGATGCGCGTCGGCCGAGCCCTGAATTTTACACACTTTTGCTCAGGTGTGTTCACAAAAATTTTCAGCCTGGGGAGGGGGATGGATGGGTGGGTAAAAATCTTTAAAATGCATTTCATTTATCTACATTTTGATAAAGGGGGTGTTAATACTCCCTCCGCAACCACCTGCACGCCCCTGCTATTGTTAAAAACATTTTTCGCACCCCAGGATTTATTTGTTTTACAAATGAATATGTTATTCTCAGAAAACACGAAACATACTTTTACAAATTTTTTTTGCAATTTCAAAGTAGTTTAGGGTAGGTTATTCTTTAAATAAGGATGACAACATAAAAAAATAATCCGATGGACATATCATTACATAGCTTTTCAAAACTATCTTTAGTTTCGACCTACTTATACTTGATAATAGAGATGCTTCGCTTTTTTCATGGTGCCTAATAATCCTAGGAAGCAACATTCAAAAGTCAACATAAAGGACAATGATATAGTATAAATTATCTAAAAAGTAGATTATAAACATAGTGTTGCCAATTATGCCAAACTGTTACAGGAATCAAACTGATTATAGAGTTGCTATTCTTTCTAATTTGTACCTTATCGTTGCAGAACTCACGTAGGAACCGACCTTAATTTTAGAAAAGTTTATTTTTACCGTGAGAGAGGAGACAATTGGCTGTTTGTTACACTAGTCCCCAAAGTTTTATAACAACATTATCTTATTCGTTGGCTCAACAACTTTTAGGACTTTAGTTTTGATTGGTGGATTTATTCAGTTGAGTGTTCAAACGTTTCAACCACTTATTTAAATCTACATAGGGGGTTATTTTGTGTATCATCGATTGTCTTATCCCTTTAGATCCCTGTCACTTTTAAGAATTAAAAAATATTTAAATTTCCCATTATGACAGAAGAACGACACTCGTATATATTTAACTTTCCTTTCAAAGTTATTTCCTTTAGGGATCTAAAGGGATAAGACAATAGGCCAATAAATTAATGTACATCCTCAATTATGATACAAAAATTAACCCATCTGTAGATTAAAACTAGTGGTTGAAACGTTAGGACACTCAACTTAATGAATCAACAAATCAAAATTCAATAGAAGTCTCCAAAGTTGTTAACCCAACGAATAAGAAAACGTTATTATAAAACTTTGGGGACTTGTGTAATAACCAGCCTATTGTCCCCTCTCTCTCTGATAATAAGTACGTATATGTTTTCCTTATGAAATTCTGTCCTGTCAAAAAGATTCACGCATAAATGGACGCAAAAACGGTGTCCACGCATTTTAACCAAAATAATTTTGATTCTTAACAGCAAAGTTTTATTATTATTCATTTTTTTTGCAGGTTTAGCCAATAAATCAATAAATAATTATATATATTTTTAAAATTTAGTAAAAAATATAGTCATATCGTAACTTTGCTTGATTTGCTTTAACCAAACATTTATAGAGAATTATCTTTCAAAAGTAGTACAAAAATGTTAAAACATAACTTTCAAAATCATATTATTAAAAATCTTCGCTTGGCAAATCTAATTCTTGCTTATAAATGTGTGAACACTGTGCAAAAAGTAAATTGAATATTTCCCTAAGAAACTGCAAACTACTAACTTTCACATTTTAAAGGCTTATATTTGAAGGGAGTTAGGGATAAAATAAATGAATTTTTAAGTGTCAAGTCTTATTTCAAACCATACTCACTTACTTGTTGAGGCTTAATTATTGAGATGCCGCGCTTATAAAATATGCCTTATAATTCTAGGAATCAATATACACAAACGATTATGTAAAAGGAGTATTATACCGAATGTAGAATCATATTTCTTGAACCTAATAATAGTGTCTAACTTTTTATCTTTGTGACGTAACAAAAATACATCTCTTTTTTAGGGGTTTTCTTTCCCACCTCCCCTCTCATCCTTCGACTTTTGTTATGTCACAAAGATAAAAAGTTAGACACTATTACTAGGTTAATATTTCTTTAAATGGACAATGACATACTGAATTTCTGATTACGATTAATAGTGGCTATGCTCTCTAAATTGTACCCAACTATTTTAGGAATCATAATACCAAAATTGAAATTGACAAGAAAAATCTAAAGTATCTAAATGTTCTACAAAAGCCACCCATTACGGACGGACGGACGGACGGAAAGACCCAAAATGTTGAAAGCTTCGCTTCTTAAAATGTCTCTTTGAAATGTATCTTTATCCTTAAAACTAACGTCATAGACTTAAATGTATTTTTCTCTTTATTTCTCAAATACGGCGTAGAAACTGAAAAAGTACGTGTCATTTCATTTTACTTAAAGCTTTCAGTGAAGATGAGATTTTATAAAGACATACAGACAGATGGCAGGGAAGGAGGGGATGGTGGACTTGTAAAGTTTTATCAAAATAGGAAGGAGGTTGAACTTGTCTATTAAAATGGATATAGAATACATGGATATTGTGAGAGATTCTTTAATATCCTGAAGTTCCTCCCAGCTGGCTAATATAACGATTCCCCTCCTGACAACGGAGGAAGGAACGTATTGACCAATATCTGGTGACTATATTAGCAACATAAATTGCAATATATTAGTATTCTATATACTTTTCTATCTCAAGGGATTTCAACTATCTAGTTTTCACATATGTAGACAGAATGAAGATGAATATTTTAGTTAATTGAGCGAAAATTTATTACTTTTTATTTACCTCATTGATTTTGCTCATGATAGCTATCAAAATCAATCAATAAAATCTCATTACAAGATTGTCTTTGTCTATTTAGCTTTTTCTAAAATTTGGACATTTTTTTGTGAGGTACTCAGTAAATAATATTGATATTATCTCAAGTGTAAATATTTCTAGAGCCTATATTTGTATTCTGTATCTCCTAGTCCTCACAGACATGTCCTACATTCACAAATAAACTTTTCTTGGCACGTACAATCATTCTCCATAGACTAATATATGGTAGAATTACAATGGGATAGTTTGTAACATAGAAAAGTATTGTAGAAAATTTACACTATATTCCATTTCTGCTAGTCCTCAAAGACATGTCCTACAATCACAAATAAACTTTTCTTGGCACGTACAATCATCTGCCATGGACTAATAATTAGTAGAATAACATTGAAATAGTTTTGAACATAGAAAAGTATTGTATAGAATTTACACTAAATTCTGTTTCTGCTACTCTTTACAGACAGTCCTACAATCACAAATAAACTTATCTTTTAAAACATTCTCCATAAACTAATGATTTGTAGAATAGTAATTGGATAGTTTCGATCATAGAAAAATTATGTATAGAATTTACACTTTTACATTTCATAGCCTGACTGACATGTCCAACATTCACAAATAAACTTTTCTTGGCATGTACAATCATTCTCCATAGACTAATAGTTGGTAGAACAACAGTGCAATATTTAGTTCCAAGTAATACATAGATTTTACACTATATGCATTTTATAGCCTGACAGACATGTCCTACATTCACAAATAATTTTTTTTGGCATGTACAATCATTTGCCATGGACAAATGGTTAGTTGAATAACAATGGTACAGTTTGTTCCACAGAAAAATTATGTATAGAAATGTTTGATAGAAAAATAATATTTGGAGTTTACACACTAAACTGCTATTTCTAGCCCTCAAAGATAAATCTTACATTCAAAAAAAAAAACTTTTCTTAATTCGAATAATCATTTACCAAAGACAACTTATCATATCAATTTGGTATTTGCCTCAAAAAAAAAGATAAAACTGACCCATGTTTGGCAATACATTGTTTTTCATTGCACATAAATTGTGATAATTTGGTAAAATTTCTAGATTTATAATTAAGTTATAAGAGATATATGTAGATTTAACTAATACACTTCCTAATCTGATATAATAGAAATTGAATTTGAATATAGAACAAGAAATGTTAAACGCAAAAGGATCAGACCATGTAAAATTGTAGGGTTTCTTTTCTTTTGAATTTTGAAATATAAATGATATCATTTAGCTTCACAAATTTGAATAAACATAATAATGCATTTGAAGATGTTGAATACTTCATTTTTAATAATTCATGGCATATTTTTATTACGTATAAGTGGCTTCTGCATTTCTAAATGATCCTCAATAAAGATACAACAAAAAAACTGCACAATCTTTTGTTGATAACAGATATTTTATATTTCATATTTTCATATCAATTTTAATCATTTTTTAATAAAGTAAGACTTGGATTTGTGTTTAAAGTTATCCTATGATTTTATACTAATTGATTGATTGCATATTTTAACTAATGAACTAACTAGAAAGTTTTTATAAAGTCTACTGAAAACCTAATTGTGCAATGAAATATATCTTTTAATAAAATATGTCCCATTAAAAAAAATGTAAACCTGAAAAATTCTTTTTCGTGTTTATTGTTCATAACTCAAAGTTTTTCTAATCTTGTAAATTCAAGATATTTTTAGCATGCAAGTTTGAATTTTTACCTTCTCCCCTCCCCCAATAATACATATCTATTAAAATCTTTGTATTTTATTTGATTTAAATTGCAAACATCAATTTTCTTGTGCTTTATAAGCATTACTAGCAACAATACATTTCTTTTTATGTATGGCCTTTGTTTTTTATTGTTTTATTATCATATATTTCCAGTCGCTGTGTAATCATTAGAAATAATCTTCCTGTGTATTCTATATGTTTTTTTTCTATGGCAGTTGTCTTGCACTTTGCTGATGGAAATGGTGTAAGCGTTAACTAGCATTAGTAATTATATTCCCCCACCCCCCTCTTCACGAACCCTTTCCCCCTTACGACCATTATCATTACAATTACCACGTGTTCTATATTCCCACTCCCCCATTAATCTTCAATATAACCCTAAAGTTTTAGTAAAGTTAGTAGAGGATGGGGTGGGGGTTGGGGATGGTTCTGGAAAGGTTTAGGTGGGTGTTGTATGACTCCTCCCCCTTTGCACACCCCTGTGTCAATACCATTATAAGAAATGAATGTGTTATCAGCCAGGGGTAGGAGGGAGGGGGGGGGGGGGTTAATCTACATCCCTCTTATTCCCCGTTATTGACAAGCTACCAAAGGCAAAGTTTTATAAGTTATTCATCCTCTCCAATACTAACAAACTCTAACAGAAGGCATTAAATAAATATTGGAAATATTATAATTAATCTCACATTGTCCTATCCCTGGTTATTAGCTGACAAAATGTGGGTTGTGTGTGTGGGGACATGTGTCTTTTTATTTCAATTAATTAGCATATGTATGGTTATATGGACAAAGAAAATTAGAAAATGATAAAAAAGCTCCACTGTTATATTTATAATAATTTGATTTTCTATTTCAACCTCTAATATGTAAGGTAATAAATTGTTTTGTTAATATCAAATCTCAAAAATGGCTGCTGCAATCTAAATACTTTCAGGATTGCCTTCAAAAAGTTTTTTAAAGTTTTTAAGCTGACAACTTAACACTTAATAATTGGAATTTGCTATTTGAAACTATTATCAGTTTTGTATAAACACTTCAGGTCATTTGTATAAACACTATTAGGGAGAGGGTGGGGTGAGAGTGATATGGATCTGATCATAGTCTTTTTTTCCAGGGAATCGTCCATTTAAAACTACCAAAAAGTGTCCTCTTTGTCAATACATAAAAATAAAGTAAAGTAATGTACAGCTAAAATAGTAAATTTGGATTATATCAAGAACCAATTTCTAAATTCTTCTTGATAGTGATTTTTGTTTCAATTTGTAAATCTATGAGCCACTTTAAGAATGTATGGGCGTACGCATATTACCTAATTATAGAGTAGCCAAACAATCAAATTCCTTATATGCTATCTTGTTAAATTCTCTGTTTTGAAAAAGCACCTGCTTAACAAAGGGGGATTTTTTCCTGTGTCCCTTTTTCCCCCCGGGGGAGGAGATTCCCTAGTTATCTGGGTAAGAGGGGGGGGGGGGGAGTCTAGTGTCCCTAAATTCCCCCCGGGGGGAAGAAAAACTTGTGGTCGAACCATTTGTAGCAGTCATCAAGTAAATTACTTTTCAATTTCCTCAATTTAAAAAAAATTCTCTAAATCTATTTAAACTTGCTATATCATGGAGGGAGATCAGGGGAATATGTACTGATACCCAAAGTAAAAAAATTGGTACCTTTTTAAAAGCGAAGCTTTTCTATAATTAGGGTCGGCCCGTCCGTCCGAGATAGATAGCTTTTATTCGTTAATTTAGGCAAGTTAGAATTGTCCTATCAATTTCAAACTTTGCATGAGGATTCCTGTAGTAGTTAGGTACGATTTAGAAAGCGTAGCAACTCTATAATCATTACCGAACGTCCATTTTAAACATGATGATTTTTCTACTTTTTAACAACAAATTTATATGTGATCTAATTATCCGTTTGTTCTAATTTTTGGTATATTGATTCCTGGGACAACAAAGAACAATATTATAAGCGAAGCAACTCTATAATCAAGTCCTAAAAATAAAAAAATGTCCATAAACATTATCCAGTACCAAGCAGCTTTTCAACAAATTTACTTACAATTTTGCTTCGACTCTTATACTTTTATATTCTGCTTATTCAGTTCTGAAACTATACAAGTGTTAATGTCCGTTTGTCCTACCGTTTCAGTGCTTCGCTTTTATAGATGTTGTCATCCTTGTTTTATTAAATCATCATTTGGTGGTTAAACTATTCAACTGATAATCTTACCTTACTAAAGCAGTAATTTTTGTATTATAATAGGACACGTACATCAATTTATCATCCATTGTCTTACCCCCTAAGATCCCTTGGGATTTAGATATTTTAAAACACCATAAATGTTGATTTATTGACAAAAAGAATGTTGATCCTGGTATCGACTTGATTATGGAGTAGTTTGATGTGATTGTCACCAAAACCATGGAATATTATTACGAGCCTAGATAGATAGATACATGGAATATTATTACTAGCCTAGATAGATAGATACATGGAATATTATTACTAGCCTAGATAGATAGATACATGGAATATTATTACTAGCCTAGAAAGATAGATACATGGAATATTATTAGTAGCATAGATAGATAGATACATGGAATATTATTACGAGCCTAGATAGATAGATACATGGAATATTATTACTAGCCTAGATAGATAGATACATGGAATATTATTACGAGCCTAGATAGATAGATACATGGAATATTATTACGAGCCTAGATAGATAGATACATGGAATATTATTACTAGCCTAGATAGATAGATACATGGAATATTATTACGAGCCTAGATAGATAGATACATGGAATATTATTACTAGCCTAGATAGATAGATACATGGAATATTATTACTAGCCTAGATAGATAGATACATGGAATATTATTACTAGCCTAGAAAGATAGATACATGGAATATTATTAGTAGCCTAGATAGATAGATACATGGAATATTATTACGAGCCTAGATAGATAGATACATGGAATATTATTACTAGCCTAGATAGATAGATACATGGAATATTATTACGAGCCTAGATAGATAGATACATGGAATATTATTACGAGCCTAGATAGATAGATACATGGAATATTATTACTAGCCTAGATAGATAGATACATGGAATATTATTACGAGCCTAGATAGATAGATACATGGAATATTATTACTAGCCTAGATAGATAGATACATGGAATATTATTACTAGCCTAGATAGATAGATACATGTAATATTATTACTAGCCTAGATAGATAGATACATGGAATATTATTACTAGCCTAGATAGATAGATACATGGAATATTATTACGAGCCTAGATAGATAGATACATGGAATATTATTACTAGCCTAGATAGATAGATACATGGAATATTATTACTAGCCTAGATAGATAGATACATGGAATATTATTACTAGCCTAGATAGATAGATACATGGAATATTATTACGAGCCTAGATAGATAGATACATGGAATATTATTACTAGCCTAGATAGATAGATACATGGAATATTATTACGAGCCCAGATAGATAGATACATGGAATATTATTACTAGCCTAGATAGATAGATACATGGAATATTATTACGAGCCTAGATAGATAGATACATGGAATATTATTAGGAGCCTAGATAGATAGATACATGGAATATTATTAGGAGCCTAGATAGATAGATACATGGAATATTATTAGGAGCCTAGATAGATAGATACATGGAATATTATTAGGAGCCTAGATAGATAGATACATGGAATATTATTAGGAGCCTAGATAGATAGATACATGGAATATTATTACGAGCCTAGATAGATAGATACATGGAATATTATTAGGAGCCTAGATAGATAGATACATGGAATATTATTAGGAGCCTAGATAGATAGATACATGGAATATTATTACTAGCCTAGATAGATAGATACATGGAATATTATTACTAGCCTAGATAGATAGATACATGGAATATTATTACGAGCCTAGATAGATAGATACATGGAATATTATTAGGAGCCTAGATAGATAGATACATGGAATATTATTAGGAGCCTAGATAGATAGATACATGGAATATTATTAGGAGCCTAGATAGATAGATACATGGAATATTATTACGAGCCTAGATAGATAGATACATGGAATATTATTACGAGCCAAGATAGATAGATACATGGAATATTATTACTAGCCTAGATAGATAGATACATGGAATATTATTAGGAGCCTAGATAGATAGATACATGGAATATTATTAGGAGCCTAGATAGATAGATACATGGAATATTATTACTAGCCTAGATAGATAGATACATGGAATATTATTACGAGCCTAGATAGATAGATACATGGAATATTATTACGAGCCCAGATAGATAGATACATGGAATATTATTACTAGCCTAGATAGATAGATACATGGAATATTATTACGAGCCTAGATAGATAGATACATGGAATATTATTACGAGCCTAGATAGATAGATACATGGAATATTATTACGAGCCTAGATAGATAGATACATGGAATATTATTACGAGCCTAGATAGATAGATACACTTATGCAGGAGCCTAAATAGATAGATTACAAATTTTATAGGGACAATTTCGTACAAAACTGGCCAACCACGAAATATATATTTTATCCTTATAATAAAGTAACCGGATGTCTGTCTGTCTATTTGTACCGATGGTTTTTGCTAATCGCTGAACCGAAATAATTATCCTTTACAGTCTAGCCTCTCACAGGTCCTGTGAAGGGTTTTAGCTATTTTTGAAGAGGGTCCCATCACCATCCCAAGAGAAATCGTTAAAGAAAAAAACAATCGCCTTGAGTTCTCCCTTTAGCGAAGCTTTTCACAGGTCCTAGGATGGTTTTATAGATTTTATATGGTTACACATTAAAATTATGTATAATATAAGAAATTTGTAATAGATATTTGTTGATTATAATGTTATGGTTTCATATTTCAAAGATTGGACAAATTAGAATAGCAGGGGAATTTTGGAATCTAATTTTAGCATTTTTA
This sequence comes from Acartia tonsa, assembly GCF_053477335.1. NCBI lineage: Eukaryota > Metazoa > Arthropoda > Copepoda > Calanoida > Acartiidae > Acartia > Acartia tonsa. The sequence continues at coordinate 38,720,294 of NC_137264.1, read as the reverse complement.
ATCGAACAGAGCTTCTCTGCATTTAGCGTTGGTCCGTCCGTATGTCCACACGAGTTAAGTGGTTCCAAACATAGCATAGGGGAAGAATGAAAAGGAAGAATATAAAAATAAAGATATGTGCATAACAAACAGACAGACAATAATATAAGAAGCTTCATTGTTTTTTAAAAATTGTCAAAAACTATGAAGTCAACAATCGGTTCTAATCCAGTGGATATTCTGAAATATACCCATACTTCATTGAATATTTTCATATATCCCTATAATTTTTGATTATTGGTGTAAATGTAAAAACCAGCTTGAAACCTTATTGCACTTCCTTCCCTTATGAACACATATTGATACCAATCAGAGTTTATAAAGTAACTAGCGACTTCGCCCTTTAGCCCCAAGAGGTAAATAAAGAACAAAAAAATTACCTCTGGAGATGCCCCCACAAATTTTAAATAATTAAAAAAAAATTAATTAACTGACGAGAAGCCCCCACTCCACCACTAATTTTAAATAATTTAAAAAAAGGGGGGGTCATTTTTGGGGGGGTTGGGGGTGTCCCATCCCCCAAGAAAATAGCTTAAAACCACCACAGGACCATTAGGTATATTCCCTGAAGAGTAGAATCCGATCGGTTCAGTGGTTACCGAGATCTAAAGGGACGGACAGACAGACGGGCAGACAGACGGACAGACAGACGGACAGACAGACCGACAGACAGACGGTAGGACAGACATCATTCTACTGTGTATTATAGAAGATAGAATGTTTGTAAGGATAACATCTAGTATACAGAGGTCTTATTTTTGTCAGGACGATTATTAAATCTTGATTGATTGGTTTAAACTAGCAGTATTCAAACTAAAAACAAGGATGACAACATCCATAAAAGCGAAGCACTGAAACGGTAGGACATACGGACATTAACACTTGTATAGTGTCAGAACTGAATAATCAGAAAATAAATGTATGAGAGTCGAAGCAAAATTGTAAAAAGTAAATTTGTTAAAAAAACTGCTTGGCACAGGATAATGTTTGTGGAAATACTTACATTTTTAGGACTTGATTATAGAGTTGCTTTGCTTATAACATTATACTTTGTAGTCCCATGAATCAATATACCAAAAATCAGATCAATCGGATATGTAGATCACATAAAAATTCGTTGTTAAAAAAGTAAAAAAATCAACATGTTTAAAATGGACGTACGGACATTCTGGTAATAATGATTATAGAGTTGCTACGCTTTCTACATCGTACCTAACTACTAAAGGAATCAAAGTTTAAAATCGATAGGACAATTCTAACATGCTTAAATTAACAAAAAAAGCTATCCGTTTGTGACGGTCGAACGGACAGACGGACAGACGTACGGACGGACCGACCCTAATTATAGAAAAGCTTCGCTTTTTAAAACAATAATTTTAATCTACAGAAAGAGTTTATCATCTGCATTTATTTTCTTTGTCGTCTATGTGTATTATCTAATAGAGTAAAATATTTGGTTTTGCCTGTTTATGGCAAAGGCATTAACCCAGACTTTACTATTAAGGTTATTTAAATATTGGATCTTAGGGTATAAATAGGGAATGATCAATTGCTATACAAGTCTAATGATAATAAATAAAATCAGCAATTCTGTAGAGTAAAGTAATTGGTTGAAAAAATTGGACACTTCTAGATTAAATGAACTAATTAGGATTTTGAAAAAAAGATTTAAGCCAACTAATTATGGAACGGGGTTATACAACTTTGGGCACCAGTGTAGTATACTGTCCAATATCCCCTCCCTCTATGCTGTTTAAGATATATAAGTTGGAAAGAATTTTAATATTAGAGGGAGATTTGAAATCTGCATCAAATTCTAAGGATTTTTTTTTTATAAAATTCGTTTTTTGTATAATTCTTTATCTAAAAGCGGAAAACAATTTAAGTTAATTAATTTTGACATCTGTGATTGGTAAATTGAAAATTATCTGCGCTCTGATTGGAGAAGCTTAAGTGTCACACATAATTCAACCAATTAGAACGCAGGTAATTTCCAATCCACCTATCCTATTGGTCAAAATTTATGAACTTAAATTGTATTCCGCTTTTAGATGAAGAATTATAAAAAAAACGAATTTTATAAAAAAAATCATTAAAATTTGATGCAGATTTCAAATCTTCCTCTAACATTAAAATTCCTTCCAACTTATATATTCTAATGCTGATATTGCTTTTGAGTAACCTATAAATGTAACAAGATTGAGAAACAGCTTGCACTTCCTTCCTATATCATCAGGGATACAGGGATAGGGTTATTGCTGATTATCTAATAAAAAATATGATAAAGAATAATTATTTCTCGCATCGTATTATAGACAGCTTTCTGCGGATATAAAATGTACAATTATAAGAATAAAACCAGTTTTTTTATTCATAGAAAACTGGATATAATACGATGCTAAACATAATTTTTTTTCGTATGGATGAGAACCGGTTCTAATCCACCGGATATCAATCGGTTTTGAACGAATACAAAAAACCCTTTTCTCGTATTCATTCGAATCCGGTGGATAGGAACCGGTTCTCATCCATACGAAAAAACTATGTCTAGCATCGTATTATATCCAGCTTTCTACGAATATAGAAATGTACAATCATAAGATTAAAACCAGTTTTTTTAGCCCGTGCCTTCGGCACCTCGGGGCTAAAAAAACTAGTTTTAATCTTATAATTGTACCTTCTATAGCCGCGGAAAGCAGTTTATAATACGATGAATGAAATAACTATTCCTTCATTTATACCTAAGAACTTTTATCTAAAAATGCAATAGAACATACTATATGATTAGGTTGGAGGGAAGACAACCATCATTTGTAGTCTAATATACCCCCCTCCCCCCCCCCCTACTTCCCAGTTAAATAAAATCGTATTTTCGATCAAACAACAAACCAACTCTAGCTAATACTAGTACAATAGTTCTGATACTTAAAATAAATTGAAAATAATAGTTAGTTTTTTTTCTATGCCTAACCCCTGTGGGCTACCCATTAAACTGTACTACCTAATCTCATACTTATTTTCAAAATAAGAGAGGGGGGTGTGGGGGTATTGTGATCGAAAGGGCACTCTGAGGGAAACCGCCGAGATAACATTTAAAAGATAATGTATAAGAATATCTGATTGATTAAAAGTTCCCTTCTAATATCTTATGAAATCTATCAATCCAGTGACGTCATGTCAAAGATAGTTCAGCTCTGTACATGTTTATCAGAGAGGGAGGGGACATTGGACTGTGAATCAAAATTGTACCCAAAGTTTTATAATCATGCTCTAACTTTTGCTGGCTTAAAACGTTAGGTAATTTCATTACTTGATTGGTTAGTACAAACTAATTTTGTTTATTCTTATTATTCTTATTATTTTCTCTTGTCTTATCCCTTAAGTTCCCTGCATATATATACAAAAGGAGGATGGCAATATAAGATGGATAGTTCAACCTTATAAGGAATATAGAGTACATAACATACAACTATTAGACTAGAGGATTAGTTTAATCTTACATTTTTTATTGATGAAAGATTTAAAAAAAACGTTGATTTTATAGTTTTATTAAAAATGTTATATTTGATCAATAGCCTAATTTAATCATTTAATATTTGCTTCAGCTGTTTAAATGTTAGGACACATAGCCTTATATAAGACTGGCAGCTGTGCCCCTAGCATAAATACGCTTTTTATTTGAAAAGCTAAGAAAGGGCAAAAATAGCCTAAAACCAGCCCAAGACTTTAAACCTGGAAATAAAATAGACTGGGACATATGTGAAGCTTACCATAAATGGAGAATTGTTACAGTAGTTATCGAAATCTTAATCTACAGACAAAAAAAAAACCTTACTACTTTATATAATGGGATAGGTAACCCTCTAGAAATTTATACTCTACAATTGGAATATAAGAAAATATAATCAGCCAATGAATATTTAACCTTTATCTGTAGAAATAAGGATAATTAGCAAAGTTCATGCATATGCTATGCTTCTCATAATATAAGCAAGGGGAATATTTATAATGTTATAAACACTTTTCCTAAACTTAAATACAGATTATAAGAAATATAAAATATTAGTGGCTACACTCCTAGCCTTCAGTTTATTAGGACAAAATTTCAGAAACTGAGCAATTTTAATCAGCTAAAATAATTTCAATAACAACTAAAAAGCAGTCTGACTACCTATGACCATAAATGCATAAACATAACCTTTGGTAAAAAAATCAAATAACCAAAACCCAGACACTTAACTTACATAGCAATCACCCCTTACAAAAATGTGTAAAATGTACTAAAGTAAATTTGATAAATATACATTAATTGCCATTTCTAACCTAGATTTCTTTTCTTTTTAAATGCACTAAGTTAATGCTTAAAGAATATGTATAAAGCATTCATACTTGCAATTATACTTGCAAATACATGAAAAACAATTAGACTAGGTTAAATTAATGAATACCATATAATAATACCTATTCTAGAACCTAATTGTCTATTTCTTTTGCACAAAATTACTTTTCTCTAATTATCTTTAATAATATACACACAAACACATATTATATAATAGATATGATATTTATAGATAATCCATCTTATTCTATTTTTCATTAAACTTAAAAAGGAAATATTTAGCAGACAAAACCATTGTTTACTTTTTGTTTTATACAAGATTTATACAAGCAATAACACAATTAATTTTTTTGACGATATAGTTTTCAGAAAGCTAACATTATCCTAAGAAATTCAACTATTTGTAACTAACTTATTATGTTGTTTGTCATGTGCTTCACATTTTATGAGAGATATAATTCACACAAGAAAAGTTTATTCTAATAAATGTTTGAACCAATGACAGGACTGGGATGTATCTTCACTATTCTCCTATTAGCTGCTTTATGAAATATGTCTCTAGAGTATCTCTATTTATTATAGTTACACAGATCAATTTCTATCTGTTTCCTATACAGATGAATAACCTTTATTATATACAGATTAATGTTATTACTGAGATAATTGATATTTTATGTTTATTAAGATTAAGGTTACTATTATAATGGTTATATTAGTGCAGCAGCTATATTAGGATCAAAAATAAAATCTATTTTAAAAATGTTAAAGTTGGTTGACTTTTTTTTATACTTGAAAGTCCAAACAATTACCACTGTGTGGCCCCTCTGGGAATAAAATTGATTTTACAGATATGGCTTTATCCAAAAGAAAATCCCACAATTCTATTAGCCCAGCATTAGCCCATACATATATATTTCAATATAACACAATTACAAATACAAATATTTCTACATTATATATTGTTGGCATTTTTGCTTTTGGCTAGTTTTTCTTCCCAATTTGCATTCAAAATATTTTGATACTAGCTTTTGGCTAGTTTTTCTTCCCAATTTGTATTCAAAATATTTTGATACTAAAAAAGTTGATAATGTCCTTTTAAAAAATCTATTGCTTCCATTTTGTAACTTTGTTTAATGCATATTTCAAGATTTTCTTGAAAATTTTTCAAAACCTTACAAGAAATTTGATATTTTTGATAAAACAAGGATTTAAGTTCTTTGATTCAGTAGCCGATTTATATTTATAGGAATACTTTTGAATGCGTAAATGCATCAAGGAGGTAAAAGACATTTGGCAGTTAATTTAAAGTTTTAAAAGTATGCTCTCTCATTCATTGGTGGATACATCTATGAAATCTTCATTGATTGGTTCAAACTAACAAATACAAACTTTAAAACCATTAGTTTTAATATACAAAAAGAGAATTTTTTTTATCATTATTTATGGTCTTTTTTTCTTATTTCTTAATATACTTGAATTGCATTGATATGATATGATCATATGTTGATCCCTTCACAGATAGAATGTAATACATTACATATAGTTTGATCCTAGTAAGAGTGGAGGGCACTCACTGTGTGTGTGTGTGGATGTGAATGGTTGGTAAGATTGATGTGATACCTCTTATCTGAATGTGGATACATGCCAAAATATATTTCTTTCAATGTACATCACTTTTATTTCATTAATATACAAAAAATATTATTTCTTCCTTTTCCAACAACAAAAGTACTTATAAAGTAACACCTAAAATATCAATTTCAAATCTATCTATTATGATTTTAAAATGTCAATACAAAATATTTCTGAAAGTTAAAAATAACTGCAGAAAATATTTATGATTTGTACAAGTCCTTTGATACTGTACTCCACTGCAAAATCCTAACTAATTTATATTTAGTTTGAATCTGAATCAGAGTGTATAGTTTGATCTGGAGCAGAATAAATTAGATATTCATCTTTTAAAATATAAAATTTCAAATCTAAATTTGGAAACTATTTTAGCTTTAGTTAATTTTTATATAGAGGATTAAGGGAAATACAATTTTTTGAATGATTTAAGATAGATGGAATAGAATTAGTTGTTTAGTAAAATCCCTACTATAAATAACTGGACCATAAATAAACCCCCTCTCCTCCCCCCAACTCAAAACCTAATTCTTATTTTTTAAAGCTTTGAGCATTTTTTGGCTTAATAAAGTCTGCAAATAAAAAAGCATCACAAATTTTATACTTAAAAAGGCTAAATTTAGCTAATTTGGGATATTAAGTTAGAAAAACATGCAATATTTAATTTCATTTTGCTTTAGATATTCTTAGAGCAACCCACCCCCCCCCCCAAAAAAAAAAATGGATTTCAACTCCAAGTTTTATTTTACCTCCAATGTTTTTCTTTGATTAAATGATAATAATTGCTAAAACTGACAATTTTGTCAAAATAAAAATAAGAACTATATACCTATAAGAAAAGTTTTTAAAGGAAAATAAAATAATCTCCAATTTAAAATCATTTTTGAATAGATGTTTTTTGATATAAATATATCCAGTAAAAATTTTGAACCTCACTTATTGTTAGTTTGATTTAAACAAAGTATTTAAAACTTTGGATCACGGAAAGAAGCCGGTTTCATTGTATTTCCATAGTAGCTTTTGATAGGTTATTTTAGATCAGGTATATGTTAATGATTGCCCCGCAGGGTTAGGAAATTGGCCCTGCATGTTTAGAACCCCAAATAGGAGAAAAGCTACTGTGAAAATACAACGAAACCCGCTACTTCGTTTTTTTTTCCATGATGCAAAACTTTTATGACATGTAACTTTTAAATGTAGACTTCCATTATGTCATTTATTTCTGATAAAATTTTATGTTTACCAATGTGTGAAATATTCTCTTCAGTATTTTCATAAAACTGCAAATCATTTCAAAAGGCTAACATAGAAAATAAATATATCAAAATATATTATTTACTAATATAATGAATATAACGAAAAGAAGAAAAGTAGCTAGTTGTAAAGGTATCATAAAAAGCCCCATTAAATACCACAATTTAACGAAAATAACTATCGCAATGGCCTTGTGCCGACTCTTAATTGCGTCTTTGAAAATCAACCAATGGAAACGGAAATATTAACACAGCCAAGTAGCAGAAAATAATTTGAATGCAGACAAAAAAGGTAATTGAAAAAGGGAGGGCGGTAGTTATCTGTATAAACATACTATAGAACTGTTCATTAAAGAGAATCAACATACAGGTTTCTGGATGGTTTCAGCCTATTTTAGTCTATTTTCAGAGTTTGTTTAGCCTTAAATAATAAACAATTTAAATTTGTTAATCATTTAGCTTTTGTATTTGTTGAAGGCTAGCAACACCTTTGTGTAGACAGCTACAGGCGCATCTTAAATTCATACCAAAAGTCTTTGATGTCAAAATTTATTGTTGTATGACACCAGATACATACTTAGACCCAGGGAGAAAGGGAACATTGTTTATTACACTAGTCCCCAAAATTTTATAATAACATTTTTTGCTTATCAATTTTTGGGACTTTTATCGAATTTTGATGGTTGGTTTGATAAGCTGGGTGTTTAAACGTTTCAACCACTAATTGTAATCTAGAGAAGTGGTAATTTTGTGTATCCTAATCGGGGATTTACATTTATTTATCGGCCAATGTCTTATCCCTGACTTAGAACAGGTATAAATAGATAGGACAATGGATTATAATTCAAGGTACCTCTCAATTATGAGAAACAAAATTATCTCTTGATTGAATTATTGTTTGAAAAATTTCGACACTGCTATTTTGTCAATTTTCAATCTTACCACCTTTAAGCTAGCTAATTACCGAACGAATTTATAAGCATCGCATTAATCTACTTATCCTAATATATAAAGTAGTAAGCATTTTTTGTCTGTAGCGAAGGATCTCGCTAACCGCTGAACCGATATGGTCCTCCTTTACAGTGAAGCTACTTATAGGTCTCGGGAGGGTTTTAGACTATTTTATTTTATATAAAGTCTGAGTAGGTATGGTTTTAGGCTATTTTTATGCCCTTTCCTTTGAATATAGTGCCCCTAGATGCTAGGGGCGCAGCCGCTAGTTATCATTAAAGAACGAGCCTAACCCAATTCTGAACAAGAATGACAAAATTTTAAAAAAGCTTATATATCAAGCACAAAGTTTCAAAACATCTCGACACATTTAATAGAAAAAAGTTTAATATTTGCTAAATTAAGTTTTATTATAATCAGACATTTCTTTTTTTAAAAATTGAACTTTTTATAAAAGATTCTAATCTGATTTAAAAAGTGAGGGGAGCAAATGATGATTTAATTTAAAAGGTGATTTCCATTAAAGTTCCTGTAGTGCACTGACCCCCCCCCCCCCTATTTTTAGTGACAGTGGGGGTTGATGGTTATATTTCCTATGTCTAAACCCTGTGAAGGGCCCTAACCCTGCGGGGCTACCCAGTACCAAATATAACCTATCCTAACCTGATCTAAAGTATTAAATACTACCCTCCCTCACTTATTTTCAATTCATTTAAAAAGAAGGTGGAGGGGGGTCTAGTGTTCAACAATCACTTTAAGGGAATACGCCAAAAAAAGGTCTGCTCATTCATCCCTCTAAAATAATCTCTATTTCATCTTGACATAAAAAGGAAGTAGAATAAAAAGGTTTCAATAATTTATTATGCTCAGGGATACAAGGATAATAAATTATTAATTGATTATTAAGTTAATCTTACTATAACTCTATATGGGAAATTATAATAAATTAACAGGATCTCGATAACCGCTGAACCAATATATTTCTCCTTGACATGATAGCTTCTCTTAGGTCATGGGAAGATTTACAACTATTTTGGAGAGGGTACCTCCACATTCATAAGAGAAATCGCCAAAAAAAAAAAATATTGAAAAAATCAGTATCGTAGAAACATGAATTGGACACACTAGGTTTGTGATAATAGTTATAAAGTTGCATTACTTTTCTTATTAATTACATACAGACATATGGACTTGCACCAAGTAAGGAAGAGCTTTGCCTTTAAAGCATTAAAAATCATAACTGACTTGAAATCAACTATGCATAACAATTTTGACAATTTAAATGCAATAAAATTATGTTTTTTTAGGAGCTTGTATATTTTTAGATTCTTAAACTGAAGTAAATATATTCATCTGTATTTGATATTCTATAGAAAAAGTTGAAAGTCCTAGATTTTAGGCAAAATTTATAAATAACCAATAAAATACAACTTCTTAAACTAGAATTAAGAGTTAATTGTAAAGATAAACCTTTTATTAATATTTATTAAGAATACGAGAAAATCATATATTTGTACAGTTATAAATAATCAAAATATAGAAATAAATAAAAGAAAAATAGATAGATAGATAGATTGCTGTAAATTGGGACTCTAAATATTTGAACTGAATGAAACATCTTCAAATTGATTCAATTATTCGACAATGACAGGCACACACTATACCGAGAATGTACTCATTAAAAGGTTTAAGAGTACAATGGAAAATAACCACTAATTTCATAAGTATTTGGTTCAAAATATTTTTTTGTACATTTTGGCACATAACCTTTTTGAAAATACTTGCAGATCTTGAGAAAAACCCTTGTGTACAAATTTCATACTGTACAAAATCGGAGCATGAATCAACCCTCCATCAATTATTCTCAATACTGCTATATACAATACATACATGTGTGGGGGGGGGGGGACATTGCTTTTTTTTAATGAATTTAAGACCTTTTTACCCCAATTTTCATTCAAAGAAAACTTTCTAACACTTTCTCCCTCCCCTCTTTAAGAAATATTTAAAGCCTCTGCATTGGGCTATAATCCTATCCCTACGGGTTACTGTCCCTGCAGGCTTTAATTCACATAACCAAACCTAAAATAAGCTCTAAATTTACTAAAGTTGATAAAATAACAGCACAAATAATTAACAGTGAATTGATGAGTATAATGTATTGAGTATGCTAAATTATAATTCAGTTGGATGAACCTATTCCCCCCTCCTCTAGTTTTCTCAGGGATCTTAAGGGATAAGACAATGGCAGATTAATTGAAAGTATACCTTCTTTAGATTAAAGAGTTTGGTTAACAAACGGATTAATATTAAATAAAAGTACCCAAAGTTTTTGAGCCAACAAAAGTGATTGCATTTGTATGAAACTTTGGGTACCGTTTTAATTTACACTCTGGTGCCCCCTTCCTCCCTGCGTCTTCTAATTAGAAGTATTTTTACCTAGTCAATGTAAAAATTAAACTCAGAGGGGAAAGAACAAGAGAGCTAAAACAAGGAGAATTTTGTAGCAAAGCTGTAGTATGAAAATGATGATTTCATTACATCAAAAAATTGTTAATAAAAAATTATAAAAATAAACATGTTTAAAATGTACATATTGACATTCTGGTAACGATTATAGAGTTGCTACGCTTTCTAAATCGTACCTAACTACTACAGGAATAACCATGCAAAGTTTGAAATCGATAGGACAATTCTAACATGCCTAAATTAACGAATGAAAGCTAACTATCTCGGACGGACGGACGTACGGACCGACCCTAATTATAGAAAAGCTTCGCTAAAAAAGTATGAGAGGTATAGAGATGGATTGGGGATAAAACGTTAAAAATTAGAATTAATCTAAAGTAGTTGCTGTGTATTATTCCCTTTATATTAATCTTTTTCATTTTCTACATTTTTCTATTTTTTCACTCTCTGTATACTTTCTTTCTTTTTCTCCTTCTTTTTTTGTTTTACTCTCTCACTTTTTTTTTCTCTCTCTCTCTCTCTCTGTCTCTCTCTCTGTCTCTGTCTCTCTCTGTCTCTCTCTCTCTCTCTCTCTCTTCTAATTAGGTTTTTCTTTTTTCCTAGTTATATATTAATCTCTACTTTTTTTATTTTTCTCTTTTCCTTTTTTTTTAACTAGCGGCTCCGCTCCTATCATTTAGTAAAAGAAGTATGAAAAATAGCATAAAGCCAAACTAAGGAATGAAAATTAAATTGCTTACAACCATACAGAAAACCCATAAGAAACGTTCATAAATTGGAGAACTTAATCGGTTCAGTAGTTATCGAAATCTTAATTTACAGACAAAAAAACCTTACTTTATATAATAGGATTTTTCTTTATCATATGATTATTACTTTTTTATACCTACTCTAGTCTATCCATCCATCCATCTATCTATCTATCTCAATCCATCAAGTATTCTTTTTAATAATACAATCTCAAAATAAATTCTGTATACCATTATACCCAGGGAGGAAGGGGATACTGGACTGTAAATTTTCCTGGTCTGGTACCCAAAGTCTTAGAAACAGTTTCTCTACTTTGTTGACTTTAAAAAAAATTTGGTTATTTTATCGGATCCTAATTGGTTGGTTGTCAAACTAGTAGCGTCCAAACTCTTCAATCAACACATTTAGTCTACAGACGGGGTTATTTTGTTTATCAACATTGGGATGTATATCGGTTTATTGTCCATTGTCTTATCCCTTAATATCCCTGTGTATTAGGGAGATATAATATTGAACCATGTAGATTTAGATCAATATACGAGCTTATATAACTTATATTTATCATTGTATTTTTAATCAAGTTTATTTAAGAATTAAAAAACTTTATTTGCTAAAAAATTGAAACTATATAGTTAATTTATTCAATTAGTAAAGCTACATGTACCCCCATGTATAGTGATCTTAGCAAACTCTAATAGTAAAGCTCTAGTGGTAAAGCTAACTGTACCTTCATGCAAAGCAATCTTAGTAAACTCTAATAGTAAAGCTACCTCTCACTTCATGTAAAGTAATCTTTGTAAACTCTAATAGTAAAGCTACCTGTACCTTCTTGTTTAGTAATCTAAGTTAACTCTAATGGTAAAATACCAGTACTTTTTTCTATAGAAATCTTAGTTAACTCTAATGGTAAAATACCAGTACTTTTTTCTATAGAAATCTTAGTTAACTCTAATGGTAAAGCTACCTCTGCCTTCATGTAAAGTAATCTTGGTTAACTCTAATGGTAAAGCTACCTCTGCCTTCATGTAAAGTAATCTTAGTAAACTCTAATAGTAAAGCTACCTCTGCCTTCATGTAAAGTAATCTTAGTAAACCTCTGCCTTCATGTAAAGTAATCTTAGTAAACTCTAATGGTAAAGCTACCTGTACCTTCTTGTTTAGTAATCTAAGTTAACTCTAATGGTAAAGCTACCTGTACCTTCTTGTTTAGTAATCTAAGTTAACTCTAATGGTAAAGCTACCTGTACCTTCTTGTTTAGTAATCTAAGTTAACTCTAATGGTAAAGCTACCTCACCTTCATGTAAAGTAATCTTGGTTAACTCTTATGGTAAAGCTACCTCTCACTTCATGTAAAGTAATCTTAGTAAACTCTAATGGTAAAGCTACCTATAACTTCATGTAAAGTAATCTTGGTTAACTCTAATGGTAAAGCTACCTCTCACTTTATGTAAAGCAATCTTGGTTAACTCTAATGGCAAAGCTACCTCTCACTTCATGTAAAGTAATCTTAGTAAACTCTAGTAGTAAAGCTACCTCACCTTCATGCAAAGTAATCTAAGTTAACTCTAATGGTAAAGCGCCAACAATGCGAAAAATTAACATATCAATTCCCTTTTCAAGAATATAGAGATATGTTAATGGACTTAAAAAGGATAAATCAGTTATTTTTAACAAAGAAGGAGGCCCACGTGGTAAGAAAGAAGGGGGAAGGGGGGTAAAAGTCTATATAGTCGTACAAAGTACCATCCCATTTACCATTTTCGACTTGATTTAATTAAATAATTTTCTTTATTTTCTTACATTTATCAAAAAATATTCTTTTTAACTAAAACAGTACACTAAAGCAAGGATTTTTAAGTACAAAATATATTATGAATAAAAATATTAATATATAAAATTTACTTTAAGTTTTTGATAAAAGCTCAAACCATGTGGGATTAAATATATTATGTACAGATTAAAATCAATCCATCTAAAAAACATCAAATCTAGCTTAAAATTCCCATGTTTTAATACCATTTTTTTTACAAATTAATTTTTCTGACTATCATTTGTTGGCTCACAAACGTTTGAACTTAAATTAAATCTTCATGAGCTCAAACTAGCAGTGGGCACTAAAAATAGTAAACTTTTAAGGGGTTAATTTTATTTGTCATAATTGGGGCTCTCAATTCATCGTCCATTGTCATATCCCTAACGATCCCTGGCGTTACTAGTGTATGGAATTAACAATGAGTAAATTAATCCAGGAATCTAAAGGGATAAGCCAATGACCGATAAATTTATATACATCCCCAATGATGATACACAAAATTATCCCATCTGTAGATTACAATTAGTGGTTGAAACATCTGGATACTCAATTTTTAAGCAACCAATCAAAATCAAAAAGCCCCCTAAGTTGCTTAGCCAACTAAAAAAAAGTTACTATAAAACTTTGGTGACTACTATAATAATAAACAGCCCAATGTCCCCTCCCTCCCTTGAATTTATCACAAAGGGATTATTCGGATATATTTTTTGCTGTTGTGCTTTTAAAAGTAGCGCAGCTACTCTATAAAATGAGGATGTCAGTCCGTCTAAAAGAGTTATTCTTATTTTTAAGATAATGGGGGATTAGTTTTTCGTTGGTTTGTTTATTATTTTAGTCATTTCGCATTTTACTGTTCAATTGTTTACAGTTTAAAGTTCCCTTTCATATGAATAATATTATATTGTTATTGCAGCGCGTCTAATGAATATAATCATTCTTGTTCTTATACTACAAAGAGTAAATTTGTAACATAAATATTTTGACAATTCCTTTTATATACGTACCAACCATTGTAATTGCCTTTCTATGTGAAAATTTAAAAAGGATTTTATTAAAAATATTTGTGTATACTTGCGGTGTCGTTAAAAAAACAAAAAGAAAAATTGTGGGGGGCCAACTTTTTTTTTCAGAGGTGATAACTCTTGGGAGTGAGGTGGGACCCTCTCCCAAAATAGCTATAAACCTTCCCAGAATCCATGAGAAGCTACATGGTAAAGGAGAACCAGATCGGTTCAGCAGTTAGCGATATCCTTTGCTGCGAACAAAAAAAGCATATCAATTATGTAACTTTGATGTTTTCGCTGGATGTTGATAAAAAAAAGTTGATCTGAAATACGACTTTTTCGCAAACTTATCTTATTGATGGTTAACTATTATTTTTAAAGTATATAAAGTTTAACCATGCACTTTTTGTCAAAAGTGTCAAGTTTTGGAAGAAAATTTATAATTGATTGATAACTTTTTAAATCTACAAATTTTTCATCAATCTTACTGTTTCTATAAAATATTAATATTATACCATTTTATGTATTTTTAAAAAAGTTTTCCTTCTGTATAGTCGTTTTTAGGACGTTAGTAATAAAGTTTTTATGTAACAATTTTGAAATTTTCTACTCTAGAATTTAGAGAGATTTTAAAACTAAAATTCTTGTTAATTTAGCTTAAAACCTTGCCTCGTCCAATAATAAGTACACTTAAATAATAATAAAAAAAAAGTTTGCCTGATCTTATTGGACAAACATGTAAATACTATAGCATACATAAAAAAATCTGTGAAAAATTTCAGTGCCCTTGAATTGACTGTTAAAAGTTAGATAAATGATGGATGTATGCAAAAATCCTTCAATTTTTTGGGGGTAGTGCCATCACTTCTGCTCACTATTTCATAATAGCGTGAAAGTAAACACAATCCGTAATAAAACAGCAAAAAGATGTATGTGTGTATGTTTGTTTGTGTGTGTGTGTGTAGCAAAGAATCTCGCTAACCGTTGAGCTAAGCCTTTCTTAGGTCCAGGGAAGATTATAACTTTTTTCGTGGGTACCCTCACAAGAGAAATACCCCCAAAAATACATGAAACCCCCAAAACACAACTTTTCTGTTTCTTATTAAAACTCATCTCCCCTCCTCCCCTAAACTAAAGTGCCCCTAGAGGCCTTTAGGGGGCATAGTCACTAATAGCCACTTTTCAAACTTCAAATAGAACATGTCTCTTAGTAGCGAAACTACTCTAAAATTATAACAAATATTACTTGGCCTTAATCGTTGCTATGTCAGCTATCATTTGTAGTATAAGGAAAATCTTGGCTCAAAACAGGCGAAACTCATCACGATTTTTTCCAGATAAGAGTCGTGTATTGAAACGGTTGGTTGTCTTCAATAACTGTGATGTGTATGCGTTGGAACCTTATAAAAAAAAGCAGGCCCTACTTTGTTTTCAACCGTCCCAAGATGTATTAATTAGAAGTATTTTCGAAGTTTTAAAAACCAAATCTTTTAATTTTATTTACCTATTGTCTTATAACTTTGGTTAGTCTTATAAATCTTGATTGATTGTTTTCTATTGTTTTTGATTTAATTTTTCAATCAATGAATGCAGTCTTTAAGTGACTGTCCTTGGTGACGTAAATAAATTTATCTTTCCTGTCTTATCCCTTAAGATTGTTGCATATATTGTAGAATACAAGAAATAGTATGTTAGGGATTAAATTCAACATTTTATTTTGACAATTCTAATTGAGGAAACCTTTGAAATAGTTTGTATGTCTAACAGATTTAAACTTGGTAGGTTTCCACGAGACTAAACTTTCTTCCATCATACACTGTTAAACAATTTATCCTTTTATCTGAAAATTTATTACACACTTATAATATCTAATAAGTATAGAAGTGTCTCGCTGCAAGAAGTAAGGGAACAGTGGGCTGTTTTTATATATACTAGTCCCCAAAGTTTTACAATTACGTTTTCTTATCTTGCTATCTTGGACCTACTTTGATCTGCTTTCTAAGGAAGATATCTACTGGCAATACCAAGGTATTGGACAATTTATATTAACTGTGGGGTTGCACCCTACCCCACCTAGTTTATCATATATATATCAGGGGTGAATTAATAATTTTCTCTTGTATATATGGAGAAAATGTTTTTCTTGGGGTCTGGTCTTTTAAAAGGGTTCTACTATCTTCTACAAAATGGCAAAATTTTTTAATGATCCATTGACAAGCTATCCTAAGCTGTAACCAAATTCTTGCGGGACTTAAGTTGCTCAACATAAAGTAAATTACAGAATACTGCAAAGATTTTTCTTGATTTTTTACAGTGTAAAATTTGAATAGTAATATTTTTGCATAAATGGTACAGTGGGATCACATGTTATTATTTTGCAAGGTATATTAGATATAGAGAGGTATTTAAAAACTTAGGTTTAGCCTTTGTCGTATATAACCTTGGCTGATACATCACCATTACCAAAAACAGATCTATATTTGCTGCTTATTACTGAGTTCTCAATCAAATTGAACCTCAAAATCAAAATTGTTTTGCAATTTGAAAAAAAGCGGACTAGAAATTAAAAAAAAAAATTAGAACTTAATTTTATTAAAGATTCTAGGCTTTGAAACTCTGGGTGATTTTTTATTGAATGAATTATTATTATTAGATCAAATTATCTTTTCAGAGAAGTACATTAATTTACAGAAAATATATTTTTTAAAACATTATCATCTGATACTTCTATTTAAAACAAGGAAATATTTTTGCAATGAAATGATATTATTTTTCTGCATTTTGAAATAATATCATGGTGTATTGAATTCAAAGATTAAGATATGGATTTTATTGGAAAAATAAAACTTTCTGAAAAATTTTTTATTTATCAAATATACAAAAAATATGTATCACATTATATTATAGATGGTTTTATTATAGGATTAATTCCAGTTTTGCTGGCACTGGGATTAGTTATGACTATTATTTATAATTTTACATGGAAAAATGTCTATATTATGTATAGAATTTTCAGTGTTGCTCAAAAAAAGTTTTAACCCAGCAGAAATTAATTGGAAATATTAATTATTTACTGTATAAATATCAAGAAAAGTATAAATATTATATTATATTATATTATATATAGCATATTATATTTTCTTGTATTAATTAGATTATCTACACATATAATTATATTATTTTTCTCTAGTTTTTTATCATACTTTTTTGTTTTATCTTTTTAGTTTTATAGTTTCAGTGTTTAGAGTTAACCTACGAGATAAGATAATGAACAATAAACCTATGAACATACCCAACTATGAAACCATCCCTACAGTAGTTTTAAAGTTATTGAATTTTTCGGACACTCTTGATTGTCCAAATCAAAGCATCATTTCATGAAAGTTTTAGGCCAACAAATGAGGAAACGGGAAAAGTATGATTTATAGTTCAATATCTTTTTTATACCATGTTATGTACTTTGTCTGTGTGTCATAGGTCTGAACCCATTAAAGAGAAAATTAGTCGGATCTAAATAGTAGTAGTTCCCAGTAAAATATTGCTGGTAACGAATATTGCCAAAAATCCATGAATTTTAAAGGCTGCTAGCTGCCAGACGGCTGAACTTAGAGATCATACTCGCACACCATTTTAAGCGGTATAAGAAGGCCTACAAATAATCTGGAATAGCCAAGATCAAATGATGCACAGGGAAAGCTTAACTGAAGAAAAAACGCATAAAATAGGCCTTTTTCGCGCATTTCTCTGCACTGCGAGATAATTATGCATTAATGATTTATGGCTATTCCAGATTATTTGTAGGCCTTCTTAAGTCGCTTAAAACAGTGTGCAGGCATGGTCTGTACGTTCAGCCATTTTTCAGCTAGCAGCCTTTAAAATTCATAGATTTTTGGCAATGTTCGTTACCAGCAATATTTTACAGGGAACTACAGTAGATCCAATTAGTCTTTTGTACTTTTTAAAAATTAGCAGATTCTGTGAAGTAAAAGTTGTCACAAATATAGGTATTAAAATTATTGTGAGGTATAAATATAAATGTAACTGCAGGGACATCCAGAAGAACCCGCTGTGTGTTTCAGACGAAGATTGCAGGCAGGAGATACAATCCATTATAACATTTATTATTTTTGATAGTGAAGCTACTCTATTTCTTGTTTGCATGTTTGGACTGCTACTTTGTCCTCGTTAATAAAGGAAGTTATATATATCTACCTTTTTACTGAAAATGAAAAATCCTATTTAATGAATAACTCATATTCAGTAATTTTATTACCTACCAAAAAATTTAAAATTTAAGCTTGAAAAGTAACTATAAATGGAAAAACATCTTTACTTTTCTTAATGGACATTATTGTCGTTGTCAGAAATTTTCGATTTGTTTCAGAAATAGTCATTTATTATTAGTCTTTTAAATGTTATTATGGTATAAGATAAATGTCAACTTAAATGTCATGTCAATAATGTGACTCACAGGTTTTTAACACAAAGTAACTTTTGATCAATGAACACCCCCCCTTCTCATATTTTTTAAAATTAAAAATAAGTGAGGAAAGATTTTTATTTATGTTTGTTGGTTACTTTAGGTATGGTTAGGTAAAGGTTATATTAGTTACAGAGTAGGCTTAGGGGGAAAAATATTCCCTTGACATGATTTTAATTTATTTCAAAAATAAAGGAAGGGGGGGGGGTTTCGGTGCTCAACATTCATTTTGTTTGAAATAACTTACCTTAAATTCAAAGATGGAAGTAG
This sequence comes from Acartia tonsa, assembly GCF_053477335.1. Classification (NCBI taxonomy): domain Eukaryota; kingdom Metazoa; phylum Arthropoda; class Copepoda; order Calanoida; family Acartiidae; genus Acartia; species Acartia tonsa. Next base: position 38,701,296 of record NC_137264.1, on the reverse strand, counting down.
GTTATACAGATAATAAATGATTTTTTTATCATGTAATGTTGGGAGGGATTGGACATTTGGCTGGTTATTTCTTTAGTCCTCAAAGTTTTAAAACGTTTTCTTATTCGTTGTCAATACAACTTCGGGGACTTTCTTTGAAGTTTGATTGGTTGGTTAATTAAGTTAAGTGTCCAAACGTTTCAAGTTCAACCATTAATTGTAATCTACAGATGGGGTAATTTTGTGTATTATTATTGGGGATGTACATCAATTTATCTGCAATTGTCTGATCCCTTTAGATCCATGCATGTAATAAGGTTTTATTTTATATCTCTATATCTCTTTTATCATTTTTGTACATTAAGAAAAATAAAAAAAAACCTAAAAACAATCTTTTAAAGATAATACACATAAAATAGATGATATAAATAAACAGGAATATAAAGAATATGAATTTTGAAGATTTTTTACTATAATATTTTATTTTAAAAGTGTACAAACATAGAAGATAAACTAAATTCCCTTTAATTCTTGTGAGTTAATTTTTTCCATAATATTATGATATAAAAATTTTTTCTAGTGGCTTTGTCCCTTGCCTCGAGGGGCTTTCTTCGTCTCAGGGCAGTAGGGAAAAATTATGGTCCCTTACTTATTTTATAACATTCGATTCAGCGCATTACATTTTAAGCCAAAGCCACAATAAAAGAAAGAAAAAATGTTCAGATGCCAATTCCCTTAAGTTTTTTTTTCCGGTAAATATATCAGGTATGGATTTTTCCTACAATGATTTATTTTACCAAATATATATTCTCAGGATAAAAAGTATTTCATCAGAACAACGGAAAAAAACTTTTATTAAAAAGCTACAACTTATGTAGTAACATTCATAGCTAATGACATTAAAGAGAGATGTGCTTTATAACAGTAACAAAAGGTCGTGCAATCAAAGGGTTGGTTGTCTAGAATAGTTTGGTTGTTAGAGCATTGGGACTATCTATAAAGGCCTGGCCCTACGTTGTTATGAACCGCTCCCAAAGATTTTAATCAAAGGTATTACTCCTACAAAAACAAAGCTTCAGGATATCTATGTCCGTCCGTCTGTCTGTCTTAAGCTTAAGATCTCGGTAACCGCTGTAACGATAGGGCTCTACTCTTCAGGGAATATAATTACTGGTCTTTTGTTGGTTTAAATCTATTTTCTTGAGGGGGGGGGGGGGGACAAATCAACCCCCCCCCAAAAGACAATAATTCCCTCTCCATTTTTTTAGTTTAATTTTTTTTTTTACCTACAATTATCTATCAATAATACAAAGTAGTACGATGTCTGTCTGTCTGTCTGTCCGTCCGTCCGTCCGTCCGTCCGTCTGAAGCTTAAGATCTCGGTAACCACTGAACCGATCGGATTCTACTCTTGAGGGTATATACCTATTGGTCCTGTGGTGGTTTTAAGCTATTTTCTTGGGGGGTGGGACACCCCTAACCCCCCCAAAAACAAAAAAATCCTCCCCTTATTTTTCATTTTGCTCTGCTACAGGCTGCCGCAGGCTAGAGGCTAGGGGCGAAGCCGCTAGTCTATAATACAAAGTAGCTTGATGTCTGTCCGTCTGTCCGTCTGAAGCTTAAGATCACGGTAACCACTGAACCGATCGGATTCTACTCTTCAGGGTATATACCTATTGGTCCTGTGGTGGTTTAAAACTATTTTCCTGGGGGGTGGGACACCCCAAACCCCTCCAAAAATGAATTCCCCCCCCTCAAAAAAAAAAATTAAGAGGGGGGGAATATGGTTCGGGGCACCCGAATTTTTTTTATTTTTTTTAAAAACTACCTCATGGGGTAAAGCCCCTAGAGGCTAGGGGCGAAGCCGCTAGTATATTATATACTATAAAAATAAATCATTATACTTTTGAAATGTTTGAGTCTTGATAATACAAGCTTCTATAGACTAATGACTAATGTGTAATTTTATTTGTATTGTAAGCAAGCCAATGTGTGCCTTAACTTCCGCATATTGTTTCATCCTTATATAAAATTAAGTTTGTTCCGAACGATCTCACTAACCGCTCAATTTTCCTGGATTTTCCTTCGTACAGGAATCCTGAAATTTTTCCAAACTACGATTGAAAGGGGGTCGAAGGTGAAGCATTTGTTTGTATTTTTGTATAATTATGCAGTTCTGATGATTTGCTAATGTGAAAAATTTGCAGAAGTGAATACCTACCCCTCTCAATATATGGAAAAGTATATTCATTCATATATAATATTATTTCTTGGAGATATTTTGGTATTATCCCGTTAAGCAATCAGTGGACCCCCCTAGCCCCTCCGCTTGTGGTTATAACACAGAGACAAAATAAAAAACAATTTTATCTTTATATAAAAGAGGATGTGCGTCTGTCTGCAGCTTAAGATCTCGCAGATGAATTGACAGTGTATCTCATAATTTTTTTCAAAAAGCTAGAATATTAAAAGTGATTTTGCACCCCCCACCCCTTCACACTTTTTCTCAAGTACTCCTATAGGCGACACCGTTTTTGTACATCCAAATGATCAAATCTTTTTGCATGAACATAGGAGGGGGATATCTTGGTAAGTGGCAATTAGAGAGATAATGCCGACATTTTATAATATTTTGTTAACATACCAAACAGACAATATGACATAAATGTATTGGTAAAATGAGTTGGGTGTTGGGTTGCAGTCAAATACTCTTATTAAGTCAAAGTGTTCTTAATTATAACAAAATGGTCCATAATTAAGAAAAGATTGACTTAATAATAGCATTTGACTACAATAAAACCTCCAACATTACGGAATATGCTGAAAAAAAATTACTCTCTTTGTCCCTAAGTAGTTAGGCAACAATAACTTTTGTTTATACCATATTTATGACTACCATGTCATGCTTGAAAGCGCTAGTTTTTCTTTTAAAGGGTTGGTTTATGCTGTTTTTTTTTTATATTTGAGCACATGTTTTTAAGGACATTAAAATATGACTATTATTCATTTTTATTGTTTTCATGTTGTTCTATAGAAACATCCTAAATTGCTACGAGTAGGGGTGTATGTTATGGTTTTTACTTACTTCCACTCTACCCAGGCAGGAAGGAGACATTGGGTTGGTCATTACACTGGTCCTCAAAGTTTTATAATTACGTTTTCTTATTCGTTGGCTTAAGAACGTTGGAGAATTTTACTGAATTTTGGTTTGTTGGTTTATTAAGTTAGGTGTCAAAACATTCCTGCCACTAATTGTAATCTACAGAAGGGGTAATTTTATGTACCATCATTGGGGATGTATTGTATATCAATATATCAGCCATTGTCTTATCCCTTTAGATCCCTGCAGTCTACCCCTCTTCTTTATATCTTATCACTTTAGCATTGTAGCTACTCTACAACTGGGGTATGTATCTGCCATACTAACATGTTAAAATTTAATTTATTGTGTAAGTCTGGTTTTATTTGATTTTATTCAACTAGTGGTTACGCCCCCAGAGGCGTCTAGAGGGTGGAGGAAGCACAAGTCAACCCTCTACTTTCCTCTTTAGTTTTTAAAATAAAATAAAATAGTAATAAATCTTCTATTTATTTAAAGGAAAACCATATCGGACCACCGGTTGGTTAGATCTTAAGTTACAGGCATACATACATCCTGTTATTTTCATATAGGTTTTATGCTATTTTAAACAACAAGATCTTCAGGTGTACAGCAATTTGACTGCTTTTAAACTATTACTACATAATACCGCAGATGTAATAAATGTTATCCTTGTTATATTATATAAAAAGGGGAGGTTCATCCAAATTAAATAGACTAAAACTTCTTATTTTTTTTGCTTATTTTTTTTATTTTGATCAAAGATGACAAAATCCAAAAAAAATCTACATAAAACACACCAAAAACGTTAAGGTGTTTTATAATTTATCTATAAATCTAAATTGTAAATAAAATTGGTTTCGTGTTGGAAATAAAAGAGAAGGTTTTATGCTATAGATGTTATATAGGCTATTATTATTAACTGACAATATGTGTTATGTAAATTGTTTCATAAGCTTTTATAGTTTCAACTTTCAACTTTGCTTCAATAATGTGCAATCATTACCACACATGAATCACAGTATTAAAATTATTACTACAGCAAAAAATGTCTATTCTCCATTTTATCTCTTCCAGCCATTGTAAAAGAAATAGTTTAATTTAGTCATTTGTATGGCCCCTTGGGGCCTTTTAAACAATGGCCTCCTAAAAGTTTGTCTGTGTGTAAAAAATTTTAAAATTTTGTATATCTATTACGATTTTCATTTAAAAATCAGTTATTCTCTAAATAGTCAGTAACTGGATGTCTTTCTTTTGAAGTAACAGAATGTATTTATGTTTGTCTATCTAATAAAATTTGCGTATCTGGTACATTTTTCATCAACTGTTCAATTTTATTTTTAAAGTATCATACATTTGAAGATGGAAGCTCCAAAAAAAATCTTTTAATTTTGAGTGTCCCGGTTGACTTCATATTTCCTTTCTATGGGGTAAATTTTGAAAAGTTTTAATTATTTCTAAACGGCATAAGTTTTATTCATATTGCGTCTATTTGAAGCTCTTTATAGATAAAAAATGGGGATAAATAAAAAAACTTTTCGCCAAAAAATCCAGAATGACGTCATATTAAAATAATGGACTATTCTAATGACGTTATATTAGAACAATGGATTATTCTAATTTGATGTCATTCGGGATACATTGACCAAAAGTTTTAAATTTATCCCCTCTTTTATGGGCTTCGCCATTTTTGCGAATATGAAACACAATGCAACTGTGATAATATGCGGAAGTGAGTGCCCACTAACCCAATGCTTCAATACTTTGAAAGTTAAACAAGTTGAAAGTGCAAGTACTAAGAAGATATAGAGATACGCGAATAGGTTCATAATTAAAATGTGTCAGATAGTCCATCCGTTTAAATGTCCAGCTGATAAAATTTTGATAAAAGAGCTTTATGTCTAAACTAGCGGCTTCGCCCCCAGCCTCTAGGGGCTTTGCCCCAAGAGATGGTAAAAAAAGTGTAAGGTGAAATTTGTAAAAAAAAAATAATAAGAAGGACCAAGGAAATCTTCTACAAAGGAAATATTCCACAAAGGAAATCTTCTACAAAGGAAATCTTCCACAAAGGAAATCTTCTACAAAGGACCAAGGATATTTCTTACAAAAAAAAAAAAAAAAAAAAAAATGGGGGGATTTTTTTTGTTTTTGGGGGGGTTGGGGGTGTCCCACCCCCCAAGAAAATAGCTTAAAACCACCACAGGACCAATAGGTAGATACCCTGAAGAGTAGAATCCGATCGGTTCAGTGGTTACCGAGATCTTAAGGGACAGACAGACGGACAGACATCAAGCTACTTTTTATTATAGATATGCAAAGAACAAAGATTCATTTTTTATTCCAGAACTAGAGGCTATGGCCCTAGAAGACTCTAGGGGCACTTAAGGTAGGAGAGGAAAAAGTCGACCTCATCCCATTTTAAATTTGAGTTTCAAGAGTAAAAAAAATTTTTTTTGGGGGGGAGGGGGGTGAAGACACCCTTCTCAAAAATAATTTAAAACCTTCCCAGAACCTATAAGAAGCTTCACTGTAAATGAGAACAATATCGGTTCAGCGGTTAGCGAGATCATTCGGGACAGACAAAAAACGTTCACTACTTTATATTATAGGATAGTTATTTCTCGCATCGTATTATAAACAGCTTTCCACGGACATAATAGTACAATTGTGAGATTAAAACCAATTTTTACAGCCCCGAGATGCCGAAGGCATGGGCTAAAAAAACTGGTTTAGTCTTATGATTGTATATTTTTCATATTCGTAGAAAACTGGATATAATACGATGCTAGACATAATTCTTTCGTATGGATGAGAAGCGGTTCTTATCCAACGGATATTAATCGGTTTCGGTTGAATACGAGAAATAAATATACTTATATTCTTTAAATTGATACTTTTTAAATGATAAACCTATTCCTATATCCCCCTTCAGTACTCAACATTTTAGATTTGGTTCAGATATTTAACATTTTAAACATATTAAATTTTAAGCTGATTTTATCAATATTATTGGATTTAACAATGGAGAAGCGCTGTATAGTGCCTATAAAAAATGACGTCATGCCATACAAATGACCAATGATAGACCAATACACAGACTAAATTACCAGTATACATTTAATAGGCTATTTTGACGTCATTTTTTATAGGAACTGTAAAAAGCTAAAAATATGTGCTATAAATGTATCTCTTATGTGAGATATTAAGCCTTTGGTAGCTTGAAGTTATAGGTTATAATTTTAATGAGACAGACAGATTCTGTTACTTTATTTAAGTACCTGGCAGCATCTAGTAAACATTATTATGTAATATTTAATTTTATAATCAGTTTGACCTTAAAGTATCATTTGATAAAATAAAACTTTTGAAATAAAATTAATATTATGTATTTATTAAATATACGAATGCATTTTTGGATTTTGACATTTTTACATCAATGACATAAATATAAGTAAAGTAGAGGGGGTTGCCTTGGCTTGTAAACCGTCATAATACTATACAATATTCAGTTTACACTCGAATATCTCGAATATCGAATACTCAATATTAATATCACATGAAAATTGGATGAAAGATTAATTTATTATCCAATGTCCTATCATTGTAAACCTAAATTTGGCAAACTTTGTCGACAAGATTTCGTGGATAAGACAATGAACGCTAAATTGTTCTTCCCCCAATCCCAACCAGTCATTGTATTTTAAAATTCTAGGGTTAGCAGATGAATATTAGGGTAGAGAAAGGGTTGTAAATTAATCTTACAGCCATTGTCCTCTCCCTCCTTCCCTGATTAACCCATCAGTAATGTCGTAGACCAATGGATATATAACATACGTGGATATATTGATAGGGAAATATTTATTTGTCAGTTCATTCATCCACTAGGAGAGGAGGAAATGGGGTAAAGCAGTTGGATGGAGGAATTCGTTATTTAGCTAGCTTCAAGTTTCACTTTACCAGTGTTCAAGAAAATCGGACGTATCATCCAAGCAATAATAAATCTAATGGCGTAGACCCTGGGTCAGCCAATTTTCTTTCTATTCATTCGATTGGTGTCCGTGCAATCCATATAAACTAATATAACTAGGAAATTTTGTAATTTTAGCTAATTTCAGTTTCCATGAATTCAAGGTTACCAAAAGCATTGATTTTAAAATTTTAATCTTTACTTTCCTGTTTTATAAAAAATAATTTTACACATCTAAACTAAAGTATCTATAATTACCCTTCCCCAAACCCCTGATATATGTAAGAATTCATTCTTTGATTAGGGATTAACCTTGTTGGCAATAGTTTTCAAACAAGAGATATAAATTCAGAGAGGGTAGGGATATTGGATTGTAAATTACATTGCTATATAACATTTTTAAAACAAACTTAGAAGCTTTTTATAGTGCCATTGGTAATTTATTTAGTCTATGTATCAGGCACTATAAAGAGCTTCACACGTTCTATCATTCAATACCTAAAAAAGACAAACCCCAAACTGTCCAGTTTTTAGCAAGACGATTCCTGTGACGTCTTATAAAAAGGGAAGGGGGGGAAAAATCTCCTCCCATTTCTCCCATCTCTTTTGAAGAGATTTTCTTCCCCCCTTCCCTTTTTCTTTCCCGAAACGTATATGACGTAACTGGAATCGTCGTGCTCAAAAATGGACAGTTTGGGGTTTGTCCCTAAAAAATTTGGCGGCCTGTAATAAAACAATCAAAAAGCACTTTTCAAATGTCTCTATTATAATTTTAATGTATGGTATTAACAATACCTCCTTCTCCCTTATGTTATAAAAATGAAGAATAAGGTTTAGTTTGTTAGAGTTTCGCTACTAACTATTTTATTTTAATTATTAAAATAATGGATTTTTTCGTGGTACAGTCGTGTTGGAGGTGGCAAGTATAGATGCTTTCAATACATGTGCTATCCTACTCAGGTATAGATAGATAGATAGATAGATAGATAGATAGATAGATAGATAGATAGATAGATAGATAGATAGATAGATAGATAGATAGATAGATAGATAGATAGATAGATAGATAGATAGATAGATAGATAGATAGATAGATAGATAGATAGATAGATAGATAGATAGATAGATAGATAGATAGATAGATAGATAGATAGATAGATAGATAGATAGATAGATAGATAGATAGATAGATAGATAGATAGATAGATAGATAGATAGATAGATAGATAGATAGATAGATAGATAGATAGATAGATAGATAGATAGATAGATAGATAGATAGATAGATAGATAGATAGATAGATAGATAGATAGATAGATAGATAGATAGATAGATAGATAGATAGATAGATAGATAGATAGATAGATAGATAGATAGATAGATAGATAGTTAGATAGTTAGATAGATAGATAGATAGATAGATAGATAGATTGATAAATAGATTGATAGATATTTTGTAATCTGAGCAAATTGTAATTAAAAAGAAAGGTTCTCATTTATCAAGAAAAACTTTTTTTCTCCTTTGAAGAGTTTCAGTTGTATAAGATAATAACGTTCATGAAATCGAAGCTAAATATAGTAAAAATAAAAAAAATGCTTAAAATCCACTATAATATACTTTTCAACTCGTGCATACTATGGTTAAAAACAACGGTCTACTATAGTATCCAATCACCATAGTAGTTACTTTTTGCAAACACTAGCGGCTACGGACCCTAGAAGCTTCTAGGGGCACTTAAGGTAGGAGGGGGAATTTTAGATTTTTAAAAGAATAAAAAATAAAATTTTGGGGGGAGGGGGTGAAAACACCCTCCTCAAAAATAGTTTAAAACCTTCCCAGGACATATAAGAAGCTTCACTGTAAAGGGGAACAATATCGGTTCAGCGGTTAGCGAAGTCCTTTGGGACTGACAAAAAACGCTTACTACTTTATATAATAGGATAAGAGTATGTCAAAATTTGATGATGATATTGAATTTAATTAATTTTGAATGTTGCACATTTTTGAACCACAGAGTTGCTACACTTTCTTGTTTATTGTTAACATTTACATTTTCAAATATGCCGAATCGCCCTTTTTTTTCTTTATTTTTACTTTGGGTTAGGTTAGGTTACATTGGGAGGGGGAAAGGGGGGGGGGTGGTAGGAATTGTAATGAAAATTTTCTATAAATATAAAATAATGCAAATACAATGTGATTGTGCACTCTTCTATGAATAATAAATTTGATTCAAATTGAAATTCATTTTCTTGTACACTGTCTAGAAATAGTGCAAATATGTTTTCACAATACAAAAAAAATTTATGTCTATTATGCCCCAGAAAGGACACTTGACTATAAACTTTATTAGAATCCAAATTAAATTCATTTTTTGGTTGGCTTAAAAACTTTGGTTACTTATATAAAATCTTAAAATTGGTTTGAACTTAAGATGCCTAAACCTTTTTAATAATAGTTTTAAGCTAAAGATCCTCAGATCCTTGATTATGACAATATCTAGAAGCTCATATATGAAGATGAAGGATTGTTCAGAAATAATAGCTTAAAACCTTTATTATGTTCCTAAATAGAACCCCCAATAACTAGTTAAAAAAAAACCTTAGTTAAAATGGAGAACTTATTACTTTTTTTGTGGTGAACGAGATCTTCACCAACAAACAAAAAAACCTTACTACTTTATTAATAGGATGATGTACTAGTAGAATTGCTATTTTAAAATCTTATGCTTATTATAAGGATAGCCATGATGCATATAAATTCAAAGGTTTCTTCTTTATAAAATTTCCAATATTGAGTGTTCATACAATACACACAAAATACACAAAATGATTTATATAAACTAGATGACATTTGACAGTAAATTTTATTGAATTTTGAATTGTTGATTCAATAGGTTGAGAACCCTTTTCTTTAAAAAAATGTTTTTATATGAGAAAGATGAATTTTGATTATCAATAGTAAGATAGGTATGCTATTGGAAAATTTAGTTGTTTTAAAAGAAAGTATTGATATTGATTTATAGGTTTCAATACTTCTTGGCCACTTTATTTCATACTTTTAACAATTTTAAACTTTTATTTTTTTGCTTTAAGAAGCAGAGTACAGAAATATATGAATATGTATCAAGAAAATAATTATCCACTTGTTAAATAGACACAAAAATCTCATATAAATATTGGAAACTGTATTGATATTAAAAACTTTGAAAATCGGACAAACACAAATAAAGATATGTTGATATAAAAGTTAAAAGCTCTGAATATTTTCCGTATTTTTTGTTGTTATTATATCATCCTAATATTTAGATAAAATGACTTCTTTTATTAAAAGAGACATTGTCCACATTCAAATTCTAATTTTACTTTAAGATCTCACTAATCACTGTACCGATTGAGTTTTCCATTTTAGAGAAGCCTCACCCTTCAAATACAGTTCTCCTAGTAGCCAGTGTCAAATCCTTATAATAAAGTAACAGGATGTCTGTCTGTTTGTTTGTCTGTCTGTGTGTCTGTCTGTTTGTCTTTATCAAAGGATCTCGCTAACCGCTGAACCGATCAAGTTCTCCTTTACAGGGTAACTTATCATAGGTCCTGGAAAGGTTTATAACTATTTTGGGAGAGGTACCACCAACCCCTAAAGAGAAATCGCCCCTAGAAAAAAATACCCCTCTAAAAAAACTAAAAATAAAATAAAAAGATATGGTTATTAAATTCAACTACCCCCGACTCAAGTGCCCCTAGAGGCCTCTAGGGGGCGTATCCGCTAGTAAGTATATAAACAGACTAATTAAATAGGTGCTTGTACATAGTGACGCAAGAACAAACCTTAGTGCAATGTAGTTGCACTATCTTAACATTACTGAGGAATGTTAAAGCCCTTGTTAGCAATCAACTAAGCAAATTCCTTTAAATACCTTTGACTTACAAATTAACGAGGATTCTCTATACATTTAGATAAAATAAATCGTCCTGCAAATTAAAAAAAAAACAATCCTAAGATCTGATTTGGAAATTAACTCTTAAATTATTGGTGGAAAAGTTTGGACAAAGGAATTTTGTAACAGCCAATTAAGATTTGGAAAAAGTAGCCACCAAATAAGAGAAGGTAGTAGAAAACACTGTGTATAAGTTCCATGTACCCTTCCTTCCAGGATGCATTGAATCCCATGTTATTATTGTTTATCTAATACTAGTGGCTACGCTACTATAGGCCTCTAGGGGCACGTAAAATGTTTCTTTTTAATCTGTGTTAAGTGCAGCCGTTTACCAAAAAAAAAAATTCGCTGCTAGTTGGGGTTATGTTATGTTTTTCGATTTCTCTTGGAAGGGTGGTGGTACCCTCTCCCAAAATAGTTATAAACCTCCCCAGGACCTATGAGAAGCTACACTGTAAAGGAGAACCATATCGGTTCAGCGGTTAGCAAGATCCTTTGGTAAAGACAAATATCCTGTTACTTTATTATAAGGATTTTTATGGATGTTTGTAGCAAACACAACCACACTAAATATAGGATGTTTTTTCGTCAAGTACTTTTTTTCATTCCATATTCACGAAATCTACATATAAAAGCTCGTTGTTGCTGCGCTACTTATGGAAAAAAATTATACTTGTTTTTATTTTTCTATCTCTCTGAGAGAAGTGACATTCTTTTATATGCTATGTGTCGGTATGAAATCACTGCCGCACAAGTAATAAAATGATAAATCACCAGAATAACAAATTATAACAAAACAAATAAATGATCGTTTACTTTCCTCCACTTTAATTATTAAACACTCTTTGATATCTTTGATACTAGCGGCCACGCCCCTAGAGGTCTTTAGATGATTTTGAAGTAGTAGGGGAGGGAGGGGGGTGGCTTAATCGACTTTTTAATTTTCCATCTTGGTTTATTTTAAAGTAAAACCGAAAAAAAAGATTTCTATTTGGAGGGTTGTGGTATCCTACCCCAAAATAGCTATAAACCTTCCTAGGACCTATTAAAGCTTCTCTGTAAAGGAGAATCATAATGGTTCAGCTGTTGCCGAGATCCTTTGTAAAAGACGATCATGTTAATTTTGCGGAATTTGGTGCACTCCTGTTAAGTCACACAAAAGAATTTCTTTTATAAACAACAAAAAGGAAAAGAAAAATTCCAACGTCAAAATTTTTCAAATTTTTAACCTTCTCCCTTTTTACTTTACTGGACTTTATTAAATTTTATCTTTTTCTCCCTGTTTTAACTATTCCTTTAATTTTTCCCTTTTCTTTTCTTACCAAGTTAGTTTGTTCATGTATATGCCGTTTATCGGTACTTCTTTGAAAAGAAATTTTAATAGATGGCATTTTGATTGATTATTGATTGTTTAAAACAAAAAAAAGCCGAAAATTTGCACATATACCTTTAGAAAATAATGTTTCTCTTTATGACTATTGTTTATTTAAGTTTTTAAAATTCTATATTAGTCTTTGTATGGTTTAGGCTAGTTTTACATAGCCCATGGATGCTAGCGGCGCAGCAACTAGTGTAACAAAAAGTCATAAGCAGGTAGGGAGGGGACTGAAAAGTTTCATAATTTATTAATTACGCTCTCCTGTTCGCTTGCTTAAAACTTATTTTAATTGGTTCTAAAACTTGTCGTACTTTATTTAATCACTAGCGGCTACGCCCCTAGAAGCCTCTAGGAGCACTTAAGGTAGGAGGGGAAAAAGTCGACCTCATCCCATTTTAAACTTGAGTTCAAAAGAGTAAAAAATATTTTTTTTTTTTGGGGGGGGGGGGGTTGAAGATACCCTCCCCAAAAATAGTTTAAAACCTTCCCATGACCTAAAAGAAGCTTCACTGTAAAGGAGAACAATATCGGTTCAGCGGTTAGCGAGATCCTTCGGGACAGACAAAAAACGCTTACTACTTTATATAATAGGATGTAATCTTGACTGGTTGGTTCAAACTAATTTTGTTAATCATTATTGAGGATGTACGCAGAGAGAGAGAGAGAGGGGACAATGGGCTGTTTATTACACTAGTCCCCACTTTGGGGAATTTTACTGAATTTTGATAGGTTGGTTTATTAAGTTGAGTGTTCAAACGTTTGAACCGCTAATTTTGATCTACAAAAAAGGTAATTTTGAGTTTCATCATTGGAGATTTACATAAATTTATAGGCCATTGTCTTATCCCTTAAGATTCGTGGAAAAAAGTAAGAGTACGTGTGGAGAGAAAGGCTGGAAAATTTTCAAGTTGTCTGAGTTAAAATTAAAATTGTTTGATTTTTTGAATTTCCAACAATCCTCTTCACAAAATAACACAAAAAGAAGGGTGTTTATACCCTTCCACATAATACCACATCCGCATTGTGTTCATAATCGCCATGCAAAAAACGTAACAAGAGCATCCTTTTTTTCGCATATTATCCATAAAGTTGTGTGCTAGCATTTAGTCAAATGCGATTATTAAGTCAAACTGTTCCTAATTATGACCAAATTTATATATGCGAAATGTTCAAAATTAAGAACAGTTTGACGTAGAAAGCGCATTTGACTAAATGCTAGTACACAACTTAATGGAAAAACGCCAATAATGACTCTCTTTATATTACAAATCAATGATTAATGATGAAAGGGATGCATAGGAGAAGGGGTTGTTTTTTGTAATAATTAATAATTTGCAGTTATGATTTGATGATATAATGCATGTGTGGAAACAAAGGCACACCACAAGGAAGAATTCAGTTTAATTTTCATTTTAGACACTAAAGGGGGGAGATGGGTTGTTTTTTCAGTAGATAGATAGATTGATTGATTGATAGATAGATAGATAGATAGATAGATAGATAGATAGATAGATAGATAGATAGAGAGAGAGAGAGAGAGAGAGAGAGAGAGAGAGAGAGAGAGAGAGAGAGAGAGAGAGAGAGAGAGAGAGAGAGAGAGAGAGAGAGAGAGAGAGAGAGAGAGAGAGAGAGAGAGAGAGAGAGAGAGAGAGAGAGAGAGCGAGAGAGAGAGAGAAAGAGAGAGAGAGAGAGAGAGAGAGAGAAAGAGAGAGCGAGAGAGAGAGATAGAGAGAGAATGGAAGGAAGAAAGAGAGGGAGAGAGAGAGACATTGAAAAAGACGCACGGAGTAAGCAGTGATCTAAAGGGATAAGACAATGGCCGATCAATTAGTGTGCATACCTGATTTTAGTATACAAATTTACCCCTTCAATTAGTGGTTGAAACGTTTGAACACTCAACTTAATGATCCAACCAATCAAAAGACACTAAAGTTGTTAACCCAACGAATAAGAAAACATGATTATAAAATTTGGGTACTTTTATAATAATCAGCCCAATATCCCCTCTCTCTCACGAGAGTAAGTGACAACAGAGAGATGAAGGATGATTTGAAAATTGCACAATTGTGACAAATTGACTTTTTTTATGTTCGTTAAATTGAAGGCAAACTAGATAGATAGATACAGTGGCGTGCACAGTGTTGGGGTTGAAGGAAATGGGAAGCCAGGCCTGCGAAGCGCAGGAAGTGTCATGAGTGATAATAATAGGGGTTTCCTTTTTAACTTCTCCTCTAATCCATTTTTCATTGACGTATTTTTATGACGTCACACATGACACTTTCCAGCACTTCCAGGTCTGACTTCCCATTTTGTTCATACTCCTTCCGCACGCCTATGGATGCATTAAAATTTTATGTAATAGATTAATATTCTTTTTTTTTAAAAATATCATTGTATTTTTTTCTTTCAATTTCATCATAATTTTAGAAACATAAGTTACCCAACTAGAGGATGTAAAAATTATGTAAAAAACAAAGATAACAACAACCAAAAAAATAAAGCTCTATAATCACACGGTAGAAAAAAAAAACATTAACACTTGTAATTTATTAGCAGAATATTAATTTATTTAAATTAGTTGCAAATTTGTCGAAATTCAGGATACTATTTAAGGAAATACTTTTTTAGGACTAAATCATGCAGATGCTTTGTTTATTATGAAATATTTGATGTCTAAAGAATTTTTATTTAAAAATCAGACGAAAAGATCTTTAAATTTGTATTTATCAAAAATGAAATATAATTTTTTTAATGAACGTACAGATTATAGAGTTTCTACGCTGTTACAGGACTCATCATGCCAAGTTTGAATCCTTTATGCCTTAACTAGCGGCTACGCCCCTCTAGGGGTACTTAAGGAGGGGAGAGTCGAATTTGATAACCCAATCTATATTTTAGATTTTAAAGAAAAAGTAAAAAAAAATTTTGGGGGGGTGATTTTTTCATTTTTAATTTAAGTTAAACATTTTTTTCTAGGGGCGATTTCTCTTGGGAGGGTGGTTTTACACTCCTCAAAAATAGTTATAAACCTTCCCGGGACCTATAAGAAGCTACCCTGTTAAGGAGAACCCGATAGGTTCAGCGGTTAGCGAGATCATTTGGTACACATAGACAAACAGACAGACATCCTGTTACTTTATTATAAGGATAAACGATTAGAGCTAACAATTAACGCACCGACCCTCATAATATAAAAGCTTCGCTTTAAAAAATCTTTCATTTTTATAACCTTCATCTTATGCGTTGTGCATTCATATTCAGGGATTTAAATGGATAAGACAATGGCCGATAAATTGATGTGTATCCCGAATGATGATACGCAAAATTACCCCTTCTGTAGATTGAATTTTAATGGTTGAAACGTTTAGACACTTAACTAAATGAACCAACCAATCAAAGTTCAATTAAAGTCCCCAAGTTGTTAAGCCAACGAATAACTAAGAAGTTATCTTGAGACTTTGGGAACTAGTGAAATAAACAGTCCAATGTCCCCTCCCTCCTTGATTCATATATTATACATGAAAAATCAATTTGCATTTTTATGCGTATTACAAGCTAAGCTATTTATCCTATATTTAAAAAAAAGGATGACATAATTAGGATCCGGTGGATTAGAACCGGTTTTCAGCCATACTGAAAAATTTTGTACAGCATGGTATTATATCCAGTTTTCTACGAATATAAAAGTTTACAACCATTAGATTAAAAACTAGTTTTTCTAGTCCGTGCCTGTGGTATTATAGGGCAAAAAAATGTACATTTTTATGTCCGTGGAAAGCTGTCTATAATCCGATGCGATAAATAGCTATTCATTTTTTCGTTATTGACGGACCATCCTAATAATGAAAAGTTTTTTTTTCTGTTTTAGTACTATATTTTAATACTAGCGGCTACGCCCCTAGGCCTCTAGTGGCACTTCAAATGTTTGTTTTTTTTAATTTCAAATATCTAACTTGAGAAATAATTTCTATGTTGCAAGTCTCTACGCAAAAATTCCCCTCCGATTTTTTGTGATTTCTGTTGGGAGAGTGGTGATACCCTCCCCTAAAATAGTCATAAACCTTCCCAGGATCTATGAGAAGCTACCCTGTTAAGGAGACCCAAATCGGTTCAGTGGTTAGCGAGATCCTTTGGTATAACCATACAAACACACAAACACGCAGACAAACGAACATCCTGTTACTTTATTATAAGGATATTGTATTTTTCAGGGAAGAAATGGGGGACCATTCAGACGGTGTACACAAAATTCTGATTGTGAAGGTAAATAATAATATTTTTTTCGTATTCATTCAAAACCGATTAATATCCGGTAGATTAGAATCTCAGCTATACTGAAAAAGTGTGTATATCTTTGTATTATATCCTGTTTTTTTAGCCCGTTCCTTCGGCATCTCGGAGCTAAATAACTGCTTTTAATCTTATGATTGTATCCGCGGAAAGCTGTTTACAATACGATGCGAGAAATAACTATTAAAATTCTTGAATAATCATTAATCATTAATTCACATTTATCTCGCAGTGAACATAAATGAGCATAAAAGACTTATTTCACGCGTTTTTTTCAGTGAAGCTTTACCTTTGCATCATTGCATGTTGGCTATTCCAGATTTTTTGTAAGCCTCTTGTGTCGCTTGAAACAGTGTGTGGGCATGATATGTACGTTCAGCCGTTTGGTAGCTAACAGCCTTTAAAATTTATATATTTTTGGAGATATTCGTTACCAGGAATATTTTACCAGGAACTGGACTTGACCCCAAAAACCGTGTGATAAAATGGCATTAAACTACTCCTGCTACTCAAATGTAATAGACAAGGATCTAAAGGGATAAGACAATGGCCGATAAATTGATTTACATCCTCAATGATGATACACAAAGTTACCCCTTCTATAGATTTAAATTAGTGAAACGTTTGAACACTCAACTTAATGAGCCAACCAGTCATAATTCAATGCCCCCAAAGTTGATAAGCCAACGAATAAGAAAACAATAATAAAGGACTTTGGGGACTAGTGTGATAAACAGCCGATTGTCCCCTCTCTCTTTCTGTGTAATAGATGGTGGAATGCCTGGGCCTTTAAATCGCATATGAAAAAAAATTAGGAGTACTAATTACCCCCTTTCCCCTGTTTCATAAACACCCCTATCCCCTTGCCAAATTCCTATGAACGCTACAGTTTTATTTCCTTTAATCAAACTATTTTTTATATGACGTCATATAGGTACTATTTCTTTATTATTTGTCAAATGCTAGTTTGAGGTCTAACTGCTACTAATTAACAATTATTAAATAAAATAAAAAATCTAAATATTTATTGTCAATTTAAATTATTGAAATGTGTCAAATTTTTATATTTGCAAAAATTTGTTCTTAAACAAGAATAATCTTATTTAAAGTAATGGCCTTTAGTGATTTTGAAAGGAATTTAAATTGCTCTTTTTCCAAAGAATATTAGGTTAAGTAATACCCAACCAACAATTTGATTGCACGACCTTGGTCTTAAATTGTGCATAATAATGAGTTGCGCCTTATTATGTGGCAAGACATTTCCCCTTCTTTTGCTATAAGCATCACACGCCAGAGATAATGAGAAACAGAAAGAGACATAGAGACAGACATACTGACAGTTATAGATATTATTATAAAAAGCTGCGCCCTCAAAAAATCAATAATCTTGCTCCACGCAAAGTGTGCCAAATGCATAGTGGAAATTTAAACTAAAAAACAAGGATGGGTAAATTTAAACAAAGACCACAATTTTGTATATAAAAATCGTAGATTAACATTAGTATTTAAAAAAAAAATTTAAAGATATTATAGAAGAAGATTTTTGAAAGAATTTGTTCACAAAAATAACTTTAATTTAAAGAACATTTAAGAAGCTATTTTTCAAACAAAAAAAATGAAGTCTATTGCTTGTTTTAGAAAAATAATTTAATATAGATACCATCCTCTACCCTTTTTTGTTAACAGAACGAAAATAAGGAAGGTAGTTTTTCCCTAATACCTAAATCTCGGGTCCCTCTTAATTCTTTGGGGCTTTATGCATGTGGGGCTACAATGTACCTAATATAACCTAACCTAACTTTAGGCATGTGGGGCTACCCTGTACCTAATATAACCTAACCTAACTTTAGGCATGTGGGACTACCCTGTACCTAATATAACCTAACCTAACTTTAGGCATGTGGGGCTACCCTGTACCTAATATAACTGAACCTAACTTTAGGCATGTGGGACTACCCTGTACCTAATATAACCTAACCTAACTTTAGGCATGTGGGGCTACCCTGTACCTAATATAACCTAACCTAACTTTAGGCATGTGGGGCTACCCTGTACCTAATATAACTGAACCTAACTTTAGACATGTGGGGCTACCTTGTACCTAATATAACTGAACCTAACTTTAGGCATGTGGGACTACCCTGTACCTAATATAACTGAACCTAACTCTAGGCATGTGGGGCTACCCTGTACCTAATATAACCTAACCTAACTTTAGGCATGTGGGGCTACCCTGTACCTAATATAACTGAACCTAACTTTAGACATGTGGGGCTACCCTGTACCTAATATAACTGAACCTAACTTTAGGCATGTGGGGCTACCCTGTACCTAATATAACTGAACCTAACTTTAGGCATGTGAGGCTACCATGTACCTAATATAACCTAACCTAACTTTAGGCATGTGGGGCTACCCTGTACCTAATATAACCTAACCTAACTTTAGGCATGTGGGGCTACCCTGTACCTAATATAACTGAACCTAACTTTAGACATGTGGGGCTACCCTGTACCTAATATAACCTAACCTAACTTTAGGCATGTGGGACTACCCTGTACCTAATATAACTGAACCTAACATTAGGCATGTGGGGCTACCCTGTACCTAATATAACCTAACCTAACATTAGGCATGTGGGGCTACCCTGTACCTAATATAACTGAACCTAACTTTAGACATGTGGGGCTACCCTGTACCTAATATAACTGAACCTAACTTTAGACATGTGGGGCTACCATGTACCTAATATAACCTAACCTAACTTTAGGCATGTGGGGCTACCCTGTACCTAATATAACTGAACCTAACTTTAGACATGTGGGGCTACCCTGTACCTAATATAACCTAACCTAACTTTAGACATGTGGGGCTACCCTCTACCTAATATAACCTAACCTAACTTTAGGCATGTGGGGCTACCCTGTACCTAATATAACCTAACCTAACTTTAGGCATGTGGGACTACCCTGTACCTAATATAACTGAACCTAACTTTAGGCATGTGGGGCTACCCTCTACCTAATATAACCTAACCTAACTTTAGGCATGTGGGGCTACCCTGTACCTAATATAACCTAACCTAACTTTAGGCATGTGGGGCTACCCTGTACCTAATATAACTGAACCTAACTTTAGACATGTGGGGCTACCTTGTACCTAATATAACTGAACCTAACTTTAGGCATGTGGGGCTACCCTGTACCTAATATAACTGAACCTAACTCTAGGCATGTGGGGCTACCCTGTACCTAATATAACCTAACCTAACTTTAGGCATGTGGGGCTACCCTGTACCTAATATAACTGAACCTAACTTTAGACATGTGGGGCTACCTTGTACCTAATATAACTGAACCTAACTTTAGGCATGTGGGGCTACCCTGTACCTAATATAACTGAACCTAACTCTAGGCATGTGGGGCTACCCTGTACCTAATATAACCTTACCTAACTCTAGGCATGTGGGGCTACCCTGTACCTAATATAACTGAACCTAATTTTAGGCATGTGGGGCTATACTGTACCTAATATAACTGAACCTAATTTTAGGCATGTGAGGCTACCATGTACCTAATATAACCTAACCTAACTTTAGGCATGTGGGGCTACCCTGTACCTAATATAACTGAACCTAACTTGACCTAAAAAAACACTTAAAAATCTCATTGATTTTAAAATACGGGGGATCAACCAGGCATTTTGAGGAAATCTCCAACACAAACAAGAACTTAATGCTGAAGTTCTCACACTTTCTTATGTACAGCTACAGACGGATCTACAGACAACATACCCAAGTTAAGGAGTAGCTGCGGTATTGAAAAACAAGGATGACAACATCCATAAAAGCGAAGCACTGAAACGGTAGGACAAACGGACATTAACATTTATATAGTGTCAAAACTGAATAATCAGAATATAAGTGTATAAGAGTCGAAGCAAAATTGTAAGTAAATTTGTTGAAAAACTGCTTAATACAAGATAATGTATATGGACATACTTACATTTTTAGGACTTGATTATAGAGTTGCTTCGCTTATAACATTATACTTTGTTGTCCCAGGAATCAACATACCAGAAATCAGATAAATCGGATGATTAGATCACATAAAAAATTGCTGTTAAAACAGTAAAAAAAATCAACATGTTTAAAATGGACGTACGGACATTCTTGTAATGATTATAGAGTTGCTAAGCTTTCTAAATCGTACCTAACTACTAAAGGAATCACCATGCAAAGTTTGAAATCGATAGGACAATTCTAACATGCCTAAATTAACGGAAAAAGCTATCCGTTTGTGACGGACGTACAGACGGACCGACCCTAATCATAGAAAAGCTTCGCATTTTAAAAAGTGCATCATACATCCAATTTTTTTACACTCGGTGCTTTCAACAAAAGTTTCGCACCAAAATTTTCTGATTTAATAAAATGTTTTGATTAAAATTTAAATTGCGAGGACTTTCAAGGCTTTGACATACATAGATAGAAAGATTATTATGAAAATAGCCAAAAATGAAGAACTCAATTGGTTCAGTGGTTATCGAGATATTGCCGCAACCAAAAACATTAGCGATCCAACCCGCTTTTGTTTAATTTGTATAAAAACAACAAAAATCGTGAATGATAGACAGACAGACGGACACAAAACGATAACTGTCTACCAAAAATTTTATATGGATGTAATGTGAAAAAGAAAATTTTCGTACGGCCCCCTGTAAAACCCAGAATATTGGATTGACTTTAAATTCGACTTTTTTTCATAAAAGGAAAGGGGGCCCTTAAATGTGCGGGTACCAAAACCTGCGGGGCTAACCAACCATTATCCAATATAACCTAACCTTACCTAACCTAAACTTATAAGAACAAACTATCTCTACCATATTTTCAATCATTTCAAAAATGAGGGAGGGGATTAGTCAGTGCTTAACAGGGTTCTTTGTGGGAAAGTGCTAATTAATTCATAGCAAGTAAATATTTGTTGATATAATAACAACACAGAAGTGTAACATGGAGGGATGGAGGGCAGAGAGAGATGGGACAATGGGCTGTTTATTACACTAGTCCCCAAAGTTTTATGACAACTTTTTCTTATTCGTTGGTTTAACAACTTTGGGGACTTAAGTGAATTTTGATTGGTTGGATATTTAAGTTGAGTGTTCAACCATTTTAACCACTAACTTTAATCTACAAAGGGGTAGTTTTGAGTATCATCATTCAGGGATGATCATCAATTTTCCGGTCATTGTCTTATCCCTTTAGATCCCTGGTTGGAGGGAGGGGTGGCAATTATGGGTTTCCAATATTATTCTTCTTGTCTTATTTTATGTAATATGTGTTCTATTGATATTTATTTTTTCTTCTTCATACATTTAGACAAAATTTAGATAATTTTTAAAAGCGAAGCATTTCTTTAATTGATGTTGTTCTGTCGAGCTGTAAAATATAGTACTGACCGTTAAACTTTATCATTTTAGAGTTCTAACATTTGTATTGGGACAAAGTGATTCAAAATCAGCCATGTGACGTCATAAAAAAGGAGGATTTATTTAATAATAATCATCTATCTATTTCAGATTTGTTGCCCCAGGAAGGAGGGGATGGGAAGCAAGGCGAATGCTTCAGGAAAATATCATTGGATAATCAAATTACAACAAAAAGTGACAAAAAAGTTTATGTGATTTTTTTTGTTGTTAATTCAAACTATTCGTCCTTTTTTTCCTGGTTGGATAATTAATACAGTCCCTGGAACCAAAAAGGGGACCGTATGATTCACCCCTCCCCCAAAAATATGTTTCTAGCGCCAACGGGGCACTTCGATAACCTAACCTAACCTAAAATATGTAGATACCTTTTAAGGGATAAAGGAGACGTTGGACGTTATTAAACTATGTAACTTAAGCTTTAAAATCAAGTTCTTTTATTTTTTGGATTAACAGCTTTGGGTACTATTATTAAAGCTCGATTGTTTAGTTCAAGTTAAGGAACATCAAATTATTGTCCATTGTCCAATCCCCTAGTCGTATTTTTTGAAAATAATGTTTATGGTCCACTTAGAGTTGGAAGAAATTTCCAAATGATTTAATAATAAATTGAATAAGTTTTGATATATAAAAAGAGAGAAGAAACTATCCTATTGAAAAAAAATAATTGAATTAATCAAACCTCACTCTCTGTTTTTCTTCATATTTTTTTTCTCTCCTTATTTCTTTCTCTCTCTCTCTCTCTCCTTAACTCTCTCTCTCTCTCTGTCTCTGTCTCGTTCTGTCTCTCCTCTCTCTCTCCTCTCTCTCTCCTCTCTCTCTCTCTCTCTCTGTCTCTGTCTCTCTCTGTCTCTCTGTCTCTCTCCTCTCTCTCTCCTCTCTCTCTCCTCTCTCTCTCCTCTCTCTCTCTCTATCTGTCTCTGTCTCTCTCTGTCTCTGTCTCTCTCTCCTCTCTCTCTCCTCTCTCTGTCTCTCTGTCTCTCTCTGACTCTCTGTCTCTCTCTGTCTCTCTCTGACTCTCTGTCTCTCTCTGTCTCTCTCTGACTCTCTGTCTCTCTCTATCTCTCCCTGTCTCTCTCTGTCTCTCTCTCTATCTCTCTCTGTCTCTTTTTTTTTCTTTCCTTTCTATCTCTCTTTGGAAGCTACTCACTAATTATTCTTTCATCAATCTTTCCTTACGACTATTGGGAAAATTAAATCATTTGTCGAAACTGAAATCATGTTCAACCCATTCAAGGTTTGTTAAATGTAATAAAATTTTTCAGCCAACCAATAAGAGATCCTGTTTTAAAACTTTGGGTACCAATGCAATTTATTCTTTCTGTACCTTTAACTTATGGATGTTGACATCCTTGTTTTTTTTATTTTCTTTCTCTTTTTCTGCAAATTAATCAGACGTCTGCAGGGATCCTAAGGGATAGGACACGATAAATTGATTTACCTTCCAAATTCAATCACTAGTATTACTGCTCATGCATCAAAATCAATGTTGGAAAATTTTTGACTCTTTTAAAAAATTAATAAAAATCAATATTAACCCCCATCGTGTTTAATCTAACGAATGAGAAAAAGAGTAATTTTACTTTAGAGAGCAGTATAATTTTCAGTATATTGACTCTTCCCTCCCTCCGTGATTTTCTGTGACGTTTAGGTTTGAGGAACAGACATTCTCCAATTATTAGTGTCACATCTTTTCTACATCTATTAATTGTCCGTGTGTCCGTCTGAAGAGACAGTACGTCATTTAGAATAAAGTCGAGATACACTATATGTTTCTCTGTGTTTCTGTTTGTACTAAAGGATCTCGCTAACCGCTAAACCGATGTCGTTGTCCTCTACAATGTAGCTTCTAATAGGTTTTCTCAATTTTAAGAGAGAAATAGTTTTAAATAGCCTAAAACCTTCCTAAGAGTAATGTGAATCTTTCTTTAAAGATCATTCTGTTGATTGGTTAGCGAGATCTTAGTAGACAGACACAAAACTTAATAGGATATAAGGATACAATTTTTCCTCATCTATTTAGAATATAATTTGCTTTGCTATAAAATTATCCTCGTTTTTACTCTTTCATTTGGTTTATTTTTCTTACTTGCTAAAATTTGGAAATTTTTTGAGTTTTTAACATGTAAGAAATAATCTTTCGTTGTGAAAAAAAATTGTTGAAAACTATTTGAAAATTTGGGTTGAAGCTATTTTAGCCAGTGAAAAAATGGGATTTTAGAAATATAACTGACCAAAAGACCTAAAATAAATGTGCAATTTGATTTTTCTCATGCTTCTTATAATCTACAACAGACAAACCACAGATAAACATACAATAAATACAGACATTCAAACAATAAAATTACAGACAGACAGACAGACAAACAGTCTAATGGAAGGATCAAGTTGAATAACAAGAAAATTATAGTTATACCAACTTTGTAGCCATATAATTACTCATAGCAAGGGACAATTATTATTCATATTTAATCAAATTAAGTCATGTATACTTTTACTTTCCAATATATAAGGCTCTTCAAAAGTGTTACTGCTGTGCTACATTGTCCTTTGTATTAATTGTAAAGGTTAAAGAACTAGAAGAATGAATTAATGAAGGGAGGAGACATTGGACTGAAAATTATACTGGTCTTATTCGTCTGCTCAAAAACTTTTTGTCTTAATATTTTTATTAAATTTTCATTGGTGAAAACAGTAAAAGTGTCGAACTATGACGTCAGAAAAAATTAACAATTAACCAATAAGAAGCCAGTATTCACTGTGGTAAAATATATAGCGGCCTCTCATTGGTTAATTGTTAATTTTTTCTGACGTCATAGTTCGACACTTTTACTGTTTTCTCATTGGTTAGTTCTAAATTAACAGTGTCCAAACTTATTTAACGAATAATTAATTTACATGGGAGAAACTTTTGCTTATTATCATTGGAGACGTATATCAATCCTTCCTTTTAGATCTCAGGAATTAATAAATTAAAAAAAACCGTAAAAATTACTAGATTTATTTGGATTAAAATTGCGAATTAAGGTCCCTATTCTTATAATTACTATAATCAGAAATAAGTTTACACATTTTTTTGACATTTTTTTCTGGGGAAAATTCTAACAAGAGTAGAAAATTACATTTTTAAGAAGTAAAGCAACTCTACAATTGGAAGATGTTTAAAGTCCCTCCACAGATTATGACGTCATACGATAAAATAACCAATGAGAAGCCAGCATAAATTTTGCCATTGGTCAATTACAGTGTATACTGGCCTCTCATTGGCTATTCTATCGTATTCGTCATTATAACGTTTCATGTTTCCCCCATAGCGTTACGGACGGACGGACATACAAAGTAAATTATAGAGTAGCTTCGCTACTAAAAACCAACCAAATAAGATTATGGACTGACAGACCGACATTAAATTTATAAAAGCTTTGCTCTTATAGTATAATAATACATGGATTAGATAGGTGGGAAAATCGTTGACTAAAAGACTAGTTTGAAAGTTGGAAATTGAGCTCTAATTTCTAATTTCCACTGTCATAAGTTAATCAACAACTGTATAAAATTTTCTAAATTTTATGACGTTATATCAGGGATTTTTAAGGATAAGACGATGAATTTATGTACATCCCCAATGTTGTGATACCCTATTTTACCCGACAAAAAAAATTTAATAGGATTTAAAAAGTTAAGACTCAACTAAAAACTTTTAATAGAAGAACCCTTGGTTTTGAAACCAATGAATAAAAAAGCATTTTTATGACACTTTTTGGTACAATAATAATTCATAGTCAAATGTCCTCCCTCCCAGCAAAATGTTATAGGTTTGGTTAGGTTATGAAAGTACCTCACAGGCAATCCATAACAATATTGTTCATACTTCTTCCATGTCAGATGCGTGACAAAAATGTTAGATTAAGGGAAATGCCTTGCCTCATATACATATGAACTTTTTCACTATGCACAGGACTTCCAGACAAAAGCTGTATTATTAAGGTATTGATTTTGATTGAAATTAGAAAAATCGACGAAAACGAATATAAAAAATCTACCAAATGAATTTGACTATCCAATTATAATTATGTGCATTCAGACATCATGATAGGAGAAGCGTACACGAGGGTATCTGTTTAAGTAAAAGGTAAATTATTTTCTTTTTGATTATCTTAGCTTTTATTAGAGATAGATACTTGAATTTTGGTGTGAACATTCTGCTAAAGAATTGATATTTGCTCAAAAACTCATTTTGTCCGTTTGTCTCTCATTTACACTTATTGTTAATTGTTTTATGCTCATTAGCTTCGTAACCTATGGATGTTGTCATCATTGCATTGTTTGCAGAAAAATCTCGCCTCTATCTTTGAATCCTATTATATAAAGTAGTAAGCCTTTTTGGATCATATGAAGGAAATGAAGTCATTCCTAAAAAGGACAGAAATCCCCTTCCTTAGGTATAGGAAGGCTATTTTCTTTCCTTTTTCTTACAAATTCTCAGTAAGGAAGGTGATTTCTGTCCACTATCTTACAAATTATCACTAAAGGAAGGTGACCTCTGTCCACCATCTTACAAATTCTTCCTAGTTTTTAGAAATTCTTCCTTTTCCTCACTATTACAACCATGTTTAATTAATCTACCTTATTTCACCAAATTCTTCCTTATTCTCAGAACCTCTACCTTAATTACACAAATTCTCCCTTATTCTCAGATAACTTACCTTATTCTAAGAAATTCTTCCTTATTTCAAGAAAATCTACCTTATTCTAAGAAATTCTTCCTTGTTATAAGAAATTCTACCTCATTCTAAGAAAATCTACCTTATTCTAAGAAATTCTACCTTATTCTAAAAAAATCTACCTTATTCTAAGAAATTCTTCCTTGTTCTAAATAAATCTACCTTATTCTAAGAAATTCTTCCTTATTCTAAGAAAATCTATATTATTCTCCCTAATTATTCCTTATTCCCCCAAATTCTACCTTATTCTAAGAAAATCTTCCTTATTCTAAGAAAATCTACCTAATTCTCCCAAATTCTTCCTTATTCTAAGAAAATCTACCTTATTCTAAGAAATTCTACCTTATTCTAAGAAAATCTACCTTATTCTAAGAAATTCTTCCTTATTCTAAGAAATTCTACCTTATTTTAGAAAATCTACCTTATTCTTCCAAATCCTTCCTTATTCTAAGAAAATCTGCCTTATTCCCCCAAATTCTTCCTTATTCTAAGAAATTCTTTCTTATTCTAAGAAAATCTACCTTATTCTGAGAAATTCTTCCTTATTCTAAGAAATTCTACCTTATTCTAAGAAAATCTACCTTATTCTAAGAAATTCTTCCTTATTCTAAGAAAATCTATCTTATTCTAAGAAATTCTTCCTGATTCTAAGAAAATCTAACTAATTCTCCTAAATTCTTGCAAAACATAGCAAATTCTTGCAATATATAGGGGTCCCAAACTCAAAAACGAATTTTCAGCGCGATCCGATTACCCGTTCTCAAGATATGGTGACCTGGTGTCCTTGGTACTGATGGTAAGATTTGGGAAATGGTTCGAATCCTTAGTAAATTTGGTCAAAGTCCAAAAATATTTTGACACTTTTCAATTTTTGACCAATACTATTTGTTAACCTGGGTATTTTTATATATGTTTGGCCTTTTATGCCAAATTTATTAAGGATTTGAACCATTTCCCAAATCTTACCATAGGTACCAAGGACACCAGGTCACCGTATCTTGAGAACGGGTGGTCGGATCGTGCTGAAAATTTGTTTTTGAGTTTGGGACCCCTATATATTGCTTTGCTAAAGTTTGAAAGAATTTCTTAGAATAAGGTAGAATTTCTGAGAATAAGGAAGAATTTGTTACAATAAGGTAGATTTTCTTAGAGTAAGGAAGAATTTGTTAGAATAAGGTAGATTTTCTTAGAATAAGAAGAATTTGTTAGAATAAGGTAGATTTTCTTAGAATAAGGAAGAATTTGGGAGAATTAGGTAAATTTTCTTAGAATAAGGAAGAATTTCTTAGAATAAGGTAGATTTCCTTAGAATAAGGAAGATTTTCTTAGAATAAGGTAGAATTTGGGGGAATAAGAAAGAATTAGGGAGAATAATATAGATTTTCTTAGAATAAGGTAGATTTATTTAGAACAAGGAAGAATTTCTTAGAATAAGGTAGATATTTTTAGAATAAGGTAGAATTTCTTAAAATAAGGTAGATTTTCTTAGAATAAGGTAGAATTTGTGGGAATAAGAAAGAATTAGGGAGAATAATATAGATTTTCTTAGAATAAGGAAGAATTTCTTAGAATAAGGTAGATTTTCTTAGAACAAGGAAGAATTTCTTAGAATAAGGTAGATTTTCTTAGAATAAGGAAGAATTTCTTAGAATAAGGTAGAATTTCTTAGAATAAGGTAGATTTTCTTAGAATAAGGAAGAATTTCTTAGAATAAGGTAGATTTTCTTAGAATAAGGAAGAAATTCTTAGAATAA
Source organism: Acartia tonsa (assembly GCF_053477335.1). NCBI lineage: Eukaryota > Metazoa > Arthropoda > Copepoda > Calanoida > Acartiidae > Acartia > Acartia tonsa. The sequence continues at coordinate 38,672,684 of NC_137264.1, read as the reverse complement.
GGTAGATTTTCTTAGAATAAGGAAGAATTTGAGAGAATTAGGAAGATTTTCTTAGAATAAGGAAGAATTTCTTAGAATAACGTAGAATTTCCAAGAATAAGGAAGAATTTGGGGGAATAAGGTAGATTTTCTTAGAATAAGGAAGAATTTCTTAGAATAAGGTAGAATTTCCTAGAATAAGGAAGAATTTGGGGGACTAAGGAAGAATTTGGGGGAGTCAGGTAGATTTTCTTAGATTTAGGAAGAATTTCTTAGAATAAGGTAGGTTATCTGAGAATAAGTGAGAATGTGTAAGGAAAAGGTAGACTTTGTTATGAAAAGGTAGAATTTGGAGGAACTAGGTTAATTTTCTTAGAATTAGGAAGATTAAGTGAGATTTAGGGAGGTGATTTTTATTCTCTTTTTCAGATATGAGAGAAAAAGGAGAGTGATTTTTGTCCATATTTCACTTATCTGAGAAAAAGGAAGATGATTTCTGTCCTTTTTGGAATGGAATTTCTGTCCTTTTAAGGAATGACTTCATTTCCTTCATATGATCCGCCTTTTTTTGTCTATATCGAAGGATTTTGCTAACCGCTGAACCGACATGGTTCTCTTTTATTTTAGAACCTGAGATGGTTTAATGTTATTTTATTTTTCTGGTTGTGGTTTTGGGCTATTTTTCTGCCCTTCCATTTCTCTTCGAATATAGAGCCTCTAGATGATAGGGGCCCTAGTATTCACTTAATAGAGTAAAACACTACAGGGAGAAAGAACTGTATCTCCCCATCGCACTGACCTTGTGCCGACGTTAAATTGCGTCATTGAAAATCAACCTAAGGTGTGGTGTGTATAAACACAGCCAAGTAGCAGAAAACAATCTGCTAGCAGACGATAAAGGTCATTGAAAAAGGAGCGAGGTTGTTATATGTATATGCATCTAAACTATAGATCTGTTATTCTAATAACCTTCTTATTCCCCCTCTCTCTAATATAAGAATATGATTGTCGTTTCCAATATTATTCATACCTCCAATTCTATCAGGTAGGGAGGAGGACATTGCGCTCAAAATTTATACTAGTAAACAAAGTTCTAGTACATGGTATCTATTTCTTTGAATTGTACACTTTGAGCACTTTAAATGGATCATGATTGGTTGGTCTAAACTCAAATTTTATCGTCCATTGTCATATCCCTTAGTATCTGTGGTCCAATCCTATCAATATAATCATTCTATATTTATACTTTTCTTGAATTAACATTTTCCCCTTTATAATTCCCTTGACCACAGATATTTACATAGATAGATAGATAGATAGATAGATAGATAGATAGATAGATAGATAGATAGATAGATAGATAGATAGATAGATAGATAGATAGATAGATAGATAGATAGATAGATAGATAGATAGATAGATAGATAGATAGATAGATAGATAGATAGATAGATAGATAGATAGATAGATAGATAGATAGATAGATAGATAGATAGATAGATAGATAGATAGATAGATAGATAGATAGATAGATAGATAGATAGATAGATAGATAGATAGATAGATAGATAGATAGATAGATAGATAGATAGATAGATAGATAGATAGATAGATAGATAGATAGATAGATAGATAGATAGATAGATAGATAGATAGATAGATAGATAGATAGATAGATAGATAGATAGATAGATAGATAGATAGATAGATAGATAGATAGATAGATAGATAGATAGATAGATAGATAGATAGATAGATAGATAGATAGATAGATAGATAGATAGATAGATAGATAGATAGATAGATAGATAGATAGATAGATAGATAGATAGATAGATAGATAGATAGATAGATAGATAGATAGATAGATAGATAGATAGATAGATAGATAGATAGATAGATAGATAGATAGATAGATAGATAGATAGATAGATAGATAGATAGATAGATAGATAGATAGATAGATAGATAGATAGATAGATAGATAGATAGATAGATAGATAGATAGATAGATAGATAGATAGATAGATAGATAGATAGATAGATAGATAGATAGATAGATAGATAGATAGATAGATAGATAGATAGATAGATAGATAGATAGATAGATAGATAGATAGATAGATAGATAGATAGATAGATAGATAGATAGATAGATAGATAGATAGATAGATAGATAGATAGATAGATAGATAGATAGATAGATAGATAGATAGATAGATAGATAGATAGATAGTTAGATATTTTGTAATCTGAGCAAATTGTAATTAAAAAAAAGATTCTCATTTAAAACTTTTTCTGTCCTTTGAAGAGTTTCAGTTGTATAAGATATCTATCTATCTATCTATCTATCTATCTATCTATCTATCTATCTATCTATCTATCTATCTATCTATCTATCTATCTATCTATCTATCTATCTATCTATCTATCTATCTATCTATCTATCTATCTATCTATCTATCTATCTATCTATCTATCTATCTATCTATCTATCTATCTATCTATCTATCTATCTATCTATCTATCTATCTATCTATCTATCTATCTATCTATCTATCTATCTATCTATCTATCTATCTATCTATCTATCTATCTATCTATCTATCTATCTATCTATCTATCTATCTATCTATCTATCTATCTATCTATCTATCTATCTATCTATCTATCTATCTATCTTTATCTATCTATCTATCTATCTATCTATCTATCTATCTATCTATCTATCTATCTATCTATCTATCTATCTATCTATCTATCTATCTATCTATCTATCTATCTATCTATCTATCTATATATCTATCTATCTATCTATCTATCTATCTATCTATCTATCTATCTATCTATCTATCTATCTATCTATCTATCTATCTATCTATCTATCTATCTATCTATCTATCTATCTATCTATCTATCTATCTATCTATCTATCTATCTATCTATCTATCTATCTATCTATCTATCTATCTATCTATCTATCTATCTATCTATCTATCTATCTATCTATCTATCTATCTATCTATATTTATCCCCACTGACCACAAGAATTTCCCATGTATAAACCACTCAAGCTATCAACTCAAATTACAATCAAAGATTCAAAATAATATTTTTATTTTTACACAGTTTATAGTAGTTACCATTCAAGTTAATGTGTTCGTTTGTCAATCTGTATTTTTCTGCATATTCCATTTCTTAACATAACAAGCTATTCTAAACTGTTTTGATTATTGTAGGCTTAATGCTTCGCTTCTTATGGATGTAACTGTCCTAAATTTTGTATAAAAACTGGACCTTTGAAAAAAAGAAGTTTCTTTAGGTAGTTAAGTATAAAAGTTTTTAAAAAGTAATGAAGGATAAAAGAGGGAGGATTCATACTTAATTCTGGTTATATATAAGTTTCTAGCTGTCCTTTAGTTTATATAGTTTTGTTGCAAATTGCTTAAATGTAAGATATTTTTTAAGAACATAATTATATGATATATTGCATATCACATTATACCTTGTTGTCCTAGAAATAATGAAAATAATAATGGACCTTCGCTTTCAAAATTAATCATCCATATATCTACACCATAGTGGAGTGGTTACACCCCCTTACTACAGACCAAGAGACAGAAATAGTAACTTTTATGTAGCTTCGCTACAAAAATATAAAGTAGAAGGGGAAATAAATAGATTTGTAGTTTTTGATATCATTTTGAGATTTTTTCCACGGATATGATTTTTCATAGGATGGAGTCAGTAATTTTGAAATATTAATTAATGTAAAAAAGTAAAGAAAAATGAGAAGTTATTAGTATAGGTTTATTTATATTAAATTAGGTATTTTAAATATTTTATTTGGTATTTGACAAAATAGATTGGTTATACACTGCAAACAAAAAATTGTATTGTAATACTTTATATCTCAAATAAGGCCTAGCTCCTAAATCCACATTTTATCTAACAACGTTAGTTGGCAGGTTTTATGCCACTTTAAGAAGTTAAGTGACAAGAAAATGTAACTATTTATCCACCTATAATATTTCCAGTTTTCTACACTTTAAACTAGTTAAAATTCATGAAAATTTTTCATGGTAGGGTGCAGAGGGGAGCATAGTTAGTTTTAAATTCAAATTTCATGATTTATAGTTATTATATTATACGGACTAAGAGCAATAAAATATAAAGTACATTTTTATTTATATTTCACAGCTTATAAAATACTTATAAAAGCAAAGTTTTACTGCGTATATTGGCGGTCCGTCCGTGTGGACGTAACGGATAGCTCTTATCGTTGATTTAGGGATATTATAAATATTATATTGATATTAGCTTGTTTATAAGATTCCTGTAACAGTAAGGTACAACTAAGAAGCGTAGCAACTCTATGATTATAACCAGAAGTCCTTATAAAACTTTTAAAAACTTTTTGACAATGTTTTATTTGAAATAATTAGTCCATTTATATGTACATGTGATCTTTAGAATTTTGATTCCTAGGACAACAAGTCACAATGAAATAAGCAAATCATCAATTCTAGCATAAATAAGCTATCCGTTACAGACGTACCTACATACCTACGGACACACCTAAATATATAAAAGCTTGTCTTTTGAAAGTAAATATAAAGTGATGTATGTTTAAGTTTAAACAAAGAGGCATCTTTTATTGTTCAAATACCATGAAATAACCTCATCTCAATCTTATACATAAACATTTACAACTAACTACTTTTATACACATTATATATATTTTCATTTTTAACTATTTGATGACATTATTTAATTCAATGATAGTTCTAAAGTCCTGAGATCTTAAGGGACAAGACATTCTTATTTGTGATAGATAGAATTACCCCTTAATCGGATTTAAATCATTTGTTGAAATAAGAGGACACTTCTAGTTCAAAACACCAAATCAATATTAATACAATTACCTACTTAATGTTGTAACTGGACAAAGCGTCTAAAAAATCAGCCATGTGACGTCATAAAAATAAGGGATTATCCATCTCTTTTTTAGGGGTTTTCATTCCCACTTCTCCTCTCATCTCCCTCATTTTTATGACGTCACATGGCTGATTTTTGAGACACTTTGTGTAATTACCACAATGTTTTAAGCCAACGAATAAATGTACATAAAAAATTGGGTTCCAGGTAAATTTTCAGTCCAATTTCGTATCTCTCAATGATAAAGTCCCTCGTTTCTTGATTGTCAATGTCACTTTGATACCATGAAAGTATTTAATATTGATTCTTATAATCTTGAAAACTGATAAACCAATTTAGTTTAGCCCCCCTCTTCCACAACCCATCCCTCTAATCTCTAAGTGAAATATGCCCTGAAGGCTAGGGGCAAAGTTATTGTTATAATCAATAGCATTATCTCAAAAATGCACTTTAAGAAACTTTTTAAATTATAAAAGAGAATTAATTAATATGGTACAATAGATACATGTACTTGGTAAAACTTGATCCAAGCTTTTTAATGCTATAAACCAAGCATCTTAAAAATAAAAATATCCTATATATATGAAGTAATAAGGTTTTTTTGTCTAAAGGAACCTAGTAATAGTGTCTAACTTTTTATCTTTGTGACGTAACAAAAATCCATCTCTTTTTTAGGGGTTTCCTTTCTCACCTCCCCTCTCATCCTCCGATTTTTGTTACGTCACAAAGATAAAAAGTTAGACACTATCACTAGGTTCTGTCTAAAGCATAAAATATCAATCACTAAAAAACTGATTTAGTTCTCCTTTATAGGGAAGCTTGACTATCTACACCCCACTAGATTCTAGGGGCGCAGCGGCTAGTGTCATAATATAAAGCATCCTGTTATCAAGATATTTTATAAATTATTTACTTAAAATGTCCGCATAGACTTATTTAAGATGCTGTACGTATTGGTGCAAAAAAATGGGGACAAATTTCAAATTGTTTTGGCGTGTGACGTTATACCCCCATCTCTTTTCTAGGGGGTTTCTTTCCTCCTTCCCTTTTCTTTCCCCTCACTTGTGAGGTAAATAAACAGCCCCGTCAAATCAATTTAAAAATTGTCCCCATTTTTTGCACCAATACGTACAGCATCCTTATTTAATAAATAGTGCTGATATTCTACAAGTTATGATATTTGTTTGTCCTACTATCTAATCTGTTAAGCCTCGCTTTTATAGATTTTTATCCCTGTATTTCTTGCAGATAAATTTGTGAGATATACAATATATGTACATATTGCTAAAGATAGCTAAATAAATAGGACTTCTTACAATAAATTTATTTGTCCCGAAGCTGCACTTTATAACAAAAACTTTATCAATTACAAACAACAGGAATACCAATATCCATAAAAGCAAATCTGACTTTGATTGGTCGGTTCTAACATGTTAACATTTACATATTAAATTGAAAGGGCGAGGCTGCTGTCCATAACGTAACTGGACAAAAATCAGCCTTGTGACGTCATAAAAATGATTGATTATGCATCTTTTTTTTTTATAGGATATTCTTTCCCACATCTCCTCTCATCCCCCTCATTTTTATGACGTCACATGCATGGCTGTTTTTTGAGACACTTTGTCCAGCTACTCCATAACACTGTAACGTCAGGTTTAAAAGCCAATGAAAACTCCAATTTTCAAACGTTTGGGGTATTATTCAGAGTAATATACAGAAAACAATCAACACCTCCTTTGATTGCACGACCTTTATTTAGAAGTCTTTATAAAAAGCTGTGCCCATTTTTGTGTCATGACTTTTAAAGCTAATACTTTAATGTAAAAATCCCTTTCACAAAAGTTGAGAATACAAATTTGTTGTAATTTGAAAAGGAAATTAGATTTTGTATTAGGTATTTATCTTACTTAAATTCTTTACTTTATGGGATATCAGCCCTCACATTTTCTCTTCAGCAGATTTATCAAAGCCACTCTGCTATTACAAATGTCGGTCCGTTAAATTGACTGAGTAGGAGGTCTATTTTCCAATGAAGAAATGATATTCTATTGATTGCTATTAAAGATAGATCTCATAAAGTTATTGTGACGGTTATAAAGGATAAAGAGAATCTTCTTCCCATTTAGAGGACTTATAAATTTATAATTTTTTTAAATTTATAAAGAAAAATGGAATATTACTACATTCTTCACTAAAATTCATGTTTTTCTAGCCATTCAATTTCTTGGATTTTTCTATTAAAACTAAATATTTATCGTATTTTATTAGAAGATGATTCATCTTTTGTTAGCCCCGACGAGCCATAAAAGATTTTAAAAACTATAGGAGACAAAATTTTTCAGTATAGTTTAGATCCGGTTTAATTCTTGTGGAAATTAATAGGATTCGGAGCTATACTGGATAGTTTTTAAAGAAGGTGTCCTAACTTTTGTGATTTTTTATTACAATAGCTAGTCGGTCTTTTAAAAACATTTAGTTAGTTTTAAGGTAATAAAACGCAACAAAAAAAAGAAGAAAATTGCAATTATGAACAAATATAGTTATATCTTTGATTTGACTTTTAAAATTATGTTGAGAGATTATTGAAAAAATCTATTTTGTTAAAGCCCAGTGAATCAAAACTTTGGGAGCTCGTCACAAATAGGTTAAAACTAAATCACATAAGTTAGGACACGCTCTTTCAAAGATTTTTTACAAAATTTCTTTATAGATATTTACAATCCTTTCAATATATATATAGAGATAATGCTTATATTTGGATTATTATTTTAAGGGAAGGTTAATCTATCTCGAGTTACCTATTCTTTAGGCTCTGTTGTAAGTTAAACATTTCTATGCTAATTTTGGATTAGGATATAAGTCAGTAGAAAATCAGGGAGGGAGGAGACATTGAACTGTAAATTATGTTGGTACCCTAAGTTTTAAATCCATTTTTTCGTGTTCATTCGAAACCAAGTAATCCGGTGGATTAGAACCGGTTCTCATCCATACGAAAAAACTATGTCTAGCATTGTATTATATCCAGTTTTCTACGAATATAAAAAAATACAATTATAAGATTAAAACCAGTTTTTTTAGCCCGTGCCTTTGGCATCTCGGGGCTAAAAAAACTGGTTTTAATCTTCTAATTTAACATTTCATATCCGCGGAAAGCTGATTATGATACGATGCGAATAATAACTATTCTTTCATTGAATATCAAATCTTGATTAGACGGTTTGAAATAGCAGTGTCCAAACTTTTGAACCAATATTTTTTTTCAACTATAGAAGGGGTAATCATCATTGTGGATAACATCTCATTGTCTTATCCCTTAAGAACCCTGCATACAATAGAGAGACTTGGATATCATAACAGTGAGGACAGATAGGGAATACATCTTCTGGTTATATGAAGGTTTTAGGCTATTTCCTTGGAGCTGAGTAAAATGAGCAGCAGCTACAAAAGAAAGAAGAAAAAAAACACATTACAAATAAATGCACGAGGGTGGGGAGAATTCCACCATCACCCCTAGGGGTTAAGCCAGAAGTAAAACTATACATAGAACATATAACATTTCTACAAATAAGAAATATGGAGATATTGACATAACATTATTTGTTTTTAAACTGCGTAGTTTTTCTTTATTGCAGTTAACTCTTCTGTCAAATTTTGCATGCTTTATTTTCTGAGATACATATGTCCAAAATAATGTATAAGAAACATGTATCATCTAAAGTACTGTAACCACAACTTATTTCCAAGTTACCCCAGTAGTACTTTAATATATGGTAGTTTCCCTTATTCTTCAAGTGTACCCCCCCCCCCACCCTAACATGTGCATATAATATCTAAAGTATCCCAGTAGTACTTATATAAATGGTAGTTTCCCTTATTCTTTATGTGTACAACAATACCCACCCCTTCCCCATAACATGTGTATATAATATCTAAAGTACTGTAACCACAACTTATTTCTAAGTTACCCCAGTAGTACTTATATATATTATAGTTTCCTTTATTCTTCAAGTGAACCACAATACCCTGTCCCCCCCCCCCCATAACATGTGCATAAAATATCTAAAGTATCTAACCACAAGTTATTTCTAAGTTACCCCAGTAGTACTTATATATATGGTAGTTTCCCTTATTCTTCAAGTGTACAGCAATATCCTCCCCCTCAACATGTGCATATAATATCTAAAGTATCCCAGTAGTACTTATATATATTATAGTTTCCTTTATTCTCCAAGTGAACTACAATACCCCCCCCCCTATAAGTGCATATAATATCTAAAGTACTGTAACCACAACTTATTTCTAAGTTACCCCAGTAGTACTTATATGTATATATGGTAGTTTCCCTTATTCTTCAAGTGTACAATACCCTCCCCCCCCCCTAACCTAACATGTGTATATAACATCTAAAGAGTACTGTAACCATGACTTATTTCTAAGTTATCCAAGTAGTACTTATATATATGGTAGTTTCCCTCATTATTCAACTGAACCACGATAACTCCCCTCAAAAAAAAACTATAATCTTAATTTATATTAGTAAAATATAATATAATATCATAGAGTCGCCAATGATTTTATAGCAGGAATTGTCTATAATGCAACGCAATTCTGATAATGACATTTTCATTTTGGTAAAACAGTCAATAGTTTCCTATCCTTGTGGGAGGGGCGGTAGGGGAAAAGGGTCTTTTTTCAAATTGTCAGATTGTACCACTTCTAGTTCTAAACTCCTGGATTATGCACAAACTTTTCAGGGATAAGACAATTGACGATAAATTTATCTTCCCCCAAGCAATGGCTAATTTAAAAATCGGTTATAATTAGTCTGTAAATATAAAAGGGGGGGGGGGTGAATTGATCGCCGTCATTGATTGATCTCTCCCTCCATGGAAACTAACAAATATGAGAAAAGAAAATATTTATGCTAAGTTCCAAGCCTACCTCTGGTGTTTATGCAGTATAGCATTTTTATATAGACTAGTCATTTATTCCGCCATTATAGATGTATAACCAGACAACTACCTTGATCCCCCTGTTGCAGGGGCCCTTTTTCGTCTGCTAACAACTTACTTTTTGCTCTTTTATAGCGACTTGGTTATTGGTTGATTTTCAGACACCCAATTGAAAGTCATCACAGGGTCCTCGGAATGAGGACATACAGTTATTTAGCCCCTTCCCCCTCTATTGTTTTACTCTAATATTATGCCGACTATTTAAGATATTTTGGTACTCCTCATTTGTTCGTTTGTCTGACTAATTTTTAAAGCTTCGATTTTATTGATGTTGCCAGAAGTTTTTTATAGTGTCTATAAAAATGACATTATACTGGCGTACCATTGGTCAATAAAAATGTATACTGGCCTGCCATTTGTAATTTAGTCTGTGTATTGGCCTATCATTGGTTATTTGTATTGCATTACGTTATTTTTTGTTAGGCACTATAAACTGTTTCATCTTTCATGTTTGAGTGATTTTTTAAGCTTCGCTTTTTTGATGTTGCGATCCTTGATTTTTGCTATAATTTTGGTTAGTTGTAAAAAAAGGAAATAGTATGATCAGAACTATAAGAGAGGGGGAAAAAGGAAATTGGTCATAAGTTTGTCAGAGTTATCATCTGATAAACCATTCCTTTGTTATTTAAAGTAGGCTTGACTTTCATAAAGTATTTAATGTTTACCTTTGCAATTATTAGATTAAATATGTAGCAGTTTATAGTGCCCACGAATAAATTATGCCTTGCAATACAAATGACCAATGATAGGCCAGTTTACATTTACCCATTGTCCAATTAAAATGTATAATGGCCAATCATTGGTCATTTGTATTGTTTGACGTCATTTTTTAAAAGACGACGTGATGCAAAAGTTATGTATTTTGAGCTTCGTCCATTTTTATATTAGAGATTTTTAAATTTTTCTCGAACATGATCAAAGCCCCTCCTCAGAATATGACGTCATACGATAGAATAGCCAATGAGAGGCCAGTATACACTGTAATTGACCAATGGTAAAATTTATGCTGGCCTCTCATTGGTTATTTTATTGTATGACGTCATAATCTGTGAAGGGACTTTAATCATCTTCTTTTTCCCTCTCCATTTAATTTTGATTCTAGAGGCAAATTTTCTTCAGAGAGTGGAGGTACCCTCCCTCCCTCAAAGTAAACAAAATGTCTCCAGTAGCTATAAGAAGGTTTACAGTAAAAAACGAGCTATATCCATGTAACAGTTAGCGAGATCATTTGACACAAACAGACTACACAATTTTGGTTTAGACTTCTAAATGATAATATATATTCACTATTCAATGCGTTGTTACTCAATTTGTTGCGGGTCTCATTTGTTGAGCTTAGTTTTTATGCATTTTGTCATCTTTGTTGAAATGAAAATTGAAAACACAGTTGATTCTTTTCTATTTCTCTAAAATAAATATATTTAACAATTTATACAATTTCATCAAAATTTGGGAGGGAGAGGAAAATGGCTGTTTTAATGCTCTTACATTTATCAACTACCAAATGGAGACTTTCACACTTGAGGGGGGGGGGAGAGGGAGATTATTTATCGCCCATTGTCTAATCCCTGCATAGAAATAGAGTGAAATAAAAAGTTTTTGTTGATATTTGATATAATTGAAACTGAATAGGCACTTCAACATTTTATATAATGTGAGGGTATTTACGAGCAAAGCTACTCTGTACGTTGGTCAACTCTAGGGGGCTTAATGTCGCTTTGGGTTCAAGAACTCTCTACACACCTTTAAACAAACTCCGCGTCTTTTTGCGGTGTAAACCGTCCATCCGCCCTGTAGACAACATATCCTTTGATAATCCTAATCCTATCCTGTTGTTATGTCTATCTAGCTAAGTTTATCAATAATTGTGAACATAATTGTCCTTGTTGTTATGTCTAGCTAAGTTTATCAATAATTATGAACATAATTGTCCCTGTTGTTATGTCTAGCTAAGTTTATCAATAATTGTGAACATAATTGTCCTTGTTGTTATGTCTAGCTAAGTTTATCAATAATTATGAACATAATTGTCCTTGTTGTTATGTCTAGCTAAGTTTATCAATAATTGTGAACATAATTGTCTCTGTTGTTATGTCTAGCTAAGTTTATCAATAATTATGAACATAATTGTCCCTGTTGTTATGTCTAGCTAAGTTTATCAATAATTATGAACATAATTGTCCCTGTTATTATGTCTAGCTAAGTTTATCAATAATTGTGAACATAATTGTCCCTGTTGTTATGTTGTTAGTTTATCAATAATTATGAACATAATTGTCCCTGTTGTTATGTCTAGCTAAGTTTATCAATAATTGTGAACATAATTGTCTCTGTTGTTATGTCTAGTTAAGTTTATCAATAATTGTGAACATAATTATCTCTGTTGTTATGTCTAGTTAAGTTTATCAATAATTGTGAACATAATTATCTCTGTTGTTATGTCTAGTTAAGTTTATCAATAATTGTGAACATAATTGTCCCTGTTGTTATGTTGTTAGTTTATCAATAATTATGAACATAATTTTCCCTGTTGTTATCTCTAGCTAAGTTCATCAATAATTATGAACATAATTGTCCCTGTTGTTATGTCTAGCTAAGTTTATCAATAATTGTGAACATAATTGTCCCTGTTGTTATGTTGTTAGTTTATCAATAATTGACACAATTTAAAATTTAATTCTCACATCTCTCTTTTTATGTTTAGCAGGGATATTAAGGGATAAGACAATGGAAGATGAATTGTCTTGTATGTTCTGTTTAGATAATTTCATATCTAGTGATTTATTGACAAAATTTGCTAGAAATTGATTTCTTGTTATATCATGTCTTATATAGACTTCATGATATTTATAGATTAAGAAATTTTAATAAAAGAAAAATTAGATCATGGAAAGAAAACAAAGTAGCGGGTTTCCTCGTATTATCACAGTAGCTTTTTGTCCCGCTTGCTTAGAGGCCCCTACAGGGGCTAGAAATAGGATTAAAGCTACTGTGAAAATACGACGAAACCCTCTACCCGCTATTAAATTTTTCGGATCATGGTAAGAAAACGAAGTAGTTGGTTTCGTCGAATTTTGACAGTAGCTTTTAACAGGGCCCTATAAATAGGAGAAAAGCTACTGTTTAAAAATACGATAAAACCCGCTACTTCGTGTTCTTTTCATGATCCGAAAAATTTATTGGAGAAATAAAAAAAAATCAATTTATTTCAATTGTTCAACCAACGTGATGTTTATATAGAAGAACAAAAATAGAAATTCTTTTGAAAAAAAAGACAAAATATCACTTGAAAAGACTAAATTAAAATGAAATGAATTCATAATAGCAAAGTTTATGAAAATAATAGAAACATATATGGACCTCCCTAAGATACAATTGAAGAAAAAATGGGTTTCTGCGGTTGATTATCAATTCTGGGGTACTATACTATCCTTAAAATAGATTTTTAAAAATGTACATATATGTACATAACTATTTTACCACGCATAAAAAGTTCTATTAAGCTTAGCATCCCTCATCCTGTCTATCTGTGCCTTGACGTTAGAATTTCGAAATTATGCAAAATATAACAAAAAATATCTAATAATTTGTAAATTTGTTTAGGGAGAGTAAAACCTGTTGGTCCCACGAGGAATGTGATCCTAACCAGAAGTGTGTCAACGGATACTGTGGAGATCTATCTCTCTATCTATATATATATATATCTATATATCTATTTATCTATTATGTCTAGGGAGAGTAAAACCTGTTGGTCCCACGAGGAATGTGATCCTAACCAGAAGTGTGTCAACGGATACTGTGGTGACCCGGGATACTTTGAGGTGAGCCATGCAAGTTTAGTGTGTTTGACGTAAACAGCGAACATGACGGACGCTCCTTGAGTTCAAATTGTAGAGAAGCATCGCTTCTAATTCAACAACAATAGAGTTTTCTATTCACAAGTATATTGATCAAATTGAACAATTCTAATGTTTTCTATCTTCAAATTAAGTTAGGTCAATTACAGTATAAATAGGACGTACAAGCTTTTTATTCTTGGAAGTAAAAAAGTCAATAGGAGGGGTAATTCAATTTAGGAAAGGTGTTGGGATAATTACACCCCTAATTATGTATATTGGTGTATGAAATGAAATATCTTTATAGTGCCTATAAAAAAGGGGATAAATTTAAAAACTTTTGGCCAAGCTAACCTGATTATCATCATAATAGAATTGTCCATTATTCTAATTTTACGTCATTATGGACTTTTCGGTCAAAAGTTTTAAAGTTTATCCTCTTTTTAACAGGCACTATAAAGAGCTTCAAAATTAATTCATTATATAATTTAGTGACTTATTTTAATTATTATTAATAAATTTGATTAATATTTATATTATGTGGCCATATGCACCTGGAGTTCGGAAATCTAAAATAAAGAATAAAAAAATCTTTTGAAACAATAGAGAAATTCACATTACTTCACCAACACAACAGTACAGCCAGATGGACATACAGACGAACAGATAGAATAATGTAAGTAAATATCTTAGTTATAGAGTACCTGTGCTAATAAAAACATTTACAGGAAAGATATCTAAGAATAAGAAATGTACTTAACAGCATTTTTGTGCCATTTTCTAATGTATATAAAAGTACCAGTACAAAAACTGTCATGTGTACTAAAAAAACAAGGATATTTATGTTTATAAATAGCGCAGCTTTTGCTTAAAAATAACAATATGATGTAATACAAATATAATAAAAATATAACTTCAGTATTTATAAGTTTTACTTTTATTAACAAATAGTTAGGCCTTATCCAGGCTTATGCAATCATATTAAACAAAAAGACGAACATACAGACAGACAGTATATTATAGAGTAGCTTCGGAAATAGTAATGGCAAAGGAAAAAGTAAAAAATAACAGACCTGTATTTTCTTTACTGTATCTTGACCCAAATCTAATAATATAGTCACTGGTCAGGGAGGGAGGGAGCAATGAACTGTGAAATACACTGGTACCTAAAATATTACAAATGTGCTATTGACTAATAAACGTTGGGTACGTTGGTTAAAAACTGTTTGTGTCTAAACTTTTCGATTGATAATTTTATTCTATACATTATGTAATTTTGTTCATCATCATTGTGTATGTTTATCAATTTGGCGTTCATTGTCTTATTCCTTAAGAGTCATGAATTTAACAACTCTGAGTTATTATTAAATAGACGAATGATTTACTGTTTATTGTTAAATCCCCGTGTATCCATGCTATTTAGTGGTGTTGAGCAGGGAGGGAGGGGACAATTGCCTGTTTATTACACTAGTCCCCAAATTTTTACAATAACGTTTTCTTTTTTGATGGCTTAACAACTTTGGAGACTTATTATGAATTTTGATTAGTTGGTTTATTAAGTTTCAAACGTTTAAACCACTTATTGTAATCTACAGGGGTAATTTTGTGTATTCATATTGGGGATGTACATCAATTTTTGAGCTATTATGTTATCCCTTTAGATTCCTGGGTATTGGATTTTTATAATAGATTCTTTATCTAGTCTACATCATGGACATTATCTACAACAGTAGCTTTTATTTCATGTGTAGTTCTCCTTATATAAAAGTATCAGGATGTATGTCTGTCTGTTGCGAAAAATATCGATAAATCAATCTGTTACTCATTTTCTGTGTGTGAAAGATAAGAAGCCCAAACTGAGTGACTTTTTAAGTATGGGTATGACTCATAACTGAGAGTTGGAATTTTTTGAATATCTCCATCCTGGCGGGCACAGGATGCCAGCAAACCTGGCAGGGTCATTCAGGTAAAGAGCAAAAATATGTTTTTTGACTTAAACAAAGCATTTTATCTTACCAAAATACTAAAATATCCTTTAGTAGTACATTCTCAAATGAAATACAGGTACCTGTATTCAAGTCAATTTCAGGTTCAAGGTATGATCCTGCAGGACCTGATTCTTCAGGTCTCCAGAAATCTTTAAAAGGCTCCTGTGGCCGCAGTTTTTGACTTAGAGATGTCAAATTT
This sequence comes from Acartia tonsa, assembly GCF_053477335.1. Classification (NCBI taxonomy): domain Eukaryota; kingdom Metazoa; phylum Arthropoda; class Copepoda; order Calanoida; family Acartiidae; genus Acartia; species Acartia tonsa. The sequence continues at coordinate 38,656,729 of NC_137264.1, read as the reverse complement.
TAAACTTAAGAATTTCTTACATGTCTACATAAAAATTTCATAAAGATCCGCCGCCGTTTTCCCGCCGACCGCAGACTGCGGCTGCTGGCAGCTGCCAAGTACAGCTGCGGCCGCTGAAATTTATATTTTGATATTTCTAATATAAAATTTACATTGAGATAAATATTTTCTGCAACAAAAATTGTTCTTCTAGCTTCAAAAATAAGAAAATTACAGCCGTTTGAAATTTTTAAGTATAAAAACAAAAGTTGTTAAATAAAAGGGTGAAGGAAGCGAAAATTGACTTTGATTGTCTTAAAGTCGGAAATTCATTATCAATCAGGGGACTTGCCCCCCCTCCCCCCCCCCCCCCCCGACCGATTAAGGTGCGGCAAGGGGCCCGACTGTTAAGGGTTAATACTTTAAGTTTCAGTATAATTTACAATGATACCTCCCTTCCTGGGTGAATTGTAAAGAAGGTTCGCTGTAGACAAATCTAAATATAACTTTGATGCTAGGTAAATAAGTAATGCACTAAATGATGACACATTAGTTTAGGTTTGCACACAATTATTAAGCAGGGGGGGGGGGGGGTTAGAAAACAATAGATTATATTTACCCTACCTAGTAAGATTTTTAAGTAACATCTAGATAATCCAGAGCATCATTCGCATGAAATGGTATGCGATTCTCTAACACCCAGGAATATTAGGTTAAGTAACATCCAACAGACAACCAACCATTTGATGCCTTGTATATTATTTTTTCCCTAGAACCAATTTTTATCTTTCAAGCTTGAATATAGTGTTGGAAATGGGTGTACCGTGTAATATAATACTTTTCTTATAATCTTAAGCACCAAATGCAGAATTTCGTTTATTTCGTTTATGGGCTGATTATTACACTAGTCCCCAAAGTTTTATTATAACGTTTCTCATTCGATTACTTACCAACTTTAATGTATTTAGTTAATTTTGATTGGTTGATTCATTAACGTTTAAACCACTAATTTTAATCTATAGAAGGGGTAATTTTGTGTATCATCTTGTGGATATACATCAATTTATCGGACATTCTCTTATCCCTTTAGATCTCTGGTTAATTTATCATTCATTGTCCTTACCTTGTATTCCTCATATAGCCTAGTTCTTTTCAGGGAAGTGAAATTGGACGCTAAATAATACTGGTACCTTAAGTTTTAGAACACGTTTTATCATTCGTTGGTTGAAAAAATTTGAGTACTCTAATTGAATTTTGCACAAGGACGTCAAAGGAGGGGGGGTAAAGTGGTGATTCCCCCCCCCCCCTTTAAAATTTACCCCTACCCTGGGGGTGCCGTAGGCACCTCCAACCATTTAGGAGGGGGTATTTACCCCCCCCCCCCAAACAATTTTGGGGGGGGGGGATGCCCCCAAAATAAAAAATCCCTAACATAAACAATTTTGGCGCGCTTTTGAACTTACTCCTTTTGTAGATCAAAATTATTTGGGGGGGGGGGGGAAATGCCCCCAAAATAAAAAATCCCTAACAAAAACAATTTTGGCGCGCTTTTGAACTTACTCCTTTTGTAGATCAAAATTATTGGTTAAAAATGACGAACACTGCTAGTTTTGAACCGTCCCAATTAAATTAAACAAAAGTACCCAAAGTTTACACTCTTTGGGTACCAATATAATTTACAGTCCAATGTCCCCCCCCCCCTCCCTGGGTTTAATAGATAATTCCCAGGGGGTTTCATGCAGATAAAAACTTTTACTTTTTATATTCATTCTAAAAGTTAAATATTAAGAACTTTAAAAAGACATAATATTTTAAAATTTTAAGACTTTTTCATTTTACAGAATTTAAGTATTAAATAAAATTAATTATTAACATATTTCAAGATGGAACGAATATTAAATCCTTGTACAAAAGTATCAGGATGTCAATAAGTCTTGTGTCTGTCTGTAGGGGGGGATCTCCCTAATCACTGTACCGATATGGTTCTCCTTTATTTATCGTACTTTATTTCGTTATTTTAAAGAAATTTTTGTATATATCATTTAAAAGAAAAATAGCCTAAAACCTCCTGTGACTAGGAGATTTATTCCCTGAAAAATTAAGTATCATCGCGATGAAATACATCGTTCTACTTTGAATAATAAAAAAAAATAAAAAAGACTTTTGGAAAATAATGAGATATTGATTATCAACTCCTGTTAATGATAAGTGGGTTAAGTATTGTAAAGCAATAATTTTGTACCTCTAAACAAAAACACATTGTAGATATTTTTAATAATTAAAAATTTTTGTTTTTTTAATAGGATTTGACCAAGATTCCTTGCAAGACCGATACAGTTTGCCAGGTAAGCTTTATCTATATCATACTTGTAATCTGGAAGCGTAGCTACTCTATAAATAGGTTATGCCAGTACGTCACATTAGTACGTCAGCCCGACCTAGTAAGCTAAGAATATAGACTTTTATCTTCCTTATTTCATTGACGAATTAGATATCTTGCTTAAAATTTTATTAGAAATTAAAGGAAATATAATTTTTAATTATTTATTTCATTTTATGTTATCTATCTATCTATTTAGACTTTGTTTGCTAGTGAATATTTCTAAATTAACATGGAATCTATCAATCTATGTACACATATATTTATCCATCTATTAATCTATTTAGACTCTGTTAACTGGTGAATATTGTTGTATTGACTTGGAAGGAACTCTCTTGGGATGGAAATCTTCTAAAGGAACTTTTATTGCTAAGCTTTTATTATAAAAACACAACAAAGTTTTAATGTTTCTTTTTGTCTGAGCAAAAGATCTTTTAAACTGCTATTCAAATCGGGTTTGCTCTCCTTTTCATTGTTTTAGGGATGTTATAGTCTGTTTAGCCTCTTTTAAACTAAAAATTTCAGGATACCTTTAAAACATTTTTATATGCAGCTTCATTTCTAAACATTATACCTAATGTTCTAGGAATCCATAATCCCAAGCTTAAGTGAATAGGAGGATTATACGTATATATTATATAATATTATCTGTTTAAAAAAACATCGGGATTAAAGTTAAAAGTATGCTATATTATAGAGTTGCTAACCTTATTAAACTGTACCTAACCAAAAACAGAGATATCATGCAAAGTTTAAAATCGATAGGGCAATTCTAACATACAAAATAAACTAAAAGAGCTATCCTATATAAACGACATGACCGACAATAATGTTTTTCATAAATCTAAAATCATTTTCTAAAACGCGTTATTAAGACCTACTTAAATCGATAAAAGAGAGATATTACATATTATATTAATTCTGTATAATGGTCATTAGTATTGATTTTTATTATTTAGAATTTATAGATCAGATAAACTTGGTAACAATCAAATTATTGATTTTTTCCTTTCTAATTAAATAAACTTTATATTAGGTCATTTTATCTAATATGCTTTCTTTTCATAAAGGAAATAATTAATTTTAATTTGATATAGGTAAATCTAAACAGTATTTTAAAAAGATGATTTTTTTCTCATGAATCACATATTTCTTGTGTACTTTTACAGAAAAAAATCTTTCCTGTCAAGACATCAAGAACATAACTCTGCTTTTACACCTAAAAATGCATTTGACTGGGTGTCAGAGGTAGTGCTGAAAAACAGTAAAAAAATTCATATGAAAACAGTTATTTTTATTATAAGGAAAGGGGGAGAAAATGTTGTTATTCTTAAGTATTCTACAAATTTAGTTTGTTTATATAGATTTTAATTAATTTGAATACAAACAATGCATATCTAATGCACAATGTTCATCAAACTAAATAGTAAATTCAAACAATTTGACACTAATATCTAAAATATTTTGTTGGTTGGAATGTGGATTAATTCTGTTTTTTGATATGGGTTTTCTACATTTAGTGTCTGGCTGTTTGTTTTGGTTTATATATTTAATGGATGATGTCATCCTTGTTCTCTAAAGTCTTGGCTAGAAAAGTAGCTGAATAATATATATCTAAATCTCAAACTATAATATTACATTACAACAATGGAGATAATTTTATTCTAGCTTTTATTGTTGGCGTATAAAATAATATGATAATACATTATATCAACCAAGAATAGTATATTCCATCCCAGCAGCGTTGGATAGATAGGATAGATGGTTAAATTATTGTCCTATAATAATGTAATTTAAATAAAACCAAAGGTTAATATAACATGAAAAATACCTAGTTGGTGGGTTGTTGGACTATATTCATTTTACAAAGTACCAAGATGTATTTCTGTCTATTTCCAAAGGTAACGTTGATACTGATAACTGTTGAACTGATTAAGTTACAGTGGAGCTTATTATAGGTCTCATTAGGGTCTTCTCTATTTTTGGGGAGTGGAACTCTACCCTCAAAAGAGAGATCATGCAAAGAAAACTAAATTATCACTCCATGTTTTTCTTTTTCTTTTGAAAACTAATATTTTGGTTGTGAGTCAAACTACCTACAATTCTAAATGGATTGTAAAAATGGGTGTAGGGACAAGAAAAAGATATAATATGATAAAGATAGAATATATATTTATGTCAAGAAAAACACGGCAAGAAAAACAGAAATAGCTTTTCTTACATATATTAAGAGGAGAAAAAAAGTAATAATATTATTTTTTTATCCTCCTGTGTGGTCGATCTATTATCATCATATTGTTGTTATCTACCTGAATATACAAGTCTTTTCTATTTATTTTTTTACAATTACAAGTATAAAACATTTTTGAATAATAAGACTGTAACAAGATTTGAGTTTTTGTAAGTGAATATACTTTGACCTAATGTGAAGTATGAGTGATTGTCTGTTTGGTTTTGACAGTTTGGTCTCTAAAATTTTAATCCTCTTATGATAGCCGAATTGTCAAATGTATTTTTTCTATTATAGGGACCAGCAGTTCTTATAGGAAAAGTAGGAGGGGGGGGGGGGGGAAGGATTGTTGTGAAATATGAATAGTTAGATCTGTTAAACTTTATGGATATTTGAAATGAAAAATTAATAATTTACTGAGTATTTTTAATATCACTTAAGTTGATAGTAATATATAAAATAGACTTATCAATATCTGCAGATAAATTATATAAATACATAAATTCTTTTACTACTCATATATATAACTATACACCATAGCTAAAAATATTATTGTAGAGATATTTTATAATCCTACTTGATCCTTTTTTATGATTGAAGGGGGAAAGTAAAATTGGGATATTTATAATTCATGACTGTATCAAAACAATATTTTAAACTCTTTCCTCTTTGTAACAAAGAGTTTAGATTAAAAATCTTTGATTTCTTTAATAATTTTGATAATCTTATATTTTATTAAAATAATTTTCATTAATTCCATGTAAAGTTCAAAGCAAAGATTCTTACAGATCAACATTTGTACAGAAAGATATTTTTTTTTCATCTTTTAGGATGCTTTTTAAAATCTATATAAAGTTTTTTTAAATTAATTCATTAATTAAAAATGTGAATAAGAGTGAGAATGTTATCATAATTGATGTTTGGAATATATAATTTATTCAACATGGAATTGTAGTTATCAATATTTGTTTAGTGAGAGATTCAGGCTCTACACAGATACTGATAATAGAATTAAAATAGAATACTTGGGATAGGATAATTGCTTCCAAATACAATTACAATAAAATGCCTTTATATATTAAGAGAATAAAATTATACAATACAAATTTTAAACCAACTAAATCTATCAAATTATTATAACTCCTGTTTAGTATGGGCTGACTGACAATAATTTACTTACCTCATAAAAACTTAAAGCAATTTTAAAAATGTTTTACAATAAGTTTTCATCATCTTATTATCAGAGTCTAATAATTGTCTATTATCTACAGAGAGGTTTATTTATTTTGTCTGATTATATCTGTGTGCATACAAACCTTTGATTACCTTTTATGTTTAGGTTCATCACTTTAGTTTGAAAAGATTTATAGTAAAAGTTACAATAAAACTCTTGCATATTTTTGAAGTAATGTTAAGATAGCCAATAAAACATAAGGAAAGTCGGAAAATATAGAAGTAATGTATATACCCAATTACATATGATCCAAAAGTTTTCCATTCCATTACCTTTTTGATTCCATATCAGAGTTCTATCTACACAGTCATATCAGTATATAAATTTTCCTTTTTTGGGAGTGAAGCATCTCTATAGAAGTATATAGTATTTCTAACATCTTAAGTCATTGTTTATAATTTTGGATTACTGACAAGTTTAATTTTGTTTACAATTTGAGGCTTTGTTTCTTTATGAAGCTATTAGCAAATACCATAATTAGTTCTTGTATGTCTTTAAAAAAATACATAGACAACTAAACATTCTAAATAGTAAAACAGCAGACAAAATACTCATTAAAAGTAACAAAAATCATAAGATTTAAAGTTTATCTTCAATTCTCTTGATGATATAATATTGTGTTGTCTGCAAGTGGAGTAAGACAAAACTTTTCTGAAAGAGCATTCAAAGTTTAATGTGGCGGCTAAATTTCTTCTACTTTTTGCTGGGGTTTGTTTAAGAAGATTTTTTTTCCCTAGAACTTTGATTTGAACACACAACAGAGATTTATTATATGATATTTGTTGTGTAATAATATATTTGAATGCTTCACCCCAAGACTTCAGAAACTTGCTCCAAGAACAATATACATATAACAATAAAATAAGGATATACATATAAAACATATAAGGATAAAAGTTACAAAACTGTTGTTTAAAAAGTATTCTTCAGACCATAAGTAATTGATGGAGCAGAAGTGCATTCTTGTAAAACAAGTTTTCCTTACTTTCTCATTAGATTATGTATTTTTAGGCCTGTCTTATTATTTAATTAAATCTTTAGAAATAATAACCATTACTGTGTAACTTCATATGGGTTGATTTAACATCATATATTCAATATTGTGTTGCTCAAATGTTTTTCAAAAGTAGAAACACTTTTGGTAAAATTCTGTGTTTCTCAGTAATATAGAGCTGGAAAAATTACAAGGGGAGGTTTCTATTAGGGTCTCTAATAGTGTAACTGCTAATTTGAATATATATAACTGGCGGCTTCGCCTCTATCCTCTAGAGCTTCTCCTATGGGAATTCCCCCTCCCCTTTCAAAATTATTTTTTGGCAAAATTTTGATTTTAAAAAAATGTTTTTTTTTTGTGTGGGGGGGGGGGGGGGGGTAATCGACCAATGCCCATTTTTAAATTTCAAAAATAAAAATAAAAAATATTTTGAGGTTTTTTTTCTTTTTTGGGGGTTGGAGGGGTCCCATCTTCTAAGAAATAGCTTAAAACCATTACAGGACTAGTAGGTATATTCCCTGAAGAGTAGAGCTCAATCGGTTCAGTGTTTACTGAGATTTTAGGCTTCAGACAGACAGACATCGTTCTACTTTGCATTATAGATAATACATTTAAAGATAAATATAATATATGTTATTGTTTATCCCAAAGTAATACATGTCAGATATCTGTAGAAAACAAAATTTGTTACAAAACAGAGATTGCAAAATGGTAATACAAATATCTAGGTTTACCTTTTTATTATCTAAATCTTTGTGGTAATTTCTTTGCCTTTTTAGATTTATATGGTTTAATATGTGCTGTTATTAAACGTGATACTGAATGAATGCTAAAATAAGGTTTTTATTCTTTTTTTAATTCACCCTATAAATAATATTTTAGATGCTTCTTTTAGATTGTACTATTGAAGAACATAATGATGCAAAGTCTTTGAAAATTTATACTTAATTTACTGCTTTACAATTTAGTTGACTTTTGATTAATTCTGCTCTTAGCATGTAGCCATCTTACTTCGAATTTCTTGCAAAAGAAGTAAAGATGTATATTACTAAAAGAATTAGGCTAGTTGACACCCTTGTTTGTTACCTAATGGATTTTTTGTGCTAAGTTTCCTTTACTTTTTTTAATCAAAATGGGATTACCATATCTCTGTATCTGTTTACATTGGTGCCAAACTAATACAGCATAAATATTATCCCTTTTAAATAGCTCATTTGATTTTTTTCTTGTTATATGTGTACATCATACAGAAATTAATTAGGGATTATTTTCAAGTTTTTAAAAAGGATTAATTTTTATAGTTATTTTTTTATGTATACCTACTCAGTGTTCAATTTATTAAATAATCCAATTAAAAGATTGTGTTATACAAGTTGAGTTATTACAATTAGGACATATTAGTCCTTGCAGGAATAAAGATACCAAGGTTTCAAGGTGGGGACATTTTTCATGGTTAAGTTGTTGTTACTTTAGCTATAATTTCTTTTAAATATTTTAGCTGCTTTTTTGTTGTCCACTTTATCTATATTTGTAGACTATTTGTTGCAAAGTTTTGCATCCCTTCAATATGGTACCGCTATGTTGCCCTATTGTATTTTTAATGTACATTTAGTATGGGGGAAAACAGGATGATAGGTACTTAAAGATCTTATTTCTGCTTTAAGATGTAAAAGTCATTTGATTTATTTCTGTTTCAGTATTGAAAAACTGGTCATAAAACTATAACATTTTTAAAAAAAATTATAGAGACCTCTATCTCTGAGAGGAGCATTTGCTCAAAACATCAAGCCCTTTAGGGCCCTATTAAAACCTTTCTTACCTAAATAAAACTAATATATAAGCATTTGGAGGTATCTGTATGAACAAAACAAATTACATAACATACCAACTTACTGCTAACAAAATCCGTAAATTTTTATTCAAAAATACAATTAATTTACAAATACAAAAAATATTTGTTAAAAATTTGAAATAAAAAAGTTAGAAAATAGAGAGAACAATTTTTCATTTCTAATTTGACAGATTAAAAGTTGAATCAATCATACTAAAAATAAAAGCTTTCCATTTCTAAGAAGTACAGAAATTACAAAATTTCTTATAATTTTGTTCATTTTTTTTTTTTTTTTTTTTTCTTTTTTCTTACAGGGAGCAGAAATGATACTTCATTACCAAAATAATTTTTAAAGGCTACCATTTGCTTTTCTTATATCAGAAACCATTTGATGGTCCAGAAATCTATTATTAAAAGCTGTCTGTCTGTCTGTCCGTCCATCCGTAACGGATAGCTGTTTCAGTTAATTTATACCTTTTATAGTTGTTCAAATTTTACATGATGATTGCTAAATAGTTTGGTATGGCATAACAAAGCGTGGCAACTCTATAATCGTTATAAGAAAGGCCATACGTCTTATCTAAACATGATTTTAAACTTTTTGAACAAAAGCTTTCTTATACAGTATAAAGTATATACGGAATTTTGCAACGAATTTATATTAATTTTTTTTATACTTATAAATTTATGTTCTGCTTATTAAGTTCTGTTAAGTTTTGAGTTTTTGTTCATTAGTTTAGAGCTTCGCTTTTAACAATGTTGTCATCCTTGTTTAAAAATATCTTATTTGAAAACTTAAACCACTTAAATTAGTCTTACTCTATTAAATATGAGCTATAAAAAGCTCTCATATTCATTATATTAGACATAAATATACTAAATTATTACACATAGCAGTAACTTAGGAAAGGCCAAAACAAATGTGATGACAAAAAATCTAGAATTTTTTCTAGAGATTCCAACAACTATTTTTTTTGTTACGTTTCTACTTTAAAAAAATTGATAGTTTTACTTTTTTTGTCTTAACTTTGCTTTCTTTTAACATAATTGGTTTTATTTGTGATTTTCAATTAATGCGGACTCTAATTTTACTCTACTTAACCATAACAAGATATTTGCAGTATATTCAATTACAATAAATTCCTTGTTTAGACAGCTTTTTATATTTAGATATCAATAAAGCCTTTGACAATGTCTCCCCTAAGTACATTCACACGAAGGAATTGACATATTAGACAAAAATATCAGAGTTTGCAAAATTTTCATGTTATATGTAAGTGTGTTAAGTTCACTTTGGTTTTTGCAGATTCCCATAACAATAAAGTTGTGTTAAGCTAAGATTATGTTTTCATTCTGCTTAACTACTTTTTGTTGTCTTTTTCGTTATGTTAAATTGTGCATTTCTATTATCATACTTACAGTAGATGCATTGCTCATGTGTTTGTTTGCAGTTGATAGCTTGTTTATGTTTGTGTGCTAACAATTAATAAGATTGTTCTTGTTAAAGGAAGCCTTCAAGAAATACACCACTTTAGCTGCTGAAAGACTGCCACAAGTATACCCAATACCCAAAATTTGAATCCTTCAGCTTCAATAACAAAAAAGTTTTATGCATTTAAAATGACATTTTAGGTATATGAAAAGTTTTTCAATGCTTATGCGTTGCTTGAAACAAAATTGTAAGCTTATACTCGGCAGAAACTTTTTGTTATTTTAGCTGAAGGCTTCAAATTTTGGGAACTGGGTCTACTTCTGGTAGTCTTTCAGCAGTTAGATCAGTGTATTTCTTGCACGCTTCTTTCAATAAAATTTAGTTTGTCTTGTAGCTTTATTGTCCGTTTAAATAGACCACACATGGCATAACATATATTACATAACCCCCATATATTCCATGTAAAGATATACAGACAGATAACAAAATTGAAAGAGAAAATTAGTAAAATGCTAACAAAGATGACTACATCTATTATTAACAGTAAAGCACAGATAATTTAATTTGATTTAAATGATGCTTGCAGTAAGGAACCACTGATAATCACTACCAGTTGATTTTAGGACTTGATTATAGAGATTCTTCGCTTTTATAATATTGTACCTTGTCATAATATTCAGATGATTAGGATAACGAAGTGTTGTAAAAGCATTAAAACTCAACATTTTAAATGGACGTACAGACATTCTGGTAGAGATTGTAAAAAAGCTTCGCTTTAAACAAGTATGCTATTATGTTTCTGTTGGACAGTAAAGATTCATAAAGGTCCATGGAAGGTTTTAACTAGGAAGGTTGGGAGGATATATCCACCCTCCCAATAAAAAATTACCCAACCAAAAAAAAATTCATTTTGAAATTATAATAAAGAGAGAGAGGGTCGTATTCAACCCCTATCCACCTCAAGTCCCCTAAAGGCCTCCAGAGATGTAGCTGCTAGATTTTAAAATCTATTGAATCTAATTTTCGGTTTGGAATAGATATCCAGCCTGCTGGTGGGAAAAGCCCCCTACTGGGTTGATTATCCAAGACTTATTTATAAACATATTACATTCATTTGAGTGGATCTATAATACAGGGTGACCATTAAATAAAAACACAGCTTTTCTATAATTACAGTAAGTCTCGACGTTGCATTTAAAAAAAAGGGATCATGGAGAGAAAACGAAGTGGCGGGTTTCGTCGTATTTCCTCTTTAGAATTTGGTAGGTTAGGTTATGTAAATGTTAATGGTTTTCCCGCAGAGTTAGGAAATTGGGTTAGAGTATACCGCCGGGGCTAGAAATAGGAGGAAAGCTACTGTGAAAATACGATGAAAACCTCTAGTTTTTTCTAAACCTTCTTTCGAAAAAACGTATTTTTTATTATTTTGGGACAAAGCTAGATACTTATCAAATATTTTTAGTTTTACTCAAAGTAATTCACCCTATAAAATCTAAAAATATATGTATATATGTGTGTGTATCTATGTGTGTATGTTTATCTGTGTGTGTGTGTGTGTGTGTATCTGTGTATGTGTGTGTGTGTGTATCTGTATGTGTATGTGTGTGTATCTGTGTGTGTGTGTATCTATTAGTGTATGTTTATCTGTGTGTGTGTGTATCTGTGTGAGTGTGTATACTGCACATTATGTAATCAGAATTTTGTTCCCCAGATAATTGTGGACACCAATTTGCACATTTACAGGGTGCAGATACAAAACAACCAAAATAATACTTACAACAACTTTATATATTTGCCTATATATTTTCCCAACTAGACTCCATTGCTCCATTCCTGTATCCCTACATATCCATCTTACATAAATAATCATATCAAGAAATAGCTTAGGGCAAAAGCATTTTGATATCAAAAACACTAGATGCAATTTTTTTGATGTTGTCAAATAAAGGTTTTTAAAGGTTTGAGGGGGGTTTCTAATATTTTTTTAAAAATGATGGGTATAAAAAATGAGGTTCAAAGTATATGTAGAGTAATCATTCCTATACCTACCCCTCCTGCATACGTGGACGTCCATGGTAATATTGTAAATTTTTCTGTATTTTCTACTTTTATGTAGATTTTTTGCTTAAATGTAAGTGCACAGTACATTTACAGCAGCCAATACAATTAAACCTCATCCTTCCTTCCATCATATAAACACAGTAGGATAGAATCACAAATAAACTTATTTTTCTGTTTATAGTTTGAAATTATTTCGGAAATTGAATATAATATTGCCAAAGAATTTAAAAATTCTGAACCAGTTTTGAGTTTTAAATGAATAATAATATATGTAGAAAATAAAAAGTTTAGTGTAATGTTTACATTTTTTCCATTCCAATTTTCTCCAACCTTTTTCCCTGTTCCCTTCATTAGTATCTGTATTTCTCAGTACTAATATATATATTATATAGAATACAACTATACATTTACCAAATATGTTTAGTATTCTCTATAAATGAGATGGTTATATTATGACCAGTCATATGACTATCAAACAATGAAACAAATTAGTAAACTTCTGATCTAAAGCTTTAAGGTCAAATTTGCTTAGGAAGAAATTAAAACTAAATCTGAAATGAATTAAGTAAATTAAATTCAGAGAAAACATTGAACTAATTTTACAAAAAGAATTGAAATTAGTAATTTCATACCTACCAAAATCATATAATTTATAATTTGAATTTGAAAATGTATCCATATTTTGTCAAGCTTGATTGGCTGCATTGTTTTACTACTTTGTGACACTATACACATAAACTAATTGAGTTAGTGTTATCTGAAAGGCATGGGAAGGCTTCAGCTTGTCTCCCATTCAACAAATAATATTCTCAATATATTGATATAAATGATATGTACCCATTTATATGTACTTGTCTTTCACGTTTTAATTTTCATTTTGTGAGTTCTTGCAAAATTATTTGTTTCCTTTATATTGAAAACTCTTTTAATAGAAAGTTTAATAAAATTCTAATATTTTACCTTTAAAATAATGAAGCTATTTTTTCACTATTACATTCACTGTGCAACACATTGACTATTAAACTTCTTTTTACAAAAAAAATAAATGTTCTTACCATATAATGCATAATATTGTGTGGGTTGGACTTAATGACACTTTATTCTATGCATACCAAAGTAATTAAAGCTTATATAAGAAAGTGGACTTTTAAGTGTTTTTGTATTACAACAAAAACCAGGATAAAATAATTTAAACAAAATTTAAAAATTCTGGATTTAAAACTTGGACTTTTAGTTATAAACAAGAAACTTTGATATGATACAGGAAAAAAAAAATAATTTAAACTGTCAAATATTTTTTGATTTTTAACAAGTATTTTTTGTTTACTTGTTGGAGTACCAAATGGCATATTACTTCCCATATTATATTGTTATTACTTTCACAGCTTGGAATAAAAGAATAAATGCATATTTTATGTGGTGTGACATATTTATATTAAAAAGATGTTTTAAATTTTAAAGAACAGTCTAATCATTGAAATTAGTGAGAGATAAATCTTCTTTTCTAAATAATGCATAGCATTAAACATTTCATTCTTTAAAAAATATTCATGTATACTAAAATATATTTTTGTTACAAAATTATAACCATTAATAATAAAATTTAAAATTGCATTTAATTTGAAAGTCTGCTATCATGACTTTACAATTTCTGTTGCTGATTTTATTCAAGAAAATTATATGAATGCAAAGTAGTTGAAAATAGAATTATTTTTCTGGAAATGAAAGAGTTTAGTTTCCAATTCAAAAAGGAATTATTTAAGATAAGAATTTGTCAAATTATCATATTACCTGAATAATTTCATTTTTATAAATTTGAAATTTGATTAAAAGGTGTTTAAAAAGATTCATTCATTTAAGTGAAGAAATATTGTTTTTATTTCTTATATTTTAACAATATTTTTCACAATGCTTAATCTTATCTGGAAGTCTTAAATAGTTTTGGAACTCCTAAAAAATTTATTTTAGCACAACTTTTATTTTCAACTTTCAGAACCTTTTTAAATTAACTCTTTATTTTTCTTAACACACATTCTGAAGATTACAACAGACACAAAATTGCATTTTTTTATGCAAATTTAATCTTTGGTTTAAATTAATTTAAGAAAAAAGCTGCTTCCTTTAAATAGATTTATTTAAGTTAGCCAAATTTGTTAAATATCACTTTACAACCTGCTCCTTTCCATTTGGATCTATATCTCATCTGTTATAATATTGTAAAAGTATATTTGGTATACAAAAGTTTATAGACACAAAACTCTCAACATTTTCATTTTCCTGCAAAATACAAAATTGTATTTTTATTTGAATAAAAGTATGAATCTATAAAAATATTTCTGGTTTTGTCATTTATGTAGAGATTCTATTGTAGAAAAACATCAGCAAAAAGTTTATTTGAATGATGCTGTGCATTTCTTTTTATTCACATAAAACTTTCTTATATTGGAATTCTTCTATAACAATTCTTTATTTGTAATTACAATTAGTTTGTTCAAAAAAAAGGGAAGGAAAATAATGAAATATTTCTAAAATACCAATTAATTCAATTAAAAACACAAAAGTTGTATTAATCTGTACAGTAAACTGTACAATAACAATCTTATTATAAAAAGTAGTATGTATGTTGTAGTGAGGATTTCGCTAACCACTGAACCAAAATGGTCCTCCTTTACAGTGAGGCTTCTTATAGGTCCCAGGATGGTTTTAGGCTACTTTATTTTTATATGAAGTCTGGGTATGGTTTTAGGCTATCTTCTGCCCTTCCATATCCCTTCAAATCTAGAGCCCCTAGATGCAAGGGGCGCATCCGCTATTAATTGTTAATGTAGTAAGGTTTTCTTTTGTCTGTAGCTTAGATTTTGATGAAACTTCTGAACCGATTGAATCCTCTATGTTGGAGAAGCTTCACATACGTTCGGGGGAGGATTAGGATATTTTATTTTAGATTTGGGCTTTGGGGAGTATTTAGTTTTTTCCCCTTTCCCTCGAATACAAGGCCCCTAGATGCTAGGGGATGCACCCTCTTGTCACTAAAATTGTATTAATCTGTACAGTAAACAGTGTTGAGAGAGAGAGATAGTAAAACAACAAGTCATCCTCTATAAATTTACAATTGCCCCACCTAAAAATTTTCTACACAGACAAAACTCCAAAGAAAAAATGTTGAAGTTTTCTCACATTTTTGGCAAGTTGTTTATACAATCCTCCAAGGGAGCAAACAGTGTAAACTGGTTAAAAGTTGTTTGCCAAATAAATTTACTCAAGGAATACAGCTCTTCTCAAGGTCTTAAATATGTTGAGCCATTCAAATATTTTTCTCCTTTTTTAAATGAATTGGATCCAAATAAAAGATTGAATATAAGTTATTAAAAATTAGTTTGGTATGGTTATGAGTTGCACCTGTTTATTTGCTTACCTATTGTTTTAATTTTATATTCCTGTTAAATAAACAAATTTAAAAATTTTAATATTTTTAGATCTTGTCTAATAATATATATATATAGATTTCTATTGTAGGCTAAATACCTCTTAGAATAATGATAACAATTGCATGTCTATTAAATCTGCATAAATCTCATAATAAATCATATAATAATGTTCTTGTGAAAGATCAATAATTGATCATCTATTTTTGCAGAATTACCTTATTTATATCATTTTGTATCTTATTTGAATTTTGAACTATATTTATAATCAATAGAAATCATAATTGGATAATAGAAAAGTTATCTATCAATTTTTACATCTTTTTGGTGTACTTTTTGCTCACATGCTATCATTATTATTTGAACCATGATAAAAGGGTGAGAATCCAATTAAAATATCTGTGGTGTTAGGGAGGAAGAAAGATATTACTACATCCAAACCTTAGATAACTTGAATATATATATTGGAAAGTTTTAATAAGAGGAACCTGCCAAAATTTACACATTCACTTAAATTCATTTTGGCTCAAATTAATAATAAAATTATGATGTTTAACTTTTCTTATTTCATTTAAAAGTTGTGCTACTTATAGACATAATAGTCCTTGTTGAATCAAATTTAAGAAATATGAATTCTTTTTATCAGTTCTAGAAGAAGGTAACATATTGTTCAGTTTCAAAGTATGAATTATAGATTTTGAATAAAAAATGTGATATTAAAAAGGCATTAAATTCTATTGCACCAAAAATTATGCAATATGCATTTAAATTTCTTTTCAATGTATAAAATATGGGTCATATGCAAAGTGATGAGAGTAAACTTTGCTAACTATAAAAGGCTGCTGTAACCAAAACTTTTAAACATACAAACATATTTCTAAATTTTATACTTTCAATTGATCTGTAGCAAAATTTGTTTTAATTCAAAAGTTGTGAAAATACAAAATATTGTTACATGTATTAGAAATTACACTTGATATACTAATACATTTTATTATATGTCTTGACTTCAATAGAAAACAACACTGAAAGAAAAATTAAAAATTAAAAATTGTTTTTCATGATTTTATTTGAATGCATTGGATGTAATTCTAAAATACAGTAATCCATGAAACAATAATTTTTTATTACACTAGTCCCCAAACTTAAGTTATATAATAACGTTTTCTTATTCTTTGTCCTAATAACTTTGGGGACATTTATTGACTTTTGACTTAAGTTAAGTGAACAAAGTTTTAAACACTAATTGTAATCTGCAGAAAGGATAATTTTGTATATCATTATTGGGGATGTACCTCAATTTATCAGCCATTGTCTTATCCCTTTAGATCACTCCTAAAATAGGAAAGCTTGTTTCAGGTTTTAATACAAATTCTAGAATTTTTGGATACAAGAAGAGGTATAAAAAATAAGGATGACAACATCCATAAAAGCGAAGCTCTGAAACGGTAGGATAAATGAATATTAACACTTTTAGAGTGTAATAACTAATTAATGAGAATACAAATGTATAAAATCTAAAAAAGTAGAAAGTAAATTTGTTTAAAAACTGCTTAAATAGAGGATCCTTTTTAAGGACATACTTACATTTTTAGGACTTGATTATAGGGATGCTTTGCTTATAACATTTCACCTTTTTGTAATAGGAATCAGTATTCAAAAATGAATAGGATAATTATAACACATTGTTGAAGGTTAAAAATCAATATCTTTTAAATGGACGTACGGACATTCTGGTAACGATTATAGAGTTGCTATGCTTTCTAAATCGTACCTAACTATAATAGGAACCAGCACTTAAAGTTTGAAAACAATACAACAATTATAACACATCTTAATAAATGAAAAGAGCTAACCATTGCGGACGGACGTACGGACCGACCCTAATTATAGAAAAGCTTTGCTTGTAATAAAACAGAAAAGTTTATTAAACAAATACTTTGTTGAACAAACCAAGAAATGTGAAGAGTTAGGTTTGGGTGGCAAAGTTAAAACTTATCCCAAGATAATCTTCTTTCTATAACCAACATTTTAAACTTTTATATCTACATTTTCAAACTTAAGATTTTTTATCTATTTTGGGATTTAACATCTTTTGACAACAAAGAAAAGGACTTAAGAGAAGTCAGTTTTCACATATAAACTTATTATAATAATATCATAGCAAGGCTTTAATGCAAAGAAAAGCATATAATAAAATGTAAAACAAACACTAGAAAAATGTGCAGCACTCCACTTCATCTAAATTTTTAGATTTATTTTATAACATTGACTTTGAAAGTTAGTTCATCTTTATTTGAATGAATTCAAAACCTCTCCAGAGATTTTTTTACCATCTTGAAAAATAAGACGTAAATCCTTATTGCGTGTGCATTTTTTTGCAGGGTTTAGCAGCCACCCATTTCAAAAGGGCTTTGCTGCAAATAATCATAATAATTGACGGCTTAGCTACAGTTTTAGAACTTTAAAATTGGTGGCTTTGGATGGATAAAAACGGAGGCATTGCTAGTCTAATTAGGGCTAAATGCTTTGAATAAAAATTGTCTAAAAATTTGCAGACGATTGCTGATTGCAACTGCGGCTGCGAAGCCCAGAATTTTTGTGTATCTTGGATTTACAGTGTAATAACATAAAAAGGCTCTACACAGAGTAAAGCTATGCATACAACATATCAGGAAGGGAGGTAACATCGGGCTGTTTATTACACTAGTCCCAAAGTTTTAAAATAATATTTTTTTATTAGTTGGCTGAACACTTTCGGGGACTTTTATCCGATTTTGATTGGTTGGTTTAAAAAGTTGAGTGTCTTCACTTTTCAATAAATAATTGTAATCTACTGAAGGGGTTATTTTGAGTAGCATCATTGGGGGATGCGCATCAATTTATCGGCCATTGTCTAATCCCTGACAACATATACAGATTCAAATAAAAATACACAAATACCATTGGAAAAACATACAATAAGCTGAATCCCAAGGACAAAATTGTATGCACTTTAAGAAGTTTTCTTTTAAAATCCTTTTTTATTTTCATTCATTTTTTAGGATCTTAAATTCTTAACTGTGATCAAGCCAACTAAAGTAGTAGGTTGTTTGTATGTAAAATGTTGCAACTGGGGAACAATGGGCAGGTTTTAATCCATTTTGTAAGGGAGATACGTTTGGTTCTGGATCTTTCAAAAAGTTTGTCCACACTTTCTCTAAGGGGCTAGGCTTCTTAAAGTTAGGGAGGGATCCTCTAGTTTGATTAAAAAACTAGGATGACAGCATCCATAGATAGCGAAGCACCTATGAAAATTAGGGGCTGACAAGGGAAAAAGTTGCATGTTCACCAACGGAAAGAATAATTTGAACTTGAAAGAGGTATCTTCAAATAAAAATGTTGTTATCAAATGTAAAAGCCAATAAAATCACATTTCTCCAATTGCGATATAAAGTGAATTACAGAGTGGCTTCGCCACTAACAGCTGTGAGACTTGCCTTGACTTGGAAGAGATGATTAAAGAGTGCATAGAACATAAACAAACAAACAAACATAAAGCTTATTTGCAAAATCCACCATTTCCTTTCATGTGCCTTCTTTTTAAAAGCAAACATTTTCTACTTCTATTACATAGTGTGTCTATATGTCTTGTAGGGGGTATTTAATTTAGGGTAGTCAGAATTGTACTATCGATTTCAAAAATAGTTCTTGAGACAATTGAAACCTATTCTGCGTAGAAGGCGTAAATTTTGATAATAGATATTTGGTCGTTGGTTTTTTGACACTTTTATTTTGTCACCGTAGAGCTAAATTTTCAAATATTGATTCCTGCGATGATTAGACAGACTGTTTAATGAAAAACTTTTATAAATATTTAGATTCGTGCGATATAATTTAGAAAAAAAGGCGGGTGGTGGGTTTAATTGCTTGATTTGGACTTTGAGGGAAAGCAACTTTTTTTCTGTTTAATTATATCATTTATTGATCTTTGTTATTATGGATGTTGTCATCCTTGTTATAAAAGATCCAGCTAAATAACATGTAAGCATGTTGAATGATATAACTGCACAGCTTTTCCATATTATGTAATAAAAAACAAGGATTAATTTGTCCAAGAGGAAAGAAAATACATGTATGACATTAACATAAAAAGTTAAAGACAGTTATTTATAGTGGTACCCAAAGTTTTATAAACATATTCTCTCATTCATTGTCTTTTGGGTACTTTTTATAAATCTTGATTGGCTGTTACAAAGCACACAAAAATATAGTCCAAAGAATGAAATATTTATTTTATCACATTGGTTTATTTTCCATTGTCCTATCACTCTAGATCCCAAGCATTATCATACAATTTGTAGAGCACCAACCAATTAAAATGAAAAGACAACAGCAATAAAGGTTTAAACCTGGATATAGGAAGCTGGGATAAAACCTGTTGTGATGGATCAGAAACTGGACATCCAATCATCAGACCTCCAGCAAACGTCAGTGATGAAGATTTGGCCAAGGTATATATGTTTTATATCCCAAGTAGCGGTTTCCCACAAAGTGACTGGTTGAGCACTCGAATTTTGAAAAAAGAGTGATGGGATAGTTTTTTATTATGTTTAACTTCTGGTCCGTTTAGGTAATGTTATATTAGGTCCAGGTTTGCCCGCACCGAAGGATTAGGCCAGTCGGGATTAAGGCCCTCCGCCTAGGGGTTAAGCATTAAGAAAAAAAACTAAAACCAACCCCTTTTTCCAAATTATATAATAAAGGGGAGAAGGGGTTTTCTAGTACCGCTGGGCACTTTGAGGAAAAGCACCTGTTAAGCTTTACAAAATGCTTGATTTAAAACAATTCACGTTAAGGTACAAAATTTTCTGTTCAACTTCATTCAAGATTAAGATTCAATTGAAACAAAAATCTATTTTAGTAACTATTCACCAGACAGACAGACAGACAGACGTAGTGAGGAAAATTGCTATTGATATTTAATATTTTAGTTGGACAAAACTTTGAAAGAGACTTCAGCATTCAACTTTGATGGAATCATATGTGAAGGTCTTGAGTACTCTATGATGGAAAAACTACAGGCTTGCCAGGTATAAATACATTTTCTCGGCTGCTGTTATATATAGACGTTTTATTTTAATTCAGTAGATTCCTCTTACTATTATCCAGTATATCCATTTTAAGCAGTTTGTCCGACGCGTCGGTAAGGCTATGCGGAGCATTTGATTTCATTTAGTGCAAAATTGATTTATGGTTTAAATTCACGCTGATATTTTTTAAAAATGGGTTTCTAATTAGCATTAAAACTAGACCTTTTGCTACAAAAACTTGTTTTTTTTTGCTTTGATAAAATGGATGCCATCATCCTTGTTTGAAAACAAAGTGCAAAGTGAGATAATGTGTAGATACCCCTTTTTTGGAAAAAAAGTCGAAGGATTTGCATTAAATATTTTGTATAATGCTAACATTACAGACATGAACATTTCTTGAGGAGCTTCACTGCTAAAAATTATAGTAATGTTTCTTAATAAAAATAAATTATTTCTTAAATGGCTACTTATAAATTTCTTTACAAAATGTACTAATATATCTTTTGTGTTATATAAAAATAAAATACAGGAGAGAACGGGACATTGCGCTTTTTATTGTACTAGTCCCCAAAGTTTTATAATACTGTTTTCTTATTCGTTGGAGACTTTTATTGAATTTTCATTGGTTGGTTTATGAAGTTGTCCACGTGTTTCAACCACTTATGTAATCTACGGAAGGGTAGATTTAGTGTATCATCATTGTGTATATACATCAATTAATGAGCCATTGTCTTATCTCTTTAGATCCCTGATAAAATAGGTCCGGCAATGCACTTTTGCCAGAAGAATTAATCTACATTTGTCAAAGGACCAAAATATATGGGCAGGGGAAGAGGGGGTGTTGTTGAGTGAGAGATAATTGTGGGGAGGGTTGTCTCAAATCTATTGTTAAAGTCCACAATTTATAAAACAATACTAGACAAAATAATTATAGAACATTCTGTTGTGTTCATTAGCCTAATTTGAAAGAAAGGAATATGGCTCACATGTATTCATCATGCTGTGCCTTTCTTTCTAAGAAAACAAGGATGACAACATCCATAAGTAGCGAAGCCCCAAAATTATGAATGGATATCGGGAAAAAATTACAATAAAGCAGTGTCATACAATAAACATCAATCTTGGTAAAATAGAGAAACCTTTGAAATCACGCAAACTTACAACCATGAATCGAGGAATCGATCTAGCACCGTAGTTAATAGACAAATCTTGATGAAACTTGATGGAAATATGTAAAACATAAGCATATTCAATCCCTGATAATTTCAGCCGTCAATCCTGAATAGGAATCGAGAAAACCATGAAAACCTAAAAATCTAGGAATCGATCTAGCACCCCAATTAATAGAAAAATCTTAATAAAACTTAGGGAAAATAGGTAAAATACAAATTAAATATTCCCTGAAAATTTCAGCCCTGTATCTTGAAAAGGAGTTGAGAAAATCACGAAAACTTGAAAATCTAGGAGTCGATCTAACACCCCAAATAACTGACAGATGGACTAAACAATGTATAGATTAGATGGGCATATGTCATGAAAATATTCACTAAATAATTCAGCTGTCTATCTTGAATAGGATCCGAAAAAATCACGTTTTCCTCGTGGCGTTACGGACTGACGGACTGACGGACAGACAAAGTGAATTATAGAGTATCTTCGCTACTAAAGAAGAAGGAAGGGAGTAAATTATGCTGATACCAAAAGTTTTATAACACAATCTTTTAACCTTCTGCTTTAAAATATTGGGTACATCGATAAAACGAGGATTGTTAAAACTGAGAGTGTAAAAGCTCAGAAGGGGTAGCTATATTCATCATCATTTAAGATGTGCATAAATTTTAAAAAGTACTTTGATATAGAAGATTATTGAAGTCCCCCAACAGATTATGACGTCATTCGATAAAATAACCAAATGAAAGGCCAGCATAAATTTTACCATATTGGTAAATTACAGTGTATACTGGCCTCTCATTGGCCATTCTATCGTATGACGTCATAATCTGTTGAGAGAATTTAATAATTTTCTTTGATATCTCTATTCTATTACGGGTTCTGTGAACTTAAAATCAATATATCTATTTTACCCAAGGAGAAACAAGTCTCTGAAGAACAAATTAATCTATAATTTGTTCTTTTTACAACTAGCAGATTGTCACACATGACAATTTTGGGGATGTGAATAAATAATCAATTGTCTTATCCCTGGTATCAGCCACCCTGTTACCGATGTACTGAATTTTAGTTTCCGAAAGTGTACCTAGCTTCCGCGTCCTATCTCAATATTTACTACTAGCTAAAAAGGCTTCAAACTTTAAAAAATAAAAATTTAAAGAATTATAATTTTGAATGTATAATGTATTTATCGTTTCTATATTATATGGCTTTTTCCTTTGACCGAAGAAGCTGAAAATAGCGTTTGCAATATTTGGGTTATCCGCTGTACAACTTTGGAAATTAACGAAGAAATAGGCAATCCATTTTCAGCACATCCTGTTACCACTACCGGCTGTTAGGGTACCTTCAATACCACACTTTCATCTATTTGCTATTGTTTATCCAGGGATAAGATAATGTACAATGAATTGTTGTATAACCCTAATGATGACAAATAAACTTATCCTTTCTGTACATCACAAAAGTTTGGACAATGCTGAAAATCAAAAAAATTTAAACATTTGAAATTTTTAACAAATAGATGAACTTAGCTTTGTTTTTGATAAAAATTTGAATACCAGTCCACTGTCCCCTTCTTTGTCTATGAATCACAATATGCGGAAAAGAAAGCACACTGGCAACTAGACATTATTGACCTTATTTAAGTAATCAATGACAGTCACCAAGCTGACAGAATATGTTAGCGAGTTTAAAAAAAAACAAATACAATAATCCAGGGATCTAAAGGGATAAGACAATGGCCGATAAATTTATGTACATCCCCAATGATGATACACAAAATTATCCCTTATGTAGATTACACTTAGTGGTTGTACGTTAGGACAATGAACTTAGTAAATCAACCAATCAAATTCATTTAAAGTCTCCAAAGTTGTTGAGCGAACTAATAAGAAAACATTAATATAAAACTTTGAGGACTAGTATAATAAACAGCTCAATATCCCCTTCCATCCGGCTGACAATAACCACCAAATAAAAGCTTCTAAAAGTTTACTTAATGTTTGGTTTTAAGAATCGAACCTAGTAATAGTGTCTAACTTTTTATCTTTGTGACGTAACAAAAATCAAAGGATGAGAGGGGAGGAGGTGGGAAAGGAAACCCCTAAAAAAGAGATGGATTTTTGTTACGTCACAAAGATAAAAAGTTAGACACTATTACTAGATTCTTAAGAATCTCTTTTCATACATTTTAATAAAGATAAACATTTAAAAATATTTTGTAAAACTTGAAAACATAGAAAATAGATGCTGTACAAAATCTGAGTTAACCTCTCTTCATATAATGAATGCATTTTTCTCCCTCCTTATCCAATTATCTGAATTGTCTAAAATAGATTAAATATGTTAAAAATGAGACAAATTGTTAAAAATCTATTTGATTGGGTTTCCCTAGGAGTGAAAGGACAATTGCAGTAAAAATTTATCTATATACTATTATCCCCACAATATTTACTAGTTAACAAAAAGCCGAATTTCTACCATAAAAGTCTCTAGGGGCACATTAAAGAGGGAAGGGGGAAGATTGATCCCCATCCCCTCTTTTAGTTCAGTTTTCGAAGGATAGAGTTTTTGTCCAACCGTGATTTTTATCGGGAAAAATCTTCCGGGGACCTATACGGAGCTTTACTGTTAAGAAGACCCATTTCAATCAATCAGTGAGATCTCTCGATATTGACAGAAAGACAGACGTACAGACAAACTTCCTGTGATTTTTACATAAAGATAATGTAAAGCTTCACTAATACTGTTTTTAATTGTTATATAAATTTCAAATTTTAACCCAAAAGATGATATTGATAAGTGTGGTAAATCAAGCAAGTTTTTTAGTTTTACTGTATATTGGAAATCATTGTTCTTGTTATGGAACAGATTTATTTGCCAGACGCTAAATTAGATTTAGAATTGGTTTCTCAATTATGTCTGTGCTTCTAAATGTTTAATACAGAACATTTAATTTTAATTTTAAAGTTTAAGAATCAATTATATATGTACAATGTACATATATACAATGCAATGTATACAACTACAAGAATACATTGTGGAATTCGTCACAAATGCTATAATAACAAAATACGGACAATCCTATATTTATTTAGTAGATGCACTAATGTATTAGTAAATAAGAAAGGTTTCGTGATTTTTGTAGATATTCTCTTTTATTTTAAAGAAATCTAAAGGGAGGGGACATTGAACGATAGATTAATATCCATTACAATTTAGAACCAACTAATCATAATTCTTTAAAGAATCACTTTTTTGAGTCAACAGTACCAGATTATGTAGTTACAAAACTTTCGATACTAGTATAATTTACAGTCCAATGTCCCCTCTCTCCCTGATTGTTATCAAACTATTTTTCATTTCAGGCGTACACAACAACAACGACGACCACTACAACTACCACAACAACAACCACACCCAAACCAGCCCCCAACAACAAGAGAGACAGCTCAGGCTTGACATCTAGCGGTGAAAAATCAAGTTACAATCTTCTACCCTCAATATTCACCGTCCTGCTCTCCTATCACCTGTTTTGTTAGATACGTCAGCTGATCAAGTTACAAATCAGCTGTTATGTGCGAGATCAACTGATTAGTTATTAATCAGCTTTTTAAAAGAAATCATCTAATAATTCAAAAATCAGCTGATCAGTTCTTAATCAATTGTTAAAGTCAAGATAAGTCTACAAGTTAAAATCAGCTAATATAATGGTGATCAGATGATTAGATACAAAACAGCAGATCAGTTAAAAATCGGCTGTTGTGGTGATATGAACTACACACTTTAAAGACAATTGGCTTACAAATTTAATCAGAAAAAAACATTGAAAAGAGGCATTATTAAAAATTAATTTCAAAATAAATTGATATTTTAAATTGTTAGAATCTAGAGCTAAATTGAGAAATTAAGATCAAAGCAATTATTTGAATTATATTTAGTTTGGCAAAGATTGAAATTGATCTCCCCTCCCCTTTCCAATAGTTTCTTTAAGTCAGGACTGAAAGTATCATCTAAGAAACCATTTTTTTTTTGTTTAATAATAATATCCAATTCATAAGCAATAAGTTGAAATGAAACTAAATTATTGAGTTGATAATATATCAGCCATCGTCACTTTTGGGGAAATGTAGTCGACTTATTTAATGTCACTGACGTCATTTACTGAATGTTTGGACATACAAAGATTAATTCTAAATCCATTAAATTCTTGTGCACACCTTCTGAGACCCAATTATCACTCTTGAGTCTTGTCATTGTTTGTCTTTTCAACACAATTTCATTCATCTCACAGTAATTTTCTTGGATCATAGGGAGAAAATCAGGGAACAGGGATAGAAAATCTGCCAAAAAAATCTATCAAATTATTAAAACAAAAGTTTTTAAACAACATACATAATCATGATGACGCTGTCATTTTTTACCAACATTGAAAATTGAAAAAAAACTGTTGCAATTTTGAATGCTGAAAAAGGTTCTTTTTCTTTGGGGGGACAATTTCCAATCAAAGCCATCAAAATTTTAATTTTTAATTAATTTTATATTAAATTTCACTAACATAGACAATTATGTTTATTAGTAGTGCAGTATTAACATGCCAACAAAATTTTAGTCAAAATAATAACAGTAAACTGTTATATAGTATTTAAAATCTTTAATAAAGATAGATACTAATTAAAAAGTATCTGAGTTACTAAACAAATATAGGATAATTTGAAGTCAAGATCCATTTTATTTTAGGAACTAATTACTAATTATGAGGGGGAAGAAAGTGTTTACATTTAATCATCTTTAAATTTAAACATTTTAAATATGTAGAATTTAGTTTTTATTAAAGTCTTTAGTTTAAATTTGATTTTAAGTGCCAAATTTAAAAATGTATGGGCATAATATTTACAATTTTTGTCTTTAAGACTGAAATTTATAATAAAATTCTATGATGTTAACTCTGTTGGATATAAAGCCTATGGTGTTGACTCTTATGGATGAAAAGTCTATGATGTTAACTCTATTGGAACAATAACTCTGGTTTAAGTCTAATTTATCTTGCACGCAATAGATCATGATTACTCTACAGGGATTGGACAATAGACAATAAAATAATTTTTCCCTTAATTTTCTGTTTATAGTAAGAGGTATAAATACAAAGGGGTATGCATTAATTTAATTGTTTTTGTCCTTTGACTTTCCCTCCTTGATTATTTAGGACTTTTGTTCTAAGTAAAAAGAAAAATCAAAATATCTTTTACAAGGACATTTATGGTCATAATTAGCGCACCAAAAATGAACAATATTTTTTTTTATATTTTGAAGTTATTGTCAATAAATCTAAATAAGATAAAATCATTGGAACCTAGTAATAGTGTCTAACTTTTTATCTTTGTGACGTAACAAAAATCGAAGGATGAGAGAGGAGGTGGGAAAGGAAACCCCTAAAAAAGAGATGGATTTTTGTTACGTCACGAAGATAAAAACTTAGACACTATTACTAGGTTCAATCATTGGTTGTCCAATTTTCTTTTTAGCAAAATATCCATATTTTTAAATTAGGCAAGTTTGGACGTACAAACATTTTTAAAAATATGTGTAGAGTAGCTGCGCCACTAGCAATCTTGTCTTTTATCAATCAATAAGAATTATGTTTGCTTTCTTATCATATTTCAAGGGAAAAACAAACACTTTGACTTTAGAATAGCACTTAATAAGTCTTGCTTTTCTTTCATTTTTTTAAAACTTGTCTGTAAAATATTGTCTTTATAAGGGAGAAGGGATTCATGTAGATATAACGTAATTTTAGTATGAGGGGTACTTAGAAACATAATAATATGCTAATAAAAGTATTATGTACTTTTCTAAGTAGAAACTAGTTTAAAGGGTTCTCTAAAAATTATAAAATTATTATTACAAATAGACATTATCGGAGAGAGAGGGGACAATGGGCTGTTTATTACACTAGTCCCAAAAGTTTTATGATAACGTTTTCTTATTCCTTGGCTTAACACATTAGAGACTTAATTAGATTTCGATAAGTTGTTCCATTAAGTTGAGTGTTCATATGTGTCAACCAATTTAAATCTACAGAAGGGGTAATTTTTTGTGTCATCATTGGGTATGTACATCAATATATCGGCCATTGTCTTATCCCTTAACATCCCTGACAAGTACACCTTATATGTCAAAAGCATTCTTTGATAATTCATACTTTATACCTGGATTTACAAGAAATCTACAAAAATCCCCCATTCCTTCATATAAATACTTTTTAACACATAAGCAAACTAGATAAATTTAATCAAATGTCATTAAGAAAAAAATATATATAATTGTAATTTTTTTTTAATAATGAAATAAAATAATCCTATTAATTTAAGCCTCTGTTTATGGATTATTTTATTTTATTTTTATTAAAGTATGTACTTGATAAAGGTTTAATATTATTTAAAGTAGGTAAATATGGAAAAAAGAATTGTAGTTTAAATGTGAGTATAGTGTAAAATGTTAGAATAGTTAAAAATTCAAAGTATTATCATATATATACTCTTATTCATATATTCAAATACTCCAATTTTTTTTATAAAAACGCATTTTTGAAGTATGTTTTTAGGCCAATGAAGTACCAAAAATACTCAAAAACTGCTCTATGAGTAACGTTCTTTCAATAAGACAATAAAAAGCCATTTTTTATTCTATTAACTTTTAGCAAAAAAAAAATTTGATACATTTTAAAGGAATTTTTATAATCACATTTTTTCGAATTTACATTTTTTTTGAAATTTTCTACACAAGTTTATGAAAAAAAAACATCTTTATTTTAATCAAATAAAATTTATTTCTTTTTTTGAAAATATACATAAATTTGATTTTTATAAATACTAAATTTAGGAATTTTGAGAAGCTTATTGTCATAATGTTCTGATATAAATATTGTTATGAAAAATAATCCTCTAAATTTATGTGATTTGTGGTCCGTTAAAATATAACTTAATATAATTGTTCTTATTCTTTAAAAAAATGCTACTCAACTATTAATTTCTTGTTGTCTGTTTGTTCTTAAAGTTGCTGCGGCCATAGCATCTATGGGATATGTATTCAAAAGGGGTCTAAGACTAAAATTTTGAATAAAAAATAGCCTAAAACCATCCCATAAAGCTTACCTAAAAATGAGAAATTAATTTGTTTAGGGTTTGGTAAGCTTTTAACGAACAGACATTGAAAGCCTTACTACTTGATATTGTATGATAGCATACCAAAAACAATTTAGTTTTTTGAGAAAGAGTTCTCAGCAATTGCTTGTAAAATTTTTTAGTAAAATTCAAATAATTCTGGGGTAGTTTCGGGCTATCTTTTGTTGTTAGTAAAGCCGCTTGTTGAAAGCTTTGCTAATTTTGAATATCCGTCTCTTTGATTTAACTTTTTTAATCAAAGTTTCCATTTTTTCCATAATCCAAAATTTTAACATTTTAAACAGAAAATTTTAAGTTTTAAATTTCAAAGAATTAAAAGTAGTTATTTATCGCATCGTATTATAGACAGCTTTCCGCGGATATCAAAATAAAAATTATAAGATTAAAACCAGTTTTGTTAGACCCGAGGGGACGAAGGACCGGGATACGAAAACTGGTTTCATTATTTCTTAATATTCGTGAAAAATTGTCTGTAATAAGATGCTATACATGATTTACAGTATGGCTGAGAACCGGTTCTATCACAGCGGATATTAATCGGTTTAGCCATACTGGAAAAATAATATACCATCTTTCAACATTCCACCATAAAAATAAACTGTTATTAATTGTTGTTAAAAGAAAAAATGATTTATGAAAAACCGGTTTTTGTTTCTAGTTTGTGTTATTATCTCCTCCTTATCTATATATTATTGTATAAAAAATATTTGATGAAATAAAGTTTTGTCTGGAGTTTAGGTTTTATTATTTTTAAAAGCGAAGCTTTTCTAGTATTCGTCGGTCCATCCGTAACGGTTTTTTAATTTAAACTAGTTAGAAATGTCCTCTTGATTTCAAACTTTGCATGATGATTTCTGATGAACAGTTAGTTACGACCTAGAAATCGTAGCAGCTCTATAATCGTTACCAGAAAGTCCGTACGTCCATATAAAACATGCTGATTTTTTACTTTTTTGGCAACAAATTTTTGTATGTTGAAATTATCCGATTCATCTGATTCCGAAACATCTCTATAATCAAGTCCTAAATATCCTAAAATTGCACATGTATTTAATCAATTTTGCAACAAATTCACCTAAAATTTTGTTTAATCTCAAGCAAAAATATTCTGCTTTTATAATTTTGACACTCTACCTGTGTAAATATTCGTTTATCCTTCCATTCCTTCGCTTTTATGGATGTTGATAATCTATTTTTAAACGCGACGCTTTTCCATGATTAAGATATCAACATCAATTTAGAATGAAAGAATTATCTGATTGTTATGAATCAATGAAAAATGTACAGTTTTGGGGATAATATATGTTTCTTTTACTGTCAGTGCTTCTTACGGTATGACATCATAAGATAGGAAATATGTTATAATTCTTTCATAGACCTATAAGAAGCTTCACTGTAAAGAAGAATAATGTTAGTGTAGCGGTTCTTGAGATCTTAAGCTAAAGACAGAAACTCATCCTTCCACTTATATATAGAGAATACTGCTTATTATGAATGAACCTAAGAACAGACAGACACCTGCTTATGCATAGAAGCTTAAAAGTCAAGAGTTAGGGTTTGAATGCAGGGATATACAGGGATAAGACAATGGCCAAAAAGTCATTTTATATCCACAATGTTGATACACAGAATTAGTTTTTCTAGATTGCAATTAGTGGTTGGAACGTGAGGACACTCAACTTAATGAACCAACCAAAAAATCCAATTACAGATTTGATGCAACGAATAAGAAAACATTATTGTGTAAGTTTGGGGACTAGTTAACAGCCCAATGTCCCCTCCCTCCCTGGTTTAAATGCGAAATTACTTGGGATTTTCAATGATTCGGGAATTTGGATGCGTGCGCATTTTATATATTCATCTTAGCCGCAAACGTTGCAGTATACTAAATAAAACAAAATGTATCAAAAATGAGATAATTTGATTTAATGATCTTTCAATTGTATTTTTTAAATATAAAATTTTTAGAAGACTTTAATTAAGCTATTTTTACACAAAAAAAAACCTAATTGAAGAACAATTGCCAACCATGGATTTCCCTTAGAATATCTCCACTGGTAAAAATGGGTGTACCATAATCCTGTTCCCTTGAAACTCCCACAAATTTACATAGGTGTGCTTTCACTTCCTTGCAAGCATCACATTACAAAATTATTACAGAAAACAAGGATGGCAAAATCTATAAAAGCGACCCTCCGGAATGGAAGGACAAACGAACATTAAAACTTGTAGAGTGTCAGAACTAGTATTAATACATGACACTAAACAAAATTGTAAATAAATATGCTGCAAAACAACTTAGATACATGATTCTTTTTTTAGGACTTAGTTATAGAGATGCTTCGCTTAGAAAACTGTACCTTGTTGTAATAGGAATCAGTATTCCAAAAAACAGATGGATCGGATAATTCTAAGAAACAAAAATTTGTTGTCAAAAAGTAAAAAATCAGCATGCTTAAAATGGACGAACAGATATTTTGGTAACGATTGTAGAGTTGCTACGCTTTCTAAATCTTTCTTAACTACTACAGGAATCACCGGGTAGAGTTTGAAATCGATAGGACAATTCTAACATGCCTAAATTAACGAGAAGTTACGTACAGACGTATGAGGAAATGACGTACGGGCCGATCCTAAATATAAAAAAAACTTCGCGTTTGAAAATTATTACAACAGCACAAACTGTATCAGCTTTATTGCTTTTCTCTCATCATTAAAAATAGTCTATTAATATTTTTGCTATATTGTCTTTTTGCAAACATGAAATACTGTGCAAATATAATGATATACAGCAGTGATTGCACGCTATTTATAAACAAATAATATTAAAATAATTGAATGTAGACAAAGATTGACTTGGATCTGACCAACATGACGAAAATCAGTGTTCTAGTAAGTATAATATTTTAGTTGTGTGTATCCTTATAATAAAGTAACAAGATGTGTATTTGTCTGTCTGTTTGTTTGTACCGAAGGATCTCACCGATGAACCAATCGGGTTCTCCTTAACAGGGTAGCTTCTCATAGGTTTATAACTATTTTGGGGGAGGGTACCAATCACAGAAAAATTTAATATTTTTACGTCGACTTGAACGCATCATAGAAAGGTAACGTATACTTTAAAAAAAAAAACGGTTAAAGTGATACTAAAGGCCTCTAGGGGCGTAGCTGCTAAATGGTATTAAAATAACAGAACAGCTTAGTTATAGTACACTAGTTAATTTTAGTATATAAGAATCACTATTACAGTGAATTGACAAACACTTAATTATTAATTTAGAGTATAATTCTTTATCATTTAAGGACTCTTACATGATTTTTTAACTGATTAATATCCAGTGGATTAGAACTGGTTCTTAGCCATACTGAAAAATCATGTATAGCATCATATAATATCCAGTTTTCTTGGAACATAAAAATGTACAATCATAAAATTAAAAACCAGTTTTTTAGCCCGAGATGCAGATGTACATTTTTACATCTACAGAAAGCTGTTTATGATACGATGCGATAAATAACTATTCTGATATTTATATTTTACAGTGTGTTTTTTTTTATGAGAACTTTTTTGAAAGCAATTTTATCCCACTCATAGTTATCAGAATTTAATGATTAATGGCTTATTTTCTTCGGTTTTTATAACCATTTATAGACAATCAAAAAATATTTTAGTTTTTATTAAAAAAGTACAGTAAAATACAAATTTCAAAACCTAGGTGTCAACATCTAAAAATGGTTTTAGCGCATTTTTCTCATGCTTAAATCTTCTACCCTTTGCAAGAATTGCTGCAAAACGCTTTAAAATTAAGATACAGAATTAAAAATTGATATAGATACTTTTGGGGACATGTACTAAAACATATCAAAGTTTGAAGGCCATATCTCATCCAGGGAGGGAGTACTGGCCCCCCAAAGTGGACTACTGAAAATTCAATTTTTTTCTTGCAAAGGGTAGAAGATTTGAGCTTAAGAAAAATGCGCTAAAACCGTTTTTAGATGTTGACACCTAAGTTTTGAATTTTTTATTTTACTGTACTTTTTTAATAAAAACTTAAATATTTTTCTGATGTTCTATAAATGGTTATAAAAAACGAAGAAAATAAGCCATTAATCATTAAATTCTGATAACTATAAGTAGGGTAAAATTGCTTTCAAAAAAGTTCTCATAAAAAAACTCACTGTATATCAACCAAAAAATTATCATAGCTCGTTGATGAAGGTCAAATGGACATTTGAACTTAAAAACCAAATTATATTTTTGTATGTGAATCAGTTTAACAATCTAAATCTACTTTTAAAAAATAATGAGGCCAGTTTTGTGATAGTTCTGATAGGCTGTTGCTTAGCAATTGTAAATGAAGGTAAAACTTTTTGTGGAAATGCAATATAGCATTATAATTTTAAAAGATAAAAAACACATACATATTAATAATGATCCTCTAACTGTTGAGCATCTATACTATATTAAAATTGTCCTGATATTTATAAAAAAAATACAAGGATGACAACATCCATAAAAGCGAAGCTCTGAAACGATAGGACAAACGGACATTAACACTTATATAGTGTAAGAACTGAATAATAAGAATATAAACGAATAAGAGTCTCAGCATAATTTTGAGTAAATTTGTTGAAAAAACTTTTTGATACAGGATAATGCAATGTTTATGGACATACTAACATTTTAAGAACTTGATTATAATATTGTACTTTGTTGTTCTAGGAATCAGTATACCAAAAATCAGAACAATTGGATAATTAGATCACTAAAAATTTGTTGTTAAAAAAGTAAAAAAATCAACATGTTTAAAATTGACGTACGGACGTTCTGGTAATGATAATAGAGTTGCTACGCTTTCTAAATCGTGCCTAACTACGACATGAACCACTATGCAAAGTTTGAAATTGATAGGACAATTCTAACATGTCTAAATTAAGGAAAAAAGCTATCTGTCTAGGACGGACGTACGGACGGACCGACCCTAATTATAGAAAAGCTTCGCTTTTAAAAACTATGCATATGTTAGCTTGACTCTTACCCAATATTGTTTTCTTAAGAATCCAGAGAAGTTTGTATGATGAAAAAAGAAATTGGACCTTGCAGGGCTGCTCTTCCAAAATTTTATTATGACAAGGACACCCAGAGCTGCAGAGAATTCAACTATGGAGGTAGGTATAACAAGATGATTTTTTTATAACCATTTTTTCTGACTAAGTAGTACAATATCCTTTGAAATGTTTAACATTAAGCTTTAAACAACATGCATAAATGTAAGTAATCTAATTTTTAACAAAAATACATAAAAAATAACCAGTAAACAAATAATGTCTGTATTTTCATGGTTCATGCTTGGTAATAGTTATTTCTCGCATCGTATTATAAACGGCTTTCCGTGGATATAGAATGTACAATTATGAGATTAAAACCAGTTTTTTTAGCCCCGAGGTGCCGAAGGCACTGGCTAAAATAATACGATGCTAGACATAGTTTTTTTTGTATGGATGAGAACCGGTTCCTATCCACCGGATTCGAATAAATACGAGAAAATTATTTATGTATTCATGAAAACTAATACATATCAGAGGTGGATTCTTAAAATAAATTTGCCCCACTAATCGCTTAGTGGGCAAAATTGTTTTCGTGAAAAATCCTCCAAAATCACATAAAAAATCTACAAAAATTAAATAAAATCTTATGTTAATAACCCTTCCATGATATTATTTCATTTTTGTAGATTTTTAATGTGATTT
The DNA here is from genome assembly GCF_053477335.1 of Acartia tonsa. Lineage (NCBI taxonomy): Eukaryota > Metazoa > Arthropoda > Copepoda > Calanoida > Acartiidae > Acartia > Acartia tonsa. Next base: position 38,621,983 of record NC_137264.1, on the reverse strand, counting down.
TGGTGGATTTTTCACGAAAACAATTTTGCCCCACTAAGCGATTAGTGGGGCAATTTTTTTTAAAGAATCCACCTCAGGATAAAAATGGCTGAACTGATTGATCAACAGTACTATGCTGGGCCACAGAGCTGCACAATTGTTAGGGAAGGTTAGCTTTGGTTGTGGACAGGTTTTAGGCTATTTGCAGAAGGGATAATTTGAAGAAAAAAATGAAATGAACACGAAGCTCTTTTTAGTGCCTATAAAATAATGACGTCATACAATACAAATGACCCATGACAATACACAGAGTAATTACTAATGGCAGGCCAGTATAATTTTAATTGGCTAATGGTTATGACGTTATATTGTATAGGCACTATAAAGTGCTTCAATGTACACACTAGACATATTTCTAGGTTGCGGAGGCAATGGCAACAGATTTGAAACTGAAAAGGAGTGTTTAGAAAAATGTGGTTCTCAAGTTGATGAAGAACGGACTGACTTTCATACTTCATATGACAATGGAATTTCTAAAATAAATTTTCCTACCTCAAATGGTAATAATGAATTTAATTAAATAATCACCTATTAAGCTACATAGACACAATGATATGTCTTTTCTTCTGTTTGTATGTAACTTCAAGTAAAAAAATAATTTACTGCAATTAAAAGATAGACCAGTTGAGCAGCTATAACAAACTTTTTTGATATTTTGCTTTACTTCTTATGAATATTATCATCCTTGTTTTTTTTTGTCAGAATCGCAGGATGTTTGTATGTTGCCAGCTGTAGTAGGACCATGCAGGGCCAATATTCCAAAATATGTTTATGACAAGGATACCAAGTCCTGCGAAATATTCCCTTATGGAGGTAAGTATGACATTATAAAATATTTATAAGCAGAGAAACTATAACAAATATCTTCTTTATCTGAACCGTTATGGTTCTCCTTTACAGGGAAGCTTCTTTTAAGTCCAGCAATGTTTTGGATTAATAAAAACTCCAAAAAATATTTTTGTAGTTTTTTCTTTTTAAATCTTAAATTAAAAATAAATTGGGTGTCCACTTTTTCCCATTCCCCTTAATTGCCCCTAGAGGCTTTCTATACATACATAAATATATATAATAAAGATAAGATAGTCCATTATAAGACCCTATTCCTTCATAGCTGATTATTCAAAAACAATTTTGTGATGCATAGTATTTGTTGGAGACAGGTTTTAATCTATCTGGAGAAGGAATAAATAGAAAAAAAACTATGAAATGTACACACTAGACATATTTCTAGGTTGTGGAGGTAACGGAAACAGATTTAACAGTGAGGAGGAGTGCTTGAGGAAATGTGGTTCAGATAAGAAGAAAAAACAACCTAGAATGTCGTATGACAACAGTACTTCTAGAATAAATTTTCCTCTTCAGTAGATGAATAGAGAATGATCATTTGTAATATATTTTTGTATCCTTATAATAAAGTAACAGGATGTTTGTTTGTCTGTGTGTTTGTGTGTCTGTGTGTACCGAAGGATCTCGCTAACTGCTGAACCGATCGGATTCTTCTTAACAGGGTAGCTTCTCAAAGGTCCTGGGAAGGTTTATAACTATTTTCTTGAGAGGTGGGACAACCCCAACCCCCGTAAAAAATGAAAAATACCCCCCCTCCCTAAAAAAATTTTCCACCCCTAAAAATTTTTTTTTTTACTTTTCTTTTTAAATCTAAAATAAGAAATTGGATTATCAAAATCGACTGCCCCCCTCCTCAAGTGCCCCTAAAGGCCTCTAGGGGGCGTGACCGCTAATCCTTAAAATAAAGTAACAAGATATTTTTCTGGCTGTATTGAAGGATCTCGATAACGGCTAAACCGGTATGGTTCTCCTTCACAGGGCAACTTTTTATTGGTCCTGGGAAGGTAAATACCTTTTTTTAAATCTTTTTTGGGGGGGGATACCACCATCCTCCAAAAAGAAATCACCCCTAAAAAAAAAAAGTACTACCCCTAATTTTTTAAAAACTAAAATTACCCCCCCCCCCAAAAAAAAAAAAAAATTTCTTCTTCAAGTGCTCCTAGAGGTCTCTAGGGGCGTAACCGCTAGTATTATTTTTCACAGTAGCTTTTTTCCTATTTCTAGCCCATGCGGGGGGCTCTAACCCTGCAGGGCCAATTGCCTAACCCTGTGGGGCAATCACCTAACTTAATATAACCTAACCTAACCTAAAATAACCTTTAAAAGCCATTTTAAAAATACGACGAATCACCCCTTAAGGGGCGTTGCCACGAAAGGGACTATTACCCAATATTTTACCAATTCTGATATATGAAAATTACTTTTAAATGTATTTGTATACCCAATGATTTTTATCTAATCTACTTTTATTTATTGATTACTTTCTTGAATATACATATATAATTCTACAAAAAAAAGTTTTTTTTTATTATTGGGTTTTAACAAGGAGCTATTCTATATCCATGTCTGTTAATATGTACTTTAGGGAAACAAGGCGAGTTAAATACTTAACTAAATACGTAACTATACACAATGAATTTAGCTTAAATATAATAAATTTAGTTTTTACAATTTCAGAAAAAAATACAATGAAAAATAACACTATTGAAAGAAAGTGTTCTTAATGACCTTTTAAAGTTTGAAAGTTGCATAGACGTACAGACATGGTCAAGTTTAAGAGTAGCTGCGCTAGAAAAAATTGCCAACTTTGATTAGTTTTGAATGAGTTATATTGTTTTAATTAATGCAATTAATTTTAACAAATTGGATGTTCTAGTATTATTACAAAATTTTCATCTATTCAAAACAGTCTAATAGTCATTTAACAGAATTTAAACAAGGACATTATTATAAGTTGGCGCATAGATACTCTTCAAGTTAGTCTGTCCCCCTACACTTGGTTGATGTAAAATAAATGTATTTGCTGTATTGTGTGAGAGAATTGTGTTAGGCCTTAATTATGCTTGGTTTGTGCTAAATATTGCTCAATAATTGGGTCAAATTATTCTAGTTTTTTTTTAGAATTTTTGCCGAAACTTAGTTTGGAATGGAATATAGCAAAATTACAGCTATAAATACTACTGAATATACAAAATAGTATTTTTAAAGTAAAATATCGATTACACTTTTAAATCAAAATTTTAGCGTTAACTTGCCTTCTTAAAGATTGCGTACATTCTCCGTCTACAGAATATAAGTACTCGATAAGATAATTGACAGTGATCTAAAGGGATAAGACAATGGCCGATAAATTAAAGTACATCCCCAATAATAATACACAAAATTACCCCCTCTGTAGATTAAAATTAGAGTTTGAAACGTTTGAACATTTAACTTAATGAACCTACCTATCAAAATTCCCCAAAGTTGTTTAGCCAACGAATGCGAAAACGTTATTATAAAACTTTGGGGACTAGTGCAAAATAAACAGTCCTTGTCCCCTCTCTCTCTGACGACAGATGGTAAAATATCCGTTTAATAGTGTCAATATGTGAAAATACGGGTGCTGAAACAAAATACAATTTTTTTTAACAAAAGAGGGAGGAAAATTGTACTCAAAGTTTTATAAAAATGTTCTCTCATTCGTTTTCTTAAACACTTTGGGTACTTGTATTAAATCCTGATTAGTTGGTTGTTTGAAACTAGCAGTGTCCAAACTTTTTAACCATTATCTTAATCTATAAAAGGGGGAATAGTATTTATCATCATTGGGGATGTACATACATTAATCTATCGTTAATAGATAATACTTTTAACAAAGATAACGACGTAAATTTAAAAGTATTGAAAGGTATTTACTTATATTGTAGTTTTGCTACTTGAATTAACAAAAACTAGAATTTATGATAAAAAGTAGAACAAAATCTATCTGTCTGTCAGTCCGTCTGTCTGTCTGTCCGTCCGTCTGTTTGTCTGCCTGTCTGTCCGTCTGTCTGTCTGTCCGTCTGTCTGTCTGTCTGTCTGTCTGTCTGTCTGTCTGTCTGTCTGTCTGTTTGTCCGTCTGTTTGTCCGTCTGTCCGTCTGTCTGTCCGTCTGTCTGTCTGTCTGTCTGTCTGTCTGTTGTCTGTCTGTCTGTCCGTCTGTTTGTCTGTCCGTTTGTCTGTCCGTATGTCTGTCTTACTGTCTTAAGGTTATTACCACTTTTTATGCTATGTTTTGTCTAATGTCCCCACTTCGTATAAATGTGAGTAACCAAAACCAACCCACAAAGGATTATCAGATGAATATATCTTTGTTCTTTTCAGATAGATAGATAGTTGTACTGATACCTTACCCTTATTTTTAAACAAATTAAAAATAAGGGGAAGGGGGTGTTGTTTTCATTACTGTAGGTCATATTAGGTTAGTTTATTTTGGGTTAGGTTAACCCGCAGATATGGCTCAGTGGTTTAACGTCCGCTTATCTGTTGGGGAGGTGTCGGGTTCGAGTCCCCAGACCGCATCAATACTAAAGATGTGAAAATTAGTACCTACTGCTGCTCTTTCAGGCGTTAGAGATTTGGAGTAAGAGTAGGGGGGAAGCCTTAGCCCTAAATCAGGTATGCATGGTTGGTCCTTGGCATGGTACACTAGTGATCGAAAAACTTTGCTCAGTCATAGGTTGACTGAAAAGTCCCTGTGGACTAGCATTGTGTAGTAGCTAGCTAGTGTGTTAGTAGCGTTTGTTAGTTCATCTACTAGGAGTCACCCTTAAATACTAGGTTGACTGAAAAGCCCCTAGGATTTGATGTGACTTCATTGTGTCGTTGTCGAAACAGCGCCACGTCCTGTGCCTTGGTTGCATTAAAAGTCGCAATAATATCGTGACAAAAATCACGAAACATTAACTCACCATCCATAAGGTTGAAGTGTAAATTACCCACAAGCCCTAATTAAAGTGTCAAGGGATATGATGGGAAGGATGCAAACTCGAATACGCGTCATACCAAAGACGTTAAAAATGGTACCTACCTGCTCTGTTCGGCACAGGACATCAAAGAGTTTGAGTAGGGGGAATGCCTTGGCCCCAAACAGGCGCAACTCACTACCATGCACAGTTAGGATCTCCAGACAAAGATCGTGCAATCAAAGGGTTGGTTGTCTGCAATGTACTGTACCATGGGTATGAGGTGAAGGACCAAGAGTCTGGCCTTGAGTTGACAAGTTGACTGTTCAGTCCAGGTGCAACTCACCCACACGACATTAACATTGGGTTAGGTTACCGCAGGTGTTGTCCCTGCAGGGTTAGGGTCCTCTATAGGGGTACGGCATTGAAAAAAATACCCCTCCCCATATTTCTATTTTATTCTTTAACTTGGGGGTGGGGGGGGGGGCATTAGCAGTGCTCAAACGGACACTTGTGGGAAAGCACTTGTAAAGTAAATGAATGAAAAGGTTTTGTGTGTAAAATATTTATATACAGACAAATCAGTGAAGTTCATACAATAAAAACAATAACTTGGACAATTCTAACATGCATAAATTCATCACATGTAGGACCTGACAGATGGAAAAAGGGACTTCCTATAAAAGTTGATGTACACTCCAATTATGATAAACAAAACTAACTTTTGATTAGAATTATTCGAGGAAAAGTTTTGATTCTACGTGTTTGTTTAATCATTCTCACATAAACGACCCCTTGAATAGTGGATGTAAATATTCTTTTTTTTCTCCCTGAGGTAGTCATTTTTTCCCCTGCTATCATTTTTTTCCCCGGTATCATTTTTTCCTCAGTATCATTTTTATCCCCGAGGTAGTCATTTTTTTCCCTGAGCATGGCAACTGGTAAACAGAATCTCAGTTCTGCACCACAAGCCTCGCACGACTGAAGTTCCCATGTCTATACAGTCATATTTATATGAAAATCTGAGAAAATATTTTTAGAAAATTTTTGAATTTTTTGGAAAACAGTAAAAGTGTCGAACTATGATGTCAGAAAAAATTAACAATTAACCAATGAGAGGCCGCTATATATTTTACCACAGTGAATACTGGCTTCTTATTGGTTAATTGTTAATTTTTTCTGACGGCATAGTTCGACACTTTAAATAATAATAATAATAGAACTTTTATTCAATACCTCTTCAATCCTGTTATGAGTAAATCACATAGACAATTAATTATTATATTGAAATTACATGTTAATATTTCATATTATATCGATAATAATTATATGTTTTTATTATTACTGGTAAACATAATTGCGGATTTTGATAAACTAGGTGATTTCTCTTGGCGGCCCAGGTGTGGCTGAGCCTACTTCGGGCTGGACTGTGGTTGGTGTCGGTACCACTTTCGCCGGCCGGTAACCGCCAAATAAATGCGGATCAGAAAGTTATCCGCTCGTGGTTCCACCGCTTTACCATCTGCGAGCTCGCCTTCACTTCAGCTTTGCCTGCACCTCCCTCTCCATACCCTCCATATGTCAACCTTTACAGCAATGTTAGTACGTGACCGGTCAACGAATTGACCGGCTAGCGGTTAGACAGATAGATAAATTCTGCGCCCGATATGGGAACATGAACCTAATCATGACATATAGACATTTCGTGTGACTTAGTATAGTAGAAAAAAGAGAAAGCAAAAGAAAAAAGGTAAAAAAGAAAGAAAAGGAATTTGCGAAAAAAAAGAATTTTGATTAAAATTGGAATAAAATTGGAATAAAAATATGAGAATCTCAGCAGGTTTCTAGATGCGCTCCCCCATAAAAGTAATTTATTAAGTTGAAAAAAGGAAAAAAGTAAAAATTGTTAAAATTAAAAGTTAAATGTTTTTTGTGAAAATTGTTGAAAATTAAAATATTGAAAGGAAGAAATTGCCAAAAAACTGTCTAAAACTGTAATGTAAGAAAAGAGAGTTTGTAAAGAATTTTGTTGGATGAATTTAATTGCAGGGGTTAACATCTAGTAAGAAATCTATTTTGAACGACGACCCGACGACGGGGATGTAGGTACTTAGGTCGGACTCGAAGGACACAATGTATGCTCTCCAGGAGCTCCTGGCTGTACTGACCCGGACAAAGTAGTCTAAAATAAATTTAATATTAAGTTAAGTTAAAATTAAGATTGAAAAAGAATTTCTATGTGTATTAAGTCCTAGGTAGTATTCCACATTTATTAGTCACTTGTATTTAACGTTCCCTGGCCATTTACAAAAACCCTGCGGTTCTCGAATTAAGTTTCAACCCTTGCTAAAATTCTAATGTATCCCTTAGTCCCCGAGATGACCATGTATAAACCCTATGAATGAAAAAAGGAAAACGTTGCTTGAAGGCATCAAAATTTAGGTTAAAATTTAGGTTAAAATTTAGGACAGAAGGATCTGATGCTATAATTAAGTATGTCAAGATCGATGCGTGAAATTTTAAAATGTACTAAAGAACCTCGTGACCGTATACTCATTTTAAATATGATAAGGATAAAGATTCCAAAAAAGGAATCTTTGTAGAAAATTAATACTTGAATCCCAACTTAAACTGCTCTGGTGATTATGATTATGAATATGATGTTATGATATAGTGTTGCCTGCATAAAGTGTAAAAAATAAACTATTGAGAAACTAAAAATAAAAGTTAAGAAAAATACTAATGAAAATTAAGAATGAAGATTAAGAATGAAACCATTATATTGAGTTTAATACAAAGTAAAAAGCTTTTCGTTTAAATTCCAGGAATGTAGGTATAGTTTTTAAATTTTCAGGTAATGTATTCCAAAGTCTTGGGAAAAAATGTAATGGTGAATTAAAAATAAAATTTCTATTGGCTTGATCTACTACAAAATTGTTTCTAAATCTGGTTTCATAATCGTGAATTGTATCACGTGTGTTCCAAACACCATCAAATACTCTTGGCTGCATATTGTTTTTATATTTGTACATAAATAAAAACACTTCGTATTCCATTTGTTTCCTGATTGGTAAAATTTCCAACTGTTTAAATAAAATATTTGATGGAAAACGGCGTGGTTTTTTTGCTATTAAGCGGCAGCACTCCTTTTGGAGCTTTAAGATTGGCTCCAATAAGATGTTTGGAACAGCAGTGAATACAATTAAACAGTAGTTAAGAACAGACTTTATGTAGGCAAAATAGAGCAATTTAAGATGTTGCGAGTCAAGTATATGACGCATTTGATGTAATGAGTATACGATTTTTAAAATTCTTTTGTGCATTAAATTAAAATGAATTTTGAAGGACAATTTCTCATCGATCTGAATACCCAAGTGCCTTGCGGCTTGTTCCCCAGGGTTACTATTTGAAAAAGTTATATGATCTAGCTTCTGGATTTTTTCTGGAAGGTTTTCTCCTTCATGATTAGAATTAATAAAAACTGGAAACTGTTTTATAAGATTTTTTTCCTCTTCCGTGAAGTTTTGCCTTGGCGATTGAAACAAAACAACCTTGGTTTTTTTGCTATTTATGATAAGTTTATTGCTGTTGTACCATTCGGTAATTTGAGGAAGAGTATTTTCAATCTTAATAAACAGATCCCTAATGTTGTCAGCTGTTAAAAGACAAAATGTGTCATCTGCAAAAAGAGACAGCAATGCGTCTCTAGTGGCAGAATCTAGATCATTAACTACGATAAGAAAGAGAAGTACACCGAGTGTACTTCCCTGGAGAACACCGATAAGGATGGATAGGACATCAGAAAATTCTCCCCCAAACGCAACCTGTTGTGACCGTCCTTCAAAGTAGCTTTCGAACCACCTTAGGACCACTCCACGGCAGCCATAATGTTCCAATTTCTTCAACAAGATCGAAACACTTCTTGATATCAATCAATATCCCGGCGCACACTTTCTTTTCAGAAAGTGCTGCCGTGATATGATTGACAAGATCAAGAACATTATGTGCCGTGGAGAGTCCAGGGCGGAATCCGAATTGCCGTGTGGAGAAAAAGGATCTTTCATCTAAAAATTCATACAGTGTTTTATACATGATCCTCTCGAGTGGCTTCGAGAATGTGTTGATGATAGAAACCCCCCTCCAGCTATCTAAGCTGGTCAACGGCCCTGATTGATAAACAACTACATTCTTGCTAACTTTCATCCCTGAGGGGAAAATTCCTTGTGAAAAGCTAAGATTATATATGTGCGTCAACGGCCGCAGCAAGTTTGCGGAACATTGAATTAAGAGCTTACAACTCACGTCGTTCACGTCCTTGGCCGTCTTGGGCCTGCAGCTCGTTATTATGTTAAATACCTGGAGCTCATCCAGGGGAGGAATGAATATACTATCATTGGTGGGGGGGGGGGGGTAAATAATCCCTAAAATCTTTTGATGTTTGGGGGATTTCAGGGGTAAGGTTCTCACCCAATTTTGCAAAGTGGGAATTAAAGGCATTGGCTATTTCCTTTTTGTTCTCAATTTTTGCTCCATTAATTTCCAAATATTCAAGATCACTTGAATATTTGGATTTACTCATTACCTCCCTTAATACCTGCCATACTTTGCGGCCATCACTGCCCGCTTTTTCAAGCTCAGATTGATAGTATATTCTCTTTCTCTCCCTGCAAGTTCTCTGGTAATTATTACGGTAAGTTGAGTACCTATCCTTATTTTCTTCTGTAGGACAACTCAAAGATTTCCTGTACAACTTATCCCTAAATCTATTGCACAGCAGAAGATGCTGAGTCATCCACGGCGACTGCGGCATAGTCCTACGATTATTGCGAATTTTATCCTTGGGACAACAAGAGTTGTAAAGATTAAAGAAAATTGAAAAAAATTTCGCATAGGCTAAATCAACATCTTCTGTGCTTAAGACCTCATCCCAATTTTGTATTGATAGTTCATAATTGAGGTTATCAATATTTGCTTCTTCCAAAAATCTTTTTTCAAAATATTGTGGTTTTTTTTGGGGTTTTGGAATAGTATGTGAAAAAGAACTAGACAATACAAAATGGTCTGATAGGTCAGTGACAATTACATGTGAGTCAACAAAATTGTCCAGGAAATCCTTACAAAAAATTGAATCAATCAATGAGTACGAAAAATTGTGTACTCTAGTTGCTCTTAATGTTAAGGATAGATACCCATTACTTACCATTAAATTAAAAAAACGAGATGCAGGACTCAAGACGTCATAGGTCGTGAAGAGATTTAAGTTGTAGTCTCCTACAATGAATACAGGGAGGTTGCTATCATCAATCACATCTAAAAGGTCACCAAGTATGTTAAAAAATGATTCAAGGTCCTCAGGGTTTCTGTGTGGAGGTCTATAAACGTTAACTATCAATGCTTTAAAACTCCCTAATGTGACTTTAACACACATAGTTTCAAAAATATGTGGCACAAAAAAATTTGAAAATAAAACTTTTGTTTGGTATTTGCTATGAACGAACAGCCCTACTCCCCCGCCCCTCCCTTCTGGTCGGGGGTTGGAAATAAAGTTGTAATTTATTAAACTTAAACTATCTGTGTTCGAGTCCTGTGACAACCAGGACTCCTGGACGGCAATGACCGAGGGACCAACTCCCTCCAGGGAAGCCGTTTCAATTAGATTTCTTAACTGCTGGATTTTACTATTGAGACTTTGAATATTAATTGAAAAAATTTTAAAAAGTTGCTCATTTGTATTTTTAAATTTATTAAAAAGAGAATCTATGTCTATATAGTCACACTTAATGTTATATTCGCTCGAGTATTCTCTAAACGTATCGTCATAGAGAATGCTAGTGATATCGAAGTTCACATTCTCATTCAGACACAAAATATCATCTACCTGACTAGAACCAGCTGTCTAAGGATGTGTCTGGAGGCCATGGATCCGGAGATGCAGGTTCTGCTTCCGGTTCAGCTATGCAGGCAGGAGTTATCGGCAGGTGTTCCACTAAAATAATAACATATACAATGATCATGATAAAAAATCTCTACTATTTCCCCCCCCCCCCCCACCCGCATCCATTAAATATAATGATTCGACGAAAAAATCGGTAAGAAAATATCGGTAAAAGAAATAAATCAGTAAATTAAGTTAATTAAAAAAAGAAGTTAGTTTGTTAATTACTAATTACCAATTACCAGTTTATGTTTACACACGATTATCATTAATCAGTCTTTTTCATTGAATTTTCGATTATTGACAGATTATACAGATTATAATAATAATAATAATAACAACTCACATGATATATAAGTACATATGGTACTTTTAATAATATTATAAAGACAGCTAAGCGTAATAAGTTGAGTTTGAGCTTTGTTATTGGTATGTACCTAGTAATACCTAGTAATTGCTCAATTTAAGTGAAATCTGTACAAGATGTACACTACTAGTATGACGATAACCTTTTCAAGGCTTAGATTTGACCCGATATCCATAGAGGAATGCTCATGGCTTTGCTCATGGCTTGGCAGCTGCTGACCTTGTCGATACCGAGGATGATGCTGCATTAGTACCTGTGGTTGTAGAGCCTGGTGTTGTACCTGGGGCCGGACCTGTCTTGGCGGGAATTGTGGCACCAGAATTCTCAATGGCAGGAAATTCGGCTGTGGAGATAGCATCAGCAGTGATACTATGATCTGGAGAATGTTGATCCTCATGGTCCTGCTCTGTCTGGATTCCACGCAGCTTGTTGGTCTTCAGGTCCTGCAGCAGACTCTTGATCTCTGCTTCGAAACCTTGAAAGAAAAGATTACGGTTAGATTGGCCATTCTCACGCATAAATTTAACTATCAGATTATCAGTGCTTAATATTTCCTGAAGGGGAGGCAGTGGAGAGATCAACCCAATGTGGCTTCGAGCCATAGGATTCTGCACTTTTATCCATTTAGGGGGGCCATCTTTTGGTTGGAAGGCGACGCTTGTACCCGACAGTTTGGTCCTAGATGCGATTCCTGCGCTATGTAGGTAGGTCATCAGGCTTCTATTTGTGTCCGCAAGATCGTGGGCGCACTTAAGATATCTCTTACCGTCGAATGATACTGCTTGTCCAACAACTGTAAATGCTTCTTCTTGTTGATCATGAACTGAAAAAGCATATGGCGAGAGTAAAATCTGAAGATATAATTCCTGGGACCTTTCACCCTCTGGCTTAGAGGGTGAGAGTACTCTATTGTATTAGAGTAGTTAACGTTCGCGTCAGGGTCCTGTTCGAGCAAGACAGGCTTGATGACAATGTCGAAAACTTCACGGCTTGTCGGCGTTTTTTCAAGCCATGGGCACTGCACATTGTTTACGCGAATGCTCCAGAGACGGTCCCTTTGCTCCCTGTGAGCAAGTTGGGACAAAAAATAATCATTGAGCGTGGATTGACATTTTTCTCTCGCATTTGCGTTAACGACAAAGTTCTCAAAGTTTTTTGTTAACGACACTACACGTACAGCAATTTGCTTTTTCGACGAAAGTTCATCACCTTCCATTAGCGCTCGAAGTTCATTCATTTCATCGCGGTGTTTAACATTCAAAATTTCAATAGAATCACGCAGACCACGAATCTCAGATAAAAAAGTTTTATTAAGAGTGTCGCTGCTCACCTTTTGAAGTTTCTCATATGCTTGCACGCTCTGTGTTACCGCTTGACTGATGGCATCTTTTATGTCATCTTGTAAGAATGACCTTACTTGAGCTAAGGCGTCCTGCGTTAGCAATTTTTTTGACATTTTATAAAGCAACAACACTTATATAATTGATAATTGAGATGTATATTCGAGCGTGGTCAGATAAAAACTGGTGTAAAAACACGCGGGTTACACTAATCAATCTAGATTAGCCAATAGCCTGAGGTCATGTGACCGAATGAATATGCGCTGGTCCAATCAGATCCCTTATCTGTCGGTAGGAAATAATTCCTCCAATGAGAGGGCTTTGTTACCGGCACCTTGTGTCAGCTGATAGCCCGCCTAGAGAGAGTGTGTGTGTGGTGGGGTAGGACAGCTGAGGGAGAGGGGTAGATGTGCGCCTTGCGAGTGTGTGTAGATGAGGGTATGATGACTGGGGGATGGGGTATCCTTGGGGGGGAGTCTAAAAGGGTAGAGTGTCTACTCAGTGGCTACCATAGATGTTGATAGCTGGAGGGTAGACTAAAGACTAAAGACTAAAGACTAAAGACTAAAGACTAAAGACTAAAGACTAAAGACTAAAGACTAAAGACTAAAGACTAAAGACTAAAGACTAAAGACTAAAGACTAAAGACTAAAGACTAAAGACTAAAGACTAAAGACTAAAGACTAAAGACTAAAGACTAAAGACTAAAGACTAAAGACTAAAGACTAAAGACTAAAGACTAAAGACTGTTTTCATTTTTTGTTGTTGAAGATTTTTAATTTTTTTTGGAAGATTTTAGAATGTTTACTAATTACTAAAAGAAAGCATAATTACCTCGGGGAAAAAAATGACTACCTCTGGGAAAAAAATGAAAATTAAAAACCAAAATTAAACCACATTTTAGCATAAAAATGAGTTTTTGTTTAAATGAGAATGATATTCCTATCCAGTTTTTGTTTAGGAATACCCCATTTACTATTAAATAAAAGTACCCAAAGTTTTTCAGCAAATGAATGAGAGAGCGTGTTTAACATTTTTTTGTACCATTATATTTGACAGCCCAATGTCCCCTCTCATAAACATTAAAATTTCATTTACAAAATATTTTGCTAACATCTGAAAATGAATTTATTCTTTTTTGTATGCTTTATTTTTATATCCCAAATCAGTGATGGTGTTTGCGGGAGGGGGGGGGGGGGTGGGAGGGGTGATATGTTTGTTTTATGAGTCAACTTAATATACCCCCCCCCCCCCCCCACCACATTCAAAATTGCCCTGATCAAATATATTTTCCAAACTTAAATTGTAAATTGTATCCCCCATTTTTTAGAGCAAAGCTTCTCTACGTTTTGTTCTTTGGATGTGGAAGTTCGCAGAGAGAGGGGGGACAAAGAGCTGTTTATTACACTAGTCCTCAAAGTTTTATAATAACGTTTTCTTACCCACTAATTGTAATCTGTAAAAGGGGTAATTTTGTGTATCAGCATTTGGAATGTACTTAAATTTAAAGACCATTGTCTTATCCCTTTAGATCCCTCTCTCTTCGTTAACTTAACCATGTTAGAATTGTCCAATCAATTTCAAACCGTGCATGAGGATTTCTGCAACAATAATGTATAATCTAAAGTCTAATTTAACATTTTTTGAGTTTTAAAGTCAAAATAGATCGAACATTCGGTTGTTCCATATCCACAAAAAAACTGCTTTATCGAATGCTAATTTATAGAGCTCGCTTTTATGGATGCTTTCATACTTTTTAAAAGCGAAGCTTTTCTATAGGGTCTGTCAGTCCGTCCGTCCGTCAGTCCGTAACGGGTAGCTTTTTTCGTTAATTTTGGTTAGATTTGTCCTATCGATTTAGAAAGCGTAGCAACTCTATATTCGTTACCAGAATGTCCGTACTTTATTTTTTTAACAACAAATTTTTATGTGATAAAATCATCCAATTGATCTAATTTTTGGATTACTGATTCCTATTACAATAAGGTACAATATTTTGAGCGAAGCATCTCTATAATCAAGTCCTAAAAACGTCAGTATGTCTTTAAACAGAATTCTGTATTTAAGAAGTTTTGCAACAAATTTATATATAATTTTGTCAAAACTTATATATTCATATTTTGTATATTCAGTTCTGACACTCTACAAGAGTTAATGTTCGTCTGTCATACCGTTTCAGAGCTTCGCTTTTGTGGATGTTGTCATCCTTGTTTTTCCCCCAAACAGCTTCAGGACAATGTTTGGGGTGAAAAAATATAATCTTTGTTAATAAACAAGGAAATATACACACAAAGTTTTGTACAGCAATTTTTGTATTTAAACAAAATGTATTTGTATTCACAAGAAAGGGAGGTGACACTTGGCTAAAAGATATATTGTTACCAAATTTGTTATAAATGTGTTGGTTTTGAAGACTTATCTTAATTTGTTGGTTTAAACTAGCAGTGTTCAAATTTTGAGCTATGTAGAAAAGAGCTAATTTTGTTTATCATAATTGGGGTTGTACATAAACTTATTAACATTTGTCTTATCCCTAAAGATGCCTGGGATAACCCGCACGCCCTTTAAATGAACATGTACAGAAAGCATCAATTTTATTTAGATTACATTAGAGGATTTTTGGAGTTTAACATTTAGCGGATTTTGGAAAGAAAACGAAGAATCGGGTTTCGTCGTATTTTTACAGTAGCTCTTGATAGATTATTTTGGGTTAGGTTAATGATTGCCCTGCAGGTTTTGAGCTCCCCACAGGGGCCAGAAATAGGAGAAAGACTACTGTGAAAATACGACGAAACCCGTTACTTCGTTTTATTTCCATGATCCGATTTAGCTAATATTAGTATCTTATGGATTAATATCCGTTATCCGTTAAGATTACACTAATTGAGTTTTCCAGTTAAGTGAAACTTTACATAGGTCCCGGGATGATATTAGAATAGTTTGGTATAGTCATTTTCATTGCAACGCCTCGTAAGGGACGTTTCGTCGTATTTATACAGTGGGTTTTCTCATATTCCTAGCCACTGCGGGGGGGGGGGGGGCTCTAACCCTGCGAGCCAATCACCTAACCTAACTTTACATAAAATAACCAATCAAAAGCTACTGTGAAAATACGACGAAACGCCACTTACGAGGCGTTGCCCGAATATCTGAATGCCCTTCCTCCTTAAGAGGCTAGGGGCAATGGCTTATTACCTAAAATTTAACGAATGAAAATGAATAATCTATATATTTTAAGTCTGTTATGCAAACAAATTAATGTTCTTTGTATTAGAAATGTTTCTTTTTCATCTGAGATTAACTCAAATTACATCAACTTAATTTAAAATACACGTGTCTAATTTGAAATCTAGATTCTTTGAAAACCAAACATGAAATTTTCCTAAATCATTGGAAGCTCTTTAAAGTGTACAAAAAAAACACGATTGTATATCTAAATTTTATGGATCATTTTACATCTGCTACGTACAAAAACACGTACTAGCTATTTTCTTAATCACAAAAGTTAGGACAAGTTCTTTGATTAGAACATTTGCAATTTCTTGGCTTATTATTGAGTTATACATAATTTTAGGTTTTGTGTATGTTAGACTTAAAACTGACATTTGAAAGATTATTATAGAGTTGCTATACTTTTAAAATTACAGGACAGAATTAGAAAGCCAATTTTTATATAGATTGGGAAATCCTTACAAGCCTTAATAAAGAAAAGCTCTGCTTTTGAAAAAATCAATTTGAACGCCTGCATCCAAATACTTTATGTTATCAGAAAATTGCATTTTAACTAAAATTTATATATCAAATTTTTTTCTACAATTGACCTCTTGCTGCTTTACTGTCTTTTAGATGTCTATGTCAAGTCGATCCTGCCCCCCCCCCCATGTTATTCGAAATAAGTTAAAATCTGGGTAAAGGGTGGGTAGCTTTGTGAGTTTTTTTTTACTAAGGGGCAGGTTAGTAAAAAAGAAAAAAAATATTTATTTCAAACATAACAATGATATGATACATTCTCTTAACTTGAAATCTTATTTGTTAAACAGTTAGATACAGTTTAGAGCGTAGCAACTCTATAATAACATATTAACAGAATACTAATTTTTATAGGGTTGTGTCTTATTTAACGTGACAAGGGAGGTTGTCATCTTTGTGTTTTATGTGTAGCTAACCGCTGAACCGAAATGGTTCTCCTTTTAAAGTAAAGTTTCTTTAAGTTCCAGAGAAGGTTTATAATTATTTTAGAGGGGTAGGAGATCTCCATTTTCCCCAGAGAAAATATAAAACCCCACCCTATTTTCTAAAAACCTAAAATAGAAAGGGGAGGGTTTATTGCCCCTCCTCCTCTACATCAAGTTCTGCTATTAAATAATATATTTGTTCATATACAATTATTTATCAAACTATATTGAAATAACATAAGCACAAAAAGTTAAGAAAAGTTTTTTATATGAATTATAAATTTTTGCTATCTCCGATTTGTAAAATATTTGGGAATTATTTATATTTGTATTTGAAGGGTAGAACATAAAACAAAGCTCCTTTATAACCTAGGTGCCATTATTTTATAACTAAAATACTATAATGTTACGTTAAGTAATGGGTGGAAAGGCCCCGCTTAGAGGCCCCCTCCCCCCTAAATGATAGAACTATGATAGAGTGGAACAAAATTAGTTTTGAGTGTGAAAACTTAAAATAAAAATTATTTGCTTTCTTTCTTCGCTGTGTTGTCATTCTTGCTTGTTACAAATTTGAGGGGAATATGATACTACAATCAACAAGGATGACAACATCCATAAAAGCGAAGCTCTGAAACGGTAGGACATTAACAATTGTATAATGTCAGAACTGAATAATCAGAATATAAATGAATAAGAGTAAAGCAAAGTTGTGAGTAAATTTGTTGAAAAACTTCTTGATACAGGATAATGTTTATGGACATACTCACATTTTAAGGACTTGATTATAGAGTTGCTTTGCTTATAATATTGTACTTTGTTGTCCCAGGAATCAATATACCAAAAATCAGAACAATCGGATAATTAGATCACATAAAAATTTGTTGTTAAAAAAGTAAAAAATCGACATGTTTAAAATGGACGTACGGACATTCTGCTAATGATACCTAAATCATACCTACCTACCACAGGAATAACCATGCAAAGTTTAAAATCGATAGGATAATTCTAACACGCCTAAATTAACGAAAAAAGCTATCCGTCTCAGACGTACGGACGTACGGACGGACGGATTGACCCTAATTATAGAAAAGCTTTGCTTTTATAAATTGGGTATTAGTACCCTACACTCTGCCATCAAAAATAAAAGACGTATTCATGAATCTTTTTTTCTTCAAAATAGACAATCAAACAAACGGTTATAATAAGCAAATGTTTCTATTTCAAATCATAATTAGAATTAAATAGCATTAAACAGCCTTCAAAGTTAATTATATAGAGTAGCTGCAACAAACGTACATTTATATTTACAGAAATGCTTTGCATTGGACTCTTTTCTCAAATTACTAATTACGCCCTGTGTTTATAACCTTAGGTCATATATTTTGTGAGTACTACTATTATGTTTTTCATGTCTTCATGTTTTTGAAACTACGTAGTAGAAAATTAAATTTTTTTCTAATATATTTTGTTGTAGTTCATCATGCTTTAAGAGCATCATTTCAACAGAGGGGCATTGTTTTAGAATATCAAGTTTCTGAATGAGAACACTTTTTCCATAATTTAAAAAAAAATAGTTGGGCAATTTTACCTGGGATTTATAAACCAATGAAACTAATATATTGAACTGTAAATAAATTTCAAATGTACAAAAATGTTCTGACCTGTTCTTATAAGATTTGGATATTGCAAAACATATAGCCATTTCATAGCATCCATCTCTTTAGCAAGTTTTATGTCATAAAATTCATATTTCAATGCCAAGAACTGCAAGACTAACCAAGATCGTTATCCTTGCAAGAGCTGGATTCTTTGGGTAATAAACTATAATGTATGTTTGATTTCTTTTGAAGCTTCAGAAAATGCAATATCCCAAGTAATAAATAAGCATATTAATTTTGATTGTAATTCTTATTCAAAAACTAAGTGAATTATCCAAAAGTCGTCGTTAATAAAGAAAATATAAAAAATTATGTTTGTGAACAATCAAAACATTTAAAGGTATAAAATACATTAATTCAAGTCTTTTTTATGTTCATTTTAACAATTTTAGCATTCATATTTTGTATTTTTGCTTTTTTTCTCCAAATATGAAAATATATAGAAAACTAAATTCTAAATAGTTATTGGTCCAAAAAATCCGCATATAAGAAAATCTGCTTCTCTGATTGGTTGTTACAATTGCTCAAAGCCGGTTTTGTTATGATTATAAACAAACCTCACCCCCAACACTGTCCCTTTCTCCTTAGTGAAACAAATACAGATTTTCTTTCCCTTTTACTTGAAATGGTTTCTTTTTCGCCATATAATAAAGGGAAAGGAGAAAGTTTGACTTAAAGAAAAGGGGTGAAACCGTAGGGGGCGCTCTCTTATTTTTTACTTCATTTTCTAGGTGTGTTTATAATGGAGAGAGAGAGATAGAGAGAGAAGGATAGTAAGTATAGATAGATAGATAGCCAAAGGGGGGTGGGGGAAAATTAAACTGTAGTTGGTTACACAGACTTTAATAGGATTGTTGTGAAACTTAGAGTAGTGACTTTATTTTTGTGTGCATGTGTGTGTGTGGGTGTGTGTGTGTATGTGTATGTATGAAATCACTTTGAAAGTTAAGTGTTGCGTGAAATTTAAAGATTTCTACTTCTTTATTAAGCTTTCTATACATTATATATCCTGTTATTGAAATTTAAAAAAGTGAAAAAAATAGTGATCCTTTAGGGACAAGACAATGGACGATAAATGGATGTACATATATCCGCAATGATGATAAACAAAATTACCAGTCCTATACTCTGGTGATAGATCAGTTTAAAAGTTTAGACACAGTTCTAGATTGTTAACAATGACATTCGAAGTATTTAAGGTTTTTAAGCCTACAAAAAAATACCAAAAATGCCATGGCCCGGCTCCTTACTCCCTCAAAAAAGTGATTTTTAAGGACAAATGATATAAATTTGACATGATTAAATTCCAGTTTAACGATAACAACAAATTATATTTTTTAATTATACAATGAAATAAAGAAAATTTAATGCTATA
Organism: Acartia tonsa; assembly: GCF_053477335.1. Classification (NCBI taxonomy): domain Eukaryota; kingdom Metazoa; phylum Arthropoda; class Copepoda; order Calanoida; family Acartiidae; genus Acartia; species Acartia tonsa. The sequence continues at coordinate 38,602,323 of NC_137264.1, read as the reverse complement.
ACATTTATATACTTACTTTGTTTGGGAATATTTTTTTTAAAAGTATGAGTAAATAAAAAGAAGGGGGTTTAATTTTTTACTCATGCCTATTCCTAACCCTTGCGCGCGAGAATCACTAACCCCCTTCGGGATGCCCTAGTCTGTGCGGTTTTGGGTTCACCAATACCCAAATTAAATAACCGGACATATAGAGATAAACACAAAACTACCCCATCATTAAATCATAAAAAAAATAAGTAATCAGATACGGGGGACTCTTTTGCTCGACTTGGTTCTTAAAGGGAAACCACCAATAAAACACTATTTACAGAAAAGATGTCGTTGATAGGCTAAAGAAATTTTTCTTCACTTCTATAAAAGGTAAGTAATATTTTAATTATATTAGCGGATTCGCCCCTAGCCTCTATATTATCAAATATATTTCGAGATCCTAAGCTTCAGAAAGACAGACAGACAGATGTGTACAGAAATTCGGGCGTATAGACATGCATCGTTCTATTACAGATGAGAAAGACATTTTTTCAGACTATTATAAAAGTAGGACACTTGGCATACTCGTGGTTTTAAATTCAAATGTTCAAATTCTTATGCTCAAAACTATGCTATTGTTATAGCTGTATTCATAACCCGCGACCGTTGCTTTACACGTAGCGCATCCGCACGACGTCGGGGACGTTATGAGTTCGAATTTCGGCTCAACTCTGCGTAATAACTGAAGACGTTGAAAATTGTTCCTACTGTTGCTATGTTACATCAAGATATTAATTGTTAGATTAGGTGGAATGCCTTGGCTCAACACAGGGGCAGTTCATTGCCTTGCACAGTTAGAACCTCCAGACAAAGGACGTGCAATAAAAGAGTTGGTTGTCTGTTAGTTGTTACTTAATCTAAAACTCCGGCTGTTTGGACAGAAAAGTAGAGGTTGACTCCCTTTAGTTCTTGATTGATGGATCTGACGTTACTGCGTCATCATGGACAGCAGACTCACCATGTTATTGACTGGATAAATGTTATTCCTTTACTGTACTGTAAATAATACAATTCAAAATTGTCAATGTATACCTACCTACCTAAAATATTTTAATTTAGACAAGAATAAATCTATTGCGAAGATGGGGAGCACGCAACTTATCCTACGAGAACAGGCACTCACACACACACAAACATCTTATTTATAATGTTTCTTTCTTTCGGTATGTCACTTGTCAATTTTTATGCTTTTTCTTACCAGCCTATGTTTGTTAGCCTGCATGTTATGTGCAAGAATAATCAGCTTTTTATTATTTAAGAACTTTGAAGTATGGATTTCTAGGAAAATTAGATATAATGTTATAATCGAAGCATCTCTAAATATAAGTCTTGAAATGTAAGTATATTCATAATAAATATCCTGCATTTAAGGAATTTTGGGATAGATTTTTACGAAATCCATCAAACCTATTATATGAGTTGTCTATTATAATGTAAGTTGAAGTTCGTTCGTCTATTCGCTGTTATGCATGTTGTCACTTCTGTTTATCTAACAAAGATAAAACGGAATGTACGAAACAACATATAACTATGTATGTGTGTGTGTTTGTCACTAGGATGTTGTTAAGCTGGCCTGTGAGTTCCTAGAGAACAGAGACATGAATATAGCCCAGATTGCACTCGAAAGGAAACTTATGAGACTTTATAATACCTCAGATGGTAAATAGAATACCATTCTCATTGATCCTGGAAAGGTTTCTATATATTTATGGGGAGGGTACCACCATCATCCATAGAGAAATCGTCCCTAGAAGAAAAATTACCCCCCCCCCCAAAAAAAAAATCTTTTCAAATCTAAAATAAAAAAATGAGTTAATTGAATGCAACACCTCCTTCTCAAGTGCCTCTAAGTTATAAATATCTCATAACAAAATGTTAAAGGGAGAGTGGAGTGATCAACGGTGGATTGTCCGACGATGTTGTCTTCCTGCGCCAGCTTATTCTTGACGGACAGGTAGGATTTGAACCAGGTCTTGAATAGTTGCTAGGTATGAAACGATTTGGATCATGGAAAGAAAACGAAGAAGCGGGTTTCATCCTTTTTTCACAGTAACTTTTGATAGGTAATTTTAGGTTAGGTTAAGTAAATGTTAATGATTGCCCCGCAGGGTTAGGAGATTGGCCCCGCTGAGTTAGACCCCTCCCGTAGTGGCTAGAAATAGGATAAAAGCTATTGTGACGAAACCCGCTAGTTCGTTTTCTTTTCATGATCTGAAGATTCTTGTAAACGAGACTCATCAATAGATAAAATAAAACTGACCCTAGTACTTCCTTATAGCAGGCATCCTTGGTCCAATACGTATTTGGCTATATATATTTAGCTATTTGTTTCGCTATTATAAATGTACACGTGATTGTTTGATAAGTCTTTACTGTGCCATTTTTGGACATTGTTTTCCTTGTAGTGACTTACGATAAAACTTTTTAACAGTTTAAAATTGTACCTACCTATTGCTAAAAAAATATGCCTACTAAAAAAATACATACCTACCTAAGGTTTACTTTTCTTATTTGATAAAGTTCTTAGGCATAGATCCAAAATCAATGGTTTGAAATGTCTTCTCCTTTAAATATAAAATGTTCTCTAGGTACCTAAGCATTAAAAGTAAAGTAAATATTGTCTGGATTATAACTTACTAGACATAAAAAACTCACTAGGTATGTTTTCTTTATAAAGTAAATAGGTAAAAGTTTTGTTTTTGATTATTTCCATTAGTGTATTTTTGTGTGTTGAATTTGTGTTTTATGTCTGGGTTATTAAGGGATAAGACAATTGATGATGTAAATCCCCAATGATGATAAACAAATTTAAGCCTACTCTAGATTTAAATTATTTAAGGGAAGTTTGGATATTCCTAGTTTGGAACTAAATAATCAAAATTCGACAGAGCCATTGAATATGATAAAGTGGTCAAAAACATTGGGTATCAGTGTAATTTACAGTCCAATGTCCCCCCCCTTCCCTGTTTTTGTGTGTATTTTTGTGTGCAATTCTTTTATGATGGTAATACAAGAGAAGGCGTAGTGTAGGAGGAATAGTGTCCATTCACTCTTGTAAAATATAAAATAGCCAAAAACCTGTTAAAAAGCAGTCCGACCGCCATTGATGTTTTAGAGTTAATCAGGCTCCTAAATTATGGGAATGTTGACAAGAAGTTTCATCTTTCTATCTTAAATAGCAGCTGAGAAAATTACAAAAGAGCCAGAGAAAGCTATCAATTATCGGAATTGCATATCATTACAACTATAGGTAATAACTCATTCTCGTCATTAAACACTTTCTCCCTTAGGTATATTATTTGCTATTACATATTTTCCAATATGATTCACTAAGTTTACAAAATCAAGTCCTATTGTAAAGTCATAGACGGACGAATAATACGAGTTGTAGAGCAGATTTTCATTCAAAAATTCTGATCACCAGATAAACGTATATTTTTAAATGCTACTGATTAAAATAAATGAGAAATAACTATTTTGCTATTTGAAATATTTGTTATTTTGAAGCCACACGCTGGATTGGTTGAAAGCTATTTATATGATTATGCACTCAATGCATACAGATTTAATACTTAAATTATCCTAAATCTTATGGTCTTTATTTTCTTTATAAGTTTATTTTATATATATTGAATTTTGTGTAGCCAATTCGCTCGTAGGTGAAAGGTTCGAATCTCTGTCCAATAACTTAAGTGTAATAATCATGACATTGAAACTTGTACCTAATGCTGCAAATATAAGATATTAAAAATTCATTGAATGGAGATGCTTTAACCTCAAACAGATCCTTTTATGTGACTTCCATTAAAAATGCCGTGTAATCAACGGGTTGGTTATGTGCAGTATTAACCCTTTACAGTCGGGCCCCTTGCCGCACCTTAATCAGTCGGGGGGGGGGGGGGGCGTTCAACGCCCCCCCTTATTATCTCAGTTCCTATTAGAGCTAGAGGGCTAAATTTTTTTGTGCAAGTCCCCTGTTTGATAATGAATTTCCGACCTTTTATAAGTCTAAGTAAATTTTCGCTTCCTTCGCCCTTTTATTTAACAACCTTTGTTTTCAGGTCTTTTTTTACTTAAAAATTTCAAACAGCTGTAATTTTCTTATTTTTGAAGCTAGAAGAAAATTTTTTTTCCAGAAAATGTTTATTTTTATGTAAATTTTACATTAGAAATATCAAAATATAAATTTCAGCGGCCGCAGCTGTACTTGGCAGCTGCCAGCCGCCGCAGTCGGCGGTCGGCGGGAAAACGGCGGCGGATCTTCATGAAATTTTAATACGTTATGTAGACATGTAAGAAAAGCTTAAGTTTAAAATTTGAAGTCTCTAAGTCAAAAATTGCGGCCACAGGAGCCTTTTAAATATTTCTGGAGACCTGGAGGATCAGGACCTGCAGGATCATACCTGGAACCTGAAAGTGACTTGAACACCTGTTTTTCATATAAGGATGTACTACTAGAGGATTTTTTAGTATTTTGGTATGATAAAATGCTTTGTTTTAGTCAAAAAAATATTTTTGCTCTTTACCTGGATGACCCTGCCAGATTTGCTGGCATCCTGTGCCCGCCAGGATGGAGATATTCAAAAAATTTCAACTCTCAGTTATGTGTCATACCCATACTTAAAAAGTCAAGCAGTTTGAGCTCTTTATCTTTCACACACAGAAAATGAGATAGAAAAAACCGGATGGGGGGGCGTTCAACGCCCCCCCCCCCCCCCCCCCCCGACCGTTAAGGGTTAACTATGAAAATGCACAGCCCCACTACTTTCCGTTATTTACTATCATTACAAATACGAATTTTCAATTTTAAGAAGATGTTCTTACCTAATTTATTTGATGAATATCAATATATCTTTAAAGATACTTTAATTTTTAGGACTTGATTATAAAGAAGCTTCGCTTTTAACATTGTACTAAATTATCAGTATTCCAAAAAGCAGATGAATAGGATGATTAGGTATATGACACGAAAAAATGTTTTCAAAAAAGTAAAAAATCAGCATGTTTTAAATGGACTTACTGACTACTTAGAGTTGCTACGCTTTTTAATTTGTACTTGACTGTTATAGGAATCATCATGCAAAGTTTTAAAACGATAGGACAATTCTAACATGTCTAAATTAACGAAAAGAGCTAATCGTAACGTACGGACGGACCGACCTTTATTATAAAAAAAATTCTCATATAAAAAGGTATTAACACGAGAAGAGAAATAAGATTACAGATGTTTTTGTCATCAAAATTACCTATGCTAATTTCAATAACTAAAGTTTTTATAGTTTAAAGATTAATTGGTATAATCGCTTTTTTCAACAATTGGAACAGATAATCTCCCCCCCCCCCCCCCCCCTCCTAGAACTCCAACGTGCTATTAGCCTTTATGGAGTGCATCATTCCTGCAGTGTTCTTTCAACCATTAATTAACCTAACCTAACCTAAAAAAGATTTTCATAGTTGGTCAGTAATCTACTTTCGGTTAATGTGGAAATGCCGATTTATTCCACAAAGCCAATTAACATTTTATCAGCTGATTATTTTCTGATAGAAAATTTTGAATGCACAAGCATATTTGCACTTTTTTTGCATGGAGGGAGGGGAGAGGACAACCCTCACACCTTAAATATCTCAGGGATCTAAATGGATGAGACAATGGTCGATAAATCGATGTACATACCCATTGATTATACATAAAGTTCAATTAGTGGTTGAAACGATTGAACACTCAAATTAATGAACCAACCTATCAAAATACACTCTAGTGTCCCCATTGTTGTTAAGCCAACGAATAAGAAATCAGTATTATAAAACTTTGGGAACTTGTATAATAAACAGCCCATTGTCCCCTCTCTATTATCTGTAAGCTATCAAATGTAACAGGCATATTGGAGTTGAAAGAAAGATTAATTTGTCGTCCTTTTAGAATTATCCCGTTATCCCCGATTTTAAATATTTTTTTTTTGGCAGCCAAAAAAAATGTCATATTTTTTAAAAGCGAAGCTTTTCTATAATTAGGGTCGGTCCGTCCGTACGTCCGTCCGTCCGTACGTCCGTACGTCCGTAACGGATAGCTTTTTCCGTTAATTTAGGCATGTTAGAATTGTCCTATCGATTTCAAATTTTGCATGGTGATTCCTTTAGTAGTTAGGTACGATTTAGAAAGCGTAGCAACTCTATAATCATTACCAAAATGTCCGTACGTCCATTTTAAACATGTTTATTTTTTTATTTTTTTAACAACAAATTTTTATATGATCAAATCATCGGATTGATCTGATTTTTGGTATATTGATTCCTGGGACAACAAAGTATAATGTAATAAGCGAAGCAACTCTATAATCAAGTCCTAAAAATGTAAGTATGTCCATAAAAATTATCCTGTATCAAGCAGTTTTACAACAAATTTACTTACAATTTTGCTTTGACTCTTATAAATTTATATTATGATAATTATTAAGTTCTAACACTATACAAGTGTTAATGTCCGTTTGTCCTACCGTTTCAGTGCTTCGCTTTTATGGATGTTGTCAACCTTGTTTAGTAACGTATCTTCTCTATAATTCATTTTGTCTGTCTGTCAGTCAATTAGTCCGTAGTACTATTGTATAAATGTCATTTTCTCTGCTGCTATTGAAGATAGGCTTGTGAAATTTTAGTGAAGATTCCTATGACAAATTTTACACATTGTTTGATCTGTTTGCCAGATTCTCAGTGACAAATTTAAAAAAAACTAATTGCAGGCATTCTAGAAAAGTTATAGAGAAATGAAATTTTGTTGAGCTTAATCCTTTAAGATGTTAGAAATGTGATTAAATTGCCTGCTAAATTAAATATGCTTCTGAAATTGTTTGTGGTGATTCATCTGACCAATGAACTATGTAAGATGTTTTGTTTTTATGACACTTTTTGCATCCATTTTGATTGGCCTTTAAACTTTCTTTATTGTTTTGTATCTAATTTGGTGTGTGAAAGGCACGTTTTTATGTTGTGACAGGGAGAGACATGACTATACAATAAGTATTCATATGACTAAGGTTGTAGTGCATATGCAGTTAGGGCGATATCTTAGAATTATTTTTCTAAATTTTTCCATCAGTCCGTTAAAGGCTATAGGTAAAAATCAGGATACTTTGCTGCTGTTGAAGATTAGGCTGCTAAGGTATTATCCTCTTAGAATTTATTTCAATTTTGAAAATTTCAGTACCCTACCCCCCCCATCCCCCTTCGACAAAACTATGACTTTTTTTTACAAGTAGGTTAGTTTTATAGGCTAGGGGCCGAGCGCCCGCGGCTAGGCAGTCTGGGGGGCCGAGTGTATCCTTACCAAAATTTTCAATTTTGAGAAATAATCCTAAGAGGATAATAGCTTAGTAGTCTAAACCCAAACAGCAGCCAAGTAACCTCAGTTTTACCTATAGCCTTTAACGGACTGATGGACTGACCAAGAAAATTAATTACGGACAAATAGACAAAGTATTAAAATATTTGAATATATGTCCCTCTTTTATTAGTTTTACAGCATATTAAATCTTGGACGTAAATGTCAAGGATTAGAAAAACTTGCCGGACTACTGTATATATACGGTGTGAATGTTCATGCATAAATAGATTTATTATCATTGATGGTTGGCCAATCAGAATTTCTAGCAGACGAAAATCTTAATTTTATTCGGCAGCACTAGATTCAATAAAATAATATTTGCGATAACATTTTTAAACCTTATTATCTCCACAAGCAAAACACTTTCAAACGAAAGGGGTAGTTTCACGAAATGCATTTGAACTTAATTTAGTGAACCGCATATTTTTTGCTAGTTAATGGGTTTGAATATATTTATATGGTATATATTTGAAAGATTTTCAATTTTCTACCACGTAGTTTTGAAAATATCAAGACTTGAAAATCGTCTTTTTGTGATATATGCAATTTAAAAAGACGATTTTAAAGTCTTGATATTTTAAAAACTACGTGGTAGAAAATTGAAATTCTTTCAAATATATGCCTTATAAATGTAGTTTAACCAATTAACCAGGAAAAAATATGCGGTTCACTAAATTAACTTCAAATGCCTTTCGTGAATCTACCCCTTTAAGACAAAAATACTACATAGACTACTAGTGACAATGCCCCTTACATCTAGTGGCCTCAAATTTTAAGGGGTGAAGGAAATGGCCTAAAACTATCCCAAGATTAAATTTCTTAGATTTAATAATAAAAAACCTAAAAGCATACCCATTGAAAATTTAAAACAGAGAACAGCAAAGATCTTTACAGACTTAAACATAAATATAATACCTTACTGTTTTTTGTAATAATAATTTAATGATAACATTTGCTTTCTAAATCACCCTTACCTTTTTCCTTAAAACATGTTGGAATTTTTTTTGTGATTTATTACTCGATTAATAAATTAAGACAACAATTAGCTAACAATGGGCAAATAATTAAAAAGCCAACACAATCCAGGGAGGGAGGGGTCAATGGACTTACACTGGTACCCAATCTATCATACTTTTCATTAATTGGCTTTGAAACTTTGGGTACTAAATCTTGGATGGGTTGTCCAAACCTTTCAACCCACCAATGACTTTATTCTACAGATGAGTTAATTTGTTCATAATGATAGGGGGTATATATAAATTTATCGTCCATTGTCTTATCCCTAAAAATCCCTGGACACAACCGTATAGTGCACCCATTTATCTAGCTTAGCTTTGCTAATCTTCATTTGTGCGTGTGTTTGTGTGTGTGTGTTTGTGTGTGTGTGTATGTGTTTGTGTGTGCTTGTGTTTGTGTTTGTATACATAAGTGTTTTGGTTAGAGTTTTAGAGTTTTTTAAAACATTATTTAGAATTTTGAAGAGTTAGTACGATGGACAGTAAATAGATGCACCTTTCAAATGATGATGAACAAAATTACCCTTTTTTAGATCAAATTATTGGTTGTAATGTTTGGACATTGATAGTTTGATTTAAACAACAATTCATTTTATTGCCTGCTATCTTAAAATGCTATTGGAAATTTTTTTCGAGTATGGCTTCAAAAGTGATTAATATCCGCTGGATGGATTAGAACCGGTCCTCAGCCTTACTAAAATATCATTATAGCATTGTATTACAAACAGTTTTCCACGAATATTAAAATTAAAATCATAAATTAATACCAGTTTTAAGTCAATAATAGGGTTGGGCCGGATACTTTTTTGGCCGGATACCGGATACCGGATATCCGGCTGATTTCAAATGCCGGATATCCGGTATCCGGCCGGATCGGCAAATCACCGGTTATCCGGCCTAATTACCGGATATCCGGCCGGATAACCGGCCAAAATACAAGTTTTTAAAGTAACAAAAACAAAATTTCTTCATAAGCTGGTGTTTTATTATGTAAAATTAAGGTTAAAACTTAAAAATTAAGTAACTATTAAAATAATTGTTCTTTTAGATTCAATAATAAGAAAATTACAGCCATTTAAAATTTAAAAGGCAGATATTTTTGTTGTAAAATGTAAAAGATTATATTGCCGGATATCCGGCCGGATAGTTTCAATATCCGGTATCCGGCCGGATATTGAAAATGGCCGGATATCCGGCCCAACCCTAGTCAATAACTAATATGTCTAATATTAGTGCTAGCTAGATAACCGTGGTGCAAAACCCTTTGCATTCGATATTTACAAGTTTAAAAACTTTATTCTATTCTCTAGAAGGTATCTTTCCTATGTGTCTTTGCAAGCAAGAAGTTAAGAATTTTATCAAGTTTAATTGTGTCTTTAAGTAACGCAGCAACAATAAGCTGGCAAAATAGATTGATGCAAGGTCATAAGGGATAAGACAATCGCCGATAAATTGATGTATATCTTAAATGATGCTACACAAATTACTCCTTCTGTAGCTTTCAATTAGTGGTTGAAACGTCGGAACACTCAATTTAATTAACCAACCAATCAAAATTTAATATAGTCCCTAAAGTTGTTGAGCCAACGAATAAGAAAAGGTTATTATAAAACCTCTGGGGCTAGGGTAATTGCAAAATCCCCCCACCAAAAAATGTCAAAATAGGGACAATCTATAGGACGATGTAATAATATCTTGCCCTCAAAAAAAACATTTTCTCTTCAATTTGAAAACAAAATAAAACATGGCTTGAAAGAGAGGCATACTACTAACAGGGGCGTAGCAAATAGTATTATTGAATTAAAACAGTAAAGTAATTGCGATAAGTAAAATAAGAATGTAAGTGTTGATATTTTTATAAGCTTGCTAATTAGAATTTAATGATTTTTAAGATGAGTTACAATGAGTTTGCGAGAAAAAGTATTTTTTGGCAGCACTTAAATTAATCTTTCCTATTCAATTATAATTTTAATTAACTATATTATTATCGTTTACAATATACAAATAAAAATTGTTGAGTAGCTGCGCTAAGGAAAAAAGTGAAATAGCAATAAGAAAATAATTCAGTTTTATTGCACCTGTAATTATATTAAGTATTTTTCTGGTGTTTTTACAAATAGACATGTTTTTAGGTACCTAGCTAATTTTTTTTTGTAATGAACCTCTAGATAAAAAATATTTTAAAAACAGTGAAAATTATCTGTTTTTTTGGGGGTGGGGGTAAAGGGTGAAGTTTGGGGGTTCTCAGCCATAATAAAAAAATTATGTCTAGCATCCTATTAAGACAATTTTCCATGAATATAAAAATAAAATAATACCAGTTTTGTTAGTCTGGATCTTTCGGCCCCTCAGAGCTACTAAAAGTGGTTTTAATCTTTTATTTTTTTTAATATCTGCGGAAAGAAATCTATAATACGATGTGATAAATAGCTGCTGTTGCTAAAGGTGTTGTTTTTGAAAAACTGAAAAATCATGACCAAAATATTTTGGTTTTATTTTATTAATGTTAGAACATAATAAGAAAATTGTTATATATAGAAGAACATCTTCGCTAAATTGTGTTTCACAGTAGGTGATAAAAATGTCCATGGTTGCCGTTTTTAAGATTAAAGTATTTATCACAATTATGAGATTTTAATCTATTTAGAACTTTAATGTTTATGTAGTTATAGTTTCTTAAACCTTTTCAATATTAACATGATTCCAAATTGTGAGGGAGGGGGGGGGGGACATTTCTGCTTTTCGGCTGTACGGGAATGGGGTTTAAGCGTATGGCGTCTAAGATTTCAAAAACAGGCGTATAACCCTAAAATTTTGCATGGCAGTTGCTTTATCCTTAACTTGAATAGTTACATACTGCCACGTCCTAGTTATAGAGTAGCAGTTGTTACAAAGAAACCATTTTAGATTTTTATTAATTTTCAGAGAGAGTTATAATTGACTGTTTATTACACTAGTCCCCAAAGTTTTACAATAACGTTTTCTTTTTCTTTGGCCTAACAACTTTGGGGACTTTTTCTTAAATTTAATTTGTTGGTTTATTAAGTTTAGTGTTCAAACGTTTTAGCCACTAAGGTTAATCTAAAGAAGGGGTAATTTTGTGTAACATCATTGGTGATGTACATCAATTTATAGGCAATTGTCTTATCCCTTTAGATCCCTGATTAATTTATATTTTAATTTGGCAACCATGGTGTAAACAGAAATAAATCTTTTTCTCTCCAGGTTATTAAATCTCAGATATTTGCTCTTATCATTACACCTTTTTTTTTATATTTCTTCTTAATCATAATTTACAACCATTTTCTTCCCCTATTTTCAATTAGGTACCATCAGTAGAATTTACACTTAAAACATTTTTTATTTTAAATTTTTATTTAATTTAAGAACAGTTAAACATCTTGATATGCAAACATCTTAAGGGATAAGACAATAGATGCTATGATGATAAACTAAATTACCCCTGCTGTAGAATAATTATTGGTTGAAAAGAACTTGAACCAACCAATCATCAAAATTGAACAAAAGTACCCAAAATTTTAAAGTCAACTAATGGGAGAATGTGTTAAAATACTTTGGGTACAAGTAAACTATCCCTATCCTCCCTACTTAATCTTATCCCTTTACATCCCTGCTACCCGTCTTTGACGCACTGATACATTGACGAACAGACTCTAATACTAGAAAATTTTCGTTATCATTAATTTTAATTAAAATATTCACGCAACCTTTATTCATATTAAACCTCTTATATTTATGACTAGCGGCTTCGCCCCTAGCCTCTTGGGGCTGTGCCCCAAGAGGTTTTATCAAACCAATTTTTCGTATTTAAGATTTTAAATAGACCCCACTATTTTAATTTTAGTTTTAAAAACAAAAAAAAATATTTTAGAGGTGGGTATTTTTTTGGGGGGGGGGGTGGTTAGGGGGTGTCCCACCCCCCAAGAAAATAGTTATAAACCCTCCCGGGACCTATGCGAAGCTACCCTGTAAAGGAGAACCCGATCGGTTCAGCGGTTAGCGAGATCCTTCGCTACAAACAAACAGACAAACAAACAGACAGACAAACAGATAGACATCGTTCTACTTTGTATTATAGATAATTTGATGTTAGATAGGTAATATTATAATAGGTGAGAAAATTTTCATAGATTTTCATTTTTTCTCAATTTTACTAGATGTAACACTGTAACTCGCTCCTAGTAGATTTATAATGCACTTTGTTGTGAGCGAAGCGTCTCTTTATTTAAGCCTTAGAAGTCTTTCTACCGAAGGCTATCGCTAACCGCTAACCCGATATGGTTCTCCTTCACAATGTTTATAACTCCGGAAAAAAATAATTTTTTGAATTTTTCTTTTTAAAACTAAAACTGAAATATAAAAGTGCCACTAGAAGTCTGTAGGGGCGTAGCCGCCATAAGTAGATAAATTATAAATTGTTTTGATAATGAGAGTGAATCAATTAAAGGACATGGTGTATTTTATGCTGTAGTAATATTTTGCAGTTCTAGTAATTTGATTATAAGATATTTAAGAGAAGGAGACATTGGACTACAAATTACACTTGCAACCAAAGATTTTAAATGTTATCTTATTCAAGGCGTCCCCCCCCCCCCCAAGAAAATAGCCTAAGACCACCACAAGACCAGTAGGTATATTCCCTGAAGAGTGAATCCAATCGGTTCAGTAGTTACCGAGATCTTAAGGAACAGACGGACAGACAGACAGACATCATTCTACTTATGTATTATAGATAATTAAGGAGGATGTGCATCAATTTATCGTCCAAAAATCCCCTAAAATCCCTGGATATATTTGGCTGCAGTGATAGCTTACCATTCGATGGCACGGTAATGACTAATGACAAGAATGACATTAATGACATGATGTCCAGGGAGGGAGGGGACAATAGGCTGTTTATTACACTAGTCCCTGAAGTTTTATAATAACGTTTGCTTGTAGGTTGGTTTAATAATGATTTGGGGACTTTAGTATTGAATTCTGATTAGTTGGTTAAGTGTTAATTGAGTGTCCAAACGTTTTAACCGCTAAATGTAAATTATAGAAGGTGTAAATTTGTGTATCATCATTGGAAATGTGTATCAGTTTATCGACCATTGTCTTATGCTTATCCCTTTAAATCCCTGCTTGATGTGACCTTTTTGGCAAGCTTCATTATTTTATGTCTAGCTGTGATGTTAGCAGCGTAGCAAGTTTAGATTTAGATATTAACATCCAAATATGAAATTAAATATAATGTTTGTCTTGTCTGTAACATGAAATCTCGACACGACGAAGCTTCTTATATAAGACAGGGAATGTTTATAACTATTTACGAGGAGGGTACTGCTATCCTCCACCCCTGGAAAAAAATTACACTCAATTTTTTTCTTTTTCAAAAACTAAAATAGAAAGTGGATATCTGACTATCTCCCCCCCCCCCCCTCTTCTACCTTCCTGTAAGTGCCCTATTATTCTTGTTTATTTATAAAGGCAATTACATTTGCCATTTTTCAGGGATATCATATGGTATAATGCATATGAAGCCAAATTATTTCGACAAACTAGACTATCACCAGTAATAGAGGGCAGTGAAATAGCCTAAAACAACCCCATTGCTTAAGTTTAAAAATTGAATAGTCTCATACAAACATACATCCCTAAATGTGAAGCTTCCCTTGAATGGAAAGCTCAATCGGTTCAGTGGTTAGCGAAATCTTAACTAATTAACAAGCTTATACCTTAGTAAATTACTAAATCAAACTTTTTATCGACAAAGGAATTGTAAGGATAGTACCTATATTTTTATTAAAATGAATTATCCCTTTTCCATGATTACATTAATTTGTATGCATTATATGTATATAAATTGTGTGTTCTTTTATTTGGACAATATTCACTTCTCCCCTATGGAAAATATATTTTTTTGAGGAGGGTGTGTGTGTATGTGATTTTTTTAGGATGCTCTATTTGGGAATGAACTAGACTGAAGCCTGCCTCGGAATATTCGCTCATACAAACGCCTTGCTATTTTATTAGGTACTAGCAGATGTCCTCTTAAAATCTAGGGGCTCTGTTTTGAAAGGGATACGTAGGCCGCATAAAAAAGCCTTAAACCATCTCTAGAATTTAATTAAAAAGTAGAATTTTTATCAGTTTAGTAGTTATTGAAGTCTTAAGCTATATATAAAAAATCTAAATTTATTTATATACTAGGATATATGTACTTTTAATTGTAGTTTTATAAAGAAAAAGTACTTAACTAGAATCTGTTGGGGAGGTGGTAATTTTTTTCGAGGGGCAATTTGTCTTTTGATCGTTTTGGTACCCTTCCCCAAAATAGTTATAAACCTTTTATTGATCAATCAATTAGAAGCTTCACCTTAAAAAATGATTCTTTCAGTTCAGTGGTTAGCAAATTCTTTCCATACACACAAAGATGAACAGACATCCTGTTGCTTTTATATATGGATAGGATAGGTTTATTAGTATGCTTCATTTTGTCCTCTTTCAATGCTACCAAATACATAATCTTACACTTTACGTATCAGAGGAATATTAATTTTATCTTTCATTGTCATTTCCCTGTAAGAAAATGGTTGTAATTGAGTTTATGCATATGTGTTAGAAATCCTTTTTTAAAGGGACTAAGAGATATTTAAATGAAATTTGTATAGTACCTATTTTCTTTAGATTTGCAATGATTTTAAGGGATAAGGCAATGAAGAATAAATTAATATAATAATAGAATATACATTTCCAATAGTGAAAATGAAACTATCCCTTCTTAGTTAAAAGGATTTGATACTGCCTGTTTGGCCCCAAACTAAGTCTTTAAAACATAAGTTTTTGAGCCAACGAATAAGATAATGTGGATATAAAACTTTGGTTACCATTGTTATGTCCCCTCCCTTTCTGCTAATTTAAGAATGATTTATTTTTCATATGCATGTCCATATTTCCCTGTTTTCATACATAATTTGTATTTTTCTCGTCCTTGGCATAACATAATTTCATACCCAAATGTTAGTTTTTAACACGCACAGAGTGTTCTATAAAGCTTCCTCTCCCTCACTATGTCTGTAACTTTGTAATGCTTGTTTAGTACATTTAATGACGTAATGTTAATATTTTAATAGTGTATGTACATATTAAAGTCAGCTAAAAAACAGAGTGGAGGTAGAAGAAACACTTCTCTTAAAAATCGTGTAACTTAGTTCTCAAAGTGTATGTTTTAAAAATATAAATATTTTTTTTACATTAGCTTAAATTTACCTATAATTTAGTTATTTTAGTTGATTTTCGATTCATGATTTTCTGTATGGCAGTAAGAATCGGTGAATAAAATTCAGCAGATATTAATCGGCTTTCCCCAAAGTTTAAAATAACGTTTTTCTATTGGTTGACTCAACAACTTTGGGGACTTTCATCAAATTTTGATAGGTTGGTTAATAGAGTTGAGTGTCTAAACGTTTCAACCACTAATTTAAATCTACAGAAGGTGTAATTGTGTGTATCATCATTGGGGATGTACATCAATTTATCGGCCATTGTCCTATTCCTTATCCGTGGATGTAAATAACACCATATGGGCATGATTTGAGCAAAAATTATGTTTATTGATACTTAAAAATTATGTGCTAATTGCATATTTTCTTTAAAGCCTTGAAAGGGGTAGTTTCACGAAATGAATTTGAACTTAATTTAGTGAACCGCATATTTTTTCCTGGTTAATTGGTTAAACTACATTTATATGGCATATATTTGAAAGAATTTAAATTTTTTACCACGTAGTTTTTAAAACATCAAGATCGTCTTTTTAAATTGCATATATCACAGTATAACGACATCATAACTACATACATAGTTTGACATAATAACGATATATATTTTTGTCAGGGTAGCCTAAATAAGTGGTTGAAACGTTTGAACACTCAACTTAATGAATCAACCAATCAAAATTCACTAAAGTCTCTAAATCTGTCAAGCCAACGAATAAGAAAACGTTATTTTCAAACTTAGAGGACTAGTATAATAAACAGCCCATTGTCCCCTCTCCGCTAGGAAACACTTCCCATTTTTATTTAGTATAAAAATCTAGGGATCAACATCAGACTTCCTCTGCTCGGGTTTATCCCCTAGAGGCTAGAGCAAAGCCACAAACAATTCTAACTAGACAACAACGTTATAATTAAATAATATCATAAGGCTTTTATTTTTGACAAAAGCTGTAGTACAGAAAATGGTATGCATACATTTCCACAGATTGTTAAAGTATTTCATTTTTCTCACAAAAAGTAAAAAATAGGGAACTATAAAGAGATGGGTGTTTAACTTTGTGTTATACAAAGTGGAGGGGTAATTATATGCTAGTCTAATAATATGCCTTTTTGGTGCTTTATTTCAAAGTGTTTAGCGAACACAGAACCCCAACCATCTTATTTTTCAAATAAAATAAAATAATGAAGGGTGGTATAGTATTTTTTTCCTAAATGGCTAAACACTTTGGGGGTTCTAACTCTGCGTTGCCTACATTCACTCTCCTTTTACCAACCATTTTGAATTTAATTAAAAGTAATGGGGGGGGGGGGGTCTTTGCTCCATATGTACGGAAATGGTCGGACATCCATAAAATATATATAATCAACCAATTGTATTAAGATAGAGAGCGAACTAATAATATAGGATATAGAGGCTAAATTATAATAAGGTCCTTTTTACAGAGATAGTACAATGGTTGGTATATTAACATATTCCATCAATTTTTATATTAGTTATGAATTAGGATTGGGTTGTACAAAGTTACAGTATTCAAGCTTTTCTACCAATAATTTTGAAATATGCAAGGGGTAATTTTGTTTATCTTAATATATGAGGAACAATGTCCAATAAGCTATTTTTCCATCCCAACATCTTGATTTTTAAGAATCACAGATTTGAACTGTAAATTACTCTGGTACCCAAAGTTTTTATCCATGCTGTACGTAAGGCCCTCAAAAACTTTGGTTACTTTTTAAGGTTGTTTCCAAACTATTAGTGTCCAATCTTTTCAACCAATATTTTCTATGTGGGTATGTTCCCTGAAAAAAAAACACAATTTACTTTTTCCCTCTATAATACATTTCTTAATTGTTATCAGTTGGTCACTATTGTAATGTTTAGTTCTATGCCTCTAGGCTAATCTTACAATTAAGATTATATTATTAATCCAGGTGTTCACTCAATCTCGCAATTGTACCAAATTATCAAATCGCACAAACTGTCTCTTTCCAGGGAGGGCGGGTATATTGGACTGTTTATTACACTATTTCCCAAGGTTTTATAATAACGTTTTCTCATATGTCGGCTTGACAACTTTGGGAACTTTTATTGAATTTTGATTTGTTGCTTCATTTTGTTGAGTGTCCAAACGATTCAACCGCTAGTTGTGATCTACTAAAAATTGAATTTTTTGTGTCACCATTGGGGATGTACATCAATTATCGGCCATTGTCTTATCCCTTTAGATCAATTCTCGCCTTTGCTATTTGTTCGATTGTAACAACATATCTTTTATTTTAAAACTATTTGCCAGCCTGTACATTGGTTTATTAATTCCAAAAGTTACAGAAGTCTTACAGTAAGTTTTAAGTTATTTTCAGTTTTTTATATTGTTATTTTAATTTAATTAAAGTTTAAGAACAGAAAAAATGAGGAAGCGAGAGGACAATGAAAATTAAAATTTAAATTAATCTGTTATGTCTTCTACCCCTTAATATTTAATTAAATACAAAAGACAGAATTTTGTAATCGAAAGTTAGAAGGGGGGAATGGGGCTCTATTCCTCCCCAAGCTACAAAAGGCACATTTTCACAAGACTAGGGGATAATATTTTATTGTCCATTTTCCTATCCCTTTGTTTCTGTTATTGAGTTAATTTCCTCATTCTAATTTAGATCTACAATTATAATTCACTTGTTGGATTCCTTCCTTTTCTATAATTTGGAGTTTACTCCTTTAATCCTTACTAGTTGCGTTGCCCCTAGCCTCTAGGGGGAAGATGTCAGGAAAATAGCTTAAAACAACACCAAGACATTTATAAAGCTTTCCTGAAAAGAACATATTCGTGCCAGCAATATCAGAGATCTTAAGATTCAAACAAAAAAACCCTTACTACTTTATATTAAAGGATTTAAAAGTAACAGAATTTCGGTATGTCTGTTTATCCGTCTGTCTGTACCAAATTGGCTCCTCTTTATAGAGAAGCTTCTCATATGTCCCGGGATGGTTTTCAACTATTTTGGGGGATACACCTTTACCCCCCCCCCCCCCGAGAAAATAATCCATAGAAAAAATTTCCTTAACCACCCCAAAAAGAATTTAATTAAAATATAAAAATATCCACCATGCTTTTATATTCGTTTGCTTTAGGGAGTTGCCCTATTTCCCATCCAAGTAGCCCAAAACCTGACCTTGTACAATACTATCTTTACTGAAATTGTCGGAATAATTTAGTTTTAAGGGTTTTAAAAATAAGGGAAATTGGGATAGGATTCCTTGAAAAGCAGAAGCTAATCTGTGAATTAAATGCTGATTATATATAATTTACTTGGAACAAACTGACAGACAGACATCGTTATACCATGTATTCATTGATAAAACATATATTTAAGTTACAATTAAAATACGCGAGAATTTCAACACCTCTGTACGCCAGAGACCGTAGTTTTAAATATTCTTGAATATTTAAAAACCCTTCCTCTTTGCTCCACTCTAATCCAGTAATCTCTTGGAACAAGACAATCCTTATAATAAAGTAACAGGATACCTGTCCGTCTGTCTGTTTGTACCGAAGGATCTCACTAACTACAGAACTGGTATGGTTCTCCTTTACAGGATAGCTTCTCATGGGTCCTGGTTAAGGCTTGTAACTAGAAATCGACCCTAGAAAATCCCCCCCCCCAAAAAAAAAAATAAAGAGAGGGGTAGGTTTCTGGTAGAATCCGTAAAGGTGTGTGTTTTAAGACTTAAAAATAGTAGTAGAACGATAATATTCACTAAATATGTGTATTTCTTATTGAAAAAAACTATAGACAAAATTTTAAAAAAAAGTTAACATAACTTTTTATCGTTCTATTACTGTTTTTTTACTTATAACACATAACCTTTACGGATTTTACCAGAAACCTACCCCTCTCTTTATCCTTAAAAACAATATTTATTTAAAAAAGGAGGTCGACCCTCCCCGATTTTAATACTTTTTAATCTAGCCGTTAGTTGACTTTGAACTTTTAATGAGAAAATATCGGTTCAGCGGTTAGCGTGATCCTTCGGTAAGCATAGACAACCAGTCAAACATCTAGGTATTTATGTATATACTAGCGGCTTCGCCCCTAGCCTCTAGGGGCTTTGCCCCAAGAGGTTTAATCAAACCAATTTTTCGTATTTTAGATTTCAAAGAAAAATTTAAAGAAATTTTTTTTTGGGGGGGGATTTTTCATTTTTTTTGGGGGGTTGTGGGTGTCCCACCCCCCAAGAAAATAGTTATAAACCTTCCCGGGACCTATGAGAAGCTACCCTGTAAAGGAGAACCCGATCGGTTCAGCGGTTAGCGAGATCCTTCGCTACAAACAGACAGACAGACAAACAAACAAACAAACAAAGAGACAGACAAACATCGTTCTACTTTGTATTATTGATTACGCTGGCTTATGGCGTTTATTTTTTTTGATTTCTCATTTAACACATATGCGTATATGGTCTAAAATGAAGGCTATTCTTCAAGGCGATATATTACAATTATTGTGCTACTTGCCTGAAAAACCAAACACATGGAGGGAGGGGACACTGGACCGTAAATTACACTGGCACCCAAAATTTTATAACCACGTTTTTTTTATTTTGGCTACAAAACTTTTAGGTAGTACTTTTATTGAATTTTGATTGATAAATTTCGAGATTTATAGTGTACAACCTATTCAACCAATAATTATATCGTCCATTGTCGTATCTCTTAAGATTGCTGCTTGAACCATATATTTTTTTTGATAAACTTAGGGATCTTAAGGGATAAGACCAGGGTGTCGGAGCCGTATAATTTTGATGCGGCTTCGGCTCCTACCTTAAAATTAATATATAATGTTTTGTTCATTATTGAATTTGATAAAATAAAATAAATAATATAAAATATTTTGCTTTTATTTCATTAAAGCTAGGTATATAAAAGTAGAAGGGTGTGTGTCTATTTGTTAAGTAACAATAGTTTTTCAGTTTTTTATATGGAAATAGACCGTTGCCAAATTATAATACTACTTAAAAAATCATTTATAGCTATTCTGGAGCCGGAGCCGTTTTTAACGAAAAATACTGCTCCGGCTCCAACAAAAATGTTGCTGCTCCTAACGAATAAGATAACGGGGACTGGTGTAATTTATATTCCAATATCCTCTCCCTCCCTAGGAACTTTAAGATATTTTTGGCAAATAAGTAAGAGTACATATAAAAAACACAATGCACTATAAAATTACATGAATGTATTGTAGGAAAAAAAACAAGGATGATTTTGTCAAAACTGGATTTTTTTTGTAAACTGTATAGGGACCTATTTAGGTTGTTGTTGGTAAAAAAAATGGATGATACAAAGATAACAGAGCCATGATACGTTTTAAAATAGTGCCTGAAATCATCATTCCAATTTTGAAATCGATTGGACAAATCTAACATGCCAAAATTAACGAAAAGACATACTTACCGAACCTAAATTTTGAAAAGCTTCGCTTTTAAAAACACAAAAAACCCATTATAACATCTAAAATTACAGGAGGGGGCGTTTCCAAGAAATCAAGAATGATATCTTTTGTAATATTTGTTGTAGCGCAGCTTCTTATTAATATGATAATTCAGTACATACCATACATTACATTTACACACACACTCATACGCTTACAGTAGCTGTGAAACTTTACCTAGTATTTACTGACCATCATGGATCTTAAGGGATAAGACAATTGATGGAAAATAAGTTTGTTTATACCCACAATATATCAGTGTTTAATAACAGTTTTAAAATCAACAAATAAAAGATCGTGTTTATAAAACTTTGGAAACTAGTGTACTTTACAGTCCATTGTATCCTCCCTCCTTGCTCAACATAGGTCTAACTCAGGGATCTAAAGGGATAAGACAATGGCCGATAAATTAAAGTACATATCCAATGTTGATTCACAAAATTACCCCTCCTGTAGATTAAAATTAGTTGTTGAAATGTTTGTGCCCTCAACTTAATGAATCAACCAATCAAAATTCATTTGATTCCACAAAGTTGTTGAGTCAACGAATAATAAAACGATATTTTAAAACTTTAGAAACTGGTGTAATATTCTAATATCTAATTTAACATTATGATCTGTGTGTTGGATATTGCTGTGTAACTTGAGAACATAATTGTCCTTGTTATGATTTCATTCCAAAATTTTAAAATGTCTTTCAAATTGAAGAACATTTTTATCAATAACAGTTTAAGTCCAAAAGTAACGCACCACAGTATGCTAATAAAATAGCCTAAAACCTACCCAGTAAAATTGTAGACCTATGTAGAGTGGTTTAGATATATTACTGGACATAAGAACACACATACATACATCCAGCTACTTTATTACATGGCAAATTTCTTCCAACATATGAAAGTTTAATATTTCCTCAATAACTTAATTTAAAGTTTTAAACCAATCTAATTATATTTTGTAATTAGAGCGTATATGGGATTGGTCACTGAACATTATTCTATAGAAGTAACTAGATGTCTTTCTGTGTGCCTGTCTGTAGCTAAAGTTCTCTCTATTCCCTGGACCGATGTGGTTCTCCTTTGGAGGAAAGCTTCTTATAGGCCTAGAGAAGGTATATAACTATATTGTGGGAGGGTAACTTTTTTTAGATGGGGGTAACATTGGGGGCTTCAAAGGTTTGAGGTGGGTATTAGACTTCCCTTTTCCTTCACCACCATTGTGCTTTTTGTAATATTTTGCGGTTTTGATGGTATGCAAATGTGAGACATGTACGGAATTTATTGCACACCAATTAATAGGAAGATACGAATCACGCCAGGGATGGAGGAGACATTGGACTTTTAATTATACTTCTACCCATAGTTATTAAAACATAATATCTCTTTGGATGGCTTAAAAACTTTTGGTACTTTAATTCAATCAATAATCTTATTATACTGAAAGGTTAATCATCAATTGGGATATAAGTCTATTTTTCATCTATTCTCTTAATATCCCTGTTATTACGCACACGTACGTAAAAGCGTAAGTGTTCACCCCCTTCTGTTTCTATATCTCTTCTTCCCTCTTTCTAGTCAAGTTTATACAAAACTGCAGAATTAATTTTAGCCAATGTGATTTCAACTCTTTGCTAAGAATCATAAAGTGATCTATATATGAAAATTATATCGACTTATGATAAAATTTTGCTTTGCAAGTTCTTAAAGTTCGTCAATAAGCAATAAATAAGTTCAATCTATCTAAAATTCTGTCGTAAGCCGTTTATTAGACCTATTTAAAGATATTTATATCATAATATAACTACCTTAGTATATCCTATAATATAAAGTAGTAAGGTTTTTTTTTGTCTGAAGTGAAATATTACTTTAACCGCTGAACCGATATGGTTCTCCTTTACAGTTAGGTTATGGGATTGTTTTATGCCAATTTAAAAAAAAATAGGTGTGGTATGGTTTTGAGTTATTTTTCTGTCTGTTCATATACCTTCGAATAAAGAGCACCTAGATGCTAGAGGCGTAGCCGCTGTAGATCATATAAAATATTTAACTTTTCTATTGTTCAACAATACCAGTATCGTATAAACATCGTTATCGCGTCATCAATCGAACGTGCGTACATCGCGTAGCTAAGCGTAGTATAGTTAGTTTAATCTAGGGTTAGATAATTTCACGTAGTTGTGCGTCGATAACCAATTTGTAAGGATATAATTATCCTTTAACCATAAACTGTATAAATTATTTACTACCAGTGACTTTAGTATAAAGAGGGGGTGATTATAATCCCCTTCCCCCTTTATTCTCTTTCTATATTGTAAGAAAGAAAGATAGATAGATAAATCGTGTGAAATTATAAATTTGTGAAAATTTTCTTGATTATAAATGTTATATTGCTGTGCGGTGGTGTTGAAATGTTTCACAATTATTAGGTAATTTAGACACATTTTTCTCAGTTTCTGTTTTATAACTACAAAATCTTCTACATATATAGATGACGTTTTTCAGGGATTTTAAGGGATAAGACAATGGACGATTAATTGGTGATTACTAACAAAATGTTTGCTTCTGTAAATGAAAATTATTGGTTGAAAAGTTTGGAGACTATTCAATAAATATACCCTAAACCTTTGAGACAACGAATAAAGTATAAAACTTTGGGTACATAATCTGTTTAATTTACAGTCCAATATCCCCAAGATTTTTTGGGAAGATGTCTATGAAAAATTCATACGTTTGTATTTAAGT
This sequence comes from Acartia tonsa, assembly GCF_053477335.1. Classification (NCBI taxonomy): domain Eukaryota; kingdom Metazoa; phylum Arthropoda; class Copepoda; order Calanoida; family Acartiidae; genus Acartia; species Acartia tonsa. The sequence continues at coordinate 38,578,394 of NC_137264.1, read as the reverse complement.
CATTATCTAAACTTCAATAAATATTTTTTTTAGTCTATATGTATTGTTTTTCTTGATACATTAATTAGATTTATATTTTGCTTCTTATATTAACCATTGCATTGTTTATATATTTTAAATTTGTTGCTAAACATTTAGGCACTTATTTGTTCTTGTAAATTTTCTTATATTATTTTTAGGGATGGGAATCCGTCGAATTTTTGGGCCGGATTCGGATTCCGGATTCTGAAGGAATCCGTCAAAAAAAGTGACGGATTCTTGCGGATTCCGGATTCTTATTTTTGGCGGATTCCGGATTCTAGCAGTATTTTAAAAGGCCGTCCGTCACAGAGGGATAGCTTTTTTCGTTAATTTATCACCATGTTACTTGGTTGAAGCCTTGATTTGTTTAAAGTGTTGACTTCCTGCATAACTAAAACATTTACATCACATTAGTAATTATTAAAATGGGGGGGGGGGGAAGGTGGTGTGTTTGGGGGGGGGGGGTGATCTTTGCCTTCAAAAAAAGGAGTTGTAAGAAAAAACTCAAGACGGTAATTTTAGCCTACCAATTTAGAATCCGGAATCCGCTATAAAAAACGGATTCCGGATACGGATTCGGATTCCAAAATTGGCCGAAAATTGGGCGGATTCCGGATTCCGGATTCGGATTCCGGATCCGGATTCTCATCACTAAATTTATTTTTCTTATTGAAGAAAACTATTTATAGTCTTAAATAGATTTTGTAACAAAGGCAATTAAAAATCATGTATTATTATTTTTAAATTGGATAATTTCTGTTATAACCTTAAAGAAAATTATGTATAATATAGTTATTTTTTTCAATAGGTATTGTTTGTTGAAATTTAAGAAATCTATTAACAAACAAGAATAAATTTAGTTAAGGAACTTTTTTATGGATATGTTATTTTTTCATATTTACCAGAGAAGTAAGGGACATTGGACCATGATTTAAACCGTTCTCATTAGTTGCCATAAAAACTTTGGGTATTTTTATTAAATCTTGATAAGAGGGCAATTTTGTTCATTATAAATTGGGGTATGCAGAGGTACGAAGGTGACATTTGAATGTAAATTACACTGCTACTCAAAATTTCAAAACTTTTCAACATTTAATTTTAATCCAAAGACGACACATTTGACTGATTATTAACAGAGAGAGAGAGAGAGATTTTTTATATTTTTTGTTTATTAAGATAGTCCCCAAACGTTTTTTATCGTTTCCTAACACTTTTGGAAACTTTAGTGAATTTTGATTTGTTGATTCATTAAGTTGAGTTTTTAAACGTTTAAACCACAAATTTTAATCTACAAGAGGGCCGATTTTGTGTATCATAGTTGGGGGTATACATAAATTTATCGACCATTGTCTTATTCCTTTAGATCTCTGGATTATTGACCCATGACCAACCACAGTGGTAAACAATTAGGTCTCATCTCAACCATGATAAAAACTGATTATCAACTCACAACAAAAATAAACATCAATATTTTTAAAAGTTATTAAATATAGAGTTTTTTTTACTGGAAGTTTGCCATTTCCCCCTTTTTTTTCCAGTTATCATACTGGTAGATAATTTTTTTTAGTGACAACTACAGTTATACCGCCCTTTTCTTCACAGTTCCACATTGTTCTACATTAAAATAGTCGTTTAACTTCAAACAGTCACATTCTTTGCTTCATATTGTTTTTAAAATAGAAAAATTCAACCCTTACTCATGAAAAGAAGGAGATCAGTAGAATAGCCTAAAACCATCCTAAGACATAAATTATAAATAAATAGACTTGAACCATCTAGACATAGGTGAAGCTTCCCTAAAATGGATGTCATATGGTTGATGAAATCTTGATAGACAATACAAAAGCTTACTTCTTCAAATAATAGTATAAAAACTTCTTAAACTGTTTAGAAATGCATGGCGTGCCTCTAATTCTATACCTTTATTAGTAGGAACTAAAGCTGTTGATGCTACATTGATTACCATTTTTGTTGGATTTTCTAATATTCTGTTGTCAAAATAGCCATAAAAGCTGGGATACAGGGATAAGACAATGTGCAGTAATTTATCCATCTTAGATATTAGCCATTCATTTTAACTAACTATCCTACTGGATGTCTATCTATCTATCTATTTCAGTGGGAGGACTGATTTGTCAGTGAGATTATTGTCTGTAGTTTATCCAACCCCTTTCTCGGCTGTCTAGCTTTGATATCAACCATTCTTGTTAACTATCTATCTTTCTGTCTATCCACCTGGATGTCTAACTATCTATCTATTTCAGTGGGAGGATTGTCTGGAGTTTATCCAACCTCTATCTCAGCTGTCCAGCTTTGATATCAACACATTCCAGTTTATAATTATCAAACACAAGTACCTAGAGCTTCTATGTATAAAGGTAACAATTATATTTTTTAGAACGAAGCTTTTCTATAATTAAAGTCGGTCCGTACACCCGTATCGTTAATTATTTTTTTTTCAAAGCAAATCTTTTACATGATTAAGTTCGGTCTCTTAGCTAATAATTAATTTTGGCATGTTAAAATAGTTCTATTGATTTTATACTCGGCACGATGGTTTCTGTAACAATCAAATACAATTTATACAGCGTAGCATCTCTATAATTCTTACCAGTAAGTCCGTATACGATGCTTTGTCCGTCTACGGTAAATAAATGTTAATTTTACAGTATGTTAATATCGTCCAAAATTTTTTTTTGTAGACTTCTTTTTATTTGATTTTAAATGTGATTCCATTATATTTTTGAAGATGTCAATTTATTTGTTTGGGTATATAAAATAATCCCGTTAAAAATCAGAAATTTCGCTTTCACATAAAACAAGGATGACAAAATAACCAGATAGCAGAGCAAAGGAATTTTTAAAAAACAAATTAGCAAATTATTAGGTTGTATGTCGAGGGAATAGCAGTTGTGTAAATTATATTTTCTCCATAGAATTGCCATAGCGCTTTATATCGAAAGACGACCAAAGTTATATTAGTTTTAGTATAAATCAGAGAATGAGGGGACAATGGACTGGAAATTTATCTAATATAGCAGCCAAGTAGATCCTATTTATTACACTGGCGGCGGCGCCTCTAGCATCTTTTTTCTTTCGGAAAGTTAGTGAAAGACAGAAAAATAGCCTAAAACCATTCCTAACACTAAGATCTAATAATAAAATAGATTAATTTAAAACCATCCCGGAAGGCTCCCCTAAAATGAAGAAATCCATAGTTTCTTTAGTTATCAAAATGATAAGCTTCAGACAATATCCTTAATACTTTACATAATTGGATACCAGTAAGGACAAACTTGCGAACTGATGATTAGTTATAGAGCAGCTTTGCTACTTATAAAGATGATAAAATTGTTGTTGTCTAAGTTGATAGTTATTGAGTGTAAAAATTGACAGCCTAATTGACGCTGTACAATTCAACTATTATGATTCAGGGATCTAAAGGGATAAGACAATGGCTGATAAATTAATGTACATCCCAAAGATACACAAAATTGACCCTTCTATCAACCTATCAAAATTCTTAATGTCCCCGAAGTTGTTAAGCAAACGAATAAGAAAACATTATTATAAAACTTTGGGGACTATTGTACAGACAATGTCCCTTCTCTCTCTAATTATAATCATAATCACAAATGCAGACTGATTTTCGGCTATTGAAATCAATTGAGTTTAAAAGTGTAAAAAGGATATTCAAAGAGTTTTATTGCAAGCATAAGTTACAAGAATGCCATCAAATATATTTAATTTTTTATTACAATTAATAGCAATCAATTAGACACCACCAAAAAAGTCATCTTGCTGTGTTTGTGAAAACAAGACAGCCATATATGTTGCATATATCCAAAAAAGTATGAATTGCAAGTCTTGATATTTTTAATCAGATATATAGGATAACTTTATGATAAAAGAGATTTTTGTAACACTTCATTATTTTCAATCCTTATAATAGAGTAAAAGGATTTCTGTGTGTACCAAAGGATCTCGTTAACCACAGAACTGATATGTTTCCCCTTTACAGGGTAGCTTCTTATAGTTCTTGGGAAGGTTTATCGTTTTTTTTTGTTGAGGTTATACCACCACCCTCCCAAGAGAAATCGACCATAGAAAAAATTATCCTTTCCAAAAAAAGTTTGATTTTTAAAACTAGAATTAAAAATGGAGGATGATCGCCTTGCCCCAAATTTTAAAAACTTTTTTTAAAAAATATAAAAATAGGATATTGAAATTGAATAGTAGGTGCGCTACTAATTAATCTAACTTAACTATAAAACAGTTAGGGAGTTGTATCCATTTTTATAGAAGCAGAAATATAATCTATGATTATGGTTTGGACCCTCTAAAACTGTTATCTACCTTTCCACTTTCCCCTCTCTTGGTGAAGATATCTTCAACGCCGATACGATTTTTGAAATGTAAGATTCTACTTTCCCTTCTCTTGGTGAAGATATCTTCAACGCCGATACGATTTTTGAAATGTAAGATTCCACTTTCCCCTCTCTTGGTGAAGATATCTTCAACGCCGATACGATTTTTGAAATTTAAGATTCCACTTTTGCCTCTCTTGGTGAAGATATCTTCAACAAGAGAGACAAAAGTGGAATCTTATATTTCAAAAATCGTATCGGCGTTGAAGATATCTTCAACAAGAGAGGGGAAAGTGGAAGGGTAGATTACAGTTTTAGAGGGTCTAAACCATAATCATAGATTATATTTCTGCTTCTATAAAAATGGATTCAACTCCCTAACTGTAAAACAAAACAAATAATGATGCACCTAAATGATCATTGTTTGGTGTTAAAATAAGATTATAACTTTATAAATTATACTTTTGACATTGATATCCTAAATGACCTATTCACAAGCGGATTTTATTATCTGTTTAATGGTTTTATATATTGCCGATTGTTTTGTGGAAAAAAATACCAAAAACACATATCAGACATCCTGTTACTTTTATATAAGAATAAATTAGTAGTAGATAGATATATACCTAGATAGATAGACAGTTAGATAGATAGTCAGGTTAGATTGATTCAGATAGATACAAAAAATCAAATCTTGAAAATAGTTTTAATGAACTTTGAATTTTAAAAATTATGATTATGTATTCCATAAAGCATTAATTAAATCTATTTTCAAGATTTAATTTACATTTCTATCTGAATCAATCTAACCTGTCTAGTGACTATCTATCTATCTATCTAACTATACATTTATCTAACTATCTATCCAACTATATCTATCTCTTTATCTGTGCATCTGTGTGTCTGTTTAACTGTCATATCTATCTAACTGTCATGTCTATCTATCTAACTATCTACCAACTAATTATCTATCGATTTAACTATATTATATCATATCTATCTATCTATTAAGAATGAGATATCTGACGAGGGTCACGAGACTGCAGTTGAGGAAGTTGTAAACCTATTAAAGCAGCTTGAACCTCTTTGCCCTACTAAGGTAAGATTCATGTAAAACAATAGAACAATGTTTACCAAAGTGTCTTTTCGAGCACTTAACCCCCCCACCCCACCCTACTAAGTTTTAAAATAAATTAAAAATAAGGGGGTAGTTTTTTTAGTTTTTCTTTTGTTTGTTTATTACTTTAGTTTAGGCTAAAATGGACACTGGGCCGGGTAGCTACGTAGATTTAGGGAACCTCCCCGGGATTCAGTTCTTTCGATAGGCATAAAAATTGCGAATAAGCACCAACAAAAGTAAGCGGATGTTCGTATATCTGTGTTTTAACCAAGATTTCTTTAATAGATTCTTAATTGCTTTGATTTAGGTGAAGAATTAGATTTATAAATCACTTTGTCTGTCCGTCTGTTTCATTGTTTTTTGTGCCTCGCTTCTTAAGATTTTTAAAAAAGCTCTTCCTTATTTTTTAGACACAAAAATGTACGAGATTTTTGATGACAATAAAATGATGACTTTGGAATTTTTTTTTAACAATAACCCCTTTTATCCACCTCAAATTAAATCAATAAAAAAACAAGGATGAATGTGCTTATGAATAGCGCAGCTTTTTTTTGTATATACATTAGGGCGGGTTCATATAGGAAGTTAAATTAATATGCAGGGATCTTAAGGGATAAGACATTTGACGAGAAATTGCTTTACAACCTAGTGATGATAAACAATGTTAGGTATTCTTTCTGAAAATTTAATTTTGATTGAGAGTTGCAAACCAACAAAACAAAATAAATAGTACCAGAAGTTATGGCCCAACCTAAGTTGAAAGTGTGTTTATAAAACTTTGGGTACCATTGAAATTTACAGTTCAATGTCCTTTCTCAATGGCTATCATTGGACTTTTTCAGACGGACATAAAGTGAATTAGTTATTATTATAGAGTAGGAACGCTTTTGAAAATCAATTCTTTAATTCTTTGTGGTCATGATTCAGCAATGAGAAATATCAAGGACGCATTTAATTTCTTTAAATATAGACAAAAATTTAACATTTCTAAATTTAATAAAATATAAAAAAAAATACCTAGTAAGAATTATTTTTAAGATTTATACAATGTCCACAGATTTAAATGCAATATATTATGTTTTTTTAAAGAAATGACAGAATTTGTTGGACATAAGTTGATTAGCAATAAAGATAATTGAATTAAACATTTACTTTTTCCAGGCAGTTTTTGAGATACACCAATAATGTATATTTTGTGATGGTTAAGGTTCCCATTTTAGAAAAATGAAAGCATGCATAAGTCACAAGAATACTGCTTCACATTGATATTTCAAATGGAAGTAAATATAAATCAATATGATACATGGTAAAAATGTATATCCTTCTATCTGCTTAATAGTTAAGTCATAGAATAGGAAATATGAATTTAAGTTTGATTGCATTTCCTGCAACTACCCTTAATTCTTATACATTTTAATAACTGGGACGCTCAGACAGGCGGACTAAATCCGTAATTATGGAAATCAAAATGCCGAATTTTTCTTATTAGTTTAATGAGGTTTACATTTTTCAATTTATACAGAGCTGGTGTAGCCGTTGCCGTTGCCGTGGCTGTAGTCGTGGCCGTATCCGTAGCCGTAACCGTCACCACTGCCAGTGCTACCAATAAAACATGGATTTTTAAATGTTTGAAGTTTTTACGTATTATTATTATTAATATTATTATTTTCATAATTTTACTGAAAATTCAAAAAGAGGTTATGATTTAAAGATTTAAAGCCGTTTGCACGCGTAGCCAATTTGATTTAAAGATAGCCATTAGGTTAGTGGCTGTACCTCTGGCAGCGGCAACGGCTACACATTTAAAGATCCAGCTCAGGGAAATTGCAACGAATTATAAATACTTGGTGAAATTTTGCCTTACAAATATTATTAGAGGAAATGGAGATTGTGATTAATTTAAGGCCAATTGTCCTATCCCTGTTACCCCGATACTTTTTCCCACTGTTATTTAGTTTTCATTGCCAATAGCTGCATTGGATATTATTACGAGATTACCGCACACTTTAATGTTGCGTACCTACTCTATAATAAAATGTCTGTTCAATCCGTTCGGCTATCTTTCTTCTTTAATACAAAGTAGAATGATGTGTCTATCTGTCCGTCCTTGTGTCTCAAGCTTATACTCTTATACTCTTAAAAGAATTTACCTACTGGTCCTGTGATGGTTTTAAGCTATTTTCTTGGGGGGAGGGACACCCCCAACCCCCTAAAATATGAAAAAATAACCCTCTTACAAAATTTATTTTCAAAAAAAGGGGGATAGACTAACACCCCCACCCAAAAAAAAATCCCACCAACCAATTTTTTTTACTTTTTCTATTTAAATTCAACATACGAAAAATTAGGTTGAACAAACCTCTCGGCAAAGCCTCTAGAGGCTAGGGGCGAAGCCGCAGGATAATTGTAAAGTAGAGTATTGTATGAGTATGTCCAGTTAGATGCCGTAAAGGACTTGGGTACTATAACCAACGCAACTTTTCTTATTTTGGCTATTTTTTTAAGTGTTTGGACTCGAGAGAGAATGCCGCTGAAAATTCTTGAAGCACACGATGATTACTGAAAATAATTTAACTCAAACACTGACAGACAATAAAGTTTAAAATGTACAAAACAACATTAAAATGAATTATTATTGTTGGGCTAAAACCAAAAACTACTGTAATGCTTCTATAATAAACCATTTTAATAAGCCCCATTGTTCTACCCTGTGTTCCTAAATATATCTGAAACAATGTAAGCTGCCCATATAAATCACTTAATCTATTATCGATAAAAACTAGGTATAGATTATAGAATTTTTTTGCTCATCAGAAATATTTAGATTATAATAGAATGATTTCTTTAAGAGAGTAGTAAAGATAATATAAAAGAAAAAAGAACAAATAACTTTAATACAGTAAAAATAGAGAAAAACCATATGAATCTTAATACGAAAGAGATAATTTTGCCAACCTATGAAGTTGGTGTAATAACAGCTTACTACACAGCATTATAACCAATTAATCTAAAATGCACAGCTAGAGAAAAAGTGGCGTCAAAATTGACTTTTCAGTGCGCTTATGTGCAATGCACGCTTGCTGTTCATTGTTGAAGTATTGACAATTTAATGGCATTATTATAATTTGAGTAAATGCAATACTTATATACCATAATGTTATTTTTAGTATAGCTGGCTCAAAAATTGATTAATTTCCGCTGAATTATATATTCGGGTTTGTCCTTGATTTAGAACATTTTTGATGCCATTCAAAAACTATCTAACTATAAATTATGCGCGCCACGTCAAACACTGAGTAATATTGTCCCTGTTAATTAACAAATGACCCTCCTCCCTCGGGGGAACAAAAAAGTTAAATTGCTTAATTTTTTTCTGTTTTTTTTTGTAATGTGATGTTCATAAAAACTGAACCATTGTTTTACATTTAAAATACTACTAGAGCCAAAAGTATCTTTAGACTTCTATCTTACAGAAGGGCAGTAGCGTTAAACAAGCCCATATAAATATCAAATGGCATCCCTTTATTCATACTCAAAATAGCCCCGAGGTGCCGAAGGCACCGGCTAAAAAAACTGGTTTTAATCTTATGATTGTACATTTTTATATTCGTAGAAAGCTGGATATAATACGATGCTAGACATAGTTTTTTTTTTGTATTGATGAGAACCGGTTCCTATCCACCGGATTCGAATGAATACGAGAAAATTGTTTGTATGATATGAACATCATAGTATTGTTGTTTGATTTAGCATGTTAAGTGGTCACAATTGTGTCGAGTGTTTTTGCAATATAGGTTACTAACAACTACCTCTAACAAGAGGCCTCTGGGGGAACTTGAGGTGTGTGTGTGGATGGAAAAGTCACTCTCCCTACTTTCCAAAAAAAAATTGATGATCATATTTTTATAGAGCTATTTCTCTTGTGAGGGCTTTAAACCTTTCCAGAATCTTTGAGAGGCTACATTGTAAAGGAGAACCATATTTGTTCAGCGGTTAGTTTAGTTTTTGTAATTTGTAAAATAGACAAACTCTTTTAAGCCTTAGTAAAAATATTATTTTTTTCATTTATGCGAATTTTTTTGACATCTTAACGAAGGAACTAAGAAATACCTTTCTAAGAGTTCTTAGTTGCAAATTCATAAACTCATTTTCTTTTGATAGATTCCAAAAAGTGACACTTCCCCCCTCTTTCTTAATTTTTTTTATTGTATTAAGTTATTTGATTGGTATTGAAAATGTTCTGAAATTAGCTGTTAAATTAGGTATTATATTTCTGCTAGTTTGTGTGATTGGGAATTATTAATGTGTTGGGAAAATTTGACAAATTATCCTGGATTTGGCTTTCAAAAGGTGATAGTATCATGAAAGGTATTTTACCAGTGTTGATACTTAATTTTAAGTTAGGTAGGTAGGTGGACATCGCTATGCCCCTTGATACCTTTTTAGTGCAGGGGGGGGGGGGTTTAGTTGACATACCACCTTAAATTGTAATTTTAACAAATATGACAACATCCATAAAAGCGAAGCACTGAAACGGTAGGACAAACGGACATTGACACTTGTATAGTGTCAGAACTAAATAATCAATGAGAATATAAATGTATAAGAGTCGAAGTAAAATTGTAAGTAAATTTGTTGAAAAACTGCTTGATACAGGATAATGTTTATGGACATACTTACATTTTTAGGACTTTATTAATATTATAGAGTTGCATCGCTTAAAATATTGTACTTTGTTGTCCCAGGAATCAATATACCAAAAAACAGTTCAATCGGATAATTAGTTTACATAAAAATTTGTTGTTAAAAAAGTAGAAAAATCAACATGTTTAAAATGGACTTACGGACATACTGGTAATGATTATAGAGTTGCTACGCTTTTTAAATAATACCTAACTACTACAGGAATCACCCAGCTTCCACCAACAATGAAATTAATTCTGAAAAAATCACGAAACCTATACGTGTTTTCAGCTGTCGTTGGTGGGCAACACATCGTAAAATTGACACTTCTCCATTTGCCCCCCAAATATTATTTTTGATTTATTTCGCATGTTGGTTATACCTTATTCCGAGGAATCACCGTGGAAAGTTTGAAATCGGACCGACCCTAATTATAGAAAAGCTTTGCTTTTAAAAATGACAAATAAAAATCTTTATAGAATATTGCTCCTGCTGCGCTAAATGATATTAATTCGTCCTTGTTACATTTGATATGTGTTTTGAAGCAATTATCTAGATGTTTGTCTTAGATTTTGTTAGTAAACAAACCATCTTTAGATCTTTTTACACGTAAACAGATTTACACACATGCATACAACATTTGGTGCATTCCCTCAACGTGTGGATCACTAAAATCCCACCACACTCATTTTTATCAAAAGTGAAAATAAGGAGGGATTTTTTCCGTTTGTTTCTTCATCACTTAAGGCAGGTTATTTGTTATTGAATAGCCCAATTGGTTAGGGAAACGCAGATATATTTAGCTCCCTCAGTATTAGGGTCCCAAGAAGAGTTTATGCAAAGGAAATAGATTAAAACTCCTCTCATTTTTACAGCGTTTCGGAGCCGGAGCCGGGAGCAGCAACATTTTTGGTGGAGCCGGAGCCGTATTTTTTGTTAAAAACGGCTCCGGCTCCAGATTAGCTAAAAATGATTTTTTAAAGTAATATTATAATTTGGCAACGGTCTATTTCCATATAATAAACTGAAAAACTATTGTTACTTAACAAATAGACACACATCCTTCTACTTTTATATAGCTTTAATCAAATAAAAGCAAAATATTTTATATTATTTATTTTATTTTATCAAATTCAATAATGAACAAAAATTGATATATTAATTTTAAGGAAGTAGCCGGAGCTGGACCGGAGCCGGAGCCGCATTTCCAGATACGGCTCCACAGAGCCGAAGCCGGAGCCGCATCAAAATTAAACGGCTCCGAAACGCTGTATTTTCAGTTAACTTTCAAAAAATGGGAGAGGGAGGGGGGGGGGGGGTTGATTTCAGTTTTCAACATGCTATTTAAGGAACCCAAACTTTTGGGTTTTTCCTAGTTTTTTTATTTTATTTTGATAGAATAAAAAAAGAGAAAGGTTTTTGTGTTGACCCTACCTGCGAAATAGCTTAAAACTTGCACTTATCATCGAAATTCTCTCAATTTACAAGCATTATTCCTTTATTTGGTTTATTTTGTAGTTAGCAATATAATATTCCTATCCTTTTAAATATTTAAAAATAAGAAAAAACACCATTTTTCAAAGTATATGTCATTCAACAAGTAAACAAAATTAAAAATACATTTCTACCTATTTTGTTTTATAAAAATAAAATAACATATCTCACTATCTAAAAACAATGTTAAAAATATTAATAAAACAACTTTTTATTATGATATTGTAAATAGATTTTCTAATAAATGTTTTATGCAAGAATAGATTATTAAGTTATAATCCTAATATCCAGGGAGGTAAAGGACAATGGCAATTGAATTAACTTACAGCCCCTTAAATCAGGGATCTAAAGGGATAAGACAATGGCAAATAAATTGATGGGGTATAATCCCATTCATAACATCGCACCTTATTGGGCGATTCTTTGTATTTTTCACAGTAGCTTTTCTCCTATTTCTAGCCCCTGCAGGGGCTCTAACCCTGCGGGGTCAATTACCTAACCCTGTGGGGCAATCACCTAACCTAGCCTAAAATAACATTTTAAAAATAAAAAGTCATTTTAAAAATACGACGAATCGCTATTCCCAATTGATGTATATTCCCTATTATGATACACAAAATTTCCTCTTCTGTAGATTACAATTATTCGTTGAAACGTTAACTTAGTAAATCAACCAATCAAAAATCATTAAAAGTCCCCAAAGTTGTTAAGCCAACGAATAAGAAAACAGTATCAAAAACTTTGTGGAGTAGTGTAATGAACAGCAAATTGTCTCCTTAATTACTGCCCTTAAATATATTTGCCAACTAATAACAACGTTTGTATGTTCGTTTGTCCGATTGTCTGATTTGTTTAGCTTAGCTTTTAGGATATTATGATCCTTGTTATCTATAATACAAAGTAGAACGATGTCTGTCTGTTTGTTTGTTAATAGCAAAGGATCTCGCTAACCGCTGAACTGATTGGGTTCTCCTTTACAGGGTAGCTTCTCATAGGTCCCGGGAAGGTTTATAACTATTTTGGGGGAGGGTACCACCACCCTCCCAAGAGAAATCACAATAAAATCGAAAAAAATCGAAATATTTCCGCCGCATAGTGTCGCTAGCGTAGACAAATTATTTCTCAAATTAGATATTTAAAATAAAAAAAAACATTGAAATGCCACTAGAGGTCTCTAGGGGCGTAGCCGCTAGTTATGTATAATGTAATATAAAACTTTGATATCATTAATATCTGTCCAATTTTCTTTCTCAACTCTTCCTAACCAAAATATCTCAATTTATTTTTATACAAAAACATACATAACATGTATATAATATTCTGTAAATATGATTAATAGTTTTATAAACTTTATAGTAATTTATTATGTTTATAGCCTTTGGTATCCTTCAACTATTCATAATGCTGTCAAAATCTTTAACAGATGGGTTTTATTCAAAATGTTAATTAATCAAATTTCTGTTTAGACGGTTTTCCTAGTAATCACAGAAACCCACCCAAATTTTTATTTCATTTTAATTTTTAAATTGAAAATAAGGGGGGGATTAGCTGTTTTTGTTTTATCATAGCTAGGTTATGTCAGGTTGTACTGGGTAGCCCCGCAGGGGGTTAGGAATTAAGAAAATATCAACCAACACTTATTATTTGCATACCCTCTCAGGCATATGTTTAAAACCAGGGAGGGAGGGAACATTTTTTTTACACATAGTCTCCAAAGTTTTATAATGACTTTTTCTTATTAGTCTTTAAAAACTTTGTGGACTATTATTAAATATGATTGGTTGGTTCGTTAGATTAATCTACAGAGGGGTTAATTTTGTGCATCAGCATTGGGGATATACATCAATTTATCGTCAATTGTCTTATCCCTGGTTTAAAACACATATGCAAATATAAACTCAATCAAAAACACATTCATCTACATCCTATTTTACAGATGTTATATCTATTTTTTTTACATAAAATAATACATGTTCTATGGCTTATTGTAAAACAATTAAGATATAATATTTCAGGAAGAATATTCTGGGCTGTGTTTACTACTAACCTTACCAAAGCTAACCGACAGTCCTGACTACAGGTGACAAACTTAGTTATTGTATAGTAGAGCAGCTACGCTATATATGCTTTGTCAGACGTTCTCTAAAGTGTAATTCATGCCTTGAATGATGACAAAAATGATGCAAATTTTAGGATCTCTTTTCCAGGGTCCTGGGAAGGTTTATAACTATATTGTGGGAGCTGAGGGCACCACTATCTTCCCAAGATGAAAAGCCCATAAAAAAATTATCCCCCCCCCCCCAATTTTTTTTATCTATCTTTATAGAAACTACAATTAAAAGTAGAAGATCGCCCAACACACCTCTTTCCTTCAAATGTCCTTAGACCCTTTTGTGACGCATCCGCTAGTAACTTAAGTACTTTTATATTTAGGCATTGGAATCCTATCAAAGCCAGGCTAAACTGTTTCAAGTTAATACTTCCCTTAGTGGAAAATTTACTCACAGGTAAACAATTGACTAATTTACATTACGGCTTCGGATCCGATTAATGTCCGCTGGACTAAAACTGGTTCTGAGCTATACGGAAAAAATTTATAGTATCGTATTATACCTAAATGAAATGGAAATTTTTTTATTTTTCATTTTATTATCCACGGAAAACTGTTTAATAGTTGTTCGCCCCCTGCTGCTGTAAAGAGTTATTTTCAAGGAAAGAAATTTTTTTCTCTTGTGTTCGCTGAAATAGCTTAGAGCCTTCAAATCCCATTTAAATGAAAACCTTAAAATTAAAGTTTATGTTTAATATTAAATCTTAAAATATTAAAGGCTTTAAGTATCATAACCTTCAAATGTCTGTTATGATTAATATCCTAAAATAAAAACTTTAGCGTACTTATGCTAATAGGTAGCCACTCTGTAGTAATGCGATCCACGTTAAATTATTAACGATTATACCTACCTTTACTAAGTAGCGATACTACTCTTTAATTTATGTATATTCGACCGTTGAGAATTATTATTTTTTTGTGATTTCCATTTTATAAATGACAACATTCATCATTACATTTAATAGCAATGTCATATTTTGTGATTTATTGACAATTTCGCCTGAAATTTATTTTACTTTATTATTCCTTTTAAAAGTTCTTTCCAATGAGAGTATTTAGATTTTTATTGACTTCAACTGTGTGAAAATACCCCTTTTATACCTACTGCGTCTATAAAAAAAATTAGGGGTATAGTCCCTTTCGTGGCAACGCCTCTTAAGGGGCGTTTTGTCGTATTTTCACAGTAGCTTTTCCCTAATAATAGCACCTGCGGGGGGCTTCAACCCTGCGGGGTCAATTGCCTAACCCTACGAGGCAATGGCCTAACCCAACCTAAAATAACCTATCTAAAACTAATGTGAAAATATGACGAAACGCCCCTTAAGAGGCGTCGTCACGAAAGGTATTATACCCAAATTTAGTTTGTTATAGCTGCGCTTCTTATTACCTTAATTTTCCTTGTTTATTGCCGTGTGTCAATATTTTGCACAGACCTTAAGGGATAAGATGATTAATAGATGTAAAGCCCCAGTTATGAGACTAGTTATTTCTCGCATCGTATTATAAATAGCTTTCCGCGGATACAGAATGTACAATTAGCCGGAGCCTTCGGCACTTCGGGCCTAAAAAGACTGGTTTTAATCTTATGATTGTACATTTTTATATTCGTAGAAAGCTGGATATGATACGATGCTAGACATAGTTTTTTCGTATGGATGAGAACCGGTTCCTATCCACCGGATTCGAATGAATACGATAAATAAAATTACCCCTTTTTTAGACAAAAACTATTGGTTGGAAAGTATTGACACTACTAGTAAATAATCAACCATTTAATCTGTCATATATCTTTGGGTACTAGCATTATTGACAATCCAATGTCCCCTCCCTGCCTGATGTATTGCAATATTTTCAACACAGCAGCTTTGCAGTTTTTTAAAGAATCATCAGGGGTACAGGGATAGTACAATTGTAAATAATTTAATCTTATCCCAATTTGAATTAAAAAATTTTAAGGTGCTTTTCCAAGTGACTTAAGCACTGATACAATCATTATTTTTGTAACAAATTAAAATAAAGGGGGATAGTTTTTTTTTCGATGCCCGAGCCCTGTAGGGGGATTAAACTTGCGGTGCCCTAACCCAGTGAGGCTACCCGGTACCTAATATGACCTACCTATCTAAATCTAACCTAAAGAATCGAAACAAACAAAAAACTAACTATTTTTTTCAATTTATCTCAAAGTATAGGGTGGGGCTGGACAATGGTTGTTAATTAATATTATTGGAAGAAATGGTTTATTATTTTTTTAGGGTTGGATATCCGGATCCGGAATCCGGAATCCGCCCAATTTTTGGCCAATTTTGGAATCCGAATCCGGATCCGGAACCCGTTTTTGAATAGCGGATTCCGGATTCTTATTTGGTAGGCTAAAATTAGCGTCTTGAGTTTTTTCTTTCCACTCCTCTTTGAAGGCAAAGATTTTCATCATTATATATAATATCTTTTAAAATCTGGTTCGAAAGTGAATTATAGAGAACACCAAGAACATTGATTTTTAGGACATATGTAGCACTTAATTTAAAAAAAAATTAAAATCCTTTTAAATATTTAAAATATTCTTTAAGAATCCGGAATCCGAATCCAGCTTAAAAATTCAACGGATTGCCATCACTAAATTTTTTTAGTCCTCTCCCTCCCTGAGTTAAAAGTGCAAATTTTAGAATTGTTAGATAATTAATATCTGCCAAACTATCAAAATATTAGCAAAATTATCTATCTTTCTATCTTTTTTTATTCCCTGGGAGGGAGGGGACATTAGAACATAAATTATAATAGGTAATACATGACTTTTGATTTTAAAAGTTTGAGTACTTTCATAAAATCTTGATTGGTTGGGTCAAACTAGAAGTGTGTACTCTATTCAATAACTTAAATCTGGAGAAGGGATATTTTTGTTTTTCATTATTGGGAATATATATCAATTTATTGTCCATTATATTATCTCTTTTATATCCTTAATATATAAATCTTTATAAAAAAGAGTTAGGTGTTCTATGCGTATATCTTAAGCATACAGTCTTTAACTTATTTACTTAACCCATGGCCGTGCCTCAACACGTAGCGCATCCGCTCATCGTTAGGGATGTGATAGGTTCGAATCTCGGCCTGTAACCGAGACATAACTAAAGACGTTAAAAATGGTTCCTATTGCTACTATGTCAGGTGCAGGACACAAATAGTTAGGATAGCAGGGAATGCCTTGACCCATTAACAGGCGCAACTTAATACAATGCACAGTTAGGACTTCTCAGACAAAGGTCGTGCAATCATAAGGTTGGTTGTCTGTTGTGTTAACTTAACATAATATCCACCAGTGCAGTGGGCGTATTGAATTACAAGGTGATAGTGCCTTTGGATTCTCTAAATGATAACTTTAAATCAAAGTTGAAAATTAGATAATAGGTAAAACTCAATAACTTTAACACACACATAATTTAAATATTCTTGCAGCTTTGATATTAAAGTAAATATGCATAAAACGCCCGATTTTTTCAAATATTACACGTCCAACTCCGCCCTTCTAGTTTTTGTAGAACCATATCCTTGTTATGTACTTTTATTTTCATTCAAAAACGTTATCTTTCAAGCCAATCATGAAATCAATGTCAAATTTTGTTTGTAAATATTTATTGGAGCAAAATGCATTTTTTATTGGAGCAGGGTAAAATATTATGAAAAATTGGGAATGTTAATTTGCAGATTTTAGGGAGTTCCCCCATTATTTAACTGTATCATAATCATATGATCTAGATATATTATGTCTATTCCCATCACCTAAAAAAATCTAGAAAAATTAAACATATGTATATAGGCTAGGTACTCTATATATTTAAGAATAAAAGTCCTCACTTTACAAAAGCAACAAAAATACGATGCTATTTTATGCCTTTTTGATTTTCTGTTGTGATTTTTTGCCTGTTGATTTGAAAGTTGTCATGTGCAAAGCAATTCTACATTTAGGTTTGTCGGATTGTCCTTCTGTCCGTCCAAACGTCCATAATAGAATAGTCCCATCAATTACAAAACTTTTGTTTAGATTCTTTGTTTTATATATAAAATGATGATTCCTTTTACGATAAGACTCGTACAATCGTAGCATCTTTGTAATTATTTTTCAAAGGGCCATACAACATTGATTTTTATTCTGTCAACGATTCAAAGAATGTTACTTTCCTCTAAAATTCAGAGTACAGTTTCATGGATGTTTTCATTCTTGTTATTGGTGCAGCATTTAAGTCTGGTTAAGATTCGCTAATCAAGCAGAAAGTTATGTCATTGTCTACTTTGTTGTAACAAAATTATACAAAAACAAGGATGACAACATCCATGGTAAGGTTCGACAAAATAGACGGACAACCGGACGTTTTAATATGCCAGAAAAAACATATGATATTTGTTATCTACGTACTTTTTAAAGACTTGATTATAGGGATACTTTAAATTCATCTATTTCCCTAATCATCCTAAGAATCAATATTTTAACAAAAACAAGGATGACAATATCAAGTAAAAAGAGCGTGATAAAAGGACGTTTAAATATGACAGAAAATAGCTTAAATATTTGGTATATTTGGTATTTGACATTAACTTACTTACATATTGAACACTTAAATATAGATATGCTTAGGATACAACATATTTTCTAATCATCTTAAGAATCACTAGTTCAAAAAAAAGTTCAAGTTTAAATCTTGCTTTCTGAAAAGGTAAAAAAGTGTACATGGAGCTATTTAAAATGTTTACAGTCATTTCAAGTTTTATTACAATCAGACAATTATACCATGTCTCAAATTTATGCTACCGAATTAGCTTTTTGTAACATTGTAACGTTCTGACTGAATTTGCCTTGTAGATTTTGTGTACACAGGTATCTTTCAGGATAAGACAATAGACTATAAATTGTTATTCATCCCCATTGCTGATAAACTAAATCACATCGTTTTGCTTATTATTGGTTGAAAAGTTGTGGTACAACTAATAAAAATCTAATAAAAGAACCCAAACTTTTTGAGCCAATTATTAAGATAAAACTTTTGGTGCCAGTGTTATTTAAAGCCTTAATGTCCCCTTCATCTCTGGTGGTTCTGTATTCTTAACTACTGTTGACAAAGCTTTAATTTCATAATTAACATTCGACCTTAATTGAACAAAATATTTTAAAAGGCTTTGTGGAGATGATACAATTTTTACCATTTTTAGTGTTGTAATGCATCAATGAGCAATTTTTCGGCCATTGATAAATTTTGATCAATTCAAGAGCCTATAAAAGGACATTTCCACTTACTATTTCAGTAACCCCCCCCCCCCCCCCATTAATTACTACTTACTACATATCTTTATAAGAACTCAGTTAAGAATTGCTGAATCTTTTAGGTTAAAGTGTATAAGATAAGCAAAGCTTATCTATAATAAAGGTTATCACACATCTGCCAACACAAACGTAATTACGAACCCCCGAGGCTAAAGCCGGGGCCAACTCCCACAAAAGCATTAATTGTGGAAGTCATATTGTCAAAAATATTCTTCGCTCTTACAAAAACATTTCATCAACTGTGACTAAATATAAACAAAAATCTTCGTAGGCTAGAAATTGCCTATTTTAGTTGGACGGATTATTGTCTTTGATTGACCATCTAGGATCATAAATCTACTGTGTAAAGTTTCATGAAATATTTAAACTTTTATCCAGTTTTAAGCAAGTGTATTCCAACACAGGGAGGGTTGGCACTTAGGCTAAAGATTACACCGGTACCCAAAGTAAAATTATTACTATATCTTAGTCGTTGAAACAAAAACTTTGGGTACTTTTACCTAGTTGGTTTCAGACAATTAGTTTTTTAACTTTTCAATAACTGTCTTATCCCTTAAAATCTCTGATACAGGGAGGTAGAGGACGATCCTAGGTAAACACAACCATACAAAAATACTATCTACCAAGGGCATAATTTTACATAGGGGTAAGATTATTTATCGTCCATTGTCCTATCCCTTGAATCCCTGGGGGTCAAACTTTACTTTTCGGACCTGATTATAACTGGAAACTTGAATGTTCTCTACAGAATATGTAGTATTAACAGGAACCTGACGGGACAAGACAATGATGTACATTCCTTAATCAATCTGCAGATCAAAATTATTGGTTAAAAAGTTTGGACACTGCGTGTCTGGAACCAATCGATCAAAACTTGAACCATAACGTGGTTATAAAACTTTGGGTACCAGTGAAATCCCTCTCTGGTTAAATCGGGTACAGTTAATTAAATATTAAAACAAATTCAACCTCACCTAATCCTTGAAAAGAGCATTATATAGAATAACATAATAACCTTAAACCTGTGTCTCTTTGTTAACTACAGGTATACATGGATATGACAATGAACAAAAATCCCCCCCCCCCCCTCCATTCTTAAGTGTGATTTTTTTTCAGGGAGGGAGAGGACATTGGATTGTTAATTATACTGATCTAATATATTTGTAATGCGTTGAATTGGTTTGCTTATAAATTTTAAGATCTTTTCAAAAATCTTGATTAGTTTGTTCAAACTTTGCAACCAATAATTAAATCTTCTAATACAATAACTTTTTGAATAATCAAAGGGGATGTTCATCAATTCATCGTCCATGTTCTATCTCTTAAAATCCCTGAATATCTTGTGCGTGATGGATGTTAAATATTGGAGGAAAGAAATGGCTGTAGATTATTCCAACCTTTTAATCCCTGTTATAAAGTAAGTATTTTGCAATGCTCTGACCTCTTTAATCCCAATTTTACTTTATACACCTTTGGAAGCATAGCTACACTATAAACAGGTTTTTTTTCATGCTGTTTGCAAAGCATTTTGTAGGTATAATGCATTTTATTTATTTTCCGTAAAATTGCGAAAAAACTTGATAAAAAGAAACATTACCTATATAAATACCTAGAATTATTGTGTTCCAATAATTTCATTTGATTTTTTAACGATATTATTTTCTTAAGCAAAACTTCATCTAGCTAATTATATTTCTGACTTATTTAAAGCTGTAATAAATAATCATCTACACTTTTGTACCAAAAATGTACATTTTATAACCAATAGTGTGGTTGAATTGTTCCAACACTTGGTTCTCATTGGGCTTGTTAAACGATTGATCATTTACACTTTTTATATTTATAATTCGCTTTCATTGGTGCATTTTATGTATATTATCAGATAGAGGGGACAATGGGCTGTTTATTACAATTGTCCCCAAAGTTTTATAATAACGTTTTCTTATTCGTTGACTTAACAACTTTGGGGACTTCAGTGCATTTTGATTGCTTGATTAAATATGTTGCGTGTTTAAACGTTTCAACCAATAATTTTAATCTAAAAAAAGAGGTAGTTTTGAGTATCATCATTGGGGATTTACATCAAATTATTGGCTATTGTCTTATCCCTTCAGATCCCTGTATATAAATTATTCTTTCTTACTAGAAATTCTTCTACTGTGGCTACTTTGTTGAATAACATTCTTGTTCTCAATTATAACTTGAATTGGAAAATGTTTAACCTGAGGCTTCACCCAGGGATAAGACAATGGACGATGAATTGATATACATGTCCACCATTGAGTATAAACAAAGATAACCCTTCCTGTAGATTAAGATTATTGGTTGGACACTACAAGCAAACCTATTTAAGTAAAATTACCCAAAGTTTTTAAGTCCACTAATGGGAATTCAAAACTTTGGGTACAAGTATAATAGACAGTCTAATGTCCCCTTCTCTCTGTGCTACACCAGATAACTTTAGTGTGCACTTACATCTGCATTTTATTTGCTTAGTATTTCCCAATCACAAAATATTAATGATTTTTCAATGGTTAGTATTAGAAAATTAGTGTCCTAACTTTTCACCATATATTTTATGTGGAAATGAAAGTACACCCACTACATAACTTTACTACTTTCAGTAAGTGCAATTTCTCTGTGTTAACTTTTTATATAATAATATAAGCGGATTTTTACTAACTTAATTTTGATGAAATTCTCCATCCCCATAAAGGGTTTAAAAGTAAAAAAAAACAGAATTCATTCGTAAAATTTCCTGATAAGAAAGGCTAATTGGTCTTATGTTTGTAAAATGTCTAAACTGTTCAATCAATAACTTCAATTTAAAGTAATTGGAGATTTACATTATTTTTTTGTTTGAGTCTTATTAAAAGAACACCAACATTTTTACAAATTACTAAGATTATATGGAAAGATATTTTTTTCTTATTTCCTGGAAACTATGTGGCGAAAATTTTAATTACTGCTCTTGAAATAAAAATGTGTTTTTGCACAACAAAATATAAAATTCAAATAAATACTAAAATTTGTCTACATCCCTCATGATGATACACAAAATTACCCCTTCTGTAGATTACAAATAGTTGTTGAAACGTTAGGACACTTAACTTAATGAACCAACCAACCAAAATTTAATAAAAGTCCCCAAAGTTGTTGAGCTAACGAACAAGACAACGTTATTATAAAACTTTGGGAACTAGTGTAATAAACAGCCAATTTGATAACATTTTATTAGAATAAAAACAGTAAATTATTAGACAGTATTAGTTTTTAAAAGTAAATTGCATGGTTGTTCGGAAAAATTGAAATAAATCTGGGAAAAAAGTTTTAAATTTAAATACATTGAATAAATATTTTATAAAGTTAATTATGCAGTAAAAACCAAGTTCTAACAGGGAGGGAGGGGATATTGAACTGTAAACTGTACAGTTCCCAAAGTTTTACTACTTATTTATTGCATCGTATTAAAATATATTAAAGTTAAGATTTTAACCAGTTTTGTTAGACCCGAGGGGCCGAAGGAAAGGCCCTTGTTAAAACTGGTTTAATTTTAGGATTTTAGTTTTATTATTCATGGACAATTGAATTGTCTGTAATCCGGTACTAAACATGATTTTTCATTATTGCTGAGAACCGTTTCTGATCCAGCGGATATCAATCGGTTTCAAAGCCATTCCGGAAAACTATTTCACTCATTCGTTGGCTTAAAAACTTTTGATAGGTACTTTTATTAATTCCTGATTAGTTGGTACAAACTAGCAAAATATTCAAACTTATCGACCAATAAATTTTAAAAGATTAATATTGTTTATCATAATCAATGTAAGTATATTTTTTTATCACTTAAAATCCCTGAGTTCTAATTAAATTTAATTTTATCGCTATGCTACTCTAGGCTAGAGGTTATGTTATGGTTTAGTCAAGGATGTTCATTCAGTTTCGCATATTAATTAGGCATATTAGAATTGTCCTATCGATTTCAAATTTTGCATGGTGATTCCTGTAGTAGTTAGGTACGATTTAGAAAGCGTAGCAACTCTATAATCGTTACCAGAATGTCCGTACGTCCATTTTAAACATGTTGATTTTATTTCTTTTTAATAACAATTTTTTATGTGATAAAATCATTCGATTGATCTGATTTTTTTATTACTGATTCCTATTACAATTATATTATGAGCGAAGCATTTCTATAATCAAGTATTAAAAATGTCAGTATGTCTTAAACAGAATTATGTATTTAAGAAGTTTTGCAACAAATTTACGTATAATTTTGTCAAACCTTATTTTCATATTTTGTATATTCAGTTATGACATTCAACAAAAGTTAATGTTCGTCTGTCATATCGTTTCAGAGCTTTGCTTTTATGGATGTTGTCATCCTTGTTTTTTACACAAAATGCTCCTTTACTTGTGGTTCACTCTCAATGTTAAATCACCTTTTTTTATTTGCTTTTGGGGATTGGGGTAGTTATATTTTGAACAGCTGGGGTATTTTACAAGAGCAATTTTCTTGGGAGGGTGAAGATACCCTTCCCACAAATAGTTATAAAACAACCCTGGACCTATAAAAATCTTCACTCTAAAGAAGAATCATGTCGGTCAAACTGTTGGTGAGACATACAAACAGACAAACATGCAAACACTAAGACATCATCTTATTTTTATATTGAATCTTTTGCTAATGTGATAATATGCAGAAGTGGATACACATCATATGCAAGTACAAGGTCAAGAAATATTATTTTTTAATGATAATGTGTAAAAAGCTTTCAGGAAGATTTATATATTAAGTCAAGTTACTCTATAACCTAAGGATCTACTATAAATTGACGGGTTTTAAATTTTTTGAACATACATTAAATATTTTGTAATTACAAATTATATAAAATAGTAAGGTATTTTAGTTTTGAGCCGTTTATATTTTTTCATTATATAATGGATTAAGTTTAAGTCTTACGATGGGTTTAGATTATTACTCCCCGCCTCCTCCCCACCTCCAGGTGAAAAAAAGTATATTTTACACGATTAAGTATACATCTATTTTTCTACTTATTCTAATGTTTTAAAACACCATGGTAATCAGTAATAAGTGTTTTTTTTGACCAAACTATTTAATTAAAATAAATATATGAACACAAGTTAAACAATAAACTTAACAATGTTAGCATATGTAAATGTAAAAAAAGATTTTTTAGGGTTCGGCAGACGCATCTATAAAAGACGGCTGCGAATAATGTGAAAATTACCAGGGATCTAAAGGGATAAGACAATGTCAGATAAATTGATGTACATCCCCTACAATTAGTACCAAATTAACCCTTCTTTGGATTAAAATTAGTGGTTAAAACGTTTGAACACTCAACTTATATGACAATAAAACCAACCAGTCAAAATTCACTAAAGTCTCTAAAGTTATCAAGCCAACGAATAAGATACGTTGTTATAAAACTTTGGGGACTAGTGTAATAAACAGCCCGTTTTTACCTCATTAGAGTAAAACACTAGAGGGAAAAAGTGTTAAAAATAATAAATTCAGATGCTTTACTTCTTGTTGAAGAAATTAGTGTGAAAAGGTTTTAAGCTAAGGACAATTGTATTTTTGGCGACTGCGACTGTTCTCTTAAAATTTGGCGGCTTGGCAGCTTCGGTAATTGGCAGCTGACGAAGCTTAGAAACTCCCCTATTGTTTGAAATTATTTCCTTATTTATGTTGGTTTCATATTTTATACGTTAATGTTATAGAGTATTAACATGAAAAAGTATAAATCAAGAATAATTAAGTCCATTTGTAGTGTAGCTCTGAAGGAAGAGTACAAATTATGAAGATTAAAGCAATGCCTTTTTAAGCCAATTGAATAAATTAACTTCGATTTACAATAAGTGCGTTTTGTTTGAGAGAGGGAGGGGACATTGGACATTAAATTATACTGGCCCTGAAAGATTTATAAACACTATCTCTTTAATTTGTTAGGACTTAAAACTTCTTTTATCTTGGGTTACAGAAACTTAAAATAATTTTAATCTATAGAATGTTTTTTTTATTTATATAATTTGGGAGTGTACATCACTGTATCATCTATTGCCTTTTCCCTTCCAATGTTTGGTATTTATCTTACCAGGGAACTTAAGGGATTAGACAATGGCCTATAAATTGATGTACATCCCCAATGATGATACACAAAAATACCCCTTTTGTAGATTACAATTAGTGGTTGAAACGTTTGGACACTCAACTTCTAAATTCAATAAAATTCCCTAAAGTTTTTAAACCCAACGAATAAGAAAAAAAATATTGTAAAACTTTGGGGACCAGTGTAATTAACAGTCCAATATCCCCTTCCTCACTATATCTTAATACAGACCCTGTAATTAATTGTCCTTGTTCTAAATGAGATTGAACATTAGTTACAGACAAAACTTTTATTTTAATTTACTTTGTGTGTGTGTGAGTGTGTGCACGTGTGTGTGTGTGTGTCTTAAAATTTTTTCTTTTAAATATTGTACAAGAGAAAAAGTTTTTCTTTTGAACGGGTCAAGAATATAAATTTTCTAGGCAGGATAGAAAGAGATTAGAATTGATTATACATTTATATACATCCCCAATGAAGATAAACAAAATAACCCTATTTTTAGATTAAAAATATTGGTTAAAAAGTTTAGACTTAAATTGTTTTGTTTAGTGTTTAGTATTAGGCCAACCTATGAGAAATATTGTTTATAAAACGTTGAGTACCAGTGAAATTTACAATCAAAAGTTATGGTTGACCATTGGATGTTCCTAAAAAGTTTGGATTGATTTGATATAGATATGAATGTAACATAGAACTACCTCAGAAAATAGCATATATTATACCGTGTTTACCTTTTACACCAATAAAAAATTACTTCTTTCTAGCCTTGGGGACTTCCATAACAATGTTCTCTAATAAAAACTAATCTCAAATAGAATATATTTATTTTAGGAGAAAAGCAGAAAGATTCTACGGGTTCAAGTTCCTTGGTAGCTACAAATGATAGATTATTACAGCTTATAATTAAGGTAATAATTATCTATAATACAAAGTAGAACGATGTCTGTCCGTCTGTCTGTCTGTCTGTCTGTCTGTCTGTCCGTCTGTCCGTCCCTTAAGATCTCTGTAACCACTGAACCGATCGGATTCTACTCTTCAGGGTATATACCCACTGGTCCTGTGGTGGTTTTAGGCTATTTTCTGGGGGGGGGACACCCCCAACCCCCCCTAAACAAAAAAATCTCCCCCCCCATTTTTTTTTTGTAAGATTTCCTTGGTCCTCTTGCGATTTTTTTTATCACCTCTTGGGGCAAAGCCCCTAGAGGCTAGGGGCGAAGCCGCTAGTATTACACAAAGTAACAGGGGCCGGGGTCTGTCTGTGTAATGGTAGGTAAGGATTTCGAATCGCTAAACCGATAAGGTTTTCCTTAGCAGTGAAACTTCTCGTAGGTCAAGAGTAGGTTTAAAACTATTTTGGGGTAGGTGATCTATAACCTCCCAGTAGATATAGTCTCTAGGAAAAGAGACCCCCCCCCCCCTCAACGCAGTGGAGTATCTACCTCTCCTTCCCCCTCCTTACCTATATTGTCCTAAAGCCCTATGGGTTTAGAGGCTAGTGTTTAAGTACATATAATATTATGTAAAACTTAAAAAATAATTGAATTTCCTTATTGGAACTAATAGGTAACAAAGAAAAAAACTATTAATTACAATTAACACTCAATTTAACTCTAATGATAAAATTGTACATACTTATATTGTGTTAAATCTTTTTTGCTAATTTGCTTCTATTTCATGAAAGAAATGAAGGCTTAATGCTCTTTTGTAATAAAAAGGAAAAATTATGGCTCTTTTATCTTTTATTACCTCTTGTATAACACATTTCTTTTAATCTAAGCAAAAACTTTTTTGTTCATTTTTAAATTAAATTCTTTTTATTAGTTTTTTGCTCCCCTCTCCCCCCCCCCCCTTCCACAATGATTATAATTGGTATAAAAAATCTATTTTAATGGGGGAGGGGATTTTGGACTGTGTTTTCTTGTACTTACCACATATTGGTTAAACAGTTTCTGAGATATTAATGTTCATACATCTGTATTTTTTCAATTTTTGTAAAGACAATATTATTTTTTTGCAGGGAAAAATTTTGCTCTGAGTGGATGTTTTTCCCTTTACTCGCCCCTATTTTATTGGGTTAAAAAGATATTTTAAAGAATTCGAATAATACAAATCAGGGCTCGGCACAATCCCTGGTAAATTTCTATATTTGCAAATAATTGCAAAATGTTTTTGCTCTAATTGGAATAAAAATAAGTGCGAATTCGATTCCGCACACGTTTCACATTATCAAATAATTATAACTGCACATTTTTTACAATAGAACAAACTTTCTGTTCTTTTTTCCTTTACTTTACTCATTAAACATAAGGAGGGAGGGGACATTGGGCTGGTTTTTACACTAGTCCCCATGGGTTGATAATAGTGTTTTCTCATTCGTTGTCCCAACAACTTTGGGG
The DNA here is from genome assembly GCF_053477335.1 of Acartia tonsa. Lineage (NCBI taxonomy): Eukaryota > Metazoa > Arthropoda > Copepoda > Calanoida > Acartiidae > Acartia > Acartia tonsa. The sequence goes on along the minus strand of NC_137264.1, from coordinate 38,550,752 downwards.
ACGTTTGCCAAATTTTGATTAGTTGTTTCATTATGTTGAGTGTCCAAGCGTTTCAATCATGAATTGCAATCTACAAAAGAAAGTCGTTTTGTGTATCAGCGTTGGGTATAAACCAAATTATCGTCAATTGTCTTATCCCTTTAGATCCCTGCATTCTCTTATTTGTTTTCTTTTATGTAATTATGCGATTATAAAACACAGTGCACATATGATAATAAGCGAAAGTGATTGAACATGATTAAAATTTGCCAATGAAATTTTCGTGATGTATTGGAATTTTGCAAGATATTAATTTCCTATCTATCAATGTGTGTGTGTGTGTGTCTGTGTGTATGTGTGTGTGTGTGTGTGTGTGTGTGTGTGAGACAGTGTATATTCGTCTTATTCGAAAGAAATCATGGATTTGTTTAAAGTAAAGATTTTCAATAACATCCATAAAAAAGCAGGCAGACGAGACTGACAAACGAACATTACAAAAATGCATTTTAAAATCGTAAATGTGTTCCTAGCCATTTATATTCTAAGAAGTTCTAGGATTATTTTTTATACAATTATTTATCGGCCATTGTCTTATCCGTCATTATCCCTGATAAACACACACAATAAGGCATATTGATTGTCTTACATAACTATATTCTAATCATGGAGGGAGGGGCATTTGACTGTAAATTACTCTGGTACCCAAAGTTTTATTAATTCTTAATTAAAACTTTGGGTACTTAGTTGAATTTTTATTGATTGGTTTTAAACTGTGTCAAAATTTTTAATCCATGATTTTAATTTACAGAAGGGATAATTTTGTTCATCATTGTTGGGGATGTTTATTTTTCGTCTTTTATCTTATCCCCTAAGATCCCTGATTCTAATGCATAATTTGAATTGAGTAACTGCTTAACTTTATCAAATGGTTAGGTATAAACTTTTGATTGCTTTCATAATAATAAAACAGGGTATTTCAAAATGATATAGCGTTTTTCTTTTTAAACTAACGGCTGCGCCCCTATTATTTAGGGGGCCGAGCCCTGTATTGGAAGGGAGCGAAAGTCGGACAAAAAATATCCTTCCAAAGACTTAAACTTTGAAAAATAAATTGTATAAAACTTTCCCAGAACCTATTTGAAGCTTCTCTAAAATGGAAATCTTAATCAATTTAGTGGTTGGTGATATCTTAAGCTTATTGTTTCTCTCAAAGTGCCTATTAGAGCACATAAACCCCCACTAGGTACATTATAAAAAAATAGCGATGGGGGAGGTGGTTGAAATTTAATTTTTCGATAGGCCCTTGGAGGAAAAACACCCAGAGATTTAAAAATTTCTGTTTTCAGGGTATTCTGTACGAGAGTTGTGTAGATTTTTGTCAACAGAAGGCGACACAGTCAAGAAATAATAGCATAGAGTTTACAACTGTTCTCCACTCAAGTGATTTTAACGACAGTGACCTATCCCTTCTCTCTTGGCTGCAGGAACTATGATAATATCTTTTCCAGTATCGCTTCGAAACAGATTAATATCATATGGATTAGAACAGGTTCTAAGCCACACTGAAAAATCGTGTAGCGTTTTGTAATATATACTGTTTTCTACGAATATAAAAATGTACAATCATAAGATTAAAACCATTTTTTAGCCCGTCTCTTCGGCATCTCGGGGCTACAAAAACAGTTTTTAATCTTGTAATTGTACATTTTTTTATCCGTGGAAAGCTCTTTATAATACGATGCGATAAATAATAACCTATGAAGTTATTTGGACGGATTGACGTACCGAAACAACTAAGATTATAGATCAGCTGCGTTACTATAAATTAAATCTCTGATTATATCCTATTGTCACATGGATCTTGATGAAAGTTTAATTTGCCTGGACTAAATTAGATATAGAGCTACATAAAGCGAAATAACTGAAAACTATTAATGTGAACAAACTTTAAAGACAATGGAAATTAAACTGACGTACATCTCCAATATTGATAAACAAAATTACACATTTTTCTGTAGATAAAATTTACTAGTTTGTACAAACCAATCAATACTTAATAAAAGTACCCAAAGTTTTTGACCCAACAAATAATTATTATCATAATATAATTTTTATAGTCTATACCTCCTGACACTTTTTCTTGCCCTTTTGAACAGGAAAAAAAACATTCAATATTCTAAAGTTATTGTAAGGTAGAACACAGGGATCTAAAGGATAAGACAATGTCCGTTAAATTGATGAACAATCCCAATGATGATACACAAAATTACCCCTTCAGTACATAACAAGTAATGGTTGAAACATTTGGTCACTCAACTTAATATATTAATATTAATGAACCAACCAATCAAAATTCACCAAAGTTCCCAAAGTTGTTAAGTCTTCGAATAAGAAAACGTTAATATAAAACTTTGGGGACTTCTCCCTCTCCCTGGCTACTTTTCTAATAATCCGCAGTTGTGGGTGCACTAAAACTAAGCGGCTTCCGGCCATGTTTTATAAAAAATCAACATTGCATTGCAGAAAATCCGGCAAAATCGTTTGATTGCCTTTTAATTATTCAATTAAAAAAGATGAAATTGCTGATTGGGAAATTTTTCCGCAATTTTCATACATTTTTTCCCTTCTGTGTAGTTTTTTTTACCATTCAATATCAGATTTTTTAATGCATTTATTTCAAAGTTTGCATAAAATATTGCAAGTATTTGTATTGCAAAATTTTAATGCATGCAGTATTTTATATTTTGCCTACCTACTCAATTTACAAAATAAAACATTCATTGGTTGGCTGAAAGAATTTTTAAAATAAAGAAAAGAGAGAATAAGATTAAGAACTAGGGTTGGGCCAGGTATTGAAACTATCCGGCTGGATATCCAGCAATATAATCTTTTACATTTTACCACAAAAATCCCTACTAATTAAATTTTAAATGGCTGTAATTTTCTTATTTTAAAGTTTGAAGAAAAATTATTGAAAATGTTTATTTTTTGAAAATTTTATATTAGAAATCTCAAAGCATGATTTTTGGTGGCGGCAGTTGTTCTTTGCAGCTGCATGCCGCCACAGTCGGCAGTCGGTCGCTAAACGGCAGTCGACTTTTATGAAGAAATTTTTTTGCTACTTCAATATCCGGTCATTCGGTAATTTTCTGGATATTCGGCATTAGAAATCAGCCGGATATCTGGTATCCGGTATCCGGCCAAAAATGTATACGGACCAACCCTATTAAGAACATCCATGGATCACAAGGGATAAGACAATGAATGATAAATTGATGTACATTCTCAATGTGTATTCTACTATGATTATTGGTAAAAAAATTTTGGACACTTCTTGATTGTAAGATTTTAAATGCCAAAAGTTGCTTAGCGATTTTTAGTTTTAAGTTTTCCCCTCCCAATAACATCACAAAAAGCTAAAAATAATGTAACAGATTTCAATAGAACGTATTTTAAATGTTGAATGTCATTTTGTTGTACAGAAAAGTTTGAATGTAGAAGTTGAACGGCTGTTAAAACCACAATTAGGTAAGTCAAACATTTTTGGTTTATGCTTCAGTACTTTTTTTCATTTTTTTGAAGTGGGGGGGGGGAGTTAATGGTATGAGACTACCCATAGAAACATAAATATGTAAATATTTTAGTTACAAAATATGCATACCTTTTAGGTTTCATGTCATTCATGAATGTCTAGAAGCTCATATAAACAATATATTAGCAGAAGATTTACACTGTATTACACTTTATTGAGTACTACTTATTTTTTGCTGTGCTACATATGAATAAAATCATTTTTTTTCCTTTGACATATATATCAGTTTTCAAGTAAAGAAATATGGATTTAAGTTAAGACTTATATTGAAAAGTAAATACTTTTGAGTGATAAATGATTCAAAATAATAGATGTATTACCTTAGACGGTAAATCAGACGTAATAACCCGTCTAAAATAAAAAAAAGAATTTTCGATCATGCAAAGAAGTGGAAGGTTTCGTCGTATCTTTGATAGGTTAATTTTAGTTAGGATTAAGTAATGATTGTCCCTATAGGCTAGAAATAGGAGAAAAGCTGTTGTGAAAATACGTCGAAACCCGCTACTTCGTTTTCTTTCCATAATCCGTAATTTCTAGTAGACTTTCTGTTAATAAGGGGGGGGGGGGAGTTCTGACACATTTGCGTAAACGGTGAGTATAGGCTTTATCTTTGGACTGAGAGGATAGGTTATTAGGGATAAAATCATTCTTATATGATGAATTTCCCCCAGATTTAAGATTTTTTGGATAGGCCTCCAGGTTCCGGAGCTCCAGGCCTCCAGGTGGTCTCTGTACAGGTAAAAATGAAAAATAAAATTTTTTTTTTTAAAGTTACAGGTCAACTTATAAAACAAAATATGCATCTTTTTTAATATTATTCACATATTTGAAGAAAAAATATGCATATTTTGTTTTATAAGTTGATTTTTAACTTTAAAAAAAAAAATTTTTTTTTTTCATTTTTACCTGTACAGAGACCACCTGGAGGCCTGGAGCTCCGGAACCTGGAGGCCTATCCAAAAAATCTTAAATCTGGGGGAAATTCATCATATAAGAATGATTTTTTCCCTAATAACCTATCCTCTCAGTCCAAAGATAAAGCCTATACTCACCGTTTACGCAAATGTGTCAGAACTTCCCCCCCCTTATTGAGTTGTTACGCTCTCTATTTTGTTGTACAGGAATAATCAAGTTTTGGATCGTTAGAACGATTCTAACGATTCTAACTATCCATTTAGGACGGAAGTACGGCCAGACCCTAAAAGATTTCCTTGCTATTGTACTTCTTTTCTTTTTTGTTAAACTGTGAGGATAGAAAGATTTAAGATTTTTTGGATAGGCCTCCAGGTTCCGGAGCTCCAGGCCTCCAGGTGGTCTCTGTACAGGTAAAAATGAAAAATAAATTTTTTTTTTTAAAAGTTACAGGTCAACTTATAAAACAAAATATGCATCTTTTTTAATATAATTCACATATTTGAAGAAAAAATGTGCATATTTTGTTTTATAAGTTGATTTTTAACTTTAAAAAAAAAATTTTTTTTTTTTTCATTTTTACCTGTACAGAGACCACCTGGAGGCCTGGAGCTCCGGAACCTGGAGGCCTATCCAAAAAATCTTAAATCTGGGGGGAAATTCATCATATAAGAATGATTTTTTCCCTAATAACCTATCCTCTCAGTCCAAAGATAATTTAGGACGGAAGTACGGCCAGACCCTAAAAGATTTCCTTGCTATTGTACTTCTTTTCTTTTTTGTTAAACTGTGAGGATAGAAAGATTTAAGATTTTTTGGATAGGCCTCCAGGTTCCGGAGCTCCAGGCCTCCAGGTGGTCTCTGTACAGGTAAAAATGAAAAATAAATTTTTTTTTTTAAAGTTACAGGTCAACTTATAAAACAAAATATGCATCTTTTTTAATATTATTCACATATTTGAAGAAAAAATGTGCATATTTTGTTTTATAAGTTGATTTTTAACTTTAAAAAAAAATTTTTTTTTTTTTCATTTTTACCTGTACAGAGACCACCTGGAGGCCTGGAGCTCCGGAACCTGGAGGCCTATCCAAAAAATCTTAAATCTGGGGGGAAATTCATCATATAAGAATGATTTTTTCCCTAATAACCTATCCTCTCAGTCCAAAGATAAAGCCTATACTCACCGTTTACGCAAATGTGTCAGAACTTCCCCCCCCCCCTTATTGAGTTGTTACGCTCTCTATTTTGTTGTACAGGAATAATCAAGTTTTGGATCGTTAGAACGATTCTAACGATTCTAACTATCCATTTAGGACGGAAGTACGGCCAGACCCTAAAAGATTTCCTTGCTATTGTACTTCTTTACTTTTTTGTTAAACTGTGAGGATAGAAAGATTTATTACTTCCAGAGCTTGCTAATGGAAAATTTTGATTTAATGTCGGATTTTATGTTTCCACTTTGAGTTGTATTCGTGTGTTTTATCAGTTCCGCTTATTTTCATCTACTAAGTGAAGTTATAGCAATGAGAAATTGTCGGTCTGTGCATTTTTAGTGGAAAAGTTTGGACTCTTCTAGTTTTATTTAGCCAACAAATTTAGATTTGATAGACGTACCCAAGGTTTTTAATCAAACAAATAAGTAAACGTGTTCATGAAATATACAGTCCAATATCTCATCCCTCTATTTTTAATCATAGTACCTATTCAGTTATTTCTAAGTATGTAGCTTAAAATTTCGAAAACTGCTGAACCGATTCAGTTCTCCATTATGGGAAGGTTCAAATAGGTCCCGGGATGGTTAAGGGCTATTTTATTTTTAGATGTAAGGCTAGGGATAATTCTAAGCTATTTTTTTTCCTTTACTATGCTACTACTACGCATATAGATCCCATAAATTCTAGGGGCGCAGTTGCTAGTTTTAAAATAATGTAATAACACTTGGTGGAAGTAATAGCAAACATTTTAATTCTACATTCAATTTGCTTTAATCTTGGAAGACATTTATTTTTGTCAAGATATACATTTATCATTTAAGATTAATAAATAAAAAAATTTTTGTTTTAAAATCTTTTCTATAATTGTCCGTAACAGAAAGCTCTTATCGTTATTTATGTAAAGGGTGTGCAAAAAAAATGCGGACATTTTTAAAATTGAAATTGCGCGGCTTGTGTTAATAGTAGAAAAATGTTACGCATACCGTTAGAACCGCCAAGAAGTCTATTTTTTGGAAATACAAGAACGATTCCTCTACTACGTATAGTTACGGAGCTACGTGTTAAAATGTACCAACTGATGTAAAACTTGACTTGCGAGTAAATTTTAAAATATAACTAAAAATTAGAGAAGATATTTTGCAAAAAAAGTTACCTACATTTTTTAATTTCAAATTGCGCGTCTTGTGTTAATAGTAGAAAAATGTTACGCATACCGTTAGAACCGCTTTGAACTGTATTTTTTGGAAATATAAGAACGGTTCCTGTGCTACAAATAATCTAGAAGCCAGATGGTAAAATGTCCCAAAATTAACTCGCAAGTCAAGTTTTAAGTCAGTTGAGACATTTTAACACGTGGCTCCTAAACTATGCGTAGCACAGGAATCGTTTTTATATTTCCTAAAAATAGACTTCTTGGCGGTTCTAGCGGTATGCGTAGTATTTTTCTACTATTTACACAAGCCGCGAAATTTTAATTTTTAAAATGTCTGCATTTATTTACACACCCTTTATGTTGTCCTATCGTTTTTATGGGGGGTTTACTTTAAACAGTTGGGAACAATTTATAAAGCAAAGCATTTAAAACATGTAAATTTTTAACAAAATTTTTTATTTCGTTTTTAAATCTTTGGTCATAAGATAACATGGCTATACAACTTTGGGTACAAGTGTAATTTAAATTCCGAAGTCCCCTCCATTTTAGTGACAGACTTATGAATTTTATATTTTTGTTTAAAGACATATTGATGCAACCCATCAGATAAATTGATGTTTATCTCCAATGTGTACACACGATTATACCAGCTGTAGATTGAAATTAATGGTTGTAACGTATTGACACTAAAGTTGATAAACCAACCAATCGAATTTAAGAAAAGTCCCCAAAGTTGCTAAACCACAGAATAACTAAACAGCCTATTGTCCCCTTCCTTCCAGGATAATCCGAAATTTATTGCTTTTTATCATTTGGCTCTTGGGACTTTCAAAACAGTTGTCCCCCCCAGGGAGGAAGGGAGGAGACAATGGGCAATTAATTCAATTTTATAGTTGTGACCCTTTAGGGTTGAAAAACTAGATAAACTGGATATTTTTAATAGTGCAACTTTTATTAGAAATTTATTTATTTTTTAATTAATTTTAATTCAAAAAGCACCATCCCCCAAACGCTAATTTACTACAAGCCTAGCATTATCAAGATCAAGAACTTGGTAGCAATTCATTTACTAAAAAATATTAGTATTTATTAGTTTTAGTATTTAGGGTAGAAAAATAGCATAAAACCATCTTAAGATTTTAATGATAAAAAAACCTAAAAGCATTCCAGGACCTTTGTGTATCTTCCCTAAAATGTAGAACTTAATCGGATCTGTAACCAAATTCTTCAGCTTTATACAAACAAAACTTACTACTTTTTATTGGATATTAGCGCAGCTACTTTATGTGTATGAGCATGTTATAATGGACGTACGGATTTTCTAGTAACAATTGAATTTCTATGGTTTCTAAATCGTAATAAATAATAAACTAGAATCAGTTTAAACAATTGTATTAAAAATGATTAAAATAACAACAAAATAATAAATAAATTCTACATAAATAATATATCATATCCCAATTGAACTGTTAGGTAAATATAAAACAATTGAATCAAAAATGGTTTAGGGGTATCGTCTCAGTCGTGGCAACGCCCCTTGAGGGGCGATTCATCGTATTTTCAAAATTGCTTTTGATAGGTTATGTTAGGTTGGGTTAGGTGATTTCCCCGCAGGGTTAGAGCCTCCCGCAGGGGCTAGAAGTAGAAGAAAAGCTACTGTGAAAATACAAAGAAACGCCCCTTAAGGGACGTTGCCACGAAAGTGACTACCCTGATTTAATTACAACAAAATAATAAATAAAAATAAAATTTATTTGATGAACTTTTTAAAATCTAAAAAAATTGTCAGTTTACATTGTTTTTATATGACGTACCTATATAGTTACACACACTAGGTATAACAACACACACTAGGTATAACAAATTAACTTGATTAAAAATGTTTATGAATAAAAAAAAGTTGCAGAATAGAATGTCTCAAGAATATTTTTACAATCTGCTTCTAATATTAAGTGTTCGCCTTCTTACCTAATAGTTTTGAATTTAGATTTATGGTTCTAATTCTAAATTATATTTGGTCCAGTTACAAAAAAAATCCTTTTTATTTATAAAGTCTTAATAAAACATTTTTTGGAAAGTATCAGATAAAACAAATGGGAAAAAAGTAAAATAAACTTCTAAATGACCATACTTTAAAAAAATTTAAAAATATAAAATTATGTAAATGTCAAACTACGGACCACACCTACACGCTGCAGATACCCTCCGTTATGCATCTTAAATTCTTTCTCGCACGTTCGCACCATATCAATAACTTCTTCTTTCAGGAAAGCTAATTTTCCCTTTGTTAGTTGTCTGAAATAAATATTTTTTTTAGCATTTATCGGCTTAACATAAAGGCAAAAATTAATTCAGCAATGTCAATAAATACCAATGTGATTATTGCCTACTGCTTTTAGTTAATCAAGGATGAAAACATCCATAAAAGCGAAGCTCTGAAACGGTATGACAGACTAACATTAACTCTTGTAGAGTGACAATACTGAATAAAAAGCAAGAATTTATAAGTATTGACAAAATTGTACGCCAATTTGTTGCTAAATTTCTTAAAGAATTCTGTTTAAGGACATACTGACATTTTTTGGACTTGATTATAGAGATGCTTAATATTATACCTTATTGTAATTGGAATCAGAAATCCAAAAATTGGATGATTTTATCACATAAAATATTGTTGTTGAAAAAGTTTTAAAAAAACAATGTTTAAAATGAACGTACGGACATTCTGGTAACGATTATAACGTTGCTACGCTTTCTAAATCGTATCTAACCACTACAGGAATCATCTTGCAAAGTTTGAAATCGATAGGACAATTCTAACATGCCTAAATTATCGAAAAAAGCTATCCGTTACGGACGGACGGACGGACTGACCGACCCTAATTATAGAAAAGCTTCGCTGATAATAATTATAGAAAAGCTTCGCCTTTAAAAACAATAACTGGAAATTACTTTTCTCAAAATTAGGTACTTAACAAAAATATTATAACCAAAAAGCAATCTTCTAACTATTAATAATTAGTGGCAAAGATATGATTTGAAATGTCAATCTGTCTGTCTTTCTCTTAATAAAATTCCATAAATTTCTGAATATTTTCTTAATATTTAAATTTCTATGCTTTGCTACTTAAAGATGTTGTCATCTTTGTTTCGATAAAAATTGTATACATATCTTATCCATTTTGTTCTTCTCCTAGAAACCAAGGCAGTATCACATTTTCTGCTTTTTTGCATTTTATACAAGATTTCATCTGAAAAATATTAAAGATTATTATAGAGTTGCTTCATTTTTAAGTCATATCTAATTGTTATAGAAATCATCATGCAAAGATGGAAATCGATTCTAATCTGTTTAAATTAACAAAAAGAGCTAAACGCAATGGACGGACGTACGGACAGACCTACCCTTATTATAGAAAAGCTTCGCTTTTAAAATTTGTATAAAATCATCACTAGACTAAATTTTATCTTGGGATCTAATTGTAAAGCTCTCTAAAATGGAAAACTGTATTAACATAAAAAACGTATTACTTTATATAAAAGGATATAAATATTACATTTTATAATCTTGTCAATAAAACATTTGAAAAAAGGAAACCAAAAATCGCCACGTGTCACTAAATTTATATTCAGAAGTGTGTGTGTAGATGTAGACGTTTGTTTGTGTGTGTTTTCTCCCTAATATTGCAATACACTGAGCTATAAGCAACAGCAGAAAATATATTCGATTAGCGTAGCTACTTTATGACGCATTTATTTTAATTTTGATTAATGAATATTATCTAAAAGCAATTTAATTATTAATTTATAAAATAATTCCAATAATTTCTATCATATTATTAACTGCAAACAAATATTCCAGAATTATTATTTTTTTTGTTTTTGAATAATCATTATGATTTTAAAACAATTAAAGTAAAAGTTTTGTTTATTGTTTATCTTTTTTTATTGCGCTAGTTTTTATAAGAATGCCCCGTCATGTTGCATGATTTCTCGTGACGTCATTCATATTTTAGTCCCCAAAGTCAGTCAGAAACTGCTAAATTCATGCACATTCCCTTTAAGCCAGTCCCCAAAGGAGACTCCTAAAATATGAATATTCGATCCATTGTCCCCTCCCTTCCTCCCTGTGTCCCTTCCCCCCCCCAAAAAAAAAAAAAATCTTTTTGTTTGTGTGTTAGTCACACATTGGGATGTTACAGTACAGGAATATCTGAGTCTCCTTGGAATGTCTTTACAGAAAGGACAGTAATTTTTTTAGTTTCAAAAAGGCAACAGTTTTCATCAGCGTGTCGGAGCCGTTTAATTTTGATGTGGCTCCGGCTCCTACCTTAAAATTAATATATAAATTTTTGTTCATTATTGAATTTGATAAAATAAAAAAAATAATATAAAATATTTTGCTTTTATTTGATTAAAGCTATATAAAAGTAGAAGGATGTGTGTCTATTTGTTAAGTAACAATAGTTTTTCAGTTTATTATATGGAAATAGACCGTTGCCAAATTATAATATTAATTTAAATAATCATTTTTAGCTAATCTGGAGCCGGAGCCGTTATTAACGAAAAATACGGCTCCGGCTTCACCAAAAATATTGCTGCTCCGGCTCCGAAACGCTGGTGTTTATGAAAACTAATCTTGTTTTATTATTATACAGAGACATCATGGACGGAGCACATATTGATGCAGCCCATCAGATCCAACATATTTCCCCACTCTGCCATGCCAACGCCAAAAATAAAATCTCAAGATGTGATGACCAAGAGTTTGTCCCTGCTGCTGAACCGACAGGTACTTTCTATCAGTAGGACAATCTTTGAATAAAAGTAACATGATGATTTTATGTCTGTAGCGATGGATTTCGCGAATCGTTTAAGAAATTGCATCTTTCCTTTGTAAATTTATGTATATTTTTAAAAGCTAAGCTTTTCTATAATTAGGGTCGGTCCGTGCGTCTGGGACAGATTGCTTTTTTGTTAATTTAGGCATTTTAGAATTGTCCTATCGATTTCAAACTTTGCATGGTGATTCCTTTAGTAGTTAGTACGATTTAGAAAGCGTAGCAACTCTATAATCATTACCGAAATGTCCGTACGTCCATTTTAAACATGTTGATTTTTTACTTTTTTAACAACAAATTTTTATGTGATCTAATTATCCGATTGTTCTGATTTTTGGTATACTGATTCCTGGGACAACAAGTACAATATTATAAGCAAAGCAACTCTATAATCACGTCCTAAAATGTAAGTATGTCCATAAACATTATTCTGTATCAAGAAGTTTTTCAACAAATTTACTTACAATTTTGCTTTGTCTCTTATTCGTTTATATTCTGATTATTCAGATCTGACACTATACAATGTCTGTTTGTCCAACCGTTTCAGAGCTTCGCTTTTATGGATGTTGTCATCCTTGTTAAATTAAAAATTACTGTTTTTAAATAGGTATGTTAAAAATTTATCTAGATTACCTTAATCTTTTTACTTCCTTATTTAAATTAGAAAAGAAAGGTAGGTACTTGGTTTTTTTCACTAACATTTACATATTATTTTTTTTCAAAACACAATATAGGTAAAATATTATGGGTAAAATATTTTTAAAAATTTTTCAGGAATCGCGGGGAGAATTGAATGATATGTCAAGGAGCTTAGCTAGCTTCCATCTTACAGGTATAGTGAGATCATTACCTAGATAGTCAGACGGATAGATATTTTAGATGAAAAAAAAGCCCCAAGATTACCGTTTTGATTTTTGTTCTTCATTAGATAGATATTTGAATAAAATGTCAACGCTAAGAGCATAGCTAGCTTCCATCTTACAAGTATAGTTAGATAGATAGACAGATAAACAGACAGACAGACTTTTATACCTAAATTCAAAAGTTTGATGTATGTGTTCATAAAATTCTGTCTTTTATGATTAATATTTATTATGGAGAAATGTGGATCAAATAAATAAAAATACCTACCACTTCTGTAGATTAAAAATATTGGGTATAGTCCCTTTTGTGGCACCTTAAGAGGCGATTATTTATATCTTTCACAATAGCTTTTCTCCTATTTCTAACCCTGCGGGGCCAATTGCCTAACCCTGTGGGGCAATCACCAAACCTAAAATAACCTATAAAAAGCCAATTTAAAAATACGACGAATCGCCCCTTAAGGGGCGTTGCCACGAAAGGGACTATTCCCAAAAACTTTTGCCTCATCAATTACAAATCCATCATTAGCACCCAAAGTTTTTGATTTTACGAATAAGATTACATGGTTATAGATACTACTTAGTGTAATATTTACAGTACAAGGTCCCCTCCCTTGCTGTCTATATAACAATCGTATTTGATTTTAGGTAAAAAGTTGATGGACACATCTGTGGATCAGCTGTTTAAAGACAGAGAAGCCACGCCCACAATTAGAGAAGAGGTATTAATATTTAATTGTTCTTTCCCTTTAATTGTCTGTCGAGCACTGGAACCCCCTTCCCTAATTTCGAAGTTAAATAAGCGGTGGAGAAGGTTAATGTTTTCGCATGCCTTTTCTTATTAGAATTGGTTTATCGTCGATTTATATCCTATTATATAAGATCTCACTAACCGCTTAACCGATATTAATAGTTCCCTTTTACAGAGAAGCTTATAATAGGTCTTGAGATGGTTTTAGGATAGTTTATTTTCTTAAATAAGTCTGTGTATGGTTTTGGGCTATTTTTCTGCCCTTCCACATCCCTTAGAATATAGATCCCCTAGATTCTAGGGGCGTCGCCGCTAGTTAAAAATTATGATAATATTTTTTTTAGGTAACTAGCAGTGATAATCTAATTAGTGCAGCAACAGCAGTTGCACTTACAACAACCTCAACCATACATCAACAACAATTTATACATCAACAAAGTACAAAGCCAATCACTAGTGTTGCATTACAAGGTATTTTACAATTTTCACAAAACAATATTTTGCCAATTAAATTTTCATCGAAGGGTCTTATCGAGCACTGAATCCCCCTACCTGACTTTTTAAATAAATTGATAATGAAGGAGGGGTAGTTTTTATTTTTTTTGGGTACTGGCTACCCCCCTCAAATAAATTTCTAAATATTAATAGGGGAAGGGGGGTGAGTGATCGATATGCTTTTTGATGGAAAGCACCAATATTTCCACTAAATAAATCACATAAATTCACAAATAATAATTTAATTGTAAATACTAAAGGAAGGTTCTAAAAAGATTGAACTTTTATCTTACAAAAATCTACTTTAAAATGTTAAAAAGTAAAAGATTCTTTTAGTGTTTTAGTATATATGATTTTTTTATGCCACTTAAAGTAAATATCTTTCTTAGAACCTTCCGTGTAATTTACTAAAAAAAGTATTACATTAGATATGGACTGTAAATAAATTCTGCTTTTTTATTACAATAATAAAACACCAGAAAGTGATAGGACAATGGCAGTTGAATTAATCTACACTCAAGCTTTTATGAATTTTTGCTGAAAGTTTAATATTTGAGGTAAATATTAATTAAGCATCCATTGTCCTAGCCCTGTAAAACACCTAAAAACTAACTAGCTAGCCTAAATATTATTCTAGTTGCACAAATTAGTTTCTTATTGATCCGGTAGGTGGTGTCAACAGTCGAGTACTGACTAGTAGCCATTCATCTTCGCCATTAGCTGGTCTGCCCGGCCTGAGGCGCAGTGTTGACGTCACTCCCAGGTCGTCCAGAGAAGTTACTCCAGGTTTGTTATGTACATGGATCTTCAGGGATAAGACAATTGAGATGAAGTGGGTCATTTTTTCGCGTATTTTCAGTAAAGTTGTTTGTTAGCATTTAGTCAAATGCGCTTATTAAGTCAAACTGTTCTTAATTTTAATCAAATGTATGCATATGGAATGGTGTCTTTGACAAAACGCTAGCACACCATTTTACAAAATTATTACCCTCTTGGTGTACAACTCAATGATGATAAACAAAATTATCTCCTTCTAAAAATTAAAATCATTGGTGTACTGTACACTGATTGGACACCGAACCAACCAATCAAGTAGGTACTCAATTTTTTTAAGTCTTTGTTAAAAGAGTATGTTAACAAAACTTTGGGTACTGTATAATAACATATATAAGTTTTCCGGAATTTTAATGTTAGGGGGAGATTTGAAATCTGCATCAAATTTTAAGGATTTTTTTTATAAAATTCGTTTTTTGTATAATTCTTTATCTAAAAGCGGAAATGCATTTTAAGTTAATTAATTTTGACCAATAGGATAGGTGGATTTTAAACTACCTGCGCTCTAATTAATTGAATGATGTACGCCATCCAATGAGAGCGCAGATTTTTTAAATCCACCAATCACAGATGCCAAAATTAATTAACTTAAATTGCATTTCCGCTTTTAGATAAAGAATTATAGAAAAAACGAATTTTATAAAAAAAATCCTCAAAATTTGATGCAGATTTCAAATCTCCCCCTAACTTTAAAATTCCGGAAAACTTATATATCTTACTGTATAATTTATAGTCCAATGTCTTCTCCCTCCCTGGATTTAAGTAAATGAACAGGAAATAAATATTTATAATTTGAAAGGGAGAGGGGTTGTGTAAATTATTTTTATGTTAGTGATTTCCTCCAAAGTGTCTAATCGAGCACAGACCTCCCCGCCCCTCCCCCTCCTCCGTATTTTTACTAATTTGAAATAAATAAAAGAGGGCTTTTTATATTTTTTCTGTGTTTATAAGTTGTTCTACATTTATTTTGATTTAGTAAGTTATCTATTCCCATTTACTAATTTTAGTTTAAAATGCAAAGGTTGTTTTATTTGTCTTTGCCTTTCTAAATCCGTCTCTTTGTAAATGTGTAGTTCTTAAATATCTGTGCTGCTCTTGAACAGTACCTTGATGTTAAACGTTCAAAACCTTACATTTTTTTTTAATGTTTAGGTTCGCCTGTATCCACTAAATTTCCGGAGACACGTGTACCGCATCAAGCAGACAGTATGGGAAAACCAAAGTTTATCAAAGTAAGTATCTGCTGCTCTGTAGCTGCTTTGTAACTAACTTTTGGGTACATTTTTCAACTTATTGTGAAAATTTATTCCCACTCTTCTTCCCCGGGGTATGAATTATGGAAAAAATACATCCCCGCCTCATTTTGTAATACGCAGCAATATTCAAGACAAAAATTGGCGTTATCCTCTTTTTTAAAATTTTTGGGGGATGGGGGGGGGGGCGAAGCCGCTAGTAGTGGTTTAAAACAATAGTATAATTTACAGTCAAATGTCCCCTCTTTTCCTGGACAGTTGAATCTATATTTGTTGTGTTTAGGTAACAACCCTAGAGGATGTGCAGGCTGTACGGTGTGCAGAGTTTCATCCGGATGGGTCAGTCTACGCCGTAGGATCTAATTCTAAAACTTTAAGAATTTGTGAATATCCAGATATTTCTAGGTAAGTGATTATTTACTGTATGGCTTGGATTTATATCCGCTGGATTAGAACCGGTCTGATTCATATTGGAAAATTATGTCTCGTTATCACATTCTCCTACGAAATTAAAATAAAAATCAATTTCCTGTTTTATTGGCCCGGGCAAACTATTTTTAGGGTACATGCGATAGCATGTGTTTTCTTATTAGAAAATATTTAACAAAAAAATAATCTCTTGTACATTAAATAGTAGCTGGTAATATATTTATACAAGTTTATCAGGGGCTGCTATTCAGCCAATTAATTCCAATTGAAAATGCCGCAAAATTTAAGAAGGGGAAAAAAAGAGAAAGGGGTTGTGGGGAAATTTTCTTTAGATTTTTTTGTCAGAATCATATTCCCTTTTCCCTGCAAGTTTATAAAAACTTTTTAGCCTTGTAATGTCAGTGTTTTAGTTTAAACATAAATGTTTGTATGTTTCTTCTACATCAAGTACAAGGATGATAACATCATTTAAAGCGAATGTATTGCACTAAATGTACTTCCTTTTGAGAGGCAATTTAGACAATATGCATAATCATCTCAGGAATGACCATGACTAAATATCGTGATTAAGACCGTTATGTTATGGGGCCAATCAATCAAGTTAGTCTGTATTTTTATTGAGAGACTATTTGATTTAATATAGACGTAGAGTTGCTACGCTTTCAGGTTTACACCTCATTGTTTGAAACATACACGCCAACTACTGACGGAACTACTTGTACTAAAGTAGTTGCACTTCTAAAGATGTGTTGTGTTAACCAAAAGTAATCTCATAAATAGCACATCAACAATACTAATACCAATGTAGCCATAGTAAATATGGTTTTCAAATATTAGTTTACTTGGTTTGGTTTTCAAAAGTGTGGCGTCTTTATAATTAGGGTATTCGACAGTTATAAAAAAAACTGTTTACACAGTCTAGACTCGATAGTATTACACAGTCAAAACTTGTATTAACAAAGTCTAGACACTACAGTATCTACAAAATCTAGACTATACCTTATAGACCCAAAAGTGATTACACAATCTAGACTCTACAATATTTAAATAACATAGATTTACAGTCTAGACTTTACAGTATCTCCACAGTCTAGACACTATAGTATCTACACAGTCTAGACTCTACAGTACCAAAATAGTCTAGACTCAACAGTATCTCCTTAGTTAGACTATCTCACAGTCTAGATTATACAATATCTAAACTGTCTAGACTATTCAGTATCTACCAAGTCTAGATTCTACTTTACCTACTCAGTCTAGACTCTACAGTATCTACACATTTTAGACTATATTATCTACTCAATCTAGACCATACAGTATCTACTTAGTCTAGTGTCTAAAATACTCGACCTTATCTACAGAATAGACTTGACAGTATTAATAGTCTAGACAGTAATTGTTATTACACAGTCTAGAATCAACAAATCAATACAGTCTACACTCTACATTATCTACATAATCTAGACCATACAGTATCTACCCAGTTTAATTTCTTAACTTTTTCACACAGTCTAAACTATGAAATGTTTGCACAGTCTAGACTTAACAGTACACAGTCTAAACTGTAAATTGCCTGCACGGTCTAGATTCTACAGGATCTACAAAGTCTAAACTTTGATTCTATACATAGATATATGTTTACACTCTATTATATATATTTCTATATTGTTTTGATATCAATTATTGTTCGCTTGTTGTTACTGCGCTACATATAAACAAAATAATCCAAATAAGGAAAATTCAATTTGTTAATTAAAATATGACCTCTTCTAAGCATCAACTATAATTATAAGGAGAAATTTTTTTGAACAAGAACAGTGTCGTCCAAGATTTATTTGTCGTCCATTTATCTATCCCTAGATATATGTATGTAATATAGTTTTCCTTGACTGTGGATATCTTCTGGGACTTAATGTAGGAAGGGAGGGCACATTTGAAATAATTTGGAATAATACACAGCAACGTTGTTGAAAAGAGACTGTCCAAGGAAAACCACACAGCTCAATTTGTAGGAATATATTTCGATTAAATCACATCTGATCCTTGTCAACTTGCACAAAATTAACCATTTTTTATATATTTATAGTAAAATCAGATACATATTTTTAAAAAATATAGGTTATTTTAAAGTAAAGAAACAACAAAATAATGAAAAAGTGCTCGAAAATACAAAGAAAAAGTTAAATGTATTATAATGAATATGGTATTGGTTATCCCTTTTTTATCATAGTTCTTTACTGTACAAAGGATTGTTTGAAACTGAGCAATTTAACCGCTGGTTTTGGTGTAAAGGGAAGGGGTAGAAGGGATTGGGGTTTAAAAGAATCAAATTTGTGTACTATATAACTTTTGTTTTTTAAAAAATAATTTATACTGGCATTTAAAGGTTTTTAACACGATCTAACAATTCTTATCATAAATTTTTTGGGGTATATACTTTTAATAAATCTTAATTGGATGGTTCTAGCAGTGTTCAAACTTTTCAATCAATAAGGGGCGATTCGTCGTATTTTTAAATGGCTTTTTATAGGTTATTTTAGGTTAGGTTAGGTTATATTGGGTTAGGTGATTGCCCCACAGGGTTAGGTAATTGGCCTTGAAGGGGCTAGAAATAGGTGAAAAATACGAAGAATCGCCTCATAAGGTGCGATCTTACGAAAGGGACTGTACTCGGGTAATTTTTTAAACATCTTCTTGTTTATTTTAGATTAACAGAAAATCATGATACCTATCAACCAACTGTGTTATACAAAAGAACTAAACATCACAAGGTACTTTTTTATTTGGAAAGATAAATAGCATTATATATAAAAGGTGTAGGTATGGAGTCTGTTTTTATCAATATCAAAATCAAGCTATTCATTTATTTTTCTATTTTTATTACAACTCTCCTAGAGAAAATACCGCCATCGCCAATTTAAAGGTTTCACAAGAATCCTTAAGGGGTGCATTCGTTATTATTTGAAGATTTGGCAAATTTTGTTTATCCTTATACTTAAGTAACAGGATGTTTGTCTGTCTGTGTGTCTGTCTGCGTGTACCGAAGGATCTCGCTAACCGCTGAACCGATCGGGTTCTCCTTAACAGGGTAGCTTCTCATAAGTCCCGGGAAGGTTTATAACTATTTTGGGGGAGGGTACCACCACCCTCCCAAGAGAAATGACAAAAAAATAAAAAAAAATTTAATTTAGGGGAGACTTCAACGTCAAATAAGGTGGTATCGTACATAAAAAATTAACTTTAACATTTAAAGTGCCACTTGAGGCCTCTAGGGGCGTAGCCGCTAGTGTATAAATATGACATTTAAAATAGATTGCATATAATTTAATTCCTCGTTCATACGAAAAACTATGTCTAGCATCGTATTATATCCAACTTTCTACGAATATAAAACTGTACAATCATAAGATTAAAACCAGTTTTTTTAGACCGTGCCTTCGTCATCTCGGGGCTAAAAAACTGGTTTTAATCTTATAATTGTACATTTTATATCCGCGGAAAGCCGTTTATAATACGATGCGAGAAATAACTATTAAGTTTTTCATTCTGTCAAATAATAAAGAAATTTCCTATTGAAATTTTTAACTCAAAAATAACAGTTCTGACAAATCATCTCACTTTTTCTTTGTTAATAACATTACAGCATGAATTTAAACACTTAACACTAATGGGATCATGGAAATAAAATAAAGTAGCGGGTTTCGTCGTAATTTCACAGTAGCTTTTGATGGGTTATTTTAGGTTAGGTTAGATAAATATTAGTGAACACCGCAGGGTTAGGAAATAGACTCCGCAGGGGGATAGAAAAAGGAGAAAAGCAACTATAAAAATATACGAATAAATCTGCAACTTTGTTTTCTTTCCATGATCCCACTAATGTTGATATGTTTTCAGGGTTCTATATATTGTTTGGCGTGGTCAGCTCGAGGTGGTTTACTGGCCTCTGGCAGCAATGATAAAACAGTTAAGCTTATGTCATATAACAGGAATATCATCTAACATTATCTTTCTTTATGATGTCGTTTTGAAAAATTGGATTGGTATTTTTACTTTTTACTTTTTTTGTCATTTGTATGTTCCCGATAATCTCTAAAACAATGGCTTCTAAAGTTCTAAAAGTTTAACAGTCATTCCAACATTTATGTGCGTCGCTGTTTGTTACATTTTTGGTCGTTTTTCGGCTTTTAGTCACCTTAGAAGTAAAGGGGGGGGGGAAGTTTTGACACATTTGCGTAAACCTGGTACCTAGGCTTTATCTTTGGACTGAGAGGATAGGTTATTAATGATAAAATCATTCTTATATGATGAATTTCACGAAGTTTTAAGATTTTTTGGGTAGACCTCTAGGTTCCGGAGCTGCAGGCCTCCAGGTGGTCTCTGTACAGGTAAAAATGAAAAAAAAAAAAAAAAATTTTAAAGTTACAAATCAACTTATAAAACAAAATATGCATCTTTTTTCTTCTAATATGTAAATAATATTAAAAAATATGCATATTTTGTTTTATAAGTTGACCTGTAACTTAAAAAAAAAATTTTTTTTTTTCATTTTTACCTGTACAGAGACCACCTGGAGGCCTGCAGCTCCGGAACCTGGAGATCTATCCAAAAAATCTTAAAACTTCGTGAAATTCTTCATAAAGAATGATTTTATCTCTAATAACCTATCCTCTCAGTCCAAAGATAAAGCCTAGGTACCAGGTTTACGCCAATGTGTCAAAACTTCCCCCGCCCCCCTTATTAAAAAAGTCTATGATGGGGGGGGGGGGGGGAATCTGACCTTTTTATCAAAATAATATGAACGCCCTTGAATTATAAACTAAGGCTCAACATGTCACGTCAAGGCTCAAAGTTAGATGATGAATGACCTGCAGGGAGACAAGTAGCCTGGATGGCGGGGAGAAGGACCTGACCATGCACGACGGTACTGTCAGGGACTGCTGCTTCGTCGAGGAGGGCAGCGGCGGGTCAACCTTGCTGCTGTCGGGCGGGGCAGGCGACTGCAAGGTCTATGTCACCGACTGCCGCACATTTACGCCGTTCCAGGTAAGAAATTTTAAAATTATTTTAAATAGATGTTAGGTAATGGACGATATAATTGATATGCACACATTGCTAATTTAATACAACACTCATCGAGAATTAGATTAGGTAGGTACCCAAAGTTTTAAAAACTACAAATGCATAGTGAGAGGGGTCAATGGGCTGTTTAATACACTATTCCCCAAAGTTTTACAATATCGTTTTCTTATTCGTTGGCTTAACAAGTTTGGGGACGTATCCTGAATTTTGAATGGTTGGTTTATTAAATTAAGTGTCTAAAAGTTTCAACCACTAATTTTAATCTACAAAAGGGGTAATTTATGTGTCATTATTAGGGATGTACATCAATTTATCGGCCATTGTCTTATCCCTTTAGATCCCTGCCATGAATGAAGGTGATTGTTTAAATAATTTTCCATTTTTATTCAGGCGTTAACTGGACATAGTGGTCATATCTTATCCTTGTACACTTGGGGAGGGGGCCCTATCTTTGTTTCTGGTTCTCAGGTACAGATAGATAGATAGTTTACTCATGTATAGGGATCAGTTACAACTATTAACTAGACATAGTGGTCATATCTTATCCCTGTACACTTGGGGAGGAGGCCCTATTTTTGTTTCTGGTTCCCAGGTATAAATAGATAGATAGTTTACTCATGTATAGGGATCAGTTACAACTATTAACTAGACATAGTGGTCATATCTTATCCCTGTACACGTGGGGAGGAGGCCCCATCATTGTTTCTGGTTCTCAGGTACAGATAGATAGATAGATAGTTTACTCAGAGGCATTAGATACAATCATAGGATGGCAACGAATGCAACGTCCTGATATTAAACCTAGATATTTTAACATTAGACCTTGATACCTAACTTTCCATACTGTGGGGTTGGATTCGAACCATTAACCTTCAGGACTGTTGACAGGCGCCCAAATTACTTATTTGCAGTTAGATAATAAAGAGGTGGTAATAGATAAATGGACAGGCGGATAGATAAGTTTATAGATAGATAGATAGACATGTACATTGATGTATAGATTAATAGATAGATGAATTGATGGGTAGATGGATAAATTGATTGATAGATAGATAGGTAAAGAGATAGATAGATTGATAGGTAAATGAAAAGATATATGAATGGATAAGATATAGATAGGTGATCACATAGTTTGAAAGACAGTTGGAAAAATACACGGTTAAGAATATTTCACTATTAATAAACATGATTGTCGTTAATTTTGTATTATAAATAAGTTATTTGATTATTTTCAGGATAAAACAGTAAGATTTTGGGACCTGCGAACACGTGGTTGTGTCAACCTGGTTCAATTTGGGTCAGGGGAACGTCAAAATGAAGGGAGTCCAGTTGCCAGCTGTTGTGTAGATCCTTCTGGAAGATTACTAGTCACAGGTATAGATATACAGATAGACAATAACTAGAATTTTGGGAGTCCAGTCGCCAGCTGTTATTAATCCTTATGGAAGATTTCTAGTCATAGGTACAGATAGTTAGATTATGACTAGAATAAGGAAGTCCACTCGCTAGCTGTTGTGTAGATCCTTCTTGAAGATTACTAGTCACGGGTATAGATAGATAGATAATGTCACAATGACTAGAATTTAAGAATTCCAGTCGCTGGCGGTTATTTTCCTTCTGGAAAGTTTCTACCCACATTTACAGATGTTGTTTAGATTAATAGAAAGATAGATACAAACATTATTTTTAATTTAGGTCATGAAGATGCCTCAGTAGTATTGTATGATATAAGAGGGGGAAGATCAGTTTCAAATGTTAAGGTAAACTATAATAATTTAAAATACAAAATCATATGAAATCACACACACCTTTAAAAGAATCTAATTTATATTATAGCCTTTGAATGTATTTGGTTCGGTTAAGTAAGTCCCTAATTCTCTTCTTTTCCTTAAAAAAGTTGCTAAGGGCTTATTCTTATGTCAAAACTAATTCTAACAAAAAAATTTAACATCAACTTGCCATATTACTTGTAAAATATCCTTTACTCAGTTTTAAATGTGGATCTTATGAATTTTTGTAGGTACACAGTAATGAGGTGCGAAGCGTGCGCTTTTCCCCGAGCGCGTACTACTTGTTGACCGCCAGCTACGATGGAACCATTGTCCTTTCTGATCTGCAGGGTGACCTCACAACATCGCTGCCAAGTGTCACAGTTGCCTCACACCAGGATAAGGTACACTGCACATCCGTTCGTCAATAGGGAGGTGATTGGTTCGATTCCCGGCTCAAACCACGTTATAACTAAAGTTGTACCTACTGCTGCTATGTCAGATGTGCGACAATGGGAAGGTTAATGTTCAAATCTTGGTCCAAACCTCGTCAATCACTAAAGGGGTAGTTGCACGAAATGCATTTAAACTTTAATTTAGTGAACTGCTTATTTTTTCCTGTTCAATGGTTTTAAACTACATTTATTGGGCATATATTTGAAATAATTTAAATTTTTCTACCTTTAGTTAAAAAAAATATCAAGACTTGAAAATTTATATATCCGGCCTATTTTAACAAAACCAGAATGGCAACTAATTTAATGATTATTACCAAATTGTTTGTTATTTATTGTAATACAAAATTATATATGTTTGATTGTATATTTGTAACTTATGCTTTAAATCAGTTTTCTGAAATGCACTTCATGCAACTATCGACCTTTGATAAACAGAAGGACAACGTGAGTTGTAGAGTAATTTAAAAGAAGTATCAGAAGGAAATCATGATCTTGTTTTAGATAATAACCGGTAGATGGCATCCTCACCACTTCTCATTTGTTTCCTCATCAGCTGATAAAACATCCACCTTGTGGGCCCTGCCGGCCATCTAGTTCATATTCAATCCGAAAGATGTCATCCATGCACTAATCAGCTGATGCAAAATATACATATTGTGCTCTTCTGGCTATCTAGTTCATATTCAATCCGAAAGATGTCATACTAATTAGCTGATAGAAAATTTATAATAAGAGCTCTTTTGGAAATCTAGTTCATATTCAATCCGAAAGATGTCATCTCTGCGCTAATTAGCTGTTAAGAAATTAATATCAATGTACTAATTTGATATTAAAAATCTTCATATTTGCTTACTAAAAACTTATCTATAACAAAAATGGAATTTATCTTACTACTAATATGCAATAATTTCAAATGGAAAAACAAGAAAAAAGACAACAAATTCTAGATCTGATATTAAAATTGTATTTCACATCCAAAAGTATTTGTCAAAATATTGTAGATATTGAGTCTTATTATTATTTATTTAACATCAAAGTTCCTATTTTTATCTTATGCATTTGTAATGTTTATTTATATCATTTGAATTAACAGCGATATTTAACCCTTTACGGCCTAGATATTCTTAATATCAACTCCCTGAATTAGTTCTGAATTTTTATACACTTTTAAATTATAAAAAAATATATTATTTTTGTTATGAACACCTTCCAAATTCTTGCCTTAAAAGACATCGAGAAATTCTCATTTTTTTGTGATATTATGCTTTTTAAATTTTATGTGATTTTGTTAATTTTTCTTTTTTATTCCTCCTATCATTTTAATTGATATTTTTTGTGAAAATGATTTATTTACCTAGACGCTATCCAAGTAACTTTTGACAGTATTTTTTTTTTGCTTTAGACGCATCACAAAACCAAAAAATATTAATGATCTATTTTTTTATTATTAAGGAGACATTCTATGACCAATGATATTTTTTTTCTATGGGTATTTTAATTTAATGGTGTTTATTACCTATTAAGATAAAAACTGGAATTTAAATTGTTCCAGCTTGAGTGAGTCCATTGTCCAGCGGGTGAAGGGACATAGGGCGGGATATTATGCTGGTACCTAAAGTTTTATAAACACCATAAAATTCAATTTTTTTAATTAGACTTTTATAAAATGTTTATTAGTCGTTGCAAACTAGCACAAGGGATAATTTTATCATATGGTATTAGGATTAACATTAATTTATCGTTTATTGTCTTATCCCAAAAGACCCTGGTTTATATTATCAAAATGTGACACATGTCATACTTAGGCCAAAAAATAGTTAGGTTTAAATTGCAACATATGATTTTATATTTTCATGGGATCTAAAGGGATAAGACAATGGCCTATGAATTGATTTACTTTCTTAATGATGATAAATAGAATTACCTATTCTGTAGATAACAGTCATTGGTTGAAACGTTTGAACCCTCAACTTAAGAGCCAACCAAAATTCAAGTAAAGTCCCCAAAATTGTCAAGCCAACGAATAAGAAAGCATTATTATAACACTTTGGGGACTAGTGTAATAAACAGCCCATTGTCCGTCCCATTTTTTCCCGATAAAACCACATGATCATATTCATTAAATGTCTTCTTAAAGCTAACAAATCTTGTTTTATATACCTAATATTAATGCTCAATTTTTAAAAGACGCTACCTACTCAGTTATGCTTTATAACACCACGCATTTGTGAAACCAAATACAGTAATTTTAACCTATATATCATATGTATATGCCTAACCTAAAATAAAATAAATTAAACCGTGATGATACTATGATCTTCTTTATAACTTAGTTGCAATATCATAACATTAGTCCTTCTTATGTATTATTTATTGTATAATTTTGTAACTTATTTAATCTTATTAACACATTGTGCTGCTATGCTAAAAAGTTAAATTGAATATTATGCCCAAACTATAATCCATACCTACAACTTATTTTGTATTTCAGCACAACGTGATGATACATGTTATAAATACTAAAAAATATGTAAATAAAACTTGTTAATTATTGTTAATTAAAAACTATTACCTAACTATAATATAGTAAATTAATTATCTTTTAATTTGTTTGTAAATATGTGTTAGTTAAAATTCTAATTATTAGATATTGTTACCTTATACAAAATAAATAAATTTTTAATATTTTTAATTGCTTATTGCGATTATTTTCAGATTTGTAAAATGTTAAAATATATTTAAAATGTAAAAATTATGTTTAACGGCAGGTGAGAGTTAAGGTTGTATGCTTTTAGTTTAGGACGACTAGTTAAATGTACAGCCCTTAATAATGGTAAACAAAATTACCCTTTTTATAGAAACTGGAATCTGCATTTTGAACTTGCCAATACACCCAAAGTTGCTTAGCTAAAAACTTTGGGTACCATCTATTAGTTCTACCTTAAATATTAATTATAGATTGAAGAATTTAACCATTAAACTAGGATTGCTACAGGATAAATTGTTATCTATAATACAAAGTAGCTTGATGTCTGTCCGTCTGTCCGTCTGTCTGTCTGTCTGTCCCTTAAGATCTCGGTAACCACTGAACCGATCAGATTCTACTCTTCAGGGAATATACCTACTGGTCCTGTGGTGGTTTTAGGCTATTTTCTTGGATGGTGGGACACCCCCAACCCCCCCAAAAATAAAAAAACCCACCCCCCCAAATTTTTTTTTTACATTTTTTTTTTAAATCTCAGTAACTGCTTATCAAATTGGGCTCTACCCTTCTGGGAATATACCTACTGGTCCTCTGGTGGTTTTAAGCTATTTTCAGACTGGCCAGAGTGTACGTTTTTGTACGTTTTGTACGTTACGCATCGAATCTGTGTACGTTCTGGACGTTATTTTGATATGTGTACGTAACGTATTTTGAAATTTGTATTTTTGTACGTTTTACGTTTTTTTTTAAATAATAAGAATCAAATATTAGCAGAAAAGTAATTTGTATGTTTTGTACAAAAATTTTAACAAAAACTATAGGTGTATTATAAAAAATAAATTCAATAATATCTTAAATTTTCATAGAACAAAAATATGTAGGTAAAATATGTGATATATGTATGTTTTTAGAACTTATAGTTTAAATTTATGGATTTGAAATATATGTTTTATAGATATAGTTTAAAGAATTGAACAGAAAATGATATGCAGTTGACTAATTTCAAGTCTAAATGCACTTTGTGCAACTAACCTGTAATAGATTTTATAATAATTTTTTTCAAATTCTTTATATATCTACTTAGGTAAATTTTCCGAGATATCATATGGTGTTCAGTTTAGGATTAAGAAGTCTTATTTTTTGGTATCTTCAGTTTTTAAAGAATAAGAATCAAATATAAGTATAAAAGTATTTGTATATGTATTTGTATTTGTATAAAAAGTATTACGAAAATAGTATATTATCTATAATACAAAGTAGAATGATGTCTGTCTGTCTGTTTGTCCGTCTGTCTTTTAGAAGCTTAAGATCTCAGTAACCACTGAACCTATTAGGTTCTACTCTTCAGGGAATATTTTAAAGCTATTTTCTTGGGGGGTGGGACACTTAAAGCTTTTTACTTACTACTAGGATTAGCGGCTTCGCCCCTATCCTCTAGAGGATTCGTTCCCTCCTTCATAGGATCGTTTGTTCATAAGGGGGGGGGGGGGAAGTTTGTACACTTATAGGAAATGAAATTCAGTACCAAAGTTTGGGAGGGTCGTATGGGCTTTTTTTTAAAGTTATCAACCTAATTCTTATTGTAGGCTCTCTTATATGACTGGATATACACGTATTTCTTTGAAAATTGAATTTCGGTACTTTCCTTCTAGGGGCTTGTGGAGCAAAAGACCCCCCAAAACACTAAAAATATGAGTTCTGACCTTATTTTTAAAGAAATCGACCTGATTTTTTCTTTATAATACTTTTTTAACATACCCGAATCAACGAACTATTACAGATTTCATTTTGGGACTTTCCCTCTAGGGGCTTGTGGAGCAAGAGACCCCCAAAACACAAAAATATGAGTACTGGGCTTAATTTTGAAGATATCGACCTGATTTTTTTATAATACTTTTTTAACATAACCGAATTAACGAACCATTACAGATTTCATTTTGGGACTTTCCTTCTAGGGGCTTGTGGAGCAAGAGACCCCAAAAACATAAAAATATGAGTACTGGGCTTATTTTTGAAGATATCAACCTGCTTTTTTTACATAAAAATAATATTTAAATATAACCGAATCTACGAACCATTACAGATTTCATTTTGGGACTTTCCTTCTAGGGGCTTGTGGAGCAAGAGACCCCCAAAAATCATAAAAATATGAGTACTGGGCTTCTTTTTTAAGATATCAACCTGATTTTTTATATAAAAATACTATTTTAACATAACCGAATCTAGGAACTATTACAGATTTCATTTTGGGACTTTCCTTCTACGGGCTTGTGGAGCAAAATACCCCAAAAACACTAAAAATATGAGTTCTGAGCTTATTTTTTAAGATATCAACCTGATTTTTTAAAAAATAATACTGTTTTAACATAACCAAATTAAGAAAACATTTCAGATTTCATTTTGGGACTTTCCTTCTAGGGGCTAGTGGAGCAAAGATTCCAAAACCACTAAAAATATGAGTTCTGAGCTTATTTTTTAAGATAACCTGAGAACTCAATTTATTTTGTTTTGGAGGTGTTTTACCCTACTTTCCCCTAAAAGGAAAGTGCCAAAATGAAATTATTAGTGGCTACCTAGTTCAAACATGTGAAAAAAGTTTTCATGAAAAAAATCAGCTCAATATCTCTAAAAATATTTTTGGGGGTCTTTTGCCCCACTAGCTTCTAGAAGGAAAGTCCCAAAATGAAATCTGTAATGGTTTCTTAGTTCGGTTATGTTAAAAAAAGTGTTCCTAAAAAAATCAGGTTGATATATTTAAAAATAAGGTCAGAACTCATATTTTTAGTGTTTTTGGGGTCTTTTGCTCCACAAGCCCCTAGAAGGATAGTCCCAAAATGAAATCTGTAATGGTTCGTAGATTCGGTTATGTTAAAATAGTATTTTTGTATAAAAAATCAGGTTGATATCTTAAAAATAAGCTCAGAACTCATATTTTTAGTATTTTTGGGGTCTTTTGCTCCACAAGCCCGTAGAAGGAAAGTCCAAAAATGAAATCTGTAATGGTTCGTAGATTCGGTTATGTTAAAATAGTATTTTTTTATTATATAAAAAAATAAGGTTGATATCTTAAAAGAGAAGCCCACAACTCATATTTTTATGATTTTTGGGGGTCTCTTGCTCCACACGCCCCTAGAAGGAAAGTCCCAAAATGAAATCTGTAATGGTTCGTAGATTCGGTTATGTTTAAATATTATTTTTATATAAAAAAAAAAAGTTGATATCTTCAAAAATAAGCCCAGTACTCATATTTTTGTGTTTTGGGGGTCTCTTGCTCCAAAAGCCCCTAAGAGGAAAGTCCCATAATGAAATCTGTAATGGTTCGTTAAAATATCCAAGAAAATATCCTAAAGCCACCACAGGACCAGTAGATATATTCCCTGAAGAGTAGAACCGAATCTGTTCAGCTATTACCAAGATCTTAAGCTTCAGACAGACAGACCTTGTTTTACTTTGTATTAAAGACTAGTATTTTCTGAGATCTTTAGCATTAGACAAAATAACCCTATATCCTATTACTAGCGGCTGCGCCCCTAGCATCTAGGGGCTATATATTCGAAGGAATATGAAATGTCAGAAAAATAGCCTAAAACCATACCCAGACTTATTTCTAAAAACGAATAGCCTAAAACCATCTCAGGGTATGTAAGAAGCTTTACTGTAAAGGAGAACCATATCGGTTCAGCGGTTAGCTAGATCTTTCGTTACAGACAAAAAGCATAAAACACTTTATATATTAGGATATGTATAATCCTCTAAATCCTTTTTTTTTCTGTAGCGAAGAATCTCGTTAACTGCTGAACCGACATGATCTGGGAGAGGTTGTATGCTATTTTCTCTGTCCTTCCATATCCCTTCGAGAACCTGTATTCAAAATGGTAGAAAAATAGCCTAAAACCATCTCGGTAACTGAGTGAAGTTTCCCTGAAATTGAAATCAATCGGTTCAGAAGTAATGAAAATCTTAAGCATCAAACAAAAAACTTACTACTTTATATAATAGGATATACTTAGTACGTAATAACAGGATGTATGTCTGTCTAATTGTTTGTTTGTACCGAAGGCTCTCTCTCAACCGATATGGTTCTCCTTTACAGGGTAGCTTCTTATAGGTTCTGGGAGAGGGTACAACCACCCTCCCAAGATAAATCACTCTTATAAAAAAATAACCACCCTTCCCCTATTTTTTCTTTCTTTTTAAAATTGAAAACAGAAATGGGGGTGGTCTAATCCACCCTCCCCTCCCTCTTCTCACTAGAAAAATTATTAGCGAAGCTACTCTATAAATACTTTCTCAGTCCGTTATGCCATCGGAGAAACGTGATTTTCTTGGCTCTTGTTTTTTGATTAAATAAGTTCACATCCTACATATTTTCATTGAGATTTACCTTTTGGTTGGGGTACCAGATCTATTCCTAGATTTTCAAGTTTTTGTGATTTTCTCGACTCCTATTCAAGATAGACGGCTAAAATTTTCAGGAAATAGATAAATTCACATTCTACATATTTTCAAAAAGTTTCTTTAAGGTTTGTCTATTTGTTGCAGTGCTAGATCGATTCCTAGATGTATAGGTTTTTATGATTTTCTCTACTCAATTTCTTGATGGATGGTTGTAATTTTCAGGGATTGTATAAGTTTTTATTCTCAACACTTCCACTTTGTTTCATTGAGATTTGATTATTGGTTGGGGGGCTGAATTTATTCCTAGATTTTCACGTTATTATATATTTTGTTTTGTGATTTATTTGAATAAGTTAAATGTTTTTTTTATGACACTACTCTATGCCTAGTTTATTTATTTTCCCAGATTTCCATCCATAACTTTTAAGCTTAGCTACTTAAGGATGTTGTCATCCTTGTGTTTTACTTTTTATTTTTAAATAGAAAATATAAAATTGGGTGTTTGAATTCAACTCCCCCTTAATCAAGTTTCTCTAAAGGCCTCTAAGGGCGTAGTCGCTGGTCCTTATAATAGGATATACTTTGTATATAACTAGCGGCTTCGCCCCTAGCCTCTAGGGGCTTTGCCCCAAGAGGTGATCAAAAAAAGTGTAAGGTGAAATTCGTAAAAAAAAAAAAATAAGGACCAAGGAAATCCTTTACAAAGGAAATCTTCCACAAAGGAAATCTTCTACAAAGGACTAAGGATATCTCCTACAAAAAAAAGGACCAAGGATATCTCAAAAAAAAAATGGGGGGTTGATTTTTTTTGTTTTTTGGGGGGGTGGCCCCAAGAAAATAGCTTAAAACCACCACAGGACCAATAGGTATATACCCTGAAGAGTAGAATCCAATCGGTTCAGTGGTTACCGAGATCTTAAGGGACAGACGGACAGACATCGTTCTACTTTGTATTATAGATAACAGGATATATGTTTATTTGTACCAAAGGATCTCGCTAACCGCTGAACCGATATGGTTCTCCTTAACAGGATAGCTTCTCATAGGTTCTTGGAAGTTTTATAACTATTTTGGGGAAGAGTATCACCATCCACCCTTCCAAGAGAAATCGACTTTAGAAAAAAATTACCTCCTCCCCCCAAAAAAGAACTTTAATTGCTCACTGATTTTTTATAGTCAAATTTTTCCAGATGTCTATATAAAACTTTAGAGCTTCACTACTTATATATGTTGTTATCCATGTTTTTTACTTTTTCTTTTTAAATCTAAAATAAAAAATTTGGGTTATTGAATTCAACCCTCCCCTTCTCAAGTGCCCCTAGAGGTCTTTAGGAGCGTAGGCGCTAGTTCTCTTTAATAAAGTAATAGGATATCTTGTGTCTGTCAGTCCGCTATGGTCCGTTATGGTGTTTCTCCGCTAGTAGACTTAAATGTTTTGATAATAGGTAACTAGGAAAATATAAACATCATTTTTATTAGGAATGTACGTTTTGTACGTTTTTTTTACTTTTTTTTATGTACGTAACGTATTTTGTGTGTGTACGTTTTGTACGTTTTTTATTTTCAAAATTGGCTGGCCAGTCTGTATTTTCTTGGGGGGTGGGACACCCCAACCCCCCCAAAAATAAAAAAAATCCCCACTTCCAAATTTTTAAAATTTTTAAAAGTTTTTGTAAACAAAAACCAGTAATTGGGGTGGGGGAACCCCACTGCAACATGGTGCGAAGCCCCCATGAATCCCCCCCCCCAAAAAATTTTTTTTTTTTTGAAATTTAAATTTTTGTGTATGCGAACAACCTAGGTTTAATTTTTACGAATGGAAATTTTTGGTGTATACGGCAAACAACCTGGGTTTAATTTGTACAAATTAAAAATTTTGTGCATAAAGCGCACAACCTGGGTTTACTTTAACCACAGAGTAATTAAACAAAGAATAATTTTTTTTGAATATTTCTATTAAGGAGGGTTGACTTCCCATAACTAAATAGGGCGAAGCCCCTAGAGGCTAGGGGCGAAGCCGCTAGTGTTGACTATAGTGGTATCAAGTTAAGATGATATTGTCCCGCTTTACCTAACCCAGAGAGGCACTCCAACAAACGGATACGTAGGGGTATTTAAATTCAAATCATCGCATCTTTTTGATTATGCTTTGGGAAGAATCTAAACTCAGAACCTAACCGTAACCATTGAACTATATATTTTCAGAGTTTAGACTACATGATAAATAAAAATGGCGGTACCCATAGCTGAAGGAACAGACCTGAGCCTGCCAGAGGCTAAATATGAATACCTGGATCACACAGCTGACGTACAGCTCCACTCCTGGGGAGAGGTAATTACAGGGATAGGACAATGGGCGTAAATGAAGGTTATTTTTGAAGATAAATGAAATTCCTCCTTCAGTAGATTATACCCTGCTCTAAATAATTTTAAATTCACTAATTCTATATGATGGATGTTAATTCTTTTTTTTAAATTACGCAGTAAATATTTTATTATATTATCATTAGGTAAGTAATAAAAGTGTTCCAACTATTATGAAATGTACTTTTGTTTTGGAATAAAAGAACTTTTTATGTTTTAAAATTAAAACTTCTGCTTTTTGAAAATAGGTACGTACCTCAGTATTTTTTTCATTTTAATTTAATTTAAAATGAAATTATGTTTGTTTCAGGATTTAAAAGAAGCTTTTGAGAATGTTGGAATAGCCATGTTTAATTATATGACAGATTTACAAACAGTTGATATGACACTACAGACAGAAATAGAAGCCCAGGTATGCTCTTGTTGTTGTTGCTGTTGTGTTTTGATATAGGTTCTCATGTATAATGATAAGATCGATAACCATCAGAGGACGGGATCAGGTATAAGGTATAACCAACAATTAAAATAAATCTAAAATAATATTTTGGGGGCAAATGGAGAGGTCGTCAATTTTACGCTGCGTTGCCCCCCAACGACAGCTGAAAACACATAGGTTCCGTGATTTTTCGCGAATTAATTTCATTGTTGTTATTGGACGGGATACACCATTACGTGTTATTTTGGTGTATCTCTGAACCAAATCTTGCTACTGAAGTGCATAATTACGTGGCCAAACGGTATTTAGACACCCAACCCTTTGATTGCTCGACCTTTGTCTAACTGTGCATGGTAATGAGTAGCGCCTGTTTTTGGGCCAAGGCATTCCCCCTAATCTAACTACGTATGTCGTGCACCTTACATAGCAGCAGTAGGAACCATTTTTAACGTCCTTTTTTATGACGCGGTGTCGGACCGAGTTTTGAACCTATCACCATTCCCGACAACGAGCCGATGCGCTACGTGTTACGACACAGTCGAGGGTTTATATGGATGAGATACTTGCTGACTTTGTCCGTTCATCTGTTAATATTTTGCCCTTATTTGAATGTTTTATTTTATATTTCTGTTTTAGCTTTATGTATATTTATGACCTTCTATTTTCCATTGCATTTATTTAAAAATAATGCTCATGAATCTTTTCAGGGTGACGATTTAGAGGGTTTGTTGTTTCATTTCTTGGATGAATGGCTGTTTATATTCAGTGCTGATGACTTTTTTATACCAAGAAAGATAGTCATTACTGAATTTGACATGGAAGCATTCAGAATAAAAGCTATTGGTTATGGAGAAGCTTTTGATTTAGATAAACATCCACAGGAAAATATAGAGAATAAAATGATAAGTAAATATACTATTAATGTATGAAAAAATTAACCTACAAAATTTTGATATTTCAAAAAAAAGTACCTATATAAAGTAATATGAATAAAAATGAAAAAAGGAAATGAAATTAAAAAGAAACCTACCCTATGCCGATACAGCAATGAAACTGGTTACAGTTGACCTATCTTCGATGTTAAGGTGTCTAAAGAAAGTTCTTGGGATGCTAAAGAGAAAACTCGACACGACATTTATATATATAAACGAAATCTTTGTGTGCTTGAAACTCCTATTTAAGCTTGACAGATTATTGTATCTTATAGTTCTTCAAGGGTAAAAATGTATTGTTTTAACCAGGGATCTTAAGGGATAAGATAAATTGTTGTACATCCCCAATGATTACCACCTCTGTTGATTAAAATTAGTGGTTGAAACGCTTGGACACTTAACTTTATAAACCAACTAATAAAATCCATTAAAAGTCCCCAAAGTTGTAAAGCTAACGAATAAGAAAACGTTATAGTAAATCTTTGGGGACTAGTGTAATAAACAGCCTATTGCCCTCTCTCTCTCTCTCTGGTTTTAATTCTCTATATTGCTATTGGCAGGGCACTGAAGTGAAAGCCATTACCTATTCCGCCATGCAAATATACAACGATGATGAGAAAGGACAACATGAACTTTTTGTTATTATTGACATCTAATGTGATATGATATCAGGGATACAGGGAGCAGACAGTGGGAAAAAAATTTATCTTTTCCCCAGTCAGGGGTGTATATTCTGAAAATTTGACCCGGCTGAAGGGGAGGGGGGGGGGTAAAAAAATAAAAATATGTGGTTGGGGGGGAAAAATGTAAAAATTAAGAGGACTGGAAGCATTTCTTTTCTATTTTTCTCCCCTTTTTGGTGAAAAAAAAACTAAAAAAATATGTGGAAGGGGCATAATATAAATAAAATACCTAGAGTTCTGAAAATATTTTTCCATTTTATCCCCTATAATCAGATTTTGATAAGATTCTTTTTTTTGATCATTGCACATCCACTTTCTCTCTCTCTTGTTGATACATTATTTATTTTTTAGAATATAGGTATTAATATATTTTTTTAATGTTTTCAGATTTGGATAATGTGTATGGGCATGTTGCCTGATGGAGAAGGAAAAGGTTTTAGGTAGGAATTATTATATAATAAATGTTAACCGCTGGATCTTATTTAAAGAGAAGAGAAAAAGGGGCGTCGTAGCTCAGTGGTAACGCACTGAGTTACGATGATGAGAGTTCGAGTTCTAGTCTCCATGTGGCAACTCGAATTTCTCAGTTGAATACATTCACGCAACTTCCCCTGGTTGTGTAAGAAGGGGATTATTGAGTAAGTTTGGATACTTAATAGTCACGTACATAATATCAGTACTACCCTTATCCCAAGCTCCTCTGCGGAGAGCGTCATTCATTGCGGTGACTTAATTTGGGACACCTGCCATACTCGGCGAGGGTGAGGTAATAATGAGTAGCTCTCATGAGATAGCGGGTCAAGTCATAATGTGCTTGAACGTGGAGCTTGATAGCCCTAGTGGCTATACAAAAGTGTCTCAGCCTACTCCATGACTACTTAGGTCCAAACCCTAAGAGACTATGGCTAATCAAACAAAAAAATTTAAAGAGAAGCCCCCGTAAAGAGAAATCAAAGAAAAAAAAAACTTCGCAAAATATATATTTTTCTTCTTAAAAATATAGGGTCAATTTCTCATAAATAAGGTATAGCCACCAAGCAAAATATACCTACTAAATTAATATTTGGAGGGGGGGGGGGGGGGGCAAATAAAAAAGTTGTAAATAATACCTCCAAACGACAGCTGAAAATCACATATGAGCAGTGTTCCGGAGCCGTGGAGCCGCCATATTTTGCTGGAGCCTGAGCCGTAATTTTCGTTAAAAAACGGCTCCGGCTCCGGATTAGATAAACAAAGAGATTTTTTATAAATTATAACTCTTTTTTGTCATGTTCAAATGACCCTTTTAAGTTTTTTAAGTCCATTTTATAAAAAAAATTGAACTTTTAAAACCTTCAAAAGTCATAAATAGACGTGGGAAAAAAATATGTCGAGTTTTTCTTGATTTTAGGCCGGAGCCGCCATCATCACAGACGGCTCCGCAGAGCCGGAGCCGCACCAAAATCAAACGGCTCCGCAACGCTGCATATGAGTTTTGTGATTTTTTTCCTAATTCCCCCCCCCCCCCTCTTCTTTTCGTAAGTACTCTCAAGTAGCCGCTAGTAATATATATATATATAAATATATTAATCTATCAAATTTCTTTAATTTTAGAGTGGCACTGGACACTAATTTGGCTCACAGGAAAGGAATATTCGCCACAAACCTTGGACAGCTCAAACAGAAAGTTATACAAAGATTTAAACTCAAACTTAGTCAAGAGAAGATTAATTTATTTCTAGGTAGGTATTTATTTGTAGATTTTCTCGACTGCTATTGAAGATAGATGACTAAACTTTTAATTAAAGATTTCTGTGACATACGTGCATCTATTCTATATATTGTTTTGTCAGTCAGTCATGCATTTTTGAGGTCTCGTGATTTTGTTTGATTTTAATATTATCTTTTTTTATTTTCTTTTTTATGCTCCTTAACTTACCTACTTTGTCCGTTTGTCAATCATGATATTTTGTGTGGTAGGTGTCCTACATACCAGGGAGGGAGGGGACATTGGGCTTTTTATTACACACAGTTTCCAAAGTCTTATGATAACGGTTTTTTATTCATTGGCTGAATACCCTTTGGGTCTTTTATTGAATTTTGTTGTTCCATTTAGTTTAGTGTCCAAATGTTTCAATCACTAATTGTAATCTAAAGAAGGGCTAATTTTGTGTATCATCAAAGGGGATGTATATCAACTTATCGGGCATTGTCCTATTCCTTTAGATCCCTGCCTACATTTATTTGTTTTAAGATGATGGAACTGAAATAGAAGATGAAGAATATTTTGCAGAAATTAAATCTCAATCTTTATTAGGTAAGGGCTTATAATAAAGCTAGTTACTTTACCTCTAGCCTCTAAGCTCGGGAAAGGGAATCAGTATATTAGCCTGAAAACCCATCCCAAGACATTGGTAAAGCTCCCCTATGAAGTAACCCATTTGGACTAGCAATATCTGAGATCTTTGGCAAGAGACTAAAAATCTTACTACTTTATTTAATAGGATAAACAAAAATAAGATTGATTCCTGTTTTGTTGCGCTTAATGAATGGCAAAAAATAGGGAATTAATCCAATGTTTTATTTTCTCATTCGAGGACAAATGTCTGCAATAGGAGGTACAAGGTTTTTAAATACTCGGCTCTGAACCGGTTGTAAGTTTAGGTACATAAGAAAATATTTGTTTGTTCTAAAAGCGAAGCTTTTCTAT
The DNA here is from genome assembly GCF_053477335.1 of Acartia tonsa. NCBI lineage: Eukaryota > Metazoa > Arthropoda > Copepoda > Calanoida > Acartiidae > Acartia > Acartia tonsa. Next base: position 38,512,924 of record NC_137264.1, on the reverse strand, counting down.
AATTAGGGTCGGTCCTTCCGTACGTCCGTTCGTCCGTAACGGATAGCTTTTTGCGTTAAATTAGGCATGTTAGAATTGTCCTATCGATTTCAAACTTTGCATGGTGATTCCTGTAGTAGTTAGGTACTATTTAGTAGGGTTGGGCCGGATACTTTTTTGGCCGGATACCGGATATCCGGCTGATTTCAAACGCCGGATATCCGGTTATCCGGCCAAATTACCGGATATCCGGCCGGATAACCGGCCGGATAACCGGCCAAATTACCAGATACTAAAGTAGCAAAAAAAAATTTCTTCAAAAAATTTACATAAAGTTAAACTTGTTCAGAAAAAATGTTCTTCTAGCTTCAATAATAAGAAAATTATAACCATTTAAAATTTTAAAAAGCAGAGATTTTTGGTGTAAAGTATAAAAAAATTATTGAGCCGGATATCCGGCCGGATAGTTTCAATATCCGGATATCCGGCCCAACCCTACTATTTAGAAAGCGTAGCAACTCTATAATCATTACAAGAATGTCCGTACGCCCATTTTCAACATGTTTTTTTACTTTGTTAACAACGAATTTTTATGTGATCTAATAATCCGATTGATCTGATTTTTGGTATACTGATTGCTGGGACAACAAAGTGCAATATTATAAGCGAAGCAACCCTATAATCAAGTCCTAAAAATGTAAGTGTGTCCATAAACTTTATTCTGTATCAAGCAGTTTTTCAACAAATTTTGTGTCGACTTTTATACATTTATATTCTGATTATTCAGTTCTGACACTATACAAGTGTTAATGTCCGTTTGTCCTACCGTTTCAGTGCTTCGCTTTTATGGATGTTGTCATCCTTGTTTAATTGTTTTTAAAGGGGTTGGCAATCCGTCCAATTTTTGGACCGGATTCGGATTCTTACAAAAATCCGCCCAAAAATGAAACGGATTAATCCGTGGATTCCGAATTCTTATTGTTTTGACGGATTCCGGATTTTCAGATTCCGGATTCCTACCTAGCAATATTTTAAAAGGCTTTTTAAAAAATAAATTAAGGGATTACATTTTAACGGGTACTGGGTAGAATCTAGAGATGCGGTTTTTTTTCATATTTTTACTGTAGATTTTCTCCTATTTCTAGACCCCACGGCGGCTAAAATGACTTTGTTAAAAATTGAAATATATATTCGGACCAAAAAAACTCAACACGCTAATTTTAGCCTAACGATTAACAATCCGAATACGCTATTATAATAACTGATTCCGGATTCGGATTCTGGATTCCAAAATTGGACGGATTCCGGATTCGGATTGCCAACCCTTTTTAATTTTCTAGTGGTTGAAATCAATGGTAAGATTAGAGGACACATCAAGCTTACACCAGAAAATGTTTTTGATCAATTTTTAAGGTATACCTAGATAATACGGTGGTTTCCACCAAAGTGCCTAGTCGAGCAAAGAACAACCCCCCCTCCCCCCCTTTATTTAGGTTAGGTTTTATTTGGCACTGGGTAGCCTCTGAGGGATAGAGCACTGCATTTCACTGTCAATTTCCAATTTTGCCTGTTTAAAGGATAATGCATATCCTATACCCATACTATACTGTCAAGCTCATGGCTTAGCACCATCATGTAGTGAGGCTCAATATTTAACGTCTTTAAGTATGATACAGTCTTTTCCAACAACCAGTAAACACAGGGCGGGAGCGGCATAAGGCTGTTAATGTAATTGGTACCGCGTTTACACCTATTTTAATATCATTCGTTGGCTCAAATCTGAATTTTTATTGGTTAGTTCAAAAAAAGCAGTGTCCAAACGTTTCAACCAGAAATTTAATCTTATTTGTCCTCATTGGGGGATCTTGGACAAAGTAGCTTCGGACAAAGTAGCTTCGGACAAAGTAGCTTCAGGACAAAGTAGCTTCCGGACAAAGTAGCTTCCGGACATTTACTTAAAGGGACTGTGAACGTAAATTTTTCTCATCTTAATATCAAATCTTAACATTATCTCATTCATAATATCTCACAGATAGAGCAAAACGCGCTTTTGTTTGCTTAAAAAACGGCTTTTTCCGACGATTTTTATAAGGTACGGGGAAAGGAAGAAATTTTCCGTATTATATAAAATGTGCATTAAATTGCGTTTTTCTCCCATTATAGCTAAAATTAAACTTTTTCACATAGTTCTGGATTTTTCCTAACAGTTAAGCTGACTTTTAACATAATCCTTGCTTTAATCCAATGTATAGTTACATAGAAATTGATAAAATAAGCAATATTTTTTTATTGAAAACCAAATACAATAACAAAGCCAGAAACAGGTTTTTTATTAGTATCCAATTAACTTTAAATGGCCCATCTCTCGCCCACCTTTAATTATAAATTTGTAAATAATAAAGACGCAATATTTCTTTATAAATAGTCTGATAAAAGTGTAAACTAATTCTCCAAAGTGGGTTATTTATTGTTCAACACAATAAAAAAGGATATTATTATTTTATATAACCTATGAGATTTAACCCTTTGTAGACAGTGAGGTATTTTTTTGTCAATAATACGAATTTAAAATATGTCTTTATTACCTAATTACTACGTTATAAAAAAACGAATTGGCAATTTTATAGCATAAAATAAATCCTTAACAGTAAGTAAATTGTTTCAACTATATATGACAAGTTAAATATCCCTACAAACATTATAAGAAACAAAAACGTTCAGATTTTCCCTGTTTTTTCCTTTTTCCCTCTCAAAATACCATAATATCAAGGCATTATTTCTGGATATTTTTGTGAATAGGACATTTTTGGTTGATCAGTGTAGTGAAATGTGCTTAGTAAATGTCAAGATTTGATAATCAGATGAGAAATTTTTACGTTCACACTCCCTTTAAGAAAAGTAGCTTCTAATAGTAATAAAGGTTATGGCCGCAGCGCTCGGCACCCTGGCCTGCCTAGCCGCGGGCGCTCGGCCCCCTTGCCTATAACCTAACCTAACCTATGTATGAATATTTAATGTACAATAACTTCTAATTTTATTGAAAGCAAACAAAACTTTAACAATTTTAACAAAAAGTGGATCGTGGATTTTACTAAAAATGGTTCGGCGATTTTTTTTATAATTTTTAATTCGTTTTAACATTTTTTAAAATTTTTACAATTTCTGTCCGCCTTTCTGTCTGTCTGTCTGTCATTTTGTCTGTCTTTTTGTCTGTCTTTATGTCTGTCTTTATGCCTTTCTTTATGTCTCTCTTTCTGTGTAGACATTTTCCTATTTTTCTAAGGAAGCTACTTTTCTTAAGTAAATGTCCGGAAGCTACTTTGTCCGGAAGCTACTTTGTCCTGAAGCTACTTTGTCCGAAGCTACTTTGTCCGAAGCTACTTTGTCCGAAGCTACTTTGTCCAAGATCCCTCATTGGGGATATCAATTTATCGTGCATTGTCTTAACCCTAATATTCCTGAGTAGAATCGTGTTTTAATTTTTATTAATGACCTTTTCAGTTTGGTAAGATGGTCAGGGGGGACAAGTCAGGTTTATCAGGTAAATTCATTTCAGATAAAATATAGGAAAACTGTATTCAAAGAGTCAAAAAGGGTGTATAGAATATCCTAAAATCATCCTAGGATTTAAATCCGAAAAAAATAGCCTGATAACATCACAGGACCTATGTGAAGCTTCACTAAAAAAGATAACCCAATCAGTTCAGTAGCTTTTGAGATCTTAATCTTTAGACGAAAAAAACCTACTTCTTTAGATAGTTAAATAATAGAATAAATATTAAAGATCTGAAAACTTGCTATATTCACTAATTTAAGTTTAAATGCATTTAATGCAAAATTGTCCCTTTATTTGTTTCACTTGCAGAAATATTGGCTTGGTCTGCTTAACTTCATCCATTTGCGTTACCTTTAACAAGTATCTTTTACTTATTTTATCATTGGGCAGTTGTCTGCGGATAAAAAAAAGAGAAACATCTGTTTAGAACCGGTATTAGGCTAGCTGAAATTATTCTGATTTGGAGCCATACTTGGATATTTTTCATTGATCCTTTTTAATTTTTAGAAAGTAGTTGAATTTCTGAAAGAAGATTTCTCCTCTAAATATGCAACTATAAGTCAGCATGTAGATAAATCTACCAGGGACAAATGTAAACTAAGGTAGGTGCTTTAGTGTTAAGATTGTCCGTCGAGTCCATGAAATAGGCAAAATGAAATGTCGTCTTCAAAAATTGAAGTTCGCACATGTCGTCCTTTATTACCCAAGAAATATTCAAATATTCTTAGAAAGGACACTCCTTCCTTTAAAAATTTAACTATAAGTCAGCATGTTGATATATCTACCAGAGATAAATGTAAAATAAGGTAGGTGCTTTCCCTCATAGTGCATAGCGAGCACACAGACCCCCTCCTTCCTCTAAATATGCAACTATAAGTCAGCATGTTGATAAATCTACCAGCGTCAAATGTAAAGATTGCTTTTGCTCATAGTGTATAGCGAGCACACAGAGACCCCCCCCCCCCCCCTTAGTGTTTAAATTAATTGAAATTCCATGTCTCTTACCTCAACAGGGGATTATACCTGCGATGACCTAACTCTGCGTGGCTACCATGTACCCAATTTATTTATAACCTAGACTAAAAAATACTAATTCTGTAAAGGAGAACCATGAGCTATTAGCTAGACCCTTCGTTACAAATAGACAGACTGTCATCATGTTACTTTTATATAAGAATATCATTATTTTCAGCACTAGAGAGGAGGATCCTGATTGGTTTAAAGATCTAAGTACAGCAGCTAAAACTAAGGTTATTTATTTCATATTTGTTATTTATCGCATCGTATTATAGAGAGCTTTCCGCGGATATTAAATGAAAGATTTAAACCAGTTTTGTTAGACCCGAACGGCCAATACCCGAACTACCTATTATTTCTATTTTTTAATCGAGGAAAATTGTTTGTAATACGATGCTATACATGATTTTTTCAGTATGGCTTAGAACCGTTCTAATATAGCGGATATTAATCGGTTTCAAAGCCATACTGAAAATCAAATAGATTTATTACCCCAGATGGACCAGCAGATAATAATCCGTTCAATGTGATATGACATTCTAGAGGATCAAAATTTTCCATATTAAGATTCATTTCCAATTATACAAACATCAAAATTTTTTGGATGATGTATGATATAATTGGAAAAGTAACTTCATTTTAAGATAATATTTTAAATATTATTAACTTTCATTGCTGCTCTACTTATTAATAATTATGATTATTTAGGAAGAGTTTATGTATAGAAACTGTCAATCAAGAATTCGAGGATATCTAAACAGAGCTGAACAACAATTTAAGTAAGATTTTTGGGTTATTTCCCTTTAATTGCCTTTTTGAGCACTAACCCCCCCCCCCACACACACTAAGTTTTTGTTGTTAAATCGGTAAGGGAGGGAAATTTTTGTTGTAACTTTATTTCAGGTTAGGTTATATATTTGGCACTTTAAGTTATTTCTTTAAAACCTTCCCTGGACCTATAAGAAACTTCTCCTTTAAGAAGAATCATACTGGTTAACGGTCATCGAGATCCACCGGCACACAGACATTCTGCTTCTTTTCTAGAAGGATGATATTTAGGGAATGTGGTCTGTTAAAGAAACGAGAAGAGAGTGTGAAATCTAAAAATCAGACAAAGATAAGTGATGCAGAGGAGAAGATGATTGTGGACATTCTTCAACAATTCCGGGACACACTCAGGTATCATCTAATTCATGGAGGGAGGGAGGTGATATTGGGCTGTTTATTTTATTGTTACCATTCCCAAATTTTGATGATAGTGTTTTCTTATTCGTTGGTTCTCTCTGTCCTCGTAAATAACATTCAAAAAGATGTTTTGTTTGTTTTATAAGTTTACCTCTGACTCTTCAAATTAATGTTTTTTTGGATCATGGAAAGAAAACAAAGTCATTCCTAATTAGGACAGAAGTCACTGGAAATTGATCTAAGGAAGGCTACTTATGTCCTTCATCTAACAAAATCTAACTTAAGGGAGGTGACTTATGTCCTTTGTCTGACAAATTCTTACATTAGGAAGGCTGCTTATGTCCTTCATCTTGCAAAACATAGCAAATTCTTGCAAAACATAGCAAATTCTTGTAAAACATAGCAAATTCTTGCAAAACATAGCAAATTCTTGCAAAACTTAGCTTTTCTGTCCTTCACATAGCTAATTCTTGCAAAACATAGCAAATTCTTACAAAACATAGCAAATTCTTGCAAAACATAGCAAATTCTTGCAAAACATAGCAAATTCTTGCAAAACATAGCAAATTCTTGGAAAACTTAGCTTTTCCGTCCTTCACATAGCTAATTCTTGCAAAACATAGCAAATTCTTACAAAACATAGCAAATTCTTGCAAAATATTGCAAATTCTTACAAAACATAGCAAATTCTTGCAAAACATAGCAAATTCTTGCAAATCATAGCAAATTCTTGCAAAACATAGCAAATTCTTGCAAAACATAGCAAATTCTTGGAAAACTTAGCTTTTCTGTCCTTCACATAGCAAATTCTTGCAAAACATAGCAAATTCTTACAAAACATAGCAAATTCTTGCAAAATATTGCAAATTCTTACAAAACATAGCAAATTCTTGCAAAACATTGCAAATTCTTACAAAACATAGCAAATTCTTGCAAAAGTGAGAATTTGTTAGATGAAGGGCATAACATGCCTCCCTTAACAAAGATTTTGCAAGATTGAGGACATAAGTAGCCTCCCTTCACCTCACAAAACCTAGCTTTTTGATCCTTCACATAGCAAAATCTTGCATAAAATTGGTTTTTGGTCCATCACATAGCAAAATATTAGAAAACTAAGCTTTTCTGTCCTTCACATAGCTAATTCTTGCAAAACATAGCAAATTCTTGCAAAACATAGCAAATTCTTACAAAACATAGCAAATTCTTGCAAAACATAGCAAATTCTTACAAAACATAGCAAATTCTTGCAAAGCATAGCAAATTCTTGCAAAACATAGCAAATTCTTGCAAAACATAGCAAATTCTTGCAAAACATAGCAAATTCTTGGAAAACTTAGCTTTTCTGTCCTTCACATAGCTAATTCTTGCAAAACATAGCAAATTCTTACAAAACATAGCAAATTCTTGCAAAACATAGCAAATTCTTACAAAACATAGCAAATTCTTACAAAACATAGCAAATTCTTAGAAAACTTAGCTTTTCTGTCCTTCACATAGCAAATTCTTGCAAAACATAGCAAATTCTTGCAAAACATAGCAAATTCTTGCAAAACATAGCTAATTCTTGCAAAACATAGCAAATTCTTGCAAAACATAGCAAATTCTTGCAAAACATTGCAAATTCTTACAAAACATAGCAAATTCTTGCAAAACATAGCAAATTCTTGGAAAACTTAGCTTTTCTGTTCTTCACATAGCAAATTCTTACAAAACATAGCAAATTCTTGCAAAACATAGCAAATTCTTGCAAAACATAGCAAATTCTTGCAAAACTTAGCTTTTCTGTCCTTCACATAGCAAATTCTTACAAAACATAGCAAATTCTTGCAAAACATTGCAAATTCTTACAAAACATAGCAAATTCTTGCAAAACATAGCAAATTCTTACAAAACATAGCAAATTCTTGCTAAACATAGCAAATTCTTACAAAACTTAGCTTTTCTGTCCTTCACATAGCAAATTCTTGCAAAACATAGCAAATTCTTGCTAAACATAGCAAATTCTTACAAAACATAGCAAATTCTTGGAAAATTTAGCTTTTCTGTCCTTCACATAGCTAATTCTTGCAAAACATAGCAAATTCTTACAAAACATAGCAAATTCTTGCAAAACATTGCAAATTCTTACAAAACATAGCAAATTCTTGCAAAACATAGCAAATTCTTACAAAACATAGCAAATTCTTGCTAAACATAGCAAATTCTTACAAAACATAGCAAATTCTTGGAAAATTTAGCTTTTCTGTCCTTCACATAGCTAATTCTTGCAAAACATAGCAAATTCTTACAAAACATAGCAAATTCTTGCAAAACATTGCAAATTCTTACAAAACATAGCAAATTCTTGGAAAACTTAGCTTTTCTGTCCTTCACATAGCTAATTCTTGCAAAACATAGCAAATTCTTACAAAACATAGCAAATTCTTGCAAAACATAGCAAATTCTTACAAAACATAGCAAATTCTTGCAAAACATAGCAAATTCTTACAAAACATAGCAAATTCTTACAAAAAGTAGCAAATTCTTGCAAAACATAGCAAATTCTTGCAATAAGGGTCCCAAACTCTAAAACGAATTCCGACCAACGGTTTTTGAGATATGATGACCTGGTGTACTTGGTACTGACTGTAAGATTTGGGAAATGGTTCAAATCCTTAGTAAATTTGGCTAAGTCCAAAAATATTTTGAAAAATACCCAGGTGACACCAAGCGTACCTACTGAGAGGACACCAGGTCGAAAATATTCTAAGTGTCAAAAAATTTTTGGACTTAAGGATTCAAACCATTTCCCAAATCTTAACGTTGGTACCAAGGACACCAGGTCACCGTATCTCGAGAACCGGTGGTCGGATCGCGCTGAAAATTCGTTTTTGAGTTTAGGACGCTCATTGTATGAATTTGCTACGTTTTGCAAGAATTTGCTATGTTTTGTAAGAATTTGCTATGTTTTGCAAGAATTTGCTATGTTTTGCAAGAATTAGCTATGTGAAGGACAGAAAAGCTAAGTTTTCCAAGAATTTGCTATGTTTTGTAAGAATTTGCTATGTTTTGTAAGAATTTGCTATGTTTTGCAAGAATTTGCTATGTATTGTAAGAATTTGCTATGTTTTGCAAGAATTTGCTATGTTTTGTAAGAATTTGCTATGTTTTGCAAGAATTAGCTATGTGAAGGACAGATAAGCTAAGTTTTCTAAGAATTTGCCATGTTTTGCAAGAATTTGCTATGTTTTGCAAGAATTTGCTATGTTTTGCAAGAATTTGCTATGTATTGTAAGAATTTGCTATGTTTTGTAAGAATTTGCAATGTTTTGCAAGAATTTGCTATGTTTTGTAAGAATTTGCTATGTTTTGCAAGAATTAGCTATGTGAAGGACAGATAAGCTAAGTTTTCTAAGAATTTGCCATGTTTTGTAAGAATTTGCTATGTTTTGCAAGAAAGAATTTGCTATGTTTTGTAAGAATTTGCTATGTTTTGCAAGAAAGAATTTGCTATGTTTTGTAAGAATTTGCTATGTTTTGCAAGAATTTGCTATGTGAAGGACAGAAAAGCTAAGTTTTCTAAGAATTTGCTATGTTTTGTAAGAATTTGCTATGTTTTGCAAGAATTTGCTATGTTTTGTAAGAATTCGCTAAGTTTTGCTAGAATTTGCTATGTTTTGTAAGAATTTGCTATGTTTTGCAAGAATTAGCTATGTGAAGGACAGAAAAGCTAAGTTTTCTAAGAATTTGCCATGTTTTGCAAGAATTTGCTATGTTTTGCAAGAATTAGCTATGTTTTGCAAGAATTTGCTATGTTTTGCAAGAATTTGCTATGTTTTGCAAGAATTTGCTATGTGAAGGACAGAAAAGCTAAGTTTTGTAAGAATTTGCTATGTTTTGTAAGAATTTGCTATGTTTTGTAAGAATTTGCTATGTTTTGCAAGAATTTGCTATGTTTTGTAAGAATTTGCTATGTTTTGCAAGAATTAGCTATGTGAAGGACAGAAAAGCTAAGTTTTCCAAGAATTTGCTATGTTTTGCAAGAATTTGCTATGTTTTGCAAGAATTTGCTATGTTTTGCAAGAATTTGCTATGCTTTGCAAGAATTTGCTATGTTTTGTAAGAATTTGCTATGTTTTGCAAGAATTTGCTATGTTTTGTAAGAATTTGCTATGTTTTGCAAGAATTTGCTATGTTTTGCAAGAATTTGCTATGTTTTGCAAGAATTAGCTATGTGAAGGACAGAAAAGCTAAGTTTTCTAATATTTTGCTATGTGATGGACCAAAAACCAATTTTATGCAAGATTTTGCTATGTGAAGGATCAAAAAGCTAGGTTTTGTGAGGTGAAGGGAGGCTACTTATGTCCTCAATCTTGCAAAATCTTTGTTAAGGGAGGCATGTTATGCCCTTCATCTAACAAATTCTCACTTAAGGAAGGCTACTTATGTCCTTCCTAGGAAGGTGACTTCTGTCCTAATTTAGGAATGACTTTGTTTTCTTTCCATGATACGTTTTTTTTTTTTTTTTACCTGCCCAGTGACCACCTGAAGGCCTGCAGCACCTAAACCTGAAGGCAAAATCCAAAGTGTTAGATATACCCCCCCACCGCCCCCCTATTGAGGGAATAACAACATTGTATTATTTTAGAGACGAAAAGTACCATGGAGAATATTTTCAAAGATCTGTTACATCAAATCAAAGGTGATATTTTGGTGATTTCATTCAAAGTGCCTAGCAGGGTTGGCATAAAAAAACCAAGCAAAACACCCAAGTTTTTTGGGGGGGGAGGGGGAAAGGGTTTTGAAACTCAAAAAAAAACTTTAAAAATGATTTTTTTTTAAATGTTCCTTTATTTTATAATGTTTACTTAAATGCCTCATAGGACTTACGTCCTTCTAGGTAAATTTTCTTCCTTGTTGATTGACGGATTTTAATATTAAAAAGAATATCATCATTAATTTAGTTAATTGACTATTACAATTAAATAAAAATTAAAGGATAAGACCTATTTTTTTGATGGACTTGGCCTGTTATCCTTTTAAGCCAACAAAACAGGAATCATTCCAATATTTTCCTCTCCGCGGACAAATGTCTATAACCCTGAATATTTTGTAGGATATGTGATGAAACTGGCCGCTTCCTATGTGAAGGTAATTTATAATAAAGTTATTAATTGAAAGATATTTTCGATGCTTGTCAATTTTCTGCATTCCAATTTGAATACCTATTTCAAATGTTCACTTACTTATCGTCAGGAAACAGAGGTGGATTCTTTTTTTTTTAAAAAATTAGGGTCGCTTAGTGAGGCAAAATTATTTTTGTGAAAAATCCTCCAAAATCACATAAAAAATCTACAAAAAGGGGGGGGGGGGTTAATGCAACCATCTCGTAATCAGTGATTAAATGGAATTTAGAATTCGAATTTCGATCTGAAATTTTTCATGGGTAATCCTTGGTAGGTCTATTTTCCCTAAATCGAACAAAAAGTTGGAAAAGTAACGGCTGGCGGCTCAGCCGTTTAGCCGCTTTTTGCGTATTTTCAGGGCAAGTTCATCATTAATTACGTAGGAATCAACTTTTAAAAACATATTTTTGGTTTAATTCATGTAAAATGATAGCAATAGCCATTTTTTAAGTTTCTACTACCAACAGCAACCGGTTAGAACCGTTTTATAAGGTTTTTGAGCAAAAAAAGTATTATGTGGCGATAGGTTTCGTGACTAATTTGCTTTTAAGATACCCAAAAAATGGAAAAACGGCTGAGCCGCCAGCAGTTAGCCGTTACTTTTCCAACTTTTTGTTCGAATTAGGGAAAATAGATTTACCAAGGATTATTCATGCAAAATTTCAGATCAAAATTCGAATTCTAAGTGCCATTTAATCAATGATTACGAGATGGTTGCATTAAAAAAAAAACCCCTTAAATAAAATCATAAAAGGGTTACCTATTAAAATAAGATTTTGTTTAATTTTCTGTAGATTTTTATGTGATTTTGGAGGATTTTTACAAAAACAATTTTGCCTCAAAAAGCGACCTTAATTTTTTAAAAGAATCCAGCTCAGGTTTATGCGCAGAGTTCTAAATTAAAGTTCGGTGAATGAAATCCCATTTAGATTAAAAAAGGTGTGTGACTTTTTTACCTTAACTACCATTATATAGATGATGAGAAAACTCACTCACCTTGTCATTATAAGAAGCTTGAATTCTGAAAGCATAACTTGAATTAGATCTCTGTGATACACCCCATGATTGACACGTGACTTTATGACTTATGAAGGAAGCAGCTGTTTGTATCTTTGCTATATACCTACTCTTATGACTAATAGGCTTTGTATATCTAACAGCTGATTGTGCTTTGTACTTTGATTTGATCATTTGATGACTGTTCAGGTTCAATCTAAACATAAACATTATTAATGATTAGCGTACCAATTAGCTAAGGGGGTGTATCAGGGGGTGTAGAACATTGTCAAGAAGGGTGTAGGGGGATGAAACCTAGGGGGGTGTATCCATCCATCCATCTAAATTAGCACCCCTCGTCTGGTCAATTCTGTTTCTCATTTTTCTAAAATAAAATCTAATCTAGCATCTTAATTATAGGAAAATATATAGAAGAAAAGTGTTCTTACAATGGGGATAACAAACAGGTTAGCGTATATTATAACAAGAGTGATAACATTCATAAGTAGTGAAGCACATAATAACACGGACAACTAATGGTGATTAATGGAAGCTTTATAATTGATTAATAGTCAATAAAAGAAAGTATCCTAAAGGGGTAGTTTCACGAAATGCATTTGAACTTAATTTAGTGAACCGCATATTTTTTGCTAGTTAATGGGTTAAACTATATTTATTTGGCATGTATTTGAAAGAATTTCCATTTTCTACCACGTAGTATTGACTTGAAAATCGTCTTTTTGTGAAATATGCAATTTAAAAAGACGATTTTCAAGTCTTGATATTTTCAAAACTACGTGGTAAAAAATTTAAATTCTTTCAAATATATGCCATATAAATGTAGTTTAACCAATTAACCAGGAAAAAATATGCGGTTCACTAAATTAAGATTAAACGCCTTTCGTTAAACTACCCCTTTCTTTCTAATCAACATGTCTTTCAGGGTTTTATTTTTAAAAACTGTGAAATTATTTGCCATATTTTTGATTGATTTTTACACGGGGGGGGGGGGGATATTGAACTGTAAATTATATTAGTAGTTGGTACCCAAAGTTTTATAACCAACTTTGACCTAAAATTTTGAGTACTTTTATTGAATTCTAATACGTTGGTACAAACAAATAGTTTATACACTTTTTTGGCCAAAAATTCTAATCCACAATTGTGGTAATTTTGTTATCATCAATGGGGATGTTTTATCAATTTATAAACTTGAAAAAAAAATGTTTAGGTTCATGAGATAAATCCATATAGCAGCCGGGAGGCCAGGATCCTATTCTCTACCTGGAATCTGGATCATGTTATTGAAAGGTAAATTATCGTTTATGCTCTTAAATAATTCAAATATTTGAAGAAATTTTTCTCCACTCTTATTAAAGATAGACTGTGTAAGTGACAATATTTCCATTTTGCAACTTCAACTCATCATGTCCGTCTGTCTGTTTGCTCACGTTTTCTGCTTGGCTGTTTTCTCTACTTCTTCTACTAAAAGATGTTGTCATGCTTGTTGTATTTAGATCTCGAAGTATAGTTCCTAGTATAATAGAGGCTGTTCATTTGGCTGCTAAAAAGAAAAAGAAAGTTAAGGTAAAAAGCTTAAATAAATAAAAAAAAGTTACTGGATGTCTACCTATATTTCAGTACATTAAGATCTAGGAAACCACTGGACCTATTTGGTTTTTTTTCTATAAATCCAGGGAAGGTCAATAGCTTTTTCGGGGGAGGGTACCTCCGCCCTTCATAGGTAAATCTTCCCTGGAAAAAATATTCCCCCCAAATAATTTTTTTTACTGTAGGTATTAAAGTAATTTTGTGATAATTTTATGTAAAATTTTTGTAAACTTGTATAAAGGGGTAGTTTCATGAAATGCATTTAAACTTAATTTAGTGAACCGCATATTTTATCCTGGTTAAATGTTTAAACTACATTTATATGGCATATATTTGAAAGAATTTCAGTTTTCTACCACGTAGTTTTTAAAATATCAAGACTAGAAAATCGTCTTTTTAAATTGCATATATCACAAAAAGACAATTTTCAAGTCTTGATATTTTAAAAACTACGTGGTAGAAAATTGAATTCATTTCAAGTATATGCTATTTAAATGTAGCTTAACCCATTAACTAGGAAAAAATATGCGGTTCACTAAATTAAGTTCAAATGCATTTCGTGAAACTACCCCTTTTGTCTAATATTGAATGTGTCCATACTTTGTTATTTTGTATGTCTGATTAATGGATATATTATTACTTGGATGCAACACCAGATTTTCATGTTATCTAATAAAGTGAATCTCGGAGTGGACTAAATTAACGTTATCCCCTTTACCCCATTCCATCCTACTGAAATAACGAACTTACCAATAAATGAGTTCTATGTTAGCAACCTAAAATGACGACAAATTTTCCCCTGTAATAATATCCACGTGTATTATAAATCCACTTACTAGCGGCTTCGCCCCTGAAGTTTAGGAGCTTTGTATTACAGGGACAAAAGGGCTAGAAAAACAGCCTTAAAACAGTCTTAAATCTGAGAATTAAATAGCATAAAAAAACAACTTACAGAGGACTAATTTAGAGAACCCAAACGGTTTGGTATTTATGAGATCTAAGCTTCGGACAAAAAAATTACTACTTTGTATTAATTAATGATTTTTTAGGTGAATACAGATTATTTCTATGGTCTGATGTTTACAAGAAAGAACTTAAGATTGGTCCACATTGTGTGCCATGATAAACAAGAACATTCACAAGCAAAGTGCGACAAACAATTTTATTTTATTTAAAACTTGTCTGTAAATACTATAAAATTCACTTTAGTAAATTTTTATTGGTTGGTTAATTAAGTTGAGTGTTCATCGTTTCAGTCACTTGCTTTAATCTATAGATTAATTTTATGTATCATCAATGGGGATGTACGTACAATTTACATTAATTTATCGGCCATTGTCTTGTCCCTTTAGATCCCTGATTGAAAATACCTTTTAGAAGTTGCTAACTAAACTCTTGATTGTAACTGATTCAGTTGTCCTCAGGTTTGAGGATTGTTTAAGTAGACTTTTTTTCTGCTTCCATTGCATCCGTTACTTTTCATAGACAAAGCAGTGCCCCGAACTGTAATAATTGTAATTTGTAATAGTTATTTATCGCATCGTATTTTAGACACTTTACGCGTAGAGTAAAGTTGATGTTCAGATAAATTTTACTAGTTTTATGATTATTATTTTATTATTCATAAAAAAAATGGTCTACAATACGATACGATACATTTTTTTGGGAATATGACTCAGAACCGGTATTAATCCACCTGAAACGAATCGGATTTAGAGTCTTGAAAAAAAAAGGTTATTTAGATAATTTTATACTAATGTGATTTGTTATAATCTTAAAGATCTCATGAAATATTTATTGCGTCGTATCATAAACAGCTTGCCGTGGATATAAAAATGTACAATTATAAGATTAACACCAGTTTTGTTAGCACTGAGATGCCGAAGGGACGGCCCGGTCTAACAAAACTGGATTTATTCTTAAGATTGTACATTTATTTATTCACAAAAAAAACTTTTTGTAATACGATACGATACATGATTTAACAGTATGGCTTACAGCTAGTTCTATTTCAGCGGTTTTGAAGACATTCCTACTGGAAAGAAAGTATTATTTTTAAAGCATATTATATTTATTTGTTTTACTTTTCACGGAATTAAAAAAAATAATTTGCTGCTTAATTCGATGATCAAAACAATGTGCCTTATTTTAAATATTAATATTTTATCTTATTTAGAATTGTTGAAAACTAATGTTACTGTAGATTGAATATTCGATTATTTATCCTTTTGCATTTATACTAGGTAATAAATATGTTAATTTAAGTTATTATTTTCTAAAAGAACAATTCTCTATGTTTCGTTTAAATCCAATTTGTAAGTTTTCCAATGATTCTCAATACAAAATAGTACCTAACCAGTATATAATTTACATAGTCCGTTGGTCTGTCGGCCAGACTTTAAAAGAATGTATATGTAAAGGTTTTGTGATTTTCTATTTATTATTTCTATTTTTCAATTCATCTCTTTTGGTCACTTAACATCTGCTATATACTTCACATTGTTCGTATGTCCTTTCATGATAATTTTGTGCTTCTACTTATGGATGTTGTCATCCTTGCTGTTATTGTAATATACTTACCCTCAGGGATCTAAAGGGATATGACAATGGCTGATAAATTAAAATACATCCCCAATTATTATTCACAAAATTATCCATACTGTTGATTACAATTAGTGGTGAAAAGTTCGAACACGTAACTCAATGAACCAATCAATCTAAATTCCCTAAAGTCCCCAAAATTGCTAAGCCATCGAATAGGAAAACGTTAATATAAAACTTTGGGGACTAGTGTAATAAACAGCAAGTGTCCCTTCCCTCCTTGACATATCCTACTTATAAAGAGTTTATTTTTTCAAAGAAAATCCTCGAAACAAAGAAACTAAAATTTGGACCAATAAGAATGCTTCTAGGTCACATCGTTCCAACCAATCACAGGCCAGCAAAAAAGAAAGAATAAGAGTAGAAAGTCTAGATGACCAATCCTTAATTGGACCAATAGAAACATAATGTAGGAATAATCCGACCTCATGATTGGTTAGAAAGGATATATTTTTGATTAAAAGGAAGGTTATTTTTTCCACTACTTAAGCAGCTATATATAGTTTCTTATAAATGATAATGCTGTAATTGGGAAAGAATTTAGATTGTCCAAAAGATTTCTTCTGTCTTATTTTGGTACTTAATCATATGAATGGATGTAGAATAGATTATACGTGAATATTATTATGACAGTGAAAAATTGTTGTCAATTTAGGTTGCTATTTCCCGTCATTTATTGGTCAGTTTGTTCAACCATTAGTAGGGGATAGGTAAAGAGGAAATCATCATTTTGACCCGCTAGAAGTTTCACTTAGAGTACATGATAATCTAGCAAAAGATCAAAGTAATAATAAATCCATTATCATTTGTGACTATAAAAATTCTTCTTAAGTTGTGCGGACAATTGTGTTTGATTTACCCTCTAGAATGATGACCCTATTATAAATTTAAAAGAACTCCCCTCTTCCTTATTTGGGCTCCTCCTACCTACTTTGACATTTTAAAAACAACATTTCTGCTGTACGTTTAAAAACTTGTATTGAAAGTAGCAAAGCTATTTTTCAATCATTGTGTCTGTCTGGAATTAAAATAAAGTATTATGTAAGTATATTAAGCCTTGTATCTCTGAATAAAAAAAGGACAAGAATAAGAAAGACCTTCTAACATACGTTTATCATATAGTAGATGCACTACTTTTAAAAGTTTACTGTAACGAAGGAACGTCTTTTTTTAGGGGCATATTTTAACAATAGGTCACCCTACACCTTCGTAACTAAATAGTCCTTTAGTCATAAAAGCACACAAGTAGATTTTTTTGACAAATGATGGGGGGGGGGGAATGTAGCGGGACTACAAAATGATCAAATAAGCTCATGATATCGCCACTTTTAAATTTTTTTTTCATGCAAACGTGTGTTCTTTAAAGCATAGGATCCCCCACTGTGTCTGTCTTTATTTCTGTCTATATTGTAAACTAGTAGCTTCGCCCGTAGCCCCTAGAAAATAACTTAAAACCACTGCAGGATCAGTAGCTTTATTTCCCTAAGAATAGAGCCCAATCGGTTAAGCGGTTACCGTAGTATTAAGCTTCAGACAGACAGACATCGTTCTACTTTGTATGTATCATATATATGTCTCATGATTATAGAAGTATCGACACATATGTAATAATATGTACCTTGATGTTAAAGGTTTAAAATTAGATAGAGAAAAAAATTATATTCTTTTAATCTATCAAATCCTCCTAATATCAAATTGAAGAAAAAAACTACAGAAATATGGAATAAATATCTAACTTTATTTTCCTATCTGAGGACTATTGTCTGTATTGCCATGTGATAAATAGATCATTTTAGCGGTTGGGGAGAAATTTTTGTAAACACAGATAGACTAACATTCTATCTATATTTTACTATGCCATTTATCAAAAAGGCATATAGATTTCAATTTCACCAAATTAATTTTCCAGTGCCTTCTTGCCTCTTGAGACCTCCAAAACAGTCGTGTTAAAAAATTTAGTCAGTGTGTAACACATTGGGGTGTTACACAGATGTCTTCTTTTACCCGTGATAGTTGGTGCAAGCTGTAGTTTGTAAGCTACTCTATTTCAGGGTCGGTCCATACGTTCATATCATATGTCCTTACATTAGATTAAAACACTAGAGGGAGAAAGTGTTAAATATTGAGTAATCCCTATATTCCCCTATCTCAATGACCATAAGCCGAATTGGGTCTTTTAAAATCAACCAATGGTAACGGGAATATTAACACAGAAAACAATCTGCTAGCAGACGAAAAGGGTCATTAAAAAGGGGGGGGGGTAGTTATCTTTATACACATCTATACTATATATAGATCTTTTGTAGTACGTTCTTTTTTTATTTTTTAAAAAAGGCATAGGTTTTCATGAAAACTAATATTGTTTTTTTTTTTGATTGTATCACCCCCCCCCCCCCCTTACTATGTTAACATACTTAATACTTCCAGGGATATATAGGGCGGTGGGCTTGATTAATCTACAAAACATAATGCCCCAAAAGTTTACCAGCTACCAAATGATAACTTCATAGAGAAACTTTTAATGAAGATTGATTTTTTCCCCATTGTTCCATCCCTGAAAATATCTGAAAATCTATTGTTAAAAATCTTGACGAAAACTAAATATCTTCTAGGTCCTTTTAACGTAGAGTGTTTTCTTTTTTTTTCTTCTTTTACTGTGTAAATTTTATGGAGATTTTTAGCAGAGTTGCTTATCTATAAACAGGGGCTTTCCGTGCGTTAGTTCATCCAGTACAATGCAGGAAGAATATATTTGGCTGTTTATTACACTAGTCCCCAAAGTTTTATATTTTTTGGCTCAACAACTTTGGGGATTTTGGTTAATTAGTTTTTTCATTAAGTTGAGTGTCCAAACAATTTTTTTTTATTAGTTCTATCAAAATCCCACTGTTTACAGGGGGTGGGGGTATGATATTCTCAAAAGTTGGCCTATTTTCTTTATGATTTTTTTTTTTTGGGGGGGGGGTAGTTGTATGTGTATTATACTGTGTATTAACTTCCACATGTTATCATATTCGCGTTCATATCTATAATACAAAGTAGCTTGTTGTCTGTCCGTCCGTCTGTTTGTCTGTCTGTCCGTCCGTTCGTCCTTAAGATCTCGGTAACCGCTAAACCGATCGGATTCTACCTTTCAAGGTATATACCTATTGGTATTAAGCTATTTTCTTGAGGGTAGGACACCCCTAACACAGGGAGTAAGGGAGGGGACAATGGATCGAATATTCAATTTTTAAGGAGTCTCAGACTTTGGGGACTGGCTTAAAGGGAATGTGCACGAATACAGCGGATTCTTACTGATTTTGGGGACTTGCGCATCAATGCCCCGCTAACTAGCTGAGCTAGTTTTGAATATGCAGACAGAAAAGTTTGTTATTTATCGCTGGTTTTAACAAATATTTTTTCCCAAGAAAATGTCTTTTCATGTATAGAAACTCTACTGTGATATTTATGTATTAAATAATCTAAGAACCGCTTGAGTTTAGGGGTCAGTTATAAATATATCAGAAGGGTTGAGGTAGTTCTAAACAAGATTTTTCTAGTGATTAATTACAGAATGTTTACTACATTGTGATGTGTTGATAATTTAGTTTTCAAGTAAATGATTTTTTTCTTAGAACTAATTTTGTTCTAAACTAGGTTACCATGATCCCTTTACAATTTTGGTAAAATTTTCTTGATAAATCTGGTTTTCATTGCTTTTCAGCGAACCCTCTTAAATTGAATTAATTGCCCATTGTCCCCTCCCTTACTCCCTGCCCCTAACACCCCCCCCACCCAAGATCCAAGTTTTTTTCCCCAAAAATTTTGAAATTGATACTGCGGCAGCTCCATTTTTTTTAATAATTACCTCATGGGGCAAAACCCCTAGAGGCTATGGGCGAAGCCGCTAGTTCTTAATAAGACACAATAGCAAAAAATAAGAAACTATTTCAATAATAAGAGTTAAGCAAACCGTAATAAATCAAAGGATAACATCAATAAGTAACATAATAAATCTTTAGATGGACAAACGAACAAAGTTAGTTATATATCAGATGTAAATAATGTTTTATCCATTAAAAAAATCGGCAGTCTATCTTAATTAGCAGCCGAGAAAACCCCATTTCCCCCATAGCGTTACGGACAAAAGACAAAATGAACTGAGATGGGTTTTTGAAAAAAGAATGCCGCGTTTTTTTTGACATTTTTTAGACATGTCGAATAAACAGAGTATACAACTATTTATTTAATTATTTCGCTTTTGTTGGTACGGCTTTCATAGAAGAAAAACAAATTATCTTAAATCTATTTTTGCTGCATATTAATTAATGCATCTTTTTAGAGCTGTATTAGACATTATACAAATGACTAAAATATTAATTTGAAAATTATGAATTCTTTAGTTGTATAGTCTGTTGGCATTTACATAATAATGATTGATTGAACGAAGACGATATCGTCTTCGTTCAATCAATCAATGTCTAAAAAATGCCGGAAAAACGCGGCATTCTTTCTCAAAAACCCATCTCTGTAGAATAGTAGCTTTGCTACTAAAATTTAAAACGGTTGGCGGTTTTAATGATTTGATAATGTAAAACATTTGCGGATTTCAATGCACATCAAGTAAGTGCAGGCATGCATAGAAAAGCTACGTAAATTGGATGCTTTAAAATTCATGTTAACATAATAATAATAGGTTTTGGAATAGGTGGATAGATAGATAGATAGACACAATATTAGTAGTATAGATATAAAGATAGAATGTTTTTATGTAATACATATTAAAACTACATAAATTGGATGCTTTGAAATTCATATTAACACAATAATGATAGGTTTTGGAGGATAGGTGGTCGTGGATAGATAGATAGATTAATTTTAATGACATAATGAACAGATTAACGCATAGACTGTTTTTCCTATCGGTTTCAAACTTTGCATGATGATTCCTGTTACAGAGATAAGTACAATATACAAAGCGCAGAAAAGTCTGATTGTCCAATGTCCATTTTTTATATATGTATAATAACTTGATTTTTTGGCATATGAATTCCTAGGTAAAATGTTAGACGCGGCGCATTTCTTTAATTAAGTTTTGAAATATAAGTATATTGATATAATTATCCTATTTATCTGATTTTTAAAGTACTGATTCCTATTACAATGAGAAACATTATTATAATCGAAGCATCTCTATTATCATGTCCTAAAAATGTAAGTATGTCCCTAAACAACATTCACCATGTCACCATTTTTGCAACAAATTTACGCACCTTTTTGTTTAGACTTAATATTTATATTCTGCTTATTCAGTTCTTACAAATGTTAATGTTCGTTTGTTCTACCGTTTCACTTGTATGGATGTTGTCATCCCTGTTATTATATTTTCCCATAGACAAAATGCTCATAGAAATAATATATAATCCGTAGGGGGTATTTATTTCAATAATAATAATAGTATTGACAATTTACAACTTAATTAATTTTCAATAATTCAAATACCCACTTATCTTTTCAATAATAAGACCTTTCAGAGAGAGAGGGAACAACGGGCTGTTTATTACACTAGTTCTCAAAGTTTTATAATAACGTTTTCTCATTCGTTGGCCATTCAACGTTTAGGACTTTTGATTTATTGATTCATTGAGTGTTTTAATGTTTCAACCACAAATTTTAATCTACAGAAGGGGTAATTTGTGTGTTTCATTATTGGGGATATATATCAATATATCGGCCATTGTTTTATCCCTTTAGATCCCTGGAACATTTATAAGGATACAATGAATTCCAACGAAAAATAAATTATAAATTTAGGCATGATTGTATATAATATAAATCACTGAATATACACAATGGACTGTAAATTATAATGGTACCCAAAGTTTTATAAAAACATTCTTCTAAATCAAAGAACTTTGGGTACTTTTACTACATCTTAATTGGTTTGTTCAAACTAACAGTATCTAAACTTTTTATCCAATCAACTTTAATTGTTAATCAATTTATCATCCATTGTCTTATCCCTTTAAATCCCTGTATATATAATTAAATCTGTAATTCTATGAGAACCAGAAATAAAAGCAAATATTGGCAAATTTTCATCAAAATTTGAAGTGGCTTAAATATGCTTAAAGTTGGCAGATTCTTTTGTTGTAATACTTATTATCAACAGGGACCTAAAGGAATAATACAATGGCCAATAAATTAATTTACGTCTCCAATGATGATACACAAAATTAGCCCTTCTCTAAGTTAAAATTTGTTATTGAAACGTTTTAACACTCAACTTGATAAACCAACCAACCAAAATTCACTAAAGTCTCCAAAGTTTGTAATTCAACGAATAAGAAAACGTTCATTTAAAACTTTGGCGAGTAGTGTAATAAACAGCCCATTGTCCCCTCATTCTCTCTGATTATCAGCAAGAATGACAGAGAGAGAGAGAGAGAGAGAAAGAAAGAGAAAGAGAAAGAGAAAGAGAAAGATAAAGAGAAAGAGAGAGAGAGAGAGAGAGAGAAAGAGAGAAAGAAAAAATGAATAAAAGAAAATCACAAAAACTCATCAAAAAAAATATTTATGTTTTATGTAGCTTGATCGATGGACCAAGTAAGTATTTTACTAGACACTCTACAGAGGGGTATCTTCACAACGAAAATCAGAAGCCTATCTTAAATTGAAGCCGAGGAAATGTAATTCCCACATATTATTACTGACACGAATGTAATAAGTGTTTTTGTTTGTCATTTAAAAACTCGAGAACTACTTAACTGATGCAGTTTTCCATTATAGGGAAGCTTCACTTAGTTCCCTTGGTGGTTTAAGGCTATATTATTTATGAATTTCAATCCGGGGATGGTTTTAGGCTAATTTCCTTCGTAATTATTAAATAATCATGAAAATCACAAAACCTCTAACATAATCATAATGCAAAACAAGACACACGGCCAGTTTAAGAATATAATGTTTAAGTATTTAATGTCAGAGAGAGAAGGGGACTGTTTATTACACTGGTCCCCAAAGTATTATGATAACGTTTTCTTATTCGTTGGCTTAACAACTTTGGGAATTTTTATTGAATTTTCTTTGGTTGATTAATTTAGTTGAGTGTTCAATCGTTCCAAAAAACTAATTTACAGAAGGAGTAATTTGTGACGACATTTTGTTTAACATTTTATTAGTCTTAGTTTTCTTATTAAACAGAATTATAAAGGCATAAAAATCAGGCTTTTAATTCACAAATAAAATAATTTCAACAACGAATAGTACATTTTTTAAAATAGATTAAAAGTAGCCGAATCTAACTAGTTTATTCAAATTTAATTGCTCAAGTATAATTCTTTTCTATATTATGTAAGTATTCTATATTATGACGCGTTTGTCTGTCCGTAACGGTTAGCTCTATTTACAAACTAGCAGCTACCCCCTTAGAGGCCTAAGGCCACTTACGGTGTGGGAGGGAAGTCAACCCTCCCCTCCCCCCTTTTTTCAATTTGGATTGGGAGGGTGTTGGTTATTAACCTCCTCAGGACCTGATAATCTTCCCTGTTAAGGAGAATCATATCGGCTCAGCAGTTAGCAAGATCCTTGTTACAGACAGACACAGATCCTGTTACTTCTATATAAGAATAGAATGATAGAATAATTCAATTAATTTCAAACCCATAAACAGATACTATGTAATCTTGAAACATCAAAATTTTATCTTTTTAACCTTAGATTAATAGGATTATTAGGCACAATGTAATAAATCACGTCCAAAAGACATTACACTATATTTCGACTCATTTTAGAGACCATTTTACGTGATAAAATTGTATTGTTTTGTTGTTGCTGTGATACTTATGGTCATTATTGTTCTTGTTTACTTTGCATAGCTAGCTACCAGTGAATGATTTGTAAATGAAAAGGTATTAAACATAAAATTACCAGATCCACAATCACTTAATTGGACTAATAGAAGCACATTGCAGGAACAATGTGTACATATTATTTGTTAGATTTGTATACATTTTGGTATTATTTTATTCATATAATAAGTCAGCTTTCCATAGTTAAATTTTTTAGGAAAAAGGAAAATTTAATTATCTATAAATAAAAATGAAATAATTATTTTAAATGTAATGTAAGTGTAACATCTATAAATGTTGTCGGTCGTATTAAGTACTGTGACTAAATATTAACAAAAATCTTTGTCAGCTAGAAATTCCTTTTAAGGTTGGACGGAATATTGTCTCTGATTGGCCTTGATCTTACCTTACCTCATAAGGATGGGATTCTCCTCTGATTATCTAATGAATCCAGAGCATCATCCTCCTGTAATGGGATGCTGTCGGTCGTATTAAGTACTGTGACTAAATATTAACAAAAATCTTTGTCAGCTAGAAATTCCTTTCCAGGTTGGACCGAATATATTGTCTCTCATTGACCTTGATCTTACCTTACCTCATCAGGATGGGATTCTCCTGTGATTATCTAGAGAATCCAGAGCATCATCCTCCTGTAATCCTTCCATCCTTCCAAGACGACGAGTAGATGCGCTACGTGTTTAGCCACGGCTGCGAGTTGATTGACCATCTAGAGGCATAAACCTATTCAAAAGATATATTTCTGTTTATTGAAACATGAATCCTTTTTCCTTTGCTAGTTAATGTTCTAATTGTTACTGTTCAATCAACAATATTAAGACTTCCTTAAGGGAGTTAGGAAAGGTCAATAGCTGTCAAACTTTGCATGAAAATTCCTATAACAGCACGATTTAGAAAGCGTAGAAACTCTATAATCGTTAACAGAAAGTTCATATGTCCATTTAAATCATGCAGATTTTTAACAACAAAATTTTCTATTTATCAGATTTATAGAATGTCGATTCCTAGGACAACATCCTAAAAATAAAAATATGTTCTTGTACAATTCACGTACAATTTTATTTAGTCTTATTAACAGCTTATTAAGTTCTGACACTCTACAAGGGTCATTGTTAGTTTGTCTTTCCTTCTAATTTTTAAGCTTTGCTTTTATGGATGTTGTCTTCCTTGTTCTTTCAAGAAACACTGAAAAATTTGTTTTGGAATTTTTTACTTGTGTATACATGGATTCTATTCTTGTAAATGAAGTAGAAATAAGATAAATAAAATTGTATTAAATAATGTTTTTGATTGCATCTTATTTTATGCTTAAATGTAAACATTTAAAAGCTATAACAAGATGACAAAATCCATAAAAGCGAAGCTGAGAAAAAAAATCATTACCAAAAACATTAACAGCAATCTTAAGGGATAACACAATGGACGATAAATTGATGTACATTGTACATCCCCATTTATGAAAAACAACATCATTTATTAAAATCATTTGTAGTAATGTATGAAACTAATCAATAAAAGTTAGCCGTGCAGACTTACGTATCCACCTAAAATATAGAAAAGCTGCGCAGAAAGTGGTGGGGGGGGGGGGGGAGGCAAGATTTAGCCTTTTCGTGGTGTCCTCTATTTTATTTTGAGGGGGGGGGGGAATAATTCAAAGCATGTAATTTTACCCCCCCCCCCCCCCCCTCTAAATGCACAAAAAACTTCCTTTTGTGACTTGCAAAGAGGATATCTAAATGGGGGCCGGAGTGTAAACAATTTCTAACAGAGGGGGGGGGGGGGGGAGGGGTTACTGGAAATAAAAAGAACAATTTGACAGACTGACATTCTCAAAAGTTTCAGGAATTAAAGAATATTAAAATTGAGTTATTTCAGATGCTCTATAAGAAGAAAAGTTCGTCTATCTGCAGAATAAAAGAATTTGTATCACATTCCACAAATTTGAAAGTAATAGTTATTAATATTGGTTTATCTTAGTTACTTAGCCCCTTGCATCTAAAGTGACAAAATAAGAAGAAAAATAGCATAAATCCAACTTAAGATCTAAAATTAAGAACTCATAGAGGGATCTTAATGGTGAGACAAAAACCTTACTGCTTTATATGATTGGATATTTGGTCTAAAAAACTTTCAGCAATTTTTTAATATTTTTTTTAGACCTGAAAAAACTTGCAGGGATCTAAAGGGATAAGACAAAGGCTGATATATTTATGTTCATCCCCATTGATGATACACAAAGTTATCCCTTCTGTAGATTACAATTAATACTTGAAACGTTTGAATACTCAACTTAATATACTAACCACTCAAGATTCACTAGTCCCCAAAGTTGTCGAGACAACGAATAAGAAAACGTTATTATGATACTTTGGGGACTAGTGTAATAAACAGCCCTTACCTCCCTGAATAATTTGTGACAAAGGAGTGAATAAAAAATGGTATAAAAGACATACAGGCCACTAGGGAATCAAAAAAAAAACTAACAACATACTAGTTAGTAAGGCTCAGCAGCCGCATATTCCAGGGATCTCTAGGGATAAGACAATGTTCGATAAAATAATGTACATTTCCAATGTTGATACACAAAATAACCCCTTCTGTAGATTACAATTAGAAGCTTAATGAAACAACCAATCAAATTTAATAATAGTCCCCAAAGTTATCAAGATAACAAATAAGAAAACGTTATTATAAAACTTTGGGGTACTAGTGTAATAAACAGCCAATTATCCCTTCTCTCTCTCTGCCTTTGGCTGCTTATAAAATATAAAATCTTATTTTTACAGGTAAAATCATAATTGCTATTATATTTACTAGTTGCATCGCCTCTAGCCTCTAGAAAAGTCATGGGATGTAAGTAAATATCCTATAACCAGTCTAAGACATTTATAAAGCATTACTAAAAAGAACAAACCAATCGGACTAGCAATTTCCGAGATCTGTAGCTTTAGGCAAAAAAATACTTAAACATTTTTTTTTTATCTTTATTTTATCTAAAGGGATAAGATGTAATCCCCAATGATTATAAACAAATCTACCTTTTCTGTAGAATACAATTAGTGCTTGAAACGTTTGGACACTCAACCTAATAAACCAACCAATCTAAATTTATAAATAATTGTTAAGCCAATGAATAAGAAAACATTATTATAAAACTTTGGGGACTTGTGTAATGTCCCCTCCCTCTCTGATTTAAACCCTAGAATACAAAATTTTTCTCAAATATTACTTTATTATTATTTTTCAATATTGCATTCCAACCCCCCTATTAAAAATTTGCCCCCCCCCCCCCTTCAAAGGTAAAGTGTTAACAAAATGTCGCATCTGCTATTCAAGATAGCCAACAGGAATTTTTAATCAAGATTACGTGGTCCGTCGATCTGTCGGTTATTCATATTTTGTATAGAAAAGTTTCTTGATTTATTACTTTCCATATATTAACACTGAATATCTGCTCTCTTTGTCCGTTTGTCCTAAAATAACATTTTGTGCCTCGCTTTTTATGGATATTGCTTTTAATCTAACTTTGGCAATATATGGTTTTTATTTACGGGTTTTGCAGGAAACCCCCTAAAAATTTCTTCCCCCTATTTAACTCTAATTTTACCCACTTCTTTTATAAATATTCAGGGGTCTCAAGGGATAAGACCCTGGTCAATAAACAAAATAGATACTTTTCAGGGTTCAAATTATTGGTGGATAAGTTTGTACAACCCAATCAAGTTATAATAAAGACAACCAAAGAGTTTGTAAAACATTTGGGACCAGTATAATTTACAGTCCAATGTCCCCTCCCTTCCTTGGGAACTAACAATGGCGCCCTCCCTTTTATATAACACCCCCACCCCCATACAGTTCCTCCACCCGCCCCCTCCCACCACCGCACGGCCAAACCAATTGTTACGGTTGTTGATGAACAAAGGTCGGAGAGATGAAGTGCCGCCAAGTGGGAAGCGGGAGGACTAAGACCATTGGTAGAAAATTCTTTATATTTGCCGCCAAAATGAGATAAATATTTGACACACGCACACACACATAACCGAAAGGGGACACCTTTAATCGCCACTGTAACAGACACAAATACACACGCACACACTCTGAAAGTTTATAAATATAAGGTGCAGAGACCTGACAAGGAATAGTAATGTTACAACCATGGAGTATCTACATGCCATGAACAGATCTAGTGACCTGCAGGGTAGCCCCCCTCCAGCCAGATATCATACTAATATCACCACAGGGCCAACTTCATTAAATGTGAACACAAAAACTGAATTGAATAGTAATAATACCTCCAGCAGTCGGATACTGTATGACACGCCTTGCAAGGTGTGTGGTGATTATTCAAGTGGTAAACACTATGGCATCTTTGCCTGTGACGGCTGTGCCGGATTTTTTAAGCGGTCAATCCGTCGCGGCCGCGAGTACCCGTGCAAATCACGGGACAGCGGTGGTGGCCAGTGTTTGGTGGATAAAACGCATAGGAATCAGTGTCGCGGCTGCCGGCTGCAAAGATGTATTGCTGTTGGCATGAATAAGGAGGCTGTACAGCATGAGAGAGGACCGCGGACGGCGACTATTCGCCGCCAGCTGGATCTTATGATGCCGGATAAATCCATGATGGTGCCTAGTTCGTTTCCCAGCTACATGCCAACCCACCTACCCATGCACTTGCCGTCACTATACAGCAGCCAATATAGTTTACGTCCAACTCCACCCCCACCGCCATCACTAACATTGCCAGTTTTTCCACCAGCCAGCAATTCTCCGCCTCATTCTGATACATCATCCACAGCCCCGCCCTCTTCCTCACCGCCTCAACATTCATGCACCCCACCTGCACTGCCTAGTTCAACAACACCAACGCTGTCCCAACAACAACAGTCTCCAGCAACAACATGTGAAATAGCAGCCCGGCTGTTGTTTATTAACTCCCGCTGGGTGCAGGATCATCCCTTTGTCAGTGCCATGACACGGGTCCAGGACAGGCTGAACGCGCTGTCCAGGTCATGGAAAAATCTGTTTATCCTCAGCTGCGGCCAGTTTTTGAATCCTATGGATATATCTAATCTTATAGCCACTGTTGATACTGTTAAATCTTCTCCTGTTCCTCTGCCTGGCAGCCAGGCCAGTCACGAGTTTACACAACAGCTGGATAAGTTTCAAGAGCTTGTCGACCAGATTAATCTTCTTGATCTGGATACATCTGAGTTTAGTTTTGTCAGAGCCTTAGTGCTGTTCCAGCAGTGTAAAGACAGTTTGTCCACCATTGGCGGCGGCTACCTGGAACTGACCGACCAACTCCGGCTTACCTTGGCCCGCCTGATGGTCATCAACAAACCGGATCAGCCGTATCGGCCAGAAAAACTGTTTGGCCTGCTGACCGACCTTAACTCTGTGTCTTCCAATACGCTGCACAAAATTTTCTTCAAGTCCGCCATTGGGGAAGACGCCCCCATTGATAAAATTGTTGTGGATATCTTCAAGAACTCGGCCCCTGCACCAACTGCTGTAACTGTCTAGAAAATTTCAAGAATTGTGCCCCTAAATTCAATCCTTCTTAAATTGAAAAAATGAAAAAAAGACTAAAACCATAAAAAGTGATTTAAATAAAAACATTACATTCGCGTAGCAGACTATTTAATAACTTTGTGTGATATAATTTACAATTCTGAAATTAATATGTATTCTTATAATAAACTTATAATAATTTCAAACTTATTTTTAATTATTTTTTAGGCAAGGATGAAAACTTCCATAGTAGCAAAGCGAAGATAAAAATATATAAAGTATTTGGTAATAAATGAGGGGAATATCTTTAATGGTAATTTAGTAGCTTATTTCGTAAAGCAGCTGAGAAAATGAAGCTTATTCCAAAAGCTAATTAGAAATTAACATCTATCTATAATAGAAGCCAAAAGAATATTTTTCCTCCTAACAAAATCAACTGAATACAAAAAAATATCATTATCAAGGATAAAAGAATCTACACAAAAAATTGTACCAAATTTGCCTATATTTCAGTAAAATTAATTTCTTTGAGTAAACAATTATGATTTATAAAATTATTATTATTCCATTCCCTTCTAATCTTTTTCCTACTTTTGACCCATAGAAATATTCCCTGATTATTCTGAATTGAGCTATTTACGAGATCTTAGCGAGCATACAAAGAAGATATTCTGACTAGTTTGATTAAAGTAATTTAGCTTACAATCTCTAATGTATAAAGACAGACGTCAACAAGGCTGACAACATCCATATGTAGCGAAGCACACAAAAGTGATTTATAGAGCAGATGTTTAGTTGTCATAAAAAAAATAAAATAAAAATGCAATAAATGTAACTGGACAAAGTGTCTCAAAATCACTAAAAAAGATATGGATAATCCCTCATTTTATGACGTCACATGGCTGATGTTGAGACACTTTGTCAAGTTACCAATAAATCAGAGAATCTTAAAAAAAAACATTTATGTCTTTGGAAGCATGACCGTAGGACTAAGTAAATTATACACTTAATGCTCATTGATACAATTTTTTTTAGCCGTTTATCTTTAATAGAAGCCGAGAAAATCACATTTCTCCTATAGCGATACTGACGGAGAAACAAAGTGAATTATGAAATATTTCAAAAAAATTGTTAATGATTAAAGTTAAGAAAGGGACTTGAACGGAAGATAAGAAAACATCTTTTTCAACGAAGTATTTTAATATAAAAAATATTTTTAAAGCATAGCTTTTCTTTAGCTTTAGGGTCGGTCCCAAGGTTCGTAGTGGATAAATCATACCGTTAGGTTAGGGACTATTTAGAAAGCGTATCAAGTCTATAATCGTTACCAGAAAGTCCCAAGGCAAATCTTTAAAATTTTTGACAATTTATCTTATAAGATAAAATTATCGTATTAATTTAATTTTTGTTTGGAAAAAATTGGTTCCTTTGCAATCAAAGCGTCTCTAAATATAAGTCCTGAAAATGTAAGTATGTAATTAATATCAAAATTATCCTTTATTAACGCAACTTTGAAACAAATATAGCTTCAGTTTTGTCTAATGATTCTTATGACAATGAGGAACAATCTTGGGATCATGTTACTTCTAGGTTAAGCGCCTACCACATGTTACTTGTAGGTTAAGCAATATCCCCCCTCCATTCCCTATAGAATTATGAATATAAACAATTGAGATGAATTAGTTAGCTAAACATTTATTAGTATTAGATTCAAAAATATTATTAAATAATTACACATCATATTGAATAGCAATCTGGTTGCACAAATTTAAAAATGCATTATCATTATAGCAATCTCTCCACATATATTCATCCAAATAACTTTGTAGGATTGGTCAAAATTTCTCAGGAGAAAAAGAGTGGAAGGAGTTTTCCTAGTTTAATTTGGTTCAAGATAAAGGAAGTTGTTTGTGGTTTTGAAGTTCTTTAGAAATGACAAAAAAAGCATATTTTCAATAAAGATATAACTAACATTGTCTTTTCCCCCTTTTTTTTTATCTCCCTTTAACATGTTACTTGTAGGTTAAGCAAAGTTAAACATGTAACGTTACTTGTAGGTTAAGCGCTAAACCTACAAGTAACATGATCCATCCAAATGTCCTAGATTAATTGCACAGTAAAAAGGAATTTACAAGGATAAGACAATGGCCGATAAATTGATTTACATCCCTAATAGTGATACACAAAATAACCCTTTAATAGATTACAATTGGTGGTTGAAACGTTTGGACACTGAAGAAAATAAACTAACAAATAAAAATACAATAAAAGTCTCCAAAGTTGTTAAGCCAACGAATTCGAAAACGTAATTAAAAGACTTTGGGGGACTAGTCTAATAAACAGCTCAATGTCCTCTCCCTTCCTGTGCGGCACAAAACAAAGGTATGAAACAATGTTATTTAATATCAGATTAAAACCATTATTCTCACGGCTCTAAATAAATTGTCCAAACTCATCTCAAATATTATACATCAAGGATGACAACATACATAATAGCGAAGCAAAAAATCCATGGATTCAAAGTGATAAAACAATGGCGGATAAATTGATGTACATCCCCAATGATGATACACAAAATTACCCCTTCAGTAGATTAAAATTAGTGGTTGAAGCGTTTGAACACTCAACTTGATGATCCAAAAAATCAAATTCATTAAAATCCCCAAAGTTGCTAGGCCAACGAATAAGAAAACGTTATGAAAAACTTTGGGGACTAGTTTAATAAACAGCCCATTGTCCCTCTCTTTGTAAAAGATCAGATAAACGACCAAACGAACGACTGTAGTCGAGTTTCTAGTCGCAAAATTGGACGTAATTACATTTTGAGAGGAAATCTTAATATTTCCAATTACACTTGGCTGATTCAGCAAAGTTTTAAAGTAATGGTACCATTCCACCAAGCTAAAAATAACGTTTTAATGTATATTTACGAAAGAACGGACAGACCGACCTGGAGTTTAGAAAAGCTGTGCTTTAATCATTTACATGAAAAACAAATTTTGACATCATTTTATCTCAATAATGATTTGACAAAAACACACCTTGTGGGAACTTTTACCAAAATTAGGGGCAAAATAGTGTTTTTTAAAAACAGTTCAAGATTGTTTGAATTATAGAAAAAAAATACTTTAATTTCTTTCTTTATTTACGGAATATCTAAGATTTAAGATTTTAAAAAAAAAAGTATGAGTCCGGGGTAAAATAGCTTAAAACCATTTACAGTTTATTTTTAAAAAATTATTAATTCGGACCATAAATTTTCGAGATATATGTCTATAGATAGAAAAACTTGCTAATCTTTACAATAGGATACTAACTTTTAATAAATTACCTTTAATATTTTTTTTTTTACAAAATCTGCCCTTTTGTATATTTGACTGCTATACAAAAACACCTTTTTTAAAATTAGGGATAAAAACATCTAAAAGAGAGTTTTCATCATGTAAAGTATCCTTAATTCAGCCTATTTCGGAATGATTGGGGCTTTTAGGAATTTTCCGAAACAAATACCTCAAAACAAGGTATCACCAGTCGCAGTTTTTTGCAACAAGTCTCCCGCCAAGATTTTGCCAAATCCGCAACAATTTTAACTAACGCAGCTTAGCAACATTAGACTGAATAATCCGCAACTGCAGCGGCTAGAAAGATAAAAGCTACAGGAAAGCCGTCACTCTTTTATCAGAATTTTTATAGAGATTGTTGCTAGAAAATATTATTGTAATTAAACTGGTCCCCAGAGTTTTATGACAAAGTTTTTTCATTCGTTGGTGTCAAAACTTTGGGTACTTTTATTGAAATTTTGTTGGCTAGTCCCAAATTACTAACTTTTCTAACAATAATTTTAATCTACACAAGGGATAATTTTGTTTATAATGATTGGGGATGTACATAAACTAATTGTACATTGTCCGCTAAAATAAGGTGCATATGAAATATCCTAAATTACCCGCTTCCCACCTTTTTTTTGCCTGTTTACTGGGTAGAAAAGCTTAAAATTACATAATTATTTGTAGAGCATATTATCAACAACATAAATAAACAAAATACTTTAAGGATTAGGATACAGGAGAGCAAAGCTACTAGTATACTTCGGATCAAGGAAAGAAAACGAAGTAGCGGTTTTTTTTATAGTTGCTTTTGATAGGTTATTTTAAGTTAGATTAGGTAAAATTTAATGATTGCCCTGCAAAGGTTTTGGAGAAAATCGAAATATACTGTGAATAGACGACAAACCCGATACTTTTTTCCATGATCCTATTGTCACTACAGAAAAATTCAACCATGTAATATTTTAGCTTAATTATTCAATTCTTACATAAGAGTAACAGGATGCTTGTCTGTCTGTGTGTACTAAAGGATCTCGCTAACTGCTGATCCGATATGGTTCAACTTTAAAGTTTATCTTCTCATAGATCCTCAGTAGCTTTGAGTATAACTAAAGTGAGAGGATCATCTTACCATCTCCCCCTGAGAGGCCTCTAGGGGCATATCCGCTAGTAAGGATTAGAGAATTTGAAGGTTGATAATTTTATGATTTTACATTGCACTTACGGAACAAGGTAACTAAAAATGTGCCAATTCTAAAAATTGCTTGTAAAAAACAGCCTAGAAAGTAATAAAGTGTGTGCAAAAAATTGGGACCTTTTTAAAATTCAAATAGCGCGGCAATGTAAATAGTAGAAAAATATCACGCATACCGTTAGAACCGCTATGAACATTAGTTTTTGGTAATCTTTTGCACACCCTTTATTATACTTTTTAAAATTCCTTACATTAAAGTTTAATGATGTCTATACCTCTGTCTGTGAATCGGTAACCACTAACCACTAACCACTGGACCATTATGGCTCTTTTTAAGTGAAGCTTCCTTTAGGTCATTCATGGTTTATTCGAATTGGAAGAGGGTATCTTTACCCTTCCAAGAGAAATTGTTCTAAAAAAATATTATTCTAAATATTCTAATACTTTACAATATTTGTTTTATATTACAGTTTAGAGAATCAGGTCTGTATTGGCCTATAAGCTTTTTGGCTTAACATGGTATTTATTCTGCTACAATGAACTTCAAAGTTGAAATTTTACTTCATAGCTTTGTTAATACTAAATAAGCAAGTCCATTCCATAGATAAATACAATATTTGTAGATAGAAATTTGTTTCATAGATAAAAATATAGAATATTTTCTCGCAAAAAGAACACAGTAAAAGTGTCTGACTGATTATGACGTAACAAAAAAATTAGCCAATGAGAGGCCACTATAAATTTTACCATTGGTCAATAAAGGCCTCTCATTGGCTAATTTTTTTTGTTACGTCATAATCAGTCAGACACTTTTACTGTGTTCCTCGCATTCATTCGAAACCGATTAATATCCGATGGATTAGAGCCGGTTCTCATCCATACGAAAAAATCATGTCTAGCATAGTATAATATCCAGTTTTCTGCGAACCTTCGGCATCTTGGGACTTAAAAACTGGTTTTAATGTTATAATTGTACATTTTATATCTGCGGAAAGTTCAAATTCAATGTACAATGATAGTTATTTATCGCAACGTATTGTAAACATCTTTCCACGGATATAAAAACATACAATTATAAGATTAAAACCAGTTTTGATTTAAAAAACTGTTATTAATCTTATGATTTTTATTTTAATATTTGTAGAAACCTGGCAATAATACGATACAATTAATGAATTTTCAGAATGGTTTAGAACTTGTTTTAATCCAGCGGATAGTAATCGGTTTCGAAGCCATGTTGTAAAAGATATTAAGATATCTGAAACAGCTAACTGGCCTATCTAATGAAAATTGTCCCAATTTTTGATCCAACCCCCCAATCTTCCCCCCGTTTGAAATAGTACCAAATTTTGACTATGTTTATGCTTGAACGATCTTTCAACAAGATTTAACAAAACAAGGATGACAACATCCATAAAAGCGAAGCTCTGAAACGGTAGGACAAACGTACATTAACACTTGTTTAATGTCAGAACTGAATAATCAGAATGCGAATGTATAAGAGTCAAAGCAAAATTGTAAGTAAATTTGTTGAAAAACTGCTTGATACAGGATAATGATTATGGACATACTTACATTTTTAGGACTTGATTATAGAGTTGCTTCGCTTATAATATTGTACTTTGTTGTCCCAGGAATCAGTATACCAAAAATCAGATAATTAGGTCACATACAAATTTGTTGTTAAAAATGTAAAAAAATCAACATGTTTAAAATGGACGTACGGACATTCTGATAATGATTATAGAGTTGCTACGCTTTCTAACTCGTACCTAACTATTACAGGAATCACCATGCAAAATTTGAAATCGATAGGACAATTCTAACATGCCTAAATTAACGAAAAAAATATATATAAAAAAGTAAAAAAATCAACATGTTTAAAATGGACGTACGGACATTTTGGTAATGATTATAGAGTTGCTACGCTTTCTAAATCGTACCTAACTACTAAAGGAATTACCATGCAAAATTTGAAATCGATAGGACAATTCTAACATGTCTAAATTAACGAAAAAAGCTATCCGTGACGGACGGACGTACGGACGGACGGACGTACGGACGGACGGACGGACCTACCCTAATTATAGAAAAGCTTCGCTTTTAAAAATCTCTGAAAATTCTTTTCAATTAAACGACATTAAGCTTAGGAAGACACTCTTAGGGTTTAGATTCTATTTAATAATAATTTTATAAATCATTTTGATTTCATTTCCGAATACTATAATACTAAAAAAATAGCATAAAACCATCCTGGGATATGTGTAAAGCTTTCTTAAAAAAGAGAACTCAATCGGTTCAGTGGTTAGCCAACGAAAGAAACTAAAAGGACAAGCGGCTGAGCCCCAAGCATCTTCTAAGATAAATCGAGGGGTCAGAATAAGCCTTCTTAAATTGCAACAAACTCAATCAGTCTAGAAACTAGAAACCTTACTGCTTTAAATGATAGAAAAAAGGCATTGTCTGATTAACACGAAACTCAACATAATCAAAAATGTAAATATTTTCAATAATATACATTTTATAAAAGTAAAATATCTGCAATGTTTGTATTTAAAGATCTTGCAAACCTATTGATTGGAAGCTATTTATCAGGGAAGCTTCTTACATGGTTTTTAGCCATTTTAATAATTAAAGAAAAGTTGGCTCAAAAACTTTGGTTACTTGTTTTGAATATTGATTGGATGGTGTCAACACTTTTCAACCAATATGATTTAATATGTAAGGGACAATTTGATTACTAAACACTGAAAACCAAAGTGTCCCTTTGAACAGAAAAAATGTCTCTTTTTCCTGGTATCATATTTAAGATCTACATGGGTAAGCAGATTTTATTTTTCTTAGACAACATTACAACATTTTTTCTCATTGTATTCAATCCAGGGATAAGACAATGGTCGATAAATTGATGTATATCCCCAACAATTATACACTAAATTACCCCTTCTGTAGATTATATTTAGTTGTTGAAAGGTTTGGACACTCAACTTAATGAACCGACCAATCAAAATTCAATTAAAGTTCCCAAAGTTATTAAGCTAACGAAAAGGAAAACGTTATTATAAAACGTTGGGGACTAGTGTAATAAACAGTCAAATGTCCCCCCCCCCCCTCCCAGGTTTAATCTAAGAATATTAATAGCGAAGCTACTATAAATTTGTGTTTTACCAGGAACATTTATGTCCTTAACCAAGGACTAGCATGTATCCTACGGGATAAGACAATACAAGAAAAAATGATGCACGTCCTCAATTACAATTAAAATTACAGGTTTTTGGCAATTTCTCTAGTGAAGGCATCTCAAAACGTCCAAAATATTCAAATTAATCCCCCCCCCCTCTCTTCCTTTTATAATAAGATCCCCCAAAATACTATATGCACAACCACTATAGAATATAATGTTAATTTCTTGTATGCAATTAGTATAAATAAATGTAAAACTCTAAATAAATATGAATATATTATCATAATAGTGTGACTACATTTCCATACATGTATCAAATCATCCGAACCGCATATAATTACAAAATCACACCCCTTTGCTTAACTCTCACTTGAACCCGCGACCGTGGCTCAAGTCAACACGTAGCGCATCCGCTCGTCGTCGGGAAGGTGTTAGGTTCGAATCTCGGTCCGACACCGCGTCATAACTAAAGACGTTAAAAATGGTTCCCACTGCTACTATGTCAGATGCGCGACGTAAATAGTTAGAGTGGGGGGAATGCCTTGGCCCAAAACAGGCGCAACTCGTTACCATGCACAGTTAGGACTTCTCAGACAAAGGTCGTGCATCACAGAGAGTTGGTTGTCTGTAATGTACTGTACCACGGGTATGAGGTGAAGGACCAAGAGTCTGGCCTTGAGTTGACAAGTTGACTGTTCAGTCCAGGTGCAACTCACCCATACGACACATAACTCTCACTTAATATTTAATATTTTATTAATTGTAATATTAATATTGAGGAAGGGGGGAGTCGAATTTGATAACCCAATTTTAAAAGAAAAAGTAAAAACAAAATTGGGGGCGGGGGAACATTTTTTGTTTGGGGGGGGGACACCCCCCCTCATTTTTAATTTAAGTTAAAAAAATTAATTTATTTGTAAAGGGGGGGGGGGAGTATTTTTCATTTTTAGGGAGGGTTAAGTTGGGGTTGTCCCACCCGCAAGAAAATAGTTATAAACCTTCCCGGGACCTATGAGAAGCTACCCTGTCAAGGAGAACCCGATCGGTTTAGCGGTTAGCGTGATCCTTCGGTACAAACAGACACTCAAACACCAAGACAAACTGACATCCTGTTACTTTTTGTATAAAAAGCTTTATATGAAACACTATGCGAATGTTATCATATTCTTGCGAAAACACACAATGATGAACAGGGATCTTAAGGGATAAGACAATAGACGATAAATTAATGTACATCTCCAATGATGATAAACGAAATTACTGTTTCTTTAGATTTTTGGATAAAAAGTTTTTAACTAACTAATCACAATAAAGATTTTTGAGCCAATTGATAAAACTTTGGGTACCAGTGTAATTTACAGCACAATATCCCCTCCCTCCGTGATGGTAACCAAACATGTAAGTAACACCTATCCTACCCCTAGGTTAGGTTTAATAATATTTATATCATCAACTATAATACAGATTATCAATATTCTAGTTATCATATAAAACAGTATATTTTTTTATATTTATGTCTAATATCTTAACGTAATATTTAAGTAATGGTCACTTTTATATATTACAATGTGCTATTCTTATTGTGGATACACTTACTTTTTATGTTTTATCGATATTGGAATCACCGTTTAAAAAATCAAATATTGCATTGCTTCCTTGATATTTCCTAGTTATTACAGGAATCTTCAAAAACGATTTCAACATGCTTAAATTCACAATTAGTTTCGAAAGAAATTACGTTTAATTTTACGGGCCTGTTTGTGCTTTATTTTAATCCAAAAAGACTCATGAAATATATTTCAGCGAGAGATAGGGGACAATGGGCTGTTTAGTACACTAGTCCCCATAGGCCTATAATAACGTTTTCTTATTGGTTGTCTTAACAACTTTGGGGACTTTAATGAATTTTGATTGTTTGATTCATTAAGTTGAGTGTTCAAATGTTTCAACCACTACTTTTGAACAACAGAAGGGGTAATTTTGTGTATCATCATTGGTGATGTACGTACATCAATTAATCGCCAATTGTCTTATCAATTGGATTCCTGAATAAATTTAGCTATCAATTAATTTTGACTGTTTTGAATGTTATAATATGTAATATTATGATATATGTTTATGTGTATATAAGCTAACTAGTTAGTTAGTTATATACCAGGAAGGGAGGGCACATTGGACTGTAAATTATACTAGTACCCAAAGTTTTAAAATCATATTTGGAAAGGGGATATCGTTATTTTAGCCAGAGAGTATTTGAAAATGTGATTCAACTTCCAATTAATATATCGATTGCTACAGAAGAGGTAATAATTGGGGGTTTAATATCAATTGTGACATTGTCTTATCCC
Source organism: Acartia tonsa (assembly GCF_053477335.1). Taxonomy (NCBI): domain Eukaryota; kingdom Metazoa; phylum Arthropoda; class Copepoda; order Calanoida; family Acartiidae; genus Acartia; species Acartia tonsa. The sequence continues at coordinate 38,473,403 of NC_137264.1, read as the reverse complement.
TAAAGGTCCCTGGAGATGCTATGTAGCATAAAAAATATTTAATAATGTTCCTAGCTGGGAGCTAAACGAATAATAACACACATATATAACATGAAAATCAATATTATAAACAGTTCTTATAATTTAATCATATTGTTAGTTAGATAGATAGATAGATAGATAGATAGATAGATAGATAGATAGATAGATAGATAGATAGATAGATAGATAGATAGATAGATAGATAGATAGATAGATAGATAGATTTTTTTTTAATTTTCTCAATTTTGATTTTTGATACCCATAAAAAAGAACAAAAGTATTCCCCCCGTCAATTTTCCCCTTCAGTAGATTTGATTTTGACATTGTGACATTTTTACCCCCTTCTTTTTTTTCTGTAAAATTTTACCCTCCTATTTTTTTTCATTATTTCGCCCACTTTTCAAAGGAAACTCATCAATACATTTTTAATCCCTTCACCTAAAGAAATAAGATTTTGATTTCGTACCAATAAATTTATAATATAATAACCAGACAACTACCTGAAAATCGCCCTTTTAGGGAACTTTTTCGTCTGCTAGCAAATAGCTTTTGCTCTTTTGTAGCGACTTGGCTGCGTTAATATTCCAAACGCTATTGATTAACCCAATTGAAAGTCGGCACAGGCTCCTCAGGGTGAGGTCATACAGTTATTTAACTCCTTCCCCCTATTGTTTTACTCTAATGTCTAACAGAATGATACCCTAAATAAAATAAAAACTTTGCTTCTTAAAACAAATCCTGGACTGTCCCATTGGACAACACCCCTTTTTCTATTAACAAACCTTCCCACACATTTTTTTTACACAATCGAGCAACCCTCCCCCCCCTGGCTGTTAAAATGCTCGATTTTTAGTGGTTACACTAAAGGGCAAACGGTTACTCTTTTTTTAGACCATCTATGTTATTTATAGAGGTGTAAACACCGAAAAAACTAATAGCATTTTGTCGTTTATACGGCTTCAACGGATTTTGGAATGAAAACGAAGTAGCTGGTTTCGTCGATAGGTTATTTTAGGTTAGGTTGGGTTAGGTGAATGTTATGATTGCCCCGCAGGGTTAGAGCCCCCTGCAGTGGAAATAGGAGAAAAGCTACTATGAAAATACAACGAAACTTCTTCTTTGTTTTCTTTCCATGATCCGCATTAACTAACAATTGACACAACAGACATAGCTATGACATGAACAATAACATCATAGAAGTAAAGGAGGTCAAGCTGTTTGAAACTAAAAAGAAGTTATTGACACAACATTATTCAAATATAATTATGCCTACACTCAATCAGTTCAGTAGTCAGTGGGATTTTTAAATTCAGACAACAAAACCTTATTACTAAAAGTATTAACCTCTTTTTCTAACACTGAAAAATTAACAAAATAACTTTGACATGAAAGTAATTTTGGGCTCAGTCAAAAATAAACCAGAATAGGTGGGGAAGGGTCTTAAAGCTAAAAAAGAATGGGGAAGGGGTGGTTGTTTTTGGGTCATGCCCAAGAACGGGAATGTATTTGGGGGGGGGGGGGGGGGGGGGAATAGCAGTTGCCGCCAATTTATTTGACATAATAAGTTAATTCAGAATATTTAGGACTTTTGCTGGCGCGGTTTTCCTTACATTGCATCTGGACCACAAACAAAGAATTTTAAAAAATGTATTTTAGGTTAGGTAAGGATAAATAAAAGGTCAAAAGAGCCCTGCAGGAAAGAAAAACCATAGGAAAAAAGACCAACAGGGTTTAGGCCCCCTCCAAGGGCTAAAAATAAGAGTTTAACCTTTAAACTTTATCAATTTAACATCTTCTAACATTTAAACTAAACATATATATGTATATATATATAAGATTTTTAATTTGTTAGTAGCACAGCTACTAATTATCTAAAGGAAGTTGTTTGTCTGTCCTTCCGTCCATCCGCACCTTGGAATATGAGAAAAATGGTACTTTCGTGGCTGTGATCTAAAATTCAAGTTTAGGTAGAAACAGTTACTGGTAAACTCGCTATGGCTGTCTGTCTGTCTGTCAGTCAGAATATAATTGAGATATAGATTTTCATGTAAGATTCATTCTGCTGGACATACGAGAGGACATAGTTCTGTAAACAATACTGATTTACAAACACGATCTCTCATCTGTTAGGTACTTTCAGTGGGTACTATTTTAAAAATGATTTATTGGTAGCAGTGTCCAAATTTGTCATCCAATGATTTTGATATGCATAATGTTTGATTTTGATTATCTTGAAATCAGGAATAAGGTATAACCAACAAGGAAAATTAATCTAAAATAATATTTGGGGGGCAAATGGAGAGGTCGTAAATTTTACGATGTGTTGTCCCCCAACGACAGCTGAAAAACACGGATAGGTTTCGTGATTTATTTCCGAATTAATTTCGCTATTGGTAGAAGCTATCTTAAAATATTTATTAAAAGAACCAGAGGTGGATTTTTAGAAAAAATTTGCCCCACTAATCGCTTAGTGGGGCAAAATTGTTTTTTGTGAAAAATCCACCAAAATCACATTAAAAATCTACAAAAATTAAATAAAATCTTATGTTAATGACCCTTCTATGATTTTGTTTAATTTTTGTAGATTTTTAATGTGATTTTGGTGGATTTTTCACGAAAACAATTTTGCCCCACTAAGCGATTAGTGGGGCAATTTTTTTAAAGAATCCACATCAGAATTCTTTCCTGACAAACCCAGAAATAACCTAAATTGTCCGAAACAAGCTTGGAACCAAAAACTATACAATTCTTTGTATAGTTAATCTTATTTTAAACAGCTGAACCTTATTATTTAACATTTTTATTAGATATATTAATTGAAGGGATAAAATGTTTTAGAACACAACTTTGCTTTCATCTAAATATAAGAAAGACCGAGAGAGAAATAGAAGTTTTAGATTGGAGACTAAATTTCATTGTCCTCTCCCTCTTATTAAAATTGGTTGAAATTTTTAAAAATGTTTTAGTGCAAAATCTAATAAAAAAGTATTGTTTTTTCGTTGTTGTTGGAAGAACAGATGTTTATACAAATAACTACCTCCCTCCCTTTTCCAATGACCTTTTTCGTCTTGATTTTCGATGACCCAATTGAGAGTCGGCACAAGGTCTTTGCGATGGAGAGATACAGTTATTTAACCCCTTCCTCCTCTAGTGTTTACTCTAATGTTTCTACGACTAAGTGAGTTAAAGATTTGAATCTCATTGGCAATGGAAATCTCCACATAAAAATCAGCCGTCTATCTCTAATGGAAGATTTTTGTAAAATTATTTAATAGAAGCTTTTTACTAACAATATCCATATTTTATAAATCCATTATGCAATATTACCATATGAATATCTAGCAATGTTAAATCCCCCCTAAAGGTTATTTAGTCATGTTCGCTGTTGGGGGGTGTTATAATACACCCCTCCCCTCCCTATTTATTTAGTCTTTTACGCTGTGAGGGGAGTGATAAAATAAAACTTTACCCCCTATTTATCATAAACGCCTTTGAAGGGGGGGGGGGGCTTAGCCATTTATATTTTTTTACATTTGTTATTAACAGATGAAGGTGGCTAGGACAATGGAAGACAAATTAAAATAAAAATAGAGCAGATTTTATAAGAGAACCATATCGGTACAAACACAGACAGATAGATCGACAGCATATTACTCTTATAAGGTTATGATACAGGAATCGTCATTTCAAGTTTAAAATTCAATGGGAAATTCTAACTTGCCTAATTTAACGATAGGAGCTATCCGTTACGTACGCACCGACCTACTCTAAATAAAGAAAATCTCCGATTTTTATAAAATACGCACTAAAATACTTAAAAACGCGCGAGAATTAGGAAAAAATTGAAACGCCATTATTAATTCGCCCAAACGCGCAACACTTTAGAAAAAGGGGAGGGGAGAAAAATGGAGGGGGGAATTATAAATAAGGTAAGTTTTCTATATAATGAATATTTTCCAAAACGGTTCTTAACTCTGAAAAGTTCTCCGAAAGGGAGAAGACACTGGGCTGTAAATTTACACTGGTGCCCAATGTTTAAAAATTATGATCTTATTCGTTGGCTCAAAAACTTTTTATATTTGTAACAAAAATTTATTTACTACGGGGATAATTTACTTTATCCTAATTTAAGATGTGCAATTGAAATAATTGGGTTTTGCTTGTATATTGTTTTATTTTTAGAAAAATTTAAGTAATCTTTGTCAGATATTTTAATATTTCCGTAATACTTAGTGAGGGAGGGGACATTCAGCTATAAATTACAATGATACCCAAAGTTTTAAAACGAGTTCTCTAATTTGTTTGGTTTAAGACTTTGGGTGCCTATTGGTTTGTCCCAAATTTTCAAGCACTAATTTTAATCTAATTATACATCATTGGGGATGTACATCAGTTTATCGTCCATTGTCTTATCCCTTAGATCCCTAAATTGTTATAAATAATTGTAAAAGAAGGAATTAGGCATTATGAATAATCTATTTAGAGAGATAGGAAGTATTAATAAGGAAGTTAGAAAATCAGATTAATATTTCAATAGTTATTTCTCGCATCGTATTATAAACAGCTTTCCGCTGATATAAATGTACAGCTTTAAGTTTTTTGGCCCCGAGATGCCGAAAAGGCACGGGCTAAAAAAACTGGTTTCAATCTTATCTTTTTTATATTCGTAGAAAACTGGATATAATACGATGTAAGTCTTAATTTTTTCGTATGGATGAGAACCGGTTATAATTCACCGGATATCAATCGGTTTCGAATGAATACGAGAAAAGTATTTAAATTTCTTTTTACAAATTATAATAGTTTTTAGTTCGTTATAAATTAATAGATAAGAATGCTTAATTTGAAATGCTTTCATTTTTAGACTTGATTGTAGATATGCTTCGCTTATTTTATTGTACCTAATCGCACAAGGAATCAACGATAAAAAATAAAGTAAACAGGTAAAAATTAAGATGAACGTTTGGACTTTTTATTAATGATTATAGAGTTACATTATCAACTATACCTAACTAATGCAGAAATGATCATGCCTTAATTTACAGACGTACCGACTCAAATTATAGAAAGCATGCACATCCCAAATGTTAATACACAAAATTACCCATTTTGTAGATTAAGACCAGTAGTGGTTGAAACGTATTGACACTCAATTTAATAAACCAACCAAAAAAATTTCACCAAAGTCCCCAAAGTTGTTAAGCCAACGAATAAGAAAACGTTATTATAAAACTTTGGGGACTTTTTTAATAAACAGCCCATTGTTCCCTCTCTCTGATTATATATCTATGTAAATGTTGAGTTCATTGATGTAAATAAGATATTAAATACAGCTATTGTCTCTAAATATCCGCTTAGGATATCTCAAGTCTTTCAGTCTTTTCCTTTGTATTATTATACAGGGAGGGACAGGATATTGGGATCTGTTTATTACACTAGTCCCCAAAGTCGTATATAATGTTTTCTTATTATGCCTAACAACCTTGTGGACTTTTATCCAATTTTGATTGGTTGGTTCATTTAGTTAAGTCTCCAAACGTTTCAACCACTAATTGTAATTACAGAACGAGTAATTGTGTATATCATTATTGGGTATGTACATAAATTTATCGGCCATTGTCTTTTCCCTTAATATCCCTAATTGTAATATGCTTTTCAGGGATGTGGGAATAGGTTAATAATTATTACTTCAAAAAACTGATGCCATTTGTACAACAACCAAAAATACATTTACTGTGTTTTAGTATTTTTTAAAGTTAGTATGTTTTTCAACCTATTTTAAAAAAAATTACACTATTCTAAGACATGAAGATATATTTCGATTTTAGCAATCATTTTCAATTCATTTTGTCTCTTGTAGAAGTGAATCAAGCAATATTAGCTTGGTCGTTTTAGGCAATTTCGACATTTGATATAGGTATTATTTTAAAAGTAAAAGGGTAAACTAATATTATCTTTTATTGAGTATATTCACTTTGTGTTAAATGGGTATTTATCGCATATTATTATAGACAGTTTTCCACAGAACAGAAAAGGGCCCAGGTACAGGGACTTCTACTAAGTAAGGATTAATTTTGTGATTTTAAAAAAATGTCTTTAAAACGATAAAAAAAATTCTTCAGATTACTAGGTATTTGTATTTTAATTTTGATTGTATTTATATAAAACACAAATCAGCTGAAAAGGGAAAAAAACAGCACCCTTTATTTTTATGCTGCAATCTTCAATAAATTTTTTTTAGTCTGTAAAGGGTTAAAGATTTCAGATATTACTGAAAATCGTTTTGAAATGATAAAATCTGTTCAATTCATTTTACCATAACTACAAAACGGCTATAAAGGATTAAAAAGTAAGTATCTATAATATATTTTTTAACATACTTTAGGCTATAAAGGGTAATTTATTTTACAAAAACTACAAATCAACCATAAAGGGATAAAAACTTAGTTTTCAAATTGTTTATTTGTGTGTCAATCATAAACCAATAACTTTCTTGGATATAAAGGGTTAAAATATTTACCAAAAATACAAATCAACTACAAAGTGTGAAAAACTTTCTTGGTGTAGCAACTTTCAACATAAGATTAATTTTGAGCTTGAAAGGGTTATATATTTGTTAAAACAACCATTACAGAAAAGTTTATTTCACCTCTAAAGGGTTAAAAATTTTACCATAACTACATAACAACTATAAAGGGTTAAAAACTCAGCATGCATGGTGTTTATTTACTATTTAGCTATCACCACACCAACAAGGTGTTCACTTATTTCCGCCAGAGATAGTCTGGACTGTTACACTAAATACTATTTTCTTATTCGTTGGTCTAACAACTTTGGAGACTTCTGAATTCTGATTAGTTTGATCATTAAGTTAAGTATCCAAACGTTTCAACCATTAATTGTAATCTACAGAAGGGGTAATTTTATGTATCATCATTGGGAATGTACATCAATTTATCGCCCATTGTCTTATTATTTTAGATTCCTGCATTTCCGCATATTGTCAAATCATCGTTAACGAAAATTATTACAACAGCATAAACTACTTTTTTCTTTGTCGCTTTACTTGATGTCTATATTTCGCTATTGTGATTTTTTTGCTAATATGTATTTAATGTTATAATATGCGGAAATGAATGGACACCCAATATTATAAGATTGACAGATGCTCACTTCTATAGCAATGGATATAGAAAATGTGGATAATATGACAGAAGAATTTTTGTCCTCATATGCTAATATTGTCCTCAGATATTGGTCAATACGTTCCTCCATGATCAGTTGAGTCATAAATGGGGAAGGGGTGAAGGTATCGTTATAGTAGCCAGCTGAAAGAAACAATTTATCATCCTGACAGACCAGCAAATGGACAAGTTGATCCATGACACAAATAAGCTGACTATCTATCTAGCACAGCACTTCAAGGGAAGGGTGTTCATCCTAGGACCCTTCCCAAGACACATCTCTCAATGCTGTGGTTTACAAGAACACTCTGTGCTAGATAGTGAAAATCAGAGAATCTCCATGACTGGTTATACCAACCTCCTCAACCAATTTCTACAGTCAAGCCTGATCCTACCTGAGAGATGCGAGTTCCTGGTTTACCAGAACATTTTCGGTAAGAACTTTGACAAACATAGCTTAGCTGATGGAGTTCACCTTACAGCCTCAGCCTACAAAGCATGTGCCAACTTTTTCCTGGGAGCTTTTCAGCGGAAACCGAGAAGACAAGCTGATATTAACTTGAAGATGCCAACCTTCAACAGCTATCTAACCGCCAAGGGACTGCTGACGAAGAATAACACCGACAACAAAGAACCAATGGAAAGTGCCATTGATGATGCCATCAATCTAGCAAAATAAACTATTGTAATCTTTTTTTAACCTGATTTTATTCGTGCTTTTATTCATTATCCTGATATCTTTCTTTTAAATTATTTATTTATTTTAAGAATAAAGTTTTAATAATAATAATAATTTATCATAGTATAAATGAATCTTTCACAAGATCCACGTATTCTATATCCATTGCATTCCATCAGTGTAGTCAACAAAGGGGGAAATGGTTAAGGAAGGAAAGGGTGGAAAGGGGGAAGGAAAAAAGGAAATGAGGGACAGGAGTAAAGGATGAAAATAGATTTGTTACTGTAGATGCTCATGAAGACACAAAAATTTGTTAAAAAAGGAATTTCTGGCAGTCAGAAGATTTTTGTTTATATTCAGTCACATATGATTTGCATTCCATAAAATCTGTACACTTAATACCCAATAATGTGGTTGGAATGTTCCTATAGAGTGTTCCTATTGGTCAAAGTAAGTGATTGTCCATCTAGATTTCTATATTTATTATGGGGGGAGTGAGATAGATGATGTGAAAGAGAATATAGCATACAAAATAACTAAAATAAAAGCTTTCAAACTTCATGAAGATTTTTGTATTAAAATGCAAGGATAATACAATTAACGATGAATTGATAAACATCCCCAATTGAGTAAAGTAACAAATGTCCCTTCTGTAGATTTAAATATTTGTTGAACCAGCCAATCATGACTTAACAAAAGTGACCAAAAGTTAAAACAATCTAGGAAGATTAGTTTGGGTACCAGTCCAAAGCCCCCAAACTCCATGACTGAAAGGCTATTTTGTTAAACAGGAGAAATAAAGCTATTCTATTATTTATCGCTATACAACTTATTTGTCTATAATGTATAAATATAGTAGATGATGCTGTCACCAAATAGTTTCAACATAATAGACTATATTTGCTCTATTTACTAGAGATAATTGCCATAGTTATGGTATAACTCAGCAAAATATAACATAGCAAATTTACTAATAGACTATATTTGCTCTATTTACTAAAGATAATTATCATAGTTAGAGGATAACAATTTCTAAATTAAAGTTCATTATCAAATTATAGAATATCACAAATTATCATATTTATCTGGAGTAGCTATTACCTAAAAAAAGAATTTAGCTCAAAAAAATTTTCTTGAAAAAACCCACACCCGCATTATAGAATTAATGTATTAGTAAACTTTCATTTTATTTCACATTTTAGCTCCATAATTATTTAGCCATTTGGTTATTCAGTGTTTATATGATGTAGTAGAACAGTAACAGAAAAGTGTATCCACTCTTTATCTGGGGTATGTTCGTATGTAAACACTTTGCAGAAAAATAATTAAGTGACAAGCCCTATTTAGGGTTTATTTACATTACCTGCCAAAAATAAGTGCTTGACTCTCTTCTATTTCTTGGAAAATTAATAACCAAATTAATAATTAAGTTCAAATGCTTAAAACTATATTTTTTATGTTTATTTATGCTTCTAAAGATTATGTCCTCTGGTTTTTGCCGCACTAATTATTTGTCTATTTTGTATGGAAACTAATTATTTTACCATTTTGTCGATAGCTGTGGTCAATTTATGAAAAGCAAAGCTTTTCTACAATACTAGATAGGTCCGTTTGCCCATGACGGATAACTCGTTGATTAAGGAATGTTATGCTTGATGATTCCGTTAACAATTAGGTATAAAAAGGAAAGTGTAACCACTCTGCAATTCTTAAAAATAAGTTAACCATACGTCCATGTTCTTTGACATATTTTTGTTTCATTATAGACTAATCTTATCTACTTGATCAATAGCGATTCCTGACAAGTAAGGTAAAATGTTGTAAGCAAAGCAACTCATGTCTTAAAATTTAAGAATGCCCATTTCTAAAAAAATCTACTTTTTAGGCAATTCTATGAATTATATTCTTATTCTTTTATATAAAAAAAACTAGGATAACTCTTTATTTGTTGATATACGTTCGTCTGTCTGATTGTCATATTTGTTGACCGATGCTTTTTTTGGATAATGTCATCCTTGTTTATATTTTGTAACTGGATATTCAAATATTTGAAAGAGATTTTACAGAAATTGGTCATCTAATATTCGGTATATCCTATAAGAAATATAATATCTGTCTGTCTGTACCGAAAGATCTCGCTAACCACTTAATAGATAAAGCTCTCCTTTGCTATAAAGCTTCTTATAGACCTCAGGAAGGTTCTAACAATTTTTTTTCGAGAGGTACTTCTCCGCCCTTGTGAGAAAAATCTTTTTAAAAGCGAAGCTTTTCTATAAATAGGGTCGGCCCGTACGTCAGTACGTCTTTACGTAAAGGATAGATATTTTTGTTAACTTTGCATGGTGATTCCCGTAGTAGTTAGGTACGATTTAGATAGCGTAGCAACTCTATAATCGTCACCATAATGTCCGTACGTCCATTTTAAACATGCTGATTTTTTACTTTTTTGACAGCAAATTTTTGTATCTTATTATCCGATTGATGTGATTTTTGGTAAGCTGATTCCTATTACAACAAGGTGCAGTGTTGTAAGCGAAGCATCTCTATAATCAAGTCCTTAAATTGTAAGTATGTCCTAAAGAAGTATCATGTATTTAAGTTGTTAAGCAACAAAATTTACTTACAATTTTGTTTAGTCTCATGCATTAATATTCTGCTTAATCAGTTCTGACACTATACATGTCTTAATGTTCGTTTGTCCTCTCATTTCAGAGCTTCGCTTTTATGTATGTTGTTATACTTGTTTAAATTGAAAGTGGAGGGTCGGCTACCCCCCCCCCCCTCCCTTCAATCAAATGTTAATATAGGCCTCTAGTGGCTTATCCGCTACCGAAATAAAATAGTGAGAGATTTGTAAAACAATGAAATAATTATCTATATTATAATTTTGATGTCGGCATTTTGTGATTTTGTGATTTATCAACTGATTAATCACAATAAAGCTGCTTTGCTAATACTTTACATATGTTTATTCAATACAGCCATTTGTTGTTTTAAAAAGATCAAAACGGAATATTTTTTAAAGACTAATAATATTTACTTATCGAATCGTATTTTAGAAAACTTTCCGTGGAAAATATATGAGATTGAAACCAGTTGTGTTAGACCTAAGGTGCCAAAGGCCCGACCTAACATAATTTGTAAGCTATACATGATTTATCAGTATAAAACCGGTTCAAATCCAGCGGATATTAATCGGTTTCGAAGGCATACTGGAAAGCTTATTCTACTTCATTAAAAAATATGATATGTTATTTTTATGATAAATCTTACATATTTGATGAAATAACGACATAAGACATAGTTTTTAATATTAAGTAGCTCTGATACTAAACTTATAATACATTCAGAAGATTTGTTGTATGGACACTATTACAGAAATTCAATAAACAGGAGGTTTTTCAATTCACTCAAATATTTGGTCATAGAGCACTTGGCATTTAGAATGGTCATTTCAATTACATACTACAATTTTCCACGTATGCAACGGCCATACCGCATATGCAACGACCATGCCAAGTTTTTAAATTACTAAACAATGCATAATACATAATAAATGCATCGTAAATATGTGTAAAAACTAGATTTATGTAAAAAATATGAATGTATATAAATAGCGTAGCACTTAAATGAAACAATTAAACATTCTCTATATCGTAAGTGTAAAAACAACAGACCACTATCTCATATAGCTGCTGAAAAGTGACTCTGTCACATGGATTGTGCTGGACATCCTGATAAACTAGGTATAAAGTAGCTGTGGTACAAAAATGAATAAACTATTCCAATAGATAAATAACTAATGAAGATTCTTCTGACCAATCCGCAATGAGCATCTATTATATAATCCATTTTGTCTGTCCATCAGAACCTGATGCCAATGGAGGAAATAGGATTTAATTAACAGCTATATGAGATATGCTTCAATTATCCTTTAGTTTAGGTAAGAATTCTCTTTTCTAGTGAGCATCTACTCTACAACTGTTTAATAAATATTAGTTTAATTGCTTTGCAACTTATGGATATTTAATTACTTAATAAAATTTTTAGTTTTGTGTCAACCATTCTAAATTGAGTTACTCTCATTTATTTTGAAAATTTCACAATTTGACAAATTCCTTTGGGCCAGGTGACCCCCTGTCAACACGCCCCCCCCCCCCCCTCAAACAAACAGATGACCCCTAGAAAAATTACAGCCCCCCCCCTTTCTACTGACAAATAGTTTTGTTACTACTTATTCAAAAGTAATAGACATTTTTCTTAGAGTGCACTAAATATTCAACCAGTTTAAAGTTTAAATCTTTAAAACTTAATTAACACTTTATATCCTATTTATTAGCATGGCTACTCTACAACTGATTTAACAGTTATAAAAGATTTATTAAAGATAAGTATTCTGTCCTTCGTTAGCTGAAAAAAATAGATGTCTTGTCTGGGTTAATGTTTATGATGCATTATCTAATATTCTTTCATTGAATTATTTTTCACATACAGATATTTTTTCCTAAAAAAAGCAATCTTTAGTTATTTGTCTAGTGCTTCACCCTTTCAATCAAAATACATCTCTAAATAGGGATGGTATATCCCCCCCCCCCCCCCCAATCATGAACAACTCAGTGGGGTGGCCCCCCAGGGTCATTTCCTTAATCTTGTCACTTATTGCCTGCACTCTTCTGCATCAATGAAAAATTTTAATTTTATAAATCCCTTTACAGAATGGCTTCAAAACCGATTGATAACCGAAGGAACCGGTTGTCAGTCATACTGAAAAATCATGAAAAAAAGACAATTTTTCACGAATATTAAAATAAAATCATAAATTAATCATGAATAATTTTTTAGTGCGAGCCTCATTTATTCATTTAATATCCGCGGAAAGCTGTCTATAATACTATGCGATAAATAACAATTCAAATTTTACTGCTTTCTCGCGGGGAGAAGACAATGGACTGTTAATTGCACTATTACCCAAAGTTTTAAAACAACATTGAGTACTTTAATTGAATTTTGATTAAGTGGTTTCAAAATAGCACTGTCCAAACTTTTGCACCAATAATTTTAATATACAATTGATGTATATTTTTATCATCTTTGGGGATTTATATCAATTTATTGTCCATTGTTTTGTCCCTTACGATCCCTTTTATCCCTCCATAGTTCATTAAATCTTCAACGTATATAAGAATAGACCTATCGAAATCAAACCTTTCCTTGTAACAAAATGGTACAATTGAATAACGTAGCAAGTTCAGGAGGCCAGTTCGTACTTTTTAAAAGCAAAGCTTTTCTATAATTTTTTTCTCTCGTTAATTTATAAATGTTATAATTGTCCTATCGAGTAAAAACTTTACAGGTTGATTCCAATAACAGTTAGGTACTTTGTTATAAACGGCACATCTTAATATTTAATCAAGTTCTGAAATGTAAGTATGTCCTAAAACAGTATCTATGCAACAATTTTACTTACAATTTTCTTTAGACTTATGCTTAATATTCTGCTTATTACATTTTGACACTCTACAAGTGTTTATGTTTGTTTGTCCAACCTTTTCAAGGCTTCGCTTTTGTATATGTTTTCATCCTTGTTAAAGACATGACAATTATATAGGTATTGTCAATATCGATGACAACGCCTCTGATTTTCAATTTTATGGATAATTTAATAATTATCTTTTTTATCCATCTTTCCTAAGAAATTAATAATATTAATATACAGACCGACTAACAGACTAAAAAGCTTCAACACAAAAATTAAATCTGTCTATTTAAAATTTTAAAAAAAGTTTTAAAGTTTTGATAATCCTTTAAATATAAAATGACAAATATAAATAATATCTTAATCGTTCAATTATATTAAGATATATTTATACAAATAGAATTGAAAAATTGATGAAAAGCATTTAATCAAATAAATCTATCTTTTAAAACAATTTACACCTGGATCAAGGCGGTTTCTTTCTTATTGTCCTAGGAATTAAGATATTATATAGCGCATCTAATACCCAAAGAAAATACCGCGCTCGTGGGGTTAGGTATTTGATATCCCGGGGGGGCTCAGTGGTTGTTAAGAACTTGGTTGTTCGTTAGCATCGCTGCATCTCAATTTAAATAAAAAAGACAATAGAATTTTATTTATCTTTTTAAATCTTTCCTCCTTTGTTTATTTCGTTCTTTCTCTTCAAGAAGGGAGGGGATATTAGCAGAGAGAGAGAGAGAGAGGGGACAATGGGCTGTTTATTACACTGGTCCTCAAAAATTCATGATAGCTTTTCTTCTTCGTTGGCCTAATAACTTTGGGGACTTCAGTGAATTTTGATTGGTTAGTTCAATAAGTTGAGTGTTCAAACGTTTCAACCACTAATTGTAATCTATACAAGAGGTAATATTGTGTGTTGTACATTAATTTTTTGGTTATAGTCTTATTTCATTAGATCCCTGTAAAATAAGTAATGTTAAAATTTATCTTATTCATTGGCTAAACAAGGATGACAACATCTATAAAAGCGAAGTGTCAGAACTGAATAATCAGAATATAAATGTATAAGAGTCGAAGCAAAATTTTAAGTAAAAACTGTTGAAAAACTGCTTAATGCAGGATAATGCTTATGGACATACCAACATTTTCAGGACTTGATTATAGAGTTGCTTCGCTCATAACATTATACTTTGTTATCCCAGGAATCAATATACCAAAAATCAGATCAATCGGATTATTAGTTCACATAAAAATTTGTTGTTAAAAAGTAAAAAAATCGACATGTTTAAAATAGACGTACGGACATTCTAAATTCTAAAATAAAGGAATCATCATGCACAATTTCAAATTAAAAGGACAATTCTAACATGCCTAAATTAACGAAAAAAGCTATCCATTACGGATGGACGTACAGACGGACCGACCCTAATTATAGAAAAGCTTCGCTTTTAATTAAAAACGTTTATTGAATTTTGATGATTTGTCCAAACTGGTAGTGTCTTCTAAACTTTTAAACTAATAAATTTAATATACAGAAGGGGTAATTTTGTTTATCATCATATAGGATTTATTTAAATTTATAGTTCATTGTCTTATCCCGTACGACATTTCCTTTCTTTTTTAGTAGCTAAGCTACTCTATAATTCGAAATGTCCGTCTGTCCGTCCGTCCGTCCGTCTGAGACAGAATAGTGGAAACGTGATTTTCTCGGTTCCTTTTCAAGATAGAAGGCTGAATTTTCTTGTCAACATTTTAATTAATATGGAGCACAATTAAGTACAAAACATTGATGCCAGTTGGACTCCTTTTTAACAGGTTTTAGGCTATTTTTATATTTTTCAAATTTTTCTCCATATCTTTGGTGTTTATGGTCCGATTTTCAAAATTTTTTCAGTAATAGATATCAAAATTATATTTCCCGTCGATTAAAGAAAACAACCATGACGGTCCGACTGCCTTTTTGCAGGTTTTAGGCTATTTTTATATTTTTCTTATTTTTCTCCATATGTTTGGTGTTTATGGTCCGATTTTCAAATTTTTTTCAGTTATAGATATCAAAACTAAAGTTCCTGTCGTTTAAGAAAACAAACATGGCAGTCATACTGCCTTTTAGCATGTTTTGGGCTATTTTTATACAATGTTTTACATATTTCCCCTTTACATATTATCTTTGGTGTTTTTGGTCCAATTTTTAAACTGTTTTGGGATATCAGTATCAAAATAATTTTTCCCATTGTTATGAGTATCTTTTATGACGTCATCATACAAAATAAAACAAGGTTTTATGTTTATTTTCTCCGATAAATCTATTCTTGATTTTAAAAAAGACTCTTTAAATCTACTTGTACACATTAACATCCACGATTTTTTGTGCTTCGCTACTTATGGATGATGTCATCCTTGTTTAATTTTTGCTACTTTTTACGTTATAGTAGCGAATGAGCTATTCTACAATTAGGAATGTCCGTCTAAAACGTTTTGAGAAATTTCTCGGTGCTAATTTTTTTTGTAAACATTTATTTCACTTAATCTTAAGGGATAAGACAATGGATGATTAATTGATATACACCAAAATTATTCTTTCTGTAGATTAATATTATATGTTAAAAGTTTAAACACTTTATATAATACACTAGTGGCTTTGCCCGTAGCCTCTAGGGGCTTTGGCCCAAGAGTTGATCAAAAAAGGACCAAGGAAATCTTCAGCAAAAAAAGAAAAATGGGGGGGGATTTTATTTCTTTTTTTTTTGGGGGGGGGGGAGGGGGTTGGGGGTGTCCCACCCCCCAAGAAAATAGCCTAAAACCACAACAGGACCAGTAGGTAGTAAGTTACAAACCAATCCAGATTTTATAATAGTCATTAAAATAAATAAGCCAACCAACCCTGTTTTAAACGGTTGAAGGATATACGTACAGATATACATACGGATATTTCTAATTATAGAGTAGCTCCGCTTATAAATCTAATGTAAATTTTCAGATAAACAGATGTTTAACCTAGATTTAAAAGGTAACCCCAAATGACCATTAAATAACCACATACTGTGTCGTGTCAAACATTAACCAGGATTCCGAATAATTATTCCAGTATGCATGGCTACGAAACCAATGTATATCCAGTGTGGATTAGAACCGGTTCTCAGCCATACTAAAAAATCATGTATCGTACCGTATTATATCCAGTTTTCTACGGATATAAAAACGTATAATTATAGAATTAAAATAAGTTTTTTAGCCTCGAGATGCTGAAGGCACTGCACGGGCTTTACAAGTTATGAATTGCAGAAAATAATATTTTTCTCTGTTATAGTTTTATTTTAGAAATACCATATACCTAATCTTGCTTATGTGATGGACGCTTAAAAATTGATTTTTAAGAGCACAGCTACTCTATAAGTTATAAATAAAAATGGCGGGAGTAGATATTGGACTGTGATTTATAATGGTACCCAAAGTTTTACAATTACTTTCCCCCATTCAGTTGCTTTTAAACTTTTGGTACTTTTATTGGGCTTTTATATCATTGGCATTTATTTTATAGGTACAAGCCGCTGCATCCAAATAAAAGAAATGCTTTAAATATCATCATATTTTACTGTACAATAATTCATTGTTATCTTTTATGTATGGTGTATGGATGGGACTATTGATAATTTTTTTTATGTCCTAGTTGTATAAATCAGTTGACCGAATCAGTTAATTTCTCTGCATGGGGGGGAGGGGTAATTACTCATAGAAACCTCTAGAAACATGGACAGATAATCAAAGATTTCAATTTTAATCGTCCTATGGTGTGTCAAATTAAATTCATGTAATTATTGCAGATCTTTGATTAGACAACCTATATGTTGAAGTCCTGACTGTGCATTGCTATAAACTGCGCCAAGGCATTTCACCTACTCTATTTTCAATATTGCGCTTCTGACACAACAGAAGAAGTTATTGTTTTTTAAACGTCTTCAGTTACATATGACTTAATTTTGAACGAGATTTGAGCACTTAACCTTTCATAAACACCAGGAAGTAAGGAAGGGGACAATGGACAATTAATTAAAATTAAGAGTTTTCGCTGATAGACCATGAAATCCAGATTTATTCAGAAAATTTGATTGTTTTTATTACACAAATATCACACTAAAGTTTTTATCAATGAACTGATATTTTTTAGAGAATTTTTTTTTAAAACCAGCCATCTCATAAATATTTTTTGTCTGTTTTATTTAAAACTAACTCTTTAAATCTTACATAAAACATAAAATGATTGATATTGATTTAAATTATTGAATATCTGTACATATTTGGGAAGTTGTGCTGGTATAGGGGTTAATTAGATGCCACCTTAGGTGGTCATTACACCGTTCAAATATATCCTATGGGAGGTGTACACTAACCTCCACTAGGAAGTTTTTCATAGTAGCTATTAGCAAGGAATCTTTGGGGATAAGTCAATGGAAGATATATATCACTTCTCTTTGGATACTTTTAGTTTGGACCAATCTAGAACAAAAGTCCTTAGAATTTTAAAGGCAACAAATAAGAGAAAGTATTTATAAAACATTGGATTCCATTTTAATTTACAGACTAATGCTCTCTTTATCCCTGATATTAGCAAAACGACAGTTTGTAGTATAATAATTTGCCGAACTGATGGCTTTAAGTAATTTAAAAGAAATAATTTTGTGGAAATGATGTTTCACCATAATGGTTGGTCATATTAAGAGCAATTATATACATAGAAACACATGCGCTAAAGGGGAATTTTCAACGTTAATATGTACATCTACGAGATCTGTAATGAAAGGGGCATTGAAATGGCTTAAACCCGTCCCAAGACTTTAATTCCTCAAAACTCTCATGGGGGGCTATTTAAAGATTTTTTTTTAAAATGGAGAATTCTAAGTTTATTCGTATTTGAGATCTTAAAGGACATAACAAAAATTTTACTACTTTATATAATGCCCCCTATATTTCAGGGGCTTTATTGAAGATTATGGGGAATAATAATACCCCAAAAAGTTTTATGAAGTAAATTTACATGCCCCTTGTAAGAAATTTACCCCCAAATCTGTGAATTTCACAAAAAAAGTAAAAGACCTCAGTATATAAAAGCGAAGCTTTTCTATAATTAGGATCGGTCCGTCCGTAACGTTTAGCTCTTTTCGTTAATTTAGGCATGTTAGATTAGAATTGTTTTAAACTTTGCATGGTTGATTCAAGTAGTAGTTAGGTAGGATTTAGATAGCGTAGCAACTCTATAATCGTTATCAGGATGTCCGTTTTAAACATGTTGATTTTAAACATTGTTAACGACAAATTTTTATGTGATAAAATTATCCGATTGATCTGATTTTTGGAATACTGATTCCTAGGACAACAATGTACATTGTTATAAGCGAAGCATCAATCAAGTCCTAAAAATGTAAGTATGTCCTTAAAAATATCATGTATTTAAGCAGTTTTTTAAAAACAAATTTACTTTCAATTTGTTTCGATTTATTAGTCGTTTCCAAGATTTTAAACAACAATACATTAATTATACAGACATACATCCAGATACTTTAGAAAAGAAGTATATGTGTATTTTACTAATTATCTAATTTAACCAGCTGTAAAAATCAAATGCGCAGATTGAAAATATCAATTACTATAAAATCACACATATCCCCCTAACCCTCACCCCAGCCCCCCCCCCCAACCCCCCACTGGGTTGGCACATGCCCCTAACCTATTGTCTTATCGATTGAGTATAGATTAATTCTGTATTGTGTTGGATATGTTGAAACCGGTTTGTGGCCATTTCCCTCTCCCCCTTTATGGCCTTAAAATGGGGAACACTTTCACTTTCATGAAAAATCTTAAAAATGGTTTCAATAAGTGGGCTCGTATTAACCCCTTAGCTGACGATAACGTGAACAGTCTTAAATAATTTATTTTAAAAATGTTTTTTTATTTTCATTTGGGGTTTATGGTTTTTAGTGTCGTTTTTTTTCAATTGTAATAAGATTTTTTGTATTCATGTGATATTAATGAAATTTCATACAGAGACTACCAACTACTTTAACTAGCTATGTTTAAAATTTCATCGATCTACATTGAAAGGCCAACGAGTTAACAACACTCAAAGACAATCAACATTTTTTATTTAATAGTATAAAAAAAGACTTTTTTAAATGTAGTACCTACGGACAAAGATTGCATAATTAAAGGGATTTAAACGTAAAAATCGATCATGAAGCATGAAAAAACTGCGATTGTCATTTGTCTAAAGAATCTACACAAAAATTTCAGACTCCTATCTTTATTTTATTTTTTTTTTTTGCACGAAAAGTTAACGTTAATTTTGTGAAAGGAAAAAATAATTGATCCGAAATTTAAACGAAAAACCTACGGACAAAGATTACATAACTATAGGGGTTTAAACGTAAAAATCGGGCACAAAGCATAATAGAACTGCGATTCTTATTTGCCTAAGGAATCTACACAAAAAAATCAGACTCCTTTCTTTATTTTTAGTGGGTTTTTTTGCACAAAAAGTTAATGTAAATTTTGTTACAGGAAAAAAGTAATTGATCCGAAATTTAAACCTAGTAAATAAAAGCTAGCATAAATCCTGCCATGTGGGTCTGCCCCCAACCCCTTACCCCTTACCAATAAATGAGGTCCATATTAGCAACCTAACTATACAACATGTTCCAATTGGTACCCAAACTTTTATAACCATTAGTAAAAATTGGTTTGTAAATTACATTTGGTACCCAAAGTTTTATAACCATTTGTAAACATTGGACTGTAAATTACACTCGGTACCCAAAGTTTCATAACCTTTAGTAAACATTGGACTGTAAATTACATTTGGTACCCAAAGTTTTATAAACCTATATGGCTATATCCGCTAGATTATAATTGGTTCTCTGCAATACTAAAATGCATCATATTACAGACAATTTGGCACAAATATTGTAAGTAATTTAATGGCTTTAGAATCGTTTTCACGTTGTTTTTATGTTAAAAATCGTCCAATTTAACAATACTTTTCAACAAATATTATTAGTAATTTAATGGCTATAGAATAACGTCTTTTAATCCTTTTTTACATTGTCTTTACGTTTAAACCATCCAATTTAACAATACTTTTTATAAAAATATTTTTAGTAATTTAATAACTATAGTATAACGTTTTTTTTAAATAGTTTTTTACATCATGTTTACGTTAAAACCGTCCAATTTAACAATACTTTTTAACAAATATTGTTAGCAATATAATGGCTATAGAATAACTGTTATTTTAATCAATTTTTTACGTTGTTTTTACGTTACAAACCATCCAATTCAACGATACTTTTTAACAAATATTGTTAGTAATTTAATGGCTATAGAATAACGTTTTTCACTTCGTTTTTAAGTTTTTAACTCTTGTATTTCTATTTTAATATCTGCGGACAGCTGTCTATAATACGATGTGATAAATAACTATTCCAGTAAGGCTTCCAAACCGATTTATATCCGCTGGATAAGAAACTGTTCTAAGCCATATTGAAAAAGTCATGTATAGCATTGTATTACAGACATTTTCCCACAATTACTAAAATAAAAATCCTAAAGAATAATGTCAGTTTTTTTAGCACAGGCCTTCGGCCATTTAAAGCCCACAAAACTGGTTTTAATTGTATAATTTTCCATTTTAATATCCGTGGACAGCTGTCTATAATACAATGCAATAAATAACTATTCCAGTATGACTTCCAAACCAATTTATTTCCGCTGGATAAGAACCGGTTCTAAGCCATACTGAAAAATCATGTTTAGCTTCATATTAAAGTCAAATTTCCACATTTTCCCACGATTACTAAAATAAAAATCATAAATAATAATGTCAGTTTTTTTATCACAGGCCTTTATTACAAAACTGGTTTTAATCTTATAATTTTCAATTTTAATATCCGCAGACAGCTGTCTATAATACAATGCAATAAATAACTATTCCAGTATGGCTTCAAACTGATTTATATCCGATAGATTAGAACTGGCTCTAAGCAATACTGAAAAATCATGTTTAGCTTCGTATTACAGTCAAATTTCCACGATTATTAAAATAAAAATCATAAAATTAATGTTAATTTTTTTACCACGGGCCTTAGGCACATCAGGGCCTACAAAACTGGTTTTATTTGTATATTTTTTCATTATAAATAACTGGAAAGCTGTCTATAATACAATACGATAAATATATATTCCAGTATAGCTTCAAACCGATTTATATCTGATGGATTAGAACTGGCTCTAAGCAATACTGAAAAATCATGTTTAGCTTCGTATTACAGTCAAAGAAGTTGTATCAACTTTTTTTTTTATAGCTAGCCGGTCCTTTTAGTAAGTAGTAGATGTAAAATTTTTCATAGAATTCAGATATGCAATCGTTTTTTTTGTAGACCTCTTATTTTTTAAGTAATTTAAGTTTTAAAAAAAAAAAATTAAGTCGATTTTAAGGTACTAAAATGCAACAAAAAAAAGAAAGAAAATGGCCATTATGAACAAAAATAGTAAGATCTTTAATTTGACACCTTACTTTTTCAATTCTGTCAGGTAATTATTGAAAAAATCGATTTTTTTAAACCCACGAGAATAAAAACTTTGAACTCAATTTTATCATTTCACAAGTAAAAAAATATGGGTTCAAATATACCTTTAGAATCAGAAAAATATTACGAATCCATTGTAAGCAAAATTGGAAAAAAAAGTTTACAATATAGTATATAAACTACAATAAAAGGAATTATATGAAAATATCATATTATATTGTACAGGCAACGTCTTAACTTTTGAATTGGGTATAAAAATGGGAAGGGGGTATAGAGGGGGTAAAGAGGGGGTAAAAAAGGGAAGACGATAGTGTTGCCAGAACAAAAAATACAATTGGCCATTTTTATATTTTTTTACTTTTTTTCAATTTTGCTTACAATGGATTCGTAATATTTTTCTGATTCTAAAGGTATATATGAACCCATGTTTTTTATGTCTGTTTGAGAAAATATTTAGGTCTAAAGTTTTTATTAAACCGAGGTTAAAAAAATAGATTTTTTCAATAATTACTCAACAGAATTTTAAAAGTAAGGTGTCAAATTAAAGATCTTACTATTTTTGTTCTTACTGGCCATTTTCTTCTTTTATTTTATTGCGTTTTAGTACCTTAAAACCGACTTAATTATTTTTTTAAAAAACTTAAATTACTTAAAAAATAAGAGGTCTACAAAAAAACCGATTGCATATCTGAATTCCATGAAAAATTTTACATCTACTACTTACTAAAAGAACCGGCTAGCCATAAAAAAAAAAGTTGATACACCTTCTTTCCAATTATTAAAATAGAAATCATAAAATAATGTTTAATTTTTTAGCATGGGTCTTAGGCACCTCAGGGCAAACAAAACTGGTTTTATTTTTATATTTTTTTATTCTAAATAACTGCGGAAAGCTGTCTATAATACCTATAAATACCTATTCCAGTATGGCTTCCAAATCGATTTATATCCGCTGGATTAGAACCGGCTCTATGCAATACTGAAAAATAATGTTTAGCTTGGTATTACAGAAAATTTCCACAACTATTAAAATAAAAATCATAAAATTAATGTTAAATTTTTTAGCATGGGCCTTAGGCACCTCAGGGCCCACAAAACTGGTTTTATTTGTATATTTTTTCATTCTAAATTACCGCGGAAAGCTGTCTATAATACAATGCGATAAATACCTATTCCAGTATGGCTTCCAAACCGATTTATATCCGCTGGATTAGAACCGGCTCTATGCAATACTGAAAAATAATGTTTAGCTTGGTATAACAATCAGATTTCCACAATTATTAAAATAAAAATCATAAAATTAATGCTAATTTTTTTACCATGGGCCTTAGGCACCTCAGGGCCCACAAAACTGGTTTTATTTGTATATGTTTTCATTCTAAATAACCGTGAAAAGCTGTCTATAATGTGATGCAATAAATTGATTAATTTAAGCATGTTAGAATTGTCCTATAATTTTCAAACTATGGATTTCCAGCCAAAAAATTGTTGATCAACAGTGCAGTTACTCTTTAATTTATTTGCCTTGTGGCTTTTCTTGGATGTAATTAAATATATAGGTTTACAATTCAAATATTATGCTTATTTTATTCTAAAATCTTTTTATCATTTTTTGTCTTTTAAAATCGCTAGGATTTGTAGTTGCACTTAAAAAAAGAGCGAATAATGAGATTTTCCTTTTATTATTGTTATTATCATAAACCGGTTAGAAGATATATTTTTCATGTCAGATATACTTTATCTACAACCGTCTTATCTATCTTTATACCCTATCTAATATCTATCTATATAATATGTATCTACTACCTATCAGGGATGGAGGTGATATGGGGCTGTTTATTACACTTGTCCCCAAATAACGTTTTTATAATAACGTTTTCTTATTCGTTTGTTTAACAACTTTGGGGACTTCTATTGAATTTTGATTGGTTTGTTTATTACGTTGAGTGCCCAAACGTTTCAACCACTAATTTTATCTACGAAAATCAATTTATCGGCCATTGTCCTATTCCTTTAGGTCCCTGACCATCTATCCTATGTTGCCATCATTACATGTGTCACTGTTTTTATAATGAAGCAAATTTAATAATACTGACATCTAAAAATATCAATAAATCCAGGAAGCTTCAACATTGAACATTGAACTGTGAATTAAACTCTCATTCGTTTGTTTAAAAAAATGTAGTACCAAACCAACAGGTACCAAATTTTTAAACCAATAATCTACAGAAGGGGTAGCTTTATTTATCATCATTGTCTTATCCCTTTATAAAACCTATGGACAAATTGTCTCAATTTGCTAAAATGAAACATGTGATAATATGCTGAATTGAATGTATACCCCAAATGTGTTCTACTAATTCCCAGTGATTTAACACTATCTTCCCAGCGGGAGCTATTCACTAATTTGTCCTTGTTTTGTCTCAATATCTCAAGGCTATGTATTCGAGTAGGTTAGGTGGAGAGTTTTACTTATTGAATATCTCAAAATTATGTATTACAGAAGACTTAGTAAAGGGATATTTACAAATTTATCATTGTTTTGTCTTAGTATCTCAAGGCTATGTATACCAGTAGGTTATGTTGGTACTATCAACTTTTTAGTATATCAAGGTTATGTATTCAAGTAGGTTAAACTGAGGCTATTTACTAATTTATCCTTGTTTTGTCTCAATATCTCATGGCTATGTATATCAGTAGGTTCACTGAAGATATTTAATTATTTAGTATTTCAAAGCTATGTATTCAAGTAGGTTAAACTGAGGCTATTTACTAATTTGTCCTTGTGTTGTCTCAATATCTCAAGGCTATGTATATCAGTAGGTTTATTGGAGATATTTACTAATTTATTATCTCAAAGCTATGTATTCCAGTAGGTTTAGTTGAGACTATTTACTAATTTGTGCTTGGATTGTCTACGATATCTCAAGGCTATGTATATCAGTAGGCTCACTGAAGATATTTAATTATTTAGTATTTCCTAAATAGTTATAAACCTTCCCGGGACCTATGAGAAGCTACCCTGTTAAGGAAAACCCGCTCGGTTCAGTGGTTAGCCTGATCCTTTGGTACAGACACAGAGACAAACAGACAAACATTCTGTTACTTTAGTATAAGGATTTATTTAGGCTATGTCTTCACATAGGCCTATCATCGGTCAATTGAAATGTATAACCGCCTGCCATTGGTTATTTAGTCTGTACTTTTAGCCTATCATTGGTCATTTGTATTATATGACGTCATTTTTTTATTGCCACTATAAAGAGCTTCTTCTAGTAGGTCCATTTTGGGATAATGATTCAGTCGGTTATACTTAGAAAATATGTATAAATACAAAATTACTCAATCTTATCTATACACCCTATAACAGAAGCTTGATGATAGATAAATAAATAAATAAAAGACATGGTGGGGTTGTGTACACTGTTAAAAATAAAAAATTTTTTTTGCATCAGATAATACTATATATTGATTTCATTACTGTATAGCATCATCCCATATGTTCTAGCAAAAAACCTCATTACGATATAAGGAAGATTCCAATACTGTATTGAGTATTACTTAGTGTTCTATGGAGTAATTTGTATTACTAAATAAAGAATGTGCATTTAATAGTATTATCTAATACTCTCTATGGAATAAAATTCAATACGCTAGAAGGAAGTTTTTAATACTCTGGTTCGTAATTTTTGTTACTCTGTAGCGTAAGAATTGATACTAAAAACGTAATATCTCTGTATAGTAATAGTTATTACGGTATATAGTACTACATGGTGTTATATATTTATTTTGTTAATACAGCACACTTACGGGTCCAGGTCTAATACAACCCCAGCATATCGATTGATACTAAATGAAAAAAATATTTTTTACAGTGTAGATCATAAAATGATATGAGTTAGTTGGTTATAATTAGAAAATTTAAGGTTGAAATAAATACTCAATAAATATTATTTGTCCACCCTATTACACAAGCTTGATGACAGATAAATAAATAAAAGACATGATGGGGTTGTGTAGATCATAAAATGATATGAGTCAGTTAGTTATGATTAGAAAATTTAAGGTTGAAATAAATACTCAACAAATATTATTTGTCCACCCTATTACACAAGCTTGATGACAGATACATAAATAAAAGACATAGTGGGGTTGTGTAGATCATAAAATGATATGAGTCAGTTGGCTACAATTAGGAAATAAATACTCAATAAATCAGGATTAAGTATACAACATATAGATTTTTAAAAGCGAAGCTTTTATATAATTAGAGTCAGTTCTAAAGTCCATAACGGTTAGCTCTTTTTATTTAGTTTAATCGTCCATTCGATTTCAAACTTATCATGAAGGTTCCTGTAACAGTTAAGTGTGATTTAGAAAGCGTAGTAACTTTATATACATAAACAGAAAGAATCATTACTTAAACTTTTATGTTTTTTTTTATGTTTTATAATTATTCTATTCATCTGAATTTTTGAATATATTCCTAAAATAACATTTAACATTTCTAAAGTTCATCATGTGTTGAATCAAGTCTTCAAAATGTATTTCCTCATCAGTATTCTGTATTCAAGTAATTTAGCAACAAATTTTCTAATTTTGTCAGGGCAAATTACAAACTCTTTGACATATAATTTAATCTACAGAAGGGGTAATTTTGTTTATCATCATTGGAGTTGTATATCTATTTATCGTCCATTATCTTGTTTCTTAACATCCCTGACACTTAAATTTGAAAAAATAGGAAACGCCATTTTTTTTAAATTCAATTTTCTCACCCAACCTTGCATTTTAATAGTTATTTCCAGTTGGCTTCGAAACCGATTAATATCCGCTGGATTAAAATTGTTTCCAAGCTATACTAAAAAATCATGTAGTGAATCGAATTATATCCAGTTTTCTACGTATATAAAAATGTACAGTCATAATATTAAAACAGGCCCATGCCTTTGGGGCACCTCGGGGCTAAAATAACTGTTTTTTAAACTTATAAATGTACATTTTCATAACCGCGGAAAGCTGTTTATAACACAATGCGATAAATAACTGTTATTGCATCGTATTAAAGACAGCTTTCTACGTATAGTAAGATTAATTCCAGTTTTGTTGGCCCCAAGAAGCTTGTTTTTGTAACTCGACACTTAAAGTTTAATTTTAGTGTTTTTTTGTGGGGGGTGGGGGGGGGGGGGGGTTAACTGGAGGGTAGAGGTACCCTCCATAAAATTTGTTATATACCGTTCTTTGACATTAGATACAGACAGGCAGACATACTGGAGTCCTATTACTTTAGGATTTGTGAAAATTATGTACATATCTCAACTGGACGTACCGTCGAATGAACGGAAGAGTATGAATTGATTATAGAGTAGCTATGCTAAAAAAATATTTTATACGTTATGAAAATGTATAATTAATCAGTTGATAAACTTGAATAAGTTTATAAGTGACAAAAAACTGTTAAAAGCACTTTTCATGGTTTAACTTAATTTTAAGCCGAACATTTTATCAGATGGTTGGAGGACAAAATTATCATTAAATTAATAACAACCCTTTCTCTCCCCTAATAATTACAAGCTGTAAAGGGAGAATTTAATAAATGTTGTAAAAATAATTTGTCGCCCACTGTCAAATCCCTGTTATAAAACTAGCGTTTTCGCCCCGTAAAGGAGGGTCTTTTATCCAGGAGCGATTTCTTTTTAAAAAAAGGAGGATGGTACCCTTTCTCTTATAATAGTTTTAAAAAACCTTCCCTAGACATATAAGGAGCATCACTGTAAAGGAGAACCATATTGTTTCATCGGTTAGCGATATTCTAAGGTACAGAAAAACAAACATCTTGTTACTTTTATATAAGGAAATAGTAAAGTTTATTTACTAAAGAAGCGCAGCAACCATTAATTTCGTTATGTATTGCCCGTTCGCACTTCAATCTGTCGCTAAAATTTTACATTTTGTTTTAAAGGAATTTAGTTTATCTTGTATTGATCTATCCATGTATTGTAGACATAGACGTCCAAGGGGGGGGGGGTAATGGGGCGATTACCCCCCAAAAATCTTTTTCATTTTACCCCCCCCCCCCCATTTAAAATTTACCCCTACCCTGGGGGTGCCGTAGGCACCCCCAACCATTTAGGAGGGGGTATTTACCCCCCCCAAATAATTTTGGGGGGTTAAATACTAAATAACCCCCTCAAAATAAAAAAATCTTTAATAAAAAATTTTTTTGCATTTTTAATACTATAATCTAATAAAATTTAAATTACCCCTGCCAATCTATCCATGTATTGTAGACATAGACGTCCAAGGGGGGGGGGGGGTAATGGGGCGATTACCCCCCCCAAAATTTTTTTCATTTTACCCCCCCCCCCCCCCCCATTTAAAATTTACCCCTACCCTGGGGGTGCCGTAGGCACCCCCAACCATTTAGGAGGGGGTATTTACCCCCCCCAAACAATTTTGGGGGGGTAAATACTAAATAACCACCCCAAAATAAAAAAATCTCTAATAAAAAAATTTTTTGCGCGCTTCGCGCGCATTTTTAATACTATAATCTAATAAAATTTAAATTACCCCTGCCAACAGATTTCAGGGGGGGGGGGTAATTACCCCCCTCCCAGGCAAATTTTACCCCGGGGTAAAAAATTTTTTTTTTGGGGGGGGGGTAAAAAAATTGGACGTCTATGTCTACAATACGCCTTTTACCCCCCCCCCCAAAAAAAAGCTTGGACGCCCCTGATTGTAGAACCAAAATTAAGGGGACAGCTTAATTTCAATTCATTTAAAGACTCTGGAATAGCTACAGGACTAATAATAACAAGGATGACAACATCCATAAAAGCGAAGCACTGAAACGGTAGGACAAACGGACATGAACACTTATATAGTGTCAGAACTGAATAATCAGAATATATAAGTATAAGAGTCAAAGCAAAATTGTAAGTGAATTTGTTGAAAAACTGCTTTATACAGGATAATGTTTATGGACATAATTACATATTTAGGACTTGATTATAGAGTTGCTTCGCTTATAACATTATACTTTGTTGTCCCAGGAAACAGTATACCAAAAATCAGATCAATCGGATTATTAAATCACA
Source organism: Acartia tonsa (assembly GCF_053477335.1). Taxonomy (NCBI): domain Eukaryota; kingdom Metazoa; phylum Arthropoda; class Copepoda; order Calanoida; family Acartiidae; genus Acartia; species Acartia tonsa. Next base: position 38,444,367 of record NC_137264.1, on the reverse strand, counting down.
TAAAAATCTAATGTTAAAAAAGTAAAAAAACAACATGTTTAAATTGGACGTACGGACATTTTGGTAATGATTATAGAGTTGCTACGCTTTCTAAATCGTACCTAACTACTAAAGGAATCACCATGCAAAATTTGAAATCGATAGGAATATTCTAACATGCCTAAATTAACGAAAAGAGCTATCCGCTACGGACGGACGTACGGACGGACCGACCCTAATTATAGAAAAGCTTCACTTTTAAAAATCAATTGCTAATTTTTTCTACAACACCATGTAGTATGTACATGCATACAGGCAGATGGAAAATGTGGGTGTTCTATCAATTCATCTAAAAGCACTTATCCGTTATAGCATTATTAAGCCTCTTGGAGCATTACCGATGGACAGATAGACCAACCAGCCCTTATTCTCGATTCACTTAAGCGGGGAGAGGGGGGGGGCCGGGGGGGGGGGGGAGGTTACCAAGTTACGTGCTTAATTGGCATTTTGATGGAAAGTACATTTTGTTGACGTGGTCGAACATGATTTTATTTTTTAATTTGTTCTCACACCAACTATAATCAATATTTATACCAGGGAGGGAGGGAGGGAGGGGTCATTGGACTGTAAATTAAACTGGTACCCAAAGTTTTATAGCCACTTTAACCTATTCGTAGGTTAAAACCCTTTTGAGTATTGAATATGAATATTGATTGGTTGGTTCCATTTAGTGTATTCAAACTTTATGTATGTTATGTTTATCATCATTGGGGCGTCGTAGATCAGTGGTAACACACTGAGTTACGGTGGTGAGAGTTCGAGTTCAAGCCCCATGTGGTAACTCGAATTTCTCAGTCGCAATTCATTCACGCAACTACTCCTTGGTTGTGTAAAAAGGGTAATAATTGGGTAGTTTGGATACTCAATAGTCAAGTACATAATATCAGTACAACCCTTTCCCAAGCTCCTCTGTGGAGATCATCATTCTCTACGGTGCAGTGACTTAATTTGGGACACCTGCCATACTCGGCGAGGGTGAGGTAATAAATATAAAAAGTGCGAAAAGAGATTATTGCATGACAACTTTTAACAAAAAAGACAACACGTAATATTCAGGGATCTTAAGGGATAAGACAATATGGAAGATAAATTAATTTTCATCCCCAATCATATTAACAAAATAACCCCCTTTTTAGATGGAAACTATTGGTTGGAAAGTTGTTCCAACCAATCCGACCAATCCAAAAAAAGTATCTTAAGTTTTACGCCAATGACTGTAATATATTTTAACGCCGTTGTCCCCTCCCTGTGTTACATGGACTATTAGACTGTTGTTAAAAACGTCAGTTTGTCCATCCGTCTGTAACAGATAATTGTAATTGTTAAGGCATGTTAGAAAAGTTCTATCAATTTAAAACTTTGCTCGAGGACTATGCCTATATTCAATATTATTATGTCAATATCGTTAATTATCTTTTATCTTTTATCTATTGATATCTTGTCGATGTAATTAAATTGTCATAGGTTTTTTTTCGACTGCATTTCGATAATAGTTCTTTCTCGCATCGTATTTTAAACAGCTTTCCGTGGCACCTCGGGGCTAAAAAACGAATTTTACATTTTTATAATCGTAGAAAGCTAGATATGATACGATGCTAGACATAGTTTTTTCGTATGGATGAGAACCGGCTCCTATCCACTGGATTCGAATTAATACGAGAAAGAAATATGCTCGATATAAAGTGTAATTATAAATACCTACTTAATATTTAAATAACCTCAACGAAGTATAGAGAAACATACCTTAGTCTAAAAAAATTTTTATTTTAACTTGTTGCAAAAATTCTTAAATTTAACATACTGTTGAAGGACATATCAACATTTTTAGAACCCAATTATAGAAATTCTTCGTTTATGTACCTTGTTGTCCTAGAAATCATTATGCCAAAATTCACATGAATTGGATAAATATACCATCCAAAAGGTAAGTTGAATATTAGCTTGTTTAAATGGACATATGGACGTACAGGAAAGGTAGGAAAAAGTCGCTCAAAATATCAGCATGAGACGTCATAAAAATGAGGGAATATCCATATCTTTTTTAGGGGTTATCTTTCCCACTCCTCCTCTCCTCATCCCTCATTTTTATGACGTCACAATTTTTTTGAGCGACTTTCTCCCTTCACGAGGAAAGATTCGACTGTATATTACACTGGTATTTAAAAGTTTATATATAAACACAATCTTTCGTCGGTTGGCTTGAAAATTTTGTGTTCTTAAATTAATTAATTTCTTATTAGTTTTATCAAACTATCACTCAGTGACTAAACTTTTAAGCTAATAATTTTGATTTATGGATGAAGTAAATCCGTTTTAATTAATTGCGGATGTACAGCAATTTATCATCCATTGTCTTATCCCTTAAGATCTCTAGTTCTTCTGATGCAGGTGTGCTATTAATTACGCACAAATATAAAATAGCAAATTTAAAGTTCTCACAACCCCGAGAGTTTCAGATTAGAAAAAAAACACAAAAGCACATGATTTAGAGTTTTAAAGGGATAAATTTTGCTGTGTTAATACTATCCTGCGTTTCTGATCAGGGATATAAAGGGATTAGACAAAGGCCAATAAATTGAATGACATCCCCAATGATGGTACACAAAATTAACCCTACTATATCGTAAAATTAGTGGTTGAAAAGTTTGAACACTTAACTTAATTAATCAACCAACCAAAAATCACTGAAGTCCTCAAAGATGTTAAGCTAACCAATAAGAAAATGTTACCATAAAACTTTGTGGACTAGTGTAATCTCCAGGGGTTCTGACAACTTGCTAATATACGCGGAATTTGCGGGACACCCCATTGTAATCTTGACAAAATGACTATAGAATAATAGTTTTAAGTAAGCTTCATGATTCTCTGCATTCAGACTAATCCGGGGTGGATAAGACAATTGTCGGTAATCCGTTCCGGCGCCAGTGCAAAATGATCTAGGATAGCACAATGGAGAATAAAACAAACCTCAACCCATGGTAGATGTAATTTATCTTGTTATCTACCATTGCGCCCCCAAACTTTAAATATTTTGAATGAGTGACTAATAAGCAAGAAAGGAAGGGGATAATGGGATGTTTATGACACTAGTCCCCAAAGTTTTATAATAACGTATTCTAATTCGTTTGCTTAACAACTTTAGGGATTTTCATTGAAATTTGATTGGTTTGTTTATTAAGTTTAGTGTCCAAACGTTTTAACCATTAATTGTAATCTACAGAAGTTGTAATTTTGTGTATATATTGGAGATATAGATTAACTTATAGACCATTGTCTTATCTCTTTATATTCCTGCTAATTAGCGGTTTCCGTTGCATTGAATCTAGACCAAAAATGTATTTTTTATGTTTATATTAGGTTAGGTTATGTTAAGTAGAAGGGTTAGACTAGCCCTTCAGTGGTAATATCCCGTGAGGATAGGGCTAGAAATTAGAGTAAAACACTAGAGGGAGAAAAGGTTAAATAACTGTATCTCCCCATCGCAACCACCATGTGCAACTTTCTATTGGGTCATTTAAAATAAACAAACGTTTGTGTTAACACAGCCAAATAGCAGAAAATAAATAATTTAGAAGTAGACGAAAGAGATCTATGAAAAAGGAAGGGAGGTAGCTGTCTGTATATACATCTATACTATAGATCTGTTGGCTAGAATTTAGTTTTTATAAATGAAAAGATAGGGGTGGTTGGGGTTCAAATCCTTAATGATGAAAAACAAAATTACCCCTTATATAAAAAAAGAATCATTGGAAACTAACCAAGAACAATATAATATAAGTACCTAAAGTTTTTGATTCAGCGAAATTTTGGGTACCAGCCTAATTTTAAGTCCTATGACTACATTTTCCCTATTAACTCTAGAAATAATTTTATTTTAATTACCACAAAAATTAGGCTAGGGGCAAGGCCACTATCTGTAATACAAAGTAGAACGATGTCTGTATGTGTTTGTAGCGAAGGATTTCGCTAACCGCTGAACCGATCGGGTTCTCCTTTACAGGGTAGCTTCTTATAGTTCCTGGGAAGGTTTATAACTATTTTATTGGGGGGGGGGGGACACCCCCAACCCCCCGAAGAAATGAAAAATACCCGCCCCCTCCCCCAAAAAAAAATATTTTTCTTTCTTTTTATAACTAAAATTAAAATAGTGGAGCAAAGCCCCTAGAGGCTAGGGGCAAAGTCTCTAGTAGTTCAATAAATAAAACAATATTAGTTTTATTGTATGAGAATAAAAAAGGGTTTAATCAGGAAGGGAGGGGAAATTGGTACGTAAATAATACAGGTACCCAAAGATTAAATACTAGCGGTTTCGCCCCTAGCCTCTAGCGGCTAGAGGCAAGGGGTTTAATCAACCTAATTTTTCGTATTTTCGATTTAAAAGAAAAGTTAAACATTTTTTTGAGTAGGGGATATTTTTTGGAGGGGGAGGGGGTTTAGCCGACCCCACTATTTTAATTTTAGTTTTAAAAAGATTTTTTTTTGGGGGGGGATTTTTCATTATTTTTTTTGGGGGGGGGTGTCCCAATCCCCAAGAAAATAGTTATAAACCTTCCCGGGACATATGAGAAGCTACCCTGTTAAGGAGAACCCGATCGGTTCAGCGGTTAGCGAGATTCTTTGTTCTACTTTGTATTATAGATATATTTTCTTATTTGATAACTTAACATCTTTAGGTAATTTTATTCAATCTTGATTGGATAGTACAAACTAGTATATTCATAACAACAATTTTAATGTAAAAGTGAGTTAATTTTATTAAAAAAATGAGATGTATATTAATTTATCGTCCATTGTCTTATCCCTTATGATCCCTGAGAGGTTTAGTTAAATCAAGTGATATCAATTATTTATTTAACCTTCTACATTACGCATTTTAATGCTAAAGGTTCTACAAGAGAGCAAAAAAACACAGATCCTTATTCATTAAAATATATAACAACTAGCGGTTGCGCCCCTAGCATCATTTCGAAGGAATATAGATAGGCACAAAAATAGCATAACACCATACAGAGACTTTTCATAAAAAATGTAATAGCCTAAAACCATCCAGGGATCTATAAGAAGCTTCCATATAAAGGAGGACCGTATCAGTTGAGGGGTTAGCGAGATCCTTCGCTACAGACAACAAAGATTTATATAATAGGATAATGCTAAGTTGATAAAGGAACCATCCCCCTGCCTCTCATTTTTTCATCAAAATAAATTGAAAATAATATCAACTGAGAAATATTCTTTTTCCCCAAAAGATATTCATATATCTCTGAATGAATTTTTATTATATGCTTCCGGAAACATTCAAGCTATCTATCTCTATTAGCAGCCGGGTAAATCATAAAAAACATGACAACTTTATAGCCAATAACACAAATTGAAAATGAAGATTTTCATTTCATTATTAAACCACAAATTTCAATTTATTAGAATAAAGAAAAGGTAAAAATTTTAATTGTTGATTCATAAGATGATTATGCATAAATATGAATAATCAAAAATATTGTTGTTACTTTGGGAGAACGTTTGTTATAAATTCTATCTTTGCTATTATGGATGTTGTCATCCTTGTTAAAATTTTCATTATTATGTTAATTTGTAGGACAACTTTGCTTTTTTGTCCTAAATTATTCAACTGACTAATTTTAATATCCTTTCTGTAGTAGCGAAGCTACTTTATAATTACAAATGTTTGTAATAGATTTCATGAAATCATGATTTTCTCAACTGCTATACAAGATAGACGTCAGTCTTTTCAGAATGCATTTAAAGTAGGGATCTTTAGAGATTAGACAATGGACGATAAATTGATAAATATTTCCCCAATGACGAAGAAATAAATTACCCCTTTCTATAGTTTGAAATTATGGATTGAAAAGTTTTGATATTGTTGGTTTGAACCAAACAATCAAGATTTGTAAAAGTGCCCAAAGTTTAAAGCCAACTAGTGAGAGAGCGTGATTATAAGACTTTGGGTATCATTTTGACCAACAGTTCAATGTCCCCTCCCTCCCTGCTATTTATGAATAATTTTATTTAATACTAATATTTGCGGGAACTTTTGTTTAATGAAAGCTTCCAATTTTTAACATTTACAAAACAGCCTGCTTTATTGCATCAAGATCCATGACAGATCTATATAGGAAATAAATGTCTATATGTGAGCTCAAGTTTTCCAAGCAATAAATGTCTAAAACTCATAGTGCTCCAGTAATTCATAATAAACTCTCATTGACCAGAAAGATATGACCCATTATTTTACTGTATAAGAATAAATTCATTTTTTTATTTCATGTTGCTATTTGAATTATATTGAAGTATTAAATTTCTATCCATAAAACAGAAAATTTAAATTTATAATATAGTAAATAAAAGAAAACTTAGTTTTAAAATAATTTGATACTAGCGCTACGTGCATAATGTGGTCAGATATTGAACTAAAATTTAACAGTTAACTAAACATTTTAACCCTTTTAGGACGATAATTTAAAATGAAAAATATTAAGATCCTAAAATAGTTTAAAGAAATAAATTGTCAGGGAGCAGATAATGGAAGAATAAGGTTAATAGTCAGAATTCAGAAAACCAAAAGAAAGTAAATAAAACATTGAATAAACCTAGCCAATAGCGAGATAATTATATCGAGCCCAACTCTAGTTCTTACATATCTTAAAGTTTATCAATAATCTATCTATATCCAGGGAATAACAGGGATGAGACAATGGCCGATAAATTAATGTACATCCCCAATGATAGTACACAATATTAAACATTCTGTAGATTACAATTATTGGTTGAAAGTTATTGAGACAACTAATAAGAAAACGTTATTATAAAACTATGGGGACTAGTGCAATAAACAGCCCAATGTCCCCTCCCTCCATGATCTATATCGCACTAAATAAGGGTAACAGGGGGGGGGGGGGCAGGAAATGTTTATAGGAAATGGTACACTTAACTTAACCTATCCTAAACAATCTCAGTGGTTTTAAAATTTTTCAAAATTGATATATATCAATTAGGGGTATAAATAAACAGAACATTTTTACGAAACTGCAAAAAAAATTAACAGCAAAGATTTTCTTTATTTGTAGTCTATCCGTTCGTCCGTAAGTAAGTAACGGCTAGATCTAATCGTTAATATAGGCAAATTAGAGTTTTCCTATTAATTTCAAACTTGGCATGCTAATTTCTATAATTGTTAGGTAGAATTCATAAGGCGTAGTAACCCTCAGAAAGTCTGTATGTCCATCTACAAAACATTTTGTTTTTAGTTCTTTTGAACATTTTTTTTGTTGCTAATATTTTATTTTCACTGTAATAAATAACAACACTAGCAAATAAATTCTTAATTTAGATATAATTTCAAACTCAGAGGATTATCGTCGTTGAAAGATTTATTGCTAAATTTAATAGATTTATTACCTTCTAGATAGTCAATCAGACAAAATAATCCGTCAAATTTAAAAAGGAATTTCTAGTAGAGGAAAATTTTTCATTTTATTTATAATGAAACAAGGTTGTCAACATCCATAAAAGCGAAGCTCTGAAACGGTAGGACAAAAGGTCATTCTCATTTGTAGAGTGTCAGACCTGAATAATCAGAATATATATGTATAAGAGTCGAAGCAAAAAAGTAAATTTTTTGAAAAACTGCTTGATACATGATAATGTTTATGAGCATACTTACATTTTTAGGAATTAATTATTTAGTTGCTTCGCTTATAATATTGTACAATGTTGTCCCAGGAATCAGTATACCAAAAATCAGATCAATCGGATAATTAGATCACATAAAAATTTGTTGTTAAAAAGTAAAATCTCAAAATGTTTAAAATGAACGTACGGACATTCTTGTAATGATTATAGACTTGCTACGCTTTCTACTATAGGAATCACCATGCAAAGTTTGAAATCGATAGGACAATTCTAACATGCCTAAATCAATTTCAAAAAGCTATCCGTTCCGGACGGACCGACCCTAATTATAGAAAAGCTTCTCTTTAAAAAAAATACCAATGTTTGTACATGTTCTAACCTATAATATAGTCGGATTGTTACTATACTGTGTTACTATTGGTCCAAATAAATGATTAAGGATCTATGCTCTCTATATCTATTATAAATTAATTCTAAAGATGTGAAGATATGTTTCATTAGTTTCCTGATTAATTTTTTAATTGCTTCCTATTTAAACACTTGTGGGTTTGAAGGAATCATCATGCAAAGTTTGAAATCGATAGAGCTAACCGTTAAGGACGTACGGACGGACCTAACCTAATTGTTGAAAAACTTCGCTTCTAAAAATCCTTGAATGTAAAAGTTATAGCGGCATAACTAAGCCAATAATGACAGGCTAGGCTTAGACACATTGCTTTCAGCTAATATATGCAGAGTAGCGTAGATTATCTACCGGTTAGTGTCTTTACGTCACTGATAACCATAGGGCTATAATATCTAATGAATATTTTTAGAATAAAAGAATTGTCTAATTTCGTTGAAACTTGACTTAGTCTACCCAACAACTAAATTTACCCAGAATTATGCACTATATTTCATTTTATACAAAAGTAACTTTGGCCCAATTTTGACACAATTTGGGCTTTGTACATACAATGATATGATATGATATGATATTTAATCCTGTGCAACTGCGCGCCTCTTGCATGGCAGCTTGCAGGCCTATTTGACCATTTGCACCAACATACATTAATGGCCTTAATAAAAAACTTTATTAATCACAAAATTTTAAGTTAGGGGCGCTAACTCGCTGCTGGTACTGATAGCAAAAACGAGAATTGTATTTAATTATTATTAGTCTTTGCTTGTATGGATGTTATCCTCCTTGTTAATCCTATATGATATCTTTAGTAATTCTTCGATTTTTCATGCTTGAATGTTTTTTTTAGTGAGTAACATTGATTTTTAATGACAGTATTCGTAAAATCACCTTGTTTTCCATGTGGTTCTTTCCCGCCAAATGCCTTGTTGAGCAAGAAAGTTTTTTTGTTTATTACTTTGGTCCAGGTTAGGTTAGGTCATTTTTTTTTACTTTTACCGTTTCTATCTTTCTCTCTCTTATTCTTTTCCTATCTCTCTCTTATTCTTTTCCTATTTCTTTCTCTCTCTCTCTCTCTCTCTCATTTTTTCTCTATCTCTCTCCTTCTTTCTTTCTCACTATCTCCCTTTTTTTGCATTGTATCTGTTTCTCATTCTCTCTCTCTCTCTTTCTCACATTCTTTCTTTATCTCTCTCTATCTCATTTTTTCTCTATCTCTCTCCTTCTTTCTTTCTCACTATCTCCCTTTTTTTGCATTGTATCTGTTTCTCATTCTCTCTCTCTCTCTTTCTCACATTCTTTCTTTATCTCTCTCTATCTCCCTTTTTTCCATTGTCTCTGTTTCTCATTCTTTTTCTCTCTCTCTCTCTCTCCCCTTTCTCTGTTACTCTCACTATTTTTCACTATTTTCATTCTCTCTCTCTCTCCCCTTTTTCTGTTACTCTCACTATTTTTCACTATTTTCCTTCTTTCTCTCTCTCTCTCTCTCTCATTCTCTCTCTCTCTCTCTCTCTCTCTCTCTCTCTCTCTCTCTCTCTCTCTCTCTCTCTCTCTCTCTCTCTCTCTCTCTATCTATCTATCTATCTATCTATCTATCTATTTCTCTCTTTCTTCTTTCTCTCTCTCGCTCTAACTCTTCTTTATCCACTCTGTTTCTCTGTTTCTCTTTCTTACTTTAACTATCTACTAGCGGCTACGCCCCCAAGACGCCTCTAGTGGCACTTTAAATGTTTTTTTTTATATTTAAAATATGTTGCGTTTGACGTTTATGTTTGCGTTGAACTCTCTTTTTAAAATCGAGAACGTGAAAAAAGTTTCGATTTTTTGTGATTTCTCTTGTGAGGGTGGTGGTACCCTCCCCCAAAAAAGTTAAAACCTTCCCGGGACATATGAGAATCTACCCTGATAAGGAGAACCTGATCGGTTCAGCGGTTAGCGAGATCCTTTGGTACAGACAAACATCCTGTTACTTTAGTATAAGGATTTCTCTCTCTTATCAACCTGTTTTGAGAAAATATTATACGAATTTAATCCTATTTGTAAGTTTATAAGTTTATGGTATCAATTTTGAAACCGAATACTATTAAGTAGCAAGACAACATTTTTATTATGTTTGTATGTCTGTTTATGTCATACATAACTTTTATTTACTAAGTATATTTGCGATTACTTTTAATTAATAGATTTTTCCAATTTTTAACATTTACAAAAGGGCCTGCTTTATTGCTTCAAGATCCATGTCAGATCTATATAGGAAATAAATGTCTATAAACGAGCTCAAGTTTTCCAAGGAAAAAATGTATAAAACTAATAGTGCTCCAATAATCCATAATAAACTCTCATTGCCCATAACATTAAAACCCAATATTTTACTTTATTAAGAAAAAATTAATTTTTTTTTATTTCATCTTGCTATTTACATAATATTGAAGTATTTTATTACTATTCTTAAAAAAGAAAATTTAAATTCATAATGTAGTAAATTTAAGAAAACTTAGTTTTAAAATGAGTTGATTCTAGCGCCCCTCCCTAATGTGTCCAAATTTTGAAACAAAAATTAAAAACATTTTAACCCTTTCCTGACGGTAATAAAAAATATATATTGGAAAATAAATTCCGTAATTTAAATTGCATTTTTGAAAGAATGAAAATGGCTTTATTATTAATACGTATTTGAAGATTAAATTAAGAAATCAAAAGAAAATGGAAGAAAAAGCAAGTTAGAGAGAGGTTTTTTTTAAAACAAGAAAACGCTAAGGCAGAATGTTAATACGTTCTTAGTATCAAAGGCTTTTATTATAAAACTAGAGTTGGCTCGATATAATTATCTCCCTATTGGCTAGTTTTCTATATGCATATCTATTTCTCAATAAATCTATTTTCCTCACCCGGCATTACTATCTAAAAGAAAGTAAATATTTAATAATCTAAATGATTTTAAAAAGATTTTTTAAATTATATTTTTTTCTTTACATTACCATCACCAAAGGGTTAATGATGATGATTACAATTTTAGTTTAATATTTGAACACACAAAGTGTCGCCACAATCGAATTCTTTTAAAATAGAGTTTTCTTAAATTTATTATATTATAAATCTAAATTTTCTTTTTTATGATTAGAAATTAAATACATTGATATAAGGTAAATAGCAACATGAAATGAAAAAAAGGAATTTATTTTTAATAAAGTAAAATAATGGGTCTTATCGTTCTGAGCAATGAGAGTTTATTATGGATTATTGGAGCACTATGAGTTTTAAACAAATATTCCTTGGAAAACTTGAGCTCGTTTATAGACATTTATTTCCTATATAAATCTGACATGGATCTTGAAGCAATTAAGCAGGCCATTTTGTACATGTTAAAAATTGGAAGATTTCATTAAATAAAAGTTATCGCAAATATACTTATTATAAAATAAATAACTAAAATCAGCCGGACAGAAATTCTAACGTAAGTAGTTGAACTTGAAGTAATCTTTATGTGTAAGTTAATATATTTATCTCTTTCTATTCTAAATGCATAAGAATATTTTAAACTAGCGGATGTGTACCTAGCATCCAGGGGCTCTCAATTAAAAGGGGCAGAAACAGGCTAGAAAAAATAGCTCAAAACCATCTGAAAATAAAATAGCCTAATAAAATCATGGGACCTATTTAAAGCTTACCTAAAATAGAGAACCCAATTGCTTCAGTAGATCTTAACCTTCATAAAAAAAGTGGAAAAACATATTTTTGCAGACAGACTGACGGGCCAATTGAGATGCAGAGTAGATGCTCATCACCCTGTAAAATTTTACCAGGGAAAAATTCATCTTTCTATCAATCAAATGACAATCAGAGCATTACCGATAGACTGACAGACCAGGTAAATTATATAATGGATGCTTATTTGTAAAGGAGAACCATATCAATTCTGCGTTTATAGAGATCTTTTAGTACAGACAGACACACACACACACACACACCGAGATCCTTTTACTTTATTTTAAGGACTATAGGCTAGACTTCTATTTTCAATAGAAGAAAAGGCACATTTCTCTACAGAAATTAATGTCATCTGGAGGGTTACAGACAGACTAACCGACTAAATAAGGTAGAGAGTAGATATTCATTTATCAGGAAAATCTTCTCTAGAAAAATCAGAAGTGATCGTCTATCTAATTTAGAATTTGATAAATAAAATTTTTACATTTTAAATTAAATGCCTTGCAGGGTATTTCCGACAGGCTGATGGAATAAGTAAATCACATATTGGATGCTTAAAGGTATAAGGTATATTCTCAAAAATTAAAACCGTCTATCTTTAATAGCAGATGGTGAATTATGTTTTACCCTCAGACAGACATTTCTAATTAAAGAGGGGCTTCGCGTAAAAAATATTATATTTAATAAAAAAGCAAGGTCAGCCAAAGTGAGGATTAGGGTGCTTTCCCATATCGAGTGCATATCGAACATTGAAAATACACTTCCATATTTTATAAATGAATTGTAAATTAGAAGGGATAGTTTTTTTTGCATAAGCCTAACTCCTGCAGGGGGCCCTAACCCACCAAGGTTTACCCTTGATGTGCCCTTACTCTTGATAAGATATTAATTATAGAACATATAGAATTTTTTAGAAATTTTAAAGCTAAACAAGGATGACATCATTTATAAGTCCTTAGTAAAGCTAATAAACATGGAAATCTTTACAATAGAATTTATATAATATCTTTGATAGTAGATGCATATCAAAGCATTCCAACAGACGGACGGACAAAGTAAGTTCATCAGTATGGGGACGTTTTTAATTCCAGCCATTGATCTTTTATAACTGAAGAGAAATTCACGTTTACTTCTTTACGGTTTCTTTCAGACAGACAGACAGACATTTCAATTAGAGTACCAAGAAACATATGATAATATCCATAAACTTTGTGAAGTTCATAAAAATCTAATAAAATAGACGGACAATGTGGTTAAAACATTAGATGTCAATAGAAATATATACAGTAAACTTAAAACATAAAATACCATAAAATACCATAAAATCTAATTACTAAAACTTTAGCATAATGGACGGACTGACTGACAAAGTTAATTAAATATATATGATGCTTTTTAGTCAGCGAAATCCTCACAGACAAATTTGCTTTTCATTTTTAATTTTAAGTAAATCATAATTCTGATTTTGTACCAGACAGACATACAAAGTTCAAGTAAGATTTTAGTAGGAAGCTACTCTATAATTCATAATATAATAATTTTTCCTAATAACTCGGACCCTAAGGCGGCCTGAGGCCACTTCGTCATATCTTAATAATTGCATTAGCCTTCTACCTTTCCAGTACGGATATTTAATATTCTCAAGAGCATTACAGACCAGCGAACAACGTGAGCTGTAGGCTAGTATCTTAATAATTGCATTAGCCTTCTACCTTTCCAGTACGGATATTTAATATTCTCAAGAGCATTACAGACCAGCGAACAACGTGAGCTGTAGGCTAGTTGTCTTATATATATATGTACTAGCGGCTACGCCCCTAGAGGCCTCTAGATGTTCCAACCATTTTTGATTTTAATTTAAAAAATAAAAAAAATAGGAGGGGTAATTTTTTTCTAGGGGCGATTTCTCCTGGGAGGGTGGTGGTACCCTCCCTCAAAATAGTTATGAACCTTCCCAAAACCTATGAGAAGCTACCCTGTTAAGGAGAACTCGATCGGTTTAGCAGATAGACAAACACACATCATGTTACTTTATTATAAGGATATATTTTTAATTTTTAAACATTTGATGAAGATTTTTCAATTACGTATCTTTAACGCAAATAAATCTAATACTTTTTTATGTGCATAGCAATTTAAAAACATCAAACTACAAAATCGTGTAAATTGAATGTTCCATAAAAATTTTGATTGTTTTAATTATCCTTATATAAAATAAAAGTAACTGGATGTCAGTGTGTGTGTATATGTAGATTAAGATCTCGCTAACCGCTGGACTGATGTGGTTCTTCTTTCCACGTAACTTCTTACAGGCCCAGAGAAGGTTTGTAAAAAATTTAGGGGAGGGTGCCCCCTACACTCCCAAGAGAAATATTCCCTTGAAATCTTTTTTATATTTTTTCTTTAAAAAATAAAATGAAAAAATGAGGGTTCCTACCCTTCCTGCAAGAGGCCTCTAGGGGCTGGCCGCTATCCTTATAATAAAGTAACAGGATGTCTCTCTGTGTGTTTGTATGTTTGTACCGAAGGATCTCGCTAACCGATGAACCGAACGGGTTCTTCTTAACAGGTTTGCTTCTCATAGGTCCCGGGAAGGTTTATAACTATTTTGGGGGAGGGTACCACCAACCTCCCAAGAGAATCACAAAAAAATCAAGAAAAAAATTACGTAGAGACTTGAAAGCAACAAAGACAATAAATATACATATTTGAAAAAAAACAATACATTTAGAGTGCCACTAGAGGCCTCTAGGGGCGTAGCCGCTAGTAACGAATAAAGTATTGAAAATTTGAAAGAAATTTTCCTGCGAAAATATTCCAAAGATTAAGAAGAAAATCTTCCAAAATCGTGAAATGAAGAAAATTTTCTCATAACTTATCATAATAATAATCTTCTAACTTAATACATACTAAGAAGACATAATAACATATGGAGTTAAGGAGGGGTGGGGGCAAATAAGGTCATTTTATTTATGGGGAGTGGCCAGTCCCCGGAAGGGGGTGGAGTGGGGAGTGGATTAGGTTTAATTGAAATTAACTAATCACTACCTTAACTATCAAGTTTTTTCTCCTCCCTTTGCCTTATTTGTTTGTAGCGAACCTACTCTAAAATTCCAAATATCCGTCTGCTGAAATGTTATTTTGGAAATTAATTTTCCCAGCTCCTATTTGAGATAAATGCTTGATAGGAGTAAGTTAGTCCATTGAGATCTTGTAAATATAGGGAGGGAGAGACATTAGACCATAAACTTGGCATTTTCAAAAGTTAATTAATTTGTTGGCCTATAAACTTTTGGGTACTTTTTTATTAAATCTTGATTATTCATTGGTTCAAATTATCAATGTCCCGAGTCTAAACATTTTAACCAATAACTTTATTTTACAGAAATGCTGATTATCATCAAGTTATCGTCCATTGTCTTATCACCTATGAAACCTGTAAATGTATGAATTAAAAGGATTAGAATGAAGATCTCCTATCTATATTGTTATTATGTATCATTAAGAAATTTATCTGCAATGTAATTCAATATGTCGAGAATATTATGTCAGTCACCAACACTTTTTTTCGTGAGGGGAGAAAGTACCAGCATGTGACGTCGTAAAAATAATGGATTATCCAACTCTTTTTTAGGGGTTTTCTTTCCCACTTCTCCTTTCCTTGGCCCTCATTTTTATGGCGTCAGATTTTTTTGAGCGACTTTCTCCCCCCACCTTTTTTCATATCTCTAAAGTTGACATAAAACTTGAAATTACATAGTGTAAACTGCTTAAATATATATTCGACATCCTAATAATAAAGTCTGTCTGTTTGTACCAAAGGATCTCGCTAACTGCACTGTACCGATAGTTTTCTCCTTGTCTCTTAATTTGATATTAATCTACAATTATGATAAACAAAATAAACACCTTTAGCAGATCTAAATTGTAGGTTGAAAAGTGTTGACCAACCAAGATCTAAATTTAAATAAAAGCACCCATTAATGAGAGAAGGTATTTTTAAAACATTGGGTACAAGTATAAATAATAGCCCAATATTCCCCCCAAAAAAAACAGGGATGGAGGGGACATTGGACTGTAAATTACATTGGTTCCCAAAGTTTTATAACAATGTTATCTTTTTTGTTGGATCTAAAACTTTGGGTACTTTTATCGAATTTTAATCGGTTGGTTTCAAACTTGTAATGTCCAAACTTTTTAACCTATAATTTTGATGTTGTTAATTTTGTTTATTAAAATTTGAGTTATAGCTAATTTATCATCCATTGTCTTATCCCTAAATATCCCTGCCTGAAAATACTTTACAGCATTGAATTTTTAAGTAAATCCCTATGTAATTCCAACAAAAACATGTTAACAATAGAAATTCAATTGAAAATGTTTCTATTGGACGGTGGGAAAAATCCTCGACTCTCATTGGTTGAATATGTTAAGTGAATTCCTATTGGTCGATTTATTATAGCCTTGGGGTTTGGCTTTAAGTCTGTCAAGTATTTAAAAATATATTTATTTCTCAATACTATGATATAAAAAGTAAGGTTTTTGTCTGCTGAAGCTTGAGATCTCTGAAAATAATCGTCCGGCTTGGTTGAACTTTTTAGGCAAGCTGTATAAATATCTTGGAATGGTTTAGGGATATTTTTTGACTTCCCGAATCCCCAACCCTAATGACTAGGCAAATAGTACATAATATAGAAGAATGTATATTTAGAGATTTTATGAGGTTTTAAAACGATGAAAATTTTTTATTTTATTCACCAATAGTTTGAATAAGCAAAAAGGGGTTATTTGGTAAATCATTAAACATTTATCTTTCATTGTCTTATCCCTTAAGATCCCTAAAATTTCTCAACCCCAAATTTTCCCAACTCCGCCCATTTTATATTTACTCCGCCCATTTATTTCTAACTTATAGATAATAAATACATGATTAAGATGCTATCTTTAAATCCATTCATTCAATAAGTAATAATATGATGTATGCTGTCACAATTCAGGGGGGAGGGAGAGGGCATTGGGCAGTTTATTTCACTAGTCCCCAAAGTTTTATAGTAACGTTTTCTTTAACAACTTTTGGGAACTTTTATTGAATTTTGATACGTTGGTTTATTAAGTCGAGTGTCCAATCTTTTAAATCACTAATTGTGTTTGATCATTTAGGATGTACATCAATTAATCGGCCATTGTCTTATCACTTTAGATCCCTGCGAATGTTATTACACAGTTATTTAATTTGTTTATTAAAACATAACAAAAACAATAATAATTACAGTTTCAGAGTTAAATATTATTATTTAGAATATATTAGAGAGGAAGAGAGAGAGAGAGGGAGAGAGAGAGAGAGGGGGAAAAAGAGAGAAAGAGAAAAACAGAAGAAAAAGAAAAATATGCAATATCAAAAGAATAGAAACTTTTTTGTTTTTAAAGAGAAGTAAAAATTTATGGAGATGCTAAGCTACGAAAAAAAAGAAAAATATGTAATATTAAAAGATTAGAAACTTTTTTATTTTTAAAGAGAAATAAAAAGTTATGGAGATGCTATGCGTCTTTTCCAAAATTTTTGCTCATTACCAATCCATCAGATAACCACAAGTTAAACGTCAATTAAAATGAATGACCCCCACCCCTCATTTACATCTCCACTCTTATTGTCTAACCCCTAGAAGGGAAAATTCAAAATACACCCAAATATTCATAAGAGATAAGACAATGAACGATCAATTTATGTACATCCCCAATGATCAACAAAGTTTTGGCACTTCCAAAATTGAATTTCAGTCCCCAAAATTTTGTGAGTCAACGTATGATAGAATTAGGTTACAAAACATTGGGTACCAGAGCTGGATCTTTAAATCATTTTAGTGGTGAGCCAGATCGGGGTGAGCCAACTTTCCACCAATGAGAGCACAGCATTTTATGAACTGCCTCGCTGTGATTGGCTGAAATTCGGCTCACCCCGATCTGGCTCACCACTAAAATGATTTAGAGATCCAGCTCAGTATAACTTTTAGTCCAATGTTTCCCCCCTCACTGTCATTTCAATTTGATAGCGAAGCATATTCTATACTTCTTGTGTGTTCGTCCGTAACTGATAGCTATCCATAAATTAAGCAGTATTACCAAGTAGTAGGTTCTTTTTTTCTAATGCTAAATATTTTAGAAATGTTAGACAGAATGGGTTGCACCTGTAAGTGAAGCTTTATAAATACCTTAGAATGGTTTTAGGCTATTTTTCTGACAACTCACTTCTCCCTTCCTTAAAGGGTTTAGACGATCTTTCAAGTATCGCTTCGAAACCGATTAATATCCGACGGATTAGAACCGGTTCTCAGTTATAATGAAAAATCATGTACATCATCGTATTACAAACAATTTTCACAAAAAAAATCATAAAATTGATACCTGTTTTGTTAGCCCGGCCTTCGGCCCCTCGGGGGTAACAAAATGGTTTTAATCTTATAATTTTTCATTTTTTACTCTCCGCGGAAAGCTATCTATAATGCGATGTGATAAATAACTAGTATAAGCTAATTATTTCTATATGTATGTCCTATTTAATAATTAGGAAACATTACACCCCAAAGAAATAGTGCCTATACAAAATTACGTCATACTGGCCTACCATTGTACAATTAAAATTTATACTCGACTGCAATTTGTAATTTAGTCTGTATATTGGCCTTCATTGGTCATATGTATAGTATGACGTCAGTTTTTATATAGGCACTATAAACAGCTTCAAAATAGTTTTTTTCATTTTTTCAGCATGTAATTGTACAATTACAATTGAACACTAGTAAAAATCAATTTTACGATTTTTTCTCTCACTTTGTTAAAAAAATACATTTGTAAAAATTGATTTGTTTGGGAGAGGGGGGGGGATTAACCTTATTTGACATCACCCCCCCCCCCCCCCCCCCCCAATCCAACCAAAAAGTAGTAGTTAAGTATAATATCAGATTAAAGTCAGAAAGTCGATAATAAGGGATTAATAAGTTTCTTATCAATTCTACAATCTACATTATCTTCAATAGTGAGCTGTTTAAATAAACAAATTTAAAAGTTCAATGGGGGTTAGTTTTTATTGGAGGGGGGGGGGGGGGGGGTAGGGTGAAATAATCTTTCATGGGAATTAAATTGACTTATGGCTGATTTTAATTACTGATAAATCATAACTTTACTAGTAAGATTTATTCATAGACTTATTAAAAATAATTTTTTACTTGATTTTTAAAGTCAAGCTTTACTGCAATTAGTGCCGTTCTGACCTTCCGTAACGGATAGCTTTGTTTAGATGTCCTAGTGATTTCAAACATTGCATGATGGTTTTTAAAAAAAGTTATGTATAACTTATAAAGATTAGACAAAAGTCCATGATATGTCCATTTGAATTATCTGATATTTGGATATATTTCTATTTTACGTGATGTAGTTGTACTATTATATGATTTTTTAAATGGTCATATTTGTATTGTATGACGTCATATTTTATTGGACATTATACACTGTTTCTTAGATATGTATAAAAGCATCATTTAAAAAAATGATGCTGTGAGTATTGGTCCAAAAAATATGACGTAACAAAAAAAATTAGCCAATGAGAGTCCACTATAAATTTTACCATTGGTCAATAACGGCCTCTCATTGGCTAATTTTTTTTGTTACGTCATATTTTTGCACCAATACTCACAGCATCAAAAAAATTAATTTTAAAAGTAATCCAAATGAAAGTAGCAGGATGTCTTTCTGTCAGTGTAAACCGAAATATCTCACAAACTGCTGAAACGACATGGCTCTTCCTTACAATGAAGTCCGGGGAAGGTTTATAACTATTTTAGGGGTTGGTACCTCCCACATTCCCAAGAGAAATCGCCCCTAAAAAAATGCCCTCCAACTAAATTTTTTACCTTAAATTTAAAGTAATTATAGAGGCCTCTAGAGGCGTACTTAAAATAAAGCTATAACTATGAGAGTTAATCCCTATTACATAGTATTAGAGTAGTTACGCTTCAATGCTTGTATATGTCTCTATAATTGACCAGTAGCTTAAAAAGATTACATACAGTATGCGCCAGGGATCTTCAGGGATAGGATAATGGATAATAAACTGAGGTTCATCCCAACAAAATTAGCTCTTCAATAAATTGCAATTGTTGATTGAAAAGTTTGGACACTGCTAGCATGAATCAACCAATCAAGGTTCATATTAAAATTGTCTTACGTATTTAATCCAACGAATAAGAGAACATGTTTATTAGATGCTAATGTACCCTCCCTCCCTGATAAATATACAGATGTAAAATTGTATTCTATTTGATGCTAATGCTATAATTATTTCAATAGGAGTAATCGATTTTAATAACAATTTTAGAAGAAAATATTTATATCGTTCTAATGCTATAACATCTATCTAGTAAGAATGGACAGACAGACTTACATACATTTCAAAGTAAAGAGTAGCTTTGCTATTAAAGTAAAGAAATTATTAAGAAAGTGAAGTAAATGCAAAATAGAAAGACATCTGAAATTATGTTAATAAGCTACAAAATCCATAGACAGAGAGGGGACAATGGGCTGTTTATTACAACAAGTCCCAAAAGTTTTATAATAACGTTTTCTTATTCGTATGCTGACAACTTTGGGGACTTTAGTGAATTTTGATTAGTTGGCTCATTAGGTTCAGTGCTCAAACGTTTAAAATACTAATAAACAGAAAGGGTAATTTTGTTTATCACCATTGGGGAGGGACATCAATTTATTGGCCATTGCTTTATCCCTTTAGATCCCTGTACAAAATCGACTCTTCCTATATGCCTGATTATAGCGTAGCTAGATAGAAAAAAATCCCTTTTAAAGCAAATAGTTGTTAGGTACATGTTAATTCTTTCTAAATCAGGCATACAACGAGTTGTAAATGGAGGATAAATAAACCATCTAAAGACTTGAATTGAAAAAATCAATCAGTTTAGAGTTTGGTGATATTTTATTTGACAAAACAGAAAATAATTTTATAACTTTCTTTAATACGAATAAAGTTTTAATTTGAAAATTTTATGAATTTGTTTTGAGTTGAGTTCAACCAAAGTCAATGGTCAAGAGTTTTTGCATATTACACCAAAGTCAATTAAGTTGTTGGTGAAACTATGGGTACCAGTACAATTTAAAATCCAATATTCCTTTCATCCCTGATCATACGACCACTCGAAAAACACAGTTCTTAATTTGTTACAATTTTTTCCCACAAGTTCATACAGATAAAGTGATGCTTCATATGTTCTTACAAAATAACTAGGGCTGGGAAACAAAAAAATAGCCTAAAACCAACCAAAGGCTTTATACTAAAAATCCGTAATTCTTTATGTAATAGGGGAAAAATCATTTTCAACGTAAACTAAGAAAAGTTTAAATCTAATACAAGTATGTATAAGACGTACGAACATTCCCTAATTATCAAGTTGATTCGCCATTAAAATTTTTGCTATATTTTGCTAATCTAAGCTAGAATACATAAACATAGAAAAATTCGTTATATTTGGATAAAAATATGGAAAATTTTAGGTGTGCTGAAAATGGATTGCCTATTTCTTCCCTAATTTCCAAAGTTGTACAGCAAACAGCGACATAATGTATAAACGATTTATACATTATACATTCAAAATTTTGATTTTTTCAAATTTTGATTTTTTTTTAGTTTGAAGCTTTTTTAGCTAGTAGTAAATATTGAGATAGGACGCGGAAGCTAGGTACACTTTCGGAAACTAGAATTCAGTACATCAAAGTTTAGGGTCAATTTATTTTCTCCAAGGAGGGAGGGGACATTGGGATTTATGACACTAGTCCCCAAAGTTTTATAGTAACGTTTTCTTATTCGTTCGCTTAACAACTTTGAAGATTTTAATTAAAATTTTTACTTGTTGGTTCATTAATTTTAGTGTCCTACCACCGAGTGTAATATACTGTAGGGGTAATTTTGTGTATCATCATTTAATATCTACATCAATTTATCGGCCATTGTCTTATCCCTTTAGATCCCTGATTTCCTCCCTTAAAAACAAACCAAAATAGCATCCACTGGTGGGAGTAAGGTCAGTCCCCCCCCTCCCCCCTACTGACCATCCTATTTCACATCACTTTAATTAGATAGAAGAGGAGAGTGGTAGCAAAGTCAGGGATCTTGGGGATAAGACACTTGTTGATAAATTTATATACATTCAACAATATGTAAACCAAATTTAATGGATGAAAAGTGTGGACACTGCTAGTTTTATCCTACCAATCAAGATTTAATAAAAATCCAAAAGTTTTTCAGCCAATAAATGATATATAAATTATTAAAACTTTTTTTTGGTTACAAGTCCAACGTTCCCCTCTTCCCTGGGTATATTAGACTCCCCCCTATTAAAAGTTACTTAAAGTTGGAGGGCAGATGCATTTTTTTCATTCTCTCATGGGGATTGTTTTTAGAGTGTGCTTTTAGATTAGCAAACATTTTAAAGTTTTAAAATCAATTTAAATTTAAATGGTCTTGCTATCGACATTTGTAAAGGCCTCTAGGGGCATTTAATGGCTAGGACCTATAAGAAGCTACATGCAAAAGATAACCATGGCGGTTAAGCGGTTAGTGACATACTTCGGTACAGACAGACACAAACATCCTGTTACTTTTATATAAGTATATCGGAAATGTAATTATTTGGTTGAAATGAACCAACGTTTTTAAAGCCTGTTTGTAAAATGATGATGATTTTGTTTTGTGATCTAAAATATAAATAATGCTTTTTTAGAAGCGAAGCTTTTCTACATGTACAGCGCTTTTCACATGTCTATACATCTGCACACTAACATAGATAGATTTGTCTGATTCCTAAGATGATTAGGACTGTACATCCTTATACTAAAGTAACAGAATGTGTGTTTGTCTGTGTGTCTGTACCGAAATCTCGCTAACACTGAACCGGTCGGGTTCTCCTTAACAAGGTAGGTTACGGGAAGGTTTATAACTATTTTTGGGAAGAGTGCCACCACCCTCCCAAGAGTAATCACAAAATAATCGAAAATATTTAAAGGGACTGTGAACGTAAATTTTTCTCATCTTAATATCAAATCTTAACATTATCTCATTCATGATATCTCACAGATAGAGCAAAACGCGCTTTTGTTTGCTTAAAAAACGGCTTTTTCCGACGATTTTTATAAGGTACAGGGAAAGGAAGAAATTTTCCGTATTATATAAAATGTCCATTAAATTGATTTTTTCTCCCATTATAGCTAAAATTAAACTTTTTCACATAGTTCTAGATTTTTCCTAACAGTTAAGCTGACTTTTAACATAATCCTTGCTTTAAACCAATGTATAGTTACTTAGAAATTGATAAAATAAGCAATATTTTTTATTGAAAACCAAATACAATAACAAAGCCAGAAACAGGTTTTTTATCATTATCCAATTAACTTCAGATGGCCCATCTCTCGCCCACCTTTAATTACAAATTTGTAAATAATAAAGACGCAATATTTCTTTATAAACAGTCTGATAAAAGTGTAAACTAATTCTCCAAAGTGGGTTATTTACTGTCCAACACAATAAAAAAGGATATTATTATTTTAAATAAATTTAATGAGATCCAACCCTTTGTAGACAGTGAGGTATTTTTTTGTCAATAATACGAATTTAAAATATGTCTTTATTACCTAATTACTACGTTATAAAAAAACTAATTGGCAATTTTATAGCATAAAATAAATCCTTAACAGTAATTAAATTGTTTCAACTACAGCATGACCCTCAAAAAAGTATTTTTAAGACTCTGCAGCCTATATTTCTCAATAAAATATTAAAAGATTCATATTTACTTGTTCTCTATAATTTTCTACATCAAAGGATATCAAAATATTTTTTTTACATCAATTAACAGCCGAGATTTTTAAAGCCAAAGTTTGGAAAAAGTGCTTGAGAAACTGGATATTGCTAAATATTTCTTAGTTTTTTATTAGTATATTACTTTTTATCAACCAGTTAAAAAACAAATAAGAAAGAAGAGCAAGTTTACAATTGATACATTTTTTATTGCATTAAAAAACGTTACTTTTACATATAAAAAACTACTTTTCAAATTTTAATGAATACATTTTTCTTATAACCATTTTCCCTCAAATCTTATAATATCTCCCATTTATTAATATGACCTTAAATAAACCCCTCCCCAATTTATGCTCATTACCGGAAGAATTAGCGGCACCTTTACCAATAAATTCACGCCCACTCATCAAATTAATCTAAGACACATAAAAATCATTTAAATTGTTAAATGTTTAATAAAAGTTTGTAGCTGTAACTTTTTGGTTTTTTAACTTATTTTGATAAAATAAAAAGTGTTTGATTTCTGCTTATGTAAACTTTCAATTTGCTACTATTTTTTATAGGATTTCTTTCTGTAAGGGTGTTTTTGCATTTTGCAATTTACACTAATCTAAAAATGCCTTTTAGAGCAAGTGAAAAAAGTGCTTTCAGCATGAAATCAATTTCTTGGAAACATCTTTATATAAGTTTTATAAAAAGTATTGAAATTATGAGGAAACGCGTCATTTCAATTAAAAAAAACATTTTTCTTGAAAAGTTACTTTTTCCTCAGCCACTTTTTCAAAACTTTGGCTCTAAAAATCTCAGCTGTTAATTGATGTAAAACAAATATTTTTATATCTACTTATGTGGAAATCTACAGAGAACAAGGACATATACATTTTTTGATAATTCATTGAGAAATATGGGCTGCAGATGCTTAAAACTACTTTTTCGAGGGTCATGCTGTATATATGACAAGTTAAATATCCCTACAAACATTATAAGAATCAAAAACGTTCAGATTTTCCCTGTTTTTTCCTTTTTCCCTCTCAAAATACCATAAAATCAAGGCATTATTCCTGGATATTTTTGTTAATAGGACGTTTTTGGTTGATCAGTGTAGTGAAATGTGCTTAGTAAATGTTAAGATTTGATAATCAGATGAGGAATTTTTACGTTCACACTCTCTTTAAGAGACTTGAACGCAACATAAAGAGGTATCGTAGAGACTTGATCTTAAAAAAAAAACATTTAAAGTGCCTCTAGAGACCTCTAGGGGCGTAGCCGCTAGTACATAAATATAGAAACTCTATCAATTCATTAGTTAAGAATAATTGTTAGTATTAGAGCTACTTTAAAATTTGAAATATCCGTCTGTATGTCAGTCAGTCTGTCTGTTAGAAAAAAATAGCGGAAATCCCATTATCTCAGCGCAATTTAAGATAGATGTAAGATTTTGTTATTGTGAATATTCCCTAATCCATGATTTTCGATTGTTCATTCGTTTCATTGGTCGAGTTTCAATTTTAAATATGTTGTCATCCTTGTTTTCTCGTCGTGTATATATTTTATTTGAAGGGCCGCTTTTATATAATAGTCCCAAAAGTTTTAGAATACCCTTTTCTTATTCGTTGGCTTAACAACTTTGGGACTTTAGGTTGATTGGAAGTTTAATTAAGTTGAAAGTTTATACGTTTCAACCACTAATTGTAATCTACTGAAGGGTTAATTTTGTTTAGCATCATTGGGGATGTAGACCAATTTATCAGCCATTGTCTTATCCCTTTAGATCCCAGATATATAGTATTTGAGGTTAGAAAATGGAGATAAATAAAAAAAATACACGAGATAGAAAATAAAAAGCTGTCTGTCTTTCCGTCCACAGATAAGGAATCTCGACCACAAAGATTTTTTTTATCCAATCTTGACAAGTGAGGTATTTTTGGAAAGAGGAATATACATAGAAAACGCCTATGTAAATTAGAAAATCCGCAGAAATCATATTTGCAAGTTATTTGCAAAAATCTGCAATGTTAATTTGCAAAATTAATTTCATGCCCTAAACGACTGATTTAGAAAAAAATCTTTTTATGAAATGTGTTTATCTATTAGTTTAGAACATACTTAAGGCAAAAAAAAATTCTTTAGTGTTACTTTTTTCACCTTATATATGAAAAAAGCAGTTTCTCACAATTTATGATAAAAAAAGGTATAGGAACAAAAAATATTTTTTTTTCTTGATGTAAACACAATAATTGGCATAAAATCTATCATCCTAAATGTAAAAATCAGATATAGACTCCTTTTTAGAGCAAATATAGTGCAAAAAGTATCTAAGACATTTTTGCAAAGTATGAAAATCTAAAGAAAATAGTTCTTTTTGCTTTTGATATACATATCAGATAAATGTATATATTAGTGATCAAAAACTATAAAACATGTTATAACTTTTTTCAACCCTATCATTGATTAAAATGCACTTTTAGGTTTACTCATTACCAAAGTTGCACATAAAAACTCTTTTTATTAAGTTATTAAACAAAATAAATTCAAATCAACAATTAGGCGTTTTTTATAATGCAGTAGACCATTTTGTAGTTGTTTTTTTGGCATTTATTTTGTTTAATTACTTCATAAAAAGAGTTTTTATGCACTGCTTCAGTAATTCTTAAACCTAAAAGTGCAATTTAATCAATGACAGTGTTGAAAAAACTTATAACATGTTTTATAGTTTTTGATCACTAATTTTATATACATTTATCTGATATGTATATCAAAAGCAAAAAGAACTATTTTCTTTAGATTTTCATACTTTGCAAAAATGTCTTGGTTACTTTTTGCACTATATTGACTCTAAAAAGGATTCTATATCTGATTTTTACATTTAGGATGATATATTTTATGCTAATTATTGTGTTTACATCAAGAAAAAACATATTTTTTGTTCCTATACCTTTTTTTATCATAAAATGTGAGAAACTACTTTTTTCATATATAAGGTGAAAAAAGTAACACCAAAGAATTTTTTTTTGCCTTAAGTATGTTCTAATTTATAGATAAACACATTTCTCAAAAAGATTTTTTTCTAAATCAGTCATTTAGGGCATGAAATTGATTTTTCAAATTA
The DNA here is from genome assembly GCF_053477335.1 of Acartia tonsa. Classification (NCBI taxonomy): domain Eukaryota; kingdom Metazoa; phylum Arthropoda; class Copepoda; order Calanoida; family Acartiidae; genus Acartia; species Acartia tonsa. The sequence continues at coordinate 38,417,601 of NC_137264.1, read as the reverse complement.
ACATTGCAGATTTTTGCAAATAACTTGCAAATATGATTTCTGCGGATTTTCTAATTTACATAGGCGTTTTCTACGTATATTCCTCTTTCCAAAAATACCTCACTTGTCAAGATTGGATAAAAATTTCTTTGTGGTCGAGATTCCATAACTGTGGCGTCCGTAACGTAGCTCTCTCGTTTTTTGTTATAGCTTTGTTATAATTGTCCTATCAATTTAAAACTTTGCATGGCGATTCCTATAAAAATTAGGCGTTACTTAGAAATAGTAGCAGAAAGTAAGATTAAACATGTTGATTTTTAAACTTTTAGATATTTTTTGACAATTTTTTTTATATGATAAATCATTTTATTCACCTGAATTTTTGAATAATAGTTTATTGAAAAACAAAGTACAATATTGTAAGCGAAAAATCTTTATAATTAAGTCCTGAAAATGTAAGTGTGTTCTACAACATTTATATTCTGCTTATTAAGTCCTGACACTCCTCTACAAATGTTGATGTTCATTTGTCCTACTTTCTCACTTTAGAGCTTCGTCTTTATGGATTTTATCATTCTTGCATTTTTAATAAAGCAACAGGATGTTTCTTTATTTGTATCGAAATATCTCGCTAGCCGCTAAATTGATGGGTTTCACCTTTACAGGGTAGCTTCTCATAGGTCCAAGAAAAATTAATTTTAAGATAGTGTTATCCCCCCCCCCCACAAAAAAGATAATGAATTAGGGGGGGGGGGGGAAGGATTGTAATTTTTCGTTTTGACCCTAAAACTAGGTGGGGGTCAAATTAAATTCACCACCACCTAAAGTGCCCCTAGATGCCTCTAGGGGCGTAGCCGCTAGTCTATATATAATAAGAGATTATCAGAAATACTCAATTTTTCATTTTTTCAAATGTATAAAATTGACTGTTTTAGATAAACTCTAATGTTTAATATGTGACATAATAATGATACCTTTTTAATACCTATAGCGTTTTTTAAGCGAAGCTTTTCTATAATTTAAGGTCTGTACGTTCTCCATATGTAACGGATAGCTTTTAGCGTTAATTCAAGCTTGTCGTGTCGTGTAGGTATGCCTGGGCTAACAAAGCTGGTGTTGATTTTGTGATTTTTATTTTAATGTTCATGGAAAATTGTCCGTAATACTATGCTATACAAGATTTTTCAGTATGGCTGAGAACAAGTTCTAATCCTGCATATATTAATCGGGTTTAAAGCCATACTGGAAATATAATGCTGCGCCGCGCTGTTTATGAATATAATTTTCCCTGTTTTAAAACAAAATAAACCATTTTTTATTCATGAGAACTTTGTTTTTACATCCATCTATCCTTTATATAATAAATATAGACAGTATAGATACCCAATCAATTAATTTGACCAATAGGAAAATAGATAAAATTCGGCCATATTATTGGCTAGAAAGTGAACTCATTTTGGTACGATATGGTAGTTATTAGTGGCTGCCATTCAGCCAATCAATTCCTGTTTAAGTTGGTTGGATAAATGTGTCTGATTAAACATCTAGGGTATTAAATCTATTCTTTACATCAAAAAAAATGTCTTTTTTTATTCGGTATGACACGGTAGCAATTATTCAGGAAGGGAGGGGAGGGGACATCAGACTGTAGATTACACTGGTCCCCAAAGTTTTATGAAGACATTCTCTTATTAAGTTGTACAAACCTTTAGGGTCTAAACTTTTCTAAAAATGCATTTAATCTACAAAAAATAATTCTGTTTGTTGTAATTGAGTTTTTTTTTCCATTGTCTTATCCCTTATCATCCCTGGAATTATTTGAAATCATTTCCGTGTAATATGCTATGACATGAAAGCATCAATAGAAAAGGTATAGCGATAGATAGATAGATATAGATAGATAGATAGATGGATAGATAGATATATAGATAGATAGATAGATAGATAGATAGATAGATAGATAGATAGATAGATAGATAGATAGATAGATAGATAGATAGATAGATAGATAGATAGATAGATAGATAGATAGATAGATAGATAGATAGATAGATAGATAGATAGATAGATAGATAGATAGATAGATAGATAGATAGATAGATAGATAGATAGATAGATAGATAGATAGATAGATAGTAGATAGATAGATAGATAGATAGATAGATAGATAGATAGATAGATAGATAGATAGATAGATAGATAGATAGATAGATAGATAGATAGATAGATAGATAGATAGATAGATAGATAGATAGATAGATAGATAGATAGATAGTAGATAGATAGATAGATAGATAGATAGATAGATAGATAGATAGATAGATAGATAGATAGATAGATAGATAGATAGATAGATAGATAGATAGATAGATAGATAGATAGATAGATAGATAGATAGATAGATAGATAGATAGATAGATAGATAGATAGATAGATAGTAGATAGATAGATAGATAGATAGATAGATAGATAGATAGATAGATAGATAGATAGATAGATAGATAGATAGATAGATAGATAGATAGATAGATAGATAGATAGATAGATAGATAGATAGATAGATAGATAGATAGATAGATAGATAGATAGATAGATAGATAGATAGATAGATAGATAGATAGATAGATAGATAGTAGATAGATAGATAGATAGATAGATAGATAGATAGATAGATAGATAGATAGATAGATAGATAGATAGATAGATAGATAGATAGATAGATAGATAGATAGATAGATAGATAGATAGATAGTAGATAGATAGATAGATAGATAGATAGATAGATAGATAGATAGATAGATAGATAGATAGATAGATAGATAGATAGATAGATAGATAGATAGATAGATAGATAGATAGATAGTAGATAGATAGATAGATAGATAGATAGATAGATAGATAGATAGATAGATAGATAGATAGATAGATAGATAGATAGATAGATAGATAGATAGATAGATAGATAGATAGATAGATAGATAGATAGATAGATAGATAGATAGATAGATAGATAGATAGATAGATAGATAGATAGATAGATAGATAGATAGATAGTAGATAGATAGATAGATAGATAGATAGATAGATAGATAGATAGATAGATAGATAGATAGATAGATAGATAGATAGATAGATAGATAGATAGATAGATAGATAGATAGATAGATAGATAGATAGATAGATAGATAGATAGATAGATAGATAGATAGATAGATAGATAGATAGATAGATAGATAGATAGATAGATCGATAGTAGATAGATAGATAGATAGATAGATAGATAGATAGATAGATAGATAGATAGATAGATAGATAGATAGATAGATAGATAGATAGATAGATAGATAGATAGATAGATAGATAGATAGATAGATAGATAGATAGATAGATAGATAGATAGATAGATAGATAGATAGATAGATAGATAGATAGATAGATAGATAGTAGATAGATAGATAGATAGATAGATAGATAGATAGATAGATAGATAGATAGATAGATAGATAGATAGATAGATAGATAGATAGATAGATAGATAGATAGATAGATAGATAGATAGATAGATAGATAGTAGATAGATAGATAGATAGATAGATAGATAGATAGATAGATAGATAGATAGATAGATAGATAGATAGATAGATAGATAGATAGATAGATAGATAGATAGATAGATAGATAGATAGATAGATAGATAGATAGATAGATAGATAGATAGATAGATAGATAGATAGATAGATAGATAGATAGATAGATAGATAGATAGATAGATAGATAGATAGATAGATAGATAGATATATAGATAGATAGATAGATAGATAGATAGATAGATAGATAGATAGATAGATATATAGATAGATAGATAGATAGATAGATAGATAGATAGATAGATAGATAGATAGATAGATAGATAGATAGATAGATAGATAGATAGATAGATAGATAGATAGATAGATAGATAGATAGATAAATAGATAGATAGATAGATAGATAGATAGATAGATAGATAGATAGATAGATAGATAGATAGATAGATAGATAGATAGATATATAGATAGATAGATAGATAGATAGATAGATAGATAGATAGATAGATATATAGATAGATAGATAGATAGATAGATAGATAGATAGATAGATAGATAGATAGATAGATAGATAGATAAATAGATAGATAGATAGATAGATAGATAGATATATAGATAGATAGATAGATAGATAGATAGATAGATAGATAGATATATAGATAGATAGATAGATAGATAGATAGATAGATAGATAGATAGATATATAGATAGATAGATAGATAGATAGATAGATAGATAGATAGATAGATAGATAGATAGATAGATAGATAGATAGATAGATAGATAGATGGATAGATGATTTTTTAAAATTATATATATCTGTCAATAAACAAAAATGCTTCATACTTTTATATACTTGTCAATGACGTATATAGTAGCTGCGCTTCTTAAAAAGGGAAAAATTGGAAATTGCTCTTTTTTTATTGATAAAGTAGCAATTATCTGCAGATGATGATACAAGGGTTAGTGAAAACCAGGGAGGAAGGGGACATTGGGCTGTTTATTACATTAGTCCCCAAAGTTTTATAGTGACGTTTTCTTTTTGTTTGGCTCAACAACTTTGAGGACTTTTGATGAATTTTGATAAGTTGGTTCAATAATCAAAGAATCCAAATGTTGTAACAACTAATTGTAATCTACAGAAGAGGTAATTTTGTTTATTAATATTGGGGATGTAGATCAATTTATCGTCCATCCCTTTATATCCCTGAGTGAGCCGCAGAAAAAATGAAATAAGGGGTTATATATGATGATGATTTTTATGTTTGATGAAAAAGGGGTTAAAATGGGGAGGGGGCGTGTGAATATTTTTGTACACACCACATATCACTAGTAAAATATAGGTTTTTTAGCCAAAAAGAGGAATACTCTGGAAATTCGACCTGTTATCATTTATTTATACCTAAATAGAAAGTCCCACGTCTTTATTTAAATCATAAGTGCATAGCCTAATTTTTTTCAAATTTTTATATTTTATACCTAATGAAACCCTCTATTTTCCAAAAATCTAACATCATTTCAACAAGTTTTATTCATTTATTTTATATGAAGTTCTTTTAAATCCACAATAATATTTGTTTTTTGTATAGAAATACATTTAATTAACTAAGATGACATTCAAAATTTAAAATAAATTTCAAAGTATATAAAGATTTTTAAAAAATATTATAGCAATTCAGATTCTCATACTGGAATAGGTCACTAGGACGAACGGACATTAACACTTAGAGAATAATTATAATAAATGTAAATATTTTAAATGTCAAAACAAAATTGGAGTAAATTTGTTGAAAAACTGAGTATGGGCATTCAGATAACGATTATACAGTTGCTACGTTTTCTAAATAAATACTTAACTACTAAAGGAATCACCATGCAAAGTTTGAAATAAATAAGACAATTCTAACATGCCTAAGTTAACAGGGAATAAACTATATGGATGGGCGAACGGACCGTCACTATTTTTAGAACAGTTTTGCTTTTAATAGACACTTTGAATTTATAATTCATAATTACAAATATGTTTTATAAACATGTTTTACAAGTATTACAAAGACCTGTTAGTTCCTTCATTTGCACAAGATTTTCAAGAACAAACACTGTTTCATTTTCCTCTTAATCTTGGCAATTCTTGCCTTTTCTTTCACAAGCAAAACAAATTGTTTTAGAGCTTTTAAAAATTTAAATGATCTAATGCAAAATATGGTATGTTTGTTATTTACGAAATAATTACACTGAGCATGAATTTTATTACTAAAAAGCTTCCCGGATTTTTCATATTTTAACTTGCGGATTTTTTTTTATGAATTTGTTAGGTTAAAAACACATTTTTACAGCTTTTTTTTAAAGAAAAAATACACTCAAGTTCAAATGCAATTTATTCTTTAGGCTATGCACTTATAATTTAAATAAAGACGTGGAGCTCTCTATATAGGTATAAATAAATTATATCAGTTCGAATTTCCAGAGTATTCGACTTTTTAACTAAAAAACCTATATTTTAGTAGTGATATAAATACCAGGGATAAAGGGATAGAACAATAGAGTGATAAAAAGTGGCAAGCACAGAGTTTAACTACGAATATGCTGAATCAGCTGATACCACTTTTACGATTTTTGCCACCCCCTTTACATCAAAATCGAGTAGAGTGTAATACAGACCAAAAAATGGGCGGGGGGGGGGGGGTACAACTCCCTCCTTCACGCGTCTGGCGATAAACTAATGATTGCCAATGTCAAAGGGAACGAAGGGTTGTAGATTAATTTAATCTCCATTGTTCTCTCCTTCCTTGCATATAGAAATAATTATCCATTGGACTGTAAATTACGCTTGTACCTAAAGTTTCATACACTTCTCCCATTTGCTGGCTTACGTTAGAGAATCTTGATTAATTAGTTCAAAATATCAATATTCAAACTAAAGAAATGTAGTTTTGGGATCAGATCAATTTATCGTCCATTGTCTTATCCCTTACTATCACTGTAAAAAAACATGATATTCATAATGTTTATTTCTAAACAAAAATCTACCAAAAAACAATGATTTGATAACAAGGTTAACAATATTCAGAGATGGGTTCTTAAAAAAGAATGCCGCCTTTTTTCGACATTTTTTCGACATTGATTGATTGAACGAAGACGATATCGTTATACAGAGTATAATGCATCTTTTTAGAGCTGTATTAGACATTATACAAATGGCTAAAATAATAATTTTAAAATTTTGAATTATTAAGTTGTATACTCTGTAAAACGATATCGTCTTCGTTCAATCAATCAATGTCTAAAAAATGTCGAAAAAACGCGGCATTCTTTTTAAAGAACCCATCTCAGTAGAAGCGAAGCACGCTAACAAAACTTTTTATTTGGACAGCAGCCAAATAGTTCAGGAAACTTCACATTATATTTATTAAGCATACTGTTTTATTAAGTATGTTGCTTAAGATTACGATAACTACACAACCGTTTGAATTCTCCATTTTATGGATCGCTTCACATAAGGTCCCAGAAAGTCTTTTTTAAACTTTCGGGTATAGTCCCTTTCTTTCGTGGCAACGCTCCTTAAGGGGCGATTCTTCGTTTTTTTCACAGTAGCTTTTCTCCTATTTCTAGCCCCTGCGAGGCCAATTGCCTAACCCTGTGGGACAATTACCTAACCCAATTTTACCTAACCTAATCTAAAAAAACCTATCAAAAGCCATTTTAAAAATACGAAGAATCGCCCCTTAAGGGGCTATTCCCAAACTTTTCATCAACATAAGAGACAGACGGAAGAACTGATAACATTAAGCAACTTGATTTTTTTCTTCCTATTTTTTATCACAAAATAAGATCCGTCAAATTATGAACGGACTGACGGACAAAGGGATTTACAGGTAATCAGAATGATCTTCAAACTACATAATAGAATCTAGATAAACTTAGAAATGACTATTATGATATAAAATATGAATAATATTAAACAAACAATTTTTTCCGAACTACAATTTAATTCTGCAAAATAAGTAAAATTTTGCACAAATATAGTAAAAAATTTGAAACGGTTGCATGTTTTAGTAAATAGGTGTACAATCACAACTGCATTGTCAAATATTCTCAAAGTGTTTGAACACACATAGGTCTTGGGGTGGGTTTAGGCTATTTAAAAATATAATCCCCTCTCCCCCCCCACATAGATGCTAGGAGCTCATTCTTAAAAATCACTGAACATATTCAACTTCTATTTTAGGTAAATTTCACAACATAGTTCCTTGGCCGGATGGTTTTAGGCTACTTAAAGGTAGTGTGAACGTAAAAATTTCTCATCTGATTATCAAATCTTAACATTTTCTAAGCACATTTCACTACACTGATCAAACAAAAATATCCAGAAATAATGCCTTGATTTTATGGTATTTTGTTATAATGTTTCTTATAATGTTTTTAAGGATATTTTACTTGTCATATATAGTTGAAACAATTTACTTACTGTTAAGGATTTATTTTATGATATAAAATTGCCAATTAGTTTTTTTTATAACGTATTAATTAGGTAATAAAGATCTATTTTAAATTCATATTATTGACAAAAAATACCTCACTGTCTACAATGCAATGGGTTGAATCTCAGGGGTTATTTAAAATAATAATATCCTTTTTTATTGTGTTGGACAATAAATAACCCACTTTGGAGAATTAGTTTACACTTTTATCAGACTGTTTTTAAAAAAATATTGCACCTTCACCCATTAGTGACGAACCGGCTTTTAACGCCCGGTTCCAGAAAATGCCGAAAAAAACCGGTTCTCAGTTTCAGGATTGCATCATTCTCAGTATGAATCCCCCCTCTACTACCCTGGTTTTCATTTCCCCCTGGAGCAGGCAGTTTTGCTTACTTCCGTTTGCCGGTATAGCTCAACAAAATTTGAAAACCAAGAAAAACGAGGTGATTTTAAAATACCCCTCCTAACTTTTTTGTTTATGTAGTAAAGTTAGTGATTTTTTTCGTGAAATTTAAAGTTTATTGGCAACTACATTCATTTGTGAATTCGTTTTATTCAAATTATTATTTTTTATATGATTTTTTTATCGTTTTTTTTACGTTCTATATTGGCCCGGCTCGGCCCAAGTAAAGATACCCGCCATTTTTATTGCCCAGCTCGGCGCGAGTAAAGATACCCGTCCACATATAATATCAAAATTTTAAAACTTCTAGGAAACGGGCTTTTTTAACTGAAAAGGGTGGCACCTATAGCCAAAACACTAAATGTGATATAAATCGTTTTGTATCTTACTTGTAGCTCTATCAATTACATGAGGTTATGTAGTTTTCAATTGCGGATCGTATCGTAGTATTAGCTACTCTACAACTCACTTTGGACGTTCAAAAATTACATTTTTAATTTTTTGGGCCAAATAACCAGGTATTTAGGACAAAACCGGGCTTGAATGCCGGGGGAAAGCACCAAAAAACGCCAAAAACGGTTACCTATGCCGAACGGTTTCTTAACTTGTGCCGAACCGGGTTTTATTGCAACTTTCCTGTGCAGGCCACTAGAGCAAAACAAAAAAATTGGAATTCCGTTTTTACCATAACAAAGCTTCCCTGAGTTTTCAGCTCGATCGGTCCACAAAAGTGGCGCTCGGCACTAATGGGTTAATTATTTACAAATTTGTAATTAAAGGTGGGCGATAGATGGGCCATCTAAAGTTACTTGGATACTAATAAAAAAAACCTGTTTCTAGCTTTGTTATTGTATTTGGTTTTCCATAAAAAATATTGCTTATTTTATCAATTTCTAAGTAACTATACATTGGTTTAAAGCAAGGATTATGTTAAAAGTCAGCTTAACCGTTAGGAAAAATAGAAAAAAGTTTAGTTTTAGCTATAGAAGGAAAAAAAGACAATTAACTGAACATTTATATAGTTCGGAAATTTTTTCCCCAATCTTGGACATAGTAAAAATCGGCGGAAAAAGGAAACGAAAGACAGTTTTGCCCTATATTTGAGATTATATGAATGAGATGATGTTAAGGTTTGATAATCTGATGAGAAATTTTCTCGTTCACAGTCCCTTTAATATTTAGATTTGGGCATTTTTGTTGCATTTTCCTAGATCATAGGGACACATTCTTGAAAATCACTGAACCGATTTAGATTTTCAGGATCATGGAAAGAAAACGAAGTACGAAAATACGATAAAACTTGCAACTTCGTTTACTTTCCATGACCTGATTTCCATTTTAATGATGCTTCACATAGTTACCTATATTAATTTACAAATTTAAGTTTTGGAATGGTTTTAGACTATTTCTCTCTTACAGAGCACTTGATTGCAAGGAGCACCATTCATAGTTACTATAATAGAAAGGTTCTTTAAGATTTAAGCACAAAGCAATATGCAATGGGCAGTTAATGCTGATGAGGAATTGAATATACCCCTGTAGTAAAATTAAAGTTAAATATTACATACCTATATTTGAGAAGAAAATCAATAAATTTAACAGTTTTTTTTTCATTTAATAGGGATCATATACATAGAATAAGACAATGGACGATAAATTGATGTATGTCTCTAATATTTCCCCTTCAGAAGAATTTAAATTGATGGTTGAACATTTGGACACTTCTAGCTTATTAACCCACCCATCAATATTGATTAAAATTACCCAATGTTTTTAGCCAACATATGAGAGTTTGTGTTTATAAAATTTTGCCTAAATGTTCAATATTGGCTATTAATTTCTTAACTTTGGTTTAGTAGCGATGCTGCTCTGTAAATTACCTGTCCGTAACGCTATGGGGAAAATGAGATTTTCTCGGCTGCTATTCAAGATAAAAAAGCCGATTTTCTTTTCAAAGGGCATCCAACTTTTAATTTACTTTGTCCTTCTATCTTTCGTTATTTCTACAAAAGACAGTTTTCACAAAATTTTTCTATGTTTGTTTCTAAGCTGTAAGTTTAAATATAGACAATTCGTTTTAGGGGCCCACCTAGACAATATTTTGAAATATGAATAAATTATTTTCACAGCTTTTACGGGAAGTAATAATAGGTATTTCCTGTATCTACTTAAATATAAACCAATGATACAAAAATCTTCCTAAAAATAACCACAAAACATCCAGGCAGGGAAGGGACATTGGACTGTAAATTATACTGACACCCAAATTATACTTACTATATCACATTCATCTGGTTATAAATTTAGGTTCTTTTCTTAATATTTGATTGGATGGTACAAACGTCTCAATTAATGATTTTAATGTAAAGAAAGGATAATTTTCTTTAATCGCGTAAAGAAATTTATCCGTCATTGTCTTATCCCTTAAAATCCCTGCAAAAAAACGGTTTAAAGACTAGAAATGAAGATAGAGAAATAGGATAAAGATTTAAAGTATTTAAATGATGTCAAGGCATGCCGCCTCTGTGGCTTGAAATAGTAGATCTATATGGGCTTATCCTCTAAAGTAACAAAGGCAATATCTCTCCTATTTATTCAATTATTTTCAATATTTTTTAATCCACACCCCCCTCATGCCCTCTTCTCCCTCTTCCAACTTTCTCTCTCTCTCTCTCCTTCTTTTTCTCTCTTTACCCTCTTTTTTTAAAGCGAAGCTTTCTACGTAAGGGGTCGATCTGTCATGATAACTCCTGTAACAGTTTGGTACAATTTAGAAATCGTACCAACTAACCATACCATTACCAGAAAGTCCCTAGGTTAACTTGAACATGTTGATTTTTACTATTTCAATAATAATTTTATATGATATAAGTAGCCTATTCTTGTGCTTTTACAATAAAGATTTCTAGTATCTTTAAAATTAAGTATTAAAATGTAGGTTATCTGTAAAAAGTATCCTGAATTTAATTTGTTGAACTTTGCTTTTATGGATGTTGTCATCCTTGTTTTTTTTTATTTCTCTATCTCGTATTATTATTATTTATCTCAATCTTTCTCTTTTTGATAGAAAGCGACGATTTATATTTTTGTAAAACAGCTAAACAGTTTTAACTTTCTGGTTCATTAACTAACTTTAGAAAAATGCACAGAAATAAATAAGATATAATAACAATAATCCTAAGTTTTACTTTTGTAGAAGTTTTTGTTAAAGGTTTATCTATATTGTATAAGACTTTACTATTTACTATTACTTTATTCATCATAATTAACTTGTATACTTGTTATTGTTTTTTTTATATCAATACATTTTTAATAATTTTAAAAATCTAAAACGACCAAGCTAACATTGCTTGATTCACTTCGGAAAATACTGGTTTTAATATTTTACACTTTTCAGGGAAGCTTTATGAGTGTCTTCTGGTGGTTTTAGTCTACTTTTCTAGCCTCCCTCGTCCTCTTCTAGAGGCTATGGGCGCAGTAACTAGTTTACCATATTGTATCAACACCTAGCTACGACGAATTATTCTTATTTGTATTCAAGCAATAAGCGATTAATTCTATTGTCAACATTTCGGCATGTTCTGGGGACGAGTGTGGGGGGGAGTTACCCCCCCCCCCCCGAGAGGGCGAGGGTTAATAGGGTGGGGGGGGGGGGGGTGGATAAGCCGCTAGCTTATCAACATTTGTCAACAGCCAGGATATAAAGGGTTAATCAACTAGATATCTACTATCAACCCTTCCCCCCCCCCCTACTCCCTACCTATCCCATGGAAAGTATTTTGTTTTGTTCAGGGAAGGGTTAACGATAGAAATTATATATTTTTGTCCCATTGGGCCTTAATAGACATTGTAAAGAAAATTGAAAATCAAATTATCAGGAATTGAAAAGTTTCTTTATTAACCACTATCGGCTGCGCCTCCTAGAGGCCTCTAGGGGCGCTTGAAGGGAGAGGTTGAATACAACAACTCATTTTTTATTTAGTTTTAAAAGAAAAAGTAAGCATTTTTTTTTGGGGGGGGGGGTTGCTTTAATTTTTTTGATGGTCCAATCTAGGGAGGGAAGAGACATTGGGCTGTTTATTAAACTAGTCCCCAAAGTTTTATATTAACGTTTTCATATTAGTTGGCTTAACAACTTTGGAGAATTTAATTTTGATTGCTTGATTATTAAAGTTGTGTGTCTTAACGTTTTAACCAACAATTGGGCGTTCTCCTCTTAGAAATATTTTTTTTTTCAATTTTGAAAATTTTTATAACTCCCCCAACAGGACAACTATTATAGGTTAGGTTAGGTTTTAGGATAGGGAGCCGAGCGCTGCGGCTAGGCAGGCAAGTGGGCTGAGCGCTGCAGCTAGGCAGGCTAGGGTGCCGAGCGCCGCGGCCAGAGTTCATAGTTCTGTCAGAAAGGGGGGGGGGGGGGGTATACAAATTTTCAAAATTGAAAACAATATTTCTAAGAGGATATTACCAACAATTGTAATCTACAGTATGGGTACTTTTGTTTAAATTGTGCGCAGATATACATCAAATTATCCCCCATTGTTTTATCCCTTTTGATCCCTGGGTCCAATATGCTTAAGGGGTGCGTCGCCTCCACCGTAAAAACCATCATGAGACCAGCAAAAATTATCTATAAAAGAATACAATTTTGTTAGCATATTATTGCAAATTTTATTCCAAACGGATTGACAGACAGACAAGCACAAATCAAATACCTTTATGTATAGAATAACTTTATTCATATCTTTATTGCCAATCATGCAGAATCATAGATTTCAAACAATAATTTTAAACTCCTGTACTAATAAGGTATAATCTACAAGCTTTGAAACTCCATGGGGTTTGACAATATTTTTTCAAGATACTTTGATTATCTGGAAATATATAAATTTTAATTCAATTTTATTTAAGCATTGATGCTTTATTATTGTTTAAATGTTCGTTCTGTTGTTTGATTCATTTAGCTTCGTCTTAATGAATGTAGTAATACTTGTTTTAAGTTAAGATGATTTTCTACAGTTGAGGTATACATCTGTACATAACAGATAGCTTCTAAATATTGTAAATCTAAGTGTTTTAGAATCATAACGTTTTAAAACTGTATATGGTGATTACTTTTACTATTAGGAATAAAGTTTAGGCATAGTAGTTAGTAACTTTATACAATTTTTAAATTTGATTTTGGCATATCTAACATAGCTCTATAGATGTTGTTTTTCTCTTAAATTTAAAGATTTTTGTGATTTAAGATTTTTGAAAGAAAGAACAAAATGAGATAATTTTTTGAAAATTTTATTATATATTGAATAAATACATAAATAATTTATATTTTAATTGATACATATTAATTAAACATACATATTTATAAAGACTAGCTGGAATAACAATTGGAAGATTTTAAAAAAATAAGTTGTTGGTTTATTTTTACATGATAGTTTTGCTGAACATATCAACAACAAGATTATCAATGTTGACAAAGCTACCAATGGCGGAAGAGAAGAAAAGCTTGTGTACAAGACTGGAGGAAATGGTGGCAAGCGCTGATGACTGCATCATAAGAGATCCAACTCTGAGAGGATCTTGTGGGCTTCTGAGGCTGATACACGTGGCCAAAGAGGTTTGGATGTTGGTATCTTCTTTGAACAATGACATGGATCTAAGGCAGGTCAGCTCGACTGTGTCAAGTTTCATGCTCTGCAGGCGGATAAACATTTCTTTAAGGTGAGCAAGATCATTAAGATCATCGGTGGTAAGGCTGGCTCTGGCAGCTAGCATGTTAAGATCCTCAGTTGATACTGTTTGGCTGAGGGTCAGTAGGAATAGCTGGAGCCAGGAGGAGGATACAATTTGCAGTTGGCGGTCACGCGGCAACATGGCAAAGCTGGGCACAGCCTTCATCCATTCAGAGTTGGAGAACAGAATGCGGGCGGCTGATTCACAAATTTCCAGATGGCTGGATGTTGGGGTGTTGGATGACGTTGGAGGGAACATTGAGGGAGGTGGGGAGAGGGATGTGTTTAGATATGGTGAGCTAGAGGGACTGCTGGACATTGTTGTAGACATACTTGAGGCTGGGGACGCAATGGGTGATGATGAAATAGGTGAATATCTAAGGGACTCAATTCTGTTAAACTGCTCCAGCTGGCGGCGGATTGTTGACGTCCTGGGGCCGCGCTCATGCTGCACAGCCTCCTTATTCATGCCAACTGCAATGCAGCGCTGGAGACGGCAGCCGCGGCACTGATTGCGGTGCGTTTTATCCACCAAACACTGGCCGTTGCCGCCGTTTTTGCAGGGATACTCGCGGCCGCGGCGGATTGACCGCTTGAAAAATCCGGCACAGCCGTCGCAGGCAAAGATGCCATAGTGTTTGCCACTTGAGAAATCACTGCACACCTTGCAAGGCGTGTCATACAGAATCCGACTTTGCTGGGGGCCCGCAGGGGTGCTAGAGCTAAGGGGACTTGAGGGTAGGTCAAACATGGTTGTAGGCAGAACCATTTTGTTTTGTGGTTAATTGATAACTGATGGTTTGTTCTTGTAGACCTTTGTTTTTATACGCAAATTAAACCCCTTACCTTCTAATTAACCTTTCCCCATCCCCTTTTTTACCCTTTACCTTTCCCCCATCCCTTTTTTAATCTTAACCCCTTTTCAAGATATCAGAGATAGGGTTAAACCACGACTTCCCATTGGTTAAATAAAACCCATAAGTAAACTAAATACTGGCCTGTGATTG
Source organism: Acartia tonsa (assembly GCF_053477335.1). Taxonomy (NCBI): domain Eukaryota; kingdom Metazoa; phylum Arthropoda; class Copepoda; order Calanoida; family Acartiidae; genus Acartia; species Acartia tonsa. The sequence goes on along the minus strand of NC_137264.1, from coordinate 38,402,412 downwards.
GTTAATTAGTTGCTTCTGTGTTAATCCAAAATCTGTCACTTTTGACAAATACGAATTAATCCTTAAATCTCTCTCTCTCTCTCTTTCTCTCTCTTTTTTTCTCTCTCTTTTTTTCTCTCTCTCTCTCTCTCCATTGCTTTCTCACCAAATCTAAATCTCTCATCCGTTTTGCCGACAAATTGTTCTGGGTTTTGTTTCATAAAGATTTAGAGTTGATTAAATTTTGTATTATTTTCATGAATAGAGTTAAATTGTTTTATTAATTTGTATTTGAAATAAACAAATTTTCTGCTTAATATTTAATCCTTAATAAAGTTTAATGTATATTTGAAAAGACTAGGAGTTGTGAACCTAGCATAGAGAGGTGAGGGGGCATAAAATAGCTTAAAACCATTACAAGACTTAGATTAAAAAACGATATAATCTATAAATCTTTATGGAAAGGCCTAAAATATTTAAAACTAAGATATCCAACTAAAATAGTATAAAACCACTTAGGGACATGTAGGAAGTTTCCCTGAAGACAAAAAAATATACTATTTTATATATAAAACAAGGATGACAACATCCATAAAAGCGAAGCACTTTTGCAAAAAAAATTACGTATAATTTTTGTCAAAACTTATATGTATATATTTTGTATATTCAGATCTGACACTCTACAAATGTTTCATACCCTTTCAGAGCTTCGTTTTTATGGATGTTGTCATCCTTGTTTATTCCTTAGACCACTTTAATCTCTACAAAGTTATTAAGCATAATATTAAAAACCAACGGATTGTGGGAAGGTATTTTTTTCCAGAGACGTTTTAAATTGGGGGGGGGGGGGTGGAGGTATCCTCCTGCAAAATAGTTATAAACCTTACCAGGACCTATGAGAAGCTTCACTTCAGTACACACAGACAAACTCAAGGTTTTATATTCACTTTATTGTTTTAATAAACTGAGGTCTTGGTTGACAAATCGACATATTGATAGTATAATGCCATAATAACTAAGGGATCTAAATGGATAAGACAATGATTGCTAAATTTATTTACACCCCTAATGATGACAAACTAAAATACTCCTATTGAAGATTACAATTAGCAGTTGAAACGTTTGGGTACTTAGCTTAATGAACCAATTAATCAAAATTCAATTAAAGTTCCAAAAGTTATGAGACAACTAATAAGAAAACGCTATTATAAAACTTTGGGGACTTCTGTAATAAACAGCCCATTGTCCCCTCTCTCATTGATAATAACTACATACTAACGTTGATATAATAAAGGATCAACTTTTTACAGGGAATTTAATATATATAAATATTTGCATATTTATAAGTATTTCAAAAAGAAAAATAAATAAAAATAAATCCTGAAGAGGATGCAGAGAGAGAGAGAGAGAGAGGGGACAATGGGCTGTTTATTACACTAGTCCCCAAAGTTTTATAATAACGATTTCTTATTCGTTGACTTAACAAATTTTGAGTCTTTCAATAAATTTTTATTAGGTGGTTTATTTAGTAAAGTGTCCAAACGTACCAACCACTAAGTGAAATCTACAGAAGCGATAATTTTGTGTATTAACATTGGGGATGTACATCAATTTATTGGCCATTGTCTTATCCCTTTAGATCTCTGAAATGATGTCAAATATAAATTTTCACATCACTTTAATCTGTGACCATAATTTGACAAAATATGGTCAAAAATTTCACATGACCCCCCCCCCAAAAAAAAAACTTCCTTACTTAAGCCCCCCCCCCTCCCTCCCCTATTTTCTATAGTTAATAGCGGAGCTTCTCTATAATTATAGTTGTATGTTAGTAGGAGAAAATTTTTAATTTCTCAAATGATATTTAAAATAGACGTCTGGTTTTTTTTGTTGAAAGATTCCCACTACAAATGATCATCGAATCTTTATTTTGTTATCCTACGGTACTGCTATGACCTATATATGAGGAAATTTTGTGATTTACTTAGCTGCTATTAAAGACTGACATCCCATTTTTTGAGATTATTCCTCTGAGTAATTATTGTATATTCGGATCATGGAAGGAAAACAAAGTAGCGTGTTTACGTATTGTCACAGTAGCTTTTCTTCTCTTTGTAGCCCATGTGGGGCTCTGACCCTGCGGGACTATCATTAACATTTACCTAACCTAACCTAAAATATTAAAAGCTACTGTGAAAATACGAAGCAACCCGGTACTTCGTTTTCTTTCCATGATCCATAAACTCTCTCAATGGGTTTGTCCGGCTTTAAGTTCAAAATTATACTTGTAAAGTATTTATAAGCATCTACTCAATAACTTTAGAAATTTCTTGATTCATAACTGCGCTACTTATGTATGTTGTCATCCTTGTTTTTTTCCCATTTTTGATTGAAACTATGTTGTTATATCCTATTTTAGATTTCAGATTGTAGAGAGTTTCAAGATTAATAACATTTGACACAAGATAATTGAGTTATATATAGAGTGAATTTGCGCAATAATATTTTTTATATGACAACTAGCTCCTTTGTAAACGAAGTTGAAGGAGTTGGGAAAAATTAACTTCCCAAAAATTGAATCTGAAAAAAGCCGGACCACTAAAGAAAGCAAAGTAGACGGTTTTGTCGTACTTTCACAGTTAGGTTATTTTAGGTTAGGTTAGGTAAATGTTGATGATTGCCCCGCAGGGTTAGAGCCCCACGCAGTGGCTAGAAATAGGAGAAAAACTACTGTAAAAATAGGAGAAAAACTACTGTGAAGATACGAAGAAACCCGCTTCTTCGTTTTCTTTCCATGATCCAAAAAGCCAAAACACCACCCTAGGACCTATGTAAAGCTTGTCTTAAATGGAGAACTTGATCGGTTCAGTGGTTAACAAGTTCTTAACGAACAAACAATCTTTTTATGTTGAAGTAAAAACAGCATAATTTCTTCATTTTCTTCTGTATTAATTTGTCTATTAATTTGTAGAGGATATCCTATAACAGATTTAGTTATATCAAAATCAAATCATAGGATTAATAACTAGATCAACATTTTTTCTAAAAATAAAAGTATCACAAGAATGATGAGAAATTTGATTTTTATGGTAGATTTGTTGAGAATCTTACTACTTAAAGCAATGATTTTTGGTACATTACCTCAAAATGCCTAGCGGGCACAGAAACCCAACATTATTTTTGAAATATTTGAAAATTAAAAGGATTTTTTTGTACTTAACATAGCCTAGCCTAACCTGAAATAAAGTAAAAAATCACTTAAATCTGCCTTTCTCCCTAGTTTTAGATTTATTTCAAAATTAGGGGGTACGGAATTCTTTTGCCCGCCCTGGAACTTTGAGGGAAACAACTAGCTTTATATACTCAGAATGTTTCAGATAGTCAGAAACTGAATGAATGAATAACTTTGAAATTGATTATATTTGAATTGTCCTACCTATATCAAACCCTGCAATTATGAATTTATTAAATGTTTTGTAATAAAAAAATGAATAATCAATTTTCAATTAGTGATTCCTACGACGAATAAGCAGGAATCTGTAAACAAAGTAAATAAAATAAAATCTTAAAAGAAATTATGTATTTGTCGTGTTGCGTTAAATTAAATTGACATTTAACCTAAACTTTAATTTGAATGTATTTAAAATTATCTTATTGATTTCAATCAAAAAATAAAACAAAAAATGTACTTTTAATATATTTTTCCCTAATATTCTTATAACTTAAAATAGCTTGAAAAATTTAAATCCAGGCCTTTTAATTTTATTTATCTGGTTTTAATGGCGTTTCACAAAGCAGTGATTTCATATCATTGCCTTATAGTTGATCAGGGAGAAAGGGAACATAGGGCTGTTTATTGCACTAGTCCCCAAAGTCTGATAATAACGTATTCTTATTCGTAAGCTCAACAATCTTAGGTACTTTTCTTGAATTTTGATTGGTTGGTTCATTTAGTTAAGTGTCCAAACGTTTCAACAACTAATCATAATCTACAGAAGGGGTAATTTTGTGCAAATCTATGGGGATGTACATAATTTTATCGGAAGCGAGGAAGGAGTCATTGGAATATGAATTAAGTGCCTAATGTTTCATACACATGTTCTCCCATTTGTTGTATAAAATCTTGGGTTCTTTGCTTATCATTGTTAGAGATGTACATTAATTTACCTTCCATCGTCTTATCCCTTAAGATCCCTGGGACAACGGAACAGTTAGATCTATTGTAAGAGTTGTCTAATTAAAATGAAACTTTATAATTTAAGTGTTTAATTTATATTTTTTGTCTAAATTTCTCAAAGGTTTGAAGGGATGAGACAATGAAGTATAAATTGTTGTATATCTCCAATTATGAAACCACCAGTGTATTTTACAGTCCAATGTCCCCTCCCTCCCTAGCTACAGGAACCCAATTTAAGGATAATCCCTGTTTAAAAATTATTAATATTTGATGTTGAATCTACTGGTCAATATGCTTATATTTTATTCTCTTTCCCATACCCCCCTCCATTTGGCCCTCCTTAAAAATTTTCACTTATCTATGATTTTTTATCATAGTGTTTATTTAAAGAAGACTAGTGGGGAATACCTTGGCCCATATACAGGCGCAACTCATCACCATGCACAGTTAGGACTTCTCAGACAAAGGTCGTGCAATTAAAGGGTTGGTTGTCTGTTGGATGTTACTTAACCTAAAATCTAATAGTGGGCATTAGAGTATTGTAACCGATTAGAAGAATATTATGCCCTAGGGTTCTCTAGATAATCATTTAAAATCGAAGGAGACTTCCGCCCTTATTAACTAATAGATAAAAAACCTAAGTTGAAAATATTTGCTTGATTGCAAAAATACCAAATTATAAAATTTCTGTGCTCATTTGAGTAACTCCTAAATTCCCTTCCCATACATTATTATTTGTCACGGTCAATTCATTTAGTGAGGAAATATTCAGTAAATGTATTGGGGATTATGAAGGCGGGGGTAAAGATAAGAGAAGAACTGAACTTTTTCTTTCCGTATTTAAAGCAAATTGATTAAAACTAGCAGAGTCTGTTTTTTTAACCAATTATTTCAACTTACAATAGGGGTAATTTTGTTTATGATAATCGTAGGTAAACGTTAATTTATCTAAAGTTGTCTCATCCCTTCATATACCTGCAAGTTATTCTCTGAACTATCATTTTTTTTCTCAAAAAAGTTGTCATACAAAAAAGATACTATAATAAGATATTTCATTTGTCCAGAGAGAGAGAGAGAGAGAGAGAGAGACGGGGGTCGATTGGTTGTTTAAAACACTAGTCCCCAAAGTTTTATAACAACGTTTTCTTAATCGTTGACTTAACAACTTTAGGGACCTCAAATTTTGATTAGTTAGTTCATTAAGTTAAGTATTCAAACGTTTTAACCACTAATTGTAATCTACAGAAGGAGTCCTGTTTTTGTATCATCATTGAGGATGTACATTAATTTATTGGCCATTGTCTTATCCCTTTTTATCCCTGGATTTTATATGAACAATATTCATATTACCCATCAATCTATATCTATATTGATAGCTAAAGAACTATTTAAGATATTCTAATAAATATAAAATATCTAGATCCTCAATATCTTAATTGAACCATGAACCAATTATACGACCATGTTTTCAATATAGGTAAAAGATGAATAAAAATTTCATCGCTCGGATTATTTTATTGAGTCGTATGTGACTAATTCAAGAGAGAGAGAGAGAGAGGGGACAATGGGCTGTTTATTATATTATTTATACTAGTCCCCAAAGTTTAATAATATTGTTTTCTTATTTGTTGGATTAACAACTTTGGGGACTTTTAATAGATTTTGATTGATTGGTTTATAAATTGTGTGTCCAAACGTTTTAACCCCAAATTGGAACCTACAGAAGGGATAATTTTGTGTATTGGCATTTGGGATTTACATCAATTTATCGGCCATTGTCTTATTCCTTCAGATCTCTGGACTAAACAAAATCTGTTAGATGGACAGATTATTTAGTCTGATTGGCCATCTAGTGTAATAAACCTATTTATATTCTAAATATCATGTTTTATAATCTAGTAGAAGTATTTTCGAAAACTAATGTGGTCCATAGTTCAGTGTTGTTCGTTTCACAAATACAAATACTTTCACAGATTTTTTACTTTTCTTTTAGAACATTTTTTCTTTTGTATGCATGAGAATTATACATTTTAAGAATGATATTTTACATGATAAAAATTTGTCGTTTTCTTTAACTTCTTAGACAAATACAAGTAGTTTGAATATTTTATACATATTTTTCTATTCTTTTCATGAGAAATCTTAAATCTTACTTAAGTCTTAAAGTGATTATATTTCACATGATAAAATTTGTCGTTTGCTTTTAGTTCTGAGACAAATATATAAGTAGTCTGAATACTCTATACATATTTTTATATTGTTTTTATGAGAAATTTTAAATCTTTGGAGTTTAAGTAGTTATTATGATAAAATTTGTCGTTTTCTTATAGTTCTTAGACAAATATAAGTAGTTTGAATAGTTTTAAACATATTTTCCTATTGTTTTTATAAGATGTTTCTTTAGATAGATTCTGTTTTATACATAAGCATTGTTAATTTTCTTTGAGCTTCTTTCTTTTTTGTCTGAAGCTTAAGATCTCAATAACTACTGAACAGATTGGGTTTTCTATTTCAGTTAAGCTTTACACAGGTCCCGTGATGGGTTTAGGCTAATATATTTTGAGACATGGGATGGTTTTCAGCTATTTTTCTCTCCTCTTTGAATACAGAGCCCTTAGTTGCTAGAGGCGTAGCTGCTAGTCCTTATAATAAAGTAACAGGATGTCTGTTTGTTTGTTTGTCTAAACCGAAGGATCTCGCTAACCACTGAACCGATCGGGTTCTCCTTAACAGGGTAGCTTCTCTTAGGTCCCGGGAAGGTTTATAACTATTTTGGGGGAGGGTTCCACCACACTCCCAAGATAAATCACAAAAAAATCGAAGTTTAAAAAAAAATATTCTCGCTCTTGCGTAGAGAACGCAACATAGTAAAATAATTTCTCAAATTAGATATTTGAAATAAAAAAAAGTGCCATTAGAGGCCTCTAGAGGCGTAGCCGCTAGGAGATATATATATTAGAAGTAGCTACTTTAATCAGCCCTTTACCTTTTCTTGATTTTAATGCATATACTTATTTAATATCTATTTTGTCCCGTCGTTGAATCTAAATTGATGTACATCCCAATGATGAAACACAAATTTATCCCTTATGTAGATTAAAATTAGTGGTTGAAACGTTTAAACACTCAACTTATGAACGAACCAATCAAAATACACTGAAGTCCTCAAATTTCATAAGCAAACGAACAAGAAAACGTTATTTTAAAACTTTGGGGACTAGAACAATAAACAGCCTATTGTCCCCTCTCTCTGGCTTAAACCTTTTATTTGAGGGAATGGTTTTTAAGAGCTCAAGTTATTCTATGACGACTTTTGAAAATACACTTTTTTATTAGTACCAAATATTACTTATTTCATTCTTTTTTAAAACCGCTTAATACATGTCCAGGATCTTAATTAAGCTTCCTTTCATATCTTAACTTTACAATATGTGTCGCTTTATTCTATTACTAGCGGCTACGCCCCTAGAGGCTTCTAGGGGCACTTGAGGAGGGGGGAGTCGAATTTGATAACCCAATTTCTTATTTTAGATTTTAAAAGAAAAAGTAAAAAAAACAATTTTGGGGGGTGGATTTTTTTGGAGGGTGCCCCCCTTCCTCATTTTTAATTTTAGTTAAAAAAATTAATTTTTTTTTTTTTTGGGGGGGGGGGGGTATTTTTAATTTTTTGGGGGGATTGGGGGTGTCCCACCCCCCCAAAAATAGTTATAAACCTTTCCGGGACTTATGAGAAGGTACCCTGTTAAGGAGAACCCGATCGGTTCAGCGGTTAGCGAGATCCTTCGGTACAAACACACAGACAGATAGACATCCTGTTACTTTTGTATAAGGATTGTTTTAGAAATTATTAAAAACCTTACCAGGATTTATGTCATGATGTGTCTGAAAAAGTAAAAAAAAATTCCAGTATGTCTTTAAAACCGATTGATATCCGCTGAACTAATACCGGTTTTCAGCCATACTGAAAAATCATGTATATCATCGTATTACAGACAACTTTCCAAGAATATTTAAACCATAAATAATAGCACGGGACTTTGGCACATTGGGGCTAACAAAACAGGTTCTAATCTTTTTCATTTTAATATCCGTGGAAAGCTATCTATAATACGATGCAATAAATATCTATCCTTGAAAGTCCCTGTCAGAAAGTTTTACAGAAGTTATATACTTTTCTTCTATGAATAGGTTGCGTGATTTTCATATTAGCTAACATTGTAAAGATTTTTTTTTAGCAAAATAAACAAGGATGACAACATCCATAAATGCGGAGCTCTGAAATTAGAGGGTAAAAGAAACGAACATGAATACTTGTTAAATGTCATAACTCAGTAAGTATAATATTGATTTTTAGGTTTAAACAAAATTTAAATAACTTTAAAGAAGGGGAAAAAAGATTTTAGATTCCAATGAAAACATGAAATATATGTCTTCAGTTTATTGCCAAACCAAGGTGTGGAAAATTTCTTTGGCCCTCTGTTATAGCGTGTTCATTTAAATCTAACTAGCGGCTTCGCCCCTAGCCTCTAGAGGCTTTGCCCCAAGAGATGATAGAAAAAAGTTAAGGAAAAATTCGTAAAAAAGAAAAAAATAAGAAGGACCAAGGAATTCTCCTGCAAAAAAAAGAAGGACCAAGGATATCTCCTACAAAAAAAAAAAAAAAAAATGGGGGGATGGTTTTTTTAGTTTTTTTTGGAGGGGGGGGATTGGAGGTGTCCCATCCCCCAGGAAAATAGCTTAAAACCATCACAGGACCAGTAGCTTCAGACAGACAGTTCTGTAATATGACAAAGTGATCTAAAGGGATACGACAATGGCCGTTAAATTATTGTACAATATACATCCCAAAATTACCTCATCTGTAAGTTAAGATCAGTGGTTGAAACGTGTGGACACTCAATTTAATGCAAAAAAAATAAAAATTTTATCAAAAGCCCCCAAAGTTGTTGGGACAGCAAATAAAGAAAATTAGAAAACTTTGGGGTCTAGTATAATAAACAAACCAATGTCCCTTCCTCCCTGCAGAATATGACGTCAATATACTAACATTTGTATTTCCAACAGAAATAAATACAGACACTCAAAGCATGTATTATAGATAACTTGAACTTAAAGGTTTCTTAAATATATTTGTTGTTGAATAAATATTTACAGATTTTTATACATTTTTACATATTTACATACAATAGTTATTTACAATTTATTTACGTTATTAATTTTAAGTATTTAAAATCAGTCAGGCAATTTCATTCTAAAGAAAAACTGTTTTGCCTTGAATTTTCCCCCTCCTTCCTCCTTGCTGTGTATTAATTAGGTTTAGAATGTTAGTTCTGTAGAAATGAAGTTTTTGATTTTCCAAGGTATCATTTCAAAACAAAAATATTTAGCGTATATAACACGAATATAACATGTTGCATATATCAAAAGAATTTGATTTTTCAATTCTGCTGTTATGAACAGAATTTTCTACAAAATTAAACTGAAATAAAAAGTCGGCATTTAAATATTTTTTTCAGATGCAATATGCCTCCTTTATTTCAAATAAGATACATAATATACATCACATTATTTTAACTTACAGGGGTAGTTGCACGAAGTGCTTTTAAACTTTAATGTAGTGAACTGGACATTTTTTTAGTTCAATAGTTTAAACTATAATATCTATAGGACATATATTTGAAAGAATTTCAATTTTCTACCAGGTAGTTTTAAAAATAGCAAGAATTGAAAATCATATTTTTTGGATTAAAGACAGCTACGTTTTTATCTCGAATATTAAACAGATTTCAAAATTATAAAGATTTTTCCCATTTTTAAAGCTAACTTTTGTTTTCTAGCCATGCAGGCCAGTAAGGGAGGGGGTATTAGGCTGTTTATGACCCTAGTCCCTAAAGATGTATATAAAGTTTTCTTATTCGTTGGCTTAACAAATTTAGAGAATTTTTATTGGTTGGTTCATTAAGTTGGGTGACCCTGCATATAGGCTGTTGTAGGGTAACTTCTGACAGTTACAAATTACGCGTATGTAATATCCAGAAATCTAAAGGGATAAGCCCATAAATTGATGTTAATCCCCAATATGATACACAAAATTACCCCTTCTATAAATTACAATATTAGGGATTGAAACTTTTGAATGCTCATCTTAATGAACCAACCAAAAAAATTCAATGAAAGTCCCAAGAGTTGTTGAGCCAATGTATAAGAAAACGTTATTGTAAACTTTGGGGACTAGTTTATTAAACAGTCCAATGTCCCCTCCCTTCCTCGTAATATCACTAATTCAATAAAACGCCTTTTTCTATATTTTTCTGTCGTTTACAGCGAGACACTATCAAACCTAATTGTTTCTTTATCTGTAAATTGGCTGGGCCACAATCTTTTAGGTTTATATTAACTGTTCATCCTCTGGTATGTCATGCAGGGTAACTCTGAATGATGAGAAGAAAGAAGTATTGTTGAGAACACATTCCTGATCCTCCAGGCCAGACCCACTGGCTGTCGTGTACCTGTAATACAAAACAAAATATGTTTAGAATGTAAAGTAACAGAAACTTTACAAAGTGTCTCAAAAATCGGCCATGTGAGGTCATAAAAATGAGGGAGATGAGAGAAGACGTGGGAATGAAAACCCCTAAGAAAGAGATGGATAATCCCTTATTATTATGACGTCACACGGCTAATTTTTTAGACACTTTGTAAAGTTTCAAAGAAACATAGGTCCTCTACAGGTTCGGATGGGACATTAGCCTATTTATTACACTAGTCCCTAAAGACTTAAAATAACGTTTTCTTATTCATTGGCTTAACATCTTTGGCAACTTTTATTAAGTTTTATTTGGTTGGTTTATTTAGTTGAGTGTCCAAACGTTTCAACCATTAATTATATTCTAATTAAGGGGTAACTTTGTGTATCATCATTAGGGATGTACTTCAATTTATCGACTTTTGTCTTATCCCTTTTGATCCCTGATTTTCCTTTGTGTTGCTGGCCTTGGAATTTAAAGTTTTCTTTCGGAAGATAAATGATTAATACCTTTAGGACTTTTGTAATCCTTATAATAAAGCAACAGGATGTATTTCTGTCTATTTGTCTGTGTTTATGTTTGTACCGAAGGATCTCGGTAACCGCTGAATCGAATTAGAACGGGTTATTTTTTGCATTGTAGCTTCTCATAGGTCCCGGGAAGGTTCATAACTGTATTTTGGGAGAGGGTACCACTACCCAAACAAGATAAATTACCCCCTCCCCTAAAACAATTGGGTTATCTAATTCAACTACCCCCTCCTCAAGTGCCCCTAGTGGGCCTCTAGGGGCGTAGCCGCTAGTCCTTATAGTAAAGTAAAGGGATTCATGTCTGTTTGTTGACTGTCTATCTGTACTAAAGGATCTTGGTAACCGCTAAACCGATATGATTCTCCTTTGCATTTTAACTTCTTATAGGCCCTGTAAAGGTTTACAGATATTTGGGGGGAGGGGGGCACCACCCTGCCAATCCCGAAAACATTTTACGTGCCCTTAGAAGCCTCTAGGTACGTAGCTAACATCCCAACTATGGTATGCAATCTACTTTTTGATTGTTGTATGTCATACATTTAGAAAGACATATGACAAGAATTATGCCTACTGCTACTTCTTATCCCTCCCTTCCTTAGTTAGTTACCCTAGCCTTATAGTCATGAACATCAGCCACGACCCTTACATTTAAAAGGTAGTGAACCTACCTATTAACGTCAAGAGTGGGTTGAATAGTTCCATAGTTAGGTTGTCTGTCCATAGACTCTACTTTACCAGGCCTAAAAATGGTAGCTGTGTTTGGTGCCATAGGAAAATGGGGATAGATGTCACAGCTTTTGGCCTACCTATTCTATTGACGTCATAGTAGAGAAAAAGGAAAGGTGGAAAGAAACCCCCTAGAAAAGAGATGTGGTATAAGGTATTTCCAAACGTCAATAGAATATGAAGACTAAAACCAATGACATCTATCCCCATTTTGCATGGGCACTATAGACAGCTACTAAAATTTGTCATAACCAATGATAAAACACTTGTTGGTCCATTAAATTAAAGACAGCAAACCAATCCTTTGATTTCACGTCCTTTACTCGTTTATCCTTGAGGTAGATTCTAATAAATTTGGCCTGTTTGTGGATCGACCATTGTATTCTATGGTTATTTCAATGCATCTGACATTGAGAATGAATTTTTAAGTTATGGTTTATGGTTAATTAACTCCAAGAAGTCCAAATAGGACCATAAGAGGAGGTTGTTGATTCACTATATCAATGTTTCAATATATTTGTCCAAGAGTTTTTTTTTGGTGCTGTTAGGATCGGAACTTAGGGAAGGAGGAGACTGTATATTAAACTAGCCCCCAAAGTTTTATTTTACCGTTTTCTTATTCGTTGGTTTAACACGTTTGAGTCTTTTATTGGATTTTGATTGATTGGATTCAGGGGTAGATATTCTAATAATAAATTCTACAAAAAATCACGAAACCTTTTAAAGTGTTTCATTTAGCTGAAGAGGGGTGGGTAAGAAGGGAAGGAAAAGGGGAGGATGAGGGGAAGGGGATTGAGGGGAAATTTTCCATTAAGATTGTTTGTCAGAATATCATTCCCTTGTCCCTGAGTATATCAAGTTGAGTGTACAAACGTTTTAATCACTATTTGTAATTTACAAAAAGGGAAATTTTATGTACAATCATTAAGAATATACATCAATTTAGCTCTTCGAATTGATATGACATACTTCGGTCATAACATAGTGTCTAATCGCCATAGAAATCATTATCATAAAAACCATTTACAAAATTGTGGCTGAAAAGTATAAACAACAAAATAGCATTTTAATGGACCTACGGACTTTCTGGTAATAATTAAAGATAAGCTACTCTATAAAAGGGACTACATTAACGATAAGAGCTATCCGTTACGAACAAGGCGACCCTAACTATAGTAAAGCTTTGCTTTTAACAACATACTTTGTAGCTCTTTTAGTACCTATACAAAAATTAAGGCATACAATACAAATGACCAATGATAGGCCAAAACATAGACTAAATTACCTATGGCAGGCCAGTATACATTTTAATTGACCAATTGTAGTCCAGTATGACACTATAAAAAGCTTAATCTTACTTAGTTTCAGGTATCCAGGTTCCAATTCCAAATAGTAAGAATATATTCACACCAGCCTAGAATTAATTAAAGTGATTTAGTGATCAAGGACTTACAGGCTTCTTTTTTTTTTGGGGGGGGGGGGGGAACTAAACTGAATTTTTTTGGGGTTGCCTACGGAACCCACAAATTCATTGGGGGGGGGGGAGGTATTAACCCTTTACTCACCCCCCCCCATTGGACGTTCCTGTTAGTGATGGGATGCATAGGATTTGCACAGGTGGTATCGTCTACTCCCCCCCTCTCCTTCAAACACCTTACTTTACCAGTTATAGACGCACCTATAAGTTTAAATAGGCTTAGCTTCTTATACAGTGTGTTTTTTTTTATGAGAACTTTTTTGAAAGAAATTTTACCCCACTTATAGTTATCAGAATTTAATGATTAATGGCTTATTTTCTTCGTTTTTTAATGCAATTAAAAGAACAAGAAAAAATATTTCAGTTTTTATTTTAAAAAAAACAGTAAAATCTAAAATTCAAAACTTAGGTGTCAACATCTAAAAATGGTTTTAGCGCATTTTTCTTATGCTCAAATGTTTAACCTTTTGCAAGAATGGCTGCAAAACACTTCAAAGTTTAGATATAGAGCTAAAAATGTATACAGATACTATTAGGGACATGTACTAGAGCATATCAAAGTTTAAAGGTCATATCTCAACCAGGGAGGGAGTACTGGCCCCCAAAAGTCGACTACAGAAAATCTAATTTTTTTCTTGGAAGATTTAGGCATAAGAAAAATGCGCTAAAACCATTTTTAGATGTTGACACCTAAGTTTTGAATTTTAGATTTTACTGTACTTTTTAAATGAAAACTGAAATATTTTTTTGGTGTTCTATTAATTGCATTAAAAAACGAAGAAAATAAGCCATTAATCATTAAATTCTGATAACTATAAGTGGGGTAAAATTTCTTTCAAAAAAGTTCTCATAAAAAAAACACACTGTATATATTGAACAGTTTGTTTATAAATAACCTATTGGGGGCTCGGTGACGCTTAGGGTACAAGTTCTTTGCATGCCAACATGAACATACTGTGCGTGTGAATTGCAGTGTAACGCGCTCAATTGCCCAGGGTATAAGTAAGGTAATACCCATAGACAACCAACTCTTTGATTGCCCGACCTCTGTTTATAAGTCCTTATGAGCAGACAATGAGTAGACAAGTATAATCTCCTACTCTAACTATTTATATCGCTCTGTAGGAACCAATTTTAACGTCTTTAGTTATGACGCGTTGTTGGGCTGAGGTTCGAACCTATCACCTCCCTGACAACGAGCGGATGCACCAAGTGTTACGCCACATTTGCGGGCTATGATAATGATAACTTCTTTTTTTTGTTTATACATAATAGATAAAACTAATATTATAGTATTTGCTATTTAGACATAGAATAAGATAATTGATAAAACTGACTGTACTTCCAATCATTATAAACAAAACCATAGTTATAGAGTAGCGGCACTGTTAATACATTTAGGTTTACCTGAATAAAGAAAATATTTGTTAATCCAAGAATAAACTCCACACTGATGAATGTTCTCAAAACAACAAACTAAAAAAAAAAAAAAAATCACTTTAAGAATACTGGCGGCTTCGCGCCAAGAATTTAGGGGTTCTGTTTGAATCTGTCCCGGAGAAGAGCTTGAAAAAATAGCTTAAAACCATACAAAGACTAAAATCTGAAAATAAATAAGCCAAAACTATCACAGAACCTATGTTACGCTTTCCTGGAATGGAGAAAACAATCTTTTCGATAGTTATTGAGATCTTTAGCTTCAGACAAAAAAAACTTACTACTTTATATTTACTGCCACTTAATGTAACATCCTAATGACACCAGGCTTATAGGTCACTAGGATCTAAGTTTACTCCCTAGCCTCTGAATCAGTAAGGAAAGGGACAACGGGCTGTTAATTTATACACTAGCCCCAAAGTTTCACAGTAATATTTTCTTATTCGCTGGCTTAACAACTGTGGGGACTTTTATTGAATTTTGGTTGGTTGGCCCCTAAGTAAAGTGTTCAAACATTTTAACCAATGATTCTTATCTACAGGATTAATAATAAGGATTAATTTTGTGTTTCATCATTGGAAAGTACATCAATTTATCGGCCATTGTCTTATCCCTTTAGATCCCTGCTCTTAATAGATTTTAAGAAAATTGTTTAGGAAAGTCTATTAAACTATTACGGAGCTGTCATAAAAAAGCATACACTTTTAGTACATTATTTTAGATCCTTTTTTTTTGGAAAATTTATTTTTAATTTAAACCTAGGGATCTGAAGGAATAAGACAATAGACGCGTTGATAAGGGATGGAAAACGTAAGATTAGAAAATATTATTCCAGAGGTGGATTCTTAAAAAAAAGGTGCCCCACTAATCGCTTAGTGGGGCAAAATTGTTTTCGTGAAAAATCCTCCAAAACCACATAAAAGTCTACAAAAATTAAATAAAATCTTATGTTCATAACCCTTCTATGATTTTGTTTATTTTTTTTGTAGATTTTTAATGTGATTTTGGTGGATTTTTTTACGAAAACTTTTTTTAAGAATCCACTTCAGGCCTATTATACCAATAAAAACCAGTTGTTAGAATTGAAAACTATTAACTGTAATGAAATAGATAAATAAGTCCAAAGAAGATAAAGTATAGAATAAAATTTAGGAAGCTAGCCTTAAGTAAAAATGGAACTTTTTATTACCCAATATATAAATAAATAAATATTTTTTCTCCCAAATTTTTTTTTAACTTTCACTCTGATAATTTTTTCAGAAAGCTATCCTTGGGTTTGCCTCAGGGAGATTTTAGGATATGTTATTTGCATTTATTTATGGCCAGATTTCCTATCCCTTAGCCCTGAGTATACAATAAATATGATGTTAAAAACAAAATTAAACCTTTTGTAAATTAAAACAAAAATGACAACATCCATAAAAGCGAAGCTCTGAAATGGAAGGACAACGAACATTACCACTTGAACTGAATTAGCAGAATATTAATGCATTAGTACAAACAATATTGTAAGTAAATTTGTTGCAAAACTGCATAAATAGAGAACATACTTACATTTTTGGGACTTGTTTATAGAGATGCTTCGCTTATAACATTGTACCTTGTTGTAATAGGAATCAGTTTTAAAAAAATCAGAAGAATTGGATTATTTTAACATACAAAATTTTTTTGTCAAAAAAGTTAAAAATCGACATGTTTATAATGGACGTACGGACATTCTGGTATTGATTATAGAGTTGCTACGCTTTCTAAATCGTACCTAACTATTAAAGGAATCACCATGCAAAATTTGAAATCGATAGGACAATACTAACATGCCTAAATTAACGAAAAAATCTATCCGTTACGGACGTACGGACGGACCGACCCTAATTATAAAAAGCTTGCTTTTAAAAAATACCCCTCCCTGTCTGCTTCGAACCTTTACGGCTTGATTTTAAAGGTTAAATACCATGCTAAAGTCCAACTGTCAAAAACTAAACACAATTATCACTGAAAATTCCTAAATCTTTGATTTGACTCTATAGTAATAAATGTATTCAGATTATCTTAATTGCGTTGCGGGAAAAGTGTCTCAAAAAACAGCCATGTGACGTCATGAAAATAAGGGAGATGAGAGGAGAGGTTGGAAAGAAAAGAAAAGAGATGAATAATCATCTATTTATGACGTCACATGGCTGATTTTTGAGACACTTTGTCCCACTCCATAAATGCTGAAGTAACAGGAAGTTTAAATGTATTTATTTCTTATAAGATCTCCCAAGTGTCTCAACAATTTTCATGGAAGTTTTACGAGGTTTAGGGCAAGTTTGAGGCTATTTCCCCCTCCCTCTCCCAACAAATTTTGAAGTTTACAGATACCCAGTAGACAGAAAACGTACACAAGATTCAAAAGTACAAAATCAAATAAGTATAATCAATTATTACTCGATTAATGTTCACTTTGATTTGTACATTTTTGTAAATAAAACATTTTCATATATGAACACAAAACTTATACTGTGCAAAATCAGACCTTGAATTAATCATTTTTAGGTTTTAAGCACCTACTTATTTTGGTATAAATCTACCTGTAATAAATTCAGGTAGAATGTAATGAGGGGAACCAGTTTACCAGCGTTGGATGGTGGTATTAACTAAAACACAATTAATTCTTAGAACAAGTATGACAAGGATAGAAACATCCATAAGTAGCGAAGCACAAAAATCATAGAGACAAAGTAAGTTATGAATCAGAGGTAGATGGTTAAGAAAGAAAAAAAGATAATCACTAAACCTTTACATAGCAATGTATAAATTACAGCTCAAGGAAGTTGTATACTTGATGCTCTTTGGTAATGGTTTGCAAAAAAAATCAATAATTCATCTTATATAGCAGCTGAGAAAATAACTTAAAAGAAAATTTAATTGTTTTGGATTCCTTCCCCCCCCCCCCCCCCCCCCCAAGAGATCTAAAGGGATAAGACAATGGCCGATAAATTGATGACCATCAGCAATGATGATTCACAAAATTACCCCTTCTGTAGATTAAAATTGAGGTTGAAACGTTTGGAAACTCAACTTAATGAACCAACCAAAGTCCCCAAAGTTATAAAGTCAATGAATAAGAAATAATATTATATAACCTTGGGGACAATCGAAAAAAACAGACCTATGACCCCCCCCCCCCCCAAAGTACTTTATTCTGTACTTACTTCTCCGAGAAGAACAAAAAAAATATTTCCGATGCCTCCCCCGAAGCCCAAGAAGAAGAGACAGGTAGCCACTGCGGGACTCCAACATAAAACTTAAAAAGAAATTATTAATGGAAATTAAATTCTTATTAATTTAAATTTAAAAGAGTTGAATGGAATTGCAGCAACGACTTTATTAAGTCAATATGTCGATAAAAATCACAAAGATGTTTTTTGTGTTTCTAACTACTTGGTATTTAAAAAAAAAGAGGAATGGTTGTTACGTACCTCTCAAAATTTTATTGGTTTAGTAGTAAGCTTTCTTTGTCTGTAGAAAAGGATCTTGCTAACCATTGAACCGATATGGTTCCCCTTTACAGTGAAGCTTCTTATAGTTTTTTAGATGGTTTTGGGCTATTTTATTTTGATAAATAAGTATGGGTACGGTTATAGGCTATATTTCTGCCTTTCCATATACCATCGAATATAGAGCCCCTAGATGCTGGGGGCGCAGCCGCTAGTTCGTTTATAAATTTTTTTGATTCCAAATTGGTCCCTTAGATATATTATATTAATCTGACAAACATCAAACATCAACCTGATAGAAAAACACCCTTGAAAATTTGTAAAGTCTAATTACATACAACACATCAATAACATGTAGGGCATCATCACTAATAAAGTTTCAACTGTTTCGGGGATCTTCATCTTAAATCTTACATGATCCAGGTGATGTAGGGCATTGGTGGCTATCCTTGGTTGTTGAAAAATACAGGGATAACAAAACATTGGAGAGCAAGCACACCCATGTTCCAGCCTGCAACAATAGAAATTTTAATAATCATCACTGCACTCAAAAGAGATAAAAAATTGTAGGGGGACAAAGTCACTCAAAATTCAGCCACGTGACGTCATAAAAATGAGTGATTATGCATATCTTTTTTTTGGGATTTTCTATCCCACTTCTCCTCTCATCCCCCTAATTTTATCACGTCACGTGGCTGTATTTTGAGTGTCTTTGATGGTTGAAAATTTTCATGATTCTTTGGGAGACAGTAGACCTGTTAAGTGACCAAGTCACTAAAGTTATAAGCTTTACATATAGCTAAAACATCTTACCCTAAGAACAGGTTTTCTTCCAAATTTATCAATAAGCACTGCTCCTACCATTCCACCCACAACCTACAAATAAAGATTCATATATTGTATGAAATCAAACCAGGACAATTACCGTAGCTGTCTGTAGTGACCTAGCAAAATGGGGATAGATGTCACTGCTTTTGGATTACCTATTCCATATGCATATTCAAAAAGCAGTAACATCTATCCCCATTTCCCTAGGGCACTAAACACAGCGACCAATTAACTCAAAAAAGCACAAACAACTGTAAAAATATATCTGAACTTGTGTCTCTAACCCTATGGATTACGATTTCATTAGAACTCATCTAAACTTTTCCCAACCAAACCAAAACCAAGCATCAAAAAAAGTTTTTTTTCTTAAAAAGTTGAAACCCATATGCAATACGTGGAAATGGGAGAGAGGGACAATGGGCTGTTTATTACACTAGACCTTAAAGTTTTCTTATTCGTTGCTTAACAACTTTAAAGACTTTAGAGAATTTTGATTAGTGGATTAATTAATTTGAGTGTTCAAACATTAAACTACTAATTTAAATCTACATAAGGGGTAATTTTGTGTATCATCACTGCGGATATACATTAATTAATCGGCCTTATCCCTTTAGATCCCTGCATTTACCTGAGAAATATTACTGGCTAAAGTTAAATCTATAACTTTAAATGTTCTTTGGTCCATAAATAAATATTCCCCAAATATTGACAGAGGACATATTCCTAGAAAAAACAAGGATGACAACATCCATAAAAGCGAAGCACTGAAATGGAAGGACAAACGAACATTAACACTTGTAGATTGTCAGAACTGAATTAGCAGAATATTAATGTATCAGTACAAACAATATTGTTAGTAAATTTGTTGCAAAACTGCATAAATAGATGATACTGTTTAAGGTCATACTTACATTTTTGGGACTTGTTTATAGAGATGCTTTGCTTATAACATTGTACCTTGTTGTAATAGGAATCGGTTTTCAAAAAATCTGAAGAATCGGATAATTTTAACATACAAAAATTTGTTGTCAAAAAGTTAAAAATCGACATGTTTCAAATGGACGCACGGACATTCTGGTATTGATTATAGAGTTGCTACGCTATCTAAATTGTAACTAACTACTACAGGAATCATCATGCAAAGTTTCGAATCGATAGGACTATTCTAACCTGTTTAAATTAACGAAAAGAGCTAACTCTCTGTAACGGACGTACGGACGGACGGACGGACGTACGGAAGGACCGACCCTAATTATAGAAAAGCTTCGCTTTTAAAAACAGAACAGTTAGTATTAGATAGATAAATGTAGGTTTATCTATCTCTATGTCCCGTGTGGAATATATCTCCAAAAGTACTTTGCCTCCCTACCAAGCAGTTAGAATTTTATGGACATTGGGAGGGAATCATCAGCAATGTTTATGTAAACAGATCTATTTACTTTATTCTCCAGAATGATTTATCCTTATGTAAAAGTAGCATGATGATCTTTGTGTCTGTCTGTGCTTAGGATATCGCCAATTGCTGGAGAGTTATAGTTCTGGAGTGTTTCTTACAGGTCTAGGGAAGATTTAACATATTTTAATTGAAAACAAGCTAAACCTCCCAAAAGATATTGCCCATATATACATAAAAATTTCTACACTTCCAATTTGAGAAAAAAAATTCAAAAAATAAAATGCATTTGCATCTAGATGCTACAGAAGACGTAGCCGCTAGTAAAGACAGTAATGGAATAAGGCCATTGTTCTAACCATGTAATCTACCTGAAGCTATGAATACAGAGGCAAGAAAGAAAAATAGTGTTCCTGGATTTCTTACTGTCACTCGGGATTCATCTTGTGGCTCATACTAAAACACGGATCATTATTGATTAATAAACCATTAATAGATACTACCCATTAGTAGATTTAAAAAAAGACTTTCCAAAAGAAGTCCTAGCTTAATTTTGTGGAGGGGTATTTGATCCCTCCCCCGCCCCCTTGGGATGAATAAGAAACTAATGTGTTGGTATACAATTAATTTGTAAAAAAAAATATTCTTGGGCTTTAATATTTTTTGAAGCAGGGGTTAAATTTTTAAAAAGGAGGGGTGTACAAATATTTGGAGTTTGTTTAACCATGACCTTGTACCACCCTCCCCATGTCGCTCCATTTAAAACAAAATCAGAATAACACTTTTTCTCCCAACCTTCCTATTTGTATGACTTTATCTGTATCTTGTGGGCCTGGCTATGATGTCGTCTTCTTTACCTGGTTTGTTCTTGTGAGCCTTGCTAAGATGTCGTCTTCTTTACATGTATTGTTCTTGTGAGCCTGGTTATGATGTCGTTTTCTTTACCTGTATTGTTCTTGTGGGCCTTGCTATAATGTTGTCTTCCTTACATGTATTGTTCTTGTGGGCCTGGCTATGATGTCGTCTTCTTTACCTGTATTGTTCTTGTGAGCCTTGCTATGATGTCATCTTCTATACCTGTATTGTTCTTGTGAGCCTGGCTATGATGTCGTCTTCTATACCTGTATTGTTCTTGTGAGCCTTGCTATGATGTCGTCTTCTTGCGGATAATACAGAAATGGCGCCAAAATTCCAAGCAGAATTGAAGGAATGGACGCTGAATTCAATATTTTTAAACATCCTTAGTTTTGAGAAAAAAACTGTTACAAATATCCTAGCATGAATGGTTACATGTTGGATTCGAATCTGATCCAATTTACATGATTTAGAGACTTCATATATCATGATCTAGCATTAATATATAAGAATAGGTGAATGCCTTGGCCAGGCACAGGCATAACCATTCAGAGATAGTACTGTAGGCCTGATATGGCGCTAAGTACAGAAAGCATTGTAAATCTGTATTAATGTAAGTCAATATAAATAATGAAGTTGAAATGGAAAACTCAATTTGTTCAGTAGTTATCAAAGTCTCAAGCTACAGACAAAAAATATATAATAGGATTTTGAAAATGTTAAAAATTCCTATGAAAGATAGAAGAGTCCATGTTATAAATCTACCAGCCAAAACAGAATATATCAAACCTAAAAAAATGCATTTCATTTTCATTATGTATTTTATATTAATGGATACAGAAAAAGTGGATATATTGACAGGGAAAAATTTATCCCTAATTTAGGTTTCTATAATGGTCCTCATTTGTTCGTTCGTTCATCCAGAAGGAGGGTGGATGGGGAATAACGTGTTAATATCAATTTGTTAGAGTATATAAAAACATCTAAGTAATTATACTTAAATTATTTTTCATTTATGGGGGAGATGCAAGCGACACGACTTACTTTAGATGCCTCCGCATACGTTCAATCGTCATTAGAGGACGATAAAAAAAATCACGAAATCTTGATAAACTAAAAAGCTAATATGTCTTTTGTAGCAGGACCGAACTACCAACAGACAAAGTAAAATACACATGCATTTACAACTATAAAAAAATCATCTTTCAAGAAGAAGCTTTTAGTTTCTAATAAAAGATTACATCAAACAAACAAAGACGTCCAAGGGGGGGGGGGGTTAAGTGGGGATTACATTCCCCCCCCCCCCCAAACGAATTAGGGGGTGCCGTAGGACCATTTATTTATTTATACCTCCCTCAAATAAAAAACTGTAACAAAATTTTTTTTCAAATTACCTCCCCCAAAAATTTTACCCCGGGGGGAAATTTTGGGGGGGTTAAACAAAATTTACCCAAGCAAAAAACGAATTACCCCCCCCCCCCCTTAAACAAGTTAACCCCCCCCCCAAAAAAAAAAGCTTGGACGCCCTTGCATACAAATGAACAATAAAGGCATTTATACATTTATAAATTGACTAATGGTAAAATGTGTATTGGCCTATCATTTGTCATTTGTATTGTATTGTATCATTTTTTTTATTACGCACTATTAACTGCTTAGTTTTCTATATTGAATGAACCCAGTAAAAGTGTCGGATTATGACGTAAAAAAAATAATTAGCCAATGAGAGGCCACTATAAATTTTACCAATGGTCAATAATTGCCTCTTATTTGCTAATTTTTTTATTACGTCATAATCAGTCCGACACTATTACTGGGTTCATATTGAATAGTTTCCGAGAAAATTACTTTTCTCAGTAATGCTTAAGACAGACGAACATACGGTCATTTACAATTATAAAGTAGCTTCGCTACTAATAAATTAAGCTTACCAAAACCTAACGACAAGGCATACATAGATGAGAGTAGGCCAGAATACTTTTTCGGTGCTGTCTCTGTTAATCATTAACAATCATTTTAACGCATTTTTTTCGTAATATTTTTATAGTGCCTGTAAAAATACTGGAGTAACCTTGGTATTTTGGAGTCACCTAAAAATACGTATTTTTTCTCAAATTTTTTAGTTTTTCGTCTCACAATTTCAAATATGTAAAATTTTGATATTTGACAATGTTTTTAGACCCTTTTTTAGTAATTTAAAACAAAATTGGCTTGATATTTATTTTGCAATCTAATTATGATATTTTATGAATTACATTTTTTTATTTAGAAATAATTGTATAAGTAACTATAGATGTCTAACTAAGATAACTACTTTAATTCAGTTTTGAGGACCTTTTTTTGTCTGCTCGTAAATTGCTTTGTGCTGTGTTTTAGCAACTTGTCTGTGTTAATATTTCCTACGCTATTAACTGATATTCAAAGACCCAATTGCTACAT
The DNA here is from genome assembly GCF_053477335.1 of Acartia tonsa. NCBI lineage: Eukaryota > Metazoa > Arthropoda > Copepoda > Calanoida > Acartiidae > Acartia > Acartia tonsa. Next base: position 38,378,565 of record NC_137264.1, on the reverse strand, counting down.
TCTTAGATGACTTATTTTTACTATTTAATTTTAAAATATTATCGATCTTTAAAAACAAGGACGTTACAGTCATTTCACATAACTTTCTTAGATATAGATACGTGTACATTAGGATATATAAGTTGGAAGGAATTTTAATGTTAGGGGGAGATTTGAAATCTGCATCAAATTTTAAGGATTTTTTATAAAATTCATTTTTGCATAATTCTTTATCTAAAAGCGGAAATATAATTTAAGTTAATTGTTTTTGACCAATAGGATAGGTGGATTAGAAACTATCTGCGCTCTAATTGGGTGAATGATGTACGACACTTAAACTGTTTTTAACCTATTTTTTAAAACATATATCAAAAATATACTATGACACCAGTAGAATTAAACTGCAGAGCCTAAATTTGAATTAAGTCCCCAATAAACTTTTTTGAGGGGATTAAAATATTAATTTTACTGTTGCTGTGGTCTTTTTTGATCAGAGCAAAAGGTCTTTTTTTATTTGGGTGAAATTCGTAGCTTTTAGAGTGTTTTGCTTCATATATATAGTATTCTGGTATAGAGTAAAATTAGGCCTTTTGATTTCATCTAAATTAATTCATTAAAAACTTAATTCTTTACAATATATCAATGAATTAACTTTATCGTGCTTGTTTTCCATCACTTATTTAAAACACAAAAAAATTGGCTGTAAAGGGTTGAATAGTGAAAGATGACAACAAACGTTTACGCAATACAACAAATTTTTTTTTGTCACATATACAAATATGATAAAATATAAGATTATTCAAACTTATTCTTTTAAATATTTTTAAAAAGCATGTATCTTTTATGTGTATAGTTTTCATTCTTTTCATTTTAATTAAATAAAAATTATTTAACTACATTGGAAATAAGTCACTTTGTGAAAACACTCTTTTTTGAATTGTAAAAAACTGAAATGAAACAAGGCTTCTAATTGGTTCAGACTTCAGAATAATATGTTTTATTTTAATGTTAAATTTCTTCTATATAAATTATTGTTTTAGAAAAAAATTATTTGCATCGAACAGAGTAGAGTTTTTATTATTGTATTGATATAATCTGAATCACATCAAATTGTTCTGTAAGAAACAATTTAACCCCAAACTAAAAAATGCTTTTGCTTCCATCAAAATGATCACAGCAACATATAAAATTGATTTTTAAATCCCCCAAAAAAAGTTTATTGGGGACGTAATTCAAATTTGGGCTCTGCAGTCTGATTCTACTGGTGTCATAGTATATTTTTGATATATGATAAAAAAATAGGTTAAAAACAGTTTAAGCTTCTCCAATCAGAGCACAGCCATTTTTTAATCCACCAATCACAGATGTTAAAATTAATTAACTTAAATTGTATTTCCGCTTTTAGATAAAGAATTATACAAAAAACGAATTTTATAAAAAAAATCCCTAAAATTTGATGCAGTTTTCAAATCTACCCCTAACATTAAAATTCCTTCCAACTTATATATCCTAGTGTACATACCCTAGATAAATAACAGCTGCACTTTAGAAGAATTTTTTTGCGGAATTGATTGTGGACCTGTTATATAGGGGGGTATCACAGACATAAGAATAGCGTTTCCACAACCAAGCATTAACCTAAATAGTAATAGTTATTTTTTCGCACCGTATTATGAACAGTTTTCCGCTGATATAAAAAGTACAATTATGTAGATTAAAACCAGGTTTTAAGCCTTGAGATGCCGAAGGTAGAAAGCTGGATATAATGCGATGCTAGACATAATTTTTTCGTATAGATGAGAACTGGTTCTATTTCACCGGATATTATTTCGAATAAATATGAGAAAAGCTGTTAATTAGTTGGGAGGGTGTGTACACCGACCCAACCACCATTTGTTTTTTTCCGCAAGGGGGTGCCAACATCTTCTTCCTCCACATCCCTATTTTTGTATCTGTCTTTCTAGCAACAGGGGATAGGTATCAGCATGGTTGGCTTATGTGTTCTATTAACGTCATAGAAGAGAAAGAAATGAGATATAAGGTATTTTATGACGTCAATAGAATAGGCTCGTCAAAAGTGGTAATATCTATCCCTATTTAGTAGCTTACGCAATAATCCATACAATTGTGAGCAAGCTTCCAATCAAATACAATTATGAAGTATTGTGGTAAGTTGAAGCGTTTCAGCTTACCGTCGCAAGTTCGAATCCAAACGAGCCCCTAGCCTTAAAGATTCTACCAATAAAGAACTAGCAGTAGTTACTACTACAAAGATATATTTAAAACTGAATACATTTACAATAGGATTATTACTATATATACAAAAATAGATGATAACAATAGGTTAGGTTGAAGGGGGTGTGGGGAGACGAGGGCGGAGCCCTGCGGCGGTAGGCATTTGTGGGGTAAGCTGCAGTCAGGGGGAAGGCAAACATCTCCCGGTAGGATAGTTGACTGGGGCGCGGGGTGGCCGCCTCCCTCCCACTATTAGACGGTCCAATCTGACCGCTGCCTGTGGGGTCTCAGCACGGCCCCGGAGGGGCAGGGGTGAAATGGTGATAATAGGATTAGCGCTGAAGGCTTGATTTGATAAGCCGCTGCATAGCAACTCTGTGTAATGCCTGTCCGTATGCTGCCATCTTACCACAGTATAATAACTGTTCTTGATGATGACCAAACGCATATTATAATTAAACGCATATTTAGAAACAGGTTGACCTAATAAGCGTATTTAACTGGAAGCTTGCTCACAATTTTACGGATTATTAATAAAATGTACAAAGAGAAATAATCTGCTATTATCCTATCAAATCTATCATAATCCTGTAGATATTAAAATGACACCTGGAAATGCAAAGCATGGCTACAGAAGTGGAGAGACCAACCATTATCCACGAAATTCCTAAACAAAAAAGCAAAGCTCTGAAATGGTATGGCCAGACAAACATTAACACTTGTAGAGTGTCAGAACTTAATAATCAGAATATAAATGTATGAAAATCCTAACAAAATTTAAAGAAATTTGTTGAAAAACTGCTTACATATAAATAATGTTAACTTTAAGGACATACTTACATTTTTAGGACTTGATTATAGAGATGCTCCGCTTTTAATATTATACTTTGTTGTCCTAGGAATCAGTGTGCCAAAAATCAGATCAATTGAATAATTTTATCACATAAAATTTAAAATTCAACATGCTAAAAATGGAAACCTAGTAATAGTGTCTGACTGATTATGACGTAAGAAAAAAAATTTGCCAATGAGAAGCCACTATAAATTTTACCATTGATCAATAATGACCTCTCATTGGCTAATTTTTTTTCTTACGTCATAATCAGTCAGACACTATTACTGGGTTCACTTACGAAAATTCTTGTAACGGTTATAGAGTTGCTACACTTTCTAAATCCTACCTAACTACTACAGGGAACACCATGCAAAGTTTGAAATCGATAGGACAATTCTAAAATGCCTTAATTATCGAAAAGAGCTAACCATTACGGACTGACGGACCGACCCTATTACAGAAAAGCTTCTTTTTTAACAAAATTAAAACTAAGATAATCATATAGTTGAAATTTTAAAATTTCAAATTTTGAGATTATCATTATATTTAAATAAATTTATAATAACTCTGCTAGGACATTTATAGAAATTTAATGTCTTATGCCAGATTGATCATCCTTAAGGCGTTTTAGAGGAACTTATCTTCTTTTTATATAAAGCAGTAAGCTTTATTATGTTTGTAGCGAAAGATCTTGTCAACCGCTAAACTGATATGTTTTTCAATTACAGTGAAGCTTCTTTTAGGTCCAGGGAAGTTTTTAATTATTTTAAGGGATGGTATCTCCACTCTCCCAATAAAAATGCCACCCCCCCAAAAATATTTATTCAACTTTTTCTTTTTAAAACCCACATTAAAAATGGTGGTAAGGGGGCCCACTTTTCACCCCTCACCTTAAATGCCCCTTGAATCTTCTAGGGGCGTAGCCACTAGAAACTTAAAATGCAATAGAAAACTGACAAGAGAAAGAATTAGAAAATGTTTAAAGTCCCTCCACAGATTATGACTTCATATGATAGAATAGCCAATGAGAGGCAAGTATACACTGTAATTGACTAATGGTAAAATTTATGCTGGCCTCTTATTGGCTATTCTATCGTATGACGTCATAATCTGTGGAGGGACTTTAATCTTCTTCAAAGAATTATTCTTATAAATATTAAATCTGATTTTTTAAAAACAAAAATTTTCTTTAAAATATACCTGTCACTAAAGAAGCACCAGTTATTAAAACTTTATCTCTTGTAACCTTTTAAATTAAAAATATGAAACTTATGAATATGAATATGAAAAATAGTACCTTCCATCTTATTGATTTTTTAGAGAAAAACAATGGAGGGGGATGTGGTAATATAACTGTATTTTCTCTTTCCTAAGACCCTGTGCTTACATTCAATTGGGTCTTTGAAAATTAATAAAATTGGGAACATTAACACAGCCAAATCAATGCAAAAGAGCAGAAAGCAATTTGCTAGCAGACGTGTAAGGTTTCCAACATGGGGATCCAGGTAGTTGTCTGGTTATACATCTATACAATAAATAGATTCATTTTCGGTTGAAATAATAGATTTGAGATGACAACAACTAAGAATCTTGGCGACAATATGTACAAAAAAATTCCTGATTTCCTAACTCATAGCCAATAGGAAAATTAAGAAGAAATGTAAACTTTTGAAATTAAGATATGAAAAAATAGTACCTTCCCTCTTATTGGTTGAAAAATTACACATTTGAGTTGACAACCAATAAGAATCATGGCGGCAACATGTACAAAAGAAAAGTTTACTAAATTCTTCAATGAATTATATGATATGATGTCATCACCAATAGGAAATTTTTGCAATAGATTTTACAATTTCATATTTTTTTCCTTTGTAAGAACTGATGAAAGTAAAGATCCAAGCATACATCCTGCAGTTCATTGTATTCAAATAATAATTAAAACAAGGATGACAACATCCATAAAAGCGAAGCGCTGAAACGTTAGGACAAACGAACATTAATACTTGTAGTGTGTCAGAACTAAAAAATCAGAACATAAATGCATAAATATCGAATCAAAATTTTACATAAATTTGTTGAAAAACTGCTTAAATCCAGGATAATTTTTAGGGACATACTTACGTTTTTAGGACTTAATTATAGAAATGCTTCACTTATAACATTGTACTTTGTTGTCCTAGGAATCAGTATTCCAAAAATCAAATCAATCGGATAATTTTATCACATACATACAAATTTGGTAGTGCGAATGGGGCGCTTGTCCAATATTATGGTATGGAGATTGCTCTTCTATGAGTACTACTAAAAATCCTACTTTTACTGCAATACACATAGACATTCTCATCGTCGGTTCGTCAATTTAGAATGCTTATCCCTCTATTCCCACAAGTATAATACGAATTTGGTTGAGCTGGTTGTAGCTCAACAAAAGACCCACGCAAGGTATTATATTGCTTTAAACTAAGAATAAATGGTTGGTTATGAAATTCGATCGGTATTATATAAGTATATTTAGCACTCAAGAAGGAAGATGGTTTTATAAAGTGTATTTACATTACAAGTGAATAAGTTAAGTATGAAAATATTTACAGGATAAGTGATAATAATCATAAGTAGTGTAGGACAGAAAAGTGCCCCAAGTCCTAAGCATTGAATTGTGCTAAGTGTTAGAGTTCTACCATAAGGCCTAAGCTCAATTCATGCTAAGAACTGAGGGTCCTAAATTTAAACTACAATGCATGCCAAACAACTAAGTCATTACCTTTTAAAGCCAGAAGAACTTGATGGTTGGAGAGTCAATAAATAACTGAGATATTTTAAGAAGTGCAAGCTATAACATCAACTTATAATAAGGATCTAAGTGTTTGTCTGTTTAATCAAGTGTCTGTACGTTAACTTGTGACGTAAATCAAACTATGGTTGTAGGCATACATACTTGAACTAAATGGTTACATGATTACTTTAACAATAAACATAATGTTTTAATAAGCATATAACATTAATAAATCACATACAATTTACCATGATTAGGCTAGCATTACCCATATATGGTATTATATTGGTAAAGATAGGCCTATAAATGCATAAAAGTATACAAAAGATGCCTCGGGCCTAGCTAAAGTAATTGTGTCTCGTGCCTGAGTTGTGCTTGATAATTGCAGGGGCACGTCAATCAAATATTTAGCTTCTACTCTTATATGGTGTAAACTTTGTATTAAACATAGGTAGATAGACTGGATGCGAAGCATTTCTGTAAAAGTCTTATTCGTACGTTCAAAGAATTTTGAAAATTGGGGATCGCATCTCCAAATTTGTTGTTAAAAAAGTTAAAAATCATTCTGGTACCGATTATTGCTACGCTTTCTAAATCGTACCTAACTACTACAGGAATCACCATTCAAAGTTTGAAATCAATAGGACAATTCTAACATGCCTAAATTAACGAAAAAAGCTATCCGTTACAGACGTACGGACGTACGGACCGACCCTAATTATAGAAAAGCTTCGCTTTTAAAAATAGTATCTCATCTAAAGCTTACCCCCCCCCCCCTCCAAGGGATCGCATCAAAAGAGATTGGGGCGGTCCACCATCATTTTGATTGCAAATGTTTTGTAAGTTTTGAGGGAAAGATTTTTTTTTCAAAAAAATTTCTTTGAAATTAACTGAAACATCCAAAAGTAAATAAATGAACCCAATCAATTCAGTTTTTCTTATAGAATATTAACATTTTCTGATATGATTTGAACAAAATCTTTTTAAATAAATCATTTTATTTTGTTATTTGTTCCTATGAAGTTTATTGAAGCAATCCATGATAATATACTGTTATCTACAATACCTAAAATAAAATAGAAAAAAAATATTTAAGTATTACAAACAAAATAGGATCAACCTGATTTTATGAGACTCTACAAAGTGTCAAAAAAAGGGAGAGATGAGAGTATAAGTGGGAAAGGAAACCCCTAAAAATGAGATGGATCTATTAACGTCACACGGCTTATTTTTTGTGACACTTTGCAGAGTCTCAAATATTTTTTTATCAAACATCATTTTGAAATTGTTAAGACACTTACTGCACTGGAGTCTGTCTGTTTGCATGTAATGCTATTTGTTTATTTGCCTACAGTTCATTAGTTCAGCACTTGCATATCCAAAGTTTGAAGCAGTTTATAAATACAACCACTCCAACTATCAGCATTTTTCTAACCTCCATTTTATTTAAAACTAGCGGCTTCGCCCCAAGCCTCTTTTGGCTTTGCCCTAAGATGTGATCAAAAAAAAAGTTAAGGTGAAATTCGTAAAAAAAAATAAAAAGGACCAAGGAAATCGTCTACAAAATAAAATGAGGGGGATTTTTATGTTTTTTGGGGGGTTGGGGGTGTCCCACCCCCCAAGAAAATAGCTTAAAACCACCACAGGACCAATAGGTATATACCCTGAAGAGTAGAATCCGATCGCTTCAGACGGACGGACGGATAGACAGACAGACGGACGGACAGACATTAAGCTACTTTGTAATATTGACTACCCTGTTGATTGTTCTATGTAGTCAAATTTTTATTTTATTCTGTGACTGTCTTATTGCTAAATTATAGTGAATTATTTCATTCAAATGTAATTGAAAATTTGTTTTGCCCATGTCCTTGATATTTATTTTTGTTTGTTTAAAGCTTCGCTAATATTGGATGTAATAGTTCTAGATGATGACTAAAGTTTAAAGTTTTGTATCTAAATACAGCAATTAAGATGTAGTGGGACATAGTGTCTCACAAATCAGCCATGTGACGTCATAAAAAATTAGGGAGATGAGAGAAGAAGTGGAAAAGAAAAAAAACGAAAAAAGAGATGGATAACTCCTCATTTTTATGACGTCACATGGCTGATTTTTGAGACACTTTGTTCTGTCCATATAATATAAAAAAATTTATTGTCAATAATTTTTAATGATTAGTGAAATCAAATTATAAAAAAGTCCAACCCCATGGATGTTTCATAGCTAATTATGCTTCATAATGAATGTTGAAAAGTAGTTTCAGCCTTCTATCTCAATTGGAGTTATAGAGTAGCGTCGCTACTAAAAAAACTAACCTATAATAGAATTTGGAGCGGACAATTGTTGTAAAGTTTCTGCCGGCCAGCTTAACATTGATCCGTGACTTAGCCCTCCCAAACACACTAAAAAATAAAAAAAAGGTATGTTTAGCAAATCCTTCTAAGAGATAATAGTTATTTCTCGCATCGTATCATAAACAGCTTTCCGCGAATATAGAATGTACAATTATAAGATTAAAACCAGTTTTTTAGCCCCGAGGTGCCGAAGGCATGGGATAAAAAAAAACTGGTTTTAATCTTATGATTGTACATTTTTATCAGGGGTAGTTATTATAACAATCAATTCTACAAAAAAATCACGAAACCTTATAAAGTTTTTTGATGTAAAATCACTAAACCTTATAAAGTGTTTCATGTAAGTGAAGAGTGGTAGAAGAGACGGGGAGGAAAAAGGGAAGGGGGTTGTGGGGGAATTTTTCCTTTAGAACTCTTTGTCAGAGTAGCATTCCCTTGTCCCTGCATTTTTATATTCGTAGAAAGCTGGATTGGATATAATACGATGCTAGACATAGTTTTTTTCGTATTGATTAGAACCGGTTCCTATCCACCGGATTCGAATGAATACGAGAAAACGTTTTCATGTTTTAGTAATTTTATGAATCAGATAAATAATTAGTTACAAAATCAGTAGTCTACCGACTACCAGGAAGCCTGCAAGAAATTCCCCACTTTAACTGCCACAAGAAGACTCAATGCCCTAAATTGGAAGCCATTAGCTTCAATAACAATAACGTTTATAGGCATTTAAAATAACATTTTAGGTATATAAGTTTTTTGAAAGTTTTCAGCACTCATAATTGAAATTTCAATATTAAATTACGTCAAATTTCAAATCTACCCGAAATGTCATTTCAAATGCCTATATCTTTTTTGTTATCAAAGATGAAGGTATCAAAATTGGGGTAGTGCGTCTACTTGTGTCTTTTACCAGTTGAAGCGGTGAATTTCTTGCAGGCTACCTTTAATAACAAATGTGAAAATATACGGATATACAAAGTAAATAATAGAGTGAAAGTAAAGTTATTTCTCGCACCGTATCATATCAGCTTTCCGCGGACATGAAATGTAAGATTATAAGTTTTTTTTGGCCCCAAGTTGCCGAAGGCTTAAGCTAAAAAACTGGTTGTAATCTTATGATTGTAAATTTTATATTCGTAGAAAACTGGATATAATACGATGCTAGACATAGTTATTTTTGTATTGATGAGAACAGGTTCTAATCTACCGGATATTAATCGTTTCGAATGAATACGAGAAATTATTTTCTGTTAGTTTCATTACTTAGAATAAACATGTAAATATTATATTTTGTTTAATTTTTGTTTATGTTTCTTTTTCTTTTCTCAAGGCTATGGGGGAAACATAAAAAATATTATTAGAACCGATTTTTTTTCTATAATTAGGATCTGTCCGTCCTTAACGGATGGCTCTTATCGTTCATTTAGGCATGTTAGAATTGTCCTTTTAATTTCAAACTTGCCATTGTGATTTCTATAGTTATGTACGATTTAGAAAGCATAGCAACTCTGTAATCATTATCAGAATGTCTGTAAGTCCGTTTAAAACATGTTGATTTTTACCATTTATATGATTTAATTATCCTATTAATTTGTTGTGTAACTTACTCATAGTTTTGTTAAGACCTATAGTCTGATTATTCAGTTCTGACACAACTGTTAATTTAGTTTTAAAGCTTCGTTTTTATGGATGCTGTCATCCTTCTTAAGAATAGTGTATACTGTATAAATAAAATAACAAGGGCACGGTGTCACTTTCATTAACATTATTTTTAAATTTTTCAATGTCAAATATACACTGTAAAAAATAAATTTAAATTACAACAACAAAAAATCAATAACATTTACTTACCTAACCTAACCTAGAATAACCTTTCAAAAGTTTAGCCCAGAGGGACCGATGGCCCTGGCTAACGAAACTGGTATTAATTTTATAAATTTTATTTTAATATTTGTGGGAAATTGTCTTCAATTAATGCTATATATTGATTTTTCAGTATGGATGAGAACAGGTTTTAATCTAGTGGTTTTGAAGCCAATTGGAAAAGCATTTGACTGTAAAGCATTTGATTTTTAACAGTATAAGAAATATTGAATTAAATTTACAATTTAATTTTTCCCCAATATATGAGTTATTATATAATATATAGTAAAAATTTGTAAATTTTCCACAAATCTAAAATGCAAATGACATTGAGCAAATATAAATTTTAATCTTTAAAGAATGGAACTTATGATTTTCTTTGTGGAGGGAAGGGACAGTGGGCTATTTATTACAGTATTCCCCAAAGTTTAGAATAACGTTTTCTTATACATATATTGGGTTAACAACTTTAGGGACTTTTTATCAAATTTTGATTGGTTGGTTTATTAAGTAGAGTGTCCAAACGTTTCAACCACTAATTATAATCTACAAAAGGGGTAATTTTGTGTATCATCATTGGGGATGTACTTCAATGTATCGGCCATTGTTTTATCCCTTTAGATCCCTAAATTTTCGGCCTCAGGGGTAATTATTATGTATTTTCAAAAAATTTTTAAGTCCCAAAATTAATTTTTGTTTGTAATTATTAATACAATATAACCTAACCCTAACATTAACAACCTAAGCGTAAAAGGAGCAAGTATCCCCTCAAATGCCTAGTTACAAGGGCGTCCAAGCTTTTTTGTTCGGGGGTGGGGTAAAAATTCAAATTTTGGAGGTTTTAATAACCCCATTACACCCCCCCCCCCCCCATATGACGTCCTTGCCCAGTTAAGCACCGAACAACAACCCCTAGCGAAAAATAAAAACGAAAAGGGTTTGGATAGTTTTTCGTTTGTTTCTCTATTACTTTTTTGGTCAGATTAGGTTTTATTAGGTACAAGCAAAGAAGATAAAGTATAGAATAGAATCCAGGTAGAAGATTCTGCCTGGCTAGCCTGAATCTAAATTGGGACATTTGAAAGACCAAAACGTCTACAAGGCTGTTAGTAAATCACATGATTTAAGTAATTATTCTGAAAAAATATTCAAAATAAATTCCTTTTGCATTTATTTACTAAAAGCCTTGTAGCCAAGCCTCGATCTTTCTCTTCCCTATTCACAATGGATTAAAATCGAATTTTATGTGCAAAGCCTTAAAATTTTTTATTAAAGTAAGCAACTTACTTTTCAAAAATGTACCAAAATTATTGGTCTCAGCATTTATATAATAGGTTTCGCTCCTATGCTGTTTTCAAACAGCTGATTATACATACTAGCAACTACATTCATACATGAACTTGAGGTAGGGGAGGGGGGGGGGATGGGTTGAACCCATTTAGCTGACCCTTAAAAATTATAAACGTGGTCAATCATACTTATCAAAACAAGGTGTACATTAAAAGTAACTTTTCATCTTTGTCTAAAATGACCAAGCATTAAATGCTGTAACTACCCCCACATGAGGTGTGTATTACAGCGATGGATTTCATTCTATGACATCAATGTTTTTAAGGGTTATAGAGTACCTACTGTCCACCGCTAATGATAGCAAATTATTCAAAGATAAATCATTCAAAACACAATATGAAATTAAATTTCAAAAGCTTCAACCAAATATTTAACAGTATCTATTAGACTTTGATACTAATTAAACTTTTTTTAATTTTGTCCAACTAGTCATTGTGATTTGTTCTTCAGCAATATTGTCTTTACTGCGCAAGTCAAAGATTCCTTCAAATTTCCCAGAAATATTTAGGGTTTTCACTTCTATTCCTCCTTATTCTATAGGTACAAGGTAGCCTTGCAGGGATAGGGCACCACAAGGGTTAAAATAAAACTCACCAATACAACAAGAAATTATATTAGTTCTGTCTTTATTCTTCATTTTTTTGTCTTTTTAAATACTCTGATTGTTTTACACACAATTTTTCACTTTGAATTCATCATTTTATCTAAAGAATTAATATTTTTTTAAAAGTATGTCTTTGAAACCGAATAACATCCGCTGGATTAGAACCGGTTATCAGCCATACTGAAAAATCATGTATAGCGTCGTACAAAGACAATTTTCCACAAATACTAAAAAAGTCATATTAATAATAATAATAATCCCGTTAAAATATAGGATATTGTTTAAAGGACGTACTTTCCTTTGTATCACTTGTTTAAAGAGATGCTTTGTTTTAATATTGTACTCTTTTGTCCTAGGAATCAGTATTCCAAAAATCAGACATATGGGATAATTATATCACATTAAAAATTGTAAAAATAAGTAAAAATAAGAACGATTAAAATGAACGTAAGGACATTCTTGTCACAATGATAGAATTGCTACGCTTTCCGAATCGTGTCTAACTGTTACAGGAATCATCATGCAAAGTCTAATTTGGATTGGACAATTCTAACGTGTCCAAAAATAAGGAACAGACGGACAGACCCTAATTATAGAAAAGCTTCGCTTTTAAAAATTGTCTTTGTTTACAATTATCAAACACATATACTCTCATGTAGATAAAAATGAAGTCACATGTCTTTATATATATGTATTTGTGATAACTACTTCTAACTAACTGACTGACTGATTGCTAGAGAGAGGTTAGGAGCATAAACATCTTCCTTTGCCCAAGTACTTATCATCAGGGAGGGAGTGGACATTGAGCTGTTTATTACACTAGTCCCCAAAGTTTTATAATAATGTATCTTATTCGTTTGCTTGACAATTGTTATTGAATTTTAATTGGGTGATTTTAGTTGAGTGTTCTAACGTTCCAACCACTAATTCAAATCTAAAGAAGGGATAATTTTGTGAAAATTCATTGGGGATTTTCATCAATTTATCGGCCATTGTCTTATCCCTTTAAATCCCTGGAATAAACATCTTTCTCTGTTCATGTATTAATCATACTAAAGTGTTAATACGGAACTGTACAATTTTTTTAAAAAAGGATTAACTCGTTGACAGGAATAGATTTATTATTATTACTTATTATTATTATTTATTTATTATTATTATTTATTAGTTTAAGAAAGAGAAACGTTTAGATGGCTAAAATAACGACTTCTCTCCCTTCCCTTCTCTACCTACTAGATGAAAGAACGAAAGTATGAAAAAATTAAGTACGAAAGTACAGAAATGTTCCAAGATATTTCTAAACAGTTTCGAGTTTTAATCATTTAGTTTTTATTTTTCTGCTTATCTCCAGATCTTCTACATAGTGTTCAATCACTTCCACATATTATCACATCCAAGGAATCTAAAGGGATAAGACAATAACCGATAAATAGATGTACATCCCAAATGATAATACACAAAATTATCCCTTCCATAGTTTATAATTAGTGGTTGAAATGTTTGGACAACCAATCAAAATTCAATATAGTCCCCAAGGTTGTTAAGTCAACGAATAAGAAAATGTTATTATAAAAATTAAAAACTAGAGTAATAAACAGCCAAATGTCCCTTGCTGTGGCAGTTACCATAAAAATGACGAGCAAAGAATCCCCCCACCATTATGAAAATATTGAGAAAAAAAGTTGATGGGAAAGGGTATTTTTTTTACTTTAGACCAGGTTAGGTTAGGTTCATTTGTTACTGCAGGATTAGGTAATCACATATATATAAATCCCACAGGGTTATGCCTCCCCCCCTCAGCATGGGTTAAGCATAGGAAAATACTAGGGTTGAGTCAGATACTTTTTTGGCCGGATACCGGATATCCGGCTGATTTTTAACGCTTGATATCTGATATCTAGCCGGATATCTGCGAATGTCCGGTATCCGGCAAATTACCAGATATACGGCATTATAAATCAACCTGATATCAGGTATCCGAAAAGTGTCATAAAATAAATATTTCATTTCATTTTATTTAATTTCATTTCAATATCCGGTCTCCGGTATTGAAAAGGGCCGAATCCGGATATCCGGCCAACCTTAGAAAAAAACATCTTCCCTTTTTTTCAATTTATATAAAAAAAACAAAGGGGGGCGGTTGAGTACTGAGAGTCACTTATTGAGGAAAAGCAGAGTTTTTGATGTGTGGAAATATTTGCTGTTTTGATAAATATGTGGAATCGAAGAAACATCCTAAATATTGCAACAATTCCCCTTCTTTCATCTTTACCCTTCAGTTTTCAACAATAAGAACTAAATTTCATATGTAACGCAGCAATAACAAGCTAATAGAAGAAAATTTATATAAGTATTGTTATTTTTTATATATGTTGACTTTTTCGTTATATAAAAGTAACAGGATGTCTGCCTGTCTGTACTAAAGATATGGTTCTCATTGACAGTGAAGGTTCTTATAGCTCAAGCTTCTTTACAAGTTTTTTAAGGAGGGAACCTCGATTTTTCCTAGAGGACATCTCATCTTTGGACATTTAATATCTCAGTCGGATTAGATATCTTAACTTACAAACATAAACATTACTAGTCTACATAAAAGGAACACCCCCCTCCCCCCCCCCCAAAAAAAAATAGTGAAATTTATTACTTGACCTTATTTAAACATTACAATTACACATTTATGTCTTTTTAAACTTTCCATAATTTTACTATTACTTATATACCTATACTTATACGTCACTAGAGCCCTCTAGGGGCAATTTATGGGGAAAGGGGGTTGAATTCGACAACCGATTTTTTCTTTGGGGGGGGGGGGGGAGTCGACTATCCAATTTTTAATTTTAGTTTTAACTTATGCTACTCTGTAAAGTATAACCTGATCGGTTCAGTGGTTAGCGAGATCCTTTGGTACAGACAGATAGAGATCCTGTTACTTGTATATAAGGATTGTATTTTTTAGCTGGAGCTGTTGAATTTTAAATGTCATATTTTGGTCAGTTCTAGACTTTCAGTTGATTTCCCCGAGGCTTACAGGCGGCTGGCATGCGGCTGCCGAGCCTTGTTAAAATGCAAAATGAAATGAACTCAATAAAAATTTCCATCTGATAAGTTTGAGATAAAACGTAATTTCAAGGTTATTATATAATATTTATCAATTTATATTTGTTTTATAGATCTAAATTGATAAGACATTTGTCGATAAATTTATGTACATCCCCAATGATGATACACAAAATTAACTTTCAATAGATCAAAATTATTGGTTGAAGCGTTTGAGCACCCAACTGAATCAACCAAAGTATCCAATGTTGTTAAGCTAATGAAAAAGAAAATGTTATTATAAAACTTTGTGGACTAGTGTAATAAAAGTCCATTATCCTCTCTCTCTCTCTTGTAGGCATTCTTTGTCGGTTGAAATTACCCCTTCTGTAGATTAAAATTAATGGTTGAAATGTTTGGAACTCACCTTAATGAATCAAACAATAAAAAATTTTTAAAAGTCCCGAAAGTTGTTAAGCTACTGACTAAGAAAATGTTATTAAAAAACTTTGGGGACTAGTGTAATTAACAGCTCTATGTCCCCTCCCTCCCTTCCAGGCCATATCCACTTTCCTGCAATATGAAAAAAGTTGTCATTATGTGGTATGCTCGACGGAAACCAAGACATTATAGTGATGCTATGCACCCAGCTAATCCTGTTATTCTACAATTGTAAAGCCACCTGCAAATATGCAAGATACTGGTATTGATTTCATCTCTCAGTTGTCCTGCAAGTGGAGGGAGGGGTGTGACCCCTCCCTCCCCCTTCTTGAGCACCGGACCCTTCCCCTTCAACCACCAAGTTATCAGCACCACCTCAGCCCTGAGGATAGGGGTTCTAAGCCTTCTTTCACCAGATAGATTCACCACCCACACAGACTATTGTTGTCACAGTAATCATCAAACCTTCCCTTTTAGTACCCAGACCTACCACTCAACCCCTCTATTCTTATCTACCTATTGTGCTGTTCCATGGGCTATCCTGCCTCCCCTGGACAGGGATAGCCATCTACCTAACCATTGCAACTATCTATGTTTAACTATTATAATTTACTTTTGACTATCTCTATTCCTAATCCATATGCATTTATATTATGTTGTATATCTTTAGTAACCATTAGACTCTGAATAAAGTAACATCTGAATAGATTCTGTTTGTTATTTGGTGATAGCTAGAGAAGCCCAGCTTCTCTATAATTATACGTGTCCAGGTCTGTTCGCACTGCCGTGATCATTTGAACTTGGGTAACGGCCATTAAACCGAGGCGGTTACCACAACTTGGTGACAGCTGTGTGAGATTACGGCAAACACAAGAGTAGAGCAGACGCGCAGCTGAGACTAAGGTACTCCCAGCAGTAAAACTGGCAAAACTGACACAAGCAACCTGAATTACCCACCCTGGATAGCAAGGTCTAACTCTGTATCCGGCAGTTGTGGAAGTGAGAACCTTAGTAACCTGCCTGGGTAATAGTATCCAGCCGGCAGAAGACGAGCAGAAGGAGACCAAGTGGGCCTCCAGAGCTGCGGAGAGCAGCGAAATCTAACGGAAGACCGCGGAGAGCGGCAAAATCAGAGCTGCGGAGAGTAGCGAAACCTGACAGAAAACCGCGGAGAGCGGCGAAATCTAACAGAGAATTGTGTGTGAACGGGCTGAAACAGGCCTGCTGACTGGCTGAAACAGGCCAAGTAACTGTAGACGGCTGAAACATGCCCATTACCAACTGCGACGGATAGCAGAATTCGAACCCACGGCGCTGCAGGACGGGACATTCCCTGCCGCCACCTCTCTGGATTCGAACCCACGGCGCTGCAGGACGGGACATTCCCTGCCACCACCTCTCTGGATTCGAACCCACGGCGCTGCAGGACGGGACATTCCCTGCCGCCATCTATCTGGATTCGAACCCACGGCGCTGCAGGACGGGACATTCCCTGCCGCCACCACTCTAGACTCGAGCCCACGGCGCTGCAGGACGGGACATTCCCTGCCGCCGACTGGCTGAAGCAAGCAAAATAGCTGCGAGCTGTGAACGAAGTTACAAGTATAGTGTATAAGTGAGAGAAAAAACTACGCTAACCTTAAGTATCCCGGGAGGCTACAGCGCAGCCGCCCACCGAGAAAAGCAGATATTGTATCAAATTTTATGTATTGTCACCCTGGTGTGAGGGACAAACAAAAGATTTAGGGCAGGGACTGGTAAACAATTGCCTGGACTTCTGATAAGCCGAAAATAGAACCCAGGTGCGAGATAACAATGCATTGTTAAAATTGGAGCCACAACCCTGCAGCACTGCAAATACACCGCCCCTATCCCAACAGAAGGGGAGGGTCCCTCATAAATTACAGTGGATATAATCCAAGGTGACATTTTGATAAGCCAAGGATTAAGAAGTAGCCCACCTACTTCTCATAACTCAGTCACCTGAAGCCCGCGGCACCCCCTCCCCCCCCCTGGGGAAGGGCGGCATTACCCCGTCCCCTCCCGCGTTCCCCCTTCCCCTTCTCCCTGCACTCAGATAAGTCCGTCCACCGTGCAGAGACAGAGACCGGGGAAACGGAGCGCAGCGCACGGTTTGCGCAGAGAAGCTCAGAACGCAACGAAATCCGTCAGACAAAAAGGCAGAAAATGGACCAATGGGAGAGCAGATTGAGGGATAGGCGAGAGTTTCACCTGTGTGCGCGCGCTCCAACAGTGCATGGGCGCGTTGTGAAGGGGTATTGCACACACATACCAAGGAGGGGAGCTACTCTATAGCACCCAAAGGATAGATCACCAGGAATTGCAAGGCTCCACCCCCTGCCTACAGTGTGATAAGGAAAACTAAATCAGTTCCTTAGACCAGCTCAGACCCTCAACATCTTCCTAGCTCTGCCAGCCCTACTTCAACGCAGAGTGACTAGTGAGAAAATTGATATAAATATATAAGTGTTAACAACTCAATACTAAGTTGTGCAGCAACCAAGTGATAAATAGTGTTGTTTCTTTGTGTCATGGTTGCAAGTAAGTGAATATTAACCTCACCATACGACAATGGATACTGATATGGAACCTTAATGAAAGTACACCCACCCTGTGGAAATAGCCTGCCTTGATGCCCCACACGGGGCATTGGTGGTGTGTACCTTGACCATAGACCCTTATAGTTGTGAACTATATACAGAGGAAGCGTGCATTTTGTTGGAGCAAGAAGGAAAGCCAGCTAGCTCTGAGGATATTCCTATACACATATATATGGGAGTGTAGCCATATATAGATAGCCTACATATACATATATCTACTAGCGGATACGCTCCTAGAGACATCTATGGACACCTAACACGTTCCCTTTCATCTCTAAGCTAGGATCCGCTGGTTACCACAGAAGTTAAGAAGCTATACTGGAAAGGAGAACAACTTAGGCTCAACAGTTAACAAGCCGTTGGCACCAACAGACCAACACCCTGCTACTTATCATGGGGATACTCCCGCCACCGCAAATCTTGAGCCAGGAGGACAGAGTCTACGGCTACGTGGACTACCACCCTAATTACACAGCTATAGTACCTGTAATAGGGGTGAGCCGACTTGAGCCTCTTTGCGGCGCGGTCCCTATACTTTGCTCCTACATCTACAAGATGAGAAATTGTCAGCCCCTAGCCCGACGTGCGGCAATAGAAGGCATCCCTGATTGGGCATTGACTGTGTGCCTATGCCTACTGCTTGCACTGTGGTGGACAGAAGCCTTCATTTGGATCATAACTACCAACGTCTGTACACCACCACTCTCTGCTTCTTCAAGGAAGCCTGCAAGAAATACCATGCTTTAACTGCTGAAAGACTGCCACAAGTAGACCAAATACCCAAAATTTGAAGCCTTCAGCTTCTATAACAAAAAAGTTCTAGGCATTTTAAAATGACATTTTATGTACTTAAAAATTTTGAAAGAATTGCAATGCTTATGTTGAAAACTTTTAAATTAAACTACATGGCCTAGAAACAAAATTATAAGCTTATTTTTGTCATAAATTTAGGTTTCCAGTAACTAATTATATTTTTACAATAAAAATACCCATTTTTATAGTCAAAATCATTAAAAAAAATTAAGTTTTACTTGCATTGTACCAAATGTACTGTAGCCAATCAGAAGGCTGAATCAGCTTAACAACCAATCACAGCTAAGCTTGTAATAGTTTACCCCTTTGTTTCGGCTATGATTTTCGTTTTAAAATGCAATCTAAATCGAATTTTTTTCATAGATTTTGACTATGAAATGTGGTGTTTTTATTGTAAAAATGTAATCAGTTACAGGCAATCTAAGTTTCTGACAAAGATAAGGTTATAATTTTGTGTCTAGGCGACGTAATTTAATATTGTTTTTTCTTTTATGAGCATTGGAAATCATTCAAAAATTCCATTGTACATAAAATACTATTTTGAAATGCCTAGAACTTTTTTGTTATTGAAGCTGAAGGCTTTAAATTTGGGGTATTGGGTCTTCTTGTGGCAGTCTTTCAGCAGTTAAAGCGTGTTATTTCTTGCAGGCGTCCTTTCATATAAGGTGCTGCTTCTGTTATTACTTGGGCCTACTGTGTTAGATACAGTGAACATAAAACACATGCAAAGTCACAGACCCCTGGTCCCTGAGATGCCCTTGTCTGGAAGGATGACTGAATGTCCGTTGCACAGCTCCTGTACAGTTGGTACTCAACGCACGAGAAACGGAGATATTGGACTGGGGATTGTTGAACCTGTATGTGTTCTCCCTGGAGTTTTGAACGATGCTGCTGAGCCCAATGAGAAGGTGACAAGTTTCAGAGATTTAGCGGCCAGTCCCAATATGGGCACTACCGCCATGGGCACTAAACTGTGTCGCCCTGCGCCCGGAGAACTGGAACATGTACCTAACTTCACCAGAACTGAGACGCCAAAGAGGTCCAGCCCTAGGGCCAGTACCACCTGTGTCTGGGGTGGAAAGGTCCTCCCTGGCGCTGGCATCACCAACCTGGAGCTGTCCCAGGGGAATAGGCCCTTCACCCAGATGCCTGACGTGTACCTGGGGGTGGGGGAGCCGCCATCCAAGCCTCCCTGGGAGCCTCCAGGCATGGAACGACTGGGGACTGGCCTAAGGATGGAGAATGGTGACCTGCTGCAGTGGAAGGCCTTACCCAGCATGGAGGGAGCAGGGTTGACCCGCAGCAGTGAGGATGTTCCCCCACACTCCAAGACCAGATGACCACCCCCTGCCAAAACCAGAATCACCGCAGGGGCTCCCCACCAGCAGCTGACAGAGCCTGGCAGGGACGCAATACCAGCTGGCAACTCTTGCCTAACTCAGGTAGCTACCAACAGCCCGCTGGCAGTTCAGTAACCAGTTCAGGCTACCATCAGTATGGCACCCTCTGGGCCTTGCCGGTTCAACTGTGGGTATCTGTCCACACACTGGCCACAGATACCCCCCAGAGATCATAGCCCACCTTCCAACTGGCACCATCAACGGCCTTTGCTACCAACCATCTGGAGTAACTGGAGGCAGGATCCCTCATGTGGAGAAGCACCTGCAGAAGCTCAGGCCGAGGCTGGCCTCGCCACCCAGGAGAGGAGAGCAGCTGTTGTATGGAAAGGACCTGTGTGTATGGGGAGAAGGCTGAATGCAACCAAGGAGCCACCACAAGCAGCCCAGCACTGCCTGACCCCTAGTAGGGGAGAACCTGCTTGGCAGCTGGTGCCCCAACTGGAGGATGAGAGACCTGGCAGGTTGATACATCCTGTGGAAGCCGGACTGATGGGACCCAGCTGGACAAAGGAGCGCTGCTGCTTCAACGGCCACCCAGCTGCCAAGTGTAGAACCGGTTGGGACCAGGCAATGAAGAAACGCAAGGCAGCCCAACAACCTGCATCTAACCAGTCTGACACCCAGGTCTACCTGGAGGGAGATGCCCAGCCGTCACCCCAACCAGCTGCCGCCTCTGGGGCTGCGGCTACCCAGAAGTCTGTGCCTCAGTTTGGGACCATAGTGGCAAGGATCAACATTATTGGCAGGCCCCAAGAGCCTGCCCAGCTGACTGGGTTTGGTCTCAACCAAAAAGATTCCAAGCATGTGCAACTAGCGGATATCCAGGCGCTTGCTCCCATGCACCCCTTCGGCCCCAACCTGGTGGTGCCTGTCTGGACGAGCCCCCCGACGCGAGAGGTGACACCTGTCACCACCAAGATGAGGGGAGAGGTGACATCCGTCACCACCAGGACGAGGGGAGAGGTGACATCCGTCACCGCCAAGCAGAGGAGAGAGGTGACACCCGTCACCGCCAGCAGAGAAGGAGCGGTGACACCCATCACCACCAGGGAGAGAAGAGAGGTGACAACCGTCACCGAGCGAGAGCTGCGGAGGACAGGGGCGACAACCGCCGCCGCCACGGAGATACCTGACCTGCCGGACAAGCCGACCTTTCAAATGAGAGGGGTGACAACCGTCACCGCCGGGAAGCCGACCTGCCAGATGGAAAGAGTGACAACCGTTACTGCCAGCCAGCCGGCCAACAGATGGATGCTTGGGGAGGGTCAGCTGCCTGCAGTGTTCGAGGATGAGACAGCTGCCCACCCAGAGAGGTTACCTCAAGAGGCTGTTCAGCAGTATAACCCACCAGCAGACCCCCAGGATACACTAAACCAGGGTAATTGTATTGAATTGGTGTACCAGGAAGTTTGTGCTGGGTCAAACTTGCCTGCACCTCCTGCATCTGCCCCAGGAACCAGGATATCAGCCATTACCAGCCAACCTGAAGAAGCCTTGGCCGCTGCCTGGGGAGGAACTAAACTAGATGCATCAAGTGCCTAGCCTAACCATAGAAGTAGAGGATCCTCAACAACTATTCCTACCCACGATGGAGACGATGTGCCTGGACGCCTCCATGCTAGGGGAGGAACTCCGGGGCCTTGTGCCTCCGGTCCACCAGCAGCAGTGGCCGTGGATTGGCCTGTCCCCCAGCCAATTAGAGCGGAGCCAACCCTGCAGACCCAAGCCAGCCTCCGGCACAGGGGATGGACTGTTACCTTCCCCTACCCTGCAGGTTTGACTGCCATGCACCACCCTGCCAATGTCCAGGACGAGCCTGAGGGAGACAAAGTTCCTACAGTATGGCAACCACCACCTGCCCACGTTGACAGAGACCCTGGAAGCAGAATGCCCCTGTACCAGCCAACAGAAAAGACCGTTGCAGCCCCAGCATTGTCAGCAGAGAACCTGACCAACCCCGAGGACGAAGAAGCTGTGCCTGCGCCCCCAACCAATGCCTTGGGGACCCCTGAGGCTGATGTGGGGGTGCCTGCATCCAGTAACCAGCCTGCCAGCGGCAAGGTGACCAACAAGATGGAGACCACCAGCCCAGTGGAGGAACCTGAAGAGATGTATACCATGCAGCTGTTGGTCCAAGCCCCCTCATGTGCTGTGCCACCCCTGGAGGTTGCCAGGGCAGCCTTAGAACTACACATCCAACGGCCAGATCATCCAGCAGAACCAGCTACTCCAGCAGATATAGCAGATCCTGTTCGACCTGGGGAAGGCTGGAGCCTACCACTTTTCAGCATCTGGTGTCCTGACGAACCCCAGAGGCTGGGGGAGGATGTGGTATGCTCGACGGAAACCAAGACATTATAGTGATGCTATGCACCCAGCTAATCCTGTTATTCTACAATTGTAAAGCCACCTGCAAATATGCAAGATACTGGTATTGATTTCATCCCTCAGTTGTCCTGCAAGTGGAGGGAGGGGTGTGACCCCTCCCTCCCCCTTCTTGAGCACCGGACCCTTCCCCTTCAACCACCAAGTTATCAGCACCACCTCAGCCCTGAGGATAGGGGTTCTAAGCCTTCTTTCACCAGATAGATTCACCACCCACACAGACTATTGTTGTCACAGTAATCATCAAACCTTCCCTTTTAGTATCCAGACCTACCACTCAACCCCTCTATTCTTATCTACCTATTGTGCTGTTCCATGGGCTATCCTGCCTCCCCCGGACAGGGATAGCCATCTACCTAACCATTGCAACTATCTATGTTTAACTATTATAATTTACTTTTGACTATCTCTATTCCTAATCCATATGCATTTATATTATGTTGTATATCTTTAGTAACCTTTAGACTCTGAATAAAGTAACATCTGAATAGATTCTGTTTGTTATTTGGTGATAGCTAGAGAAGCCCAGCTTCTCTATAATTATACGTGTCCACGTCTGTTCGCACTGCCGTGATCATTTGAACTTGGGTAACGGCCATTAAACCGAGGCGGTTACCACAATTAAAAGTAAGAATAAAACTAACAGAATTTTGAAAATATAAAAATGAAAGGTATTTCATAATAGCATAGTACAATATTCTAAAGATTGCAACATCAATAAGAAATCTAAGTTAATAAATAAAGTAAACAAATAAAATGTAGGAATCGATCTAGCACCCAAATTAATTGACGAATCTTAATGAAACTTGGTGAAAATATGAAGATTGTTAATTTATTAAATCCCTAAAAATTTTACGCGTCTATAATAAAAAGGAGAAAATCACGTTTCACATTTTAAATTATAGAGTAGCTTCGCTACTAAATAACTGGATGAATCTCTTAAATTACAGGATGCGTAATACGGACGGACATACTTACATGTACAATTAGGGATTTTTCGCTTTTAATATAATGCCTTCATAGAGTTGGTTTAATTTATTTTCACTTTATTGTCGGGGATCTTAAGATAAAAAAACAATGGACGATAAATTGATGTACATTCTCTACGTTGATAAACAAAATTAACCCTTCTGTAGAAAAAATATTGCTTGAGAAGTTTGGATACTGCTCATGATTTGATAAAAAATACCTAAAGTTTTTAAGCCAACCAATGATAGAATGTGCTTATAAAACTTTGGGTACCAGTATAATTTACAGTCTAATGTCCCCTTTCTCCCTGCTTTATAGTGAAATTAAAATTTATCTATATCTTATCTTTATGATAAGATCCCTCCCCCCTCCCTCACCCCCCCCCCCTAAATGATATCGAACTGCTTTATGTCTTAAAACATAAAAGTTATTTATTGACGTTATCATTATCAATATTTAATAATGTCAGGATCACTCTCTAAGCACCAATTATATTGTCAAAATATTACAACGTTAATTTTTTTAATCTCTGTCTAAGGTTCTAACCTTGTAGGATTCTATACATAATGTTTTTTTCCAATATGGCTTCGAAATCGATTAATATCCGGTGGATTAGAACCAGTTCTAAGCCACATTTATAACATTGTATAACAGACATTTCTCCACTGATATTATATTGGTTATGTCACGCAAGATCTAAAAAGTAAATTCAGGTACATTTTTAAGTTGGCCTTAACAGTGATTTTTTAAAAGCGAAGCTTTTCTATAATTAGAGTCGGTCAGTCCGTCCGAGATATATAGCTTTTATTCGTTAAATTAGGCATGTTAGAATTGTCCTATCGATTTCAAACTTTACATGGTGATTCTTGTAGTAGTTAGGTACGATTTAGAAAGCGTAGCAACTAATCATTACCAGAATGTCAGTACGTTCATTTTAAACATGTTGATTTTTCTACTTTTTTAACAACAAATTTTTATGTGATCTAATTATCCGTTTGATCTGATTTTTTGTATATTGATTCCTGGGACAACAAAGAACATTATTATAAGCGAAGAACATAAGTCCTAAAAATGAAAGATGTCCATAAACATTATCCTGTATCATGCAGTTTTTAACAAATTTACTTACAATTTTGCTTCGACTCTTATATTTTTATATTCTGATCATTAAGTTCAGACACAATACAAGTGCTAATGTCCGTTTGTCCTACCGTTTCAGTGCTTTGCTTTTATGGATGTTGTCATCCTTGTTATATTAGCCTTTCATTTGATTTGCGATGCTAAATATAAAACTTAAACTTTTTTGATAACTGTTTTAAGAGTCGAGAGAAATTTTTACCAGAAAGTTGGGATGTCTACATGAGACTTGCCTAACATAACAATAATAGTTATTTCTTGCATCGTATTATTAGCTTTCCGCGGATATGAAATGTACAGTAATAAGATTAAAACCAGTTTTTTAGTCCCGAGATGCCGAAGGCAAAGGCTAAAAAATTAGTTTTAATCTTATGATTGTACATTTTTATATTCTTAGAAAACTGGTTATGTTACGATGCTAGACAT
This sequence comes from Acartia tonsa, assembly GCF_053477335.1. NCBI lineage: Eukaryota > Metazoa > Arthropoda > Copepoda > Calanoida > Acartiidae > Acartia > Acartia tonsa. The sequence goes on along the minus strand of NC_137264.1, from coordinate 38,353,340 downwards.
AACTTTTTCGTATGGATGATAACTGGTTCTAATCCACTGGATATTTATAGGTTTTGAATGAAAACGAGAAAAGCTTTAAAGGTTCCAACTAAAGGCCTCAATAGACACTTTTTAGTAATGGAAGGGAGAAGTTGATCCTTCACTTTCAATTTAAGTTTAACCCGCGATTGTGGCTCAACATGTAATGCATCCGCTAGTCGCCGGGAAGGTGATAGGTTCGAATCTCGGGCCGACACCGCACCATAACTAAACTCGTATAAAATGGTTCCTATTGCTGCTATGTCAGGAAAGAGTAAGCCTTGACCCATAAACAGGCGCAACTCATTACCATGCACAGCTATAACTTCTCAGACAAAGGTCGTGCAATCAAAGGGTTGATTGTCTGATGGATGTTACTTAATATCCTTGGGTGTTAGAGTATAGCTTCCTATTACACGCGGATGATGCTCTGGATTCTCTAGATGATCACTTAAATCGAAGGAGAATCCAGCCCATACGAGGTAATTGTAATTCAATATCAGTTTTATTAGAAAAGGAATGCCCTCCTCAAAAATATTAAAAAAACTTCTCTGGGCCTATAAGAAGCTTCACTGTACCATATTGGTTCAGCAGTTAGTAATATCCTTTGCTACAGACTAAAAAAAGCTTACTGCTTTATATAACAGGATGTAAAAATAAAGAGAAGAAATTACTTTGAATGTCCCAACTGCAAAAGAGTTCTTTGACCTCAAGAATAAACAAAAACTATCAAATCTATAACTTATTCTTTCCCTCTGTCTATACGTCTATAGATTATATAAAGAGGGAAATTTTAAAGGAAGCCTGCAAAAAATATCACGCTTTAACTGCTGAATGACTGCCACAAGTAGACCAAATACCCCAAATTTGAAGCCTTCAGCTTCTATAACAAAAAAGTTCTAGGCATTTTAAAATGACATTTTATGTACAATGAAAATTTTGAAAGAATTGCAATGCTCATGTTGAAAACTTTGAAATTAAATTACGTGGCCTAGAAACAAAATTATAAGCTTATTTTTGTCATAAATTTAGGTTTCTAGTAACTAATTATATTTTTACAATAAAAATACCCATTTTTATAGTCAAAATCATTAAAAAAAATTAAGTTTTACTTGCGTTGTACCGAATGTACTGTAGCCAATCAGAAGGCTGAATCAGCTTAACAACCAATCACAGCTAAGCTTGTATTAGTTTACCCCTTTGTTTCCGCTATGATTTTCGTTTAAAAATGCAATTTAAATCGATTTTTTTTATAGAATTTGACTATGAAATGTGGCGTTTTTATTGTAAAAATGTAATCGGTTACAGGCAATCTAAGTTTCTGACAAAGATAAGGTTATAATTTTGTGTCTAGGCGACGTAATTTAATATTGTTTTTTCTTTTATGAGCATTAGAAATCTTTAAACAATTAAATTGTTCATAAAATGCTATTTTGAAATGCCTAGAACTTTTTTGTTATTGAAGCTTAAGGCTTTAAATCTGGAGTATTGGGTCTTCTTGTGGCAGTCTTTCAGCAGTTAAAGCGTGTTATTTCTTGCAGGCTTCCTTTAAATAAAAAACAACAGATCTATAGTATAGATTTATATACAGACAACTACCTCCATTTCTTTTTCAAAGACCTCTTTAGTCTGCTTCTAATTTTTTTTTCTGCTACTTGGCTGTGTTAATATAAGCGACACCATTGGTTGTTTTGCAATGACCCAATAGAAGGGTTGCACAAGGCGTTTGCGATGGGAAGATACAGTTATTAGTGTTTTAACGATGATACTATACATACATAAGTACAAATCTCAACAAAATCTCGAAGGAACGAATGGACAAAGTGAATTATAGAGTATACGTTCATTAGATTAGATTAGTGGTCATTTTAAATGTAGCTGTTTAAACACTTAAATAAAAAAGTTTTTCTATAGTAGGAGAAGGCATGTTAGAATTGTCCTATCAATGCAAACAAATTGACTTCTGTTAAAGTTAGGTACGATTTAGAAAGCGCAGCACTTCTATAATCGATAAATTTTTTAGTATAATATATAACAATTTTCTTTAGACTTATAAATTGATATTCGGCCTATCAAGTTCTGCCATTCTACATGTGTTAATGATCATTTAATCTACCGAGAGCTTTCAGAGCTTCACTTTTATGGATGAATTTTGATATTCTTGTTTTTGTACATTTTATGAGCTACGAAACTTTGTGAAACTGGAGTTCGTGTTAGAAATTGCAAAGTACGGGAGTTGTTTATTTGTGACAACACTTTTCAGGGATAAAACAATGGATGATAAAATGCATAATTCCCCAATTTAATATGTAAAATTAAGCATTGTAGTTAATAGGAAAAGGAAGTGGGGTGTATAAGGAAGATTTATTTAAATTTCATTGTCCTTACATCCCTGGATTCAACTCACACTTGTTATTAAATGTTGTTATAATGGATATATTATTACTTGGATCTTACACCAGGTTAACGTGAAACTTGCAGCGGGCTAAAAAACAATTCACCCCTTCCACCACCTTTACCCCATCCCCAACTTCTAAATCTGGCTGAACGAACTGGCCAATACACGAGTTCCATAGTAGCAATCTAAATTGACAACAATATTTACCCTTTGTCCATTGTTGTTATGTAGGGTTAATTTTAAGAGATGTTAAATATAAGACAATGGACTATTAATTAATGTACATTAGGATATATAAGTTAGAAGGAATTTTGATGTTAGGGGGAGATTTAAAAACTGCATCAAATTTTAAGGATTTTTTTTTATAAAATTCGTTTTTTGTATAATTCTTTATCTAAAAGCGGAAATACAATTTAAGTAAATTAATTTTGACATCTGTGATTGGTGGATTGAAAACTATCTGCACTCTGATTGGAGAAGCTTAAGCGTCGTACGTCATTCACCCAATTAGAGCGCAGGTAGTTTCTAATCCACCTATCCTATTGGTCAAAATTAATTAACTTAAATTGTATTTCCGCTTTTAGATAAAGAATTATACAAAAAACGAATTTTATAAAAATTCCTTAAAATTTGATGCAGATTTCTAATCTCCCCCTAACATTAAAATTCCTTCCAACTTATATATCCTAATGTACATCTCCAATAATGATAGAAATAAACCCTTCTTTAGATGAAATCATTGATTAAGAATATTGAACGCTGCTAGTTTTGAACCAACAATTAAGATTGTAGTACCCAAAGATTTCAAGGCTACAAATGATATGGAAAGATTATTATACTTTAAGTTCTAGCAAAAGTTACAGTCAACTGTACCCTCCCTCCATGATTATGACAAACCCCAAACTGTCCCAGTTTTGAGCAAGACGATTTCAGTTACGTCATATACGTTTCGGGAAAGAAAAAGGGAAGGGGGAAGAAAATCTCTTCAAAAGAGATGGGAGAAAAGGGAAGAGATTTTCTTCCCCCCTTCCCTTTTTATATGACGTCACAGGAATCGTCTTGCTCAAAACTGGGACAGTTTGGGGTTTGTCCATGATTATATTACACTTGTCTTACTGCTTTTTAAAAGCGAAGCTTTTCTATAATTAGGGTCGGTCCGTCCGTCCGTCCGTACGTCCGTACGTCCGTACGTCCGTACGTCCGTAACGGATAGCTTTTTTCGTTAATTTAGGCATGTTAGAATTGTCCTATCGATTTCAAATTTTGCATGGTGATTCCTTTAATAGTTAGGTACGATTTAGAAAGCGTAGCAACTCTATAATCATCACCAAAATGTCCGTACGTCCATTTTAAACATGTTGATTTTTTTACTTTTTTAACAACAAATTTTTATGTGATCTAATCATCCGATTGATCTGATTTTTGGTATATTGATTCCTGGGACAACAAAAAATAATGTAATAAGCGAAGCAACTCTATAATCAAGTCCTAGAAATGTAAGTATGTCCATAAACATTATCCTGAATCAAGCAGTTTTTCAACACATTTTACTTACAATTTTGCTTTAACTCTTATACATTTATATTATGATTATTCAGTTCTGACACTATATAAGTGTTAATGTCCGTTTGTCCTACTGTTTAAGTGCTTCGCTTTTATGGATGTTGTCATCCTTGTTAATATGTGCATATATGTATATTTTTTAAAATTTATTGGTAGATTTTATCTTAAGATAAAGCAAAAATTTAAATATGCTCTGGGGGTAGTTTTCTTCTCCGACTTCATATCATTGAAAACCTATACATGACCAAAATAAAAATTGAATAGAAGACACAGACAGACATACATACATCTTAATATTATGATTATCTAAGTTCAATAACACTTGAGTAAAAACGTGTCTGCGCGGCCGTAAAAAGTAACCTTTGCCACAGTTTATAAGTAGCGAAGCTACTCTACAATTCAATTTGTCTGTTCGTCCCTCAGTAGGTCCGTAATGCTATTGGGAAATGTGATTTTTACTTTTTAGTAATGATACCCTTTCATACACATAGAGCATCCAGTAAACAATTTACTTTGTCTGCCAGTCTGTCGTTCATGGCAGAAGAAAGGTTTAGTGATCTTTATAATCACATAATCTCACATCTCACCATCTCTTTTTTCTGCTATATAACTAACTTCGTAAGTCTGTCAATCCACCATGTTGAAGGTACTTCGCTTTTTAAGGATTTTGCAATCCTTATTAAAAGCGAGGCTTTTCAATAATTAAGGTCGGTTCTTCTGTCCGTCTGGAATTAATAGCTTTTTTCGTTAATTTAGGCATGTTAGAATTATCCCATAGATTCCAAACTTTACATGATGATTCCTGTAACAGTTAGGTACAACTTAGAAAGCGCAGCAACTCTATAATCATTACCAGAAAGTCCGTACGTCTATTTAAAAATTTTATTTTATTTTTTACTTTTAGAACAACAAATTTTTATGTGATAAAATTATCCGATTGGTCTGATTTTTGGAATACTGATTCCTATTACAACAAGGTACAATGTTATAAGCGAAACATCTATATAATCAAGTCCTAAAATTATAAATACGTCCTTAAACAGTATCATGTATTTAATTAGTTTTGCAACAAAATTACTTACAATTTTGTCAAGTCTTATGCATTAATATTCTGCATATTCAGTTCTGACACTATACAAGCGTTAATGTTCGTTTGTCCTTCCATTCCAGAGCTTCGCTTTTATGGATGTTGTCATCTTTGTTTAATTACATATGTTTAAGTACAAAAAGTAGACGGCGCAAATAAATCATAACTTTTCTAATTTTAAGCTCAGTTTTTTATTAGAAATTAGGAGAAATTCAATATCTAACAAAACATGGACAACAACATCCATAAAAGCAAAGGTCATATGTTTAGATATATATTAACAAATGTAGAGTAATCACGCGTTTGATATTCAACGATGAGTAAATTTCTGTATATATCTATATCTATTGCCAAATTACTTAAACTAATAAACATACTTATATTTTAGGTTTTGATCATAGAGCTGAATCGCTTAAAACTTTAACATGTAAAAAATATAACTAAAAGGGTGATATTGTGGTAAGCCGAAGCGTTTCAGCTCACCGGTTGCGAGTTCGAATCCAACGAGCCCTAGCCTTGAAGTATTCTACCAAAACAAACTAGCAGGATTTAGTCATACAGAAATTATATATTTAACTGAATACATTTACAATGGATGTTTACTATATATATACAAATAGATTATAACAATAGGTTAGGTTTGAAGGGGGTGTGGGAGACAAGGGCGTAGCCCGCGGCGGTAGACAGTCTGTGGGGGTAGCTGTGGTAAAAGGGGAGGCACCGCCTCCCGGTTGTATAGTTGCCTGAGGGGCGCGTGATTACTGCGTGTTCGTGCCCCTCCCCTATTTAGCCAGTCCAGTTTGACCGCTGCGCAACGGGGTCATCTGCGGTCATGAGGTGAATGGTGATATAATAGGATTAGTGCAGAAGGCTTGTCATGATAAGCCACTGCGTAGCAACTCTGTAAACTACCCGTCCGTCTGTTGCCGTATTACCACAATATTTTATTGTTAGGGGGGTGGGTGGATGCAGTGACGTGCGAACCGAAGGGGGCATTTGGGGCAATCGCCCCCCCCTAGCGACCAAAACGCCCCCCCTAGCCACCGCCCCCCCCTGCCCCCCCCTAAATGTTGAAAAATGCCCCATTTTGCCCCCCCCCCTAGTCAACAAAAATGCCCCTTTTTGCCCCCTACCCTACAAATAGCAAAACTATCCCAGTTTCCAAAAAAAGTTCAAGAAATACTCAAAAAAAAAAAAAAAATTTAAGCGCTTCGCGCCAAACAGACAGTTACTATTTATTTAACCTTACCAAAATTTTTAATTAATGTAGAAATTAGGTTATAATCTTTTTTCACTGAACATAACAAACCAGGTAATAGGAAGTATTTTATTTTGTATAATATAAATTTTTTACCAAAGAAATTTTGCACATCCCCAATGATGATACACAAAATTACCCCTTATATAGATTACAATTAGTGGATGAAATGTATGGAAACTCAACTTAATTAACCAACCAATCAAAATTCCATTAAAGTCCCCAAAGTTGTTGAGCCAACGAATAAGAAAATTTTACATGAAATATTGGGGACTAGTGTAATAAATAGCCCAAAAATCCCTCCCTCCCTGCATATTTGAAGAAAAAAATTTGCGCTTCGCGCCCTTCCAAATGGTTTCTGCTTTTTATCATATTGTATATTTTGTTTTTATTTCTATAAAAACATGTGTAAACAACAAATATTCAATCAAAAAGTTATTTTATTATAAATAAGAAACAGCGTTGATATTTATCTAAGCCTTTTTCTCAACACTGTATGTCTGTCTAAATGAACAACTATATATGATGTCATATTATTTTCAGGATAAGTCTATCATTTTTTTTGTGTACATACCCTTTTTTTTATAGCAATTTTCATTAAAAACCCTTAAAACTAACTACACTCTATATTCCTTACTTGATAAAATACGCCACTCTTGTTGTCTTTAATTGATTTTAGTTCAAAGGGGAAGTAAATATTTTTAGGTGCGCTTCACGCACCGCCCTTATAAATCCTTGGAAACAACTATCATTGCTGCGCAAATTAATTTTAATTGTTTGTTATTTGTATATTGTAACACAATTTGTTTCAAGACATAAGACATAGCAAATGTAGACATCTATACCAGGGATCTAAAGGGATAAGACAATGGCCGATAATGCGGGTAGTTTTAGGTAGCTGGACAAAGTGTCTAAAAAATCAGCCATGTGACGTTATAATAAATGAGGCATTATCCATATCTTTTTAGGGGTTTTCTTTCCCACTTTTCCTCTCATCTCTCTCATATTTATGACGTCACATGGCTGACACTTTGAGACACTTTGTCCAGTCACAGTTTTGGGTATTTTTGAGTTTTATCTTTGGGTAGGTTATATTTGGTACAAGGTTAAGGCACCGCAAGGTCAATAAAGGGTTACCCTCCCTCCCTCGCAATTTGACAGTCATAGAAAATCAATTTATTTAAAGTTGTTTGGTGGGGTAATTTGCTCGCCAGGTACTTTAAGGGAAAAAAACAAAATCCCCATATTTAAAATGTAAAATACTGCATTTAGTTAGTGCTACTTTACACCTTTAAATGTGAATAAGGAAATAGTTATTTATCGCATTTAATTATAAACAGCTTTCCGCGGATACAAAATTGTACAAGATTGAAACCAGTTTTTTATATTAATAAGGGATATAATACGATGCTATACATAATTTTTCAGTATGGCTGAGAACCGGTTCTAATCCACCAGATATTAATCGGTTTCGAAGCGATACTGGAGTATGAATCAATATTTCCACACTTCTCCCTCTATCTCATTCTCGTTTATCCCTGTTAAAAAAAGCACATGATTAATTGCAGCTCAATCAGGCCTTAATACTAAATTGCGTAATTATATGTTAGATTTCACATAAAACAAGGATGACAACATCCATAAAAGCGAAGCTCTGAAACGGTAGGACAAACGGACATTAATAGTGCCAGAACTGCATTAACCGAATAAAAATGTAGAATTTTGAAACAAATTTTTAAGTAAATTTGTTGAAAAACAAATTAAATACAGGATAATGTTTAAGGACATACTTACATTTTTAGGACTTAATTATAGTGATGCATCACTTATAACAATGTAATTTGCTCTAAGAGCCCCCCCCCCTCTAGTTTTTTCAATGTCATTTAGTTGTAAGTAAGATGAAGAGCTGTGACAAAGTCACTAAGTTTAGTAATTATACGTCGGCAAGAGTTGATTTTATTAGGATATCTGGTCTGTGTCGGTCGTGGTGTCCGGTCAAATTCGGTTGGGTAGCACCAAAATTAGAAAAAAATTCTAAATAAATCTTAAATTCTACATTATGACTTTTGTGTATATTAAGGTAAAAACCTAAATTTTTTTTTGGTGAATACTTAGATATCAATGACCTTCTGAGAAAAGTGGTATTATGACCGTTTGACCACTCCCTGACCGACTTTATGACCGATTTTTTGTCCGGCTTTTACTAAAGACATATATCTTGAATATCGTGGCTTCTATTACAGTTAGAGACCTATACTTTTTTTGGTAAATCCTTGAGCAAGAATAAAAAGATATCAATATCAACTGGCGCCGCCAACCGCCGTTTTACCGCCGTAACCGCCGAAAATGGCGGTTTCCGTTATTTGCCGTTTTTCGGCTATGATCAGCAAAAGTATTTTTTGTTATGAAAGATAAAAGTTCGTCCTAAAATTTGGTTATACTAGCTGCAAAATTGGCCGCTCTACAGCTGTTTAAACATTTAGTGGCTGGCCGCTAAATAGCGGCTAAGGAGCAGTCTGAACGCTATGACTAGAAAAAGTAATTTTCTCTAAAAATACACATGAACCACCAGAAAAAATTTTACGTCTTTATCTGTAACAGGAGCCGAGATAGAGGGGGGGCTCTTAGAGCACCCCCCCCCCCCCCCCCCCCCCGATCCAATAAGGTGGGAATTGGGGCCCGATCTGTAAGGGTTAAAATGGACGCACGGACATTCTGGTAACAATTATAGAGTTGCTACGCTTTCTACTATAGGAATCACCTTGCAAAGTTTGAAATTGATAAGACAAATCTAACATGCCTAAATTAACGAAAAAAGCTATCCGTCTCGGACGGACGGACCGACCCTAATTATGAAATAGCTTCGCTTTTAAAAATGTGTGATCATATATAACTCAAAATTAATTAAGCAAGGATGATTGGAATACTAAGATTAAGTCCAGTTTGTAAAATCCAATTTTGATTACTTAGTTTACCTACAAATTTTTCGACTTACATTTATATTCTAATTATCAAGTTTTGACACTCTACAAGTGTTAATGTTCGTTAGTCCTACAGTTTCAGAGCTTAGCTTTTATGGATGTTTTCATCCTTGTTCTCTATAATACAAAGTAGAACGATGCCTGTCTGTCAATCTGTCCCTTAAAATTTCGGTAACCACTGAACCGATCTGATTCTACTCTTCAGGGAATATACCTACTGGTCCTGTGGTGGTTTTAGGCTTTCTTGCTTTTCTTGGGGGGGGGGGGGGACACCCACAACCCCCCAAAAAATAATAAATCCTCCACCTCCTTTTTTAAAGCAGGATGTAGCAGTAGGCAGCAGCCTGTAGCAGTGATTATTTTTTAAAAACAAATTCTATATAGGAGGGTTGACTTCCCCTTATTTCATAGGGCGAAGCCCCTAGAGGCTTGGGGCGAAGCCGCTAGTTACTTAATAATCCCTTAGCCTTTGTATGATTGTGGAAAGAGGGAGAAAATTAGGTGAACTACCTGCAATTACCTCTCGTGAGTGAGAACCTGGTCTCTTCCACGCTACCTGGAATCATATTCAGCGTCCTTAGATTGCAGGGAAATGCTCTTTGATTGCACGACCTTCGTATCAAAGTCCTATAAGTATATGGTATTTCGATTTGCAATTCTACAATTGAGGGCTATGTCCTTGTCCCTTCTCTTTCTTTTTTGTTTACAGAAGGGGTAATTTTGTGTATCATCATTGGGAATGTACATAAATTATAGGTCATTGTCTTATCCCTTTAGATCTCTGAGTTTTTCTGTCCTAATGTAAATCATATATGAACTTAACTCCTTAAATTAGAATATTTAAGTAAGACAAATTTCATGTTAAATTTAAAAAAAAATCCAGAATTTCTAAATTCGTTTGGTAAATACTTGTATAATCCTGAATAAAAAGACATAGTAACATCAAATTAGAACACCAAAAACGAATATAGTATGTTTAGTAAGAGATATAAGTTTTCCGGAATTTTAATGTAGGGAGGAGATTTGAAATCTGCATCAAATTTTAAGGATTTTTTATAAAATTCGTTTTTTGTATAATTCTTTATCTAAAAGCGGAAATACAAATTAAGTTAATTAATTTTGGCATCCGTGATTGGTGGATTTGAAAAATCTGCGCTCTGATTGGATGTCGTACATCATTCAACCAATTAGAGCGCAGGTAGTTTAAAATCCACCTATCCTATTGGTCAAAATTAATTAACTTAAAATGTATTTCCGCTTTTAGATAAAGAATTATACAAAAAACGAATTTTATAAAAAAAAATCCCTAAAATTTGATGCAGATTTCAAATCTCCTCCCTACATTAAAATTCCGAAAACTTATATCTCTTAATGTTTAGTGTATATTTAGTTTATTTTGATCTATAAAAAACAAGAAGATTGATAAATAACAAACTGCTTTAGAAAGTTTAAAGATTATGTCACTCAGTTAAACTTTAATAATCATTTCTCGCATCGTATTTTAAACAGCTTTCCGCGGATATAGAATGTACAATTATAAGATTAAAACCAGTTTTTTCCCCGAGGTGCTGAAGGCATTGGCTAAAAAACTGGTATTAATCTTATGATTGTACATTTTTATATTCGTAGAAAGCTGGATATAATACGATACTAGACATAGTTTTTTCGTATGGATGAGAACTGGTTCCTATCCCCCGGATTCAATGAATACGAGAATAGTTATTTCTCGTATCGTATTATAAACGGCTTTCCGCGGATATAGAGTGTACAATTATAAGATTAAAACTAGTTTTTTAGCCCCGTGGTGCCTAAGGCACCGGCTAAAAAACTAGTTTTAATCTTGTGATGGTACATTTCTATATTCGTAGAAAACTGGATATAATACGATGCTAGACATAGTTTTTTCGTATGGATGAGAACCGGTTCCTACCCACCGGATTCGAATGAATACGAGAAAGTTGTTTAAAGTTTAAACTTAACAAGGATGACAACATCTATGAAAGCGAATCTTTGAAACGGTATGACAGACGAACATTAACTCTTGTAGAGTGTAAGAATTGAATATACAAAATATAAATTTATAAGTTTTGACAAAATTATACGTAAATTTGTTGCAAAACTTCTTAAATAAGGAATATTGTTTAAGGACATACTAACATTTTAAAGACTTGATTATAGAGATGCTTTCCTTATAATGCTGTATCTTATTGTTATAGGAATCAGTATTTCACAAATCATATAAATCGGATGATTATATCTCAAAAAAAAATTTTGTTAAAAAAGTTAAAAATCAACATGCTTAAAATGGACGTACAAACATTCTGGTAACGATTATAGAGTTGCGATGCTTTCTAAATCGTACCTAATTACTACAGGAATCATAATGCAAAGTTTAAATCGATAGGACAATTCTAACATGCCTAAGTCAACGAAAATAAACTATCCATTATGGACGGACGGACCGACCATAATAATAGTAAAGATTTGCTTTTAAAAATATTGTGGGTGCGGATGAAAAGGTCGTCTTTACCACGAAGCTGTGCCCTCAAAATCAAGAAAAATCTGCTAATATTACCAATTATTACAGCTGCTTTTAGAATGTATGACCTAATTACGAAATCAGCTTATACCAATAACGAAATTAATTCGGAAAAAATCACGAAACCTATACATGTTTTTGTGCGGTCGTTGGGGTACAACACATTATAAAATTGACGACCTCTCCATTTGCCCCCCCCCCCCCCAAATATCATTTATATTTATTTTGCTTATACCTAATTCCTGGTATGAGAATTATAACTGAACCGAGCATGGTTGTTGCACCCTGTTTATTGGCCAAGGTATCTCTCTCTGCTCTTAATACAATTTTGTCTGATAAATACAAAACAAAAGGCAAATTTACGCGGGCACCAAGTAAGTTTTAATGGTTAAGGATGTCTGTTTGTTTGTAACAAAGGATCTCACTAACTGCCGAATCGGTATTACAATGTAAATAGCTATTATTGAAGAGGGTGCCACAACCCTCCCAAGAAAAAACGTCCCTAGAAAAAAATAACCCCACATCCTCCGTTTTTCTTTTTCTTTTTAAAACACTAGCTGCTTCGCCCCTAGCCTTTAGGGGCTTTGCCTCAAGAGGTGATCAAAAAAAATTTGGCGAAATTCGTAAAAGATAATCTTCAGCAAAAAAAAAATTGTGGGGATTTTTTTTTGGGTACCAAGAAAAAAGCCTAAAACCACCACAGGACCAGTAGGTATATTCCCTGAAGAGTAGAATCCGATCGGTTCAGTGGTTACCGAGATCTTAAGGGACGGACAGACGGACAGACAGACAGACGGACGGACGGACAGACATCATTCTACTTTGTATTATAGATTAATTGATTACTTCCGCACCCACTACCTCAGGTGACGCTAGAGGCCTCTAGGTACATAGCCAATTTTTCGCAGTTTTTACTACAATTTAACCTTTAATTGTGCATTTAAAATAAATATTCATCAAAAGATTAAGAAAATTAAACATATAATAATAATTTTATATTTTACATTATAATATACAAAAAAAATAACAAATCACAAAAATTCACATGTAAAATACATATTTACAAAATTATAAATATTATCCACAAAATGAAGGAGTAGGGGTTAGGATTTGTTTCTACTGGATACCAAAATAATTTATTGCATCGTACTATAGACAGATTTTCACGGATATTAAAATGAATAATCATAAGTTTAAAGTCATTTTTGTTAGCCCCTAGTGGCCGAAAATCCTGACTAACAAAACTTGCATTAATTTTATGTTTTTTATATTTTAATATTCCTGGAAAGTTGTCTGTAATACATGCCTTTTTAGTATGGTGAAAACCGGTTCTTACCCAGCGGATAGTTATAGGTTTTCTAATCCATACTGAAAATGTTTATGTTGTATTTTAGAGTGGAGTTAGGTTAGGTGCGTGCACAGATATTTTTCAGGCTCGAGGGGGGAGGGGGTAAGGGCCAAAGGAAGTTTATTTTAAGTAGACAAAATTTTCACTAATTTAATGTTTTTACCGTTTTCAATAGTTTATCATTTTTTTTCACCAATTTCATTATTTACATATAGATACATTTAAATTTTATAAATATTGACAAGGATGACAACATCCATAAAAGCGAAGCTCTGTAACGGTAGGAAAAACGGAAATCTGTTGAAAAACTGCTTAAATACAGAATACCTATTGTTCAGAAACATACTTACATTTTTAGCACTTGATTATAGAGATACAATGTACTTTTTTTGTCCCTAATTATAGAAAAGCTTTGCTTTTAAAATTGCATAAATTATATTTAATAAATAACTGACTAGCATTACAAACATTTGCACAGAATTGAAAGAAAATTATAAAAAGAAAAAAATTGTCATTATGGCCTCGAAACCGATTAATATCCGCTGGATTTAAACCGGTTCTCAGACATACTTAAAAACCATGTATAACACATCGCATTACAGACAGTTTTCCACGATTATTAAAACAAAATTTTAAAAAATCGTTTTTTATATTCGCAGAAAGCTGTCTTTAATACGATGCGATGAATAACTTAAATTTGAGACTTTAAAAAATCTCGAAACCTTATAAATATTTTGCTCTGTGCATTTTCCATAATTGACTAGCGTTGTGTTTCTGGATGGCAAGTTTTTGGCGGGTTAAAATTTTTATTTAAATTACTCCATCAGAGACAGTCTAGGTTTCGAACAAACACCTAAAATGTTAAAATGATTTAGTTTTTAAAGGTAGAATTCAAAATTTACATTATAATTTACATACACATTTAAAAGCACCTGAGAAATAAACTTTAATTTGCCATTATACTGGAAATTAAACTGCTGGTACCCAAAGTTTTATAACCAGGTTGTTTTATTCATTGGTAAAAAACTTTGGGGACAATTATAGAATTTTAATTGGTTGGTTTGAGTAGTATCTAAACTTCATTTCCATCTACAGAAGGGGTAACTTTGTTAATCATAAGATGGGATATTTATAAATTATCAATTTACCGTCAATTTCTTATTTCTTGAAATCTCTGATATTTTAATGAAAATATACAAAAAGAAATATTTATTGCTTTAAGATATCTTCACCCTCCCAACGCCCAACATGTTTATAAATTAAGCCTTGTATAAATAGTGGGGGGAGAAATGGTTGTAGATTATATTTTATGTACCTGTCCTCCCATGCATCTCTGCCAGCGACACGCAATCTCCAGGCTAGTCTCATCTACAGAAGAAAAAAACATTATTTCTCGCATTGTATTATAAACAGCTTTCCTCGGATATTAAATGTACAATAAATGTAAGATAAAAACCAGTTTTTTAGCCTTGAGATGCCGAAGGACAAACGAAAATAAACACTTGTAGAGTGTCAGAACTGATTAATCAGGATATAAATGTATAAAAGTCGAAACATGATTGTAAGTAAATTTATTGAAAAACTGCTTATATACATACATTATAATGATTAAGGACATACATTATTAGGATTGGATTATAGAGATGTTTAGCTTGCAACAAAGTCTTTGTTGTCTAGGAATAAGTATTCCAAAATTCCAGATTAATCGGACAGTAATATCACATGAAAATTAGTTGTTTAAAAAGTTAAAAATCAACATGTTGAAAATGGACATTCTGGTAACGATTATAGAGTTGCCACGCTTTCTAAATCGTACCTACCTAACCACTACAAGAATCATCATGCAAAGTTTGAAATCAACAGGACAATTCTAACATGCTTAATAGATCTTTTCATGAAAATACCCTTTTTCGAATTTCAATCTTCTGCTAACCTAAAAAGTTACTTTAGGGGCCTAGAAATATATGTACAAAATTTCAGCTCTCTATCTCTACTGGCGACCTAGCGCCAGGCATGTAAAATATCAACAGATAACGGTAGCACGGCGGTTTTAACAATATCTCAGTAATGTGCAGGTTTTCAGCTTTTCTGCATATTTCAATTTAAACACATAAGGCCAAAGATATTATATCCCAAAAATCTTTTGTCAAAGTCTACTCTAGACCTAGCGCCAGTCAGTTTTCTAAAATCATGCATTTTATACCTGTGAAAAATGAAATCGCCAGCGCTAGGTGTAGAGTATACTTTGACAAAAGATTTTTGGGATATCATATCTTAGGCCTTATGTGTTTAAGTTGAAATATGCAGAACACCTAAATTCACCTTCCAAGCCATTCTCTAAGCATTTAAATATTTTTTTTGAAATAACGGGATTTCAAAACTGCCTTTAGAAAAGGCCTAAAAAATATCTTTTTTTGTCCCTTTTTTCACTGTATATAGTTACAACTTATTAAGATATTATTCTCAGTTAAAAAAAAATTGGCGCTTCCATCACCAAAACCGGCAAAAACAGGCAGTTAAACTTATGAACCCCTACTTAACCCCCTGACAGACCCCCCCTCTATCTCGGCTCCTATTACATATAGAGACGTAAAACTTTTTTCTGGTTGTTCATGTGTATTTTTAGATAATTACTTTTTCTAGTCATAGCGGTCAGACCGCTCCTTATCCACTTTTTAGCGTCCAGCCGCTAAATATTAAAACAGCTGTAGAGCGGCCAATTTTAAAGCTAAGAAAACCAAATTTTATGACAAACTATTATTTTTTATAATAAAAAAATATCTTTTTTGACCATCGCCGAAAAACACCAAATAATGGAAACCGCCAATTTTGGCGGTAAAACGGCCAATTTTAAAGCTAGAAAACCAAATTTTATGACAAACTATTATTTTTTAACGGCCAATTTTAAAGCTAAGAAACCCAAATTTTATGACAAACTATTATTTTTTATAATAAAAAAATACCTTTTTTGACCATCGCCGAAAAATGACAAATAATGGAAACCGCCAATTTTGGCGGTAAAACGGCGGTTGGCGGCGCTAAATAATATTTTTATCTGTTTATAGTTACAACTTATTAGGATATTATTCTCAGTTTAAAAAAATTGGCGCTTCCAGCACCCAAACCGGCAAAAACAGGCAGTTCAACTTCTGTATCCCTACTTAACCCCATAACAGACCCCCCTCTATCTCGGCTCCTGTTACAGATAGAGACGTAAAACTTTTTCTGTTGGTTCATGTGTATTTTTAGAGAAAATTACTTTTTCTAGTCATAGCGGTCAGACTGCTCCTTATCCGCTTTTTAGCAGCCAGCTGCTAAATATTAAAAAAGCTGTAGAGCGGCCAATTTTAAAGCTAGGAAAACCAAATTTTATGACGAGTAATTATTTTTTATAACAAAAAAAAAATAACAAACTACATACAAAAATTGGCTGATTAAGGTCTGGAAAGTGTCAAGACAGTTAATTGTTTAAACTAATGTAATAGATTTTTTATTTTGGTCAGATGCCAGACGCAGACAATTTAAAAAAAATAACATTTAGAAATATTATCAATTTGTCTACAAAGGGTTAACAACAAAATCAAAATATACAAATCTAATTATTAAAAACATCAAGATGATCTTCTCTAAAAATTTTATTTGTAAAGCATTGATATTTTTATCAAATAATATGACAATGATGACAACATTAATAAGTGAATAAATACAGACAAAAAATAGGATGACAACATCCATAAAGACAAAGCTCTAAGATCAGAAGTAAGGACAACTCTCTTGTAATTACTTTTGTAATATTTAATCAACCTTAGTAAAAAAGTAAGATGAAAATTAGGTGTTCAGGTAAAATCCAGCAGGATATAATCCTCCTAGTCTTCAAATAACTTTGAATGGCTCCAGTGTATTTATTTTTTTACTCATAGACTTAAAATTGTAAAATTAAGCTTATCTTACATGCCTACATGACATATTAATTTTTTTTTAAAAATCAGCTGTTGTTTCCAGCTGACCGCAGCCAGTGGCGGCAGTCCATGTAAGCTTTAAATCAATAAAATTTTTTGATAAATATATATTAATTCTTGAGTAATAATAAACTTCCGTGAATAGTAAGGCCATGACCGTTTGGCCACTCCTTGACCGATTTTTAACTGATTTTTTATTTCCTACCTGTAGTTTTGCCGTTTTTAAGCTGCCAGTAGCGGAATTCTAAAACAGCTCTAGACCAGCCAATTTTTATATGTAGTCTTTATTGTGATCATAAACAGATAAAACTAGCGCCGCCAACCGCCGTTTTACCGCCGAAATTGGCGGTTTCCGTTATTTGTCGTTTTTTGGCGATGGTCAGAAAAGATATTTTTTTTGTTATGAAAAATAATTGCTCGTCATAAAATTTGGTTTTCCTAGCTTTAAATTGGCCGCTCTACAGCTTTTTTTATATTTAGCGGCTGGCTGCTAAAAAGCGGATAAGGAGCAGTCTGACCGCTATGACTAGAAAAAGTAATTTTCTCTAAAAATACACATGAACCAACAGAAAAAAGTTTTACGTCTCTATCTGTAACAGGAGCCGAGATAGAGGGGGGTCTGTTATGGGGTTATGTAGGTATACAGAAGTTGAACTGCCTGTTTGGGTGCTGGAAGCGCCAATTTTTTTTTTAACTGAGAATAATATCTTAATAAGTTGTAACTATAAACAGATAAAAATATTATTTAGCGCTGCCAACCGCCGTTTTACCGCCAAAATTGGCGGTTTCCGTTATTTGTCGTTTTTCGGCGATGGTCAAAAAAGATATTTTTTTATTATAAAAAATAATAGTTTGTCATAAAATTTGGTTTTCTTAGCTTTAAAATTGGCCGCTCTACAGCTGTTTTAATATTTAGCGGCTGGACGCTAAAAAGCGGATAAGGAGCGGTCTGACCGCTATGACTAGAAAAGTAATTATCTAAAAATACACATGAACAACCAGAAAAAAGTTTTACGTCTCTATATGTAATAGGAGCCGAGATAGAGGGGGGGGGGTCTGTCAGGGGGTTAAGTAGGGGTTCAGAAGTTTAACTGCCTGTTTTTGCCGGTTTTGGTGCTGGAAGCGCCAATTTTTTTTAACTGAGAATAATATCTTAATAAGTTGTAACTATATACAGTGAAAAAAGGGACAAAAAAAGATATTTTTTAGGCCTTTTCAAAAGGCAGTTTTGAAATTCCGTTATTTCAAAAAAAATATTTAAATGCTTAGAGAATGGCTTGGAAGGTGAATTTAGGTGTTCTGCATATTTCAACTTAAACACATAAGGCCTAAGATATGATATCCCAAAAATCTTTTGTCAAAGTATACTCTACACCTAGCGCTGGCGATTTCATTTTTCACAGGTATAAAATGCATGATTTTAGAAAACTGACTGGCGCTAGGTCTAGAGTAGACTTTGACAAAAGATTTTTGGGATAAAATATCTTTGGCCTTATGTGTTTAAATTGAAATATGCAGAAGAGCTGAAAACCTGCACATTACTGAGATATTGTTAAAACCGCCGTGCTACCGTTATCTGTTGATATTTTACATGCCTGGCGCTAGGTCACCAGTAGAGATAGAGAGCTGAAATTTTGTACATATATTTCTAGGCCTTTAAAGTAACTTTTTAGGTTAGCAGAAGATTGAAATTCGAAAAAGGGTATTTTCATGAAAAGATCTAATGCTTAATCAACAAAAAGAGCTATCCGTTACACGAAAAGAGCTAACCGTTACTGACGAACCTATGGACAGTAAGAGATATAAGTTTTCCGGAATTTTAATGTAGGGAGGAGATTTGAAATCTGCATCAAATTTTAAGGATTTTGTATAAAATTCGTTTTTTGTATAATTCTTTATTTAAAAGCGGAAATACATTTTAAGTTAATTAATTTTGACCAATAGGATAGGTGGATTTTAAACTACCTGCGCTCTAATTGGTTGAATGATGTACGACATCCAATCAGAGCGCAGATTTTTTAAATCCACCAATCACGGATGCCAAAATTAATTAACTTAATTTGTATTTCCGCTTTTAGATAAAGAATTATACAAAAAACGAATTTTATAAAAAATCCTTAAAATTTGATGCAGATTTTAAATCTCCTCCCTACATTAAAATTCCGGGAAACTTATATCTCTCAATGGACAGACCGAACCAATTATTATAGAAAAGCTTCGATTTTAAAAAGTGTAGGCCTTTGGTTGCCCAGGGAGAGAGGGGACTGTAAATTATACTGGACACCAAAGTTTTATAAACATGTTTTCTAATTCGTTATCGCATGAACTTTGGGGACTTGAAATCATAATTGAATTGTACAAACAAGCAATATCCAAACTTTTTTACCAAGGATTATCAGAAGAGTAAATTTTGAATTAACATCTATTTATTGTTGATTGTCCTATCCCTTAATATCCCTGCAGTTACCTGAATCAATGATAAGGAAAGTAGCTGCTGTTAATTACCTGAATCAATGATAAGGAAAGTAGCTGCTGTTAATTACCTGAATCAATGATAAGGAAAGTAGCTGCTGTTAATTACCTGAATCAATGATAAGGAAAGTAGCTGCTGTTAATTACCTGAATCAATGATAAGGAAAGTAGCTGCTGTTAATTACCTGAATCAATGATAAGGAAAGTAGCTGCTGTTAATTACCTGAATCAATGATAAGGAAAGTAGCTGCTGTTAAGTTAATTACCTGAATCAATGATAAGGAAAGTAGCTGCTGTTAATTCCAGACCATACTGCCGCATAAACTGTTTGATTGATCGCCTGACAAAGAGATGGATACTTAAAAATATTTTTTTCAAATTGTTTACTGTTTTGTTAAAAATTTTTTTTAGTTAAAGATATTTTATGTATTCAATAAAGGTTACGTTTTATTCTGTAGAGTAAAAATTAAAGCTCTAAACCATAATAAATGTTTTCTAGTATGGCTTCGAAACCGATTAATATCCATTGGATTAGAACGGGTTCTAAACCATACTGAAAAATCAAATATATCATCATATTATAGATAATTTTGCATGAATATCAAAATAAAAGTCATAAAATTAATAACAGGTTTGTTAGCTCCGTTAAATGGTTTTAATATACTATTTTTTTATTTTAATATCCGTTGAAAGCTGTCTATAACTATTAAATAACTATTTTCTTAACATATATCCTAAGCTATAAAAATATATTTTCTCTCTATAAGGAAGGAAACTACTTTTGCAGTAGTACATTTGACTGTAATTATAAACTGTTCATAGATTATTGGCCACTCATACATTGCATTGATAGGCCAGTATTGTAATTAAAGAATATGGTAAAATGTAAACTGGCCTATCATTGGTCATTTGTATTGTATGACGTCCTTTTTTTATAGGCACTACAAGCTGTTTCATTTTAATTTAAAAGTTTTCATCCCTGGGACCACGTCCATTGGACATCTGAGGACTGCAGGAGTCTGTTGGACCACCCTCTGCCCTGTAGTCTAGCGCGTGCGGTTGCTTCATCACAAAATAACCAAATCTGAACAAAGTTTAAATTTTAGCAAATATTCCTTTGGGTTATATCGATAGAGGCCTCTAGGGGCGATTCCACCAGTAGTAAATATATTCCATATTCTGTACGGGGGTTAGGGTAATTTTTAGTTAGATTTTGTTTATTTCTTAGGAAAAATCTTCCCTAGTATTTTCAATTAGCCAATTAAAGGGATTAGCCAATGTCCGATAAATTGATGTACATTCCCACTGATGATACACATAATTAACCCTTCTGTAGATCAAAATTAGTGGTTGAAACGTTTGGACACTCAACTTAATGAACCAACCTAATTAATAGAAACGTTATAATAAAACTTTTGAGACTACTGTAATAAACAGCCCAATGTCCCCTCCCTCCCTTCATATAATGTATGTTTATCGTACCTATGGTCACCATTGCCTTCCGGAAGAACAAGGGGGAACAGGAGGTCAAAAATGACCTCCCCATCGTCGACAGAGTCACCAGGAATATTGGCTACAAACCAGTGCCAGAACTCAGCTAGACTTCTAAAAAGACATAAAAATAGTTAACATCAGCATTGGAAAAAAAGAGGGAAAAAAAGAATATCACGAAACCTTCATATGATATAAATACCTATAAAAGTCTTTCTCGTATTCATTCGAATCCGGTGGATAGGAACCGGTTCTCATCCATACGAAAAA
This sequence comes from Acartia tonsa, assembly GCF_053477335.1. Taxonomy (NCBI): domain Eukaryota; kingdom Metazoa; phylum Arthropoda; class Copepoda; order Calanoida; family Acartiidae; genus Acartia; species Acartia tonsa. The sequence goes on along the minus strand of NC_137264.1, from coordinate 38,331,956 downwards.
ACTATGTCTAGCATCGTATTATATCCAGCTTTCTACGAATATAGAAATGTACAATCATACTTCGTCACCTCGGGGCTAAAAAAACTAGTTTTAATCTCATAATTGTACATTCTATATCCGCGGAAAGCCGTTTATAATACGATGCGAGAAATAACTATTTTAGCATTATCAAAAAATTATTATATTTGATATCCTTAGATAAGTAGTATCTTCACATAAAAAAGCATCTCATATAGCAGCAAAAAATAACATTTTCTCAATAGTGTAACGCACTGAGTGACGGACAGACGGACGGAAGGACAGACAAGGTCATTAATAGAGTAGCTTTGCTATAAAAAAATGATAACGTAATCTAATGATAGAAAGTATCCTTAATGTAAAATCAGTATAGGATTTTTATCAGGGCTCGGCAGCCGCCTTCTGTTAAATTTTTTAAAGCATCCGGGTTTAAATTTAATCTTAGTTGCGGCTGTCGAGCCCTGTATTCTATGTTAGACGTTAGTTAATGAGATGAAACTGTACCTGTTTTGTCTTGTGTTAATATCCAGGTTGGAGACAACCAGGGTATACAAAGCTCCCTCTTCCGCTGGCCTAGATATCATTGTTCTTGTTAATTCCAAGGCAATTCCATTAAAATTTTTTTATAAACCAACCAAGTTAATATTGCTTGATTCTCTTCTTCAAGAAATGTAAAAATGATTACTAAAAATATTGGGTATAGTCCCTTTCGTAACATCGCACATTATGGGGTGATTCTTCGTATTTTTCACAGTAGCTTTTCTCCTAATTCTAGCCCCTGCGGGGGGGGGGGGCTAACCCTGCGGGGCCAATTACCTAACCCTGTGGGGCAATCACCTAACCCAATATAACCTAATCTAACCCAAAATAACCTATAAAAAGCCATTTTAAAAATACGACGAATCGCCCCATTTACCTACAATTTTGCTTCGACTCTTATATATATATCTTAAAAAAACACACTGTATGTTTACATTCTGCTTATTCAGTTCTGACACTATGCACGTGTTAATGTCCGTTTGTCCTACCATCTCAGAGCTTCGCTTTTATGGGCGTTTTCATCCTTGTTAACATTAAATTTAAGAAATTAATTTCTTTAAATATATATTTTTAGCATTGGCTACATTGGAATAGCCCCTAACTGAACCTAAAACATAAAACAGTTAGGAGGTTGAATCCATTTTTATAGAAGCAGAAAAATAATCAATAATTACGGTTTGACCCTACAAAAAACGTAATATATGATTTCATTTTCCCCTCTCTTGGTAATGATAGCATCATGCCGATAGGATTTTTGTAATGTACTATTCCACTTTCAATAAAGACGAAACTGGAATGGTATTTATAAACATTGATTTCCTTATTTAAATCGACATAATAGTAATGGTATATAAAAAAATTGTAATTATACATAGTATTTTATACAATTTTACGATTAAAATAATTTAAAAATAGTATGTAATATGATTTCAATTATCTCAATGTTAAAAGTGTTAACCACCATTCAAGTTTCGTCTCTCTTGAAAGTGGAATGGTACAAAAATCATATCGGCCTTGGTGATATCATTACCAAGAGAGGGGAAAATGGAATCATACAGGGTGTCCCTCGGAAACTGTTTTTTATTTTAAACGCTTATTTCTCCCTTAATATTTACACCCTGTACATTACGTTTTTAAGAGGGCTAGAACCGAAATCATAGATTATATTTCTGCTTCTATAAAAATGCATAAATATCCAGCAATATGTGAGAAACTGTCAATTAAAAAGTTACCAATAGAATCATAGGCTTGTATTTTGTAGTTTCAGCAGTCATCCGGACAGACGTACAGACCTACCCTTATTATAGAAAAGTTTCGCTTTAAACAGTTACCATTGAATCATAGGTTTGTATTTTGTAGTTTCAGCAGTCACCCGCATTCCAGGAAAGGTTCGCACAGTTCTAAAATATATTGACTATTATTATTTGACTTAATAAAGCAAAGTATATCTACTAAGACGTCAAAGAATTCCCATTGGGTTTTAATCATTTTAAGGAGATTCATGGTTTAATAAGGTATAGTCCTGAAAACTTTATGGTAGTCGTTATGGTGCAGATCGTTCACTTGATCAAAATATAAACATAGCTATCCTTTAAATCGTAATAAAATATTTTCAATTTCAAATACTTTTTATTCATTTGATGACTTTGAGTCCTTATTGATTTAAGTTAAGATTTTCCTTATGTAAATAACAACGACATTTGTTGTATTGTACATTTTCCTTAAATGTATACAGTACAAAGTATCTAATTACAGGATTCTTCCTATTATTGTAAACTTTTTTGTTACGAAGCTACTCTATAATTATAACTAGCAGCTGCACTCCTAGTATTTACAGGATCTGTATTGAAAGGGGTATATAATTGGTAAAAAAATAGCCTAAAAACCATCCTAAGAAACAAAAAAACAGCCTTAAACCATACAGGGACCTTAATAAAGCTTCCTTAAAATTTTCAGTACTATTTGAGATTTTAAGGTTGAGACAATAAACAACCCTACTACTTTATATAATAGGATAGCTAATTGGGATATCTGCCAAAATATTTGGTGTTTTTGACTTTATCAGTTTCAAAAGACTTTACTATATGTAAGATCTATTTGCCTGTTATTGCTGCACTTATTATGGACATATTTGTTCTTTTTATTAAGCTTTTCTATTAGTTTCTTTTAAGAAAGACACGTAGTTAGGAAACCAAGTTGATATAAAAAAGATTAGTTGCGAGTTAAATCCAGTGATGTCATTTCCTAATGAAAAGAAAATATTTACGGCATGATTCCTTTGACCGAATCCGGATTACTGATCCCCCCCCCCTAACCCTTTTTACTTTTAAAACCCTGCGGGCAGCTCTAATCCCGCGTGTGATTATATCATAATCCTTATCTAACTTAACCTTGCCAAAGGTACTGATGGGAAGAGAAAATTAAATGTAAATTATACTGGTTTAATACAGATTTTAAAAACAAATTATCTAATTCGTTGGCTTAAAGTCTTTTTTTGAATTTTTGAAATCTTGTCACAAACTAGCAACGGTTAAACCAACAGATCTATAGTATAGATGTATATACATTCAATTACCTCCCTTTCTTTTTCAATGACCTTTTTCGTCTGCTTCTAAATTGTTTTCTGCTACTTGGCTGTGTTTTTTCAATGACCCAATAGAAAGGTTGCACAAGGTTGATGCGATGGGAAGATACAGTTAATTAACCCTTTCTCCCTCTAGGCTTTAGTGTTTTACTCTAATCTTTTGAGTATATATTGAGTATGAATTCAACATCCATTGTCGTCTCCCTTAAAATCTCTGGAAATGCACATACCTTTTTTCTCAAAGTATTGTTTAAAGGTCCACATAATGTAATGGGATATTGTCATATTTATCAATAAATTGTCAAGTCATAATAATTAAGACAGAAGTTTGAACGGGGATAGTGGAAGATTTTAGAGATTTTAATCAACAAATTATGTTTTAATATTTGTCAGAAAATTTATAGGATGTCTATTTAAAACCTTTTGCTGTTATTATCGGTTCAGTTCAGTAGTTATTGAAATCTTCGGACAAAAAAATAATACTTTTTAATAGGATAACTCTTTTTACGGCATGTAGATGATATGACAGTTAAGAATACTGTATTTAAATGCCAAAATCAATATATACTAAAAAGAAAAAATATACATATCCATGTTTAAAATTAAATGAATATGTTTGTCCCCGTCCATCCATGTGACTGACAAAATAGTAAATGTTATGACTTATGACAATTTATTTCCTGCTCAAGAAACTATGATGTACTTTAACTTGTCATAACAATGATCAAGATTACACCAAGAGAGAAAATTGTGCTGTTTATTACACTAGTCCCCAAAGTTTCATAATAACGTTATCTTATCCTTATAGGCTTAACAACTTTGGAAACTTTTGTTAATTTAAATTGGTTGGTACATTAAGTTTGTCAAAACGTTTCAACCGCTAATTGTAATATACAGACGGGGTTATTTTAAGTATCATCATTGGGGACGTAATAAACTTTTAAGTCCCTTTCCGAAGAGCATCCAGTATATATATCTTACTCTGTCAGTCCGTCAATCATGCAACCAACTCCTTATAGATATCTTTATAAATGTTTCGTTATTTTCTTTTATATTTTATCTATAATACAAAGTAGCTTGATGTCTGTCCGTCCCTTAAGATCTCAGTAACAACTGAAACGATCAAATTCTACTCTTCGGGGTATATTAAGCTATTTTCTTGAGGGGTGGGACTTCTCTTTTTTATGATCACTGAACTTTTGCTATAGAATTCAATTTCTCCGTTTATTTTTTTGTGCTTTGCTTCTTATGGATGTTGTCATGATTGTTTATAAAATGCTAATGGCTTCGTGCCTAGCCTCTTGGGGCTTTTAAAGAGAAATTGTTTATAAATTAAAATTTTTAAAAAAGTTTTCCTTTCTTATGGGTATTGTCTTTGGTTGGGAGGGGGGAGGGGGTATCCGAACCCTAAAGAATATAGCTTAAAACCACCGCAGTAACTATATTCCTAGAAGAGTAGAACCAAATCTGTTCAGCAGTTCCCGAGACAGACGGACAGACAGACAATCTGACAGACAGACGGATACACCGACACACAATCAGTCAGACGGACAGACAATCAGACAGAAAATCAGACAGACAATCAGACAGACACACAGTCAAACATCATTCTACTTTGATTTATATATCATTTAGTACCTGTAAGTAAGATCTAAGGGGTATAGAGGAGGTTTGTCGATGACATCCGGAATCATTTCATTTCCAATAAATATATCACCAACAACTTGAGTCAGCTTCTCTTCACACTGTTGAATTCTGGGGCCTGGGGAAAAACAATATAAGTTTTGTAAAAAGCGGTAGGACAAACGAACATTAACACTTGTATAGAGTTAGAACTGAATAAATAGAATAAATGTATGCGTCTAAACAAAATTGTAAGACAATTTTTAGCAAAACATTTTTAACAAAACTGCTTAAATACAGGATATTATTTAAGGACATACTTACATATTTAGGCCTTTATTAAAGAGATGCATCGCTTATAACATTATACCTTGATGTAATGGGAATCATAATTTAAAAAATCAGATGATTGTTAAAAAAAAGTTAAAAGTCAACATGATTCAACGGTTTCTAGTAACGGTTATAGAGTTGCTACGCCTTGTAAATCGTACCTAACTATTATAGGAATCACCATACAAAGTTTGAAAAACATTAATAACAAAGAAAGTTTTCCAAGAACGTCCTCGCTTTTTTTTGAGGGCGTTTATATAAGAGTTTTAAAGTTTTGAGGGGGGTCGGGGTATCTATTGTATTGGTTTTTTTTTATTTTGAAGGGTGTAAAATGATATGTGTAAAAGTTTGACGTGAAGTTCTATTTTTTTACTAATAAGACTCCTTTTTATTTAGTCTTTAACTAATAAGTCTATTCTAGAAGATTTTTAAGTATTTAAAATCATTTACATTTAAGACAATTGAACTTGTAACGTTCAAATTATACTAATTATATCTGATAAAAAAAATAAATTAATTTAGACCTTTTCCCCCTTCCAAAAAATTATAAAATACATTTGATAATAAATCTGAATAACAGTCTGTGTTGGTTTTATTAAAAAATAACCGTTGGTACTTTTTTGGAGGAATTTAATTATCTTTTTAAAATAATATTTTTTTTCTTTTTTGTTCACTAAAAATGTATGATTTTTACTATGATAATATAGGTACAATCATATTTTAGTAAAGCTCCGAATCCGATTTATTTTCGATGAATTAAAACCGGTTCAAACCACACTTTAAGAAACTATTTTCGTATTACAGAAAGACTTCTCCAGTGATAATAAAATTAAGATCATAAAAACATATTAGTTTTTAATTTACTAACCGCGAAAAATTGTTTATGATACAATGCGGTAAATAAAATAATGAAGACTTTTCCTCTTTATATTAAGATCCTAAATAGATTTGGAAATAAATCATTATCTTTCTGAGGAAGTTATAACTGAATATAATCTTTACTTTAAGACAATAGAAATGCTTTCAACATCTCAACTTTTATAGTTGTCCAGTTAATTTGTGTTGCCAAAGGCGATTTCTTAATAAAATCATCACACAAAAAAATATGTTTTGTATTTTTAGAACTTTAATTTTAACTTCCTGAAAGATTAGATGAAGTTGTAAATTGATTCGAAGTATTATTTAAACTAAAATATATACGCCTATATAATATTCTAGTGGCTTCGCCATTGGCCTTTAGTGCCCCAAGAGGTATTGAGAAGCAATCATATTTTTACCCGGTATTTGTAGGGGAGGAATTTTTTCTTTGGGGAAGGGGTTCCAAGACTAAAACTTAATTATATATATGCACCGGTGTCCTGGATAGGAAACAGGTTTTTTTTGACATACGTCTCACAAGACCTATGTAGTCAAGACCGGGAGTCAATGACGGTTCAGTACATGACTTTCGTTAAATCACAGCTGATCATTTTTGTGGATTTTTTTGAAAATTTCTTTTTTACCCAAAAGTTCATAGTTTTTCCCCATAAAATCTCAATTTTCTCACATTTGCTGCTTAGTTAGCATAATTAACACAAGAAAAGTATAATAAGTAACAGCTGTACTGAAAATTGTGCTATCACCTATAACAAGATCTTTCAAAATCAATGGAAAAATATTTTTAGTCAGGAATTGAGTAAGAGTTAATTATATGATTCAACTATCTGACTTTGCCTTTGACTAAGCAACATAATGGTTTTGCCCTCAAATTTCTTTCACAAAAACTTTCTCTCCTATCAATCCACCTGTTGAAACTCTTTGATCCATGTTTCAAGACGTTGAAGTTACTGTCCATGTCCTTCAACTTTAACAAGTATGCTTCATAATACTGTCCACTAAACAGGGTACCTCTCTCCACCCTGGTGTAGCTAGATCTCTATTCTAGCTGGCTGACATAGTTCACCCAGCCTATAAATCTTGATGGAAGTTAGTTTAGAATTCTGACCTTGTTTGTTAATCATCAATTTCACACACTTTTGACTATTTCTTCAAAGTTCATTTCAACTTCCCATTTTGGTACTTGTTTGCTATTGAGCTTCTGGCTTGACTTTTGCCACATGAAGGGACTACCTCAAGATTCAGAATAAAATTTCAAGTATTCTTACTTTTTACTTCCTTCGGTTTCATAGAACCAGCTACTGTCATGAGAGATCTTTCCATGGGTGAAAGCCTAGACTGCCATGCATCTAGCTACATGGTCTATAAGACTCCCTTGCTTCAGCTAAGAGCTCCTGTCCTCTCATTCTCTATTACTCAGAAATTCAACATGGTTTCTGACTACTCTGCTGATTGATATGCTAAAGTCAGGTGGGTCTATGATTCCAAATCTAACACCATTTGATAGACAAACTGCCCCTTATTCTTGCTTTGCTAATCCTATATTGTGGTCTTCCTATTTAACACCTTCTTAGGTCCCTTTACTACTGGTAGCTTTTAGGAAGGGTAGTATTGATCTGCTTAGGACAGAAAACTTGCCTGTGTTTTATTTTCGAATTGGGTTTTGAAGTCACCATTGAAAACCACACTTGCATGAAATCCAGATATGATCATGTAACCAGCAATCACATACACTCTAGTCATAAGCAACTATTATTTTCTTCAAGCTACAAGCCAAGTGCTTTTCTGTCATTTAGCTGCTCTTACATTCATGAGTCAAATCAACATAATGTTTGAATACACTAACTTACAAATTATCCATCCAGCTTAGAATCCAATATGTATCTATAATTATTATGTAGGTTCACCTATGAAAACCTTGACAAGACTTTTACTTAATCTAAATAACACAGTTTGAACCACTTGAAACTCACTTGCTTCAAAGAACACAAGTGTCTACCATGGTTCTAACTATGACATTTAATCAGTAGTAGAGACAACCAGTGTGTACAAAGGGCAGAGACTTAATCAAGACCATCTATACTAACTTTCTGCAAACTCTTTTGAACCAGGGACTGGTTGTATATTTAATTGTAGCCTTGTATAAATGATATTATAGGACTTTGAACATGGCAACTGTGGTTATGGACATATGTTATACCCCAAGCAGATATTGTTTTGATGTTGAGACATTAAATCAGCCAGGAACCAATATTGAGCGGGATAACTTTTTTAATATTTCAAGGAAAACTTGGAACAGAATCATTGCTGTTTCTGAAGCATGTTTGTATTAACTTCATGAGTGGAATCTCAGAGAGTGGTCTTTTCACAGTCAGAAACTATGTTTTAACAATATAATATGTCATGAGGCATGCAACAGGAACATGAAATATTTTTTAAAGATAATTACGAAAGCTGTTTAGACATCAATTCAAATATTAACTTCAAATAACTCTGATTTCATTTCTAGACTACAAATCTTAGATTATTCAATTGATTCTTAAAGATTTTGTTATTGATGATAACACAGTCTTTAGGTTCAGCTGTATTTATTATAGTTTTCTTGCATAAATTTAGGCTAACTAAGCTGCAAATGTGAGAAAATTGTGATTTTTTTGGGAAAAACTATGAAAATTTGGATATAAAAGTAATTTTCAAAAGAAGCCACAAAAATGATCAGCTGTGATTTAACGAAAGTCATATACTGAACCGTCATCGTCTCCCGGTCATGGCTACGTAGGTCTTGTGAGACGTATGTAAAAAAAAACCTGTTTCCTATCCAGGACACCAGTGTATGCTCTGCTCCTAATCGTTCTCGAAATCTTTGTTAACTTAAATAAATTTGATATTTCTAATCATAAATCATAAAAAAAGTCTAAAACCCCAAAAATGCATTATGCTTAAAAACGGTTCCAGCACAAACGCAGGAGTGTAAAAATATTAATTTAAGAAAGACTTTTTATACAGGTTAGTATAGGTTAGAATATAAAAATACAAATAAGCCCCCACAGGGGTTAGGCATTTAAATAACCTAAAATATGGTTTTAAATAGTTTGGGTTAGGTTAAGTTTCCACTCCCGCGTTTGTCCACTCCAAAGTATGGAACTCTTGCGTTTGTCCTAGGACCCTTAAAAAGGACAAACGGACTTACTGGTAATATTTCTAGAGGTACCAATCTCTCTAAAACATATCTAACTGTTAGAGAAATTACATGCCATTGCCAAACCTAAATTCACTATAAGAGCTATCCGTTACGGACATCGTACAGACAAACGGACTAACCCTAGTTATCGAAAAGTTTCACTTTTAATAAAACAGATATAAACGGCTGAGACGTGCTAATTTTTTTATTTGGAATCGTATATAATTGAATTTGCTTGTAGCTGTCTATAGTTCCCTTGCAAGATGGGGATATATGTTACTGCTTTTGGCCTACCTATTCTATTGACGTCAGAAAATACCCTATACCCCTCCTATTTTCTAGGTGTTTTCTTTTCCCCTTCCCTTTCTCTTTCCCTCTACTATGACGTTACTAGCATAGGTAGGCCAAAAGCGGTGACATCTATCCCCATTTTCCTAGGGCACTAACACATCTACAATTTGCTTACCTTCAAATGTCTGTGACACCGTTTTCTTCTGTGATTGTGCGGCGAGGGCAGCTCCAGCGGTCAGCGGGGCCAGGCGCAGACGGTTAAAATCAACTGCAAAGTCTTCAATCAAACCTTCAGAATAATATGTGTGTTTGTGTGGGTGTTAGTGGTGTTTTAGTGTGTTTAGGTGTATTATTAGTGGGTGTAAGACAGGGGTAAGTCAATGGTGGAATATTTATTTTCCATCTAATAATAATATTACTTTTGCATAAGTTTATATTTAAAAAGTTTCCAAAAAGAGTTTTGCAATTTTCTATGTATAGTTTTTTGTTTTCATGATCCTATTGACTTTTCCCTTCTTGGTGTTAGATGGTAAGTTTTAGGGAAATCTTATAGTAAAAAAATCAAAGTATCTAATCATTGAATTAAATTCTCAATAAAACAAAAGTCATTTTCCGAGACAAATCATTTTCCTTGTAATATTAAACTTTTTAAAGGGGTTCAGTACCAAATTTACCCCTTATTTTTAACACAAGATTGAAATTAATGGGGGTTTAGTTTTTTTTGTTTATTTCTTTTGAACATGTTAGGTTAGGTTATATTGGGCATTAGGTAACCAAAAGGGTTAAGGAATCCTGAAGTGGTTAAGAATAGGAAAAAAACTATTAACCCGTTAGTTTGCAGCTCATACCAATAACGAAATTAATTCGGAAAAAAATCACGAAACCTATAAGTGTTTTTCAGCTGTCGTTGGGGGGCAACACATCGTAAAATTGACGACCTCTCCATTTGCCCCCCAAATATTATTTTAGATTTAATTCCCTTGTTGGTTATACCTTATTCCTGGTTAGTTTGTATTAGTTTTGTGGTATAATTTTTTTTGTTTATAGTATGTTTCAATTCATGCTGTATGTTATTTATAATTATGTTTCGTAAAATGCTTTGATAAAGTCACCTACTAAAAATGTGGTGTTAAAATGAAGAATACTTTTCTTAAGCCAATAAATTACCTTAAAAATCTCTGCATAATTAATCAAATTCTTTGCTAAAATCATGTATTCAAAAAATGTAATGGTCACAAATACCAGTATCTCAAATCTTTTATTGGTTTTTTTTTAGACTATCGGCTACGCCCATAGAAGCCTCTAGGGACAACTAAGTTGGGGAAGGAGGGGAGTCTAACTTCCTCCCATTTTCAATTATTTTTAAAACAAGGAATTTTTTTTTTTCTGGGGGGTGGGCAGTTTTTAATTGGAGAGTGTAGATACCCTCTCACAAAATAGATAAAGACCCTCCCTGGACCTGTAACAAGCTTCAATGTTAAGGAAAAAGCGGTAAGCGAGATCTTTTGCTACAGATTAAAATAGCTTACTACTTTATATGTATAAAGGATGTAATAAGTATAGATGTATTATCCAGACAACTATCTGGCCCCATTCTTGGGAACCATTCTTCTGCTCTTTCTAGCGACTTGGCTGTGTTAATATTCACGATGCTATTAGCTTATATTATTAGCTTATATTCTAAGATGTAATAATTGAAAGTTAGCACAGTTTCCCCGGGGTGGGGAGATACAGTTATTTGGCTATGTATGACGTACGTATTAGAAAGTTCCAAAATTGTAAAATAAGAAGTATTCTTATTCTATTATATGAAAAAATAATAGCTTTTGTCTGTAGCAAAGGATTTCTCTAACTGTTGAACCGATGTGGTTCTGCTTTACACCGAAGGTGCTTATAGGCCAAGGGAAGGTTTTTAACTATTTTGGGGGATGATATCTCCACTCTTCCAAAAAACTTTTTAAAATTTAAATCGGTACTGGGTTTGTGAGCTTTCTCCCCCCTTCCCTTAAAAAGTCACTAGAGGTTTCTAGTAGAGTAACCGCTTGTAAAGTTAATAAAGTATCTAAAACCTTTTCATGGACAAGAGTTAAGTTAATGAACATTTTGTGTTAGTAGTGTTGGGTATTAAAGTGTTGTATAACATGCTTATATTATGAATGGATATTTCATTACTTAGATCTTGCACCAGATTTTCATGTTCTCTAACATGTTACCGAAAAGACCCGCAGGGGAAGAATCCCGCAAAGATAGACCCCGTAGGATTTTATCTCTCGTCAGAGGGTAGGAACGCTTTTTTTTATTTAAAAAAATACATAGTAAAAGGATATTATTGTTATTTGATTAAAAACTATTATGGGCCAGGATTTTAACCAACTACGTATATTATATAAAAATAGTATAAATGACATGCACTGTATTTAAAAAAAATGTTTCAATTCCGTGTTATAAAAAAAATTACTATAAAATGTTTCTTAAAAATTTTATATTGATATTCAGCTAATTTATCAATTTAAATTATTTTATGTATCTTTCATTTTCAACAATTTTAGGATATACATAATTTAATTAAAGAAACATTACATAATTCAAATTGATAAAAATAAATAAATATTAATGTGTCTTTTTGTGTGAAAGGTATTAAACTCAATTTAACTGAATTTTATCAGAATTAATTTGCTTAAAATCAAATAGATAGATAAAATACTGATATAAAAGCACAAAGTCTCAAATTCAGAAAAAAATGCAAACTGTTATTTCTTAGAAATCTAAAAAGTTAAATAAAATACTTTTCTCGTATTCATTCGAATCCGGTGGATATGAACCGATTCTCATCCATACGAAAAAAACTATGTCTAGCATCGTATTATAAACGGCTTTCTACGAATATAAAAATGTACAATTATAAGATTAAAACTATAATTTTTTAGCCCGTGCCTTTGGCACCTCGGGGCTAAAAAACTGGTTTTAATCTTATAATTGTACATTCTATATCGTCGGAAAGCCGTTTATAATACGATGAAAGAAATAACTATTAAAACATTTTCATTACTCATTTTATTTTTTTTATTAGGTCAACAGAAGTTTTAATCTGTATTTGAGACTTAGGACTAGGGCTTTTCATGGACGTCCAAACTTTTTATTTGGGGGGGGGGGGATAAAAATCTTAACACCCTTCCATTATTTTTTTCTTTGGGGTATAATTGACATTTGAGGAAATTTCGGGGGAAATTTACACCCATTTACCCCTCCCCCCTTTGGATATACTTGGTGCCTTTTAAAAGCTAAGAAAACTATTGATACCTTCATCAATATCGATATTAGGAGTAGGAACTAATCTGGGGTTGATACCATTATCAACTACAGGCGTCACGGCAGAATTTAAACCAACTCCTAAAAAAGAAATGATATAACTTTAAAGTATCTCAAAAATCAGCCACGTGACGTCATAAAAAATATTTAAATGGGATTAAAAGTGGGAAAGAAAACCCCTAAAAAAGATATGGATAATCCCTCATTTTTATGACGTGACATGGCTAATTTTTGAGACACTTTGTTAAGTTACAATACAAGAAAAAGGATCTTTGTCTGTCTGTCTGTGTGTACCGAAAGATCTTGCTAACCACTGAACCGATCTTGTTATCCTTTACAGGGTGGCTTCTCATAGGTCCTGGAAAGGTTTATAACTTTTTTTTGGGAGGGTACTATCACCCTCCCAGGAGCAATCACTCCTAGAAAAAATGACCTCCCCCCATTTTTCAAACTACAATTTAAAGGGGGAGTCGACTCCCCCACCCCCGCCCTTTAGGGCCCTTTGTCAAAACTGATTTAAATTTTTATTTCAATATCCATCGAAAGCTGTTTATAATACGACGCGATAAATAACTATTCAAACCTGAAGAAACGGCATTTGAGCTGCCCACGGCATTATTTATATTGCTCATCTGCTTCAAGATCTCATTCATCATGGCCATCTGCTCGGGGGAGACGGCGGCAGCCGCAGCTAGCGTTGCCATGGCATCATTGTTGTTGTTGTTGTTGTTGTTTTCGTTTTGTGGCCGGTAGGATGGGCGGGGGTTGTTGTTGAACAATAGGCCACCAAGATTACCAGGGTTTAGTGATTGAGGCTGAAAAATAAGTAGCTTGTTATAGTAACTATAAAAATGACGTCATACTGGCCTACCATTGGTCAATTAAAATGTGTAGTGACCTGCAAATGGTAATTTAGTTTAATTGGCCAATCATTGGTCATTTGTATTGTATGACGTCATTGACTTGTATAAAGAGCTTTACTATTTTGGATCTACTAAAGCTATTATGTTGCTATATAGGCGGCTAGCGGCTTATCGGCTGAACGTACATGTTATAATTGCAAATGTTATAAAGAATCCTATGGATAAACAGTAATAATAAAGACTTATTTAAAATAGATTTAATTAATAGGCACTATTATATAAAAAGCTTCAGCATTGTAAAATACAGCTTTCTGCTAAACAAATATTTTAAAACCTAATGTAATAAAAAATCATAAACTTATTCTAAAAAAGGAAGATCTTTATTCTTTATAGTGTCTATATAAAAAAGGGATAAATTAAAAAAAAATCTAGGCCTGAGTATCCCGAAAGACGTCATATTATAATAATGGACTATTATGACGTCATTCGGGATACTTCGACCAAAAGTTTTTAAATTTATCCCATTTTTTATAGGCACTATGAAGAACTTCAGCCTTGTCAAATTATATTACAGCCTTCTGCAAAATAAACATTTTCAAACATGACTTAAGAGAAAATTATAATTGTAATCTAGGACAGGAATTATTTTTATGTATTATAATTCAAAGTTAGAATCAATTTATCGTCCATTGTCTTTTTGATCCTAAAATACGAGGTCCTTGTAGACACATAGTTAAACAATCAGGGAGGAAGGAGACATTGGGCTGTTTATTACCTTAGTCCCCAAAGTTTTAAAATAACGTTTTCTTATTCGTTGACTTAGAAACTTTGGGGACTTAAAAATTTTGATTAGCTGGTTCATTAAGTTGGTTACTATTTTTTATCTACTGAATGTGTAATTTTGTGTATTACCATAGGGTATGTACATCAATTTATCGGCCATTGTCTTATCCCTTTAGATCCCTGGTTTAAAATGAAATACCTGTTTGTTAAAATTGAATAATGGAGCAGATTGTCCTGAGTTTGGTCGAATAGCATTGGCAACACCATCTACTGCGTTAGCACCAGAATAGAATAGGTCACCCTTCAATAGATAAATAGATAGATAGATTAATAGGTTGGCAACACAATCTACTGCGTTAGCACCAGAACAGAATAGTCACCCTTCAATAGATAAATAGATAGATAGATTAATAGGTTGGCAACACAATCTACTGCGTTAGCACCAGAATAGAATAGGTCACCCTTCAATAGATAAATAGATAGATAGATTAATAGATTGGCAACACAATCTACTGCGTTAGCACCAGAATAGAATAGGTCACCCTTCAATAGATAAATAGATAGATAGATTAATAGGTTGGCAACACAATCTACTGCGTTAGAACCAGAATAGAATAGGTCACCCTTCAATAGATAAATAGATAGATAGATTAATAGGTTGGCAACACAATCTACTGCGTTAGCACCAGAACAGAATAGTCACCCTTCAATAGATAAATAGATAGATAGATTAATAGGTTGGCAACAC
This sequence comes from Acartia tonsa, assembly GCF_053477335.1. NCBI lineage: Eukaryota > Metazoa > Arthropoda > Copepoda > Calanoida > Acartiidae > Acartia > Acartia tonsa. The sequence continues at coordinate 38,316,810 of NC_137264.1, read as the reverse complement.
AATCTACTGCGTTAGCATCAGAATAGAATAGGTCACCCTTCAATAGATAAATAGATAGATAGATTAATAGGTTGGCAACACAATCTACTGCATTAGCACCAGAATAGAATAGGTCACCCTTCAATAGATAAATAGATAGATTAATAGGTTGGCAACACAATCTACTGCATTAGCACCAGAATATAGATAGATAAAATCCTTATGATTTTCCTTTGCTTCTCATAGGTCATGAGCAGGTTAATAACTATTTGGGGGGAGGGTGCCACCACCCTTCCAAGAAATTGTCAAATATTATTTTTGGTACACAACTGATCATAACATAGATTGAAACGAATAATTTTCAAGTTATCGCGAAAAAATTTGAACACTTCCAACATTTTCGATATCTAGCTTTTGAAGCATTACAAATTAAAAATAGCAGGAAAAAATGTTTACCTTAAATCTCAAAGCATTGGCTCCAGTCCTAAGGGCTCCGGCTTTGATATCGGTCAACCCACTGATAATGGGCCGCAGGTCAGGCTTACTGAACCCCTTCTGAGGACCATAGCTGGGGGCGCCATACTCCTGGCCATAGGACGGGGAAGGCGGGGGAACTATTTGGGGTAGGGAGGGGGGAGCTGCTTGAGGCTGGGGGGCACCGTACGAGGGAGCGCCGTAGTTCCCTCCCTGGTTTTTTACTCGTATACCAAAAAAAGTGCCTAAATTTGTTATTAATTAATAGTTATTTATCGCATCGCATTATAGACAGCTTTCCGCGGATATTGAAATGAAAAATTGTAAGATTTTTTCAAGTTTTATTAGCCCGAGTGGACTAACATTTTTTATTTAATATTCGTAGAAAATTGTCTGTAATACGATTACATACATGATTTTTCAGTATGGCTAAAAACCGGTAATAATCCAGCGGACAATAATCGGTATTGAAATGATCTAATGCAGGACACATGAAAAAAATACTTTAACAATATTTGATTTAAAAATGATATCATTGGAGCTAATAGTCACTTTTAAGTGAAAATTTTGGATTTTCAATTTTTACCCCCCCCCCCCCCAAATAAAAAAATGCCTCTATTTAATAAAGGCACCCCCAAAATTTTTATTTTCAAAATTCTCCCCCCCCCCAAAAAAAATAAATAAAAAAGCTTGGACGCCCCTGGACGAAACACATGAAAAATAGGGATCTAAAGGGATAAGACAATGGCCAATAAATAAATTGATGTACATCCCCAATAATGATACACAAAAAATACCCCTTCTGTAGATAAAATTTTAGTTGAAACGTTTGGTCATTCAACTTAATCAATAGACCAATCAATCAATCAAAGTTGTTAGGCCAACAAATAAAAAACATTATTTTAAACACTTTGGGGACTAGTGTAATAAACAGCCCATTGTCCCCTCTCTTTCTCTCTCTCTCTCTCTCTCTCTCTCTCTCTCTCTCTCTCTCTCTCTCTCTCTCTCTCTCTCTCTCTCTCTCCCTCTCTCTCTCTCCCTCCCTCCCCCTCTCCCTCTCTCTCTCTCTCTCTCTCTCTCTCTCTCTCTCTCTCTCTCTCTCTCTCTCTCTCTCTCTCTCTCTCTCTCTCTCTCTCTCTCTCTCTCTCTCTCTCTCTCTCTCTCTCTCTCTCTCTCTCTCTCTCTGCATAAAATAATATTCGTTACAAAATTCAAAAAATTAAATTATAACCTGAACTTTGAGATATGTAGCAGAGGAATACAAGAGCTATAGGAGAACCAACCATGATTGCGAGATCTCTACCAAGGTGACTGGCAACTTAATATCTAATAAATAATCAATAAAAATTAATAGTTATAAGCATCGTATTATAAACAGCTTTCCACGGATATGAAAAATTAAAAATTATAAGATTAAAACCAGTTTTGTTGGCCCAGAGACGCAGAAGGCACGGCTAACAAAACTGGATTTAATATTATGATTGTAAAATAATTTTTATATTCGTAGAAAACTGGATATAATGCGATACGATACATGCAGTTTCAGTATGGCTAAGAACCGGTTTAAATCCACCGAGTATGAATCGGTTTCGAAGCCTTACTGGAAAATGTTTTATGTTTAAGGGAAAGTTATCCTTTTTTTCTATCCCGAACTTAAATTTATTGTCCAACGAATGCTTTCTAAAGTTATATGAAACAAACAAATTTGTAAAAATATATTAAACTACAAATAAAATATATTTTACATTTTTTTTCAACAACAACAAAAATAATGTATAATTATTAATAAGATAAAACAATAATAGGTAACAATTAATTTGATTTCAGTACATTTTATAATACATGTTTGATATATTTTTATGTATAGAGATTTCTAAATATTTTAAAATTTGTTTTTAAGAAAGTTAGACATACTTATCTTTCTACATGACTAGCCAGGAATAGTTAATAATCGCATCGTATTACAGACTGCTTTCCACGTATATTAAAATGAAACATTATAAGATATAAACCAGTAATATGTAAGCCCCGAGGGGCCGAAGGCCAGGTCTAACAAAACTGGTATTAATTTTATGAATTTTATCATAGTATTTGTGAAAAATTTTATGTAATACAATGCTATACATGACTTTTTCAGTATTGCTGAGAACCGGTTCTAATCCAGCGGATATTAATCCGTTTCAAAGCCATACTAGAAAACTTGTACCTGCATTTTTGAATAATTTCAATTAATAAATAGAAACTTTAAAGGCAAAATTAAGTATAATACAGTAAAAACAGAAAGTATTTACAAAATAAATAATTGCATTTTTAAGGGGTTAACCTTTTTAGATGTAAAATATAACATCTAGTATTCTGTGTTCCTTGACAAACGCATGATTGACAAACGTCTGAGTAGACAAACGCAAAAGTGTCTAAAACATAAATTATTTTTGTACAGGTTAGGTTAGGTTAGGATATGAATATACAAACAAGCCCCCCGCAAGGGTTAGGCATTTAAAAACCGTTTAGATGATTGAAAATAGGTTAGGTTAAGTGTCCACTCCGACGTTTGTCACTCATGCGTTTTTCTAGGACCTTATTCCGTGCTCTTTTTCACTAATGGCACTTTTAAATAAACCTTTTTACCAAAAATAATAGTGATTTTTGTAGCATAGCCAATGTTTCAATCACGTTATTATTAATCTGTTTGTTTTTCGTGGATTTTTATAAAACTTTTTGGATGATTTTTTTGTTGTTATTTGTTATTACATTGTAGCGGACTGACAAGGTTTATTGTGTTTCCTATGCATCGCTGCCACTCACAAGCAATCTAAAAAAATCAGAATCTAAATATTAAAAACTAGTGACTACACCGTAAAAAAGGCCTCTGGAGGCACTTAAGGAAAGTGATTTAAAGCAGGGATCTAAAGTGATAATAAATTGTTGTACATCCCCAATGATGACACACATAATTATCCCTTCTGTAGATTACAATAAGTGGTTAGTGGTTGAATCGTTTGAACACTCTACTAAATTAACCAAACAATAAAAATTCTATAAAAGCCCCTAAAGATGTTAAGTCAATTAATAAAAGAAAGCGTTTTCTTTATAAAACTTCGGGGACTAGTGAAATAATTAGTCGATGTGTTTTAATGTTTTAACTAGCGGCTACGACCACAAAATGTTTTTGATGCACTTAAGGAGAGTGGGGTGATGAAAGGTCGACTCATTAATTTTTCTAGGGAGGATTTATCTCGAGAGGGTAGTAAAATACCCTCCCCAAAAATAGTTATAAAAAGCTTCATTGCAAAGGAGAATCATTCCGGTTCAGTGGTTAACTTAGTACTTAGGCTACAGACAGACATCCTTTTACTTTTATAAATCACATCTTAATATACTGTGTACTTTGAACCAGTAGTTTTAAACATATTTTTAAAAAATACTGCTTAATATACAAAAAAAAATCTAAGTTTCATTAAAATTTAAAAAAAGTAAAACCAGTCCTACCTCCATGCTTGCCTCATTTGTATCCAAAATAATAAAGGTTGCAGCAGTCAGTCTTAGACCATATTTTCTCATAAAATTCTTTGTAGACTTGAATGGGCCGCGGCCATTGCTCATCTGGGGGCTGCAGGCGTCGGTGGGACCTCCCTCCTCCGCGTAGTCTAGTGCGCGCGGCTGCTCAAACACAAAGTAACCATACCTAGACAAACAAATTTCCGGGATCGAAAGGGATAGGAATGTGGCCGATATATTGAGTTACATTCCCAATGATGACACTCAAAATTACCCCTTCTGTAGATTAAGGTTAGTGTTTGAAACGTTTAAACACTCAATTTAATGAATCAATCATTCAAAATTCAAAAAGTTCCCAAAGTTGTTAAACGTTACCAAAAACCTTGAGGACTGGTATAATAAACAGCCCCCTCTTTCTCTCTCAGAACAAATTTAGTAGATCTAGATCCCTACTCAGTAAATTAGAACAATAAGAACACAGTGAAGGAACAATCTGACCATATGTTTTTAGAACATGTACATGTTTTGATACAAAAGGGCAGTATTTTTTCTCGTTAAATCCATAAATAATAAGGTATATTTTATCTTGATTGTGTTGTAAAAATTAGTAGTGTTCTTTAAACTTCCATTAATATTTTTGTTTATCACAATTGGGACTGCTCATTAATACATTGTTTTCAAGGGTTGGGGGGTAATGTTGCTCAACACGCACATTTTGTAAAAACACCAGAATATGCATTAAATCGATGGGACAATTTTATCATAATGAATTGAAAAAAATTGTAGCTGTCTGAAGTGCCCTAGGAAAATTAAGATAGTTGTCCCTTCTTCTTTCCTTCTACTATGACGTCAATTGAATATGTAGGCCAAAAGCTGTGACATCTATCCCCATTTTCCTAGGGCACTAAACACAGCTACAAAAATCTTACCTATGGTCACCATCGCCTTCCGGAAGAACAAGGGGGAACAGGAGGTCAAAAATGACCTCCCCATCGTCGACAGAGTCACCGGGAATGTTGGCAACGAACCAGTGCCAGAACTCTGATAATGTCCTGTTACGCCTGAACAAATAAAAAGATTTAAGAACGAAAATATGGACATCAGAGATTAAAACTTCTAATGAATAAAGGGAAGATACAAAGATATTTTGGGGGAGGATACCGCCACCTTTTTTTTTAAATCGCTTCTAGAATGTCCGACTCTCCCCAAAAATTTCTTTACTTTTTATTCATTTTAAAATTAAAATTAAGAGTGAAGTGAATGGTCGACTTAATTTCACCCATATATCTCATTCGTGGTGATAACTATTTATTATCATTTTATACCTTGAGTTAATATCTAGATTACTGATTACAATTGTATACAGACTATCTGGGTGGGCCGGCCATTTCAACATAGGCTTGAATCTAAAGTAAGAATATTTGTTATTAGGGAAGCTTCTCTATCCTGTTTATCTGTCCTTCTGTTTTGCTGCTTTCTATTCGGTTCTCTCTCTTTCCCCCCTCTTCCCCCCCCCACCACTTTTACTCTCTCTCTCATTCGAACTCCCCCTTTTTCTTTCTCTCAGTCACTCTCTCTATCTCTATTTCTCTCACTCTTACTCTCAATGTAATCTCGTTAAAGGACATGGTGACGTTTTTCTTAGATTTACAAAAGCAAAGAAAGGATTATTAAGTTTTAATTTCATAGAACGATTTTAATCAAACAAATAATTTTAAAAATATATTACCTTGTCATATCAGCTGTGAGCCTCATGCCAGGGAAGGTCCTGATGGTCTTGTATGTCAGGTCCAGTGGATACATGGGCGGGTGGTCAATTACATCTGGAATCACCTGGAAAATTTAAATGTATTAGAAACTGTAGTACAACACAAAAATAAACAAGGATGACGACATCCAAAAAAGCGAAGCTCCGAAACGGTAAGAAAAACAAACATTAACATTTCAGAATTGGAAAAACAGAATATAAATGTATAAGACTAAACAAAATTGTACGTAAATTTGTTGCTGCTTAAATACAGGATACAGGACATACTTACATTTTTAGGACAACATTATATCTTGTTGTTATAGGAATCAGTATTCCGAAAAATCAGATAAAAAGGATAATTACAACATACAAAAATTTGTTGTCAAAAAATAAAAAAACATCATGCAAAGTTTGAAATCAATAAGACTATTATAACATGCCTAAACTAGCAAAAAGAGCTAACCGTTCCGTAACCCAAAAGCGGCGTGGCAGCCAATTTTATAGAGCTCAAAAGCTTCCCCTTTAATTGAAAGAATCTACACTAGAAAACTCAGACCTCTATCTGCAATAGCCGATGAAAAAAACCTCAATTTTGTTAACTACCTATGTCATGGACGGCCGAAAGGACGGTCAGACGAACGGCTGAAAAACTGTAAAAATGTTGTTTTTTTAGAATATTATCATAATCTTTAAATTTATTTTTTCTCTCTCTCAGAACAATAAGGTGATTTGTTATTATCTAATTAAAAACCAATCAGAGTTGCATGCTTCAAATTTTAATCACATTTTTTCCTTACAGTTATGATAAGGATGACAATATCCAGGAGAAGCGAAGCAAAAACACGTCATTAATGTACAAACGAACAAATATATATATGTTAAGTTAAAACATAGAAAATCATGAAACTTTTACATATTCTTGTCTTATAATCGACGGACCAAATAAGTTGTAAACTGGATATTTTTTTTTCAAAGGGGTATAATCACAAATATGTATCTTAATTAGCAGCCTACAAAATCATACTTTCCCCATAAAGTTACGGACTTACGGATGGGCGGACTAACGAAGTGAATTATAGAGTAGCTCCGCTTTTACCAAGGATATTTGATATCCTATTATATAAAGTCTCCTTCTCGTATTCATTTGAATCCGGTGGATAGGAACCGGTTCTCATTCATACGAAAAAACTATGTCTAGCATCGTATTATATCCAGCTTTCTACGAATATAAAACTGGTTTTGATCTTATAATTGTACATTCTATATCCGCAGAAAGCTGTTTATAATACGATGCGAGAAATAACTATTCTCGTATTCATTCGAAACCGATTAATATCCGGTGGACTAGAACGGGTTCTCATCCATACGAAAAAACTATGCCTAGAATCGTAATAATCGTAATAATAGCCAATAGTAATAAAATACGGTATATGATTTTTAGGATCATGGAAAGAAAATAAAGTATCGTTTTTTTAAATATTTTTTACTTTAGCTTTTTATAGGTTATTTTGGATTAGGTTAGGTTAGGTAATTGGTAATGATTGTCCTGCAGGGTTAGGAAATTATCCCAACATTTTTAGAGCCCCCCGCTTTGAAGAGAAAAAGGAGAAAAGCTATTGTGAAAATTGGACGAAACCTGCTACTTCGTTTCATTTCTATTATCCGATTTTTTAGGATGACTTCGAACCGGTTCTAGTCTAGTGGATATTAATCGTTTCGAAGTCATTCTGGAAAATGCTTTATAAATCAAAAAGTCCTGCTCTGACGCAGTGACTTACAGACAAACTCTAATTACAGAGCAGCTATGCTTCGTATAAAAAGTATTACACAATATCGATATCTTCTTAATATACAAAGAATAATTGCTTCTTAACAAAGCAACACATTTCCGTAAAGCTAAAAGCCTAAAATTATCAGCCTGCTATTTTTCACAATAGCTGTCATGGATAAGGGGGTAGGACAACAAAATAAAATTCAATTTTGGAAGCTTTTTATAGTGCCTATAAAAATGACGTCATAATGGCCTATCATTGGTCAATTAAAATGTATACTGTCCTGCAATTGGTAATTTAATCGGTGTATTGGTCATTTGTTTTTTATTACGTCATTGACTTACATAAAGAGCTTCACTTATGTTGTTATATAGGCGGCTAGCGGCTAAACGGCTAAATGTACATGTTATAATGCAAATGTTATAAAGAATTCTTCAGATAATCAGTAATAATAAGAACTTATTTTAAATAAATGCTCGAAAAATGCATCTAGCTTCATATTAAACTAAACTTCAATTTTAGTGAAGAAAAGAAAATCTTAAAGTTGTTTATTGATCTATTTCTATATCTCTGATAGCCATATAATCAAAGTTTTGTAGACATATTTGAGATTTTTTTTTAAAGACAAGGAAAAAAAGACAAAAACTCAACATAGAACACCATCGTTATAAAATTAACAGGATGTCTCTCAGTTTGCGAAGCTAATCATAGGTCCTAGAAAAATTTATAACTATTTTAGAAAAGAATACGACCTAAAGTACCTCTAGTTGCCTCTAGGGGCGTAGACGCTGGTATTCTGTTTTTAAAATAGTAACGTTTTTTTTGTTTTAAGCTTAATATTTCAATAATTACGAAACTGATTAAGTTTTCTATTTAAGGGAAGCTACACATTGGTCCCGGAATGGTATTAGGCTATCTTTTTAAATTTAAGTCTTGAGAATGGTGGTGTTCTGCCCCACCCTCCCTTTAAATAAGAACAGACAACAAAGTACAGACAAACAAACAGACACACAGACAAACAAACAAACATCCTGTTACTTTATCATAAGGATCAGAGACTAGCAGCTACGCCCCTAGAGGCATCCAGGTGAAGGGGGTAAGTCAACCATCAACTTTCCATTTTAGCTTTTAAAAAGTAAAAAAAATGGTCAAGTATTTATTTCCAGGGGTAATTTCTCTAAAGACAGTGATCTATCCCCCTCCAAAACATTCCTTTAACCTAAAAGAAGCTGTACTGTAAATCAGAAGCAAAAATTTCTAGCATATAGCTACATACACACAGACAGACAACTTGTTATTTTTTAAAACGACTATCGTCATGGTCCCTTTTGTCTCTATAGGGATCTCGCCAAAAGAAGCAATTGAAAGTCCCCCTACTATATAGAATCAGTGGTTACCGAGATCTTTAGCTTCAGACGGACAGATAGACATTGTTCTACTTTGTTTTATACATAAAGCTACTCTTTATAATTTTTCAAACCTTCAAACTTTTGATAAAAAAAGCTGAAGGTAACCTAACCTCCTCTAAATAGCCTATATATCCTACCAAGCGCTAATCCTGGTAATCGTTCCGGCTGTTAACGACATCTTTTGATTTACAGGATTTTCATTGAGAAAATCTGCATGAGAAAATAAATGAAAATCGTCGAACCAATAAATCTTATTCAACGATATTGTAAGTTTGTAAGGTCAGTATTGCGTAAACAAATATCTTTTCATGCAATAAAGCGAAGCTTTTAGAAAAAAAAGTAGGGGGAACGTTAGGTTAGGTTATATTGGGTAAGGTGATTGCCCCACATGGTTAGGCAGAAGTAGATAAGTTGAATAATCTAAAGCCATGTTAACTATTGCCTCTTAAGCATATTAAAAATCATATAACTTTGTAGTAATACCAGTCGCGTTTAGCCAAAGGGGGAGGGGGTTGGATGGAAAAAAATAAACTTTTCTTCTCGAAAATTTATAAGAAAAATATACCATTTCGTTGCACTTTACATTGGTGTAAAACTTTATTATGATAACTAAAATTACCCCTTCTTCATTTTTTAACTAGGAAATTTAGATGGATCAAACTCTGTCGGGAAATTATTAAACATTAAACAAATAATTTTGATAAATCCTTGGTTTTTGTCAGTGTTATAATGTTGATGATTTTCCAACAAAAAAGTTGCAAATTCGTCTATTTGATTCATTACTATGTATGTATATTGTATGTGTATAAAATTTACTTGCTAGTTACATATGATAGGCTGATTTTTAAAGCAGGGATGTAAATGGATAACCCTCCCTGTTTATGAAGAATATAGAGAAACTTTAATGGAGTAGCCACTAGTTTGTTGAATATATGTATGCTGATCTATTCAACTTTCAAGAGTTTTAGTTTTAATCAGGATACTTTTAGTGTATAATATCTTTTCTCGTATTCATTCGAATCCGGTAGATAGGAACCGGTTCTCATCCATACGAAAAAACTATGTCTAGCATCGTATTTTATCCAGCTTTCTACGAATATAGAAATGTACAATCATAAGATTATAATTGTACATTCTATATCCGCGGAAAGCTGTTTATAATACGATGAAAGAAATAACTATTACAGCGGCGTATATGTTAAAATTTTGCATAATTATGTTTGCTTTATGGTTTAGCTATAACAACAAGGATAGTTATAACCATAAGAGACAGAGCAATAATTAGAAGAAAAAATAACAGTAAAGTAAAGGACGTTTAATAGGGGAAGGTTAACAAAAGGGTAATAGTATTCTGTAAAATTTTAGGAATGCTAGTTTAGTATTTATCCCCCTTTAAAAATATCAGTCGCGCTACAGGCGTTATTTTAGCCCTCTACTTTAAAGTGGAATAACTCCATTTACTGGGATGTTTTATTAGATTTTACGTCCTTGAGTAAAATATTATTTTTTATGAGGGGGGGGGGGATGAATGTGGGAAGACGAAGAAAAAATTCTGACGTCATAAAAATGAGGAATGAGATAAAAGAGATGGATAATCCCTCATTTTTATGACGTTACATTGAGCGACTTTCTTCGTCTTCGAATGTGCCATTATAGTTTTTACTTATTGTGATTTCTTGGCGACGCGTTGTCGGAGAGTTGAAAGCATGAAGTACAAAAGCACATGCTCGAGTTAAAGAGCATCTGTGTGTTCAAAAAAATAAAGTATGTGCGTATTTATTTTGCACATTGCGGCATCTTTTTTGCAATACTTCACAATTACATACAAACATTATAGTTTACTTTTAAAAGCGAAGCTTTTCTATAATTAGAGTATGTCCGTCCGCTTCAGAACGGTGAGCTCTTAATTAATTTAGACATGTTAGAATTGTACTATCGATTTCAAACTTTGCATGATGATTCCTATTAAGGTTACGTACGATTTAGGTAGCGTAGCAACTCAGTGACTAGAAAGACCGTCTGTCCATTTAAACCATGTTGTCTATTGACCCTTTTAATCACAATTTTGTATGTGATATAATTATCCTATTTTTAAGATTTTTGGAAAATCTCTATGATCAAGTCCTAAATTGTAAATATGACGTTAAACAGTATCCAGTATTCAAACAGTCTTGCAACGAATTGCTTGTTTCAAGATGCGCAACTTCTAAAAAATAAGTTTTGTAACAATATCTACAGACTGTAATATATAAATAAGTTAAGCATAATAATAGTTGTTCATCTCATCGTATTATAGACAGCTTTCCGCGGATTATAATGAAAAATTATATGATTTAAACAAGTTTTGTAAGTCATGAATGGCCGATTTTAATGCTTTTATGATTTTGATTTTAATTTTCGTGGAAAATTGTTTGTAATACGATGCTATACATGATTTTTCAGTTTGAGAACCGGTTCTAATCCAGCGGTTTCGAATCCATACTGGAAGAAAATGTCCCCATTTCCCAAATAAATTTGTCCTTACCTCATTCCCCATAAAAATATCAGCCAGTAGCGTTGACAGGGAGCTGGATTCTGCATCACATGTGTTGAAATTATTAGCCTAAACAACATAATATTATATCTATAATACAAAGTAGAACGATGTATGTCTGTCTGTTGGTTTGTTCCTATGAATTTTGCTAACCGCTGAACCGATCGGGTTCTCCTTAACAGGGTAGCTTCTCATAGGTCCCAGGAAGGTTTATAACTGTTTGGGGGGAGGGTATCACCACCCTCCCAAGAGAAATCACAAAAAATCGAGAAAAATATTTCGCATGGAGACTTCTAGGCAACATAAAGAGGTATCGTAGAAACTTGATCACAAAATAGGTAGGTATCGTAGAGAATTGAACAAAAAAAAAACATTTAAAGTGCCACTAAAGGCCTCTAGGGGCGTAGCCGCTAGTAATATTTATAATTGCATGAAGATTTTTGGTTCCATGGTAGCTAATGTTTGCGATATTTATGCAACTTGAGGAAAACAAAATTAATACTGGACATTTAATGTTGTGTAAGTTAACATCCATAGAAACATAATATAATATATTAATGAAATATAAAGACAAAATATTAAGTACAAAATATATCAAAGATTTGAGTAAATCATATTTTCTTAAATACACCCTATTAATGTACTGACAAAGACAGGTATTTAATTTAAATTAGTTGAACTAGGAGAAAATCTACACAAAAAATATAAGATGCATATCTCATGATTATTAGATTAAAGAAATTTTTTGTTAGACACAAATTCAACACAAGAAAAAATTCTGTATAAAAAGGTTTTGATCATATGTTGGTCTTTCTATATTTTGACAGGGGTCTAAAGGTAGATTACCCCTTCTGTAGATTACAAATAGTGGTTGAAAATTAACTTAATGAATCAACCAACCAAAATTCAATAAAAGTCTCCAAAGTTGTTAAGCCAAAGAATAAAAAAAAACTTTATTGTAAAATTTTGAGGACTAGTGTAATAAAGAGCCCAATGTCCTCTTCCTCCAAGCTATTTTTATCCCTTTTTTTAAACGTTAAAGTGATTGATTAATCTAAAGCATCTCATGTTGAAAATTAAAATTTAATTACTCATATAATGTTGTTACATTAGCAATACAATCTGAGATAAAAGGATTAAGAAAAAGGCCTCAAAGAATAAAATATGTCTGCTTGTTTATTAACTAAGAAACCAAAAAAATAAAGGATCTTCAGTATATAAATCACTAGCGGCTACGGCCCTAGAGGCCTCTATGGACACTTAAAAGAGAGGCAAATCGACCCTCAACTTTCGATTATAGTTTAAAACAGAAAAAGAAAATTTTCTGTGATTATTTTAACAATGTATCTTGGGAGGTTGTAAGACCCTCCCCCTAAATAATAATAAACTTTTCAGGACCTATAAGAAGATTCACTATAACGGAGAACCATGTAGGTCCATCAAGATCCTCAGTTTGTCAAAGATTTTTTTTTTACCTATACCTTTATGTTGACAAAAATGAATTATATTTTAAAAAGGGTATAATTGCTATTTTTATTATTTTATTTCCGCTTCAGAAGCAACATTAATTAATAACCAAGTCATCAAACTTTAATTTAAAGTTTTCGCAGATTTTTTCATTCAATAAATTTTTCACAGTACAATTTTTACTAGCATTTTTTTTTACTAGAGTTGCTTGTCTGGAGTTTTGATGATTCTTGTTACTATTAGACACCATTAATTTGATTTGTTAGAACACTTTTTAATAGTAAACCTTTTCTAAGATCAACTCAGGCTACCTTCTGTAAGTGTGATGATTCCTTTAATTATTAGGCGTCATCATTTACTAAGTATATTTGCGATAACTTTTATTTGATAGATTCTTCCAATTATTATCATTTACAAAACAGCCTGCTTTATTGCTTCGAGATCCATGTCAGATCTATATAGGAAATAAATGTCTATAAATGAGTTCAAGTTTTCCAAAGAATACAAGTTTAAAACTCATAGTGCTCCAATAATCCTCATTAAACTCTCATTGACCAAAGCGATAAGACCTTTATTCTATTTGTTTATGGAATGATTAAAGTTTTTCAATCCATGTTGATATTTGAATTACATTTAATCTTGATTTAATAAACAAAAAAAATATACGTTCATAATATAGAAAATCTAAGAAAACTCTGTTTTAAAAGAATTCGATTGTGGCGACACTTCCATAGTGTTCAAATATTAAAACTAAAATTTTAATCATATTAACCCTTTGGTGATGGTAATGTAAATAAAAAATATAATTGAAGAAATCTTTTAAAAATCATTTGAAATATTAAATACTTACTTCTTTCTTTTAGATAGTAATGGCGAGGGAGGAAAATTGAAATAGATATGTACTTATAGAAAACTAGCCAATAGTGAGATAGTTATATCGAGCCAACTCTAGAATAACATATAAGCAAATTATCTGCAAGATATAAACCGCCTATATAAGCAAAGAAAGAGGAGACAATTTGTTGTCTATTAATTTGGTTGGTTTATTAAGATGAGTGTTCAAACCTTTCAACTGATTGTTTTGATCATTGTCTTATCCCTTCAGATTCTGCAGGCATAAGTGTTTAACACAGTGTATTTATTCTTTATTTAACTTTTCCCCAAAAAGTTGTACTTACATAGTATGAAATCATCCTTGTTTTTAAAGGGAAAACAATTTATTTTCTAATTATCTTCAACAACAGTTCTTGATAAAGATTTAACAAGGTTAATCTTGTGAAGGGCAAAAAAGTAATAATTTAATTTTGATTGTTTGTAATCAAATCTTAGATTTGGTTTGTCCAAGTCAACACAATTTAAAGTTTTCACAGCAAACGGTAACGTTCTAGTGGTGTATAAAACAACGTCAAACTAGAGACGTTTAAAATAGCCATTGCTGCTAAGATATGTATATGTACACAGTAAGAAATATTGATGTACATCCCCAATGATGATATTTAAAGTTATCCCTTCATTTGTCCTTATATTTAAGAGCTTGTAGTTAATATATCTATCGAATCGTATTATAGACAGCTTTCCGTGGGTATTAAAATGAAAGTTTATAAGATTAAACCGGCCTGGGCTAACAAAACCAGTTCTAATCCAGCGGATATTGATCGTTTTCGAAGCCATTCTGGAAAGAAAATTATAAAGAAGCTATGCTGACCAAATCACAAACATTTGTAAACAAGGCCTAACCTTCCACAAACAAAAAAAAACTTTAGAAATAAATAAAATAGAAACAAGGATGACAACATCCATAAGTAGCGAAGCACAAAAAATCGTAGATGGAAATACGTACAGGTAGATTTAAAAGGTTTTTACTAAAATTAAGAATAGATTTATTGGATAAAATAAATATGAAAGCTTGTTAATTTTGTATGATGACGATGGTCAAAGTTAATTATATTAAAGATGCTCATAACAATGGAAAAAATTATTTTGATACTGATATCCCATAAAAGTTTGAAAATTGGATCAAAATAAACAAAGATCTTGGGAAATATGTAAAACATATAAAAATAACCAAAAACCTGATAAAAGGCAGTCTGGCCGCCATGGTTGTTTTCTTAAAACGACAAAAAATTTAATTTTTAAATCCTTAAAAACTTTAAAAATTTGGAAAATCGGACCATGTACACTTAAGATATGGAAAAAAGTGTTAAATATATTTATAAATAGCCTAAAACCTGCCAAAAAGGCAGTCTGGCCGTCATGGTTATTTCCTTTAAAGACGGGAAATTTAATTTTGATATCTACAACTGAAAAATTTTGTAAATCGGACTATACACTGAAGATATGGAGAAAAATGTGAAAAATATAAAAATAGCCTAAAACCTGCTAAAAATCGGTCCGACTGCAAATGATGTTTTATAGTCAATTGTGCTCCTTAATAATGGGAATGTTGTCAAAAAATTTCAGCATTCTATCTTTTATAGGAGCTGAGAAAATCCCATTTCCCCCATAGCGTTACGGACTGACGGACTAACTGACTGACTGACTGACGGACGGACAAAGTGAATTATAGAGTAGCTTCGCTACTAAAAATAACAATAATATCTTCGCTATGTGATACCAAAATTTAAATTAATCTTAGCGCATTGTCCAAAGTTAATAATAACAAAGAGTGTTTGTTCATAAGTACAAACAAAATCTGTAAAAAATTATTATTTATCGCATCATTTTATAGACAGCTTTCCGTGAATATTAAAATAAAAAATGATATGCTTAAAACCAGTTTTGTTCCCGGGCTAACAAAACTGCTGTTAATTTTATGATTTTTATCTTTTTATTCGTGGGAAATTGTCTGTAATACGTGATTTTTCAGCGTAGCTGAGGTAAAAAAATATGGGTCTTCAAATTCAACCCTTTCCAACCCCACAAGTGCCCCTTGAGGCGTAGCCGATAGAAAAAGATATTTTTTTAAATTCTGTCTTGAACACACATCTTAAATGGCATCTAGTTAAAGAAAAAAATATAGAAACAAAATAATTGTATTACAAGTTGCTAGGTGGGCTAAGAACAATTATTTTAATTAAATGAATTGTAAATATACCTCTCCTAGCGACCATAATTATTATACAAATATAAAATAGTGTATTGTAAGTAGTAAGGTTTGTTTTAGAACTTTAGAATTGAATTTACCGTTTTCTTTAATGATGGCAAAGTTATAAAGTGCAGGGATGGAGGGGACATTGGGCTGTTTATTACATTAGTCCTTAAAGCTTTATAATAATGGTTTCTTATTTATTGGCTTAACAACTTTTGGGACTTGTATTGATTTTTGATTGGTTGGTTTAATAAGTCGTGTGTCCAAACCTTTCAACCTCTAACTGTAGTCTGCAGAAGGGGTAGTTTTATTTATTATAATTTATCGTTTATTGTCTTAACCCTTAAGATCTCTTAATCAAATGAGAATTATACCAATTTAAATTATGTAAAATTTTTAAATACCTTTTAGAAGAATTTAAGGATACTTAAGAGATTAACAAGAATGACAACATTTATAATTGTGGACTCTGGAGCCTTACAAATCTGATTGTCATACAAACGAACATTAACAAATATAGAGTAACAAAACATTTGATATTCAATATCAGTTAGATTATGGTAAATATCTATATCAAAATTACTTAATTACTATTATTTCAATATCCCCCCCCCCCTCCCAATAAATGTTTTACCCAAATTGGGACGTATATCTCCCCCCAAAACCCTCCGTAAATCCTTAAATTAAAAGCTTGGACGTCCTTAAATGAAAGCAGGGAAATCTAAGATTCACACCACAAAATGTTAATGTTAATATAAATGTTCTAGAAGAGATTACAGGTATCTAAAGGGATAAGACAACGGCCGATTAATTGATGTACAATACATCCCCAATGATGATACAGAGAATTACCCAACTCTAGAAAACAATAATTATTTGAGACGTTTGGAAAATCAACTAAATAAACCAACCAATCAAAATTAAATACAAGCCCCCAAAGTGGATAAGCCAACGAAAAAAAAAAATATTTTAAAACTTTTGGAACTAGTGTACTAAACAGCTCACTGTCCCCTCCCCTCCATGATTAATTTAAGAGAACAAGGGAAGTAACAAAACGAGGAAGAAACAAAGAGAAAATTTGAATAGAACTATTACTGATATGTGTATTCTTTTTTAACCTTCCCTAAATTATGCCTTATCTCCGCAGGAAGCTATATGTCCATCTTTTATTTCACGAACCTATGCTATTTTCTTTTTAAAAATCTTCCTTTTAAATGTGTATTTTTCTACGTTATTTATTACTGTTCTTCATTAAAAAATATTTCTTGTTGTATGTGTATCTCTAGTTTTTGACACCTATTGTAAGAGGTTCCCGAATGTTAATAGCTGTGACGCAGTGCGTAAGAACAACTCTATTGTAACACGTCTATTATAGGAGGTTAACAAATGTTAATAGCTGTGACGCAGTGCGTAAGAACAACTCTATTGTAACACGTCTATTATAGGAGGTTAACAAATGTTAATAGCTGTGACGCAGTGCGTAAGAACAACTCTATTGTAACACGTCTATTGTAAGAGGTTAACAAATGTTAATAGTTGTGACGCAGTGCGTAAGAACAACTCTATTGTAACACGTCTATTGTAAGAGGTTAACAAATGTTAATGGTTGTGACGCAGTGCGTAAAACAACTCTATTGTAACACGTCTATTATAGGAGGTTAACAAATGTTAATAGCTGTGACGCAGTGCGTAAGAACAACTCTATTGTAACACGTCTATTATAGGAGGTTAACAAATGTTAATAGCTGTGACGCAGTGCGTAAGAACAACTCTATTGTAACACGTCTATTGTAAGAGGTTAACAAATGTTAATAGTTGTGACGCAGTGCGTAAGAACAACTCTATTGTAACACGTCTATTGTAAGAGGTTAACAAATGTTAATGGTTGTGACGCAGTGCGTAAAAACAACTCTATTGTAACACGTCTATTATAGGAGGTTAACAAATGTTAATAGCTGTGACGCAGTGCGTAAGAACAACTCTATTGTAACACGTCTATTATAGGAGGTTAACAAATGTTAATAGCTGTGACGCAGTGCGTAAGAACAACTCTATTGTAACACGTCTATTGTAAGAGGTTAACAAATGTTAATAGTTGTGACGCAGTGCGTAAGAACAACTCTATTGTAACACGTCTATTGTAAGAGGTTAACAAATGTTAATGGTTGTGACGCAGTGCGTAAAAACAACTCTATTGTAACACGTCTATTATAGGAGGTTAACAAACGTTAATAGCTGTGACGCAGTGTGTAAAAACAACTCTAGAGTAACACGTCTATTGTAAGCGGTTAACAGATGTTAATAGTTGTGACGCAGTGCGTAAGAACAACTCTAGAGTAACACGTCTATTGTAAGAGGTTAACAAATGTTAATAGTTGTGACGCAGTGCGTAAGAACAACTCTAGAGTAACACGTCTATTGTAAGAGGTTAACAAATGTTAATAGTTGTGACGCAGTGCGTAAGAACGACTCACACCACCTGACGCAAAAATTAGTTAGAAGTAGGAGACGCAAATAACATCTAAAGATCAATCCTTAAAAAAATATTTTATTCCAATATTTATCAACAACAAAATGGATGGTTTAATATGATATTCGATTTTAAATTAAAGTCTTTGGTTAGTTTACTGCCCACAATCCCCTGATGCTAGGGGGCGTTGCCGCTGGTTTTATTTAAAGTGTTAGGATGTCCGACTGTTACTTAAAATCTCGCAAATCATATAACAAACTCTTTTAAATTAAAAATTTTTAAGAAAGCAACTAGTTACTACAGTCTAAAGACGTTCTACAAATGCGTGTATTAGAAGACCAATTAAACTATATTTATCATGCTACTCTTTAACAAGACATAGCTACATGTAATTGTGACAGCTTAAATAGGACACTAGTTAGGTTGATACAACAGTTAGGGGGTCCTAAATTTATCTATTCCCTTAAAAAGACCACTTTACATTAAAATGTATTTTTTGATAAATTTTAAATTTAACATTACCGAATAAAGAAGAATATTTCAATCTAATTTGACAAATATTTGTTTGTATGGGGACTAAGTTTTGTGAATAAATGTATAAGTATAGATATATAATCCAAATAGATACATTGTTCCAATGTTGGGGACCATTTTTGTCTGCTAGTGAATTGTTTTCTTTTCTTTTTGAGCGACTTGGATATGTTAATATTTATTAATCTATTGCCTGATATTCAAAGACCGAATTGAAAGTCAACACAGGGCCCATGGGGTGGGGACATACATTTGTTTAACCCCTTCCCCTCTATTGCTTTACTCTAAGGTTTAATATGAAAATATATGTCTACATATCAAATGATAAACTACTTGGTAAACTAAAAGTATTATTTAATCATTAGTACACTTTGAAACTTATTATGGTGGAATCGATTAATAAACATTTATTCAATAATAAAACCACATAGAAAATAAATCTATATATAGATGTAAAATCATTTTCTTTTAGCAAGGAAAAATATGTTCAATCACCCAACCCTAGAACTTTATAATAATGGCTAAATAGAGTATTTATTATCAAGGTTAAAAGCAAAGCTATACTTACATTTAAAGTTAAAGGAATCGCCAGGGATCTTAAGGGATAAGACAATGGGCAATAAATTTATGTATACAGTTTATCCCCAATGTTGATCTAAACTCCCCTTTGGTTTGTTGGAAACAACTGGATAAAATTCAATTAAAGTACCCAAAGTTTTTGATTAAAAACTGCTTAAAAGCTGTATGTGTGTATGCATGATCGAGCTTAGCCCAAACCTTGATTGGTTGGTTGTAATTTGCTGTGGACATTTTTTTAACATTTTTTTCTATAGAAGGGAGATGTACATTAGTTTATTGTCCATTGTCTTATCCCTGGTTAACATGACTGGGTTTTTTGCTGGTTTACATTTTCACATGATAATCTTGTCAATTTAGAAAATTATCATTTTACCTTTAAACGATGTTAAAGATATTTAAAGCCTGGTTTTTTTTTATCAAAATTACCCCTTCTGTAACTATTGGTGAAAAAATTCTGAGCAGCTAGTTTGCACCAACCAATCACGATTTAAGCACCCAATGTACCCTCCCTCCCAGAGTCCAAAACAGTGTTTAATGTTATAAGGAAACAAAATTTTAAGATACAAAACTCAATAATTAAATGGGCAATCATTAATTTGACCCAATACAAATGTTATCAACTATGTTATCTAAAACCGAACAAAAAATAATTGACTTCCTTATTACTAAATTAACCAAAATCTAAAATCTCTTTTTAATAGCTTAAAGATGTCAATCATTGATGGTCAGAAAAACTCTGTTCCGCTAATAGTAGAAGTTTTAAAAGTTTATATTCTTTAATTTACAGCTACGATTAGCTTTTGCTGGATCGATAAAAATACAGTTCTGAGGTGTGCTGAAAACACATGTATCGTATGGTTTTCTTTAAATTTGTCCATGGAAATAAATAGAATGATACTATTCTAGTAGAATGGCGATATTAAAACGGTAAAATTAATACACAACAATTTTGTAGATTAAATATATTAAAGATACTACTAAAGACAACATTTTACATTGTAAGAATTATGGAAAAAACAATATATCTTTCAATAAATAATCAAATCATCTTATGTTATTGCCAGTGATGAGGGATCAAGATTCTGGCAAAATATGTTATTGGGAGATTTCAATCGATAACTCATTTATACCAGGGATGTAAAGGGATGAGACAATAACCGAAAAAATGATTTACTTCCCCAATGATGCTACACAAAATTACACATTCTGTAGATTACAATTAGTGGTTACAACGTTTGGACACTCAACTTATTAAACCAACCAAACAATCGAAATTCCATAAGATTTCCCCAAGGCTGTTAAGCCAATAAATTCTGATTCTACTCTTCAGGGAAGCTTTACAAGTGTAATAGGCTACTAAGACCCACCATACCCTACTGTAGAGGCTATAGGCGAAGCAGCTAGCATGAATAAAATATTATCTCTAAAAATATTTCATCCTTTCATAACCACACAGTTATATGATGCTATTTTTCTGCTTCACTTCCACTAAATAATAATATATAGGCTATACTGAAATAATACAGGGAGGAAGGTACAATGGGAAGTTTATTACACTAGTACCAAAAGTTTTATAATACAGTTTTCTTATTCGTTAACTTAACAACTTTTGGGACTTTAGTTAATTCTGACTGGTTCATTAAGCTGAGTATCCAAACGTTTTAACCACTAACTGTAATCTACAGAAGGGACAATTATTTGTATGTGTATAATCATTGGGGATGTACATCACTTCATCGGCCATTGTCTTATCCCTTAGATCTCTGGAAATAATATGATATCATGATAGTTGGACATTAAACCAGAGAGAAATTAGCGGCAAGGCCACTGTTTTATCATAAAAATTGACAAATTCAAATTATATCAAACATATTTAGTAAACTACCGGTTTTTTTTCGACCTTGCATCTAGGAAGGGCGGAGAGAAAATAGTCTAATCCTCTCAAAGACATTTACAAAGCTCCCATGAAATGTAAACAAATTTTGACGTGGTAAAGTTTGGGGTAAATTTAATTTTTATTGTGTACCAGTATAATGTTTTATTCAAATTTCAGTGAACTATCCCTACCTGAGTAAACTAGAGTAATTTTCATACAAAATTTAAAACTCAATAACAAAAAAGTTTTAGACATAATTTTTGTTTACTGAAACTTTAATATATAAAAAACACTGCTTTAATTTTTTTTATAGCTGTACACTTTGGTTTGTAATATGCATGTATTGTTAACAAAAATTGAATGGTTTAAATTAAATTGAATCAAGTTTCAGCTTCCCTAACTAACTGTCTCTAGTTTTATTTCACTGTTTCTTTTGAGAAAAAGTGTTAGTGTTTTCAAGAATCATGGAAAGAAAACGAAGTAGCAATTTTTGGCGTAATTTCACGGTAGCTTTTCATAGGTTATTTTAGGTTAATTTAAGTAGATGTTAAGATGTTAATGATTGCCCCGCCGGGTTAGAGAAAATAGTGCCTAATAAAAATGACGTTATGCAACTCCTGTGATAGGCAGATATACGACCACTGGTCAATTAAAATGCATACTGACCTATCATTGGTCATTTGTATTGTATGACGTCATTTTATTAGTCACAATTTGATGCTTCTGAAAATACGACGACTTCCTTGATCCAGTAAAGTGTATGGTGGTAAAATAGTGATGAACAT